>NW_026294617.1:114565934-119675934 GCF_007827085.1 Peromyscus californicus insignis | reverse complement strand
GAGACCCTCTTTTACCTGTGACTGGATGTCTGTGGGCTCACTCTTGTGTGAACTCTGTGTTGGCAACCACAGTGCTTTGAGCTTATGAGTGCCATGGCCATGTCATACCCATAGGACAGTTTTCCATGGCCCCCATCCTCAGTGTCTGCCTATGACATTCGTTCAGCCTCCATTGTAGGAAACAAGGTAGCCTCCAGCCTGAGGCAGCATGCCACATGCCAACTAGGAATGTTGCTGGTAAAAATTTTCCCTTCTGTTTGGATAAATCTACAGTAGGAAGTGTCATCCCAGCTCTCTAGTCGCTTGCAGCATTCCTACCTGCACATACTCAGCTCTGCTTCCCTAATAAGAAAATAATACCCTATTCTACATTTTTATGGAGAGAACATTTTTGTTGGTAAAACTTACAATTTTCCTGAAATACAAGTTAATTTTCTATCTACTTTCGAAAAATCTGTCCTGAAGAAGAATGCTGTTGCCTCCTATAGAAAAGTTAGGATGTGTTGGTTAAGAATGATTCATTTCAGAGTCTATGTAAAATTGATAACTAACTTATAAATCAGTAATAAAACATAAAGAAGAATACCTGCTTTAAGGTTAATAGTATTTATAGCTTATTGATGGAGCTGGAGATTACTTTAATGGTGTACATTACTTAGCATAGTGAATATTTTCCATCATTTATTTGTGATATAAAAACACCTGCAATGTAAGAAGTAATTTTCTATTGAAAGAGTAAACCACATATTTTAAGAAATACATTTTTTATTTATTTGTGTACGTGCAAATGTGTGTATGTGTGGACACATGTGTACAACAGAGCCTGTATGGACAACGTGGGTTGTATTCATGCCCCTGGTTTAGACAGAAAATAGCTTCATGTGACACAGCTGTAGGAGTTAATAAAAGAGTTTTCTCAGGTGAGCAAATTGGAAGGTTAAAGTCCTTTAACAGAAGCAGGCTGGAACTGGATGCATGGCTCCATGTGGTAATCCATTTTAAATTATTTTAGGGTGTCTTAGTCTGTTAGGATCACTATAATAAATCCGTAAATCATTGACTTGGTTTGTGTAGCAGACATTGCTTTCACAATTCTGTAATCTTTAGAGGACAAGATCCAGCCGGGCGGTGGTGGCGCACGCCTTTAATCCCAGCACTCGGGAGGCAGAGCCAGGCGGATCTCTGTGAGTTCGAGGCCAGCCTGGTCTACAAAGTGAGTTCCAGGAAAGGCACAAAACTACAGAGAAACCCTGTCTTGAAAAACCAAAAAAAAAAAAAAAAAAATTTAAATAATTTAGAGGACAAGATCCAGTTATTGGCAGACTACATGTCTGACAAGAGCCTGCTTTGTGTTTATAGATGGTGGCTTTAGCTCTGTCCTTTTATGGTGGAATGGAAGGACTCCAGTCTCTTGGTTCCCTTATGAGGGCTCCTGTCTCATGGCCCAATTTTTTTCAAGGCTTCTCTTCCTAAGGTATTACCATAGCAGGGAATACATTTTAGCACATGAGTTTGGGGGCCATAAACATTCAGATCATCGTACAGAGTAGACAGCATCTTATAAGGAGTTCAAAGATGAGTTTAACTAGAGCATTAGTATGAGTGTGAATCACTTTCACCCTAAATTATGATAAAATAATCATCACAGGGAGAATTTTTTCTACATTAACAAAATTAATTTTCTACACTAACAAAGACTTGACGAATTGACCTGAGGATTAATGAAAATAATAAAGTTAATAGATGGTGTGGTGTTAAAAAGATTTAAACTTTCATGAACAGGGCCCATAGTAAGCAGCTTAATAGTTCATGATAGTTATGTCACATCCTGTGATCTGTAGCTGTTGTACCATATCCCTCACTCCACAGAGAATGCTACATCTGGTCTTATGTCCACACCAGAGAAGTGGGCAAAGCCCTACCTGTGCCCATCTCTGACTGATTTTTGCTTCATGGAGGTCTCTTACCATATGTGGGCACATGGCCAAAAGCCTGTCCTTCCTCCCCTAAGCAGTGGCTGCCCACATGCAAAAATTTAATTTGTTGGCACAGAGGCTGATGGAACTATGCAGCGCTGCCTCCTCAGCTTTCCTGCGTCCTTCTTTCTAGTGTTCTCGAACAAGCTTGCAACCTATTTTTGTTTGCAATAATCCACCCCCTCCTCTCTCCAAGCATAGACTATGCAACTGAGCTGTAGCTGTTTCTTTGCATTTCCAATAATATGTCCCTCCAAACTTCAAAACACAGAAGAGGTTTTTAATGAATCAATTCTATCTAGGGTATTGAAATTCACCCTAACAGGTGAGAACGTAGGTTTAGAAGACACACTACAGACAAAGTCTGAGAAAATAGCCCAGACAATACATGCAGGAATAGTAAATTTGTCTTCCTACAAAATTACTGAGAAAGTGATATGAATTGATCTGTTATGCCATCAAAACAATAATTCTTCATGAAGTTTCAAATGTATGAGAAGCCTTTGGCCTGGAAACTTCACCCGACAGATGACAAGGGACAACTGAAAGTCAAATTGGATGGAGACTAATTCACTGTGCTTTTGCTGTTTTGTTGTTTTTTCTTCACTGTCATCTCCTCCTGGAACACAATCAGCTATAATTTCAAGCCGATAATCCCTTCTCTGTGGCTTCATATTCCTATGGCTGGTCTGTATGGTTGGGAGACTTGGTGGGGAAGCAGAGTGTCTCCCACATCCCTGTATTACTCAGTTTCCCTGATGTGACAAAATATCTGACGAAAGCAATTTAAGGAAGAGTTCATTTTAGTTCACATTTGTAGAGGATATTAACTATGACAGGGCAGGCATGGTGGCTGAAGCCTGAGGTTCAGACTACACTGAGGGCCAGTCAGTAAGAAGACAGACAGCTATGAGGGCTGCTTCTCAGCTTGCTTTTCCCTCTTCATTCAGCCCTAGACCCCAGCACAGGGAAAGGTGCTTTCCGCAGTTAAGGTGAGCCTTCCCACTGCCACTAACATAGTTAGATAGTCTCCCACAATTTCTCCTAGAGGTTTGTTGCCTAGGCGATTCTAGATTCTGCCAAGCTAACAATCAATATAAACATCCAAGTCCACCCCTTGTCAGCTTGATGCACACACATCATTTTAATTGATTACCTTCCACTCTTTGTCCCCATATACTGATGGCCATCTTAGAGTGTAAAAATGCATTTAGTTCACACTCAAAAGTCTTTACAGTTTCAACACTACTTAAAAGCTCAAGTCTTATCTGAGATTTGACTGTATTCACTTAATTTTAGGATCTTATAACATAAAAACAAGTTGCATATTTCCAAGATACAGTTGCACAGAATAAACATTTTTACCCCAAAATGGAAGAATGGAAGTAGCAAGGAGTGATCGCATCAAAGCAAAGTGAATACTCCACAAGGAAATCCCTAAATCCTGCAGTCCCACATAAGGCATTTGTGATGGAATTCTCTGGGTTCAAAAGAACCCAAGTAGTCCTGCCCCACCAGCTCTGAGGCTTTAGCACACATAGCCATTCCCTTGGTCTAGACTCACTCCAAATACATCTTTCCTATGTGGATATCTGTAGCTAAAGTTTTCCAGCCTGGCCCACAGTCAGAACAAATCTCTCTCACCTGCCATTCCCACAGCTGCTCAGACCCAACCAAGTAAACACAGAGACTTATATTGCTTACAAACTGTATTGCCGTACCAGGCTTCTTGCTAACTGTTCTTACAGCTTAAATTAATCCATTTCTATAAATCTATACCTTGCCACATGGCTCGTGGCTTACCAGCATCTTCACATGCTATTTGTCATCATGGCAGTTGGAAGTGTCTCCCTGACTCAGCCTTCCACTTCCCAGCTTTATTCTCCTCCTTGTCCCACCTATACTTCCTCCTGCCTGACTACTGGCCAATCAGTGTTTTATTTACTAACCAGTCAGAGCAACACATTTGCCATACAGAACATCCCACAGCAGATATCCCCTCTTCCAGGAATCTCTAACATCTCTACTGCATAACATCTGTAGGCATAATTTTTACAGTCTCATGTGGTGGCTTCTGTGGGGGGCTCTCCTTTCACAGACTAGTCCTGTAACACATATCTCACCCTTAACTGTTCTCTAAAGCTGTGCAGCAACTGTAAGACCCCCTTAATCTTTCATGCTTCAAACAGTGCCATATGGCTGCTGCTGCCAAGATCTGTTGCTAGATTGATATGTAGCCTGGTTCCATTGGACCACAGTGGGAGTAACTTCTCTATGCTTCGATGGATGGATCTACAAAATTAATTTCCAGGATAGTTTGTTGTTGTTGTTTTGGTTTTGGTTGTTGTTCTGATTTTTAAAGCAGGAAACCCTTTCTGAGATATTCTCAGAACAAGCTTTCATCTCTCAGATGAGTTTGTATTTTTGTAAGTTGGTGCCTTTGATGAGATAGATTGTGCTTTCAGAGCTGTCCTCTTGTCCTAAAGAGACTTGGATGTCTCTCTAACATGTGCAAATATGTCCACTTTTTGTTTTTGCCTGAAGTTTTTGTGAGACTAAGATGAGCCACCTTAGAAATAAGACCAAAATGCTTTCACCCTAGAACTAAGGCCTAAGATTTCTCCTTTCAGGTACAGGCCATGAGTTACTAGAATAGGCCACGAGTTACTGAAACCAGTCAGTTCAGATTCCAGAAACCAGGAAGTGTAAAAGTACAGAGTCACAAAGTAGTCACGAGGTAATGACTGCTGGACTATGGAATGTCCTCTCTCTGGTTTCCACAGAAATGTCCACACCTGAGGGCAGCCAATGAGAAATGGTGGCGGGCAACCACCCCCTTAGAAGTAAGCTTAAGCCATGATTTCTAAAAAGCCCCTAGAAGTGAGTCAATCAGAATTGTAACTGTACTAGCACCCCTAAATGGTGTAACCTTGTGGCTTTTGCCTTTAAAAACTGAGCTTACAGACAGGTGGGCACTTCCTCCAGCCTCCACTGAGTTGGATGTATTGGACAAAGTCCCTGCCTAGGCTTGTATTGGATACCCAGAATTAAACCTTGCTTTTGCATTCCTGCACGCTCTTCTTTGGTGGTCTCTCTGGGGGTCACGATCTGGGCACAACAGTTTTAAGGTTGTTTACACAACTTTGCTTTGTAAACTTCATGTTTTCCATATTTTAAAAACCTCTCTCAGATCTTAATAAAAGCATTCAGCAGCAGTCATTGCAAAGTCTAAATGTTGCAGTGTCTTTTAATTTCCTCCACCAAGGAATTTAGTCCATTACTTCCAAATTCACATCACAAACAAACACATGGGGCACACAGGGAGAATCCAGCCTGACTGTGGCGAGAATGGAGCAAGAATGACCTCCAGTTCCCAGTGGAGTCCTGTTTTCCTCTGAAACCCCATGGGCCAGGCCTCTCCTGTATGTGTTTCTCTCAGCATTCTGGTCTCACCAATTGTGAATTAAGTTCTACTTACAGCATTCCAGAGCGTTCCTGTTCCAAGGTTCCAACCTCATCCATATCCCTCCTGCAAACTAGTTTGATAGGCTCAAGGTTAGGATTCTCACAGTCTCCCTAGAAAATAGTAGCCACTCACCTTTTCAAATTGCCCCTTATATGCCAGGGTCCTGTCAAAATCAGATTTCTCTGCACATAACAAAGGTATGGTGATATTTTATTTCTGTTGAAATGTGATTTTATTTGTATGTTAATAAATAAAGTTGCCTGGAGGTCAGAGCTAATAGCAAGCCATTTAGCAGAAGTCTGGCAGTGGTAGCACACGCCCTTAATCCTGATCTCATGACAGGCAGATCTCTGTGTATTCAGGAATACAGCCAGCATGGAGACACACGCTTTTAATCTCAATACCAACCATAGAGACCTGGAGGTCTGTATAGAGGGGCAGTGGGCAGTGACTAGGAGGTTATGTGGTTGGGTTTACAACCAATGAGAAGGCAGAACAGAAAGTCAATAGGAAGAAAGACACACAGGAAGAACGTCTCTTTTCTCAGAAGGATGGCAGCGGCTGGTAAGCTAAAGGCTATTCACTAGTGCTCTGACCTCTTGGGCTTTTAACTCTGTGTTTCTTATTTAATAAGACCATTCAGAATTGTATCTACACATATGTGACACAAAAGCTTCATAAATTTAATCTTCGCAGCTTTTGTTACCAATCAGCCTAACATTTTTCTCATACTTTGTTCTGTGAAAATCTACTTGTTACTTTATACAGGAGTTATTTACAATGAATTAACTGTATGACTGAGATACAATTGCCAATGTTTCTCCATTGGGCCATTTTTCTTTTTTACTTATATCCTTTTTAGAAATAATCTCACTATATTCTGACTGGTTTCCCACTGTACTATACAGATTATGTCAATGAAATTTGATGAGATTTTGGATGTGAGACCTTTATATCCTTGAACCATCGGTTTGTATTTTTAATCTTGATTGTAACTGCTAATGAACTGACACTGACTCTCAACTCCAATAGGGTGGTGTCTCTTTGATTATTCAACAAATATGGGAGTTCCAACCTCATTTATATAACACTGGTTATTAAAGTAGCACATGTGTTTTAAAAACAAGGCATGGACTTGTGGTATCAAAATAATAGAAGGCTAGATTTTATTAATTCCTCCCCAGCAACTCTCAGACTACTTCATAAGTGAGCTGAGAACTTTCAGCCCTTCACCACATATTTTGCCATTTCCTGGTAAAACCATCATGAATGCATCGCCAACTGTGTCAAGGATTTGTGTAGATGTAACCAACAGTCTTATTAAATAAGAAACACAGAGAAGATTCAGAGAAGAAAGCCAAGAGGTCAGAGCTAAGAGCCTCACCCTTCCTGATTCAGGGATCCTCTTCAGCCAAGAGAGCTCTCCGAAAAGGGGCCTACTTCCTGTGTGTATGTCTTTATATACTCTAGCTGTTCTGCCTTCTCATTGGTTGTAAACCTGAACATGTGACTGCCTCGTCACTGCCTGTATGTACCGCCCTCCAGGTCCTTAAAGGCGTGCGCGACCGCCGCCACGCACTTGCTATGGCTCTAATAGCTCTGACCCCCAGACAACTTTATTTATTAACATACAATTAAAATCACATTTCAGTATAAGTAAAATACCACCACATTTCCCCTTTTCTATTTTAATAAAAAGGAAAAAAAAGAAAAATGTTATAACTAACAAAAGAAAAACTATATACAAAAGTACAATGACTATATACAATATATACAAGTAATAAATGTCTAAACAATGTCTAGTCCATTTGTATTTGACAAATTCAGAGAAAATAATTTCATTATCTATCCTATTTTGTTAAGTTCAAAATGTATCTAATTCACTTTCTATCCTAATTAATCTTCAACTATAACTAACTAACCTTCAACTATAACTAACTAATCTTCAACTCTCTCAGAGACCCAAGAAGGAAATAATATTAGCTAACAAAAAATAAAAACAGGAAGTGCATACAAGCAACTTCCAAAAAATTTGTGAGTTGACAGAAACAGCCAGCTGCCTAGACAGTCACCTGAGGTTTCTCCGCAATGCTGGGGCATCATCTTCAGCCTATAGGCTTAGCATATCTGACAGACTCATTTGTGAAGTAGGATGTACACAAGGTCAACAGTTCAACCTCACATTGGGTGAGGGCAGTCCATGTACCAGAAATACCTGAATTCCACTAGTGTCATGTCATGATTCAGGATTTTAAATTCTGGAAATTGCTGATGGTTTTTTAATTCAACTGTCCATTCTTCTTGGCTGTGTATATATGGCTTCATCTCAGCATCCCGTTTTTCTCCACATCCCTCTATCAAATGCCAGTCTACTACTGAGGGGCGTGAGCTTAGTTACTCTTCAAGAATAACTGTTTCAGCTGCTGTTCCATTGCACATCAGAAGCCATCAGCCCACTGCCTATTCAGCTGCCTTCGAAGAAAAGGGCACTGTACCTTTTCCGAATTGCGAAGGCCATTTCAGGGATGGTGCCATATTGTCCTGGCCTCAGAAGATGCCTTTTGATAAAGCCATAACCACACTTGTTTTGGCAAGAATCAGTAGTCCTTTGTTTCATGTCCTGTCTGTCCATTTTGTCAGCAGTTGATTCGAGGATACTTTGTTGTCCAGTGGCTAACTTTTGCCACAATGAAAGTTAACTCCATATGTAGTTTCTTCAATGCCCATATTTTCTCTGAAGTAGATTGGTACTGCCAGGAGCCGACATGTCTCATAATCATAACAAAAAAGAAAATTTTTCTAAGATATTAAAACATTTTAAATGCCATATTCTGTAGATCTCTGAAGGGTTTGAAGATGACCTGTCTAAAATATATCTGCTCAATTTTTAAAACATATCTAATATGACTACAAGTTCTATTGTAATGTCTAACTACTAAGTTTCATTTCTTTATATCCTAATAGTTGGTAATAATAACATTCAAGGATCAGAAAATTGCATTGTTAAATGAATGGTATAAGTACAATTAGAAATATACAGATAGCATTTTCTAACAATATCAGTTTCAATATATAATTTGTATACAATATAAAACAATCCAATCCAATGTAAAATATTTAAAACTAGTAATTGTCTTTTTCTTCTTCTTTCTTTCTTTCTCTTTTTTTTTTTTAAACAAGAACCTTAAATCTAATCTCCTTTGCGTAGCCTTTTTCCTAACCCTTGACAACAACTTGTAACCAACCCCCCTAAACAATGAAAATTATCCCAGACCCAAAACCCATTAAAAAGACCAAAAAACCACCTGCCCCATACCACCTCTTTGGGAATGTGGGCGTCGCATTCTTAAAATTGCTTCCTGCTGGGTATGGGCGAAGTTATCTTTATCCTGAAAGAAAAATTTTAGGTTAATTGTCAAATTCTAGGAAAGGTAACCATATCCTTCAGTATCCAGTCTGTGTATAATGCCAAAGTTCAGGGTTTATCTCAAGTCTTTATTCAAGTAGTCTTTGAGACTGGATCATCTCAGCTAGTCATCTCAAAATTGCTCTGAGCACCTTGTAGTTCAAAGCTGATCTGTAGATGATGTTTGTCAGCTTAGTGATATTATTATTGTCCATGTGGAATTGTTGTTGTTGTGGGGCCCCAACTTCTTCTTCCTGGAGACTTCAGTTGATATTAGGCCTGGCCGTGATTTCCTGCAGAAAACTGATAAGAGACTCGAACACAAAGACATATATATGCAGCTAATTGAAGCCTTTTTTCTAGAATTAGTTAGTACTCTATATGACCATTCATATCTTAACAAAGTTTAAAATGTATATATATATATATATATATATATATATATATATATAAATCTTGTAAATTTTGATATAAAATTTATACTTTAAGAAAAGTTTTAAAGAATCAGAATAGAATCAAAGGGTTGAGATTAGTAATAGAATAGTCCCTTAGTTAATTTGGCTTTTCTCCTGTCCCATAGCAGAAGATGGCTCTTTTATTCTGGCATGATACAGGGGGTTTGCATTTTCCTTTTAACAACATGCTTGAGTTTAAAGAAGGAGAGAGCCATTCTCCAACTCTAAAGTCAGCTTTAAATTTTAATTGAACTGGGACTATTAGAAGACCAATAGTGTTAAATTTTTAGAGAAAAGCAGAAACAAACATTTAGGAAGACATAAAATTTTTTAGATAATATATACCCATACGCCGTTTCACTCTGTTTCCTGAGATAGATGATTTGTCCCTTTTCTTCAGTTGCCTCATTTGTCCTGTGTTCTTCAGATTCCTTAACCTTCATTCTCCTAAAAGACAAAAACAAAAAACTTACCCCAAGACTAATTTTGGGGATGTTCCTTTTTGTCAAGTCATTATCTGATTAAATGAAAAGACATGTGTTACTGGTATAAGTTAGTTTTAATTGGATGTTCATGCTGGTTGAAGAACTATCACCTCCTCTAATTAAGAGGTTTCTCTTGTTCAAATCGAACCTTTATCAATTTTGATGGTACCCACAACTTATCTTCTCCTGTAGAAACAAAAGCAAAACCTCGTCCCCAACGTAACACATACCCTGGTTTCCATTCTGAGGTCAGCACATCCTTAAAGTATATAGGCTGATTTAATTCTGCAGTTTTTTCTATTATCCAATGTCTCTCTGCAGCTGTTGTTCCATTCTCATTGGCATTAAGAAAATTCAAAGTTAATAGAGCATTATGCAGTCTGTTTCTGGGGGGTTTTGTTACCCCTTTCTGTTTATTTAGCATATCCTTTAGAGTTCTGTTTGATCTTTCTACAATTGCTTGACCTGTAGGATTATGTGGTATGCCTGTAATATGCTTTATATTGTAATAAGCAAAAAACTGTTTCATTTTAACAGAGACATATGATGGAGCATTATCAGTTTTGATTTGTGCAGGTATACCATGATGGCCATAACTTCTAGCAAATGAGTGATTACAGAATCAGCTTTTTCAGAACTCAAAGCAGTTGCCCACTGAAATCCTGAATAAGTATCGATAGTGTGGTGTACATATTTCAGTTTTCCAAATTCTGCAAAGTGAAACACGTCCATCTGCCAGATTTCATTCCTCTGAGTACCCTTTGGGTTACATCCTGCTGGTAATGGTGTTTGATTGTAGAAGGAACAAGTAGGACATTTCTTTACTATTTCTTTGGCTTGTTGCCAGGTTATGGAAAAATCCTTTTTTAAACCTTTACTATTGACATGATGTTTTTTATGAAATTCTGAGGCCTCCAGCACATTTCCTACCAATAATTTATCAATCTCATCATTGCCTTGTGCTAGAGGGCCTGGCAGACCAGTATGGGATCGGATGTGAGTTATATATAAAGGATGACTCCTTTTTCTGATTGTATCTTGTAATTGAATAAATAATGAAGTTAATTCTGAAGCATCGTAGATAAATTCTGCAGTCTCAATATGTAATACTACTCTTTCAGCATACTGAGAGTCAGTTACTATATTGAGAGGTTCTGAAAAATCCATTAATACCAACAGAATAGCATACAATTCTGATTTTTGAACTGAATTATAAGGACTTTGAACCACTTTACTTAAATTTTCTGATTTGTAACCTGCCTTTCCTTGTTTGTTGGCATCTGTATAAAATGTACGAACTCCAGATATGGGTTTTTTCCTCACAATTCGAGGCAAGATCCAATCAGCTCTCTTTATAAGATCAATTCTATTGCTTTTGGGATATTTGCTGTTAATTTCTCCCAAAAAATTACTACAAGCTTTTTGCCAAGCTTCATTTTCTATCCATAATTTTTCAATGTCCTCCTTAGTTAAAGGTATGACAATTTCTGCTGGGTCTATTCCTGCTAATTGACGAAGTCTCAATTTTCCTTTCCAAATCAAGTCAGAGATTTTTTCCACATAAGTTTTTAATTTTTTATTTGGTTTATTTGGTAAAAATATCCATTTCAATTTAATATCTTCCCTTTGCATTAATATTCCTGTTGGGGAATGCCTAGAAGGTAAAATAACCAAAATGCAATCCAGCTTTGGATCAATACGATCTACGTGCCCTTCATGTACTTTCTTTTCTACCAAGGCCAATTCTTTCTCAGCTTCAGGTGATAATTCTCTTGGACTATTTAAGTCCTTGTCACCTTCTAAGGTTTTGAACAAATTATGCAGTTCATCATTTTTTACCCCAACAATAGTTCGTAGATGAGAAATATCTCCAAATAATCTTTGAAAGTCATTAAGAGTCTGTAGTCTATCTCTCCTAATTTGTACCTTTTGGGGTCTAATTTCTTGTAGCTCTATTTTATATCCTAAATAATTAATAGAATCTCCTCTTTGTATCTTTTCAGGAGCAATTTGTAATCCCCAGCAAGGCAAAATTTTCTTTACTTCTTCAAACATTCTTTCTAAAGTATCTGCATTTGAGTCAGCTAGTAAAATATCATCCATATAATGATAAATTATAGATTTAGGAAATTTTTTACGTATCACTTCCAATGGCTGTTGTACAAAATATTGGCACAGAGTTGGGCTATTTAACATTCCCTGTGGGAGGACCCTCCATTGAAATTTTTTAACCGGTTGAGAATTATTATAAGTAGGCACTGTGAAAGCAAATCTTTCTCTGTCTTTTTCTTGTAAGGGTATTGAAAAGAAACAGTCTTTTAAATCAATAACTATGAGAGGCCATCCTTTTGGTAACAGAGTAGGCAAAGGAATTCCAGATTGTAGAGAGCCCATTGGCTGAATTACTTTGTTAATTGCTCTAAGGTCTGTTACCATTCTCCATTTACCAGATTTCTTCTTAATAACAAATACAGGAGAATTCCAAGGGCTGGTTGATTCCTCAATATGCTGAGCATTTAACTGTTCTTCTACCAGCTCTTCTAAAGCCTGGAGTTTCTCTGTTGTTAAAGGCCGTTGCTGGACCCATACAGGCTTATCTGTTAACCATTTTAAAGGCAGAGCTGTTGATGTTTTTGGAAGATCATCAGTTGTTGTGCCCTGTTCTTGTATAATATGGATGGCTGGTGACCACTCAGAATAATGCCTTCTAATATTTCTCTCAGAAACATGTGCTAGTTTATGATTTGTTTCTGAGATCGGAGGGATGTTATTCTGAGTATTCCATTGTTGCAACAAGTCTCGACCCCACAGATTCAGAGCTATGTTAGCTACATATGGTTTCAATTTTCCTCTCTGTCCTTCTGGACCTATACATTCGAGCCATCTTGCACTCTGTTTCACCTGAGATAATGTCCCAATTTCTAACAGTTGAATGTTTACCTCCTGAAGAGGCCAAGTTGGATGCCAAAATTCTGGTGCAATTATGGTAACGTCCGCACCTGTGTCTACCAGACCAGACAACAAAACTATTTTTATCGATAATTTTGGTCTTTGTTCATTAATAGAAGTTTGCCAAAAAATTTTCTTTATGTTTTCTCCTGAATTTTCTATTCTCTCTGTTTCATCATCCTGACCAGCATGACTTATTCTAATAGGCATTTGGTTATTTAATTGCTCTGAGTAGGGGTTTCCTCTACAACTGCAGGAAAGGTTTGAACTGGATTTGCTATTGGGGCCTGCATGAGGCCCTCTGGGAGTTTCCCAAAGACTGAGGCAAAGGATTACCCTGTCTGTCCCTATAATATAATCCCTATAAAAGGATTACCCTGATCTACACTCGTTGGTCCAGTGTTTTCCCTTACCACACCTTCTGCATACTCTAGAAGGAAGGGGCATCCTGTTGCCATTGTTCCTTGAGGAAACATTGTTTCTAGGAATGACCTGTTTACAGTCCCTTTTCAAATGTCTTTGCCTTCCACATCCAAAACATCTAACATTCCTCAAACCTTTTGAAATTGCTTCTCCTACCCACGTATCATCATGCTCATGAGCTTCAACATTAACCGTGTCTCTAATCCAATCTTCCAAAGGTGCAGATCTTGCCTTTAACGGCCTGATTATTGTTTTGCATGCTGCATTCGCATTCTCAAAGGCCAAAGTTTCAATTATTATCTTACTAGCTTCTGAATCCGGGACCATTCTCTTTACTGCTGAAGCCAGTCTTTGTAAAAAATCTGTGAAAGATTCTTTTGGGCCTTGTACAACCTTTGTAAATGACTCAGTTTTTTTTTTCCTGGTTCCTCAACTCTGTCCCATGCATTCAAGGCTGCTGTTTGACATAAAATTAGGGTGTGGACATCATATAAACAGTGTGTTTGTGCTGAAGCATATTGACCTTCTCCAATAAGCTGATCCTGGCAGACTTGTATTCCTTTATCCCTCCACTGTTTTTCTATGTTTTTAGCTTCATCCTTGAACCAAGTTAGCCACTGAAGCCTTTGACTGGGTTCAAGAACAGCTTGTGCCAGCTCCCGCCAGTCCTGTGGTACAATCCTATTATATGTTGACCAAGAGTTTAACATTTGCTTTACATATGGGGAATGCATGCCATAAGATACTATTGCCTCCTTAAACCTTCGTAAATCTAACATTTCAATTGGAGCCCAAATATTTTGTGTAGTCATTTGATCAGGCAACTGCTGTACGGTTACTGGACAAACTAAGGGTGACTGTGTGAAAACAGGCTTTCTTTCTGTAACCTTATGATCCAATCTTGAAGCAACTTCACTGTTAGTTTCTTCTGTCTGAGTTTTTACAGGTTTATCAAGTTTTTCTAAAGCTGTCACCCTGGCACTTAAATTGACTATCTTTTTAAATAGTAAAATGAGAATAAGCATAGTAATAAGATGCATAATTTGATCAACATTAATCTTCTCATATAGCTGTTCCATTGTCAGACTGCTTAAAATTGCAAACAAAGCCCAATTTTCTTCCAATGAACACAGAAAACCCATTTTTTTTAATGTGGAAAAAAATTTCTCTTTTAAATAGTTTCCATTAAAATATCTGATATGTTAAGTGACTTACCAAGTCCTTGTAGAACAGTACCAATCCGAGGGAATTTCAAAACAGCCACCTAGTGTCCGAGGTGTGAATCCAGAGAGAGAGAGAGAGAGAGAGAGAGAGAGAGAGAGAGAGAGAGAACACGCAAGAACCGTAGTCGCAAGTTCTGCCTAAGAGCTTGAATCCAGCCACGTGTTCCCGCTTGAGCCTAGTCAAACCTTGGCTCTGGCTACCTTAAGCTCCAACCACATGCATTGGCTTTACAGGCAGGGGCCCTGTTCAGCAGGGCAGGCCTGAATTGTCTGTAGCAACGGCTTTAAGCAAGTAGCTGAAGGTTAGTCCGGCCTGAGGCCAAGCCGACCTGGGCCCGGGCTAGGGAGCCGGCCGCTCTGACTGGAAACCGGACCTGCCAGCCGCCCTGGCAGGAAACAGGACCTGCCGGCCGCCCTGGCGGGAAACCTGACCTGCCGCCAAGCCAAGTTAAGCGGTTTTTAATGGATTCTTGTCACGTTGGGCGCCAAATGTAGATGTAACCAACGGTCTTATTAAATAAGAAACACAGAGAAGATTCAGAGAAGAAAGCCAAGAGGTCAGAGCTAAGAGCCTCACCCTTCCTGATTCAGGGATCCTCTTCAGCCAAAAGAGCTCTCCGAAAGGGGCCTACTTCCTGTGTGTATGTCTTTATATACTCTAGCTGTTCTGCCTTCTCATTGGTTGTAAACCCGAACATGCCACTGCCTGAATATACCACCCTCCAGGTCCTTAAAGGCGTGCGCGACCGCCGCCACGCACTTGCTATGGCTCTAAGAGCTCTGACCCCCAGACAACTTTATTTATTAACATACAATTAAAATCACATTTTAGTATAAGTAAAATACCACCACAGATTTGTGCAAACAGTGAGGGTTTCCTTCTAGTTCTCTCAAACTCTTCTCTCAGTTGACTTATTTCATTCTTTAACATTTCAGATTTCTTTCTGAATCCTTCCACAAGCAGTTCTTCTTGGACCTGTAAAAAGAAAAATCCTTCATTAATGGCAGAATTTTGTATTTAACAACTTTAGCATAAGTACATTATCTATTTCACTATCACCTCAGAATGGTCTTTGATATTTCAAGACATTTTCACCTAACAATTAATATCCATGGTTTGTTCATATTTAGGGAGAATTCTTCAGCATCTTCCCCAGAAGAGCAAAGAGTTTTGTCCCAATACACAAAACTTTACCCTTTGGGAGAGACTGCAGAGGTGAACTGAAATTCACTCTCAATTAAAGAAGGCATCTCTTTGATTATTTAATGATTATGGGAGTGCTGACCTTGTATAGACCACTGATTATTAACTCTAGGATGGGACACATAGTTTCTTTTACTCCAGCTTACAAGATGAATCAAGCAGGCACAGGAATAAATAGAGCAATTTATGAGATTGTATCATGTTTTATTTTATTGTATCATTTTATTTTATTTTTTCATTTAATTAATTATTCAATTTAATCTCTCTTTATGCATACATGTGTGAGCACATGTGTAGGTTAGTACACATGTATGTGTTTGTACATGTCTACAGAGGCCAGAGGTTGTTGTCATGTATCTTCTTCAACTGCCTCCTACTTATTTTTTTTATCAAATTTGTTTATGTTTACTTTACTTGACTGAGTATTTTGATTACATGTATGTGTACCATGTGTGTGCCTGGTGCCCATGGATATCAAAGAGGGTATCAGATCCCCTAAAATTCTAGTTCTAGGCAATGTAAGGTGTCATGTGCTTGATGGAAACTAAACCTGTGTCCTTGACATGAACAATAAGAGCTCTTAACACCTGAGCCAAGGTTACAGCCCCGTTTTGAAGATAAAGTCTCTCCTTAATTCTATTGCTATCTGATTCTACTAGACTGCCTAGCTTTAAGCTGCACAGATCCTCCTCTCTTTCCCCCAAATGCACAAGGGTTACTGGTACATGTCACTTTGTCCAGATTTTCTCCATGGATTCTGAAGATCTGAATTTGTTCCTCATGCATGCACAACGAGAATTTCACTAACTGAGCCATCTCCCAACACCCTCCTCCTCCTCCTCCTCCTCCTCCTCCTCCTCCTCCTCCTCCTCTTCCTCTTTTTCCTCCTCCTCCTCCTCCTCCTCCTGGACTGTTTTATCCTGGGCTAGATCTAACACATTTACACTAGATAGGCCGAACGCATGTCCCTTTGAAGATTAAGCCTAGAGTCCTAAAAACTAGTGGGAAGTGTCAACTGCAGCACAAGAAGACCACTCTAGCAACTCAAACAGCAACTCAGAACCCTGGGGACATTATCTGTACACTCGAAAGGGTAACCCTGCACAGATGCTGGGCTCTTACACTTACAGCTTCAGTAAGACCCATGTGAACTTCAATCAAACATTCGCAGTTGAAGTTACATGTTTGAGATGAACAGTTCCCTTCTTGGGGAGTCACAGCACCATCTGTCTGGCACTGATAAGCCCCATCATCCACACTCACCTTCAGCTTGTGCTCCAGCATCTTCTCTTGCTCTCTCAGAAGCGTCTCCCTTTCCCTCTCCATCTTCTCCTGAAGTTTAGCGATGTTTTCTCAAAAGCTTCTCTCTTGAGCTTCTATCACTTGCTCTTGCTCCTTCTCTTTCTGTCTCAGCAGCTCTTGTTCCTTCTCAGCCACCTCCCTCTTTGTCTGTTCAGTTGTTCCACAGATGTTTGAGAGAGGAAAGAAATCCCAGTTAGAAAGTAGCTATGCTCCCCTGGGCTCACAGGGAAACCTCTGGGTACTCCCATCAGCCAGGGCAGCAGCACCATGATACCTAAGATCATAGAAAGGCACCATTGACTGGACATATACCACACCAGCACTTCTAGTTGTTTGCACATCTGGGAGAGGTCATGACCCCTGGCAGGAGGATGCTCCTTGTTCCAGAAGGATCTACCTGTACATCAGTCAGAGGGCCTTGCAGAATGTACCCACCCCTCTAACAGTTGGACCCTTTACCCTACCTGCTGTGGCCCTCTGTCCATCTGTAAGGGCTTTGTCTGACTACAGGTTGTGGAACAGAGAAAAACCAATATTTTTATTTAAAGCAGGTTGATTATAAATGCGATCTCTTTCTAAAGAAAAAAAAGGGGGATAGTATAGATATGATAGGATAAAAGGATAGATTAATGAACCTACTTTTAAAGAGCAACTTTTTAAAAATATTTCATGTTGCTATGGATTTTAGTTTATTGGCACAAATTTAAAGTTAATTTTGTTATACTGTGTGTATATTTCTAGTCTTGTTTAAGGTATTATGTTTGTTCAGCTCATTTAAAATTGTAATGGAAATTTAAGAAGTAGATTAATAGTTAGTCATCTATGATAATCATACTTATAGTCATGTTAGTTATTTTTTCTAGGTACACATAGATATGTTTCAGATAGATAGGTAATCTTCAAACACTTCAAAGACCTACAGAATATGGCATTTAAGATGTTTTTAAAGATTTAGACATTCTGGACAGTGAGTCATGTCTACTCCTGGCAGCACCAATTCACTTCAGAGAGGAGGATGGGCATCGAAGACACTCCATATAGAGTTTATCTTCACCTTGGCAAAAATAGCCATTTTGGCAAGAAACTGTTCTTGCCTGGACTCCTTGATCAACTGGACATGCAGGACCCATAGAAAGGTAACCACTGAACTTTATTTGATGAAATGGTCCTTCATGTTTCTGCTTCGCAGAAGAAACTGCCAGACATTCTACAGGACACAGAGAAATGATTGAGAGACTCTAGGCCTGTGGGCTAAAGACAGATGCCCCAACTTTACAAAGGAACATTAGGTGACTGTCCAGGCTGCTAGCTGTCTCTGTCTACTCTGCAAGACTCCCAAAAGTTGTTTGCATCCTTCTCCCATTTCTCAGGTAATAGTATATGCTTCTCGGGTCTTTGATATAGGTGAAGACTAGAGTTATAATTTCCTCAGTTATGATAAAAGATAAGTTAGATATAAAATCTTAGACTCACAAATATAAGATAGGTAGGATATCTTCTTTAACATTGTAACTGTAATTCTTGCTTGATAATAGTTTTGTTATATGTAAGAACAGAGAGCCTAGAGCTAATGAAATTACATCTCTGTATAACAATTTCCTAATAAACAAACTAAAAACTGATTAAACCTAAGACCTGACACTATAAAATTCTTAAAACAAAAGTTGAGAGAAAAGCCATGTGATGGTGCTTTAGATTTAACACAAAAGCATAGGAAAATAGATGGGTGAGACTATAGGCCACTATACACTCTCTGTACAGTGAAGGAAACATTTGATAAAATGAAATGGGATATATAGGAGAGAAAATGTTTGCAAGCCATAGACTGATAAGGAGTTAAAACATGAAGAAGATGAAGAACTCACATGACAAAATTGGGAAAACTAGCATGCTTAAAGTAACATGCAATTGCCCTGAAAAGATGGTTTTCAAAATAGGAAATTCAAATGCCAATGAGTATTCATACTCAGCATTACTAATCCTTCATGAAATCACAAACCAAAACCACAATGAGGTGTCCTCTCATTCCTGTGGCCATGCCTACTATAATAAGCCCAACAGTTTTGGTTGGGTTGACAAAAACCTTTGTAGATCTCTTAATGCAATGGAAACTGATTACAGTCATTGTGCACAACAGCGTAAAGATTCCTCATAAAACAGAATTCTGAGATTCTGACTTGCCAAATCTGCAAATGAATGGCAGTGTAGTCCTAGTCAATATGCTAGGTGCCTCATGCAGTTACTCATATCCAGTGCATGAGACTGGAAAGCACAGCCACTTAATTTATATCCTGAAAGCTAAACTAGTAATCTAGCCTAGTCACCTGAAATGACTCATGGCTCCAGAACTGAATGCTCAGTGTCTGTCAACCATGAACTCATTTTCACCTTGCTTAGTTCTACCAGTATATAGTAGTTACCACTCTACCTAAACTCTGTCAGCCATTGCTTCTGTCATTCCTCACCTTCACTCCCTTCCTGGGCACTTGCTCATAGCCCTGCTCAACCTTCTCCCTGGCCTCTATGTAGAGGCTGTGCCCGCCAGGCACAGAGAAAGCTCCATGTGAAATGCTCTCCCTCAGGGGCTCTGCCAGCTTCTCCAGCTCAGCCTGGCAGTGACTGAGAGATGTGGATTCATTCTGTCGCATGAAAGCTTCCTTCCTTTCTTCTGTGGCAGCCTGCCAGGTGAGGAGGGGAAGACAAAACAAAGAAGTTGTTAGAAGGAAGGTATGGTGGTTTCAAAGACAATGGATGGCCTCCATAAGGAGTGGCACTATTAGGAGGTGTGGCCTGTTGGAGTAGGTGTCACCTTCTAGGAAGAAGTGTGTCACTGAGGAGGTGGGCTTTGAAGTCTCCTATGCTCAAGTCATCCAGTGTCACAATTCACTTCCTGTTGCCTGAAGATTAAGATGGAGAGCTCTAGGCTCCTTCTCCATCACCATGTTTTTCTGCACGGTACCATGCTTCTCGCAACGATGATAATGGACTAAACCTCTGAAACTGTAAGGAACCCTCAATTAAATGCTTTCTTTTATAAGAGTTGTCATGGCCATGATATCTCTTCATGGCAATAGAAACTCTAAGTAAGACAGAAGGTGCCACTGGAATTTCCTGGATGAAGCAATGAGACAGCCCCAGAATGTACTGGGAAAGGAGGATCAGGAGATTTGCTTTAGTATCAATGTGGTCAATTCTGTGTGACTTCTGAAAAGTCTGTTAACTTCCTTGGGTTCATACCCAGCGACTGTAAACTCAGGTTGGAAGACATGAGTCCATTTCCTCTGAGAATGGGGGTTGGTGTGGCTGACAAACCAATTCTTCAGAACTGAGGTAAGTGTACTCCCAGCAGAGTTTTGAACCCTCATGAACTCTTACCATGATTACTTGAGTGTTAGGATTCTAGAACAGGTATGTTTTTTTATTCTTTATGTGTTTTTACTTGTGCTCATAACTGATAATCCTTATAAATTTTTTCAGTGTGAGCTAAGAGAGTTTTGTCTTTCAGGGTTCAAATTTAGAGAAATGAAAGACCAAAAACTTTAGAGGAAGATTCCTTTGGTTTCATAGGTCATGGTACTCCCCTGAGAGTTGTCCTTTGGTTTCGATGTTTATTATCCAGGGCTAGGGAACATGGTGGATAGTAATCCTATAGTGGCATTGTATTACATAGCACAGGGTGATCTAGTCACCCAAACCCTTCAAAATGTAAGTTTTGTCTGGCTGTGGCAAGAGGAGAAATCAGAACGTCTAGAAACAAGAAAAGGAGCCAGTGTTTCCTTGTGTGGTAAATGGAGTGCACCGAGCTTCACCTCTGTCTTCAACTTTGAACTCATAAAATGCATACTGTTTCAATCTATTAAGTACATGATAACTAGTTTCATAGCAATAAAGGAATCAAATGCTATTTTTCCTAGAAAGGGCAAACTCTGGTACAAAGAGTCAAGTTAACCATTAAAAATTCCAAAGAGAAAAGTTCAGACCATGAGATAAAAAAGTGGAGTCTAAGGTTGAAAACAGAAAGGCAAGGATCAGGCAAGATAAGTGCTAAGATGCATTACCACCAGCTTCCTCTGGAACTCTTGTTCATCATCCTTGAAGGAGTGCTCCATGAAGACAACAATGGCCTCCTTATTACAGGGTGCATGCACATCCAGCAGCTCCTGGAGTGTATCTGTGGGAACCCTGTAATGGTCAGCTGCCATCTGTACAGCTGCTGAGTTCTCAAGCTGGCCTTTGGTCATCAGTGCATTCTCCAAACAAGGAACAAATTCCACTATTGATGGCATCCAAGTAGGTCTTCACCAGAGTCCTCAGTCCTGAGAAAAACACAGTTAAGAATTAGAAAGTTCTCACTAATTGTTTGTATAAGCTTTAGACCTAGCATTATCAAAAGCAACAACATTCTATTCCTCTTGAATTTCTCTTCTGCTCTTACTTCTTCCATATCTTCTGTACTTTTTCCGTGTCCTCTCAGAATCAATATCTATTTAATAAAAATCAACTTATTTCCTTTGTAGCTCTCTAATTCAATACACTAAAAATAATCAATGATCATAACCAAGAGGTTTCAAGGCTTCTTGGGGAGAATAAAACACTCTACCATATAAATACAATAAAAGTTTGCTAGGAAGAGAAAATAAGTTTTATCTTTTGTGAAATCAAGTTCCAAATGAAAATTTAAGTCCTATCAGAAAAAAAAATCCAAAATTTGAAGACAGAATATAGAATATGGAACCAAGTATGGATCCATGTGAGTGCTAACAAAATATGTTTACAGAGGCAGAACGTCTATGACACTTATGTTTAAACTTCTTTCTCAACTGCATGGGACTTTTGACCTGCTGTGTTCTGGCATGTGTCGCCCCATAAATAATCTGTATGATCAAACTGAGACACTCTTCCTCAGGGACTCCAAGTCATATTGCAGGTTCTTATCCAAATCTTGCAGATTTGCAGTCTTCTGGACATCTTTATGGTATTAGTTTTGTGAGGCATGTTAGACCTCAATAAACACTCATACACAGAAAGTTCAAGTATGGAACACGTATATGTGATCTGAACATTTGTTTCTCCATATTCCTTTACATAAGCAAACAACAATTTTCAAGACCACAAAAGATCATCACTTCTTTACATATTCTAAGCCACAGAGACATTCATGTGACAAGAGAAACACATGATTTCCTGTGATAATAGTTCCCTTTCTCATGGTCTTTGTCTTTGCATTGGTGAAGACGTAGGAATAGAATTTTTTTTTTTCATTCAACCTGGAAATTACATTCCACTTGGTTTTCTGGATCTTTTTCAATTCAGAAAAATAAATTTTTGTCACTTGTAGGGCAGGCAAAGACAAAACATCTTCGTAATGGAAAGAAATATCTGATACATTCTCTGGTCGTGTTGGATTTTTGGACTTTGAGATTGTTTCCTATAAAAGAGGGGAGGGAAAAAAAAGCACTCATTGAAGAGGCAGCTAGAAGATAAGTTCATTGGCAACTTTCCATGAATGTTTTTCAGGGCTGGAACTCCAGTACGTCTGAGTGACTGAACCAACAGCTTTAGAGTAACCAGTGCATTTGGAGACCTCACTATTTAGTCATTATACTGGATTTGACACTGTTTTTCAGAGAGACATGTAACATAAATTAACTATGCAAAATGAATATTTGTCTAAATAATAGATGAATTAATAAAAATATTGATTCTAGGCACTTATCTATCCTACTAACATAGTTCATGTAATGAATTGGTAATGTTAACATGCCAGTACATTGCATAAGGCTAGAAGGTGAAATTTTGATGAAAAATCAAAAATTACACATTAGTAGAAAAATAAATCTCCTTCTCCCACCCCTGTCCACTGAGAGATGCTCAGTGGAAAAAAAAAAACATCCTGAGTAAGGTAACTAAGATCCAGAAAGACAAACAGGGTACATAGTCACTCATAAGTGGATATTAGGTGTAATGCTGCAATCCACAGCCCCAGAGAGGTTAGGTAACAAGAATGGCCCACAGATGGATGCATGGATTTTTCTGGGAATGGGAAAAAAAAGAGATCTTCTGAGTAACCTGGGGGTGTCTGAGTAACCTGGGGGTGGAATAGAGATCAGGGTATAGGAACATGAGGGATCTGGTGGGTGGATTGAGGGAGACCAGCTCCCTCTTAGTCACCCAGGATACTCTTGAGCAAGGAGAAATGAGGACAGACTGGGTCCAAATCCACCAGCCCCTTCTGTCTCTACCAAAGGGCTTTTCAAAGAATGCCAAGGGGTGGAGCAAAAGACCTCCACTGTCCCCAGCAGGGCCAAGTATAGACCATCCCAATCACCTGGTGACCTTGCATATGGTCAAGCCATCCCCTAATGCAGCCCTTCTGTGTATAGCAAGCCCAGGTTTCACTAGAAAACCTTTGTGGTCTCCCACAGGTCCCTCCTCTTATTTTTTTTTTAAAAAGAGGCCCTCAGGCCCCTCAGATAAGCTGAGGTCTGTCTTAGGTCATCTTCTTAAGCCAGACAACACTTACCCATCTTGGAGGTACATTTTCCATCAAGTTACCTCAGAAAGCTGGCAAGAGAAAGTTACCTATCATTGGCTCTCAGCCTCTGGTGGGACAGGGTACTGAGCTTGACTCAGATCTGGCCCGGGTTCCTATTGAACTTACAAACATTACAATGATCTCCATATCTGCGTCACCTCCCAGTACAGGAGTAGAGGATGATAGAGATGGCCTATCATTTTTGGAATGGGTCTCAAGATGTTTATAACAGCCTTAGCTGTGCCAAGCCCTTTCTTAAATCAAAAACTTTTGATGCAATCCGCATCAGATAAACTACATCCAACTAAAAGATTGCCTTAGCTTTTTACCAAACTCTGGTGCTGTTGTGTCTTTCTGCATGCTGTGAATATGTGTTGCTCTGATTGGTTGATAAATAAAGCTGTTTGGCCTATGGCAAGGCAGCTTAGAGGCAGGCAGGAAATCTAGGAGAGAGCCAGGAAGAGAAAGAGAGGCAGAGAGAGGTCATGCCACCACCGAAGGAACAGCATGCCAGCAGACCGGTAAAGCCACAGAACACGTGGCAAAACATAGATTAATAGAAGTGGGTTAATTTAATATGTAAGAGATATCTAGCAAGAAGATTGAGCCATAGGCCATGGCCATACAGTTTGTAAATAATATTAAGCCTCTGAGTGATTATTTTATAAGTGGCTGTGGGGCGACAGGAGCCAGGCAGGACCAGAGAAAACTTCCAGCTATATTTGGCATACCAGCATAGGGCTCTCAAATTTCCATAAGGCCTAAAAGAATTTTAAAAGGGCTTCTAAAGACACAATAATGGACCCCAGAACAGCTTTCTACTTCATGTCTCATGAGGGCTGATATATAGAGATGTCAAGGTACAGAGATGGCATGGTGTACGGACTTGAGCTATGGTGGGTTCATGGAATATGGGAATATGGGCTTGAGTGCAGCACGGCGGATTCCTGCAGCTATACACAGTGGTGTCTGTAAGCCATGCAGCATGGTGCATGATGGGTATAGCTTTTGCTAATACAGAAAAGAAAAAGGGGAGGGGGGAAGAAAAGGTTTCTGGGCTATAGGCTGCTGGATGGAGACATGGACCCACTCATTACCTTCCAGAGTTGGTAGTATGCATGGCTTCCAGAGCTGGTGGTAAATGTACCACTGCCATGTTTGGAAGCTGAGTGGGTGGAGTCAGTAGCCAAGCAGTTCAGCAGTTTAAAATATCTCCTGGTCAGAGAAGGATTATTGATTCACAATAAAACAGATTCAAATGAAATAAAACCCTAAACAGATTACAATGTGTGTAAAAACGTATATAGGCTTGGAAGAGAGAGGAAAAGGAGGATAGTCAGTTATATATAGAAATAGATAGTGTTAAAAAATAAAGTCTTTAAAGAGAGGGTAAAAATAATATAAAAAATAAGCCATGTAAAGATAGAAATCACACACAGAGTCTGGATTACATTGCCTTTAGGATTTTTAAGCAGAAAGACATTTGATTGAAAAGGCTACTCAGTTAAACCAATATGCATATTTTAAAGGTATCTTGACTTCAAAACTTGGATCTAAGGTTATGTTGCTTTGGAAAGGAGGGTCTACTTTTGTTTCCACTAAAGATGAAAACCTGTGGATTGCTTCCAGGCTAATATGGTTTGACCAGCCAAGACCCCCTAAAAGGTCTCTCATGACACCATGACCCAGATGATACAACATCCAGAACAGCTTCAAGGCAATTGGCTCAGACAATACAGCCTCACAGACTATGCCAGTCAGCACTTAAGTATAATTCTTAATTTTCTCAAGATCCCCATAAAATTGCCAGAACCCTCAACCAGCAGGAAGTAGTATGAGAAGCTACACCCAAATTCACAAAATAATGTTTATAAATGTTTATTTTTATTTAAATGTGGTTGATTATAAATACAATCTCTTTCTAAAAAAGAAAAGGGGATAATATAGATATGATAGGATAAAAGGGTAGATTATTGAACCTGCTTTTAAAGAGCAACAACTTGTTTAAAATGTTTTACATTGCTATGGATTTTAGTTTATTACAAATTTAAAGTTAATTTTGTTATACTGTATATATATATATATATATATATATATATATATATTTCTACTCTTGTTTAAGTTATTAGGCATATACAACTCATTTAAAATTACAATGTATAATTAAGAAACATAGATTAATAATTAGTCTTCTATGATAGTCAAACTTATAGTCATATTAGTTAAGTTTTCTAGGTATACATAGATACAATTCAATTAGGTAGATAATCTTCAAACACTTCAAAGACCTACAGAATATGGCATTTAAAATATTTTAAAAACTTAGACTTTCTGGACAATGAGATAGACATATCTGCTCCTGGCAGCACCAATTATTTCAAGGAGAATGATGGGCATTGAATAAACTCATTATGGAGTTTGCTTTCTTTGTGGCAAAAGTTAGCCACTGTGCAAAAAAGTGCCCTTGTGTTGACTGATTGACAGTATGTTGTATATACTGAACATGCAGGACCCATAGGAAGGTGACCGCTGAATTTTGCAAGGCAAGATGGTCCTTCAGATTCCTGCCTCACAGAAGAAACTGCCAGACACTCTACAGAAAACAGACAGAAGCCACTGAGAGACTCTAGGACTATTGGCTGAAGAAGGCTGTCCCAATGTTGCAGAGGAACTTTGGTTAACTGTCTAGGTAGCCAGCTGTCTCTGTCATTCTAGATTTTTGGAAGTTGCTTACAATGCTCTTCCATTTACTGTTTGATATAGTTGAAGACTAGATAGTTATGATTATATTTTTCCTTGGTTATGATAAAAGATAAGTTAGATATGAAAACTTAGACCCAAAAATATAGGATAAATAGAATATGTTCTTTGAATTTGCTAAACATAAATAGACTAGACATTGTAACTATAATTCTTGCTTGATAACTGTTTTGGTATATGCAATTTTACTAGGTTAAAGTTAAAACCTTCCTTTTTGATTAGACAGAAAAGGGAAAGCGCTGTGGGATCTTCTTCTGTATGCTGTGAATATGTGTTGCTCTGATTGGTTGATAAATAAAGCCGTTTGGCCTATGGCAAGTCGGGTTATAGTTAGGCAGGAAATTAAAGAAAGAGACAGGAAGAAGAAAGGAGAGGGGAGGGAGAGACTAGCCTGCCACCCAAGGAACAACATGCCAGCAGACTGGTAAAGCCACGGAACACATGGCAAAACATAGATTAATAGAAGTGGGTTAATTTAAGATGTAAGAGCTACCTAGCAAGAAGTTTGAGCCATAGCCATGGCCATACAGTTTGTAAATAATATTAAGCCTCTGAGTGATTATTTTATTAGTGGGAGCCAGGTGGGACCAGAGAAAACTTCCAGCTACACTCTGGTTCATTAGTACCAACATAACTCTAGTATAAACATTACATATTTATAACTAACATGACTATTTACTATATGTATTCACACTTCTTACAAACCTACATCACTATTCATATTTAAACTTAAATTTTATAGGATAACTTTATAAACCTTAGCAAACACCTAGAGGAGATTTCTTAACATCGGCAATCACTATACATGTTTACCCTTTTTACAAGCTTAACTCAAAAGGAAACTCTATAGGACCACTTTACAAACTTTAGCACACATCTAGAAATGATTTAACAGAACTATTTACATTATCTTCCAACAAGCCAGAGTACATGAATTGAGAATCGCCACAGCTAAAATTGCAAGTGAGCTCAAAACGGCTTCATTTTTGAAGTTCACAGTCAGGCTTGATAATCTCCTTAAAGTGCCCCTGACAATTGGAAACCAGAGCCCAATTCACCAGTGGCTCACTCAATCCTGGGATTTAATGAGTACTGTTGCAATGAAGTTGTAACATTTGTTGCTAGAGAGTTGCAACATTCAGGACAATGCCACTTCCCCAAAGTCACTCTTACTGCTGAGCTCTCTCAGCTCTTCTGGAATCAACAGAGATGTACTCAGCAGCAGATGGTTTTTAACTAGGGGTTGTCCCTTTACCTAACTTATTGCAGCTCTTCTATGCTACAATTCAGACAAACATTTCTGTTACAGCATGCTGTGGGATAATGCTGTTGTACACTGGTTTAATAAAACACTGATTGGCCAGTAGCCAGGCATGAAGTATATGTGGGGTGAGCAGACTAAAGGAATGCTGGGAAGAGGAAGAGCAGAGTCAAGAGTCACCAGCCAGACACAAAGGAAGCAAGATGTGAAGGCAGAACTGAAAAAAAGGTACCAAGCCACATGGCTAAACATAGATAAGAATTATGGGTTAATTTAAGTGTAAGAGCTATTCAGTAATAAGCCTGAGCAAATGGCTAAGCAGTTATAATTAATGTTAAGCCTTTGTGTGATTATTTTATAAAAGGCTGCGTGACTGTGGGTGAGAGATTTGTCCTGACTGCAGGTCAGGCAGAAAACAGAAAATCTTTCTACTATAACAGCAGAACTTTCAGCTTGCACTACAGAAAAGCCTCACCTCAGGATGAGGATGAAATTACCGTATTGAGCTGCCATAAAGCTCTTAGCAAAAACTTCTTGCTATTAGACAGTATCTCAAAAGAGCCTGCATTGATTCGCCACTAGTCAACCAAAAGTGGTTTGGCTCTGAGCTCCATTTTCCTTTACTAACTAGTGACAAAACCTTCGTCCCAAACTTCTCAGCAGTCTGGGAGCCCCCTAAGTCTCCTGCTTTCCCTAGACTGCAGGAGGGAACCTCAATATCATGAGAACTGGTTTAGCTACTTTTCACTCCAGTTCCTCTAGCAGAGCGTCATTGGAACTGACATTCCTCTACTCCATACTCCTCACCAGATGCTCAGGTAACCATTGAGCTTCATTGTCATCTTGTGAAAAAACATAAACATGTCCTCGACCCCATATTAAAAGAAAGTTGATTCCCAATTTTCTAAGAAAGCGCCATATTGATTTCCAAAGTGGTTGTACAAGCTTGCATTCCCACCAGCAGTGGAGGAGAGTTCCCCTAGCTCCACATCCTCTCCAGCATAAGGTGTCTTCAGTGTTTTTGATCTTAGCCATTCTGACAGGCGTAAGGTGGTATCTCAGAGTTGTTTTGATTTGCATTTCCCTGCTTTCTTAGAAAATTGGGAATCAATCTCCCCCAAGATCCAGCTATACCACTCTTGGGCATATACCCAAGAAATGCTCAACCACACCATAAGAGCACTTGTTCAGCTATGTTCATATCAGCATTGTTTGTAATAGCCAGAACATGGAAACAACCTAGATGCCCTTCAACTGAAGAATGGATAAACAAAATGTGGTACATATACACAATGGAATACTACTCAGCAGAGAAAAACAATGGCATCATGAGGTTTGCAGACAAATGGATGGATCTAGAAAAAATCATCCTGAGTGAGGTAACCCAGACTCAGAAAGACAAACATGGTATGTACTCACTCATAGCAGGATACTAGACATGAAACAAGGATGACTTGTCTGCTACTCACATCACCAGGGAGGCTACCTGGAAAACAGGACCCCAAGAAAGACACAGGGATCACCCAATGACAGAGAAATGGAATGAGATCTACATGAACAGCCTGGACATGAGTGGGGGTAATGAAAGGCGAGGGTTGAGGGAAAGAGAGCTTGGGGGAGCGGGAGATCCCAGCTGGATCAACAACAGAGAGGGAGAACAAGGAATAGGAGACCATGGTAAATGAAGACCACATGAGAATAGGAAGAAGCAAAGTGCTAGAGAGGCCCACAGAAATCCACAAAGATTACCCACACAACAGACTGCTGGCAATGGTCGAGAGACAGCCCGAACTGACCTACTCTGGTGATGGGATGGCCAAACACCCTAATTGTTGTGCTAGAAACCTCATCCAACTACTGAGGGATCTGGATGCAGAGAACCATGACTAGGCCCCGGGTGGATCTCTGGGAGTCCAATTAGCGAGAATGAGGAGGGTTTATATGAGCGAGAATTGTTGAGACCAAGGTTGGATAAAGCACAGGGACAAATAGCCAAATGAATGGAAACACATGAACTATGAACCAATGGCTGAGGGGTCCCCACTGGATCAGGCCCTCTGAATGGGTGAGCCAGTTGATTGGCTTGATCTGTTTGGGAGGCATCCAGGCAGTGGGACCAGATCTTGTGCTCATTGCATGAGTTGGCTGTTTGAAACCTGGGGCCTATGCAGGATCGCTTGGCTCGGCCTGGGAGGAGGGGACTAGACCTACCTGGACTGAGTCTACCAGGTTGACCTCAGTCTGTGCGGAAGGCTTTGCCCTGGAGGAGATGGGAATGGGGGGGGGGGTTGGGGGGAAGGTGAGGGGGACGGGAGGGGGGAGAACAAGGGAATCCGTGGCTGATATGCATAACTGAATTGTATTGCAAAATAAATTAAAAAAAAAAAAAGTAAAAAAAAAAGAAAGTTGGGACCCTTCCATAATACCAAGCAAGGATCTTTCCATTTCACCTGAGCAAAAGTTGCTCAGGTGCCATCATGCCAAAATCTATCCATGGCAGATTGTTCTCAGATATCCACATTAAAAAATGCAGAACGAAAAGAGCATGATTCAATGTATTATGTGGCAATTAAGGGTAAATTTCCCTCTTCTTTATTTTTTGAAGTTGTATCTTGAGACTACCATGAGCTCTCTCTATGATTCCTTGTCCCTGAGCATTATAAGGAATGCCTGTTTTGTGCTCAATTTGCGATTGGGCACAAAATTGCTGAAATGCCTTGCTACTATATCCAGAACCATTATCAGTTTTAATAAATTTTGGTATTCCCATATAGGAAAAATATTTTAAGCAGTGCATGATTACATGCTTTGTAGCTTCCGCAGATTGTGTACTAGTCATTACAAATCCTGAATAAGTGTCTATGATAACATGTACATATTTTAACACGCCAAATTCTGCAATATTAGTGACATCCATTTGCCATAGATGATAAGAAGAAGAGCTCGAGGATTTTACCCCTAAGTGAGAGACAGGAAAATATTTTGGACAAACTTCACATTGTTTGACTATTTATTGAGCAGCTTTTCTGGCAAGATTAAATTGCTATTTTGATGCTGTAAAGCAAGTGACTGTTGAGCCAATTCTACTTGGGATAAGGCGATCATCTGAGTTAATTTGTCAGCTGTTGCATTACCCTCAGTTAAAGGACCAGGAAGATTGGAATGAGCTCTAATATGACCCACAAAGCATGGTAACTTTCTTTGGTGAATAGTGTCTTGAATTGTTGAAACATTTTAATTGACTATTGCCAGTCCCAATGCATGGAACAGTTTCTATAACTTGAAGAGACTATTGGTATGTAAATTGAACATACTGTCTGCAAGAAACTGAAAAACAATGTTCTCTGACCATAATTCCACTATCTGTACAGAAGCTGGGTTTGTTTGTACTACATAACTTTTTCCATTGTTAACATTAGAAGAGCCATCAGTAAAACCTAGCATAGCATCTCTTACGGGATCTTTCATAACAATCTTAGGAAATACAAATGAATACATTTGAGCAAATTGTAACAATTGATCAGCTAGAAACTGATTATCAATGTGACCTAAAAACCGAGAAAAGGCAATTGCCCAAGAATTACTATTTTGAAAAAGCCAATCAATTTGCTGTTTTTGTAAAAAGAACACTGATTACATTTGGTTCTTTACCAAAATAATGTCTAGATTCAATTCTACTTTTCTGTACCGAACAAGTTACAGATTCATAGACTGGATTTAATGCCTTGGCTGGTGAAACATAAAGATGTAACCATAAAAGAGGATTGTTTTGCCATAATACTGCTGTAGGAGTATGTCTAGTGGGTAAAATATATGCATGCCAAGGTAGGGCATAATTAATGTAACATACTTGCTGATTTTTGAATAACTTTTTCAACTTGTAAAAGAATTTGTCTACCTTTTTCAATTAACTATCTGGGCAAATTAGGGTCACTATCTCCCTTTAAAACATCACTGAAGGGTTCCAAATCACCAGTAAATAACTTTAAATAAGGCTGTAACCACTGAATGTCCCCTAATAACTTTTGACAATCATTTAAAGTTTTAACCCGTTCTTATGTATTTCCAATTTTTGAGGTTTATTTCCTTAGGGTATAATACCTGTCCTACATACTGAAAAGGTGGCTGTCTTTGAACTTTCTCCAGAGCGATAATTAACTCTGTGTGAGTAGAACAGTGCTGAAGCTGTGCAAAGTCATCACGCAAAATGTCCTCATCTTTATAGGCAAGCAAAATATCATCTATATTTAATATAATATAATATAAACCTGCTGAAATGGCTCTCTAACTTTTTGGATAGCTTGAGCTACACATTTCTGACACAGTGTTGGGCTATTGCCCATTCCCTGGGGCAAAACATTCCAATGGAATCTTTTCATAAGCTCTTTAAAGTTAATTGGGGAACATTAAATGCAAATCTTTGACAGTCTGCAGGGGGGATGGTGGGGGGAGTGCAAAAAGAATGGTATAAAAACAATCCTTCAAATCCAAAATAATTTTATAAGTACTTTCTGGTATAGCAGTAGGGATAGGCAATCCAGGCTACAAAGCTCCCATTGGTTGTATGGTTTCATTAATTTTCCTTAAATCCTGTAATAATCTCCATTTCCCTGACTTCTTTTTAATCAGGAAAATAGGAGAATTCCAAAGAGAATTAGAAGGTTCAATATGACCACCATCCAACTGCTCCTGTACTAATGGCCAGATGGCTTGAATTTTTTCTTCTGTTGGGGCCATTGATCTATCCACACAGGCTGATCGGATTTCCAAGTTATAGGATCTGCATGGAGTACAGGCTGCTCAATGACCCTTCCTAAAATGTTCTGACCTATCCCTATTAGCTTTTTCTTCAGGGGGTCAGGATGATCTTTCTATTAAGTCTTGGTCAGGAACTTCTTGTTTAGAGACAGCTGCACTGGGACTATATAAATATACTCCCATACAGCTCTTAACATCTCAGCCTCACAAATTTACAGGCAAATGAGGGACAATGCATGGCCGAAAAGTTCCCTCATGGCCTTCCTCATCTCTCCAGCAGAGTTCATTGCTGCTCTGCTCAGGACACTGAGTTTGACCAATCCCTTGCAGTTGTGTAATAGTTTCCATTTTTTCCACGCAGAAGGCCATTGACTAGCAGCTATAACAGATAAATCTGCACCTGTATCTAGAACACCCAAGAAACTTTTTCCATGTATAACCAAAGTGAGTTCTGGATGTTGTGGACCTATGGCTTGTAGCCAATAGGCATCTGAGGAACAGAACCCAGCTTCTCCTCTCTTATCTCTTTTGACTGCATTTTTTGTTTGTATCTGAGGAAGTAAAATTAACTGTGTAAGTCTCTAAACCAATCTTTATTACTGAAATTCACTTAGGTGAATGAGTCATCACCTTTATTTCTCCCACATAATCAGCATCAATTACTCTAGGAGCAACAAACATTTCCTGCATGGTAGTACTACTTCTCCCCAGTAACAACCCTACAGAGCCCTGTGGCAAAGGTCCATAAATGCCTGTAGGGAGGGCCTGCATCCCCATTTCAGGATCAAAACTGCATAGATGGAAGAGCTGAGATCTAATCCAGAACTACCTGGGGTTGCTCTATAAAGGTCATGAATTACTATTCCAATTACGGAGCTTCAAATCCACACTAAATAAGTAGAACTACATAGCTCCAGCAGGATCATGTAAAATCGTCCACAGTTTCCAAAATTAGCTCGAGCCACACAGAAGACAGTTAAAAACGCCTCAGCCCTAGATTTTTCACAAGTCCCCAAAGCTGTCTGAAACTGTTCTTAGATGGACGACACCCATACCCTTTGAAACAACACAACATGGGGCTTGGATTTTAGTGCTGTTTTTAACCTTTGACTGGGAAGAGTGTGACTGATTCCACACCACAGGGCGCAAAAGTGCAGCTGGTGTCACAGAGATGTGCCAAACTCGTGTTGGGGATTCAGTCTGTCTGACATGGCATGACATGGCTCTATTTTCTGTTTCTTCAACTCCAGACAGTACACATGAGCCATTTGCTTCCAATCCCCTGGGGGCAAAGCATCCAAAGAAAGGTTTTCTAACAATGCTATTGTGAAAGGAGCAGTCAGGCCACACTGATTACATGCTACTTTTAACTCCTTAAGTGGTTTAAAAGGAATTGGAACATGCACTCACATGATATTATCCTGGCCGTCCTGCTGTTCTATGACAGGGAACATTTGGAATCCTTGTTCTTCCTCTCCCTTACTAGCAGCTTCCTGAATGCTGGCTTGAAGAAGAGACACAGAACTAACACAGAGAGGGTTTGCATTGCTCCAGGAGGTCTTTGTGCTAGGGCAATCACAGGAGATTTTTCGATTCTGGTAGCTGCCCTGCCAGGTGAGTCTAATTCTGCCCCCACAGAAGGAAGATGAGTACCTTTCTGAAAGGGAGAGACCTGAATACCTTCCATTCTGTAAGAGAAATGACTACATTTTTCAATCCCTTCAGTTCTTCCCTTGTCTCATCTCAAGATTTCTGTTCCTTAAACTCAGCTTCATGACCAAGAGGAAACTGACCCTGTGTGAATGGTGTTGTACAGGAGTTCTCAGGCACTGTGGCAGAGTAGAGGGTCTTGTTTCTTCCATGTCCGCCTCAGCAAAAATTTCCTCCTGCAGTTCAGAGCTTAGATCTAATCTGTCCCAAATTAAGGCCCACAGGCCAAAGACCTCCACAGGAATCTCTTCTGGCCTTTATTCTTCATAATGGTTTTGCATTTCAACCTCAATTCATACCCAGTAACCTGCATTCAAAGTCCCATAGCCAGAAAACCAAAGACACAGTTCCTCTATGAACTCCCAAATCCAATGTGCTTGTTGTAGTTCCACCTTAACCCCTCTATGTTTTCATTTTTTGTACTAGTGACTCTTTGAAGACTTGCTTACTATTTTTGTGCCCCATTTTAACACTAAGGAAATCCTTTTATTATTCAAAATTTTTCTCACACTATATTCCTAGATTCTACCTTCCTTAATTTGTATAAACAGAAGTTAAGAGGGAAAGAAAGAAAAAAACCTTAACAGAGAAATATATCTATGCTGCAGCCTTACCCAGGCGTCTTTCCCCCCTCGTTCTTCTACCTGAGAATAAAAGCCCCCACCTTTACTTCTACTACAAAACCAGACCGGTCCAACTGCTTTCCAAGGGGCTTTCTCCCCAAGCTGCCATGCATTCCCTGTCCCTGTTCGGGTGGCATTTGAGGGAGACCAGCTCCCTCTTATATTCTCAGGGTACTCTTGAACAGGGAGAAATGAGGAATTTATAGATAGGAGTATATAGAGACAGACAGACAGAAAACACAGGATAGATTTGGGGGGGGGGGGGCCTGAATCTAAACCCACCAGCCCCTCCTGTCTCTATTAAAGGACTTTTCAAAGGAATGCCAAGGGGTGGAGTAAAAGACTTCCCCCACCCCCAGCACAGCCAAGTGTAGACCATCCCAAACACCTGGTGACCTTGCACATGGTCAAGCCATCCCCTACCGCAGTCCTGCTGTGTAAAGCAAACTCAGATTTCACTAGAAAACCTTTGTGGGCTCCCACAGTGGGTTGGGGGCAGGATGGAGTGGGAGAGTAATGAAAGAGATGTCTTGATGGGGAGGGGCATTTCAGGGTTAGGGAAAAACTCGGTGCCAGGGTAACTCCCAGGAACCCACAAGGATGACTTCAGCTTAGACTCCTAGCAATAGTGGGTAGGGTACCTGAAACTGCCCATCTCATGTAATCATATTGGTGACTACCCTAATTGTCATCAAAGAACCTTCATTCAGTAACTGATGGAAGCAGATGCAGAGATTGATAGCCAAGCACTGGACTGAGCTCCAAGAGTCCTGTTGAAGAGAGGGAGAACAAATTGTACTAGCCAGTGGTGTCAAGGTCATGAAGGGGAAACCCACTGAGACAGCAGACTTGAGCTCGTGGGACCTCACAGACCCTAGACTGACAGCCAGGGAGCCAGTATGGGACTGACCTAGGCCCTCTGCATGTGTGTGACAGTTGCATAGTTTGGTCTGTATGTTGGGTTCCCAGCAGTGGGATCATGACCTGTCCCTGGCATTTGAGCTGGCTTTTGGGAACCTATTACCCATGCTGGGTTGCATTTCCAGTCTTGATGCAGGGGAGGGGTTGGTCCTGCCTTAACTTGGTGTGCCATGCTTTGTTGTCTCCCATGGGAGCTTTACCCCTTTCTGAATGGAGAAGTGGATGAGGAGGTAGCTGAGAGGCGAGGTGAGATGAGGAGTAGAGGAGTGAGGGGAAACTGGTTGGTATGTAAAATAAATAAAATATTTTACTTATTAAAAAATAAATGATAAATAAATTAAAAACAATATTCTCCTTTGTGCTGTGTCCATTCTAGCTCAACCAAGACTTGCTGACTTAGACTCCAGAACAAACTGTAAGTTGCCTTCCTCCTAAACTCAGCAAAACATGGCAGGTTGGTCCCAGGAAGGATACTGCAGCTGCTCCAGGATCTGGTGGTTGATGGTGCTCATGCTGTTGTAGACAAAGGTGCTGCTTAGAAGCATGGCCAGGTTGAAGATCCAGCAGTCATTCTGGTTGTCACCCTGGAAGTCACTTGAGGACAAGGGAATTAAGAGTCTAATATTCATTTGTTCATCCAATTGTTCCTTTATACATTATACACATGTTCCTTATACATTATTACTGAATCGCAGAGAAATATCAAAATCTGAAGATAATTCTACATTCGATCCTCATTACTAACACTTACACTGACCCTCTCAGGGCATTAGCTTGTTGACCTATTAAGTTAACTGATAGAGTTAGGATATAGCTCAGTGTTAGGAACCTTGGCAGGCATGCATAAGATCCTGAGTTTGATTCCCGGAACTGACTGATAAAAAGACAAAGTAATCCATATGTATAAAACATTTCCTAAGTGCCTGGAACGCAGTAGGCAGTGATAAATGGGCAGTTACACTTTTATAATTTTTGTCATGATTATAGACACAATCCCTATTCAGTTAAGTACAATGTTTGATTGTGCTTCTGACAAAATGCAGAGACACACTTTGTGGCTATCAATTTCCATATACTTTTCTTCTGGAAAATGACTTTCTACTATCACAAATAAACATGTCAATATATACATACAATCACAATGACAATGTCTGCCAGAAAGAGAGCCAAAATTATTAACAACAAAAAACAGCATAGAAAAGCACATAGAGAGTATGAGTTAATCTGAGAATTTAGAGCAAAAAATCATTATATTAGATAAGATTCTGCCTTACCTTTTCTATGTCACCAAGGCCCTCTGTGTCCAGAAGGACCAGGGTATGGGTTGGCTTGGTGGGGTGGGGCATTCAACACATCCAGATGCCCTTGGTTTCAGACTGCACTGTGGAACCCAAGGAAAAGCCTGAGGAAAGAGGGAAAACAGCAAAAGGTCACAGCAGGAAGATCAAGGATTGCAGAGTGCTGAGAATGTTTAACAAACAGCAAGGAAAGGTTTGCTTTTATCTCAGCTAGGACCATGAATTCAGTCCATACATAACAGACTCTCCCAGGGAACATTTGTGGATTCTTTTTACCTCATTATTCCAACTCTGCAGAATGGACTGTGTTGTAGAATTAGTTTAGACTCTATTAATTGTAATGTTTTTATCTGAGACCAAAAAGTCCTATGTCCTCTTACTTCTCTAGTATAGTTCAACCACTGAAACACATCAGTGAATGGCCACTAGCTGGCATTGTGTTCCCTCCCTTCTACCCTCTTGAGCTATAGTGTGCCAGGGACTTACTCCTCACCTCTGGTCACAGTTCCCTTCAGGCAGCTCCATCCAATATTTCTCTTGCCACATGTTGAGGCTCATTCTTTACCTGCTCCTTTGGAGTGAAGAGCGATTACCTCCTACCTGGCCACCCCTATTGCAACTCACCAAGTGATGCTCACACCTGTTGGTTCCCTTTGCCCTCCCTACATCATTGTGTACAGTACCACCATTCCATACCCTTCAGTTACCCCATGAGTGCATGCAGTAGTTTGGATCTGGAACATCCACCAAAGGTCCATGTGTTCAAGGCTTGCTCCACAGAATGGTGAAGTGAATGACTGTGGAAACATTAAGAGGTGAGGCCAAGTGGAAGGTCTTTGGTTTATTAGGAGTATGCCTTTGAAGGAGACTGTAGAATGCTGTCTCTTGAGTGTTGTTGTTTTTGTTATTGTTGTTTTCTTAATGCCTGGCTTAAAACCCATAGAACAGCACATATCTGGCATGTGCTTTCTGCTAAAATTCACTGCCTTTGCCACCAAGCCCAAGAGCAGTGGGGCCAATTACCCATGAAGTGATGCCCCCAGCAGTGCCAGCCAAACAAATCTTTGTCTTTGTCATTGATTTTTCCCATGCTTTGGTCATGACGGTGGACAGCTGTAGCTGGAGAATTTTTCTCCAGCTCCCACCGCCAAGTCCCGCCAGTCCTGGAGCCCACTTATAAAATAAACACACAGAATCTTACATTATTTAAACTGCTTGGCCATTAGCTCAGGCCTATCATTGTCTAGCTCTCACTCTTATATTTAGCCCATTTTTATTAATCTTTACTTTGCCATGTGGCTCATGGCTTACCGGTACTTTACATCTTTCTTGTCTTGGCGGTGGCTCCAGCGGGTCTCCCTTTCCTTCCTCCTTCCTCAATTCTCCTCTCTCCTTGTCCCGCCTATACTTCCTGCCTGATTACTGGCCAATCAGTGTTTTATTTATATCGAGCGATATCCACAAGAGACAGCTGACTGGCATAGTAGGCTCCTATATCCTGCCAGGCCCCTGATGGGAACAATAGCTTTTTGTTTTGCTTGGTTGGTTGGTTTGGTTTGTTTCTGATGCCCCTTCCTCCCTTAGTTCATTCATTTAATGAGCTCTGTGGCTATTGTGTCATCAGTGTGAAATAACCTAAGAGACAGAGGGGAGACACATGGCACCTGCTGTTCTTTATTTTCAAAAGCTTAAACCCACAGTAGAGAGGATTGAGAACTTCTCCTAGGGACCAGTGGACAACAAGCTGTGTCCCTTGCCCCAAGACTTTGCCTATCTGCCATAGATAATGCTTCCTCCAATCTCAGGAGTGCAATATAGACACATTCATGTTTTTAGGAATAATATTATGAGATATTATTAAAAAAAACAGATACCAATGATTCAGGATGTACATCTCAACAGAGCACAACTGCTGTTGAACTCTCAGAAGTACCGATGACCCTATTTCTAAATGGGTAACTTTATAAACCTATCTGTGTTAGACAATGGCCTATGACATAAGAGAAACTACAAGTTTTAGAACAGCTGGTTCAGGAGCAGTTAAATGATCAACACATTGAAGAATCTACCAGCCCTTGAAATTCTCCTGTATTTGTTATTAAAAAGAAATCTGGTAAACGGAGAATGCTGACAGATCTGAAAGCCATAAATAAAATAACTCAGCCTATGGGCTCCTTACAGAATAGGATGCCCTTAACCTCTCTGCTACCCCAAAAATGGCATATTATAGTTATTGACTTAAAAGACTGTTTCATAACCATGTCTCTACAAGAAAAGAATAGAGAAAAATTTGCCTTCACAATACCTACTTACAATAATTCCCAGCCAGCCAAGAGATATCAATGGAATAATCCTCCCATTAAATAGTTCTAACCTGTGCCAATATTATTTGCAAAGACCATTGGAAATAATTTGTGAAAAATTTATACAATCTATAATCTAACATTATGTGGATGATATCTTATTAGCTGATCTGCAGTCAGATACATTACAAAGTATTTTTAAAGAATTAAAGAAAGTTTTGCCTCTCTGGGGAATACAAATTGCTCCCAAAAAGATACAAAGAGGAGATTCTATTAATTACTTAGGATATGAGATAGATCTACAAAAAATTAGACCCCAAAAGGTATGACTCAGGAGAGATCAACTGCAGACCCTTAATGATTTTCAAAATTTTTTAGGAACCATTTGCAACTTACAGACCTTCATTGGAATATGTAAAGAGGGACTAGTAAATTTGGCCAATACCCTAATAGTGGACAAGGACATAAATAGTCCAAGAGAATTATCAGCTGAACCTGAGAAGGAATTGGCTTAAAAAAAAAAAGAAATTGAGAGGCACATGTGGATCATGTGTATCCAGAACCTAATGGCATTCTAGTCATATTCCTTTCTAGACACTCCCCCACAGGGATTTTGATGCAGAGGAAAGATATCATATTAAAATGCATGTTCCTACCAAATAAACCGAATAAGAAGTTAAAGACATGTTTAAAAGATCTCTGATTTGATTCTAAAAGGAAAATTATTTTCGTCACTACGTAAATATGTTACTTTTTCCCCAGTCAGGGTCCTGCACTGCTCTCTTAAATCCCCGTCATCAAGAGCATAGTGAACACAGTGTCTCTTCCTGCAAGGAACATGGGAACATCCAAGTTGTGCTGCAATCAACTTTTGCCTTTAATATAAACCCAAGTCAAGACAAGCTACCAGAGATTCACATAAATTTTTAAAGTGGAAACAGAAAAAACACAAACCAGAGAAAACCTTCAATTGGTACAAGAGACAGAGACATCAGAATGACATCAGATCTGTGAGCAACTCCAAAATCCAAGGGAGCATGAAATGAATGTGTTTCATGCCTTGACAGTAAATAATGGACATCCAAAAGTGCTACAGTTATCAATATTTCTGTTAAAAATGGTGGAAAATACAAGTGTTTCAAGACAAACACAAGTTCCACTATTCATGGCAGCTAAGCTGGAACAGCTGAAAATTCTTAAAGGAGTTCTATCACAGAGGAATAAGAGAAGAGGAAGAGGAGGAGGAAGAGGAGGAGGAAGAGAAGAAACAGTTTCACACAAGAAAACACAGGAAGGAATTCGTTCCATGGAAGCCGCAGATGAGCAAAAGACAAGTGGTAAGGAATTAATCATGTCCAGTCCTGCAAACCATGGAATATCCAATGCTATGGGGAGGAGAAAAGGCCTGTCAATCAACCCATGAACCAGAGCAACAAACAAAATCGTATGTAATAGCAAAACCCTTCTTAACTATGATCTTAAATGCAAAGGTCCTTGATCTGCAAGATAAAGGACAAAGACTGAATGATTGGACAAAATTGAAAAGCAACAACAAAACAAAACAAAAAAACAAGCTGTAGCTGCTGGATAAGCGGCTCAGTTGGTTAAGAATACTTGTTACTCTGTCAGAGTTTGGGAGTTTACCACTGCATTGATGTCAGGCAACTCACAATCATGTGCACCTCCAGCTCCAGGAGACCCAAAGTCCTCTTTAGCTTCTTCAGGCACATGAACACATACACACGCACACTCATATACATAAACATAAAAAGTAAGAAAATTAAACTTTAAACCCAGAAATGCTGGATTTGTTCAACAAATATCATGGGGGGAACACTTCAGAATAGGCAGGACATTTCTGAATAAAATCCCACTGTCGTGGGAATTGACCCCAAACACTCCAAATGAGACTACACAAAACTAAAACGCTTCTGCACACCAATAGAAACTAGTCACAGAGTGAACACACAGCCTACAGGATGGGAGAAGCATATTTGCCAGCTGTACCTAAGAACACAGCATCCTTAGCCATCAGAGAAATGCAAATTAAAAGTACTTTGAAATTCCATCTCATATAGTCAGAAGGGCTATCCTCAAGAAAGCAAAGACAAAGAGTGGTTTGTGGTTGCAACGGACACAACAGTATTTATCACTTAGGTTTGTTCCACATACATCCAGGCCTGTCTCTGTCCTGCTTACCTTTCCCTCTGAACAATGAACCCAGGAAGCTGACAAGCTGATAATCTGGGTTTGAAAAAATAATATTTTTTTTCAGTTATATATGTGTGTGTTTATCACACATTTGTGGGTACCTATGAAGGCCAAAAGAAGGCGTCAAATCATCCAGAGCTGTAGTCGCAACAGTTATGAACTGCCCAACTTGGGCGCTGGGAAACAAACTCGCCTACTCTAGAGGAACAGCAAGTCCTCTTAACTGCTGAGCCATCTCTTGAGTCTTGATAGTTTTCATTTTTACTCTGTGCTGCCATAAAATGGGAAGAAATCAATAATATTGACCCAGGAAAAGTGTCTGCAGAAAACTTTACAATCTCTGGAGTCCTCAGTGGGACAAGTGTCTGTTTTACATGCTCCAAGTTGTCCGGTTTCATTCTTCAAGAGGTGTTCAAACTGGCAACAATGTGGGCGAGTTTGTGTGAGAATCTTTAGGCTGCAGAGATTATTTAAGATGCATCAGGGTAAAGGCTGACAACCCGTGAAGTCCCGCAGCCCTCTGTGGACTCCACTAGCTGGAGTCCTTTGAGCAGAGTGGAAATGGTGGCACTGAAGGGATGCCTTCCCTCCTCCCTGCAAACCCTGGATTCTAAATGCACTGCTGACCCACATCCAGAGCACAGCAGCCTCCTGTGGAGAGACTATTGCCAGGTAAACAGCAGGGTCCTGCAAGCCTTCCCACCCTGCTCCCCTGACTCACCTGGAGCAGAAATCCTGCTTTGGGAAGAAAACTGCTTAGGGGGAAGCTAAGAGCACTTGGCTTCTTGGGTCCTGAATCAGGATGCTCTGATTTATTCCTTCTGCACCTGGACTTTACCTCTCCAATTTCCTGGGTGGTCCAGAGCTTTAGCAAATACTACCTGATGAGGAAGCTAAGTAAGAGAATCTTCAGCAGACATTTATAAAGAAGAAATGTGAAAGTAAAACACTCAGTACAACTATATCATAGATAACTTGCAAAATTCAAAGAGTTTGCTAACAGAGATATCACAAGATTTCTAAGACTTTTCCAATTGAAAGAGTGCTAAGAAAATGCTAGTAGTTGGGGGTGGGGTGGGACTAGATTTGAAGCAATACCATATATCCCGTGTTTGGGAGGCAGTTTGAGAAGTGTATGAATGAGAATGTCTGATCTGATAATGTTTTGGGTTCAGTTGCATAGAACACTAAACTCACAGTGGATTTAATTACGCATGTTTACTCATCTAAGACTGTAAGTACTCTGAGACTTGGTCAAGTTTATACAATTTTCAATTCTGTAAACCTAGAACTTGATATCGGAGAACTAAAAAACAATAATGAAGATAGCTCCCACATGCACATTTGTGACATGCAAACGCTTTTTTGCATAGATAATACCATATTGTTCTCACAAATAATATTCTTGCCACAAATAAATTTAGTGATTTATTAAAATAACAGGATCACTAAGCAAAATTTGGCTAGAAGATCTCTTGCTTCTGATTATATACATACATACAAACATACCTACACACACACACACACACACACACACACACACACACACACACACACACACACGGTATTATGATAAAAACAGCACACTGAGCTGTCTGAAGGTGTCCATCACAGGCTCAACTCCAGTCTTAATCAAAGGAAAGACAAGAGTCTTCAAAATGTTTTGAAGCCTCTATAGTACTCTGTCCCTTTATTTTGTTTCTTGCCAGCCCCCCGCCAGATTGTCTCCTCTTGTTTTGTACTACTCATAGAGTTTTGACTTTAATTTTAAAAACGTTTTGTTTTAATCGTACTTATTACACTTATCTGTGTACAAATATTTTCATTACTGAGTCATCACACTTTTCATCTCTTCCTCGGTTCCCCTTCAGAGCATTTGTCTTCTTTTCCTTTTAAAAAATTTCATTTTCCTTCTAAATTTTTTCTTTCTTTTTCTCCTCCCTACATTGCATTCATTTCCTACTCCTACATTTACTGTAAATAATAATATACCTGAAGGATTCTAAGTAGCATCCCAGGAAAGCACTTTTGCACATCATGTTTATTAATGTACTGGTCACAGAAGTCAAGTTATGGAAGCAGCCAAGATGTTCTCCAACAGGTGAAGGGTAACAGAGATGGGACATAAACAGAGCAGGGTTCTAGGAAAATGGTGGGACTGTAGCTCATTGTGTTAAATGAAATAGGACAAATATCTCCTGTTTCCCCTCATATGTGATATTTACTACTATATACATGTATATGATATGCATGTCATAGAAGTGGGATGGGGAAAGGAAGTAGATATTGGGAGGAGGAAAGGGTATAAAGCTGTGGGAGAGAATCAAGGTCAGATAATAGAAGGGACAAGAGACAGACAAATATCACATGTTAACTTGAAACCTAGGTTTATACATGCTCACACAGACAGGGCGGGGTGGGGAGAGAGTTAGCACACAAGTAAAAGAGAACTACTTAAAATAAGAAAGGGGACCATTGGGAAGAAAGAGTTTGGACAAGGGATAAATGTGGAGAAAATACACCAGCATAGTTTTTGTCACCTCAACACACACCTACACATACCAGAAAAGAGGGAATCTCAGCTGAGGAATTGACTCTAGCAGATTGGTTTGTGAGTGGTTTTCTTGATTCATGATTGATATAGGAGGGGCCATCCCACTGTGAGCAGTGTAATCCCTAGGCAGGTGGTCCTGAGATGTATAAGAAATGTCTGAGAAATCAAGTAGAGCAAGCCAGTAAGGAGCATGCCTCCCTCCATGGTCTTTGCTTCAGTTCCTGCCTTGAGTTCATGCTGTGACTTCACTCAAAAATAGGACCGTAACTTGTAAGATGAAATCAATCTTTCCCTTCCCAAAGTTGCTTTCATTCAGTATTTATCACAGCAATAGAAAAGAAATTGAAACACTTATAATGATATACACTTATGAAATGTTGAACAAACCTAGGAATTTGTACTTTTAGGCAAAATCCTAATATAAATATTTTTAAACCAATAAGCCACAGAGGACAATATTTAAAAATGAAAATGTCTTATTTTAAATCCTATATCATTTACAGTTGCCAAAAAATTCTTCTGTTTGCTCAATTCATGTACAGTGTGTACACTAATTTTTTTTTCTGTTTTACCTTTGTTACAAAGGCTGTGTTTTAAACTACTAGTGGTCCAGCTGCTAACACCATAGCCTGGGGGGATTTCTGTTCCCCTAGTGCCAGGAGCCATCCCTGGCAGTGGATGGGTCCTGCAGAGCGTATAAGGAGTCATAGGGGAAGGAAGTGAGCAAGGCCATGGTGGTCAGGAGAATCTTGCAGCCTGACCGTATAGCAGTCAGTTTGTTTCTTTATTTATACAGAATTTAGTAAGCAGGGATACATCCATAATGTTCCAAAACATAGATCATATCATTTTTTTTGGACCTGTGTTTCACTTCCTTTTGCTCATCTTTTAGTCATCATTAATAAACTATGACAGAACAGAGTTATCATTTTCAATCATTTTCCCTCAAGTTTTGACATCATTATTAAACAGTGTTATCATTCTTACTCATTGACCCCATAATCCAATTTTTGAGACTCTAGAGGCATATGACAGCCTGGCTGAGGCTAGTTGCTTTGGTTGGTTCAAGGACAATAGACCAAAACAAAATCTTCAACCACCTGGGCATTTTGCCATGTCTCAAGCAATGTATTATTAACTCTTAGTTGTCAGAGTGCCCAGGAAAAATCCTCAGGCTAAATCTGCTGCAGTTATTATTCAAATTCTGGCATAAAACAATGTTCACATTTATATCTTTAGAGAATTTTCCTATTTGTCTAAATCTGGCATTCTGTTGTTCCTTGGTCATATGACATTACAGTGACTCCACATGAGCTAACTGTTCTAAGTGAGGGAGGTCCTGACACCTCATACTTTCATCATCTTTCCATTCCATACTTTGCTCATCAATATGTCTCTATGTAGGGCAGAGTTGTATGCCATGTAATTGTCTGAGTATACAATGGGAAGAGGCTTGTAATCTGAACTGTGGACAATTCTTCTAGCCTACCAAATCTTGTTGACATTTTTAATTTTACTTTGTTTTGAATATCTTGTTCCTGTATAAGTACAGGGACAGATGTTTCAAGAATTTCTCATAGCCTCATGAAGAGACCTCTGGCTTCTTTATGTGTCACAAACTCCAAGGTGTAAGAAAGACCTTCAAGTAGATAAGGATGTCTCCCTCAAAGTGGCGGGAGGAGAATAGTATGTTTAAGACTTTCTTGGGTAAGCTTAGAAGCAGTATTCCTGGGAGAAGGCATACATGATTCATAAGGAATTTTCCATCAATCCAACATCCCCAAATTGTACACATATTAAAAGTATCCCAAGTATGTAACAGGTGGAGATGAAAACCAAAGGTGGCATGGCAGCCATCATGTGGCTCAGCTTTGCTGAATCTTTGTCAAGTAGCTCTGCTGGCTTTATGACTTCTCCCATTCCATTCAGATGTGGCTGTGCCACCCCAGACAATGGATCTGTTGCTGCCTTTAAAGGTATTTCTAACTTAATCTCTATCTTTGTAATAAAACTCAAGAGTCAAAGGCTAGGGTAAAAATGTGAGGACTCAGAGAGCTGGTTAGCTGTTTATTCTTTCTCTCTTTGCTGGCTTCCCTAGAAGTCACTCCCTTCCACAGTGCCCCAAATTAAAACAAAACAAAACAACAATGACAACAAAAATGCTAAGCAGCTCCTTGCTACTTTCTATTAACTAGTTGTTAGCCCTTCCTCTCTGATCCCAGGTTAATTTTATTTAATCAATGTAAATGCAACACATCTTTGCCTAGTAAAAATAACATTCCACAACATTTCACTTTTTGTCTAAATAAAAAGAAAGCTTTACCTTTAACACAGTAAGACTATACACAATAAGAACAGTTGTCAAGTAAGAACTACATTTACAATATCCAGTCCATTTGTATTTGGCAAACTCAGAAAAATAGCTCCATTATTCATCCTTTCTTGGTAAGTCCAAAGTTTTGCACCTAATTTACCTTCTATCATAACTAAGGAAAACTATAACTATCTAGTCTTCAGCTTCATCAGAGACTCCAGAAGGACATAATATTACCTGAGTAAACAGCAAGTGCAGTGCAAGTCACTTCCAAAACCATAGAAATGACAGACACCTGGCTGCCTGGACAGCCACCCAAGGTTCCTCTGCAACATTGGAGCCTCTATCTTTGGCCTACAGGCCTAGGATATCTGGCAGACTCTTCAATGAAGCAGGAATTTTGAAGGACTATCCCACCTAGTCTTGAAAAGTTCAGCAATCACTTTCCTGTTTGTCCTGCAGAATGTCTGGCAGACTTTTCTTTCTTTCTTTCTTTTTCTTTTTTGCTTGCCAAAGACAAGTTCACCTTTTCTTTTTTTTTCATTTTTCTTTACTAAGAAATTTTCTGCTCACTCCAAATACCACCCACAGATCCCACCTCTTCCCTCCTTCCACCCCCCAGCCCTCTCTCCCAAGCCACCCCACATCCCCACAACCCCCAAATCAAGGTCTCCATGGGGAGTCAGCAGAGGCCGGCACACTGAGCCTAGGCAGGTCCAATCCCCTTCCCACTGCACCAAGGCTATGCAGGGTGTCACACCACAGGCACCAGATTCCCAAAAGCCTGCCCATGCATCAGGGATGCATCATGATCCCCCTGCCTGGGGGCCCCCCAAACAGTTCAAGCCAAACAACCATCTTCCATATCCAGAGGGCCTAGTCCAGTCCCATGGGGTCTCCACAGCCACCAGTCCACAGTTCATGGGCTTCCACTAGTGTAGCCAGTCATCTGTGCACGTCCTTCCAGCATGATCTTGATATTCTCCACCTGCAGAGTCCTTCCTCTCTCTCATCAATTGGATTCCCGGAGCTCAGCCTGGTGCCTGGCCATGGATCTCTGTATCTGACTCCACCAGTCTCTGGAAAAAGGCTGTATGATGACAGCTAGGTTATTTGCTAGACCAGTCACCAGAGTAGACCAGTCCAGGCACCCTCTGGACCACTGCCAGCAGACCAAGGAGGGGTCATCCTTCTGGATTCCTCAGAGCCTCCCCAGCACCCCGCCTCTTCCTATTCCCATGATGTCCTCATCTATCATGGTATCTCCCTCCCTACCCTCCCACTCTGTCCCTGTTCCAGCTCAACCCTCCCATTTCCCTATGTTCTCATCCCCCACTCCTCACCCTGCAACACCCCCACACACACCCAGGCTGCTGATGTAGATCTCATCCACTTCTCCTTTGCTAGGTCATCCATGTGTCCCTCCTAGGGTCTTTTCCTGTTAGCTAGCCTCTCTGGAGTTGTGGGTTGCAGTCTGGCCATCCCTTCCCTCACATCTAGTATTCACTTATGAGTGAGTACATACTATGTTTGTCCTTCTGAGTCTGGGTTACCTCATTCAGGATGATATTTTCTAGTTCCATCCATCTGGCTCCAAATTTCTTGATATCATTGTTTTTTACTCCATTGTGTATATGTGCCACATTTTATTTATCCATTCTTCAGTTGAGGGGCATCTAGGTTGTTTCCAGATTCTTGCTATTATAAATAATGCCGATATGAACATAGTTGATCATGTGTCCTTGTGGTAAGTTTGAGCATTCCTTGGGTGTGGGGCATTTACCCAACCACCCCCACAGTTCCCCAGAGTTTTCTTGAGTGCGAGCAGCAGGAAATATTAGATAGAAGGATTTATTGCGGAGAATATCGCGGAGATAAACAGATAGAAAATAAAGGATAGCCTCAAGAGGGCCTGGAACCTATTCCAACGGGCCCCGACTGTCTCTGCCCCAGGGTTTTTATAGAGACGCCAAGGGGTGGAGCAAAAGACCTCCTCCCCCAGCACAGCCAAGTGCAGACCATCCCAGACAATGCACTCAGGCCCGTGGTCCTAATCATCCTCTATGTAGACCTGCTGGGTAAAGCCACGAGGAACCCGAGAACGGGCTCCCACAGGTCCCCCTTTCTTAATATATAAAAAATAACTACTAATGGCTTACAGCAATCTCCATAGCTGTTACACCTCCCAATATGGGAGTAGAGGATGATAAGGATGGCATTTCTCTTTTGAATTAGGTCCAAGGTGACTACAGCAGTCTTAGCTGCCTCAAGCCCTTTCTAAACCAAAAACTCTTAAGGTGACTACAAACTTAAAGAATCCCTTAGCTTCATCATTACCATTAACAGGTTAACATAAATATTGCTATACATAGTCACAATTCTCTCAGTCTTACAACACAAAGCAAACTCTTAACAGAACCATTTAAATTAGCATATACGGTGCTATATATAGTTAACAATTTTCTCCATCTTACAACTTTAACTCTTAATCATTTGAATTTTCTTGCTAACAGAACATAGGAAAAACTTTGATGTATTCACATCAAACTTAAATATTTCCTTAACTCCACAAAATCAGGGTGCATTAATATCAATAGGGTAAATATAATTTCTTAAACAAAATCCCAAACCTAGTTAGAGGAACCCAAACTCATACAATTCCTACAAACCCATATTGAAAAGCAATCTTCTCAATCTAACCATTAACACTTTGAAAACTTAGCAAAACATCCAAAAGCAGTTTCTTAATAAAACTCTTTACACTTTAAAAGCAGTCTCTTAATATACCCTATTTGCATTTCTTACTAACAAAAACATGACATTAATCCACTCAAACAACTTTTGAAATTAGACTAAGGAATATTAACTCTCCCCCTTTTCTTTATAATTTTTTAAGCAAAATCTCAAACCTAGTTAGAAAACCCAAACTTTTCCATTTAAACAGTTCCATTTATAACACAATACCAGTTCTGTAAACAGTTCCACAAAACAATTCATGAATCACCAATTAATAAAGCATATATGCATACACAAAACTGCATCTTGATTCTAGGTAGAAATAAATTTCTTCATTTAAACAGTTCCATTTTTAACCCAATTCCAGAAAACAGTTCCTAGGTCATTACTATGAATAAACTCAAAATTGTCCCATTGCAATGAAATCTCTACTGTTCATTTCATTTCTTAAGTCCCAAAATTCAAATGATAAATTCTGGTACGAGCCTTCCAAATATGAAGAAATCCATAACCAAATTCTTTTTGTAATTTTATCTCATTTTAAGTTCAAAAAGTTCAAACAAGAAATAAATTCTAGTATCAAGCTTTCACTTCCAAATATGAAGAGACGTTTTTCAACCAAAACTTTTTGCAGTTAACAATTTTTGTTCAAACAAGCGTCTCTGAACTTTTATTCTCAAGCCAGAGACCTTTTTAGGTACAGTAGTATTCTAAACCACACCGTTTTTGATGTTAGCTCAGGTTTTTTCTGTGTTGCGTTTATTTTCCACGGATCTCAGCTGTGGATGCCTTGTGCTGGTTCTGGCGTCCACCATTCTTAGCTTCTTAGCGGCTTTTGGAACTTTTGAAACCATTCAGACTGCCTACTTTGCAGTCTGCTGGGACACTAACCTTCTGTGTCTTGGGTTCTTTCACCATATACATTAGGAATAGAATCATATTTAACATTTACACTTTTTTACAAATTCACATATAACATTAACATCTACTTATTTATACTCTTTAAGGGAACTATAGAACTACTTTAGCAAATATATTTCTTATTACTTCTTATATACTTCTTATCTATTTCTTATTTAAACTTACATTTACAACTAGTATCTTCACTTCTTACAAGCTTATTACTACATCTCTTAAGACTACCTTAGATATTTCTTGCAAGCTTATATTCTTAAAGGAACTCTATAGATCTATTTTACAAACTTATATAGGGCTACCATTAGCATATATCTAATTTAGCAAACACCTAAAGATTTCTTAACACAGATCTAACAAGACAGAATTTTTACAAACTCACATATCTTATTTTCATCTTTTTCTATTTCTTATTCTTAATTATTATTACTATCTCTATTAGAAAGATTTTCTTAACTAGACAGGAAGTACGTACATCATTGCTAAAGTTTAGAGTTTATAGTCAGCTTTGTTATAAAGCACTGGGATTTAGTGAGTGTTGTTGTTATAGAATTGTGATAGTTGTTGCTAGGGGATTATAACCTTCCCAGGACAAAGTCACACTCCAAAGTTGCCAGTTCTCTCAGCTGTTCTGGAACCGGCAGAGATGCAGTCAGCGGTAAACAGTTTTTAACTAGAGGCTGTCCCTTCACCCAAATTCATAGTAGTTCCCCTAAGTGCTTCAATTTAGACAAACATTTCTATTACAGCAGTACTTTTGGTTTGTTCTACCGAAAAACTTCACTTCACGATGAGGGTGAAATTACCGTATTTAGCTGCTGTAAAGCTCTTTGCCAAATACTGCACAGCTATTAGGTGATATAAAGTATTTTTTTAAAGAAGCTAGTAAAGCCAAAAGCGGCACAGCTCCAAACTCTGTTTCCTCACTGTTTGCATTAACCAGTGACAAAACCTCAGAAACACTGATCGAGCCACTTTCATTCTGGTTACTTTATAGAAACGTCATTGGAGCTGACCTTCCTTAGTTCCAAGCTCCTTACCAGAAGCTCCGGTAAACACCGACCTTCATTCTCCTCTTGTGAGAAAACACAAACATGTCCTCAACCCCCTATTAACACAGGATCGGGACCCTTCCATAATCCTGAGCAGGGAACTTTCCATTTCGCATTACTCTCAGCTAAAGGACCAGGAAGATTGGAGTGAGCTCTAATATGGCCTGCAAAGCATGGCAGCTTTCTTTTGTGGAATAGCATCTTGGAATTGTTGAAACCTTTTGACTTGATTGTTAGTTCCAGTATTTTTACTAATCAAAGGAGTCAAGAACATAGATGTTCTTTCATGAAACATATCCTTCATTAGCTTACTCAGAAAAAGCATTTTCAGGATTTAGTATTTTCACTTCATTAGCTTTAACTCCTGATATTAGCAGCTGTAATATTTAGCATTGATTTTTTATAAAGAACTTTCAGGTGAAGCAACTCTTTTGTAAGACAGCAAGATTTTCTGAAGTTTGTTTCCCATCATCTATAAAGCAGTCATTTCTTTTTTGAATGCCTGTTTCTTATCCCCTTAATTAGATTTGTAAAGGAATTACTCATTGCAGGCAGTTTGTTCAAAAGGCAAAGAATTTTAAATTCCAACATAAATTTCTTCATATCTAAGACAACGTTCAGTGTATATACTGCTTTCCCTTGCTTTCTTAAGGATTTTAAAGTGGCTTGTTTGCTCTTAAAGGTAGCTTTTTGTCATCCAACTACCGTAAAAACTTTGCACAGCTATTAGGGTAAATAAGGCATTTTACCAAGGAGCCCCAAACCGCGAAGCACCTAGTTCCGTATCCTTTCAATTTTTCATTGGAACTGACACTTAAACTCTTAGATGATTTTCCTCCTTATTCTTTTAAAAGCTGTATTTTAAGTTTACCATGAACGTATTTTCGAGCTGACAAGTGTTTCAGGGCAGTGTCGCCATCTTTAGCGGAAAAACTACCTTTCCCAGAATGCATTTCCCTTATATCAGTCCATAATAGTATCAGTCCCTTATATCAGTTCTTTATATCATTTCCCTTATATCAGTCATTTCCCATATTTTTTTGGGTCTGAGAGTCAACTGGTTCTCTTTTACCAGACTTGCTTATAAATTCTTGCCCGGGAGGTTTGAACAAAGTTTTTTGCTTTTGCAATGGGAGATTTGAACAAGCATTTTACATTTTCAGCTTTGGCACGTTGGGAGATTTCTATTCTCTCCTCAACTGGCTTTAACAGGTGTTTCTCCTTCATCAGACACTGGCCCCAAATCAGAACCGCACCTGCCTCGTTAGCGCGCATTGAGGCTGGCATTTCTGATAGCAACTTTCCTAGGGGCTTGTGTTTGTCTTAGCCAGTCAGTGAAAAATAAGATCACATACAACAGCTTTTCCATAGCTCCTTCAGAGATTTTTCTCCCACTGATCTCATTTTGCTTGTTCCTTCCTTCCCCAGATGCAGAGCTTCAGCTATCTGAGGCTCTGTTCCTCTGCTAGCTGCTTTTGGAGGTAGGGGCTTTTTTTTCTTCCCCCGAATCTGCCTCAAATTCTAGCAGCTTTTCACAGGTCATGTATTTTCTGGGGAGGAATATGTCCCTTCTGTTTCTTCGGAGTCTTTCCCAGACAGTTCCCAGTTTGGTCTCAGTTTATCCCCTCTACCCCAGAAACAGTTTCTGACACTACAGTGGTAGCTTTCCCTGCTCCTGAAGGTAGGGGCTTTTTGTCTGTTTCTGTTTTCGGGGTCTGGTTTGCATACAGACTGAAAATCTAACAAGGGAGGTTTTTGCCATCTCTAAGCTCACATTAAGACAGGTGTTTTGTTTCATTAGGCCTTCACCTGGCCCAGTCCCCCAGTGGGTTGTGTTTGTCTGGGTGCTCAAGGACAGAGCTTATGCCAGAGGCAATCACCCCTTAGGGCTACACTCCCTCATCTCAGGGAGTCAGTTGAAACAAAGCTTTTCTCAAAGAGGTGCTTTCTCTGACAGAAAAGAAAGCTTTACTCCTGGATAGTTCTGTTCTGCCCTGGCTGGGCTCTTTCCCCAGACAGCATTCTGACTCAGCAGCACAACTGCTTCAGACACAGTTCAGCTTTACTGTTTTCCCAGAAAGGTCCTTTCTCTGATAGGAAAGCTTTTTCTCAAATTTCTTTTTGCAGCTGTGAACCTATCAATCGGGACTTGTAGGAAAGTGGATAACTGTGCCGTTCCCACTGGCTTTAGCTTTGGTTGTTCATTAGCAATCTTCCCCTGGGTCCTGCACCTTCCTGCCTCAGCTCTGTGCTCCAGGAAGTTTACCACTGCAGGAACCCTAGTATCCCTGAAATGCACTCCAACTCAGAGATGCTGGCCAGTCGCCTCTGGGTTTTTGGTCAGAAGTGAGGATACAATGCTTCAGGGGATCTTTGCATTAGGACGATTAGGAGCACCTTTTCTTTCTGAAACGCTCAAACAAAACCCTTGATGCCTCAGCTTGGCTGTAACTGAAAAGCTTGGCTTTTTTGCCTTTCTCAGGTAAAGTTTCCTGCCCTTTTGGGCTCTCCATAGCTCTTCACCCACACTCTCCCAAGCGTTTCCCTCAGGGTACTCTGACCCACTGTCTTTCACTGGCTTGAAGAGACAGAGCTTAGAAGAGGTTTTTAGGAACTTGTCCCTGCCTCCTGCATTGCAGGGAGGATTTTTAAAGCTTGAAAGAGAACTTGGAGAGGTTTTGCTGTCTTAAGAGGTTTGTTGTTTTCCCTTAGAGCTAATCACATGTGGTCCCCATACTAATATCTTCAGGTGATTCTAATTTTTGTCCTCCTGAGAAAGTTAAGGGCTTTAGTTTTTAAGTTTGAGAGCTTTTAGTTTGAGAAAGATTAAGGCTTTTTAGAGAGATTTTCCCCCCAAGTTTTCCAAGAAAAGCTTTATAGTTTAAGATATTTTTTTTTTTTTTTTTTTTTTTTTGGTTTTTCGAGACAGGGTTTCTCTGTGTAGCTTTGCGCCTTTTCCTGGAACTCACTTGGTAGCCCAGGCTGGCCTCGAACTCACAGAGATCCGCCTGGCTCTGCCTCCCGAGTGCTGGGATTAAAGGCGTGCGCCACCACCGCCCAGCTTGAGAAAGATTTTTTTCCCCCAGAGAGAAAGACCAACTTTTCCAAAAACTTCTCAACTTTAAACTTTGACTTCTTACACCCCCATTTTTGCCTCAGGGAGAAATCACTTTCTCTTGCCGCTTGGACTTTGCATTTCAGCTGTCCCCAGGTCAAAAGCTTCCATAGGAAACTTTTTCTTCCCCATAAGCTCAAAGAAGTGCTTTTTTACTACCTGTAAAGCCCAAAGAAAGATTTTTTTCCCCCAGTTTGCATTCAGAGCCCCCAAAGTTAGAAAATTGAAGAGTTTTTCTGTCTAGTTGCCTTACTTATTTTTTCCTACACAATCTTACACTGCTAAGTTTTTCCTACACTGTGTTACTACCCTATACCTTATACTTATTTTTCACAGAAATTGAGAAAGGGATAGAAGATAGAAAATTTTGACAGAAGAGAATTTCGCTGCAGCATCGGACATCCTTCCAGTCCGCTTTCCTTTTCTCTCGAGGATAAAACCCCTGCCTCTCAATAATATATATAAAATATGTATTTTCCATAACACCGGCATGCCTTATCCACTGGCAGGGCTGACTCAGCACTTTCGCCAAAAACTCTAATAAAACTATTTTCCTTTATCTTTAGTCCCTATTACTTTGTCTTTAGTCCCCCCCCCCTTTTTTTCTTTAGTCCCTTTTTTCTTTTTTCTTTAGTCCCTGTTCATGGCGCCATTCTGTGGGGCGTTTACCCACCACCCCCACAGTTCCCCAGAGTTTTCTTGAGTGCGAGCAGCAGGAAATATTAGAGAGAAGGATTTATTGCGGAGAATATCGCGGAGATAAACAGATAGAAAATAAAGGATAGCCTCGAGAGGGCCTGGAATCTATTCCAACGGGCCCCGACTGTCTCTGCCCCAGGGTTTTTATAGAGACGCCAAGGGGTGGAGCAAAAGACCTCCTCCCCCAGCACAGCCAAGTGCAGACCATCCCAGACACCTGCACTCAGGCCCGAGGTCCTAATCATCCTCTATGCAGACCTGCTGGGTAAAGCCACGAGGAACTCGAGAACGGGCTCCCACACTTGGGTATATGCCCAAGAGTGGTATAGCTGGGTCTTGAGGAAGACTTATTCCCAATTTTCTGAGAAACCACCATACTAATTTCCAGAGTGGCTGCACAAGTTTGCATTCCCACCAACAGTGGAGGAGTGTTTCCCTTGCTCCACATCCTCTCCAACATAAGCTGTCTTCAGTAATTTTGATCTTAGCCATTCTGACAGGTGCAAGATAGTATCTCAGAGTTGTTTTGATTTGTGTTTCCCTGATATCTAAGGTTGTTGAGCAATTCCTTAAATGTCTTTCAGCCATTTGAGATTCTTCTCTTGAGAATTCTGTTTAGCTCTGCAGCCCATTTTTTTAATTGGATTGTTCAGTATTTTGAAGTCTAGCTTTTTGAATTCTTTATATATTTTGGAGATCAGCCCTCTGTGGGGTTGGTGAAGATCTTTTTTTTTTTTTTTTTTTTTTTTTTTGGTTTTTCGAGACAGGGTTTCTCTGTGAAGCTTTGCAACTTTCCTGGGACTTGCTTTGTAGACCAGGCTGGCCTCGAACTCACAGAGATCCACCTGCCTCTGCCTCCCGAGGGCTGGGATTAAAGGTGTGTGCCACCACCACCCAGCAACATCTTTTCCCATTCTGTAGGCTGTTGTTTTGTCTTATTGACTGTGTCCTTTGCTCTACAAAAGCTTCTCAGTTTCAGGAGGTCCCATTTATTAATTGTTGCTCTCAGTATCTGTGCTACTGGTATTATATTTAGGAAGTGGTCTCCTGTGCCAATTCATTCCAGACTATTTCCTACTGTCTCTTCTATCAACTTCAATGTAACTGGATTTATGTTAAGGTCTTTGATCCACTTGGACTTGAGTTTTGTGCATGGTGATAGATATGGATCGATTTGCAATCTTCTGCATGATGACATCCAGTTATCTGGAAGACTTTTCTGTGAAGCAGGAATTTTGAAAGACTGTCCCACCTTATCTTAGCAAAGTTCCACAGTCTTTTTCCTTTGTGTCCTTCTTGTCCAGTTTGTACTGTCAGCAGTCAAGGCAAGGGCAGATTCTTCCCCAAATGGTTAGCTTTGCTACAATGAAAACAAACTCCACATAGAATTTCTTCAATGTCCATCATCTTCTCTTAAGTAAATTGATATAGCTAGGAGCAGACAAGCCTCGCTGTCATAAAAAGCCTTAGGTTACTAAACATCTTAAATGCCATATTCTATAGATCTTTGAAGTGTTTGAAGACCATATGTCTATCTCAATATATCTGATTAACATTGAAAACATACCTAATATGACTACAAGTTTGATGATTAAAAATGACTAACTACTAACTTGCATATCATTACATTTTTAAATGAGCTGCATAAGAGCCCAATACCCCAAGCAAGAGTAGAAACATATGTACAATATAACAAAAATAATTTTAAATTTGTATCCATATAAGAAAACCCATACCAATGTAAAACATTTGGGGTTAATAGTTGTCTTTTTATCCCATATTCCTATATCCACCCCTAAACAATGACAAATATCCATAACCCATCAAATGACCTAAAACCACACATCCCTCCTCTTGGGAATGTGGGTGTTGTGTTCTCTAGGCTGCTTCCTGTTGTCTGTGAGCACAGGCATCTTTTTAGGGAACCTGAGTAAATTGAAATAATGGTCACGTCCTGGGAAAACTAGTTATAACATTTGCTGTCCAGTCTCTATGCAATGGAAAAGAGCAAGGCTTATCTACAGTCCTGGCTAGAATAGTCTATGTGGCTGGACCATCTCAGCCTATAGCCTTGAAGCTGTTCTGGATGTAGAACTCTGAGGAAACTCCAACAGAGGCACTCTAAGAGGCTGGATCCCCTGGGCCACTGGTTTTCATTGGTGTCTCTGGTCCTTGTCCTGAAAATACACAAACTTTCAAAGGTAACATACATATCTGCATTAACACAAGTATGGACTGTATGTTGTACACAAGCCAGCCAAAGATGATTTTTTGTTTTATATTTGAGCAGGTAAAATATGTCACCTGTCTTGTAGTTTTTCTAGGATTATTTCTTTATATGTGTAGCCAGGATTTTCAAGAGGTCTCCCTTGGTTAAGCCTGATCTCTATTAAACTTGAACAAATCCACAGCCTTTTGGAAACAAAAGCATAACATCTTACCGAGCAGTATGCTCTCTGACTTCCATTTTAAAGTGCATTTAACCAGGGACTGCATTCAGCCACCCCAGCTCTAGGAAGTTAGTGCCCTGCACTGTGGCAGTCGTTTTTACTTAGCTTTTTGTTTCTACTTAATGTGCCAGCTATTAAATGTTCTGTTGTACAGCAGAATTTCTTAAAGGAGCTGAAATCTTTTCTTTCTTTCTTTCTTTCTTTCTTTCTTTCTTTCTTTCTTTCTTTCTTTCCTTCCTTCTTTCTTTTCTTTCTTTCTTTCTTTCTTTCTTTCTTTCTTTCTTTCTTTCTTTCTTTCTTTCTTTCTTTTCTTTTAGCTTTCTCAGGCCATATTGGAAATTCAGGCCTCACACTGGGCACCAAAATGCTGTTTTACCTTCCTTAAGGTGGCTGTTCTTTAAAGTACTAGTGCCCCGGACAATGGCTCTTTTGCTGCCACTAAAGGTAGTTCTACCTAAATCTCTATCATTCTAATAAAACTTGGGATTCAAAGGCTGGGGTGAAAATCTGTGTGCTCAGAGAATTAGAATAGCAACTGGCTAACCTTCTCTCTTTGCTGGTGTGGCTTACTCATTATCCTGTTTGTCCAAGGAGGAAAGGGATCAGAAAGAGTGATGGGGACTTTGTGGTACCCTAAAACTACAACAGCAAAAATCTGAATGGAATCCAGAATTGGAAATGCGATTGAATAAACTCAATGCTTCTCTACTCTATACAGTGAAAGAAAGAGAGAAAACTACATTACATGAGTGAGAGAAATGAGAGAAACAGTGTGTGTGTTGGGAGTGGGAAGAGATAATATAACTGGAAGTGAAAGTGGTTCTGAGGTTTTTTGAAACAGACCTAAATACTGGGAAACCAGCTGTTATTTTCTTAGACCAGTAAAATCTGTTTGTATTAGATAACCCAAAATTACTTACACCTGCTTTGTACAAAGTAATTTCCCCTTTGAAAGAGTAAACCATGTATTTTTTTAAAAAGTATTTAATTTTTTATTTATTTGTGTCTGTGCAAATGTGTATTCCTGTGGACATATATGTACAACGTAGCCCATACGGAGGTCAGAGGACAACTTATAGGAGTCAATGTGGGTCCTGGTGGTCAGGTAGTCAGGCTTGGTGTCAAAGCACCCCTAATCACTGAGCCATTTCTCTGGTCCTCAAGACATTTCCTGCTAAGTATTGTTACAATCTCTAGACTCGCTGTTAGATACACATTTAAGAACTGATGGTTGTGTATCAACTGCCATGACATAAATGTTCAATTGTTTATGGTTCTTACACTGAAGGACAGAGAGCAGAGTGTACTGAGAAATGTGGGTTGTATTCATGCCACTGGTTTGGACAGAAAATAGCTTCATTTAACACAATTGTAGGAGATAATAAAAGTGTTTTCTCCAGTGAGCAAATAAGAAAGAGGTAGAGTTCTTTAATAGCAGCAGTCTGGAATTGGATGTGTGGGTCCATGTGGTAATCCACTTTAAATTATTTTAGGGTGTCTTAGTAATCACTATAATAAATCCATAAATCATTGGCTTTGTTTGTGCTGCAGACATTGCTTTCATAGTTCTGTAATCTTTGGAGGACAAGATCCAGTTATTGGCAGACTAGATGTCTGCCAAGAGCCCACTTTCTGTTTATAGATGGTGGTTTTTAGCTGTGCCCTTCTATGGTGGAATGGAAGGACTCCAGGCTCTTGGTTCTCTTATAAGGGGACCTGTGTCATGGCCCAATCATTTTCATGGCCTCTCTTCCTAATGTATCACTACGGCAGGGATTAGGTTTCAGCATATTAGTTTGGTGGCTGTAAATATTCAGACCATTGCACAGAGTAGACAGCATCTTACAAGTTACTTCAAAGTCAATTCTAACTGGAGCATTAGTAAACATGTGACTCAATTTCATCCTAAATTATGACAAAATAATCATCACAGAGAGAATTCTTTTCTACATTAACAGCAAAGAGTTGGCTAATTGACCTGAGGATTGATGGAAATAATAAAGTTAATGGAGGGTGTGGTTGTTAAAAAGATGTAAACTTTCATGAACAGGGCCCATAGTAAGTAGCCTAATACTTCATGATAGTTATGTCACATCCTGTGATCTGTAGCTGTTTTAAGATATCCCTCTCTCTACAGAGAATGCTACATCTGGTCTGATGTTCACAACAGAGAAGTGGGCAAAATCTACCTGTGCCCATCTCTGAAGGGTTTTTGCTTCATGGAGGTCCATTACCAATGTGAGCATGTGGTCAAAAGCCCATCCTTCCTCCCCTAAGCAGTGCCTGCCCACATGGAAAAATTTAATTTGTTGGCACAGAGGCTGATGGAACTACCCAGCGCTGCCTCCTCAGCTTTCCTGCGTCCTTCTTTCTAGTGTTCTCAAACAAGCTTGCAACCTATTTTTGTTTGCAATAATCTACCCCCTCCTCTCTCCAAGCATAGACTATGCAACTGAGCTGTAGCTGTTTCTTTGCATTTCTAATAATTTCCCCCTCCAAACTTCAAAACACAGAAGAGGATTTTAATGAATCAATTCTGTCTGGGGTATTGAAATTCACCATAATGGGTGAGAAGGTAGCCTTAGAAAACACACTACAGACAAAGTCTGAGAAAATAGCCCAGGTAATTACGTGCAGGAATAGTAAATTTGTCTTCCTACAAAATTATTGAGAAAGTGATATAAATCGATCTGTCATGCCATCAAAACAATAATTCTTTATAAATTTTCAAATGTGTGAGAAGCCTTTGGCCTAGAAACTTCACCCACCAGATGACAAGTGCCTACTAAACGCCAACCTGGATGGAGACCAATTTAATGAGCTTTTGTTGTTTTGTTTTGTTTTTTCTTCACTGTCATCTCCTCCTGGTACACAATCAGCTACAATTTCAAGCCGATAATCCCTTCTCTGTGGCTTCATATTCCTATGGCTGGTCTGTATGGTTGGGAGACTTGATGGGGAAGCAGAGTGTCTCCCACATCCCTGTATTACTCAGTTTCCCTGATGTGACAAAATATCTGACGAAAGCAATTTAAGGAAGAGTTTATTTTAGTTCACATTTGTAGAGGATATTAACTACGACAGGGCAGGCGTGGTGGCTGAAGCCTGAGGTTCAGGCTACACTGAGGGCCAGTCAGAAAGCAGACAGGCTGCTTCTCAGCTTGCTTTTCCCTCTTCATTCAGCCCTAGACCCCAGCACAGGGAAAGGTGCTTTCCGCAGTTAAGGTGAGCCTTCCCACTGCTACTAACATAGTTAGTCTCCCACAGTCATTCCTAGAGGTTTGTTGCCTAGGCAATTCTAGATTCTGCCAAACTAACAATCAATATAAACATCCAAGTCCACCCCTTGTAAGCTTGATGCACACACATCATTTTAAGTGATTACCTTCCACTCTTTGTCCCCATATACTGATGGCCATCTTAGAGTGTAAAAATGCATTTAGTTCACACTCAAAAGTCTTTACAGTTTCAACACTACTTAAAAGTTCAAGTCTTATCTGAGATTCTATTGTAATCACTTAACTATAGGATCTTATAATATAAAGAAGAAATTGCATATTTCCAAGGTATAGTTGCATAGAATAAACATTTTTACTCCAAAATGGAAGAATGGGAGTGTAGCATGGAATGATCGAATCAAAGTAAGGTGAATACCCCACAGGGAAAACCCTAAATCCTGCAGTCCCACATAAGGCATCTGGCATGTGTGATGGAATCTTCTGGGTTCTAAAGAACCCGAGTAGTCCTGCCCCCGCAGCTCTGAGGCTGTAGCTCACATAGCCTTCCCTTGGGCTAGACTCACTCCATGGCTGTATCTTTCCTCAATGGATGTCCCACCTTCCTGGAATCTCCATCATCTCTACTTCACCCTACACATTATCTTGACAGTCTCATGCAGTGGCTTCTGGCGGCTCTTCTTTCACAGACTGATCCTGGCACACATTGCCTGCCCTCCGCAGTTCTCTAAAACTGTGCAGTAAGACTGTAAGAACTCCTTAATCTTTCATTCCTGCAAAACCAGTGCCATATGGCTGCTGCTGCCAAGATCTGTTGCTAACTTGAGATGTAGCCAGGTTCCATTGGGCCACAGCAGGAGCAACTTCTCTATGCTTTGGTGGATGGATCTACAAAATTAACTTCCAAGGTAGTTTTTCTGTTGTTGTTGTTTTGATTTTGGTTCTTGTTTTGTTTTTTAAAGCAGGAAACCCTTTCTGAGATATTCTCAGCACAGGCTTTCATCTCTCAGATGAGTTTGTATTTTTACAAGTTGGTGCCTTTCATGGGATAGGTTGTGCTTTGGGGGCTGTCCTTTTATCCTAATGAGGAGACTGGGGTGTCTCTTTCACAAGAGCAGATATGTTCATTTCCTGTTCTTGCCTGAAATTTTAAAGTTGCTTACACAACTTTGCATTGTAAACTTCATGTTTCCCATATTTTAAAAACCTCTCTCAGATCTTAATAAAAACATTCAGCAGCAGTCATTGCAAAGTCTAAAAGTGACAGTGTCTTGTAATTTCCTCCACCAAGGATTTTAGGCCATTACTTCCAAATGCACATCACAAGCACACAGGGTACCTGGGGAGAATGCAGCATGATTGTGGCCAGAATGGAGCATCAATGACCTCCAGTTCCCAGTGGAGTCCTGTTTTCCTCTGAATTCCACAGTCCAGGCCTCTACTGTATGTTTTTCTCTCTAGTTTCACCAAATGTGAACTAAATTCTGCTTGCAGCATTCCAAGACTTTCCTGTTCCAAGGTTCCAATTCATATCCCTCCTGCAAACTAGTTTGATAGGCTCAAGGTTAGGATTCTCACAATCTCCCTAGAAAATAGTAGCCTTTTCAAATCGCCCCTTATGTACCAGGGTCCTGTCAAAATCAGATTTCTCTGCACATAACAAAAGTGGCACAAAAGCTTCATAACTTTAATCAGCGCAGCTTTTATTACCAATCAGCTTAACATTTTTCTCATACTTTGTCCTGTGAAAATCTACTTGTTACTTTATACAGGAGCTCTTCACAATGAATTATCTGTATGACCAGGATACAATTGCCAATGTTTCTTCATTGGGCCATTTTTCTTTTTTACTTACATCCTTTCTAGAAAAAATTTCTCTATATTCTGACTGATTTCCCTCTGTACTCCATAGATTATGACAACGAAACTTGATGAGATTTATGGTGCCAGACCCTTATATCATTGAGCCATCAGTTTGTATTTTTAATCATGATTGTAACTGCTGATGAACTGACACTGACCCTCAACTCCAATAGTGTGGTGTCTCTTTGATTATTTAACAAATCATGGGAGTTCCAACCTCGTTTATATAACACTGGTTATTAAAGTAGCACATGTATTTTAAAAACAAGGCGTGGACTTGTTATATCAAAATAATAGAAGGCTAGTTTTTAATGAATTCCTCCCCAGGAACTCTCAGACTACTTTATAAGTGAGTGGAGAGCTGTCAGCCCCGCACCACATATTTTACCAACTCCAGGTAAAACCTTCATGAATGCATCGCCAACTGTGTCAAGGATTTGTGAAAACAGTGAGGATATGCTTCTAGTTATCTCAATCTCTTCTCTCAGTTGCCTTATTTCATTCTTTAACATTTCAGATTTGATTCTGAATCCTTCCTCCTGCAGTTCTTCTTGGACCTGTAAAAAGAAAAATCCTCCATTATTGGCAGAATTTTGTATTTAACAACTTTAGCATAAGTACATTATCTATTTCACTATCACCTCAGAATGGTCTTTGATATTTCAAGACATTTTCACCTAACAATAAAAATATCCATGGTTTGTTCATATTTAGGGAGAATTTCTCAGCATCTTCCCTTGGAGAGTGAAGAGTTTTGTCCCAATTCACAAAAATTTCGCCCTTTGAGAGAGACTGCAGAGGTGAACTGAAACTGACTCTCAATTCCAAGGAAGCATCTCTTTGATTATTTAATGATTATGGGAGTGCTGACCTTGTATAGACTGCTGATTATTAACTCTAGGATGGGACACATAGTTTCTTTTACTCCAGCTTACAAGATGAATCAAGCAGGCACAGGAATAAATAGAGCAATTTATGAGATTGTATCATGTTTTATTTTATTGTATCTTTTTATTTTATTTTTAATTTAATTAATTAATTTAACTAATCTCACTTTGTGCATGCATGTGTGAGCACATGTGTAGGTAAGTACACATGTATGTGTTTGTACATGTCTACAGAGACCAGAGGTTGTTGTCATGTATCTTCTTCAACTGTCTCCTCCTTATTTTTTATCAAATTTTTTTATATTTCTTTACTTGACTGAGTATTTTGCTTACATGTATGTGTACCATGTGTGTGCCTCCTGCCCATGGATATCAAAAGAGGGTATCAGATCTGCTGTGGGATGGTCTGTATGTCAAGTGTGTTGCTGATTGGTCAATAAATAAACCACTGATTGGCCAGTGGCCAGGCAAGAAGTATAGGCAGGACAAGGAGGAGAATAAAGCTGGGAAGTGGAAGGCTGAGTCAGAGACACTGCCAGCCACCACGATGACAAACAGCATGTGAAGCTGCCGGTAAGCCACGAGGCATGTGGCAAGGTATAGATTTATAGAAATGGATTAATTTAAGCTGTAAGAACAGTTCACAAGAAGCCTGCCATGGCCATACAGTTTGTACCAATGTAAGTCTCTGTGTTTACTTGGTTGGGTCTGAACAGCTGTGGGACTGGCAGGTGAGAGAGATTTGTCCTGACTGTGGGCCAGGCAGGAAAACTCTAGCTATAAATGGCGCCCAACGAGTTGGCAAGAGTTTCCACCTAAAACCTGAGGAAAGATTCTAAAACGGAGCTAAAAACAGCTTCCTAATTGTCTCTCTCAAATGAGTGGCAGCTGCAGGTTTGAGCTACTGGTGGGTTCCTAGCTTGCGTGCGCACTCAACCTGCAGTATGGTGGGAATGAGGCCTCTGCAAGTGGCACATTAAGCTGCATAGTGGATTTAGCCTTTGCTAGTACAAAACAAAAAAAGAGGTTTCTGGGCTACACACTGCTTGGATAAACGCATAGACCCACGATAGCTCCCAGAGCTGGCAGTAAACATACCACCACCATGTTGGGAAGCTAAAGTGGGCAGAGCCAGCAGCCACAGCCATTTCAGTCTTACAAATGCTACAGTTTAAAGCAATAGATTCACAATAAGACAGATTCAGAGGTAATAGTTTACAATGTGTGTAAAATATATGTGGGCTTCAAAGAGACAAAAAAAGGTGATATATACAGTTATATAAACAAATACATAGTTTAAAAAAATAAAGTCTTTAAAGAGACAGTAAAATTAATATAAAAAATAAGCCACGTAAGATGAATACTACAGAGAGAATCTGGATTGTGTTGTCTTTGGGATTTTTAACTGCAGAAAAACATTTGATTGTAAAAGATGTTGAGTTAAACCAATATGTGTATTTTAAAGATACCTTGTCTTCAAAATTTGGATGTAAGGATGTGTTGCTTTGGAAAGGGGACTCTGCTTTTGTTCCCACAGAAAGCCAAAGGCTATGGATTTGTTCCAGATTAAGACACATCAGGTTTGACCAGCCAAGACCCCCTGAAAGGACTTCGATGACACCATGGCCCAGATGATCCATTATCCAGAATTGTTTCAAGGCAACTGGCTCAGACGATACAGCCTCACGGACTACTCCATGATCCTAAAATTTTCTTTGTGTCCCCATAAGATACAGCGCCCCCCTCCAGCAGGAAGTAGTAAGAGAAGCTACGCCCAAATTCCCAAATTATATGTAATTTTACTTTAAGGTTAAAACCTTCCTTTTTGAAAAGAAAAAAAAAGAAAAGGGGAAGTGCTGTGGGATGGCTTGTATGTCAAGTGTGTTGCTGATTGGTCAATAAATAAATCATTGATTGTCCAATGGCCAGGCAGGAAGTATAGGCAGGACAAGGAGGAGAATAAAGCTGGGAAGTGGAAGGCTGAGTCAGAGACACTGCCAGCCGCCACAATGACAAACAGCATGTGAAGCTGCCGGTAAGCCACGAGGCATGTGGCAAGGTATAGATTTATAGAAATGGATTAATTTAAGCAGTAAGAACAGTTCACAAGAAACCTGGTACGGTCATACAGTTTGTAACCAATATAAGTCTCTGTGTTTACTTGGTTGGGTCTGAACGGCTGTAGGACTGGCAGGTGAGAGAGATTTGTCCTGACTGTGGGCAAGGCAGGAAAACTCTAGCTGCACAGATCCCCTAAAATTCTAGTTCTGAACAATGTAAGGTGCCATGTGCTTGATGGAAACTAAACCTGGGTCCTTGGCAAGAACAATAAGAGCTCTTAACACCTGAGCCAACTTTATAGTCCTGTTTTGACGATAAAGTCTCTCTTCAATTCTATTGCTAGGTGATTCTACTAGACTGCCTAGCTTTAAGCTGCACAGGTCCTCCTTTCTTTCCCCCAAATGCACAAGGGTCACTGGTACATGTCACTTCGTCCAGATTTTCTCCATGGATTCTGAAGATCTGAATTTGTTCCTCATGCATGCACAATGAGAATTTCACTCACTGAACCATCTCCCAACCCCATCCTCCTCCTCCTCCTCCTGCTCCTCCTCCTCCTTCTCTTCCTCCTTCTCCTCCTCCTCCTAGTCCATTTTATCCTGGGCTAGATCTGACACATTCACACTAGATGGCCCCACCTCATGTGTCTTTGAAGATTAAACCTAGAGTCCTAAAGACTAGTAAGTGTCAACTGCAGCACAAGAAGACCATCCTAGAAACTCAAACATCAACTCAGAACCCTGGAGACATTATTTGTACACTCGAAAGTCTAACCCTGCACAGATGCTGGGCTCTTATGCTCACAGCTTCAGTAAGACCCATGTGAACTTCAATCAAACATTGGAAGTTGAAGTTACATGTTTGAGATGAACAGTTCCATTCTTGGGGAGTCACAGCACCATCTGTCTGGCACTGATAAGCCCCATCATCCACACTCACCTTCAGCTTGTGCTCCAGCATCTTCTCTTGCTCTCTCAGAAGCATCTCCCTTTCCCTCTCCATCTTCTCCTGAAGTTTAGCGATGTTTTCTTGGAAGCTTCTCTCTTGAGCTTTCATCACTTGCTCTTGCTCCTTCTCTTTCTGTCTCAGCAGCTCTCGTTCCTTCTCAGCCACCTCCCTCTTTGTCTGCTCAGCTGTTCCACAGATGTTTGAGAGAGGAAAGAAATCCCAGTTAGAAAGTAGCTATGCTCCCCTGGGCTCACAGGGAAACCTCTGGGTACTCCCATCAGCCAGGCCAGGGGCAGCATGGTTCCTAACACAATGGAAAGGACATATAACAGAACACCAACACTGCTGGTTATTTGCAGATCTGGGAGAGGTCATGACCCCTGGCAGGAGGAAGCTCCTTGTTCCAGAAGGATCTACCTGTGCATCAGTCATGGGGCTTTGCAGAATGTACTCACCCCTCTACCAGTTGGACCCTCTACCCTACCTGCTGTGGCCCTCTGTCCATCTGTAAGGGCTTTGTCTGACTGCAGGATGGAGTTCTCTACAATAGCCTGTGACTGTAGGAAGCTCTTGAGAACCTCTTTTGCCTGGGGACCCAAAAAGAGAAAATAAAATTCAAGGAGTAAGGATTAAGTCTCCTGCTAAGGTATATTGATTAATAAAACACCTAATCTTTTGAGTCCTCTTCTTACAATGTCACTTTAGTTTCATGACCATAACAAAAAGTACAAGCTCTTCATTGATACAAAAACCCTCTGCCTCAGACTCCTTGCTAACTTCACAGCCTCCCTTCCCAGTGATGCTGCCTACCAGCTGCCCCAGGTTATAGCTGCAGCCACAGTTACATGCAGTTCCATAGACACGTAGCCTCCATTGTTTGCCATGTTTGAATATATTTTGTTTCCTATCTTCATGGGTTTTTCAGGTTTTATAGAAAAGACAACATATGCAGACATGTCACTTTGTATCTCAGATGGCTTATACTGGTATTTCTGGCTGGTTTCTTAGTTTTCATATATCTAGCTTTATTGTGTTATTATTAACAAAGGAAAACTGTACTTGTTTAAGGTACGCAATGCCTTAATCTATTATATATTATTAAGTAGTTAATATAATAAAAAATGTATGTATCAGTTGCCTCAAACTACTTTTTTTTTAGCTTTCAGATATATAATGGATTATTCTATATATAGTCACCATTTGACTTTCAAAACTAATATGTCTTATAACTATATGTTCATATCTCTTGACCAATGTCTTCCTTTTCTCCTATTCTCAGGCATAGTAATCACCATTGTATTCTATGTTATTGTGGCAGTTTAAATGAGAATGGGCACTTTAGGCTCATACATTTAAATGTTTGGTCCCCATTTGGTAGAACTTATTAGGAAGGATTAGGAGGTGTGGCCTTGTTGGACAAAGTGTGTCACTGGAGGCACGCTTTGAGATTCAAAACACCATGTCTGTCTCAGTCCCTTTCTCTGCTTGCTTCCTATGCAAAAAATAGGAAGCTCTCACTTACTTCTCCAGTGCCATGCTTGTCTGCTTGCCAACATGATGACTATGGACTACTGCTCTAAAACCATAAGCAAGTCCCCAGTTAAATACTTTCATTTGGTCATAGTGTCTCTTCACAGCAATAGAACAGTAATAAGACAGTTAGTATTAGTTTATCTTTGTTTGATGTTCACTTTCTCTCTCAGTAATGCCACTGAAAGTGAGCCACGACATGCAGTATTTGTCTTTGTGTGCCTGGCTTATTTCCATGAACATGATGTGTTCCAGATTCATTCATATTTTCACAATTGGCAGCATTTTTTAAGGTTGAATAGTGATTCATCATACTGATATGAAATCGATGACAGATAGAAGATAGCTAGCTAGCTACCTAGATAGATAGATAGATAGATAGATAGATAGATAGATAGATAGATGATAGATAGGTAGATGATAGATAGGTAGATATAGATATAGATGACAGATAATAAGATAGATAGATAGACAGACAGACATAGATGATAGGTAGATAAGATAATATAACATAATTTTATTAGTTAGTACTCAAACAAGCATGATACTGGCATAAAAACTGACATATAGACTAATAGAAGAGAACTGAGAGCCTAGACAATAAAATTCTTAAAACAAAAGTTAGGAGAAAAGTCATGTGATGGTGTTTTAGATTTGACACCAAAAGCATAGGCAAATAGATGGGTGAGACTATAGGCCACTATACACTCTCTGTACAGTGAAGGAAACATTTGATGAAAGGAAAGGGAATACATAGCATGAGAGAAAATGTTTGCAAGCCATAGACTGATACGGAGTTAAAATATGAAGAAGATGAATAATGTACACAAAACAATAAGGAAAACTCGCATGCTTAAAATAACATGCAATTGCCCTGAAAAGATGGTTTTCAAAATAGGAAATTCAAATGCCAACAGATATTTGTACTCAGCATTACTAATCCTTCATGACATAACAAAACAAAACCACAATGAGGTGTCTTCTCACTCCTGTGCCCATGCCTACTATAACAAGCCCAACAGTTTTGGTTGAGTTGACAAAAACCTTTGTAGATCTCTTAGTGCAATGGAATCTGGTTAGAGTCATTGTGCACAACAGCATAAAGATTCCTTATAAAACAGAATTCTGAGATTCTGGTGACTTACCTGCCAAATCTGCCAATGAAGAGTAGTGTGGTCCCAGGCAACATGTTAGGTCCCTCAAGCATTACACTTGTTCAGTGCATAAGAGTGGAAAGCACAGCCACTTAGTTTATATCCTGAAAACTAAACTGGTAATCAAATCACCTGAAATGACTCCTGGCTCCAGAACTGAATGCTTAGTGTCTGCTAACCATGAACTCACCTTGCTTAGTTCTACCAGTACATAGTAGTTATCCCTCTAGCTAAACTCTGTCAGCCATTGCTTCTGTCATTCCTCACCTTCACTCCCTTCCTGGGCACTTGCTCATAGCCCTGCTCAACCTTCTCCCTGGCCTCTATGTAGAGGCTGTGCCCACCAGGTACAGAAAAATCTCCACTTGAGACACTCTCCTTCAGGGCCTTTGCCAGCTTCTCCAGCTCAGCCCGGCAGTGACTGAGAGATGCTGATTCGTTCTGTTGCATGAAAGCATCCTTCCTTTCTTCTATGGTAGCCTGCCAGGTGAGGAGGGGAAGACAAAACAAAGAAGTTGTTAGAAGGAAGGTATGGTGGTTTGCAAGAAAATGGCCTCCATAGGGAGTGGCACTATTAGAAGGTGTGGCTTGTTGGAGTAGGTATTGCCTTGTTGGAGAAAGTGTGTCACTTTTGAGGTTGGCTTTGCAGTTTCGTATGCTCAAGAACCCAGTGTCACAGTTCACTCCCCGTAGCCTGTAGATTAAGATGGAGAACTCTCAGTTTCTTTTCAAGCATCATGTTTTCCTGCATGCTACTGTGCTTCTCACAATGATGATAACGGACTTAACTTCCGAAATTGTGAGGAACCCTCGATTAAATGCTTTTCTTTATAAGAGTTGTCATGGTCATGATGCGTGTTCATATCAATAGAAATCCTAACTAAGACAGAAGGTGCCACTGGGATTGTCCTGGATGAAGCAATGAGACAGCCCCAGAATGTACTGGAACAGAAGGAGGATCAGGAGATTTGCTTTAGTCCCACCATGGTCAATTCTGTGTGACTTCTGAAAAGTCTGTTAACTTCCTTGTGTTCATACCCAGCAGCCATGAAATCAAGTTGGAAGACATAAGTCCATTTCCTCTGAGAATGGGGGTTGGGGTGGCAGATGAAGCAGTTTTCAGAGCTGAGGTAAGTGTACTTTCAGTGGAGTTTTGAACCCCTATGAATTTTTGCAATGATTACTTGAGTGTCAGGATGCTAGAACAGGTATATTTTGTTTCTTTATGTGTTTGTTTGTACTCATAAATGATAATCCTGATAATTTCCTCAGTGTGAGCTTAGAGATTCTAGTCTTTCAGGGTTCAAATTCAGAGAAATGGAAGACCAGAAACTCTAGGGGAAGCTGCCTTTGGGTTGGTAAGTCATGATACTCCCCTGAGAGTTGTTTCTTGGTGTCAATGCTTTTATCACCCAGGGCTAGTGAACGTGGTGGAGAGTAATCCTATGGTGACATTATATTACATAGTACAGGGTGATCTAGTCACCCAAACTCTTCAAAATGTAAGTTTTGTCTGACTGTGGCAGGAAGAGAAATCAGAACATCTAGAAACAAGAAAAGGAGCCAGTGCTTTCTTGTGTGCTGGTAAGAGAGAGGGCTTCCCCCAGGCCTACAGATGAAAGCTAAGTCAGTCTGGCACCATGTTTTCTGTTTGTAGTGCATTGAACAGAGATCTGCACACCCTTGCTTCCTCTCTGCCTTGAACTTTGAGCTAATAAAATGCATACTGTTTCAAAGTACTAAGAACTTGATAGCTTGTTTCATAGCAAATGCTATTTTTCCTAGAAAGGGTAAATTTTAGTCCAAAGACTGGAGTTACCCATTTAAAATCCAAAGAGAAAGATTCAGACCATGAGATCAAAAAAGTGGAGTCTAAGGTTGATAACAGAAAGGCAAGGATCAGGCAAGCTAAGTGCTAAGATTTGTTACCACCAGCCTCCTCTGGAACTCCTGCTCATCATCCTTGAAGGAGTGCTCCATGAAGACAGCAATGGCTTTCTTCTCACAGGCTGTGTGCACATCCAGCAGCTCCTGGAGCGTGTCTGTTGGGAGCCTCAGTTGCTGGACCATCTGCTCATTGTAGTAGTCAGCTGCCATCTGCACAGCTGTAGAGTTCTCAATCTGGGCCAGGGTCATCACTGCATTCTCCAAACAAGGCACAGTTCCACAACTGATGGCATCCAAGTAGGTCTGCACCAGAGTCCTCAGTCCTGAGAAAAACACCATCAAGAATGAGAAAGTTCTCATTAAATGGCCAAAGAGAAAACTTTCTCCTCCCACCCTTCTTTTTATTGTTGTTGGGTGTTTTTTGTTGACCTTCCTTCCTTCCTTCCTTCCTTCCTTCCTTCCTTTCTTCCTTCCTTCCCTCCTTTTTTTTTTTTTTTAGTGGTGCATGCTAGTAGTCCTATTTCTACACAATGTAAATGGGTCTATGCAGAATTTTTTTTTTTGTACAACAGCTGTAGACTAGCTACGACATCTAGGTTCCCCATATCTTTGCTGTTTGTAGGCCTGAAAGCACCACATTCCAGGAACCAGTTATCAGGCAAATCAGAACAGCTTTAGGTCCTTCCTATGCAAGAATTCTCTATGAGTACACCCTGTACTTCTTTGTTTCTATAGTTGGTATGAATCATGGATTTTCTTCTTTTTCTTACATTTCCATTTACATGTTGAATATGTGTGTTCATTTATTACTTGTTTGTTTGTTGAAATAGTCTGAAGTTTCTCTGACTTCCCTTAACCTTGATATATAGCCAATGATGACATTGTATTTGTTTTTGATTCTCTTGCCTCTAACCCTGCAAAACTAAGATTACAGGTTTTCACAGTCATAATAGTTCATGAGATATTGGAATCAAATCAAGAAATTTTTGAATCTTTGTAAACCCTTCTACTATCTGACCAATATTCTTGGTCAGGAAACAGCATTTATGCATGTTGTTCCTTATTATGAATATTAGGGGAAAGTCCACATTGAATTATTCAAAACAAACAACTTCACCCACTCCAAAAATCAATTCTTCCTCCCAATACTACTATCTCAATAAACAATACAACATTAAAGAAGTGCTGAGTTTCAATCTCAGGGGACATATTTAGAGATACCTATTAGTCCTATCACACTCTCATATTTCAATATAATGAAAAATTTTGGATTTGACATCAAAATATAATAGCTTCCATCTCACTCTGACAATTTCTAATTACATAATTTTAGCCTAACCCAATGACCATTTAATTCTACTCCATTAAACAGAGAGTTCATCTTCTCAATCTCTCCCTTTTGGAACTTCGAAGTATTATGCATAATATATATATATATATATATATATATATATATGTATATATAATATTAAAATACATATATAAATCATAATCCTTCCCACAAACCTTGGAACCAGCTGTAAATTCCTTAAGTCATGTTTCTGTTCTATCAAGACATCACTGCTCCATCCTGACTATAGTTCCACACTTCTCCAATGAGAGACACTCTCATGCATTCTCTTCTTTTAGTCACATAACTCTTTCTTTCCTGAAGTTGAAAAGCTGTGTCCTGTCTTAGGCCTTACTCTATTGTATTAGTTCTTCATGTTGTTTTTTGGTGACTTTCAGGTAACTTCTTCATTAGTAGGGAACCATGAGCAAAGAGAAATTTTTTCTAGGGCTTCATTAGATTCTAAAGACCCCTCCTCCATGCTATTACAGATATGAGATTATGAGAAATAGATTTAGTTCCCAAGTAAATTCCATCACTACATTTTTAACAACATCAGTTAATGGTGTTTGGTCTGGCTGGAAGTGGCTCCCTCAGTATCCCACAATGAGCAGAACATAAGCCCAGGTAGGAAGTAGAGGGGATGACTTACGTGGCCCGTTGACTAAGATGCCACCAGACAGAGTCTTGACACCAGAAGAGCTGAAGATATATGAGGTGAATTCTGCAACTTGTTTTACAAAGTCTGCACTCAGGTCGTCCTCTGAAACTGTCTCTAGTTTAGAAAGTTGCTTTGTTGGAGCAGGCCTTTCGAAGACGAAGCACTTCCTCTTTGGGAAGAACTTCCTGATGCATAGCCGAGGCTCATTAAACCTTTTAGTTTTCTTATCAGTTCCTTAAGGAAGGACAAGTGAGATACAGGAAACTTCAAATTAATCACTTAAAATACATGACCCTTCCAATATTATAACTTTCCCAAAGCAAGGAGGAAAATCACAAGGTGGAATGAGCAATTCAAAAATTAAAGGAATAGGAAAGAAAACACCCTTTCTCTAAGAAGCTGTGAATGGTACAGTTTAAGTTCAGCCAAGCTGTGTTTTCATTTCCTATAACAGCAGTGAGGATAGCACAATTATAGGATCAAGAACTTTACCAGGAATGCAGAAGTGACCTTCATGCTATTGATATCATTATATCTCAAACTTCCTTGAACACACTCACCTTTTCTCAGAGCCAGTGAACTCTTGAGGTAGTCATCAGGAGTGATAGAATCTTCATTAACTTTCAGCTCCAGAGAGAAATCCCTCAGGGTCCACACAAAGGTTGGAAAGAAGCCCACAAAGTTAGCTGAATCATCTATGTCACTCCGCTCAGGTGATGACTTTGATTTGATTAGATCAGTCAGCTCTGTCACATATCTGGCATGCTTAGTTAAGAAAACTACAGGAAAATGACATTTTTATGCTATAGATTCCACCACTAGCCCTTGAAACTAACTTTTATTTATTTGTTAGCTTATTCATTTTCAAAATTCACTCAGTCACAGATATCTATTTAATATTTTCTAAGGAACTAGCACCCTCCTGGGGGAAAAAATTTAGAATTAGTGAGAGAATGACAATACACAGAGTTTACGTCTAACTGAAAGAGACAGACAATAAATGGGTGAATAAAGTACAAAAATATCCTCAGATATTGCTATGAATTATGATGCACAAAAATGAACTGGTGGCCCATGAAATAGTAAATCAATGTACACATCTTCATGGGGAGCTTTCTCGTGGAGTTCTTCATAGAGCTACTAGTGCTCTCTGAGATCCTAGGTTATCAGGAATCCAAACAATCAACAGATCCAACCATGGGAAGTATAGTGGAAGAACATTACAAACAGAGGTCACAAAACTTTTAAGCCCTTAAACAGGAAACCATGATTATATGGTGAGTTTAAAGGGGCAAAAGTTCCAAAAGACAGACATGTAGGACATTTAAGTTAGACAGACCCAAGTCTTCAGTTTGATTTGCACTAAATGGAAGGCACTGGGAGACTTTATGTAGACAAGATATGATACAGCATAATTTCTGAAGAAAACACTGGTTGGGAATGTACCTGGGAATCAAAATTATAAGCAAAGTATAATATGGCAGTTGACATGTCCAAGACAAGAGACAAAAAGAGCTTAGACTAGAGTTTTTTGTAGAAGATATGTAGAAAATATGTCAGTCTAGGGAAATAGGTTTCCTAATGAAACTCAAAACTTTTGTGGAATAATGATTTCTAGTGTATGAGAAAACGGTTATATCAAATAGTGATTTCTATGTTTTAAATCGGAGAAATTTTGCAAATGGTGGGAAATTTTAGTGCAATAAGAAACATGGAGGAAGGAGAGGTTTTGTAAATTTTGAATTTGAATTGTCTCTAAGATATCTACATGAATACAGTTAAATGTAAAAGATGGAATGTCATCATAACTATAAACTTGATGGCAACTGACAGACAGGTGTTTCATAGGCCTTGAGTCTAAATGGCAGCACCTAGAGACACAAAGTAACACAAAGATAGCAGAGGCACAGCAACTAATGAGTTACACACTTAGAGGCCACAAAAAGAAGAGAACACAAACAGAAAAAGTTTGCTGATGTGATAGGTAGAACACCAGAAAACTTTGAAACTCTACATCTAAGATCCAAGTCATGAAGAAAGGAGGAAGAGCTCAGTTTATGGCGTCTGCTAAGAGATCAAATAATACAATTGCCTACTAGATAAGGAGTTAACTGAGCTCGATATTTGATGTTAAGGCCATGGAAATGGAGCAAGCGGTGATAAGGACATAGATGAAGGCCTAAGGATGGCAACAATCAAAGAAGGTGAGGGAACAGGGATACCCCATGTACATGAGTGTCTTCTGGTTTCTAGTCTTTAGAAGTTAGTCAATTTTAAAATTTTTGCCAAAAAAATGTTACGGTGACTGGTTGATTAAAAAAAAAAAAGACTGGGCATAAAGATGCCATGCTCTGAGTGTCCATACTTCAGACACTCTGCTCTTCTTTTATTGAGGTAAGAACGAGAAATAGCTGCAGAGTCTAATATAGGAGAAAGAAGCATGCTTGTCTTTTCTAGAGTTCAATAACATGCAAAGTGTGAGCTCAAACAAACAAACAAAAACAGAGATACAAACAAACAACGTCTCAGAGCACCTGAGAGATTTGCAGATGTTACCTGCAGCACATAGATGGGTAGTTAAATGGTAATACTTAGAGGAGCTGATGGGAATGATGATTTCCAGGGACAGAAGTTTTAACTGATGTTGAGGAGCTGAACATGCATAGGATATTAATCAAGACATGGATTTTCTGAGCAGTATGTAGCTGATTTTTAAGGCCATATGGGCCAGGAAAGCTTGAACTTGTGATGGAGACTAAGGTAAACTCAGATGGTAAGGAGAAAAGGGTTATCTAAATCCCTCAGTCCTTACCTGCCAGTCTATCTGAGGAAATAAGAAGCTGCACTTCCTAGGTTTAGTACTGTTCTAGACACACTGAAAGGATACTGTAGTTGGTCCATGGCCTGCTGGTTGATGGTTCCTATGCTGTTGTAGATGAAGGTGCTGCTGAGGAGGACTGCCAAGGCAAAGATCCAGCAGTCATTCTGGTTGTCCCCCTGCAGGTCAGTGAGTGAAGAAGAGTGACTAAGATACTGTCCAGTTATCTGGCTCCTATTAGCCATGGTATCAATAGTAAGTCATTTCTACTACATAATAACTTTCTACCTTATAATTATTATATGAATGTTCAATTCATGCTCTATAATTGAAATAAGATGATGTACACTCATGTATATGAGAGCATGAAGGACATTCACACTTACAGGTCATAATGTTGATCAGTTGCTAAAATCTAAACTGGCATGCTGGGTTTTACTCACAGAATATGTTATGGTAAGGGACTGTCTTAGCATTTCTAGTGCTGTGAAGAGACACCATGAGCACAGCAACTCTTATAAAGGAAAGTATATAATTGGGTGGCTTACAGTTCAGAGATTCAGTCCATTATCAAAATGGTGATACATGGCAGCATGCAGGCAGACATGATGCTGGAAAAGTAGCTGAGAGTTCTACATCTTATGCTAGCAACAGGAAGTGGTCTCTGACAATGGGTGTGGTTCGCATATATCAGACCTCAAAGCCTGCCTCCACAGTGACCCATTTCCTCCAACAAGGCCACACCTAATCCAAAAGCAACACCTCCTAACAGTGCCACTCCCTTTAGGGGTGCATTTTCTTTCAAACCATCACAGGGACATTTTAGCACTGGTGAAAATAAGGTCCTTTAATAGAGTTTTATGTCTCTCAGACTGGGAAGAGTAGTAATGTGATCCTCCGTGAAAAATGATGTTATTGCAAAAATGTGGTGGTTTGAAAGGAGAATGGCCTCCATAGGCTCATATGTTTAAATGCTTCGTCACCACGGGTGGAGTGGAGAAGTTTGAAAGAAACAGAAGGATTAAAAGATGTGGTCTTAGCCGGGCGGTGGTGGCACACGCCTTTAATCCCAGCACTCGGGAGGCAGAGCCAGGCGGATCTCTGTGAGTTCGAGGCCAGCCTGGTCTCCAAAGTGAGTTCCAGGAAAGGCGCAAAGCTACACAGAGAAACCCTGTCTCGAAAAACCAAAAAAAAAAAAGATGTGGTCTTGTTGTGTCACAGTTGGTGGGATTTTACGTTTCAAAAGTTCAATGCAGGACTAGTCTCTGTCTCTGTCTCTGTGTCTCTGTCTCTTTCTCTCTCTGTCTCTTTCTCTCTGTCTCTGTCCCTGTCTCTGTATCTCTGTCTCTCTGTCTCTCTGTCTCTCTCCCTGATGCTTATGGATCAGGATGTAGCTCTCAGGAGTATTCCAGCACCATGCCTGCCATTTCTGCTGCCATGATGATAATAGACTAAGCCTCTGAGACTGTAAGCAAGGGCAGAGCTAAATGTCTTTTTTAGAAAATAATAGTTGCCCTGGTCATGATGTCTGTTCACAAAAATAGAGCACTACCTAAATTTTGTTTTTCTCTCATTAATAATGTTGTATAGAAGTTACAAATCTTAGCATTCCCACAAGCTCACACCTAAGAATCAGACAAGTTCAGAAAATGTATAGTCAAGTTTGGAGACACCATTAAGAGTCTCACCAAAGATTTGTGTGATAATGTAAAAGAAAAATGGCCAAAAGTATCGTCAGTTCTTATTCTGAAGGCTGATTGACTACTAATCAGTTGACTTTAGTGTCTACTTTTGCTTCCTATGTCAGGTGAGTTGAAGAATGATATACTGATTTGATTCACCAAGGGAATAAATAAAAGATTGAGAGTAAAGAATCCTAGGTGGGCTACTGATGCATCATGAGTGGAACTTGAAAGAGTATGTTGTACCTTCTCTATATCTCCCAGGCCCTCTGTGTCAAGTAGAACCAGAGTGTGTCCTGGCTTCTCGGGATGGGGCACACACCACATCCAGATTCCCTTGGTGTGAGACTGCACCGTGGAGCCCAGAGAGAAGCCTGCAGAGTGGGGATGAAACGAGGAGATGAACAGCACATGCTTCATGAAATCTCATTGGAATTAACATATTTACCATTTACAGGAGGACAACCAGTTACAAAAATTGGTTTTAATTGCAAGCCTAGCAAAAGAGAGGGCAGAACATCCAATGCTGAACAATCATTCATTTCTACCTTAGATATCAGTGGACGCTTGCCCTTCCTACATGAACATTCTAATAAATATCTTACAATTATTCAAAAGTAAGTTGATTTTCTCTATGAATGTATTATTTCTTCTATTAAAACACACTTTTACCTTTAAATGAGGCAGTAATGGGAGTATAGGAGGAACCAGTGAGAAAACTAATTCAGAGAAGAAAAAGTCTTCTGATGGATACAAGCCATCCCACATCACCTATATCTCTGATTTTCCTCCTCATCTCTGCTTGCTTGATACTGACAGTGCGAGTGGGCAGGGTGGACTCAGCAGAGCTTTGCTGGTGGCACTCACCATTCTGTTTTCCAGCCAGCTTGTTCATCAGGTAGGATTTTCCTGTGCGGTAGAGGCCCACTATTGCTACCACCACCACAGGCTGCTTGATACCAGACAGGATATCCAGTGCTTCCTGGTTGGCCACCAACTGCTGGTCAATGTTCTCAATGAGGCACACTGGGCCCGGCATGTTGATTTCTGAAGCCATTTCTCTAGTACTCTTAAGTTTGCAAGAAACACGATGAAACAGGAAAAAGTTCTGTGTAGGTTAGAAGAACTCAACTCAATGGCATGGACCTTAGGTGCATTGGTGGCATGCATACCTTTTGGGGGAACCTGCCCAACTACCTGAGGGTAGTAAGGCCATGGATCTTGGAGGAGATCCAGCTACTGCCACTTACTAAACCAGCAAAATTCTTAACTACATTTAAAATATTTATTCTTATACCATAGATAAATGCAGCTCTCATTCCTCATCAAAGAAACTTTTCATTGCAACAGATGGAGATCGTTACAAAAACTACAACCAATCAAAGCACAGAGAACAAATGATTATTTGGTAACCAGCCCCAGTTGATACATTTGTGACATAACTCCTGCACCTAAAACTCAGAGAACATCATGGACAAGGGGGAAAATGGGTGAAAAGATTTAAGACTCAGAAAAACATAAAGTCTGGTGTGACATTAAGGTTCCTAGAAATCTCAGGGAAGCTACAAAGTCTCAACAACTTAGCTGCCTAAACAAGACCCAAAGAAATATGACAGCAATAGCTAACATCAAAGGGGAAAAAAATTCATGATGCCTGAACTCTAAACAAAGCATTAGAGGCAAGTAAGGAATGCTGAGATTGGGATAGTCTTCCGCATGCAAGAACTGCCCAGATGGTTATCCAATACCAAGTGGTCAGTCCTGAAATCATATACATCCAAGTAACATTACAGAGATGAGCAGATTGTGTTTATATATTGAGGAATGTGTGTGTGTGTGTGTGTGTGTGTGTGTGTGTGTGTGTGTGTGTGTGTCTGTGTGTCTGTGTGTGAAACAAGAATTAAAGAAAAAGAGGCCATGGATTTGAGAGAGATCAGGGGGTGATTCACTAGAAAGGTTGTTGGAGAGAGGAAGGGAAATAATATAACTATATCTTAATTTCAAAAATATTATTAAACATAACATGCAACAAAATGTTCTATACTTGGAATGTGTTCTTTGTATATTTTTAAATGTCCTAGAGGTGTTTATGGCTGTCCTAAACGTTAACTGCTTTCATTTAAAGCTGCTTTGATTTTAAAGTCCATAGATACCCAGGAGAGATGAACTGTTTTTGAGTTCTCACATAAGACTTTCCAAGTCTTAATGTTTTCTGTAATCACAATAAAATTGTAGAAACTAGAATTGAAACATTTTATAATATCTTAATGAACCTGCATACATTAGACCCCCATTTTTTAAACTCAGCTTTCAATTATTTTCTTTTTCCTTGCTGCATGATTTAATCCAGGCTCCCTCATTAATTACCAGTTGTCTCACTAGCTTCCTCTCATCTTCAGGGCTTTTATTCTTTAACATTGCTTGGGAATTTTAAAAGAGTGTAAGCCAATCATCTTGTAGAATACTGCTCACTTTTTGTTTTTCTTATGTCTGTCCAATTTTGGTTTGTGATGTGTTTATTAGTCTTATTTATTTGGCAAGAAGGTCACAGAATTGATATGCTGTCATCTTAGTTACGATTTCTATTGCTGTGATGAAACACCATGACCAAAAAGCAAATTGGGGAGGAAAGAGTTTATTTAGGTTACACTTCCACATTGCTTTTAATCACTGAAGGAAGTCAGAATAGGAACTCAAACAGAGAAGGATCTTGGAGGCAGGAGCTGATGCAGAGGCCATGGAGGGCTATTGCCTACTGAATTGCTTCTTCTGGCTTGCTCAGCCTGCTTTCTTAAGAACCCTGGACCACCAGCCAAGGGATGGCAGCATCCACAATGTTCTGGGCCCTCCCCCATTGATCACTAATTGAGAAGATGCCTTACAGCTGGATCTCATGGAGGCATTTCCTCAATGAGACTTGTTCCTTTCTGATGACTCTAGCTTGTGTCAAGTTGACACATAAAACCAGCCAATATGTCTGCCCTCCTCAGTGATCAAAAGAAGGCTTTTGGCCATACAGTCTCCTGTAGTTGTTAATGGACTAAAGTTCCTACCAACAATTAGAAAATAATTCCCTTCGAATGATGGCAGCAGAGAAGCAGAGCCTCCTGCCCAGCCCTGCTTGGTAGGGCTGTGCCCTGGAGAGAGTCTGGAATGAGAAGGGGGAAACACTGGAGCTAGAAGGGGTGCAGCATGCCTGTGCATTGCCTCAGAAATCGGCCCCCAGAAAGAGATATGTTTCAGTCCCAGGAAAATGCTGGCCAATCCTTGAAACTGGTGTGACATTCCCTTAAGAGCAATGGACTCCTAGTCACAGGGTGGAGGAAGCAACGCAAGTCTGGTAAGGGAGTTCCTAGAAACCCTCAACAGTATGTGGAACTGGTGTGGGTTGGATTGGAGCAATGAGTTCCAAGCCACAGAGACAGTGGAATTAGAAGCAGAAGTTTGGTAAAGAAGTCCAGTGCAGTAAAGATGTCCAGAGATAAGAGATTTCAACATTCTCTACCCAAGTCCTGGCAAGGGGAGCTATATGGGTTCCAGAAAGTTTGAGACAGAACTTGCTCATGTAGGATCCTGATACACAGACTAAGCAAAACACTGGGGATGGGTTCTACTCCAACCAGAAACTTTGACTGAGAATCTAGTGCCTTTCATTTTGTTTTATTTTTCATTTGTGCTTATATCTTTTTACTCTATAATTTATTATTACATTTTAAAATTTTATATCCACATATACAGATATAAAAGATAATAGATACATTTCTTTGGAATTTTTTTGTAACTTGATTACCTTCTGCACCCTCAGGTTGCATGTGTTGTAACTTGTATCTTGGGAAAAAAGTTGTGTCTTCTTTTCTCAAAATGTGATGTAGAACATTTTCTCTCTGCTTTTCATATGTGGTGTAGAACATTTTCTCTCTGCTTTTCATGTGTGATGTAGAACATCTTATCTCTGCTTTTCTTGTGTGAAACCTATTGCTTTTTACTCATTCTTACTCTATTTGCTATTAGCCCATTCACTGGTCACTATTTAAATACATTACATTTTCTCCAGGCAGGGTCCTGCACTGCTCTCTTAAATCCCCGTCATCAAGAACATAATGAACACAGTGTCTCTTCCTGCAAGGAACAAGGAAACATTCACAGTGGGTGCTACTTTTGCCCTTAATCTAAACCTAAGTCAAGACAAGCTACCAGAGATTCACATAAATTTTTAAAGTGGAAACAGAAAAAACACAAACCAGAGAAAACCTTCAATTGGTACAAGAGACAGAGACATCAGAATGACATCAGATCTGTGAGCAACTCCAAAATCCAAGGGAGCATGAAATGAAAGTGTTTCATGCCTTGACAGTAAATAATGGACATCCAAAAGTGCTACAGTTATCAATATTTCTGTTAAAAATGGTGGAAAATACAAGTGTTTCAAGACAAACACAAGTTCCACTAAGTCATGGCAACTAAGCTGGAACAGCTGAAAATTCTTAAAGGAGTTCTATCACAGAGGAATAAGAGAAGAGGAAGAGGAGGAGGAAGAGCAGTTTCACAGAAGAGAACACACGAAGGAATTCATTCCATGGTAGCAGCAGATGAACAACAGACAAGTGGTAAGGAATTAATCATGTCCAGTCCTGCAAACCATGGAATATCCAATGTTATGGGAAGGAGAAAAGGCCTGTCAATCAACCTACAAACCAGAGCAGCAAACAAAATCATGTATAATATCAAACCCTTCTTAACTATGACCTTAAGTGAAAGGGCTTTGATCTGCAGATTAAAAGACAAAGACTGAATGATTGGACAAAATTAAAAAAACAAACAAACAAAAACAAAAACAAAAAAACCAAGCTCTAGCTGCTGGATAAGCAGCCCAGGTGGTTAAGAATACTTGTTACTCTTCCAGAGTTTGGGGGTTACCACTGCATTGATGTCAGGCAACTCACAATCATGTGCACCTCCAGCTCCAGGAGACCCAAAGCCCTCTTTAGCTTCTTTGGGAAAATGCATTCACACACACACACACACACACACACACACATAAACATAAAAAAAAATAAGAAAATTAATCTTTAAACCCAGAAATTCTGGATTTGTTCAACAAGCATCTTTGGAGGAACACTTCAGAACAGGCAGGACATTTCTGAACAAAATCCCACTATCGTGGGAATTGATCCCAAACATTCCAAATGAGATCACACAAAACTAAAATGCTTCTGCACACTGATAGAAACTAGTCACAGAGTGAACACACAGCCTACAGGATGGGAGAAACATACTTGCCAGCTGTACCTAAGAACATAATATCCAAGAAATAAAGAACTATAAAAAATAAACATAAAAAAGAACACCAACAAAACTATGAATCCATAAATGGGCCAATGAACTGAACAGTCAATTCTCAAAAGTACAAAAGACCAAAAAATAATTTTGAAAGTGTTCAGCATCCTTAGCCATCAGAGAAATGTAAATTAAAACTACTTTGAAATTGATTGAGCCCACCAGTGCTGATTGGAGTAAGAGGTAAATCTTTGTCTAGGTTGTCCCCAGGGGCACAACCCTGTGCTCCCACACCACCAACCATTGCAGTCCCAGTTTCAGGCCAGTAGGCAGGCCTCCTACAGACAGGGCAGAATACCACCATCTCCCATTAGACCCTGTAACCCACAAGCCCCACCCCTCCCAAACCAACCCACCCTTCAAGTCTATAGCTACTCCCTCAGACAGAGCCTACCAGCGCTAATTGGACTAAGAGCTGCTCCCTGAGACAAAGGTCCATCAGCACCGATTAGGCCAAGAATCCTGACTAGACCAAGAGCTCCCACTGGACCAAGAGTATGGATCAGACCAAGAGAGGCTCCCTCAGACACAGACACCGCTTGTACCAAGTGGAGACAGAGATGGGTAGATGCCAGTGCAAAAATACAGTCAACAACATAAAAACCAATATGGCTCTATCAGAACCTACATCAGCAAGACCTGAACATCCCAACACAGAAGAAACAGAAGATATTGACCATAAAAATGACTTTAAGAAGATGATAGAGGTCTTTAAAGAGGAAACAGAGGAAAAATTCCCTTAAAGAAAGTGAGGAAATGTCAAACAAAAGAATTGGAATAAATCAGTAAATCCCTTAAAGAAAGTCAAGAGAAAGCAATTAAACAAGTGAGGGAAACAGTTCAAGATTTGAAAACTGAAATCAAGACAATGAAGAAGACACAAACTGAGGGAATGCTGGAACTGGAAAATCTGAGTAAACAAACAGGATCTACAGATGAAAGCATAACCAACAGAATGCAAGAGATGGAAGAGCAGATCTCTGGCATTGAAGATAGAATAGAAGAAATAGATTCGTCAAAGAAAGCACTAAAACCAACAAAGTCATAACACAAAATGTCCAGGAAATTTGGGATACCATGAAAAAAACCAAACCTAAGGAAAATGGGGAATAGAAGAAAGAGAAGAATATAAATTCAAAGGCATAGAAAACATTCAACAAAATCATAGAAGAAAACTTTCCCAACCTAAAGAAGGAAATGCCTATAATGATACAAGAAGGTTACAGAACACCAAATAGATTAGATCCAAAAACAACTCCCCTTGCCACATAATAATCAAACCACTAAACATACAGAACAAAGAAAAAAATATTAACAGTTGTAAAGGAAAAAAGACCAAGTAACATATAAAGGCAGATCTATAAGAATAACACTTGACTTCTCAATGGAGACTCTAAAAGCCAGAGGGTCCTGGACAGATGTTATGCAGACACTAAGAGACTGTGGATGCCAACCCAGACTACTATACCCAGTAAAACTCTCAATCACCATAGACAAAGTAAACAAAATATTCCATGATAAAACCACATTTAAACAATACCTATCCACAAATCCAGCCCTACAGAAAGCACTAGAAGGAAAAATCCAACCTAAGGAAGTTAGACACACCCATGAAAACACAGACAATAGATAGCCCCACATCAACAAACACCAAAGAAGGGAAACACACAATTCTACCACCAAAAAAAAAAAACAAACCAGGAATTAACAATCATTAGTCATTAATATCCATTAATATCAGTGGTCTCAACTGACCTATAAAAATACACAGGCTCACAGAATGGATACAAAAACAGGATCCATCCTTCTGATGCATACAAGAAACACACCTTAACTTCAAAGACAGAAACTACCTCAGAATAGTAGGCTGGGAAAAGACTTTCCAATCAAATAAACTTAAGAATCAAGATAGTGTAGCTATCCTAATATCTAGTAAAATAGACTTCAAACTAAAATCAATAGAAAGAGATCAGGAAGGACATTACATAATTACCGCAGGAAAAATCCAACAAAATGAAATCTCAATTCTGAACATTTATGCCCCAAATACAAGAGCACCCATATTTGTAAAAGAAACATTACTAAAGCTTAAATCACACATCAAACCCCACACACTAGCTGTGGGAGACTTCAGCACCCCACTCTCAGCAATGGACAGGTCTGCCAGAAAATCCAACCTAAGGAAGTTAGATACACCCATGAAAACACAGGCAATAGATAGTCCCACACCAATAAATACAAAAGAAGGGAAACACACAACAGGAATTAACAATCACTGGTCATGGATATCCATTAATATCAATGGTCTCAAATCACCTATAAAAAGACACAGGCTAATAGAATGGAGACCTGGTATGCAGAGCATTATTTCATCAGAAAAGGAAGAGAAACATTATTTGAGCTTAAATTGATGTTAGAAGTCATGGGGATCTTCTGATATTCTCAGTGAGGAGGCATTCTGTGCCATGTTGCTGGTGAAGGCAGGTGCTGTGGTTGGCGAGGGGGGGGGGGGGGGTTGGGGGGTTTGGGGGGTTGGGGAGGCTGGGGGGTGGGGGGTGGGGGGTGGAAATTACTTTGAAATTCTCTCATATAGTCAGAAGGGCTATCCTCAAGAAAGCAAAGACAAAGAGTGGTTTGCGGTTGCAACAATTGCAACAGCTTTTATCACTTAGGTTTGTCCCACATACATCCAGGCCTGTCTCTGTCCTCTACAGGGAAGAGGGCAAAGAGGCCAGTCATGTTTCTGGATCAGAACCTTTCCCTCTGAACAATGAACCCAGGAAGCTGACAAGCTGATGATCTGGGTTTGAAAAAATAATAATTTTTTTTCAGTTATATATGTGTGTGTTTATCACACATTTGTGGGTACCTAAGAAGGCCAAAAGAAGGCGTCAAATCATCCGGAGCTGTAGTCGCAACAGTTATGAACTGCCCAACTTGGGCGCTGGGAACCAAACTCGCCTGCTCTAGAGGAACAGCAAGTCCTCTTAACTGCTGAGCCATCTCTTGAGGCTTGATAGTTTTCATTTTTACTCTGTGCTGCCATAAAATGGGAAGAAATCAATAATATTGACCCAGGAAAAGTGTCTGCAGAAAACTTTACAATCTCTGGAGTCCTCAGTGGGACAAGTGTCTGTTTTACATGCTCCAAGTTGTCCGGTTTCATTCTTCAAGAGGTGTTCAAACTGGCAACAATGTGGGCGAGTTTGTGTGAGAATCTTTAGGCTGCAGAGATTATTTAAGATGCATCAGGGTAAAGGCTGACAACCCGTGAAGTCCCGCAGCCCTCTGTGGACTCCACTAGCTGGAGTCCTTTGAGCAGAGTGGAAATGGTGGCACTGAAGGGATGCCTTCCCTCCTCCCTGCAAACCCTGGATTCTAAGTGCACTGCTGACCCACATCCAGAGCACAGCAGCCTCCTTTGGAGAGGTTATTTCACAGGTAAACAGCAGGGTCCTGCAAGCCTTCCCACCCTGCTCCCCTGACTCACCTGGAGCAGAAATCCTTTTGCTTTGGGAAGAAAAAAGCTTAGAGTGAAGCTAAGAGCACTTGGTTTCTTCAGTTCTGAATCAGATGCTCTGATTTATTCCTTCTGCACCTGGACGTTACTCCTCCAATTTCCTGGGAGGTCCAGAGCTTTAGCAAATACTTTCTGCTGAGGAAGCTAAGTAATAGATATACCAGAAGACGTTTATAAAGAAGAAAATTGAAAGTAAAACACTCAGTACAACTATATCATAGATAACTTGCAAAATTCAAAGAGAGTGTTTGCTAACAGATATGACAAGGTTTCTATGACTTTTACACTTGAAAGTGTGCTAAGAAACTGCTGATAGTTGAGGGTGGGGTGGGGTGGGGCTAGATTTGAAGCAATACCATATATCCCATCTTTGAGAGACAGTTTAACAAGTTTCGGTTTCAACTGCTTAGAACACTAAACTCACAGTGGATTTAATTACGCATGTTTACTCATCTGAGACTGTAAGTACTCTGAGACTTTGTCAAGTTTATACAATTTTCAATTCTGTAAACCTAACCAATTTCCTAGAACTTGATATCGGAGAACTAAAAAACAATAATGAAGATAGCTCCCACATGCACATTTGTGACATGCAAAAGCTTTTTAGCATAGGTAATACCATCTTGTTCTCACAAATAATATTCTTGCCACAAATAAATTTAGTGATTTATTAAAATAACAGGATGACTAAGCAAAGTTTGACTAGAAGATCTCTTGCTTCTGATTATATACATACATACAAACACACCTACACACACACACACACACACACACACACACACACACACATACATACATACATACATACAAACATACCTACACACACACACACACACACATACATACAAACATACCTACACACACATACACACACACACACACACACACCTACACACACACACACACACATACATACATACATACATACAAACACACCTACACACACACACACACACACACACATACATACATACATACATACAAACACACCTACACACACACACACACACACACACACACACATACACACATACATACATACATACATACAAACACACCTACACACACACACACACACATACACACATACATACATACATACATACATACATACAAACATACCTACACACACACACACACACATACACACATACACACATACATACATACAAACACACCTACACACACACACACACACACACACACACACATACACATACATACAAACACACCTACACACACACACACACACATACACACATACATACATACATACATACATGCATACAAACATACCTACACACACACACACACACACACACACATACACACACACACACATACATACATACAAACACGCCTACACACACACACACACACACACACACACATACACATACATACAAACACACCTACACACACACACACACACACACACAAAACACACCTACACACACACACACACACACACATACATACATACATACAAACACACCTACACACACACACACACACACACACACATACATACATACATACATACATACATACAAACACACCTACACACACACACACACACACACACACACACACACATACATACAAACATACATACATACAAACATACCTACACACACACATACATACATACATACAAACACACCTACACACACACACACACACACACACACACACACACACACACATACACACATACACACACACACATACATACATACATACAAACATACCTACACACACACACACATACACACACACACATACATACATACATACAAACACACCTACACACACACACACACACACACACACACACACACACACACATACACACATACACACACACACATACATACATACATACAAACATACCTACACACACACACACATACACACACACACATACATACATACATACAAACACACCTACACACACACACACACACACACACACACACACACACATACACACACAAACACACACACATACACACACATACACACACACATACATACATACATACATACAAACACACCTACACACACACACACACACACACACACACACATACACACATACATACATACAAACACACCTACACACACACACACACACACACACACACATACACACATACATACATACAAACACACCTACACACACACACACACACACACACATACAAACACACCTACACACACACACACACACACACACACACATACAAACACACCTACACACACACACACACACACACACACATACAAACACACCTGCACACACACACACACACACACATACATACAAACACACCTACACACACACACACACACACACACACATACATACAAACACACCTACACACACACACACACACACATACACACACACACACATACATACATACAAACACACCTACACACACACACACACACACATACACACCTACACACACACACACACATACATACATACAAACATACCTACACACACACACACACACACACACACACATACACACCTACACACACACACACATACATACATACCAACACACCTACACACACACACACATACACACACACACACACACACACATACACACATACATACATACAAACATACCTACACACACACACACACACACATACATACATACATACATACATACAAACACACCTACACACACACACACACACACACACACACACACCTACACACACACACACACACACACACATACACACACACACACATACATACATACATACAAACATACCTACACACACACACACACACACACACACATACACACACACACACACACACACATACACACATACAAACATACATACACACACACACACACACACACACACACATACAAACATACCTACACACACACACACACACACACACACACACACACACACTACACACACACATACATACATACATACATACATACACACACACACACACACACACACACATACATACATACATACATACCTACACACACACACACACACACACACACACACACACACATACATACATACATACATACATACATACCTACACACACACACACACACACACACACACACACACATACATACATACATACAAACACACCTACACACACACACACACACACACACACACACACACACACACACACACGGTATTATGATAAAAACAGCACACTGAGCTGTCTGAAGGTGTCCATCACAGGCTAAACTCCAGTCTAAATCAAAGGAAAGAATAGAGTCTTCAAAATGTTTTGAAGCCTCTATAGTACTCTGTCCCTTTATTTTGTTTCCTGCCCGCCCCCTCCCCCGCCAGTTTGTCTCCTCTTGTTTTGTACTACTCATAGAGTTTCGACTTTAATTTTAAAAATGTTTTGTTTTAATCCTACTTATTACACTTATCTGTGTACAAATATTTTCATTACTGAGTCATCACACTTTTCATCTCTTGCTCGTTTCCCCTTCAGAACATTTGTCTTCTTTTCCATTTAAAAATTTCATTTTCCTTCTAAATTTTTTCTTTTTTTTCTCCTCCCTACATTGCATTCATTTCCTACTCCTACATTTACTGTAAATAATAATATACCTGAAGGATTCTAAGCAGCATCCCAGGAAAGCACTTTTGCACACCATGTTTATTAATGTACTGGTCACAGAAGTCAAGTTATGGAAGCAGCCAAGATGTTCTCCAACAGGAGAAGGGTAACGGAGATGGGACATACACAGAGCAGGGTTCTAGGAAAATGGTGGGACTGTAGCTCATTGTGTTAAATGAAATAAGACAAATATCTCCTGTTTCCCCTCATATGTGATATTTACTACTATATACATGTATATGATATGCATGTCATAGAAGTGGGATGGGGAAAGGAAGTAGATATTGGGAGGAGGAAAGGGTATAAATCTGTGGGAGAGAATCAAGGTCAGATAATAGAAGGCACAAGAGACAGACAAATATCACATGTTCACTTGAAACCTAGGTTTATACATGCTCACACAGACAGGGCAGGGTGGGGAGAGAGTTAGGACAGAAGTAGAAGGGAACCATTTATAATAAGAAAGAGGACCATTGGGAAGAAAGAGTTTGGACAAGGGATAAATGTAGAGAAAAAAAATGCTATCATAGTTTTTGTCACCTGGACACATACTGGAGAAGAGGGAAACTCAGCTAAGGAATTGACTCCAGCAGACTATTTTGTGAGAGGTTTTCTTGATTCATGATTGATATAGGAGGGGCCAGCCCACTGTGAGCAGTGTAATCCCTAGGCAGGTGGTCCTGAAATGTATAAGAAATGTCTGAGAAAGAAAGGAGAGCAAGTTAGTAAGGAGCATCCCTCCCTCCATGGTCTTTACTTCAGTTCCTGCCTTGAGTTCATGCTATAACTTTGCTCAAAAACAGGAACGTGACCTGTAAGATGAAATCAATCCTTTCCTTCCCCAAATCTCTTTTGTTCAGTTTTATCACAGCAATAAAAAAGCAAATTGGAACACATACAATCATATACACTTATGAAATGTTCAACAAACCCAGTAATTTGTATTTTTAAGCAAAAAAAAATAATAGAAGATGTAGTGTGAATTCTAACTGGTCTTAATAATACAAAACCAATTGCAGTAAATGCTAAAATATCAAAGAAATGAAGGAGAAATTTGTAGTCACCTCTTAGCTGGCCAACTCAGTCTCAAAGGTAAGAAGTGGTTGTGGCTTGCTCCTTTGTTTCTCTGATCTTCAGGAAAGCTTTGTTAGAGCACAAACAAAATATCAGCACAAGAAATATTTTGAAATCGATTTAAGCCACAGAGGACAATTTTTAAAAATGAAAATGTCTTATTCTATATCCTATACCATTTACCATGCCACAAAATTTCTTCTGTTCGCTCAGTTCATGTACAGTGTGTACACCAATTGTTTTTGCTGTTTTACCTTCCTTACGAGGACTGTGCTTTAAACTACTAGTGGTCCAGCCACTGAGGCCATAGCATGGGGAGAATTCTGTTCCCTTAGACAATGGCTCTGTTGCTGCCACGAAAGGTAGTTCTGACTAAATCTCTATCTTTCTCTGTTTCATCTTATTTTCATATGTGCTATTTTGATTTTGAAAATATTAAGATATATTAATTACATTAGTATAAATGAGTGAGAGTCACTGTGTGTGTGACCATACCATCTACCCATCTGCTCTCGCCACTCCCAACTTCCCTCACAATGCCTACTCATCCGTTTTCTAGTTTCAGATCAACTACATACAGTGTAGAGGTTCCCAAGGGTAAACACATACCGCTCTGTCTAAAGGAAGGCACAGAGAAGTCGGCCATGTAAGAGCCCACTGTCATCAACTTCTTTTGTTTTACTTAATGTCTTTAAAATTTTTATTTTTTGACAATTTCATATGTTTATATAGTATGTTCTTATCATACTCATCCCTCCACCCCTTCTTGTCTTCCTCTCACCCCATCCCCTACCTCTGCCCCCAAGCACACATCCACTTTCATGCCTTGTTTTGTTTCTGGTTCTGCTTTGTGACCCATTGGGTTTAAGCAGGGTCACCTGAGTAGACAAGAGGAGGGAGGTGCCCACTGGAGCAGGACTAATTCAGCTGTGGCTACATGACCGAAGACAGTGACTTTCACTCCAGCAGCTCTCAAGTGCCAATAGGTTCCCTGGGCAGGGCTGGCCCCATGAGACCCTCTTTTACCTGTGACTGGATGTCTGTGGGCTCACTCTTGTGTGAACTCTGTGTTGGCAACCACAGTGCTTTGAGCTTATGAGTGCCATGGCCATGTCATACCCATAGGACAGTTTTCCATGGCCCCCATCCTCAGTGTCTGCCTATGACATTCGTTCAGCCTCCATTGTAGGAAACAAGGTAGCCTCCAGCCTGAGGCAGCATGCCACATGCCAACTAGGAATGTTGCTGGTAAAAATTTTCCCTTCTGTTTGGATAAATCTACAGTAGGAAGTGTCATCCCAGCTCTCTAGTCGCTTGCAGCATTCCTACCTGCACATACTCAGCTCTGCTTCCCTAATAAGAAAATAATACCCTATTCTACATTTTTATGGAGAGAACATTTTTGTTGGTAAAACTTACAATTTTCCTGAAATACAAGTTAATTTTCTATCTACTTTCGAAAAATCTGTCCTGAAGAAGAATGCTGTTGCCTCCTATAGAAAAGTTAGGATGTGTTGGTTAAGAATGATTCATTTCAGAGTCTATGTAAAATTGATAACTAACTTATAAATCAGTAATAAAACATAAAGAAGAATACCTGCTTTAAGGTTAATAGTATTTATAGCTTATTGATGGAGCTGGAGATTACTTTAATGGTGTACATTACTTAGCATAGTGAATATTTTCCATCATTTATTTGTGATATAAAAACACCTGCAATGTAAGAAGTAATTTTCTATTGAAAGAGTAAACCACATATTTTAAGAAATACATTTTTTATTTATTTGTGTACGTGCAAATGTGTGTATGTGTGGACACATGTGTACAACAGAGCCTGTATGGACAACGTGGGTTGTATTCATGCCCCTGGTTTAGACAGAAAATAGCTTCATGTGACACAGCTGTAGGAGTTAATAAAAGAGTTTTCTCAGGTGAGCAAATTGGAAGGTTAAAGTCCTTTAACAGAAGCAGGCTGGAACTGGATGCATGGCTCCATGTGGTAATCCATTTTAAATTATTTTAGGGTGTCTTAGTCTGTTAGGATCACTATAATAAATCCGTAAATCATTGACTTGGTTTGTGTAGCAGACATTGCTTTCACAATTCTGTAATCTTTAGAGGACAAGATCCAGCCGGGCGGTGGTGGCGCACGCCTTTAATCCCAGCACTCGGGAGGCAGAGCCAGGCGGATCTCTGTGAGTTCGAGGCCAGCCTGGTCTACAAAGTGAGTTCCAGGAAAGGCACAAAACTACAGAGAAACCCTGTCTTGAAAAACCAAAAAAAAAAAAAAAAAAATTTAAATAATTTAGAGGACAAGATCCAGTTATTGGCAGACTACATGTCTGACAAGAGCCTGCTTTGTGTTTATAGATGGTGGCTTTAGCTCTGTCCTTTTATGGTGGAATGGAAGGACTCCAGTCTCTTGGTTCCCTTATGAGGGCTCCTGTCTCATGGCCCAATTTTTTTCAAGGCTTCTCTTCCTAAGGTATTACCATAGCAGGGAATACATTTTAGCACATGAGTTTGGGGGCCATAAACATTCAGATCATCGTACAGAGTAGACAGCATCTTATAAGGAGTTCAAAGATGAGTTTAACTAGAGCATTAGTATGAGTGTGAATCACTTTCACCCTAAATTATGATAAAATAATCATCACAGGGAGAATTTTTTCTACATTAACAAAATTAATTTTCTACACTAACAAAGACTTGACGAATTGACCTGAGGATTAATGAAAATAATAAAGTTAATAGATGGTGTGGTGTTAAAAAGATTTAAACTTTCATGAACAGGGCCCATAGTAAGCAGCTTAATAGTTCATGATAGTTATGTCACATCCTGTGATCTGTAGCTGTTGTACCATATCCCTCACTCCACAGAGAATGCTACATCTGGTCTTATGTCCACACCAGAGAAGTGGGCAAAGCCCTACCTGTGCCCATCTCTGACTGATTTTTGCTTCATGGAGGTCTCTTACCATATGTGGGCACATGGCCAAAAGCCTGTCCTTCCTCCCCTAAGCAGTGGCTGCCCACATGCAAAAATTTAATTTGTTGGCACAGAGGCTGATGGAACTATGCAGCGCTGCCTCCTCAGCTTTCCTGCGTCCTTCTTTCTAGTGTTCTCGAACAAGCTTGCAACCTATTTTTGTTTGCAATAATCCACCCCCTCCTCTCTCCAAGCATAGACTATGCAACTGAGCTGTAGCTGTTTCTTTGCATTTCCAATAATATGTCCCTCCAAACTTCAAAACACAGAAGAGGTTTTTAATGAATCAATTCTATCTAGGGTATTGAAATTCACCCTAACAGGTGAGAACGTAGGTTTAGAAGACACACTACAGACAAAGTCTGAGAAAATAGCCCAGACAATACATGCAGGAATAGTAAATTTGTCTTCCTACAAAATTACTGAGAAAGTGATATGAATTGATCTGTTATGCCATCAAAACAATAATTCTTCATGAAGTTTCAAATGTATGAGAAGCCTTTGGCCTGGAAACTTCACCCGACAGATGACAAGGGACAACTGAAAGTCAAATTGGATGGAGACTAATTCACTGTGCTTTTGCTGTTTTGTTGTTTTTTCTTCACTGTCATCTCCTCCTGGAACACAATCAGCTATAATTTCAAGCCGATAATCCCTTCTCTGTGGCTTCATATTCCTATGGCTGGTCTGTATGGTTGGGAGACTTGGTGGGGAAGCAGAGTGTCTCCCACATCCCTGTATTACTCAGTTTCCCTGATGTGACAAAATATCTGACGAAAGCAATTTAAGGAAGAGTTCATTTTAGTTCACATTTGTAGAGGATATTAACTATGACAGGGCAGGCATGGTGGCTGAAGCCTGAGGTTCAGACTACACTGAGGGCCAGTCAGTAAGAAGACAGACAGCTATGAGGGCTGCTTCTCAGCTTGCTTTTCCCTCTTCATTCAGCCCTAGACCCCAGCACAGGGAAAGGTGCTTTCCGCAGTTAAGGTGAGCCTTCCCACTGCCACTAACATAGTTAGATAGTCTCCCACAATTTCTCCTAGAGGTTTGTTGCCTAGGCGATTCTAGATTCTGCCAAGCTAACAATCAATATAAACATCCAAGTCCACCCCTTGTCAGCTTGATGCACACACATCATTTTAATTGATTACCTTCCACTCTTTGTCCCCATATACTGATGGCCATCTTAGAGTGTAAAAATGCATTTAGTTCACACTCAAAAGTCTTTACAGTTTCAACACTACTTAAAAGCTCAAGTCTTATCTGAGATTTGACTGTATTCACTTAATTTTAGGATCTTATAACATAAAAACAAGTTGCATATTTCCAAGATACAGTTGCACAGAATAAACATTTTTACCCCAAAATGGAAGAATGGAAGTAGCAAGGAGTGATCGCATCAAAGCAAAGTGAATACTCCACAAGGAAATCCCTAAATCCTGCAGTCCCACATAAGGCATTTGTGATGGAATTCTCTGGGTTCAAAAGAACCCAAGTAGTCCTGCCCCACCAGCTCTGAGGCTTTAGCACACATAGCCATTCCCTTGGTCTAGACTCACTCCAAATACATCTTTCCTATGTGGATATCTGTAGCTAAAGTTTTCCAGCCTGGCCCACAGTCAGAACAAATCTCTCTCACCTGCCATTCCCACAGCTGCTCAGACCCAACCAAGTAAACACAGAGACTTATATTGCTTACAAACTGTATTGCCGTACCAGGCTTCTTGCTAACTGTTCTTACAGCTTAAATTAATCCATTTCTATAAATCTATACCTTGCCACATGGCTCGTGGCTTACCAGCATCTTCACATGCTATTTGTCATCATGGCAGTTGGAAGTGTCTCCCTGACTCAGCCTTCCACTTCCCAGCTTTATTCTCCTCCTTGTCCCACCTATACTTCCTCCTGCCTGACTACTGGCCAATCAGTGTTTTATTTACTAACCAGTCAGAGCAACACATTTGCCATACAGAACATCCCACAGCAGATATCCCCTCTTCCAGGAATCTCTAACATCTCTACTGCATAACATCTGTAGGCATAATTTTTACAGTCTCATGTGGTGGCTTCTGTGGGGGGCTCTCCTTTCACAGACTAGTCCTGTAACACATATCTCACCCTTAACTGTTCTCTAAAGCTGTGCAGCAACTGTAAGACCCCCTTAATCTTTCATGCTTCAAACAGTGCCATATGGCTGCTGCTGCCAAGATCTGTTGCTAGATTGATATGTAGCCTGGTTCCATTGGACCACAGTGGGAGTAACTTCTCTATGCTTCGATGGATGGATCTACAAAATTAATTTCCAGGATAGTTTGTTGTTGTTGTTTTGGTTTTGGTTGTTGTTCTGATTTTTAAAGCAGGAAACCCTTTCTGAGATATTCTCAGAACAAGCTTTCATCTCTCAGATGAGTTTGTATTTTTGTAAGTTGGTGCCTTTGATGAGATAGATTGTGCTTTCAGAGCTGTCCTCTTGTCCTAAAGAGACTTGGATGTCTCTCTAACATGTGCAAATATGTCCACTTTTTGTTTTTGCCTGAAGTTTTTGTGAGACTAAGATGAGCCACCTTAGAAATAAGACCAAAATGCTTTCACCCTAGAACTAAGGCCTAAGATTTCTCCTTTCAGGTACAGGCCATGAGTTACTAGAATAGGCCACGAGTTACTGAAACCAGTCAGTTCAGATTCCAGAAACCAGGAAGTGTAAAAGTACAGAGTCACAAAGTAGTCACGAGGTAATGACTGCTGGACTATGGAATGTCCTCTCTCTGGTTTCCACAGAAATGTCCACACCTGAGGGCAGCCAATGAGAAATGGTGGCGGGCAACCACCCCCTTAGAAGTAAGCTTAAGCCATGATTTCTAAAAAGCCCCTAGAAGTGAGTCAATCAGAATTGTAACTGTACTAGCACCCCTAAATGGTGTAACCTTGTGGCTTTTGCCTTTAAAAACTGAGCTTACAGACAGGTGGGCACTTCCTCCAGCCTCCACTGAGTTGGATGTATTGGACAAAGTCCCTGCCTAGGCTTGTATTGGATACCCAGAATTAAACCTTGCTTTTGCATTCCTGCACGCTCTTCTTTGGTGGTCTCTCTGGGGGTCACGATCTGGGCACAACAGTTTTAAGGTTGTTTACACAACTTTGCTTTGTAAACTTCATGTTTTCCATATTTTAAAAACCTCTCTCAGATCTTAATAAAAGCATTCAGCAGCAGTCATTGCAAAGTCTAAATGTTGCAGTGTCTTTTAATTTCCTCCACCAAGGAATTTAGTCCATTACTTCCAAATTCACATCACAAACAAACACATGGGGCACACAGGGAGAATCCAGCCTGACTGTGGCGAGAATGGAGCAAGAATGACCTCCAGTTCCCAGTGGAGTCCTGTTTTCCTCTGAAACCCCATGGGCCAGGCCTCTCCTGTATGTGTTTCTCTCAGCATTCTGGTCTCACCAATTGTGAATTAAGTTCTACTTACAGCATTCCAGAGCGTTCCTGTTCCAAGGTTCCAACCTCATCCATATCCCTCCTGCAAACTAGTTTGATAGGCTCAAGGTTAGGATTCTCACAGTCTCCCTAGAAAATAGTAGCCACTCACCTTTTCAAATTGCCCCTTATATGCCAGGGTCCTGTCAAAATCAGATTTCTCTGCACATAACAAAGGTATGGTGATATTTTATTTCTGTTGAAATGTGATTTTATTTGTATGTTAATAAATAAAGTTGCCTGGAGGTCAGAGCTAATAGCAAGCCATTTAGCAGAAGTCTGGCAGTGGTAGCACACGCCCTTAATCCTGATCTCATGACAGGCAGATCTCTGTGTATTCAGGAATACAGCCAGCATGGAGACACACGCTTTTAATCTCAATACCAACCATAGAGACCTGGAGGTCTGTATAGAGGGGCAGTGGGCAGTGACTAGGAGGTTATGTGGTTGGGTTTACAACCAATGAGAAGGCAGAACAGAAAGTCAATAGGAAGAAAGACACACAGGAAGAACGTCTCTTTTCTCAGAAGGATGGCAGCGGCTGGTAAGCTAAAGGCTATTCACTAGTGCTCTGACCTCTTGGGCTTTTAACTCTGTGTTTCTTATTTAATAAGACCATTCAGAATTGTATCTACACATATGTGACACAAAAGCTTCATAAATTTAATCTTCGCAGCTTTTGTTACCAATCAGCCTAACATTTTTCTCATACTTTGTTCTGTGAAAATCTACTTGTTACTTTATACAGGAGTTATTTACAATGAATTAACTGTATGACTGAGATACAATTGCCAATGTTTCTCCATTGGGCCATTTTTCTTTTTTACTTATATCCTTTTTAGAAATAATCTCACTATATTCTGACTGGTTTCCCACTGTACTATACAGATTATGTCAATGAAATTTGATGAGATTTTGGATGTGAGACCTTTATATCCTTGAACCATCGGTTTGTATTTTTAATCTTGATTGTAACTGCTAATGAACTGACACTGACTCTCAACTCCAATAGGGTGGTGTCTCTTTGATTATTCAACAAATATGGGAGTTCCAACCTCATTTATATAACACTGGTTATTAAAGTAGCACATGTGTTTTAAAAACAAGGCATGGACTTGTGGTATCAAAATAATAGAAGGCTAGATTTTATTAATTCCTCCCCAGCAACTCTCAGACTACTTCATAAGTGAGCTGAGAACTTTCAGCCCTTCACCACATATTTTGCCATTTCCTGGTAAAACCATCATGAATGCATCGCCAACTGTGTCAAGGATTTGTGTAGATGTAACCAACAGTCTTATTAAATAAGAAACACAGAGAAGATTCAGAGAAGAAAGCCAAGAGGTCAGAGCTAAGAGCCTCACCCTTCCTGATTCAGGGATCCTCTTCAGCCAAGAGAGCTCTCCGAAAAGGGGCCTACTTCCTGTGTGTATGTCTTTATATACTCTAGCTGTTCTGCCTTCTCATTGGTTGTAAACCTGAACATGTGACTGCCTCGTCACTGCCTGTATGTACCGCCCTCCAGGTCCTTAAAGGCGTGCGCGACCGCCGCCACGCACTTGCTATGGCTCTAATAGCTCTGACCCCCAGACAACTTTATTTATTAACATACAATTAAAATCACATTTCAGTATAAGTAAAATACCACCACATTTCCCCTTTTCTATTTTAATAAAAAGGAAAAAAAAGAAAAATGTTATAACTAACAAAAGAAAAACTATATACAAAAGTACAATGACTATATACAATATATACAAGTAATAAATGTCTAAACAATGTCTAGTCCATTTGTATTTGACAAATTCAGAGAAAATAATTTCATTATCTATCCTATTTTGTTAAGTTCAAAATGTATCTAATTCACTTTCTATCCTAATTAATCTTCAACTATAACTAACTAACCTTCAACTATAACTAACTAATCTTCAACTCTCTCAGAGACCCAAGAAGGAAATAATATTAGCTAACAAAAAATAAAAACAGGAAGTGCATACAAGCAACTTCCAAAAAATTTGTGAGTTGACAGAAACAGCCAGCTGCCTAGACAGTCACCTGAGGTTTCTCCGCAATGCTGGGGCATCATCTTCAGCCTATAGGCTTAGCATATCTGACAGACTCATTTGTGAAGTAGGATGTACACAAGGTCAACAGTTCAACCTCACATTGGGTGAGGGCAGTCCATGTACCAGAAATACCTGAATTCCACTAGTGTCATGTCATGATTCAGGATTTTAAATTCTGGAAATTGCTGATGGTTTTTTAATTCAACTGTCCATTCTTCTTGGCTGTGTATATATGGCTTCATCTCAGCATCCCGTTTTTCTCCACATCCCTCTATCAAATGCCAGTCTACTACTGAGGGGCGTGAGCTTAGTTACTCTTCAAGAATAACTGTTTCAGCTGCTGTTCCATTGCACATCAGAAGCCATCAGCCCACTGCCTATTCAGCTGCCTTCGAAGAAAAGGGCACTGTACCTTTTCCGAATTGCGAAGGCCATTTCAGGGATGGTGCCATATTGTCCTGGCCTCAGAAGATGCCTTTTGATAAAGCCATAACCACACTTGTTTTGGCAAGAATCAGTAGTCCTTTGTTTCATGTCCTGTCTGTCCATTTTGTCAGCAGTTGATTCGAGGATACTTTGTTGTCCAGTGGCTAACTTTTGCCACAATGAAAGTTAACTCCATATGTAGTTTCTTCAATGCCCATATTTTCTCTGAAGTAGATTGGTACTGCCAGGAGCCGACATGTCTCATAATCATAACAAAAAAGAAAATTTTTCTAAGATATTAAAACATTTTAAATGCCATATTCTGTAGATCTCTGAAGGGTTTGAAGATGACCTGTCTAAAATATATCTGCTCAATTTTTAAAACATATCTAATATGACTACAAGTTCTATTGTAATGTCTAACTACTAAGTTTCATTTCTTTATATCCTAATAGTTGGTAATAATAACATTCAAGGATCAGAAAATTGCATTGTTAAATGAATGGTATAAGTACAATTAGAAATATACAGATAGCATTTTCTAACAATATCAGTTTCAATATATAATTTGTATACAATATAAAACAATCCAATCCAATGTAAAATATTTAAAACTAGTAATTGTCTTTTTCTTCTTCTTTCTTTCTTTCTCTTTTTTTTTTTTAAACAAGAACCTTAAATCTAATCTCCTTTGCGTAGCCTTTTTCCTAACCCTTGACAACAACTTGTAACCAACCCCCCTAAACAATGAAAATTATCCCAGACCCAAAACCCATTAAAAAGACCAAAAAACCACCTGCCCCATACCACCTCTTTGGGAATGTGGGCGTCGCATTCTTAAAATTGCTTCCTGCTGGGTATGGGCGAAGTTATCTTTATCCTGAAAGAAAAATTTTAGGTTAATTGTCAAATTCTAGGAAAGGTAACCATATCCTTCAGTATCCAGTCTGTGTATAATGCCAAAGTTCAGGGTTTATCTCAAGTCTTTATTCAAGTAGTCTTTGAGACTGGATCATCTCAGCTAGTCATCTCAAAATTGCTCTGAGCACCTTGTAGTTCAAAGCTGATCTGTAGATGATGTTTGTCAGCTTAGTGATATTATTATTGTCCATGTGGAATTGTTGTTGTTGTGGGGCCCCAACTTCTTCTTCCTGGAGACTTCAGTTGATATTAGGCCTGGCCGTGATTTCCTGCAGAAAACTGATAAGAGACTCGAACACAAAGACATATATATGCAGCTAATTGAAGCCTTTTTTCTAGAATTAGTTAGTACTCTATATGACCATTCATATCTTAACAAAGTTTAAAATGTATATATATATATATATATATATATATATATATATATAAATCTTGTAAATTTTGATATAAAATTTATACTTTAAGAAAAGTTTTAAAGAATCAGAATAGAATCAAAGGGTTGAGATTAGTAATAGAATAGTCCCTTAGTTAATTTGGCTTTTCTCCTGTCCCATAGCAGAAGATGGCTCTTTTATTCTGGCATGATACAGGGGGTTTGCATTTTCCTTTTAACAACATGCTTGAGTTTAAAGAAGGAGAGAGCCATTCTCCAACTCTAAAGTCAGCTTTAAATTTTAATTGAACTGGGACTATTAGAAGACCAATAGTGTTAAATTTTTAGAGAAAAGCAGAAACAAACATTTAGGAAGACATAAAATTTTTTAGATAATATATACCCATACGCCGTTTCACTCTGTTTCCTGAGATAGATGATTTGTCCCTTTTCTTCAGTTGCCTCATTTGTCCTGTGTTCTTCAGATTCCTTAACCTTCATTCTCCTAAAAGACAAAAACAAAAAACTTACCCCAAGACTAATTTTGGGGATGTTCCTTTTTGTCAAGTCATTATCTGATTAAATGAAAAGACATGTGTTACTGGTATAAGTTAGTTTTAATTGGATGTTCATGCTGGTTGAAGAACTATCACCTCCTCTAATTAAGAGGTTTCTCTTGTTCAAATCGAACCTTTATCAATTTTGATGGTACCCACAACTTATCTTCTCCTGTAGAAACAAAAGCAAAACCTCGTCCCCAACGTAACACATACCCTGGTTTCCATTCTGAGGTCAGCACATCCTTAAAGTATATAGGCTGATTTAATTCTGCAGTTTTTTCTATTATCCAATGTCTCTCTGCAGCTGTTGTTCCATTCTCATTGGCATTAAGAAAATTCAAAGTTAATAGAGCATTATGCAGTCTGTTTCTGGGGGGTTTTGTTACCCCTTTCTGTTTATTTAGCATATCCTTTAGAGTTCTGTTTGATCTTTCTACAATTGCTTGACCTGTAGGATTATGTGGTATGCCTGTAATATGCTTTATATTGTAATAAGCAAAAAACTGTTTCATTTTAACAGAGACATATGATGGAGCATTATCAGTTTTGATTTGTGCAGGTATACCATGATGGCCATAACTTCTAGCAAATGAGTGATTACAGAATCAGCTTTTTCAGAACTCAAAGCAGTTGCCCACTGAAATCCTGAATAAGTATCGATAGTGTGGTGTACATATTTCAGTTTTCCAAATTCTGCAAAGTGAAACACGTCCATCTGCCAGATTTCATTCCTCTGAGTACCCTTTGGGTTACATCCTGCTGGTAATGGTGTTTGATTGTAGAAGGAACAAGTAGGACATTTCTTTACTATTTCTTTGGCTTGTTGCCAGGTTATGGAAAAATCCTTTTTTAAACCTTTACTATTGACATGATGTTTTTTATGAAATTCTGAGGCCTCCAGCACATTTCCTACCAATAATTTATCAATCTCATCATTGCCTTGTGCTAGAGGGCCTGGCAGACCAGTATGGGATCGGATGTGAGTTATATATAAAGGATGACTCCTTTTTCTGATTGTATCTTGTAATTGAATAAATAATGAAGTTAATTCTGAAGCATCGTAGATAAATTCTGCAGTCTCAATATGTAATACTACTCTTTCAGCATACTGAGAGTCAGTTACTATATTGAGAGGTTCTGAAAAATCCATTAATACCAACAGAATAGCATACAATTCTGATTTTTGAACTGAATTATAAGGACTTTGAACCACTTTACTTAAATTTTCTGATTTGTAACCTGCCTTTCCTTGTTTGTTGGCATCTGTATAAAATGTACGAACTCCAGATATGGGTTTTTTCCTCACAATTCGAGGCAAGATCCAATCAGCTCTCTTTATAAGATCAATTCTATTGCTTTTGGGATATTTGCTGTTAATTTCTCCCAAAAAATTACTACAAGCTTTTTGCCAAGCTTCATTTTCTATCCATAATTTTTCAATGTCCTCCTTAGTTAAAGGTATGACAATTTCTGCTGGGTCTATTCCTGCTAATTGACGAAGTCTCAATTTTCCTTTCCAAATCAAGTCAGAGATTTTTTCCACATAAGTTTTTAATTTTTTATTTGGTTTATTTGGTAAAAATATCCATTTCAATTTAATATCTTCCCTTTGCATTAATATTCCTGTTGGGGAATGCCTAGAAGGTAAAATAACCAAAATGCAATCCAGCTTTGGATCAATACGATCTACGTGCCCTTCATGTACTTTCTTTTCTACCAAGGCCAATTCTTTCTCAGCTTCAGGTGATAATTCTCTTGGACTATTTAAGTCCTTGTCACCTTCTAAGGTTTTGAACAAATTATGCAGTTCATCATTTTTTACCCCAACAATAGTTCGTAGATGAGAAATATCTCCAAATAATCTTTGAAAGTCATTAAGAGTCTGTAGTCTATCTCTCCTAATTTGTACCTTTTGGGGTCTAATTTCTTGTAGCTCTATTTTATATCCTAAATAATTAATAGAATCTCCTCTTTGTATCTTTTCAGGAGCAATTTGTAATCCCCAGCAAGGCAAAATTTTCTTTACTTCTTCAAACATTCTTTCTAAAGTATCTGCATTTGAGTCAGCTAGTAAAATATCATCCATATAATGATAAATTATAGATTTAGGAAATTTTTTACGTATCACTTCCAATGGCTGTTGTACAAAATATTGGCACAGAGTTGGGCTATTCAACATTCCCTGTGGGAGGACCCTCCATTGAAATCTTTTAACCGGTTGAGAATTATTATAAGTAGGCACTGTGAAAGCAAATCTTTCTCTGTCTTTTTCTTGTAAGGGTATTGAAAAGAAACAGTCTTTTAAATCAATAACTATGAGAGGCCATCCTTTTGGTAACAGAGTAGGCAAAGGAATTCCAGATTGTAGAGAGCCCATTGGCTGAATTACTTTGTTAATTGCTCTAAGGTCTGTTACCATTCTCCATTTACCAGATTTCTTCTTAATAACAAATACAGGAGAATTCCAAGGGCTGGTTGATTCCTCAATATGCTGAGCATTTAACTGTTCTTCTACCAGCTCTTCTAAAGCCTGGAGTTTCTCTGTTGTTAAAGGCCATTGCTGGACCCATACAGGCTTATCTGTTAACCATTTTAAAGGCAGAGCTGTTGATGTTTTTGGAAGATCATCAGTTGTTGTGCCCTGTTCTTGTATAATATGGATGGCTGGTGACCACTCAGAATAATGCCTTCTAATATTTCTCTCAGAAACATGTGCTAGTTTATGATTTGTTTCTGAGATCGGAGGGATGTTATTCTGAGTATTCCATTGTTGCAACAAGTCTCGACCCCACAGATTCAGAGCTATGTTAGCTACATATGGTTTCAATTTTCCTCTCTGTCCTTCTGGACCTATACATTCGAGCCATCTTGCACTCTGTTTCACCTGAGATAATGTCCCAATTCCTAACAGTTGAATGTTTACCTCCTGAAGAGGCCAAGTTGGATGCCAAAATTCTGGTGCAATTATGGTAACGTCCGCACCTGTGTCTACCAGACCAGACAACAAAACTATTTATTTTTATCGATAATTTTGGTCTTTGTTCATTAATAGAAGTTTGCCAAAAAATTTTCTTTATGTTTTCTCCTGAATTTTCTATTCTCTCTGTTTCATCATCCTGACCAGCATGACTTATTCTAATAGGCATTTGGTTATTTAATTGCTCTGAGTAGGGGTTTCCTCTACAACTGCAGGAAAGGTTTGAACTGGATTTGCTATTGGGGCCTGCATGAGGCCCTCTGGGAGTTTCCCAAAGACTGAGGCAAAGGATTACCATGTCTGTCCCTATAATATAATCCCTATAAAAGGATTACCCTGATCTACACTCGTTGGTCCAGTGTTTTCCCTTACCACACCTTCTGCATACTCTAGAAGGAAGGGGCATCCTGTTGCCATTGTTCCTTGAGGAAACATTGTTTCTAGGAATGACCTGTTTACAGTCCCTTTTCAAATGTCTTTGCCTTCCACATCCAAAACATCTAACATTCCTCAAACCTTTTGAAATTGCTTCTCCTACCCACGTATCATCATGCTCATGAGCTTCAACATTAACCGTGTCTCTAATCCAATCTTCCAAAGGTGCAGATCTTGCCTTTAATGGCCTGATTATTGTTTTGCATGCTGCATTCGCATTCTCAAAGGCCAAAGTTTCAATTATTATCTTACTAGCTTCTGAATCCGGGACCATTCTCTTTACTGCTGAAGCCAGTCTTTGTAAAAAATCTGTGAAAGATTCTTTTGGGCCTTGTACAACCTTTGTAAATGACTCAGTTTTTTTTTTCCTGGTTCCTCAACTCTGTCCCATGCATTCAAGGCTGCTGTTTGACATAAAATTAGGGTGTGGACATCATATAAACAGTGTGTTTGTGCTGAAGCATATTGACCTTCTCCAATAAGCTGATCCTGGCAGACTTGTATTCCTTTATCCCTCCACTGTTTTTCTATGTTTTTAGCTTCATCCTTGAACCAAGTTAGCCACTGAAGCCTTTGACTGGGTTCAAGAACAGCTTGTGCCAGCTCCCGCCAGTCCTGTGGTACAATCCTATTATATGTTGACCAAGAGTTTAACATTTGCTTTACATATGGGGAATGCATGCCATAAGATACTATTGCCTCCTTAAACCTTCGTAAATCTAACATTTCAATTGGAGCCCAAATATTTTGTGTAGTCATTTGATCAGGCAACTGCTGTACGGTTACTGGACAAACTAAGGGTGACTGTGTGAAAACAGGCTTTCTTTCTGTAACCTTATGATCCAATCTTGAAGCAACTTCACTGTTAGTTTCTTCTGTCTGAGTTTTTACAGGTTTATCAAGTTTTTCTAAAGCTGTCACCCTGGCACTTAAATTGACTATCTTTTTAAATAGTAAAATGAGAATAAGCATAGTAATAAGATGCATAATTTGATCAACATTAATCTTCTCATATAGCTGTTCCATTGTCAGACTGCTTAAAATTGCAAACAAAGCCCAATTTTCTTCCAATGAACACAGAAAACCCATTTTTTTTAATGTGGAAAAAAATTTCTCTTTTAAATAGTTTCCATTAAAATATCTGATATGTTAAGTGACTTACCAAGTCCTTGTAGAACAGTACCAATCCGAGGGAATTTCAAAACAGCCACCTAGTGTCCGAGGTGTGAATCCAGAGAGATAGAGAGATAGAGAGAGAGAGAGAGAACACGCAAGAACCGTAGTCGCAAGTTCTGCCTAAGAGCTTGAATCCAGCCACATGTTCCCGCTTGAGCCTAGTCAAACCTTGGCTCTGGCTACCTTAAGCTCCAACCACATGCGTTGGCTTTACAGGCAGGGGCCCTGTCCAGCAGGGCAGGCCTGAATTGTCTGTAGCAACGGCTTTAAGCAAGTAGCTGAAGGTTAGTCCGGCCTGAGGCCAAGCCGACCTGGGCCCAGGCTAGGGAGCCAGCCGCTCTGGCTGGAAACCGGACCTGCCAGCCGCCCTGGCAGGAAACAGGACCTGCTGGCCGCCCTGGCGGGAAACCTGACCTGCCGCCAAGCCAAGTTAAGCGGTTTTTAATGGATTCTTGTCACGTTGGGCGCCAAATGTAGATGTAACCAACGGTCTTATTAAATAAGAAACACAGAGAAGATTCAGAGAAGAAAGCCAAGAGGTCAGAGCTAAGAGCCTCACCCTTCCTGATTCAGGGATCCTCTTCAGCCAAGAGAGCTCTCCGAAAAGGGGCCTACTTCCTGTGTGTATGTCTTTATATACTCTAGCTGTTCTGCCTTCTCATTGGTTGTAAACCCGAACATGCCACTGCCTGAATATACCACCCTCCAGGTCCTTAAAGGCGTGCGCCACCGCCGCCACGCACTTGCTATGGCTCTAATAGCTCTGACCCCCAGACAACTTTATTTATTAACATACAATTAAAATCACATTTTAGTATAAGTAAAATACCACCACAGATTTGTGCAAACAGTGAGGGTTTCCTTCTAGTTCTCTCAATCTCTTCTCTCAGTTGACTTATTTCATTCTTTAACATTTCAGATTTCTTTCTGAATCCTTCCACAAGCAGTTCTTCTTGGACCTGTAAAAAGAAAAATCCTTCATTAATGGCAGAATTTTGTATTTAACAACTTTAGCATAAGTACATTATCTATTTCACTACCACCTCAGAATGGTCTTTGATATTTCAAGACATTTTCACCTAACAATAAATATCCATGGTTTGTTCATATTTAGGGAGAATTCTTCAGCATCTTCCCCAGAAGAGCAAAGAGTTTTGTCCCAATACACAAAACTTTACCCTTTGGGAGAGACTGCAGAGGTGAACTGAAATTCACTCTCAATTCCAAGAAGGCATCTCTTTGATTATTTAATGATTATGGGAGTGCTGACCTTGTATAGACCACTGATTATTAACTCTAGGATGGGACACATAGTTTCTTTTACTCCAGCTTACAAGATGAATCAAGCAGGCACAGGAATAAATAGAGCAATTTATGAGATTGTATCATGTTTTATTTTATTGTATCATTCTATTTTATTTTTTCATTTAATTAATTATTCAATTTAATCTCTCTTTATGCATACATGTGTGAGCACATGTGTAGGTTAGTACACATGTATGTGTTTGTACATGTCTACAGAGGCCAGAGGTTGTTGTCATGTATCTTCTTCAACTGCCTCCTACTTATTTTTTTTTTATCAAATTTGTTTATGTTTACTTTACTTGACTGAGTATTTTGATTACATGTATGTGTACCATGTGTGTGCCTGGTGCCCATGGATATCAAAGAGGGTATCAGATCCCCTAAAATTCTAGTTCTAGGCAATGTAAGGTGTCATGTGCTTGATGGAAACTAAACCTGTGTCCTTGACATGAACAATAAGAGCTCTTAACACCTGAGCCAAGGTTACAGCCCCGTTTTGAAGATAAAGTCTCTCCTTAATTCTATTGCTATCTGATTCTACTAGACTGCCTAGCTTTAAGCTGCACAGATCCTCCTCTCTTTCCCCCAAATGCACAAGGGTTACTGGTACATGTCACTTTGTCCAGATTTTCTCCATGGATTCTGAAGATCTGAATTTGTTCCTCATGCATGCACAACGAGAATTTCACTAACTGAGCCATCTCCCAACACCATCCTCCTCCTCCTCCTCCTCCTCCTCCTCCTCCTCCTCCTCCTCCTCCTCTTCCTCTTTTTCCTCCTCCTCCTCCTCCTCCTCCTGGACTGTTTTATCCTGGGCTAGATCTAACACATTTACACTAGATAGGTCGAACGCATGTCCCTTTGAAGATTAAGCCTAGAGTCCTAAAAACTAGTGGGAAGTGTCAACTGCAGCACAAGAAGACCACTCTAGCAACTCAAACAGCAACTCAGAACCCTGGGGACATTATCTGTACACTCGAAAGGGTAACCCTGCACAGATGCTGGGCTCTTACACTTACAGCTTCAGTAAGACCCATGTGAACTTCAATCAAACATTCGCAGTTGAAGTTACATGTTTGAGATGAACAGTTCCCTTCTTGGGGAGTCACAGCACCATCTGTCTGGCACTGATAAGCCCCATCATCCACACTCACCTTCAGCTTGTGCTCCAGCATCTTCTCTTGCTCTCTCAGAAGCGTCTCCCTTTCCCTCTCCATCTTCTCCTGAAGTTTAGCGATGTTTTCTCAAAAGCTTCTCTCTTGAGCTTCTATCACTTGCTCTTGCTCCTTCTCTTTCTGTCTCAGCAGCTCTCGTTCCTTCTCAGCCACCTCCCTCTTTGTCTGTTCAGTTGTTCCACAGATGTTTGAGAGAGGAAAGAAATCCCAGTCAGAATGTAGCTATGCTCCCCTGGGCTCACAGGGAAACCTCTGGGTACTCCCATCAGCCAGGCCAGCAGCACCATGATACCTAAGATCATAGAAAGGCACCATTGACTGGACATATACCACACCAGCACTTCTAGTTGTTTGCACATCTGGGAGAGGTCATGACCCCTGGCAGGAGGATGCTCCTTGTTCCAGAAGGATCTACCTGTACATCAGTCAGAGGGCCTTGCAGAATGTACCCACCCCTCTAACAGTTGGACCCTTTACCCTACCTGCTGTGGCCCTCTGTCCATCTGTAAGGGCTTTGTCTGACTACAGGTTGTGGAACAGAGAAAAACCAATATTTTTATTTAAAGCAGGTTGATTATAAATGCGATCTCTTTCTAAAGAAAAAAAAGGGGGATAGTATAGATATGATAGGATAAAAGGATAGATTAATGAACGTACTTTTAAAGAGCAACTTTTTAAAAATATTTCATGTTGCTATGGATTTTAGTTTATTGGCACAAATTTAAAGTTAATTTTGTTATACTGTGTGTATATTTCTAGTCTTGTTTAAGGTATTATGTTTGTTCAGCTCATTTAAAATTGTAATGGAAATTTAAGAAGTAGATTAATAGTTAGTCATCTATGATAATCATACTTATAGTCATGTTAGTTATTTTTTCTAGGTACACATAGATATGTTTCAGATAGATAGGTAATCTTCAAACACTTCAAAGACCTACAGAATATGGCATTTAAAATGTTTTTAAAGATTTAGACATTCCGGACAGTGAGTCATGTCTACTCCTGGCAGCACCAATTCACTTCAGAGAGGAGGATGGGCATCGAAGACACTCCATATAGAGTTTATCTTCACCTTGGCAAAAATAGCCATTTTGGCAAGAAACTGTTCTTGCCTGGACTCCTTGATCAACTGGACATGCAGGACCCATAGAAAGGTAACCACTGAACTTTATTTGATGAAATGGTCCTTCATGTTTCTGCTTCGCAGAAGAAACTGCCAGACATTCTACAGGACACAGAGAAATGATTGAGAGACTCTAGGCCTGTGGGCTAAAGACAGATGCCCCAACTTTACAAAGGAACATTAGGTGACTGTCCAGGCTGCTAGCTGTCTCTGTCTACTCTGCAAGACTCCCAAAAGTTGTTTGCATCCTTCTCCCATATCTCAGGTAATAGTATATGCTTCTCGGGTCTTTGATATAGGTGAAGACTAGAGTTATAATTTCCTCAGTTATGATAAAAGATAAGTTAGATATAAAATCTTAGACTCACAAATATAAGATAGGTAGGATATCTTCTTTAACATTGTAACTGTAATTCTTGCTTGATAATAGTTTTGTTATATGTAAGAACAGAGAGCCTAGAGCTAATGAAATTACATCTCTGTATAACAATTTCCTAATAAACAAACTAAAAACGGATTAAACCTAAGACCTCACACTATAAAATTCTTAAAACAAAAGTTGAGAGAAAAGCCATGTGATGGTGCTTTAGATTTAACACAAAAGCATAGGCAAATAGATGGGTGAGACTATAGGCCACTATACACTCTCTGTACAGTGAAGGAAACATTTGATAAAATGAAATGGGATATATAGGAGAGAAAATGTTTGCAAGCCATAGACTGATAAGGAGTTAAAACATGAAGAAGATGAAGAACTCACATGACAAAATTGGGAAAACTAGCATGTTTAAAGTAACATGCAATTGCCCTGAAAAGATGGTTTTCAAAATAGGAAATTCAAATGCCAATGAGTATTCATACTCAGCATTACTAACCCTTCATGAAATCACAAACCAAAACCACAATGAGGTGTCCTCTCATTCCTGTGGCCATGCCTACTATAATAAGCCCAACAGTTTTGGTTGGGTTGACAAAAACCTTTGTAGATTTCTTAATGCAATGGAAACTGATTACAGTCATTGTGCACAACAGCGTAAAGATTCCTCATAAAACAGAATTCTGAGATTCTGACTTGCCAAATCTGCAAATGAATGGCAGTGTAGTCCTAGTCAATATGCTAGGTGCCTCATGCAGTTACTCATATCCAGTGCATGAGACTGGAAAGCACAGCCACTTAATTTATATCCTGAAAGCTAAACTAGTAATCTAGCCTAGTCACCTGAAATGACTCGTGGCTCCAGAACTGAATGCTCAGTGTCTGTCAACCATGAACTCATTTTCACCTTGCTTAGTTCTACCAGTATATAGTAGTTACCACTCTACCTAAACTCTGTCAGCCATTGCTTCTGTCATTCCTCACCTTCACTCCCTTCCTGGGCACTTGCTCATAGCCCTGCTCAACCTTCTCCCTGGCCTCTATGTAGAGGCTGTGCCCACCAGGCACAGAGAAAGCTCCATGTGAAATGCTCTCCCTCAGGGGCTCTGCCAGCTTCTCCAGCTCAGCCTGGCAGTGACTGAGAGATGTGGATTCATTCTGTCCCATGAAAGCTTCCTTCCTTTCTTCTGTGGCAGCCTGCCAGGTGAGGAGGGGAAGACAAAACAAAGAAGTTGTTAGAAGGAAGGTATGGTGGTTTCAAAGACAATGGATGGCCTCCATAAGGAGTGGCACTATTAGGAGGTGTGGCCTGTTGGAGTAGGTGTCACCTTCTAGGAAGAAGTGTGTCACTGAGGAGGTGGGCTTTGAAGTCTCCTATGCTCAAGTCATCCAGTGTCACAATTCACTTCCTGTTGCCTGAAGATTAAGATGGAGAGCTCTAGGCTCCTTCTCCATCACCATGTTTTTCTGCACAGTACCATGCTTCTCGCAACGATGATAATGGACTAAACCTCTGAAACTGTAAGGAACCCTCAATTAAATGCTTTCTTTTATAAGAGTTGTCATGGCCATGATATCTCTTCATGGCAATAGAAATTCTAAGTAAGACAGAAGGTGCCACTGGAATTTCCTGGATGAAGCAATGAGACAGTCCCAGAATGTACTGGGAAAGGAGGATCAGGAGATTTGCTTTAGTATCAATGTGGTCAATTCTGTGTGACTTCTGAAAAGTCTGTTAACTTCCTTGGGTTCATACCCAGCGACTGTAAACTCAGGTTGGAAGACATGAGTCCATTTCCTCTGAGAATGGGGGTTGGTGTGGCTGACAAACCAATTCTTCAGAACTGAGGTAAGTGTACTCTCAGCAGAGTTTTGAACCCTCATGAACTCTTACCATGATTACTTGAGTGTTAGGATTCTAGAACAGGTATGTTTTTTTGTTCTTTATGTGTTTTTACTTGTGCTCATAACTGATAATCCTTATAAATTTCCTCAGTGTGAGCTAAGAGAGTTTTGTCTTTCAGGGTTCAAATTTAGAGAAATGAAAGACCAAAAACTCTAGAGGAAGATTCCTTTGGTTTAATAGGTCATGGTACTCCCCTGAGAGTTGTCCTTTGGTTCGATGTTTATTATCCAGGGCTAGGGAACATGGTGGATAGTAATCCTATAGTGGCATTGTATTACATAGCACAGGGTGATCTAGTCACCCAAACCCTTCAAAATGTAAGTTTTGTCTGGCTGTGGCAAGAGGAGAAATCAGAACGTCTAGAAACAAGAAAAGGAGCCAGTGTTTCCTTGTGTGGTAAATGGAGTGCACCGAGCTTCACCTCTGTCTTCAACTTTGAACTCATAAAATGCATACTGTTTCAATCTGTTAAGTACATGATAACTGGTTTCATAGCAATAAAGGAATCAAATGCTATTTTTCCTAGAAAGGGCAAACTCTGGTACAAAGAGTCAAGTTAACCATTAAAAATTTCAAAGAGAAAAGTTCAGACCATGAGATAAAAAAGTGGAGTCTAAGGTTGAAAACAGAAAGGCAAGGATCAGGCAAGATAAGTGCTAAGATGCATTACCACCAGCTTCCTCTGGAACTCTTGTTCATCATCCTTGAAGGAGTGCTCCATGAAGACAGCAATGGCCTCCTTATCACAGGGTGCATGCACATCCAGCAGCTCCTGGAGTGTATCTGTGGGAACCCTGTAATGGTCAGCTGCCATCTGTACAGCTGCTGAGTTCTCAAGCTGGCCTTTGGTCATCAGTGCATTCTCCAAACAAGGAACAAATTCCACTATTGATGGCATCCAAGTAGGTCTTCACCAGAGTCCTCAGTCCTGAGAAAAACACAGTTAAGAATTAGAAAGTTCTCACTAATTGTTTGTATAAGCTTTAGACCTAGCATTATCAAAAGCAACAACATTCTATTCCTCTTGAATTTCTCTGCTGCTCTTACTTCTTCCATATCTTCTGTACTTTTTCCGTGTCCTCTCAGAATCAATATCTATTTAATAAAAATCAACTTATTTCCTTTGTAGCTCTCTAATTCAATACACTAAAAATAATCAATGATCATAACCAAGAGGTTTCAAGGCTTCTTGGGGAGAATAAAACACTCTACCATATAAATACAATAAAAGTTTGCTAGGAAGAGAAAATAAATTTCATCTTTTGTGAAATCAAGTTCCAAATGAAAATTTAAGTCCTATCAGAAAAAAAAATCCAAAATTTGAAGACAGAATATAGAACATGGAACCAAGTATGGATCCATGTGAGTGCTAACAAAATATGTTTACAGAGGCAGAACGTCTATGACACTTATGTTTAAACTTCTTTCTCAACTGCATGGGACTTTTGACCTGCTGTGTTCTGGCATGTGTCGCCCCATAAATAATCTGTATGATCAAACTGAGACACTCTTCCTCAGGGACTCCAAGTCATATTGCAGGTTCTTATCCAAATCTTGCAGATTTGCAGTCTTCTGGACATCTTTATGGTATTAGTTTTGTGAGGCATGTTAGACCTCAATAAACACTCATACACAGAAAGTTCAAGTATGGAACACGTATATGTGATCTGAACATTTGTTTCTCCGTATTCCTTTACATAAGCAAACAACAATTTTCAAGACCACAAAAGATCATCACTTCTTTACATATTCTAAGCCACAGAGACATTCATGTGACAAGAGAAACACATGATTTCCTGTGATAATAGTTCCCTTTCTCATGGTCTTTGTGAAGACATAGGAATAGAATTTTTTTTTTCATTCAACCTGGAAATTCCATTCCACTTGGTTTTCTGGATCTTTTTCAATTCAGAAAAATAAATTTTTGTCACTTGTAGGGCAGTCAAAGACAAAACATCTCTGTAATGGAAAGAAATATCTGATACATTCTCTGGTCGTGTTGGATTTTTGGACTTTGAGATTGTTTCCTATAAAAGAGGGGAGGGAAAAAAAACCACTCATTGAAGAGGCAGCTAGAAGATAAGTTCATTGGCAACTTTCCATGAATGTTTTTCAGGGCTGGAACTCCAGTACGTCTGAGTGACTGAACCAACAGCTTTAGAGTAACCAGTGCATTTGGAGACCTCACTATTTAGTCATTATACTGGATTTGACACTGTTTTTCAGAGAGACATGTAACATAAATTAGCTATGCAAAATGAATATTTGTCTAAATGATAGATGAATTAATAAAAATATTGATTCTAGGCACTTATCTATCCTACTAACATAGTTCATGTAATGAATTGGTAATGTTAACATGCCAGTACATTGCATAAGGCTAGAAGGTGAAATTTTGATGAAAAATCAAAAATTACACATTAGTAGAAAAATAAATCTCCTTCTCCCACCCCTGTCCACTGAGAGATGCTCAGTTTATACACAGACATCCATTGGGAGGTATAACTATTTGAGCTAGTAAAACATTCTGACTAGGAAATGTTTTTAAAATTAGGCCAGTAGATTTCCTAGTGGTCTTAGGCTTATTGCTTTTTATTTGATGAATCGTTTTCTAAAAAAACGATTATGAAGAACATATAAATTAACAAATAAATAAATAAATAAGGCTGAGGAAGTAGTCTCCTTGATTGTAATCCTCACCTATTTTTGCTTTTGTTTGTAATACTAATAGGTATAAAATTATTTTATATGACATGTCCTAAGTTTAAGTGAGTTTAAATCATAGCCTCTGAATATTTTCAAGTAATAGTGATAGCCAAAATTATGGCTGCCCGTCGATTGTCATGACCATTGACACAGGTTTCAACCCAGTCTCATGCAGATATGTCAAGTGCTGTGCAGGGTTTAGTTGATGCTACATCCCTGTTGAAACTTCCCTTACACTCTGATACCTGGAATCAGCTTCAGGGCATTCTACAGGTACTCATCTGCTGTGATGACATATCCATCCAACTTCAGCTCCAGAACAAAATCCTGAAGAGCCCAGACAAAGTCTGGAAAGAAACCCACGAACTCAGTAGAGTCCTCTGCTTCATACACTCTGGGGCTGGGTTTTGCTCAGTTAGTGTGTTAATTTAGTCACATAGCTGGGATTGTAACTAAGGATATGAAACTAAATATCTTTCAGGTCTCATGCAGAATCAATTATTAAAAATATTCCCCCTTTGAACACTGCTGCTGGTAGGAGTGCAAACTTGTACAGCCACTTTGGAAGTCAATATGAAGGTTCTCAGAAAACTGGGAGCCGATCTACCTCAACACTCAGCTATACCAATCTTGGGCACATACCCAAAGAATGCTCAGTCATACCACAGGGACACTTGCTCAACTATGTAATGGGTAATGCCATTCTGTATGCTGTGAATATGTGTTGCTCTGATTGGTTGATAAATAGAGCTGTTTGGCCAATGGTGAGGAAGAATAAGTTTAAGTGGGACATTCTAACTAGAGAGAAAGAAATGAAAAAGACAGGGCAGAGGAGATGCTACTAGCCAGGGCCAGGAGAAGCAAAATGTAAAACTACTGATAAGCCACAAGCCATGTGTCAAGTATAGATTTATAGAAATTGGTTAATTTAAGGTGTAAGAGCTAGCTGGCAAGAAACCTGCCATGGCCATAGTTTAAATAAAGTATAAACCTCTGTGTGTTTACTTTGGTCTGAGCAGCTATGGTACCAGCAGGTGAGAGAGATTTGTCGGGACTGCAGCCCAGGTGAGACACAGGAAAACTTTCACTACAACTATGTTCATAGCAGCATTATTCATAATAGCCAGAACCTGGAAACAATCTACATGCCCCTTAAGGAAGAATGGATAAAGAAAATGTGGTACATTTACACAATGGACTATTACTCAGCAGTAAAAAACAAAACAAAACAAAACAAACAAAAGAAAACAATGGCATCATGTAATTTGCAGGCCAATGTACGGAACTGAAAAAAAAAAAAAAAAAACATCCTGAGTAAGGTAACTAAGATCCAGAAAGACAAACAGGGTACATAGTCACTCATAAGTGGATATTAGGTGTAATGCTGCAATCCACAGCCCCAGAGAGGTTAGGTAACAAGAATGGCCCACAGATGGATGCATGGATTTTTCTGGGAATGGGAAAAAAAGAGATCTTCTGAGTAACATGGGGGTGGGAATAGAGATCAGGGTATAGGAACATGAGGGATCTGGTGGGTGGATTGAGGGAGACCAGCTCCCTCTTAGTCACCCAGGATACTCTTGAGCAAGGAGAAATGAGGACAGACTGGGTCCAAATCCACCAGCCCCTTCTGTCTCTACCAAAGGGCTTTTCAAAGAATGCCAAGGGGTGGAGCAAAAGACCTCCACTGTCCCCAGCAGGGCCAAGTATAGACCATCCCAATCACCTGGTGACCTTGCATATGGTCAAGCCATCCCCTAATGCAGCCCTTCTGTGTATAGCAAGCCCAGGTTTCACTAGAAAACCTTTGTGGTCTCCCACAGGTCCCTCCTCTTATTTTTTTTTTAAAAAGAGGCCCTCAGGCCCCTCAGATAAGCTGAGGTCTGTCTTAGGTCATCTTCTTAAGCCAGACAACACTTACCCATCTTGGAGGTACATTTTCCATCAAGTTCCCTCAGAAAGCTGGCAAGAGAAAGTTACCTATCATTGGCTCTCAGCCTCTGGTGGGACAGGGTACTGAGCTTGACTCAGATCTGGCCCGGGTTCCTATTGAACTTACAACCATTACAATGATCTCCATATCTGCCTTACCTTCCAGTACAGGAGTAGAGGATGATAGAGATGGCCTATCATTTTTGGAATGGGTCTCAAGATGTTTATAACAGCCTTAGCTGTGCCAAGCCCTTTCTTAAATCAAAAACTTTTGATGCAATCCGCATCAGATAAACTACATCCAACTAAAAGATTGCCTTAGCTTTTTACCAAACTCTGGTGCTGTTGTGTCTTTCTGCATGCTGTGAATATGTGTTGCTCTGATTGGTTGATAAATAAAGCTGTTTGGCCTATGGCAAGGCAGCTTAGAGGCAGGCAGGAAATCTAGGAGAGAGCCAGGAAGAGAAAGAGAGGCAGAGAGAGGTCATGCCACCACCGAAGGAACAACATGCCAGCAGACCGGTAAAGCCACAGAACACGTGGCAAAACATAGATTAATAGAAGTGAGTTAACTTAATATGTAAGAGATCTCTAGCAAGAAGCTTGAGCCATAGGCCATGGCCATACAGTTTGTAAATAATATTAAGCCTCTGAGTGATTATTTTATAAGTGGCTGTGGGGCGACAGGAGCCGGGCAGGACCAGAGAAAACTTCCAGCTATATTTGGCATACCAGCATAGGGCTCTCAAATTTCCATAAGGCCTAAAAGAATTTTAAAAGGGCTTCTAAAGACACAATAATGGACCCCAGAACAGCTTTCTACTTCATGTCTCATGAGGGCTGATATATAGAGATGTCAAGGTACAGAGATGGCATGGTGTACGGACTTGAGCTACAGTATGGTGGGTTCATGGAATATGGGAATATGGGCTTGAGTGCAGCACGGCAGATTCCTGCTGCTATACATAGTGGTGTCTGTAAGCCATGCAGCATGGTGCATGATGGGTATAGCTTTTGCTAATACAGAAAAGAAAAAGGGGAGGGGGGAAGAAAAGGTTTCTGGGCTATAGGCTGCTGGATGGAGACATGGACCCACTCATTACCTTCCAGAGTTGGTAGTATGCATGGCTCCCAGAGCTGGTGGTAAATGTACCACTGCCATGTTTGGAAGCTGAGTGGGTGGAGTCAGTAGCCAAGCAGTTCAGCAGTTTAAAATATCTCCTGGTCAGAGAAGGATTATTGATTCACAATAAAACAGATTCAAATGAAATAAAACCCTAAACAGATTACAATGTGTGTAAAAACGTATATAGGCTTGGAAGAGAGAGGAAAAGGAGGATAGTCAGTTATATATAGAAATAGATAGTGTTAAAAAATAAAGTCTTTAAAGAGAGGGTAAAAATGATATAAAAAATAAGCCATGTAAAGATAGAAATCACACACAGAGTCTGGATTACATTGCCTTTAGGATTTTTAAGCAGAAAGACATTTGATTGAAAAGGCTACTCAGTTAAACCAATATGCATATTTTAAAGGTATCTTGACTTCAAAACTTGGATCTAAGGTTATGTTGCTTTGGAAAGGAGGGTCTACTTTTGTTTCCACTAAAGATGAAAACCTGTGGATTGCTTCCAGGCTAATATGGTTTGACCAGCCAAGACCCCCTAAAAGGTCTCTCATGACACCATGACCCAGATGATACAACATCCAGAACAGCTTCAAGGCAATTGGCTCAGACAATTCAGCCTCACAGACTATGCCAGTCAGCACTTAAGTATAATTCTTAATTTTCTCAAGATCCCCATAAAATTGCCAGAACCCTCAACCAGCAGGAAGTAGTATGAGAAGCTACACCCAAATTCACAAAATATTGTTTATAAATGTTTATTTTTATTTAAATGTGGTTGATTATAAATACAATCTCTTTCTAAAAAAAGAAAAGGGGATAATATAGATATGATAGGATAAAAGGGTAGATTATTGAACCTGCTTTTAAAGAGCAACAACTTGTTTAAAATGTTTTACATTGCTATAGATTTTAGTTTATTACAAATTTAAAGTTAATTTTGTTATACTGTATATATATATATATATATATATATATATATATATTTCTACTCTTGTTTAAGTTATTAGGCATATACAACTCATTTAAAATTACAATGTATAATTAAGAAACAGATTAATAATTAGTCTTCTATGATAGTCAAACTTATAGTCATATTAGTTAAGTTTTCTAGGTATACATAGATACAATTCAATTAGGTAGATAATCTTCAAACACTTCAAAGACCTACAGAATATGGCATTTAAAATATTTTAAAAACTTAGACTTTCTGGACAATGAGATAGACATATCTGCTCCTGGCAGCACCAATTATTTCAAGGAGAATGATGGGCATTGAATAAACTCATTATGGAGTTTGCTTTCTTTGTGGCAAAAGTTAGCCACTGTGCAAAAAAGTGCCCTTGTGTTGACTGATTGACAGTATGTTGTATATACTGAACATGCAGGACCCATAGGAAGGTGACCGCTGAATTTTTCAAGGCAAGATGGTCCTTCAGATTCCTGCCTCACAGAAGAAACTGCCAGACACTCTACAGAAAACAGACAGAAGCCACTGAGAGACTCTAGGACTATTGGCTGAAGAAGGCTGTCCCAATGTTGCAGAGGAACTTTGGTTAACTGTCTAGGTAGCCAGCTGTCTCTGTCATTCTAGATTTTTGGAAGTTGCTTACAATGCTCTTCCGTTTACTGTTTGATATAGTTGAAGACTAGATAGTTATGATTATATTTTTCCTTGGTTATGATAAAAGATAAGTTAGATATGAAAACTTAGACCCAAAAATATAGGATAAATAGAATATGTTCTTTGAATTTGCTAAACATAAATAGACTAGACATTGTAACTATAGTTCTTGCTTGATAACTGTTTTGGTATATGCAATTTTACTAGGTTAAAGTTAAAATCTTCCTTTTTGATTAGACAGAAAAGGGAAAGCGCTGTGGGATCTTCTTCTGTATGCTGTGAATATGTGTTGCTCTGATTGGTTGATAAATAAAGCCGTTTGGCCTATGGCAAGTCGGGTTATAGTTAGGCAGGAAATTAAAGAAAGAGACAGGAAGAAGAAAGGAGAGGGGAGGGAGAGACTAGCCTGCCACCCAAGGAACAACATGCCAGCAGACCGGTAAAGCCACGGAACACATGGCAAAACATAGATTAATAGAAGTAGGTTAATTTAAGATGTAAGAGCTACCTAGCAAGAAGTTTGAGCCATAGCCATGGCCATACAGTTTGTAAATAATATTAAGCCTCTGAGTGATTATTTTATTAGTGGGAGCCAGGTGGGACCAGAGAAAACTTCCAGCTACACTCTGGTTCATTAGTACCAACATAACTCTAGTATAAACATTACATATTTATAACTAACATGACTATTTACTATATGTATTCACACTTCTTACAAACCTACATCACTATTCATATTTAAACTTAAATTTTATAGGATAACTTTATAAACCTTAGCAAACACCTAGAGGAGATTTCTTAACATCGGCAATCACTATACATGTTTACCCTTTTTACAAGCTTAACTCAAAAGGAAACTCTATAGGACCACTTTACAAACTTTAGCACACATCTAGAAATGATTTTTTTAACAGAACTATTTACATTATCTTCCAACAAGCCAGAGTACATGAATTGAGAATCGCCACAGCTAAAATTGCAAGTGAGCTCAAAACGGCTTCATTTTTGAAGTTCACAGTCAGGCTTGATAATCTCCTTAAAGTGCCCCTGACAATTGGAAACCAGAGCCCAATTCACCAGTGGCTCACTCAATCCTGGGATTTAATGAGTACTGTTGCAATGAAGTTGTAACATTTGTTGCTAGAGAGTTGCAACATTCAGGACAATGCCACTTCCCCAAAGTCACTCTTACTGCTGAGCTCTCTCAGCTCTTCTGGAATCAACAGAGATGTACTCAGCAGCAGATGGTTTTTAACTAGGGGTTGTCCCTTTACCTAACTTATTGCAGCTCTTCTATGCTACAATTCAGACAAACATTTCTGTTACAGCATGCTGTGGGATAATGCTGTTGTACACTGGTTTAATAAAACACTGATTGGCCATTAGCCAGGCATGAATTATATGTGGGGTGAGCAGACTAAAGGAATGCTGGGAAGAGGAAGAGCAGAGTCAAGAGTCACCAGCCAGACACAGAGGAAGCAAGATGTGAAGGCAAAACTGAAAAAAAAGGTACCAAGCCACATGGCTAAACATAGATAAGAATTATGTTTAATTTAAGTGTAAGAGCTATTCAGTAATAAACCTGAGCAAATGGCTAAGCAGTTATAATTAATATTAAGCCTTTGTGTGATTATTTAATAAAAGGCTGCGGGACTGTGGGTGAGAGATTTGTCCTGACTGCAGGTCAGGCAGAAAACAGAAAAACTTTCTACTATAACAGCAGAACTTTCAGCTTGCACTACCGAAAAGCCTCACCTCAGGATGAGGATGAAATTACCGTATTGAGCTGCCATAAAGCTCTTAGCAAAAACTTCTTGCTATTAGACAGTATCTCAAAAGAGCCTGAATTGATTCGCCACTAGTCAGCCAAAAGTGGTTTGGCTCTGAGCTCCATTTTCCTTTACTAACTAGTGACAAAGCCTTTGTCCCAAACTTCTCAGCAGTCTGGGAGCCCCCTAAGTCTCCTGCTTTCCCTAGACTGCAGGAGGGAACCTCAATATCATGAGAACTGGTTTAGCTGCTTTTCACTCCAGTTCCTCTAGCAGAGTGTCATTGGAGCTGACATTCCTCTACTCCATATTCCTCACCAGATGCTCAGGTAACCATTGAGCTTCATTTTCATCTTGTGAAAAAACATAAACATGTCCTCGACCCCATATTAAAAGAAGGTTGGGACCCTTCCATAATACCAAGCAAGGATCTTTCCATTTCACCTGAGCTAAAGTTGCTCAGGTGCCATCATGCCAAAATCTATCCATGGCAGATTGTTCTCAGATATCCACATTAAAAAATGCAGAACGAAAAGAGCATGATTCAATGTATCATGTGGCAATTGAGGGTAAATTTCCCTCTTCTTTATTTTTTGAAGTTGTATCTTGAGACTACCATGAGCTCTCTCTATGATTCCTTGTCCCTGAGCATTATAAGGAATGCCTGTTTTGTGCTCAATTTGCGATTGGGCACAAAATTGCTGAAATGCCTTGCTACTATATCCAGAACCATTATCAGTTTTAATAAATTTTGGTATTCCCATATAGGAAAAATATTTTAAGCAGTGCATGATTACATGCTTTGTAGCTTCCTCAGATTGTGTACTAGCCATTACAAATCCTGAATAAGTGTCTATGGTAACATGTACATATTTTAACACGCCAAATTCTGCAATATTAGTGACATCCATTTGCAATAGATGATAAGAAGAAAAGCTCGAGGATTTTACCCCTAAGTGAGAGACAGGAAAATATTTTGGACAAACTTCACATTGTTTGACTATTTATTGAGCAGCTTTTCTGGCAAGATTAAATTGCTTCCTTAGATTTTTGCTATTTTGATGCTGTAAAGCAAGTGACTGTTGAGCCAATTCTACTTGGGATAAGGCGATCATCTGAGTTAATTTGTCAGCTGTTGCATTACCCTCAGTTAAAGGACCAGGAAGATTGGAATGAGCTCTAATATGACCCACAAAGCATGGTAACTTTCTTTGGTGAATAGTGTCTTGAATTGTTGAAACATTTTAATTGACTATTGCCAGTCCCAATGCATGGAACAGTTTCTATAACTTGAAGAGACTATTGGTATGTAAATTGAACGTACTGTCTGCAAGAAACTGAAAAACAATGTTCTCTGACCATAATTCCACTATCTGTACAGAAACTGAGTTTGTTTGTACTACATAACTTTTTCCATTGTTAACATTAGAAGAGCCATCAGTAAAACCTAGCATAGCATCTCTTACGGGATCTTTCATAACAATCTTAGGAAATACAAATGAATATATTTGAGCAAATTGTAACAATTGATCAGCTAGAAACTGATTATCAATGTGACCTAAAAACTGAGAAAAGGCAATTGCCCAAGAATTACTATTTTGAAAAAGCCAGTCAATTTGCTGTTTTTGTAAAAAGAACACTGATTACATTTGGTTCTTTACCAAAATAATGTCTAGATTCAATTCTACTTTTCTGTACCAAACAAGTTACAGATTCATAGACTGGATTTAATGCCTTGGCTGGTGAAACATAAAGATGTAACCATAAAAGAGGATTGTTTTGCCATAATACTGCTGTAGGAGTATGTCTAGTGGGTAAAATATATGCATGCCAAGGTAGGGCATAATTAATGTAACACACTTGCTGATTTTTGAATAACTTTTTCAACTTGTAAAAGAATTTGTCTACCTTTTTCAATTAACTATCTGGGCAAATTAGGGTCACTATCTCCCTTTAAAACATCACTGAAGGGTTCCAAATCACCAGTAAATAACTTTAAATAAGGCTGTAACCACTGAATGTCCCCTAATAACTTTTCAAAATCATTTAAAGTTTTAACCCATTCTTATGTATTTCCAATTTTTTTTTTTTTTTTTTTTTTTTTTGGTTTTTTGAGACAGGGTTTCTCTGTGTAGCTTTGTGCCTTTCCTGGAACTCACTTGGTAGCCCAGGCTGGCCTCGAACTCACAGAGATCCGACTGCCTCTACCTCCCGAGTGCTGGGATTAAAGGCGTGCGCCACCACCGCCCGGCGTATTTCCAATTTTTGAAGCTTTATTTCCTTAGGGTATAATACCTGTCCTACATACTGAAAAGGTGGCTGTCTTTGAACTTTCTCCAGAGTGATAATTAACTCTGTGTGAGTAGGACAGTGCTGAAGCTGTGCAAAGTCATCACGCAAAATTTCCTCATCTTTATAGGCAAGCAAAATATCATCTATATTTAATATAATATAATATAAACCTGCTGAAATGGCTCTCTAACTTTTTGGATAGCTTAAGCTACACATTTCTGACACAGTGTTGGGCTATTGCCCATTCCCTGGGGCAAAACATTCCAATGGAATCTTTTCATGAGCTCTTTAAAGTTAACTGGGGGAACATTAAATGAAAATCTTTGACAGTCTTCGAGTGGGGAGGGGGGAGCGGGGGGAGTGCAAAAAGAATGGTATAAAGGGAGTGAGGGGAAACTGGTTGGTATGTAAAATAAATAAAATATTTTAATTATTAAAAAATAAATGATAAATAAATTAAAAACAATATTCTCCTTTGTGCTGTGTCCATTCTAGCTCAACCAAGACTTGCTGACTTAGACTCCAGAACAAGCTGTAAGTTGCCTTCCTCCTAATCTCAGGAAAACATGGCAGGTTGGTCCCAGGAAGGATACTGCAGCTGCTCCAGGATCTGGTGGTTGATGGTGCTCATGCTGTTGTAGACAAAGGTGCTGCTTAGAAGCACGGCCAGGTTGAAGATCCAGCAGTCATTCTGGTTGTCACCCTGGAAGTCACATGAGGACAAGGGAATTAAGAGTCTAATATTCATTCGTTCATCCAATTGTTCCTTTATACATTATACACATGTTCCTTATACATTATTACTGAATCTCAGAGAAGTATCAAAATCTGAAGATAATTCTACATTCAATCCTCATTACTAACACTTACACTGACCCTCTCAGGGCATTAGCTTGTTGACCTATTAAGTTAACTGATAGAGTTAGGATATAGCTCAGTGTTAGGAACCTTGGCAGGCATGCACAAGATCCTGGGTTTGATTCCCGGAACTGACTGATAAAAAGACAAAGTAATCCATATATATAAAACATTTCCTAAGTGCCTGGAACGCAGTAGGCAGTGATAAATGGGCAGTTACACTTTTATAATTTTTGTCATGATTATAGACACAATCCCTATTCAGTTAAGTACAATGTTTGATTGTGCTTCTGACAAAATGCAGAGACAAACTTTGGGCTATCAATTTCCATATACTTGTCTTCTGGAAAATGACTTTCTACAATCACAAATAAACATGTCAATATATACATACAATCACAATGACAATGTCTGCCAGAAAGAGAGCCAAAATTATTAACAACAAAAAACAGCATAGAAAAGCACATAGAGAGTATGAGTTAATCTGAGAATTTAGAGCAAAAAATCATTATGTTAGATAAGATTCTGCCTTACCTTTTCTATGTCACCAAGGCCCTCTGTGTCCAGAAGGACCAGGGTATGGGTTGGCTTGGTGGGGTGGGGCATTCAACATATCCAGATGCCCTTGGTTTCAGACTGCACTGTGGAACCCAAGGAAAAGCCTGAGGAAAGAGGGAAAACAGCAAAAGGTCACAGAAGGAAGATCAAGGATTGCAGTGTGCTGAGAATGTTTAACAAACAGCAAGGAAAGATTTGCTTTTATCTCAGCTAGGACCATGAATTCAGTCCATACATAACAGACTCTCCCAGGGAACATTTGTGGATTCTTTTTACCTCATTATTCCAACTCTGCAGAATGGACTGTGTTGTAGAATTAGTTTAGACTCTATTAATTGTAATGTTTTTATCTGAGTCCAAAAAGTCCTATGTCCTCTTACTTCTCTGGTAGAGTTCAACCAATGAAACACATCAGTGAATAGCCACTAGCTGGCATTGTGTTCCCTCCCTTCTACCCTCTTGAGCTATAGTGTACCTGGAACTTATTTCTCACCTCTGGTCACAGTTCCCTTCAGGAAGCTCCATCCAATATTTCTCTTGCCACATGTTGAGGCTCATTCTTTACCTGCTCCTTTGGAGTGAAGAGCGATTACCTCCTACCTGGCCACTCCTATTGCAACTCACCAAGTGATGCTCACACCTGTTGGTTCCCTTTGCCCTCCCTACATCATTGTGTACTGTACCACCATTCCATACCCTTCAGTTACCCCATGAGTGCATGCAGTAGTTTGGATCTGGAACATCCACCAAAGGTCCATGTGTTCAAGGCTTGCTCCACAGAATGGTGAAGTGAATGACTGTGGAAACATTAAGAGGTGAGGCCAAGTGGAAGGTCTTTGGGTTATTAGGAGTATGCCTTTGAAGGAGACTGTAGAATGCTATCTCTTGAGTGTTGTTGTTTTTGTTATTGTTGTTTTTTTAATGCCTGGCTTAAAACCCATAGAACAGCACATATCTGGCATGTGCTTTCTGCTAAAATTCACTGCCTTTGCCACCAAGCCCAAGAGCAGTGGGGCCAATTACCCATGAAGTGATGCCCCCAGCAGTGCCAGCCAAACAAATCTTTGTCTTTGTCGTTGATTTTTCCCATGCTTTGGTCATGACGGTGGACAGCTGACTGGCATAGTAGGCTCCTATATCCTGCCAGGCCCTTGATGGGAACAATAGCTTTTTGTTTTGCTTGGTTGGTTGGTTTGGTTTGTTTCTGATGCCCCTTCCTCCCTTAGTTCATTCATTTGATGAGCTCTGTGGCTATTGTGTCATCAGTGTGAAATAACCTAAGAGACAGAGGGGAGGCACATGGCACCTGCTGTTCTTCATTTTCAAAAGCTTAAACCCACAGTAGAGAGGATTGAGAACTTCTCCTAGGGACCAGTGGACAACAAGCTGTGTCCCTTGCCCCAAGACTTTGCCTATCTGCCATAGATAATGCTTCCTCTAATCTCAGGAGTCCTATATAGACACATTCATGTTTTTAGGAATAATATTATGAGATATTATTAAAAAAAACAGATACCAATGATTCAGGATGTACATCTCAACAGAGCACAACTGCTGTTGAACTCTCAGAAGTACCGATGACCCTATTTCTAAATGGGTAATGGATAAACCTATCTGTGTTAGACAATGGCCTATGACATAAGGGAAACTACAAGTTTTAGAACAGCTGGTTCAGGAGCAGTTAAATGATCAACACATTGAAGAATCTACCAGCCCTTGAAATTCTCCTGTATTTGTTATTAAAAAGAAATCTGGTAAATGGTGAATGCTGACAGATCTGAAAGCCATAAATAAAATAACTCAGCCTATAGGCTCCTTACAGAATAGGATACCCTTAACCTCTCTGCTACCCCAAAAATGGCCTATTATAGTTATTGACTTAAAAGACTGTTTCATAACTATATCTCTACAAGAAAGGAATAGAGAAATATTTGCCTTCACAATACCTACTTACAATAATTCCCAGTCAGCCAAGAGATACCAGTGGAATAATCCTCCCATTAAATAGTTCTAACCTGTGCCAATATTATATGCAAAGACCATTGGAAATAATTTGTGAAAAATTTATACAATCTATAATCTAACATTATATGGATGATATCTTATTAGCTGATCTGCAGTCAGATACATTACAAAGTATTTTTAAAGAATTAAAGAAAGTTTTGCCTCTCTGGGGAATACAAATTGCTCCCAAAAAGATACAAAGAGGAGATTCTATTAATTACTTAGGATATGAGATAGATCTACAAAAAATTAGACCCCAAAAGGTATGACTCAGGAGAGATCAACTGCAGACCCTTAATGATTTTCAAAATTTTTTAGGAACCATTTGCAACTTACAGGCCTTCATTGGAATATGTAAAGAGGGACTAGTAAATTTAACCAATACCCTAAAAGTAGACAAGGACATAAATAGTCCAAGAGAATTATCAGCTGAACCTGAGAAGGAATTGGCTTAAAAAAAAAAAGAAATTGAGAGGCACATGTGGATCATGTGTATCCAGAACCTAACAGCATTCTAGTCATATTCCTTTCTAGACACTCCCCCACAGGGATTTTGATGCAGAGGAAAGATATCATATTAAAATGCATGTTTCTACCAAATAAACCGAATAAGAAGTTAAAGACATGTTTAAAAGATCTCTGATTTGATTCTAAAAGGAAAATTATTTTCTTCACTACGTAAATATGTTACATTTTCCCCAGTCAGGGTCCTGCACTGCTCTCTTAAATCCCCGTCATCAAGAGCATAGTGAACACAGTGTCTCTTCCTGCAAGGAACATGGGAACATCCAAGTTGTGCTGCAATCAACTTTTGCCTTTAATATAAACCCAAGTCAAGACAAGCTACCAGAGATTCACATAAATTTTTAAAGTGGAAACAGAAAAAACACAAACCAGAGAAAACCTTCAATTGGTACAAGAGACAGAGACATCAGAATGACATCAGATCTGTGAGCAACTCCAAAATCCAAGGGAGCATGAAATGAATGTTTCATGCCTTGACAGTAAATAATGGACATCCAAAAGTGCTACAGTTATCAATATTTCTGTTAAAAATGGTGGAAAATACAAGTGTTTCAAGACAAACACAAGTTCCACTAATTCATGGCATCTAAGCTGGAACAGCTGAAAATTCTTTTTTTTTTTTTTAAGATTTATTTATTTATTTTGTATACAGCATGTATGACTGCAGGCCAGAAGAGGGCACCAGATCTCATTACTTCTCTAAATTTTTTCTTTTTTTTCTCCTCCCTACATTGCATTCATTTCCTACTCCTACATTTACTGTAAATAATAATATACCTGAAGGATTCTAAGCAGCATCCCAGGAAAGCACTTTTGTACACCATGTTTATTAATGTACTGGTCACAGAAGTCAAGTTATGGAAGCAGCCAAGATGTTCTCCAACAGGTGAAGGGTAACAGAGATGGGACATACACAGAGCAGGGTTCTAGGAAAATGGTGGGACTGTAGCTCATTGTGTTAAATGAAATAAGACAAATATCTCCTGTTTCCCCTCATATGTGATATTTACTACTATATACATGTATATGATATGCATGTCATAGAAGTGGGATGGGGAAAGGAAGTAGATATTGGGAGGAGGAAAGGGTATAAAGCTGTGGGAGAGAATCAAGGTCAGATAATAGAAGGGACGAGAGACAGACAAATATCACATGTTAACTTGAAACCTAGGTTTATACATGCTCACACAGACAGGGCGGGGTGGGGAGAGAGTTAGCACACAAGTAAAAGAGAACTACTTAAAATAAGAAAGGGGACCATTGGGAAGAAAGAGTTTGGACAAGGGATAAATGTGGAGAAAATACACTATCATAGTTTTTGTCACCTCAACACACACCTACACATACCAGAAAAGAGGGAATCTCAGCTGAGGAATTGACTCTAGCAGATTGGTTTGTGAGTGGTTTTCTTGATTCATGATTGATATAGGAGGGGCCATCCCACTGTGAGCAGTGTAATCCCTAGGCAGGTGGTCCTGAGATGTATAAGAAATGTCTGAGAAATCAAGTAGAGCAAGCCAGTAAGGAGCATGCCTCCCTCCATGGTCTTTGCTTCAGTTCCTGCCTTGAGTTCATGCTGTGACTTCACTCAAAAATAGGACCGTAACTTGTAAGATGAAATCAATCTTTCCCTTCCCAAAGTTGCTTTCATTCAGTATTTATCACAGCAATAGAAAAGAAATTGAAACACTTATAATGATATACACTTATGAAATGTTGAACAAACCAAGGAATTTGTACTTTTAGACAAAATCCTAATATAAATATTTTTAAACCAATAAGCCACAGAGGACAATATTTAAAAATGAAAATGTCTTATTTCAAATCCTATATCATTTACAGTTGCCAAAAAATTCTTCTGTTTGCTCAATTCATGTACAGTGTGTACACTAATTTTTTTTTCTGTTTTACCTTTGTTACAAAGGCTGTGTTTTAAACTACTAGTGGTCCAGCTGCTAACACCATACCCTGGGGGGATTTCTGTTCCCCTAGTGCCAGGAGCCATCCCTGGCAGTGGATGGGTCCTGCAGAGCGTATAAGGAGTCATAGGGGAAGGAAGTGAGCAACGCCATGGTGGTCAGGAGAATCTTGCAGCCTGACCGTCTAGCAGTCAGTTTGTTTCTTTATTTATACAGAATTTAGTAAGCAGGGATACATCCATAATGTTCCAAAACATAGATCATATCATTTTTTTTGGACCTGTGTTTCACTTCCTTTTGCTCATCTTTTAGTCATCATTAATAAACTATGACAGAACAGAGTTATCATTTTCAATCATTTTCCCTCAAGTTTTGACATCATTATTAAACAGTGTTATCATTCTTACTCATTGACCCCATAATCCAATTTTTGAGAATCTAGAGGCATATGACAGCCTGGCTGAGGTAGTTGCTTTGGTTGCTTCAAGGACAATAGACCAAAACAAAATCTTCAACCACCTGGGCATTTTGCCATGTCTCAAGCAATGTATTATTAACTCTTAGTTGTCAGAGTGCCCAGGAAAAATCCTCAGGCTAAATCTGCTGCAGTTATTATTCAAATTCTGGCATAAAACAATGTTCACATTTATATCTTTAGAGAATTTTCCTATTTGTCTAAATCTGGCATTCTGTTGTTCCTTGGTCATATGACATTACAGTGACTCCACATGAGCTAACTGTTCTAAGTGAGGGAGGTCCTGACACCTCATACTTTCATCATCTTTCCATTCCATACTTTGCTCATCAATATGTCTCTATGTAGGGCAGAGTTGTATGCCATGTAATTGTCTGAGTATACAATGGGAAGAGGCTTGTAATCTGAACTGTGGACAATTCTTCTAGCCTACCAAATCTTGTTGACATTTTTAATTTTACTTTGTTTTGAATATCTTGTTCCTGTATAAGTACAGGGACAGATGTTTCAAGAATTTCTCATAGCCTCATGAAGAGACCTCTGGCTTCTTTATGTGTCACAAACTCCAAGGTGTAAGAAAGACCTTCAAGTAGATAAGGATGTCTCCCTCAAAGTGGCGGGAGGAGAATAGTATGTTTAAGACTTTCTTGGGTAAGCTTAGAAGCAGTATTCCTGGGAGAAGGCATACATGATTCATAAGGAATTTTCCATCAATCCAATATCCCCAAATTGTACAAATATTAAAAGTATCCCAAGTATGTAACAGGTGGAGATGAAAACCAAAGGTGGCATGGCAGCCATCATGTGGCTCAGCTTTGCTGAATCTTTGTCAAGTAGCTCTGCTGGCTTTATGACTTCGCCCATTCCATTCAGATGTGGCTGTGCCACCCCAGACAATGGATCTGTTGCTGCCTTTAAAGGTATTTCTAACTTAATCTCTATCTTTGTAATAAAACTCAAGAGTCAAAGGCTAGGGTAAAAATGTGAGGACTCAGAGAGTTAGAATAAACAGCTAACTTTCTCTCTTTGCTGGCTTCCCTAGAAGTCACTCCCTTCCACAGTGCCCCAAATTAAAACAAAACAAAACAACAATGACAACAAAAATGCTAAGCAGCTCCTTGCTACTTTCTATTAACTAGTTGTTAGCCCTTCCTCTCTGATCCCAGGTTAATTTTATTTAATCAATGTAAATGCAACACATCTTTGCCTAGTAAAAATAACATTCCACAACATTTCACTTTTTGTCTAAATAAAAAGAAAGCTTTACCTTTAACACAGTAAGACTATACACAATAAGAACAGTTGTCAAGTAAGAACTACATCTACAATATCCAGTCCATTTGTATTTGGCAAACTCAGAAAAATAGCTCCATTATTCATCCTTTCTTGGTAAGTCCAAAGTTTTGCACCTAATTTACCTTCTATCATAACTAAGGAAAACTATAACTATCTAGTCTTCAGCTTCATCAGAGACTCCAGAAGGACATAATATTACCTGAGTAAACAGCAAGTGCAGTGCAAGTCACTTCCAAAACCATAGAAATGACAGACACCTGGCTGCCTGGACAGCCACCCAAGGTTCCTCTGCAACATTGGAGCCTCTATCTTTGGCCTACAGGCCTAGGATATCTGGCAGACTCTTCAATGAAGCAGGAATTTTGAAGGACTATCCCACCTAGTCTTGAAAAGTTCAGCAATCACTTTCCTGTTTGTCCTGCAGAATGTCTGGCAGACTTTTCTTTCTTTCTTTCTTTTTCTTTTTCTTTTTGTTGTTTTTTTTTTTGCTTGCCAAAGACAAGTTCACCTTTTCTTTTTTTTCATTTTTCTTTACTAAGAAATTTTCTGCTCACTCCAAATACCACCCACAGATCCCACCTCTTCCCTCCTCCCACCCCCCAGCCCTCTCTCCCAAGCCACCCCACATCCCCACAACCCCCAAATCAAGGTCTCCATGGGGAGTCAGCAGAGCCCAGCACACTGAGCCTAGGCAGGTCCAAGCCCCTTCCCACTGCACCAAGGCTATGCAGGGTGTCACACCACAGGCACCAGATTCCCAAAAGCCTGCCCATGCATCAGGGATGCATCGCGATCCCCCTGCCTGGGGGCCCCCCAAACAGTTCAAGCCAAACAACCATCTTCCATATCCAGAGGGCCTAGTCCAGTCCTATGGAATCTCCACAGCCACCAGTCCACAGTTCATGGGCTTCCACTAGTGTAGCCAGTCATCTGTGCACGTCCTTCCAGCATGATCTTGATATTCCCCACCTGCAGAGTCCTTCCTCTCTCTCATCAATTGGATTCCTGGAGCTCAGCCTGGTGCCTGGCCATGGATCTCTGTATCTGACTCCACCAGTCTCTGGAAAAAGGCTGTATGATGACAGCTAGGTTATTTGCTAGACCAGTCACCAGAGTAGACCAGTCCAGGCACCCTCTGGACCACTGCCAGAAGACCAAGGAGGGGTCATCCTTGTGGATTCCTCAGAGCCTCCTCAGCACCCCGCCTCTTCCTATTCCCATGATGTCCTCATCTATCATGGTATCTCCCTCCCTACCCTCCCACTCTGTCCCTGTTCCAGCTCAACCCTCCCATTTCCCTATGTTCTCATCCCCCACTCCTCACCCTGCAACACCCCCACACACACCCAGGCTGCTGATGTAGATCTAATCCACTTCTCCTTTGCTAGGTCATCCATGTGTCCCTCCTAGGGTCTTTCCCCATTAGCTAGCCTCTCTGGAGTTGTGGGTTGCAGTCTGGCCATCCCTTCCCTCACATCTAGTATTCACTTATGAGTGAGTACATACTATGTTTGTCCTTCTGAGTCTGGGTTACCTCATTCAGGATTATATTTTCTAGTTCCATCCATCTGGCTGCAAATTTCTTGATATCATTATTTTTTACTGCTGAGTAGTACTCCATTGTGTATATGTGCCACATTTTATTTATCCATTCTTCAGTTGAGGGGCATCTAGGTTGTTTCCAGATTCTTGCTATTATAAATAATGCCGATATGAACATAGTTGAGCATGTGTCCTTGTGGTAAGTTTGAGCATTCCTTGGGTATATGCCCAAGAGTGGTATAGCTGGGTCTTGAGGAAGACTTATTCCCAATTTTCTGAGAAACCACCATACTAATTTCCAGAATGGCTGCACAAGTTTGCATTCCCACCAACAGTGAAGGAGTGTTCCCCTTGCTCCACATCCTCTCCAACATAAGCTGTCTTCAGTAATTTTGATCTTAGCCATTCTGACAGGTGCAAGATAGTATCTCAGAGTTGTTTTGATTTGTGTTTCCCTGATATCTAAGGATGTTGAGCAATTCCTTAAATGTCTTTCAGCCATTTGAGATTCTTCTGTTGAGAATTCTCTGTTTAGCTCTGTAGCCCATTTTTTTAATTGGATTGTTCAGTATTTTGAAGTCTAGCTTTTTGAGTTCTTTATATATTTTGGAGATCAGCCCTCTGTGGGGTTGGGAAGATCTTTTTTTTTTTTTTTTTTTTTTTTTTTTTGGTTACTTAAGACAGGGTTTCTTTGTGAAGCTTTGCAACTTTCCTGGGACTTGCTTTGTAGACCAGGCTGGCCTCGAACTCACAGAGATCCACCTGCCTCTGCCTCCCGAGGGCTGGGATTAAAGGTGTGTGCCACCACCACCCAGCAACATCTTTTCCCATTCTGTAGGCTGTTGTTTTGTCTTATTGACTGTGTCCTTTGCTCTACAAAAGCTTCTCAGTTTCAGGAGGTCCCATTTATTAATTGTTGCTCTCAGTATCTGTGCTACTGGTATTATATTTAGGAAGTGGTCTCCTGTGCCAATTCATTCCAGACTATTTCCTACTGTCTCTTCTATCAACTTCAATGTAACTGGATTTATGTTAAGGTCTTTGATCCACTTGGACTTGAGTTTTGTGCATGGTGATAGATATGGATCGATTTGCAATCTTCTGCATGATGACATCCAGTTATCTGGAAGACTTTTCTGTGAAGCAGGAATTTTGAAAGACTGTCCCACCTTATCTTAGCAAAGTTCCACAGTCTTTTTCCTTTGTGTCCTTCTTGTCCAGTTTGTACTGTCAGCAGTCAAGGCAAGGGCAGATTCTTCCCCAAATGGTTAGCTTTGCTACAATGAAAACAAACTCCACATAGAGTTTCTTCAATGTCCATCATCTTCTCTTAAGTAAATTGATATAGCTAGGAGCAGACAAGCCTCGCTGTCATAAAAAGCCTTAGGTTACTAAACATCTTAAATGCCATATTCTATAGATCTTTGAAGTGTTTGAAGACCATATGTCTATCTCAATATATCTGATTAACATTGAAAACATACCTAATATGACTACAAGTTTGATGATTAAAAATGACTAACTACTAACTTGCATATCATTACATTTTTAAATGAGCTGCATAAGAGCCCAATACCCCAAGCAAGAGTAGAAACATATGTACAATATAACAAAAATAATTTTAAATTTGTATCCATATAAGAAAACCCATACCAATGTAAAACATTTGGGGTTAATAGTTGTCTTTTTATCCCATATTCCTATATCCACCCCTAAACAATGACAAATATCCATAACCCATCAAATGACCTAAAACCACACATCCCTCCTCTTGGGAATGTGGGTGTTGTGTTCTCTAGGCTGCTTCCTGTTGTCTGTGAGCACAGGCATCTTTTTAGGGAACCTGAGTAAATTGAAATAATGGTCACGTCCTGGGAAAACTAGTTATAACATTTGCTGTCCAGTCTCTATGCAATGGAAAAGAGCAAGGCTTATCTACAGTCCTGGCTAGAATAGTCTATGTGGCTGGACCATCTCAGCCTATAGCCTTGAAGCTGTTCTGGATGCAGAACTCTGAGGAAACTCCAACAGAGGCACTCTAAGAGGCTGGATCCCCTGGGCCACTGGTTTTCATTGGTGTCTCTGGTCCTTGTCCTGAAAATACACAAACTTTCAAAGGTAACATACATATCTGCATTGACACAAGTATGGACTGTATGTTGTACACAAGCCAGCCAAAGATGATTTTTTGTTTTATATTTGAGCAGGTAAAATATGTCACCTGTCTTGTAGTTTTTCTAGGTTTATTTCTTTATATGTGTAGCCAGGATTTTCAAGAGGTCTCCCTTGGTTAAGCCTGATCTCTATTAACCTTGAACAAATCCACAGCCTTTTGGAAACAAAAGCATAACATCTTCCCGAGCAGTATGCTTTCTGACTTCCATTTTAAAGTGCATTTAACCAGGGACTGCATTCAGCCACCCCAGCTCTAGGAAGTTAGTGCCCTGCACTGTGGCAGTCGTTTTTACTTAGCTTTTTGTTTCTACTTAATGTGCCAGCTATTAAATGTTCTGTTGTACAGCAGAATTTCTTAAAGGAGCTGAAATCTTTTTTTTTCTTTCTTTCTTTCTTTCTTTCTTTCTTTCTTTCTTTCTTTCTTTCCTTCTTTCTTTCCTTTCTTTCTTTCTTTCTTTCTTTCTTTCTTTTCTTTTAGCTTTCTCAGGCCATATTGGAAATTCAGGCCCCACACTGGGCACCAAAATGCTGTTTTACCTTCCTTAAGGTGGCTGTTCTTTAAAGTACTAGTGCCCCGGACAATGGCTCTTTTGCTGCCACTAAAGGTAGTTCTAACTAAATCTCTATCATTCTAATAAAACTTGAGATTCAAAGGCTGGGGTGAAAATCTGTGCGCTCAGAGAATTAGAATAGCAACTGGCTAACCTTCTCTCTTTGCTGGTGTGGCTTACTCATTATCCTGTTTGTCCAAGGAGGAAAGGGATCAGAAAGAGTGATGGGGACTTTGTGGTACCCTAAAACTACAACAGCAAAAAACTGAATGGAATCCAGAATTGGAAATGCGATTGAATAAACTCAATGCTTCTCTACTCTATACAATGAAAGAAAGAGAGAAAACTACATTACATGAGTGAGAGAAATGAGAGAAACAGTGTGTGTGTTGGGAGTGGGAAGAGATAATATAACTGGAAGTGAAAGTGGTTCTGAGGTTTTTTGAAACAGACCTAAATACTGGGAAACCAGCTGTTATTTTCTTAGACCAGTAAAATCTGTTTGTATTAGATAACCCAAAATTACTTACACCTGCTTTGTACAAAGTAATTTCCCCTTTGAAAGAGTAAACCATGTATTTTTTTAAAAAGTATTTAATTTTTTATTTATTTGTGTCTGTGCAAATGTGTATTCCTGTGGACATATATGTACAACGTAGCCCATACGGAGGTCAGAGGACAACTTATAGGAGTCAATGTGGGTCCTGGTGGTCAGGTAGTCAGGCTTGGTGTCAAAGCACCCCTAATCACTGAGCTGTTTCTCTGGTCCTCAAGACATTTCCTGCTAAGTATTGTTACAATCTCTAGACTCGCTGTTAGATACACATTTAAGAACTGATGGTTGTGTATCAACTGCCATGACATAAATGTTCAATTGTTTATGGTTCTTACACTGAAGGACAGAGAGCAGAGTGTACTGAGAAATGTAGGTTGTATTCATGCCACTGGTTTGGACAGAAAATAGCTTCATTTAACACAATTGTAGGAGATAATAAAAGTGTTTTCTCCAGTGAGCAAATAAGAAAGAGGTAGAGTTCTTTAATAGCAGCAGTCTGGAATTGGATGTGTGGGTCTGTGGGGCGTTTACCCAACCACCCCCACAGTTCCCCAGAGTTTTCTTGAGTGCGAGCAGCAGGAAATATTAGATAGAAGGATTTATTGCGGAGATAAACAGATAGAAAATAAAGGATAGCCTCGAGAGGGCCTGGAATCTATTCCAACGGGCCCCGACTGTCTCTGCCCCAGGGTTTTTATAGAGACGCCAAGGGGTGGAGCAAAAGACCTCCTCCCCCAGCACAGCCAAGTGCAGACCATCTCAGACACCTGCACTCAGGCCCGTGGTCCTAATCATCCTCTATGCAGACCTGCTGGGTAAAGCCACGAGGAACCTGAGAACGGGCTCCCACAGGTCCCCCTTTCTTAATATATAAAAAAAATAACTATTAATGGCTTACAGCAATCTCCATAGCTGTTACACCTCCCAGTATGGGAGTAGAGGATGATAAAGATGGCATTTCTCTTTTGAATTAGGTCCAAGGTGACTACAGCAGTCTTAGCTGCCTCAAGCCCTTTCTAAGCCAAAAACTCTTAAGGTGACTACAAACTTAAAGAATCCCTTAGCTTCATCATTACCATTAACAGGTTAACATAAATATTGCTATACATAGTCACAATTCTCTGTCTTACAACACAAAGCAAACTCTTAACAGAACCATTTAAATTAGCATATATGGCGCTAAATATAGTTAATTTTCTCCGTCTTACAACTTTAACTGTTAATCATTTGAATTTTCTTGCTAACAGAACATAGGAAAACTTCAATGTATTCACATCAAACTTAAATATTTCCTTAACTCCACAAAACCAGGGTGCATTAATATCAATAGGGTAAATATAATTTCTGCAAACATAATTCAACCTCATAACTCCTTTTCTTTATAATTTTTTCAACAAAATCTCAAACCTAGTTAGAAGACCCAAACTTTTCCATTTAAACAGTTCCATTTGTAACACAAAACCAGTCCCAGAAAACAGTTTCTGGGTCATTACTGTAAGTAAACTCAAAATTGTCCCATTGCAATGAAATCTATTGTTCAGTTCATTAAGTCCTAGAATTCAAATGATAAATTCTGGTACTAGCCTTCCAAATATGAAGAAATCCAGAACCAAAATCTTTCTGTAGTTTTATCTCATTTTAAGTTCAAAAAGTTCAAACAAGAAATAAATTCTGATATTAGGCTTTCACTTCAAAATATGAAGAGACGTTTTTCAACCAAAACTTTTTGCAGTTAACAATTTTTGTTCAAACAAGTGTCTCTGAACTTATTCTCAAGCCAGAGACCTTTTTAGGTACAGTAGTATTCTAAACCGCACCGTTTTTGATGTTAGCTCAGGTTTTTCTGTGTTGTGTTGATTTTCCACGGATCTCAGCTGCGGATGCCTTGTGCTGGTTCTGGCATCAGCCATTCTTAGCTTCTTAGCAGCTTCTGGAGCTTTTGAAACTATTCAGACTGCCTACTTTGCAGTCTACTAGGACACTACCTTCTGTGTCTCAGGTTCTTTCAACCATATACATTAAAAATAGACTCACTCTTAACATTTTTTTTTGCCTTGCAAAGCATTTAGACTCACATTCAACATTTACATTGTACAAACTCACATATAACGTATTAACATCTACTTATTTATACTCCTTAAGGAAACTATAGAACTACTTTAGCAAATATATTTCTTATTACTTCTTATATACAACTAGTATCTTTACTTCTTACAAGCTTATTACTACATGTCTTAAGACTACCTTAGATATTTCTTACAAGCTTATATTCTTAAAGGAACTCTATAGATCTATTTTACAAACTTATACAGGGCTACCATTAGCATATATTTAACTTAGCAGACACCTAAAGATTTCTTAACACAGATCTAACAAGATAATTTTTACAAACTCACATATCTTATTTTCATCTTTTTCTATTTCTTACTCTTAATTATTATTACTATCTTTATTAGAAAGATTCTCTTAAACTAGACAGGAAGTACATACATCATTTCTAAACTTTAGAGTTTATAGTCAGCTTTGTTATAAAACACTGGAATTTAGTGAGTGTTGTTACAGAATTGTGATAGTTGTTGCTAGGGGACTGTAACCTTCCCAGGATGACACCACACTCCAAAGTTGCCAGTTCTCTCAGTCGTTCCGGACCGGCAGAGATGCACTGTCAGCGGTAACCGGTTTTTAACTAGAGGCTGTCCCTTCACCCAAATTCATAATAGTTCCCCTAAGTACTTCAATTCAGACAAACCTTTCTATTACAGCAGTACTTTTGGTTTGTTCTACCGAAAAACTTCACTTCACGCTGAGCATGAAATTACCGTATTTAGCTGCTGTAAAGCTCTTTGAGAATTACCACACAGCTATTAGGTGATATAAAGTATTTTTCTTAAGGAGCTAGTAAAGCCAAAAGCGGCACAGCTCTGAACTCCATTTCCGCACTGTTTGCATTAACCAGTGACAAAACCTCAGAAATACTAATCGAGCCACTTTCCTTCTGGTTTCTTTATAGAAACGTCATGGGAGCTGACCTTTCTTAGTTCCACGCTCCTTAGGAAACACTCCGGTAACCACCGAGCTTCATTCCCCTCTTGTGAAAAAACACACATGTCCTCAACCCCATATTAACACAGGATCGGGACCCTTCCATAATCCCGAGCAGGGATCTTTCCATTTCCCATTACCCTCAGCTAAAGGACCAGGAAGATTGGAGTGAGCTCTAATATGGCCCACAAAGCATGGCAGCTTTCTTTTGTGGAATAGCGTCTTGGATTTGTTGAAACATTTACCAAAACTGTTACTATTCAAAAGAGTTAAGAACATAGATGTTCTTTCATGAGACATATCCTTCATTAGCTTACTCTGAGAAAAAGCATTTTTAAGGAACTTTCAGGTGAAGCAACTCTTTTGTAAGACAGCTAGATTTTCTGGTTTGTTTCCCATCTATAAAGCAGTCATTTCTTTTTTGAATGCCTGTTTCGTATCCCCTTAGTTAGATTTGCAAAAGAATCACTCATTGCAGGCTGTTTGTTCAAGAGGTAACTAATTTTCAATTTCACATAAGTTTCTTCATATCTAAGACAACATTCAGTGTATAAACTGCTCTCTTGCTTTCTTAAGGATTTTAAAGTGGCTTGTTTGCTCTTAAAGGTAGCTTTTTGTCATCCAACTACCGTAAAAATTTGCACAGCTATTAGGGTAAATAAGGCATTTTACCAAGGAGCCCCAAACCGCGAAGCACCTAGTTCCGTATCCTTTCAATTTTTCATTGGAACTGACACTTAAACTCTTAAACGATTTTCCTCCTTATTCTTTTAAAAGCTGTATTTTAAGTTTACCATGAACGTATTTTCGAGCTGACAAAAGTGTTTCAAGGCAATGTCGCCATCTTTAGCGGAAAAACTACCTTTCCCAGAATGCATTTCCCTTATATCAGTCCATAATAATATCAGTCCTTTATATCATTTCCCTTATATCAGTCATTTCCCATAGTTCTTTTCGGGTCTGAGAGTCAACTGGTTCTCTTTTACCAGACTTGCTTATAAATTATTGCCCGGGAGGTTTGAACAAAGTTTTTTGCTTTTGCAATGGGAGATTTGAACAAGCATTTTACATTTTCAGCTTTGGCACGTTGGGAGATTTCTATTCTCTCCTCAACTGGCTTTAACAGGTGTCTCTCCTTCATTTGAAACTGGCCTCGGATCAGAACCGCACCTGCCTCGTTAGCGCGCATTGAGGCTGGCATTTCTGATAGCAACTTTTCTAGGGGCTTGTGTTTGTCTTAGCCAGTCAGTGAAAAACAAGATCACATACAACAGCTTTTCCATAGCTCCTTCAGAGAGATTTTCTCCCACTAGTTTTATTCTCATTTTGCTTGTTCCTTCCTTCCCCAGATGCAGAGCTTCAGCTATCTGAGGCTCTGTTCCTCTGCTAGCTGCTTTTGGAGGTAGGGGCTTTTTTTCTTCTCCCCGAATCTGCCTCAAATTCTAGCAGCTTTTTCAGGTCACATATTTTCTGGGAAGGATTATGTCCCTTCTGTTTCTTTGGAGTCTTTTTCCCAGACAGTTCCCAGTTTGGTCTCAGTTTATCCCTTCTACCCCAGAAACAGTTTCCGACACTACAGTGGCGGCTTTCCCTGCTACTGAAAGGTAGGGGCTTTTTGTCCGTTTCTGTTTTCCAGGTCTGTGTGGTTTGCGTACAGACTGAAAATCTAACAAGGGAGGTTTTTGCCATTTCTAAACTCCCATTAGGACAGGTGTTTTGCCTTATCACACCAGAGAAGTCGGCAAAATCTACCTGTGCCCATCTCTGAAGGGTTTTTGCTTCATGGAGGTCCCTTACCAATGTGGGCATGTGGTCAAAAGCCCATGCTTCCTCCCCTAAGCAGTACCTGCCCACATGGAAAAATTTAATTTGTTGGCACAGAGGCTGATGGAACTATTCAGTGCTGCCTCCTCAGCTTTCCTGCATCCTTCTTTCTAGTGTTCTCGAAGAAGCTTGCAACCTATTTTTGTTTGCAATAATCTACCCCCTCCTCTCTCCAAGCATAGACTATGCAACTAAGCTGTAACTGTTTCTTTGCATTTCTAATAATTTCCCCCTCCAAACTTCAAAACACAGAAGAGGTTTTTAATGAATCAATTCTGTCTGGAGTATTGAAATTCACCGTAATGGGTGAGAAGGTAGCCTTAGAAAACACACTACAGACAAAGTCTGAGAAAATAGCCCAGGTAATTACGTGCAGGAATACTAAATTTGTCTTCCTACAAAATTATTGAGAAAGTGATATAAATTGATCTGTCATGCCATCAAAACAATAATTCTTTATAAATTTTCAAATGTGTGAGAAACCTTTGGCCTAGAAACTTCACCCAACAGATGACAAGTGCCTACTAAACGCCAACCTGGATGGAGACCAATTTAATGAGCTTTTGTTGTTTTGTTTTGGTTTTTCTTCACTGTCATCTCCTCCTGGTACACAATCAGCTACAATTTCAAGCCGATAATCCCTTCTCTGTGGCTTCATATTCCTATGGCTGGTCTGTATGGTTGGGAGACTTGGTGGGGAAGCAGAGTGTCTCCCACATCCCTGTATTACTCAGTTTCCCTGATGTGACAAAATATCTGACGAAAGCAATTTAAGGAAGAGTTTATTTTAGTTCACATTTGTAGAGGATATTAACTATGACAGGGCAGGCGTGGTGGCTGAAGCCTGAGGTTCAGGCTACACTGAGGGCCAGTCAGAAAGCAGACAGGCTGCTTCTCAGCTTGCTTTTCCCTCTTCATTCAGCCCTAGACCCCAGCACAGGGAAAGGTGCTTCCCGCAGTTAAGGTGAGCCTTCCCACTGCTACTAACATAGTTAGTCTCCCACAGTCATTCCTAGAGGTTTGTTGCCTAGGCAATTCTAGATTCTGCCAAACTAACAATCAATATAAACATCCAAATCCACCCCTTGTCAACTTGATGCACACACATCATTTTAAGTGATTACCTTCCACTCTTTGTCCCCATATACTCATGTCCATCTTAGAGTGTAAAAATGCATTTAGTTCACACTCAAAAGTCTTTACAGTTTCAACACTACTTAAAAGTTCAAGTCTTATCTGAGATTCTATTGTAATCACTTAACTTTTAGGATCTTATAATATAAAGAAGAAATTGCATATTTCCAAGGTATAGTTGCATAGAATAAACATTTTTACTCCAAAATGGAAGAATGGGAGTGTAGCATGGAATGATCGAATCAAAGTAAGGTGAATACCCCACAGGGAAAACCCTAAATCCTGCAGTCCCACATAAGGCATCTGGCATGTGTGATGGAATCTTCTGGGTTCTAAAGAACCCGAGTAGTCCTGCCCCCGCAGCTCTGAGGCTGTAGCTCACATAGCCTTCCCTTGGGCTAGACTCACTCCATGGCTGTATCTTTCCTCAATGGATGTCCCACCTTCCTGGAATCTCCATCATCTCTACTTCACCCTACACATTATCTTGACAGTCTCATGCAGTGGCTTCTGGCGGCTCTTCTTTCACAGACTGATCCTGGCACACATTGCCTGCCCTCCGCAGTTCTCTAAAACTGTGCAGTAAGACTGTAAGAACTCCTTAATCTTTCATTCCTGCAAAACCAGTGCCATATGGCTGCTGCTGCCAAGATCTGTTGCTAACTTGAGATGTAGCCAGGTTCCATTGGGCCACAGCGGGAGCAACTTCTCTATGCTTTGGTGGATGGATCTACAAAATTAACTTCCAAGGTAGTTTTTCTGTTGTTGTTGTTTTGATTTTGGTTCTTGTTTTGTTTTTTAAAGCAGGAAACCCTTTCTGAAATATTCTCAGCACACGCTTTCATCTCTCAGATGAGTTTGTATTTTTTTTTTTTTTTTTTTTTTTTTTGGTTTTTCGAGACAGGGTTTCTCTGTGTAGCTTTGCGCCTTTCCTGGGACTCACTTGGTAGCCCAGGCTGGCCTCGAACTCACAGAGATCCGCCTGGCTCTGCCTCCCGAGTGCTGGGATTAAAGGCGCGCGCCACCACCGCCCGGCGAGTTTGTATTTTTACAAGTTGGTGCCTTTGATGGGATAGGTTGTGCTTTGGGGGCTGTCCTTTTATCCTAATGAGGAGACTGGGGTGTCTCTTTCACAAGAGCAGATATGTTCACTTTCTGTTCTTGCCTGAAATTTTAAAGTTGCTTACACAACTTTGCATTATAAACTTCATGTTTCCCATATTTTAAAAACCTCTCTCAGATCTTAATAAAAACATTCAGCAGCAGTCATTGCAAAGTCTAAATGTGACAGTGTCTTGTAATTTCCTCCACCAAGGACTTTAGGCAATTACTTCCAAATGCACATCACAAGCAAATACACAGGGTACCTGGGGAGAATACAGCACGATTGTGGCTAGAATGGAGCAACAATGACCTCTAGTTCCCAGTGGAGTCCTGTTTTCCTCTGAATTCCACGGGCCAGGCCTCTACTGTATGTTTTTCTCTCTAGTTTCACCAAATGTGAACTAAATTCTGCTTACAGCATTCCAAGACTTTCCTGTTCCAAGGTTCCAATCCATATCCCTCCTGCAAACTAGTTTGATAGGCTCAAGGTTAGGATTCTCACAATCTCCCTAGAAAATAGTAGCCTTTTCAAATCGCCCCTTATGTACCAGGGTCCTGTCAAAATCAGATTTCTCTGCACATAACAAAAGTGGCACAAAAGCTTCATAACTTTAATCAGCGCAGCTTTTATTACCAATCAGCTTAACATTTTTCTCATACTTTGTCCTGTGAAAATCTACTTGTTACTTTATACAGGAGCTCTTCACAATGAATTATCTGTATGACCAGGATACAATTGCCAATGTTTCTTCTTTCGGCCATTTTTCTTTTTTACTTACATCCTTTCTAGAAAAAATTTCTCTATATTCTGATTGATTTCCCTCTGTACTCCATAGATTATGACAACGAAACTTGATGAGATTTATGGTGCCAGACCCTTATATCATTGAGCCATCGGTTTGTATTTTTAATCATGATTGTAACTGCTGATGAACTGACACTGACCCTCAACTCCAATAGGGTGGTGTCTCTTTGATTATTTAACAAATCATGGGAGTTCCAACCTCGTTTATATAACACTGGTTATTAAAGTAGCACATGTATTTTAAAAACAAGGCATGGACTTGTTATATCAAAATAATAGAAGGCTAGTTTTTAATGAATTCCTCCCCAGGAACTCTCACACTACTTCATAAATGAGTGGAGAGCTGTCAGCCCCGCACCACATATTTTACCAACTCCAGGTAAAACCTTCATGAATGCATCGCCAACTGTGTCAAGGATTTGTGAAAACAGTGAGGATATGCTTCTAGTTATCTCAATCTCTTCTCTCAGTTGCCTTATTTCATTCTTTAACATTTCAGATTTGATTCTGAATCCTTCCTCCTGCAGTTCTTCTTGGACCTGTAAAAAGAAAAATCCTCCATTATTGGCAGAATTTTGTATTTAACAACTTTAGCATAAGTACATTATCTATTTCACTACCACCTCAGAATGGTCTTTGATATTTCAAGACATTTTCACCTAACAATAAAAATATCCATGGTTTGTTCATATTTAGGGAGAATTTCTCAGCATCTTCCCTTGGAGAGTGAAGAGTTTTGTCCCAATTCACAAAAATTTCGCCCTTTGAGAGAGACTGCAGAGGTGAACTGAAACTGACTCTCAATTCCAAGGAAGCATCTCTTTGATTATTTAATGATTATTCGAGTGCTGACCTTGTATAGACATCTGATTATTATCTCTAGGATGGGACACATACATTCCTTTACTCCAGCTTACAGGATGAATCAAGCAGGCACAGGAATAAATAGGGCAATTATGAGGTTGTATGATATTTTATTTTATTGTATAGTTTTATTTCATTTTTAATTTAATTAATTAATCTAATTAATCTCTCTTTGTGCATGCTTGTGTGAGCACATGTGTAGGTTAGTACACATGTATGTGTTTGTACATGTCTACAGAGGCCAGAAGTTGTCATGTATCTTCGTAAACTGCCTCCTCCTTTTTTTTTTTTTATCAAATTTATTTATTTTTACGTTAAATGTTTGAGTATTTTGCTTACATGTATGTGTACCATGTGTGTGCCTGGTGCCCATAGATATCAAAAGAGAGTATCAGATCCCCTAACATTCTAGTTCTAGACAATGTAAGGTGCCATGTGCTTGATGGATACTAAACCTGGGTCCATGGCAAGAACAATAAGAGCTCATAACACCTGAGCCAACTTTATAGCCCCGTTTTGAAGATAAAGTCTCTCCTCAATTCTATTGCTATCTGATTCTACTAGACTGCCTAGCTTTAAGCTGCACAGATCCTCCTCTCTTTCCCCCAAATGCACAAGGGTCACTGGTACATGTCACTTCTTCCAGATTTACCATGGATTCCGAAGATCTAAATTTGTTCCTCATGCTTGCACAACGAGAATTTCACTGATTGATGCATCTCCCAACCCCATCCTCCTCCTCCTCCTCCTCCTCCTCCTCCTCCTCCTCCTCCTCCTCCTCCTCTTATGCCTCCTCCTCCTCCTCCTCTTACTCCTCCTCCTCCTTCTCTTCCTCCTCCTTCCTGGGCTAGATCTGACACATTCACACTAGCTAGACCCAGCTTGTGTCCCTTTCAAGATTAAGCCTAGAGTGCTAAAGACTAGTGGGAAGTGTCAACTGTCGCACAAGAAGACCATCCTAGAAACTCAAACAGCAACTCAGAACCCTGGGGACATTATCTGTACACTCGAAAGGGTAACCCTGCACAGATGCTGGGCTCTTACACTTACAGCTTCAGTAAGACCCATGTGAACTTCAATCAAACATTCGCAGTTGAAGTTACATGTTTAAGATGAACAGTTCCCTTCTTGGGGAGTCACAGCACCATCTGTCTGGCACTGATAAGCCCCATCATCCACACTCACCTTTAGCTTGTGCTCCAGCATCTTCTCTTGCTCTCTCAGAAGCGTCTCCCTTTCCCTCTCCATCTTCTCCTGAAGTTTAGCGATGTTTTCTCGGAAGCTTCTTTCTTGAGCTTTCATCACTTGCTCTTGCTCTTTCTCTTTCTGTCTCAGCAGCTCTCGTTCCTTCTCAGCCACCTCCCTCTTTGTCTGCTCAGCTGTTCCACAGATGTTTGAGAGAGGAAAGAAATCCCAGTCAGAATGTAGCTATGCTCCCCTGGGCTCACAGGGAAACCTCTGAGTACTCCCATCAGCCAGGCCAGCGGCAGCATGGTTCCTAACACAATGGAAAGGACATATAACAGAACACCAACACTGCTGGTTATTTGCAGATCTGGGAGAGGTCATGACCCCTGGCAGGAGGAAGCTCCTTGTTCCAGAAGGATCTACCTGTGCATCAGTCATGGGGCTTTGCAGAATGTACTCACCCCTCTACCAGTTGGACCCTCTACCCTACCTGCTATGGCCCTCTGTCCATCTGTAAGGGCTTTGTCTGACTGCAGGATGGAGTTCTCTACAATAGCCTGTGACTGTAGGAAGCTCTTGAGAACCTCTTTTGCCTGGGAACCCAGGAAGAGAAAATAAAATTCAAGGAGTAAGGTAAGTCTCCTGCTAAAGTATATTGATTAATAAAACACCTAACCTTTTGAGTCCTCTTCTTACAATGTCACTTTAGTTTCATGACCATAACAAAAAGTACAAGCTCTTCATTGATACAAAAACCCTCTGCCTCAGACTCCTTGCTAACTTCACAGCCTCCCTTCCCAGTGATGCTGCCTACCAGCTGCCCCAGGTTATAGCTGCAGTCACAGTTACATGCAGTTCCACAGACACGTAGCCTCCACTGTTTGCCATGTTTGAATATATTTTGTTTCCTATCTTCATGGGTTTTTTCGGATTTTATAGAAAAGACAAAATATGCAGACATGTCACTTTGTATCTCAGATGGCTTATACTGGTATTTCTGGCTGGTTTCTTAGTTTTCATTTATCCAGTTTTATTGGGTTATTATTAACAAATGAAAATTGTACTTGTTTAAGTTACACAATGCCTTAATCTATTATATATTATTAAGTAGTTAATATAATAAAAAAATTATGTATCAGTTGCCTCAAACTACTTTTTTTTCTAGCTTTCAGGTATATGGTGGATTATTCTATTTATAGTCACCATTTGACTTTCAAAACTAATAAGTCTTATAACTATATGGTCATATCTCTTGACCAGTGTCTTCCTTTTCTCCTATTCTCAGGCATAGTAATCACCATTGTATTCTATGTTATTGTGGCAGTTTAAATGAGAATGTGCACTTTAAATGTTTGGTCCCCAGTTGGTAGAACTTATTGGGAAGGATTAGGAGGTGTGGCCTTGTTGGACAAAGTGTGTCACTGGAGGCACGCTTTGAGGTTCAAAAGTCCATACCAGTCTTAGTCTCTTTCTCTGCTTGCTCCCTGTGCATAAAATAGGAAGCTCTCAGCTACTGCTCCAGTGCCATGTCTGTCTGCCCATCATGATGATTATGGACTACTCCTCTAAAACCATAAGCAAGTCCCCAGTTAAATACTTTCATTTGGTCATAGTGTCTCTTCACAGCAATAGAACAGTAATAAGACAGTTAATATTATTTTATCTTTGTTTGATGCTCTCTTTCTCTCGTGCCACTGAAAGTGAGCCACGACATGCAGTATTTGTCTTTGTGTGCCTGGCTTATTTCCATGAATATGATGTGTTCCAGATTCATTCATATTTTCACAATTGGCAGCATTTTTTAAGGTTGAATAGTGATTCATCATACTGATATGAAATAGATGACAGATAGAAGATAGCTAGATAGCTAGATAGATAGATAATTATAGCTAGATGATAGATAATAAGATAGATAGATAGATAGATAGATAGATAGATAGATAGATAGATAGATAGATAGATAGATAGACAGGCAGACGTAGACAATAGGTAGATAAGATAATACAACAAAATTTCATTAGTTAGTACTCAAACCAGCATGGTAGTGGCATAAAAAGGGGCATATAGACTAATAGAAGAAAACTGAGAGCCTAGACATAATGAAACTACATCTCTGCATTACACTTTCCATGTAAACAAACTAAAAATGGATTAAACCTAAGACTTGGAACTATAAAATTCTTAAAACAAAAGTTGGGAGAAAAGCCATGTGATGGTGTTTTAGATTTGACACCCAAAGCATAGGCAAATAGATGGGTGAGACTATAGGCCACTATACACTCTCTGTACAGTGAAGGAAACATTTAATGAAAAGAAAGGGAATACATAGCATGAGAGAAAATGTTTGCAAGCCATAGACTGATAAGGAGTTAAAATATGAAGATGATGAAGAACTCACACAACACAGTAGGGAAAACTAGCAAGCTTAAAGTAACATGTAATTGCCCTGAAAAGACAATTTTCAAAATAGGAAATTCAAATGCCAATGAGTATTCATACTCAGCATTACTAATCCTTCATGAAATCACAAACCAAAACCACAATGAGGTGTCCTCTCATTCCTGTGGCCATGCCTACTATAATAAGCCCAACAGTTTTGGTTGGGTTGACAAAAACCTTTGTAGATCTCTTAATGCAATGGAAACTGATTACAGTCATTGTGCACAACAGCATAAAGATTCCTCATAAAACAGAATTCTAAGATTCTGACCTGCCAAATCTGCCAATGAACAGTGATATGGTCCTAGGCAATGTATTACATCCTCATGCATTACACTTATCTAGTGCATGAGACTGGAAAGCACAGCCACTTAGTTTATATCCTGAAAACTAAACTGGTAATCTAGCCAAGTCGCCTGAAATGACTCGTGGCTCCAGAACTGAATGCTCAGTGTCTGTCAACCATGAACTCATTTTCACCTTGCTTAGTTCTACCAGTATATAGTAGTTATCACTCTACCTAAACTCTGTCAGCCATTGCTTCTGTCATTCCTCACCTTCACTCCCTTCCTGGGCACTTGCTCATAGCCCTGCTCAACCTTCTCCCTGGCCTCTATGTGGAGGCTGTGCCCACCAGGCACAGAAAAAAATCTCCACTTGAGACACTCTCCTTCAGGGGCTCTGTCTGCCAGCTTCTCCAGCCAGTGCTTTCTTGTGTCCTGGTAAGAGAAAGGGCTTCCCCCAGGCCTACAGATGCGAGCTAAGTCAGTCTGGCACCATGTTTTCTGTTTGTAGTGCATTGAACAGAGATCCACACACCCTTGCTTCCCCTCTGCCTTGAACTTTGAGCTAATAAAATGCATACTGTTTCAGAGTACTAGGAACTTGATAGCTTGTTTCATAGCAAATGCTATTTTTCCTAGAAAGGGTAAATTTTAGTCCAAAGACTCGAGTTACCCATTTAAAATAACTGAGAGATGCCGATTCATTCTGTAGCATGAACGCTTCCTTCCTTTCTTGTATGGCAATCTGCCAGGTGAGGAGGGGAAGACAAAACAAAGAAGTTGTTAGAAGGAAGGTATGGTGGTTTGCAAGAAAATGGCCTCCATAGGGAGTGGCACTATTAGAAGGTGTGGCTTGTTGGAGTAGGTATTGCCTTGTTGGAGGAAGTGTGTCACTGTGGAAGTGGGCTTTGCAGTTTCCTAAGCTCAAGCATCCAGTGTCACAGTTCACTTCCCGTGGCCTGCAGATTAAGATGGAGAACTCTCAGCTCCTTTTCCAGAATAATGTTTTCCTGCATTCTACCGTGCTTCTCACAATGATGATAATGGACTTAACTTCCAAAATTGTGAGGAACCCTCAATTAAATGCTTTTCTTTATAAGAGTTGTCATGGTCATGATGCGTGTTCACATCAATAGAAACCCTAACTAAGACAGAAGGGGCCACTGGGACTGTCCTGGATGAAGCAATGAGACAGCTCCAGAATGTACTAGAACAGAAGGAGGATCAGGAGATTTGCTTTAGTCCCAATGTGGTCAATTCTGTGTGACTTCTGAAAAGTCTGTTAACTTCCTTGTGTTCATACCCAGCAGCCGTGAAATCAAGTTGGAAGACATAAGTCCATTTCCTCTGAGAATGGGGGTTGGGGTGGCGGACAAACCAGTTTTCAGAACTGAGGTAAGTGTACTTTCAGTGGAGTTTTGAACCTCTATGAATTTTTGCAATGATTACTTGAGTGTCAGGATGCTAGAACAGGCTTATTTTGTTTCTTTATGTGTTTGTTTGTGCTCATAAGTGATAATCCTGACAAATTTCCTCAGTATGAGCTAAGATATTTTTGTCTTTCAGGGTTTAAATTAAGAGAAATGGAAGACCAGAAACTCTAGGGGAAGCTGCCTTTGGGTTGGTAAGTCATGATACTCCCCTGAGAGTTGTTTCTTGGTGTCAATGCTTTTATCACCCAGGGCTAGTGAACGTGGTGGAGAGTAATCCTATGGTGACATTATATTACATAGTACAGGGTGATCTAGTCACCCAAACCCTTCAAAATGTAAGTTTTGTCTGGCTGTGGCAGGAAGAGAAATCAGAACAACTAGAAACAAGAAAAGGAGCCAGTGCTTTCTTGTGTGCTGGTAAGAGAGAGGGCTTCCCCCAGGCCTACAGATGAGAGCTAAGTCAACCTGGCACCATGTTTTCTGTTTGTAGTGCATTGAACAGAGATCCACACACCCTTGCTTCCCCTCAGCCTTGAACTTTGAGCTAATAAAATGCATACTGTTTCAGAGTACTAGGAACTTGATAACTTGATAGCTTGTTTCATAGCAAATGCTATTTTTCCTAGAAAGGGTAAATTTTAGTCCAAAGACTGGAGTTACCCATTTAAAATCCAAAGAGAAAGATTCAGACCATGAGATCAAAAAAGTGGAGTCTAAGGTTGATAACAGAAAGGCAAGGATCAGGCAAGCTAAGTGCTAAGATGCATTACCACCAGCCTCCTCTGGAATTCCTGCTCATCATCCTTGAAGGAGTGCTCCATGAAGACAGCAATGGCCTCCTTCTCACAGGCTGCAAGCACATCCAGCAGCTCCTGGAGCATGTCTGTTGGGAGGCTTAGTTGCTGGACCATCCACTCATTGTAGTAATCAGCTGCCATCTGCACAGCTGTAGAGTTCTCAAGCTGGGCCAGGGTCATCACTGCATTCTCCAAACAAGGCACAGTTCCACTATGGATGGCATCCACATAGGTCTTCACCAGAGTCCCCAGTCCTCAGAAAAACACCATCAAGAAAAATTTAGACCTAGCATTATCAAAAGCAACAAAATTCTATTCCTCTTGAATTTCTCTTCCCCTCTAAATTCTCCCATATCTTCTGTACTTTTTCCATGTCCTCTCAGAGTCAACATCCATTTAATAAAAATCAACTTCTTTCCTTTGTAGCTCTCTAGTTCAATACACTAAAAATAATCAATGATTATAACCAAGAGGTTTCAAGGCTTCTTGGGAGAAAAAACACTCTGCCATATAAATACAATAAAAGTTTGCTAGAAAAGGAAAGTAAATTTCATCTCTTGTGAGACCAAGTTACAAATGAAAATTCAAGTCCCATCAGAAAAAAAATCAGAAATTTGAAGACACAATATAGAACATGGAACCAAGTATGGACCCATGTGAGTGCTGACAAAGCATGTTCACACAGGCAGAATGTCTGTTGCACTTGTCATGTTTAAACTTCTTTCTCAATTGTATGGGACTTTTGACCTGCTATGTTCTGAAGTGTGTCGCCCCATAAATAATCTGTATGATCAAACTGAGACACTCTTCCTTAGGGACTCCAAGTCATATTGCAGATTTGCAGTCTTCTGGACATCTTTATGGTATTATTTGAGTGTGACATGTTAGACCTCAATAAACACTCATACACAGAAAGTTCAAGTATGGAACATGTATGTGTGATCTGAACATTTGTTTCTCCATATTCCTTTACATAAAAACAACAGTTTTCAAGACCACAAAAGATCATCACTTCATTACATATTCAAAGCCACAGAGACATTCATGTGACAAAAGAAACTCACGATTTCCTGTGACAATAATTCCCCCCCCCCCCAGGGTCTTTGTCTTTGCATTGGTGAAAATGTAGGAACAGAATTTTTTTCGATTCAACCTGGAAATTCCATGCCAGTTGGTTTTCTGGAACTTTTTCAATTTGTAATAATAAATTTTTGTCACTTGTAGGCCAGCCAAAGACAAAGCATCTCCGTACTGGAAAGAAATATCTGATACATTCTCTGGTCATGTTGGACTTTTGGACTTTGGGATTGTTTCCTGTAAAATAAAATTTAAAAAAGGTGGGAGGAGGGAGAGAGCACTCATTGAAGAGGCAGCTAGAAGAAGATATGGTGACCCAAGAATGTTTTCAAGGCTGTAGCCCCAGGACATCTGAATGGCTGCACCAACAGCTTTAGAGTAACCAGTGCCTTAGGAGACCTCACTACTTAGTCATTAATTCGACTTGACACTGTTTTTCAGAGAGACTTGTAACATAAATTAGCTATGTAAAATGAATATTTGTCTAAATAATAGATGAACGAATAAAAAATATTGATTCTAGGCACTTACCTATCCTACTAACATAGTTCATGTAATGAATTTGAAATGTTAACATGCCAGTACATTGCATAAGGCTAGAAGGTGAAAGTTGGGTGAAAAATGAAACATTGCACATTAGTAGAGACACACATCTACTTCCCCCACCCTCATCCACTGAGAGTTGCTTTGTTTTAAACATGCATCCACTGGAAGATGTAACTATTTGAACTAGTAAAACATTCTGAGTAAGAAATGTTTTTAAAATTAGGTCAGTAGATTTCCTTGTGATTTTAGGTTTTCTCCCTTATTTATTTGATGAACCATTTTTCTCAAAAAAGTTTATAAAGAACATATAAATTAACAAATAAATAAATAAGGCTGAGGAAGTAGTCTCCTTGATTATAATCCTTGCTTATTTTTGGTTTTGTTTGTAATACTAATGGGTATAAAAATATTATATATGACATGTCCTAAGGTAAAGTGGGTTTAAAAATCTTAGCCTCAGAATATTTTCAAGCAATAATGATAGCCAAAATTATGGCTGCCTGTCGATTGTCATGACCATTAACACGGGTTTCAACCCAGTCTCATGCAGATATGTCAAGTGCTGTGCAGGGTTTAGTTGATGCTACATCCCTGTTGAAACTTCCCTCACACTCTGATACCTGGAATCAGCTTCAGGGCATTCTCCAGGTACTCATCTGCTGTGATGATGCATCCATCTAACTTCAGCTCCAGAATGAAATCCCGAACAGCCTAGACAAAGTCTGGAAAGAAACCCACGAATTCACTAGAGTCCTCTACCTCATCCTCTCTGGGGCTGGATTTTGTCCGGATTAGCTGTGTTAATTCAGTCACATAGCTGGGATTGTAGCTAAGGATATGAAGCTAAATATCTTCCAGGTCTCATATAGAATTAATTATTAAAAATATTTCCCTTTGAACACTCCTCCACTGCTGGTGGGAATGCACACTTGAATACAGCCACTTTGGAAATCAATATGGAGGTTTCTCAGAAAATTGGGAGCCAATCTACTCAAGACCCAGCTATACCAATCTTAGGCCCAAAACCAAAGATGCCCTATTATACCACAGAGACACTTGCTCAACTATATTCATAGCAGCTTTATTCATAATAGCCAGAACCTAGAAACAACCTGTATGCCCTTTAAGGAAGAATGGATAAAGAAAATGTGATACATTTACACAATGGAGTATTACTCAGAGGTGAAAAAAAGATGACATCATGTAATTTGCCGGCCAATGGATGGAACTGGAAAAAAAAAATCATCCTGAGTGCGGTAACTCAGACCCAGAAAGACAAACAGGGTACATACTCACTCTCATAAGTGGATATTAGTTACAAAGCTACAATCCACAGCCGAAGAGAGGCTAGGTAACAAGGAGGGCCCAAAGTGGGACACAGGGATTTTTCTGGGAAGGTGAAATAGAAGAGATCTCCTGGGTAAACTGGGGACTAGATGGGGGCTGGGGGTATGGGAACATGAGGGATCTGGTTGGGTGGGGGGCAGTATGGAGGTGGAGAATAAGGAAAGAGATGTCTTGATGGGGAAAGGGCATTTCAGGGTTAGGGAGAAACCTGGTACCAGGGAAACTCCCAGGGATCCACAAGGATGACTTCAGCTAAGACTCATAGCAATAATGGAGAGGGTGCCTGAATGGCCATCTCCTATAATCACATTGGTGACTACACTAATTGTCGTCAGAGAACCTTCATTCAGTAACTGATGGAAGCAGATGCTGAGATCCACAGCCAAGCACTGGACGAAGCTCCAGGAGTCCTGTTGCAAAGAAAGAGGAGGGACTGTACTAGCCAGAGGGGTCAATGTCATGAAGGGGAAACCCATGGAGACAGCTGACCTGAGCTCATGGACGCTCACAGACTCTAAACCCACAGCTAGTGTGTCTGCATGGCACCTATCTAGGCACTCTGCATGTGTGTAACAGTTTTGTAGCTTGGTCTGTTTGTCAGGTTCCCAGCAGTGGGATCAGGCCCTGTCCCTGCCATTTGAGCTGGCTTTTGGGAACCTGTTACCCAGGCTGGATTGCATTTTCCAGTCTTGATGCAGGGGAGGGGTTGGTCCTGCCTCAATTTGGTGTGTCATGCTTTGTTGACTCCCATGGAAGGCTTACCCGTTTCTGAATGGAGAAGGGGATGGAGGGGGTAGGAGAGACATAGGGGGATGTTGAGTAGAGGAGGGAGGGAAATTGGTGGTCAGTATGTAAAAGAAATGAAAAAAATTATTAAAAAATAAATAATAAATTAAAAACAATATTCCTCTTTGTCCTGTGTCCATTCTACCTCAACCAAGACTTGCTGACTTAGACTCCAGAAAAAGCAGTAAGTTGCCTTCCTCCTAAACTCAATGAAGCATGGCAGTTCCATCCCTGGAAGGATACTGTAGCTGCTCCAGAGCCTGGTGGTTGATGGTGCTCATGCTGTTGTAGACAAAGGTGCTACTTAGAAGCACGGCCAGGGCGAAGATCATCCAGCAGTCATTCTTAGGGTCACCCTGGGAGTCAGAACACACACGGGGACAAGGGAGTTAAGAGTCTAATATTCATTCATTCATTCAATTGTTCCCTCATTCTCTCAGATACATTATTACTGAATCTGAGAGAAATATCAAAATCTGAAGATAATTTTACATTTGATCCTCATTAATGACCCCTCTCAGGGCATTAGCTTGTTTAGCTATTAAGTTAACTGGTAGAGTTAGGATATAATATGGCTCAGTGGTAGGAACCTTGGCAGGCATGCACAAGGTTCTGGGTTTGATTCCCGGAACTGACTGATAAAAAGACAAAACATTCAATGTGTATAAAACATTTCCTAAGCACCTGGAACACAGTAGGCAGTGATAAATGGACAGTTACACTTTCATAATTTTGTCATGATTATAGATATAAACCCTATTCAGTTGAGTGCAATGTTTAATTGTGCTTCTGACAAAATGCAGAGACACATTTTGTGGCTATCAATTTCCATACAGTTGTCTTCTAGAAGATGACTTTCTACCATAGCAAATAAACATGTCAACATACTCATGCAATCACAATGACAATGTCTACCAGAAAGAGAGCTAAAATTATTAATAACAAAAAACAGCACAGAGAAGCACAGAGAGGGAATGAGTTAATCTGAGAATTTAGAGAAAAAAATCATTATATTAGATAAGATTCTGCCTTACCTTTTCTATGTCACCAAGGCCCTCTGTGTCCAGAAGGACTAGGGTATGGTTTGGCTTGGTGGGGTGGGGCACACACCACATCCAGATGCCCTTGGTTTCAGACTGCACTGTGGAACCCAAGGAAAAGCCTGAGGAAAGAGGGAAAACAGCAAAAGGTCACAGCAGGAAGATCAAGGATTGCAGAGTGCTAAGAATGTTTAACAAGCAGCAAGGAAAGTTTTGCTTTTATCTCAGCTAGGACCATGAATTCAGTCCATACATAACAGACTCTCCCAAGGAACACTTGTGGCTTCTACTTACCTCATTATTCCAACTCTGCAGAATGGACTGTGTTGTAGAATTAGTTTAGACTCTATTAATTGTAGTGTTTTTATCTGAGTCCAAAAAATCCTGTGTCCTCTTACTTCTCTGGTAGAGTTCAACCACTGAAACACATCAGTGAATGGCCACTAGCTGGCATTGTGTTCTCTTACTTCTACCCTCTTGAGCTATAGTGTGCCAGGGACTTACTCCTCACCTCTGGTCATAGCTCCCTTCAGGCAGCTCCATCCAATATTTATTTCTCTTCCCACATGTTGAGACTCATTCTTTACCTGCTCCTTTGGAGTGAAGAGCGATTAACTCCTAACTGGCCACTCCTATTGCGACTCACCAAGTGGTGCTCACATCTGTTGGTTCCCTTGCCCTCCCTACATCGTTGTGTACAGTACCACCATTCCATACCCTTCAGTTACCCCATGAGTGCATGCAGTAGTTTGGATCTGGAACATCCACCATGGACTCGCTTAACAGAAATTGCCTTAGTTACCAATGTTTTCTTGAGTAGAAAATAAAAGCAATACTGTTGAAACTTACCTGTCTAATACCTATGTCTTAGGGCTCTCAAATGCTAATCACTCAAAAGTTTACAAAGTTTTTTGATCTGGGAAAGGAAAAATATTTTCCCCAATTGATGGCCAAGAGTTCCTCTAATAGAAAGATAAAGGCAAAAACAAATGGGTTGTTCAGGAGGCCCAAGAAGAAAGAGGAAGCAAGAAAGGGAGAAGGGAGAGGAAAGGAAAGAAAGGAGGAGAAAGGGAAACAGATAACCAGAGGGAGGATAGGAGGAAGAAAGAAAGGATAAGAAAGAAAGGAGAGAGAGAGAGAGAGAGAGAGAGAGAGAGAGAGAGAGAGAGAGAGAGAGAGAGAGAGAGGCTGGAGAGATACCTCAGGATGGAAGAATTTTACAGTCAAGTTTCAATCAGAAAAGGTATTGAATCACTGATGTGAAAACTAACTAACATATTAGGAAGAAAGCTGCCTGTGGGCTTTTTAAAGATGGAAACACCAAATAGAATCATGAGAGGCATGGCCTACATGTCAGTTAACAACATAGAGACAATATAGTAGGGGAAAACAGCTATTTTACAAAATAGAAAATAAAGATTTCAAGATGCTCAATCTTACAGTGGGTTAAAGAGCATACAGCTGTGCAGCGCACAGGTCAAAAAAATTAAATATGTATCTTATGCTCCCAATTTTGGGGGAAGCATGTGTGGAATGCTGGAAATAGCATCAATGCTCATCAATAACAAATGGATAAATGATAGATGGTATCCTCAGACAACAACATGTTGTAAAGTGGTGGAAATAAATAAACTATGGATATGTGTGACAATCACAAGACACTCAGTGTCCTCTTCTGGCCTGTGGATATGCACACGGTGTACCTACCTGTGCAACACACAAGCTCATATATTCCCCTACACAGAAAGAAAGAATGCATGTGTTCCCTGTAAATGAAAGTATCGAGGAGCTTCAGAGAGTGTGTGAGAGAGTATGATCTGGGTTCCTGTGGTTAGTCAGATTTTATTCCCAATATCCAATATTTGATCTGGATATTGATCTGGATGCTCACTTCATATTCATTAACTTTATTGTCAATAATTCATAAAAGCTTTGCTATGGTAATGAAGTCAGTCTCAGAAGGACAAATCATCATGTTTTCTCTCGTTTGTGGGTCCTTATTTAAGCAGATACCTCAAACCGTACGTGTAAGAATGACATGAAAGTCGAAGGGAAACTGTGTGAGGAATGAAGGAGACCAGTGGGAGGGGGGAGAAGAGAGTAGGAAAGATTATGGGGGGAGACCTGCTCAAACATACTGTATCCATGCACAAAAATGTGTTATAGGGAACACAACATAGCAAAATAGCAAATTGAAGTTTTAAAAAAAAGGTTTGTCATGAAATACAAAAACAACAAAGCCAAACTCCGAGACTGGATGACAGCCCAGTTTGGATGTTGGGTATATAAAGACCCTAGCACGCATCCTTCTTCAGGCCATCTGTATTTAAGTAGGACAGGTAAAACAATATTAACACTTGAAATGTTCTTGTGGCTTCAGCAAAGGTACAGGAGGAAGAATGGGGGCCCTTGACAGAGTTCAGCTGCTGATCAGGCCAGAGTAGAGTGGGTCAAGAGAAATGTGAGGTGGATGTTTTGATGAAGTTGGGGAACAATCACTATACAGAAGAATGTGATCTTTTTCCATAGATTATAAACTATAATTTGATGAAAATTCATGAGAAAGATTGGACTTTTCCTTAAGCTGAGCCTAGAAAAGTGTGCTCAGTCCCCCTACCAGAGGTCTAAGGAAATGGTTCCCACATATCTGAAGGACACTCACCATGGTTCTGTCCTGCAAGACGGTTCATGAGGTAGGACTTCCCTGTCCGATATAAGCCAACAATGGCCACCACCACCAGAGGCTGAGATATCTTCCCAAGAATCCTTAGGGCCTCCAGGTTTAGTGTCAGCTGCTCTTGCCAGTTCTGCACCAGACAAATGGGTGCCTCCATGGTCGACGAAGATGCCACAGCACTCTGTAACTCAGAAAAATCACAGAACAATCACTTGAATGACATGATATCAAGGTCATCTCTGGTTATTACTCAAGCCAGACACATCAGCCTTTGTTTGTACAACACCTGTATGAACTTCGGTGTGTTTCTAAGGGGAAAAGTGAGTTGCCTGTCCAGTACTTAAAATACAGTATCTTATGATTTTTATTTGAACTATGAAAAGGATCACCTGGCTTTTTAAAGAATAAAATGAGAAAAGCAAAAAACTGGTGTATGAGTCCAGAGTGCACTTGGGTTCTGTAGAAAGCAGAGCAAAATGCACATGATAAACTTGCCAAGTGAGTAGGAAGATGTCCTGGCATTCTAAAAGAATTTAAAGTCTCATTCAGTATGTGAAGAGTACTGAGTACTGACCCTGTGTTGGGCACTGCCTCAGGTGGCTATTATCAAGGAGTAAAGAAAATGCGCGCAAATTCCTGCCTTGGTGGGTCTCTATTCAAATGGGAGAGATAATAGCAGAGAATGAACACACACACACTCTGTGTGTGTGTGTGTGTCTCTCTCTCTGTTTCTCTCTGTCTCTCTCTCTCTCTGTCTCTCTCTGTCTCTCTCTCTCTCTCTCTCTCTCTCTCTCTCTTACACACACACACACACACACACACACACACACACACACACACACACACACGTTTTAGAAGAAAATGGAGAATGAGTTAGGGACACTGGAAATTGGATTCAGAAGTTTGTAAACAGGGACCGATTCCACCAGCATGAAATGAAGCCTCTTGGTGACATCTTTGAGGACAGATTTCTACCTTCAGGAAAGCACTGAGGGCACAAGGAAGAAAACTGGAGAGGCTAACCCACCAGGGAGCTGCTGCGGGACTTTCGGGTTTGGCTCCTGGGTCCCAGACAGAGCTACCTTCCCAAGTTCCCACCACCAAGAATGAGACTCATTTCTCATTCTCAGTCTCCCAAGCCAAGGGTTAGAGGTCTGAAAAAAGCAGCGCATGCAGCCTTGAGACGCCAGAAGGCGCTCTGCACCGGGCCACACAGGACTGAGTCAACTGTGCGGTCCCGCTGCTTGCCATTGCTAGCCCACCAGTGAGAGTGTGCAACCCCAGGTGTTCCCCGGAATTTTCTCCCAAGGAGTCTGTTGAGAGAAATGCTCGTGACGACTCACCCGGCGCTGGCTCGGCAGCAGGGACGAGTTCTCAGCCCACTAGGCTCATTCGCTGGACTTCCTCCTGCTCCAGGCTGCTTGAAACAGCCACTGTTAGAAGTTGCAAAATAACAGCCACCCAAACACAAGTTGAGATAAAGAGAACTGAAATCGAAACCATGCTCTTTTCCTGATGAATCAGTAGTTGGGAGGGACTGAGCAAAATAACGAGTTTGTAACCTGAGCAGAGCCTGTCTGAGCTAGAGGAATTTCCGAGATTCCTCTAGACTTTCTGAAGTTTCCACGATGGCTCTTCTCAGAGATTCAGCATTGCTCTGTCCACTCCACACCACTTAAAGCAGATAAAATTAAGCTGGAAGTGGTGGTTCACTCCTGCAAACCTGGCAGGCAGGAGGACTGCCACGAGTTCTACTTCAGCCTGGGCAAGACAGTGAGTTCCAGATCCTGTCTCAAAGAAACAAACCAAAACAAAAATGAGATAAAAGTATGCTCGTGCCACACTACTGATGCAGTCTTGGCACTTCTCAGGTTACACCCCTTTCCTGTGCATCAGGAGCCTAGTAGAAACTCCATGCATTGACTTGCAAATAAATGTGTATGTATAGACCAGCTAGCATCTAAGAAAGAGTCTGTGATTCAGTGAGTGGAGCTCCCAGAGACTGGCTCAGGCTTTGGTGGAGAGAAACCCAGTGTAGGTTAATGCTAAGCTTGGAAAATGGTTGCGGGGTCGGGGGCGGGGGGGGGGGGGGGGCGGAGAGTTGGGGAGCAGTGGGGGGAAAATGGGCCCCCTTCTATTTTTGTGCTCTTTCAGGGGAAGATTGATTTCTTATTTTTATTATCATGGTAGGTTTTATCCTTATTTATTTATTTATTTTATAAGAGACAGGGTCTCATGAACCTCAAGCTGTCCTCCAACTTGGCAAAGATTGTAAGGATGGCTTTGAACTTCTGATCCTCCTGCCTCCACTTTCCAAATGTTGGGATTATAAGCATTTAGCTATCTTAGGTAACTGTATGAGGTGCTCAGAATTAAACCCAGGTCTCTATGCATGCTAGTCGAGAACTCCCACAACAGAGCTACATCCTCAGCCCCTTTAAGCTAATTTTTTAAATTTGTGACTTGATAATTGGATTTCATTCATTGTTGGGAACTACCTACTCCAAACCCTCTTTAGTCCCATCAGAAAGGGAAGACTGCTGTTTCTCTCCATGGAGCACATTCCATCACCGCTGCTAAACAGAGAAAGCAGAATCACACAGCATATAAGTCTGCCTGTGGTGCTCCTCAGGGAGCACTTCCAATCAGTGATTGCCATTCAGTGCTCTGGGCCCCTTGGCCTCTTGGAGCTAGACAGCTGCATCTGCACTGTGGTTCCATACTTCCCCTCCACACATTTCAGAACACTGGGGAAATGATTCCTCTCAGATGGAGCAGGAGAGAATAGCCCTACACAGTACAGCCCAAACCCAGGCTGTGTATCCTCGCCAAAGTGGATGACTGGATTTCCCCCGGCCGGCCGAGCAGCCATTCCTTCCTTTTTTCCTGCATTTACCAGGGGGCAAGGGAAACAGAAGCTGAAACTGTGTCCTGACATGAATCTGCTTTGTTTAGGGAGTCAAGGATAATGCTCAAGACCAAGCCCTGGGTATTATAGTCTTCTTATTTTTTTTTAAAATCTTCACTTTCTTTAAAATGCTTACCTGCTGTCAGTTCCATGTTCAATTCTTTAACCAAAGCTTTCATCATAAGAAATGATGAGAATACAGAGCGAGCCAACATTCCCAGTGCAGCTTGCTTGGGAAGGAGAACACAGGATTCAGTCAGATCTGTCAGGAGAGCTAACAACACTGGATTGTTGCTTCCTGCCCACTGACAAGGAGTTGCCTGTGTGCTTCCCCTCACTTTCTGCGGACTTCCCAAACTATTCTTTTTTTTCTTGACTATTTGTCCAGTACACTTGAGCATCTCTAATCTACAAATCCAAACTTCAAATGCCCCCAATACTAAACTTTTTTGAGTTCTGACATAAAACTACAAGTAGAAAATTCTATTCTATGAAAGACTCCTTTTTCACAAATTAATTAAAATATTGCATATGTAAACTGGCATGGTGATGCACATATATGGTTGTAGGTGGAGGCTAGAGAATCAGGAGCACAAGGCCATCTTTAGCTATGTAGTAAGCTTGAGGCTATAATGGGATACATAAGATTTTGCCCCCAAGTGTGGGTGCAGGCATACTATATTTCCCATGCTCAGCTCAGAATAATACTTCATGTATAGGACCTCTCTTTTCACTTATTTTGAGACAAATTCATGTTTGCTACTGCATATGCCAGGCTGAATAATCTGTGAGATTACAAGGTTTCCCCCATTCCTGTCTCCTATTTTACTGTAGCATCAGTGGGATTAGAGATTACACATGGGCTCTGGAAAACCAAACTAAGTATCTCATGGTTGTGTGACCAAAGCAGACCTAGATGCAGCTCAAAAAGACTTCTTCCCTTCAGTAGAGAGGAGGCCTCTTGGAAACAACTTAAATTTTCAATAGAAAGAAAACCACTTCTCCATATACATGCATTAGTGAGGACATCTTCAACCCTCCACCCCCTTGACTGAGTATTCTGGTACATCAGTGCCCAATCTGAATAATAACCAATACCATAAAGAGTGATTACCATAGCCATATAGATATTATGCAGGCTACATTAAAAACAGACTATAATCAAACTGACTTATGAGTTAATAGGGTCCCAGATGAGCCACAACAGATACTATTTTATTATTAACTGAAATCATACTATCATTAACTATCCTTATTGCTGGTTGGGATGAAGTCCTTATGTAATAACTATGAGTATTTGTTTGTACTCACGGTTTTTTCTTGGTCATAAAAAATGTCTACATTTCCCTACAGGATTAACAAAACAGACCATGTGACTTGCTATGTAAATGAATTGTGAATGGAAGGTACAGAGTTCTTAAAGGCATTTCAGATTCTCTCTATTCCTGCTTTTTCTGATTTGTATTCCACCATGAGAAATGCAAAGCTCATTTACAAATTGCTCCATTCAAATGATCACAAAAGGAATGGACACAAATCTTACACTTGAATCTAACCCCAAACCTAATATATACCTTCTGCAGTTAATTGAGTCATATGAAGAAAGAAATATGCATTGCTTTTCACAATCTATTAACATATTTGTGGTTTTATTGTGTAATATTACCACAGTCAAATCTGCCTAGAAGCATCTCTTCCAAATAGATGCAGATTCCCCAAACTGTTCACTCTTATGGGTGGCTAGTCCTCACTTCTGCCTTTCTTTGTTTGGGCAAGTTTCTGGGATAGTGCAGAGAATTTTCCAAATGAGGCAAATCAAAGAATGCCCTTCTTTAAGTATCAGAAGGTGTCATTCTCTCTGTTGACAAGGAAGAAATTCTGAATAGATGCCAATGTAAAGGAATTGTTCCCTTATCTCTTGCCAAACCAGACACTGGAAGAATTTCTCACAAACAGCTCATGCTGAAGGATTTCTAATGAACATTTCTTCATGCAGCTTTCACCATTGACTTAAGAGAGAGACACTGGCACATGAAATAAATAGAAACAATATTTGAGTTGCTTGATTCTTAGGTGTTATTACTTATGCAGCACTTTAGTTGAGAAAGATGCATCTACTTTTCAAAATTTTACTTTCCTTTTCTATATTGTTCTGTATAATATGGATGATTTAAAAAGAGAGAGAGAACAAAGATACATGTGAGTTAAGAAAACAAATCCTCCCCTTAAAAATTTGCCTGTCTGTCCATTAGGAGAGCATCCCACACAACAGCTTCACACACTTCCATCACTCTTTCTCCCACAGTGCACACACACTTACATTTCTCTTCATATGAGTGGACAAATCCTGTCCTGTTGTGATCTCTAACTTCCCAGGGAACAGACTGTGTAAACTGAAAACACAATAGCGAAAGTTTGTGTGTGTTCTGTGAACAGAGGGAATGATAGAGCTGAGTGGGTGGGAACTAGAGTGGAATAATTCTGAGGAGAGCCCACACAATATCGAAGTACCGTTGTGGATGTGGTTTAGTCACTAATCGCTCAGGGGATGGTGTCTTTGCCCCTCAGCCACCCTCGGTTGAGCATCACTGGATGCATGCCACATTGCTGCTGATAACCACAGCAACAGCCTGCTTCGAGGCAGCCTTGTGGTTTTGTCATTGTCCATTTCCCTGGTAAGAGATTCTTGGCAAACAGTTGAAGAGAATATCTTCATCCTAAGGTCCAAGATCTACTTGAAAAATCTAAATAGAGATGATATGGCCTCCCTCGATGGTCTGTAATATCTGATTTATGAGTAGGTAATTAATCTTCAAGCACAAAAGACTACACTAGTGTCTCTTATACTAGTCGGATGTAATTCACTACAGGCTAAGAAGTTTTTGAGTTTTTTACTTTAGTAACAGACCAATTAAAATTTGCTGGTAAAGGTATTCATTTACATATTTACTGTTTTGGTTTGTTTTGTTTTTTGAGACAGGGTTTCTCTGTGTAACCCTGCCTATCCTGGAACGCACTCCATAGACAAGACTGGGCTTCATCTCAGAGATCCATCTGCCTCTGCCTCCCAGGGGCTGTGATAAAAGGCATGTGCCACTACCGCCTAGCTTCATTTACGTTTTTCATGTATATTATTATCACTCCATGGCCTTCAGAACCAGTTTATATTAATTCTAAATAAAGGAAGAAAAAGAAGGAAGGAAGGAAGGAAGGAAGGAAGGAACGAAGGAAGGAACGAAGGAAGGAACGAAGGAAGGAAGGAAGGAGGAAAATGAGGCTTCAGAGACAGCTCAGTTGGAAAAGTGCTCACTATGCCAGTATGAGAACTTGAACTCAACCCTTAACTTTTACAAAAACATCTGGACAGAGTGGCACGTGCTGGGAATCCCACCACTGGGCAGATGGATACAGATGGTTCCCTGGAGCTTCCTGGCCCAACAGCCTAGCCTAATCAGTAAGGTCCCAAAGAGAGACCTTGTTTCAAAAACAGTGGATGGTTCTTGAGAAATGACACCCAAGATTGACCTCATTTTTGCAATTTTAAAAATTATTTTTGTTGTGTGTGCTTATGTGCACATTGAGCATGTGTGGCCAATGTTCAGGTATAAATGCCCATGTATCACAGTGGAAATCAGAGGACACCTTAGAGAAATAAGTTATCTTCTCTTACTATGTGGATCATGAACATGGATGTTATGTCATGTGACTTGGTGACATATCTGTTGAACTGTCTCTCTGGCTCGAATTACTCTTTTTTTTTCTTTTTTCTTTACTATGAATTTACTTTCAGTGACTATTAATTATTTTTATAATTATAGAAACACATATTCATAACAATTGTGTGGTTAAAATAAACAATCCATTTCAAGAGACAATCCCTGGGTACATATTGAAAATTGCTTTTCAATATATTCACTTGGTAGACAGATATTTAATAAATAACAATTGTGTACAAAACTGTTGTATTGAGGTTAGTTGGGCACAGGTGAGTTATACTAGCAGTTTAGATAGAAGAGCCTGCTTAGAATAAAGGATTGTGCCAGCATGCAGACTTAGACAGGAACCAAAGTTATAATAGAGTTACTGAAGAAAATAAAAAGGGAGCATACTTGTTCCTACAAAGAAATCGGATAAAATGGGATGTCAATAGCAGGTTGAAGTTGGGCAATTTTACATTTTATTCATATAGTAATTTGCTTCAACTATGCTATGATAAGCACTGTGCAGTATGGTAGATGTGGGTGCCTTTAGTGAGCTTGTCAATTGCCCTCATTTGAGAGAACTACTTTAAGAATTTGGTGACTTCACAGAACAAGACCTGGTTTCAGAATCAGTAACAAAGAGGTGTCACAGCATGAAAGTGAGCAGGTGTGGGGAGGGCTGGGGTAAGAGGTCGGTTAGAAGAAGAGACAGGATTTCACACTCTCAGATGAACAGGGTATAAGGAAGGACAGGCTCCATTGCTCAGGCCAGCTGTGCCCTGGTTCAGGACAGAACCTGCTGCCTTCTTTCCCCCACTCTAGAGAGGAAACTGATTCAAATAACACTTTACAAGGAGAGTTCATTTTATAGAGCTTCACTGTCCTATTCCCCATGTTTCACATGAAGGGCCCTCCTGAGACTTCAGAGAGCTTCCTTAAATTCTTGCTGTGGTGAAGTCCTATGTCAGTGACTCAGTGTGATGTAGGATTTTTCTCTAACCATAAACATGGTGTCAAATTCTTGACTCCTTGATAACTAACCATGGAGAGTAGAAAGGTTACTCAAGGAACTTGACATTTGCTTCCTCAGCACAAGTGGATATGAAGATTCAAGTTTGAATTGCTAGAGAGCCGTAATGGTGGTTTTCAGGGACAGTGTGAAAGAGAATTTGCAGTGGTTCAAAGAGCCTCAGAGAACCTGCTCAATTAACCTGGGGTAATCAACAACAATAACAAACATAAGAAATCCTGTTTCAAACAGGATGGAAGGTGAAAACAGAAAACAAAAGTGTCCTGTAGCCCACACTCACACATACACCATATACAGATTTTTCCAGAATTCAATTTTATTTCACATAGATAAAAACAGAAAAATATGAAGTTTTCCCACATCATAGCACAGGAATTCAATGGAATATATCTTACTCCAAGTAAAACTTTACTACGGTATAACTGAAGTAAGATTTTTGTTCTTCAAAGTAAAGCAAAATAACAAATTATTGTTTGAAATTATTTTAAATCCAGACATAAGCATTTGGCTTTATTATTAACATCCTATCTAATCCATACCAAATGATCTCCATATCAGTTAATAAAGATGTTTCTTAAAATGGTCTTGGTCAGTTTGAAAATAGCAGGAAAAGCAACAGTTCAGAAATAACCATAATTTTGCAACATATTCAACTGTGTGGTAACTATACACACACACACACACACACACACACACACATAATATGTATTATTGTAATATATATTATATATATATATGGTTCTAATCAGCTCTTTTGTACCCACAAATTAATTTAAAATAGTTTTCACCAATTTTCTGGACAAGTTGATGATTTAGAATCAAGTAATAGCTATTTTAATGTTTGCCCAAGAGACTAAATTCTCAAAAATTCTTTTAAATAGACGAAAATTTCAAATAAGTTTGTTATCAGATAAAACAAAAGTTTCTGATTGCTCATCTTGAATAGTGTTTGATTTCAGGCAAAACATGTACAGAAAATGTAAACTTAAACTCTGCTGTAAGATGTAACTCTTTTAGAACTTAGACTTCAAGACTGGTCTTAAGTATTTACTTATAAACATGCCAAGATATTATTTACCTTTTTTTTGCAGAAAAATGAAACCACAAAATTATTACCGGGACTGAAAATTTTGATAACTCTACCATCTAATGTTGGAATAAGATGCATTATTTGAAATACATAAGCTTAATTAATATTTGGTTTCTTTGCACATTACCTAGATTTAAAATACTCTATGTCTATGTTTCAAAATGTGAAATTATAGTATATGTTGATAGGTTTTTATTGTGGCAGAGAGGCAATATTAGTCTTCTATGGAAAATCAAGAAAGAAAGAACCTATTTTTCTTTCTTTCTTAGGAGTAGAAAAATTAAATAGAAGAAAAAAGAAAAGCCTGATGCCCCCAATAAAAGGGTGATTAGTTGAAGAGAGCAGTATTACTTTTTTGACACTTAAAAGCATTCTCCCTAGTATCGGGTATAACATAATACCATCTAATTCTTAGTATTACAGTCACATATGTATATGCACACATATAAAAATACAGGCACTGCATGGCAACTAGATACCTAAGTCAGAGCATTAGCAAATCACTTACATCCTAACAGCTTGTTTAGACCTGAACAAACTATCAGTGAGTAAACTAGTAATTTTTAAATAATGTGGTAAAACTCTGGTTGTGGTATTTTATTTCACTGAATTAATTTGAGGGGGGAAGCTAGCTATTTTAATACTGGTACATTCTGGATTGTATAATACAAATATAGGTACAGAAGCTTAAAAGGATCTTACATTTTCTATGAGGGAAACATCACTTAGTCTGTATCTTTGGTATGTATTTGTAAAACATTTTAACTCTGTAAACATTAGAAGTTTTATGATCAGGAATGGGAAAATGTTTATACTCTACTACAGTGATGCTGGTGGATGTCTACACAAGACCTCTTAGAGATATCAATCAATTGGAGGTAGGAGTTTAATCAATGAATTGCTGCAGACATGAGCTGTGCATCATGTCTTCAGATTTTAAATTTTATTTGGCTAGATTCACCAATGCTTTTAGTTTGTCAACAGTAAGAGAACCAAACATTCGGGGAACTAAAGGGTCACATCTTCGTGGAACTGGAGAATAGAAATATCTCTGTAAGCTCTCTGGATAGGATCCTGTGGAAACCAATCCCAAAGTGGAAGCCAGCGACCGAGAGAGCAGTGTTGCTGGCCAGTTTCTGCTGTGTGGTAAGAGCGGTGGATTACGAGTACCACCCTGAGAAATTCCCCTAAAAACAATTCTGCTAGAAGGAATTCCAGTCTTCATCTCTCGATTTATCACAGCTTTTACATTTTCTGCTGCCTGTTTAGTTCCATATTTATCCTCCTGGGAATCTGGTGAAAGTCCAGTAATATCAAACCAAGAAGGCATAGCTGTATTCAAATTTAATGTAACAAGCATAACAGGCACATGTGGACAGATGCATTTCATGTGGGAACTTTTGATACCTGCAAAGCCTTCTGCCCATCCATGCCCAGTAATTCCCATCTGTGAAGGAAAATTACCACAGTGGTGGCCTTCTGGGCAGTGGGCAGTGGGGTGGGCATGTTGTTGCCACACATCCATGGGCTGGCAGACAGTACCCACCATATAAAAATGTAATGGATTGCTTTTAAATATTTTATTTTTATTGAAAAAGGATTTTTTTCTCACATAATTCTGACCACCATTTCCCTTCCTGATACTCCTCCAAATTTCTCCCCACCTCGCCTGCCATCCAAATCCACCATTTCAGATAGTGACTTAAGGTCCACTCCACAGGATGGAGTAGTTTGTTTCCCCAATAAAACTCCCTTGGAGAAAACTAAATTTTCACTTGTAAGTGGTTATCAATTGGAGTCGATTCTGGATTAGGGATGGGGTCATGTTTTCACTTCTCCTTTCAGTTCTAGGATCCCAGCTGTTACAGACTTGTGCAGGCCCTCTGCATGCTTGCCTCAGTCTCTATGAGTTCCTATGTGCATTGATTCTGTTGATTAGCAGGGCCTTATTTTCTTTCTTTTTAAAAATTTTTAATGTTTTTTATGTGCATTGGTGTTTTTGCTTGCATGTATGTCCATGTGAGGGTGTCTGATCCCCTGGAACCAGAGTTACAGACAGTTGTGAGCTGCCATGTAGGTCCTGGGAATTGAACCAGGGTCCTCTGGAAGAGCAGCTCTGGAAAAGCAGCCAGTGCTCTCAACCTTTGAGTCATCTCTCCAGCCCCAAAGAGGCCTTGATTTCTTGGTGTCCTCTGACTCTTACACTCTTTCTGCCTTGTCTTTGACAGTTTTCCTGAGCCCTGAGTAAATGGGTTTGATGGAGACACCCCATTTAGGGCTAACTGTTCCAAAGTCTCTCACTCTCTGCATAATTTCTGGCAATGGGTCTCTGTATTTGTTCCCATCTGCTGCAGGAGGAAGCTTCTCTGATGATGGCTGAGCAAGGTACTGATCTATGAGTACAGCAGAATGTCATTAGGTGTCATTTTATTGCTACCTTTGGGAGGGTATAGAATAGTAATACTTGGTTTTACTGTAGGTTCCCTGGGCTATCTAGCCTCTGATTCTTAGTCACCCAAGCGGTGTCAGTTATGGGTTTCATGCTGTGGAGTGGACCTTAAGTCAAGTCAGATATTGGTTGGTTACTCCCACAAACTTTGTTCCAACATTGCACCAGCATATTTTGCAGGCAGGACACCATTGTAGACCAAAGGGTCTGTGGCTGGACTGGTGTAGAGAGTGTGGAGAGTGACCAATGTTCTTGGTGTTTGAAACTTAATAAATGAAGTTAATATTGATACAGAGTTCAAAAATAATTCTCAGGAATAAGGATACCATATTTACAGTTTTCTAATGAATCATTGCCCTTATCATTCGATTGTGTAGCATTTTCATCCCTAGATTAAGTACCTTACCAGCACCAGGCAATACTTCAAGTAACACATTTCCAAACCCTTCACGGAGTTTAGCATCCAGTGAGTCATTCTGACCCTTATTTTTTTGAATCTCCCTTTGTAGTTGGCTTATCTCTGAATCCATTGCTTCACATTTCCTTTTAAATCCCTCTTTAAGCATGTCTTCTTGGATCTATAAAAAGAAAAATACACTTGGAAAACCATGCGTATTGAAGGTCGGGGCTTGACACTTGCATGTGTCTATCACTCTACCAAAACGTGTTCACTGATGAAGTTGCCTGATTCCTGGATTAGGAGAAATGACCCAAACAAGCTGTATCCTGTGATTCCTTCAGCACCATTCACAAGAGTGGAGATGTCAGACAGGGAACCTGAACACTATCCCTCTGATCAGTTCTGGGGCCCACAGAGTCTCACCTTCAACTTGTGTGCTAGCATCTCCTCTTGCTCTCTCAGAAGGTTCTTCCTCTCAGTCTCCATCTTCTCATGCAGCTGGGCCATGTTTTCTTTGTAGGTTCTCTCTTGAGCTTCCATCACGTGCTGCATTTCCACCTGCTTCTGTCTCAGTAGCTCCTGCTCCTGTTCCGCTGCCTCCTTCTGAGCCCGCTCAGCTGTCCCACAAGGGTTTGAGAGAAGCGAAACACAGCAGTCAGGACAGAGCTCTCCTTTCTTGGGCTCAGAGACATGGCTGATTTGAAAGATGCAAGAGAGAAGTCTGAATCCCACTCCCCATATTTCCAGAGCGTATTTTGGAACGATGCTAGAAGGTACTTGCAACACTAGCTGAGTGGGACCGTCCGGCCCTCTTAACTTTGGATTAGCAGAGTGTGCAGTCTGTGTAGGAAGACCTTCCTGACAGTAAGTCAGCAGGCTTAGCAGAAGCCTACCCATCCCTGTGAGAGCCAAGTCCTCCCATATACCTTCCATGGCCTTCTGTCCCTCAGTGAGGGCTTTGTCTGACTGCAAGATGGAGTTCTCTATGGTAACCTGCAACTGTAGGAAGCTCTGGAGGACATGATTTGCCTGGAGAAACAAGAAAGTAAAATTTTCAGGTCACAAAAACACACTGTTGCCCTTAAAGTCCTGGAAAACTTCTCATCCTTCTTAAGACCCCCTGTTTCCTTCCTTTTCACAGCAGTAGTTCAAATCTCTTCTGTAATTTTTCAAAACCTTATGTGGCAGCCCTTTCCCAAGTCTCTCCTTCCAGATAGTGTTCCACTTCTCAGGCCAGGTTACAGTCCTGGAGACCCAGGCAGATCCTGCAGATCCTCAAAACTGCCCTCTCTGTTGTTTAATACACTCACACACTTCCTGTCTGCTAGAATCCTTGTTGTGCTTTTATTATCCGGGTAGGCACCCATTGATAATCCATCATTGCTCTGCATCTTTTTTCAGAGAAAGCTTCACTAAACTGTTGCTAGAGTTTTCCTGACTGGCTCACAGTCAGGACAAATCTCTCTCACCCGCCAGCCCCACAGCCGCTCAAACCCGATCAAGTAAACACAGAGACTTATATTGGTTACAAACTGTATGGCCGTGGCAGGCTTCTTGCTAACTGTTCTTACAGCTTAAATTAATCCATTTCTATTAATCTATACCTTGCCATGTGGCTTGTGGCTTACCGGTACTTTACATCTTCCTTGTCCTGATGGCGGCTGGCAGTGTCTCCCCCACCCAGCTTCCTGTTCTCTCCATTCTCTTCTCTGTTAGTCCCGCCTATACTTCCTGCCTGGCCACTGCCAATCAGTGATTTATTCATTGACCAATCAGCAACACATTTGACATACAGACCATCTCACAGCACTAAACTGTCTTCTGAAGTTTGCATGGCTGCTAAATACACTGAGCTGCCCTACCTGTTCTTCTGTGGCCTGACCATGCATCAGCGTCTCAGTCATCCCATTTCACAACTCTTAAATGTGCACAACAGTAGTACCTTTTTATACCCTTATTCTGAGAATTGAATTGTAGCTTCCAAAGTGGCATGCACTTTCAAGTTACTGATGGTATCTGTCATATAATGGAAGGTATTAAAATCTGGGCATGGTGGCTCATGTCTATAATCCCAGCACCAAGGAAGCTAAGGTTGCCGGATTGCAAGTTCAGTGACAGTCTGGCCTTGTTCCACCAAGAATCCATTTCAAAACAATACAAAGGGAAATAAAACTTAAAAAGAGGGTGTTGGCTATGTGAACATCATTATTATTGCAACCACCATGATAGTAATTGCACCATTATGTCTGCTTTCTGCTTGTGCCAGGATAGTTCTTACTCCAATGTATCCAACTGACTATTTGTGAGGCAAGAGCATCAGTATCTCATGGACAAATATGTCTTTGATCTTCAAATCTCACTATTTAGTTTAGAAAAAAATTGCCTTTTTTAATCAATGGAAAAAGTTACTATACTCTAGTTAGGATTAGAAGAGTATAAGGGAAAGACTAATTTTATGACTTCATTGAAAAAGAGGATAGAGAGATATGGGGGATATTCTCCTCATATCATATATGTGTGTATGTGTATGAAAATTTCTTAATATAACACAGTACCATGTACAGTATATAAAATGAAATATATATACAATGAAATTTTTAAATAAATACATAAAAATAATAACTCTGGATACAAAAAAGGTGGAAATGCATAGATAGATGTGTTCAGCCATCTCCTCATGAACAGTTCAATTCTAAGGAGGAAGGATTCTTCCTGGTAACCCTGAGACCCACCTCCCTGTTGCTCGTTCCTCACCTTCACTCCCTTCCTGGGCACTTGCTCATAGCCCTGTTCAACCTTCTTCCTGGCTTCTAAGTAGAGGCTGTGCCCACCAGGAACAGAGAAAGCTCCACGTGAGACGCTCTCCCTCAGGGGCTCTGCCAGCTTCTCCAGCTCAGCCTGGCAGAGACGGAGAGATTCTGCTTCGTTCTGTTGCATGAAAGCTTCCTTCCTTTTCTCTAAAGTGATCTACAAAGGGATTGTAGAGATACAAGAATTGGAAGCTGTTAGAAAATGGATCCAACTGTGATCTTGAGGGAAATAATAGACATGGATAAGGAAATTACACTATAAATCAGGAAACTATGTTCAGTACCATGTCTGAGCAACTGTATGAGTAACCATGGAAATTCTATGCCCTTCCAGTGGCCAGGCTCATTGTGAAATAATAAAGTCTAGCTTCAGGACCTTTGGCTCTTCCAGCAGCAATGAGATTAAAAGCGAACAATTCGCCAGCTGAAAAATGGGACATGGTTGGCAGGAGCATTTCCTCCAAGAATTAATATGGAGGAAAATGTATCTGTAAAAGAACAACTCACACAGTGACTGGAACTTTGTATAGGTTCAGGAGCCCTTCATCCCCTCCATGGAGAATACGGGTGTGTGGACATAGAATAATTATAAATTACAGTCCAAGGGATTCTCCTGCTTGAGTCATGAGGCTTTCCAGAGCTTACAGGTGAGAAGTGAACTCAGTTTACATCTTCCTTCAGTCTCCTGAGCAGAGCACTCCAGCCTCCCTGCACTATGCTTATAATCTACAAAATTGAGTTAATGCACATGTGCTGTTCCGTGTTGACACATTCATTGGACATACTTGTGCACTGATGAAAAAAATAATCAAGTCCCTCACTTTTGATCCTGTGGAACTCTCTCACTCACAAGAATCCAGATGAATGAAAAGGTCAAAATGGCAGCCATTAATCAACACTCCTGAATGTGGGTATCAAGAATAAAAAAGACAAAAGACACAGACACAGTACCACCAACTTCTTCTGGAACTGCTGATTATCATCCTTGAAGGAGTGCTCCATGAAGACAGCAATGGCTTCCTTCTCACAGGCTGTGTGCACATCCAGCAGCTCCTGGAGCGTGTCTGTGGGAAGCCTCACTCGCTGGGCCATCTGCTTATTGTAGTGGTCAACCGCCCTCTCCACAGCTGCAGAGTTCTCACGCTCAGCCAGAGTGGTCACTGCATTCTCCAAACAAGGAACTGCTCCACTATTGATGGAATTCACATAGGTCGTCACCAGAGTTGCCAGTCCTGACCAAGGCAGGGAATTTAAGGTTAAATATGAAGCTAACTTTTGTTAATTTCACATGATTCATGAATCAGCAATGAAGTATTAAATTACTTAGGCAATAAAATTTCATGTATGAGAGGAAGCCTATATTGTTGGACCCTGCCTCAACTGAAAGTGATAACGTTTTTTTTAAAAAGCATTCAAGAACTTCAAGCCAATAACAGAACATTATGTGAAGGAGCAGCTCTTTTGAGTATGGGCTTCATGTGACTGGACAAAGCCATTTCATTGAAGGACATGTGTATATAAGACAATAGTTAATTTGTGTTGGGGATTGTGTGTGTATGGTTGCATGTATTTGTGTGTGTGTGTGTGTGTGTGTGTGTGTGTGTGTGTGTGTGTGTGTGTGTGTGTGTAGAGGCCAAATGACATCCATTGTTGCCTCATTTTAATTTTATATTTCACTGGGACAAAGTCTCTCACTGGCTGGAAGTAGGCAAGACTGTCTGGGCAGCAAGCCCCAATAATCTGTCTGCCTCTACTTCACCAGTTACAGGTGTGCATCACCACCCTAAACACTTTTAGGTGGATTCTGGGCATTGAACTCTTGCTTGCAAGCTAAGCACTTTACTGACCGAACCATCTCCTGAGTCTAAAAACAGTGAATTTTATCTCAAACTCTAATGAACTTTTAGGAACCTTTGTCTCTCACATACTTTAGAACTGTCTTTTCTAACCAGACAAGCACTTGTGTCTTTGCACATTACTTCAGACACAGGTATTCCCTCTTTAACCTCAGTCTTGCTTCTTTGATCATTAGTCATTTCTTAAGATGTATTAGGTTTTAATAAAGCCTATGTAGAGAGGTAATATTTAAGAAAGACAAAATTTTCTGAGTAGCATGAACAGCTGTTTCTCTATATTCATATGAGATACTAATGTTTTATCAAAGTTTTACAACACACAATTTCTAAGTAGAGAGATATTCCCTGGGGCATAGGTAACTCACGGTTTCCATTGACAATGATTCCCTCTTTCAAGGTCTTGGCCTTTGCATTGGAGAAGATGTGAGAGCAGAATGCTTTTGATTGCAATTGGAAATTTTGATCCAACTGGTCTTCTGGCATTTCCTCAACATGGACTAAGAGTTCTGTTTCTTTTGTAGGTCGATCAAAAACAAAACACTTCCGTTTTGGAAAGAAATGCCTAATGCATTCCCTAGGCATGTTAGAACGTTGAGCTTTGAGACCTCTGCCTGTAAAATATATAAAAGAAATTTGTTCTTTGAAAGGACAGCCTTCAGGCTAAGAACCTGGTGTTTTCATTTCCAGAGAGCTTGGGATCACAGGTGTTCTTCTATCCCTACATCTCCTGTTATCCACCCACATGGCTCTTCATTTGAGCATCTACGACAGTGATAAATCCATTTATGCTGAAAAGTGAAGGGCAATGAAGCAATTATGAAGATAAAAAGGACAAGTTATCCATGGGATGAGAGCAACTAATCTTTGGTCTTCCTAGCATTTGCTCCAGACCCCAGTGGATTAAGAATTTAACAAACATTTACTAGACAATTAACTATTGAAACCAAAGTGTTAGAAGAAGTTTTCTGACTTTCCTATATCCTTGTGAGAAATGAAATTTGGATCTTAAAACAAAGTGATGCAGTAAACAATAATATGCAACCCGGAAAAATGAAAGATGACATATGATATCAGGTCAGGACAGAAAAACACAAATATCAGCTTCCTGTAGACAAAACCATAAAAACATTAGGAAATTCTTTGCCTTGACCATTATGATGAGTAATATGCACTTAATATAATGTAAGGACCTCTTCTCTTTCTTAAATCAGAATCTGTTAGTCTTGACTGAGAATTAGAGCAATTCTCTGGCAAACAGGTATTCAATAAATGCTTGTTGAGAGAAAAAAGGAAGGAATGAATAAAATTACAGCAAAACCTCTCTCAACAGCTAAATATTGCATATTCATATATATATATAATGCCAAATATATTAACTGTGAGGCTGTCAAGAGAAGAGGAGGACGTTATAAGAAACACAAAAGATTTGAGTTTTATTGAAAGAAAATATCAATGTTTTTTCTTAATTATTCAAAATATACACTTTATCTGAAAAATCTTAAGTAGCCAAATACTAATAAGATATATTGTACAAAAGAATTACAATTTGGGGTAGATCACTTCATTTCATGTGATTTTATGTGCTCTGTGTATACTCTCTCTCTCACTCTCTCTCTCTCTCTCTCTCTCTCTCTCTATATATATATATATATATATATATATATACACATATACATATATATGCGTGTGTGTGTATATATAGTTAGGATATATATTGTTAAGGTTAAACTAAAATATATATCTACATATTATCTATAATATGTGTGTGTGCATGTGTGTATGTGTGTGTGGGGAGAGAGAGAGAGAGAGAGAGAGAGAGAGAGAGAGAGAGAGAGAGAGAGAAAGCACAGAAATCCTTTATAAGGAGCAACACGTGTCAAGTATGGACATTATAGAATGTATTATCATCCAAGTAACATTTTCACTATTAATTGATTTAAGATCATTTGGTCCAATGTTTATGCCTCATTGTTTCCATTGCATTTAAACTCCAGCAGGTGAAAAAATTGCAGGATAATAACCATGGAAAATGTTCACCAATCACATTTCAGTTATCAGTTTATCACCGGCTTAGAGTTCAAGTCAGGGTGAAAGCAACATTTATGCCAAATACTGAATGAGACAGTTAGAGCCTTCCCTCCCAAGCCAGGTCTGATACCTGGAATCAGCTTCAGGGCATTCTCCAGGTACTCATCTGCTGTGATGACGCGTCCATCCAACTTCAGCTCCAGAACGAAATCCCGAACAGCCCAGACAAAGTCTGGAAAGAAACTCACGAACTCACAGGAGTCATCCATTTCTTCAGATCCTGATGTGGATTTTGCCCTGATCAGCTCTGTCAGTTCAGTGACATAGCTGGAACCTTAGCTAAAGAATAAAAGGCAGCATTCTACCCTCCCCAGGTTTCTCCTGCAAACCCATCTTAAAAGCACCCTCTTTTGTTCCACATACCCTTTTCCTAAGTCCTAAGTACTGAATCACATAAGCACTATTCCTTCCCAGTTGTCACCCTTAAATTCGGGAAACATGGCAGTTATGTCCCGGGAAGGATACTGCAGCTGCTCCAGGGCCTGGTGGTTGATGGTGCTCATGCTGTTGTAGACAAAGGTGCTGCTTAGAAGCACGGCCAGGGCGAAGATCCAAGAGTCATTCTTAGAGTCACCCTGGAAGTCACATGGGGACAAGGGACTTCAGAATCTAACCTCTAATCTTTCTCTTGTTTATCTGCTGCTTAAGCAGAAATACAGCAGGACAGTAGGATGAAGAATAATGTTTTGAAGAATAAAAAATCTTATTTCCTTTTCAGTATTGAAACTGATCTTACCAGTTTCCATAATCAAAATCAATGACACTGTCAAATTATGCAAAATTTTTGCTATAATGATTAATGCAATATATCAACATGCCATTTAATTAACAGGTTTTCAATTATGTCATATTAGAGGCAAGAACGTTCACTCAAATTCAACAACTACTCATAAAACATCTACAAAATATCAGGTACTACACTGAGCTGTGTGAGTGCAAATTTTCATATAACAATAGGGATAGGCAGACCTGTAAATATAGAAATACAACCATGATGATCCATCTGTACCAAAAGTAGAATAGAATACTAGTATATGAAGAAAATGATTAATTTTAATAAGTGCAAGAAGGGCTATGTAACTTTAGAGTAATGTGACTGTGTCACTGGGATATGATGGCTATGGTAGAGAAACAGCTTCTCTTTAAATACTTGCTAGTAGATGTAATTATAGATTTAAATAAATTACACAAGTGGGAAGATTTATACTCGGTAAATAAAAAATATTATAAAGCACAGGTCATGTAGTTGCCTTGCACACCTATTTGTTTGGCTGAAGCAGTGGCCATTTGGAAGTTGGAAGTTGAAACTGGAAGTAAGGTTTGAATGATGTGTGAAAGTCAGGCAAACAGAATTAGAGGCTACCCAAACCTACAAACTCCAGAGTCGCTGAGTTGTTCTCTATTATCAGGGTATGCTATAGTGTCTCTCCATTGCTCATGCGCAGCATATGGACTTGGTTCTTATTAGACCTGATGTAGCAGGCAGGAAATCTTTGATATTCTGGGGATGACTTCTTTTCAATTCCCTATTTTGATATTCCTAAAAATGCTGAATTTGGATCAATAGAAGCAAAGCTTAGGTCAGACAACAACTTGCTTCTACAAGAATTCATCTTGGTTTAATATGGGGTTGGTTACTGAGAATTTTATAACCCTTAATGAAATCTTTACCCCTACATCCACAGTAATAGATATCCAAGGCTATTTCTACTACTTACAAGTTAGATTCAAAGTTCAATGGCCTCAAAGGTGACAGTTCACCTTCAGGAAGCATTACCCATCAGATAACTTCATTAGTTGTCTACTTCTATGAACCTACAGCACCTTGTACTGATCTCACAATGTACATCTGCTTCCTCCTGGGCTAATGAGCCTGTGCCTTGCACTGCAGTATAGTATGAAACCCTGGAATTCAGCTCCTCAATATGTATTTACTGAACTGTATTATTCAAACAAGAGCAAAGATAGGACTATCCTCCATTACAACGAAGTATTTGAGTTTATCAAAAGAGTACATTCCCCAAGGAAAGCAGCTTATAATCTCATCAATAACTTGTTTGCAATTCTTGCAACCAGCACAGAAGTTGAACTAAAACTGCAATCAAATGGTACACCCAGAATCAAGACCAGCCCCCACAACTCTCTGACTTACCTTTTCCACATCACCTAGACCTTCTGTATCCAGAAGCACGAGTTTGAATTGTGGCTTGGTGGGGTGAGGCACACACCACATCCAGATGCCCTTAGTCTCAGACCTCACTGTATTGCCCAGATTGAAGCCTGCAACAGGGAATAAGAAAGTGAGCACATACATGAATCCTTAGAATATAGGAGGCAGAGGTTCTACCCACAATGGCACTGAGCTGATTCAGACACAAGATATTAGGAGGAAAACAGCCACTGCATGTTCTTTATAGGAAGAGGAAAGTAGTGGGACCAGAGCAGATTGAATGACCAGGTTTTAAAAGACTTAAGCATACATTTTACAAAATAAGACAGGCAAACTGCAAGATGTTAAGAGCTGTCTCACTTTGTCTATAAGCTATTGACACAGAGTCAAGCTCACCACATTAGCAAAAACTAAAATCAGATGGAACTTTTGTAAGGAAGTTGCAGAATTCTCTACTGCTGTTAATAAACATGTGAACTACAGCTACACATGAAGCTTGAAAAGTAATTTGATGTCATCAGGAAACACTGAGCATGCAAACCTCCTGAAATCTAGATTCACTTCTGATTATGTTATACCAAGAGAAGTTTGTGCAAAAATGTTCCAACATAAAGACAAGCTTATGTGGGAAAGCCTTGTCCTCCAAAATTAGCTCTGCAAAGAAATCAGTGTTCACCACAACAAATGTTATTTTCACATATTGACATACGAATAAACTTTTTAAGTAATTTAATAATACTTATGACAAACTAGATGAATTTTATAAATTTGTGAGCAAAAGAAACTAGAGACATCAGAATACATCCAACACATGTATCCAATACATTAAAATAGACATATATGCTTTATATAAATATGTGTAAGTATACTCACTAAGAAGTTTAAAAGTGGGCCAAAGTGAACTGATTTTTATAGATGCATATTTAGATTCTATAACTGTTTTTGGTAAATCAGTGGGGGAAGTTTCATGAAAATAAGAATAATGATGAACTTTGGGAGTGCATAAGATGATATGAATAAAGTATTTGGATGCTAACAAAGTTTTGTATTTTGACCTGGTCAGTAAAGAAATAATTATTTTTATTAATTATGCCATACACTGTGTTTTGTGTAATTGTGTGTGTGTGTGTGTGTGTGTGTGTGTGTGTGTGTGTGTGTGTGGTGTTAGATTTCAAATATTTGAAAAAGCTTAGGAGAGAAACATGTATATAGTTATTAAAATGCTGTGATAAAATAGGGCAGAAAACTAAAAAGATAACTCAAATAGGACATGACATAAACTCAAATCCTCCCCCTCTCCTTTTTCCTCCCTTGCTTTCTCCCTCCCTCTCTCCTTCTATTGCTCTCTCCTCCTTCACTCTCTCTTTCCCTGCCTCACAGAGTAATGTTTTCAAAGCCTAATTACCCACACTTCCTTCCCCCTTCCTTTCTTGCTTCCTCCCACCATCCCATCTCCATTATTTTAATAAACAATATGCAGTGAATTGCGTTTGCATTGACTCCATAGCAAAACTAAGATGAAAGAAATGAGAACGTGGTGGTAATTGATCTGAGCAGGAGAGAACGATCAGTTTGCATTGTCAGTGATTCCAAGCAAACGGCCTCGGTCCTTCTGGCTGAGGACAACACTCACCGTGGTTCTGTCCTGCCAAGCGGTTCATCAGGTAGGACTTCCCTGTACGGTACAGTCCCACAATGGCCACCACCACCACAGGCTGAGTAATCTCCTCAAGGATGTTTACTGCTTTGGGATTCACCCTCAGCTCTCCATTCTCATTTTCCACTAGACAGATGGGAGCCTCCATGCTGGTACCAGATGCCATGGTAACCTGCAGACCCAAAACACTTTTTCAGTAGAGTATGAGATCTCCAAGCCACCTCTAGTGCCAGGTCCATTAGCGTGTATTTCTACAATGTGTGCATCAATTTAAGATTTTGTTTGGGGGTTATTTTATCTTTGTTGTGGTTGCGTTTGGGTAACAATGTCTCAGGAATCTCTCCGGAATAAGCACTCCAAAACCAATGAGAGTGGAAGAAAGGAGATGTATTCATTTACCAGTGAACCAAAGCCAGAATGGTCCTGAAGGCTTCTGTCTGGAGTCTAGCTTGCATTCATATTTTATACTCCAAGACCACCAGGTGTGGCAAGCAGGCAAGCAAGGGCATTTTTTCCCCAGGAGCATATGTGGCAGTTACTTTTTGCTTTACAAAGATCTTTGTTACACTTGGCAGGTGTAAGCTTTTGTGGTCAGGTTAAGGGCTACAACCTATCGTGTTTTAGCTATTTCTCCAGGTAGATCTCATCCTGGGAGCAAAGTAATGTCTTGCTTGGCAACAAGCGGTACAAGCATGGTGCTTTAAGTCAGTCTAATAACTGGTTTTTTTTTTCACTTTATTCTACTTCAACAAAGTCTTATGTATGAAGCCCAGGCTAGCATCAAACTTTCTATGTAGCGTAGACTGGCCTTGAACGCCCAGTCCTGCCACGGACTCTCTTTGGCTTCTGATATTACATGCATGCATCATCACACCTGGCTTTCTAATTGTGATTCTTTTCTTGGGGGGCAGAGACTTTGTTACATTTTATGGGTTTTTTTGTTATTGGTGGGGGGGGTGTTTATGAGGGGGTAGGATCCCACCAAGCCCAGGATGGCTTCTTATTTTTTTTAAATTTTATTTATTTATTTATTTATTTATTTATTTGTTTGTTTGTTTGTTTATTTTGCAGCAGAGGCTGATCTTAAACTACCAATTATGCTTTATTTATTTATTTGTTCATTTGTTTGTTTGTTTTGCAGCAGACGCTGATCTTAAACTACCAGTTCTGCTTGCTTGCTTGCTTGCTTGCTTTCTTTCTTTCTTTCTTTCTTTCTTTCTTTCTTTCTTTATTATTTACTTTGCAGCAGAGGCTGATCTTAAACTACCAATTATGCTTTATTTGCTTGTTGTTTGTTTGTTTGTTTGTTTGTTTTGCAGCAGAGGCTGATCTTAAACTACCAGTTCTGCTGCTTCCACTTCCATTCATATGCTGCCGACGAGTGAAGCCAGGGCTTCATAAGCACTCTACTAACTGAGATCAGCCCCAGGACCTTCAACTTACTTTCCGTACAATAATAAGTGACAAGTTTATGACCTCACAGTGCCAACTCACCATCCCCATTGGCTTCATGCCCATGATGTTGAAGATGACATGTGAATATTATTTCTCTCCAGTGGCTAATTTCTCTGAAAATACATCCTAATTAATAAATACTTGTGTGGACAAAGCTGTGAAGGTGGTATCATACCTGTATTATCTCTTAAAGAAGCCTGTGTGTTAAAGACTGTTGCCTTTCCTTTTCACATGTGTTGGAGGCCATACATACATGCTGAATGAATGTTTAGAGAGCCTGCAAGTTACTCAGTGGAGCAGGGAAGAAACACCAATCTTCTCATCTCCCTTTTATAAAGACATGTTATTATGATATAAAGTGCAATCTGACTGAGTGCTGTTTGTCTTGAAGTATCAACTTAAAAACTATAGAGTGTTTCTTTGCCTAACATCAATTTAGAGTAGATGTCAAATGAGAAATCTCAGCTCACCTTAAATTTAACATTACCTTAATGATCAGTTCTATATTAGAAAAATATTGATGAGCAGGTCATTTTTTTTTCTCCCTGCTTTTATTCAGGACTGACTTACTATTCCAATTACGAAGCTTCAAATCCATATTAAATAAGTAGAACTGAATAGCTCCGATTGGATCATGTAAATCGTCCACAGTTTCCAAAAGTAGCTTGAGCCACACAGAAGACAGTTAAAAATGCCTCGGCCCTAGATTTTTCACAAGTCCCCAAAGCTGTCTGAAACTGTTCTTGGATGGACGACACCCTTTGAAACAAGACAAGGGGGTCGGATTTTACGGCCGTTTTTAACCTCGGACTGAGAAGAGTGTGACTGATTCTACACCACAGGGCGCAAAAGTGCAGCTGGTATCACAAAGATGCGCCAAACCCGCGTTGGGGATTCAGTCTGTTTGACATGACATGACATAGCTCTATTTTCTGTTTCTTCAGTTTCAGGCGGCACACGGGGAGGGTGCAACTAATCACTGAGATGGGTGAGAAAGAAGCTCTGCCTGGAGCCTAGGGTTAAGTCCCTGGGTAGGAGAAGGGAATTCGCCCCCCTATGGTGGAAGACCTGCGCCGGATTGAGCAGCTCGGGCTGATATCCTTGTGGGAACCTCGCATCCCTCCCCACAATGCCTGGCTATGGCTGATCCACTGCGCCCCCTGCTCCAAGCAGGGATGTCCTCAAGCCCTGAGGCTACCAAGCACCTCTCCTCACCATTGCCCACCCGCCAGTGTCACCTTGCACTCTGCTTGGAGTTTGCACCCTGGGACCTCAGGACTTTGCAGGCAGCCCCTTGGGAATATGTACATTGAATACCGAGTCGCAGGGAACTCACCTGACTGCGCCGCCGGATAATTCTCTGCTTACCCTGGCTCAGAACCTTTAGGTTTGCTGCTGCGCCTGGTTCCTCCCTCAAGATCTATTCTTAAAAAAAATTAGAGCCAAACAGGATATTGCACCCATCCTCTTGTGGTGATAAAGAACTGAAATTGAAACTAAATTGACTTGTTATTGCTTGCTTTCTGGATTTGCACAGTTTCCAGGAAACAAAAACAGAACCTGTGAGAGCCAAGTTCAAAGTTCCCTGCCAGATTGTCAGACAAAAATGAAAACAATTTGCGGATTCTCTAAACACTGACTTTTACTGGGCAATAACAGAGTGTTACAACAGGAATAAGCCAGCTCCTGCCACAGTGAGCTATTAGCTTATTCAAAGAAGATGATGCAAAGAAATTTTTTTAACTTAAAAATTTTCAGCCCATACATGATATTAATACTGTAGATATTAATGGGGTAATGGATGTTTCCACGCATGCATACAAACTGTATACATCATACGATGTATGGTGTAGATTGAGTTAACATAGTTATCTCTTCTAGCAGTTAACATTCCTTTTTGAGACGTGTACCACGTTGTCACCATTACTTTGCTGTACAGCAGCACGTGAGAACACTGGCTTCTCTCTTTTCTACAGTCCCTGCTGGAGATCAGCTTCCCTATGCCTCCTTCCACAAGGAGGTTTTCAAAGGCAAAAACAAAGCGATTACAAAAGATGTTTTGAAAAAATTAAGTAAGCTTTGTCTTAGGTGACATTGCCCAGATGCCTGCTATGGTAGTATTTTATTTGTACTGAAATGTGATTTTAATTGTATGTTAATAAATAAAGTTACCCGAGGGTCAGAGCTATTAGAGCCATAGCAAGAGCGTGGCAGTGGTGGCGCACACCTTTAATCCCAGCACTTGGTAGACAGAGCTAGGTAGATCTCTGTGTGTTCAAGGATACAGCCAGTATTGGAGATGCACGCCTTTAATCTCAATACCAACCATAGAAGACCTGGAAGTCTCTAGAGACAGGCAGTGATGAGGCAGTCATGTGTTTGGGTTTATAACCAATGAGAAGGCAGAACAGAAAGACTATATAAAGACAAACACACAGGAAGTAGGTCTCTTTCGGAGAGGTCTCTTGGCTTAAGAGGCTAGCTGCAGGGTAAGGCTCTTAGCTCTGATCTCTTGACTTTCTTCTTTGCATTGGTTCTGTGTTTCTTATTTAATAAGACGGTTGGTTACATCTACAGCCTGCTAACACACAACAGAGTGAGCTGTAATCATTGGTTGGTTAAGTGTCTTGATGCATTTCATTTTAGGGTGATTTTGTGATTGGGATGTAACCTCATGTTGGGTTAAAGAGCATATATCTTCAGACCAGAAGAGTAAAGTGCCTGTGTTTCATGCCTCCCTAGGGTTCCCTGGGCGTCCTTACTGAGCTAGGTAGGACATGGGGCTAGGGCAGGCCTGAGAACCGTACCTTCATAGTTCTTAAGGTGACCCTGCAGTTGGGAATGTGGGTTTGATTCCCATCTGTTAGTTAACTGAAGTGAACAGCCCATCGAACAATGGAAACTGGGAACTCTGTAGAATACTAGTTGTTAGACTCAAGGCTAGGATATGAATGCATTTGGTTGCAGTAAGACAGGGTGAATTAGGCAAATCTGAGAAAAAAAATACAAGTTTTACAGCTTTCATTTAAAAAGCTATTTTTATGATGCTTTTTTTCAAGACCAAAAGGATCTACTTCAGATTGACTTTATCACTGCAGCAAGACAGCAGAAACTGCAGAAATATGAGACTAAGACCCTGTTCAATTGGAGCTCAATGAGATCTTCCTGAAATCACCAGAAAAGAATGACCCAGCATGTGGGAAGTACTGTAATCAAGTGAGTTCAAGGACTTCAGCAGAATACAGACTGATCTCAGACTTCAATGAGCCATGTGTGTTCCAGCATCCTCTCCTGCTCTTGGGTGGTTTTCCTTTCCCCTCTATTTCCTCCTTCCTTTGGTCAATACTTACCTTGCCACTTCCCTCTTTTGGTGCCCACAGCCTACTCCTTCGCTTTCGTTGTTTGCAGTTTCTGTCAGTGTCTCCTTCATGGCTCATTTGGTGCTATGCAGAGGCCATGGAGACAGAAGACAACAGACTGCCTGGGATATTTTCTCCTGAGCCATCAAGAGTTGATTTTGCAATGTGGTGGGAAAGGACCTTCTCAGCTGACATCTGACCACAGCTACACTTCTTAGTTTTCAGACTCAGCAGAGCGTGCATTCCACAGAAAGAGAGAAATGCCTTTAGCTATAAGAAATTCTTCCCATCCAGCCTTCTAAGAGATGAGCTCTGCCCATCACCTTGTGTGCACAATGTCAGCCTCTTTCTGAATATATCGTGGTTCTATACAGTCATACACTGGACCCAGTAAAGTTCACATCCTTTTCTGAAATATCTCGCGTTTTCTTTCTGGCCGTGGATGAACTAAAATCCAGACTCTTGTGAGACATGAAAACCCCACAGTAGCTTTCCTCTCAGTGCCTTAGACTCTTCCTGCCCCAATGACACATTCACAACTCACACCAGGTTCCAGACAACCAGATGGCTGTGCAGTTCCCTGAGCACTTAACTTACTCTTTTTATATATGTCTGCACATCATTTTTCTTCTGCCTGGCTGCTTGTCTAACCTTTAGCCCTTAGCACAAGTATTGTCCCTTCATCTCAATGCCCCTGTCTCCCTTCCTAGAAAGTTCTCCACCTTTTCCTGTGGTTTGAATCGCTACAGCATACATTAAATTGTATTATTGACTCTGCCAATGGTTTTCTGCCTGCTTTACTCAGCTGTTGGGTGGTGTCTGCCCCTGAGTATTTGCTAAATATTTGTTGGATGGTTGATAAATAAAATATTTTTAAATCTCAGAAGTGCATATGATTATTATTGCAGTACCAGGAATGAAAAGGAGACTTTAAGTAAAGCAATATAGGAAATATGGACAGGATTTTGAAAGGGGAAAATGTCAGGATGAAAACAAAAAATATTGAGGTCAATATAGAAGTAGATTCTAAATATAAACAAAAACTGCCCATAAGATCTCCTCCCACTTCCTTTAAATTAACCTCAGAAACTTGGGGATTTTTTTTTCACATTTCCAAAGCACATTTATCAGACATATCCAAACCCTACTATATGTCTCTATGATATATCCTATGTTCAAATACACATTTATTCACATAACGGATAAGAGAATGAGTAAATGAAGTAGATATCCCCTCTAAATGCCATCAGTTACATATGTTGGTAAATAATATATGTTAGTCTCATAATATTAAAATAACTCCTTAAATAAGGCTAGAGAATGAAAAAAATAATATGAAGAAATAAGAAGAGGGATTTAATGATTTTACTGAAAAGCTATATCTACTTTTTTTTCTGGATCATTTAGTATCTGAATTTCATTTGTTTGAAGTATGAGACAGTTCACTACTAGTAAAATATATTGCATGAAATAATTTAAGTATCATTTTATCTCATTGTGATTTTGTATTTACAGCAGCTTCCAGTTTGATGAGCTACGTTTACTAGTGAAGACAGGTCAAAACATGTAACAAAGAGCACGACTTTGTAAGCCTTGGGAAATTATGACATTGAAAGCATTCAACCCACTTTCATTTCAGTACTAGTTGTATTAACATGACTAGTCCAGTATTGGGTCATAAATTTCTTAGATGATTTGAAACTCCAACCACTAGAATCTCTCAAGTAATAACCCACAGTAACCAACCACCAGTCACCATGGGCCTCAATCACTCTCAAAAGTTGATGGCAATGAAAAACAATAGGGCTTAGAAGATCCTGCCTTCTTCTGAGGCTTTCCCATCCCAGGCCTTGCTCTGATACCTGGGATCAATTCAAGATCTTCTCTAGGTTGTCATCTTCACGAAGATGGATCATTTTTCTGTTTCCAGCTACAGAATGGAATCCTGATTAGATCAAACAAGATCTGGAAAGAAACATGGAGGCACATCTGAGTCTCTTCTTCTTCTTCCTCCTCTTCTTCCTCTTCTTCTTCTTCTTCTTCTTCTTCTTCTTCTTCTTCTTCTTCTTCTTCTTCTTCTTCTCCTTCTCCTCCTTCTCCTCCTCCTCCTCCTCCTCCTCCTCCTCCTCCTCCTCCTCCTCCTCCTCTCTCTCTTTCTCTCGTTTCAGATCAAAGAGGCTTTAGCTTCTATTATCTCTGGTTCAATTACATAGATGGGTCACAGATAAATGCCCCATATTATATATTTACAAACCAAACTTTAAACTCCATTGGTAGTACTAGCTTTTATCTACTATCACCTTTAACCAACTAAGTTACAATAATGAAAAAAGTAGCAGTTGCCATTACCCAAAGTTCAATGAAACATGGCAGTTTGATCTCAGGGCCTAGAGGTTGATGGTGCTCATACTGGTGTAGACAGTGCTGTCCAGAGCACAGCAAGGCTGAAGATCCATGAGTCATTCTTAGGGTCACTCCATAAGGCACATGAGGGCAAGGGAGCAAGGAGTACATTCTTCATTTCCTCTGCATTTATTAGCCATTTGAGCTGGGCTTAACGTCATTCAATAGTAAACAAATCATAAAAGTTTGAAGACAACAAAAAATGTCAAATCTAATTCTGTGTCTTAGTACCAATCTTTTCAAAACCTCAGTTACACTATTATGTATGTAGAGAAGAAAATGACTTTTTTTGCTGTGAGTGAAATGTTTAGTACTACCTATTAAAATGCAATAGGTACAGAATTAAAAATTGTTTCTATAGCAAAATTGTATAAACTGTGGTTACATTGGGGACATACATGCTACTCAACTAAATTCAGCAAACTGTAGCCATTTATAAAAAGCTAGACACTGAATTACTTATACAGATAAATATTTTCATAGGTCAAGAATATGACATTTTTAGAGACAAATATGCAAATATAAATGTAAATAATACAATCATCTGTGGAAGTATTAGAAGAGTATAGGATTATATAAAATAAACAGTAATTTAGATAAGAGAGACAGTGCTATGAAACTTGAGAGCCAAAAGACTGTTGACAGATAGGAATGAGGCTGTAAATTTGATGGTAAGATCCAATACCATCTTAGTTGGGGAGGAACAAAGCTTGGTTCTCTGCGCTTGGAATCCAGCAGTAAACAAAAGGGATATTGATTGATATACTAATTAATATAACATACAATATATAGGAGAGATATATGCATATATATATATATATGTATATATTCCACTGAGTCCATTTAGCATTGCTCATATGTACATGTGCCCAGGATTGACCACTTGTGATTGAACAACTTATGTAGGAGTCCTTCCTAGAAAGAAACTGATTCTCTCTCAAAGCAGCCATTGACTTCCTATAGCTCTTCATTTAGGAGTGAAATCATGCAGAATTTCCCCCGTCCATGTTACCATCCCATCTGGTGTTGCCATTATACTGATCTTGTTCAGGCAACAATATTGCTGTGGTTTCCTGTGTGTATTTTCCCTGTTCTGTCTAGAGGACATTATCTGCTGGCAGGGATCGTGGCTCTCTGTGTCTTACAGCCTTTCTGCTCTTCTTCCACAATTTTTTCTGAGCCCTAGGTGTAGGTGTTTTATTGCAGATGTATATTTCTGAATTCTAAAGGAAGGAACATATGAAATATATACAAAGTTATAAAGTGTGAGGGTTTTGTTGTTTGTTTGCTTTTAGATTTTGCTCTTACTTCAAAGGAGAACTGAGATAATAACATCTAAGAGATTTTAACTCCAAATTTAACTAGAATGAGATTAATTCTAGTACATTATGTTGATGTATGCATGAGTCATACATTTTTTAAAAAGTGCAAGATAAAGAAATAAAAACAAACCTGATAGTTATTTTTCACAGATACTTAATCCAAAGGAACTGGAATATTCCACATCATTGTGGAATCTATGAACTATTAAGTATGGCTATATTAAAAAAAAAATATACAAAGTACAAATTCTGGCAGCTAAGCCATCTGTAAGATGAGCATCTTTTTTATTTTTGCAAAGCCTGACAGAAAATGTCAAGAAGCATCTGAGATTGAAGGTAGCAGCTAAGAAGAAACCACTGCACAGCAATATCTCTGCAGCCTAGGGCTTGGTCTTTCATTCTGTAAGCCCACTTTAGGCAGATGATAATGGGCTGCACACTTCTGCTCTTTGTTGCAGCCCCCGGTGAATGCCCAAAGAGGAGCAATGTGTCCTAAGATTCGGGGTATGCAGCAGGAACCAAATGGAGAGGCTGAATCATGGGCTTGACCGGCACCATCTGACCACATGCCATCATTTGGCCACCTAGGCTGGTTCCTCATGTTTTTTCCCAACAGCCGGTGTGGACTCCATAATTCATGTTCATTTCTCCTCTTTTCACCCTCGCCATTTCTTAAAAAGTACTGGTGTAAATTAACATAATTTATCCCTTCATCAAACAGGGTAGGGAGGCAGACAGATAATAGATAGAAGATAGATAGGTGACAGACAGACAGATAATAGATAGAAGATAGATAGGTGACAGACAGATAGATAGATAGATACATACATACATACATACATACATACAAAATTTGTGGGTTTTTACATTAAAATCCCTAATGCTATCATTCAGAAGTAATAACTTATTTTGCTGAATTTTCTTACAGATTGTTTTCTCTGCTTATTCTGAACTGTCTATCTAGACTATAATGTCATTGAGCTAATTTAATTTGAGTTCCTACTTTAAATGAAATAGTAACTATTCAAGCTCCAGGGTAAACATTTATTACATGTGAATTTCAGGATGAGCAAGAACTATAGTATATAAAGTTGAGGCATACAGAAGAATCAATTTAGTGCATTTTACATTTACATTCCATTTTATTGAGCAATAGAATGAGACTTATATAAGCAAATAATTCTTCTCTCTCTCCCTCTCCCTCTCCCTCTCCCTCTCCCTCTCCCCTCTCCCTCCCTCTCCCTCCCCCTCTCCCTCCCTCTCCCTCCCCCTCTCCCTCCCTCTCCCTCCCTCTCCCTCCCTCTCCCTCTCCCTCCCTCTCCCTCCCTCTCCCTCCCTCTCCCTCCCTCTCCCTCCCTCTCCCTCTCCCTCCCTCTCTCTCCCTCTCCCTCTCCCTCTCCCTCTCCCTCTCTCCCTCTCTCCCTCTCTCCCTCTCTCCCTCTCTCCCCTCTCTCCCTCTCTCCCTCTCTCCCTCTCCCTCTCCCTCTCCCTCTCCCTCTTCTCTCTCTCTCTCTCTCTCTCTCTCTCTCTCTCTCCTCTCTCTCTCTCTCTCTGTTGTCTTCTTGATGGATACAAGCAAGAGCTATTCTATAGAACAAACTACAGCTGTTTGCATCTGAACAATTACACTGAGCCAGTGCTTGCCAGAAACATCTTAATACAAAAGGGGAATGCACATTCTAAGCATAAATCTATGTCTTAACTATGATACCAATAATGCACAGCATTTAATTAAAAGAATTTTAAGACATGCAGTAAAACCAAGTATAGTCATTCATTTTTAAAGAGATAAAGCAAAGAAATCCATGAATAGAGACAGACTTAGGATGATTAGAAACCATTTAAAACACTGTTTAAGAATCTGGTAGAAGTTGGGCAATGGTGGTGCACACCTTTAATCCCAGCACTCAGGAGGCAGAGCCAGTTGGATCTCTGTGAGTTTGAGGCCAGCCTGGTCTACAAAGCGAAATCCAGGAAAGGATCCAAAGCTACACAGAGAAACCTGTCTCGAAATACTAAAATAAAAAAAAGAAAGAAAGTGAGCAATATGTATGGGCAGGTGTAGACTTTAAGGAAGAAAAATGGAAACAGACAGAGCCAATGGCAAATGTATATATCAAAAACTCTGTATTAGTAAAGAAGAATTTCTTTAATGAACATAACAAAAGATAGAATATGAACCTGGCAGAGAAGACAATCAGTAAAAACAAATCTACCTCTAAATGAGTGACATGATATCTGGGCATGTAACAAGGTTGACTATAGTGTGATTGGGCTCCCAAAGGAAAAAGAGAGAGGAAAGAGAACATGCAAATGGCCAGCTAACAGTACTGAGGAGCCACACTGCCCTCAGACTAGGGGCTTCCATCCAGTTGAGAAATATACATTGTTTCTGATTTCTCATAGGTATTTTCTATCTATGTCTACCAAAAGGAAGGATACACATGTGAGTCCAAGAAGTTGGTCAAGTCAACACCCCCTAGGTAATTTAAAATACCTTGAGACAATTATGGCAGTCAGACAGGGGGCATTGGGATTTTATAACTACGGTTGTCTCAAGTCCTTTGGTCTCTTGCTCCTTCAATAAGAAGCAGTAAGAAAGGGAAGTCCTGACTTTTGGTGTTTTAAAGTAAGATACACTCATTATTTGATGAGTGATAGTTCGTTGCTTTTGCTTTTTGAAGCTGTTCCTTGAGTTGTCTGAGTTGAGCTTCTTGTTCTGCCTTGATCCTCGCAGCTTGTTCCTAAGAAACAATAAACAGAAATGACAAAGCTTAGCAAAATAATAATAATAATATCAAACTCTTTTCTCATTCCAAAACCATTGGCTTGTCCATACTCATGTTACTCAATGGTAGCAATAGACAATCCCTGAACAACTCCTCATCCATATATCACTTCTATCACTTTTCACCCTTTTCTCTCATTCAGACACAGCGTGTTTCAATCTCTGAAATGTTAGTGTATTTAGAATTTCACCCCAACATGCCCTTCTTCCTTAGGCCAAAAATTTTCCTTGGCAATCCCAGTCACATATTTACTTCAATTCTCATTCACACATGGAATATTGTCAGATATTTTCCTACCAAAAGAGGCTGTATACAGAGTGACAAGGTGCCTGTTGTCCAGAGTCAAATGCAGCCATCTGAGTTCTAGCTAAAGAGTTGGGTCCAGAGCAACACACTTTGACTGGCAGAAGTGATTGTTCACTCTGCCTTTCAGGAAAGCACGGGGATATCAAGAATATGTTGGAGTAGCTCCTGCTAAAGATACTACCTGTAGATACACTGGTAAGTTTATGAGTGGTGGCTAGGAATGTCATACCATCTCTGCAGAAGCAGCCATGTTTGAGATTCCATTTGCAAGCCTGTGTGATGCCAGTATTTAGGTTATTTTTATGGAAATTTACTTAATTCACTGGGGACACAATGGCTCTCCTTCATGGTGATCAGATCAGAGAATGCATACAAAGATGCTTCTTGAGTGCTGATAAAACTAAAGAAACATATTGGAAACAAACTGCAAATTAAAGAACAACAGAACCAGAAATGATCAAGGCAAGGCAGGAATGAAAACACAGAACATGAACAGCCACATAAAACAAACAAACAAACAGGAAACCATGATCAAGACACATGATTGTCCAGAGCAAGTAACAAACAGAAGAGGTAGTTAGTCAAGAAATGCCTTCATTGTTTAATAATTGATTATGTATACTCTGTGCCAAACATCATTCTAAACGTAAATGTTAAAACATTTATTATAACCTTGTAAAACGTGCTGTTCCTGCCTCTGTGCTGCACTAAAGTACAGAGAGAAGAGACAACTTGCATAGACAAACAGACATTGGTAAAAAGTGGTGCTTGGGGTTGACATCCAGCAGTTTGGCTTCAGGGTCTCTGCCCTGAGCTACCCCATGAGACTGCCTTTCCCCATGGGCCATCATACTGTCACCTTGACAGATGGGAGTAGCTGAGCAACATTTGAGAGCAAACAGTTTGCAAGTACCTGGAGCCTCTGTTCCCTGATCCTCTGTTGCTCTGCCTGGAAGTTTGCTTTGTCAATCTCTATTTGCTTCAGTTTCTCTTGATGTAGTCTCTCTCGCTCTGCCCTCTTTTGCTCCTCCTGGATTCGAATCACCTCCAACCTCCGCGCTTCTGCCCTTACAGCCTCCGCTCTCGCTTGCTCCACTGAGGAGAAAGGAAAGTCACAAGTCTCTGGGACGAGCACAGTGCTCTCCTTGCAAATTCAGGCTGTGTTAATTTTGAACTTCTTGAACATCATGGATTGCTTCCATTTCCCTGCTCACCTTTCCTCTGATTCTCCTTGGCTGTGAGAGCCTGGTCTGTTTGTAGAATTGTTTTGCTCAGTGATTCTTTGGCCTTCAAATATTTCTGCAGCACTTCCTCAGCCTGGAAACCCCAAAACACGCTGTTAGAATTAGAAAATGCTAATTTGCAACCTGGAAAATGTCTTTATTTCTTCTCCCACTATCTTTCCCTCCTAACGGATGCTCAGCCTGTACATGATGGGTCTGTCCATCAATCTACACCCATGGAAATGATGCTAGCCTGGCCAGTCAGAGCACCCAGGGATGCTACACCCAACAGTCTAATTTACAGATGGAGAAATACTGAAACTTGGGTGTTTTAAAAACTAATATGGGTGCTGGAGCAGACATGCTTGCCCTCCTCTGAGATGTAAGTCTCTAAAGGCAAACTTGGGCCATGTCAGAGACTTCTGGATTTTGGGGGAGGAGGGTGGCACTGCTTGGAAATGAAGCTAACAGTCAGGAAAACAAAACAGGAAAATTAAGTAGGGGTTGGAAAGAAATAAAAAGAAGGAAAATGGATGACATCATTTGAACTCGGCATGTATCTATACTTGAAATAAAAACCTTTTAAGCCAGTCATTTTTGGCTTTCCCTAAATTGGCTTCACTTATTGAGATTCTGTCTTGTGTGATCCTAATCAGCTCCTTTGATGTTCATAAACATGGATGGCGACAGTTGTAGTCTAGTGATGACAGTGATGGTTTGTTTTCATCTACAGCTGTGGCTAAAGTAGAAGTTCTCTGCTATAACATCAATGCCAAGTGCATTTCACTCAACAAAAGAGTAACTCACAGACAGAGACGTAATGCATATCCCTGCACTTGTACTGGGAATGAAGGATACCTGTGTCCCCTTCCCTGGCTGCTGACGATACTGTGCCTTCAGCTGTTCCATCTTCTGAAGGTAGAGATTGTGGCCTCCTGGTTTAGCATAGACGCCCCCTGCCACTTCTTGTTCCAGAGGCTTAAAAATACTCTCAAGTAGGGTTGAGCAGTGGATTGCAGAGGCTTCTACATTCTTCTTACAAATCTCATCCTGCTTTGCACTTAGTAGAGTCTTTAAAGGAAAAAAAACATGGAGATGTTAGGTCTACTTCAGTGTTTCTGGAAATTGTTTCTCAAAAGGATCTGCATTTTATTTTTTAGAAACTTAGAGAAACATATGTAAGATTATATCCTTATCAAAGCTGGAAAGGTTGCAAAAATAATACTCTATGAAAAGTTACATTTACTTGGCAGTTAGAAATGTCTTCCTTTTTAACAGCAGATTTATTAAGATGTTTATTAAGGAACAGTGAGAGAGAATTGTGAATAGAATACCCTCCCTTGTTTTTGTTTGTTTGTTTGTTTGTTTGTTTGTTTGTTTGTTTGAGACAGGGTTTCTGTGTGTAGCCCCAGCTGTCCTGGAATTAGTTCTATAAAGCAGGCTGGCCTCAAACTCACAGAGATCTGTCTGCTTCTGCCTCCTGAGTGCTGGGATTAAAGGCGTGCACCACCGCCCACCCAGCATGTTTATATTTTTAATCTACTCATCATATCTTGATATCCTCCTACATCTATGCAGTGAAGTTTACTCAAGTTTACCCCCCCCTTATTTTCTCTCATCTTTTCCCCTCCATCTACCAAAACCTTCCTATTCCCAAGAAATCACTCTCGTGTGTGTGTGTGTGTGTGTGTGTATGTGTGTGTGTGTGTGTGTGTGTGTGTGTGTGTGTGTCCCACTGAATTTAATTGAGATTACTTGAAACTTTTTTTAATATGCTATTTCCACCTTAGATGTGATTTTATGGTTGCACAGCTCTCGCTTGCACCATAATTTTAAATGCAACCAACTGTTTAACAACATTTTTTTCAGAGTTTTTCTGCTTCTAGGTAAGTGTGAAATTGAATCACTGGGTGCATTATCTGCTTATTCTATTAATCCTACATTTGTTATATCTTAATGGATACGAAGGCAGTTCTATCCACTTGATCAATAAAAAGTAAATGCTCTGTTAATGATGATCTTGAAAGAGGTAAAAGATATTCAAGTTTTTTCATGAGTATACATGAGGTGAAGTGTACGTGCACACATGTGTGTGTGTGTGAAGATGTCAAGATCCTTGGAGCCAGATTCTTTTCAGGTTTTCCTCTTTTCAAAATTAACTCATATTAAGGCCACATAAGTAACTGTCTCACCTTCCAATCTAGTGGGAACTGATTTTTTTTTAATTAGCCCTATTTTAACAGTTGTAGAAGTATTCTTGCTTTCTGTTGAACCTGATATCTACAAACAAATATAGAAAATAATGACCTCCAATTCCTTCTGGAAACATTGGTTATCGTCCTTTAAAGAATGCTTCAGGAAGATTTCCATGGCTTCACTTTCACAGGTCTTGTGTAGGTCCAGCAGCTCCTGGAGAGTCTCTATGGGCAACTTTACCCTCTGGCTCATCTGCTGGTCATAGTGGGTGATGGCCTTTTGCACTGCAGCAGAATTCTCTCTCCGAGCCAAGGTTATCACTGTATTCTCTATGCAGGGCAGAGCCCCGCTATTAATGGCATCGACATAGGTCACCACCAGGCTTTCTAGACCTTCAGAGAAGGAAGAGATGTTTGTATCATATGCAGAAAAGGAGTCTAAGATCTCTTAGAATCATTCTGAGAATGCTAGGTATTTCTTGCAGCTTTTCAGCATTCTACATAGTATTCAAGTGGCCTGAAGAAGTTCTTTTGAAGAACTATGAGATTAAGAGGACAAGTAGTTCTTTCTTTGAGGAAAAACTTATAAAAACAACAACAAAAACCCCAAGTCCTTGTTGAAGGAAGAAAATAGAGGAGTTCTCAAGATATATGTGATGACCTGCATTTTATCATTCTTTATGGAGAAATAAGATGATCATATAAAAGTTATGGATAGTCATCTGATTAAAATGCTTTAGGTCTTTGCTTCTTTAAGCTTCCTATACCTTTTCTTTTTCAGTTTTCTATTTCATTCAATTTTTTCCTTTTTGTTTTATTTTTTCATGGTTAAGGTGGTATGAGTTACTTTCCTCTATGAAGAGTATTCAGCAATCTAGACCTTATTCTTCATCAAAACCCCCGTGGTTTTCTTCCTAGCCAGCTTCTGTATGGAGGTAATACAAATTCCTTTCACAATATATGAAGTATTTGCCAAGTTCTAAAACATGGGGTTCTCAAGATAAACTGCACTCAGGAGCTTGTACAGACATCTTTCAGGATCCTAAACAATATAGAATTATATTCAACATCTGTAGTTTTTTTTTCACCAGAAAAGTTCTGTTACTACAGGGAACATGTATGTATTTATCTTACTTTATTTTATCTTATCTTGTACATATCAAATACTGTGTGACATAATAAAAATCTAATTAATATATGTTATGGAAATATCGTCAACCCACATGAGTTAATCTGTTTCAAGAGTAAATGGGTGAAACTTCTCTAACTTGATGTCTTCATTCTTAGGATTTTATTTGATGTAACTTTGAGGTTTTACTAAAACAGCACTAGAGGTGTGCTTGGTATATGCTCTAATTTTGTCACCATGGTACATTGGATTTCCATCCCGGCAATGACTGACCCAGCTGTCAATTCACCAACAAAGAATTTCTATGCATTCTCTACTCTTTATGATGAGTTGGAATAAAATCCTTTAAAAAGTACTCACGAGGTCCATTGACCTGGATGCCACCTGGAAGAGTCTTGGTCTTCGAATGACTGAAGATATGAGAACAGAACTCTGACAGCTCCTGCACGAAGTCAGAACTCAGCTCCTCACTACTGAGTGTTTGAAGCTGGGAAAGCTTATTTCTGTGAGTAGGGGAGTCAAAAACAAAGCATTTCCTCACTGGAAAGAACTTCTGGATGCACAGTCTGGGCAGATTGAATGTTTGGGTTCTTTCATCACTACCTGGAGAAGGAAATACAGGATTTATCTAGAATATAATTTATATCCAATTTAATCTATTTAATTTAAATAAATGACCTTTCCCCTGATGTTGCATTAAGCATAAAGAATAAAAACTAACTAGGAAGGAAACCATAAAAAAGAGAGAAATTTGTTTAGTAACTGAAGACAAATAGAATTTAATATTGAATCTATTAGTTCATTCTAAATTAAATACTCATTGTTATTTTGTAAAAATGATGGGTGGGTAAATATGGAAAATTCTATACTTAGCTACTTATAAAAAATAAGTTTCTGGGTATTTTTTTTCTTTTTCCCAAACTGAAGCTCTGTTACCTTGTTTCAGCTTCAGTGAATTCTCCAGATATTCATCTGATGTAATGGCATGCCCATTTGTTTCCAGGCCCAGGTAGAAATCTCTCAGTGTCCACACCAAGTCTGGAAAGAAGCTCATGTCAGCAGGTTCTTCAAGTTCACTAAGTTCAGAGGAGTTTCTTGTCCGGAGCAGATCTGTCAGTTCTGTCACATTGCTGAGACACAGTTGAGGGAAACTGGCAGAAGTGTGGCTGTACCTAATGCTCCTTAAACCTCTTCTGTTCCTTCTACACTGAACTGAATGAACACTGCACTGGTGACATCCATGAGGGCTCGTTTCCTTGTGTTTCTACTCTGTATCATGTTTTACTCTGAGTGTGTGTGTTTGTGTGTGTGTGTGTGTATGTGTATGTGTGTGTGTATGTGCTGTAGAATATTACTTTAACTATGTAAAGATATGTTACATTTGTTTATGCTGTGGAATATTACTTTAATTTGTAAAGGTGTGTTACTTTTGTTTATGCTGCATTTGTTTAATTATGTAAAGATGTGTTGCATCTGTTTCTCCTTGCCTGTCTAAGGCTCCTGATTGGTCCAATAAAAAGCTGAATGACCAATAGCTAGGCAGGAGAGGGATAGGTGGGGCTGCCAGGCAGAGAGAATAAGTGGGAGGAGAAATTTAGAAAGAAGAAAGGAAGAATGACAGAGAAGAAGGAGGAGAGAATAAGGGACATGCCCGGGACAAGAAGCCAGGCAGATGCCAGCCAGCAGACATGAGAAACAGTGAAAGTAAGATATACAGAAGTAAGAAAGGTAACAAGCCCTGAGGCAAACGGTAGATAAAGAGAAACAGGTTAATATAAGTTAAAAGAGCTAGCCAGAAACGAGCCTCAGCTAGGCCAAGCATTCAAAACTAATAAGTCTCTGTGTCATGATTCGGGAGCTGGCTGGTGGCCTAAAAGAAAAAGGTTGGGGTGTGTGTGTGTGTGTGTGTGTGTGTGTGTGTGTGTGTGTGTGCCCTTCTGCGTGTGCAGATGTACATATCTGTTGAAATCAGATGTTGGTATTGGGTATCTTCCCCTAGTTCTCTCTACCTTGTGTTTTGAGAAAGAGTCTCTTACTGAATATGGAGCTACCTGATTGGCTATATTAGCTGGCTAGCAGGCCCCAGGAATCTTCCTACCTTGGACTTTCCATACCCACACCCAGCCTTGGGGTTACAGGCACACACTGCCATGCCTGGCTTTTTATGTGGATGTTGTGGATCCAAACTCATGTCTTCATTCTTGTGTGACAAACATTTCACTGACTGAGCCGTCTCCTTAGCCTCTATGTTTTAATTGGTAAGAGTCCAGAAGGTCTCATAGGTGCACAGGTGGTGTGTTTTCTCCAGTGTGGTGCTGTCCTAGACCACAAAAGGATACTGCAGTAGGTCGATAGCCCCCTGGTCAATTTTGTTCATGGTGTTGTATACGAAGGTGCTACTGAGAAGGATTGCCAGTGCAAAAATCTGAGTATCACTCTTTTCATCAATCTAGAAATCAGAACAAATTTAAGTCATGTCTCAGGGCATTCTTGGGTGAGTATCACCAAAAATAAAATGTTGATATACAGATATTTAAACAAAATGAGCAAAAATAATTTGTAGGCATGCATTTTGCTTGCTTTTCTCATTGGTAATTTTATGCTGATTCATCCATTGCTAACTCTCTAGTATTTCTTCTAATGACTCTTAGATAGTTGCTAAATGAATAAAGTTAGTAAGGCAACCAGAATACCTAAAATTAAAGTTTTACAGGGGCAAAACAAAACTGCCTTATATGTGTGGTACATATATCTGTATTACTTATTACTACTATCCATAAGCTGGTCTCATTAACAATCTTTTCTCACTCCAAGACAATGCTGAAGAAGGAGTTCATAACTATGTTTCCCATGCTGCAAATTGAGTAAATCAAGCTCAAATTATGGCTTGTTATCTGTGAATCTTGACAAATCAAATTTTTTTAAACAAAGATAACACAAACAAAGGCTTTTTCACAATGGACATTCAAGAGAAAGGTGTAGCTATGTCTGAGAACCAGCTTATGCTGACTCATAAAAGGCACATCTCCCAAACTGGACTCTGCATTAGAAGCTTGGAGTCAATGATGATGGAAACACTTAGGAAAAAGTGAAGTGCTGCAGACTGAAGTGCTTTATTTGTGGTGAGTGGTGTGTTAAATGCTTACCAGTGTGCAACTAGAGAATGCCGGTGTGCCCACTGTCCACATAATGAGTTGGAAAAGACAAACAGAAAAACATTTGGAGACACTTCCATGTTTGGGTCAAAACCATGGAGCTATAGGTACTACCGGCATAACTTAGGCAACTTGATCTAACCAGTAGCCAACTATTAGCCCATATTCTCTGCAGGACTGGGCTTGTAACAGTGATTTTAATTCCACTATGTTTCAGTACTTAGGAAGTACTTAGTTTATTTTCACTGCAGTACTCAGTGCTCATTCTGCCTTATGAAGATATTTTCTCACTCCATGCATCCACATTCTATTAAAAATGAAGGGGTAGAAAAGTCCACTTAGGTCAAATGGACATACCAATTTTATAGGTGGTGAGATGGGAACTTCCCGTACTAAGTATTTAAAGACATGGGGGGATAAATCTGATAAATCCAATCTAAACAGAATCCTCTCTCCTTACCTTCTCCACATCTCCCAGGCCCTCTGTGTCAAGCAGAACTAGGGTGTGGTCTGACTTCTGAGGATGAGGGACACACCACATCCAGATGCCCTTGGTGTGAGACTGCACAGTGGATCCAACAGAAAATCCTGAAAAGCAAAATGAGTGGTACTGATGGAAGAGGGGATCAAGATTCAGGAATTTCCTTGAGAATTTAAACTAGGATGTAAGGGAAACAAGATGAAGAGACAGTAGAAATGGGCAACTAGTACTAATGACTTAAAGTTGGGATCTGATGCTCTTTTTAAAAAACATGATTTCATGCTTCTAAAAACTTAATAGTTTGAATTTATTTTGTTGAATTTATTTCATTAATATTTTACTTCTTATAAAGGAAATACATTTTACTTTTTCTGGGACAGTGTTGAGGAATAAACACATGCTAAATCACAGATCAAGAGCTTCCCTTTATCTCCCAGAGGATACAAACAGCGGCTGTGGCCTAAACATTAGCTTTCAGTATCCAAACAGGTCCTCAACTTTCTCTCCTCACACTTAGTGTTGGATGCTCACAATGTGGATAGATAGAGGGGACTCAGCAAACATTTTTGGTGTTTCTCACCTTTCTCCTTCCCAGCCAGCTTGTTCATCAGGTAGGATTTGCCTGTGCGGTAGAGGCCCACGATGGCCACCACTACCACTGGCTGTGTGATGGCTGACAGGACCTTCAGGGCTTCCTGGTTGGCCACCAGCTGTTCCTCATTATTCCCAATGAGGCACATGGGTTCTGGCATGTGGATCTCTACAGCCATGTTTAAAATGGTATTTTGTCTGCAGGGGAAGAATGGGATGACCTGAAATTTGTAGTATTTAAAGAAAGACATTTTACCCGCTGAGTCCTGGAACAAATGACCTGTTAACATGGCCTGAGTTTCTGAGAAATTGAAAACTAGAGATTAGAACTAAATAGCAAAGTACAATAGTTCCTGCCTCTTCACAGACCTATAATAGCATACCGTACAGCCTTTTAAGTATTTAATAGACACAGGAAACCCATATCTTTAGCCTACCTACTGACAGTTTGGGTCTAGCTCATTCCATTGGCTTCTGGCTTGCTAATGTTTCTTGGTTTATACCTGCTGGTATCCCTGGATTGACCATTATTTGTCAATATATTTGTTGCTTTTCTCTTATTCAGCTGTATGACCAAGCTGTACTCCTTTATTGCCAAAAAGCCATAATTCTAACATATATCGTTTTCAAAGAAACTACACATGTATACTTCTTGAATCTGTACTTTAAAAAAAAAAGCACATCATATTTTTACATAGTTGTGAATGTCCTTTATTAGTCCCAAACTTCAGAGCATGATCATTTTGTAATTGGCAAAATGATTGAAAAGTCATCATTACTGGTACCCTGATAATTGTCTAATAAAATAGTTTAAGCTGAATGATAAAAGTAACACATGCTTTTTGGCTTTACTTATCAGGGGGACAGCTATCTTCCATTTTAGTACTGACTATCTAATGGAGAAGCTAAAAATCCACGATCATCACTGAGTTTATTTATTTTTCATTACAAAAATATTAACAAGAGCTGAATTAATTGCACCAGCAGACAATTAAAAGTATGGGTTCTTTGTTGTTGTATTTAATGATCATAAAGACACATTCCCCCCTCGTGCTCAGAGCCAGGACAGGGCAAATCACGCCTGTGACCAAGAAACTGAAACAGAAACTGTTTTATGGGAGCAGGCAGTGGAAGAGTCATCATAGATGGCACCACATCAAAGCACGTACATTAGGAAGTGACTAGTGCAAGCCCATGCCAGAAAGCAGCCGTATCTCAGTGAACATGTCAGTGAACTCAGTGAACTCAAGTGCTTATCAGTTCTCACCCATTTCTGGTGTGATATGGCTACCCGGTATCAGTAGAATTCTGGTTGCCTTATTTATACACAGCAGAGATTAAAATTTTTTTGCAGATGATATCAATGTAGGAAGCTTTCAGTGATGATCTACAATTAACAAGGATAAGAAAGGTCACATATACAAGTAATATGGAGGCTTAGAGGCACTTGTGTTTTTGAATGATGTCAGTAATAGAGGAAGAAACTAATTTAAGTGAATTTTCAGCCTTTATGAAGAATATTAGTACTGTGTATCTCTAATAATCATAATATTTTACATGTTATCACCAAATGGTATCTGGATAGAGTCCTTAATGCTTTTACTGGAGCCAAATCTCTGAAGTTATTGCATTTTTAATGTTCTCTAGCAACATTCCTAAATTAATTACTCTGCCTTGCATAGCTCAGCCTGTGACTCAGGAATACATTCTCTGTAACTGTTAGAGTCCCACAACGTTTAGGGGACTGGAGAGATGGCACAGTGGTTAAGAGCACTGACTGCTCTTCCAGAGGACCCAGGTTTGATTCCGAGAACCTACACACTGGCTCACAGCTGCCTGTAACTCCAGTTCCAAGGGATCTGATGCCTTCTTCTGGCTTCCATGGACACCAGCCACACATATGTTGCACAGACATACATGTAGGCAAAACACTCATACGCATAAAATAATATTTTTAAAAATATTTTTAAAATCACAATTTGGCTTTGTTGTAACTTAGACTTGATTTCAGGTCTCAGCCTTGCCACGGATTAGCATTATGATGTTACTCAACTCATTCAGCCTGCTTCCTACAAGCCAGAAGTAAATAAATCAATATGGTTTATATCAGTAGAGGGTTAGGTTGGAGAGATAGAGCACTTGAGGCTCTTGTAGAAGACCCCGGGTTTGGTTGAACCCACATCAGATGACTCACAGTTGCCTGTAACCTCAGTCACCTTATGCCCGTCTTACCTCTGTGGACAACTGAAACCATTGATGTAGATAAATACACTCAGGCAGCGACAAATAAAGTAATTTTTTTTTTTTTAAAAAAAAAAAAGGAAGACAGAAAACTTCACAGCGGGGTGTGTGTGTGGTGGTGGGGGGACTACAGAGAAGAAAAGTGCCAAGAACTCTGAGAGAAAATGCTGAGGAGTGCTGGGGACAAACTTCTGGGAGAAAACAGATCTTGGTAGCTCTGGTTTTTGCTCAGGTTTCAAATGTTTATTTTTATTTGCTTTTCTCTTATTTTGTATTGCTTCTGCTCTGAGTTTGAAGAAAGAGGGGGGAAAGGACTCATTTGGCAGCTAATGGAAATGTTTAGATATGACATGCATGAGGCATGTGACATGGCAAGAAACCCCCAGGCTGCAGCCTGAAAGGGCTGCATCAGGTTTAACAGAGACACAGGAAAGTTAAGCAGCGACGAGGGATGCCAAGAAGTTATAACAGAAGAAAAACAGCTGGAAGGCATTTCTAGCTTTCAGTTTAGTCCCTACTCATGATGCCTTCTCATTGTCAGGAAGCGAAAGTGACCCTGAACAAACCCTCTGAGGGTCGGATGAGCAATTCTGTCTGTCGGATAGCACTGCGATTCAGTGTTTAGTAGGGGCTGATCCAGCATCCCAGGCTAAGACGCATCCCATCCTGGAGAGAATATTTTCAAAACTAAACCACAACAGTCTCTTCTACCCATGCCCGGGTCCTACCTTAACAAAAATTGAGGAACCGAGCCAGAGCAAAAGCTGGTAAGAAAGCTGCTTCAAAGAGAACTTCGCAGGAGTGCAAACCTGTTGTCCCCCTCACGGAGCTGTGATTGCTTCTGATAAATACTGACCAGCTCTGGGAAACTCCTTTCTCCTCTCAGCTCTCTGGCGGGGAACTTGCATGTGAAATGCAAGCATAGGAAAAGCTAACCGGGCTCTCCGAACTGAAACTGAAAACTGAAACTACACAAGTTCTGACTATTCAGTTAAAGGGGATTTCCCACAGTGTTGCCTGACCAAAGGCTTGGATGCCATTGACTGACTTCCCACAAGTTGCCCATAGTTGCTAAAAGAGAATTTTAACATTCTTTTGTAATTATTGCAAGCAGGGTTTATTTTATTCCTTTTGAACTAGGGTGATATTTTACCTGGTTTTGAGGGTAAACCTCAAATACTATTTGAGGACGAATTTCTTGCAATTATATCTGCATACACTTAGGATAAAACTTACTTCATTGGTAGTAGGTTGACCAAGAAGCACAGGGTCTTTTGTGTGGGTTTTTAAATCTGATATATAAAAAAAGTAAAAAAAATAGGCTTAAAAGAAAAATTGAGGGTAATTGCAGTTTAAAAGGAAAAGAGCAACAGGGGGACAGAGTGCAGATCTCAGCAGGTAAGCGGGAGAGAGGGACGGTAAAGAAAAAGAGCAAGAAGTCATGATTTCCGGGTTAGAGACCAAGATATCAGGCAGGTTCAGCAGTGAAAGACTGTCAGCATCTGCGTGGGGTGGGGATGTTTCTTCAGCAGAGAATGAGAATGCCTAGAGCTTCTGGGCAACAGGGTGAGAACTTCGACTGGTATCCAACAAAGGAAAATAAAAGGAGGGAAAAGAAAGCGTTACACTCTCTATCTGTGGGGTCTATTAGCACACACACACTGGGGGAGGGGCTTGTGGGGTACATAGTACTTATCTCATTGAGAGAATAGTTACTCCACACATCTTAATATATCTGCCAGTATAACATATGTTTGAAGTTACAATGTTTTGAGGGGCATTTTCCTGCCCAGGCGACTGATAGGCTGGCTCACTGAGATGAACTCTTCAGAAAGGAAATAATATGTCTTTGTAATCTTATACTGTTTGGTGCAGTCTGAAAGGATATGTCTCCCCACAGAACTAATGATATGACCCAAGTCTGATTCTCCTGAGCAAAACTCAAGTAATAGAGTGGATTAAAATAACTTAAAAATAGGTTTACAAAATAGCTATGCTTTACCACAAAGAAATAGCCTTCCCTTAATGGACTTTCAATAAAGCCCTGCTACATCCACCTTCCTAGAACCCAGGCCAAAGTATCTGCATGTTAACCAGTCCTAGAAATGACACTGCTGTCACCACCAGAACAAGGACACGCAGGTAAATGCCACATACACACGGAACTTTGAGATATGGTTACATAAGGATCAGTCATATAGAAACTGAATGCATCTCCACATTGATACTTGCAGACTGTGTGCTGAAGCGCTCTGGAGTCCAACTCTCCGGAAGATAAACACTCTTTTTTTATACTACAGTTGCCTGTAAACTCCTTAATGGAGACGGTCTTTGCTTTCTGATCCAGGGACACACAGGATCTGTCCATGCAAGCAGGGAAGCTTGTTCCACTGCCACTGCCTCCTGACTCGGAGCTGCCAGAACTGTGCCAGCTTGCTTGCATTTGTCATTATGGGAGGAGCTTGACCTTGCCCAGAATGAAATCCAGTCACAGGCCCTGAACAACAGAACAAACTAACCCGTTCCTACTGCCCTTTCTTCAGCTGCCTCTTAGAATCAGAAATCAAGTGAAGATCAAGACGAAGGTGCCTGAGAAAAACAAACAAACAAAAATCAGAAAGAGAAAGTGAATTTACCTGCGCCAGCTCCCTGCAGCATGGGTCCAAGTACAGTCTCAGCTGCCTCTCACACCCGGGGCACTGCCTTCCTTCCGTGTGTCTGTATCCCTTTTATATAAGCTCAGAACAGTACCATTCTTCTCTAAAACTGGAATTGAAAGTAAAGTAATTCAAAACAGTGTTTTAAATTTTTCAGAGGCTATTCTAAAGCATGAGATGTGGAAATGGGAAGGGGTCAGTAGTTGGCACGGTCATATATGATGGGAACAGCAGAAGTCATAAGGCCAGTAGAGCTGCTTGACAAAGATCCAGCAAAGCTGAGCCACATGATGGCTGCCATGCCACTTTTGGTTTTTCATCTCCACCTGTTGCATAATTGAGGCACTTTTAATATTTGTACAATTTTGGGATTTTGGCTTGATAGAAATTTTCTTATGAATCATGTGTATCTTCTCCCAGGAGTATTGCCTCTAAGCTTACCCAAGAAAGTCCTGAAATACTACCCCTGTCGCTTTTAGGGAGATATCCTTATCTACTTGAAGGTCTTCCTTATGCCTTGGAGGTTGTGACACACATAAAGAAGCCAGAGGTCTCCTTATGAGGCTATGAGATATTCTTAAAACATCTGTCCCTGTACTTACTCAGCAGCAAGACAATCAAAACAAAGTAAATTTAAAAAGGTCAACAAAATTCAGTGGCCTAGAGGAGTTGGCCACAGATCAGATTGCAAGCCTCTTCCTGCTACACACTCAGGCAATTACATGGCACATACAGCAACAAAGTTAGACTAGCTGAAGTTATCTCTGCCCTAACAGAAACTTATATTGACAAGCAAAGTATGGAGTGGAAAGATATTAAAAAAAAAAAAATGAGATGTCAGGACCTCCCTTTCTTAGAAAAATTAGCACATGCAGAGTCACTATGATGTCACATGACCAAAGAATAACAGAATGCCAGGATTAAACATGTAAACAAATTCCATAAGATATAAAATATAAACATTGTATTATGCCAGAATTAAAATAATAACTACAGCAGCTTTGGCCTGAGGATTTATCTTGGGCACTCTGACCATTAAGAGTTAATAATACACTGTTTGGGACATGGCAATATGCCCGGGCAGGCTTTGAGATTTTGGTTTGGCCTAGCATCCGTGAAGCTACAAAACATACTAACCTGAGAACAGGTTGTCATATGCCTCTAGATTCTTTTTTTTTTTTTTTTTTTTTTTTTTTGGTTTTTTCGAGACAGGGTTTCTCTGTGTAGTTTTGCGCCTTTCCTGGAACTCACTTTGTAGACCAGGCTGGCCTCGAACTCACAGAGATCCGCCTGGCTCTGCCTCCCGAGTGCTGGGATTAAAGGCGTGCGCCACCACCGCCCGGCTTATATTCTTAAAAATGAGAAAAATGATAACTCTGTGTATTAATGATGTTAAGTCTCGAGGGGAAATGATTGAAAATGATGGCTCTGTTCTGTCATAGTTTATTAATGATGATTAAAAGATGAGCAAGATTTTTGGAGCCTATAGTGGGACACCTTACACAGTCTTGATGCAAGGAGAGGGGCCTGAACCTGCCTCAACTGAATGTACCAGGCTCTACTGACTCCCCATGGGAGGCTTTACTTTTTCAGAGGAGGGAATAGAGGATGGGTTGGGGGGAGGCTAGGGGAGTGGGAGGAAGGAGATCTGTCATTGGTATAGAAAATGAATAAAAAAAATTCTTAATGAAAAATACCAAAAAAACAAACACAAAAAGATGAGCAAGAGATATCCCCACCCACTACAGCCCCAGTTGCAGGCCAGCAGGCAAGATTCTTGCAGGCAGGCCTACCACCACCATCTCCCACTGGACCTTGTAATCTACAAGCCCCACTCTATCCCCGAAACCCACCCATCCCCCAAGACCACAGATGATCCCTGAGACACAGACTCTGCCAACTCCAGCTGGACCAAGAGTTCTGATAGGACACAAATGCTAATTGGACCAAGAACAATGGCTCCCTGAGACACAGACTACACTTACACCAATTGCAGGAAGAGACTCCACTTATACCAATTGTAGACACCAGTGCAAGAATACATACAACAACATAAGGAGCACTATGGCACCACCAGAACCTAGTGGTTCTAATACAGCAAGACCTGAACATCCCAGTGTAGAAGAAGCAGAAGAAAATGACTTTTAAAATAACTTTATAAAGATGATAGAGGCCTTTAGAGAGGAAGTGAAAAGTTCCCTTAAAGAAATTGAGGAAAAGACAAACAAAAAATTGGAAGAAATCAATAAATACCTTAAAGAAAGTACAAAAAAAAAAAAAAAAACCACAAGAAAAAGCAAACAGGTGAAGGAAACAGTGACACAGCTCAAGATTTGAAAATTGAAATAGAGACAATAAAGAAGACACAAACTGCGGAAAAGCTGGAAGTGGAAAATCTAAGTACATGAACAGGAGCTATAGATGCAAGCATAACTAACAGAATGCAAGAGATGGAAGAGAGAGGATATAGATTTGTCAGTCAAAGAAAACATTAAAGCCAACAAAGTCATAACACAAAATATCTAGCAAATGTGAGACACCATGAAAAGGCCAAACCTAAGAATAATAGGGATAGAAGAAAGAAAGGAATACAAGCTCAAAGGCACAGAAAATATATTCAACAAAATCATAGAAGAACTTTCCTAACCTAAAGAAGGAAATGCCTACAAAGATACAAGAAGCTTACAGAATACCAAATAGACTAGCTCCCCCCCACGCAAAAAAAAAGTGCACTTGCCACATAAAAGTCAAACCACTAAACATACAAAATAAAGAAAGAATGTTAAGAGCTGCAAAGAAAAAAGGCCAAGTAACATATAAAGGCAGACCCATCAGAATAACACTGACTTCTCAATGGAGATCCTGAAAACCAGAAGGTCCTGGACAGACATTATGCAGATACTAAGAGACCATGAATGCCAGCCCAGACTATTATACTCAGCAAAACTCTCAAGCACCACAGATGGAGTAAACAAGATATTCCATGACAATACCAGATTTAAACAATACCTATCCACAAATCCAGCCCTACAGAAAGCACTAGAAGGAAAAATCCAACCTAAGGAAGTTAGATGCACCCACAAAAACACAGGCAATAGATAAGCCCACACCAACAAATCCCAAAGAAGGGAAACACACACACACATTACCACCAAAAAAACAGGAATTAACAATAACTGGTCATTAATATCAATTAATATGATAATTATAATATATAATATTTATATTATAAATAATATTAATATAATAATTATATAATATCAATTAATATCAATTTGCCTATAAAAAGACACAGGCTAACAGAATGGATACAAAAAAAGGATCCATCCTTCTGCTGCTTGTAAGAAACACACCTCAACTTCAAAGACAGACACTACCTCAGAGTAAAGGATTGGAAAAAGACTTTAAACCAAATGGACTTAAGCAAGCTGGTGTAGCTATCCTAATATCTAACAAAATAAACTTCAAACAAAAACTAATCAAAAGAGATTAAGAAGGACATTACATATTCATCACAGGGAAAATCCATCAAGATGAAGTCTCAATTCTGAACATTTATGCCCCAAATACAAAGGCACCCACATATGTAAAAGAAACATTACTAAGCTTAAATCACACATCAAACCCCATATACTAATAGTGAGAGGCTTCAACACCCTACTCTCATCAGTGGACATGTCTGTGAGACAGAAATTTAAGAGAGAAAAAAAGGATCTAACAGATGTTATGACTCAAATGGACTTAATAGACATCTACAGAACATTTAATTGACCATATACTTGGTCACAAAGTAAATCTCAACAGACACAAAAAAAATGGAATAATCTCCTGTATTTTATTGGACCACCAGATCTTAAAGTTAGAATTCAACAACACAAATTACAGAAAACCTACAACTCATGGAAACTGAATAATACTCACCTGAATCACCACTGAGTCAAGGAAGAAATAAAGAAAGAAATTAAAGACTTCCTAGAATTCAATGAAAATGAATGTACTACATACCCAAATTATGGGATGCTATGAAAGCAGTACTAAGAGGAAAGTTCATAGCTTTAAATGCCTACATAAAGAAGTTGGAGGGCTGGAGAGATGGTTCAGAGGTTAAGAGCACTGACTGCTCTTCCAGGGTTTCTAATTTCAATTCCCAGTAACCACATGATGCCTCACATAAACAGAATAAACAGAAGGAGAAAAAAGAAGATGGGGGAGTGAGACAAAAGGAGAAGGAGAGAAGACACCAGGGGCCTGCCACTCAGCTACACAGCAAGCCATGGAGTAAGAAGTAAAGAAAGCTATATAGAATAGAGAAAGATAAAAGCCCAGAGGCAAAAAGTAGATGGGATAATTTAAGTTAAGAAAAGCTGGCTAGAAATAAGCCAAGCTAAGACTGGGCATTCATAAGAAAGAATAAATCTCCATGTGACTATTTGGGAGCTGGGAGGTGGACCCCCAAACAGTAAAGAGCAAAGAGTAAAAACAACCAACTACAGGTCAGAAGAGCCAATAGTACTGTATTACACCCTCTCTAGTAACACAGGAAGCCCTTTCTATAGAAGTGTAAGCAACCGGGCCTGTTCCAAAGGTGTGGAACAAAGCTATTATATTGTGGGGCGTTTACCCAACCACCCCCACAGTTCCCCAGAGTTTTCTTGAGTGTGAGCAGCAGGAAATATTAGAAGGAGTTATAGCGGAGAATCTTGCGGAGATAAACAGATAGAAAATAAAGGATAGCCTCGAGAGGGCCTGGAACCTATTCCAACGGGCCCTGACTGTCTCTGCCCAAGGGTTTTTATAGAGACGCCAAGGGGTGGAGCAAAAGACCTCCTCCCCCAGCACAGCCAAGTGCAGACCATCCCAGACACCTGCACTTAGGCCCGTGGTCTAATCATCCTCTATGCAGACCTGCTGGGTAAAGCCACGAGGAACCTGAGAACGGGCTCCCACAGGTCCCCCTTTCTTAATATATAAAAATAACTATTAATGGCTTACAGCAATCTCCATAGCTGTCACACCTCCCAATATGGGAGTAGAGGATGATAAAGATGGCATTTCTCTTTTGAATTAGGTCCAAGGTGACTACAGCAGTCTTAGCTGCCTCAAGCCCTTTCTAAGCCAAAAACTCTTAAGGCGACTACAAACTTAAAGAATCCCTTAGCTTCATCATTACCATTAACAGGTTAACATAAATATTGCTATACATAGTCACAATTCTCCCAATCTTACAACACAAAGCAAACTCTTAACAGAACCATTTGAATTAGCATATATGGTGCTATATATAGTTAATTTTCTCCATCTTACAACTTTAACTCAATCATTTGAATTTTCTTGCTAACAGAACATAGGACAAACTTCGATGTATTCACATCAAACTTAAATATTTCCTTAACTCCGCAAAACCAGGGTGCATTAATATCAATAGGGTAAATATAATTTCTGCAAACATAATTCAGTCTCATAACTCCTCCTTTTATTTATAATTTTTTAAACAAAATCCCAAACCTAGTTAGAGGAACCCAAACTTATACAATTTCTATAAACCCACATTGAAAAGCAATATTTTCAATCTAACCATTAACACTTTGAAAACTTAGCAAAACATCCAAAAGCAGTTTCTTAATAAAACTCTTTACACGTAGTCTCTTAATATACATTTCTTACTAACAAAAACATGACATGAAATTAGACTAAGGAATATTAACTCTCCCCCTTTTCTTTATAATTTTTTAAGCAAAATCTCAAACCTAGTTAGAAAACCCAAACTTTTCCATTTAAACAGTTCCATTTATAACACAACACCAGTTCTGTAAACAGTTCCACAAAACAATTCACGAATCACCAATTAATAAAGCATATATGCATACACAAAACTGCATCTTGATTCTAGGTAGAAATAATAAATTTCTTCATTTAAACAGTTCCATTTTTAATCCAATTCCAGCAAACAGTTCCTAGGTCATTACTATAAGTAAACTCAAAATTGTCCCATTGCAATGAAATCTCTATTGTTCATTTCATTTCTTAAGTCTTAAAATTCAAACGATAAATTCTGGTACTAGCCTTCCAAATATGAGAAATCCATAACCAAAATCTTTTTGTAATTTTATCTCATTTTAAGTTCAAAAAGTTCAAACAAGAAATAAATTCTAGTATCAGGCTTTCACTTCCAAATATGAAGAGGCGTTTTTCAACCAAAACTTTTTGCAGTTAACAATTTTTGTTCAAACAAGCGTCTCTGAACTTATTCTCAAGCCAGAGACCTTTTTAGGTACAGTAGTATTCTAAACCACACCGTTTTTGATGTTAGCTCAGGTTTTTCTGTGTTGCGTCGATTTTTCACGGATCTCAGCTGCGGATGCCTTGTTGTGCTGGTTCTGGCATCCGCCATTCTTAGCTTCTTAGCGGCTTCTGGAACTTTTGAAAACCGCTCAGACTGTCTGCTTTGCAGTCTTCTAGGACACTAACTTCTAGATCTCAGGTTTGTTCATCATATACATTAAGCATAGACTCACACTTAACATTTACACTTTTTTACAAACTCACATATAACATTTTTTGCCTTGCAAAGCATTTAGACTCACATTCAATATTTACACGTTTTTACAAACTCATAACATTAACATCTACTTATTTATACTCCTTAAGGAAATTATAGAACTACTTTAGCAAATATATTTCTTATTACTTTTTATATATTTCTTATGTTCATTCCATCTTATTTAAACTTACATTTACAACGAGCATCTTTACTTCTTACAAGCTTATTACTACATGTCTTAAGACTACCTTAGATACTTCTTGCAAGCTTATATTCTTAAAGGAAATCTATAGATTATTTTACAAACTTATATAGGGCTACCATTAGCATATATTTAACTTAGCAAACACCTAAAGATTTCTTAACACAGATCTAACAAGAGAATTTTTACAAACTCACATATCTTATTTTCATCATTTTCTATTTCTTACTCTTTTTTTTTAATTTATTTTAATTTATTTTGCAATACAATTCAGTTCTACATATCAGTCACGGATTCCCTTGTTCTCCCCCCCCGTCCCCCTCACCTTCCCCCCAACGCCCCCCCCCCATTCCCATCTCCTCCAGGGTAAAGCCTTCCCCACAGACTGAGGTCAACCTGGTAGACTCAGTCCAGGTAGGTCTAGTACCCTCCTCCCAGGCCAAGCCAAACAATCCTGCATAGGCCCCAGGTTTCAAACAGCCAACTCATGCAATGAGCACAAGATCTGGTCCCACTGCCTGGATGCCTCCCAAACAGATCAAGCCAATCAACTGTCTCACCCATTCGGAGGGCCTGATCCAGTGTGGACCCCTCAGCCATTGGTTCATAGTTCATGTGTTTCCATTCATTTGGCTATTTGTCCCTGTGCTTTATCCAACCTTGGTCTCAACAATTCTCGCTCATATAAACCCTCCTCATTCTCGTTGATTGGACTCCCAGAGATCCACCCAGGGCCTAGTCATGGATCTCTGCATCCAGATCCCTCAGTAGTTGGATGAGGTTTCTAGCACAACAATTAGGGTGTTTGGCCATCCCATCACCAGAGTAGGTCAGTTCGGGCTGTCTCTCGACCATTGCCAGCAGTCTGTTGTGTGGGTATCTTTGTGGATTTCTGTGGGCCTCTCTAGCACTTTGCTTCTTCCTGTTCTCATGTGGTCTTCATTTACCATGGTCTCCTATTCCTTGTTCTCCCTCTCTGTTGTTGATCCAGCTGGGATCTCCCGCTCCCCCAAGCTCTCTTTCCCTCGACCCTCGCCTTTCATTACCCCCACTCATGTCCAGGCTGTTCATGTAGATCTCATTCCATTTCTCTGTCATTGAGCGATCCCTGTGTCTTTCTTGGGGTCCTGTTTTCCGGGTAGCCTCCCTGGTGATGTGAGTAGCAGACAATTCATCCTTGTTTCATGTCTAGTATCCTGCTATGAGTGAGTACATACCATGTTTGTCTTTCTGAGTCTGGGTTACCTCACTCAGGATGATTTTTTCTAGATCCATCCATTTGTCTGCAAACCTCATGATGCCATTGTTTTTCTCTGCTGAGTAGTATTCCATTGTGTATATGTACCACATTTTGTTTATCCATTCTTCAGTTGAAGGGCATCTGGGTTGTTTCCATGTTCTGGCTATTACAAACAATGCTGATATGAACATAGCTGAACAAGTGCTCTTATGGTGTGGTTGAGCATTTCTTGGGTATATGCCCAAGAGTGGTATAGCTGGATCTTGGGGGAGATTGATTCCCAATTTTCTAAGAAAGCGCCATATTGATTTCCAAAGTGGTTGTACAAGCTTGCATTCCCACCAGCAGTGGAGGAGAGTTCCCCTAGCTCCACATCCTCTCCAGCATAAGGTGTCTTCAGTGTTTTTGATCTTAGCCATTCTGACAGGCGTAAGGTGGTATCTCAGAGTTGTTTTGATTTGCATTTCCCTGATGATTAGGGATGATGAGCAATTCCTTAAATGTCTTTCGGCCATTTGAGTTTCCTCTGTTGAGAATTCTCTGTTTAGTTCTATAGCCCATTTCTTAATTGGACTGTTGGGCATTTTGATGTCTAATTTCTTGAGTTCCTTATATATTCTGGATATCAGTCCTCTGTCAGATGTGGGGTTGGTGAAGATCTTTTCCCATTCTGTAGGCTGTCGCTTTGCCTTGTTGACCGTATCCTTTGCTCTACAAAAGCTTCTCAGTTTCAAAAGGTCCCATTGATTGATTGTTTCTCTCAGAGTCTGTGCTACTGGTGTTCTATTTAGGAAGTAGTCTCCAATGCCAATGCGTTCAAGACTACTTCCTACTTTCTCTTCTAGCAGGTTCAGAGTAGCTGGATTTATGTTGAGGTCCTTGATCCACTTGGACTTAAGTTTTGTGCACGGTGATAGATATGGATCTATTTGCAGCCTTCTACATGTTGATATCCAGTTTTGCCAGCACCATTTGTTGAAGATGCTTTCATTTTTCCATTGTGCACTTTTGGCTTCTTTGTCAAAAATTATATGTTCATAGGTGTGCGGATTAATGTCAGGGTCTTCAATTCGATTCCATTGGTCCACATGTCGGTTTCTATGTCAGTACCAAGCTGTTTTTATTACTGTAGCTCTATAGTAGAGCTTGAAGTCAGGGATCGTGATGCCTCCAGAAGTTGTGTTATTGTACAGGATTCCTTTGGCTATCCTGGGTTTTTTGTTTTTCCATATGAATTTGAGTATTATTCTTTCCAGGTCTGTGAAGAATTGTGTTGGTATTTTGATGGGGATTGCATTGAATCTGTAGATTGCTTTTGGTAAGATTGCCATTTTTACTATGTTAGTCCTGCCTATCCATGAGCATGGGAGATCTTTCCATTTTCTGACATCTTCTTCAATTTCTTTTTTCAGGGACTTAAAGTTCTTGTCATATAGGTCCTTCACTTGCTTGGTTAGTGTTACCCCAAGGTATTTTATGTCATTTGTGGCTATAGTAAAGGGTGATGTATCTCTGATTTCCTTCTCCACTTCTTTGTCCATTGTATATAGGAGGGCTACTGATTTTTTTGAGTTGATCTTGTATCCTGCTATGTTGCTGAAGGTGTTTATAAGCTGTATCAGTTCCTTGGTGGAATCTTTGGGGTCGCTCAAGTATACTATCATGTCATCTGCAAATAGGGAAAGCTTGACTTCTTCCTTTCCAATTTGTATCCCCTTAATCTCCTTATGTTGTCTTATTGCTCTGGCTAGAACTTCAAGTACTATATTGAATAAGTATGGGGAGAGTGGACAGCCTTGCCTCGTTCCTGATTTTAGTGGAATCGCTTTGAGTTTCTCTCCATTTAATTTGATGTTGGCTGTTGGCTTGCTGTAAATTGCCTTTATTATGTTTAGGTATGTTCCCTGTATTCCTGATCGCTCTAATACCTTTATCATGAAGGGGTGTTGGATTTTGTCAAATGCCTTTTCTGCATCCAGTGAGATGATCATATGGTTTTTTTCTTTGAGTTTGTTTATATGGTGTATTATATTGACGGACTTTCGTATGTTGAACCACCCTTGCATCCCTGGAATGAATCCTACTTGATCATGGTGGATAATTGTTTTGATGTGTTCTTGGAGTCTGTTTGCCAGTATTTTATTGAGTATTTTTGCATCAATGTTCATGAGGGAGATCGGTCTGTAGTTCTCTTTCTTTGTTGTATCCTTGTTTGGTTTAGGAATTAGGGTAATTGTAGCCTCATAGAAGGAGTTTGGTAATGTTCCTTCTGTTTCTATTGTGTGGAACAATTTAGAGAGTATTGGTATTAACTCTTCTTTGAAGATCTGGTAGAATTCTGCGCTGAAACCATCTGGTCCTGGGCTTTTTTTGGTTGGGAGACTTTTAATGACTGTTTCTATTTCGTTAGGGGTTATTGGACTATTTAAATAGTTTATCTGGTCTTGATTTAACTTAGGTATGTGGTACCTATCCAGAAAGTTATCCATTTCTTTTAGGTTTTCCAGTTTTGTCGAATAGAGGTTTTTGAAGTATGACCTGATGATTCTCTGGATTTCCTCAATGTCTGTTGTTATGTCCCCCTTTTCATTTCTGATTTTGTTGATTTGGATGCTCTCTCTCTGTCTTTTGGTTAGTTTGGATAAGGGCTTGTCTATCTTGTTGATTTTCTCAAAGAACCAACTCTTTGTTTCATTAATTTTTTGTATTGTTCTCTTTGTTTCTATTTTATTGATTTCAGCTCTCACTTTGATAATTTCCTGGCGTCTATTTTTCCTGGGAGACTGTGCTTCTTCTTGTTCTAGAGCTTTCAGGTATGCTGTTAAGTCTCTAGTGTGAGATTTCTCCAACTTATTTATGTGGGCATTTAGTGCTATGAATTTCCCTCTTAGTACTGCTTTCATAGTGTCCCATAAATTTGGATATGTGGTGTCTTCATTTTCATTGATCTCTAGGAAGTCTTTAATTTCTTTCTTTATTTCTTCCTTAACCCATTGGTGATTCAGTTGGGTATTATTCAGTTTCCATGAGATTGCAGGTTTTCTGTAGTTTTTGTTGTTGTTGAAATCCAACTTTAGACCATGGTGGTCTGATAGAACACAGGAGGTTATTCCAATTGTTTTGTATCTGTTTAGATTTGTTTTGTGGCCAAGTATGTGGTCAATTTTAGAGAAGGTTCCATGGGGTGCTGAGAAGAAGGTATATTCTTTTTTGTTAGGATGGAATGTTCTGTAGATATCGATTAAGTCCATTTGAGTCATGACATCAGTTAAGTCCTTTATTTCTCTGTTAAGTTTCAATTTGGGAGATCTGTCCAGTGGTGAAAGTGGGGTGTTGAGGTCTCCCACTATTAATGTGTGGGGTTTTATATGTGATTTAAGCTTTAGTAATGTTTCTTTTACATATGTGGGTGCCCTTGTGTTTGGGGCATAAATATTCAGAATTGAGACTTCATCTTGGTGGATCTTTCCTGTGATGAGTATGTAATGCCCTTCTTGATCTCTTTTGATTGATTTTAGTTTGAAGTCTATTTTGCTGGATATCAGGATGGCTACACCCGCTTGTTTCTTAAGACCGTTTGATTGGAAAGTCTTTTCCCAGCCTTTTATTTTTAGGTAGTGTCTATCTTCGAATTTGAGATGTGTTTCTTGTATGCAGCAGAAAGATGGGTCCTGCTTTCGTATCCATTCTGTAAGCCTATGTCTTTTTATAGGTGAATTAAGTCCATTGATATTGAGGGAAATTAATGACCAGTGATTGTTCATTCCTGTTATTTTTTGGTGGTGATGTGTGGGTACTTCTATACGTTGGGGTTTACTGCTGTGGCTTTATCTGTTGCCTGTGTTTTCGAGGGTGTATCTGACTTCCTTAGGTTGGAATTTTCCTTCTAGTGCTTTCTGTAGGGCTGGGTTTGTGGATAAGTATTGTTTAAATCTGGCTTTGTCATGGAATGTCTTGTTCACTCCATCTATGGTGATTGAAAGTTTTGCTGGGTATATTAGTCTAGGCTGACATCCATGGTCTCTTAGTGTCTGCATTACATCTGTCCAGGTTCTTCTGGCTTTCAAAGTCTCCATTGAGAAATCGGGTGTTATTCTGATGGGTTTGCCTTTATATGTCACTTGGCCTTTTTCCTTTGCTGCTCTTAATATTCTTTCTTTATTCTGTACGTTTAGTTGTTTAACTATTATGTGGCGAGGGGACTTTTTTTGGGGGTCTAGTCTGTTTGGTGTTCTATAAGCTTCTTGTATCTTCATAGGCATTTCCTTCTTTAAGTTGGGAAAGTTTTCTTCTATGATCTTGTTGAATATATTTTCTGTGCCCTTGAGTTGGTATTCTTCTCCTTCTTCGACCCCTATTATTCTTAGGTTTGGTCTTTTCATGGTGTCCCAAATTTCTTGGACATTTTGGTTCATGACTTTGTTGGCTTTAGTGTTTTCTTTGACTGATGAATGTATTTCTTCTACTGTATCTTCAACGCTAGAGATCCTCTCTTCCATCTCTTGCATTCTGTTGATTATACTTGCATCTGAAGTTCCCAATCGTTTTCTCAGATTTTCTATTTCCAGCATTCCCTCTGTTTGTGTCTTCTTCATTTTTTCTATTTCCCTTTTCAGGTCTTGGACTGTTTCCTTCATTTGTTTCATTGATTTTTCTTGATTTTCTCTCAGTATTTTATTGTTTTCTTCCAGGACTTTATTGATTTCTTCTAATTTGTTTGCCCTTTCCTCTAGTTGTTTACAGCGTTCTTCACATTTTTTTGTCTTTTCCTCTACACAAGCCTCTAGCTTCTTCATGATGTCATTCATAAGGCTGTTTTCTTCTGCTTCTTCCAATTTCTGATGTTCAGGTCTAGGTGTTGGAGGAGGGCTAGGGCCTGGTGATGCTGTATTGCTATTCATTTTGTTGTATATGTTTCTGCCTTGACGTCTGCCCATCTCCTTGTGCTTCGTTACTGGCCTTATCCGCACACTTGGTTCAGCCAGACCAGTATTCCAAAAGGGAAGTCCGGAGCAAGATGGGAGCTGGGGGCCGGCCTCTAAGTCTCAGGAAGAGGCTTGGGGCTCAGGCGGATGGGAGTGGGGGCAGGGCGTGGAGACTGCAGGGCCTGCCAGGGGTCTTGGAGAAGGGGATCCTTCCCAGTGGGGCTAGCAGGGAACTTGCCGGGTGGCTAGAACCTGGGGCCAAGTTGGGCAGGTCTTCCCTGGAGTGGCTGGTGCCCAGGGATGGGGTCCGGGGCAAGGAAGGGCACTCACCAGTTTTCCAAAAGGGAAGTCCGGAGCAAGATGGGAGCTGGGGGCCGGCCTCTAAGTCTCAGGAAGAGGCTTGGGGCTCAGGCGGATGGGCGTGGGGGCAGGGCGTGGAGACTGCAGGGCCTGCCAGGGGTCTTGGAGAAGGGGATACTTCCCGGTGGGGCTAGCAGGGAACCTGCCCGGTGGCCAGAACCTGGGGCCAAGTTGGGTAGGTCTTCCCTGGAGTGGCTGGTGCCCAGGGATGGGGTCTGGGGCAAGGAAGGGTACTCACCAGTTTTTCAAAAGGGAAGTCCGGAGCAAGATGGGAGCTGGGGGCCGGCCTCTAAGTCTCAGGAAGAGGCTTGGGGCTCAGGCGGATGGGCGTGGGGGCAGGGCGTGGAGACTGCAGGGCCTGCCAGGGGTCTTGGAGAAGGGGATCCTTCCCGGTGGGGCTAGCAGGGAACCTGCCCGGTGGCCAGAACCTGGGGCCAAGTTGGGCAGGTCTTCCCTGGAGTGGCTGGTGCCCAGGGATGGGGTCTGGTGCAAGGAAGGGTACTCACCAGTTTTCCAAAAGGGAAGTCCGGAGCAAGATGGGAGCTGGGGGCCGGCCTCTAAGTCTCAGGAAGAGGCTTGGGGCTCAGGAGGATGGGCGTGGGGGCAGGGCGTGGAGACTGCAGGGCCTGCCAGGGGTCTTGGAGAAGGGGATCCTTCCCGGTGGGGCTAGCAGGGAACCTGCCCAGTGGCCAGAACCTGGGGCCAAGTTGGGCAGGTCTTCCCTGGAGTGGCTGGTGCCCAGGGATCCTATTTCTTACTCTTAATTATTATTACTATCTCTATTAGAAAGATTCTCTTAACTAGACAGGAAGTACGTACATCATTTCTAAAGTTTAGAGTTAATAGTCAGCTTTGTTATAAAGCACTGGGATTTAGTGAGTGTTGTTGTTATAGAATTGTGATAGTTGTTGCTAGGGGACTGTAACCTTCCCAGGATGACACCACACTCCAAAGTTGCCAGTTCTCTCAGACGTTCCGGACCAGAAGAGATGCACTGTCAGCGGTAGATGGTTTTTAACTAGAGGCTGTCCCTTCACCCAAATTCATAATAGTTCCCCTAAGTGCTTCAATTCAGACAAACATTTCTATTACAGCAGTACTTTTGGTTCATTCTACCGAAAAACTTCACTTCACGCTGAGCGTGAAATTACCGTATTTAGCTGCTGTAAAGCTCTTCGCCAAATACTGCACAGCTATTAGGTGATATAAAGTATTTTTCTAAAGGAGCTAGTAAAGCCACAAGTGGCACAGCTCCGAACTGTATTTAGTATTTTCACTTCATTAGCTTTAACTCCTGATGTTATTAGCAACTGTAATACTTAGCATTGATTTTTTTATAAGCAACTTTCAGGTGAAGCAACTATTTTTCGTAAGACAGCTAGATTTTCTGAAGTTTGTTTCCCACCTATAAAGCAGTCATTTCTTTTTGAATGCCTGTGTCCTTGTCTCCTTATTAGATTTGCAAAGGAATTACTCATTGCAGGCAGTTTGTTCAAAAGGCAAAGAACTTTTTTTAATTTCAACATAAGTTTCTTCATATCTAAGACAACATTCAGTATATAAACTGCTCTCTCTTGCCTTAAGGATTTTAAAGTGGCTTGTTTGCTCTTAAAGGTAGCTTTTTGTCTTCCAACTACTGTAAAAACTTTGCACAGCTATTAGGGTAAATAAGGAATTTTACCAACGGAGCCCCAAACCGTGAAGCACCTAGTTCCGTATCATTTCAATTTTTCCAATGGAACTGACACTTAAACTCTTAGATGATTTTCCTCCTTATTCTTTTAAAGGCTGTATTTTAAGTTTACCATGAATGTATTTTCGAGCTGACAAACATGTTTCAGGGCAATGTCGCCATCTTTAGCGGAAAAACTACCTTTCCCAGAATGCATTTCCCTTATATCAGTCTATAATATCATTTCCCTTATATCAGTCATTTCCCATAGTTATTTTTGGGTCTGAGAGTCAACTGGTTCTTTTACCAGACTTGCTTACAAATTCTTGCCCGGGAGGTTTGAACAAAGTTTTTTGCTTTTGCAACAGGAGATTTGAACAAGCATTTTACATTTTCAGCTATGGCACATTGGTAGATTTCTGGTCTCTCCTCAGCTGGCTTCAACAGGTGTCTCTCCTTCATTTGACACTGGCCCCCAAATCAGAACTGCACCTGCCTCGTTAGCGCGCATTGAGGCTGGCATTTCTGATAGCAACTTTCCTAGGGGCTTGTGTTTGTTTTAGCCAGTCAGTGAAAAACATTCACAACAGTTTTTCCATAGCTCCTTCGGAGAGATTTTTCTCCCACTGATTTTATTCTCATTTTGCTTGTTCCTTCCCCCCCCCCCCCCAGATGCAGAGCTTCAGGTATCTGTCTGCGGCTCTGTACCTCTGCTAGCTGCCTTTGGAGGTTGGGGCTTTTTTTCTCCCCCCGAATCTGCCTCAAATTCTAGCAGCTTTTCCAGGTCATGCATTTTCTGGGGAGGAATATGTCCCTTCTCTTTCTTCAGAGTCTTTCTCCCTGACAATATCCAGTTTGGTCTCAGTTTATCCCTTCTACCCCAGAAACAGTTTTCGACACTACAGTGGCGGCTTTCCCTGCTACTGAAGGTAGGGGCTTTTTGTCCGTTTCTGTTTTTGGGGTCTGTGTGGTTTGTGTACAGACTGAAAATCTAACAAGGGATGTTTTTGCCATTTCTAAACTCCCATTAGGACAGGTTTTTTGCCTCATCAGGCCTTCACCTGGCCCAGTCCCCCAGTGGGTTGCATTTGGTTGTCTGGGTGCTCAAGGACAGAGCTTATGCCAGAGGCAATCACCCCTTAGGGCCACACTCTCTCATCTCACCAGGAGTTAGTTGAAACAAAGCTTTTCTCAAAGAGATGCTTTCTCTGACAGAAAAGAAAGCTTTACTCCTGGATAGTTCTGTTCTGCCCTGGCTGGGCTCTTTCCCCAGACAGCATTCTGACTCAGCAGCACAACTGCTTCAGACACAGTTCAGCTTTACTGTTTTCCCAGAAAGGTCCTTAGTCTGATAGGAAAGCTTTTTCTCAGATTTCCTTTTGCAGCTGTGGACCTATCAATCGGGACTTGTAGGAAAGTGGACAACTGTGCTGTTCCCACTGGCTTTAGTTTTGTTTGTTCATTAGCAATCTTCCCCTGGGTCCTGCACCTTCCTGCCTCAGCTCTGTGCTCCAGGAAGTTTACAACTGCAGGAACCCTAGTATCCCTGAAATGCACTCCAACTCAGAGACGCTGGCCAGTCGCCTCTGGGTTTTTGGTCAGAAGCGAGGATACAATGCTAACAGTTTGCATTGCTTCAGGGGATCTTTGCATAGGACGATTAGGAGCACCTTTTCATAGCTCACTCAAACAAAACCCTTGATGCTTCAGCTCGGCTGTAATTGATAAGCTTGGCTTTTTTGCTTTTCTCAGGTAAAGTTTCCTGCCCTTTTGGGCTCTCTGTAGCTTTTTACCCACACTCTCCCAAGCATTTCCCTCAGGGTACTCTGACCCACTGTCTTTTCCTGGCTTGAAGAGACAGAGCTTAGAAGAGGTTTTTAGGAACTTGTCCCTGCCTCCTGCATTGCAGGGAGGATTTTTAAAGTTTGAAAGAACTTAGGTTTTGCTGACTTAAGAGGTTTGTTGTTTTCCCTTTGAGCTAATCACAGGTGGTCCCCATACTAATATCTTCAGGTGATTCTAATTTTTGTCCTTCTGAGAGAGTTCTGAAAGGCTTTAGTTTTTAAGTTTGAGAGCTCTTGAGAAAGATGAAGGCTTTTTAGAGAGTTTCCCCCCCCCCCAAATTTTCCAAGAAAAGCTTTATAGTTTAAGATTTTTTTCCCCAGGAGAAAGAAAGACCAACTTTCTCCAACTTTAAACTTTGCCTTTTTACACCCCCATTTTTGCCTCAGGGAGAAATCACTTTCTCCTGCCGCTTGGACTTAGCTTTTCAGCTGTCCCCAGGTCAAAAGCTTCCATTGGAAACTTTTTCTTCTCCATAAGCTCAAAGAAGAGCTTTTTTTACTACCCGTAAAGCCCAAAGAAAGATTTTTTTCCCAGTTTGCATTCAGAGCCCCCAAAGTTAGAAAATTGGAGAGTTTTTCTGTCTGGTTGCTTTACTTATTTTTTTCTACACAATCTTACACTTCTAAGTTTTTCCTATACTATATTACTACCCTATGCCTTATACTTATTTTTTCACAGATAGAAATTGAGAAAGGGATAGAAGATAGAAAATTTTGATAGAAGAGAATTTTGCTGCAGCATCGGACATCCTTCCAGTCCACTTTCCTTTTCTCTCAAGGATAAAACCCCTGCCTCTCAATATATATATAAAATATATATTTCCCATAACACCGGCATGCCTTTCCACTGGCAGGGCTGACTCAGCACTTTCGCCAAAAACTCTGTAATAAAACTATTATTTTCCTTTATCTTTAGCCCTATTACTTTGTCTTTAGTCCCTGTTCATTTGTCTTTAGTCCCCCTTTTTTTAGTCCCCCCTTTTTTTCTTTAGTCCCTTTTTTTTTCTTTTTTCTTTAGTCCCTGTTCATGGCGCCATTCTGTGGGGCGTTTACCCAACCACCCCCACAGTTCCCCAGAGTTTTCTTGAGTTCGAGCAGCAGGAAATATTAGAAGGATTTATAGCGGAGAATCTTGCGGAGATAAACAGATAGAAAATAAAGGATAGCCTCGAGAGGGCCTGGAACCTATTCCAACGGGCCCTGACTGTCTCTGCCCAAGGGTTTTTATAGAGACGCCAAGGGGTGGAGCAAAAGACCTCCTCCCCCAGCACAGCCAAGTGCAGACCATCCCAGACACCTGCACTCAGGCCCGTGGTCTAATCATCCTCTATGCAGACCTGCTGGGTAAAGCCACGAGGAACCCGAGAACGGGCTCCCACACTATATCCAGATGTCAGGTTAAGCAGGACTATGCCCAAGGAGAGCAGGCTGTGCTTCTGTATCATCAGCTTCATTTTTGGTACCACCTACATTGATAACTTGCAGTAATATAGCCATTAAGACAATACTAACTCTTTGATCCATGAACATAGGAAGTCCTTCTAGTGTCCTCTTAAGTTTCTTTTGTTTGCTGGTTGTTTTGTTTACATCAATTTTTAATGTTTTTTTTTTTTCCTGTGGAAAAGACATTTTCAGCTTCTTGGATTAATTTATTCTTGGCTGTTATTTTGAAGGTCTGGGGGAAGATTAACCACCACCATCTCTCTTTTTTCCCCCAAGGATTCAGTAATTTATTTGAGATTCAGCTGATCCTCATCTGAGGCCATTTATGTGGCTCCCTCTGATAACTCCATTGGGAATGATAGCAAAGATGATTTCACTCTCACTGCTTGTGACTACTATTATAAAATATTCTAAGTGGATGAACCTCATTAAATAAACGCCAAGCATGTTGAAGTGTAACACGAATCTTAAAAGGTCTTATTAATAAAAAGCCCAAATCAGATATTAGGGTAAATGCTGAAAGATCAGAGAGGCAGAGAGCAAGCCACTAGTTCTTACCTCTACAAAATCCTCTACTGAAAGAGAGCAAGTTCCTCTCTCCACCCTGCCTTATCACTTCCTCTCTCTGGCCAGCTCTATCACTTCCTTTCTGTCTATACAGACCTCCAGACCTCTATGGTTAACTAGTGACTAGTTCCTCCTTCTTATTTTCAGGTAAGCTTTATTTGTTGGAGCATAAATAAAACATTACCACATTGAAGTTTCCCACTGGCCAATGAAAAGCATGCAATCCATTTTGGTGTTAACTTGGGAGAGCGGTAGACAATATGTAGCTGTCAGGAGGCATAATCCTCTGAGGACCATTCAATAGTTTTCAGAGCAAGTCCATCAGTGTGATGTGTCTTTCCAGCTTCTGGGGGTTTTGTTTTTTAATTTCTTTCTTTGGTGTTCAAAATTTTTATTGCAAGGTATTTCACTTTCTTTCTTTTTTTTTTTTTTTTTGGTTTTTCGAGACAGGGTTTCTCTGGGTAGCTTTGCGCCTTTCCTGGAACTCACTTGGTAGTCCAGGCTGGCCTCGAACTCACAGAGATCCACCTGGCTCTGCCTCCCGAGTGCTGGGATTAAAGGCGTGCACCACCACCGCCCGGCCGGTATTTCACTTTCTTAATTAGGTCTATCCCAACATATTTAAGACTATTTTAAATGTATTTTTAAATTTTTTTCACAATATTTATGTTAATGGTATATAGGAATGATACTAGGTTTTGAAAGTTGATTTTGTATCCTGCCACTTCACTAGAAGTGTTTAGCATCCTAAGAGTTTTCTGGTGGAGTCTTTAGGGTCTCTTATGTATAGAATCATATCATTGGCAAATGAGGACACTTGACTTCTTCAGTTTCTACCTGAACCCCTTATATTTTCTTCTCTTAATGCTGTAGGTAAGACTTCAAGTTCTATAACGAGGAAAGAGAAAGTCAATACTCTTGTCAATATATAGCCTTTACTGTGTTGAGGTATGTTCCTTCCATTCCTAGATTCTTAAGGAAGTTTATCATGCGTTTTATCACATGTTACATTTTGTCAAAATTCTTTTGTGCATCTCTTGAGATGATCATGTAATTTCTGTCATTGGGTTCATTTACAAGCCATGTGACATTTATTAATTTGCATACGTTGAACTCATTCTTACACTCCTGAAGTTTCTCTAGTAGAGAAATTCAGAGAGTTCGCCATGGAGACCAGCCTCCTAGAGACAGTCAAAGAAGAAATGAAGTCCCAAACTTGGGTTGATCCAGGAGACGATGACAGCCCTAGCTAGAATCTTGACTCTAGCCTGTGGGAGAATCTGAAGCAGAGGAAACACTGAGCCAGACCTGTATTCTGATGAGCTTCAGAAACTGATATCAAAAGTGCCATTGGTTCAAGCCTGGAGGATTTGGGAAAAGGTTTTTTTGGAAATAACAGGTGACTAATCAGGAGCCATCTGATTTTAATACTGTGGATGGCTATCATCTGGGTTTTTGTATTTGTATAACTCACCTTACATACAATGTTTCATTTAATGTTTGACTTTGTCTGTTCAACATTTTATTTTAGGATCATTCCAAGTTTGAAGGTACAGTAAAATATTTTGCATATATACCTAGGATTAAAATAAAATGGTCAGATAACATGAATTTGTTCACATTATGGCAGATAGTATAAATCATTCTGCAACATGATTTTTCCAAGCCAATGCTCCCATAGAAATGAATAAGAATTCTCAGTGCACTCCATAATACCATTAGGAAATGCCAGAATTTTACATTATTATCACTCTGAGGAATTCACAGTTTTAATCAGAGTTTTTTGCCTTCTTTGAAGATGAATTATAATTAGGGAAGTGAAGCCCCTTTTCTTGCTATTGCATTTGGATATGTCTATTTAAGACATTTTAATGTTTTTTGTAAGTTATGAAGTTTTTAAACTTCATTTAAAGATTAATTTAACTACACATTCTTACTATGAGATGTGTGTGTTCTACAAATTGTTGTGTGCTTTTTTGTTCTCTTAATGGCATCTTAGGATGAAAAGGAGTTTTTAATATTAAATCTGATTAAACCAATGGGTTCTTTGTTGACATCTAGTGCTTTTCTCTCCTATTTTCCATCTTGAAAGGCCTGAAAATAATATCAACCATTTGTGAAAATGCTTTGTCATTCACATTTTTAAAAATCTACAATCCAGCCAGGTGGTGGTGGCACATGCCTTTAATCCCGGCACTTGGGAGGCAGAGCCTGGTGGATCTGTGAGTTCGAGGCCAGCCTGGTCTACAGAGCGAGATCCAGGACAGGCACCAAAACTACACAGAGAAACCCTGTCTCGAAAAATCAAAAAAAAAAAAATTAAATCTACAATCCACTTAATTGATTTCTCTGAATGTCAGTAATATTAAACTGAATTTTATCACTCTTAAGTGCAGATGTAAGTTGACCTAGCATGACTTATTGGAAAGAGCATCCTTCCCTTTCAGCTGCAATGTCTTGAATCTCCATGGACTGTACAGAGTCTGCACATGTGCATTTATCTCATTATGCTCACAACCACATACCCTGTGTTAGCTACTCTAGTCTTTGTTCTTGTTTGAAGTCTCTAACACAACTTCTGATCTCTTGTAGTCTCCTGTTGTCTTGGTTAGGGTTCCTATTGCTATGATGGAATACCATGAAGAAAATGCAAGTTGGAGAGGAAAAGATTTATTTGGCTTACATACCCAAAGGCACAGTCCATTGAGGAACCCAAGGCAGGAACTCAAACAGGGAAGGAACTTGGAGGCAGGAGCTTATGCAGAGGCTATGGAGAGGTGGTGCTTACTGGCTTGCTCCTAATGGCTTGTTTAGCCTGCTTTCTTATAGAACCCAGTGTGGGAGCCCGTACTCAGGTTCCTCATGGCTTTACCCAGCAGGTCCGCATAGAGGATGATCAGGACCACGGGCCTGAGTGCAGGTGTCTGAGATGGTCCGCACTTGGCCGTGCTGGGGGAGGAGGTCTTTTGCTCCACCCCTTGGCGTCTCTATAAAAACCCTGGGGCAGAGACAGTCAGGCCCATTGGAATAGGTTCCAGGCCCTCTTTATTTTCTATCTGTTTATCTCCGCAAGATTCTCTGCAATAAATCCTTCTATCTAATATTTCCTGCTGCTCGCACTCAAGAAAACTCTGGGGAACTGTGAGGGTAAACGCCCCACAGAATGGCGCCATGAACAGGGACTAAAGAAAAAGAAAAAAAAGGGACTAAAGAAAAAAAGGGGGGACTAAAAAAAGGGGGACTAAAAGACAAATGAACAGGGACTAAAAACAAAGTAATAGGGACTAAGATAAAGGAAAATAAGTTTTATTACAGAGGTTTTGGCGAAAGTGTGGGTCAGCCCTGCCAGTGGAAAGGCATGCCGGTGTTATGGAAAAATATATATTGAGAGGCAGGGGTTTTATCCTTGAGAGAAAAGGAAAGTGGACTGGAAGGATGTCCCATGCTGCAGCGAAGTTTTCTGTCAAAATTTTCTATCTTCTATCCCTTTCTCAATTTCTATCTGTGAAAAATAAGTATAAGGCATAGGGTAGTAATATAGGGTAGGAAAAACTTAAAAATGTAAGATTGTGTAGGAAAAAATAAGGCAACTAGACAGAAAAACTCCAATTTTCTAACTTTGGGGGCTATGAACACAAACTGAGGGAAAAATCTTTCTTTGGGCTATTAGGGTAGTAAAAACGCTCTTCTTTGAGCTTATGGGGAAGAAAAAGTTTCCTATGGAAGCTTTTGTCCTGGGGACAGCTAAAATGCTAAATCCAAGTGGCAGGAGAAAGTGTTTTCTCCCTGAGGCAAAAATGGGGGTGTAAAAAGCCAAAAAGTTTAAAGTTCAGAAGTTTTGGGAAAAGTTGGTCTTTCTCTCTTGGGGAAAAACTTTCTCTTAAACTAAAAAGCTTTTCTTGGAAAATTTGGGGGGAAAATCTCTCTTAAAAAACTTAAACTCAAAAGTTGTTAAAAAAAAAAACTTAAAAACTAAAGCCTTTCAGAGCTCTCAAAAGGACAAAAATTAGAATCACCTGAAGATATTAGTATGGGAATCACCTGTGATTAGCTCTAAGGGAAAACAACAAACCTCTTAAGACAGCAAAACCTCTTTAAGTTCTCTTTCAAGCTTTAAAAATCCTCCCTGCAATGCAGGAGACAGGGATTGAGTTCCTAAAAACCTCTTCTAAGCTCTGTCTCTTCAAGCTAGTAAAAGACAGTGGGTCAAAGTCCCCTGAAGGAAACACTTGGGACAGTGTGGGTAAAAAGCTACAGAGAGCCCAAAAGGATGGGAAACTTTACTGGGAAAAGCAAAAAAGCCAAGCTTTTCAGTTACAGCTGAGCTGAGGCATTAAGGGTTTTGTTTCTGAGTGAGCGTCTTTGAAAAGGTGCTCCTAATCGTCCTAATGCAAAGATCCCCTGAAGCAATGCAAACTGTTAGCATTGTATCCTAGCTTCTGACCAAAAACCCAGAGGCGACTCTGAGTTGGAGTGCATTTCGGGGATACTAGGGTTCCTGCAGTGGTAAACTTCCTGGAGCACAGAGCTGAGGCAGGAAGGTGCAGGAACCAGGGGAAGATTGCTAATGAACAAACAAAACTAAAGCCGGTGGGAACAGCACAGTTGTCCACTTTCCTACAAGTCCTGGGTTGATAGGTCCACAGCTGCAAAAAGAAATCTGAGAAAAGCTTTCCTATCAGAGAAAGGACCTTTCTGGGAAAACAGTAAAGCTGAACTGTCTGAAGCAGTCATGCTGCTGAGTCAGAACGCTGTCTGGGGAAAGAGCCCAGCCAGGGCAGAACAGAACTAGTAAAGCTTTCTTTTCTGTCAGAGAAAGCACCTTTTTGAGAAAAGCTTTGTTTCGACTGACTCCCGTGAGATGAGGGAGTGTAGACCTAAGGGGTGACTGCCTCTGGCATAAGCTCTGTCCGTGAGCACCCAGACAAACAAATGCAACCCACTGGGGGACTGGGCCAGGCGAAGGCCTGATGAGACAAAACACCTGTCCTAATGGGAGTTTAGAAATGGCAAAAAAAACCTCCCTTGTTAGATTTTCAGTCTGTATGCAAACCACACAGACCCCGAAAACAAACAGACAAAAAGCCCCTACCTTCAGGAGCAGGGAAAGCCACCACTGTAGTGTCGGAAACTGTTTCTGGGGTAGAGGGGATAAACTGAGACCAAACTGGATACTGTCTGGGAAAAACTCTGAAGAAACAGAGAAGGGACATAATCCTCCCCAGAAAATATGACCTGAAAAAGCTGCTAGAATTTGAGGCAGATTCGGGGGGGAGAAAAAAAAAAACCCTACCTCCAAAGGCAGCTAGCAGAGGTACAGATCCGCAGACAGATACCAGAAGCTCTGCATCTGGGGGGGAAGGAACAAGAAAAATGAGAATAAAATCAGTGGGAGAAAAATCTCTTCTGAAGGAGCTATGGAAAAGCTGTTGTAAATGATCTTGTTTTTCACTGACTGGCTAAGACAAACACAAGCCCCGAGGAAAGTTGCTATCAGAAATGCCAGCCTCAATGCCAGCTAATGAGGCAGGTGCGGTTCTGATCCGGGGCCAGTGTCAAATGAAGGAGAGACACCTGTTAAAGCCAGCTGAAGAGAGAATAGAAATCTCCCAATGTGCCATAGCTGAAAATGTAAAATGCTTGTTCAAATCTCCCGCCGCAAAAGCAAAAAACTTTGTTCAAACCTCCCGGGCAAGAATTTGTAAGCAAGTCTGGTAAAAGAGAACCAGTTGACTCTCAGACCCGAAAAGAACTATGGGAAATGAAGTCTAAAAGCTAGCTTGCAATAAGGGACTGATATAAGGGAAATGTATTCTGGGAAATGTAGTATTTCGGCTAAAGATGGCAATACTGTCCAAAAACTTTTCAGCTCAGAATGAAGTTTCTTTTCAAAGCAATGTTAGAAAGCTTAATCTTACCTCTTGAGAACTCAGATCAGACAAAAAGCTACCTATAAGAGCAAACAAGCCACTTTAAAATCCTTAAAACAAGGGAAAGCAGTTTATACACTGAATGTTGTCTTAGATATGAAGAAACGTATGTGAAATTAAAAATTATTTACCTCTTGAACAAACAGCCTGCAATGAGTGATTCCTTTGCAAATCTAATTAAGGGGTAAGAAACAGGCATTCAAAAAGAAATGACTGCTTTATAGATGGGAAACAAACTTCAGAAAATCTAGCTGTTTTACAAAAGAGTAGCTTCACCTGAAAGTTCCTTATAAGAAATCAATGCTAAATATTACAGCTGCTAATAACATCAGGAGTTAAAGCTAATGAAGTGAAAATACTAAATACAGTTCGGAGCTGTGCCACTTGTGGCTTTACTAGCTCCTTTAGAAAAATACTTTATATCACCTAATAGCTGTGCAGTATTTGGCGAAGAGCTTTACAGCAGCTAAATACAGTAATTTCACCCTCATCGTGAAGTGAAGTTTTTCGGTAGAACAAACCAAAAGAACTGCTGTAATAGAAACGTTTGTCTGAATTGAAGTACTTAGGGGAGCTATTATGAATTTGGGTGAAGGGACAGCCTCTAGTTAAAAACTGTTTACCGCTGACAGTGTATCTCTGCCGGTCTGGAACGTCTGAGAGAACTGGCAACTTTGGAGTGTGGCTTCATCCTGGGAAGGTACAGTCCCCTAGCAACAACTATCACAATTCTATAACAACAACACTCACTAAATCCCAGGGCTTTATAACAAAGCTGACTATAAACTCTAAACTTTAGAAATGATGTACGTACTTCCTGTCTAGTTAAGAGAATCTTTCTAATAGAGATAGTTATAATAATTAAGAGTAAGAAATAGGGGCTGGAGAAATGGCTCAGAGGTTAAGAGCCCTGGCTGCTCTTCCAGAGGACCCAGGTTCAATTCCCAGCAACCACATGGCAGCTCACAACTGTCTGTAACTCCAGTTTCAGGGCATCTGACACCCTCACACCAATGCACATAAAATAAAGTTAAATATTAAAAAAAAAAGATTAAGAAATAGAAAAAGATAAAAATAAGATATGTGAGTTTATAAAAATTCTCTTGTTAGATCTCTGTGTTAAGAAATCTTTAGGTGTTTGCTAAGTTAAATATATGCTAATGGTAGCCCTATATAAGTTTGTAAAATAGATCTATAGAGTTTCTTTAAGAATATAAGCTTGCAAGAAGTATCTAAGGTAGTCTTAAGACATGTAGTAATAAGCTTGTAAGAAGTAAAGATACTAGTTGTATATAAGAAGTAATAAGAAATATATTTGCTAAAGCAGTTCTATAGTTTCCTTAAGGAGTATAAATAAGTAGATGTTAATACGTTATATGTGAGTTTGTACAATGTAAATGTTGAATGTGAGTCTAAATGCTTTGCAAGGCAAAAAATGTTAAGAGTGAGTCTATTTTTAATGTATATGGTTGAAAGAACCTGAGACACAGAAGGTAGTGTCCTAGTAGACTGCAAAGTAGGCAGTCTGAATGGTTTTAAAAGCTCCAGAAGCCGCTAAGAAGCTAAGAATGGCGGATGCCAGAACCAGCACAACAAGGCATCCGCAGCTGAGATCCGTGGAAAATCGACGCAACACAGAAAAACCTGACCTAACATCAAAAACGGTGCGGTTTAGAATACTACTGTAACTAAAAAGGTCTCTGGCTTGAGGATAAAAGTTGCAGAGATGCTTGTTTGAACAAAAATTGTTAACTGCAAAAAGTTTTGGTTGAAAAACGTCTCTTCATATTTGGAAGTGAAAGCCTGATACCAAAATTTACTTTTTTGAACTTTTTGAACTTAAAATGAGATAAAACTACAAAAATATTTTGGTTATGGATTTCTTCATATTTGGAAGGCTAGTACCAGAATTTATCATTTGAATTTTGGGACTTAAGAAATGAAATGAACAATAGAGATTTCATTGCAATGGGACAATTTTGAGTTTACTTATAGTAATGCCCTAGGAGCTGTTTTCTGGAATTGGGTTAAAAATGGAACTATTTAAATGAAATTTATTCTTTCTACCTAGAATCAAGATGCAGTTTTGTGAATGCGTATATGCTGGTGATTCATGTATTGTTCTGTGTTAAAAATGCAATTGTTTTGTGGAACTGTTTATGTAAAAATGGAATTACTTATGGAACTGGTTTTGTGTTACAAATGGAACTGTTTAAACAGAAGTTTGGGTTTTAAAACTGGGCTTGAGATTTTGCTTAAAAAATTATAAAAGGGAGAGTTAATATTCCTTAGTCTATTTAATTTAAAAAATTTTCTTTGAGTGGATTAATGTCATGTTTTGTTAGTAAGAAATGCAAATGGGGTATACTAAGTGTGTAAAGAGTTTTATTAAGAAACAGCTTTTGGATGTTTTGCTAAAAGTTTTCAAAGTGTTAATGGTTAGATTGAAAATATTGCTTTTCTATATGGGTTTGTAGGAATTGTATAAGTTTGGGTTCCTCTAACTAGGTTTGAGATTTTGTTTAAAAAATTATAAAGAAAAGGAGGAATTATGAGATTGAATTATGTTTGCAGAAACCTATTGATATTAATGCACCCTGGTTTTGTGGAGTTAAGGAAATATTTAAGTTTGATGTGAATACACTGAAGTTTTTCCTATGTTCTGTTAGCAAGAAAATTCAAATGATTGAATAAAAGTTGTAAGACGGAGAAAATTGTTAACTATATATAGCACCATATATGCTAATTCAAATGGTTCTGTTAAGAGTTTGCTTTGAGTTGTAAGACTGAGAGAATTGTGACTATGTATAACAATATTTATGTTAACCTGTTAGTGGTAATGATGAAGTTAAGGGATTTTTTAAGTTTGTAGTCGCCTTAAGAGTTTTTGGTTTAGAAAGGGCTTGAGGCAGCTAAGGCTAAGACTGCTGTAGTCACCTTGGACCTAATTCAAAAGAGAAATGCCATCTTTATCCTCCTCTACTCCCATATTGGGAGGTGTAACAGCTATGGAGATTGCTGTAAGCCATTAATAGTTATTTTTTATATATTAAGAAAGGGGGACCTGTGGGAGCCCGTTCTCGGGTTCCTCGTGGCTTTACCCAGCAGGTCCACATAGAGGATGATTAGGACCACGGGCCTAAGTGCAGGTGTCTGAGATGGTCCGCACTTGGCTGTGCTGGGGGAGGAGGTCTTTTGCTCCACCCCTTGGCGTCTCTATAAAAATCCTGGGGCAGAGACAGTTGGGGCCCGTTGGAATAGGTTCCAGGCCCTCTCGAGGCTATCCTTTATTTTCTATCTGTTTATCTCCGCAATAAATCCTTCTATCTAATATTTCCTGCTGCTCACACTCAAGAAAACTCTGGGGAACTGTGGGGGTGGTGGGTAAACACCCCACAACCCAGAACCACTAGCCCAGGGATGACACTACCCACAGTGGGCTGAGCCCTCCCCAGTCAATCACTAAGAAAATGTCCTAAGGCTTGCCTACAGCTCCATCTTATGGAAACATTTTCTTAGTAAAGGTTCCCTCCTTTCAGATGACTTTAGTTTATATCAAGTTGACATAAAACTGTCTAGCACACCTGTGGATTTTATAAGCTGATGAATTTCCTCCAAAATAGTCATTGGAATTTTGCTTGCTATTGTATTAAAAGTGAAGATGAATATGCATAGAAGTGTCATATTAAAAATAAATGAATGTTATAATCCATTTTCTAGATAGGTCTGTCTATTTCTTGACTCTCTTTACGTCCTCCAGGATTCTTTCATAATTGTCAATATATAGTTCTGGAAATTTTTATCAGATTTATTATACAGTAAATTTTGAGTAAAGTTGTCAAATACAACTAACTATATACAAGCTACACACTTCACAAGAGTTCAGCTTCATGAACGTAACATACTATCAGAAAAGAAATAAAAAGGTAGAGCATGCCAGGGGCTCCCCTCATGCCCATGTTCAGTATCTACCACCTCTGCTTTGCCCCTTCAGTGAAAACAAATAACCCTGCTATGAGCATCATACAGTGAGGGATGGCTAATGATGAGTATCTTTGTTCAGTGTTATCTTATGAGACTTTATCTACCTCCTTTTCATTTAGCAGATATGTAGTGAGAGGCCTCAGCTTGGTATGCCATGCTTTCTTGACTCCCATGGGAGACCTTACCCTTTCTGAGGAGTGGATGGGGGGAGGGGTAAGAAGGGAGTGGGGGGAGGGAATGGGAGGAGAGGAGGGAGGGGAAACTACGGTTGATATGTAAAATAAATAAAAAATTAATAATAATAAAAAAAGATTTCACCCTCATTGATCCCTTTAACAGACTTCCTTTCCACAGAATCACTCACTTCCCAAGACAGAGTAATCTCTAACTTGAGCATGCAGTCTCAGAGTACATGGCCTCAAAAGAAAAGGCAGATTGAGGGCTCATTTATTTTCCTGCGGTGCTTGGGGAACTCAGAGGTAGACTCGGATGCAGTCCAACCCCAGGCTGAGTTCTGCCATGGCACCAGGCTTGTTGCTGTCTTCATGAGTGTGGTGGTCCCTGGCTTAGGAACAGTGACTTAACCTGTGACAGAGTTGGACTGAGCACATTATGGAATCCACATTCCCAAATGGAAGAACTCCAAAACTCACAGGAGAGTGCAGGGATTCGGGTGAAGTGCCAGAGTGTTGTTTGTTCTGAAGACCTTCACCGGCACACTTTGAGGGAGCCCATGGGCTCTCTCGCCTCTGCTCTTCCCCTTCCACCTGGCTCCGCTCTCTCCTTTGCCTTATTCTCCCACCCTTCTCTATCTTATTGTGCTTTGAAGAGCAAGAAAACATTCTCTGATTGGAGTTCATTGTTTAGGTTTCTTCCAGTATTTGTAATCTTCTGTCACCCCTTATCTCTGCCCCATGCCTATATGTATGTTAAGAGGTTTTATAAACACAAGTATAAATCCTCTTTATCAAGAATTGTCAGGTCATGTTTTCAAATAACAGGCTTCTGGTTTTGTCTTTTTATGCTGTTTTCCCAGTAGCTATTCTATGGCAGGCAATGGGAATGCTGTGTGAGAACAACAGCACCCGAGAACAGCTCAGGCACCCTGACTTTGGAAGCCCTGTGGAGGACAGGGGCATAGTTGACAGTGAACAGACACAGCGACGGTTTCAAGCTTTTGGACAAGTTCCCAGTCAGCAACACTGTCCAGGCCATGAAGTTTTTCTGGGCTGTGAACTACAGATTGTCCCTGTGGAAGAATGTGTCGAAAAACAGTCTTCAAAAGTACCCTGGCGTCGGAAGACACGGCTCAGTAAACAAAGTGCTTGCCATGTAAGCACGAGGACCTGCCTTTGCAGCCCCAGAGCCCATGTAAAAGCCACAAGCTGGAGTGTGCATCTGTAACCCCAGCATTCTTAACGCAAACCCAGGAAGTGGGTAGGGCTTGACTCCGACCGAAGCTTATGGGGCCACTAGCCTAACTTATGAAACAGAAAACAACAAAAGAGGCACCCTGCCTTAAACAAGGTGAAAAGCAACCCTCCCACTTGAGTGGGCCACACCTGTGACTGTACTTACACACAAGAGCCTGTATACACCGGTATACACACACAAGCATACACACACATACATACAATACAGAGAGAGGTCGATCAAACATATGCACAGGACAGAAAAATACCACAGGAAAAAGAGGTTTAATTGCCCTTGAGCTTCAGTTTTGTAGTTGGCTGTCTCTTTTGATGCTTTAAAAGAAAAAAAAAAAATCACATCCCCTTTTGCTGTTGGAGAAAAGCAACCAGATTCCTAGAAATTCCCAAGTTAGAGTAAAAGTTCAGTTGCTTTCAGTTTCCATCACAATTATATTCCAGGAAATGCCTTCACAAAGACCTATGCTTTGGCTTACGAGTTCATTTTCCTGCTGGGAGAACAATCCTGCCAAGCTGCTTGCAAACACAACTCCTGGAAGTGCGTTCAGTTTGGAGGGAGAAACCTCGAGGTTCAGATCCCAGAACCACCCTGCCTCACTCCTCCTTAGGAGCTGGTGTGTGGTACTTGTTTGTTTAACATCTTTCTTGGAACAGACTATGTACAGACTGTAAATAGGCCTGTTGCTAGGGCTTGTCACACACACACACACACACACACACACACACACACACACACACACACACACACACACACACACACCACTGAATAATTACTGAAATATCACACTTTCTATTACGCAGGATAAAAGCCCGGCATGGTGGTACATGCCTTTAATTCCAGCATTATGGAGACAGAGGCAGGTCAATCTCTGGGTTTAAGGCCAGTCTGGTCATACAGAGTGAGGTCCAGGACAGCAGCCAGGGCTACACAGAGAAACCCCTGTCTCGGAAAACTAAAAAAAAAAAAAAAAAAAGTCTAAAATACTTACGCAGTCTGCCCCCTGCTGGCCCTTTCTAAAGCCAGCCTGTCTCAGATTGACAACCTGCATCCAGAAACAAACTCTTCCCCAACCTGGAGTTTTACACAAAATCCTTCTGCCTAGAACTAATTTTTACTATTTGTTATCTGAGTAAATTGTGCTTCTTAAAAGTTTATCTTAATTCTACATTTCCTATGGAAGTATTTCTGTCCAAATAGGGTCTCCTTTCTATACTTACGCCATGCATTATCTCCTGTCCCCTTACGATGCTGAGCAGAAATTGAAATATTTAGTTTATTCACATGACCATTTAATATTTTCTTTCCAAAAGCAAAAGAAAACAGCACTAGGCTTTTCTGACTGAGGTTATGTCGTGGCTGCCTTCCCTCACAGACGCAATCGTGTTGGAAAGTGCTACTTCATCTTCCTTTCCTCCTGGGAATTTTGCTCTTTTCACCTGAAGCTTCGACAGAAATTCTCCCCCACAATTCTGGAAGCATGACTTCCTGAATGGGAGATCTCATTGCCACGCCATGTGTTGCCCTTGCTATGGTCATCAGCAGGGTCCAACATCTTCCCAACATGTTAAATTTGGTCTGTGGGTTCTGCAACCTGAAAGAAACCCATGGCTCAAAAAAAAAAAAAAAAAAAAAAAAAAAAAAAAAAAAAAAAAAGGGGAAACCAGTCAGCTTGGGGCTTTGCGACTTGCTTCATTTTAATCTAATACTAATTATTTCATGTTTTGAACAGAAAATGAAAATTGTAAGACTTTTGATTCTGATGACTTTTGAGCTGGATGATGAGAAAGCTTACTAAGCAGATTATAATGAAAATAGTTAAGATGAGCATTCTTACCCTCATGTATCAGCTTGCTAAGAGCGTCATAACTGAAGACTACACTCCTGACTTTGGCTTCCCAAAGGTCATGTCCTTTTCTTCTACAAAATACTCACCCCATCCCCAAATGCCCACAGATGGCACTGCATCCTGGTACACTCACCCCATCCCCAAATGCCCACAGATGGCACCATATCCTAGCATCAACTTTTCCTTTTTTTGAGAAGACAAAATAAACATTTAATAAAAATTTCCAAGGAAGAAAATTAGAAATGGAAAAAAAACACAATCTAATAAAAACAACAAAACAAAATGATTCTAGAAGACCCCAGTTAATACAATTATGAAAGTATGATTCTCAGCTCTATGAAGTATATGGATTTACAAGGAGGAAATCTCAAAAGCCAGAAGAGTAAAGGCCTTGAATTATCCACAGTGGCAACTAGACATTATAGAACTTTTCATAGAAGTAGAGATACGCAGCAAATTCATCACTTCAAAGTTTCAAGAGCTTTTGCACAGTAATTCTTAACGGTAATCAGCTAAACCACAGGCAAGAACGTGGTTAAAAAGATTTTCAGGTGTTGCCGAACCAGTAAACAAAAATAGAAAAATGTTAAATGGATATGTTTCACTAAGAAAGAACTTGACCCCCAGAACAATGATTTGAGGGAAAGGAATGACTGTTGAGTCAAACACACACACACACACACACACACACACACACACACACACACACACACACACACACACATATTTTTACAAAATAGATACAGGGTGTTCACCTGAACTGCCATTGGTTTTATTAAAAAAATAATACTCAATAGGAACTTTAGTAAAAAATCAAGATGGAATTAAATGAGCAGACAACAGTAGTATGCCCTATGGTATTTGAGACAGAATAAATGAAAACTTTGTTAGATGGTTTAAAGGAGAAAATGAGTCACAGTCTGTGGTGATATTTTATTTGTGCTGAAATGTGGTGATATTTTATTTGTGCTTTGATAAATAAAGCTTACTTGGAGATCAAGGGGAAAAGGCCAGCCATTTTAAGTAAACAAGAAGTCAGGCAGCACACGCCCTTAATCCTATCACTTAGGAGGCAGGATCTCTGTGTGTGTGTGTGTGTGTGTGTGTGTGTGTGTGTGTGTGTGTGTGTGTTCAAGGACACACTAGGGAACAGAGCCAAGCGTGGTGACACACACCTTTAATCCCAGTACCAACCATAGAGACCTGGATGTCTGTACAGACAGACAGAAAGTGACAGAGCTATGTAGGGAGAGGAAGTGGGGTAGCTGGGCTGAGAGCCAATGAGAGGACAGAATAGCAAGGCAATAAAGGCGTGGATAGACAGGAAGTAACTCACATTTGAAAGCTGTGGAGTTGGTGAGGTAAGATTGGATGGTGGCTTTCCCTGTTTCCCTGATCTAAGGCTTTTACCCCTATGTTTTTTATTTAATAAGACCATTTAGAAATTCATCTACAACAGTCTATAGTGAGATTTACAGACTCTGGCCTATAGATTAAACCTTTCTGTTATCTGTTTGGTAAATAAAGTTTTATTTAAACACAACTGTCTCCATTCATGTACATGTTGTCCATGGCTGATTTTATGACCCAAGAACAGAGTAGAGCAACAAACACTGCATGGACCACAAAACCTAAACTGCTTCCTTCACGACTCTTTTTAGAAGTTTGTTTAAGTAAGAGAATAGGGTAAGAGAGTAATTTTGCAATAAAGGTGAAAGGTGGGGGAAAATGACAAAGAATGGCCTGAGAGTCACAAAAGAGCTGTTGCATGATCAATACATACAGTTGTCACTTTCCTACTAATGTATTTGTAAATTTAATGTGTTCTATAGAAAAAATGCTTTTATAAAGGTAGGAAAATGGCCATTGTAACAGTGATTAGGGACAAAAGCAAAAACTGAGGATTACTTGAGGGGGGCAGCACTCTGAGTACATCTGAGAAACCATTGCTGTTACCTTTAAGGTACATCCATTTACACTCTGACCTTTGAACTGGGCCACAAGATATTCCACCCTGGGTCCCACCTGAGCTGTCCTGTGACTGAGATGAAACTCAGTTTCCTGAAACACTATTTTCTACCCAATATTGTCTCCTCATTCCAAATACCAGGGACCAAGGCCATCTAACCCCTCTCTTAACAAACAGCTTGGATTATTTTCACACCAATCTTAATTCTTGGCTAACAAATGATGTAACTACCAACTGCTTTATGGATTTAACTTATAAATATACCCTCATTTCAAAGCTCCTTGAATATGTCTTCTTATTGAAATTCTAATTATCCATAAATAAATGTGATTTTCCTTCTGGATGATGAAGTTAAAATGGAAAAACCCTTTAAAATGTCTACATTTACAAGAAAGAGTGAAAAAGAGAGATCATATCTATTCCTTATAAGAATGTTATCTAAGGCTGTTAGTAGCTAAACAGACATTGGCAGGCTTTGAAGAAGGACCTTTCCCTTATGGTGTCCTTGGACCCCACCTCCTATTTCCATGGTAACACTAGAATGGAAAGTATAATACCTTGTGATAGAGATATCAGGTTTATATTTAGGTCCATTAAATTAAGGCTTCTTTCTCTTGGTCAAAAGAATGGATTCTGAGTTTGAACTCTGGCTCTGGGAAGAGACATGACATTCTAATCTTCCCTAAGATTAGAACACTGCATACTAGTCCCCAGTCCCCTATGAGTTAATTCAACTAAGCCTATTAATCACATGCCAGGCAACCAACCACCTTTCAGGAATGCCAATACACCAGAGGACATGCTAAGGAGATTGGAGGAATAACTATCCCTTCATGACATACTGTGTTTATCTACCCAGAGGCCCCTCCTTTGAGGAAGCTGCTCATACATCTTCACTGCCAAGCTGGCCTCTTTTATTGAAGTTATAATTCAAAGTACGCAACCTTGCCCTTTTTCCCTTTCTATCTCTTATTTGAATACAAGCCAAATTCCTAGGCATGTTTTCCCTCACACTCTGAGCTTTCTCACTGTTCTCTGTAAAGTCCCTACTACATACATTTCAAAAAATTTTATACTATCAGTATAGAATGCAATATGCTCTGTACAGGATTTCTGTTGATGAGTTTCAATGGGAGCAGACTGAAGGATATTATTTTAAAAACAATGAAAATAAATATGAAGACTTTATATTGTGATGGGTTTGCGCCTAATATTTGCAGTGTACCTGACAGAGCACATAAAGGTTACTAGGCATTTCAAAACTAGAATTTAAAGAAAAGGACTGATTGCTTGTATTGGTGCTGGAAGAGAAAATGTGAAAGCATGAAGATAAAAACTGTGCAGCACAGCTACTGTGGCTCCGGAATAGGGGACGAAGCGGGGGTGTTTGGAGTTATTAGAATTCAGGGCTCCCGTTTACGTGGAAGGGACAGTACTCTTCCATGTGGCAACCTCAGAGTGAGGAATAGAGGGAAGGGCCACAGACTCCTTCTAACTCTGTCACTGTCCCCTGCCTTCACCTATTTCTCTCTCACTGCCATTAAATTGAATAAGAAAAAAAAAACAACTTGACAACTTAAGATCAAGCTGAATATATTTAGAAATTGTGTGTGTGTGTGTGTGTGTGTGTGTGTACAAAACTATTTAATTCTTTACAACTTTATGCTTGTGGCTATCCATCACAGAATCAACCCCTAACTCCAGGTATCTCAAACTTAGCCCCTGTTCTTCTCTTTCCAGCTAACGTTCCCTATACACGGAGACAGACAGACAGAGACACATAGTTACACACACACACACACACACACACACACACACACACACACACACACACACAACTATAACTACCCATACCACAAAAGCACACACAATCAACTCCCCCTACTGCACTTTCCACCTCAGTGCTAACTTATTTCTTCCTGTCCCTCAAGGGCAAGAAACTGGTAATTTATTTTGACAACTCTTTTCCTCTCATACTGTTGACAAATCTATATGGCTATCTTACTACTTATACCTTCAAAATGTAACCAGAATCAAGATCTTCCACCTGTCTCTGTTGCCACAATAACAACTCCATCACCATCACCATTGTTGTAAATTATTGTGGTACAATGGTTTTCCTTTTACCATTACACAAGGACTGTCTTAGTTGGGGTTTTTATAGCTGTGAAGAGACTCCATGACCACAGCAACTCTTATAAAGGAAACATCTAATTGAAGTGGCTTACTTACAGTTTCAGAGGTTCAGTCCATTATCATTATGATGGGGAGCATGGCAGTATGCAGGTAGATGTGGTGTTGGAACTGAGAGTTCTGACATCTTGACTTTGAGGTAATAGGAAGTTGATTAACAGTCACACTGAGGGAAGTTTGAGCAAAAAAGAACTCAAAGCCTGCCCCCACAGAGACACAATTCTTCCATTAAAGCCACACCTCCAAATAATGCCATTCCATTTGGGGACCATTTTCTTTCAAACCACCACAATGATAGTGAATAAGAATTCTCTATAAAAATGGTTCTCAGCCATCTTAGTGCTGTGACACTTTAATACAGTTCTTCATGTTGTTATGACCACCAACCATAAAATTATTTTGTTGCTACTTCATAACTGTAATTTTGCTACTGCTATGAATAGTAAGTATCAGAGATGCAGGACATCTCATATGCAATCCTCAAAGGGGTCACAACCCAAAGGTTGAGAACTTCTGCTCTAAAGTATAGAAAAAATTATATCCCTCCTCTGCTCAAAACCTACCTGGGGCTTCCTTTCCACAGTGACAACTAGTCCTGTGTTTATTGGCTTCTCTTTGTCTCACCAATCTTTTTTTAAAGAAATTTTTTAATTAATTTTATATACCAACCACCGATCCCCCTCTCCTCCCTCCTCCTGCCACCCAGTCTTCCTCTCCCAACCCACTCCCTGTAGATGTAACCCTCTTCCAGATGTAGTAGGAATCTTAGAAGGTCTTATTAATAAAAACAAACCTGGACAAGGTATTGGGGTGAATGCTGGAAGATCAGAGAAGCAGAACAAGCCACAGCTCCCTCACCTCTCCAGTTCCTCAGCTGGTCCTGTTTCCTCAGACTGGAAGCCTCTGAGTCCTCATCCAGAATGAATCTCAGCTGAACTGCTGCTAGAAGCCTGAATGCTTAACCAGCCAAATGCTTCTAGTTTCTGGTCTTCACGCCTTATATATCTTTCTGCTTTCTGCCATCACTCCCTAGGATTAAAGGCTCACTTCTTGGGATTAAAGGCATGTGTCACTATGCCTGGCTGTTTCCAATGTGGCCTTGAACTCACAGAGATCCAGAGGGATTTCTACCTCTGGAATGCTAGGATTAAGGTGTGAGTACCACCATTTTCTAGCCTTTGTATCTAGTGGCTGTTCTGTCTCTGACCCCAGATAAGTTTATTAGGGTGCCCAATATTTTGGGGAACACAATACCACCACAACTCCCCATTCCCTCCACTGACAAGGTAAGGCCTCCCATGGGAGTCAGCAAGGCCTGATACATTCAGCCAAGGCAGGTTCAAGCCCTTTCCTCTACATCAAGGCTGTGCATGACGTCCAACCATAGGTAGTGGGCTCCAGAAAGCCAGCTCATGTACCAGGGATGGATCCTGATCCTACTGCCAAGGGGCCCCTTATGCAGATCAAGATATACAACTGCCTTGTTTATACAGAGGGCCTAGATGAGTTCCATAGAGGCTCCACAGCTGTTGGTCTAAAGTTCATGAGTTCCCACTAGCTTGGTTTGGTTGTCTCTGAAGATTTCCACATCATGATCTTGATGCCCCTTGCTCATAGAATCCTTTTCTTTCTTCGATTGGACTCCTGGAGCTTGGCCTGGTGCTTGGCCACAGTTCTCTGCGTCTGCTTCCATCAGTACTGGATGAAAGCTCTATGATGACAGTTAGGACACTCACCGATCTGATTACTGGGGTAAGCCAGTTCAGGCACCCTCTCCACCATTGCTAGTAGTCTAAGGTGGGGTCATCCTTGTGGATTCCTGGGAACTTCCCTAGCACCCAGTTTTTCCCTATCCCCATGATGTCTCCCTCTATCATGGTATCTCTTTCATTGCTCTCCCACTCCATTCCTGTTCCATCTCTACCATCCCATTCCCTCATGTTCTCATCCCCCATCCCCAACCTGCTATTGCCCTCCCACCCTCAGTTTACTCATGAAGATCTCATCTATTTCCCCTTCCCAGGGTAATCCATGCCTCTCTGTTAGGGTCCTCCTTGTTAGCTAGCTTCTCTGGAGCTGTGGGTCACAGTCTGGTCATCCTTTGCTTTACATCTAGTATCCACCTATGAATGAGTTAATATCATGTTTGTCCTTCTGAGTCTGGATTACCTCACTTGGGATAATATTTTCTAGTTTCATCCATTTGCCTGCAAATTTTATGTTGTCATTGTTTTTTACTGCTGAATAGTACTCCATTGTGTATATGTACCACATTTTCTTAATCCATTCTTTGATTGAGGGGCATCTAGGTTGTTTCCAGGTTCTGGCTATTACTAATAACACTGCTATGAACATAGTTGAGCAAGTGTCCTTGTGATATGATTGAGTATTCCTTGGGTGTATGCCCAAGAGTGGTATAGCTGGGTCTTGAGGAAAATTGATTCCTAATTTTCTGAGAAATCGCCATACTGATTTCCAAAGTGGCTGTACGAGTTTGTATTCCCACCAACAGTGGAGGAGTGTTCCCCTTGCTCCACATCCTCTCCAACATAAGCTGTCTTCAGTGTTTTTGATCTTAGCCATTCTGACAGGTGTAAGATGGTATCTGAGTGTTGATTTGATTTGCATTCCCCTCATGACTAAGGATGTTGAATAATTCCTTAAATGTCTTTCAGCCATTTGAGATTCTTCTATTGCCAATTCTCTGTTTAGCTCTGTAGCCCATTTTTTATTTGGATTGTTTGGTATTTTAATGTCTGGTTTTTTTTAGTTCTTTATATATTTTGGAGATCAGCCCTCTGTCAAATGTGGGGTTGGTGAAGATCTTTTCCCATTCTGTAGGTTGTCGTTTTGTCTTATTTACTGTGTTCTTTGCCTTACAGAAGCTTTTCAGTTTCAAGAGGTCCCATTTATTAACTGTTGCTCTCAGTGTCTTTGCTACTGGTGTTATATTCAGGAAGTGGTCTCCTGTGCCAATGCATTCCAGACTACTTCCTTCTTTCTCTTCTATCAGGTTCAGTGTAATTGGATTTATGTTGAGGTTTTTGATCCACTTGGACTTGAGTTTTGCGCATGGTGATAGATATGGATCTATTTGCAATCTTCTACATGCTACATGTTGACATCCAGTTATGCTAGCACCATTTGTTGAAGATGCTTTCTTTTTTCCATTGTACAGTTTTGGCTTCTTTGTAAAAAAAAAAAAAAAATCAGGTGTTCATAGGTATGTGGATTGATGTCAGGATCATCAGTTCAATTCCATTGGTCTACGTGTTGGTTCTTATGCCAGTACCAAGCTGTTTTCATGACTATAGCTTTATAGTAGAGCTTGAGGTCAGGGATGGTGATACCTCCAGAAGTTGCTTTATTGTACAGGATTATTTGAGCTATCCTGGGTTTTCTGTTTTTCCATATGTAGCTGAGTATTGTTCTTTCCAGGTCTGTGAAGAATTGTGTTGGGATTTTGATTGGGATTGCATTGAATCTGTAGATTGCTTTTGGTAAGATTGCCATTTTTACTATGTTAATCCTACCTATCCATAAGCATGGGAGATCTTTCCATTTTCTGATATCTTCAATTTCTTTCTTGAGAGACTTAAAGTTCTTTGTAGCTAGAGTTTTCCTGCCTGGCCCACAGTCAGGACAAATCTCTCTCACCTGCCAGTCCCACAGCCACTCAGACCTGACCAAGTAAACACAGAGACTTATATTAGTTACAAACTGTATGGCCGTGGCAGGCTTCTTGCTAACCGTTCTTACAGCGTAAATTAATCCATTTCCATTAATCTATACCTTGCCACATGGCTCGTGGCTTACCGGCATCTTCACATGCTGTTTGTCATCGTGGCGGCTGGCAGTGTCTCTCTGACTCAGCCTTCCACTTCCCAGCTTTATTCTCCTCCTTGTCCTGCCTATACTTCCTGCCTAGCCAATGGCCAATCAGTGTTTTATTTATTGACCAATTAGCAACACATTTGCCATACAGAACATCCCACAGCACTTCCCCCTTTTTTTTTTCAAAAAGGAAGATTTTTAACCTTAACAAAGTAAAATTACATATAATTTGGGAATTTGGGCGTAGCTTCTCTTACTACTTCCTGCTGGAGGGGGGCGCTGTATCTTATGGGGACACAAAGAAAATTTTAGGATTATGGAATAGTCCATGAGCGTGTATCATCTGAGCCAGTTGCCTTCAAACCATTCTGGATTTTGGATCATCTGGGCCATCGTGTCATCAGAGACCTTTCAGGGGGTCTTGACTGGTCAAACCTGATGTATCTTAATCTGGAACAAATCCATAGCCTTTGACTTTCTGTGGGAACAAAAGCAGAGTCTCCTTTCCAAAGCAACACATCCTTACATCCAAATTTTGAAGTCAAGGTGCCTTTAAAATATACATATTGGTTTAACTCAACATCTTTTACGATCAAATGTTTTTTTGCAGTTAAAAATCCCAAAGACAACACAATCCAGATTCTCTGTGTAATAGTCATCTTTATGTGGCTTATTTTTTATATTAATTTTACTGTCTCTTTAAAGACTTTATTTTTTTAAACTATGTATTTGTTTATATAACTGTATATATCACCTTTTTTGTCTCTTTCAAGCCTACATATATTTTACACACATTGTAAACTATTACATCTGAATCTGTCTTATTGTGAATCTATTGCTTTAAACTGCAGCAGCTGTGGCTGCTGGCTCCGCCCACCTCAGCTTCCCAACATGGCAGCTCTGGGAGCTATCATGGGTCTATGCTTTTACCCAAGCAGCGTGTAGCCCAAAAACCTCTTTTTTTTGTTTTGTACTAGCAAAGGCTAAATCCACCATGCAGCTTAATGTGCCACTTGCAGAGGCCTCATTCCCGCCATACTGCAGGTCGAACCCGCCAGTAGCTCAAACCAGCAGCTGCTGCTCATTTGAGAGAGACAATTAGGAACTGTTTTTAGCTCCGTTTTAGAATCTTTTTTCTCAGTTTTTAGGTGGAAACTCTTGCCACCACGTTGGACACCATTTGTAGCTAGAGTTTTCCTGCCTGGCCCACAGTCAGGACAAATCCCTCTAAGTTCTTGTCATACAGCTCTTTCACTTGCTTAGTTAGCATTACTCTAAGGTATTTTATATTATTTGTGGCTAATTGTAAAGGGTGATGTTTCTCCGATTTCTTTCTAGGCCTGTTTATCATTTGTATATAGGAGAGCTACTGATTTTTTTTTGAGTTAATCTTGTAACCTGCCACATTACTGAAGGTGTTTATAAGCTGTAGGAGTTCCCTGGTAGAATTTTTGGGGTCACATATGTATATTACCATATTGTCTGCAAATAGGGAAAGTTTGACTTCTTTCTTTCTAATTTATATCCCCTTGGTCTCCTTTTGTTGTCTTACTGCTCTAGCTAGAATTTTGAGTACTATATTGAATAGATATGGGGAGAATATCTCACCAATCTTATCTACTATTTTCCCAACTCCTTCAATTCCAGCCATACTGGATTTGTTTGTATTTCTGCATGACCTCTGGGGTTCCAAGTTCACTTCCTTTTGCAGAAAGGATCCTCTCCTAGCTACCTGAGGACCTTGTTCTCCTGCTGCCCTGAGTGATTGTTCAAACTCACACTGTTGGAACTGTAGTACACATACTCTTCTCTTGTCTCGGTACTCAGGGCTGATGAAAATGCTCCATAGACCACATTTCAACTCTTTATTTTCTGACTCCACGCAATGCATTATAAACTTATGCCAAGAACTTTAATAGCTCTTTCCTTTAGTGCTGTGAAGAGTTCATGAAGAGTGTCTATATACTATGATGTCCATAAAGTCAATAATCCTGAATTAATCAATGAATAGTCAAGTAGGCAGAAACAGGACTTCCACAGTGTACCTACTTTCTGTCTCAAATACTGTGAGAACATACCACTGTTGTCTACTCATTTAGTTCCATCTTGACTTTTTACTAAAGTTCCTATGGAGTATTTTTTTTAACAAAACCAGTGATAGTTCTGATGAACTACCTGCATCTTCTTGTAAAATATACTGGTGTGTGTGTGTGCGTGTGCGTGTGCGTGTGCGTGTGCGTGTGTGTGTGTGTGTGTGTGTGTGTGTGTTTGACTCAACAGTCATTCTTTTCTCTCAAATCCTTGTTCTAAGATCAGGTTCTTTCTTCTTTATTTATTTAAAATTTTTTTCATTTTACATACTAACCACAATTCCCCCTCCCCCTTCCACTCCCCACTACCTCTTCCCCATCCCACCACCCATCCACTCCTCAGAGGGGGTAAGGCCTCCCATAGGGAGTCAACACAGGCTGGCATATCAAGTTGAGGTAGGCCCTAGCCCCTCCCCACTGCATCAAGGCTTAGCAAGGTATCCCACCATAGGGAATGGACTCCAAAAACCAGTTCGTGCACCAGGGATAAATTGTGGTCTTACTACCAAGGGCCCCACAAACAGACCAACCCACACAACTGTCACCCACATTCAGTGGCCTACTTTGGTCCCCTGCAGGTTCCCCAGCTTTCAGTCCAGAGTCTGTGAGTTCCCACTAGCTCAGGTCAGCTGTTTCTGTGGGTTTCTCCATCGTGTGTGAAATACACCCATTTAACATTTCTCTGTTTTTGTTTGCTGGTTCAGGAACACTTGAAAACTTCTTTTAACCATACTCATGCCCGTGATTTAGTGGATTCTATAGTTAAGGATTTTAAAGTGTGTAAGCTTTTGAAATTGTATGCATTAAGGCTCTGCCTTCCTAGGTGGACTTAGCTCTAGTGTAATTTGTGAAGGTCTAATAATCCAAAACTCAATATCCATTTCTATGAACCTCACCCTACCCTCTAATATGGAAGTTCTTCAAGACATTATGAGAAGTACAAAGTGCATTTCACTTCTAACTCAACAATCCTGTTGCTAGTAATGCTCTGGTACCATCTTAGTTAGGCTTCCTGTTGCTATGAAGAGACACCATGATCATAGCAACTCTTATAAAGAAAACATTGAATTGGGGTAGCTTGCTTACAATTTCAGAGGTTTAGTCCATTATCATGGCGGAAGCATGGCAACTAGCAGGCAGATGTGGTGCTGGCTGCATCTTGATATTCAGACCACAGGAAGTTAACTGAAACCCGAGGTAGTATCCTGAGCACAGGAAACCGGAAAGCCCACCCCTACAGTGACACAGTTCCACTAACAGGGTTATACCCACTTCAACAAAGCCATACCTCCTAATATTGCCACTCCCTATGAGGTTATGAGGGTCAATTACATTCAAACTACCACAGGTACCTAGAATAGACTCCAGGGCATTCTCCAGGTATTCATCCTCTGTGATGGGGCCTTTGTAAAATTTTTGCTCCAGAGTGTAGTTTTGTATGATCCAGATGAAGTTTGGGAAGAAGCATACACACTCTAGAATCTTTCAACCCATGACAACTGGTAGAAGATCTTGTCTTTATTATTTCTGTGAGTTCTGACACATAACTAGGACTTGTCTAAAGAAAAAGAATTGTCCACATAGGACAGCAGTCCATACGACGAGACAGTCAGGACCTGATGCCTGGCAGGGACTGAGTTTCTGTTGATTGAGGTAATTGTTTTAACGATCATCAAAGCTAAAAGTATTGCTTTTGTAGATGTCCAGAAGAGGGCGCCACACAACCAAAGGAATCTGGCTTCCTTCTGAGTGAAGTAAAAGTATTGCTTTTGTAGATGTCCAGCAGAGGGCGCCACACAACCAAAGGAATCTGGCTTCCTTCTGAGTGAAGGAAGCCCTGCAACCCAGCATAAATGCGAAATTTTCTACAGAAGTCAGTTTTGGGTCTGAAGTACAACAAACATAATAAAAGACAGGAAACACATTTTCAATATGAGACTAAAACACTTAGATACTTATTTACAACGATACCATATTTGGGAATGAAAATTCTTAAATTATTTTTCCGAATTCCTTTTTAAGCACAACAAACCCACAAGCCTCCCAAATTTCTATATTAACCAATCCAACCAAGTACAGTTTAATATGTTAATTTACATATTTTTTAATCATTTAGTTGTCTTGGCAAAGCCTCCAAATCTGATTCTTTCATGTTAGCTTTGTGCTCACAATTAGTTCTGATCCACAGAGAACCTCGGCAGAGAATATCATACGTTTATCTCTTGTTTTGGAGCTGTGCAGACAGACAGCACACTCCTGAGGAGCACTACTCTGAGAGGGTAGGTCAGCTCTTGTTTTCAAATGCCTGTTCAATAAGTGAGAATGAGAATTCTAAATCGGTCCTAGTTAGGGTTTATATCGCTGTGATGAAACACCATGACCGAAAGCAAATTGGGGGGGAAAGGGCTTATTTGGTTTACATATCCAGAGTCACAGTCCGAGGGAAGCCAGGGCAGGAACTCAAACACGGAGGAACCTGGAGACAGGAGCTGATGCAGAGGCCATGGAGGGATGCTGCTTACTGGCTTGCTTCCCATGGCTTGCTCAGCCTGCTTTCTTATAGAAGCCAGGACCACCAGCCCAGAGATGGCCCCACCTACAATGGGCTGACCCTCACACATCCATTACTAATTAAGAAAAATGCCCTAAGCTGCCCCTTATGGAGGCATTTTCTCAATTGAGGGTACCTACTTTCAGATAACTGTAGCTCGTGTCCAGTTGACGAAACTAGCACAAAGCCCTTAACTAGGATTCAGTACAGTTTTGGAGGAGGTGGGTCAGGTGCCTTTGACTAAATCTGTGGTTCTCCTACAGACTTTGAGTCACAGGATGAAAGCTGAGAGAGCCTCCCTGAGGATACTCTAAATTATTCAAATTCGCTCTGATAGGTCACATGGGTTGTGGGTAGCCTGTTGGATTGCTTAAGGATAATTCCCAAACACTTTCGTTTATTCCGTTATCATTCACTCTTCCTTCTCTTAACCTTCATATTCTATATGCTTAAAGGTAGAAGAAGACTATGGGAAAGATAGTTACTAAATAGTATTTTTTTGTAAATAGTATTTATTTGTAAATGCTTCATATGCATTTTATGATTCCTGAAGATTATTCGTAAACCAGGTAAGTATTAATCACCTACTGGGTATTTAACACTGTGGTTTTAAGAAATACAAAGCATACCCCTTGCTTTTGAAGCATTTCATCAATAAATCGTAAAAATTACCACGTACTGGTCACCTGTAGAGTCCAGTGTGAACAGCTCTTGTCAAAGATCTGAACTTTGTAATAGATGTGGTGTAGCAATTCATTTAGGGAGGAATAATCACTGTCATTGGCTGTTTCTTAACTGGCCCTGAAACAGATATATTTTATATATTTTTATTTAAAAACCAAGTGAACTCTCTGGAGTAGCTGATGATCTCTTCCTGTAGAAGAGAAAACTAAACTTCATAGACTTAAGCAATTTGCCAGGTAACATGGGCAAAAAGGACTATTGCAGCATTTGAATTACCTTCCTGCTTCCTTCATGTCAGTCAGTTTGATCAGTGAGTGCTGAAGGCAGGGCCGTATCCTGAGGTCGAGAGGTCAACACAGGATTTGAATGACATGTGGAAGGCAGATGGGTCTTTATCCATTGGCCTATGGATAGGTAAGAGACAGTGAAAGCATGTGGCTGGGTAAGGGAACCAACAAGAAAGATGAGGCACTTAAGGAAGATTGGCACCTCCAGAATAGAGGGAGTTCTAGGAGGGAATGGGTGTAGCTACAGGCAAAGAGCTCTTGGCAGTTGTAGCCATGGCTAGAGGAAACTCTGCTGTGGAATAATCTTTTTGTACACTGTGAAGATGTTTTGCTCTCATTGGTTTAATAAAGAGTCAACTGGCCAATAGTTAGGTAGAGAGAGGTTAAGTGGCAGAGCCAGACTGAGAGAACATGGGGAAGGAGTGTGGAGTTGCCAGCAGATGGAGAAGAAGCAGGAGATGAACATGCCATGCTGAAAAAATGTACTGCCATGTGGTAGAGCATAGATAAAATATATGGATTAACTTAAGTTGTAAGAGCTAGTTAGTAACAAGCCTAAGCTATCAGCTGAGTATTTATATTTAACAATTAGTCTCTGTGTGGTTATTTGGGGAGCCAGTAGTCCTGACAGAAAAAAAATCCACCTATAAATTTCTGCTAATCTTCATGCAGCTTCCTACAAAGGGCAAAGGATCTCATATGGTGAAGTCTGTAGAAGACAGGCCAGCATGTTGCAAGAATCTTAAAGTTCTTATTAATAAAAACAAACCCGAGAGCCAGGTATTGGGCTGAAGCTGGAAGATCAGAGAAGCAGAACAAGCCACAGCCTCCTCACCTTGCCAACTTCTCAGCTGATCCTGTTTCCTCAGACTGGAAGCCTCTCAGTCCTCATCCAGAATGAATCTCAGCTGAACTGTTGCTCAAAAGCCTAAAAGCTTAACCAGGCTATAGTTCCTCATCCTCACGCCTTAAATACCCTTCTGCCTCCTGCCATTACTTTCTGGGATTAAAGGCATGAGTGACCATGCTTGACTGTTTGCAGTATGGCCTTGAACTCACAGAGATCCAGGCGGATCTCTGCCTCTGGAATGCTAGGATTAAAGGCATATTCTACCACTGCCTAACCTCTATGTTTAATATTGTGGCTGTTCTGGTCGCTGACCCCAGATAAGTTTATTAGAGTGCACAATATTTTGGGGAACATAATACCACCACACCAACCCAACCACAAAACCTTCCATTTATAATGTGTCCTGCCTACAGAGTGTTCTGGGACTGGAGCCTAGCAGAATCATCATCAAAGAAACCAGAGAGACTTCACCTAGCAATTGATGGGAGCAGATGTCAAGTCCTGTAGCTAAACATTAGGCAGATCTCAGATGAATACTGCAGAGGAAAGGGAGGAAGGATTAGAGGAACCAGAGGAGTCAGGGACACCATGAGAACAAAGTTTACAGAATCAATTGACTAGGACTCATGGGGACTTGCAGAGATCAGGGAGCCTGTAGGGATCTGACCTAGGTCCTCTGCATATATGTTATGGTTTAGGAGATTGTTGTTCTTGTGGGATTCCTAACAGTGGGAGCTGGGCTGGTCTCTGACTCTTTTGCCTGCCTGTGGGACCCTATTCCTCCTACTGAGTTGCCTCATTCATCCTTGATATGATGGTACATGCCTAGTCTTATTGTAGCTTGCTATGCCATGTTTGGTTGATGTCTTGGAGGCCTGCTCTTTTCTGAGGGGAGACAGAGTGGATGTGGATCTGGAAGATAGGGGAAATGGGGGAAGAGACTGGGGAGAGGGGAAAGAGGGGGAACTGATATCAGAATGTAATACATGAGAGAATAATAGTAATAACAATAAAGATATCCATAAAAAAAGAGTTGCTGGTTATAAGTACTCTAGACAGGAACAAGACAGTTGCTGAGCTTAGAACCTCTGAGCAATACTTCGCTTGCTTCCAATTCACAGAATGCTCCTTCCTGCAAGGACTGTACTGACAGGTGCAGTTTAGCCACCAAATGGAAGCTGACAACTGAAACTTCATCTTCTAGGAGCTGCTGTTAAGAATGCCACCTTCATGCCAACTGAAAACCAGAAACAGATCCTGATCCATCCCACATGACTTGAGAGATGAAATTAAAGACTTACACACCACTCTGTAAGTAATGAAAACAGAGTCCCATTCAAGCCAAGTATGGAAACTGTCACGAGTGATGACCATCAACCACTTTCAATCATTCATTCATTCATTCATTCTTCTCTAACCTCCCACTGACATTCACTCATTTTCCAAAAATTTCAGTAATTAGAAGATACCGTTAGAGCCAGGCTTGGTGGCTCACACCTAAAATCCTACTGTAGTAAGTAAGCCCTGTGTTAATGAAATCCTGAGTGAATGTGTGTTATTTGGTATGAGCAAGGCCACATCAATAACTCTAGCCTCAGCCCCATGGGAAATGGCAAAGCCTTCCCCCACCCAGAATGAGACTTAGAGGACTGGCAAAGCCTTCCTGTGGTCCATGTGCAGATGTTGATAATGTAGAAAACATCCACAAGGCTTCCTCTCCTCCTTCCATATTTACAGCCTGAAGATGGCTCCCCTACAGAGACTGTTCCTAGGGAGATGAGCTAAATCTGCCTCCTTGATCCAGCCACATGCATAACCCCACCTCATTATTTAACTGTATGCAATAACCCACCTCCTTGTTCACCTGTGTACAATAACCCTCCTTCCTGTTCAACTTTCTATGATAAACATGCTAGTTCCTGGATGCCGTGGTTTCTCCTTTCCCAGGCCACCTGACCCTAGTTCGTGTGTGTGTGTGTGTGTGTGTGTGTGTGTGTGTGTGTGTGTGTGTGTCTGTGTGTGTGTATGTGTCTGTGTGTGTATGTGTCTGTGTGTGTATGTGTCTGTGTGTGTATGTGAATGTATGTGCCTGTATGTGTGTCTGTGTGTGTGAATGTGTGTGTGTATGTGTCTGTGTGTGTGTATGTGTCTGTGTGTGTATGTGAATGTATGTGCCTGTATGTGTGTCTGTGTGTGTGAATGTGTGTGTGTGTGTGTCTGTGTGTATCTGTGTGTGAATGTGTGTGTATGTGTCTGTGTGTGTATGTGTCTGTGTGTGTATGTGAATGTATGTGCCTGTATGTGTGTCTGTGTGTGTGAATGTGTGTGTGTATGTGTCTGTGTGTGTGTATGTGTCTGTGTGTGTATGTGAATGTATGTGCCTGTATGTGTGTCTGTGTGTGTGAATGTGTGTGTGTGTGTGTCTGTGTGTATCTGTGTGTGAATGTGTGTGTCTTTATTCCCTTGCCACAACCAGTCAGGTCAAGTCCCTGACTGCTACGCAAGGATATGGAATCCCATCGTGCTTGGAGCTAAGCCTGGTGGTGGCACACGCCTTTAGTCCCAGCATTCGGGAAGCAGAAGCAGACAGGTCTCTGCAAGTTCGAAGCCAGCCTGGTCTACAGAATGAGTTCCAGGACAGGCACCAAAACTACACAGAGAAACCCGGTCTCGAAAAACCAAAATATAAAGATTGCCCTAAGATCAAAGCCAGCCAGGGCTATATAGTTCCAAGATAACCTGAGTGTGAGCCCCTATCTCAAAAAAAAAACCCCAAAACCAGTAATGATAATAATAATGGCAATAACAACAATAAGCCATCAATGACTTTGCCGTTTATTTGTATGTTTTCACTTAGTAGTTTGCAAGTGTGTCAAGTTTTCTCTCTTTTAATATATTTTTCTGTTTATGGAATTCCAAAGTCTGTAAGACTCAAACTTAGTAAAAATCAGATTTATAGCAAAGGGAGAGACATCTTCCAGGTTATGATAGTGAGTACATTTTCTGACACTCTCTTTCTAGCCTCTGCAAAGCATGAGCACGTCCCTTATCTCTGGCACCTGTTCTAGTGTTTGACATTAGTAAGAGAATTTACACAGCCACTCTTCAGTGCCAGACACTATTCCCAGGTGTGCTGCATCAGCTCCGTCACCAAACACCTTCAAGACACGTACTGTTGCCATGGTGTATGAAAAACAAATAGTTGCTGGGCCTTGTACCACTTTCAGCTTTACTTTTCACCAGGAGCCTCAAGTCATATGGTCCCTGAGTAAGATGGTTGCCAGGGATGGTAGCCGTGGTAACAAAGAGCTTAAGACCCCATACTTTGTCTTATCAGGAGGCAACTGTCCTTCTAAATGCCACAACACTGACTTTACCTATTTATTTTTATTTTTGCTTTTAAATTAAGGGATCGACCAAAGGGGAAAGTCTGGAATAGGGAATAGCCACTATTATTGTTTACAGTAAATTACTGTTTGCAGTAATTATTGTTTACAGTAAAGCTGGCATTTTCTGGATTTTTCAAGAACTAAAGAGGAAACAGCTGCCCCCACTACTCACCTCAGGAAAAATACCTGAACTAGGGCCTGGGCGACTTTTATTGGCTTTTCAGTGTAAGATTACAGTTTCACATTAGCATGTCCTGTGTAGTCAGGTATGCATGACAGACACACATCCCTCCCACTTCTGGGTAGTTATCTACACACTCAAATCTTGAGACATCCAGAAAGCCCCCCCTGCTGCTGGTTAGAAGAGGGTGCTGAGGGTCCAGACTAGCAGGAAGCTAGGGTAGAAACTGCAGGCTTGGCAGGATAAGGATAATTGGAGAATGAACTTAGGACACTGAAATATTATTTTCAAAAAGCAATTTAAGTCTGGTTCATGTTCATCCTAATCTTAAACCTTCCCAGAAGAAGAACTGTGGAGCTTTTGTTGTTGTTGTTTTGGTTTGCTTTAAGTTTGTTTTTTTTTTAAGAGAGGACCTCAGGCTAGCTTCAAACTTGCCAATGATCACCTGGAATTCTTGGTCATCCTGCCCCAACCTCCCGAGGACTGGATTTTAGGCCTGTCCAAAACAAGCCCAGGCAGTACCAAATTTTTCTGACACCTATCTTTAGCTATTACAAGGGTGATCAGAGCTACATCCTCCATCGCCACGTCTCCAGCTATCAAGCTGTGACTCCTTCCCTGAGTTCCTCACTCTCAGATGACACCCACACTCTTAGGGTACAAGCACAGTAGAAGTCAGGGGTCTGATGAATTCTCAGGTACCTGCAGATGCTCAATACTCATAAATGGTCCATAAAGTTCTCCCTTAAACCCTGTGTGACGACACCATGATCACTTTGAGAGACACTGAGGAAACTGATCCTGGTAGCTTGTCTTGGGAACTCTTCATTTGTTTTTCAACCATTTCTTGGGTACCAAGTATATAACCAGGTACTGTTCTTGGCTGTTGGTGCACATCAATAAAGAAAACAAACAAAAAGCTTTGCCCTTGGAGAGCTCACTGCAAAGCAAAGAAGTTAATAACAGACAATAAACGATAACAAAACCAACAACATAGTATTTTATGTAAGTGTTGATTTTGATTTAAATTTTATTCTTTCACCATTTCAAGCACATATATAACATTTTAATCACATTTCTCCCATTATCTTCTCTTATCATATCTACTGAATCAAAGTCTTCCTCTTACATATATGTCTTTTATTTTGGAGTGCCCTGGGTGGTTGGCTAGGTTTCCAGTACCAGGCATGATTTCCCTACTGTTGGGAGTGTCATAAGTCCAATTAGAGAGCTGTTGGTTACAGCCAAGGTGTGCATATACTATTGCACCATTAGGGTTGTTGTGCCATACTGGTCCTCATTGTGTCTCATCGGCATCATAGGTGGGTAGGACTGTTGGTTGCTGCCCTCTTTTGAAGCTTGCATGATACCTTCTTGTACCATAAAAGTTTGTCTTCAGGAAGGAGGCACTCAGGCCAGTTCCAGCTCAGGGTCCTCTGGGCCCTGTGTCTGAAGTGCACAGTGTCATCTTCAATAGGAATGTCTTACAAGGATAATAGCAAAGGTGTGTAATGTTTTGGGGGAAGTCTCTTGGACAACACTGCATCTGTTGTATTATCTCCTTCTGTCTCTAATTTTAATTTGAATCATCTCTCCTTTTCTTTTGGTTATGCTGTCTAAATGTTCATTGATTTTCATTCATCTTTTCAAAGAACTGGCTCTTCATCTTGCTGATTTTTTTCTTTCCCTTTTATTAATTTCTGCCCAGGTGTTATTTCTTTAAATCTGTTGCTGTTGAGTTTGGCATGTTCTTGTGTTCCCAAAACTGTAAGGTATATCATTAAACACTACTTGAGAGGTGGGGTTGGAGAGAGAGAGAGAGAGAGAGAGAGAGAGAGAGAGAGAGAGAGAGAGAGAGCGAGAGCGAGAGAGCGAGAGAGCGAGAGAGCGAGAGAGCGAGAGAGAGAGAGAGAGAGAGAGAGAGAGAGAGAGAGAGAGAGAGAGAGAGAACACAAGAAGAAAAAGTAGAGCAAGCAGTGGAGATTCAAAGCTCACACTGGATGTCATGTCAGCAACACTTAACCAAGGCACATGTGGATAGTGTGCAATAAATTTCCAGACCAACTAAGAACATTTTTCATTGTATCAATATTATCTCATAATTAGGGCATTAAACTCAACTCCAACTTAATAGTCAGTTAAAGTTTCTCAGTTCTTATATCTAACAGTTTTTGCTGAAAATAGTATTGCTAAAACACTAAATGAAGTAGTCCTTATTACTAGAAACCAATGAAATCTATTGTGATTCTTAGTGAGTGTTCCCTAATGATCCCAGTGAGAAATGGAAGAGGATAATAACAAGCAGGCAACTCTTGACATTCGAGCATCTATTGATAGATTTTCTTGAGTGTGTCTTTCACTTCCTCCCCAAACTCTGAGGATAAACATTGTCAAGGCAATTTCTTCACTTTCTCCATTTCTCCATTCTGTGCTACAGGTTTCTGGAAGTAATTGACAAGTTCAGGACCACCACAGAAGGCCACAAAGTCATGACTTGACACACAGTGGTCATTTCCTCTCCTTTAGAGTTCATGCTGTGGCTGCTGGGAGGCTCTGCTTTCAATGTTACTCTCCAGGGATTTTGGTTCTCACACCTGCTCTCTAACAAACCTGCTAGGAAAAAGAACCAGACAGCTGAGGAGAGAGAGAGCACAGCCAGTAAAGTGTTTGTGGACCTAATGATCCCTGGCACACCACAGCAAGCTGAGTCAAGTAGCCCACATTATTGTTCCTGAGACAGTGGATCCCTGGAGATTATTGGCCCATCAGCCTGTCTCATCAGTGAGTACCAAACTAAATGAGAGACTTTGTCTCAAAAAAAGAAAGATAAATAGAATCTGAGAAACAACTTCTCACAATGACCTCTGGCCTCCACATGCATGCACACACATACAGATACACATAATAATAATAATAATAATAATAATAATAATAATAATAATAATTAATAATGGGAGGATTTTGACAAAGAAAAGGAACTTTATTTGCCATAGTCCTCACCTTAAGTTGGTCATTGTTGGAGCCTGTGTGGGTTCTAGAATCTCAGCTTGTAGATGTGGCCACCTGTCCTACAATGAAAGAGATAGTTATACCTAATTCTTAACTTTTAATTTTAATTATTTTATTTTATTATGTGTATGGTTGTTTTGCCTGCATGTATATCTGTGTATTACTTGCATGTCTCGTGCCCTCGGAGGCCAAAAGAGGACATCAGAATCCCTGCAACAGGAGTTACAGACAGTTATGAACCTCAATATAGATTCTGGGAATCAAATACAGGACCTCTGGAAGAAGAGCAAGTGCTCTTATCTACAGAGCTACTTTTCCAGCTATGACCAAGATCTTTGAAAACCATAAAATTACGAGCCTACGTTTTCTGGTTTGGTTGGAAGACAATTTCATTAAGTGAATCATTTCACTTTCTCAGAGTGACTATTAAACAGAAAGTTGTCAAGGAAAGCCTTCAGTTGTGGTGGTAAAGTATTAAGGATCAGTGCTACAGGTCTGAAAATAAAATCTATGTGATAGCTTTCGAAAACTGACATTTATTTGTTTATGATTACTATTCTTATTATCAATTGCTGTTATTATTGTGTGTTTATTTGTATGCAAGATGGCGTGCCTGTGGAGGTCAGACAATAACTTTGTGGAGGTGGTTCTCTCCTTCTCCTAACGTGTTCTGAGCTCAAACCAGGCTTTTGCAGCAGCACGTGCCTTTATACACCGAGCCATCTTGACAGCTCCCATTTCCTTTTTATCTTAAAGCATATTAATTTTGTGGGAAAATAGGCTTCACTTTGGCATACTCATACAGGCACGTACCCCCACTTTACCTTCCTCAGCACCTCCCTCCTCTTTTCCTGATTTCCTTTCTCTCCTCTGATAGTCTCTTTTCTATTTCTTTATTTTTATTGAAAATAGATTCTTCTCACATGCAGTACGCCCTGACCACAGTTTCCCTTCTCCCCACTCCTCCAAGCTCCCCCCCCCCCCCCCCCCCCCCCCCGCCCCACCACTCCCCAGATCCACTCCTCTCCACTTCCTCTTCAGGAAAGAGCAGACCTCCAAGAGACAACAACCAAGCAGAACAAAACAAGATGCAGTAAGATAAAGCAAAACCCTTCCTATCAAGGCTGGACAAGGCGACCCAACAGGAGGAAAAGGGTCCCAGAAACAGGTAAAGGCATCAGAAATACACCTGCTCCCGCTTTTCAGAGTCCCACAAAACACCCGGCTCCATTTGTTTCTGTGTCTAGCTTCCATATACAGGAGAGCCATTCAGTGTTTGTCTTCTCAAGCTTGGCTTGTTCCATTTAGCAGCAGCATCTCAGCTTCATCCATCTTCCTGCCAACGGCATGCTCCTTTCTTCAGTGCTGAATAATGCTTTACTGTATTGACTGGCATATCGTATTTTCTTTACGCATTCAGCAGTTGACCTAAGCTGATTCCACAGTGACTACCAAGAATTGTACTGTGAAAAATATGGATGCCACTTACAGTATGCTGACTTTAATTCCTTTAGCATAAACCACGTGATTATGTATGAGCCATAAGCCTCAGTGAAGGGGAGAGAAATATCCAGGAGGCAAGTTACTTGCTGTTGATTAGATGTTATCTACTAATGATAAATGATGTTTTAATGAATCGGCTCCTACCTTTGTAGATTTGCAGGTGAAGATATAGATATAGATGCTGTTTTTCAGTATAATCATACATGCTTTGGATACAAGTCTTGTTCCTTATGTTGTTCAGTAAAATGAAATTCATTGAATAGAAGTCCTAAAGTGGGAGCAGGTGAGATTACTCAGTGGGTAGAGGTACATATCACAGAAACCTGGCAAGCTGAGTTTAGTCCCTGGAACACATATAAAAGGTATAACTGACTCCACAAAAATTGTACACACACACACATACACACACACACACACACACACACACACACACACACACACACACACACGCCCTCAAAAATCTTATTTGTTGGTTAACTTTTATATTAGGGAGAATTATACATGTTTTTGAGTAGTATAAGTACTAGAGGAGTATAAGGCCCTGGAGGAGGAAGTCATCTTTTGAAATGAGAGGCCTTGAGAATTTGGATTCCTAAAGTGTAGAGATATAGTCTCAAAAAAGCATGTAAGAACTTCACACTTACCTGGTTTCACCTCTGTATAATCATGGAACATTGTATATGATATTAAATATTATAATCTCCCAGTTGTGGTACCACATGCCTTTAATTCCAGCAGTCAGAAGGCAGAGACTGGTAGGACCCTGTGAGTTCAAGGCTAGCCTGGTATACCTAGTGAATTTCTACCTAGCCAGGGCAGCATAATGAGATCCTATCTCTAAACAAAAGTTATAATCCTTTGTTCCTAGTGTTGAGTCTGCTAAGGCAACCTGGGCACACAGCACAAGCAAACCTAGAAAGTAAAGAGCATTCAGTAAGTAACCCAACTATCCTTTCTAACATAGTACATTAGGCAGTAACTCATTCAGGGATTAGTGCAGAGTCAAACTCAGCTGTGTTGTAACCAGAGACAAAAGGAAACAACAAAAATATGATTATATCATTACTTATATTTTGACGTTTTCCTCTTCCTGGGTTTTTTGATTGATGGTTTAAAGTACTTACTTGATCACTTGAAACAATATAAATGGAGATGGTGATAAACTAAGTGAAATAAGCCAGTCACAGAAGGACACCTACTATATGTCTGACTCATATGTTATCTAGGAAAACGAGTATCATAAACTTAAAAGTAGCATGGTAGTGACCCAAGGCATGGAGGGTGAGAGGAAAAAGGGTTTGAGAGAGGTTGGTGCATTAAGTTAAAACTAGGTCAACAGCCTCCTGACGCGCTCCTGTACAGTAGTGTGCCTGCAGGAGACAAACGTTACTACACATTTCAGAAATCCAGGAGAAAGGGTTGTGGAAGTTTCCACTATAAAGATGTCATGAATGTTTGAGAAAACGGCTGTGTTTAAACTGATTAAACATTATACAAGGTATACACATATCGAAACATTATATGATATCATTTGTGCATAATTTTCTGGTTCTTATGAGTAAGTTAGAAGTAAATTAAATAATAAATCAGATAAAATGAAAGGGAGTTTCTGGAGAGGAAGATGAAATAAGGGTTGGGAGCCAAAAACAGTCTTTTGATATTTTTGTTTTCATTTCCAAATGTACCTAAAACCTGATTGGGATTTGTCAAGTAGCTTGCATTCTTGATTCCTACTCATGGTTTTTATGTGCTTTCCCCTCATTTTGTGTATTTTTTTTTCCTTTTGAGGCATGTCAAATTTAGAGTTCCCTTACGATTTAAATAAGCCTAGAAAAAAGTTCCAGGAAAAAGAAAAAACAACTAAGGTATAATAGTGAGCTAAAAACAAATTTTTCAACTTTTTATTGATTCTTTGTGGATTTTACATCATGCATCCTGACTCCAATCACCTCCCTGACCTCTCAAAAAACTTTTGATGACTTATCTTTTGGCACTTTCTTAAATGGTGTATTAGAAATTCCATCCTTCAGCCGGGCGGTGGTGGCGCACGCCTTTAATCCCAGCACTCGGGAGGCAGAGGCAGGCGGATCTCTGTGAGTTCGAGGCCAGCCTGGGCTACCAAGTGAGTCCCAGGAAAGGCACAAAGCTACACAGAGAAACCCTGTCTTGAAAAACCAAAAAAAAAAGAAATTCCATCCTTCCTTCTGTATTGAGTCAAGAGGGTGGGAACCACAGCATCAGAAGGGTGCAGAAGCAGCTCAGGGAAAAGACACCAAACAGCTCTAACGTGTACAAATAAGTTAGTGGCATGTGGTTAGCTGGTTAAGGGAAATGCTACAGCGAAGCTCAGGGAATTATTTTATTCTTCATCACATGATAGAATCTTCTTTATAAAATAATGAGAAAATTTACTTCTTTGGGTGTATGGTTTAATGGTCTCATCCCTAATAAACATCTCTTTTACCCTAGAAGCCTGACAGGATTTTATTACACCAAAAATTTTTCTCTATTCCAAGTTCACTGAGTCTGATGTTATTTTCTTTATCTATTGTGATGCAATAGTCTATGGAAATTACCACTTTATATATTCCAGAATATTAATCTTAACTTGTGTTTTGAACACATTTTTGATCTGCTTTTCAAATTCATCAAGTTCATTCTTTGCCTAATAAGCATCTATAGCCACAGAACATATATTTTGAGGCTCAGTCCTGCAGGCCTCTGTTACAGCCCTCACCATATCCTTTATCTTTTGCTTAAGACTTTTTAACCATGTGTGTGGGTGTATTTGAGTGTGTGTGTGAGTGTGTGAATGTGAGTGTGCATAAAAGTGTGTGAGTGTATGTGTATGTGTGTGTGTGTGTGTGTGTGTGTGTGTGTGTGTGTGTGTGTGTGAGGAGCAGTAGTAGTCGTCGTCGTTGTGAAGCACTCAGAAGAAGGCGTCAGATCCCTGAGAGCTGGAGTTACTGGCAGTGGTGAGCCGCGCTGTATAGATGCTGGGAAGCAACTCAGGTCCTCAGTGAGAGCAGCAAGTACTTTAACTACTGGGCCATCTCTCCAAGCACCCTTCCCTTATCTTTTAGCATTCATACAAATCAATCCTGTACTCATTTCCTTGACTATCTTTATTTTCTTTTTAAAAATCTAGTATTATGTATTATTGTTGTGTGCATGTGTGATGTACGTGTGGGAGAGAACAGGTATTCTAATAACGTGTGAGGAGGTCAGAAGACAAGTTTCAGGAGTCAGTTACCACCTTAGATGTTGGAAGGAGGGACCCAGGATAAGGTCAGGTGGTCAGGCTTGGACAGCATTGCTTTCTCCAGCTGAGCAGCCTCCAGGCCTGCACACCTTTGTTCTCCGTTATCTGTCAAACCCTGAGTCTTCTGTCAACTGCAGTGATGAAAGTCACACAAGCTTATGCTTTCTGGGAGCATCTCTGAGAAAAATAATGCGATAATGATACCATGAAAGAAGGCCCAGGAATGAGAGATTGAACGTGCATTTATTTACGTAACTGTAATGCCAAGAGAGCAAGTGTAAATTTTTCCCTATTTCATGACTTTACTCTCCTTAAAATAAATGGATAAAAATACTAATTTTGTAGAAAACACAACATGCAAACAAACTAAAAAGCAATCTAAACTTCCTATACAAGCCTCATTCTCTTATTCTAGACCACAGTACTCAAACTGTAGCAATTATAATCTTAAAGGAAAATTAAGTCCAGTTTGTTAGAATGTACTGTTTGTGGAGCCTACTGGGTACACAGTGTTTTAGAGCTGTGCTTAGTGAGTTGATTGTTTGGGGTAATGATTATGGAATCTAGTTTTTTTTTTCAAAATTGGTAAGGAAATCAACCTATTGGCATGCCATTACTGACAATTCCAATTGAACTGCCAATTAGACTTCCAGGGAATTGATAAAAATTGCCACCAGCCTACATTTGAGGACATAGGAAGAGGACCCTGTCCTGAACATGAAGTTACATCCCTAGAAACTGGTCTTTCTGCATACAAGTCTTACTCCTTCAGATTCACAATTAAATGACTCTTTCTAAATAGCAATATAACTTTACTTTATCACTTTCATAATTTTATAATATCACTTTACTCCTCATTGTCTACAAATAGCTAATCTAGTTGATTATAGTAATGGTCCCCAAAAGGTTTCAAAAATCAGCTACACTGAAACAATAAAAATATAAGCATGAAATATATATGTCTCACTATAAAGTAGATGTTTCATAACTATCTAATATCTTAAATATAAATACTTTATATTTATATAAAGTGTGCCTGTGGAAGCCAGATGACAACTTATGAGAGTTGGCCCTTTCCTTCTACCATGCGGGTCTGAGGATTGAACTCTGGTCAAATCTGGTCTCAAGCACCTTTATCTACTAAGCCATCGGGTCAACCTTCTGCTTCACTTTTATTTTAAGTAAAGGGAAATAAGCCAAACATTTGATTCTATGAATTCACTGTATGTTTGGAGAGCACACTTGAATTGTTTCATTATTCCTATCTTTCTTGTATTTATTCAGGATTCCTTTGGAAATAAGCGCTGTTGTAAGCTTACTTATGTACCCAGGGAGGTTGTTTGAAGCACAGTTTCAAACATATGGCAAAGCAAATACATAAAAGCATTTGGAAATGAATTTTCCAGTCGTAAACATTCTGAGTCACACTCAGAAAAGTACAGAAGAAACATTTACAGCTCTCTGGTGGTGATTTTATTTAAGATGGGAAAATGTTAGTAGTCATTTTCCTTGTGCTTTATTTATGATCTTTCCTCCTTCCTATAAAAGAGCATTTTAATGAAACCATAGCTGAAACTGAAGGGAGGTATTTGTAGGTATGATACTGTTCCAACCTGCTTGGACTGTTGACTATCCAAGCGCTCAGTGTCAGGGTAATCCGTAAAATTTTCTTCAGAACTCTTGACAAATTGCATCTGATACACGACAAATTGCATCTGATACACAGAACCTTAAACATTTTAAATTGTTCATAGTTTCATAAATTTCATACTGCCTCTTTCTGAAATGAATTGAAGTAAAAAAACATTTCCCATGTAATCCTATGTCTTAGTTAGGGTTTCTATTGCTGTGAAAAGACACCATGACCACAGCAACTCTTATAAAGGAAAATATTTAATTGGGGCTGGCTTACAGTTCCAGAGGTTCAGTCCCATATCATTATGGTGAGACATAGCAGTGTGCAGGCAGACATGGTGCTGGAGAGGTTGCTGAGAGTTCTACATCTTGCAGGCAACAGGAAGTGAACTGAGACACTGGATGTGGCTTGAATATAAATGAGATCTCAAAGCCCGCCTCCACGGTGATGTATTTGCTCCAACAAGGTCACACTCACTCCAACAAAGCCACATCTCCTAATAGTGCCACTCCCTTTTGAGGCCATTTTCTTTCAAACCACCACACCCTGGGAATATGTGTAAGGACCCTGTGTGTGTTACTGCATTTCAGACTATGTAGTGTTAGCTTCCTTTGAATCCTACCAGGAGTCCCAGTTTTAGCACCATGAAGACAGATGACATGCTCTGAGAGTGGCCAGTGGGCACTGAGTATTTCTTTATTCAATATAACACAGAAAAGAAAGAATTGAGTGTGAATAGTCATTTTTAATCTCTAGCACGGACTATTAAATTATTTGAAGTGAAGAATCTTTATGTACCTCATTAAAAATTAAGAAAATGAGTTTCTATATTCATTTATGAATAACTCTCAGATGCCTATAGATACTTTTTAACCTAATTGATACAATGCAACTCTTTCACCTAAGGCTCAAGAAAAATTGTGGAAGAGCAGACCAGAAAATTTGTGAGAGTCGGAGGACTAGGACTGATACTGCAAGACGTTATCTTCTAGACATGACAGGGATGCTGCCCCCATGACATATTAACAAGGTGTTTGCTTATCTGCTTCTTAAAAATAACAAAATGAGGACTGAAGAGATGACTCTGTTGATAAAGAGCTTGCCTTGCAAGCATGAAGATTTAAGTTCAAATCCCCAGCATCCATGTAAAAGCTGGGCATGGTGGCTCACCTATAATCCCAACACTGAAGAGGTAGGGACAAGAAGATGCCAGCCTGGCTGAGTGCATGCAATAAAGGTTCAGTGAGAGATCCTGCCTCAATAAAGGAAGACACCCAGAGTTGACCTCTGGTCTACATACACGCATCACACACAGTAGTAAAATGTCAGTGTTGGCTAATCTTCTGGTAGCTCTTGCCACTACCTGGACTCCATCAGTTACTCTGAAGTAGGAACGTTGCTCTAGTTTAAATGTGTCTCTCCAGAGTTCATGTTGAAATAGAATCCTATTTATGGTAGGATGAAATAGCAAGTCCTTTCTAGAAGCTCTTAAGTCATCGGGCTTCACCTTGTGAATGAAATTGATGTCTTATTAGAGAGTCTCCAGAGCACTGTCTGGCCTTCTGTTTCTTCTGCCATGTGAGAATGTAGCAAGAGGGAGCCAGTTGGGAGTTAGCGAGTGAGCCCTCATTGCATAGAAAACCTGCTGGGTCCTTGATTTTGAGATTCCTAACTTCTAAAAGTATGAAAAATTACTTGTAAATTACCCAGTAGAGTTTTTTTTTTTCTTTTTGGTTTTTCAAGACAGGGTTTCTTTGTGTAACGTTGCACCTTTCCTGGAACTCACTCTGTAGCCCAGGCTGGCCTCGAACTCACAGAGATCTGCCTGGCTCTGCCTCCCAAGAGCTGGGATTAAAGGCATGTGCTACCACCACCTGGCTTTTTTTTTTTAAACAGCATCAGGAAAAATGCACATTATTCCTGTTGTCAGAGACAAAGGAAGAGATAGTGTGACTAAGAACAACTATTTTGAACAAAGGCAATTGTTTCCCTGTTTATCATGACAGTTATCTTGCACCTCTGTGGTCAACGTGTGTTGGTACTAGCAGCAAACGTAAGTTCTTAATTTAATTATAGACTATCTTTGCTATCTATAGATTTCTCTGTTGACAATTATCTGCATGACTCAAATTTTTTCCTTTGTTAACATTACTTTTAATTTTATTTTAGTACAAAAAATGTTTCACTATGACATTTCCATATATTGTGTGTGTGTGTGTGTGTGTGTGTGTGTGTGTGTGTGTGTGTGTAAAATTAAATCTTGCACATGACTCAAATTATAAATAGCCTCATTGCAGCCTCTGCCACAGCCTCCACCAGCTCGCTGGAACATCCATTTGCTGTGGTTTACGCTAGTGCTAGGTGTTGCCTGAACTGTGTTTGAAGACAGTGGAAACCCTTTCCTGCCAAGCTCCCCTGCCTCACTAAATCTGTGTCTTCAGCTACTCTGGCTAGAGCAGGTTTCCTTGTGTGTCTCCTGCACTGGTGGATGGATTCGTAACCACCCTAGAATCACCATTTCAGCAGTTAAATGCTATACAATGTCATAAATAATACAGAAATTGGTGTTAAATGGAAATGTTTTCTAGAACAGTTTGTTTAGAAAAGACGTCCCTTTATTTTTGGAGAGTTATAACACACTTTGAGTTTCATTTGCCTTTCATATTAATTGAAGTAAACATTCATCTTGACTATATAAGACAGTGTTTTTTAATTATATTTTTCAGTGTTTTAGTTAAACGGTTGTTTTAAATTTGCAGTTATTTGTCTCAGTAATCTACAAACTGGGCATCTAAAGACTTCTCCATGCGAATATGGAAAGTTTTAGCGGAATCAGTTTCCTTACTCATAACTTTTATGCATAGCCTACTTTGAAGCAGCTCTTCTTGAGAATTTAACCGTGTCCAAAGAGGTGTGCCAATTTTCCTCTCCCGCCTTTCCTTCCACCGCACAAATGTGGCTCGGCCATTCTGTTTTTAATATGTACATTGTGCCAGGGTGTGAAAATGTCGGTGAGTGCCAAGCATAGTCCAGGCTCAAAGCTTTTGCTGTCAGTGGAGCCTCATTAAGTGAAGCTGTAAATCCACTGTAGTTCTATCTAGTTCTCTTTCCTATGCTTGTTTCTGTGCCTGGAGTTAGAGTATTTTGACTCCTGTTGTAATTCCCGAATTTACGCCTGTCACAGAGTAGAAGCAGCAATAGTGGTGACTATTTTAATGATCATATATTTTCATCTTCCCTGTAGTTATGGAATTCTGAGGGAGGGTGCAATGACATGTACCCACTGTGATGTTTCCCCATTTTATCCAACTATCTAGTCTTTTAATTTCAGCCTCCACTGATCAATCCTATATTAACTTCATCCTGTCTCAGACATTAGCATCCAGAATCTCACACTAGACTTTGCCATTTGTCATTACTATGATACCTCCACAGTCTCCCACCACTATAGGCACACCCCCAAATAATAGAACCATATACTCGGTTGGTAAAGGTTATTATTATGCCACAAATGAAAGCCAGCTACTGTACTTGGGCACACACCATATTCCTTCCCTCACCAACTGGGGACAGCCAATCTACTGTCCTTTCTACATGGGCATATTTTCATATCTTACCATCTACTTTCTATTAGTATCTGAGCTAGTCAGCTTCAGGATAATTAAATAGTTCAGGTAAGTATCATACACAGAGGGAAAGCTCATCTCCACATCGTTTTGGAGGTTCTGGTCAGTGATACTTTGGCCTCACAGCCTTGGGCTTTCATCAACAAAGCACATCATGGCAGAAGCATGTGGTAGAGCAGAAATGTCCGCTTTACCACCCCAAAAGCAACAGGAAAGGAAAAAGGGCCAGAGTTGCACAATCCGCTTTGAGGTCAAGCCCCAGTGGCCTAACATTTCACACCAGGCCTCTCTCCTGATTGTTCCACCACCTCCCAGTAGCACCACCCTTGGGACACAGTCTTTGATGCATGGACCTTTGGGAGATACATGCAAACATTCACTCTCTTCATAGCTTTACCCTCACTTCCTCTGAAAACTACTACCCCTATTTTGCCCTCATTTTAAACAACAGTCCTCAAAAGAATTTGCATGGAGATGAGAGGACTACTCTCTGGAGTCAGTTCTCTCCTTCCACCTTTACATAGGTCCCAAGGGTCAAACAAGTCACCAGGCTTATGCAGCAATCACCTTTACCTGCTAAGCCATCTCGCTGGCCCGTTTCAATTTTAAAATCAGTTTGGAAACTAGTTGAAGATGTTTCCTGAAATAAAACTAAGTTATGCAGGTCATTTTGTTTTAATTCAGATTAGCGAAGAACAAGTATCTGATTTATGACCAGTTTTAAAATAGGACATTCTCTGTATTTTGTGTTTTGGAAACAATGGCGAAATACACTGAGAAGTTACATGGTACATGTTTATGTGGTTTTTTTTTAAAGACCGATTCAAGAATTTGCATATTGCTTTAGCTTTTTAAATGCCAAACCATATTAGCTAACTATAAATCTTGGCAGTTAGAAGTAAGCATAAAGCCTGACTTTTAAAAAAAGGTCCCTTTGGAAACGGAAGTTATAGGTGTGACACCTGCTCCTCCTGACTGCTCCTTAAATGTCGGAGACTTAAAAGTCCATCTTTTCTCTTTCAAGTTCACTCCTTTCACTGGGAAGTGCTGTTAGAGAGGGAGAGACAGGTGATGGAGGTGGAGGATTTGTTTCATGCAGGAGAGTCCTTCTCAAAGCAAACCATCTCAATGCCATTTCCCCATTGTTTCAAGAGTTTTGTTTTTCTTTTGAGATGGGGTTTCACTATGTAGCCCTGACTAGCCTAGAATTTGATACATAGACCAGGTTGGCCTTGAACTCACAGAGGCCCACCTGCCCCTGCCTCCTGAGTGGTGGAATTACAAGCATGTGCCAACATCCCAGCCTTCAATTTGCCCATTAAAAAAAAGATTAGATTTAGACAAGTGTGAATATAAACTTCTTTCTATTTATACAGAACTGCATCCTAAAACAGCCATTATCTTCTCTGGTATTCTTTTTCCCCCATGAATATGTAGTTATAAAAAAAATGAGTTTTCTTACAACTGCTTGGTTATATCCCACTATAAAAATAATAGCACTGCTATCAGAATTCTTTATTACTTAAAAAAAACCTAAAAATTTTCCAATAAATGTGTAAGATTTGAATAGAGTATAAAATATAAAATCACTCACTTGTAAAATGAAAACAGAAACTTAATAAGCCTTGTCTTGAGAAATGTAGTTTGATGGAGATTAATCTTGAATTAAAGATTCAACCCTTTAATTTAAAAGAAAGAAAAGTTCTACTTCTCTTTCCTCCAAAGAGCTAAATTAGAAAACCAACTGGCAAACACTTCAGGCACTAGAATAATGGGCATCACGACTGTGGAGAACTGTGAGGCCAGTCTAACATTGGTGCAGAGTGGAATGACAGACTGCTGAGAACGGGTATAATTTATCCTGACTTGAGCAGAATCACGGTAGGAATTGAAACCATGACCCCAGAAAAATATAGTATGTCAGCCCCTTCTTCAGCCAGCTGCTGCTCAGACTGTGCTCAGGCTTTCTAAACATACCAGTTCTTGTCACTGTGGGAAGAATGCTGGAGACAGCTCATAGCCACAATTTGGTGGCCTACCAAAGAAGGAGGGTGACACTCCTTCAAGACCATGCTGCAGATCGAGCCATTGTCTACTAAGCCAAATGGCGCAGCTCACGGGGAGTCATTTGTGATCTGTCTACATAGGCAAAGAAAATGTTGTTCTAAGAACAAACGCAGTGCAGAAGCATTATGCAGCAGCACCTGAACACACCCAGCACACACATGTGCCATCTTCAGGGGCTGCTAGTGAACAGTGAGGTGTTCTTCTAGGAAAAAAGTCATGAAAAGCAATATGGACCTGCAAGCCAAATATTATATAGGAGTTGTGTTGAATATAGGTGATTTCCCTCATATTTGATGATAATGTTGATGGATATCTGATATTCCCATTGGGGAGGAAATGGGTTTTGGACTAACTAAAAAGAAAATAGAATCCATTTTAATTCAATTTAGCAATAAGTTTTACGTTTATAAAGTGACCCAAGTACAAATAAAGAAAAATTTACATTATTAAATTAAAGAATGTGTAGCCTGGCTAAGAAGATGGTAATCAGAGAGAATGCAGATGGTGATTTATTAGAAATGTCTAGTGTTTAAAGGTAGAAATGAGCCTCATTTAAAGGAGAAATGAGCTATGGGCAGAGCTATAGCAGAGAAACTACTGTCAAGTGTGCTATGAATATTAGGGTCTTATGTATAATTTATGAGAAACATAAAACATTTAGAATTCATAAGCCTGAATAAAAATGATTAAGAGTTTGAAAATAGGTAACACAAAGACGGGCTAAGCAGATGTGATCATTATCCAGCGGGAGAAAAAGGAGTGGGACGAGTGTAGCCTGCTAGCTTTCAAAGGGAGGGTGTGCAGATGGGGGCCAGCTGTTCGTTCCCCGTCCCGACTGAGAGCCGAACCAAAGCAAACGGCTCCAACCTTCAGCTTGGGAGATTTAGGCTAGATATGAAGAATAGCTTCCTCACAGCAAGTTGTAAAATACTGAGCAAATTCCTGAGAGACACTGTAGAATGTCCTTCCCTGGTTATCTTTTAAGAACATAATGTGCTTTCCATCTCTGGGAACATCAGTGCACTGTAGAGTTGCAGAGAAGTGAAAAGAGAGAACAGATTATAACTCAATATATAATATAACTCCTGTCTTTATGAGTCAATACAATTAAATTTGGCATTTTTTACCCACATAGATTTGCATAGTTGGGTTTTTTGCTGTTGTTGTTTTTATTGGGGGAAAGTCATGATTCAGTGGTTGGGAATTTTACTTATACCAATACATTTTTATGGAATGTTAAAACACTATCCTCAACCTCATTTTAAATATTTGCAGCTCATTTTTACTGGTCTTTAAAAGTGGGTCAACTCTGTAAAAACTTCATAGCAAATTAAATATTGACTTATTCACTGTTCAGGAAGACATGATGCTATATTACCATCCTGTATCTCAATCACAATTTCTAGGAAACCAGATTAACATTTTTAATTAGATACTTATGGGGGGGGTGGTCCATGCATGGCATAACACATGTATGAAGGCCAAAAAAGAATTGTGGGATCTAGTTCTCTCCTTCCACAATATGGGCTCTAGGGATTGAACTCAAGGCAAATACTTTTCTTTCCTGAGTCATCTGGCCACCTCCCTACATCAGTATATTTTTATGTGACAAAATATTCCAACTTCCAGTGGAACAAAGGCTTGAATTTGAGTCCTAGTGATAAGAACCATGGTGTTTCATATTTATCTTGCATGTATTTAAGAATTTATATTCTTTTTAAAAAATATTTTATTTTATAATTAATTTAATTTTACATATCAGCCACAGATTCCCCTGTCCTCCCTCCTCCCACCCTCCAGCCTTCACCCTCAATCTACCCCCCATTCCCACCTCCTCCAAGGCAAGGTCTCCCCTGGGGATTCAGCCCAGCCTGGTAGATTCAGTTGAGGCAGGTCCAGTCCCCTCCTCCCTTCACCCAGGCTGAGCAAAGTGTCCCAGCATAAGCCCTAGGTTCCAAAAAGCCAGCTCATGTACCAAGGACAGGTCCCTGTTCCACTGCCTGGGGGCCTCCTAAACAGTTCAAGTTAATCAACTGTCTCACTTATCCAGAGGGCCTGATCCAGTTCCATGGGGGCTCCACAGCTATTGGTTCACAGTTCATGTGTTTCCACTAGTTTGGCTACTTGTCCTTGTGCTTTTTCCAATCATGGTCTCAATATCTCTTGCTCATATACTCTTATAACTGTCTTGAAAGAAGAGATAATACCTATCTGTGTTTCTGAGCATAAAAATCTAGCTCGGTGCCTCTGCTCTGATGATTGGAGTAAATCAGGGAAGATGGATAAGTATGAGTCTTAGTGTCTATTCTTAAGTGTGCAGTGAAAATTAACATTCGAAGTCTGTATTTGTTACTTTTTATTGGGATAAAATGCCATGACCAAGGCAATTTACACTAGGGAGAGCTTATTTTGGCTTACAGTTCCAGAGGGCTAAGAGTCCATCATGATGATAAACTGCAGGCATGGTGTGAGGAGCAGGAAGCCAAAGGATCACACCTCAATAGCAAACACAAAGCATCAAGAGCAAAGTGGGCTAGACTGTAAACTCTCAAGTCTGCCCCAGTGATGCACTTCCCACCCCAAGGCTCTGCCTCCCAAAGGTTCTATAACCTCCCAAAACAAGGCCACCAACTGTGGACCAAGTGTTCAAATATCTGTGCTTACCTCAAACTACCACGAAGTCTGCTTCTCAATTTTCTAAGGAGACAATTATATTGGGTATAGTTTTTCTATTTTTATTAAATGGATTATTATATAATGAATGGCATAATGGGTGGCTCACTCATTTAATATAACAAAAACATATTTGATTTTGAGTATAAGAGCTTTCCATACCTGTTACCTTACAAATGATGTTTAGAACTTACTAAGTTGCAGTTTGTTGATATATACATACATACACGTGTGTGTGTGTGTGTGTGTGTGTGTGTGTGTGTGTGTGTGTGTGTGTGTGTGTTGTATGTATCCCAAATAAATAAAGTATTTTGCCCAAAATGGTTAGCAATTGAAGTTAGAACTGGATTTTAGAGACTTTATAGACAGAAGCTTTCCAAAAACCCCTTATCTCTGGAATATTTCTCTACCTTGAAATATATTCGTATATTTTTTTTGAGGAACCTAATAACACCTGTGTCTTATGTCAATTCTAGAGGTCAGAATTTATCCATGTCTAATCTCTGGTGTCTATTGTTGTTTAGACCATTTATATAGTGAGTGTCCATAGAATATACAGCGTTCCTTTCTGGGGTGAAGAACAGGCGTGCTTTCTGCTCACTGTTCTGTGTTAAGGCACACAAAGCTCACAATGTCATTGTGTGGCACAAGTTATGCAAACACAGGTCCCTTCTGATCCACTTTGTGTGGCCCTGTGGGAAACAAGTCTCAGGGAACTGACACCCAAAGTGCCGTTCTCAGTCATTCCTGTGGCATGAGTGATAGACTGTCTTTCCTCTGTGACCCATCAGTCTGTACCTCCTGCCATCAGCCTGGAAATATGGCTGCCTTACTTGTTTACTAGCAGGTAGCTGAATCTCGTACCCTTTGCAGTTTCTGACAGTTAATCCCTCATCTGGTTTCATTCATAATCTCATACCGATAACCTGTGCCACACAGTCTCAGTGAGAGTTAAGAACTACCAAACAAAATAAAAGAGGAAAGGAAGAAACTCTATTGGAGTACACATATATATATAACACATTGGCAAGGTGAGGTTGAATGTGGCTTGATCTGTTTCTCTGATCTTTCATCATTCACCTCAATACCTGGCTCTGGGTTTGTTTTTATTAATAAGATCTTCTCATAATTCGTGCTACAATAACTAACGATGGGTTGGTCCACATTTTAGATTGTACTTCTTTTCCTTTCTAACACAGAGCCATCTGCTGGCAGAGGGTGTTAACCTCAAAGGCATTTCAGAATGCAATCAGATTCAAGTGTATACAGAAGTCGTGTTAACGAGGTTGTACCTACATGGCTTATAATAGTTTACCCTTGGTGACATTTAATGGTACTGAAAATGCTAATGTTGGAATGTACCAAAATCCTTGAGAGAAGGATTTTTGTTGCTGTTGTCTTAGGTGAGCTTTCTCTAATTGAAGTGTCAATAAAATACCTTATGAAGCCAGAGGGACAGGGGATGTAGGTTAGTGTACAGCACCTGCCTAGTATGCACAAGACACTTCTTTTTTTGGAAGGGTGTAAAAACATTGAAGATATAGTAACATATTCTATACGATCCTATTTTTTTTCTTTCCCAGAAAGAGTCTTAGCATCAGCCTATGCTGACTCTCCCTCTCCCAGAAGCTATCAACTACCAATAACTCCTTAGATAAAAGGTAGAACTTCATGTCCATCTCCCCTCCCCATGCTGGAAATTTGTCTTGTTTGAGCTGTAATACATCTTCTGTATATTGTCTCAACTGCTTTGAATTCTTATTTTCAACAGCTCTGTTGTATCCAGAAAACACTGTTTCCTTGTGGTCAGCTCTTACTATCTTTCTGCCTCCTCTCCCACTATGATCTCTGAGCCTTGGGTGGAAGGGTATGATATAAGTGTCCTGTTTAGCATGAGCATTCTGAAGTCTCTTGTCCTTTGCACTTTGGTCTGTTGTGGATCTCTATGTTAGCCACTACCTACTGAAAAAAAAAAAGAAAAAAAGAAGCTTCTCTGTTGAGGGTTGACTAATACACCAATCTATGAGTATAACAGTAAGACGGCAGATTAATACTATGTCCATTTAGCAGAATAGTAGTAGGTTCTTCTCTAGGGCCTAGGGCCTATTTTAGCCACAGGTTTTTGGCCACAGTAATAGTGCCAGTTATGGGTTTCAACTTGAATAGTAGGACTTAAATCCAACGAGAAAGTAGTTCGTTACTTCTATAACATTTGTGCTACTATTACACCAGTAGGCAATACCTTGCCAGGCCAGTCATTGTTAAATGTTTAAAAGACTTAGTTATTTTTATTTATGTATCTGTGTATGTATTCTGTGTGTATGTGCACCTGTGTGCATGTACAAGAAGCGGTTGTCATATCCTTCGAGCTGGAGCTAAAGGTGGTTTAATCTTCTCAAGGTGGATGATGTGAATCAAATTTGGCTTCTCTGGAAGAGCAGTATACAGTCTTAACCCCTGTGCCTTCTCTTCTTCAGTCCTCTTGTCTATATTCTACATAAGCTATAACTTGCCTAGGAGTAAAAATTGTGTCTTCATTATTACTTCTCTTGAATGTTCTTTTGTACATAATAAATATTTTTTTCTGTGAATGAATGAATGGCACAACTTAGAGGTCTACATGATCTTTTAAAAATTTATAATCAATTGTGATAAATAGAACCAATATTCACTCATATAAAGGATGGCACTCTCATGTAGCTAGAGTTTTCCTGCCTGGCCCACAGTCAGGACAAATCTCTCTCACCTGCCAGTCCCACAGCCGCTCAAACCCAAACAAGTAAACACAGAGACTTACATTGGTTACAAACTGTATGGCCGTGGCAGGCTTCTTGCTAACTGTTCTTACAGCTTAAATTAATCCATTTCCATTCATCTATACCTTGCCACATGGCTCGTGGCTTACCGGCATCTCCACATGCTGTTTGTCATCATGGCGGCTGGCAGTGTCTCTCTGACTCAGCCTTCCACTTTTCAGCTTTATTCTCCTCCTTGTCCCGCCTATACTTCCTGCCTAGCCAATGGCCAATCAATGTTTTATTTATTGACCAATCAGCAACACATTTGCCATACAGACCATCCCACAGCACTTCCCCTTTTCTTTTTTTCAAAAAGGAAGGTTTTAAACTTAACAAAGTAAAATTGCATATAATCTGGGAATTTGGGCGTAGCTTCTCTTACTACTTCCTGCTGGAGGGGGGCGCTGTATCTTATGGGGACACAAAGAAAATTTTAGGATTATGGAATAGTCCATGAGGCTGTATTGTCTGAGCCAGTTGCCTTCAGACCATTCTGGATGTTGGATCATCTGGGCCATGGTGTCATCAGAGACCTTTCAGGGGGTCTTGGCTGGTCAAACCTGATGTATCTTAATCTGGAACAAATCCATAGCCTTTGGCTTTCTGTGGGAACAAAAGCAGAATCTCCTTTCCAAAGCAACATATCCTTATATCCAAATTTTGAAGTCATGGTATCTTTAAAATATACATATTGGTTTAACTCAACATCTTTTATGATCAAATGTTTTTTTTGCAGTTAAAAATCCCAAAGACAACACAATCCAGATTCTCTGTGTAATATTCATCTTTATGTGGCTTATATTTTATATTAATTTTACTGTCTCTTTAAAGACTTTATTTTTTAAAACTATGTATTTGTTTATATGACTGTATATATCACCTTTTTTGTCTCCTTCAAGCCTATGTATATTTTACACACATTTTAAACTATTACATCTGAATCTGTCTTATTGTGACTCTATTGCTTTCAACTGCAGCAGCTGTGGCTGCTGGCTCTGCCCACCTCAGCTTCCCAACATGGCGGTGGTTTACCGCCAGCTCTGGGAGCTATCGTGGGTCTATGCTTTTATCCAAGCAGCGTGTAGCCCAGAAACCTCTTTTTTTGTTTTGTACTAGCAAAGTCTAAATCCACCATGCAGCTTAATGTGCCACTTGCAGAGGCCTCATTCCCGCCATACGGCAGGTTGAGCGCACACGTTAGGAACCCACCAGTAGCTCAAACCGGCAACTGCCGCTCATTTGAGAGAGACAATTAGGAACTGTTTTTAGCTCCGTTTTAGAATCTTTTTTTTTTCTTTTTTTAGGTGGAAACTCTTGCCACCACATTGGACGCCATTTGTAGCTAGAGTTTTCCTGCCTGGCCCACAGTCAGGACAAATCTCTCTCACCTGCCAGTCCCACAGCCGCTCAAACCCAAACAAGTAAACACAGAGACTTACATTGGTTACAAACTGTATGGCCGTGGCAGGCTTCTTGCTAACTGTTCTTACAGCTTAAATTAATCCATTTCCATTCATCTATACCTTGCCACATGGCTCGTGGCTTACCGGCATCTCCACATGCTGTTTGTCATCGTGGCGGCTGGCAGTGTCTCTCTGACTCAGCCTTCCACTTTTCAGCTTTATTCTCCTCCTTGTCCCGCCTATACTTCCTGCCTGGCCACTGGCCAATCAGTGGTTTATTTATTGACCAATCAGCAACACACTTGACATACAGACCATCCCACAGCACTCTCAGCCTGAAAGAAAATGAATGCAATTTAGATGCAATGATAGATTGCTTATTTCTTCTTACATAATTATAAAACATTAAAATTCAACCACTGATTGAGGATGTGTGAGCAGAGGCATCCTTGAATAAATACAAAGGGGTAGTGAACTTCATTTATTTAGAGATTTGCAATTATTTACATGTTCTTATTTACTAACAGATAATTTGCTGTTTTCATTTCTAAATAGATATATGGTTAATTGACAGAAATTGATTAACAAAGGAGAAGGATTTTTAAGTTCTCACAAACCCAATGCTCGAGACACTGACTTCAACCCTAAGTAATATAAGTCCACTTGTGTCTGATTATTACTTCTGTTCTAGAAATAGGAAGAAACCAGAACATACCTCCTCACTTCCAACCAGTAAAACGGTAGAGCGCAGCCGGGCGGTGGTGGCGCACGCCTTTAATCCCAGCACTCGGGAGGCAGAGGCAGGCGGATCTCTGTGAGTTCAAGGCCAGCCTGGACTACAGAGTGAGTTCCAGGAAAGGCGCAAAGCTACACAGAGAAACCCTGTCTCGAAAAACCAAAAAAAAAAAAAAAAAAAAAAAAAAAAACGGTAGAGTGCAAATAAATAAAGCTGAGCCAGGCAGAGCCATATGTGTGGAACCTGACCTCAAATAACAAGCATTGCAATCCAGTTCTCTCAAAAATACAAAGGGGGAAAACTGCACAAACACCAGGAAATTAGGGTGTTGTTTCTAGTAGTTCAAAGAAAACATTTTGCCACCTCTGTCCCAGTTCAAATTACAGAGTATTTGTTGAAATTGACACAGAAAGTTTTGCTTTTTACTTTCAGAGCTTTAACCTTTTTCTATCTAATCTTACATTCTTTTTTCTTGCTAGAGAACACACTTTGGACTTGCCTATGTTAAGAGTGTGTGATCTGATTATGATTTTGTTAACTGATGCTGAGTACCATTCTGACACTTTAAAGCTATTTGCCTTTGTGCTAAGCACACTGCACAAATAGATAAGGAGAAAAAAAGGTTTAATCTTGTCTGAGACCATGTTTTCCATCAGCAATTGAAAACACACCACAGTTAATGACAGCTCTATTTAACCAGAACACTTTCTGTAAACTTTAACGGTTAGTTTTATTTTTAGGCTGTACAGGAATCTGTCTCCCTATCTCCCACTGCAAACTGTGTCAATTGCAGCAAATTCCTACATTTGAATTCAAGGCTTTTATTTAACACTCTCTGGGAGGAAGCCCCCCATTTCTAACTAAGACCAGTCTCTATCACAAATACAAAACCAGTTTACGTTTTAAAATATGCAAGCAGAGAGGAGGGGGAATACTGGATGTTAAAAGTTTTAATCAGGGATAGGGTCAGAGGGATAACTGGTGATGGGATGGCCAAACACCCTAATTGCCGTGCTAGAAACCTCATCCAACTACTGAGGGATCTGGATGCAGAGATCCATGGCTAGGCCCCGGGTGGATCCCTGGGAGTCCAATTAGCGAGAATGAAGAGGGTTTATATGAGCAAGAATTGTTGAGACCAAGGTTGGATAAAGCACAGGGACAAATAGCCAAACGAATGGAAACACATGAACTATGAACCAATGGCTGAGGGGTCACCAACTGGATCAGGCTCTCTGAATGGGTGAGACAGTTGATTGGCTTGATCTGTTTGGGAGGCATCCAGGCAGTGGGACCGGGTCCTGTGCTCATTGCATGAGTTGGCTGTTTGAAACCTGGGGCCTATGCAGGATCGCTTGGCTCGGCCTGGGAGGAGGGGACTGGACCTACCTGGACTGAGTCTACCAGGTTGATCTCAGTCCGTGGGGGGGGGGGGACTTTGCCCTGGAGGAGGTGGGAATGGGGGGTGGTCTGGGGGGAAGGTGAGGGGGGTGGGAGGGGGGGAGAACAAGGGAATCCGTGGCTGATATGTAGAACTGAATTGTATTGCAAAATAAAAATAAATAAAAAAAAAAAAGAAGGGGTGGGTGTGGGTTAACCAAAACTAAAAATATATGAAAAAGACCTATGGAAACCACCACTCTGCAAACTAATTAAAAAACATATAACTAGGGCTGGCAAGAAGGTCTCTGTGTGTGAAGTTCCTACTGCCAAGCTTGAAGATCTGAGTTTCATCCTAGGGGCCCATATGGAAAGAGAGGACCAACTCCCATATGTTGTTCCTTGACTTCCACACATGTGCATAGGTTAATAAACAAAATATCAATATCAGGCATGAGATACCTATGGCTTACTGTCAGGGAGGCCCCGAAGCTTAGTTGATCTCCATGGTAAGACTCTATTGCTGAACACACAGCACACTTTGGTTACAGCAGATGTCAGAGAAGTCCGTCTCAAACTGACCTAGAAATATCCTCACTGCTGGATAGCTTACACCGTGTCAGAAGGTGCTATGCAGGCCACTGGGGAGAAAAGTCATCAAAGGTCTTCCCCAGTGGTGACTCCACTTGCCAGATAAGATATGCCACTGATGCAATAAGGCATGACCTATGTAGGAATAATCAACCGCTTTCTGATTAGAGTCCTGCTCCTCAGGAAGACTCTAGTCAAGAGCCCCCTGGGGAGGTCATAAGTCTTAGGGGATAATCTATTGTTTTGATAAATGGACACGTTGTCAAACTACATTCTAAACATTTTTGTTTATACCTATACATTGCTGTTTTCAACCTTTGTAAGAGAAGCTTCCTCTGCAGTGGGAGCAGTAAAGGCAGAGACTAATAAACTGTCAAAGTGATAAGAATAAGTTACTGTTGAGTGCTCACCTGCAACTGGGACATCTATAATAATCCCCAACAGAGCTCAGGGAACATTACAGTGGGGGAGAATGCAAAGATTGTAAGAGCTAGAAATGTTGTTTTCTGAGCATTGTGACCATGAACTCAGAGCTGCTGTGGTTACCCGAACAAGATCAAAGTGGTCAGCATGCCATCATGAAAGAGGGAGAGAATGTGAGACCTCACCACAACACACCAGTGAGGAGTTACACTCAGCTGGTAGCTGCTGGAGGAGTGATTTTTCTTTTTATAGGTGTGGTTGCTGGGAAGTTGCCAATGCAGACAGCACAAGTTGGACTCAAAGTAAAGACGAGAACATGAAGGAAGGAGGAAGATGTATCAGGGCATGGGGGGCGGGAGGCGGGGGGGGGGGGGGGGGGGGGGGGGGGTCGGGGGGGTCTTGCTGGTGGAAATCAAGATACAACAGGGAGGGATGGGGGGGGCTCTTGGTGGTAGAAATCAAGATACATTGTATATATTCATGAAATTGTAAAATAGGTTAAAAAAAGTATTCTTTTAAAAATTTTATTATTTTGTGTATGAATATGTATTTATGTAAATATATGCCACATATGTGGGAGTGCCTGGGGAGGCAGAAGAGGGCATCAGACGACCTGGAACTGGAGTTATAGCCAGTTGTAGCTACCTGGTGTAGGTGCTGGAAACTGGATTCAGGTCCTCTACAAGAACAGCAAGCAATCTTAACTGCTGAGCCATCTCTCCAGGCCCTAAAAATATTCTAATATCTTATAGTATATAATTTTAAAAGTATTTTTAAAAGCATCCATAGTAATAAAAAATAATGCTAATTAGGAATCCTCCCTCATAAAACCCTCAAAATAGTTTACTTTTTAAAAACTTGTATGCCGGCCGGGCAGTGGTGGCACACGCCTTTAATCCCAGCACTCGGGAGGCAGAGCCAGGCGGATCTCTGTGAGTTCGAGGCCAGCCTGGGCTACCAAGTGAGTTCCAGGAGAGGCGCAAAGCTACACAGAGAAACCCTGTCTCGAAAAACCAAAAAAAAAAAAAAAAAAACTTGTATGCCTTACCAAAATCGATAATTTGGAAATGATGTCTAAATCAATACTTAATACTATTCTTTTTACAGAATTTGTAACTAAACAGTTGCAATTTAATTTGGGGCTATTTTGCTTGTTTCACTGGCTGTGTATTTTAATAAAATAGTGTCTTTAGCAGTTTTTAATTAAAGAGGCTCCTATAAAAATGTTTCTCTGAAATAGTACATATCTTTAGTTAGTTAGTAACAGCCCAAGGGTTTTCCAGGAAATGGTGATTTTCCTTATTTGTGCACAAATATAATAGTTACAAAGTCAGAAAACTTTAGAAAAATTTTAACTGGGGTCATTGTGCCAAATTCCTGAGGATCCCAGAGCTCTGTCTGCAGAGATAAGCTTCTGAACTGAACATTTATGGGGTCATTCAATGGTTTAGGTTTAAATTCTGGGCCTCCTACCCAAATAACGAAATTGCAGAACAACATCTCTCATCTATCACGAGTTAATTGCAAAGTAAACATCTCTCCTCACAGTGAGCTACCCTATTAGAGTAGGGTAGAGGTGAGTGCTGCCCTGTTTTTAAGACTAGTACGGGAATCATGTGTCCGTAGGATCTACTTGCAGACTGAGCTTCTATTAGGAGATATTCACTCTAGCACGTCGTCCACTGCTTGCTTCAGACACTCCCTGGGAAGATTCGTCCCTTAGCATACCACTCTTTTACAAGTCCCGTCTTTATAACATTTTTATCCCCTTTACTTAAAGGATCGGACTTTATTTTAAAGATTTTATGTCTGCAGTTGTTTTGCCTGTGTGTATGTAAGGCACCACACATATGTGGTCGTACAACACGCAGAAGAGGACACAAGAAACTGGAGCTCTAGATAGTTGTAAGCTCCATGTGGACACCGGGAATCAAACTGGGTTCTCTGGAAGAGCAGCTAGTGCTCTTCACCACTGAACCACCTCTCTAGGACCATCTGATTACGCTTTTATTTACATTATATAACCTATAATGATGTTACATTAGTCCTTATAAACTCATTGTTAAGCTAAAAATGTCAGAAGTCCAAAGTGCATTTAATACACCTAACTAATAGACATCCTACTTAAAGATTTTAATATAGGTGATGTTGTGTGCAAAAATGATTAACCTCACAGGAAAAAAAAAACTGGGCATGGTTACTCATGTCTTTAATACCAATACTTGGGAGGCAGAGGCAGATCTCATAAGTTTGAGATTAGATCATATATATAAGTTTGAGATTAGATTATATATATTAGCCTATATAGACAGATCCAGGCCAGCCAGGGCTACATTGCAAGACCTCGTCTCAAACAAAATAATAATTGTTTAAATTTTTAGAGGCAATTTTTTTTTTTATCAAATTGTGTATTCCCTGTGTTTTTGTGCTCTAATAAATAAAGCTTGCCTGAAGATCAAAAGAAAAAGCCAGCCACTATATTAAACACAGAAGTCAGGCAATGGTAGCACACGCTTTTAATCCTAGCATTTGGGAGGCAGAGATTCATTCGGATCTCTGTGAGTTCAAGGCCACACTGGGAACAGAGCCAGGTATGGTGGCACACACCTTTAATACTAGCACTAGTTAACCATAGAGGTCTGGAGGTCTGTACAGACAGACAGGAAATGATAGAGCTGGGTAGAAAGAGGAAGTGATGTAGGTGGGCAGAGAGAGGAAGTAAGATGGCAGGGCACAGAAAGGTATATAGGTGTGAATATACAGGAAGTATCTCTCTCTTGGGTTGAGGATTTCCTAGTGGTAAGAACGTGACTGGCTTCTTTCTGCTTCACTGATCTTTCAACTTTTACCCCAATATCTGGCTCTGGTTGTTTCTTGTTTGTTTGTTTGTTTTGTTTTGTTTTGTTTTTATTAATAAGACCATTTAGCAATTTGTCTTACAATTCCCTGGCACTTAAGTACCTAGTACTATCTAAATTCTCCCAGAGTTTAGAAAAGATGGTATAGCTTTTGGTCTGGAGCATCTTACAATACAGATGCTCAAGATGTACTGAGACCCAAGTGACAACTGGCTAATGGATAACTATTGTATCAGTTAGTTTTTACTGCAAAATGTGTTCTTTAAACTTAGTGACTTAAGATAACAGTCATGTTCTTATCTAGCAACTGCAAGGTGACAGGGCCAGCTAGGTGACTTTTCTTTTGGTCTGGCTCAGATATGTAACTGCAATTTGATGGCTGTGCTGCAGGGAGCTGAGTTCTAAGAGAGCCACATTTATCTGTCTGGTGGTTGGTGCTTTCTGTGTGTTAGTGCAAGCCCTGGACAGAGGAACAGTTGTTAGAGGTCAGCTTATTTCCATTAGGATATGCCACACTTTCCTACATGGTTCCTCAAGCTTCCAGCAAGAGAAAGTGAGCCCCAGTGACTTTATAGATCTCGTGACAACATTCTCTAAGTCTCATTTTTTTCATTTATTTGTCTTTCAACTCATTTGGCCAAGTCCCAAGTCGCTGTGGAAGGGCTTGTTGCAAAGGCATAAACACGGATACAGGAAAGCACAACACATGGGGCCACTATAGTGACATTTCCACCTCTATCCTTTATCTAATCATTCCTATTAAAATTTAAAACCCTCACTCTATACTCAAGTATTTTAAATATCTTCAATAGTAGCTTGCTTTAGCATTGTAGGCTGCTGGTGTGTGGCCCTGTGATGTGCTGATGCACAAGTGCCACATTCGGCACTTTTCTCTTTCATTTGTGTGACAAGATGTCACCTAATGTGGTCATGGAATTCTACAACCCCTCTTTCTGCTTTTTACATACACTTTATCTGTAGAGAGTAAGGAATCTGGAGTCTTAAGATATAAATTCACCCAGAAATTAAGACATTTTATGGATACTCCTGTATATAACAAGATGCTTGCAATCAATATGGCAGTACAATACAGCTATTCCTGTCATGGTCCCTTAAAATGAATGAAAACTGTCAGTGATGGCTTGGCATCCTACAAACAAGAAAATGCACACATAAAGCAAGTGTCATTGTGGGGTCATGGCTCAGACAAGAAGTACTCCTTCATTTCCATCCTCGTTGTCATGATTTATGTAAGTTTTAGTTGACATCATAAGTCATTTAGCACTATAATTTTCTTTCAAACAATCTTCTAAATACTGAAAATCATTTCATCTTTATGATCATTGTCCTAGTTAGGGGTTACCATTGCCGTGATGAAATATCATGACAAAAAACAAGTTGGCGAGGAAAAGGTTTACTTGGCTTTTACTTCCATACTGTAGTTCATCATTGAAGGAAGTCAGGGCAGGAACAAACTTGGAGCACTATCTCATTCCAAGATTCCAAGCTTGGTCACATCTTCAAAGGCTGTGGTCCAGCTAATCCAACAATGGCTGGTTATGAATAGAAAGTCCAAGAATCCAGTAGTTGGATTCAACAAGGTTACCTGTGTCAGCTGGTCTTCTGCATACGCTGGAATCCTGAAAAATTAGGCTCTAATGCCAGTGAAGGAATGGACTTACTAGCAAGGCAAGAGCAAGCAGGTAAAGAGAGAAAGCTTCCTTTTTCTGTATCCTATATACTAGCAGAAAGTGTGTCCCAGATGTGGATTAAAGATCTGGCTTAAAGGTCTGTCTCCCTACCTCAAAGATCTAGATTAGAAGTAGATCTTCCCACTTCAAATTAAGCAGAAATCCCTCACAGGTATGTCCTCAATTTGGGGGCTTTAGTTCATTTCAGATGTAGTCAAGATGACATCCAAGAATAGCCATGACAATCATGGAAGACCAAAGAGCTTTTGTTTTAGGAGATAACATATACCTGCCCTATGGCCTTAATTTTTTAAGATTAAAATTAATAGATTTTCCACAAATTTCATGATCATGCATTACCATCTCCTATGTTAATAGCTTTTTAGGAGTAAGAATTATCTTACTATTTTTCACATTTTGTTAAACTTAAGTCTTTATGAAACAAGCATAAAAATCCATAATACAGGCAGTTCCTGGCTTATGATGGTCAACTTAGTCACTTTTTCAAATTTGTAATGATAATGTCATATCCGCGTTTATTTTTTAGAAACAGTAATCCCACTTTGTAAATATTTTCTGTTGTCTATTATTAGTTGGAGGTTAGATCTTGTTAGATAGCACAAACCATCCCAGAACTTGCTCTATAGTCTAGGTTGCCCTCAGAATCATGGTCCTTCTATCTTTTGTCCCCTAGTGCCAAGAATCCAGGCCTGTACCACCATGCTGGGCTGCACTTTGAATTGTGAATTGTGATACTTTAAATGCTGAGCAGATGCAATAAGCTATAGACCCGGTCAACCATATGAGCACAAAGACAATCCAGTGACACTCTTCAGAACCGTGTCAAGCTATTGCCTTCAGATGGCCAGTGGTCAGGTATGTTACATGTCTTTTTAGTTTTCCAATGTCTTCAGCTTACATACAGTGAGTGTATAAGGGTGAATGTAACCCCATTCTAGGTAGGTGACCATCTGTATTCAAAAACATAGTTAGAATATATGCCTTTAAACGAAGGGGATGGAAACATGTAAAGGCAGGACTGGCAACATTCATCCAAGGGCAGCATACAACATTAACAGGCAAAAAGCAGTAGCCTTCCTACATACAAATGACAAACAGACTGAGAAGGAAATCAGAGGAACAGTACCTTTCACAACAGCCTCAAACAGATGGCAAACCTGTTTAAGAGCAGTTCTGTAAAGTAAGGATACTGTCTGAAGCAAAAGCTGGAGAAGGCACCACTAGGGGGAGGTATGCCTCTCACTTGCAGTAACTAGTTTCACTTCTGCAAAATTTCTGGGACCTCTAGCTGTTTTTAAATGTTTCTTCCCACTAAACATTTGATTATTTTTTTCTCCAACAGAAAGTGTCCATTGTGTAGTTTGGAAACCCAGTTATTTAGAGATGTAATTCCTGAGCAAGCTTAGTTGAACATTTAGAATTAATTATATTTTTATTAGTTGTCAAATAACTGAGAAAGGTGACACCTAAGATTTGCAAAAGAAATCATCTCTTGCTCAAAGTACTGTTTCACAAGTAAAATTAAACATGAGAGCTGGCAAAGTTAGACTTCTACAGGTGAACTTTGCCCTTCATCTTAAACAGGCAGCTGCAATGAGAGTCCCTTTGCCCAAAATAGCTCTCCACCAGCCTGTCACTCTATCTGAAATCCACCGGGGCAGTGGTTCCGAGCCTTTTCAGTGTGAGGGCTCCAACAAGCCAAGTCTCACAGAGACTATCTGATAATTTTGAATTGTGAGGATAGGTATATAATATAAATATATGTAACATCAAAAATATACTGTTTAAAATACTATAATTCCAGGAACTAAACACAACCCAGTGTCTTTAAAAGGTGGCAGAACAGACATACAAATTCCTTAGTGAACAGCAAGGGTGTTTTCTTAAACAGGACCATAAACCACAGATGTAAATACATAACCTGTTACTGACAGTGCAAGTTCTGGGGTCTGTAAGAAGGCAATCATTCGCCTTATGGATTACATCACAAATTCCACTCTTGGCCTGAAAACAGCTTGCTTTTTAGATAAACCTTTTTTGAAAACTTACCAACTCTCAGAAATGGGAAATTGTGTATCCATCTGCCTACAACTAAGAAAGCGCACAGTTCCTGCCATTTGTTTATTAACATACTCGATAGAATTTGCTCGTAGCTGCCTACACACGCTTTTCCCCTGAAGGTATACCAAGCTTAAAGATCTTTTAAATATCAGTGGAAGTTTGATCTCTCAAAGACGTCACCTCCAAACAGTGTGTCTGTTTGACCTGAACATCTTTCTCTAGTATCATGCGTTCTTAGCTCAAGTTTCCTGCAAGTTTTGACATCATAGATGAACTATCTCCTGGCTCTATTAAAAGGATATCTGGCATCATGGAGCAATGAAGAAGGCCAAGATTCCAAAGCTTGTGTTAGTGAAGTTAGTTAGTTGTTAGTTAGACAGTGAAGCTTTGCCACTCGATTTTGGGCAAAGTCAGTTGCATCTCTGACAAAGGAAACTTCCTGTACACTCTGCTCCTGATTCCCACAGAAATTTATCAAGCAGATGACAAAAAAGTTTAATTAAGTAAAATAGTCACTCAGCTATGCAACTTTTAAGATAAGGTTCAAAATATAAGAAAGACAACATCTGGTAAAACCCTAAGAAAACAAACCTCAAAAGGTAGCGTTCAATTCCAATTAAAATGCTGTCATACAATATGGAAAAAAATCAATTAAGTTTTCCTACTGTCCAAGGTTATTTTACTGTAAAGAGGAAGAAGTGATTGTTTAAATATAGATGGAAGTTTCCATGTGGGGTGGGAGACAGGGGAGGAGCTTATCTGTGAATTATCACCTACCGTAATAGTACAGGGTCTTTGTGAACATTGTAGCTCCATATTATTCAAGTAGACAGACAATCTGGGTCACATTTGCATGTGTGGCCCTTTGACAGCTGTAGACACCAGGCTGAGAAATTCTAATTTGACTAAATCTCTTTCTGAGGTCTTAGAATACATGAGTGATTTGTGCATCATTACACCATTATCTCAGGTCACCCAAAAGACTACAAACTTCTTAAGGTTTGTCCCATAAAACGTCCACTGTCTCAAAATTATAGATGCCAGTACACTGAGATGAAACCATTGATAGAAAATTCCTCTAGTCATCCAGGGAACTCTGTGTTCAGGCAAAATTACCAGCTAAATGTGATGTTGTTCCTGACTCCATCTGGAAACTCAGGAAGGTTATTAGGAAAGTTATAAATAGAATGGCTGCAATGCTTTGGTGTCAGTCTTCAGACTTAAATAATGTTCAGCAGGTGTCACACCAAGGCCCGCTTCTATCTGATGTCTTCCTCGGTGACCTAGATAAGACCCTGGCAGTCTAGGGCAAACTCTCATGAGAATATCACAGTCTTAGAGCCTTGCAGTGTCTGCACCCCACAACTTCCCCTCTCGTTTCTCTTCTCCAACAGCCAAGCTCCAGCTCATTCCTATAGCTCAACCGATTTCATCTCCAAGCTGGTAATTCTGATAATTACCATTATGCTGAGTACCTAATGGAACTGCTTTTTCAAATGCCCTAGAGACTCTCGTCTTTTTAAAATAAGTTTATTGAAAATGGACCACTTAATGGGTACAAATAGGCACTTCGAATTTTATCACCTAGGTTGGTGCCTTCTGCCAAGCATAGCTAAAACTCTTCTAAATTCATAAACAATTTTATGTGTAGCATATTTGAAATAATAGCATGCTTTCTGAACTAAATGCCAGAACCTTTCTCAATATTATTTAAGCAGCCATTAGCATTTAATTAGCACCTGCCCTTACATGCAAAGAAGCAATGTCTTCTCTGATTTATAATATGTGAATATGTTCTTGTTTGGAGATAGAGACTCATAATTTATTACCTCTGAAAACACCTCAGAGGCTCATTATAAATACATCTTTACATCCATATGATATATGTCTCTTATTCTCTATGGTGAGGTGTGAAGGAGAACATTTGACTAGCTTTGGTTCTATGGAAGAGACAGAGCAGGACTTTCTATTAGGGTCACTCAGATCTAACAATGATTTCTGAAAGTTACAAAAATATCGGCAGTAATTTGGAAACTTTCAAAGAGACATCTTAACCATATATAGTATATTCTTAATGAATATAAAACCATTTTCTAAATAAAAAGTAATGCCAATCAGAGAAAAACAAATGACGCTCGCTAGGAGTGACCACAAATATCTGAGAGGTCAAGAGAGTAGACAGCCTCCTGCAGACTTTGGTGTTAAAAATATTCCAGTGATGTATTTTCGTAGCAAGCCAAGGGAAAATGTCCATAAATAGCCCTAGGAAGACTAGCCAGGAACTCAAGTTGCCAGTGAAAATATTAAATTAACCATCATTAGAAATATTTCAAACTCAGTTAGTATTTTAAAGGGGAAAATATGGAGAGACTGAAGCACGGTGATTGTGAAGTGTGGAGGGCAATTTCTATTTGCTGGTTTCTCGTTCTTTCTTTCCCCACTTTCATATCCTGTGTACCTTCACCCAGATTTTAATTTTTATCCATCATATTGTTTTGTTGTTATTGTTCCTAAGGGTGTGTGTGTGTGTGTGTGTGTGTGTGTGTGTGTGTGTGTGTGTGTGTGTGTATCCTGTCCTGACAACTTTCCCTTCTGAATTTCAAGTCATCTCTAATAGTCAACTTCTTTATTCCTTTTATGGAAAAACAGTCTCTATGGGTGGGGTGGGTGTGAGGTCACAAGAGGAAATGTCCACTTTCTGACTGACATGGGATCCGTATCAATGAAGAGTCGTTCATCTGATACACATTTCCTTGGGTGTGAACCGCCGGCACTCAACCATAAACTATCATTTGGCAGCCTTAGACTGATCCAAATTCAGGTTTGTGAAGTTTCACAATTTTTTCCCTTGAGAACAGCCAATGCTGAGTTAGTGCAATCCCACAGAGCCCAGATCTGCGAATAGCACACTGCTGGAGTCCATATAAGGAATAGGATACTTGGCCCCTGGCAGCTGAGGAATGCTCTGCTCCTCTGAACACACAGCAGCCATGTTGGTGAGGTGGAGACTTCACAGCCAATCTGACAGCTTTCTCCCACATTAGCTTAAGAAAGAGGGCTTAACAGAAACTGAGGTGCTAGCCAGCAACCCTTTAGAAAGATGGTCTATGCATGATGCTTTCTAATTTCTTCAGAACAGTAAATATCTATTTGCTTGTAAACCCAATTAATTGGACACAATTTAACTGGTTATATTTACTCTGAAAAGCTTCGTACATCAAAGGCTTGCGTGTTTTAGCTTCCTCCTCTGATGACTTTATGAGTCATTTTAGATCTCCATTTACGCCAGCATTAGGGAAGAGACGAGGAAAGGGTGATAGGGCCAGGGTCCAGAAGCAGGAACCAGTTCAGATGCCTGAATCATTTTCCCAGCCTTTCCCACTGGGGAGGAAACCCCGTCTATGCTATCTTCAGTCAGAGACAGTATTCTTCCCTGTCTTATCCTTTGTGTTTATCGTAAAAAATACGTTTAATACAGTAAACATAAAAGTTCTCCCATATTCCAATTTCTCTTTGTCTCTACTCTCACAGATCTTTACTAGTTAATACATGAGCAGTAATCTCAGGTAACAACTTTAAACATACAAAAAACCAAAACAAAACCAAACAAAACAAACCACCCTGGCTGCCTTTCTTATCATATTCTGCCACTGAAAACAACAAAAGAAGCTAAGTCAGCCCAAGGCTTGTTTTCCTGTTTTCCTCTCACTGAGGCTCCAAATTCTACGGAGAATGTCAACGAAAGCAGGAATTCAAAGTAAGCAAGAAAAGGGGGAGACTGCCATGATTTTCATACCGGGATTCCCCCAAACCTCTGAGCTTCATAAACATCTCTAGGGTTATGCAGAGGTAGGCAGAATGGCCAGAGATGGATTTAATGTGTTCTCCTCATTTCTTCTCTAGTTTAATCTAATGAGATTGTGGTTCAGGACGTGGACAATTATCTGTTTCAGAAAGTTGGTTCATGACTCTCTGACAGTTACTGTGTGATGCCTTTGATGACTGGGAGTGAAAGACAGAGTGACTGCCCTGAGTTCAGCAGAGTATTGATGAATGACAGTATTGATCCGATGACATGCAACACATGGACTCCTCCTAGCTTTATCTGCCTTGAACAAGAGTACTTAAGGCTAATAAAGCCCTTTGGAATTTTAATTTCCAAACCATTCTTGTGCATAAACTTAAGTGAGCTACCAGATGATTAGAAAACAGCACTATCAGGTGTGAACAATGACTCTTGTTTCCCACACAGAATGCCCAGCAAACAATACTGGGAACAGAGCCAAGAAATGTCGTTTCACTCACTTAGGACTTCCATAATAGTCTCCATCCCCAAATGCTTTCCCTTGCTCTGCCCTCTGACTAATCCATCCACTCAAAATCTTTCCTGTTTACTCTGCAAAAGAATGGTATTTATAGACCTGTACTCCTTAGCAAATGAGCCCAACATAAAGCCTTCACAGTGGCATACACAATAAATGTCATTTGAAAACCTTTGAAAGCAGTTATCCCTTTATAACCCCACATATAGTGCAAAGAAAAAAAAAGCCCAAAGCTAAACCCAGATACTTGACTGGTATAAACATATTCGCGTCGAGTGTGCTGGAACCTGAGTGAAGATCCAAATGTTTAGGGATATTACAGTCACTCCCAGGGTGTGCTGGAACCCGAGTGAAGATCCCAATTCTTAGGGATATTACAGTCACTCCCAGGGTATGCTGGAACCTGAGTGAAGATCCAAATTCTTAGGGATATTACAGTAACTCCCAGAATTCTAGCCCACAGAATGGATGCTAATGCTTCAGGAGTCCAAACCCTGTTTTCTTTTGTTACACCTTGCAAAGCTGATCCTCCCCAAGACCTAGATTTCAGAACTCCATTGAAGAAGTCATTAAACATGAGCAAAGGTTTGTTTCTGAAATCTTAACAGAAAAATAAACACCCCCTGACACAGTAGGTGAAGATCCACGGCTGTTTCCCTTGTATAAACAAACTGCTTTCAGCTGAGACCTCCAGAAACATCTTTAATGACTCCTAAACTACCAAAGGTCAACTGGCTTGAGTTCATTTTACTTTCTTCCCTCTATGGGAATTTTTGAAGCCACTGTATCTTTTAAAAGAAGATTTTGTGTAGTTCCATATATCATGAACTGTTGGGACTTCTGTTCTGGTGCATGACATGGAAGCAATCGTACTGTTTTCCACTCTGTTCTCCTAAGGGATGCATTCTCACCCCCATGGTTTCAGTGAGCACACAGGAAGATATTCGAATGGATCTTCTAGTCTTGTTTTTCGGTCTCCAGCACTCCCCCAATTCTGTGAGACATGAGGAAGATTGAGTCCAACTCATGGTAGGAAGCATGAATGTAGTAATTCCAGTGCTGATTCCTGCCAGATCTTCACTCTCCGTCATCATCACACTTGGCGGCCATGCCACTGCCTTGATATTATCCATTACAAATTTCAAAGCCACTGCCAACTGCTCAAAGCTATGTTTTGCCTCCGTTGCTTTTGTGGTTTTGAGAGCTGGAGTCTGAAGCTCTACTGACTTATAGGCACCTCTGTGGTCACACCAGCTTCCATGTGGAGGCTTTTACAAGTCCTTGTAATTCACCCCTTCACATAATCCTTTGCCCTTAAGCATCTCTCTCCTTTAATCATCCTATAAGAAAGCAATCATAACTGTAAGCCGCAGTTAACAATAAACGCAAGGTATCATTACTGCACAATTTGACTAAGTAATTAACACCAACTAAGCTTTGTTCTCATTCCCTGACACCCAATAATCCAGGACAGGGATGCGAGGTCAGGTCTGGGTCCTCAGCTTTCAGCTCTCTGCTGCTCTCTAAGAGGAATCGCATGAGGAAATTACCTCTGTGGTCATACCAGCAAGGCTCACTCAATGACACAGATCGGTGACTGCACTGGTCAGAAGGAAGTTGGCTCTCGAAATCTGCTCTAAGAAATGTCAAAACAAGTAGGTCAAGGCAGAAACGTTGAACTCTCAAGTTTCAGCAAAATAAGATTGAATGAAGCAGGAAGTGAGCCTCGAAGATGGGACAAAGTATAAAGGAACAGGTCTGCCCATTGACTACTCATATTCCGATTCTACCCCACTGTTGGTAGATAGTTCCTCCAAATCTAAGCTCAAAAACAGCCCTCACCTGATCTCAAAAGCACACACACACACACACACACACACACACAGTTACAGCCACTTCCTCTCTCCTTCCTCCTTGTATCTGCTTCTCTCTCTCTCTCTCTCTCTCTCTCTCTCTCTCTCTCTCTCTCTCTCTCTCTGTGTGTGTGTGTGTGTGTGTATGTGTGTGTGTGTGTGTGTGTGTGTGTGTGTGTGTGTGTGCTTGTTTATTTGGTTTTTGCCTTCTGTTTGCTTTACTATTCTCCTTACCCTGAATAACCAAGACCTCAAGCCCAGTTTTACAGACAGAAATAAAAGCCTGGACCCACTTCCCATATAACACAAGAGTCCTTTTCTTATGTTCTGTATGTTAATTTATTGCCAGTTTGGCTGAAAGTTCTTTGGGAGAGGAACGGGAATGTCTTTACTTCATTTTTTTTTTCTAGTTGCATGTGTAATAGAGATGGACCCTTCACAAGTGCTCCCTACTGCTGAGTTATGTCCTCATCCTGGGATTCTCTTATTTTTCTTGTTTGTTTGTTTGTTTTTGTTTTGTTTTTTCTTGATGGCAGACACATTCCAGCCATATTAAAATGTAGATCAATGGTCACATAAGATATGTTTATATTGCCGGACAGTGGTGGCACACACCTTTAATCCCAGCACTCGGGAGGCAGAGCTAGGTGGATCTCTGTGAGTTCGAGGCCAGCCTGGTCTACAAAGTGAGTTCCAGGAAAGGCGCAAAGCTACACAGAGAAACCCTGTCTTAGAAAAAAAAAAAAAAAAAAGATATGTTTGTACTATGAATGTGCTCAAATATTCTAGAAGAATTTATCACACTTACTAGGAAAAAAACGCTCAGTGAAAAGTGAAAAGCTGTGGCTCATTGTGAAACTTGAAAGTCAACTATAAACAGTGAATACATGAAGTGGTGATTTCACAAAGAGTCTTACTCCACCTGGGCTCAGGAGGCAGAGACAGGCAGACCTCAGTGAGTTAAAGACAAACCTCGTTCGTTTACAGAACAAGTTCCAGTCTGGGCAAGGCTATGTAGTGAGACACTGTCTCAAAATAAATACATAAATGAATGATTCTTATGCCAATGAATTTTAGGTGATCTATTGTATTATTGAAGACTCTAACTTAAATTCCTATACTCCCTTTAGATGCTTTGCATGTAATAGCTCATTTATTCTTTAAAATGTTAAACTATGAGATGAGAACTACTATTATCTATTTATTCATAATTTACTAATCAAGAATTAAATGAGAGTAAGGCTCTAGGTTCAATCCCTAGCAACTGCTGTGCCCTGCCCCACTCCAGCCCAATTCAAAGAATCTTGTCTACACGGTGAATCTGCCACAGCTAGCCACATTTCTGCATTTTCCATCTGGCTAGTCCCATTGTCCCCAATGACTGTTAGTGTTCTGACCCGCCCCTTGGGGACCCGCCCCTCCCCTTTTTGCTCTTCTCTCATGCCCTTCCTCTCTTTCCCGCCATGAGGTGTGCAACCTCCGCTTTCCCTCCCTTCTCCTTCTCTCTGCCTCCCTCTTTCCCTATCTTTTTCTCTATCTTTCTAATAAACCCTCTTTCCACGTGGATGCAGTGCCTGGGTGTGAGTGACTTTTCACACCGCCTGCAGCCCACCGCCTCATCTACCTGGCATATTTCCCTCACCAAGGGGCAAGGTGCTCTCCAGATAGGCCAGCCCCTGCACCAGCTGGCACCAGCTCTGAGGATGCCAACTGGGATGGATGCACCCCCACCTCCAGAGACGTGGCAGATGTGATGGCTCCTGAACTCCTAAAGAACACATCATCTTGACCGGCCACACTAGTGGAAGCCCATGAACTGTGGACTGGTGGCTATGGAGCCCCCATGGGACTGGGCTAGGCCCTCTGGAACGGAAGACGGTTGTTTGGCTCCAACTGTTTCGGGGGCACCCAGGCAGGGGGATCGGGATCTGTCCCCGGTCTATGGGCAGGCTTCTGGAATCCGGTGCCTGTGGTGAGACACCTTGTACAGCCTTGGTGCAGTGGGAAGGGGCTTGGACGTGCCTAGGCTCAGTGTGCTGGGCTCTGCTGACTCCCCATGGGAGACCTCGATTTGGGGGATGTAGAGGTGCAGGGTGGCTTGGGAAAGAGGGCTGGGGGTGGGAGGAGGGAGGAGGAGGGATCTGTGGATAGTATGTGGAGTAAGTAGAAAATTTTTTAATAAAAAAAAAGAATATATCTCTCAGTTCACTGCTGGTACTACCTCTCCAGGCTCAGGCAGGCAACTGGAACCTGGTTTAGACTCTCCGTGAAGCTTAGGATCATCACACTGAGGACTGAAAGTCAGGGGTGGGGCTCCATATTTATAATCCCAGCAGTTGGGAATTAGAGACAGAGGCAATTCAAGGCCAGCCCAAGCTACATAGTGAGACTCTGTCTCAAAAACACAAACAAACCCACAAGAAAGGACTAAGAAGTTCATCGGGCATCATTCGGACCCACGTATTAAAAAGGAGTGTAAATGCTGGAAACACAGAGACACTGACAAGAGGGCCAGACCTTGAGCCCAGGATTGGTTGTTAGAGCAACAGAAAGCAAACATACACCTCTCAGTGGCCTTCAGAAGTCCCTATCCCACAGAGTCAAGGGGTCCAAGGTTATTGATATGCACAATACCTTGCTGGTCAAAGATTACTCACAATGATTTTTCCAAGGAAAATAACGCCCTCAGGGAAAAAGTCACCCCACCCCCACCTCCCAGCTGACTGTCTATGGTGATATTTTATTTGTATTAAAATGTTATTTGTATGTTAATAAATAAAGTTGCCCGGGGGTCAGAGCTATTAGCAAGCCATAGGAAACCAGGGCAGTGGTAGCGTACGCTTGTAATTCCAGCACTTGGTAGGCAGAGCTGGGTAAGTCTCTGTGTGTTCAGGGATACAGCCATTATTGGATACACATGCCTTTAATCTTAATACCAATCATGGAAAACCTGGAGGCCTATACAGACAGGCTGTGAGGAGGCGGTCATGTGGTTGGGTTTACAACCAATGAGAAGGCAAGACAGGAACTCTATATAAAGACTTTAACACAGGGGTAGCTCTGGTTCGGAGAGGTAGGACCACCGCAGGAGGAAGGGTAAGGTTTTAGCTCTTAGCTCTGACCTCTTGGCTTTCTTCTTTGCATTGGTTCTGTGTTTATTATTTAATAAGAAGGTTGGATACATCTACATTTGGCGCCCAACGTGACAAGAATTCATTAAAAACCACTTGGCTTGGCTTGGCAACAGGTCCGGTTTCCAGCCTGGGCGGCCCGGCTGCCTAGCTTGGGCCCAGGCCTGACTGACCTGCAGCTGGAGCTACTTGCAACTGCTGACCTGCCCTGCTGAACAGGGCCCCTGCCTGTAAACCCAAGGCTTGACTCGGCTCAAGCGGCTACACTTTCTCTCTCTCTCTCTCTCTCTCTCTCTCTCTCTCTCTCTCTCTCTCTCTCTCGCTGGATTCACACCTTGAACACCAGGTGGCTGTGAAATTCCCTGGGATTCTACTGTTCTACCCAGACTTGGTAAGTCAATTAACATATCTATTTAAAAGAGAATTTTTTTCTACATTAAAAAAAAATGGGCTTTATGTGTACATTGGAAGAAAATTGGGCTTTGTTTGAAATTTTAGGCACTCTGACAATGGAAAAACTATATGAAAAGATTAATATTGATCGAATTATTCAGTTTATTACTTTTCTTATCCTCATTTTATTATTTAAAAAGATCGTCAACTTAAGTGCCAGGATAACAGTCTTAGAAAAACTTGTTAAACCGGTAAAAATGAATTATAGAGAAATTCAAATTCAGACAGAAGAAATAAATACTGAAGTTGTTTCAAAATTGGATCGTAAGGTTACAGAAAGAAAGCCAGTTTTCACACAATCACCCTTAATTTATCCAGTAGCCGTACAGCAGCTACCTGATGAAGAGAATGAACAAAATACTTGGGTTCCAGTTGAAATGTTAGACTTACGAAGATTTAAGGAGGCACTAGCATCTTATGGCATGCACTCCCCATATGTAAAGCAAATGTTAAACACCTGGTCAACTTGTAATAGGATTATACCAAAGGACTGGCGGGAATTGGCACAGGCTGTTCTTGAACCCGGACAAAATCTCCAGTGGAAAATGTGGTTCAGTAATGAGGCTAAACATATAGAAAGACAATGGAGGGATAGCGGAATACAAGTCTGCCAGGATCAGCTTATTGGCGAAGGCCAATATGCTTCAGTACAAACACAATGTTCATATGATGTTCAAACCCTACTTCTATGTAAAACGGCAGCTTTGAATGCATGGGACAGAGTTGAAGAACCAGGAAAAAATCTGAGTCATTTACAAAGGTTATACAGGGCCCCAAAGAATCTTTCACAGATTTCTTACAAAGATTGACTTCAGCAGTACAAAAAATGGTCCCGAATTCAGAGGCTAGTCAGATAATAATTGAATCTTTAGCCTTTGAGAATGCAAATGCAGCGTGCAAAAGAATAATTAGGCCGTTAAAGGCAAGATCTGCACCTTTGGAAGATTGGATTAGAGATACAGTTAATGTAGAGGCTTATGACCATGATGATATGTGGGTAGGAAAAGCAATTTCAAAAGGTTTGAGCAATGTTAGATGTTTTGGATGTGGAAAGCAAGGACATTTGAAAAGGGATTGTAAACAGGTCATTCCTAGAAATAATGTTTCTTCAAGGAACACTGGCAACAGAATGCCCCTTCCTTCTGGAGTATGCAGAAGGTGTGGTAAGGGAAAACACTGGACCAACGAATGTAGATCAACAAGGGACAGACAGGGTAACCCTCTGCCTCGACCTTCGGGAAACTCCCAGAGGGGCCTCAGGCAGGCCCCCACAGTAAATCCAGTTCAAACCTTTCCTGCAGTTGTAGAGGAAACCCCTACTCAAATCAACTAAATAACCAAATGTCTATTGGAATAAATCATGTTAGTCGAGATGATGAAACAGAGAAAATAGGAAATACAGGAAAAAACATAAAGAAAAATTTTTGGCAAACTTCTATTAATGAACAAAGACCAAAACTAACAATAAAAATAAATGGTGTTTTGTTGTCTGGTCTGGTAGACACAGGTGCTGACATTACCATAATTGCACCAGAATTTTGGCATCCAACTTGGCCTCTTCAGGAGGTAAACATTCAACTCTTAGGAATTGGGACATTATCTAGAGTGAAACAAAGTGTAAGATGGCTTGAATGTATAGGTCCAGAAGGACAGAAAGGAAAATTAAAACCATATATGGCTAACATAGCTATGAACCTGTGGGGTCGAGACTTGTTACAACAATGGAATACTCAGATTAATATCCCTCCAATCTCAGAAACAAATCATAAATTAGTACATGTTTCTGAGAGAAATATTAAAAGATATTATTCTAATGAGTGCTCACCAGCCATCCATGTCATACAAGAACAGGGCACAACAACTGATAATCTTCCAAAAACATTAACAGCTCTACCTTTAAAATGGTCAACAGACAAGCCTGTATGGGTTCAGCAATGGCCTTTAACAACAGAGAAACTCCAGGCTTTACAAGAGCTGGTGGAAGAACAGTTAAATGCTCATCATATTGAAGAATCAACCAGCCCTTGGAATTCTCCTGTATTTGTTATAAAAAAAAAATCTGGTAAATGGAGAATGGTAACAGACCTTAGAGCAATTAACAAAGTAATTCAGTCAATGGGCTCTTTACAATTTGGAATTCCTTTACCTACTCTGTTACCAAAAGGCTGGCCTCTCATAGTTATTGATTTAAAAGACTGTTTCTTTTCAATACCCTTACAAGAAAAAGACAGAGAAAGATTTGCTTTCACAGTGCCTACTTATAATAATTCTCAACCGGTTAAAAGATTTCAATGGAGGGTTCTCCCACAGGGAATGTTGAATAGCCCAACTTTGTGCCAATATTTTGTAAAACAGCCATTAGAAGTGGTACGTAAAAAATTTCCTAAATCTATAATTTATCATTATATGGATGACATTTTATTAGCTGATTCAAATGCAGATACTTTAGAAAGAATGTTTGAAAAAGTAAAGAAAATTTTGCCTTGCTGGGGATTACAAATTGCTTTAGAAAAGGTACAAAGAGGAGATTCTATTAATTATTTAGGATATAAAATAGAACTTCAAAAAATTAGACCTCAAAAAGTGCAAATTAGGAGAGATCGACTACAGACTCTTAATGACTTTCAAAGATTATTTGGAGACATTTCTCATCTAAGAACTATTGTTGGGGTAAAAAATGATGAACTGAATAATTTGTTTAAAACCTTAGAAGGTGATAAGGACTTAAATAGTCCAAGAGAATTATCACCTGAAGCTGAGAAAGAATTGGCCTTGGTAGAAAAGAAAGTACATGAAGGGCACGTAGATCGTATTGATCCAAAGCTGGATTGCATTTTGGTTATTTTACCTTCTAGGCATTCCCCAACAGGAATATTAATGCAAAGGGAAGATATTATATTGGAATGGATATTTTTACCAAATAAACCAAATAAAAAATTAAAAACTTATGTGGAAAAAATCTCTGACTTGATTTGGAAAGGAAAATTGAGACTTCGTCAATTAGCAGGAATAGACCCAGCAGAAATTGTCGTACCTTTAACTAAGGAGGACATTGAAAAATTATGGATAGAAAATGAAGCTTGGCAAGAAGCTTGTAGTAATTTTTTGGGAGAAATTAACAGCAAATATCCCAAAAGCAATAGAATTGATCTTATAAAGAGAGCTGATTGGATCTTGCCTCGAATTGTGAGGAAAAAACCCATATCTGGAGTTCGCACATTTTATACAGATGCCAACAAACAAGGAAAGGCAGGTTACAAATCAGAAAATTTAAGTAAAGTGGTTCAAAGTCCTTATAATTCAGTTCAAAAATCAGAATTATATGCTATTCTGTTGGTATTAATGGATTTTTCAGAACCTCTCAATATAGTAACTGACTCTCAGTATCCTGAAAGAGTAGTATTAGATATTGAGACTGCAGAATTTATCCACGATGCTTCAGAATTAACTTCATTATTTATTCAATTACAAGATACAATCAGAAAACGGAGTCATCCTTTATATATAACTCACATCCGATCCCATACTGGTCTGCCAGGCCCTCTAGCACAAGGCAATGATGAGATTGATAAATTATTGATAGGAAATGTGCTGGAGGCCTCAGAATTTCATAAAAAACATCATGTAAATAGTAAAGGTTTAAAAAAGGATTTTTCCATAACCTGGCAACAAGCCAAAGAAATAGTAAAGAAATGTCCTACTTGTTCCTTCTACAATCAAACACCATTACCAGCAGGATGTAACCCAAAGGGTACTCAGAGGAATGAAATCTGGCAGATGGACGTGTTTCATTTTGCAGAATTTGGAAAACTGAAATATGTACACCACACTATCGATACTTATTCAGGATTTCAATGGGCAACTGCTTTGAGTTCTGAAAAAGCTGACTCTGTAATCACTCATTTGCTAGAAGTTATGGCCATTATGGGTATACCTGCACAAATCAAAACTGATAATGCTCCATCATATGTCTCTGTTAAAATGAAACAGTTTTTTGCTTATTATAATATAAACCATGTTACAGGTATACCACATAATCCTACAGGTCAAGCAGTTATAGAAAGATCAAACAGAACTCTAAAGGATATGCTAAATAAACAAAAAGGAGTAACAAAAACCCCCAGAAATAGACTACATAATGCTCTATTAACTTTGAATTTTCTCAATGCCAATGAGAAAGGAACAACAGCTGCAGAGAGACATTGGATAATAGAAAAAACTACAGAATTAAATCAACCTATATACTTTAAGGATGTGCTGACCTCAGAATGGAAACCAGGGTATGTGTTACGTTGGGGACGAGGTTTTGCTTTTATTTCTACAGGAGAAGATAAGCTGTGGGTACCATCAAAATTGATAAAGGTTCGATTTGAACAAGAGAGACCTCTTAATTAGAGGAGGTGATAGTTCATCAACTATCGTAAACATCCAATTTAAACTAACTTACACCAGTAACACATGCCTTTTCATTTAATCAGATAACTTGTCAAAAAGGAACATCCCCAAAAAACCTTGGGGAAAGGTTTTTGTTTTTGTCTTTTAGGAGAATGAAGGTTAACGAATTTGAAGAACACTGGACAAATGAGACAACTGAAGAAAAGGAACAAATCATCTATCCTAAGAAACAGAGTGAAATGGCGTATGGGTATGTTATCTAAAAAAATTTTATGTCTTCCTAAATGTTTGTTTCTGCTTTTCTTTAAAGATTTAACACTATTTAACTTCTAATAGTCCCAGTTCAATTAAAATTTAAAGCTGACTTTGGAGTTGGAGAATGGCTCTCTCCTTCTTTAAACTCAAGCATGTTGTTAAAAGGAAAATGCAAACTCCCTGTATCATGCCAGAGGAAAAGAGCCATCTTCTGCTATGGGACAGGAGAAAAGCCAAATTAATTAAGGGACTATTCTATTACGAATCTCAACTCTTTGATTCTATTCTGATTCTTTAAACTTTTCTTAAAGTATGAATTTTATATCAAAATTTACAAGATCAATATATATAGATATATATACATTTTAAACTTTGTTAAGATATAAATGGTCATATAGAGTACTAACTAATTCTAAAAAGTCGCATATATAGTCTTTGTGTTCGAGTCTCTTATCAGTTTTTTGCAGGAAATCACGGTTAGGCCTAACATCAACTGAAGTCTCCAGGAAGAAGATGGGGCCCCACAACAACAACAATTCCACGTGGACAATAATAACATCACTAAGCTGACAAACATCATCTACAGATCAGCTTTGAACTACAAAGTGCTCAGAGCAATTTTGAGAAGAGCTAGCTGAGATGATCCAGTCTCAAAGACTACTTGAATAAGGATTTGAGATAAACCCTGAATTTTGGCATTATACACAGACTGGATAACGAAGGATATATTTACCTTTCCTAGAATTTGACAATTAACCTAAAATTTTTCTTTCAGGATAAAGATACCTTCGCCCATACCCAGCAGGAAGCAATTTCAAGAATACGACGCCCACATTCCCAAAGAGGTGGTGTGGGGCGGTTGGTTTTTTTGGTCTTTTAATGGGTTTTGGGTCTGGGATAATTTTCATTGATTAGGGGGGTTGGTTACAAGTTGTTGTCAAGGGTTAGGAAAAAGGCTAAGCAAAGGAGATTAGATTTAAGGTTCTTATTAAAAAAAAAGAAAGAAAGAAAAGAAAAATGTAAATACTTTACATTGGATTGGATTGTTTTATATTGTATACAAATTATATATATTGAAATTGATATTGTTAGAAAATGTTATATATATTTTTCTAATTGTACCGTTCATCTAACAATGTAATGCAATTTTCTGATCCTTGAATGATATTACCAACTATTAGGATATAAAGAAATGAAAGTTAGTAGTTAGATATTATAATAGAACTTGTAGTTATATTAGGTATGTTTTCAAGATTGAGTAGATATATTTTAGATAGACAGGTTATCTTCAAACCCTTCAGAGATCTACAGAATATGGCATTTAAAATGTTTTAATAACTTAGAAAATTTTTCTTTTTTGTTATGACTATGAGACATGTCGGCTCCTGGCAGTACCAATCTACTTCAGAGAAAATATGGGCATTGAAGAAACTGCATATGGAGTTAACTTTCATTGTGGCAAAAGTTAGCCACTGGACAACAAAGTATCCTCGAATCAACAGGACAAAATGGACAGACAGGACATAAAACAAAGGATTACTGATTCTTGCCAAAACAAGTGTGGTTATGGCTTTATCAAAAGGCATCTTCAGAATCCAGGACAATATGGCACCATCCCTGAAGTGGCCTTCGCAATTCGAAAAAGGTACAGTGCCCTTTTCTTCGAAGGCAGCTGAACAGGCAGTGGGCCGATGGCCTCTGATGTGCAATGGAACAGCAGCTGAAACAGTTATTCTTGAAGAGTAACTAAGCTCACGCCTCTCAATAGTAGACTGGCATTTGATAGAGGGATATGGAGAAGAATGGGATGCTGAGATGAAGCCATATATACACAGCCAAGAAGAATGGACAGCTGAATTAAAAAACCATCAACAATTTCCAGAATTTAAAATCCTGAATCATGACATGACACTAGTGGAATTCAGGTTTTTCTGGTACATGGACTACTCTCACTCAATGTGAGGTTGAACTGTTGACCTTGTGTACATCCTACTTCACAAATGAGTCTGTCAGATATGCTAAGCCTATAGGCTGAAGATGATGCCCCAGCACTTCGGAGAAACCTCAGGTGACTGTCCAGACAGCTGTCTGTTTCTGTCAACTCACAAATTTTTTGGAAGTTGCTTATGTGCACTTCCTGTTTTTATTTTTGTTAGCTAATATTATTTCCTTCTTGGGTCTCTGAGGGAGTTGAAGATTAGTTAGTTATAGTTGAAGGTTAGTTAGTTATAATTGAAGATTAATTAGGATACATTTTGGACTTACCAAAATAGGATAGATAATGAAATTATTTTCTCTGAATTTGTAAATACAAATGGACTAGACATTGTTTAGGTATTTATTACTTGTATATATTGTATATAGTTATTGTACTTTTGTATATAGTTTTTCTTATATTAGTTATAAGCTTTTTCTTTTTTTTCCTTTTTATTAAAATAGAAAAGGGGAAATATGGTGATATTTTATTTGTATTAAAATGTTATTTGTATGTTAATAAATAAAGTTGCCCGGGGGTCAGAGCTATTAGCAAGCCATAGGAAACCAGGGCAGTGGTAGCGTACGCTTGTAATTCCAGCACTTGGTAGGCAGAGCTGGGTAAGTCTCTGTGTGTTCAGGGATACAGCCATTATTGGATACACATGCCTTTAATCTTAATACCAATCATGGAAAACCTGGAGGCCTATACAGACAGGCTGTGAGGAGGCGGTCATGTGGTTGGGTTTACAACCAATGAGAAGGCAAGACAGGAACTCTATATAAAGACTTTAACACAGGGGTAGCTCTGGTTCGGAGAGGTAGGACCACCGCAGGAGGAAGGGTAAGGTTTTAGCTCTTAGCTCTGACCTCTTGGCTTTCTTCTTTGCATTGGTTCTGTGTTTATTATTTAATAAGAAGGTTGGATACATCTACAACTGTCAATCACAGTCCTGCCTCAGGTTGTCAGTAAAGAAAGGGAGTACACAGGTCACAGAATGGGTGTGTGGGAGGATCATCAGAAACATACAATACCCTATCCAAGGTCACCTTGCAAGTAAGTTGGGGAGACAGGTTTCAAAGGTAGGCAGCTTGACCCTCAGCCTGTGCTGGAACTTCCTGCCTGCTACAGCTTTAATCTAGACACCAACAGGGAGGAGAAGTGGCACCAACAATGCCAGTCATTGCGCTTATGATAATTTTGTGTCAGCTTGACTCGATGGGTCATTCAGTCTAACATTGTTCTGGGTATTTTGTTAGGGTATCTATACTTGAAAGTGACATTTAAATTGGTAGATTAAGTAAAGCAGACTACCTCCTTAGTGTGAGCAGGCCTAATCCAGTCTGTGAAATGCCTGATGAGAACAAAAGGGCTGATCCTTCACCTAGCAACAGAATTCCTTTGGCCTGACTGTCTCCAGACTGTTATCAGCTCTGCTTGGCACTCCAGGCTGCCAGCCTCTGGACCAGAAATGCACACCAGCTTTCTGGAAACCAAGGCTTCTGACTAAACTTGAGGCACACTGTCAACTCTACTGGGTTCAAACTTGCCATGCCCTCCTGCACCTTTGGGATTCCTCAGTGTCCATAAACTTCTGAGCCTACCCCTTATAATATTTCTCCCTCTCCCTCTGTTCCTCTGTCCCTCTGTCCCTCTGTCCCTCTCCTTCTCTCTCGTCACGAAAGCTTGAGAGCTGGTCACATTATGTCTTCAGTTACATTATATCCACAGAAAACAAAGATGTGTGCATTCCAGTGTTCAGTTTGCTCCCTCCTTTTTATTCACTGCAGATCCTAGTCCATGAAATGGCACTCACATTCAGGTTGGGGCTTCCCACCTCAGTTGGCCCAATTAAAAAATTTTTCTCACATGTATAGCCACCAGCCAAACTAATCTAGACCTCACTGAGATTCTTCCCGGGTGTGATGGTTTGAATGAAAATGGCCCCCATCGGCCCAAAGGGAGTGGCACTATTAGGAAGTATGGCCTTGTTGGAGTGAGTGTGGCCTTGCTGGAAGAAGTGTGTCACTGGGGGTGGGCTTTGAAGTTTCAGAAGCTCAAGCCACGCCCCATGGCTCATGATCTCTTCCTGCCACCTGATGTTCCAGAAGGAGAACTCTCGGCTCCTTCTCCAGCACCATGTCTGCCTGTGTGTTGCCATGCTTCACCAAGATGATAATGGAATAAACCCCTAAAACTATAAGCCAGCCCCAATTAAATGTTTTTCTTTATAAGAGGTGCTGGAGTCATGGTATCTCTTTCACAGCAATAGAAGTCCTAAGATACCAGGTAGTTCTAGATGGTGTCAAGTTGACAAGTATAACTAGTCAGTACAATGAATAGAGCCAGTTAGTCCTACTTCTATAAAGAACCCTTATGAACACAATACTTCATCTACATATGTCATGGACTTGGAGGTTCCTTGTTGAGGTCCTTGGAGTTGTTCAAATGTAAATGAATAATATTTCATCATTATCCTTTCAAAATGTAAAAACATACCTAAACTTGTATTATAACTTACAAGTCTGGAAGTTTTTAGATATTCATATAAAAACTGATTTAAAATTTAATTTCCACATGATCAACTTCAGTACTTAAGGATTCAGCAATTAGTATTCATATCTCAATTTAGTCACGTCACAAACACTCTAAAAATAAAATGTGAATAAAGGTGGGCTGTTGCCTATGAAAGTTTGTTAAAATGTGGTAATAATTTAGATTTTTGGATGTCATTGTGTTTTACATTGTGTATTTATTTGGCAAAAAAGGGAGAGGGAGAAGAAGTGGGTGAGAGAGTGGGAGAGAATGTGGATGCTTGCACCATGGTGCACATGTGGACATCAGAAAACTATAGATGAATTTCTAAATGGTCTTATTAAATAAAAAACAGAATATAGGGGTGAAAGCCTTAGGTCAGGGAAATAGGGAAAGCCACCAGCCAACCTTACTTCACCAACTCTGCAGCTTCCAAATGCGAGTTACTTCCTGTCTTATCCACACTTTTATTACCTTGCTGTTCTGCCCTCTCATTGGCTATCTTAGCCCAGCTACCTCACTTCCTTGTCACTGCCTGTCTGTACAGACCTCCAGGTCTCTATGGTTGGTACTGGGATTGAAGGCTTGTGTCACCACGCTTGGCTCTGTTCCCTAGTATGGCTTTGAACACAGAGACCCTGCCTGATAAGTGATAGGATTAAGGGCATGTGCTGCCTGACTTTTGTTTATTTTAAATAGCTGGCCTTTTCCCCCTGATCTCCAGGCAAGCTTTATTAAAGCACAAATAAAATATCACCACATTTCCCCTTTTTTTGTCTAATAAAAATTTTAAAAAATTTAAAAAGTTATAACTAATATAAGAAAAACTATATACAATAAGTTTAATAACTATATATAATATATAACAGATTTTTCTAAAGCTTTTATCTTGGCACTTAAATTGACCAACCTTTTTAATGCTAAAATAAAGATGATTAAACAAATAATATTCATAATTGATGTTACGTACATCCCATCAACATTAATTATCCTCTCATTTAATTGTTCCATTTTCAGGCTGCCTAATGTGTTATCAAACAGAGACCAAATTCCTTCCCTTGTAAAAATATTTCCCATCTTTTAATGTGGGGAAAAAATCTCTCTTAACTAATTTCACCCTTTAAGATGTCTTAATTGATTTACCAAATCTGTCGACTGCTTAGAACAGTAGAAGTCCAAGGGAATTTCAAAGCAGCTACCAAGTGTGGTGGCAGTCTGAAATGGGAATCCAGACAGAGAGAGAGAGAGAGAGCCTACTACCCACCAGGAGAAAAAAAAATCTAAAGAAACCAGGAGCCAGGGGCTCCATAAACCCACAAGCAGTCCAGCCACGTGTAGCTCTGGCCATGGTGGAGCTGGGGCCAACAAGGCCTCATGCAAGTGGCTGTTTTGTTAATTCTTGCCCCACAGTTGGACATTTTAGGCTTTCAGCAGCAGTTCAGCTGAGATCCATTCAGAGGAGGACTCAGAGGCTTCCAGTTTGAGGAAACAAGATCAGCTGAGAAGTTGGCAAGGTGAGATTGGATGTGTCTTGTTCTGTTTCTCTGATCTTTCAGCATTTACCCCAATACCTGGCTCCGGGTTTGTTTTTATTAATAAGACCTTTCAAGATTCATGTTACAGAAAACAGCTAGCAGGAATCAGTTCTGTCCTTCTACCATGTACATCTGTGGTGGTTTGAAAGAAAATGGACCCCAAAGGGAGTGGCACTATCAGGACATGTAGTTTAGTTGTGGTGGGTGTAACCTTGTTGGAGGAAGTGTGTCACTGTGGAGGTGGGCTTTGAGGTCTCATATATGCTCAAGCCACACCCAGTGTCACAGACCGTTTCCTGTTGCCTGTACAAGATGTAGAGCTCTTTTTTGTTTGTTTTGTTTTGTTTTTTGAGACAGGGTTTCTCTGTGTAGCTTTGGAGCCTGTCCTGGAACTTGTTGTGTAGACCAGGCTGCCCTTGCACTCACAGAGATATGGCTGCCTCTTGTACAAGATATAGAACTCTAAGTTACCTCTCTAGCACCACAACTGCCTACGCACTACTATGTTCCAACATGATATTAATGGACTGAACCTCTGAACTGTAAGCTATCCAATTAAATGTTTTCCTTTATAAAAGTTGCTGTGGTCATGGTGTCTCTTCATAGCAATAGAAACTCTAAGTAACACAGGGTTTCTGGGATCAAATTCAGGTCATCAGCCTTGGTAGCAAACACCTTTACCTGTTGAGCCTTCTTGCTGGAGTAGCCCATTTTAAGTGATAAAGTGTTGTTTTCCACTTCTGACTGTGTTCTTCCTCTGAAACACTTAATCTACTAGTCTGTAACTTGATTTTGCTTTTAGGCTCAAGAAGAAAGGCTGTACCCCATTGCTTCCTTCTTAAACAAGTCTCAACTATCTCCACATACTTTGCAGTTTTTATTTGCAGGCCTGATTACCACATGAGCTTTTGGGCTTGATTTCAACCAAGAAATCTTACTCTTGGGAGCTGTTCACTCATGTAGTTAATTGATCAAATACATAATCTCATGCTGAAATAGCATCTGAAATGTCAACAGCCTATGGTTAGTTCCTTATATGGTTATTTCAGGATAATTTATTCCTCTTGTTGATAAACAAGTTTTGACAAGGAACATGTCCTCTCATAGTTAGTGTTCTGAGGTCTAAATTAGATAAATGTCTAACTATTTCCTTTACTTTACAGCCTCTTAAAAAATTGTTATTTGGAACATGAAGATTAGATGAATCTTAAAACATTAAAAATAGAACTCCCCAGAATATAAACTAATACGTCTATGGTTTCCTAATGTTGTTATTACTCTAATAAAATATTTACAAACTGGAGCCTCATTAGATATAATTATGTTCTGCTTTGTGTTTTTTAAATTGAATCAAGGGAGCTGGGGAGATGGTACAGTGGGTAAGGCGCTCGCTCTGCAAGCATAAGGACCTGAGTTCCAACCCCCAACTCTAACGCCAGCACTGAGGTTCCCTTTAATGAGAGACCAGCAGATCTTGAAAGCCCACTGTCCAGCCAGCCTAGAAAAAACTGTGAGCTTTTGTTTCTGTGAGAGATTCCCTCACCATCTGAAGGCAACCAGGTGGGGAACCATGGAAGAAGATACCTCATATCCTGCTCTTAACTCCACACATGCACACAAAGGTACATGCCTCCTTACACACATGTGAAAACATCACTTCACACTACCCCCACACCAAAAATGTTAAATCAGATTAAAGTCTTGTATGTGAAATCCATGAGAGTCATTTAAGGGGTATCAGGGATTTATTAAGATATAAAATGGGGAAATACACTCATGAATACAGGATATGATTAATCCAATTGCAGAGTCCTTGGAAAGCTAGGGACCAATTACATGAATCTTTACTATCTGAGAGAGTGCATCATTCGACTCCCTCTGCTCTTAAGGGGTCACATATGCAGACAGAAAGCCATGACCTAGGGTTTGTACCCCCAAAACCATTGGCGGAACAAATTCTCACAACAAAGTCCGTTTTTAGATTTTAAAACATTAGGTCCCTTTCTCACAATAGCTGACACTCAGTACAAATGAATTGCTTGACATTATAAAGACTAATAATTGGAATCAGTTAATAGAGCAGCTTTAATAATTGTAATCTCTTAAAAGATAAAGGTAGTGGAAAATGTGCTTCTGTACCAATAACAAGACACCTTCTATCCAGTTGGTGGGACCCACAATGGATTTGTAAAAAATTATTGATATTGTAATCATCTTTTTGAAATGATAAACACATATAAATGCTTAACTGAAAATTGAATGTAGATATGTAGTCTTTAAAACAAGTACCAATTACTATTAAAATCTTCCTATTTAGTTGCTGATTCACTTGAATTATTCCAACCCCAGTTATTTGGAGAAGGGAGTATCTGAATGAAATAGAACGATTCTTATGAAGCTATGCTGGTTATTGTGTCCCACGTGTGAATATAAATTATAAAAATTTCATCACTACTTACATGAAAGTTACAGGTGACTTTGTGTTCAAAATCAAGGCTTCCATTTTTATTGTTTCTTATTTCCCATGTCACAAGTTTCCAGGATGAGATCTTTGTTTATTGACCTTTTTTTTTTTGTTTTTTGTTTTTTGTTTTTTGTTTTTCGAGACAGGGTTTCTCTGTGTAGCTTTGCGCCTTTCCTGGAACTCACTTGGTAGTCCAGGCTGGCCTGGAACTCACAGAGATCCGCCTGGCTCTGCCTCCCGAGTGCTGGGATTAAAGGCGTGCGCCACCACCACCCGGCGTTTATTGACCTTTTAATTCTTTTCACTTTCTTCCCTTGGAGAATAAAATGAAGACAACATGGAGCATATTATTTTCAAGCCAGCATGTTATTTCTGTTCAGTGTGTTTGATTTCATTTGTGTAGCAAGGATTTTTGGTTCTTTTTGTTGTTGTTGTTGGTGGTGGTGGTGGTAGTTTTTTTTCCTTACAGAATCATTTTAAAACATGTGTGTGTACATGTGTGCCTGTGTGTGCCTATGTGTGTGTGTGTGTGTGTGTGTGTGTGTGTGTGCATGTGCAGCTCTAAGGTTTCTAAGGTTTTACTGAGTTGTTTGGTATGGAGTTCTATCAAAACAGGGAAATAGATGTAGTAGTTACACCATTTCATTAGCCTAGAGATACAGTGCTCCTAAAGTCACAGTAGACTAGATCCAATATTGAGAGTGAAACCAGGATTTTACTTTCTGTTTAACAAGACATGCTTGATTGTTTAGAGCATCTTAAAATGTAGAAATGGAGGATGTGATTTGGCCATGTTTAGAGTCCAGGGGGAGACTGTTTGCAGAAAGGATTAGCTTAGTTTGAGTATGACTCGAGGTCTTCACACATTTCACATAAGGTTAATGTTACCAGCTGTGGGTGATAGACTGTTTACAAGATAAGATCCGATAGGAGCACTAGGGGGGAATGCTCAGAACACATTGCTTCCCTCCAGTTATCTACTCTGACAAGATTAGGGGGCCTCTGAGGCCTCAGTATTCCTCTGCATTGAGCCACAAGTCAGACCAAAAACCACAGGACTGAGAGAACACAGAACTCTCTTTAAAAAAAAAAAGTTGATGGTATATACAGATTTGTATAGAAAGGAGGGTTTTATTTCTATACTGTTAGTGATTCAACTAAAATAAATCATTGTTGTCTGTCAGGTATTCAAGAAGGAAGGGTTAATTCAAGTATTTGCAACTGACATTGTACATTAGTGGCAAGACATCTGAGATACACCAGAACACTTTTAAAACTGTCAAATAGATTCCAGGGACAATACATACAGAAGATGAGGTAGTATTGCTAGAATTCACTCTCAGTGTGTCAGGCACAGAGCAGAGCACTCTATATGGTATCATGAATAAGCCTTACAACAATCTCTAAGAATCAGTACTCTGACTATACAGGTGAAAAAATGGCTGTTGGTTACATAGCACATCATCAGGTGACAAGCCACGGTCTCACTGCCTCCTTACTCTCTACCTACAACTTTGCCTGCTCCTGGCTAATCAAAGATGGATGTGTGAATACAAGCCTATTTGACTTAGGAAGGTGTCTTAGTTGTGTGAGTGGTTGGGGGAACACCAGGTACCACAGGCAGAGGAACCGTGCTGGGAGGCAGGATTAGTCAAAGCACCAGGCAGTTCTCCGACCACTTACTTTAACTTGGGCTGTGTTTTGTTTTCTTGATCACATTCAACATAGGGATTTCTGAGAAGTGGGTTTAGCACTAGCATGAGTTGAGCTCCCTCCTGCCCCTGGTGAAATGGGACATGCCAGAAGATGCAAGCCTCACTGAGTGTGAGTCTGCTGGTGCTTTGATCTTGACTTTTCCAGCCTTCAGGATGTGAGAGATACATTTCTGTAATTTGAAAATTACAAAGCTCATACCTATAGATCAACCATCATCAGAGACACTTCTTCTTGCACTAGATAGGAATTAACACATAGACCCACAACTGGACAATGTGCAGAAAGAGAGACTTGGGGGCCCTCAGTCCTAAATGGGATGTCTTCATTAAATCCCTCCCATCAAACTCAGGGGTCTCTGTGGAAGAAGAGGCAGAAAGATTCAAAGAGGTGGTTAGGACTCTAAGGAAACAGTGTCTTCCAGACACAACAGGACCTATGAACTCACAGAGACTGTGGCATCATGCACAAGGCCTCTGCAGGTTCAAGACTGACAGAATCCCAACACTGAAAAGGAAAAGTGGACACAAAGTTCTACCCCTAACCAAGCAACTGTTTTCAACTGATACCTGGTAGGAAATAGAAAGTGGATTTCTTCCATGGAGCATCACTGGGAATATCAACCACACTACAGGGCAGGCCCTGAGCCCAAGAGTAGTTGGCTAACACAAAATGGACTCCATGTTTGTTGGTTTTTGTAGACTTTTTGTTTTGTTTGTACAGTTTTAGTTTTATTGTTTTTTATTTGATGTTAGTGTTTTTGTTTGTTTTTGAGAAAGAGAAAGATCATGAAGTTGGTTACTTGGGGAGGTAGAGAGGTTTTGGGGGAGGGGAAAACATGATAAAATATATTGTCTGAAAAAAATTTAATAAAAAAGAAAAGAAATATATGTATATTTAATTAAAGAAGTAAGAATGCACTAAAATACTGAACTATCTGTAAAAGGGATTGAGTTTGAGACTCTGGCTTGGTATCTTGAAGAATAGAGCTCCTGTCTTAGAGTTTCTATTGCTGTGAAGAGATGCCATGACCATGGCAACTCTTATAAAGGAAAACATTTAACTGGGGTGGCTTACAATTTCAGAGGTTTAGTTCATTGTCATCATGGTGGGACATGGAAGCATTGAGGCAGACATGGTGCAGGAGAAGGAGCTGAGAGTCCTACCTACATCTTGATCTGCAGGCAACAGGAAGTGAATTGTGTCTATACTGCGCATAGATTGAGCATAGCCCACCCTCACAGTGACACACTTCCTCCATCAAGGCCACACCTACTCCAACAAAGCCACACCTCCTAATAGTGCCACTCCCTATGTGCTTATGGGCACTAATTACATTCAAACTACCGCAGCTACAGAGGCACAAACCTGATTTAGCACTGATAGGGAAAAATGCTCTTTTGCATAGTTAAGCAACCACTGTCTTTGAGTCTCATATCTTTAGGTATTTTTGCTGGTGCTTCCCTTCCCAGTCCACATTTTTTATATTCTGTCTACTGAGAGATTTTTCTCTAATAGCTATTTCAAAACAATATACACAAGGGCTGTTCATATGTGTGCATGTTTGTGAACTTGAACTTTTTAGAGTTGTATGAGTATAATACAGACTTGTTCTGTGTGTGTGTGTGTGTGTGTGTGTGTGTGTGTGTGTGTGTGTATGTGTGTGTGTTCATGTGTGTGTGTGAAAGCATGTGTAGGCCACAGCATACCTGTGGAGGTCAGAAGACAACCTTGGGTGTCAAGTCTTCACATTTCACCTCAGCAGGGTTTCTTGTAGCTGACCCACAAGGAATTCTGTTTCTATTTTGGAAATGCTCAGATTTTAGATGGACATGTTTGAATCTGATCTTTTTTTTTGGTTTTTCGAGACAGGGTTTCTCTGTGTAGCTTTGCGCCTTTCCTGGAATTCACTCTGTAGACCAGGCTGGCCTCGAACTCACAGAGATCCACCTGCCTCTGCCTCCTGAGTGCTGGGATTAAAGGCGTGCGCCACCACCGCCCGGCTTGAATCTGATCTTATATGCACTGTGGGAGCTGAACTTGGTTCTCATGCTTTCCTAGTAAGTAACCACCTCTGGCTCTTAGACTCTTTCTGTCTCTCCTCCCAGTTCTCCACTCTACCTCCCTAAGTACCCAACACCAAGTCATCCTCCTAGCCCTTGTTTTGTATTTTTATTATTATAGTTATTTTTCTTGTTCACATGACATATATATCAACTACAAATATACCAAAATATTATTTTATAGCAATGAAAGAATTAATAAAATGCATGCTTCTGCTGGAGTAGAATAACAGAAAGAAATTTGCCTTCCATATTAAACAACTAAGCGTTGAGCAATAAATTTAAACTGATACTTTTCAGATACTGAACATCTGTCCCTTAGCACCATTGTCCCATCCTATGGTTTGGATCTGGAGAATTCTCCAGAAGCCATGTCTTAAGTGCTTACTTCTCAACATGGTGCTCCTGGGGGGTGGTGGGACCTTATACACAGTGGGGGTTAGTGGGAAATATTAGATCCCTGGGGTATGGGTGGACTTTAAACAAGATTATAGCACACCAAGTGCCCTGTCCTGTACCCCTTTGCTTCCAGGGCTGGAGTCGTAAAGCTAAGTGGACCTCTGTTTCTAAATTGACAGTTTCAGGTATTTTGTTTCGCACTGGGAAGCTAACTAGCAGGATCCTCACAGACAAAAAACAACACACTGAGAAAACAGAACTCAAAGTCCTAGGAGGATAATGCATTTACTCTTACAAGATAGGAGTCAGTTGAAGAGAGAAGAGCATGCCAAAGTCTGCAGGAGTCTCCCGAAGGATTCAGCTGAGTTCTGATGTGTTTAAGTATGAGGTGAGAGTACCATTCACAGCTCAGGAAGGAAAGGCCTCTAGCAAACAGTAAGCTAAGAATTCACACTGAGCTGGTGATCTTGTGTTCCCACCAGCCAGAGTGGAAAAGCCTTTAAATACACAGGCATTGGGTACAATGCTCAGAAAGAGATCTCCTAATTAGTGAATAGATAACTTAAATCTAGTCTAAAAGCCTCTCTGGACACATCCTCCCAAAGTTAAAGCTAGCATGAAAGCTTTAAATTAATTGAGTAGTTCAACTTTTTCTTAAAAAGCCTGTACTGTTTAAAGGGATATAGCAAAATACAGCACAAGCTTTACAAGCAAAAAATCACTGTGGTATTCAAAGACAGAGGAACACATACACACACTCACACACATACTCACATGTGTTCAACCACACAAACAAAAGTCAAGAACATATCCCATCCACAAACATGACAAGATGTTGAAATGAGGAAGTTACACTGAAACTCAATGTAAATACGACTTTCATGCTCAAAACAGTGTGGAAAAGATGAATGATACAGAAATGTAGAAGACATAAAAAGATTCGAAGTTTGTTTAGATTAATAGTACAGTTTATACAATGAAAATATACTGGATTAATTAGGTAATTAGTACTACAGTAAGATCAATAAGTTAACATAAATACATAGCTACAGAAATTATCCAAAATGAAAAAGCAATCAATTTTTTTTACAATGAACAGATTTCCTGACGTGAAATATAGTATTAAGTGTTCTTTGTTTTGTTTTGTTTTGTCTTGTCTTGTTTTGTGTTAAAGAAAGAGTCTCATGTAACCCAGGTTAGCTTCAAATTCACTATGTAGGCTGGGATGGCCATGAGCCTTTGATTCCCTCTCTTTACCTCTGAAGAGTGCTATTAATTAATTAAAGGCATGCCAACATACCTAGTTCCTGATAGTAAATGTTCTGACATACATATAAATGGAACCTCAGAATGGGAACTGGAATATGGTAAAATATTTGCAGCACTAATTCCAAATTTAACAAGAAACATAAACCCATAGATTACAGAGCATCAATAAACTCCAAGCAAAATAAATTCCAACAGGTCAACACCACAACTACATTGCTGTGACCAGCTGGTGCTGAGCTGATTTTTCTCAGTGAGAAAGCCCTGCAAGTGTTTGCAGGTATGAGAGGCACATGCCTGTAATCCTAGCACTCAAGAGGCTGAGGCAGAAGGATCATGGGTTGCAGGCCAGCCTGGGCTACATAGTGCAAAGTACCCAGTGTTTAGGGGGAAAAAGGTGCTGCATCAAGATTAATATTTTTGTACACTATGAAGATGTGTCTCTGCTAAGGCATCTTCTGACTGATTTAATAAAGAGTTGAATGTCAGTAGCTAGGTAGGAAAAGAAAGGCAGAACTTCTAGGGTGAGGCACCCAGGATTCGCTGGCGACATACAGAGGAAGTGGGATGCAAAGTACTGAGGAGAGGTAATGAGCCAAGTGACAGAATGTAGATTAATATTAATGGGTTAGTTTAAGTTTTAAGAGCTAGTTGGGAACAAGCCTAAGCTAAGGCCAAGCTTTCATACTTAATAATAAGTCTCCATGTCATTATTCAGAAGCTGGTGGTCAGAAGAAAGTTCAGCATTGCTGAAGAAAAAAAAATCTTAAAGGCAGCTTGAGAGGGAAGAAAAGGAAACACAAAGTTAAAAATAACAAGACTTCTTGTCAGTGAACATTTTCAAGGGAAATGACATGGACCAATATAATTTTAATTTGTTCTGTTGGTTTGTTTGTCTGAGACAGACTGATACAGCCTAGATGATCCTCCTGCCTCAGCCTCCTGAGTGCTGGGATCACAGAACAATATCTTTTTTGTGTTTTTGTTTTTCAAGACAGGGTTTCTCTGTGTAGTTTTGGTGCCAGATCTTGCTCTGTAGACCAGGCTGGCCTCGAACTCACAGAGATCTGCCTGACTCTGCCTCCCGAGTGCTGGGATTAAAGGTGTGTGACCCCACCACCCAGCTAGAACAATATCTTTAAAGCACCAAAAAGGAAACAGCAAACCTTCTAATCTCAGATTGACACACAACAAAAATCTGTTAAATCTATTTGAAGAATGAAAGTAAACTAATGACATCTTCTTGGCAAATTCAAGCCAAACAAGTTAATCGTCAGCAGATCAACCTTATAAAAATAATTAGTTAATTAATTAAAAAGTAGAGGAAGTTCACCAGGCAAAAGTAAAATGATACCAGATAAAGACAACAAAGAAAAAGCTCTGCCCAAGGAGATGGTCAAAGTGGGTAAAAACACATAGCCTGTAAGTGTGAGGACCTAAGTTCAAATCTAAGGACACACATAAAAACAGACCACACAGCAAAAGTATCTGTAATCCCAGCACTCCTACAGAGCATATACATGCCCACACACATAGAGGAATATTACATATACATTGTACACACACACACACACCAAAGACAAAAAGAAACAAATTAAAGATTTGAAAAATCACATCCTCACATATTTTGCATTGACATTGTGAGCTGGTCGCCACCCTTGAAATAAGATCCTTGTATGGGGACAGGGTAGCTCTCTGGGAAAACATGAAGGCAAGGGATCTTCTAGTAGAACACCGCCCTGCTGCAGGAATTCCAGGATTGTGAGTACCCGTAGAAACCTAATCTATTCACTATAGGAGTCCGCTAAAATGTTCCCGACAGCTTTGGCTGCTCTCTTACCTAAACAGAAAGAGTGATTCATCGCAGCTTGTCCACTAACTGACTTCATGCTGAAGGCATCAGGTAATATGGCAAGCTGGAACGCTTGTAATTGCTACCTAGCTCCGAAGAGCAAACAAACAGGCCTTGTCGATCTAATAAAGGCCAACTGGTTCTAGGCTTAGGCTTCACTGGATAAAGGACAGATGACAAATACTTTTGAGATGGATGTGTGGGAACGATTTTAGAGTCTGAGACAGAGCATATCATACTACAAGTGCAGCTGAAGAAAGCACAGCTAGGAAAAGAATGAGGCTTTAAACTAGGGAACAGGTCGCAGTTCCTGCCAGAAAGAAAAGAAAAGAAAAAAAAAGAGCCGAGGGTGCACCTGTCTGCTTTAAGGCTGGCTCACGAAAGGCTTGAATGGCTTTAGTACTCTGCTAAGCTTTTCATTCTGGCTGTTTATTTACCATCTGGTTATTTATTTGCCATTTAAAGACTTGATTCTTGTTACATTGTTACTAGTCTATTTAGAAGGTCTTCTGTACAAGGAAGTCATTAGCAAGATTCAAAACTTGAATGAACACAACAATGCATAAAGAAGAACGCTGAGACATCCTTCCCAATCTCATCCTTGTTCCTACCCTTACTACCAACCCCTCAGTGATTGTCACAATGCAGTGGTCCCACCCACCCCCACCTTCTGGGGCCTACAGTCCCAGCCTCAGCTGGTCTTTACACCTCTGACCACACACTTAGTTTCTCCCACTGGCTTGCTGTGCTCTCCACCTCTGCGCAACACTGAAAACATTACCTGTACACAATGATAAATGTTTTTATTCTTTTTGGAGATGTTTGTCTTAGATGTTTGTATGCCTCATTCTGCTATATCACTCAGCAGTCTGCCTGCTTATACATCAGCTGTTAGAAAGCCCTTGCCCAAATATTACCCTTATGGATCACACTATTATCTTGATCCCCTTACCCTTCTTTAATAGCTTGTATAGCATTTATTGTCACTTGAATGGAGTCTGTTCATCCTTTATTGCCCATAAGCCATATCAAAATGTCAGCTCCTTGAGATTATGGATTCTGTTTCTCTCTTCAGTGACATCTGAGCAAGTGCCCAATGAATGAATGAATGAATGAATGAATGACTTTCAGCAATGGTAACTAGGTATTTTAGTGAAAATTTCCTACCATTTATTTCCTATGTTCCTATTATTCTGTGTACTAGGCACAAACAAAATTGGGAATTTCTATTGTTTTTCTTTGGAAAGGGAGCAAAGAAAGCACTAATCAAAAATAACTGGACCAACTCCATCCTGGTTATTAAAATACTGCCAACAATCCAGCACACTAGAACGAGTGATTAATTATGTGTTGAAAACTGAATCCCAAAGTAGGTAAAGGAAAAAAATCCCAATGAATATAACATCAATGTTTGTTCTTGGAAGACGATTTATGAAATTTATGTCATCTATTCTGTTTAGATAGTTCTAAGTGTCTCCAAAAGAAAGAGGGGTTCATGTGTGCTGACCACACACGTGTTAGCTATAAACAGTCTCCTGACTTTCCCCAGGCTTCAGCAATGCCATTCTACAGTAAGCTGGACACTCCAGCCCAGCTGGTTCTGGAACACTGCCAAAGCCATGGGTGTCTTCAAAGGCCTTTTTCAAATTGCAGGGCAGAGCTGTGTTCTCTGGGAGCTTATTTGTGTTCTTCTAGATGTAGATGATGACCTTTTTCCAACTCCAGTCATTGCTCAAAGACGCCTCCAACTTATCACCACCACAAGAACTCACTACATAACCCAGGAAGGTGAAGTCTAACCACTTTTCCCATCATTCTGTTTTAGCAAATGAGATACTGGAATCAAAAGTGCTCCTATTAACCTCTCTCTGAGCGTCGGCAGAGATTCAATCCAGAACGCTGCATCAACATTTATGCGGCAGACAATACCCAGTAAACAAGCAAGACAGCTGGTTGAGGGAAGATGTTTTCTCCCTTATAGTTTCCAAAGAAATACATAGTTTTCAAGGAATTCGGTGTTTCAGTCTAAAACATCTATGAGAATGGAATAGTCAAAAACTCAACACTTTTGGATGTTCTTTCCAAGTATTCAAGTGGTTCTCTTTTTACCAGGAAATCAATAGAACTTTCAAACATGCCAGTATCTTTAGGAATCACCTCTTGATTTGCAGTAATATAATCTTTAAACCTGCACACATGAAGGAGTTGGATAGCAAGAATGAACACAGTAAATCTGATTTGGAACGTTTTGCCTTAAGCCTAAGACATTGTAAACTCTGTCTAAATTGGTAATGGAAGGAAACCAAAGTAGTACTGCTGAGAATCCCAGGCAATTGCTCCCAACAGGCCCAAAAGCCAAAAAAAAAAAACAAAAAAAAACAAAAAAAAACTACCAAGTGTTTCTGGATGTCACTGTTATATCTGGAGATGTGACAACTGATTCATGCCAAACTCCAGCAAGAATAGGATTTACCAAAGCTTTTTTTTCTTGCCTCCCAAGTGCATGCGCCACCTCCACCCAGCAGGATTTACCAAATTTAAGTGTGGTGATACTTACTCAGTCCAACTTGTTTGGTCCTTTACTCTCCTGTTAGTGTCTGTGTATACAGACCACACCTTTACTAGGAAAATGTTTGGAAGATCATGCTGAAACTATGAAACTAAGCCTTGCCTTCAGTTAGCACACAACCACCAGTCAATAAATCCTTTCCCCTCTACTTCGTATGTTATCTTATTTTAGAAATGATGCTTGCAGTTTTTGTTTAGATGTTATATCACATTTCTATCTATATTATTTACTAGAAAGTACTATGAAATAAAACGGAAACAAATTTTATTCCCAGACTTCTGTTACCACATACAGATAGCCTATGAGTGTTTAATTTGCAGGTTCCTAACTTAGTGATTGTATTAAAGTACTATGAATTCAGTAGAAACTTCAACCCTTTAAATTTTATCCTGGACTAGAGAAAGGTGGCATGACATTCTCAGCAGCAATGAGCCACAGCTTTGTCAGAAACCTGTTCATGAGACTGAACAGCTGGAACACTGCACTACTCTACTGCTAAACTATAATGCCCAATACGTGATATGTATACTATTAAGTGCATTTCTAACTTAAAATGCTTTCTATTTCTAATGAGTATATTGGGATATAGCCTGATGTTAGTCAAGGAGCATGAACTTGTGACTTTCTTTGAAATTTCATTTATGGTCAGACATTGTGTGCATGTTAATCCCAGCACTTAAGACAGAGGCAAATAGATTTCCATGCGTTTGAAGCTAACTGGGTCTACATACTGGAGTTCCAGGCCAGACAGAGCTACATAGTGAGACTTTGTCTCAAAGAAAAATTATTTATATCTTTAAAGGGAATAAAAAGGAAAAAATTGACTCAGTCAGTGGTAGAGTGGTAGAGCTGAGGTAAGGATCTTTGGCAATGCATTTGCAAAGAGCAATAATAATTCCATATTGAAATATCCTTAAGTTTGCACAAAGAGCTCCCCATTACTAGGTAGCACTTCCCTCAACTTGAAATGAGATTCTTTTTTTCTTTTTATCTCAAGGGCTCTCACAGTTTTTCAAGCGTAGTGCCACTTGCCGTTTTTAGACAGGCAACAATAAGAACAACAGCAAAGGAATCTCTCTGAAAGAAAAGGAAAATTCAGTTTAATTTATCCACAGTTGTATTCCTTTCCATATTTTCAAGGAAATCAGAATAGACTCTTTAGATGAGAGAACACAGTTGTATCTCATAGTAGTTTTATAAACCAATTATTACTGAGCTTTAAAAACAATCATTGAACTTTTAAAAACATTAAGGGAAGGAGAAATAGGGAGTTTTCCAATTGGTATAAAGTTTTAATTACTAAGGTAATAAGTTGAAAGCTTTAGAATGGCTATAAACTGTACAGTGGAGTGATAGTAGTTAATTATGCTTCTTGTATTATGCATTTAAATTCTTAAGAGGGTAAAGCTCACATTAGTTTATGTTTACGACTAGAAAATCCCAGATGGACTCTATGTTGGGACATGGTGACTATGTCTATGTCCTTGATTTTGATGATAGACTTTTATAGGTGTCCAAAGTCATCAAATTATACACATGAAATATGTGCAATTAACTTCTAAATAAATTTTACTGAATAAGGCAAAATAAATCACCTTCAATAATGATTCAATATAGAAGTGTAAATTTTAGTCAATGCAGTTTAGTCAATTGAATACCATTATGTGGCCAACACCCTTCTAAGACTTGGGCACACAGAAAGCAAGAACCAAAGTCCTGGCCCCTGTGGAGCCCACATTCTTGTAAAGGAAAATTAATCTTGAGTCCCTCTCAGAAGGCAACACCCTGGAGAATTTCAGTAAGGATCTTACCAGCTATGCTTGCTTTCTTCATGCCTGGAAGATAGCAGTGAGATTCCTATTAATGTTTGGGTGCAGCTTAATATAAGAGATACGATGATATGATACACTTCATTGCAATCATACAGAGTCTAGAAACAAAAGAAGCCTAGTGGTAAGAAACTTTGTCTCCAAAGAGAATAATAACTGAGGACCAAGAATCTGAGATGGGGGCTGGAAAGATGGCTTAGCAATTAAGAGCACTGGATGCTCTTTCAGAAGACCCAAGTTTGATTCCTAGCACTCACATACAACTTATAACTATACATAGCTTTAGTTCCAGGGCACTCAGCATCCTCTTCTGACCTCCCTGGACACAAGGCATGCAGAAGATTCACAGGCATACATGCAAACAAACATATACATATAATATAAAATTAAAATATTTTAAAAGAATTTAGGGTTGACCTCTCTGCAAAAACGGCATATTAGTAACTTCAGTTATAAACCATGGGCCTCTTCATAACATGTCCACAGAAGACCCCAGAGTATTAAATTAAATTGACTTCAAAATAAACAGAAGAAATATAAATTTTGACACACACACTGTTTTGCATTACAACATTTGGGGGCTGGGGATTTGGCTCAGTGGTAGAGCATATGCTTAGCATGTGTGAGGCTCTGTGTTTAATTTCCAGGACACACACACACACACACACACACACACACACACACACACACACACGCACTGGGGATCCTTTTTCCAAGAATGCAAAGTACAAGCTGACATGGTAGACAGAGGTGTGTTAGATATGTTACTATGGAAAATTACGTTCCTCACCATTGTCCTTAAATACCACACTGCATTTTATTGCTTTATCCTCTTTGGTGCCGTAAGGAAAAACAAGCAACAGAGACATCATTTATCTTTTTGAGCCACAGAAATTAAGACAGTAGTGGTATATATGTGCCTATAACCCCAGCATTGAGGGCAAAGGCAGGCAAATCTGGAGAGCTCACTGTCCAGCCAGTCAAGCTGATATGACGAACTTCTGGTTCAGTGCCAGAACTTGTCACAGGGCGGTAAGACGGAGAACAATAGAGAAAATGCATAATGTCTTCCTCTGTTCTCCACATGTACACACTTGGATGTGCGTGCCTGCACACTCGCATACATGCAACACACACACACACCACATGAAAAAGAACAAAATCAAAGTAGTATTTTATTTCAGTTGATGGCCATTGGCATATGGAAATCAGAATGAAAATTTGAAAACATTGACTTTTATCAATAGGCATAAGTGCCAATGTGGTATGGATGAGATCTTATGCACAGGGTCCAATGAAGAAGAATCTGATGCTGGGCATTCATTAGGAAAAAGAGTGGTTCCTTCCCCCACCTCTTCCCTAGTATGAAAGGCAGAAAAATTGCTCCTTGAAAAATAAACTTTGGTGTCCTCATCTGTAAATGTAAATAAAAATTGCAGCTGCTTCATAGTTATTGTCGGAATACAAATGTATCCCGGAGGCCCCCCCAAATTGCCTTTACTCTTGATCGCCCACCATAACTAGATGGTAAGACCCTCTTACTGAAGACACAGAACTTGTCAACACAAATTTTGGTTGCAGGGCATGATCTGGAAACTTCTTCCCTGTTGGCTAGCTTTCAAAGTGCTAAGCAGGTCACTGGGGGAGAGCAGTCATCGATGGATTTACCCAGCAGCAGACACTGCATGCTGTACTACACAATAAGGACAATATAATTATGGGGATAATCAACTGCTTTCTGATTAGATTTGAGACCCCCTCCACCAAAGGAAATTCATGTCTGGTTCTGTAACCCAAACTCAAGGCCAGAGAAGTCATAAGCTCTGTAGGGGAACCTACTACCATTGTTTTGCTAAATGGACGTATAGTCAAACTGCCTTCTAAATATTTGTTTATATCCATATATTAATACCACTCTCAACTTTGGTTAGAGTAGCTTCTTTTTGCAGTGGGCAGCAGTCAATGCAGAGACTCATAACTGGTCCAAACTCTGAGAATTAGTGACAGTTGAGTGCTTGGCCGTAAACGGGACATCTATATCAACTCCTGCAATGCTCAGGGAACATCACATAAGAGGGAACAGAAGAGTGCAAGAGCTAGAAGATGGGGAAGAGTGCTGAGAAATGCTGTCTTCCGGACATGACATGGCTCATGAACTCATGCAGCTGTCAGGTCTGGTACCATTACCTGTACCAGACAGGCACAAGATCCAGCCTGTCAATAATTCCAAGTGGGAATAGGGAGGGACTCATGGTACTCCATCCCAGATGAGGAGTCATTGGCAACTGATAGCTGCTGTTGGCATGGGAGTCATTTTTCTCCAGGGGTGTGGCTCCTGGTGGGTTGTCCTGTACTTGCAGACATGGTTAGTTGGACTCGATGGGTTATTTTTAAAGAAAGAGAGGGCATAAAGGTGGGAGGGGCACATATGGGCGGGGGGCTGTCAAGAGGAATGGGAAAGGAAGTTGGGGAGTTAGGGGTAGATATGCTCAAGATACATTGTATATATTATGAAATGTCAAAGAATAAGTTAAAAATGATTTAGAAAAAGAACATATATGTGAAACACCCTGCCTCCTATCCTGAACATGGTCTGTTCACAGTAAAGAAAGAAAAAAGGTCATTATTATTTGCTATTTTTCTTAAGCAAGTATGCAAAAACCTTAGCATGCAGCCACACTGAAACATTTGCTAGTTAAATATATAGTTAATGAATATATATGTATATATCATGCTGCTTAGCACTCGCTTACTGGTAGGGACATATTGGTGTGTAAGAAAAAGAAAAGTTCTTACCTTATGGTGCTTAGGATGTCACAAGCAAGAGTATTCTGGTAACAATCACTCCAATCACAGACTATGAGAGGAGGGTGCAGGTGCTACAAAACCTAAATACAAGGCTGGCAAGATGGCTTAGCCAATAAAGGCACTTGCTGCCAAGCCTGCCAACCTGACTGGGATCTGAAGGTCCCACATGGTGGAAGAAGAGAATCAATTATTTTAAGTTGTCCTTCGACTTCCAGATGTGTGCAGCACATACCACACACAAAAATAAAGAAATGTAATTTAAATTTTTCTGTAAAATATGAATCTAAATACAGGTGTGCAATCTTCTCTGAGAAGGCTGATACCAAAAGTAGCATTTCAATCAAAATCTACAGTCAGGAAAATAGATTGATAGGGATGGTACTGATGGAATAGGGTGAAGTAATGAAAGACCTCATTTCCACTGAAGATATTTTTACCTAAAAATGATAGAAGATTATTTTCCATTGTCTCTGCAATCTGAAACTATTACTGTTGATATCATTAAATTGTTATGCTCAAAATCAATGTAAGAAAATTTTATTTAGTGAAATACATTAAAGTGAATTAATTCACACAAACTCTAATGCTGTGGGATGGTCTGTATGTCAAATGTGTTGCTGATTGGTCAATGAATAAATCACTGATTGGTCAGTGGCCAGGCAGGAAGTATAGGTGGAACTAACAGAGAGGAGAATTGAGAGAACAGGAAGCTGGGTGAGGGAGACACTGCCAGCCGCCATCAGGACAAGGAAGATGTAAAGTACCGGTAAGCCATAAGCCACGTGGCAAGGTATAGATTAATAGAAATGGATTAATTTAAGCTGTAAGAACAGTTAACAAGAAGCCTGCCACGGCCATACAGTTTGTAACCAATATAAGTCTCTGTGTTTATTTGGTTGGGTCTGAATGGCTGTGGGACTGGCAGGTGTCAGAGATTTGTCCTGACTGTGGGCCAGGCAGGAAAACTCTAGCTACACTCTAATATTGTGGGTTATTGATGCTAGAACTTTCAACATGAAGCCTATGAAATCAAGGTTCTATGGCATGTTTACATGAAGATGAATTCAGCTTTATTTTCTCTGGAGAGTTTCTTTACATGTTTGTATTTATAGGCATCACTACAGAGTGGAAAGAACACTGGACCTGACGTCAGAAGGTCTGGGTTCTATTTCTGATTGTTGATCTTCTTCTAGGAAGCCATGAGGGAGGCATTTTATTAAAGGGGGTATTACTTACTTAGGTCACAGAAGCTTAACAGAGGGCTCCCAGCTCAGGCAAGGACAGTATGTGTTATCGACAGAGGGTTCCTCAGATCTCTGTCTTCTGTCACTCAGTGTCACATAGCTCTTCCTTTTCAGCTTAAGGACCTTTTTAGGGTGACGGGGTTGTTACCTTAAGAGTGAAAGGGAAGAAAGAAAAGGCCCTAGCAGCTTGTGATAAGGAATAATTAAATAGGAGCATAATTAACTTCAGACAACGAGGAGAAAAGAAGAATTGGAGGCTTACTGCTACTTCAAGCCACGTGGGAATTTTCACCTCCTCAGCGATTCTGGGGGACCTCTCGCCAGCAATAATAGTACTGCTCTGAAACCCATCTTGTTTTCTCAGAGTGTCATTTTCTCCAGCTTGTTCTTCGTCCAGAAGCTAGATGCCTTCCCTTACTCCGTTCATGCCTCATCTTTTCTCCTTTTCTTCATCTACTGCTTTCTTTTCCTACTTAACCTACTTTCCTTTTTTTATTGATTACCCAAGAGTATGATCATTAATTAAAAGCCTTAATAAACAATAAAAACAAAAATGTATCATAATAAAAGTCTCAAAATTTCTAGTCAGTGTTTTGACAACATACCATGGCAACACAGCAAAGCTGCCAACAAATTAACACCCAAAGGCTGTTCACTGCTCACGTCCCCCAAGTACTGACAAGGATCTCACTTGCAAGAAGCAATATCCTATCACACGTTGCTACTTAAAAAAATAAGGAAAAAAGTATGGAGATTAATAAGAATTATATTTATGTTCAATGTATAAGCCACTCTAAGCTAAACATAACATACTCTTGATACAGTAAGACATTTTTATGTCATTCTGTAATAGGCACTTCAAAGAGATTATCTACAATAGTTGTAATTGCATAGACAAGAAAACAAATATAGGTAAATAGATGTGAACAAAAAGTTTGATTTAGATTTCATAGAATTAACCATGGGATTTCTTTACATTTGAAAACTAAAAAAGGAATTACTTGTGGCCAGAATACTTACATCCAATATTTTATTTGTACATATCATAATAAACTGTCATTCTTTCAGAGATATTACTAATATAAATATGCTATAGCAAGAAAATTTCTTAGCATCCCCACTGCCTTGGTATTATATGGTTCTTGAACCAACCACTTTGGTGAAGGAGGAAATCCCCTTTTGACAAGCATCACAAGCAACGGTGTCAGCAACCAACAGAGGGGAGGTGTGATGAACTTTTCCCAACATTCTTCTTTTGTTTAGACTTAACTTTTAAGAATTTGCATCAATAGACATTAATGGAATTTCAGGCCTTTTACCCTAAAATATGACACTGTGGCATTTTAGAAAGCACAAGAAATGGGAATTTCTTTCTCCATGCCCCACAGGAATAGGTCATAAAAGAATCCTCTACTTTCTTGGGAAGCAGGAGCACCCTGATGAGAGGCCCCATCTTTAAAATCTAGCATAGGTGTATGTCTGAAATGCAATTCTTGCTAATACGATTCAGCTCGTGTCAGTTCTGGTGATATATAGTCACGTGCTCTCACTTGTACAGCCTGTGCTTTACCCCTGAGCCATATCCCCAGCTCTCTTTTCTTTAGCCATTTTAGGGGAAGAAGGAGAAAATAGGCTAGAGTTCTTTCTCTGACATCTGGTACATTTGGAAAATTCTGACTTTATGTTTTGCCAGCATTCAAGTCTAAATGGCATGAAGGTTAGGTTGTATATTCAGGGGTCAATAGTAGTTGATCAGGTTTCTTCCTGCAGTTCAGCAATGTGCCTTGGAGTTTCACTCAAGATAGAGGACTTTACTATAAAATGGCATTCCTGTAGACAAGCTGCAATCACAGCAGTGACATGCCTCTGTAAGTGTTTCAGAAACAAAGAAACAGAAACCAGGAATGTTGAAAAGGAAGATTTGAAACTCAGCCCTTTGGTGCTGTCAATCACTGGGCTGAGGGGAGGTGCTATGACTATCCTACATTCCTTACAGAAGTGCTTACCCATGAGTCCATCCCTTACAGCATTTATCACCAATGGGAAGAGTCCATCCCTCACAACAGTAATCACCCATGGGAAGAGTCCATCCCTGACAACAGTAATCATCAATGGGAAGAGTCCATCCTGACAACAGTAATCACCAATGGGAAGAGTCCATCCCTCACAACAGTAATCACCCATGGGAAGAGTCCATCCCTGACAACAGTAATCATCAATGGGAAGAGTCCATCCCTCACAACAGTAATCACCAATGGGAAAACTCCATCCCTCACAACAGTAATCACCAATAGGAAGAGTCCATCCCTCACAACAGTAATCACCCATGGAAAGAGTCCATCCCTTACAACAGTAAATATCCATGGGAAGAGTCTGTCTCTTGCCCTAACAACATGAGATTCCTGAAATGCTCGATTCTCTCTTTACTTCAGTCCACACATCAGCAACGTTCTGTTGTAAATTGTATTTTCCAGTTACACATTTCCTCATGTAAAATACCTGAAAGATTGAAGACTGTCTTATAAACACCTTCTTAGTATGAAGTAACAAAGATATGTCCTAGGTTTTCATCACCTAGCAAACTTGTTTACTAGCATGAATGGATCTTGGCATAACTAGTTGAACTAAATAAAAATGAATTCCTGAACATACTTAGTTTTAACTGAAGGACATCTCCACCTCACATGTATTTGCCCTGAGAATTTCAACCTGAAAAGAACCTGTTAAGTACTTTCTTTACCAAATTTTAAACACAACACGAATGAACTAAAACCCTTATTGTTTTATGTAAAGTAAGAAACAACCTGCGAGATCTTGTCAGGCATAATGTTTTATTTAACTAAAACTATGTATAAAATTTTCTCTTTTGTTATGTCAATGATAGTAATTAGTGAGTCTAGATAATGGTTTTGAAGTTCATTATAACATTCTTTCTATTTCTATTTTCTGTGTATTTGGCAAGTCCATAGCAAAAATTAAAAAAAAAAACAAAGAGCAAACAAAAAGACACACCAGGGCATTTAAAAGTCATCTTCAAAGAAATTCCTACAATCAAGGCAATGTGGTTTGTTCTCTGCTTAGATTCTTCTTGTATTTGTCTCCACAACAAGGAAAACGGCAGCTCCAGTTACACAGGCAGTGGTGTCAGGTGTCTCCCCTTTGCCTCCTGCTCTGTGCTGTTCCTTTGCCAGAAGGCACTATATTTGGATCTATGTGTAACTGTCAACACTCTCGTTCAAGCTGTAAAGAATCAACTAATTTCTTTTCTAGATGGGATTGATTCTTGTCTGCCTTTGTCAATGATTTTGAAATATCTATGATAGAGGATTTAAAATTTCCTAGGAGATGTTTCTGCTCTCTTGATAAAATAACTAGAAATTATCTTAGAATGTCAATGCTTTCCCCCCTTAATAAATTTGTGCATTTTATTTTGATCAAACCCATCATTTACTTCTTCCCCCCAACTTTACCTGGGTTGCTCCTTCCATAGCCACCAGAAATTCTCAGTTCTCTCTCTCTCTCTCTCTCTCTCTCTCTCTCTCTCTCTCTCTCTCTCTCTCTCTCTCCCTCCCTCCCTCTCTCTCCCTCTCCCTGTCTCTGTCTCTCCTCCCCACACACACCAAAATAAAAACCTTATTGAGTCCAACCAGAGTTGACTGCATGCATGTGGGTGTATGCTGTCCACCGCATCCTGCACAACAAGGACTTACTCCTGAAAACCTACTTTTTCTCCTCCAGGACCCATTGACTCTTTGTAGCTTCTCAACTAGGAGTAGGGCCTTGTGAGCCTACTCACCCATTCCATACTAGAATATTGACTAGGTAGACCTTGTGCAGATCTTTCATAGTCAACCAGAGCTATTGAAGGTTCATGAGTGCAACTGTCTGTTATGTCCAGAAGACACTGTTCCATGGCAGGCATACTTATTTCTGATTCTTACAATCTATTGGAACATGGTGTTACAACATATTCCATGGTGTTCCTTGAGCCTTGTGGGGAGGAAGTATGTAAACATTCCCTTTGGGTATGTTTGTTCACTCCTCAGTCACTCATTTTCTGCACTTTGATTGTTTATGGTTCTCTGTGTTAACCTCTGTTCACCATAAAAAGCAGCTTCTCAGCAGAGAGATGAGAGATGGACAGGTAAGGATAGTATTTAGAAAGCAGTTGGATAGCATATCAATTTGTCAAAATTATAGTAGTAAGCCCTCTCCTAGTGTCTATGGCCTCTGTAGCTACAAGTTCTTGGCCAGACTTCTCAGTTGGTTTGTGCTTTGTATATAGGAAGGCTACTCATTTTTTATGTGTTAATTTTATATATCCTATTTCCCTGAAAGTGTTTATCAGAAGTATCCTGGTGGAGTATTTAAGTTCTTTTATGTATAAAATTATATTATCACGAATATAAATGCTTTGACTTCTTCACTTTCTATTTGTATCCTCTTGATCTCCCTTATCTGTTTATTGCTCTAGCTAAGACTTTAAGTATTATACTGAGTAGGTACTGAGATTGGACATCCTTGTCTTGTTCCTGATTTTAGCGGAAATGCTTTGGAGTTCTCTCTTTTTAGGTTGATGTTGGCCATGGACTTGATGTAAACTGCCTTTATTATGCTGAAGTATGCCCTTTGTATCCTTAGCCTCCCCAGGACTTTTATTATGAAGAGGTGTTGGCCTTTTCTGCATTCAGTGAGGTCATGATCATGTGGTTTTTGTCTTTCAGCTTGTTTTTATAGTAGATTACATTTATCAATTTATGTATGTTTAACATCCCTACATCTCTGGGATGAAGTCATCTTGATCTTTTTCATGTATTCTTAGATTCAATTTGCAATTTTTTGTATCTATTTTCATAAAGGATATTGGTTTGCAATTTTCTATTTGTATGGTTTTAATATCAGAATAATAGAGGCTTTGTGAAAAGTATTTGTTAATGTTCCTTCTGTTTCTATTTTGTGGAATAATTTGAGGAATATTGGAATTAATTCTTCTTTGAAGGTCTGGTAGAATTCTGTACTGAATCCATCTGGCCCTGGGATATTTTGGGAGGAGGGTTGGAAAATTATTAATTACTGCTTTTATTCCACTAGAAGCTATGGGTTTGTTTAAATTCTTTATTTTGTCTTGATTTAATTTTGGCAGGTTGTATATACCAAGAAATTTATCCATTTCTTTTAGGTTTTCCACTTTAGTAGGATACAGATTTTGAAAGTCTGTTCTTATTATTCTCTGAATTTTCTCAATTTTCATTTTCATTCAGTTCTAAAAATGTTAAAATTTAATTAATTAAAATGTTCAAATTTAGATAGAAATTATTTGTTTTTATCCTTGGATATTTTTCTCTCTCTGAAAAGGTTCAAATTTAATTAATTAAATTAAATCTTTAATTTCTGTCTTGTCCCAATTTAACCAATAGTGAGTTTTTCAAAGTTTTCATGCATTTGAATATTTCTGTTGTTTTTGGTAGCCAGATTTAATCCCCAGTGGTCAGGTAGGATGCAGTTTTATGTCAGTTTTCTTATATCTGATAAGATTTGCTTTGTGTCCTAATATGTGGCTAATTTTGGAAATTTCCATCATCTGCTGAGATGAAAGTATATTCTGTAATGTTTGAGGGAAATGTTCCATAGATTTCTGCTCAGTCCATTTGATTTAGGACATTATTTAGCTCTAGCATTTCCTTGTTTGGTTTTTGTCTAGATGGCCTGTTTATTGGCAAGACTGAGATATTAAAGTCATCAAGTAGTACTGTGTGAGGGTCAACATGTGATTTAGCTGGAGCACTGTTTCTTTTATGAACTTGTGTATCTTTGTGTTGGTACACAAACAATTTGAATTGTAATATCTTGGTGGATTTTTCCTTTTATAAGTATATAGTGTCCTTCCTTATTTCTACTGATTAGTTTTGGCTGGAAGTCTATTTCTTCAGATATTAAAATAATTATATCTGATTGGTTCTTGAGTCCATTGACCTGGAATACCTTTCTGCATCCTTTTACCCTAAGGTGATATCTAACCTTATTGATGAACTATGTTTTTTGATGCAGCAAAGAGACAGATCTTGTTTTATTTCTTTTTGTTTGTTTTTTGTTTTTCAAAACAGGTCTCACTATGTACCTCTGGCTATTCTGGAACTCAGTATGTAAGACCTGGCTCACCTCTAACTCACAGAAATCTGCCTGCCTTGCCTCCCAAGTGGTAGGATTAAAGGTGTGTTCCACTGCACCTGGTAAAATCCTGTTTTCTAATTTAATCTGTTAGTCTGTGTCTTTTTATTGGGAGAATTGACACCATTAATATTGAAAGTTGTTAATGAGCAGTGTTTAGTGACTCATCTTATTTTGATGTTGTGGTATGAGGTTTTTCCTCCATTTTATTTACTATTCTGGGATTATGTATCCCTTGTGTCTTATGTACCCCTCCTCAGACTGGACTTTTCCTACTAGTCCCTTCTGTAGAGCTGGATTGGTAGATGGAAATTGCTTGTTTGTTTTTATCCTCAGATGTTTTTCTTTCTCCATTGATTATTATTGTTAGTTTTGCTGGGTATAGTAGTCTGGGTGGTAGCTGTGGTGCCTTAGAGCTTGTAAAACAACTGCCCAGTCCCTTCTGGTTTTCAGAGTCTCTGTTGAAAGTCTGGTTGAGCTTGCCTTTATATGTGACTTGGTGTTTTTCTCTTACAGCTTTTAGTATCCTTTCTTTGTTCTGTACATGTTTTATTTTGATCATACTGTATCCTGGGAAATTTCTTTCCTTATCCTGTCTATTTGGGGTTCTGTATGTACTTTTTGTACTTTGATAGACATCTCTTTTTTAGATTGGAAATATTTTTCTTCAATGATTTTATTTAAAATATTTTCTGTATTTGTGACTTTGGTTTCTCCTTCCTCTATCCCTATTTTTCATAGATTTAATATTTTTGTAGTGTTCCAGATTTCTTGCTTGTTTTGTGCCTGGATTTTTTAGATTTAAAATTTTCTTTGACTGAGTCATCCATTTCTCCTACCTTGTTTTCAAGACCTGAAATTCCCTGTTCCATGTTTTGTAATTTGTTGGTGAGGCCTACTTATCAGGTTTTTTTTTTTTTTGACATCCTAAGTTTTCACTTTTAATTTTATTTTAGTTTGAGTTTTCTTTGTGATTCTATTTCTTTGTTAAATTCTACCTTCTTGTCATGTAATGTTTTCATGGTTTCATTCAGCTGTTTGTCTTTTCATGGTCTTCAGGAAGCATTTATTATATTCTCTTTAAGGGCCTTGAATAGATTTGTAATTGCTATTTTGAAATCCTTGTCTCATGCTTCAGCTAAATTATTTTTCTCAGGGCCCATTGCAGTAGAGTTGCTGGCTTCTGGATGAGGCATATTGTCTTGGCTGTTTATGTTTTTGTTTTTGCACTGAGGCCCAGGTACCTGGAGTTATGCTGTTTGAAGTACTTCTTGGTGTAGCTGTCTGGTCTCATCTTTGTTGGCTGGGTATTCATTCTATTCTTTGGTCTCTGTTGTCCATTCTGAATCCTAACCAAGTATGGTGGCTATAGGGTCCTGTAGCTAGAGTTTTCCTGCCTTGCCCACAGTCAGGACAAAACTCTGTCTACCGCCAGTGCCCCAGCCACTCAGACCCAACCAAGTAAACACAGAGACTTATATTGCTTCCAAACTGTATGGCCATGGCAGGCTTCTTGCTAACTGTTCTTATAGCTTAAATTAATCCATTTCCATAAATCTATACCTTGCCATGTGGCTCATGGCTTACCGAAATCTTCACATGATGCTGGTCATGGTGGAGGCTGGTAGTGACTCCTTCTGCCTTCCTGTTCTCTCCTTTCTCCTCTCTGTTAGTCCCACCTATACTTCCTGCCTCGCCACTGGCCAATCAGTGTTTTATTTATTGACCAATTTGACATACAGACCATCCCACAGCAGGGTCCCTTGTAGAAAATGCATCCGTTGGTTGGCAGTTACACAAAGAATCAGATGGACTAGGAGGAAAGGCTGGACGGGGCAGTGGAAAAGAATCAAGGGACTCTTGGTCCACACTAGGAGGCATGGCCCCCAGAGAACGGAGATGGGGTGGGATAAGAGGCTCCTGCGGGCAGGCTGCAGCAGGAGTTACTTACTAAGAGTAAGTCTGCAGAGACTGGAGTGGAGTACAGAAAGGACAACAAAGGTCACCTACGAATTCCCAGACTATGAGGCTATTGAGGGTCCCCATTAGAGAGTGGTTCTGAGAGTCTGTGGGTGATACAAAGGGATGGATATGGGCCGCAAGGAAAGGCTGAGATGGGTGGCAAAAGAGATCTAGTGGGACCCTGGGTCTGCATCAGTGGGTGTATTATTTAGGGAATGGAGGTGAGGAGGGAGGAAAGGCTTCTGCAGGCAGGCTGCAGCCGGACTCTAGAATCATATTTTGATTAATTACTAGATCACTTTCAGCACTCCATCCCTTAGATTTGGCAAAGAATGTCATGCTTTAATTCTTTCTACTGTGCCTACATGAATACCTTCCAATGAAAACAACAGTTTCCCTTGCTTTTCCCCCATATATAAAGGGATTCTAAACACCCTTAGCAGAGGTACTATTTTTTTGGATGGAGAGGTTTTACTATAAATAAAGCATGGTAAGATTATGTTTCCCCAAGGATCTTTCTAATCCAAAATACTACTTAAGACCTCATTTGTCCATTAGCTTGTTAATTATGTCCTTATAACTCTCCCCTTGATGGAGAAATGTGTGGAAAGGTGTGACATTTTAAACCCACTGTACATAAATCTAAGAGAGACTGTTTAATGAGTCAGCAGATTAATTTCTTGCCACAACCAATTAGTGAGGTCTGCTCCAGGTCTATTTTTTCTTTCTTTCTTGACTTCCTCCCCAAACATCTTCTTCTGCCAAGCCTTTCCAATTACTACCCACACATTACCTCCAAAATCCTTCATGGTTTTGAACCTCTCAACCACACTGTGTGACAACCCAGTGAATTCACTGAGGAAGACAGTGGGCAGATGAGGAATATTGCTCTCCTACAACCTCAGATGCAGGGCTCCTTGGCACTTTTTTCATTCACAATTCTTAGTCATAACTTACTTACTAATCCAGTCTTTTTGTTCACTAGAAATTGTCAGCAAGATGCATTGTCTCTTCAAGAGTACTCCTTCTCCTTTGGTAGTAATTATTAATGTCACTTTGTAAGGAGAGACTTGGATCACTGAAGCTAATTTAAACCACTCCTTCCTCCTCAGTTGTACATTTCCTCTGTTGCCTAGAAGGTCTGGTTTTATATTCATTCTCATCCTTTTATTTCCTTTTGTTCTCTTCATACCTGCTCCAATTCTGCCCTTCTCCCCAGATTCCTCAGGGTGCCTTCGCTTGCATTAGAATAACACAACGTTTTCAGTTTCTCCTCAATATGGAATATTAAAGTGTGAAACTAGATCATGCTGCTCTTCTGTTCTAGATTTTAACCATTAAACAGTCCTACTCTTCCAGTGCTTTGGAGACATAGAAGACAAATTGACATAGAGTAATGTAGAAACTTTTAAGAGACTGCTGGTTTATAAAAACTCGTCATGGCCATGTCATCTTGCAGTTAAAAGTTTCTGTTATTTTTGAAGGACTGCAGGAGGTTCTGAGTCATCTATTGGATAATAAAATGCTAAAGCAAACATTTGTACACTTAGGTAAATACTGTATTTAGATAGAATAGTCTACAAACTCTTCAGCCAAGTTGGATAATCTTTTGATTCCCCACTCCCTTCTTCTCTTCCAGCTGGTTTTGGTGGAGTTTTGAATATGGTTTCATCTTTGGCCAGTGCCTTATTGCTTTGCCTGTGAGAGTTAAGAAGTCCAGGGATGCTGGTTTGGCTTCCCAATGACTCAGTTCTCTTCCTGCTAGTGTTAAGTCAAAGGCTGTCCTTCAAATTATGACCAACCATTTATGATTGAAGGGGATGAACAAGGGGAGTCAGATGGGTCAGTGGCCGTTCACAATAAGGCAAGTCGAGGCATCTGTCCTCTGGGATGTGGTTTGGAAAAGTTCACTCTCCCTCATATGCAAATAACTGAACATCTATTTTCTTCCAGTTTGCTGCAGTCTGTACATGCATGACTTCAGACGTTAGTTTCTATGGATTTTCTTCTTTCTTTGGCTTTTAAGTTAGACAGTTTACTTGATTTAACAGCAGCAAGTGTGTTCTGATGACAAGAATGTATTTTATGGTGTAAGACTCTTTGGCTTACTTATATGGCAGCTACTTGTCATTAAGTTAAAAATATTTTATTACTTTATTTTTCATGTGTAGGGGTATTTTTAAAATATGTTTTTATTGATGTTTTGAGACTCTCATACATGCATACAATGTCTTTTGATCCTATCCACCCTCTATTCTCTCCCCTCACTCCTTCCTTCCTTACCTCTCCCAAACTTTGTATCCTTTTAAAAATTTTTTTGAAATTATAATATTCTTATATCATTTCCCCCTTCTCTTTCCTCCCTCCAAACAGTCCTACATGCCAAACACTGGTCTCATTCAGATTCATGGTTTGTTTTACTTTAATTATTTGTGGTGGTTTGGAAGAAAATGGTCCCCATAGGGAGTGGCACAATTAGAAGGCGTGGCCTTGTTGGAGGAAGTGTGTCACTTGGTGGGAGCGGGCTTTGGGATCGCCTGTGCTCAAGCTATGACCAGCGACACAGTTGCTTCTGCTGCCTGTGGATCAAGATGTAGAACTCTCAGCTCCTTCCTTCCCTAGCACCATGTCTGCCTGTGTGTCACCATGAAAACAGTGGACCAAACTGAAACTGTAAGCCAGCCAGAATTAAATGCTTGCCTTTATAAGAGTTGCTATAGTTATGTCTTTTCACAGCAATAGAAACCCAAACTAAGACATTACTGTTATGCATATACAAATATATATATACATATATATTTCTAAATATATAAATATAACATGCTCAGTCTGTATGTTACTTGTATGTATATGTTTTCAGAGCTGACCATTTGGTATTGGATAACCAGTTGGGGCGATCTTCCCTGCGGAAGGCTAGTTCTCCTGCTCTGAGCATTCCTTAGTTGCCTGTACTTCTTTGTCTAAGGTTGTGGGGCCTCAAGTGCTTTCCTGCTTCCATGCTAGCAAGTCTATTGCTGCCATCTTTGTTCAGGTCATGTTCAGGCAGCCATGTTGGAAAGACTTCATGGGTGCAGCTTTTCTGACATTTCTAGGAGACACAATCTCACAGGAAACTTCCTGTTCTTCTGGCTCCTACAATCATTGTGCTCCCTCCTTCTCCTCGTCCTCATCCTTGTCGTTGTTGTTGTCGTCGTCATTGTCCTCCTCCTCCTCCTCCTCTCTTTCTTCCTTCCTTTTCTTCTTCTTCTTCTTCTTCTTCTTCTTCTTCTTCTTCTTCTTCTTCTTCTTCTTCCTCTTCCTCCTCCTCCTCCTCCTCCTCCTCCTCCTCCTCCTCCTCCTTCAATGATCCATGAGCCTTAGGTGCAGAAGTTATGTTGTAGATGTACCAATTGGGACTAGGCTCCATGGCTCTGTGTTTTGATCTGTTGTGGTTTTCTGTAATGGTCTCTATCTGTTGCAAAGGCAATTTTCCTTGACAGGGGTGAGAAATACTTATTTGTGGGTATGAGGATAAATCGAGTGTAGTTAGGGCCTATGCTGTTTTAGTAAAGTGGGGGTTGCAGGTTCTCCTCCGAGATCCATGACTTCACTAGACTTGGGCAGTTGGCGAGGTTTCCAGCACCTGTGATCTCCGTCTTGTTGGATGGATCTTAAGCACAATTAGAGAGCTGGTGGTCCTCATCAAGGTACGTGTGTCACTGTTGTGATGGCGAGGGTGTCATGACATGCTGGCTGTTGTTGTAGTTCATTGGCATCAGGGCTGGGTGGGGCTGTTGGATGTTTTCTTCAGCATTTCGCATGTGGTGCCGTCTGGTAACATGAAAACTAGTCCTCAGGGAGGAGGCTTTAGGGTCAGATCTAGCTCAGGTCCTCTGGGTCCTGTGTCAGAAACGTATAGTGTTTTCAGCAGTAAGGACTTACCTTCCACTTCTGGGGGCAACCAAATGTAACAACAATAACCTAGAATGTTTTGGGAATCTCTTGAAAACCCTGACCCTCAAGAAAGGATTCTCATGCCTTGTGTTGGGGTTTTTGTTAGACAGTCTGTGGCTCTTGGGGAGAGCATTGTGTTTTGCCTGCATATAAGTTTATATACCACATGAGTGTCTTGTGCCCTCATGGCCAGAAGAGGGTATTGGATCTCTTGGAACTGAAATTACAGTGATTGTGAGCCACCATGTGGGTTTGGGGGAATCAAACCCCAGTTTTATGGAAGAGCAATATGGAAGAGCAACCAGTGCTCTTCACTGCTAAGCCATCTCTCCAGCCCCATAGCTACCATTAAATTTAATCATGCCCTTCAAGTGTCTGTTTCCTTCTCTGAAAAAATACATGGTTGAAAAAAGTTAAATAAGATTACCTGTACATAAAGTACCATAAACACATTACATGTATAATGGGTGCTGAAGTTCTCTACTTGTCATTATGATACACCAATCTAATCACTTAATTAGACAAGTTTTATATAGCTATCATTTAACACTTACTTGGTGCCAAGCCTGCTTTGTATGTATGGTCCACTCTCTGTAGCTGGAGTTTTGAATCAGAGGATTCAACTACACACAGATGTATACTATTAGAAAAATCTCATGGCTATACAGAGTATGTACAGACTTTGTTTCTTGTCACTTTCTCTATAATGCAACAGAATAACTATTAACTCTGTGTTAGGTAAATCATGTTAGACATGATTTACAAGTACCAGACTATGTATATATAGTCTATATGCAAACTCTTCATCATTTAACACGAGGAATGTGAGCATCCAAGGACTTTGGTATTGAAAGGAATCTGGAACCAATAAAGTAATACAGTTAGTATCAAGCAATACTATGGAGTTACTTGATAACTTCACAGTTGTTTATGATTTCCTGTTTTAAATAAATAGATAATATAACTTCAGCACGTAATGAACATACATATTCTTAAATTTAAAAAGTTTAAAAAACCCAGTACATATATGTCAATTTAGGCACTAAATGTTCAACAGTATAGTGAAATGTCATCCTACTGAAAGTTATATTTAATGGAAATACTATCCTACTTGTTTCTAAATTTAGATTGATTAGAATGACATAAAACATTTTCAAGGCGCGTTAAACTCCAACTCTAAAATCCCAGTAGCCACATTTCAAATGATTATGGCTGAATGTGGCAAGTGGCTGCTATATCATCAGCTTTGGTCCTACTCGAGAATTCTGCCTGTACCTCTAGATGGTCATGGACTTCTCTGCGGTTTATTTTTGTTTGATACACCACTCGCCTAACACTTGTCTTTTTAACATTTTAAAAGCTAATTCAAAGAGTAAGAGAAAAATGCAAGTTTCTTTTGGAGCGTTCACTGAACATTATTAGTGTTTGCTTGTGAATAAATTCTCTGGGCAAAATTAAACAACTTTATAGAATTAGGTAAATGTGTTGTTGATTTGGACTAAGAAAAATAAGCCGAGGATATAGTGGCTGAATCACTTTTGGCCTTTGCTTTCTATGGCTGTCTTCTAGCGTGACGACAGATTTAACTTCTGCCTATTAGGGTTAGCGATTTTCACCTTCCTCACAAGCACTTCTCAGAGTATACAGAAGTCCTTCACAAAACCAGGCGGTAGTCGCTGAACTTGCGTCGACAGGGATTCAGCCAAAGTCCCTTTCTATTTTTAGCCAGACCAACTGCGGGTTTATTCAAGTTTCTGCAGAGTGAAAAAGCGCTCAAACACAAAACAGAAAAGCGGAAGGCTAGCTCTCTGCCAGGGACCATTCGAAATCCCGGGAGACTACACCCACCGAAACTCCACAGGGGAATTGTTTTTGAGGCGTTTGCAGCCAGCCCCAGCAAGTCCCGGCGCCCAGCCTGGAGACTCCACTTGCCTTCTAAGCCTTGTTGGCGCGGCCCCGCCCAGCCCGGCTTTGGGGTGTGGCCAGGAGCGGAGGGGGCGTGGCCAGCCTCGGGGCGAGGCGGGGCGAGCGCGGAGGCGGAAGTTCCCCGCCGGGCTGAAGGGGACGGCGCAGGCATTAGGAGCCACTTGTCAGCGCTGCTCTGAGGCGGAGGCTGCGCCAAGCGGGTCCGGGGTGAGTGGCGGCGGGCGGCGGAGGAGCGCGTCCTGGTCCGATCGGGGAGAGGAGGAGAAGGAGGTGGCGCGGTGCTGCGCGCCGAGGGGCGCGCGGCGGGAGGAGGACGGGGCGCGCATCTCCCGGGTTCAGGTGCTCTGGGTGCGCGCGGTGGCGGAGGTGGGAGAGGTCCCCCGGCAGGCAGGGCGGCGCGGGACCGGGCACGCGGCGGGATGGAGCGCCCGCAGCCGGGGCTGTCCGCCACTGGCGCTCGGGAGAGCCGGGCGCGCCAGGGGGCGCCCGCCGAGACCTAGGGCAGGCGGCGAGGGGGCAGCACCTCGGCCTGCCGGTGCACCGGCCCCCCGGAGGCTCGGGCGTGCGGAGAATGTGCGCTCACACGGGAAAGCGGCGCTACTTTGTTTGCTGGCTTCCAGGCTACGGAGAAGCGTTGATTTCCCCTCCCTTAAATGTTTGCAATTGTGTAACCTGTTGGGGGGGAGCGTCGGTGCGTCCAGAAATAAAGCCCACTTAACAAATTTGTCGCGGTCGCCGGAGTTTTGAAACAGGTTTACTTGTTGAGGCTTTTGGCAGACGGTGCTTCAGTTGGGTTTGACAATGGGTGGAAAAAGGAAGGGCGTATGGACTGGGCAGAACTTGGAAAGAAAATTCGTGGCTGGGCTGGGCAGGTCTAGGGTGTGATCGCCGGATCCTATCCCAGGTCCTCCTCCTTGACCCGAGGACGTCTGAACCCGCCTGCCACGGAAACTGCTGGCTGGGGAACCTTATTTGGCCAACAGGGCTAGGCGTGAACCTCAGCTGGGAAACGTCTAGTCCTGTGACTTAGTTCTTCAGCCCTCCCACCATTATATCTCAGTAGGAGAGAAAGAATCTCTAGATAGTCTTCTTTAATTGAAGGGCTTGTCACTCGGAGTAGGTCTCTCCCCCTTTTCACTTAATAAGGAAGCTATCTGACTTAGAAATGTGGGAAACCACCTCCAGCCTTCCTCGCTAGCTCTAGATGGAAGGCATAATTTAAATAGTCCCTAAAAGAAAATCCAGAACTCTGCAGAAATTCCAACATTTTTACTTGTTTGAAAGCAGAATAAGCTGTTATTTCCTGCCTGTTCTGTTGGTATTTTAGGATTCGGGCACTAATCACCACATGCGGGAGACTTGGAAAAGGCCAATAAAAATATTGCTGTTGCCTAAGGATCAAAATAATTTAAGACAAATGAATTCCAACTGAAGGCAGCAGAAGGGAATTTAGAGAAGAGACAACCGGTTTTATGGTCTGGCTGACCTGGCCAGTGCTAGAAATTTTAATAATGAATGGGAGAAATCAGGAAGGGAGTCTCTAAGAAAAGGGAAGTTACATGGATGTGGGTTGATACACACATAAAATACATTCTCTCCTAGGGAAGAATGGAGCCGGAGGAAGTTCAGCATAACTTTCACATTCTTTCTTCCCTTGGCACAGTTAACGATTAAAAAAGGACAGTGGCCTGTGAAGTATCAGTTGGCTTACAGATTTATTTGTACTGTATGTCAATATCAAGACTGCCTCTACTGGTCTTGCGGAGATCTTTTTATAACGGGAAGGCGATTTTGTGTGGCATGTTATTAACTCCCTACCATTTTTTTTCCCACCTGCAGTTTGACAGTTTGACTTCTGGTGTCTTTTGAGTCTATTTGTATGGCCATTGCTTACTGCTGCAGTACTAAAGTAATGTCACTGAGCAGTAGTCTAGCACTGCCCTTGCATCTGGAAAGCTTTGCAGTCAGTGCACATTATCCCTGAAGTCATTTTTCTTCAGGAACTAGATTTCCTTTAAAGTGTTGTGTCATTTTCCCTTTTTGAGAAGAAGGAATCTGCTTACCTTCTCCTCAGCGGTACATGTGCTGCTGAACTTGATATGATGGCTAGACGTTTGAGTGGATTTAAGAAGGAGTATATTAAGGTGGTTGATTTAACAGTTCAGATTTTCTAAAGGAAGTCTGAAATATGTTTTTGTATTGGGAATTGGACCTAAGGTCTCATAAATGCTAGGCAAACTCTACCATTGAGCTATAATTTCCAACTCTCAAAGCTTTGTTTTAACAAATGTCTTCAAAGTTATAAAGTCATACACCTACCTATTTTTAAGTGGAAGAACTGTATGTCCTTAATATTATTCTTTTTAAAGAAGGAACAACTTTCATTCTTCCCAATGCCTCCTAATTATCAATAGGACACTCTCAAGTAAATTTTAAAAGAGCTACCCTGGAGTCATTATGAGCCTCAGTGCAGCAAGACGGGAGTGGGGGAGCGGGGGAGGACTGCATCATGGTAATTTTCTAAGGCTCCAATTTAGTTCCCTTAAGGTTAACCTTGTACTTCAGTTATGGTTAGTATAGCCTCATTTACTGGCTTTGGAGACTTACTCTCTGCTTTGCTGGATAATGTATGAGTAGAAAAGAAAACAAAGATTCAGACTAAAATACCACCTGTTCTACAGTATAGCCTAGCATTGCCTATATGAGTGAACATAAGGCCTTAGGTTCAATTCCCAGACCCAGAAACAAAGAACAACAAAACCCCCAATTTCAGACACAGATCATACTTGCTTAGAAAAATCTTAACTGTTAAAATCAACAACTTTATCTTTCCTGCCTTAATATACTTTTTCACTTTTTAAAACACACCAAATTCAAAAGCACGTGTAGATACCTGAACCCACTGAGATTAAAGCAACATTTTACATTCTCTTAACTGTGGAAAATACCATATTCCTATAGAAGAGGCTATGAGTTACAATTCTTAATTAGCATAGTTTGTGCTCATCTCAGTTTCAAATAATTTATTATTTAGAAAACACAAACAGCCAACAGTTCCGCAGTCCCTTTAATATGTCACGTAATTGAAGTAAGTGAGATTAAAGTGCCTTGCTGTCTACAGTAAAAAAAGGACGCACAAGTGCCAGGCAGTGGTGGCGCACGCCTTTAATCTCAACACTGGGGTTCAGGTGGATCTCTGTGAGTTCGAGGCCAGCCTGGTCTACAGAGTGAGATCCTGGACAGGCATCAAAACTTCACAGAGAAACCCTGTCTTGGAAAAAAAAAAAAGGATGCACAAGATGGAGGGAATGGGAAAATCATGTTGAATTACAATTGAAATAAAATCTTCTTCTGGTCTGAGTATGTAATTCCTCCAATAAAATATTAAAGTTTGTATGTGAGACTCCACAACATTTGGTTTAGCAGTTTGGGAATGGGCATGAGTATAAAATTGAGTGTTAACTGGCTTATAGATTCCTTTTCCTCTGCTGAAATTAATCAAGAATTTGCTAGCTATAGCCTGTAGATCCTTTCACCCCACCCCAAAATAGTGAACAGTTTTGTGAGCAGTGCGTTGATGTATGTAATTTGGTTTCTAATAAACAGTTTTTATTAACCATCTCATTTTCTTTTGTAGTTTCTTTCATTGAGTTTGGAACTGCACATTGAACCCTTGGAACCATGAGCAACTACAGTGTGTCGTTGGTCGGCCCAGCTCCTTGGGGTTTCCGTCTCCAAGGTGGCAAGGATTTCAACATGCCCCTGACCATCTCTAGTGTAAGCCACCTTTACAGATGTCACTGCAAACATTCATTCAGGTTTACAGATGTCACTGCAAACATTCATTCACTGTTTGGTCCTGGGGCCCTCAGGACTGTGCTGTTGAATTCTCTGTCGATCTGTACCACACTTACTACAGTTGTGGGAGCGTTTTTTTCTTTCCTCTTGCCAGCTTTGGCTATCTAATAAAGATGAAGAGGGAAGGTACTTAACAAGGATACTTTATTTCAGTTCAGCTTGTTTTCAGTTTCTCTAATATTAACAAACCTAAAATAGAAAACATCGAACTGAGGAGCAAACTCTAAGATTTTGAATTGCCCCTAGTTTTGGAAATTCTTTGGGCTTTAGTTTCTTCAAAAGTACCTTTATGGCATTGTGCTATTAAGTTTTAATGGCTCATTTCAGCTCCAAAAGCTATCTGTTAACACTAGTGATCATGACTGGTTTTGGTATTATTTCTTCACCTCATATTCTGGTGGAGGTAACAGTCATGAGTAAGATGGAAAAAAGTTACTTAGTTCTGTGGAGAGAATGAAGGGTGTGGATCTCCAGCTAGATTGCCTGTGAATAGTTGGGATTTGACTCTTTACCTCATTGGGATTAGTTGAATGTGGTTCGCGCATACGTGCTGGCCTTGAATTTACAGAGATATACCTGCCTCTAACTCCCGACTGCTGAGAGTAGAGGTGTGTACCATATGTCTGGGCTTAGAATGTCTTAATGACTCTGAGAAAGGAGTAATTACAATTTTTACTTAATTGAGACTATAGCAGACACAGTTTCACTCACCAAAAGGGAATTATTGCTATTATTTATTTGCATAACTTCCTTTGTGTGTGTGTGTGTGTGTGTGTGTGTGTGTGTGTGTGTGTGTGTGTGTGTTTGTATGTATATGAGTATGTTGGTGTGCACACTCATGTACAGGCCAGACAGGTTACTGGGTATCTGCCTCATCTCTGTCTGCTTTATTGCTTTGTAATAGGAACTCACTGAACCAGAAGTTCACCATTGACTAGTCTGGTTGGTCAGTGTGCTCTCTTGGGATCTGCCTCTCTCTGCCCACTGACACAGCCATGCCTGGCTTTTTAGATGGGTGCTGGGGATTCAAACTCAGGGCCTCAGGCTTGCAGAGCGAGCATATTTAGCCACTGAGTCATCTTCCCAGCCTTCTACTTGCATAACTTTCTAGAGATTTGTTGCATATTCTTATACATATGAACTTTCTTTGTTAAAATATTAGCATATGATATATAGTTCCCATACCTTCCTTTTCTCTCCATGTTTCCTTGGAGGCACCATTCTCCCATCTCCTTTTCCCCTCCCTCCTTCCTTCCTTCCCTTCCTCCCTGCCTCTGTTTCTCTCCCTCCCTCCGTCCCTCCTTCCTTCCCTTCCTCCCTGCCTCTGTTTCTCTCCCTCCCTCCCTTCCTTCCTTTTTTCCTTCCCTTCCTCCCTGCCTCTGTTTCTCTCCCTCCCTCCCTCCCTCCTTCCTTCCCTTCCCTTCTTTTCTTCTTTTTTTACTTTTTTGACTTCTGGGAGAGTGTCATGCTGTGTAGCAGGCTTAAAATAGGTGGAGATTTCAAGCCTGTCTCAACTTCCTGAGTATTGGGATTATAGTTATTTGCTACAATACTTGTCCCTGATATTTTTAGTTACATATGCTTATATATATATATTGTATATGTAAATATTTTTGTATATATTTTGTCTTAGTACCTATGTAAAATCCTACTTGATTTTGAATGTTTAAGAAAAGTTAGTGCCTCCTGCTTATTACAGATATTACAAATCCCCTTTTAAGTAATCGAGTTCCATTGTTTCTTGGCAGCGTATTTACAAATAGCTTATCTTTAACTTATTGCTGATATTTTTCTTGATTCTAGTTAATCATATTTTTCAGGGAAGTGTATTTAAATAATATAATATGTAAGTTCTAAGACTTTGTGCTTAATTTTAAATGTGAAGTATCCATGTGAAAGTGTTATGTTAGGATTTAATTTAGTCACATGAGGTAGTATTTCTGTACTGAAGATCTGTGATGAGAATGAAATCCTATGGATTTATCTTTACATTATTTTATATTAACTTTTCACTTCCTATTTTAATTTACTAAAAATTGTTTAGTTTAAAAGCTTCTTACAGTATTTATTGTTAACGTGTGTGTCTGTGCGCGCGCGTGCGTGCGTGTGTGCGTGTAAGTACTTGTGTTCATTTGTGTGCACGAGCATGCCATTGGTACAGGGTACAAGTCAGAGGACAACTTGAAGGAGTCTCTTCTCTCCTTCCATGTGTGAGTTCCTGGAACTGAGCTCAGGTCCCTGTACCTGCTAAGCCATCTCACCAACCTTACTTTAAAATATTTCAGGCTTTGCTGAGAAAAGGTCCAGAAGTGAATTGGTACCTAAGTGAGACAAACTCAGTCATTGCCTTGCTGTTTGGTAATAAAGATGTAAAGCATACATATCCTACGCATGGTGCCAGGCTTTACAGAGTTTTGTGCTTCAGTTCCCTGGCAGACAGTCTGTGGGGCTAGCTCTGTTGTGATGCTGACACAGGGAACACTGCATACATACATGCATGCGTGCCCTTCCCTGGCTCAGAAGTGCTTTCCCTGTGTAGACAGAGTGCTAATTAAAGGATTTTGAACATACTGATTAAAAGCGACCACGATAACAAAGCTGCTGAGTTATTTCTGTTCTCTTACAAAAGTGTCTGCCATCTCCGGTGACCTTTTTGGGCCTGTGCAGTGGGGCATGCAATTCATTCTGGACGGGACAGGATTGGGAGGGGAGGGGAGGAGAGGAGGGAATGTTGGCTCAACTGGGCTGCAAGGCTCTTGGCCTTTTAGAGTGGTTATTTTTAACCCCTTGTATGGTTTAGTTTCAACATGCCCAATAACAGTGCCTAATGAAAATTTGTGCCTAATAACATTTATAGTGTGTCAAGATTATTAATGTCACAAATGCCTTACTTATTTTAATTACCCCTCTGATCACCCTTACTCTGCTTTTTTATGTAGAATTGCTGGAATATTTTTCTGTGATCACCAGGATCTTTAATTAATAGAATTAAGAAGCAGTTAAAACCTGACAGTGTGCCTTAAAATGTGTAATTTAATAATTCTCTTATGTAATGATGCATATGAAAATTTTAGCAAGGTTTTGTACATTAAAATCTCTCAATTGTTGTCTTTCGTAATAATATGTAATGAAATGAAAGTTATTTAGGGACTTGAAACATTAAATCCCTCCATTTCAGGGAATATGGCAGTCATTATTATATTGTTATTATTTTTACTTAGCGTGTATTAAAATTGAAAAAGGAAAAAAGAAAAGAAACCCAGAAGCTTGTATGTCTTTATTTTTAGAATTCAGAAGCATACAGTTTTTCCTTTGATGAGATGTATTGAACTCTAAAGGGCCATTTTCATTTCTTAGAACACTGGAACATTGGGGTAGTAACTTAATTGTGAGGTAAATAAGCCACTGGCAAGGACTTGGACATTCGATTTCCCTGAAATTTAGTTGTCCTAGTGTATAAATATGCTAACCTGGCCTGGTTCATAAAGAATGCAAACTAAAAACTCAACATTTCACCGAGCTGGGTTCATCATCTGTATATGTGATATTTTGTGGGTGCGTTTCTAAGGTAGGCTTGGCAGCTCCTGCTAACTTTCCTAAAGGATGCTCAGACTGTGACAACAGCACATTCATGCCATTGTCTTCAGTTTCCTCTTGAAAATGGAGTGTTGCTGCTGGAGTGTGCAGGCTACTTTTTATGACCCTGTGTTTATGGGAATAGCCCTGAAACCATGGAATGTGGGGATGGGTTTCTTTGTAGCAGTGTGGGTTTGTTGGTCTTTGCCAGTGTATTTTATAAGAAGAAATAGGAGATTAGTTGCACAATTCAAGGCTATATTTTGGCAACCTGGTTTTTTCCTGGTGGAGTTACAGGGACTTTTTGTGTAGAAGCATCTTTCGGTGCAAGCTCTCAAAGTGGCAGTAGGTAGCTGTGTGTCGTCATCTGATGTGTGACCCAGAGGATCTTTCTTCATTACTAGCATTTGGATTTCTCCAGTGAGCTCCCAGCTTTCCACTAAACATGTTTTAGAAGTTGCTTGAAGAGATCAGAATGAGGTTAGATTTTTTTTAAAAAATACTCTATTGACTTTGATTTCCAAGGGTTAGAGGAGAATAAATTGTTAGAAGCTCAGACACAATTTCATTTGGATTTTTAAAAGTATAAGAAATAGATCATTTTTCTCAAGTATGGAACTCAGTTTGGGAATATATCACAGAAAACCAGTTGTGAAACACTTGGCTGGGAATTCATGTACTTGAAAGTTATAGGCATTCCTCCTAGAAGGCACTAAGTTTTGGGAAATACAGAATTAATATGGTAAAGAAATAAGCACAGTCTTGCAGTACTGGGTAGTGTGTCACCCCTGTCATGTGACAGTATTTGATGAAATGACAAACAGGTTGGCCAGTGTTTTTCAGTTTTAGTGGGTGTAAATCTTTTGTATTTGGAGGGATTGGCTTCTTCAAAAGGCATTGATTGAAATGGTCCTCAAAGGATGGAATTTGAATACCTCCAGGTTTTCTGTCATTTTTCAGTGCACTGCCGTTGCTTGACTCCCAGTTAAGCTGTGGGTGCAGTGAGTGCTTCTCCAGACATGCCAGCTGCAGTTGCTCTCCTGGATGACAGACTGAAACACCCTTCAGTCCCTGTAAGCTGAAACGAGAGAACTATCTTGCTTTGAATAAATGGGTCCATTGTTAGTTTAATGCTGTTGAGTCACGGTGCCCAGTTAGAAAGGTAATTTAGTTTATGTAAGTACATAATGTGTATTTCACATGTATGTTCACTCTCTGCTTTTAAATATTAATTGCTTTTCTTGGTGGGGGTGGAGTGGGGGAAGCTCAGAATCCTGACTTGTCTGATGTGGTTTTCTCTTTTGTGGTCACAAATATCAGCCACCTTAAGATAATTCTGAAGGTAGTTTTCTATTGTAAAGAAATAAAAATCAACATATTTTATTACAAATGAGTCGTTTTAAAGAATTTTAAACTTCTTTGCTTTGATCAAACACTAGTTTTGTAGGGAAGTTATTTTTAAGAAGAATTTTACGGGTAAGAAGGAGTCTTTTATCTCATGGAAGAAACAGTACTGTAGGGCTAGACCAAAGTAAGAATAGCACTTTAGACTTCAGCAGAGAAGGGTTTTCATTACTTAGGGGTTAGTATTACTCATGTAAATGGAGAGGGCTGGTTGAAGCTTGTGGTTTATTTTGGTTAGTTCTGAGACCTTTTGGTGGTGGTGGGTAGGACGCATGTGGATATGCAGTTGACCCGTTGTCTTTGTTTCTAATATCCTGTTTGCTGTTGTTCTTGCCCAAATTCTCTTTTCCTCAGGTTGAGTCATAGCCCTTTCTCCAGTTATGCGTGAAGGAGGAGAGATCTTGATAGGATTTCATTAATCTAGATGCTGATATTGTTTTTGACAAAAAAGAGCTTGTTCCTTTGGCGTCTTCAAGGGGAATATTGTGCTTCAGTTTTGGCAAGTGAGACTCCAGGCCCTTACTCCAGTTTCTGAGGTGAAAACAGAGACTGAGTATGTGATGTAAAAACTTGACGAAGTGATACACTGTCAGGCGAAGTATCAGTATTTGTCTGTATGTGGAAGGAGATGGCATAGGGGAAATGCAAAGGGAAGACATTAATTTGAGTAACTAAGGGGCAATCACTTCACTGGTCCTCAGCTCTGTCAGATGCAGAGCCACACTGAGGAGGCAGGTTTGATTCACACTAACAAAGAGAGAAAATCAGTATATTTCTTTAGGTAATAAATCAAATGGACAAAGCAGTACATAAGGAAATACATGCTGTTTAAGTGGGCTTTCTCCCCCACCAAAGATGTATTTATTTTTACTTTATGTGTCTGAGTGTTTGGTGAACATGTATGTCAGTGTACTGCAGGTGTATCTGGAGCCCACAGAAGCCAGAAGAAAGCACTGGATTCCTCTGGAACTGGAGTTAAGGTTTCTTGTAAGCCATCATGTGGGTTCGAGGAGTCAAACTTAGGTCCTCTTCAAGAGCAACAAGTGGTTTTTTTGTTTTTTTCATTAACAAATTTTTTATTCATTTTACATACCAACCACAGATCCCCCTCTCTTCTCTCCTCCTGCTCCCCCCTCCCCCAACCCATACCCCATTCCCTCCTCCAAAAAGGTAAGGCCTCCCATGGGGAGTTAGCAAAGCCTGGTACATTCAGTAGAGGTAGGTCCAAGCCCCTCCCCCTGCATCAAGGCTGTGCCAGGTGTCCCATCATAGGTAGTGGGCTCCAAAAAGCCAGCTCATGCACCAGGGATGGATTCTGATCCTACTGCCAGGGGGCCCCTTAAGCAGACCAAGCTACACAACCATATCACTTATGCAGGGGGCTTAGTCCGGTCCCATGGAGGCTCCACAGGTGTTCGTCTAAAGTTTATGAGTTCCCACTAGCTTGGTTCTGTTGTCTCTGTAGGTTTCCCCACCATGATCTTGATGCCACTTGCTCATATAATCTCTCTTCCCTCCCTTCGACTGGACTCCTGGAGCTCGGCCTGGTGCTTGGCTGTGGATCTCTTCAGCAAGTGTTCTTTTTTTTTGGTTTTTCGAGACAGGGTCTCTCTATGTAGCTTTGCGCCTTTCCTGGAACTCACTTGGTAACCCAGACTGGCCTCGAACTCACAAAGATCCACCTGGCTCTGCCTCCCGAGTGCTGGGATTAAAGGTATGCGCCACCACCGCCCGGCTATCAGCAAGTGTTCTTAACTGCCGAGCCATCTGTCCAGTCCCTAAGCTGAATTTCTTAAGTTTCATATTCACTTTGCCCATCCTTCTTCACCATCTTCTGTGTTGAGTAAGTGGAATAATCTACACTTTCAACGGATACCCTAGTTTCTTCTGTAGCTCATAGATATGCTGTCATCCATCTATCTGTCAATTACTGGGACAGAGTTCACTCAGTTGGCATTTGGGCATTTAGTGTTCTCACTGAAGGCTAAACAGTGGCAGCACGTGGCCCTGGGAGACCTACATGTAGGAGCATAAAATGAATGTTGAGCATAAACAGGAAAGAAGGAAAAAAAAATGAAAAGAGATGAAAAGTTGAAAGCCTACAGACTTAGTCAAATCTGGTATTTAAGAAATCTTGCTTAATCCTTTACCCCTTCCTGCTATGAAGGTTTTCTTTAGTAAAACATTCATATAGTGTAGAATTTAAAGATATGACTGCTTTTGTCCTGTTACTCATTTCTCTCTGCAACATTCAGTTGTAGCAATTTCTTGCACATATTTTGAGAGATAATCTGTACATGCGTGTAAATAAGCACATATCCTCCTCTTAACATAAGAACTAATACCTTTAAGAAAGAAAATCTTGTCAGGTTTTTTTTTTTTTTTTTTAAGATCAGTTAACATATCTTTCTTTTAAAAAGAAAACCCTGCTACATTGTGTTTGCATATGTTATCATTTGAGTAAGCAGTTTATATAGTGGACTTTTAGGTTCGTCCTAAGTCTTTTTGTATTTACTGACACTCGTATAATTTTTGCATGCAAGCATGTACACACACACACACACACACACACACACACACACACACACTCACTCACTCCAGTATATTTGTTAGAAGAATTCCTAGAAATGGAACAGCAATGTAAAGGCTTGTATACGTTTGTAGTTTTGGTTGGTATTGCAAAATCTCTCTGTAGAGACACGCCTCCCTGTGATACTGCCTGTTTCCCCATACCTGTGCTAGCATGAGTCTCAACAGACTTTGAACTTTTCCAATCAGATGGGCCAAGGTCCAGCTGTTTCCCTTTTTTCAGGGTTTAATTACAAGTGATATACTAAGATTTCTCCATCTTAGAGTGGTTCATTATTTTCTACTTGCAATCAAGCATATGAAAGAAAACTGTTCTGTCTTTGGATAATGTGGATTTCTTAGTGATTTAAAAATTCCTTCATCCAGAAATTTTATTAATAGTTATTTCTTTCATTTGTTTCTTTTTTCTAAGCAGATTTCCTCTCTGTTACCACAATCCTCCTGATACATGACAGAGGATGATTTGTGTGTGTGTGTGTACATGCGCACACATGCTTGTGGAGGCCAGAGGTCAACAACTGATGTCTTCTTCCTCAGCCATTTACTATCTTATTTTTTGTAACAAGGCCTTTCACTAAATGTGGAGCGCACTGATGACTAGGCTGATTGTCAAGGAGCTCCAGGATTACAGGCGCATGCTGTCATACCTGTTTTTATTTTTGTCTTTGTGAATGGGAGTGCTGACCTAGGTCCTCAGGCTGGCTTGTCAGGCACTGTACTAACAGCTCTTTCTCCACTTTTCTGCCCCCACCCGTTTTATGGAATAATTTCTGACACAGCTCTGTCACAGCTGTTTGAACAGTTAAGCAAACCATATTTAAGAGTTTCGAAGTTGTGACCTTTGGAGTTTCTCTAGCTGCCTGGTGAACTGCATAGGAACTGCATAGTTTTGAATCCCACTCTTCGGTAGCTTTCTTTGTATGATTTGTCAAGGTACTTGGTCAGGTTGTGGGACATAATAAATTCACCCTTCAATGTACTGCTATACATTCTTAAATGTGAAGAGTTTTGAACTGAAGAAGAACCCCTCATTTCTGTGAGTTATTGCATATTACCCCCCCCCCCACACACACGCCTCCCCTGCCTCCCCCAATGGTCTTAAAGTTGATTTCTCAGTAGCTATCACTGCCACAGATACATTTTAATTTACCAAAAGAGGAAGTATTTATTTTAATAACATTAAAAATTGAATACTATTTACCATTAACTGAATACAAGGTCTAAGTGTTGTGATTGAGTTCTGTTGGGAATCTGTGTTGGTCACATTTCTATTTTTGTAACAAATGACAGATTATCAACTTCTAGAGAAAAGGCTTATTTTGGCTCCTGCTTTCTAGACATAGCTTTTGATGACTGAGCATAGCTGTTTGCTTTTAGGCCTGTGGTTGGGAGCCAGCACATCATGGTAGGAACACATATCGTAGCAAAAATGGTATACTTCATGGCTAGGATGAAAAAAATGAGGACCCAGGACAGACTGATGTCTCAAAATCCCTTTCAGGAGTGTGTCCCCAGTGACCATGTGACCTCTTACAGCTTCTCCTGTCTCCTAGTCATTTTAAGCTGGATGCTAGGTTTTTAAGATATGGGCCTTTGTGAGACCAATAATCCAGACTAAAGCAGATTCAGTTGATAATCCATTTTTTTAAAAAATTAGCTTTGGAGACATTAACTTCTCTAGATGGTTAAATTAAGAAACTTAGCTAGAGGAGGTTGTGGATATGTTCTAAAAGTATTTTCCTGGATGATAACTATCTTTGGAAAACAACTGCTTACCTCTTATAGAGGACTTCTTAAGAGCTCTTCTGGAGAAAGAAAGGACTCTATATGTAAATACAACACTGTTACATAGTTTCCTGGCTTTAGCCTTTCCCCTGAAGTTTCTTGTGCTACTGATTCAGAAGTTTTACAAATGCTTCTGATCTTTTTATGCTGGGCATTTTCTGTTTTGTTTGTATGTACCTGTTCACTTTAGATGATTCTAGTTGCCTAGTTTCCAGTTTCCAGAGTGATAATTTTGATATTTTAGCAGACTAGGGTGTTTGCAAAACTCAGGCTTACCCTCTTTTAGTCTGACTCTTTATTCCGAGGAGGACACCTTGCCCAGGCAAGAATTACTGAACCTTACATTTAATACTACCCTATTTTAGAACTCTAATAAGGGTGTCTCATTGTCTGTTAAATTCTTGTTCAGCTCTTCTACCTGGCATCCATGCTTCATATAAATGAACCCATTTAATACAACTGAGTTTACAAGCCAAATCAACTTTGAACTCTAAAGTCCGTGTTCTCTTTTCTTTGTGTCTACTGCCTTTATTGTTCCTTGCTGTTACTAAAGCCCTACCAATTCTTTGAGGCATGCTCATATGCTAGGAGCTCTTTAAAATGTCTGAGAAGTCAACCTCCCTTGGGACTCCTTTCTTTCCTGTATTAAACTGTAGTGGTGGAAATATGCTAACATTTATGGAGCTCATGTTTTTGTCTAGGTCCTATTGCAGATGTTTTCTTCATGTGTAACAGTATATTAATTCCTCATAACGTTTCCAGTGGAAAGTATCTTCCTTTTAAATCTCTTAATTTATATAGATGAAGAAACATGGAAGTTAAGTAATATACCCTAAGTAACATACTAATAGCCAGATAGGCCCAGGACTTGAAACCAGTTGAACTAAGTAGTAATAATTCTTTTAATTATTATACTCTGTTACCAGGGATATCTGAATATGAGCTTCCATTTCACAAAGAATAGATACTGTAATGCTGGGTGTGATGGTGCACACCTCTAATCCTGTCACTCTGGAGATAGAAGCAGGTGGATCTCTGTGAGTTTTAGACTATCCTGTTCTACATGGAAAGTTCCAGGCCAACTACCACTATACGTAGTTAGACTTCTTTAAAAAAAGAAAAAGAAGATTCTATAGAATCGAAGACTTGTACTTATGGGAATAACTGAAATTAGTAATCAATATTTAGACTAGTTTCCAGACTACTTGCTTCAAACCCTCCGGGAGGATTGACAGTGTTGATTGTGCGATTGCCACAGGCTGCATTAGAAGGCTTAGGTTCAGTTTTGCACGTTTTAATGAAGCATTTTGATTTTGTTTTTAATACTAATCAAGGTTGAAATTTCTAGAATATGCCCCAGAAATGATGGCAAAGGCCTTTACCCCCAAAAATATGACCTTCGTGTTCAGCCATAGTTGACTTTCTTTAAAAAAAAAACCTTTTTTTCCAGTGTTGAAGATAGGTGGAGTTTATTTTAGAGTAATTGGAGCACTCTCAACAGCTGTGAGCAAACATCGGCCAAAGAGATCATTGTGCCAATCTATATTCTAGGAAAGTTCTATATTGTATCTAAAATCTCTAGAACAGATAGCTTTTCACAAGGAGAATTTTCCCGACCTGCTGATTGACAGGTCCATTTTGATAGACTCACAAGGGGAGAGACTGGTTCTTTACCAGATAGCTTCTGGGCAGTTCAGAATTATTTTGTAAATATTTGAACCAGCAGTTCTAATTCTGCCCTTTAGTGCTATGCACAGAAGATACTCATGCCTCCATATTTCATCATTTCACATAGTTCAGTGAGTTATATTTCTTGAGAGGGCAAATAGCTTCGTATGCCCAAGGAATAGAAAGACCAATGTTGTGGGATTGAAGTAAGCAAGAGGAAATCAGAGGGAATTGGACAGTGTGTGTAAAGCAGAGTGAGAGATAAAGAACTTCATATAGTGATGAGGATGGTATTGGGGTGATGATAGGAAGTCCACAGATTTGAGATTGATTCTGATTCCTTTGAATTGGAGCTGAGCTGGAGAGAGTAAGTTACTAATTGTGATATTGTGTACCTACAGGCTAGTGTGCTTTGTAAATTGCTTTTAATAGAAATTCCAGGGGAAGAATTCAGAAATTTTCTGAGCCATGAATACTCTGTTACCTTCCAAGGTGGCTATTTTGGAAGTAAAAATATATTTTAATATGTATTTGTTTTGAGAAGTTATTTATAGTTGTAACACATTCATGATTTTTTTTTTTTTTACTGTTACTTGCACACTAATTGGATGCTTTCTGTTTTCTGTTGCTGTAACTTTTTACTCTAAGAAGCAGCTAGTTTCCCCAGATGGCTTCTGTTTTCACTTCCTTGTGATGTTATGACCTTTTCTACTCTAATAAAGAAATGCTGCACACACATTCAGGAATTGTTTACAAGTTTTTCTGGTAGCACTGTTAAAGAGTGTGCCAGTCCCTCAAAGGCATAGTGGATGGTAATTTGTTTATCCTACATCATATCTGTTGAGTTGAAAAAGGTTTTAAATTATTATTATTATTATTATTATTATTATTATTATTATTATTATTATTATTATTATTATTATTTTGTCTTGACACAGGATCCCATGTTGCCCAGGTTGGCCTTGAACTTGCTATGTAGAGGAGAGTGAGCTTGAATTTTCATGCTTATCATGGCTCCTCCCAAATGCTGGTTATTAGAGTTGTATTCCACCACACTGGCTCTAAAACCTGTCTATTTTTTAAGAATGTTTTTAGTGTGTTGATTGATCAGGATAATGTAAAGAGTTGTTTTGATGGCCTTTTAATTTCTGATGAAGTTTTAAAAATTTTAGCAGTTCTTTTTATTTAGGAACTTTCAGAGAGATCATTCAGGGTTTACATCTAGAAAAAGGCTGATTGACAGTTGATGCTTCCATAAAGTATAGAATTTTATACCTTAGAAACATGATTATAATTGGACAGAAGTCATTGGTGTTGTGTAGTGGTAGAACTAGTATAAAAATCATAATGCCGCCTGGTGGTGGTTGTGCACACCTTTAAGCCAGCACTCAGGAGACAGAGGCGGGCAAATTTCTGTGAGTTTTAGGTCTGCAGAGATAGTTCCAGGACAACCAGAGCTGTTAGACAGAGAAACCCCATTTAAAAAAACCAAAACCCCCAAAACTATAATGTCTATGTTATAGTAAATAGTATAACTTCTTTATATTTAAGTTAGCTTTTCATAAATCAAGAAAATATTAAATTTATGACTTTTGAGATATATTTTCAAAATAATGCTTAGAAAACCCACCTAGTAATTATCTGTATTACATTAAATAGATAAATCAGTATACCATGTACAGAATACTTTTCGTAATCATTTTATTCTATAATTTAAATAAATTTAGTTGTAATTAACCTCTATCCTCAACAAAAATTTAAGATAACAGATTATATAATTATGACTGGTCAAAAATTTGTGGTATTTGATTATCAGCTAAAAATTGTATTAAAGTTCCCTGGAGGAAAGCAAACATACAATCTTCCTCCCCCCCTCTCTCTCTTTCTTTCCCCACGTATGTGTGAGTGTATGTATGCATGTATGTATATATAAATAAAGTAGCTCATGAGATTGATTTATGTAATTGAAGGCTGGGCAGTCCAATACTGGTTGCCTGCAGGCTGCAGAGCTAGAGTATACAGTAAACTCAGTTCTGGAGATGGGGAAGCGCTGTAGTCCCATTTGGAACCCAAAAGCCTGGAAGGTGAAAACATTAATTTGAGTTACAAAACAGCACAGAAAATCTTGGTGGAAGAAGCTTGGTGGGGATTCTTTAGCTCATGGAAGGTAGAAAGCACAGAGAAGAGACAGTAAGGGGAGGGACAAGGTACTCAGAATGATCTGCCCCAGGAACTGCTTCCTTCTGCTAGGTCTCCAAACAGTACCACCAGAAGGTGGCCCTGCATTCACCACCATGTCTTGTGGGGAACAATTAGAATTTAAGCCATACATCAGTTGTTTCTAGAAACACCATCACAGATACACTAAAAACTGCATTTTAGTAATCTGAGTCAGTTGTCAGTCAAGATTAGTTATCATATTAATATATTAGTAGTATCTCTTCATTTATTTTTTGTTCATGGGGCTCTTACAGAATTTATATTTTCTCCCAAAATTCCACTTATTAGAATCTTTTGGTTACGTTTATTTGTTTGCTTTCATACTTGTTTGTTTCTTGTTTGGTTGTGTGTGTGTGTGTGTGTGTGTGTGTGTGTGTGTGTGTGTGTGTGTGTATGTATGTATGTGTGCACGAGTGCGCGTGTGTATGTGGAGATTAGAGGAAAACTTGGGGGAGTTTGTTCTCTTCTTCCACCATGTGGGTTCCTGGGTTCTAGCTCAGTGTTGTCAGGTTTGGCTAGTGCCTTTAGTTGAGTCATCTTGCCAAGCTTGGAATCTTTTTGCTGGACTATATTCCATAGACTATACAATAGTTACTGCAAGTGTCAACTCAAAACAGAATGTGTATGTGTGAAACTTGACTCCATAATTTATTAGCTGCATATATTTGGACAGCTACAAATTAATGGGCTGTGTCCCAGGATTGTGATTTGCTAAATGAGGTTGAAAATGGTATTTACATCATTGGATTCTTTAGAGAACTGAATAAACCCATGTAAAGTTCTTAGAATAAGATAACATGTGTTAAGAACACTGTTAGGGCTACCTAATAATATATCTTATATAGCAAATATTTATTTGTAATAACCTAGTAGAAGCAATTTTAAAACAATATTTCATAGTTCTCAATTAACATCTTTGAAATTCAATTCTAGTTTTCTTTTTGGAAGAGAAGGTATAGTAGAAGCACTCGTCCTAATCAAACTTTCTTTCAAATCTCTCTTTTTTTTTTCAAATCTGTTCCTTCAAATTCCTATACATGCATGCACATATATACACATATACCCTTGCAGTTTGAATTGAATTGCTTCATGAAGGCTTGTCTGTATAATATGTACATAATATACGTTTATTGAGTAAGTAGTTGTGTAGTCTACTTTTTATGTCAACTTGACCCAAAGGTAGAGTCATCTGAGGGGAGTGAACCACAATTGAGAAAAGGCTTCTATTTGATTGGGCTGTACGCAGGCAAGTATACAGGGTATTTGCATAATTAGTGATTGATAGCAGAGGGTCCAGCCCATTGTGGATAGGGACACCCCTGGGCTGGTGGTCCTGGGTTCTATGAGCAAGTCATGGGAATCAAGCCAGTAAGCAGCACCCTTCCATGGCCTTACATTAGCTCCTGCCTCCAGGTTCCTGCCCTGTTTGAATTCCTGCTCAGATGACCTTCAGTGATGAACAATAATGTAGAACCATAAGCAAAATAAACCCTTTCCTTTTCAAGTGTCTTTTGATCATGGTGTTTCATCACAGCAGTAGAAAACCTAGCTAAGTCAGTGGTTCATTTTCTTATTGCATCTGTCATGACATAAACTATCAAAGAGATTTGACAGCAAGCTTGGTACCCTTGGTGCATCCAACTAGATAGACAACTATCCACAGTGATTGGCATTCACTGTAGTGGGTTTGTGTTGTTGTTTTTTCCTTTTAAAGCCCTGGTAGACTATATTTCTAGTGAGAAGCAATTGCTTTAGGGAATAGTTTTCACTTGTGGTGAAGAATAAGTTATAAAAGAAAATGTATAGACCAGAAAAGATAAGCAATGTCTGCCATTTGTCCTATTGCTTTCCAGGAGTGTTGGCAATATTAACAGCCCTTTGTGTGTAGGTTTCCATGTCCCTCATCTGTTGTCCTAGCCACAGCCAACTTTCTGGATATGAGCTGAGTGCCTGACCAATATGCAGCCATTTATAGACAAAATTAGGAGACTGGTATTTGATCATGCTAGCTAAGTTTATGAAATATAAAGTTCAGCCAGTCTGAGCTTCAGTCATGTTAATAAATGTAGATAATTGTTACTCATTCTTTACTTTATTTATTCATTCTACAAATATTTATTAAATTGGTAATGTGCTAGATGTTGTAGGAAACAACATAATAATACAAATTAAACAAAGATCATGACGTCTCACATCTATATTTAGGGACACAAGGAAGAAACCATAAAGAGAGTTGATAATAAAAGTATAATATACAGTGCTTTAGACTGTTTAGGCATTTGTTAAGTACCATTTGAAATTGCTTTTATGTATTTTACTTTAATAAATGCTTTGGTTTTATTCATTTACACTTGACATTAATGACTTCTTAAAGACACTAATGCAGTAAAGACACTGTACACACTAATAAACTTTTTTGGAGTGTATCCAATAGATACTAGAATTTCTCAACTTCCCCTTTTAAGCTAAAATTAAGTCTAAAAGAAAAACAACCTTTTGTGAAGACAAACAAATTCACTTCATCTTAATATTCTAGGATGTTAGCAATGGAAATCAGCGTGCATTCACCATCCGATCAGTTATCAGTGAAATTTGTTTACTCTAGGATGTTAGCAATGGGAATAAGTGTGCAGTCACCATCTAATCAGTTATCAGTGAAATACATTTACTCTCATCTCCTATTCATGGTCACTCTCCTACAACTGAACAATGTAAATGTGTATATTCACCCCTTGGAGCTAATTTATCTGGTGAACTGGTAACCATAGGTCAGTTGTCTTAGCTTCTGTTACACTCATCAGAATGGGTTTATTTCAATTTTAAATTAAAAAATAAAGTGAAATATTTTCTTTTTGAGGGCAGTTTTTTAAAAGTATTTTTATTTTATTTCAAACCTTCATTTCCTTTAAGATATAATTTTTTTATTTCTAGGTAATTATCTAATATCTTAATTAAACATTTCATACTTTTGTTGTTCTTTTACTCTCTTAAACTCCCCCCTGTCTTTTTGCCTGAAGGAGGTGTAGATGTGGGGATGATGGAGATAAAAGAATGCGTTTGAAATGAAAGCCAAAAAGAGGTTACTGTGGTGGAATAATACAGAGTGGAGAAGGAAGATAAACAAAACAAATTGTTTTTCAAAATGCTGTAATGAAACCTAATTCTTTGCCAATTAAAATGATTTAAAAAAGGAAATGTTCTTATTAAAGGAGATTGCTCTAACAAGAAGGAAGGGATCCATTCTAAGTTTAATTTGCTGGCAGTTCTTTAGATGCATTGTGCATCCCCAGACCTGTAACAATTTAGTGGGTATTACTTTTTAAAAATCTGGAAGCTGATTTTATCTAGTGGTTTAGTTTTGTGAGTTTCTTCTTGGTATTTCATAGATACAACATACACATGCTCAAATGTGTATGTATTAGGATTGTTATTATATTACTGTTTTTACTTAAAGTTAGCACTTCCTTAAAAATAAGAGGAAAATAGAAAAAAAGTAGATTGGTTACGAGGAATAAAGGAAGTATCAGAGGAATTGTTTAATGCTTTGCAGGATAGAATATATTTGACACTAGTGTCTGGATGTTTACTGGTTAAGCTCGTAAAGCAAATAGAAAAATAGCAGCCTTTTAACCTGGGCTGGACTTTAAAAACAACTGATAAATGGATGTAATTTTTTTAATAAATGATGAATACAAAGTGAACAACTTATGTCTTTGTTTCTTATTGGATTAGAAATACATATATTTTAAAAAAAATTGTATGTATGGGTGTTTTGCCTGCATGTATGTCTATGTACCATATGTGTGTAGTACTGGTGGGGCCAGATGAGGATATCAGATCCCCTGGGACAGGAGTTGCAGCTGGTACCAGAAACCTGGTCAGAAAGTCATGACAGGGAGATATTTAGCCATAGCTGGCAACTGGATACTGTTATTTATTTAAATTGACATTGTGTTTTGTGATCCACCATATGCATGCTTTGAAGGAAACTTAGGTCCTCTGGAGAGCAGCAAGTGTTCTTACCTGCTCAGCCAGCTCCCCAGCTCCCCTCATACTATCGTTTTATGATTTTTATGGTTTGTTTGTGTCTTAGTCAATGTTCTGTTGTTGTGAAGAGTCACCGTGACCATGGCAACTCATGAAGGAAAGCATTTAGTTGGGGCTTTTAGTTCATTATCTTCATGGCAGGGAGCATGAAGGCATGCAGGCGGACATGGTATTGGAGAAGTAGCTGGGAGTTCTACGTCCAGATCCACAGGCAGCAGGAAGAGAGAGAACTGGGCCTGGCTTGGGCTTTTGAAACCTCAAAGCCTACCCCTTCACCCCACCCCCATGACACACTTCCTCCAACAAGGCCATACCTCCTCTTATTCCTTCTCAAGTAGTGCCATTCCTGCGATGACTAAGCATTCAAAAATAGGAGCCTGTGGTGGCCATTCTTAATCAAACAATCACAATTGCCTTTACTTTAATTCTGCTTTGTAAATGTTGGTTGAGGTGTGAGTCTGATTTTCAAGCTTTTGTATTCCTTCCCCACCATTTCCTTTTAGAGTGCGGGGAACAAAAGGGCCTAATGCATATTAAGCACATGTGCTATCACTAAGAGACGCCCGTCTTTTCTCACCATCCTGGCTTATTTTGTTTCTAGAGAAGAGAGCAGTAGGAAAAGGGGAGATGAGAAAGTTACAGAGCCAGTCCTCATGTGATAGAGGGACACTAAAGTGACATCTGTATTATTGAATCCTTAAAAAAAAAAATATGGGTTCAGCTTTGTGGAGGTCAAGGCTAAGAAAGTGAAGTCCTGTGTTGCTCAGGACCTAACATTTCACCAAACTTCTTAGAAGTTTTTTTAGTCCCTGCCTATATGCAAGCCCCTCAACAAAATGATTTAGCATTAAGAAAAACTGTTCTCTTGTTTTTTACTGCCATAATCTCTTTTAAAATCAATGTGGCCACAGAAGATATACATAAGGGTTGTTGTATGCTTTTCTCCAGGTTGAGTAATAATTACATATCAGTTTTCTGAGTTTGAATGATGGTCTCTAACCCCTTCCCTGGCAAACAGAGGCAAAGATGCAGCAATCACGACCTTGTGTTGTCTCTTCTCTTGAAAGAAGAGGCACAGGTCTTGGCTTTGGGTACTAAGTAAGTCAGAGACTAGTTAGTAAAATGAAAACTCTAGATGCTTTAAGTAAGAAGTTTCCCTATGTATATAAAAGAAATTGTATTCTGCTGAGAAGGGCATATTGGTGAAGCAGCTAACAAGCAACAGCTGGAAACCAGGGCCGTTCTCAGGGTTGCGGGATGATGAGATGTTATGTTACCAGAGCCTGGATGTGGACTGACGGGAGTGGAAACAGCATGGAAGGCCTGGACACAGAGTTGGGGCCCAGGAGCCATCAGGTCTCCACTGTGGTTGAGACTCTTCTAGAAGCTGGAGGGCTAGGAATCCTGGGGAATGTAGTTCCTTGTTACACAAGGAAAGGCAGAACCAGCGAGCGATAGGTCTGAAAGCAGAGACCAGTGGGGGGAATTAAGCAGACTAACTAACAAACAGGTGAATTCTTCGATGAAGGTGGTGGTATTAGTGCTTTTGTATTCTGAGACACTTCTCTTTCCCCAAGGCTCGGGGTTCCTTATATAGGAAGGAATTTTATATATGGTACATTTTCATCAATGCTTTATATTTAATAGCAGTAGATTGTTTGCTGCATTATTTCTACCAGTCTCTGTATTTTTGTTTATACATACTCATGCAATGAAGATAAGATTTTATTTCATTTGTTGACATCTTTTTTTTTTTAATACTTCAAAGTCTGGAAGTCATTTACACTGTGATATGTTACTTCCTTTTTTTAAGTTTTAAAAAAAGATTTGTTTGCTTGTTTTTTGTTTTTGTTTTTTTTTGATAGGATTTTGCTCTGTAGCCCAGACTGGCCTTAAGCTGAGTTTGGCCTTGCTGTCTTCCCAGAGTTGGGATTACTGGCATGTTCCACCACACCTGACTGATTTCCAGTATTTTTACTGATAAACTTGAATTGTTTTGGAATTAGTTTTGGCATAGGGTTAATACATTATTTTCAATATATTTCAGTGTAGCTTAAAACAGCTTATAACATTTTATTTTTAAGAAAAAAATCTCATTTTTTCCCCTTAAGTTTCCTTATTACCTATGCTGGGCTTCTGTAAATTTATTAATGACCTATGGTTATAGTCCAAACCTTATTTGAAGTGTCATACTATCTAGTTCATCAATATATTGGCTTAAAATTTCAATTTTGGTTTGTCTTGGGAGTAGCTGTCAGCATTTTATCTCCATTATATAAAGTAAAATGTCTAGGCTGTCAGGTGTTTGGGTTAACTTAAGACTTTAATATTAGCTAACAAATAGCTCCGAGTTCAGTATTGATACATGCATAGTGCTTTTTATGTGAAGTTCTGTAAAGAACTGTCATACCTGTCATTTTATCGGATTAGTCTTAGGGACGGTAAGATTTTGAGCAATGACTGTCTAAGAGTAACGGGTTTTGGATTGACGTTTTTAAAATCAGTTACTGTAAGCATATTGTCTGGTATTTGCCGTATATTCGGCAGTATCTAAATGTGGTGAACAGAAAGTAAAAGCCCGAGCATCAAGAGAAGGGGATGGCAATCATTTAATGATTAACTCCATCAGGGATTTACTGACTTGTTTTGACTGTGTTGGGACTCCATAGAGATAGCGTTACTGTTTATTTGATTTGCTTCTGACATATTACATGTCATAGAACAGAATACTGTATCAGTGTATTAACAGAATTATTAACTTATCGTTTTCATATAGCTGGCTTGTGAGTGAGAGAGGAAGTGTTAAAATTGTATTATTTATCAGGAAAACTTTCCTCTCACTTTTAATTTCAGAATGAGAGATTTATTTAAAACCAATTCCTTTATGTTCATAATCAAATTTTGGCATAAATTGCTACTAATTAAAAGCGTATTAAAAAGCTAAAATCTTTAATGAACTTTTCAATATAGAAAAGTAGAATGATATGATGAAACCTATGTACAATTCCTAATGTTCAACAGCACATAGTAATTTTATTTTTTCTCATTGATTCCTCTTTCATTTGAAGCAAATTCTAGTAACTAAATAATTTTAGCTATGTATTTGATGACATCTCAAAAAGTAAGAATGTTTATTTATAAATCTTAATCAGGGGCTCAATGGTTAAGACAAGTGGCTGCTCTTCCAGAGGACATGGGTTCAATTCCCAGCACCAACATGGTGACTCACAACTCTCTGTAACTCCAGCTTCAGTGGATCTAATGTCCTTTTCTGGCTTCTGAGGGCACCAGGCATGCACAAGGTGCACAAATGTACATGCAGACAAAAGACCCATACACATAAAATAAAAAAAGTGAAAACTTAAAAAAAACTTTTCAGGACCACGGGACTTTCATTTCTTTGATTGCCACTCCCAAGTACATCTCTCTCTCTCTCTCTCTCTCTCTCTCTCTCTCTCTCTGTGTGTGTGTGTGTGTGTGTATAATTTAACATTTGAATCAGGATTCAGATAAGGTTCATAGTTTGGTATTCTGTAATTTCCCCTGTAAGTTCCTTTTTCATAGTTATTTCTTGGGATTTTATATTAAACTAGGTAATATGTTGAATAGTTGAATAACACATTCTTTGATGGGTAGCTTAATAGAAAAGCTGAGTGGCTTGATATCAGTATTTAACAAATTGGTTGTTTGTTGCTATATTCATAATTACTGGCATATTCTAGATTTGTCATTTGTCTGCTTTTATGATTATTGTCCTGTTTTAAAATAAAACTCCATGCTCTGAAAAGTCATTGTAATTCATATTTGCAGAATCATGAAGTTGATGTGTTTATCTGAAATACTTAACTATGAAGATAAACCTTTTATTCATTTACCACCTAAAGTCACCTTGAGTAGCACATATTGGGAAACACTGCTGTAATAGTAATACTTCTCCCATTCCTTCCACTCACCTCCTGTATTGAAATCGAATCAGGTACCCTAGGAGGGACCAATTTGAAACCTTAGAAACATTTCCTGTATGTGTCCAGAAACAAGGTACATTTTGTACAAAGCATGGTTTTACTAGCACATTGCTAGTAGGATTTGTTACCAATATGAGATCCTGGGTTAGCCAGCTCAGCATTTTTTATCTTTCAGGTTCAAATTCCATTACTGTGACATGTCAACAGCTTTACAGAGGGTGGAATAGAAGCAGGATCCTGCTTTTGGATTGCTATTAAAACCTTAGGTTTGTTATTGATAAATACAGTTATGCAATGACTGGAAACATTTTTCTGTTGAATAGGACTTAGTTTGTAGTGAAAGTTAAATTTGATGATTATAAAATTCAAAAGAAAATAGTGATTTAAGAGGAACCTGAAAATTATGAGGAAGGTAATTCAGTCAGCTCTAAATAAGTGAAGATAATGAACTTTGTAGGGAAATAGAGTTTCTTGATATGCCTTATGTAGATTTTTGTATGTAACTACACCATATACAAGTGGATTGTTATTGGTTGCATTGAAAAGTAAGCATATTGTAAATATGTTTTAAAGTTCTCGTGTTCATGGGATTATCCTTATTTTTAAACTATGTAGTTAAAGTTGTAGAGGACAGGAAGGGGAGGGTAAAGAGAAGCTAATGTTTAGAGAACTGACTCACAAGGCAAGTACATGCTTGGCTACTTGTTACCTGATGATAATAGTAGCAGTAAGTGCTATAAAGATGAATGCAGTTACAGATTCCATTTGATATAGCCACAGACAATCTCTCTTACTTAGCCTGGTAGCCTTCAAGTGTATCTCTTAGGCTTCACCATTTACTAATGTTAGCACTCTAGGACTTTTGAGTATAATGTATTTTCCTTAGGATATATGTTATTGTTGTGTTGGACCTATGCCATCCTCCATCTGAAAATAGTCCAGAGAGATATTTATTTCACACGCCATGTGGTCTGTATAACATGATTTTAGGATATTATGTGGTTGAAGTTAAGTGTACCATAAGTAGTTCTGTGTAGTTTATAAGCCTTGTCTTTAATTAAAAAACTTGACTTCCATTGGACGTTTTTAGCTCCTCAAACATTAAATCATATGACATTTGTGTGGGTAAAGGGCAGTTGAATCTGAGTCAAGATTAAGAACGGATAGGTGGCCCTCAAGCCCTCCTTAGGAACAGGGAAGCTCAGTGTGTTTCTTTGAGATCACTTAGTTTTATCTCCTAGATAATCCTTTCCATCTGTGTTCTTCTATTGGGATGTTAGTTGATTTTCTCATACTCCTTCGAACTGCAGAGAACAGAGCTGTAGGCTATTTGCTGTGACTAGTTTGGTACTAGCATTCTGTCTTTAAAACAGTCTTCACGTTTATATTTGCACTTGAAAACACGACCAAGTATTAAAATACTATTTGTCTTTTAGCTTGAGATGGGCTAGGCAAAGTTTTATAAGTAGTCTTTTCACTTATATTGTAATCTAGCCTAGGAGGTAAAAGACCCTTGGTTAGCAGATATTGATGTATGAGACAGACGGAGAAAGTCGGAAACCTGAAGCTTTGGTTTGGGGTTTGACAGACACTGCATTTCCTTGTAAGTAAGTACGTTCCATCCCTTCTCTGAGTAGAAGTATTTCCTTCCTTTTGGCTGTCAGTGTGCTGGCTTAAGAGATTAGCTTGAAGAGACTTTGCAGTGTGTTCTAAGATGAGGTAGGGAGTCTTACTATTTTGCTGAGTCAGGTGCCCTTTCTCCCCCATTCCTTGTGCGATTTCCTCCTCTGTCTGGAAAAATGGACAGAGTGCTTGGAATTTCTTCTTGTTCTGTGTGATAGTTAACTACATGGAACCTGTGTAGCTGAAGAGAAAGAATGAAGGAGTTTAGACCAGTGACATCGTTTTTGTTGTTTGAGACAGCCTCTCACTGTGTAGCCCTGGCTGGCTGGTACTCACTAGGTAGCCCAGACTGCCATTGAACTTAGAGATCTGCCTGACTCTGTCTCTTGAGTGCTGGGATTAAAGGTGAACACTATCACACCTGACCACAGAGATGTCATTTTGAAACTATCTTGGACTGCATGTCTTCACACTGCTCTTTACAGGAAGATAATACAGTTTCTTTTTGAAACAACTGCCGAAGATTCTGTTACATGTAGCTGAATGTAATCCTTAATTTCCTACACAAGGATCGCTTCATGTATTATGGTAATGTATTTGTTATTAATCTTCCTAGACACTGCTGCCTTGTAGATTTGTCAGTGTACTTGGAGCCATTGAAGAACTTACCTGCTAGGATAAAGACATTATGTTAAAAAACAGATTTTCAGTATAATTTCACTGTAATAGATGATTCATGACCCTGTCCAAAAGTTTGGATATCATGTTCTTGATTTGATTTCCGTGTACTGTTTTCAGGTTTTCTGCATCTTGTAACATGACCTTTTCTTAAAAGATGAGTGGTAGGTACCAAGATGAGTGGCATACTGCTTTTATTCAGATTTGTTGTATTCATTCTGATGTTACGTTGCCTCTGTTCCCTTTGAAATATTCATTATTGGGAATAGAGACTTGGTTATGTTTTGGAATCACAACATCCACAAATTGTTTTATCTATTTTATATAACACAAAATTATTTTGTTTTGTGTGGGGATGGGAATATTTAAGTTTTGTTGTAAGTATTTGTGGTTGAGTTATCTGTGCTTCTTATGAAATGTGAAAGGAGCAAGGTGTGGTGGTGAGTGCTTAATCCAATATTTAGGAGGTTAAGAATTGCAAGTTCAAGGCCAATAGTAAGACCATGTCAGTGACTCCCTCTTCCCCGCACAGAAAAATGTATGAACAAAACTTGAGAAGAGTATCTGGAAATTGACTCACCAATATCGGAACTACTAGGAGCTCTTTATAAAAATGCCTCTGCGACCCTCCTGTGTCCACCTTCCAGTGCTGAGATTACAGGCATGGCAGCCCATTCCTGGCTTCTTTTTATATGGATTTTTAGGAATCTGAACTAAGCTATCTGCCTAGCCTCTGGGAGATTGTATTCTTAAGCAGTATAAGTGATGTAAGGCAGAAATGTTCAAGAAATATTATTTTTGAATCTTATAGATTGTGAAGGTCCAACACAGGCCCTTGAAGTTGTGCTTGTATATTATAGTGTCAAATCAGCTTGTCCCTTTAGATGAGTGCATCTTCCTGTTCTTACTGACAGTAATGTATTCTAGCTTGCTGAATAGTGGCTCTGTAATGTAAAATCAACTTTTAGCTTGTTTTTATGTGACTCCTTAGTATTTGAGGAAATATTTTTCTTGGAGTAATTGAAAGTATTTTTGAATGGAAACAACCTGGTTTCCTATAGTTGGCGAAGGAATTGGTTTTCCATAAATGGCGATTGCCCAGTTTGTAGGATTTACTTTCAGGCTTTCCAGAAACTCTTATTTCCTTCATTTAATTGGGGAAATCTCTCTCTCTTTTCCTATTTATAGGTGTTAACTTTTTAGTCACTCTTTCCCTAAAGCACTTGCAGATGAGAGTACATTTTTAAGTTAAAAAAGTGTAGCTTATGTATACTTTGAATGGTTTATAAAAATATACTATTATTGCTAGACCCTGCTTTTGGCTTTAAGTGCATATCACAGATAGCTGTGGAACAAACACTTTTTCTTTTTTCCTGATATAAAATTTCACTTCTAGATAAAACCCATAAGCAAGCACACCTTCGTATGCATGTGTGACTGTCCGCAGTGAAGTCAAACACTGCACGTAATTTTGAAATGGTCCCACCTGTTGTGTAAGTTCTTCAGTCTGGCCTGGAGATGTTTTTGAGGGCTTCTTGTTGCGCATGTGGTTTGCATTCCTACCCCCCACCCTCTTTGTTTATTAGGCTTTTATTCATCCTAAAATACTTGACTCTTTACTAAAGCACATGCTATAAAGGATCTGCCTTAAGGGCAATTACTTTTCTATGAGTAACATACAGGAAGAGTCTTATGGAGGTAAAGTAAACAGTATACTTCATTTCCTTTTATGGGAAGTAATTTTGCAGGAAGAATCACTTTGTCATCCTTATTAAGAGTCAGGCGTTTCAGAGAATGGCCTTTTGGAGTGGTGCTAAAGGTGTCTTTTCTTCTCTTGATGAAATATAAATAGACCTTGAAGAATTGGCAGCCCTTCACTCTTGGGCTTGTGGGCTGTCTTTGGTCTTCAGGGAATAGATAGTCTAACAAGACAAACATCTATCCAAGCAACTATAAATCAGGCCTATATCAGTCTGGGACGTTCTGTTCCTGGTTTGGGAACTTTACAGGCCCTGGCAGTATCTGTCTGCAGATTACACAATATGCAGTTCATTGGAATGCGTGTGCATGTCTGTGAAGCATACCTTGGACAGAATTACATAGGAGTGTAAAGTAGGGTGTGCACCAAAATAATTCCAGAATTTGTTGTATTATGACTTTGGGTCACAATAGAACCCTTCCTTATTAAGTGCAAAATGTTCAGAATATTTGGTGGTATCTTGTAACATCTCCTTTAACAAACACATGGAAACAGAATCTAAAAATTAGAGGTTAATAATTTGTAAAATAGGAACATCTAAAATAAAAATTTCTTAGCTTCTTTCACCTTTTCTCTTCCTTGATGAAATCTTACGTTTCACTTTTCATTCTGTGCTGTAACTTGTGCCACTGTCCTCTATAAATGTATGGTCTGCAACTTTTCTTTATCATTTGATAGAGAGCATGAGTTTATTTTCAGATTAATACATATAAGATTAATATATATAATGCATATTAATACATATTCATCCATTTGTGCATCAACATTTTTGTTCATAATAATTGTTTATATAGAGCTTTTAAAATGATTACTTATCTTTCCCTAATACACACACACACACACACACACACACACACACACACACATACACCATTATGTTTGTGTAAATAAGAAAAATCAAATGGAAAGTATCATTCTATTACTGGTGAGTATTATTTGCTACTTTAGTTAAAGTTAGTAAACATTTTGAAAATGGCCTGGACAGTTTTATCAACAGTGGCTAAAATGTTGTAAATTCTGTTTATGAATATCTTTTAAAATACTTTTTATGTACTCCTAAGTGAAATAGCATTCTAATGAGTTTAGATTGCATTTGAAATATTTTAACCCAGGATATTATAAGTATTTACATAGTTTTTATTCAGTTTTTAAAAATTAAAATTAAAAATGTTTATTAAAATTTGTAAGTAAAATAGCTAGAATTACATCCCATAATTATATATTATTTTTTATACTAATGACAGTTTCTGACCATATCCATCCAGTTAACAGCTTTTAAGAATTAGTTGGATAACCCAAAGCAATTTATGTTTAAAGTTAATTTATTTTAGATATTGCAACAACTATTCTTTAAAAACTTATTTTTTTTTGTTTTTTTTTTTTTGTTTTTGTTTTTGTTTTTTTGAGACAGGGTTTCTCTGTGTAGCTTTGCGCCTTTCCTGGAACTCGCTTTGGAGACCAGGCTGGCCTCGAACTCACAGAGATCCGCCTGGCTCTGCCTCCCAAGTGCTGGGATTAAAGGCGTGCGCCACCACCGCCCGGCAAAAAACTTATTTTTATTTTGTTTGATATAATCCTATTTTATGTATGAAGACATTACATTAAAATAGCTCAGAATTTTTTAAACCACATTAATATTTTAATAGAAGAATTTTGAGGAAGGGAGATGTCTTACTCTTCCGTTGCTGTGACACAACACCATGACCAAGGCAACTTTTAAAAGAAAGCATTTACTTGTCTTACAGTTTCAGAGGGCTGGAGTCCATGATAGCAGAGCTCACATCTTAATCTACAAATGGAGTCAGAGAGAAGCACTAGCTCAAAATGGCTCAAGTCTTTTGAAGTCTCAAAGTCTGTGCCCCCAGTGACATACTTTCTCCTGCAAGGCCACACCTCCTAATCCTCCCCAAAGTGTGGCCATATGTGATCTCTGTGTTCAGACATATGAGCCTGTGAGGCCTGTCTTATTCAAACCACCACAGTAAAGTATATGGGAACTATACTTTCTAGTTTACTATTCGGAAGTGGTCAAAAAGAAAATCTGTGGAAAAAAAATTGACAAAACACACCCATTAAAACAAAATATTTCCCTAGATAGCTAAGTATTTAACAAGTTGAACTCAAGGCATCAGGATACACTATAAAGATGGTTAGGACTCCACACGCTGTTGTCAGATTTATGCTGATTTGTCTTTGGGTACTCTACCATTGGTCCGGGTGGAGCTAGGAGGAGGGGCTTCTGAAGATTGATGGATATTTTTGTCATTATAGGGAATGCTAAAAGTTTCTCTTTGCTTCTTCTCAGTTGCCTTCAAATCAGAATAGTACCTTGACATTGCCTCACATTTAACACAGCATATTATGGTCTGTTGCAGTGTTTCTCTTTTGACAGTTAATTCTTTCATGATCTTATTCCATTGAATACAATATGGACATAGCATCTTCTACTGGGATGGGAAAATGCAGGCTGGTAACAGGAAGAGAGAACTCATCCACTGGGAAGTGCGCTGGACTTATGTCTGACCTGTGTGAAACTTCAGGTAAAACCAAGCCTATCTATCATATCTGCAGAGAGTAGTCTGCCATGGACCACACATCAACCCACATCAGAGGCTAGCAGGAAATGGCCACGTTGGAATGGGAAGAGCATAGCACAGGACAGCTCTGGAAGCGGTTCTCCCCAAGCTGCAAACATGGGCTCCTGAGCCGAAGTTACAGCATCAGTCTCTTCTCTCGCAAACCTTTTGCAGCTTTCTTGCAGCCTTTGTCCCTTGGTTATTCCCTTGTATTTTCTGGAACATTTGGCCTTATCTACTATGAAAGGAATAGCACATTTTTTATTCAGGGTATACATGTCTCTTGAGTCTGAAAGAAATCTGTATTTTCTTGCCATCAATATTCAGATTTTTGACATCAGTCTAGAAGAGTGTTCTGGGACACGTTAATAGGGGACAGGACAGCTATCAGCAGGGGAATGGTCTCTTATGACTGAACTTTTCAGAGATTTTAATCTGGTCACAAGTTGGTGAAAGGTGGACTTCATTGTTTTCTCTAGGATTCTTAGCTTTGATGATACCTGGTTGTTTGATGTGTCCTGTTAAAGAAACTTTGAATTTCATTGGATGTCTTGTAATAGACTGACTCTTCTCTAACTGGGACCAGTGTTAATAATCATATTTTCCTCACCAAATTCCTCCGTAAAACAGTTCTTCTCTGTGTAGTCACTTGAGTCTGACATTTCAGGACCTCTTGGGAGAAGACCAAGGCAACAAAGGTATGGATATATACTATGTTCAGCTCACTGCTCAGAACTTCCAGTAATTGTACAGATGAGAAATAGTAGCAGAAGCAAACAGTTATAGCTAGTCTGCTAATCATGTAATCCAGATTTGGAAAGTTGAGAGACAATTCAAGAAGTGATAGTTCATGATGTAAAATTATACTGATAAGCTATTGCTTTTATTGATGCCAGTGTTGCATTAACAAATAATTTGATAAATTAATTTGAATTTACTCAGAAAAAGGTAGGACTGGATTCCTGATAAGCCTCATGCCTGGTTCTTTTTGTGCTGCCATGTGAATGGATTTTATACTTAAGTGACTGTATGTCATTTAAAAATTAATTTTTATTGGCAGAAAACCAAAATCAAACCTTAATTTCCCACCTTTGTCATAAAGCAGTGTATCTATACTGACTGGGGCGTTTTATGTGTAGGTGTGTACCTTCCCTGTTTTCACTAACAGAGATTCCCAATGTTTATTAGGGATGTGGTCACTTTTGCCTTTTGGAGGCATCGTAGTGATCTTCACTTTGTTTAGAAAACCCAAGGAATTGAATGACTGCCTTGGGATCATTGTAGCTGGCAGTCTAGTATTGGTGCTGATATTGGTTATTATTTTTATTACTATAACTAAACACCTGAGATAAACAATCTAAAGGTAGGACATTTTGTTTTGGCTCCGTATTTTAAAGAGTTTGGTTAGTGATTCCTTGGCCCATGTGCTTAGGGAGAACATTACGATGTTCGGAGAGTGGGGAAAGCTCTTCGTAGCAGTAGACAGCAAGCAGAAAGAGGAGCTGGATGCAGAGGTCAGGTGTAACTGTCAGAGGTCCACCCCCTCCTTCAGCTAGGTCCACCTTCTACTGTTTTGACAACCTCCCAAAATAGTACCACCAGCTGAGAACCAAGTTTCAAACACATGAACATTTAAGGGTCATTTCATTTCCAAACCATGACAGTGCTTGAGACCAGAACATAAACTCTTCCAAGTTCTTGAGGTATTCAGTCAGGTGTTTGATTAAATCACTTCCTGAGGGCACTTAACTCTGACATTGATTATCCTTAGCTGATATTTAAGCATTAACATAACATTACAGAACTGCTTCCTATTTCTTGTTCCTACTTAAATCTTGGAACAGTTTTCTTTTCTTCTTTTGGACCAAGAACAAATTGGATATTAAATAATCTCTTAGGAATGTATCCTCAGTGCCAGTTAACTTGTTGAATACACCACTGGCATGGTATGTTGCTGCTCCTTCATGGCTTGGAATATTTTCCAATAACAACCAAGGTTTATAACACTTATGACTGGGAAGTATCAGCTATTCTTCATTGAAAACATCAGTGAGATGAATTTCCATTTTATTATCTTCAATTATCAGAATAAAAGGACTATCACTTTTATTTTGAGAGAAATAGTTAACCTACCTTAAAATATTTTGTTTCAATTATCTTGATTGATAGATCATAATTGTGTATACCTCTGTGACATAATGTGATGTTTTGATGTGTGTAAACAACATGGATTGGCAAATCTAACTTCCCTTGTCCATCATCTTGTTTTAATGGTGGGTGGCGCTTTTTTGAGACAGTTCTATGTAGCCCTGGCTGTCCTTAGAACACACTATGTAGACCAGGCTAGCATAGAACTTACAGAGATCTGCCTGTCTCTGCCTACGGAATGGTGGGTTTAAAGGTGTGCATCACCACATCCAGCTTTTACTTTGTTTTTTTTTTGTTGTTTGTTTGTTTTGTTTTTGTTTTTTGTTTTTGTAGTGAAACTCAAATTTACTCAGGCACTTTTGTAGATACATTATTAATTACATTTATACTGTTATTTAGTAGATCTCAAAACATAAACTTTTTATGTGAAACTTTGTATACTTTGATCAGTAATTCTCCATATACTCATTTCTCTCAAATATCATTTAAAAGTAATGTACATAATTGCCAGTGATGTTTTGTTTTTCACCTTTAAGATGTTGAACTAAATGTGGAGGATTTATTCAGTTTTTAGAATTTCTTACCCCTTGCCACCCACTTGAAATTGTGTAAGGAATAATAGATCAAATTAAATTTATGAATTAGTATCTTTATTTTTTTTCTTAAAATACATTCCGCATCTTTATTATGTATGTTGGAATGATCTGATTTTGTGTTTAATTGTATTTTTTATATGTAATCAAAATCAGTATTTATTGAAGTGAATTTATTAGGGTCTTCAATATGAAATGAGCTTTTTTGAAAATATTGAATTCATGGGGGATAAAACTACTGATTTTAAATGCCACTATAATCTAGTGACATTTCAGTACATTCAATGTTGTAATCTAGTTTCTAAAATCATACCCAAAACGGAAGTCCTGTTTCTCTCCATAAGCAGTTCCTCCTCATTTCTGCCTCCTATTAGGCAGGTATCAGTCTGTTTTCTGCCTATATATTTACCTATTCTTTATATTTCATGTATTTATGAAATTAAGGTATGTCATTGTCTTAGGGTTACTGTTGCTATAATGAAACACTATGACCAAAAGTAAGCTGGGGAGGAAAGGATTTATTTGGCTTATACTTCTACATCATAGACAGTCACTGAAGGAAGTAAGGGCAGGAGCTCAAACAGGACGGGAACCTGGAGGCAGGAGCTGATACAGAGGTCATGGAGGGGTGCTGCTTACTGGCTTGCTCATCATGCTTGCTGAGCCTGCTTTCTTATAGAACCCAGGACCATCAGCCCAGGGATGGTACCACCCACAGCAGCCCCGATGTTATGAAGGCATTTTCTGAATTGAGGTTCCCGCCTTTCAGATCACTCTAGTCTATGTCAAGTTAACATAAATTAGCCAGCACAGCCACTGTTCAGATCTGTTTCTCTTTTCTTATAATGTTTGTGAAGTTTATTTAGTAGTCTATATTGGTACCTCATTCTTTATCATGTGGATAAAGTAATTGTTTACTTTTAAAGTGGTCATCACTAAGATTGTTTCCCCTTTTGAGCCGTCATGTTTTCTGTGTTTTGTGTTTTCACTGCTCTTGTGTATACATCTAGGGAAGGAATTATTGGGCCATATGGTAATTCTGTGTAACCTTCTAAGGAGCAATGATTCTGTTTTCTCAGGCAGCAGCATTGTTTTACTTCCCAGCAGCAGGATATGAGGGCTGTACTTAGTCCACACACTTGGGAGCCTGGAGAGATGGCTCAGCTCTCAAGAGCATTTGCTGTTCTTTCAGAGGATCCAAGTTCTGTTTCCAGCACCTGAATAGTGTGGTTCAGAAACTAGCTGGAACTGTAGGTCTAGGATATCTGTTGCTCTCTCTGGCCTCTTGACAAGCCTTGTGTGTGAAAGGCATACATATATACATTCAAACACTCACAGAAAATAGAAAATGAAATAAACTTGTAAAAGTAAATTGTTAATAAAATTAAACAAGAACAACAACAATTGTTATAGTGCAGTCATTCTAGTGGGCATGAATGACTCTATGTGTGTGGCTGTATTTCCATTCTCCTGATGGATAATGATGAAGCATCTTTGTATGTGCTTATTAGACATTTTTATATTTTTTGGAGGGGAGCATCTATTTAGGTCCTTGGTCCATTTTAAAATTGAGATATTTGCTGCCTCTATAGTACATAGTTTTTTGTTTTTGTTTTTTAACTTTCTGTACTACTATATCCTAAATAGAAGTCTATTGTTAGGTATATGATTTTATATATATATATATATATATATATATATATATATATGTGTGTGTGTGTGTGTGTGTGTGTGTGTGTGTGTGTGTGTGTGTGTGTGTATTTCCATTCTCTAGGTTATCTTTACTTTCTTCATGTTAATTTTAAAAATCCAGTTTTTAATTCTTTGGTTCCTTGTGCTTTTGGTGTTGTGTAAGGAAGCTTTGCCTAACCAAACTGTTGAAGGTTCACTCCTATATTTACTTCTAACAGCTTTATAGTCTTGGATTGTTGTGAAATATTAGTTTAAGATGTGTTACATTCGTTTATGATGTGGAATATTTGTTTAATGATGCTAAAATGTGTTGCATTCTTTTATGTTGCATTTGTTTAACTAGGTAAAGCTCTGTTACTTTGCCTGTCTAAAACACCTGATTGGTCTAATAAAGAGCTGAATGGTCAGTAGCGAGGCTGGAGAGGGATAGGTGAGGCTGGCAGGCAGAGAGAATAAATAAGAGGAGAAATCTAGGCTAGAGAAGAAGAACAAGAAGAGGGAGGAGCGAGAAAAGGAGAAGGAGAGGAGGACACCAGAGGCCAGCCACCCTGCCACACAGCCAGTTATGGAGTAAGAAGGAAAGAAAGATATGCAGAATCAAGAAAGGTAAAAAGCCCAGACGCAAAATGTAGTTAAAGAGAAATGGGATAATTTAAGTTAAAAAAAAACTGGCTAGAAACAAGCCAAGCTAAGGTCAGGCATTCATAAGTAAGAATAAGTCTCCCTGTATTTATTTGAGCTGGGTGGCAGGTCCCAAAGAGTAAAAAAACAGAAAAAAATTACGTCTTTTTTTTTTTTTTTTGAGTTAATTTATCTATTATGAGAAGATCTAACCCATTTTTCTGTATGTAATTCTTAATAGGCCTTGTCTCTGTAGCTTTTATTTTGTTGTTTGTGTGTTCATTTTGCTTTATTATGCAACAGGCTGTCCCCAAATTACTGGATTCACTTGATCCTCCTGCATCAGCCTTCCAAGTAGCTGTAACTACAGACATGTACCACACACCCAACTCCTTGTTTTAGTTTACATTTTCCTAATGACTAATGATGCAGAACAATTTCATTTGTTTGTTACCTGTGGATTTTCTTTAGTAATATGTCATCTCTTGCCTTTCATGTAGTATTTCATGGACTAAAACTTAATTATATAGATCATATACTAATTAACAAAGAAAGCTAATTCCTTGACCTCTTTAATTACTGAATGATATTTAATTTTTGGAATATTTTATGATTTTTTTAAGCTCCTGTAAAGATAATTGTTTACTAGTATAAAAGACAGATGTACTAAATATCCTTTACTTTTATTTTTTAAGTTCTTTAAGGTGATAGCTAGATGAGTGGTTATTGGGGTCAGAATTTCATGTTATTTTAAGTTTTTGGGTATTTATTACCAAACTGCCTTCAGGAAATTGATTGTCCTAAAATAGTGGATTGCTTGAGCTGCTGAGAACAATTTCTAGAAGCATATACTCATCATAATCATGTAGTCTACCTTCCATAAACTGTCCATAAACTGTCTGTGCACGAGATTTTGGCTATGTACATTTCTTGACTTCATTATTTTTCATATGCTTCTATATTGCCTGAGTGATACAATTTTTAATTTCTTCTGTGTATGTTTCTTATAAATGGTTAAGGCTCTGACAACTGCTTTTCTTTGTGTTTCTCTGCATGTATGCCTTGAAATTATTATGTATCTTTCAAGGCTTCAAGCACTGTCGTCTCTGTTATGGAAGCCCCAGAGGACAAGGTTGCCCTTAGCACATGTGTCATTTCCTATAGTCATCACTGGATTCTGGAATTCTCTATCTTGCCATCTTGCGGGTATCATCTTTGTTTCTTTCCCAGGCTTGACCTCAAACTTGTTATTCTGCCTCAGCCTCCATAGTTGCTTGGTTACAGGTGTGTTACTACACAACAGTCCATGTGATTTTAAACAACTTTTCTTCCATCACATTACAATAACTCCTAAACTGCTATCTACTTCCACAAGCAAACTTCTGGTATTTTTTTCTCTAAAATATTTTTTGAAATCTAATTTTGTTTATCAGGTAGGGGTGTGTGTATATGTGTGTGTGTGTGTGTGTGTGTGTGTGTGTGTGTGTGTGTGTGTGTAAACACATGCATGTGTGTGGTGGTCGTGGACAACTTTTGAGAGTTGTCAGGAGTACTTGCTCTTTCTACTGTGAGTTCTAGGGTAGGACTCAGGTCTTCTGGCTGGGGTTGCAGGTGCCTTGTAACCACTGAACCATCTCACTAGTGAAGACTTCGGGTGTTTTCTGCAGGTGAAATTTCAGATTGTTGTGCCTTTAATCTTGTAGGGTTTGGTGCATAATTTTGTGTGGTGTAGCAATTAATAACGATCTATTTAATTTATTTGACTTGTATGAGTATTTGGCCTGCAGGTATGTATGTGCACCGTTTGTTTACCTTGTGTCTACAGAGGTCAGAAGAGGGCGTCAGAGCCCCTGGAACTGATGGGTCTATGTCACCATGTGGGTATTGGGAACTGAGCCTTGGTCCTCTGCAAGAGCAACAAAAACTCTGAGTTATTTCTCTAGCTCTTGGTATAATGAATTTTAAGAATACAAGTTGTATCAGTAGTAGGATTGATTACATATGATTTTATATGTTTGTAGGGTAGATTCCTAAAGGGGAAACTGCTGCCCTTGTAATTTTAATGTATATTGACAAACTGTTTGCCAATAATGTATCAGAGTGTCTATTTCTCTATACCTTGGTAATGTGCTATCACATTGATAGTTTTGCTCCCTAGATAGATGAAAAAACTAGTTTAGTGTTTAGATACTTTTCCTATATGTTAAAACTATGTCTATTTCCTTTTGTAGGAAAAGTTTTAATTTAAAATCTTTGTAAATGCTAAAAATAATAGAAGTGCTCATTACACATATCTTAATAAATAAAAATAGATTTTTCTTCTGGATAAGGTACTATGCCTTTTGGAAAAAATAGCCCCTTTCAGAGTCTCTGAAACCTTGTAAAAGTATTTGAAAAGCTGTGAACTTTATTAGCATCTGAATTCTTTCAATAATTTGGTGCCAAATGAATATGGGCATATCTTGTTAACATTTTAATAGAGCTTACAAACTAGGGGATCTGTATTCATAATATCCAGAAAATTCTATGTGAGTTATGTACACACATATATTTTAAAACACTGGAGGATTGAAGGTTGAGCAAAGATTGGGAAGAAAAACAAAAAAGAGTTGTAAAAAGAGAAGGCTGGGGAGATGGCTCATTGGGTGAAATGCATGCTCTGCAATCTTGAGGACCAGTGTTCAGATTCCTGGGACTCTGTAAAAAGCTGAATAAGGCAGCAGACCTGGTATTTCAGTGCTGAGAGGCAGAGACAGGAAGATCTGGGGCTTGCTGACTAGTCATTCTAACCAATCTGTGATTTTTGTGTCAATCAGCAAGAGACCATGTCTCAAAAAATCAGGTGGAGCTCCCTTAAGGGAGATACCCAGTGTCTACCTTTGGCCTCCACAGATATATGCACAGGCAAGCATACTTACACACATGCAGAAACTGTACACACCAAGACAGAAAAGGTATCTTTAACAATTATAAAAATGAAACTGTAACAATTAGAAGTGTTTACTTTTATAAATTTTACTTACTTTCAGCTTTTATATGTGTTTCCACTAATTTTTCATATATGAAATATAATTTTTAAAGTTGCCCATAACCATTTATTTTTCTTGGTATTCTTGTTAACACTTAGAAAAAAGTATTTTTATTCTTTTTTAAAGCTTTTTAAAATTTGTTAGGGCACTAAAGTAGTCTTTGATAGCTAACATAGTACTGCTCTCTATTAATTGTCAGTATGTTATAACACCAAGTTAGATATCAAGAATAAAAATTAGTTTTTCCTTTTTTTTTTTTTAGAAATTTTGTAGCAGTTTGAGTTTGACTATAATTCTGTGTCAATTGAATCTAACAAAAATGTAGGATTTGTGTGTGTGTGTGTGTGTGTGTGTGTGTGTGTGTGTGTGTATTACCAACTCATTAGACTGAACACATTGGAGATTTTTAAGGAGTGGTTCTTCAGAGATAGTTGGAAAGCTGTTTTGTTATTTCATTAATCAGTGATATCTGAGTTCTTTATATTCCTCCCTTTATACAGTCTCCCCGAGAGAAGCTTCCATCATTCACGAGGTAGACCAAGGAGAAGCCTCCTACCAAAGTAAACTGTTGTGATGTATGTGCATGTGTGTGTGGGTGTCGGGGCCTGTGTGGGCCTGTGGATGTGTGTACCTGTGTTTGTGGAGGACAGAGAAAGGTGCTGTTCTCTGTTACTTTACCTTGTTCTTTTGAGGCAGGTTCTCTCCGACCTGGAGCTTTGTTGTGGTGCTGAAGATCCAGGTTACATCTGGCTTTTTCATAATGTTGAGGATCTGGGTTCAGGTCCTCATGCTTGCATAGCTAGGACTCTTAACTGCTGAGCCATCCCTCGCCCTAGGATTTTTTTCTGTTACCAGTAAAGTCACACAAATTCTTAGTAATTGTCTTATGTTGAAAGACACTAACTCTGTGGAGCTATTTCTCCATATACAAAGCAGTGGGTTTCCAGAGGATGATGGCTGGATATCCTCCAAGTCTTCACTTCTGATACTATGTACATCTGTAGACAACATCATAGTCTACGTACTGAGGACTTAGTCCCACAAGACTCTTTCCATTTGGTGCCAGTTGTAAGCAGTAAGATGTTATTTACATTCAGGCTGTATATTGTGGTTCCCATATGCCCCTCTTTGGGTTTGATTGATTTGGTGGAATGACTTACTTTACTTTTATTTCCCATAAAGGATGTTACAAAAGGTGTAGATGAACAGTCAGATGGAAAGGATTGTATATTGTTGGGTACCATGCAAGCTTCATTGCCTTCGGGGAGATGATCCCCGCCAGGTGGAGAATGAAAGTCAAGTCAGTACCATCTTTGCAGACACTGGGTCAGAAAGTTCCAGAGTCTGACCTCCTGGTGTATTCTCACACATTTAAGCACACATAAAACTGTTTATGTGACAGTTATCATAACAAAGCTTTAGGCAGAGCTACATCAAAACTCCCTAGCAAGGTAGCAAAGCATCTGTGACCTTTACATTAAGAATGAATTCAATTGGCTGACAAACAGATCTCAGGGCCTGGGCCTCCAGGAAGGATCAGTGAGAAGCATAAGGATAGATTCTGTTGGTGGAGGAAGCAAAGTACATGGGGCCTCTTTCAGCCTGTGGGTTCTGACCCCTTTGGCAAACCTCTATCTCCAAAAGTATTTACATTATGGTTCATAACAGCAAAATTACAGTTATGAGGTAGCGACAAAAATAATTTTATGGGGCTGGAGAGATGGCTCAGTGATTAAGAGCCTGGTTTCTCTTCCAGAGGTCCTGGGTTCAATTCCCAGCACCCACATGGTGGTTTATAATCATCTGTAACTAACTCCAGCTCCAGAGAATCAGACATCCTCTGCAGGTATCACGTGCACATGTCTGTGTATGTGTTGCACAGACACACACTCAGGCAAAACACCCATACAAATAAAGTTAAAATAATAATAATCAAGAGTTGTAAAAAAATTAATTTTATGGTTGGGGTCACCACAACATGTGGAACTGTATCAAAGAGTCTCAGCATTACAAAGGTTGAGAACCAATGCTCAGGATATTGGGGGGAATCCAGGTGGAGGTTGGCATTTAATAGAATAGCAAAGGGTCACCAGGTTGATGGACCCTTTTCAGTCTGGCATTCCAGGTGACCCAGTGCCATTCATTTCCTTCCGTTGAAGAAAATTGGCCCATGTGATTGGCAATCCTGGTTTCCCCAATGCTTACTCAAAGCTGTGCTTCCTACAGTATATGATAAGGTGTATAAGAAGAGGCCATATCCATGCTGCCTCTGTGCGAGCCACTTTCCAGACACTTCCATGTGTTCAGCTCTCTGAAAGTTCTTTGGAACATTTTCATGGAGACACTCTGATATAGGGCTAATTGGTTATATCTTTGCCTATAATGTTGACCAATTCAAATGCCTACCTCTCCACTTTTCCTTTCCATTTGAGTGTTGGGAGAATGTTTTCAGCTCTCTATTCATACTTTGGTCTTTCCTGTGAGCACTGCTCATCCTAGTGCTGTCTCAGGCCTCTGAACCATCAGTCATCTCAGGAGCAGACAAAAGTCATTCCTACCAACTTAGAAGGTCAACTACTGGACTTTAGAAGATATATGGCAGAAAACAGGGATGAAGACAAAATACTCATCTCATAGTATCACAGCATAATCAAGTGCATGAGAATCGCTACTTTGTGGAATATTGTGTTAAATATATGACTTATTATATTGCTAAAAGTACTTTTTACCTTTTTTAATTCATTCTTTGAAAATTTCATACCTATATACAATGTATTTTGATTATATCCATTCCCTACTCCTTTCAACTCTTACCAGAGGATCTCTTAAATTTCCAACTTTATGTCCTTTTTTTTTTTAATAACCTGTTAAGTCCAAGTATTGCTGCTTATATGTACATGATTGTGGGTCCTATTAGCAGGCACACCTCCAAAGAAAAATGCCTGCTCCTCCCCCAGCAGCCCTCAACTGTCAATAGCTTCTCAGTTAGGTGTGGAGCCTTATTAGCCCATCCCCCATCTCTGCAGCAGTTTGGACTGGCCTGACGCTGCAGTCAGTCTTTGTAGATGACCGCAGTTGTGCAGTGGCCATGTCATATAGAGAAGATAGCATTCTACAGCATTTCTTCCCATCTTCCGGCTGCTGCGTCCTTTCTGCCCCCTCTTCAGTGATGTTCCCCGAGCCTTGGGTGGTAGGGCTGAGCACTCACTGTCCTTATTCTTGGTGCTTTAACCACTCTTGAGTCTCTGTATTTACCACTGCCCACTGCAAAAATGAGCTTCTCTGACCAGTGTTGAGAGCAGTACTGGTCTATGGGTGTAAACAGTAACGTTTAGAAGGCAGTTTGGACAATATCATCAGCTAAAAATAACTTTTAATACTGTGTAATTTCTAAGTTTTTCACTGTTCTGATGATGGTTATTTTTCTGGTAGCATGTGTTTTATCTGAGCAACTGACATAAAATTTTCCTCATAGCTCTGGAGACTGGGAAGCCTCAATATCAAGGTGCTAGGAGATTACAAGTCTGGTGAAGGCTTACTCTACTTTAAAGATGGTACCCACCATATATGTTGGAAAGGAAAAAGGGTTAACAGGCACCCTTAAACATCTTATAATGAAAGACAGTATCCCTACTCATGGAGATGGAACTCTCATGACATAATCAGTTCCCAAAGACTTCATTTCTTAATACAAAATTTCAGATTAGGTTTCAGCATGGGAACTAGGGAAGAGTAGAGAAATATTCAGACCGTAGCATACCTCCTTGGCCCTTCAGATCTACATGAAATATATTCATTGTATCTAAATAGTTCCCAGAATCTTAACTTGCTCATTATCAACTCAAACCTCCAAATTACTGTCTAAATTAAATATGACAAAGAATTAAGGTGTTAGTGATCCTGAAGGAAATTGCTCTCCAAATGAGAGTTCCCCAAATCAGCCTGTTTCCAAAACACAACAGTGGGACAAACATATGATAGACATTCCCATCCCCAAAGAGAGAAAAGTGGTAACTACTCCCAAGTAAGTCAACAGGAAAATAACATTGCATCTTAAGATTGAGAATCATCTTTTCTGACCTCATGTCCTGCCTTCTAGACCCATTGGGACAAGGGAGGGCGTCCAAGGCCAGGTAGTGGGGAGGGCACTCTTCTGTGTCTTTGCTGGGGAAAGGCCATGCTTCAGCTTTCTATGGTTTAGAGGCCTAGGCTGGAATTTCATGCCTTTGGCTCTCCCTTTCCAAGACCCTTTCCCATGGCATTACTAGGCATTGCCTTAGTAAGGGCTCTGGAATGTGCTACCCCTAGTGGGTGGGTGGGGGACTACTATACTCCCCTATCCACCAACATTCTGTTTACTAATATTAGCTAATGCCTAAGATGATTGAACATTGCTCTATAGTAGTACTCATTTGAACCCTTACCAGAGTCACCCTTAGTGCTTCTTTTCCAATATTGTCTGCTTTTTCTAGCGTGTGCCTCTAAACACTTCTAATCATTATCTGGTTCCAAAGCTGCTTCCTTGGTTTTAGGTATATATTATAGCATCGTCCCATTGCTCAACAGCAGTTTCATCTTAGTTCATTTTACTGTTACAGCTTTAGCTGTAGAAATTGATAGCCTGTACATATTGATAGCTCAGAATTCTGAAGGTCAAGCCACCAACAGATTCAGGGTCTAATGAAAACTCACTGGTGCTTGTCACAGTGTCTCACAAAGCAGACCAAAATGACTCTCTAGAGGCTCTTTTGTGAGAACACTAATCTTTTTCACAGGATGTGGCCCTTTTCACCTAATCTTACTTGGTAAAGTCCTCATCCCTAAACATCACATAGCAGGGTTAGAATTCAACACAGGAATTTTGGGGGCATGTAAACATTCAAAGCATAGCATTTGCATGATGTAAACATATACAGTACAGTGAAAGTAGTATTTTCCCTACTAGCAATGGAACTTAAACACTGCATCTAAAGATGATAGTACTACAAAGAAAAGAAAAAAGCTCTGTATATCATTAACTCAAAGGACTAGCATGGTACTCTAAAACTTCCTGGATTTTTTATCTTTGTGAATTCTTTGTCAAACCTTTGCACTTTATTGAATTTTTATTTCATTTGTATTTTGTTTTGGGTCCAAATACTGTGTTTTACATGTATTATCATATTTTGTTGTATCTTGAAGATGTGAAGAGCTTTTGGGTCTTTGTTCTTTTCTACACCATTTTTTTCTGTCTTCAAGTTAGCATGCATTCCGTTTAAATTTCACAAGTTGATTTGGAACAAAGTTCTTAGAAATCAATCTTGAATCAACTCTAAGAATTGGAGTTTGTGTTACAGACTTCTCTGATTGTGAACTTTTCAATGTGGGAATTTAGAAAAGAAAAGATACCATTGACTAGATACCTAGATATGTGTGTTAGTCAGCTTTTTTTCGTCGTTATGATCAAATACTTGATATTCAAAAACAGGATTTATTTTGGCCTCCTGCTTCAGAGGTTTCAGTACACGGTCCGGTCCTTTGTTTTGTTGCTTTGGGGCCTGTGGTGAGGCAGAACATCCTGGTGGCAGGAAGCGGTGAGGGCAGAGGAATGAATATGCCTGTGCAAGCTGGTTTCTTCCCCCTTTTCATTCCAGATAACCCCTTTCCCTGTCTTGTCTGGAGGTGCTCTCATAGACACATATAGACATGTTAGTAACATCTCAGTTTAGTCAAATTGTCAATAAAAATAAACCATCACGGTATAATTTTACACTTTTGAATGAAAAAGATAAATATATCAGAAATTGATTTGAGTTAGGGTTGGGCCATAGTGCCAACTCTTTTATTTTTACATCCATTCAAGGAGATGATTTTGGTTTGCAGATGGTTTCGATGGAAGATAACATGCCCAGTACTTTACTCTTTTGATTCTTCCAATGAAAACAAAACACAAGAAACATAATGCTGTAGATGTATCGGTCTTATTAAATAAGAAACACAGAGCCAAATGCAGAGTTAAAAGCCCAAGAGGTCAGAGCAGTAGCTAAGAGCTGGGACTAAAATTTGCTTCCAGCATTCACCCCAATACCTGGCTCCAGGTTTGTTTTTATTAATAAGACCTTCTAACAATTTGTGCTACATAATGCTTATTTGAAAAAACAAAATCCTACCATTCCCTACTTCTGAAATATGAGAGTGGAGCATGCCTCAGGGCAGCACCCTTCCCCCAATCTGAAACTTGCCCTAACTCTCGAGAGAACAGTTAGTAAAAATGTTATTATTCTAGTGGTTTTGGACTAGAGCCATTTTTATTTCATAAAATTTTGGGTTTCTGATGTTGCTGTAAGTTCAGGTTTAGAAAAGTATCTGCGTTTGCCTGCAGAGACAGGAGAATGTTTTGTACAGTCCACCTAAGCTCATGTGCACTATTAAAAAAAAAAATCTTAGTTTAGTAACATCGTAGATTTTTATCCTGCCCTCTCCCCCTGTTTGAAATGGTTTCCCTATTCACCCATTTTATTTATCTTCTGCTTTAACTAATATAAGCAGCCCAGATCTTCCAGTAACTTCCTTTGATTTCTGGACATTGGAATTTATCTTGATTCTTTGTTTTGAGGGTCTCTCTTACATTGCCCTGCCTCTCCTGGAACTCATCATGTAGACCATGCTGGCTTCAAACTCACCTACATCTGCCTCCCTAGTGCTGGGATTAAAGGCATGCACCAGCACGCTCAGCTTGTCTTGATTCTTACTCACTTGTAATATTAATTTTGTTGCTGTTTTGAGTAATTTCATAAAATCTTCATTTTCGGTTGCATGGCTGGTTTTAACAGTTTCATGCCAATCCCAAGAATTTTCCCAGTATAATGTTTTGCAATAGGAAAATATGAATAATATATATTAACCATTTGGGCAATAATAAAAATTTACTACAGTGAAAATAGCTACTAATGGTATGGCAATTAGATAAATGAAAGATTAGTAACTGTGTAAAGTATTTATTATCTTCAAGTTGAAAGAGATTCTAGAGTCATTTTATCCTACAGTCCCATACAGCTCAGCAGAATGCAGACAGATCAGTGGCTTGCTCAGAGGCACAGGTCTGCTAAATGGCCGAGCTAGAACAGCCTTCAGGTTTCCTTGTAATAAAATGTTGGGCGGATGTTGGTTATCATACAAGTACATACAGCTTGTGCAATTATAATTGGCCACAAATAGTCTGGACTTCACGCTAATGTGATCAAACAAAATGAAATGTGCATTGACAAAGATACAATATTTTCCACTCTATATTAAAAATGAGCAAAATGCCTTTGATATATGCTGTAGTATTTTAATTAGGTGCTTATTCTGTTTAATCCATGTATGATAGACTAAAAAGGAAGATGTGATACAGTCATTTCTTAGAAGCAGCATGCTTACAGTGTGGTCTGCCGACCAGCAACAGTGTGGACAGACTTGAAATACCGAAACGGAGAGTAATTGTTTATAAAGCTTGTGCAGCAGCTTGTGTGTGTGTGTGTGTGTGTGTGTGTGTGTGTATAGCATAGATATTTGGAGTGATTACTCCTATGTTTCCAGGAATGTATTCAGAATTTTTGCCATGTGATAGACTAGGGAGAAGGAGGACTCTGGTCACAAGCAGTCTGAGAAGTTTTTCTGCTGGAGAGTCAATCCCTGTGAACAGGGAGATTGTATGAAACATCAGATGAGAGAAAGGGCCATGCCCTTTTGTATTTGTTCTTGAGATCGAAGGCATTGCTTTATTGGAATTGTTATTAGATGTTGATTTATGCTATGAAGCCTGGAGTTTTAAAAAAATTAAATTTTTTAAAGCTACACTTATCTCTTATTTGCATGCAAAAATCTTTTTTTCACCATTAAAAATAAATATTCCGTCTTCTTTGAGCATTCCTAAGTTTTCCTGATGTTAATGGAGTTTTATCTTGAGACATCTGAAGATGGTTTGCTTGTGGACTATGGAGGATTTTCCTCTCGCTGTACTAGTACACTGGTGCTGGTGGTTAGGAGCCACGCTTTGAAAAGCTCTGTTCTAAGGTTTCATTAAATCATAAGTTCTTCAGTTTTGGGGTCATAGATGCTTTTGAGAATTTGGGGAAAGTTCCACTAGATAGAAAATGCATCCATGCTTGCATGCGATTTCAGATGACCTGTGAACAGAACCTGGCGGAGGAGGGAGGATGTTTGCAATATATGGTTATCCTTGTTAATCTGTTCCAGGGTAAACCAGAACTCACTAATTCTCTTTAATCTTTTTAGTTAATTGTGACTTTGTTTGTGATTTTTTAAAAAGCCATTTCTCTAAGTGTTCCAGATAGGATCACTGGTTTTTCTATTTGTGACAAGTTTACTTGGTTTTGAGATGTTAGTGGATGTGTTCTTTTTACAAACAACCAAACCTTTACATTTCTGGTAGACTAGTGTTTACCTTCTAACTGCAAAATGCATGAAATCTTTGGGCATAGACACACAAATTGGCTATAAAGTGCAAATGTTAATGCAGCATTTCAGTAGTAAAGCATAGCTTAAGAAGATGTTTGTGCCAGGCGGTGGTGGCGCACGCCTTTAATCCCAGCACTTGGGAGGCAGAGCCAGGTGGATCTCTGTGAGTTCGAGGCCAGCCTGGGCTACCAAGTGAGTTCCAGGAAAGGCGCAAAGCTACACAGAGAAACCCTGTCTCGAAAAACCAAAAAAAAAAAAGAAGATGTTTGTGTTTTATTTGGACATGATGGATAGAATAAGAAGTGGTGTCTAGTGAGCTGGTATTAGCACAGGTTCTGTGTTTGAACTAGGTGGTTAAGTAACTACATAAGGACAGATGTAAACACTGACTCACCTCTGTTTGGTTAGTAATTCATAATGACACATACTTTGAGGTATTCTCTTTACTGCTTCCTTATAAGGCGTTTTCCCCCTAACTTTTGGGTAAAATTGCTTATAGTTTGACTCACAAACCCAAAAACAAACCCATAGTTAAAGAGCTTGCATGAGTCAGAATCTCATTCTTTTCTTCAGTGAGGTTGTTAGTGATTGCTTGCTAGTTTTGCCTTTCTACTGCTCCAACCTACAAAAAGCCAAATCATTTTATTTCAAAGGAAAAGGCATCAAACACAATGCAGGCTCAAGTTTTAAAGTGATACCACCAGTTAGACATCTGGTAGTCTACTTTCTATTACTGTAACAAGAGTTTTGGTTTGGGGCATTTTATAAAGGTAAAAATTTTATTTAGCTCATTGTCTTGAAACAAATTGGGCCTTGATATATAGAGTAGCTATAAAATGAAGTGAACCACTGCATATTTCTTAGGGTTTGATAGGATAGAATAAGAAGCTATTTTAACAAATGAGGGGAAATATAGTCATTTTACTAAAACAATATAAGCAGACATGGATTAGTTTTGGAGAGTGAAAGTCCAGGACTAGGCTACACCTTGGTGAAGGCCTTCTTTTCTGGGTAGCCATGTGGTAGATGGCATCGTGTGGGGTGACTGTGGGTGTAGTGAGAAGTCATGTGGCAAGATGGGAAGCCAGAGAGAAGGGTTGTACCCAGCCTTGCTCTTTCATAAACTGTTCTTGTGGAAGCTGGGGCCTCACAGTAATCCCTTCTGAGGACAGTGCATCAGCACCACTTCCACTATGTAAAACACAGCCACCCATCACAGCTCCCAAACCAGTGACAGCCATTTTAAAATGTCCTTTAGCAGCATTTGAAGACTGCTTCATGTACAGACATTATACAATAGCATAAGATGAACATGAAGTACTCTACTATAATGTTGTAAGATAGATTAATAAGGATTAGAGTGATGGTAAGCAAATTAGGATTTGTGAATTCTTTTTAAAACCATACTTCATAACTTTTTGTTTTTATTTATTTATTTTTACTTTTGCTTCTTTTTGGTTTATTAGCCTCTAGCTGCTAATAAAACACCTCCTACATTTTTTTTGTGATATTGATGATGGGGTGGTATTTACTCATCAAAACAAGTTCTGTTGTAGATGTGGTTTTACATTCTTACATGTTTTTGGGAGTTGATCCTGGAACAAGCTACATTATAGTGCCCTGGAAAATGCACTGGACACCGGTTCTTAGAAAATTTCCACCACAGACTCATGTTTTTGGATTCAATTTTTAAATTCTGTATGAGATATAGTAGTAGATATTGGAAAAGACATTTTAAAACAAAATTAAACATTACTTATTAATTAGATTAAAAGCCCTACCTTTTCCAATTCTTTGTCTCAATAAAATCCTGTTCATCAGATAGACAAGGCTTTTTAGCAACCCCCCACCCCCTTTCCCCCAACCCCCACACGTTTTGGTAATTGGCATTAGAAAAACAATAGCTTTTATTTTCCCATGGTTTGGTTCTCATGGTTTTTTGACATGGGAAACTAGCGGTCCTTCCTGGAGCTATCATAGTTATTGTTCCTTTTTTACATTTGCTAAGTCGGTGGCATTCCTGCCATACTGGTGGTGCTAGGGTCATGTGTTTCCAAGCATTCCGAATTTGTTGAAAATATGCAGAAGGCAGAAAGCTTGGACTTGCTAACATTTCATCATGTAGGTATATGTCTCCCACTTGTTACCCTACATGCTGTCTTCATTACAGGACACTTTCCAAAGTCAGTTTCTTTTTTTTTTTTAATACATAGTTTTAGATAACATTCTTGGTTTAGGTGTTCCCATTCCCATTGCACTAAGTTTCTCTGAGGAGAACTGCAGTCTAACTGTATTACTGCAGTGTGTAGATGTTAGAATCATTTCATAACATTGTGCAGAATCTTTATTGGGCTCTTCTTACTTTTACATTCTGCAAACAAATCACATTTCAGTGAGACTAAACTATAAAAAGAACTGATGGTGGGTTTTCAATAACACTATTTCTATTATCATAGAAAACACTAATTAAATCAATTAATAGCCTAAAAATGCTTAAAGACAGAAGTATATTTAAAATCTAGCATTAGAATGAAGTTATTTTAGTCAATAGTCCAGATAATCTCAGAGATATATGAGTGTGAGAAATTTTATCTAAAATAGTGACTTTATTAGATACCCACTTGATATTTGTTTTTTATTTTATTTTATTTTACAATACAATTCAGTTCTACATATCAGCCACAGATTCCCTTGTTCTCCCCCCTCCCCTTCCCCCCAGCCTACCCCCTATTCCCACCTCCTCCAGGACAAAGCCTCCTCCCCCCCCCCCCCCCCCCCCCAGGACTGAGATCAACCTGGTAGACTCAGTCCAGGCAGGTCTAGTCCCCTCCTCCCAGGCCTAGCCAAGCAACCCTGTATAAGCCCCAGGTTTCAAACAGCCAACTCATGCAATGAGCACAGGACCCGGTCAGTTTCTTTTGAACTAACAATGACTGCTGTGTTTAGTGAAATTCCGAAATCAAAGTATTGTTGTGTTTATTTTAAAGCTGATTTCTACAATGAACTTGGGCTTACATATTTTCAGTCTATCATTTCTGTGCTAGTATTTTCTGACTTTTTAAATTGCAACCCTATGTCCCATTAAAGGAAAAAAAGATTTTTACTTGTTTATTGAGCATTTTTTATAATTTGGAAAGGTAAATTTCATTAGAGAATCTAAAACAGGGTCACTACTGTAGCCAGGCTTTGCACAGTTTAGCAGCTGATTGGATGATCACTGTAAAGGAGGCTCTTAGGAGGTAGACTGCTTGGATGGTCTGCGCTCTGTTTCTGTGTCCTCAAGTGGTTGTTAGTAGCTCTGGGTAGGTAGGAGTGACAGGACAGTGTCACCCTTCAGAAGTCACGAGGAACTTCTTAGAGGGTCAGATAGTCTTTTAACCAGCATGTGTTGGAGATCCCTGTCTTGGTAGTTACCTGTCTCTGGTGTCTTCTTTTCCTCTTAGTTTTTAAAGGTGCAGCTCTGCCTTTTCTCCTTAGTTAAAAAGTTCTTGAAGAAACTCTACAGGAACCATGTGTTTGTAAGGAAGCTAAACAGTTTAGGGACTCGTAGTTACGAAGTTTATTAAGTTCTTAAGTAAAATTTATTATTATTTATTAAGTAAAATTCTTAAATAAATGAAAAAGTTACTTAACCCTCAATGACATAAATATAGCTGTGGCAACATTGGTTCTAAATCATACTAATGATAGCCATGCGTATTACTTAGCAGCATGTATCATGATGGGAAGTATTTCTATTTAGCTTACATAGCTTGTCTGTGTGGCTGTGGATGCATATTGAGAGACAAGGCTTGGGTATGTTTTTCCTGTCCGTGGGGTGCCTCTCTTCCCTTGTCCTCTTGGCTCCTGTTCCACCTTCTGTGATCAGTACCCTCTGGTTTTCTCCTGTGTGCTTCGTGACTTGCTTTACTGTTAGTCCATCTCTCACCGTGAACTCAAGGCTTCTTCACCAGCATCCATTTAGAATCCATTAGCCTCTTGGTACAATGATGGCACTTAATTCTTAGGTTAAGCCAGTGATTGGACAGCTCCGATTTGGATAGTAGAAAGCAGGTCAGGAAGATGCTCCAGAGCCCAGGAAAGACAATTGTAGACAGATTTTTTTCATTGGGCCACCAACTCACAAAAATGATACAGAGACTTATTATTAATTATGAAAGCTTGGCCTTGGCTTAGGCTTGTCCCACTAGCTCTTATAACTTAAATTAACTCATATTTTTAAATCTACGTTCTTTTGTATGGCTGGGTTACCTTTACTCTGTACTGCCCATCCTGTTTCCTGACATCTGGCTGGCGACTCTATCTTTCTTCTTTCCAGAGCTCTCTCTGTCTAGAAGTCCTGCCTATAGCTCCTGCCTAGCTATTGGCCATTTAGCTTTTTTTTTTTTTTTTTTTTTTTGGTTTTTCGAGACAGGGTTTCTCTGTGTAGCTTTGCGCCTTTCCTGGAACTCACTTGGTAGCCCAGGCTGGCCTCGAACTCACAGAGATCCGCCTGGCTCTGCCTCCCGAGTGCTGGGATTAAAGGCGTGCGCCACCACCGCCCGGCCCATTTAGCTTTTTATTAAACCAAACACAGTGACACATCCTCATGCAGTGTAAAGGAATACTGCAACACAACAGACAGGGAGTGAGGAGGGGAGTGATTGACCTTTCTTCTAAGAAGGGAAGGAAAAGACAGAAGCAGAACTGACCAATATCAATAATATTAAGATTTAGGCATTATGAACTTATGAGAAAAATAGAGAAAATTTATTGTGTGTTTTGACATGTACTAGCATTGTAGTTATCAGTAAGTGGCTCCATGAGGCATACAGAATTTTACTCATCATTTTCAAAGAAAGCTGAGCTTCGAGAGGCCATGCCAGGTGACATAACCAGCAAACAGTGTGAATATGGACTCATTACTGTCTATCTTTAAAGCCTGTGCTCAGTAATGCATTCTTACTTGCTGTATAAATGTACCAAGTGCTTCAACCAGTTGGAATCTTTTTCTCAGTTATAGAACAGACCAAGAATACCTGACTATAATAAAGAATACTGAAGGGTGTACTGAAGTTTCTGACATACTGTTTATGTTCAGTAAATAGTACTCCATTGCCTTGTGACTCCTGTTGTATGATATTTTGTTTGTGTTCTGACAAATAAAGCATGCCTGGAGATCAGAGGGCAGAGCTAGCCACTAATTAACCATAGATGCCAGGCAGTGGTGGCACACACCTTTAATTTCAGCACTTGGGAGGAAGAAGCAGGAAGATCAGGAGTTCAAGGCCACCCTGGACTACAATGAGATTGAACCAGTCTAAAAGAGATACAGAGTCCAGTGGTGGTGGTGCTCACATTTGATCCGAGCACATGGGAGGATCATGCCTTTGATCCCAGCACATGGGAGGTGGAGATAGGAATATAAGGTGGATAGAGACAGAATTGACCCCATTCAGTCTGTGGATTCAGAGTCAGGATGCCCCCCTCCCCATTCAGTTTGAGAATTCCTAGAAACAGAATGTTATTCTGCGACTTCGTAGAGGTAAGAAGTCTCTGGTGGCTGGCTACTCTGCATCTCTGATCTTTCAGCTTTCACCCCAATATCTGACTCTGGGTTTTTATTGACTAATTAGGGTCACGCTTCAGACTCCCTCCTTTCTTAGAACACTAAAAGACATGAGACAGGATGAGCTACCTTCCTACAATGCTGGGAGAAGTTCTACCATTGGGTATTTCTAGTGAAATTAAGATGAGCTGAGGGAAGCCCAAGGCTCTAATTCTGGTTTCCACGTAGCATAGGCAGTCTCTGTTCTCTACTTAGTGAAGTCTGGATTTCTTTTTAAGAGGAAAATATAATGTATAACTGCAGATAATGGGTTAAACTGCATCTCTTCCTATAGATGAGTGATGATAGATCCTTTCCCTCTAGTAAAGATCCTGCTTTCTTAGCACCCAGAGCCCTGTATTGCCGCCTCTTCAGCACTGGCGAGAGGAATTGAATTCAGAGCTAGCTCCATTGTGTGCAACCACATTAGCTTGCAACCTCAGTGAGACTAGATAGTTAAGAATTTTTAAAGAAACATGTAGCTACAATTAAGTCTATAGAAAATTGGTTAACAGTGCTGACAGATGGATAGACAGAATAAAGGGAAAAGCATTTCCATGTCATGAGTTTGATTTATACTGAGCTTGATTCAGGAACCTCTGATGGCTGTTTATTCCTATACATTGTGTATTCACAGAATACGAGGGACTGCTTCATAACGTGTACAGGGTCCACTGGTGACAGAAAATAATCACTTCTTCAAACAAATGTAGCTATTCAGATTTTTTACAAGTTGTAGAAGATGAGCTATATAAATAATAAGTGACCCTTAGCTGTTCATCAACTGATGAATAGAAAATGAAGATATGGTATATTTACAGTTCAGCTATTAAGAAAAATAAAATGAGTGAGTAAATAGGTGGAGCTGGAGAAAATCCTGATTGAGATAATCCTGGCCCGGAAAGACAAACATTGTATGTTTTCTTTAACTTATGGGTGTTAGCTGTGACTCTTTAGGTATGTGCTTTTCATTTGGAATTCTCACAGAGGTCAGGACATTACTAAGGGGTCATGGGGGGTTCTTTTAAGGGAAGGGGGAATAGAAGGCACTGGCATAAAGCCTTAAAAGGAAATTATGGCAGGAAGGAATAAATTGGGGCTGGGCAGGGGAGGACGGGTTGGAAGATGGAAACTGGGAGGGATAAGTAACACTAAAGACTTTTCAGAGAAGCCACACAAAACCTACTATTGTAGAAGCTTCCTAAAATAATATCCACACACACACATACCAAAAAAATATTAAAATGGAATTATCCTATAATGGGACAACAGTGGCCTTACTAGACAACAGAGGATAACAAATAAAGACCCAGTCCTAGAAATTGGTAGCTTTTGGAGTTGTTAGCCATTGAGGTCCTCCAAACCCTCAAACATTTCAGGCTGTTGCCAGCACTCTTAGTTACCCTCCAGAGCTTTCCAGTTCTTTTGTTTGTTTGTTTGTTTGCCAATAGTGCAGTAAGAGTGTGTGAGCTATATAGACAGCAATTCTATTTAGGCTTAGCATTCTGGATGTCCAGAGTTAAAGGGCCATACTTGGTGATGGCATTCTTCCTGACAGACCTCCATAGCGTACAGAGAGGATGTGTCTTGGGAAGGCAGGAGTGGTAGGGCAGGCTCCATTTCTGTTCTTTTTATAGCCACCAGGATTTCATCATGGGAGCCCTATCCTAATTACCATATTGAATACTAATCACAAAGGGCCCAACTCCAGACATCATAGTCAGATTAAGTTTCTTAAGTACTTCTCAAGATTAAATCTCAGCATGTAGATCCTTGGGGACGTACTCATACCATATTTAAACTTCAGCAACCACCATTTTGGAAGTGTGCAAATAGATAATAGGTAAGCTCGAGGTGAAAGATGATCAGGGTGTGGTCAGACAAGGAAAAGATAGGACTGACAACATTTAATTATTTTCCTACGTGTTTTTCTCAAGAAAGAGACAGGATTCATGAAGCTGTATGAGATCTCTATGTTCCCTGACCCGAAGGTAAGGACAAGATAAAGACAGTTCTGAGAGAGAATGCTGAGAAGTCAGTTGTGAACATTTTGAGACTATGCTAGGATTTCAACAAATAGTAGGCATATGGAGCCAGGGAGTACTACAGTTTCATTGATGCTGTCTTTGGCATGACATTCTTTCTGCATCATGTATTACCTTTATGCAAATGCTGGAAAATAAAGTATTTAAATTGCTTCCGTTTAGCATATTTAAAACAAATGCCACAGGCTTCCTTCCCTGTTTGTGTTTTAAGGTTTCTGCATGTGAAGATGATGCTGAGGTAATTGAGTTGAATTTCTGTTTCTGGTTCATTTTACTTACATGCTTGTTCCCCTTGACCAAAATAAAGTATCGGATGAACTGTTTAGTTTATGGTTGCCCTCATTATTTGGATTCTGAATTTTAGTGTATTTGCTTATTTTAATAGGGAATAGCCTTCCCTTTGTCTTCTGGGCTATATTTTCGTTTTGTGATGAGACCTGTAACTTTGTAATAGTAGTTTGCATATAGATGAACTTTAAAAACTGTGTAGGAGGAGAAGACCCTAGGATCATCTGGGTAACTTCCACATTTCTCATGATAGCAATCTGAAGTCAAGGGAATAGCAACAGCTAGCATTTATTGAGTTATTATGTCATGTAATCATTGTAACAATCCTTTAAATGAGTGAATTGAGTATCCCCCACATCACATACAAAGTAACGGCATGGTTGGCTTCAGCAACGGTTTCCCTTGTAAATGTGCATACAGTTTCTATAATGTAGTTTTGTGCAGTAGAAGTGAATAGTTAATATATCTTCTACTATTAGAGTAAATGTTTTCTTTGATATTTAAATTAATAAAAAGAAATGCTGTTCCATTAGCTTACATATTACTTAGTGCAGTGAAACTGTGTGAGTTACTGAGTAGAATGCATGTTTAGTGAAAGTCTGTGATGGATGAAATACATGTACTGTTGATGTTTGTCATTTTGTCGCTCAGTACTATTTTCTTGAATTAGATCTAAATGATTACTTTTGTGTATTGGGATTTGTCTACCTTAAGGAAAGAATTTGAGAACTGATAATATTGAAAAACTAAATGAACATAATGTATTTATTCCTTTGTCCCAAATTATATAGTGTAGCACCCAGTTCTAATTTGGTAAACTAAGAGTTTGTTTTCTTTCTTCATTTTAATTAGTATTTTTTTTTAACTAATATTTTCTTTTAAGCTTAAAAAAATACTGTGATGGTGGGAAAATGTTTGTAACTTAAGAGTTAGCTACTTAAGTATTGTCAAGTGTACAGTTAGGCTGTATTCACAGTGTTATTTATGTATGTTATTTATGTAGTTCCCATCACTGTTTATTGAAAACTTTCATTGTCCCAAATAGGACCTCTATGACATCTTACTGGCTAATTTCTGGTTTGGTCCCAAATAGGATCTCTATGACATCTTACTGGCTAATTTCTGGTTTGGGCCTGGTCTCATCTATCTTACAGCCACCCAGTATAATGTAATAATCATAATAATCTGCATAGACTAGTTGAATGCTGAGTTTGTCATTGAGTTAGAATGGTTCCTTTTGTCTGTATTTGTTTCGTATTTCTAGCTATTTATGAAAACTGCCTTTTTTTTTTTTACATATTGTAATTTTATATTTGCTTTCTGGAGGTGATGAAAAACACGTATTTGCAACTTGTAGGAGATCAAGCTAAATGATGTAAACATCCAGGCATTTTTATTGAGTAACCAAAGAAACACTGGGGATTAAGGACTGTGATACACAGAAAAAGTCTGGCAGTCTCAAATCAATGCATTTCCTTCCCTTCCTGTTAGAATCCTAGAGCAGGAAGCACACCAGTGTAAAAGATACTTGGGCCTGTGATCTAAAGAAGTTAATCCCCAAATGCGGATGTGAGCTGGACTTAGGAGAAGGAGGGCGCCAAGATCCTTCTTTCATGTTTGTGTGCAAACAGAAATACAGCAGTTGAAAGAGTTTAAAAAAATTTATTTTTAAAATTAATGCTTTGTTTTAGGTTCTATTCCTTTTCTTTTGCTGAAATGTGAAGTTTTCATGGATACTTCTTTTTCTGTTTCTTAACCATCATACACTACTATTGTATAGTAAATAAATGGGGAAATTATCAGGGACTATTTTTCAGACTATTATTTGTTTTTGAATAAAGAATTTAAGAAAAAAGCATGAAAATAATTTCAATTTTAACTTCTTTTATCAAGCAAGATAATTTTATGTTGCCCAATAGTATATTAATGGAATTTTTTGTATGAACAAAGTATAATTTTATGTGCATTAGTGTTCTTGTGTTTTAAACAGTGATGTTTCTAATGAGATTTGTTTGTTGCAGCTGAAAGATGGTGGAAAGGCATCACAGGCACATGTGAGAATAGGCGATGTGGTCCTCAGCATTGATGGAATTAGCGCACATGGAATGACTCATCTTGAAGCCCAGAACAAGATTAAGGGTTGTACAGGCTCTTTGAATATGACTCTGCAAAGGTAGGTTGAATTTTGTCACTGAGAGAGAACTCAACATTGAGGAACTATTTCTGTGTATTTGATTCATGCTATGTAAGAAGCAGTTTTTATATTGCTGTTTCAGGTAAATAAATGAAAAGTATAGTAGCTCTTCAATTGGATATTCATGCGACACGTGAATTGATGAAAATAGTGGGCTATTTTTCATGTTATCCATGTCTTCATGAACACTGGTTGTATGGTTTTTGAGAATTCAAGAATTCCTGAAAATTTTCAGTAGGGTTCAGGCTAAAGAATTCTTATTGTAGGATAAATCGTTGCTTCATATTCTGAGCAATATATTAGGCCTTCTGTGATATGGTTTGACTTCTCTAGTTTCTTTTATACCTTTCTTGTTTTGAATAGATAAACATTTTTAATATATGTACTTGAAGACTGGACTTTTAAATTTTATGAGTTTTTTGGTTAAGTTCTTCTGTCCTCAACAATAAATTGTATTCTTACTGATGATAATAAGTCAGGTGTTTTGAGTATCCCAACACTGAACCTGCGTTGCAGTCATTATATCACAGTGCTTATTAAAAGCAGTGTTGGCCATGCTGAATCATACCTGGACATGAGGATCAGAGGTATATGCAGTTGAGATCCGTGTTATTGTTATAGATTTAACATAAGAGTCACTGTGGTATCTCTGACTTAGTATGAAGGAGAATCGGCTCTGAACCTTATGTATAAGGAAGGAGCCTGACCATTACCAGTCATAAGTCCCGGTTTTAATGATTTCTATCTTTAAGAAATAATAGTATTTTTTCCTTTGAGAATTTACACATGTACACAATGTATTTTTATTATTAACCCCCTACCCCTCCCTAAGTGTGCTCTAGTTTATCATATATGGATGATACCATACCTTACCCCCGAAACAACTCTTATTTTCCCATAAACTGTCATGCAAATTGTGACTCTTGAATGAAGAAAATAAAATACAGAGTATCTTCCAAACATATTTGATAATAGAAACTTTTTTCTCAGATTCTTTCCTGAGACTAGTGTTCCATGGAGAGCACTTTGGATGCCTCTCTCCTCTTTGCTGCTGATGTTCCATGGACTAATACTTAAAGGAGTCAGGCAGAGCAAAATACGCTTGATTGTTTATATGAGTATCAGTGTAAAATTGAGTAGGGAAAAGTTTTAATACTTACAGTTACATAGATTTATAGATCTAGTTTATTGTGTTATGATTGTGTAACCAGTTGAATCTTTGCATTTTTGTATGTTGAAGAAATTTCTTTAATTGGGATCACTGAATCACCAGTTATACATATAAATTTTTGATAGCTATACATTTTAATGCATGGAAAGATAATCAATGAAAAATAAAACCAGTCTATTGATAATGTTTTCATACTGCCTGTCTGTAGAGGCATGCAACATAAACATTGTTACTGATTAAATGAATGCTTATTTTTCTTTATAGACAGTTTTGCCACGTTTGAATTTGAAGGAGAACAAATAATCAAGCTTGTCTGAGATATCAAGAATATAAAACACATACATATGATGATGGCTGTTTCTCACACACTAAAACTGAGTCCATATAGCCGTGTAAGCTCCTTTGTGGGCTGCGATCATTTCTTTATTACCAGCCTTCTTGTTTTCACATTGTCCTCTTTATTTTATAATCCAGACACTATATTCCTTATTTTTATAAACTGGGACTCAGTATTTTATTTTCTTTTGAAAACACTGAGTCTCATAAGACTAGATGAAAACCAGATGTTGCCCTGTTTGGATGCATTTCCAATTCCAGCAGTCTGCTACTGACTCTAATAAAGCTACTGAAGTACAAATTCTGACTAACTTACAAAACCAACTCAGTATTATAAACATTTGGGGATTCTGTTCTGTTGAATCTTATCTTTCTTTTTCCACATTGAGATTGAGAGACCCAGAATATAAGAAAGAGTTTTAGAGTTCTGTTGTAATTAATTATAATTCTCTTCATGTTTCTGAACATATATTGTGTAATATGAGCCCTTTATTATACTGTGTATAAATTTGTGCCTGTGTGTGTGCATATGCATCTTTGTCTTTGTCTCTGTCTCTGTCTCTGTCTGTCTCTCTCTCTGTCTCTCTCTCTCTCTCTCTCTCTCTCGTGTGTGTGTGTGTGTGTGTGTGTGTGTGTGTGTGTGTATGTGCATGTGTGTGTAAGTAAGTAAGTAAGTCAGAGGTCCACCCCTGATGTCATTCCTCAGATACCACCTACCTTGGTTTTTTTTTTTTTTTTTCGTTGTTCATTGGCATGATATTCACCTGTTAGACTAAGCTGGCCTGTTAGCGAGTGCTAGGGACTAACCTGCCTGATTCCACCTCCCCAGTACTGGGATTAGAAGTATGGGCCACCACTCCTGGCTTTCTTCATGGGTTCTGAGGGTCAACTAGGTCCTTTGGCTTGTGTATCAATCACTTTCTTGACAGAACTGTCTCTCCAGCCCTATTATAGATATTTTTTAAAGCCTATGGCACAACAATCGACAATTCTACTGAAAAAGTACTTTTGCTTTTTAAAGAGAAAATATGACACTGGAGAATTATCATCGAATCTTTTCTACTAAGACCCATCTCTTTTTCAGTTCTTTTTCTTGCATCACAGCAAATATTCTAAACTTGAATACTGTCGTTAATTGTTTTTTCTTGCCTCTTACCAGTCAGACTGTTCTTAATTCCCCTTCCATACTGAATCACCTGCAATAGTACTTTTGCTATAGAACTCTTTTTTTATAAACAGTTTTCGCTGTGAATATGGAATATTCTGTGCAGATTTGCCTTACTCCTATTTTCTTAGAATTAGAATGTGAGAATAAGGCTTCTTCTGCAAGTACTAATAAGGATCTTCTTTTAAATGTTGCGTACAAGACAATGGGTGAAGCAGGATTAGGAAGCAGGGAGAATGCACTTGGACAAAGCTGTGATTTCCTGTGGATACCTACCTTCTTGGATCTAGCAGGAAACTTGGGAACAAAATGGCAGCTTCATTTGTTCTGCCTTGAGTTGGGGAACTGGACTTTACTTCCCTGTTTTGCTTGTGTTAGTTTTTGGTGACTGGCTATCTTGGAGGGGTTAGGAGAGGAAGGGAGGGAGCAGGGCGGGTTAAAGTTTCTTTTGGTTCCACCAAAAGTTGCTGGTCTGCACTTTTAGGAGTAGTGCAGGGAACCCCAGGGGTTTGGTGTGCTGGGATATAAGCCTGGCATGTGGGGTTTTTGCCCACACCTGAGGCCCCTGCTTAGGTTATGCTCTAGTTATATTAGGGCTGCCTGTCCTCTCTGGTCTCCATTACTCATCACTGAGTGCCCTCCGTTCTGTTTGACCGAGGCTTCTCACATGTCTCTTTGCTGCCTCATCAAATTCTTTTTGTCTGTTTGCTGCCAATGCATGCTATTATGTCTACAAAACCCGCTGGAACCTCATCTCCTGCTGTGCTAGTTTGCTTTTCTGTTGCTGCGACAAAACATTGACCAAAAACAACTTGGGAGGTTTGGGGGATGGAAGGGTTTATTTGGCTCACAGGTTACAGTCCCTCACTGAGGGAAGTGAGGACTGAGACTCAAGGCCAGAACCTGGAAGCAGGAACTGAAACAGAGACCATGGAGGAAAGCTGCTTGCTGGCTTTCTCCCCGTGACTCACTCAGTTTGCTTCCTTATACAAACAGGACCACCTGCCAGAGTGGCACTGCCCACAAAAGCTGCATCATTCATCAGGTCAATCTGATGGAGGCCTGCTTGGATTTTATTGCTGGGAAGAGACACCATGAGCATGACAACTCTCATAAAGGAAAGCATTTAATTGGGGCTGGCTTATAGTTCAGAAATGTAGTCCATTACTGTCATGACGGGAGCACACATGGCACTGGAGGGAAGCTGAGAATTCTGCATCTAAATTGGCAGGCCGCAGGAAGAGAGAGTGACACTTGGCCTGGCTTGAGCATCTGAAACCTCAAAGCCCACCCCCTTACACACTTCCTTCAACAAAGCCATACCTCCAATAACGCCACTCCCTAGGAGCCTATGGGAACCATTTTCTTTCAGACCACCACAGAGGCATTTCCTTATTTGAGGATTCCTCTTCCCAGTTTGTGTGTCGAGTTGACTAAAACTAGCACATTCGTCTGTGGTCTCTTCCTATCGCTGCGACCTATTCATTTCCCCCCTCTGAACTTAAAGGAAACAGTATATGTTAGTAATTTCTGCCTTTAATTACATGCTAGGTACAATCTGAAATATCCAGGCTAATTTCATGAGTCATTTACAAATAAACCTAATTAGTTAATAGTCATACCTAGTGCTCTGTTCTTCAGCTAGTTATCACGTGCACTTTAGTTCTTCTCTGTTGAAGGCTTTGTCAAAGCAAGACCCCGCTTTCCGCACTGTTTGTATTTGATGGTAATATATTGTGTCGTTTTGTGCTTTTAATACACGATGAATAATTATTTGGCATGTCAGCATTACTTACCAAATTTAGGATTATTTGTTTATTCCACAAATATTTATTGAACTTTACTATAATAATCCAGGCATTGTTGTAGATGCTGAGAACAAAACAGACCCCCCAAAATCTCTTCCCTCATAGTGCTGTCAGTGGGCAAACAGACAAAAAATGCCGAGAAAATTTAGTGTATAATACATTGGTTGCAATAAGCATCATCAAGGGGAAAAAAGCACTTGGGGAGATAGAAAATGCAGACGTAGAGATTGTTATTGAAAACGGTGGTAAGGAAAGCTTTACTAGCTTATTGGGCCTCTGGGGCTCCTGTAACTGAGGCAGAGGGACAAGGTAGCACATTAGCTCTTCAGAGCACTGTAAGTAAAGGCGGTGTGGTGGAAAGTGAAGTCAGAGTGTAAAAAGGGGGCAGAGGTAGATAGAACCTGGAGGGCTTTGGGGGGTCATTATGATTTTACTAATATAATTTAAATTTTTTTATCCTGTGGGAGGAAAAGACATGAGAAACTTCTGGAAAGTTGTAATTGCTAGAGCAGAGTTTGGGAGATAAGTGACTTTGTTAATGGAAAGAGAGGGTACTGGAGGGAAGGACAAATCATGCTTCTCTCATGTCTTAATAGTGGCCTTCTGCCTTTTCTGCTTAGCAGTGTACAAACACCAGATGAAGACCCTTGATGATAGATTCCTGCTTCTATCCAGGAGCCTGTAGTGTGTGTGTGTGTGTGTGTAAGATCACAAAGGAAAAATATCTGAAATTTTGTCATTTTTTAAAAAGTTTGGACATAAATATTATATGTTCACTATTTCTGAAGTGTATTTTTAAAAAGTAATTTCATCATAAAGTTAAAACTCAATTATGATATAATAAAACTTACAATTTAAATAAAGTTTAAAATTTAGAATAAGAAAAGAATTCTTGTTTGATAAGATTGTTCTGTAGTTGTTAATCCATGTCTTGCCCAGTTTTTGGAGCACATGATAAGGCAAACATTGTGCTTCTGTAATAACTTAAAACACTCACACTTGACTCTTGTTCTGCTATAGGTAGGTATAAACTTGTGAGAGATTTAATTCCCATCACATCCTTTTCCAGAGTTGGGTTATTTATTTATTTTGTGTGTGACTTAAACTAATTCCAAGAATAGTACATTGGACTATGAGGAATTCTACTTAAAATTACTTCTCCAATTAGGATAAATCAGGCAAATAGAAGTGAATATTTTAAAATGCCAAATCCATTTTGTTTCTGATTTTTATCTAAGTCAAAGTGGTTCATTTTAAAAATGGCATTATTTCAGTTAATAAATGAAGAAAATTACACTCTAGTGCTCTTAAGTAACTATTGACTAAATTGTTAGATTCTACGAATAAGACTTTAAACTGCTTCACATTTCAGTAATTCTCCACATGAGGCATTAATAATAAACTTGCTTCTAACTTACTGTCTAGTTTGGGGAAGGTCACTAAACGCTGGGCCTTAATTTTCTTGACTATAAAATGAGATCATACATGATTTCAAAATCCCATTTTTGCAGTAAAACGTCTGGTTCTTGTTCTGGTTTTTCAACTATAAGTTCCTTAGAGCTTGTCACTAGATCAAACCAACTTTGCTTGCTTATCTTGGCTGAGAGAATCAGGAAGTTGGCCGTTCTTCGTTGGAGCCATCCTCCTCTGTGCCAGGTTAGCAAAGTGACTTGGAGGTGAAAGGCATGTCAGATAGATATGCAGATAGCACTTCATCACAGGGCAGCATACGCTTTTATCCTTGTTTGCTGTTTTTTAGTTAGGCCTGTTGGAATCAGGGAAAGTTTATGTATGGCTTTTTTGTTCTTCCTTGGTTTTCATTAGTGGTGGCATGTCTGGGGATTCTTTTTTTTTCTTTTGTTTTTCTTCTTCAAATTTCACTTAGTGTATAACTTGATATGACTGGAAATGAAAGGTCTAGAAGGGTTGAGTTTTGAAAAATATTGATGTACTCTTTTTCTGCCTCCTCTGTCTATATCCTTCAAAAAAACAACAACAAAAAAATTGTCAGAGGTCCAGTAACTCCTATTAATGAATGACAGATTGAAATAATTTAACAGGCACATTGAGTTACAAGAAAAAAGAGAAAGTAGCCTTGAACCAGACTGAAGCTATTAGTCATCTTCTGTTTTGTTTTACCAGATTGCTTAATACCCTATTACTGTAAGCTGTAGGGGTTCAACTCTCTATTTATTTCACTAAGAGGATGGAGGCAGGATTTTAGAAAGTTACGAAGCTGGTTTGCTTTCAAAAGCAAAAGTTTTCAGTTCTGTATCTGCAGTATTTGAATTAAAACTGTTAGGTGAGGCTCTTTTTTTTTTTTTTTTCAGTAACTGGAGCTACATATGGTATTGAGAGTCCTGTTTTCTTCTTGTCATTTCCTATGTCTTTCTAATACCTGTTCTGCAACTTGACATTTACTTGTTGGCTGTGTTTCAGAGGGTCTCTGTGATTATATCCCAACTTACCGCCATCCCTCTTTGGAAGTGCTGTGTAAGCGTGTGTGGCCGTTTGTTTTGTGAATGACTTTTCATACACATCACTTAAGGCTTAAGTCAGTCCGGTGGAGGTTGATGTTATCATGCCCACTTTTCATAGTTTAGAAAGTTTATGTGATTTGCCTAACAGAGCCCGTTTCAAAGGCTATGCCTCAGCCCTCCCTGCCTTTTTCTAAGAGACAGGGTCTTACTGTGGAGTCTAGCCGGGCTTCAACTCCTGATCCTCCTCCCTTAGCCTGCTGGGATTGCAGGCATGTAATGCCATGCCTGGCTGTCAGTCTTTACTTTTCCTGTTGTAGCAGAGAGCTTGGTGACTAGATGAGTTCCTCGTGTATACCTTAAAAGATGGTGTAGAAGCACAATAGGAGTAGCTGAGTCCTTCACTTGAAAACACTTGCATCTCTCTGAAAAGAGTACTTTTCGTTTCTCTCACTTTTCAGTATTCCATTCCAGTATAGAGATTAGAACCCAGTTTTCTTTGGGCTTAAAAGTACCCTCCAGCCAGGCAGTGGTGGTGCACGCCTTTAATCCCAGCACTCAGGAGGCAGATCTCTGTGAGTTTGAGGCCAACCTGGGCTACAGAGTGAGTTCCAGGAAAGGCTCCAAAGCTACACAGAGAAACCCTGTCTCAAAACACCAAAACAAACAAACAAACAAACAAACAAACAAACAGAAAAACCCACCCTACAAACAGATAGACACTAGTGAGCCATTAGATGGAGTGGCGGCTCTGTGTATTTGGTTGCCCATTCTAAATTTGAAAACTACTTATTTTTTTGGTTGACTGTTCTGCTAAATCATTTCTGTATAAAAGTTTGAACATGTTTTGTTTTTTAAGTAGGCTTCTTATATGTTACTATGAGTAGTTACTATGTTCAAGAATTAAAACTTATCTTTTAAAGGACTATTTGCTTAATGTGACCAGAAAAGTGATTATTAGTCAGGCATAGACAGAAAAGTATCTTGTCTTACATATCTGTTTCTTTCTTTAATTCAGTAGTGATAAAGTTTGTTGGAAATAAACATGAAAGCTCAATGTAGTTCAATTTTTGAATTACCAATAGTCCTTTAACCACAATCAAACCTGGTAAACATGAACTTCACATCTTGAAAGTGTGCAGTTGTTTTAAATATGTAGTCATTTATTGTTCAGAAGAAAAAATAAAAAACAATTTCAATGTTATTATAAACCTCTGGGGGACAACCCTAGTAAGTAATTACACTTAAAGACTTGTTCTTCACTTGTAAATGGGGCACCACAGTGCCTGTGTTACAGTTACTATAATGAAATATTGTATAGAAAGAGCCTATGAAAAATTCAGGTATTTCTCTTTCCTTTTCTCTGTCTTCATTTGAGGAGTGTTAATGTGATATCCATTGTAAAATTACATGGAAGTCATGTTTGTTTTGTCTCTTGGAGACAGTGGGTGTGACCGGAGGAGAACAGAAAATGAGAACACTTAGCTGGTAGGCTTTTCTGAGAAAGAAAGATGCAAATCTTAGAAGATGGGATTCTTTAATTTTCACACAAACGACTGTTTTAATGAGAACTTTTCCAAAGAGTGTATAGTTCCAAGCATGTTGTTTACTACACATTCACCACGGCTTTGGTTCATAATTGTTGTCTTCCCCAGTGATTTATGTCCCGTCTGGTAGGAAAAATAGTGATGCAAAGAGAGAGCAGTCCACACCTACTTGTTTCCTCTGAAGTCCTCTGTTCTCATTAGAGGACCAGTAGAGCTACAGTCCTCCCCCACTGCGGTGAAGTCAGAAATGAACAGATGCTGGCGCCTGTTCTCCCACCTGCCCCTCTTCCGCATTTTTCCAGGAAATACAAAATTCATTTGTACTTCTTTAATTTCCTAGGTAACATTGAAATCAAGTAACTTTCTAAATTCTGGACTGTGCTTTTATGAAATGTTTAGAAATAATTTTATTTTAAAATATAGTGTTTATCAACACTACCATTAATACTAGGAATTAGTTGGAAAATGTCAGTGTTCACTAAAAAAATGTACTTTTTCATCAGTTTTACCTTATGATTAGCAGCTTAAAGGATAGATAGTGATTTGTAATTTTTTCCTTTAAGAAACTTAAGACTTATGCCGGGCGGTGGTGGTGCATGCCTTTAATCCCAGCACTTGGGAGGCAGAGGCAGGTAGATCTCTGGGTGTTTGAGGCCAGCCTGAGCTACAGAGTGAGTTCCAGGAAAGGCGCAAAACTACACAGAGAAACACTGTCTCGAAAAACAAAAAACAAACAACAACAACAACAACAAAAAAAGAAGAAGAAAGAAACTTAGACTATTTTCTTTGGGGTAAATCATAGACTGTGCTACATGCTCAAAGGAATAAATTATCCCATTGAAATGAAAGGCCTCCTGGAGGTGCTCAAACCTGGGTCAGGTTCTGAGGGATAAAGAAGGTACCTCAGAGCAGTGTGTACTGAAGCAGTGTGGCGATGACAAATGTCCACCAGGACAGGTATTGGATGGACATGTTAACCAACTAGACACATAGATAAAAACAAAGGCAATGGTTTGTAGGGTCTTTGAACTAGTAACTGTTTGGTATAGACATAGCCATAGAGGAACCTGGAGGAAGGTGAAGAGAAACCAGGGGTAGAGACAGGTCAGGCAGGATGGCAGTTATTGAGGGCTTGTGAATGCTAATTCCATAAGCCATAGCATAGTCTGGGTAGGAGGCCTGAGAAGAGAGTGTCGCTCAGGTGTGTAGCCCGACTGAGCCGAAGCTTTGAGTTCTGGCCCTTTCCCCTTCCCTTGCTCCTCTATTCATTTCAGTATGGTTTCTGCTCCCTTGTTTACTAAAGCCGCCCCTCACTTGTGTGTCTCATAGATTCCTCTAGGGTAGTGTGGTCAGATTGCATTCTATACCTTGACTCACAAATTTGTATCACTTACTCCTGTATGCTTTGATCAAGCACCCAACAGCCATCCCATTACCCAGCTTAAAAAAACAAAACAAACAAACAAAAAGCAGCTCTTTCCTTGCCAACCTATCATTCATTCATCTGTAAGCATCTGATTGTTAGCCTTTCTATATGTCCCCAAACGGTTTGTGACTGGAGTAAAATGAGAGGGCCAATGCGGGCAGTGGTGGTGCACACCTTTAATCCCAGCACTCGGGAGGCAGAGCCAGGTGGATCTCTGTGAGTTTGAGGCCAGCCTGGTCTACAGAGCGAGATCCAGTACAGGCACCAAAACTACATGGAGAAACCCTGTCTTGAAAAACCAAAAAAAAAAAGAGAGAGAGAGAGAGAGAGAGAGAGAGAGAGAGAGAGAGAGAGAGAGAGAGAGAGAGAGAGAGGGCCAGCCCCTAACATGCTCATTGGGCATAGAAAAGCAGTCAGTACTCATTTTTGTTCTCAGGAGACTCCAACTTTACCTAAGAACTTTCCTTTTTTTGTATGAAACATTTCTTAGACAACTCCTTCCACTACATTAAGATAATTCTAGTTTTAATTAACAGTACACTTTATAAATACTGTAGTACAGTTTTAAATGAAGATGTAAGGTTTCTACATTATTTAAAGTATCTATATTTATTTAAAAAAATCCAAATCTGATATATATATATATATGATTTAAGTAGACTTAAGTCATGGATCACTTGTGAAAACAAAACAATGCAATTGTGATTCAGGTTGGGATGACTGGCCAAAACTATTTCACGCCATCAGAATGTCAGGGGAGGAAGTTCATGTAGCATGGGATTGGGGAAGGGTGTTCCCTTAGAAAGACATAGTTCACAGGGCAGTTGGAGGAGAGTAACTTGGGAATATTCTCCTGGCTGGATCTACTTACCAGCAGAGTAACACTGGATTGTACCAAATTAACCTAGTCTTTATTATTATTGAAAATTGAAAAAGCTCAGTAGAGTTTTCAGGTGAAAAGAGCAGTTCCCATCCTTACTATGCAAAGAAATGTTCCCTGCCTGAAACAGAAGACACTCAGTACATAGTTACTGCCTTGAGTTGTAGAGAATGCCACTCTTTAAAATACAGTAAGTTTTGCTGCTATTGCCTGATAAATTTAGAAATGGTTCATAGGAAGTTAGTAGTGAGACAGACTGGCCATTCTTCTATGTTTAATGGCAGCAGTCTCCTTTGAGTTCCAAATAAACATCTTTGCCCATAGCTTAAGGAACTTTTGAAAGGATTGAAATTCAAGCCATTCCCAACTGTTTTCCAGTGGCTGCTGTTGCTATTATAGTCTCAAAGACTGAAATAGCTCAGGCTTATAGGAGTTGAAAAGTAAAAAGGAGAGATTGGCTGTGTTTACCACACATGGGGCAGAGTATTTATACTGTCAACCTTGTCTAAAATTGCCTCCATTTTCAAAAAAAAAAAAGAAAGCTTTACAACTATATTGCCTAATGAATCTGTTTTTTTTTCATAATTACTTTTTCCTTCCGTGATTCCTATTAATAGTCTTTCTCTGAAGTTAATATGAACTTTGAGTTTTGGGGCAGTTTGGTAAGAGTCTGTTACTTTAAGCATTCAGTTGATAATTCTGAGTTAAAATCCCCCTCTTACAATTGAGTTCCCTGTATCTTGGCTCTGTCCACTGATACTGTTTTCCTGGGAAACACATCCGGTTACAATGAATGCAAGGGACTTTCCAGGTCCTTTTTTGTTTCACTGGAATTATGTTGTATACACCAGGCTTTGAAATCATAAATTACTTATTAGTCTCATGTGTTTTTGTTATCTGAAAATATTTTTGGTTATCAAATTTATACTAAAAACTAAGAATTTTTCTATTTGAATGATAAAGCTAAGTTTACTGCCTCGCTCAAGAATTTAAATCTCTTTGGCATACTAAAATAAAAAATAATATGTCTTTTTCAGATTTCAAATACTCTGTAATGTTGGTATAGATTTCATTTTCTAATGTGAATTCTGGTTCAAGATAGTGTGTTAAAGAATTGCTCTAAGCATCAAAAATGTATTGTGGAATTTTGCTCTGATGTTTCTTATTTTTGCATGCAAATTCCCTTGCTGTGTGATGTTTACAGTTGAAGTTATTTTAATAGTATGCAGAAACCCTTTCCTTTTGTGTTTATTCATTTGAGGATGCTTATATTAATGGTAACAATATTTGTATTTCTAAGAACCTTTGATGATGGTTTTTCTTCTAAACTCTGAGGAGGAACATGTCAGAGTTGTTGGGAAGCCGTCTCTGTTGCTTTTAGTGTAGCATAAGAATTTACCGAAGACTATTAAAGAAGTAAGTTGTCTTTCCAAGATACTGAGCTAAGAATATTATGTGCATTAGCCATTTAATCTTAGTATTAACACTTAGGACAGATGCCACCTTATAAAAGTTCTCTAGAGTCACACAATTCATATGCATACAAACCAGAGTTCAACCAGTCTCTTTCCTTAATGTAAATTCTTTTTCTTTTTTTTTTTTTTTGGTTTTTCGAGACAGGGTTTCTGTGTGTAGCCCTGACTGTCCTGGAGCTCACTCTGTAGACCAGGCTGGGCTTGAACTCAACAGAGATCTGCCTGTCTCTACCTCCTAAGTGTTGGTATTAAAGGTGTGCTCCACCACTACCCAGCACTACACTGTCTTTTTAAATATAGAAATGGAAAAGTACAGTTGTTTTAATGATGCTTGTTCCTCAGAATATACAATAAATAGTTTTGATATATAAATATATTTTCATAGGAAACAAAGTTTTATAGTAATTTGATCTTCTATATTTTAGTTACATGGGTTATACTAGCAAGGAATTAATGCTATTTGAAAAATTTTAATTAGAAGCTCACAAAATATTCTAGCAGCACCATTACCTCTTTCATTCACTCAACAACCCCAATGAATAGACTGTTGAATGAGTTAAAGCAGCTTTAATATCTCTTCTGTGAAGTAGTTTTTCAGTTGAATGAAAAGGCATGACCACTTTCATGTATAAAGTCTTCATAGATTTAGAGCATTTAGAGTTGGAAGAAACAGCACTAGCCAGCTTCATTGGTTTCTGTTTATACTTTGAGGAACAGTTTTGAACTCTGTCTTAGTTCTGTGACAACTCAGTCATAATATAAGCAAGCCCTGGAACTGGAGTTAGGCAGAGGAGTAGCAAGGAACAGCAGACCCACATTAGCCTTGTGACCCTGACCTTTGTGCCCTGCCTGCTAGTTGACCTTCATCTGCTGCTTTTTCCATGTGTTTTTGGTTCACTTACAGGGATTTTAAAGCCGTCTCCTTAGTATCATGAAACACCATGACTATTACACGCACCAGTGTTTCCTTAGATTGCTCATTTTTCTGAATTTCCTTTTGTGGAATGTCTACATTCCTCCACTGGCCTCTAAGGTACCAAAATGGCCTCTCAGTACTATATGTGTCTGAAATTTGAATAAACCATATGTAATTGAGTTGCAGGTAGGCCCTGGGTTCAATTCCTAGCAGACAAATAAGTAAACCAAAAGTTTAGTAATGGTAATTAATATTCATTACTGGTAGCTCTGAGCAAGTCAGAAGTCCTTCTCCATGCCTCACACACATTTCTCATTTAATTTTTTCAAGAACTACTTGAGATACAATTGCTATTGTTATTACTATTGTTGTTGTTCATTTATTGATATGATGAAATAGAAGAGGATGGTGCTTAAGTATATGCATATGATCACAGCTAGGATTTAAAGCCCAGGTAGTCTGCTTGGTGCAGTGAGCAGGGTGGAGAAAGAGAAGACTTAGGAGCCAGTTTCACAAGAGTAGGTAGGAAGTGCCAAAGGATCAGGGTGGAGTGAGTGAGAGTTGTGCCTGTGGCAGGCTCCTGGGCCCAGAACAGGTTGAGTGACTTTCTGTTGCAGTGCTGCTGATCTTTGTCTTGTGCTGATCTTTGTCTTGTGCTTCTGTTGCTTATCTTCTATTTTAAACTCTTCCCTGCTCTTTTGTTTGGTTTTCTCCCCCTTTTCACCTCCTGTTAGTACCACTCATTTAACAGATACTTGCCAGGTTATCCTTGGTGTGGCCCTCTTTAGTTGCTGTTCAGATACAGAGGAAGGAAAGAGCTCTTGTTTTACAGGAAATGCAGAAGGACAAGTGTGATTGCAAACCTTGTCCCCAAGTCAGTGTGAGAAGAGCTATCTGAATGATGGAAGCTTCTGGGGGAGCTATTCATCCTTTGTTATGCTTGTCTTCCCATTGTATTCTTAGAAAGTATTTGAGATAAGGTCCATATGGGATAGTGATGCTCTAGCTGCCTGGTTTCCCTAGGGATAGAACATGGCCCTTTAATTAATTAGTCGATTAATTAATTAATTTTGTACCCCAACTGCAATTTCCCCTGCTCACCCTCCCTCCTCTCCTCCTAGTCCTTCCCCTCCACCTTACTTCTGCCTCCCCTCCACTCCTCCTTCATTTCTATTCAGAAAGGGCAGGCCTTCCATGGATATCAACAAAACATCCTAAGAAAACCCTCAGAATCAACTAACCTAGGCTTATAGGGACTCAAGAGACTGACCCGACAACCGGGGAGACTGCATGGAACTGATCTAGGATCTCTGCATACATATGACAGTTGTGTAGCTTGGCCCTCTTGTGGGACTCCTAACAGTGGGAGCAGGGGCTGTCTCAGACTTCTTTGCTGGCTTTTGGGACCCTATGCTTCGTGCTGGGTCACCTTGCCCAGCCATAATACAAATCGAAGTGCTTGGTCTTATAACTTGGCCCTCTTTAGTGCCACTAATCTCTCTTTACAGGTGCAGTGTAGTTGTAGTTTTCTCCAGTCCTGCTCAGGCCTGTAGCCACTCAGACCCAAGTAAACACACAGAGAAAAGCAGCCTGTAGCCCAGAAACCTCTTTTTCTTTTTTTTTTTTAGTAGCAAAAGTTATATCCGCCACGCACCATGTTGCGCAGCTTGCAGAAACCTCTGTGTAACTTGGCAGGAATGTGCCATGGTGTAGCTTCAGTCTGCATGTCGCAAACCCTCCATAGAGTAGCTCAAGTCTGCATGTTGTAGCACCTTACTGCTTGCATGAGACATGAAGCAGGAACTTAGGTGGAAACTCGAGCCTTTGGGCACCATTTATAGTTGTAGTTTTCTCCAGTCCCATTTGGGCCCACAGCCACTCAGACCCAAGTAAACACACAGAGACTTATAGTACTTATAAACTGTATGGCTGTGGCAGGCTTCTTGCTATCTATTCTTATAACTTAAATTAACACATTTCTATTAATCCATAAGTTGCCACGTGGCTTGTGGCTTACCAGTACTCTACATCTTGCTTCTCATGGTGGCAGTGGCTGGCAGCATCTCCTGACTCAGCCTTCCTCCTCCCAGAATTCTCCTCTCTGCTTATCCCACCTATACTATACTTCCTGCCTGGCTATTGGCCAATCAGCATTTTATTTATCTATCAATCAGAGCAACACATTCACAGCATGCAGAAAGACATCCCCAGCAGTGCAGGATGCTTCATAGCACATGAGACCCCTTTTCAATTTTCTAGAATCCTGTCCTTAGGAGAAAAGAAAGGATCTCATCATGTAAAACTTCCTTGGCACCTGCTTTGTGACTTAGTTCCTATGGAGGCGAAGTTCAAAGCTATCATTTCAGTGTCTGCTCAACATTCCTTACAAACTTCCTGTATGCTGTATGCTAAAATAGCTGTTTAGCTGAGTATAGATCTCATTGTACAAATCAAAAAGTACTTTTTATCAAGAGTTAGGAAATCAAAGTACAGAAGCGAATAAGTTTAATGAGCATGTTTGATGCTAAATCAGACACTAAATTGTGATGAACAGTGAAAAACAACAGTTTACTTGGACATCCTCACATACCTTACTTGCCGGGAGAATGGTATCTTAAGTTCCCCATTTTTATACCTGGATTGTGTCCTTAGTCCCTTGTTTTCATTACCCACTGAGTAGTGAGATGATTTTCCTTTCTACTCCTACCTATCATGAGACCAGAACTTCTGATCCATTTCTGACCACCTGTTGGCTGATGGAGAATGCAGTTTCTGTCATGTAGATCGCTCTTCTCCTGGAAGTGTGTAGCTCACAGGTCCTTACTTCATCCTCATAGATAGGGTCACATTTAGCAGTGATTAGAGGAACCTGTGCCACAATAGGGATGGTCTCCGAGTTCTACTTTTTTACCACGTTCTGCTTTTCCACCTTCTATTCTCATGTGGCAGGTGCCCTGGGCAGAAGATGTTGGTGGGTTATTTCTGTTTGTTGTTTTCATAAGTGACTACTTGTGAAATTCATACAAAGAAAGGAATGGGAATTTAAGCAAGAGATTCCTCATTTGCTACAATATGAATCAGAAACTTTGAAGTTAGGATTAAAGGAGGTTTGAATTCATTAAAGGGTTATATTTATTTCTCGTTTGCTACTAGTTTCTTTTTAGGGCATAGCCCCACAGAGTCACTTGTTACCTTTTCTGTGAGAAGGGATTTGAGGTCATGACTAGTCTGTGTGCTTCACATGTTGCTTGAACAGCTCATGGTTGTGGTTAGAAGTCATTGTGCTTCAATGTGTGTCCATTCTCTTGGGAAATGGGGAGTTTTCTGTATTAAACTATTCATTGTATTTTTACTAGTTTCCATTATTTCTCCTGATCTCTTAAATACTTATTTTATCCACTTAATAGGTTAGGAAAGAATCTTTGTAAGCTTACTTTTAGTTTAAGTGACTAAAATAAATAAAATCATAGAAAGGGGAATTGTTTATCATTCCTAAAAATATAACGTAACCATTACCATTTGTTAATTTAAAATGGATTCATTGAGACATGAAGTATATTTTTGTAATTTATTTCATAGAGAAGAAAGAGACATATTTTCCACCTCTGAGAAATACAAGAGACTATATTTGTATATAGACTGGCTGGCCTCTTACATAGGTTCATTTATTAGTAGTAAAGTTACTGCTGTTTATTACATATATTAGGGCCTTTGACCATGCTATTTCATCAAATCCTTTCAGCAGACTGGGGTTAATAGAGTAGTTTTCTTGTGGCCACTGGATAAATGACCATAAGCCAAGGGGTGGAAAACAGCAAAAGTTTATCATGTCTCATGTGGAGAGTCCAGAAATTTGAAATCAGAGCACTGGCGGGGCTGCATTTCCTATAGAAGGAGACTTCTTCCTTAACCCTTCATCTTTGGGTGGATGTGGGCACCGCTCCTTCCAGTAAAGGAACTTTCAATATTTTGTAGATTGTATAATTTGTACAACATGGCATTTTGAGGTACAGTGAAATGATTAGATCAAGCTAATTAGCATATGTGTGACCTCATAATATTTTTTTGTGGCAAAACATTTAAAATCAGCTTTTTGGTTGGGGAGATGTCTCAGTGGGTACAATGCCTGTTGTGCAGGTCTGAGGACCAGTTTGGATCCCCAGCACCTGTATAAAAAGTCAGGCATGGCAGTGCACTTCTATGACCTCAGCACCAGTAGGGTGGAGGGTCTTGGGGCTCACTGTCCAGCAAGTCTGTCTTTAACTGCATGCTCTACGTTTATTGAGAGACCATATCAGAGAAAGTAAGGTGGAAAGCAATAGAGGAAAACACCCACCATTGACTTCTGTTCTCCACAGACATATGCACCCCCCCACACACACACACTAAAAAAGCAATGAATAATAAGGTCTGTTTTTTAAAAGCAGTTTTCAAGAATATAGTACATTGTTCTTAACTGTAATCACCATGCTATAAAGTGTTTGTACTCTTAGTGGTTTTTAAGAACATGATACACTGTCATTAGCCATAATTACTATCTTACACAACAGACCTCTTGAACTTATTCCACTGAAATTGTGTGTCCTTTGTTCAGTGCCTCCCAAAAGACTCCTCATCATCCCTTCCCCCAATAACCACCACTGTACTTCCTACTTCTGTGAGATCAGCTCTTTTAGATTGTGCCTATATGTGAGCATTAGTGATACTTGGTTTTTTAAAAGTGTGTCTAAAACAATTTGCTTTTATCTGTTAGTACAGATTATATTTTCTCTCTCTTTTTTTAAAGGTAACTTATTGGTGGAGTATGTGCTTACCATACTTGAAATTCCTGGGCTCAATTTCTAGCACCAAAATGATGACAACTAAAGGGATGATGAAGATGTCCTTGATGTTTTTTAACTACTTTTCTTGATGCTTTCATTCATTGACTAACAGCTAGGTTAATAATTTCCTATCTTGGCTATTGTAAATAATGGTATAATGAACATGGGGGTTTAGATATTGTGTCAACATATTTAGATCATTACCTTTGGGAATATATACATATACATGCACACACATATATTCATTCACTAGTAAGAGTGTTAGATCAACTAATAGTTTTATTTTAAAATTGTTGAGAAACTTCCCTTCAGTATTTAGCTAATTTACATTACCTTTCACAGTGTATATCACATCCCTTTTCTCTGTATTCTTGCCAATACTTTTAATGCTGAAATTCCTTGTGGTTGTCTCAATCCAGTTTCTGCCTCTGAGGTCACTTTGCCTCTTCCTCTTCAATGTCTGTGTCTTTTCTCTCTTATAAAGATAGTTGTTCTTTTTAGTAGGGCCTGCATGTATAGTTCAGGGTGATCTTATTCAGAAGTTTTAATTTAACTAGTCTGGAAAGATGCCTTTCCAGAAAGTAATACTTGGCTCTGTAGCAGGCCATGTATTCAATGAAGCAGAGCTGATATTCAGTGTGTGTAGTTAGATAGTCATGTCCTCATTTTACAGGGAGACATTGAGTGAGAAAGTCCTGGCACTGGCCAGACATGAGTAGGAGCTGTCCCTCTTCATCCCCGCAATGTGCAGCCATGCTTTCTTATTCTACTCTGATTTGTAGATGGCCTGTTTTGAAGTCTTACCAGTGTGAGCTTGAGCTCTTTATACATAGCTGGTCAGTTTTTGTTACTGACGGTGTGGTTTCTGTTTTGGAAGGTACCTGCATACGATTTATTGGTGAATATTTTAATGTAAAGACAAGTGTTATTATCTTTATCCTAGTTTTCGTCTCTGTTCCTCTGATGCTTATTTTAAAACTAACTTCAGCTTACAGTTTACAGTTCATCATCAAGAGAAGTCAAGGCAGCAGCTTCAGGGAGGACCTTTGAGGGAGAAATTAAAAGCATGAAGCAACATTGCTTCCTCAGCTACCTTTCTTAGACAGTTCATGTCCACCTGCCTGGGCATGATACCACCCACAGTGGCCTGGGCCCTCTTGTGTTATTTATTAATTAAGAAAACACTTCACAGATATGCCCATAGGTCAGCCTGATGGAGGCAGTTCTTCAGTTGGGGTTCCTTCTTCCCAGGCGACTATGTTTGTGTCCCACTGACAACTGAAGCTAACTATGATTTATGCCATGGTTAACTCTCACAGGAGAAAAGGCCCTGCTTTGACAACAGCAGACTTGTTTTTCTTGTTCAGTGAAACTAATCAGGAACATCAGACTTTTCATCTTGACTTCATCATTTTCTGGCCTTGATGAACAGATTTCTCTAGCTTTTAGAGTTTGTTTGTTTACTCTCAAGTTGGGAAACTGTGGCTTGTAGTTATTACTTTTGGGGGGTGGGGGCTTGTTTGTAGTACTGGCAGTTGAACTCAAAGCCTCATACATGCTAGGCAAGCCCTCTATCACAAAGTGTTTTCCCATGCAATTAGCCTAGCTTTAAACTTGTTGTTAAGACTCTATTGATGAAGATATCTGTATTATTTGGGTTTCTCTAAACTAACAGAACTGATATAGTGAAATATATACATATATGAATGGTTTATTATATTGACTTATAAGCTGTGGTCTTAGTCCAGCTGTGGCTGTCTCCTGATAGAAAGGCCAAGAATATGGTAGTTGTTCAGTCCATTAGACTGGATGTCTTGGCAGTTGCAGTCTGGTGCTGGATTTCAGTCTCCATTAGAACCCTGAAGAAGTAGATTCTAATATCAGTGAAAGAATACCTCAGCAACAGGGTAGATGAACTTGCCAGTGAGAGTGAGGTCAAGAGGAAAAAAAGCAAAAACTTCCTTTTATATCCTTTTATTTAGACTGCCACCAGAAGGTGTGGCCCAGACTTAGGATAGGTCTTCTGATCTCATGAGCCAATGAAGAGAGCCTCTCATAGGCATGCCCAGCTTCCTAGGTTCTAGTTGATTCCAGATATAGTCCAGTTGACAGCAAAGATTATCCATCACACGATACACTCAATAGGACATGGAGGAATCATGCTAGTACTGACAAGTTTCTGACTTTACTTAAAGCTCGCTCCACAAGTTAAACCCATAACTGGTACCATTATTGGAGTCAAGGACCTGTGGCCACAGGCTCTAGGACTGAACCTGCTATGATTCTACTAAATGGACATAGTATTAAACCAGATCTTAATGATTTATCTCTGTACCCATAGATTAGTGTAAATAGGACATCTGTATTATACCCCTTCCTTCCAAGGCTCAGGAATTAATGCAAAGTGTATGTGTGTGTGTGTGTGTGTGTGTGTGTGTGTGTGTGTGTGTGTGTGTGTGTGTGTAGAAAGACTGTGAGAGCCAGAGGCAATGGATAAGTGTAAGGAAATGGTGTTTTCTAGAAAAAACAGAGTAGCTAAACCTATGAATTCACAATAATTGTGACAGCACACATAAGACCTGTGCAGGCTCAAGCCAGACAAATCCCAGGTATGAAGCAGGGAGATGGGCATTGCAGTCCTACCCCTAGCTGAAGAGGCTAGTTTCTGGGAGAAGGAGGGTCAGCTTTTGTTAAGGGTTGACTCCAATGGGTGGCCTCACATCCAAGGGTTTTATGGGCAGCATAAATTGGACAGGATGGATTTTGAACAATAACAACAACAGACAAAGTTAGGTAGGGAATGGGGGAGTGGATGTGGGAGGAGTTGGAGAGAGGATGAATATGATGAAAATGCATTGCATGAAACTTGGAAAGAATTATTATAAAATTCAAAAAGGACAAAATCAGTGAATCTAGTTGTACAGGAAAAAAGTAAAGGCTGAGAATTTGGTGAGTACTTTGCTTGAATATTTGAAAATTAAAGCATATAATTAAAAATTTTAAGCTTTATTTTATGTGTATGGGGTGTCTGCTTCTCTGTCTGCCATGTGTGTGCAGTGCCTGTGGAGGCCACAATTGGGCATCAGATCTTCTGAGCTGCCTCATGGGTGATAGGAATTGAACCCAGGGCTACTGGAAGAGCAGCTGGTCTTCTTTTTAATTTAATATGTGAAGTTGGGCTTATATTTGAGATCATTCAATGACATAAATAAAAAATTTGCTGATAGATTGTGTATGGATGAGTCCAAATATGCTTTATATCTGAATGACAAGCATTTATTGCCTGTTAACAATGCTTAATGACTCTATGTAAGCATGCCTTTTTCATTCTGTGTGAGTATCCCTGTGGGGTAAACGTCTAGAAACAAAACTGGTAGATAAGGTACGTCCATAGAAAAAGAAGATACTATTTTTTTTTAAGTAAAGTGATTTTTTTTTCAGCAAATAGCCCAATATTCTCATATAAAAGCTCTTCACTGCTTGTGAGTATGAAGCTTGGAAGCATTGTGTTGCCCCAGAATGCAAATGAAGATCAATTAAATTCAAATAGTTTCATAACCTTGACCAAGGGCAAATATTAACATGACTGATAGTTTGTACAAATATTAACTTATAGCAATCAAGAATGTAGGAACCTAAGGTGGGTAACCAATAGGAATAAGGACAGTAAGACTGATATTATGCAGGTACTTAGCAGCTCAGATGGGCTTTTTCGGCTCATAGACATACTTCTAAGACAGTGGAGAGGTCAGAATTTACATAAAGGGGAGATTGAAACAACATAGAGAGCATGAGCATCAAATCACCATCCCAAGGAAACTGCATAGGAAAGTGTTGAGTTGAGAAATGCCTGTTTATCTGTAAACTGTGCAAGGTTACAGGGAAGTGGGTGTGCCCTGAAGAAGATTAGATGAATTCCTGAGATGTTTTTAAAGCAGAGGCCTATGAGTCACTGGTAGAGAATAAACAGGCACTTTATATTTGATGTCTCTTAGTTCACCTCGTTATCATTTCTTTTACCTTTGACTTAGGAAAATGTTATGAAAGGAGTCCCATTTTTTTGTCTCATTGAAAATCAGAATGTATATGAACCATTTCTACTGAAACTACTAAAATGAAGCTAATATCTCCTCTGTTTTCTATAGTAGCTCTCCAAATGAGTGAGGTAGAGTGAGAGTATTGATCCATTGCATTTATGTCTTACTGCTTAATGTTAGGACCATGCTTCCACATTCAGAATCCTCTTTATAAAAATGTCATGGCACGTAGACTTAAAAAGCAAAAGATTTTCTATATATACAAAGATTAAGTGAATCAGAAGCATAGTGAGTGCTGACCACATGCTTGTAAGCTCCGTTGCCACACCATGTACACCTATGTAAGGAAACATTGTGGCTGTCCCTAGACCTTATCATTACTTCTCAGAATAACTTTGGTGTGTTATCTATCTCCACTGCTGTGCTAGCTTAATTGATGTAATTCAGAGTGTCCCTCAAAGACACCATGGACTGATAAAGCTTTGATGACATGTAGGTCCATAATCTTTTTGGAACTCTAAAAACATTTTGAATTCTAAAAACTGTAATTGTGAAATGCAATTGTGTCCAACAGAATTTCTCTGTACCCATGGTACAAAAGTGAATAGTTATGGCATTTACAAATTAATGGTGTTTAATTATTTCTCACTGAAATTATCCATCATATGTTGGTATATTCTCTGTATAAGCTAGAAAGAAATTCATGAAATTAATATGTAACTTTTTTTGGAAAGCCACCACCCAGTCTGAGACTAAGCTATTTGTTACAATAAAATTAAATATGCGTAGAAAGAACTTTTAAAAGAACAGGAAGTCATTAAGAGAAAAGAAAGCTTGAATTTTTGGTTCTGATTTAAGAATTTAGATGAACACACACAGCCCCAAGAGCAGTTTAGAAATGTTAAAGAACAGGAGAAAGGACTCCTCTCATAGATCAGAGTGTAAGCTAGGGGCAACAGGAAATGTGTTACCAGCAGCCGCTTATCATCTTATGCTAAACTGGAAAAGATTGTTCCTATGTCAGAGTTTTCTGTAGGTTAGGGAAATGTAAAGGGTTTTGTTGTTCTTCCATGAAGCTATTTAAGTTTCGACATTTTTTCAATATGTTTACTGTATGCCTGTTTTCTGTCAGTGATGTTAGCAAGTGCTGCAGACAGAAAAGTGAGTCTCCTGAAGATTGCTAGGTGTATTCTTTGTGAAGTCTCAGCCATAACATTCCCATCTAGATTAACATGCCAAAGCTGAACTGTAAGAATTTATAAATGATCAGTAAATCGGTAGACTTTTAGCTTCTCCCAAAACACAACCCAAAAACTTGACTGAGTATCAAGCCCAAAGATAATGAGTCTGTCTTCTAACTCTGTAGCTCATGTGTTCTGAAATGTTCAGGTCCTTGAAAAGACTCATTTCTTACTCAGCTGTATGATACCTTTCTAGTGTTTATAACATTTGACAAACAGGTATGTTAAAATCTGCATGAATATAAGAATCTCAATCAGTGCAATGGTTATGTAATTAGTCACCTGTCCATCTGTGAACTGTGATGAAAGACACAGTAAAAATTGAAGCCAGCTCTCACAGAGAAGTCTTCCTGTACCCAGAGCCAGAGTTATTCTCTAGAAAGAAATACAGGGCTGGAAGAAGCTTCCTTTTTTTTGCAGCCTTCAGAGAAGCTGATGGGTGCTTTTTATTTTCTTGTGTATGTATTCATAATTATTTAGATGTTAAGTAGACAAAGAGATTGCACTGTCAAGTTTTAGGTAAAAAGAGCTTTGATTCTGCCTAAAGATTTTGAAGATTAATCATTGTTCTTAGCTGCTACGTAATTCCTGACAAGAGTTTTTGCAGCTGAGATGACCTGTGAACACACATACATACGTTTTTACTATTTCAGTTGTAAAACAGACATTTTGATGACTGTTTTTTTATTTGTTACTGCATTTAGCTCTTTTCAGAGTTTGGAGAACTTGACTCCAGCATAAGCCGTATATTACATTTGGTGACACTGTTTCTTGACAGTATAACATAATTCTACAAGTCTCACCATTGAATGACAGAGAGTTGTTCAAAGAAATGTGGTCAACATTCTTGTGGTTGGCAAAAAGGGGTGGGGGCAGTGAATGTATTGTTTTAAAGCCTGTATGATGAAATAGATTATATCTGAGAATTAGAGTCTTTAAAATAGAACTAAATTCCAGCTCTTTTCTTTGTTTTTGTGTTTGAGGCAGTGCCCTGCTCTGTAGCCAAGGGTGGTTTGAGCTTTTAATCTTTTTGTCTCAGTTACCCTCCCAAATTCCAGATTAAAGGCATTTGCCACCTCACCCAGCAAAAATATTCTACCTCACAAATATTATCTACTCACATTAAACTCTCTGAAGAGATAGTATTGCTTTTGACTTCTGACTATGCATGATATGACTGCAGGAGAACATCTTCTGATCCTCTGAATGAAAACACTTATAAAATATCTTAAATTAGCTGCCTGTTCAAGGTGAAAACATTTTAATACATAATTTTTCATATAAATGTGGAGCAGTAATGTGAAATTTTCCTCAAAAAATGTGTAAGAGAGTGAATGAAGGAAAGGACTTACTGTTTTAGATTTTGTTTATAAAACAGTGGTATTTGAAATTGGCTAAAAACACAGAGATCTAGATATAGTAGCTTTACAGTGAAGGAACACAATAGGGGACCATCGGGCACTTGGGTGACCTGTCCACAAAATTTGGGGAGGACACAGGAAATAGGAGTTTTTTGAAGAAATTCTCATCTAAGCCAAAGGGACCAGTGATTTTTCTTGGCATTTATTTCTATATTTCTAATTATAATAAGTTGTTACTAACCACTCAATTTGATTTATTTCTAACATCCTCTGTGGACAGGTGAGGATTTCCCCTGGTTTGGGGTCTAGCTCCACAGTAGAGTGTCTATGTCAGACTTGGTTTCAGTCCCCAGCACCTTATTTCAAAGCAAAACAAACTATGCTTGAGTTTTATTTCCTTTTTCATCTTCTGAGGCTATCATTTGAGGATAGTTTTTAACAATAATTTCCAAAATATCTTTATTAATTCTCATGGCAAATCATGAGCAATTTCAGAATATCAGTGGAACCACAGAACCGAGAGCACCGGCTTTTGTGGACTGGTAAGAGGAGGTAAGCATATCCACACTGAGTTTCGTGGACTTCCTTAGTATTCTGTGCTATGTGTCCTGACACAGAGCTTATCATAGACTGTACTATAACGAATGGTTTTCTCCAGTCCTACCTGGCCCCCAAAGTACTGCAGCTGCTTATAAAATAATCATTCAGAGGCTTAATACTATTTACAAACTGTATGGTCTATGGCAGGCCTCTTACTAGCTAGCTCTTATATCTTAAGTTAACCCTTTTCCATTAATCTATGTTTTGCCGCATTTTCCCTGGCTTTACTGGTCTACTGGCATTTTGCTTTTCCTTTGGTGGCACCTGGTGTCTCTCCCTCCTCTCCTTTTCTCTCTTCATATATCTGCTTGGATTTTTGCCTGCCTCTAAGCTGCCTTGCCATGGACCAATGCAGCTTTATTTATCAACCAATCAAAGCAACACATATTCATAGCATATAGAAAGACATCCCACAGCACTTCCCCTTTTCTGTCTAATCAAAAAGGAAGGTTTTAACTTTAACATGGTAAAATTACATATAACAAAACAGTTATCAAGCAAGAATTATAGTTACAATATCTAGTCTATTTGTATTTAGTACAATTAAAGAAAATACCCTATCATCTATTCTATATTTGTGAATCTAAAGTTTCATATCTAATTTATTTATATCATAACCAAGCAAAATTATAACTATCTAGTCTTCAACTACATCAAAGGCCCCAGAAGGATATCCTATTTCCTAAGTAAACAGAAAGTATATTGTAAGCAACTTCCAAAGTTCTAGAAATGACAGAGACATCTAGCTTCCTAGACAGTCATCCAAAGTTCCTCTGTACCGTTGGTGCATCCATCTTCAGCCTATAGGTCTAGGGTTTTTTTTAGTAGCTTCTCCCTGTGTCCTGTAGAATATCTGGCAGTCTTCTCTGCAAAGCAGGAACCTGAAGGAACATCTCACTTTATTTTGGCAAAATTTAGTGGTCATTTTTCCATGGGTCCTGCATGTCCAGGCTATACAACATTTTTGTCATTCAGTCCAAGCAAGATCAGTTTCTTGCTCAAATGTCCAGTTCCACCAAGAAGAAGATAAGCTCCATATGAATCCATCTTGGATGCCTATCTTCCTCTTTGAAGTAAATCAGTGCTGCCAGGAGCAGATATGTCTCTTTGTTCAGAAAAGTCTAAGTTTTTAAAACATTTTAAATGCCATATTCTGTAGGTCTTTGAAGTGTTTGAAAATTACCTACCTAATTGGAATATATCTATGTATACCTTGAAAACTTAACTAACATGACTATAAGTTTGATTATCATGGATGGCTAATTATTAATCTGTATTTCTTAATTATACATTACAATTTCAAATGAGCTGCACAAACATAATGCCTTAAACGAGTAGAAATATACATTCAGTATAACAAAATTAACTCTAAATATTTATCAATAATCTAAAATCCATAGCAGTGTAAAACATTTTAAAGAAGTTGTTGCTCTTTAAAAGCAGATTCGATAATCTACCCTTTTATCCTATCATATCTCTACTATCCCCTTTTCTTTTTTAGAAAGAGATTGCATTTATAATCAACCCCTTTTAAATAAAAATAAACATTTATAAACAATATTTTGGGTATTTGGGCGTAGCTGCTCATACTACTTCCTGCTGGTTGTGGGCACTGCAATCTTATGGGGAGCCTGAGAAAATTAAAAATTATGATCAAGTCCTGACTGAAGTAGTCTGTGACGCTGTATTCTCTGATCCAGTTGCCTTGAAGCTGTTCTGGATGTTGGATCATCTGGAGACCTCTCGGGGTCTTGGCTGATCAAACCATATTAGCCTAGAAGCAATCCATAGGCTCTCATCTTCTGTGGAAGCAAAAGCAGAACTACTTTTCCAAAGCAACGTATCCTTAGACACAAATTTTGAAGTCAAGATACCTTTAAAATATATATTGGTTTAACTCAGCAGGCTTTACAATCAAATGTCTTTCTGCAGTTAAAAATTCCAAAGATTATATAATTCAGATTTTCTGTGTAATTTCCATCTTTATGTCACTCATTTTTATATTATTCTTATTGTCTCTTTAAAGACTTTATTTTTTAAAACCATCTATTTCTTTATGTAACTTTCTATCCTCCTTTTCCTCTCTCTTCTAAGTCTATGTACATTTTTATACACACTGTAAACAGTTTAGAGTTTTATTCCATCTGAATATTGTTCTTTCAACACATCTTCAGTAAGACAGGCTTCTATAGCTACTGCACGAACTCATGAAAGAGAAATTAGCCAAATAGCCAAATTTTATGTAAGAGCATATTATGTAAAGAGTTTTAAGGAAGGAATAACATTATAAAACTTGCACATTTTGTCATGCCAAAAGCAGGTGGAGGCGCTATCATCTAAGCCATTTGGAATTCAAAATATTTGTATAGTTTCAGATTGTGGAGCATTTCTAGTTTCATAATTTGCGATCAGAATTGCTTAAATGGTAGAATGTTTGCAAATGTTCTATAAATCTGAACACCTTTGAAGTCTGAGACACTCCTACTTCCAAGCATTTTTGATAATTTTGGTCTAGGAGAAGTGAACATTTGTGTGAAAAAAAAATCATTCTACTTTTCACCGTACCTTTAGCTATTCAATTTTGATTTGAATTTTTCATTTCAGTTAGTGCAGAACTGCCAGAGTAGTAAAATAGACTATTCATGATGAATTTGCTTATCAATGTTCCATATGATGATTATAATGCTAAGTAGTTCCATTTCATAAATGCATGGCAATGACGTACAAACTCTAGGCTATTTTGCTAATCGTATAAGCTGTGTATATAGTATAAAATAAGTTACACTTGGTGCATAATTTATGTGGAGGTGGTAGTACACATGTGTGGTTTATATCTATAGAACATGTATGTGAACATGAAGGGTTGCACACCTGTGATCACACATATGAAGCCCAGAACAGGACATTGGAGTTTTCCTCTGATGCCTTCCATGTTATTGTGTTGAAATAGGGTCTGTCATTGAACCAAGCTTATTGTTTTGGCTAGGCTTTCTGGTCAGCGAACTCTCTGGATGTCCCTGTCATGGTTCCCCAACACCAGAAGTTCCAGGCTTTCATGGAAGTGCCCTGCTTTTATGTAGATGCTGGGTATTAGAGCTTAGGTCTTCATGGTTGTATAGCAGGTGCTCTTACAACCTGAGTCATATCTCCAGCCCTTAAAAATTTTTAATTTAATTTTTTTGCAGTGCATAATTTAATTCTCTGATAGTAACATCTCTTATAGAGGAAACCTATAAATTAATTAGTGGAGACTGTTTTTTAATAATAGTATTGAGCTTAGCTCCCCCCCCCCCCCAAAAAAAAAGATGTCATTGTAAATGGATGCTGATCTTGGGTGTTTGAGACCAAAGCTTAGCAATAGTTGTGATTATGTTTTCTTTCCTAGAGCAGTGGTTCTCAATCCTAACGGTATGGCCCTTCAATACAGTTCCTCATGTGGTGATCCCCAACCACAAATTATTCTCGTTTCTATTTTGTAACTGTAATTTTGCTACTGTTGTGAATTGTAATGTAAATGTCTGTTTTCTGATGGTCTTAGACAACCCCTGTGAAAGTGTTGTTCAACCCCCAAAAGCAGTCACAACTCAACAGGTTGAGAACCATTGGTCTAGAGCATTTCAGTTGTAACAGTGATATTTTGAGTAAATTTTCCTGCTGTCTTTATAGCCTAAAGAAAATAATTCATTCTATAGAATTATTTTAATTTTATTAGGAAATTGTGATTGTTTGCTATAGAATTTTCCTGTTATGAAAAGTAAATAAAAGTGATTTATCATGACTTTGATGTTTATACTGTGTAAAGGAGGTCTGGATGGTCTATTAGGGTCTTTACCTTTTTTTTTTTTTTCTTCTCTAACCATTGTTGAATAACTTTTTAGGTTTCAGAACCTGTCATACTGTCATAGGTGTCTTAGTATCTAACTCAGTATCTAACTTTATCAGACAGAAATATCAAGGGTACAAACCTTTGGGTGCTACCAAAAATATAATGTTCTGAACCAGGTCTTCTGCTACTGTTGTTTGCCCATGATCTACTCTGTAAATGTTCCTTATAAGTACATAGTTGCTTTTAGCTACGTTCAAGAATATCCTAATACCGTTAACTACTGGTCTCCTTCAGAACTCACACAATTCACCAAGCGTGGTGAGTCATTCTACATCTTGTTTTCATAGAAACACAGAAGTATAAGCATATGCCAGTGTTTGCTTTGGGGTAGTTTTCCCTTGAAAAAGATCAGTGAAATGCTAAAGTGCGTGCAGTCTTATGTGACAGACAGCTGAAAACAAGGCCAGGGTGAAAGCAGCCAGACTCTTAGATGCTGTGCATGTCAAAACGGGAACAAAGATTATAATGCAAGTTCAGTTTTCTGTAAATATGGATCCCATCATTAATTGAGGTATGCAGCTCACCACAGCCTTGGGTGTGGTCCGGGAACACAGCTGCTGCTTTGATCTCTCATTATTACATTTTATTGCCATGTATGACTGGGCCTTTGGGTTATAACTAGTGATGCAAATGAAAGAGAAGGACATGTTGGGTGTACAGAAACATAGATGTTTGGGCTTTTGTTGTTTGTCCCATCATACCTTTTTGTTCATAAAACTTACATAGTTAGAAGCTTTTGGAGAAAAGTTTAACATTGTGGATTTCTTTCATGGGGATCAGGAGTCGTGTGAGATTTCTTATAAATCCTATGATAGCTTCTTTTTATGTTCTTTTACTTTTTGAGATAATAGTTGCATCATTTCCACTTCCCTTTCCTCCCTCCAAACTCTCTCATATACCATTTCTTGCTCTCTTTCAAATTCATGGCCTCTTTTTTCATTGATTGTTGCCCCCACAACTCACACACAGAGACTCATTGCTAAATACATGAATACAGCCCACCCAGTCTGTCTAAATGTTACTTGTATGTATGCTTTCAGGGCTGACCATTTGGTATTAATAACCAATTGGTGTGCTCTTCCCTAGGGAATAGTTTCTTATCTATGTGGACTCCACTTCCAGTCACTGAACTGCCCACATTGCACTGAAGCATTGTCTCTGATAGCAAGTGCACATCACTGCATGCCATGGGGCTCATAGGTGATTGCCTTGTATCTTGGGTTCATGTAAAACCCAAGGGGAGTACAGAAGAGGTCATTGAATTCATGTTGTTCATAAAAAAAAAACTTTTCTTATAGCATTATAGCATTATAGAAACAGTGAATGCAGCCACTGTTTAGAAGACAGGACCTGAGTCTCATTCTAAGGACTTGGGGTGACTCTTCATGTATGGATGATGTTGAACTGGGTTAGCCCATTTACCAGCATACCTCTTTCTTTGTTATGGCAGCAATAACTGATATTTTCTAAAATAATACTGGTGAGGTGGCTTTTATAAGATTGTATTGTTTAGTGTCAAAGTCTTCTCTCATAAAAGACAAGATTCTAGAATAAAATTATAGCTGCCGTTTGTATTCAGTTTTTCAAATTATGGAGGTTGATAAATACAGTTGACAGAGCCTACTTAGGTATCAAACATTGCTCTAAGCCCATCACAGTCATTTTGCATTCAGTTTTCAAAATACCCCTGTAAAGTAGATAACCGTTATCATCATCCCATTCTGACTGCACAGTCAGTAAATGGAGGACATAGGGTTTTAATGGAGGCGATCTGCTTCTAAACCAACTGCTATCCTGGACAGTTTAGGGGCTATGATAATGGCTTATCAAACCAACCAGGTAAAGATAGGTAATGAAAAAAATATGTAGTTTGCTTATCCTTGAGGCCTATGTAAGTGTTAGGTTTATTTGGTAGTCTGTCACAGTTCTTCCTGCTCTCCTGTCTGAGAAATACATAAATGTAAAAAATAAAAACAATTAGTTAATATAAACAGATTGACAGGATAAAGGAAAAAAGAAAAAAGGAAAACAAATGTATGGCCCAGTCTATGTGATAGAAATACTTGTGCTCTCAAGAACCTGAGGAGACACTGGGGGCCATTTGATCTAGCCTTCCCCCACACAGGAATTTCTGAAGCAGCAGTACGGTGCAGGCGGGGCATCACTACTTGATGGCCATTTTAGTCACACAGCTCCATTGTAGAGAGTGTACATAGAATTATAAACTCACTCCTAGTATTTGGCAAGAACATTTTAAAATTTATCTGTTTTATGTGCATGGGTATTTTGCCTGCATGTATGTCTGTGTACCACATGCATGTCTGGTTCCCCATTGAGGCCAGAAGAGGGCTGCTGATCCCCTGGAGCTGGAGTTACAGTCCATTGTTAGTCACCATGTACGTGCTGGGGATAGAGCTTAGGTCCTCTGGAAGAACAGCCAGTCCTCTTAACTTATGAGCCATATGTCTTTCCCCAACAAGAACATTTTTAAGTTAAAAAGTTAAAGTACAAAACCATTTTGAAAAAATAATGGTTATCTTGAGAGAAATAAGGGCCTTTGATACTGAAGTTAAATCAACATGTTGGTTTGTTGTAAATGGTTCTTTAGACATTAGAGGAGAGAGTACATTGTGTTTGTTTTGTTCATTCTTTATCCTTTGAGAGCTCCTAGAGAGGAAATTAACATGATCTGGATTTCCTATTCCCATTCTTTTGCAAGTCTTTTCAAAGATTATTACTGACCATGTTAGGAAAGCAGCAGGATAGAGAGAATGCTCTTCTTCCATGAAAGAATCTACTAAATAAGCTAGCCATCTTAAAGGTTAGTTTGACTACATTTTCAAACAGGAAAGCTCAGTTTGTTTAGTTAAGTATTATGTGTCCCTGCTAAAGGACATTATTGTGGGAACAACAGAGAATCTGTAGTCATCATTTGTATTCTCGGTAGTTATAGCAGAAGCAAATTTGGTAAGGATGAGCTTTAAAGGCACGTCTTGTAGAGAATCTTCTGTTGCTAAGGTTTTTGTTACATCTATTTCTTTTGTGCATTTGAGTATATTACTGCATTCAGTATTCTTCAGAAGTTAAAACTAAGTTTGCTGTTGTTTTACAGGGATGCTATTTCAGGACAACTTGGGGAACATCAGTGTGTGACCTCTATCAGCCAGAGTTCCAGTTTGTTAAAGGGCTATAAAGCTGTCTCAGTTCTCTGCCTTTTCTCAGCTCTCTGCCTTTGAATCTAGATTAGTGTTTATCATAGGCTCAAGACTAGTATTCCCACACCCTGCCTACTGCCCATTTTTGTTTTGTAAATGTAACAGATTAGAACCGAATACATTTTAATGGGTCACACATGGAAGTTTTTTTTTTTTTTATTGGTTCTTACTTTCACTGAGCAGATCATGGCATTAAATATATTTCTGGCTATACATTGTGATAAAATGTTTGGAAATAGTTGTTTGTTTGGGCCAGAACTACTCAATTACTGGAGTAATAGCACTGTGACCTTTTTGTTGCTGGTCTCAATGAGGTAGATACAGAAGTTGGAATAGCATGCAGAATTGTTTATAGTGGTTGGACATTGGCAAGGCTTTCAGGTTTGATAAGAGGAATCGTCCACTGAACAGGTATAGTCCAGTTTGGGTTTTGAGTTTCCCTGCTTATGTTGTAAGCAGTGTCCTGTTGAGCACTGTTCTAGATTGCTTCCTAATAGTAGAGACTAAAGACAATGATGGAGAGAGGTAGTTAATTTGGATGAAGACCTTCTCATTTATTGAATTAGGTGTCCTGTGTGGTTAACTAACTATTGTCAGATTTTTCTCTCTATAATGTGGAAAAGGGATTAGGGTTGAGAAAGTAATTTATGTTTCATATGGTTGCTCTATTAAAAAGAAAATGTAATATTTCGTTAATATTGAAAGGTTTGGGAATTTTGATTTGTCCTAAATTTTACAACAAAATCTTTTAAATTATCAGTCAGAAATATAAGCAGTACTGTGTTCTTTTACAAACAGTCCAGTTTCTATAAATAGAAAGTTTCCTAAAAAGTAAAAAGAAAACAGAATGAGTTTATGTTCTTTTCTCTGTGGTCATAGAAATATGAATAGATCATGAAGGACTTAGTAATGTTCAAAGGTATTTATAAATTCAGCTGACTATAAATTTTCTTTTATTAGGTTTAGATATTATTATCGCTTGGATTAATTTGAAATTCAGTAATGAGGATGTTGGATAAGATTCTTTTTCTTAATTGATAAATGAGAATTAAGAACTGACCTTGAAACTTAAGCAAGGATAGACCTGGCCTATCTGTGTCTACAAACAATATATTCAGTCATTTTAAGTGCTCTGACTCTGAGTATCTAGATTAAAAGCAAAAATCTGAACCCACGCATTTTTTTTTAATATTACGTCAATGGAAAAAAAAACTAAGCTATAAGATGCTAATAAATAAAAAGTTTTCCTTCTGTATGTTTGTGGAGAATGTATGCCTAATAAGGCCGTGTTGCATACTGGAATGCTTATCCCTTTAAATTGTACTGAAATACCTAAAAATACCCTCTTTACAAAAATCTGTAATGAATGTCTTTCGCCTAGACAGGAATAGCAGAGAGGCTGTGTCTGGAGAAAGTGAACCGCAGACAGTCCTGAGCTTAGTGCTGGGCAGGATGCATAGGCACCCCAGAGAGCTTGGCCCGCTCCTAAATGATTGACAGGCCAACAAAGCAAAGTAGAAGATTGGGGCTTTGCTGCTAACCTAGACTTGCATCTCTTGGTTAGTTATTTGTCCTGCTTCTCAAAGAATTACCCTAACTGCTGGATAGTTTGGACAAAAAGCAGTATAGTATCCCTACAGAGAAGAACAAGCTACTTACTCTTCAGGTTATGAATTGTGCCTGCCTGTGCCACCTGCATGACCCTCAGCTAATAGCTGATTTTTACCAAGGTTTTCCTGAGCAGTTAGTTAACTTTGTCCCTCACTTGAAGTCTGTGAAAATGGTTATGACTATTTCTTATTCATGCTTTCTGTTATAATATGAACCATCTCCATCTTGTGAGCATTGTAGCACTGTGACAATAGAGAGGAAGATGGAAAGATATAAACTCTTCCTTTGTTACAAGCAGATTATTAATGGGGTGGGGTGGCACACGCCTTTAATCCTAGCACTCAGGAGGTGGATGTAGGCAGATCTCTGTGAGTTTGAGGCATGGTCTATAAAGCAAGAAACCCTGTCTCAAAAAACCAAAAAACAAATAGCGGCAGCAATAACAAAACAAAAACAAAGCACGTTATTTTCATATAGGTCATAGGTACTGTGAAGATAAAAGTATTTTTTCTTTACCTTAAGACCAGAGAGAAGATTTTTCTCTTTTGTGTTTTCAATAAACTCTAAAGGTATTAGCCTGTGGTTGATACAAAATACAGATTTGATTGTTAAGCATGGGGATGACTTTGGTCAGCAACTTTCATGAGAGAACACAGTTTATTCCTTCACTTGTTCTTCTAGAATATTTTAATACTTTCTGGAAGTTACAGTGTGTGGGTGCAGAAGACAAGAGTTTTTAGTAGAGCATAAGAAATGAAGCAGGTGCAGAATAGCGCTGTTGACAGTAGGCTTGAACCAACCTGTCCTTTCACCAGACTTCTGGAGTCAGTGTCTGGTCGGGGGAATTGCATTTGCATGGTGGTTTGGAATTTTAGATTTATTTGCAAGCAATGTGAAAGTTTGAGTTAGAGGTGGTAAGAAGGTTGAAGTGATTGCACTGTCCACCTGCAGAAGAATAATGGAAGTTTGTCATTTCTTACACCTATCAGTTGATGGACCAACTGAAATGATTTTAATCATTGCTCAGAATGATTTTGAGCTTAGAAACCCAAACAGCCATGGTTCTATAGGACTAGCTCTTAGCTGGTTTGTTGAAGCCAAAACTGAAGTAAGCCACCCGTGGTTACACATCTGTCGTTCCAGAACTTGAGAGGATGAAATATGAGAATTGAGGGTTCAAAGCCAGCCTGTGGAACCATCTGCAAAAAACAAACAAATCAGATCTAAGCAGAAGCTGAGAGACTGCCCTAAAATCTGAGTACAGTTACACATTGCATTGAAACACAGCCATCCTTATTGGTGTAGGATTTATTTGTATCTTTGTTTTTACAATGACAAAACTACAGTATTTGCTACAATATTTGCTACCTTTTCCTTGTCAATAAATTTTACTATTTTGTAACAGTTCATTTGGACTATATTTCACTCTATATAAAACCATTTATTGAAATGATACTTTTACTATAATGAAATTTCATAATAAGACTGGATTATTGTGAACTTTAAAATTCCTTTTATTTAACATTTAGCAGTCTATGAACCATCTATCATCTTACACTCCTTTAGACATAAAAGGTTTTGTAAATCACAGTTGGAAAAGTTCATTTTTCCCTTAAATTATCTTGAGATTGTTTTTAGTGTGGATAAAACACAGAGTGGGTAGGTAGAATTTTTCTTTCAGAAAAATATTGTGGAACTAAATGTAAAGTATAATTTTCCTTCTGAAATAGAGTAGAAGATTGTGAAAATTTGCACATAACTTAAAATAGTCTTAATATGTACAGAAATAAGTTATAAAATATAAAAATATGTTTAAAACAAATATAAAGCATGGTAATAATTTTTACAAATATATATGACGATAACTAATTCTTGCATCTCTCTCTTTTTTTTTTTTTTTGGTTTTTCGAGACAGGGTTTCTCTGTGCACCTTTGGAGCCTGTCCTGGATCTCGCTGTGTAGACCAGGCTGGCCTCGAACTCACAAAGATCCGCCTGCCTCTGCCTCCCGAGTGCTGGGATTAAAGGCGTGCGCCACCACCGCCCGGCTTGTTGCATCTTTTTTAGAACGCTCTAGAATATCTTGTCTTTAACCAAACCTATTTTTGTGAAATATCACCAGATCAATTTGTGGTGTGTCTTGTTTAATTTGTTTAAACCTTTTTTCTTTCTTCATATTAAGTAGAATAACATTAGAATTGATTCTTATTCTTCCACAACACTATTCTCTATTATTTGGGATTCTGTTGTCCTTGATGACAGTTACTGAGATTAAAGGCATATGCTGCTATGTTTAGCTGGCTTGTTACCCCTTATGTCAAAATCCTGAGTAGGAGACGTCAAGTGACACATACAAGTTACCAAAGGTAGTTAAATTGATCAGCAAATTGATTTGAATTTCCCAATAGAGACTGAACTGAGCTTCTCTTACAGAAAGGAAGAAAGGCTTAGGGGCCAGAGTTTGTTGTGAGATATCAGAGGGCAGGGAGGTGAGAGTATTGGTGACAAAACCATCACCAAATGATTTTGATTTCTCTAGGCTCTCTTTCTGAAAATTTGAGTACTATAGTGTGTCAAAAGAGCTCAATTCATTGTCGAGCTCAGAGTAGTACTGACCTTCATGTTTGCATTTAAGCCTTTTAAAATTTAGCCTGATAAAACAATAGTCCTGCCCCATCCCCCTTTTTTTCTTTTGGTGAAATGGCATAACAATTAGGTTGGAGAGCTTAGCTGAACTAGCTTCCTCCCTCCCTCCCTCCCTCCCTCCCTCCCTCCCTCCCTCCCTCCCTTCCTCCAATCTATCCTTCAGCTCTTTAGCTTGATTTTTAGTTAGTTGGTCAAAATTTCTTTTCAAATCTTTATCAACTGCTAATGATCAACTCACAAGGAAAGTTAGAGGAAAAGCACTCAGTAGAAGCAGTTACCAGGAGATGTCTTCCTGTCCTTGATGTCTCAGAGCCACACTTGATTTACAGTCCTGTTCAAGCGCAAGGTCAGGGCCCTAGATATATGGCCAGAGCATTTCCTGTGCACCTGTTCCCTTTTTCTTTATCTGTGCTCAGATAGTCCATCCAGTTTTGTGATCCTTTTAGGGGCTAACACTGTGTTTTGTTAGTTCCTGTAGTTAAGAGAAGATGTGAATGGGGAGAGAAAGCATTTGTGTGGTCCATGTAAGGAGAGCTTTTGATGGACTGAATGTTTTTATGTCAGATATGTAACTATATTGTACTTTTATTTATAGGAGATATTCTCAAGTAGTTTAGAAAAGTCCAGGGAATCATTGGCACAAGTGTTCACAGCACTCAGGGTCTCAGGCCAGCGAAGTACAGAGGATCTGTCTGAGACATCCTTCTGCACTCTTGAGTGTTTGCTTTCTTTCACGTTTGGGCTTGCTTTGTTATTATAAATTGACATCGTTGTAATTAAAGTGATTAATGACGTGCCCTAGTATTTATGGGTCCTAAGGTCAGGAGGTCCAAAGATGGCCATGCTGTGGGAAATTTAGAGCTCACTTTATAGAAGACGAACCAGACCCCTCATCCTTTCTGCATGGCTGTTTTTGAGTTAAATGTTAGATTGGATTGAAAAAGTTTCCTAGTTATCAAAAATAATATAAATTAATCTTTATCTACATAGTTCTGTTGCCTAATTCCTTGTTCTTATACACTCTCATGAAATTTTACTGGCTACTTTGTTAAATAAGAAATACATGCTTTTGTAACGCAGTGTTAGAAAATGCACTAGTTAAAAACATGGTTTCACGGTAACTTCAGTCATTGGATGTACAGAGTTGCAGTTTTGCCTGAATCTTTTGGCGCTAATCCATGATAGAGCCATTGCTAACTTATAGTCACTCTTTTATATTCTTCATTCTAACTAGGACATCACAATTCTAGTTTTTTATAGGTTCGTTAGAACTGCAAAGTCCTTTCAACGGTTAAGCTGGAAGCTCTGAGACTGTTTATACCTATTCGGGGATATTTGTTTCAGACACTGCTTTAAAAACAAACAAACAAACAAAAACCAAGAAAGCAAGCAACGTTGAAAAGCTTGTTCTAGCCACAGAGACAGCTTTGTTCTTTGCATTCTATATTCTGGGGATAGTACTGAGCTAAGGCACTGGTATCTCACCATGCAGACTTACTGTTGTCAGGGCTTCCCACTAAGGAGAGAGAACAATCAGCCAATTGTTGGGCCATGGCACTGTGCCATTGCCAGGACCTCAGCAGACGAAACTCACCCTGCACAGGAGTGACTCTGGATCCCTGCTGTCCGAAGGGAGAGCCAGTATTTTATGGTATTTTTTTAATCCTTATACTATAGTTTTTAAATATTCATTTTTAAAAATGTCTTAAATTTACTCTTTTTCAGGCAATCTGTGACATTGCTAAAAGAGAAAATGTTTACTGTTTGTCCAACTTAAAGATAATTATAACAGATTTTAATTTGGGCAAATGCTTTTCCATACTTATATGTTAGGGCTTTCTTCACAGAGAGTAATGAATACATATATTCATTTATATGTATATATGATAATGGAAATAGAATTTTCTTCTTTAAACATGGTCAAATTATTCTTTGACTGAGTATATACTGAGTATCTTACTAAACACAAAGTTCAAGAGAGTGTCATTGAGACAAGAAAGATAATTCATATAAGCAAAAATGTTTAGATTATGCATTGCAAAGTTTTACAATTGTAAACTGTAATATTTCTTTCCCTTAATTTTATCTACTACTCCTTGGAGACTTAAGTAAACATTTCAGACATTGCAAAGATCTGTTCATTCTTTAAATATTCATTTTAAATGATGTTTCCCAAGCCCCACCCTCAACTCTACTCTTGAGAACTATTCCTAAATAACAAGCTGTCTTTCAAATATGTACAGACAATCCATATTATTTTCCTTAGTATTTAAAGGCTTGTGATTGAGACAAGGTATAACTTGGACCTTCATGTTTTCCATATAGCTTTCATAGTAGAATTCTTTTTTAGAATTTTACAAGGTAGAATCTATGAAATAAGCTTTGAGAAAGTTTTCCTTATTATAAAAAAAATACATATTCATTGTATAAATTAGGGAAGAAGCACACAAAAGAGAAGAAATAAGTATCATTTAAAGAGAACCTTTCCTAAAATGTTGGTAATAATTTTGGTGTTTTTTAGGTACATCAATAATATTTTAGGAAGCATTTTATCATACAGTGCCAAAATGAAAAATAGTTTTGAGAAGGATTTTGAAGGTTAAAAAGGAAACCTTATTGACCTAACTTACAAATTTACTTCAAAAAGCAAAGTAGAACATATTAACATAACCATTTTAACAGAATATTTCAAACTTTTGCTGAAATTGTGAATTTCAATAAATATTTAGAGATGTCATATGATACTAATGGCATATAAGAAACCTTTTCTTTCACAATTTAATGACTCTATGGTCTATTTGGTGGTTAGTGTTTAAAACAAGGGAGCTGATTTTTATTGCATTTGTGGTATATCAGCAGTTCCATTTGACATTTAATTATAAGCCAATCTGTTTTTCTACTCGGAAGGATATTTGTATAATGACCCACCCTGGGATTTTGCAGGCATGTTGCCATTCTTCCTGAAATGCTTATCTATTTCTTGTGAAACTCTGTCAGAAGGCAAATGGGGTGTGTTCAGATTTAATTTTTTTCTGTAAGTTAAATTTTTTCAAATACTGTGTTTATAGAACTTTCAATTAATAATGTTTGTCAACATTCATTCTGGACATCGTAAATTGTGGAGACAACAAAATCAGAGAAAATACAGTTCTGGGCCTTTGTCAATGTTAACATTACTTAAATTAGAGGGCACACTAGAACAAATTAGATTTGTTTTCATACATAGAGGTTGTATGTATTTATCTTGAGTGCAGCAAGATTTTTGCTTGCTTATTATGTTGCTGAGGATTGGATCCAGGGCCTTGTTCATGGTGGGCAAGCTGAACTACGCGCCAGCCACATAGCATGACCTTTATTTACAAATTACTTTGCTAGCCATGCTCCATGTATCTTAAGACATCCAGATGAAGAAGGATATTGGCTTCTCAGTCTTGGCAACCTTTCAGTAATGTCATGGGAGGTTTTAATGAGTAGATCCTTTGCGATTAAATTGGATTGTGAAATTCCAAGGAAAGGAAGATTCCACTGCTCTGCGCTTGAACTTGCCCTTTGTTATAATAACCCTGCAAGCTAAAGAGAATTCGTTTGAGAGAACACATGGAAAGTTATGCAGCGGTACAGGGTATAACCTGTACTATAGCAGCTGAGTGTTAGTACCCACTGTGGCCTTTCGTTAGGCTAGCTGACTATTTTGTTGGTGCCTGTTGTAGCTAAATTAGTTGTTCCTGGAAAATTCAGCTACTGCTAAAATGTTGATCAAAGTTCATTACTAGAATATGTTTATTTAGAGGTCCACTTTTCTAGGTTATTTGTGATCTGTTGTTTATTTAAATAAAGCAACCTCATGTTTTATATAATAAAATTATCAATTAATATTTACCTACTATTTTTACATTCTTGGAATTCTACCTTGATGTTTTTATCCTCTGGCTGGTATAATATGAGAGGAATTAGATTGCTTCTGGTATATTAAATAACATGCAGTAGGGAGACAGAGGAGGAGTTGGAGGGGAGAGAAGGGAGGTCAGTTTGGTCAAAATACATTATATGCATGTATAGAATTCTCAATTCTTTAAAAAGTAAATACCCTTTTAAATAAAGTATCAGTAGCTTTCTCAATTGTTAATAAATACAGCTATCATAGTATAAAATATAACAACATGAGGCTGAGCTCTAATCCTAAGCAATTTACTTGAACTTTGAAGCTCCTGTTTTGAAAGGTGAAGATAATGATAGTTTTATTTTATAAGAGATACTTGCTCAAAACCAATTATTGTTATGGTTTAGTCCACCATACCAAAAGGCATATGGTGCAAAATAAGAACAGATTGAAAATAGCAATCCACTTGAACTATAAATAGCTGTCACATGCCTGGGATTTTGTCAGACTTTCTTTACTTGCACATTCATTGCTGGTCACATATTACCTGCCAGATGCTGCAAAAACAATATGGATTAAAAACAGGACATGGTCATTGCTTTCACTGAAAGGAACCTGGTGAATTAATTAAATTTATTCTTTAATGTAATAGTTACTTTTCTCCTTGTGGCACAACATCCTGGCAAAACCACATCGGGAAGGAAGGGTTTATTCTAGCTCACAGTTGGAGGGTATGGCCCGTCATAATGGGGAAGTATGGTGGCAGGGGCTTGAAGCAGCTGGGCACATTGCATCTATCCAGGAGTAACAGGTGATGATTTCCCTACACTTGGCTCACTTATTCAGTCTAGGACTTCTGCCCATGGGATGATGCTTCCCATAATTATGATGTCTCTCCTTCCTCTCAATTATCCTAAGCTAGATAATCTCTCACAGACATGCTCAGAGGCATGTCTCCTAGCGAATTCTAGATTCTGTCAAGTTGAAAGTTGATGTTAAGCATCAGCATATAGCAAATACATCAACTTGTTGAAGTGATTAAGAATATGAATATTAGTAAATTACTTAATAAGGGACTTAGTTCAACCTGAATATAATTGTTAACCTTTAGAAAGAGGCCTAGCACTGGTAGATATGCTCATGAATGTTAGAATAGGCAGCTACTACTGGAATTCAAGATTCAGGCTGGGTTATTGAAGAACTGCCCAAGGATCAGGAAGTCATGCTACTTTCCCTTTTAATATGGGGATTGCCTTACCCTAAGAATGAAGGGCATGGGTATATTAACAAGCAGGATTGCTGCTTTGTCTCCTCATTTGAACTTGTAGGGTAGAAAGACTGAAGAAAGACAGTAAGTAGTATGTGAGATTATTGGGTCTGGTGGCATTTGACTTCTAATTACATGAACTAATGAGAAAATTGTGAATGATGAAAACTGTGAATTATAAAGGTATTGATTCTGATCATTTAATATCTTAAAGTGTATAAGTAGTAAAATTCTATTGATGACATTTCTAAATTGCCAGAGGTTTATGGCTCATGTTTTTTTTCTTCTTTCTCCCCCAGAGCATCTGCTGCAGCCAAGCCTGAGCCCGTTGCTGTCCAGAAGGTTTGTATATAGTTCAGCATCACTAGGCTCAGTCTGACTTGAGCCACTGTTCTTGCTGTTTTTATCTTGGGTCATATCAATGTTCGGTTTATAGTCTCGGCACAGTTTTACTCATTTTTTTTTTTCCCTTAAAAGACAAAGAGGAAAGTAGACTCCAGAACTTAAGTTACTGTAACAGAGTTCCCTAGAGGAACAGAACTGATGGAACAGATCCATATGTATATGTATAGAAAGTGGATTTATTAGAATGTTTACAGAGTGTAGTCCTAGTCCAGCTTGTCCAGCAATGGCTGTCTACCGGCAGTACATCCAGGTATCCAGTAGTTGCTCGATTCATGAAGCTAGATATCTCAGCTGGTCTTTAGTATGCGCTGGAATCTGGAAGAAATATGCTGTAATGCCAGTGAAGGAATAAACTTTCCAGACAGGCAAGAGCAAGCAGGCAAAGAGAGAAAACTTCCTTCTTCAGTGTCCTTTGAACCAGCAGAAGGCATGGCCCAGATTAAAGGTGGATCTTTCCACCTCAAAAAATCTGGATTAAAAGTGGTTCTGTTTGGGTTTTAGCTAATCCCAGATGTTGTGAAATTGACAACCAAGAATAGCCATCATAGTTACCATTTGTAATAATACTATAAAACATTATTTCTAAGCCCCTACGGTGTCAATAATGCATGTCCAAATTCCTTTCATATTTACTTTTTCTATATTTACACATATATTTTCTAAAAAGCTAGTAAGTAGCTACCCAAAATGAAGATCATGCCATTCTAGAATGTTCTTGAATTAGGTTATTGGCAAACGCCCCATTTTTCATTATACATCTCACATTACCGCAAACCAGTGTTTATAATCATCTGATTTATTCTCATTGAAGTTTTTCTCCCTCATTTTTTGGGCAGTATATTCAGTTACTCATTCAATTTACTTGTTTCAGCCCTAACTTACTTTTCTCAATTAATGAAAACTTACAAGGTTTATATTGCCTTTTTTTTCTCTTGCATTTGAGTTACCAGTATGTATTTCCTTTAAAGATCTGATTTTCTTCTCAGATGGTAGAATAAAAGTTTTTTTTTCAGTGCTGTAGAAATATATTTCATTTTAAAGGAGAAAGCTTTGAATATGTGTCCAGGTAAAGGTTTACCAACACTGGTGATTTTTTAGAAGGAATTTGTCTTCTTACTAGTCTTTGACTTCTGGCAAATATATAATGTCATGTTTTTCCTCATGAGACTTAAATATTTTATTTTGGAAAAAGGGAAATAATTTTATTTTAGTTGTGAATAATATCTTAATGCACCCAGGAATGGAAACAAAAATGGATTATAGGAGAAATGCAGGATAATTATGTTTTGTTCATCTGTTTCACATTTTTTCCCCCAAATTCTTTAACCATAATAGTTGTATAACACATACTTTGAGTTTGGTGAATTACTCATCCTTTTTTTAATTGAAGAATTTAAAACTTGGAGATTTTCATGACTTAAGTAATTATACAGTGGAGAGAAAGAAAATAATGTTAGAAATATGGAATTATAATTGAAGCTTTAGGTATTTTAAAAATAAGATGTTTCAGTTAGTATTATGTTTATGTGTATTTAATTATTCCTTTAAAATTTATCTAAGTTGACATTTGATGATGGTCTTTAGGGTTTTTTTTCCCTTTTCTACATAAATGAAAATGTGTTATGCATTAGTGTTATGCATGTTGAGATCAGTTAGCATGCATGCTGTGCTGTATCAACTCATTGTTTTTCCTGAAAACGTATTTGGGCTGCTAACGTAATTGTGTTTGTCTTTTTAAAATCCACTGTGTGTTTGTTTGCACTCCATGTGTTTTGCATGTCTTTGCTGTGGTTTGTATGTGTTTATTTTTATTTTGCATAGGGTGAACCGAAAGAAGTAGTTAAACCTGTGCCCATTACATCTCCTGCTGTATCCAAAGTCACTTCCACAGCCAACATGGCCTACAATAAAGCACCACGGCCCTTTGGTTCTGTGTCTTCACCCAAAGTCACATCCATCCCATCACCATCGTCTGCCTTCACCCCAGCCCATGCCACCACCTCATCACATGCTCCCCCTCCACCCGGGGCCGCTGTCACTCCTCCCCCATTCTCTGCATCCGGACTGCATGTTAATGCCACTCTTAGTGCTGACCAGTGTTCATCTGCACCGAACACTGGTAAATCTGCAGTTAATGTCCCACGGCAGCCCACAGTCACCAGCGTGTGTTCCGAGCCTGCTCAGGAGCTAGCAGAGGGACAGAGAAGAGGATCCCAGGGTGACATTAAACAGCAAAATGGGTAGGTGGCCAAGGGTGGTTTCTGCTCTTTCAGATAATTTCCAGGAAACAATCTACTTTTTCTTCAGCTGTTCTTTGAAGAAAGATGAAGTTATACTTCTTGTGCTAACAGTGACCTTTATTTATTTACAAAGTACTTGTACAAAGCAGTTAGAAGTTAATCAGAACTTAATTATGCATTTTGATGTGTTCAGAGCCTGCAACATATTCTGAACGTTTCCCTCCAAGTTCCTGCACAGTGTTGAACAGCTGGCACTTATAATGCAAGGCAGATCTATCCCCAAAATTTCCATCCTTTTCTTGGTCTCCAAAGGTTTAGGCAGTGATTGTAATTGTTCTCAGCATGCATATACCTTCTTGAAGAGAGAGGACATGAGTTTGTAACAATCTCTCTCCTCTGGGAAGCAGTCTAGAAAGCTGAAAACAAGTCTGCTTCTGACTCACATCTCTGTATAAGTTATTAGCTCAAAGCAGATAGCTAACATTCTTTTTAGGTATATTTTATCAGGAATTTATTCTTCAAATGCAAATCGGTAATTTTAAAAAATGAGCAATGTTCAGTACCAGAAGCAATATATAGATTTTTTTTAAGATGAATGCATTTAAACTATAGAGGATGTTAAGTAATAGTAACAATTTTTGGAAATTAAGTTGCAATTTTTTGTTTGGGCATTGCATTTTTAAAAATGTGTTAAACATACTAAATTATTTGAAGCCCCAAGTTTTAAGGTTGCACATGTGTTTTTGAAGTCTTTATTTCTAGGTAGCTAATTTGGGTCTTTTACAATTCAGTGAAGCTATTTGGAGGCGAAGTGATCTGCATACAATTTTAGTTGGATTCATTGTGATAAAGGTACTTTTTAAGGGAAATACTATGTACATGTGCTGGGCTTCGTGGATGCAAGTCTCCAGGAAATTTATAATTAAAATAATTGTGTAGATAGGCCCATTCTGAGAGATCTAACCCCTCTGGAATGTTAACTCACTTAATGAAGAGGATGTGCTTGCTGTGGAGTTGTTGCTATGGCAGCACCTGGGCTCTGAAAGAGGAGGTGGCACAGCTCCAGGCTGCTGCTGAGGGAGCAAGGAAGGTTACTGGGCTGTGCATCTGTGGCTCTGTGCTTGTGGGTAGCTTTTTTCAAGTATTGATATAGACATCGAAGTCAGTTAGTGCCCTTCTCAGAATGTTATGTCTTCTCTGGTCAAAGGCAAAGAATATGTATATGTTTGGTTATATTTATTCTTGTATGTCTGTTTTATGACAATAGATGCTAGAGTCATCAAACTAGGTAACCAGAAGAAGGTGATGTTGCCTGTCAAATGCTGAAGCAGAAGTTTACTGTGTTTATAAAATTCTAGCTTGAGTAGATAGAAAGTCCACTGGAGGTAGTCATGTCTTAACTAAAACCTTTTAATCTTTCTGGAAATTTTATAATAAAGTCTTTTTGAAGTAAAAGCAAAGTGAAGTTATGGAAAAGTCTTGAGTTTACAAAAAGTTTCAATTTGTGCGTGGGAAACATTCCTTTGGTAATTAGACTTGAAAGATGGCGAGCTTATTTCAGGCCAAAGTGACAGTGCTGTAGTTGCAGGGCCTTGGTGGCAGCTTCCTAATGAGTAGGCAAGTACTCACCAAGCACATGCCTGGTGTTCAGCACAGCGCAAAACTGAGGATAAAAGGGATTATTACATGTTTTGCATCATTAACAAGCAAGCTACTGCTTTGCATTTGCAAACTGAGAGTGTATAAAAATAGCTTGCTTTCAAATGCTGTCCAGATGTTAGGACAGTGAGAACACAGTTTGGTGCATTTGACATTCTAAGGCGACTCTGTAGTGTTCCTTTTGTTAATGCATTTAGACTGGAGAAGTAAAAAGTCACAAACTTGACTAGTCAGCAGTGTGTCTTCCTTAGTGTTTTGTGGCATTGATGTACACTTTCTCCACATTAGGTGTCAACCTGTTTCTGTTAGATGTGTGACTGGTTGACTTCCCAGATTTTTATGATGTCAGTAAAACAAAACTCTCGTAAAGTTGGGAGTGATTGCTCTGTACTAATTACTTTTAAAATAGCACCCACCAATGACCAAATGTTTAGAAGTTCAAAGGGATACAAAAGTAAATGGCCAAGTTGTCTTTTCCTCAAAGCATCAGAACTGTTATTTTTTAAGTGATGAGAAATGGTTGGCTAATTTGCCAGCTTTATAGGTATCCCACCTAAATTTGTGTTGAATCAATAAACAGGAGACACAAACAAATGCTTAGTGGGTGAAAATAATAGGATATGAACTAGCTCTTTCCCTTATAGTAAGAAGTCTGGCTAGGGTATTGGTAGTTTTGAGAGTAACTGTTAGCACTGTATAAGCATCCTTTTCTTGTAACTAGTAATGATAAGGCACTTTTAAGAAATTTCAGTCTTTCTTCTACATATAAATTATTGTTCTTGGCATGCCCTTCTCTCTGCTACCCCCTTACTCCATGAAGAACAGAACAGGGTTTTATATTCCTGACTGGGAGCAAGCTGTTTTACATGAACTAGATGGACTGGTTTGCATTTCACTGTCCACATGCCTTGCATTATAATGTGCCACTGTTCTCAGGAGGTAAGGCTTTTGTGTATCCTATATTTCAGTTTCTTTGGCTGCAACTACTAACAGTTCGTATGTGGTGCTTCAGAGGATCTGGCCTTGAAAGATGCGAAAGTTAATGATATAATCAAATAATGGTTTAAAATGCTTTTCTCTTTACAGAAAACACACGTGACAAAGTTAGTATCTGCATTACTGGAGAGGAGATATGGTGATTTATATATGAGTAAACAGCATGACTGCTCAGTTTTTGCAAAATTAATTAAATTTTGCAAAAGAATTGTAATTTAGAAAAAACCAGTTTCCAATAAGTTTGGTTTGCATTGGTATGTTATAGTGAATTGCTTTATAGTAATAAGTAGTATTGTTTAAGTTATAAGAGATGTGTGGGTTTGCTGTGCAGTGGCTGAAAAAGAAAATGCTTGGGGGAATTCATTCTAATTAGTTAAGAGTGTTACAAGACAAAAATAAGAAACTATAAAAATTTGTACCAATAGTAAATAATATATACAAAACTGAATTATTTCCAAATTGACATCAAAAGCCAATAATTTCTTGATAAAATTCTCTAAGACCTTTTTGATTTTCCTGGAGAATTAAATCACCTCCTCCCCATCCTAGCCCCCATCCACACCACAGAAGGACTACCTTGGGTAGTCCACAAAGTCTGGCATACCAAGCTGAGGAAGGGCCTAGCCCCTCCCCCCTGCATCAAAGCTGAGCAAGGTATCCCACCATAGGGAATGGGCTCCAGAAAACTAGTTCATGTATTCTGGATTAGTCCTGGTCCCATTGCCAGGGAACCCTCAAACAGATGAAGCCACATAACTGTCACCCACATTCAGAGGACCTAGTTTAGTCCCATGCAGGTTCCCCAGCTGTCAGTCCAGAGTCCTTGAGCTCCCACTAGCTCATGTCAGCTGTCTCTGTGGTTCCCCATCATGATCTTGACACCCACCCCCACCCCCGCTCATATAATCCTTCCTCCCTTTCTTCAGCTGATCTCCAAGAGCTTAGCCCAGTGCTTGGATGTGGATTTCTGCATCTGCTTCCATCAATTACTGGATGTTGGTTTCTTTCTAATTTACTGTAATCAATTGATTGACCTGAGCACACTGATAAAACACTCAGACACTGTGAGTTACTGTCTATTTAAAATAAACTTATTATATATAAAAATTGTCTAGCTAGTAGGTTCTAGTCTAGAACATAATTTGTTTGTAAAAAGGAAAACATGCCACTTGAAATAAAAAAAAGACAATTGAAACATTTATATTAAATAGATAGCTTCAAAGTTCAAAATTCAGATCCATTAAGTTAGTGGGTATTATTACTCTGCATTTTACTGTGCTTCTACATATATGACAACCACCTAATTCTCATTCAGCTGAGTGACCAGGAATATATTTTCTTGTTATGCTTCTTGTACGGGAGCCAAGATTTGATCCCAAGCCAAATATGAATGTGTCTTCCATATGTCACCTGTTGTCACTTGAATGTCTTTCTATCATTTTGATTTGGTATCTGTTTGTAGAGACTACAGACTCAAGTTGTGACTCTGCAACTGAATTAATATGCATAGGCTGTACTTTGAAAGCACTGTTCTTGAGTAGTCATGGAATATTTCCCCCTACCAACTAGTATTTGAATAGCTTTCAGATACTTTCAATATAAGCCCTAAAGGACAGAAATACGCAACCCATTTTACCGTTGAGGAAAAGGAACCTCTTATACTTTGCCTATGACATGGGAAATGGGCATCTTAGCTAGTACAGGTTATCTGGCTATCACATTGACATTGCTATATATGAAGCTTATCTATTTGAGCATTATTTTCTAAAATACGTGAAAATATTTGTTGATTATATTCTACTTAATTTCTTTAGGTTGAAGTCAACTATCTGCTTATACCCTTCAACACAGAACATTGTCTGCACAATTTCATGTTAACACAAAACTTTTCCCCTCAACTTTTAAACTGTTGGAGTGTACATCTACAATTGTATATAAGAGATTATGTTGCAAAGCAATATTCCTGCAAGGTGGGATAGGAAATGCTTTACACCAGTGTTTCTCAACGTGGCAATCAAGTGGCCTTTTCATAGGTCATAGGACCCTTTCTTAAGACCATCAGAAAATACAGATATTTACATTATGATTCATAACAGCAAAATTGCAGTTATAAAGTAGCAACAAAAATAATTTTATGGTTGGGGGTCACCACAACATGAGGTATTAAACAATATTAAAGGGTCACAGCATTAGGAAAGGTGAGAACCATTGCTTCTAATATGAGAGAAGGGTGAATACCTCCTTAGTGTATCCCTCTGAGCCCTCTGTTATGTTTGTGCTGACGTCAACATGTAGGAGTACCACAGCTCTAATTCAGTTTTCACATTAGAACTGGTGGGCAGTTTTTCTTACTTTGTTTATAATGAATTTCTACTCTAAGTTTAGTTGCAGAGTCGAAGAATCAACATGTTCTTTGACAAAACAATATAGAATTTATACTTGATTCTCTATCTAGAGTGGAACACAGATGTATTTGTTTTTAATAATTCTGCCCATGTTAGGCTATGTGAATGAATTGTGTCTTAAAGTTCCCCTTCTTCCTGTGTGATTCACTGAGTTCTTTTACCATATCAAATGAGACAGACCTTTCTGAGCAATAAGTATATCCCCAGTAATACAGAGCTCTGTAGTTCTCACACTCTACTTCTAAGGTTCCTGGGGCTTCTGCTTGAGGGTGGTGCTCGTGAGTAGAAGGGAGGAATGTGAACACTGATAGAGAGCCCACTATTCCTAGTCTGCTGTGCTTTCTACACTTGCATCAGCCACTACGTTTAAAAAAGAAAATTCAGTGTAACAGCCTCTTATGTGATGAGATTATAGTTGCTATTAATTTATACTTGTATAATATGAGACTGAACAGTTTCTTTTCTGATGTTAAAATGCATCCTAAATTGATTTCTAAGTGATATATCAGATTATACTTTATTATGTGCCTTTGTAGAAAAATAAGAGTTTGATTCATACTAAAATAACTTTTCCAAAATCCTAGGCATTAAAAAAATACACGGTTCTTTCTTGGTATTCAGGAACTTAGGACTTGAACTAAGGTTTATACATAAGGTTGTCAGTGTTTTGTGGGATAAGCACAGCTGTCCAACTGTTGTCCTCAGAGTAGCAAGGCAGCAGAGTTTTGACTAACATTTCGCCTACTTGTCTGTGCCCCTGTGATTATTTTGAAGCATGGTGTTCATGTGCCATCTCTTAAACTGTTTGGGGTCTGCTGTTTCTTTCTTTCTTTTCTTTTTTTTTAAATTCTTTTTCTCCTCCTTTTTGTTTCCCCTCTCCGCTGTCCCTGATTTCCGTCATCCTGGGAACCTCCATGTCTTCTCTATCACATCTTTCCTGTATGTATTATTCCTCTCCAGTAACCCTGGCACTGTGTAAGTACTTAACTAATGCTTTGTCTTATAATTTCCATCATTCTCTCTCTCTCACTTTTCAACTTACTACCCCAGCAAATCTTCTTAGTATCATCTCATTACAAGAATTCTCAAGTATATTAAGGAGTATTTTAAAAACGGGCTTTTCACACTAGAAGCCTTCATATGAATCAGTGGGTATGTTTGGAATGCCCACATCTCCACAGTAGAAAAATTGAGAAAAGCTCACTTAAGGGGCGTGGATAGCATTACAAGCAGCATGCACTAGAGTTAGAGATATAGTTTAGGTATCTCCCTTTTTAGTATTGTTTGAAAAAATACGTGCAGACGAGCTTCCTAATTTTGAATGTCTATATTTTGAAATAAATTACTTGCTCTTCAGAGTTAAATTTATTCTATTTTCAAAGATTTTAAAAATTATTAATACTCCTTTTTAACATAATCATCATATTCAAATTTTCACAATGAGAAAGCACTATATAAATGTTTAGAAAATTTCTGTTACTTAATCTGAAACGTTGAAGCTGTGGTGGTAAATGCCATAAGGTCTAAGATATACTGTATTTTCTATACACTTGTCATGCTAACTACTCCATGGTATTATGTTATTATTCTTAGCTTGAAGCCATTGTTCCATGTTTTTATAGATGGAACTTGTACAGAGGCTAAAACAAATCCTATGTGTTCCATCCCCATCACTGCACGAGCTGAGTGTGACTGCACACACCTGTAATTCTAGTCCTGGGGAGATGTAACAGGAGGAGCAGAAGTTAAAGGCCTGTCTGAGCCACCTACCAAGTTCTGAGATCAGCCTGGGCTGCATGAGAACCTAATAAAAGAACGTACCCTTGATATTGGCAATAATTTAAGAATAAACAGTGCTTACTGACTAATTAAAGGGAAGTTTAAAACTTAATAGATTTATTAACTACTACAATTTTTTTCAAGTACCTACATAAAATTAAGAGCTGCTTTATATATACCAAAGGCTGTGTTTTTATAAATAACTTCTGCCTTTTTCTTAGTTTCTGAAATTTTTATCTGTTCTTAAAAGGATTAGGTGTTGCTCAGTATTTATAAATGTCTGTTAGGTAGTTCACTTCAATAATCGTGACGTATCAATGTAAACTGTGTGTTTTGCTGTTTTTCTGCACACATGCTGGTTCTTCCTTTATGTATGTCTGTGACTTATACTCACACATCGCAGATAATTTTCTAGTCTTCCTGAAAGAGCAGTATGATGATTTCTCTAGGTCTTGACCCGTGGAAAGCTGTTTTCATATATCATCTACCTTATTTATTCCTCAGAACCACCTTTAGACACAATTCCCATTTTTCAAATGGGAAATCTGAGACTTAGAGCAGTTAAGTTACTTCTGTAAAACACATTGAGTGGAGGACATAGTTCTTCACTCCAAAGCCAGTGTTGTTAACTTGGAAAAGCTCAGTTGCCGAGGTAGGCTTTTGATGCTGTGACTGCTAGAATGCTGGCAGTCCTGTGACATGGTGATTGTCTATGATGAGTTAACCTAGCAGATCTTACATCCACATCTGGCCACATTTAGAACATTTGCTCTACTCAGATCTTAGGGTAGCATTCTGCCAGATAAGACTTGAGCTTATCTGTTTATTTTCTGAAATATTTGGCATTTGTCTTATTTCAGGGGAAGTAGAAAATATTTATTCAATTGATCCTGAAATGATAAGTAATAAATATTGTGATTTCCTTAATATTTATGCTATATTAATATAAATATGAATGTTCTTGGCAAACTCGGTGTTTGGATATCATACTATTCTTGTCTTTGGTATATATTATCAACCTTAATTCTCAGAAAACTACTTTATGTCTTCTTTGTTAATGAAAACACTGAGGCTCAGTGAGATGGACTTGTCCAAAATCACACTTGTGAAGAGAAATGGAGGCAGGATGTCAACCTTGGTCTGTTAAAGAAACCACAGATCTTCATTGTGCTCACCTGGAACACACTCTTTTTAGGATTGAAGATGCTGTAAACACAACTGGGAAAGCTGTAGAACATAACACTTAGGGTCCTTTCCAAAATTTCCAAAATTTTTAGAATTGCTACTTCATCCATACAAAGAGATATGGTCATTTAAGTTGTGAAAAACAATCCACTGAAAGATTCTAGAATAAATATTCATATTTAAGTGGCTAAATTGTAGTTCATATTGTTTTATATGGCACAATGATTTCACATTGTTAGGTTTTTTTTTTACTGCTGTAGACTTTCCATTGTCTGTTTTCCTTATTCTTCTTCTCTCCTTTTCTTCATGTTGGGGATCTTTCTTCTGCTGCCTCCTTCTGTCACTTAAAAGGAAAATTCCACCTAAACGGTAATCTTGCTGTGCAGTACAACCTTTTAGCATTGTTTGCACTAACCTATACATCTGTTTTACTACTATGTCTATTTAGAAGGGGATTTTAATTGAGTGTATTTATACAAACTGTGTATATAAGAGGAATATTGAAAAGTAAATGTATAAATTATAACTAGTTCACTAGAGACTTTTTTTTTTTTTGGTCATCAATGCAATTAAAATTGTAATTAGTATTTTTTTGCTTTTTTTCTAGCCCACCGAGAAAACACATTGTGGAGCGCAACACGGAGTTTTATCACATCCCCACTCACAGTGATGCCAGCAAGAAGAGGCTGATCGAGGACACTGAAGACTGGCGCCCACGGACTGGAACAACTCAGTCTCGTTCTTTCCGGATCCTTGCACAGATCACCGGGACCGAACATCGTGAGTAAACTCTAGAAATCTTAGGAGATGCATGTTTTTGGCTCTGATAGCAACATCTAAGCTTATCAGCAGTTATGGAAAAACGGTCCTGGCAAAGACTGCATGTAAATTAATTTGTATATAGCAAGATTTCAGGTCGGGGAGTTGCATTGAGAAGAGGGGGTGTACTAGCCTTGGTATGTAGCCAGTGTAAACATGGTATGGATTTGTTTTAATTGCTCTATGTAGTTTCAACATTTGACATTGATTCATAATTATGATAATTATGTAAGTGATTTTGAAGTTAAAGAACTGAAAAGTTAATTTTGGATCTTATTTAATTGCAGTGAAAGAATCTGAAAATGACAATACAAAGAAGGCAAAGTAAGTTCTCTTTTAATGAATGGAATGCTTTCTTTTCATGAATGGTCTCAATTTGTTGTTTTCAAACTTTCAAGTGTAATGTTACAGTTTTGTTGTTTTTGTAAATAGAAACTAAGCATTTAACCCATGGTGCCTTTAGTGTGACCTACACATGCAACCTACAGATTTCCAAATTAGTTGATACTGTCCAGATTTTATGTCTAAAGCATATTCGCTTTAATATTGACATAATGAATGGGTACAGGGCATTTGGATGATGTTTTACTAACAGTATAAATCTCCTTGATCGAGTTCCTGAGTTGTCTTGAACTCTCTTTATTTGGTGCATAAAAGAATATTTCCAAGAGGACTCTGTAGATTAATTTCTGTATTTCCAAAAACTCTCTACTTTTAAACACTGCTATTTTTAACATAACAGCTGTCTGAAATTAAGCTTTTACAAGGCATGTTTTCTGCATGGTTGGAATTAGTATAGAATCTTTTTCTTTCACCTTCTTATGACTCTTCTATCACTCTTTTTTTATTTCCACAGGGAAAAGATACCCCTTCACGTCTTTAGTCCCAAATATACAAAATTACGTGACTGGCACCATGAAGTTTCAGCACGTGCTCTTAACGTACAGTGACTATGAGCCTTGCTTCCCCCACCCAAGCAGCCAGCACATACCTTTCATTCACCTTTTCTTTTTTCAGTTTCATAGCAGTATCTGTTTTACATTTATCTCATGAAAACTAGAACATTTCTATACTTTCCTAACAATTTCCAATTGTGAAAATAAGAAGAAAGGACAGGTTTTGTCCTAATTGGTAGCTTACAAATGCAAAACAAAGTAAGAACAGGAAGTAACTAGACCCCTTCAGTGTATTTACACCTATTGTCACTGTTTCGGTAATGATTGTGGAGCAGGAAGTCTTTTTGTAAGGTTTATCTGGTTCGTCGGTTGAAGCAGAGGTAGATGAGCAAATAATGTCCTTGTCTAATTAGGAAAGTGATTTCCTTACATTATTACCTTTCCCAAGTTTACTTTCAAGTTCATCATTAAGGAGTGTTCAAAGTTGATTATAAATTCTCCTAAGAGAGCAAATGTGAGGAGGCGGAGTCATCAGAGAAGACTATTGGAGCTCACTGTGGACTTGGGTGTCTTTAAAAGCCTCCTGCTAAGGTGACTACAGAAAGCATACTCTGCCCTTGCTTGCAGTGGGGAACCACAGTATTCTTTTACTTTTAGTTAAGTTTAAAGATCCTGTCATCTTCTGAAGGAAATGTATGTAAGCTGGTGGGTGTTTTCATGGACTATCCAATTTCTAGGTGTAAGACATGTAGAAGATAGCTTTGCTTCATCTTTATGTTGGAGGAAAATAGTATAAAATGAGTTTCAATTTAAATGTTTCTGGTACTGGAGGAATATTTTAGTGTTATAAACTACTGTGTGTTGCTGCTATTCTTACAAAGCTGTATTTTGAGCAGTACAGGGAAATGCAATATCTAATTATAACTGCTTTCTGCCTTGTAATATAATATACTATATATTAGATCTAAACTCAGTGATAAATACATTTTGAAGTTTGGAAAGAACTGTAATAAAGTTGTCTGTACCTTACTTCTGTACTTGTTTCTTTGAGGCTAGTGACCTGCTGTCCAGGGCTGGTTAAAACATTGCTTCAGGAAGATGAGTAACTACCTTGTCTTTTCTTTTGGAGAACATTTTCAATTCATGAAGTTACCGAAATGTGGAAGTAACACATGGCAAAAATCCAGACTCCCCTTTTGTCCTCCGGAGTTGTTCGTTATTTAAGGCAGCATCTTATGTGAACAATATATAACTGGTCTTCCTGTGACACAGCCAAGAGTCCTTCCTTGTACAACAGTGATTACTGGGGATCTGGTCTACATTCAAAGATCAATTTTTACTTTTCCCAGTGTTCTTTACTTCTGTGTCACCATAGACTAGAAAGAAGTATGTGGATAAGTTGAAGCAACTAACATTAATTTTCAGTTAGTGATTTGTTATTATGCAACAGTTGGCCTGTCAAATGCACTTGAAAATAGTTGTAGGATTTAGTTGCCCCCCCCCCCCAATGATATGAAGGGCATGAAGGATGTCCTCTTATTGAAGCATTTCCTCAGATATTCGAAGGCTTGCCTACTCGTGCTTTTATTATCCTGACTTTAGACCCAGTTTTTACTGCGTCTCTATCCAATGGAAGAAACTATTTCTTTTCCCACTTTTCTGTGCCTAGTAATGATTCATTATTTGAAACACAGTATCTGAAAGAAGATTGAGTTAGAGTCACTTAAAAATGATGTATCAGAGTAAGGATGGTATCTTCCCACCAAAATCCAGTTTTCTTGAGTAACTATAGAATTTGATGAACCATTAGAAAGAATTTTAGATAAATAAAACATTTTTTCTAATATAGACAAAGAATATGTGTAGAACTTTTTTTTTTACTTGAAATAGACGGTGTTGAAAAAAGAGTTGAGTGCCTTGCCTAATGTCAATAGTGTTTATTTAATATATTGTCGAAAGTGGAGATGACTGAAATGATCTGCATGGGAGTGGGAATCAGCGTCCAGCCAGCATCAAGAAGATGTTCCAGTTCGTCCTGCCAGAACTTGAATTCCTGAGTCCAGTGACTCTTCTGGGAGAGTGTATATTCTTAGCTCAAAATATAGGCAGATATTATAAAAGTTGACAAAAAGTATTTTGTAAGGATAGTTATCTGATTTATGACTTGTTTGTCCTTCTTATACAGACTTCATCACAAGCTTATTTTTAATATGAAATTGGGAACTTACTCTCAAATGATTCTCAACATATTTTCCCATAATTTTTACTATTCAGAATATGGATGTGTCTTACACAGTCATATACTTTTGTTACCTCCCACATATATTACTCTTGTGATCAGGTTCATACTCATTTCATTATCATTATGCCTTTTAAGAAAGCTCAAATATATATATCTGATATATATATATATATATACATATGTGTATATCTGATATATTTATACATATATGTGTATATCTGATGTATATATACATATGTGTATATCTGATATATATGTGTATATATCTGAGCTTATATAATAAAAGTCATTATATTAGAATACAGAATAGCTAGTCCATTTTTTTTCATTCAAAAGTATAGAATTAGGTTTTTAAAAATAATTTGTTTATTTTTATTTTATGTGTATTATTGTTTTGCCTGCATTTATTTCTGTGTGAAGGTGTCGGTCCCCTGGAACTGGAGTTAGAGACAGTGGGTTCTGGGAATTGAACCCAGGTCCTCTGGAAGAGCAGTCAGTGCTCTTAATCATTGAGCCATCTTTCCAGCCCTAGAATTGGGTTTTGTCCAGACAAGTAATTTTACACTTGCTTTGTTTTTTATATGATTCATGACCACTCACTCATTGGTTCATTCATTCTGTGTTCATTCTTTCAAATGAGTAATTATTTGAATGTCAGGCACCAATCTGTATGCTGTGGATACCATAGTAAACAATGGGTAAACATATAAACAGGATGATCCAAGGTAATTTTATTACCAGATAATAAAGTAGGCTAATATAAAACAGATTTGGCGTAGGCAGGGCAAGATTGCTGTAGATTATCTGGCAGTCTGAACTCAGCCTTGATGCTGACTCTTTGTAGGGAGTAAGAACTAGGCTGTGTGATGATCTCAGGCAGAGCTCAATGCAAAGGAGCCAGGTGGAGAACAGTGTGGCAAGGCTGTAGATCAGAGAGCACAGTGCAGCTGAAATGCATAGAAGAAACAGATCCATAATTCTTAAGCATGTAAGCAAACAGTTTTTATTCGGAATTTAACCGCTTGAGTAAAATTCAAAATGAAGAATCAGTGCATTGGGGAGGGGGTTTGCCAGCTTGTTAAATAAAGTGCATACCTAGTAGTCCAGTCCTGACTACTGTCAATTTATTATTTTTTCTATTGAGATTCAGTGAAGATTGAGATAGGGAAAAAGGCTTACTGTACTGTCTTTGTGGCATGTAGGGAATATAATATGCTATAGAACATAGATAAAACAACAAAGTTTGAATGTCTAAAACTTGGCCTGTGATACAGGATTCATAATTTTGCTGGTAGGTTTAATGATTCTGTTTTCTCTGTGAAAAGCTGGCTTGATTTATCTCATCCATTAAAATTTCATGATGCAATTAACTATTTCCTTGGTGATTCCTTGCAAAAAAGGCATCGTATCTTTTATTGTCATTAGAAATAGTGAGAAACAGCTCAATAAAGTCTGGGTTTTATGCTCAGATTTGTAGCTGGCTGAGTTTCTACCTCTGTGGAGGACCTGATAGCTGCTTCTGGATATGTGTGAGCCAGGCAACATTACTCTGTGATTCACCAGCTCCAACATTCAGTGAGCTGATTCTGTTGATATGGGGAAGAGGAGATTAAAAAGCCTAATCATTTCAACATACTTAGAGACAGCTCATAATAGCTGTTGTATCTCCAGGACTGCTGTGGCTGGTTACCTGAGGCTGCCTTCCTCCACAACAGCAGTTCACCCCTGTTGAGTCCCTGCTACCAGGCCCCTCCAGTTCTTGAATTAAGAGGCACTTCCTAGTAAGCACCTTCCATGCTAAACTCTGAAAGGCGGTCACCAGACTTGGTTACACAGTTTCAACAGCATGGTCCTTTTACTAATCTTCTCATCATTTTTGTCTTCAATTTCTTTTCCTTTCTCCTTGATCTTCAACACAGACCACAGCCACAAGATTAAAGGAAGTCTTTGAAGTAAAAGATTAGTTACTGTGCATGAAAGTTAAAAGGAAGATTGTTTACTTTTTTTTTTTGCCTTGAAATAAAAGTGTTTCTTTGTTGATTACATTATAGGCCATCTAGACTTAATGAATGGGTCTTGTAGTTAGAGCTGTGTCAGTGAAGCAATAAAGGAAGAACTCTTAAAAGGAAAATCATTGAGTATGTGTAATGCATATCTAAAATATTAGTTTGAATGTTGTAAATGTAAATGTGCAGCATTTTAGAATTCTATGTATTTGCCTTTTGATGAGCCATTTAATAAATTTTATCTGGGTGCTTCTGTTCTCTGTACATCGTTAACTTTACTTCTTGGTCTCTCCTAAGGGTGATGCTACTACTCTGTATCTATCGTTAGTGAGTTGGGTAGTATTCGGGTACACAAGGCTAGGAGGTGTCGTCAGGGGACGTTACTGAATGCCTTTTCACATCAATTGAAGACATGTTCAGCCCTCAGTGCCAGTGGTGTGATACTGGGAAGGACTGGGTTGAGTGCTGCTGTTCTCTACCAGAGCTTTCTTATTCCACCTCACAACTTCACTTGCATATTCCCTACAATTCACCCTCTCCACAGCCACCCCACAGTGGAAGTAACTCACTTCTGACCTAGTTTACTATACAGATTTTAACTCTCTTGGTACCTCTTTTTGTGGTTTTACTGGATGGGTATTTGTCTACATATCTGGTCTACCTTGTTCCTGGAAGACAAGGGTCTTCATATAAAAATACAAATTGGAAGAAAAGGCACTCTCATAGGTATAGTATTTCCTCCTGGATGCATGGAGTAGTGAGTATATAAGTAAAGGCCTGTACAAATCTCTGGAATGATTAACCTTGAAGATGTGTTAGAATCTATGATTCTTCTCCATCTACCTCTTAATCAGAAATAGTCTGTATTAGGCAGCCCTGGCACAAGATGCACATGTTAAGTGGCTTAAGCAGATGGATTAATTTTCCTTATAGTTCTGGAGCCTAGAATTCCTAGGTCACCATACCAGCAGGCTTGGTTTTCAGTGAATGCCTGTTTTCCTGGCATTTTAATTTTCCCTTCTTCCTCTTATAGGACACCAGTTATATTGAACTTGGGCCCCATTTACCCCTAATTACAAATTTAAAGAATCTGTGACCAAATTGAATCACACTGAAGACTTCAATATATGGATCAGGGTAATAATACAGTCCAGTCCTTAACTATACCCGTGGCCTTTCCTCACACTCCTTTGACACTCAAGATGTAAGTCTGGAATAGAGTTACATGCCTTGGACCCATTTGTAAGCACCGTCACAATCTTTGGCGCTTCTTTTCCTGTTTTGGACAACAAGTATTTGTCCCCATGTCCTATGTCTCCAACTAGAGAATAAGCTTTTAGAATGTAAGCATCTTAGCATTCTCTGCTGTACTTGATATTAACAATTCAGTTACTAATTGACTATGCTTGCCCATTGTTTTCTTCTCTGCTAAGTAATTAGGAAAATTCGTTATATGATAGTACACAAGTGCAGTTGAATCAGTAGTAGGTCATTTTTTTTGTTATAACATCAACATGTTGCTTACATTAGAAGTAAAAAATTGGACCTACTAAGTGTCTTGAAAGGAAGAGTATGGTACTCCGGTTATGTAATCGCCTGTAGTTGACTCTTTTCTCCTGTTGTTGTCTGTTCATGAAGCAGGCGTGGAAGAGTGTTTTGTCTGTCTGTTTCGTTAAAGCAGCCTTTGCTTCTTAGTCCTTCCTTTGTGTTTATGGGATGCTTCCACAGGAGTGCATGGTGTCTCCTGGGTGGAGAAAATAACTGATCTTTGAAACAGATGGATACGACACTTAGTGCTCTGATTGGAAAAAGGAACAGAAATCATTTGTCATTCATGTTTAAAGAATCTACTTTATGTTGTGGACTTGAGAAAGGCAACAGCAGAGCCAGATGTCATTAGAGCCCTTGCTTCATGTATAGGAAACCCTGGGTTTGGTCTCCAGAACTGCAAATATAAATAAACAAGCTAAGAACTATCATGTTAATAACATAATAGAAATAGAGATGATGATGATGATGATGATGGTGATGATGATGATAGTGATAATGATGATGATGATGATGTTGGTGATGATGATGAGTGGTATACTAGAATAGAAAATTATGGGAAGCCATTGAAAATTTTATTTAAAAATGACTTCCTTAAAATATATTTATATGCAAAATATATAATTTGTCAAATGTGATACAACTTACTTAAAATTAAAAGATGCCCCGCTTGGTCTCATAATTTTGTCTTTCTACTGAATAGGAATATTACTATTTCAATGTGCAGTTTATATGTAAATAAATATAAACTAGCATTTTACTTGAGCAAGAGAAATTGCATCACTTTGTTAGTTTCTCACTTTGTTAGTTTCTCACTATGCATGGGTGCTGGGAGCTGAACCCAGGTCCTCTGGAAGAACAGCTTGTGCTCTTCACCTCTAAGCCATCTCTCCAGCACACATAACCTTGTTAGAGTCCAGCATAGTTCGTCAGGTGTTTTGTCTCCCTTTCATAATGAATGATGGATCCTGAGTACTTTACAGTGAAGAATTATAATGTGGTACTGGGATGGTGGCTCAACAGGTAAGAGCACTTCTGTGTAAGCATGAAGACCAGAGTCATGTAAAAAGCAGCCAGGCATGATTGTCTGTGCCTGTAACTCCAGCACTGGGGGACATCAAGATAGCCAGCCAGGCTAACACAATGATGAACTTCCGATTCAGTGAGAGATGCTTTCTCAAGGCGGTGAGGAAAGTGGTATGTGAAAGAAGATATCCAGCATCTGCCTCTGGCCTCCACATGAGTATGCATGGGCACACTTACCCATACACTCACATGTTACAACACATATCACATGTACACATCACATACAACACACACATATTACATACCACACACAAATACACACCCATGCAGGCATTATAACATAAGATGTGGCTTCCCAGTTTTCAAAGAATTAAAATGATTGGCAGGTGATGTACCTGCTTTTCCCTTTAGTGTAAAAGGCTTCAAACTGGGGTTTCCCGTTATACCACATGAAGCTGAAATAGTTGTGGAGTAAAGAATGTCCTTCTCAGGGCTGTCTGTAACACCAGTTAATATCCATATGATTCCTGGCATATAACCATCAGAGTGGGATTTTCCAATGGAAGAATGGATCTAAGTTCCTTCTGAACAGAAACCTGTCATATTTACACACTCAACAATTTAGAAACAAACTGCAGGAAAGTTCCCTAATACGTTCTTTCACAAGTTAATGTTTTTTGCTTTGTTTTTTTGTTTTTTGTTTTTAATTTCTTCACAGGTGAAGAAATACAAGCCTGTAAAAGGCAGAAAAAACTTTCTGGCCAATTTCATGTCTTCATTATTGTTCTATTTCAGAAACATCGGTCTCTTGTTAAATATTAAGATATTTAAGACACATGCAGGGACTGGAGAGATGGTTCCACCAGTTAAGTGCCCACCCTGCAAGCGTGGGGACCTGAGTTTAGCCCCCTGACACATGTAAAAAGCCTGTTGTGGTATGTGCTGGTGAGGTGAACACAAAGGCCTGGGGCTTGCTGGATGGATAGTCTTGCTCAGTTGGTGATCGCCAGGTTCGCGGAGAGGCCATCTTAAGGTGGAAAGTGATAGAGCAAGACACCACATGTTGACTTCTGGCTTCCATATGCACGCGCGTGTGCGCGCACACACACACACACACACACTCCTGTGTACACATATGTACAGATACAAACACACAAGGCTACATGCTAGTTGAGTATATTTGTTACCCCCAAACTACATAAGCTCTGCAGAGGAAGTGAGAATTGTTCCAAATCTGATATTTCATACATTTTTATGAGCTCAGTTAACAATCACACTTAAACCCAGAGGACAGAATGCCAACACCTCCACATCAGTCTAATTTTGGAAAATGATTCTGAAAATATCCAGCTGGAATTCCTCAGCTGCTCCTGTCTCAAACATCCCTACATGATATGTATGAAAATCTGGAAAAGGATCATAGGTCAAAAATGGGTACATGAGCAAGTCGTTTTTGTGGGTTGCAAAATACAGAGTATTTGTGTTTGATCTGCCTTCATGTTCTGTTGGTAAATTCTTCTGTGGTATAGCAGCTGTGGGTTGGTGACAGTAATGCAGTTGTCGCCATCTGCTGAGCATAAGGGATCATTACACTTGAGCTCCTGAGAGCAGTCCTGTAGAAATACTTGAGACAAGACAGTTTCTACTTACTCTGTATTTTCATGTACAAATTGTTCTCTGCATAGTTCTAAAAACTTTGTCAAAATATTTGTGACTTATTGCCTCTTATAAAGCTCCTTTATTAATAAAAATCAGTATTTGTGATTTGTAGACTTGACTCATCTGTAGAGTCCAGAATATATACCAAGTGGCTTAGAACATGGGCAAGCTTATAGATCAGTAACCCTTAGTTATGATGCTGCTCGGGTTAATTTTTCCCATCCCTACCTTCACGGAAGTAAACACAGTGCTGTTTTTGTCTGCTTGAAAATGCAATATCAAACACGACTCCTTCAGTCTTTCTAACATCAACAAGCCACAACCTAGAAAACTTAATTAGAAGCGTTGATGATAGACAGTTTCACCATGATAGTCTTCATTTGACCTCTTTTGTTTCTAGTTCATTTCACATATTTCAGCCACACTGATACTTCAGAGTACTTAGTTATTCTGCCTTTATCTTTATATGAAGCTTCTTTATTATGGTAGTGTGATTTTTATAAAAGAAATTAAGCTAATACATTACATAATAAAAAGTAAATGACGTGGAAGGATATTTTAGCAACTTAATTTTTCTCTCCTTAAAGAACTTGATTTTCAGATTACAAGTATTTCAAAGCCACTGTTGCTTGTCCCTTCTCTATTTTAATACATGTTGAAAGCTGTCTGTTGAGCTACCCTGTGTCTGCCTTAGTGATAGGTTCTCATCTCACAAGTGCACTCCATTGTTCTTTGGGGGTCTGAATTCACTTCTTTGCACAGAACATGTCAAGGGTGGATAACCCCGGGGAATTTTTGAGCTAACTTTGTCTTTTCATGCACTTTATTATTTTTGACAGTAGTCTAGCAATTCATAAAAGGAACCTAGAATGAACTGAAAGATTTTATAACTTCAGATCTTGGTAGACAGTGAGTAATTTGAAATTTTAATACAGAAAAGGAACATGTTTAGACAGATGTGATTAAAATCAAGGGTAACAAACTGCAAAAAAAGGAATCAAACATTTGTAGCTCTTATAAAGGAAATTGGAAGCATATCACATGATATAAAGAAAATGTACTTGGTCTAGTTTGCTTTCTGTTGCAAGGAAACTTGGGGAGGAAAGGGTTTATTTGGCTTATGCTTTCCAGGACATAGTCCACCAGGAAGTCAAGGCAGAAGTTGAAGCAGAAACCATAGAGGAACTCTGTTTACTGGCTTGTTCACTTCTCATGCCCAACTAGCTTTCTTACACAGCCCAGACCCTCCTGCCTAGGAATGTACAGCAAACAGTGGGCTGGCCCCCTCACATCAATCTTAGTCCAGACAGTTGAGCACAGACATGGCCACAGGCCAGTGCTTTAATTGAGGCTCTCTCTTCCCAGGTTACTTGTAGTTGTGTCAAGTTGCTGATAAAGACTAACAAGCATATGCCTCTCCCTAAATAAATAAAGTATAACTACCCAACAACATTAATTTAGGGCATTACAAAAAGGAAGAAGCAGAAACAGGTGTGGCATTTTCAATAGTGATTGTGAAATTTGTGTCTTTATTGAAAGATGTAAGGGAGCAAAAATAACCCAAACTCAGAAGCACATACTCAAAGGTTTTGATTTACTTACCTCTGAAGAAATTGATGCCTAGATATAAGCTGATTCTAAGTAGTTCTCTTTGGTCATATTTTCCTCAGTGATTTACATGTACTTTAAGAAGATTGCTATGGAGTGTTGACTCTTTTTTAAGCTGAAAAATGGGAAAGAAAATAGAATAAGCAGAGGCATATATTTTTTTTTCAAAAGGGAAAGGTTACCTTCTAACTCATAAACTAGTTTAAATTTGGGCTCACTTGGTGTGAAAAAGAGAAACAGCCAACAAATGCTTACCAAGTACTTACTTTTACCACTCACTGTTCCAGGTACTAGATCATAGCAGACGGGGAGGGCTGGCCAAGCATAGAACAGCATCCAATGCGACAAAAATTTCAGAGGAGGCTTTAGTTTACAGTGTAGTGTGTACATATATATGGCAATATGATGAGCACACTGAAGACTGACCAATAGATGCTGGTTAGGGATTCTCATTCATTTGGTGAAGAATCGAAATTCCTTAGCCTAAGTCACTTCCCTCAGCTTAACCTGTCTCTCCCTTTCTTTACTAGGCTTCATGGATAACAGCCTTCTTTAAATTCCTGCAGGTCACCAAACTGATCTGTCTCCTTGTCTCATCTCTGGGTCCCCCACCTCGGGCTTTAGTGACTGGCTCAATGCCCCCCTTTCCACCTCATTGTGGTCTTTATATAGTGACCTCAGTGACAGTGTGTTGAGCCACTGAGTACCTGAGTTACTAAATTCTTTGACTTGTGTTACTTCTGGGATATACTTTCCCAAAACTAAGCCTTAGTCTTGGAATATGACAGCCATGCAATCCAAATTTCCATGTAATATGCCCAAAATCTAAATGTTTTAAGCACTCTTTCCCCTGCCTCATTTTTTTAACCTCCAGATTCTATCAGCCTTTTCACTGAGCTAAAATGGATTGTTCCTAAAGGAAACATCATTTCTAACTCTCTTGTCCCACAGTAGATCTACAGTCCAACTCCTCTTCTAATATACAAAACTCTCCGCAGCTGAAGGTAGGAGGGTCAAGAAGTTCAAGGCCTGCCTGATCATAGAGTAAGCTCAAGGCCAACTGGGAAACTAAGTGGCATGAGTGTCTTAAAAACATCAGGTTTTATTTTCAATACTGAGTGGTGCAAACTGCAACAAAAAGGCGTCGAGGTTAGAGCAGAACAGTATAGTGTTTGTGAGGTCTTGCAGTGATGGCAGTTAGCTGGATTAGGGAAGATATAAAGGGGTGAAGTAGGAGCTTAGGAAATGATGGATGAACAAGATGAGAAGCACAAGGGGAGTCTTCTTTCAGGCCTATTGGAGGAAAGGGGCTCTAGTTGGTGACCCTTTGAGGAGTGGAAATTCCACCTGGATTAGAATGTCTGAGGATAGGCATGATAGGCATATCATGAGGTGAGAATCCATGTAATACTGTTTTTATTGCTGTTGTAGTTACTGTTGAATGAATGGATGAATGCAGTGAATGGTTGAATAGGAAAGCTTAGGACAGACGATCTGTAAGCTTGGCTATTGTAGATGTTGGAAGGACACTGTTACTGGAACTCCACATGCTGTGGTAGCTCTCTCAAGACACCTGCTCTCTACAAAGACATGCAGTTGGTAGCTGTTGAATGTAGGATGTTCAGACTGATACATTTATACTTTCAAATAGATAACAGATTAATTCAACACCAATAATACTTTATCATTTTATACTAAATTAGATGAATTCTCTCTCTCTCTCTCTCTCTCTCTCTCTCTCTCTCTCTCTCTCTCTCTCTCTCTCACACACACACACACACACACACACACACACACACACATTTATGAATAACAGAGACATGGTAATGGAACTTGAGGTCATCATGGAGGTAGTGTATGTAAAAGTTTTCCTTCCAGATTTCTAGTAATTGTGTGGCCATCAAATGGAATAACATAGGGAAAGTCTTAAGAGTTTATTTTGGAAAAAAAAAAGTTAATTTTGATATGAGACATACAAAAATAAAAGTGAACTCACAACACAGGCTGCTGTTGACAGATCACTAAGAAACACTGTTATATTGCCATTTAAAGATATGAAAGAGTATAATGTCATTCTCCAAATTATATTACCATGACAATGACCTCCGAGAGTAGGAGTAGCCAGTGAAATACTGAAGTATGGTAAATAATGGGGTCCAACACTGCAAACAAGAAGAGATGAAGTGATGAGTAGATCAGATAGTGAGCCTAGGTAAATAGATGATCCCCCTGTGTAAGGTATCAACAGTACCACACTCACGTAAACAAAGTAGACTTGTAGAGTGGCTTAGCATTGCAGACTTGCAGAATGAAAACATTCTGGAGTTGTTTCATAATGTTATTTATTTAACAATACTGAACTATACATTAAAATGATAATAGCACACTTATGTTTTGTAGTTTTTAACCACAATAAAAACATGATAAATACATTTTTTGTTTTTGTTTTTCCTGAGGCAGGGTTTCTCTGTATAGTCCTGGCTGTCCTCTCTGTAGACCAGGCTAGCCTTGAACTCACAGAGGTTCACCTGCCTCTGCCTCCCAAGTGCTGGGATTAAAGATGTGCACCACCACCAACCAGCCTGATAAATACAAATTGTTAATCCAGTTTAGTCATAAAGAAGACCTTAATGACCATGACAAGAATATGATCGGGGCTGAAGTGTGACAAGTGCTAAGTGGACAGTTGTTTCAGTTTGACTGTCAAGGGCATAGAAAATAAGAGACAGAGGTAGTTTGTTGTTGATGATTTATTTAAAAGAATCCATGGCATTGTTTCAAGGGGACACATACATAATGCCTGGTGTAGGAGCAGAGTTCAAGTGAGGTGCTTGAGAGGAAGAAAGGAGCTGGAGAGCACAGCTTAAGGATACTGGACAGCTGTGCAGGCTGGAGGCCAGAAAGCATCCTTTTCCCTTGATCCTGCAGAATGGTAAAGATGGTCATGACTGATTTGCCTAGATAGATTATTAGCATGGGTGCAAATGGAAACAGTTAGGCATGGTTGCAAAGAAAAACACAGACCGCAAATAACGGTTCATTTTTTCCTAGGAAAAGCAGCCAAAGGATTCAAGCCCGATTCTGTGGAAGTATGTGGGAAGGAAAAAATCTTCAGTCCCCTGGTGGAAACCAAAAACTTATTTAAGCAGCAGATGAGGCAGAAAGTTTGACTGCTCTAAGTGTGCTATTAATCAGAACTTTCAATCCGAAGAGGAATAAATACTAGGGAATGTCAGGATGAGAATACATGTTGATGTCTGCTCCATATTAAGTATAGTAGTTTAAAAGTCTGCCATGAATCTTGTATTTTTAGAGACTGGCTAAATAATAAATAGGTAATCATGTGTAACACATTGGAAACTTCCGAAGCACATTGTTCATAACCTCAGAAATCTAGCTTTTAAAGGTATTGTATAAATTATATAAATTTGAATCCTCAAATGTTTAGTCAGCATAGCTCCTAGAAGCATGAGAAGACGTCTTCAACCCACTCTTTAAAAAAAGTAAACTCTTATTGTTAGATGGCATATAAATAATGGAAATTCTTTATAGTTCTCTTGTTATAGTATAAAGACATTTTATGTACATGGTTTTCAAATCCTAGTTATTTCTTTGATCATATATCTTTCCCTGGGCAATAACATTTGTTTAGCTGGATTGTGATATGTCGCTAGAGGTACAAATGTTCTAAGACAAGTACTTACATATATCATGAGCTCTGTATTCGAAAACAGGAAGTTTCACTGGTTCAGTTGGTAAATATTTAATTATTCATGGTAAGTACTTTATTATACTTCATTTTATATGAATAAATATCACAGTTTCTCAGTTGAGGAAAATTTTTGTTTATTGAGGGAGCCTGACTTTAAACATATTAGCCACACAAGCAATACACTACAATAATAACACATTTTACATGCAGAAAAATACAAAGTGCATGAACACGTCTAACAATGACACCGTCACATGTGGTACCCTTTAAACTCAGTTGAAAGGATGCTTAGAAATTAGCCAGTGAGGTGTGATCCAGAGAGGTATGGAAAAACAGAGTAGTAGCATGTGGTCGGTTTTGAGAAGAAATGGAAAGCTAGAGAGAGAGGAGGTGCTCAGTGAGAGCCCTGGAGAGCAACTAGCACAGTCAACTAGCCTTAGATCAGTGCTGGAACACTTAACACGTGACAAGGGTACTTGAAAAGGACAGTCTGATAGCTACCTGCTGTTCTTTCTCTGGGACAAAGCTCAGCAGCTTTTTGGCTTTTTTTTGTTTGTTTTTATTTTGGGGTTTTTTTTTTTTTTGACTTAATAAATGTCCAGGTCACAACACACATTGGGTTTTGTGAGTAATACAGCATGCCATAATTTCTCAACTCTCCACATAGTATGAAATGGCCAGACATACATAATACATACATAAATGAATGAGCTTACTAGTATCCCAATAAAACTTTATGTGTACGTGCCAAAATATGAATGCCATATACTTTTCATGTGTGAGGTCATGCGAAATGTTCTTAATTTTTTTTTTTTTTTGGTTTTTTCAAGACAGGGTTTCTCTGTGTAGCTTTGCGCCTTTCCTGGTACTCGCTTTGGAGACCAGGCTGGCCTCGAACTCACAGAGATCCACCTGCCTCTGCCTCCCGAGTGCTGGGATTAAAGGCGTGCGCCACCACCGCCCGGCGAATGTTCTTAATTTTGAAAAAAAAAAAAAAACCTTTTTAAAAGTGTGAAAACTATTCTTCATTTGTGGCCATGCAAAAGGAGATGGTGTCTGTTTTTGCCCATTGTGCTGTGTTGTATAATTTCTTTATCCTTTTCTGTGCCTCTCATAATACTTTATTTCTGTATGGCACCTTCTCAAGTTGTTTCTAGCTTTTCAGCACTTTAGTAAAGAGAGGACCAATTCTAAATGAAAACTGAGACTAGAAGCCCTCCCTTTCTTATTTTTTTACCTTAATGTTACATTTTCCATGCAAGAATCAGTGTAATATAGCTAATCCGTTCCATTTTCCCATATATGGGCTTTGTAGAAAATGGGTAATTTTGTTTTCTTGTTTAATTCCTTTCGGTGTTAGATTTGATGCTTGCTTGCTTTGAAACCAACACTCTGCTGTTTTTACCTTTTCTTTACCTGGTAATATCTTTTTTAAATTTAATATTGGCATCCTATAGACATTTAAAGAAAACACAGTGAAAAATACAACAGCAACAAAACATGAAAGTAGGAGAGATTTGGGAAGGAGTTTGGTGAGGGAGTAGACAAGCAGATAATGGATGACTTTGATCAAAGACCACCTTTATATTATATATATGAAACTGTAATAGTTAAAAAGGGATGTGTATGAATTGAGAATGTCAATACAATAATTTGTATACAACTGTTATTATAAAAAATTTTAATTAGATAAAAAGCACCAAGCTGCTTGCAACTGTTGGCTATATAATTAGATAAACTTTCTTTATATACATCACTATGAATACCATCCATATGATTTCAGATCTATAAAAAATGTTTGACTTACTCCTGTTTGCTCTCTTGTAGTACTACAAGCCAGTGGAAATAGTAAGGGCAGACTTGGTCCAAATTCCATTTGACCTTTACTCTGTGCAGTTTGGACCACTTAATAAGTTCTTGAAGCTTAAGTTTTCTTAAGTAAGTTAAAACTGTATAGTCAGTGAATGGGAATTTCCATTTACCTTTCCCTTTTCAGCATAATCTTTTTTCACATGGCTGTAGCTATGCTGAATGATTTGGGAGAAGAGCAGCCTATATTTGGTGTCAGGGGTAGTGTTTGTTTTGGTTTGTAGACACAGAACTAAACAATAAGAACCAACTAAGTTCTCAACCTTCCTAATGCTGCAACTCTTTAACACAGTTCCTCATGTCTTAGTGATCCCCAACCATAAAATTATTTCATTGATACTTCATAACTGTAATTTTGCTACTGTTATAGATCTGATATGCAGAATATCTGATATGAGACCCCAAGGAGGTCACGACCCACAGGTTGAGAACCACTGAACTAGAGGATTCTCAGATGTGAATTACTGATACTTACATGACAGTATACATGGTGAACATGGTCTCAACTTTTCATTAATCTTTCCTTTGCCTTGTTTTTTTTCACTTCTGAAAACATAGGTTTGACAGTTCTCTGGAAGACCTACTTAAGAGCGGACCTCACCCACCTGCAGCTCCCCAGGTGTTAAATATTCATAGTCAAGTGGCCACATTTTCTAAAGTAGCAGCCACTTACTCTAGGTAGAGTTCTTTCCTTCTCAGTTGTCTCTGTTTCAATGCTGCTGTGAATCTCAATACTAAACTCACTGAGAATGAGAGCACAATCATGGATTAAGGAGCTGATGTCATTATGTGTGGACACACTCAGCCTCCAAACACTCCTTTACACTGCTTTTATATTCTAGTATGCTTTGGTTTGGTTGTTAACTTCTAATATAGAATGAGGAAATCTGTGTCTTGTTTATTCACTTTGTGATTTGCTAAATTAACTGAGTTTGGCTTAAGTCTGTTCTTAAATTCAATCATGTACCTCTGAAAGAAGAGAGGCATGTTCCAAAAGTCCCAGACATGTTCCCAGACTATAGAGGCAAAAGATATCACCTATAAGATGTTGATAATTCTTTCAGATAATTCCTTTTACCATTGGATGGAGAGGAACTTCATTAGTTTCCTCTTCTCCCAACTACAGGATGAGTTAGCTGATGTATTTTTAGCTGACTATTTTATACCTTGTTTCTATTTATTATTCACCATCACTTTTCACCAATGGCAACTGCTGACTCAAAGATGCAGAGTGATTCAGAAACACAAACAAACATTAAATCACTAGGTACCTGTTCTTCACCTTAGCACTCACACTTCCTCCCTCTGCATTGAAAGCATCTTTAGCTTCTCACTCCTGGCCCCATTCTTCTTTTTCTAACTATTCATAGAAGTTGTTCAAACTTAGCCATACAATCCCATTTCATGGATTCCTTACAAATGTGTACATCATCCTCTGTTTCTATATAATATGTTAAACTGACTTCCTGTAGTTTCTTCAGTTTTCTTCCAGTGGTTTATAAAGTTACATTGGTGGAGTTGGGAGCTTATCAAATTCTTTAGAAGAGAGAGCAGACTTAGGTCCACTCTCATAGTTCCTTAAGCTGAGTTCTTAATAACCTGTGTTGAACTTGGCTCATAATGTGTTGGGGGTGGCCATTGTCACAAACTTTTAAAACAAAAAGTAGTTATAGTGTTATAGTGATGTTATTAGTAACTTACACCCAAAGAGGAAGATAAGCAAATCCCACACCATGTTTTTAGACTATCCCATTTAATTAAAAACCCTCAATCAAAATTTGACAACCAGTTTTGAGAGTACTGCATTCCTATTGCTGGAATGTAAATTTCTGCCCATATATTTTACTGTTTGAAAAAAAATAATTATTTTAAGTCATAAGGACTCTTCTGAATATGAAATTTTATCTCATCTAAAAATCTTACAGAGCTAACTCAAAATAGAAATGGAGAACTTTGCAAAGAAGGTAATGTTTTGGTTATTTATATTCTTGTAATTAATGTTTATTTTTGCAAAGATTCTTAGCATCCAGAATAATTTAACTTAGATTATTTTAAAATTATATGTTGTTTTTGTTAATAAATGTCACTGCTTCTGAACATGTAGGCAGTTCTGCTTCTAAAGACACATCTCATTAAAATGTCAGGTCCTTGGTGTATGTTGGAGACAACACTTCTCATGTAAAGCCTGTTTAGGAAAATCCCCTTATCTCTGCTTATAGAAACACAGCCTTTATTTTCAGATTCGTTTTCTACTTAGTTGTTTATATATCACTCTTCCAATATGTGACATGTAATTTCAATGTACTTATAATAGGACTGGACATAATTGACATTTTAGAGTACTTGGTGAGAAACAGTCTGTTTTAGGTAAGCTTACACATTAAATTTAAATCTCTGGGATTGCAGACATAATGCGTAAGTATCTAAGCACCCGTCACACCTTCAAATGGCTCACTGTGTCCAATACCGATTAGAGTGATGCTGACTTGTGTTCACCCTGCTGCCTTTTCTTACTTGCATTTCCTCCTGCCCTCTTTCTTTCCCTGTCAGTGTAAGCAGCTCCTCAAGGACTGTAGAAGGCTCTTTGGAAGGTTCTGGAAACTTTTCTGCCTTCTCCCCTCCTGCTAGATACAGTGCTGCAGTTGTCAGTGGTGCGGCTGCCACTGTGTCTGCCGCTCTCGCTGCAAAAACCAGGTAGAATTATGTGTGTAGTGTCTGTCTGTGGTCCCAGCATCCTCCAGTGTCTGGCAGCTCACTTCAGAGGGAGCAGACCTGCTCCTTCCGGAAGCAGGGTTCTGAAATGAGCTCCCCCTGGTGTGGTGAGCATTTCACAGAGGTTGTGGGGAAATCCATGGGACTGGAGAATGTTCTCTAAAAGCATCCCTGTCTCTCTTTTCACCGCTGCCACTTATGTGTATCTCTCCGTTGGGCCCATTGTTATGTACTATGTTCTTACAGACTTTAGAGTCTTACAGCTTTCCGTTGTTGTAGCTGAGGCAGAATCAGAAAGAAATTAAGTATCTGTTGAGACTATCTTATTCCACAGCATTGGTGAACTAAAGCCTAATTGCTCTCTGAAACGGCCCTTCTGTGAGCTTTGTTTCTGTATTATTCCTACCACATTTGTGGATTTAAATGCTTTTGAGAGCTAGCCTTGCATGATTGTAGTGAAAATTCCATCAATTGTTTTTTGGTTTTTGTTTTGTTTTGTTTTGTTTTGTTTTGTTTTGAGACAAGGTCTCTCTGCATAGACCTAGCCATCCTGGAACTCACTATGTAGACCAGGATGGCCTCAACCTCACAGAGATCCACCTGACTCTACCTCCCAAGTACTGGGATTAAAGGTGTGTGCCCAGTCAAATTTCATCAATTTTATATCAGTGAGTGAAATAATATGATGAATGCATACCGTTTCTCTTCATCTTTCCCCACTGCTTTGCACTTCTTTTCTCTCTCTTCCTCTTCCCCGTCTCTCTCTCACACTCTTAAGGAAAATATTTCAGATCATAGACTGAAAACCACTTTCTTCTGCGGATACTGCGAGTTTTCACTGAAGTCCTTCTCTGAATGCTTGCCAGGCTCTCCGGCCCTGAAAACTCTCAGTCCCTCCTGGATGCACTTTGCATCAGCACTGTTCCCAAGCCTCTAGTTTTTTCCTGTCTTCAGTCCTCCGAGAAGTCAAGTGGCTCTATCCATGTTAAGAAAAGCAGGTACTTTGGGAAGGAACATGGCATGCAGAGGTTTGCTTCCTCTAACAATGTATTACTATGGTAACAGGCCAGACAGAAAATCATAGAACTGACTTATCTAATTTCATTTAGCTGCAATTTCACTGTAATGCTAGTGCACGTGCATGCTGTTTTATTTACCTATCAACTCACCTTTTAATCCTTGTGATATCTTTCACCAGCATACTTGATGTTTGGTATGAAGTTAGGAGTAATTGTGCCAATATTTGAACTATAGTGGACTCCTGACTTTTATCAGATGGCTACAGCTGTAGTAACTATACTTCTAGAAGTAGTGCTTCTACATCTAGAAGCTTGAGTGGTTAAATAGAAAATAGTATATAACCACTTGCCATAGAGCCCAGTGCGAGGAGGATGTTATTATTCCTTCTGTTAGCTAGATGTAGAGTTTGGGTGCTTGCAAATGAAGGTGGACAGGGGTACCTGGTGTCCAAAGTCTGGGCGGGGAAACAGTAAGTGTGGTACACTGTAACTCAGCTCTCTGCTCTCTTAACGGCCATGCCCACTTCAGTGTTTCCATCGTCTGCCTGAGTGCCTCTCAGCTGAGACAGGACTGTCAGTTTGTAAGGCACAGGGTTTGTGCTTTGAGTGGTTTTCCATATTAGGATTGCTTCCTTTGTTGAACTGCATCCATCCCGCTGCAGATGGTATTTATGAGGAGTACACCACAAATAACCACATATAGCCTGCCACAAATATGCACAAGTGTTGCCAAGGCTACTCAGGGTCTTCTCATACCTTGAGCCATGTAGTATTGCTACTTCCAACAACCAGACTCACTAGCCTTGGCATTGGATGCCTGTCATTCAGTTTACTGCATCACAAGTATGGCAGGTATCCCAGAAGTAAATTTTAATACTTCAGACGATTAAATGGCAATGATTCGGACTTTAGTATTTCTGAATTTTATTTTTGATATAAGCTCCTTTTTTCGAGTTGCAATTATCTAGCTCATTATTTTTGTATGATCCATATGAGTAATTTAATCTCAGAAAGTTCTTTTATGTAATATTTTAAAGCTAATTTATTCGTAATGAATAAATTTATTGAAGATAGTTATCTTATTATTTGGATATGTTTATTAGCCTTTCACTGTTAAGCTCACATTCTATGCCCTAAATAGGCTAAGCACCTTATATTTAACTATTTGAGCTGAATGGGACTTTTATCACCAAAGTATTAATTGCCTTATTTAAAGTTTAGACAGTAGCCTATAGAAATAAAATAATGGTCTATCCCAAAGCCTTTAAAAGATATCCATTTATCCAATGTTCAGTAATCTTTGCACTATTTCCATTAATGTTTTTGTGTTGCCTTTATGTGTGCTCAACATTCTTATTAAGCAGCACTTTTTTACTATTTATATATAAGAATTATTAAAATTCTTAAATTTTTCATTGGATAGTATGTTTTAACATCTAGCAGGTTTTAACTTCTCATTAAACAAATAAGAAATAATAAAAGATGATGGCAGTGTTAAACTTAAATTTGAGAAAACAAAAATAGGGAATGCTATTTCAATAAAATTAAAATATTCTGTGATTTCTAAAAATTGTTTAGAGTCAAGTGTTCCGGGCTACACTATAAGGACCCACATGATTCCTATGTACTTGTACACATTTTTTTTTTAAAAAAAGGAAAGAAAGGAAGAAAGAAGGAGAAGAAGAAAAAAAAAAAAGGTCCTGGGGTGAAGCCTGACAGTAATAAGGCTTGGACTTTGCAGGGGTCCTTTACTAGTGGACTCCCATGGACAGTCTTTATTCCTGCTGCAGGGGTCATAGCACATGTGCACAGTAGTGTCTGCTACAGAAGCCCATTAGAGATAGGTTTTATTGGAGCATATTACATTAGGCACTCTGTCCCTAGGTAGTGCCAAAATTCTAGACTCTTGAAATGAAAACAGGTATCAGCATAAGCCATATTGCTTACACAGTTTCAGACAGTGAGTCACTCATTGTAGGGGACGGTTTACCCAACCAAACTCCCACAAGGCTTTGCAAATAGACCTTCCTAAGGCTAGGCTGCTGTGGGATGGTCTGTATGTCAAATGTGTTGCTGATTGGTCAATGAATAAATCACTGATTGGTCAGTGGCCAGGCAGGAAGTATAGGTGGGACTAACAGAGAGGAGAATTGAGAGAACAGGAAGCTGGGTGGGAGAGACACTGCCAGCCGCCATCAGGACAAGGAAGATGTAAAGTACCGGTAAGCCACAAGCCACATGGCAAGGTATAGATTAATAGAAATGGATTAATTGAAGCTGTAAGAACAGTTAGCAAGAAGCCTGCCACGGCCATACAGTTTGTAACCAATATAAGTCTCTGTGTTTATTTGGTTGGGTCTGAATGGCTGTGGGACTGGCGGGTGTCAGAGATTTGTCCTGACTGTGGGCCAGGCAGGAAAACTTTAGCTACGCTAGGCCATCACATGTCCATCATGCCAAAAGTTACCTGAGGTTCAAGAGGCATTAGGGAGGTAGGTACTCTCAATTATTTGGCAATGTAGTAGGTAGTGAATTTGAAATGTAACTGAAGTAATCATACATTGTATAATATTTTACTGAAGTCATTAATAAAGAACCCTGTTTTTGGTAGTCTCTTCTTCTAGCTGTTTATTTTAGTTATTGAAGGAATTAAACTTCTGTGCATGGAATTATTTAAGCTGTCTGTATTGAAAAGCTTAATAGTAATGGGAAGCTGTTTTTTTTATCATCATCATCATCATTTTATACCACAGTTTAGAAAAATGACCACTTTCACATTACTGTGTGATTCCAACGCATGCATTTTATAGTTTGGGGCTCCTCAAATTATTACTCGCTCTGAAGATACATGTATGATTATAAATGACAAATGGTTTATAAAAGCTACATGATCCTTTAAACCAAACTGGATCCAGCACAGGTAAGGCCTCTGATAGTCAGGTAACTGATTGAGAGATCATGGTGGCTGAGTCTCTTCCTTCCTGGTGTTATGAACCCAGAACACTGGACGTTCTACAAGGCAGGAGATACTGTCTCTTTGCTACAGCAGCTGGCATATGGTAGGTCTCTAAATACTGCTGGATAAATGAGTGACTGCAGTGGAAAAGGGTGACTGGTCAGGTGTCAGGAACAGTTCATAATGTACCAGAAGAAAGGGTAAAAAGAGCAACGTTGATCCATTTCATAGTTACCGGGGTACTACAGAAACTAATGGTCTAGATATGATGGTTCTTCTGAAGCGTTAAGATAGGAATAGAGGGCAAATCCACCACTGCAAAGATTGCTTATATACTTTTCAGTAGTACAATGTCTTGTTGTAGACTATTTGAAAATAATTTCCAGCATTCAGAACAAATGTTACCTGCTCTTTCTTCTTGACATAGAGAAGTCCACCATGATTTCAGAATTATTTGCATGTAAAGTAATGGGCGTCCTTGTGGCATTTTCATTTAGACTTTGTTTTTGTTGATCTCCTTCTCTACTCTTGTCTATCTCACCACTTACACGCCACCAGTGTTCCCCTTTCCACTTGAATGTTACATGTGTTCTAGTCACTTTCAGAGTTTCCTTTTTCGCAAAGAAAAATCCATTCCTATTTTGTTTTCCGTAAAACTGTGATAGATTTGGAAAAGAAAGAGTCGTTGCTGAATTAGATTGTTGCCCTCACCACAGCTGTCTCCTTCCCTTCCCTACAGTAGCACTCAGGAGCCTTCTCAGCAGTCAGCGTCACCAGGAGCTTCACCTCTGAGCAAGTCTGAGAGCCTAGAGAGCCCAGGTTCAAGCAAGCCTGGGGTGACTGGCCTCAGGACCGCGGCTGCCTTCAAGCCTGTAGGATCCACCAGCACCATCAAGTCACCAAACTGGCAGCGTCCAAGCCAAGCAGGTATTCAAAAAAAAAAAAAAAAACCTCACTCTTGACTTTTCTTGAATGAAATTATGAAAACGTGTTCTAGCATGTACGATAGTCTTTGCTAGTGAAAACCATTCTCAAACATTTAAGATTTGGGAAGAACTATAAAGAATGTCAGTGGTTGCTTTGCTCTTCAGAATGCCTCGCAACCATCCTCTGTGCCTCCTACAATTGCCCTTTGCTTGTTCTGGAGAAGTATAAAGCAAAAGGGGACAGGAGGACAAAACACTAGAAACAGGGTATTTAAATACTTACACATAACAACTCAGGCTCAGTGAAGAAAAGTAAATTCTCGGTCAGAACTTTCAATAAAATGGCACACCTCTCTGACCCTTGGTCTTCTGATGCATACAGTGCAGGAAGTCTAAACCACTGACTGTTTCTCCAACATAAGCAACTCTTATGGTTATATGAGAAAAGTTGCTCTGTTAGGAGTAAGGAGGTAACTTAGTCAAAGGCTTATTACCACATCAGCCAGAAGATCTGAATTGGGTCCCCAGAATTCCCGTAAAAAAGCTTGCATAGTTGTGTGTGCTTGTAATCCCAGCATCAGGGAAACTGAAACAGGAGGATCCCTAGCATTTGCTAGCCTGCTCACTTGGCCTGTTCAGCAAGTCCCAGGCTGGTGAGAGACCCTGTCTCATAAAACTAGATAGCTGCCACCTGGAAATCAGTCCCAAGGTTGACCTCAGGCCTTCACAGCACGTGTACACGTACAAGCACAAGCATACCCACAAACAACTGCTGTTACAAGAAGGATGAGACGATACAGAAATGTTGCCAAGCCCAAGTTCAGCTTCACATCTTCCTGGTCTTTTCCCTTCTCCTGGGTGATGTTGTCATCTGAGTACTTCTTACTGCCTGACCATTATTTACAGTCTTGTATTGATGACCTCCAGTATCCTCAAGCCCATTGGCATGTTTGCTGTGCTGTGGTAACATTTCAAATGCAGTGTGTCGGAAGTGTGATTTCCTACCCTGGGCAATGGCATATGTGCTCAGTCATCAGCAGCATATTGAGAACTTTAGACCCCACTCCTAATTCTCACAGTGACTAATACCAACTGGCTGCCCGTTGTAGTATTCATCAAGCATTTTCTCTCCTTTGTCCTGGGAGCCATTGCTGTGGCTCAGACCATTATCACTGTATGGTGACATGTACTTTGTGTCAGAGTGGTGTGTTACATGCTGTTGATTCTGTGGAGAAGCTCCAAGTTCTTTTGCCCCTCAGTGTGCATGGAAGATTGACCCAAGGCTCATGTCCAGGTGCACAAATCCCTTGTTTGAAGTGACATGATATTTGCATCCCCTGATGGCCAAAGATATTGAACACCTTATTAGCCATTTGTATTTCTCACAAAGAACTCTGTTCAGTTCTAATGCCCATTTGGGGATTGGGTTATTTGTTTTCTTGATGTTTAGTTTTTGAGTTATCTTCTCTAGAAATCAGGCCTTTATTAGATATATCCTGGTAAAAGTTGTTTTCTCGTTCTGTAGGGGCCCCTTTACTTGATTGACCATTTCCTTTATTGTACACAAGCGTTTTTGTTTCATAGAGTCACATTTATGTTATTGGCCTTGTTTTCTAAATAGCCAGATTCCTATTCAGAAAGTCTTGACCGATCCCTATATCTTTAGTCTACTCCCCACTTTTCCCATTCACCAAGAGCAGAACCAGAGTTCCATGCACAAGACTGCCACTAGATTGGGCCCATCACTATTCCATATTGGTTTTGAAGAGGCTCATGAGGCCCTACCCCTCCCTGGGAAGCTGGTAACATTTAGCAGGTTGCCAGGGATGGGCACACTATTTTGTCAATGATGTAACCACTAATTAAGTTGACCAAAATCCAGTGAGTAGTCCTCCATCCACGTTCATGCTTTCAACCCTTGAAACTCAGTGAGTCCCCAAAGTATGCACACATCCTCCTACCTTAAACTATCCCCAGAATACCTACACTAGTATAATGTAAGTGAAGTGCAAACATTGTTACACTGTAGTGTTCAGGAAATACGACATGAAAAAGAAGTTTGTAGATGGTTAGTACATATTTCTTTTTCTCCACAAATATTTTCTATCCATTGTTGGCCAAACTTGTCAATATAGAAACTTCAGCATGGAGGGCTGGCTGTATCTGTGTTGTGATGGAAAGATAGGCCATTGCATATGATGCAGACTTCTTTAAAAGAAATTATAGACTTCTGTGTTATTTCTAAAAACAAAATGCTCAGACTAATAGTGGCTTCTGATACTTGTGGGCCATTGACATAGCAAGACCTATTCCTCTGGGAGGAAAATGTGATAAAGCTTAGCTATACTGAGTTATTTCCATTTATTTCAAGCCCTTGTATGATGACAGGGACTCATCATAGTTATTTTGCACATGCATTTAATGCCAAAAATAATTTTAAGAAAAAATATGGCTTTGATATAATTGGAAAGTGACGGGACAATGTCTTATAAAATAAAAGACACTACATTTCTAAGGTCGAAACTGAAGTGCTGACAGAAAAAACAAAAACATAGATGATAATTATGGCATTCAAGTAAGGATTCCTGGAGGAGACACTACATTAAAATTACCACAAGAGGGCAATAGAATCCTTTCTCCACTGAGTCTAATAAACTAATCAAATCAGACAACAGCAACTGTAATCATGACCCGTATGCTTAGTATTTAAAACATGATATTTTTGTAGAAACCATAGGTAATTTAATACAAGAATTATTATAACCTGGTAAAATATTTATCATATAACATAAAACAGTATTAACAAACAAAAATATTTTTCTGTTGTGAAATTGTAACTGGATTACATCGTGATCTTTAGTTCAAATTAGAAAATACTTTTGAGATAATGCTGTTCCCTTAGTATGAGGACCTAAAAATAAGCATTTAATGTTTTCTTAATGATGAGTGCTAATTAATTTACATTATTTTATAGAGATTTAAAAAAATCTAATTCTCAGGCTCTCATTTTTTTATTATATGATACCTGGAAGTATGTCATTTACAAAAGCAAAATGCAACCCTTTAGAATCTACTGTTAGTATTTGGCAGTTCTAAGAGCTTCCTAATGAAGATTTGAAATCCTTTGGAATGAGGCTGTGGTGGTGGTCCCTGGCATCACGGTTCACCTGTGAAAGCAGCAGGTCAAAGGGTGTAGAACCTGACAGAGCAGGTCCCTGGGCTCTGTGACTCACAGCATTAAAGCAGGTGACCTTGCTGCCGCCACACTAAGAACGTCATGCTTGTTTTTCTAGTTAGTTCATAGCTTTGCTCTAGTGTCCGAAAAGGAAAGAAAAACACATTTATCTTAGCTGCTACCAAGTGAATTATTTTAAAATAATTCGTTGTCTTGGAGAGAGGATCAAAGTCACCAACTTCTGGTCTGATCACCACAGTTGATTCTGAAATCAGTTTTATTATCTTGGAGATAGCGTTTATTTTAGCTTTATTTTTGTTGGGACTTATTTGTACATGTTTATGGGGTACATTCTGATAATTTGGCACATGTATACAGTGTTTGATGATTCAATCAGTAATAGGCACTTCCATTTCTTAAAAGATTCGTTACTTTATTGTGTTAGAATTTTGTACTCTTGTGTGTAGCAGCATGCCCCCCAAATGAAATAGAACAGTGCAGAACATACCAGAGTATTTTTATGTGCTATTTTAAAATACTATGAATAATTGTCATTTTATAAACATGTTTCTTGATATACCTATGTAAGAAAATGTGGGTATGTTCACGGGCTAGCACACACAGATGTGCATTGGGTTAAATAGTGAGGAAGTGGTTTTCTTACTATGCTTTACCATTTAAAAAATAGCTTGAAAGACTCTGATTTTAAAAATGTATTTCATTTGTGCTTTTTGTTTATTGCATTGGTAATGTCCTTAAAAATCAAATCAAAACAGAAGAAGGACTTCATTAAAAAGGTTTGTGGAAATTATAAGACTTCCTGGTGTATTCTGAGCCTGTGCTTTGCTTCTATAAGTCTCCTGAAGTTCTGTCTTTAAATCTTCGATGCTTTTCTTGTGGTGGTGTACTCAGACACCTTTCAGAACCACAGTAACACTAGACCAGGACAGTGTGTTTGTGGCAGCATTATAGTTTAAATTGGATTATGCATATAGTTTAATGTCCTCCCCCCATCACTGCCACCTCATTTAATCATTAAACTTGCAAGCCATTCACAAAAAGCTAAATATTTTAGGATGCAAAGTATTTAAAAGCTCATAGTCTACATGAAAATATTGATACAAAAGAAGGAAGAATCCAAGTTGAGTTTTGAGTAAGTCAGCAGCAGTACTACTGCCTGCTCGCTCATGTCTCTGTAAAATGACTTTCATGAATGACATGTAATGATCTCTTTCAAAACAGTGACCTGAATCTAGAGAAGTGCATTAAAATGTGATTTTTTTCCCTTGTTGTTTGTCAGAATTGAGATTTCTGGTTTTTAAAACCTAAATGGAATTCACTTTTGTTTGTTTGCAGAACTGGGGATTAAACCCAGGGTCTTACATGCTAGGCATGTGCCATACCACTGGGCTATGTCCTTCAGCCTCAATATTTATACATCTATTAAATTTTTAATTCATGAAAGCTTCATATTGTATATAAATAAATGGTTAGCTGAGTATTTTAAACCTTTGTAAATTTAATAGTAAGAGTTTAAAAATATATTTCTGTGTTTTTGTATGTGACCTAATTTGCTATGTAATGCTTTTTCTAGATTCCTGGTGAGTTATGATTACCAGATTAGGTAAACTAAACTCACTAGATGCAAATACATATATAAAAGTATTACTGTCTTTCCAAATATAGTAAAACATATTTTCATGGAGGCACAAAGGGCCATTTTGTGTTGGAATACATTAATTAGCTTAATCAAACACAAAATGAAAATGAATTTGCTGGAATACAAGCAGTGCCTTACTAGGTCAGGCTCCATTGTTTGTTGAACTCAGTTGTGTGGTGGTGGTGGCTCTGGTGTGTATAATGTGTGCTCACGGGGTATGAGTTTTATAAGGCCAGTGTTGCTGGTTTTTCAAGCAGGGTCTCATTGTATGGCTCAGGAAGCTTCCAATTGGAGATTCCTCTACTGCTGTTTCCATAGAAGCTATGATTATAGGTTTGTAGCACTGTGCCAGCTCTGAGGCTAACACTTTTGAGCCTACAATCTTTGATAGAATAAGGATCTTAAAGTACCTTTGTGACCCTGTTATGAACAGATGATCTGATGTATTAACGTGCTTGGGATGTAGAAGATAGGGCAAGAAGGGTTCAGAGTTCACCCTTTGATCCTTTCATAACAGTGCCGATAACTTATACTGTTAGGAGCCAGCAAAACAGATGTCACAAAGCTTCCATGTCTGCAAATGTTTTGAGCTCCCTGCTGCAGGTAATGTGGCCTCTTCGTGGGGTCTTCGGTGAGTTTCCTCCTCACCTCAGCTGTCTTCTGCAGCCTCCTTCTGTAAGGTTGCTCCTGTTTCTAGCTCCGTCCTGCTAAGGTCCCTAACATTCTTTACTCATGTGCCCCCATGCCTCGCACAGACTGCTCTTGTGTGAAATCCTTCGCCTGCCCTCCTACTCCAAAACTCTTCTATTTAAAGACCATTTGCCACTTTGTACAGTTTCATTGAGCCATCCAGCTGGGCACTTATTTTTTGTCCTATACAAGTTTGAGAATGTTGTTGCCATTGAATTCATCATGTTCATTTTAACTGTTTATATGTGTCTTCTACCACTGTTTTTATAGCCCTTGATGGGCCCAGCCAAGACTTACCAACCCTTGCTTTAGGGCACCTGCCCATTAAGTGACAGTTCTTTTGGTAAGTGTCAGTGAGTGAGTGCATAGACCGACTTGTCTTATTTTGGAACTCTTCATGTAATTTTGGGGATACAACCTTCATTTTTTTGTGATAGTGTTCAGTCCTCCTACTGGGTTTGAAATTCCTTTAAGTGTTTCTGAACAAAGGCAAAAGCAGTATCTGATAAATCAACTATTTAAAAATAACAAAGTGCTAAGAACAAGGGCATGCTAGTCTCATGAATCATTAAATTGTGTTAAAGGTGGTGAACATAAGCAATACTGTAATTGGTGCTGTCTTCTTGTCCAGTAATTCAAAATATTAGCAATAATTTAACCATGACCAGATTTTCTATAGCAAGCTTTCTTGTTGGATTACCTTTGGACCGCCAGCCGGCAAATAATGACTCACAGACTTAGTATTAATTAGGAAAGCTTGGCCTTAGCTTAGGCTTTTCCCCAACGAGCTCTTATAAATTAATTAACCCATATGTATTTAATCTACTTTTGCCATGTGGCTTGATTACCTCTTCTTCGTATAGCAAATCTGACTTGCTCCAAGTCTGCTGGATTTTTCTTCCCAGTTTCTCTCTCTGTATCCAGAAATCCCACCTATTCTCCTGCCTAGCTATTGGCTGTTCAGCTTTTTATTACACCAATCACAGCAATACATCTTCACACAGTGTACAAATCCCACAATTTTCTTTCTCTCAAAAAAGTAAGGAATTCATTATACCCAAGGAGCCATGGAGTGCAGTGGAAGTATTAAGGATGTGGCCTCCCCTTACTTTGGACAGTAAATTTGAATGCAAAGCACCACTATATTGCATAGAAATTGGCAACAGATATACACAGAAATGTTAAGTCTGATTATAGGGCCTAGGTCAGAAGACATGGAAGTCTGTGTCAGTGGAAAAGGAGTAGATAAGACTTGAATAAAGAATACAGTTTGGACGTGAAAAATATATTTGTTTAAGGTAAAGTTTTATTTTATTCAGGAAAAAGGTTTTAATGTTTGTGCATATACAGAAAAAACAAAAACCTCAAGAATTTGATTTCTTAAAGGAAGTGCATTGTTCAGGATGTTTTAGAGGCAAGAAAGAAAGTAGGGTTAATGGGGTGGGGGGTGCTGGCCAGAAAGTGCTTGGAGATATCAGTGTGGGCTTGCTTCTGGAAGGAAGCTATTACAAGATGTGTAGTCTGTGTATTAGCAGAGTCAGATTTGCTCTATTGAAAGATCAGTATGGCTTTAATGTGCTTAGCAGACCACACTGATTTTTTCCATACTGAGTAAGAATGGAGTCCAGAACTCTGGGTTAGAGGTTATTTTTTAGGTGCTCCAGCATAGAGGTGGTGATGATGGATATCAGTCACCCTAGGTGCTGGTGATAGGAATGAAGAGAGTTCCAAGGTGAACAGATCTGTGACCTTCTTAGCATCTTTACCTGACTCAGTTGCAGCTTTAACCACTGTTTTCCCAGGGAAAATACTGTGATACAGTCCTTATGCATCACATTCTAAAACGCTGGCAGAGTGATCATATGTAGCTTGGACAGACGAGACATTCAACCTATCCCCCATCCCACCCCGTATCCAAGAATCTACCTCCATGGATTTAGTCAGCCTAGGACTTAAAATGCTATAGGGAAAAAAATGTATCTGAACTGAAAGTACACTTTTTCCTTGTCATCATTCCCTTAATGGTATAACATAACAACTATTTGCATGGCATTTGCAGCGCATTAGTTATTCTAAGGATCTGAGATAGTTTAAGTATACGAGATGTGCTTAAGTTATATTAAAGTATGATGGCTGTTACATAAGGAACTTGTACATCTGAGGATTTTAGTGTCTACAGAGGTTCTAAAACAGATCTCCCATGGACATTGTCTTAGGGTTTCTACTGCTGTGAAAAGACACCATGACCAGGGCAACTCTTATACAGAAAACAATTGATTGGGGTGACTTGGTTACAGTTTCAGAGGTTCAGTCCATTATCATAATAGAGAGCATGGCGGCATGCAGGCAGATGTAGAGCTGGAGTAGTAGCTGAGAGTCCTACATCTTGCAGGCAACAGGAAGTTGACTGATACACTGGGTGGTATCCAGAGCATAGGAAACCTCAACACCCAACCCCACAGTGACACACTTCCTCCAACAAAGCCATACCTACTCCAACAAAGCCACCCTCCTAATAGTGCCACTTCCTATGAGATTATAGGACACTAAAGGGTTATGATTGGATGTAAGCAATTGAGACTATGGCATAAACAATTGGCTGCCTGTATATTTGATTTTTAGTGTAATATGCCAAGTTGCAACATATAAATCTGGATTGGATGCATCTTTCACTTCACTAAAAATAAACTCAAGGTTACCTTTATGATGGCCTGATGTATGCAGCTTTTCCTTTTGCTTATGCATTTATTTCTCCTAATATACATTTCCTTCTTTCTCATTTTCAGAATCTTTGATGGGATCTGTAAGTGATACTCAATAAATTTATTAACATTATCATTTATCTTTGATAAATACCTTAAAATTCCTTTCCCCAAATCATTGTTTGGAATTTTCTTTAGGTAAAAGAGCCATTAAAAATTAAATGTTTTGTTTTTTTCCATCTTAGAGTTGCTATTGCTGCACAAAACACCATGAACAAAGCAATTTGGAGAGGAAAGGGCTTATTCAGCTTACACTTCCACAGCACAGTCCATCACTGAAGGAAGTCAGGGCAGGTACTTAAACAGGGCAGGAAAGTGGAAGCAGGAGCTGATACAGAGGCCATGGAGGGGTGTTGCTTACTGCCTTGCTCAACCTGCTTTCTTATAGAACCCAGGAACCAGCCCAGGGATGGTACCACCCACAGTGGACTGGGCCTTCCCCATCAGTCACTAATTAGGAAAATGTCCTACAGGCTTGCCTATAATCCTATCTTACAGAGGCATTTTCTTAATTGAGGTTCCCTCTTCTCAGATGACTTTAGCTTGTGTCAAGTTGACATAAGACTGTCCAGCACATTTTCCCTCACAGTAGTGTTGGGTTTGCTGAAACTTTCTAGTTTGCTGTTTTCATTAGCAATTCTTCCATGTAAGAACAGCATCACCTGCACGCTGTCTTTAATTGTGTGCCCACACAGCTCCCAGTTGAGCCTTGTTTGCTTTCATGTCTGCTGACAGTGGCAAGAAAAAAAAAAAGGCTTTTATTATTAAATACATCTATGCAAGTATAGCTATTTAGATGAAAACAAAAGCATCTCACTGAGAAAGAGTCATCACGTGTCATGTGATGTTCCGCTTTCCTAACATCTGGTATTCCATATTAAAGAAACCTCAATGCCCATGCCATTTTCAGTAGAGCCTTGCTATAGCCTTTGTCGGCCTCAGATTCCGCTTATGCCTGCCCTTCCAGGCGATGAGAGTACAGACAGGTGCCTGTACACCCAGCTTTCCCAGCTTTCCTGCTAAGTCATCATTGTCTTTCTATCAGGTGACACACAGTTTTTAGTAATAATTTGCTCTTTTTCTTTTTTGGTGTGTGAGTATATGTGGTGCATGAGTGTGTAATCACCCGTGTGGGTGTGCTTGCTCTGCATGCCCCTGTGGAGGGCAGAGGTTGGCGTTGGGTGTCTTCCTCTTATTCTCCATTTTATGTCTTTGTGACAGGGTCTCTCATTGAAACTGACGCTCACAGTTTTAACTGGATTGTCTCCCCACTTCTCCCCATTGCTGGGGTGAAGCATGCCACAGACCTGATTTTCACATATGTGCCAAGCTCTTGCTCGCTGTGTGCAGAGGGAGCACTTTACTCTTTCTTTTCCATCTCCCCAACCATTGACTTGCTTTTCTTTTTATGATACAATTAAGCTTTAATATGCAGCAAAAGCATGGGATCTTAATTGATAGTGATGTGAAAGTATAAAAATTAGTGCTTTCTAAAGAATGTAAGTTGTATTTTGGGCAAGTACAAGATAAATAGGCTTGTTTATGTTATGTAATATAAAAGTATGATCAGTTAGAAATATTTTAGGGAACAGTAAATTTGGTGTGGTCAGATGTCAAAGGAAAAGGGCTAAACGTAGTTTACAAAGTACTTAACTGACTTTAGATGTCTTACACTCTTTATTGAAGGAGAACTCATCATCTTACTTGAATGCAGCAGCAGCCTAGAAAGGAACAAACTGCATCATCTACAGTAAAATGGTAGATATCCTTGATCATTAGCAGGAATCATTTTAATTGTATTTTCAGTTTTGGTAACTATCTTTATCAAGTCTACACTCTAAGTCATTACATGTACATAGTTAACAGGCTCTGAGAAAAGTAAAAGTAACTATCCAATTTATAGAATGGTGGACTATTACTTTGACCCTAGATAGCACATTTCCTGTGTCGCATGAGCACATCAGTGATTACGTAAGGAGAACTAGATCTTGAAGGGATTCTTTTTGAGGACAGATAGAATTAGCCATGTGCCTGACAACCGCTGAAATCTGCTTTAAGTGGCATATTCTTTGCATCTAAACTACATGTTTGAAATTCAGATGATTTAGCTATGATTCTAGTTAATTCACCCCCTCTATCATATGATGCCTGTGCTGCAGGGTACATTTTAGAAGTAAAATACAGCTTTTTTACTTTATTATGGGTAGATAGAGCTTGGGAGAGATTTGATATGTTATTTTTTCTCCAAGAAAGACTCAATTATTTATGAGATTTGATTAGATCAAAGACTGAATAGTGTTCATCTCAGTTGTAAGTGGATGTAAATTCTATCTTTATTTGAAAGCTAAAGTAGATATGGGTGAGAAAGGAAATTGCTGTTGCTACAACCACCCCAAATTTCATTGTAGGCTTTGTGCTACACTAATATATCGAGATAACTAGATTTGCTTAGCTAAGAGGGATGGATTTTTTGGTTCTATTTTTAAATTTTTGTATGAGTAAGTAAACTGCTACCAGTTACATGAATTTCATCTCTTCTAATAATGTCTTATTGCCATTTGCTCTCTGCATTTTTACATCATTAAATAATTCACTTGCCACAGATGCCTGAGGGAAGTTGTCCACTATCAGAATTGGGGTGTGGTGCAGAGAATATACTTGCTATCCTCAGATAGCAAGTTCGTTTGAGTTCAAAATCATGCTTCTTGAATAGGAAACAATAAAAGTAACACCATTAATTATCCCTTCTTTATTTATGGATGTTTTCTTTTGGGTTTTGTTTTGATGTTGAAGCTGGCCAGTGTTGTGAAGGCGCAGCTGTAGAAGCCCTTCTTTCTTCCCATTTTCATTTCATGCTAGTATAGTAATCTTTTTATAAGAGAAAATACCTAGGTTCAGTCATAAATGCTTTTCTTAAAGAGTTGCTACTCTTATTATTTCACACATGTGGTTCGAGTGTCCTTGATCACATCTGGCCTACCTGCCATCTATTTTTGTAAATAAAGTTTTATTGAAGTGTGGCCATGCTCACTTCTTTACATATCATCCATAGCTATTTTCCAGCTTCAGTGGCATAGTTGAATATTTACTGTCTTAGTTGTAGTTTTATTTCTGTGAAGAGACACTATGACCATGGCAGTTCTTATAAAAGAAAACATTTAATGGGGGCTACCTTGCAGTTCAGAGGTTTAGTCCATTATCATGACAGGAAGCATGACAGTGTGAAGGCAGACAAGGTGCTGTAGAGGTAGCTGAGAGTTCTACATCCATCTCAGCAGACATTGGGAAGAGAGAGTGACACTGGCCCTGGCTTGAGCATCGAAACCTCAAAGCCCGCCCCCAGTGAAACACTTCCTCTGACAAGCCACACCTGCAGGTGCCACTAATGGTGCCACTCCCTTCCTGTGAGCCTCAGGGGGCCATTTCCATCCAAACCACCACATTTGCAAGAGTCAGAAAGTCGCACAAAGCCTGAAATAGTAATTTTATGGTTCTTTACAGAAAAACCTCAACTCTGGATTCAAACCATATGTACAAGAAAAATGCTATGCTTCCTAATTCTGCTCAGTAAATACAAACTCAACTGGGGCTCTGGAAGCACCTTTTGCAGTACCAGCTCTATTTCACATGTAGTTATTTATTTGCTCATCAGTATCAACCTCCAGAAGATGATTGGAGGCAAGTGCTTATCAAGTAGAGTTCTTGGTGTGGATACTGTGTCTGGCCTCGAGGTGGTGGTTGAATGAGTGGATGAGTTCATCATATGAAGTCTCTTGTCAGAGTTCAGCACCTGAGATTTGGGAGCCATTGTGTACACTCTGTAATGTAGTCAACAGTTTGTTTATATGGTTTCGTTTTATTTGTGATAGTTATTTATTTTGTGGTAGTTATTGTCTTCCAGATTGGGAAACTGAGCCCAAGTGATGGCTTTTCTAATGCTACAGCTTAGTAAACAGTATCATTTAGCATGATGAAATCTTGTATTTTCTTTTCTTTCTATATCAATCCTTCTTTGTCTGCCTAATGAGGATGCTGTGTATTTAGGAAACATGAGTCCTTCTTCTCTCTCTTCCTTTTCTCTGAGATTAGGTGTTTTTTTTTTGTTGTTGTTGTTGTTGAGAAAATGTTAAAATTATTTTTATCACATCTTTAGAAATAATGAAATATTCTCAATATATATACTTACATGCTTTCTTATCCAAATATGAGCCAAATTCTACAATTATTTTTATAGTCATTTGAAACCAAGTCTTATGTAGGCCTGTCTGTCTCAAATTCACTGTGTAGCTAAAGTTAACCTTGAACTCATGATCCTCTATTCTCAGGCTCCCAATGGTAGGACTGTAGGAGAGAACCACCATACCTACCTAGAAATCTAGTCGTGTGTGTGTGTGTGTGTGTGTGTGTGTGTGTGTGTGTGTGTGTGTGTTCGTGTGTGTGTGTGTGTGTGTGTGTGTGTGTGTGTGTATGTGTGTATGTATGGAATTTCTTAAAATGGTTTATAGTTTGTGGTTCAACTAGTCCAACAATGGCTACCTGCAAACAGAAGGTCCAAGAATCCAGTAGTCATTCCATCCACTAGGCTGAACGACTCAACTGGTCTTCAGTATACTCCAGAATCCCAAAGAAGTAGGATCTAATAATAGTGAAGGAATAGACTTGCCAGCAAGAGTGAGAGCAGGCAGGCAAAGAGAGAGAGCTTTTTTCTTCCATATCCATTATATAGGCTGCCACCAGAAGGTATGGCCCAGATTAAAGGTGGATCTTCCCACCACAGAAGACTTGGATTAAGTGAGTCTTCCCACTTTAAATAATTTAATCGGGCTGACCAACCCGGCTACCACCCAGACCCAGAACCAGGGCTATGAATTGGCCCACCCCACATCCACCCCATGTATGAACTGCTAGAGCACCTAAAGGGTCCAGTCCTGCACACCCAAAGCTTCAGGATCTCCACAACACAGCACAACAACATCATATCCAAGAGGGGTCCCACTGAGGGCGCAGTATCGATAGTGTGGCAGAAATCAGAGGCCTCGAACTAGACCAATGCCTCATTGTAATGAGCATATGCAAGTAAAGATGTATGGACTAAAGTGTGTACTGTGTAACTCATTGTGTCACACTACAGCTCCCATGACAAGATTTTTCTTTTTTCTTTCTTTTTTTCTCTTCTTTTCTTTTTTTTTTTTTTTTAAATTTCTGCTCAGATTTTTAATATTTCTTTTTTTTTCAAGATTTATTTATTCATTATGTATACAGTGTTCTGTCTGCGTGTATCCCTACAGGCCAGAAGAGGGAGCCAGATCTCATTACAGATGGTTGTGAGCCACCATGTGGGTGCTGGGAATTGAACTCAGGACCTCTGGAAGAGCAGTCAGTGCTCTTAACCTCTGAGCCATCTCTCCAGCCCTCTTCTTTTCTTTTAAATTTTATTTTGTTTTATCTTTCAGGGGAGATTACAAGGGCAGAGGGCAGATGGGAAGAAATGAGGAGATGAGTGTGTCGAGATACATGATGTGAAATCCACAAAGAATCAATAAAAACTTAAATTAGGAAAGAAGAAAAGAAAGGGTCCCTCACTGGTTTACCAGTTAGGTTTTAGTTAATTCCAGATGTAGTCAGTTGGCGGCTAAGAATAGCCATCACACAGGTCTCCTCACAGGTTATGTAGACTGGCTAGCTAGCAAGCCCTAGGGATTGTCTTTACTTCACCGGGGCTAGGATGCTAGGATTCTAGGCATTTGTCACCATGCCTGGCTCTTACGTGGGTGCAGGCATCCAAACTCAGGTTCTCACGCTTGCATGGCAAGCACTTTGCCTGCTGAGCTGTCTCCCCAGCCCTCAGCTAAGTTTAACCATCCTTTCTAATATTCCTGAGGCTATGGGTCACACTTCAGTTTCTCCTTTTAAGATGTTTGTGCTGGTAAGATGGCTGAGCAGTTAAAGGTGTGGAACACACAAACGTACAGACACATGCTAAATAAGTTTTTTAGATTTTTAAAAAAATAAATATTTTATCTGGGTCCTTTTTTGTTTCTTTTTCTTTGCTCTTATTCTTTTCCATTGTTTATGAATAACACTAGCTTTGCAAAAGCATGAACTTGTCTTTCCACCATATGTCTCACATCACAATGTAATGAATGAAATTATTCAGAAAATGCTGTGCATATTGTGAGAAATGAATTATTTGTTGACTTTAATCAGTGGTAGTAAACCGTCTGTGTTGACAGCTTGTGTGTTGTTGTTTTTTTTTAATATCTGCTGTGTAATTGTAACTGTGACCCAAAGAAAATTTTTGTGTAAGCTCAATAGAGAGAAAAAGGCAAATCTGTGTACTGACTAATATTTGGTGGCATGCAATATAAAAAAAATTAAAAGAGAGTATACCTAATCCAATTCCTATATTCACTTTAATGAAGACATTCTAGATCCAGTTTAATCTGGGTTCTTCGAGTTGAAAGGACGGTGCTAATGGAAGAACCTGTCCTGGTGAAGCCGCGGCTACTTGATACTTACCCTTCTCTGCACCTGTTTCCATTCTTCATGGCATATGTGCCAGCATTCTCCGCTGCTTACATCGATGATAAGAGCTGAATCTGTCCAATTTAGCTCTTAATCATTGAATTAAGCAAGTCCTTTATTCCATTTAATAAAAATCGCACAAACCTCAGAGTGTCCTCTGATCTTAGATCTTGGCTTAACTTTTTCCATTTTTGATGGATATGATTTCATGCCTGGATTATGAAAAGTAGGCTGTTGTTTATGCTTTCAGCATAAGGAGCTTGATAGAGAAAAAAACGCACAGACCCTGTGCATTTTCTCTTGGCCATCATCTGTTTAAGATGGTTGGAGAAGGAGCAGAGAAGTAAGACTAACTGTCCACAATTATATGCATATGTGTTGCCATACTGCTACTCAAGTTTTTATGTGTTAAAATTTCTACCATACCTTTGAGAACATACTCCACTGCTGAATTACAAGTCTTTATCTCCCCAAGAATGGCAGAGTGTCACTTCAGTAAGGACCAGTTATTTGTACAAGCCCCAGTGTTTCTAATAAAAACAGCGCTTACCATTCAAACAGTTGTTTTTCACATCATAACTCATATCTGACTTCTGTTTTGTTGGAGCAGTGGACACTTGTCATTTTTCCTTTCTTGAAACATTCATATTCATTAACATTTTCAGCCTCATTCTTCTGACAATGAAAGTAAAATATTACATGATTTTTATAAGGAGTCACAGTTTTTATGGTTATTTCTATATTAATTAGCATAATTTTATTTTGCTTATTTATTCATAAACATACAAACACAAATACGTACTCCTATTAAATGTTTTTTAAAAACATAAGGTATCAAGCCTTACATGCATATGCTTTATTTAAGAATTTTGCATCTATTAGCTTTAATGACTTAAAGAATAGGTAGCCATGTTTAAAGAAAGAAAAAAATATCATTGTGGAATATAAAATAGCCTATTACAGAATATACTAATGTCTTAATATAATCTAAACTGTTAGAGGCTCTAGGACAGGTTTGTTGTATTTTGAATGATAGTTTTACAAGCAAAAAGGGAAAAATAGTGCTTTAATTCATTATTCCTAAATTATCCAAGTACGCTCATTTTGATCTCTGTTGCTGTGATAAAGCACTCTGACCAGAAGCAATTTGAGGAGGAAAGGGTTTATTTGACTTAGACTTCCAGATCATAGTCCATCATTGAGAGAAGTTGGAATAGGAACTAAACAAAAACGGTGGACAAAGGCTTCTTGCTGGCTTGTCCTCTTGCTTTCTCTCTGGCTCTGTACCCTTATTTAGCTCAGGGCCACCTGGCTAGGTATGGTGCCACCCACAGTGGGCTGGTCCCTTCCACCTCAGTCATCAGTCAAGACCCCCCTCACAGACAGGGCCATAGGTCAACTTGAACTGGCCAGTCCTCAGTTGAGATGCCTTCAGATAACTCTAGGCTATGTCAGGTTGACAGCTGACGCTAACTAGGACAGCATAGTAAGGAAATGAAAACTTAAAATAATACAGAGTAATCATCTTGATTATGATTGGTCTCTCCTAAGCTGATCAAGGAGTTAGTACTTCCACATTTCTGTCATGCTTGAGCATTGCTTTTGCTTTCATAGTATAGTGAGTCAAAGCAGTCACTAGCAAAGAACATGGCATATAATTGATTCATTATATATGTTTAAATGAATGCATTCATAGAGACAAAGACTTTGGAGTAGGTGTCATTTAAGGAGCCAGATTTCCCACCTTTTCCTTTATTGGCTTCTGTGGTATATTCTCCTAGATTTCCTCCTACAAGTCTGTCTTTAAGGTTCTTACACTGCTTGTTTTCTGTCCAAGGAGCACCTCGATTTTCTACTTTCACTGCATATAGTTCAGTTCTGTAACTCAAATGTGAATATGCTGGCGACTCTTTGGTCATCCTTACAGCTTTAGATATTTGTTCTGAGTTCACATACTCAATATTCTGACTGTATTGAGATGAATGACAACAAAAGTTTTTTTTTTTAAGGCCTCACCCTTAAAGGACCAAGACCGTGCATGCTGTCATCTATTGTATATTCGTCCTGAGTGTTGTGTCTGCTCATTAGGCTTTTCATATATGCTCCCCATCCTAGTTTGCTCTTTTATTGCTGTGGTAAGCACCATGACCACAGCAATTCTGAGAGGAGAAAAGAGTTTATTTCATCTTATATAGCCCACCATGAAGAGAAATTAAGGCAGGAACTCAAGGTGGTAATCTGGTTGCAGGAACTGAATCCACTCTGTGGATTGCTTAGCTTGCTTTCTTACAACCCAGAACCACTTGCCCAGTGGTGGCACCCACAGTGGCCTGGATGCTCTCACATCAATTACTAATCAAGGAAATGCCCCACGGATATGATAGAAGACAATCTAATGGCAGCTCCTCAGCTGTGATTCCTGTTCTGAGTTATGTCTAGGATTGTGTCAAGTTGACAAAAACTACCCAACATACTTGCTGAATGATTGAATAGCTAATTGATAAACTTACTATCTTTTCAACCCCTAGTACTTACTCCATGTGTTAATCAGCTTTCTATGGGTGAAAAAATACACAAGATAATAATCAACATTAAAAGATTAAAGGATTATTTTCCTTACTATTTTTAAGATTTGTAAAAATAAATTAGTTATTTGACAACTTGGACAAATGTACTTGATACATACTGTCAACTCTCACACACCCCTACCCTCTCCAATCCCCCTACAACCTCTTCCCTACAGGTTCACATCTGTTTGTCTTGTTTGTGACCTACTGAGTTTAACCTGGGCTGTCCAAGTGGCCATGGGTTTGGAGCGCTATACTATAGTTTGGTAGGCTCAGCAGTAGGTTAGGTGTAGGACTGGAAACAATGAGTCCTCTTCTCCTAGACACTGGAAAGAGCCAATAGTTCAGTGGTTAGTCCACTGCCTGGTACATAGAGTCTTTGAGTGTAGACTTTTTTTTACAGTAAAGGAAAAATCTGATACTAGTGCACTTAAACTTGCTTATCAGTTGGAGAGGACCTCAGTGGAATTTGAGTTGTAAATCACAAGAATCCTGTGAGTTCCTTCTACTACCATAACCAATTGTTGACAGGACCTGTCTTACATAGGCCCGGTGCAGGTAACTACAGCTGTGAATTCATGATTGCAGATGGCTATGTGGAGTCTAGAGGTTGGCATTTCACACTTCTTCACTGTATTTCCATTTCTTATATACTTCCACAGAGTTTTCCAAGCCTTGAAGTCTTCTCCATGTAAATGTGTTGTTTAGGGCTGAGTCCTCAGTTATCACTTATTCTTAGCTTCTTGGGCATCCACAAGTCTCTATATTCACTGTCAAGTCACTGTAAAGAGATGCCTCTCTGATTAAAGCTTAGGGATTTTGTCTATGAGTACAAACATATATTTAGAAAGCAGCTTGATAATGTGAATTTAGTTTCCCCACTTAGGGATGGACTCACCATGCCTGTTATTAGCTAGGCTTATGGTACCAGGCATGGGTTCTCTGTGGAACAGGTCTCACATCCAATCAGAGGGTAGTTGCACAGGTTTCATTCAGTCCATTGTCCTTTTCTGCTTGTGAATCTATGATGAAGTATCATCATGGCGGGATCATGTGGCAGAGGAAGCCCATTCACCTAACAGCCAACATCAGGAGATCATGCCCCCACAAAACACCTATTAGGTTCCACCTTATGAAAGGATCCACCACCATCTCGTAGCACCTTGGATGGGGACACAAAACCACATTACTTGTGCCTTTGAGAAACATTTCATACCTACACTGCATCCTACTTTAACAAAATTGATTATTTACTAGTCTATAACCTTCTATAAACTTCAAAATGCAGAAATAGTTCATATTCATACTGCTAAACCCAGCACAATGCTCAATGCTGAGTAGTTTGTGAACCAGTTGCTTAATTTCGTGGCCTTGGGCAGTCACTGCCCTTTTCTGTCTGTGCATTCTTGATCTGTTGAGTGCTAACAATCACGCTGTTGTAATGATGAAACAAGTCTGTTCTTCTCTATTTCCTTTAACCTTTCAACATACACAAAAGTTCATAGATGTGTAAGTGGTTTTGTGTGTAGGGTTTTGTGGATGTGTGTGTGTTTGTGTGTGTGTATACGTGTGTGTAAGAGTGTGTATGGTAAGGAATGCAGAGATGTAAGAAGTCACAGATTACAAGAGATACATCATGACAAATATTTTTAAAACTATCAATTCAACTACTTTTTATTCTATGTATTTTACTTGTTTAACAAATCCTTTTTTATATGCTGAGAGCCATCTAGTATACTGATAAATTATTTGATATCAGTTTAACTTATTTGATGTTAATCTCTGTAAATACCAAGTGTTGAAAAGCAAAAGGAAAGGTCAGGTATAGATCTGTGTCATTTTTAACCCTTAAAAAACTAAGGTATCAATTTTAGTTAATGAAGGGGACATTCTCATGGTTTACTGAGTAGCTAAGAGTTTTGCTGAAATATGTTTATTACAAAAGGAAAACATTTCAAACAAGGTTCCACTGAGGTAGACATTCTCCAAAAAGAATCCAAATTTAATGAAACTTGTTCAGGATTAAGGTTGAAGAAGAAATCTAATGTAAAGTGGAGCTCACTTCCCAATGTTCCTGTGACACTGTACTGACTCATGACTGACTCGTGGCTTGTATTTCCACGTTGTGAAATTGGACTGGTGCCATGTTCCTCTGTGACTGTCTTACTAAAAAGTAAAAGGAAAGAAAAAATGTTATAGATAAGTAAATTGTCATCAAGATGGATCACCTTTACAGAGGGTTCAATACATTTGAAGTATTTGGTCTCCATGGCAGACTGTTTTTCTGAGGTGGTGCAGGAATCCTCACGGGAACAGGGCTCACTTTCCATTGTTTCATTCACCCAGTGCCTCATGTTCTTACAACTTATCTTGCCAAGTGACTTGAGCCACAGGATGGCACTTCGTTGTTCAGATGTTAGCTGTTCCTGTGATAGAGAAGTGTGAGACCCAGTCTGAAGAAATAGTATTTTATCCATATTGTAAGTAAGTCTGCCTTGGAGCTGCTCAGGGCTCAGTTGTTAGCAGGGACTACATAGCTTTGTGTGCCGGCCAGGGTGCTAGCACACAGCAGCAAACAGGTGTGTGTGAGCATTTCCTTCACATCCGAGGTGGTGTACAGGAGACTAATAGAAAGCAGGAGGACTTGGAGCCTTCTCATTTGTATTTACGATCCAGCCACATGCTTTGTGATTAAAAATGCTTCTCATATAAATAAGTTAGTTCCTCATGTACCTTCTTGAGGCCTGTGCCAGATGGTTTATGTCCCACAGTGACTGTTTGAGAATTTTTGTACTCATTTATTGCTGTAAAATGTCCGGATGACTCAGTACTTTAGGGCTTATGCATAGATAATGTGATACGGTAGATGAAAGGGTTTCATTCTCTTTGAGGTCTGATTTCCAGATTTTCCAATTAGTAACTTTCCCATTTGAAACCCTAACCCTAATCCACACTTAAGAAATGGCTTTCTGTGTAGTCTGAGGGCAGAAACAGCAAAGGGAGCTGTGCCCTTCTCTTCTCCGTTTGTCTTTTCACTTTCTGTCCTTAAGGCAGTTTTCTAGTGGAAAAGAAAGAGTGGATATATTGTACCCATTTTGAGAACTAATTGACTCGGAGAAGAGAAGATGTGAACAGGAGGTTGATAAATATATGTGAATTATCCAGGCAAAGTGTGATAGATGTTAAAAGAGAAAGAGAGCACTTCTACCATAATAGTCAGCAGAGACTTTGGAGAAGAAAGCAAAGCGTGTATGTATGATCTTACAGAATAGGGCAAGGGGAAGTAAGGAAGCTGCACTAACTGGACATTTCATTGGCTGAAGGTTACAGAGGTGGTATTCAGTATGGTTTTCTAAAAGGGACCCTGAGCAAAGTGTGTGTGTGTGTGTGCATGCACACAAGCATGTGTCACAAGAAATGGGGAAATGGAAGAAGTCAAAGATTGCAGCTGGAATAGTGATGAAACTTGTCTAGACTTAAGGAATTCAAAACTGGAATTCAAATGATAGGGTACAGTTTGGATGGGGCGGGGGCAGCGGGGGTTTGATTTGAAAACACTGACTATGGAGTAGTTACTAGAGTCTAAACATGACGCATTGGGGACGTGGGAGGCAGAATGCTTACCATCTGTGCCTGCCTACATGGGAGATTTTAAAAAGGGAGGTTCTCGGGAAAAGCTGTAATGTGCCCAAGAGGAGACCCATTTGCATGCTTTAAATGTAAAGACTTCCAGATTGAGCATGGAAAATGCTTCCGAGTGTTTGAGGAGATAGCAAACCTGTGCATAGAAACTGAAGAGCTGTAGAGGCGAGGGTAGGGCTGTACTGTGAGAGTAAACGAAGTACCAAGAAGATACTCGAAGTGGATATGGCAGGAATGGCCTTGCCCATTTGTTTAAGAGAATATGTAAGCCAAGGAGAGTGGAAACGCGTTCCCACCCTTGTCAGGCTCCCTAGTGTTGAAAGTTCCTTTTCATAGAGTGAGTGCCACACACAGTACTGTTGAAATGCAGCGCTTTGGGATCGGTAATTGCAAATCTTTGCCAACAGGTTTTATTCCAATGAAGGAAAAACATCCTCATAGCTATCTTAATTAATTTTACACATTTCTAATACACCTTTAATAGATGTTGTCCACTCGTGTGGGCATAGAAGAATATATGTATCACACAGTATTGGTTTTGTGTTGTATGTGTATACTTTTCATTTAAGTTGTTCCCTTTAAACCATTTAAATGTGTGTATTTTCTAGCCCGTTAGACTTGAATTGTTTGTGGATAAAGAGAAGGCCTCTCTGCTGGTTTCAGACCTATTTGTGCTTCCTCACTAATGTATTTATTTATTTATTTATTCATTCATTTCAGAGATTGTATTTGTTAAAGAATAGAATTAAGAGGTCTTGGGAACATGCTATTTGAAGAAGAAAATAGACGGAAGTATTAGTAGAATAATTAAGGCATTCATGAAAACTATGGGAACCGAGGAGACAAATATTTGATCTCTGTTATGTGGAAGGAACCATGGCAGATGTGGGTCAGGACGGGTCTGAAATAGTTCATGGAGGAACTGAGCCTTAAATCATACGTGGTAGTTGCTATGCAAGCAAGGGGAAGGGAGCAAGGACAACCTGTGCATAGAAGGTCACATGTGCAAGTAAACGTGAGGCAGTTTAGGACTACTGTGGCCCTAAGTGAAGGCGGAGTGGTGAAAAGTGACATTGAGAGGATGTCACTAGAAGGACTTGTGAACAGTGCAGAGAGACATGTACTACATACCCTGGTCAGAGAGCAGGGGGCCACCTGAAACACTTTACAGAACTGTGGTTTGCCAGCGTTACAGTCTTCAGTGGTCACTGGGAAAATGGCTATAAAGGAGAAAGCCATCTTGGCAGCTCCTCCAGAAAGAAAACATTCGGGACCTCAATAGGAAACATTGTAGGAATGGAGAAGGGGAGGCCAAATCGACCAAATCTGGACCTGTTCTTACCAGAGCTGCTCAAGAGGGATTAGGGATGATACTGGATAACGAGCCAGCATGCCTGGTAACTGATGATGTGGTTTTCTTGAGAAATGCAAACTGGAAGAGAATAGAGTGAGTGAGCTCTTTATCTCCAACACACTGTGTTTCTTGTGTGCCTGTGATATATTTAGAGCTAAGTTTAATTAGTGCAGGTGAGCAGAGATAACTAGATGGAAAGAAATATGTCACCTGTGATGGTCACCTAACCATGTCTCCTGTGAAAGTAAGAAAGGAGTGGGTTCACACCATGGTTGTCAATCATATTTTGTGCTAATCCTTGGGTTTATATTTTCTGTTCACCTGTTTAGCTACAGCACAGTTATAACTTTGTCACAGTGTCAACAGATAACCAGTATTTGTTATTAGGAAAAGTTCATATTTGGCTTGTTCACATTCTGACTTTCTTGCATTTCACTTCTAGCACCTTCTACTGGAAGAATTACAAACAATGCAACTTCTTCAGGTACAGGGGTCCCTGCGAACTCAGCTGTGGGGCCGCCAAGTGACCAAGACACCCTCGTGCAGAGAGCTGAGCACATTCCAGCCGGGAAGCGAACTCCCATGTGTGCTCACTGCAATCAAGTCATCAGGTCAGTCAGTCAGGGTTGACGTTTCCTTCAAAACACTTAATACTAATGTGGCTGTTTTTAATGTTCTGTAATGTGTATAATTTTGTTAGTAAAAATATTCTTGCTACAACTCTGTGATAGGATTAAAGTGTATAACCATATCAATTTTAATGGAAAGTAACCCCAGGCTCCCTGAAAATAAAACTAAAATATTGATTGTATCAGTTACTCATTTCTACCAGATCTAGAAAAATAGTCATTAATATAGTAGCCCTTCAGAAATATTAAAATTGTAAGGCTTGAAGGGATCCTGAGATCATTTATCTCAACCTTATTATTTTACAAATTATACAAATGAAGACTTTCATTGACTTGACAAATAGCTTGTAACATAAAAGAAGGAACTTTGAGCCCTGGAGAAAAGATTAGATTTTAAATACAGGAGCAGTGACCACAGACCATTGTTTATCTCTTCACAAGTGCCTTAAGTATTAGAATGGGTTAGTACCAGCATCTTTCAAGTATTTCCTTCCAAATCTGTTTTATTGTCTCTTAAATTCCAAAAAGGGGGAAATGCCCACAGATCTTGTAATTGTATTGTACTGGAGCTTATTAAATCTCAGCATCCTTATGAGTGGCTTTTAAAATGTTACGAGGTGTGTATGTGAATGCTGGCTGCAGACATCTCACCAGAAAGACCCTGGTGCCTCTTCGTGAGTTGCCTTGTTGGCAGTGAAAGTAGTTGCTTGAAATTACTGCTTACATTCTCTTCTTGTTTTTAAACAGTTGAAACAACGGGGCCTCCAAAGGCAAGGAGGACTGACATTTCCCCTGTTTCTGTTACAGTAATGTTGTCTGGCATTGTATTTCTAGGCCATTTTTAATATGGAAGGTAGAATGATCTGGTGATTTAAACACAGAGTATAAATAAATATTCCTCTTAACGTATCAGTAATTGGATGCCATGCCAAGAACACAGTACACAGCATAAGATTAAAATAGATTCACACTTTTATTTTAAAGATATTCATTTGTGACAATTTAAAAATGTAGAAAAACAGAAAGCAAATCCCAAAAGCTACCGCCCAAGATAACCACTATTAGTTTTCTAGTTTATAGATTCTCAGGGGGAAGGCAAAGGGGAGCCTTCTAATACAGGCCTAGAACTCATTATGTACTCTACACGGCCTCAGACTCATGGCAATCCTTCTGCCCCAGACACTGAAGAAGTACAATTCTATTTGTGAACCACCTTGCCCAGCCTAGTTTAGACTTTTAAAACATGCACATAAAAAACAAATAATATCTTATAGCAATGGACTAGATTTCCAATTGTTATTTTTTATATAAATTGTAATTATATCTTCTTCATAAGAGTATGGCTGCCTAAACAACATTTGAACAAGACATGCTAACATGGGAAGAGGGAAATTTCACAAGGCCCAACCCTAGAAAAAGAATTATAGTGAATTAATGATTGCTGACAGAGGGGGAATTGGTCCTTAAGTCCTTAGAGTTGAGTTGAGCCAGTAATTAATTATCCAATGCCAAGTGGTCAGCCCCTGAGATTATGTACGTATAAGCAACACTAAACAGATTCAGCGTGTGTGTGTGTGTGTGTGTGTGTGTGTGTGTGTGTGTGTGTGTGTGTGTGTGTGAGATTAAAAAAGAGGCCATGAATTTGAGAGAAAATGAGAGAGGACAGGATATAGGAAGGGTTAGAGGGAGGAAAGGGAAGAGGGTAATTGTATTTTAATTTTTTTTTTTTTTGTAAAAAGAATTATCCAGTAGCCACAGTGGTAGAAATAAGATTCTGAAGAGAAGGGCCAGAGCAGTGAAGGTCTCCAGTCTAGGACAGCATAAATTGAGCAGAAGATATTGAGTAGGTTAAGTATTTAATGAACTGGGGCATGACTCAGAGTTCAGTCAACTTGGTTTTGATTGGTCAGTCATTTTTCTACAAGTTCCTATAGGGTTACTATTTTACAGAAATAATCTATATAAAATCTAGTGTAGCACTGCTTTATTCTGATTAGTAAAAGCAGTGCTTTTAACTACTTCCTGCCCTTAGTTAAATTTTTAGATTTAATGTTAATAAGTATGAACTCTGACATGTAACGTGGCTCTATAAGTTACCTTACTGTGGTTACCCATACCAGTGCTAAATGATATGGTATTCTGAATTACAGCATCCTTTGTGGGGACAGAAATCACAGCTTTTGTGTGCTGCTGTAAGCTGTTGCTCAGTAAGCTAGAGTGTCAAAGCATGTCAGTTGCTAATTCATGTCTGATCATCAACTTTGGTACTCTCCTATAATCACAACTTCCGGTGCCTCCTTTTAATATGGTGGGAATAGGAAGCTCAAAGCAGAAGTAGCGTGCACCATTCTCCTTGCATTAGTTTCAGATTTGATGGTGGACTGAGATGCTTTGATGTGCAGACATTCTATTTTATGAAATAAATATGTATTCAACTAATGAGATGAATGGCCGTCCCTAACTGTCCCCTCATCTGCTGAATTTTATATTGTTCTGTGTTATCCAGCTCTTGTTATCATTTAAGCATTGAAGCTTCAATTACTATGGAAGTTAACAGGAATGGGGATTAGCTCATGTCAAGATCATGTAACAATAATTAACATAGCACATTTGCCTAGTGCTCAAGTGCTACAGCAGCTTGCATACCCTGCAGTTGACTCAGAGCTCTGGTCAAAGCATAAATCCAGTTCTTGCCCTCAATGTCAGTATTACTTACCAAACCAAGAAGGTGTCAGATCAAGTGACATTATCTGGGACACCTGTTTTTAAAATGAGCTGCGGTTGTAGGCATACTGCTTTCAACGGAATATTATACCCTGGCAAACTGAGGAGTGTAAAGTTGAGTTTATAGTGTTAGTTTTCCATTAGTTATTTTTTTAGAAGAGTTAGTTGCTTTCAAAAAATGTAAAAGACCTGATGTTAGCAACTGAAGTGATTGTCTTCATAAGGCATACTTACCCATACTTGATTTTCCATTTTGTTTTAATATTTAAGTTTTTTGTGTTTATTTGAATCTTGAGAAGTTTAACTCATGTTTAAAGGCATATATTTTGACAAATTACAAATGCATAAGATATTACATGTAGAAAATTTTCTGAAGTTTCCAGTTTGTGATAGAACATTTTGAATCCAACTAGGATGGAATTAACAGTTCTTCACCTCTTATGATTGTGAATATACTGACTGAGTACAAGTGTAATAGGGACACATACAGAAGGTGACTGATGTAGCCGGGGCCAGGTTCTGTGTCCTGGTGGAGCAGCAGGCATATGAAGAACCAGGTTAATCCTGAATGTAACATCTTGTGTAATTAAAATCAATTGCTATTTATATTGCACAGGGTTAACTGAACTGCTGTGTTTAGTGTCTTAACGACTTTCTGAAAGAGTCAGGGATTCATGTGCTTGGATTTCATCCTGGGTATAGAATGTTCGTGTTGAACAGTGGTCATGTTACTGTCGCTCCATCTTTGCCTATAGCACAGAACCACATGTGGACAACTCCTTGTTTGTTACACAGAGAAAAGGATGTTTTGCTCAGTAATTTTCACGCATTTTCATAAGGAGAGCTATCCTGGGTTACCCCTAGGAGAAGCACGCACAGCTTTTTGCCTACTGCACCACCCATTTCAATCTCTGAACTCCTTTCAACTCCTTTATTTATAGGTCTTTTTTATTGTCCCTTCTGGTTCAGATTTTATTTGAAAATAAAAGGTTTCCTGGCTTAATGTATCAGCTGCTGAATTTAAGAAAACAACTGAAAACATTGGTCAAGATTTATAGGCAAGATATAAACCAAGATTTTATTGTTCACTATATACAGAAAAAAAATGAGAAGAACAGAAGAGTCTAACATCTATATTTGCAATACAATGTCACCCTTAAGATCCTGTTTGGATGGCAGTGTTTAGTGAGTTCTTACATATTCCAGATGTTGTGCAAAATATTTTACCTGAATGTCCATTCCCACAAGGTATGTCCACCTTGTGGTTACATTTGCTATTGATACTGTGTATCCCAGATGAGGAGACTGAAGCACAGACAACTCACACATTTGTCAGAACTGCTTAGATTGTAAATAACATTGCTCAAGTTTTAGTTCAGATTTATCTAACTCCATTTTCTTCATATCAATAACAACCGCTGTCTAGGAGAATGCTTACCGGTATCAAAATGACAAAAGAAGTATAGAACTATGAAATAAGGATCAAATGAAGTTAAGCAAGATAATAATAAAGCCAGCTGTTTATTAAATATGATTGATACTGCCCAAGAGCTTCATTGGTACTACTCTACTGTGTCTTCAAAGTAACTCCATGAAATGTATCCTTAGACTTTGTAGACAAAGAAACTGAGACTTAGATTAATATGGACAAACTCACAAAGTTGATGAAGTGGTAGTGTTGGGACTAGACTCCATATCTGTTTGGCTATGAAATACATTAATAATTAATTAATTAATTAATTAACCACTATTTTCTTTTTCTGAAAATATAATAGCAATAGCACATACTGCAGGTCACTTTACCAAAAGACCAAAAGGGACCATGCCCAAAGTTAACAGTTATAATTCCAAAATCAGTTGAGTCAGTGTGATGTTTAGTTTCTTCTGTACAACATTCTGAGCTTTCTAAGTTACTACACATGTACGTTATAAATATATAAACATACAATTATCAGGAGAAAAACAGCTTAAGCAAACAGCTTACCTGATAGGTATGGTAGTGTATCTTGTTCCTACATTGCAATGTACGGATAAATAAGAAAGGAGTAGATAACAACTAGGTTGAACAGTGAAACCTTTTTAACCACCCCTCTAAGATGACTTTGTGTAGTCTACATGCATTCCTAAATTCAAAAGTGATCCAAAGTCTCACTTTTCATGTTTTTTATCTAATGTTGGACTACATTTATTCTGTAAGGAAACACCCCCATTCAGACAGCACTGATATCAGAATGGATGACATACTCCCTTCCCCAAAGAAGGTTACTTTACTGTTAGGAACTGAATTGTGTTCCACAAACTTCATGTGTTGAAGTAGTAACTCTCAGTCTCCTTAGAGCATGACTACCATTGGAGCACTGATCTTTAAAGAGGTGAAGTCAGTCATTAGAATGGGCTTAATTCATTTTGACTACAGTCATTCTCTGAGAAGAGGGAAGAACCAATACAACTGGATATGAAGATACGAAAATGACCATTTACACACAGGGCCTCATAAGGAACCAACTCTCCTCCCTATTGTGCTTGGGACTGTAGCCCCCCCAAAACAAAAGAAAATAAACTACTCTGGTAATATGTTAAGGCAGTACTAGTGAACTAAGTTACACTGTAGAACACACACACAACACTCACACATGCGTGCATGTCAGCTAGCAAATAAACAACCAAATTAATGTGTTAAGTCCAAGTAGAGATCATCTAGGATTGTATAGGTATAAAGATAAGTAAGATTACCTAATTTCCACAGACTAATATATTTTATTTGGTAAAAATAGAAAGCATTAAAGTTCAATAGTGTGCTTATATCAGATCAATATTTTCATGTAAAAGTAACCATTGTAAATGTTTATGCAAATTTGTAATACTTAAAGATTTCAAATTGATTGGTGTATAACTTTCCATCCTGAGATATTAGAAAAAGTAAAAAATAAGCAGAAGACTAAGCAAAAGAAAAGAGAAATAAGAATTGCAGCTGAAATTAAAAGGGCTGGAGATGGCTTAGTGGTTAAGAGCACTTGTTACTCTTGCAGAGGACCTGGATTCTATTCCCAGCAGTCGTATGGTAACTCACAACCGTCCATAAGTTTCTAGGTATCTGATGCCCTCTTCTGACCTCCATGGGCACCAGTCATGCACTTGGTGTACACACATACACGCAGGCAAAATGTTCATACATATAACATAAAAAAGTAAATCTATAAATTTTTGAAAAGAAAGTAATGCATAGAGAATGAAAACAGAAAAAACGGTGAAACCAAAAATTGATTCATTGAAAAATATCAAAAAGCTGATGAACTTTGTAATTTTTTTCAGTTCAAGATTGCTTTATGAGAAACAATAGGATTCAGAATTTTGAGAGGAACCCACACGTGTCCATAGTTTCTGTGAGTCAGGAGGACGGGTAGGTATGGGTTAGCTGAGTCTCTGCCAAGAATTCCCCAGGCAGTTTACCTGGTGATCTGGCTCTTTGTCCAAGTTCCTTTAGAGTGTGGCTGCTTGCAAACTTCAATGTCTGAAGCTAGAGGGCTGAGTCGCTCACCTCCTCAAAGCTGCTCTCACCCTAGGCAGTTCCCATGACTATTTGCTCTCTTCCTTGGCACCAATATCTCAGCATCTGCTGTTGTTCTTCACTTTCCTCCAGAGCTCCCTGATTAGGTCAGGCCGTTCTAGGATCATTTATCCTTTGAGTAGTTCAATGTCAACAAGTAAAGGAATCCTTTGGACAGACTACTTAGTCTAAGGATAGGAGCAGTGTCCTAGTTAACATCTGATGGGAGAGTTTATTCCAGGCATGCATACACCATCTCCCCTCAGCCTTCTCCATCTTGGTTAGTAATATCCCTGTTAACAGTTGCTCAAACCTCATATGACCCATCAGCAAATCTGTTTGGTACAGATATATGTACCAGATATATGTAAGTATATAAGTATGTGTGTATGTATGTATGTATGTATGTATGTTCATTCTGAAATCTTTTCACTGTTCCTACTGCAGTCCTAATCCAAAGCACTGTCATTTCTCACCTGGGGTAACAGAGTTAGTCTCTAAGTAATCTTTCAGCTGTGCCCTTGTCCTGTAGCTGTCTTTTACCAACACGGTAGCTCTATGAATCTTTTTTCCCAGTTCAAAACTATTCATTAAGTAAATGAAATAGACAAAACTAATCTACTTATTCAATAATAATTGCTGTAGTAATTGTAGGTAATATATAAACTTATTCAAACTTTGCTTTGCAGAGCCTATAAATAACTTGGTTTTAGGAACTACTAAACTTTCTTGCACAGTGTCTGTACCATTTTGCATTCCTGCCAGTCTGTGTCAGAGTGTCTACACATCGTCTTCAGCACTTGCTCAAACAGATCGTGTCAACTCTCTGGTTTAGCATTGTGTAGAAGTGAGGATCTATACAGTGGATTCACTGAAGGCTCTACTCAGTTGACTCTGCTCCATCCCACATCATTATTTCTCTCTGGGGTGGGATGGAATGGACATTAGTGAACATTGTTACTAGAGATAAAGTACATTTTATAATTGTAAGATCCTTAATCCACCAAGATGGTATAACAACTACGTAAATATATTCAGCCATCAATAGATCCATCTGTACCATCTGGACTTAGCAAGGTTCTAGCATTGTAGTTTGTTATCTACATGATCTTGGGAAAGTTGGCAAATGCTAATGTTTTCTTCATCAGTGTAATGGAGTTAATTTCTGTTGCTGAGGCTGCTTGGGGATTAAATAACGTGAAGCAAGTAGTAAGCACTGATATGTGAGCTAATCCGATCTGCTAGGCTGTACCTCTTGAGATAGCAGTTTCTGTTCCCTTTCTATCTGTAAGTTTTTCTTTTTCTCTGAACTCCGCTTCTTTCCTTCTTTAGGAGGCAGGAGCAGAAGACAGGCAGCGTTAAAAAGTTGTGTGCGATAGTCTTCATCTCAGCCCATCAGATGCCTTTACTCTTCCCTTCCTTCCCTTGTCAGTCAACATGGATTTAGTAAGGGCTGAGGGTGGAGCACTGTAAGTGGAGATGAATATTTAATTCCACCTTGCAGTTATCCAAGCTTGTCGGTCCAGTTCACAGGTGGAAACCCAGTCGCATCTGGAGCAAGAACTTCTTTAGTGTTAATCCGCTGTTAATGAATTTGGTAAATTAGTGTTTGCTGACACACAGAAGAAAGTGCTTCCTTCTCCATGAGAGGCTTGCTGCTTAATCTACACATAACCCTAGGGGCACTGGAGGAAAGTGTTCTCTCACTGCAGCAGGGATGATCCAGTTAGGCGAGCATTTTCCCTCTTGTGCTGGTTTAGAGCAAGGAGCTCTGAGAAAAGCAAGGTTCATTGTCTCCTCAAATTTTAAAGGTACAGACTCATGTTCTTTACTGTCTAGGATTTCCTTTACTGCTCGTGTTTGAAAAAGAATGAAACATTTTAAAGTTGTTCTCTTAATAGACTAGACTATATTTTTAATTGTTAATGATAAGCTTTGTGTCAAAAGGTATTTTTAATGGCTTTGTAAGAACATATGCAATGTGGTGCTGAAGAGGTGGCTCCGTAGATGAAGCACTCTCTACAAAACCATCAAGACCTGAGTTCAGATCCCAGAACCATGTGAAAGTGCGGGATCCCCAGGGCAAGCTAACTACTGAGTTCAGATCTGCAGAACCATGTGAAAGTGCGGGATCCCCAGGGCAAGCTAACTACTCAGTTCAGATCCCCAGAACCATGTGAAAGTGTGGGATCCCCAGGGCAAACTAATTAGCTAGACTAACTGGGATTGACATGCTCAGAATTCAGCAAGAGATCATGCCTCAATAAACAGTGGGGAGAGTTATCAAAAAAGACACCTGATGCCAGCTTTATGCTTCTATACACATATGTGTAAGTGTGCATATACCACACATAGCTGCATCAAAACACACGAGAACACGCAAGCACAAGCACATAAAAAGAATACATGAAATGTTAGCCTTCTGAATTACAAAGGGCTACGTACAGGAATGCAAATCATGGGTAGGACCATTCAGGGTGAAGCAAGTGTTGAGACAGACAGTACTCACTGTAATTACCCACAGAGTTACCTGTAATCAGGCTACCCATTTGATTTGTTTTCTTTTTTGTTTTGTTTTGTTTTTTGTAACCTACTGTTCAATGTGATTAAAAAATAAAATCATTTCTCAAGGGAGCCTAAAGAAATTTGGTAGGAAATTTTTCAAGGAGCTCATGTGAGCCTGACCCTGTGTGCTCTAAGAGGACCCTCACATCAGCTTCCAGAAGAAAAGGGGTGAACATCATGAGACTGCTTCCTATAGCAACTGTTAATAGCTGCTGATGTATCACAACACAGATTGCTCATAAAAGTTCTCTGAGGGCTTGGTCTGGTCCAGTGCTGTGATTCATAGCCCCCGATTCTCTTGTGTTCTGATTTGGTCATGACTGCCATTTTTCTCCCTCAGAGGAGCCTCCTCAGCTATTTGGGATTAATAGATGTGCTCCCATGGGCAAAGCTTTCATTATTAATCCAAGCCCTCACCAGTATTAACATTTCAGAAGAATGCAGAGTCTGAGGTTGAACTGACTTCTTTTGAAAACTGAATGGCCAAAGGATACTGGCCATTGAGCTTGCAACAAAATGAAGATGTTTCCTAACAAAAACTCAGCCTAGCATTGTAAAAACGTTTGAATGTGTTTTACAGAATGTGACATAAACCCCAAAGTCCTACTATACATTATAGTCACGCTAAGTTTATCCTGGATTCCCAGCTGGTGGGAAAGCTTAGAGTACTTAGAACAGTTTGTTCAGCTTTGAGAATGTAACTTCTTGATTGATGTTTGGTAAAGTACTTGCCAAATATATACTAAGAAAAATAAATGAAAGAGTTTGTGGAGTGAGAATATTTATAAAGCAGTTGCAAATGGCAGGATAGCTTACTGGAGGTAACATATTTGTGTACAATAGGTGACACAGCCATTTCTTTTCTTGTAGAAATAATAGATATTAATATATAATATATTTATGTTTATAATTAATATTATTATATTGATATAATATATTAATGTATATTGTTTGTATTAATATATAATAATAATAATAACTTCCTTGTTAGTCATTGCAAAACTATAGTACCTGAAGTACTCCTCTGATCGTCCATAAGTTTTAATAATAGTAAACTATGTACCTCAAATATAGCAGAGTCACATGTACAAAAGAGCATCAAATTCTTAATAAATTTCTTGTGCTTCACAGAAAAAAAATTTACTAAGTTGTTTTCTGCTGCCTGACTCTTGCAGAATTGTGGACTGGATTTGAGTTAACGCTAGTGTTTTCGCTAAGAAAATTAGTATGTGGACTTGGATATGTTGGTACCAGACTATTGGTGGTGGGGAGCAATTACCAAATAGTATTTATTTGTGTGCGTGCGTGCTTGCGTATGTGTGTGTGTGTGTGTGTGTGTGTGTGTGTGTGTGTGTGTGTGTGTGTAGTGTACATGAGTATGTGGGTGCATGTACTCATATATGGGTATGCAGAAGCCAGAAAAAGACACTAGATGGTTCTACCATTCTCTGCTCTATTACCTTGAGACAAAGTCTCTCTCACTGAACCAGAAGCCCGCCTTCCCAGCAAGGCCGGCCAGCCATGGAGCTCTTAGGTTCCCCTGTTCCCAGCCCCAAATCTGTAGTTACAGGCTCATGTAGCCATACCCTGTGAGATAGCTATTAAATGGAGATTTTTGTTTTCACAGGGTAGAAGCTGCTGTGTGTGCCATGACATCTGTTAATAACTCTGCCTAGGAGTCCAGTGTTGTATGCTTGCTAACTGTCGCCTGTGGGTGTCCTGTGATGCTGGCTGACAGTAGTGAGGTGGAAAGCAGAGTCGCAGTTGACTAGAGTGATGATACATTGGGAAGTAGAAGCATCAGCCCCTAACTTTGGCTCAGTCAGTGATTGTATGATGTTTGACATATCTTTTGAATACTCTTTGGCCTTACCACTCCATCTGTTGAACTGAGTTCATAATAATTGCCCTGGTCTATCTCACAAGAATGTTGTATGAACAAATTAGATAAGTGTAAAAGTGCCTTGGAGGTAAAGCCATTCCATGAATAAAAATTAGTGTGATGTAGCTCCCGAAAAGTGTGTTACAGAGGCTAGTCTGCTTCATCTCTGAAGGCTTCTAACTAGATAAGGCTTCCTAATGGGTTCCTGTTCAGTGAACCAAGCACATCCTATCAGTTCATGGTTATAGTATTTAGGGGGAAAGATCGCTATACAAACATTTGTTACCTTGATAAAAATACACATTAAAATAAAAAATCGGTCTTAACTGGCCATGGTATCATTTAATTCTATAATCCTGAGCACTTGGTAGGTTGAGGCAGGAGGATCATGAAGTTGAAGCTACCGATTCACTTTCAGGCTAGCTTCGGCTACAAAGTAAGATCTTGTTCCTCCCCTATCCCCAAGTCTGTCATATTTAGAGAAGAGGAAGGAGAGATTGGTAAATGTTGAACATAAAACTTCAATTATGCAAGATGAATGATTTCTGGAGATTACCATAGAACATCAGCCTATGTTTGGTAGCATTGTCGTGCATAGTTAAATACATTTTGAGGGTAGCTCTCATGTTAAATGTTCTTAATGCGATACAATTTAAATTAGTCATATTGAAATGAAATAAAAACCTTCTAGCTAGCTTCAAATAACTGATAATGTACAGCTCAGTTTCTGTGGTTAATTTAGATGCTGAATAAGAAACATTTAATTAAGCATATGACATCATACGTAGGGAAGAAAGACTGATGCTTCTCAGGAAATCACTATTCTTAAGGATCTGACATTGCCAAATTGAGATTTTTTTTCAACTATGCTCCTGTCTTAAAACACGTGCTATTCTGATGCTTCTTCTCCATCACCCTTAGCATCTCATTTTCAGTCATAATGATGTACACAGAGTGACTTACTGTAACTCAGTCAAGCATGCCCCAAATCCGAGGCAAATGGGGAAGAGGAGAAGGAGGCTTCTAGAAGGATCCAGCAAGCGCTCTTGTTCCTTGTCCCCTTTCTCTTCACACACAGTGCCTGTGCAGGTTGGCAGTACCACCATGCCCAGTCCTGAAGAAGGAAATCGAGCAGACAGTTAACTAGACAACATATGTAAGAAGAGGTTCTCTCCAGACTAACACAGAAGCTTTCATCTTTGAGTCAAGTTGGTCTCTTTCTTTTGGCAGGGGACCTTTCCTTGTGGCTCTAGGGAAGTCCTGGCACCCAGAAGAATTTAACTGTGCTCACTGCAAAAACACGATGGCCTACATTGGATTTGTTGAGGAGAAGGGAGCACTGTATTGCGAGCTATGTTACGAGAAGTTCTTTGCTCCTGAATGTGGCCGCTGCCAGAGGAAGATACTTGGAGTGAGTGTTTGAAACTACTTCTTCATTTTTAGTGTATCCTAAAGCTACGTAGATTTTTGTAATAGATCTTTTCACTACTTTTACTTTTTATTTTCTTCTTGCTTGATCAGTCCTCTCTGCTTTCATTAGTTGTGTTTATTATAAAACAAAACTAAACAGACCTCTAAGGAAGTATATCAGACTCGTGGGGTTAGTTGTCTTTGGTTTTCTCTTACTAAACGCTGGCTTGTCTGGTGAAAGACTAGCCACTCTGGGAAAAATAATTTACTGTGGGTGTGCTACCTCAGCAGGACTCAGTTTGCTCAGGAATGAAGAGGTCGTTCAGGACCACACACACGAGCTTTCAGGACTGACACCTTCACTGGTTTAAATTAAATTCCATAGTTTTTATAAGAGCAGCCTTTCCCTGCTTGTCAGAGTTCAAGCACAGGACACTGATCTCATGAAATATAAAAAATTTCTAAAATGTGAAGCTTATAAGATTTTTTATTTGAATGAATATAATGTTTAAAACTGTGACTTCAGTTATAGAAGTGTACATGTGATAGGAAAAACATTTCAAGCTATGCTTTCTTTGGCAAAAGAAAGTAATAAATAATGATGAATAGATGTGCATCATGTTAAATAACATCCAATTTTCATTGACATTTAAGAGTCAGGCATCTACTGTAGGTGACCAGTAGTGGGGGGAATTTGATTTTAGAAGAAACCAGTGTTCTTGGCTTTAGCTTATACAACTTAGAATGGCTTTGCTGAATTCTACCTACTATTCTCAATCTATAAATACAGTAATGAAACTCTAGAAAAATGTGACTTATGGAAAACATGCTTAAGTATGTCTGAAACTTTAAAAATAGTTAACAGTTATACATATGCCACCTGACCAATTTCTATGCTGTTAATTTGTACAATGTGTTGGTAATAGAGGAATATAGTGCTAGCCTATCCCTTCATAAGTGCTGACAGATAATCAGTAAACTAGATTTAGTGAATAAACATATTCTGTGGATTAGAAAATAATTAATAAAAGTCAAGAATGGTAAAAACCATAAGACTCTAGGAAGTGAAAGAAAGAATTCCCATGTTATTAAATATTCTTCAGAAATTAGTTTTCAATTGTTTTACCTCTTCTCAGTGGAATCCTTGGAACAGTTCTTGAAAAACTAACAACTTCAAACCTCTTACTGATTAAAATCTCTTCCTAGTCTTGTGTCTTGGAGTAGTTAACCAGGAGGCTGTTGTGGACTAGGATCCTTGCTTTTATGCTTCACACTTTACGCAATGGAGTAAGTGCATAGTGCAGTCACAGCTGATTCCAAAAAGCTAAACACTCAATGAGCTGATTGGATTATACTGATTACATTATTGCTTCCATAATGCACTGGAGTTTAGGTTTGTTTTAGTTTTTAAATGCTTTCCTCTCCTTCATGACATTTTCAAGATAATGCCATGAAAGTTTTTTAGGTTAATGCATCCTGACACCGTTTGAAAGAAAGCAGAATGTGTTGTAACAAGCATTTATGTAATCCTTCCCTTATTCACTGCATGTATAGGGTTAGTAATAGTGATTATTCTTTGTTTACACATACATACTACAATAGTTTTCAGTGATATGTGAATCTGTCAGTACGCATCTCTTGTTTCTTTGATGAGATGTTCAAGATAAAGATGAAATACGTATGTCTACATTGAGTTGGCGTGGTACAACAGTAAGAGAAGGTATTGGTGTGTTTATTGTCGTCTTTCTTTAAATCCATCCACCTTTCTGTAACAGGAAGTCATCAATGCCTTGAAACAAACGTGGCACGTGTCCTGTTTTGTGTGTGTGGCCTGTGGAAAACCCATTCGCAACAATGTTTTCCACTTGGAAGATGGAGAGCCATACTGTGAGACAGGTGAGATGAGAAGCCATTAGTGCCTTAGTTGAGAATGAGGCTAAAACACTTCTGTTTCTGTAAAATTGAAAGAAAAGTGTAGGCCAACAAGGTTTCCTTATTATTTTAGAGACGTTACCTATTACTCTGAATATACAGCAAAACAAAAAGAATAATAACTGTCCATCACTTTGTCAAGACAACATTTCCAACTTCATTATGAACATTAAGAAGGTTGGCGTTACTTAGTAGGAAAAATATTTTCAGATCTCCAGTCATTTATAGATGCAAATTCTACCCAAAATATAGCTTAAAGCCACTTATTGTAGTAATGATACCAAGTAGTTATAAACATGAGAAATGTTTAACATTCTAATGTTACTGCTTTGCTTTTTAAAGCCACAACTTTGAAAATAAACGTGAACTCCTTTGCTGCCTTTACTGAATAGGAAAGTAATCTTGGCGAGGTTGCTCCCCGGTAAAGATGTTTTTGATAATTTAGGTTCTAAGAGCCTATCTCCTCCCTTTGCTTTGTTACCTGAACACCCAGCACTCCCATTCCTTTGCCACGTGTGCAAGTGAGCTTTCTTACCATTTACTCTTTATTCAGATATTATTCCCACAATGCATATTTTAAAATATGAGACCTGCTTTCCTTTATTCAGTTAACTACTGTTAACCGAATTCCCACTATTGTTCCCACTATTGGGTTTTAATCTTATATTAGATTGAAGTTCAAAATGTGGTCCTAGAAGAGGTTTTTCTACAGTGGTAAAGTTCAAGAAACCATCAACTTTTGTCTGAAGCTGGTTCAGAATCACCTACCTCTTTGCTCACTTGGTACTCTGACTTTCGCCTTCCCCTTAACCCCTTAGTGAGGAAGGGTTTGGCTCTGTTCCAGATTGCTCACCAGGAAGCCCCAAAACCGCCAATAAAATACCCCATGTGTTGTTAGCAGTATAAGTTGGCTGTAAGCTTTCTACCATCTTTAGAGTATCTCATGTTCTTCAGCTTATTTTTTCTGAAGAGAGACTTGGTTTTGTTTAGTTGATTGGCTGGTTTGTGAGTTTTAGAAAGTTTTGTAAGACATTCTGACTAACTGTACAAAAACATAAACATCTATCTAACCTGTGATGTTTAATGTGTTCTAAGAAGTCATGACAAACTAATGCATTGCTAGCAGAGGGGAATCATGGTCTATAAGTTTTATTCTTTTCCCCTAACCTTCAACCAGTTCTTAGCAATGTTCCCTTCTCAGTAGATGGTTGCACTGTCCACTGTCCAAACACCTAGGATTCCTCTTTCTCTGTTCTTCCGAAACAGAATCTAACAAGTAATTCCAGGCAGTTCCACATGCAGTGGATATTAGATAAGCATCTCCTTCCATCTCCAGTGTCGCCACTCTGACCAGCCTGCTCTCAGTCTTCGCCTGGACTTCTCATGTCAGCAATGGCAGTCAGATTGTGCTGGTGTCCTGTAAACGGCCTCTCCTAGAATGAGCACCGTCCTCCTGTTTTTTTGCCAGATTTCTCTCCTGCCTCTTTACATTCTGACACCAGATTTAACCATATCGTATCCCTTTACTGTTTCTGAACATGGCTAAGATTTTATGTCTGGCTCCAGGGCCTTCATACTTACCAGTTTCTTCTAACTGGAATATTTTCAGTGGGGTTCCTCCTTGTTGGAGTCTCCTCATGACTGTTATGTACCAGGGAAGGTTTTCCTAACCCTCCTAGAATGTAGTGTATGTCCCCTAACTATTCTATATCACAGCACTGGTTGTTGCTTCATTGTACCTATCACAGTCTCAACTGAAGCCTCCTAAGATGAGCATCCACACCTGTCCTTTTTGCCTCTCTGCCTCTGTGGTGCCTGGAGCATTGCTTGGTAGAGTCTGTGGAGGTGTATACAACACATGGTGCTAGAGAATATTTGCATCAAGCTGCATATTATAGAATCCCTCCCCTCCAACATCAGCTGGATTGACATTATTAAAGACCAAAAGTTGGCTCATAGGTCAACACAGCAGTGATGAAGTTGAATAAAAGAGAATAAAAATGTGACAGCACTCTTACTTAATAATAGAGAAAGGACAAGGCTGCTTTCATCGGAAGGGAATCCTGTTAGTATTTTAGAGCTAATCTGTCAAGTTATTCATATTATTTGACTAAAGATTTCCAGTATGGAGTCATAAAATTAGAAGGAAAATATAACAAAAGAAATTGTGCCTGGTTTTATTGGCATAGTCCAGCTAGGAACTCAGTCACAGTCCTTATTTGTGAAAAAATGTCCTGGAAAAATGCTAACCGGTAAGATTTGCCAAGTTTGTTCTCAATTTATATTATCTAGGCTCACTGTTGCAAATGATTGAGAGTCCTCTTACTGTTCCTCGACACATCCAAGTGTACTGAAAACTACACAGAACAGTCATCTCCTGTTCATGCATCTGGGCATTTAAACAGAGAGACATGGAACACAGGAAATAAAATAAAGAACTAAGTTTCATAATGTTTGCCATCCTGAACATACATCCTAAGTTGAGTAGTTGTTCCATCCAGTCCAGTGAGGAAATCCCAACCAAGCTGTCCCATCCCCAGTGGATACTGTGTTCCTCACTTCCACCTCAGTCTTAACCTTTGTGTCTTGCTTAACTCCCATCTTACCACTGTTTTTCTGTGACCTGCCATCTTTAAATTACATCTCTCTCCTAACCTGATGCAGATTATTATGCCCTTTTTGGAACGATATGCCGTGGATGTGAATTCCCCATTGAAGCTGGAGACATGTTCCTTGAAGCTCTGGGTTATACCTGGCATGATACTTGCTTTGTGTGCTCGGTAAGTAAGCTGTCCTGTCCTGCTCAAAGCTCAGTGCTCGATGGAAGGAACAGCACTCTGGTCTTTCCCTTCCTTAAAGCTAACGGACGCTGGGTTTTGATATTCTTAAAAGTTGGATTTGACATTATTTGACATCTAATAAGATCTTACCCCAGAGAAAGTATGACTTTTAATGCATTCTTATCTCTAAGGAGAGGATTAGTGCCTTTTTTAATATGAGTTCTTTTCTTAAATTCCTTTATTAAACACTTTAAGTTATTTGGAACATTGGGTATTTCTTAAATAGAAAACAAATTATAAAAAACTGGGGAACCAGGAAGATGGCTCAGTTTTCTTCCTGACTGATAGATGGCTCATGAATTTTCTTTTCTTTTTGAAACATTTTACCGATTTCACTTGCTACGTTAATGCTCTTGGTTTTGATTTATTTATTTTTGGTGTATGTACATGTGTTTGCATGTATTTGTGTGTGTTCATGTGTTTATGTGCTTGTGGAGACTGAAGGACAACCTCAAGTATCGCCCTCAGAAAACTGGCCCCTCCTTTGAGACAAGGTTTCTCATGGGCCTGGAACCCACCATTGGGCTAGATGGTCTGGCCAGAGCGCCCCAGGGACACTCTTCTCTTCACCTTCCCAGCCTTGGGATTACAAGCATGCATGTGCTACAATGCCTAGCATTGTACATGGTTTCTGGGGATCAAGCTCAAGTGCTTTATTGACTGAGCTATCCCCAACAGCTCTTTATGGGGACTTGGTCTCACTATGTAGCTCTGGCTGACCTGGAACTTACTATGTAGATGAGGTTGCCCTTGAAATCGTAGAGATCCGCCTGCCTCTGCCTTCTGAGTTCTAGGACTACAGGTGTGCATCACTATACCTAGCCTTCTTTTTACTTTTAATGATTAAGATAGATCAAAAGGTTAACATTAACCTAAGATAATTTTTATAATTTAGAAAGCTAATATTCAGTAAAGATGCCTCATTCCAGTGTTTGATATCTGTTACTGTGGTTAGATTTAATATATCTAACAGTGTTTGATACCCATTGTATAAGAGAAGAGACAGTGGTGAAATCAAATGATTTCTCCAAACATTACCTTTGAGCACTTCTTGTTTTCACTTCATTCATCTTTTAGACTTCATAAAGTTTATAAAAAGCAGCTTTTTTTACATATTTACCTTCTCAGGAAAACCTTCTCATGAGCATTGCCATTTGGAAGACATCCGAAACTATGTGAAGGCAAAAGTGTGGGTGGCCTGACCACAGAACCACTCAGCAGACAGATACTGTGCAAGATGTTCACTGTAGAATCAAGTTTAATCAGTTCTTTCATGAATGGTTTCATCCAGGAAGTAAATTAAAATCAGCCTCTTGACTGGAGAGAAGGCTCAGTGATTTAAAAAACACTCGCTGCTCTTGTGGAGGACCCGAGTTTGGTTCCCAACACTCACATCAGACAGCTCACAACCAGGGTTCTCAGTGTACCTGGCCTCCCGAGGCACCCGCACTCACATACCCATACCATACTCAGACTCATATACCTAATAAAAAATAATAATCTATGGCCAGTATATAATAGGAAAGACTGACATTGGGTTTGGTCATGTTTGGCAAAGCAATTGAACTGTTTCTTTGTGAATGCTTTAATTTTTTTATAAGAGGAAATAGATTCTTTTGATTAGAATTTGTATTCTTAATGTGAATTTTTGATGTATTGAAGTTTTCGTTAGGACTAAGTGCTTCCTCTCAGTAAAGAAAAGCAATCATTGGTGATTTCAATAAATCAGACAGTGTTCCAGAAAAATAATCACTCTTTGCTTTTCCAAGATGACATGAAATGTTGTAGTAATCTGAAATGTCAGGGTGTCTCACATAACTGTCTAAAGCACTTATAATGTTACTCATTGGGGACAGTCACTTCCCTTTGGGAGATCTGATTTAAATAATGATATTCTTTTAAGTAATGCTTCTTTTTTGCAGGTGTGTTGTGAAAGTTTGGAAGGGCAGACATTTTTCTCCAAGAAGGACAAGCCACTTTGCAAAAAACATGCTCATTCTGTGAATTTTTGAAGATCAACAGTTCCAGGAAAGAGAAGAAATCTGAAGAAAAAGGGGGAAAATTTAAATTACCATTTAATTTTTAGTTTTAATATTTATATGAAGTTCTAAAATAGTAGTAGCCCTGAATGGATAAACGCCAACATTAAAAACCAACTCTGTGAGAAAATGTTTGGCTTCAGAAAGTCACAGACAGTTTGGGATTTATTATGACTAGCCTGTATTTTCTGCCCATGAAGTAGTCTTTACAAAAATCAATTTCCTGACTATTAAATTCATCTTAGAATAAATTGGTAAAGGATTACACTTTAGAATTAAAAACTCTAGCCTCTATGCTGAAGTGATACTTTCCTTGTCGGGTAGCTATGAGAATTCACAGAAGGCAATACAAGTGCCTTAAACTTTATTCATAAGAATAGTTGTTTAAGAAACCTATTTTATCTTTAAAATAGTAAGTAAGAGTTTAAATAAATGTATGAGTAGGTGGTGTCTTTTTCTTTTTAGTGTGTGTACATGCTTTGGTTCTATCGTTGGTTCTTTCAGTAAGACGGTCCAGGGAAGTTTTGATCAAAGTGTGGCATGCCGTAAGAGACACTGTGATCTCTTATGTTCTTCCCAAGGCTGCCATTGTTGCTTAAAGGTTGCAGATGCTGGTGTCCCTCCAGCTGGGGCAGTTTGCTTGCGTTGTGTGTGGCTCACTACCTGGGCTAGGCTACCATGCTTCTTAGGCTGAGGTGAAGATAATTCAGTAGTGTTAGACTCCAATAGTTGTCTTTCTCTCTCTCTTTTTTAAGAGAATAGGTAGAAGATAAAGGGTCTAGAAATTGGGAAAATAAAGCAGTTGTACCTGGAAAGTAGAAAGAGCCACTACCCCCTTTCATATGATGAGCTGATTGGTTCTTGCCATTGTGTCACGGACTGGAGAGTTGGAAACTACTCCTTGCCCAGTAATATTTTTGGATTGAGGATTATGATAAGATCCAAGTTTGTGTTGTTACTGTGTTTTTTCTTATTTGGAGTTGTTCTGGGATTTTGTTTGTTTGATGTTTTTTTGTCTAGGATTCTTTTCTATCAGTAAGAAGTAAATTCCCTCCAATTGTGTGATCATGGAGTTAGGCAACTCTTACTCACTGGCATTTGCTAGTGCAGGGGGTACTGTGATCCATTACTCACATGGTCCTGGCATTTGGTAGTGCATGGGGGACTGTAATCCATTACTCACATGGTCCTGTCATTTATTCTGTATGATTGGGCTGAGCATTGTTTAGGTACCACTTGTAGTCAGGAAAGTGACCGTGAGAAAGCCGTGCAGTGTGGCTCACTGCCCAGTGAGAAAACAAATTATGCCATTTAATATTTTTTCTCTTTGTTTCTACAATGAATGAAAGCCCATGACCCTGCTGAGTTATAGCTAAATCTGTTGAGAGCATGGTACTTTCAAAATTCAGACAGCGTCCCCTGGTTCTTGCTATCCCATCCTTCAAGAGCACCTGTGCATCCATTTGTGTGTGTGTGTGTGTGTGTGTGTATGTGTTTTATAGAGGAGATCTTAGGCTACAGTATTTGTTTAACCTCCCTAAGAACTTTCAAGGTATCTGTCCTGAAAGCTGCTAACTTATGGTCTAGTGAATTTATATTATATGCAGATAATAATGAACTGGGGGATAAATGAGCAGGAAGGGTGACACACATCACAAACCAGAAACGTCTCCAGTAGCAGCCCAGACTACCTCCTCACCTGTGCTTGTAGGGAGGCAGGAAATGTCTTCAGAAGTCAATGCCGCAACTTCATGCATTAGATCTCATGGCTGCTGCAGTGACCAATAGCAGACTCACTGGCTGGGGTGCGTTATTTCTGATCTGAATGTCAGGCTTTGGCTTTATACTACAAAATAAGTTGGTGATTTTTTTTTTTTGATGTGATAGTGTTTTTTGTCTTGTAGATGATACACCATGATATTTGACAATTCTTTGACATTTGCATATTCAAAGCATTTTCTTTGACTTGGATTTCTTATAAAGTTATCTTTCTTTAAGGATTTCATTTTTATTAAACTTTATTTCTCTGTTACTTGTGTATATAATGCTGCATTTTATAATGCTGTATTTCTCTAAATTTAATCCCTAAAACAGTAGTGTGGCTTGCTAATTGGCATTGTGTCTTTATTCTTTGCCTACCATATTGTATGGCAAGTTTTGTATCTGTTCCTAAAACAGTGGCTCCTGGGAGATGAGTTCTCACCATAACCAGAAGAGTCTTCTGCAGTGAGGATCGGCATGCTTCATTTTCCAGCACAGACCTTTTAGTACCTGGCACAGCACTTTACCCTTCTGGCAAGCTCCCTGAGTATTTATTATAAGTCTTCTGTGTCAGCAGCATTTTTCATTACTATGTTTTCAACGTAGAACATTGAGCTCTCCTCACGCTAGATGTCTCTTTTGAAGGCTGTACTTGATTGGCCCTGGATGAAAACAATAGTGCATGATTCTTTACGTCCCTTATTCCATTTCTCATTTTTCAGACTTTGATGGGCCCAAATGGACACTGTTCTCTAATTGTTCTGGATGGCTGTTGCCTGTTGAGGTAGCAATCTCTGTTTGTGTTCCTAGCGACTCTGTGCTTCCCATTGGTAGGGTTACCTTCGCCTTGTAAACCTAAAGCCTACTTATTTGGCCACAATATTAAAACAAAAGTAATCATTTGTCTGTTGAATACTGATATAAAACTGTGTTTAAAATGATCTACAACAAAATGCAGTCTTTTCAAGGAACCCTAGGTTAGAAGCACTTCTGTAGAAAAGTAATTGCTGCAGTGTGAAGCCGGTGTTACATTACTGTTTTTAGGCATTTGCAGTTCAGTCATCTCCATTGGAGCGAGGGGAAACACAGAAGATAGTTTTACGCAAATGAACCCTCATTTCAGTCTGCCCCTCACCTCCACACGTCTAAGGTATTGGATTTAGATACGTAATGTGTCATTTGCCACTGTCGATTGTTGTCTTTTGTTTCTTTGCATTTTTAAGTTCGTGTGCAGTTGCTCTTTGCTTTTGGATATGTTTTCTGATTAAAAAAAAATCACACAAGAAATATAATCTGTGTAGTGATACTTTAATGAGCACATACTCAATAAACAATTGTAATGGTTGACTTGCACGCCTGTTTTTTTTCTCCGGATGGTATGTGGTTTCACTTAAGTGAACATGGGGAGAAGTCATGTTCCATCCTCACAGGACCAGAGAAGACGCAATAACCCCTGAAGAGCCTCTGACATGGGATTAGCCAATCCCAATGTCCCAGAAAGAGGACATTTGAAAATACTACATCTACTCTCTATTATCCAGTTTTTGTGCTTTGCATATATAATGTATATAAGACATGTTTGTAAATCAATAGATAAGCTGTCTTTAAATATATTTATTGCTGAAATTATTCATTGGAATGACCTAGTATCATGCCTTGTTATGTCACAGATCATAAGCAAAGAACAAATTCCCTGCTGTCTTCATTTGGCATGAGCCAGGATATGTACAACTCAGCTCAGTCTCACTAGCTGACTGGTCATTAGGCTCATTCACCTCTTACTCATTTGTTTATCGACTTGAGAGAGGGTTTTTTTTTTTTTCTAACTATACAAATTAAGAGAGATGTCTGTGTTTCAGGCTGTACATTGGGAATAGGAGAGAAACTCAAGTCTATTTTGCCCACAGTATATTAAACTCCAGAAGCCAAACTTTTAAGGGCATCGAGTCTGCATCTGACATTTTAATAGCTGCTGTTTGGTTTCTGTCAATCACGTCATTGCACATTAAAATGCACCGACGGAATAAGAGATCTGTCATTCCTTCGTTAAGAAACAGTAATCCAGTACAAGATTTATAGGCTTACGTCTCAACTGTGTGTTCACAATAAACTCCCCCTTCAGTGCTGAAACCAGAGCAAACCTCCCTGCCAGTCAGTGTTTTCTACTCACATGTCCCCAATATAAGATTATCAAAGGTTTTCTAACTGAACTACATATAAAAATCCTTTTGCCAGCAAAAGCTTAATTTAGGTTGGCAGTTTCCCGTTCTGAGTACTCTCAGACAAGATCTTGGTTATATCAGAAACACATAGGCACTGATGTATTATTAGCAGGCCTGGTGTTAATTAGGGAGAATTACCAGAAATAGTTTGCCTTGTGGAAATTTATTACAGAATCACACTTGACTGATGGCAGAGTAGGAGTTGCTGAGAGAGAGCAGCTCCCACTCATAACCACTAATTAATAGGGTGCCAAAATTCCGCAGAGAAGGTTGCATCCCAAGTGTGGGAGCCTCACGGGGAAAATGGTTCCTGTGCAGTACTTAAAATTTAACAGAGGAAAGGAACCGGACACATGGCTACCTAACAGAATAGCAGGCTGCGGGGGCATTGGGCTGTATGAATGAAAGGGCTTAACTCAGTAAGTGCCGAGCCCCAGAGTGGCCTGTGAGTATGAAAGGGTTATACATTTTGTTTTGTTTCCTGACTAGATCTTACTATGTAACCCAGGCTGGCTTGAAACTTGAAATCCTCCTTCTTCTTCCTCGGTCTCCTGAGTTCTGGGATGCCATGCTTACACCATAATGCCAAACTCGTGCATATTATTATTTTTAATATGGCAACTATCTGCTTCCTAAGCTTCATTTGATGAAGAAAATCTGGTGCTCACCATGTTGTCTGTGGTGTGTCATTGGATTCTTACTCTTGAGTCCATGATTTACAGGCTGACTTTTAGGTGGCAGGATCACAGGAGTGCTTAATAAGTAAGGTGTGGCTTGTACCCTTGAATGTGGAGGAGGAGGAGGACGAGGTACATCTAATGATTGGCACTAATGGCAGAGTGCTGGGGGAGCCCTCCTAAATTATAGCTTGCCAAGAAATCAATTTTTTTCCTGTCTGTAACTACATGTAATTACACACAATAAAGCTTGGAGCCGTTGTTTAGTGTAGAAGAATAAAACATTTCCATGTCAGAAAACCGCTGATCACTGACCTCAGGGAGAAAAATAAAATGATTTAGAATTCACAGAGAGTCTAATTCTTCAATTTCTCAGTTATGGTAAATGCAGTTCCCAAGGAAAACAACTTCTGTGCCAGGCCCAGATATGATTGACATAGTCTCTTAGAGCATTCATGTTTCAAAAGACAGTTTCTGTCTCTGGGGCCAAAGTGTTCTAATTGGATTCCAAGTTTTTCATTTTCATATTCTAAACTCATATTTTTCCCTAATTCAAATACAGCTTGGTTTTTTCTTCTCTCCTCCCTCCCCTCACCTTTTTGTCTTGGCTTGTCCCCACACACAGCTGGCGCCTTTATAATTTGCCCAAAAGTCTCTTTGTTTTGGGTTTGAAATCAGCTCTAATACCTTACAGTGCCCTTGTACTTCTGACACCATCGTATCACTAATAACCTACCTTTTCGCTAGGTCAGTGGGAAAGTGGACGGTGCTCCAGTGACATCATAGCTTATTAGTTTGGGCATAAATAAAAGTTTTCTTTTGTGAAACCCTATGTTGCCGTCATTCTGACTTGGGAAGTTTTGCCCCTGTTTGCTTGAGAGTGCTACCAGTGTCCATCCTGAATGAAGTAGAGAGCTGAAAACATGGAGCTTTCCATGCATGAACTTCACTGTGTTAAACTGATTCTGTTCCATCACTTGACACTTGTCTTTCATTCTGCTCTGTTAAATTATTATGCTACTCTGTAAAGCTTTTCCTGGTACCGTTTTAAACATTTTGAATTTTAAAAAAAAAAAGGAATTTAACAAGCAGGTTGAGGCACTTTGTTCTTGAGAAAGGATTCTAACCCATGTGCATCTATCGTAGCCTGCTTATTCCTGATCTTGCAAACTTTGATGCCTTTTAACAAAGCCAACATAGATTATAATAGTATAAAATAAAGCCAGAAGTAAACTGTGTTTGCTTCTCTGTGTTATCTTAGTCTGGGCCCAATCAGAATGGGAATCACATAGTAATTTAATAGAAGTGAAGGAATTTGGATTAATGAATTATTAAACAGATACAAGATAGCAACGTAATGATAGAAATATACAGACAAGTCTAAAGGATAACAGGGCTAGAGAGAGAGCTCAGTAAGTACTTGGCACAAAAAGGAAGACCCAGGTTCAGTCCCCAGCACCATGTAGAAAGGGCAGTGCAGGTACACAACTGTAACTCAACACGGAGGAAAAACGGGAATTTCTGAGGCACGCTGACACTAATCTATGAGTGTCAGGCCAGTGGGAGACCCTGTCTCAAATCATGCACCCAGGAATAAAACAGACATGCACACAATAAATAAATAAAATAGTAGGTAGCATAAGATGAAGGGCAGCTTGAGAAGGAGGCCCTGTCCCTATGGTGAGGGCTCACAGCTTGTTGGAGACAGTGGTTTCAGTCCACCAAATGACAGAGATGTTCTCTGGGTTGCTGAAGCCAGAGCTCAACCTCAGTTCTAAGCACCAAGTTAGATGCTCAGGTGGATGCATAAGGAGCTGGGGTGCTACGTTGGGCACAGGCCTGGAAGAGAGAGTAGTGTGTCAACTGCAGGTTGTGATGGAGCCCAGGCCAGGGATGTGACATCTTGAAAGGTCTGCACTCTGGACTCAAGACTGGCCGGTGCACCGTCAGCTATCCCCATGCACAGGCAGCACTATGACCACACAGAAAAGCAAAATGCAGCACCAACCAGAAGAGCTGCTCCTTGCAGCTGCAGCATGCTTCTTAACATGACGAAGCTTAACACCATGACTGCAACAAAGGAGAACTGCTTTGAGTCCAGTCCAGTGTCTTAGAGCAAACTTGGAAAGGGAGATTTGGAACTGGAAGTCAATAAAGTTAGTAACTGACACTGGATTCAAAAGAAAACAGAATTCTCCACTCCACTGACTTCTATAATAGAGAACGTGGTGCATATTGATGAACTGCAAAGCCAAACAAGCTGAGCTGGAGCCATCGCCTAGCACACCAAAGGCCTGGGCTTAACATCACAGAAACACAGGTGAACAAGAAATCCTAGCCTGGTGTGGGAGCGCAGCCTGGAATCCTGACACTCGGGAGACTGAGGGAGGAGAATTGCCATTTTAAGGACAGCCTATACATAGTGTGGCATTATTCTAGGCCAACCTGGGCTGCTATGGAGTAAGACCTTATTTCAAAATAAAAAAAAAAAAAAAAACGGGGGGAGGGTGAGATGGAGATGTGGCTCAATTAGTAGAATCTTGCCTCGAATTTTATGAAACTCTAGATTCAAGCTCCAGCATAGTGGTACATGTCTATAATCCCAGCACTGGGGAGGTAGAATCAGGAGGCTCAAAGGCTGAAGGCATCTTTTGTCATATAGAGAACCAAGACCAGCCTGGGTTACATGAGGAAAAATGAGGGGAGAGGAAAGGAGAGGAGGGGAGGGAAAATGCAACCAACAAAACCTACCTTGTTCTTTATTGTCAGAAATCTTTTGATAATATACTTTCAATGTACAAAGTTATTGCCACATTGCACTAATATGTTTTTCAGTCTTCCCTTCAAATGTCTAGTATAACTGGGGGGTTGTGATTAGTTAAGAAACTAGTTTGGATATGACCAAAGAAGTTTTTACACACATCCGTATTCTATCACAATGCTTCTCATGTATGGAAAAGGTTGAAACATTGTTACTTAATTGTGACTTCAGTATACTGGAGTTATTCTGTGTGATCCACAGTTCATATTACATATGCACATTAATCAGTTTCATAGTCCAGTCCCAGAAGGAAGGTCAACAGTTTTCCCCTCTGCATTAAAGGATGAGAGGGTATATCAAGTCTTGTCTAGTCCAGATTTGGACTTTTTGTAGATACATTGTAATTTGTGTGGTGTCTTATCTGTTACCCGAGGAAACACTGGTGGTTCAAAGCACTCACTACCTGTAATAAAGTTTACTCATTTTACCAATAAATTGTATCCTCATAGCAATATGATGGTGAACCAATAGAATATGATTGAGATACAGTTTCTCTAAAGGCCAGTTTAAATTATTGTCCAAAACAATGACGCATGTATTTTAATCCATATTAGAAATTAGGGAATGAAATAACCCTAAGAAGTTATTTTCTAAAAATATACACCTACTACCTGGAAAATTTGAGAGTTAGATTTTTGACTAGACTAGGGAGAAAATACATTTACTTTGAGTCCCTCTCACTAAGAGTTATGTCTACGCTGATAGTAATGCTGGTATCAAGAAGACACGGCTTTGATGGACCATGCAGCACCGAACGCTGTATCCGTCCGACGTGCAGTTGCCTGCTGCACAGATGTCAATATTTGGGAGTCTGGCATCGGACCATCTGTTCTTCAAGGGTATTTGTGATGCGATAGTCCTCTCTGCAATGTGCCATTTGCCGTCCTTTGTGCTTTCACTACATTTCACAGTCCACATGCTGTGGTTCTAAAAAGCCACAGGACTCATGAGAGAGGGCTGGACTGAAGTGTACATAATACCAAACGTGATGATTAACTAATTAGAAAACTGCAGGAAATGCAATTAATGTTGCTTCATCATCTTGAAGTTCATGGTGTCGTGTATAAGATGGTAGAAAACAAGTCAGTATGGTTGACATCCAGTAATGTTACCTTATCTGTGTGATGAATTTAGACCCCAGTGTGAGACTGAAGAATGAAAGATAGAAAGAGCAGAGGGAGAAAACTGCCGGTTACACTGACAAAGTTGCATAGATCCTGGTTTTATTCAATCAAAATGAAATCTTTGCTGTTTCATAATGGCTCACACCAGTGCTAAGTCCACCGGAGCAAAGCTGGAAAATCCAGCTGCCTACACATCTGTTTTGCATGAGCCCTCAATCATCAGCCAACACTTCTGCCATAGGAATGGATGTCTGGGTGTGATGTCTATGGCTATGTGACTTTCTAAGCAATCACTCTGGAAGACATCGTAACAAAATTCACGCATGCCATGTCCTGTGCCCAGAAATTATAGACTTGTCTGGGTGGTGTTAAGGATTTGACCTATTGAGTGTGCTCACACCTGCTTCTTACATTCAACTTGTTAATCCTTTGTTCAGAAAACGAGACATTGTGAAATATGTGAACGGGCTGCTATGACTTAAATCCTAAGTGTTTAGGCTCTTAATCTGGCTGAAGCTAAAATAACACTGATGGAATAACGTGTGGTTTGGACTTCTATCGCACCCATTATGCTTTGGAAACCTTAACTACTCACATTGAGATCTACAATTGGTTAGGGCATCTGCTTGAGCCCCAAGGGATGAGCATTCTGTTTAGTTACTTACTCCAAAATAATTTTTTCCGTTTGATTTTTGAGACAGGGACTTGTGTAATTCCACCTAGCCTCAGACTTGCTATGTAACCAAAGATGGCCTTGAATTTATGATCCTCTTGCCTCTACATCCTGAATTCTGGGATTATAGGTGTACACCACCCATGCTCTGATGGTTTGTTTTATAAGTTATTTTCTCACAATTTCATACACACACACACACACACACACACACACACACACACACACACACACACACACTGTAATACCTCCCCCGCATTGTTTTCTCATTCCTTCCCCTTCCTTCCCACCATGACTCCCTCCTACTTTCAGTTCATGGCCCACTGCATTTAGTTCAAACTGCTGCAAGATCTTAGGTGGGTTTATTCACTTGAACTAGGACAATTTCTCATTAGCTACACCACTGTGGGCTATTGAAAGGATTGTAATAAAATTTACTCATTCAACTAATAAATCTCATACAGCAGTATGATGAGGAGCCACTGGAATATGATCGAGACCAGCTTAAACTATTGTCAAAGTGAAATCAATAACCAGTAATGATGGAATATAGCAATTATGCCTAAATATACACGTCCTACGCTTAGCGAGAGGAGATCTTATTTAGAAGAACATGGCACTGGCATTGTGAATGTTGAATTCACTCAGGTGGAACTTATACATAGGTCTCCCATAGCCTGGCCAACAATTTGAATCATGTCCAAACCAGTATTGTTGGTTTTTAAAATTATTGGCCAAATTGTACATAACAGAGACGCTGAGCACTTTGGGAGCAAAGAGGAAGGAGAAAGGAGACAACGAAAGAAAACTGCCTGCGGAGATGGGCCTCTCCAAATGCTCTTGTCCCCTGGCCCTGCTCTGCCCTCCGCACAGCCCTTGGGCCAGCACTGCCTGCTGGTCTCCCCAGTCTGCACTCCCAACCAAACTGCTTATCAGTGTCTCCACTTCAAACCCATCAAATTCTCAACCTGGAATCACCTAGTGAGCAATCATTATTTCTGCTCTCGAACATTTCCAGAGTGATGTTGGAGACTTCCCAAGTGCCGGTCGACTGAGGTTTTTTGTTTGTTTTTGAAACTGGTCCTCTCTTGTTTAGTAAACTTAGGACCCTGGGAGAGTGACAGAGCTGGTTGAACCTGCGTTCCCTCACTCATGTCCCCTGACCCTCTTGGAGGAGAGATTGCCAATGTTCAACAAAGATTATGACATTTAAGTGAGGTAGTGTTTCTCTAAAATACCAAGAAACCCACGAAGCCCTGTCTACTAGGAGACAAAGAGACATTAAACATAAAACAAAAGACCTAGTCATTCATTCAGGAAATACCCTTATGGACTATGTGAAAAGACTGTAATTGACTTTAGTGATGCCTGCATAAATTTCAGGTTACTATCAACCATCTACCTTGGAGATTCACAATGTACACTTTAGCTGCATAGTTTTGCCACTAACTTAAAATGATTAGTAGTTGTAATATAGATTTGCCAAAGACATTTGACTGTGCGTTACTTTACTTGATGAACGCCTTTTCTTCTTTTTCTTTAATTAATTAGTTAAGCGTGTATGTGTGTGCGCATGTGCACACATGCACGAGCGCCACGGTCCATGGTCAAAGCACAACTCTTTGGAGTCCATTCTCTCCTGCCACTTTGTAGATATGAGAATCTGAATGTCACTCAGGTTGTTAGTCTTGCCTAAAGCAGTTCCTTTGCTGGCCGAGCCACCAGACAACCTCAAGAACACCTATTCTACATAACGCAGTTTGGGAAAGTTTGTCCTTCCTCTCTTATAGAGCATCTGTCCTTTGCCTTGCCGATCTTGTGTCTTAGACCAGTGGTTCTCAAGCTGTAGAGTGCACTCAAAGCTGCTGGAGGCATTGCTAGCCTGAACCCCAGACTTTCTGAGGTAGTAGGTCTGGAGCAAGATAGAATCTGCCTCTTTACCCGTGAAGCATATCGGCAGCCTGAACCAGCTCCTTGAGAAGCCCTCCAGTAAGTTCATGGAGACCATCCCTTCTCACCACAACTCTCTTTCCATGAGAGGCCGGGGCACCTCTCCAAACAGCCTGATTTAGTAGGTGTGGGGGTGGGGAGCAGGGTGCGTATAATTGTGTCTCCAACAAGGCCCAGGCGACCTGCTCTGACACCACAGAGGCTTGGGCATCATGAAACAACACAGTGAGCCCCTTTCTAGCCTGCAGGTGGTGACTAATATCTCTCTCCTTTGTGTCTACTAAAATCAGAGAATTCACACTAGACTTCTGAAAGTTAGATGCTTAGAAAAATATAATCTACATTGGGAATTTCACAAGTTTTTTTTTCCCATGATTTTCTTTGAAGAGTTTTATGGCAGTATGGGCGTGAGGGATGAAAGAGGTGACAGACCAGATTTGCCTGAACCAGAACTCCAAATGCCTGCAATGGCCATGAACCCAAAGAAGGGTTTAGAATTCGGTTAAATCTCAAATGTCATTGTTTCCCCCACCATGTTTAGGACTGTTAACCTCCCCAACCTTTTATGACTGTCCCTATCCTTAAACTTCATGGACCAATACATCGGCATCTCCAGTGGAAGCCAAAGTGATGAATTCTGCAGGCTGCCAGGTATTTCTCTTGCTCTAGACGTGGCACTTTACCAGTTCTGACCAGTGCTTTCTTCTTGTGCTGACTCTGTTAGCTTTACATAAGCCAGAGTCGTTTTGGAAGAGGAGATCTCAATTGAGAAAATGCCCGCTCCCCACTAGATTGGCTTGTGGGCAAACCTGCAAGGACTTTTCTTGATTGATGGCTGATGTGGGAGGGTCCAGCTCACTGTGGGCGGTGCCATCCCTGGGCTAGTATACCTGGGCACTATAGGAAAGACTGAGCAAGCCATGAGAAGCAAGCATTAGGCAGCTTTCCACCAGGGCCTCTGTGTCAGTTCCCTCACGCATGTTCCTGCCCTGACTTCCCTCGGTGATGGACTGTGATACGGGAAATGTAAGCTAAAATAAGCCCTTTCTTCCGCAAGCTGCTTTTGGTCATGGCATTTTATCACAGCAATAGATACCCTAATGCAGGCACTTCTCTATAAACTCCCTCAGTGGTCTCCACACTGATTAGTAACTCTTGACATATCCTTTTCAGAACCCAACACCTGAGCAAGCGGGCAGAGAGGACCTGTCACGGGCTTCTTGAGCTTCTAGGTGAAGTTAGTTTTCACTTGGAAAACCGTGGAAGGAATGAATGCCAGATTTGGTCACCCACTTTGCTGGAAGGCCTTGAGAAAGTCTCCTTTTCTAACATGAAAAGCACTGTGGGCCTCTGCTGTATGATACACAGCCATTCAAATTCCCACAATGACAATGGCTTCTCTTTAGGAATAAGTTAGTTTTTGTTTTGAATTATGATCTATAACGTTGGCCTTTCCCTACCTTAAAGCTAACAAGCTGATTTCCCCCACTTCCACCTCCAAACTGTTGAAACTTGCCTTACTCCTGGTAAAAGGAAAGACTGACCACAGCCATAGTGTGGGTATGTGTGTGTGTGGGGGGGGGGGGGGTGTGTTGTAGTGGGGAGGTCCTCGGAGTTGTTGTTTTCTTAGCAGTCTTGTGCAAATGAACTGAAGGTTTAACACTTAGGTACTGTTTGAAGATGTAATGCAACAGAGCTCAGAGTGGGGTGTCGGGGAACCCCATGGCTGCCCTTACTCAAGGCCCCTTCAGTACAGCTGTTCTGAGAGATGCAAAGCTAAAGCTTTGTTGCCATGGGCTTAGACCCAAACAAACCCATGCCTGTTCTGGTATGTAGATTATGTTCTCCAAGGACAGCCCTGTTCACTTATTCCATGTCCATCTGTGGGACCTTTGGGTTTCAATCACTCCTGCACCATATCCCATTCTAAAGCTGCAGCTTGTTATATGATATAGTGCCTTGTCACTTAACAGCAAGCTCTGGCGAGGTTGAATCAACCCTGTTCCTCCTGCAGTCCCTAGCTATACTGGAGCCTCTGTCCTCGGGGACCTTGCTGTGGGACCACCTTGCAGGCGTTAATACTTTTCCCACTAAACCTGCTTGGATGGGAGCCAGCTTGAATGCTGCATTCAACGGGGTGATGGAGATTCCAGGATGCCGTTTCGTTCTAAGGCACAGAGTGCAAAATTGCTTCTCTCTCGAATCTATGCTTGTCCTTCTTAATTTCCCGCTTCCCCCTCTGCCTACATTCTGGGAGGTGACTGTCCATGTGGTTCCTTCCAGTGCAATGATATGTAGATGCCTCATTCTTTTTTTTTTTTTTTTTTTTTTTTTTTTTTTGGTTTTTTGAGACAGGGTTTCTCTGTGTAGCTTTGCACCTCTCCTGGAACTCATTGGTAGCCCAGGCTGGCCTCGAACTCACAGAGATCTGCCTGGCTCTGCCTCCCGAGTGCTGGGATTAAAGGCGTGCGCCACCACCACTAGGCAAGATGCCTCATTCTTGAGGACTCAAAGCAATTTTAAGGCCTAAAAGGTCTTCTAAAAAATGCATGTTAAAGAGGTAGAGAGTGCGTACATACTGCTGAATCAAAGTGTAATTAGCAAGTTTAACACAGTGATAATTTTCACCAGAATGCTCTCCTGCATTTGCCCAATGTACTCATGTGCCATGGTTAGGGAACTAGAGCGATATTATTTTCCAGGCAGCTGAGAGAAAAGTGTTTTTTGTCCTGCAGTCAATTTAAGACACAGTGTATAATTGTTCCTCTAGAGAAATCACCATGCCCTGAGTTCCTCTAAGAATTCCTCTGTGAGTGACATCTGGTAAGGAAACTGCCCCCATTGATTTCATACTCAGAATGTGTAGAAAAGGCCATCATTTGCATAAAGTCACCAGTTCTTATCCCAGAATGCATTTCTGCAAAGGGCAGAGAAAGGACGTGATCCACCCAGACAGCCGCTTCATTCACCTTGTCACAAGTTCCTCTATTAAACAACTGAATTTTAAAACCGTTAAACAACCACACTCCACTTCAATCACTCTGAATGCAGAAGCAGCCGACAGACCTCTCTGAGTTCCTGAGGCTTGCATTCCGATGAAAGGAAACACAATACACAAAAAGCACCGGAATCCAAAAAAGGTCAGGTGTAAGTGGTGTGCAGTTAGTAGGGGTGTGGGGCAGAGGCTGAAAGCCTGGGAGAGCCAGAAGTGAGCCGCAAGGAGTCTTGGGAGAATGTTGTTCCAGGCAAAGAAGAAAGCTTGGCATGTTCAAGGAACAGCTAAGGCTGGGGTAGCTGGAGGCAGCGAGACGAGGAGAGATTGGGAAAGGGAGGGACTAGGGAGGCCACAGAGGCCTGGTGGGTCAGTTACAGACTTTGACTTCAACTCTGATGATAAACAGTAAGGTTGGTATATGTTGTTCATACTATGTTTCTCCTCCTTATTTTTGAGGCAGGTCTTTGGTCATTGGCAGACCACATTCCAATGTCTGAATGAACGAAGGCCTGAGTGTTGGTAACATTTCTAACCATCTCTGCCTTTTACTGTGATTTGCTCACAGGGCAGGGCTTCCTGAACACTCTATTTTTGGCTTGTAAGAAAAATTATGTAGTTCTCATCTTGATGAAATTTCACAAGTCTGGACTCTGTATAATTTCCGTAATATAAATTTTAGAAGTCTTTAATTTTCCTTTCCTTGTTTCTTGCTGTTTCTCTACCGGGAGGAAGCTATTTCTCCCAGGGAGGGCCATGCTGCTGAATGGCTCTTGGGTGACTCCTTATTGAAATCAGCTCTTAGGCAGTGGGAAGAGGCTCCTCCTGGGTGAAGGGAGAAAGGCTGGAAGGTGAGGGAACAGATGAATCGACCCATTACTGAAGGGGGCACAGGAGGCTGCATGGGCACAAGCCCTGCCAGCGAAGAGAATGGCCTTGTCCTTCATCCGGAGCCGCCTACCAGAAAACCACTGTGAATTTGGAGTTAAATCACATGTTCTGTTCGTTTGGTTTGGTTTGTTATTTTAAAGTCATTCTCACCCGTGTCAGAGATCTACAAAGCTTTGGGGAAATCACACCGTAATTCCCATTTTTACCTTGGAAAAATAACTCTCCAAAAGCAGTTTCAAGGCAAAGGAGTATCTCTGAAGGTATCTTGACTATGTTTGAAATAAGAATGAACACTGGAAAGGTTTGTCCTTGGCTTCGCCCATCATACCTGAGGAAGACGAAGGCTGGCTGGGATTCTTGGGCTTTGTTTAACTCGACAGACAAAATGGCTTCCTTGGTGCATCTCCTGCGTCCTGCCCTTTGCTTGTCTTTTCAAGTTACCGTCCAGCCAGACAACACTCGTGTTGTTCTTCCAACTGCTTTCTGGCCACGTAACAAAGATTTCAAAGCTTTACAGATAGTGCTCTTTAAGCATACACAAAGAGGTTTTATACTCAGGATAATGTTTGTTCCTCTTGGATTCCAGGTACATCAGGTACACCTGTGCCTTTGTGTGGCTAGTTTTTATGAACCCTGAAAGGTTATAAGCAATTGGTGATAAGTCATATAGCCCATGCAAGAAAGGATGGCCAGAGCTGTGTCTCCCAGATACCACCCGCACCCCTTGGCCAATCATTTGTCAGGCTAATTCCCCCAAACACTTCTCTCTAATTTTCTTTCCAGATCACCACCTTTAAGTGACATCATGGGAACTCAATGCGAATAAATCTCCAGAGAAGCCCATGCTGGACAGATATTGAAATGGATTGCCCCAGAAAGGCATTCCTTATCTCCTCCAAGAGCTGGCTTTATCACTCAAGCAGGCTTTGACAAGAAACACTCCTGGCCCTTCTGTGTACCTTAGTGAATCCATGTGCCTTAAAATCAAGTCTAAATGTTGCCCCAAGCAGAGTTAGAGCAGAATTTAATTAGCAGCTGGAGCTGGGGCCACATTTTGGGTACAAGAGGAAGCAGCAGTGATATGACATACTAGCAATATCTTAATTATTGAAGCTGTCATTATTTAAACAGCAGAATAGAAGAGATTCCTGGTTGTGGTTGTTGAAATTGGTGACCCTCAAATACATATTTTTTTCTAAGTTTGAATTATTTTGCATGGACATTTGATCTCACTGCTGGGAGACTGTATGGTTTTATATATCAGACAATCTGGGACCCAATCGAGACTAGAAGTGTACACCATTTTTCAGAGCATTCTCTTTGAATCATTTCATTCCTTCTAACTCACATTAGGTTCTGATGATGACACTTGGTCACATGCAGTACAGAATGACACAGAGGAGTGATAGACAAAAAGGAGTTTGGATTGTGACAAAAATAAACGCTGCGGGGGAAGAATAGGTTAAAGATGTGAGCCAGCTCTGGAAGGGCAATGGCAGGAGTGGGATATGGGTGTAGGGAAGATTCTGGAAGGCTGTACAGAGAGGAGCAGAGCACGGTGAAGGGAAGGGACAAACATGTGAGCATGGGGCCTCCAGCCTGGAAACAGGAAGAAGCCACTGATTGTGCTGTAGGTGAGAATTACTATTTTCAGAAAGTAATTTCTGGAAAGATGGAGGTCCAAAATTATCAGATCTTTCAAAAGGAGTAAATGGCAGAACAGGGGCCCATCAGGATTTGTCTTCCAAACCCATGCTGTATCTCCTCTATGTGAGCATTGTCTGACTCTGCTGCTGACTCCAGCAAAGTAATGAAAAAGAATGTGTGATTTGAGCCCTTAAATAAGTCAGGTCTCTATACACTGTCTCGTTTCTCAGAATGTTAATACATCATCTCAGAAATGACTACCAGCCAAATGTTTACCTGTCTGTTGTGAGTTCCTATGGCTCCTGCATTGAAACTGTTTAAGCTGGAATACTAGCAGCTAAAGATTAAATACTCCAAAGATCAGAGTTCAGTCTTGTCTGAGGAAAGACAGACTTGACAACTTTGAACTGTTGTGCTTGGCTTTGGAGGGGCAAAGACTGAGTCCCTACTCTGCCTGTTTGTGAGTAGGAACTGATGGTCTATGTCCTGGGTCCCTAGAATTTTCACTCTCAGCTTCTGTCACTTGCCTATTCTGAGTTTAAGGTAAATGTTAGCATGCCAGGACCTTGATTAAATCATGAAAAGGTGTGTGTGTGTGTGTGTGTGTGTGTGTGTGTGTGTGTGTGTGTGTGTGTGTTGGTAATTGAGGAGTGCCAGAAAGGAACAGAGTGAAAGATGAGTTTTAAGAAGCAAGAGAAAGACAAGCAATACTGGAAACAGACCTCACACCTGGTACATATGACACCTCAGGCAACAGCTAGAGATCCTTGGTGTTCACCAACTTCCATGCAGGTTTTCTCACTTACCAAGCTGTTCTAGGGAGCAAAGTATTCCTTGTAAGCCAAAGCAGTCAGTAAGTATGTAATGTTAGTGTTGGGAGGCATGTCAGCAGCTCAGTCCAACACTTGTTTTTATAGTTGAAGACAGAAAACCCATCTAGGAAAAGTGTTCTCACCCAAGGTTGCAGGGCTGGAGGTATGTTCTCTGTTAAATATGTGTTAGAAATCATCTGCATGTGATGGTATCCAAGAATTAACAGCAACAGAAGAACTTGGGATACAGGTCTTAGAAAAACTATGAACTGTATGATGAACCTGAAGGTTGATTCTCTGTCTCTGTGTCTCTCTTCTTGTCTGTCTGCCTCTCCTTCCTTCTTTCTCTCCATCCCTCGCTCTTTTTTTTCCATTATTCTATGTGGTGGTCTGCTGTTCTCCACACAAGCCTGTTGTTTGCACTGACTGAGCCTTGTAGTTGGGAACAAACACGTCTGAGTTTTCTCCTGCGTGCACTGCCTTCTCTGCTCTGTGGAGGTTAGTAGATCGGAGGGCAGGTCAGTGGCCTAGAACATACAACCAGTTTTTTGTTTAGAAGCTTGCAAAATTTTTGCAGTGTTGGGGCTCAAACCCAAGGCCTCACACCTGCGTGGCACATGCTCTTCCGCTGTGCTATGCCTCCACCCTCAAAGGCTGAGCAATTTTAAGTATCCCACAGGTTAATAACTGTCATTTCTATAGGAATCATTACATAAAGAAAAGGCATGTTGGGTCTGGGGAGATGGCTTAGGGATAAGAGTGCTTGTTGAGCAAGGATGAGGACTTGAGGTTGTATCCTCAGTACACATGTTAAGTGATGCATGTGGCTGTGTGTACCTTTAACCCCAGTCTGATGGAGGAGGCAGAAACAAGAGTTTGCTGGCTACCAGCCTGCTCTAGTTCAGTGTCTCAGGAAATTAGATGGAGAATGATAAAGCAAGACACATGACATCCTCCTCTGACTTCTGCACACACAAATGGATGCATATACCTCCAACCACATGCATATATCACACTTATGCACACAAGGAGGGGCATGCTAACTTGAAAGCATCTGGAAATACATCACCTCAGAATAATAACGTTTCCTGAGTAGGGATTGTTGGCAGCCTAACCAGGACATGCATACATTTGTTTGTGCATGTATAAACTCTACAGATGTGTCTGACTGAGGGAACATTTGAACAGTCTAGCATTTGGCTACCTGTGCTCTAAACAGCTCCCAAATACAAAATGATGTATTTTTTATTATTATTACCTTGATCCACCTTTGATTGCTTGCTTTGTTTTCGTATTAAACTTTCTACCAACTTTTTCCAAATCTGTAGGAGACTTTGAAAGCTACTCTCACAGCATTTTTCTGTTCTTGCCCGAATCAAGTTGAGATATTTATAGTCTGATGTGTCCATTTTTAAGCCCATTCCCAAAGTCTTACAGAAAGGAGCTGCCTGCCCTGAGCTTTGCATTCATGGTCCTGCCTGTGGCTGCTGCAGATTCTGTTTAGCATGAGTGGAGGTGACTTGTGCCTATAATCATCGGTAAGGCAATTATGAGGTCTGACATTATTCTTGGAAGGATTTTAAGCAAAATATCATAGTTCACTAAAACCTGTCTGCAAAATGCCAACAAGTTAATAGTCATTTATGTACAGAAGGAAAAAATTATGCCTGCCAGACCACCTTCATGTGGGAGATTTGGCCATAAATTTTAAATATCCATTGTGAGAATTATATTATGTGCAAGGAAATCAGCATCCTGTAGTTTTACAAGCATGCCTTAGAAGGGCATAATGCACAAAGGCCCAGTATGAACAGAGAGACTTAGCGTGGAAGCAGAACAGGCCTGCAGAAAAGGCATCTTTGGGACTCCTGGCGCCTCCTGAGAGGCTCAGACATGGTTCCTAAGGTATATTGTTTTCTGAGAGACAAAATGGTGTTGTGTGTTCCTGAATGCTCCTGGGTTTGAGTATTTTTTATGTGTAGTCTGTGTGGGTCATCTGATGTGTCAACTTCAGAAGATCCTTGTGAGATGTAGATACTGGCTAGGAAACTCACCCAGTGAGAGCTAGGTGACTCACACAGAGGCCCAGTTTGGTAGGGCTTGGCTAGCCTGTCCTGAACAAAGACAATACCAGTTGACAAGCCAAAGTGGACAGGGGAAGTTTCATGGGACATGCCCCTGGATAAAGAGCTACAAGCAATCAGCAACTGCTAAAAGAAGAATTAGTCTTCCCCAATGATGAGCTCCCTACATGGTTATCCAATACCAAGTGGTCAGCCCTAAAAACATAATATGAGCAACACTAGACAAACTCAGCAGGGAGCAGCTACATATTATTTGCATGTATATACATATATGTATACACACATGCACACACATGTGCATATACATGTGTACATATACATATATGTACATACATGTATGCAAATATATATAATGATAATTAAAGAAAAAGAGGCCATGAGGTGAGTAGCAGGAGTGAGAGGGAGGAAAAAGGGAGTGGTATAATTCTATTGTAATTGAATAAAAAAGGTACTCCCTACTAAGAGTAGACAAATTCCAGAAGTTACCCTCTGGTCATAATGTTTAGAAAGGTGAAGACTCCCCTGTGTACATAGTTGGGGGGTTGTGCTTATGACAACTTTACGGGTACAGAAAAAAATGTACAGAATGAGAAAAGTGAGCCTCAGTGTATCAGGTCACATGCATTCAAGACTAATGACTGAGTTCAGTCCTGGGGCTCAGCTCACATGGTGGAAAGAAGGAAGCTATTCCTACACACACACACACACACACACACACAGAGAGAGAGAGAGAGAGAGAGAGAGAGAGAGAGAGAGAGAGAGAGAGAGAGGCAGGCAGACACCAAATATACTAAGAAAAGAATAGAGTGCAGGGTGGTGGTGGCGGCCACGGCAGCGCACGCCTTTAATCCCCCAGCACTCGGGAGGCAGAGGCAGGCAGATCTCTGTGAGTTCAAGACCAGACTGGTCTACAGAGTGAGTTCCAGGACAGGCTCCAAAGCTATACAGAGAAACCCTGTCTCAAAAAAAATAAAAATAAAAATAAAAAAAATAAAGAAAGAATAGAAAGAAAAGTGCTCTTCCCTCAAGGCAGGTGCTGCCCTAGGACACAAGGCTTGGTGAGCAGTGGGCTGAGTGTCAGCACCAATTCTTCTTTGTCTTCACTCATGATGTGATAGCAAAAGCTGTTGCAGAGGGGCTGAAACAATGCACAGTTATGTCTCACAGGTCTGGGATCTGAGAGCCCCAGGTCTGGGTGCCATCTCCTTCCTGGTGAAGGTCTTCTTCCTGTCTATGTCTTCACATGGGGCAGGGGGTTCATCTCATGTCTCATGAAGACTCCTTTCATGGGGGTCACTCAAGACATAATCATCTCCAGAAGACCTCACTCCTTAAACTATGACCATTCTGAAAGTTAGCGTGTCCATACAGAAATTTGGGGTACATTCCACTCACAGCACTCTTTGATGTGTCAGCTGCCCTTGGCCAGTCGGTGTAAGTGAGAGCTAGCAGTGAAACCCAGACAGTGTTAACCGTAAGGTGTGTATTTGACCGTGTGGTGACTGTAACCTCCCAGGCCTCCCTCTTCTTTATCAGCACAGCACAGCCGGCCAGCATCTCTCCCATCCATTCACAGGACTATAGCAGGGTTTTCTCCTCGCTTGTTTTCCTACCACAGTGTCCTCCCCCCCCCCCCCCCCCCCCCCCCCCGCCACACACATATATGCATTGAAATCCCCAGTGAGCAGGACAAGGACCCAGCCTCTAGCCATTTCATATTTGAGGGAGTCACAATTTACCAAGCAACTATAAGGACATCAGAACAAGCCCCTCACCCAGATGTGGCATCATAAATGACCTCTAGCAGCAGCCATGGCTGAGCCAGTGCCTTCTGAAGGGCAGACAGGAGCTAACCAGTAGGAGAATGGATGTCCTGGAGAGTAGACAGGAGGTATGCAAGGAAATTAGGCAAATCATGGAGGACCTTGAGGGCCCCAGGAGAAGACACTGTGGGCTAAGGGAAACCACTGAATTCTTTTAGCAGAAAAGGGCTCTCAATTTTACTTTTAGGTTTTCTAAAATAATTCTGTTGTTCATGCAATCACATTTTCATACAACTTTAAGCTTTATTTGGACTTTATACTCACATTACACAAAAGATCATGTTTTTTAATAATTTGTAAGCCATTTTCAAAAAATATTTTCTAATTTGCCCCAAAGGATTAATGACTTACTGTGTTTCCAGCCAGATTCAGCCCACACCCATCCTCCTCCTTTCTACAGTGTTAGCATAAGTCTCATTGGCCACTTATTCCTTTGCAGTGATTGATTAGTTTGCTGGCTCCCCTGTCTGTCTATAAACTCTGAGGACAGTAAATATTTATTAAATATTTTCTGGGCTATGGATATAACCCAAGAGCAGACTACTTACCCAGTATGCAGAGGCCCTGGGATCTACCTTCAGTATTCCCCTTACCAAATCTAAGTAAATAGATGATGTCCTGTGGTGAGTTTACCGTAGCTGTATGGTACCTGGAGCCAGAGGCCACTGACTCACCATGTACACAGGTGCATTGCGCTTAACACAGCTTTTTCCAAGAGTTTGGCTCACTGGTGACCACATGGTAAATAAAGTGGGTGTTACTGGAGGTCCTTGCCTGCCACTGAGAGTATGGTTTTTTTCTTTGACAGAGAGGTACATATACACATACATAGCATCTCTCTCAGCTTATCAGTGCACACATACTGCTTCACCTTCATAAGCCCAGAATATATGTATTGCCCTTTGCAGCTCATATTCTGGTTTAAGACTGGGTTATACATTGGTCATATCCTGTCAATTCAATTCAACAAACATTTGCTAAGTGTTTGTACTTCTAGGCATTAAATCAGATTCTAAACTATAGGCAGACAGTCATTCTCATTGGCTGTTAATTTAATGTTCTATTTCTGTTGCAAAAAATTATCACAGTTGTAATGGGTTAAGATAACACAATATAGTTATCTTATAGCCCTAGTGATCATAAGTCTAAATAGAACTTTCATCACTAGAACCAAGGTGTTGGCAGGGCTCTCTTATGCTTCTGTGGCTCTGAGGGGATGATTTGATATGTCCCCAGCTCAGGGAGCAGAGCCCCATTCCTTGGCTCCTGATCCCTTCTTTTCAATGAGGAATCACTGATGCCTCTGCTTTTTTGACTCTTTTATGCCTCCTTGTTTCATATGTCATGACCTTTGTGATGATGTGGGTCTTCCAAAGAAGTCAGGAGATTCCCTCTCTTGCAAGAGCCTTAGGATAGCCAGGCACAATTCGTAATCTCAGCACTGGGGAGCTGTAGGCAAGATCAGTAGCTCAAGGTCATCCTTGGTTACACAGCAAGTTTGAGACCAGCCTGAGAAACATGAAACCCAAACTCAAAAACCCAAAGAAACCAAACGAGAACTTAAAAAGTTCCCCACCATAATCACATTGTCAAAGACCATTTTTTAGCTCAATATTACATTCAAGATTGTGGTTATCTGAAAACAGACATTGTGAAATTCATGATTGCCCACCCCAGCTACCTTATGGGGTGTCTGCCCCATTTATTTTTTAAAAATAGTGTGGCCTTTGGAATCAATTCAGAACCAATTCTAGCTCCATGTGCACTTACTGAAAAAACAGCCTTAGCAAAGTTGATGTATTGAAGCCTAAGTTTTATGATCTGTTGAAGGACAAAGATCCTATTACATGTGTCATGGAGTTTTGAAGTTTATAGACAGCAATATGTCACCGCTTGTTCCTAGTAAAACATTTCAGACCTTAGATATTATCATTGTTCATGCCTTCACCTTGAGCAAGAAGCCCTGATAAAAACTTGAGCTCTTCAGTGTCAGGGACATTTTCAAAGGTTTTCTGTATTATTTTTTCTTTCTCAAGATTTTGATATTGACTTGAAAGTTACAGTTTCCATAAAAGGAAATTACAGAATGCTCTGAGTCCAATCTATTCACAGAGAGCTATACAAATTTGCAAAACCAGCCTTCATTTTAAGAACTTTATTTAATTTAGGGAGAGTAGGTTCTTGGACATGTTTGAAAGCACATTTCCAGTTCTGTGGATTTGGGATGCCATCAATCTCAGGGCTTGTGATAGGAGTCTTTATTGTATTCTACTTCTCTCTCTTTTTTGAATATTGTCAAAAACTATTTCTGAAATCTCACCTTGAGATGATCCTGGTGAACTTAGGGTTAGCATTATGAGTTAGACTGCATGCCCCATCTAGCTGTATCAAGATGAGTTTCCACCCAAGAGTAATTTCCTGCTTCTGAACTTTGCTGTGATCAAGCTCCTAAAAGTTCAACAATTTTAATTCAAAATTCAAGACAGAATTTGCCATAAAAATTTGTATATGGTCCTCAGCAACAGCCTAACCTTGCACCAGGAGGGAGGGATCCAGGCTATCCTTTCACCTCCTTTATCAGGGTCAGAGAGCCAGCCAGTCCACCTGCTGTGGGAAACCCTGCACACTGCTGCAGGAAGCCCTGCACATTGCTGCTGACAACAGGTACCAAGTCTCAAAAGATCCACACATTCTGTCTTCATGTATATTTTGAAAAACTGGAAAAGCAGTATAATTTTGAAATGATAACTATGTTTGCCTCCTTTCCTATGCCTCCATTGAACACACACACACACACACACACATACACACACACACACACACACACACACACACACACATATATATATTTGCCTATGGACATGCAGATGTAGTATAAGAATCCCTTGAAGCCTACATGTGAGTTGCTATCGAATGATACCATTAGTAACACCACTGCTAGATGCTCTGAACTTCAACAAGGACTGTTCTCAGTTCACACAGGTTTTGTCTGGAGTATCAATAGTCCAAGGTCTTGGTTTCTTTTCCTGCTGCTGTCATAAAATACCTTGATAAAGCATCTTAAGGGAGAAACTGTTTATTCTGGCTCACAGTTCAAGGTGCATTATATTATGCCAGGCAAGCCAACGCAGCAGCACCTGAAATAGCTATTCACATGGCATCAACAGCCAAGAGACACAGAGCATTAAATGCTTTTTTTTTTTTTTTTTTTTTTTTTTTTTTTTTTTTTTTTTGCTATTTCCAAGCTTGTTCTCTCTGTCTTACACAGTCCAGGATTCCTTGCCCAAGGAATGATCCCACTCACAATTAAGATTTTTCTCATGCCAATCACAGCAATAAAAATAATCCCCCAGAGGCAAGCCTAGATGGCCCTTCTGTCAGGTGATTCTAGATTCTGTTTAACTGACAACATAGGCCACCATAATAATAAAGACAACTTGTATGGAGTGTGCCAGAAAATCTACACCCAATGATCATGTGTCTGTTAGCTGATCAGAATTTCCACTTGTTGGGAAAAAAAAAGGGAAAAAAAAAAAGGAAAAAAAAAAAAAGAATTTCCACTTGTGAGTTAACTCTAAGCTTGTATGATTGTATAGTAAATGTGATTTTAAGCTTCTACAGGATAGTAAATTCTTATCTGTTACATGCTAGCCTCCTTGTGTTAGATATTTTTCTGTAACTAAGAGGTTTTAAAGCAGAAATACAGGAAGTTGCTGACATAGAATTAGACAAACTGACCAATGGGGATAAATAGGAGGCCCAGTTTAAATTACCTGAAGACATACACATGCACTCACATGTGCTCACACACATGAACACACAGACATACAAGCACTGACATGTATGCAGACATATACACAGACATGTGTACATGCACTCACATACACGTATTCACATATACTCACACATATGCACACAGACATATGTACACATGCATGTATTTATGCACACACATGCACAACAGACATACATATGCTCACACACATGTACACACAGACATGAATGCACACACAGACACACATGCCCATACATTCACATATACACAAAAGTAAAATGGAAAGAGAAAGTCCACAGACTTTTCAGTAGTGCTGTAGTCGTTGGATGACAGGGAAAAATTAAATTTACATCACACATTGAAATTTTGAGGTTGTAGAGATATAAATGTATAAAGCACATGTAAAAAGTGTGGAAAATTGCTACTTCTAGATAAGTATGAGAGCCTTTCAGTGTCTCTCTCACACACAAAGGATATGGATCAAATCATTGTTGTTCAAGTTAAGATGAAGGTTTCATCATTTTTAAAAATTGAAAAGCCACTGTCTAGAGAAGACCCACAGTATAAATTGACAAATCCACTTAAAGGTTTTTATAGATAAAGTTATATAATAGAAGAGAATATGTCTGTGATGTAATAAATGCAATTTTCAGGCCAAAAAAAAAACTTTAAAAGGGGCTATAGATTTTAACTTAGTTTATTTTTTTCTGAAAATTGGCATGTGAGTTAAGTGAAAGTTAAACTCTGCCTTATTTTTGTTAGAATGTTTCACTTCGCATGAAGCAAATGCATTTAAAGTATGAGAAGCATTTTAAATGGAGATGTAGCTTGGGTTCACTACCAGGCAACCATCACAAATGAACTTCATGATTCTTGTTTGCCCATGTGGACACAGATCGCTGCTGTTTACAGAAGCCACCCCCTCCTTCCTTCCTGGGGACTGCTGAAGACATAGTTGAATAATACTGACACAGTTCTCAAAACTAAAATTTACCATTAATTTTAATAATTAATTTTAATAGCAATTTAAATCACTTCCTACGCCCTTGGCATTGTGCTTATGCTTCATATGATTTCCTTCTCTTACCACCTAGTGTCATTCTAGAGAGGAGTTTTGGTTCAGGAAACACTGAAACTACCATTTACCTTCTCTCTGGCATTTTTTTTTTTTTTTTTTTTTTTTGGTTTTTCGAGACAGGGTTTCTCTGTGTAGCTTTGCGCCTTTCCTGGAACTCACTTAGGAGCCCAGGCTGGCCTCGAACTCACAGAGATCCGCCGGCCTCTGCCTCCCGAGTGCTGGGATTAAAGGCGTGTGCCACCACCGCCCGGCTTCTCTGGCATCTTTAATGGAATTAAAAGCAATAGATAAATCATGGTGCTGTCAAAAGTGCGTTTGTTTAGCAAACTTGACATCTCCCTTGCATGGCTCTGCATGGGCCCTAGAATACATTTGAAATAGTCCCAATTTAAAAGGAAAAGAAAAGCCTGTAGGAACTTTCTGACTCAGATAATAGTTGAAGTTCCTGCTTCAATCCACTTCTCTAAATGAATCTCAGAGATTAGATCAAAGGCTAATAGATTCTTCTCCCAGACTTTTCCAGGTGAGTGTCCCACTGAGCTCTGTGATCCTGGGCATTGAAAGAGGCTCACTTACAAGATATGCTAGGTAAAGCAGGAAGAAGTTGCCATGTACTTCTCACCCTCCAGGGCTAATTCATGACCAGGGGTTAGTTAATCTGGCCACCTTCATGTCATATCAGGGCACGCCTGTAGCTACACTACTGAAATTAATTCATGCTGGGTGAAAATAGCCACTACCCTGAGGCCTACTTCACCCAGCACTCTTGGATGTTCCCAAGCAGCCATAGACCACTCCTGGTAAGTCCTCTGACTTCTGAAGACGTGAGAATTGTCTTATGGAGACATAACCCAACTTAAGGGTTGAGAAACAGCTCTCGATGTGTACTGCACAAGCATCCAGTGTGACCTATGGGCTTCCATGGGCAGCAGCTGTAGTACATGGTAGTAATTACCTCTTTTCCTTACATTCTTTATCCTAAGTCCCCGTCTCTGGTGGGGCAAATTGCATATTCAAATTAGGAATTGATGACTATCAGAATAAACAAAATGGGCATGGCCCAGCTCTCATTATGTTTCCCAAAAATCTGCTAAAAATTTCTTCCTCTCGAAACCTACAGTTCTCTGTTGATCTAGTTCCTTTTTCTAAAGGATTGCAAAAGTGGGATTCTTGGTACCGCCTTATCCACATTGAGGGCTAAGGGTGTAGATCGGTGGTAGAGTGCTGACTGACAAGCACAAGGCCTTGGGTTTGATCCCTACCTTCATCGGGAGGGAGAACAGTGAATTTCTTGATGACTAAAATATGGAAAGCATAATTGTTGTGATCTATAAGTTTTAATAATAACATAATTAAAGCTGACTTTCTCTCTTTTCAAATGTCTAGAATCATATCTATCTAGCATCAACAGCAGAAACCATAAGATTTGGCTTGCTTTGGGAGGCCCTGGCCAACATCTGACTGCAAGAACAGTTTGTATTCTCTGCTACCATAACGAACTCACTGTGTGTGCTCTGTCTCTTCTGCACTGGCTCCCAGATGCACATCACCTGTGGGTGTTTGGGAGCCGTCTGGACTCCAGGTTATGGAAGCAGAAGGAATATCAAAGATACCTGTGACAGCACTCTGAGCTCTGAGGATTAAGCTGTCAATCTTCGCTTACTAGGTTTTAGGAATAGAAACAGAGAGCAAGCACTCAGTCTGTCTGCAGTGGCTTTCTCCTCACGTGCTTTCCCAAGGGCCAGTGCCTAAGGAAGCCCAGCCAGCCTGTGAACACAGTATACTCCTTCATTTATTTAGATCCCTTTAAAAGTCTTTCAGTAAAGTTTTACAGCTTTCTACATAAAATCTCTATGTAACTTTTGTTGCTTTTATTTTTAGGCCTTATATTTTTATAACTATTTTATAACTTAAAGCTACATTTTACAACTACTGTTTTACTAGTGAAAAATGATTAGAAGATGAATTAAGAAGTAGCTGCTCTTTTTCTATGCTTAGAATGTTTAGATGTGATAGTTTTTTTATTATTATTGTTAAATGTTCGGTAGATGTTTCTGGTGAAATCTTTGGAGCCCAGAGGTTTTGTTTAATTATTGTTTTAGTGATAAGTTTTAACAATTGAAACTTTTCAGCTCCTTATAATGTTTCAGGTAATTTAATTCTTTCTGAGTAAACTTTGGCAGGCTAAATGTTTTTGATAATTGCATTATATCACTTCTATTTTTAAATTATTGGTAAGAAGTTGTTTACATTATCTTAATTTTTCATGTTGGTTTCATATGCAATATTGTTTCTCTCTCATTTCCCAGTCTGAAAATTGTATTGTACCTCTTATTATCATTGATGAAAATCTCACCAAATGTCAGCCAATATCATTCTTGTAGGGAGTCAGCTTTCCTGTGTATTGAACCTGTATTACACACTTGTTCTAATTCATTCATTTTTGCTGTTTTAATTTTCCTTTGTTACTTTGTTTGGACTTATTTTGCTATACTTTGAAATTTGTCTTGAGATAAGTACTAAGCTATTTAGTTATTAGCTTTTATTTTTTTTGTAACATGTGACACTGAGGCACTAAATTTCTTTGTTTTGCCTATCCATTTTCATACAGCTTGTTTAAAGTATTGTTCCATGCAAAGCATTTTCACATTTGATTCCTTCTCTGATCCTTAAAGCATCTAGAAGTCATTTCTCAAATCTGTAGAGCCTAGTTATCTCCTTATCATCTATAACTAACTTAGTATCTAGTGATTATGATTTGAGAACCTACTGTATTGGCTTTCAACTCACTAATATAAGATTAACTTTCTTGTTAATCATGCTTACCAGTTATAAGTCTGTCATGTATTCTTGGAAAAGATCTGGAGTTGTTTCATTCTCATAGTTATTTATATGTATGAATGCGTGCATTTGCATATCTACCAATTTATATTTGTATGTGTGTATCCTTTGTGTCAAGTTTATTAATCAGGTTGCATATACTTCAAAGCTATCAATTACTCATAAAACTCTCATTTATGTTATCTATTGTTTCTTTTAATTTTGTAATTTTACCTTATTTCCTTGAAACTACATTATTAAGTGCATACAATTTTAAAGTTCCTATATATTTTTGACGAATTAAATATGTATGCTTTGCCATCATGAAGTTATTGCCTACACTTCCACTGAATTTTTGCCTTAATGTGCAATTGTTATAATAGTTTGATAAACTGCTAATATAATTTCCACAGATACCCCAAGGTGAGCTGAACAAATCCAGGGAAGCCCTGGTTTACTATTGGCGCCTCCGCTTATTATGAATGGAGATACCTGTGGGGTGTGTGCATGTATGCATGTCTGTGTGTGTATATGCATGCATGTATCTGTGTATATATTTCATACATGTGTGTGTTTGTATGTGTGTATGGGTATTTATATGTGTGCATGTGTTACACATGTGTGTGTATAGTGAACATACGAACATTTCATCCTGTATGCCTCCAGACCTCTGATTTCCTCCCCTTTGCCCAGTAAAGCCATGAATACAAACAATCACCCTCTTTTGTTTTGTTTTTGTTTTGTTTTTTGAGACAGAATTTCTCTGTCTAGCCTGACTGTCCTGGAACCCATTCTTTAGATCAGGCTAGCTTGGAACATCTGCCTGCCTCTCACTCTCAAACGCTGGAATTAAAGGCCTGTGCCGCCGGGCGGTGGTGGCGCACGCCTTTAATCCCAGCACTCGGGAGGCAGAGCCAGGCGGATCTCTGTGAGTTCGAGGCCAGCCTGGGCTACCAAGTGAGTTCCAGGAAAGGCGCAAAGCTACACAGAGAAACCCTGTCTCGAAAAACCAAAAAAAAAAAAAAAAAAAAAAAAAAGGCCTGTGCCACCAAACCCAGAAACAGGTAGGAAACTCTTAAAGGAGGAGGCAGCTATCATATTACTCATAAATGTGTAGAAGTTGAGGCAATCTTATTTGATAATTAAATAAATTATTAATTGTATTTGAAAGCAGTTATAAGAATAGTAAACAACATTATGAATATGCTTAAATGTTATGTTTTACAAATACTTGAGTTAAAAATAATACACACGACTAACATGATAAACGCAGGATACAAAACCAGATAGCTTGATTCCAGAGCCTACAGAAGGGGAGGGGGCACAGAGAAAAGCTTCGGAAAGCAAGGCTCCCTCTCCATTTGCTAGGGCCGGACTGTGTTTCTACACACTGTATCAAGTCTGGAACCTGTTAGAACACCGAGATTCCATGTTTTCTTACTGGCAAAGGCCTCTTAGAGTTCTCATTGAAATCCTACAGCTTTCTGAACAATTCACAGGATAAAGACATCTTTCGTGTTCCCAGTCAATACTGAAGGAAAGCGAGAGTGGGATTTTCACAGCACACAATCACATCATTTGAACCAACGTTCTTCCTAATGTACAGAGCAGGTCTATCCTCTGCACTGCAGGCCGCATGGGCAGATCATCTAATTTTATTTTTTGAATCACCTCCCTTCATCAAGAAGCTGCCGTGGTGCTGAGCCTTGTTAGGAACACAGCATGTGCTCTTCTTCCGCCTCAGGCTTACACCTTCTTCAGCTTCTTAGAAGGAATCTGAAGACTTTCCAAGTACTTACAGTCATCCTGAGTATTAGCCAACTCAACTTTCGTCTTCTCAAGGGAATCGTTTTTCTTATGGCATACAATACTTCAAACAGGTACGACATTTAGAATATTAAATAGATTTATTTTCATCCATTTTTTTCAATAATTCTGTCCTTTAGAATTCTCCCTCTTCTCTCACTCCTTCTATAATTGGGGGACCTTTGGAACTCTGGCTGTGGATCTAATACTTCCAAGAGAATAGTTAATGAGTTGGTGGCAGTTTTATTGTCCCTTAAACATTTAATGGGCTTTCTGCATAATTTCTTAATGTGTTCTTATTTGTTTACTTTTTATATTTTTGGTATAAAACTGAAAACTTGTGGTGTTGAGCTTTATGGGTCTGGCACCATCTCTCTGCTGGAGTTGTAGTGTCTGCTACCCATCCACAGGTCTCTACTTTCTAGGAGTTAAGTGGGAGTTTCTCTGCAGCCTGCCATGGTTGCCACGGGTTATGTTTGGATCAGTGTTACTAGTCGGACTGTGTTCTCTCTATTGATTAAATAAGATTGTAGATACCACAGTCTTCTTTTATGCTGTTCCTCATTGTGACATACTAAAGGTGGCCAACTGTGTATTATTATAAAATTTTAAGGGTCGATATCTATTCGATCACTTTTTTTTTTTTTGCTTGCTCAAGCATGTTCTGATGGAAATATAACTGGAGGGAGGGGTCAAGAGTTGGGAAATTATCATCTAAATGCCCTGTGACCCTGGGTCAGGTCAGAACTTTCCAGAATATTTAAGGCTAACCAGGTACATTTAAACAAAATATGAGCAGGTGAAAATCAGAACGCATTCACTAAAATGGTGGAATAGGTTATTTTTATTAAGTTGCTTGATCATTCTAAGCTGACATGGTTCATTTGATGAAGCAAATGAGTAGCTATGGAGGCCTGGAGAGGTGCCTTCATTTGTTTGATATAACTGTTTTGCCCTTCCTGATATTTGATTTACAAGATAAGGAAGCAACTTATAAACAGTATTTGCAGATAGATTTTTTTAAAAAACCTTTCATTCCATGCACAATGATACTTTCTTTTGATACGTATGTTAACAACTTCATTAAAAAAAAACACAAAAAATTTAAAGACGTACTTTATCAAAATCTGTTCAAGTAGGAATAGTCCTCCAAGATAAAATTGTAAGAGAGCTTTTAATCCAGTATTTAGACTTTGTGGAAAGTGAACAAACAAATGTTTTTGGTTTTTTTTCTTCTTAAATTTTTAAACATGTGGGAGAACTCACTGCCATGTTTTCTTTCACTTTTGGGAAAGACTCTGATAGATCCTAGTTGTGGATTACAACTGATTTAGACAATGGTGGATCAATGCAAAAACCACAGCTCTCATCAAAGAGGGAACAAAACAGGCATGGTAGTACCACCTTTAGTCCCAGCACTTGGGAGGGAGAGGCAGGCAACTCTCTGTGAGTTTGAGACCAGCTTGGTCTATCTACATAGTGATTTCGAGGAGAGCCAGAGGTACACAGTGAGACACTGTCTCAAAAAAAAAAAGAAAAAAAATTTAAAAAGAATAAAAAGGTAGTTTATCCTAGAGCCACTTTAAGTGATTTGGGTCCAGAAACACAGATTTAAGTTACCCCAAATTTCGTGTTCCAATGTGGAAGCAGTTTCACGAAGTTTACAGAACAAAGAAAATCATAAATGAAAGCAAGTTTAAAATACAATGGTGGGTGGGCACCTTGGAGGGGTGGTGTGCAAGATGGGGGAAACTTTCCTACAGGCTTTAGAGGCTATCTGATGATATTCTTAGCTTTAGCGTTGAATAGACGTCTGCTAAATCAATAGATTGCAAAGGTTTTTATCTATTAGTCACGGGATGTTTTTTCCAACACAAAGGTGGGCAAAGAATGGCTGTTGCGGGCGGGAGCAGGAAAGCTAGCCCATAATAAGGTAATTAGCCTCTGGACCTGTGACATTCCAATCTCTCCACAGTCCTGAACATCTAATCCGTCAGCCTCCGCAGACACAGCTTCTTTTCAGCAGTTTTCATTCATGGGTATATAATCCAGAGCCAACTGCCAGAAAAAGGGACAAACAATGTGACAACCTGCTTCATCTTCTTGTCCTTACCTTCTGGAGAACAACTATGACCAATGCTCACTCGTGTTGCCGAGCTTTTCTTTTGGGAACCTTCCTCACCCTTTACTCCCTTCTCCCAAGGACCATACCACAGTCATTCCCAGGCCCTGGCCCTGCTCTTTCCACCCATTCCACACTGCTTAGGATCTGCTGTGCCCCTCTTCCTGAGCTTACTGTTACAGGAAGCTTTGGTACCTGCTTCTCTGATACTCAACAGGTGAGCCTTTTCCAACCTTGCTGGCGCCCAGGCTCTCCATTGCCCTGTTGTCCTTGACCAGCCCTAGCCACTCCCTATCTAGGGAGGGACCAACATTCAGTGTCTTGCTAAGTCACATTTACTAATTATTATCTTTCCTTTTCTTTTTAGTGGGTTCTTTCATGGAATTTATATTTTAAAGTTAATTTGTATTGTCCTAGGAGTGAAGACAGAGTCACCACCCAACTCAGTTCCCCTTTCTCCAGGCTGGTATGCTAATAAGTTCCAAACTTACAAAAGGCTCCCTTTTCTCTGGCCACTTGGTGCAAATCTTCCCTGGAAGAATTTCACCAGTACTCCATTAACAGTTTGGGGTTCTGTTTCATGTACACACTGAATTAATTAGCATGTAATAATTTTACTATTAATAATTAATGTATAATTCATGCACAGTGGTCAAGTTGAAAGGAGTTTGCTTCATGGAGATGGGCAAACATGTGAACACCCTGGGCATCTCTTTAATCGATTCTTTCATTGTTTGATGAAACATTTATTATTTACTCTACAGGGGAATGTTTACAACCTAATGAAGGGGTCAAAATAATAAAAAAAACTCCTACAAATATGTACTTGTCCCTCCCTGTTATCATACATGCTTGTGTTTGTCTTCTTGCAGAGAGGACAAAAATCCCTTTGAAATATACTGTTTTCACTAAAACCCAAAATGTGTTTTATGGTATAATTCCACATAAAAGCTTCAGTTCTTGCACTGTAAAATATAGTATTATACCTTAAATCCTAAACATTCTTGCTCGGGAGCTGAAAATGAAGGCTTGAGATTCAGTCAAGCCCTTCCAATTGCTTTTGGAACAGGTGCCGGGGCAAAGCTGTGAAAACAGAAAGCTGAGCGCCAAGAATTCCCAGGGCCTTCAAGAATGGAACAGACAAAACCTAAGGGTGGTCTGGAGGCCCTGCCAAGCACCATAGCTCACTCTAATCGCTGTGTATTTTGAGAGCAAATGCATTGGAATAACAGAAACTTTTCCCTTTATTTTTATATTTAAAAAAAATAGGGTCTCTGACACTTGTGAGAATTTTCTGTGTTAGAAAAAAGGTCTCAGGAGGAAGGCACTGAAGCTGTATGTCTCCATTAGGAAGGCAAAAACATGGGTACCCATTTCTGTGGCCCACAATACTTGAGTGTCTCATGGCACTCACCAGACCTGGGAGAAGCCAGGCAGGGATGTCTTCATCAGGTCCTACTCAGGTCTATACCCTGCACTGGTATCACACAGGACACTGTGTACTCCTTGGTGCTCATGACACCTTGGGCATTGCCTCCCTGTGGAGCTTTGCTGGGGGATATCTTTCTGTACACTGTGAATATCTGTTATTCCCATTGGTTAATAAACAAGCTGATTTGGCCTATGGCAAGGTAGCTTAGAGGCGGGCAGGAAATCCTAGAGACAGGAAAGAGAAGGTGGAGTCTAGGGAGAAGCTTGGAGCTGCTGCCAGGAGAAGCAAGATGTAAAAGTACTGGTAAGCTACAAAGCCACGTGGCAAAGTATAGATTTATAGAAATGGGTTAATTTAAGATATAAGAGCTAGCTAGCAAGAGGCCTGCCATGACCATACAGTTTGTAAATAATATAAGCCTCTGTGTTGGGACCAAGCAGCTGTGGGAGTCGGGAGGGAGAGATTCATCTTCACCACAGGGCTGGGCAGGACCTGAGAAACCTTCTGGCTACAGAGCTTCAAGGGTCTTCCAGGAGAGTCTGAGCATTCAGGAGCCCCCAGATCTATTTTACTTCTTTGCCCATCAGTCAGCATCTCAGGAACTTGATTTTCTTGTTTGAATACAGGGCTCAGCTACTTCACAGGGTCAAGCAAAAACACCTACAAGCTTCTCTCTTGCTTTTTCCCCTTCAGGCTGAAGGAGCCAACCAAGAGCCCTGGGCATGCTAGGAAGGGCACTAATGTTCTGTGTAGAGATCTTACAAATGTTCTTTGAGTGGAGAAATTGGCCCAGTAGGGTGGCATATACCTGCAGTCTCAGGTCAGGGGAGCCTGAGAATGATAGTGAGTTTTAGGCCAGTCTGTTCTCCATGTGAAACCTTGTCTCAAAGAACAGCAAGCCAGAGAGACACAAGGAGATGTTTTAATTGGCTTTATGAACTGTCAACTGATACGATTAGATGTAATTAGAAATTGAAGAGAGCATCCATAGGGAGAGAGCATCATCTAGTGTGCCTGGGACTAGAAACCTTTCCAATTTCAGGTATATGAAGATTTTGTAATATTTGCATATGCATACATGAGGTATCTTGGTGGTGGGATACAAGTCTAAACATAGAATTCACATATATTTCATAAGCACCTTATACACATAGCCTGAAGATAGTTTTATGCAATGATTTCTGTGTCTGCATTTTTATTGTGACATGTCACATGAGGCCAGTTGTGGTGTTCAACATGTTTTGCAATTTGGAACTTTTTATTGTATTTGAAATAGTATCTTATGTGGCCCAACTAACTTGCTACGTGTCTGAGGGTGGCCTTGAAATTCTGATCCTCCTTTTTCTACCTCATGAGTGCTGGGGTTATAGGTGTGTGTCACCTTGTTAGGCTTGTGGGGATGTTAGGGATCAAAACCAGGGCTTTGTCTATACCAGGTAAGCAGTTTACCAACTGAGCTACATTTCTAGGCTCCAGATTTTGGATTTTCAGATTAGGGAGTTTCAACCTGCATCATGATTATAGAAAAAGGTTTTGTTAAGAAAGACTAAAAAGAGATTAAGACTAAAATAAAAGAAAATTAAAAAAAGATGAATGTTCAGAGATATGATGTTAGCTAGGAACACTGTCTATCCTATGCCCTAGCTACCTGGTTACACCAAAAATCAAACTCTTGGGTGAGAAAAGTAGACAGGACAGAGTGGGTGAGAACTTGGGCAGGAACTGAGAGCACCTGAGTGGGTGTCAAAGGTTAAGCTCTGATCAACCATGGCAGGACATCATCTGCTACAGACAGGTAACCTTTAAATCTGCCACTTCCTCTTTCCCAAAATAATAGAAAAGGAATGACAGCCTGAAGATTTAATTGCCTGGAGTTCTGTGATTCCTTTTCTTTTAGCCTTTTTATTCTGGGATAATTTAAATTTAACAGAAAGTTATTCAACTAGTAGAGAAAGTTGCTGGGAGCCTCTTTCTCCCACTGCAGGAAAATTAGCATCTTGTGTAACCACATGGCCATTACAAGAGCCAAGATGCTTTTGGAGACACAGTACTTCTAGCCACAACCTTACTCATGAAAGTGCTGCACTCATCCAGACTGCACTCCAGGCTTCCATATTGTATGAATTGTCATGAATGCTTGGTCTCCTATAATCTGGGATGGTCCTTTCATGACCTCTGTATTCATAAAGAGTCGGTCATTTGATAAGCTGACAATGGACTCACCTGACCCTGTGTGGTGTCAGACTGAAATGGTTCATTTTGGTGGGAGCATCCCACAAAGGATGCTGTATCCTTCTCAATGCATCAGACTTTAGAGAACATGAGCAGCTTTCCTTTTTCCTGCTAAACTTTGCTCATTTGGTTAATGTGATTTATGTCTGCCAGACTTCTTTACTGTAAACTCATGGTTTTTACCCTTTTTATAGTATCTGGAAAGGAGAAGCTACCACATCATATAGATCTGCTGTTCCTCTTTTTATTTTTGCCCTTTGATTTTTGACATCTATTGGTGGTTCTTAAAACAGTATTTGACTAATGGTGATTTTTTTTTCTCACAATTTTTGTATTTACTAAGTTTCAAGGTTTTTCTCATTTCTTGGACGCTTGGCTAAGATCAAGTGAAGAATTCCATTATTTCTTAATAATGATACTCATGTTACAGAAAATGAAACCTGCTAAAATAACAAAAGTTCAATTACTGAAGCTCAGTTTGAATTATTAAGGCTTTCTGCTGCTAATTTCTCCCAATGACTGCCTAATTCAATAATCCTGAATGTTTCTAACTCTTTTAGCCTTATGAGATTCCATTAAAAAGTCATATAGAATCTTGGGAAATGAGAAGCTTTTTTGGAACAATTAAAAGACCTGGAAAGTCGGGGTAATTGGTATAATTAGAGGGGAAAAGCCACCCAGTAGAAAACCATTGTAACCAAAGGCATCTTGATTCTCATCAAATGGTGCTTGCTTAAGTCAATTTTCCAATCCTGATTGACACGATGTGGGAAGAAATACGTTTAAAGGGGCATAAGTTCTTCAGTGAATGGGTGTGGCAAAGGTAGAGATTTTTTTTTCCAGGAGAGGCCACTCTCAGAGGTGGGGGCAGCTTTGCAAAATGATTTGCCTCATTGATAAATGCAGAAAGTACTCTGAGGCTCTGAGGTCCAGCCTTCACTTGGGAACTGCCCTGGGGGGAACAAATTAAGAGCCTAGAGTAACCAGAAGGTGTTAAGGAGGCAATAAAATCTTTCCCCCTGCATGGCAGCCAGGATCTGGCTGAAGGAGAAGGTGTCAGGGGCCATGAAAAGGTCCAAATAACTTGAACCTCGAGCATCATTTACGATCTCATGCTCTGTTTGGGAGAATGATAAAACGCTGCATTAAATGAAGCACAGTGTCAATCTATAAAGTCATGGGAGAAATGAGACAAATGTGTAACGTTTAACTAACATTTAGTAAGAAATGAATAAACCAGTGTTGATTTCCACAACAAACCTCCTTTGAGTTTTCATGTAGTTTTACACTTAACCTTCTTAGTCCTTATTTTCTTATGGACATAAAAGCAATTGTATTATTGAAATCTACAGTGCCTTTGAACTCTGAAATGTTTTGGCCACATTGCCATAGCTGGGGAATTTAAAGAGAAAGAGAAACAGAAATTTTTTAAAGGCTGACTCAAATGCCTTTATATAATGTTTATATAATGAATGAATATTTATTAAGCATTAATTTTGTAGCAGGTACTATGCTAGAATCCAGAAATGTTGAGACTAAATAAATAATGCCCATATCCTGAATTCATTGAGGCTATTTTGACAGATGACCATGAAAACAAACTATTAATATTTAATTGCTAAAAATGGGTTATTTCTCCCTGAATGAATAAGGCTGAATCTTAGGGAAGATTGTAGACCTGGCTCATGTAGAGTAATAGGAGGTTAATCAAGCAGCAAGCAACCCATAGCAAGGGAAGAGTTTGAACATAAGCATGGAAGTAAGGAATGGAAACAAACAGGAGTTTAATGCTTAGTGACGAGTTTTACACTCCAGTACATGGAGAAGATGAAACATGAATCCTTGTGGTAGTTTGAATGTAATTGGCCCTCATAAGCTCATAGGAAGTGGCACTGTTAGGAGGTGTAGCCTTGTTGAAGTAGGTGTGGCCTTGGAGTAAGTGTGTCACTGTGGGAGCGGGCTTTGAAGTCTCCTACGCCTAGAGCAGTACACTTCCTGTTGCCTGCAGGATCAAGATGCAGAATTCGTAGGTCCTTCTCTAGCACCATGTCTGTCTGCACACCACCATGTCCCACCATGTTGAACCTCTGAACTGTAAGCCATTCAATGAAATGTTTTCCTTTATAAGAGTTGCTATGATCATGATGTCTCTTCACATCAATAGAAACCCTAAGACATGGGTCTCTGTATTTGTTCCCACTTACTGTAGGGGGAAACTTCTCTGATGATGGCTAAGCAAGACATTGATCTATGAGTATAGCAGAAAGTCATTAGGAGTCATTTTATTGCTATGTTCCTATAGCAGAACATTAGTATTTGGTTTTCAGAGGTCTCAGTTTCTTGTTCACCCAAGCACTGTTGGACATCAGTTCCATCTCATGCAGCGGGCCTTAAATCCAATCAGATAGTGATTGGTTACCACCACAATTTTTGTGCCACTACTGCACGGGGATATCATTCAGCAGGTCATCATTGTAGATTCAAGAGTTAGGTGTACATCTGTCTCTTCTGGTAGTGTTCAGGGTCTCTTCCAATACCATGAATACTATTCATTAGGGGTGAAGTCTCTAGGTAGGCACCAGTTAGGCTTCTCAGTGTTCAGTTAATTGTGTTAGGTGTTCTCTTCAGCAATAGGACCTTACCATCAGTTTGTGGAGAATAACCAATAGCCTTGGTCTTGGGTTGTTTGGGGGTTCCCATGGGGCCGCTTTGGCAAACCATTTGATTAAATGTAACTCATTCTTGGCATTAGAAGTTTTATTTGGTGGTGAGAGGTGTCTAGTTGGGGCTTTGTCTCCTCTGTTGTTTAGTTAATCCATTTAGGTTTCTTTCATATATGTATATATTTTGTGAAACTTCTACTGTATTATGTTTCCATGCAACCCATCAAAGGTGTAGGACCTTTTCTTCATTGATGACTGATGTAGACCAGTCCAGCCAATCGTGAATGGTGTCACCACTGGGAAGGTGGTCCTGGACCTTATATGAAGACAAACTGAGCAAGCCACGAGGGGAAAAAAAATAAAAGGAATAGAATTGTCTTTGCTGGGAAGAATATAGGGATGGTGAGCTGACCAAAGCATATTGACCTCTTAGCTTGAGGGGATGAACAGATTTGTGCTCAGTTTGCTTAAGTTCTAATGGTCCACTTCAAATCTGGGTTGATCTTGGAAGAAAGGATAAGAAATGGACCACTGTTTTGTGGTGCTAAGAAAGTTGTTGATGTAAGAGGAGTGCTGCTTTATTGAGCCCATCCTCACAGGGGAGTGAGTCCCTTTACATTTGCAGGAACTGCATGCCATGTGCATTTCCGACTCGTTTCTCTCCTCTGCCTTCTCTGTGTTGTAAACATTGGATATGTATGAGGTTTTTGTTCTGATAACTCTGGGTTTTTAAGACTTGTTAAATATAAGGCTTATTTCTTAAGTGTGATCAGGTAGCTATTTGCTAGGAATACTCAGGAGGCAGTAACAGAATACCCAGACTACTATGCCTTAATCAATAAAGGAATTCAGTTATTTCACTCCACAAGATAAGGAAAGGCTGGAAGCTAGCTCTAGGTTTCATTGAAACATAGCCCTAGATTCTGGTTCTTGTAGCTAGAAGTTTTCCTGTGTTCTGTCTGGTCATGTGGCCACTTGGTCCCAAGTAAACACACAGAGGCTTATATCAATTACAAACTGCATGGCCTATGGCTCAGGCTCACTATTAATTAGCTCTTACAACTTAATTCAACCCATTTCTATTAATCTGTGTTTTGTCACATGGATTCATGGCATTACCTGTTCTCTCACATCTTGCTTCTCCTGGCAGTGGCTCTCAGCTTAGTGTGACTCCACCCTTCTTTATCTCCGTCTTCAGTTTAAATGCACTGCCTAACCTTATTCTGCCTTGCCATTGGCCAAACAGCTTTATTTATCAACCAATAAACACATATTGACAGCGTACAGAAAGACATATCACAACAGGCTCTTCCTCCCTTTATATTCTTCCCTCTCCTGAGACCTATGTGCCGCCTCCTGGTAGAAGTCTGGCAGCAGCCTTTTCTCACTCGACACTTTACAGTAGGAAGCGAGATCAGCAGAAGACACCCTTGTGAGGTGGAGCTCAAGATCTGCACCTGGGAAGCAGGTTTGTTTTCTAGAAGCAAGAAGCCATCTTTAACTCTCTTGGCTACAGTTGGGGCCAGAAATATTGGGTCACATGCCTAGCCCAGACTAGTTACTAGCACAATGCAGGAGAGGATATCTGTGATTGACATGAGACAGGAGGTCCAAGCTTCACTGCTTTCTGAAGTTACTGTTAGAGTCTTGAAAAGTATCAGTGTCCCGCTGGGATGATAACGCAGTCAGTAGAGTGGTTATTGCACAAGGTTGAGGACCTGAGTTTGATCCCCAGGACCCACATGGAAAGAGGAGCGGTGGCACTTGCTTATATCTCTAGTGTTGGAGAGGCTCCTAAGCATATGAGGAGGAGTGTTGTATGAAAAAGGCAAATGCAGGAGTTAGGAAGTAAAAACCAGCATTCTTGTCTTGTCACTGATTACGTCAGTGACAGTTAAGCATCAACAATTGTCATATAACCAGTATCAGAGAAGACCATGCATCAAATGATCATTTTTTGGTAAATAAAAGTAGTTTTTACTTGAAAGTAAATTCAGAACCCAAATCAAAGCATGGCTTTATTACTAAGCATTTTTAAAAAGCTGAGTAAGCCTGTCATGGCCCACTGTCCTGTCTCTGTGGTTCCTTGGAGCAGCTGCACAGCGCTGAGTTTGAAGCCTCAGCAGGCTTGTGGGAATGCCAGAGCACAGCATGATAGGTATTAAAAAAGAAGTAACTATCAGGAAACTAGGAGCATTTCACTCAATCTGTATTCTGACTCTCTGATATTAATCATTCGCTTTGAGATTTTCACTCTGTCTGCTAGCTTTTTGCAAGATTCTCCTAAAGGCATAAAAATAATCATTTCACACCAGCACTTTACATGGTACTCCAGGAAGGGAGAATGCAAGAAAGCACATGACTTGCTCAATTCAGCCTGTGACTCCCAACCCCAGCCAGACTGGGGAAGGAGAGACACCTCTGAGACTTCCACTCCTGTTTGGTTAGCTGGCTTACTTACATGCTGGTTGTTAATACATAAACTGAAACATGTTTTTGCTAGTTTTCATTGCCCTGTTGACTCAGCACAAACCACAAGGGAACCCAGGTTTCCACTGTCTTGTTTCATTCTGGGGATTCTTCAAGGGAAGAATTCTTTAGGCTCAAATTTCAGAACTTTTGAGTAGTATCTATGGAAGTTGCAGAGGTATGGGGTAGCAGACATTATAACTTATACATAGTAAGAGTGCATGGAAGGGAACACAGGGATTTAGGTTGAAGATCTAAAACATTCTAGAAACATTCTAGAATATCATAGATCATCCCAAGCATGTGTAAGTTTTACACATTACCCTGATTTTATGAGGAAAAGGATTTCAGTTTTATTTACAACTGGCTATTCCTCTCTTATTTTTCATAGAATGGGCTTTTTTAAAGAAATTTTTTATTCATTTTACATACCAACCACAGATCCCCATCTCTTCCCTCAGCCCGACCCCCAGCTTTCCCCCCCCCAACCCACCCCCATAGCCCACAGAAAAGTGATGAGAAATAAATCCTAAGGTATCCTAAATCTAATTGTAAGAGCCAGAGGGTGGAGGAGGGACTTGATAGGGATCCAACTAATTTTATTGACGAAACCAAAAGTATTCAGTCTTCCTAAATGTATGTTAAAACTGACTCAAACTGAGCATTGTGGTAGCACATTCCTGGAGTCCCAGCACCCAGGAAGCTGAGACAAATAGGTAGTGAGTTCAAAACCAATCTGGGCTACAAAGTGAGACTTTGCCTCCAAAAGCCAAAAGCCCATCAATCAAACAACAACCTAAAACCCTAGACTGGAAGCCCAGTGATGAATTGCCAGGGGCTGCTGCATTCTGCTTATACCCCCAGCCAATGGACTACTCTCCTGTTCCCAGATCCCTCCCCTTTACACTGTTCCACCCTGCTTACCTACAGCCAACGAAGTCTCACCATAAGTAGCTCTGCCTCCCTTCCCAGAATCTTCATTATGAAAGTGCTCTCAGTCTAGTTCTACTGGATCTCTTTCCAACTACTGTCTTGCCCTGCTGGCTGGTAGCTGTGGGAACTTGTCCCAGGACTTGGTCATTTTCTGGCTAGCATCTGTCATGTCTCAGTAAACTCCATATTTCAATGATCCTTTCGTCTCAGTCTCCCTTTAACAGAAGAGCATGTTGTTTCACATTTCTCTACTAGCAATAGCCAGTTTTAATGCCTGCCTCTCCTTTGATTCCTCCCTCCCTCCCTCCCTTCCTTCCTTCCTCCCTCCCTCCCTGCTTCACACTGCCTTCTTTTCCTTTCCCTGCCCTTCAGTTAATCACCCTTTTTTTTTTTTTTAATGATGCACATTGAGGCTGGAAAGATTCCTCAGCAGCTAAGTGCACTGGCTGCTCTTTCAGAGGACCCGAATTAGGTTCCAAGTACCCACATGGTGGCTCACAAATGCCTGCAACTCCAGTTTTAGTGGTTCTGATGCCCTCTTCTGGCTCCCGAGCACTAGGCATGCACATGGCATACATAAATACATGTACCAAAACCACTCATACACATAAAATAAAATAAAATAAAATAAAAGCGATGCATATTTATTTCCTTTGATTATAAGTAAATGCATAAAATATATATATATATATATATAAATAAAACAAAAACTCAAAACTCCTATCTCCTCAGAACCATTAGGTGAGGATTAGCTGAAATATACAAATCCTGGAAACAAGTAGACATGCAGTTCTTCCATCGAGCTGCAGCAATACTGCAGTAGCTTGTGTTATTATAAAAGCATCAAATTTAACTTTGCATGCTTAGGAACTGAAATGCTGAAGTGGAAGAAAATAGCTGAATGTATATACTTATATCTATTTATAGTTCAGGTATTTCTTAAAAATTTTCATTAATACTCAACTTTTTTTTTTTTTTTTTTTTAGAAAAATAGCTTTAAAAAACACACCAGGGCCTGTGAGATAGTTCAGCATGTAAAGGTGTTTGTTGCCAAGGTTGTAGACCTGAGCTGGATCCCTGAGACTGACATAGTGGAAGGAGAGAGCCAACCACAACAATTGTCCTTTGACCTCTACGTGTGTGCTTCACAGGAGAAAGTGTGCGACACACACACACACACACACACACACACACACACACACACACACACACTAAACAAATGTAACTAATAAATTTGTGTTGAGAATTGGCAGAGCCATGAGATTTAAAAAAAAATCCTTGTAAACAGTAGGCGTGATCTTTTGTTGTAGAAAGTTGGACACTTTCCTTCACAACACCACTTTTCTCTCTTCATATCCAGACTTTGTTTTTGATATTGTTTTAATGTTTTCATTGTGTTTGTGAGGTTATGTGCACATGTGTGTGTGCAGGTGTGGATTCACGGGGCGGATGGTGGAAGCCGAAGGTTGATGTCTGTTATCTCCTTCAATCTCTCTTGACCTTATGTTTTGAGACAGGGTCCCTCATTAGTCACAAACCCATTGATTTGGTTAGGGTGGCTGGCCAATACATCCCCAGTTCCAGGATTACAAGCACATGCCTTTGTGCCTGCCTTCTACACGGGTGCTGTCGGTCTGAACACAGGTCCTCATACTTGCACAGCAAGCGTTTTACTAACTGAACTGTGCTGCCGTGCTGCCATGCTGCCATGCCTCAGTCACTATACCACGGTTTTACTCCTTAACAAGCCCATGTTCTGCTTGTCTGTCGCGCTCTTTTTGTGATGCTGGGGTCAACCCAGGACCTCCCCGTTTACTCTAGCCCTAGAGAGCACATTTGTGGTCTTAGTAAATCTGAATACATTACTCAGTGTTGCCTCTGCCTTTTCCCCATTCCGGTTTCCGTGTTCTGAGTTTTGATTGTATTCTTAAGCTGGGGAGTGCCCTTGGCCTTGGCATTATCCTCAGATCTGTCTACTTCCCCTGTTGATCCCTTTTCACTATTTGTCAGAAGATGACTAGGGTAATAGAGCCGACTGTTTCCTTTCTCCTATATTGGGAGTTTTTATGAAAGGTCTCAGATTTTTGTTAGCCCACCACCATGGTTTCTGGGAAAGCTCACAGCTGGGTTCTGAGCCAAACTCCATTGCTCCATTCCAGAACCAACTCCTTTTCATGGTGGCAGATGACATCTTTCTTTATTTGGTGTTTGACGATGTTCGTTTTGTTGATTTTTACAGCTTTAAAATTTTTGATGGGTCACTATAGAGGATTGGATAACAAACCATGCTTGCTGGGTTCAAGTTCCCCCCAACCCCATGCTCCACAGGAGACCAGCAGTAACATATTTAACACCTATGATGTTAACTTTCCAGTCTGCCAAGTACCTTAATGAGAGGGTCATTATTCAGATTAAATCATTTAATTCACATAATGCTTTTGAACATGCCCTCATAAGATAAGCAGTAGCAAATTCATTTCAATCTCACACCTTTAACCAGAAACTTCTTATTCTCTCTTTAGGGTAATACTTCCTAATCTTTTTTAATCCATGATTCATCTGTAGCCAGACTAAAAAGCAAGATGAGGTTCCTCTGAGATAATATTGTTGGCTCAAACTATTTACAGCCTCTTTCATAGCGTGCAAATGCACTCATTATTCTCATGTTATCTTGTCAAATTTTAAAAAATGAAACAAAACAAAAACAGTAGAAAAGCCCATGACTTAGAGGAGTTTACTGAACAGTGAACCATACATGGTACATAGAAGGCATTGGTGAATGTTAGCTAACTTTCTAGATTATTTCTACTCTTCTAAGAAATGTTTGATAGCCCATTCATTTTTTAGTGTATTGTATACCCCCAAATAAATCAGTTTTAGCTAGTTAACTAGGCATCATATGTATGCATGTGGGGGGTATGTATGTTCATGTACATAGGATTTTTTTGTGCGCTAGAGCATGTCCGTGTGTGTACATGTGTATGAAGGCCAGATGTCAACATCAGACAGCTTCCTCAATCTCTACCTTTGAGATAGTGTCTCTCACTGAACATGGAGCTTGATGATTGGCTGGACTGGTTGGCTAAAGCATCGGGATCTTCCTGTCTCTGCCTCCCTGGTACTGAAGCTGCAGGTGCACTGTCACAGCAGCTTTAAATGTAGGTCCTGGGGACCAAACTCAGGTCCTCATGCTTGTGATATGAGGCATGAGCCAGTTCCACAGCCCAACCAGACGTCTTTTATAAGTATACAAGTGAAAAAAATAAACCACTGTGGTTAATATTTAGGTTCTATATTTTAAGCTATCTCATCTACTCCAGTGGCTTCCTCACAGAGAGTCCTATGAGTGTAATACACGTGGCCTATACATAATGGTGTTATTGATTCCTCCCAATAGCTGGTGGGAGGTCAGAAAGCTGAGGTCCCTCCCTGACCTTCTCTGCTTAACCTACAACAGTGTTATGTTATTATAGTCTCTCTCTCTCTCTCTCTCTCTCTCTCTCTCTCTCTCTCTCTCTCTCTCTCTCTCTCTCTCTCTGTATGTGTGTGTGTGTGTATGTTCCCTTCCTTTCCTTTCTTTTTGGTTCTCTTGATTTTTGAGACAAGGTCTCACTCGGTAGTACAGGCTGGCCTTAGTAACCACAGTAACCTCATCAGCCTCAGCTCCTGAGTGCTGGGTCACAGGAGTGAGTCACCACACTCAGCATTGATTGTGCTGCCTTGGAATAGGTTGGGAAGAATAGGATGAAAGGACTCACGAGGGATGTGATGCAAGTGTGTGGGAATCCCTAGGTGGACCTTCATGAACCATCGTTCTGGAAACCAGATAATGGGCAAATCCTTAAAAATATATAAGGTCTGTGTGAATCGATAACTTTTACACTTCAAAAACACTGTTTTTCACAGTTTGGCATGAGGGCCAGAATCATTGAAAATAAATTCTAAACATATAGGTTCTGAGGACCCAGCTTTTAGAATAGTAAATGTTTTTAAATAACTAAAGTAAAACTCTTTATTTGCATTACAATTTTTAAAATTATTACATAAGTGTTGATAATTAAAATTATTAAGTTGTATTGGGATTAAAAATGAGAAAAAAAGGTGATTTGCATTTGACAATGCACTGTGTTTATGGATAATGTAACATAGCCACTGAAAGTTAGGATCATATGCTCCACAGTATGAGTTTTATGTATAGAATACAGAGATGAAACTTTCCTTGGAACCTTCAGATATTATTTCATATAAAGCATTTTTCCCCTCTCAGAAACATCCAATGGAAGTATAGAAAAAGGAAGTCTAGCTCATGTAAGGAACAACTTTCAGTCAAAGATGGAATGAGGTTATTTGGGGGAAATAGTAAGCCTCCTTCCTGCTCACTAGGGTGTGGTAAACATGAGGAAGGAAGCTGAGCATCAGAGGACACCACCACTATCCTAATTGTTGAACTTTCTACTCAGTTTTCCATGTTGTCTTTTTTTAGTCTTGATCCAAGGATATTATTGTACAGAATTGAGGAACTACAGGCCAGTAGTGAAAATTTAAAGTATCATGCCATCCACACAAAACAACTCTGACATTTTATTCTCTTTATGGACATGTAGCTCTTAGTCATATTTTTTGTAGCTTAAAATTGTTACTCCTAATTGCTCTTTCATTTAATTCCACCGGTTCCTCTGTTAGTGAATCTTATTTAGTACATCATTTTACCTCTTATTCTTCATCCTACGAATAGCTACATGGCGATACTTTAATCAGTTTTTGGTATTGAATGTTTAAAGTTTTTACTCTGGTATTACAGACAACATTGCGGTAGTGTTCCTAAATCAAAGTTTTATATGTATCTGTATTAATTGTCCATTTTTTTCCTTAACAAAATTCTCTACGTTTAATGGTTTCCAACAACATATTCCTATATTTTCTGAGGTAGGAACGAGGGGGAGGCACATTCTCCTGTGAATCTGTAGTCCACACATTAGGTGGTCCTGGCGGTGGCAGGGGTGGGGTGGGATGGGGAGGTGTTGGGGGGTCGAGGGGTGTGTCGTCTGGTCTTTTCAGGCAAACTGCTTGACTCTCCTGCCTCCCATTCTGGCAGAAGCTTTAACTCCTCTTCGGTGACCCATCCACAGGCTGCTCTGGCTATCCCACAGCATGGCAGTGGGCTCCCCTCCAGAGGGAGTGATCTGAGACAATGTCAAGGGGAAGCTGTCTCTATGATTTAGCCCTGGCTAAATTGACGCTTTCACACCGTGTCGGCCAGCGAGTCTGTGAGTCCGCTCCAAGCTGAAGATGAAGGGAGTAGAAGAAGGGGCGTTGAAAATACTGCAGACATCCTAAAATCACTTCCTGAAGATGAGACTCAAGCATGGAGACCCGTGGCCGTGAAGGATTCTCTGCCTGTTTCTGAGCTGCCCTCTGGAGGAGACTCTTATCACCTCACCCTCCCATCTGCTGGCTTTATTTCCCAGAGTCCTCCAGGCAGTCCTTTCAGAGGAGGGCCTTTGTGAGAATTAGAGGATGGAGTCCCCTTCTCCAGGCAGATACAGGCCCCAGTCAGGAATGGTGGTAAGAGGAATGTGTCTGGATGTTAGTACCCCACCTCCACTTCCCGGGCCTAGGACCCCAATGTATAGGCTTCAGCCCAACAACCTCACTGTCCTTTGGGCATGGTGGTCCTCTTGGAAGAGTTGGGTTTTTGTTGTTGTCTTTTTGTTGTTGTTTTGAGCCATTAAAGGAAATTCGATTTCCTTTTCTTATTCATATTTAACCCTGCCTAGTTTTCAGTTTTAAATTTGTAATTATGAATATCTGACAATAATAAAAATAAGCTTGCATGGGTTTTGAATCCCCATTTGTCTTGATTCTAGCCACTTCCTAAATAAGGATAGGGCTGTGTTATTAAATTATAACAAAATTATCTCTCAAACGAGTCTTCCATTTGTTACAATACAAGCAAGAATGTGAGACACTGGCCAGGAGCTGTACTAAGAACTGTCCGTGGCCCGGATCATACTTTCGGCCTCTGCCTTCCTCACTTGTTCCATTTTCATTTCCTGTAAGGGGAGGTGGGATAGCTACAAAGTTGACTGGGACTCTTAAACTGCTAAAACATAATTTATATTTCATAAAATGCGACAAGCATATTTATACCAGTTAACATAAGACTACAGCAGCCTATTCACGTGTTCTCTGCTAAAATAAATAATTACATTTTACATATGTTGTTATCTATACATAGCTATTCTATAAAATTACTCAGTGTTGAGATAAATATATAAATTATTATCTTAATGCCTTTTTCATTTTAGTGTGTGTGTTTGGTGTGTGTGTGTGTGTGTGTGTGTGTGTGTGTGTGTGTGTGTTATCTGCGTGTGTCTAAATGTAGCACATGCATACAGTACCTGCAGAGGCCAGAAGAGGGTATTGGATCCCCTAGAACTGGAGTTACAGATGATTGTGAGCCACCATGTGGGTGCTGGAAATTGTACCTGGGTCCTCTGGAAGAGTATTCGGTGCTCTTAACCACTGAGATACCTCTCTGGCCCCTCTAAATTATTTCTTTGTTGTCTAAATCAGGCTGTAATTGATATTCGTTGTGACTTAAGCCTGTCTGTTCCCATACATCAAGCACCAATTTCCTGATAGGTTTCACTGCTCAAAATGTAGACTTAGTGGAATTTTGAAAAGTAAGAAAGAAAAATAGAAAGGACATGAAGTTGGGAGGAGATATATTGGTAGGGAGTCCTTAGGGGAGGGGAGTTGAAAGTGTGGAGTGGGGTGATGGTGGATATCATCAAAATGCACTGTATACATGCAAAAATTTTTCTTTGATCAATTTTGTTGAAATAAAGCAAAAAAAACCAAAATAGTTCAATTATCACAAGTTCAGTGTTCTTTTAAAGCTGAACAATTGTGATTAATTAGTAAAAGAACTATTTTATGATTAATTTGGGGATCCTTCACTAATAAAAGTATGCATGACATGGTAAAGGAATAACTGTTTTGCCTGCTGTGTGCGCAGTGGCTGTTTTGTCTGTGGAACTGATCAGTTCAATCATAAACAGCAAGATCATGTGGCTGACTGAGCTGAAGGCAGACACCCTGGTGCTGTTTCCCAGCTGCTAATATCTGAATGTGATGTTGTCATACTTGGTTCTTATGCCTTTTCCAGGGGTGTCCAGCAGCAGAAGCTTGGCTTTCACAAAGCTTGTGGGGATAATTGAAACACTGTTTAAAATATAATTGCTTTTCCATCAGATAATGTAAGGTAGAGAGATTACTCTTCCAGGTATCAAATAAATTGAGTTAAGGGACAGGCCTATAATCCTGCACTTGAGAGGCAGAGGCAAGTAGATCTCTGTGAGTTTGAGGCCAACCTGGTCTACTTAGTGAGTTCTAGACCAGGCCAATCAGTCAAGGATACATGGTGATAGCCTGTCTCAAAACAAAGCAAAGCAAAGCAAAGCAAAACAAAACAAAACAAAACAAATGAATGAATGAGCACCGAGTTTAAGAAAAAGAAAAGCAAAACTGATATTAATTTATCAAAATATGTTCTTTTCAAAAATTAAAAATTAATTTTCTTTTCTCAGAAGCATACAACTTCATTTGTTAAAAATGATTAAGTATCCCTAAATAAATATACAAGTTAGATAATTTTCAAATGAGTGAACAAATTCTAATGAAACTCAAATAGAAAGTGTAGCATGGCTCGGAGGCCATTCTGAAATAGTCCCATAGGACACTTCATCAAGGGAAACTTGTCATCTGTAGGTTAAGGACAGGATACACTTGGACACATGTCATTTGGTCATTACATGGACATCCTATGGGAACCTATGCAGACCCAGATGCCGTAGGCTACCGCACCTCTACATTGCACGACAATCTTAGAGGACCGCTGTGTATATGTGGCCCACTGTTGACACAAACCTGTGGCAGTATTTTAATTTGAATGGAAATATCCATCTCCAAATCATATTTTTATTATAGTCTATGAAAGGACTTTTGGCTTCTGAAATACGACTGTACTTCTTATTTGTCAACCTGGACTTCACATCAGTTCGGAAAATGATGCTAGGGAAAGCTTTGCTGTGAGCCAGGAGCTTTGCGGCAATCAACCACCGCTGAAGCACTTGTCTCTCCCCTCCAAAAAGAGGCTGATCAAAGGACTTCCGGTGCAACTTTTGTCTGAGTACCAGATCAACTCCTGCACTCTAACCATCCGTTTCATCGGGGTGGTGGGGGCAGTGGGGGACAAGGCTGGGTAGGGAGGGCCAGTCTTCCAACTTTAACCTATGAGAGGAAATGGATTTGTTTTGTGAAGGAGTAAGCATCTTTTCTAGTATAAAAAACTGTCATGTGGAACTTAATGGGTGCATGTCTGTGGTGAGAAGAGGAGGGTCAACCACGACCCCAGGATATTAAGCTATTTACACACCAAAACAAGAAAGACAGATGGGCCACTGGAAGCAGCGTTCCCAATACAATGCAATAACAAGTTTTATGTGTACTGTGAAACCCATGAAGTTGATTTTGCTGGCAGTTTCCTGATTTTTTTTTCCTTCTTGTTTTTATGCTGTTGTTGGTTTTTGGGACTGAAACTATCTGCTCTTCAAAAGGAAGTAGCGATTTTTACAGATGTGGAAAGTAATTTCTAGAAGGCCTTTCCAGAGGTTTGGTTACTATAAGGTGGATGATCTGAGTCGGAGGACCAACAAGCCTTGGATGAGGTAGCACTAGTGTCAGGTGACCACACCTCAAGTCGTTTGGGGGCAGACTATATGTGGACACACCCTGCATTTCTCCTCGTCACTTTTTGGCAGTGACATTCAGTGGGCAGAGGACATGACAGGCAGGTAACATACTGGAATGCAGCAGGAAAGATTGTATTGCCACTAAAACTGGCCACACCACCATTTTTATTGAAACCTTTTTTTTTAATACTACTTGGAATTTGGAACAATGTGAGGAAAGTTCTTCTGTTTTATCGCTTATGCTGGATGCAGAGTCAGGGGAAAACAGCACCCATGGGCATTTTAGTATTTATTTCTGTGCAAAAGGAGTATGATTAGAGCAAGGAAAACCTGGTGTGTCTTTGTGTCCCCAGAAATGGCTGTTTATAATGAAAAAAGCATAGGCTAATACCACCAGAGGGAAAGCCATGATTATAGGCAAAGCTTCCAGAGTAAAAGGCTTTTTGACATTCTGTTTATTTCTCTAAAATGCCTTTAAAATGTGTACATTATACTCTGGTGCATTCAATGTTTAATAAATGCATTTGAGTAAATTACAGTACAAGTTTCTTTAAGCACCCCAGCTGCCACACTAACAGCAGTAACCCTGACTAATTTCCGCACCTGTGAGAACTTCAGGCCCCTGTAATGTCTCACATAGTTACCTCCAGGCTTTTGAAAGGAAGAGTCCTAACTTCAGTGCCTGTTATGACTTCTGATCATTTGGAAACTATTTGAGGGATGCAGCACAGCTATGTTAAGGTTTTTCCTAGGCATTCAGCCTTCTGCTCATCCACACTGATGTAAGTAAGGACTGTGTGTAAGGCTAATGATATGTGTGCTAGTACAGAAAAAGGGATGCACTCTTTCCCTCTCCATCAAGCTTTGCTTTGAGTTTTCTCCCTCCTGAAAACCTCAACTTGAAGTTCTGGATACAACCTGAGAATAAAGTTACAATTGAAGTGGGACCAAAATCTGGGAAGGTTGAGTGCTGTCCCTCTGCCTTGTACTGACCCTGACTCTGAGCTCTTGTGAAATGCTAGAGGTTTTGTTGGCACATTTGATTTGTGCTTTGAGAGCCACTGAGAAGTTTTTCCAAGATTGGGTGGATGAATAAATGTGTAAGGAAATGGATTTGGGTATCCATGTATATATCTTTAGATATAATCTTGGCTTATAATAGGAGATAACAAAAAAAGCCTCCATGTGTTATCAGTTGCCACAGGGAGTTTGCATTTGAGATTCCTCATCAATATCTGTTGGAAATACAAGTTAATTATTCCTATGTTTTCTATTTTTATACCTCTACTCTTTCTGGTCACTAAATAGAGAACAGAGAAAGCCTTCTGTTTGCTCTATGAGCCTCACAAAAGTTGCTAAAAAGCAAACATAGAAAGGACAATAGGAGATGGCCCAAGAAATTCTCCAAGGCAGTTCTAATAATCTTTGGTTCTACTTGGTTCACTTTAAAATAACAATGGGATGTCTAATTGTTCCTAGAGTACCTTTAACAAAAGTAATTTGCTTTTAATTTGTAGACAAATCCCCTGTTACCCTCAAGCCAAAGGGAGAATTGTGGTTTTTCTAGGCAGAGGGAAAGAGCAGTAGACCTCCTGTTATTTCCATGGGCTGTAACTTCTCCGTGCCTCCAGCCAGTGCAATCTGTATTCCCACACCTCTTCAGCTCACAGTCCGGCCCCTCGAATGTGCCCAGACTCTGTTGAAAGGTTTGAAGCTGGACTTTCTTGTAGATGTAACCAAAAGTCTTATTAAATAAGAAACACAGAACCAATGCAAAGAAGAAAGCCAAGAGATCAGAGCTAAGAGCCTTACCCGCCTGCTGCAGCTAGCCTCTTAAGCCAAGAGACCTCTCCGAAAGAGACCTACTTCCTGTCTGTTTGTCTTTATATAGACTTTCTGTTCTGCCTTCTCATTGGTTGTAAACCCAAGCACATGACTGCCTTGTCACTGCCTGTATGTACAGCCCTCCAGGTCTTCTATGGTATTGAGATTAAAGGCGTGTGTCTCCAATGCTGGCTGTATCCTTGAACACACAGAGATCTACCTAACTCTGCCTACTAAGTGCTGGGATTAAAGATGTCTGCCATGAACGCCCAGCTCTGCTATGACTTGCTATTAGCTCTGACCCCCAGGCAACTTTATTTATTAACATACAAATAAAATCACATTTCAGTACAATTAAAATATCACCATACTTTCTCTTAATGATAGAGTCTAAACTCCAGCTTACTATGGAGGTCCTTACCAGTATGGCTCCACTCTACATTTCCATGTGTTTTCTAATGTCTAGGGCTCCTCCTTATATGCCCTAGTCTGGTATGTATGTCACTGCATGTACCCATCAGATGTGACCCTCCAGTGACACTGTCCACTCATCCTTCTGTGTAGAATACTCTCCCTTCCATTTGTAGGATGGTTTCCTGCATCTTTAGTAACTAGAGATGCTCAGGGCTACTTACAAGTGATCATTTTCTCCTACTGTCAGGTACTTGGTAGGACTATTTTTCTGACATTCTACTTTAAATTAGGTGGCTATGTGACTCACATTTTCTAAGATGTTGTAAGCAGATGTGCAATGCATCAGGCAGACATTTTCTGGCTTAAGTTTTAAGAGGAATGAGAATTGACAAGGTCCTCCCCTGTGTCAGCTATCCTGAAAGTTCCTGTAGAGGTGGAGTCTGCCACCCGATTTGAGGATTCAGTGGCTATACTGAGAAGCAGTTCTTTGCCAACCAGAGTTAGATATGGATGTGAAAGAGGAATAAACGTTTGTGCATGTTCTAAATCAACAGAGCTTTGATGTGTTTGTAACTGTGGCATAAGTTCATTAAAACTGTTGGAGTTGCTCAATCTGATTCAGGTGTCACTTTAAGAATCCCAGTCCATGCCTCCCTAAAGGGCACATCCACCAGAGCTCTCCCAATGCTCCTGATGCTCTGTATCTAGCTGCACTGTTACACTTGTTACAGTTCATGGGGACTGTTGTTTACATGACTCCCTTCCCCATATCTTAGAGCCTCCACTAACCCTTTCCCATTTTCTAGAGCACTGTCTGTGGTTGATAGTTAAGTTCAAATAAATCATAGAAAGACTGACGGACAACCTGCTTCCCTCTGGTGCAGATGATGATTGGAGGAAGTTTTTACTTTTTTATTTTTATTTTAAATCCATTCCTTTGTTCAAATGAGGAGAAAATTAACACTTTAGTGTTGCTCGAATTTTAAATTGGTCTTTTAATAAAAAAAAAAAACAGACCCAGATATTGGTGTAAATGCTGAAATATCAGAGAGATAAAGGAACAAGCCACTGCCACATCTCACCTCACCAACTCCACGAATACTCTGAATATGTTGTTATAATTGTTTCATTTTATTATCAACCTCTTACTGTGTCTCATTTATAATTTAAACTTTACCACAGAAACGCCTCCGAGTCCTCAGCCGAAAGCTCTCCAGCCAAAAAGCCTTTAGTTCCTATCTCCTCACACCTTATATACCTTTCTCTGCCCAGCCATCACTTCCTTCCTAGTGCTGGGATTAATGGTGTATGTGTTTCCCAAATACTGGGATTAAAGGCGTGTGACTCCCAAGGATTGGGATTAAAGGTGTGTGCCACCACTGCCTGGCATCTATGTTTAATCTAGTGACTTGTTCTAATCTCTGATCTTTAGGCAAATTTTATTAGGGTACACAATATATCACCACACATTAGATTATCAGACCAACCTTCTAACATTATTGTTCATTAAAAATCCAGGACCGTATTAACTTTATTTAACTATTTTATCCTGAAATAATTTCAAAGAACAAGAGTCAACAATTTCATACTACTCATATATGATCATTGTCCAGTTTCTTTGTAGGTTTACCTTCTGGTCTCAGTTACATATGGTCAACTGTAGTTAAAAATGTTAAATGGGAGATTCCTGAAGCAAGTATTTAATAATTTTAAAATACCTTTAATTATGATATGTTGTTATAATTGTTTCATTTTATTATCAACCTCTTACTGTGTCTCATTTATAATTTAAACTTTACCACAGAAAAAATATCATATATCCAACATTTGATGCTATGATTTGAAGTACCCATACAATGAGGATCTCAGAACATATTTCCTGATGGACCAGGGGCACTATTGAAATTGAATTATTCTTACTACATTCATCTAAGTTATCTGCCAATGCCATTTGTTCCTGTGGATATTTGATTCATTATTCAAATATGTATTGACAGGTCTATGTTGTGACCAGGCTGTCCTACACACTGAGGATACAGAGATCAATACAGTGTAACCTATCACATCAGGGAGCTTATAGTGTAGTGGGAGTAATTACAATACATGATGGTGTATAGGCAATGACTGGGATATATATAACCTTGTGTGTGTGTGTGTGTGTGTGTGTGTGTGTGTGTGTATGTGTGTGTGTGTGTGTGTGTGTGTGTATGTGCGCGTGCGTGCGTGTGTCTAGAGCAAGACTTTTCTGTGTCTTCTTCTATCATTACCTGCATTATTGCCTTGAGACAGAGTCTCTCATGAAGCTGGAAGCTTGCCATTTGGGCTAGGCTAGCTAATCAGCAAACTCTTGGGATCCATTTCTGTCTGCCCCCAATACTGTGATTATAGGCTCGCACAGTCAATGCTGGCTTTTAACGTGGTGCTGGGAATTCGAACTCAGGTCTTCATACTTGCAGAGCAAATGCTTTTACCCACTGAGCCAACTGCCCAGCTCAGCACTTAGATATTTTTGTTTTTTTTTCCAAGCACAGAAAGAGTATGTGCTTACCTCAACAGGATAAAACACACTTAAGTTGATCTCTTTCACCTCAGTTTCTAGATAATCATTTTTTATATGACAAGGGCCTAACTTTGGACGATGGTTATGGAGAGTACATATGAACAATCCCTGAGAAAAATCGAGCATTGGCAGCACCTGCTATGTCTCTGAACTCCCAAGGCTCAAGAACAAGAAACAATGGAAATGGGCTAGTGGGTCAAAAAGAGAATGTCCAGGTAAGATTAAGGCCTGACTACACACACTCCCATTATTCATGGAGAGAACCTGCCCCCACCTCCCTGCATATGGGTGGAGGCAGCTCTTCCTTGGAATTCTTGTCATACAAGACAAAGCGAGTCAGCAAGCTGGTGATGTCACCAGGTATATGGTGCAGCTTGTAATGAGGTTAAAGAATGCTGTTCAGAGGATAAATGCTCTTGTCCTAGCCTGCCATGACGGACCTCAGGGGGATATCTTGTCTTCTCTGTCACCACTGGTGTTTATCAGCACTTTGGAGAGAACACCCATGACTCAAACTTTTGGCACTGAGGAAAGGATGTATCTACTAGTCCAGTGGGGACCCACCAAGAGTACCTTCTTTTGATTTTCCCAGCAACTCTGTGTGTCCCAGATGTGTCCCTTAGGGATTTGTTTTGTTAAAAGATCTGTCTCCTCTTTTAGCTTCTCTGTTAAGGAGCTGAAATAAACTTTCTATGCCACATGCCATTGTCCTCACCTGTTGAGGCTACAGGGTAACATCAAAGGCCTTAGTGATTGAGTTGATATGAGAGGGAGACTAAGATGACTCTCAGAATGTTAGCCCGCAGGGTCGAGCATATGGTAGCTCTGCAGATAAAGGTCAATGGAAATAATTATAGTTAGATGTCTGCAAAGTCACTTGGTGCAGCAACATTGGAAATATGGTGGAATATTCAGGCTTTATGTCCTTCATATCAAAAGTGCAACTCTAAAGATTAAGAAGGTATGTTCTCTATACATGTAGATGTGGGGTTGTGACAGGTAGCCGATTCCTGGGAGCTAGCATATGATGAACAGCCAAGGGAATAAGAAAAGCAGACATGGTAGAGCTGTCTATCAGAGGCTGGCCTTAAATGTTTTTTTTTTCTATTGTGATGACTGAAATGCTATTGGCATTTAGTACCCTGTAATGAAAGGGCATTTATGTTTTAAACTTTTTAAAAAAAATGTGTGTATGTACACATGCAGAGGCCAGAGGTCAACAACAGATGTATTCCCCCATTGCTCACTGTATTATTTTTAGAGACCATGTTCCTCACTGAAAGTGGTGCTCCTCAATCTTGCTAGGCTGGCTGAGCAGTGAGTCCCTGGGATCCTCTTACTTCTACCTCCGAGTGCTGGGAGCACAGGCACATGCTGCCATGTTTGACCTTTTATATGGGTGCTGGGGATCTGAACTCCAATCCTTGTGCTTGTGCTCCCAGCTCCAACAACACAATGATAAATTATCTCACGTTGCATGTGACTTTCACGTGTTTTGATTAACGCTGATAGAGGCAAAAACTTGTTTATAATTGTCTCAGTTTAGAGTTCAATTCAGTCCCTTTTATAAGCAGAGGATTCTCTTCACAGTTTCAATATTCACTGATTTTTCTAGTAATGTAGGCACCTGGTAAATAATTGCCATTTTTCATTTTTTGGACCCTTACTGAGAGTTGTTCATCCCTTTGGGAAAATATAATTGATAACATAGTTCATTGTAGCAGGGTAATATCAGTCCATCAATCAACACTGTAATTGTGACACTAATAACTTGAGATATGGATGGCTCCTTAGAAACTGTGATTGTTAGCTTTGTCAACTCAGTTCAACCCAGAGAATCTGGGAAGTGTTTCAGTGAGGGTCAGTCTACACTGAGCTTCCCTGTGGGGAATTGGCTTAATCAAGTTAATCAATATGAGATGGCCTGGCTCACTGCAAGGGGTACCATTCCCTAGGCAGGGTGATTTGAACTGTATAGAAGTGGAGAAAATAAACTGAGAACAAGCAAGCAAGCAAGCATGCATTCATTTCTCTCTGCTCTGGACTGTGGATGAGATGTGATGAGCTGTGGAGTTCCTGCTGCCTTGACTTCCCTGCAATAAAGGACTATATAACCTAGAATTGTGAGATAAAATAAACCCTTTCTCCCTTAAGTTGCTTCTTCTTAGTGTATTTTATCCCAGCAACAAAAATAAAACTAGAACATTGATGTCATTAAACTTACTTGAACCATGTATTAAAATATATACTAATTTTTTATATAAATTATATTTTTACATTAGTTAGAACACTTTCAAATATGTTGTGAAACATTTATGGGGAAGATACGATATCACAATATTACTTTATTTAATTCAGGGTTCGACATGAGGCACCACAGTGTGTGTAATTTGCATTGCATGTTATAATATACAATGTGATATAAAATTGTAGATATAAGTGGCATTGTGGCTGGGATGCTGGTAAGCTGTCTCCAAACTCTGAAAAGGTCTATAGAGCATTGTCTTTCTTTCCTAGTGGCAGAAGATATGAGGAACAGCCAGCTGTTCATTATTTTAGAGAGAAGATCATGACTTGCATGTAAAATTGCCACTGATGCTGCAGACTCTGGACCATTGCAGGGATTACCACTCATGCAAGGCTGTGTAAACCTCTTGCAAGGTTCCATCTTCAAGGAAAATTAAGAGGCTTTCTTCCTACTGTTCTTTAACCAAGTGCCATGGGTCCCTTATTTAGGCCCACAGGTTTATGGACATCTGAGTCTTCTGTGTGGCTGTCCTGACCCACATGTCCTTCCCACTCATGGTCCTGGAATCAAGCAGATGTGTCCAACTTGAGCACACAGGTTCTGGATGTCATTTGTTTTCTTACTCCAGACCCTGGTCTTCAGCTTTTTCTATCTCCTACCTGCTGATGAAGATCTTTGTGTACTGCCAAGGGCAGACTCTGACTTGCACTTTTAAGTCTGGTGATTAATCACCGCTATCTTCATAGTCCTTTTTAATGCACCAGTAATACCTAGCAGCAATAATTTAATTCCAGGGTCTTTGTAACTACTTCCTCACACTTCACAAATGCCTCTTCATGGTCCAGTAACCCAGAGCCCATCGTTAGCTCTGGTGAACAGTTGCCCTGCTCCAGCCTGCCTGCCATTGTCAGTACTGCCCCTAGCTAAGGCCCTTCCAAAGGCGACTGTAGAGGGGCTCCCAGGACATTTCCCAGCACCGCATCCTGGGGTGAGTTTCCTGGAGGCAGATCCCTCCATGGAGATTACATGTAGCTAGTTCATGTGGGTGCATTTCCAGAGCAGCACCTATCCAGACTTGAGAAAAGAACATTGGGAAGAGAAATTGGCTGCAGAAGAGATCATGGCAGATCCCATGGTGGTGGCTCTGCAAGTGAATGGGCCTTCACAGGTGCTCATTTGAAGTAAGAAACCTGTAAACTCTGCAGCTCCAAGGTAACTGGTGAGTAGATACAAGCAGTCCTTGAAAATGGGACATGACCTTGAATCATGATCTACCTTTGGTCCAAAGTAATTCCCAGAAAAGGCTGCAGCTGAGAGCTGTAAACAACCAAGTTGTCATTATTAATGTCTTCTAGGGAGAAGGAGAGAGCTGCTGCTCCTAAGAGGTGACCTGGTAGTGGCCTCCAACATCATTGTTTACAGATGCTGGGAGAGGAGGGGGACCAAGGAGATTTTAAGGAAAAAGAAAATATGGGTGGATTCATGCCCTTTCCCCAGCTCACTGCTACTTTCTGGTTCAACCATAATACAGAGGGAGCTTTGGAGTCTAAGGAACCTGCTTTCAGATAAGAGTCTGCAACATGCTAGCTGTGTGATGTTAGACAGGTCTTCAAACCTGTCCTTTGGTATACAGTCTGTGAAGTGAGACTGGGAACACTTCACTTGGGGTGATTGTGATTAGAGAGCAGCTGTAGATAACACTGAGTTCTCACACAAACTAGGGGCTTTTCTCAGTACTTCACTTGTACAAACTCACTCACGTGTACTAGCTTTGTGAGAGGGGGATGCTTGTTAGGTACATCAAACCAAGCACAGATATGTGGGATACCTTGTCCAAGATCTCAAAAATCACTGTTACAGGGTTAGGGATTCAGGCTTCCATAGTCATCTTTGTGGTTTCAGCCTCTGATTGATGTTTACGTTTCAGCTTCTTTAAATAAAACATTTTTATTGGAAGAACTCATGTGTGTGTTATAGCACACAGTGGGTACTCAATAAATGCAACTGTCCTGGTTTCCTCTTGGGTAGATTTCTAGACCTGTCTCCAGGGGCCTTCTGTCTCCAGGCCTTACTGAACATCCTAACTCTTCTTCCGTGGTGCTTTCTTAGAGCTTTGACACCTGTGGTGAGGTTACCATAAGCACATGAGGCTGACCCATATGTTTTATTCATGAGTTATATTCATATATTGCATGTATAGGTACAAAATATTCTCAACATATTCACTAAGTAAATAAAAAGGTGATAATGGGTGCATACATTTGTCAAAATATATTGGTTTTTATGCATTTAAATGAATTAAAATTTACTGTATGATAATCAGTTCTCAATAAAGTTGGTTAAAATAGTTTCAACTTAGAGAAATAAAAATAAACAAAACTCTACAGTCTATTGCACCTCTATTAAGCAGAGGAGAATTTTCTATCACTAGAAAGGGACTCTAGTTACTAATTAGGTCATTCTTTGCAGAAAGATTAAGTTTCTGGTGCAAACATGATAATGTAACAACTCAGGCTAGATGTTTCTTTAATTGGTTTATTGGTTCCTTTCAGCTGCTTCTATTACTCGGTGAATACTTTGAGTTATGTTTAATTTTAATATTAAGTATGACACTAAATTTTCTAGGAAATTGAGCCTTGATAGCAAAGGCAATTGATCATATCCATAAAAATCAGTGTACAGGAGATAGCATCCTGTTTTGCAGTTTCAAATGGGCATGCAGAACAAACTGTCAGCCATGCTAACACAGACTTCATTATTATATGAAGTCTGGAATAAAGAAGAAGCCCTTTGATACCTCTGATTTTCTGGGGATTCAAATATCATTTTAATAAGCAAATTTGGATGTTTATTTGCTTAAATTGTCAAGCCCTAAAATTTACTGTGTGTTATGATTACACATAATATTTGAAGTTACAACATTCAGTTTGAGAATGCAAAAGTATATCTTGTTAAAAATCAATGAGGAAACCAGGCCTGGTGGTGTACACCTATAACACCGGTTACTTAAGAGGCTGAGGCAGGAGAAGTTTTGAGTCAAGGAGTTCAAAGCCAGCGTAGGTAACATCTTAAGGGCCCATCTCTTTAAGCAAGAACAGTGACAAAATCAACTATTAGAATAAATATTGAGGATCTCTGCATCTGCTTCCATCAGTCATTGGTTGAGATTTCTAGCACAACAGTTAGGGTGTTTGGCCATCCTATCACCAGAGTAGGTCAGTTCGGGCTTTCTCTCAACCATTGCCAGCAGTTTATTGTGGAGGTATCTTTATGGATTTCTGGGGACCTCTCTAGCACTTTACTTCTTCCTATTCCCATGGGGTCTTCATTTATCATGGTCTCTTTTTCCTTGTTCTCCCTCTCTGTTCTTGATCCAGCTGGGGTCTCCCGCTCCCCTAAGCTCTCTTTCCCTCGACCTTCGTCCTTCATTTCTCCCCGGCCCCTCACGTCCAGTTTGCTCATGTAGATCTCAACCATTTCTCTGTCATTAGGCAATCCCTGTGTCTTTCTTAGGGTCCTGTTTTCTAGGTAGCCTCCCTGGAGTTGTGAGTAGCAGTCTAGTCATCCTTTGTTTTACATCAGATGCAGAGATCCACGGCCAGGCCCCAGGTGGAGCTCCGGGAGTCCAGTTGGATTGTATGAGCGAGATGTGTTGAGACCAAGATTGGAAAAAGCACAGGGACGAATAGCCAAACTAGTAGAAACATATAAACTATGAACCAATAGCTGAGGAACCCCCAACTGGATCAGGCCCTCTGGATAAGTGAGACAGTTGATCAGCTTCAACTGTTTGGGAGGCATCCACGCAGTGGGACCGGGACCTGTCCTTAGTGCATGAGCTGGCTGTTTGGAACCTGGGGCCTATGCAGGGACACTTTGCTCAGCTTTGGAGGAGGGGACTGGTCCTGTCTGGACTGAATTTACCAGGTTGAGCTGAACCCCCAGGGGAGTCCTTGCCCTGGAGGAGATGGGAATGGGGGTGGGCTGGGGGGAGGGGGGGAGTGGGAGGAGGGAAGACAGGGGAATCCATGGCTGAAAAATATTAAAAAAAAAAAAAAGAATAAATACCGAAGCTATTCCACAAAAGAACTTGAGTTGGTTTTCTTTTCTTAAATTAATTTTAGTTTTAATTATGTATATGTACATGTGAGTGTGGGTGCCCATAGAGGTCATAAGAGGGCATTGATGTCCCCTGGAACTGTAGTTAGGGGCTTGTGAGCCTGCCCACGTGGTTGCAGGGAACCGAACTCCTAACAGCTGCAATGAACTGTTAACTGATGAATTAACTATCTAGCCCATTGACTTGGTTTTCTAGAACATTAATTGTTTCCAAAATTCTTTCTCATTATAAGAAGATAGCATGCTGTATCTGATCGTTCAAAAATTCATAGCAATAATATTATATATACTACTTCATTAAACCTATATAGGGAAATTATTTATCTTATGCTGTTTTTCTTGCACCTCTCACATTTTAAAATTTTAATGAATTGTTTCTTTTATTTTGGGGTGATTATTATATAATTGCATCATTTTTCCCTTCCCCTTCCTCCCTCCAAACCCTAACAAAGCTATGTGTTGTCCATCTTTGTCTTTCTAGCCTTATTACAGCTCCAACATTTAGTGAAAGCTTGCTCACTGACTGGATGGGAGCAGAAGAGGCTGGTCTATGTCTGTAGTGAATCCCCTGAGGAGACTATAGAAATCTCAATCCAAGACCACATAATAGAAAATGAAACTCTGTGCAGAGAGGTGGTGGTAACCTGATCAACACTGTGAAGGAAAGGAAGACACAGAACTTAAGACTCAGCACTCAGGTGCATTTGTCTTTCAACTGCCAGATACTGTCCTCATGCATACTTATTTAGCCAGTAGGCATTTACTCAGTCATAATAACTATTTTTACTACATTTTGGCTAATGTCAGATACAATCCTAAATATTAGAAAGAGCATAGCCAACAATACACAGACCTTGCTCTCACACCTGAGTGCTGGGGATGTCTTTCTGTATGCTGTGAATGTGTGTTGCTCTGATTTGGTTGATAAATAAAATGCTGATTAGCCAGTAGCCAGGCAGGAAGTATAGTATAGGTGGGATAAGCAGAGAGGAGAATTCTGGGAACAGGAAAGCTGAGTCAGGAGTTGCCAGCCAGACACAGAGGAAGCAAGATGTGAAGGCAGAACTGAGAAAAGGTACCAAGCCACGTGGCCAAACATAAAAAAGAATTATGGGTTAATTTAAGTGTAAGTGCTAGTCAATAGTTAGTCTGGGTTAATGGCCAAACAGTTTTAATTAACATAAGCCTCTGTGTGTTTACTTGGGTCCAAGCGGCTGTAGGACTGGTAGGTGAGAGAGATTTGTCCTGACCATGGGCCCAGGTGGGACACAGGAAAACTTCAGCTACACTTGAGTGTGAGGAAAAGAGGACATATGGAGTCATTGCTACATTTTACTTTTGTTACAAAAGTAATTACAGAAAGGATATTTTTAAAAATAATTTATTCAGCAAATTCACAATACAGAACTCTGCTAGCACTCATGTAATTTTATTTAGTGCTCACTCAAACTCTTCAAGTAGTTTCAATCCTACATTTAGATTTCTGGAATTAGGTAAATTGCTAAGATCATGCAGCTCCCTCAGTGACCAACCCACAGGACTCAGGTGGCAGAGCCGGCACTGGAAACCTGTGTGTGGGGAGAAAGCAAGGTGTTGGGGCCTGGGAGGTGGCTCATTCATTAAAGTGCCTTCTATGCAAGCATAAGGATCTGAGTTCAAATCTTTAGTACTCACATCGAAAATAATTGGCATGCTTGCACATATCTGTGACTACAGGGGTTGGATGACAGAGACAGGTGGGTCCATAGGCTAACTGGTAAGTCAGAACAGCCAAATGGTGAGTGCCTGATTCAGTGAGAGACCCCGTCTCAAAAGATAATGTAGTGTTAGTGGATGACACCCAGTACCTATCTCTCACACACACATACACACACGGGGGTTGAGGGGGAACAGAGAGGGAGGAAGGGAGATAGATCTGGGTGTCTCCACATTTAAAATATGAGCATCGCCGGGCGGTGGTGGCGCACGCCTTTAATCCCAGCTCTCAGGAGGCAGAGCCAGGCGGATCTCTGTGAGTTCGAGGCCAGCCTGGTCTCCAAAGCGAGTTCCAGGAAAGGCGCAAAGCTACACAGAGAAACCCTGTCTCGAAAAACCAAAAAAAAAAAAAAAAAAAAAAAAATATGAACATCTTCTCATGACACAGTGCAGACCCTAGATCAGAGGTGTAGGGGATGAAAACAGGGAGTCAATGCCTTCTTAGATTTTTAGTCTTCATTACCTAGTGCCAGTGATAATGATATGAACACAACAAATTGTGTTTTATTCTATCAATGTAATAGATTATCATACTAATAGAAAAATGAAATGTTAGGCTAAAGGGGTTTGAAAACCCAAGATTATTGGTGTAGATTACCAAAACTTCTCCATAAAAGCTATGCAAATATAAACTGATCCATGTTTACAAATTTTTAGCTCTCATACCTTAAACAATATCAAATATTAGTAGTATTCCTACTTAGAACTTGTGATCTATACATGTTATTTATTGTTTATATTCTTGTATTGTGAGTTTTTCATGTTGCAGAAGTGTTTATTTTATTTTATGTGTATGGGTGTTTTGCCTGCATGTGTGTTTGTGTACCACATGTATGCAGTGCCCTTAGAGGCTAGAAGAGGGCATCAGACTCCCAGGAACTACGGTTCTAATTTGTGAATTGTTTTTATATGTCATATGTCTACTTTCATACACATTGGTATTCTGAGCTAAAGAACTTGCTAACCCTAGGTCATGTAATGTGACAATATTGTTTTCTTTTTGACACGTGGTAGTTTGAATGTAATTGGCCCCCACCAGCTCATAGGAAGTTGTGCTATTAGAGGGTATGCCTTTGTTGGAGTAGGGGTGGCCTTGTTGGAGGAAGTGTGTCACTGTTGGAGGAAGTGTGTCACTGTCAGGTGGTCTTTGTGGTCTCCTTTGCTCAAGCTTTGCTCAGTGTGACACTCAGTTCACTTCCTGTTGCCTTCAGATCAAGATGTAAGAACTCTCAGCTCCTTCTCCAGCACCATGTCTACCTGCACGCCACCATGTTTGACCATGATGATAATGGACTTTTTTTCTGGCGTTTCTTCTGTCTTTAATAGAACTTAAAATATAGAAAGATTTTTATTTCTGTCATGGTATTATATATTATGTACCCTATATTATGATTCCAGATAATCTGTTGTTTCTTTTCATTCATTATTCCATTTTTTCATTGCATGTATGCATATGTCTGTATGTACACGTGTGTGTTTATGCCTGTGCACATGCATGCACACATAGATGGAGATGGGGGGACAATCTCATGTTGTTCCCCAAGAGCAGTACAGATTGTTCATTTGAGACAGAATCTCTCATTGGCCTAGGGCTCACTGATTCAGCTAGGCTGGCTGCAGAGTGAGCCCCAGGGGTCTCCTCTCTCCACCTTCTAAGAGCTATGACTGCACACATGTGTCACCACACTTGGCTCTTTTGCCCAGAGTCTGGGGAATGAACTGAGGTCCTCATGCTTGTTCAACAAACATTTTTTAGCATTGAAGCCATCTCCTCAACTCGGCTTTCATTGTAATGACAGAATATGGCTCTAATATGTAGTTGCAATGATTCTCCTGGCTACATACAACTTTATAATAAATACAATTATGTGATAATTAACTTACTTATAAACCTTTTCTTGTCATTTGGATAGTTTTAAAATTCAGTGTATCCATGTACAGAAACCCTTAATTTTATGTACTCAGATATTTAAAAAATATTTTTTGCCATTTTATTTTTTAAAGATGTATTTTTGTTTATTTTATGTATATGTATATTTGCCTGCATGTGTGTATGTGCACCAGTTATATGCCTGGAAGAAAAGGATGTCAAATCCTGCTGTGGAATAATCCTCTTGTACACTGTAAAGATTTGTCACTCACATTGGTTTAATAAAATATTGATTGGCAGGAAGTATAGGCGGGGTGACCAGACTAAGAATGTTGAGAAGAGGAAGGGTGGAGTCAGGTGTTTCCAGCCAGATGCAGAGGAAACAAGATAAGAATGCGATCCTGAGAAAAGGTACCAAGTCACATGGCTAAACATAGATTAAAAATTTATGGGTTAATTTAAGTGTAAGAGCTAGTTAGTAATAAGCTTGAGCTACCAGCCGAGCATTTGTAAGTAATATTAAGTCTCTGTGTGATAATTTGGGAAGTGGCTGCTGGGTATTTGGGAGTTGCTGGTGAGATAGAAACTTCTGCCTGCAAGATCCCCTGAAACTGAAGTTATGGGTGGTTTTGAGGCACCATGTGGGTACTGGGGACCAGTGTTCTGCAAGAATAAGAAGTGCTCTTAACTGCTGAGGCATCTCTCCAACCCCTAGTCAAATACTTTGTATAGTTTATTTTTTCTAATTAGCTCTTACAACTTGAATTAACCTGCTTCTATTAATCTATGTTCTATCGTGGCTTTTACCTTTCTTTCATACATTTGACTTCCTCTGAGTCTGCTGGCAAAATCCACACACCAACATTGATCTGTCTCACCATCCCTATCTCTCTCCCTAGAAATCCTGCCTATCCTCTCCTGCCTAGCTATTGGACATTCAGCTCTTTATTACACCAATTACAACAATATATCTTTATGCAGTGTATATGTATATCCCACAACATTTCCCATTTTTGTCCAAATAAAAAAAGGTTTTAACTCTAACACAGTAAAACTATATATAGTAAGAACAATTATCAGGGTCAGGTGGTGGTGGTGCACGCCTTTAATCCCAGCGCTCAGGAGGCAGAGCCAGATGGTTCACTGTGAGTTCGAGGCCAGCCTGGTCTACAGAGCGAGACCCAGAACAGGCACCAAAACTACACAGAGAAACCCTGTCTCGAAAAAAACCAAAAAAAAAAAAAAAGAGAGAGAACAATTATCAGATAAGAATTATATTCACATTGTCCAGTCCATTTCTATTTGGCAAATGCAGAGAAAATACTCCATTATCTGTCCTATCTTGGTGAGTTCAAAGTTTTATATCTAACCCACTTTCTATCATAACTTGTGCTATCATCCTAAAAAATCTTTTTAGACCTTAAAGCATCTTCTTAGATAAACAACTTAAGCTTTTATGATTCTCAACCTTATAAACTTTACATATCTTATGTAAGTTTCTTTTCTGAATTTGGTACAAGGAAAACTGTAAAACTGTAACTATTTGGTCTTCAAACCCATCAGAGAATCAAGAAAAATATATTACCCAAGTAAACAGGAAGTGCACTTCAAAACCATATAAATAACAGATCTCTGGCTGCCTGAACAGTCACTCCTGGTTCCTCTGCAATGTTGGGGCATCCATCTTTGGCTTACAGGCCTAGAATATCTGACAGACTTTTTTGTGAAGCAAGAATTTTGAAGGATTGTCCTACCTTGTTGTGGCAAAGTTCAGCAGTTGCCTTCTTTTGTGTCCTGCTTGTCCAGTTTGGACAGCATACTGTCAGCAGTCGAGGCAAAGGCAGTTTCTTACCCAAATGGCTAGCTTTGCCAAATTGAAAGCACACTCCATATGGAGATTCTTCTATGCCCATCATCCTCTTTTGAAGTAAATTGGTACTGCCAGGAGCAGACGTGTCTCACTGTCATGAAAAGCCTTACATTAATAAGACATCTTAAATGCCATATTCTGTAGATCTCTGAAGTATTTGAAGACCACCTGTCTTTCTAAAATATATCTCTGTTTGACCTTGAAAACATACTTACATGACTATAAGTTTGATTGCTATGACTAACTACTAACCTGCACCTCTTAATTATCCTAAATAGTTTGTAATAATAGCTTTCAAGAACTAGAAATTTATATTACATTGTTAAATGTGCTGCATAGGTACAATACCTTAAACAATAATAGAAACATATATACAGTATAACAAAAATAGCCTTAAATATGTATCAATATACAAAAATCCATACAAAGCATTTAAGACTAGTAGTTGCTTTTTTAGTTTAAAAGTAGATTCAATACTCTACCCTTTCCTAGTTTATATTTCTTGCTTGTTCTTGAGGCCATGAAGATTTCTCCTTAGAATCTTTGCTTTAAATTTAACTTTTATTAGCCGGGCAGTGGTGGCGCACGCCTTTAATCCCAGCACTCGGGAGGCAGAGGCAGGCGGATCTCTGTGAGTTCGAGGCCATCCTGGGCTACCAAGTGAGTTCCAGGAAAAGGCGCAAAGCTACACAGAGAAACCCTGTCTCGAAAAACCAAAAAAAAAAAAAAAAATTTTAACTTTTATTAAAATTTTATTATAATTATTTTTTTATTCATTAAATTTTTTGACAATTTTATAGAGGTATGTTGCATATTCTAATCACTCTCAACCCACCCTCTCTTAGCTTCTTCTTACCTCTGTCAGCTCCTTTTTATCCCTACTGGTCTCTTTTCCATGTTCATGTTATTTTGTTTTGTTTTATAGTCCACTGAATTTAACCTGGGCAGTCAGGATGACCATATCTATGGAACTAAATAATGAAGCCTAATGGGCTTACCATGGGTACACATCTGAAGATACTGATCCACTCTCTCCCAGAATCCATCTTCTTGGGGTTATTACAACAAATTCTGTAATTCTGTAAAGGTCCTCAAAAGATTTACTTCTAGGTAATTTGCTGTGGGATAATGCCCTTGTATACTGATTTAATTGGCCAGTAGCCAGGCAGGAAGTATAGGTGGGGCCAGCAGAAGAGGAGAATGCTGGGAGAGGAAGAGCAGAGTCAGGAGTCTCCAGCCAGACACAGAGGAAGCAAGATGACAGGGCAGAACTGAGAAAAGGTACCAAGCCACGTGGCTAAACATAGATAAAAATTATGGGTTAATTTAAGTGTAAGAGCTAATCAGTAATAAGTCTGAGCTAATGGCCAAGCAGTGATAAATAATATTAAGCCTCTGTGTATTTATTTTGGTCTGAGTGGATGCAGGACGGGGCAGGGCACAGGAAAATTTCCAACTACAGTACTTTGTGTTTTTGATGGCATTTAGATGATGTCTATTAGACATTATGTTTTATTTGTTTATGTAGGTATATATAAACATTTTTGGCTTTATCTATTTACTAGTGTCTACCAGCTTTTCTAACTATTCTAACAGTTATTCTGAAGGTTTTATGGATAATCACAGCATCTGTGGATAATCACATTTTTCTACTTAATTCTTACCCTCTTGCTTGCCTTATCTTGCTATGGGAAATCATACTCAGCTTGAACCACTTAAGAGTATTAAAAACATATTACCTTTCATTGGAATGTTTGAAATTTAGGGCATTGCTCTGTGAGGTCTCATCTGAGTATCATCTAACTGCTTCAGAATTTCCTGACTCACTTGTTCTGCAGTCACTCTCTGAAGAGAGGACAGCAAATTAAAGTATCTCAGAAACCACAAAACCTTTTATATTTTCTTTTCTGAACTTAGGAAGTAACATTATAGTTTTAAATCCACTCTTCTGTTCTAAGAAAATTCACTTAACAGAAACATTTGTTTACTTAATACAATTTTAAATAATATAAGAATGTTATCATTGTGTTAAAAACTCCTCATGTTGTTATCTTTTCCTACATCAAGACTGTTAGAAAGACCTCTCTTTCTTTACCTAAGCACTCTTTTCCCTGCTTTCCACATTCCTACTTCCCACCTGTTCCTTCAGAACTTCTATACATTTCAAATTTACAGTTATCTGCTTCAACATCACTGTGTCAGACAAACCTTTCGTTACCCCCATATTGTAGGAATTCCCAGACTCTACTCTTTAGAGATCACTCAGGTGTTCATTGAGGAATCACCATGTGTCTGGTGCTTGTGTAGGTATACATGCTTCCCAAGTAGATATGCATGTGTGTCAGTCTTTAATGGCTGGATTTTCTAACAACAAGTGCTGAAAGGGGTAGTGAATCTGCCTATTGTGCTCTCCAGAGTCTAATATATACCTGGAATGTAATTCCTTGAAGGGAGAAGGTTGATAATTATACTCTGACCTCCATGGCTTATATTAAGGCCATGGATTCATTCCACCCTTGTTGCCCCAATGTCTAGGGCTAGCAGAATCAAAAGTCTTGGGCTCATTAGAAATAGAGAATCTCCAGTCCCACAAGTCCTAAATCTGCACCTTAACAAAATCCTTAGGTGACATTAGCCAGGGAAGCGTTGTTCTTTCTCCCTGATGCCTTTGGATTACTTGATCTAGTATCCTTTCATACGTTTAATCTTTTTAAACTGCACCTAACTCTTTCTTAAACCCCTAAAATTCTTCTGTAATCTGTGTTCTCTGTAGAGTCTACTACATGCCAAGTGTACTGGGAATCAAGGAAGGGTGCTGTTTTCCTGTTCCAGGGCCAGTGTCTCCCTCAGAAGCACAGCCAGTCCAGAGTAGAGAGAATCTTTCCAGAAAGGCTTGAAAACTCCTCAAATTGTTTCACCAAGAACGTATTATGAATGTAAGGAGAACTGTATATAAACCCTTTGTGGTTTATATGACACAATCATGGCAATCAACTCATGTTCATACAGCATGCCCAGGGGGCACTATCTTATGTTCTTTATTTGTTTGAAAATAATGTCCATGTGACTTTCATTGTATGTAAAGTGCCTCATATGTTAATTAGATCACATTTCCAATCTCTCTCTCTCTCTCTCTCTCTCTCTCTCTCTCTCTCTCTCTCTCTCTCTCTCTCTCTCTCTCTCTCTCCAGGCAGGAGCTAGGAGGAAGAGAAAGCTAAGGCTCCTTCAGACCCAGCCTGCTGCTTTTAAGAAGTCTTTCACACACTTTGACTTTCCTATCATTGACCGGAAATGGGTGCACAAGGACACTTACCTGCAAAGGAGGCTGACATACAGGGTCTGGTTTGGGTGTCAGTGGGCTCAGCCAAGCATGTTTTGTTTTGTTTTGTTGTTTTTCCTAAACAATACACGTTTTTTTAGGAAACTAATAATACTTTTTGTAAGTAGCACAAAAATTGTCCAGCTTTATTAATGCATGTATGCGTCTGTTATTTGTAGCTGAATCCTGGCTTCTTTAGGACCTCTTAGCTCTGCAATTTTCTCTCATGAAAAAGCTGCTCTTTGCCGGTCACCATCCATCAAGGGGTGCAGATGTGATTCAAATAGCTTACAAATTTCCAAAGCTGCTGGAAGAACACTCATTAGTATTGTCCTGTGTAATTCCTCGTTCTCGGGAGCCATGAGATGATCCAGCTGCAGAACATCTGCTCTCTGCCACCTTCCGGCTGTGTCTCTTGCATAGCTACATACAGGCCAGAGGCTCTTCCTCCACCCCAGTATCAAACATCACCCGTGCCTTCATGCTCTCAAGGAACTGGTCTCTAAAGTGTGGTTTGGGAATCTGAGGTTTACAGAGGGACCATGAAATCAAAGCAGTGTTTATAATAATTCTAAAATGTCAGTTGCATTTTATTATTTACTTAGCTACATGCTGTGGGTGTCACACAAAGTAGGTCAATAGCAGACATGAGAAAAGTGGCTGTCTCCTATTAGACTGGATATTTTTGTTTTAAAAAGTGTTATTTTTCTTGAAACATTATTTGTGTCACTATGGAAAGATTTATTTTTAATTTGAAATTAATTAACAGATTATTAATCTGTCATTTTAAACTCATATAGTAAATATACATGGACAAAATTTTTGTAGGCCTCTAATTTTTTTAAACAAGTGAAGTTTTCCTGAGACTAGAACATTTTAGAAATGCTGAAGTAGATAAAAAAGATAAACAAATATATAAACTTTTTAAAAAGAAAAGAAAGGGGAAAAAACTATACTATCACAGGCTTCACTTCTTAGCCTGTTTCTTAGCATGTTTATAATGTGTAGTGGAGGAATAAAGGAAAAAGCCCACGGCTGATGTTCTGCTCAAGGGCCCAGTGTATGTAATGTCCTGGGAACACCTCCAATCAGACTCTCAAGGATGCCTCAGGCTCCTCACGTCTAACAAAAAAATTCCACTATTTTCTCCCAAACGACTTCTAGTTTCTCCCAGAAAATGATACCTCAAACTGCATTTAACAATTTATTTTAGAAGCTAGAATCCAAAAGCAAATCTTCATGCCCCGTCTTCCATTTTTGTATTGAATAATTATGTTACCAAGTTCTGTCATTTCTAGTTGTGTAGTAGCTGTGAACCACAGGGATCTGCTTGTTTCCACCTCCCCTGTGCTGGAATTGCAAGCATGTTAGCCACCGTACATGGTTTTTGTTCTGGGCATCAAACTCAGGTTCTCAAGTTCACATGCAAGCACCTCACTGACTCAGCTACATCACCAGTTTCTATGACAAACCAAGACACAGGAAGGTTAGGCAGAGTGTCTGATTTATCTGTCAGGGAAATAGATCCACTGTGCAGTATACAATGAAGGATCAATTACTGTATACACACATACAGCATTATGAATTTGCAGGGAAGGGGGCGTCTGAAAGGGAAAATTGAAAGATGGGGTGGGGGAGTCACCCATTAGTGGGAAAACACCAAGCACATGTGGACCCCACATGGACTGTGAAGTATTGTCTGGAAAGTCTGCGGGAAGCTTTGCTGTAGGTGGGTCTGCCCCAGGTGTCTGGTGTTGGCTACAGGACTGCTACTGGCTAGGGAAACTTGAGCTGAGAAGAGCTGAAAGTAGAATGGAATAGAGTGAAGAGAAGTTGGGGCCCTCCAGTACCCCTGCCTGTCCTCCCTTATTCACAGCCATGAGGCTTTCAGAGGGTAATGGCTGCTCTTTCCCTTCTGTCTCCTAAATCTCGTACAGTTCCTTATTTGGTCAATGCTAACAGAACCGTTCAAGGAAAGAGAATGTGAAATCTGACTCCCAGGTTAGCCACGTTAGGAATGAATCAGCACTCCTCAAATCTTCAAGACACAACTTGTAAGGAGTCTGGCCAGGACTTGAACCCAGGCAGCCTGGCCCCTGTGATTCCATCATTGCCTAACATTTGTGGCTTCACATTCTGCATCTGGAGGACTTTGCATGTCTGAGTTCCCACAGGTTCGTGTATTCCATCCTCTCCTTCAGCCTCCAAGAGCTACTGTGGGGATCTGACTCTGGGCCGCCCTTCTGATGTCCAGTCCCATACCATTCCTGTGCCAGATGCTATGCTGTGTACACACCAGTGCTGTTTACTTTTTTGTTCTTAGCTAAGCAGTTGCTGCCTCCAGAACAAAATTCTTGTCTCTCAAAGTTTGGCTTAAATGCTCCTTGTGTGATAACATACAATGTGAATGGCGCCTTGAGATTCAACACATAGCCCTTGTGAGGACAGAGGCCTGTTTGCTCACTGTACATACATATCACCTAACACCATGTCTATACTTATAAATTAAATTATGAATAAATAATCACATCCTTTAGTGATTATTTATTAATTCATTGAACTGTCTTCCTGGACTATAAACTCAAGAGAAGAGTTTTTGTTTTGTTTTATGTATCCTCGGTATCTAGTGGGTATAACATTTGTTGAATTAATGAGGCCCAAGGTCCAGATAATTGAAGATTTTTTTTTATGTGGTTGACAAAGGACAAAGAGAAATTACTCATATAAATTAATTCACATGAGTTCAATACTGCCAAGCTTAGATCACTTAGCGTTATCACCATCTCTGTTCTTCTTTTGAGGCAGTTACTAAGGGAAAGTTATGCCATGAAATTCTCTATTTGGTTTTTCTTTTTCTGATTTTGGTGACAACACAGTAAGGCTGGCTTCTTAAAGGATTCACCGATACCCTGCAATAAAGATGTGAGTAAACAGTAGTTGCTATTGGAGGGGGGGGTGTGGAATGCCAACTCTTGCAAACTCTTGCTGGTCATCTTGTTAGACCTGACCGTTGGGGGAGTGTATTCAGCTGTTGTATTGTATGCAAGATCAGATAAAGTCCAGGGGATAAAGTCTGTAAGGCGTTCACTCACAAGGAGACTCCAGTCCAGGGATAACAGAGCTGTAGAACACACTGGTTTCAATAATAAAACTTTGAAAAGTAAGAGAATATGCCATGTATTAAAGTGAATTCTAAATCTTATAAATCCATCCATGTGGAAAAAAAAGTGAAGGAGGAAATGGCACAAATGGATTGTGACCTAGGAAAAGCTTTGTCATTATGTCTGATGGCTGTGTGGGTATGCTATAGGTGAGGGAAATAAACCACTGTGAAGGACAGGATCAACAGTGTTGGCCACCTAAAGCAAACATTAGGAGAGAAGTCTTTGAGAAGCAAAGGAGGAAGTGTTAATTGGAAAGTTTGTGCATCTGGGTACTGTTTGTGTTTGCTTGTGAAGGATAACTCTAATGTAAGATTTTATACCCCGAGTAGGCGTGTCAATCCAAACAAGTGCTGGCCATGCTGCCATGAAACCCAAGATGCTCATGATAGGCACGCAACTGTGGAAATTCAAACAAAGAGTGCTTTGTTAAACAAACAGTTATGGTTAAAGTAGAAGTGTAAACAGGGTCGCAATTCACAGCACATCCAGTTGTTTCCCTACAATTGTTATTTTTCCACCATCATTGTAGAACCCATATGACATCCACACACCAGATCTGAGCTAAAGGATTTTGCAAGGCCATGTTTTACAAGCAAACTGGGTGTGTATGCGTGTCTGGTATTGGGGGATAGGGAGAAGTCACCTGACTTACTGTTCACAGAACTCTCTCTACCCCGAGAACTACACAGCTGGTTATGGGGGAATGCAACTGTTCTAGTGTTCTTCTGTTTCTAAGTCTCTTCCTTTTACACTGACACAGTCTTCATCTGCTTTCTGTAAAGGAGTCAGATTCTGGTTCCAGGAATTCCAGCCATACTACGTTTAGATATAGCTAGTCTCTATGGAATATGGCTGAGTACAGTGAAGTCTGATCATGGTTACCCATGAGTGGCTGATTTTCTTAATGTATAATATGTATGATATATGTATGTTCACATGCATATATGTGTGTGTGGAAGGGGTGAGATGCTGGTGCTGGGATGGAAGTCTTCCTTAATTTCTTACCATCTTATATGTTGTGTTAGGGTCTCTCACTTGTACCCACAGACCATGAATCTAGCTGACTAGTTTGGCCTAAGATTTCTGGCAGGCTGCCATACTTACCCACAGAAAGTAAGCATGAACAAAACACACATACCATATGTAATGTCAAGTTTTTGTTTGTTTGTTTGATATGTAATAGAAGTGTGTTTGAGAAAACAAATCTATCTTTATTTTAAGAGGACTTGATAGGTAAAATAGTAATGCTAGAATTGATGTACATGGTTACCTTACATTACTATCATTTCCATATGTTATCAAATCTATGCTATATTTCCTGTTGTTGGATACTAATTTTGTATTATGACTTTCAGGAGTTTTTATTTGAATATATATGTGTGTGTGTCTATATAATATATACATATGTGTGTATATATGATCACACACACACACACACACACACACACACACACACACACACACACACAGAGTCATCTTGGGTCTGGAGAGAAAGTTCATTCAGGAAGTCAGTAAAGTGCTTGCCTTACAAGCATAAAGAGTTGAACTCAACCCCACATGGAAAAAGCTGCATAAGTTAGTGTGTGCTTGTAGTTCCAGTGCTGGAGAGAAGGGGGAGAAGAGGATGCCTTGTCTCACTGGCCAACCAGCCTAGCCTACGTGGAAAGTCCCTAGTCAGTGAGAGACCCTGTCTCTCAAAAATGAAAAACTACACATAGACCGAGGAATGATACCTGAGGTTGTCCTCAGGCTTCCACACATGTTTATCCACCTACACACACAAGCACCCTGATGAACACACATGCACACACACATACACACAATGTACAGTCTGTGGTCAGGTAAGGATATTTTGTGGGTGTGACTGCTTTCTTAGCATTATATGATTTGGTAGCTAACTTTCACCACATGCATACAAGAATTCTTGATTCCTGAGTGAGAAATGAGGAAATTTTACAACACCCCTTTCTGTTAAAACAGAACCATCCACACTTGAATAAACATACCTTATCTGGGCTCTGCCCATCCTACACCAATCTAATCACCAGTCAGGCTAGTTGGGCATCAGAGCTGTACCATTTTCCCCCTTAACCTTGAAGTAAATGACTTGTGTCCCCTCCCTGTGTTTACAATTATTTTTAATTTTTATAACTCTAAATCAAAACTATGTATCATGCTGCACAAACACAACCAGTTTGTAAGATTTTAATTGTTGTTTAAAAACACCCCTCTGAAGTGGCCAGTACAGGTGGGAATTAGACCAGTAAAATCTGGTGTCATGATACTAACATAGCTGTGAAGTTCTACGGTCACTGAATTCAGTCAAGATAAGTTGCATGATAATGATGTGCCAGCCACAGTACTAAATGCTGAGAATATTAAAAGGCATAAAATATGTAAAAATAATAAAGTGAAAATAAACTAAGGGGAATGGAGAGGTATTTTATGATAGCAAAGGCTTGGCTGGGGTCTGAAAGAAGAGTACTGGATGATGGAAGAGTAGCAGGCAGGGTCCAGATGGATGGCAGAGCATCCAAGGGAATGGTTGGAGATGTAGAGATGCTTTGCCAGCATCTTTGGGAGGAGACCTGGAAGCCAGAGTAGGATGGGCCCTCAAGGTCCTCCTGAGATGCATGGGGTTACTGTTAGGCATGGAAGAAAGTCGACATTTTTTATTCTCCCAGTTAATGAGTTGCATCTCGATCTTTGACACTTCATGCCATTTTAATTTTAGTATATATTTACCTCAGCTTAGTGAACAGCACCACCTAACAAAATCACAAATCTGATCTGTGTTCTTGCAACAGAATACTCTCTCAAAGAGGATACGTGTATTTAGAATATGATCTGTTCCTATCATTCCCTCCTTCATTTCTGTGGGGTTTGTTTGTTCAGTTTGTTCTGTTTTTTTGTTTGTTTTTGTTTAGTTTCATGAAGAACATGGTCTCCCTTTGCTCCTTTTTTCTTTGACTTTGGTTCTTTAATATTCATTTTCAATAGAGCACCATAAAGCTTAGCACAAAGCTTCTAGAATTCATGGAACACTTACTCTCTCTTGTGTATTATCCCCTGGATGTCATCACATTAGTGATTTTGTGGCATGGAAGCCCACTCAGCTGTCAATACTCAAATATCAACACTGGTGAACTGTATCATTTTGGTGCATAGAACAAACACAGGATTGGAAGTCCTCAGGTTAGCTTCAATTGTCAGCTTGACACATCTGGAAAGAGGGAACTTCAATGAAGGGATTTCCTTCATTGAACAGGCCCATGGACATATTGGTGGGGGCATTTTCTTGATTGCTAATCAATGTAGGTGGGTCCAGCCCATTGTGGGGAATGCCATCCCTGGGCAGATAGGCTGGACTGCCTATCCCTGGACTACATAGGAAAGGTAGCTTAAGGTGCGTCTGAAGGAACCCAATAAGAAGCCATGCTTTGGTTCCAGCCTCCAGGTTTCTGCCTTGGCTTCCCTCCCTGTAAGCCAAACAAAGTCTTTCATCTCCAGGTTGCTTTTGGTCATGGTATTATCACAGGAACAGAAAGAAAACCAGAAAAATGTCAACAGCATTCCTAACATGTCTTCTTGCCATTGACATGGTTATGTTCACTATTGTTTGTATCAAGTCTTTCTCTGTCCTGCCAGCTAGCTACAAAATCTCGACATGGAGACTTATGATTAATTACAAAAGCTTGACTGATAGCTTAGGCTTATTTCTGACTAGCTCTTCTAACTTACTTGAAATAATTTCTATTAATTTACATGCTGCCATGTGGCTCATGGCTTGTTACCTCATCTCCTACATGTCATGCTTCCTCTGCATCTCCTTGTGATTCTGCCCTTCTTCATAGTGTCCTCTGTGCCTGGAAATCCTGCCCAGCTATTGTCTGTTCAGATTTTTTTTTATTAAACCAATCAGAGTGACACATCTTCACAGTGTACAAAAAGATTATTCCACAACAATCATTCCCTAAGACTGGAACTATGCTAAAGTCCCCTCCCCCCTCTTTTTTTTCCTTTTTCAATATCAGGGCTTGAACCCAGGGTCTTGTAACATGTTAGGCCAGGGATTTACTACTGAGTTCTAACCTAAGCCTTTCCACTTTTCTCCCCTTTGATACAGGTCTCATTATGTTGCCCAGCCTGGTCTTGAACCCTTGATCCACTTACCTCAGGCTTTGGAGTAGCTAGGACTACAGACTTGTGCCATCAGGTACAGCAGTTAAAACATTTTGAATTTATGTCCAGAACAATCTTTGAGACAGAAGTTGAATCCCCCAAATTTCAAACACTTCCATTACTTTAGAAATATTTGGTAGAAAGAAGGGGTTTAAGTTGGTAAGATTCAAAACCCCCTCATTTTTGAGTGGTTTAAGCAGAGAACTGCTGTCCCTCTGTATCTGTTGCTTCTGTGCTTTTATTTTTCCAGCTCAGGAGGAAACTGCTCTGTATACTTCTTCCTGAGGCACACATTGTAAATATACTGTGAGTCAGGAAGAACGTGGAGACATTCCAAACTGGCAATCACCAGAGAAGGAAAAAGTCATCAGGGATATGAGACTCGAAAGAAACAGATGTAAGAATTACTTTTTATAAGTTGTGTTACAGAATTTTTTCCTAATTCTCCACTTTTAGGAATTATGTAGGTGTATGGATCAGCATGGTCCAGGAAAAAAAGAAAACAAACTAAAACCCAACAACCTGGCTTTTACAAATTGAAAAAGACTAAAGGGCCGGGTGTGGTGGTGATAAATGCCTGAAATCCTAGGAGGCAGAGGTGGAAGATGGTGGGTTCAAGCTCAGCCTGGGCAACCCTACCTCAAACTGAAAAACAGAAAAGGGAAGAAGGGGCCTTTAAAAATAGTGCTACAGAAATGACATTTTATCCAAATGTAATTTCAAAGAAAACGAAATTACTTTTGTATTTCTATTTCACATGTTTTCATAGCTCATGGTTTCCTTCTATTTAAATGCAGAATTCTAGTTTCCTTTAAGACAAATTAATTTGTCATAGGATTATAAATTCTATGCTATTTATTAGTGTATAATTGAGGTTAGTTTATATGAAATCAAATAAGATTGGAAGAAAATACCAAAGATTTTTTAGAATGTAACAATAATTGGATGATGGTTTTATGTATTTATTTATTTCAGTAGTGATTTTATAAAAATGAGGGAAAATATCAAATACAGGCCAGAGAACAAGAGCATATTGGATGAGTATTTTAAGACAGTCACTGATATATTTGTCAGAGTGATTTATAACACTATACCAATTCAAATTAATATGTATCAGATAAATAATAACCATTTACAATTAACATTAGTTTTTTACATATTACATGTAAAATGTCAGATTTAATTTAATTGATGTTCTTGTTTAAAATATTTCATACTATTTATGCAGAGTACATAATCAAAAAATATCAAGGGGACTTGCCGTTCTTTCGAACTGCCTTTCTCCCCATTGGAGGAGCTCCCTCGAGCATAACTCTCAGTAGTTCTCAGCTTGAACTCCCTCTGCTTTATCATGCAATCTGTTACAAAACATGAAAACATACTCCAATTTTGAGCTAAAAATACCTAGTTTTAAGGGGTACAAAAGATTTTGAATAAAACACCAGAAGAGAGTGGTGCAAAACAGAAGAATCCTCTAGAAGCTGGGTGGAGGATCTACTAGAGAAACTTAAATAACATACCAGATTGGACTGTGATGCTGCTCATGCCATTGCCTGTATCCTTCACCACTACCCTAGACAGCTACTTACTGAGAACCCAGGGAAAGCCTGTGACTGAATGATGGAACTCAGTGTCCTTGTTTTCCACCCTTTGTCAGATCAAGATCATATGTTGTCTGAGTTTCACAATCTTTAGCTTTTTCTGTTTCTGTCTGGTCACTTGATACTTGAAAAATGTCCCCACTGCTCCTGAGGCAGTCAGAGCATTGATTAGACCGAGGTGCTGCAGCCAGACTGTCTGGTCTCCAACTCTCCCTCTTCTACTCTCTAGCCTGGTCTTGGGGGTGGTATCAAGCTTCTCTCTGCCTTGCTTTCCTCATTTGTAAAGTGGAATGAAAATAATGCTGATTGTCATGAGGCTTTGGTTTGCTGATGAATCTGATCTACTTAGTGTCGTGCCTGAAATGAGCTATAAATTTTGCTTCTATTATAGAAGCTAGCTATACATTGCACAGTCACACAGTCTCGTATTATTGAGCAAGGATTTAAGTACTATAGTTGTTGTGAGGCTTAACTTTTTATGTTGTATACATAAAGGCAGTAATGGACTGCTAGACTATCACAGAAGAAATGAGGAGCTCAGGAAAGGGGTTTCTTCCTTCTGTTGAAATATTTCCTTCATCTGATTCCTAAAACAAGACTCACACTTTTATTTTATGGTTAGAAATATAATAGTTCAAAAGCACAGGGGTAGGAGAGATGGCTAGATGGTTAAGAGTACATCCTGCTCTTGCAGAGAACCTGAGTTGGGTTCTCAGCAAGAGTTGGACAATCTAGTGGTATCCGCAGGCACCTGCACTCATGTGCCCACACACAGACACACGGGCATATGAATAATTAAAAACAAAAATTAATCTTGAAAAATGATGTACTTTAGGATGTTACTAACACGGTATTCTTTGGTTTATATTAATTGTTGAAGGCATTTATAACCTTGAAAGGAGCTAGAAAAAGGAAAGTTAGCCAAGCGGCGATGGCACACCCCTTTAATCCCAGCACTCAGAGGCAGAGCTAGGCAGATCTCTGTGAGTTCAAGGCCAGCCTGGTCTACAGAGCGAGACCCAGGGCAGGCACCAAACTACACAGAGAAACCTTGTCTCGAAAAACAAACAAACAAACAAACAAACAAACAGACAAAAAGGAAAGTTGTAGGACAAAGGGGAGCTGAAAGTATGGAAATTCATGTCATCCTACCTTAGATCCGTCCAATTTTCCTATATGTGATTTCTTAGAATAGTTAATTCCAGTGTGCCTGGACCAATGTCTTCCTTAGTAAGAAATATGTCTGCAAATAGTTTGACAGCCTTTGCTGGTGATGTCTTGCTGTCTTTGTTTATAACTGGAGAGCAAAAGGAAATCTTGACTTGGCTGAAATTTGTCCTGTCACCAAATGAAGACCTTCTCTCCTCTCCTCAGTGTTCTCTATTGCTTTTGAGAGCACTGCAGAGGGTCACTACCTCTTGTTGGATGCATCCTTCAGGGTCTCTGGTGATCTTGCAGCCTGCTATTGCCTGGTCTAGATCTTCGTTCTTTACAGAACTCTCTTAACAGATTATGCCCTTCTGCTTCTCCCTCACCAGGCACCTCTAAATGATCATCTGAAAAATCCCCACTCACCCTTTAACCTCACAGTTTAACAACACTCCCCTTCTGCATCTTCATCTAGAAAGGGAAGCCCTATCTCATTAGCATGTTCAAGGTCATTCCTTTTCCTACACACACTACACTTGTTCATGCCACACCCCAAGAGTCTCTGTGCACTAAAAGCTGTGTGTTCATTCACTAAATGATAAATCTCTAATGTTCTATTTTTAGAAGAGCTTATCTTTATTAGGAGTTTGAAGAAGGAAGGATGCAGTTATTTCTTGAATACCAGTACCTAGCTTGCCATGGTCATTTGCTGTAGATCACTGAATGGCTTGCTCTGTGAACACCCTGTTGCTGCCTCACAAGGTCCTATATTCTAAGATCCTCCTTGAACATGGTTTATGGAGCCCTCTCCTCCTTTTCTTCTATTCAGAGATTTTTTTTTTAAATGACTCCTTCTTGGTCTGAAGACCTACAGAGGGTTTTCCTTCTGATTCAAAGTTTTCAAGTACCTTATCCACAGCGTCCAATTTATTTAACAACAGTTTATAAGGACAGAAAATAAAGGAGACTTGTATTCATCTATCAAGTAAAGGTTACAAGTAATCTCCACATTACAGGGGGTAAATCCAGTCAAGTTTTTTTTTTCCTTTTTAAAACTAATATCAACAGATGGAAATGATGAAAAATCTGATTGAGGACCATGCAGAAGGCAAGTTCAATGGTTAGATACTTACAGTTTGGAAAGAAGAAAAAGAGTGTGCAGAAGGGGAAGGGGTGAGGCTCGGGAGGATTGGGGAGTGAATTCCACCTTGCAGTTTTTCAGTACTGGCACCTGGGACCAGAGCAATGGCCCATAAGGAAAGGAGACATCAACAAGCAATTTACCCACTTAGAAAACTTCCTATACAACGTTTTTCTTGCAGTCTGGCTTCAGGAACTATAGCATAGGTACACAATGGGGCAGGCAGATTCCCCCGGGGCCCCTAACATTGTCATTTCAGGAGAAATGTGCCCACAATTTACTAACTCATTAATTAACACCAGAACCTCACCTGCTCCTGAGGGACCTGTATGCAGTAAATTTGTGGTCACCTGAATTTGTTCTTTTATTTATAGGTGAAAAGATTTTTGTTTAATGTCTGATTCAGTGGGAACAACTTCAGAACCAAAGGAGTGAAATCAAATGGTAAGAATTAAATAGATAATAATAAGAAAATTGTAAGAAACCTATTTCAGAGTGACATAATGTGATATTTAAACCACACTTCTAAGGAGGACTAATGGGGCTGCTCGATATATTTGGAATAAAAAAATTACAAAACGAGGAAATAAATTATGGTAGAAAATGGGCATCTGAAAAGCCTCAGGATGAAAAGATATTTGGAATCCACGAGATATCGCCCTGGGAAACAGCTGGCAAATGGCTGATTTGAAAGAGGTTAGTTGTGCTCACCAAATCTTTGGAGAAGCAGAATCACCTTACTTTATATTTATTTCTCAAAGTGTTAAAACACTTACAGACTTACCAGGAGACCACAAAGTAACGATGTTAAATGCTTTCCCCAAGCCAAACTGTAAAATTTCATCAAAGGCAAATGGAATTTTTTGGTTACTTTTCATTGTTTACGGTTTTAAAATATCTATGTAAAAGAAAATTTTCTTTTTTCCTAGGAAGCCTAACTGTATGTCTCAAGATTTCTAAGCCCCCACCCGAGACTGTGGATCTAATTCGATGTGCTTCTCCCCCCACCCCCACCCCCTTTATGAGGTGTGTGACCAACGTTTCCATAACTTCTCCAAAGTGTTGCTGGCCCCGAAGTTGAAGTTCACCGCACTCTGCCTTCTGGAGTCCTTCCCAGCTCGCACCGTTCAGCGCTGCTTGCGCGCGCTTTGTTTCTCGGAGCTGAAGGGGGCGTGTGGGGAGGCTTTTGGACCAGCCAGGGACGTTTGTCGGGCTGCAGCGCCAGGGATGCTCTGAGGAGGACCGGTCTGGAGGTGGCTGGGGCCGCTCCAGGCGCCGGGCCGCGTAATCCCTGCGCTAAGTGCTTGGCTCGCAGTCTGCAGTCACTAGTGGGAGCTGGAGAGGGAGAGTGAGAAAAATTCCAGCGGCGGCGGCGGCGGCGGCGGCGCGGGAGGAGGGAAAGGAGCTGCGGCCACTGCGGCGGCGGCGGCAGAAGTTGCCGGCGTGGTGCGCGGAGTGCGGGCGGGCGCGGAGGACGCGGGCTCCGGAGCGCGGCGGCGGGTAAGGTGCCCTCCTGGGGTGCTGGGGGCGGGCTGGGGGTCCCCGGGGCAATCCGCGCTTTGTGCGGAGATCGGGGCGGGACACGTGCTCCTCCCGGAGCGGGGCACCAGCACAGCAGGGCGAGCCGGGACCGCGAGCGCCGGGGACACTGCAGGGCGCCCAGCTCGAGACCAGCCACCTGCCTCGCCCGCTCCCGGGACCCGCCCGGAGAGCCACCGCGCTCAGGGGACAGCCGCAGCCTCCAGTCCCCTCGCGTTCTCCCTAGCCCGCCGTCACTCCATCCCCTCCGTCCTCCTCTCTTCCACTCTCCTCCTGAGTCTCTCCAACGCGGTCCCTCACTTGGGGACTGACTTTACTCCCTCTCCCCCGCACTCCTCTCCTCCCGTCCCGAGCGGCTCCACGCTATTCCCAGCGGTTCCCTGCAGGGTGAGGGCTCTTAGCATTGGAGAAAGACCCTCCGGAAGTTGTGCGGGGCGGCAGGTATCTTGTTTCTTTGAGCCTCTCCAAGGAGACTGAGTGCTCAGCGTTCTGAATGGGGACCTTGTTGCTTCCTGGAGTTATTAGGGACTGCTCTTTTCATAGTCACTTTCCACCAAGGTGAGGTCAGTGACCGTGAGCAGCCACAAAGGTGCCAGAGAAACAAAACAGAAGAAGAGAGCTGAGTAACAGAAGGTTCCAGACATATCTGCAGGGAAGCGGAACCACCTGAGAGAAGGTTCCTGAATTCTGGAAAAACAAAAGGCTGCACCAGTTAGGAGGGAGTTCAGCTGAAGAGCATTTGAAAATAAATTGAAAAAAGCACTTGGTGTGGAAACCTCTTGCTGTCTTAACTTGAGGCCAAGTCTCTAGTTTTCTTACGTGTGTTTTTGGGATCTTGGTCACAACTTCTCTTAATTATTGTTTTGAGGAAGTTAAGGGAAATGCTGTATGTCAACGGGGACATTTGTATTTTAAGAAAAAAATAATTTCATCTTTGTACTTTTATACCTTCTTTACACTCTGTTGATCAAGGAGAATTATGTCTAACTGCAAAGAAAATAGGAAAGGATTTGTCAGTAATTTAAAAAATATGAGACCTTCCATGGATCAATAATTTCTTTGGAGAATTCTCATTACAAGGATGTTGTCAAGGATATTACATGTTAGTGAAATATGTGAGTTGTGACACACTTGGATCATTGTGTGACACCAAAAAAAAAAAAAAAAGTTTGCGTGTTGGAAGCAAATCATACCAGTGATGGCTTTTTATGGAAAACTTAGCTTGAAGCTAATTGCTCCCATTCTCAGTTTTCTTTAGTCCTGCATAGTGTACCTTTGTTTTCAGCCAAAATATGGCCCAGGGCGACAGAGCTGGGTACAGTGTGTTATTTGTCCGACCTGAATTGCCATTTAGCAAACCACCTTTTCCTTCTGGTCACAGGAGACAGGTTGATATGACCTCATTACCCATGTGTGAGGGGCTGCTGATGAAGTTTAGTAGCACTGATTTGCGAATTGAAATCAAAATGTTGGTTTTTGGCGAGTGAAAAACCTTGATTTATGTCGAGCTTGTGAATCATCACCGTTTACAGCACCTTGGCCACCTTGTTGGCCAGGTGCTGCCCGTGTGCAGTCCGGCAGGCTTGTCCGAAACCCTGTTAGATTATTGTAGTCCCTGAGTAACTTTTTACCACCACTTGAGCAACTTGTGACTGTTTAAAAAGTCTCTCAAAATGTCCCAGTTGTTGGACGTTATTTATTAAAGGAATTAACTGAGAGTTTTCCTCATAAACTTTGAAAACTGAGACAACCCCTTAAAGTATTTTTCATTATAGCAAATGTTGGTTTTGTTATTTGTTTGAAAACATGGGGCAGTTTAAACTCATGCTTATCTCTTGGTATTGGACTCCCCCCACCTCTTCCTCAGCACTTGATTAATATTTATCATCCACATTTGGTGTTACCCACTTGAACCCAGCAAGAGCTCTTCGGCCTTTCTTCCCTGTCTCTCGGGTTTCTTGTTGCATCTGTCCTCGTGTCCACTTCACTGCGGTGACTGTGTCCTTAGCTTTCCCTTGCTATACGGTTATTTCATTGCGGTGGGAATGTCGGGAAATAGATGCCAAGTACAGTGCCTGATACCTGATGGATACTCAAGCATTCCAAGAAGGACAGTTGGTTCTCTTTCGCTTTGATTCTTGGTAAATTTGGGGAAGTAGATTAACATAGAAGAACAGAAGATCACTGATTTATGATTAAGTGGGTTTAGAGAATCTCATCATCATATATTAAAAGATGAAGAAGATGAAGCCTGAAGAGTTTAACAAGCTAACAGTGCCATATTTGACAGGAGAGTTTTTTGTTTTTGTTTTTTTTTTTTAACCTGCAAAGAATTTTTAAGTTTGCAGGATGTGCATTTTTTCTCTCTCCCATGACTACAGTTTTTTTTTTTTTTTTTTGTTTATGTGTTGAAAGTGGATAGGGGAAGTGGGAGAAAAAAAGGGTTGAGACATATTAGTGGCCACTTTTGAGGTTTGTTTTTTCGACCAGAGGCCATCAATTAACTCCCATAACAGTCAGCTGTCTCACCTGTAACTTACCAGGAAAGTTATGGTTGAAAAACAAGTATCACAGAGGGGGGTGGTGGTACATCCTATAATCCTAGCACTCAGGAAGCAGAGGCAGGAGGATTTGAGACCACCTTGGTCTACGCAGTGAGTTTTAGGCTAGCCAGGTTTACATAGCAGGATTCTGCCTCAACAACAACAAACCCAAACAAACCTCCAAAAAATTGGAAAGAAGTATATGAAGACTCAGGAGTGGATAGAAATCAGGATGTTTATGATGTTACTTTCAAGAACTTTTCATGTACACCTGTACTAATATGAAAAGGATGCTGTATAATTTACACCAGGCAATTTGTTTTCACATTTTATGGTATCTTTTCACTTATATGCTCATATCTACTTTCATACACTTACCAATATCTTGATTAGCTTTGTTTTCACTTAAATATCTATGTGCCTGCTCTGGACATCTCCTCGCTGCACACTGCGGAGACATTGTGTGAGATAAGAGAAACACAGTCCTTGTCATTGAGCTTGTGCTCCAGAGAAGGAAGAGAGTGGATTACATAAGCATAAGTCATTTCCAGTAGTGAAAGTTGCCATTAGGAAAGTCAGGGTCATGTGACAGGAAGACCCAGGCCGCCTAGAATCAGGTGGTCCAAGGGCAACCCCGAGGATCCAGGAGAAACAAGTGGTCACATACTGACCAGAAACTATGGGAAACAATGGGGATGAATTCAGAGGGATAGCCAGGCCCAGAGCATGAAGCATTTTATTCAAAGTGTATTTTATTGAGCACTGTGGAGGTTGCTAGAGAATTGGGCAAATATGTAGCACACCTGTCTAGTGACAGGAAGAGGGCCCGCAGTGAGAGGATGTGGGAGGCTGTGCGGTGATATAGCTGAGAGGCTGGCAAAGGATGGAACCGGGAGTCACTGAGCAAGCATTCTTGTCACTGAACTGGAGGATCACTGGGTTAATTCCCATCGTTCATTCATTTCTCTTCTAGTGTTGGGGAATGAACCTATTACCTTGAGCACATTAGGCAAGTGCTTAGTACTAAGTGCCACCCCCAGCCAGACATGACTTTCAAACGTCAGATTCAGTCCCTTCTCACAATCTCCAGATGTAACCTCCTTATCTCTCTTCAGATGTCTCTTGGCTGCATGCATGCCTGGTGTTTGGGGAACCACAGTGCATCCTGGGAAGTATGGCGTGTTCTCAGAGCTATGGATGATGCCAGGATAGTTGTCAGAACATATTCTTTTTGGAAGGGGTATGGGAGAGGAAACCTTTGTGGTAAGGTAGGCTGCAGAAGAAGAAAAGCAAGGTAGAAGAAGTCTTCCAGTAGGGTGTGAGAGGCATTGTTTTCTGCCAACTTTGAAAATTTGGGAGGTTCCTGGAAGGACTGCCTGAGCTGCGAGATCTGGATTTTACCCACTGTTGAATCTCAGCCCTTTAGAGAGCACTGATAGTCAGTAGGCAGGCAGTGATTGCTGAAATAATGCTGAGTATTTAATTCATATGATTTTACTTTCCCTCTTTTTCAATCAGTAAATAAATGGCTGTATGTGGATGCAACTTTATCAGATACAAAGTAGTCGGGATTGTTTCGCCCCTGAAGATTGTATTTACTTGTTGGCTAAAGGAAAAGGAAGGTACAATTCAATATATGCATGTCTGTAACATTTCTTGCTTGGCTATATTGAAATAAACATTTTAGTCATTTTTATAACATTTAGATAGATAGGGATTTAAATAAGTACAGAAACATCTGTCACTACTTAATTTGATGATTAATGACTGTAAAGTGATTCCAAGGAAGCTAGTAATGATCATGGCTTTGCCCAAATTAATCTCTGAGTAGGAATCGGTGTGTTTTATCTAACTAATACACTTTACAGCTGCCTATAAAAGGCACTAAATTGTCGGCTCTTTGGAAGAAGCTGCTCTTCTGCCATTGCCCAGCACGCTTTAGCCGGCACACAGCTGGCTTGCCCTGAAGCCATTTCTCTCATTACAGACTGCAACAGAGGGCTCAATGGCTATCCCAAGCACTGCGGTTTTACCTCATTCTTTTGTGTACGAACCTCTTCCTCCGCTGCGTTTGATCGTTCCAGTTGGTCAGCTGTCCCTTCCGGACCTGTCTGGTATCCTTTCTGTCTTCCCCGGCTCTGTCAAACATTTGTGCACTTTTCTGCTGACTTCTCTGTCAGGACTCCCCTCCGCCTGTCCAGGACCGCTTTCAACCCTTCTACTTCATGCTCTTGGTTCAAAAAGATAACCTTAGCACCCTGATTTCAGACGACTCGGGTTGCTGGGAAGCTCAGCTAGAGCGCACAGGCCAGGCAGGTGGAGCGTAAAGTCATGTGTTCTCTTGTTTCCTTCCCTGCTCTATCATCTTGGGCTGCCTGTACTGAAGGCCACTGTTCTCCTTGGGGTTTAGATTCTGCTCTCCTTGAGCACTTTGCTTTTGCACTACTGTCCGTGGACTTTGTCACTCTCAGCTTATTAGGTTGTAGTTTATAAATACAGACTTCTCAGGTTATGAGAAGCTGTATGAGGGAAGGTCCTGTTTTCTGTTCACGTGCTTTCTGCTGCCTCTTTCTCTAGGAATCTTCTTGGGTTGAGTAGAGCAGTTGGCCTCCCTTACCTCTAGTGGACAGCTGCTTTCTCTCCCACATTGTAGGGTTGTCCTTGCCACACTGGCTCATGAGTATGTTGTTATATAGATAGTTTACTGCCAATCTTTTTACTGGTTTGAACTTTTTAGTTAATAGCCTGTGTTCTTTTGATGTATATATGTTACTGCTTCTTCTCATTTTTTCATTCAGGAATACAGGGCATATTTATAGAGTCATTGCTTAGGGTCAGACACTGGTTAAGCAGTGTGGATACATGAGAGGTAGTCTTTGACTCTTGTTTGAATGTACATTGGGAGGGGGCTGGAAATAAACAACTGAATGCAATGTTTATAAATTTGGTTTGCTAGTAGAATGGATTAAATATGCTATGATGGAAGAGAGAAACAGGGTGGGCAGTGCCATTTGTGTGAGCACAGAAGGAACTCAAAATCTGGGGCATGTGTAAGTGGCTAGAAGTCTGTAGATGCTACAAACTTTTCCTAATGACGCCTATGATAAATCTTCCATGCAGGAAATTAGAAGTTGCAGATTAGCCTTAAGAAAATAAAATTCTTGCCCTGTGTGGTAGCTCACAGTTTTAATCCCAACACTGACGAGGCAGAGGAAGGCAAATCTCTGAGTTCTGGGCCAACCATGGCTATGTTGTGAGACTCTGTCTTAAGAAAAAAAAAGGGAAGAAAGACAAATGCATTTCTTTATATTAGTACCTAAAGTTGAAAGTCTTATTTGTTTGTTTCCCTTAATTTTTTCTAATGCATTGTGAGTTTTTAAACAAAGACTATGTACATGTTTTGTTGATTGTATTTTCTTCCTCCTCTTCCTCCTCTTCCTCTTATGTTTTTGTTGTTGTTGTTGTGTTTTTGTTTTTATTTCTCAAGACAAGGCTTCTCTGTATAGCCCTGGCTGTCCTGGAACTCACTCTGTAGACCAGGCTGGCCCCTTGAACTCAGAGATCCACCTGCCTCTGCTTCCCCAGTGCCGGGATTAAAGGCATGCACCACCATGCCAGACTATGTTGCTTGTGTTTTTCAATTAAGTGTACATTGACAACACCATTCTATATCAATATAGGTGTTTTGAAACACACTTAATATATAATCTGAAAATTAAGTCACAATATTGTTCATCTAATTAGTGTTTTTTTTTAAATGAGAATTTTTTGAAAAGCTTAATAGGCATGGAGAAGGAAATTGAAGTAGACAATAATGCCACTGCATAAATAGCTTCTGGAAATGCAGAGATTCTTGCATGTGAGAGTGTGGGTATTAATTACATAAATCATATAGATCTTTTATCAAAATTCCTTTGAATCATGTCTTTTGCTGTACAGAAAGAGGCACTGTTAACATTTTGGGCCTTTACAAAATCAGGAGTCTAATGTACCTTTGTTTCCTTTCCATCTTTTTTCACTTGGATCTGTTTATCCATTCCCAACTCAAGATGAGGGCTCTCTGAACTTGATGTAACTGGGAATCTACATTTCAAATGAACTTCCTTCCTTCCTTCCTTGCACAGTTCTGAAGCCAGAGACAATACGGATTAGGACGATGTATCTACAGTAAGTTTCTCTCTCATTTTAAGTGTTCTCGGAAATTGGAACCACCCCGTGAGAAGTTGGCTGCTCTGTTTAAAGGACCTGGAGTAGGTGACCTCAGGTTGCTTCATTTTTTATGAGTCATTTCACTGTTGAAGCCAACAGCCAGATGGACTAGAAAGAACCCATGGCCAGACTGCTATGAAGGCATTACTTACTCATCCTGAGCGTCTGCTAGTCAACTTATATAATGAGATTAACTAAGAAACGTTTATAGTAAGGGAAACTCATACTATTCCAAAATAAATGTAACTACTACTTTGTGTGTGTGTGTGTGTGTGTGTGTGTGTGTGTGTGTGTTCGTGTTCGTGTGCATGTAGATGTTCATATATGTATGTGCACATAGTGTGGAGGTCAGAGGTTGACATCAAATACTTTCCTTAATTGCTCTACACACTGTTGTTGTTATTATTTTAAGACATGGTCTTTTACAAAACTTAGGAGCTGGCCTGTTTGACTAGCTGGCCAGCAAGCTCCATCGTTCCTCCTATCTCTGCCAGCACTAAAATTACAGGCATGAGTTGCCACACCCAACATTTTTTTTGCTCTTACATGGGTTTCTGAGGATCAGACTCAGGTCCTCTGCTTGTCCCTAATTTTAGGTGATAAATCTGTTCTTTTCACTGCATAGAGGGAGAATTCTAATAATATAAACTTTTTAGCTTATTCTATAATCTTAGGAGATAATACTGGATTTATAAATAATACTAAATTTACTTATATGACAATTCATAATAAAAACCCTCCGTATATGAAATAATATGGTTTTATTTTGTACACTTAACAAATGATGGATGTTGTAACAGCTGAAACATATCTGCTTACTAAACCGTTTTCAGTCACAAGTCCTCAGTGAACAGCTTCAAACCTTCATTTCTCTCAATTAAATCAATCACTCCTTTAAATACTTATCTTTAACATCTGTACCAAATAAAAACATTTTAACTCTCTCTGCAGAGGAAAACCATGCCACATTGTTTAATTGAATTAAATTAGCTTTTCAGGGACATTTACCTAGGAGCTGTTTCTGGAATCAATTTGGAAAATGATCTTTATTCTGTAGCATTTAAGTTTGATTATGTTTTTCTTAGTAATTCTCCATGGACCTGATTCACTCCTTGCCTCAGTCATCAAACCCGGGAGATTTTTGTAGGCAAATTAGGCATTTCCTACATCACGATTATGCATATTTATGAAATAATATACACATCCTCCTTAAGTGTAGAGGTTTAAGGCTTTCTTAACTCTAAAACATAGACTGAATTTTATCATTTGAGCATCCTGTGCAAGATGTTAGAGCAGAGAGGACCATATAATCCAACTTAACTTCTCCCAAACCTGCTTTACAGATGTAAATTTTGGAGAAAAGTTTTGGATTTTTGCTTGTAAAAAATGGTAGCTAATCTAAAACTTCATCAAATATTGGATGTGCTACATTTTTTTTACATTCTCTTTTAATATTTTGCAAAACCATGAAAAGAAAATTCAAAATTGCTTTAAAACCCCAGATTTCCAGTTTTCTTGTAAAGTTTCTCCTCAGTGATAACTCTGCAGGATATGTTTTGTATGCCTGGTGCAAAGACTGTAACAATGTCTTCCTCTTGTGATTACTCCAGACCTAGCAGCTTAAGGATAAAACCAACCTTTAAAAAAATTATCAGTTTTTATGTGCCACAGTTGGAATTACAGTCTTTTTCCTAAATTCTAGAATATAGGAGCAGTATCTTTTTCTGTACACACCCCCACTTTGGCTCTTCCCGTCCTTTCCCTCTCTCTTGGTCTTGCTTTTGTGCTTATACTTGAGAGCACAATTTTCCATCAGTACCTTTTCTCCTAGTCCTAGAAAATTAAAGCACTTTTACCCAGTTTTTTCCCCTTGCTACACCACTCTTTAAATGATTGGCATTTTGATATTTAGTAGATATATTCTTAATACCTTAATGATATGAGCTAATAGTGAAGGATATACTTCCTCTTTGTTATAAAATCACTTGATTATGTAATTTTACTCAGAATTTTCAAATGAAATATTTATATTTTAAACATTCACAGAAACTTGTTCTCAGGTCAAAGAGGCCATCAATGACAAATGCATTCATTATATTTTATAAATATCTAGATACATTCTTTCCATTCTCTTGTACAAACTTGTTGGTATATAAAAATCTACATAAATGATGTCATTCAAATTTCATCAAAACTTCTCAATCTCTCATTTTATTTGAAATTTCAAGCATTTAAGCTTGTGATTTGAAAGTTATGATTATGCATTCTTACACATTTTTCTTTACACTTACTAGTATGTACCCTGGCTTAGCATGACTGTATAAATTCCTTTTTTGGCTCACTTCTTCAAAATCTGGAAGGTATAATGCAGTTTAACAATAATATTTTGTATCTCTAGCTTGTGAATAATGCCTTCATCTCAGATGGAATCAAATATTTATGTAATATGAATGAACTTGATGTCATATATTATAAATCAGAGTGTGAAAGAGATAATTGAGTCTTGCTTTGAAGAGAAGATATGTTTAAAATTTCAGATTATAGACTACCAAAAAATGTAGGACATGAATAGACTGTATATGGAAGGCAAAATGAGACATTGTTGAGAACATTGATGAAGTATGAAAATGGTTTAGTTCCTTACTCCATCTTTAGGTGATGCCATCGGGGGATATATTAGGGAAGGCTAGGATTGGTGTTTGTAAAAAACAATCTTTGTATGTTTTTGTGTGCAAGTGCAGGTGTGTGTGTGTGTGTGTGTGTGTGTGTGTGTGTGTGTGTGTGTGTGTGTGTATGGTATACCATGATGCACATATGCAAGTCAATAGACAATCTTGAATCAATCTTGAATGTCCTTACCTTCTACCTCATTTAAGACAGGATCTTTGGTTCGCAGCTGTGTGTGCTAGACTAGCTGGCTCATGGGATTCTGTGGGTTCTCCCATCTTGACCTCCCACCTCACTATAGGAGTTCTGGGATTATACATTGGTGTTACCACATTAGACTCGATGTGGGCTCTGGGCCTTATGTGTGTGGTAAACACTTTGTCCACGAGTCATCGCCTCAGTTCAGTTTCAACTTTATTTGAAATTGGGTTTCATGTGACCCAGGTGATCTTGAACTCCTGGTCCTCTTTATCTGTTTCCCTGTTCTGTAGTTACAGGTGTGTGCTACTATGCCTGGCTTCCATATTTCACTTTTGAAGATTAAGATGTTTTAGTTCCTCTCAATCTAAAAGACCGTGGTCTAGTGTTAATGAAACCATGTGTGTATTCTGAGAAGTGCTTGGTACTGTTTAGCTTTTTTCATTTCTTAGATTTGTGTTTTAGTCTTCAACCAAGGTAGACAGTCTGATGAGTCTACTGTAGGGGCAATGATTCCTTGTTCTGACTTGGATCATACCTCAGTGTGTAGTCCTTGCATCTGCTGTGTTTCCTTGTAGCCTTTACTTCTCTAGATGTAAAGATCTTTGTTGTTGTCCTTTTTACTTCTTATGATTTTCTTGTCATCCAGTGGATCATTTCATTCGTATACTTTGTTTTTTCTGTTTCTGGTTACGTTCTTTTTTCATTCAACTAGGTTTGGAGTAGGAGGCTGTGTTAGACTAGAGCTGCACTCGGCATTGCGAGCTGACAAAATTTCCATCTTGCCAACTGCTTGGTTTTACTTAGCTGTGCTGGAGAGGAAATCCAGAGCCTCCTGCATGCTAGGCAAGTGTTCTACCATTGTGCTATGACTTGGGCTTGAACTCTGACTTTAAATAAGAGGAAAACCATGTTTGTGCTATGAAGTGATATCCATGTGCTCTTGGGGATATGATAACATGGTAATGCAAAATTTCAGAGGTTATCTTTAGGCTTCCTTTTTTTTTAATAACAACTGAGGCTTATTATCTTGGAAAGTACAATCACACTATAGCATTCATTCCAACTTGAGTCTTGGCGTCTTCCTCGGGTAACCTCTAAAGATTTGGAAGTCTTATTGGTTGTCCCACTGACTTGGCATTTCACCTACTGGAAAACCTTAGCATCTTTTGCAGAGCTGGAAACTTTAATCTATATTTCCTCTTCTACATCATTTGGTAAGATCTTTAACTAAGACCACTTCTAGCCCCTTCCCTGCTTTTAGTTTTCATGTCAGAGTAATACATTTTTTTCAGTCTTTGCTTTTCCAGCGGATGTTCATTTAAAACTCTGATGACTAAGTTATTTTTAATACTTTTGTGGTACAACTTTGGGATTTTAAAAAATATTGAGTGGATTATATCGATTCATTTTTTCATTTGGGCACTACATGATTTTTAACTTACTATAAATGATTTCTCCATAACAAAATCAAAGCCAGCCTTCCCCCATTAGGTTTGCCAAATTCTTCAGTGACCTTATGCATTAGCATATACAACCTCACAGACTTGCCAGATTGGCAAGGAGTCATTATAACATGGAGTAGCAAAACATGGACAACTATGGTTGAGAGAGGTGATGGTCAAAATGAAGATGTACAGGAATAGGAAAAAAAGATGCCACTGTAGTCATTTACAACCATCCCATTGAAGACCGGGTTACTACCTTCTCAGCAAACAGAGAAATTGATCTCTGCAGTTACTTTTAGCAGGTGGAGACCCTGGATTCTCATATCAGAGTCTCTGCTGCTAAAGTCAGGCTCAGATGGAGCCCACATGTTGCTTAGTTTGATGGGACAACAATTATTGGCACTTGGCCCTGTGGGCTTGGAAGTTTAATCTTAGAGCCGCCCTGGAGGTGAGTTAGAGATTTTGTTTCACAGTGCATGAAGTGGTAACTGCATATGGAAGGTGCTGATACAGTACAATGACAGGTGAATGATTAAAGCATGCTGAAGAAAAGTTTGGTTTAGTAATTCTTTCTGAGGATAATGATGGAGAAGGAGAGAATACTATGCCATTGATGGGGCTCAGTAGGAGTGTTCCTGCCTAGTTTGTGGTTTGTGGGAAGCCCAAGGTTTGATCCTGAGCACCACAAATAGTAAAAGAAAATGTTCGAAATGTTTAAAGAAATGTTTTTGAAATTAAATGGTGCAGTTCCCTTTTTACTTTTATAGCACTTCTCTACAGAGAGTACGATCAGCAGTTTTTTTTTTTTTTTCTAGTATGAAGGTATCACTTCTTTATTACAACTCACTTTATTTTTTATTGTATCTGTGTGTTGTGTTAAGTGGTGTACATTTGTGGAGGGGGGTAGATAGTCAACATGGATTCATTATAATAATGTTTTGGTAAAGTTTGGAAATTTGACAGTTCAGGTAATTTGTTTATAATAGAATATTGAAGAAAGGGACAATCATTTAAAATTGACCAGTTAATATGAAATGCAGTTTTGACAGAGATACCCTACATATACCCAATTGCTTCCCTAGGAAAAGAGCTCACATTGAATTTTGAGAAGTAGAAAGTGTGCCCTAAAAACACAATAAAGACCTTATAAAAGCAGTCTCTCACCCCAAACCTTGTAAATACATTTTCTCTCTTTGCAGATAACGCTGGGTGGTCATTTGTGACCTGCCCCCAGCATGCATGGGATAAAGCAAGAGCATATGCTAGGCTGGTTGCACACTGCCTGAACTACTGTCAGCCCTTCCCTTTTGCTTCATCTCTCCAGAGGACTTTCCAGAAAGAAACCCCCTCTTCGATTTAAGCACAATGCTGTTATTTTTATAAAATATATTAGATTGTGGCACATTGTCTATGGTAGGAGAGTCCAGTTAAAAAAAAATCTTTAGATTCCAAAATAACCAAGTTTAAAATGAATTCCAGTATTAAAATAACAATGCTAGCCGGGTGGTGGTGGCGCATGTCTTTAATCCCAGCACTCGGGAGGCAGAGCCAGGCGGATCTCTGTGAGTTCGAGGCCAGCCTGGGCTACCAAGTGAGTTCCAGGAAAGGCGCAAAGCTACACAGAGAAACCCTGTCTCGAAAAAACAAAAACAAACAAACAAAACAAAACAAAAAAAATAACAATGCTATTTTTGCCTCTTCATGGTTAATATTTAAAATATTAAAGGAGCTCTGTCAAATCAGAACATTTTGCTAGTTAAATAATCAACATTTGACTTTCTAAAGAAGTATAGATATTGTAAAAAGGTATGAAATTACAATGTAATTTCCAACAGATAGGGAGCTTCCTTACTGACTCCTTAGATTCCAAAATATAATTTTTCCATTATGGAAAATCACTTTATGTTGAGTATAAATAATCTGATATTTGCTTTGCTAATGATCCAGTTTATGCTAAAATCATGTTACTGGATTTAACAATGTAACCTCTGCTCTGCGACCTTGGGTATTCTGGAGGCTTGTAAAGCTTGTCAAGGGCATTTCCTTGTATTTATTTTAATTTTACCTGCCATTTAAAGCATTGAGTGACCCTTCATAATTTTATTATGAAACCATAAAATAAGGAAGGACTAGTTGATTATTTTTTACTTTAACTTTTGTAATCTCATATAATTCAAGTCTTCTTTGTATTCTCATTTTTCAGGTCAAATAATGATGCTTTTGCAATTTCTCATCACAGTAACAGATGAGGTAGCATCATATGTTTAGATATTTATTGTTCTTATTTTAGCTTTTTACTTCTGTTCTCTCTTTCAGGGAGGAAGCCAAGCAGCATGTTGAAAGGGGACTTGACTGAGAGGCAGGCAGAGTGGGGATTGACTCTGGGCCCTCAGGTTGATGGATTAAAATGAGATCAGCCACTTTACGGGGTCTGACTACCCTTGTTCTGTCCCCTTGCTGAACAAGTATAGATAGACAGTTTCACAGTTTCTTTAGAGCAAGCCAACATAAAATACTTTATCTTGTCTTTGTCTTTCTGGAGTGTTTTGCAATTTCAGACACCAAAGTGAGTGAATGTTTATTGTCTAAATCCTTCTACCAGAGCTAAGATTTTACACTCATTATATGAGAAACTTATTATGCTGTCATTTCCAATCATGCTTTTATGAACATTTACTTGAGGGTAGCAAACGATTTTGATCAGGGGGCAATAATCTTTCTGTAATTAATTTTATAATTCTTTCTTGGAATTATTTTTAAAAGAACTTTAAAGCAGTTGTTCAAAAGATTTGTTTAGGTCTGGATTTATCTTTGTGTTTGATTATAATATATGGCATCATAATGTCTAATTTTACAAGGCAAAATACAAAGAACTTGCCACGATATCCAATAAATTAATTTCTTTGATTGTTACTTTAATTACTAGTAGATATTTTCCCCACAGCCTTCTTGATTAACTGGTTTTATGTGCTTTCAATAATGTTTTCTCTTTTAAAACTCTTTTTAAAGAATTATGAAGATTTAACTAGATTTGAGTGTTGTGTAGCTAATTTTTGTTCTTCTTTTAAAAGTTAGCATCCATTGTGTTCTTTTCCTAAAATTCTGTTTGTATTGTTCTGGGATTGATGAATAGACTTCTTTAAGATGTCCAGGAAACTTGATATATTTTGTTATCTTCAAGTGGATCAGCATTTGCCTTTTAAGAGACTATATTTTTGTTTAGCAAAACTCTATTATTTTTATATGGGTTACATTTCAGTGGTATTTTCTACATTAGCCATACTAAATTTTTAATCCCAGCATGCCTCTATGTTTTTTATAGTATGTCAGCATGTGCTAACAGGAAAATTACACTTATCAATCTAACTGAAGTGTAATTGAGGAGACAAATTGCCAAAGACCTTCACAGTTCATCATGGAGCATTTGCTGTTAATACGAAAAAGGGAGGTTCCACTCAATTCTGTGGACTTACTTGTTTTGCATGCTTTTTTTTTGTCTTAATAAGATTAGGGAGAAATTGGAGTTCTGAAGAAATGGTAAGAATGTTAGTTTTTCCCCCCATAGCAAATGGATTAGGGTTCATGATATTAAAACCCTAGGATCAGAAATGAGAAAAAATGTGAAACAAGTCAGCTATTTCCCTCTTTATATTCATTCATTTCTTAAAAGTTGGATTGCAAATGAACAAAATCATCACCATATGTATGCCCCATATGTGTGGTTTTATTCATGAATTTCCATAATGCTACTATTCTTGCCTGATTCATAATTCACTGTAGAATTATCAGCATTATACTCCTTGTAGAATGATGGATGTCATAGAGACATTCTCATTCAGTGTTCCATGTACTGTCCACATTCACCCCTTTTCTCTGTCCTGCCCCCTCACTTCCTCTCCACATAGTCTTCATGTTTCCCTCAAGTTGTCTCTTTTATATTGTCATGCTTTCTAGGTTCCCTGTATGTGAGAAAATGTGATCTTTATCTGTGGGCCTGGCTTATTTCACTTAATGTGATTACTTTCAGTTCCATCCATTTTCCTACAAATGATATAATTTCATTTTTTCCTTATGGCTGAGACTCTGCTGTATGTGTGTGTGTGTATATATATATGTAACATTCGCTTCATCATAGTCTACTTTTAGAAAACATTATGTCAATCACACTGCACTCAACTCAGCAGCTCCCTTTTTATTTGTTGGAGCTTCCCCTTTGGTTTTTATTACTGTGACTTGTACTAATTTGTATTTTCTAATTTATGGAATTGATAATGTATTTCTAGTCATGTAATTTTAGAAATGGATCTCTGAGTTGGTTGTCAGGCTTTTCCACTCTGTGTCCTGTTCTATAAAATGGGAATAAGAACATCACTTCAACAAAGTCTCAGATGAAGAAAGGGAAGTAGACATAGTCCCTCTCCTAACCAAGAAGCTATTTGTAATTGATTCATGCTGGGAGAGAGAACATCAGTTTCCTCCAGTGGAGCATCACTGGGTATATTAACCACATTCAGGGCAGGCAGGCCACATGCCCAGGGGACCATACTCCAGGGCAGGCCACATGCCCAGGAGACCATACTCCAGGCAGGCCACATACCCAGGAGTAGTTGGCCAATACAAAACAGGTTCCCTAATTTTTGTGTGTGTGCTTTTTGTTTTGCTACTTTTGTTTGTTTTGATTTTCTTTTTTTTGTTTTTGTTAGGGAGGTTGGAGGGAGAGAGAGAGTATGAAGACAGCGGTTAGGGAAGTGGAGAAGATCTGGGAAGAGTTCAGGGAGGGAAAGAATATGATCAACATATATTGTATGAAAAAAGATAAATGCACAATTTTTAAAGAAAAATCACTTTATGTTATATTTCAAAATCTTGAGGAAACATGTTTCTAATAAAATAAATATTGAAGTAAAAAATAAAAACAGTGTTTGTTGATCGAGGAAGTTAGATGCTCCACAACTTTTCCCTCACATCTAACAAATGTCTAATAAATGTGTGCTCCTGCCCTTTATTCCAGCTCTTTATGGGGCATTTGATAGCTTGCCTTACTGGTGACTGCTTGTCATGGCCTTTCTAAAACAGAATGAGGTGAATTTGCAAGGCTAGTTTGAATGAGAAAGCATTTTCTTATAAAATGCTTCCAGCTGCAGATATCTTTAGGTCAGAATATTCATATTAAAAATGTAAGTGTTGAAACAGAAATAAAAACCTTGTAGAGACAAACTTATATTCTCCCCTTATTACTCAATTTGGGATCCTTCCATTTTAATTTCAAACGCTTGCTTCTAAACAATAAGATCAATTGTATATTTTTAGTGTGAATGACATTTTCTCTTGGATGAGTTATGGAAAGTCTGGTTAACTTTAGCATTACTGGAGCTTGAAGAGACATTAATATTAAACAAGTGTTTAGTTGCAGGACATGATCAAGTTTACATTGTTGCAGAGCCTTAATTAAACTTTTATTAAACTGTGTAAACCATGATCCAGTTTGGAAGGAGATAGACATCTGTTTCAAATATTATTACTACGGCTAGAAATTAATAGCCCTTTTGAGTCTGAACATTTCCCTTTGGAAGTTTTCATTTGCCTTTTCTTATGATTCCTTCTCTCTTTAAGTAACTTTGAAGCATAGATTATTAAAAAATCATTTTTAGCAATTTATGTAATTATGTGAAATAAAAGCAGGGCAGTCTTTGGGAGCATTTTATCGAAGAATAATAAATCAAGACTCCTTTGTTTTATGTTCAAACCAAATCTATAGTAATGCACCAGAATTATTGTGACTGTTTCATGATTGGTGGTCATTGTGCCGTCTGCCCCCATGCTCGCTCCTTCTTGGCTTTTCCTCCTTTTCCTTTGTGAGTGATAACAAACTCTAGGCAAATGTTTGCACCATGCTGCTCACTTAATAAACATGGTCACATTATCTTCCTTTGTGTCAGTGATACTAAAAAATTCCTCAGGGAATGTAGCTTTTTAGATGAATTTCTGTTTACTTCTCATGCTGAAAAGCAAACTCATACTTCACTCAAAATTATTTATGCTGTCTAGATCACAAAATATTAGCATTTACATTTGTATTAGACCATGATTATGAAAATGGTTGAAAACACTTCACTATTGTAACATGCGGAATATATCAGTTTTGACTATATTGCTGTGTCGTAGTTCTTCAACACCTGATTATTAGTGAATGTATGGTCAATGGAAACACTGTACACAGGCAGGGAAGAGACTCATTTCCTTACAGTTTGTCTTTTTGTGACCTCTTTTAGTCATCTTTGCCCACACCGTGATCATCATCAAATTCTCTTATGTCCTAAAGCCATTTACAATTGAATTTTGGTTGTGAGGTGTGAATGAGGGGTCATTCTCTATTTCTCTATACAGCCTCCTCTCCACATTAAACTTTTGAATACACCTATTGCCCAGCAATTATCCCTTCATTACTGTGCCGTTACATTGTTTTGTCCTCTCTCCACGTGAAACTCTTATTGGTCTGCTTTCTAGTCTAGTAATACTTCACTGTCCTCATAAAGCTTTATTTTGAGTTCTGCTGCTTGATCAGGCAGATCCCTTCATTTCTCTGTTTTGTTTTGATTTTAAGTCTGGGCTACTGACCATTCTTCCTTCCAGTACATTCCATAATAAGCTTTTCAAATCTCTGTTGTTGAAATTACATTGAACTTAAATGTGACATTTGGGACAATTTTCATCTTTATGGTGTCAGTCTTTTTAAAACTAAGATGTGGCATATTTTGTTATTTTTAATATTCATAAAATTTCCTTCTCATGAAATATTCTTCAAAGAAACTTGGCACATATGTGTTGTAATTGCGCCTAGATATTTTATCTTTTTGTTCTTGTGGATAATATAACTTTAAATAGTTTTCTAAATTTTTTTTTAATAAAAACTCATTTGTTCCTTATGTGCTGGTCCTGTGTCCTGCCACTGGCTGGATTTTGGTTACAGTTCTTTAAGCTTCAGAGAGACTTTCTATGAAAGCATTTGTTATTTGTGAATCACAGTTTTATGTCTTTTTGAGTCCTTAACATTTCCTTTCCTTACCCTAGTATGTGGGCTAGCAACTATAAGATAATGCGGGATAGAAATAGTAGATGTCCTCATATTTTTCATTTTCTTTATAGAGACAAATTTTAATGTGTGAGTAAAAGAACATTTGTCACAGATTTCTCACAATGTCTCTGTTTTATGCATTTATAATGTTAAGTATTTTCTTTCTGTTTATAATATACTATTTTATTTTGGATTCATCGTAAGTAGGTGTTTTACTCAATTAGTGTTGGTATCTTTGCGGTCATCACAGTTTTCCCTCCAATGCCTTTTTGTGGTAGAATTATTTGTTTTCTGTGTTAAACTACTGTAGCATTCCTGGGGTACTTTCATTTAATCACAATGTGTAGTTAGCTATATACTGCTAAGATTTGGTTTGTTAATCTCATTTAGGATTTTTACATGTAAAAGATTAGTGTTTTTACTAATCTCACTTTTGAACATACTTGTAAAAATCCTTTTACTTTATTTATTTATTTATTTGTTTATTTATTTAGGTTTTTCAAGACAGGGTTTCTCTGTGTAACCCTGGCTGTTCTGGAACTCACTCTGTAGACCAGGCTGGCTTTGAACTCACAGAGATCCACCTGCCTCTGCTTCCTGAATGCTGAGATTAAAGGCATGTGCCACCACTGCCTGTCTAAAAATCTTGCTTTAAAAATCATCTTTATTTTCTACAGCCATTAGCCACCAATCTAAATTCTATATTTGTCTGTCTTAGGTCTGTATAAATGGAATCAAGCAATGTATTATCTAATGTATTGTAAATGGCTTTTTTCACTTAATGTTTGCAAACTCCGTTTATATATAGCATGAGCTAGTATTTAATTTTCATTGTCAAGACAATTTTCTTTTATGTCAAGACAATTTTCTTTTTTGTAATTCTGTTGCACAGATATACAGCATGTTTATTCATTCGTTAGTAGATGGGCATATGTGCACATGTTTTCCTGTTTCTTGGGAGTAAACCTAGAAGTGACCCTTCTGAGTTATGCGGTAACTTTGTGTTTAATATTTTGAAGAACAATTGCAGTATTTACTAATTTGGTTACAGCAGTTTACATTTCTACCAGCAATGTACAAGGTTTCCAATTATTCCATACCTTACCAACTTTTTATTAGGACAATTGGCTCATTGTGCTTGAATTTTCCACATCATCAGAATCAACCAACAAAAGATAAAAAAAATATTTCTTAAATTGCCTATCTTGTGTATGTACATATCCTTTTCTTGTAATTCCCTATCTGTAAAGAATTAACTATACATATAGCACTTATATTCTGCTAGGGACTAAAGTAATCTAGATGTCATTGAAAGTACACAGAAATACAAACACTTAAGCCATTTTATAAAATCACTTGAGCACAGGCTCACTTTGGAGTCCAGGGAATATTCTGGAACCAGTTACTTGCAGATACAGTGGAACAGCTGTGTTTTGATGGTAGCCATGCTACCATACTAGTAAATGTAAAGCGATTTCTTCTGATAATTGATTTATGTCTTCCTGATGAGTAATTATGTTAGGTATCTTTTTGTGAGCTATTGGTCATTACAAATGACCTGTGCATCTGAATCGGAGGAGTACCTATTCAGATCTTCCTGCCTATAAAAAGTGTGTTATTTTTACTGGGGAGTTGTGTATTTCATATATTCTGAATACAAGCCTATGTCAGACACACGAGTTGCCTCCTGGAGAGCTGCTGGCACCAGTGCAAGTTGAAAGGATGAATCTGGAGTTTGGTCTCCATGGGCAGTTGCAGCAGCTAAAAATACAATCACTCAGAGAGAGTCATGAGCTTTGTGCTTCTTTTATTTTAGTTGTGTTGGGGTCTCTAGCCTATGGAATAGTGCCACTCATGTTCATGATGGGTCTTTCTCATTCAGTTCACTGACTCATATGCCACTAATCCTGAAACACCATTAGAGACCCACCTAGAAGTGTGTTTTACTGATTTTCTAGATAACTCTCTGTTCAGCCAAATTGACAACTTAATTTAACCATCACATAGAATACTAACAATCTGCTGCTTCATACATGGTAGTACATATTTATACCTATTTTTCACTTTTATTTTTGAAACGCAGCTTTGATGGGCATGAGGTTTATGAATGAGTTTGTTTTTCTCTTAGCCCTTTCACTCTTGTAAACTCAATGCCTTCTAGCCTGAATTGTTTCCGATGAGAAGTTAACTGTTAATGACGTTTCCTTGTATGTGACAAGTCATTCTTGTTTTTCCACTTTCAAAATACTCTCTTTCTTGTCTTTCAGTATTTTTAGTGTGATGTGTCTGGGTGTGTATTCTCTCTGTGTTTATTTTGCTTGGAGTTTGCTGAGCATCCTGGATTACTGTTTTTAAGTTAGTATTTCATCAAATTGGACAAGTATCTGTTCTTCCTTCCTGCAGAGACTGTTCTTGCTCTTTTGCTTTCTCTATTCTGGTGGTCCCATTTGGTATGTGTGCTCAGTGGCATCTCATGTTCCCCCAAAGCCCTTCATATTTCCTTCATTTATTATGACTTATATTTTCGATTATGTAATCTGTATTGACCCAGTTTGTTCATCCTTCTGCCAGTTCACAAGCAGAGTTAATCCCTTCCATTCAGTTTTTATGCTGGTTATTTTACCTTCTGTAGCTAGAATTTCTAACAAAAATAATTTCTCTGTCTTTGTTTATTTTTCCTGTATGATGAAACATGGTTATCACACTATTCTTTATTTATTTGAACATGGCTTCCCTTAGTTCTTTGAGTTATTATACTTATAGTTATTGCTTTGTGGGATCTGGCCCTGTCAGGTAGTTCTGGGTACTTGCTTTTTTGCCTTGTATGTAGGACCTTTCTTACTCAGCATTTCTTGTAATTGTTGAGAACTAGATATTTTAGGCAACAGCAATTCTGGAATCAGATTCTTCGTACTTTCTGACAAACATTTTTGTTGCTTGCTTCTTTAGTTACTTGGTGGGACTATCTTAATTATTTTCCTTCTGCACCTAATGTTTGTCATTTCTTGGACATGTGGGCATTCCCCTGGTTACACTGGCATTGTGTAGCTTTGCTTCTCTGGTACCACAATAGCTATCAAGCTCTACTAATTGCTGGCTGATTATGCTATGGGGCATATATGGCTTCATAGTATGATTGAATTGGTTTCAGGCCACTGTGTAGTGTTTGAGAATTGAGCTAGTCCCATGAGGGCTGTTAACAACTTTTTTCCTAGTTGTCTTAGGTAAACTATCTGGTCTATAGGGTAGTTGATGGCTCTCTGGTGCTACTGATTTCTTTTTCACTTCCATCAACATTCCTCTGTTTCTTGGTTGCTCTTAGGTCTGAACTTCTCTGTGCTCTGTTATTCCAGTTCATGTTAGTCCTTTCGTTTTGACACAGTCTTACTCTCATGACACGCCTCTCCCCTTCCCCACCACTCAGCATAATCTCTGACCTGGAGCCACTGATTTGGTATAGTGACCTCCTTCTCTTGGAGTGTTGACCATTGCTCTGTGAGTAGGGTGTTTTTGAGATAATTGTCATAGGCTATCTCTCCTGGTGTGGTATATCTTCATAAGTGATCTGTGCTTAGGACCCTCTGGGTGCTGGTGTTCTGTGGATGCTCTACTAGTGGAGAGCCTTGGCTCTTGGCATGGGGCTCAGGGAGGAAGAAGGTACTGTTGTCCTAGTCATGCTTACTGGGAATTTAGCCTATGCCATTTAGAACTAGGGATTTGAGAATTTCCAGAGACTCCCTTCTCCTGGTAAGAGTGTTTATTCCTTGACTGGGAGTACTGAGGAAAGAGGGATCCTCATTTTCTCGGCCACCTCAATTGAGAGTGAAGCTTCCCTCAGGCTAAGCTTGGAACAGGGAAAGCATGCATGGGCCGGGTGTCAAAAGCCATGGGCTCTCATTTTCCTGTCAGTATTTATGCATTTCATTAATGAATGTCTCTTGACTTGCTTTATTCTTTCATTAATGAAGATCTTTGAGAGTGATGGGGCCTTTCTTGTGACTCAAGGACTCAGGTGATGGCCACTGGATGGCCACTAAATGGCAGCCTGAGACTTGAGCTTATTGTTGTGTGTTGATGATGATTAGAGACATGGACCCAGCTGTAAATAAAGCAAAGGCATCAAAATTTATTAAAGAAGAGGAGCAAGAAAGACCAAGAAGACTCTTGTAGTGGGAGGGGATCCAAGGACATTGCCACTGAGCTATTTGTCTAGAAATTCTTATAGGGCTTAGGCAAGAAACTGGACAAAGTAATTTTGTTGAGGTCAGTTATCTCTGGGCGTATCATAAGCTGATCATTCATGGATGCACATTCTTCCCTGACCCAAATGGGGATGATCACATGCTGTTCATGCGCTGCCTGTTCCATTAAGGGGATGGTCATGCGTTGAAGCCTGTGTCTGTCCATCTTTTGATGTTTCCTTTGTTAGCTGCTGACCCTGGCTCATATGCTGGCTGCTGGCCCTGTCTAGTGATAGGCTTCAGTGTGGCAAGTATTTCTGATCTCCAGCCTTGGCTGTTAATTAAACTATGCTTTCTTTGTTCATGCATATGTGGTCCCATGGTAGTTTTAGCATGGGTATTCTTCCCTTTACTACCTAGGGACAGTTAACTCCTGCCTCATTAAGTTCATTTCCACACACTTTTAAATTTTCAACGTTTAATTCAGACTGTTTTGGTGGTTTTGGCTCTAGATCTGTAGTGCTTCTGCGCTTTGTGGAAACAGATACTATGAAATCAGCTTTCAATTTTATTTCTTAAAATTTCTGAGAGAATTAGGGATCAAGACATACAAACCTAATGGAATAGATATAAATGTGTAACTTACTTTTCAATGTTTTGGATACATTTCTATAAGATTAGAATTTATGACCTTGGAAAGTTTGGTAGAACTTTGTAAAATTATCCAAGTCTTTGGAATTAATTTGAAACTATTGATTAGATCTCTTACTATGGTTTTCAGACTATCTTTCTCTTAGTCTATTTTTCGAATTTGCTTATTTTGTCAAGAGTTCTTCTTCTGAGGCATACATTTCACTGGGTCCACTTACCTCCCTCCCATGATGCCTTTGGCTTTATGTTCAGCTCTTGGTGGCGTACTTTCAGTTTTTAGCATGGTTCAGGACCTTGTGGTACTGTGCATTCTCAGCGTAGTCTCCTTTTTAGTACAGTAAGTCACCTTAATCTCCTCATGCTTATTTTGGAGCAGCCTTCATGTGATCTCTGGTGCAGAAGCCACAACAAATCCATGGGAATGTTTTGTTCCACTGAACTGTTTAGCACCTCAACTTTCCTGAACAACTGCTTACGGAGGTCATGGAGTTTATCCTCAGAAGACCACAGGTATTCTGACTAGCAAGTAGGGAAACAGGAAGGAACAGGGAGACAGTCACTTCCATTTAGCCTCTCTTGAGGTATTTCAGGGACTCATAGCCAACCAAGGTTCTGTGTGAGGTGGAATCAATTTGCTTTCTCTTCCACCCTGCCCTACTTCCTCTCTACCCTCACTCTTACTAACTCCTTGCTAGCTTACTTATGCTGCCTCCTTTCTATAGAGCATAATTGATGTATCAGATTCTCTTCAGACTGTTTCTAGCAAACTGAAGCAAACCTAGTCTTAACTAGCAACATGTCTAGGAAACAGGTGCTTTGGGTGGGTGTTCTATATGTGGGTTGTTTTTCCTTTGAAACCAATAGGGATCACTGGTGGTAAGGTTGCTGAACATAGCCCCTGGTATATATTGACATCACAGTGATTGCAGCTTTGACTGCAGGTGACTTGGTGTGACATATGTGTGAAAGGCAAAGTATGTGGCTGCTACACCTGCATGGTTAATACAGAAGAGGTAAGTGTAAAGATTTTTGTGTTTGGCAGCATATTGGCCTCTAAAGTGAAAAAGATGGTACTCCCAGGGCAGCTACTAGACAGCTTAAGGCATCCTGTGAAAGTCAGAGGGTCTCTGCAATTATTTTCAGAGAGACTTCATTTCTGTATCCACAGAGAAATTAGGACTAAGATAAAATTAATGGTCATGGAACTAAAAAGTTAGATTCAGAATTTTGACAGGCCACTTATGTCACAGACAGAGCTTGATAGAGTAAGGGTGGGGCTCTGAGACCTGGAGATTTCGTTGGATGTACCTGAAGCATCAAGCCTCCAAATCTCTTGATTTATCTTAGTCAAAGAGAGAAAACAAACAAATGGAACCCAAAACCACCCCACTTTGGATTCTATGCAGTGACTTTAAACTGGGTTTGTGCTTTGTAGGGTGATGCTTCTACTTGTGGTCTCTTTACCTTGCTCCTCAGTATTTTCATGGTGATTAAACTGAATAGGGTTCCAGCACAGACTAGTAATATATAGTCCCTGTTATAAGAAGAAATAGATTTCATATTGTGATGGGGTGTGTGTGTGTGTGGTGTGCATGCTTTCTTTTTGATTGAAGGGAAGGTGATGTGACATTTGGTATGTGTTATGACGAACAAGTGTGAGTTGCTGCTATTGTAACACAGTTGGGTTAATATGATTAGATACTGGCCTTCCAAAGAGACTTTCCTGTTAAATGATCAGTTCTGTTGACTACTGGTGGGGTTCCTGGAAGTGGAAGATTAGACACCTGACTTTAAAGACCATGCATTGTCAGTGTGTTCTCTGAATTTCTCTGTGCCTCCATGCCTGGGACTTTCTGCAGAGGAGTTTGTAAAGGGGAGACTGGGTGGGCTTTCGTCTCTGCTTTCCTCATGTAGTTTCTCTGCTTTCTATTGTTAGCTAAAGTTTGTAGTCGATCTTCCTAGAGTTTTCTCAGGAAGCAGACATTCTTCTTTTCATTTCTCCAAACTGTGTATTTCCATGGTCTTTTGTTTGGGTAAATCTGGGGTCTGAGATGGCCACTACCTCATGCTCTGTCAGCAGGTTTTTACTTTCTACAAACAGACTGAAAATACATCTGAGCTTTTTAGATATGTAAAAAATTCTGTTTTTTGGGAAGTTGTCATATCTTTTTATGAATGCTTTAATTCTTCTAACATGCAAAAATATTTGCTACTTTAAATTTTTTATTTATTTCACTCAAAATACGTAGTGATGACAGTGAAGTGAAAGTTGAATTGTAGTTGGAAGTTTTTCTGCATCCTAGCCGGTGAGCTGTCAGGACAAATCTCTCCCAGTTGTGTCCCCCAAGTAAACACACAGAGGCTTATATTAATTAAAACTGCTTGGCCATTAGCTCAGACTTATTACTGACTAGCTTTTACACTTAAATTAACCCATAATTTTTATTTATGATTAGCTTTGTGGCTTGGTACCTTTTCTCAATTCTGCCTTGATATCTTGCTTCCTCTGTGTTTGACTGGTGACTCCTCTCTCAGCCCTTCCTCTTCCCAGAATTCTCCTCGTCTCTCATCCCACCCCTACTTCCTGCCTGGCTACTGGTCAATCAGCATTTTATTTATCAACCAATCAGAGCCACACATTCACAGCATACAGAGCGATATCCCACAGCACTTACCCTTTTCTGTCTAATCAAAAAGGAAGGTTTTAACTTTGACATAGTAAAATTACATATAATAGAACAGTTATCAAGCAAGAATTATAGTTACAATGTCTAGTTTATTTGTATTTTGCAAAATTAAAGAAAATATACTATCATCTATCCTGTATTTGTGAGTCTAAAATTTCGTATCTAATTTATCTTTTATCATAACCAAGGAAAATCATAACTATCTAGTCTTCAACTACATAAAAGATTTCAGAAGGATATAATATTACCTAAGTAAACAGGAAGAGCATTGTAAGCAACTTCCAAAAATCTAGAATGACAGATACAGATGGCTACCTGCACAGTTACCCAAAGTTCTTCTGTAATGTTGGGGCATCCTTCTTCAGCCTATAGGCCTAGAGTCTCTCAGTTGCTTCTCTCTGTGTCCTGTAGAATGTCTGGCAGTTTCATCTGCAAAACAGGAACCAGAAGGACCATCTCGCCTTGCAAAGTTCCGTGGTCACCTTCCTCTGGATCCTGCTTGTCTAGTTTATACTGTCAGTCAGTCAACACAAGGGCAATTTTTTGCCCAGTAGCTAACTTTTCAACAAATAAAATGAACTCCATAATGTGTTTATTCAATGCCCATCATTCTCCTTGAAGTAATTGGTGCTGCCAGGAGCAGATGTGTCTCATTGTCCAGAAAGGTCTAAGTTTTAAAAACATTTTAAATGCCATATTCTGTAGGTCTTTGAAGTGTTTGAAGATTACCTGCCTAATTGAAATATATCTATGTATATGTAGAAAACTTAACTAACGTGACTCTAAGTTTGACTATCATAGAAGACTAATTATTAATCTGTATTTCTTAATTATCCATTATAATTTCAAATGAGCTGCACAAGCCTAATACCTTAAACAAGAGTAGAAATATATATACAGTATAATAAAATTAACTTTAAATTTGTATCAATACACTAAAATCTATAGCAATTTAAAACAAGTTGCTCTTTAAAAGTAGATTCAATAATCTACCCTTTCATCCTATATCTATATCCTATATTTTTATATCATATCTCCTTTTCTTTTTTTTAGAAAGAGATTGACTATGACCAATAACAATTTGTAACCAATCTCTAACAAAGACAAATATCTATAATCCAGTTTTTAGGAATGTGGGCATAGTTTTTCATACTACTTCCTGCTGGTAAGGGGCGCTGGCAATCTTATTGGGATCCTGAGAAAATTCCAGATAATGGTCAAGTCCTGGCAAGACCAGCTATAACCTTTGTTGATAGGTATCACCTGTTAAGGTTCAGAAGGTCTGGCTTGATCAAATCTGATCCATCTTAACCTGGAACAAATCCATAGCCTCTTGCTTCCTGTGGAAACAAAAGCATAGACTCCTTTCCAAAGCAACATATCCTTAGATCCAAATTTTGAAGTCAAAATATCTTTAAAATATACATATTGGTTTAATTGAGCAGCCTTTATAATTAAATGTATTTCTGCAATTAAAAATCCTAAAGACTGCATAATCCAGATTCTCTGTGTAATCTCCATCTTAATGTGGCTTATTTTTTTTATATTACTTTTACTTTCTCTTTTTTTCTTTTTTTTTTTTCTTTTTTGGTTTTTCGAGACAGGGTTTCTCTGTGTAGCTTTGCGCCTTTCCTGGAACTCGCTTTGGAGACCAGGCTGGCCTCGAACTCACAGAGATTCGCCTGGCTCTGCCTCCCGAGTGCTGGGATTAAAGGCGTGCGCCACCACCGCCCGGCTTACTTTCTCTTTAAAGACTTTATTTTTTAAAACTTTCTATTTCTTTATATAATGGTCTGTATTGCTTTTCTTCTCTCTTCCCAGCCAACGTATATTTTTATACACATTGTAAACCATTTAGAGGTTTATTTTTATCTGAATCTGTTTTATTGTGAATCTATTGCTTTAAACTGCAGAGTGGTTACCTTGGATGTCGACTCCGCCCACCTCAGCTTTTCAACATGGCGAGGTAATTCACCTCCAGCTCTGGGCCATGTGTACCATCAACTCTTGGAAGCAGTGGGTCCATGGCCCCATTAAAGCAGTCTGTAGCCCAGAAACCTCTTTTTTTTGTATTGGCAAAAGCTATATCCACCACACACCACATTGCACAGCTTGCAGAAACCTCTGTGTAACTCCACGGGAATCCACCGTGCTGTGCTCAAGCCTGAATGCTGTGACATCTTGCGACCAGCATGAGACATGAAGCAGGAACCTGTTTTTGGCTCTGTTTAGAATCACTTACTAGGTATTCTCAGTTTTCAGGTAGAAACTCTAGCCAACACATTGGGCACCAAATGTAGTTGAATTTTTCTTGTGTCCCGCTGGGTCCTGCAGCTGCTCAGACCCAAGTAAACACACAGAGGCTTATATTATTTTTAAACTATATGGCCTAATTGCTCAGGCTTCTTGCTAGCTAGCTCTTACATCTTAAATTAACCCATTTCTATAAATCTATACTTTGCCACGTGGCTTGTGGTTTACCAGTACTTTACATCTTGCCTCTTGTGGTGGCGCCTAGCAGTGTCTCCTCTGCTCTGCCTTTCTCCTTCCTCTCTTTCTAGTTGGAATGTCCCACCTAACCTTATTCTGCCTCACCATTGGCCATACAGCTTTATTTATCAACCAATCAGAGCAATACATATTCACAGCATACAGAACGACATTCCATGGCATTGAATGGACTCAGTTATGACCTTGTTTTTAAATATAAGGTGTAGAGCAATGAAGGCATTCAACAGTGACCTCTGTCCTCTGTATGTACATTCATGTCTACATACAAACATATGTGTGTGCATGAGTGTGTGTTTTGCAAGCTGGAGTGGTGTGAGCAGATATGTTATACAAAAGAAACAATTTCATTAAACATTCAAAAGATATTTGTATACTGATTCAAAAACCATGACCAGATTTGGGATTGACTATTAAGAGTGCAATAGATTCAATATCTGGGACTGGTACTATGTGAGCCTTTCCTAAATTTGCCCAATAGCAATGTCTTTAAAGAGTGGCATGTGCAAACATCTGCCTGTGCCCATAGGAGTCTTTATGTTACATTCCTAGGTCTTTTCTGAGTGAGTAGGATTGTGTGGCACACACACACTTATATTTATCATACATACTGTGAATGATGCTTATTACAAGGTATGTTTGGCCAACATTCACATAGGTTAAATCGTCTGACTAGCAAATAAAATCAGATGCCAAAAATATCAACTTCCACTGTCAAAGAGCACTTGTGACATTGGATGCAAACAATTTGCCATTGCAGTTACCTGGATTTGTAATAATAATGCTGGGAAATAGCTCATTGTGTAATTGCATAGTGTCTTCATTTACAATAGTTAGCATTTAGTATTTAATGTATGCCAGGCATTGTGCTTATTACATATAGCATTGTAACTTTCTTTATAGACTTCACCCAATTTTAATCTTTTATAGAGATAGGGAAACCAAGTTGTGATTTAACAAGGGTCAAATGTAGTGAATGGTGGAGGTCATATTTGAATCTAGGCATACTTTTGTAGAGTAAATGTGTGCATGTGTGCATGTGCGTGTGCATGCATACGTGTGTGTGTGTGTGTGTGTGTGTGTGAGTGTGAGTGTGTGTGTATGTGTGTGCAGGTAGCAGACAAGGAGCTGAAGCCAGATTTCTTCCTTTATCATTCTCCACCTTATTATTTCTATGACTGGATTTCTCACTAAATCTGGAACTTTCCATTTTGGCTATATAGGCTGGCAAGTAAGCAAGCTTTGGGATCTACTTGTCTCTATCCCCCATTTCTAGTGCTGGGGTTATAGAGGCATGCTGCTGACCCCAGCTTTCCTGTGGGTTCTATGATCTAAGCTCAGATTCTCATGCTTGTGCACAAAGCACTTGACCCATTGAACCGTCTTCCTAACCCCAACGAAAATGTATGCTTTGGTTCAACTTTTTTGATGAGAGTTTATATTCCCAAGGTACTTGATATCAGTATCCCTGTTGTTACTGTTTTAATTGTTTCTCAGGAAAAAGCAATTCTGGTAAAAGAGTGTTTGTAGTTTTATGTAGCGATTGCTACCATCTTAAACTGAATGGTTCCCGTAGTTCTCAAAGAATGTTAGTATAACAAAACGAGTCTGCACTGTCTCTTTTAGTTATGGATCTCCAGAAATACAGTTAATATTTACATTCTAAACAACCATATCATCACCACCCAAAATATTCTCACCTCCCTGGCCTTTTCTTGTTGCCTCATCCATTTGCTCTGAAGACATGAAGCAGCCCCCTCCCCATGTCTTTGCTCACTGACAGACCTTTGGTAGGTTCTGATGCCTCTGTCCTAAATGATAACTTTTCTGGTGACGTGGGTCAGCCAGTCAAAGCCTTGCAGTGTTTAGTCAAGGAGCTGATAACCTAAGATGTTGGCTGTGGGGAGTTTGAGAGCTGCAGAGTATGATATACTCTTGAGCCCTTGTGACTGAAGAGACCAAAATGAATCTATTCACACCGTGTTTGAAAGCAGATTAATGAATCTCGGTCTTGAGAACTGGCATCCACGTTGCTCCCTAGAAAGCACCATGCAGAGAGTAAGACAGAGGAGCTGTGTTTCACAAAGATACTTGGCTTATGTGAGTCCTCATGGTATTTAAGAGACAACACTTAAACACTGGGGTGTTTAATGTGCTTCTTTGACAACCTAAAGTTCTTCTCTCCAAGTCTGAAGTGGAAGAAATACTGTGGCTAGCACTCGGAGTATAAATGAAGAATGCAGTTTTCTAGCGTAGACTGCCTCTCATTCACACAGGTCAGGATTGGCCATTCACTTCTCCTGAAGGCTGAAAGATCAATCTTCCATTTGATTTACAGAGCTGAATAGATGGACAGTGACTCTGTTAGATCACAAAGCCAACTCATGCCTTAGTCTCTGGAGGAGAAAATCAAATTCCAAAAGAGAACATGAACATCAGAGTTCTTAAGAGAATTTCTTGAAAAAAATTGATTTTCCTGCAACTGAAACTGATTTTAGGCTTTAAATTTCTGAGTCCTACTCTTGTTTTGGAGCATTTCATGAGCTCCAGTATTGCATTCTAAAATGAAATTTGGTAGGATTGATCTGGGTTAGGCAGAGCAGCAGGATGGCCCTGGAATTTTCTCCCATTCTTCAATGCTGTCCCCTGTAGACGCCATCCTTTCATGGCTGTGTCTACTAGAAGTTCCAGACTGTTTACAGGATTTACAGGGCCTCATTGGCTAGACTAAGCCAGGAATTGCTCTTTTGGTAGATTCACAGATTTATAGTCAGAAAACATTTTTTCAGGTAAAACTTTTTGATTCAGACATGTAGTTTTTTTAGTTTAGAGCTTGTTTTGAAGAGTATATAGGAGATGATTTATACTGTTTCAGGACTAGTAAATAATCCAATCACAGAAGTTTACTTTAAGGATTATTTAGATATTTACTTGTGGTGAGAACCAAATCTATTTTAAGGTCTTTCCCTTGTTTTATTATTTTCTTTGGTTAGCAAATGGATGTTTAGTGAACAAGACAGAGTCTATTAAGCACTTAATTTGAGCCAACTACTCTTGTAGAGTAAGTGGGCAGTAGTGGAAGAGAAGAGTTGGATGCTGGCACTGTCTAACTTGCCTCTCCATTTATTATTAGTGTGACTTCATGCCAATCCTCATCACCTTTGGCCTTGAGCATACTTCTCTGTAAAAGGAAAATCTCTAATGTGTTACTTTTAACTGGAGGGCTTGAGATTAAAAAGCTGAGACTTAGATGATTGTAATCTTTCTTTTCTTTTCTGATAATAATGCTGTCCTTCAAGAATTTTCACTTTATGAAATGACAAGGGTTTATATGAAAACATACTTAAAGAGCAGTGAAAACCAGGATGCAACCAATGGCAGTTCTTCTCTAAAAGTCACTGACAGGAGTTTAGGAAAGGAAAGGTGAAGATAGGCATCTTCTCAGAGGCACTTGTAGGAGTCTGCAGGATTTGAGCTGGAGCTTCAAGTGTGTATGGGAGAGAGGATGTGAAGAGACTGTACCTAGAGCTGAGAGTGGCCAGTGGTGGTAGGCGAGGCCAGGGAATCTGAGCAATCTCACATTGCCTAAGTGTCATAGAGTTCAAGTTTGTCTGCCTTTGCCTTCAAATGCCCTGTGGCTCCTGAAATTGGGTTTCTTACCTTTTTCTTTCTGGAAACTCTTTATGCTCCCATTTTTACCTTTCAACCCAGAATCATTATAGCATGTTTCACCATCACCCTGATGCCCTCACTGTGCAATTAAGCCCACTTTCTGTAGCTAGAGTTTTCCTGCCTGGCCCACAGTCAGGACAAATCTCTGACACCCGCCAGTCCCACAGCCACTCAGACCCGACCAAGTAAACACAGAGACTTATATTGGTTACAAACTGTATGGCCGTGGCAGGCTTCTTGCTAACTGTTCTTACAGCTTAAATTAATCCATTTCTATAAATCTATACCTTGCCACGTGGCTTGTGGCTTACCGGTACTTTACATCTTCCTTGTCCTGACGGCGGCTGGCAGTGTCTCCCCCACCCAGCTTCCTGTTCTCTCAATTCTCCTCTCTGTTAGTCCCGCCTATACTTCCTGCCTGGCCACTGACCAATCAGTGATTTATTCATTGACCAATCAGCAACACATTTGACATACAGACCATCCCACAGCAACTTTCCTCTTTCTATAGTGCCCTTGCTTATTGCACTTAGCGTTGGCTGCTTCTAGAGATGGTGTCATGTGATTTAAATGTATTATTTCTTTAATTTTTAAAATGCTTATGTGTGTGGTGTGTTTGTGTGTATGTGAGGACATATGTGTATGTACATGTGCTCATATACATGTTATAGAGCATGGATGGAGGTCAGAGGATAGTTTTTGGTGTGGTTATTTCCCTCCTTCTACCATGTGGAGCCCAAGGGTCAGACTCAGGTGGTCTGCTGGGTACCATTTGAATTGTCTACAAGGTCTGTGTGTTCTTTCTTTCTGTGATTGTAACAACTTCATGAAGTAGATCATCCTTTTTTTTTTTTAAATAGGGAATGCTTTCTTTCCTGAGACATTGAAAATTTAATTTGTTCAAGGTCTGCTAGCCTTAATTAGTGTTTGGATTTGAACTAAATTTCTGTAATTGTTTTTCTAAATGATAGAGATGTGGAAGATGAAATTTAAATTATTGATCTTAAGAAGTTTTGATTTTTCATATAAATATGAAAGAGAAAATAAAAATAACCTGGAAGCTTTCACCATTACTTCCCCCCTTGGATTGTGCTAGTTTATGAGTAAATGAAGGTCATTATGTTGGAGGGAGCTATGAGTTGAATGACAGTGGAGTAAGGTTATCAAGAATTGTTGTTTTGTTATTAGACTTTGTACTAAGGCATTTTTTTTACTCTGATTATATGACTCTATGACTTCAATTGATGCTTGTTTCAGAAGGAATTGCATCTATACCAAAGCAAATTGGTAAATTACTATAAAATTGTTACTTTTGTTTGGGAGGAATACTTCCCTTATAGGCATAGTATTTGCCCACCACAAGAGTGGCTGCCAGTGCTTAGCTTACTGGATGTTTGGCTTGCTACTTTCTTAGGTCATTGCTTCTTCCTTGACCCCAAGCATTTGTGGCCTAGGACTGTGACCACTGGAAGCAGTGAGAAGCAGCTTGCTGCTGAGAGGTCCCGGGTAGATTGGCTCTCTCCCAGAATCAAGTAAAACTGTTGGGCCTCTTAAAAACTCCATGGTAGCTGCATTTTTGTTGTTTTCATCCCTAATGGTTTAGTTTAGCCTAAAGTTATCTTTGTCCATGGAGGTCAGTGAAGACAGAGGTGAGTGAGTGAAAATAGATCTGGCGTTGTGCTGAACTTCGAGTGCCAGTAGGATTTACTGAAATAGTTTCAACAGAGGAACTGAGAAAGACTGAGACTTATACCATATGGAGAGGTTAGTGGAAGTTTGGGTAGGACTAGAGGAGAGTGTTTTGTGGGATCACAAAAGTCACTTATGTAATAAGTTGGATACATGGAGGAATATATACTGGATTTTAGATATAATTGACCCAAGGTTTATAAATCGGTGTTTTGTTGGATTGTTTTTTGTAACATGATCTTGGAATGTAGTTCTGGCCGGCTTTGCCTCTTGACTTAGCTGCCTATGTGTGATTACAGGTGTGCAGCACCATGCCCAGCACCCTGGGCTGTCTAATAAGGCTTCATTACTCATTGCTTAGCAAAGGAAAAAGTAATCCACCAGTAATACAACTTGGATTAAAAGGTGATTGAGTCTCTTGTCTTGCAAATATTACTCATTTCTCAGGTACCTCACCCAGGTCTTACACTACACCAAGATAGGGAGACATATTGGGGTATGATGGAGGAGGCAGCCTTCTGTCCCTTGTCTTTGTCATTGGGAATTCTATCTTTCCTCTAGTTGCTGTCTGCCCCATTGAGCATCAGTGTTTATGTTGGCCACCAATGAACAACTCATCAGTCTCTTTTCAGATCTCTCACTGAGTGCCCTTGGTTGCCTATAGGCTCCTCTTTGACTCTTGCCAGACCCTTGGACTCTTGGCCATTTGGCTGTGAACCACCCTGTAGGCCTCAATGTAGAGTCATTTAATATTAGTGATCTCCCTCAAAGAAGCTTTGTGGCCTTAATGGTAACTCTAAGCTCAGTGTGTCTTGTGGGGTACAGTGGCACAGTTAGAAGGGCTGGACTTCAGTGTCTCCGTCACTTTGATATGACTCCCCTAGGTTGACTGAAGCAGCCTCAGAGTCATTCAGGGGATAGGAGTTTGTGAACAGAGTAGGGCCAGTGGAGGATGGCAGTACATCTACTTATTCTAGCCTCTCCCTTCCTCCCTCCTTCCCTCCCTTCCTCCCTTCCTTTCTTGCTTCTTTCTTTTCCCTTTTTTTCCACCCCCCGTAGAGATATTACACTATCGGACATGGACAGAATTCCTTCTTTTATTTTTAAAAATACAATTTTATGAATACTTTTAGTATTTCATTCATGCATATAATGTATTGCAATCCTATTCATCCCCCCTCCCCCGACACACACACTTTTTCTCCTAATTCCTCCCAGATCCACCTCCTGCTCTTCCATTGCCTCTCAACTTCATGCCATTTTTTCCCCTATGGAATGGAGTCCATTTACAAAACAGAACTCCAAAGTTTAGCTCAGGCAGGAGAATAAAGGACACAGGGCTTTATATAATCTGAAGATAATAATTTGATCTGCAAAACTCTTGCCTTGATGTAGAATCTCATTTTCTGAATGTTAGAAGTGAAATATTTATTTTTCCTTGCTTAATGTTTCTTCTCTGATAAATATTAATTGTTTCAAGATGGAAGCTTGGGCCAGGTTTGGGAAAAGGCCATGTGCTTAACAAGTCACAAGGTAAAACCCACATTAGCACATTCTGAGTAGTAAAGAAGTGACTCTCGCTGGGCGGCAGCACTTGTCTTTAATCCCACCACTTGGGAGACAGAGCCAGGCGAATCTCTGTAAGTTCAAGGCCAGCCTGGTCTACAGAGCGAGATCCAGGACAGGCACCAAAACGACACAGAGAAACCCTGTCTCAAAAAACCAAAAAAAAAAAAAAAAAAAAAAAAAAAAGGAAGTTACTCTCACAATTGGCCATTTTTTGAAATAGATTTTTCCAAACTGTTTTCTGTAAGTGTGGCTGAGGGGAAGTTTAAACCAATTCCTTCCAAATGAATTTATGGGCAAATAGTTTATCTGCCTTTGGAGAGTCACAACAATATTGATTAACTAAAGGTCTGAAAAGTCCTGTGATAAAATACAAAAAGTGTTAAATCTTGACCAGAAAGCCTTCCTTAAAAACAGAAGTTACTTATCTACAGAGTATGACTGGAAAGTAGTTTTGTAGCTTTACCCATACTTAACATTCATGGTAGGGTCGTGGCTAGGCCAGTTACAACCTAAAACTAAAGAGAAATCAAAGATTTGAAAGACTGCTTTATATTCATATACATATATATACACATACACACACATATATATTCTGTATATGTATGTATATGCATATTGTATATATATGTATGTGTGTGTGTGTGTCTCCAAGAAGTGTTTCCAAACTGTATAAAATTATTTTAAAAGTATAGTTCAAATCCATTCACTGATGTTTACTTTGAACTGAACTCAAGGCAGAAATCATTTTTCTTTGGGAACTCCTTTTTGGTAATGTGGTTTATGTGATGTGGAAAGTATTTTGGGGAACACCTAAGTGGTGAGCCTTTGTTAGATCCAGCCAGCATTTTCTCTTCCGATTAAATGTGAGAGGAAAATGTTTCCCTTGGCTTCAGGCAAATGGATTTACTTAGGACCTCTTTTGTGTTAGTTCTCTGCAGATGGAGAGTAAAATATTAATAATATTTATATTTGCATAATTATGAATTTCATTATGGACAGAAAGAGCCAGGATGTGCACTTGTCTGAAGTAATTTATTATTAGTACTGGTTTATGAGATTTTCTATGATCTACAAAATGAAATGTGTTGTGTCTATAAAAGGAATATAGGAAGACTTAGAAGTCTGTAATTAAATAGAGAATATTAGCCCTAGAAGAAATTGAGACTTGGCCTTTATATGTCATATATGGGAGCAGAAAATGGGACCAAAGAAATTAAATCATAATTTTAATATTCCTTAATGAGCATTAAAATAAATACCATTTAGCCTTTATTGGTAAACTGAAAAATAACATTTAGATAACTTTTCTTTTTGGATAAAATGTAATACTGACACTCAAGGAATGCATTTTTTAATAAGAATTTCTTAAGTTAAACATCATTTTTGTCAAATTGCTCATTGCGTCTATGAGATATATTTTGGTCATTGAAAGAGAGCATATTTGCAAAATGTGTAAATATGTGAGGGAAAAACAGCCTTGCCTTTTCATTTGTTGTGAAGTAAGAGGGGCTTTAAATTGAAAATACCCGAGAGCTCGAGTTCGGCTGTAGGAGACCCTTCCTTCCAACAGCAGGGGTTGGAGTCTGCCAGCCATAGTGAAATAAGTCTATAATGCAGTTATCAGTCATACTCTACTGCTGTTCTCCAAGATCGACATGGGCTATAGATATGACAGTTAGTTCTGATCAGACCTGGAGAATAACTCAAGGCAAGCAATATGCATATAGTTGAATAGTGTGGAAAATCCTGGCTTTTAACCCAGGCATGAATCAATATTTTCTCCTTTGTCCTAGACTTTTTAGGTTCTGAAATGTCCATATCCTCACACATACTACTCACTAAGAGTTATATATAGAATGGGGAAAATGAATAGATGAATACATATCTAAAAAGCTTTAGCTGTAATAATAGTGGAACAGAAGAATATTGTCCATATGATGTAGAAGCTCCCACTTCTCATATAGTACAGCTTGTCTGATAGTCTCATTGCCTAGGTATTTTGGAATCTATTGCAAGTCAACAAATAATTTTCCAAGCAGTGCACGTTGTGAAATGACTTATAAGTATAGTTCCATTTAGCTTGGTTGAAGAAAACTGACCTCTTTTTCTTAAATCTAACTAGGGCATTGTTCTTCCTTACTGTGTTAAGTGGGCCATGAAAGCACACAGGTTAACTTTAGACTGAGATGGCCTTTGTAATATTCAGTGGATTCTGGCAGTATTGACAGCAAATTTCCCTATGGTGGGCCCAGAATGTGGGTTTTACATCCTGTTTGCTGAGTGGTTGCTTTAGTGTCAAGCACAAAGTGAGGAATGAATTGGTTAGTTGGATTAATTTGAGATGATTCATTTTTGTTTCTTGATTGCTTTTGTATGTGTATGTGTGGTAGTCATGTATGTGTATATACATGTTCACAAGTGTGTGAGTATGTGTGTACATATCTGTGTATATGTGCATAAAGACCAATAACTGATACTGGGTATCTTTGATTGCTCTCTATCTTAGGTATCAACACAGGTTCTCTTGCTGAAGTTGGACTTACTGATTTGACTAGTCTTGCTAGCCAGTTTGTTCTAGGGATTCCTGAGCCCTGCCTCCCTGAACTCTGGAATTGTAAGTTGTCCTGGTTTTGTGTGGGTGCTGGCTATCCAAGTTCACTTCTTCATACATGCACAGAAAAGTTTACCCATGGAGTCATTGCTTTAGCCCCTTAGTTAGGAATGATTATTTAAAGCTGTTGCCAGTTATCTTCAATAGTTCTATACAGTGTACAGATGCCCACATATTTGTATATGTGTTATATTATAATGAAGTGTTAGATTGGGTAGAAAAGTTCCCTGGTTATAAGGAAAATTCTGCTTCCTATGAAATAATGCAGTAAAATGTAAGTCAAACAAACAAAAGGCAGTGTAATGAATAATAAGAATTCTTGCCATGCTGTGGTGGTGCACACCTTTAATCCCAGCACTTGGGAGGGAGAGGCAGGTGGATCTCTGAATTCAAGGCCAGCCTCATCTACAAATTGAGTTCCAGGACAGCTAGGAGAAACCTTGTCTGGGGAAAAAAAAAAGAAAAGAAAAGAAAAAGATTACTCAAGTTACTACCTTTCTGAATCAATGAGTGTATTAGTCATAATGCAGCATGTTGCAGAACAAGGATGTCTCAAAATAATAACCACTAGGCAAAAGAAGAAATTTAATTCTACTTCACATAAATGACAGAACAGGTTTTCAGCGTTTGGTCCTCTGGTTAGTGTGTGAGTCAAGGGTGCAGGTCAGTCACACATCAAGATCCTATCATCCTTGGTGTATATCTGTGGTAGTTGTGGTGTGCATTCAGCTTCCTGAAGAGCAAGGAAAAGATGCTTTTCTATATCCCATGGGCTGGAACCCAGACAGAGGCCCTTGATGAACTCTAAAGAATGAGAACTGCATGCTTGCTGAATACTAGACTGTAGATAACCAATGGTCTCTCAGTTAGTAGTCACTCTGTGGATAAAACAGTCTTAATCTGTGTCCTAGTTAGCTTTAAATGTCAACTTGACACAGCATAGAGTCATCCGAGAAGGGAGTCTCAATTGCAGAAATCAGACTGGCCTGGGAGCATGCCTGTGGAGGGTTTCCTGATAGTTAATTATCTATTAAGATCCCATCACAGGGGGCTGACTTTTCTCCAGGAAGGTGGTCCTGGTCTATATGATAATGGTAGGCAAGCACAAGCCTGTGAGGGAGCCAACAAACAGGCTTGCTCCATGGTTTCTACGTCAAGTTCTGTTTGAGTTCCTGCCTAGACTCCTCTCAGGGGTGGACCTTGACCTGAGAATAAGAACAAATAAATCCCTCCTCCTCCTTGGTTGTGTTTGGTCATGATATTTGTCGCAGCAATAGAGTGAACACTAGGAGACAATGATTGTCACACTGGGATAAGCTGAATACTAGAATTAATGGCTCTTTTTTTTAAAAAATTAGGCTCATACTGAATGCTGGATGTAAGTCTCCAAGTTTGAATCTGCCAGCTTCTATAGCTTGATCATGACATGTGGCCAGGAAGGAACCTTTGAATCCAAATATTTTTCTCTGTATAAAGGGCCACCCACAACAACATTAATTTGTAGAAAAAAATGATTTATTACTCCTCGTGAACAAGTGCCAAAAAGAGTTTTCTCCTAAATTGTGGTGCCAGTGTTTCCATATAAACATAATTTTACCATATTCTGAAGTGTGAGCATTTATTTTTTCATATAATTTATAGGTTCAGAGATGTAAAAGGTCCTAATAAAGTTTTTGTTCTAGTTAAAAAACGTGAAAATCTTTAACTTTTATAGTTCAAAGATTTATGATGTGGAAGTGCTAGAAATTGTATCTAAATGGCTTCCTAGCTTTTCATTTTCCAGGTTACAAGTCATGTCTAAAGACATTGCTTTATTTTCTCATTATTGGGTATCAGCTATCTACTATATGATTTGCTCACACTTAGTCCCAGCTCCCCCAGAACATCAGCCAGTGAGGTCTCAGAACATTTAGCTCCTGCTCACAGGGAGGAAGCAGTAAAAGGAGGGACCAATACTTACCTGGCAGGGGAGATACCATGATCACGAAGGTGGTTTTCCCAGGGCGAGGCTTATCTATTGCACAACAGGAGGGACCAATGCTTGGAAACTGCAAAGCTCTCAAGAAGAGGGGCAGAATCTCTTTGACCAATCGGAGTTTGCTCCCGATGTGAAAAATGAGAAGACACAAAGCAAAGGACAGCGATACCTGGATAGCAACAGCATAGCATGGGATTCTGTAAAGGGGGGATTTCTCTGGTGAGTTAGGGAGGAAGCATGGGATATGTTTATGTTCCAATAGGCTGGGCTAGTTTTACAGAATGTACTGAGAACATTGTGATTCTTTTCTCCTGTTGGAACTGTGTAACTGAGAGGTTTCATTTGTACAATGAGATAAGATCTGTATTTTGGAAACAGAACACTGTTTAGGGGGCATATTATGAGAGGCATGGTAGAGAGGACAAGGGCATTCACTGTGAGGGCAATAACAAAAGGGATAGGAGAAAGTAACTGATAGGTGGGATTGCTAAAATTTTATGGTTGATCAATTTATTTTTAAAGTGTTTCTCTTTTTTTTTTCATGAGAATTAAAAAGATAGCAAGATGCACAGCTGGATAATATATTTTGCCCAAGCTATGATTTTATGTTAAATGTAATCTACATATTACATCATCCACTAAATCAAGGAAACAAAGTAATTTAAAATATATAAGAATACTAACAAAATCTTCACTATTTTTTTGCTCTGAGAGCATTTGGTATTTCACTTTTAAGGATTTATTTCATATAAGAGTTTTATCCACTATTCTAATTCTATTAATTAAATTGTTAATTGAAATATTTACAAGGTATCAATATACATTTAAAAGTGATATAGATTATAAAGCTAGAGTATAAAGCCACTATTAGCATGGAGCTGCTCCTCTGTCAAGGATGGTGGACAATGTATCAGATAAATGAGAAAATGTAAATAGTGGCAGGATGTCATACGTCATATAGAAATGCATGGGAAAGGACATGCTAGGTGAGGAGTTGCTGTTTTAGAGAGAGTAATTGAAGTATGTCACTCAGAAAAGGTAACCTCTGAAGAGAGACCTGAAAGTAGTGAGGTAGAACCTGTGTGATTTTTGTCCCAGAGGTAAGGAATACAAAGGGCCAAGACTGATGCATGCTGGCTGGCAGTCATGGTAGTGTGCCTGGACAAGAATGACAAGGGGGTTGTGAAAGGAGATAATGCCTGTGAGAGAGATGGCGGACACATCAGTGGAATCTTGCTCTTGTCAAGATCTTGGCATTTTCTATGGATTAAATAGGACGGAGAGTTTTAAGTAGAGGTTCAACAGTGATAGTTTTAGCCCTTATGTCAAAAGTAGACAGCAGTGGCCTAAGGTGGGAGGCAATGAAGAGGCTACCTTAGCCAGGCAGTTAAGAGAGAGAATAGTGGAGAAGACAGGCTGATAGTGGAGGTGATGAGCAGTTCCTACTCTGTGCTTGACAGGTCTGGTGTGGTGTGAGGGATTGGAGATGACACCCAGGCTCAGTCTTAACAGTGTCAAGATGGGGAATGCGAGAATGTGTTTGAAAGCATAGGCAATCAGTTCTGGCCATCTTATATTGTTGTGTCTGTAAGATATGTGGGTGGAATTGACATGTAGGCAGCTGTATACACAAGCCTGAAGGTCAAGGGAGAAATTTAAATATGTTGTGATTATATTTGGAGAATAGCCTTAATATAAAGCTAATAGCATGGAATTCAAATTACCCAAATACTTGAAAGAATTATACCATTTAAATACAGATTGAGATACAAGGACAAGAAAAAGTAGACTTTTTTGTGTTCGTGTGTATTTCTCAGAGACTTTCATGTTTTATTCATATTCTCCTAAAGTTGTTTACAGACTGCTATTTTTATAAATGGCAAGGAGTATTTAAGGGATGGCTCCTGTTTAATTTGAGTTTAGGAAGTTAGCTTTCCTAAATCCATGGCGTGATTACTGTCATAATAAACATCACACTTAACGATTGTTTACTGCTAAGCATGAGTTTCTGACAGGGCCACATATGAATGCCAAAGAGGCGAACTGCTTAGTTGTTAGTGGAGGCTGTGGAATGCATAATAGACCGGCCCCTCCATTTCTCAGTCAGATGAATTTGTGTAAGTAACTTACTATTCCTGTGTCTTGTCTTTCTGTTAGTAAACCAGAGACAATGCTAAGTACATGAAAGGTGTAAGAGTTAAGTAAGTTAAAGGATTTGAAATGGCCAGTGTCATGCTGGGTACAGAGTAAAGGTATAAATCTTAGCTGTTGCTATCTGCTGTTTACAGTATGTCAAAACAGTCAAGGCACTTTTCAGACGTTATTGTATGGTAGGATTTTAAACTTCTTTTTCAGGGTCAAGTATATTTGCCATACCAAATAATGGCACAAATGGGAAACTGAGTTTAAAAGTCAGTCATTTGAACTCAGCCACCTCAGATTAATGAGTTTTTCTCCTTTACTTTTGAACCCCTCTTAGTCCTGCTCATTTGAATAGTTACTGCTGCCCTTTGTCATCTATCCTGCAGTATGGTGATAATGATTACGTATTTATTAAAGTGACCAAAATGACTTGGTCATATGTCTGTTGATGGGCCTTGGAAGCATTTTAACGGTCAGTGGTGCTGTCATGGATTACGTGTTCCCTTTGTACATATTTTCTCATGTCATACCCACTCCAATGGCAAGTTATATGTGCTTCTTCTTCATAAACGTTGTATCACCGTTCTTTGAAAAGAGCAGCATATCCTCTTAGTATTAGTGATATTTTAATTTTGCTAACATTGGGAGTGTTGGGGACATCAATAATCATACTAGTTTTTGTTTCACTGATTTGAGGGAGATAGTGTGAGGAATGTTGGAATTTGGCCGACTGAATCATACCCATTAGCAATTTATGCCAGTATCTTGGGAAACTTTCTTGGTTGCTCTAAGCACTGACTTTCTCATCTGGTCCAGATAATGTGACTCATAACTTGGTTAGTGTGCTCTGTAAGGAATGAGTGAGGGCTAGGAATGTGGCTTGCTTAGAGAGAGCTAGCCTAGGACTGTGGCTCACTTGTAGAGTGCTAGCCTAGGCTGTGGCTCACTTGTAGAGTGCTAGCCTAGGACTGTGGCTCACTTGTAGAGTGCTAGCTTAGGACTGTGGCTCACTTATAGAGTGCTAGCCTAGGACTGTGGCTTACTTATAGAGTGCTAGCCTAGGACTGTGGTTCACTTAGAGAGTGCTAGCCTAGGAATGTGGTTCACTTAGAGAGTGCTAGCCTACGTGTGGTTCACTTAGAGAGTCCTAGCCTAGGACTGTGGCTCTCTTAGAGAGTGCTAGCCTAGGACCGTGGCTTACTTACAGTGTGCTAGCCTCTCATGTGTAACACCCTGGGTTCTTTCCCCAGGACAGAAACTGGAAAAACTAAAATAAAAGGAGAAAAGAGATGTATAAAAATAGTACAGTTCCTTGTGTTTTATAAGAATGTTACATCGACAGCTTCCATCTGCACTTCAGTGTTTCAGCAGGGTGGACTTATTCTTTTTCAAGTTTGATGCTTTCTTGTGTTTTTATTTCCTCTGTTTGAACCACCTTTCACCTCTTCATATATTCAGCAAACCATTCTGCTTTGTGCTAGTTTATATATGGTGTGAATTGTCATGAGTCAAAACATAAATTGAGAATACGTTTGAGATGTCTCACCTGAAAACCCCATACTTTAAAGCTAGTGCTCTGTATAGATTGTTGACTCTTAATGGTTGTGTGGCTGACCGGAAGCTGTGGGTGACCAGAAGCTGTGGTTCACTGCTGCTCCCTAGAATTATAAGAGAGTATCTTCTGTACATTGCTAGCTTGAGAAAAGATGAGAGTATGTCTTACACCTAGTTCTTCATCACTCTCACACTGTTATCCTTGATCAGTAATGTATGAATGCATCGTATACCAGAGACTGTATTTTTAAATGCTTCAGCATTCTTTATTGTACTGATATTTTTAGTATCTATGGATTCCTATGGAAAACAAAGATAATATATTTTTATGAAAATTTTTTGAGAGAGGTTCCAGACTGGTTTTGAACTTACTATGTTGCCAAGGCTAGCCTTGAATTCCTGCTCCACTTACCTCTCCCTTCTGAGTACAAGGATTCGAGGCATGAACTATCATGCCCAGAGGAAATGGCTCTAGGAATTGCATTGTTGCCACTCATTTATCTAAAATGTTAATTGTATAGAAGTTACACAACTTAGTCAGTTAATATTATGAAGACAAGTAAGTGATTCAGGTTTTTTTTTTTTTTTTTTTTTTTTTTTTTTTTTTTTGAGACAGGGCTTCTCCGTATAGTTTTGGTGCCTGTCCTGGATCTCGCTTTGTAAACCAGGCTGGCCTCGAACTCACAGAGATCCACCTGGCTCTGCCTCCCGAGTGCTGGGATTAAAGGCACATGCCACCACTGCCCAGCCGTGATTCAGTTCTTAATGTCTTAAGCTGGAGAGCAAAAAGACAAAGATTTGAAGACGGTTTGACTCTGTGTCCTCAAATGTATGTGTTCAAACTAAATGGCCACTGTGATAGCATTGAGAGGTGGTTAAGTCATGAGGGCAAGAGGATCTTAAAGCAGCATTATTCCTTCCTGCTCTCCCACTCTCGTGTTCTTCATTTAGTAAGTCACCAACAAGGTGCTAGAAGTGGAGAGTAGCCTTCCCTAGACACCGCCTTGTTAGTCCCTCCATCTTGGATCCCTCTGCATTTAGAACTGAGTAAAACAAATCTCCATTGTTGTATTAGTTCTTTGTGCATGGTTGTCACCACGTACCTGGCACAGATGAGGAAGGAAAGACATATTCCAGCTGTTTTAGAGCCTACCGGTTTATCTTTGTGGGGAACTTATGGTGGAACAGCTACATTCCTGTTGGGGTTTGGCAAACGCTTTTGACATCAGGAAGACAAGGAAGCATTGCACCTAATAGAAAATGGGCAAGGACGACATACTGGCAGTGGCCTAAAATGGCATGTAATACCACGCTCTAGTCTTCTGACAGCAGCTTCTTACTTAGTTTTCATAATAACTGTATAGTATAGATATTATCATCACCCCCGCTTTACACATAAGGAAACTGAGATACTCTTGCTGAGGTCTAGCCTGGGTATGAGGTGGAGCTGTGTCTTGCTGGGGTACTCTCAGCTTCAGTTTCCAGGTTGTACTGCTTAGTGGATGAGTACCTGCTGTTCTAGGTACTGTCAATAAGGAAGTGAGCAGGGGAGAAAGCAAGGCTACCTTGCAGATTGTACATCCTCGTACAAATTCTAAGAACTTTAAAATGCTCTTGGGTCTTAGTCAAGATCACATGTCTCAGTAAATACTTTACCACTCCCCTGTTGTTCATCCTGTGTCATGGCTTTTAATTGCGAGCGATTCAAACATGTGGCATCCTTGCTTGAGAAAATGCTCATCTGTACTGATTTTGTGTAAAGTGAAATACATGGGTCTTTACAGAAAAGAATTCCATACTTATTGTGGAGACTTTCTCAAGCCTGTTTAGTCTGATAGGTTTAGTTTTGGGTCAGACTACAGTTTTATAGTCAGAGCTTCCTTAGTCTTAGGGCAACAGGGTCAAAAACATTTCCTCCTCTTCTCCTAAAGAGGAAAAACTCAAGTTCTCGGATGCTTTTACTCTTCATCCACATTTGTAGTTTCTTTTCATGGCATCCTAGTCTGAAAGACCTGCTAAGCTGTACAAGTAGGCAGTGAACTAAGTTATTATGATTTGAGCTTAAACTATTCCTCATAGCACAGCAAGCTCCGTACTCTGATGCCAGGTGTGTTTCAGCAGGAATTTCAATGTGCACTCCAGAGGAGGAGTCTTTGGAAGTTTGAGGCACCAGGTCACAGCCAGTGGAAGTATTTTTAGCCCTGGGTCCTTTCAGCACCCTTTCTAGTCACACCACTTGAGCAGCTGTTTACTCTGACTGTGTGTAAACAAGCTCTTCCCCCCTCCTCCCTGAGGACTTGGATTGGAGACCCCTTTTCAGCTCTTCACAAATATAGCACTGGTTGTGACCTTTCGCTCTAATCTGGACCCTCTTGAGATTTTCAAGCACATGCTGACAGGGATTGTGTGAGAATATGTAAGTATCTGCTTAAGGACAAGGAGCAAACCTTTCAGCGAGTGCTTGCCAGGGCTCTTGGACACAGTTGGTAGTCCCTTCAGAGTGGAAGAAATTAGCCCAACACATTGAAAAAAAATGTTGGTCTGAAAACATTTTACTCAGTTCTCCTTAGAAGAGAATGTCCCTGCCAAAAGGAACAGTTCCTAAAACACTCCGCCATCCTGCACTTACATTCTCTTTAGCCCTTGACCTCCTGATTAGGGAGCAGCTCTATGCATCTAATTGCCCAGATTTATTATCAGTTTTATCAACAAAACTAAGATCCTTGAAGCTTGGGAGTGCATTTTATTCTGTGTGTTCTTCCTAAACTTCCCTCCATGGGTGTCATCAAAATTCCCATCATACACTGGTGGAAAGGACATTATGGCTCTCCTAGGGTACTACTTCTTCACTGTGGGGATGAAGAATTTGGATTCTGTGGTCAGATTCCAAAGATTGCGGTTTATCCCCACCCCAATTGGTTGCTATTAGATATATTTTAAAAGTCAGAACAAGTCATCCACAAAATCCCCGTTGTTTCCTTGGAAAACCTTACACAGCTCCCAATTCCCAGAAACTGAGCACTTGAGTGACTGACTGCCTGCTTGTCTGTCTCTCATTGGATCCCACATGCTCCATGGCTCTACGATCACTAAAGTTTATTGTTTACTCTCAGAACCATGCCATGTGTTCCATGAGAAAGTGTTTTTAACTACTCAGTGCCTTATGACTAAACACGTTTTTTCTCATAGAAATATGGTAACGATTTATAACAGAAGCCTGTTAGCCTAGGACTTAATGAGATGATAACTCTTAAGGACGCTTGTCTTAAAGGGAAATTGTACCTTAGGTTATAAAATAACAGTGTGGGCTACAAAGCCATGTTTTCAGTTCTCCTGTATAGGTGTTAGCCAAATCACACAGATAGGAAATCGACTGGATATTCAGAGACTCAAGAATTAAAAACTCATTTTAGTTCTAGCACTAACTTCAACCAAATAACATGTGTTGCTACAATTTCTCTTCTCAGAAATATAGAATTTTCCATAATTAGAATAATATATTCTAAGAGAGGTCATTAGAGCTCATGGTGTGTTTTAACTCTTACCAGCTGTGACAGGACACACCACAGTGGTTTCCTCCATCCTCTGGAAGCTTTCAGGGCATCTGTTTATAAACTGGAGCCCATACTTATGTGTTGCTGGATTAGCACTTCAGAATTTCATGTTTACACATGTATTTCACAACTCTCCTTAATATGCTCTAAAGCTGCCTCAGACTTATTTATGTGTCACACAGTTGCAGGCAACTCCATATTTTATATTGACTTTCTTTTGAAATTAAATTTATTGCCACTGAAAATTGTGGCAAAAATAAAGCCAAAAGGTGTTACAACTTACTAATTGAAAACATCTATTCTTAAACTCGTACATGTTAGTAAACACTTCAGAGGTAGGTTTTATTTAGCTTTTTTGATGTTTAATAAAAGAGATTTAACAATAGCAAACTTGTCTCAGGAAGCAATTTTAGTTAAAATTTAGTTAGGATATATGTGTATCTATCTCATAAAAATTATTAATTTTTTAACTTAAACTTCATTTCTAATGCAAAATATAATACATACAAACGAGTTAAAATTTGACCTGAGATAATGTTCCAAGTGGTTATTGCAGTTAGAGGATTTTTTAAAAAATGACTAGGGGTGGTGAGTCTTCCATACTCCTTCCTCGATAATGAGATACTTCTGGGTTCTGGCATGTGGCTTTTGGATCACATTTACTATGGGGTCATTGTTTGTTGTCTTAACTCTGATTATGCTGCAGTAGCCAACTGGGTAATTTATAAAGAACATGGATTTAATGGCCTACAGTTCTGGAGGGTGGGAAGTGCCCACAACTGTTGGGGCCTTTCTGGTTTTGTAATAGCAGAAAGCCAAATGAATACGAGACAAAAGGTTGCTGAGTCAACCTTTTGTAATAGCATTAAGCAACTTGCAAATGTCCTACCTTCCAATATTACCATAATGGCCTCCAAGTTTAAACATAAATGCTGGAAGGGAAAGAGATTCAAAATGATAGCACTTTTTAAACTAATATTTTACTTGGACCAAGAGATCCTAGAAAGCAGAAAGCACTTTTATTCTTGCAATACAAAGTTCCCAACACATGAGACATAGGTAACTGTGGTTGGATATCTATAGACTGATAGATTGTAGGAAAAGGGGTATGTGGAAATCAGAGAAGAATAAGGAGGAAGATGGATAGGGTTTCAGACAAAGCGTGGAGAGGAGAGTACCAGCCACCCCTCTTTCCACTCTTCTTCACTTGAGATAGGACACTGAGTGTCTTGGGCTGTGGGGATGTCATCTTGTACACTTATCTGTATATATCTAGCAGTGATATCAGCGGCAATGATGGCTTAGGTTGAGATGGGTTGACAAGGCTAGTCAAACATCACCATCATAGACTCACTTCCTTGGCAACCAGTCTTCCTAAGATTCTGGGCAACCTTCATGTTCTACATGGTCTCCAGAGAAGTATCCTTGCCACATGGCTGCTGAGTGCAAAGGCCATGGAGTGGGAAATTGTTTTAGTATTAGTATTCCTGGTCTTCCATGGTGTAACATTTTTGTTGACTAAGCCATAAATGATAACTATGCTTGAATGGGAAATGGTATTTCTAAAGTGTGCTTTTAGATAGAATTATATTTTTGATTCATGGTTACAAGCTAATTTTTGGTACCAGTGCTAGGCAAACATTTCCACAGGCAACCACTGTTTATGCCACAGCCCAAGTCTTCCTCTTAAGCAGAAACTTCTTAAAATGCTTTGTTGAAATATTTTCGAAATAATTTATTATCGAGATGATGGTGTTCTTTCTCAGCTCCCATCCCAAATTAGCAACCCCAAAGAACAGCAGAAGTGCTTAAGGAATTCTGAGATGTAGCTGGTTGGTTTTCAAAAGTTTACTTAACCCTGTGGTTGACAAGGCCAAGGAAAGGGGGTCCTTTGCTGTTGGGAGATTAGTGGAAGAACTGGCTTAATGGAAAATTAGCTTTGCTCCCCTTCCCACACCAAGTCCTCTTCTGGTGGGCTTTCAGATGCGTGCATAGGCAGGCATGAGTTGGAGGAAAGTCTGGTATTTAAAACTGTGCTTGGGGGAGCCCCTTATCCCAGCCTGGACAATTCTTGACTGGAAAGTGTTTCTCAGAGACAAGTAACCAAGGAAAAGGAATTAATGATTAGAGTATATGAATTAAAATAGGAGTGTACATGGCAGGCAACCCACTCTTTCTGACAAAGCACCTATGTTGCATTTACTTCCTAGGTCTGTTTCCTGTCCAAGATATAATAAGGATTACATGTGTCTGTCTGAGCAGCCCATAGGTTGACAATAGCGTCCCTTAACTCTGTAGTCCTTTCATTTCATGGGGTCATGGCTCAGTTGGTAGAGTGCTTGTCTAACATGCAGGAAGGCTTTAATCCTCCTCACTACATGCAATCATGTGTGCAGGCATACACCTGGAGAGGCAGGAGGACCAGAAGTTCCATGTTTTCTCTGCAACATAGCAAGCTTAAGACCAGCTTGACCTATGAGGTTCTATCTCAAAAGAAAAAAACAGAAACAGGCAGGCAAGCTGGCTCAGTGGGCAAAGATGCTTGTTATAAAGCTTGACGGCCCCAATTCAATACCTGGTGAAAAGAGAGAAGTTGTCTTCTGATCTACACACATACACACACACACACACACACACACACACACACACACACACACACACACGCACGCACACACACACTCACACTCACAGTGTATTTAAAATTTTTGAAAGGAAACAAAAAACGAAAACCCTGCCTCATTTGGTGTTTAAATTTCCTTCAAAACTGCAGCGATGTAGAAGTTCAAGGGTTTGATGGGGCTGCTCATTCAGTAGCCAGAAGTTTAAGCTGATCTGTTCAAATTTTGCTGTTTTATGTTCGTTGCAGTCACTGCTAACACTTTCCCCAGATCTTAGAGAAAGCCGAGGACACTGCCCTAACCATAGCCCTCCTTCACCATGCGCTCTCCAGCACTAGACCCTCCTCTGGTATTTGTGTGTTTCTAGCCCACTGATTCCTTCACTGGACCTTGTTTGAACAGATCAAGTGTCTTAGCTGACTATGAAGTACTAAAGCTCTAACTGCCTCATTGTTTAGCCTGAAATGCGGACAATAAATAGTATATCCTCCTAAAATATTCAAACTGATATATTTTAAAGCATGCTAGTTATTTTCTGAGACTTAATAGAATAACTAAATTATAAAATAGCTTTACTGTGTGTAATGCATATATCAAATTAGTTTTGGTTTATAAATTGAGAACTTTTAATTGTGAAATGAGACAAAACCTTAATTAGAATGTTGGATTTACACACACACATACACACACACACACACACACACACACACACCCACCACACTGAAACTGAAAAACAAAAAGAAAATGACGATAAACAAACAAAAAACCAAAACCATTATATTTTTGTTAAACGTGGAAGTTCAAGTAATTTTCAGTAAAATCATTCTTGTTAGTAAATTCTTTATTTTGGACTGTGAATATAATAAAATTACACATGACACTCAAATTATTTTCCAGTTTCTATTTTCTGTCAGATTCAGTGATTAAAAATTGTACTCTTGGATGTGACTGGAAAGCTTTCAGTCATGTGTTTTACCTTGTATCAGGTAGCGTGATTTGGACCCAAGGGGTATAGAATCTCCTTTGAGTGGCTGTCTAAGTTGTGTGGGTGCCAGAGAGGCTCAGAATATCATCGCAGACTCTGGAACTATGCCTGTCTGGATCAGCAGCCTCCAAGAGGCTTTTGGAGAGGGAAGGGACAGTTTGTATCTAATCTCCAATGTTCTGTGTTGGCTCCTTCTCGTGTCAGTGCCTCCCACACACCTTGTCTCAGACCGGAGAAGTTTCCACAGGGGAGCGCTGCTGTCTTCTGTGACCTCTTTCCCAGGGACCCCACAGTGGACTTACCTTTCCTTTGGCAAGACCTGGGCCACTTTCTCTCAGCACATCATTGAGAAGAAAGAAGAAGGAGGACTGACTTAGGCTTTCTTTGGTCTTGAAATAGTAAGTAAGAGATGCTGGCAGACCAGGCAAACCTTGTTAAGGTGTGGTGATAAAATGAACCTTATTGCATATCAATCAAAAAACTTTCACAAGAAAGTCAAGGAAACCCCACAGATGCTCTTTACAGTTGTAAAGAATAAAAAATACACAACAAGGAATCTATTTTTTTCAGGCTTTTGTATTAAGGATGGTAATTCTTTCCTCATGGTATTGGCTGCTGGAATAGGATCTGGAAGTTAGTTTTTACTTGTAGAAAAAATAATTTTACAGGAAGAACATGAATTTACCTTTTTCTTTCTTTGATAATTTCTAGTCAAGAGATAAATGTATTAATGGTCATTACCAAATGTAGGATTTTGATCTCTGAAGGCATATTTGTAAAGCATAAATGATCCATTAGTACCTTCAACATGGCCTCATGTGGAGCTTGGGCTGTTATGCACTGGTGAAGAGCTGATAACCCCCTCATGCTCAGGTCCATTGAGGCCTGAGGGGACACTGCTGAAGTCATTTCCCTGTCTGATGCAATCTTTGCACCCACAGCCAGGGGATCATCTTGCCACCAGCATCTTGTGGACTGGGGACCTGGGGACCTGACTGCTTTCAGAGTCACCCCTTTCTCTCTGCTGTGCTCTCCCACCGTGTCCTCCCTGTCACTGCTTAGAGCCATTTCAGGGCAGGTTGTTTTTTTTTTTTTTCAGATTTCCTTTTTATGAAAATGTGGGGTCATTGTGGTTCTTATAAACACCTTTTCGTGTTCTATTCTTTTGTTACCATTCTGAGGTGATTATAAAAAGAACTTAGTAGATGTATTACCTGGGGAATACCAATGGAGGAAATACATCTGGAAAGTTCTATGCAATAATAATTTTAAAAAAAGGAAACAGATGCATAATTGCTGTCCTGCCTCCTGTCCGAAGTCTGATATTAGTGGTGTAGGAAAACTTGCCATCTGCTTTTGCACAAGATATATATATATATATATATATATATATATATATATGCTGAAATTGGTAGTTTTCCCCTGGTCATGATTTAAAAATCTTACATCTCCAAGAGTAATAACTTTGCCCATAAAATATAGGAATTAAAGTCACTGCCAAGCAGATGCAAATTCCTTAATTAAAATATGTATGATTAATATTGTAGCATACTATTACTTTTAAAACGATTCAATAACAATAATAAGCTCCCAGATACTGAATTATAAAACAAACAATAAGCAAAACAAACCCCCTTGTAAGTTAATAGAAGTCTTTAATGTGATTTAATTTGGCTCATTAAAACCAACTGTTCCTAAAGTGGTGCTGTGTGACAGGTGTCCCTTCCTCATTCCTCACCATCCAGGTGGCTCTCTGGTTTAATTAGCTAAGGCTTGACCAGCAAAGCACCTTCCTTTGCAGGTGTGAGTTTAAGGTGGTCATTTCTCTGTCTGGACACTAGTTAGGATTGTAAAACAGAGGTCAGATTGCTCTTTGGATGTCTAAAAAAATCCTTTCAAAATAAAGCGTTTGTAAAGGACAGAGCACTCCTTTCATACATCTCTGCATTCCTGTGTTTTCAAATTATTGCCTTGTATTCATTCTTCCCAGATTCAACAAGTAAGAGACTAGTTAGAGTGAGCCAGGCATGAGGTTGGGCACTTTCCCCACACAACTGCTTGACTAAGGTCCCTTAACTGCTCCCTCCCATCTTTGCTCACACTCCACTTGCCTTTTGTCCCCGCTGCCTTGTTTTTATGGAAGCCTGCAATACACAGCTTCTGATTGAGCTGTACTTGAAAGGATTTTGCTGTGAAAGAGTTTTGCATGAAACTTCTGCAAGTGAAAAGGAGGAGGAAGAGCAGTGCGGCTAAAATGCACAGTGTGAGGATGGAGGCCATTATCCAGGCAGTCCTGGAAATGGAGATTGGAATGTGAGTGGAAAGACAAGCCACCCCTAGTTCCAGGTAGCTGGTGACTCAGTCTGTGGTAAGGGAAATACCTGCCCTCGAAGCTTCAGAGCAGGTGTTGTAGACCTCAGATAAGATCTTTTGTAAGAAAACACTTGGCCTGAGCATACTTGAAGCATTTCACTCCATCGCCTTCAGTGCTCTATTAGTAAATGTCAGCAAATAAAGGGGGTCTGTAGCTTCCAGAAATAGACGAAAATGGTATAAAATTATGCACAATTTCTAATTAATTGTGTGACTGATTGGAATGTTGTGTGATCTTGATATTTACTTTGCACTCAGACACACACACACACACACACACACAGACACACGAGCATGTGTGTGTATGTGTGTGTGTGTGTGTGTGTGAGAGAGAGAGAGACATACACATTCATACACATTTAATGTAATGTAATTATTATACACAATTAGATGAACAGCCTGATCTGAAGTTTGAGGTTCTATTGTTTTGTTTGGACAGGAGTCATATGTTGTAAGAAGTTGGATTTATTTCCAATGATGGAATCACTTTCTGCTGAAATACATTTTAAGGAAAACAGTTTTAAACAGTCAAATACATGCTTTTCCCCCTCCCTTCAAAGTGTATTATTCTACAGGGCACGGTCAGAGGGTATTCGTTCCTTTTTGATCTGAGCATTTCAGAGCCAAATAATTTTGGTTGATAAACAATGTAAAACATGTCAATTTACTGCAGAACCTTGCAAAGTTTATAATAAGTTAATGACTATGTTAAAATGTAAGAGGGCATACAGAACACACGGTCTTTTCAAACACTGTTTGAGAGAGATTTCTTTTCTCCCCCACCTATGACCACACAGCTCCTGTCCCCACCACAGTAGGTACTTGTTTTGTAGGTATGCCCTCTGGAGCAAAGCCACCACTTGGGCCCTGCCCTGGATATGGAATTAGAAACTCAGAAGTTTGAGCCCCTAGTCTATGTTTGAACAAGCCTCCAGGTGAGTGACTCTGATATGTGTGGGAATGACTACACCAGGGTTTCCTGGAACATAGTTTGGAAAATGAAGATATAATACATTTCAAATAGATGCCTTTAAAGAAAGTCACTCTGTCCTGAGTAGTGATATTTAAGCGCAGTTTTTATGCTGAGGTGTGGGGTGTGTGCACGAACTGTCAAAGAACAAGAAAATGGACCTTGCCAAGCAGAATAGGCGTGGGAGGATAAAAAAGGTGTTGAAAGCTTATGATTCAGGATTTATGAAAGTAGAGTTGCATTAGTTTGCAATTATGTATCTGACTGCATATACCACATCCTGACTGAACTTCAGATTTATACTTCCATATCTTAAAGAAGTGATACTTATAAAATTACTCAGGATGTAAAATTTCACAGAAATACAAGCTTGTGTCCTTGATGATTCTTGGCGTTCTGAATTTATTCCTTTGATACTGCTCTTATTTGTTGGTGCTTAGCAGGGGTTTACTAGGTCCTGGTGGGTGCTGAACACATAGTGGTAAATATAAGAGCACAGTGCTGAGTATCACAGTGTGCTAGGAAATAGAGACTAGGAAACAGGCATTTCCTGAAGAGGGCACTCAGGAAAGGAACTCCAACATCTAGGGTTTTGAAAAGTAGTGCACATAATTCTAGACCTTGGATTCTAGAAGATTTCTCATAGGAAATCTAGAATAAAACAAAGAGACATTTGTTATATTGCCAAACAGTGTAAGACTATTATAATATCTTTGCATTTTGGGGAAGGAAAACTAGTAGTTAGTTTGAAAGTGTCTCTGGTTTGTGGGACGTTCATCATGGGGGGGTGTGGAGTTCACTGCGTCAATGTCTTAAAGATAGGATTTAAGAAAAATTGAACAACATTCCTGGGTTTAAAAATTGGAAATGCAATTTAATAAATAAATACGTGAAACTAGAGCTAGCCATTCAGTCCAATTCTGACAACTAATGCATTTGTGCCGTTGTAAGAAGGAATGATAATACTAACTTAATATACTTGTCATAGTGGCTATCAACAGAATCTTAATTATTTGGACAGTTTCAGAAGTTTTCAAGTAGAAAAGATAATAGAAGTTGTTAGTGTTAAACTTTCTAATTTCAAAGGTGCAATTACAGAATTCTGTCCACATATATGTTTACGTTTAGTACTTTCATATTTTTGTACTTTTAAATATAATTCTGAGATAAATACATATGTTTTCTTTTTTAAAAGTTTATTCTTCTCTTATACAATACATTCTGACTTCAGTTTCTGCTCTCTCCACTCCTCCCAATACTTCCTCTCCCCTAGATCCACTCCTCCTCTTTTCCCTTCATAAAAGAGCAGGCCTCCCAGGGATATCAACCAAACAGGCCATAACAAGTTACAATAAGACGAGCCACAAACTCTCACATCAGGGCTGGTGAGGAAACCCAGTAGGAGGAAGAGGGTCCCAAGGGCAGGTGAAAGAGTCAAGAGACACACCCCCCACCCCCCCACCCCACTCCCACTGTTAGGAGTCTCACAAAAACCCCAAGCTAACAATCGTAACATATATACAGAAGACCTGGTGCAAACCCATGCAGACTCCGTGATTGCTGCTTCAGTCTCTGTGAGCCCATGTGAGCCCTGCTTAGTTGATTCTGTGGGCTACATTCTCCTGGTGTCCTCGACTCCTCTGGCTCCTACAATAAATACATCATTTATATTATACTAGTAAAATTAATATTTATTTTTTACTTTCAATGCTTAAGGTGTTTTTGAGTAACTACCTTCCATTAATTACCTGTTAGTTATCATCATTATAAGTAGGATGGTTTTAGTGAATAATTAGGTTCTTCTTTCCTCCACCCTTTTAAGCTCTTTAAGGCATTGTATTACTAGGGTTGCCTTTGAGAAAATTTCCTACTACATATTTCTGTAGTGTCTGAAATAGAGGTGTCTGTAAGTAAAATATATGAGACAATTATGCATCCATTAGTTGTAATGGATGTAGTGAAAGTGTATTGTCTAGTAGTCCAGAACTAATATTACCGGTTTACCTGGAGTCCTCAGAGTTGTTGTTTGTACTGTGGAGCAGCCCATTTGCTTGGACTACCATGTTGGTCTCTCAGAGAAAGTTAGTTTGCAGAGGTTTAGGAAGGGATGTTGAAAGCCGTACTGCTTGGGGCAAATCCTGAGCATTGGTGAACTGAGCAAGTCTTTGAACTTTTCCATACATTTTAGTTTCATCTATAAAATGCAGTTTTAAATATTACTTACTTTGTAAAGCTATTGTGAGGATTAAGAGGATCAGGTTTTACAAAGTGCCTAGCATAATCTTTGGCATGTAACAGATGATGTGTAAATATTAATAATCGTTTTTGTTTGACCGTCAACAGCTTTTCATTATTCTTAAGGTAAAGGTGGTCTCCTCAACAGGGTCCCGAGAAGAAAACCATCATCTGGCCAGTACTCAGTCTTTACATGTCTCTTTTTTCCTAAACTTCAGGATGCTTCACTCTTTGGGGACTTTGACCCCCTCCTGACTGTCTCTCCTTCTGTACTGTTTGCCTCATGCTTGACTGATCATTTTTTTCAGGCTTCATATTCAAGCTCAAATTCACATCCTTAATCTAACTTTTCCTGGTCTTCTCATCAGCTCTTAACAGTCTCCACCCTACCCTCGATGCTGTCCCCATGTCATCGACTCTGTTCCTTGCAGAATTTGCCATGCAATTATTAGATCACTTGTCTTTGACACCACGGTGGTTTATGGACCAAGATTGTCCTTAGCTCATAGTAGGTGCAGAATAATTGTCTGATGTGTAAAGGAGAGAGAATTATGAGTGAGCAAGTAGCCTATGCACACCTGGGTATTTTTCATATTTAGGAATTTGAAACACAGGTGCCAGATAATCCTGACATGGGAGATTAGACATCTGTGGTGTTGTTCTTGAAAGCTGAGAAGGTAAATGCCCCAATGTATTCAGGTGTGCTGGAGAACTACTTAGAGTGTAATGTTTAGTTTTGTTGATTCAATGCTTTATTTTCTTTGTATTTGTAAATAGTGCTAAACAGATTAACAGATTTATTGTGCTTGAAGTATGCTAATCACAGTGTGAACATTACCAGTCATTTCTCATTGTGCCTGAGGATTTGCATAGCTTCAGCATGAACAGTTTTCCCAGGCTGCTTTGGGGCTTTAGGAGGCACGGTTGTGCTCCAAGAGCACAGCAGCAAGTAAACACCTTGAGGCTGTTGTCTGTAGGAAGTCACGGATTAGTTCCAGAAGGTTCTATTTTCACAATGTACTTACAGTCATTTCTTTTTTCTCATGTGTATTTTCTTGTATTTATTCCACTTTTCAGATCTCTGCCCTCCTCTCCCAGGTCTGTGCGCTTGAAATGTTTTGTTTTCTTTTTTTTTTTTTATAACTCCTATTTGGTTTTAAAAGCATGGGGAGGTATATTTTCAATATAAACTATAATAATTGTTTTGTTTCTTTGAAGACTTCCATATCTTTGACATAGGGAGCAAAAGCCAATTTACAATCCTGAAGCCCATTCACAGGCATTAGACTCTGTTCCAATCGAATATTAAAGCTTGGCATAGAAAATAAAACTCTATAGTTAGACTCTTATGAACCAGAACCAATAAAATGCTTCACCAGAATGGGAGTGTTTTACATGTTCTGGATGGCTGGTTGTCCAGCATAGCAGGTTCCGCATCACCAACCTGTACAGTAGCAACTCTGGTGTCTTACTGAGGGAAACAGCACCCAAATCCCTGACCCATATACATTAATTTCTTACATAGCTCAACATTTTCTGAAATTTTTTTCTTATAGTGTGAATTCACATGTGTATGTGTTTGCATGGGTGGATGCATGTGTGTAATGCATTGTCTCTCAGGTGCTTTTTATCATTTGTTTGAGACAGGGTGTCTCATTAGCCTGGGATTTCACCGAGTAGGCAGCCATCTCTGGGCTCTGGGGGGAATCTGCCTGTCTCCATCCCCCACCTCACCATCACCAGGATTATAGAATTCTGGGCACCAGGATTATAGGATTCTGGACATCAGGATTTAGTTCCCCTTGCCTTTGTTAGCCAAGTACTTTATTGACTAGACCATTTCCAGCCTTTGAAACCTCTTTCTTAAGGGATTTTTTTTTAATTGATACTATGGTAAGACTAACAAGTGTTTGGTGTGCTATAGATTATACTAGTTGGCAAAACAATTTCAGACTATCCAAGTGATAATCTAACAATAGATAAATGTTGCTTGAATGATACAGTAATGCATTTTAGGTAAAAAACAGAGTATGGTTCTCAGTGGTAGAATTTTTAAATAGTAGAAGTTTAAAAAATGTATACCAAATAATATTTTTAAAAGATGTATTTATTTTATTTTATGAGGATAAGCTTTTGCTTGCATGTGTCCAAGTGTACCACTCTTTGCAGTACCCATGGAGTCCATAAGAGCGTGTCGAGTCCCCTGGACCCAGAGTTATGGGTAGTTATGAGCTGTCATGTGGGTGCTAGCAATTGAATCCCATGCTCTTATAGCAACTAGTGCTCTTAATCACTGAGCATCTATCCAGCCCCCATAGTTTAATTTTTATTTAGGAGTCATCAAGTTTCCTAATGGCAATGAGGAAACTATCTGTAAATGGCAGTTTTCAGGAATATTTTTGACATAGATTCTAACCTTTATGGAAAGCCTTCCCTTGTGAGCTAAAGGAAATGACTGTTGGACAAACCAAGGAGCATTATTTTAATAACTCATCTTCATTGGGCTCTTAAGTATGAAACATGCTTTGTGAAGGTCTCTATTGCAACAGAATAAAAAGTGGTTAGGTTTTTAAAAATCCAATTGGTTTTCCAAGTAAATAGATTCATAGGTACATGGTACAAAACTGAAAACATATGAAGGTAGTGCTTCTCCTGTTCTTAGAGAAAATTGCTGGGATCAGGTTTTGGTTACCTGCTCAGAGATAGATGAGATGTGTCAAAATACTCTTTAAAACACAAACCAGTCTTAGCTACTGCATCCTTGGTATACCAGGAGGAAAGAGGGGACATTAAATTATCTTCATCTAGTTGGTTTTTTTTAATAATTCAAACTTTTGATGTGTAAAATAAATATAGCCAGCTGTAGTGTGATGTGTCTGTACATCTGTCTGTACTTCTGACATTTGGAAGGCAGAGGCTGGAGACTGCTGCAAGGTTGAGATAGCCTGGTCTGTGTAGGGAGTTCGAGGCCAGTCAGGGCTACATGATAAGACTAACTCTACCTCAAATGACAGTCCTTCTAAAAGTAAATAGAAACAGGAAAATATTTTATAAATACAACATCTTAGTTCTAATTTCCTGAAAAATCATGGTTTTTATAAAATAGCATCCATTTTAGGGTAAGTTATCCACAGTTCGTTTTTTTTTTCCCAGCAATATACATGCATTGTTGCAGTTCGCCAGTTCTTAGATATTAATAGCCATAGTATAAAAATAAACATCTGAGAATACTTTTTTTTAACATGCTTTGTACCAAGGTCATTAAGTTTGGTCTGCAAATGTGTTTAGCAGCCATAATTGTGCTGCAGGATAATTTAAAAACTAGAATTGAACTCTTAACCCCAGGTTTCCTCTGAGGTAATTGCAGGATGAAAAATAGCTAAGAAAATAAATCAATTTATCTTCATTGGTAAATATTTTTCTCAGTCATGTTTAGTACCTTTTCAATCTAGTGGTCTATCTCACATAGCACATGTATGGTGTATGCATGTATGTGTATTATTTTTAGGAAATAGATTCTCATTTGTCTCCATATTCAGTGGCCATGTGACATACCAATTTTAAATCAACAGTTATTTTCAAGTAGAAATTGGGGATTACTATCTTCCATGTATTGTTTTAGCATTTAAGTATAATCACATTTAATCTCTATGTTAGCCCTAAAAAGAAATCAAGATCCAGAATGATTAAATAACTTGCACAGAGCCATGTGACTGAGAAGCCCACTGGAGGACTCCAGTTGCTGGACTCTGCTCCGTGTGGTGCTCACTTCATACTGTGGGGGCCACATTCATCAGATTAGTAAATGAAACATTGCCAGGTGAGTCTTTGGAAGTTTGCTATCAGCAGACCTCGTGGTGACACTGTTCATGGACCTTCCAGATGGAAGGTGGCTGGTCAGGCCACCACAGTTGAATCTGGCATCCGAAGGCTGTTTCCCAGAAGCCACTGTTGGGCTGTACCTTTTGAAGTCATGCATCACTGGCTGGGCCTTTGATGTGCTTCTTCTGCTGAGGTGCCTTTCAGGTGTCCAACTTCAAATGAATGGTAATGGCTCCATTCCTCAGCAATAACATAATGGAATTGTGTTCTTTTATCCTCGTTATGTGGATCATGAAGTGTTGGTTTTCAGAGTAGTTCAAGTTTAGCTCATTGGGATAGTGAGTTTTTAAGATTGACTTTTGGTTATTTTATATGTAAATATTCAATGGCTCCATAAATGAATAGCTTTGAGAAACGTTTCTGAGACACAGCTGCCCTCTTGGGTAGAGGTATGGTTAGTGGATTTGTTCTCATCTCAGCAAGCAACAACAGGTAAAAGTCTCTAGAAACATTTCTCCCTTCACTGACATACAAATTGCTTTCCCCTCTGGTCAGTATACTCTGACTTTTGGGACTAATGAAACGTATTGATGGCTATAGTCCTAAGCCACAAACGTGGAAGAGATGTTTAGTATAAACTTAACTTTTTGAAATGAACCTTAGAGAAATGAAGTACACTAGTTGTCATCAGGGTTCAGAATGTAAGAGAAATTAGCTAAATTCTAGAGATCTAATAAATAGCATGATGACTACAGTTAATCTATATATTTGAAATGTATTGAGTAAATATTAAGAATATTTATTATTCTGCTTCCATTAAACAACTCAAGCATAACCTTTTTTAATTTTGAGCCATTCTTTGAGTATGGATCATCTGCTTGGGCTCTTTAGTTGTGGCTTGTTCTTTCTTACCCCCCCCCCCCCCCCCCCCCCCCCGTAGTCCCAGCTCACTCTGAAGGAAAACTAACTCTAAGGGAAGTGGACTCCCTGGGAGGATTCAGTGTTTCAAAGGGAGAGTTGAACAAAGAGGCTTCAGGACTGGAGCCAATGGCCTGCTCAGCTGGGTGCCCGATGCTGCAGGTAGATGTCCTTCTCTTCCCTGCCACTGTCCCTTCTCTCAAGACCTCATGTCAGTGTTTGCCTGACCTGTCTCTATGGCGTGTTGGAGGATGGAGTTCAGAAGAGGTAAGCAGCGGGCTTCCCCCTGTTGTCCTGTTCGTCTTTCTCTGCCTTTCATACACAGTTTGGGAAATATATACTGGTGATCACATATACTGGTGATCTAATCTGATGTTGGATTTTGCTCTGGGGAAGAAAGACACGATAAAAAAAAACAGGTAGTAGTGATTCTGGTTTCAAAGCAGGTTCCTAGTAATCTCTGGGGAATCCTCAGGAGGCTGCTTCTCACTAATCAGTAGTGTGAATTGATGACATTAACTGACTTTGAGGATGATGCCGGGATGCTGGGTCTGAGCACAGCTGCCTGGAGTTTCACCTGTGTCCTTCAGGAAAGCTCCCAGAACCAAGAGGAAGGGTGAGTGAGTGCTGGTGGGGGCAGGTCTGGGTCAGCATCTCCTAAAGGTCTCTGTTGTCACCAAAAGTGGAGGAAAGCAGAATGGTAGCCCAGAGATGAGAAGAGAATCATAGAATGTTGGTAATTGGAATTTTATGAAAGCATAGACAACAGATAACATATTCTGTCATGAATTTGATTTATACTTTAAAGAGTAATTGGGAAAGACATGAGAGGGCTTTTTTCTTGGTTAAGTTTATATTACTTCAATTAATTTCGTTTCAGTGTGAGAGTTGTTGAACTTTTAGACAGTTCAGAATAAATGGTTAGCTTGGAGAAAGTGAGATGAAAGAAATTCCTAAGAAAGTTCACATGCCAGGAGTGGCGGTGCCAGCTGCAATCCCAGCACTCAGGACTGAAGCAGGAGGATTGACAGTATGAGCCCAAGCAAGTAAAACTAAAATAAAACAAAAAACCCTCCCCATCAAACAATAACAACAAAAACAAAAACCAAACAAACCCTACTCTGGCTCCCAAACCACACACCACCAAAGAACAAGCCAAGTTAAGTGTTTCTTTAAACTGTAATGGGGGTGGGATATCAAGAACTCAGTATTAGCCGGGCAGTGGTGGCGCACGCCTTTAATCCCAGGACTCAGGAGGCAGAGGCAGGTGGATCTCTGTGAGTTCGAGGCCAGCCTGGTTTCCAAAGCGAGTACCAGGAAAGGCATAAAGCTACACAGAGAAACCCTGTCTTGAAAAAACCAAAACAAAAAAACAAAAAAACAAAAAAAAAACAACTCAGTATTTACTCCAAAGATTTCTGATTCATATATGAGCACAGCCATCATGCTATCCCTTAGTGAGCTTGAGTTTATCTTCTTTCTCCCACTTTCTAGCCCCTGATAACTACTGATCTGTTGCTACTGGGGCTCCTCATGTGCCTCTCAGTCACAATAGGAAGTTTTCCACTGAGAATTTTTTTTTTCACTGAAACTTTGCAAAAGTAGTTTAATTAAATGATTTATTTATTTTTATGTATATGAGTGTTTTGTCTGCAGGTATGTACGTGTACCATGTATATACCTGTTCCTGTGTATATCAGAAGAAGGTGTCAGGTCCCCTGGAAGTGGAGTTATAGACAATTTTGAGCCTCCATGTGGATGCTGAGAATCAAGCCTGGATCCTCTAGAAGGGCAGCTGCTGCTCTTAACTGCTGAGCTACCTTTTCAGCCCTGAAAAAGAAGCTTTTAACTAAAGGTCTGAACACATATAAATATTAATATTTAGGTTGTTTGAATCCCTTAGAACAAACAAAGTAGGTGTGGCTGTTTTGAGGATCAGGATGTACGAAGGGGACAAGTTTGGAAGAGTCCTCATCCGAGGATACTGCAATAAGTGTTTTGCAGGGGACTGGAGAGATTGCTCAGTGCTCAGCAATTAAAGTGCTTGCTGCCAAGTGTGAGGACTAGAGTGTGATTCCCAGAACCCGTGTAAATAGTGGGTGTACATGCTAGGTGGGCAGCCTATAACTCTAGCCTTAAATAGCAGAGACAGGGGATCCCCAGAGCAAACTGGCAAGTAACACTAGCTGTTACCACATAAGCTGTGGGTTTTACTGAGAGACTTTGCCTCAGCGAATAAGGAGAATCTATACATGTGTGTCCATATGTACGCATGTGCATACCACAAACAGAAAAAGAAGAAAACAAAAAAAAATTAATTTAAAAAAGTGTCTTGCTGGCACACGCCTTTAATCCCAGCACTCGGGAGGCAGAGCCAGGCGGATCTCTGTAAGTTCGAGGCCAGCCTGGGCTACCAAGTGAGTTCCAGGAAAGGCGCAAAGCTACACAGAGAAACCCTGAAACCCTGTCTCGAAAAACCAAAAAAAAAAAAAAAAAAAAAAAAAAAGTGTCTTGCAACTAGATTGAACATTAATACTATTTTGTTTTTCATAGATGAAATGTTGGAAGTCTGGATTGTTAAACCCTTAGGTGTCAGTTAGGAAATGGAAGGAGGAGCTGTACTTTAGTTACACTTTTCATGGATTCTGAAGGCCATGTTTAAGTGGAGAATTAACATTCAGAGAGCTCTCTCATATGTGGTAGCTCTTCCCAGTTAATCCCTCAACATGTTCAACTGGGATCTTTTCTTTCACAGAACAGAGAAAAGGAAAAGAGGTAGTTACTTTAAAGAATTCATTATGATAGTGATTACCATGGAGTAGGAATAGGCACAATTTATTTCCTGTTTTGGAGACTTCCCTGGGAGACTAAACAAGGGCACATGGCCAGAGTGGCCTCGTGGCTGATGTAATTGAACTTGGCCAAGGAGGCTGACATTCCTGGAGATGTCTGATTCAGTATGAAAGCAAAAGAATTCTGAGAGACAAATGTACCTAGATCATGCTTGGTCTTGTAAGCAGCCTGGAGTCTACTTTTGTTCTTAGTGATATGGAAAGTTATTGGGATGTTTTCATCAAAGGTGTAGCATGAGCTGTCACTGACTTCATAGAGAGGCATGCAAGGAGAGGTCTGCTGAAGATTGTTGGAGAAATTACAGGTGGGACAGGGTGTAGGGACAGAGCTAATGAGAAAAGGTAAAACTAAAGATGTATTTTAAGACAAAGCTTTGAATTGGAGGTGGGGAGCAAATGAGGGGGGAAGCATCAAAGAAAAGAGTTCCAAGGATTTTTCCAGATTAAAGGATGCAGTTACTATTTCTGGGACCAAAGAGATGAGATATGAAAGTGTGGGTTCATTTTGGACACATTAAGATAGCTGTTTGCTAGGTGAATCTGTTTGCTAGAATTGAGAGTAGAATAAAAAGTGGGCTTTGTTAGTCTTCAGTTTATCTAAAGCTATTAGACTAAACAAAAGCACACAGGGCCTCTTAAGGTTTGAATTTGAAATGTTTGTGTGCTGGTGGCACTCTTTCAGCTCATAGCTGGTGGCATTCTTTTGGCTGGAAACTTTGGAAAGTGGGCGTTGGCTGGCAGAGGGGGGCGTCACTGGGGACAGGCCTTTGAAGGTTACATCTGATGCCTGCTTCTTATTCTCTTCTTGGTGATCCCCTATGAGATGAACAGCTTCTACCACATGCTACCATTGCTATGAATTGAGCTGTTCCATCATGCCTTCACTACCATGGTGAACTGAAACCCTTTGAAACTGTGAGCCTAAATAAATCTTTCCTTGGTTTACTTTTTTTCCTGTCCGGTCTTTCACTACAGTGATACAGAAGTGATACAGGACAGAGTCCAGATAGAAAAGCAATATAAAGACTGAGCCCATGGTACTCGATGGTTTGGACTTAGAAGATGAAAAAAAAAGGAGCCAGTTAAGGAGTCAGATGGAGAGTCAGATAAAACGGAAATGAGGTGTGTGTGTGTGTGTGTGTGTGTGTGTGTGTGTGTGTGTGTGTGCCTGTTCCTACATACATCTGCATACCTCCTGGCACCCATTGGATGAAATTGTTTCAAGGAGAATAATAGATAACCTCAGCTAGCTTTTGTTTAACATGCAGCCTATGGGAGACCTTTACACAAACAGGCAGGGATAGTTGTGCTGAAGCCTGACTGATTTCTGGAGAGGGAGAGGAGGAGGGAAGAAATGTAGGGAACAAGTATGTGATAGTTCCTTTGGGGGAAAATGAATCAAGAAGTGAATGGTAGCTGGGTCTGGAAATGAAGTCAAGAGGAAAATCTGGTTCTGACTTTGATTTTGTTTTCATAAAAGAAAGTAAATATAGCATGGGAGTGATCTAGTAGGGGCAGGGTAGGTGAGATGCTGAGTATTGTTCTGTGTTGGACAGAGGAGCTAAGACCTAGAGCAAATAGCAGGATGGCATGTCTGTATAGGAGCAGATGGTTCAGATAGGGTGGAAGGCAGATAAAGCAGAAGGGCATATGTGTAGGCTGGGAATTAGGTATAGTGGATATATTAAAGTAGGAGGGTGTGTGTGTGTGTGTGTGTGTGTGTGTGTGTGTGTGTGTGTGTGTGTGTCACACACAGAGACAGAGAGACAGAGAGACAGAGAGAGAGAGAGACTGGGGTGGGGACGCAAGCTCGGTCCTCTAAACAGTTGCCTTCTTCCTTAGATCATCTGTCCCTGCTGAAAAGAAAGCAACATGATCAGGCTTGTTGAACCTTGGCCTTCCTTCATAGAGGGAGGGAGTGGAGAGGGTCCTAGACCCTCACTGGAGAGTCATTTGAAAGCAATTCTGCTGTAATTGCATGTGGCCTCGAGGGCTCTGAGAGGCAAGAGTAAAAGCTTGGGGAATCTAATTGAGAGGTGACTCCATCTATGTGGCTATGGGGAGGTGACCATCCAAGCTGCATGAAGCGGCTTCTTTGGGCTTCCCCATGCTTCTGGAAGTAGTCTTCCACCCTTGTTGTGTAAGACGGACCAGTAAGCTCATTGGTTCCCTAGGTTGGACTCTGGTGGAATCCTACTTCTCTTTATAGGTGGGGCCATATAAGAACATAGATGTTGTATGTATCTCCCCAGGGAAGGAATTCTTGCAGCAGTGTGCTTTTTTCTTTGTGTGAGTTGTCCCTAGACAGAAGAGTAAAGGGTATGGGAATGAGCTGAAGGGGGAGCTGGGGAGAGAAGGCACCCTTCCAAATAAAGTGAAAGCTAGTGGCCAGTAGATTATAGACAGCTGTCTGTTCTCAGACTTACTGTTTTCTTGATTTGTTCCAACCCTTAGTCAAAACCAATAGCACATGAGCATTTCCTCCCTTCATCCTGATCCGTGTTGATGCCGTTCCTCTAGTTTGTTACAGCGTGTGAACAAAGGGCTCCTGTGAAGTTGACTCTGAGAGAGATGGAGACAGTGGAAGGAGATTAAAATAGAATCCCTATTCCCTTAATCTCTCACACCATCTTTATACTTCAGAGCATGGGGTCTTCCTCTTTTGTGGGTCCCTTTGGCATTTGAGGGACTCCTGGGGGAATACTTCTGTAAGATTATTTTTAAGTGAAAATTTAAAAAAGACTTAATACCAAAGAAACCAGTCAATGAAATAAAACTTTTAAAAATAAGAAGCACAATTGTAATGAAAATGTATGAGTCTTTATTATGTTTTAAAAAAATAAATGGATCATGTGAATACCTTGATTTTAAAATAGTAATGTAAACAAGATATCTAGCCACTGAGATGAAATATGGAAATGTTGGTCACAGCTCTGTCATTTGTCTCTACATTCATAAAGGAAATGCTAAGTTTTTTATGTATTTGTTAACACAGAGACACATCTTTTCTCTGTTTAAGTCTGTTCTTCATTTTGTAAATGAATCTATTGGATAACTGTAGGCCTTGGTATCTGTGACCCATTTCAGAGATAGTGCTGGGGTGTAGAGCTGTCCGGGGTTGATCTGTTCTCTACCCTAACCCTAACTCACTTACTCAAAACAGATAGCCAAGAGTGCTTGGATACCTTAAATATCTTCAGGAACCCATTCCTTTCTTTCTTGCACTATGCTCGCATTTACCCTATGTTACTTTCCCTCTGAGCACAGTAAATAGCCAGCCTATTGTCTGGTGTGGCTACGGGAATGACTGACAGTGCTCTATAAATGTGTCTTGCTTGCAGAAGGTGCTCACTGTATGTTTGTTAGATAGATGCTTCTATTTCCAGTGAATGTTTATAGACTTTTGTGAGGCTACAGGATGTTATGAATGTCTTCCTACTGGTAAAGGCAAGATCCTTTAGGATTAATGAGCACATGTAAGCCCTCTTTAACCTAGCAGAGCATATATAAGTTTTCTCAGTCAGTCCATCAGAGGCTAGTATTCTCATAAGCCAAATTTCTAAATTTAACTAACTTTGATTGGAAAAGTTAAAGGTGATTCTGCCAAACCAATAATGGAAAAGCTAACTTCAAATGATTTGTAACTTGCTGAATTTCATAATTCAAAAATATGATTTATCTCAAATATCTTTGTCAGATGTCTAAAACCATACTTCTGACTTAAATGTTTTAGCACATTAATACAGACACAGTGTGCCTTAAAAGTAGAAGTCCTGTGACAGTAGCACTTAGTTTGGGGGAATGTACTATCTGTTAGTGTTGGAGTGTGTTGTTGGAAGCTGTCTTCCCAGGATAGCAACCATTGCTATTTTCATCCGAAAAACTATGGCTACTCACAGAAGACCCTGTTGATGTTCTGTGAAAGAGGGTTGGGAGGGCCACAAGACCCTTACTTGAGGTCTCAGCCACACCCTCTGGGCCTCCCTACTGGCAGAATCTAATTCTGCCCCAGCTGCATTTACTCTTGTGGTCACAGGAGGTGCTAGAGTAGGTAGAGTCTGGAAAGGTGAAGGAGGACTCACCTCTGCACTGTGGTGAAGTTGTCATCCATGCTGGTGTGACACTTGTAGGAATGCAGCTGTTTGGGGCTTAACCACACTTCTGCAACTCCTCACCCATTCTTTGTAAATAAGCCCAATAAGGTCCCAAGTTAGACCTTGGTAGAAGTATTGCATTGGTCTGTTGTTGGTATCCTATCTGGGTGAATAGATATTTGTTCATGTCTTTCCAGGAAATGTTCCTGTAACACATGCCTTTCTTATTCTTGACATAAAACTATTTTTATTCTTTCATAGTTTTCAGATTAATTTGTTGTTCTAACAGTCTAATAACAAGTATTTTTGTGCAAATTATCTAATTTGTTTAGCTAGTCATGATATATTCTTTTCCATTGATCAAGTATTGAATGTCCTTTTATTTTTATATATGTATATTCACACAAATCTAAACGAGTAGTGGAGGTAACTGTAAGTAGTTAGATTAATGCTTGGCACATAAGGAGCATTTTGCAGATTAAATAAGGAGTCAGAAACAAAGGTTTGTGCTTTGAGTCTCTTCCATTAGAGTACACATGTGTTTGCCCTGTACGTGTCCTTATCCCCAGTGTCTGGGATAGACTGTGTAGCTTTATGCATATGCATGTCAGTACATGAGTGTTGAATGAATGAAAGCTCCCAAGGAGCAGTGGTTATGGGGAATGCAAGATGAAGAAAGATCACTGAGGCCACTGATGCTAAAGATGAGCATACTTCTTTCTATTACCTATTTTTACTCTGTGTGATCAATATTTGTGACAAATATAAAATGCATGTGCTTACCCAGTGGTTGAGGTAGGGAGGTGTTTACCTGGTAGACACTGGTATGTCCACCTTGGTTCTTATCACCACAGGTCACAGTGGTTGAGAAACCTTTTCAATGTAACCTGTGGTTTAAATGGATATTTGAAAAAAAAAACAAACCTACTAAAGCTGTGTAGGTAGGAAAAAAGTATATATACCTGTGGAAAAATTTACACCAATTTACATTTTTAAAATCTTTGGTGTATGATATTTATATATGTGTTTATGATTATGTGTGTGTGTGTTTATGAAAGAGAGCGAGAGAGAGGGAGAGAGCGAGAGCGAGCAATGGTGCCTATGTGGAGGTCAGAGGACAATATCTTGCATTGGTCCTCACTTTCTGCTTTGTTTGAAACAAGTCTTGTCTGACGTTTGATGCTGCATCAGCCAGGCTAGTTGGCCCAGGTGTGTCTGGGGGTTTTTCTGTTCACCTCCCATCTCCTGATAGGAACAGTGGGATGCTGTGGAATGTCATTCTGGATGCTGTGAATGTGTGTTGCTCTGATTGGTTGATAAATAAAATGCTGATTGGCCAGTAGCCAGGCAGGAAGTATAGGTGAGATAAGCAGACAAGGAGAATTTTGGGAAGAGGAAGGCTGAATCAGGAGTCAGTCACCAGCCAGACACAGAGGAAGCAAGATGTGAAGGCAGAACTGAGAAAAGGTACCAAGCCATGTGGCTAAACATAGATAAGAATTATGAGTTAATTTAAGTGTAAGAGCTAGTCAGTAATAAGTCTTACCAAATGGCCAAGCAGTCATAATATTAAGCCTCTGTGTGATTATTTTATTAAATGCTATGGGACTGTGGGTGAGAGATTTGTCCTGGCTATGGGCCAGGTGGGACACAGAAAACTTCCAAGTACAGTGGGATGCACCCTGTTTTGCATGGATTTTGAGTAGTCAAGCTCAGATTGTGGTGATATATTGTGTACCCTATAACACTTGCCTGAGGACCAGAGGACAGAGCCAGCCACTAGATTAGACATAGAGGTCAGGCAGTGGTGGCACACACCCTTAATCCCAGTACTTGAGATCTCATGCCTTTGCGTGGAAGGCACATGCCTTTAATCCCAGGAAGTAATATGCCAGGGTAGAGAAAGGTATATAAGGCATGAGAAAACAGGAACTCACTCTTTTTAGACTCAGGATTTCATAGAGATAAGAACTAGTGGCTGGCTATTCTGCTTCTTTGATCTTTCAGCTTTCACCCTGATATCTGGCTCTGGTTTTTTTTTATTAAAAGACCATCTAAGATTCGAACAACACAGATCCTCATGCTTTGGCAGCAAGTGCTTTCTTTATACACCACATATCTTCAGGCCAACTAAAAATACTTTTTAATGACAGAAATTATAGCATCTATTCAATGAATGTCATTTATGGACCATAAATCTTATAGGGATTGATGAGCTTATTTTTATACTCTGAAAGTAACATTTAGAGTATTGGTATTGCCTTTTTTTTTTTTTATAGTAGAGTCTTACTTTGTAGCCCTGGACTTACTAGGTAGGGTAGGCTGGCCTTGAACTCAAAGATAACTGCTTGCCATTGCCTCCCAAGTGCTAGGACTAGAGGTATATGCCACTCCACCTGACTGGAGTGTTGCAGTATGGCAAGGAAAGCATATTATTTTTTACATTCATATACTTGCTGGTTTGGGAGGGGGATTTAAAGCTATTTTACAGGGTAATGAAAACTAATTAGTAGCATTTTCTTGTTTGAATGGCAAGCACCCACATTAGAATGATCACATTTCACATACCTTATTTTCTGATTATCATTGTCTTCTCCTGTGTAAGAAATGGCAGAGTAATTACTAGACTATATATAAAGTAATTTTATACTTGCCAGTTGATCTTCCCTTGAGGGCTACTGTAGATGTTATAAATAGCTTGCTGACTTCGAAGAAACATGGTTCTGTTCTCAGGAACTCATCTGGAAAGGGCATTTCTTTAGGGGATATGGAGACCATGTGTGGAATTTCAGCTACAGGAAAAATTCTGGGATTTAGACAAAGAAATATTAGGTGGTTTAAAATTGAAAGTTCATTTGCGAAAAACTGGTCTCCTCTTAATGGGCTTGTTTTATGTTTTCAGAAGTTAATACAGTGTAGATTTATAGTCCTCAGTTTGGAGGTTCCAGACTCTCAGGGACCTGCAGACCCAGGTTGCTATCATTGATTATACAATCCTGGTCAGAAGTCATGATTTGAAGTAGTATGGTTTTGATTATTGCAAATGAACTTTTTTTTTTAACTTAAGAAGGGAACTTTGTTTTGTGTCCTAAACTTTCATAACAGTTTGAAGTCAGGACTGTAGCCTTCAGTTATGAGAGTCTGCCGCTTCTAGAGGTCTGTATTACTGAACTACTGTTCTCACTGACTCAGTTTACTTCACAGAGAGTATTGAGGCTTGAACTACCTTTTCATAATAAATTATCATTATATTTTATATAATTGTAAATATATGTATGCATATATTCATATATAAATATGTATTATATTGTATATTAAATTTTTTGCTGAGAAATGGTTTTATGGCTTTTCTTTGAAACAAAGCTGCATTTGTTGTGAGTGCATATATTCTACGCTAATCTTTAATGTGTTATGCTGAATTTATGCTTTATAAAAAAGGCCTCTATCATGTTAGACCTAGAGATATCGAAAGTGTGTGTATTTATGTACTTGTGTATGGTATTGGGTCTTCAACCTAGGAAGTCTTGTATGCTGTGGAAGTGCTCCATCACAGAGGTGTACCCTCCTCTCCAGAACCCTGCCCTGCCCTGCCACATGGTCCCTTTTTTACTTTCGTGGCTTGTGTGGTTACTTCAGGTTATATACAAAATCATTCACTTTTTTTTTTTTTATAAAAACCTTTAATACAGTTTCAAAACTAAAACTGAAAATGGAGATGTGTGGCCAAGAATAATGTGGTTTGATTCTTGGGCTTGTGTGTGTTGTGACTATGGCCAGCATAGATACAAAGGCAGACTCAGAAGGGTGGATGGTGTCTGCAGCTCAGAACAGGCTATGCCAGGGTTGTGGGGGAAAGCACTTGATATGTTGACAAAACAAACTCCTTGACTGACGTAGTTGTTGCCTTGGAAAATTTCATGTAATCTGAAAGTCTTTGATAATTATAATGTGTGTATATGGAAGATGGAGTTGAAGTCTGGGCTTAGATAATTATAAACATTTTTCACCTTTGTAAGCGTCTCATGGAGAATCTTATCTCCAGGATAAGATTTCAAACATAGAACACCCAACCCCTACCTTATTACCCATGTTCCCTATATTACATTTAAATATGATTGGGAAAAGTGAGTCACATTTCTTTTTTTTTTTTTTTGGTTTTTCGAGACAGGGTTTCTCTGTGTAGCTTTGCGCCTTTCCTGGAACTCACTTGGTAGCCCAGGCTGGCCTCGAACTCACAGAGATCCGCCTGGCTCTGCCTCCCGAGTGCTGGGATTAAAGGCGTGCGCCACCACCGCCCGGCGAGTCACATTTCTTAATCTTAAAATATGCCTACCACATATTGTCCTTTGCAATGGTAATCTAGATGGGAAAGTAAATTTGTAAATACATTATCCGTTACGTGCAAACCACATTATTCCCAAAGGGTTGCTTTGGCTTCTAGGGGAATTCTAGTTCATACTAAGAAAAGTGTTTTAGTGTGAGATATGTGGAGAAATGAGAACAAGGTGATCAAGGAACATGTGTTTGACACTATGTCGATCGTCTCACCTCTCCGTTTCCAGGGGTGATAGCCACGCTGACAAACTAGGCATTGCCAGTTTTCAAAAGACAGTGAACATGGGGAGGCTAATTTCCTTCCTCGGGATTCACAAGTAGCTTTGGTAACAGCTGCAATGGCTTTGGATTACAGCGGTGTCCAGAGACTCTCCAGAGGTGGATGGGCACCGTGAAATACGTCTAGGACAGGCCTTCAGAAGCTCTCCCAGTACCTTTCCTAGTAGCATACCCTTTCATAATTCTTATTTTCCCTTCTTTTGAGTCGGTCTGCCGAGGAGTACTGGGTACAAAGGTGAATTATACACAGGGATTCTGCCTGGTATTTTCGAAGAGACATTAATGGGGCTGGGTATTTTAAACATGCCCAGTGTTGTGAGGCTAGTCAGTGAGAAGCAAGTGGACGGAGTTAGCCTGTGTGGTCTAGGAGTCTAGGGAATAAGAAAACATGGCCATGTTCTTAACAAATACCATTTGAATAACAAAACTCGGAAGGCAGACCCTAACACTTAATGTTTGCTGACTATCTTCCCACAGTAACTGAGAAAGTGGGCATCTCATCTCTGATGCCACCTGCTACCTGAGAAAAGGAGTTTGTTCTTCTAGTAGTGACATTTGTGGTTTGGGGGGAAACAGTATCAGTCTCCTATATGTTCTGCATAGTAACAGAAGACTTGTTTTAAAATACGGGGCTGGCAATCCTGTTGGCAGAGGTGTGGGTAAGTGAGCCCTGAAGTTGTGAGCGTGGGAGAGCTGTCTCCATTACTCATCTGTCATGTAGTGGCAATGGCAGGGGAGAGGTGCCCTCCCTAACCCCACCCCTACCCATCAATGCCTGAGGCAGGTGGAAGAGCTGTCCCTGCCCCTCATCAGTTGCAGCACTCAGGAGAGTGGCCCCTACACCACGCCTGAGTAACACAGTAGACACCGCCCTGAAGGTGTAGGTGTGGGAGAACTGACCCCCGAGGATATGAAAGCAGGGGAACTGGCCACGTCCCTTGCTCATCACTGCAAGGGGTGAACTAGGCAGGAAAATGCTTTAGATTTTGCTTTAGTCAAAGAATTACATGCAGCTTTACTTCTCTGCATGGTCCCTAGCCATAGGGACCTACCCAGGTCTGGTCACTGTTGAAGGCTGAGGGCTGTGGGTGTGTGTACATATTTAACAGAGCTTTGGATCATCTTCATTTTCTTCATTTTTACTACATCAAAGTGAAAGATGTAATCCTGTCTCAGTTTTTTTCTACATCTTCCAGATCAATTTAAATTCTTCTAATTATTCACAGATGAGATTAAGTATGAGAGAGGGTTTTGTTCACGTTGTGTTTCAATTTTCTCTTTCTTTGGAGGTCACTCCCTTCTTTTTGCAGCTATGTTAATAGATAAGCACGCCAGCACGGTTTACTGTTGCCGTAATCACGTTGTTAATGAAAGAATTTTAAACTACCAGGCAGATCTGGAAGTAATTTAGATCCTTGCCTTTTAGAAGAATTTGAACTATGGTCCCATCAGACTAACAGCAAGTGAAATTGGAAGGTGAGAGGATTAAGCTTCAAGAGGCTACTTATGCTATAAAGGATCGACTGGTTTACATATTGAAGTAGGGATGTGTATTATAATTAATAATTCCTTAAAGAAGCTTCCCAGTTTTAGAATATTTAAGTTATTTATCTTTTATTTTTGTAATTTAAATGGAAGACCACAAGCCCACCTCCTTAATACTCTTCTCTCAAGGGCTTCTTTGGAGCTTAAGAAACTGAGGTGTTGGATTTGTGAATGTTTCTAGACACACGTTTTTGTATTTGTTCAGTTTTGTGACATCTGAGATCCTATTTTCTGACTTTAGTTTTCCCCTATTCAAAGTCTTGGAAGAGACAAAAAAAAAGTTTTTGTTAGTTAAAAAAAATATAGACACAAAATAAAGTAGCACCCTGTTAATTAAAGCTCTTTTCTGTCAATTTTGGGGAGGTGTTGCGGAGTCGACGCCCTTGGGCGAATGCAGCAGAAATGTTTGCTTCTCCTAATCCAATGACAGGGTTTCACTGGGAGGTGGAATTTCAAATCGGACAACTGAGTTTTAATTAGTTACAGATGAAATTTACCAAACTGATTCTGATCACTTTGAGAATGATTAACTAGGCTCCTGGAGATGCAGGGGGAGGCAGATTTTTCATTGAAGTGAAAATGTTTTATCTTTGAAATCCTAACCTCATTACCCTTTTGCCATTGATACACAATTCAGTAATTTGCTCACAATCATGCCGAATTAAAGAATATTTTATTTCTTACCTCCCTGGATGTCTTACGCTTCCACTGGGTTAGAACTGTATGTGAACTCCTCTAAGGCCTGCTTTATCAGTGTGCCCTCTTGCTTTAAGAAATGCCTGTCATCGTCTTTGTGCCACCTGGTTGGAGAGGCTTCAGAGCTGCCACGGGACACTGATCAAAGCAAACGATAAATCAAGAATTCAGGAGTTGACCATGTGAGGATTCCAGCACTTTCTGTCTTGGACTGTTCTGAAAATAAGTAAGCCTGACAAGGTCTTCTGAACTGATTGATGTCTTACCTCGTCAGTAATGTCAGGGGGAAGCTGTACGACTTTGCTGTTCCCTTTGGGACATCAAGGAAGGCTAGCTTGTTTCTTCATCATCAAAGATTTTATCTCCCAGTCTCTGTAGCTAGGCATATTCTTTTATTATCCTTTAAGATCCATTTATTACTTATAAATATTCTTTTAAAAAAGGGTTCTTAGAAAATTGTTGAGGTTCTAGCACAGAAAATACTGATTTAAAAATGTTTACTTGTCTTCTTGTGTATGAGTGTTTGCATGTGTACCAGGGCATGCGGAGGCCTAAGGCTGATGCTGCAAATTCTCTTTGATCACTCTTCCACATTATTCTTTGAGGCAATGTCTCTGATTCAAACCCAGATCTCATCAGCATGATTGGTTTGTTTAGGCAGCCTACTCCAGGCTGGATCTCCTGTCTCCACCTTCAGAGGCTAGAATTACAGGGAAGGCACCACACCCACTCACCATGGGTTCTCATGGGTTCTGGGGATCTGCAGTCTGCTCTTCGTCCCCGTCCGTATATTAGGTGCTACAGTCACTGCTTTAGTCTCGCCAGCCCTCAATACTGTTTTATAACATAGAATCAAACCTTGCGGCAGGACAGACCTGCGTTATCTTGATTCTAGGCATTCCTGCCTCCATTCCATCCTTCAAGGAGTTCTTGGGCTGACTTAAAAGTTGGCATTTGCACTCCGCAGAAACTCATTTCAGGCAGTTCCAGTCCTTCTTCCTTCAGAGGTATGCAGATGCCTCTTGCAGTGTTCCGAGAGATGGTAGTGATAGGCAACAATGTTGCAGCTGAGCGGGCTTGAAAACCCAGTTCTGTTCACTGGATGTGAGTTGGAACAAATGATTAAATGCTGCCCTGTATCTGTTTCTTGAAGTGCGTGATTGGGATGATAACATGGTTTACTTTCTAGAGTGTTGCGACATGACATGTGGCAGTATGCACGGAGTGCTTAGAGCAGTGTCTGGTGCCTATGTAAACTCCTCTGTGAGGCTTGCAGGCTGTTTAGGCTTGATATTGCCTGTTTTGCCCAAGGGGTTTGCTGATCTGGTAGATGTTTGTATTTCTGTTTGGCCTAGTATAGACTGTCCTTTGGTATACATTCCTGCACTCTGTGAGTTCCTAGAACACACTGTACTCTGCTTCAGCTGCCAAATTATTCATGAGAGTACAGGCTGAGTTTCCTCCCTCACCCTTTCTGCTTATCAAAAGAAAGGAATAGTGTTCCGTGAATACCTCCTGTCACACTCGGTTGCAAACTTGTTGAGAGTTGAGAGAGAAATTACACTTTATACTACCTAGCTAACCATTCTTTATCACAGAACTAAGGAAAAAATGTAAAAAAAAAAAAACACAAAAAACAAAACAACAACAACAAAAAACAGGCTGACTGTAAAGTTACTCATGCTGCTAATTCATTTTCTCCAAAGGAGAAATTTATGAATGACAGGCTACAGGTCAGAATAGAATTGTTCCAACTATAATTGACAGATTACAGACTATCAGAGGTAGTTTCACATTGAATATTCCCTGAACATTGAATAGAAATGGGATCAGTCTAAAGCTAAACTGTATCTAGGTGACACATGATACGTACTTGTTTTTAAAGTTTATTCAGGAGGAAACTGTCCATTTCAATGGGAATAATAGTGACTGGCATTGCACCATACTGTGCTCCAAGTAGGACCTATTTATGAATGCCTAATCTTGATTGGAAAGCCTTAAAAAATACAGTGGGGAAGGGGATTATAAGAAGCTCAAACATAATTTTGGAAACACTTTTCTTAATTAATGATATTAATTTTGAGAGTTTGTACTTGATATGAAATAGTGCTTCTCCAGTGTTCTCCAGACCCTGTGTGGGTCTGGAGCATACTAGTTAGGGGTAGTCAGATAGGGAATGAAGTAAGGTGGTTGACTGGTCAATGGCAGCTGAGAGAGGTTAGAAACAGAAGCAGAAGCTTGTTGTAGGCTAAAGGTCTCTGTGAGACCTCCAGGCTGTTCAAAGGGAAAGGTGGAAAAAATCATGGCTCTCTGTGTTTAGCTGGCAGTTGCTCTTTGGTTTCTAATTTTGGTTGCGTATTTTTCTCTAATGTTTCATTTTGACACCGTGTGTTTTAAAAAGGACTTTTCTTGTGGATAACATTTTATGATATGCCTTTTCCTAAGTTCTAGGCGACAATGTGGCTGCGTTTTATTTACTGGAATCATTTGTGATGGGAACCAGACTCGAAACTATTCAGAAATAGTGTTAATTATACAAATAAAAGAGGCGCATATCTTCTTGATTCATCTATGTGTTTCAAGAGTTGCTCCTGGGTTTATTCCTCAAACCGTATATAAATAATCACATCATCTTCTAATTCAGTAGGGTTTTTTTTATTTAATTAAATATAACTTCCTACAGGTCAGTGTGGCTTCCTCCTAAAACTGCATGAGTAACTAGTGTCTGGTCATGAGATTAAAGGTAATGGAAGATGAAACACAACATACATGGTGAACTGAATACTTAATTCTTTAATAACTGGAGTTAGGTTTTGTAGACTTTAGTGGCTTCTCATTGGTATTTATAGAACAAAATAGAAAAAAAAAAGACTCACAAGGCTGTAATCCAGTTATCAGGATTTTTAATAAAAAGGATTTGGGGACCATGAATGCAGAGAAATGGTGTGGTCTATAGCTTGAGCGTCCACTAGTGTGAAGTGCTGCAATCTACTCTTCAAAAGACAGAGCCTGTGCTGGAGCCCCCATGGATTGTAACCCCTCAGACTTTGTATATCCTCCATGGCAAATGGGGTTATTGGTGGCAGGAGGAGGGAAGGCGGGTAAAGATCAGGGTAAGATTTATTAAAACAGTAATTAAGATTTATTTAACAGTTAGTACCCATGTAATATTCATAGGTTGAGGTGGGGCTGGGCAGGGACAACAAAGGACCTTGAGCTCAGCTTGAGTATCAAGGTGACCTGAATCCCATGGTTAAGATGTTTTTTTTTCTGTTTCTTTTATAAATATCTCTTTTGATAAGGTCCAGTGATATATTAAGGGACTTGGATTTTGTATTTAAGGGGGTCATTTCCTAGGACTTCATGAGTGTAGATTGGAAATGTGACTTAACATAGGTCATCATGTTTGATAAAGGGTGTAAGCTCAAGGTGCCTGCTGGGTGTGGAACTATTAGGTTTAGAGGCTGAAAGTCAACAAAGTGTTAGACTCATGTTTACCTTTCAGTTAGGTTTAATCAGATTTCAGAGGGCAAATAAGACCTGTAGGGAAGATATCTTCAACTTGTTCTTTTCTACTAAGAAATATCTTCATAATATACATGGGGAAAGATTTTTAGTATTTAGAGATAGATAGCTTGTTTATACTTCAAATGTCCATTAAAATGCAGTAGTTTATGGATTTTTATCGCTTTCAAATTTTATGAACTTACTCTAGATTAATTAAGAAAAAAATGGACTTAGCTATTTGTTAATATGAGCACAAGTCTATAGTACACAACTCTTAATGTGAACTTGATCCTTGTATTTTCTATTTTAAGAGACTTCAGTTACCGTCAAGGGGCGGTGAACATCCCAGGTGCATCTGACTTGTCTTTTTCCTTTATTCACATGCTGAGAATATGCATTGTGTGATAGACTATTGCAAACTTTTAGGGGTAGTTACAGAGTAGGGTAATTGTCTTATTAAGCATGTGATTTTTGTTTTGTGATTTCTGTTAGGAGTTTTGAAATGACTACCATGATTTTAAAAGTCTATTTGTTGGATACATCACATTGCCACCCATATTCTCAATTTCTTTTCACTACCATTTCCATGTCCATTTTCATAGGGTGGACATTTCCTTCTCTAACTAAGAAGATACAGGCCACAAGCCTTCTGCACTGTAGAGGGATTCCCTGTGTCCTCATGTGTTCCCACTGCCTTCCTGCCTTCCAAGGCTGAGTAAGGACCACCTTTCTCCAGTCATACTATTATTCAGTCATATCTCTTTTTCACCTTTTCTTCAGAATTCCTCCTCACCCCTCCCTTGCTTTTTGTGACTCCTTGAAGGATATTTCTGTTAGCAAAACTGTTTCCTGGCCCAATGTCAGCCTTTAGACCTGCTCCAAGGTCTTCTGAAAACAACCAAACAACCCACCAGAGCTTGTGTTCCTTGCCACCCATCCATTGTTTATGTCACTTTAGTATGTGGCTAGAAATGCTTTCATCATATGCTAGTGATAATTGCCTTGCCTGGTCCTTTGGACACTTGATTCAGGCTCCACATCACTGTACTCTAGAGGGTCCCATAGTGAATACAGAATAAATGTTATTTAAATGAATGACATTTTCTACTTGTATGTTTATTTTTATTTTTATGTTTATGTTTTTTCCTTCCCTTTGGCTTTTAATTGGCTTTTATAAAGCTCTTAAATGCTTATGTTATCTGAGGTTCTGAGGATCTCCTTTGCCACTCTAGCAGGATTGACTCATCTCTGTGTAGACACATACCACTTACAAGCTTGACTTTAAAAGACATGCATGTAGCAAGTTTCTGATCTGAAGTCTTGATGCTTATTAAGATGCGTAAGTGTTCTTGTGTGTTCTCCACCTGTTTGTATCCAATTTTAGACTTCTTATCAGTCTCATAAAACTTGGTCCTTTTACCCTATTACTTTTGAGTGACATCCACATTTTGACTTCACAGGGCACAAAGATATTTAATTAAAATAGAAATCTCAGAATGGATGACTAGTTCTAAATCATTCACTTATTTTTATTATTTTATCTAAGAGCTTCAGTTTTATACTGCTTCAATTTTTATCTGAAATATCCTTAGTTTGCTCTCTCTGCCTCTTTAGTTTTGTCTATCTTTGGTTTTTATTTTTTCCTTTTTCCCCATTTAATTTTGTTTAACTTAGTAGAAGCATATATATATCTCCATTGTGATAAATGTATATTTTTTCCTGGAGCAAATTGAAAACACTGGTCTGTGAACCTTTGAGGGAATGTAAATCTTTCAAACTTTCAAACCACAATCAACACATTGTTCAATAAGTGTTTACAGTTTAAGTCTGACTGTATTGTTGAATATTATATTTAGTGGCATATAAGGGTTAAAGTTCATATCCTTACTCAATAGAAAGGGGTACTGTTATAGTTGGGTGTAGGGAGAATAAGTGGAATCACACACCCTTAGTTGCGGTCAAGAAATACCCTCTGTCTCCAGTGTTGAAGGATGAGAAGGGCTTGGGCAGTGGGAAGAACCGTAGAAAGCAGAGAGAGGGCAGAAGCCAGTGCTTGGCACAGTGAGATGAGGTAGAGTGAAGGTATCATTGACTCCTGGGGCTAAATGTTTGACTTTTTATGAACATCTGTTTGACTCCCTGCTCATCAAAGGTGTTTCATGGGAGGATGGCTTTATGTTCATGAGTCATGTCATGGTGTGTATTTTATCTTTATTCCCATCCTGGTGGACTGTATGAGAGGTTTATAGATAGTTGGATTTTAACTCTATCCATAATCATGGTGGTGTTTGTCTCTGCAGATCAACCATTCAGAAGGAGCGTCTTAGACATCCAGGGCAATTCCAAAGAAATCAGAGATTGTCTCTTAACTTCTTTAAGATACTTTCTGCAAAATAAAACCCCAGTGGTCTTTCTAACTTGTCATTACCTCTCACCCATGCTAGAAATGTCAGTGATAATTTGGATTCCTTTGCTAGATAATTTGAGAATTTCATTTATTCTTTAAGGTACAAGACGAAATCTCTGAGTGTTTTTAACTCTGAATCCTCATTCACATATGTTATTTGAAGACACTTTTACACTTATTTGTCCAACCCCTTTAAAATTTAGATTAGTAAATATAAGAAAGTCAGAATTTTTTTCGTGTGATGCTAAAATTTCTTTCAGACCACACACTGAATTACTGTTCTCTTTTCTTTGAGGTCTTTCTCAGACAGTGAAATATAGACTCAAGTGCACATAGCCAGTGCTTTGATCCGAGCTGTTTTGTCTAAATGTGTCTATTTGGATGACATGCATCTTCAACCTTCAGCTTTCTTGTGGACTTTAGGTTTTATTTATTTTTCCTAAGTTTTGTGGAATTAGAAGTGTGTATCACCCCTTACAGTCAGCCATTATGAGTTAAAGTGTGTTGTGTGTACACACGCTTTTCATGGGAACATTTTAATTTGTTGCTTTCCCTGAGATCCTGCAGACACTTAAGGATTCAGTCTTTATGGACTATCCCAGATTGATGTACATGTGGCCTTTATCACTTCTGAGTGTGCAACCAAGCAACTCTAAGAAACAGAAGCACTGTTTTCTCCTATGAGGTCTGATTAGTATTTGTGCACAGCATAACAAGTACCTTTTGGATTTAGTAAGTCAATAGTTCTTTCAAGGGCTATTTAACAAGCTTTATGGGGCTGAAAATGTATGTAATCTATAGGTTTAAAAGCTTACATTAGAGAAGTGATAAATGTAGGCTTTAAGGAAAATAAATTTATCTTGCTGTCTTACATTGCCTTTGAAATTCTGTTTTTATAAACTATGATCAGTCTGAACTGGACTTTGCTTTTAAACTATTTTGGGTGACAGTTCACACCACATGGGCTGTAGCAATGAGAACTTAGTGTTGTAACTGGTTTGTTTTGTGATATTTTTCTGCACTCAACTTGCACTGTGGTCTCGAGAAGCAGCCTTTAGCTCTCTCAGGCCATTCCAGCCACATGGTAGTTCTTCACCTCTGTATCTGTGGGGTGTCTTGCCAATGGATTGCTCCTCATGTTCCCTTTCTATTTCAGTCCAAGAGCTTTTACAACATTCAATGAAAAGGAGCCTATATTTTTAGTGTTTATGGAGAGTAGACTATAGTGGTTATGCTTTTGTTGTGTGATTGTGGGGATTACTGCCTCATAGATACTGTCAGCTTTGAGCTCTCTGTTTAGGTTTCAGATCAGTGCTTTCGTATCAGATCACTATTTATTTTCTAAGTCCTTTTAACTCCATTGATCATACCTTGGGGTACCAAGGATTAGGAATAATGGATATGGGGGTAGTAGTCCATCCTTTGCTTCAGTATAGTGGAGTCAGCCTAAAAGCTTGGTTACCATTGAGGCTTTTCTATTTTTCCTCATGTGGTAGATGTCCAACATAGTGGCCTCTATTAGCAACACCAAGTACCAGTTGCCCTAGCATTGTTGAAAGTTTCACTATGGCTTCTGGCCATCATTTAGAAGCTAAAATGATATGAAGAAAGGTAACAGCAGGTGATGTTTGGGATTTCCAACTACTCCAAGGGGTTTGTGGTAAACTCTTGAGAGTCATTCTGGAGCTCTGGTATTTGAGACAGCCTCAGTTGAGAAGTTGGCTTGCCTGGGGTCTCAAGTGCTGTTTGTAACTGTGGGTTTCAGGCACACTTCTTTTTTCTTTTTAGTGAGAGGAATTCTGCCACATGTTTTATGCATATCGCCTCATTTAATCCTTACAGTAAACATGCACTAGGCATTATCCCATTTTACTGATGATGAACCCAAGGTTATGATCAGTTCAGTAGCTTGCTCAAGATCTCCCAAGCAGTAGATGCCACTACAATTGTACCCAGGGATTGTCAAGCTCAAAGACTTGGCTCTTCCCTGCTGTGGCCTTTTGCTATATGTAAAGTGCTGTGTGCTCACGACAGGATTGAAGAGGCTAATGTGTCATCCTTTGTATAGTGGGCTATTATTACTCTTGATATGACAAAAAAAAATATGTCCTGGAGCTTGGAACTGTTATTAATCCTTTCTGTTATGTTAGGATTTACATTTACTTCATAATTTTTTTATATAAATACTTTTATACATACAGGATTGTTAGTATTTTGTCAAAGTCATGTCTCTTGATTTACAAAATGCTCGTGTTATTTTAATTTTTAAGTCTTTACCCTGAGGGAAGGAAATCTATATTCTTCCCTCTCCTATATGTCATTAATTTTTGTTTTGAAAATAAAATGAGCTTAGTAACTTTACCAGGGTCTCTTTGCAGATTTTCTGGACTCTAGAGTTTAATAATTATAATTTTGTAGAAGAGAGTAGGGTCTTTAATATTCTATTTCTTTAAGTAATATTTTATTACTTAATAGAATGTTGACACACATAGAAGAGGATTGATTGCTTCAATAAGGGTGTTGAATGGAGCTGGGGATGGTGATGCATGCCTATAATTCCAGCATTTGGGAGACAGGCAGGAGGGTGGGGATTCAAGGCTGTTTGTGGGTATAGAGGAAATTCTAGGCCAGACTGGCCTTGATGAGGCCCTGCCTCAGAAAGAAGATAATTCTGAATGGTCAAATGCTGTAGGATGGTCTGTATGTCAAATGTGTTGCTGATTGGTCAATAAATAAATCACTGATTGGCCCGTGGCCAGGCAGGAAGTATAGGTGGGACAAGGAGGAGAATAGAGCTGGAAAGTGGAAGGCTGAGTCAGAGAGACACTGCCAGCCGCCATGATGAGAAACAGCATGTGAAGATGCCGGTAAGCCATGAGCCATGTGGCAAGGTATAGATTAATGGAAATGGATTAATTTAAGCTGTAAGAACAGTTAGCAAGAAACCTGCCACGGCCATACAGTTTGTAACCAATATAAGTCTCTGTGTTTATTTGGTTGGGTCTGAATGGCTGTGGGACTGGCGGGTGTTAGAGATTTGTCCTGACTGTGGGCCAGGCAGGAAAACTCTAGCTACAGTAAAAAAATCATAAGCTTAGTTTACCACCTATGTGTGCTGGTTATTTTGAAAGTTCTCATATTGCTGAAATACTTAAACAACTTGCTTAGTTTGTATGCATTGCTGAAATACCCCAAAGCCTGATTTTAAGATGCTTGGAAAATTTTTAAATTGCAAGAGGAAAGTAAATGAGCACTTGCTCATGCTGTAACACTTTTCTGTAATTTACCTCAATTTCTGAGGTGGTCCTCTGGTACCTTTTTTTTTTTTTTTTTAAGTTAGGAAGGGATTTTAAGGACTCATGAGCCCAAGTAATTTGTTTAATTGTCTTAATGCTATCTTTATAATGATTTTAAGCTGTGGCTTTCTGTGAGCCAGTGCCCAGGGCTGGGTAATTGACATCCTGGCAATGAGGTCTGTTTTCTTTTACTGGCTGGTGGCAGCCTCTGTGACCTCACAGGTTATTTTTTAATATTTCAGCTTTGCATAGCATTGTCAGTGAAGGCCTACAATATGGTTTGGGGTTTCAGAAGTGGTAATTTCAGTAAAAGAGAGTGTGACCCTTTGTAGAAATAGTTCTGAAATACTAACAGTAGTTGAAAATAGTCTTGGAAAGCACAAAAATATTGGGAAAAATTAATTTTAAACTTAGGAACAATAGTTTGAAATTTTCTTAACAGTACAATTGAGAGTTAGTTGCTGATATTTATTTGAAATATAAAATTTCATATTCTGTCTTCATTTTAAAATTATGTGAATTTGTTAATTTTTATAGATGAGAAATTTGATTTTATTCCTTCATCTTTCATAAATGATATATATAAATTGAATCTATTTTGGGGGCTACTTAAGAAAACATAAATCAATGAAATATAACCATCAGTCATATAAAAGAACAACTACATGTACAATGCACCCTGTGAGTCTTAATGTGAGTCTCAGATGTACTTAGGCATAGTCTTCTCAGAGGCTTCAAGACAGGAAAATTCAGTTGGGTGTAGTTCATACATAGCATGGGTCTCTATGGGGTTTCGAAAGATATCTAGGTCTCCATTTAAGGATCCAGATCATGGGGTTGTCTGTAGGGTCCCCAGAGCACATCAAATGTATCTGGTGTGTGAAACTCTCCACCTGAGTTCTTTTCACACTGGTTCTGATTTCCAGGGTCAGTGCTGAGTGGTAGCAGATACCCCAATTTCTTCTCTCATCCTGCACTGTGTGGTCAGAGCTTTGTGTGTTTGGCCATTTGTTGACTCTCTGTTGAGGACTGACTGACCACCATATGCCATGAAGTTCCATATACTGTTCTGGTTCCACCTGGGTCACTCAGTTCTCTGTCAGCTGCAGGTTTGTTCTTATACTCAGTTGACTTATTAGTTGAATTTTCTACTTAGATTCTCCACCCTCCTCTGTCTAAATCTCATCCACACTCAAAGGTTATACATGCTTGTGCTGTGGGATGGTCTGTATGTCAAATGTGTTGCTGATTGGTCAATAAATAAATCACTGATTGGCCCGTGGCCAGGCAGGAAGTATAGGCGGGACAAGGAGGAGAATAGAGCTGGGAAGTGGAAGGCTGAGACAGAGAGACACTGCTAGCCGCCATCAGGACAAGGAAGATGTAAAGTACCGGTAAACCATAAGCCACCTGGCAAGGTATAGATTAATGGAAATGGATTAATTTAAGCTGTAAGAACAGTTAGCAAGAAGCCTGCCACGGCCATACAGTTTGTAACCAATATAAGTCTCTGTGTTTACTTGGTCGGGTCTGAGCGTCTGTGGGACTGGCAGGTGAGGGACTGGCAGGTGAGAGAGATTTGCTCTGACCGTGGGCCAGGCAGGAAAACTCTAGCTACATGCTTGTCTTGCAGTTTCCTGTGTATAGCTCATTACTTATGTCTTATTGACTATAAAAATATGGAAAGAGCCATTGACTGAAATTCACCCACCATAATGGAGAGGGTGCCTGAACTGAACCGGCTTGCCTCAGTGATCAGCCTGGTGAATACCCTAACTATCCTCACAGAGCTTTTCTCCAATGACTGATGGAAGCAGATGCAGATCCACAGCCAAACACCAGGCAGAGCTCCAGGAGTCCAGTCAAAGAGAGAGAAGAGGGATTCTATGAGCAAGTGCATCAGGAGCATGATGGGGAAACCTGCAGAGACGACCAAACCAAACTAGTAGGAACTCATAAAGTTGGATCAATGGCTGTGGAGCCTGCATGGGACTGGACTAGGCCCTCTGCATGGAAAGACAATTGTGTAGCTTGATCTGCTTGTGAGGCCCCCTGGCAGTAGGATCAGAATCCAACCTGGGTGCATGATGGGGCTTTTTGGAGCCCACTGTCTATGATGGAACACCTTGTGCAGTCTTGAGGCAGAGGGAAGGGCTTGAACTTGTCTCTACTGAGTGTGTTTCCCCATGCGAGGCCTTGCCTTCTTTTGGGGGAGGAGTAGAGGGTGGGTAGGGAGGGGGAGACTGGAGTGGGCAGGAGGAGGGAAGAGGGGGATCTTTGATTAGTGTGTAAAATGAATGAAAAAAATTTCTTAACAAAAAATAAAATTAAAAAAAAGAAAAAAAATTAACCATCATAACCACTTTTATGAATGTGCCTCAGAGTATTAGCAGTATTCACACTGCTGGGCAATGGCTCTGCAGAGCTGCTCATCTTGCACACCTGAAATTATACCCATTATACCGTTGCTCCCAATCCCTGCCCTCCCCCAACACTTCTGGTGACCACTTTGCAGCTTTATGTTCTTATGCGTTTGATTTAGATACCCACTATTTATTTTTTGGGGATTGGCTATTTCAACAGCATAATATTCTTAAGGTCCCATGTGGTAGCATGAAATAGGCTTTCCTTCTTTTTTAAGGCTGAATGATATTTCATTCATTGTATATACCACATTTTGTTTATGTGTACATACTTCAGTGGATATTTGGGTTGCTCCCACATCTTGACTATTTTTAGATGCTATTGCTATGATCAGACATTATATAAGCATCTCTTTGTGATCCTTCTTGAAATTCTTGGACATTGTTTTTCATGTCTGGGATATACACTCAAGAGTAAGATTACTAGACTGCCTGGTAGTTCTATAACTGACTTCTTGAGGAGCCACCATCTTCTTTTCTATAATGTTTGCATCATTTCACATTTCTCCCAACAGTGCATATGGGTTTTAATCTTTCCATATTCCCCATCCTCTCCCAGTGATCAAACTAAGAGAGTTGTAATGCTCTTTCACTGAACTATACCTCTGCATCCCAGAATTTGATAGTGGACATTATAATTGGATGTTAGGTGATCTCTCATATGGTATTACTCCATTAGTTAGCACTTTCCATCATTATGACAAAATGTCATTACTAATTAGCATATAAAGAGAAAATGTCTCACGGTCTTGCACAATTGTGCACATGATCAGTTGGCTCCATTACTTTGGGTTTTTGGCAATGCAGCACATGGTGGGGCACATGGTTAAAGCAAACCTCAAATACCATAAGTTAGGGGTGAAGAGAGGACTGGGGTCTCTCATGCCCATTTAGGGACACTTGCCCAGTGACCCAATGGTCTCCCTACCTTACAGAGGTTTTCATACCTCAGAATAGTACCACCATGAAACCAAAGCTCAACTTATGTGCCTTTGGGGAACATTTGTGATTCAGCTTTCATCAGTTAGAGACATGGGGCATGGTTTCATGATACTGCTGGCCATTTTTGCAGGAGTAGTGTTGGGGTTCTCTACCCATTTTTCAAATCAAGTGTTTTCTTGCCTTTAGTAGTCTCATTTCCATGCTTTTGCTTTTTTGTTTTCAAACCATTGCCAAATCTATTGTCATAACTCTTCTTTCCTAAGCTTTTTCTTGGCTTCCAAAACCCTTGCTCTAGAATTAAATCTTTGATCCAGCGCTTATTTGTTTTTGCAGATGGTATTAGGTGAGAGTCTAACCTTCTTTGACATGTGAATATCTGGTTTTCCCAGGATCAGTTGTTGAAATAGCTTCTCTTTCTGCTTTGAATGCTCTTGTTCCCCTTGTCAGACTACCTTTGGCCGCATGTGAGACTTTTCTTTCTGCTGTCTCTTCTGCCTCAGTTACATGTGTTTCTGTCTTCATGACACCAAGACACTGTTTTGATTATTATACCTTTACCATGATCTTTGAAATCCAGAGTTATAATTTGTCTAGCTTTATTGTTCTTTCAGAATTATTTTGACTGTTTGGAACATTGTCTCTAAAAATAGATGTCGTGTATAGCTTATTCATCTTTGTCCTTCCTTGAGATCTTGTGATATCTAGCTCATAATAATTACTTAGAAAATGCTAGACGAATTAATGTTCTAATCTACTTTTGTACTGAGTTTCCAATCTGAGTAAAGGTCTATGGGAGTATGAAGAAGAGTTAAATTATACAAAGTCTTTCATTTGTGACAGAATATAACTATGTAGTGAGAATGAACATTTAATAAAAGATAAGTAAGTACCAACCATGATACATATTTTACAAGATGAAAAATAGAATTCTTGGAGGTGTTTTCTTTTCTTTTTTTTGGTAAGGATATAAATAAGTTTCTTGAAGTAAGAAGATAGAAAATATTCTTCTGGTAGATTATGTGTTTAGACTGCTTAACCACTTGTTTTTAAACACCCCCCTTTTGGTGGGTATTTTAAAAAAATCCATAATCTTGCTAGGTCTGGTGGCGCACACCTTTAATCCTAGCACTAGGGTGATAGAGGTAGGGGAATTTCTGAGTTTGAGGCCAGCCTGGTCTACAGAGCAAGTTCCAGGACAGCCAGAGATACACAGAGAAATCCTGTTTAAAAAAGAAAGAAAGAAAGAAAATCTATAGTGTAGTATTTGAAAAGGAAGGTCAGCCTATTCAAAAGCCTTCCTGCGTTTACCAAAGGACTGTTCAGGGCAAGGAAGCATGAACAGCGTGCCCTGGTTTCACCTCAGTGTAGTCCAGTACTCTAATTAAGGAGAATTTTTCATATTCAAACATAGTTTAATCTAGGAATTTCTGGTGAGGGAGTCAGGTGTGCACTTGATCTTCGAAGTCAGTGGACACGGTGCATCTCACCAAGAAGTTGTCGGAATTCTTTTGTAAAGTTCCTGAGATTACATCTGCATGGTTCCCCCTAGGTACTTCCTTTTATGGTGTGATCTATAGATCCATCAAGATTCTCTTCCTTGTCATACTGGTCTTTGAGTTATGAACTATTGTCTTGCTTGTGTGTTGAGGCAAATTTGTGGGTAAATTTTCCACTCTAGTATCTGAGAGCTGTCATGGCAGCAGGTTGACCCTAAAAAGATTCCTGAGGTCACGAACTCAGCTTTCAACCTAACAATACCGTTTTATCTTTAGATTTTTTTTTTTGCTGGAATATAAAACTTCTGTTCTGTAGTGAGTTTATGTTTATGAGATGATATCTAGAGGAGATCCATGGCCCTGCTCTAAGCCACTTCTCACTTCTCTCCATCTGGAGGAGGATACATTTTCTGTTTTTGTTTTTTTGAGAAGTGGGTATAAAAATCCACATTGTTATATATATCATATTGGTGATGGCTCCATGTTTTTACACACTCAATATAATTTGTGTCCTCTCAGAGTCATGCCTTATCCTCTTGTTGAATAAAATATTTTGAAAGGATAGCAAGTAAAAATTGCTATCTTGCTTTAAAAATACTGTGTGTGTGTGTGTGTATGTACACATATTTGTGCATGTGTGTTTGTGTGCATGTGGAAGTCAGAGACAACTTGTGGTAATCAGATCTCTTCTTTTATCATGTGGGATCCAGGGTTGAAACTCTGATTGCCAATCATGGTGGCAAGCCCCTTTACATGCTGAGCTACCTCTCTGGTCCTGAATATATTCTGCCTTTTAAAAGGTGTGATTTTTTTTCCCCCATTTACAAGGCTGGATATTCTGTTTGGGAAGAAAACCCTTGACATAGAGTGGATGCTCAGTATTTATATTTTCTGTAAGGAAATAAAATTTTGTTTATAACCCGTACTTTAAAATTACTTAATATGCTGCACTATTCATACTGTCTGTAACATCAAGGTCTCACTGGATGTTAGGGCCATTTCAATACATTATATTGTTTTAAGATGAAGGAATCAAACCATTGAGGAGGGTCAATAACTCCTCTAATCTGGGATGGATTGCAGTTATTAATGCATTGATTCCTTTTTTATTATTATTTCTTTTTTTTTTTTTTTTGGTTTTTGGTTTTTCGAGACAGGGTTTCTCTGTGTAGCTTTGCGCCTTTCCTGGAACTCACTTGGTAGTCCAGGCTGGCCTCGAACTCACAGAGATCCGCCTGGCTCTGCCTCCCGAGTGCTGGGATTAAAGGCGTGCGCCACCACCGCCCGGCTTATTATTATTTCTTATTAATTAGTTACTATGCATCAAGTTGATGCTCTAACTGAAACACATTCTCATGTTAGTATCAGACAGAACTGCCATGGAAGGATGTATCTCAATTTGATTATCTTGTAGAGTGCTGTAACTTATGCTAGTTTATTAAGGCATCTGATATGTGATGGTGTTGATGGTGGTGGTGGTGGTGGTGGTGGTGGTGGTGGTGGTGGTGGTGGTGTGTGTGTGTGTGTGTGTGTGTGTGTGTCTGTCTGTCTGTCTGTCTGTGTGTGCACATGCATGTGTGGGATGTCAGGTGGTCTGCTCTATTATGACCCACTTTATTCCCTTGAGACAGACTCATGGAACTTGGAGCTTACTGTTTTTAGATGACAGCAAGCCCCAGAAATCCCTGCCTCCTTGTCCCAGCTGTGCGATTACAGACATACGCAGCCATGTTTAGTGTTTAAGGGTTCCCTGGATCTGAACTCAGGTCCTCATGTGGCAAGCCTTTCTGCCCATTGAGCCACCTTCTCATGAATGTGACTTGGCCCTTAAAACTTGTAATTTGCTTTACATTGCAGCACCAAAAAAAAAAAAAATTCTAATTTCACATTTGCCATTAAAATCTAGACCATTTGTTTCACAAGCTATTGAAGTGCTTTGTGTTGTGAATCAAAGTTATTCCCTGATTTTGATTAAAGACATTTGTATCTGACAAAATCCTAGGGTTAATTTTGAACTATGATGTGGATTTTAGTTTGTTTTGGAACTATGTGGGAGTCATAACCTTTGGCAGTTTAATCCAGATAATCCCTTGACAACTTGATCTGTCAGCAATAGAGTGAAAAGTGTTGTAATCTTATCTTTGTTTTGTGTGTGTTTTTTTTAACCTTACTATGAGACATAGTTGTACTGCATTTAGCCTTCTTTATTTAGTGTTTATTTTATTTTTCAGTTTATTATTTATTTTTATTTATAATATTTATTCATCAGTTTATTATATTTGTTATTCACTTTATTCTCTTAAGTTTTAAAAACATAGAAAAACATGGATTATATGAATACACAGAAAAACATGTTTCTTATCCAATCAAGATCTAATTGTGGTTGATATAGTTTATTAGAAAATGTATTAATTTATTGTGAATACTCAAAGGCTGTGAAAATATGATACATACACAAATAGATATATACATAAATACACATACTCATACATTCCCATGAATATTTGTTTAATATATTCAATATATGTTTTATATATAATGTATGTATTTAAACAAGTATATATATTTAAGCTTAAACAAATTTTGTTAGAAAAATATTGTGGATAAAATGTGGTTTATATATCTATTCACAAATCTGTGCTATTTTCATTACACAATACCTCATATTAAAGCATCCAGTAATTGCAAGTCCACTTAGACTTCATGTTGTTTTTCAGAAAGAAAACGTGTAGTGTCTGTTGTGTTGATAAAGTATGCTTTCCTATACAAAAGGAGTAGGGAAGAATGTCAAGGTTCATGGTGTGTGTCTGCTTTTCTGTTCCTTCTGCAGATGTACTAATAAATTACTCTCTGCAAGTCAACAGATTAAAGCAAATAGAAACTCAATTTTTTAATCCTCTGTTTACAGGCTGGAGTTCAAGGTACTCGTTAGATGTGAAAGGAAGTGAGGATCATTCAATGCCTTGCTGATAAAGGTAAAGTCATGGTAATTATTAAAGAGTTTGGGATGCTTGGTAGGTGACATTATTGCTTTTTGATATTGACTTTATGGTCTGCTGAAATCAAGAGAAAGATACAATTTATACAATGAGTGAATGTGTGATTGTTCCTCTAATTATCACCAAAAGTACACAAGATAAGGAAAACTGGTGTATATCAGTGTGACAGAGTGGATGTGGATTTGTTCTGCAAGGAGCAAGCTCATTTCTTTCACTTGTAATGTTGGCTTACACACTTAGTCTGTTCCACAAACATTTACACACTCAGTCATGACTTTTCTCCAATATTGATGACTTCATTATGACAACATTTTTCAGGTTAGTACAAACTAGATTACGAAATTATTTTGCTTTCATGAAAACTTATTCCACCACTCTTTTAAGGCTGATGGTTCCAATGGCTTCACTAATTTTAGAAGGAAATGTGAAGTGGGTGGCACATGCTTCATGCTGGCTATGACATCATCAGTAGGCTATGCTGAAGAGGTGGAGTCAGGAGGAGCGTGAATTTGAGGCCAGCTTGGCCTACACATTTCAGAAGGGCTGAAGAGAAGGTTTAGTGGTTAAGAGTCCTTGCTGCTCCTTGAGAGGACTTGGGTTCAACTCCCAGCACCCAGATGGTACCTCATGACTATCAAACTCCAATTCCAGGGGATCTGACTCCTTCTGGGCACCAGACACACATTCAGTTAAAATATCCATACATATAAAATAAAATAAACAAAATTACATAGAGTTGACTATTGAAAACATTGTCACTTGCATTTGTCCTTTTTGTAACAAAGGTAGCCATAGGGGGCAACTCCCTAAGTCATAACCCTAGTTGAGAAAGGAAATAAAAGGTTCTAGAAGGCTTCAGACATAAATCTCATAGTTTTCAAGCAACTATACCACAGGTGAACAAATTCATACAATGCAATATAGTAAAAGATCACTGCATGTAGACTAAAAATATTTAAGAAGCAGGATGTCAGATTTTTATGAGTCAATTTAGAGGGGGTGCTCGATTTTTTTGCGGGGGGGGGGGGGGGGGGGGGGGAAGAGGATCAGTAGATAAGTAAAATCTAAATATTACCAAAAATTAATAGAAAAAACTTACTAGGTGAGTTTAAACCAGTTTATATTTAATTAAGAGGAATATAAATAAGGAAAATAGATCAGGAGCGTGCTGATTGACTGTATTGATGCTTGTTTTATGTCAATGCTGCAGGGTGAACTGGCTCATAATAATGATCTCAAAATGTACTTTGATTTTTTATGTCTGTTCCAACAAGAAATGAAGAAGAAAATGAAGAATTAAAACTATGCATTCAAAAATTTTTATTACTTGTTTGTTTGTTTATGAGACAGGGTTTCTCTATATAGCCCTGGCTGTCCTGGAACTCACTTTCTAGATCAGTCTGGCTTCAAACTCAGAGATCCACCTGCCTCTTTTTCTCAAGTGCTGAGATTAAAGGCATGAGCCATCATGCCTGGCAAAAACTATGCATTTTAATGTACCTTTTCCCTTTAGATTCATTTTTTAAACCTTTAAATCAAAGTAAATATACTCAGGAAAGTTTTTGAGTAATACTTGTACATATTTATCAAAGCTTTTATTTTTTAAAATGACTGCAAGAAATGTTGGTTACGTACATTTAAAATATTTATCGTTTTATATATATATATATATATATATATATATATATATATATATATATATATATATATATATATATATATATATATATATATAGTGGCCCTGTGTTTATGTACCATGTGTGTGCAGTGCACATGGAGTCTAGAAAAGGGTGGTGGGTCCCCTAGAACTGGAGTTACAGATAGTTGTTGGCTGCTATATGGGTGGTAGGAATTGAACTTGGGTCTTCTGGAAGAGCAACCATTGCTCTTAATTGCTAAGCCATCTTTCAACCCCCTGGTTATATACTTTTTTTTTTTTTTTTTTTTTTTTTTTGGTTTTTCGAGACAGGGTTTCTCTGTGTAGCTTTGCGCCTTTTCCTGGGACTCACTTGGTAGACCAGGCTGGCCTCGAACTCACAGAGATCCGCCTGGCTCTGCCTCCTGAGTGCTGGGATTAAAGGCGTGCGCCACCACCGCCCGGCTACTTTTTAAAAATAAAAATGACTGAATTTTATTTTATATGTATGGGTGTTACTCTACATGTATGCATGTGCACCACATACATGCCTGTTTCCTATGGAGCCCAGAAGAGGCATTGCATTCCCTGGAACTGGAGTTAATACATGGTTGTGATTCTCCATGTGGGTGTTAGATACTGAACCCAGGTCCTCCACAAGATCAGCAAGTGGTCCTAACTGCTGATCCATCTTTCCAGCCCCTGGGTACATAATTTTAAGTAAGAATGTAGAAATAATTTAGTTTATGGCTCCTACTGTTATCTTTTGGGAGCTGTAAATGGAATCTAATTTGTTTCCCTGAGCTAAGTATTTTGAAGTTAAATTTGCTTTTGGTTTTTAAAAATATTTTAAAATAATTTACTGAAGTGTAACAATTTACATATATGCAATATCTAATGCTTAGATCATGGTAAATTGACACACCTATCATCTCAATCATTGTTTCAAAATTGAAGTTTTCAGCATGGAGAATATTTGGGTGACTAATATTATATACCTCTGGTTGCATTACAAACATCTCTGAGGTAAAAGGTTGGTATCTATCACTGCCCTGTCAAAAGGGCTGTGGACCTGTGTAAGGTGGGAATCTTATAGGCTGCTGATGAAAAGGCTGTGGATCTTGTGCAAGGTCTTTGGATCAAGGGATTGTGGGATCTCAATGGTCCTCTCTTCTTGCATCCTGGTTCACAATGTAAGTGATTTGTTCTTCATGCCTTTGCTGTGGTGCGCTGCCCTCACCAGAGGCTCAGAGTTCGTGTTGCCATGCAACTTTGTGCTAGAACCTCCGTGAACCGAAATAAACCTTCCCTTTGTAAAATAATAATAGCATAGATTTTATTATTATTGTATACAAAGTTGACTGCCATACTTGTTTATCAGAAGCATGGAATTTTTTTTTATGGGGAGAAATGACTGGGGAGATGATAGAAATCAATAGCTTGTGATCTAGTTGCTGTCCTGCTGCAGACATTAGCACTTCAGGTGTGGGGCAGAACATCAGTAGCCTTCTGAGGATCAGGGTGAAGTGTTTGGAAAAGGTTTTTATCCATTTGGGGGTCATGCTTCCAATTGTTTATCGTTAATCTTGATGGTCAACTTGACTGGATTGATTGATGCCTAGGGGATTAGTAAAGTATTCCTCTGGGTGTGCCTTTGAGGACATTTGCAGGGAGAATTGATATGTGAGAGAGTGACTAAGGGGGAAAGATCTGCCTGGAATGTGGGTAGTGTCATCCAGTGTGCTGGGGCCTAGATGGAAGGAAAGCAGAAAAAGATAAAGCCAGCATGTAAGAACCTTTCCTATTGAAGGCTTCTACTGCCTACCAGACTCCTTGAGCAGTTCAACAGGACTCCCAGCAGGGACATTGTAGGGTGCTTCTAGGCCTTGATTTATACTTACTTGGCATCATGGGACCAGCAGCTTCCCAGTTCTCAGCCTTTTTGATGTGTACACAACCACTGTTGGACCACCTAGCCTGCGATCATGTGACCAACTCTCCCTTTGGAATTGTATATGTATTCTATGGTTCCGCTCTTCTGGAGAATTGTGGCTGAAGCACAGTTGTTGATGTGGTCCTCTAGTTCATGCCCACAGGAAAAGAGCCCTTCACCAGACATGGGGTATGGCGAGAGCCCAGTCACATGGGCAGGCTTCAGAGTGAGAGTTCTAGTCACTGAATTGGATAACTCAGAAAAGCAAGGGAGCCTCAGCTTGTACACTAGGCTCTGTAGTTAAAGGTCGCCTATAGAACCCTCCCCCAAGGGTTAATACTGAAGATACTTAGAGTAATGGCTTATGGTAGATACCTACTGTGTGTAGGTAAGATTGCTACCAAGTGTGTGCTTTCTGAAGGCATGTCAGGACAACGGGAGTGGCTCAGCTTGTGGAGTAAATTTGTAACTATGTCATTGAACAGTGAGATGAAGGAATGTAGAGGCCATAATACACCCATTTTTTTCCCCAGAAATAGCAATCATTGAATCATTAAATTACACTGCTTATATTATCCAGCAATAATAATATTTAACAGTGTTCTTAAAATAAATAATAAGACAGTTGGTAACAAAATAAAACTACTACATCTATGAGAGCTTTTCTGTGTATCTGTGGAAGTATCTTTTTATTATTTTCTTTTTGCGACAGAGTCTAGGGCTGGTCTAGATAGAACTCATGATCCTCCTGCCTCAGCCTCTTAAATACTGGAATTCTAGGCATGCATCATCATGTTCAACCTGAGAACATTTTAAAGCTTTTTTGTTGTTTTGAGACAAAGTTTCATTACTAAACCAAGGCTAGCCTCAGAAATACTTACGTAGCTGGGGCTGGCCTTAAACCTTAAAGCTCTTTAAAATATACTGCCAGGCAGTGGTGATACACACCTTTAATCCCAGCACTCGGGAGGCAGAGCTTGGTTGATCTCTGTGAGTTCGAGGCCAGTCTGATATACAGAGCAAGATCCAGGACAGGCACCAAAAACTACACAGAGAAACCGTCTCTCAAAAAACCAAAGAAGTAAAAAAAATATTATATATATATATATTATATATATATATATGCTGTAAAAATGCCTTCTGGAGTGCTGTGTGATTTGTGTTTGTTTCAAGAGCATAGGTAAATCTGTTTTCAACGAGTAGCAATGTTATGAAAATCTATCCTAATTAGATATTCAGGGGAAGATTTTTATCCCATTTTTTCCATGTGGTAACAGTATTCCTTTGCATTAATAAGTTTTGATTCCTTTAGAAAATTTCAACAAATTTGCTTTAAAGGTTTAATTTTATTTTAATTAGGATCTATGAATTTGACAGCCTGTACAAAAATTTAGAAAGCTGTGTCCTTGACCAATGAGCTGAACATAGGAGATTTGTTTTATGAGCTTCAAATGGATGAAGAAAGTAGAAGCTGAACATATATGGATTGGCCATTCAGAGTTACTTTCTTCATGGGGTTAGAACACAGGATTCAGTACCATGGTGGTGGTGGTGTTTGCTTCCTTTCATTTCCTCATATGACACCTAGGACTGGCTGCTCCATCCCTGGATCTGGTCCACTGTGTTTAATGGCAGAGCTTAGATACTCAGAAAACAGGCTCCACAAATTTCATTTAACTGGCTTTATTATTTATTTATTTATTACCTCTGGCATGTTTTCTAAACATGTGTATTTAATGTGTGAGTTTTTCACAATGTCTTTCTCAGTTTATCTGTTACAGTTTTAGCCTGTTATATGAAGTCCTTATGGAACTAAAACTATCAACTCTTTGACTATCAGTTGAATATTTTAGTACTGCCTTGTTGATTTTATTTTAATGATTTTATTACAGTAAAATGATCCCATATTATGTCTTTAGATCTCACCAAAGTTTCCTTATAATTTTTTCTGGTTTTTAAAAACCCTGGTTACAGTCTTGATGGTAATTATGGATAACAGATGCATGTAATGTGTTTCTGGATCTATCATGTTATTTACTATTTCTAACACTCCAGAGAGTGGTTGCTACTCCTTGCTTGTTTTGCAGATGTGGAAACCATGGCACAGAGAAGCTAGGATGCTTAGCTAGGGTAAAGAAAGTAAGAACTGGCCTTTGAACCATCTGAACCACTCCTCTGCTCCTCCTCACTGCCTCATACTTCCTCAGAGTATGGAATTTAAAAGATTCCTTGAATATAAATGTTATCAATGGAAAGCATCATGAAAAACACTGGATGTATTCAATCTTTTTAAATTTAGTTTGATCAAATGAATAATACTGATTACTTCCTCTGTTACTCAGTGATTATATTCATCTGATTATTTGTCAGAAGATCTGTAATCAGATTTTTCCATGATTATAGGCTTAGGCCAACATTTTGGGAAAGCATTTTTGCCTAACCTTGGGCTCAAAGTACATTTTAAAGCCCTTCTACATATGGGCAAGGCTATATTAGATAATGAAAAGTTAGTTTTAAATATAAAGTTTGATAGTGTTGTAGTTATTCTTGTTGTTGGGATTGTCTTGGTTACGGTTTCTACTGTTGTGATAAAATGCTGTAACCAAAATCAACTTGTGGGAGAAGGAAAGGGTTTGGTTCACCTATCTGCTTGTAGTCCATCATTCAGGGAAGTCATGGTAGGAACTCAAGGGAGGAACCAATGCAGAGGTCATGGAGAAATGCCACTTACTGGCTTGCTCCCATGCTGTGTTCAGCCTTCTTATCACAAACAGGACCACTAGCCTAGGGGTGGTACCACCCCCCAGAGGTTGGGCTCTCATACATCAACCACTAATTAAGAAAATGCACCACAGGGGTGCACACAGGTCCAGGAGCATTTTCTCCGTTGAGGTTCCCTCTTCCCAAATGACTTTAGCCTGTGTCAAGTTGACATAAAACTAGCCAACATGAGGATTATTTAGAGTTCTTAGGTTATGTTTAATTGTTTTGGATTTATGTTTTTGGTATTTACTGTTTATGGTATTGATCCAGTGCCTAAGAGTAATGAATGTATCTGGAAGATAATTGTCTTATTTTATAATGTTGCAAAAACAGTAAATAATATGATTGTGTCAGTGTACTTGGACTTTTAGAGAAATATTTAAATTCTATTTAAGTTATGTGCATTTCTCATTTACTAAAACAATTTTCCCAGCAGGAAAGACACTTCTAGAGTTAGCTGCACATCATATATCTTTTATTTTTATTCAAGAGCTAGCAGAATATAAGAATACTTTCAAATGCATGGCTGCTGTGTAAACTCAAGGCACAACAATTTGCCTTCAAAACAAAGAATTAAAATGGTCTTGTAACAGATTCTTAGAAACAACAAAGTCTCACTTTAGTGGTTCAAAGATGGAGAGAATGCCATATGAGGATTTGGTAGTGAGAAAAGTTGGGTGCAGTGTCCAGGCCGGCAGTGTGTAGGGAAGTTTTGACCCTCACTTCAAGAGGGAACTGTGGCAATGAGTGATACCTTGAATGCTGGCTTCAGCAGATTCCAGCTCTAAAAGTAATTTTTGTAAAACAGGCTGATATATGATGGGGGTTAAGTAAGTGAGAAGAAAATAAATGTCTTACTCTAAAAGATAAGTCAGTGGCTTAAGCCTGGCTGTTCATCTGACTGAATTTGTGAGGCTTTGAAAAGTGTATTTCCTTCTCTAGGCGGTGGCTCAGCTCCAGGCTGTATATTGCCAAGAAGCTGTGTGGTGAATTTAATGGATGCTCAGGTTTGGATACTGGTATGAAAACGGCTCCCATGTTGCTGTCCTCCACTGTTTTCTTCCCAAGGAAGCTTTGGAGAAATAATATTTTTTCCATCAGTTAAATTTCAAAATGGCTTTGTCTCCCTTTCCATGAAAGAAGATATGTTTAATAGCATGTGTTTGGAAACATGGTGGGATTCTGTATTTCTTTTTAACTTCAGGATGTATAGACTGTTCTTTTACCAAGTATATTTTAGGTTTCCATATGGAAACAGACATATACCTGCTTTAAACAAGAAGCCTTGCCTTCTTCATCAGGGAATTGGCAGTAGAAATGGCTGGCAAATCACCCTTGGCTTTTCTATGCTGTCATTATTACTGCTTGTTTCTGCAGACCTGTACTTGTCAGGTGCTGCACTAACCACCAGCATACTGTTTTATCCACCTTCTACAGTGCTCCAAAGGAAAGTGATTTCATAGCCCTGATTTTAGAGATTAGGGAAACGAAAATATCAGGATGTGTATACTTGGTCCAGGATACCCAGTCTAGAAAAGGTAGGGTAGAGATGGACTGTGGTCACATTGCTGACTCAAGAGTGGTTTTCAAAGTTACATTGTTGTCTTAGCTACAGCTGTCAACTGGATACAGCTTGGAGTCATTTGAGCAAGCCTAGTTGGGAGATGGCTTACATCAGATTAGCCTATGGTCATATCTATGTGGAATGGTCTTGATTAATGATTGTTGAATAAGGACTTAGCCCACTGTGGGCTGTACCATCCCTATGCATCGGTCCTGGGCTGTATAAAATGCTAGATGATGAGAGAACCAGAGAGTGAGCCAGTAAGCAATGTTCCTCTGGTGATTTCTGTTGTAGTTCCTCTTTGAGCTTTTGTCTGGCTTACCTTGATGATGGACTGTAACCTTTAAGCTAAAATGAATCTTCATATCCTTAGTTGCCTTTGGTCGTAATGTATATCACAGCAACAGAAAAGCAAGTCAGCACAACAGTGTATAACTTTAACATGGCGTTCTTCAGACCTCCTTTACGATCTTGAGGCAAAGGTAAAAATGACTGGGTTTCCCAAAAACATTTACCAGATGTCATAGTGATAAATATAGAACTATGGTTGCAAATACTATTTTCCTTGTATTTTGGTACCTAGTACAAATTAAATGGATAATGTACCTTCAGAGATACTTATAGCTAAGGTCCAAACTTTCTCATGGAAGGATTATGAAAGAGAGTGAGATTGCTCCCTGCCACAGTCTCTGGGTCACACTGTATTTTTAGAATGTCCCCAGTACTTAGTTTTCCTTCTCTTTTGCTACTGATTTTCCTTCGTTTTCCTTTTTGGTGAAGAACTGCAGAGTTATTGAAAGTATCCTCCCCAGTAGGGGAGCCCTCAGCCAGACTTCAATGCATAACTCCTTGATTCAAAAGGCGACTGTGAATTTTTTGGTAGCTTTTTGTGACAGGGTGGTGGTAGGCTGTGAAATCACATACTGTATTTGTATGTGTGTGAATTTTCTGGTCCCTGACTTTGTCAGAGTCTGTGAGGCATCTATTAAAACACGATAGGACAGAGTGTTTTGCACTCATCACACCTCCAGGTGTTTTCATCTTTCATTTTCTATCTCTGCTGCCAATCAGTGCAGCAGTGACAGCTCCTTCCCCAGGGGCCTCTTTCGCATATTGACGTAATGCTTATTTGTCTCTTGCTTACATTCTTCCTATTTTCACAAAGATTGTTCATGCAGAATGATCAGCTTATTAATAACTTAATTTTTATCCAGAGGTGCTATATTTCATAATACATGTACTCATACTATATAATTACTATAATGGTGATTGCAGTGTTTAGTATATTCCTTAATATATATGTCATAATATTATTAGATGTAATGTAAGTATATAATTATATTATAGGTAGGAACCTCTTATATTCTGTATAATCTTTTTGTATTTCATAAGCACATTATATAACTAGAAGGTAGATGGAAAATAGATATAAAATTCTTGGTTAGGTTTGCTCAATTTTCATATAAAATACAGAAAAATGTAAGGTGCAGAATATAGGATGTGTATTTACATGGATTTTTTTCTGTATAAAATATTTTTGCCTCATTGTCATGATTGTAACAAGTTTGTTTTTTGATTGCTTCTCAAATTTAGTGATTAAAAATTTAAACTTGCAAACTTCTAATTCATCACACTGATGTAATAGTGCATTTGGGGTAATAGGTGGAATTATTTTAAAATAGAGAATAATTACACACACACATTGTAGCTTAACAAACATGGGCAAGGACAGATACATACCTGTGTTCCTTGTTGTAGGACTAGAGATAATGTCAACACATTGGATGCATTTGAAATGAAGCTATTTAGTTAAAGCCTTGATAGACTAACTTACCCCTGTGATGAAGTCCTGGCTAACTACTTAATGTTCTTAGTTTGTGTAAGAAAATGACTTCAAGTTACTACACTGTAGCATCTCCTTCAACTGGATAAGAGTTACCATCACTCTAATGGGGTTTCCGATATTCCAACTAATGTTATTTAGGTGTTACAGAATTTTCACATACAAAGACAGTGAAATTTTGTGAAATAATACTGCAAATGTAAGTTTCATACATGCATATTGTGGCATTGGTAAAACCAGTTCGGCCTTCAGTCTAAACTTTCTGCAGCATTACTTGGATCTCTATTAGGGTGTAGTATGTTCCCCAGCACTTGAATGAGGATTGGACTTGTGATCTGCAGAAGTGATGTTGTCCAGTTCCTAGGCACCTAGAGCTTCCCCTGCTCTGCTCCTTTTGAAACCCTGCTATGAGTAAGAACAAGGACAGGTTAGCCTGATAGCAGGTGAACAGCCCAGTGGAGCAGAGTCAAGTTCACCCATTTGAGGTCAGCTTTAACAGGAGCCACCAGCCAGCTGACCCAAAGTCCTCTCAGAGGCCCTGGTGCAGGTTGGCTGCCTCAGCAGCCTGTACTTTGCTGAGCATGCTTGAGTGAACCCAGCTGAGAACTGAGACGACACCCAGCTGCTGTGGCTCTTTCCATTCAGTCTCTAAAGGAACCCAGGAAACCCATCAAATTGAAGCTATTGCTTTATTTCGAAAGTCATAATTATTGATGTTTACAAGCATCTTGTAAGTAGATCTTCATTCCCAACAAGGGCATAAAATAGTAGAGATTGAATTTTTTTTTTAACTCTGAATTGTTTTAAGAATCATAATGGAGGAAGACAGTATATGTTTGTTTTTAAATAGAGATCACATTTATAACCAGGGAAAGAGCCTGACCGTTTCATAGCGTGTGCAGGAATTATTCAATTTATGTACATAAAAAAGAACACAGCTTAGATTTTTGACCTTATGTAGAATGAGTTGTAAAAATGTTTTCTAGGATTGAAAACATATAAAGTAAAAGGTCAAATTAATATTAAATGTAATTTTAAATGTATCACTGAGCTGAAAAGACACACAAAGGGAAATCTTTAGAGGCCAAATATTAAAAAATGACCAGTCCAGAATAAAAGAGAATCCTGTATTGACTGAGCTCTGGTGACACAGCTCCAGAAATGTATTCAAGGGGAAGGTTATACAGGAGACGATGCTTTCTGTACAGAGGAGGTTAAGTTTAAGGAACAAAGCACAAGGAAAGACACTGCAAATGGATTTAAATATACCTATAATTACAATAAACATAAATGCAGTGTACTTTTTTGTTCAAAGACAAATATTGTTGCATATCATAAAGAAAAATCACTGCTATATGATGTTCATAAGTTCAGTGCCTAAAATGTAAATCCTTGAGTGGTTAAAAGGAAAAAGAAAACAAATTACCAGCCTATCTGTCAAAGATGAAAAAAAGATTCTAGGGATTTTAAAAAAGGTCACTGTGATTTGGTAAGGGATTTCGTATCTAAGAGATACAAAAATTCTAAATTTTATGCGCTCCAAAGCCTAGTTTAAAAATTTAAAATGAAGTTAAAATTAGTTGAATTAGAATGTAAAGGTTAACAAATGGAGCTTACAGTAGATTTGAACGTGATTGTCGTCTCTGTTATTGATTGACCAACATCAGTAAGCATGTTGGCGATTTGAGCTGCAGCCATTAGATATAATGGCTTTGTGCTCTATATTATACACTACATTGTTGAGCACACAAAGTCATGGTTATTGCTTTTGAAAATTAAGTACATACTTTCCAAATAGATAATGTCAGTGCCAGGTTTGTACCAAGTAACTTAAAAAATGATATGATAGAAAATTACATTGAAAACATTTTAGTGTAAAAGTTCCCTTACCATCACAAGAGACCCAGAATACCATTATTATAATGCCTTTGAGCCCTTCTTCCTGTTCCATCATGCTGACAGAGGGCTACAGTGGATACACAGACTGGAAGTGGTGGGGAGGAGAGACAGGCCAGAATATAAGGAAGCACTGTAGTGAGCACAACACAGGTCATGTGACCAAACTCAGAAAACACTGGAAAAGAAACTGGGCAGATGGAGATTAGAGTATGAGAAAAGATTTGAAAGTATGATTAAGAAACATACCAATAATTTGCCGGGCGGTGGTGGCGCACGCCTTTAATCCCAGCACTCGGGAGGCAGAGCCAGGCGGATCTCTGTGAGTTCGAGGCCAGCCTGGGCTACCAAGTGAGTTCCAGGAAAGGCACAAAGCTACACAGAGAAACCCTGTCTCGAAAAACCAAAAAAAAAAAAAAAAAAAGAAACATACCAATAATTTACTGTGCTAGCCTTACAAATGCAGACCTTCCCACGAGAGGACAAAGAGAGAGAAGGAAGGGAGGGAGAATTCTTGGTATTTGGACAGTGTTAATCCAGAATTGTTCTATAAGGGCCCATGAGTTACAGGCTTACTGCTCAGATTGGTGCTATGTGGAGTAGCAGGACCCACTGGGAGGTTGTAGATCTTGGGCCCCTTCCTGCAAAGGGAACCATGGAACTCTAGCCTCTGATTCTCTCTCCTTTTTGCTTTTTGAGTGCCAGGAGGTGGACAACTTGTTCTCTACATGCTCCTCAAATGAACTTCTCATCCTCAGCCCCAGCCCTACAGGCCATGGGAGCAAACCTGTCCAACTTTCACTCTCTGTTAAGTGAATTATCTCAGACATTTGTTAGAGTATCAGAAACCAGATTAACAGACAGTGAAGGAGAAAGGGGGTGGGACTCATCTTCAGATTCTGAAAAACAAAAGACAGCCACACATTTTCTTGTAGCTAAGCAGGTAGACCTGTGCATCCACCAACTTTGTGGGTTCAGTTCTCTCCATTCTCCGTTGTGGATTTTGGGGATCAAAGCCAGGGGTAAGGCCCTTGCAGTGTCTTTACTGACTGAACTGTATTGCTGCTCCCACCCTCTGTAATTATTTTCTTTCTTCCTTTTTGGGGGAATAGCTTTTAAAGAGAATAAAGTACAGGCTTTAGGAGTCTTTTCGTTCTTGTTGTAGGTACATATCAGATCTTTGGAAAAGATGTATAGTATTAACCTTTTTGGTATGTCAATACCAGAAGTCTCTTGCGTGGGGTCTGAGAGAAATAGCCCAAGGTATCTTTATTGTACATAGCACAGTGATGGTATTTGAAATGTATTATGCAAAAGGGGACTTAGTAGAGTTTTAATAAAGATGTTACCCCTTTCCTTTTATATTCATTTTAATTTACTTGTGATTAAAATATTCTTTATCGATGTCAGTATATCAAAATCTAAGATACCTAAAATTAATGATTTTTTTTTTTACTTTCTCAAGGCATTTCCCAAATAAAGAATAGAATTCTAATTAACCAAATAAAAACAAGATTGAAATCGAACTTAGTGCAACACCAAGTCAACCTCCAACAGGGCTATTGTTCTGATTATTTTCACTAACAGTGATCATTGAAACGACTCAAAGGTCTGATTCTCTGCTGTGGCATGAAGAGAGGAAGCACTTATTAATTCTGTGCAGAGACTGTTTCCCACACAGCCACCGTAATGTACCCCAGCCTTCGTGTTCCAAAGCTGGAAACCTGAGAAGGAGCCATGGTCCTCCTGCCAGCAACAGATGGTTACTGTTTAAATGAGGGTCCACGCTGCTTCTCATCTGTGAAGTGACTTTAGGTTCTGGGTGGGGGTGAGGGAGTGGAGAATGAGCTAGTAGCAAGATGAAGCAGAGGGGAAGAAGTAAGCCAAGGGTCTTGCTTTGTTTGTTCTTGTGTGCTCTTTAATCACAGTCACATGGCAGGTTGTATTTTTCTGTCTCCTTCTTCACCTCACATGGAGGGGGAGGGATGAATGGAGGAGGGCAAGGCAAACTGTTGACATGTGTTGTGTGTTGGCATCTAGCAAGTGCATTTTGCTGTGGGATAAGTTTGTGGCTTGTTTTCTGCTTGCTTGAATAAGGCCTTTCCAGGTTTGCCAAGCCTACAGTTAATGCGGTCAAGGGATTTATTATGAAATGTACTAAATCTTGGCACGGAGCTAATTGCATATAACAAGAAGCGTGCTAGAGGCTTGGACCTGAGAAGTGACACATGCAGAAAGCATTCTTTTTCTGATGCTGCTGAAAGAGGTTTTGTGTGGGGAATGTCTGCATGTCTGCACTTATTGCTAATGAGGTAGCCCCCACCCCAAAGTGCATTTCTGAGTTACTTGTTAAAATAATTGTGGAGTTTTTCTCACTTTCTCTTTTGTATTTTTGTCAACAACTGGCAGTTGAAGAATGAATATTTACCAACTACTTCTAGCCCTCTTACTGTACCATCAAACCATTTATGGTAGTTTAAACTCTATGAGCATATTATGATATAGAATGATTATTATATAAAGATAAAGGTAGCAATCAGAGAAATTGTATTATTTTTCTTAGGTTGCTATAATAATATGGATGGGGTAGTTTAAAGAATAAAAATTTGTTTTCTCACAGTTCTGGAAGCTGGAAGTCCAAGATCATGATGCCACACTGGCTGGGTTGTGGTGAGACTGTCTTTGTAGTTTGTAGACAGCCATTAATCCCTGTGTATTCACATCGTAGAGAGAGAGATGTTCTATAGTGTTTATTCTGAGAAGGGCACGCACTCTGTCCCGAGGCCCCACCCTCAGGATCTCATCTAAACCTGTTCCCTCTAAAAGGCTCCTCCTGCAAGTACTATCACATGATGGGTAGAACTCGAACTCATGTCATAGCACAGGTGTTGAAAGGACCACTGTTGTGCCTTTTTTAACCTAATGTATGCTCCTAGGCCTTTTTATTCATTTTGAAATTAAGGGTAAAAGTTGAATAATTGTTTTTTCCTGCACTACTATTTTATTGTCTAAGTTTTCTTTAAAGTTTATTAGAATATTCAATATATTCATTGCTTTTTCTAGGTACTTAATATTCTGTCTGTTCATGTTTGGTAAGTTGAATGTTTTCAGCACTTTCTCAGTCTACATGCAACTTATAGCCTATCACTGACATGTTCAGGGATAAAGCAGAAATGTTTGGCTCAATGCAACAGTTACATCCCCATTTGGTATGCACTTTTCTGCTGATAGCATGCTTGGGTTCTGGTAATAATAGCTTGTTAACAAGATCCATCAAGGAAATAAATGTAGTGTTTCAGTGATGTCTGCTCAGTTCAGCCATTTTCCTGTGTACAGAAAGCTAATTTTTCTGTGTACTTAAATAGTAACTGGGAAGGGAGAATTATTAAAGTGGCTTCCATCATTTGGTTAACACAAGTATTTCTGTTACTCGTGGTTTTGCGATGGCAATATTCCTGAACTTAAGACTGAACAGTAGTAGCCACAAATTTCAGCCCTGGCACAGCACAAAGGAAATATTGGGATGAAAGTATTCAGTATTTGAGGGGAGAAAAGGGTAACATTCAAAAACAGAGTGGCTAAGAGGTCATTTGTATGTTCTCTACACTACTACAGATTTATTAATATGTAGGGCTCATCAGATCTGGTAGAACTCTTATCATAAGCCAGAAATTGGCACTAATCAGGGCGGACAGAAACCTGATGTCTTTCTCAGTCTACATGCAACTTATAGCCCATCACTGAAGAATATTTTGCTTATATTCTGAGGAATAATTTGCTTACTTGCTTCTTTATTCTGTTTTTATTTACTCCAGCTTTCCTGGGTTGGGGGAAACTATGATAAGTGGTAATTGCTATAGTTGATACTTAATTTTTTATTTAATTAATATTAAAATGAGTCCCCCTACTGCTTTTCTTGCCCCTTAGGACTGAAGATGCTAACTTTAAAATGGTTCTTTTTGAAACAACATTGATGTTGGGGAACTTCACATAAACACATACTTTTCCTTACCGAATGTAATAACTAGAGGGTTGGTTCAGATCTGAATGGAGGTCAATATCCGAGGAACACACCCATTCCCAAACAGTCACAAGACTTCTCGTGTCCCTGTAGATTATCGCTGCCAGTGAGAAGGTGGTCTGGGAACCAATGCCCATGTAATTAGAGTCTGAGTTCCTACCCCAGGATAACTGAGTTTATAAGATTTTTACATGATTCAGATACATGTTAAATTTAGAGAAGCCTAATTATTAGGCTTGGATTGTATTAATAATTGTATGTGTGAGGTTTATGTATGTCTGAGGCTGTTGAGATGGTTTATTTACATATGCATTCTTTCAACAAGCATTTAATGAACAGAAGGATTTATCAACAATGTAGCAGGAACCATCCTGGAAGCTGCATATAATAAAGTAACAATCTTTAGTCACAAGTAATATTTAAGCAAATTTTACAACTCAGTGAAGCAGAGTTTATACCAGTGGGGGAAGAAGACATTAGTTTTCAACTAGCCCATGAAAGACCCACAAGGGTTTAATCTGAGGTGAAGGGAGTAAATAGCTTAGATTATCTTCTCAGTTTTATCTGTCTGCCAACTTTTGAGTAGATAAATTACTAGAGGTAGTTCATTGAAGGTCCAAATGATTAGGCAAATCCCTAAATAAAGGTGTGGATGCTTTGATTCATTCTGTTGACAGTATGTAAATATACTTTTTCTTAAGTGCAGAGTTCAGTATGTGTGGTTTTCTGTTCTAAGCCTTGCTTTCTTCATCTGGAAAGTGGGGATATTAGTCTTGCAAAGTAAGATGATATGAACACTGAAACCAGCACAATGATCTCCCAAAACTTCATTATTAATGATTTTAAGAACAAATTGATTTTTCTTGAGACATTATTGCTAATTTAGTAAAAGGAAAATATAGCAATGTGATTCATGCTTAAAACAAAAATTTTCCCCTTTAATGAATCTAAAGCTTGAAGGGCTAGAAAAGAAAAAGATGTCATCATGTCCAGGCTGAAAAAATATTTTTACTTTCTTAAAAGGGGAAAATTTGCAAATGGATCATTCTTTTTTGGCTTGGGACTTTGCACCAAGTTTACATCAATCCCAAGACAGGCTCTCTCTGTCTGTAGTAATGGGCCATTTCAGTCCTTAATGAGACTTTATCCCAATGCCCTTTAAATATGTGAGTAGGAAACATGTGAGAAGTGGAGTCTTTACCAGGTTGTGTGGGGGCTTCCTGCGAAGAAGTCAGTGCACTTGCTACTTGAGAAAATACGGCATCTTATTTTTGTTGTTGTTATTTCCTAAGTTCAAGAACCATATTTCACTATGATGCTAGTAAAGAGTGCCGAGTCTTATATAAACAGAGATTGAAGTTGGATTTCTCTAATCAGTGAGAAAGAAATGTTCTTTATTCAGGTCTCAGGAAATTGGTTCGCTTGTTTTATAGCTGGAGTCTCACTTCAAGAAAATTTCCTTGGTGCATTTCCATTCTTGTAAAATGGCGCTCTGAGAAACAGCAGTAGAAGGTGGAGGGTACATGGGAGGCACTAATGGAAACAGAATGGTGGCAGGAGCCCACCGCCATGTAGCCGTCTGAACAGGGTGACAGAAATGTGCCACTCAAGGTAAACAGTTCACATTTGTTGTCTTTGGCTATTCCTGAGCACCTTGTGATAATGTAGTTATTCAAATTGAATTTGGAATGGTAGTGTTGTTCTCAAATTTCACCTAAAGACTGTGCTGCCAGGACCCACCTAGAACGGATCACATACATTTATAAGCAGGACACTGCTAATATTTTAGTAACCCCACAAAAAGGATCATGAAATGAAATCATGTAAAAGAACAAAACAAAACAAAAACAATCTGCTCTGCATTTTCTTTTCCTGCTTCTCAGTGAGATGTGTTATGTAAAAATAGCCCTCTCCACACATTCTCTTTACACATACTCAGGTGGCACTCATTGTGTGTGGCATCACCCGGTCTCTGTGACCTTGGCAACACGTCAGGGGTTAACATTTTCGCATAGACCGACTGTTGTGAAACAGTTTTCCAGTGCACTGGTACAGAGCAGCTTTTCTTCAATCGTAAGCATTTATAACCCGTTTCTCCACCCTATTTTCCCTCAACAAACATCCATTATGGCAGACAGTACCATGAGGAAGTGAGGGTGAGGAGTGAGGGAGCCCTTGTTAGAATTTATGTGGAAATTTCCATAGTCTCAGGAAATGTGATACTGGTCCTATTCAATTTGACCCCTTATTTTACTTTTTAAGTATTGATTCTCCTAAGATAGTCCTTTCGACAGTACTTGTTTTACATATTGGCCCTAGTAGAACAGTCTAAAAATCTTCATAAAAATAAACATGCATTTTTTCTGTACTGTTAAATCCTTATTTTAATCTTTAACTATCTTTAACATGGTAATCTTGGTCATCAGATTCTGAAAGAACCAACTCTTCTACACTAATGATTTTTTCATTTTTGTCCTTTTCTGCATTTGCTTGCCTTTAAAGTCGTTGTAGAAACAAAATGTGCTCTTTTGATAGTAACTGGACTTTTTTTTATTCACAGTGAAACTAATTTCTTCCTACAGGTTCTCCAAGTATTAGGCAGAAAAGTTATTCTGCAAGTACTATGATACAGAGTAATAACAGTGGGAAAGAAAACAGTTAAAATGAATATCCCAAGTTCTTGAAGGCATCTTCTCCTCGGGAAAGCTTGGTAGTATCATGTTCAACATTTAACATAAACCTGTATCACAAGATTCCTTTTTCTGCTTGGTTTTACAGTTGTACCTCTAATCCAAAGTTGAAAATGTCTTTGTTCTTGAAAGGAAAATGCCCCACATTGCTTAGATTGATGGTGCTTTAAGACATGTTTATTCAAAGATGGCAGCTGAGAGGTGAACAGGCTAAATGCTCCACATTAGAGATCATTGTGTCTATACAACAGATGCAGGCAGCGATCTGTTTATATAGCTGCCTTCAATTTTCTTTGATTTATAATCTATGAGAGAATTTAAATGCTTGGTCTATAGTTTTTAAACAAATACAAAGATTTTTAGACAAACATACCCATTCTAAAAATCAATTCATGAAGAAGATTTAGTCTCTAGCAAGTCAGCTCTGTTATTAAATCACATGTTCAGAATCTTTCAGGAGTTGATCCATGGGAGTGTTGGATCAAGTAAGATTATTGTAATTTTTGAGATATTAAACACAATCCATTGGTTAAATTTGAACATGTGCTACTTCAAAGCAATCCTTAAGCCATCCTGTGAGCATTCTAAAATTTACAAAATTGATTATACTATGTGCTTTAGTGTTAAAATGTTATGCCAGCATGTAAATCATATAAGGTGAGGAAATACACTGTGGCTGTTTGTGGGATATCCATATAAAGTACTTATTGACACTTGAATTGCATCTTTTGGTGACCCAAATATATTTGTCAGAATGCTTTTTGTGATCATGTTTACCAGTATAACTTCTCAGATGGGACTTGCAATTCTCTAACAAGGACAACAGTTACAAACCCTCTTCATCTAGAGATTTTCTTTACATTCAGTCCTGCAATCAAAGGTAAAAGCTCTTTGGAGATTTTTTTGTTTTGTTTTTTGTTTTTCGAGACAGGGTTTCTCTGTGTAGCTTTGCGCCTTTCCTGGAACTCACTTGGTAGTCCAGGCTGGCCTCGAACTCACAGAGATCCACCTGGCTTTGCCTTCCGAGTGCTGGAATTAAAAGGGTGCGCCACCCCCGCCCGGCCTCTTTGGAGATTTATAAAGACTATTTGTTATTTCCAGCTCAGGGGATAAAAGTGAATACTACTTTTTTTCTTGGTGTTTGTAAAATATTTACAAATATTAGTTATCCTATTGCTCTTATTGAAGTTGATGTAATCTATCAGATTAGTAAGACTAAATTTTGCATGTGTAGTCCATGAGTTCTCACTATTTTGGGCAATTAAATCAATACTTGGCTATCAGAATATCTGGTACAGAAAGTATCTGTTCTGGAACAGAGAAATGTTTTGGGAATGGAGACTTCTCATTTCGCACTTGAGAGGTAATTCCATGTATCTAATCCTTTGATGTCCCGAATTTGTTCTGTTCAAATGTGAAAGTTAAAAATTAGTCCTAATTTGGTCATAACTTTTCTTCATGAAATACTTGTATACTTTCTTTGATTATACTCACACTAGAAACTTCTCAAGTGCAAAAGTACTTTCATGAAGTACTTTTGCACTTTCATGAAGTACTTTTGCACACATAGGCTGCTTGTGAGTTCGTGTTATAATCTTAAGTGGAAAAAAAGGTTTTTTGGATTTTAAATTGCTAGAGCTTTGTAGGAGTTATTCTTTTTTGTCCTTATAAGGGAAATTAAAGCCATAAGCATGGGTTTGTAGAAAATTGCTGACTTTTAGAATATTAGAATATTCTGCAAAACAATTAGTTGCCCAAGCTAAAACCATATTATTAAGTTAGTTAGTATCGGCTGTATGCTGAATGAAGAGAAGTGAGATAAATAGGGGGCACTGATTTTAAAGATGATCTTGAGTATGTGTGGTGGTATTGTGTTCCCCAAAATATTGTGTACCCTAATAAATTTATCTGGGGTCAGAGAACAGACAGCCACTAGACACAGAGGCTAGAAAATGGTGGCACTTACGCCTTTAATCCTAGCATTCCAGAGACAGAAATCCCTCTGGATCTCTGTGAGTTCAAGGCCACATTGGAAACCCCCGGGCATGGTGACTCTTGCCTTTAATCCCAGAAAACAAGCCTTTAATCCCAGGGAGTGGTGGTAGAAAGCAGAAAGGTATATAAGGCGTGAAGATCAGGAACTAGAAGCATTTGGCTGGTTAAGCTTTCAGGCTTCTAGCAGCACAGTTCAGCTGAGAGCCATTCAGAAATGAGGACACAGAGGCTTCCAGTCTGAGGAAACAAGACCAGCTGAGAAGTTGGCCAGGTGAGGTTAGCTATGGCTTATTCTGTCTCTCTGACCATCCAGCATTTCACCTCAATAACTGGCCCCGGGTTTGATTTTATTAGTAAGACTCTCTAAGATTCATGCTACAAGTATGTTTATATAATAGGCAGTATTTATGGAAGTCTGCTTTATCCAGTACCTTGGTCTAGTCATGAATCTGCAAGTACTGGAGGGAAAGCTGAGACATTTAACCTGATGGGCTGTGCAGACTTAAATATTAGCTGGTCAGAGTGGGTTTCAGGCTGTATCATTGCTCTCTACAGCTTGCAGATAGGAAGCAGTACCCATGGCCCATGGTTCCCTGGGCTCTCAGGTTACCTCATCACCATGACAGAGGCATTGAAGTTCCAGGCTGGAATCACTTTTCTTGGATTATATCCCCATTCTTCCTGCTTATGAAAGGTGATTTGAAGTGTTTTGGATGCTCCCAGTTGTAAGTTAATGATAGTAATATCTGTTTCTGTATGGTCAGTGGACATTGAAAGTCACTATAGATAATGTGGTCCATGAAGACAACTGAGAGTTCTAGGCAGTAAGATGTTCTTTTATCTTCCAGACATTGAGAAAACATGTGTACCTGTCAACTGCCACTTTTATAGCATCCTCCCACCCCTGCCCAAAGTCGCTGGTATGTCTTAGAAAACTACTCAAAGAATTGTAAGAAAATGCCAGCTATAATGCTTCATGTGTCTCTTTTTCCCGTTGCATTTTAAATAAGAATTAAAAAAACATTATCATACATACTCTTTATTTGACGCTTTTTATAAAGCACAACTTTTTTTTTTTGGTCAATTTTTTTGGAAATTTTCCTTAGATGTTTAAGACAAAGTTAAAGAAACACATTGTTTATTTTCCTCTTTTATACTTGATAGTTTGATTATTTCTGGATTTTGAAATTATAGATAAGTGGTACTGGAGCATCTAATGTCATAGACTTTGATCTGATTTTGACAAATCCTGGTATTAAGCCTTAGTAGAGAAATTAATGTACAAAAGAAGAGAAGTACTTTAGTACTGTTGATAATTCTTGGCAAACTATTTCCTGGAAGGTCTATAGTACTGTAAACTTGCCCTTTGGACTAGTCATTTTTTTTTGGTTTTCACACTTTAAACATTTTTCTATATCGAAATCTTTCAAAACTACTTCCCAGGCTCCTCAACATACGCAAGCGGAATCCTTTATTTTTCTCCAGGCGCTGCCTGCACCGAATTTGTTAATTTAAAATTTCAGTGTGGTATTCTGAAATGGCAACAGCTGCACTTGTATTTGTTTCCTGAGGCAGCTGCGAGGATTTACTGCCTCACACTCTCAGTGTGACAGAAGCTCAAAGCTAGTTCTGAGTCAAAATCAGAATGTCCTCAAAACTGTGCTTCCGGTGTTCCCTGAGGCAGGTCATCCCTCACCTCTGCTGGCTTCCGGTATTCTCTGAGGCAGCTCATCCCTCACCTCTCCTGGCTTCCGGTGTTCCCTGAGGCAGCTCATCCCTCACCTCTGCTGGCTTCCGGTATTCTCTGAGGCAGCTCATCCCTCACCTCTGCTGGCTTCCGGTGTTCTCTGAGGCAGCTCATCCCTCACCTCTGCTGGCTTCCGGTGTTCCCTGAGGCAGCTCATCCCTCACCTCTCCTGGCTTCCGGTGTTCCCTGAGGCAGCTCATCCCTCGCCTTTGCTGGCATTCCTTGAGTTGAGGACTCAGTACATCAGTTTCCACTTCTCGGGTTCCAGTTCTGTGTATTCAGTCTTCATCTGCCCTCCCTTTCCTGAGATGCATGGATGGCATTTAGGGTCTACCTAGAAAAATCTCATAAATAATATTTCTGTCCCCACATCCTTAATCTGATCATACCAGTGAATATATCTTTAAAGGTAAGGTTAAACTTACAGAAGGCAGGATCAGGGTCTTTGTAGGCAGGTTGCTCTTAACGGTTTGTTCATGATAATAGTTAAATTACATCAAATAATCATTTGAGTTTTCTTTAAATCTTATCTATTAGAGTAAAATAACCAATTGAAGATAGGATAATAGGAACATAAAGACCTCTGATCTCTTATTAACTCTTTCTTATGAATATTATGTGATATTCTATTAAAGGTGGTGTATACAGAGCCTTGAGTGGTAAACCATGACTCTAGCATGTGAGAAGCCCAGAACTGGATCAAAATAAAAATATATATGTTGGAGATACAACCAAAGGAGAGTCCCATAGTTTGTCATGTGTGTTTACAAAATTTTTTCATTAGAAATGTAAAATTTTGTAATTTAAACTTACATAGAGTAGAGGAACATTATAGTTTTTCTCCCATTAAGTAACATATCACCTTTGTCCTTTAGAATTGGGAATTCCTTACTGGAATTAAAATGAGAATGGGTTCTTCTGTTGTTCCCTGCTTGCCCACATGTGTGGGAGCCTGCTCCGACCTTTTAAAGGGTTCTTAAGTGGAGGAGAGAGGATTGAGGAAATATCAGATAGAAAGAGAGGCCTAGATGATAAGAAACACAGGATAGCTTCAGGAGGGCCTGGGTCAATACCCAACAACCCCTTCATTTATTCAAAAGGACATTTTGTGACAATGCCAAGGGGAGGGGCAAAAGACCTCCCCATTGCAAGATCAAATCACACCGTACAGCCAAGTGTGGACCCTTCCAAACACCTGGTAAACACGCCTGTGGTCAAATCATCATCTTATGCAGCCCTGCTGGGTAAAGCAAGCTCAGAGTCTCTGACCCTGAGTAAGTTCTCACTAGGAAACCTCTGTGGGCTCCCCCACACACGTGGTACAGGTAGAGTTTCAGGTATATTTTTCTGACAGTCTCTATCAGACCCAGAGTTTACTCTTGGACTTGCTACTGTATAGTTGAAGATAAAAGCAGATTGTCATTTCTGGACATCCAGTGTGAAGAGGAACTCAGGAAAGGGGAGAAAGGTAAGGTTAAGAAACAACACGAAGGCTTACATAAACAAGATTGGAATGAAAACTGTGTTACTTTTTTAATTTAGAAATCTGTAACGTATCCAATCATAACATTCCATGCTGAGTGCTGCACACTTTTAGAAAGACACCACAGTGCAGTGCTCCAGGTCCCCAAATCTGCTTCAGTGCTGGCTTTGTGTCTCACTTGAACTTAAGACGTCAATTGGCTGGCTTGTATGTTTTTATATTGGACCCAGTAAAATGGAAAGAAAAGACAAAACAACTAGTGAAAAATAGATGGGCAGAAATGCCATAGAACCCTGGCAGTATTAACTGGAGTGTTCAGTTCTTTACTTATAAATGTAAAATCGTAAAGGTTTAATTTTTCATATATATATTTGATTAGGATGATGTCACATGCTTTCAATGGTTCAGGTCAACTCAGTATAATAGAAATGCAATGAAAGCAAGGGCAGATGTCTCAGAAGAGAAAAATTAACAAAAACAATTTAAAATGAGTGATATCCTAAACCTGTCTATGTGAGTTAATACAATATTCGGGAAGCATTGAAACCACATGATTTGAATAGCAGGAACATCAAGTAATGTGATGTTTTATTACTTTCAGGAGAAGTCAAAATGTTGTTACAGAAAAATTTTGGGAACTCAAATACCTTACAAAATAGGGTATGCTTCTTGGGAGATTAAAAATATGCTCTTGGCCCGTTCATGTCTGGAATAGGATTTTATTTTCCATCACCAAAGCTAAAAAAGGTAAAGATAAAACCTCCCAAAGACCTAAACTAACCCTTAGAAAACTCAAAGAGTTTCCGTTTTCTATGAAACTTTGCTTGTATATCCCATGGAGAGCTTGGTGGCCTTAGGCAGATGACTGCTTAGATACATTGCCGTCAGTGCTCTAAGTAGAGACCTCAGCTATGGGGCAATTCTCAAAAGAGCTCTCCCCTTCCTAAGCATTGAGCATCAGAGAGAGAGAGAGCCAGTGTTCTCAGTGTTGGAAGGAGACTCGTTACTTATACCTTAGCATTCATTGGATGGGTTTCAATTAGCAATGACATGAAAACAAAATAAAATAGAATGTAGCATATATATATATATATATATATATATATATATATATATATCTCATTAGTTTTTCTTAATTTTTTAATTGAAAATAGATTCTTCTCTCATACAGTACATTCCAACCACATTTTCCCTTCCCTCCACTCTTCCTTCCCTCTCCATAATACCCCTCTCCCCCAGATCCACTCCCACACTGATTCCTCTTCAGAAAAGAGCAGGCCTCCAAAAGACAATAGCTAAACAGGCCAAAACAAGATGCAGTAAGACAAGGCGAAAACTCTCACATCAAGGCTGGACAAGGCAACCCAGTGGGAGGAAAAGGGTCTCAAGAGCAGACAGAAGAGTCAGAGATACGCCTGCTCCTGCTATTAGGAGTTCCACAAAAAACACCAAGCTAATAGCCATAACATATATGCAGAGGACCTGGTGCAGAACCGTGCAGGCCCCATGATTGCTGTTTCAGTCTCTGTTAGCTTAGGTGAGTCCTGCTTAGTTGATTTGGTGGGCCATGTTGTCTTAGTGTCCTCCATCAAGGAGGGGCGTGTTATTTTTTTTTTAAAAGATCTTTTATATTATGAATGATGCTTTAAAATCTATACCTTTTTAAAACTATTATGTGGCAAGGGGACGGAGATCCCAGCTGGATCAACAACAGAGAGGGAGAACAAGGAATAGGAGACCATGGTAAATAAAGACCACATGAGAATAGGAAGAAGCAAAGTGCTAGAGAGGCCCACAGAAATCCACAAAGATACCCACACAACAGACTGCTGGCAGTGGTCGAGAGACAGCCCGAACTGACCTACTCTGGTGATGGGATGGCCAAACACCCTAATTGTTGTGCTAGAAACCTCATCCAACTACTGAGGGATCTGGATGCAGAGATCCAAGACTAGGCCCCGGGTGGATCTCTGGGAGTCCAATTAGCGAGAATGAGGAGGGTTTATATGAGCGAGAATTGTTGAGACCAAGGTTGGATAAAGCACAGGGACAAACAGCCAAATGAATGGAAACACATGAACTATGAACCAATGGCTGAGGGGTCCCCACTGGATCAGGCCCTCTGAATGGATGAGACAGTTGATTGGCTTGATCTGTTTAGGAGGCATCCAGGCAGTGGGACCAGATCTTGTGCTCATTGCATGAGTTGGCTGTTTGAAACCTGGGGCCTATGCAGGATTGTTTGGCTCGGCCTGGGAGGAGGGGACTAGACCTACCTGGACTGAGTCTACCAGGTTGACCTCAGTCTGTGGGGAAGGCTTTGCCCTGGAGGAGATGGGAATGGGGGGGGGGGGTTGGGGGGAAGGTGAGGGGGACGGGAGGGGGGAGAACAAGGGAATCCGTGGCTGATATGTAGAACTGAATTGTATTGCAAAATAAATTAATAAAAAAAAAAAAAAAACTAGCTCATTACTCTGGACACAGTTCCTCATGTACCACCAGGCCATTATGTTTGCATCTTTGAAAAGGTTAACCTACCACATGACTGTTTTTCTTTCTATGAATGAATATACGAACAGCATGTTGAGAAAGATTTGAACCTGAAAACACATTCACCAAGACTGGGAAATTCCATTTTTATTCTTGACCAACTATTCAATTCCATGAAATTATGGAGTCATCTAGCTACAAAAGTTGTCCATAATACCACAAATAGAAATTAAAACAGCATTGAAATATCCATTTATTTTATCTATAAAATTTATCTTTTCTCTCCAACTGGGTCCAGAATATGCAAAAAGAGGAATCATTTTCCTCTTAGAAAAAACTTTGAATGTTCTTGGAAAAGTTGAGAAACTTTGTAAGTCTGAGACCTAGGATGCCCATGACTACTTGTCTTCATGTGTCATGGAGAATCTCTCCTGCTTGTACTGAAGGGTACTTGGACAGGAGTATTCAACTTTCCCTCCCTTTATGTATATTATTTATGAAACAGGGCATAGCAGCTATGGGGCATATAAAAATCCATGTATACATGTCTGAGATTTTTCTTTCCTGCTTTGACAGTAGACTGTTGGAGGGCTTTACAGATTGTGTGTGTTTACAGGAAGCAGTTGACATTGAGAAATGAATAACCCTTGTACATTTTTGTCACATAGTGAAGTCAGAAATATTATATTACATACTTATGTTATATACTGATTAATGCCATTTAGTGCTCTTATTAAGACTTTTTTTGAAATATTAATGGACTTAAAATGTAGTCAGTTCTGTTTGCAGAAAAGCAGACAAACTTAGTCATCAAGTTTCCATCATCACCTTTGTTGTAACTTGCATATATCTCTTTAGATGTGTTTTAGTTCATATTTAATATTTGAGGGAAGGAAGGAACGAACTTTGTTAATTATGATAGTCATACTTGCAGATCTCTTCTGTAAACTGGTGTATTTCAGCGGTGGAATGGTTAAAGGAGGAACTTGAGATTCTTTGCTTTTTTGCTATTTCCAATGGCAGTAGGCAGACTACTGAATTTATTTTCTGTATTTCCAATGTATAATTGAAGTTCCCTGAGGGCAGGGGGTTGTTCTTTTTATTTCAAGTGTATGTAGAATAATAAATTCTTGGCACATAGTAGAGTTCAAATGTGTTGAAATAATAAATAAATGGATATGGGATCAAGCCTTCAGTAGTGTGTTTTTCTCCTAGCTTGTTAGTAAATCTATAGCATTACTGGGTCATAGCTTCTATAAAATCAGATATCACATTGGAAAATATGAGGGGGTGCTGCATTATTCTGTTTCTACCTACCCCTTAGAATGCCATTGGGATGTAGTACTGTGGACTAATTTGTTGGCTCCCTGAATTTTAAAGTTTGGAGCTCTGTTTGCTCCTATTACCCCCTTCCTTTGCAATATCTCAGTTGTCAGTGAATTCCTAGCTAAATTTAGGACCCATTTGTATGCAGTGGGGTTGGTTGTATACACCTGTCTCTATGTTGTCTGGGCCTTAGCTTCTGATTTGTTTGGTTTTGTTCTTGCTGCTATTCTTTTTATCACTATATTTCATAATCTTACAAACTGTCTTGAAAGTCTTTATGAAAAAGTTAGGAGGACAAATCACTTTCCTCCAAATGTGTTTGTTTTATACAACTCTTAAGTGAATTCTGTTAAAACTATTAGGCTTAAAGGTCAGTGTAAGTGATTTTGTGTGTGTGTGTGTGTGTGTGTGTGTGTGTGTGTGTGTGTGTGTGTGTGTGTGTGTGTTTTAAGAGAAATAGACAACTTCACAGGAACATTATTGTCTATGAAAACAATCCTACTAATGTGTTAGAAACCTTAATATATAGCCACTTGTCATTTCTATCTTATGGAAATGCACATCAAGGGAATGGAGAAGTTGTAGATGTATATTCTGTGTAGTAATCCTTTATATTTGTGAATCCCCTATGTCTTGCATAATCATCATGTATCATGTATGATAACAATCTGGCAGTGATTATTTGCCTGAGAATTACTGCAGTTCATGGGAACTCCCAGAATATGCAGCCACATAGCTCCTGGCAATGCGGTTTCATAGCAATTGTGCCTATGGTGATAATTTCAAACCCCCTTTTCCCAGCACTTGCCCCTTGTGCTAAACTTGAACAGTGTATATTAAATAATAACAGTGATTTAGAAAAACAAAATTGTTTCAGTGCCTGTCTTTGCTGAAGTTGCTAGTCTAATTCATTGCATTGTGTCTGTAGTGAGTTTCTAGAGGAAAAAAATCAGCCCATGAAAATTCAATGTTATGAAATATACTTTAGCTTATTTCAAAATGGAAAATACTACAAACCTTTTCCTCTGGCAGTGGATATGGAGATGGTTACCATGATGTCTTAAAGTAATTACATTGTAAAAACTTAAGCATGTAAAAAGCTTGTTTTGAAATGTCTTTTTAGCATTGACTTTTTTTATTCTTCTACATAGTAAATGTCAAAGAAATGGGACATGGATTATTACATTCTTTTACATGATTCCCCCTCAAAATCCTGTGGGATGGGTAGGAGGTGGCTCAGTGGGTAAGAAAGCTTTCTGTGCAAGCATGAAACCTGAATTCAAATCCCTGGGACCCATCTAAAAACTGGGCATGGCAATAGATGCCTACAAGCCAACTGTTGGAGGGTATATAGAGGAGGCTCCTGAGAGCTTACTGGACAGCCAGCCCAGCCAAGGCAGATGGCAAGCCTCTGGTTAGGTAAGGTACCCTGCTTCACAGCAACAAGACAGAGAAAGATGGAAGCAGTCACCCACCATCCTGCTCTGTCCTCCATATGTATGCAATGGCTAATGTACCTACATGTTTACATGCACACATTCCCTCTGCCCCCCACATACACAATTCTATGGGTCATCACTAAAAGAGAAATAAAAGCAGTATTTTGTATGACACATTCTACTCTAAGTTTAAAATAGTTCATTTTTAATAGCTCTCAGCTTTGAAAGCCTTGGAATTTTTAGTTCATGTTTTGGCAGGCACTATATGAATTATTTTGGATAATTATTTTAGAACGGATTTCTTCACTTGAGTCATGCTAAGTTTGTGAATCACTTTATGCACATTGTTCAAAGATGGTGACATTTTCTTTAGTCTAAGGTGAGCATATTTGTCACCATGAATTCCTTATCTGAGATCAGCACAGGATAAAATAAATGACTTTTTTCACTCTTTATTTATTAAATAGCAAATATCTTTTCATTTTCATTGTAATACTTTGGCTAGATGGACAGTGACCTGCTAATTTTTAATTGATTTTAGGATCTATAGACTTTCGTTTATGGCTGCTACTGCAGTGAAGACATGGTTACTAATGTAGAATAAGTTATAATAGTTTTCAAAGAGGTTTTATAATTAACCGATAGTCTGAATTTTGTGATAACATCCATGTTATTCTACATCTAATTAGCAAACACTTAGCTTTTGTTTCCTGTTGGCTTGAGTTTTATGAAAATCCCTCTCCTTTGACCCGTCAAATACTACACCTACATTATCTTTTTTTGAGTTTCCCCTCTTTGTTCATATCTTATCCTCATGATAGTCACTGTGGTTATGTTGGAGATTCTTCCATCCTTTGCCCTCAGGTGCAGTGCTGATGTCTCTTTTACAGAAGCCCAGGAATTATGTCCTACTGGCTATCCATCCATCCCTTACTGCTCCCTGAGTTATCACCATCAGGCTGAGCACACCAGTTCCATGTCTATTTGAATTTGCTCTGTCTTGGTTTTAAATTTGGTAGTTTTATATTTACTGAGAGAAACATGATGTATTTTACCATTTAAATAGATTTTTTTTCTGTATTAGTGACAGATATTTGTTTCTCTTTTGAAGAGGTTTCCTATCACAAAGGCATGCTTAATAGATAATAAGATAAGGGAAGTGGTGTTGATGAGTTTTAAAGAGGTGGTTCACAGTTGATGTTTGTTCCTATCTAGGATACTCAGTTTCTGTTCAGCCAAGTGAATAGTGTTTGGATGTAGTTCACATCCTTTCTAGTGACTCTGCTTTTTCCTGGCTGAGAACGTCAAACAATCCCTTGTATTGATGTATTCTTTTTGTAGGTGTTTTGATAAATCAATCACTTTATGGTAAAGTGTGGTTGACTTAAGAACCCAAATGCCTTGTGAAAGCTTTGACAATACTCTTGAAGAACAAATTAAAATTAAAGCTTTTGTCTTGTTTGGTATTTGTTAAATAAAATAGGCCATTCTAAATACCGATACATTTTGGACCAGACATTTGTCTGTATCTTATATAGTGAAAACTCACGCAAATATTCATACTTCAGAGGCAGCAAACCATATAGGATTATTTCATGATTTTTGAAAGAAAGATGTCTCCTTTCATCTTCCATCTCTCTGGCCTGATAACTACTGTGAAGTCATGTAGCTTTCATTGTCTCCTCACTTACAAAAGATCATTTGTATTGTCTGCTGTAACCTTGCTGTGGGATGGTCTGTATGTCAAATGTGTTGCTGATAGGTCAATAAATAAAACACTGATTGGCCAGTAGCCAGACAGGAAGTATAGGCGGGACTAACAGAGAGGAGAACTGAGAGAACAGGAAGGTGGAGGGAGACACTGCCAGCGGCCACCATGACAAGCAGCATATGAAGATGCCGGTAAGCCACGAGCCAGGTGGCAAGGTATTGATTTATAGAAATGGATTAATTTAAGATATAAGAACAGTTAGCAAGAAGCCTGCCATGGCCATACAGTTTGTAAGCAATATAAGTCTCTGTGTTTACTTGGTTGGGTCTGAGCGGCTGTGGGACTGGCGGGTGACAGAGATTTGTCCTGACTGTGGGCCAGGCAGGAAAACTCTAGCTACATAACCTGGTCAGTTGGTGGGTTTTACAGAGCAGCTCTTAGATTTTTTCACCTCTGCCAGGCTTCTTTTACTCATCTCCAGGTGAATAGCTCAGACTGTTTCATAGCTGTCACATTTGAGGACCTCTTGGAGCAGTGTTCGTCACTGACTCTGGGGGTGTGTAATCTGTCATACCTTGGAAAAGTGTGCATTTGTTAAAGGTGTATGACAAAAGATACTGAAATTTTCCAAGGTAACCCTTGATCCTGCCTCCTCAGGTCTCAAGCAGTCCATCTAGGCAGAACCAAAGGCATGTGCATTCAGGAAAGTCTTCCTGTTTGATAGATTATTCACACAACTCTAGAATGTGCCATAAGCCAACTGATGTCATTGGCAGTGCACCTATTCTACATGAGGAAGAAGCCTCTTTGGTGGTTTCTGACTGAATCACATTGCACAGAGTGGTGGAAGGGAATTATACTATGTTAACAGGAAATTAAATTATTTATTTGTTAGTCATTCATTTTATGTGTCAGGAGTACTAAGACCGCTTACAAGGTGATTTCCTGTGCATATGCTTGCTCCCTTCTCTTACTCTCTCCTCCTTCCTCCCTTCTCTCTCTTCTATACTTTCTTTTCCTAACTCATCAGACAGTGACACCTGTCTCATGACAGCGTATTAGAACATCTAGGTCAAACTAGAGGTTACTTCTATTGTACTCTGGAATCCATAGCTCTTTGCTGTCATCTGTGTGTCATGTATGATGTGTGTATTTGCTTGTGATGACTTACTTACTTGGCTTTCATTAACCTTATGAACTCATTCAGGGAAGAGCTGGTGACTTACTAGACTGGCTCGCCATTATCCCTGGGCAATGGAACCTTTATAATTATACTTAATGGGAATGCATGTCTGAGTCATCACAAGTTAAAAAGTTAAAAGGTTAAAAAAGGTTTGTGGAAGCATCTTCTTGGAATAAGTTACAGAAATCTCAGTTGTTCATTAACAATAAGCAGGACGCCTTCTATAAGAATTACATTTTCTCGATTGAAATAGTTTGTCCAGATCCTTTAGAATGAAGTTACCATTTCCTAGTATCTGTATGATATTTTACACACTGCATTTGAAGTCTCTTACTAAGCCATTTGGGGAACATTATTGTGTTTGATCTGCTTTGCTCAAACAGATGGGGCTTTCTTCTCTTCCAGTTAGCTGACATCCAGCCCCTCCCTCCTTTGTGTGCTCCTCATCACTAAGGTAGAACTCCTTAAGGTTATATTAAGATCAACCTCTCCTCTTTTTCTGTAGTGTTATCTTTAATATCATCACCCTTTCCTAGGGTTTCTGTGTCATCCACGCATCACTGATTCCAACATTTCACCTTCAGCTCTGTCTTTTGATTACAGATAGTGATTCATTTCAAAAAGCTTGGTCATGGGTAAAGGTGACTGACGGATCTCTGTGACTGAATGTAGGACTTTTCATCACTTTCAGTAGTGCCTCATTAATACATTCCTGTCAGGAATTTCTAAACAGTATTATGAAAGCCTCATATTCTTTGCTTTATCAGCTGAGCACTGTTCATAGTTCTTATCTGCTCTTCACGACCTTACTCTGTATTACAGTCATGGATTTCAGTGGGAAATTACCATAACATGGGGGCTTAACACAGACATTTCTTACAGTCTTGGAGTCTGAAAGTATGCAGCCCAGGCAGGATCAGGGCCACACTTCCTGTGAAGACCCTAAAGTAGATCACTTTCATGCCTTTCCTACCTTCAGTGGCTCTCAGCCCTCTTTGGTTTTTCTTGTATTGTGCTTGAAGTACTCCAGTCTCTGCCTGTGTGTTCTCTTTTCTTCTCAGAAGAAAAATTGAAGGCTCACACTATTCAATATGACCTCATCTGAGATAACTGTATCTGTAGACCCCATATTTTCATTGTCCTGGGTGGACTCAACCTTTGGGGGGACATTATTCTACTATACTTTTTTTATTAAGAAAAAATTTTATACATTTTACATACCATCTTTCCTCCTCCCACCCCTCCAGCCTTCTCATCCCAACACACCCTCCATTTCCTCCTTCAAGAAGGTAAGGCCTCCCATGGGGAGGTACATTTAGTAGAGGCAGGTTCAAGACCCTCCCCCTTCCTCAAGGCTGTGCGAGGTGTCCCATCATAGGTAGTGGACTCTAAAAAGCCTGCTTATATACTATGGATGGATTCTGATCCTACTGCCAGAGGACCCCTCAAGCAGATCATGCTACATAACTGTCTTGCTATGCAGAGGGCCTAGTCAGTTCCATGCAGGCTCCACAGCTGTTGATTTAAATTTCATGAGTTCCCACTAGTTTGGTTTGGTTGTCTCTGTAGGTTCCCCATCATGATCTTGATGTCCTTGCTCATAGAATCCCTCTTCTCTCTCTTTGACTGGACTCCTGGAGCTCGACCTGGTGTTTGGCTGTGGATCTCTGTATCTGCTTCCATCAGTTACTGGAGAATGGGCTCTATGGTGACAGTAAGGGTATTCACTGATCTGATTACTGGGGTAAGCCAGTTCAGGCATCCTCTTCACTATTGCTAATAGTCTAAGCTGGGGTCATCCTTGTAGATTCCTGGGAACTTCTCTAGCACTGGTTTCTCTCTATCCCCATGATATCTCTGTCTATCATGGCATCTCTTTCATTGCTCTCCTACTCTGTCCCTGTTCCAGCTCAACCACCGTGTTCCCTTATGTTCTCATCCCCCATCCCCTACCCTCTATTGCCCCTGTCAATCCCAGTCTACTGGAGATCTCATCCATTTCCCCTTCCCAGGGTGATCCATGCACCTCTCTTTGGGTCCTCCTTGTTAGCTAGCTTCTCTGGAGCTGTGGGTTGTAGTCTGGTTATCCATTGTTTTACATCTAATATCCACTTATGAGTGAGTACATACCCTGTTTATCCTTCTGAGTCTGGGTTACCTCACTCAACCGAAGAATGGATCTACTATACTTTCTAAGTTAATGCTTCCCAAAGTGCCGTGCATGTGAGACAGGTATAGTGGATAACCCGGGTAAAATCTGGAAGAAACAGTTCCCAGATTCTGTTTCGTGTGTGTGTGTGTGTGGCCTTGGGTGAGTTAGTTATAAGCCTATGCTGCAGCTTCCTATAGTTAAGGATACCCATCTATTGAAACCAGTGTCAAGATGAAAAGAATCCCATGTGTGTTCTGTGCATAGCATGATGCCTCCACAGAAACATGTAGATGACATCTTCTAGAAGACATCTGCTGTCACACCCATTCGGTTTGCTTACTAGGCTCATAAAGGTGTTTGAAAACTTTGTCCACATTCATCTCTTCTTGTTCCTCTTCTTGACTTTACATATTCGGGTCTTTCTTTTTCTCACTGTGTTCATGAGTGAGAGCTGCAAGGAGCATATGGTGGCAGAACAGACACTGTGGATGTACTGACAGGTTTTGTATTGACCCACTTAAAAGTTTTGCATAATGGGATGGTTATAGAATGTGGAGCCTCTTCTGACTCCTGATGGCTACGGGTACCTGAGAATCTTGGAATCCTTGTTAATTTTCATATTTGCCTTCAAGCTACTTTTCTGGCTTGAAAAATGAATTTTTGACCTAATCCCTTGAGTTATATTCTTATTCACTAGTTAGTGCTCTGTACTTACAATTTCCTCATAATTTTTAGAAGCCTCTACAAAGTTGGCTACATTTGTAAACCTTTCTTGAAATCAGCTCCTGGTGACTTCTTTAAACATTTTGGAATTGCTTTTAGATTGCATGTCTCATATTAAACACTAAGGTAAGTATATTTTAAGGAAGCCTGAGGTAAGCAAGAACACAGGATCATCTCTCCCCTGAGAGCCTTCTGGCTTCATTTAAAGTTTTTTTTTGCCTCAACGTATGTCTCATTTTACATTATTATCTGCAGTGTTTTCTCCCTGTGGTAAAACTACAGTATGTATTTCAGGTGATAGTACAGTTCAGTGCTTTCTTTGGGACTTTAGATGCATTCACAAAGGAACAGAAGTCTTTTGAGTACTTTCCTGTTCTTTACTAACCAACCTGGTCTTGAATTTGTGGTGTTCTTCCTGTCAGTCTCCTGAGTGCTAGCATTATAGGCACAAGCCACAATACCCAGCTGTCTTACTTAATATGAATTGCTATATGTGGTTGGTGGAAATCTTAGGGGATAGTGCAGATCTAGTGAGAAAATAATTACATTACAGAAATTTAAAGTTTCAAGTGTTACAAAGTGGTTATATATGAAAAATTTAAAAACCTATAGGAATTTATTGGGTTTAATCTGTAGGGTATCATTAAAGGCTTAGAATGATAGATATGGAAATAAATTGCTGTTTTGAGAATAAAGAGGTATTAAAATATAACATAGCAGTCATTTAAAAATGAGATAGATCTCTCTATCATGGTATCTCTTTCCTTGTTCTCCCACTCTGTCCCTGTTCCAGCTTGATCATCCCATTCCCCTATGTAGCATGAATCTTAACAGGTCTTATTAATAAAAACAAATCTGGGCTGGGTATTGGGGTGAATGCTGGAAGATCAGAGAAGTAGAACAAGCCACAGCTTCCTCACTTTGCCAGTTCCTTAGCTGATCCTGTTTCCTCAGATTGGAAGCCTCTGAGTCTTCATCCAAATGGATTTTAGCTGAACTGCTGCTAAAAGCCTAAAAGCTTAATCAGCCAAAAGCTTCTAGTTTCTGGTCTTCACACCTTATATACCTTTTTGTTTTTTGCCATCACTCCCTGGGATTAAAGACTTGCTTTCTGGGATTAAAGGCGTGAGTCACCATGCTTGGCTGTATCCTTGAACACACAGAGATGCAGGTAGATCTCTGCCTCTGGAATGCTAGGATTAAAGGCGTGTGCTACCATTGCCTATCCTCTATGTTTAATATTGTAGCTGTTCTGTTCTCTGACCCCAGGTAAGTTTATTAGCGTGCACAAATTTTTGGGGACCTAGGTTTTCAGATAGAACATATGACTTAGGTCTTGTTACACTTATGTTCTGGAGAGAAACAGGGTGCTAGGGAAATTCCCAGATATCCACAGGATGACCCCACCTTAGACTGCTAGCAATAGTGGAGAAGGTACCTGAAATGGCCTACTCTGGTAATCAGATTGGTGAAAACCCTAACTGTCATCATAGAGCCTCCATATAGTAACTGATGGAAGCAGATGCAGAGATCCACAGCCAAGCACCAGGTTGAGCTCCAGTCAAAAAGAGAGAAGAGGAATTCTATGAGCAAGGTGCATCAAGATCATGATGGGGAAACCTACAGAGACAACCAAACCAAACTAGTCAGAACTCATGAACTGTGGCCCAATAGCTGTGGAGCCCCCATGGGGCTGGACTAGGTCCTCTGCACAGGCCAGACAGTTGTTTAGCTTGATCTTAAGGGGCCTCTGGCAGTGTGATCAGGATCTGTCTCTGCTGCATGAGTGGGCTTTTTGGAACCCAGTGCCTATGGTGGGACATCTTACATAGCCTTGTTTCAGGGGGAGGGACTTGGGCCTGCCTCAGCTGAATGTACCAGCCTCTGCTGACTCCCCATGGGAGTCCTTGCCTTGGAGGAGGTGGGAATGAGGAATGGTTGGGGCGAGGTAGCTGGGGGAGGGGTGGGAGGAGGGAGGAGAGGGGCACTGGTGGTTGGTATGTAAAATGAACAGAAAATTTCTTAATAATAAAAAAAAATATAAAAGTGAGGTGGAGCTAGGTGTTTGAGAACACTGAAAAAGGACCTGGGTTTTCAGATAGAACATATGACTTAGGTCTTGTCACATTGGTTTAGAATGTACAGGCCCAACATTCAGGAGACAGATCTTGTTCAGACATAGGCTTTGGGTAACTGAAGCTGTTAGCAGTGATATGCTTACTTAGCTTTAGCTGATCAGAGGTCCTGGTAATGAGCTAAAGAATGCTAGTGCTTAGTGGTAGATAAGTTCACAAGGAAGGAGAAAGATTATGGATGTGGTGAGAATCGAGGTGGATTAAACCCAAGATTCCAGTATGGGTAATGGATAGGTGTAGTGGATACAGTTGGATGAGTGGACTGTAATGAGAGGACATGACCGTTTCTCTAATATATTGGGATAAGTTCATTTTGTCTCATGCAAATGGTGCAACATTGGGGTTGATGATAAGATTTAAACCTGATTATTAGAGTGAGTGATCAAATAAAGTTGACAGTATAGTATGGAGATTAGTATTGGTGAAATTATTAAGGCCACTCCACGTAGTTAAAAGGAGATTTATTTAATGGCGTAACTTACAAATTAAGGGATAGGTAGGTCGCGGGGTCTGGGGAAGGTGTATCGCAGTCCAGCGGTGTTCTCTGGAGCTCTGCTTGGCCCACCTCCACCATCCAGGGTCCCGGCACCGAGCAAGAGCGCAGCCCATCCAGATCTCAGGTCTCCAGGCGCCTCCCTTGGCCCCGCCTTGTAGGCATGACAGTTGCCAAAGTCTCAATGGTGGTTGGAACTTCCAGATCAAAGCTGGAATGGCTACCCACTACAATTAGGGACTGTGACAACATAGAATAATTAAAGTGAAAATATATTTAATCTTATTTTTAGGGAAAAGATAATTGAAAAAAGCCTATATGTTCTGTTAGCATTGTGAAGTGTTAGATGACTTTCATAGTGCACATATATTTATGTTATAATACATTACACAAAACTCTTATTATGGTGCATAGTAAAACTAATGATCACATGATATTTCTTAGGAAGATTTTGATTATTCAGAACTGGAAGATTTGCTGTAGAAGGTCATTTAAAAATGATTGATGATAATAAACCCATACGTTTAAAAATGTGTGTGACCTCTTAACCTTGACAGGTTTCCATAGTGAAATGTCTTGACTTTTGCATTTGTAGCTTCAAAGGCATCATTAGAAATTAAATTAACTGCCATGCTTTGAAATCTTTAAAACTGTGTATTTGATCATCCTTCATGATCATTGAATTTTTCTAGTTGTCATTATTCCTTCTTCATTTTATAATTAACTAAAACCATAGCCTGGAAAGAACATGAGTGATTTGATTCTTGTTCTGAAAAAGCCACTGAAAATTTAATACCTGCAGAAAAATAGATAACTATCACAATCATTTTGAGTCATTGTAACTAATTCTTATCCTTTCCTCCATGGTGCATAAAAGTATACCCAGATTGAGCTTTGATTTTTTAGGACAAGTTTTAAAATTTATTTTAAAATTGAATATAGGTACTCAGTTTGACAAATGTTATATCCTCTCCTTAAATGGCTACTTATGAAATCAAGACATTTACTTGACAGCATGAAGGTAATTAAAGGGATGATACAAATTACAAACCCAGTTCGCAGGTTTGGTTAGAAATTCTAGTTAGTACTTCACAGTTGCCACTTGTTTGTGTTTCTATGTAATCACAACTGATTACTTTCTTAATAACCCACAAATAGCAGCAGCAGAAGGATTTTCAATTAAATTATTGGGGAGTGTCAGTTCCTGTTGTCTGGTGTGAAGTCTTGAAGCTGTTTTATAAAAACTGTAGAAATATACTTGCATCACAGTAGCAATAAGAAATCAAGTTCTTTATTCTCACATATAGACTCATCTTAAACGGTGAGTACCACAAGAGTAATTTCATTATTTCGCGTGAAGAACTGAGACTTCTGTATTAATGGATTTACCTTTCCCCAAGCTCGCTTTGCTGAACAGCTGATTCTTAAAATAATAACTTTACTGTCTAGGTAGCTTAGTCTTTTTAGGATCAAGCCATTTTTGTGTAACTAATTTTCTTAGATGCAAAATGCTCATCCTGTATTTTCTCTTGGTATTTCTCATGTCATTTTGTACTCTGCCATCTGTACCTGTCAGAGGGAACCTGTGTTGCAGTGAGTTCTTGCAGTGTTCTTTCTGATGCAGTTCCCCTGCTACTGGGAACACGGCTTGAGGGGAGTTTAGGTATGTCTCCTGAAATGAACCTGGTCCTATCTGATCTTTGGGATCATCATGAAGGGACATAGTACTGAAGCCCATGATCTTAGCTCTTTGTCTTTAGTTTTGAAAACCTGAAAAATGCCACTCTCTTTTGGCTCTTGTGCCTCTGGGACCTGACAGCTTTCTCATGTTTTTATATTCTAGGAGGCCACAGGAGATATTCTGAATCCTTGAAATCTATACCCAAGTCATGCCTTCAGATATACTGTGTGAGATACTCTGTCACGCCCCTCTTCCAAGCCACATTAACATTCCCTGTCCTATAGGGAAAGAATTGTGCTGACACTCAGTCTTTTCTTAGGACAATTATTTTCAGAATATGATTTTCAGAAATGATTATAAATGATAAAACATTTCCAGTTGCAATACAGCATGGTAGCCTTGTACACAAACCTAGCAGAAATAAATTATTCACAGATTCACCCTTGCTATTTTGGCATAACTTTGTATCATCTATTATAATAAATTTGACAAAAGCTAGATATTTTTCAGAGACAGTCTTCTAGTCCCTACAAAGGTTCAGCTTTGGCAGGAAGATTTTGTCAAGTCACTTAAATTCGATTTCCTTTTCTGTCTGTCTTTGTCAGATTCCCACGACCATGTTCCTTCTTGCACACCCAGCCTTCCTTTCTCCACAAGGACGAACAGTGTTTAGTTTACTTTCTTTTCTCTCAATAAATTATGTGATGCAGACATCAAGCTCTTGGCATGGGAATGGGGGATGAGAACATGTGACATAAAACTATTTAATATTCTAAAAATGCTACCTGCTAAAGGTTAAGATTGTGTTACTATAATAAGATTTCCTGACTCAAGTTTTTCATCTCTGTCAAGTGGTAGTTAATAAAAATAGAGACATTGTTGTCATTTGTTGGTTTAATTCTTTGACATCAATAGTCTTTTGTTTTAAGCAACAATTTCCAGAATTTAAAATCCTGAATCATGACATGACACTAGTGGAATTCAGGTGTTTCTGGTACATGGACTGCTCTCACCCAATGTGAGGTTGAACTGTCGACCTTGTGTACATCCTACTTCACAAATGAGTCTGTCAGATATGCTAAGCCTATAGGCTGAAGATGATGCCCCAACACTGTGGAGAAACCTCAGGTGACTGTCCAGGCAGCTGGCTGTTTCTGTCAACTCACAAATTTTTTGGAAGTTGCTTGCATGCACTTTCTGTTTTTATTTTTGTTAGCTAATATTATTTCCTTCTTGGGTCTCTGAGGGAGTTGAAGATTAGTTAGTTATAGTTGAAGGTTAGTTAGTTATAGTTGAAGATTAATTAGGATAGAAAGTGAATTAGATACATTTTGGACTTAACAAAATAGGATAGATAATGAAATTATTTTCTCTGAATTTGTCAAATACAAATGGACTAGACATTGTTTAGACATTTATTACTTGTATATATTGTATATAGTCATTGTACTTTTGTATATAGTTTTTCTTTTGTTAGTTATAACCTTTTTCTTTTTTTTCCTTTTTATTAAAATAGAAAAGGGGAAAAAAAAAAAAAAAAAAAAAAAGAAACAACACAAATGGGGGGGGGCGTTGGGGGGAAGGTGAGGGGGACGGGAGGGGGGAGAACAAGGGAATCCGTGACCAATATGTAGAACTGAATTGTATTGCAAAATAAATTAAAATAAATTAAAAAAAAAAAAAAAAAAAAAAAAAAAGATATTACAAGTTTCATACATTTCTGTAGTACTATGGTGGATTATGGCGCCCCTAGTGGAGAAAATATGCACTTTCATGTTTTCACTATTCGTAGTGAGCAGATTATTCAATTATGTCTAATATGAAGTTAAAAACAGATGTGATGGATGTAGAGAAAGGAGAAGCATTTTTCTTCTATGTGACTTTTATGGTATTCTGACACATCTAAATAGAAGCAAAAAACAACTGTACTTTTGTTCAATATATAAGGAAAGCATTTTACAATGAGTAGTTTTCATTGTCTTTAACAAACATAAACTTATTGCCTAGAGTTTTTTTTAAGAGTTTTATTGCTTTCTGATTATTTTTAAATGCTTATTGTCTCTTGTTAACTAGCCCCAGTAATTGTCAAACTAGTGCCTGTTTTCTCAGCCTTTTCCAGGAGAAGCCTTGGGTTTCTATTAAAGTGTTTTACAGGGGCTCCCCACATGTCACATTTCACACAGTGAACTATGCTGTTTTATAAAGATCTTTGAATGCAGTGCCAAGGCCTCCCACTCATTGTTTTATGGGCTCCATGTGGGATCGGCATCCCTGACGAGGGAAGCCCTATGTCAGAGGCTGGGGGAGTGAGGACATATCGAACTCAGAGAGAAAGTTTTAGAGACTCCTAGGGAGCTCTAGTGGTGTTGCCAAGAGTGAAAGCAGAGCCACAAAACATGCCAGATGCCACCTGATTTTAAACAGGACACCACTTTCAGAGAAGACTCTCTGGACTACATTTTTGGGGAAATCAGAAACTGTGCTATACTTTATGCTTATCACTGGTGAGTTACCACTTTCCAAGTGGTTGAAAAAAATGCAACTAACTAATATTTTTATGTGTTCCTTCAAGGAGGGAGAACTCATTGTGGATATCTGTGAACATTTAGTCCTGGAACAATGTGTTCAAATTTGTGTGCTTTCCTTATCTTTTTCTTCAGAGAAGGTTAAGGAAGCATATTTTTGAGTTATTAACCATTCCATTCCACAATCTACTCTAAAAGTAACTTTCTTGAACTTTTAAGACACAGTTTTGGTGGTCAAATTGAAATTTATACTGCTTGACCCAGCTGAACATTACTTTTCTCCAGGCTATCTTGGCATCTAGTTGGCATTTTAAACCTGTCTGTCCTCTATCCACTGAGGACAGATATTCTCAAGGTGGAGCATGGTGTCACAAAGTGTTGTTGGATTGGTTAATGTTGAAATGTGATCAGAATTTGAGTGCTACACCTCAGTAGATCTGAAATAGTAATGTTGTTTCCTAAGAGAAGAAGGAATACATCCAGTCTCCTTACAGAATGCTAGCATTCAAACAAAATTACACGTTGATGCTCTTTGCAAAATTTGATGTATTATATGAGGAAATTAGTAAAGGAGAAAAGTACAGTTTTTAAAGTAGATGATATAGGCTAATCTTAAAAAATTCTAATATTTCAAATAAATCTTGGATACCAGCTATTTATGAAAAACACTTATCACTGGCATTTTGTTGCCATCTCTCTTATATATGTACATAACAGATTCTCTTTCTGGGATGTGTGCAGTGTGTGTTGGTGATTTGCCTGTCTGCTGTTCTGTTACACAACTAACTCAACAGCAATGAGTGATGTGGACAACATGATACAGGTGAAGGGCTGAATTAGTTTGATTCCTCAGACTACAGGATGTATTTAAATGGTTTGTTATTGTTCTATTAGCCTAAATATCATTTTTGTCCTTCCAAAGTTGGTTCAAAATAGCAGAATCTGAACTAGGGAGAAAGTCGTGGTGATGATTGATACATCACTGTGCTGTAGGGAACTTTTCATCTCAGTTATATTATTCAGCATAAACTCTGATGTTTAGATGGCATACTCTTCTTCACTGTATAGTAGATGAGTACTAGAAGCCAGCACTTTATCTCTGGATGGTTCCTTGATGTATCTTTATTTGAATAAGAAGTAACTTTATAGTATGGCCCATAAAATAAAACTTAATAGTCTCTATTATGATAAACATTAAGCTACCTTTCCAACTTCTGTGAGCTTAAATTGCTAAAGACTCAAACCCAACTTATGCCTTGCTTTATGTATTACCAATGTGTCTTCTTTAGGCTGTGCTAAAATTTCCCCTCTATTTTGGATTCTGATGGACAAATTGAAGAGCACACACAAAGCTGTGTGTTGTTGTTCAGTCCCTATATCCCAATGAGTTCAATCAGAAATGCTGTTATTGATACATTTCCCACCATGGTTTTCTAGAGTGCTATAGTCTTGCAAATTAGCTTTCTGTATAACTAATTTTTATTCAGTTTGATTTATAATTACCGACTGGATTTTTGTGTATTTTTATGGACATGGTGGTGAAATTTTATGATGAATACAAAACTTCGTATCTTTAGTATCTGAATGCATAAAAGTCTTCAGTTAAAATTATTAATTTGAAGATAATATGATTTCAGCAATGCATACACATGCCTGTACATATACAGTAGCTTCATGAGTTTACTTTATATATTGTTATCTCTATCAGTATTGTAGGGGTAGCACATGCTATTCCTATTTGTAGATAAGAAATCTGAGTTTTGAGGGATTTTTTTTGTGCTTTGACCTGTATTTATTTATTTATTTTTTTTAATTTTATAATAAATTTAATTTTACGTATCAGCCACGGATTCCCCTGTCCTCCCTCCTCCCCCCTGCCCTCCCCCCAATCCACCCCCCATTCCCACCTCCTCCAAGGCAAGGAATCCCCTGAGAAATCTGAGTTTTAAGACAGTTGGATACCTATGTTACAATCAAATGTCAAGTCAGTAGATTTACAGATGATTATGAGATATCATGTGAGTGCTAGGAACAGAACCTGCATCCTCTGCAAGGACAGTACATGCTCTTAACAGCTGAGTCAATTCTCCAGCCTGAGAGGAAGTATTTAAATTGAAGACATTATTTTGATGCTGAGTTTGCTGGTAATTGGTGTCTTCAGACCCCACTCTAGGTGGTACCTGCTAATACTAGGTGGTCAATAATTGTTGAATGAACTATACGGCTTGAGTTCAAATTATGGAGTTCCACTAGATGAATGCACCTTCTTGAATTTGTTTTCCAACTGAATAATCATGAGTTTAGTTCATTTATTCTTTTAGTCACAAAGCTGTTCAGATAAAGTCATTTCCAGAAGCTGTGCTTACATAAGTGATAAAATCAGATATGTTCTCCTTGGAGCTGGGATAGTAGGAGAGGGTGTCTCTAGTCACCACACCCTAGGCACAGTCTGAAATGTACTCGATTAGATTATCACTCAGCTCAAAGATAATTCATGTTCTAGATTTTAGTAATCTTGTAAAGGTCTGACTTATGTTCAGACTTGGTCTTGGGAAAATATATAGTATAGCAGTTAATATAAGGACGAGTAAACTGCTCTGGAGGGTTGTCTTTGGCACAGAGTTGCTTCCTATTATTATGGGATCCACTTTAAAGTTGTTATGTCTTGACCAGCATATGTTGTTTTGGGGATTCAGGTATTTGCTTTCAGTTTTGGAAGAAATTCCTGGCCTTTTTGGGAATGATATTTTTTTTAAGCCTTTGAGAACTCTTTTTTTTTGTTATTAAGAAATTTTTTATTCATTCCACATACCAACCACAGATCTCCAACCTCATCCCTTCTCTTGCTCCTCCCCAGCCTTCCTCCCCAGCCCATCCCCCATCCCCTTCTCCAAAAAGGTAGGAGCTACCCCAGGTGCGTGAACTGGCTTCTTGGAGCCCATTGCCTATGGTGGGACACCTTGCACAGCATTGATGCAGTGGGAGGGCTTGGACCTGCCTCAGCTGAAAGTGCCGGGTTTTGCTGAGAATGATTTTTTTCTTTCTCTCTACCCTTAGGCACTCAAAACATTCATTTAACATATATGGATCACTCCTATTTGGCAACTTTAATTGTTTTATTTCAGTTTTCATGAGATACACAAGGTAAATTAGAACTTTGCCTGAACTGTGTCTTATATTGTGACTTCTTCCACCTAGAATTCTAGGGAGATCTTACTCTTATATTGGAGAAAAACAGTATTAATAACAAGATGTTTGTATTATAATTATTTTCTCAGCATTTACATCCCCAAGAGACTGTAAGGAGTTGAGAACCTAAAGGAAGACCTAGTGTCTACTGCCTTATTCTTGGATGAACAGTTCACTGTTTTTCACTATGATTCAAAGAACTGCAAGCCCATCACATCTATTAGATCAGAAACGTACTGTGCTTTTTCCTCCTAATAACACTGCCATCAGCCAGACCCCAGTGAACTCAGGGGTGTCTGTCCTTCCAGTACCAACAGCGTAGGAGTCAGATACACTTAGAATGTCTCACAGTCTGTATCTACCTTTCCCTTTTCACTTTACTCCAGAAATACAATTGGCGCATGATTGTATGTGTACACATGTGCATGTACCACATGGGTGTGTGTGGGTATGTTCACTCACATGGCCCTGTATGGAGGCGAGAGGTTGATGGCTGGGATGTCTTCCTCAGTTGGCTTTCCACTCTGCTTTTTGAGACAAGGCGCCTCACTGAACTCGGAACTGCTGTTTTAGCTGGATTGGATAGCAATAGAGCTATGGGGTCAGCATGTCTTGGCTTCCCCCCCCCCCATAGTTCTGGGATTACAGGTGCATGCTGTCACACCTGATTTTTTTATGAGAGTTGTTATCTGAACTCAGGTCCACAATCTTGTGCAGCAAGCCCTTTATCAACTGAGCCATCCCCAGCCCTGAGAAATATGATTTTTAATGATAGACATTTTGAAAAAGGGAGGCAAAGGAGTGCAGGTTAGTCATTCTCCCATTGACCTGTAACCAGAAATGGCACAAATATAAATGATATTGAAGATAAGTATTTATCTTGGTGAACTCGCCTATCCCCATTTTTCCTCGACATTTATTTTTTATGTTCAGGCCTGCACTAGCCATGGCTTGCATGTAGAGGTCAGAAGATAAGCCGAGGGAGTTTGTTCTCTGCCTTGACCATGTGAGTTCCAGAGAGTAAACTCAGGCCAGGCAGCAGCAGGTGCCTCTGCTTGCTGAGGCATTTCGCTAGGCTTCACTGTTGTTTCTATTGATTGTGTACTGGTTTCCTAACATTAGCCAGCCATAGCCTGTGATTCTTATTTAACAGCATCGTTTGAGAATAGTTTCACAGACCAACCCAATCTTTCACCCAGTGTTAGGACAAGTTAGAACTGATGCCTTAAAAATTCTAAGCACATATCAAATTCAAATGTAAAGAGAATCACAGAAATGTTTTGCAACTTGGTCATGTACTAGGATGTCTTACTGGGAGTTTGAGTAGTTATAAGGACTCTATCCATCTGTTCAGAAAGATACAGGAAAAAACAACTCCAAGATTTTAAAAGGTGAATTATGTGATAGTGATGGATGTTGGTGGAAATAGCTTTTCTCAGTTGCTCCAGATGTTGATTGGCAGTATTCAGGAATTTAGAATGATTCAGTGAATGTTGCTGGCGGCAGTTTGATTTCATGCAGCAGAGATTCCCTGCTAGGCACAAATTCCTCCCTTCCTCCCATCTGTGTTTCTGAAAATTACATCTTTGATAAGTATGGCTTCATGATGAATGCTTGGGTAACACTATTGATGAAAGATAGGTGTGCTCCTCCAGGTTCATCACATTGTACTTAATAGTTTTTAATCTACATAGATCTTTTATAGGCTTGCAAATTTTATATTCTACTTTTCTTATGCATAGCAATTGTATAATCATCTCTAGGCATTAGATTCTTTTGTTTTTTTCTTTTATATTTGATGCTCAGCATTTTGAGAAGTGCTTTTCTACATTCTAGAGTATTACTTAAATAAGATATTTAAATGTTACAATTTTTATTTAGTGCCAAGCACAATATTAGCCTAGAGGATTTTGCCCTCGAGTTCAGATGCATCTGCCATCTTGAGTGGATGCTCCAGGGACCTGCCTTATTTTGTTTCTCTCAAGAACACCTTGTTAAATCTGGTGATCATGTCCAAAGTCAGCAATGCATGCTGAGTTTTGTGAGTTATTTGGCTATATATTAGGTTGCATATTTTAAAGCTGTCACTATTTTCATTGAAGCTTTTGGTGTTATATTGATTTATTGTGTTTCTCTGTTTATGTATGCATGTGAATTATAAATGGCTACCTTTGCTTTTTGCAGTTTTAAAAACATAGTGAAAAATAGTACCTTTGAATGGTGCGCATAGGTGAAAATCCAGTAGATAGCATAGAGAAGACAGATTATCTCTAATTAACTTACGTTCTGATATTTTATTTATTTATTTATAAAGTGCAATTAAGATATTTCACATTCCTTTGAAAGTTAAAAGGTATTTTTCACCTTTGGTAGGATTGTAAGATTTACTTTAAAAAATGTATTTTTCCCAAGATCCAAAAACTGTTTATATATAATCCATTTTCCCCAAATTCTTAAGTTATATCAACAATGATTTATGAAATCAATGATCTGGACATAAGTACACATCACAGGCTTGCAATATGGAGGGGACAGTTACAGCTCTTGTGTACAGACCAGTTTGTTCGTTTCTAGTGGGTCACTGATGAATTGATGTGGCTGTAAACTATATGAACACATTAATATTTTGGTTAAGTTCAATAAACACTGAGTGTTTGCTATGATCAAATTCTTGGGTCCCTCTAAATGAGAAATAACTATGGCACATTTTTTCTCTTCTGTAGAACCACCAGATTACTAATGCATAAGGCAATAGCAAAAATAAGCAATATTTGAGACATAACATAGGGAGCATATAAAGCACCATCTATGTGAAGATTCAGATATATAGAGCCAGAGACAGAAGAGGAAAAATAAAATCATGAAGGAATCAGTGTCTGAGATTATGAAGGGACCCAGGTTTGTGGTTATTATGAGAGTTGAATTAGTATGTGGGTGAGAAGGGATAGAGAAATGGCAGAAATGGTATGGATGCTGTTAAAGGGTCAGAGACTGGGAGGTGGCAGAGATAAACTCTGGAATAGCAGGCCTTATATTCACACATGAAGAAAGTGCCTGAGTATATTCCCTTATCCTGCCCGGAGAGAAGAGCAGTTACTTGGTACTGGGTTTTTTGTGGAGACCCTTTGGGACTATGCTTTGGCAGACCTGGGATGAAAAGATACACAGGAGTATGTAGCACAGAGGTCCATAAAGAAAAAGACCAATGTGTGGCTCATTTGGTGTGTAGAATCCATTATGTTCAGTAGCTCATGGGATATAGAGGATCAGGGAGGCTGGAGTTAAAAGATAATTCTGGGATTTGGAGGCTGAATATCTTTGGAATTTTAACAGAAATTAAGAAATCAGAGCAAGTAGTTGTTTTGGAGAGGACCATGTAGGAATTCAGTGAAAAAGACATCATAGGTGCTATTTTACCTGGGGCTCTAATAAGCACAAGTCTCATTTGATGGCTAAGCATGTGTTTAATAGTAGCATCTGCAAGTCTTTCTAATGAATATGGGAGGTTCTTTACAGATTTTCTAGAGTTTTGTGCAGCACCTGTGTTTACTGTACACAAAGGCAGACTTTTAAATTGTGTTAAACTAAGCAAATCTGAATCGAAATCTCTAAATTTCTGACTGGTTATTTTGTGACAACACTGGCTAGGTCTGCCTTGGGTGTCATGAAAAGGACGTCTCATGCAGCAAGTCCTGTAGTGCCAAGCTTGGTAAGTGTTATATTCTGAAATAAACGTCTTTCCCCTTGACTCTCTAAAACTGAGCCCCATTTTTTTTGTTAGTTTTGGGGAACCTAAAATAAAAGCCAGGTAGGATACATTATGTTTCTGAACATCCATTTATCAGGTTATGAAACTGGGGACTTTTTTTTTTCTTTTCAGTTATGAAATTCTCAAAGCAACTTCTATATCTAATAGTTTCAAGTAATTCTCGTCTCTGGACTTCCTCTTTTATAACTAATTCACTAAGTGCCAATCACAAATATATATTTTCTTTACCCTTTAAAGCAGTTTAGGAGGAAAACTTCTTTTAAGAACTTGGGCCTATAACTTCATGGACTCTCAATTATTAAACACTATTGTGGCATAATTTTCTTCATAATCTAGAGTCAAGACAATGTTGAAAATAATTAGTGACTCCTGACACTAAAATTCCAAATGAGAGTGTGATATAGCTATCATTGTCACCACTGAACAACTCACCCTGACTTCAAGGACAGCCTCTATTTAACTGTTGAACCTTTTTTTTTTTTTGAGATTAATATAGTTACACCATTTCTCCCTTCCCTTTCATCCTTCCAAACCTTCCATACACCTCTCCTTTACATTCATGGTCTCTTTTTAAAAATTGTTATTGCATGCATATATGTATATACATATATATTTCTAACTATAACCTGTTCAGTCTGCATAATGTGTGTTTTCAGGGCAGATGGTTGGTGTCCCTCAGGGCACTAGGGATCTTTGTGGAGAAGCTCTTGCTGAAGCTGTAGGCATACCTGCTGCTTTATTCCCACCTAGGGGAGATACTTAAATTTTTTCTTATTTTACAAGAATGATTTTGAAAATTGTTGGTTTACTTGATGTAGATATTCAAGGAAGTTACCTTGTAGACAACGAAGAAAACCCACAGAAATAGAAAGTGTGTATTACCTTTGTTATTGCTTCTCTCCCTACCTCCACATGGAATTAACTCAAAGATATGTGGGAGCTTGGCAAGCTCCATGTCCTGTGTCCGATCTCACTTGTTTTCCATCAAATGCCAGCACCCACAGAATGGTGCATGTCTATGAACAAATCTATGAGCCAGATCTGATGAGGGGAATGTGAGGTAGTGACTTGGTGGGTGGTGGGAAGCAGAAATTTAACACTTCATTGAGTCAGGGTAAGGTTGGGGTGTTGCCAGTGTCATGGAGTTTACATCAAAATGCCAATGGCTGTCATATCAGGATGCCTGAGGCAGGTCAGAGTTTTGTAGATTTTGGCCAAAAGACTGTTTGAGTTGAGAAATAAACATTTAGAGGTCTGACCATTGCCCCAACATCCTCTTGCATTCTCTAGGGCCTTACTTCTCTCTCCTACCCTTAATTAGCTTAGCCTAGGGGTAAAATTCAGGTTACTACCCTAGTAATCACAGAAATGGAGCAGAAAGAAGAGCTGTTTGCTCTGATTTCATCAGGATGGAAGAAAATGGGGAAACAGACAGGTAGAGAGACAATGATACAGAAATGTGTCTGTGAGAAATAGACAGGGATGGCCTTGGCTCAAGAAACAGTTTGGATTGTAAAAGCAGATGTAACAATGCTCCTTGCTCTCAGGAGTGTAATGCATCTTTTGAAACAGCTTAGAAAGTTGGCGATGTTGATTCAAAATGCTATTTAAAAACCGACTTTCAAAATGACATATTTTAGGGAAACTGTAACTGTCAATTTGAAGGATGGGATTCTGTTCAACAGAGCTTGTAAAAATACCCATGGCCATATGTGAAACAGGTTTAAGGCAATTTGTCATAAATAAATGAGTTTGTCAAACACACACACACACACACACACACACACACACACACACACACACACACACACTTCTTACTTATTTTATTTATTTATTTATTTATTTATTTGGCCTCAGAGGAAAAAATCCAGATTCTTAGATAGTGAAATACTGACATTTTAAAAGCATGTATCATATATAAGAAGATAATGCATTAATATGTATGTTACTAAGAAACTGTAGTTTTAGGACAGAGATTAATTATGCCTGGAGGGAGGTATGTTTGTTTACCTGGGGGTTATGAAGACTTGCTGCATTTGGTTAAAGTTAAGAGTCTTAGCTAGCAATTGGTGCGAAAGGCACCCTTTCTCTTATCACTGATAACATGAGAAACCCTACCTTCAGTGATGGCAACCTCATTTGGTCCAAACTGGTACACTTGTTGACTTTATAATAAAAATAAGCCACTGCTTTAGTTGTGTGTAGTTCTATATGCAAACAATATTTGTGGCAACTTGGGATTGATTTTTCTCTCTCTTCTTCGTATAAGTGTTCATGTTGTATACAAAAAGTTTTCTACATAATATACACAAAATGTTAAAATTGGAGTGAAGCTATGTATATAGTTTATAAACTATATTTTTATTTCTTTCATTTAACAATTCTTTGTGTGCCTGGCATTATCTAAGAGTTTTTATAATATATCTTGTAAGTATTTCTCAAAATCATGATAAATAGTTCAGTAAATTGTGAATTAGAATATTAAATTAATTAAATGTCGTGTTTTTGAAAAATGTCTGCAAGCTCTTCTACTTGGCATTGGCTGTTCCTCCTTCTTCTTAAATTCCACTTCTGTCATTTCCCTTGTTTCCCTGGCAAAGACTTTATTTATTTATTTATTTCCTCCATAATTCTCTTTCTCTGTGATAGCTTCTCTGGCAAATAGGCACTTTCTCTGTCTTCCCATAATTCCTGTAATACAGCTCTACTTTCTCAATTAATGCCTTAATGTACTTGCTACATTGCTCTCTTGCAGTGTTTTCCAAACCCTTCATGGGCACACACTGCCTTCTGTTTTTCTCTCCACCCCTAGCTCTCAACACATTCACTGATGGAGAGTGAATCATGGTTGAATGAATGAACTGTTTGCTTTGTATGTTTAGCATCATGCTATTTATATTGTGAAGAGCAATTAGAAGAATATGAGCTTTAATTTTTGTGGCACTTCAAGTGTTAAATGTCTTTGAAATTCTACTTTTTATTTTTGTGTTTCTGATTTTTATGAAAAAGAAACTCAAGAAATTATGCTTTAACAATCTTCCAGGCAATGGACCTAAACCTGTGGAACATTAGATAAACTCAAGCTTTTGAGCACCAACATAGGTTGTTCAGGAGAAAGCTTGAGTTGTCATTTTTGCAACTGCCTTTTAGCAACCTGATGTTGGGTGAGCAACCCTGCATGTTGGGTGGATTTCAAGTGGCTTAGACTTTGGGATCACTTTACGGTATGTGCTCACGTTGTGTAACCACTCTATTGTATAACAGATATTTGTTGAGAGAGAGATGGTGCCATTGTAAACTGAGTTACTGTTTATTCTGTTATTTATTTCTCACTGCTGCTTTCAGAGGTATTCAAGAATCTTTAAACACCCAGTTTTCATATGTGTAAACTGGCTTTGAGCACCTGATCTCTTGTGTACTTCTGGGTCAGTGATATGGTGAAAACATTTCACTGTACCAAACCCTCCCTTGACAAAAGAGAGGGGAGAATGTAAGAGAACCTGCCTGCCTCCTGATGCAAAGGTGTTGTGTGGTATGATAGTCAACAAACATTGAATTTCTTGAGTTTTAAACTATGTATGGTATGTGGTTCTTTTAGATACGGTAGCTAGTGACTGGTAAGATACGTGATAACTGAGTTCCCTCCCTCCCTAATTTGTGTGTGTGTGTGTGTGTGTGTGTGTGTGTGTATCTGTGTGTGTGTCTGTGTGTGTGTCTATGTCTGTATGTTTGTTTGTGTAGGCTTATGTGTTGTATATGGATGTTTTATAAACGTGATTTGGCTCATTTTAGCCATTTGTAGCATCCACAAATATTTTAATCAAGTGTATAATCTTCCCATGAAATGCTCCAGAGTTTGTCATATGAAATTGTTCTTTCATTTTAGTGCTAATTCACAGCAAATTATTTCATCCTTTTCAGGTTGATTTCATAGAGTGTTAAGTGCCATTTAAATCTTCCTTAGATACGAAGCCATTTATTTTCCCCTAATCACTTAAAGTAGCACCAACTTATCAACTGGAGTTTTTCTCCATTTTATGCACACACCAAGCTGCTTTTGACTCACATGCATGTTTCTGCCTTTAGGTCAGTGGGAACTTGTCCCAGCCATGTTTTCTTTTTCCCTTCATTCCTAATTTCTCTCAGGAACAAATGGCAGCACAGTTAAGCATTAGAAATGTGTAGCTGAAGGTGCTAACCTAAACATCAGTGCCAGGATATGAACGAGACTTAATAGACTAATTAATTTGTCTACTGCACCCTGACCTGGGAATTACACACAACAGCCTATACTATGGAACCCAGAGCCTGGGATCCAGAGTAGGGAAAATGCAACTTTTGTGTCCTTTCTCTACCAACATACAGTGAATACTGGGTTCTTTTTAGAAAATGGATTTTTAAGGAACCTTCCTCCATTACATGCTTTTGAAAGTATGGTGCTGTATGATGCTGTGTGATTTTTGTTGTTGTTGCTCCAGTTCCCTTATTTTACAGGTTACAATATTAACAGATAAAATCATCATGTTTATGGTCTAAACATGAATAAGGTGTTGACCTCCAGCACAATTATCAGAATATCATGATTTCTGTATCATCTATTCTGATATGGTATGTTCTCATAACAACCACTGTAACCCAGGGAAAAAAATGAACAGGAAGCTTGATGGACACCTCTGAAAGTGTTTGTGTGATGATTTTCTCACTATGGCATCATGGAATTTATGCTTCTCTCAGCAAGGAGATTGGTTTTGTTTCATGTTCTTTCCCTCATTTCTCCATCTCAGAAATACTTTAAATGTAGTTGAAGGCAGTTGCCATTTGAAGGCCATAGAATTCATGTTGTTGGATGGCAGCTAAATTGAACAAATCTATTCAAATCAGCCTGCCATCTTATGGAACCTGTATCTCCCTGTATTGATGAAATCCTTTCCTGTTTGTATTTTATTTAGAACAGTGCCTTAACATTTCAGTAGCTTTTGGGTTTAGAAATGCTCACTAATCCACGGATGTTTGTTGAGCCCATGCCAGGCACTCCTCCATGTACAGTGGATAAGGTGGTGAAGACTGACATCTGCTGAGGCTTGCATAGTGGAAGCCACACACAAAGAAGACACGTGATAGTGAAGCATAAGATGCAAACAGTGAAATGGAGTAAAGGTATAGAGTAACTGGTGTGTGAGGGTACTAGAGGTGTCAAACTAAGTGGCCAAATATATCTGAGGTTTCTGCTGGGAGATGGTAGCCTCTGGCTACATGTTGATCTAATGCAGTTACTGTCAGTAACTTTCCTTGAAGAAATATGCAAGACTTCACATGCCTCTCACTATAGGATGGACATAGTAGATAAATGTGGGCGTCTGACTTGAAGAGAAAATACCCTGCCCTTCTGAAGGTTCTGTCTTGCTTCCCGTAGCACACTGAAAGTTATGGGCTTCACATACACTTCCTTCTGTTGTTTTTAAACTGCAATATAGGTATTACATTTGACTCCCCCACCACCCAGCATTTGTTTTTGAACTTATAGGATTTGAAGTGTAGAAGAGTAGGGTTTGTTCCTAGTGTGCCTGTTTTTTACTACAGCATATTATGCTGCAGGTATCAGAGTATTTTTCTGGTTGATAGTCTAAATCTTTGCTGTGTGAATGTATCTCAAAGATATTGACACATGACATGAATAGTAAGCCATGAAGCCATTTTACATGTTAAGTTATCTGTGGCAATTTGTTCATAAAAGTCAGTTCAGGTGTTAAAACAGCAATTTGAACTCCGAGGTCAAGGGGTTCCAAGAGAAGGTCAAGGAGTTTAAATGCCACAGAAGCAGAATGACCCAGTTAGATTTTTTTTCTGCTTTCAGATGACATTTTTGTTTCTGTTCTTCAAAGAAAGCATGATGAGTAGATGTGTTTGCTCTCTCTCTGTATTGATGGGGTTTAGGGGAAGAGAGGGGTCCGGGACATGGAATTCTCTTGTCTCTTAATATGTTTGAAAGACATTCCAAGTCATAGGTAGATGAGTAGTTTCCAGGTTAGGCCTTAAAATACTAATGCTGACCTGTTTCTTGTTTGCACATTGAGAAGTACCATTTTAAAGAGAGAAAAACAATTAAACAATTATTCCTGAATTAATAATAGTTTGACTTTCTGTGAAGAGTCTTGTTAGAAGTTGCTCACAGTGTTTTCATCCCAAACCCTTTATTAGACACTGCCTTCCCTTTCCCTTTTCACCTCTAGCTCCCAGCACATTGATGGTGGGGAGTTAATTACCATGCATTGAATGAATAAATTGTCTACCCTGTATGATTAGCATCACCCAATTTATAGTGTGAAGAAGAATCATAAGAATGAGTTGATTTCTGTTCTCAGTAAGGCTGTGTTTTCATTTGGCATATGTGATTTAAACACAAGAAGTAACCTGCAGTCACAAAACACAGCACAGTACAGTATGTGCAAGTAAGTTATTTGCAACCTGGAATTTTATGTGGACATTTACACACACAAATGCACACCTGATGTGGGTGAGGAATGGCAGACAGGCCTTGTGGAGTAGGTAGTGTTTCTGTGGGAGATGAGGGAACTAAGGTAGCAAGTAGCGCTATGACTGAGATATGAGCAGAGTTCATACTATGTGTTAAATGCTGAAGAAAAATTCTAAACAGGAAATGGAATAGGTGACCATTAGAGGAATAGTATATGATGTCCAGACTTCTTTTTTACTGTTTTCTAAACAATAGCTGTGAGTAATATATATTGAGATCAGAAGTGCCATGGCTAGCACATCACTTATTCTCTAGAGAAAACAGACAAGCAGAAGCAAAGCGAGACAGCATCTCTTGGGCTTCGAGGTACTGTAAGAACAGCCTCCAGGGAGTTGACATATATATAAAATGGACGCAGAGCTGTCTCTTTGGAGAATTGTAGTCTTGGACTTTCTGATTCCATAATTGGAATGTTGAGTCGTGTATCTTTGGTGCCATTTGGCGAATCTGTTATTTATTTTTGTGGTTCTATTATTCCAACTGGGAATCCCCAGTTTCCACCAACAGATTATGGAAACCGGGAATGGATCTTGAAGCTCAATCCTGATTAGTTTTAACAATAAAAACCTGGAGTCAGATGTCAGGGTAAAAGCTGAAAGATCAGAGAAGCAGAGCAGCCAGCCACTAGAGTTCTTCTTACCTCTATGAAGTCTCAGACCTAATGGGACATCCTGTCTCTACAAATCCTCAGACTGAAGGGGCCGATCTTGTCTCTACCTGGCTTATATTCCTGTCTCCACCTCCTTAGGGCTGGGATTAAAGGTGTGAGCCTTCACCGACCAGTTCTGTTTCTTTTAGACTGGTTCCTTCTCATATAACCCAAGGTGGCCTTGAACTCCTGATCTTCCTGCTTCCTCCTCCCAAGTGCTGGGATTAAAGGTGTGTGCCACCACTGCCTGGCCTCTATGGTTAACTAGTGGCTAGTTCTGCCCTCTGATCTCCAGCAAGCTTTATTTGTCAGAACACAAACTATCATACAACAGGATCTAGATGCTTTAGGAACTTCTGTGATTCAAAGAGAGGCATATCTGCAATTTTTAATTTTCTAGAATTAATTTACAGTTTCTGTAGTCAAGCAGTAGTCCAAGGCCAGGGGTCAAATTCATAACAATAACTAAACTCTGCAGCAGCACCATATAATGGTTTTGACAGTAGGCTGATGTGACACTTGAGTCTACAGTTCGCAGAAAAGGCACCAGAGCCTATTGTGCGTGGGTGTCTGTTTTGAAACTGGTGCCAATGTTTGATGTGTCATGTTTGCAAAGTACATAAACTTGTTAAGGACAGATGGGCCCAGACGTAACTGATGGGGATGGCTATGTGATAGCCCACTGTAGCTTTGTTATGATTTTCTGTTACAACCTTTATGAAACAATGATGCAGTGTTGCATGTCACTAAGTAGGCTTCATTTATTATACTCCAAGTTTTAATGATAGAGATTATATGTCCCAATTTCTATGATTTGATTACCAATTTTCCAGGTGTTATCTAGGGAATATTTTCCTTTTATTTTTGCAGATTTTAAAACTAGAGACATGTTAATACATTTTTTTTCCCACAGTTGAAGCAAACTGACCCTCCTGGAATTAGCTGGTGGACTTCAGCAGTGTTCTAGTAACTCACTTCCTTGGCTAGTGCTGTTGACTTGAATTGTTTTCTACATCAGATGTTAAAACATGTTAATCTTATTCCATGCCCTCCCCACTTTATCTATGAACCACCAACAGCCCTATGCCTTTGTGGTTGTTATTATGCTGTAGAAATCAAATATTATGTTATTTGTTAACTCACAAAACAAGAACTGTCAGAATCCAGTTAGACACCGAATTTGGTTAGTTGGTGTCTTACCTGACATAAATTTCAGATTTTTCAATACTGCTTATGGAATTTTCCAAATGTTACAGTTGTTGGGTGTACATATCTCTACCATCTTACCAGAGCTTAAGGTCTTGGAGCTTGTGTCCATGTGAGAGTTGTTGAACTTGGAATAAGTGGTGTTCACTGAGCTGTGCTTACAGGCTGTGCTCATGTGAATCCACTGGATTGCTGTTAGGTTGCATGTTACTCAGTTCAGTGTTTCTGTATCTGTCTCCAGCGATGCACTAGGCTCTGGATTTGTCTCTCATGTTCAATTGAGCCTATGACAACTTCCTCTGCTTCCATTTTTTTTCCTACTTCTCTCTGGCAGGAAAATTGAATTGAATTTTGAAGTGTGTGGTAGTAGCATATTGTAAGGATGAACTAAATGCTTATCAAGTGGTTAGAAATGAGTTCCCAGAGACAGAAAGGTGGATACTTTACTAAGATGTTGAGGATTTTAATGGCCTGGTTCATTTTTCTGATTTGATGAGAAGTCCTGTTCAACCCTTGAGGTACTTTCTTTGTGTACTGTGTGTATTTAGGCTGTCTTAGGTACTTAGACCAGCACTTGCTATCTTACAGGTAATGAAAAGACAAAAAAAAAAAGTACCGAGTATTTATGTAATTACTTGGAGTATATCAGTCCTGGGAAGTTAAAGAGTATTGACTTGAAATTAGTATTTCCTTTATATTCAGTTTCTAATTTATTTTTGAAATATATTTAGACATTCAAAATTAGGAAAGTTATTATAAAAGAGTAGTAGGTTGTACGGGCAATATAAACAAATAAAAATAAAAGTACTAATTTTACAGCACTTTTTTAACTTTAATTTTTTTAGCTTATAATTACATTATTTTCCCCCTTCTCTTTCCTCCACCAAACTCTCCCATGTACCCTCTATCCCCTGCTAGCTATCAAATTCATGACCTTTCTTTCTTTAATTGTTGTTACATATATGAGCATGCCTATATATGAATCTGTATCTGTTTGTGTGTTCTTCCATACAGAAGGGCAACTTTCTCTGTCTGTATAATGTTCATTATATGTGTATGTTTTCAGGGCTGAGCTTTGGTATTAGAAAACCATTTGGTGTGCTCTTCCCCAGGGAAAGCTCTTCTCCTGCTCTATGCCTCCCTTACTGGTTGTAGCTCTTTGTCTGGGGTTAGGTTTTAGTAAGCAGTCCCCTTCCATGTTACCTGACTACTGCTGCCTTACAGGACTTGCTCTTTTTTTTTAAACATGAGTGGGATTGTTGAATTGGTAAAAATTTGTTTCTCAGGTCTCACTTTTTTTTTTAAGGTTTATGTATTTTATATGTATGAGTACTTCATCTGTATGTATGCCTGCACATCAGAGGAGGGTATCAGGTCCTGTTATAGTTGGTCGTGAGCCACCATGTGGTTGCTGGGAATTGAACTCAGGACCGCTGGAGAACAGAGAGCCACCATCCCTCCAGCCCCTCAGTTCTTATTTTTAAAGGATGGTTTTGTGTTTTCAAGAAGAAAAATAAAATTCAAATCTAATTCTAATCTATTTTTAGTTAGTCATTTAAATAAAAATTTTAATGTGTACTAAAAGTTATGTTCACATGTCCATCTACAGTTTTGTGTCATAATCACCATATCTCTTTGTAAAAGGTGTCAATGTCAGCTCTGTCCAAATATTTCCACTGGTTTGGAGTCTATTTCATACTTACCTTTTATTGTGGTTGTTTATGGCAGGAGTTCTCAGATCACATAATTCTTACACACAAGACAAAAGCCCCAAAGACAGAAGAGTGAGGCCAGCTGAGCTTTATTTGAGCGTTTCCAGTGCTTCTGCAGAAGCAGGAAGCAGAGGCGCTGAGATTGCCTTGTGTGCAGTGCTGGTCCTGATAAATGGATTTAAAAAAAATGTGTATTCTGGCAGGAGTGTTTATGCTGTGTCAAGGAGTAATTTAAACGGAGTCAGAATAATTTTATTTTCACAGCTGCATGAAGACACAATGAAAGACAGCTTGAGTTCTCAGAAATTTTAGAGGTATATGGTCTATTCAAATGGAATATAGATTTCTTCTGCTTTCAATCTTTGATGAAATAAACATGCAGTGCATTTTCTGTCTGCAAAGTTATGTGGTTTATAATCATGAATGATTGGGAGAAAGTAGGAAATTTTATGAATGTATCATTCTTTTGTCACAGCTTTAAAGCAGACGTCAGAACTTCTGGATATTTATGCTTCATACTACTGCGATAAAACTTTGTTGTTTGCTTGTAATTAATCAACAGAACAATTCTCAGTTGAAACCAAATAAAAGTTGTTTCTCTCGCTGGTAAAAAGGGTTTGCCTTCAGCTATAAAGAAGCATATTTGAACATTTCATTTTTAAACTGTAGTTATATAGTCAAACATGGTAAGAAATGCCATATTTAAATATCATTTTGTGGTGGGTTAACTATCACTGTTACCTTGTGACATAACTTGAATTGGACAGAATTCTGATTTTATAATTAATACAAATGATATCACACATTAAAAAACATTGTGTTAGAGTTGCATGCAAAACCTAGAGTACAACTAGTCAGATAATTAGGGTGTGATTCGAGAGTTGCAGAGATATTTGCATTTTGTAGACAAAATATAACAGTTTAGGATATAGGGAACTTTGCACATTTGCACTCTGTAGGCAAGAGTTCCCCTGATGAGTTACACCACTAGTTTCCAAATCGGATTGTAGCATGAATCTTAAATTGTCTTATTAATAAAAACAAACCTGGAGCCAGGTATTGGGGTGAATGCTGGAAGATCAGAGAAGCAGAACAAGCCACAGCCACCTCACTTTGCCAATTTCTCAGCTGATCCTGTTTCCTCAGACTAGAAGCCTCTGAGTCCTCATCCAGAATGAATCTCAGCTGAGCTGCTTCTCGAAAGCCTAAAAGCTTAATTAACCAGTCTCTAGTTCCTGGTCCTCACGCCTTAAATACCTTTCTGCTTCCTGCCATCACTTCCTGGAATTAAAGGCTCTTGTTACCACGCCTGGCTGTTTCCAGTGTGGCTTTGAACTCACAGAGATCCAGAGGGATCTCTGCCTCTGGAATGCTAGGATTAAAGGCGTGTGTGCCACCATTTTCTGGCCTCTATATCTAGTGGCTGTTCTGTTCTCTGACCCCAGATAAGTTTATTAGGGTGCACAATATTTTGGGGAACACAGTATCACTACATCTGATAGTTTTTGAATACCATTGTCTTAGTGTTCTATTGCTATAAAGAGTCACCATGACCACTGCAACTCTTATAAAGGAAAGCATTTAATTGGAGTTCACTTGTAATTCAAAGGTTTAATCCATTGTCATCATGATGAGAAGCATGGCAGCATGCAGGCAGACATGGTTCTGGAGAGGTAGCTGAGAATTCTACGTCTAGATCAGCAGGTAACAGGTAGTGAAAGTGACATACTTGCCAAGCTGAGCTTCTGAGACCTCAAAGACCTCTGAGACTCTTAGTGACACACCTCCTTTAACAAAGCCACACCTACTTCAACAAGGCCACAACCTCCTTATAGTGCCACTGCCTGTGGGCCTATGGGGGCTATTTTTTATTCAAACCACCACAACTATCACTTGGAAATTCTATGCAATTATTCCAAAATCTGAAAATCTTCAAAATCTGAACCAATTCTGGTCCAGCCCTTTTGGGTGCACAGTCTAGTATAGTGTCCGGCTAGTAGGTACTGGAATCCGTTGGCTACTTGTGTCGTACTCTTCCACTTTCCATTTGTGGGGCAGTGGGAGAGCTTCAGCTATGAGGATAATATTGGCAGCCAGTGTATTTGTTTACTTGAAGATGAAATGGATTAGCATGTTTGCTTTGCTTAGAGAATTGTCCCACTTTAGTGCGATGAAGCCTAGCTATCATCATCATCCTTATAATGCTTGGTCCTCCCACACTGAGACCACAGGTATCAGTTGTAATTACCATGATGGTAGAGCAGGCTTTATAGCTTTTAAAAAAATGCTCTTCATTTGAACATTAAATGGAAATGGAATTCCATAGTTAATCTACTCTTGATTCAGAATATTGAACAACTAGTTTTTTTTTAATCAAATTTGAGACCAAAATTTAGCCTATTTTAAATATATTAGATCTTTATTGCAATAAAACCCCCATAGTTCTAACAGTTACAATTTACATATTTGGCTGTCAAAATTTCTTCCTTTTTCTGATTTATGTAGCTAAAATTCTTCAGATTTGTATCTAATAAAATGATCAGGGGCTAGAGATGGCTCAGTTGTTAAGAGTGTAGACTGCAGAGGACCTGAGTGAGGGTATCAGCATCCATATCAGGTTTACAAATTGTCTCCAACTCCAGGTCCAAGGGAATCTTTCCATGCCATCTTCTGGTATCCATAGGCACCAGTACTCATGTACACACACCTGCTCACATACACACAAATACACAGAGTTAAAAATGAATTAAATCTTCAAAAATATTTAATAGTTGTATTTTTAAAGTTGTTTAGGAACTCAGACAATAGTTTCTTATGGAAGAATCTAGAATGAGAAAACTAGACTCCTCTTCTACATCAGTGTCTGATGTAGTATTAAAAACTAGTAGGTTTTTAATACGTAGGTGTGTGCTCTTGAAAGCAATAGTGCATGATTACCTTGCATTTCTTTGGAGACCATGATTCAATTCATTATGTTTATGTAGATATATAATGAAATAATATATTCCTATATATAGGTAATGTATTCAGATGACCTTAAGCACTCATCTTTCAAAAACTTAATGATTTATATGTCAATTTGGCATAGCTTGTCACAGTAGGTTATCAGACAATGGGAAGTGATGTTTTTACTTTGAGGCATTAGTAGTATCCAGGGAGACTGTTAAAGGCAGAGTTATTGAGAGAACCCAATCACTTGCCTACAGCAGTTGTTTAAATGAACTTATTAACTTATTGTATTGCTACCATAATGTTTATGGTGCAACTTATGTACTTCCACTGAATGGAGGTATTGAATGGCTGGACTGTCTGGGACATGCAGTAGACTGGAGCCTTTTTCCATGACATCATTATTATAACAGACAGCTGGCACTTGTGTGCATTTTACACTTTGAACCATGCCAACTGCTTAGCTCCATGTAAGTGGTGGGGTAGCTTGATACTTAACAAATGAAGCCAGATTCTGAGCTATGAAAGCATTAACATATCTAGTAATGAAGTGACTCCATGGGTGGAACATGTCACAATGTACCAGTGGAAGTGGGAAGTAATTAGTTATCACATTGACTAACAGTTTTTTCTTTCCCTCTTGTTCAGTATACCTTCTTAAAATAATACTGGATTACAGTTTGTACTCATGTCCTCATACACATACCTGGATGAGGAATATCTTCATCTGAATTTTATTTGAAAATTTTGATCAGATTCTTTACATATTAATGCTCATTTGCTTTCTTTTAAGCAGAATAACAAGAATTATGCTTCCTCCTATGTTGGAGGAGGCATACTTATTCTTATTATAAAGATAATATATTCTGATGATGGGGAAATAATCTTTTGGTTCAATATCTATAGATTATTTAGATATGGAAGAAGGGGCATACCTGTTTCTGTTTTGAATTATATTAAAGCAAAAATAAATATTTTTTCCAAGAAATTTGTTTAGCTGTTATAGACCTCCTGGAAATTTCTTTGCATGCTAGGTCTGTCTCATCAAGTTTTTCTTTTTTAAATAATAGTGTGACTTGTGGTATAAACTATATACCATCCTTGTGGAAAAAGTCTAGTAGAATTTTGTATTAATATCTTTTCCTGGGGCATTTAAAATTATGCTGAAAATTTTAAACAGATCAAAATTCCTAAGAATGGAAAATTTTTAGAAGAATTCTTTTTGTAATTGCCTATTGAATTATAAATTTAGACTCTTGGAGTAAGAGTGATCTCACCAATTGTTATTTGAGTCCTTGGTGAACATAGTGAATGTTCCTACAGAAAGTTAGCTGAGTACATTTATTGCCTCTAATCAATCTTTCACAATGTACTCTGATTGACTATTGTTACTATTTTTGTTAGGCAAGGATTACTTCTTTTTGACTATGTTCAAGAATATAAAATGCTTATTTTTCTTTTTCAGATTTCTATTGTAAATAAAAGGAAAATTGTAACTTTGAAAGCATCAAGTTTTAATCCAAGCCAGATGGTTAACTTGGGAGTAAGAGGCAGGAGGATCATAAGGTTGAGACCAGCAAATCTCAAGCATGTTAGAGAAGAATGGGTCTAAACTTGTATCTGTTGTTCATTATTTTTGTATGTCACTTGATTTGAAGTAAGGATATTACAGGTGAGACATCTAAAATAGAGGAAAAAAATTACTACAGAAAAAATGTCTTATTAAAAATAAGGCACCATGCCATATTTTAAATAAGCCATGTAGAATTGATGTTTTAGCACTGAGCTTAAGATTTTTTTTTTTTTTTGGTTTTTGAGACAGGGTTTCTCTGTAGTTTTGCGCCTTTCCTGGAACTCACTTTGTAGACCAGGCTGGCCTCGAACTCACAGAGATCCGCCTGCCTCTGCCTCCCGAGTGCTGGGATTAAAGGCGTGCGCCACCACCGCCCGGCTGAGCTTAAGATTTTTAATTGTTTTATTTTTTAAAATTTTTTATTAACATACTTGTTTGTTTTTGCTCTTTTGGGGGACCTGCTACCCAGCTCCTAAATAATCACACATGGAAGCTTATTCTTAATTATAAATATCTGGTCTTAGCTTGGCTTGTTTCTAGCCAACTTTACTTTAAATTATCCCATCTATCTTTTGCCTCTGAGCTTTTATCTTTCTCTATTCCTGTATACTTTTCTTTGTTTCTTACTCTGTGGCTGGCTATGTAGTTGGGTGACTGGTCCCTGATGTCTTCCTCTTTCTCTGGCTCCTTCCTTCCTTCCTTCCTTCCTTTTCTCTCAGTCTTCTCCTTCTATATATTCTCTCTGCCTGCCAGCCCTGCCTATCCTTTCTCCTGACTTGCTATTGGCGATTCAGTTCTTTACTAGATCATCAGCTGTTTTAGATAGGCACAGTAACACAGCTTCACAGAATTAGACAAATGCAACATAAACAAAAGAACACACCTTAAAATAGTATCTCACAACACATAATTCTGTTTATTGATTCCTTGGGAATTTCACAACATGCACCCAAATCTCACTCATTGCTCAGTTCTTCCATGTCTACCCTTCACCGTTGTAGCCTTCCCCTAAAATAGAAGATTAAAAAAAAAGAAAAATATTTTACTTCTCTAACTTTCTTGCCTCTCCATCACTTATTGTAGCAGCCTTAGGAGCTGCTGTGTGTCAGACAGTATACCCTTTTGGCCAAACAGCTTTACCTGCAAATGTTCATTGCAATGAGTGGTTAGTCTGGTTCAAGGCCTCTGGCTTCTGGTATACCATCAATACTGGACCTTCACTGAAACTTGTCTCTGATATCCTGCTCTTGCCCCAGTCATGGAAATCCTGCAGCTGTGGTTCTGCAGGATTGCTTCCTTGATGAGCTCCAGCAGGTGATAGATGGGATAGATGTTGGGGTGGTCAACTCAAGGCCCCGGATGTGGGCCTGGGTGGTACCTGAGTTGGTCAGTCTGGGCCTCCACTGGGACCACCCTCCTCAGGCATGGTTCAGCGCCAGCTTTCCGGAGCCCAGGACAACCTGGCCAGCTCTGCCATGCACATGGTGAGGGGTGGGGCCAGCTCTCCTGTTGTGGCAGCCAGAGGGGAGGCAGTTCTCCCAGGGCTATCAAAGGTCTGGGTTAGCTCCTCCATGCCCATGCCATTGGGACCAGATCTCCCAGGAATGTATGGGCAGCTTTCCCTCCGAGGTGGCCATCTAGGGACATGGGACTAGTTCTTGGGTGCCCAGGCTACTGGCACCAGTTCTCCCATAGCCCTAGGTGCTAACACTGGCCACAGACCTAGACACAGAACCTGGCATCAGTAGGACCATGGACCCTGGGTGGTAGTGCAGACCACTCAGACTGGTATGGCATCAGCAACAATGTGGCCCTTAGATACCAACATGGTCTCAGGTGGCACTCCAGATCCTGGGCATCTGCATAGCCTTCTGTGGTATCACAGGCCATGGACATCAATATCTTCCCCAGCTGCAGGATGGCCACATTCCCAGACATGGCCCTTATGGCAGCAGAGACCTGGACATCATGAGGCCCAAAGTGGTAGCGTAGGCCACCCATATCAGCCTGTTCCTTACCACCTTTTCATTTTAAGTTCTGCTTCTTTCCACGTTGCAGGAACCACTCTGCTCCTCCTCCCCCATTTCTCTACTACATACTTGTTCATCATAGTAGTGCCTGCTCACCCAGGTTACCAGGCAGGCCTTAATTCAGTTTTATAATTTTCAGCTCCAGTTACTAACTTAGTTAACCAAGTAAAAGCCAATATTAGGAAACAAATGCTCATTTTCAAATGATTTATTTTGAAATTAGAATTTATAGCTTTGCCATTATATTCAAAGGGGCAGATTCAGGGGAAAGTCCTAACATTAGATAACAAAATACAAAGTCATGACTTATATGCCTTTGTGATTAAAATTTAGGTGATCATCAATGGAAATTAGAGATTTAGTGATGCATATTATGGTAGTTTGAATGTGCTGCACCCCCATAATCTCATAGGGAGTGGCATTATTAGGAGGTGTGGTTTTGTTGGAGTAGCTATGGTCTTGTTGGAGGAAGTGTGTCACTGTGGAAGCAGGCTTTGAGGGTTCCTATACTCAAGATACTGCTCAGCGTCTGAGACCATTTTCCTGTTTCCTTGTGATCAAGATGTAGCCAGCACCATGTCTGCCTGCAAGCCACCATGTTCCCTGCCATGATGATGATGGACTAAACCCCTGAAACTGTAAGCAAGCCTCCTCAATTTAATGTTTTCCTTATAAGAGTTGCCATGGTTATGGTGTTTCTTCAACAGAAACCTTAAGTAAGACACATATTCTGAATAAACCTGGAAAGAAATTCCAAATACAACAAATAGGTGACCTCTTTTAATTCCAGGTTATCTTGATGCTATTTATGTGCTTATCAAGGCAGTGGTAACTAGGAAATTGGCTAAGGGGAGAGATGAGGATATCAAGTTCTTAGGAGGGTTGTATGGAGCAACATTCTCAAAAATGGCAAATGGCAAAATACCAAGTTCACAAAATGGTTTTATAATGGCTTTATAGCATTCCTTTATATCTTTTTGGGTGAGAGTAACAAATCAGAATTTGCTTTGTAATGACTGATAATGTGATCCTGTGAAACATTTTAACATGTAAACTGCAGATTTTTTAGCATATCTGAATATTTTGGGGGCAGCATTTGATGGAAATACATGTGGTTTTTGTGTGTGTGTATGTGCTGTTTAATAGAAATAACACATGAAATTGAAAGAGGGCTTGGAAGTAGAGGCAGGAAAATGATCTGGGGGTAGGATGTAATAGGGGATTGAAGATAATCAAAGTCTATTGTATACATGTGTGAACTATGGATAATGAAACCCATTTTCTCCAATAATACTTGCTACTAAAATGAAAAATGTATAGCAATCACAAAAGATTTAATGTATGGGTTTTTTACTCTTCAAAGGGGCTATGTCAGTTTCAATTGGATTTGTATGAAGGGAAATCTTGTTTCTAATTTATTTTTATTTTATGTGTATTGATATTCTTGCCTACATGTATGTCTCTGTGAGGGTGTCAGATACCCTGAAACTGGAGTTTACATACAGTTGTGATCCATGTGGGTGCTGAGAATTGAACCTGGGTCCTCTGGAAGAGCACCAGTGCTCTTAACCCCTGAGCCATCTCCACAGCCCCCGGGAGATCTTTTTCTCATGTGATGTAGGTGTACTTTTTGTGAACTCAAAGAAAAACCACCATTTCTGTTAGAAATAACAATTATTTAAGAAATAACTAAAGATGAATATTGACTATCATGATTGAAGTTGGTAGATAGGCTTTTAAGTTATGGATTTCTGTGTTCATACACATGAAATTCTCTGATTTTTACTGTAGTATTCATTTCACAATACACCAGATAATCAACAGGGCAAGTGTGAATTCTCTAATTGGGGCCTTATTGCATGTGAGTATTTGCCTATCATTTTCCCTGCTCATTCACAGATCTTTCTGTGGATTAGTGTTAACAATCTTGTATTTGAGTGTGGCTGTGAAACATGATGCCTCGCCTAGGAGGCCAGTCTTCCCTGGCGGTATATGAGGTGTGATTGTGAAGTGTGAGACTGATTCCACTTTATGGACATACTGTATGACGTCTGTCTCCAGAGAGGTACGATCCTATTTCACTGTTCATGTTGCAAGAGTGTGTAGAGGAATTCTTTGTGGCTCTTTCTTCTTATCTGTTTTCTTGGAGGAATTTGGGGTCCAGCTCCTTACGATGATGGCACTTCCCCTTGTGCCACTCTAGTTTTGCTCCTTGATTTTTCTGTGTCTTGCCCCCCCATGCTGTGTTCTTTCACTCATCACATGTATGCTTCCTAGATGAACTTGTGAGCACTCGTGTTTACTTAAATCTATGAGGTAGCATGTAACTTCAGTGAATTAAATTTTCATAAACTCTACTGAAGATGCCTTACAGTTTTCCTAAGATCATAGTCAGTGTTACTAATTATAAGATAACTCTTTCCAAAAGATGCTAAAATGTACCAAAGTGGAGATTTTTTTCATCAGTAAATTCTGGTAACTTACCCAAACTTAACTAGATTCTGGGTGCTGTGTGGTCATATTGAGATGAAGTATAAAGTATGTATGGGGCCAAGGTCACCACGTGAATGTCAACATCCAGAAGTAGTTTGTTATGTAGCTACTACCTATGTCCTTAAAAAGTATCTTTTATTTTTGAGATTGTAATTACATCATTTTCCTATTTCCTTTTCCCCCTTCCTAGCCCTCACATATGTTCCCTCTTGCTCTCTTTCAAATTCATGACCTCTTTTTGCAGTAATTGTTGAAACATAATATATGTACATACACACATACACATTCCAAAGTACATAAATACAACCTGCTCAGTGTGTATATTTCTTGTACGTATGTTGTCAGGGCGGACCACGTCTATTGAGTGTGCTCCTCCCTGGGGAAGACCGTTTCTCCCACTCTCAGCATTCCTTAGTTTCCTGTAGGTTTTTGAGCAGGCTTTCCCCCGTTGACCTTAGCATGTCTGTTGTTGGCCTTGTTCAGTCCATGTTCGGATAGTCACATTGGTGAAACTTTTTGGGTATAGTTTCTGACATTCCTAGGCGACACAGTCTCACAGCACACTCCCTGTTCCCCTGGCTCTTACAGTCTTTCTACCGATCTGCCTGATGCCCAAGCCTTAGGTGCAGGAGTTGTTTTGCAGATGTGTTCCATTGGGACTGGACTCAACACCTCTGCATTTTGATTGGTTGTGGTTTTCTGTAACGGTCTTTATCAGTTACAAAGAGAAATTTCCTTGATATGGCTACCCATGTTCTTGAAAACAGAGTTAAAGGAAAAAGAAGGAAGATATTTGAAATTTCAGTCAATTATCACTCAGTAGTCTTCTGAAAAAAACATTACTGGTAAGAGTAATATGAATATTCTATTTAGGGAATTTGCATGTAGTAAGTTTAACATAACCTAGTTTCAGTTTTTACTTGTGAGATCTTTAACAAATGAAATAATTTGAGTTTTCTCATCCTATGACAAGCATATAATTCACAGAGCAATGTTGGGAATTAAATTATTATAATATAGGATAGAAGGCTTTGGATCTAACTATGGTAGAGTGACTTGCCTGTCATGTATGTGACCCCAGGTTTGATCCACAGCATCACACACATACCCACGCATATACACACACACACATGCTATATATGTCTGTGTACACTTATATATAAATATATATACCCACATATATGTATGTATGTATATATACCCACATATGTGTGTATATATATATATATATATATATATATATATATATATATACTATATATTCATTTATTGAGACCCCCATACTGACATAAGAAAATACTACAAGTAGATGTCAGTTGGAGATAGCTTCTTGGTTAGGGATAGTAGTCCATGTCCACTTCCCCTCTCAACACTGAGACATTGCCTTACTTGAATCTGTGCAGGCTCTTTGCATGCTGCAACAGTCTCTGTGAGTTCATATGTGCTCAGTCCTCTTGTGTCTGGAAGACGCTGTTCCTTCCAGTCATTCCTGCTGTCTGGCTTCTAAAGTCTTTCTGCCTCCTCTTCTTCATAGCTCCCTGAGCCCTGATGGAGGAGTTTGATGAAGATATCCCATTTAGGACTGAGTGTTCTCAAACTTTTCACTCTCTGTGCATTGTTTAGCTGTGGGTGGTTGAATGAGGACCTGGGGGAGTTTAGGGGATGGGAAACCATGTTCAGAATATATTGCATGAAAGTCTTTTTCAATTAAAAACAACAGCTGTGATTTAAAAAAGAAAAAAAAAGAAAATACTACAGAGCATGTAGCTTTAAAAATAAATTATTGCTCTTTCACATTTGTGGTAGCTAGGTGGGAATCCAGTATTATAGGGTCAGTAGGGGCGTATTCTTGCCATGAAAAAGGAAGCTCCATTGCTGCCTATTCAGATGAGTGGTCCTCTGTGAGCTTTGCATTTGTATCTCTCTAGCATCCCTGCTGAGATCTCTTCTTATAAAGACACCAGTCATATTGATAGGACCCCTACTGGCATCTTAACTGATTACCTTTAAAATGCTCTTCCTCCAAACCCAGTTACATTCTGAGGCATTGAGGATTTCAACAGAAGAATTTTAAAGATTTCAGCTCATAACATCAGGTCCGTGGTGTTAGCTATCTTTTAAAAAGTGTTTATTGCTTAATATGAAGACTCTGTCATGCTTTTGGTGTGAAAACAAGCAATGTATGTAACACCACTGTTTTCTGCAGAAAAAGGCTGGGACTACAAGGTTGCATGACTACATCAGGGGAACTCACTTATGATGATGGTCACATGAATTAAGCAGTAGGGTATGGGATAGAAACATAAAGTGTTTAAAATAATATGGGGATGAGAGCTGGCTGGCCGAAAAATATGAGGGAATCAATTTGGTTGGAAAGAAGCCACAAATTTTAACATCATGAGAGGTTAAGTAATATAAGATAAAGGATATGTATTTTAGAATGGTTTGTGACCTAGGCTGGGGTTTTTTCATCCCAGGAAGCATCTATTGACAATTATTGGCAAAAAAAAAATTTTTTTTTTGAGGAAGTCACAGTTCCTTAGTCCACAGGCTTCTGTGTGGTTGGCATACATGTTCTACATTCATCTGTTGCAAACACGATTAAAACCAGTGTCTTTCACCACATTTGAAATGATCTTGTTGGTAACCCATGCTAACAGGCATTATGGTATTAGGAATCTCTCAAGTCATCACTCAGCCCAGCTGTACACTCAGTGACAACATAGGATCCGAGGACCCTTCCAGACCCTGTCATTTTGCACCCCAGTAACCCTTGAGAGAGTCCGTAAACATTTTATGGAATCTCCTGATATTGTGATTGGCGTATTAAAACATTTCTTACTTCTCACATTTCTCTTAAATATTTTTGTCATTATTATTGTCTGAGCCACATTGGCTATCTTTATAAGGGACAACATTCTTTCTTGAAATGTAATATAAAATTTCATTAGAAAATATGTAGTTGGGTTCCATTTCATAAAGTTAATTTACTTCACAGAGTTTTGGAAATGTTTTGGCCAGTGAAGTTTTTGATCTTTGATTAAAATGCCAGGTAATAAAAATATTATGTGAGTTGAGACCTATCTGCAATAAAATCTAGAGTAGAGAGTATGGGTTTAGTTGTAGCTTGGAAAAGTTTTGTGAATTTATTATTTTTGAAGTCTTCTTAAAAATAAAAAAATGAAAAGGTCAAAATGAGAGATAATTTAAAAACTCATTTTCAAAGAATTAAATGTTAATTGAATTGTCTGCATGCTTTCCATGTCAAAAGCTTAATAGTCTTTGAAGTAGTGTTAACTGGAGGGTTAATGTCTACACGTTGAATTATTGCATGGTTATAAAAACCAATAACCTCTTTTACCTCATTAAAATGGTTTAGAATGCTAAATTTGTATTTTCTTTTGCAAATATGAAGGGTTAGAAATGAGGCAAATCTTTAAGATGTCAGTTTTAGGCTGGGTAGTGTGCTGAATGTGTTCGTGAGGCTGAGACAAGGGGTCATAAGTTCTATGTTACATCGAGAGAACCTATCTCAAGCACAGTACAACCTCATACAACCCAACACAATAACACTAACAAACACAAATGGCTCTTGTAGTCATGTAACTAAATACTACTACTACTACTATTATGGTGTGTGTCTCTGTGTGACAGTATATATACATGTGTGTCAGTGTGCATACCTATATATGTATATGTACACAGAGATCAGAAGAGAGTTTCAGATGCCCCCATTTATTACCCTCTGCCTGTTCATTTTGAGGCAAGGTCTCTTCTCGAACCTGGGACTCATGGGTTTTCTCCCCCTGACTAGGCTAGAAGCCATGATGCCACAGTAATCCACAGGGATTACAGAAAGTCACTGAATGCCTGGTTTGTTTAATAGGTGTGGGGTATGAATTCTCATCTTCATGATGGCATAGCGTATTCTCTGAGCCAGTTGGCTATCTCTCCAGCCCTTTATGTCATTTTCTTTTTTGAAAGTCAAATTATGACCCAATACAAGTAAACATTATGTGGACATTTACTAGTTCTAAGAGAACTGTCTCCTCATTATAGTTAAAGTACTCTAACTCTTGCTTTAGTAGGCATTACTTTGTAGCATATACAGCCTCTGGATTAGACTTTATTTTTAAAGTCTTTATCAATGGGCAGAATAGTTTGTCTTATTCCTTAAGTCAACGAACCATTTCTAGCAGAGATAGAGTGCAGTGAGTATCTCACATAGCTACACATTCTTGGAATATGAAATAGTCAGGTTAGAACATAAGAAGAGAAAATATTTGGCATTTTGAGACAAATTGGGCTTTAGGGTTTGCTCTAATTTTAAAAAACAAAAGCTCTACTGTTTGTAGCCAGAAAACCACATATCTTGGAGTTAAACATGGAAAATGTTTATAGTGTTGTATAGTTTTATTACTACAGACAGAAGGAGAAAGTTTATGAAGGACCTTTCAGTCAGTGAGAAATTTTATATAGGCCAACAATAAAGAGGTGTATGAAAATATTTCTTTCTGTAGTTAGAATGGGTGATAAAACCTTAAGATACTGAGACATTCACTTTTTAACAAGTGTGGTCTTTTTCTGGGTTTTATGTGGCAGCAGACAGCTAAGCAAGTAGGAAGGCTTTGTGAGTTGGAGTTTTCCCTGAAGAGAGGGCTTGTCTTGTTCCTCACCAACTGTCCTTGCTTTGTGGAAAAGCTAAGAGACACCCTGCTACAGGGGCCAGAAGTCTCACAAATCAATGATGACAGAGGAGTGTGGGCCTTTTTGGGGTTGAGGAGAGGCCATACCAAACCAGCGTGTTACCTGTGGATTTTGTTTAGAAGGAGAGAAAAATGAACTTGTGTGTTGTCGCTGCTACAGACTTGTGCAGATTTTTCATTATTCCTGGGGTGGTCAACTGAGGGATTTCATTTATTTTCCTTGAAAATGCCTTTTAAAATCTTGTCTTCTTTTGTATTTGTACTACTTCTTAGCAGGCTATTTTTTTTTTCCACATCATACCTAAACTACTTCAGTTGCTTGATTATTAACTTTCCTAAATCGTTCATAATGTTATCCCTATTTGATGTGAAAAACTGTTTTATGTTAAACTCTCTCAAGCAGCATTCCCAGGATGTCACTCCTAAATTAAAAAACTCAAGTGACTTCCTGGTTCCTACACTTGTAGATCATAGTATGTTTTTTCTTGCCTTTATGATTCTCAATAGTTTTAATATTTTTTAAAATTAACCATATTGAGTAATCATTGTGTGCTTGTGTGTGTGTGTGTGTGTGTGTGTGTGTGTGTGTGTGTGTGTGTGCACACGTGTGCACACACACTTTCATTTGCATGCCTGTTACAGCACCATGTGGAGAGCAGAAGACAACTTTGTGGAATCAGGTTTTCCCATCTTCCTTTGGCTTCCCAGCACTGAACTCAGCTCAACAGGCTTGCATGGCCAGTGCCTCTATTTGCTCAGCTGGCTCCTTCACAAATTCTTTTTAGTATTTCTGTCCTATACTAGCATGCCAACATGATTTTCTCTTCGTCTTATAGGCTTATTTGATGTATTTTAAAATCCCAGTATGTGTTAAAAAAATATAATACTTTTGTCTGCAAACTAGTAGCTTCTGGCAGGTTGCTTTGGGAGCTGTCTTCCCATTTCTGCTTTCTGAAGGCAGGTCCATCCTGCCACTCCCAATGTTAGCCCTCGGTGGCTCCCAGTCTTCCACCCTGCAGGACATGTGGATTGATATCAGTTTATTGGCACACCATATAACGCTGTTGTGTGATGTGGCAACCCCCTGTAACATTATGTCTTTCGTGAATCAGTCACGTTTTACTCTGTCCTTGAATAGACCTCACAGTTTCTGGAATTTCTACACAGGATTTTTTCCTTTTGTTGATATTTCTTACCTGAAATAGTCTTCTCCCCTACCCCTACTATTCCTGTCAAACTTCTTCCACCATAATACTGTGTTTTATGAAGCCTTTGTAGATAGATACACATGCTACTTTTACTGTGAGATGACCCTGCCTCCTCTCGCTTAGTTCTTCATGGGCTCTGCTCTGCAGCCTCAGCTTGGTTGTTGGGCACTGACATTTTTAGTTATTTTTGGATTTTGCTTCATGCAGTCACTTTAGCTCTACTAGACTGACATCTTCACACACCATATTTTCTTGGTTTTGTAACTGCCCCTCACACCAGTGTGTGTGTGTGTGTGTGTGTGTGTGTTAATAGCTGATTAATGATTCTACTTTCTAGTTCACCTCCATCTAACCCTGGAACAGACTGACAATTTTTACTCACCCAATGCATAGCTGGGTTTTTGACATGTACTATTTATACTGAACATTTGTTACTTGATAGTTGAATTAATTAATTAAATTGTTGAGAGCAAAGGCTTTCTTTTCGGTTGTCAGCAATTTTGATCATAATTAATGTAGTCAGGAAGTGTTTATTTTTTAATATGGAAATATTCTTTTCTTTAATAAGTGCTGTCAGAAGTTCAGTGCATAAAGTGATCAGAGCAGAAATGTCAAAGCTGAATGTCTATGCCCTGGCTACCCATGATGCTCTTATGATGACTTATAGGACTCCTGACCCCTTGTGATGAAGAGTGTATGGGAAATCACAGTATAAACAGAATTGGCTGCTATGGCAGGTGGCACATGCCCTGACTTTGCTGTTTGAGTTTGGGCAAACCATTTAACACTTTAAATTTTTTTTTCCCTATCTTTGGAATAAGAGATTCATTCTAAATGTTTCTTTCTGGTTATGAAAGTGTATCTAAATATTTCCAGTTTAGCCGAGCCTTGTTATTGAAGCTAGGCTACACATTTTTATCACTAGTGGGGCCTTGCCTCTGTTCCTTCTAATACTAAAATATTCCATAAGAGCAAGCTAATTTCTACCTCATCAGGACATCTTTTATGCTTGTGTTTGTTGTTCTTAGCATGGATGTTTATTGTCCTCAGGATGGAAATTATGCCCTGGTGCACAGAGCTTCCCCAAACCTTTAGCAGTGCACATTTTACTAAGCAACTGGGAAGATCTCATCCCATACAATTTTTAATACTGTGTAAGCTCCTAATATTATTTCCAAATATTAAAATATATTCTTCTATATGGTTATTACTGACCTTTTGATAGTTATTTGTGATCTATTGTAATAGTGTGTTGTTCAGGGTTTCTCATTTCTCTGTGTAGCTTTGGAGCCTGTCTTGGAACTCACTCTAGACCAGGATGGCCTTGAACTCACAGAGATCTGCCTGCCTCCGCCTCCCCAGTGTTGGGATTAAAGGTGTGCGCCACCACCACCCGGCTTGTGTTAAGTTCTTTTATTGATGGTTTTGATAGTTTTATCTGCTGAACTATAGAGACCTCTTCTTGTATTTCTATGTACAATCTCTCAATGACTGTTGATTGATTTTAGTTGTTCAAGTTATGGAAAAGAGAGGAAAGTATGCTTTTAACATTTGTGACCAGATAGCAATTCAGACCAGTTTGTATACAGCAAACAACCTATTAGACTCTTCTTTATCTGCTTTTGTTAGAGCAGAAGAGAGCCATGCTTTTGGAGTCGGACATCTGAATGTAAAAATGTGAATCAGAAGGAGGTCTGCACACTTTCACTCATACCTGCCCCACACACTCACTTGTCTTGTAACAGGGTTTACTATGTAACCTAGGCTCATGTTCCTCTTTTTGTGCCTAGGATTACATGTGTGAACCATGTTCATGTTTAAACTCCTTATTCTTGGTATTATTTATTTACTTTTCAGATAAGTTCTTGCTTGTAGTTTGGACTAGCTTTTAACTTGTGATCTTTCTGCCTTAGTATCCCAAGAAAATCTTCATTTTAAAATGAGAATACGGACCCCTTTCTCAGTATTATTGTGAAGATCAGTTGAGATAACATGTATTAGATACCTGACTTATTCTAAAAACTCCACCAGAGTTAATTATTTTATGTTATTTCTTAAACCACAAGAAATCTGTAGTACATTCTCTAAGCTTGAGTGGTGATGGGCACTATCTACTGTAGATATTTAAAGTCCATAGGAATCCATTTATTTTCTAATCTGAGTTATGTAAAATATTTTGAATTGAATTTGCAAAAGTTACAGGATATTCTTTTCTAATTCTACAAATTTTCTTCTGGCTCCATGCATCGAAAGACACTGAAAAAAAATCAAAGGTACAGTAACTTTGGTTAAAGCTGGTCCAATTTTGCAAGGCTGAGTTTTCTGGATTTATCTGGTGGCACACTGGAGAAGTGTTCTTCTTGTTGAATGTGTTTCAAAGAAAACATATTCTGACTTATCCTTTAGACTGAAAGAACTAATTGTGCGTGTCTGTTTTCATGTTTACATGTACGCACCGGAGTATTGATATGGCAAACACATCTGACAGCACTCCACAGCTCTGATCGTAAAGCAACAGCCCTGTGGTGCAACAATGGAACATCTGTGGAGCTGGAGAACACAAGGGGACATTGGGAAGTGAGTGCCTTGGCACTCAGGGAAAGCATCAGCCAGGAGTGCACTTAGAGAATGACATGCGACCACATAGCTGCAGAAAAAACCAAACCCAAAGAGTCTCTCAACACAAAATCTTGGCTTTGGGCTTCTTTAGTTTAAATATTGACTTTTGAAAGAGGATGAAATTTGATCTGTGCCATGTTGCAGTATCTTTCTCACCACATGTTAAGTCGCAACACCACCACCTTTTTGGATAACCAGTACCATGTTTTTCCTGATTTACAACCCTGGTAACTTTTCTCGTTTGAGGCAGACATTACATATGACATGTGTTGGAGTTAAAGTTAGCCTCCAGCTTACCTAATACATTTGATATTTCTGACTTATAATTGTTTGGATTTTTAAATTGCATTTAAATGTAGAGATTTGTCCTTTTTTCTTTTCAGAAAAACTGCAATCATAGAAAAAGAAATAAAGTCAGGAGTAATTGTGATCTATGACAGTTAAGTTTTATAAGAAAATGCAATACTTAAGCACTCCTAAAACACATACATACACATGCACACAGCATGAAAACAAACATATCATTATATTTAAATTGTAGAAAAAATTCAATTTAAATTGGTCATAATGTTATGTTTTCAATGGCTAATCATCCTTTATACAGTGTATATTTCATGAGTAGTGAACTCTAGGTGGGATGATGTGGAAAATCTCCCAGGGCCTAGGTAATTTCAGGGCCTTTCCTGGCTGTGTATATGAGGCATAGGTGTCTTCAGTAGGATTTATGATTTGACGTTCATGCATGAAAAAGTATTACATTTTATTAGTTAAATTTAAAGTGGACATAAAAGTTGAAAACCTCAAAGTCTGATGGCTAACTTTGTTATTTCCAGTTACTGAAACTATTTGACATGGCAGATTTATATTGGAAACTTTTCATGAACTGAGCCAGCTGTTCCCAAAGAGATAGTATAGGGGAGTTAAAGAGCTGATTGTTGAAGTTCCATGAAGGGAGAGAGGGACCTTGAAGAAGTATTAGCCAGCTTGTAATGGAAAAATAATTTTATCTGGGAAGGTGATGGGAGGAGGCAAGAAGACTTGAGTATCTGTACTGTATTTATGTATCTACATTGGAGGGAGCTAGGGATCCATGACAGAATATCTCTAAGTTGTATTACATGCCAACCCTGTAAGCTGAGGGGGGGGGGGGGCATTGAATTAAAGGGTAGTCCCTGCTTATGTGTCTCACCAACAATAAGCCTTTTAAGATACATCATATACTTTTGAACTCTGCTAAATAGGAATAGAAACACTGTTGACATCTTCTCAGAGTAATGACGACAAAAACTTAAATAGAGAAGCTGCAGAGAACAGGACAGAAAGCCAAGAGTGCTTCAGACCAAGCTCTCTCGTTACAGATAATGGACACTAGTCCTGTTTGCATTAGTAATTGCATAGCGTTTTTGTATAGCAAGGGATTGTCCTATTGACTAGCTCTTAAAACAGAATGTATAAACTGTTGTGAGCATAGCTCAGAGCACATGAGGTCACACATGTTCTTAAACAATCACTGTCTTTTTGTGTGTTACTTGAAGGTATCAACAAAAGGTGCTGGTGATAGCGTGCTGGTAGTTCTCATACTTCGACATGTGTATACGCCACACGTGTGGCCTTTCATTCAGGGAGCTTTCTTTTTTTCTTTCAGACATTTTGGAATCCTTCCAGTCAGTCACTTAATTATATTTCTGTGGTTTATTTTGCTTTCTTTGCTTAGGCAGCTAATAAACTGACAATGGAAATGATTAGGAGTTGCTGGCAATGGTGACAGTACCCTGTCCCAGGTCCCCTGTCCTCTCCTTGACAAGACCTGGATGAAACTGAGCCTCCACCTGGGAGAAGATTGTAAGGCTCTGCCTCAAGATTTAGAGTGCAGTAGTTTTTAGAAAGAGTACAATGCCAAGTTAAGAATGATAATATATTGAGTTCTGGACAATGTTTTAATTATTGTTTAAAAAATTAGGGATTCTTCTTTGTCAGCCATGTGAGTGCCTGTGAGAAAATGTATACTTTTTTTTTTATACAGAATTATTAGCACAGGGCAATGACATGCCTTTTCTCCTCCATCGGTGGTACCTGGGATCATTGTGTTGAAACTTGACAGCAGTTTATGGATTGGGTAGTTGGTTGTACACAATCTATGGACTGCTGGTGTTTGAGATCTCAGTTGATTCTGGACTATATCAATGAAAGTGCACAGTGTGGATCTAATATCAGCTGCAGACTGTGGCATTATCCCACCTGCTTTATTCCTGGTCTCAGTGAGTGTAGTGACACAAGAGTCAGATCCAATGCTGTTCACGGCTTATTATGGCACATTTATTGCTGTCAACATTTAACACTATTAGGATGCTATTAATTGTCTAATAACAAAATTCAAGAGTTTAAAACCTCTGATCTATTTGCATACTTTAGTTTTGGTGTTCGGAAATAGGGTTTCATTCTGTATCTCATGCTGTCCAGGAATGCTTACAGATGCATACAGATAATAATGAGAATAAAAATATACTGGACAGGGCAGAAACATTGGAGTCAGACTTATGCAGGATTCCATCCTAGTATATTTTTTGGGATTTACTAGTTTATAATCTCTCTATTTAAAAAAATAGAGAAGCTAGTGGCTTTGAAGTATTAATACATTAGAAATAGTAACAGCATCTTTGAAGAACCCAGTAAATTCTAAATAAATGTTAGTTTCATGACAGTATTGGTTATCTTTACTCTTTGCTTAGGTATAACTTGATACAAAATTTAAACTGTGAAATTATAACTGTTAATCATGATAAACTTTCACAAATATAATCACTGAGAAAAAGTTCTTCAAGACACTGACCTCGTAAATACTCCAGTCATACACCCAAGTTATTAGCCAGAGTTCCTGTGTTAGTCCACACTGCTGGCAGCGGTGTAAAAGGAGAATTTCTTTCCCAACCCTTTCTAGAACTGAACACTATTGCAACTAGTATTGATTCTCTCAAGTCAGTCTCATGTGACCTTTGTCATTTTCTCACATTCATTGAAATTGAGATTAATGCCATGGTTATTGGTCTTTTTATTGTATATTTCATGCTTTTTGCTTATGAAGTATTTTTCCTCACTAATTTGTATATTTTCTTAATATATTAAGCATGATAATACTTTCATCTTTTAACAAATATATTCATAGTTTTGAATTAATTTTATTATTAGAAGGTTTATAGAAGAAATCTTTGAAATATTTTCTCCCCCATGGAATCATATTTATTACTGCATTGACTGTCAGCATTTTTACACTTAAACTCCAGGATTTCTCATTCCTGGTCTCATGCATCCGTTCTGTGGCTGGTTTGGAACAAATATTCTGGGTTTTATTACATTGTGGTCATTTGTCCATCCATTTTTGGAGTTTCTCAGTGAGTATGCCAGACTGCCTAGGACTTACTATCCTCTTGCCTGAGGTCTCTGTGTTCTGGAATTACAAGACTTTCAATTATGTCTGATTCTTCATTTTGTTTTTCTAGTTGTCCTTTAAATAAAAAAGAATACCTAAAAATGCCAAAAAAACAACTGGGAGTTCACATTTGAAATCCCCTAGTTGACTTCTCTGGTAGAAATGTTGTTGATGGTAATAGTGCATAAAAGCTATTAAGCTATGCAGGCCCATGTTTCTCTGATATCACATGATTTCAATACATGACCTCATTTTTATATTACTTAGTAGTTTAACTTAAAGACTGATAGGCAGTTGTAGTAGTTAATCACCTTGTTGCTATGACAGAAGTGACTTAAAGAAGGAAGACTCTGTTTTTACTTACAGGTCATGCTGGCAGGACGTGGTGGTGGCAAGAGCTCACGGCAGTTGATCACATTGTGTGTGCAGCCAGGAAGCGGCTGGAGATGAGTGCAGATGCTTAGCTTTGTCTCCGTTTGTGTATAGATGGCTTGTGGTGGGTCTTCTCACCTCAGTTAATCTACTGTAGATAATCCCTGATAAGGATGCACAAAAGTTTGTCTCCTGTCGAGTTGACAAAATATCTCAGCCATCACAAAATTTTTTGTCTTTGAAAACTTTCTATCAGAATATTTATTTTTAGCAGTTTCTGTGACATTTTTCCTATGTGCCCAAAATGGTAGGATCTATCTTGCTTTGTTCATCTATTATTTTAGCTATGTAACAGACTGTTGCAATCCATAGTGGCACAGATCTACACCTATATGGTGGTCTCACAGTTTCTGCCGGTTAGGAATTGGTGGAGAGTTGGGCTGTTACATCCGGTCAGGGTTTCCCCTGCATTTATTTGGTCAGCATTGGAATGGAGCAGATGAGGCGCTGCATGGTGGGGGGGTGGATGGCTAATAAGCTGGAATCTCTTTCTGCGTAGAACCTGGGCTTGTCTACTGTGTTAATTTAGGTTCCTTCCTAGTGTAGGAGTTAGCAGGTAATGCAGTGGCTGCCTGATTCAGGGAAAACATTACAGAGAGCAAGGTGCGAACTCCTTGCCCCTTTGTTTAGTTCAAGAAATCAGAGAACTTCACCTGCACTATGGTCAAGAACTCCAGTTGAAGGATGCATATAGTAAAGGAGTATTACAGGGGTATTACTGTGGTCATCTTTGGAAAGCGTCATCTTCCATCCTCTGATCACATCCACTCACAGTTCTCCTGTAGACAAAGCATCATTGTTTCTGTTTCATAGTCCCAGGCTCTTTCTGTGATTAGATGCATTTACAATCCAAGGTACTGGGAAGGTGCAAGCAGGGGTAAGTGCCCTTGACTGATGAAAATTTTTGAGCTGAAGAGGCTTGTGAATACCTTTGAGCTGACAAGAAAAATTCCCTATCTTCCTCATACATTCAATGTTGGACAACTATGGAAATCCCAATTGTTCTTCCTGTTTATAGGAGAAAAGAGCCAATAACCACCCTGTTGGCCGTATTGCCATTTGCTTAGTGAGGCTTTGTCTTTCTTTGAAATTGTTCCTGGTGACTCTTGGCTCTTACCTCTGTGCTCTGGATTCCATCCTTTGGGTTATCAGTTTTTTTCTGGAAGGTGTGGCCAGTGTTTACCACCAATGACTCCGTTTCTTCCTATGCCTTTAAGTTCGAAATAATATGATTCTGTAACAATCTCTAGGGTTTCTTATATGTCAATTTATAAATCACCATATTAACAACTAACTGTATTAGCAAAAGCTACACACCGCCAATTTAGAGGTAATTACTTCTTTATCAGGGATTGCTTGCTGTGAGGATGGTGCATTAACAGCACCTTAGGATTCTAGTTGCCCTGTTTAGTAGAGAAAGTCAGCTCTTTTGTCTTTAAGGGGCATAGGAGACCTTTTAACCACATTCCAGCACCCTAGTCTCAATTCTCATATTCCTAAGTGTACTAAGCACTGTCTGAGTTACTATCTCACCCTTATTTGTCTTCTGTCAGTGCCTACCACCATCTAGTCCGGTACTTGCTTTCACTTTTGTCTCTGGTGTGATAAAGGGTGCAGAAGAGTGTGGTTTTTAACCCAGCACAGCCTGTCTTTATTTTACATAGTTTCTCTAAGTTTTGCTGAAAACTATACCCAGCCCTATCACTTCCTGTTTCCTCCTCCCATGGGATTAAAGGTGTGTGCCACTACTGCCTGACTTCTAGTGGTTAGCTCTACACTCTGATCTACAGGCAAGCTTTATTTATGAGAGCACAAACAAATTATCACCACACTCCACCTTCTAGTGACATAGTCTGGAGGCAGAACCAGGACGGCCTGAAGCAGCAAGGAGCTGTCCAGTCATTCTGTGACTCATGGTTCTTGCTTTTTTCTGCACATTGGTAGTTTGGTCTTTGTAACGGCATAGTATCCTCTGGGGTGGGGTGCTGTTCAAATGCTAAAACTTTCCAGAGCTGTGTTCTGTTGAGTAAGGTGTGACATCAATCAAATTTTATGATCTAGCCTTGAAAGTCATAGAATGTCACATTTGCCATGGTAATAAATTCCCAGATTGAATGAAAAGGAACTGACAGTCTCCCCCCACCCCACCCCACCTGCCCATGGGAGGAGCCTTTAAGACATGCTGTAAGAATGTTCTGGGTGGGAGAGATCATTTTAGCTATCTTTAAAAAACTCTGCCACGGTGATAGGCTTAAAAAATGAGGAAATAAAGTTGGGTGGTTATGGAAATGGGGGCTGATCTGGAAGGAGTTAGGGGAGAGAAGTGGATATAATCAAAATATATTACATGAAATTCACAATGAATAAGAATACAAAAAAATCTGCCACATTTTTTAACATCCACTTTACAAATTAACTAAAGTTGTTAGAATGCTGATTACCTAATTTTGTGTTAAAAGAAAAACTCTTAAATCTTTGCTTTTCACAATCAAATCTTGTTGTTTACACATTCAATTTCTATTTATAGCATCTAATGGTATCCTAACTTTTATGTTTTTCTTTTGCCAAAGCCAAAATAATGATTGTGGGTGGCACATGTTTTAAATTACATTAAGTTCTTAGCCACACAGAATTTATGAATGGTAATAGTTTTATTTGGCTAGCTACTCAAAAAAACTTAAGAAAAGAGGGAAAATGTCACTCAAAATGAAGAAAAATTATTTCTCTTCCTAAAAATCTACATATGCATTGCTATTTTGTGGTAGGTCCCAGTGATTCCTAAAATTAATCTTGTAAAGTATCAATAGGCATGTGACTGAATTTCATGACTATGAGCCACAAAAACCTTCATTTAGCTGATGAGGTTGTAACTGTGTGCCTTTCTTTACTCTTGGCCACGCCAGCCTAGCAGCTCCTCTATCCCTAGGGGTGTGTGGGCTACGTGTGCTTTGGCAAATTTAGGGCTATTTTAGATGTTTAGTCTGCACAGGCTGGACCCTTTCACTGCATTATTGCCTTGGATTCCTCTCTACTTTCAGCAATAGCATCACCCAGCTTGCTTTTGAGGGAGAGCCAGAACACAACAGCATTTAAGATCTAAGATCCAGAAAATGGCTACACTTGTGAAATGTGTACAGAACTTCTCTGAGCTTCCAAGGGACCATGTTTTGTAAAGCCCTTTAAAATGAACCAAATGTGGCAAAAATTAATGGATAATCAGGGTAAATTGTCTTAGTTCACAATAATTATTTTATTGAAGAAGTCACATATCTTGGCTATTGATATGGCTACTAACAATGATAATTCAGCCATATCAGAAATGAATCAATGTCTCTAGCGAAACTAAGATAATCAGGTATAGATTTAATGAGTTCTAAAGTAGGAGTGATGTATGATCTAGTGCAGTAAGTTAGGATTTAATTTGTTTGTTTAGTCCAGGTCATGGATGCAACTTCCCTTAACAGTTCATGTTCCGTGATGTAATGTGAAACCTAGGAATTAGTGAATGTACTATGAATGCTAGTGGAATTGTTCGTGTGGTTTGTTTATTAATTGCAAACTGATTTTTAAAGATTTTTGAATTATCTTCAAGCTTGTAGGCAATTTGAGTAAAATGTGTTTTGGGTGGGTAACAAGAGTAGTATCATAGTCTTATCTTGCATTGAGTGGGTGAATTTTTAATTATGTTCCCTCAAGTAGTTATGTATTTTGCTTAGTAGTAGATCTAGGAGCTGCTATACTGGGACCTTGCAGTAGTGAAAGCAGATGTTTGTTGATAGGTCTCTTTCTTGGGATGTTACCTGCACTTGATATACCTAACCCACAATGGCAGATTTACTGTACCAGTTATGGATAATTAAAAAGCAATTCTGGATACTGAGGTGTGTTGTTATTGTTTTTTGCTCTTTTTTGGGGGCCCCACCCAGCTCCCAAATAAATCACACACAGAGGCTTATTCTTAATTATAAATGCTCAACTTTACTTGGCTTGTTTTTTGCCAGCTTTCTTAAATTTAAATTATCCCATCTACATTTTGCCTCAGGGATTTTCCCATTCTCTTACTTCTGTAAGTCTTAGTCTTACTCCGTGTCTTGCTATGTAGCTGAGTGACTGGCCCCTGGAGTCCTCCTTCTTCTCTGGTTTCTTCCTTTTTTTTCCCTCCTAGATTTCTCCTTCCATATTCTTTCTGCCTGCCAGCCCCACCTATCCTTTCTCCTGCATTGCTATTGGCTGTTCAGTTCTTTATTAGACCATCAGGTGTTTTAGTCAGGCACAGTAACACAGCTTCACAGAGTTAAACAAAGGCAACATAAACAGAAGTAATACACCTTAAAATAGTATTCTACAACACAGGTGTGTACCTATGGTTCTGGATATTTGAGAAGCTGAGACAACAGGATGAGCCTAGGTTATCAGGGCTAGCCTGGGCAACATAATGAGATACCACTTCTGAAAAAGAAAGCCATAGTAAGGGAAATATATCTTACCTTTGTGTGTGTGTGTGTGTGTGTGTGTGTGTGTGTGTGTGTGTGTATCCTTCTTAACAGATACAAAGTTATTTACAAATTACAAGCCAGTATATTCTAGAAGTCTACAGAAAGAATATATAAAAGCCAGTAGTTACATTGAGCATTCCAAAGGAACTATTTTTACCCAAATTATTTGATTATTTAGAAAAGTAGTCAATGCTTTCTATCATTTTTATTCTTAATGATAATTTAGTTTAGAAAGAAATATGTTCCTAAGGTACAATGCTCCTTTTAACCAAATGGCTAGATGGAATTTAAATAATTTGGTGAATAATAAATTTTAAGTGAAACTTGCCTTTCAATGGATAGTTATGTCATTCGACTAAAATTTCAATTTCTTATATTGGCTTAAATTAGTATGTCTCAGCTGGGCCATCTATCTGGATCCCCTGGAGAGCTTCAGTGAGTGCTAGCATCTGGGATCCCTGTAGTGACTCTGGGCCTGTTCATTTATGGGTATGACTCAGATATCTGCATTTGTGAAAACTTTCCAGGTGGTTTTAATGGGCTGCATATTTAGGAAGCACTAGCTGGAAACGACTCCATTTTTCAGCCCCTAGTATTGGACTTCTTCACATGCTCTTCCACCTGCCACCTCAACCCTTTTTATAATGTGGATGGAGAACAGTCTCCCCCATGGAATGTTCCATGGGCAGTTTTTTCTGTCTGGAATGTCCTTTCTTGATATTATCACAGAGCTGATGATGCCTTCATGAACCTCTATGGGTTCAGCTTAAGATAATGCTTTTCAAAACACAGTATTGTGTTTTGCTTTCTTTGTTTTATGCTTTGCTATGAGATATTATCGTATTCTTTGATTCTCACTTCTTTTTGGAATACAAACTCAGCGAGACAACCAGCTAACTGTCATTTTGTGAGGTCTAAAACAAAGCCTGTTAGATTGCAGTTGTCAATAAATACTTTTGAATAGGTGAATATAAATGCCAATGCAGAAATGATAATGGTAACATGCATATTTATATTTTTACTCCTCTAAAAAAGCTGCATGAGATAATACTTTAAATGTTACAGATCTAGATTAAAATGAATGGAAATGTGAAGAGGCAGAGACGAATAAAACTTAGAAAATATGGATCCATTATTGGAAGTCTAAGGGCAGTGATCATGACTGGATTGTTTATTGCCCCTGGAGGAGTTCCTCTCTCCAATGGCCACATTCCTAGTCTTCCAATCACCTGCAGCATGTTTAATGTTTGGAAGTTTCCCTGGCTTTCTGATTATCTGACACTATTTTCAGAATCCAGATAATCACTTTCTCTTCCAAAACGTCACCTCTGAGCTCTGTCTCCAGTACTTTCATCCTTTTTTTGCTACATCTTTGCTTGTATTGCTGTATCATGGTGGTTGCTGGAATTAGCTCACCATCTTTCTCCCTTACTAAACCCACTGGAATCAGAAGAATGTATCTCTGTGACCAACCCCATCACAGGTACTCAGTGATGTTGACTGAATGAAAGCATCCAGTAAACACAAATGATTTCTTAAGGCCTATTACTTGATTACACTCCAGTTGAAGGCCTTACTTCCAAGAATATGTGCTTAGCACAACTTATCCTTGATGGCTATAAAGAAAATAAAGGAGGACACAAAGCTGGCAGGTTGGAGGGCCTGGGAGGAGTTGGGGAGGGTGATTATGATTAAAATACAATGTAAGAAATTCTCAGGGAACTAATAAAAAATTAAAAAAGAAGCATTAGAAGTGGTAATTAAGATTGCAAAAAGGTATTTGTTTGGAGTATATGTAAGTCAAAGTAGATTTTAATAGTATAGTGCAATAAATAGGGTTTCCTAAGCCAAAGAGTAAAGTGTGATGTTATGTACTCTTAGGAAATTGTGGAAACAATATTGGAGACAATGAGTCTGAGTACTGGCTTCCAACTGATAGGCAGCTCGTTATCTGAATAAGGTTTTCAGCACTCACTTGGGACTTTTTATACATTATTTACTATTTTTGATAAACTTTTCAATAGCTGCTATTCAGACAGATGTCTTTTCCGGTAACACTTGACACGTGTTTTAAAATGCAGCTTTTAATTGCTATTGATTGTTCATAAGCTCATGACAACTTTCAGCACTGTACTTTGAACTTTGTTGTTCTCTCACCCTCCCCCCCAAAAAGGCAGCGACCTTTGGACACATAAATACTTAAACTTCTCTATAAAGATGCTTTGTTAGCTTCATAGGTACAGTTGTTACGCTTCAGGCACTTAAATACCTGTTAGAATCACCTTAACAGTTGGTCTTCGCTTCAAAAGCTCAGAAGCACTATATGCATAGTTTCATGTGGTGGCAATATTTTTCAGAGACTGCCATATGGTCATATTTTTATTGCCTTATTTTTTATACCATTAGGTTCCACAAAGTCATACTGAGAGGTGCAGTGATGTGATGAGAATTTTGCTCCTGGGAGCTTGTGAGATGTATGAAATTTTATTTTTATATTTTTCTTTGATTTTTCAGGAGATAGTACATCAGTGCAGGCCAAGCAGTTTGCCACATTCCTCAGAGGAATGCCAGAAATCTTGGTAAGAAGTCAGAGCATCCAGGAAATGTTTCTTCTAATTTGCACTTGCACTAACATATAGTTGGAGCTAGTCTTGGTTCTGGCTTAAAATCCAGCCCCTAGGAGTGGACAGTAGGAAGGGGCTGTTCTGTGAAGAGGCACAGAAGTGTGGCAGTGCTGCACATGGCATTTCAAGTGAATACATAGTGTGGAGAGTTAGGGTGCAACATGGGATTTCTGTTATGCGCACGGAGGAAACGAAGCTGAAAGTGTAGGATCCATTTGTGATCAGGGATAAGGCTGTGCACCACACTGAGAAGTCTGACCCTTCTGTCAGTCAGAGGAGGCTTAGCGACAGAATGGAAGCCTGAGGAAGGAAAAAGGGAAGTGGTGACAGGGACTAGACTGGGATCATTTCAGTTGTTGAGATTATGTGAAAGCGAAGCCTGAATTTTGCCTGATTTCTCTTTGAAAATGGGGGACAGTGGATATATGATCCTGTGTGTTGTCAATTTCAAGCTCAGCATGCTTCAAATTAGAATATTATATCACAGGAAAAATATTTCTACTGAGATATTTTCCTACACTAGAAGATTTATAGGGGCCATGAGTTTTGTGAGACTGCCTGAATTGAGATTTTCTTTCAATCTTGGACACCATGGTTTATTAGCTTACCTGATTCTTTGAACTTCAGTTTCTCTGTGTATAAAGTAGAAATACATGCAACTATGCTGGTTATGAACATAAAATGAGATGATATGGGGACTACACCTCTTAAACACATATAGGGCTTTGTAGTTGTGAGTTACTAGAATTTTACACCACTTGGAGCTGGCCAGTATCAGAAAAGTTGTAATTCATTAACCTAAGATCACATTTTGAGTTTTCTGTACTTGGAAATATTCTCTCATATTTTGTACTGGTGTTTTTAAAGTATCAAGTATGAGAGGCAGTTTGTTTATTTTTCTAGATATAAATATTTATATAAAATGATTATTTTATTCAGTTATTGGACATAAAAGGCCTTTAAAACAAAACAAAAATGTGAACAAGCTAATTAATAATAAGATGTGTTATTTTGTCTCTAGTTGTGTCATGGAAAACAAAGGGTAATCATACTCTTCATCTGACATGTGCTACTCTAGCCATCTGCCTTCAGGCAGGTGTCAGCACTGTTCTTGTTGGCTAAGGTTGACCCTCATAATGCAACCAACCAGGTTAGGGAAAAGGCCAGAGTGTATTTCTCCATCATATTCATCTACCTCTGTGACATTGTGAACACTTCCAAAATTGTCTTCAAATGCCTTGAAAACGGAAAAGATCACGTCAACTTACCTCATAACCTAATTAGTTATTGCAAATCTGTTATACACAGCAGTATTATATGCAACAGTCTTCAATTCTAATGAATCTGTAAGATAGATTCTCCATCTTTTGTCTTTTCATTATTTGTTGGTCATTTTTGTCTACACATAAGACTGTTTTCAGCTTCTGTCCATTAGGGCAGCTAATTTAAAAGAATATTACATTTGTATATGAACCAAAAGGAGTAAAGGATGGCTCACTCGTTTCTTATTAAAATTGGTTTTCTCTTTTGTTTTTTTCTTACTTCCTCTTCATTTTTTTTGAAATATATTTTGATTAGAGAAAACTGGCCTTGAAATGAATGACGATGATTCTCATTTTGTAGTTTTCAATCCCACCAAATGAAAGTGTGCTTATTATAAAGTAGTAAGCTAAACCATTGTTGTTTTTGTTTTAATTTTGTTCATGAATTATTAGACTTAATTTACATTGCCATTTTCACTGCCTAGTTGAACTTAATCATCCAGCGATATTTTTATGAGGTACTGCTAGGTGATTAATAGATACATTTTTAAAAGTCAACATAAATTTTGTAGATGGGCCTTTCCTGCTGAGCTGGTGTCTTTGCTCTCTCCTGGCTGGAGGAGGAAGGGCCAGTTGGCTTAGGGAGTGTCTTAGTTTCTTTCCTTGAGCTGATATAGATTGTCTTCTATGGGTGGCTTCAGGATGACCTCTGTGACCTTCCTGCTGTAGAAAAGGACACCTGTGCTATTCCTGAGTTTGATTGCAGTTCCTTATAAAGTACAGATTTTTTTTTCTAAAAAGTAAATATTCCATTAAGTCAATTATTAAAGGAAGTGAAAAATATCTGCAAAGAGTTGAGGGGTAGGGAAAGAATATAATCAAAGTATGGTATATATTTTTTAAATAAAAAAATGAAAAAACAGATTAATGGTACATTTCTATTGATGGGTATGTATATATACATGAAAGAATCTTCAAATGAGTCGTTTCTAAAGAAAAGGCATCAGGTTTGGAAATATGGCTCAATGGTTAAGAATGCATACTGCTTTTGTAGAAGACCTGAGTTCAGTTCCCTGCTTCCATGTCAGGCAACTCACATCCACCTATAACTCAAGCTTTAGGGGATATGATACTTTTGTTCTCTACTGGCCCCTGCACTCATGTATGCACACATATACACACACACACACACACACACACACACACACACACACACACACACACTCTTTCTCTCTTTCTCTCTCACACACACAAAAATTAAAAATAATAAAAATAAATCTTAAAAAAGAAACCAATATCAAGAGTTGAGCTTCACCTTACGATAAAATGAAACAGATTACTGTCAGGCCAGATCACCATCATCATCTGGACATTAAAACTCTTCCTAGAGCCTTATTGTCACATGGACCTAATTTCTATTTTGCAATCATTGTAAACAAATATTGAAATAGTGTAGAATAATTTTAACAGTTTCTTATGAAATGCCTACTTTGTTATATTTTAATAATTGCAAATTTTAAAAATAGGAACTGCTTGAAATTATATTGCAGATAAATGCTTACCATGTTAAACAACACTTTTTGAAATTCTCCTCCTTATTAATTCTTTTGTATTCTATAAGCTCATATATAAAAACTGAAAAACCATATCAGCTTGAAGCTTAGGTACAAGTACCTAAGGTGCAATTAATAAGAAGAGAAATTGACACCATAGCCAAGTAGCAACAACTGTAACGTGACAATAACAATGTTACTGATTGTTTTTATTGCTACAGATTTGCTAAACTAAGTACAGTTGAGCATATGCTTTGGTTCTGGTTATGTTTATTCTCTCCACTCTGGGGTTTAGATAATTTTCTGTTTGCTAATGGCAAGGTGCTTTATTTTGATTTGGCGTGAGTTTGGTGTGCTGTCAAACGAAAGTGAAAAAGGGCACACTTTCTTTGCTATGGCTTGCATATTTAGGATATTCTTTCATCTCCATTTATGTATGACATTGTTCCAGTTGAAAGGAACAAATGGCCTATTTACCAATTGTGCAGCCAATATTTCTTCAACTCATAATGGATAAATGCTCAAATAAAGGGCAGCAGTAAAGGTTAGTAGACTCATGTGTGATTTTCCTGTGGGGTCCTGGGAGCACAAAGTATTTATTACTTGAGAACAAAGAACCTTAGAGTTCAAGGTAAGTCACTGTGTATATGATATGACTAATAATAGGTCCCCAAAGGAAAGAGAAAGGAGAACACAGCCCACACCTTCCCTTTAACTAGGTGTACTGTGCATTTTCTTCTTCCTGTCATTTATATTGAAAGTTTCATACTCTCTCAGGTGTAAAATGAGTACAGTCTTGGATTACTAATGTTCTGCTTGTAGCTGATTGCCCCTGAGATATGTTTCATTCCTATGTAGGGTAAAAAACTTTGTGTTGTTCATATCCGATTAAGTTTGTCAACAAAATAATTCAAAATTATTCATGGCTTATTTTTTTGTTTTTCTAGCCTCTAACTTTAAGGAAACATTAAATTTAAGCATTAGTACAACCAGAGTATAATACCTGTTTCCTAGCATTATCTTTTAGTATATTCGCAAACCAAATGTGTCCATGTAGGTCGTTACAATCCTGAAGATATAATTAACTAATTTTCTCTGTATTTGTTTTCTTCTCAATTTCCATAAACTTTAGTGTAAAAGAAAAAAAAACTTTCAAATAAATAAGTAAATAAACTTTCAAATAAATAAAACCATATCTTTATCACAGTTTTTTCTATTAAATATTTTTAGTAGCATGTAAATGTGACATTTTTGAACAAAATTAGATTCCCTTTTGTCCTTTACAAAATAGTCCACTGCAACTGTGGATAAATTTAAATTTATTTTAAAAACTGCACAGTGATACATAAATGAAAATTGTAATTTTTGAATCTTTGATGTGTCTTCTATATTATTTAGTTAACAAGTGAGTGGTGATGTCTGTGCAAGGTCAGCTTTGCTGAGCCACAAAAATACAGTTGTTTGGTCTGTATCGCCTGAAATATAGTGGATATCTAGTGTAGAAAAAGATGCTCAGTTACCACTAGCCCTATAGAAATGACAAGGAGATTGGACTTCAAATTTACTAGTTTTACTATGAAAAGTGAGAGATGACTGCAGATCTTTTCAAGGTGTAGAGAAATTCAAACCTTTGTCCAGCTGCTGGCTATGCTGTGAAATGATACAGCCTATTTAGAAAACAATTTGACATATTTTTTTTAATGTTAGAACATATTTGTTCTAACACACATAGGATGATTTTTTTTCCCCCAAGCATTTTAAATGTTGGGGGATATTTGATCACACCCAGAGTTTGCATTTGCATTAATTAAATAAAATTAACCTTGGGTCAGGAGGCTGAGTTAGCAACTAGTTGACAATGTAATCATAGAGTATCAGAGGCATCTGGGATAGATAGAGAGATGTACCAGAGGGAGGAGGCAGGGATTTGGGGTGGCACAATATTTTTGGTGTGGTGGAGTAGAATGATGCTTTCTTTGATGGATGCCAGCAAGAAGAGAAGGTCAGCTAGGTGCTGCTCAACCTCTCTGAGCTAGCAGGTTTTCACCCCAGCCTTTGAATCTCAAGTCTTAATTATAAATAGAATGCTAGAGATTTAGTTAAAGCTACCTTTAGTGGCAGAGGCAGAGCCAGTGTCTGTGGGAACAGAACTCAGGCTGAGCTGTGGCCTGAGTGACCAGGGCAGGCTAGTTAACTACGGAGTTGCAATTGGTGGCTGAAAAAATAGTAGATTAAGGTGCAGCCACTGCGCCAAAGTTAAAACAACATTTTCACTCATTGGTATATACCAAATATTAATAAAAAATTAAGTTCAAGAAAATATGAACCTGAATGTTTATAACATCCTTTTTCATAATGGTGCCCAAATGGAATCCAGCTCAAAAGTCCATCAGCTAAGGGATGGTTATATAAACTCTGGCATATCTGTATAATGAGACACTATTCTTTAGTAATACAAATTGATCTCCAAGACTCTCACACTATGATAATCCCAGTTTAATAACGAAGAGGCAAAGGCGTGTGTGTAGCTCACCATCCACTTTGAGAGGTGACCCTAGACTTGACACTCCCCCTGTAGGAAGTTCTGCTTCCTTTGCCATGCTTGTTTGCAGTTTTAAAACATCACCCCATCCTTCTCCCTCTTCCATGTGGGGAAAGCTTTTAAAAGAATATTGTTTCACTTGTCTGATTTTGCACACTGACTTCCCATCCCTCGAAAAACAGCTTAGGCTCCAATGCTTCCTCTTTTATAGCTTTTTCACAAAAGATAGCCCATGTAGCATGTTAATGCTTTTACGTTGCACATGCTAGTGGCTTCCGTGCCATGAACCTCTCTACTTTCTGTGATGAGCCCTTTTCAGTTCCTGCCATGTTGGATTTTTCCAAAGCGCTTGCATTGCTGACCTCACCCACCTTATTACTCCAGTCATGAGCCCCTTTCTCTTTCTCCGGTTTTCAGTGTGTTTAGACCTTTCTTCCTTAGCAGATCCTTAAGATACCAATTTTGGCTGACTCTCATTAATACGTGGTGACACTGAGAGATCTCCTGACTGTGTTAGCATACAGCTGGCCATTGTCTTTTCAGCCATGTGTCCAGCAAATACTGTGTATTTATTATATTCACAGCTCATTTTAGAAACTTGAAACCTATGCTGTCACTGGACTTGTTCTTTATTGGGCAGAGAAGGAAGTTTCCCATTTTAGGGAGTGTTGCAGTAATGGGATTTGCTGAGAAGGTGCCTGTAGGAAGAACATACAAAAAGGTGAATGCAAATAGAAGTTTATCAAGGGAAAGGTGTGTAAGGAAAACCCAGAGGGTAAATGAGTTGCTGCAGAGACAGAGAGGTGTGGTTGCTACTGTCTAAGGCACACTGATGAAGAAGAACAAATGGATTTATAGACCATTGCTTCTACTGAGTAAAAAGAGGAAACAGTACAAATATTTATCAGATGATGAATGTATGATCTGGGTGGTATTTTAAGTAACTTGTATGGTTTCTGATGGAGACTGTATGCTAATGGTATTTGAATTGCAAAAGAATAGATGTTTTCCTGGATCATAGACCAGCATATTTGAACATCTACTGATCATGTTCACTAGGATTCAAGTTCATTGTGACTAAAACTAAGACTACCCTCTTTTCCCAGCACCCTATTGTGAACTTGCTCCTTTTCCTGTAACCTAGCTTGGCAACAACCTAGCTGCCCAAAGAAGAGCCAGCCTTGACTTTTCAGAGGCTCTTTTCCCATTTGCCAAGTTGAGGAAAAGGCATGTGAGCTCTTTGGTGCCACCCTCTAACTTGCTAGTGCCTTCCTTTTGCCACCTTTCAGTACTCAATATTAAAATTCTCTCCATTCTCTGAGAGAAGCTCATTAGGCCTATTTGGTCCTTACTGGCATGTTCCTTGCTTTTTCTAGCCTGAGTGGTATCTACTCTTAGTTTTACAAGTGATATCTAGGTGGTATGTGGTACTATAGTCCAGTCATAGACTGGTGTTCAATCCCAGTTTTCTATGACTGATTTGTTATGTGACTTCTGTCAAACCACTTAATAACCTAGCTTTATTTTCTTTATCATAAAAACACCAAAAGTTTGGTCATCTACAAGGATCGCAAGGGCTGAGCCATCTCTCCAGCTCAGGGCTTCATTCTTTGTGTTGAAAACGTCTGTATATTTGGCACATGCATGACATCATGCTGCCATTACATCACTCCAAGTGGTTGTGCTTCTATGAGTAGTATCCTCCTTGGTGCTCTTTGTCCCCACACCCCTAAAGCCTGTAACCCATGGAACTGTTTCCTGTTCCCAAATGTCATGCAGCTGGAATCACATGCTGTGGAGACTTTTAACACTAGTTCTTTTCTCTTAGCAACTGAATGGATAGTTTCACTGGAGTGTCTACTTTCTCAACATCTACTTTGTACTCCATTAATATTGATCTTGTTAAGAGCAATGCATTACTAATGGCAGCATTTCTTTTGCAAAAGAAACCCTCATCCAACCCAAATCATACTGTGGTGTCACAGTGTGTGTACCACAGTCATGGGATATTTAATAACTAAAAATCCAATACATTAAATTTTATTGAAGCAATATATGAAATTAGTAATGTCTTGTTATATGTATTTCACAAAAATTCTATGAAGAAATGAGATGGTTAAAAGGTCAATAAAATAAAATATAAAACAAAATTTTATAGGCTGTCCTTTACAACAGCTTAAGTGATTTCAGTCTTGACTTCCACAAGCGTTATGTTTACCTCAGTCATTCTCCCTAGACCCTAAATTGTGAGCGCTATTTCAGAGTCAACAGTACCCATCTTTATGGAAGAAGCCCTATGTACTTTGTAAAGAGTTTCAATGTAAAGATGTCTTAAGCTTTGTTGTACACACAGGACTGTTTAATTATCATCAGAACACTTTTTTCCAAAATTATGCTGTGCTTAAATATGGCTTAAAAATAAAACAAAAAAATGAAACAAAACAAAAAACAAACAAAAAAAACAAAATTTACAGTTGTTAAATAGATCTTTTTATTTCTAAATAGACAATGGTTATTTTAAATTACAATGGATTGAGTGTGTATTTTTGCTGAATTTTATTTTTAAAATGTCATTTTTTCTAGAAGAGTAGAAAATCAGTTCTTTGCAAGTGCTCATGTTATTACTGCTAAAAATGAAAGATATAAGCTTGGTGATTGCATGAGGATTACATCATTTTCAAAATTCTTTGTGTGTGTATGTGAAAAATATCTGAATCTTGGAACCTACCCTAAATAGAAATCCCAAGTTTGCTAACGTGACTTTTAGAGTCCACACTTCTTTCTCTACTGCGTATTTTCCCTAAACATTTTGCATTGTCTGCGTGTACCCCAAATCAGAAGGAGCTGTGTGCATGTACACATGTGCACCATCCCTTTCCTGTCCTTCTTTACCTTGTCATCCTGTCTGTGCCTCAGTAACTTTGCCTGGGGTATCACATGGCAAGCTCTCTGTGGTAGAGAATGCTAGCTGCAGGTCTGCTTGCTCCTGTTTGCTCAGTTGCCCCTCCTTCTTCATTGTCTAGCTAAGGTACTGGCTAGCAGCTAACCACTCCTCTAGCTTAGATTATAAGGTCTTTGAGAGCAGAAATGTTGCTTCTTCTGTATCTAGCTGTACACCTCTCCCAGCAATGAGTTAACCTAGTGAAAATATTAATTACCGAATTAAGCATGGGCGATGTGGTTCAGTTGTTAGACACTTAATTGTATGTAACAATTTTAGGCAGTTTACTTATAACAGATTGTCTCCTTTACACTAATTTTGTGCCTATGAATTTTTGTTTTCATTTGTTGTTTTGAAACAGGATCTCAATTTGTAGCTCTAGCTACAAATTGTCCTGGAACTCACTATGTACTCCAGGCTTGCCTCAGACTCACAGAGATCTGCCTTCCTCTGCCTCCTGAGCGCCTGACTTAAAGGGGGGTGCCACCACACCTACCTGTGAATATATTTTCTTATGGGTAAGACTTTCAGGAAGTTTTCACATAGAGATGATGCTAAAGGTGACTTTTGAGACTCACTATCTTGGTGAAAGTGGCCTAGCATCTGAGTAGTAAGGAAGGGCTGTGGTTTTGGTTTTGGCTCTGCTGTTATGTTGCCACATGACCCTGCTGAATAAACTAACAGACTAGATGAGGGTGGATCTTTAAGATCAGGATCAGATCATTTCCAAAGATTCCCTCATCTTTGATTTAATCAAGTGATACAATTTAATAAAACAAACAAGTGATTATCATTGGCAAAAGCTTGAAAATACAGAATGATATATTTTCTCATCATTTATAATGTGAATATTACATATTATAGATAATAGGAAATTTATATTACCCACAGTCTACATATTGGGATGGCTTAGTTTATCCTTAATCTAAGAGTCCAAAGTAAAATAATTCAAATTGTCAGAATTATAAATCTACACGTTAACATAACATGTTGATTCACATAATGTTTAGATTACATTTTAGTTTCTTTCACCAAATGCATAATTTATCTGTTTAATATTATACATTCCAATGCATTTCTATCATTCTGTAAGTGAACATATGTCAAAAAAAATCTCTCTGTGGCCAATTACTCATTCCCCGCAGCCTTTTTTTTTTCCCTTTTAAATAAGAAGCAATATTAAAACAATTATAAAACTGCTTTCCTATGATTTAGGTCATTCATATTATGTATAGCCAAGTTTTGCAGAGTTTAATTGAATGACATTTAGGTAGGAATTTTATAAAGGTTTGAGATGGTGTTGTTTGGACAGAACAAAGGCAGTATTTCCTTTCTTGTCTTCCCCTCCTCCTGGCCTTCTTCTCTCCACCTGCTTGAGAAAAGCTGCATTTCTTCAGACAAGCCTCATAATTGCCCCTCTGTGCCTGATTTGGGGCTCAGGAAAGGTCCGTAGCATCTGTAAAGCTGGCAGCGAAATGGTATTTCCAGGCAAGCACAGGGTTGCTGGGTAGTGAGCCAATCCACTGCTTTGTCCTAGCAGCTGAGAACCTCGCCGGAGTATTACCATGGTGTTCAGTAACACAGACCTGTGCCATGAGCAAGGAGAGCTCTGAGCAAGTGTGAGGGTCAATATTTATAGACCACTACGTAGCTGCCTTGCAGAGGGACAAGGAGAAACACGCACACCCAGAGCTAGGCAAGGAAGACAACAGTGGAGGGAACTTTAATTTTGAATGTTTGTTCTGAAGAAAATTTCTTTCTGTCAGGTTCAAACTTCTGCTGAATCACAACCATTTGGCGCTGAGCTATGACAAGAGAGGAAACAAAAAGTTAAAGGAGCAACCGGGGCCATACGTGAAGAGGTAAGTAATTAACCAGTTTAGGCTGGCTTTTATTTGTAAAGCCCATCTCCCTGTTGGCTGCCTCGCATCAGTGGGCAAAGGGCTGTGGGACTTGGTACAGCTTGTAAGGGGAGGCTGCCTGCTCTTACGAATGTTCTTGGAGGCAGTGTGGGTTTGTGTATTCCTGTTGAGAATGCCTGGACCTTCTTAGTGTGGGTGGTGGCAGCCACGCTTGAACATTGATTTCATGCTCTCTCGTTTCTGTCAGACTGAAGTCTGCCAGTTGGTAACTTCCTATTTAACTTTATATAAATTAAGGCATTAGTCTTAGTTAAGTTTTGTGGTCTAAAGATGGAATATAGAAAATGCATGTCAACTTGTAGAGATGTACTTACTAGACAGTATCAGAAGGTGGAGACAGGGAATGTGGGCAACATAGGGGCATTTTGACAAAACAAAACTTCACTGGATAGTACACTGAAACAGTTACTGCTATCTTGGGGAAGGGATTGAACCTGGAGTGACAAGAATAGCCTTCCCTATACAGAGTATCAAATACATGCATTTTTGAGATAGTCCCTGCTTGTCCAGATGACTTGCTGTTGGATTTTTAATGAACTGTGTCCCCCTTCTTAATATTAAACCCAAGTCAGCATCTCCAGCTATGGATTACATTGGTGTTTTCCTGTTACTACAGGTAGTAAGTTAAAAGTTTCCCTGTGTGTACAAATTGCTGTGGTATTCCCGGTTATGCTTATCTCTGATCATACTAAAAGCAACAATACTGAAGAGCACAGAAACCACCTTCTGTGTACTTTCCTGTTTAGAATACTCTTGAAATGTTTATGCTTTTATATTTTTATCTATTGTATGTAGTTTAGAGAGTCAGGATTTTGCTTCATTACAACTATGGCATTAAGTACATGAAAATTAGCTAGCAATATAATATAGTGGATACAATGGGAGGTTACTGGTTTGATCTTTAGATTGTGGAACTACAAATACTTGCATGATATTTAAACTTTGTATGCCATGTTATAGGTGATGGTTTGAGTTCCAGTGAGTTTTCTGTACCATTGCTATGCATATTTATATTGAAAACAAAATTTATACTGCTATAGGATTTAAATGATGTGCCAGTAGAGATACAAGGAAGAGCCAGTATGTGGCACAGATTTACATAGGGTTATCAAAACAACTCATTTTGAAATATGATGGGCCATATCAAAAAAGCAGCTAGAAAAGCTCTAAATGAAATGTAAGCATCTTTGAATGAGGGCAGAATTTATGCAGAATCACTTTGATTGATTAATGTAATTTTAAGAAGTGTTATTGAGACTGGGTCTTTGTAGTAGGCTTGACTGGTCTGGTACTTGCTGTTCATGCTACACTGGTCTCCACCTAAGCTTCCTGGGGGAGATTACAGGTGTCCGTCACCATACCCTAAAGTGTATGCATAATTTGGGGTTTTGTTTTTGTTTTTTCTAGACAGGGTTTCTCTGTGTATCCCTGGCTGTTCTGAAACTTGCTCTGTAAAGCAAGTTTGCCTCCGATTCAGAGATCTGCCTGCCTCTGCCTTTCAACTGAGTTCTGGAATTTAAGGCATGTGCCACTACCACTTGGCTACTTGTATAATTTTTAAAAGGTTTCAAAATCATCAGTTGAGAGACATATAGGCTTTTTCCATATTCTGCCTACTGTGATTAAGGCAGCCCTGAATATGGATGAGTAGATATCTCTATAACAGGATACAGAGTCTGTTGGGAACATACCCAGGAGTGGTGTGCCTGTATCATGTGACAGATTGACAGATGTCTTCCTTAATTTTTGAGGAACCTCTACACTGATTTCTGTCATGACTGTACCAGTTTGCATCAACACCAACAGTGAATATGTGTTTTCCTTTCCCCACATCCACCCCAGTGGGTTTTGTGTGAGTGTGTGAGAGTGTGTGTGTGTGTGTGTGTGTGTGTGTGTGTGTGTGTGTGTCTGTGTGTGTGTGTGTTTTAAGCTTAGCCATTCAGATGGGAGGAAGGTGAAATCTCAAAGTAGTTTTAATTTGTGTTTCCCTGATTGGTAAGGATGATGAACATTTATAATATTTCTCAGCTATTTGTGTCTGTTCTTTTGAGAACTCTCTGTTAAGTTCTATGCCGTGTGATTTAATTGGATTGTTCGTTTTCATTGTGTTTAGATTTTTTTTTTTTATATTGTAGACACTAACCCTGTGTCTGATATATTGCTGGTAAAGAATTCTTCCCATTTTCTAGGCTGCCTCTGTACTTGAATGATGGTATCCTTTGCGCTGCAGAACTCTTTAGTTTCATTTGCAAATTGTTGGTCTTAATGCCTACGCTATCATGGCCCGGTTTAGAAGTTCTTTATTAATTGTGAGGCTGAAATAATACATATCTGGTCTTAAAGTTCATGTTAACAATTAATGCTTGTCATTTGTAATCCAGGTTTTTTTGTATTTGTTTGAAAATTCTCCTTCCAGCTTGTAAATAGTTTTCATTTATATTTAACATTTTTTATTTTGAAAATGCATTATAGGTGATCTAGAATGGACAAATTGAAACTGAGTAAGTCCATCAATAAATGTCTTTGCTACATGGTGAAGATCCTAATTTCTTCTTCATTCAGTATCCTGCTTTGTTTTTATATTACATGAATCCATAGTTTTAATCCCTTTTAACAAGTTTTCTTTTCACTCCTCCTTACGGCTTTTTTTCTGAAGCACCATGTTGAATCTTTTTTGAAAGAAAATAGGGCAAATAAGTCACTACTAATAAGTAAATACGCAAAAATGGCAGAGAGCTTTTTCCCTTCAGTTTAGGAGAAAAGAACAGAAATCATGATACTGGTTGATGATGCCAAAATGGATTTTATTTGTAGACTAGTTGGTTATTTTAAAATGTGAGATACATTTTGAATATTATTTTTGGCTTTTGATCAATCATGCTATTGGTTGCTTATCATGTTTCTAAATGCCATTTTAGACATATTACAAAAAAAAAAAAGCCCTGGAGTCTTTTGCATCATGTAGTAAGCATCTATTAAAGCAATAATGAAGTAAGCACAAAATGTTAATAGACACTTCCTAGTGGCCCTCAGTCCTTGACTCTTCTTTTCTGTACTGCACATCCGTCTGCCCGACTCCCCTTGGAGGGGTTAGTCCACATTCTGATAAACAGCACATTCCAGCAAAGCTCCTCCCGTCCCTTGCCTTTCATTGTCCTTGGAAAAGATCACGATTCTTGGAACTGTGAGTTTTTCTGATCTTGCTAACACTTTATGTTCACCTTCTGCCATTCTTTCTAGAGTGTTATCTACATCTCTGCCTACCCAGGAGAATATCCCTCTTTTCCTGTTTATTGTTCCAGCAATAAGTCTTGTATTTTTCAAAAATGTCCACCCTGTGTTGTTTCTCTCAAGAATTTCTTGGGCTGCCACTCCATCCTGAAAGTCCTTTCCTGGGTTTTAGTCTCATTGGCAACATCCCTGTCTAGGAATCTCATGGGTCACCTTAGCCTTCCATATTAACCTAGGTTGAAGAACCTCATATTACAGTGTTTGTGTCTTCTATGAGACTAAATGAGTTGTGTCTGGGATTTAAAATTTATTGTAATGTTCTTTTCCAATGCCTGTAATATAACAAATATTCCACAATTAGAGGAAATAAAATATGTTTATTTTACACATACATTTTAAAATAGCCATCTTATATTAATACTTTAAAAAATATTGGTTAGGTGAAGGGACAGAAAGTTCTTCATGAAGGAATAAATACTTTATGGGCAGTAACAATATTGTACTTTTTTTCCCCTAGCACCAATTACATGTGGGAGAGAGAGAGGTAGGGAAGAGAGAAATTGATCAGTTATGATCATGTATAGGGGCCATATCCAAGCAAGTAGATATTTGTTGAACAAAAGTATAAAACTACATTGGCTATCAAATATACATCCAGAATATGCCCCCAGTATTTGCTCAATCATCTTGACCAAATCTGATAATATAATCAATAAATTGCTGCTGCAGTGTTGAATGCTGTGATACAGTAAATGATTCCCCCTGTGAACAGTGTTCCATTTCCCAAAGGCCCAGAGAAAGCTTCAGGGGAGAGTAGGTCTGTCCTCATGAGTCAGAGAAAATTAGAATTGCAGAATGGAGTTGCTCCCAGTGATCCCAGTAAAGGCATTCCTTCAGTTGTGCTTACTCTTGCAGAGACAGTTAGGGACTTAAGGAAATAACACAAAAGTATGGCTGAAGAATTCTCAAACACGAAAGGGGATACTCTATTTAAGTCCAAAGAATTCACTTCTCAAAATAGAAATGTTGAAAGAAAAGGAAGTCAGTGTTTAAAAAAGTTGAGAAATAACAGCTGTTTCTTTAAGCTCTGAAATTCAATAAAAATAAAAATTATTTCGTTTTTAATTCTGTTTTGTTTACCCAGAATACATAAAGTACTTGTTATTGGAGCTACTTCCTATACCAGTGACAAACATAAAGCTTGGTAGACAATTTCAAGCAATTGGGTAGTCCCCATTCTGAGTGGTTTTACCCTACCATTGTTTTCACTACCATTTAAGGCTTAAAAACCTCTTCCAGACATTGAATATGACTCTTGTTTGCTTAACCTTGACTTGTATCTGTCTGAGGAATGAATACAATATTGGTATTTCATAGGAAAATGTGGTGACTTTTTAATTGCTTAGAATAGACCATAGTCAGTTTAAAATTTCTTTTTAGATATATTTTGTCCACATAACTGTCCTGTTGTAAGTTGGAATTGGAACTGGTACCATTTCAGAAAGTTTACTGCTATAAATTTTATAGATCTTTCTGGCATATCAGATGATATGAGATGGCTGGGAGAATAGAGGTTTCTTTGATCACGGATGTAGACATATACCTACTTCCCATTATCCAGCAAAGACAGAAACATAAGCTTGTTTCAATATAATCTCAAAGATTATAGTCAAAGAAAATCACAAAACTCCACCACCGCTACTGAGAAAAGGTCAAAAAACTTTGGGGTTGAAATGAGGCAGAAAGAGATTTTTACTGAATCAGTAGTCTTACTTTACTACTTATTTATTACCTTAGCAGTTTGCCTTGCCAGTCAATATTTCTCTATAGCTATGCGTGGCATGCAATTCATAAAATAAAATACATTAACTTTTAAATCGGAACTCTTTTATGTTAAAGATGGGCAAACATGAGAAATGGGTGACAAAAATTGACAAACATCATTTTAAAGTATATAATTAAAAAATAAATCACAAAGGAAAGTATATGACCTTTTTTCATTTGATTTACTTTTTCCATATTTATTCTGCATATTATATTTTAAAATTAATTTGTTTAATTCTGTTTTATACTGTATTAGACTATTTTGTATTATTTTGTAATTCTGAAAGTTAAATCTTGCAGTTACTGTCCTCACATGAGCTAAAGTACTTTTCCACTTGTAAGTATACTTAAAATATTTTTTTGAATGGCATTCCTTTACTTTCTTTTCTGGTTTCCCTATTTTTCTTGGTAGTACAGTCATATTTACATCCTACAAACATGTTTTTGCAATGTGAAAATATGGCAAATCAACCTAAAATAAAGGTAATGAAAATTATATATTTTGATTGTAGCTTAGGAAATCTATTGGGGAGTGAATGGTTATCTTATTTGTAATTTTGTTTTGAAGTTGATTTGTTTTTTGAATTTTCAGCTGGTAGAAGCTTTTAATAAAATAAAAATAAACATGTTTTCTAGATTAAACTGAATTCTATTAAGAATTTGAAAGAAAAAAATTCTCAGATTTCTGGCTTCATCAATGAGTTAGCTAGCACTCCTTTTCAATTTCATGAAGTAGTTGAAAATTATTGGTAGAGTCAGCGGTGAATCCATTTGGGCCTGTGCTTTTAGCTAAGACATTTTGAAAAAAAATTGCTTCAATTTAATTGGTTGTTATAGATATGTTTACATGTTCTTATCTTGGCTTAATTTCATGAGGTCATGTGCATCTAGAAATTCATCCATTCCATTTTCGTTTTCCAAATTTGTGGAATATATGTTTGAAAGGTATGTCCTTACAATTTTCTGAATTATATTGGTTTGTGTTGTAATTCCTTTTCATTTCTAATTTTATTACTGACTTTTTTGGTTAGTTTGACTAAGGATTTGTGAACCTTTTGTAAATATTTGTTCGTTTTGTTTCTGTTTCATTCATTTCTGGTCTGATATTAATTATTCCTTTCTGTCTACTATTTGGAGTTTGACTTTTTCTTGTTTTTCCGAGATTCTAAGGTATTGTGACTTATTTGAAATCATTCTAATATTCTAATTTCTTTGTGGTCTCTCTAATATTCTAAACTTCCTTTTTATGGTTACTTTAGTTTCAAGGATGTTGGAGGATGTCAAAACCTTTTCTACATTTACTTAGATGATCAGTTATCTATTCATGGGAAGTATTACATTTACTGATTCATTTATGATGAACTCTCCTTGCATTTTTGTGAGGTTTTTGGATGTGTTTTAATTTTCTCTTATTTCTAGGATTTCTAAATTTAAAAAAATTTTCTCCATGATCTCGTTGATAATTCACTCATTATTCAATAGTGTGTTGTTCAATTTCCCTGATATCAAAACCAGATAAAAGCACACAAGCAATAATAACAGAAAAGAAACATAAAGGTCCATGTCTATGATGAGCATAGATGGAAAACCACAGGAAAATAGTTGAAAATAGAATTCAAGAACACATCAACAACCATCGTTCAGCATGGTCAAGGCTTCCTCCCCAAAATGCAGGGACAGTTTAACAAACATACATCAGCAAATGCAATACTTCACAGAAGTTGAACTCAAGGATAGAAAGAAAGTGATATTCTTAATAAATGAAAGAAAGGCTTTTGACATACTCCAACATCCTTTCATGATAAAAAGCCCTGAAGAGAATGAAAGGAACACATCTCAACGTTTTAACAGCTGTATAATGCAAACCTGTAGTCGACATTATCTTAAATGGGAAAAAAAAAAAAACAAAAACAAAAACAAAACTCAGAATTTCCAACAAAGTCAGGAACAAGTCAAAGTTTTCTAGTTTCTCATTTGTTTTTCAGTTTTATGTTTTGGAGTCCCAGCTAGAACAGTAATATAAAAAGAATATAAAAAGGGAAGAAAGAAGTCAATGTACTCTCATTTACAGATGGTACAGTTCTGTAAATAAGAGACCCTGAAGTCTTTTTCAGAAAAGTCTCAGTTCTGATTAACACCTTCAGGAAAATGGCAAGACAGAAAATTAGCATGCAAAGAACACTATCCTTCTTGTAAACTGATAACAAACATGCTGAGAAATAAATCAGAAAAGCAATACTACTCACAGTTGCCTCAAGTAAAATAAAATACCATAGGATAAACCTAACCTTAAGATGTAAAAGTCCTGTACAATGAAAACTCTAAAGCACTAAAGAAAGAATTTTAAGAAGATACTAGAACATGGAAAGACCTCTCATGCTTATCGAATCTATTTTAAAATGACTATTTTTTCAATGCAATTTATAGATTCAATGAAATCTCCATCAAAATCTCAATGATGTTCTTCACACAAGTAGAAAACAAACAAACCTTTAAACTTCATATGGAAGTACAGAAGACCCTGGATCAACAAAGCAATCCTGAGCAATAATAGTAATGTTGGGGATATCACCATACCGGATTTCAAGTTATACAACAGGGCCTCAGTAGCCAAAACAACATGTTACTGGCACAAAAAATCAAACAAGCATCTAGATCTATAGGATACAAGATTCAGATAAAAATTCACACAGTTAAAGCTACTCTATTTTTCACAAAGATGTTAAAAATATACAATGGAGGAAAGATGGTCTCTTCATTAAATGACTGTTCTCTTCATTAAATACTATCAAGACTGGATACCCATATACAGAAATCTAAAACTAGATACCATCTCCTTCCCTAAACAGAAATTAATCCAAATGGATCAAGTGCCTTAATATAACCTGAAACTGAAAACAGTTGGGAAAACACTCTAAGATATGGGCATAAGAAAGTGATTTTCTTTAGCTCCTCAAGAAATAAAGGTCAGTTATAATTAGAATAAGTAATTGTGAGTGCTCACCTGAAAATGGATCATCTGTGTCAACTTTCCTCCATCCAAGGCTTGGAGAACAGTGCTAAAAAGTAGGTAGAAAGAATGTAAGAGTTGGAGGATAGGGTCCAAGGCTTTGACATGGCATGTTATTGTGGTTGTTGCACAAGACCTGTACAAGATCAAGCCAGTCAAAATTCCAGCATGGGTAACAGAGGGGAACGTGAGTCTCCATGAGGATATTTGGGCAATTGATTGTTGCTGAGGGAAGGAGAAACATATTTCTTTGAGGCTATGAAACAGGTAGGTTACCCATGCCCTAGTGGATGGCCCAAGGCCCATATTACTTATGGTCAGCACTAATTGAATTCTACCAATTGGAGACTACTACTAAATGATGACATGAAGTTGAGAGTGTCTCAGAGGATACTGGAGGGAAATAGTAGGAGGTCAATTTTAATAATAATAATAATTAGTATAATGATGATGGTACGAAAGGTGAATTAATTTTTCTTTTTTGTTAGTTCTTTGCGAGTTTCATTCAATATGCATTGATCATATTACCATGCTCTCTCAACTCTTTCCCAATTTTCTGCCCCTCCATACCCATACAGCCTTGTGTCCTTTAAGACCACTGTTGTGTTAAAATATTCTTGGATATGTGATCTTTTGCTGGAGAGTGGTTGATATACCAGGAGCTACACTCTTATAGAAAACTCTTGTCTCCCTCTCCCAGCAGCTAGTAACTATCAACGGTCAAACTTAGGGTAGGACTGTGTGCTCTCTCCATGATAGGATTTGGTCTGCCTTGAGCTTGTACAGGTTTTGTGCATGCTGCCACAATTTCTATGCATTCATATGTGCAGCTGCACTGTTGTGCCTGGAAGATATTTCTTGGTAGTCATCCACCACTGCAAGCTCTTAACACTCCTACTTTCTCCTTATCAGTGATTTCTGAGTCTTGGGAGAAGAAGTGAGGCTTATATATTCTTTAAGGTCGGAACCTTCTGCAGTCACTCTGTCTTTGTCCACAGTCTGGGGCACTGTGTTCATCCCCTTTTACTGTAAATAGAAGCTTCTCAGCTGAGGATGAGAGAGTCACTGATCTGTGGGCCATTGTAAGTTTTGTAAGTTTTTCCTAGTGCCTATGTCCGATCAAGCCATAGGTTTTTACCCTAATATTGGTGCCAGGTATGACTTTTATCCTGTACAGCAGAACTTGAGTCCAATCAGAAAATGATGCTTGTGTTACTGTTGCTTAAGTGGGCATATCTTTCCAGGCCAGTCATTATTTCAGCTTGCAGGGTTCATGACTGCTGATTACTTTTCTCTCCCAGTAGCTCTGTATCACCTTCAAGCACAGTGAAAGCTAATCATTAGGGATAAAACTTTGAGACCTTTCCCAGCTTCATTTCGTAATGTTCTATGACCCAAACAGCAATAGGGTCTCCCTGTCAAGGGTTTCTCTGTGTAACCTGGACCCTGACATTGCTGTCCTCTTATCTCAACCTCCCAGGTGTTGGCATTACAAGTTTGTGTTGCTATAGTCACCTGTGGAGCAGTTGTCTCATGAATAACTGAAGGTTAAGTCCGACCTTAGCCAGTGACTCTGTGCATTCTGCTGTTGTCCTTCCTTTACAGAATCAACTCACTTCCTTCCCATACCTCCCAGATTACTGAAGAAAGTTTCATGACCCTTGGGTAAACACATCTCATTGGATTGCTGCCTTTTGCACTGGGTTTGAATTGCCTCCTTTTAAAAATTCTTTCCTGAAGGTCCTTATAATTCTTTTTACAATCCCTTGTCCATCTTTGCTCATTCCAAAATAGCGGTCAGCAAATTTTCACTCACTGGTGGCAATGTATAGTACTAGGAGACTAGGGAGGCGCTCTGAAAGCTGTCTCAAAGGCACTGCTCAGGCAACTTGAAGGAAGAGAAGGCCAGCTGGAAGCAAGGCTCCTGAGGATGGCGGGATGGCTTTCAGCAACTCAGAATTCATGAGACAGATCAGGCCTCGAATCAGTGAATACATGTTTTGACTTCTTTTTCAGAAAAAAAAAATCTGTATTAATATCTTAAAAGTTAAATTTAATTTGATTTGTGTCTTCATTACTATTTAACTTGAATTTGGGGGGCTTATTAGTAATTACAGTTTTTCTTTATTATGTATCTATTTATGCTTTCTGAAGAAGTTGCATTTCTCTTTTTCATTTACAGTAGTTATTTTTTAGATGAAACCAGATCATCCCGAGTCTAAGTGGTCTTTGGAGACCCTTTCTTAGCAACTGCTTTCATATGCTCTTCATTACTTAAAAATTCAGTTTCTCTGTTTTGAAATAAAAATTATCTCCTGGAATATCTTTATTTTCAGAGATAATTAAAATGTTCTTCATCTCCATTGAAGCATGGAAAGCTCTTTTATATCCAGAAATAATAACATTGAATTTGTTCGCAGACATTGTGGTCCACAAGGACTTTATTAATGAAGCTTTTTTGTACCTCTATTGGATCATTACCCATTTCCACTTTCTTTGTGAAGCCATCTTTGCTTCATGAACCTATAGCGCAGTTTTAAATCTTTGTGCTACATTTCAATTCGTATTGTGTTTACACTTTTGTAAGTATGGACTAAAATATGTTTCTTGTTGAATGAGGCTTAAGCATTTGATCATGTTAGGGTGGCTGCATTGGACTCAACGTGGCATGGCCCTTGGAAATACTTGTAGACTAGAGAATATATGCATAGTGCTTATGTTAGAACAGACTTTACAGAAATACTATCTTTGTGAGAAATTATGCATGAATAATATAGCTACTATTAAGTTTGTGTCTGTAAGCCCAGTGTTGGGAAGAAATATTTGGAAACCCTGCCTGCAGGTCTTTGGAATTGTTTCTGGAAGACAGAGTTATTTAGAATGCCTTTGTTGTCTCTGCTGCTGCAGTCTGTGTGTCAGATTCCAAAGGCAATGTAAGTTTCACATGTGCAGGGGCAAATGCCTCCGTGGTACATTTGCAGCTGTTTACATCATGTTTATCTGGTAGAAAGGAAATGAGATATTGATAGTGACACGATTTCAGTTTCTTAAAACTATAAGCAGTTGGCAAGATAACAAATCAATGAAAAATTTTGGTTAGGTTTTAATAAGTTACTTCCCGTGAGACATTTTTTTTCTGTTTGATAACTGTATTACTGGTGGTAATTGATGCCAATTGCCAGAAACCTTATATGAAATCAAACCCTGATTTACAAATACTTCCTAATGTATGGAGAGTACACAGTTGGCCAATTGTACATTTCCCTTCCTACTATATTCCTGACATATTTTATCCGTTGGGCATTTCCTTAGACACTTTGATTTGGGGTATGCTGGTGGCCAGCTTGAAATCATGTACCAGCTGGACAGTGCGTGCTCTCAATCCCTCTCCCTCTTTTGCTCTTTTCTACTTCTGATTATTCCTTTTTTTTTTTTTTTTTTTTTTTTTTTTTTGGTTTTTCGAGACAGGGTTTCTCTGTGTAGCTTTGCGCCTTTCCTGGAACTCGCTTTGGAGACCAGGCTGGCCTCGAACTCACAGAGATCCGCCTGGCTCTGCCTCCCGAGTGCTGGGATTAAAGGCGTGCGCCACCACCGCCCGGCACTTCTGATTATTCTTATTCTTCATTATTTCTTCTTCCCTCTCCCCACTTTCTTTCCAGTTCATTTTTTCTTTACTGTCTGTTGTTTTGTAGGTTATCTCTGATACCAAGTTGTTACTGATTTTTTTTTTATCATTTTTAATTTAAAAAAAGTTTTTCTTTTCTTTCTTTTGGCCTAGGCTGGTACCAAATACCCTATAGTAATGATGATCTGAAACTTGTGATTTTTCTGCCTTTGTTTCCTGTATGCTGCCATGATGGTTTACACTATGTTGGGGTTTAAATCCAGGGTTCTTTGCATGCCAGGCAAGCATTCTAGTTCCCAGCCACATCCCTAGTTCCCTAATTTTTTTCTTTTAACTTTTTCTGTATCTTTCACTTTCACTTTCCTCCTTTCTTGTATCAGAAAGATGTTCTTTATGCAATTAAAGAAAATATTCTTGATTTTCAACATTGGATATTAAATATCTAGAAGGCAGAAAAACTTTTATGATAGGAAGTTCAGGCACAATTGCCATCCTTAACAGTGCTCATAAGTCATCCATTCTTTCATCTTATAATTAATAGCAGCTTGATCAGCATTATGCCATAGATATTTTTACATAGGACAACTGTTTCATATAACACACATATAAATATTAATTGTACAGAAAGGCCTTTATAATCTCTCCTTTAAAGATGAGTAAATAGAGGTTCAAGAAGGCTAAACTCCAGTGCTTAAGATTATACAGCTTGGAAAGTACATGCAGTAAGAGTGAAATCCAGTTCTTTCTGACTCCAGAAAACATACAGTTTGGTATGTGAGTTTGTTTTAAAATAAATATTCAACTTTCCTACTCCTGATCATGCTAACATTCTGAGAAGTCACACAGCAGTACAGAGGCTTCCAGATGAGGCACATGATCCAATCCTCCAGATATCACAGCTCTGGTCTCTATAAGAAGGATAAGGCCTGTCTATAGTCACCACAGAATGAATAAATCTCTAAGTAGACTATTCTGATTTTATTCAACATTTTTCACACTTTTGTAACTTTCTCACTGTTTGTACAGCCAGACAAAAACCTCTCAGGAAAGCTTGCTCTTGCAGATAATTCTTTGTTTTTGAGGTAGTTTAAATTCTCAACTTCTATCCAGAGATTTTGCTTTTTAAAAATTTCACTTAGATTCTGTTGGTCTTTTATATAAATGACGTCACACTAATATATTGCATCAATTTTTTTTTTACAGTACATCAATATATAAATAGATACATTCTGTTATTCAGATAGGAGGTTTCCTATCTATAGTTTAACCTCCTCCCTGTTCTGTTTTCCAGGAACTATATTTGAAATTATGTGAGAAAGGAAATGACATTAAAAATAAATTTTATTTCTGCATCCGGTTAATTAACCTTTTGCCCTTTTTGGAAACAACTTAGGTATGGAATAAATAAAAATACAGATTAAATGAAGAAATGATCTGTTGATTTTCCCATGATTGTTTTGGTCCTGTAGTTAACAGAAATAATTTAAGAGGGCTGTATGTTGTGGCTTCTCAGGAAGGTTTGTCACTGTAAAATCATGTTCACACTAACTACTTCTTTTGATCTCACTGACCCAAATACTTTGAAGTGAGCATGTGTATGAATTTCATGCATGAGAAAGTTACAGTGCAAGAGATAAGGCAGGATAAAAAAATCCATGTGTTTTGATATGACTGGAAAATTCTAAACTTTGGTCATCTTAATTACAGTGTATGAAACTGTGAAGAAGTAAATAATTATGTTAAGATAGACAGTCACATAACGAGTAATCAATGCAAATCATTAAGAAAGTTCTGAGAATGTTACCTAATACTTTTTTCTGCAAACTGAGAAAGGAATGTCATGATTCTACTGGGAGAACACCTGTAACGAGAGTGGGGAATTTGGTGGGCGTCTACTTTGGTGAGAGCCACAGAGTTATCACATAGAGATTTTATTGGAATGTAGGGCAGAACTAATATTTCCTTAAAGATTTGCATAAGCTGTGTTAGTGTGTAAGCAAAGAATTCCAAGGAACACAGGGAAATTCGAACCAAGTCCTGAAGACCTCAACCTCTGTGGCGGTAAGGTATGGATAGTGAGATGTGTAAACTTATGTGAACTTTATCAAAATCCCGATCTCCCTTTAGCCCCTTTTCCTTCATCCATCTGTGATGTTATACTCTGTTTCGACTGTAATGCCTCATCCATACAGACCATCACTAACCAACCAGCACTTGTTCTGTGAAGTCCAATGAGCCTTGAATGCAAATAGAAGAAAAGATGTCTTAACTTGATCTTTCTGCAAAAGTCTTAACATTTCAAGCTAAGTTTTCTCAATATGCTCCTTGTTTTGGGGTGGGTGCTTATAAGCTGGATTCTTGCAGTTTGTGTATAGCCTGGCCCCTTTGCCAGCTGTCTAGAAGATCCATTTTTTGTTCTGTTAACTAGTCTTGATTTCTTAGCATGCCCTGACCCTTGTTCTTGTAGTAGTGTGGTAAGATTGTGCCCATGCCTCACCAACTCTTGATTCTTCATGGACTCAGATTTCTTGAGCTCTTTAGCTCTCCTGAGTCCAGCTGCAGGACCCTTGAGTCTGCTTTTCTGTTTTCTTTTTCCCTATACTGTTTCTTGGAATCCCCAGAGGGCTTTCTCATTTCTTAAGTGCAGTCTCCTTACCCCCCAACCTCTACATATCTCCTCAAATACTGCCAGGCCACCCCCCCTCCAACACACACACACAACCCCCAGAGCCGGCACTGGCCTTCTCCCAGGCTCCTTTTGTTCACTCTGCCCTGATGCTGTGGTTCTTCAGTGCCCTTCATCCTTAGTGCCCTCCTACTCCTTAAGCTGGGAGGAAGTAATGATACTTAGAGTCATTGCAGTTAACCAGGATGCTCAAGGTTTTACTGCTGCTGTTGATAACCTTGTGTACTAAGAGCCATGGGTCTTGTCCAGTACCCATCACTCTTCCACTATGTTTGTGCCCTGATAGTGCACAGTTTCTGCAAAGTGAAAAATAGACATATGCTTTCCTGCTGTGACTAGCTTTTGTTTTGAGGTTTTCCAGTATGTTTGCTTAGGCCCTAAAGTGTTACTGGTAATAGAATCCTGTCTTCTCTGGGGACATGTCTGCTAGCAAGGTTGATACACCAGAGGGTTTATCTGGACATTTATCAAATCTTAACAAAAAACTTCAGTGTCAGAATCTCTAGTCCTATTGCCAGGTACAACTTGCCAAGTCTGTCTCCTTCCTCAAGAGCAAATTCTTTTTTTTTTTTAAGTTCTTATTTCCACCTTGAAAATTAGCTTTAAAAATCTATGCAATTCATTTGTTGCTTCAGCCTGTAAGATAATAATGAGTTATTATTCAGAGAATCTCAATATCATCCTGTTTCTCTCCCTCCCTCCCTTTTTTCTTTCTTTTTTTTTTAATTCACATATGCCATACACCCTAAAGTCTTACATGGTCAGTCTTGCTACATAGTTAAGACCTGTTATATGGATAAGATGAATTATTTTTAGATGGCTCCTCTCGCCTTAAATAAATCTGATTGCCCACTAGTCAGCTAGAGGGTAGTGTTAATGTACGGGCCTCCCACGTGATGAGATCATTGATGTAAGATACCACAACTGACTTGCTTTTTTTTTTGATGTTTCAAGACAGGGTTTCTCTGCGTAGTTTTGGTGCCTGTCCTGGAGCTCGCTCTGTAGAGGAGGCTGGCCTCGAACTCACAGAGATCTGCCTGGCTCTGCCTCCCGAGTGCTCAGATTAAAGGCATGTGCCACCACTGCTGCCCAGCCTGACTTGCTTTTCTAGATGGTGGCCAGAACCGTAGTTACCTTTCCAATATAAAATGGGAGTTTGTGATAAACCTTGACACCATGATGGACTCGAGCTCACTTTGCTAAGTGTTGTTTTGTTGATAAAACACAATTTCTCCGTCAGCAAGTGTGCTGCAGCCATGGTCCCTTACTAACGGGGTGTGTTCTCAGAAGTGCACAGATGGCTGCTGACTTGCCAGTATGCAAACATGATTAAGTGTGTTTGCACAGCGTAAGCTTGCTCTCCTGAAGGGCTGTAACTGGTGTGCTTACCATCTTCTGGGCCTTCCATCAGTGACTGAAATCGCCTCACGTGGGTGTGACTGTAACTAATTAAAGCCCGTCTAGACTGCCTTTTTAAAACATAAAATGTGTTTATTCATATGTAATAATGTAACAGGTACGTACTCAAGTGCCCTCAAACAGTCTGGTTTGGGTTCTATTTCCCTTCCTGTAATGTTTTGATGTTCTTTGTACTCAGAATCATTCATACGGACTTAAAAAACAAAAAAGCCCAGTACTTGTTGAACTTCAAAGGGAGTGGAGTTAAGAGCCCATGTTCCTTGGGAAGTGGCTTGATTCGTATGAAGTTTTGTTTGCCTCATTTCTTAGAATAGCTCTTGAAGCTCTAGTAATTGGGAGGAATATTGTTAGGAAGCCAGAGTTCAGTCACCCTTTAATCCAGAGCGTTGGTGTGAATTGCCTAGGTTTTATTTTAAAGAATTCCACTCAGTGTTCGATAGTAGCTAAGAAAGGCTTGTTCCATGAGGATTTCTGATGTCCACACAGAACAAATTACTTAACAGATTCCCACATTAGAGAAGTTCAGGTCACTCTCATGAAACACTGCGAAACAGTGAATGTTTTTGACTTTTCATATTATGCAAATGCACATCCTGTTATGTAGGGATTAACATTTAGATGGGAGTAACACAAAGTGGAAATAATCGTGGGATACAATAGAAGCTTGCTTCCTACATAGAGACAAGTGAAGAGGTCAGGGATTATGTGGCTGTTCCACAGACACCAGGGACCTGGTCTCTTCCTATCATTCCTCCCCACTAGCCTATCAAACTGCAGTATGATGTTTATGAACTTAGCTTTCCTTCCATTTAATTGAACAGTTTTTAATCAATTGGCCACATTATGATTTTTTCTCTTATTCGGCTTTTTAAAAAATTATTTTATTTCACATGCATTGGTGTTTTGTCTGTATGTATGTCTGTATGAGGGTGTTGCATTCCCCTAGAGCTGGAGTTACAGAGAGCTGCGACCTGGGTTTTGAATCCAGGTCTTCTAGAAGAGCAGCCAGTATTGTTACCCTGAAAGACCAGATTAAGGTTGCCAAGGAGAAGGGATGGTGGGTTACAATTTGGTTGCTCTGCTTCATTTTTTATGCATAGGTTAGTGATAGAAATATTTCACAGGTAAGTCATATCAATGAGCAGTGTCATCTAGTCATGAATTTAATGTGTTGATTCTTCATTCTAAGGCAATCCACATAGAATCCAGTCTATTAACCATTTAAATATATCTTTAAATCACTGCTGTTTTTCTTCTTCTTAACACATTGAGTTAGCATATGTAGTCCTATGACAAGGTTTTAATATCTGTTCCCCTGAATATCTTTGAGAGTTTTACTAAGCAATCAATGAAAGAAGTGTGTGTCACAATGCACAAAAATACCCCCAGACTTAGGATTTTCAGAGAGGTATATGTTTTAGGCAAACTGAGAAAGTGAGGTAGTAATTTGTCCAGGTTCACAGGTGAATAAATTATAAATTATATCAGTAAGTCACAGTGTGACTAATGCAGGAGAGAATGACTTGGCATGTATGTGAATGAGTCATTTTTTTTTCATTCTAAGCTTGCATACTTCATCTAACCTTTATGAACTTTGATATAACAGTACCCATGCTGTTTATAATTAATATTTATTTGTAATTGATATAGGCATAGTGACAGTTATTTTTGGTACATTGCCAGCTGTGTAAATACCCTTATTGCATAAATAGACTAAATTTAATCACAGAATTTATAGTGCTAGCAGCATTTACAACTTCATTGTGAACCCAGTGTTTTACACATCTGTCTTTCATTTACTATATCTTAAATATAGACTTTTATAACTCAGACAGGGTTATAAGTATTTATACAAAAATGCTATAATGAAATACTACTTGGAAGAAGGACTAAAATCTTAATAATTAACATGGTTTGGGTTAGTAACCCTCTCTCCCATGGAAAGAAATAGGTGCTTTTCAGATAGAAGAAAACAATTTTGACAGAGCTCTTGGGAGGCAACTTAAAATAATTTTGAAGATCTTAAAAGTAATGTTTTGTATACTCAAAGTTATTGATTTTTTTAAATGTCTTTGTCTTGTGCTAAATTATGAGATGTTGTCAAATAAACAAAACTTTGTATGGTGTTCAAAATGAGTTAGGACGATACACAAGGTAGAGAAACAGACTTAGTAACTACGAATTTGAAAGTTATTTTTCTCCCAAACAGTGAGTGTATATCTGTACAGCTCAATTATGTAAAAGAAGACTTTTGTTTTTATAGTTAATTTTTTTTTGAGCCCTGAGAGTCCAATTCCCAGTGTATTTCCTCCAGCTGATTTTGTTTTGGATAAAATCATTTTTATCTGATTTTCCTTTGAGAAAACATGGACATTTGCTTCCTTGGCTGACTTACAGGTACGGGTGAGTACTGAGAGACCCACATGAATAAGCTTCACAGATGAGAGCCCACCCCATGCAGAGAAGCCTCCCAGGCCAGCTCTTTGTGCTATGCAAAGGCTAAGTTGCATGAGGAAACAGGTACTGAGACTGCCCTCGTTCTCAGGTCTTACACACTCTTTTTATAGGGGCACACAGTGTTCTTGAAGATGGTAAGGAGAGATTAGAGACTGCTCACTGCTAGAGTGGTACAATTGGTACGTAAAATAGAAGAAATGAGAAAGGATAAAGAAGTAATGAAATAGAAGATTCTGTTTGGACTCTTTACCCTGCATCCACGTTGAGATGTATGTTGTATTTATTTTATGTTGTAAAGTTAACATATCTTGTACTCCTTACTTCATGTATGTGGTTAGTTTCTGCCTTTGTGGAAACTACTGTCTTTGACTTTAGCATTGAATATCGTATCAGATACTTCCTAAGTTTCAGGTAGAGATATCACACCAGATCTAGGTGACATATTTGATAAGTAATGGCTTATTGGTATAGTGTTTTGAGAATTCTGCTGCTAGGTTTGTGTTGTTAGAAAAACTATGGTGATGAATTAATTAGGCAGGAAGTGTCTTGATTTTTACAGTATGTCTGAACCTCAGGGTGCTGCCTGGAAAATTGTAAATAGTAAATAATTCTTTGTTTAAAGAATGACTAAATAATTCTACAACAATTGAGGACACAAGTAAGTATCAGGCATATTGGCCATCCATTCCTAAATCTATACTATAGTGCCTCGTACTTTTAAATTCTATAATTAGTATAAATATTTGTTGATTCATTAAATATTAAGCTGTCTCCAAATTCAGAAGCTAGGCTATCTTACAGGTGGTTAATTCCACCCAAGACATTTAGATGCAAAGCTATTAAGGAATAATTAGTTTGAGAAAGATAAGCTTTCCTGGAATTCAGTCACTATTGTTTAAGAAATAATTTTTAAAATTCACTTACTTAAGTTGATGGATTTTTGCCAATTTTATGTCAAAATCCAACTAATACTAAACTAACAAAAGCAGTCAGAATTCCTCTTCAATTTATATTGTAGGGTATACAAGATGAGAGTCCATAACCTTGCTATGAAGTAATGTTTGGGGCAGATTTATTTCTCTGTATTATGTACGGATATACTATGAATTTTTGTCATCAGAATTCAAATGAAGACATACTGTCTCTTTTCTGATTGTCATAAGGAAGATTAATTCTTAGAAATTAAATTAAATTTTAGATTATTATTACCAGGTATGATATACCCCCGGATTCCTGATTTCAGTGCTGGTACTTTTGAATTGTTGTTACTTCTCTGTCGTGTTGGCTATAAGGAAGATTAATTCTTAGAAATGAAGTTAGATTTGTAGATTGTTATCACAGGGATAGTTTACCACTAGGTTCCTGATTTCAGTGCTGGTGCTTTTAAAACGATTTCATTTCCCTGTTGTCTTTCCATCAAACACTGCAGAAGGCATCCTACTAAGAGCAGGGCAATTCTGTATTGTACAGGGATATCTATTTGCTCCCCTGAGATCCTCAGTGTTTTGGGGGGGAAGGCATCCAGAGCAAAGGCTGTTAGAGGTATCTCAGAGTGTTTTAGGGAATTTTTTAGCCTACAGACTGTTTCTTTTTTTTGTAAATAAATTTCAATGATATTTAATTTTTCATTATTTCATTACTTGCTTCAATAGTTCAATAGTAGCACTAAGTTCCAGTACTGGTATCTTAGCACTGACCAAAGTCTTGGCACCAAGCCACACTGTTTGCCTTGGTATTCTATCACTAATATGAAAACAGAAATAAAAAATGTCAGATAATAGACTTTTAACTGAAAATATCCTTATAAAATAAACATCCAATTTATTGTCATTTGTCCTTTTAATATTCTGTGTGATGAAGTGGAAATAGGTGTTGTCTTCTTGCTACTCATTAAAGAACAATGCTTTTACTCAGAAAATTCTTGCTAAACTAGTTCCTTCTCGATAGAAGACATTAAGTTGAAAACATGGCTGACAAACTACAACAATTCATACTTTGATATTGTGTAGATATTTTCTGAAAATGAGCTAGATGGACATATGACAAAAGAAAAATGAGTGACAGTATTTACACTGTTAAAAAATGTGAGGTTTAAAGTAGAATCCCCATCTTTGGAATGCACACAGCTGCTGTAAGGACCTTGAGAGTGCTCATATATTTAAAATCGTTTTGATGGTATCCATACTGGCATTGCCTGATGCGGCTTTTTCTGTTGCATAAGGAAATGCATTTCTGCTTGGAAGCTCTTGACTCAGTAGCGGATATTTTCCAGATGATCAAACCATGACATGACAACAGTGTGTACAGATCACAGATCCATTCAAAGTGTAAGATAATTGAAAGGATTGTGATGTAACAGATTATAGTCACTGGTGTGCTTTGCATTGTACATCCTAAGTACTTAAATAAACCTGCAGTTGTTGAATTTTGGAGTAGTATTAGGGGAAAATATCCATACTTTCTGACACACTATTAAATTACTGTTCCTGTTACCACTGTCTATCTTTTGGAATTAGGATTTCTTCATTATTTAAAACTACACAACCTCACACAGCATACTGAATGTATAAGTGGGATAGATGCTATTTGCTATACTGCCAGACGCTTCTCCACAAATTGCTTTTCTGCAGGGTAAATGCATTTCTTTGTATTTTCCACTTGCCCTCTAGCTGAAGAGTAGCATATATTTGAGTCATCATAACATTTTTTCTCACTCTTCCATCCTGAATGTGGTCTAGGTAGGTATATATGAAGCATTTTGAATGTATATACTTATACACAGACAAGGGCAGGGGAAGCATGCTTTCTCAAAGCAGTTTCTGGATGTACTCTTGCTCTTAACCTTTCCAAGTTCTGTGGCAAGAGTGCAATGGAGAACTAGAGATCATATTTAAAACATTTGGAAGTTAGACAGATTGAACTCAACATTAAAATGCTTAACAAAATAGTTTTCTTCTTTTGATGACAAGTATACAGTCTTACCCACAATAGAAAAACACATGTAAGACATTTTCTAGCAAATAACTGAGAGCAGCAGAGTTCAGAATGATTGTCATTATCCACTGAGGACTATGGTTTATTCTTGAGAGTTCTACTGGCTTTGGTGAGACACAAATGAGTAGGAAAATGGATTTATTTCCCTCTTTGCTCCTTCAGCCTCTTCTTCAAATCATTTGGTAAATCTGCAGGAAGCACTTCTCACTTATTTTCTATGTCAAGTTGGTCTTTGTTTTGTCCCCACAAGACTTAGCTACTCATCTCTGTGTCCTGCCCACACTCTTTGTGCACACTTACCAAAGATATGCAAAGAAGGAATGGACAAGGGTTCTCTTCAGTTTTCAGATAGGCATGCATTTCTTCTCCCTGGCAACAGTGAACTTTTAAGTGCTGAGTGTCTTAAAGGAAAGTGAAGTCAAAAGGCCAGATCCCAGTTGGACTGGAATGGGAACTGGGAGAAGTTACTGTAGCTAGAGTTTTTCTGCCTGGCCCACAGTCAGGACAAATCTCTCTCACCTGCCAGTCCCACAGCCGCTCAGACCCGACCAAGTAAACACAGAGACTTATATTGCTTACAAACTGTATGGCCGTATCAGACTTCTTGCTAACTGTTCTTACAGCTTAAATTAATCCATTTCTATAAATCTATACCTTGCCACATGGCTCATGGCTTACCGGCATCTTCACATGCTGTTTGTCATCGTGGCAGTGTCTCTTTGACTCAGCCTTTCACTTCCCAGCTTTATTCTCCTCCTTGTCCCGCCTATACTTCCTGCGTGGCCACTGGCCAATCAGTGATTTATTTATTGACCAATCAGCAACACACTTGACATACAGACCATCCCACAGCAAGTTACTATTGGTGTTTCAGGACCATGGTCCAGTGCTCTGTATCTCCTTTTCTACTGACGTCACTGAGCCACAAGGAACTTCTTTTTGCATGGATATGGACACATCTTTCTCAGATGGGCACCAACAAATTTTCCTTGATGTGTTTTGGACTATGATTGTGCACTTCAGGTTTTTGGTTAAAAAAAAAAATCTAGGCTTTCAGGCCTGAATCGAGTCTTTGAATGAAAAAATGGTAGAATCTAGAGTGGTGTGGTCCTTGGTTCCATGGACCTGGAAGTTGGTGGGGCATTTACCAAAGAGGGTTAGAGCTATTATCTCCAAAATTTGTACCTCAGCATAGAGAACTTATTTTACTGTAACCAAGGCCAGCATTGGTATAGATGAAATAGACTCTGTGCTGTATTAGAATCATCAACTGTGATTATTAAAAATTCAAGTCCATGGGCTTCCCGCCCCCCGCCCCCCCAGATTTTTGCTTAGAAAGCATTGTATTACCAAGTCAGTTAAAGGTGCTGTCAATCACAGGTCATTTTGGAGGGTTTTTGAGGTGGTGGATCTTCCTACTTAACATCTGAATTTAAGTGTGTCCTTTAAAATATCCTGTAAAACATGTAATCTAAACTATTAGCTACTCTTTGAGTTTGATATTCTTAGTTTTCAGAGTGTATGCTATAACTCATATGGGGAAATGTGGTCTTGAGATGACCCTGGGATAATTTTTCTCCTAAGGTCAAACTTCTATATCATATCCATCAAGATTTGCACATAGTGTTGCTGTGGGACACCTGACCTACAGTGTTGGAACTCTGTACAGTGTGCCTCTAGAGAGTAATGCACTTACACTGACATAAAACTACTACTCTACTGAAAAGTGTGTGATGTCTTCTGTGGAGGAAAATCCTTTCTAAATTTTGATTAAAATACTGTCTTTTCAATAAAATCAATTCCCATTTAGTAAATTAAATGCTATTATGTAAGTTAAAGTTACTGATGAAATAGGAAATAATTATTAAAGAATGTAAGAAAGTTTTGTGTACATAACAATGTTAAGAGCTTCACATTGTGATTTTCCTAGTAATTTACATTTTTAGTGTTTCTTCTTAAGAACATGTCATCTGAGACTAGAATTACATCACTGTAACAGTGGATCAAACTAGGGATTGTATACATTGTTTTCAAAATTAATTTTTGAAATGAGTGAATGGTCAGATTTAAAAGTGACTGATAATCATTGCAAGAAACAAATAATGAAGCCACTTACTCACTTCTTAAAAAGTGTGCGCCTAAGCCCATAAGATTCTGTTTAGTAGCCAGGGAGCACTAGTTAGTGCTAACTACACAATACTCTAGTTGTTCCCTAGAGTTCATATTCACCACATTAGATTTCTAATTTGATGCAAAGTTACTATATACAGCTGAAAAGCTCTCCTGAAGATACAGAACTTCTGTTTATCAAAGCTGCCAAAAGAAGCCAGCCTACAGTGCAGTTGTGGGTTATACAGAAAAATCAATGTAGTAGAGGTTAGAAATGTATCTTGAACCAAAGAGTTAATCTTCAGATTCAGCTGGTATCCTGTTTGCTGGGGCTTTGTATGGCTGATTGTTAACTGGCACTTCAGACTCTACGCTAATTAATGGAGTAACAAGGGGCAGGTGGCCCCATTCTATTTTGATAATCCTTGTCAGCAAGACCTGTATAATCTTCTTGTTTAATTATAATGAAATGTGCAGTTGGGGTACATGAACTTCCTACAGATGTTTTCACTGGAGGTTCACTGGGCAAGGGCAGTTTCGCAACTCTCAGCCCCTGCTACACATTGCATGCACAGTCAGCCTTTTTTTCTTTTCCCTCTTAGCCACTGCAGATACTATGTCCTAGGTTTGCAGGTGACTAATGGGTGAAACTTGTGCTTGTTTAAAAAGAAGTAGACAACTGCATCTCAACCCAGAGAATGAAAGCATATTGCTACAGTTGTACTTTTTTTTTCCTTGATTGCGAATGAGAAATTTTGTTTAAATAGAGATATTTAAACTTAAGAGTCCTTAATGGATAAAAATATTAGAGTGATGTTTTCTCTGGAAGGAAGCACCTCGGCAGGAAGTCAAAATAAATGGACCAGCTTTGCTTAGGAATTTTCAGGACTGAGCTGTGAAGTGACTAGATAAATGATTCTTTTTGGATGGAGGGACCTACCAGAAGGTGCATATTTTTCTCGTTTCCATTTTAAAGACATTATTATGCTCTCAAATGTAAGAATAGAACTAAGTGAAATAAATTCATGATATTAATAGCTGTGAAATTTGGTAGCAAGTCTTAATTGTGACCCATACAAAGCATTATTTATTTGTGGAGAGTGAGAGAAAAAGGGGAGGAATCAAGTCAAAACAAAACAGAACACCCCCCTCCCCGGTTGTTAATACCTTGAAACTTAGTAGAAAGGAAATAACACTCCATTTATAAGAATTCCAATGTAAACACACAGGAGCTGCGATAGGAAATGGCAGGAGGACCCATTTATAAGACTTGGTCCATGCTCACTTTTCAGATCAAACACCCTAGGCTTATTCCTTTTGGGCCAGACTAAACCCAAAACAAATCTTTCTCAGATAGGAAAGAGTGATGTTTTAATTAGGTAATATTTTTGGGAATCAAAAACAGTTACTTCTACTTTTGGCACTTCAATAAATTTTTTAAAAAAATTGATGATAAAGAAAATATTATATAGACTTAGATGCTATGATCTTTGCAGTTTATGACATGATAATGGAAGGTGACAGTGTTTGAAATTAAGCAAAGACTCTCGATATGTATTGATTTACATTTATAATTAAAATGAAAATCCATTACCCCACGTCTGTGGTTTCAAGTCTGGGAGTAGTTTTGCCATCTGAGGGATGTTTGGAGTTGTCTGAAGATGCTTTTTATTCTTATTGTCAAGGAAGAGCTCTGCTGAATCTGCTGAAGGAGTGAAGGGACTGCTAAACACAGTTGCCTTTCCAAAAATTATCCACTGATGCTGGGACGGAGAGATCTCTCTAAGTGATGCTCTCTCTGATAAAACACCGTCTTACTCATGATCGATGGGTTGTGAAAACACTCGCTGAAGAAATGGTGTCCATGAAAAGAATGTTAATGTGTGAGCACATGTTGGGCTGTGTAGACTCATTAACAAGAACACATTCCTAATACTTATTTTTTTTTTCTTGTGAGTTATATTTTCAGAAGAAAAAGTTATTCATGGAAGGGAAAATTCAGGTATCATGGAAATAGCAGTTACAAATCCTTTATAGGGATTTTATTTTTTCATTTTCCACTACATTTATATGCACAATGGGAGGAAGCAAAGTACTGGCTTGGCTTGGGAAGAGTATAGTCTAAACGCAATGGTGTGTCTTGTTGCAGGCCTTTAGATGTTTAATGAGGCTTTACATCATTTGATTGCTGTAAAGTAGCTATATGTTAGGAGTTTTTAAGAGGAGTTTAAACCTGGCAAGCAATATAATAGACAGAAATGTTATAAAAGTTGTAACAATAAGGTCTACAGAGCGAGATCCAGGAAAAGGCGCAAAAGCTACACAGAGAAACCCTGTCTCAAAAAACCAAAAAAAAAAAAAAAAAAAAAGAAAAAAAAAAGAAAACAAAGTGTATAGTATTTTATGTACACTGTGTATATGACATGCCCATTAGAAATTATAAAATTATTTCTGAATCTACAGTATGTGAGATTGTAGAATGAACCCCATCCCTACCGAGAGTCTTGACTGAAAAAGTCACAGATGTCTGTTCTTTGGCTGGCCCCTTCTCAGGTGCGTCTGGCAAAGCATGCTATTTTTAAGGACTCATATGAGTGATGGGAAGGGCTTTTCTCACATATATATTTCTGAAAATAGCTTGCTAGGTAATGAAGAATAACGTGTCAGAAAAAAAGCTTAGTATGTTTTCATGTTTTATCCCTGGGAGAGAAGAAATCAAACATGCTCCTGGCTAGGGGCGCCCCCGAGAACTTGGATGGCAAGAGGCTTTGTTCACAGGAACACGGAGGCTCATTCAGCTCTGTGGCTGTGGTGCATTTTATAAGGAAACCTGTGTCTAAAAATAGCTGTGGATTGAAACTTCTTTTAGAGCACAGGGCCATATGTTTTTTAAAGGAACACTTTGTCTAATGGGAAAGAAAATATGAAACCCCCCATTTGGACACAAGGCTTAGTCTTAGCTTTTAGAAAATGTCTTTGAGGCACCATAGCTAGGTGAATGTTCCAAATCAGGGATTTTTCTGAACATAGTAAATAAGTAACTACTGGCTCTATTAATAATTCTTACAGTGATATGAGAGTGTGCTTTTCTTTGAATGATTGTGGAGGGCATTGCAATCATTTGGCACAGATTTTTTTCCCCACTGGATTTTGGAAGATGTTCGGTATGAGACATAAGATGTGGAATTGAATTCTATGTGACCTTTGGTTTTTGTGTGTTAATTCTTCTTTGGAGAGATTTATTTTTAATCATGTTTATACCTGTGCTTCTGAGTGTGGGCTTGTGTACATGTTTATAGTGCTTGCAGAGGTTGAAGGCAGGGGTTGGAGCCACTGGAGCTGGAGTTACTGGCAGTTGTGAGCAGCCTGAATTGGATGCTGAGATGCTAGCTTGGGTTCTTGGTAAGGGTAGTAGCTGTTTAACCACGTAGCTTCTCTCCAGCCCTGTATGTTACTTCTTTAAACATTTCACATAACATGTCTAGTCCATAATATTAATGTTATATTACATGATGGGAAAAGTGTATTTTCTATGACATTTACAAATTCATGTACTGAGAATCTATTGCACTAATATAAATCCTAAAATTTGAGTTTAGAAAAAGACTATTATAATTAATTTTTTAATTAAAACTTCATGAAAGCGATGTTAAAATAGTGTATGTCTTGAAACTTCTGTTAGATTAAGTGACTGAGAATGATGTAGTATGAAACGTTTTTTTCTGTCTATTTGGCTGCAAGAAAGACTTGCAAGCTGTGCAAGCTCTCTGACTGGGTCTTGAACACAGAAATGGTGATGTAACTGAATGTAGGGGTCATGAAACCTTGGTAACAGTAAAAGGTTTCTGAGTGTGCAAGCATCAAAATGAGTTCAGCATCAACCATGTAATGAATTCAAGGTGTTGATTTCAGGGTCCACCATTGTTGTTGCCTGTGACTTTACTGAAGCTGAAACAGACCGTGTGCACATAGACACAGTGCACATGTGCACAGAGCACCATGGATGCTGTCACGATGGCAGTGGCAACAAGCATGCCTTCAGCAGTGGAACTCAAATTCAAGACCTTCATGTGCTATGAATGGCACAGTTTTCATGTCTTCTCCTATAGAGATGGAATTTAATTAAGAAAAAGTTTTAGTATTTCCTAGTGTCATTTAAATGTCAAGTTTAATTAATCAACTTAAGTAGCAAAGCAACCAAGTAACAATTTCTAACTCTTAAGTGTACTTCTGCCATCTTGTGCTGTGTATTTATGAAAGTAGCTTCTCAGCATCAACAATTAATTAGATAATTAAAATGCTAACCAAATCTGAAAAACACTGAAAATGTTAACTCCATATCCTGCAGTATCAACTATTCAACCAGTATTTAGTTTCTTATGCAAATATATTCAAGCACGTTTATCTCATTAGTATACAATTTTTCTTTACTATTTAATAGATGGTAAAATTATACATACCAAAGAATTGTCTCAAAATAAAATTCTTTATGATTTTATGATATACCTGTTTTATATTTCTCTATCTATATGTGAGTCATATAAAATTTTCTCCAGGATAAAGTTATTGTAAATGAGAATAGTTTAGAAAGCTTTGATATAGATCACCAATCATTTGTGGGAATTCATGTTAGAGGTAAAAACTGAAAACCACCCTGTCATCCAGGCTATGTGCTAAAGTTACAAATGATCTCTTTATTTCTTAAATTTAGAGCAGATTGACTATTTCTATCCCAGTGCTCACAACCAGGCATGTTTCAGAATTCCTTTAGATTTTGGAATATCCATATGTAGATAATGACATATTTTGAACGTGAGAATCATGTCCCAACGTGAAATTTTATTTATGCTTCATGCATACCTCATACATGTAGCCTGAAGGTAATTTATACAGTACTTCTTGCACACCTGCATTGTGCCTGCAGACCATCACAAAATTCCATGTGTGGAATTTTCCACTTGCAGTATCATGTCAGAGCTCCAAAAAATGTTCACTTTTATAACATTTGGGTTTGGGATTTTCATCTGAAAACCTTAAAATACAAGCTGAGAGTTGTGTGATTATATTTATGCTTTATATTGAAAATTTCCCCAGTTTAATTCTTCTTAATATGAGAATATTTCTCATTGGTAACACAGTTCACGGGGCTGAAAACTAACATAACCTTACATCTTTCCTGTTTCAGCACCCATCCAGTCCCAAGCTTTTCTCTATAATTTTCTTCCTACCCCTCAGAGACTTCTTCCTTCTCCTTCAAGCATGTGCCTGCCAAAAAACCTTCTAGTGTGGTAAAATGTTTTATATTTGTATGTTCTTTCCAACTCTTAGGTCACAGAGACTTGAACTTGACTCAGACCTAGAAGCAGTGATGGCAGGGCTTCAAGACTCACTTCTTTTTAAATGTGTTTATATGCATTGTGTAATATATTTTTAGGATGTGGTTTTGAAACATGGGCTCACAAATGAAACTTCTCGTATCAATGGTATTTTAATATATGCAAATTTATACAATGCATGAGTGAGTATGTAAGTTTTAATGTGTGAACTTCAGTTTTATGCAACATCTAACAAACTGCATGTTTTGACAACCAGAACTCAGTTGTTCAGTGTGGAAGTATTGCAAAGCATAATAGGATTTTGGTTTTATGGCGAGAATTGATGCTTAAGGGGATTAAATGACCTACTCAAAATTTCAGTACAGTTTGGTTCTATGACCACAGGTCAAGGGCATTTTCCATTAAACCACATCATATATATATATATATATTAAAATCCAGCAGGGTGATATTCCTAAATGATAGTTTCGTTGAATTTAGGAGTACTGATTCTGTAACTTTGTCCCTGAAGCTCAAACACTTAGCTCCCCGAACAGTGATAATTCTAGTAGCTGATATATTAGAGTCTATATTTCCACACTGCATACCGTGTAACGAAGGCTCAGGTAACTGTCTCTTTTTGCCTTGAGAAAGCACTTTCTGCCTGACGATGACTTGGTCTAGGGTTTTTGTATTGTTGATTAAGTATGGAATTCACTTTGGATGCAGTGCTAATTAATCTTGATACCTTAGCTTGGTTATGAGACCCGAGAAAAGGAAAAGTTTTCAAGAAAGCCCTAGTAGACTTGTGAGAGGAAGAACATCCTTTGTTTACCATATTTATTGAGTTCTGAGCAATTACTCCATCACTATGTTTCAGGACCGGTCAGGATAATGAGAAAAAGAAACTTAGAGTCAACATTTATATTTTACAGTGATTTTCAACATGTTACTGTCTTCATTAGGTTCAGGTATCACTTTTTTTTTTTTAATGTGATAGAACTTAGATCAGTCTCATTTCATGGAATATTTTTCTAACTGTCTATATATCACAGAATACTTTATCAAAATGAAGAACATGGTTCTTATTTTTGCTGTGAATTTGAAAGACTTGATATGATTTTAATAATGCCAAGATGGCAGATATTTAATTTATTTCAAATTTGCTTACTTTTCCTTTTAGTTGGCATAGTTTTTTATTGTACTTACATGATACACATAAATGTGTTTTTATGCCAGGGCTGTTTCTAGAATCCATGTGCACAACATGTCTGTTCATTGTGTAGAACTTGGAACACAACTTTATTGTATTATATGGAAGATTATTATATCTTACTATCTTAATTTATCGTATTGAGTCATATGTATGATTCAATCTTAAATGACAGCATCCATATTAACCATTCAATTACAGAAAGCTGAAGTCTCAGAATACAGTTGTAAAGCTCTGCCTCTTACAAAACACCTTTGTTTCCTTACAGACTGCTCACATTAAATGAGTCTTATTGTTTCCTATCATTTGGTATCCTTTGTTCTCAATATTATTACTAGTATGTTTTATTTTCTTGAGGAAAACTTTCCCTTAATATTTACTAAGTTTTTTTTTTGAGACCTCCAGCCTTTTCACCATGTTTCCATTATTTTGGATCAAAGATAGTAATTATGAGAATTATCTCTAATCATGATTTTCTTAAATATTGTCAAATGTGCTATAGTTATTTTTGTTTTCCAAAGTATTTTAATCATTTCTTTGTACCTGACAGAAACAACTTAGCAGGAGTGACTATTTATTTGGTTCATGATTTCAAAGGTATCAGTCTATCATGATGGGAAGTTGTAGAACAGAGCACTTCCTATCTGCAGCAGAGAAACAGACATGGAGGCACAGTAGACAAGACACCCTCAAGGACTCATCCCTAATGAGCTACTTCCTCTGCCTATGTCCCAACTCCTAAGCTTCTAGAACTTCCCCAACTATGTAATACCAGTGGAGTACAAAGCCCTCAACCCATATCCTTAGGTATATTTTATCTCCAAACCATAACACAGCATAAATTTAGTATTAATATGTTTTTGAGACCACTAGCATTTAAACCATAACATTACCATTTAGAGTTACCTATATTACAACTTTGTTTTTTCTATGACTGCCCTTTAAGAAATTGTACTTCTTTCATATCAGGAACTCAAATGAACTTGTATGTAGAATATGATGAAAAGAATTATCTACAAACTTAGAGTAATGTTTCCTATTTTTCTTTAGAGTTCCTTTATTAAAAATCAACGGGGGCGGGGGGGGGGGGGGGGGGCGGGGGAGGATACTAGAATACTGGTACTATGAAGGGAAATGGAAAGTGGGCAGGGGCTTTACCTGGGGGGAGGGGAGGAGGGATAAATACCACTAACAATGTTTGAAAAATCCATGGGAAAACATTATTTTATAAGCTTAAAAATACATATGTGATATATGTGTACATATATGCATGCATATATACACACATATGCATATATATTTGCAATGATATTATACCGCATGAGGTGTAATGATACCTAAAAAAAATAAAACAAAATAAAAATATTTCAAGTTAGTTGTTGGTCAGGGGATTTCCAATAGACTCCTAAAGCAATACAGATTATTGTGATTGCCCTTGGCTACCTCCCAGAACTTGAAGGTAAGGCCCTATTGCTGAAGAAACCACATACTTCAGACATAGGATTATGGGAGGAATACACCTGGAACTGTCCTGAATGGATTCTCCATGGATTAGCTCTCACAGTACCAGAAGGTGCTATTCAAGATGTCAAGAGAGTAAAGAAATCAATGGTCCCAACCAGCTGTAAAGCCTACAAACCACAGCAATGATCAGCCTAGCAAGATATCCTCAGCGGTCCAACAGTGGCACTTTCATTTTGGGGTAACCAACAGCTGTCTAATTGGACTTAAGACATAATCCATAGGACAGAATTCATACCTGGTACTGTAAACATAACCAACTACCCGTGGAGAGGTCATAAGACCTCAGAGAAGAACTACTACTGTCATTTTTCTAAACTAGTATAATATTTAACACTTTCAAAAATACTTACAGATAGTTGTGAGCTGCTGTGTGGGTGCTGGGAATTGAATCTAGGTCCTCTGGCAGAACAATAAGTGCTCTTAACCACTATGCCATTATTCCCACAGTTAGTGTAACTTTCATCCCTCATCAAAGAAGCCTTTTTTTCTCCTCAAGATGGAGGCTCTAACAGAGACCCACAACTTGTTAAAATGCAGGAACTAAGTGCTGGTGGGGTGACTAATCCCAACTGGTACATCTATAGTAGAACCCCTATGCCTAAGGCTTAGGAAACATTGCAGAAAAGGGAATGAAATGATTGTAACAGCCAGAGGATCAGGGATTCAGTGTCTTCTAGACATGACAGGGTAACTGCACTCATGAAATCTCAACAATATGGCTACTTAAACAAAACTGCATGATGGTGACATCATTGACATGCTGGCATGGTTGGGGCGATTTTTACAAGGTTTCATCCCTAAATGAGAGCGACAATTAATTAATGGCTGCCAAGACAAAGAATCAGTTTCCTCCAGTACTGAGCTCTCTGATAGGCTATCCAATGCTGTGTGGTCAGCCTTAAACCTATAGACATGTGAAACAGTAGGTGTGTGCATATATGCATGTGTGTATGTGTGTATCAATAATAAGAGGTTATAAATCTGAGATAGGGGAGCATATGAGGAATTGGTGGGAGGAAAGGAAGGGGTAGAAACAATGCCAATACAGTGTGCTCATGTACGAAATTTTCAGAAAAACATTTAAATTTAAAAAATAATCAAGTAAACACTGTTCTAAAAGAATCAAAACTCGGTGAGACGTAGAAATTGCAGTCATTTCATGAGTTGCTTTCCTGGAGTTTGCAATGTTAAACCCACCGTCTGATAAAGGTGGGGTGGAGAAATGGGAGTTTCTTTGTTTCTCATCACAGCATACTGAGTGCTCTTCTCTGCTTGCTTTATTATTCATTTCTCTTTCTGAACTGGAAGATAAATGTGAAGCCTATTCTAAAATTGCCCATCGTACAATAAACTCTTTGTGATGTAAATAGCGCAGGATAACTATTTACAATGTAGTAACTCTGAGTTCACTTGTTGAATATAATCCGGTGTCCTTGGCATTTGGGGTGCCTTTAACTTATCGACTGGGAGATGAAATAAATAATCTTAAATAGAATATAATTCTTTTCACTGTATGTCTTGTGCTATCTCCACACACAGATAATTAAATTGGTGGGAGGAATGTCTCTGTCTATGGATACGCACATGGAATGTTTGCTGTGTTCTATACTTTTTCTTGGTGTTGATGTTCATGGTCTTTGATCTGCCTATTACTTTTTGCTGGATAACTTCAACTACACCACAAAGTGCGGCAGTCATAACTTTGCCCCAGAGTTAAAGAAAGCACACTATTATTTAAATTATTTTGCTTAATGAAGATCTCATTAGTGCAGAGGCAACAGAAAGCTCAGGGCATTTCCCTAGGATGTCAAACAGGATGGTGGGAGACTTGATAAAAACAGCGCAGAGGTGGCATTCTCCTAAGAGGGAGGTGCTTCCCCTCTGAGAGCCCATGCTGGAATTAACTGGTGTCATTTTGAAGGAGTGGTCTGCTAATTGGAATCTCCTGATTGTATATAATGCCAACACCTTTCTCTATTAATTATTTCCCATACATAGAGCTGCATAAGGGAAAACTGCCTATACATGTCTAAGAGGAACTGTTGCAATTTCATTAGCTTCCAAAAGCTCTCTGTGAACTTTAGTAGTTACTTGGTGTTGTTTGTATAATTTCTTTTTGAGGTTGGAAGCATTATGTTCATGTATTGTGGTGATGGCCTGCTGAGTAATTGCAAGGTTCATTATACTCCCAAGACTGTCAAGGGGTATTTATGGATATTCATGTGCAATGAACCATTGAACTTGAACTGGTCATTCATGTCTCCTGTGCTGGAACTGTGTTTACACTAAATGGCAGGAGAGGTTTTAATTATGAAACAGGAAAGTGGCAATGTTATCTACATTTAAAGTGGCAGATGGACTAAAAAGACAAGAGCCTCTACAGTTTTGCCCTCTACTATCAAATTATTACTAATCTTCATTATCAAAGAAAGTCACTGTAACTCCTTTTCTTTTAAAAATGTTTTGTGGGTCTTTCTTTTAAAATCTTTCATTTGAAAGTGACAGAAATCAATCATGTTAGATTTAAGTATAAATGAAGCTTATGCAGAGAATATTTGCCGTGTCACACAATCTCTGGAAAGATAAGAGAACAAAGCTTGGGAGAGACAAACCCAAAAAGAATAATGAAACTCCTTTCCCTTAAGAATGTCACAGTTTCTAGAACTTTTCTTGGGCATTTCAATTGATGTTGCTTTTACTTCGTGCCTTATGTCATGCTGAGAGCTGATGTCTGTGCTCTCTCTAGACACGGAGTGTGGCCACTGCTTCCACAATCACCAGTCAAAATGAACACACTAAGGTCCTTATTAGTGTGCTCCAAAATCGGGGACAGATACACATCACTCAGAGGGTTTCAGACCTGTTCTCATGTCTTAGATACAGAGGTGAGGACAATGAGGCCCTGGCATTTTTAGCCTTTGTGCTCTCAGAGTTGTGCCCCAACTAAACAAAAAGTGTACAACATTCAGAAAAATGCTGTAAGGAATGTCGGTAACTACTTACTGGCAGAGATTAGATTTGAACTGCTGTAGGAAAAATGGGGATATTTAGATCTATAGCTGTAGTTGAAAATAGGAGGTGTTCATTCAGGAAAAGCTTTAGCTCAGTAGTTAACGTGATATAAACTTAGAGCCAGATAGTGTAAGGGAATAGTTTTAAGAGAAGAGATTTTTTTGGAAAGAAACACAATCATCTGTATTGTGAATGGAAGAAGCAGCTTGGATAAATAGGTCTTTACCATGAAAATCCCAAGGAAAGGCTTCTAGGGGATGCAAGCTCATGGAAGTTGTTCAGTTTACTTTCAAATGACTGAGAATCTTGAGGAGGGAAGTAATTATTGTGCACAGTATTGCCTGGCTTGAACAGCATGAGAATTAGGAAAAAGTGACCTCTGGATCTTATAACGGAGAAATTCATTAGACTTGTAAAGGAAGAACCAGACGACAAGTAGGAACTTGCAAGGGAAAAGTAATTGAAATATGAATAATTCCTGACACAAAATCTTGGGAGTTAACAAAAGAGTGTCAGAGACCTATTGAACACTTGCTACATTACTGTGTCTGAATGCTTTTGGTATCCTTATCTTCCATTGAGGTTGGGTGGAGATGTATTGCAAACAATTAAAAAACACATAATAAATACATTATGTAGTGATTAGGTATTTTATGCTATGGAAAACAACAATGAAGAGGTAAGGGGGGTTAAAGTTTTGAGTAGAGAATGGTTGAGTGATGTATGGTGGTAGAAAGGTAGACATCAGTGAGAAGGTTATATTGAAACCCAATTTGGCAGAGATGAGAAGAAAGCTAGGTGATCTGGAAACAGAGTTTTAGGCTGAGGACTTTCTGTCACAGAGCTTTGTGCTAGAACATGAGGAATGTATTTGATAAGAGGAAGAAGTGAGACCACAGAGAGCAGCCCTCACCACCACCAGTCCACCAGAGGACTTTACAAGGGCGTCATAAGCAGTTACGGTAGAGTGGCATCCCTCTGATGTTTTCTGTAGCTCAACATGAAGTTAATGTAAATACACAATTCAGAAGGCTTTAAGCTTCATTTCCCTGTACTTTTCTAGAAAGTGATAGAGTGAAGATCAGCACAAAGAGATGGCATTATGACCATAGAAAACAAGGCCAAGGATTGTGACCCAAGTTCACAGAGCAAAGCAGACAGTTTTGTTCTGTTGTCAGTTTCTACTCATCTACATTTCAGTCCATCGAAAACAACATTTTAAGCGAAAACAACATTTTAAGCAAGTAAATGTTAAGCAGTTAGTGCTGTTGAACTTCCTCTGTGTTCTTCTTTCTTCACACATCCTTGGAGGAGGTGCTAATGAGATGTGCTGAGCACTTTGAAGAGTTTCCACCATAAACCTCTGAGAGACCTCCAAGTAGAAATGATGATGATGGTTTAGACCACGTGGCTGCCTTAATAGCCCTTAAATCATCTGGATAAATACAGGTTTTACTCCTTTTGGTTAAGGTTGAATTTGAATGTTTCATTTGGCATAATCCTTATGCTAACTCTCTGCCTGTCTAATTTCTGACTCTCTGGCTGGGTGTTTGGCCTTGAGAGTTATCGCCTCATGGAGTGCTGACTGCAGTGAAAGCTGGAGCAAGCTGATCTGTGAAGGAATGACTGTGTAGCGGGGTGCTTATGAGACAGGAATGGGGCTCCAGTTTCTTGTCTTCCCCCAAGACAATTAGAGATTTGATTTCATGTGGACGCATTACTAGTTGTATCTGCTGTGGATCTCCTTTTCCTTAGTTCCATAATTAAGCAAGCATTTTGCCTCTACCATGTTGTGCATGTTGAGTATCTTCTGATGTTACTGGAATGCCATTGGCACAGAAAGCATTACGGCATGTCAGGTCAGTGCTGAGTTCTACTAAGGTCAAAGTCTGGTTTTCCCCCTATGGTAATATTCTGTGATGGAACAAAATCTATGAGTGGAATAAAATTTATAAAATTTTAAAATATATATTTGTAAAATATATACTTTGAAAAACAAAACAAAACAAAACAAAACACAAACTTGCTTGGTAAATACTAAGCCAATCCTCAACCTTGTTAAAATTTTTCTTGCAATAGAATCTAGTAAAAAGGCTTCAGTAAGGTTATCAAAACTGCTCTTTTTCATACAGACAAAGACTGGAGGTTGTGTAAAGCTCTGTTTTGAATCTGGAGACAGGTGAAGGGGAGCTGAGAGAATGGGTGTGTCACATGCACACCTGCTAAAGAGGGAGACGACATATGTTTTAAGGCATCTTTGAGCTGTCAGCCATCTGCCATGAGGAAAATATCTTAATATAGACAATTGACAGTGGAAATATTAAGAAGTTTAGCATGTTAGAAATCTAAACCAAGAATTATGACATCATTGCTGCTTCCACATGAAAGCATTTTTTATGTACAGAGAGTTTCAACATAGCTGAATAAAATAAATAAAAAATTAGCTTTCTCAAATCCTTGTATTTTTCATAGTATTAATTTTTTGAAGCAAGTCTACTAATAAATATGTAAGTCAGTATGTGCTAAACAAGAACAAAATTTCATTGTTACTAATGTCTTTCATTCTACTTTTAGAAACTTCTTATATTTGGGTGCTTTCCTATTAGTGAAAACCCAGGTTTTCTAGGTGATATCTTCATATGGTATATGGATAGACAACCTGAGCTGCTTCCTTGTGGGGTAGGTTCAGCACTGGTGTGTTGAATGCTTGCTCCTTATATCTAAAGCCCACTCAAAGGCAGCTGCAGACAACACAGAATATAAAATGGAATTCCTTTGATAATATCATCCCCACTTAAAGTGATTTTCGCTTCCTTCTTCAGTGCACACTGGGTTTCCGTGAGTTTCATGCATGTATGACTTTAGGATGAGAAAGTGATGGTGATCCTAAGCAACTGGTTTGGGTCTGAGACGGCTCACCTTTGTCATCCACTAACATCAGAAGCAAACAGGTCTTACTGGAGATTTTGAATTTCTGTGCAAGGATGCTGTGGCATCTGTTTTGTAAGAAAGACAAAGGCCTTGGAAACCTTTTAGAATAGAGCTTCTCAAAAGCCAATTTGTCACAGGAACTTGGGGTTCCCATAGTAGGCTTCCTCCAGAGTTCAGGTGCCAAAGTACTGGAAGGTACAGTGCATCTAACACTTTTTAGACAGACAGGCATACAGACGACAGCTAAGAGCCATTTATGAATTAGTTTTCTGGAAGTGGAGCGAAGTGTATCTTCAAAAAATCCTTTCCTAGACAAGGGAAAGAGCTACTTCCTGGTATTGGAGACTTCATCTTGTTTCTTCCCCCAAGCCTGAAGTGCTGCCTCACTGCCTCCCATCACACAAATAGATCTAATCAAGGAAGAAAAAAGATGTTTCCTCAACCCCAAGTACCTCACTCTCCTTTGAAAAGTGTGGTTGATTGAATGGCTAAAGAGAAAATGGGAAATAATGTTTACAGAAAATGTCTTCAAGCAAAAGATAATATAAGTATTTTATCTCAATTAGTCCTGTAAATAATTCACATGCTGTGGAGAAGAGTTCCAGCTCTAAATGAGTCTGAACCGTCCGATCTGTTGTTTCACCACTCTGGATTCCAGGGGGTTTGGTGGCAATCTCCTCTCGATTCATTACAATTATCTAACCTTTCTTTCTCCATATCTTAGTTCTATCAGTTGTGTTCCATTATTGGATCTCACCAGCCTCCCAGAGTGTCTGAGGCTTCCACCTACCAAAGCGACTATTTCTGCAGAACAAAAGCGTAGTGATCCTTACCTGTGAAGCATGGGTGTCTGCGTCTGTTCATCATAACTTATTCACAGAACCCATTTGTTTAATCACAGTGTTCTCATTTGTAAACGGAAGTGTGATTACCTACCCCGTGAGGTGAGGACTAGATGTGGAAATATATTAAGGATATAATATGGGGCCTAATAAATAGCTGGAAATCCACATAAAGCACAGACATAAAGCACCATCCTCCATGTATTACATTGATTGGGAAACTGTAAACTCGTCTTCCCTGGGTTCTTTGCTTCCAGGCTCTTGTCAAAATACCTTCCTCCCATTCAATTTCACTTTATGAGAGGAGAGCTTGCCCTTAAGTGATTAATGGTAAGTAAGAATGGTCTCAGATATCATCTCTCACTTGATTCTCTATGATTAGGGTGCAAATTTGCCCTGATAGGCTGCTTGTAGAGTAACACTGAGAGGAAATGATAGATTAAATACCCACACATGGATTGTACATAGTGGATACATCTTGGAGTTGGCTGTTTCTTCTGTAGCATTTTCCTTAACAAGTTAGTTCAGTTAATTGTATTTGGTAGTCTAATCATCTTAGTTGCCTTTAATTTTCTTCCCATTTTTCAAATATCCATTGCTTTGTTTACTCATATGTGGCTGTTTAAACCTTGTGTGTATATGTGTATGTTTGTGGAGGGGTGTGTTTCACAGACCATGCATATTCATAGCATGACACTGGTTTTCAAAAAGTAGTCTACATTCTCTAGATAAATGATTTTGGTTTGAGATACCATTATATCACTGATTAACTGAAGAATCTTTGATGAGTTTGCTTGTGCTGCTGCTGACATTATTCACTCCCAATATGTATGTATTATGACGTGATAGAACAGTCTGGTACTCATTTGTTCTTTTCAAAATTGACCTCAAATTCTGTTAGTGAGTTATTGTATGTGTGTGTGTGTGTGCGCGTGTGTGTGTGTGTGTGTGTGTGTGTGTGGTGATGGGGTACCATGGTAGAACAACACAGCATCCTGCACCAGCGGGTATATTATAACTACTCTATACCACTAGAGCTTTCAAATGTTAAGGACAGTGTTTGTTTTAAATGGAAAACAATTCAGACTACGGACTGCTGGCCCAGTTTATATTAATGTTTAAAGTGCTTCCTAAAAGTGTGTTTTCTCTGTTACCTATGTGAATGTCTCAGATACCTTTTAAATTTAGATGTTTTAAATGAAAATTTACATTTTTAGTTTTTGCAATACATCCTTAGTAAAATGTCTTAAGGGAAAAACAAAAAACATCTGCTAAGGCTGTTGAGACTTAGTTTACAGTAAGTTTTGAGATCTTAAAGAAGGGACAAAGTCTGGTTGTCTGTTTATATTTGTGTGTGGAGTTTTGTTGTTGCTAGTGGTAACTATAGAGAATTATTTTAAACAGTACACTTTTAATAACAATAGTCTTCCCAAATGTAGTGTGGCATAGCTTTAAACTTTATTAAGTCTGCCTTGTCCCCTTTCCTCTCCCTGAGTAAATGGAAGAAAAGTTTCCAGGCTCCATGCTGTGAGTTTGATTGATGTCCAGAACATCTGAAGGACTTTTGTGTCCTGCCTGCTCTCCATGAGTTCATAATGTGTGAATACGTAAAGAAGGTCAGCCCTTATCACATGTAATCGAGGCCTGAAAGCAGATCTGCAGTGACAGTCCGATCCTGTAAATAAGGGCACAAATCATCCCCTGAACGGCTTAGACAAGTTGTGGGATCTTTTGCTCTCTTCTTTTTACCCCTTCCCACTCGGGGGGACCTTGGCAGAGCAATGAAAGCGGAGCGGAGACGTGCTCAGAATAATGTGTCACTTCTGCGAGGGAGGAAGGGATTGTGTATTTGTCAGGATGTGATGGTTGGTCTTTCACTGAACAGCTGAAGGCAGCTCAGGGTTGTTAGTGACTAGTGGTGTGGAATGCTGCAAATTAGGACAGGGCCGGGAGGCGGGAGGCCAGAGACAGCCAAAGATGCAGTCTTCACAAACTCCCAAGTCAGGGAACATCTTTTGCTCCTTGAGTTGCTTTCCATTTTCCTCTCATGGTAAAATATTAATAGTTTCTTTTTTTAATGTGAATTAAATGGTTAGTTAAAAATAAGAATAATGCAATGTGTTACCAGTACTGTCCTGAAGGCAACACATATGCAAATTTAAAAAATATTGTAGTACAAAACTTCATGGAATCGTAGGGGTCCAAAATGCTCTAGCTTCTAAAAGGAAGATAGAAGTTTCTATAATCCTGATGCACCTGTGTCCTGGAAGTTATATTTAAGTAAATCATATTACCAGCAATATTAGTACGGCTGTTCAGATGATAATTACAGTAGCACATACCTTATTCTTCCTGCTAAGAATAAGGAAAGATTTTGTTAACATTCTTGTAGATAGAGAAGAAAGTATTATTCATCTTATTTGGTGGTTTGCTTCAAAATACAATCAGCTATAAAATGTAATAGTTGCTGTCAGTTTGTGCAACAGAGAAATGAAGAATGAGCCACACTGATGTCTGCAGGTATGGAAACATTCCTTTCCAAGCATATAGGATGAAATCGAAGCTTCTACTTTAGGATAGAAGCAAAGCCCTTCCTGGCTTCTGCTAGCTGCCACTCCCCACCACCCATCTCTGGAACTTTGGGCTTACTCAGTTTCTCATATCTCCTTCAGACGTGACTTCTAATATTTATGCATAGATGTATTTGATGTCATTTTTTTCTCTGCACAAGAGTTCTTTATACTTGAAATACATTTGCAGATACAGTTCTATTTCATTTTTAGGCCTTACCTTATTTGTGTATGTGTGTGCATCCATTCATTTAGGTATATGTATGTGTGGGTGTGGGTATGCATGCAGATGTGTGTGTGCCTGCACGTGGAGATCAGTGTCAGGTGTCTTCCCCCATTGCTGTCTGTCAGTAGGTTTTAGATTTCAACTGTCTCTTCTGCCCCTTCTCCCAGCTTTTGAGTTACAGGTAGATGCATGCTACTGTGTCAGGCTGAGGATCAGAACTCAGTTCCTCATGCTTGTGCTGTGATACAGGTAGTTCACCAACTTCCCAGTCCCTGAAGACCCAGTTCTCAAGCCTCTCTTCTATAAGTACAGCCCTGTCCTCAGGCACCATGAATCTGTGCTGCATACTCATTGCTGGTGTCTCCTCCCATTATAGGATGAGGCAAGTATTTATCCTGAAGGCAGGTGTTGACTTTTTCTATCCTCATATCCACTAGGCAAAGGCATACCACCTAACACACAGAAAAATAAAAGTCCCCAGCAAAATGTGAGATATCACATTATATCATGTATGTAACATAGTCAGGAAGATAGAATTTCCAAGTGAAAATAAACTACAAATTGAAATTAGTAACAAGATAATCTCAATTTATAAATATTCTTCTGCTTCAAACATATGAATATTTGATGAATCAAGCCAAAATAAATGTATTCAAGGAGATATTCTTCCAAGTATAATTTGAATTATTTTAAAACTTGATTTTAAAATAAGATATATTTTGTGTTGTTTTAACAATAACATTCCTTGTCCCAGCAATAGTGTGGCCAGTGCAACTTCGGGTCTTGGTCTATTAAAGGAGGGTAGTGAAAGTCCTCATGTCAGTGGCAGAAGAGTCATCAGTGAGAGTCATCAGGACTTTGCTGCTCCTCCGTGATGCCTTCCTACGTTCACAGTGGACTCAACTCAGGAATGTGCACTAATGCGCTTGCTCACTGAATGTAACAGTCGTCACAGCTGGCCCAAGAGCTCACTGTTCCTGAGTGTCTGAACAGTTCCTCTGGGTTGTGCAGGTAACACATTCATACTCTCTCTATTATAGTGCAGAGGTGCCATATGTCTAGAGTGTGTCCTTCTGTACGAAAATTCTGCAGATGAGTAGGATGACAGGCCCTCATGTTGGCAGTGCTAACCGCACACCTCTCCTTGCCCTTCTCTGAGGTGCCCAGTGTAAAATGCCATCTTAAAAATAATCTTTTCCTCTGGAGCATTTATCAAAACCTCAGTGTGTAAACTGACTGCAGAGTAAAGTTGCTCTTGTTAGTAGAAGCTGAAGAACACCTACCGTGTAAGCCATGGTTGTTCTCTTTTCTGCTATTCCTTCTTGTTGATAAGACTGAGAACAAAGTTTTTAGCTTCTTTTTAAGGTAAAATAAAAGCAGAGTTAGCTATGACAGCTTCATAAGAAAATATGCAAAGAAGTCATGAACTGCATGCTGTCCAGGGGCTGTCAGCACCATTAGGGAAGAGGGGAATCCAGCTTCAGCCACGAAAAAGCAGGAATAGAAAAGGCTTAATTAGATTGGACTTTGCAAACTGAAATGTGAACACTGAGGAAATGATATACTTTAGGGAGAATGGGTTAAATTATAAAGAAGTCTAGAGGTTTGGCTGAGCCAGATTTCTTGAGAAGCGTGGGTGTTTCATTAGATTTTTGTTCTTTGAGCCCTGTAGTCTAGGAGCTGATTGTGTATGTTAGGAACATCCTTGTTGTTGGCACACACCACACGTAAAACAATATAGAATGGTAGATTCAGGGTGAGTTTTTTAATATTTTAAAATGAAATCTACATTAGCAATATCTTGATTAAATAGAAACTTTACATTTTAAATCTAATTATCATTTCTCCCCACATAGTTAGAAACTGACGGTATCCTACAACCAGAATCCCAATATATTCTATTCATCAAACCAGTCAACTGCTCAAAAGCCTTTAATATATAGACTCAACTTTGTAACCTGCATTCAGAGTCCTGCACATGCTGGTTCCACTCTGTCTGGCTTTTTCTCCAACCACTTTTGAATAGGAGCTGCCCATTCCAGTGAGGCTTGTCCCCATGCTGCTTCACAAATGAAATATTCTTAACTCGAGCCCTGCTCATTTAATTTCTTCCTCTGTCTCCTCTGTTGCTGCATACTAGCTTAGTGATCTTCAGCCCATCCTAATCCATCCTCCACTCTGAATTTCTATGAATGCTAGTGTGTTGGGGAGGATTGTTATAAAATGCTTCACTTTTGCCCCGACTTTGTTATTATAGCTCTTATATTCCTGTGGTGTTGACTGCTTTGCTAGTACATCCACATCAGTTAGCATTTAATTCTAAGTCAAACATAGCTGCTGGTATAAGTTGGGTTTGACTCAAAAGTGGAGTTCTGGTGGGGGGGCTGTTTATGCTCTGAAGAAGTCCTCTTTGCCCTTTTTTGGGGGGACTGTGACAGTGGAGCTGTCCCACATTTCAGCCATTCAGTCATTGCCCAAAGCTTCGGCTAAGCTCCAAACTGGCAGCAGACCCACGGGGTGATGTGGCTCTGAGCCCAGCAGAGAAGGTTTGAAGAGATCCCACTGCTTGGTTTTTGTCTGCTCCCCCCTCTTTTCTGATGGCCTCCATTTGTTTGCATGTTCATCATGCACACATGTGATATATTGTGGTTATACCCATCCCCTCTTGCCCTCTTGTACCCCTTCCTTTTCGCACAACTCCCATCTAGTTCTCCAGAAGCCACATAGTTATAGAAAATGACACCCCTCCTCCAGCAACAGTCCTTAGCTCTCAGGAAGGGATGGGAAGATGGCAGTTTTTGTTCTAAACTTTTTTCATAAAGTATCAAACATATCATCGTGATGTAGTAGATGAAGCAGTTGAAGTTTATTCGCTCATTGATCCTTTGTGAGTGAGTCTCTGTCACTCTTCATGTTATTAGATGATGTCAATCATCTCTATAGCTCTTTTTCTTACTGTTTTAGACAAGGGCTCCCAGGGAACTGGAGGTTTGCCCGCCTGGCTGGTCAGAGAAACCAGGGGTCTGATCTATCTGCCCAGACTCTCCCTACAGTGCTGGACCACAGGTACCTGTGACAAGCCCGGCTTTTATTTAGGTGGGAGGATTTGAACTCAGGCCCTCTTATTTACACAGCAGTCACTCTTACCCAGGGAACAATCTCCCAGCTCTTCTCATAAATCTTGATCAGGTAAAGTGATGAGGTTTAGTAAGTACTCTGTTGGGCCTACCTATTAGTAACATTGCATGGGCTCTGACAATTCCTTTATACTTCTTGGTTTTATTAACAGTCTCAGAACAAAAGAAAACAAGACTTTCTCTGTCTCTCTCTCTCTGTCTGTCTCTTTCAGAACCTCTCTGTGGGAAGTTTATTCAGCCTCCTGGAAAAAATGAATATCTATAAAAACATAATGTTCTACAGTTAAAATGAAAAAAATAATGAAAGAATTAACAGATTTATTTTTGTATATAAGCTTGGTAATATTCATAGTACTGTACAGGTAATGAAACAGTATCCATTTAGAGAAAATTGACAAATGAGTAGGTAGCCAGAGTATGGCAACTTGCAGTATTGGCTAAGATATCTTTAGTATGGGATCCTTTTCCTATTTGTGGGTTAGATTCGGCTCATTTGCTCTATTTAAATGTTGACGCAGTGTGAGAAAACTGAGGGAAAGTGTCACTTTGATGTGTTCAACTATCTCTTGTCATTTCATCCAAGAAAAGAACACTATGATTTCCTCTTGTCTTCACATTTTTTTTCTCAAATGTGACACTTCTTAGTTAGGAAAGAATTCTGGCTGGAGGAAATAAACTTTTTTTTTTTTTTTTTTTTTGTGACAGGGAAAGGTTGGTATGGCCTGCCATGACTTCTCTCACTGCTGTGGGAGCCAGGGGACTGGGGTGCTGCCTGGGCGGGGTGGAGCCTCTTGTGCACTGGCCCTGTGTGGGCGTCTGGGTCAAACTCCTTTCTTTAGAAAACAATCGGGGAGGGGGCCTTTCAGCCTTTGTTGCCCTCTCCAGGAGGTGATGCAGAAAGTCTGTGGTGACAAAACCAGTTTGTAGCAGGCTTGTCTTTGGGTCTGTCTCAGGCTTGCTGGCCCGGTTGCAGGACACTAGCATCCACAGAGGCCAGGCAAGAAGCTGCAGGCAGAGCAAGCAGGTCGCAGCGGCTGCTCTCCTGCAGTGGGCTGGCTCCCAGATCTGGCCGGGCAGCTGCTCAGTTCCTTGATTATTCTTCTGCCTTTGCACAGGAGGGTAAGATCCTTGTCTCACACCGCGGTGCTGGCAGGGGCAGAGTTCATGTGTGATTTCGGGGCTTTTTAACACACTGAAGGGCAGAAGTTTAGTGGCTAAAACTTCCCACCCCCATCCTCCAACTGCTCTGTGTTTTTAGTACTTTCTCTCTCTGGAGTAACCCTCTAGGTAATTTAGTAGAATAATTGTAAAGTGATTTAAAATTTCTCTCTCTCTCTCTCTCTCTCTCTCTCTCTCTCTCTCTCTTCTGACAAGAATTACTTTCAGTCCAGTTTGAAACTTCGAGTATGGAGCCTAATTTCCAGCAAACTATGAAATTTTGTATATGAAGAAGTTAAGACCATGACTGCATTAATAAACTTTGTTTTGACCATTATAATTTGAATTCTGTTAGAATTTGTAGGTTGGTAAATTAACCTTGAAGGCTAGAGTAATTTTTGTGTGGTTGCATTAAGCAAATCTCTAACTTTACAATGGCAGTGGTTACAGTTTGTGAATGTGTGAAACATTTTTCTGCATTTGAAAACGCGGGTTTGATGTGCAATAATTCATCCAGAACTGTTCTTACATCAAGGTAGCTAAAATATAGTAATTAAAAATATTTTAATTGTTTGAGTGAAAGTATCATATTTTAAGAGTGAATAAACTATTTTTTAAGTAAGAAGGAAGGCAACTTGATGAATATGAGCCACTGCCCTGTGCTGCTGACAGTAGTGATGATGGATTTATGAGGAAATAATGGCTTTGTAAAAGGAAGTGAAATGATAAAGGGACTGTGAGCAAGACTGTAGTGCATTTATAGTCCAACTTCACACACCTAGACTGCTGTTTATAGGACAAATTTGGCTACACCATCATATAAGTATCTCTTATTGATTATCTTGTACTTTTAGTAGGCATGGACAGGATTACTTCTTTTATAATCGCCAAGTTTTCATTTCTGTTAATATATTAGATTTTATGGCTTGGCTCTAAGGAAAAATGCTCTGAAATAAAAAAGAGTGGATGATGTAAGTCAGAGCAGTTACATCTGTTGTTGTAAAGGCAGGTTGGGTTTATCATCTATCTAGTTTGTTAGCTCATTCTCCCAAAGCTGTTATAATCTCATATCTCCTCAAAGAGAACAGAGAAATCTAAGGAAACATAGTGCTTATGACAATTCTGGAAAGCTCTGACATAGGCAGCACTCTTATTCCTCTATTCAAATTGGGAATCCTTACAGCCTAAAGCTAATTTTTAGTTTTCCTTTAGTATTTTTCTCTAAATATAAATACCTGAATGTGGCATCAAATTGTGCCAAGAAAAAGAAGAGACCATGTGCTATACACAGAATCCGTTAACCATATACTACTAGTTTAGAATGTAACTTCGTGTATAAACGTGCTCTCTTGTTTCTCTGGTGAGGAGGCAGAATCTCAGAGAGAGTCCCTGTTGCCTTCCAGGTCATCCTGCCTTCCCTGTCCAGGGTTCCTTCCTGCCTGCACATGTGCATTTGTGCCTGTGATTGATTGTGTCTGTGTGTTTCAGGCATACACATGTGTATTTGTGCAAGCATGTATCTGTGTATGTGTGTGTTTGACCAATCACTTACCTTGCAGTACAGTAATTGAGGATATGGACCTCAGGTCTAGCAAGCCTCACTTTGAATCTTAGCTCTGCCATGTCCCTTGGAGTGACTACTTAAATAGCTAACTATGATGTCTCAGTTTTCTCTACTATAAAATGGGGCTAGTAATTGTGTCTCCCACAAGATTGGTTTAATTACTTAAGAAGCATGTACAATCATTTAGAGTAATACTTAATGTATAATAGTACCAGGAGTTTTATAATTATCAAATTCATTATTAGTAATTACTTTATACAAGAATAGGAAGTTAACAAGTTGGAAATATGAAGAATTTCAGATTGTGAAGACAAAATTGTGAAGAATCTTAGTGTTACATGCCAAATCCTGATTGATGTTTCCAGATTAGTCATCAATTAACTTTAACTTCTTATGATGAATTTTCTGTTAATAACACTGTATAAAATAAGCTTCATTTTACTAATGGTTTTGCCTTGATGAATATAGATTGAGATAAGGGTTATGAATTTAACCACTGAGAAACTACCAAACTTTGACTGCTAAATTTCAAAATTTCTTGACAACATACATGTTTTATAGTAATTAACTCTGCAGTCATTTAATAATAAAGACATCTCACACACACAAACTGCTGTGAAGCACAGATCCGTGAAGTGGTCATGACTCTGAAGCCAGCAGCAAAGCCAAAATTAATGTGCTGAGATCTTAAATCTTTATTTAAAGTAGCTTTTTCAGAATGATGAGAAGTGATATCTGAAGAGTGCGTGTGCTAAAAGATGTGTACAGCCTTGCTGCTCTACCCAAGGTGATCGCGACTTGTGTGAAATCAGAGTAAGTGAAAGAGCGAAGAACCCTTTTGTAAGTGGAACAGTGGTGTGGGTGGCCTGTGTGTAAGGTAACTGACCAGCTTAAGTCTTCCCAGCACCTAAATCTTAGCTCAGATATTCCACTTGAGCTGACACAGGCTTAGGAAAACTGAAGCAAGACAGTCCTTGCTGGAGATGTTGAACGCCATAGCTTTTACATTGGGATACTGTGGCTGTTTCAGAAGTGAATTTTTGAAAGCTAGTGAGTCCTTCAATGTGATATTGCCTTCCTAACAGTGAAGATATGACCCCTAATGGGAAAATCTGAGGTGTTCATTAATTTTTCAAACAGATTTAGAGTGGAAAATACATACACACACACACACACACACACACACACACACACACACACACACACACACACACACACACCCCATGACCTTTGTTGTCAAAACATACCAAAGATCTATCCACACCATAAGGCTTGATACAGCATATAAACAGTATTAAAATCTTATTTTGGTCTCTCCCACTCTAAAAGTTCTGCTGAAAGACTTAAGTGATGTTAGAAGTATGCTAGATTCACTGACCTAAAAACTAACAGTAGACTGCTCATTGTTCTTCACACATGGAGAGAAACCATATGCCCTTCCTGACAGGGTCTGGGCTCACATATTAGCATGCATCAAGGTAACATTTTCATTCATATCCCTGATTAATGGATATATAAGAATTCTGACAGCTTCTCCTCTCTCTGGTGTGGTTATATGTCAGTAAAATTAAACTAAAAGTGGGTATTAGCACTTAATTCCAGAGGATGTCTATGTTATTGAAGACAGTTATAGACAAAAAAAAAAAAAGAGGAAAGATAGGAAGTAGGAATTGGAATTTTTTCTTGTCATTTTGTTTTTAGTTTTTAATACAAAATATTCCCAAACCCAATGAGTGAAAATAGATCTTGGTCTCTAAGGTCCCAATAACTTTATATAACCCAGATTTTACATCCTGTTTCTTCACTTCCAGGCAATACTATATGGTTTTCCTCATGTAAAATATTTGTATCTGACTTTGCTGACACTAGTGTATAGTCTGAAAATATGTTATGAAACATTTAAGCAAAATTGGGGGAAATAGAGAGTCTAATAGGAGGAGGGCCGTGAAGATAGCTGTGCACGTGGTCTCACACTAGGAGGATGGGGACCAAGTTTTGGTCATATTTTTAAGTGAAAAATGATCCTTCTTACCATATGGCGAAATATAGTGTGAACTCCGAACTGTTAGACCGACACAGCTGTCACATGCGTACATGTGTTTAAAGTGTTCTCGATGGGAGCTATTGTGCGGCATTTCCAGAGATTAATCTTAGGCTATTAATTGGCAGTAACTGTGAGTTGTGGTGAAAATCACAGATGGGAGTAACGTGATCTGTGGTAATTTACCTGGGAGGAAAGTGACCAAACTAGAGTTTGCAACTTAAACTCTCCAGCATGGATTGGTTAACAACTGCTAGATATAGAGTCAAATAATTTCGCTTCATCTTTTCATGAGAAGTTGCAGTCTTTAAAAAGTGCTGACCACCATACATGTTTTATATGTGTATGCATGTCTGGGCATACATAATCTTAAACGTTCAATCACAACTAAGTGAAGACTTTTGAGAGACTAATGGCATTAGGCACTTTAGAGCACCGTTTTGTCCTCTGGAAGCCAGTAAATACAAAGTGACATTTTAAAAATCTTTTATTTATTGAGAGCTTTCAGGAGCAAGTCTGTGGGGATACTTTTCCATAACTTTTCAAACATATGCTTATTTATATTCAATTAATATAAGAAATTGAGCATATCTTTAATAAATAAAAGGGACAATAGTTAACTCTACAGATTGTCTTAATCAGCTAAATTTTCTGTTGGTCAGATTTTCTTCTGCTTAGGTCTAGATGAACTCTTCATCTTCTACTGGTTTCATGTATAAGTAGTTACTTTGCAACTTTAATAAGTTCCTTTAAAAACTTAGTATTGAAACACATAAGGTAATTCTGTGACTCTGCACTCGGAATAACCCTGTTCCATGTTCTAAAATCCTCCACCATTCTCTTAACTGTGAAAGAAAGATATGGTTTAGGAAGAACTAATTTTTTCAGTTACTCTCTTCAGTTACATTCTTAACTTTCCATAGAACATCACATGACTAGGCTGAGAAGATGGGCTCCTGGGTAAAGTGCTTGCTGAGCAAGTCCACGATTTATACCCCAGAGCCATGCTGAATATGATGGCACAGGTTTGTGATCACAGCACACAGGAGGAAGGGGCAAGGTCATGGGGCTTACTGGCCAGCCAGCCTTGCCTAATGAATGACAGTGATACACCCTGTCTCAAAAGACAGGGTAGATGGTACATGTGGAGGAAACCTGAGATTGACATCTGCCTTCCACATGTAAACACACAGATGCACATGCACTTGCTTTCATATGTGTGCTTGAAAACACACGTATACATATACATGCTCACCCCACATTATTTGTGTTAATATTTTGGTCATAAAGGACAGACATTTTAGTAGACAAGAAAAGTTGAATGCAGACATGGCAAATACCTAAAGGGAGCTCACAGGTCTTCAGGGAAACCAGAAAGCCCACAATTCATCTCAGTCTCTGCAGCCGCTTTCACGCACACGCGGGGCATCAGACCCATGGACTTTCCATTGCCTGCCTGTTACCCAAATACTGAAAATCCAGACCCCTTTCTCACACAGATATTTCTGATATGCTGTTTCTATAACCTGGAAAGTTCTCCCTGGTTCTGCTCTGCCTATGCCTGTTTGCTTAAATGTCATTCGGTTAAAATTTTTCTTAACAGTCTAAATTAAATGAGTCCTTTAAATGAGTCATTTTCTTTTAACATATGATTTATCATTACATATGTGTAGATGTAACCAACCATCTTATTAAATAAGAAACACAGAACCAATGCAAAGAAGAAAGCCAAGAGGTCAGAGCTAAGAGCTAAAACCTTACCCTTCCTCCTGCGGTGGTCCTACCTCTCCGAAAGAGAGCTACTTTCTGTGTTAAAGTCTTTATAAAGACTTTCGGTTCTGCCTTCTCATTGGTTGTAAACCCAACCACATGATTGCCTTCTCACTGCCTGTCTATACAGACCTCCAGGTCTTCTATGGTTGGTATTGAGATTAAAGGCGTGTGTCTCCAATGCTGGCTGTATCCTCGAACACACAGAGATCTACCTAGCTCTGCCTACCAAGTTCTGGGATCAAAGGCGTACGCCACCATCGCCTAGCTTTCCTATGGCTTGCTAATAGCTCTGACCCCCTGGGCAACTTTATTTATTAACATACAAATAACATTTTAGTACAAAATAAAATATCACCATACATATGTACTCCCTTGGTGGGAGTATGCATCTCAGAGGAAAAGCTGTGCCCTGTATTCATAGCTATCTCTTGAGTGCAAAGCATCTGCATGGTATGTAGAGGTACCTACCCTACTAGACATCCTCATTTCTCATGTGGCCTACAGTGTTGAGAGGCACTGGTACTGCAAGTCCTTTTGGGGAGCGTGGATCTGCAGAGATAACTGATAAATATTTCAGTGTCTTTCATTTTGAACACCCGGAGAGAGAAATTTGTTTAGCTACTGACCTTAGAATAGTCAGATGAACCCAGCTTGAATGTTTATCCCCCAGTCCTGAGATGGCCTGGCAGTAACTGGCACTGTGCGCAGATACAGTTGTGAAAGAAGCTTTAGTTTTAACTTAGAATTAGAAACACCTTGGGCCTGGAGTGTAGCTCAGTGGAAGATCTTGTGTCTAACATGTTGTAGTCCCTAGACACCGACTCCAGCATTTCAAAAAGTAGTATTTAATGTACATGTTGTCATCATTTGTAGTACTGTGAGGGTTCCCAGAATCCCCTTGTTGTTGATAGATTGCTGTTAGCCACTAAGCAGTGTATTTATTAAGTATACTTTTAAATATTGATAGTTCTTACTTGAACTTAATTAACAAGAGACTAATTTTTAATGCTATCACAATTCAATGGTTTCTACAGAATTATATTGACAGATGTGTAGTATGTTAATATTTTTTGTTCTTTAAAAAAAGATGAAATTCCAGGTGCTCAGGTGTTGGAAAGAATAATCCACGAACACAGCAGTGAGGAGGCTGTGAGAAACAATGGTCCTGTCAGGTTGGTAGGTCCCAGTTTTACCTCTCAATTAAAGCAGTAGTTACACACTTGGTGTCTCAGGAAACACATTATATACTTGGCATTTGTGATCCCTGGGCAGACTCTGAGGATATCCTTGTATGTCCCTTATTTGAACAGACTCTGGGGATGTAGTATCTAAAACTGCTTCTCTTCCCGCCTTGGGTCCAGGTGAAAATTAACACATGTGTTTAATACACTTATTACAAATTTTTTGAGTATGTGTTGAAATGACTTTTGTCCATATTATTTCCTCCTCTTACGTATTTGTTCCACAAAATATCCCATAATCATCTTGTTTTTTTTTTTCAATTTAAGTGCAAGTTTCATATGTGTGTGGAAATCATGACTTAGACTACCCTTTTATTAACTGTGCAGCCTCAACAATGAGGGAACATGACCAATAGGGAATATTAGCCACAAGGGAGACAACAGAACATGACAGAAATAAATATATTTCTATTTCTGTTGACTCTCAAGTATAAAGAAGACAGGGTTTGCAAGCTGAAGAAATTACCATTCTTTATGTTTATAGAACTATTCAGCTATAAAATTGAATAACATAAACATATTTTATCTAGTGATAACCTTTGGCTTCTCTCTAACAGATTACTTTTTTATCAAAAATAAAAAATTAGATCAGTATTTTAAATAAATACTCTCTTCATATCTAAAGGATAAGAACTTGCTGATTTGTGCCTATGTTTGACTTTAGTGATTACTCAATTTTGTGGGACACATTCTCAGCAGCACATTTACCTTGGTTCAAGTTAATATGTTTGAATTATTATTCCGTTGCAAAGCAACAGTCTTCTTATGTGTCTGTTTTGAAAGAAAAAAAAACCCCAAAATTGATGTTTTATGTGTATCACACTATATTTACCCATGAAATACTAGGAATTGTTTTGGCAGCTTTTGTAGGAATATTTGAGTGGTTCTGGACGTAGCCTTGCTCTTGAAGTCAGGTGAGCAGCGACCTAGAAAAGAGCCTGAGAGGAACTCCAGTGTGACACAGTCACAGAAACAAGGCAGATGGCACTTAGCTGAGGTTCCTGAAAAATTACCCTTTACTATCACACTCTTTGTCCTATGTATTATACATATCCACACATGTGTTTCTTATACATTTGTTTTTATAGGATTGCTGGAGTTTATTGAAGTCAGACAATATCAGTAAATAGTTCCTACTTAATTTCCTATGCCTTGAGTGAAAACATGTTATGAGGCCTGGATGTAAAGAAAAAAAGAGCATAAATCACTATTTCTTCACAGATATATGGCATTCCTTCAATTGTTTTTTGGCCTGGATTTTATGAGTGTATACCAAGCAGTTTATTCCTAGCACAAGCAATTTACTAGCAATTATGTGTGTTGTTAATCTATACTACTTAGCCTTTCCAGTGAAAAATGTAATTTTCTGTGTTTTTTAAAAATAGACTTAATGACAAACATCTTGCAAATTAGATTTTCATATATTTCATCTCTCTCTTATGCTCAATTTAATCTATCAAAGCCACACATTGTTGAAGACATCTGGTACTGAGCTTAAGCAGCTGGATTTCATTTGTAAAGGTTTTAAGCAAATTTTGGTACTTGCCAACAATAATACAGCAGTTGGCCAGTGTGTTTTCTTTGTGGCAGCTTTGTTAAAAGTGGCAGAGGAGCCCTGAGTTCAGAAGCAGGTGATTTTCTGCCCCTTTCTGCCCTGAGTAGTGGGAGGCAAGGTATTATCAGGTGAGTTTCTTCAGAAGCCATGCCCATAGCACTTATTGTACATAGAGAAATCCCTCTATGTGTGTGTCTATGTGTGTGTGTGTGTGTGTGTGTGTGTGTGTGTGTGTGTATGTATGTTTGTTTGTTACAAGAGGGAAGAGAAGGGGCACTGAATGCCTAGGATTGTCTTGTTCCATTGTCTCTTCGCTCAAGGCTTGCTACAGTGACTGTGGAGAAGGAATCAGTGCTGAGCCACGGACAGCCACCTTGGTAACTTTGAGCACAGAATGTGGGCTCTCACAGCAGGATTATTTGTTTCTTGCCTCGGAATAACCATAGGTCATTAAGATATAGGTGCTGACATTCCATCTCAAATTTATGAAGCAATTATCTGAGTACTAACTCTGGACAGAACCAATGTGATAACTTCTCTGGATATTACACACACACACACACACACACACACACACACACACACACACACACACTCTCTCTCTAATGAATCCAGATATTTTGTTCATTCTTTCCTGCAGAGATGATCTCTAGATGTCCCTCCCCCTTTCCAAGAGATGTAACTGTTTTGTTTACATGCATTTAAAAAGAATAGAATTGATTTGAAAAGCAACTTACTTATCCAGGTTACAGTGCTTTTTATAAAACATGAGCATGACCTATTATTTGATAAAAACAGCTCTTCACAATCATTAAAATATCCTCAGTGATGAAAAAGGTATATGTAGCAAGCCTTGGTTCCTTTGAAACAATTCATTATGACCTGAGGGATTTCTGAGATAGGGAAATCAAATGAGAATCCAAGATTTCTTGCTTTTTTGAATGTGTGGGTGTGTATATAAAGTCATAGGTTTATGTATATATGTATATAGATATACACACACATATAAAATCAGTTGCTCCCTCCTGATAATCATTAAACACTTGTTTGGCTCTTGGTGCTGTCTTCAGAGTTTATAAAGTTCCATGAACTCCTTCAGAAAGCATCACATTGCTGACTGTCTCTAGCTCTGTGCCCACCCCTACTCACATTAAACATGTTCCCAATGAAAATAATTTATGTGTTTGTCACTGTCTAGCAGTGCTGAGGACTGTTCTGGGAAGGAATCAAGTCATAACTCTCTTCTACTGGAAAAGTCCTGTGCCAGAATTCCTACTACCTTAGTTGAGTATTGTTTTGCTGGTTCTGAGTCCAGGGTTGAGTTTTCCAGACAAACACTTCTGAGTTCCAGGGCAATATGGAAACACACCCGGGAAGTTTGTGTGGATGTGAGGTTTGTCTCTTTGAAGTTAATAGGTAGTGAATGTCGTTACAATGTCATTAACTGGAAATGTGCTCTTTTAAACCTTATCTTGCTTTATAAATTAGCATTCAGGCATTCAGAATTTGGTATTCCTTCAGGGCCCATGCATACAGCACTTACTGTACTCAGACAAACCCTACACTTACTTTATATATCAAATTAAAAGAGGGAGGAGAAGAGACACCAAATGCTTGGGATTGTCTTGTTCCATGATCCATGTCATGCACGAACCACATCTGCAGCGCTCTGAAGTTTCTGCAGGGAGCTGAGCAATGCAGCTGTCTCTAATGCACTGTGAACCTTGAAAGGAATTTCCTTTCAAGTAAGAACGGAAGTAGTTTGTGTGTGGGATGATGGAGCACAGGGTTTTCTTTAACAGAAAATAAAGTGCTATTATGTGTGTCAAACATCCCCACATCTTAAAACAACCCCAGTAGCAAGGTATGTTAGAGGTACTTACGTGCGTATCAGAAGGAGTCCTTGTAAACTTTTCATGATCTGCCTCTATGTCTTTATCTTTGGTAGAGACAAGTGGTGTGCATATTTTTGGGGACTTAGCAAAAGTCTTACTGTTGTTCCTAGAGGTAGAGCAGAGTTGGAATCTCAGAATGTTAGTTCTCATTCTTTGGAATTTACATGTTCAGTTTAGGACTACAGCTGAGGCAGAACAGAAATCTGAAGCAAGTGTTTGCCACATGAGCATCTAACAAATGGGTTACAGCACAAACATGACCACCTCAGAGGAACAATTCGAATGTCTGAATGAAACAGAGCCAGGGACTTCAGTTTTGCCTATCCTCTCTATTTCATTATATTCTACTTTATTCAAAGCATTTGTGTTCATGACAAAGTACTTTTATATTTGTTTGATTTTTCTGTTCATAAACATTCAGGTATCTATAATAAAAAAAATTAAAGACCACATGTGGATTCTAGGGGGAAAAATTACATACCACCCATAAGGGTGGAGCAGCTTTCTCTTCTCATCTTGAAATACTTGTCTATTGAGGTAGCTCACAGATTATGTCAAATATCTCTGCCTGCAAAGGAGACATCTGATCTCTGGCTTTACTCCTGGAGAATGAATTTTAACAACTTTACAGATTCGTTTCTTAATGCCAGAATTATGTAGTCATTGTCCCTTTCCATTGCTGAACACCCTTGTACAGTGCCCCTCCAAAGTTATGCATTTGATTTTACGGCATTGGGCAGCTGGGGTAGAAGGTTTGGGGAAAATTGTTCCACTGTTTTTAGTAGGTGACATTGCTGTAGTGCTTATCCTATTTTTCTACCTCTCCATTGATTATTTATCCAGTGAGTGTAAGTGTACACTTTGGTTTTGAAAGCTGAATGAGAACACTCATCCTTTGTTCTGTGGCTTGTTTTGATTCTTACATCTGCTCCAGAAAGGTTTTTAAAGGTCCATTGAAGATGTCATATCATCTGTTTTTATTTTATAAGACACATGGGCAAAATTATGCCCTAGAAGTTCTATAATGTTTTACTTCTTAGTCTACAGATTGTTTTATTATTCTCATGCTTAAATGAACCATTACCTTATTATCTACAAAATAATCCAGAGTTTGAGAGTAAAAAAAATAAAGCATACTTATGGCTCCATTAAATATTAATAATGTAATAGACAATAACTGACATAATTCATTGGTACTTTTGCAACTTAAGGGTACACATGTCAACCATTTCTTTTAATATGACAGTGTTTGCCATTTTTAGAGGTCAGGCATAAAGAAAGCTAAGAATGCTTTCCCTTGAGATATAATAACATGCTAATTTTGCTTTTTTTATAGCTTTACTAATTAGCATAATGTGATTAGGGATTAAGATAAAGCATTGTTGCTTTATTACCTCATTATATAAATCATGAAGGAGCCTCAAAGAAGGTCATAAAGTTAATACAATGTAGTACTTAGGTTAAGATGGCCTGACTACTGTGTCAATTCTGTTATCTACACTGTAAATATGTGTTAAAGAAAACTATTTATATGATTTCAACTTAAAAGAAGATGTAAAAATGTAAGACATAAATTTTTAGAATGCTGTAATGGTGAACTTAATAGTTTAGGGAAGCAAACCACAAAAAAAGCAAGATAGTCCTCCTCTTGGAAAATTTGCTGCATGGCTTATGAAACAGTTACTGTCAGCTGTCTATGTCTTTAAAAGGACAGAAATGGAAAGCAAAACAATGTAAACATCAAAAGTCATGACAAAGCTATTCACAGGAGATGAATGTGGATATGACAAGCAGCTAAATAAAAGAATTATAAGCTCAAGTAATGGGAAATACCGAGCTCCAGTAAGCCATCTGACAAAGTAATTAACAGTTTGGAATTACCAAGGTTTGGCAAGTTGAGAAGAAACTGAAACCTTTAATACTGTTGGCTATAAATTTTCCTCCAAGTTTGAAGAGTGACCAGTCATTCACAGTTATCAAAATTGTGCAGAATGATCATAGGCCAAGTAAGAAACCTTAAGATAATGGCATTTAAAAGTACAAGCAATAATAAAAATTAATAAGTGGAATTGATCAATTAAAATTAGCTTCTGTGTTTCAGAGTATATCACCAAGAAAGGGAAAAGATAGCTCATAGAATTGAAGAAAAGATTAAAAATTATATACATATGATACTAGACACTGAATCAAATGATATGAAGAATTCCTACAAATCAGTAGTAACAAAGAATTATTCTATGTCAAATTGGGCAACTTTCTAAAGCGACACTTATACGGTGGCCAATAAATGAACAGATGATCAGAACTGCTATTTATTATAGACTTTCAAATCAAAACTGTAGTGAGATACTGCTTCCACATCTCCTAGGATGATTATAATAAAATTGCAGTTAACATGTGATCAAGTTGTTTGCTAAATAAGAATGTATGTTCAGACATGTGTGTGAATGTTCAGTGTCATTATTCTAAATAGCTGCAAAGTGTAGACAGCCCTAATATTTATCACATGGTGAGCAGATTAAATAATTACAGGATCTTCTTTTTTGTACATTTGTAGAATTTTATATAATTGGGGAGAGTTAGAAATGAAATCAAGTAGGTATGTCTCCTACTCCATGTCAGCCAGAAAACATGTTTTTTTTTTCTCTTTTTTCTTTCTATTATTTGAAGTCTGTGTTCTAGCAAAATTGTCTACACCAAAATGTTGAATTAGGGTTCCCACCTTGACTGCTGTTTGCTTTTTGTGATATAAATTATAATATTTTATATTTAAAATTCAAATTTTAGTGAGATAGTTTATCATTTTATTACTTAGTTTATATCAAAAGCTGTTTGTGACTAAGTTGTTAGTTCTGGTTCAGGTTGTTCGTTTTCCTTCGCTAATATAGCAGGAGTAGTCCACCTGCGATTGTTCTGTCTTGCTCAGGGCAAGGGAAACAGTATCTAACTGGACAGCTGCTGTGTGTCACTGAGAATCTGGCCATTTAACTTGCCCATCAGCCTTTAACATGGCTTCTTCAGCCTACACTGAAATAGTTATCTGAGGGAAGGCTCATTCCTGAAACTGAGTGTTCATTTCATTTCTGTTGGTGATGGAGTTGAATTGCCTTTCCTTTACATGGAATAGTGCCTGGTTGAGAACTCATCCACAATGACAAGCCCGTCTGAAATTGGAGGACCTCATAGTCATAACAAAAATATATTTTTTTGTAGAATATTATTTTTATTCTTTTCTCTTTCATGGGAATGACCATGGGTAGGAAGGAAAATCAACCTTGGGCTTTCAAATTTATGTATCAGAGAATTCATACCACATACTGAAGCTGTCTCAGAATGGATTGCCTTTCAAGTGTGGCAACATTCATACAGAAATGCAGTTCATTGTGTGGTACATTTGGAAATGCACTTACCCTACACACTGCAGATAGAGTGCTTTCCTTCTAACTGTTGTACCTGTAGAGAGAGTGGTTGGAGTGAGTGAGCAAAAGCTAAAAAGGGAGAATTTGAGGAGCTGGAGGTTTGTGTGGTAAGGGGAACTGGAAGCCGTCAAAACTAGACTGTGAAAGACCACACCTTTCAAATCATGTCCTACTGTCAACATTACATGGAAACTTGTTAAGTTGATGAAAGAAATTCTGATGTCCTAACTCAGATCTATTGAGTCTCAAAACCCTCAGAAACACATTTTAATAGGCTGACAGGTGATTTTGGCACACAGTAAAGTTTGAGAAGCATCTGCCTGGATGATGTTGGAATCTCAGTGTCAGGTGCAAAGATTTTACTTCATCCCACAGGCAGTGGGGATTCTGGGAACATTTGTGAGCAGCTGTAGAGTGCTTCAGGAGGTTACTATAGAGTTGAAGAGAGTCTTCTGCCTGATTTTTCTAGTGAAAAGATTGCTGTTTTAAGTATGAATAAGAATAAAAATGCTACAATATTTGTGATCTGATTTAATTCATATACTTTTTTTTTTTTTTTTTGGTTTTTCGAGACAGGGTTTCTCTGTGTAGCTTTGCGCCTTTCCTGGAACTCGCTTTGGAGACCAGGCTGGCCTCGAACTCACAGAGATCCGCCTTGCTCTGCCTCCCAAGTGCTGGGATTAAAGGCGTGCACCACCACCGCCCGGCTTAATTCATATACTTTAAAAAAGGATATTGGCTTGTAGTTTCTTTTGATTAAATGATTCTTGTGTAGGTATGTGGAAGTTTCAGAGGAGTAATTTTTATTGGCTATAAAGGTACTTTACTTTGTGTGCTATTTTGTTTATTAAATGTAAAGCAACTTATGTATTTTTTAGACCTAATCGTGCTTTTAAATCCTCAAGATACCCTAATAATTTAAAAAAATAGCTAAGGACATTCCTCAGGTCATTTTACTGTGTAATTATTTCCCAAATATGTTTTGCATTTTAGATATTTTCATTTCTCTGGTTATCTTATTATATATCAAGAACACATGATGTGTTGGCATCTTCTGGAATAACATATTTGTTCCAAATGCAAATGGCTAGACTCAGAAAACCTAGTCAGCCAAGGTGTTTACCCAATAAAACCTTTGCTTAATCTAAAATTAATGGTCACAGTTTTCATCAGAGTGAATGTCACACATTTGCTAGTCTACACAGAGTGCACAGCATTGTGTAAATATTACCAAAATAGGTCATTTAGTCCTGTAGATAAGAGGCAGTGTGTGAAAAGGGATTATTTCTTTCACAGGAGTCCTGCTACATTGCCTAGACTGATCTTAAACTTATATGATCAAATAGCCCTCGCAGAAGCTCTGGAGTGCCTAATATGGCAGGACATGGGTCATCACACCTACAGGAAAATAAGAGGTCTTTTATCTGTAGACCTGAGGTGGGGGTGACTGCACAAAAATCTGATCATGAAACTCCCACTTTCAGAGTAGTTTGATCATAATTAGAATGAATTTCATTTACCACCAGAAGGCCATGTTATTGTGTTTCAATAGGCAGTGAGTATTAGGATACAGTAGGCACTTTTCTTCTTGATCCACCTAATCTTACAAAATGCCCTAGAGTGTATTACACCTAGCTCTTGTCTAAGAGATGCTGGCTTGGGGAAAAGGTGTATGTGTTTTTGATGAGAATAAGAAAACCTGGATTTTACGTTTGCCCTCTGGTGCTAAGTACTTATATGTGTTTGGATATCTCTGTTAAAATCTCTTGCTAGTTGAGATAAAAATACTGAAATGTTTCATATGAAAAGTTAGTTGTGGGCAGTATTACTATGTCTTTAAAACACGGGAAGCACTTTTCCTTCCTTTATCAGGCCATTACAACACAGACAATTTTCTAATGTTGATACATGCTCTGTGCATTCAAGAAAGATAGCCCCAGGTGGGACTACATTGTTTAGTTGAGAGAATATCAATACAGAGAATAGTTTGAGAAAAGAGCAGTGCACAAATGACTGAAAAGAAAGCATCAACCCAGTTGAGAACTAAAGGCTAACAAGGTACTATCTTGAAAAAGAACAGAATTCAATACATTCCAGGTGGGAAGACTCACACAAGCAGGAGCTCAGAGAACTTACAGTTGTGGCAAGGGGGAGAGCTGAACAGTTGATGTCAGTGCTGTTGAAGGGCTGGTGACTTGAGGTGGTAGAGCAGGGACAGATGAGAAGGTGTGTGGTGACTGACTTTAGGAAGCATGCACTTTTCTCATGGGTCACATAGAACCATGTAATAAGTTATAGGCAAAATAACATAATTCTAGTTCCCATTGTTTCCCTCTTTAAATTAATGGCAGTTCCACCCTTTTAATTGATTAAGACAAAACCCTTGGCATCATTTTAACCCTTCTTTTTCCTCTTGCATGATTATGTAATTGATTAGAAAATTATTTGAACAGCTCCAAATTGGGTCTTCAGGTACTGTTCTTCGCGGCCCCCAGACTGCAGCAAGCCATCCTGTGATGGCAATGGCCAACTTTGTGAAGGTTGGAATGGACTGTCTTCCCTCTTACCATCCAGTACTGCTGCCCCACTCATGTAGCATGCACAGCTCATGCAGAAACCATCCCATGGCCATATACCTCCTGCAAGAAGTGACAGAAAATGGTCCTGGGGCAGTTTGATTAATGGGAGTAAGAGGGGATGAGGAGTAGTCATGGATGGAGGTACTGAGAAATTTCATGGTATCATTAGTACCATTAGTTAGAGAGGAACTAGATAGTAGCCCCTAATTCTACTTTTTTCCTTTTTTGTTTCACAACCTATTCATTCATATACCATCCCGGCATGGCATTTCCAAATAAAGTACCACTATGTAAGCACTAGACTTTGGTTTTAATTTTTTGGGAAACCAAGGTTATGACAGTAGCTTCAAAATGAGTTCTTAAAAGAATCTGTTTTCCTCACGTCTTGTATTACCACCCACACATGCTCTACAGTGCTCGCTCACTTCAATGACTGCAGTAGTCTCCTGTCCGCTTTTGATTTGCTTTTGCTTCCTGTATCCTTATCCCAGCAGTCAGAGTGACTGTTTCCAACAGGCCTTCTCACATCAGCTCTCCAGGTCTCCTCTGATCTCACTCCTCCTCTTGCTGAACAAGTTAGGTCCATCTGTTCCCTTATAAACAGGTGTGCCTTGGCAATCCAGCTTGCTAGTCTTTCTGTCCAGAACCTTTTTTATTTCTCTTCATGGGTCACTGTCCTTCTTATCTTTCTTTGCAGAGATGACTTAATATTGAGAGAATTCTAAAAATCCTCTGAAATAACAGTTTCCAGTATGCCTTGACTGCTTTCCCTACTTCCTCTCTACAGCACTTACAAAGATTTACATATGTTCATGTTATTCTGAATTCTTTTTTTTTTCCCCTGCAGTGACTGAAAGCTCGGTGTTGGCAAAGAATTATACTGATTCCTTTCCATTGTTCTTGGATTAGGACAGTGTGTAGTCAGTCTGGAACCTGGAAAGTGCTCAGTAAAAAAAGTGCCTAGATTGAGGGAGGGCATATTTTAAGAAATGTAATTCTAGCTGTAGTATAAAGACAGTTATGGGAAGGTAGGGCTAGAGAAGAAACACTGAAATGTTAGTGATGACCATCGGAGCAGAAATGATGAGGGCACCTTTCAGTGGAGTCAACAGAGAGGCAAGGAAGAATGGCAAAAATATATAGAAGATTAAGATGAAATTATAATATTCTGGACAATTAGTGAAAATGATAAGGGAGTTGTCTGTGACTCAGAGCTTGGGGCATTGACAGGTGGATGAATGATGGCTTTTTGCATTAAAGAATACTAAAGAAAGTAGATTAAGTGGAGCATGGTAGTATGTGCCTGTAATCCCAGCATTTTGCAGAGTTGAGGTAGGAGCATGGTGAATTTGACATCAGTGTGGACAACTTAGTGAGACCCTAAGAATTTTTTAAAACAGATTCAGAAAGAGAGAGAGGCATTAGGAAGGAGGAGGAATGGCTTCAGATATGCTGTTAGTTTTGATGTATAACTGAGTTTTCTGAGTGTTAAATGATTAGTTGAATACATAATCCCTCAAGCCCAGGTAACCTAATAGTGATCGGGGAGGAGAGCCTTGAGTAAGCCAGCAGCCTCATAGCATATGCTCATGTGCCAGAGTAAGAATTTCCAATCATTGTCATACTTATATATCCTTAGCCTATATTTTAAAATATTAATAATATAAATATTATTATAAAAGAGAAAACAAATCTGTATTCCTCTGCTAATATTTTCTCCTTGCTTAGTTTTTCTTGCTATACTATGGAAATATGAAGAAGCAGCATGTGCAGATACAATATCTAAGTACCTTTAGAGTACACAAAAGTTACCTTTGTCTTGTCTGGCTAGTCTTAAACCCTGTGTTTTGCTTTTATAATCACTATCTTTTATTGAAAACATGTTGGAGTACATTTTTCCTTGAGTCACTGGAATGAGTAACTTCTTTAGTAAAACATTCGGAATACATGCAATTTTTAAAAGGTTTAAATGTATTCCAAGAAATCTCTTGGCACATATATATGTTAACAATACCCAGTTATTAATAGTGGTGTTCTTCACAAGCACATTTTTTTTTCTGTATTTTGAAGCTGAGGTTTGGCCAATCCCTCTGGTGCTTTTTTTCCCTTATTTAGTAGAGGAGAGTTAAGCATCTTGAAATGGTCTTCAGTCTAGAAATTTACTAAACAATTTGATTTCTCAAAGGGACCATGCTATTGGAAAGGTTACCTCATACCTCATACAGAGGTATGCTGGGCCAGAACAGAAGCAGAAATATTTATGGAAATTTATAGAAATGAAGACAAAATTACCCAGTCTAATCAATGATCATCTCTCAGTTGATAAGGGCACCTGAGTTGTGGACGACATCCTTGACCCGATAGCTGGTTGTGACATTCTGCCTTCATCTTATGTCACCATTCTGCAATAAGCTCTGATGTCAGTACTCTCTCTTTCTTGACGTTCATAAGAGACCCAGTGGGGTTCTGAAGCCACAGAAACTATATTGCCTAGATTGCTATCAGGAAAGCATGGTTCTGGCTTATCACTAGTGGGGAAATCACAGTTACTGATTTCATATTGGGAAGAATTGTGAGACCCATAATTCAGAGATCCAACATAGCTGGTATTTAATTAAAATTCAAAACACTTGGCTATTTAACACACTTCCTAAACTTAGAATAACTGCATTTTTGTAACGTCTCAGAGACATAGACAACTTATGTGTGTGTATCTATGTAAAGAGATTATAAGGAATGATATCACAAGATTACATGATTAGAGGCTAATGAGTCCCAGTATTTGTGGATGGCAAAGTGGAGACCCAGAAAGTCTAAAATTGTGGTTTATATCAGAGGCCAACAGGTCTGGACCAGGACCAGGACAGTTAAGGTTTAAGTTTGAATTTAAAAAAATGTATTTTAAAATATTTATTTATTATTAACGTGTGTGTGTGTGTGTGTGTGTGTGTGAGAGAGAGAGAGAGAGAGAGAGAGAGAGAGAGAGAGAGAGAGAGAGAGAGAGAGAGAGACAGAGAGACAGAGACAGAGACAGAGAGAGAGTTGTATGCTTGTGGGTGCAGATGTCACAGCTTGCATGTGGAGATCCCAGGACAAATTTTGGCACTCTCCTTATACCTTCACATGTATTCTAGTGTTGGAACTCAGGTCACCTGGCTTGTGCTGCAAACGCCTTCCACCTGTCAGTGCCCCTCAGTTTGATTTTGAAAGCTGCTGCCTGAGGATGCCTGTCTTCATTAAAGAGTGTAGGCTTCATTTCTAATCATTCAAATATTAACACCCTGAGAGAACCCCTGTATTATAGTGTCTGGCACTGAAGCATGAAGCCCTGAGTTTAGATCTTAGCACCCATGGGAAGATGGATGTTGTGATGCCTGCCTATAATAACCCCATTGTTGGTTTGGGAAAGTGGAGAAAAACAGATCTAGGGGCCTGGTGGCCAGACAATAGAGTCAAACTGGTGAGCTCTAGGTTCAATGACAGATCCTGTGTGTGTGTAGAGTGATTTTAGAAGACAATGGATGTTGATCTCTGACCTTTGCACCAGTCACACACATACACAAAAACAATAACACCCCATAGAAATGCTCAGAATCTCTGCCCCCTTACTAAGTTCCTTTTAATGGGTCTCAAAATACTGTGACAGATTTTTAATCAAGTTGCTTCCTTTATGAAGTACTGATTTTTAGAAACTAATTTAGAACTTGCTACACAAATGACCCACAAGTATTTTCCTTTAAGATTTTATGTTGCATTATTATCCTTAGGCAGTCAGTTAGTATTAAATGTCAATGCCCAGTTGAAGCAAGCTGTTTTCCACCACTCCCAGAGCCTGGGGTGGCAGGTGTTAGTAATACTGCTTATTTTTTAGCCTTTGCAGCTCTCTGGGTCAGCCTGGTGACCTTGTAACTCTGGCAGTCTTTTGTCTACCGCTTCAGTGATACCCACAGGAACTGTCTCATGTCATGGACTGCAGAGTGATCCAAAAGACGATGATTAGAGCAAATCCCAGTACATTGATATAGATATATTATCATGGACAACATTACAGCTTCTCTCTAACATATCCGGCAGTGTTTTGGTTTATCTCAGCAAACTCCCCTGGAGCATAAGCTCTATGATAATCCAGTGCAGAGACATTGCCAGCACCCATTTGCCCTAGATGGTCCAGAATAAATCATTTGAGCAGTGAAGCTGCTTACATCAATGAGTTAGTTTAGAAAGACTTGTTATTAACATAGAAGCCCATTAGTCCCTAAGAAGAATTTGACTCCATGTTTTTTTTTTCTTCTTTTCTTCTTGTTTTGTGGTACACTTTAGTCAATTTTGAACTTGTGATACTGAATAGAGCCTTCAAGGAGACCACTATGTTGTGTTGGAGAACTCTGGTCTCCACTCAGACTACAAAAGACAGTTCCAGTACCAACAATTTGGTAGATACACAGACCCAAGAACTCATCAGTTGGAACTCCTAGCAGAACACAACTCAGTTCACACAGTATAGCTCTACTGCCATTGCAATATTTATGTGACTTCATCTTTTTTTTTTTTTTTTTTTTTTTTGGTTTTTCGAGACAGGGTTTCTCTGTGTAGCTTTGCGCCTTTCCTGGAACTCACTTGGTAGTCCAGGCTGGCCTCGAACTCACAGAGATCCGCCTGGCTCTGCCTCCCGAGTGCTGGGATTAAAGGCGTGCGCCACCACCGCCCGGCGCCATCATAATTTTTTAAGGTCTGTCTTTTTACTCCTGTCCCCAGTCAAGTTGAACCATAAAATTAATTTTCAAAATAACCTATTTTAGTATTTTATCTTATTGCATTTATTTGGTGTTTATGTGTGCACATAGAGATCAGAGGACAACTGGAGACAACCAGTTATCCTTGAATACCATGTTGCTTCAAGGAATTGAATTCAGGTCACCAGACTTGGCAACAAACACTTTTATACACTGAGCTATCTTGCTGGCCTAAGTAACCCATTTAAAATCCACTCAAATTTATATAGTCACAAAGTGTTATAGGCAGGAATATATAGATTCAGCAGAGATAGAACATCTCAGATATTCTAAAGAAACAGAAGTGGCTAGGGAGATGGTTTAATCAGTCAATTGTTTATCATCCAAGTTGAAGACTGGAGTGTGACTCCCTAGCATCCACATAAAAGCAGGATGTGGTAGTATACACTTGTGACCCAGTTTAGCTAATTTCGCAAACTCCAGCTTCTGTGAGAGATCTTAAAAATAATGTGGAGGGCCAGAAAGATGACTCAATGGTTAAAGTGTTCGTAGGTAAGCAAGAGAACAAGAGTTCAGATCCCCAGAATCCATGTGCAATTTTGTGGCTGTGACAGGCTGCCTATGATTCCAGCCTTGAAAGACAGACATGGAATCAATGGAGCAAGCTCACTAGGAAGACTTGCAATGTGGATGAGCTTTGCATTTGATTGAGAGATCCTGCCTATAAAGAATAAGGTAGAAGAACTGAGGAGAAAGAGTTCCCATCAACCTTGGGCCACCACATGCAGGCACACACTTGTGTATAGGCACCTGAACACACATACATGCAAATAAAAAAAAAATACAAGATAGACAACACCTGAAGAAAATGCTTAAGATTGGCCTCTGTCCTCCAGAGACACACATGCACACCCAACCGCATACACATATGCACACACATGTACTAATTATATTCAAGTATATACAAAGAAATAGAAGACAAATGTCATGAACCCTTAATAGAGGCAGTTTTTTTTAAAAAAAAGTAGATTTATGTGGTTGTATCAAAACTTTTTTACATGCACATGTGTCTTAGTTTATGAGAATGTTACATCCTAAGTCCATCATAAATTGAAAATGTACTCTACTTACCAAACATCTAGACTTAGTCTAATGCATCTATCTGCATCATGCTTGGAGCCCTTTCATCAGGAAAAATCATCCAACACAAAGTGCCTCTGAACACTGAATGTCTCGTAATTTATTGAATATTGTACTAAGTCAGGAGTTTTCATGGTTGTATGGACATGTTGCCACATCATTGAAAAGCAAAAATATCCATAAAGATATAGAAGATCATTGTGTGTAGAAGCTTAATATCTGGCATCAAAATTAAGTTTAATCTGAATATAAACTATTAAATAGCCAACATGAAAATATATACTTTAAAAAAAACTCCCTGATTTTTTTTTAATATAACATCAAATATTAACCATAAAACATGAGCCAGCAAAGCCTGGTTTCTGTCTGTTTTATGTTGATCCAACAGAATACCACATATTGGGCAATTGGTAAAGAAAAGCACCTGAGGTTGAGGAATCCAGTGTCAGGTACTGACTTCTAGAAAGGGATTTTGGGCTATGTGGTAGCATGGAGGGCATCACAGTGGGAAACTGCAAAAGAAAGCTGATTAAGATTACAGTAACTCTTACATTTTTGGTTGTGAGCCTAGCCTTTAACGGCTGAGCCATCTCTCCACAAAGATACCTCCACTGTAGACTACTGGCAATGGTCGCGAGAGTGCCTGAGCTGACCTACTCTGGTGATCAGATGGCCGAACACCCTGGCTATCATGATAGAACTCTCATCCAGTGTCTGATGGAAGCAGATGCAGAGACCCATGGCCGAGACCCAGGTGGAGCTCCGGGAGTCCAATCAGCGAGAGAGAGGAGGGATTTATGAGCCAGAGATGTTGAGACCATGATTGGAAAAAACACGGACAAATAGCCAAACTAGTGGAAGCACATGAACTGTGAACCAATGGCTGAGGAGCCCCCATGGAACTGGATCAGGTCCTCTGTATAAATGAGACAGTTGATTAGCTTGAACTGTTTGGGAGGCCCCCAGGCAGTGGAGCCAGGACCTGTCCTTGGTGCATGGGCTGACTTTTTGTAGCCTGGGGCCTATGCTGAGACACTTTGCTCAGCCTTTGTGTAGGGAGGAGGGGACTGGACCTGCCTAGGCTGAATCTGAAAGGCTGGGCTGACTCCCCATGGGAGACCTTGCCTTCGAGGAGGTGGGAGTGGGGGGTGGAGTGGGGGAGAGGGCTGGGGGGGGAGGAGGGAGGACAGGGGAATCCGTGGCTGATATGTGAAATTAAGTTAATTATAAAATAAAAATACTATAAAAAAGATTACAGTAACTCATCTCTTGAGATAATGGTCTTAGTGTAGTCATGAGGGTAGAGTCCTAAATGTCTCCTAATGCTCACTCTTTTTTTTTTAATGTTACAATGGCAGATACATTTTAGTTAGTTTTGGAGGAAACAGGCAAACTGTAGTATGTTTTTGCCTAGATTTATTTATTCATTCATTCCCCTCTCTTTCTCTCTGTCTCTGTCTCTGTCTTTCTCTCTCTGTCTCTGTGTCTCCCTGTCTCTCTGTCTCTGTCTGTCTGTCTGTCTGTCTCTCTCTCTCTCTGAGACATGTATCCCAGGATGGCCTTGAACTTGCTATGTAGCAGATGACCTTGAATTTCTCATCCTCCTGCCCCAATCTCTCGGATTTATCACGTTAAACTACGTTTGCAGCCCTTTGTTTTTAGTTTCCGAATATAGTCACTATAAAATGTTTCTTTACTTATTAGCTGTGATAGGTAAGCAAAGTTTGATTTTATTTTTTATTTGACAGCATGGGCTGTGCATGGTAGTGCATTTCTCTACACTAGTACTCGGGAGGCTGAGGTGAGAGATGTTCCATGGGAGGAAGAAAGGAAAGGATCGGAAAGGGAACAGAAGGGAAGGACCGGGATGAAAAAGGAAGGGAAGGGAAAAATGGGACTAGAGGGAGGGAAGGAGGAAGGAAGAGAGGAAAGAAGACAGCACTGAGAAGAACCCTTGTGAATGTAATTAATTAATCTTACTAAATTATCATTACTGGCACACTTCTGTCCCTACAATCCCACCCAAACTCATGGAAATGAAAAATATATGGACAACAAAATGTAAAGTATGTTTGGTTGATTCTAATCATTTTAGAGTAAAAGACAAAATAAAAATTATTTGGTTAACTTAAATTAAATGTTCAGTGCCACAAGAGATTAAAGTAATCTATATTTGGTTTATAATGGAACTTATTATATAAAAGTGGGGATCCATTTAAAACTACATAGTTATACTCTTAATTTACTGTTGGAAAAAAACCTCAAATCTTAAATCCAAATCTCACCGAATATTGTGTTATTCCTGGTTACATGTCAGTGATAACCTAGTTCATTAAAAGTTCAGTCTTTTTTGAAATATACATTTATAGACACCTATAATTATTCAATGGAAGTCACTGCTGTCCAGCTGGAAACCATAGACACGACTTTCTCTTTTCCAGGTTGCTTTCAATGGTGAATCAGAGGAGGTAGGTCAGAGAGATTTGTTTGTAGTGTGTAAATGTTCCTGATTCCTACTCTGACCTCAGGAAGCTGGGCATTGCCAGAATCCCTAGTAGGCATCACCTACACTTTGACAGTTAGAAGTAGCCAGGGTCAGACTCCAAGCAAGAGTGTGAAACTAGATTCTGACTGCTCTATTTGGTTTATGGAACATGCAACACTTTGATTAACACTTTTTTTGGAAACCCAGATCCAATGTGGCAAGACTTGCCTTGTTGATTTAGGTCAAACCTGTTTTTTCCCAACATTATAAACTTTATACTCTTCACTGGTACAAAGGGCATTAAGAAAGCTGCTTAAAAGTTTTGGCCATTTAGAACTGGATGGAAGATAAAATAAATGACCAATATTTCCTGAGGACAACTTATAAAGGCAAAAGTCAGAGTGTTTTTATTAAACATCATTAAATGTTCTGATAATAATGAGTCATTGAGGCAAACACTGACTTTAAATCTGAATGTTCACAATCCTACTTCACATCTGCTCTGCCTTGGAGCCTTACTGTTTTTGTCTCCCAGCTTTTGGGCAACGGAAAGAACTGCTCTTAATGTGTAATGAATATTTATGCAGGCCTTTGACAATTAAAAGCTCATTAAAATTCACTTCAAAAGAAGAGATAAAAAACACTTTTAAGACCAAAAAAATGCAGTGGCAAGTAGGAACTCAAATTCTTTTTCATTGGAAATAGTCAGGTCAGAAACACTCTACAAATGCACTTTGAAAAATGACTCTTGGTAAAAGGTGCCTCTCAATGCTGGGTCAGGGTTGGAGACAGACTCTCTGTGTTTAAATCTCAGTTTCTACTTGTTCTAGCTCTGTGACCTTTAGCACATTCTGATTAGAGCAACTCCTGCATGGTGGTGTAGAGAGAGACCAGTGGCCATTACCACAGTCTGCTCGGAAGAATCGTCTGAGTCAACACATGAGCAGAACTAAGAATAGTGACACACCTGCCTCTCTGGCTTGAGAAATCTTTCCTGTCACTTTCAACTCTTTGACAACCTACCCACACTGCAACCATTTGGAATAATCCTTATTTTCCTCTTTCTGAAGAGATGCAAGGGAGTGTATAGTGAATCCTCACACTGATAACATCTTATAAGGTAACATCTTAGTTTCCTTCATTTCATTCTTTCATCAAGGTTTTTATTCCCATTATGCTTTCAGATGTCCTGGACTATAGCATTTCTCATGGCTCAAAATTTACATGGATGACATAGGAATGCCTAAATATATATTAAGATGCTGTCAAAGCCACACCCTTTATATAATGCAAAATGTGTTGAAGCCAGGGTAGTTGGCTAGTTTTGTTACTATATTGAATGCAAATCACCTGTTTAGTAATAGAAATAAAGATATGCCTGGGTGTGACCAGATGATGGCCTGTATAGTTATATGCCTGCTTACTAATTTATAAACATTTATGAATTAGAAGTATGTATTAGGATGAACAAAGAAGTGATAGAGCCTTCATTTATGTATTTCTTTTTCCATGAAGCTTTACATTGGTATAAATAATCATGGCCTTGGGAACCAGTAAATGGTTATTATGTTGTTAAACATATTTCTTTAAAAATTATACTACTTATTCTTAAGTAATTGGCCATTCTACATTACATAAGATAGTGTTGTGAGATTATACTTGTAAAGTGCCAAGAAGGTGTTATTGAACTCAAACATTTTCTTTAAGATGTGCCTCATAATTTCCATTGGAATCTTTGTTTTCACCATCTGCTCCTCTGAGTCTCTGCAAATTATTGCAACTGTTTCATAGGAACTAAGTAAACGTTTCTTTCCAATAATTCCTATTAGGAACAATAGTCTAGTTATGGATTTCCAAGTACTTATATTCTATGATTTAGACATCACTATTTTGGGTGCATTTCAGGGAGACTTTGTTGTAATCACATTATTATTATATGTACATGACCCTGATGAAAGCTCAGTATATGTATCTTTCATCATTTAACTATGTTGGATATTCACTCTACTTGTTGACTATGGCTAAGTTTGCCTTATAATTCTTACCACCTAGTCTCTAATTTAAAGTGGAAAGATATTAGAGAACATGACAAATTTCTACACCTTTTTCAAGTACACATTCAAGTATTATCTTAGTTAGGTTTTCTATTGCTGTGAAGAGACACCATGACCACAGCAACTCTTATAAATGATAAACATTTGATTGGCGTTGGCTTACATTTTCAGAGGTTTAGTCCATTATCATGGTGAGTGTGACATGGCTGAGTGCAGGAAGATGTGGTGCTGGAGAATGAACTGAGAGTCCTACATCTTGACCTGCAGACAACAGGAAATGGTCTGTCTCACTGGGAGTAGCTTTAAAAAGGAGACCACAAAGCCCAACCCCACAGTGACATACTTCCTCAAACAAAGCCACACCTACTCCAGTAAGCCCACACCTATTCCAACAAGGCCATACCTCCTAATAGTGCCACTCCCTTTGGGGGCCATTTTCTTTCAAACCACCTCAAATACATGAACAATCATTAGTCTTTGGCTTTTTGCTGTGTTATATTAAGACTTCTCTTTGCCAACTCAAGGTGTTCCATTGCTCCCTTCTTTTATCCAGCCACTGTCACAAGTTTATGTCCACTCGGATTTAATTATGAATACCAACAGCTAAAAGATCAGAGTTGTTGACTCATACAAAGATAGGAGAGGAAGAAAAGATGCATAGTCTGATGCAACTTATAGTGTAAATTATAAAATATTTAGAAAGCATTCAAAAAGAGTTTACAAAGTATGTGTAGAAGTGGAAAACCACAATTAATGAGCCTCTCCTCCCCCAAGTCCTACCTGGAATTTGTAACCCTTTATATGCAGTAAAATTCTAAGGCAAACTGACGATTTTATTGGAGAGGTCAGGGTTATTTTGTACCCTGCAGGAATCCATTTCAAATGCTCTTTAATGGTCTTACACCATGGTTAGATTGTCTTTCCATCCACTATGACAGTAGATACATTGCTAAGGTAAAACTTCTTTAAAATTGTTTGTGTTAATGTCTCAAAAGTTTTGCAGAGATTTAAATCATCATTGAATCCTTAAGTGGGCCAGTTAACTTTGAAGAATGAGAACTCTTTGTTTGCATACTGCCCCTAATAATATTATATGAACTATCCCAACTTTTATGGAGCAAGCAGAATCCATGCTGGTCTAAGGTTTCTATATATGTAAATAAGGACTATTTCATTCTCATTTACACATGGGGACATGACTATTCATTGCAGCTAAATAACTTGTTTGAATGCACACATTTAATTCAAATTAATAATGACTTGAATAACTCTTATGTTGATAAATATAGTAACTTCACTAAGAGACACACATGCCAGAAAAAAATTTATCCAACTTTGAAAATGCTATTATAAAATATGTATCATGATAAAGTTCCATGGAAACACTAAAACAAAAACATACATCTGATTCAGAATTGTGACATGCATGGTGAAAGAAAGAAAGCTGTTGGAAGATAAAGAATATCATGAGCAACAATATGAGAATATAAAAACCATGGTGTATCTATAAGAAGGTATGAACAGGGAGCATACTGGGTAGGAGAAAGGATAGGTGCAGGGGGATTGCAGACAGAGAGAATAAATAATAGGAGAAAACTAGGCTAGAGGAGAAGAACAGGAAGAGGGAGGAGACAGAAAAGGAGAAGGAGAGGAGGACGCCAGGAACCAGCCACCCAGCAGCCACCTAGCCAGACAAGAAGTAAAAAGTAAAGAAAGGTATATAGAATAGAGAAAGGTCAAAGCCCAGAGGCAAAAGGTAGGCAGGATAATTTAAGAAAAGCTGGCTAGAAATAAGCCAAGCTAACATCGGGCATTCACAAAAAAAAAAAAAAAAAAAAGTCTTATGTATGCTGTGTTTTTTAAAGGCATCGGTAGAATTGGGAGGGCTAGGAGTTCAAAGGGAGACTGATTAGGGACTGGGACAAATGGGTAGAAAGGAAGAGCAAAAACTAAGAGCTTGTCTTCTTTATACAAGAGAACTCACAACACTTAAGAAAACCTTTTTTGCTGTTGGGGCAAACAGATAGAACGTGGACATACCTAGTGCTGATGAATGACGCCGTTGTAAATTGGTCTAGTTCAAACAGTAATATGGAGTAGTGAGATTCTTGGCTTGAAGTTAAAACTTTATATGTGAGCCTCAGTTATTTACAAAAGTCAGAGTACTTGTGGTTATTTTCCTAAGCTGTGGTAAGAACGATGTGAAAACATGTGCAAGATCTGAACACAATATTTTACCTGTGGCAGACACTTAGTGAACAGTAATTTTCATTCTTCCATTTATGGATTACCTCAGAAATTTTTATTTTTCCTGCTTGAAGCATGCTAAACACAGTAGACCTGATACAACAAAGGGTCTATTAACAACAAGTTTTCTATATTTAATTTTGAGATGATATATTCATACATTTTGAAGAGAATATCCAGGATATCTTTATATCTTCTTCATGTTAAAAATTAGGAAGTTAGAATCCAGTAAAATTCCTCAACTGCATTGCATCACTGCTATATCTGTGGGAAAGCTATTATACATGGTTAAATGAAGACAAGCTTTGAAACCTATTTTATACTTTCTGTGGATATATACTATCTATCCAAGTATGACTTCTGTATCTGTTTAATACATACATATACATATTCATATCAGTTTCTTGCACATCATAAGCATGATATGCAAATACTTAAATGCTGTTAAAAATAGTAGCTAATGTTATTATATAGAATTTCACAATGTCTTATAAGGTTTATTGTATATGGCATGTAAGACTTGCTGTTTATAAGTACTCCAGAGACAAAGTTGACATGACATACTATTGAGCCCTAAATGTAAGTGAGTCATATTGGTATGTTTATGTGATACATTATGCTCTACAGTATTGGTGTTTCTCTCTCTCTCTCTCTTTTCTCTCCCTCTGTCTGTCTGTCTGTCTCTCCCTCCCTTCCTTCCCTACCTCCATACTTGTTTAGGCCAAAGATCATTCTTAGGAGTCTTCCTCAGTCACTGTTTGACTTATTTTTTGAGACAGGGTCTTTCACTGAACCTGGAGCTCACTAGTTTGGCTAGATTGTCTGGCAGCAAGTCTCAGAGAACTTCCTGTCTCTGCCCATGAAGCTCTAGAGTTACAGGTGCATGCCATCTCACCCAGCTTTTACATGGGTGCTAGAGATCCAAATGCAGTTTGCAGAGACAGCACTCTACTCATTACCACAGCTTGAGTATTGGTTTTTCCTGTCATACCACACTTACTTCTCAGTACTATTAGGAACCATGGTCATAGAGCTTACTCATGACTTTTTCTCCAATAAAGCATATTAGAAAATGGCTAAAGTTGACTGAAAATTGGACATACATTATATATTAATTATCACCAATAATACATATAAAGAAGTAATTTTTCCCATTCTGTAATATGCTCTTCTCCCTGTGTATCTTTAACTAGTATGTCATTTTCAGTTCATTCTGGATTCTTGTAGTAGCTTTATGAACTTGCAGTGAAATTTGAACACTTTGCAGTTGCAAATCTTACAGTCAAACTTTATTATCAAAAGTTAAACCATGTATTTTCTGATAAGTGAAGTAACTGACATTTATAAGATACTCTTGTTGTGTGCATAAGGCCATGCCCTAAATGCTATATACAATATTCTACTTATTTTAGTGACATACCTGTAAGAAATATTCATCATTGTCCCTATTTTCAAGGTAGAGAAATTAGGGTCTAGAGGAGCTAGGGAATTGAGCAGAAGTCATGAAGCCACTATTCAACAGAGCTGGATGTGGTCTCCAGCCTATGGGATTCCTTCTGCAAGGTGCTAGCTGATTTCATTGTCTTGAAGACTGTTCAGATTCTTCTCCCAACTCAGGCTGTATATAGTGTTCAGCTCTCTAACCTAAAATATGATTTAATTTACTATCTCTGTCAAAACCTGCAGTTTTTGAATTTGAAAATTTTGGATCAAAAGGAAGAAGGAGAAAAATTCATCTGTGTTCTCATCTTTTGTTCTTAGTTTCATGATCTGGAGATCATACAATGTAATAGCCACCTTCCTGAGGCACAGTTGAAAGACTAAATTTTGTTTAGAAATAAAGATTTAAACTAAGTGCAAGTCAACACAAACATAAACTTAGAAGAAAATCTGTCTCAATATCTTAGTCCTTTGATGTTCAAATATGGAAAAGTATATATGAAATAGAAGATGCTGCTAACTTTGGTAGCTTCAAATTCACCCCAAAAGTTGTCAGATAAACAAATAACTCCCTCCACCATCAACAACTGCTTCCACATTTGAGGAACTTTTCCTTTTTAAAATGACTGTTTAGAATGGGAATGTTTGTATGTATTTGACTTACTCTCATACTATTGGATCCTTTCTTAAGGGTTTAACATAATTTCATAACTGGAAGAAAGTAAATGGTGATGGGTTAATTCTGGATCTGTAGCTTAATGTTAGTATTTAAAGACTGACTAAAATTCCAAGAGCATAGCTTTTCATTCATAATTTTTCCTAGTGCATTTACTACATTTAATAGTTTTATCAGTGATCTGTGGTTTCTAGTGGAAAAATATAATTATATTTTAAGAAGGCTCAAAATTTTTATTTTCTCTTAAAGAAGATGATTGTTTAGTTAAGGTTTCTATTGCTTTGAAGAGATGCCACGACGATGGCAACTCTTAAAAAGGAAAACATTTAATTGCTTGGCTTACAGTTCAGAGGGTTAGTCCGTTATCATCCTAGTGCTGCACGTTGGCATGCAAGCAGACATGTGCTGGAGAGGAAGCTGAGAGTCCTACATCTTGACCTGCAGGCAACAGGAAGTGGTCTGAGACACTGGGCATAGCTGAGGCATATATGAGACCTCAATGCCCACCTCCACAGTAATACACTTCCTCTGACAAGGCCACACCTCCTAATAGTGCCACTCCCTTTTTTTTTCCTTTCAAACCACCACATTCCATTCCCTGGTCCCCAAAAGTTTGTAGCCATATCATAATGTAAAAATGCATTCAGTTCAACTTCAAAAGTCCCCATAGTCTACAACAGTTTCAAACCTGTTTAACAGTCTAAAGTTATGAGTCATTTCTGAGATTCATATAATCTTTTAACTGTAATCACCTGTAAAATTAAAATTAAAAAAAACAGATTACATACTTCCAACATATAATGGCACAGGATACACATTACTATTCCAAAATGTAGGGAAGGCAGCATAGTGAAAAAACACTGGACCAAAGCAAGACTGAAAACCAGCTGGGCAAACTCGAAACTCTGCATCTGCATGTCTGATGTCAAAATGCTCTTCGGATCTCCAACTCCTTTCAGCTTTGTTGACTGAAACACAATTCTCTCTCTTGGGCTGGTTCCACTCCCTGGTAGCAGCTTTCTTTGTTAGGTATCCCATGGCTCTGGCATCTCCAACATTTTGGAGTCTCCAAGGCAATCCAGACCTTAACTTCACAATTGCACACAATGGTTTCTCTGGGTCTCCTTTCAGAGACACCCCTGACACACTCCTGGCCTCAGAGACTTTCCTTAGTCTTGGAGGGAGATTCCATAACCCCTTTCTTCTATCCTTCACTCTAAAGCCAAAAGCATGTGGCCAATGCTGCCAAGTTCTGCTGCTTGCTGGGGCTGGAACATTGTCCCTTAGTTCAATTATATCTTCGCTAGCTTTTTGTTTTCCATAGTGTCCTTCACTGTCCAAGCTTGGCTGTTCTGGGACTTGCTCTGTAATCCAGGCTGGCCTCAAACTCGGAGATCCACCAACCTCTGCCTTCTGAGTGCTGGGATTAAAGGTGTGCACCACTACACCTGGCTCTAAGCTTTTCTTTAATTCCTTTTCACTAATTGGAAACCTAGCTGGGTGGGATCATGCCCTGAGGTCACCACTCCCTTTATTCCATTTCTTAATCTGTTTATCTTCTTGAACACAGGATTTAGCTCTATTCTACTTCCTGGTGCTCCTTCTCAAAATTTACATTTGGTAATTTGCCCTGCTCAGCTTGCTACTTTTCATTATAAATATTTGTAAGCATGAATGAACACTAGTAACCATATGGCAGAGTCTATACTCAGCTGTTTTGAGATTTCTTCTGCCAAAGGAATTAATCCAAAACTTCACATTAGCTCAAGCAGATTCTTTGGACAAGGACAAAAAGCAGACACATTCTTCATCAAAGTATTACAAGTACAGTCTCTAGGCCACATATCAATACCCTTCTCCTCTGAAACCTGTTGAGCAATCCCCCTACAGTTTATCAAATCACCCTCAGCACCACTGTCTTCCATGTTCCTACTAGTGTGGCCCATTAAGCATCATTTGAAGCATTCAACTACTTTTATATATATACATTATTTTATTATTTTTTTCATCTTACATACCAAACACAGTTTCCCTTACCTGCCCCCTCCTGCTCCCCCCTCCCCCTCCCCCTCCCTTCCATCAACTCTTCAGAGAGGGTAAGGCCTCCCATGGGGAGTCAACAAGATCTGGCATATCAAGTTGAGGCAGGCCCAAGCCCCTCCCTGCTGCATCAAGGCTGAGCAAGTTATCCCACCATAGGGAGTAGGCTCCAAAAGCCAGTTCATGTGCCAGGGATAACTCCAAGTCCCACTGCCAGGAGCCCCACAAACAGACCAAGCCATGCATCTGTCACCCCCATTCAGGGGGCCTGGTTTTGTCCCCTTCAGATTCCCCATCCATCCATCCATCCATCCATTCAGAGTCGGTGAGCTCCCTCTAGTTGGGGTCAACTGTCTTTGTGAGTTTCCCCATCTTGATCTGGACCTCCTCCCTGCTCATACAATCCCTCCACCCTCTCTTCAACTGGACTTTAGGTGCTCAGCCCACACCAAACTGTCAATCTCTCTATCTTCTTCCATCAGTCACTAGATGAAGGCTCTAGTTTCTTTGAACTACTTTTCTAATCCACACTGCCAAGGTCCATATTCCTTCGAACAAAAGCATAGTCAGGCCTATCACAGCAATACCCTAGTCCCTGGTACCAACTTCCGTCTTAGTTAGGGTTTCTATTGTTGTGAAGAGATACCACGACCATGGCAACTCTTATAATGGAAAACATTTAATTGGGTGGCTTATACTTCAGAGGTTTAGTCCATTATCATCATGGTACATATGATATAACAGTATGCAGGCAGACATGGTGCTGGAGAAGATAAGAGTCCTATCTACATCTTGACTTGCAGGCAACAGGAAGTGGTCTGAGACACTGGATATAGCTTGAGCATATGAGACCTCAAAGCCTGCCTCCATAGTGACATACTTTCTCCAACAATGCCACACCTCCTAATAGTGCCACTCCCTTTGGGGGCCTTTTCTTTCAAACCACCACAGTCATTTTTGTTATATGTGTATGAGTATTTTGCCTGTGTAGGTATATGCATCACATGCATGGTGTACACTTGGAAAACATTACAGGGCATTGGACCTCCTGGATAGAACTGGATTTAAAGACAGTTGTGATTCACTGTGTATGTTCTAGGGACTGAACCTGGCTCCTCTAGGAGAGTAGCAATGCTTTTAACCACTTAGCTATCTCTCCAGCTCCTGAATTTATATTTTCTCCATTGAATAAGCCTTGGGGCTACGGAGTTAACTCAGTAGATAAAATGCTTGCTGAGTAAGCATGAGGACCTGAATGTAGATCTCTAGCACCCACATAAAAGCTGGGCATAGCTGTGTGTAATCTATAACTCTGATTCTGGGGGTTGGGAGGAGGGTTGGCAGAGAGGCAATTCTGGGATTCTTGGCTATACAAAATAGCTGAAATGGTGAGCACTAGGTTCATTGAAGGATGTCTCAAAGAAACCAAACCCAAACCAAACAAAAACCAACCCAAAAGATAGGCAGTGAGAGAAGAAGGTACTCAACACAGACAGCTGGCCTCTGCATACGTGTGAGAGTATAGTGGTACACATACACAAATCTCATTATACTTCTGTGTCTTCCATAGTTAATATTTCTCAACTTACCTTTAAATATGCATAAATTTATATTTGTAACTTTGAAGACTAGAAGACTTGAAGTATATTCAAATATATAGTTACATCAAGATGTGTTAACACTTGCAATGCCAGTGTGGATCCTTGGCAAAGAGCAAGGCAAACCACCAGAATGTCATCATTATTGCAGAACATACTTAGTGATGACACACAATTCAAATAAGAGAAACTTCAGTCAAGGATGTCCTAAGTGGAACAGTTACATTAATTTTATTAAACATCCACTTAAGTGAATGCCACCTTCTTCTGCTAGTAGACATGTGGAATATGTATGATGGAACTCTTCAGTGTCCTGAAGATCAGGGGTTTTCTTAAGACTGATTTCATGGAACGAACTGTTTTCAGGGAAGAGTGACTGATGAACTATGGCTGTGCTAATTAGTATTTATAGATGTATCCTCCAAAATGAATAAAGTGCCTGTCACTTCCAGGAAAATGACACTACTGATTGCCAATGACAAAGTGTAAACCACCAAGGAACAAACAGGATTTTGAAGATTGCAGTGATGACTCAGTCAATAAAGTGTTTGCTGCTCAAGCACGAGAACCCCAATCCAGATCCTCAGAACCTAGAAAGCCAGACATGGCAAATACACCTGGATTGTAATTCCAGCATGGAGGGTATGAAGCTGAAGAACCCCTGGGGCTTGCTGAGTTTAGTCTAATCAGTGAGAGGCCCTGTCTGGAAAAATAAGGAGAAGAACAATTGAGGAAGATATACAAGGTCACCTCTGTCTTCCAGATGCATGGTCACACCAACCCCCAACCCCAAAACAAAGTAAGATTTTGAGACGCTCGCTTTCACAGAACTCATCTGCATCACACAGTGAACCAGACATTACCAAAACCCAGAGAAATATTTTGCTTCAAATCTGGGACTTGGAAGTACTCCTTCCACCCCATGCTGTGTTGTTCTGGACTTAACCCAGGGCCTTGCACACGAAAGAGAAATACTATATTACTGAGCTGTGCATTCAGCCTGACCTGCAGCATATTTAATGTAATTGTTCTTTCTCTTGCCTTTTTCCTCCAGTAGTCTGACCAAAATCAATGAGAAATCGTTGGCAAGAACTCTACTAACCCATCACGCACAGGTGCTTATGAAAAATAACACAAAAAGCCAAATTACAATGAATGAGGAAAAATTGAGGTAAATAGCCACGTGTAGATAATCATGGCCTTTTGAGACCACTGACCAATTTGTATTGCTTCCATTCTTTTTTGTTCAACGCTTAGAAACTTTGTAGGTCTTAGAAGCTTTATATGAGCTAAAATTGGAGTTGATTGCAAGTCCCAGTACTGTAATTAGAAAGCAAAACAAACTGGAAATGTTTAGAATAGGAAAGTACATATCATAATTAGGATCAGACAACCTTTTTTTTTTCTTCCAGTACAGGCTAGTATAATTTTGGAACAAGACAGCATTTCTTGGAGGGGGGGGTCTAAATACTGGGTCACGGTACCATCTCTACATATTGAGACCTATTCTCTTTACCCACAACCCAAAGCTCCTTGTGCTGGATGGAGTTAAGGTTTTAGTTTACCACACTATAGTATTTCTCTCGTCTTTTTGTGTTACCCCATAGTCTGTCCAGTTACCAAGTAGAAAAACAGTATCAACTTAGTAAATATATATCAGAATAAAATATGACTTTTATTTAAATACATTTAGTATAAATAATCTCAAACACCTTATTTCTAGGCCACTCTAATATGGCTGTATGTAATGCTCTCCCAGTTCACTTTTTCTAACAAAAATCATTCAGTTCATTTAATCTCCATCTGAGTAAGTTTAATAATACAAGCTTATAAGCATAAATAATTTGAAATGTGCATAATATTCTGTAAATATATAAATGTAGACCACAACCTTAAAATCTGCTTGAATTTTGGTGGGTCAAGCAAGTGACACACACACACATACATCTGTATCTGATATATATTAAGAACCCTGTATATTCATCCGACCTCATATGTGTAATAGAAATGCTTTCCTGAGCTTTGGGCCAGGCAGATTTGGATCTGTTTTTATTTATTGTGATTTTAGATATTAGAAGACTTATGTGTTCTTTCCCCAAGTTCTTGCTTGGTAAGCATAGAGCTGGAAGTGGAGGTGTACTGTGTTAGAATGTCAGCAGATATAAGGAAGTTACCCGAACAGCCCCTACTTTACACATGTGGTTCCCTTCTTTAGAGACCTCCATTAGCACCCTTCATTTGCCCCTCCAGGGAATGGGATTACCAGTTAAATCAGAATCATTTCCTGCAGACCAAAGTGCTAATCTAGACAGGTGTGTTTAGCCAAGTCTTCCCAAGTCAGGTAATGAAGTCAATAAGTATTCCATAGACAGACATCGTCCGTTGTTTCCTGAGATGCTGTGCTTGCCACCTGGGCCTTATTTAGTCAGCATCATTGTGCTGGCTCCCTCCCCCCCCCTCCCCTCCCCCCCAAAAAATACATACTGTAGATTCCCAAGGCAGTGACACAGCTTAGGCTAGAAATCGTGATTCCTCCACCTGTTTGGAGTTTAGTTACCCTGTTACACGTGTGACTTGGTCTATTGTAAGAGGTGGTGCCTGGTTACGTGTTTTGTATGTAAGCTTCTACATTCTAATATAAAACTGTAAACGAAACCTCTCCGACTCTCAGAGTTCCCTTGTTGTTTCTTCCCAATAAACTCACATTCTCTTTGTCCTAAAGCTTTGCTTCAGCTGGGCTGAGTGAGGCTGGACCAGTTCCTCTTTTGATGTAACCCAGGAGGGGATACTAGCTGGGAATCTGGGAGTGAGAAGAGAAGAGCACCACTACCCAAATGGCAGGCAGGACAGCTCCCGAGACAGCCTGTGGAAATGAAAGGCAGCTCACAAGTAGGAGTTGCTGCGGGGAGGATGGGGCAAGAGAGCATTTGGAGGGCATTTTGTACCTGGTGTTTCTGAGGCTCTAAGACCAAGTGGGAGGGAGAGGGTGTTGAAGCCTGAGTTTTCAAGAATATTTTAAGTTTTTGAGGAACCACTTGGAGTTGGGAGACAAGACTCAAAAAAGGGGATAGGAAAATATCTAAAATTAAAAAAGAAAAAAAAAACCCATTCTTCAAATGTACTGAAAAAGAAAGATTCCTCTCTACTCCATGTCTGATATGTACCACAGATTAGTGGAGGCTTCTGAGTTTGCTGCTGCTGAATCAAAAGTGACTGACAGCTGTTTTATGTATGAAGACTGGTAATTACACTTTAGCAAGCACTGGCTGCCATCTTTCCACACCAGGCTTATGATGCTATCCATTGAGCGAGCACCAGGCCTTCTCTAGGACCAATGGCCATTGGCATGAACCAGTTTGCAAGCATTTGCTACTTAATACTGTGGAGTTTTGTAGTTTTTGTGATATAACAAAAATGTATGTGCTGATAATATTTTATTGTTCATGATGTACATTGGAGAAAATATTATAGGTTTGTTTGAAGCTGGCTGCAAGTTTGATGTTGGAGACAGAGCTGCTTTGAACAATATTGTTTGGGAATGGATTTCATGCTATCTGGGATGTTTTAAAAAATTAGCATTAATGTACTATTCTTTCAGAGGGTGTTTATAATGCCCACAAGAATGTGTTAGAGCAGAGATCAGATTGCACCCTCACCTTCTGGTCCTTTCATTGGCATAATACACACCTGTGTGTTCTCTTCTCTGATCTCAGAATTGTTTTAAAAAGTTTCTGACAGCTGATGTGTGGAAAAGGCAGATTTCTGTTTGTCTTCTGACAAGACAAGTTCATATTGTCCCTGTATGTACTACTTCTGACAAGGGCCTTTGTCAGCCCCATACTGTGCTAAATCATGTGCAGAATCAAACCTCAAGTGTTCTGAGTGAGGTAGGTTCTATTTAACTGTGTAGTGTTTTCTTGAAGCATTGAATGAACATGTTACTGATAGGTAAATGTATATAAATATATTTATAGTAAGGTATAAAAGAGGAATAATGTTTTTTGTTTTGTTTTTTTTTGTTTTTGATGGGGTCATTTTCAAAGTTCAAACTTCAGTAAAGGTACTTTGAGTATGAAGCCCCTCTGCAATAATTCTGATAACTGAATTAGTGGCCCTTTTAAAATATGGGCGGTATGTAACATGTATTTTTACGTGACAAGATACTGAAGATTTTTGTACTTCAGCACACTGCACTGGGTTTTACTAAATTGACAGATTCTTCCTTCCAAAATGAAACTGTCTTTTTCTCAGCACCAGTGAGTGGTTGATTTCTTGCAATCTGTTTAAATGAGTAGTTTCTGCTGTTTATTCTAAAATGCAGATAAATGGCTTTCAGCACATGGTTTATAGTGGAACATTTCTCAAAGACAGTCAAGATTATCAGCTAGAGTCTTCATGCCATAACTAATGATCTCTCTGCTTATGTCTCCCTGCTGGAGAGAAGGCATCGAACTTAGCAGAGATTTGAGCCTAGCACAGTTGGGATGGGTAGATGGTTGGTCGGGTACCTATTAGAATGATTCCTTTCTTCCTCACTGCTAGGAAGCAGGGAGAGAAATCTTGTCCATAGTTTTCACATGCACAAAGCTGCCATGTGCAGTGAGCTAGGAGGATATAGAATTTGGAGGAAGTAACTGCAGGGATATACTCCATTCCAGGTTGCCTAGTTAGTAACTAATGCTATTTTAATACTTCTTAGGCCAATTAATATGAGGATAGAAAGGGAGACACTTCATGTCACTACCAAGGAGTTATTATGGTTTTAATGATGAAAGTAAATGTTTTCTCTCTTGTAAAAGACAGAAAGAAAATAAATATATTCAATTGTGAACTTATCGCTTATTAAGGGGTCTATTTGTTTTGAAAGGTCATCATAGGCTTTTTTTTTTTTTTTTTTTTTTTTTCGAGACAGGGTTTCTCTGTGTAGCTTTGCGCCTTTCCTGGGACTCACTTGGTAGCCCAGGCTGGCCTCGAACTCACAGAGATCCACCTGACTCTGCCTCCCGAGTGCTGGGATTAAAGGTGTGCGCCACCACCACCCGGCTTATCATAGGCTTTCTTTAGAGACACAAAAACAACTGTCCTAAACAGACCACTTCTGTTCTTTTAAACCAGCAAGCCCAACTTGCATAGGAGAGCTGATAGGGTTTACCGACCTCTTTTAATTTTGCTGATTTGTGTATGCATACGCACATGTGTAAGGGAGCGTACAGGCACATGGGGATATGTGTGGAGGCCAGAGGACAACCTTGGCTCCCAATCCTCAGGTGCCTTGCGTTTTGAGACAGTCTTTCATTGTCCTGGAGCTGCACAGGTAGGATGACTGGTCAGTGAGCCTTAGGCATCAGATGCCCCCCGCACTCAGGTTCAAATGTATACCATCATTATTGGCTTCTTTCTTGCCTTTTCTTTTTTTGATGAGGGTTCTGGATGACTAAACTCAGGTTCCCGTTCTTGCCAGGCAAGCACTCTCTTGAATGAATCATTGTTCCAGTCCTGTTTTGCTGGATTTTTACAGAGTACAGTTGCCGGTAAACAGAAGGACTGGTGTCTGATAGCTGAAATACACAGGAATACGTTTTGTCAGGAATTTTGCTCCATCACATGGTTTTGTGGCTGTGAAAGAGCTTCTGACCGGAGTGGTGGTTGAAGTCTTTTGTTCCCGTATTAGAATCATGGTAGTTTGGAAGCACCTACTTCCATTATTCATGTAAAGTATGCCAAATGTATATTTCCTATCTTCTTCCTTCATTTGAAGTTTGAGATTATATACTCAATTTACCAATATATTCAGGGTGAGACAATACAACATATAAGTTATCTGCCTTAGGTTGGTGTGAGTCAAAATACACAAACAGGTGGAAAGAAAAGTTTATGAAAGGCAATTATTTTTCAGCTTACAGTCAATCTTTTTGGTTTTTTGGTGGTTTAGGTATTATAATAACCCACATATTGATAATTTTGAAAAGAAGGAAGGAAACATCTTTAATTTAGAGCAAAATGTATAATTGGCATAAATGGAAGTATGGGGATTGAATAAAAAAATAAATAAAAGCCATGTATGGTAACTCACTCCTGTAATTCCAGCATTTAAAAAGTATGAAGCAGGAGGATAGTTGGCTTTGAAGTCAGTCTTGGCTACACAGTATGTTTCAAGGCAGCCTAGACTGCAACATGAAGTCTTGCCTCTAAAAAGAAAACAATACGTGAAGAAAGGAAATGGAAAGAAATTCAGGGAGACTTTCAAAGACTAAACCACTGAGGCACTGAGGGTTACACAGTCAAGCAAAGCAAAACAAAACTGAAAGTACTTTGGAAAATGTTTTGAAAACCAAAATTATTTTTATCAAAAGAAGGACAGCTTGAGCAGCATCAGGCCAGAACGTCCCAGTGTGTGCCTTACACAGATTTAAGATAGCACAGTGTTTATAATAACATAACTTCACTTAAGATCATCCCTAGTGCTTCTGCCTAGAAGGCAGCACAATTGTTGCTTGGCAATCTTCTTCCCACAAATCAAGGTGGTGGTGGGGGGCACAGTTTTTGAACCTCTTTAATAGCCAATTTGGTATAATTAGTGGGGACAAATGGTGTTTTGTTTCCCTCTGAAATTATCAAGCTATGTATTCTAGTCTTATACATCCATAACACTATTCTTATTTTACTTTGTACATTCAGCATGGATACGTGGGAAAAGTAAGGAGAAAACTAATATTTGCATCACATGTCTTCCTTCAGAGTTGCTTGGGAATTATGATACAGTATTTTAATAGTGCTATCTGCATGTAAGAGAAAACCACTGAGACTTGGCTAATGCTGATAACAAAGAATGTTCTTGGGGACACAGGAATAATTTCCACCTTATCATTCTTCTATAAACATGCTATATATACACATAGATCTTTTCTCAATAAAAAATAAGTTATGTCTGACAGCAAAATTAGTTTCTAAACAAAACCCAAAGTAACAAAAAATTATTTTTAAATATACATATAAATTGTACTTACATTTTGGAATTGATATAATTTTCTTCAGGCTTTTATTGTGCCTACATTTTTTTTTTAGTCCTCTGCTATTAGGAAAAGATACATGGTTTTTAGATTAAGTCTTAAGCTGTTAAATGTGGCACAGAAAGTAGCCTCAAAAACGTGGGGTGGCGTTTGTGCAGAATATAAAAGAATACCATGAAAGTTTTGATGTGAGGGAATATAACCAGGACCAAAGAAAAGTAGCGAACTGGGGACAGGTACTCCACTCTCTATTTGGATCTTAAGGCTTTGTGAGCACAGTGGGTGGCCATTTCTTCTTCATCTCTTCAAGTCTGCAGTACTTTGTTATGGGTTGTGCATGATAGATACTTCCAAATGGATTTGGCTTTCCTAGCATTCCTGGGATGTTTACAGTATTTTATTCTGGCTTTCTCACACCTTTATATATCAGTAGGATAATAAAATCTGAAATATAATTTTTATACCCCCAAACCTCCAATGGGTCAAACCAAATGATACACTATATTTGATTTTTAAAAGGATAGAAACAATGTTGATTGCTCGGTCTTCAGTTTTCCCAGCAGTGTGAAAGGATTAGAATTACAGAAGGGACCGGTAAAGGTAAACCTTGTGGACCTCTAGCTATGTTTAAATGACAAATTTCAAATTATTTTCTGACTTTCATAAAGCCAGAGAAAGCTTTTAACTATCTGGGAATCTGCAAATGAGGCATAATATTACCCTGTGGTCATTGCCTGCCGCCTTCTTTCTTTCCTTTTTTTTTATTCACATTTTCTTTTTCACCTTTCCACTGTCATATGCTGTGGATCCTGAACATAGCTCAACGCCTGACTGGAGTAATCTGTCTGGCCAGCTCATAATCAAAGGGAGGACGGAGGGAGACAGCTGAGCTGCATTAGGCAACCACAGACTGGGACACATTTCTTAACTGCTGAATAACGCATCACAGGTGCAGGATTAGTGCTGCCCACGGTGTTGGGCTTTTTAGTGGGAACCCTAGTAATTCTGTACCTCCTTTTCATGTCTCTCAGCCCAGGAAACTTGGCAACCATATATCAAGCATGCAGAAATCACAAATGAGTAGTGAGAGAAGTTTTCTATCTCACAGCTTCTTGCATCCTTCTCCAAGAAATGTAAACAAGATCCACAAGGGCAGTCCTGGCACATGCCCATGCACAAACACATACACACACACACACACACACACACACACACACACACACACTCACTCACTCACTCACACATGCACACTGTTTTCTTTTTCTTTCTTGGCATAGAAGGTGGAATGGAACATTTCAGAGGACTCAAAAATCTGATGCACAAAATCCAAACGACAAGAGAGAGCAGTTTAGCTGCTCTGCCCTGGCAGTCTGTAGCTTATTCTACTTTATGACAGTTGAATTATACATACATTATTTCAACTTTCATATTGAGTGTATTGGCCTGACACTACCATTAGCCCAGCATTATCCAAAGTATTTAAAGTCAACTGTTACAGTTGTGTAAAGTCCTTGTGGCATCATTTTATAGCTTTTGACATTCTAAGTTCTTTTACTGGTGTGGCATTCAACTCTCAATTTATAGAATATAAATGTCAGAATTACATTCTTATAAGTCTTTCTCCCCACTCCCCTATACAGCCAAGGCTGGCCTTGAACACCTCCTTCTCTTGCCCCTACCTCCTGAGGGCTGAGATTATAGGCATCAGCTACAGTGATCATTTATATCTGATGCTAGGGTTTCATCAATGCCAGACAAGTCCTCTACCACTGAGCTACATTCCCAGCCTTTAAATGAGGTTTTAAAAGACAAAGTTTAAAAGCGTGTATATAATGACTTAAATATTATCCCAAATAAAGGTTTTGAAAAACTAGTAGTTAACCAATTTTTATCTAGATGGTTATAATTTATCTTAATAAGAAAATGTATACCCTCAGAAAAACAAAAGCAAGTATATTTTAGTAATTTACACCATTTTTGGTTTAGTTTCTAGAAAAATTTTCTGTAAGATATAATGTGTAAGTAAGAAACAAAAACCAACAAAGCTTTATGCATAGCCATGCAGATTCTAAACTGTTTAGTTTACAGAGTTTTCTTGAGACTCTATCATGTACTTTGAATATTCTAATTTTGTTTAATTAATTTTCATCATAAATAAACTGCTAAATGCATAGGTATTGATTGTAGTTAATAGTTGAACTCTAAGATTAGTTTACCTATATACATACATGTACAAGCTTTATGATATATTTGTTTAGATATGTGAATTATTAATATATTTCTGTTTTTTGGTCAATATGCACTGTAACTAAGGTGTCCTTTAGGAATTATCCAATTAAGGATTAGAAACTTAAAGATCTTAAATACTTTCTTGGGGGTTTGTTTGTATGGAGAAAATATAAATCTGGTGTAAGGCAGGCAAGCTTCTTATTTTTCTGGCTCCATTGTTATACTTTTATTATATATGTGTGTGTGTGTATGTATGTATGTATGTATATTGTAGCTAGAGTTTTTCTGCCTTGCCCACAGTCAGGACAAATCTTTGTCACCCGCCAGTCCCACAGCCACTCAGACCCAACCAAGTAAACACAGAGACTTATATTGGTTACAAACTGTATGGCCGTGGCAGGCTTCTTGCTAACTGTTCTTACAGCTTAAATTAATCCATTTCCATAAATCTATACCTTGCCACATGGCTCGTGGCTTACCGGCATCTTCACATGAGGCTTGTCATGGTGGCGGCTGGCAGTGTCTCCCTCACCCAGCTTCCTGTTCTCTCAATTCTCCTCTCTGTTAGTCCTGCCTATACTTCCTGCCTGGCCACTGGCCAATCAGTGATTTATTTATTGACCAATCAGCAACACATTTAACATACAGACTATCCCACAGCAATATATGTATATGTATATATAACCTATTCAAACTGGTGTTATATGTGAAGATGTCCTGGGCATTTTTGGCAGCACCACAGCGTAAGACCTGGTATAGTGGCAAGTTGAACATCTACCTTGGTAGCCTTAGAACTCTGAGACGCAGAGCACTGATAGAAGCATACGGAACCACAGTTCCTGGATGGAAATCCACCCAGATCTAGCTGATTCCTTGGCATGATCATCAGAGAGGCCATGGTTCAGTTTCTTTTCCAACACTGTTGATCTGAATTGACATATTAAATATTTTAAAATACAGAGACAAATAAAGGTTTTTATCTTAGTGATTGTGCTACTGCATACATATGGAGTCAGCATGATGTTTAACGTCTGTAAACATCATGGTGGCTTCCTGGCTGCCTCTTCTCTTCATTATGTTGAAGATTTTATCAAAATGCTTATAACTAATTTATGTTCTAAAATATTTTGCATAATGATTTTTTGAAATCAACATTTTGATTGGATTTCTCTAAATTTAAAAGCACTGTAAAGCCCAGAAAAAGGCCTGGCTACTGTTTAAACTTCGTAAGAGGGATGCTAAAATACCTTTATGTTCTTTTGTACCTTCTATGCTAACTTGGGCTCATAATTCTGCATCAGTTACATGCAAAACAAGGAAGTGCAAATGTAGGTTGACATTGATTGAATATTTTAATCTCTTTATGATTTACTTAAATTATAATCTGACATCACAAAATAATGGCCAGAGCTTTAATTTTTTTTCAGTTGTTTTGGGGTCTCTCACAGGTTTTTAAGTGATAAATAACACTGACATTTCAATCATCCAACACAACCTGAGTGATGTGGTAATGTGGGTGTGCGCTAATGGGGAAAGACTGTTGTCAATGAATAGGGATGTGCATAGGTACTTAATGATAACGGCCCTATTTTATAATGCCAGCACATCTCTTAAGGCTCTAGCCAACGAATACTGCCATTTGCTACATTCTTTAAAGAGGCTCAGTTAGTCACTAAGGCCAGTTAGTTAAGGAGGTGTCTGAGAGGGGTGAGCCCGTTTGTCAGGATCCATTGGCCAGTGACCACATCTGTCACTTGACAGCACCCCAAGAACCAACATCTTCCCACTTGACTCTGGGTCTTTAGAAGAAAGCTTCTAGATTTTTCTAACATTCAATTTTCCTCATCATTTTGGAACCAAAATTCCATTTTGTCATTTTCCTGAATTTTAGACAAATAACCGTTCAAAAAAATAAACATGTATTTAGATCACTGACTGAAAAGAAAATGGAAATTTATTGACATTATTATCATTAAATATATGAATGGAAATGAGAAGGATTATTATCAAATTCCGATGATTCAGTCCTTTAACTTTTTCTTCCATTTACCTCTTTACCCAAGCGAATAGCAAACTTTGGTTTTCCACTTCTCTTCTTGCTCCTGCCTGCCCTCTAGTGCAGACTTTGTAGAATAGTGAAGTCAGTCAGCATTTCAAGACCTGAACAAGGATGGCAGACATTCTAATGTAGGAGGGGGAAAATTTCATACCCCTAGTCAGAGAACTACAGGTATCTAATGAGTGCTGAGATGTTCTTTTAATGAAACATCTGATATTTGGGATGCGTTTTCATTATTCCTATTGTGTTCATCTGAATATTCACATGTTTAATCTTATGTTTCTTATTTCAGCATTACTACCATTGCCAACAAAATTTTTACATTCTAAACAAAATGGTTATTCTTTGACTATGCATCTAATCAATTTCCCTTTTCAAGACTTAGCTGATGTATACTGTTTTGTTTATGGACCCTAATGCCTGTCTTCTATCTGTGAGGCTGGATTTTGCTTGAGTTTAGTGTAATATGATATATGAGACTAACCCTTTTATAAATCCCCTCCCACAATTATAACGTTAGAGCCATGCAGTTTCTGATTGACCGTTTTGCACCGCTGTGGATGGCTGTTCAGAGGCCATGCAGCCTTTCTTGGCCACACTTAGCATGTGAGGGGTCTAGTAGTCTATTCATTGTATTGATGCTTTACACTCTTGTATCTGCGCTCTTCCAAGCAGATTATCATCAGTATTGCATTCTGGTTTTTTACTCAATTTGTCCCTTGTTTTCTGGTGACTGTGAACTGTGATATAATGATTTTCATTCCTAGAGAATTAACTATATATAGAATAATAAATAGCAGCTGCATACTTGTGTATCAATGACTTCCTTGCCCTCATGATTTTTACAGAAACAAGAAACTTCTCCCCGGTTCTGTCAGATTATCTGTTTACCATTTATTTATTGGTAAATCTAATTAGAAGAAGTCATTTTCTCATCTCACTTCTTTAATTTACTTGGTTCATATTGTATAAAAACCACCTTGTATGTTCACTTGGAATGGTTGACCGCTAAGTTTAAAGAAGTATTTATTGTCTCTATTATGAGCTAGTGATAGTGATATATCTCTTGGTCTTATGAATGTCTTTCTGGTTTAAAAATAGCCTGCATTCTGTCTGCATAAATATTAAAAGCAATAATTTATCTTCATCATCTTTATGTGAGGGCTAACTTTTACTTGATTTTTCCAGTGTTTCCAAGCCAGCTTTTGATCACAAAGGGTGCTTGGAGTTACTAGACTTGTGTATTTGTCCTTAGTAAACTGAAGTGGTTAACCTAAGACCATCTGTAAAATGCTACAGGCTGAGATTTTATTGTCCAAGGTACTCAAGGACAGAAGTATGTGAGGTCTAAGGGTCTTTCTTTCTTTCTTTCTTTCTTTTTTTTTTTTTAATTCCGGAATATTTGCTTCTGTATAACAAGATACCTTTGGAGTGGCACCTGGGTCTAAATGTATAATAAACTTTTGTTTCATGTACACACTGTACAAATGCCTGAAAGTAAATTTATGAAATATTTTAAAATAATTTTACATGAAAGTTTGTAGACATTGAATTATATGAAAGCATTTAAACATTGAAAAGATTTTGGGTTTGAAGATGTTTTAGATTTGGGGTTTTCAGGAATGTTTAACCTGAAACAAATAGATTGTTGATAATCAACAGGATAGAATGCAGTATGTTTATTTTCCAAAAATTTTGGAGAACATGCACATAAGCACACAAAAATGTGGTCACTAACTGGGAATGGCTGGCCCATGCCTGTAGTCTCTGAACTCAGGAGGCTGAGAGAGGAGTTTTACAAGCTAAAGACAGTTTTGGCTACAGAGTGAATTCAAGGCCAGCTTGGGCTATATAATGAGGCATTATCTTGAAAGAAAAGGAAGAAAAAAATGAAGCAAAGCATAGTATTAAAACATTAGTGCACTTAGTGTTGCTGCCAAGAAGGCATTTGCAGTGTCTCAGCAGTGACTCCCAGAAGTGAAGATGGGTGAGGAAACATGATCTTCTTGAATATGAAGTTTTTGGTTCTCTGGTTTGTTTTTCATTGGTGTTTGTCATTCCATATTAAGATGTGAAACAAATTCTTTCCTCTTTTGAACAGAAAAGCAGTTTGCAAATTCACTTAAATAGTTCTTAACTATTATCAGTTCTGATTTGCAACTCCATGGATATGTGTAGCTAGAGTTTTCCTGCCTGGCCCACAGTCAGGACAAATCTCTCTCACCCGCCAGTCCCAAGCCGTTCAAACCCGATCAAGTAAACACAGACACTTATATTGGTTTCAAACTGTATGGCCGTGGCAGGCTTCTTGCTAACTGTTCTTACAGCTTAAATTAATCCATTTCTATTAATCTATACCTTGCCACGTGGCTTGTGGCTTACCGGTACTTTACATCTTCCTTGTCCTGATGGCGGCTGGCAGTGTCTCCCCTCCCAGCTTCCTGTTCTCTCAATTTTCCTCTCTGTTAGTCCCGCCTATACTTCCTGCCTGGCCACTGCCAATCAGTGATTTATTCATTGACCAATCAGCAACACATTTGACATACAGACCATCCCACAGCAGATATGTTCAGATGTAGAAACAGATGTTATAGCCCATTGGGATGCAAACAGAAAATTTCATGATATAAAATTATTCCTTTAGAGATAATCTGCAACAAGTCAGATATTTTATACATTTCAAGTATATTTACATAATGATGTGAGGCCATCCATGTCTCCCACATACTTGTTTTAATACAGTGTAGAAATATTTACCTTTTAAATAGTACTTTTAAGTTCTTTCTCATTTGTATATATGTGTATACATAATAAAAATAAAACAATAAAAATGGAAATATGAATTAAAAGAATGGTACAAATTTTGGGTGAAAAGTATACAAAATGCAAAGATCAACATGTAGGAAAAATTTAAATCAAATGTGAAGGCGTTAAAAAGTAGTTTAATATCCAAGGCATCAGTGAAGTGATTTCTATGCACCTTTCTCAAAAAATCTATTGGGAGAGATAGTCCATCGATATTAGGTCTAAATAAAGGAATACACCATTGCCAACTTTAAGGGAAGTTAAGGTATTCTCCATAATGTAAGTCAGTAAGATGAGATCTAATACCTCATTAAAGTCAGGTCACAAGACCATGAGACAGAGATCTTCATGATACCCTATTAACAGATTGACTCATGCATTTTCCATTTGTGCTGATTGAAAGTTTGAAAACGAATATATGCTAGAAACATGAGACAATATGGGAATTGATATTTCTACTCAAGTAGCACATCTGGGCAGGCAGAAACATGTGTGTAGATAGTGGGAGCGAAGGTAGAGAGAAAGGACACTATGGTCCTTTCCATTGTGGAAAGCCAAAAGGCAGGAGGTACTGGTACAAACTTAATTTCATGATATTGAGGAAATATTTTAAAGAAAGAATGAAAAGAGGCATACATGTCATTGCTACTGGAGAGAAAGAACTCGAAAACACTATTTAAAACGAAAGTTATCTTTATACTGTATTAAAACAAGTATGTGGGAGACATGGATGGCCTCACATCATTATGTAAATACACTTGAAATATGTAAAATATCTGACTTATTGCAGATTATCTCTGAAGGAATAATTTTATATCATGAAATTTTGTTCGAACCCAAATGATTCAAGGACAGGAGCATGTAGGAGTTGTGGTCTTTATGTAGACACCACCTCAACTTCTCCATGTTCTCTGAATTTTGTGGGTATTGTCCTCAGCAGTGGGGCCTTCCTGTCAGTTTGTGGAGAGCAACCACATGGGTCCTTTGGGGATTCCCATGGGACCCCTTTAGCCAACAAGTCAGTAGATGTAACCCAGTCCCAGTACTGGAAGCTTCATTTGGTGACAAGAGATGGCCAGTTGGGGCTTGATCTCTCCCATTATTTGATGTTCTCATTTAAATCATCTTCAAATATGTATATACTTTATAGGAAACTTCTTCTGTATTATGTTTCTATCCTGCCCCTCAAATGACCCTTAATTTTATCTGCCTCTCCCTGTGCCATCCCTGGGCGAGTGGTCCTGGGTGCTATAAGAAAGCAGGCTGAACATGTCATGAGGAACAAGCCAGGAAGCAGCCTTCCTTTGTGGACTCTGCATCAGTTCCTGCTTCCAAGTTCCTGCTCTGACTTCTCTGGATAGAGTTATAAACTGAAAGATGAAATACCTCCCTCCACACCTTCCCCCCCCCCCACCCCCACCAAGTGCCTTTTAGTCATCGGGCAATAGAAACTAGTACAGGTCTGTACTTTTTTAAAAAAGGTTTTTAAAATATATTTCATGTTTTATGTACATTTATATATATATATATATATATATATATATATATATATATATATATATATATATGCATGCACCACATATATTCCTACAATTGGGTGTTAGCTACCATGTAGGCACTGTGAATTGAACCAGGGTCCTATGTAAAACAGCAAGCATTCTGAACCTCTGAGCCATCTCTCCAGCCCCATGAGTCTTATTTTTATACTCATGTCTTTTCAAGTTGAAGCTCGTGATATCCAGTGCATGATTTACTGATTTGATGATCTACTGTTTTCTCAAGTCTCCTGGGTTGATTTTCTCATGCTGATATCCACGACATCCCTGAGCCTCTTCCTTGCTGTATTTGTCTCTTTGTATAGCTTTTCTCATGCTTATGTTTCAGCTGATCTTCTGAGATTTTCATCGATGCAGTCATATATTTGGAACTCCTCCTTTATGATGCCCCTTTCACAGCATCTCTTTTGTATTGCTGGCATGTTTTTTTTTTTTTTAACAAGCAAAGAGTATTGATAACAGTTGTTTTTTTACAGTTCCTTGCCTTTACACATGAATCTATTTCTTCCTAGTTGTTTTTTTTTTTTTCTGTATATTTGTTTTGTCTTCGGCCCCCAATGTTTGAGGTTCTCCTCAGCTATCTCCTGGCCCTGAACTAGTGACTCATGCATGGGAGTATGGCATACTGAAAGAACTGCCTGGAAGCTTCCAGATAGAACTTTTCACTAATATCCTTCACTTATGGGATAAAAGGGGAAGAGAGCTGTTTTGCTCTTTCTTTAGCCTTTGGCTTGCTCTTGACCTGCTTAAATTCCCCAGTGAAGAAGGCAAAGCCTGGTGGGGAAAGAAGACAGGAAGGACTCAGTGTCCACTGTATATTGCAGCTAGTGCTCCCACCTTCCTTGTGCTCTGTTTCTTAAGTCCCTGACTTGTAGGGAAGAAAAGGAAAATAAAATGTCCAGTACTGTAAGCACAGGATTTCTGCTCCCAGTCTTCTTCAGCAGTGGGAGAGAACGGTTACTAGACTGGAGGGCATCTGCATAATAAATGAATATTTATTGTTTTGTTTTTGAATTTTTAAGACAAACAGTCTGCTATGGGAGGAAGCAGGAAGTAATATTTTGCATCCTCTTTTTCATCATGTTGTCCCTAGAGGCAACTTAGGTCATCACGTTAGTATGAGTTAAGCCAGATTTACAAAGAATGAATTTACTAGGACAGGGTGATATGTGGACATAGCTGCAGGGACTGTTTCTGACAGGTATCCACACTCTTGTGTAAATAGACTCCTAGCAAATGGCTTGCAAGACGAGGTGTTAAGAGAAACTGTTTAATTTCACTGTACTTCAGAAATAGACTTGCAGGTGAGTCCTCTATCATACAGAAGAGTGTGAACATCCTGGAATCTAGTATATGGGTGGATTAAGTAAGTGCTGGCCAGCAAGCCCTGGGAGTCTTCCTAACTCTGTCTCCCCCATCACCAAGATTATAGGCACAGCAGTAACCACCTTTTTAATATAGGTGCTTGAGATCAAATTTAGGGGCTCATGCTTGCCTAGTGATCACTTTGATGACTCAGCCATCTACCCAGACCACCTGGTTTGACATGTTTTAATAATTTTTACTCAAATTATTCTCTAAAGTTTGACTAATTAGTGTAAAATGTAAGAAAGTCTAGGGAAGGTTATCACAGATATTTTTCCTAAATTCCTCATTTTCTGATTCAACTCATGTATAAAAAAATACAATAAATGTACTCTGTACAATATGTTGCCATATTACATTTATTGTTTCTGATATATAACATTAGTTTTTTTAACCAAACAATCTATAATTCAATATTTTGTTGAAATTTGGTACAATTACAGTCCACACAGATATGGTTTGAGAGGAATTTTTAAACTGGACATTGGTAAGAAGATAATTTACTCAGTAACATGGTATGTAAGAGCTCTGATCACAGTACCTGAAGCAGAACAGATATTAACTAATACATGCTCTTTTCATGTGACATACACATACCGATCTCTTCAGATAAGATATAGGTATTTATAATCATGATTTTAAGAATAATAAAATGTGTTGCAGAGTATTATAAAGTTATCCAAGACAACTATATGGAAGATAGGAATACCTGCTATTAAACCCAGAAAATCTGCCCCTAGGAGATCATTCCTGTGTAGATAGTGTCTCCCATCAAAGATGGTAGAAGAATCCCTGTAATAATATAAACACTTAGATATGTAAGCTGACAGAGAAGAGATATGTGGTTTGAGATATGTGGTTTCTGATTTTTTTCTACACGTTTTGCATATTAAATGTGGAGGAGTGTACTGGTGTTAGTTTTTGTTAACTTGGCACGAACTGTCACTAGGGAAGAGAGAACCTAAATTGTGGAATTGTCTCCTTCAGCTTGTCCCATGAACATGTCTGTGGAACATATTCTTAATTGATAATTGATGTAATTAAGGTTCTGGACCACTGTGGGAGTTTCTGTCCCTGTGCAGGTGGTCCTGGGCTGTGCAAAAAAAAGTAGCTAAACAGGCCAGAGGAAGTAAGCAGAAACCATCATTTCTCCATGGATACTGTTACAGTTTCTGCTTCCATGCTTATGCCACAATTTTCCTCAGTTATAGATTGCGATTCCCAGAGTTATAAGGTGAATTTAACCCTTTCCTATCCAAGTTTGTTTTGGGCAGTGTTTTATCCCAACTATAGAAAGCAATTTAATACAATGATATGCCTCAGATCAACCTTGTGATACGATAAAAAAAAACTAGTGCTAAGTTTCAGATAATCTGGATTTTAAATGCTGGCTTCATTATTTGACTGTGTACAGATTAATTACTCAAGATTTGAATTTATTATCTGAAAAATGAGACTGACATTATTCATCCTTAATATTAATATTAATAATTAAGAACAATCTCTACAGTACTGTTTCATTGAAATCTTTTTACTCAACTAAATACAATTATTCTAATTTAATGGATAAAATTGTATTCTGAAAGTATTTTTTGTATTTATAACTCTATGAGACATAAGTAGATATCCTATGAAGTATAAATAGACGCTTATGAAAACATCAAAATATCTGTCTTTTATTTGAAACTTTGTCACAAATGCTTTCGTTTTAATTTAATGTTTTTTCATTTCCTGGACAGAAGGCTGGGAGGCTGTCCTCATCCTCACTCTTTATTCTTTTACAGAGAAGTCCATTGATAACATGCTCTTACGAAGCTCAGGAAAATTAAATGTGGGCACCAAGAAAGAGGACGGCGAGAGTGCAGCCCCCACTCCTCGCCCCAAGGTCCTTCGCTGTAAATGCCACCACCACTGTCCAGAAGACTCAGTCAACAATATCTGCAGGTAGGTAATAGAAATAGTTCAAAGTTCACTTTCACAAATGGTCACATACCATTTTAAACATGCATTAATGTTTCCAAAAATATGATCTGAAGGATGTTGCTGTATTTAGAGAAATATCTAATCTTATTTTACCCTGAAATGGTATTTGAGACATCCCTTTTACCTAAACATAAACAGAACACAGGTCTCAGGCTCCTTACCAATGAACAAAAACTATTGTGCCTTTCCATATTCAGTTTACATAGATTTCATGTAAATATGCTGACCTTGTCTTAACTACTCATCATACTGATGTTGCTCATATTTTGCACTAACAGATGAATAAACTGCTCTGGAAAGCAGTTTTGTGATAAAGTTTATGTGAATCCAACAGATGTTAGGAGACACATTGTTACAGTACTACAACTATGAAATTGGAAATATGAAATTGGAAAACATGTTTTAACGAAGACTACTGGGGTCCAGTCCCTCTATAGTTATCTCCCAGAGTTTTAAAAGAGACACTACCAGCAGCAGATTAGTTAATCTGAGGGATTCTCTGATAAATCTTTGTACATGAATCACTTTAGTCCATTCACTTTATTCTTCTGAGTCAGTTCCCTCTCTACACAGCTTCAATTCTATTCTCATACTTAGCTCTTCTCTGTCCCTTCCTCTCTGGTCCTCTCATTGTTCTATCTAAGTTCCTTCCATCTTTGTTCCCTCCTCTCTCTCCAGTCCAGTTTAAATACACATACATCTGCAATTCTCTGCTTTCTGCTCGGGTGGGGCAAGTCTGCTCAGTACGTAGGAAGCCTGTGTCATAGCTTGATGCACCTGGTATATGTGAAAACCTTTTTGTTCTGAGTTAATTGTTAAAGGGGAAGTCTAGAGTTACCAATAAGGCTATGAGAGAAAGAAGGGTTAAGCTTAATTTGCACAAGAAACAAAACCCTGTACCTAACATCTGCCTGACCTTGGCAGTTGTCTCCATATGGGTATTTACCTTATAGTAGGAGACTAGCAGGTGGTCTGGAATGTTTATCTGTCTGTAGTCTGTCCTTGGAATTGAGAAATATCTCAGATAAAATGCTTTTGTCCAGAGATGGCCCTAGCCGGGCATTGCTAATGATGATAGTTACAGAAAGACCTGAAATTAGGGATCTGGCCATGTGACTTTTAGCATAGTTGGGAGATGTATATCCAAATATTTTAATTGTATAGGGGAAATTGTGCCCAATGAATGATCAGACACACTGTTCTAGGGATGGAAAAGCTACAATAGCACACAAGAAATTCATAGCAGGAAATGACTAACATTCCAAAGCCAATATCACCAAGACTCCTTAAACCTTGGGTTTATCCTCTGGAAATACCCTTGGCTTCTTCCAGGTATAGCTTTGTCTTAGTGAGCTAAATTCCTACTTCATATTTCTGCAGCCTGCAGGAATGTTTTATAAAAGAAGAATTCAGTTTCAAATAATGTAAAGCATTTTTCTTTGTACTCGTCTTTATACAGCTGTATCCATTTTGCTGGTTATGATATCTGTTTGTCTTCTAGAGTAAGGGAAGAGTATGTAAAGAGCCATAGCCTCTTGAGACCAAAGCAAGACAAGAGAGAAAGGGCTCAGCTACCCATACATCATGGCTTCTGGGAAGGACAGTGTCAGAGCAGAGTGTGCATGCATTAGGAATGGCCATAGACTCCAAGTTTTGGAGTCCAGAAAAAGTATCTGGGTAACTGCTTAGACCATCATCAGAAAGGAGGACATATCAAACTAAGTTAAATGCTTTCACTGTTGTGGAGAGCTTTTATAATGTTTATCATGATAGGGAATCTAATACAGGTTATTGTACTAGTATCCCTAGTCCAAAAATTACACATTTAAAATGTTCCCAAAGCACAACCATGATACTACTAGTGGAAATTTCCTCACCTGACTTCATGTGATGGGTCACAGTCAAAATGAAGGCACACTAAAAATATTGTTTAAAATTATGTCCCTGCTATGTTTATATAAGACACATAAGATATAAATAAACTTCACTGTTGGATATAAGTCCCAGTCCCAAGATATCACATTAAGAATATGTAAATATTCTAAAACTCTAAAAGAAAAACAAAATAGAGCAGTGACCAGTGTTGGCTAGGGATCACACTGCCTTAAAAACATAGAGGCTTAAAAATGAAATGTTTGTTTTTCACTTAGAGATGCTGAGCTTTACTGGGTTGGGTGACCTTGGCTTGAGGGTGATTATTAGATTCAGGCTTGCCATACATCTCTTCTTTCTTTTGGAACAGCAGCAAAGCAGGACATACAGGACATACTTTCTATTATGTATGTAAAAGAGCAACTTCCTGAAGCCTCTGCCTCCTGTGTTTTGATCATGCATTAGCCAGATTAAGTAGTAGAATGAAGCTCTAGGTCAAAGGGAAGCCATGCTTATGGATGAGGGCCAGTAATGGAACATGGTCTACTAGAGCAGAGCAGAGCCTTGAGACACTGAATAGGTGGGTCAAGAAGAATGTCCTAAGGGAAAAACAGAAATAAGAGTCATGGAAACCAAGGCTAGAGAGGGAGATAGTTAAGTCAACTACATTAAATGCAATTAGAAGTCAAATGTGACAGGGACTGGAAGTGGAAATCAGAACTGACAACATTAATCAGAGCAAGGTAGAGTTAAGGCAGAAGAAATGAATAACAGATTGATATGGGATTTTAATTATGTGATTGTCAACTTTTGATTTATTATAGCAAAGGAAAACAGAAATAAACTCCGTAACAATAGTGACAGAATCTCTCAAAAGAATGTGAATATATCACTGCAGTCAGCATTGATGTGTTGACGTGTAGAAGTCAACATAAAACTAGTATTTACTGAATGATCCTATGTTTACTTTCACCTATCTAAATCATCACAAAATTCTTGTGAAGAATGCAGTATTTCCTGTTTATTTCCAGGTAAGAAATGTAAAGTTCTGAAAGGTTAAGTTATCCTTAGTCAGTTTGATGATATGATAAAAATTTGGCCAAGACTCCAAGTTACGAATTCTTGGTCAGCAGCCAACCCTGTTGGGTTCTCTGAGGACATTCCCTCTTGAGTATGATACTCATTTTGTTAGTGAGGAGCTGAGTCCAGTTGAATTTTCTCATGTGTGGATCACAGGGACTGCCTTTGTTCTTTGTCTAAGGCCAAGAAGAAGCACTTGACTTTGTCTCAGTTCTATGAGGCCATACTCTATTCTTTCCCTCCAAGGCAATACTTCTCAAGACCTTTCTGTTAAAAGATACCCCCTGCACACACAAAGTTATGCATGAGTACTTGCCTAAAGTACACTCAAGATTAATTATTAAAACCATTCATTTAAAAGCTTGTAAATTATTTGTCCTTTTTAATTTTTTAGTAAGTTTCAACAGACATGAATTTATCATATCAAGTTGCTATGCAAGTTTCCATTTCTGCTTTAATCTGTTCACAGACCTGCAGGGAACAGTTTACTGTCCTGACTCTTGAACTCTTAGGCAAAACAGCTCTAAGTATCTAATGAGTGAGGTAAAATCTGGTATATGTTGTGTACCCTGAGGCTTTGTTGTATGATGAATTGCTAAACAGTCTTATTAATAAAAAACCCAAAGCCAGATATTGGGGTGAAAACTGAGAGATCAGAGGAATAGAACAAGCCACAGCCAACCTCACCTTACTAACTCCTCAGCCTCCAGAGAGAGAGCTACTTCCTGTATACTCATGCCTATATACCTCTCTGTGCCCTGCAATCTTACTTCTCTCTCTGCCTGGCTACATTACTTCCTCTTTCTGTATAGCTCTATCACTTCCTGTCTGTCTGTACAGACCTCCAGACGTCTATGATTAACTAGTGCTGGGATTAAAGGCATGTGCCCCCATACCTGGCTCTGTTCCTAGTGTGGCCTTGAACTCACAGAGATCCGGATGGATCTATGCCTCCCGAATGCTAGGATTAAAGGTGTGTGCTACCACTGCCTGAACTCTATGTTTAATATAGTAGCTGGCTTTTTCCTCTGATCCCCAGATAAGCTTTATTGGGGTACACAAATAAAATATCACACTTTGTACCAGGCAAAATTCCCTCCCTCCATCAAGCTGAATGTCTCAAGTAGATTTATTATTCAACATCACTTCCACAACCCTGGAGAAAGCAATCCAAAAGGGAGACAAGAACCAAGAATGCTTCATGCTTAACAGCCATTGTGAAATCTCACAGGCTGTCAGAAAACATTGGTGGAGTTTAGAGGTTTGTAAATTCTTCAGTACTCTTGGTTGTTTTACCAGACAACAACAAGGTCAAAGGTAGGGATGTGTCTCCTACCAAAATTCATGTCACTTCTATTGCTTATGGCATGCATGCTAGAGGATTTAGTTAGTATGTATAGTTAGTTATTGAGTCATATTTGTGGTGAACACCTTTGATCCCAGTACTAGATAAATAAATGTAGGGGGATGGTTGCAAACTCAAGATCAGCCTGGCCTGTATAGCAAAAAAAGAAAAAAGAATCATGACTGATTATAACATTAGTATGAGTACACTGTTTGTATCTATAATCACAAGTCAGAGGCAAAGCCATTGAGACTTCTCCTTTAAGGTAATGTCTGTCTTCTAAATATGCTTCCAGATGTCATGTTGCTCTGTAGTCCTTCTGCTTCCTGATTTTGTTGGTGGGACTGCAGATCATTACGTTAGCCTTGAGAATTGCAAAGTCTGACACAGTTCTTCTTAGGTGGTTTTCACCATATCATGCTCTGTGTCATTTTCCCATTCTAGCAAATGTTGTCTCGGATTTGCTGATGATTTTTCTATATATACTTTCATCTGGTTTTTAAATCCCTTCTTCTTAGATATGGCCCTTGATAGTCACTTTTTTGTTCCTGTCTCATGACCATCCTCGAGTTCCTTTAATCCATTACACGTGTCTATCCATTTGTAATAGCTATTGTTGATTTATCTTTCAGGGATGATTTTTAATACTTCCACGTTTAAATTATTGGTTTCTGATTAGAAATTCTCCTATATGGGCAATTTTTAGGTATAATAAGTTAGCATGCTTGTTTGTATAAAGAATGTAGAAATGACACTAGCTGCTTCAAAGTGGAAGTAGATATGTTTTCAGTTATTGTCTTTGTGGTTGTTATCATTGGTAGGAATTCCAACCATGCCCCCATGGTCGTGTGTGCCTGGTGGGACACTTAGTCATCTCCGCCTAGTCATTTCCAGTCATATGTCCTGGGTAACCCATGGCCCATGGCTGCCTGTTCGCATAATCGCGCAGCGCAACCACGTGTTCTATGCACATGCGTGGAGTAGGCATGTGGGCCTGAGTGCACAGGTGTGAGCTGGCCCTTAAAAGGCAGGCCCCATGTTCCCTGCTCTTTTCTCACATGTCCTTCCACAGGCCTGATCACATCTGTCCCTTTCTCCTTGACTTGATAAAACTCTTGTTAGTAGATTCTGTTGTTTTGTGACTTTTCCTTGGGAGTAAGAGTGCCGCTAAAAAAACCATCAATCATCATCTTTTTTTCCTCCTCCTTCACCTCCTTCTCCTCTCCATTACTCTTCTCCCATTCTTTCTCCTCCTTCCTTGATATAGTCTCTCATTCTGGAGCCCTCACTGGCTTGGAACTCTCTTTATAGGTCGGGCTGGCCTTGAACTTACAGAGATCCACCTACTTCTGCCTCCAGGATGCTAGCCAACTGTATATCTTGAAGCATAAGAGTGAAAGCAAAGCTAATGGCCATACTAAATGTCATTAGAGCCATCCAATATTTCCAGTGTTGGTCAGTCCAACTAACAACCAAGGTTTATTGAGTTTATCTTTTCTAGTAGGAGGTGTTGATTTCAATTATAGTTACGAGAATGTTGACTCCTTCCCTAGAACCTGTGATTTTGTCATTACTCTGATATTTCCAAGTCAGTGATAGAGGATTTTATAAGGCATAACTATTTTTGTACATCTCATCATCAGAAATAAGACTAAATGGGACCAATTTGCTGTCCAGTTTAATTCAAAATGAATTGGACTTCTTCAGATTATCCACTGAAGATTTCAGAGCAAAGAAAGAAAATGTCATCTCTCTCAGACAATAATATTAATATACAGATTGACCAGTTCAAAACTGGGAGAGAGGAGTCCTTTTAAAGGGCTCTTAGAGATTATAGGGTCTGCACAGGGTAGTGAGATACTTAGTGAATGTACAATTGGGACAGTGTTAAAAAATGTGTGCTTCATAGAACAATAAGCCCATCCCTAAATCATCAGTGTAAGTGCTAGAGAAGGATGCTGTGTAGAGAGAGACATTTGTTTTTGAGAACCGAATCAAAGGCAGCACTCCTCCTGAGACTGTCATCCATGCTGTTAACTTCACACACACACCCCCAGGAAAAGACAAAGAAGGGGACAGTAGTATTACTGCATTTCCTTCTGACTCTGTGGGAATCAACTCATCTCAGAGGCTGGGGAGGGCACCAGTGAAACCCTTAGGAATCTGTGCTTTTGGAAACTGCCACTGTTCCTCATTCCTTGCTCTTGCTCAGTCAGCTGAGAACACTAGGCAGCTTCTGATTTCTGTCGCTGCTGCCTGAAGCTGATGAATTTCTTTCCTGTAGAGTCAGAGTCTGTGTAGTCCATGTGCTCCTCAAACCAAGACTGCCTCGTCCTCATGCGGCCTCCTTTGGTCCCTGATGCTTGAGTGAGATCCACAAATGAAACGAGCTGCCTTGAACAAAGCTTCATGTGGCTTTGGCCACTTGAGAAGCATCTACAAGATCAAACAGCAGCGGCACAAACTGTGTGTACCATAAGATTACCTGTGCTGCAAATTTTGAAAACTTACTTGTTCCCTTGAACGTGAAATAGGTATTTTCAAAGACAGGGCGTTCTCAGTCAGTCAGCCCTTTAAAATGGATTCTGATTGAAATTTAAACTCAAAGGAAATTAAAGGATTTGAGAATTTGGTACAGCTTTAAAAATGTGCAGGGCTATGTATTGATCAGTGAGGAAAACTGTTAATCCTTGGAGGCATGAGCTCATAACTGCTGAACTATCTTGCTAGCCCTATTCCCCTCCCTTTAAATAAAGGTATTGTTGCTGTCATTTTAGATGACTTGTAAAATTGCTTTCTCTCCCTCAACAATAACTCATGGAGGAACTGGGTTCCAGGGGGTTGTTCTAAATCCATTTAGAATAGAAATGAGAGGAGTTAAAAATCTTTGCAGTTCCTAGATGCATACCAGCAAAGGGCTACTAACTTCCTCAGACCTTCAAAGCAGGGGTACCCCCTTCTTGCTAGTATGAGTTCACTAGGTGACACTGAAAATCTAAGGCAGTGTCTCCTTCCCACCTTCTAGATGTTTCAAACATTCCTTTGCTTTTAGAATACTGTACAAATTTAAAGAGACAGGAACCTGAAGACCTATCTATCCAAGGATTGCAACAAATGGTATCACTACTTTGACCTCATGTAACCTTTAACTTACCAAGTGTTTGGCATTTTTATTGAGTAACCACAGGAATATCAGAATCCATGACTGATTTTCTTGGTAGGCAGTGTACCCAATTTTCAGTCCATTTGTCACTGGTTCTTCCCTCTCTGTGACACAGAAGGTCATCACATTAATTGACAATTCTATTAATTGACTCTGTGCCACTGCCCTTCTCATTCAAAATCATTTCTGTAGCCAGACGATTCATCCTACATTCATCCATGTATTTCACTTCTTAAAAATATTTTTACTTTGACTTCCTTTATGATTTTTAATCTTATCACTTCATCTGTTATGGGAATGATGACACAGCCTTGAATACCTAGGCATCAGAATATTAAAAAAAAAAAACCAACTGATGGAGGGTAATTGTCATTTATGACACCTAATAGACATCTTGGTGGAGGGCGGAGTCGGCCATTTTGGACTCTCAAGATTTGCTTGTTTCCATTTGAGCTTGCTACAGAGTTAAAATCTCTCAAGTGGTGCTTAGGCTTCTGGACTTGTTCAGCCTGTTTCCAGTTAATGCCCTGTGCTAGACAGAAACTCCAGTGTGAAGTTGATAAGTTTATAAATTACATTTGCTGTGTTGTTTATAAATTACATTTGCTGTGTTGCAGATGATAAACAATGAAATGGCTCTCTCCTCCTTTTTTAGTCTCTACATACTTGATTTCTACATGAATTTATGGCTTATGGTATAGTGATCCTTTTCTCCAGGATACCTTTATCTTCTTCTCTATCCCTAATATATACATGCATACACACATTTATTTTTATTTTATGTATATGGATATTTTGCCTGCATGTATGTATATGTACCACACCTACATACAATTCCAGGAGAAGCAAGAAGAGGGTTCTTGATATTTGGAACAGATGTTGTTAGCTACATGTGTGTGCTAGGAATTGGACTCAGGTCTTCTGGAAGAGAAACTAGTTGCTCTTAATTGCTAAGCCTTGTTCTTAGCCTTCTTTGTATTTCTAGGTGTCAGGTCTGCAAGCAGATTTGTATATTTTTAAAGTTTGATTTACTCTCCATAGAGTTTGTATTTAAATTGCCAACAAATTTATTCCTCCTCTCTTTTTCCTTTCTTTCTTTCTTTCCTTCCTTTCTTTCTCTTTCTTTTTCTCTCTTTCCTCCTTTCTTCTTCCCTTGTATTTTCTTTTGTCTTTGTTCTTATGAACTACCTTGATACTCATTTCTATACACTTTGATTTTGAGCAATACATTAAATCATCTCAGATATAATGTATTATGTTGACTGTTCTACTGCCTAGGAATTCTAAATGAGAAATACTTTACACTAATAGTCTGAATAAATAGAAAAAAAACATCAAAAACTCACAAGAGTAGTATTTACTCACATTGTTTGGAATGAAGTTCTGTCTTATTTATTGCCTTCAGTATTGTGTGTTTTACACTCCCATTGAGGTTTCAGTGAGTTGACTAAGAAGCCCCAAAGAATTTGAGCACGGGCTGTTCAGAGGCAGTTTTTCTTCTACAACTATTCATGCATTTGACCTTAGTCTAACACAGATATATCACTTGCTCTTCCTAGCCATTCATTAGTATGTTCCAACTCTGCCCTTCTAGTTTTTATAAACTGAGACATGTCAGATCACTTGAGACTTAGAAACTAAGTAAACAATTATAAGGATGTTGATGATAACTGAAGGGCTAATGCATGGCAGAATGCTGCTACCACTAATGCGAGTAGACAGACCTACAAATCATGGCTAATACTGTTCTCACAGCTTTGTTCCCATGACCTTTTAGAACTCCATTGTCATATTTGTCTTGGACACTGCACATGCATATGGATGAGAAGAGGATGGGAGATGTGGCTTTATGCTTTATTTCTAAGGACACAGATGGCAGCTTGTGACTTACATTGAGAATCCACAATATAAGTGCTGATTTATGAAAAGAACATAGCAGTTTGCATGCAGTCCTGTGTAAACCAGTTACTATTTTTAGTTTAGTCCCAGGATAGCAGATAACAAGTGGGAGTGAAGTAAGAGGACCTCCATTCAAAGCCTGATGTGACTATTTCTATTCAACCTCAAGTAGTCGTACTTTCTAATCAAGTCAATTCTCCCATATGTAAAATAGGAATATTATGTTCTTCTAATTATTGGTAAGAAAAATAAATATCATTGAACAATTAAATATTATTTTATCTAGAGAAACATTAAATTTTGTTATGTCAAAACTTTTCTTTCTATTGTCCATTCTTATCCATGTCCAACAGTGTTTGCTGCCATGCTTAACTGTGCCCCCAGCCCAACGAAGAGTACTAAGTCCCACACTTTCACTGCCTCCACTGTCAGGAGTGGCTGACCCCACCATGCCTGGCTCTGCCCAATGAGAGAGCCAGCCCCTGCATTCACTGACGTAGTTTCCAGCATTGTCTTCCTCTCTCTCTCTCTCTCTCTCTCTCTCTCTCTCTCTCTCTCTCTCTCTCTCTCTCACACACACACACACACACACACACACACACACACACACACACACACACACTCACACACACACCCTTAGTCTCCTCACATAAACGATGAGGATAGTACTATTTTCCTCAGGTTGTCTGTCTGGAAAGGTGATAGGGCCAAGATAAGTTTGCTAAGAGTGCAAATGCTTTTGAATGGTAATCAATGACACATGGAAATTTTGATCCTTCTCTCCCCTGAGTTTCTAAGTGAAGGGGAAACCATATGTGTTATGTGTTATGTGATATTTTGATTAGGGTCTGACAATTGGAGTCAGAGGGCAGACCTATCCACTAGCTAACCATAGAGGTTTGGAGGACTGTAGAGAGAGGGACAGGAAGTGGTAAGACAGGGCTGAGACAAGATCTTCTGGTGGAGGAACAGAGGTAAGACGTCACTATTGGCTGCTCCCCTGCTTCTCTAATCTTTCAGGTTTTTACCCCGATATCTGACTCCTGGTATTTATTGATAAGATTAATTAGATTTATATTTCACATTTGTTTTTAATGATTGGTGCATCCACTTTCATAGATTCAAATATTGAGATGTCCTCAACAGTTTGTAGTCTTAAAAAAAAAAAATCAGTCACTTTTTTCTGTTTGTGATGAAGCCAATGATATTAGGTTCATTTTATTTTCCTAAGTTGTGTGTTGTTTTTTTTTTTTTTTTTTCTCACTCTCGATGTACCTGTTTGGTCTTTAGCACAGATGGGTACTGCTTCACAATGATAGAAGAAGATGACTCTGGGACGCCTGTTGTCACCTCTGGATGTCTAGGACTAGAAGGGTCAGATTTTCAATGTCGCGTAAGGAAGATAACTTGAATTTACTTTGTAACCTACATTGACTAAATTTTCAAAAGTATTCAAGCAAAATAAAATAATCCTTTTGTTGTGGCTATCCCATGTTGAATAGTTTGTAAAATAGTTGAAAATTCTTACTAACCAATTCTCTCTTCATTTTCAAACCATGTCTTTAAATGAGCTATTAACATCTTACTTAGCTTCTATTTAGACCATCTTTAAAATCCAGATTATCTTTTATTTAAATTGAGACTAGATTATTTTATTCAATGTATGCTGTTTACTACAAGTACAATAATATTTTATACTGAAATGGAAATGTTGTAATGGTACGTGATAATTTGAAATAAATTTCATGATGGAAAGTAACATTTTCGATTTTGAGCAAAATTATTAGAACTTTAAATGTGTTCTCTAGTGACAATCTGTTAAATTTTAGGTGATATGATGTTGAAATTTAGAGGAAACCCACTAATAGTTTCTGCATTCCATTTTAGGACACTCCCATCCCTCATCAAAGAAGATCAATCGAATGCTGCACAGAAAGGAATGAATGCAATAAAGACCTTCATCCTACTCTGCCTCCGCTGAAGAACAGAGGTAAGGCAGGTGAAGAGGGGCTTTAGCTTACTGAGGACGAGCACTGGACTCTTTCTCCTTGCTAAATTCATTGGCACCTTGGCTATTTTTGCCTTTAATTTGTTTCATTACCCACTGCTGGAGTAGAGGGCTGAGACAAGCTGACATCATGAATGTCATTCAACAAATATGCAAGCAGATCTTGGCTTAGTGGCTGTATATAGCTTCATTCTTAGGGTCCTTGTCATTCTGCTTCTCCACACCTCTCCCCAGAAAGCTCCTCTTTGGAACACTTAGGAGTGTGCTGCTGGAGGTAGAGAACACGTAGTGCTGCACACTCACTCGTAATAAAATCCCACTGAAGCCTTCAAGCTTTTCAGATTAATTCATAGAAATTCACATAAGAAACTCAATTTTCTTTATTTCTATTTCAAGCAATATCCTAAGTGTTGTGGATACAGAAATAAATGAAGAAAATATTGCTTGCATAAGTATTGCTTGCTTACACAAGATGTAAGAATTAACATGTAAAATATTAACTTACATTTGGTCATGAGTATCTCACTAATAGAGATAGGTTACAAATCATATTAAGGATGGTTTAGTAACTTTCCTGTTGCTGTAGTAAAATACCCTGATAAAACGCAACTTTGAGAAAAAAAGGGCTTATTTTAACTTAAAGTTTTAGAGAGGTGGCGGTGAGGGTGGAGAGTGACAGAGACAGAGGCAAAGAGACAGAAAAGGAAGTGGAGTCAGGCTATCAAAACTCAGTCTACCCCCAGTGAAGCATTTCTTCCATCAAGGCTTTAACTTATAAAGGTTCCTTATTAACATTCTCAAACAGTGCCACCAACTGAGGACTGAGTACTTAAATACGTGAGATTGTAGGAGGTATTTATGGGAAGTGTTCTCACTCGAAAGGCAATATCACACCCCTGGCCCCCATATGCTTATGGTGATTTCATGCTACAAAATGCATTTAGTCCAACTTCAAAAGTTTACATGTTCTTTAGCAACCCCAACAATGTTCAAGAGTCCAGTCTCCTCTGAAACCCAAGGCTGTCTTTTCACTGTCACCCGGTATAAAAACAAACAAACAAACAAACCCAAATTATATACTTTCAATGTCCACAGCATAGAGTATGCATTCCCATTCAAAAAGGGAGGAATCAGAGCATAGTACAGCAAGACTAAACTCCAGCGGAACAAAAGCCACCAGGCTTCTCTTTCAAATGGCTTGGATGACTCTACCCCTCCAGCTTTGCAACATGCAGCGTATCTCCCTTTCTTGGGTTGGTTCGACACCCATATGCAGCTCTTCTTGGCAGGTATCCCACTGTTCTGGCATCTCCAATAGCCTGGAGTCTCCATGGAAACATAAGTGTCATCTTCACAGTTTTATGCATTAGCCTTTGCAGCCTCCTCACAGGGACTTTAACTCTGTTGTGATGCCTAGTCTTGGACACTCTCTGAAATCGTGGTGGAAGAGTCCATGGCATCCTCAATATTATATCTTTCATGCATTGAAAAGAAGTAAAGTGTGGACATGAAGTTGTGCTACCAGCTAAGGATGGAGCCTAATGTCCTTGGGCTATGTTTGTAGCAGATTTTGTATGCTGAGGCCACTGAAAAGTATCCCTGGATATTTGCTTTTTTGGAGTAGGGAACCACTTGGGCTCTCTCCTTTCAGAAATTGGGATTCTAACCTGGTAGAATCTTGTCTCCAGGGCACCTTTCCTGTTGTTACAGTGTAGCACAGGAGGATTCTTGTCCATGGTGATGCTCTCAGGAATAGTGATAGATTCCTTTCAGCACATGGCTTGGCTGAAATCTCAAGTTTTTTAGTACTTTTTTTTCCTCCCCCAAACTGCACATTTTAAACTTTCTTTTGCCCCATTTGCTTTCTTTTTCTATTGTAGACATGCACAAGAGTAATCAAGAATAACTATGCCACAGACTCCATGTTATTCTGCCTAAAATTTCCTCTGTCATAAAAATTAGCCCATTCTTTTAAATTCAGCCTCAAATAATTTCTCAGCACGTGTAGAATGCAGCCGATTCTTCACCAAAATATCACATGAATGACCACTGGTCCAGTTGCCATTTGCATCCTTGTGACCCTCTGAAACTTCTCGAGATTTGTCTCCACTGTTTCATGTTACTCTCGACATTCCTGTTTTCCAAGCATTCACAAGAATGGCCCACTGAGCTCTGCTCACAGCACTTTCCAGTCTGAAGTTCCAAAGTCCTTCACATCTCTCTGAAAAACATCATGTCAGGTTCACCACAGAGACAAACCTACTTCTCTGTTACCGATTTCTGTATTAGTTACTTTTCTGTTGTTGTATAGAATATCATGACAAAAGGCAACTTTTCAGAGATATAGCTTGTTTTGGCTTCCAGAATACATAGAGTACATAGACAGTGGGACTATGAGGCTGAACATAATAGGGCTAGTTCTGCATCAAATGACAGGGTAGCATAATAACCTTAGAGATGTGACCCCTGAACAAGAATCAAGGATGAACAGGAATTTACTAAATGGGTGAGACAAAATGTTAAATGAAAATGAAAATGACTAATGTATCCAGGTATTATACTAAATGTTACATTAACTAACTCATTTGAGTCTTACAACCCCATGAGTTATTTGCAATGGACGTTCCCATTTAAAGATGAAAAACTGCAGTATAAAAAGTGTAACAGGATTCAGTTTTGTTATGAAATGGGTGGCAATCCTTACTTGTCTCTCAGAGGGATCCCCACTTGTCTGCAGAGTTTCAGTTGGTTCTACTCCCTGAGAAGTTGAAGGGACAGCATAGATAGAAATGGTCTATCCCAGAAGGGCCTCAGGTGATCCTCTTCTCTTCATGGGTGTCTGGAAGGGTTTCCTCCCAGGAATATTCGTGTTAATACTCCAAGTACAGACAGTAACAGAGTAACACAAGACTAATATGATCAATGGATACAGGTTTATTGATAAGAATCCACAGTTCATGAACCAAGAGAAGTAGGCAGCTGGTTTAACTGCAAAAGAGGGTTATTGCGGGAAAGAAAAGGAAAATACAGAATAATGCTAGCCTTAAGTACAGTGCTGGATGGTGAAGAAAGACTTCCTTAGGTCCTTGTGGTTTTATTCCTGTCATAAGTCAGAAATGTAATGAGTAATAAACACATGGTCGGCAGTTCACAGTGTAGTCTGGGCTCTGCATCTACATAAAAAGGCAAAGAGAAACAGTTTTAGCCAAATTATAGCATCAGAGTGAAAACATTCTAGGTTCATGTGTTGGAAATTCATTGTGATCCTGTGGTTAGATTTAATTTTAGTAAAGGAATATTCTCTTTGGATTCCTAAAAATGTAGAGTTGTCCTTAAAATTGGAAATAGAATATAAGCTGTGTTTTCTAGTATAAGCAAAGATTCCAGTCTTTACATGTATATGTAGGACATAAAAGAAAGAAACTTAATACAGTTGTAGCCTATTTACTTTTAAGGACCTATCAATTATTTTTAATATTTATTAAGCAATATGTTCCAAACAATATATGTGCTAATTTTTACTCCTGTTAGCGATGGTTTTTTGGACAGTCCTTCTTTGGTTCAAGCTTCTATATTCCTTTTTTATGGGCATTTATAACAATTCTGAACTGGATAATTTAAAAAAAAAAGCTACTTTCTGATGATTTTCATTTAGTTTCTTGAGATGCAGCCTACTTTCATTCATATTTGCAGGTAGTATATGGATCATAAGTGCTAAATACATATTTTGGATATCAGTAACTGTTATCAGATTTGTCAAGAAAAAGTTTAAAGATCTGTTGGTTAGAGTTTACAATAACTGATCCAAGCATTTTATGCAACATTGCAAAGTAAGTTTATTTTCAACTGTTATTATCTCAGTTCTTACAGTTATATAACTATTTGTGAGACAGTATCCTTGTTCTTATTATTTGTAATAAGAACTCTGAATTATTTAAAGGTGGATAGCAACATTGTCCTGCAGCCTCAAATGGTCTATATTAATACAGGCACTCAAAATACATAATGGGAAAGAAATGTGAATGCAAATGTGTGTACATATGTATGCATCTGAGGACGGTTTTGTGTAAGGGATGATCAGAGAGCAAGAGAATTATAACACACATGACAAAATGTAAGTAATGAGAATTATGAGTGAAGGACATATTGGAATTCTTTTGTCAAAAGCTGAAATTATTTCAAAATAATTAAAATTATTATATTGATAATGAGTTAGAAAATGTTTGGTCTTTTTAAAGGATACTTGATAGTATTATGAGAAGATTTGTAATATCTGCCCTCTGAATAGTTTGACATCTAAGAATAGTAGATACTGTCATAATCAAAGATGTGTGTGTATTCATTACATAATTGTATATGTTATAGAAAATCTGCATTATAACAAAATTTCTTAATGTCACAACAGAAGGTTGGTTTCTAATTAGGATGTTTCTATGTAAGGTACTGTGTCATCTTTGAAAACAACTTGTTGTGTGAAATGTTCACAATATTATATACAAAAATAATTTAGCCAGCATAGTGGCAAGTATTGTAATCTTAGCCCTTGGGAGGCTAAAGCAGAATGATTTGAAGTTTGAGCTAGCCTGGGTTATATAGTAATACTTTCTCCATAAAATAAAGAGAAAAGAATCCAATTACAAGATGATACCGTATCCTTTGTGAAATACTCTTGGTTAACATTTTTGTTCATTGAAATGAAACTGTAATGGCACATGTGCAGCTCCTGTTAGTAATTTGTTAAGTATGTAATGATTTCATCTATTTTAGTCAATTGGTCCTTTAATTTTTTCCATGGAGCATATACTACTTGTTAAGGATGTAATGATTTCATCTATTTTAGTCAATTGGTCCTTTAATTTTTTTCATGGAGCATATACTACTTGTTAAAGATGTAATGATTTCATCTATTTTAGTCAATTGGTCCTTTAACTTTTTTCATGGAGCATATACTACTTTTTATTGCAAAAATCACATTTGGGTGAGAGAAAGTCTCTTGCCAAACTTTGAATATGTCTATTTATATATGGGTACAGCTGGGAAAACATCTTCTTGTACTGGTCCAAGTCATCCCTTAGAATCCTACCTTTTCAGCTAGGTAGCAGTCATCACTTTTCTCGGGGACCTGTTGTACCTTTCCTAAAGCTGCTAATTATGTTATTGTATGACTGGGCTTGGTTTTAACTCATTTTTGTTTAAATATCCCTGAGCCACCTGAATAAAAATCACCTGGGATGTTCGGTTACAAAAATATATTTTGAATAAATATTTCTGGGCTTGAAGTCAGTAAACACACATTGATCTCTTAAGACCTTCACATGACATTTGAGAAAGCTTGCTTTAAGCCAATCTGATTTGTCAAGAACTTGAGTTGATACAAAATGAGCAATATTTAATGATCCATAGCTTAAGAGCACTGAGCAGTCTTTGCATCGGACATTTCCATTTTAATATTTTATTTCCATTTTGAAAAATTAAGGTATATTTGTTAAAGGGCATTTAAGGCCAAAAATATAATTAATATAATGTACAAATTAATATAATTGTACAATATAATTGATATAATGTACAACATTTGAGGAGCCCTTATGCTTTGCATTCATCAGAAAGCAGCTTTGGTTATAATGAATATAGATTTGTTTTTGTTTCCTCTCCAAAGAATATTCCAGATGCTAGATGAGAAGAGCTTACAAACCCACCACCTGACTCTGGGATCACATGAGCTCCTGCTTAGCTATTAGGCTCAGGGACCCATTTGCTCCTCATATTTCTCTTGTGGGTTTATTCTCTGTCAGGTCAATTCCTTCCATAGAGGAGACTGTTGAGATACCCATCGAGCTGAGTGGATTCATCATAGCTAAGCACACAGTTTTGAGTACATGCCAGAGTCTAGCACCGGATGAGGGCAGGGTCTGAAGATGGGTGGATGCAAGAGTAGCGACAGAGGAATCAGACATGGGATACTTCTTAGTTTCATTTTAGGAGAGATGGACAGAGGAAGCATATGGGAGTCATCCCCAGTGGGACAGGTCCCAGCAGAGGATGTAAGGAGTCAGCAGGGGAAGGAAGTAAGCCAGGCCATGGTGGTTGGGAGACTCTTGCAGCCTGACTGACTAGCAGCCAGAGTGTTTCTTTATTTATACAGAATTTAGTAAGCAGGCATACATTAATGATATTCCAAAACATAGAACATAATCATTTTTGGGTTTGGACATGTGTTTCACTTTTTGCTCATTTTTAGTCATCATTAATAAACTATGACAGAACAGAGTTACCATTTCCAATCATTTTTTTCCTCAAGTTTTGACCACATTAATAAACAGTTATCATTCTTAATCATTAACCCTATAAGCAAATTTTTAAGAATCCAGAGGCATATGACATCCTGTACTCAGGCTGGTTACTTCAAGGACGCTAGACCAAAACAAAATCTTCAAGCTTCTCTGGGCACTTTGCCATGCCCCAAGTAGTGTATTATTAACTCTTAATACTATTATATTAATAACTCTTGGTCAGAGTGCCCAATAAAAATCCTCAGGCCAAAACTGCTACACTTATTATTCAAATTCTGGCATAACACAATTTTTATATTTTTATAACATTTGTCTATATGTCTAGTCCTGGCAATCTCTTGTTAAGGAACAACATATGACCAATGGGTCATATGACATTACTGTGACTCTGTATGTGCTAACTTTCTAAGAGAGGGAGGTTCTGACATCTCATACTTTTATCATCTTTGCACACCATACTTTTATCAATATGTTTCTATGTAGGGCAGAATTGTATGCCACATATTTGTCTCAGTGTACAGTGGGAAAAGACTTTTAATTTGAACTGTGGCCAATTCCTCTAGCCCACCAAATCTTGTTGACCTTTTAAAGTTTACCTTGTTTTGAATAACTTATTCCTGTGTAAGTACAGGGACAGATGTTTCAAGAATGTCACATAGCCTCATGAAGAGACCTCTGGCTTCTTTATGTGTCACAACCTCCAAGGTGTAAAGAAGACCTTCAAGTAGATAAGGATATCTTCCTAAAAACCAGGGAATAGTATGTTCAGGACTTTCCTGGGGAAACTTAAAAGCAGCATTCCTGCGAGAAGGCATAAATGATTCATAAGGAATTTTCCATCAATCCAACATCCCCAAATTGTACAAATATTAAAAGTGTTCCAAGTATGTAACAGGTGGGGATGAAAACCAAAGGTGGAATGGCAGCCATCATGCCACTCAGCTCTGCTAGATCTTTGACAAGCAGCTGTGCTAGCTTTATGACTTCTGCCATTCCATTCAGATATGGCTATGCCAAGTATACATGTGATTTTCTCATAGCATATTAAAGTTTTTTTCTGTAGTTTGCTTATCATGTTTTAATCCAACTTTGGGGAAAGAGTTTATCCCTTTTGAGTAAAAATATGTGCTGTTTTGTGGCTTTCTTTTTCAGATTTTGTTGATGGACCTATTCACCACAAGGCCTTACTTATATCTGTGACTGTCTGTAGTTTACTCTTGGTCCTCATAATTTTGTTCTGTTACTTCAGGTAAGTATTAGACAGATTCTTGGAGTTTTGCCTGCATAGTGAGATCCCTACATGGATGTTTTTTCCTGCTGTTGCCTGTCGGGTTTTGTATCACGGCCTTCTTTGTCCCTGGATTGTAGGTTTATCTGAAAATGTCTATTACCATTGACAAAGACTTACCTGAGTGAAGCTATAAATAGATGCTGTCTCATTTCTGTTTCAGACACCACAACCACTCAGATAAATTTTTCATCCGTAAGGAAACATGGATAAATGGAAAATTTAGTGACTAGTTATGACTTGGGTTTAATTCTAAGCAAAGAAGAAACCGTATGGGAGTCTGAGTGCTTTCAGTAATTCCTTATTTCCTGACGAAAAGATTCCTCTAGTATTATAACATTTATAGAGCAAACATTAAGATAAACTAATTTAGTTATATAAAAGTTTTTTAGTCAAGAACTTATTTTCTACTTTGTGAAATATAGAGGTTTAAATGTCCATATCATTTGAGAATCCTAATATTCAACCATAATATTTTATAAGTTCATAAATTAGTTGATTAAAATAAAATTTTGAAGACATTACAATAGCATGTTTTAAAGTTTAACTTCATGTCATGGTTATTGTATTGTCTTGTACATTTTCGTATGTGAAAGAGTCTCCTTGCATACTTTTATAAATGAAAAAACTTGTATATTTAATAACCTAGGGAACATAAAGGAAATGTTTCTAGGAAACAGATATTAGAGCTACTTGGAAATACTAACAGAATGTAGTCTGCTTGTATAGTAATTGACAGACATAGAAAAGAAAACTTATACATGATTGAATGAAAAACATTCCAAGGGTAGCAAATAGCATTTGATCTTGTGTTTGTTGCTAAATTCCATGATTGTTGTTTTTCTGTGATGTTTTGTATCTGTCATTGCATTTAAGTTTTTAATACTATCTTCCTCGTCCATGCTTAGGTATAAAAGACAAGAAGCCAGGCCTCGGTACAGCATTGGGCTAGAGCAGGATGAGACTTACATTCCTCCTGGAGAGTCCCTGAGAGACTTGATCGAGCAGTCTCAGAGCTCGGGAAGTGGATCAGGTCTCCCTCTGCTGGTAGGAGAAGAATATAACACGAATTCCAAAGAAATGTGTTCTGAGGGGAATGTCTGTTTCACCTTCCTTACAGAGCAGTAGACAAGAAGGCTCTGTGCCCTTGGGTGTCAGATCTTAGCTGTGGGACTTCCTGATAACATTTGCCATACAGACAGTGAGCTTATTGTTCTCTAATATAAGTGTCTGGTTAAAGCCAGACCCTCAGACATCCTGATGAAGAGTGAGTTAGAAACATTAAATGTTTTTGGTGAGGATAGCCTTACTGTACTTTGACCTGGCTACGGAATGCAAAAGTATTACCCCCGACATCTGCACAGAAGGAAAGCTGCGGTTCAGCTGCAGGCTGAGGTTTCAGGCTGAGGTCTGTGTCATCTGTTCAGGAAAGGTTGAATTTCTGATAGTAGGGACTGTCACCTTCAGCAAGAACATATGCAAATCCAACATGTCCATTCCAAATCCAGGTCACTTCCTTGGCTAAGAAAAGTGCTTGGTTCTTTTGTAGACCACAGAGGAAGGTTGGTGGAATTAAGGATAGAAGTAATTTTAATGAAAACTACTTTCCTTAATGAGCTTTATTATTTTAGAGAGAGGTAGGGCGTATATGAATATGTGTGGGTGCACACATGTCATGGTGTCCATGTGGAAGTCAGAGTCAACTTGTAGGAACTGGTTCTTCACTCTGTGGTTATGGAGGATTGAACTCAGTCTCAGTGGCAAGCCCCTTCCCTCACTGAGCCATCTTGCTGGCCCCTTAGAGACTGGAGATTGACTGTCTGACTTCAGGCTCGGATTCTGACTTGCGTGTCGTCTTCTGGACTTGTTTCGTTTCATCTGACAGTCTCGGATTTACCTTCATAGTTCGGTTTTGAGATCAAACAGAGAACAACTTATGCATGTGCAGCCATGTTAGTCACGATAAGCAGAATGATAGTACTTAGGACTTTAAAAATTGTCCAGGTTCTGATGGTCAAACTGTTTTTTTATTTTTATGATTTAATTCATGAGTAGCAATTCTAACTACAGTATTTGTAACTCTTTAGTGTGGTATTTTTTTTTTAAAGTACAAGTAGTGAAACTCACTGGTATTAATGAATTAGATGCTCTTGGAAATGTAACTGATTTGAACTTAGTTTCTCCTACCTCATCTTATGAAGCTGTTGTTACCTTTCTTTATTCTTTGAATGCTGCTTTTAGTCTTTGCCCAGATGCAATAGTCTAACACCTCCCATTGTCTACAGATCTCCTTTTCTCAGCTTCATATGAACAGTTTCTAAACTCCACCTGACTCCTCTCTCTCTTCCTGCTCCCCTGCTGCAGCCTTAGCTCCAGCATTGCCTCTGAGCAGCTCTTCTCCAAACAAAACACGTCTCTATGTTTTCAAATGCAATCACTTTATGGAACATTCTTCTAGTTTATGGTTCCAGGCCTCCTTCATTTTACCTCTCAGCCCTTCTCATTTATCTCAGCCTAGAGTCTAGGTATCTTTCGTCATGACATTGTCCTTTTACTACTAATGTTGCAGTTTAAATGATGTACCTTACTTGGGGGTGGGATGTACTCCTTTGTATTCGCTTCCTATCCTTCCCAGAGTCTCTCCAACCCATTAAGCAGGATGCTCAGTCATTTGATGTAAAAAGCTTTCGGTTCTAGAGTTTTACCATCCTCAAGGACCTTGTTTCTATATCCCAGCCCACCACCAATGTTTGGCTTCTCTCTCTGTATCTGCTTCTTATTGCTGCAATAAAATACTAGAGAAAAACAAATTCAAGGAAGAATTCTTAATTTTTATTTAATTTTTTTCATACACTATGTTTTGATTATGTTTTCCCCTCTCCAACTCCTCCCAGATCCTCCCTACTTTCCTACCCACCCAACTTCATGTTCTTTCTTGTTCTTGTTCTCTCTCGAAACAGAAAACAAAACATAACAAAACAAAAAAAGAACAAAACAAAAAACTAATATTACAAAATACCCAAACAAAGCAAAAACCCATAAAAAATTCATGGACTATGTTTTTTTTGTTGTTGTTGGACAATAACTCTTAGGCCTGGGATCTGCCCTGGAATGTGATTGATATACCCAGTGACATTCCATTGGAGAAAACTGACTTTTCCTTTGTCAGTAGGTATCAGTTGCAAATAGTTTCTTGGTTAGGGGTGTGACCCTGTATCCACTTCCTATTCTTGGTGCTAGGATTTTGTCTGGCTGGAATTATGCATGCTGCTATAGTTTCTGTGACTTTATATGTGAATCAGTCCTGTTGTGCTGAAGACACTGTTTCTTTGGAGTTATTCACCACTTGTGGCTCTTACAATCTTTCTGCTTCCTTTTCCACATAGATCTCTCAGCCTTGAGTAAAGGGGTTTGATGAAACATTCCATTTAAGACTGAGTGCTCTGAAGTCTCTCACTCTGCATAGTGTCCAGTTGTGGGTCTCTGTGTTAATTCCCATCTACTGCAAGAAGAAACTTCTCTTAGGAGAGTGGAGTGACATAGTTATCTATGGGCATAGAAATATGTCATTAGGAGTAATTTGTTAATATTTTACTCTGGTGGAATAATAATAGTAGGCTTTCCCCTAGGCCCATGACTTATCTAGCCTGAGATCCTTGGCCACTTCAGTAGTGTCCAATGTTGATTCAGTCTCATGGAATGGGCCGTAAACTCCATCAGAAAGTTGTTGGTGACTCCCATAACATTTGCCACCGTTGCACCAGTATATCTTGCAGGCAGGTCACTGCTGTAGCCAACAGGGTTTGTAGCTAGTAATTACTGATGGTTGCCTTTCTCTTCTGATGGTGTCCTAGAATGGTTAATAGTATTGCTTTTCTTGCTAGATTGGCTGGGTTGTCCAATCCAGAGATTATCCTTTATAAATGTGTTCCTCTTAACTATTTGTAGTAGTCACATTAGATAAAAAGCCATGTGATCACTAATGATGGAGATATAGTCTAAGAAATGCATCTCTAGTCATTTTTATTGCCATGTGAACATAAAGGCATGTTTTTACACAAAGTAATGTAGCTCTGTTACCACTAGGGAATTTAATCTTATAATATCATCATTGTTTATGCAGATCATGGTTGACCCAAAAAAAAATATGTACCACTTGACTGGACTAGAAATATAACCTTGTATTAATTTAGGGATATAGACCCAGTTAAGTTAATTAGTTAGTATATGGAGAAGCCAAATTCTAATTCAGACTTGTGAGCCTCTAGAATCCATGCTACTGAAATTCTTAACATGTGAAGTAAACGTTAGTTGAATAAGGAAATATAAGTGGATAGCAGCATAGAAAAGAGGCTCCCAAGAGATGGAGATCCATGAAAAAGTTATACAGTCTAAGCATCATGGCTAAAATATCTAGTCTTAAGATGTGAGCTTGAGATAAACATTGGAGCAGAACAGAGTAGTAATGGTATTATTAAGGGAATGGTGCTCATACCTTATGACTGATTGGTTACTTATTTTCCTAACACAGTGGGAAATTTTTATGCTTCATCTATGTACATATTCGTGGACATAGTATTTTTCAAGTTACTTTTGGAGACCTCTCTTTCTATTTCTTCCCTTTTCAAAAAGAAGTGATATAATAGAACTATTTGAAGAATTAAGATATAATATGATTTTCTTCTCTGTGAAGTATATGTACACATTTACTATATAACATTTGGAGTATTTTACATATCTCTGTATAGTATATGTTATATAATAAAATACTACTATTTGTATCCTACTTATTTGACATTATACAGGAATGCAAGGCAGTTTCTTTTTTTTTTCCTAAACTGTAACCCAGCTTTTATTTATTTATTTATTTAGTCTTGTTTTATATACATTTGTGTTTTTGCCTTCACATATGTGTCTGTGTGAGGGTGTTGGATCCCCTGGAACTGGAGTCACAGACAATTGTGATCCACCATGTAGGTGTTGGGAATCGAACCTAGTCCTCTGGAAGAGCAGTCAGTGCTCTTAACCTCTGAGCTATCTCTCCATTCCTTGGAGGGAGAGGTGTCTTCCATACTAACCAGGCCTGACCCTGCTTAGCTTCCAAGATCAGACAAGACTGGGTGCTTTCAGGGTGGTATGGATATAGAAACAAGGTGGTTTCTTTACTCAACATTAAACTCTTAAATTTGTATTTATTTTCATTTTTGTGTGCATTTCTCTATGTGTGAGCACAGTCTCTCATGTGCTACATGCTTATGTACTATGGCAGATATGAAGTGGTCAGAGGACAACTGTCAGGAATAAATGCTCTCCTGTTGTCTCACTAGATCTGGGAGTAGAACTCAGATCATTATTCCTGGGTACAGGAGCTTCTAACTACTGAGCCATCTTGCCAGCTCAATATTAAAGCTCTTGAATTAAGCCTAGTTAAAGTCTTTCCCATATGTATTAGTTCAGCCTAACTAAGCCAAATATATGTGTATATTTGTGTTTGTTCACACACACGTGTTTATGTGTGTTGCTAACTCAGTGATATAGAATATTGAACATTGGTTTATAACAACTTGTTTTCTTTTCTTCATGTGTGTACACAGATGTATACATTATAGAAAATAGATGTCTAACCATTAAATGAAATGACAATATTGGAATAGTGATTATATATCTATATCTATATGTATCTATCTATCTATCTATCTATCTATCTATCTATCTATCTATCTATAATTTATAGCCAGTGCACATGATAAAATTCTCTTTTTAGAATCAGAGTTACAATAATTAAATATTCCAGACATATGCTGGTCATTTTTCTATGGCAGGTAGCTGAGATAGCCAGCTAATATAGAAAAAAGCTTTGTTTGGTCTCACAAGGTTAGAGGTTTGTCTGTCGTTGCTTGTCCTCTTTCTTTGGGCTTATGGATGCACACTGAGGTGAAAGTGCATGGCAGAGCATAACTGTTCATCTCATGGCCAGGAAGTGAAACTAGAAATTGAGAGTCCTATAATTATCTTTTATTATTTTATATTTTAATTTATATTTTATATTTATATTTTATCATTCCCTGTGACCTCCAGAGCTCCTACTAGATAGACCCCATGTCTTAACGTTCCCACTTGCTCATACTTAAAGCAAGCTGGAGACCAAACATTGAGCACACAGACCTTTGCGTGACACTTCAGATAGAAATTATAGCAAATTCTTGTAAATTTTATCTGCACACTCAACTTTTTTAAAAAAATGTGCATATGATTTAGATTGAAATTTTATGTGCAGAAAGAGAAGAAAACATTGGTGAAATCAAAAACTGGAATCAGTTTTTAAATTTTAAACATATGTTCAGGTTCTTGGATGATATAATCTTAAAATGTGAGTAAAATTCTGTTTCCAAGTCTAACTTAATGGCTGAGTGTCTTGGAGGTCTGTTGTTTCTGTCCCACTGACATTGCTGCTGCTGCCAGTGTGTTCGCTAGAGAAGACCTCTCATTGCCAGAAAAGAAACAGAGCTGTTTGTTAGGCAGGATTCCACAGACTCACAGAGCAATGCTTGTGCATCTGTAAAGTGAATATGCTTTCATAATTGTGGTAGGTTTCCCTCCAAGTGGATAACTAAGTGCTTTGTAGCTGCCTCTCAGCTGCCTGGTGCTCTCGTGATGCTTCTCTCATCTTGTCAAGAGTAGTGGACATATAGTATACCAAAGGTTGCCTCATCCCGAGTGCCTAACTCTGTGAGAGGAGGGCTACTTTACACATCTGCTTGTTTGCTTATTTCCACCTCACTTTGTGCTTCCTAGACCAGTAGTCATTCTTTAATTTTTAACTTTATAAAAAAACTTTATAAAGTTTTTAAATAAAACTTTATTTAAACTTTAACTTTATAAAAAAAATACCCTTTTGCAACAGGATTTCATTCTGTTATCAGTGTCACTAACAGTTTTAAGAATGAACTCAGGACCTCTTGAATAGATATTATCACCCAACATGGAGACACAAAAGAATCCTAATTAAGGAATCTGCAGAATAATATCCGTATCCTAATCCTTAGAATCTGTAATGCAGGAGAGACTTAGGCTGCTAGCCCATGGACTAGGCAATGAGAGAATTCTAGATTATGTGGATTGATTATCACAATTGAATGATCCTAAATATTACAGAAACAGAAGGGAAAGCTTTAAGCTTTTACCTGATGTATCACTACGAAGATGGCTTTGTATTTATTATGGTAAAATTTTGCTAGTATCATGTGCTAGTTTCCTTGTTTATTTATTTGAGATAGATTATTCTCTGTAGATCATGCTGCCCGTCAACTCCCAGTCTACCCACTTGTCCTCCTGAGTCCTGAGATTATGGGTGTGTGCCCCCAGCCCTGGCTGTTAATTCTACTTTCAAGATTATGTAAACCGCCTCAAATAGTTACTCCTTATAGCCAGGAAACCATTGATAAAGTACAGATGGTATAAATACCATGAAGACAGAGTCATTTAATTTCTGTGCTGCTTAACTCAATGGTTTCCCCTTTGTTTTTATGAATTTTGTAATTCTTCAGCTCTATTTTATAGAGTATTAAATGAGCCTTCTCTCCAGCATGTTAACCTTCGTTTGCCAGTTCTCCTGCATGGACTACTATTTTGTGTCTCTATTCTGCATTTTTTTTCACTGAAACAAATGCCTCTTTCACTTCAGATGTACAGTTTTCTCCTATCTCACCTTGCTTGCCTAGTCTTCATTTAGTTTCTTAAACATTTTCTGCAGCTACTTGGCACTTTGTAACTAAAAATTCCACTGTATAATCTAAAGGGGTTCAAGCCTGCCAGGCTGGGAGTGCTCAGTCTCATTTACAGTGGCGTTTTCTTTTTGTTTTGTTTCTTATGAGCTCTCCTTTCCCCCTTCATCCCCCCATTTTGTTTTTATTTTGTTGTTTGTTTGTATTCCTCTGCTCTTCTCCATTTTTGGAATTTTGATAAATTTCCTTTTGCAGTCAATATTTTTTGTCTTATTTAACAGATTCATGATTTGTTATATGGTGGCAAGAATTCCTTCAGAGTATTTAATCAATTATTATAACAGTAGAACACTTTGTTCTGTTGGGTATAAGTTACTGTGAAACCATTTGTCCTTTTGTCTCTGTGAAAATTGCAGTAGGTAGAATGGAACATGTAACGATTGGGTAGCAGTATTTGATGATTTAAAATTGACAATCATCCATCTGAAATACACTTAAAAGAGAACAGCAGAAATTAATAAATACAAATAACTCATGTGTATAAAGAATAATATTGACTACATATTTTTACATGCAGTCATTGTCCCCACCCTCCCCCTGGAGAAAAGCTTAAACATATCTGCAGTGCTGTAAATATACTAAGAACACGTTTTGGGCTTTGCCAGGTCCAAAGGACAATAGCTAAGCAAATTCAGATGGTGAAGCAAATTGGAAAAGGTCGCTATGGGGAAGTGTGGATGGGAAAATGGCGTGGAGAAAAGGTAGCCGTGAAAGTGTTCTTCACCACCGAGGAAGCCAGCTGGTTCCGAGAGACGGAGATCTATCAGACGGTCCTGATGAGGCATGAAAACATTCTGGGTGAGTCACAGTCTACACAGCGATAGTTGGGGTTTTGTCACATTCTTCTGTTTTCCCTCCACATCTGCATATGAACTCATCTGTCTAGACCTGTTATGAAACTTACAGACTCTTTCTTTTTGGCATGAGCCCAGAGCCCATAAGCTTCTGACAGAAGATGTCACAGGAAGCATGACTGCGGTGCTTCTGTGCATGGGTGGTGGCCTGGAAATGCAATACTCACCAGTGATTTTTTTTTTCCTTCAGAAACAGGAAGTACAAATGAAATACTAGAATTTCTTAAGGTTTTTTTTTTTTTAAGGAATTTGAAGGACCACATTTGAGTTTAAATATTGTGAAAAGTTACAGGCAATTTTATTTGCAGAGTTTATTTGTAGCAAGAATTTATGTTCAGAATTGATTTTCTTTTCCTTTCCTTGGGCTAGACATGATCTGCCTGGGTCATTTGAGTAGGAGAGGACCCAGTCAGTTAAGTAGAAGGCCTGACTCAAGCATTTTATACAACATGCCTTGCTTGTTACTATAATACCATAAAGGGATTCAGTACCACTGATTGGAGAGTGGCTTCAGATCCAAAGTCTTGTGTTTTTTTTTCTCCCTCTGATTTTGATCACCCCTGCTTGGTATTAGTAATTTAACACTCTCATAGGCATAGTCAGAAAACTGAGCAAGATGTTAAACCAAAGAATACGGAGAGAGAATATTTGAACATATGAAATATTGCTCATTCCGTCCAGGAAACATCTAATCCTTTTTACTCTTTGCCTTTTAGGGTTTATTGCTGCAGATATTAAAGGGACTGGGTCCTGGACTCAGTTATACCTCATCACAGACTATCATGAAAATGGTTCTCTTTATGACTATCTGAAATCCACCACCCTAGATGCAAAGTCTATGCTGAAGTTAGCCTATTCTTCCGTCAGCGGCCTATGCCACTTACACACAGAAATCTTCAGTACTCAAGGCAAACCAGCAATCGCCCATCGAGACTTGAAAAGTAAGAACATCCTGGTGAAGAAAAACGGGACTTGCTGCATAGCAGACCTGGGCTTGGCTGTCAAGTTCATCAGGTTAGCATCCAAGTCATCAGATGCCCACTTTAAGATGCTTTCTGAGTGTTCTAGTTACTTTCCATTCCACTGTCCTAGGATAACTCAGTGGTTGAGGCATATCATAGACTTCTACTCTTTTAGAGATTAAAAATGTCACCATTTTCTTGGTAACATGATGTGTTTGGGTCAGTCCTATAAGAAAGAAGGGGGAGAAAGCCATGGGGAGCAAGCCAGTAAGCAGCTCTCCTCCATGTCTTCTGCTTCAGTTACTGCCTTCAGGTTCCATCCTTGACTTCCTGCCCTGACTTTTGTAAATGGACTTACAAGCTGTAAGGTGAAACAAACCCTTCCCTCTCCAAGTTGCTTTCAATAGAGACCCTAACTAAGATGATGCTTGAGAAACTGCAGCCAGAGTTCTGCATAACATTTGTAAATAAGGGTAGATTTCAGGAAGAACCGGCAGCTATGTGGCCATGTAAAGGCCATGCTTTACTTGTGTGTACTGTAAGGATTACTTCATAAATGTTTGTGAGGAGTACTGTTAACTATAATAGTTAACTAGTAACTCTTAAGGAACAAAGCACTGTTATAATGTACCTTAAATAAAGAACACAGCACCTGGACACACATACCCAGACTTGCGGGTGGTGGTGTGCAGACCCTGCAGGCTCCTCAGGACATTGATAGCCTCTACAGAGTAGGGAGGGTTTCACACTCAGGAGCTGGGACTCTCTCTCTCTTTAATCAGCATAGCTCCTTTTAACCTAGGACATGTGTCCGACCCTGGGACTCTCTCTCTATTTAATCAGCATAGCTCCTTTTAACCTAGGACATGTGTCCGACCGTGTAACCCAGGGCAAAGTCACACATTTAAACGTTGTTGCTCTCATTGCACTTTTGTTTTTGTAACTCAGCTGTCCAGTTCTCCAGTCTGAACTCTGTAGATGGTGATAGACATCTTGTTACAGTGGGAGGAGGTTGGACACAGCAGGTGGGGATGACTTCCAGGAAATGGCGCCTCTAGCCTGAAAAGAAAAAGGTTCATCTGGGAGCTAGTAGTGAAGAAACTACTGCATAACTACCTTTAGGATACTCAGTCCAGGCTGACCCTGGAGTACATCTCTATTGCATAACTACCTTTAGGATACTCAGTCCAGGCTGACCCTGGAGTACATCTCTATTGCATAACTACCTTTAGGATACTCAGTCCAGGCTGACCCTGGAGTACATCTCTATTGCATAACTACCTTTAGGATACTCAGTCCAGGCTGACCCTGGAGTACATCTCTACTGCATAACTACCTTTAGGATACTCAGTCCAGGCTGATCCTGGAGTACATCTCTATTGCATAACTACCTTTAGGATACTCAGTCCAGACTGACCCTGGAGCACATCTCTGGCTCTCCCTTTGGATATCTCCCAAGGAAGATTCTAGAGCGTGTAGAGAAGGACAAAAGGGAGAGCTGGGGAGATGATTACAAGAAAGGGCTAATGGGTTTCCATTTTCCTCCTGAATGTAAAATCTGAGATGTGGTTTAATAATGAACTCAGATAAGTGGAGGGCTTCACCATGTAGAGACAACAAATGAAAACTTAACAAAGCAAGTGAATTGTGCTATAAATTTAAGTTTGAGACATGAGTCTCACCCTATTTAATGATTTAAAGTATGAAATCCAGTTTCTCTTCAGAATTCATGTTTGTGAACGGCAACCCTTTTTAAGTCTACTCTACAACAACCAAGCAAACGTACATAAGTAATTCATCTGGTGTGCCTCTAGTTCCCAGACTCTACTCCTCTCCTAGTTAAATTTCTCCAAAGCAGTTCCAAGGAGTAATAGTCCTCTGCTGTCCCCTCCCCTGGCCTGCTTTATTAAGAAAGCATCTCCGTGTGCAACCAGAAGCCCTCGCTCTTTGTGACACCACTGTCCCTGGAGCCCAGAGTGCTCTCAGCATCATTGCACAATGTATCTGTGCTTCAGGCTCCCTCTCCTCCTGAGACTGATTCTACTCATCTCCCACCTTTAAATATTTCCCTGGGTGAGATTTCCAACTGTATCTCACCTTTTTTCTAGCTTCGAGTTTGGCTGAACTGTGTTAAAACTTGGAATGCCTAAATTTTTATTTGTACAGTTGAGTGAGTTCTATCTTTTTGAAATTCATGCTTTACCTTAGTATTATGGTTAACCCCACTATACTATTTCATCTACATCCTTGGGTAAAGCATTGTACATTACTTCCTTTCTGTCTTTCTGATTTCCAGTCTTTTCTTCAGGCTGCAGAATTTATTTTATCGAAGTGCAGTTTGAATGTCATCATAATTTCACCGTTTCCTGTGGCCTTGTGTTAAAATGTAGTTAGGGTCCCTTGCTGTGGTGAACTCTTTTCTGATGTTGGGCTTTTCTCAAGATTTGTTCCCACCATGCTGCTTCTGAACACATTCTACTTCTCACACCCTCAAGTGCTGTTTTTCATATCTGTATAACTTACATCCCTTTTCTGTTTAACCACCACTGATCTTCAGAGTGCACGGACATATGTTGTTACTCATAAGCAGCCCTATACCAAGTGTCAAGGCATTTCTCACACTGCTGCAGTGATCATTGGCTTCTTATCTTTCCCTCCTGGTAGAGAGTAAACAGAGCACATGTCTGTCAAAGTTCTATCCCCAATGTCTTTGCCATGATTGTGGAGGTGTTTAAGTTTTGCATACTAGGTAATGGAATGAAAAGAAGAAAAGCATGTTATCCTAGCTTCAGAGAATCTGCACATTCTGGACTACGCCCTTCATAACTGTACTTTGTACCCATACTTGATTTGTCTTTCTTTTGCAATACTGAACCTCTGTGTTTTCTCCTCACATAGCCCATGCTGCCTGATGCTTTGCTTTTGCATTTAGAGTCCCTAGCGTGGAGCATCCTGTCTTTCCATGTACACTTCCCAAGTCTCCAAAATGCCCCTTAGTTAGTACACCCATCCACACCTAAGAGGAAAGAAACCACCTTCTGAATTCTCTGGCCCATATCTACCTACAGCTATTGTTACTTTGGAATATGCCTCATCTCTCCTACTACTCATTGGTACCTTGAGAGCCAAAGCCATGTCAAATCCACCATGGATTTCCCTTTTGACATGACATAGAGAATTACTGCTACTGTTTTAAATCCGAAAATGTAAGGACAGTAAAGTAATTGAGGCAACACCTTCCTTGTGGATCTTAAAGTAAACGGAGTTTTTGTTTCTGAAATTTACGTTTGTTTAGGGTAATGAATTAGATGATCTTTCCAATTTCATGTGGATCCTGACTCTAGGAAGAGGAGGAGGCTCTTAAGGGATAAATTGAGGTATCTTAGGTATACAATGTCCTGTTCATCAAAGGAGAAGATGAGGATGCTGGCTTCACAGACTCATTTCCCTATGCAGATGGAGGATGTATTGGATGATCTCAGACATTTTTATTTTCTGTCTGTCAGAATTTTGACATCTTCCATTTTTAGTGCTGGGTACAAGCCTTGCTTTACATATTTCTCTGATTTTTACCCTTTATAATGATTTGCATTGTGTGTCTGTCCACGTGCAGCTGTATAGAGTGTTTTATTTCACACGGAGTCAAAGCTAACCCATGTTCATATGTGAATTTCCTGTGAGAACTCAATCTTCACTCTTGTTTCTGTATAGGCAGTAAGTGGTCTCTTAGGCTTTGGGGTAATTTCTGGAAGGTTCCCAGCGAACTTGAGAATCACAGAGAGCTCTGTTGGTGCCCTAGGGACTTTCTGTTCACATAACACTTTTGCTCTCATTGGCTTCTTTTGCTGGTACATTTTCTACCTAAAGGAGATGTAATCCAGGTGATGTTGAAGATCCCTGATGTCCCTGGGGAGGAGAAAGCAATGCCACATGACTTGCCTTGAAGGAATGCACTTAGCCTGGGTGACTCGCTCTCTCAAGCAGCTTCCAGTCCTTTACTGTGCAAATACAACAACATTTTCTTATAGAAGAAATAAATCCTGGATCAGGGTATCTCAGATGTTAAATCTTAAACAGAAAACTTACAGTGACAAGATTGGGCTGTTTTATAGATCTCCCCACTGATGGTTGTGAGTTGTCCAAGTACAGAAGAGGATTGACTCTACATAGCAGATACTGAATTTCCTGAGCCCTTATGATGTCATTTTCTGCACTGATATATATATATATATATATATATATATATCAATCAAATGTATGTACATAACACACATATGCACACACATATACATTTATACACATATATATGCATTATATACATATGTACATATGTATAGAACACATATAATATATATATAATGTATGTGTATTTATTATAGCTTTTAAAATCCTGATATCACATTTATAGAACTAAGCTTATTAGTGATGCAGCCAACACTCCCAGTAAATGTCTTAGCAGGTGTCCCCATCTCCCTTCTTTGGAGTTTGGAGTTCTCGTTCTGAAGTTCTGAAATGCATTGAGATTTTTAGGAATTTGATTTTTGAAACATTGTTTTAGTTCTTCTATTTGTTGTTGCTGCTGCAATACAGTACCTGACAAGAGGAAACTCCAAGCTCATTGTGGCTCACTGTTTGAAGGTCTGTCTACCATGACAGGGAAGCCAGAGCAGCAGGGAGGTGAGGGCACATTCTACTCACTGGCAGGAAGCAGGGAGAGATGAATGCTGCCTCCTTTCTGTTCAGTCCAGGACTCCAGCCCATAGAATGGTGCTGCCCACATGTAGTGTGGGGTCATCTCACCTTAATCCACCCAGTCTAGAAAACTCCTCACAGACATGCCTGGAGGTTTTTCTCCTGGGTAATTCTAGATTCTGTCACTTTGTCAATAAATATTAACCACTACAAGCGTTGAGCTCCAGTGAAAAGCGTAGCAGAAAATGTTCCACACCCAGCCAGGGAGCTTATGCATGTACAGGGGTCAGCTGAGTAAATTGGTTCCACCGCCACTGGGAAAATAATACAGGAGGCACAAACAATGTGTGCATATGTCTGTGTAAGTCTTTCATATCACACTTAGGATGTATCTAATGTGACAAGAGATTTACTATTCCTTCCTGTGTATTGTCTATAGTTTCAAACATCCATTGTGAGTGTCACGCTCACCAACCCCTTTTTCACATGTCTTCTCATCACACTTCCTTCACGTGTTCTTTCAAAGGGCTGTGCTTGGGTTTTTAAAGCTCAGTAGATTATTCAAGATGTCCAGTGTGTATTTACTCTTTCTCTGTCCTTTTAGCTCGTTCCCTCCTCCTCTCCCTTGGTTTCTCTCCCTCTTTCCTCTGTGTTAAGCATAGGTGGTTTCCTGAAGGAGGCCCACCCCCAGGGGCAGAAGGCCGGAAGTGGAGCCCTGCTGGTTTACTGCTCCATTCCTGCTTGTCTCTCATTGTCACAGTGGGTTCTGCCCATGCCCTTCAGGAAACTCATGTCCAGAATTTGTGTCCCTGGGGAGTGTGCACTGCGGGGAGCTACAGACCAGGATTTTCCATGACTCACTCTTCTTGCCAGAATTGCTGGTACAGACTTCTGATTGAGAAGCATAATTATTAGTACAAGAGATATTGAATGTATATTAAGGCTAGCAGAGATATCATTTAAAACTCCCTTATTCTCCACCTTCAAACTTCTCACTTGACCTTAAGCATGCACTGAACACATTAGACACACCTACTCACTAAGTCTGTGGGTGTTGAAGGGTGCCCTGCAGGTAGTGTGCTTGGGATTGAATCAGCCTGGGTAAAAGAGTGCTCTGGCTGCCCGAGAGAATGAAGCCAGTTAAGGTTTCAATCTTTATTTTCCCAGTGTGGCAGCATTCTAAATGTAGCCAGTGGTCACATGCATTTCCCAGTTGTGGGAAATGGTTCCTCTGATCCTCTTGGCATAGTAGTCCTGCCTGGTACCTTACTGGCCTGCTCATATCTCATCATTACCTGTCTTTCTCTACGTCTCGGCTGAGCCCACACAGCGTCAAGTTCTTTCCCCCTTGCCTCCCTCCTTACTAGAAGCAGTAGCCAGGAGAATTCACATTTACTCTGTAGATGAATGGTCTTGTTATATAAGAAACACAGAGCCAATGCAGAGATGAAAGCCCAAGAGATCAGAGCTAAAAACCTTACCCTTCCCTGCTGCTGTTGTCCTCTTCCGCAAGAGACCTACTTCCTGTCTGTTTGTCTTTTTTATAGACTTTCTATTCTGCCTTCTCATTGGTTGTAAACCCAACCACACGACCTCCTCGTCACTGCCTGTCTGTACAGACCTCCAGGTCTTCTATGGTTGGTATTGAGATTAAAGTCGTGTGTCTCCATGCTGGCTGTATCCTTGAACACACAGAGATCCGCCTAGCTCTGCCTCCCAAGAGCTGGGATTAAAGGCGTGCACCACCACCGCCCAGTTTCTGCTATGGCATGCTATTAGCTCTGACCCCCAGGCAACTTTATTTATAAAATCACATTTCAGTACAATTAAAATATCACCATAACGTCATCATCCTGGCCTGGGCTAGAAGAATCACTTGATTTCAGACACTCCAGAAGCCCTTTGTCATCCCTGTGAATGAATCTCTGGTTGTTTTTGCTGTCATAATACTGCTACCCAGTGTCATAACACTGCTAGGCAGTCAGAGATGCAAACTCGACTCCTCATTCTTTACTGAAGCCAGCTCGGCAGTTTGAAGTTCAAATAAAATGAGTTTTATATTCCACCTTTATGTATTCCACTCAATCTATGTATATATCAAAGTGTTAAAACAGAAAGTGAAGAACTGTAAAAGGCCTGGCAGAAAGGAACTCTTCTAAAGAGAAATTTGTGTCTCTAAACCTGCCTATCAGAATACTGAAATGATGGACCCCAAAGAAATGGGAATTTACCCAGGAATCTCATGCTGGGAGAAGGAAAGGGCCAGAACCAGAGGGGAATTTGGCCTCCAGGAAGAACTTTTAAGGGATTCTAACAACTCGTCAGAATGAAGCCCAGGCAAGAGTGGATCAGTAGTGAGTGATACCACATCTTGAACAGTTGCTTAGAATGTGCACATCCTTGGCCCTCTGTTTAAACTAGATCTTACTTTAGAGATGGGCTTGGGAGATTTGCTGGATCTCATTGTTCTTCTTCCCAATGTGGTCACCTTGCATATATCTCCTTTTCTGTTTAAATATTAGAAAATGAGTCTTTATCCTCTGCATTCTTATTTTTAATTTAAAGCTTTTTTGTGTGTGTGGGTTTCACATCATGCTGTTGGGTCCAGGGTCACAAAATAATGGGGACAGACCACCAAAGTCTATTAAACCAGAAGCAAACTTTATTCCAGAAAAATTGAAGAAAGAAAAGAAAATCACCAAGGGGCACAAAAAGCTTATCAGCAAGCTGAGAGCAGAGCCAGAGTTCAGGATTCTGAAGCTGTGGCCCCAGGGGTGGGTTTCAAGCCTCTATAAAGTAAGCATCAGGCATAGGGTGTATGCTAGGAGGCAAGTAGAGACAACTATTAAAAGTTAACTTTAGTCCAGGCAGTTGTTGGCTATAAGGGGTAAGGGGATTAAAAGTTCACCCCTGGCTGTTGATAGAGGAACTGGCTGTAAAGCAGAGAGCCATTGTCAGAAGTTAACCTTTAGAGCCAATGACTGTCAGCTTTTATTTTTTTAGGCTTATGATTTTATATTTCTATATTCCTGGACCCTTCAATGCACCCTGATACCATTCATCTGCCCATCCCTTCTTATCTGTCTTCTGCCATTTCAACCCTCCCCCACAAAAAAATGAAAATTGAAAAGAAAAAAAAAACATCTCATCATGGAAGCTATAGTGTGGCCTAGTGTGTCACACAGTATACCCTTAGTTCATACATCTTTACTTGCAAGTGTTCATTGCAATGAGTCTGGTCTGAGGCCTCTGGCTTCTGCTATACTATTAACTGGGCCCTCACTGGGGCTCTTCTTGGATATTCTGTGGTTTCCCTGTGTCATGGATACCCTGCAGTTTTGGATCTGCAGGACCGGCCCCCTTATGTGCTCCAGCAGTTAGGCTTTGATTTTTTTTGATTTTTTGATTTTTGATTTTTTGAGACAGGGTTTCTCTGTATAGCCATGGCTGTCCTGGACCTCCCTCTGTAGACCAGGCTAGCTTTGAACTCAGAGATTAGCCTGCCTCTGCCTCCCAAGTGCTGGGATTGGCGTGGGTGTGAGTAAGCCAGAGGAGGGCTTGAGACCAGGAAAAGTGGCCCTGCCTCTTGCTGCCTGCTGGTCACCAACTGCATCACTCTGGAGAGTAGGCCCTGCACCTTACCTGTGGCTTTTGCATCGACATTATTAATCTTCAAGTCACATTTATTTTCTAACTCTGCTTAAGTTTATAACTCCTTGGTCTACACATTAAGAAGAACAAAAGCTTGGTTGGGTCTAGTGGGGATATTATAATTATAATTATGAAATTATAACTGAGACAGTTTGTTCCTATAATTCTCTAAAGCCTTTGCCTCCATCACCAGCCTCTGGGATTAACCCCACTGTTCTCCATAGGAAAGGTAAAGAGAACCTCCCACCTTTCTCCGTGGGAAAGGTAAAGAGCTCATATTTCCTTGATATTTAATGCAGGACCCACATTTATGACAGAGTATTTTCAGTTCTTAGCAGACATCCATTTTCTTAGCTAATTTTATCTAATAAATCACTTTTGAATTTCAAGGTCTTATGCCTATAGTTTATCCTTAGTCTTTAAAATATACCCTTTCTAGTCATTGATCCTGCTGGGTTATATTAAATATACTTATGGTATATTCAATAATGCATATTTGTACTTATAATATATTATAAACTTACATAAGGCATTTCAAAGGGCAATTATGTTACAGCTGAATATTAACAAATGATAACAGCTTGCCTCATTTTTTCTAGTCTTTACAATAGAAATCAAACATTGAATATAATCTTGTTCCCTTCCCCATTTTGTTCCTTTTTATGTCTCCTAGAAGTAACCGATATCTTGTTTATACTTCCTGTGTCCAGTTGTGTGATTTGGCAGTTCACATATGTAGCTGCTATTGCACCTGCAGTTACTCTGCGGGTTGGAGTTATTCTCTCCACTCCTGTACCCTTTTTACTATATGCATCTTTTCTTGCTGACTTTGTCGCTCAATGCTCTGCACTCCTCCATAGGAAAGGAGATTAGAATAAGCTGAAGACCCCTGACCTTGTCTGCTCCCTTCTTTCTCTTTGACTCTTTTTTTTGTGACCCTCTCTCTATCCTCTTCTTATATGCATAGCAGCTTCTGAATCCACTTTCTTTTTTCTTCCTTTATAATTCACACACCAGTGGTCAACTTGATTTCCAATTTTGGTCTTAAAGATTAATAGAAGCTCATTTTTTCTTTTACTTGAGAACAGGTATGATCCTACTGAACATCAAAGACATTAATTATCCCTTAATTGATTTCTTTCTTTTGTTTGTTTGTATATTTTGTTTGTTTGTTTGTTTTTTTGAGACAGGGTTTCTCTGTGTAGCTTTGTGCCTTTCCTGGGACTCACTTGGTAGTCCAGGCTGGCCTCGAACTCACAGAGATCCGCCTGGCTCTGCCTCCCGAGTGCTGGGATTAAAGGCATGCGCCACCACCGCCCGGCCTTGTTTGTATATTTTGAGATTATAATTTAATTACATTTCTTCCATCTCTTTCCTCCCTCTAATCCTTCCTATATACCATACCAACTCTTCTCCAAAATATTGGCCCCTTTCCCCCCATAGATTGTTATTGCATACATATGTTTATATATACATATATATTACTAAATATAACTTATTGAATCCATATAATATTACTTGTGTGTTTTCACGACTAACAGTTTGAACTGGACAACCAGTTGGTATACTCTACCCTGGGGAGGGCCACCTCTCCTTCTCCCATCTTTACTCAGATGCCTGTACTTCTTTGTGTATGGTTCATGGCTCCATGGGCTTTCCCCCACCCAGCTTAGCGTGTTCATTGGTGTCATCCTTGTTCAGCTCATGCTTGATGTATAGCCTCTGATGTTACTAGGAGATGCAATCTCACAGCAAGTCCCTGATCCACTATACTTTCTAACATAGAAACATGCCCGATGGAAGAGGCAGAACTCTATCTTAGAGAATATGAAATCTGATAGTATCCAGAAGGAGTTACCTACAATTTGCATGTTTGCTGTTTAAATGTGGTGGTGAAGGCATTTACTGTTAGCTTAATAGTAATCTTTCACAAAATCTGCTTGCCCAATAAAATTCCATCTATGTGGATATTAGTTCCAATTCATTTTTGTGGTTTTTATATAGCAGTTTTACATCTCTCTTTAAATTATCCATAGCAAAGCAGGCCTTTTCATTCTTCCCAGTTCATTTTTTTCCATACTGCGTGTAAGCTTTGTAATGAGTGAAGATGAATTAGAGCATTCATCTTCAGGGCCATACCAAATGACTGTGGCAGATATTCAGTGCTTACAGGAACTTAAAGTCTTTACATTGTTAGATACTTATTCAAGTACTTCTAGGGAAGATATTTTCTGCTAATTATAGGGAAGATGCTATTCCAACACTGTTGGGAGACACAGGGGTGGCAAAGGAAAGGGAGAAGGAATGGCCATCCCAAGCATGTGGGAGGAACTGCTGTCTGCAGTTGATGGACATTGAGAAACTTGATCATTTTCTGTTGGACTAGTTGACAGGGGAAGAGTTGGAGATGAAGGGGAAGAGTCTAGAGATGGATCTTGCTCATGTTGTTTGGTAGCAGTTACCTTTCAGTTCCCCAGCAGAGATGTATCTTTACCACACATTCCCAACCACTGCCCATCCTCCTAGTTCCAAATAGACATAAAGGAGCTAGAAGAGTGGAGCTGTTAAAAATCTTTACCCCCTGGTGTAGCTAGAGTTTTCCTGCCTGGCCCACAGTCAGGATAAATCTCTGACACCCACCAGTCCCACAGCCATCCAGACCCAACCAAATAAACACAGAGACTTATATTGGTTACAAACTGTATGGCTGTGGCAGGCTTCTTGCTAACTGTTCTTACAGCTTAAATTAATCCATTTCCATTAATCTATACTTTGCCACATGGCTTGTGGCTTACCGGCATCTTCACATGCTGTTTGTCATCATGGCGGCTGGCAGTGTCTCCCTGACTCAGCCTTCCACTTCCCAGTTTTTTTCTCCTCCTTGTCCCGCCTATACTTCCTGCCTGGCCACTGACCAATCAGTGATTTATTTATTGACCAATCAGCAACACATTTGACATACAGACCATCCCACAGCACTTCCCCTTTTCTTTTCTTAAAAAGGAAGGTTTTAACCTTTACACATCTCCAAAGTCAGCTTGGTATATTTGGGAATTTGGGCGTAGCTTCTCTTACTACTTCCTGCTGGAGGGGGGCACTGTATCTTCTGGGGAAACAAAGAAAATTTTAGGATCATGGAGTAGTCCGTGAGGCTGTATCGTCTGAGCCAGTTGCCTTGAAACCATTCTGGATGTTGGATCATCTGGGCCTTGGTGTCACCTTTCAGGGGATCTTGGCTGGTCAAACCTGATGTATCTTAATCTGGAACAAATCCATAGCCTCTGGCTTTCTGTGGGAACAAAAGCAGAATCTCCTTTCCAAAGCAACATATTCTTATATCCACATTTTGAAGTCAAGGTACCTTTAAAATATACATTTTGGCATAACTCTACAGCTTTTACAATCAAATGTTTTTCTTCAGTTAAAAATCCCAAAGAGACAACACAATCCAGATTCTCTGTGTAATATTCATCTTTACGTGGCTTATTTTTTATATTAATTTTACTGTCTCTTTAAAGACTTTATTTTTTAAAACTATGTATTTTTTTCTATAACTGTATATATCACCTTTTTTTTGTCTCTTTCAAGCCTACGTATATTTTACACACATTGTAAACTATTACATCTGAATCTGTCTTATTGTGAATCTATTGCTTTAAGCTGCAGCAGCTGTGGCTGCTGGCTCCGCCCACCTCAGCTTCCCAACATGGCGTGGTACTTTACCACCAGCTCTGGGAGCTATCGTGGGTCTATGCTTTTATCCAAGCAGCGTGTAGCCCAGAAACCTCTTTTTTTTGTTTTGTACTAGCAAAGTCTAAATCCACCATGCAGCTTAATGTGCCACTTGCAGAGGCCTCATTCCCACCATACTGCCGGTCGAGCGTGCACGCTAGGAACCCACCAGTAGCTCAAACTGGCAGCTGCTGCTCATTTGAGAGAGACAATTAGGAAGCTGTTTTAAGCTCCATTTTAGAATCTTTTTTCTCAGTTTCTAGGTGGAAACTCTTGCCACCACGTTGGACGCCATTTGTAGCTAGAGTTTTCCTGCCTGGCCCACAGTCAGGATAAATCTCTGACACCCACCAGTCCCACAGCCATCCAGACCCAACCAAATAAACACAGAGACTTATATTGGTTACAAACTGTATGGCCGTGGCAGGCTTCTTGCTAACTGTTCTTACAGCTTAAATTAATCCATTTCCATTAATCTATACTTTGCCACATGGCTTGTGGCTTACCGGCATCTTCACATGCTGTTTATCATCATGGCGGCTGGCAGTGTCTCCCTGACTCAGCCTTCCACTTCCCAGTTTTTTCTCCTCCTTGTCCCGCCTATACTTCCTGCCTGGCCACTGACCAATCAGTGATTTATTTATTGACCAATCAGCAACACATTTGACATACAGACCATCCCACAGCACCCTGGGGCCAGAATATATCTCCAGCTCTCCTGATCCACTCTTGGGTGTCCTAGCCTAAGATGATTCTTGCTTTCCTTTCTCAGTATATATTTTTGAATATAATTAGAGCCCTTAAGCTATCCTTTTCCCTATAATTTTTTTCTGTCTAAATCCTTAAAATTCCGTAATTGGAACCACTATTAAATTCTTCTGATGATTAAAAGAGACCCATTATAACACACACAGACAATATGTCAATGAAATACCTCCTTTGTACTCACTGATAATAGTTATCAGCAGGGATAGCAGGAGGGAAACTTTTCTTTATTAGTTCTTTGGGAGTTACCAGTTTAATACAGTGTGTTGGATGATGCTTTCCCATATGACATTTTTTCTAGCTTCCCTTTAAACCTATTTCTGGCATACTTTCCTCTCTCGTAAAATATTATTAAGATGTTTAAACCAAGTTGATAGATGTACTTACCAGTTATAAGAGGAAAGTGATTAAAATGTACAGAGAAGAAAGGTACATTTTGGGTATTTATTTGCCACTGTTTATCTTTTGAGACAGGTTTCATGTAAGTCAGGCTGACCTCAAATTCATTACATAGCTGAGGCTGGCCTTGAACTCCTGATTCTCTTGCTCTACATCCCAGGGTTTTGGATTATATGTGTATACTACTGTGCAAAGCTTTTCTTAGATATTTAATAATAGTTGACAGATTAATTTTGTAGTAATATAATTTTGTGTGTTGGGGCTTCATTCTCATTTAGTTGCATATGGTCTGGATGTTTAATCTATAAATGTTTAATTTTCACTGAGAAATATTGTTTGAGGAATTGTTTTGTTCACTGCACGTTTTTCTCTTTGCATTGCCACTGACATGCTCTTTCCGAGAGCCACAGCGGCCTCTCCAGTGTTGACAATGCCTGCTCGCTTTGCTTTCCCTCAGTGATACAAATGAGGTTGACATTCCACCCAACACACGGGTTGGCACCAAGCGCTATATGCCTCCAGAAGTGCTGGATGAGAGCTTGAATAGAAACCATTTCCAGTCTTATATCATGGCTGACATGTACAGTTTTGGACTCATCCTCTGGGAGATTGCAAGGAGATGTGTTTCTGGAGGTAAGAAGGAAATGTCTTTAAAGAGCTACTACTCCTGGGAGATGTTTACAAAACCTTTCTGATCAGAAAGGATTAAAGTTGGTGTATTACAAACAGTCTCAGATTTTCTTTCCCTTCCCCTTTATTCCTGTTGATGCTGTCTGAAACCTTCCAGGAAATATCTATCAGAACCATCTTTGAGTGGTTATCTCCTCCCCTACTCTGACCAGTGAATTTATGGTTCTAGACTCACCGCCTGCTTCCCCTGGCTTGTCATACATCACCTTCTGCTTCTCTTTCTACCATCTCACTTCTCTCTTAGACTTTCTCCAACATATCAACACCCTCCTCTCCTACCCCATTCCACTTCTCCTTGCCTACCTGCTGGACCTCATTCCCAACCCCACTGCCACATTCTCTGTGCTTCCTCTGCAGATGTAGCCCAGAGACATTGGAGAGTGGGACACCCATTCCTGAACACTCATTTTTTTTTTGTCAAAAGGAAAATATTGTTATTGTTCATAATGATTTTCCCACAAGCATAAGAATTTCTGATTAAGACGAGCTGCTTGACATGAGTTCTGGAAGCCATACTCTGGTCCTCTGAAAAGGCAGCAAGTTCTCTTAACCACTGGTCCATCTCTTCAGCCCCTGGTTCTGCCTGTGTCTCATGTAGTTTTTTTTTATACCTACCTAACTATCCATCAATCCATCCATGTAATGAGTTAAATAGATACAGTCTTCACCCTCAAGATGTTTCTAGGTCAGTGTCTCTAGAGTTAGAAAGTGCTCAGATGAAGTGATGTCTCTTGTGAGTTGGGCCCAGTAGTTCATTACCCTGGGTACTGAGATTACAGTGAATCAAACAGAAGAACAAGAAACGCAGATGGAATGTAATAATGCTGTGTAGTCAAAGCAGGTGTCCATGACTGACAAACAGGCAATGAGTTTGAATTGCTTGAAAAAAGTTTAGAATCTTTGGGTCCTTTATAGTCTATATGAGTTTGAATTTTCAAAAACACAAAAACCAAAAACATAACACATACCCCAGATTTTGCCTGAATAAATCTCCAGTGAAATTTATTATTGTTATTTGTTTTTTGAGACAGAATCTCACTCTGTAATCCAGGTTGACCTGGCATTCTCTATGCAGTCCTGCCTACCTTTGAAAGCAGAGCTGTGAACTCTGCCTCAGGTTCCCTAGTACTCATAGGTATATGCCGTCATCCTATTAAATGTAATGCTCTAGCAAATGTAATGCTCTTAGAACTCAATGGTTTCATCCTGTTCAGGTCAACAGTGACAGCATTTCTACCAAAAGCAGCTTAGGAAAGAATCTGGGAGGTTGTTCAGAAACTCCGTCCATCACTGGAGGACACGAAGAGCTCATTAGATAAGGCTGACAAAGAACATACTAATAGCCTACCTTCTTAAAGGACAGGGCAAAAATTTTAAAAAGTAAAATTAGTTATTAGACAGGATGAGGTAAATAAAATAGAAAGTTTAAAGAAGAAAAAGAAAATCACATAACTTTCAAACCTAAGATGAATCATTGATGATATTTTTGGATATACAACTTTCCAATATTGAATGTATAAAACTTCTTATGATTAAACACAAATAAATGAATCTGACATTTGTTTAAGTAGGCTACTCTTCCAAACTTATGGTGTTCTTGGTCTCATATGCCAGTAATAAGAAGCGGTTACATGTGATATGGCATTGATTCAAGATGTGTCTTCTAATTTTACATTGAGACTTACTACGGACTTAAAAATATAACTAGCTCATGCAAGTTGTGGATGCCTGTGTAACTCAGCTTTTGGAAACCAGCCGTTGGCTCGGGGGACCGGGGGGAGGCTTGCGGACCTATGATAATATGTGTCATTGGGTTTCCTATTGTTTTTTATAAACTAAGTTGTCATTTGGGTGATTTTCAAGATTTACTTCATTGTTAACCAGAGCCTATATTTAATATTGATAGTTTATTTGTTAATTGAGGAAAGTTGTATGTTAGGCATATTCTTACCAGTTCGTAGGAAATAATATTAATAAAAAACATGCCTTTAGGTATAGTGGAAGAATACCAACTTCCCTATCATGACCTGGTGCCCAGTGACCCTTCTTATGAGGACATGAGAGAAATTGTGTGCATTAAGAAGTTACGACCTTCATTCCCCAATCGGTGGAGTAGTGATGAGGTAAGGCCAGGCTTGGGGGAGGGTACGGATGACTTCTAGATACATTTCTGCTTTGCCAAAATTATTTTTTCTCTTTCCTTTTAATTTATTCTATGTGTCTCTTGCATCATGTATCCTGATCCCATTCATTTCCCTGTCCCTTTGCACCTGCCCTCTGCCCTTACACCACCCCCAAAATAAAACAAAATTTAAGAGAAGAAAGGGAAAAGAAAAAAGGGGGGTCATTTAAAAATCTCATCATGGAAGCTGCGGTGTGACACACTAAGTCACGCAGTAAATTCCTTTTTGTCTGTGTACTTTACTTGCAAGTCATCATTGCAAAGAGTCATTGATTTGGTTTGAGGCCTCTGTTACTATTGTACTATCAATTCTGGACCTTCACTGGGCCTCTTCTTGAATATCTTGTTGTTGCCCTGTGTTGTGGAGATCCTGAAGCTTTTGGTCTGCAGGTCAGGTTCCTTCATGTGTTCCAGCAGATCATAGATGGGGTGGATGTTGGGGCGGATCAAGTCATAGCCCTAGTTCTGGGCCTGGGCTGCTGTAAGGTTGGTCCACCTGCCTGTTCTCTCCTGTTCTCACCACCAGGGGGAGCTCTCCAGCATTGCCTTGGCTAATTCACCTCTTGCAGCAGTGAGTGAGGGGTGGGGCCAGTTCTTTTGCTTCCATGCCCTCAGGGTCTGCTCTCCCACACCTGCACCAGCAGGGCCAGCTCTATTGTGTTGCCCCTATGAGGTACAGGGGCCACTCTCCCGAGTGCTGCTGCTGGTAATGGTGAGGGACAGCTCTCTCACTCTTAAGACTCCATGGCCAGCCGGGCGGTGGTGGCGCATGCCTTTCGTCCTAGCACTTGGGAGGCAGAGCCAGGCGGATCTTTGTGAGTTGGAGGCCAGCCTGGGCTACCAAGTGAGTTCCAGGAAAGGAAGACTCCATGGCCAGCTTCTCCACCAGTCTTGGGTGTTGATGGGTGGGAGGTAGGAGGGCATCTCTCCTCTGTCCGTGCTGCCCACATGTCAGATGAGTAATGGGGACAGTTCTTTGCTCACAACCTCGGGCTGGGTCACCCTTACTTCCAGCTACCCGGCCAGCTCTGTTTTGTTGCCTAGGCGAGGAACAGAGCCAGATTTCCTGTTGCAGGCTGTAAGGGGTGAGGGGTTAAGGGGTCATCTCTGACCAACCCACACCCACACCGCCCATGTTTACAACTTGGGGGCTGACTCACCCATACCTTTGCCCGCAGGCTTGGCTCTATTATGTTAACCCAGTGAGGTATGGGAACTGCTCTCCCCAGTTACAGCTGGTGGGGGTGGCGGCAGCTCTCCCTCTCTTGTGACCTCAAGGCCAGTTCTCCCACCTGCCTCAGGCATTGACAGGCGGGGTGGGGGGTGGGGAGGAGGGCAACTTGCTCTGCCCATGCTGCCACAGGACAGGGGCTGGCTCACCCACACCTCCACCAACAGGGTTGGCTCCATTGTGTTGCCCAGGCAAGGTGCAGGGTCTGTTCTCCCAAATATGGCAACTGGTGGGGGTCAGAGACAGCTCTCCCACTCTTATGACTACAGGGCCAGCTCTCCCACCCTCCTTGGGCATTGATGAGTAGGGGTCAAGGGAAGGGCATCTCTCCCCAGTCTATGCCGCCACATGGCAGATGAGAGGTAGTTGCCAAAATTCTTAATTTGCATCACTAACATTCATTTTGATGGTGACAGTAATGCTGTCTTATTGCAGTATTTGTATATCTGTACTGCATCAAATCTATTCCTTTTTTTGATTTTATTTGGTCAATTATACAGCATGGTGAATGGGCAAGATTGAGCCTGCATAACAGAGAACATTATTTCATATATCAGCTGCAATGTTTGCATAGAAGCTGTTGTTTCTTTCTCTCTGTGTGTTTTAAAGCACCGTGATTCTTTTTCTTTGGGGTAAGTCCAGACCCTTCTTTCTGAAGGTTGGGGTTTCTGTACAGTGACATGATAGAGGTGCACTCTGCTGACCTCCCTCTCTGTGACGGCCTCTTCATCAGCGGAAGTGCTGAGGCCTCGGGGTGAGGCAGATGACTCATGGGTAACAGGGCACACTCCCTGTGAAGTGGACCTGATTTTGGTTCCCAGCTCACAAACAGCCTCTAACTGTACTCCGGACAATCTGGTGCCCTCTTCCATCCTTTCTGTACTCATGGATGTGTGTACCCATACATGCACATACACAACTCACGATTAAAAATTAAATTAAATTAACAGTATTTTTGTTTTTGAAATTGAAATATAATTTCATTGTTTTCCCCTTTTCTTTCCTCCCTCAATCCTTGTCTTGCACCCCTTGCTCTCTCTCAAATTTGTAGCCTCCATTTCTTTAATTATTGCTTTACACACACACACACACACACACACACACACACACACACACACACACGTGCCTGTATGTGTATTCCTAACCATATAAATACCACCTGCTTAGGCTATTTAAAGTTACTTGGATGTATTTGATTTTAGGGCTGACCATGATGACAGCGGGGAAAAATAGTCTTTTTTAGGGAAGAGCTCCTAAACTGGTTACCCAATAATGTGAGTGTGTGTGTGTGTGTGTGTGTGTGTGTGTGTGTGTGTGTGTGTGTGGTGTGTATTAAATTGAATCCCAAGAGGTTATTTGAGCTAATCTGTCTCCTGTAAGGGTTTAAATGTGAACCCCACATATATGTGGAAGGCTCTGCTGGGCTGGATCAAGTGAGTGGACAAAACGTGGACTCCAGCCTTGTTTTCTGTTCCAGTGTCTCTCCACACCCCTCTCCACCTTCACTCACCCACAACTGAGTCTCTGGCATGTTGGAAAATTCAAGATGAGTGTCATGATATATTGTGTACCCCAGTAAAGCTTATCTGGGGATCAGAGGACAGAGCCATTCACTAGATAAAACATAGAGGTCAGGCAGTGGTGGCACACACCCTTAATCCTATCACTTATGAGGCAGAGATCCATCTGGATCTCTGTGAGTTCAAAGGCACACTGGGAAACAGAGTCAGGCAGTGGTGGCACACGCCTTTAATCCCAGCACTTGAGATCTCATGGCTTTGCTTGGGAAGCACACGCACCTTTAATCCCAGGAAGGGACATGACTGGGTGGAGAAAGGTATGTAAGGTGTGAGGAGAAAGGAACTGAGCAGCAGTTCAACTGAGACCCTCAGGGGTGAGGACTCAGAGGCGTTCAGTCTGAAGATTCGTGGAAACAGGATTGGCCTTGGAGTTGGTGAGGTGAGGTTGGCTGTGGCTTGTTCTGTTTCTCTGATCTTTTAGCGTTCTCCCCAATGGCTGGCTCCTCGGTTTGTTTTTATTAATAAGACCTTTTAAGATTCATGTTACAGATGAGTTTGAAGCACATTCTGATAAAGAAGACTCTTATCAAACATGTCCTGAGCCCACCAAAAAGAAGTGCCTAGAGCACTGTTCATCAAGTAAGGTGTCCATGTAAATTCACTTAAGATAACTGGTCCATTGGCTCAGTGTGTAGTTCTTGCCTTGCTACCTAGTGTATGTATGCTCCAGTAAGCTGTTCAGAGAGCATCACGAGATGCTGGAGTTATATTTTTCCAAAGGAGACTGTGGTTATTGGTGCCATTTGAAGGCTCTCTATTGCTGATTTCTAATGAAGGGAAAGTGTGCTTTGCAGTAAGAACAATTGACAGACCACAGGCAAATCCAGGAGAAAGTTTTAGCAAAGCCATGCACAGGCCATTAATCTTGCTAAGTGGTACAGCATTGGGCCACAGTTAGAACAGACTGTGGTGATATAGGAATAGCTATGTTTATTTGAGTGGTACAGAATTAGATAAAATATTGAAACATGTTATAAAATTCAGACTTACTGGGTATTATGTTTGTTTAATACTGTCTTTAAAGTCATCCTTCCGTATCCTCAAAGCTTCCTTTTTTCTTTTGTCACAGGGAGATATGAGAATCTGTGTGAGTCATGATCATTTCACACAAAAAAGAGTTTGAGTGAATTTTGTGTCCACTTATTACTGGTGCCTTAAAAATATATTCAGATTTCATGAACACCAACTAAAAGCCAAATATTGAGTGCCTTATCGAGAGTCCATTCTTCTGACATCACTCCAATATTTCTTTCTCTTTCAGTGTCTCAGGCAGATGGGGAAGCTTATGACAGAGTGTTGGGCTCACAATCCTGCCTCCAGGCTGACAGCCTTGCGAGTTAAGAAAACACTTGCCAAAATGTCAGAGTCCCAGGACATTAAGCTCTGACGCTGGATACTTGTGGACTGAGCAAGAGAATTTACAGAAACATCTGTAGCCTAAGCCTTGAACATTGTCCTACTGCCCAATGGCTTCAGACTTCCCCTCTCAGGGAGCAAGCTGGACAGACACAGAAGGCCCCAGAGACACAGAGTCCTTATGGCTTTCTGAGGAGGGAAACCATTTGGGTAACTTGTTCAAGATATGATTCATGTTGCTTTCTAAGAAAGCCCTGTATTTTGTGATAGCCATTTTTTTTAAAAAAGATACTTTAATTTTACCAAAATAAAACAAATATTGTAGATGTTTTAAGGTTTATACAACTATAGTTTAAATAATAACAAAAGTTCTTTCTAGAAAATTTCCTAGAAGTCCAAATGTTTTTCCATTGGCAAAATACTCTTGCACTCTACAAACCCAAACAGTCTGAGAACGTAGATTAGAATTCAACTTCCCTGATTCACTGCCCCAGCCACCAAAGCCTGTTTGGGCCAGCCCTGCTGAAGGCTGCCAGGGCAGTGTGAATATACATGCATACAAGTCCCACCTGCCTGGGACCACAGTTTGGAATCCTGAAGGCGGACCTCTTGCAGCTTCAGCCAGTGTGGAACAAATGAAGGTTTTATGTCACTAATAGAGGTATGTGTTGGTGGGTATTCTTCAGAACCACACCTGTTTCTGGTTGTATTAGACAGATCTTTCAGGTAAATCCTCTCCATTTCATTAAATACAAGCAAAGGCTTCCTCATGTGCAGAGAATCGGCACGGGCATGCTTTTTGTTCTCATAAATCAGAAGATCAATATTAAATAAAACTGCCATGAGTATGGTAGAGACGAGGTACTTTAAAATAGAAATTATTTAGAAAAACATGCCAGTAAGGCAGGACAGATATTGAAGGTGTAGATAGATGGCTTGTTCCTGATATATGCGTAAGAGCCTGACACAGAAACACAGGAAAGAAGTATACTCATCACAGTTTGTTTAGATACAGATAGTTGTATGTTGTTGTCTTTTTCTAAATCTCGGATATAAGAGGCAGAAAAGAAGCATCTGTCAGGTTATTATCACTAAACTTCAATTTAAAAATAAGCTTCAAGTGGTTGAGCAGAGGGAAGTTAACGAAGGTCATCAAACACCATGGCTGCTGTGATTTATTCTAGAATAGATATGGACATCTTAATTAATTGTTTCACACCTTAGGTATGACTCATTCATTCTAATGTGCATTTCACTATTAACTTATTCTGTTCCTCCATTATGGCATGTGTAAAAACATCTTCTGTTTAACTTTTGACTATATGAACAAAATCACTGATAAGCCAATATTCCTTAGAAACAGGATCACAGTAAAGTGGAAAATGCCACATGACCCTTGCAACTTTATCCATTTATTTCCCTACTGTGTTTCTTCCTTAATGATTAGAAATTACTTACTGGTTATTAAGGAATGTTGAAGTACTTTGCCTTAGAAAATAACATTCCTTCCAGAATACTCCAGGGGGCAGTGTTTTCTTATACATTTCACCACTGGGTGCTTGAAAGATGGAGAATTTAAGAAAAATTGACAGCTGCATGAGAAAGGAGGAAATATTTCCCTCTTCTCTGGAGTAGACGTTCAACTGGTAGGCTGTTGATCCGGAAAAGATCCTGGAGCTACAGTGTCTGTGAGCAGTGCTCGGAGTTTGGGAAAACTGTAGAGAAGAGCCCTTTTCTGTTCTAATTCACTGCCTGGTACCACAGAGCCATGTTTTATTTTCCACTAAGAAAGAAAACTTTCTCAGTTCTTGAATTTGAAAAAATAAAAACAGCACATTGTTAATTTAATGGTCATCAGATTTTGTTCTTACTGAGGCCAGTAGAAGCTGAGCCACTGAAGATCCATTTCTCTGTTAAATTGTATTTACCACAGACAGTTTCCCCATATATTTGTAAACTAAGTGTGGCAGTCCTCTGAGCCTGGGAGAAAAAAACCTTAGTGCCTAGACAGGTCCATCTATAAACACCTAAGGAAGCATTTTGCTAGTTAACTGAGTATGTCTTGATTTTTTTTTTTCTTAGTTTTCCTTCGGTTTAATTGAGGTTGTGGGGTCAAGCTGTGTTTTCTTATCAGTAGATTTTTAAAACATTGATAACATCAAACCAGAATGTTTTGTGGTGAGTCTGTTGATGACATAAAGTTTACTAGATTTCTAGGGTTCCAGTGAAGAATGGGGAGAAACTTGAGAGCCCAGATCTCATCCACATTGTTCATTTTGTTGCTTAGGGAAAAATCACAGCTTACTTTCTAATTATCAACCTTATTTATTCAATATGAAAATCTTGAAATTATTGAGATACTTTAAAAGATCCACTCAGTTATTACCAATTTTCAATGAAGTAAGAATTTATAATTTATTTATGAATATAATTTCTGTCTTATGAAAATCTACTTAATAAAACTAAGTTGTTGTTAAGGACTACCTGTTCATTTCCCAATAATCCATGATAACTTCTAAACTTCTAGCATATCAGAAATGAAAGTTATTTTATCTTTTGCTTTCACTTCCTGCAAATTATTAATATAATTGACTGCTGCTTACCTTCAGGGCTCTTTCAAAGAGTAAGATTTACTTCTAATTTCTCTCCCCCAAAAGGAATCCTAAATTATTGTTAGATAAGCTTTGTATGTTCAAGTTTATGGTTGATGTATGTGTGTATATATTATATAAATATAGATGTATATGTAAATATGTTCATCCTGGAGTCTGGCACAACTCTAGTATGTGGATTAGAGAGTAAAATATTATGGATGATAAAGTCCTAAATGAAACATAATATTTATTTATGGAAGCATGTAGATTGTTAACTCACAAATGAAGAGCAGTGAGCACCATGTCTGATCTCTTGGACAGAGTACCCCGAAGTCACTCCTGACCATTTTATATTCCTCAAGCAGAAAGCTTCTTAGATGGCATGCTGGGATTTTATTTGCAGGGAATTATTTGACACATTTCAATTGGTGTGTAGTCAAGGATAACAAGTACTTAATGATGACTGACTGTAAAGTTCCTAGGGCCATGCATATTCATCAGGAATTTTATATTGTTCAACTGTTCTCACACTTTGTGGGTGGAAAGGCAGTGAGAAAAATACATTTTTTAAAAATTTGAACATGTTTTGGTGGTTATACCACCCCAGAAACCCCCAGTCCCATAAACAGTGGAAATGAAAGGGGCTGCATAAAAAAATGACACTATTTAACAATTAGAACGAATTGTTACATAAACTAATGCCGTATTTTTAAAGAGAAAAGCTGGCACTATGTGGGGGTATTCTTTTCTGTTTCAAAAGAAGTCTCATTTGTGTTCTTTAGGGGGAACCAGTGCCTTATGGAATTTGTATATACTGTAATTATTCGGGGTTAGGGAACAAACAATTGTATTTGTTACAAATTGTGTATGAGCTGTTTTCCTATTTCCTTCAATAAATGATGTCATTCCCCCATAGAAGAACCGTGACTGTTGTCTCATAGTTGTGTCTTGTCTTTGGTTTGGAAATGACCTCATGACCGCAAGTGGGAAGGCGGCAGCAGTAAAGAAGGCAGAGGAGGCGAATGTGTACCCTGTGTGGCAGGAGGGGAGGCGTGGACTGATGCCTTCCACTCTCTCCGTTTAGGAAACGCAGTCGTCTGGTGGGGGGGGGGGGGGTGGCTAGCTGGTGGTTTGAGAGAAATGAAGAAAGTGTAAAGTTTCCCTGTGGAAAATTCCAGCTTACTGGGGAAGCAGCCAGCTGGCCGTGGGCGACACTGAGGACCAGTAGAGGTTGTTAATACCGAATGTGGGTCAGCAGATCCCAGAGCTGCACGAGGACCAAGGCTCACTCTCGAGTCAGTGCTGTGAGAATAGGGTTCAGTCTGAACTTCTGAAGTTTGTTTCTTCCCCTTGCAGTTGAGACCACCAGTGACACCTATTGCACAGATGCCTAGGTAAGCACCCACCTAGTCTCAGTTCTTAGTACAGGTTCATGGCACCCCTTGATTTGGTTGCTTGTGATTTTTTTTTTAAATCTCACTCCAGATATAGGTACAGAGACATCTTAGGGTTTAATCAGTGTGCCCAGGAAAAGAATTGTTGCCAAAGGGCTGTGTGTCATGGACCTCCAGAGTAGGGCATAAGACACAGTCACTAAAGAGAAAGAAACTGCATCTGATAGTGCTTGTGCAATGTGCTAGTGCTTACTGAGACGGGCTGTGATTGAAATCCAGATTTTGAAGAGCTAGACCGAGGACAGGTAGAGGGTGTCATCTGAGATGGTAGGCTTAAATTTGTGGACATGATTGTTGGTCACGAAAGCCCAGAGGCTAGGCTTTTAGATTTGTTCTTGTGGATTTTGAAATCGGCAGGATGGCGGCAGCTTCAAGAAGATTTGAACTTCTTGAGCTTCAAGAGGGTCAAATTCTCCAAGGGCCATGCAATAATGAGTAGGAAGTCAATGGGGGAGAGGACTGGATCTAAAGATGAACTTGAAGGACCTAAGGATCTGAAGGGCAAGAACTAAGGGTGACAGTAAGAAAGCCTCAGGATGGTGTGAGAGAGACTGGCTCTTTCTGTGTGTGTGGGAATGAGACCCTTGTTCTTGACTCAAAAGCACTGCCATGGAAGTCCTCTGCAAAGGGAAAGGAGCCAAGGTTGCTCTTCCGTTGAGTGTGAGTCTGGAGGGCAGGGTGGGAAGCTTGTTTCTGAGGGGATCTATTTGAGATTGGAAAGACAGAGGAAGCCCAGGACTGTTTGGACAGTAAGAATGGTTCCTGACGTAGTAACCAAGGATTGAAAGTCCTGATGTCTGGCATTTTAGTCTGCTGCACTTGTGCCAAGAGAGTGTACCCTAATATTTGGTGTGCAGATTAACTTAGCTCTATTCCCTCATTTTCACTTTCATGATTTTTCAGAAATATGTAATCTGTGAGCCCCAATATTTTCATCTGTACCTTGAGATAAAATGGCCTCTATGTGGTAGTATTGTGTTCCCCAAAATATTGTGAAACCTAATAAACTTAGCTGGGGTCAGAGACAGAACAGCCACTAGATACAAAGGCTAGAAAATGGTGCCACTCACACCTTTAATCCTAGCACTCCAGAGGTAGAAATCCCTCTGGATCTCTGTGAGTTCAAGGCCACATTGGAAACAGCCAGACATGGTGACACACACCTTTAATCCCAAGAAGTGAGCCTTTAATCCCAGGGAGTGATGGCAAAAACAGAAAGATACATAAGGCGTGGAGACCAGAAACTAGAAGCATTTGGCTGGGTTAAGCTTTTAGCTGTTAAGCTTCAGGCTTTCGAGCAGCAGTTCAGCTGAGAGCCATTCGAATGGGGACACAGAAGCTTCCAGTCTAAGGAAAAAGGATCAGCTGAGGAACTGGCGAGGTGAGGTGGCTGTGGCTTGTTCTGCTTCTCTGGTCTTCCAGCATTCACCCCAATAACTGGCCTCAGGTTTGTTTTTATTAATAAGATCATTTAAGATTCCTGCTACACCTCTGGGCTCTTATTTTAACAAAATAAGATGAATATATAAAGTATATAGCTGTTCGTGATGGGGCATTGTAGTTGCTCATCAGTCCAGCCTCTTTTCTGACACTTTTGGTGGATGTATGGCTAACAACAGCTCAAAGCCTGAGGAGGCTTGCTTTTGGAACCCACATTTCCTATTCTCCAACTTCTGCATGTTATGGTTCAAGCCAAGCCTCTCAGGACTCAAAGGCAAGTATCAGAATTGGCTGAGGAAAGTGGGGTTTTCGCTTTCTGTGGGTCACTTTATATTAGACAGGTTTGCTTTCTCATCTGAAATAGCATCAAAGTTCAGAAATCTCCTCAATCAGGAGAACTATCTGGTCTATGTAATTCCCACTCAAGCTTCTGATATTTACCCAGTCAGAGGGTCTCTGAGACAGAGGAAGAGTCTTTACTCACTACCATACATTGACATTGAGGATGGATTCAGAGACAGGTCAATCTCAAGACTCTAATGACCTCATAGGCAGTGGATGAGGACTCCCTGATTTGACCTTGAAAAACATTTGCATTTTCTCCAAACTCTGGTGGCATTGTCAATGCAACTTCTAGCTATTGAAGCTCAAAGGAGGGGCAGAGGCTGAACTCTAGTATGGAACATGTGTGTGTTTTCCTGTGACTAACTGCTTTTATTTGCTTCTTAATCAAATTTTCATTCTTTTATCCACAGACAACCCGTCGAGTCTATGCAAGGCCCTTTGACATGTTTTCTTTACTTCTTTATCCCTTGAACAACTACCCGAGTTTGTCACCATTGTGGAGCTCCTAGAGGTGAATGTTCTCCTCTGTAGTGCAGTGACTTACCTTTGTCTGCTAGCCAGGATAAGAAAAAAAGGTCAAGGGGAAGATGGCAGTCAATCTATAGTACTTCTCCAGATCCGTCTGTCACTGAGGAATGAGCTGCCTCTGCTCTTCCTCCTCAGAGGCATAGCCGCCTTCCACCTCAAACCTAGAAATGTCCTACTTTCTCACCAGAGTAAATGCAGACCTGTACTGTCTCAGACACACATCTGGGATTCACAAGAGCTCAGGGCTGGGCCATGGAGTTTGCCTTTACTTTCCTGTTATTGTAGTTATTTACAAACTCCACTTGAGATTGGATCTTTGCGTGTAGAGCATGAGCATGTTTACAATCTGCTCCAGAAAAATGGTGATGCGGGGGCTGGAAGATGCTCCATTGACTGCTTGCTGGTATCACCTGAAATCTTTCTCACACTCACAGTTAGAGTTGCACTCAGACCAAGGAAACCAGAGTCTCCAGAGGTGGATTGGAGGCACTGGCCCAGAGATTGCAGTGTGTAATGATGTTGGAGAAACATCCTTCTAGAACTTCAACCCACCATGGAGGAAGGTTATGATTACCATTCAAACAGGACCCAAAGGGCTTTCAACTTATTGAAGAAATTCACAATAATTCCTGACACGAACTATTTCCATATTATAAAGAAATAGAGCAGGCACTCTTTGTTGCTTATAAATATAATTTATTACCTGTTTAAAAATTCTTTCTTACATTTTGTACATGTTGGCTGACAGAATAAATGCAGGCAATTTACAAACCAAGGGGACTGCAGGAAAATTGGGTGAGGCAACTGGGGAGAGAAAAGAGGCACACCCAAAGCTGGTATCCCTCACCTCCACCACACAGCAAGGCGATGAGTGGAATGCTGGAGAGCACTCCTCTGCCACCAGGGGTCATTAGAAAAGGAATTGCATAGAAGATACAGCAAGACAGAATTCTATAACAAAGGAGTGTTCCATATCTGAGAAGCCAAGGTTGTGTTGTTTTCCCTAAAAAAATAAAGAAAAACTGACAAAGCATAAAATTTCAACCTGATACTTATGAAGTTGAGCTGGTCCAAAGAAGACAGCCCAAGGGTGGCCCAGCCTTTCTTTGGCAGAAAGCTGGGGATTGTTTTCTGATGAATATTGGTTTTCATCTTTAGAACAAAGAGGAAGGTTACTGGTTCCCTACAGCTCAATATTAAGCTCAATACACACAACACTGTGACATCCAACATACACGCAAGTGCACACACACAGTGATAATATTCCCTGCAACTTGGCTAAACACATTGGCTGGAGGGTGAGGGCATCACTACCCATAGTAGGTCTAGGAAAAAAGTGAAAGAAGGAATGTAAGTCATGTGTTCAACTGGCTCCTCTTTCTTTTCCAAGATCTGAAGAAAAATATGAGAATCCATATGTGTACAGTTATAGGTCCTATTAATGACTGGAGGAACACAAAAACAGCAAAGGCATTTTTCTACTGGCTGTGGATACCTTGCTTTGAATGCTGTCTTAAAACTGGTTTAACATACAGCATAGAGCTCATCATGATGCTTTGATGTCACCACTTCATAGTGGTGAGTGAAGATCAAAGGCCAAGAGCTCATCACCCTTAGGCTACTGATCAGTACAACCAGCCCACAGTTCACAGTCACCACTGCTGGGTGTCACCAGGCTCCACGGCATTAGGCCTTTGGTATATATAGATGACACAGAGTTTAAGCTTTTTAAAATGGGCCCAACAGTACTGTTGCCTGCAATTTTATGATTCTACCATAGCACAAATTCTCAAATAATACAGAAAAAACTATTGTGCCATAGCAAATAACATGGTTGGTGGACAGCTGATTGTATCTCACACACTCCCTGGTTTTCTATTGAACAACTAAGTGGGTTGAGCTATGACTGTCCCATATATGGCAGGGACTTCCAATTTAGGATTTTGGAAGTTCCTGGGACAGATCCCTTCAGTATATAGTTGAGGATACTGAAGACTTTCAGGTAGCATCTTATATCCCATTGGGTTTGCCTGCTATTATGTTTATGGAGTGTGTTTGTCCTGAGGATACCTCCCCAACCACATTTAAATAGGCCTCTGGCAGAAAATAACCTTTGGTTGAATGAGCCACATTAATATCCCACCACAGCTCAATAAAGGAAACAGTCAAGCCCACTGGACTTTCTGAAGACTATCACAGTAAGTTTTCAGAAAATAAAAGCATGGGGGGCAACCATCTGTCCAATAATACCAAAGGATCCATAGCTGGATTGTTAGTTTGAAGAGATACTCCACCCAGGTACATGCAGGCCATCTCCACTCTTTTAAAAAATGAGCTTAATTGCCAAGATTTGGAAACATTTATGTAGTCTACATGACCACAAACTTAAATTAGTATTGGTTATAATATATATATTCCCCATAGTCCCCATTCCATCAAAAACATTATAGGGGACCTGTCAAGGTGATAAGCAGAGGTGACACAAATGGATCTCTTGAGGGCAGAGAAATGGCATTTCGTTGCACAGAAGGAGTGTTATAAGGTTTTCAGTCAATGTCAGCTCAGTATACTTAAAAATACAAAAACAATACAAAACTAAAGGAATAAGATAGTTGGTCCCACGAGGCACTCGGAAGGCAAAAACCAGTTTTATTAACGAGATAATAATAAAAATATTTTTCCTTTTGGATCTATAAAATAAGATGCTCATTGGCCATTATCATCTTTACAAGTGACTGGTTTGAACAATGATGTTCTGATTAGCAAATCTTCTCAAAAAAGATGTCTCAAGCCTCATTCCACCCCCACTGTGTTTCTGCAGTCCTCCTTTCTGCCACTGGCCTTGGACTTACATCAACACTGCATATGAATGGATTACTTGCCCAGAGCAATTGCTCAGCGCGAATGAACTCACGTTCATCTTGGAGACTCGAAACAAGGAAATCTTTCTACTTTCATCACAACTTCTTCAGTTGGTTCTACATTGCGTCGCCCCAGAGCATGGGTTGGATGGATGGATGGATTCCGGGACAGAACATCATTCTTAGAAGCTCCCTTCATCCTGTGACTATGGATGTGGGAGTGACCCAAGAACACAGCTGCCAGGTCCTCAACAGAGATGAGTGGAGATGTAAGACAAGAGCCTGCCTGCTTTTCTCCAGAAGTGGCGTGTCCAGATCCCACCCTCTGAATGTTCCCTTTTCAATTTATTTTAGGAAAAATGTCTTTAAAACCACTGAAAGTCTGGTATCTGGACTCTAGAAATCTAGAAGACCCTAAATGTAGTCATTGTGACTTTTCCCTAAAGAAAAGTCTCTACTCTTTGATAGTGGAATGATTTAAAAATGATTAAAAATCATAGCATAAATGAAAATAGCTAATAATACAGTTTGATCCTGGATCTCTCATCTCCCAAAGAATCTTTTCCTTAAAGAGATGAAAATTTGCTCAGGTGAAGATGGAGCCTTTGTATAGCAGAGGTAATGTGTCTGCTTTGAAGATGTTTGGCTGTGAGTTTCTTCACACATGCTGGTTGTCACCTTGTACTCAGCTATCAAGTCAATTTGAATTAATGTCATGAGAAAAAAATGAGAACATGAAGCCTCTGCCTTTACATTCATAATCTCAGAAGATCAGCATGATCTGAAGGTCATTCTTCTTGATCAACAGCCACAGTTTCCCTTTCCACAGACACAGGATTCTCATTTACAAATACAAAGCTTTGAAAAGCAGGGGTAATGGTACATGCTTAATGTTTCAGCACTGGAGAACCTACGGGAATAGGATTATGGATTTGAGGCTGTCCTGGGATACCTAGCAAGAATAAATCTCAAAACCCTCAAGGAGATGCTGTGTTTGTGTGTGTGTGTGTGTGTGTGTGTGTGTGTGTGTGTGTGTGTGTGTGTGTGTGTGTGTGTATGTATGTATGTAGCTATGGGATGTGGGTACCTCCTTAATGAATACAGTTTATGTTTCTAAAAGGTAGTATTTTGGAACTGAAAGATTTCAAATATGCAAAGCCCAATGGGATTCTTAAATAAAAAAGACAACTTTCAACCACTTATAGAGATTTCATATATGTCTATTATAAGAAAGTAACTTAAGATATGTATGAACAAGTAGATGATGTACTCATAAAATTTTGAAATGGGTGATTTAACTGAATGAATATTACAATAAGGAAAGCAAACACTTGAAAGGAAAATCTCTCCATGTCTATTTGTCACAAATCTCTTGTCAAACTCTGTAGGTACTTACTTGCTTTGTCAACTTTTAATAAGCTGTATATGAAGCCAAGTAACTATGTAGCAGGCCACTAGATGGCACCATACACAAATGATTAGTTTTTCTACCCAAGGGCATCAAGTACCCCTTTCCTCAGGCTGTGTGGAACCTTGTGTGTTGGAGAGTGGTGATCTAACTACTATTACTTTTCTCCAAAGGAAAATACCATACATACACATTGTAGTTTCTATCATTCACATGATAGAAAGTAGTTTTATGACAATGAGCACCTCATAAGAGATCAGTCATTCTTCCTATTCCTGTTGTGAGAAACTGAATCAAAAAGCAAGTATCTCTATATACTTGAACAAGAGGACCCTCAAAAGCGTCAACAACGTTGTTCTACTTATATTCAATGTTTCTGTTGGTGATTTAGCAGTTTTTAGGATAGATTAACCAGAATGGTAACACATTTTCTCCTCTCTACTTTTTACAAAGCATTGAAGTTACACAAGACATCCAGGCCAGATCTCTAGGTTTTGATTTCTATAATGATTCCCAAATCCCAGTACTGAAAAGGAATCTTCATATTTGTTTCAAGAGGCAGCAGTGGACAATTCTTTCTTCCTCTTGCTTTTTAAGAATATCTGTCTAAATTCTTAAGTGTTAAAACAAACTGATTGTTATAGACATCAGCCACCGAACTTGTTTAGGAGTACAATATTCCCCTTGGACCAGGAGTTTTACATGTGAATAGTCTAATGGTTAGAGAATGAGATTGTAGACTACATATCTAAAAGAGAAGATAAACAGCATGAATGATGAGCCTCCACAACTGTATCCACAGTTCTTTAATGACTACGACGGAAGAGTCAGAGAATATCAAGAACAGGAATAGGAGAGGAAACAGGCAAAATGACTTCTAATTTGAATCTATTCTGCGTACTGGATACTGCCAGCCCCAGAGTAAGCCACAGTAATATTTTGAAGGCTCTGGTTTAAGGACATGGGTGCTCCCTGTTTGTCTAACTGTGACTGGGGCTGCTTAGTTTTTATTCTCTGTCTGCTGAATGGAGGTCCTATATTAAAAGAAGCGGTGATGGTTCCAAGGAAAACTCATAGTTTCCACAAATAACATTTTGTAGGATAAAAGAGCTAATTAAACTCTGTAAACACAACTGAATATTATTAAAGCAAAGATTAATAAAGAAAAAAATGTACCAATTCCTTCAGCTGCGTGGGTATTTTGTACAAATGGTCTTGAGATCCAGAGATCAATAAATGAGTAAAGTAGATTTATAACTAGTTGGAAGGCTGGAGTGTAGCCTTCCACCCACAGAGGACAAGACAATGCTAATAAAAAGATGTCATCTCTCAGTGAACAGCATCATGCAACCATGATACAAAGACAAGAGAGCCAAACAAATATATGCATGTTGAAGCAATCCCCTTTTCAAGTCAATACTGCCTGAAAGATGCAATGTATTCCAGCAAAAGGCTGGCTGGATAAATGGTCCAGGCTAGAATCTCTTATAATCGTCAAATTGATGAATAAGACTGATGGCATCACAATGGGAGTTTGGCATTCTGGAATCTTGAGATGATCAGATCTCACCCCATAGTTTACAGATAAGTAAAATGAGCTACAGTGAGTTTCAGTGTTTTCCCCAAGGCCACATGGCCAGTGAGCAACTCCAGAATGATAGTTGGCTCCCTGATTCCTAGTTCAGGAACTATTGCCCACAAACCACACTGCCTCTCGGATAGATAGCCAGAAGATTAAATGAGCTTTACATAGAGAACCCTCCTCATGATAAGACCCAGAACAGAAAGACTGCCTGAGCAAGCTGCAAGAGCAGACATAGCCAGTGAGCATTTCAGTCTCCACCACCACGGAATGGTAGATCAAAGGTTAAGGAAGCAAAGCCTATGGAACTAAACTGGTGACCATGCCCACCTCTTTACGCAGGAGAGGGAGGCAGGTCTAGTCAATACCAAATACTAACAGTATTGCTAACTAAAGCAAAAGAAAATCTTTTTACTAGAATATTTGTAATACTCATCAATAACAATGATACTATTTTTAGAAAACACTTGAAATAGCATATTACAAACACATGTGGTACTGAAATGTTTGTGTGGAGGTACGTGATCACTGTCTCCCCTGCAATGCTGCAGCTCTGTTCCCAAAGGACACCAATTGGGCTCCCCCATGGCATAAGGAACCTTGGTAATGCCTCCTTTTAGAGCCTCCACTTCCCTGATACAAATGCCAACACTGGTCCGACAAGTTTCAGAAACAGAACACTGATGGGAGGATTATCTGAGACACTTGATGTACATGATTTGTAGCAAAAGTCTGTGATTTCTCTGTAAATTACTAATCTGAAATAGACTCAACAAACCGTCCACAGCTTCAACTTCAAATGATTGGAACAAAAATAGAACAAGCCATGGACAGTGTCTGTATCCCTGTCCAATTTGATGTAAACAACGTTTGTAGAAATTGGGTTTGTTAAGAAAGTTTATCCATACATCTGGATAGCAATAAAAAGCGTTTCCTAGGAAACTGTAAGATCCTGTACCATACAGCATACAGCCCAACGAAGAGAAAATTAGATTGATTTCTAAATTCAAGGTACAAATTTACACAATTTTTCTTAACTCCCATGGTGGTGCTGTCCGAATGAAGTGGGCATGTACCTTGGTGGTTATATCTGTCCCCCACCTTTCCTGCTGCCATCTTGCCTGATAAGCGCCTTGGTCCCATCTGGATTTCCTCCTCAGCTGTGGTTCCCCTGGACACAGACTCCCTGTGTAATTTTGTCCCTCAATTTCAGTTCCAGTGTGGTCAATACTGCCCTTCTGCTGCTAAGGACACTACTGTTTCGTGTCTTCCCATTTCTTCCAGAACAGCTGCCAGCATGCTCAGGTTTCCATCCGGGAAGTTTTGTGCTTCCCAAAGATCCAGGATCACACCAGTTGGGCTCGATTTGGTGGCAAAGTAATTCAAGTACCTGCAATTAGGAATGGGAAAATATGCTAAAAGGTGTGATTTCCAAGTCTATTTACAGTATTATTTTCTCCTCTGCTTCTGGGCTAAACCTGTCTTTCTTGAAATATTTTGGTCTCACTGTGGATTGTAGTGAACCTTACTAAATGATTGCTGTATACTTAATTAGATCAGCCCCAGAAAGGCCACATGCTGTTTAACTTTGTTAACCTCAACTCTGAATAAGATAATTTAAGAGACAATGTGTTGGTGGGTTTTGCCCTAAACAGGAAATCAAGAGGCTTATGTTTTCTGTCCAGCGCAAGCTCTGATGATCTTTGACAGGTCATGCCACATCTCTTGTTTGGAGGTGACAGCTACATCTTACAAAGTAGAGGCTCCCGGGGTCTCTTCATAACTTAATACAAGTGCTGTGTGAGCATGTAAATTATTCAACACACATTATGTCTTGTTCAACTGGCGATTATACTTAGGAGTACTTAGCACATGAGCTAGACAAAGGAGATCATGACTAATACTGATAAATGTCATGTAACCCAACTTCTCTTGGAATTGTTGGAAACTCATGGTACAAGGTCTAAAAGAGCTTAATGCATATTTTCAGAGTGGAAATGTAAACAGATATGTAATGGGGAGAAAAAGAAAAGGAATGCTGTTTCTATCTAACTGTTTCCAGTCCTGGTGACCTCCGCTAAATAACAGCAAAAGTTCTAGAAGCCTGGACACACTCACCTGTCCAGGTTGAGTTTATGGGCTAGCATCCTCCAGTCATGGCCTCTTGTCTGGGGGGCATCCAGGCTGCTGCATAGCTTCTGCCGGATAGGGAGAGGGATGCTGAAAGCACTTGGTCCTGTGACAGTGGTGATGGTGCTCGCAGGATCCAGCAGAGGCAAGTCGATGCCAGTAGGTTCCTGCAGGAATGGCACAACTTTATTTTCAGAAGACAAATTCAATCCCTGTTGAATCAATCAACACAAAGCCTTACTCGAGATAAATTGAGATAGATACAGAGAATGAGTTCTGTTCTCTTCAGGAAGGACAATTTCTTCCTGGCCTGAAAGTAGTGGGTTACTGTGGGCAGTTGGGAAATAGAAGCGGGGGGGAGGGGGGGGCATATGGAGGTAGTTTTGCATAGCCTGTGTTCAAGGGTCCTTGGTCAGGACTGGGCAGGACAGAAAGCTCTGGTGAGATTTCAGGATGATTCCTTTAATGAGACTCTCCAGGAGAGAAGAGAGGGGATGTCTGTGTTCCAGAAGGTTTAGACGTTAAAATGTTCAATGGGGCAGTTATTTCTGAATGAATAAATAGATCTGAGATGAGGAAGAGCTTTTGGAAACCATCTAACCCTAAAGGCATGCCCTGGGTGAACACTTAGGAAATTCTATCTAGCCCTGCAAATGTGACTCCCTTTGACTCTTGCTTGATAAAATGGGACAAGGCTAAGAGATATCAAATTAAGACAAACTTTTTAAAAAGAAAATGGTAAACACAGAATATTGCTTTAGGGTAAGCCACTAATGGTGTCGTCTAATTGCTGAACTTCCTTGCTTATTTTTTTTAATCCAATTTTAGTAGAGAAAACCATAAATTGGCTCTTAAAATAGTTTCAGCTCATAAAACAGCACAAATGCAAAATCTAAATTTCATCATCGGCAAGAGAAACTCTAATCATTTTCTGATCACTTCTGCTAGTCTGAAAGCAAGAGGAAATGCTGCCTGGGAACCATTAAAGCAATAACAGGAGATCTCCTAAATCTGCTTTGAATGTCATCCCTTTTTTAAAGCAGGTAGCTCCCTGGTGTGTACAATTGGTTGCTGGAGAATGCACTAGTCACAGAGGTCTGGCCATCCAGAAGTTTGCGATATCCTGCCAAGTGCTCAGCTGAGGGGTCAATGCCACTGCCCTCATGTCCAGCCCTGATTCTAACGTCTCTGCAGACTTGTCAGTGCTGGAGCTCTGAGGCGCAGGTGGGGTCTCAGCTGGCAGCATCCCAAGTGTGGCCCACAGGGTGGCCTGCATTTTGGGGATCAGTGGCCAGTACTGATTTTTCAACTTCTATAATCCTTCTGGACAGGGCCCGTCAAGCAGTTTGGGGACATTTTAAAGCAAATCTCTCTCTCTCTCTCTCTCTCTCTCTCTCTCTCTCTCTCTCTCTCTCTCTCTCTCTCTCAATTGCATAATACACACAATAGTGTTGGCTGTGATCAGTGTATCAGGGCTCAAAATCCATAGCTTGGCACACAGATGCCACTGGCGCCTCTGTATTAGCTCTGGCTCCATGGCTAGACTGTGGGCTGCAACTCAAAAGTATCCAACAGGATTAGAAAGCTCTGATGAGACTCGCAACCTACAATTCTTTCCCCTCAGGCACAGAGGCCTGCCAAAGATCATGAGTTCATAACCTCTAGGGTCACAGGGCTTCAAAAAGGCAAGCAGAGAGTCATTGGGGGGCATGTAGCAATGCTTATCAGTGGATTCTTGTTTGAGATGTTAGAATTCAAGTGTTGCAACCCTTCTATTGGGCACAGCAGTATGCATGGGTGTGTTGGTGTGTGGGAGCAGAGAGGAGTCCCACACTGTTGCCCCCCCCCCCCCGCCCAGTTTAGAGACTTCACCCAGGTTCAAGTCCTCTTACTCGCTTATGGAAAATTACAGTCACGATTACTCTTTAGGCCTGGAAGGGAAACCTACAACTCCTCAAGTACATCCCCACCTGATTGCCCTTAGATGGCAGGGGAGGTTAAAGTCTGTACAGGGAGGAATTGGCTTGTGCAGCACTGACTCTTGTCCCCAAAGAGTCTCCTTATCATCATTGGCCACAGTAACTTCCTACTGTTTGCCTGTTTCCCACTGCACACTCCTGTCAGACTGTCCTCCTACAGAGCTCACTCATGTGTGCTACTCTCCCCCGCCCCTCTCTCTTCCTATTCCTTCATTGAGGGAAGGGTTTAATGTCCTTCCTCTCACATGAAGTTCCAACCTTCAAATATTGCACCTGTGTGTGTGTGTGTGTGTGTGTGTGTGTGTGTGTGTGTGTGTGTGTGTACTCATGGGTGTACGTGCATGTGTGTGGCTTTATGTAGAGGCCAGAGGACAACTGTGGGTGTCATTCCTCGGGTACTGTCTTTAGATTTTGAGACAGGATTTCTCATTAGTGCAGATCTCCTCAACAAGGCTCGGCTGCCTGTCTACAGAGCATAGGGAGCCCAGGGTTCTCTGTCTCTTCCCCTCCGCAGTGCTGGGATTATTGATGCATGGTGTACCACGTCTGGATTTTTTTTTTTAACATGAGTTCTATCAATCAAAATCAGATCCTTGCACTTCATCAACTGAGCCATCTCCCCAATCCTAATATTTTAACACGTGTTTAACTGTCAATGTCTAATGGTCTCCCTTCATACAAGCATAGAGGGTGAAGTGATCGTATCTCACCACTCTTTTTTAACCCCCACTTTTTCCAATCTCCAGTTCTCATTATTCCACTTTCAGGTCAGTGTTTTGTTGTTGTTCTTTGTTTGAGAGAGAGAAAGTAGAACACACACACACACACACACACACACACACACACACACACACACGGAGATTTGCTCTTCTGTGCTTGGCTCATTTTACTTAATGACCTCCATCCAGTTCTAGCCATTTCACAGCAAATTACAGGATCCCATTATTCTTTATGACTGAGTAATACTCCATTGTTATACATAAGATATTTATTTTGTTGAGGGTTTGCTTGGGCTGAATCTGTGACTTAACTATTATGAATTGTGCTGCATACACAAAGGTATATAGCCATGTTTGATTGGGCATACTGGTTTAATTTCCTCTGGTTGTATACTTAGAAGCAGTACAGCTGGATCGTACAGTGGACCGTTTTTTTTTACTATTTTCAGGCACCTTTATAATGACTGCACTAATTTACATTCCCATCAACAGCGTGAGAGTCCCTTTTCACCACATGCTCATTAGCATTTACTGTTTGTCACTTTGATCATAGCCCTCCTAACTGGGGTGAGTGACATCACACAGTGGTCTTGATTTGTATTCCTTGGTGGCCAACTTAGCACTTTTTTGGCTTGTTTGTTGGCTGTTCGTATTCTTCTGAGAAGTGTCTTTGTCAGAATTTTCTCATTTTAAAACTTAGAATAATTTCTTTAGTTCCTGATATTTTCCAGACAAGAACCTGTCAGGTTTAAAGCTAGCATGTGTTTTCTCCCATTCTGTAGCCAACCCTTCATCTGTGGAATATTTCCTTTGCTGTGCAAAAGCTTTGTAATTGGAGGTGATCCTGGCTGTCCATTTTTGCTCTATTTCCTGTGCTTTTGGCCTTCTACCCAGAAAATCATCACCTTTACCAAGGTTTTGACATGTTTTCACTGTGTTTTCTTCCAGTAGTTTCAAGGTTTCAGGTTTAAATGCTTAGGTTTTGATCCAGTTTGTTTTGTTTTTTGTATAGGATGAGGAGGATTATGTCTCAGTCTTCTTCACGTGTTGAGTTTACCCAACATCATTTATTGAGAGGCTGTTATCATTCCAATGTGCATCTTTGGTGCCTCTGTTAAGAAGTATCTGGGTGTAAATGCATGGATTTGTTTCTAGGATGCAATATGTTTGATTGGTTTATGTGTCTGTTTGTATGCTGATATTGTATTGTTTGGGCTTCTATGACTTCTATGACATAAATCAGGTATTGTGATGCCCCCAGATTTTCTATTTTCACTCAGGACTGCTTTAGGTACTCTAAAAATTTATTTATTTTTAATCCTTATGAATTTCAGGGTTGTGTTGGACCTGAAGGCTACTTTGGGTAGCATAGCCATTTTAAGAACATTATTTTTTTCTAATCCATGGACATGAGAGTTTTGTCTGTCTTATATATGTGTTATTCAGTATCTTTCATGAGGACTTTGTACTTTTCAATGTAGAGGGTATTACTGCCTCCATTAAGTTTATTCCAAGGTATTTTTTTCCTTCTGTGGTGACTATAAACCAGATTGTAGTCATGATTTCTCTCTGCAATTCTTCATTAATGTATAGATAAGCTATTGATTTTTGTAAGTTCTGTATCTGACTACTGAAATTATCAATTATAATACTCTCTGGAGTCTGTTTTTCTGTGGATAAAATCATACCATGAACATAAGGGAGACATTAAAATTTCCTTTCCTATTTGTTTGCCTTTTCCTTTTTTTCTCTTGCCGAATTGCTCTGGATAAAACTTCTTGAATTATGCTAGGTCAGAAATGTAAGGAAGCAGATGCCTTCAGTTTTTCCCTACTCAGTATGATACAGTTCTGGGTTTACGATATATTCTTTTGTGCTCAAGTATGCTCCTTCTATATATATAATCTGTTCAAGGGTTTTTTAACATGTAGAGTTGTTGAATTGTGTTATGCCTTCCTATATCTGAGATGTTTATATAATTTATATCCTTCATTCTATCTGTATGATACATGGTATGTAGTTTGCAAGTATTAAGCCATCCTTTAGTTTTTGAGATAAATCCTCTTGATCAGAATTTTGTTGACAATTTTTGTGTCATCTTTGTCCTAGGTATTGGTCCATAGCTATGTGTATGTCTGATTGCCTTAAATGGCAATGCTGGTGTCATAGAATCAGCTTAGAAAACTGCCTTTTACTGAAAACTGTGGAATAGTTTGAGAAGAATTGGTGTTAGTTTTTCTTTAAAAGTTTACTCACTAATTTTGATTAAACAGTGAAGGATATGTACACCCTCTGCCTAGAGTAGCATGGAGCCCTAGAGGTGAAGGTAGAAACTGAGCTCTAATTTTTCTTGGAGCAGGGGACCCCCTACAATTCTGCTTTCCTCACTTCACAATCTGACCCCTACCTTTTCAGGGTGCCATCTTGGTGATACTTGATGGGATTCAGTGGCTGCAGACTGTCCTGCTTCCTGTACCTACTGCCACTTCTAGGAGCAGCCCTTTGACAGATCACGTGTGCTTTCCTTTAATCCCTTAGGGAAATGTCTCAGAATCTGGCCTAAAGGGCCTGTGCTGCAACACTCCTTCTCATGTGTACCGAAGGCTCCCTACCTGGAGGCCTTCAGTGTTCTTCAGGTTCAGCCTTATGCAAACTGGATAGACGGCAACTTCCTTCAGTCAGTTAAACTTCTTGGCAGGCAGAGTATGTTATTTGTTGTTTATTAACAGGTTCCCCTATGGTACTCACCTCACACTCAATTACTGTTTGCTGAAGTGGGAGGAGGTACTTTTTGCTAGGGTAGGGGGACAACGAAGCCTATTCCTGAGCTCCACCTGCAGATTAGTGTGTTGTGCTTCCTTCCACCTAAATATGAGTGAAGGCTTGATTCTCCTCATGGGTAAACCTTGAAGGTAAAGAAAGGCCAGCTTAAAGTAGGCATGGATCTCAGGAAGATCTCACACACTCAGCTTATTTTGTTGAGTAAGGAGTCAGCACTATTTTATATGGACATTGTCCTAAGTCCTAATCTGTCTACTCTGCCTGTGTCTTTCTGTGTCTATGAAACAAGCTCTGTAATACTCTTATACTGACAGTATACTTTTATAATACCTTTAAGGGAATCAGAAAAATATATGTATGCATTTATGTTTAAATTTCATGCAGTAATTTCAGCTGCCGTTAACTTTTCCTTTACTTCCAGGTAAAAGTAGAGATTACTCTCACAGAACGTTTATTACAATAATCTTTTATGATATTGGTACCATCTGCTTTTGATGTTATAATTCTCTTAGTTAAACATATGATTTTTCAGCATTACCCAAACATCTGTTCTGGGTGATCACACACATTCCATGCACCACACATGTGCTCTACTACTGGAGTACATCTCCAGCCACACCTTTAGGTGGATGATACTTTTCTTCATATAGACCATGGTAACCACAAAACCCCTTTACATCTTAAGATTTATTATTTATTTCTATTTAATGCATATGATGTTTTGCCTGCATGTGTGTATGTGTACCATTTTGTACATGGTGCCCCGGAGTATAGAAAAGAACATTAGATTTCCTGGAGTTGGAGTTACAGAGGTTGTGAACTGCAGTGTGGGTACTGGAATTACATGCAGGAGTTCTGTAAGAGCAGCTTAACCAGTGAACCATCTCTGCAATCTGAGGTGTATCGTGTATTTTGAGAAAGGGGCATCTAATGCTTAGGTATCCCACAGATTGGGGAGGCAATGCTTACTAAAGCCAGTTATTCCATTAATAAGAATGGTGGATGTGATTATGTGTCATGGAGCAAGTTCTGTTTATGACACTTCTTAAATTCATATATTGAATTTTCTCAACAGCACAAACAAATAATGGTATGCCAGGTTAAGCATAAGGAAATGATAAAGGGGAAGATAATTGGGTACATTCCTACTGAACTGTCCACTTGGGAATTCATTGTGATAGGCCTTGGTGTAAAACTAAAACGACATCAAAGTCTAAAACAAAATCCAAGTGTTTCTTCCTTCTTTGTAGCATATTTTCACTTTGGACAACATTGTCACCCCATCCCTATCTAAAGAAAGAAAAAGTGAAGTGTCTTTCATCATTATTTTCATCTTGACATTCATTCACACCAATATTTTAGGCTTCTAGGCATTTTCCTTCTTAAACTTCCTCTCTACAGTTAGAAGCTTTTGAGGACCATCTGGTAAAGGAAACATAGAAGAACAGGTGGTGATTCCTGAGTAAACCATGGTGCGTGCCCTGTACAGCCTGGTCTCTGTGGTGGGCAAAAGGTTCTATTCCAGGTTCAAGAGGCCCAGAGTTGCATGATTTTATAAATGATTGCTGGTAAATAACCTTCATTAGTCGATGGCTAGTGGGAAAAGGCAGTATATTCTTAAGAGGACAGATCACTCTAGGGGGATATGATACTGGAAATAGAACCCCTTCAAACCTGTTAACTTGCCTTGTGATGGAAGGAGCAAGGCTCAGAAGAAAGTAGCCGTAAATGAAGCCTTTTCTCTATTTTTTACACTTGTGAATCATACTGGACCACTTCTCAGTTTCTGATGAGGACTTGGATCACTGGACTCCGCAGAGCCCATTATTCATCCATATAGAGCCTCTCATTGCTCCAGCATCAGTACCAGATCCCTACTCCCTCCTCCAAAACCCAAACTGCATTCAAATGCAAACCACAGTGGTGGAACTCAGTGACCTGGAAGTACAAGCAGTAGAGTGCCCTTAATCCCCAAACTCCAGATGTCTGGTCACTTCTTCCATATCCTCAGTACCTTTGCTTGTCTGTCACGCACGGGCAAATGCCTGGCGCGTGACTACAGGGCTGGCCTCTGAGCTGTCTGCCAAGTTGCAAAAGCAATAATCTTTTCTGTGTTGGCACCAGAAAGAAGTCCTTAAGTTGTGATCACACTTTGCAAAACTGCCCTTTCTGTGTGAGGAGCTAGCAGGCTTGGTGGGGGAGAACTCAGAGCAGCTCTCATTTCTTTGTGGCTGCATCTGATCCACCTTTTCAGTGCACAGCAAATGTTCATGCTGAACAGAAAGCATGCATCAAAGGGCCAGACTCCTCACCCCCCTCCAAAATTCCGAAGCCTTTGTTGTCACTTGAGCTGGGTGGTTATTGAACTTTGCAGACCTGCTGGGCCAGGAAAGTGAAAACACCCTCCGAAGCCAGCAGGGGTGGTGCTGTGTGCCTGGGAGATAGGGCTGTGCATCCAAAGGCCCGGCGGTTGCCATGGCACCCTGACACAGAGATCATTCCTTATGAATGTCACTGAGGTCTGTGACTAAAGTTGTTTATGAGTCAAAAGTCTCATGAAACTACAGGAGGAGAGGATGACTGCACCTCACAGGCTGTGGGAAAGAAGATTGGAGCTTCAATGAGCTCACATGCTTTCCCCCCCACCCCCGTCTCGTTTGCTAAGGAAGATCATCTTTAAATAGGACATGTGGCGCAAGACAGACTGAACAGACTGACATTGCAGTCATCACTATGCACAAGACAAAAAAGTATTTTAAATCATACACTGCCGGCTGTAGTTTTCCTGGGCTTTGTGGCTCAGGCAGCAGCATGGAGCTGAGCTCCAAGGGGCCACGAGGGGCAGCTTTCTGACCATTTGGCTTATTCTTCGTCCTTTGTTCCTCCAATATGAAGGCTTACCGCTTTTCAAACCATAGTCTTTGCATCCAAGGGGACAGATAAGGTCATGGGTACCTCCTCTTTCCTTACAGAGAGGTTTGAAATAACAGCAACTATTGTTACTGCTGGAATATGAATGTATAAAAATGCCCAGCTGAGTGTGTGAAAATCATAGCAGAGAAAGGCAAAAGTGACAGCTATGAAGGGTGTGGATTTTCATCTATTCCTGGAGTATCTCCTCCACCCTGAGAAAGGACATAGCCTCTGATATTTGGAGATGGAGGGGAGAGAAAGAAAGGAGGAGACCAGAAGCTTTCTCCTTTCAATGTGGAGAAAATTGGAGCAGCAGGCACCCCTTTCCTTCATACCACTCAGTAGCACACGGCTATGACAAAATGACAGAAGTCCCTTTGAGAGAAAGGCAGAGAGAGCAGTTGAAAGATGCTGGTGGAAAGTGTCATGTGCACGCCACTAAAATCTGCATTTGAAGTCCAGATCTCATTGTGTTTATCTCTTAGTGTTTTAAAAGTTGGTCTTACTAGTGGCCATGGCTGGCCTGCAGCTCACGATTTAGGCCAAGCTGGTTTGCAGTAAATCTCAGGAGTGTTGGGGATTATAGGAATTTACTGTCATGTCTTGTTCTCAGACCTCTTTTTGTAAGTTACGCTATGAATCTTAAAAGGGTGGTGTAGGAAAACAGTGTTTTGGAAAATGATTCCTCTTCCAGTTGCATTGAACACATAGGAACCAGCTTGGGAAGTCCTCCATGTCACCTCCACAGGGAAAGCTTTTGCCTGTCCCTAGCCATTCTTTTCCCTGAAACCCTCTCCAAGATCCTTAGCATGTCTTACCTCTGACACAGTGCAGTTGAGCTGGAAGATCTGGCCTTCTCCTTCTACTTGTCGCACACAGAGCTTGCAAACCAGTTCCACAGTGTTTAGGCTGAGTCTTTCCAGGGTGAAGGTGCAGTGGAGGTTTCTCTGAGAGCCACTCCAGATATGGTAAAATGGAATTTCCTGGAAGATACGGGGGGGGGGTGACCACAAGCAAATGCTGGAAGTACCCATCAAACGCTGCCTCTTCTCAGGATTCACCTCTTCCAGGCTCATGATTGCCCTACATGCAAACATGGCCTCACCTCTCTTCACACAGGAAAGCAGAGGTGCAGAGAGGCTAAACAACAGCCAGTGTTGAACAGTGAGGAAGTGTGTGTGTGTTGAGCCTGGAACCCATGGAGTCAAGCTCTAGAATCAATAACAAACCAGGCTACCTGCCTCTCATTTAGAAAAACAGTCATTGTAGATAAGATTTTTTAAAAAGCCTAGAAAGTTCCTAAATTTTTAAAAAGCTTAGAAAGTTCCTAAAATAAATGCTTCAAACTCCATTTCTCATTAAAAGGAATCCCTGGTGTGACATGTTGGAGAATAGCAAAGCTAGCCACAGGATGCAGTGCTGATTCCACATCTTTTCATGCCTCTAGCCTCCCTTTGCCCAGGGCAGGGGCAGCTAAAGCTTGCTCCAGTTGGAAGTCAGTCACCACAAAAAAGTCCTTGGCCTAAAAAACACCAAGCCGATACCAGATACTCATCTGTAACCATCTAAACTACTGTACAGAGCAAATCCTATACTCGTCGCAATTAAGCCAAGGAAAGGATTCATTAAAGAACACAGTGTAGGCTGAGGTTCTGGTGTAAATCCAGAACCAATGAGTGACAACATGCCATTTCACTGACATACTGTCACTCTCCAAACTCTGGCTCCTTCAATGTTCTGGTGATGCGCTAGCTAGCAATATGGAAGGAAGCCTAATACATGTCAGATAGGGTAACAGTGTCCCGTTTCCTCCTATGGATGAATTTGAGGATGTTCCTATTAATGCAGTGAATGTGTACATTGAAAACAAACTTACTAAAAACTAAAATAACAGTTCACTTACTTTAAAAAGAATACTTTGAAAACCGTTCCTTTAAATGTGCTTATTGGGCATTTTTCAAGAATGCTGGCCCTATATTGTTTTGGAAAAATAAGCGTTGGTATGGAAGTAATTCCAAGAAATATCTTATGACTATAAAATCTCAATAATTTGTCTTGAATCTGTATCCACGCAGTTGGTGTCTCTTGGTAGACTCACTTGATACTTTGCCAGCAATTTGCTCTTCCAGAGGGAATGGGCAATGTCATGAATCGACAGGCGCAGGTTGTGGATGCTGCCTTTAAAATGAAGAGCCTTCGGTTCTTCCAGGAGTTGTCCTCCCATCTGTCTCTCCAGCTGTAGAACTTCCTAAAACACATTCCAAACCAAGGCACATTATTTTTTTTTTTGTTTTGTTTTTTTTTTTTTTTGGTTTTTCGAGACAGGGTTTCTCTGTGTAGCTTTGCGCCTTTCCTGGGACTCACTTGGTAGCCCAGGCTGGCCTCGAACTCACAGAGATCCGCCTGGCTCTGCCTCCCGAGTGCTGGGATTAAAGGCGTGCGCCACCACCGCCCGGCTTCAAGGCACATTATTGATGGACCTGCCCAATTGCCATCAGTCCTCTCATCAAGTAAATACGTTTCTTCACTATATTTGTTGGATAGAGTACTGTGCTTAAGCAATGCTGTGAATACAACTCCTGTGGATTTGAGACCCTTACCATGATGCCATGACCATCTTGCATAGGAACAGGCCCCATTGACCAGTAGCCTGTGGAATCTGTATCACACTGTCTGGGAGAAAACTAAGCAGGGTTTTATTTGTTTGTTCGTTTGTAGCCGGCAAGTGGCACTAAAACATGGGTCAAGAGTTTCCACCTAAAACCTGAGAAAGCTTAACAAAACAAAACAAAACAAACAAACAAACAACAACAACAACAACAAAACCATTCTAAAACGGAGCTAAAAACAGCTGCCTAGTTGTGTCTCTCAGGCCAGCCGCAGTCTGCAGGCTTGAGCTACTCTATGGTGGGTTCGTGGCATGAGGGCTTGACCTGCAGCATGGAGAGAATGAGGCATCTCCAAGCCTCACATTATGCTGCATGGTGGATTTAGCCTTTGCGATTACAGGGGAAAAAAAAGAGGTTTCTGGGCTACATGCTGCTTGGATAGAAGTATAGACCCACTACCTTCCAGAGTCAGCAGACAGCATGGCTCCCAGAGATGGTGGTGAATCATCTCCACCATGTTGAAAAGCTGAGTTGGGCAGAGTCAGCAGCCAAGGCTGCTGCTTCAGTACTGACCACTGCAGTTTAAAGCAATAGATTCACAGTAAGGCAGATTCAGATGGAATAAGTTGTTAAATGGTTTACAGTGTGTATAAAAATAAGCATAGGCTTGGAAGAGAGAGGAAAAGGGATATAGACAGTTATATAAAGAAATAGAAAGTTTTAAAAAATAAACTCTTTAAAGAAAAAATAAAAGTACTATAAAAAATAAGCCACATAAAGATGGAAATCACACAAAGAGTCTGGATTATACTGTCCTTGGGATTTTTAACTGCAGAGAGACATTTGATTGTAAAAGCTACTGAGTTAAATCAATATGTATATTTTAAAGATATCTTAATTTCAAAATCTATGTCTAAGGATATGTTGCTTTGGAAAAGAGGTTCTGCTTTTGTTTCCACAGAAGATGAGAACCTGTGGATTGCTTCCAGTCTCATATGGCTTGATCAAGGAAGACTCCCTGAGAGGTCTCCAGATCATCCAGCATCCAAAAATCAACTTCAAGGCAACTGGCTCAGAGAATACAGCATCACAGACTACTCCAGTCAGAACTTGACCATAATTCTTAATTTTCTCAGGATCCCCCATTAGATTGCCAATGTCCTCATCCAGCAGGAAGTAGTATGAGAAGCTATGCCCAAATTTCCAAAATATTGTTTATAAATGTTTATTTTTATTCAAAGCAGATTGATTATAAATGCAATCTCTTTCTAAAGAAGAAAAGGGGATAGTATAGATAGGATGAAAGGGTAGATTAAGGAATCTACTTTTAAAGAGCAATAACTTGTATAAAATGTTTTAAATTGCTATAGATTTTAGTTCATTACAAACTTAAAGTTAATTTTAATAAAGTTATACTATATATATTTCTACTCTTGTTTAAGGCATTGTGTTTGTGCAACTCATTTAAAATTTTAATGCATAATTAAGAAATACAGATTAATAATTAGTCATCTATGAGAATCAAACCTGTAGTCATGTTAGTTAAGTTGTCTAGATATACATAGATATATTTCAATTAGGTAGGTAATCTTTAAATAGTTCAAAGACCTACAGAATATGTTATTTGAAATGTTTTAAAAACTTAGACTTTCTGGATAGTGAGACATGTCTGCTCTTGGCAGCATTGATTTACTTCAAAGAGAAAGATGGGCATCGAAGACACTCTATATGGAGTTTATCTTCTTCTTGGCAAAAATAGCCATTTGAGCAAGAAACTGTTCTTTCATGGACTGCTTGAAAAAATGTTGTGTCAACTGGACATGCAGGACCCATGGGAAGGTGATCACTGAACTTTGCAAGGCAAAATGGTCCTTCAGGTTCCTGCTTTGCAAAAGAAACTGCCATACATCCTACAGGACACATAAAAGTGATCGAGAGAGGAGGCCTATGGGCTGAAATGGATGCTCCAACATTGCCAAAGAACTTTGGGTAACTGTCCAGGTAGCCAGCTGTCTCTGTCAGTCTAGATTTTTGGAAGGTACTTACAATGTACTTCCTGTTTACTTAGGAAATATTATATCCTTCTGAGGTCTTTGATGTAGTTGAAGGCTAGATAGTTATAATTATGGTTTTCATTGGTTTTGATAGGAGATAAGGTAGATATGAAACCTTGGAAACACAAATATAGGATAGATAGGATATCTTCTTTGATTTTTGCCAAATACAAATAGACTAAATATTATAACTATAATTCTTGCTTGATAACTGTTTTGTTATATGTGATTTTACTATGCTAAAGTTAAAAACTTCCTTTTTAATTAAACAGAAAAGGGGAAACGCTGTGGGATAATGCTTTTATACACTGGTTTAATGAAATGCTGATTGGCCTGTAGCCAGGCAGGAAGTATAGGCAGCATAAGCAGATGAGAATTCTGGGAAGAGAAAGGCTGAGTGAGGAGATGTAAGCCTGCCGTCCAGGGAGCAGCATGTAATGGCACACAGGTAAAGCCATGGAACACGTGGAAACATATAGATTAACAGAAATGGGCGAATTTAAGTGTAAGAGCTAGTCAGTAGTAAGCCTGAGCTAATGGCCAAGCAGTTTTAATTAATTTTAGCTTCTGAGTGATTATTTCATAAGCAGCTGCAGATGGCAGGGCTGGGCAGGACTGGAGGAAAACTTTAAGTTACAGGCAAGGACAGGAAACTGATATTGAAAATGGGAAGGCATACTAATACAAGAAAAAATGATAGAAATATAGGTAAACAGACAATAAAGGGTTTCACTGAAATTTGAGAAAAAGGGGCTGATAATTAAAAGGCAACTTCCTATGTTATATTTGATAAAGCCAACCACCACCAACAAAAGTGTTAAATGTTTTAGATACTTAGTCCAATCTCTTATGGTTAATTATGTCCTGAAATGAACTGATAAAAATTTTGAGGTCCTTAAGTCACAGTTGCCAAAACATTTGTGTGTGTGTGTGTGTGTGTGTGTGTGTGTGTGTGTGTGTGTGTGTGTGTAGGTGCATGTGTGTGTAGACTAAAGGAAAACCTTGGGTGGCATTCATTTGATATCCACCATTGTTCAGAGACAGAGTCTCTCACTGGCCTGAACCTCTTCAAGTTAGGCTGGCTTGGCCAGGGAACCTCGAATGTTAGCCTTTGTTTCTCCCTAGTATTGGGATTACAAACATGTGCCATCACACCCAACATGTTTTGTCACATAGGTTCTTGGATTTCATGGCCAGAACTTTACCAACTGAGCCTAAAAGAGTATATATATATATATATATATATATATATATATATATATATATATATATATATATATATATATATATATATATATATATGTTTATGAGAAGTTTAGAGAAAAACTTTTGGACTCGGATAGTGAAGAATTTAAATAACAGATTCTGAACTAAATAGTTACCCAGATTAAGGCTTAAAAAAAGAATACATCATCTCTCAAAAATTCTTGGTGAAAAAACCCACCCTATCCTACAATATAAAGTTGTAACAGGAAGACACAATCTATATCCACTTTCATTCCTCAAGCTACTTAATGGGACTTAATGAAGCGTTTTCAACTACAGCTGAAATTATCCAAACAGCAGCACACTATAAGTTATCAATATCAATGCACAAAACAAATCACCCTTGAACTTTACTCCTATTATGCTACCAAAGTTTCGATGATTAAAAAATGGTGGAATTATGACCTTTTAAAAGTGGGGATCCCGGAAAATAATATTCGTAAGCAACGAAAGCAAAATATGGTTGTTTTCTGTGGTTATATTTCAGTAAATAAGATGGATTTCAACAATACAGGCATTCGGAATGTCATCTGCATGCACTGGGGACCAACAGAGGTGTGAAATACAGAGTGATCATGGTGGACAAGCTGGATCCATGTTGCTAGATACTCGGAGATGCATATGCTTTGCATTTGTTGAATGAATGCTGAACCACACTCTGACCATCTATTCACTACTGAGCTCACCAACATCATGGATAAGATGCAAACAGCTCCACGAAACTGCGACTTCCTGAGCTCATAGCTTGCATCACCAATTCCTGAAAGGTCCGTTGGGACACAGGAAACACTAGGACAATGGGGAACGTGGTCTCAGACAGGGAGTCCTCTAATTAGTGTCTAATGGAAGCCATGAGGCAAGACCCCTCTGGCACAGAGAAGTGTGTGGTCCAGCTGTCTAACAGTATTGACCTGCTCTCTTCCATGGCTGGAGATGAGTAGCTATTACTTTTGACAGGAGCTGAGCAGTCAGCTAGCCACCCTGACACAGATGTTGTGTTACTGTGCCTCGAGTCCGTTGTGATTGCCTCAGCAGACCCCCAGAATCCCCTGTAGGACCTATAGACCTGGCCAGCTCACAATCACACATAGCCGCCCTCCCAGCATACCTTCCCTGACACTGCACACCCCATTCTCTGACAAGAATCCTTTGGCAGTCTATGGAATGGGGAAGAGAAGTGAGGGTTAATTGCAGTTGCTTCTGCTTCAACAGGAACACATAATGAGCTTATGTTGATCATGTTCAGTGTCTAGTTAGCATAATAGAGAAAGCTGATGTTCCCAGTGAACCTGGCACCTGACAAATTCTAAAGCTAAAATGATGTTTGTTTATAAGCCATTAGAAGAAAAGAAACATAATTAGAAATCTTTGAGATTACAGTCATGCCAATCAATCAGTTCTAGCTTCTTTCCAGTATGCCCTAATTACCTCATCAAGACATCTAAAGAGCAATCGATAGTAATTATCTGATTACTATAGATCTTCATTACATCCAAATTATCTCCCTGGGATGTCTGAAAGAAGATGCATTGTATTCTGGGAGGTAATTGTACCCAACAATGTAGAATATACGCCCCATCCCTACAATCAACATAGAATGCCAGAAGACAGTACCTTATCATTATCAGTTTTCTTGGCAGGATGGACCACCTAACAAAATCTTAGCTGCCTGTTGGACATGACCTTGAAGTCAAGAAATCTAATGCTACACTTTGAATGCAAAGTCTGCGTTGGAGTCAGTCCAAGAACAAGGCTCAGTATTTTGTTTTTCAGAAGTCATGCTAGGGCATTCTCCCTTGTGAGGAGTGGGTCTGTAGTGGCTTGGGGAAACCTTTTCAAAGAGAAAAAAACAAACAAAGTACCACTTGGTAGAAGTGGAACGAGAGGAATACTCTCTGCATATTATTTTGTTCTCCATCTCTCCATCAACCAGGAGGCTCATAATAAGCTGCTGTGCAGAGCTGGAACATGACTCCTTGTATATTCCTATCAGTAAAACAATAAGGTGTATCATCTACCAATCAAAAACTGTGCATGTTGCATTAATTTCTTTACAAATATAAACCCATATTTGCACATTGCTATACCAATATGCTATAAAAAATAAAGTTACAAGCTGAGATTAACAAACACAGAAGTACTAATATTGTCTTTTGTTGGACAATGAGGCAATGGATCTGGGATATGCAAACCTGATTTCTATCTTAGAGGTAGTTGGTGTGAGCAGCTGCCCTCACACCAAGATCTGGGTGAGGAATTAGCTCAGGAGTAAATATTTCAGTAATAAACATCTTTACTCAAATTTAACACAATTTCCCCAAAAAAACAGTGACTAGATTAGTGGTTCTCACTTGTGGGTCATGACCCCTTGGGGGGGGTCAAACAACCCTTTCACAGGGGTCACCTAAGACCATCAGAAAACACAGATATTTACATTACAATTCACAACAGTAGCAAAATTACAGTTATGAAGTAGCAATGAAAATAATTTTGTAGATGGGGTTACCACAACATGAGGGAACTATATTAAAGGGTTGCATGAGGAAGGTTGAGAACCATTGGACTACTGTTATTATAGTTAGGATAGTCTACTCAAAAACAAACATAAAATACAAGATACAAGAACAACAGCACTGGCTGGGAATGGTGGCACACACCTTTAATCCCAGTATTCTCGGGAGGCAGAAACAGGCAGATCTCTGTGAATTCAAGGCCAGCCTGATCTACCTAGTGAGTTCCAGCATAGCCAGTAAGGACTACCTGGTGAGTTCCAAGACAGATAGAACTATATGGTCAGACCCAAAAGAGAGAGAGGGAGAGGGAGAGAGAGAGAGAGAGAGAGAGAGAGAGAGAGAGAGAGAGAGAGAGAGAGAGAGAGAGAGAGAGACCAAAGCACTAAAGATATTCAAGCACAAATAAAAGATATTTCAATCAATAAGTGAAAGAATTCCTTGACAATAAAAATCATGTAAATTCATCTGTGAGGCAAAATGACTAGCCATGCTCAGTGGATGCCACCTGTAAGTTTTTGTATCAGAAGATTTAAGGGGTCAACCCACAGGACATTCTAAACAGGCTTTGTTTCCATATTGTTAGTGTTCAGTGCTCTGAGATATGTGATCACCATTTCCACTTAAAATTACACTGTGACTTTTGCTTAACAAGCTTGGTTTTCTGGATTTTTTCTGTATGTAATCATCCTGCCTAATATATGTGATATGGATACGAGGATGAAATAAAAATAACAGACACACTCCTCAATGAAACATGACTTTACAGCTAAATGTTTTCCTCTCATGGACTTCTTAGAAACAGTTACTCAGCATCATCAAAATGTGTGAGTTATGTCAGGAAGGGCACGGCTTGGCCCACAGCTTCTGTTCTGCATGGTATTAGAGACAATGTGAACATATAACCAGGCTGAATGAGTTCCACTCAAAAACAATGCCTTGATGGACTTTTTTTTTTTTTTGAGTCACAAAGGTTAGGTTATTTCATACACCTTAATGGAGAATAAGAACCAAATATACTGAAGGTCAAAAGATTTAGGAAGATTTAACAAAATATCGTGACCTTGGAAAGAAATGTCATAATAAACATTAGGATCATCTAGGCTGTTTGTACTTAGAAATATAAAGGTCACCTTTCTTTGTTGAGGTTATCTTTCCTATTAGTGGCCACTTTCACTTCCATGGCAGGTTAGGGTCCTGGGTGAACTTCCTGGATACCCTGATAAATTGTCTCTGCCTGTTACTTTGAAAAGAATCTCAAGAGTGACTCAAGAGTGATTGACAGCAGATCCCTATCTCATCTCTCCATGAGAGCATATATGTCTATACACACACACATGAATCCTAGAGTATTGTGACCAGGAACTGTCCCTGGGATCTGAGCAGTTCCTTGGTGCAGCATCTGCTGCCAGCAGAGATGTGAATGAGGACTGAATTGATTCCAGGAGCCAATGAAAGACTGCAGCTAAGGCAGCAACAGGGGATTCCAGTGTAGAAACAAGCAGCTTGCACAGTAACCAATTAAACCAGGGCATTATCCATGCCGAGCCATTAGCCTGGGCCACTTCAGAGGCCTAATAAATCCAAGCTCTTTTAAAGGCCTGTGTGGAAAAATAAAGCAGCTCTGGTCTGTGCTCACTGCTCTCACAGGCTCCTAGATTGTAAGATCTGTCCACATTGGGCCTGACAGAGGGAGGGAAGTGGAGGCATACCTGGGAACCCATCTCTTATGTTCTTTACCACCAGAAATCCCCACTCTTCAGGATTGTTAAGCCATGCTGGGTTTGCCACCTCTGTGCTCCCTGACCCCCTTTTCTCCTACTGGTCCTTCCAACCACAGGCAAACTTCCCTCTAGGGACAGTCTCACAATTAGGCTTCCTGATTAAACTTCAGTTTCTTATAGTCTACTGATCACTGAAGAGGGGGCAGGAAGGAGATGAAACCACCACTTTGCTTCATTTGTCTAGTTTCATTTTTGGTATTGCTTTTGGACTTAAAAAAAATTCTGTGTACTCTATTCCCAATAGAAACATAGAAACATGAATGGACTCCATCTATTTCTGCCACAGAGCTGGATCATCAGTACCAGGCTCAGTAGCAGGTGGAGGGAGTTACTGTGGAGAAATCAAGGATACACTAAGGTCCTAACAACCAGCCTTGCCCTCCAGAAGTTTGTGCTTGCCCTAGCTTATGGAGCTAGTGCCTCCCCTTTGCTCTGTCCATGGTGCTGACCCAGCACAGGGCAGAGCTAGGGCAGTCTCTCAACTCCAGTATGATAGAACAATCTAGCGGGTGTTCAGCACATCATGCACATTACACCTCAGATCAGCCCTCAGTGATTGTGCTGACTGTTTGTACAAAGAGTCACATCTGTCACATTTAGTGAACACTGCCCTGTTTTTATCCAGTCTTTATTCCTGTGATGAAACCTGCCCTGGTCATTTGGGAATGAGAAGTTTCTCTCTGCTACTGTGGCTATTGCTGCTGCCCCTGTCACAGCAGTGTGCCTGTACTCTACTAAAGCAGAGGCCAAAAAGAGCAGCCGTCCTTCTCTCCTGCTCCCTGCCAGCTTTCCAGCAGGCGACTCTCAGCCTCGTGCCTGCTGTCTCCGCCTTTGGTCTTCAGGCCTTGGGCTGCTGAGCAATGGGCAATGGGGAACAGCTGACTGTCAGCCGGCCTCTGCCACCTGCTCAGGTCAATGTCACCTCATGCTGCTATTTTCCCTTTCTGTGTTCACACTGGGGTGCTCTGCCCTGCCCCCAAGTCTGTCTGCCTGCCTTCATCCTTAATAATAACAAGGCTAGATGCCAGTGACCATGTGCAAACATTCCCCGTCAAGTCCCTTCGTTTCCAGGGCTCTGCCTGCTGTTCCAGCAGCTGCTGCTGCCACAGATGCTTGGTCTGAGCTGCCACTTTCAGCCTGCCCGGTCAAGGAAGTTTGTGATGCTTTCAATGCAATGTGCCAAGGGTTCCCACTCAACAGAGTGGCCATACCACTTGTTTCCCCTTAGTATACTTCTAATGAAAACAGGATCTCTCACATAGTATTATGGAACAGGGACTTTTAGATCACTCTAGTACTTGTGAGTTCATCTTGCATTCACCCTTTAACACGTTAGTATTCCATATGAGCATTCCACAAGCAATTACCACAAATTTAGAACAATACAACCTTACTGTCTTATGCTGTACAGACCAGCAGCCCAAGCCAAGCTTTAATATCTGCAATTAAGATTCATGTAGGCAGGCTTCCCTTCTGGAGATTTGCAGGGAGGGCTCCTTCTCCTTTCCCAGCTTCTCCAGGCTGCTCACCTTGCTTATCTCATGATTCCCTTCCCCTGTCTTCAAATTCAACAATGAAACACCTGTCCCATCTTCCTTCATGGTTATAACACCTACTGACCACAGGTTGGAAAGGTTCTTTAGTTTACAAGCACTTGTCATTATTTTACACCCACCCCATCGAGGAGAAATTTGCAGATCATATCAAAATCTCTATCTATGCTGTGAAAGACATTTACACATGCACATGTTCAGAACAGCAATGTGTACATATCTTCAAAGAAGCATTATTATACTTAGCACAACTTCTTTCCTTCACGATGTCCCCGACAAAGGTAAATTAAACAAGTAGGCTATTAGTATAGTAGTATAGGATAGATCATAGTATAGGATAGGGCTAAGTACACATTTCATGAGAAGATGATAAGCAGAAGACACCATACAAAGATCCCTGTGACCACATCTGACCAGCTACCAAAGAACTGTCCTGAAACTAAACTACACTTATTTAACATCTTTGTTGATTTATCACCTTCCAAATGTGACAATAGTCTCAATACCCATGTAGGGATAATTAATAGTATCTAGTTCTTATTTTGTGACAGATTTAATAACTTTGTCTTTGAATCTTCCAGGGGTCCTAGAGGTAGATACAATCATTGGAACTTTTAGCACATTTTTCTTGGTTTTAGCTAATATATGTGTCATATGCATGGATACATTAATGCCAGAAACCAAGACCATGAGAGTTTAATACCAAAGTCAGGTTAGTTCTGAGGTCATCTGCTGCTTCCCTGTTGTCCATCTGTCCCCATGGGAAGCAGCAGATGGACAACAGTGGGGATGGCAACAGGTGCAAGATGAAAATAGAGCCACCTATCCCCTTTAACAGACTGCCTAGCAAGCACAACCCAGGGGGCATCATATCATTGACAACTGAGATTTATCCAAACCATTTCATTTGCTCTATTTCTCAGTGTTTCATTTCTCTCTCTCTCTCTCTCTCTCTCTCTCTCTCTCTCTCTCTCTCTCTCTCTCTCTTTTGGCTACTGTACTTTCCTGGAGCTTACAGTAGAGTATTTGGGAACTAGACTAATCTAAGGGAAAGTTTTCCCTGTGCCCAGGAACTCCACAGAGAAAACAGATTGGGGTAATGAACATTATTTGGTCTGGATCACAAATGCATCTGTCAGAAACTCAATAAACATCATGCACTATACAGAGTGAATGCAATTAACCCCTTTAAGTTTTAGATTTCTACATTTATTGAGGGACTTTAATATGAAGAGATGTCTCTGATAGTGGAGCAGAAATTATGTATTTCTGCATAGATGTATTTTTCTCTCTGGATGTTTTTAAACTTACTCCAAATATAACCCTGTTCTCTGTTAATTTCTGGTCTATTTATACTAGGATTTAAGTCTTTTCAAATAATGAAAGGAAAATATCATTTTTATTACTTTAATCACCCAAGGAGGAGGAGAGAAAAAGAAACTCACTGCTACTCCAAACACCATCTTTTCAATATGCTTGACCTCTCTATTTGAGTTTATTCCACATTGTTCTCACAGTTTTCAGCATCTTTATCTCTTGGTGTGAACTCAAGCTCAGCTTTGCTCCCACCGGGCCTTCCTGCATGTGCACAGGAAGAAACTGTCCTGAAAAGTGCTGTGGGATGTTCTGTATGGCAAATGTGTTGCTAATTAGTCAATAAATAAAACACTGATTGGCCATTGGCTAGGCAGGAAGTGTAGGCGGGACAAGGAGGAGAATAAAGCTGGGAAGTGGAAGGCTGAGTCAGAGAGACACTGTCAGCCACCACGATGAGAAACAGCATGTGAAGATGCTGGTAAGCCACGAGCCACGTGGCAAGGTATAGATTAATAGAAATGGGTTCATTTAAGCTATAAGAACAGTTAGCAAGAAGCCTGCCACGGCTATACAGTTTGTAAGCAATATAAGTGTCTGTGTTTACTTGGTTGGGTCTGAGTGGCCGTGAGACTGGCGGGTGACAAAGATTTGTCCTGACTGTGGGCCAGGCAGGAAAACTCTAGCTACAGAAAAGCATAGAAAAGATTCCTGCTGTCTTCCATCGGTCTTAACTTCTACCCCAGCAGTCACTGCTGGCATTCTGATTCTACATCAGTGCTTCCAAATTGCTAACTGTAGCTTTTAAGTTTCAGGTGACAATTTTTGCTCCAGGGCTTAACAAAATTCAGGAAATTTGTTATAAAAGCTGCCCAACTCAAAGAGGTAGGCAGAAAGATGAAAGAATGCATTGGAGCATCTTGAGCCTGACTGACAGGGAGGCCTCCTTTTCCTTGTCTAGCCGTACACATAATAATACAACTAGATTTTAGACACTTATCTTTTTTTTTAAATATAGCCATATTTGATTAAAAAATAACAATTAATATTCTTGGTTTGTTCAGGCCACCATCTTTTCTCACAATTCACAAGGACTGTGTAGTGATATAAATTAAGAATGAATACTTCTCTGGACCTCCACCAAAGCCCCATGTTTCTGTTTTTCCACAATTCAGAAAGGCTCCCTACATCGAGCTGTAACTTTATGAAAATGTCAAGCCCTTGTAGACACAATACTGAGCTCCAAGTGTTACTGGTAAAGAGTTAGCTTAAATCATAAGCCAGGAAGCAGATCTTCTTCCTCTCAGGGCCCAGATTTACAGAGAAGAGACTGTATCAAAGACATGGAGGCACAACGGCAGAACTGATGGAGTATCTATGGAGTGGGGAGATCGCTGTTAGGCATGAAGATGGCTTTGATGTGATCAGGAGCTTTGGGGGATATGGAAGAAGCTCCAAATAACTGCCATGTGAAATATGCATCAGGAAGAGATCAATAAAAGGACAAGGGAACAGGGCAGGCACTATTTAGATTAGTCATTTTGGAATTGTAATGGGCCTAATTGGAAATGAGCCTGAACAAAAAGTAGAGAATCTGTCAATTTGTGGGCAGTATTGGCCATGGGAATCAGTGCAGCTGGCTTCAGCTCAATGTGAGAAAGTATGAGATGAATTCTCTTTGGATATGGATAGATGCAGAAGAGGATCATTGGATCAGGAAACCAGGGAAGGTTGAGGAAGATTTTCTAAGAGCAAATGGTGGCTTCACTGTGGACAGAGATGGAAGCTCATGAGGATTTATTCATCACATTGGGAGACAAGCTCAGATTTGAGATCCTGGCAAAAGAGAAGCTACAGCTAAGCCTAGAGCACATCTACATGGATGGATGAATGATGTGAGTGGATATGAAGACTAAAAAATTATATCTAGAACATTCTGGGGGTAACATTGAATTTGACAGAATACTTGGAGTAAAATGGGTTAAAGAAAGATCATAAGACAGGTTTTGGTGGGACTGGTTTGAGCAGTGGTCTGCACTTAAGGAATGCAGTGGGTAATGAACAGCATGAGAAAAACCCAGCTTACAAGTGGAGAAATGTCCCAGAGTAGCTACTGAGTGTAAGAATGGGTAGAGTTTTTTCTCTCAGCCTTGCGGTGAATTAAAAGAATGAGGGTTCACTACAGGCACTGGAAGGGATGAAGAGTTATCTGGAAGGTCCAGTAAGTGAAGGAATGGGAGAAAAGATGATTTGTGGATGCAGGGTATTATTTCTTAATGGAATCAAGTTTACAGAAAAAGATGTGTGAACATGTTTAAAAGATAATAGTCCTCAACTGACTGAAAACCACGCAGGAAACATTAAGATATAACTCCAATAGCAGCCAGTGTAGATCAGAGCCTTTGTAGAAGGACCCTTGAACAAGTCTCCAAAACCACAGTAAATTTTTTCACAAGTACTGTGATAAAAAATTACTAGATGAGGAAGAGATTGAGAAAGGAGAAGGCAAGGAGAGAGAAGGAAGGATTGGGAGGGGTAATTCTAAAAAGCTTGGAAATGTAAGGACTATAAGAATAGCATGGAGATGGCAGGCCAGCAGTGAGAAGCCACAGGAAGTGTGCCAAGAAAGTATGCTTTTGGTACTGGAGGGCGCTTTTGAGCTAATCAGCTTCCAGGTTCCATTTTAAGTATGAGTGAGGTAGTGCAGACATGACTGAACTAATTGTCTCTTCAGAGTGTTGGATAGACCATTTACTTATTACTAGGATTTTGGTATTCCTGCATTATTAAAAGGCCAAGAGGTGCAAGAATGCCTCATCCATTATTCACATTTCTTTCCAGCTAAGTGCTGGATCCCCAGATGCTGAGAATTTATAAATGTCTGGAAAGCATTGACCATGATACAAACTGCTCTTGGGTTGTTTTCACTGCTGAAGGCAATCCGCTGGTCTTTCTTTGCATTGACTATTTCCATCCCTGTTCTATAATTAACATACTCAAAGTGGTTTTTGCAAAGTATTACATTTTTGCATAGATCTTTGTGTGTCTATAAGGAAGATAGTTCAGGAGATCCTGAGTGTTACTATGTCAGAATATAAATATGAAACATTTCAGATACCATCAATGTCTTTGTGCACTTCTTGCAATAATTTTTCATGAAACTGTTCAGAGGATCCACCTTAATCAGACCCCATGGCTCTCCAAAAAATACAGTTTTTCCCAAAAAGAATTTAAACCCAGCATGATTTGTACTCTGATGGTGCCTTAGAAATGTCACACACATCAGCAAGGAGGATTAAAGAAACAACCTGAAGCCTTACACAGAGCCATGTTCTCATCACTTTGTTCCACATGAGAAAACCCAACAAGCTTGATCATTAAAAATATATGTAGTGACCACCAACAAAGTCCCTTCCTCTTCCTGGATGCCTTGCTGGCCACATCTACCATGAGGACTGCACAGCTGTCTACAGCTGCTCACTTCTCCATAAGTCCCTTACCGCCATCTTTTGAGATTGCTTCCCGGAAGCCCTGACTTGTAACTTCCATTTTTCACAATCCAAAACTATTCTCTGGACAGAAACCACAGGAAGAAGTACTTTGACAGACAGAACATGTTCTTCCTTGGCTGTCTTGACTTTTGTCACTCTCATTCCCCCCACTCCGGGTGCTCTAGTTGCCTTTAGCTGGCTGACCTTCCCGCTGCCATATGATGGCAGCCTTGGTCTCTGTCTGGCTCTTCTGTCAAGTTAGTTCCATAGACCAACTGTAGTTAACTGCCCACACTTGAGGCCTGCTTTCTCTACACCATTGCTTTGTGACCTAGAGCAACTTAAACTTTCCTGACCTTTGGAGTCCACACATCTGTCAAGTAGAGATGATACCTTATGGGGTTATTATAAAAATTGAGTAAGTTAATAAAAATATGTAGAATTTTGCCTGGTATATAGAAGCACACAGTAATAGTCATTATTTTTGTTTTTCTACTGTTTTCTTTGGATATTTTCCCTTCTAATCTTGGTTGAAAAATATCAATGCCGGGTGGCAGTGGCGCACGCCTTTAATCCTAGCACTCCAGAGGCAGAGCCAGGAGGATCTCTGTGAGTTTGAGGCCAGCCTGGTCTACAGAGCAAGATCCAGGACAGACACCAAAATTACACGGAGAAACCCTGTCTCAAAAAACCATAAAAAAGAAAAATATTGGGAGTTGTTGTCTATTCGGAAAATTAAACCCTTATATGTTTGTTTGAAAAGTATATGTTATTTTAAAACTGTTGCTGCACACAATAATTCTGCATATTTATGGTATAAACTATGCTGTCAAAGGATGAGATGAATACTAAATAATCTGACTTTTGTGTGTATTTTGAAGTTAATTTTATAGGCTCATGCAATAGAAGAATAGATACCAAAAGCTAAGGGTGGGGGGTTAAAGGAGGGAGGGGAACAGAACTTGACCTAGATAAAGCCACATATGTATATATCTAGTTGTCCCTTGGATATCTTTGGATGCCAGATTTATACTCCTAACTCAGTAGTCCATAAGAAACAGCACTATTGCCAACAAAAGTTTGTGTCATCCAAAATTAATAGTTGATAATCCTTATCCACAGAGTCAGAGTTTTAAGAGATTGGATCTCTGGAAGGAAATTAGATGATGAGGGTAGGACTCTCCTAAATGAAATAAATGCCATTATAAATGAGACTCCACAGGCCTTTCCAGCCAGATATCTACCACATGAAGACACAGCAAGAGACCAGCTATCTGAAACCTAGAAGGAGTCCTTACCAGAGTCCAATCCTGCTGACACCCTTACATGGGGCGTCCAGCCTCCAGCATGATGAGGAAAAATGTCTACACTTAGGTTACCTAGTCCGCTGTATTTGTCATAGCAGCCTGAATTGACAGAGTAACAAAGCCACCTACCCTAGACGTTGCCATGTTTAGAGACAGAAGTTTGATCTTTCATTCCAGGACCTCAGTGGCAGTCACCATGCTACTTGCTTAGGAACTTATATTCCTGTTTCCGTCCTCTTATGCCTCTTTTACCACCACAACTTTGCCGCAATCCCCTTAACAACAGCTTGACTCTGTCCACTGAAGTCAGAGTCTTGGGTCTAATGCATATTTCTAATCATGTCTTGCTTCTGTTTAAACCTTTGTAGACTCCATAGACTCTCTCTGTCAGCTAAGATCCATCTTGTCAGCTTACTGGTATAATACATCTGCATAAAGGCATCAATCTCCATTGACTTTGGTGTGTCTTCACTGGTTCCCTGTATCTGGATATCTCTAATGGTTTTCCTCCTCAATGCTGCTTAAAACCTTACCTTCCATCATAACAAGTCTCAAATGTTAGCTTTTGTTTAGATTTCCTTAAAATACTAGGTAACTCTCCTCCCTGAACTCTCACAGAATGTTGTATCAGCAATGACATTCATCACATTCTGGCTTATCTCCTCAACCCTAGCATACTTCCTTTATTCCTCCTTCTAGATCATAACTTCTTCAAAGGCACTTATTATATCCCTTAAAGCTTCAAATGGGATAAAACGAATGGCAATAATCACGGCAGGAATTAAGCTCATTTATTCTGCAAAGCAGCAGCCTGTTGTCAAATGCTAACCCTCTCTCTCACAGCCCTCGTAAAAAGAATGGGAAAGCATATAAATGAAGTAGCACACAAGAGGAACATACAGTGTGAGCAATTACGCCAATTTCTTTTATAGGAAGAACGCAGCTGAGATAAACATGGAAGCAGATTATTTACCATCCACGGGTTTCGTTGCCAAATTCTTCTACATTTTTCATTAAAAGTGCTCAAGTAAGGTAAACAAAAGTAGCCCTTGGGAGGAATCAGCACAGAGAAAACAGCTTATCTATCAGCATGGCCTCTGAGATATATCTATTTGTGTAACTGCTTCCTCTGGGACCCATTGCTTGTGTTTGTGCGCCTGCCCAGAGCCACCTCCAGGTGTGCAAGGTCGCTCCAAAGCCTTAGCTTCTAGGTTAGGGTGAAGAGGACAGGTCAGATGGGAGACACTTACCTTTAGTGCATCCTGTGTGTCATCCAGGCAGTAGACTCTAATGCTGTACTCCAGGGAAGAACAGCAGAGGGGCCCAAAGATGGCCAGTTTCAGGCGCTTGGCGGCTGCTTTGGTGGTGGACTGCCCAACCAGGGCGTAGGTACTGAGGTTCTCTGTGAGGATGTGGCAAGCCTCTGCATCCAGCTGAATGTAACAGGGGGTTGTGAAATTTTCCTCTCCCACCACCACCACATCCTGGGAATGAGAGGGAATGGGACATGGTTAAGCTACCAAGGACATGTGCCAGCCGCCATAGATGGTGGTAGATAAAGCAGGAATATGTCCTTGAGTTCTAGTTCATCTTTCTTTAACTTTGTGGCACCTGTCTTCATTCTCCATCATCAGCTCTCTTTTATCATTGTCTATATACTGATGCAATTATTTGCATAAATGTTGTGGACTCCACATGAAAATCCAGAAGAAAAACAACAAGTTGTCCCTTTCAGTTCAGTATTCCTGGGTTTATTAACTGCTTCTGAGAATTTTTTGTTTTAATCTTTCAATATTTTATTTAATCAAATACCATATCAACTTTTCCCAAGAATCCATATTTAAAAATAATTAGAGGACTTAAGGGATTAAGACATGATATAATATCACTGTTCATTCTCTTTCAAAACTCATACTACAGTTAATTTTTCAGAATAGTATACTTTCCCCTAAAGAATCTCAGCTCTCAGAGTCTCCACAAGGTGAGCTGTGGGAAGTACATACTGCCTTTCACACACTTCTCTGCTGTTTTCTCTCATGTAATCTCTAAACAGTTTATGACTGTAGACTAAAAATACTTAGTGAGAAATAAGGCGAAGTGATGATTTTTGTAAAAATAATCGCCAATCAACCATATTCTGATTTATTCAAATGGCTTCAGTTATACACTAACAAAGAGAGAGGGTCGGGTCATTAAGCCAAGATTCAACATTCCCCAACCTCCCAGGGCAGTTGGCAGGGTGGAAGGTGGTAAAAAGTCCTGAAGACTGGGTAAGTAGAATGTATGGCTGAATTAAGAGTGCAGTGCCTGTTACGCTCAGCCAATGGGATAGCAAGCCCAGGGCCAGCAGAGCCGTGATTTACACAGACAAGTATACATTCTGATTTTTATATATTCTCCCTACTTTTAAGTAATTCAGACTGAGACAAAAACATTTCATGTGTGGGAAATAAAACATATGCCTGAATACAATTCAGTCTTTGAATTAGAGCCTTCCCTCGACGCCCCAAAGAGAAGGAGTCTTTTCTACAATGCTTTCTACTGTGTCCCTATGGGTCTGACTCATGGTAAGTGCCAACTACTAAAAAAAGTAGGTGAATGAAATTTAGTGTCTACGTCTGGATAACGACATGAATGAATTAGCCACCTCAGGTGATAGCTTATTGGTTATGACATCATCTGAGCAGTTATGAGCTGTCTTTTAACAACATCAATGAATTAATATTTTGAAGCAAATATAAAGGAATTTTACACTGATGAGAAAAGCAGCTGAAGGCCTCTAAGTTTATTCTAGGCCCCAGGATACTGGACAAAGAAGAACCTGGGGAGAATGTTTCAGAAAGTCAGAAAGGTGTGGTCAACAGTGGGCACCACAATCCAGGCCTTCTTTCCAAGAGTTTGCATGAGAATGTTCCTTGTACTTTTCTGGACTCTTGAGTTCATCACTCTATCATTGTTGGCATCATTTAGCCCAAGAAATGGAAAAGGCATTAAGCAGAGAATCTTGCAAACACTTAAGATAGGACTTTAGACTTTTTTTTGACAGTTTAAAGTTTAAATGAAATTAACATGAGGCCCATTTATGTCTATTTGAAGACTCTAGTTAAAGGATAATCCCAAACTCAACCTTAGACTTGACGTGCTCTGATAAGGAATGAGTCCCTCACGTGGTCAAGTAGAGTCAATGTTCATAGAAAGGAAAAATCTAGTTAATCCCAGAATATCTTGCTTCGCTGCTAAGTCAGTTTTCCTAAAATATCACAGCCTTAAACTTTCATGTATATCTTTATAATTTTTTTGCTAAAAATACCAAAAGTAATTATATTGTAACTTCACATTTTGCATATGTAAATTTTTATATAAATATACATTTATAGTATCATTTTCATATGTATTTGATAAAGATACTCTTGAGAGACAGATGCTGAGTGAAGAGTTCTGATACAAGTTTTGATGATCCCCCTTTCCCTCCCCAGCATGTGGTGCCTGTACTCCTAACCATGCATTACCTCGACTTTGGAGTATGCTTTTCCTGTGAGCTGATTTTGAACATCCCCTTCCTTTTGCCCATCAGTCAGAAGATTTGGTCTTCTGTCTCTCATTTTGAGTGAGAACTAAAAGGCCATCATGCTTTACTTTAGAGATAGAGGTCTCCCTTACTTGCACCAGTGATGGACACTGGTGCCCTGTTTCTCCCATCGACACTCACTCACCTCCCACTGTCCCTGCACTGCCTGGTTTTTGAGCTGGATCTTCCAGTCTTCAGTGTTGGGGTCTGCGCAGTGATGCAGAGTGAGGATGACGGGGCGGGTCAGCAGAGCTCCAGAAGGCCCACAGCTCACCACAGGGGTCAGTAAGGTCTGAGACTCTTCCATGGGGGGCCTGCAGGGAGAGCAGAGAACCACATCTGTGACTTTTTCATGGTATCAGTGCACTGTGTGATCCTTGAGATCTAAAGTTGGATAAACAGTTCAAATCACTCATAACACTTGGGGGTGGGTGGGTAAGGCAGGAATAAATGGAAGCCATGTTTTCTATAGACAGGCTTTCATCTTGTAAGACTGGAGGTCTTTCGGACAGCAGTGCATTTACTGGCATCTCTTTGATCCCTGTCCTCAGATACAGGGCTGCCTTGGATAGTTTCCTCTGAATTCGTGCTCTGATACTTTCAGGATAGAATGAGAAAGAACAGAATCCTTATGAAGTTACATAAGCAGCTTTTCTGATAACTCTCACCATGGGTCTCACAGTGTTTTAAATACTTTTGTGTTTTCAGGGCCTAACTTGAAAAATACTTCAAAAAACTCACTTCAGAATGAGGACACCCTAGAGCTAAACTTAGTCTAAATGACTTTCAGGCATAATTCGGGCTAGTATAGCAGATTAATTCTTTCAAATGTGAGCAGAAAGGATACGGGATGGCATTTCTATAGCAAAGTGAAATGAGCTCACATCACTTACATATTTCATATGCAAAAAATCTGGTCAAAAGGGACTCAAAGATACAAACTGTTTCTCTTTCTCTCTCTTCCTCCCTCCCTCCCCTTTCTTCCCTCCCTCCCTTCCTCCTTCCTTCCTTTCCTAAACTCTGTCAATCTGTTTAATTTACATTACTAAATAACAAGCAAATGGACGAATTAGTCCAAGCTGCCAATTAGTATGTGAGGAAGTCATTCCAAAGTTCCTGAGGTTGCTCATCTATCTCACAACTCACAAGGGTTGTTTTGTGATTAGACTAAAGGCATGTTTCTTAAGAGTTCTCAAGTTGACTGCCAGAAGAGCATGGCTACAGGAGTCATAGGCCCATGAAATTTTAGGAGGGTCGTCAAACACCCCTGTTCCCAGAACAAGAGACTTATGATACCACAACTGACATGTGGTTAGTGCCTTAGACATATCCAAATTTATAGTCCATAGTTACTAGATTATCATCAACTCACATTATAATCAACTAGAATGAACACAATCTGCCTTCTAGACAATTCTTTCCACATATCCTTGACCTGCTAACTAACCCACTTTATATTATGTATTTGGAGATTGTTTTGATATCTTATTCCTTAGAGAACACTCTCAACTTTTCTAATGTCATCTGACAAGAAAAGATTCGACTTCATTCCTTCTGTTTCTTTCTTCAAGTTAATGAGGAAGTTATCAGTGCTTTGGAGTCTCATTAAATTAAATTTCATCCTGAAATTAACCTAAAATTTAAATGTTTGACCTAGATTATATAGATATAGTCACATATGACATTGCATTGGGTTATTCTCAATCAAGTAATAATTTATAAATATTATGCATCAGGCTCTAGTTAAGAGGGGAGGATGGAGATACTATTATTAAAATCTCCTTTATAAAAGTAGGTGATGAACGCCACTGGAAGCTAAGTCATTTGTTAAAGCTGAGCCCTAAAGTATTCCTAATATAAGTATTCTTAGGCTACATCAAGTCTATATAGTTTTGTGTTTGTTAGATGGCTTTTGAACCGAGACATATTTATATATTTAATTTTGTTTTATTAGATTCGATATATAGTCTTAATGTTATATCATTTCTCCAAATATTATTTACCTCCCTCCTATCCCTTATAAAATGGATATGCCTGCCATTTTTGTGTTCATTATAATCACTGGCAACATTGTAACACAAGAATTAGACAAGGATAAGACCTTTCCAAGGTCACCACTTGAAGCCTCTCTCTCATCAAACGTCAATACCTTGGAGTTATTTAGCTCAACCAAATATAAACCCATTAAAATGCACATCTCAGTGACATCCTTCTGTCTTATTCATGTAGACATTTAAAAGGACATCTCAAATTCTTCCATAATTGCAGTGGCTACCTGAAATTGATTTGTCTCTTGTTGTTACCTATAGTTCATGTATTATTTATCACATCATCTAGAAGTTAGTAAATATCTATGCCCTGCCCTCATCTAAAGCTAAATATATGAACAGAGATGAATGAATGATGGCAGCTATTATTATTTTTAACATTGTTAGAAGAAAATTCTTCATAGATTTATTATGATAATAGATGTGCTTAGCTGTTTTCAAGGATGATTGTCTACAATTGTCTTAGAAGATAAAGATGTCTATATATGCAGGAAATGATAGGCAGGGCTGCCTCTCATTAAGAAAGACTGAGCTTCCCCATGTTTAGTGGTCCTTTTATTAAAACTGTGTAGATGTCACCTGGCCCTCTTTGAAATACTCTGGGAACTTTAGCTCAGGGAACTAACACAAAATTGAAGATGATTTAGAACATGCCATTGTTGTGACAGATGAACTTTCTGACCTAAAAATGTGTGCCTTCTGTCAGCACTGAAAACAATGACAGCTAACGTGATAGCTCATATGTGAAGCCAAACATTCTAGCCTGTTATCACCATCCCTAAAGCCTACAGTTTGGTCCTTATTGCCCTTAAGAGTCCCTGGCCTCACTGCTTCCTCCTTCCCTTGAGGTTGTACTGTGATCTCACCAGCTTCTGTCCCTTCCTTTTACCCTCCCACGTGGAAACCTCAAAAAGTAAGCTTTGCTGACTTCCATTCCTTTAATATCCTGCATAGCGTGTTTCTTTTATTAAAACTATAGTTTTCTAGGCACCTGGGGGACGTACTTATATTTGGAATCATAAGGTTTCTGGCGATAGCGTGAGACTTCAATTCTATCCCTTCTACCTCTTTGGTTTTCATTTTCTCTTAACACAGTTTGTCTTCCTCCCTTTGTCTAATTTCCCCCCTATACAACATAAGTGAAGTTTTGCTTTCATTTTGTCATGATTAATATTACACTATCAGCCTTTGGCGATGACTTTATTGTTGCCTAATATCACTTTTCCTACCAGGAGAGAACTAAGCCTGCAACCATTGTGCTTTCCTGAGACCTACTCCTACCTTTTAGTTACAAGTGTACCTTGAGAGATGAGCAGTAAATTTACAGGGAGGGACCTCAAGTGGATCCATTTCAAGTGGCCCTAGCAAAGAGCTGAGGTTTGGAAAAGTCTGTCTGTCAGGCTGGTGTCAGCAGCTTGTGCTTGGGGAAGGGAAGGAGGGGCTTCCTATCACTGCCCAGGAACATAAGGGGGAAGAAGAAAGCCCCTGCTGGGTTGAGGAACTGTCAGTTGGACACTGAGCACACCCCTGGCATGCTGTATTGATGGGCACTGCTCTTGGAGGAGGGAAACCAGACGAAGGCGGGGAGCACGGGGTGGGCTATGGGTGTCAAAAGAATTAATTAACTCAGTGAGGTGCAAAAATGTAATGAACAGGGAAGTGATGAAGTCGAATTCATAATGGGATGAACAACGAAGAAGTTAAGACTCTCATATGCTCCCAAGATGAAGAAAGCGGTAGAAACAGAAGGCAGTTTCCACCACATGCGAAAGGAGAACATAGGTAAAAGTTAACTATATTAAACCAGAGGTCAGAAATGTCTAAATTCATACAGTCATTACTTACGTAAAGGGAGGGCATCCAAAATACATAGAGTCAAATAGTAGAAACTACATGTAAACTTCATCTATGACTTTGTAGAGAAGGGCTCTAATCTATTTATGTCCTATGTGCTATCTGAGGCACTCAAGCAAACAATCTGTACATACTAATTGCAGATGACAGGGACTTGAACTCAGAACAAAAATTAGCTACAGAAGCAGCAATTAAGTAGAAACTCAGCAAAGTTCAATGATCAGATTCTTAAAGCGTTTCAAAAGCAAACAAGCAAGCAAACAAAATCTAACATGAATAAAATCACGTTAACAACTGCTCAGGTCTCCATGCCCCTGGGATAAAGTTCATGAGCGGAGAAGGTGGTTTTCTTGTCAGAGAAATTTGCTTTCAGCTTCTGCTGCCTATCAGTGAGAAGACTCTGTACACAGAACAGCACAGATAATTTTCATGGGAGCAAAAGCATCAGCTGCCCATGCACACCTGTAAGGTAAGGTAGGTGTTCATGTGACCCCTCTCCAGAGGAGGAAACCAGAGCTGCTAGCACACTTGCCTGAGGATACAGGCCTAATGATTAGCACCATAAGATTTTACACAAAAATCATTTCGCTTCTTTCACACTGGTGTGTATGGGGTTGCTTTCCACAAGCTTGGGGACTTTTTGAAAAGGATCTGCCTCCATCAACCTCTCTGTGGACATAAGGTGCCTTCTGTGAATACACACCTTTCTGTCAGGTCCTTCAGGGTGACAATCCTACCTAAGGCTCAGCCACCTTCAAAAGCACACACATTCCCACATAACGGGCAAATTTGAAATATTTGCACTAGGTGCTCCTGACAGGGAATATCCAACTTGCTTCCTATCAAAAACTCAATTGAGAAAACACACACACACACACACACACACACACACACACACACACACACACACACACACGTGCCACATACATATGGAAGCCACTCTGAAGGGCATGCTACCATTTTCCCAGACAGGCAGAGTCTATCCCCAGATTAAGTCAGAACAGCTAAATATTGTGTTTTGAGCTGAATCCTTGTGGAATTATTTTTTGAAGCGTATACTTTGGGCCCCTACCATCTACTTCCCTGGAGGATCTTAACACAAATAGTCTTTAAGTTCATTCCTACTTTTGTCTTGGGATCTTTGTGGCTCAAACATATTCTTTATGAGGAAGCAGAGAAGAAGGACCCAGGCTCCTTCTAGGCATATTGTTCATGTAGATCCTAAAACTTAATGAAGTCTTTCTTTTCTTTTATTCCCCCTTTCCTTCCTTCTTTTTTTGAGACAGAGTCTTTACTCGGACACTGCTGGCCTTGAGTTCCGGAATTTTATGTCTCAGCTTGTGAGTGCTAGAATTTTAGACATACACCACCGCATCTGGCTACCTTTCCCCCTGGAAGCTATGGAATAGCCGATTCATTATCTACTCCCAGGAAGCGTGCTTCACTATGCCATGATTTGATATTCCTACTACCTTCCTGACTTTATATACGTCACTGTTGTTCCATTGTCTTGTCACTAACTCACACCTTGGACTAGTTCTGTAGTTAACAAACCCAGTAGTTTTTAAAATGGTTCTCCCTCATTATTTACATTTCAGCCACTGTCAATCACCTGCTTGATCTAGGATACCTCTTTACCTTTTCTTTTAAAAAATTCTCTTATACTGTGGCTTATTTATCCTTATACATATTCATTCTTTAGTTCAAAAGGACTCAGGGAGGAGCCATTATATAGTACCGCTGTGTCAGATCCAAACTATGTGCTCACCTTATCCTTTCACATGTAGTTCAATAACAAACTAAACCAGAATTGGAATGCCCCCCTACCCTTGTTTCTTTTTGCCTTGGAAATCCATCTCCTGCTGAGACTTCATTTCTGTGTCTATGTCTGAGATCTTATCCCACTTCCATCAGAGCACATCTCCCTCAGAAACCGAGCTTCTCCCCTCCAGCCAGTGGCTGCATTATCTCTCCTTCATCTGCAGTGCCCAGACCTTGCGCCTTAAACACATGCTATGTATTCCTTTTCAACACTCTGGCCAGTTAAAATATACTTTTTGTTCAGCAGTAGCTTTCACTTTTTACTCCTCTGTCTTCAAGTCTGGCATACTAAACACTCACTGCTCATCAGCCCAACCCAACCCAGAACCTTCATGAAGATGTACTTACTATTCCTTCCCCCAGCCCATCACATCATAAGTTACCACATCACTCTTTAAAAAGAAGTGCTAATCCTGTGTCCTTAAGCTGTTCATAAACTTCCTGTGGACCCCCACTTTCACATGTGAGATTTCTGAACTGGTTGCTCCCTTTGGCTGGCTGCTTGAAGGAACAACTGTGGCTTTGTGTTTTCTCCAGGGCTCTAGAAAGCAGGAGAGGAAGAAATCTCGGCCTGGCCTTGCAACTCTTCACCTTCTTTGGTCAGATGTGGTTTGTCTCATCTCTGGCTCATTTAGGCCACACATCTGCCAGTCTGTGCTTTGCACAGAGCACATTCAGTAATGATAAGGCCCCATTTGTCACATTCACTATGCCACATGTAATTAAGTTCACGCCTCCCTTCAGACAACTCACATCAGCAGATGACCAGCTGGGTGCTATCCAGCTGGAAACACACCCAGTTCTGGTTGCAATGAAAGGAGTCAGAGAGAAAGAACAGTGGAGAAAAATAATGCTCACAATTCTGCTGCACATGCCTTCAAGTGGCACTCCTCTCCTGATGTCCTCACCCTGACTTCTCAAAAAAAGTTTCATCTGTATTACATAAAGATTGGAGAGGGGACTGGAAAGATGGCGCAGAGGTTAAGGCCACTGGCTGTTCTTCCAGAGATCCTGAGTTCAGTTCCCAGGAACCATGTGGTGGCTCTCAACCATCTGTAATGAGATCTGGTGTCGTTTCTTGGTGTGGGAAAAAAATTAAATAAAAATTGGAAAGGTCTTCATTGTGTAATGATGAGTGTATGGAAAATGTAAGATAATGAGAAGGTGGAGTTGGGTCTATGATGTACACAGGAGGGATGTCATCTTGGAAAGTAGGAGAGCTCTGGGGTCAGATGGACTTGGGTTGAATTTAGCCCTCCTCCATCACTGAGGAGCCTTGATGCCCAGAGCTTGAGTTTCCTCACCTTTAAAGTGGGCTTCATGATAATGTACAGAGTTTTACCAAGACAGAAACATATAGAAGAGTCTGCAGAAGGAACACCAGGGATAGTTAGTTTTGCTACTCATTCTGAAATACACTACCACTGTGCTTTTACAGGGAGACCACATCTGTGTCATATTAGAAAATGAGTGGTGTGAGATCTTCTCATTTATCTGAGAGGTCATCTTGTGTTCTACCTTTGGCTCATAGTCTCTGGTAGGTGTTTTCTTTTTGTGTGTATGTATTCATGTGTGGAGGCTAATCGTGGACTTTTGGTGTCTCCCTCACTGCTCTACACCTTATTTTTCTCAGACAGAATCTCTCACTGAAATGGAAGCTAATCAATCTGTCCACATTGCCTTGCTGGCAAGCCCTCAGGGTCCTCTTGTCTCTCCTTTCCCAGTGCTAGGGTTACGGGTGTGTGCCACTATGCCTATATGTGGGGTGCTGTGTATCAACCTCGGACCTTCATGCTTTTGTGGCAAACAGCTTACACACTAAGCCATTTCCCCACCCCACCTTCTACATATTTTGTTTTGAGATCCTGAGCTTTCTCCACACACAAAACTTTCCTGATGCAAACCAAGTTCAATAGAGTAACTCCCCCTTCATTACTTAAAGTCAAAGGCAATGGAACCTTAAGGAACAGGTATTTGGCCTCATCAATACTCTATTCCCTCCCCTCCGTCCAAAATGTACAATGGAAAGGAAAAACCGGGGAGAGTGGGAGAGGACACACCATGCGGTGGCAGTAGCCCAGTATGGCTTGGGCTTTAGCTGGGGATAATGGTGATAGCGTGAATAAAGGACCCCAGGAACACTGCATGTCTCTGCAGCAGGAATTACAAGCCAGTTCTCAGGTCTGTCAAAGGCGCTGCCCAGAACATCAAAGGCCTTGCGGGGGCAGGATCTGTTTAATGTTCACCTTCGCTTAGGACGAGAGAAAATAGAATAAAATAAATCCATCTTGGTGTTTGTTAATTGCTTGTCTTGCTCCCAAAGCAGGGAGTCCTAAGGATCTGTGAATGTTGCTCTACACTAGAGATGAAAAAATATATTTGACATAAGTAAATACAAACCTTTTAATGATTTTCTGTGGCTCAAATTTAAGGCATGAATGCTATGCAAGGGTTAGTGGTTTGGTTTCTTGCTATTGTTTGTTTTTAAACTTCTTAGTCTGGCTGTTGTTTGTGTAGGTGGAAGGATACTACCAGAGGGGGGAAATGTTCTGGGTCATATTGTTATAAATAACTGTGTTTCCACATAACAAAAGAGCTTTTTGGTTTCTGAAGTAGGGGACTAAAAAGAGCTGGCTTCCTGAGAATGAGAGTAGGGAGTAAAGTGCATGAAGATGATCACCTGGTCTGCATTTGTCACTCAGATTCTGCTCAGAGCCAGACCTGAGGATGCTTTTTCCTGGACCAACAATGATCCTTATAGAAGGAGCATCTCCATTTTCAAAACATCTTTGTTTTAAGATGCCAAGGTATCTTTGAAAGCATTATTCACCCAGGCTTCTAGTGCTCTGCACCCCCGCCCCCCAACAACAAGCACACAAAGAACACACTTTATGTGGGAATTAATCAAGAAAGACCATCTCTGCTGTGTCAGAAGCTAAACTAAAAATTGAATTTAGGACATCTAACCTGTTGTCATTATTTTTACTTAAAATAGTTGCATGTTGATGAATAGGACACTTTCTAAATAGAACCTTTGGATTCAGTATGGTTTTAATCAACACCAGGCTCATTTTGAAAGGTTGAATTATAAAAGCTAAGCATAAGAAGGTTGACAACTCGTGCTGGAGGAGAGTTATAAAGGGAAGAATCTGTACAAAGGCTGTGCTAGGCTGAGGTAGGAGGGGCCTATCAGGGACTGTGTTAGGCTGAGATGGGGGGGCCTATCAGAGGTTGTGCTAGGCTGAGGTGGGAGGGGTCTATCAGGGACTGTGTTAGGCTGAGATGGGGGGCTATCAGGAGTTGTGTTAGGCTGAGGTGGGAGGGGCCTATCAGGAGTTGTGCTAGGCTGAGATGGGGGGGGACTATCAGGAGTTATGCTAGGCTAGGGTGGGAAGGCCATGTCAGAAGCTAAGGGGTATTGACTTTTGTGACTTTTATCTCTACTATGGCTAGATTTTTGACTCAGGTCACAGGAAACCGGCATATCTATCTAAATCCACATCTCCGGACAATTTGTGAATCATGTTTTTGGCCGTATTTTCCTGCTTAAAGGATTATATGTCCGCTCATAGAAAAGATCTCTAGCATTCTATCCACACTCAAGATATGCAGTGTCTGAAGCTTCAATAGGCAAGAGAAGTGAAATTGGACTTTGTTTTCTATAGGTCTAGAGTCAAATGTATGTCACTCAAGACAAAATATTTTTCATCTATCGTTTCTAGTGTACAATTCTCCTCCAAGTGAGACATTGATAAAGTCAAACACATCAGAAAAAAACATGTTTACCTCATAGTTTCTTTCCTGTGTACAGTCACATACATTTCGTAGACTCTCCCTTGGGGAATGGCCCCAGCGGGAATCAGCAAGCTTACTCCTGAATCGCAAAAGAAAAAAAAATTGTATAAGTCCTATGAACCAAAAGGAAGCTTTTGCAACAAGCAAAAGGGAATGAGATTTTGTGCCCATGTGGCACTTTCCATTTTCCCTAAAAACGTGTAAAGGTCTATAGCTTCCCTCCCTGTTTGCTGGCCTTGCTTTTCACCACAGCTCCCTCTGAACTGTTATGGAATTACTTAAGAGAGTGATGTCATTTTAAAAGTTCGTGTTTTATTTAAGGAATAGACAGATGGTTCCACTGTTGTTTTTCTTGTAAATCGTGGAGAAACCAAAAACTGCTATTAAAATTTTAAACAGCTGCAATGATGCATTGTTTTTGATTAAAAAAAAAAGTTCCTCATGAAATTCAATGTCAGGGAAATGCTAACCTCAGCCATATCAGAAAACATTTTCCCCCCTGAAATATCTGGTGAGCATCAGTGTTATTCCACAGCAGAGCTAGTGATGGGAAGAATTTATTTTATTATACATAACTCTAGAAAATGAGCAGCAACATCTCACCCAGCGACAACAGGTCTGTGCACTTCTCATTTGTTGATGATTGGTGCCCAAGATTATTGGTATCAGCTGAGTGAGAACTGGACCTTGGACGATACTGAGACTATTTGAACTGGAGTCAGAAGATGCTGGAGATGCTGGCTTCAAAAACTGGGTGAACATTTTTGTTTATTCAGTTTGAACAAGTTTTCAGTTGAGGTCCATGATGGTGGTCTGTGGTCTACCCTTTTTACAACTCCCATAGTACAGACCAGCACTACAGAGAGTGACTTGGCTAAAGATATTTGGGTCTATCTTTTCATTCCCATGAAATGAACCTTAATTAAGTGCAGTAAAATGCATAGACTGTCTTTGTGAGGACAGTATCTGACTTTTCTATAATGTCAAGAAAAAAACAAGGATCCTTGAGTAATGTGTAATGACTTGGCATGAAGTAGAATGCGCCCAATGAGAAAAGGCAGAAGGAAAAGTTGCCCAAGTGGCTTTAAATCTCAAGAACATAGAATAGAGGGCTGAGGGGCTTAGGGGTGCAATTATTTGAATGTCTTGACAGAACCCTATCTGTGAAGGTGTTGAACCATGGTGTTCTTGAAATGGAAAGGGCAGCTATGGTGATAGGGAAGTGGAATGTGGTGTTAATGTAAGCTTGGCTTATGGAGGCCATGAGACTGGAACAGGAAGGCTGTATATGAGACAATTTAGAGTCAGAATTAATTTTCCAATTAAATCATACAATGTACCTTGATCTCGCTAAGGGGATGAAAAATTATAAATGTAAAAGAAAAAGAATAGTTAGAAAACAACTGTACTCTATTGAATGAAATAATCTAACGTTTGTTTACAACATTCTAGCTACTCTCTTTCCATTTAAAAAAGACTCTGTCATAATTCACATATTGGAAAGTGGTGGGTGCAGAAACAGAAAGAAAAAGAGAATTCAATGAGCATCATGGAAGAAAGCATATGTTATGGATAAATGTAATTTTTAAATGAAGGACTAGGATATGTTTGACTACATAGTTAGTGGACTATTATACACATAATGATTTTAAAGAGCATAAAAATAGCATGGGAATTAATGAGAAAAGGTTAAACACTTCTTATGTAACATGATATCTGTTACATACATCATACAAAAGGAAAAATGATATTCTGTCAAATAATTTTAACTTTATTAGAGGACCTTTTCAAAGGGATGGGTAAAGAGTTATCAATGCACTGAAGCAGGGAATGAATAAGAAAAACCAAAGACAGCTTCATATTCAGGCTATAGATTCCTGTGGTTTTATACTTACTCATATATATATGTATATATGTGTGTGTATGTATATATACACATGTATATACTAGTATCTATAATTATATCATAAACATATACTATGTATTAATAATATAATAAAAGATATACTATATACTATTTGTGTAATATATATAATATTACTTATATAATATATATATATATAACATAATTACATAATTTTATATGACAATACAATAGGTCAGTGAAGTCATTTCTGTTATTTTATTGAAAAATATTCACAGATTGTTGGAAAGTGTTAGGCTGTGCTTTGTAAGTAGTTATTAGTTGTCTTATGTCTTATAGTTAGTTGCAAGTCTGTCAATATTACTGGAAATGAATACCAACTTTCAACACTGGCAGCCACTGACTTAAGTCCTCTATGGAAGACGATTGTGTTTTTTATTCTTTAGACATTGCTAAACTATATAATATACTTAAAATAAATAAAACTACAAATGTACACTAGATGAAGTTGAGATTGTAGACAATAAATCATAGACTGGAATAAATATCTTACAGATACTTTCTGATTGAATAATGTACTGAATAATTAATAAATGAAGATTCTGTGTCTTTTATGTAATATTTTCTGAAATTTAGCTTCCTTGAGAAAATTGGGCCAAACCAACTGACTGCATTTTCTAATTAGTTTGTTTTGAACTACAGGGACTACAGTGAGGGTTCCTGGGTTGATTATACCTTCAAGGTGGTCAGTGCCAGTTCTGAACAGAAAATTCTCAGAAGAAAGTTCTTTCTAGAGGAACTGAGTTTACAATTGATTGGATGAAGATAAATGCTTTTGTAGATTTTTGTATGAAGTAATGCTTGAGATCTACTGAATGGAAACTTGAGTTAGACAACATCTAACATTTTAGGTTCAATAAAAACAAACAGAGATAAGATTTTAGCGACTCCAGTGTGATTTCAAGCTGCATCTTTGTCACTTAAAGCTTTAAGAATTACCTGAGTTAGGAATGATGAGGTGACCCCCAAGTGAGTTGAAGGTGCCAAATGCTGTGCAGGATGGGTCAGTCTGTCTCGCAAGACTCTGATTCTTCAGGTTAAGAGCCTCATTCTCTAGCAAGGATTGGGTCATCTGGGGAGACAGCTTGGATGTGAACTCAGAGAGGTCATCCTGGGGAGTGACAGCACCTGAGGTGTTATACACTTTGATTTTCAAGTTGGGCAGTGGGTCCAGAATTGGAGAATTGGTCATTGGGATTTTGTCTGAGACATCATGCAGAGCATAGACAGGTCCCCTGTACATGGCTGCAGCTGAGGTGAGGTCCGGGGGCACTGCCAGGAGATCTGAGTCAGAAAGAGAAAAGAATTCCATTTTTATTCTCCATTCAGACCATGCTAGATTAGTGAGAAACCACTTCACACCATTAGGCCAAAGCAAAGCTGCTCTGCTAACAGTACAGAAGGAGAGATCACAGGCTCTGGGAAACAGGGCAAACGTAGTGTCAGCATCTATCTTGTTATTGTCCATTGATAGGTAACCTCGCTCCTTCGATATTCTGCCTTGGGGTCTAATCATGACACTTACAGTATTCGGCCATTTCAACAGATTAGAAAGAACAATAAGAGTTACCGAGTCACTATCTGGTAATGCTTTTGCTTGCCTATGCTAAATATGGATTCATCTGCACATCACTGCATTAAAAGCATTATAAGAAGGGCAAAAGAGACCAGAAAAATCAATGAATCAATGTAATTATTCTTTCAAATAGAAGTTAAGAAGCAGGACAGAGATACTTGTCAGAAAAGCAAACCAGAAATGATCTGTGCATCTCATCAACTTTGACTGACTGTACCAATATTTTCATTCTTATAATGAACAAAGCAAACCAAAATCTCTGCCTTCACTCAGCTTCTGTTCTAGCTCCACTGGATGGCACAAATGCAACAGAATTTTTAGCTGTGCGGGCGCACTGCTCACCACGTGTGTAACTCATAGGGCAGAAAGCTCACTGACCTTGTCTGGCAGCCTTGATGTTCACAGGCTGAAAGCCGCCATTGAGTGCTGAGGAATCAATGATGTCAGACTCAAAGTCACGGTGGTTCTTCCGGTAGACAAACAGGGCCACCACAACAGTGATCGCCAGACAAACAGTGACAGCGATCACAATCCCAACATAGAGCGCAACATCATCTGAGTCAGGAGCAGCTGGAAAGAAAGAATGAAACATCAGACCAACTGCTTCGAGAAACTTCCCACAGAACACATATGTATTGCAGTAATTTTTTCAGACATTTATTGCCATTTTTATGGGTTAATTTCAAGTCTATTTCAAAAGCTATATAAAATGACTGTGGCTTTTCAATGGAAAATTATCTCTGATTTCTTTTTCTTTCTCACTCTGCATCAATCTACCCACTAATCTATCTCATAATTGGGCAGCATAACAGACTATTTATTGCCAGGCATTTAAAGAAACTGGAGCCTAAACCATCTCAAACCACAGGAAGTAAAAACTTTATTACTCCTTTCAGGTGAAAAAGTTTGGGAGGGTTTTTGAATTCACTTATAGTTAAAAAAAAAACAACAAAACAAAACAAAACAAAACAACCCATAAACACTATCAGAAACATCTGGCATAATTTTAATCTGTATGTGGATTGAACCAAGATGTTTTTCTAACTACCACTCAGTCATAAAACTGCTTCCTATACACTCTTCTCTCTTTCACTTAAATCAGTGCAAGAATGTATGGGAACCGTGGGACTGTTGCAATACAGCAAAGTAAGTGTAAGGAGTGAACATGGTGGCTTAGAAAGGTGTGTTTTCAGAAGCCCCGATCTGGGGCAGAAACTAATGTGAGTTCCAGCTTATGATGCAGACACAGTATTATCTCTCAGAACCCTGAGCTTCTTATGCACCTTTGTTAGAGCTTCCCATCTAAGCTTCTTTTTACTGGAATAAACTATAGCTCTGTGATGTGTCAGAGAGGAAAAGGTCTTGGTCAATGATCAGATGGGCCAGGTAAGCATTTGACCAACACAAGGTGCCATCTACAGGGGGCTATTTTAGGTAATGCAAAAAGAGAATTCTTACAAATGTTGCCTGTTGCTTTGGTGGCATGAAACAGGCTTGGATAGAAATGGAAAAGGTGACAAAAACTGATTATTAAGACAAAACATAAAAAATCAGTTTGACATTGTTAGGTCTTTGTTTTAGACCCATCAGAAATATTCTGCAAAGCTAAACAAATCTGCAGTCTCCTCACTGTAAAGAGGTAGTTAAGCTGATGCTTCAGGTAGTCAAGAACAATTGAAAACTTCATGGTGAACTTATATACATGTACATTTGGGGGTGGTCATGGAGAGGATTTTCAAATCTGTAGGTTTTGTGATCTAAAATTTGAGAAACCTCTCTCCTAAGACACAGAACCACATGGTTTAAGTGTGGAAATAACTCATCATTTTATCTGCCAGGGGTTCCCAGCAATTACCCACTTTCTTGTGTCCCAGTGTCTTTAACTACACTGGCAGTTTATATGAATCTACTGTTGGAAAGTGCCCTCTTTAAAAACTACCACCCTTCCCAGTATTTCAACTTTCCCATAGAACAAGTCAATATTGACAGCATCATCCCAACATCCCAATATTCTTCATTATGTGAACACTGCTTTCAAAATGCTGACTCTACTTTGCTGTGGGGTTTTATTGGAGACCCTGTAAAAGAAATCTTAACTCCGGTCAGAATAGTATATCTAATCCTTAATATTTTACTTTACTTATTCATGATTTATAGCACAACAGATCTGCATTGTCTCAACCTTTCCTTTTTAGTATTTGAACCCTGCCCTTTATGTATCCTAGCCAATTCCATGATATGTTTTCTCAGTGACGAGGACTAGTGCTGTCAATGGTAGACTGATAGCTTTTAGAGCTGGCAGCGACTTGAAATGACCCTTTCTTCTCTTCAGCATTGAAAATCTAATTTGCTTTTCATGTTAGAATACATTAGGCTCCTATTTCCTGTGTGCACATCTGTGAGCCAGCGAAAGGCAAACTTGAACAGGGGCAATAATGTTAAAGGACTGTTTCCCAGCATAAAACCCAAACGTCAAACTTACAAGAAAATCCATATTCATTCTGGGTTCTGTGTTCAGTTGAAATGGGGTAAATGAATCCTTGAAAAGAAAAAAAAAAACAATGAAACAGAAATGGAAACAAAATCAAATTAATGAAGGAAAACAAAATAGGAAGCATGAAAAAAATGGTTTAATTAAAGGAAAAAGGAAAAGAAACCTGTGGTTCTTTAAAATTCTGGTTGAGTATGGAATTATGATTTTGTGCCCCCTGTTTGCTCTGGAGCCTCACTAAGAATTAATAAGTAGGCAGATTGAATTTCAGAGCAAAAACTGGTCTCGAGTCACTAACTTTGGAGTGCTTAAAGTCTTTCTTTTATTGAGCATAAACTCTAATGGATCTAATTTATTTCAGACATCCAGGGTCATTAGCATAAGGAAAATCTTTTTTCCTTATCCCTGCCATATGCTTTAATTCCCAGGACATGCTCAGAAGGCCCTGAACAGTTTTCTTTTTCTTTTTTATTTAATCATAACAGCTTGCATTTGGCCTCACAGAACTAAAGCAGGCCTGTCGTCACTGGTCAAAGGTTAAGTACCCATTTACCCAGCTGAGCATGCTCACCTCACCAGCATCTTGGGTCCACTTTTTGGATTTTTGTTCATCACTTGTCCCTTTCATTTAGTAGGAATCCAATCAAGACTGCCTGGGGACTATATAGACTGTCAATACAATGACAACTGGGTGTTTTTTTTTTTTTATTTGAAATCATTTGAAAATCAATTGGGCTAAGAAATTTTAAGCTTATTTATTTTAGGACTTTAGAAGGATGTTTTACATTGGCCAGGTAATAACTAATAACCTCATCTCACTGAAAATGCTTTCTCATTTGAATGCATTCTGAGTAGGAAACCGATGAGAATAGTAGCATAACACTAAAAATGCCAACACAAAGTGGAGGGAGATAGGCATAAAATGGGTAAAAATGAGGACATAAAGTTTTTGAAATGAGAACGCTGTGGAAAGAAATGCAAGTTCAACTTATAACTGGCACCCAGTGTTCCCTAAGATTTAATATTCTGCAGCATATGAATTAATCAAATAACGTAGCACCATTTGGATTAATCAAATGAAGATGAACATGAGCATGTGAATTAAACATTCCTAGTAATACTCAAGGGCAAAAGACTAGAGAGGAACCAGAAGAATCACAATTAATTAGTTCGAAGTGAAGGTCTGGAAGGCTTTAATGGTAAGGGTAACTCTAAATCAGGCTGGAGGTAGCTCTTCTGCAGCCACAGAGCACTCACTTCTCATCAGCTATTTACCTATTTGGGATTTAATTCCGGGGAAACGCACAATGCTACTTTAATGAAAGTGAGGCTTGCTGGAGCACAGATAGGTTTGCTCTGAATTAATATTTAATGCTTTATTTTAGAGCAATGATTGCAACTTCCTACTTGGTTTTATAAATATTATATTCCTTATCCCAGTTGTCGGAGTCCATGTATTAGTTTGGTTTTCATTTTTAAACATCTCTGTCTGGTAATAGCTTTTTTCCATGTATAGTCTGTGAACTCAATAAAAGGACACCTGGGACAAATAGAGCCTCTAGAAACCCAAGGACTAAGGGCAAACCTAGTTTACTGCTATGAAAGGAGAGCTGAGGATGAAGCCCTTCTTTTGGAAGTAAGGATGCTAGTCAGAGGAATGTTGAAAAACTTAGTTTTTACATGTGACAGGACAAGGATATGAGTGTAAACAGAAACTTGGAAATGTTCTGATGGTGATCTGGAAAATGTTAATAAGCACTTATAGTGGCCTGCTTAAGTGCGCAGGAACTCCAGATCTCATGAGAGGAAAGCTTCAGTCCAGACACAATGACATGCTCTGAAGTATATCCTCCCTGATGGCTTATCTTCCCACTTCCCAGTAAGATTCTTATTTTTGACAGTCAAAACAAAGCATAATCAAAATGTAGGTCTCATTTTATTTTCTAATGCCCCATATTTACTTAGATCTAGACCATTCAATAATTAAATTGGTGTCATATGCTGTGATTCTGAGACATTTAACACTAAGCAAAGAATTAAGAATTCACTCACTCATTCATTCAACTATTCATTCAGTAGGTGATTTTGAATTCTACTATATTTTGAGTTCTAATCTAGTTATAGTAGAAGCGTTCCCCCTGCCCATAAGGAAACAAGTAAGTAAATGACATGATAGACAAGATCATTTTAAATGTTGAAAATATTCATTAAAAATCAAGCATAAAGCCTGATGATGTAGTTCAGTTGTGGAAGGCTTGCCTCTGACATGCAAATCTGTGGATTTGATCCCCCGTATGGAATATGTACAGCATCAGGAGTGGTGATGGACACTAGTAATCTCTCTACTTGGGAGGTAGAAGCAGGCAGATAAGAAGTTCAAAGTTATCAGCTACATAGCAAATTCAAGATCAGCCTGGGGTACATAAGACCTGGTTCAAAACATTGTAATCTTCACCATTGTCATCATCATCACCACATCATCACCATCCATAATATAGAAGGAATATGTGGTCTGATTAGAGACATGAACAGCAGCAGATCATGTAGGACTACTGGTCCACAAAGAAGTTTTAATTTTATTACTAACAAACAAAACTACTAGTCCACAAAGAAGTTTTAATTTTATTACTAACAAAATGAAAACTATGTGTTTGAAACATGAAACAAGTCACTTCGGATTTTCTACAGAGAATGAACTGCAGAAGGAGCAGAGCCGCAGTATTTCAGTTACCACGCAGCTGGGAGATAGCTTTCAATATATCAATATACTTAGTGAAGTACTTGCATTTGAATTTGCTTTCAGCAAAACAAAACAAAACAAAAAATCTAAACGTCTCACTCACTATTAGTTATTTCTCATAGCCAATTAGGACAAATCTAGGCAAACGGTTAGTTTCCTACATGAAAAAAACCTAAATCGGAGCATTATTAAAGTGTGTTCAGTGCTCCAATTTACTATGTTATGGAAACATTGATGAAGAGTTTTTGAAGGCAACTCTGAAACTGTTTCCATCCCCTCCTAAACATGTTTGCCGCTACATAAGGAAAACACCACTTAGGAGGCTGGGATGGGAGTTTGCTGCACCCTGTAAATGAGAGAACAGAAGAGCATTTTCCAGAGCTTGTTTTTATGCTCTTCCATCTGATTCACCTCTCCTGAAACAACTGGGGACATTTTCTTCAGTTAATGAGGTGGCCCTGCTGAGTGCAGTCCTAGCAATAATGAAAAATAGCAAGTCCAGCACAACACAGTATAGAATGACTGTTTTGTAGTGTCACTTTGGAATCTAGTTCATATCTTAGGGATATTTAAAGTAAAGCCATATGAAAGAACACCAGGGATGCTGGCCAATGTAGTGAACTTGAGTTCATGGTCTTGAATTTGTCAGCCTGCTAGACTTCTGTTTGACTACCAGCTCTACCATTTCTTAAGTGGTGAGATGCTAGAAAAATGACATCTTCCCCCAAGTTTCAGTTTTCTGATCTGTGTAGGAGACTATAGATTCTTGTTTCCATAGCTGTAGAAGGGAGAAATTGGGTTTACAAAATGCTTATAATCAATCAATAAATGGCAAACAGTTATGGCAATATCATTATGAAGCATAGTGTTGAACTGCATTGACATGCTGAGTTCTAAGGGAACATTTTTTTGCACAGTGAGTGTGGCCTAGTTAATGAGTGACCTAAGAGATCTTGCCTTAATTTTAGCTCCCTGTTTACTGCAGAGCCAAGGAGCCAAGTTTCTCTGAGAAGCCATGGACGATGACCTCCTTTAAGTACTATATACTCTTACTGTCCCCATTGAAAGGGGTTTGTGTTTATTTAGCCTTTGTGGCTCCTGGCAACCATACAGTGACATGCTTCAGAAGCGAGTTTCCAGGAGCAGAGTGAAAATTGACACTGGCCTGATTTCTCAATCGGGAGTGCTTCATTTCTCATTGAAGGACTTAAAAGGGGGCAGAGGTGGTGGCTTTTATTCTTGCATTCTCACAATGTTTGGGGGCTTGTTTTGGCATTTAGTAACTGAGGTCCAAGGACACTAAATGCCCTGAAATGAGATGAACATTTTGTTCTTGGGAACAAAATGTACTCCAAGTCACAACATTCAAATTGGTATTTTCACTGTCAGAGGCAGGAGGCCCTGGGCAGAATGCAGCATCATTAGTCTCTGGACCAGACAGAGGGCAGGCTACAAGGGAGCTACTTATACCATATAACCTCTTAAAAGAAGAACTTTGAATTCTTAAAGAAATTTTGCTTTTTAAAGACAAAGTTTTCCTAACCTGGAGTACTAGAAAATGAAGGGTTAATTATAAAGAAAAATAATTAATTATTATTACTCTATGTATATACATATGTGTGTATAAGAGTTGGTGCTCAGGCACCAGAGAACATGTGTGGAGGTCAAAGTAAAACTTTCAGGAGACAGTTCTTTTCTTTCACTATAGTATCCGATGTTAGACTCAGATCATCAGCTACTGAACCATCTTGTTGGCCCTCATCATAGAGAAAAGCTTTCAATGAACTTCTAACAACTTAAAAACAAAATCAGGTCTTGAATGGTGTGTGCGTTGTTCCTTTGGCTCCAAAAGCATCTTATAATTGCTCATAACGTAATTTCAAGAGATCATATTGTCTAAGCTCTTTCAGTCAAGGAGACTGTGTCCAAAAGGCTGGAAAGGATAATTCCAATAGTATCCAAGTTAAAACTCAACCAAATGAAATTTGATTTCAGCTATTCTTGTCAATCATGTTGATACCTGAGTTTTGCCTTGTCTAACCCCAGGGTGTCCCATCTGCATTTGTTTTGACTCTAGACTTGAACTGCTACAATTACCCTACCCATTTTCTGGTTGATGGTATTTAGGTGACATGAGAAAGAAGTGACTCCTATTTTACTCAAAGTCATCTATTTATCCAGGGATGAGGCTGCCCTTATTTTCCAACTGATATCCAACTGTTTTAAAAATCAGAGTCCATGTCTAAGTATCTTAAAATGGAAAGAGACATTTCTTTGGTTTCAAATGTCAGTAACAACACATAGTGTTTGTGCGGATGACCAGTACCGGGGATCTGCACAATTACATGCCTGAATGTAGCCTATTTGGTGGGGTTTCATTTGGACGTTGTCAGGAGCAGTGCTAGAATCTCTATTTCCCCAAATGCAGCAACTATTTTGATTTTTCTAGTTTTTAAGAAATTGTTTGCTTTCAATGAAGTATGAATAATAGATGATAGCAAAGTGATCTTAGCTGTATAATTAAAATAATTTAATGTTGACTACTTTTGTTCTATCATTAATATTTTCACACCAAAATTATTGTGATGGCTAATTCTGATTGTCAACTTGACAGAATTTAGAGTCACTAGGGAAATAAACCTCTGGTCATATCAGTGAGGGATATTTTAGATAAGGAAGTTAAGCTGGGGAAATACCTTAGTGTAGGTAGTAGCATTCTGCTCACAATCTGGAGTTACTGATTCAGATGCACAGACCAGTCTCCATCTCCCCAGCCCTGGGACTACAGGCATGTGCCACTGTGTGGGTGTTGGGAATCAGTACCCAGGTTATTGTGTCTGCACAATATTCCCCCAGCCCCAGAAAAAATCAAATAAAATGATAAAGCAGTAAAAAATCAGGCAAAAGAGCTCATATGGTAACGGGAGTAAAAATTAGAAAGATCTGTGGTTATATAGTGACTCCAATATTTATCTGTGGGTCTTACCTTAGGTGGGTCAGTAGTTTCTAGTCAATGTTTCAATTTCTTGCTTTGCATAACAGAACAATTATTAGGGATAGTCAAAGGATCCATCTATAAAGTTATTTTTTTCTATTTTTGAGTACTAATTAAATTGAACTCAAGTCATTTTTGACTCCATTTAGCCTCGCCCAACATTGAAGAGTACAGTTGGGAACAATTTCAGCTACAGCCTAACAGTGCATCATTATGTGAAAACAGAATAGAATTAAAATTAAAACTGAAATTCCTTTAACTATAAAAAACATAATTTTATGCCCTCTAAAATTTGAGAACTCCTGATACAGACTTAGGAAATATTTTAAAGGAAAGTATGTATGTAGATGCTGTGGGAATTATAATTCTTTGCATTTGGAACCAAGCTAGTCAAAATGGAGATGCTATGGTTTTGTAAGGATTCTTGCTTGCCTTCATGGTTTACTCACTGTTGAATAATATGGCATTGTTTGCATGACCTTAACATGCATAAACAGACTTAAGGATGCTTCAAGACCTTTACAAAAGGGGATCATTTCTTCTCTGAGTGGATGACATTATGACGCTGTAGTTACACATCATAATTCAACAGTTCACAAGTGTGTTAGCTGTGTTTTTTTGCAAGTTTGTGGTTCTTCTGTTTTTTTTTTTTTCTTCTGTTTGAGACAAGACCTTACTGTGTGGTATATTATGGTGATATTTTATTTGTATTAAAATGTTATTTGTATGTTAATAAATAAAGTTGCCCGGGGGTCAGAGCTATTAGCAAGCCATAGGAAAGCAGGGCAGTGGTAGCTTACGCTTGTAATTCCAGCACTTGGTAGGCAGAGCTGGGTAAGTCTCTGTGTGTTCAGGGATACAGCCATTATTGGATACACATGCCTTTAATCTTAATACCAATCATGGAAAACCTGGAGGCCTATACAGACAGGCCGTGAGGAGGCGGTCATGTGGTTGGGTTTACAACCAATGAGAAGGCAGGACAGGAACTCTATATAAAGACTTTAACACAGGGGTAGCTCTGGTTCGGAGAGGTAGGACCACCGCAGGAGGAAGGGTAAGGTTTTAGCTCTTAGCTCTGACCTCTTGGCTTTCTTCTTTGCATTGGTTCTGTGTTTATTATTTAATAAGAAGGTTGGATACATCTACAGTATATTATGGTCTGGAACTCACTAGGTAGCCTCAGCTCACCTGAGTTTTCTTGCCTTACCCTCCTGTGTGCTGGGATTATAGACATGAGCCACCACACGTGGCTCAAGCTAATGTTTTCAAATCACCAACTTTTGGTTAGTTTCAGTTTTATTTATCTATTTGACATACACTCACTAGAAAACTTCCTAAGACTCTTTTTCCTTTAAGATCTGCTCATTAGAAGAATCTGCTCCATGTAGACTTGCCCTTTTCCTTGACCTGGCTGCCTGGTCCGTTTGCCAGTGTTTGCACACCAACCTAACATGCAAATTTTCTTGTTAAGCCTCAAGAGTAACTCAGAAGTAAACATACCCAGGTTCTTTTTTGTTCCTCTCCCAAGTCAGGGCTTATTTTGTAAACCCATCAGAGAACTAATGATGTCAAAGGTCAGGTTTGTTAAAAACACACAAGGTCGTTTATTATAATTTACCCACTCTTCTGAGAGTTTATTATTGATGGGGCTTACAGAAATCCAAGTAAATGAGTATGTAAAATTTAAGACGTGACAACAAAAATGGAAAAGAACATTTTCTTATCATGATGTCAGTCATCTGAGGTTGCTGTGACTATCTGTCGCTCCATCTTTTAGAGGACACTGGCCATGCCACACTAAGTTGGTTCATGACCTTATTTGTAACAGTTGCTAAGCACACCTTCTGAAAACAGATAGGAGATGTAAAAAATCCTACCAGGGAATAGGTCTTATCTCAGGGCTCACAGTGGATGCAGCATAAATACCTGAAATTCATCTCAGTTCACAGTCCAGCTTAAGTATCAGTTGCTCAAGTGCTTTTATGATGGAGAATCCAAAACCACCAATGTTTTAAAAGAAGAATAAAACATTATTAAGTTCAGGGTAACACTCATAAATACTCCATCATAACAAAGACCTTCGACAGAAAAAATAAAATAATGTAGAATCCTGAGCTAAGGTGATTTAATATGAAAGTGTATTAGCCCATCTGTTGGCTTTTGATGATAAAATAAAAATCGATCTAAAACCTTGCACTAAACCCATTTTGCCCTGCTTGTTGGTGCAGCCTAAAGAGTGACATCTTTCCTGATCCCCCAGAGATGTCACTAGAGGTGAAAGCTCTTGGTTTTGTCTCCTCACACTAACCTCTTTGGACTCCATAGGTGTTCATCAGGTTTCTGTGGTCTAACGTTTCTGACCACATCCTTGCTTTCAAAAGCAGGAAAATGTTTTACCAGAAAGTAGAAAGGCAGACCACACTGATTATGCTGGAGACTATTGAGGACTGTGTTGGGCAGGAAGTCCATGGACAGAATATTTATTTGCCATCTGGGACACTGCGCACATCAAGAACTATAGAAAACACAGCTATGGCATCAACTTTTAACTCCAGATAAAAGTGTTCACTGTCTAACACTCACAGCCACGCTTTCCTACCAAACCGCTGTGTTGACAAGAATTCTGCTGGAAAGTGACTAGCACCTTGGCAAGTGCCCACCGCAGGCAGTTATAATCACATCATTCTGAAGCTAGAGAATGATGATTTGGTAGGTAAATGATTTCCCCATGCTCTAAGCACCTGGGGTTGCAGGGGCCCTAGTATGCAGTGTGTCCACACTGAAATTTACATGCAGAGAGTTCTGCTGCTTCCGCTGGTGAGAACTGATGGAAGAACTGTGTGACATGCAAATGTTTTAATGAGTAGAAAGTGCTAAATTTGCACAATGCATAACATTTTAATTTCCCAGAATCAGGGGGTTCACTGATACAGACACAATTCCAGGCAGTTCTTATTTGGAAATTGCAATTTAAAATTTGTCTTCTGTTGCAAGAACTCTCTTTAGTAAGAAGTAATTCTAAGTTCACATTTGAACTCTTACACATGCTAGTGTGGAAATTCAAATTTCAAATAAAATTAAAAGCTAAAATCCACAGGAATGTTTGCAGGAATGTACCAATTTAATCCAGCAGTACACATTCATGGACCAGACTACATTTAGTCTTTGGATAACTATTTTCCAAAGGAAGAGAAACACGGATTAAACTATTATAAAACATTACCTGCTCTTTAAAATACCAATGTATTTCAACATATAATCAGTTTATTGTTGGCTTAGCATTATTTAAAGATTCCTTAAGAGCTCTGTTATTCTCTATTTGTGTGTGTGTGTGTGTGTGTGTGTGTGTGTGTGTGTGTGTGTGTTCCTGTTTCTCTTTCTTGCTCTCTGTCATCATATCACCTCATGCAATCCTATTTCAAGGCTTTTCTTTAAATACTGGAAGCAGCTTCCTTCATGTAATTTTCAGAATAACAAAGAAACTGAAATATTTTAATAGATAATCAGTACAGTAGCCCCTACATCACCGTCTTCTGAATAGGCATTATTACATTAAAACATTGAAATTTGTTGTGAGACTTATTTCTTTCTCATACCAAAACAACTAGACATATGTTTTTGTTATTTTCAATATGAAAAACCCTGTCTTTGTTATTATTTTGTTTGTTTGTATTATATAATCCATGCTAGTCAATGTATCAAAATACTTCAGCATTTGAAATGATTGTATTCTTTTAAAATTTGTTATTTTTTGTTTGTTTGTTTGTTTGATATAATCCATGCTATTCAATGTATCAAAATACTTTAGTGTTCGAAATGATTGCATTCTTTTAAAAAATTAAGTGTGCCTACAAAAAGGTCCAGTTTTTTGGAGGTTATTTAGAGACTCTGATGCTTTTAACTACCATTGCTAATGTATTTTAGTACACCCACATTAATTCCTTAAAGTTTTAATTTGAAGGCACAATGTGTTGTCTCTAATGTAGCAACTTCTTGTTTTATTTAGGTCAATAAAGTTATGTCCTCTCTGTCTGTCTGTCTGTCTGTCTGTCTCTCTCTCTCTCTCTGTGTGTGTAACTTCTTAAAAATGAACTGAGATGTGAGGGTTGCCTAAATTTTTATTTTATTTTATTTTTAAAAATAATTTTATTGAAGAATTTTTTTATTCATTTTACTTACCAATCACAGATCCCCCTCTTCCCTTCTTCCGCCCCTCCAGCCTCCCCTCCCAACCCCTGCCCCCATTCCTTCCTTCCTAAATTTAGTGGAGCTTAGCCAATATCTTAAATATTTGGATCCTGTTGTACAAATGTCATTTCATAGCATTGAACAATGAATCTGATAGATCAGACATTCTACGAATAAGGCTGGTTGCAAACACTGGGTGATATGTGCATGACAGGCAACTGGGAAATAAGGGAAAACCACAATTCAATTCCAAATCCCCATGTCTTCAAAATACTTGATTTATTAGCTGTTAGTATCTCTTGCCAACCTGGGTTTAACAACTAAACTTTTCTGCTAGTATTTTATTAAATACTATCATTAATAATCTAATTCGAATCAACATGATGAAGATCTTGAGATTAAACCAGCAATATTGCTATATCTCAAATTCAGAGGAACCACTGTCAGATCATGCTGGGACACTATCCTTCCCTTAACATTTCTTTTTGAAAATGTAGTTTATAACTAGAAACATAATGGAATACCAAGTACAATGATGTGCAGAACAGAAATCATATAGAAAAAGAAAGAAGTACTTATAGTCTCATAAGCCCAGGGAAAGAATAATTTTCAACAATAATTTGCTAAGCTCATTTTATATAGTTATAGAAAAATGCATATATAAATCCAAAACCTGCCTTATTGGGTTTGAATCATGAAAATATTTTATTTTAGTGCATGCATCATTATGTATTTCTTTTGCTTTTCTTTCTTTTCTTTTTTCTTTCTTTCTTTCTCTTTCTTTCTTCTTCTTTCTTTCTTTCTTTCTTTCTTTCTTCCTTCCTTCCTTCCTTCCTTCCTTCCTTCCTTTCCTTCTTTCTTTCTCTCTCTCTCTCTTTCTTTCTTCCTTTCTTTCTATCCTTTTTTCAAGACAAGGTTTCTCTGTGTTTCCTTGGCCGTCTTGGAACTAGCTCTGTAGACCAGGCCGGCCTCCAAGTCACAGAGATCCGCCTGCCTCTGCTCCCCGAGTGCTGGGATTAAATTTGTGCACCACTACCACCCTGTGTTTATGTATTTCTTCACCACTGCACTTTTAAAAATTATCTTTATGACCATGAGTGCTCAGCTTTGGTGAGACAAGTGTTTCAGCTGCCTGACCTCCAAGAAATAGCAATGTGAGAGCAAGAGGGTGGGGAAGAGCGTTGTCTTCTAGACATGGCAAGGCTGCTGTGCACATGAGTTCATAGCAGCTGTGCTGTTATCCGAATATGACCCACATACAATCAGAATAGTTCAAACTTCCAGCATGGAGAAGGGGCTCCGAGGTGCCACCCTTGGCTTAAGAGCTCTTGGAAGTTTTTGGCTGCTGGGAAGGGAGAATTACTTTTTTTTGGTTTGTGGCTACTGGTACTTTGCCACAGTGAATGATCCCACACACGTGTGTGAGTAGCCACTAATTAGACTCAATGATTTTACACACACACACACACACACACACACACACACACACACACACACACGTCGGGAATGAGGTGTCGAGGGGAGTTAGAGGAAGGATAAGGCCAGGATATTTTGTATAGACATAAAATAGTCAAAGAATAAAAAAATGGGCTTAATAAAAACAAAACAATATAAACAAATAAAAATCTATAGATAAACATGTACATATATATGTAGCATTTATACTAATTAATTGAAATCTATTAATTCAGGTGAGATTGGTGGGTTAAGGGATATTATAATTTTGAAAATTCTTTTCCTGAAATAATTTTGAAGATCTGAATATCTACTAGTAAAACACAAGTTTCTACTACAAATGCATCAACATTTAGCATAATTACCAATTCAAAATATTAGATACTTTTATAACTGATTCTCAAAACCGTGTGTGTGTGTGTGTGTGTGTGTGTGTGTGTGTGTGTGTGTGTGTGTGTGTATGTGTGTGTTACATATGTGTGTCCATGTGTGCTCCCTGTGAGAGTATTTGCAGAGATCAGAAGTCAACACTGAACATCTTCCTCTGTTGTCAACTTTAATATCTGGGACATTGTCTCTTTGTTAAGACTTTTTATGAAACCAACAGTAGCTTGGTAAACATTTAAAAATTACTTCAAATGGAAATTAAATATTTTTAAAATATAAAGCCCAAGCAAATTAACTTTATAAATTAGAACTATGAATAGAACAATAACTGATATGTACTTAGGCGTAATGAGAAATGGAACTAAATGATGGTCAAAGCAGATAATCAAAGATTTTAGTCAGCTATTTAAAATAGACATTGTAAGTTCCATGTCTTCATTTTTAATCTTTCTTGGTATGGTTTAAGTATTGAACTCATCAAAACCATAAAACTGGATTTCTTTCCATAGGTTTTAAATTTCTATTGACAAAGGGAGTTTAGTTCACTTATATTGTATTTCTTGAAATGTATATATTTCTTTCTATCATCTTGCTTATTGCTGATATTTACCATGGCCTTTCTTTTTCCCTATATTCCTACCCTTAAATTTTTTACCTTAGTTTATATATTCAATTTATACATTTGTAGACAGTCTTACCATTATATCTGGATCACTTGAATCAATGAAATGTAATGTGAAAAACATTACTATTTGCTTCCAGAATAATACATGGATTTTTAAAATCCTACCTTAGTTTATAACTTATTATGTTTCACATTAATATCATTTAGTTTCTCCTTAATTTCAGCTAACCCTCAACTATTCTTTATTTGATTGTATCAATTCTCAATTTCCATTTTGTTGTTCACCCAGTGAGTTTTATGAGAAGCAAATGAATCCTTTGTTTCTACTTGTCTCATAATCTCTTTCAATTTCTAGATTAATGAATGTCAAATTTCCTCATGTTAATTACGAATTACCCTACTATTGTTCACATAACATACTTTTATTTCATCTGTTTCTTTCAGCTCCATTTGATATGCATCCCAGTCTCCTGATTTTTTTCTTCACCTTTATCTGTAGCTGTATCTAATCTGATTATTAATCTTGCATGAAGTTTTAAATTTCAACCATCATGTTTAAATTTTTCAACATTCTATTTGATTCCTCTAAATGTACCCATCATTGTAACAATATTCTATGCTTTCATTGTCAAATACAGTTGCATTTATACTTTTACTTACTATTGTCCTGAGTCCCTGTGATGGAGTGCCAACTCTTTTGTTTTATTGTAGGTTGTCCCTTACACTGGACTGTTCTCTAGGGGATTTTAAACCGTTATTTCATGCAACTTTCAGGAATGGGCTTTTTTTCTCATAGACCAATGCACTTAGATTGCAAAAGGGAACTGTCTCGTGGCTTGCTGTCTGCTATGCTGCCTCAGAACCTGCTCCAAAGAGGCTAATTACATGTCTTTCTATAATATATCTCAAGTGCCATCCCACAGCCGGGTATAGCATTGTGGTTTTACTACAGATTTTACTTAAACAAGCACTTCACTTTCCTTTTTCCCCTCTGTGATTTTCCTGTGGTTTCTTTGGGATGGTGGGCAAAACAGTTCCACTTGTTTTTCATGGTGGGCAGCAATGAATGAATTACAGCTTTATTAAGTTCTTGCTCCAAATCTCAGCCCAATACTTTTACTAAGTCTCTGACCCCAATGCAAATCCTGACTCCCACACACTCCAAGACCCAAATCATGTCCACTTCCGCTCTTGGCCACTCTGGTGTCTCCCACACAGCTGCTTCTCCTGCGGCCTTGCAATTACCTCCCTGGTACTGGTAGATTTTCCTCTCTTCTTCCTGTTCTCTCTTTCTCTTTGTGTGTATAGTGGTATTCAAGTCTGTAACATTTTGCCTAATATGTCTACATGTTTCGAATCAAAGGTGTTTCTATTGTTAGATGGTAAAGAAATAAATGTGTCATAATTTGGTTGTTTTGAGAAAAATAATGACTAAATATTGACAACAGCATTTTCTATTAATTTCACCTTTCATAGATCTTAAATACCTATTTAGCTTATTGAAAAATAATGTACTATGGTATCTAGGGAACTCTTGAATCCTAATCAGATGTATCAGGAACTTAGAGCTTCTTTTACCCAGCAGTGTACCAATATTCATAACAGAATTAATTATATATAATTTGAGGAGAATTAAAAATTTCATTTTATACTTGGTCTGACATTGAGTAGGCCGACTTTGTTTTTAGGTAATATGATTGTATTGCTAAATAACTTAACACATTCAAGATATATGAGTTACCCCAAAGCAAATGCATATTAGATGTCAAATTCCTCATAGGCAATTGCTACTCTGTGGCTTTCTGTCCCAGTCCATTCTTTTCTCTTAACATGGACATTGTCTCTCCTCCAAGCTTTGTAGTTTTGTTGTTAAAAAGGCTTTTGTTTTCCAACTAAAGGTAATATTATTTCTTTGTAAAACTTTGATAGCAATATTTCTCCAGAAATTCCAAGCTTAGTGGGAAACAGAGGCTGTAAGTGTGCGCTGTAAAACACTGTAATTATACATCGAAGCAATCTCTCTGCCATTGTTTTATCACCCAGGAAATCAATAGTGGTAGAGACTACAATTCTCTGCTGGGCTAGAGTGGATCTAGGAGGACAGATGAGAGAGTTTATTGACTGAGTAGGAACTGCTAGCATAAGAAATCACAGCAGCAGGAAAAGATGGCTTTTTACCTGAGCGACTTCCATCCAAACTCCAAAGTGTTTTTGTTCTATAAGGGACTTGATTTTTTTAAAGCAAGAAAACACATAAGTAAACAAACCAAAAAACACCACCTGTGCCCCAAATTATCTTTCCTAATTATAAGCACACTGCCAGCCATTATTGTTGGTAAATATTCAATCATGAGGGAAAATTCCATTATGGCTATGAGAAATGAGCTAGATACTGAGGAACTGATAGTCATGAGGTCTTAATATGAATCTCTTGTGTTTGACAAATGTCATAGTTTAGAAAGTATTTTGTAGAGGACATGTAGCATGTAGCACTATAGTCATTATAAACCATCTTGTTCAGAATTTAAATACATGTAGTAGAAGCAGGAGGCATTGTATCTATCAATGCTGAGTTATTATATTGAGAGAGGATGAAAGTATTAAAGAAAAACAACACCCCCAATCTAAATATTTGTACTTCTCAATTACATCAATCAGTTTGTTTCATACTAAAGAAGAATATGAAATAATAAAAAAGTGGCATATTCTATGTTTTTATTTTTTTGTCCTCAATTAAAATTTGTGCCTGGGGATGAAACCTGTATTTCTAGACAGACAATTAGTAAACAGCTGTCTTCTCTTTATTTTTCACATTTCTAGAATGAACAGTAAGGTACATAGTAGCTAACTCTAATCATCAGAAGCTTAGGAATATGGCAATGTTTGTGGAACACAAGTGACAGCGGCTCCTGGATTTTCATTCAGTATGAGCAACAGTATTATGTATTTGTACTTAAAGTGAGTTTTCTTTTTAAAGGTCCTTGTGTATATAGGATCTGAAAAGTAAACAAAGTTGCATTTGTGTGGTGAAAACAAAGTCCTTGTTCTTAAATAACAAACACAAATACTCCTCTGTGAATACATCTCATTATATATGCAGCATGCATGAGGAATGACAACATTTGGCCACCAGTAGTTCAGATTCACCATGGCACATTGTTTAATCCATTTGCCTGAAGAATTCTATGTGCTTTATTTCATTGTTAGGAAAAGAGATGATAAATAATGGACATTCCAAAGCTCTGCAACAAATGGTTAGGAGTTTGCAAGTATTAAATGCAAGCTATCATTTCACTGACAAAATTCTACGCATAAGGCATGAATATATAATATAGCTCATTGCATCTAGCATATCATCTGAACCAACTTCTGTGCACATTAAACATTGTTTTATCAATAATGTTCTCTTAGAATAAGCTAAATTATACTCATGATGTAATTTCTAACGCAAACCTAGCACTTTCAAGAGGTTGAGAGATGTTCTTAACTAAAGATTTATTGTACATTCATAAAACTACCTGCAGAAATATTTATTGTCCTTGTATATTTCATATTTCAAGGAAGTTGGTTCAGTGCCAGGCATGAATTACAAGTAAATAGCTCACTTTTTGTAAGACATGCTTTGATTCTATGAGGAGTTTTAGGTACCCTCATGTGCTAGGTAATACAACTGAGTTAACAGTTCTCTGGAAAGAATGACAGCCTCTCCATGAAAATGGCTGAATTTTTGTTGTTGTTGTTGTTTTGTTTGTTTGTTTTTGCTTGAGTGAGAGCAATACTATGTGTAACATTTGTTAACCTGACAATCAATATTCATTCTGGTTCCTGAGAGATTAGCTTTTCCCAGTTATGAAAGAAAGCTGGGATAGAGCTGTATCATTACATTTTAATTGCTGTTCAGTATCCTCAATTACTAATATTCCTTCAAGATATCCAAATGTCTTGGTCTCACACCTCTCGGTGCCTGCATTTCCTCAGTTTGACTTACCCTGCATGCATAGTCCATCAGTGCAGTTCTTGGATTGCAGGACCAGGCCATCACAGTCTTTGCCCCCATTCTTGGGTGCTGGAGCTGTACACTCCCTCCTGCGCCAATGGGTGCATTCAGTCCCACAGGTTGACCATTTGCTCCAGGATGTCCACCTGCCATCCACTGCCATGAGAAAAGCCAGCATGAGGTCAGAATAAGCAGTTACTTAAAAGGGAAAAGAAGCATAACTCAATTTCAACATAGCAATAAGAATGGAAAAAGATAACCTAGTGAGAAGCCTGGAATTCACTTAAGCCTCTGGTGAATGAGTTATGCTCTACCTGTGGGAGTTCTGTGCATTTTGTTCCTTCTGATGGGTCAAGAAAGGCTTACTGGGACACATCAGGAGCTATGTAAGCAAGTCACCTCACTTCCTATTTATTCATTAAAGGTGAGGCTTCTGGATATTGTATTGAAGATCAGAAGACTTCCTTTTTGATCTAAGATTCCTTCCTTTATAGTGTTATGTAAACTGTGAAAGCAAAGATGTATGAGAGCTGGAAGCAAAGGATGTGTAGTAGTGAAAGAACTCATCCATTCTCTTCTCTCTGTCTTCTCCCCTCCCCCTCTCTTGACTTCTATATTTTTTATATTTTATTTTGTCATCCAGGCCACTTGATTTGGCTGAAACCTTTGCCATGCCTTCCTATAAAGACAATATTACTTATAGCTTATTTTATGATTTCTCTCCATTATTTGATGCTGTGCACATTTCTATTCATGCTGAAATAATATTTAAGTAAATCCCTAATTTTGGCAGTGACATAACAATTCAAAATTGACCCAATTTTATTCTAATTTGGGTGGATTACTTGCAAGAAAGTTCAGTAATAATGAGCTGAGATATCTCTATCTTGAGAATATACCATTTGATGTCAATTTGAAGAATAAACTGTCATACTTCAAAACAAATCCTTTTAAGTATACTAAAGAAATAGGATTAAAATGTTAAACCAACTTTAAAAAGTGTTTAATTTCCCCCTGAAATACATAAATATTTATGATTACCTATAATTCTACATAAAATAATGCCAAACTCATTTATTGAACCTTTATACTTCTCAAATCTGGATACTGGAAAAACAATATAAATTTTAGTAGCTTACAGTGTTTGACAAATCTGTCTTATTACTGACTAAATGTACTACCCATAATATGTACTAGGATATAAACATGCTTATGTGCAGAATTAAGGAACACATTACTATTTCCATAATACAGGAGTTGTCCATACTTCAACTCCCAATTACCCAGAGCAGTGACATTTGCTTTGCTGTAGCTCAACAATATGTGCCTGTTACTTAAAGCACTAGCACATATTTATGTGTGTGTTTGTGTATGTGGTGTGTGTGTATGTACTGTGTGTGTATGTACTGTGTGTGTGTGTGTACAGCCATATTGTTCTTTCGACTCAAACTGATCAATGGACTCTGAATTACATAAGTCATAACCTAGGTGAAATAAGGGACAGTGTATGGTAAAATCTGAACTTCTACACTTACCTATAAGTCAAAATTTGTTCAATAAATAAGAGCCCTCAAAGGTTCAGTACAGGAACCCATTTTAATACTTGGAATCAATACTTGAAAATGTAACCCATGGATTACATTTTTCTCTGTGCTCACTTCTGAGAAATGTTTTATGAAAGGATGAGCAGTAAAAACAAAAATTGGGCAAAGCAAAGAGAGCTAAGTCTGTGTATACAAACACTGAAATTGATAATAGAATCCCTAACCATTGAGTACACTGAATTTATGGATTATTTCAAAACAATTTTATCTTAACTTCTGGATGTATTATATGACTAGGCATTTTAATGTGTTTGGGATTTTGTTTGGATTTGGGTAACTATTAACTCAAATTTACCTGGAGTCAAGAGCTGGTAGAAACATAAAATACTACAAGATGATGCCAAGTGGCAGAGGGATGCAATCTTGGTATAAAAACCACTGCAAATAATTCATAAGACAGATGACCAAGATGTACAGATAATAAGTGCTGGCCATGTTGTATTTTCCAAATCCATTATCTCAGGTGTCACAAAGCTTAGCCTTTCTTTTAATTCATTCCAAATGTTTTATTTGCCCCTGTCCAGAAACTGACACTACATATCAACTATTTCAGGATAAAACATTTTCTAAATTTCAGTTCCTATTAATTTTCATGATTTTCTGAAGATCAAGGGTTGTTATTTCTAACGTTATGTGGTTTTCAATGTTGTTCAAATCATTTGAATTATAGTAGTGCAATTTTGCCTCTGGCAGTTTCACTGAGAAGCATAGGATTATATTCATGGTTGTTTGTTCTCTTATAGAACTTTGCATATTTAGGTGATAAAGTTAAGGACTCTTTTGGAGGAAGGTTTAACTTCTTGGTAAGGTAAATACTGAACGTAGAATGGATTTAAATAATGTTTATCACACATTTAAGTCAAGATTAGGTATCTAGTTCTAGTATACGTTTTCAGAATGATAGAAAATATTTGGAAGGAGATGATATGTATTTACCTGGGCACAATGTAGTGCATGCTATTTTCTGCACACTCTGTCCCTCACAGAAGGCCCCACCATTTAGTGGGGCAGGATTGGTGCAGGTTCTTGTACGTTTCTGATATCCTCGTCCACAGCGGCTGTTACACACAGACCACTCTGTCCAAGTGGACCAGCCACCGTTAACTGAATGAGACAAACCACAAATGGTAGGTTAAACACATGGGAACATACAGCACACAAGCCACACACAGCATAAAGACTAGAATCATTCCCCATGTAGCCATAAAAAGAACAAGATTTCAATGCTAGAGGAGGCCATGGATATCATTTCAGAGTTTTGTTGTATAGCTGAAAAATCTAAATCGAGATATATAAAATTATTTTCCATGAGTTACTCACTTATAAAAATAAATAAGACTATGTTCTCTTTTCCTTGGCTAACATTCTTAAGAAAAAAAATATCCCTTTACCTAGTTAAACTCCAAAAATTACTTTTGACAGCTTATCTCACATAACAAATGTTTACATCTGGATGCCAAGCCTGTGAACCTAAGCCTGGGAACTAAATAAAATCACTTTGACTATCTAAAAAACAAATGATTAATTATTTTTCTTCAGCATTTTCAAACTTCACAGCTTTTCAAGGAATTTTATCCAGTTTCACAAACCCGCAAACCTATATGAACCAAATAACAGAATTGTATCTTCCAGTATCCTTGTTTTAAATAAATTGGCCATCTGATTGAGCTGGCAATTGGTTAGTATATTTGAAATAGATACTCATATTGCGCAGAAAGGCTAATTATGGTATGTGATGGAGGGGTCAATTGTATGTGATTACAAAACAAGAATTCCACACAACTCACTATTCATTTCTGGACATCTGCCTCTAGAAAATATTATGATATTTTTAAAAAGTAGTTCAATAATTTGTGTATATATATATATATATATATATATATATATATATATATATATATATAGTTTTTTTGAGACAGGGTATTCTTTGTGTAGTTTTGGTGCCTTTCCTGAATCTGTCTCTGTAGACCAGGCTGGTGTTGAACTCACAGAGATCTGCCTGGCTCTGCCTCACGAGTGCCAATGCCACCCAGCGCTTATATAATTTTTTAATGAAGTAATTTTAAACATGAATTGTTTGCTGCTAGTTAGAACACTATGGAACAAGTTTCCTTGAGGTAAAGAAGGTTAGTTACTGAATCAACACAGATTTTACACATGCAATGCTAATTATTTGCTCCAAATTATATTTTCTAGGAAATCTGTTAATCAGGAAATAAACATGACTGCATTTCAGACATGAACAAAGGTATCTTCATAAAAGATTTCTAACATAGTGATAAATAATTAGAAGCACTTATGATGTTAAATATAGGAAAATGTTAAGTTGTACAATTATGCCATTAAAATAATAAAAGAGGGGGTTGGGGATTTAGCTCAGTGGTAGAGCGCTTGCCTAGCAAGCGCAAGGCCCTGGGTTTGGTCCTCAGCTACGGGGGAAAAAAATGATAAAAGAGGAGGTTATGTAATAAAACATAGATGTTTAACATTGTACATTAAATAAAAGTAACATGTGTAGTTATTATCTTAATGTACTACCTATACATATAAAATACCAGTGGTATCATATTGATTTCAAAAACACTATCTGTAGATGATAGGATCAAAGACAACTTCTTTGACCTTTTTTTCCAAATTTTCTCTGATGAATATACATTTATAAGCCAAAAGTGAGAGTAATGAAAAAGCAGATATAAAATAGATTCAGAATATGAAATGATGAAATGTTTCTATCGACTGATGAGCCCAACCTATGAGCCTTGGACAACTCACTTTATGGAGCCATGAAAAGCATGAGCAGATGGTTGACAGGTAGGGTTTCAGCTAGAGCTCCCAAATCAAGTTCCCTGCTAAGATTTCTAGCATCTCAAATGTTACAATGTTGTCATGTATATTGTTTACTAACATGGGAAGCTGAGATTCTAAGTTACATGTACAATTTCCAGTCTGTTGACATTCTGTCTTTTCTAAAAATCAGAAACTTTTAGACATTTTTTTTTTTGCAGATACTGGACACATCCCTCAATTTACAGAGAAAGAGAAAAGGACTCTAAACTTACAAGTTAAAAAGCTAGATAGTTGCTGATCAAGGCCTAGTGGCTTCATCTTTGGTCCTGACCCTTGTCTAAAAACGCTTAAGCTAATTATGTATGATCCTTCCTCATAACAATGTTGTCATTACATTTGCAGGTATTGAAATCATGCTATATCTAGAAAAAGATTTGTATCTATATTAAATACCTATAGGATGCATCTATTTATAGTGTGCCTTCATTAGTTATTTGTGATTGGCACATACTATGATTGGGCCCCATTGCTTCTTTGCATTTTAAATGTTGTTAATCAAGTGTTTCAGGCAGTTTAAACTAAGATAAAAAGTACAAAACAATTTCGTGTGATTTAAAGAATACAATTGCTTACAATTCAACATAGCCATTATCTGGACTAGGAAATTAAACTCCAGAGTAATCAGAGGATTAAAAAAAATTGGAATGCTTCTGTTCTGTAATTAAAATGGCACTTTCAAAGTATCTCTGTGCAGCCTCTGGAACATCATGATGATTTCTGTTTTTGTGTCTCCTCATTTTGTCAGTGATACAACCACACAATGGTACTGTCAGAGAGGGAGCAAATTAATCTCTCTGTCTCTTTCTCTCCCTGTCTCTCCCTCTCTCTCTCTCTCTCTCTCTCTCTCTCTCTCTCTCTCTCTCTCTCTCTCTCTCTTTCTATATATATATATATATATATATATATATATATATATATATATACTCTATAGGTTTCCTTTTAGTTTGATATGAGAATTAAACTGATGTAAGATGAATCAACAGGTAAAAAACACACAAAGGGATTCAACCCATGTTTATGCATCATGGGCACATCAAAAAGAAATAAAAAGCCACACATGCCATAAGAATTAACATGTATGTATGTGTGGAAGTAGACCCAAGAGTGGTAAGTTTTGAAAAGGTTACTAAGATTTACTGAATAAGATCTGCATGGAACTCTCCTGCTTTCAAGTTTCTTTCCTCAATGACAAGAAATTTATTTTCTTTTTCATGTATGGAAAGTAATTTTCCTGGGAACTTCTCTTGTATCTAAGGTAAAGAGGAAATTTGGGGTGATCTCTTCTGACTTGCTATTATTAAATTGCCTTCAACTTAAGAAAATGGCCAGAAAGTTGGAATGGAATATTCTTTGATACCGTATGTTATCTTAATCTTATCTCCTTTAGGGCTCTCTGAAGTAATTGTCAGGATATGCCCAGTGACAGTACACCCTTCATAGGCTATCAGAATCCAGGCATAAGGCTGACCACAGAACTAGGGAGGGGTAGCTTCACTATTTTCTGTGCAGAAGTAAAACTTGGATTCTTGTTCAAGAGGAAATGTCCTCTCAAAGACTTGGTGTTTATTTTTTTCTATGATAATATGTCAATATAATAAAGACCTAATGTTCTGAGAATTATGTAAATGTATAGTGTAATCTCTTAGTGTACGGAATAGCTGAAAGCTTAGCTGTGGAACGACTCGTCTTCTGAAATAGCTAGGGAATAATGGAGCGCCAGCTGCATAGGGAGGTAATAGCATTGATGCCACACCAAAATGGGGTGTAGAATTGTTTGACACTTGAAGAGAATCAATAGATTAAGAGATGATCAGGGTGAGAGGGGGTCAGATAATGGAAAGTCTTCCATGCTATGGGAGTGGCAGTCCCTTGATCACAGTTGTCTTTCTTATGGCCCCATAGTCCTTGGGTGGAGGCAAGAAAGCAAGTTCAGGGGTGGAGGGGACTGAATGTGTTTGCAGAATATGTTTGTTTCATCTTTCCTGTGTTTCTGTAGTTGTGGATCCGAGCCTAGATTTAAAGGAAAAAACCATTGGTCTGTCTTGAACTTTGTTCTGTCCCAAACTTAGTCAGGTCTTGTTGGTACTCATTCTCCTTGAGAAGTGAGATGTCCAAGAAGCAGTGGACTCTTGAGTAGGTTACCAAGGCTTACCAGGTGATAAGATTCACCACTCTTATGAGCCTCCTGGAAGTAAGTAAACCTTACAACCATGCACGAGCTTGCAAGGAACAGTAGTGGGAATTTAAAAGAGATTATTGGTAGTTGGATATTCTAAAATGAAATAATACTATTAATAAGAAAGAATGGCTTGACACATGCTGGACTGAAACCCTGGGCTCTCACTTACCATACACGATGACAGTGGCCGTGGTGCTTTTCCTCTTGGCAACAATGTTTTTGGCAACACAGGTATAATTTGCTGTGTCTGAGAGCCGGGCCTGCTTGATGATCAGGTTGTGATCAATAGTAATATAAAAATTTCGATCTTCAATAGGATCAATTATGTCTTCATTCTTTAGCCACTCCACCTAAAGATATACAAGAAAATTTGATAAATCCCCAGTCTGGACCCCTGCATGGCTGCTTGTCCTGACCTGGGTTTTGTAGTATGTATAACATCTTTTCATGCTATGAACCTCTGCCAAGGAGAGGAAAGTAACTTTCCGAGGTCATATTAGGTATCACTCACCTGCCAAACATGCTGATTCTGTCTGCACTACATTATTCTCAAATGTCAATGAACCAGTTGGGAAATACAGTGCTCAAATTGTTTTCACTTTGCCCTGCAGGCAGGAATGGAGAATGAGCACTGCCAAGTACAGAACCCAATCAAAAATAACAGGCAAAGCATTTCAAACCTAACCTAAACCTTTTGCTATTTGATTTGTTTACTCTTGGCAACTTACCTGCTGCTTTACAGAAAAGAATATAAGACTATAAAAAAGCTCAAAAGGCATCTCAGACATCATGGAGCACTAATAAAGCAACATTTGGATGATTTACCTGTAGCCTCTCTGCAACATATGGATTAAATTTCCCTGAAAATGCACAGACCTTAAAATGTAGCCAAACACATATTTGGAGATGCATATAAGCCAAAATATTCGAGGGGGTAGGAAAGTTTCCTTACCAACCCCCAACACAATCCAAATAGCTCGTAAATTGCACTCAAATCTCTTTTGAATAAATACTTTAGTATTCAAATCGTTGGTTCCTAGGTTGCTTTTGAAGAATCAGACCTAAGACATGACTATTCAACACTATCAAGCCATTGTTTTGCTATGCAAATACTATTGGTTTAACAACAGTTGCACTCTCCTTTCTGAATAAAAAAAGAGAAATATTCTCATACAAACTGTCCTTCTGGAGGGTAAACTGTTTTTTATCCTGGCAAGATTTGTTTCCTTGTGAACCAATTTTTCCATAAAGGAAAACAGCATTGATATTTACCACAGTTCAACTTTCCTCTTGCATTACAGCGGATGTGGACACAGGTAACCTTTAGTGGGAGGGAGTCAATATTGTTGCCATTTTCAAAATCTTAAAGAGCTTCCTCAGCACTGTAAGAAGTCTAGAAATTAATCTCTAAATCTGTCAGTGAACTCGAAACAGCACAGTTCTAAGTTACTTCTGTAAGGCAAGGGACGGCCAGTTACACTTCTCTAATCCACAGACAAGAAGCCAGCATTAAGAGGGAAACACAAAAAACAACCATACTCCTGAGAAACAGAAGTGGATGGAGGCACAGACGAGAGCCACTATTTGTAATCCTGCAAATTTGAAAGCCGTTAAACATTCATGATATTTGCACTAATAGTAGGGAGAAGGAGAATGGGATCCATTTAAAACTGGACTTTCAAATATGAACTTTGTTGTCAGATGCAGACCACCCATGATGCCAGTGACTACCTGTAATATATTTACATGTGTGTATATTCAAGGTCTCAAGACATACTACAGATATCTACTTGACAATACTGATAGTTGACTTGATTATTTCTTGGTCTAGTTTTGACCTTGAGTATCTGTCCTATTGTAAAGAAAACTTTCTTGCTCACTGAAGATGTGACTGCTGATTTTGTACTCAGAATAAGCCTTGTCTTGAGTGCATTTTGCTCTCCCTCCTTGAATGATATCCCTCAGACGTAGGGATTCTCTTTTCCTTGGATGTGTCTATGAGTTTACATTTTCTCCCACAATGTTCCTGTCTGTCATGGTTCTGTGCTACACAGACTCATAAGCACCAGCTGAGTCATTTCTGTGGTGCAGTTCTCCGAGGTTCCCCCGTGGGATCAGGAACATTTCTCCTGAGATTATATTTGAATTTTCAGTCTTCTTGTCTATCATTTTCTTTTTGCTCATGTTTTCCCTGCTCATTTTTCTTGGAGCACCTCCTTAAAGAATGATTACATTCATCCCTTAGGCCCATGGCTTGCTTCTGGGTTCTCTATGTAGACAGATAATCTGTTTAACAACAGTGATACTATTCTAATCACAGTTGACATAAAAAGAGCCCAGGGTGTATTACTAACCTCTAGTTTATTTAAAGAGCTTATTACATGGAAGAAAGAAGTCCATTTACACAGATGACAAACGATTTTGAGAGTCTGGCCTGAGTTTTTGGTGCATTATCTTTCTATTTTCATACATACAGCCACATTTTCTTCCAATGTCTCCATGGTGGGACATCTAGGACCCGAGAAGCTCCTGTGTTGAAGTGAGTGCCTCAGGTTCTTGAGGAAGGGCACTGCCTTTCTTATCTACTTACTGGCTGTTTTGATCACAGCAGTTCTGCTTTGAGCAGTTTTCCGTGTTGGCCTATATGCCAGCCTTGTAAGAAATAATGGGTTGCAGTATTAGAAAACAGCACAGAGAGGAAGAGGGGAGCTCTGGTAAAGTCTCACACTGCCCTGCATTCCTGTACCCTTGATGTGTTCTACCCTCTGCTCTAAGATCAGACCCTCCTGTGTAAACAGGTCAGGGTTCTTCTGCTGTGGAACCAGGCAACAGAATCCTTCAGAAAGCCATCTTAGAATGTCGACTTTTTCTGTTCCTCATCTAAACGTCATGCCTTTTGATGTCCGTGTTTCCTCTGAAGTCTTTCTAAGTGGAAGGTATTTGGTTTCCTAAGTACGACAAACCCCTGAGCCTGTTTTTGGGTAAGTGCCTTTATTTTACACTGGTGTTCCAGACCATTCTCTCTCATCTCTCTTGCTTTTGATCTCAGGTCATGAGGTATCACCTGATACCTACATTACTTTCGCAGGAATCTTCATGTATCTAGGCTATTGTCATCTTATCCAGCACAACTTCTAATTATATTAATAACCATAAAGATGACACATCTGATTTCTTCCCCTCCCCCACCCAGTATTGTATCTACCTACAATAATCTTATCCTTTTAGGTCACACATCTTTTGTAGAGGTTTTCAACATTGGCTTCACAGTAGGGTAACTTGGAGAATGTTTCTAATATATCAGTTCTAAATTTGACACAGAAAATAAATCTCCTCCCCCCTGCTAAAAAAATAAGGATTCTCAGTCTAAAGAGTTCTACCCTCGGTGTTTTTAAATCTCTCTTAAGGGTTATAAGTTACTGTTAAATTACTGACTTTTAAAATGAGATCTCTAGACTGACAGTGCTAATACCACCTGAGGAGCAAGATGGGTTGCACAGTCTCAGGCTCTGCCCACCCAGACACACTGATCCAAGTCGGGCATCCACACATGAGCTCCAGGCCCACTCTGTGTACATTTTGGAAGCATTAGTGTAACTTTTGTCCATATCACTCTGAGTCACCTAGCTGTGGGTGCAATGTCCACTTACCCTCTCCTTTTGCCACTTTCTGTCTTCCATGCTTCTTTTCTCTAGGAGCCCTTACTCAACAGTCCTCTTCCAATATTATCTCTCCCTCTTCTGTATCACCTTGTCCATCTTTCTTAAATGTGACCTGGCATCTACCTTGATGCACAAATCTTGCATCATGCTCCCAACTTCACTCTTTAACTTCAGTACCTGCATGCCCTATACAGCTCTGTGTCTGGAAGCAGAACACAGATGCCCCAGCCATTGTGGAATGGCTCATGACAAATTCATGGAAGCAGAATAAGGACCTTTAGCTTGGCCATGTCACACTGTAGTTTTATCTGTTGGCTCCACTGTCTTAGACAACTGCTTCTTGCTTTGCCCTTCATCCTTAAACGTTGCTTCCTTGTCTGTCTTTATATCATCTAACATCACAGGGACAACAGGCAATCAGGAGAGTGTCTCTGAGTTCCCAGGCTGCCTATCTACTGCTATGGCTCACTATCTGAGGGAGCTCTCTGGGCTCCTATAAGGCAACCTAGATTGGTGCTTTCTATTACTTTATCACTCTCTTATTCAAGGGTAAATCCTAGAAGCTCTCTTTGTCTTAAATCATTCAAACATTTCTCTCTCTAGAATAATTTCCATAAACAGACAAACATACTGTTATTTTTAAAAACTCCAAGCAAAACCTTGCCCACCTATTACCACTTCTATTCATTCTCACACTCCTCTGTGGGTCTTCTAAGAATTCCTGGAAGACTGACTTACACTTCCTGTCACTCCCTGCCTTCTTCATTTTTACTGAACCCATCATAATCCTCCTCCATGTTCACTTTCATTGAGGTTGTCCTCAGTTGTGTGTGACTTTGACACTATGTGGGTAGCGCTTAGGACCCATCATACTTGCTCAGCAGCAGCGTGTAACACTGTTAGTTCCTCTCTCCTTCCTACTTGTTTTCTCTGGACACAGCACATTCCAGGATCTGTCCCAGTTCACTCATCCGCCTCAACTTCCTTGATCAAATTTGTACCAGCATGGTCTTGCTCTCTTCTTTTGTACTCAGATTCACTTCCTTGGTAAGCTCATTCAGCCTGCTGCGGATGACTCTCGTACTTATTTCCACTCCAGATTCCACCCATGATCTTTGGGCTTACATATCTGCTGTCTTGCAATGCCTTCGGTTGTCTGATAGTGTCCTTCTGAACAGACTTTTGCCACCTTCTCTTCCTGTTGTCTCAGATATCCCAGTCAAGGCCATGTTCAGCCTGCAGCTAGTTGAAGGTACTCCTTGGGTGTCTATTGCATTCTTCCTCCCTCAGACCATTCATTATTGAGTAGTACAGCAATATTCTTACTCCTTTCTCTTCCACTACTATGGTGGATCCACTAAATGGTGACTTGGTCCTTCCAAGTACAAGTCACCATTTTTCTTTTGGATTGCAAGAAGAATCTTTCATCTTACCTTTTATGTTTCCTTCTGCTCTTCAATATTTTGAGAGACGTAGGAATCTTCCAAAATATGCTACATATTTCCAGACCTCCAGTGACTCCTTAGTTAACTCAATGTCAACTCCAAATCTTTACAATGAATTAGCATTGTAGGAGTCCCATGCTGCAAGAAAACTCTGGCCTTTCAGAGCTTGACTCTCACTCTTCCCGTGGCATTATCTGTTAAGTATGTAGGCTCTGCTGCAGAAGACTCCATACAAACCAGTGTGCTCTTTGTGGGAAGATACTGAATTCGCTGGTGCTGCTACATCTTTGCGAATCAACCTCCCCTGAGATGGCTTTATGCTCTGTTTTCCTCACCCCAGCTCATACCCTTGTTCAGGCATCACATTTTCAGTATTTCAGCTCCTGGTCAGCCTTTGAACCTTCAACCCCCATTTGTGCCGACACCCTCAACCTCTCCCCTTCTTTCATTTTGTTCATCTAATTTACTAAAATTTTACTAATTCTGTTTCTCTACAATATAAGATGCATGAATTTTTGATCTGGTTTTTGGTTGCTATATAGCCCAAGCTGACCTGGAATACACTATCCTCTTGCATGAGTGTTTTAAGTGCTATAATATACAGCATGGGCTACAATGCCAAGCTCTTCTTTTTTTTTTCTCCCTTTTCCTTGTATTAGTGCTGTTTCTTATGCTCTGAACTGGTATATAGTCAATGCTTAGCCAGTATTTCCTTACAAATGAATGAAAACAGGACACATCGTGGAGTAAAATCTATTATAAACTTTTAGGTTCCCGTAAGTGTTTGGCTGTAAGAATTAAGACTACACACTTTTAGTGGGGACCAGCCCTTTAAACATGATTTTAGTTAAGTAGATTTAGCAATGGCTATTTTTCTGCTGGGGACTGTGAATTCAAATCCCCAGCCCTTGAGGATAGCTGCCTCACCTCTATGTGGCCTTAGCAGAGACACATGAGATGGAAGATGAGCTCCAGTTACTCTGGGAGACTCCCAGTACCCTGTTGCCATCTGAATCCATATCTATCTATCCTACAGTCAATGTGTCTTTCTTCAAAGGTGGGATGTGTGCACAGTATAATTAAACCTGTATAACTCCTGATAATTAAGAAAAAAGAAGGGGGTGGTTGAGTAACTTCTATAAACTTATCTAGAAACAGAACTGTTGCAAAATAGCTTTCTAAGAAGTTGGGCCTGTAGCTTCCTAAGAAGTTGGGTCTGTGACTTAGTGGTAGGGTGCTTGTCTAGAATGATTGAGAACCAGGATTCACTCTCTACCATGGAAAAATTAAAAAACAACAAGCGAACAAACAAAATGGAGTCTGGGTATGTGTTTGAGTTGGTAGTATGTGTAGTTAGAATGCAGTAAGTCCTAGCTTTGATCCCCAGCCTACACAAACTAAGTGTGGTGGTGGGTAACTGCAAGAGAAGGTTATCAGGTGGTGGAGCAGATGTTCAAAGTCATCCCAGGCTACATGGTAAGTTTTAGGCCCCCAGAGACACACAAAACTCTGTTTCAAAAAGGAAAATAATATCAGTCTGTGGTTTCACCTCATCTGCAAACCCTGAGTATAGACTGTGTGTAGGCAATGTGTCAAGTGCTGGAGATCAGATCATTGAGAGCCTGCTGATAGAGTTCTCTACAGAGGAGAGTTGGTATATGCACGATTGCAACAGGACATGTGTTAAGATGAAGGGAGTCCAAAGCTGAAAAATATGGAGAAGGGCCCTTGGAATGTGGAGTGGACTCTTCACTTGCTTTTGGTGATGGGGATATTTAAGGAAGGGCACATGCTTGGGTATAGGCTGCAGATCTTAGATGATGGTATGTGGAAAGAAGAGTATGAAAGGCTCTGTAGTTTCTGGTTTGGGCATCTGTGTGCAGGACTGTATTATAGAAGACAGAAACAATCTGAGGACTAAGATAATGAGTTGTGGTTGGCCCAATCTCATGAAAAATCCATGCAGGAGAGCATGGTGCTGGCAATAGTTTAATTTTCAAAATTGTGTTGCTTTTTTGTAAACAGTGAGTTTTGAAACACTTAAATCCTGATGACTTTTTCTTGGGTCAGCTTTATCTTAACATTTAAAAAATGGAAGGCATTGATTTAAAATGATATTTACAGTGCAAGTGGGCTGAAATAATATTTAATTATTATTTTTGGCTTAGACAAACTGTAACAGATATCATAAAAACTTACATGTATAGAAGAGAAAAATACACGAAAGTAATTCTATTTATCATGGAAAAGACTGAGTCAGCAAGAGAAATCAATATGCAAGAGCTGTAACATCTAATTTAAAAAAAAATGTTTCATGTGCTAGCTCCAGAATTAGCAGTGCCAGAGAAAATTTCTCCCCCATTTTGAAGTAATTCCTCAGATACAGTATATATAAAATTATTTAAAAAAACCCAGAAGCTTTCATTGTGCTATGTTTTTAGCATGTTGAATAGTAATTACTTAAATTGTTTCAATGATATTTCTTCACAATGCAGTCTTGGTTAGTCAAGTATCAATACCTGCTCTGGCCTTTAATTCTCTTCATATTTTAGTTAGTCCCACATTTTTCTCTTTTATCTTCCACCTCTCCCACTTGGCAAATGGATTTATACAACAGGGAACTCTTTCTGAGTTAGTAGTTATCTTTAGCTGTGTATAAAACACTCAAGAAGACAGAAAAATAGGTTGAAGTTCAGAAAGCAATAAAAGGTTTCTGCCACAAACCATGACTTGACACGGCTGCGGTGATGCCCTGCACCATTCAGTTTTTGTTCTCAGGTTCAGTAACTGTAGCCTTTGCTGTCATTTAGAGACATATTTGATGTCATTTTCCCAAGTGTTTAAAAACATGGGGTTTTATTAAAGGTGAAAAGAATAGCTAGGAAGAAATATCAGAATGTTGTATTTGTACATTCTACTGTCACGTTTGATTTGAGTCATCCCACTATGTATAGTTGAGAATCTTCCCTTAAAAGGCATTTCCTAATGTTTCAAAGACAAGAGATGAATTGACTGCCCGAGTTCAAAGTTGGGCTTGGTCGTTTTAGGTTATATGTGTCTACTTTGGGTTGGTTTCCCAACTATACAACTTATGCTGCTCATTTATAAAATGAGAATAATTCTAGGCCACATTTTATAAGGATTTTGGGATCAAATGCTCTATGCATAACATACAATCAATAGTTTAAAATTATCATTAATATTTAATTAAGAATATACTAAAGGAGGTGAGAGTGAGACAAATGTAAAGAACTCAAAAATGAAATATATTATATTAATCTAAAATTGCTTGAAACATGCCAACGTCTGAGTTCTTTTATCCTTCAATAAGATTTATCTTCTTTCAAGTCACCTTCATTAACTCTTAAATGATAATCTAGCACTATGTAAGTAAGTATGGAATAGACAAATAGTTGTTTGGTAGATATTAAATACAACTTTTAATTAACTTGTATAAATGCTTTCTAATCCTATTAGAAGATGTCATCATTACATCACTTTCTAAAAGCACTATGTAGAATGTATTTGTAGTAAAGGATATTTTATCAATATTAAATCTGATGTTCATTTCTACTTTGGTAATAAACATAAGAAATATAAATATATACACTCATATATATGGATAAACATATATATTAGTCATTCCTCATATATATTTCAAGTTACTCCCCAACACTTGTTCTCTATGACATCACTCTCCTTACCCCATCTCCAATGTATGGCATGTATCTCATGATCTCTATCACTTTAACTAGGTCTTCAGGGATGAGATTTCCTTCTAGTCACTTCAAAATGAAAGATGTTTAAAAATATTTTCAATGGGTACACTTTTTTAAAATCAAGCAGCAACCCATTATGATCTATCCTAAAGAAACTATCTCTTTGCACACACACAGGAACTGAAATTCATAATGTTAAATCTAGACATCCTGTGGTTTGTGATATTCTTGCTCTGCAGCAAGTATGCTGAGTGAGAACATGATATAGTTCTGCAAAGAAAAATCTGACATTGTGAATCCTGTTTCAACATTCAATCAAAGAACAGCAAACAAAAATTACACTCATACAATTCTAGCTGAAAGTATCAGCAAATAGGCAAGAGAGAACATTTATCCAGAAGATATAACCTGAAAGTTTATGTACCACTCCAAAAGTCATCTGCAGTTCTAGGTTGCTAAGATTTTACCCTCAGAAACTGCAGCCACTGGTGATTAATATTGTTTTACTGCTTAGACCTTCTGATCCCCTTGGTCACCAACAAGGTACTCAATATTTTTGTAGCTCCCCACTGAATCTGATGTGTTTCTCCTTTTCAACAGACATGTGTTGGCCTTTTTAGCTTGTAAAAGTTACAATGTTGTTTGCCCCCATCTAGTCACTTGCTCACTCAGTCTTCAGACAGCAACTCTCTGGAGTAATGCCCATCATTCTACACAAATTTTACTTTCAAAGAAAACCAGTCATCCTGTCTAATTTTCAAATGCAAAGGAAACTTCTCTTACTGACCTTGCTATGGCAAGTAGCTGCTCTGGGTGTGTCTTGGAAAACACTATCTTATATGTTTTACATGCTGCTATGCAAACTTCTCAGTGGCCTATTATATTCCCTTTCTCATTTACATCAGTAGCCTTTAACTTTGTGCTCCAGAATTGTCCAAGAGTCCTTTACAGTCTCTATGCCTAGAGCCCATTGGAAAGGCTGTGATTTTACTGATTTAAGAAGGGCCCAGGCATTAGGATTTTTGAATCTCTACAGAGAAGCCCCACTGCAACTCTGCATGAAACCTGAAGGCTTCTGTGCATTGGATGGACATATCCTTCCTTCACTTATGGCTGATAACTTCCAAACCATCAATACCAGTCTCAGATTTCCTCAAGTTCTGTCTGTATTTCCAATTCTAGATAATTCCATCTAGATGTTCAACAAATATGAAAAGCATAACAAATGCAGGATCAATAATAATCTCTTTTCACATTGATCTCTCTTTCAACTTGATATCTTACTGTTTATTTTAAAATAATGGAGGAAGGAGTAGTCTTTCAAGTTGAGTTTAATTCCTCTTCTACATTCTAAGACGTTCCTTATTTAACAAAGTATGTGCAGATAGTAACTATATACAATGCCATAAAATGCCCTCACTATACTTTAAAAAACCCAGTGACACAATTCAACACTTCAAAAGTGTTGAATTCTCCTAAGAGATGCTTTTGTCTAGATATTATCTGATTTGCTTATGGAAATCAATCAAGTAAGACCACACACAATTTGTATCACTTTAAGGAACCAAATTTCAAAAATGTACAGTCAATGAAACTATTTTCCTATGGTGGGGAAGATGTAAGACTCAAATAGACTTGACTGCAATCTTTACCTCTACAAGAGGAAGGACTACCCAGCTAGAGGTTGCAGGAGGATTCAATGAGATAGCAGAATGGAAGTATGTGGAAAGCTAGTCAATAGACTTAATGGCTTTTCCCCTTGTGCTAAACTCAACTCAGAGGTTACTGTCAAAATAGGTTTTTTTAAGTGTCTCTGTTAAAGAGTATGTATATTTAAATTTCTAATATAATCATAAATGTAAACACTTGGGAAGAATATGGCTTTTACTTTATCACCGTAAGGAAATCCAAGAACACTAGATTCTAAATCCTCACATTGGAGGCCAGTGAAATGGCTCAGTAGGTAAGGGTGTTTTTCTTTACACTTGATGACTTGAGTTTGATCCCTGGGACCCACATGTTGGAAAAAGAAGATTGAGGACTGAAAATTGTCCTCAGATCTCAACCCACAGGCTGTGTCTTACCTATGCCCCAAATAAATAAATGTAATTTAAAAATCTTCCGTTAGGAAACTCTCCTGATGATGGCCATGTCCATTGTTCACAGCCACAATTTCTTTCAGTATTTGTCCAGAAGAGATGTTGCAATTCCAGTCTTTGTGTATAAGGGTAGGTTCCCAGGTCTTGCTGTAAGAGGATCCTATGCTTAAGAATTCCCCTGATACTCTCATCACCCAGTTCAATTGATTGCACATGGGATTCTCCAAACACTAATATGATTTTAGTAATGAAAATGAGTGATTCCCAACTTGATTATGAGATCCAGGATTGAAGCATACTATCCCCATTATGTGTTCCTAGAAAAGGTGTATAAAACTGCCAACTTAAGTTGTGTGGTTTGATTTAAGAAACAACATTTATGGTTCTTAGATACATGGTTTTATGGTTTCACAGTAACTGGTGTTTCATAAAAGTCAGTACTACTGGCTGTATTGTTAGAGGAAGCAAGGGTTTGCAATAAACCACTGCACAGGCTTCCATAGGTTCTAAGAGACCACTCCAACATTTCACAATCCTCACATTTTAAACATTGCCTAGTACCTTCTCCCTAAATACTTTATTTTTTTAGCTATACCATGAACAAAGACAGAAAAATATGTATGGTTCCCAATAACTTTTCTATTTAGAGCTCATAATTACATATGGGATAAATTGTGATTGGAAACTCATTTACCCACTTTCATTCACCCCTCATTTTCCTAACCAAATACCACAATAGTTATACTATCTACTACTGACCTCAAACTTCTAGCTAATATTGTTCTTATAGCTAAGTGGGTGTAAAATGGGGAGTTATTTAAATAAGATAGTCATTCAAACATTATTTCTAGTACTGCTTCATGATTTTATGTTAAAACTTCTGCTACAAATATAACTATGTTCATGTTTTACTATGAAAGAGTCAAACTCAAATATTTGGGGGTTTAGCAAAAAAAATTTAGAGTAAACTAGTAAAGCCTCTTCCTTAGTTCTTCCTTCTTCTCAGCCCCCTGAGCAAAAGGGGACTATGCCAGCATGATTCATATATGACGAATACTGAGTACCAGTGTAAGCAACAACTATTTTTCAGAACCATTATATGCCTTTTCTGAGCTGTTGTTTTTAATTCAAAGCATCACTGTAAGGGAAAAATTACATATGGATATTGCAATTATATTTTCTGACCAAATTTATTTGCTTCTCACAAAACAATTGGGATACTATATTGGAAACCTCAATAATACAAACTTTAGGATTGTACCCAATGAGATCTTTAGATGATAAATATGCACAGTGGAATATTGTTAAATGTTGAATATATAATTATATAAACCATATTTACTAAGAAATATAAACTTTGAATCCTGAATAAATCAACAAGCTTTATGTTAGGATATTCTGTGACCATATCAAAAGACAATGAGAGGATTTTTTATTATTAAGAAATGTTTTATTCATTCCACATACAGATCCCCCCACTCATCCTTCCTCCTGCTTCCCCCAGCCCACCCCCAATCCCCTCCTCTGAAAAGGTTTGGCCTCCCATGGGGAGTCAGCAAAGCCCAGCACATTCAACTGATGTAGGTCCAAGCCTCTCCCCCTGCATCAAGGCTGTACAAGGTGTCCCACCATAGGCAATGGTCTCCAAAAAGCCAGTTCATGCACCAGGGATAAATCCTATTCTCACTGTCAGGGGCTCCTCAAGCAGACCAAGCTACACAGCTGTCTTGCCCATGCAGAGAGCCCAGTCCAGTCCCATGCAGGCTCCACAGATGTGGGTCCAAAGTTCATGAGTCTCCACTAGCTTGGTTTGGTTGTATCTGTAAGTTTCCCCATCATGGTCTTGATACCCCTTGCTCATAGAATTCCTCATCCCTCTCTTCAACTAGACTTCTGGAGCTTGGCCTGGTGCTTGGCCATGGCTCTCTACCAAAATATTCTACAGATTCATTGCAATCTGCACCAAAATCTCAACACAAATTTTCACAGATCTCGAAAGAATAATACTCAACTTCATATGGAAAAACAAAAAACCCTGGATAGCCAAAACAATCATGCATAATAAAGCAACCTCTGGAGGCATCACTATCCCTGACCTGAAGCTCTACTATAGAGCTATAGTAATAAAAACAGATTAGTATTGGCATAAAGACTGACATGTAGACCAATGGAATTGAATTGAAGACCCTGACATGAATTCTTACGCCTATGGACATCTGATTTTTTACAAAGAAACCAAGACGGTGCAATGGAAAAACCAAAGCATCTTCAACAAATGGTGCTGGCATAACTAGATGTCAACATGCAGAAGATTGCAAATAGTCAATACCTATTGCCATGCACAAAACTCAAGTCCAAGTGGATCAAAGACCTCAATATAAATCCAGTTGCACTGAATCTTATAGAAGAGAAAGTAGGAAGTAGCCTTGAACATATTGGCACAGGAGACCACTTCTTAAATATAACACCGGTAGCACAGACACTGAGAGCAACAATCAATAAATGGGACCTCCTGAAACTGAGAAGCTTCTGTAAGGCAAAGGACACAGTAGATAAGATAAAACAAGAGCCTACAGAATGGGAAAAGATCTTCACCAACCCCACATCTGACAAAGGGCTGATCTCCAAAATACTAAAGAACTCAAGAAACTAGACATCAAAATATCAATCCAATTAAAAAATGGGCTACATCATGGTATCTCTCTCATTGCTTTCCCACTCCATCCCTGTTCCAGCTTGACCATCCCATTCCTTTATGTTCTCATCCCACATCCCCTACCCTCCATTGTCCACCCCTCACCCCCAAGTTTACTCATGGAGATTTCATCTATTTCCCCTTCCCAGGGCAATCCATGTGTTCCTCTTTGGGTCTTTCTTGTTGGCTAGCTTCTCTGGAGAGAGATACCATGATGGAGGGTTATATCACAGGGATAGAGAGAAACCTGTTGCTAGGGAAGTTGCCAGGAATCCCCAAGATTGATGACCCCAGATTGGATTACTAGAAATAGTGGAGAGGGTGCCTGAACTGAACTGGCTTACCCCAGTGATCAGATCAGTGAACACCCTAACTGTCATCACAGAGCTTTTCTCCAATGACTGATGTAGGCAGATGCAGAGATCCACAGCCAAACACTAGGCAGAGCTCCAGGAGTCCAGTTGGAGAGAGAGAAGAGGGATTCTATGAGCAAGTGCATCAGGATCATGATGGGGAAACCTACAAGAGACAACCAAACCAAACTAGTGGGAACTTAAGAAAGTTGGATCAATGGCTGTGGAGCCTTCATGGGACTGAACTAGGCCCTCTGCATGGCAAGAAAATTGTGTAGCTTGATCTGCTTGGGAGCCCCCTGGCGGTAGAGTCAGAATCCATCCCTGGTGCATGAGGGGGCTTTTTGGAGCCCACTACCTCTATGACAGGTCCACCTCCTGCAGCCTTGAGGCAGGGGGAAGGGCATGGATTTGCCTCTACTGGATGTGCCTCCCCATGGGAGGCCTTGCCTTCTTGTGGGGGAAGTAGGGGGTGGGTTGGGGAAGGAAGCTGGTGGGGGAAGAGGGATGAGGGGGATCTTTGATTGGTATGTAAAATGAATGAAAAAAATCTTAATAAAAAAAACGGACTGCAGATCTAAACAGAGAATTCTCAACAGAAAAATCTCAAATGGCTTAAAGACATTTAAGGAACTGCTCAACAACCTTAGTCATCAGGGAAATGCAAGTCAAAACGACCCTGAGATACCGTCTTACACCTGTCAGAATGGCTAAGATCAAAAACATTGATGACAGCTTATATTGGAGAGGATGTGGAGTAAGGGGAACACTCCTCCACTGTTGGTGAGAGTGCGAACTAGTATAACCACTTTGGAAATCAGTATGACAGTTTCTCAGAAAATTGGGAATCAATCTACCTCAAGACCCAAATAATACCACTCTTGGGCATATATCCAAGGAATGTTCAATCATATCACAATGACACTTGATTAACTATGTTCATATCAGCATTATTCATAATAGCTAGAACCTGGAAACAATCTAGATGCCCCTCAGCTGAAGAATGGGTAAGGAAAATATGGTACCTATACACAACAGAGTACTACTCAGCTGTCAAAAAACAAAGACATGAAGAAATTTGCAGGTAAATGGATGAAACTAGAAAATTTCATCCTGCATGAGGTAACCCAGATTCAGAATCACAAACATGGTGTTTACTTACTCCTAAGTAGATACTAGCAGTAAAGCAAAAGATAACCAGCCTACAACTCACAGCTCCAGAGATGCTAGGTAACAAGGAGGACCTTAAGAGGGACACATGGAATGCCCTGAGAAGGAGAAATAGAAGAGATCTCTTGAGTAAACTGGGTGTTAGGGGGAGCAATGGAGAGTAGGGGATGGGGGATGGGAGCATGGGGGAATGGGATGGTTGACCTGGAACAGGGGCGGAGTGGGAGAGCAATGAGGGAGATATCTTGATAGAGGGAGACATCATGGGGATGGGGAGAAACCTGATGTGAGGGAAGTTCTCAGGAATCCACAGGTGGAGGGACTGGGACTACTAGCAGTGGTGGAGGGGGTGCCTGAGCTGGACTACCCTGGTGATCAGATTGGTGAATGCCCTAACTGTCATCATAGAGCCTTCATCCAGTACCTGATGGAAACAGATGTAGGGCAGATTTCATAAGTCTTTTCTTTATACTTGCCGTGTCAACCCAAGAGTGGAGATTTTGCTTATATTATTGAATAACTTGTATACAACTTCATCTCCCTCTACAGTCTTACAAAATATAGACTGTGAATGCTAATGAAATTACAATGGGAATAACATTAATTTCCCACTAACTAGAAGTCTTTGAAGTTTAGATGCATAGAAAGATATAAACAGAGATTGTAGCAAACTGGAATGTCATGGTGGCTTGTGTATATTCACAATCATTTCACTCAGTTACCAAGGCTGAATTTTGTGATTTTTTTTCTTAGCACAACTTTTTATAACAATGAAGCCTAATTATTTTGAGAATTTTAATGCCTCTTAACAGAAATTTATTTATTTTGATAGAATAGAGATAAATAAATATGTAACTTAACTACATTTTTACCAATAGGGCTATGCAATTTTCTGTTGTATAAAGGAAGAGAAGATGACTTAAATTCTTTACAGAGAACGTTCTCATTTTGTGAAAGGTATTCAGCCCCTCAATGGTCACTAGCACCCTGTACCCTTTTAACACAAAACTTGCTGACCCTTGGATTGATTAAGGTAGTGTCTAATCATATATGCCAATATAAGAAGCCAAGCACCTTATACTTTTCTATTCTCCTCCCCTGTGAAAGACAGATGTGTTGTGTCTAATTATTCACTGATTGGTATCGGGAGAAACATTAACATAATTGGCACATTTGTCCTAATTAACCAAGGAAACTGCCACATGCCATCCAAGATGAAAAAGTGACTCCAGCAACCATTATGTAGAAAAATTCACATCTATCAGAAAGGTTATATTGTTAATAGCAAATTGGGGACCACTGTGCTAGAACACTGCACTAGAAAATGACACAACAGAATTCTGAAGTGTGTGCACACCTATGAGAGTGGGGATTTGGCGGAGAATAGCATATAGGTACATTAATCAAACAAATGGGAAAAGCAATTATTGGGCAATTATCAAATGCACACTCAGCCAAGCTAAGCTTCTCAAAGTACATTTGCTAGCTTCTGGGAGTCTGCTGAGTTTCACTGATTGGTTTACAAGTGACAAGTCTGACGTATTATTGTTGTTGTTATTATTATTATTATTATTATTATTAAATCATTTAGTTGCTTTCACCTCAAAATACAGTAGATTTCAGAAAATATGAGCAGTTTTTATGATCTTTAGTAATCACATTGTACACAGAACCTGTTAGGTCACTGTTTAAGGGTTGGACATTACTGTCAGTTTTTCCAGATATTTCTCTTGAGGGAATGATTCAGTTTGAGCTGTACTTGCAGACTGGTTAAAATACAGATGCTGATGAAGTGGTTGTGTGTGGGGTGGGAGTACCTACAATTTTACCTCTCAGTAAAGCTCTCAGTTTGTGTCCACATAGATAAGCTATGCACCACATGTCCTTGATGACTCTAAAAGACATCTATAGGGAATTAGCATTCTGTATGGCCCCACAGTGGTGTTTGGCTCAACCTACGCACAGATTTGAAGTTCCAGGATTCTTTTCTTTCTTTCTTTTTTGCTTGCTCCATTTGCAATAGATATCTTACTGTCCCTTTTGAATAGCTCAAATAACCAAGAAAGCATTCCAACAATGGTAGGCCATATTGGCCATGCAGCTATTTGCTTCTCAGATTTGCAGTAAAATAAATATTCATCTGCTTCTTCTCTGATGGCCATTATTCAATATTCTTTACACCTTTTAGTAGGGCTGTGAAAATAAAGGTACTTTATGTGCTCTAAGAAGTGTTAGTCTTCATGCAAGTTGAAATTCTATCTTTAGGCAATTGTAAAAATAAAATGGGCAAAGAATTAAGAAATTCAAATGGAAACTACAGTGACATTTTGCTCAGTTGTTGTAACTTCTGCAGAACGAAGGGTTTTGCCAAGAAAGGGAATTTGTTTTCCTCCCTTAATTGCACATATGTCTGGCTCATTGCTTTTGAGAGCTGAATGTACACAGACCATATTGTGGAGGCGAACTAGTCTTCAATTCTGTAAACTTCTAAAACTGAAGCTAGACCATGAAGAGATAAAAGCAAATGGACAAAGAACTTAAAGTAATAAAGTCTAATTGAGAAATAAAATTAAAAACCAGAAAATGTCCCAAAGTTGAATGACTATATATGACACCACCACAGGAGAGAACAAATAAGCCTAAATTGTGTTTAAAAAGCTAAATTTTCGACAATAAAACGGCTATAAATAGACAAGCCCATTGATCAATTACTAGTTTACTACTACTTTGTCTAAGAACTTGACTTCCAGATAAGTAATTCACAGCCTTCCCGTTTACCAATGGAAAGTATTCAAGGCTGCCCTGTCTGACCCTCCTCAGGACATGGAGCCTTCTGTTCTCTAGAGATGTCTTTTTCCATCCACACTGACTGAGGTAAGGACAGACTTCAGGCAGATGCAGACTCTTTGAAATCCCAAAGCAAGAGAGTGATCAAAAATACTAGGCAACTTTTCATTTTCAACAAATAAGTGCCTTGAAAGTAAAGGCCCCTCTGCCCTGTTATTATGAGTCTCTTCGGGGCTGGCTCATTGCTGAAGCCCCGATGGTATTAGATGTAGAAACAGACTCCACTGACCACTTGTTGCATGTCATCTATCTACAAGGAGCTCATGCTAGTAGGTCTGCTGAAGGTGGACATGGAAGCTTTCACTTTCTCAAGACAGAACAAATCATTTACACATTTTCTTCATTTTGGAAAGTCATATTTAAAATGGCATATTCAGAAAAATATGTATGTCTTGTGTTTTCCCACTTTTCCTCTTACCTTCTACTTTTACCTTAGGATATGCAACTATTTTCTTTTGCTTGGGCATTGATGAGAGCCAAGCAAGGACCCTAAGTAGTATTCTTGCCCCTATCCTTATACTCTGATAATCCCTTTTCCAGGAAATAGTAAGAGCGATCTTTGAAAGCCACATATCAGGGTGGGAAAATTCCTACTTTAAAAATCTCTGATGGCTTTCCACACATTTAAAGATGCTCCTGAGTGGCTTGTCATGTCCCTAGTCCCTGAACTCTTCTTTCCCTGACACTGAATGTCTTTCTGTCATTGGCTCTCAGAGGAGTGTTTCCTTCTTTGAAAACATCAGCTCCTGAGGGGATTTGTGCCACTGTCTCTGCTGCCTGGAGCTTTCTGACCCAGTTCTTTTTAAGACTAGCTCCTTCATGTCGCCCAGATCTTAGTGCAAATTTGTCTCTTCAGAGAGACTTTCCTTGAACCCTCTCAACCCCCAATAACCACCTCATATGACTTTGTGTTTTGTTTTCCTCTCTCATGTAACTGACCTTGACTTATTCCTTTTAACTACGGTTACCTGAAAATGACTTCTTTCTGCCTTTTTGTTTTCCCTCTTCAGAACAATCATATGAATACTGGATACACAGTGAAACTAAAACAAATGTTTCTTGAATAAATGGATTGATGATAAAACACAGAATATGCATTTTGCATCTATAACCTTTAAGGAATCAGTAGGCATGTTGGGAAATTGAACCTGGAATCTGTAGCTGGTAAGACAATGTCTTTTATAGCTTACATTTGTTATGTAAATTGATGCCTTGAATGTTAATTTTGTCATTAACTTAAATTTACATAGATACACGGCTTTGTGTTGAGCTCAGTCTGTGAAATATTAGAGACAGATTAGGAGAAAAGTACCATAAAGGTGTAACAGTAGAAAATGTTCAAGGAACAATGCAAAGCTTAAAATGACCAGTGTGAAAACACAAGATTTTGAAAACTTTTTTCTAATTCTCCAAGCTGTTATATACAAAAGAGGAAAAAATTCCAACAGGTATAGGCAGTGAAGCAAGGTTCCTTCTCAAGTGAGGACCAAGCTCTTTCTTTCTCTCTGAGCCTCGCTTCCCTGCAAAGAACATGATGCCCAGCTTGGTAGACAATGCAGCTGGCAGGGAATTCATCTCCACCAATTCTGAGGGGTGGCATGGCTCATGAGGTACTACTGTTCAATGGCTGGATTAATAAGCAATTAGACAGCAAGCAACCTGATGATGCACATTTGGGAGCTCCTCTAGCTGCCAGTAGTTTTTGGTCTTGTCAGTATCTACTTAAAAAAATCTGTTTCCTATTTATCATGATTAAACTCAGCAAAATAATCTATTCTTTCACACTTCACCCCATATTTTCCCACTCACTAATTAGAGATGCAAATGTTGATAAATAAGAAGGCAATTTTAAAGTACAACTGGGTCAATAAGTTGAACACTGTGCCCTGTTCCTCCAATTAAAGTCCTATGAGAAATAGCTCAATTATAATTAGGGAAGCAATTATCCCCTTGTTAAAGGTGAAACAAATCACAGGTTTTAGTGAAAATTTTTGTTTTGTTCTTTCTACCATGCCAAAAATCCTGTATCCATTGATGGTTTGATCCAGTGATCACCGAAAGGAGTAATCTGATGAGATTAAAGCATCTCAGGCTTGCCGTGTGATAGTAACATTTTCTAGGCATGGATTTAAATGAGCAGAGAGGGATTAATTTCAAAGAGAGTTGCTAATATGCCTTGGGAACAGCCCAGCACCCACTCTATAGCATATTATTTTTCTTGCTGCTTTAGGGAGAAAGGAGAAAGACTTATTATTGAAATGGAGTCAAATGCCATCAGAAAGGGAAAGAGTCATTTCTGGATTGATCCTAGAAAATGGGCTATGAAATATCATGCAATATTACCCAACAGTATTCCTGGGATTAGTTTTTCTTTCTTTCCAATTGTCTAATTTGTTATTTTAGTGAGACTATTATGAGTATCTCCTGCGATCTTTGGGCTGAAGATTCTCCCAAATATCCTTTTATTCCTAGACCTGCTCTGAGCATTTAGACTAAAGGATCCCATCATTTCACAAGGGGTTTTCTAAATGGGATTATATCTTATTTTTAAAAATTTATTTATTTATTATGTACATAGTGTTCTGTCTGCATGTATCCCTGCAGGCCAGAAGAGGGCACCAGATCTCCCTATGGATGGTTGTGAGTCACAACGTGGTTGCTGGGAATTGAACTCATGACCTCTGGAAGAACAGCCAGAGTGTTCTTATCCTTTGAGCCATCACTCCAGCCTCTATAAATGGGATTATATCTTAATAGGAGAAAGGCATCATTCTTCTAGTAATTTCTTCTTCCTAAAGGGTAGCCTCTTCATTGTATCTAACATGCCCTTTTTTAAAATTAGATTTAATTTATCTTGAGAATCTATTGTGACCTGTAATTTGCTGTCATTAGAGATGGAATAAGAACCCAAATTTGTGTTCTTTATCTCCTCACAGTATAGTCAGACAGAAGAGTAAACAGATGAATTTCCACATAGTTATAAAATCACAGAATATAGGAGCTGCCGTTTATCCAGCCACACATTTACTAACACCAGGTGTTAATTGCGAAATCAGCTCTGAATATGTTACCAAATAACTGAGTGTCCCTCATCCCTTTATTCTGACTGGCTCCTTGGCATCCCTTGACTATGAATGAGCCACTGATGACATTATGTTCAATACAACACAAGGTTCTCAGGACTCTGTGCCTTTGCTTAGGAAGCTGTGTAGTCATTAAATATTTTCAAACCATCTCTACTCAAACAGAAGAATATTGAAAGAAAGAATGTAGAAAGGAGATTAGAGGAAGAAATATTAAGGTCTAGAGTTCTGAAACCCTAGTCTTTTGTTCCTGGGATTGAAACATTTTACTGAACCTACTAGTCCTAAAAGGTATTCAAAGTCACTGTCCCCCTGAGGGGATTAACTATAAATAAGTGTTGGCTGGTCCTTTCTTTACTTGAGACTTACTATTTTTGCCCCTTGGGCTCTGAAAAAAAAAAGAGATCTAGGAACAGTAACCTCTGCTTCAATTTCTTCCTTGGGATAAAATCCATGGGCTGTTGGACTCTTGGAAGCAGGAGGAGCAGAGGGATGACAGGAACTAATGACTGCAGTGGAGTGAGGAGAGCAGGACTTCACGACATTTGCCAATACTATACTTTGAAGTGAAATGTTCCCCATGGGCTCATGTGTTCGAGAGCATGATCCCCAGCTAACAGTTCTATTTTGGAATGTTGTACTTTTTGGAGGTGGATGCTTAATGGAGGAAGTGGATCACTGAGGGGCAGGGGGTGGGCATTGGGGTTTGTTATACTGGGGTGGATGGGCATTGGGATTTGAAATACCCACCCTACTTCCTGTCCCTTTTATCTGACTGTAGCTGCAATATGAGCAAATGTCTCCTGCTTCTGTTGAAACGCCTTCCCCATTGTTTTTTACTGTATCCCCTCAAACTATGAACTTAAAACAAACCTCTTCCCCTAAAGTTGCTGCTTGTCAGGCATTTGGTCCGATAATAACAGAGTAATATAGAAGGTGATTTGATTAACATTATCAGAAGGCAAAGTTTTGTTTTAAATTTAAAATGTTACATTTATTTGTAGCACTAATGGTCTCCAAGCAAACCAATGGCCACAGAATATAGGAAGCACCTTGGTGACTCTTCACCAGAAGTTCCTCCTCCATGTATCCCAGAATGCTTAGGGTGAGCAAAGTCCAGTGACTATGATATTGAGTTCAGTCTTCTGGGAACTAATAACATAATATAATAATATAAATAATGGTTGATAGTCTTTTATGGCTTTAGGTAGGTTTAAGTAGTTTTTATGCACTAAGTTATTAAATACCACAAACACAGAGTGCATAAATAATATCATCTTCCTTATATGACTGAAAAAGCTGGGTACAAAGGATTTAAATATCTTGCCTAAAGTCAGAGGGTAAAACATGATCATGCTTGGATTTAAACCTGGAGTTTATAAGGAAATCAGTTGCTGCTCCTTAGAGGAGACTATAGGACACCCAAATGGGAGAAACCCACTGTCATCATGTGAACAATGCCTATGACATTATATGCACAAATGCAGTGTAATCATAACACAGATTCTTTTTTAAAAGATGGCTGGTTTAGATAGCTAAAAGGAAATTGCTACTTCCTAATAATCTGCAAAGAACGTATCTTCCTTCATGGAGCCAGCCACATGCATGCAAAACAAAGATCAACTGACTTGACCAGCCCTGCGTTCACTGACCATTCACTGTCTGATTTTCTCTCGGAAGCAGTTGCTTTGGACAGCAGCAAAGAACACATCTATCTAGGCTGACCTCCTCATAGCTGATTTAATGATCACAAAACACATAAATTTTACCTGCTGGTTTCATATTAAGATCAACATCTTATTTTATGTCACTTCTGTACTTTCAAAATCCTTAAACAAATAAATGAAAATAAAATACCAAATGCATTTTTATTGAAACTAAAATGATCAAATAATCTTTTATCTCCCAAGCTATCTTTCATCCCTTTCTTTTTACATTTTTCTGTTGCTCTTGAGCAAATAGCAGCTGGAAAGTGTCATGTTAAGGCATCCATGGGCTTTCTGATCTTGGTGATTTTAATGGTGTAAAAAGAATCTACACAGGAGTTTATTAGCCTCCTTTTAAGCATGTATGTTTGATCTCTCTTCTTAATGGAAAAAATAGAAAGAAAAAGTAATATGTATTAAATATAGTTCCTTGAATGTCAAATGGGTATATGATTTTTGAGCCTGCCAAATGTTAATTAGGCTCTTCCCCACTGATGATACACATAAAATTCATAGCCAATTAGTTTGAAGTCATGAATCTTTACTCCTTGACAAAGTGAACTACTTTGTTGAGCTGGAAAAAAAAAGAGTAGCAGGATTTTTCTGTAAGACTTTTCAAGAGCCAGCTCCTGAGGACATTTTAAGTTGCCTTGAGTAGAAGCAAGGCTATGCATGCCCATGCTGCTCACTGGGTGGTTAGAGTAGAAGCCAGATTACAGATGTCCATGCTGCTCTTAGGATGTTTAGAACTTTACAGTGGGTTTTGGAAGAAGTTTGCCTTAGAACTACAAGTAAGGAGACAGATGCTCCACTGCACAACTAAAATGAAATGTTGGACAGAAAAGAGTGTCCATCATTTCAGCCATACTAAATCATAGCCTGTGTTTGGGGGATGCAAGATGTTGATATGGTATTGTGTGATAGTGAGCGATAATCATGTAATTTCTGATATGGTACAGAAGAGTCCTGAGATGCCAATGACAAGGGAAAATAGTTATCATTTTGTTCAGAGTAAAAAAGGAAATACGTGGTTTTGCAATTGAGGAACAGAGATATAAATGTTATAGTAGAAAATGGAGTTATTTTGTGTATATTTTCAAATAATTTGTTGCCAGTATTAACTCAGAAGAACCAGATGCTCAGTTTTGCTGTTGTGGGTCTGACTACCTCAGCTGATTTCTACTTCATACCAATATTTGAGACTGAAAAGCTATGAGAAATCCAACAGTAAATGAACTATTTATAATTATTCACCAAAAAGTTTCAATATTATTATTATTTTGATTTCTTGGAGAGCTAGATTTTCAAGAGTTTATTATATGAAAAATGAGCTGATCCATGTCCACTAGATCCATATTTACTTCTGAATGACAACTGGCATATGTCTCTTTCCATATATGCAACACAGAGTAAATATTTTAAATGACTACTTCATGAAGCTTGGAGGCTAGCAAGGACCCTTAACAAATAAACAGCCATGTTACTTGTCAAATGAAAGTGTGTTTGAATTTGTAGAGCCCTGTAGATAATCATGTTGGACACTATAAGGTAGTCTTCTGTTAACTTGTAAAAGGAACATTGTTTTAGAGATTGGAGCTATTTGTTAACAAATAAAAGACATAGTACTAGTTTCCTTCAACAGGATGTTGCAATATTATGGTGAGCGTCCCCAGGAGAGCATGCATTCTCCTCCGGGTCATGCAAGGCAATTTCTCAAATACAGCCCCTTTCAAAGAGCAACACATTGGTGCTAATGAAAAGTCATTGCAAAAATAAGATCCATAATACTTCATTAGCCATCCAAAGACTTCATTTAAGCAGAACCAAAACAATGCATAAAATGATAGAAATACTGCTGGATGAAAGTGATCATGTTTGTGACAGTAGATAATCTTTTTTGATCTCTATGATGACATAATAGACTTTGAAACACGTATGTGCAGTAAAGGCTCACAAGACAGACACATCTTTCTTATACTAACTTTTTTGTTTTTACATCATCTGGAATAGTAATACAGCTGATGGCACATTTAGTTATAACATCTCTTTCGTTAGGTGCCAGATAAAGTAAAACACTGTTTCTGATTGTTTTGAAAGAGAATGATAAAATTAAACCATGCTGCCAGTGGCTTTGTCCAGTGGGGCATTCTAATTGACTCCCAAGTCATTAATCAGTTCCTAATCAATCTGTTTTGCCAGCAGCAGGCAGTTAGGACTCCATTACCAACCATTCATCATGCCATGCCCTAATTCACTGCACCATTAGCCATGGATTAGGCCTCTGTTAGAAGAACTAAGTGCCAACTGCTAAATGCAATGCATTTTTGTTACCTCAGCTACTGGGATCCCTTCAGGTGGCCGACACTGGAGTAAGACTTCCTGTTCCAGGGACACTTCCTTTCCCAAGGGTTCCTGCTCAAATGTCTTCCGTAGATCTAGAAGGTTCAGGTGATAAAGTACATGTCAAAACTAAATAACTTAAGTCTTCTTACAGAAAGTGCCCAAACTTCCCCAGTTTAGTATTTGACATCTTTATAGTTTATCCATCTGATGATATTATACCATAATCTGAGAAGTATTATTCTATGTGCAAGAAATTATGAAAGTTAAAGGCTCTTAAATGTACTAACTTTAAGCATCAAAACCTTTTATAGTTAATTTAATAATCACTGAAATCCATTAATTGCACTTTATTATTTCTTGAATCTTAAGGATAGAGTTCCTTATGTACATAAATATTTTCTCTTACAATTGATATTATTAAGGTTGTAGTAACTCCAGGATAATTTTATTCATAAATCAAAAGTGAGCTTCTGTTCAGGTTGGAAAATAGGACTCTTTGAGCATCCATAAATAAGATATATAACTTCTGGAAATACCTTAAAAACACAAGGGAAAACAGAGAATAGTCTAGAAAGAATTTAATTTCTAATCAATCTAGCCATTTTCAATGAGAAAATTAAGTATTCATTTCTTCTCAAACATGCCAAGTACCTAATTATGTGCTTGTATGGCCAGAGCTATTATAGCAAGATGCAGAAGCTTTGGAAAATACACAGAGATGAAAATGTCTGAAGCCAGCCTCTCATCTTACAAACATCACAGGTATATTGTAGGAGATAGCTTTAACTAACACATCCTGAATGCAATATAATTATTTTGTTTTAATGATTTGGCTTTAAACGTTTAATAAATTTTATCTACTTTTTTCAAGTAAAATATATTCAGGACATTTCTTAAGAACCTCTAGAATTTTACTTTGTATGTACAGCTCAATACTTTAAAATACAGCAGTATCTTAAGTTTAATTCAATAAAGAATTAATGCTCTGTTCTTTCATCTATATCCTTGACAAATGTATTTGAATCTGAAAGTACCATTTTTGCCTACTGAACTACAAGGTGGAAACTCAGACTCTAGACATGTACCCTGGTAAGTTACTTCTGGAAAGTACCATCTAGAAAAAGTCACCAAGGGAAAAAGAATCACTTACATATTTGCTATATTGTTGGATTTCTTGAAAGAAGAAACTCTTCCAAGATTCGTGGTTGTAAGAAAATTATGGATGGATGTGAACTGAGATAAGACAAGAGCCTCTCCAAAGGATGAGAGAAGTACTATCAGAGGAGCATTTGTGATAGGATTATCAAGAAACTGAGTGCATTGTTAAGGTGAATGTTTAGAATCCATATGATTATCATTACCTGAATGATATCTCAACTATATTCCTGTTTCACAAATGAGGAATATTCTCATTAAGTTATCCATAATCTCACAGAAAAACAATTGGTACTGTATTGGAATTGTTAGCCTTTGATTTTATATATCGTGCCATCCCACACACTCCTCCTAATCCTTTCTTCTCCATTTATGCCCCCACAGGAATATAAAAATTTTCTCTTTGTTACAATAACTGCTGTTTGTTTTTTGATCTGCACCAAGGTGAAGGTTTTGGTAAACATGGTTGCCAATGAAAAAAAATAGTAGCTAATAACTTTTGTAGGATAAAACACTATCTATATGGTGCATCTTATTTGCATAAAATGACTCTGAGAAACTTCCATCTATTCTGAACTAAAACAGAGGCAAAAATGACTGAAATTTGTCCTTAAATTAATAACATACTGACTTGTTTTCACTTAAATTTATCAAAATGTATGAATGGGCTAACTAAGAAGAAAAAACACATATATTCAAACAGTTAAAGAAATTTCACTTTATATTTAAAATTACATGCTTATGGTAGAGATTTGATGAGATGTTTAAGGTGAAGATGTGTCAGATACAGAAATAATATTTAGAAGATAAGCTGAGGTTTGTTAATAAGAATCCTTTTTGCCCAGTAAGCAATGGTCAAGGCTCCAAGGCCAAAGGCTTGAGTCACCTGCCATATTACTCTTAGGATGACAGATGGATTACAGCGGTGGTGAGGAGTCAGAGTTAGGGACCAGATTGTGTAGACTGGTGGGGATAAGAGGGCCATAGACTCAGTAGATAACTGACAACAGGGGAGGATAGAGATTCTTCGATGTATGTAGATTATAGCTTCAGAAGATTTGGGTATTTGGGAGTGTTATCAGGTGAGACCTTTGCTATATTTGGTGCTACTGCATTATATCAAAATCCAAAGTATCGAGTGGGGCAGCGAAGTGGGGAAGCGGACAACTCTCCCTTGCTACATATTGAGTTCAGTGTTTGTATAGGATGCTCAAATGGAATCGACCGGTATGTTTAGGCTATTGTCCAAAGTTTAGAATCCACAGCACTATTAAATTTGGAGACTTTGTCATTTCTTTGTGAGGCTGTTCTTTACATAGCAGTTTGCTTATTGTCATTACTTATCTCTACTCGCTATATTCTAGAACTACCTTTCTCTGATATGACAAAATAAATAGACGTAAAAAAGGTCAAATGTTTAATGGGGTGACCATCTCCTGCCCTGTGAAACACTTAGTGGGTTTGGTTGTCTCAGCAGAGGCTGAAGCACGAGAACTCAACACTTCTGACAGGGGACAGAACACAGCATCAAGAAAAGAGGACAGAAATTAAAGCAGAACTCCCCCTCCAAAAAAAATGACAGAGAGTGAATGGAGAGGTGGGAGGAAAGTGGTAGAGAGACCACAAGGAACTAAAATTTAAGGAGCAGGGAGGTCAACAGCAGGATGTGGCACAGCTGTAAAGAGAAGCATTAGTTTGGGAAGTATTAGGGACCTGGAGAAATGAACATAATGAGCATCTACTATATTTTCTATGATTAAGGAACAGTGGGTTTTGAGTGCAGCATGCTGTAATTTTTGTTAGGATATAGTACAACACTTGACAAAGTATTTAAATTTCTGCCACATGTGGTCATTATTTCTTGATTGAGAAAAGTTTGGCATAGGAAACCTAGTACATAGGTACTTACTTAAGAGAAAAATGCATCTAAACCATTGATAGCTACATATAATTACATTGTCATAATGGTTGTGCTTTAGATTCCTCATAAATTTTATCTAATTTCTAAAATAACATTACGTTTAACCCCACAAAGCAGTTATGTCTTATTGGGAAAACATTTTTATGTTTTGACATCAAACCTCTCTTTTGGTTTGTATAAGGATCATAGGATAGACTATATTGTGGCTGTGTGAGGGAGGGTGAGTAACATCCTTTATCATTCCGAGAGATGTGATAGAAGGTAGAGAGGATGCCTTGCAGGCAGAGTGAACACAAGGGTGATAGAAAAATGTGTACTTGTCAGCCAAAAATTAGATGTAAAGCATATGGTTCAGAATAATATGGGATTCATGTCAGGGGAGAAAAAGATGAATCCTGCCTTTGGACAGCCTTTAGGATTATACATAACAATATAACAATTAACAGGATATTTCTGTAAGGTCAATTTGATTTTGTTACTGATTCTACATATACATAATAAAAAATCACATACATATTTACTTATATGATTTATTTATTCTACCAATTAAAAGAAAATCCAGTGTTGCAAGCATTCAGAGACAGGTTGACTCCTGAACATGATTATTGGCTTACTAAATCAATTAACTGAAATCCAATTAATATATGTTAATCAGACCTGCAATGACAGGGATTTCAATTGACTGTTTATGCTCAATCAAGGAATAATTTTTGAACATACATGTGTGCAAAGACTCATTTGTCATTGTAGTATTTTGTGGCTGTCAATGAAGCTTTTGCACAATAGTGTGGTTACAAATTATTCATAGTATGGAAAACACCAATGCTCAGATCTCTGCAAGCATTACTGAGGCTCTTTGATAATGCAATCAGTGGATGGTAAGCTGAGAAATAGAAGGCTTTTGGGCCTTTGCTTTCCTCATTAATGAAATGAAAATAAAAGCCTGTGATTTGTAGGATTCTTTCCCTATTAGGACTTATGGATGAATATTTTAAATATGTGTTTAAGAGGGCCAGGAATATTATTTTTACGAAAATGAGATGCCACGTGGTTATAATTCACAGTGCCCAGAGAAATCAACAGAATAAATGAATTTGTAAACTGTAAGAGTAGGTGCATCTTAGACAAATTTACTATTCTTTCATTGAACTTTTTGACATTTGAGTCTATACGGATAAGAAACTAAGGAGAAGGGTAGCTTCCAGAAGATTCAGTGTCAAAAATATCAGAAGCTACACTGTCTCACCAATATGGCTGGCTATACATGAACAAAACACGGACAACAAAAATAGACATGCCAAAGGGGACAAGGGAAAGACCAGGAAACTCAGCACTACACAGAGAAAACTATAGACTATCAAAGAATGCTGAGAATAGGAAAAATAGTTTTCCTCGGGGAAGAGCACATAAATTGGTTGTTCAATACCAAATGATCAGCCTGAAAACATACATTCAAATGACATTATACAAACTGAGCAAGTTGTATTTAGAAATGTATATGTACGCACACCATGCGTGTACGTACCATCAATTAATGAAAACAGAGGACATCAATTTGAAAGAGAAAGGAAAGGTAAATGGGAGTGTACGGAGGGAGGAAAGGGAAGGGAGAAATGATGTAATAATATTATAGTCATAAAAATAAAAGGATAATTATCAGTCTTATATAAAATTTTAGAAGTAATATGTAACATAAAAGCAGATGAAAATTGAATTTCTGGTTATTGTAAGTGTACCCTGAATTACTTTGACAAAACTAGAGAGTAATAGATGAGAAATTTATACTCAAAACAACATACAAGAAAGTTCATCATGTCAATGCATTTAGTTAATAAGAGAGAACAACATATCTCTTCCCCAAGGATGGCCCTCAGGCATCGTTGCCTGACAGTATGAAAAGGATGCATGTAGACTCTGATGTGAAAGTTGAGGCTGGGCAGGTCTCAGTTTTGAGTATGATGGGTTGCACTAGCATCCATGCACGCGAGAGACCTGCTGATGTGTGAAGGAGGTAAGGAGTTGTCAGCAAAAAGATCTCCCAATCATATTCAAGCAGGTGACTAATACTGTCGCCTTTGCAAAGGATGCTTTTTAATTCCCAGCTTCAAAGAACAGTCTGCATTTGTTAAAAATGTCCAGTCTTTCAGGATTTAGTAGAGGAAAGTAATTTTAGAAAAGAAAGTTTAGGTGTTATGATAGACTGGTTCTGTGAACTGACAAATTCTCTGATACTTTATTCTTCAGTAGACTCTTCTGGTTGTAATTCAGATTTCTAGTTTATGTAGAATAAAACATAAAGAAAATCTTACATTATTGATATTGGTTAGGTTTTGTTTTCATTTACACCCCATAGGGCTGTGTGAAAATTAAAATACATATTGAATGCTAACAGTGTTTGGAAGATTTTAAAACACAAAATATGTATAATAAGTATATGTATAATTATAACCAATACATACAGAAAATTCTAGAATATGACCTATATATGCATTTTTAAAATGTCATTTTTTTATAGAGTTTTACCACATGTTAATGATCTATAAACTCTAGTATGTAATATTCTGTATTTTTCTTGTGGAATTCCATGTTTACTGTTGGCTTTTAAATTTCATTACAGTCTTAAAATCATGAAAAAAAAATCTCATGTACTTTATTTTTTCCATGAAACCTTAGCTAAAAATCCAGTTTGTTTGGGAACAAGACTTACTCCCTTCTCTATTTTTAAGTCCCTAGTATGCTTATTTCAGATAGCGTGTTGAATGTCTTACGTATCTATTGTAGCAAAAAGAGGGACATCAGCAGCAGCTGAAACCAGAGTTCCATGGGGTAGGGGTGTTGTTAATGATCATTTGGCACTACGTAGGCCAAAATGTAGAAGTTTTGAGTGGTACTTGAAGGCGGTCCACTTAAAGCTAATGTTCACTTGGGTGTATTGTTAGATGTGTCCTGTTACATAAAAATTTACACTTTGAATGACACTGAAACCCTGGCATGGCCCTTTGGAGGGTGAAAAATTCTCATTAGCAGATTAAAATCTATATGCTCAGTTGATCATGAAATAGAAAGGTTTTGGGATTTCTTTTGTAGGCCATTGTAGAGTGGGTCTGGAAGCAATTGGGAGGAAGAATAACATAATGGCTAAGAGCAGGGTCGATGTAAACACATGTGGTTTCAGGTCTTGACTCCACCACTTGACTACATAACACCTAAGATTTTTTCAGCTAGAACAAAAGTGAATATGCTAGGAAGGAGCTATTTCAGATCTACAAAAGCTGCAGGGGCACCTACAAAATCCTTAGTGTCACATTAGCGTATAGCAATTGCCCGTGCAAACATTAACCCCACAACTCATCTTTTCCCATGTTATTAGAAATTTTTTATCATGACATGTCAACATTTGGCACTGTCACTATTACTCAAATGTAATTGATGCAAGACAAGGCTGTTACAACTATGGACTCACTAATGATTGATGGGAACTTCACAAGGTGAAATTGAAGGATTTCCAGCTATGGCTGACCAAAACAGACCTCTTCTATTCAGATCGGCCCCTGGGAATCTGGTTTTGACCAACCTCACAGGTTATAGGCACAAACTAATATCTGAGAACCATGAATTGATGATCAATTGGTTAGTCTACCATGATATATGTACCCCAGTGCCAAATATCATAGGCATCATGGGAAGCCGTGGGTAATGAGGGAGACATGGTCTTGAATAGGGGCTTTAGCCAGTTGGTTTAAAAATGAGTCTTTGCTGTCGATTCCACATCATCAGTACAGCTGCTTTCTCTATTGGCTGATGACTGCCATTGTCTAACACAGGACTTGAATCTTCCATGTCTATAAGGACCATGCATATAGCACAAAGAGCAGAAATCTAGGCAGCAATTCTTTCTCTTGAAACTTGTTTCCCACTCACATGGGCTACTTGTTTCTTGTAAATTTTAACAGATTTGAGTAGGAAAAAAACCAAAACAAAAGCACTTCTTTTGTCTTGCTGCTCAGCTCTGCTACATGCAACCTAAAGGAATGCAGTCTCAGAACCACAGCCTAAATTTAATTGCTGATACAAATCAGAAATGTGGATTCTTGTAAGAGTTTTTGCTTACTAACTATGTGGTCAAATACCTAAAGTTTTATCAAAATATGTTAGTGGGACAGTATTTTGAGGGTTAAACCCAATAGTTGATAAACCCTTTGTGGCCTCTACAGGTCTCTACAGGCCTCTACTGCTACTACTTTTAGATCATGGATGTAACAAATTAAGTGTTACAAATGCTGAAAATGAATGTTTCTTGTGCCTCCCTCCTGCCTTGTAGAATGTCCTCCCATGGAGATTTCCCCCCATAGTTTTCCTGCTTATGAGTTTTTGATGCAGAAAAAAAGTGGCCAAGATAACTGGCCAAGATATTTTGGGAGGTAGGTTTATTTTGTAAAGACTTGATGCTTAATATTTTAATTAGAATTTCATAATTTTTAATTATGTTCTCTTACCTACTTTCAGAAAGAATGTTAGGCAATAAATGTGTGAACTTCAGAGACTGGTGACATTTTAAATAGATATAGACTATTAACACCAGAGTCAGGAAAATGAGTTTTAGATGGCTGAAAAGACAAGTTGTCATTACTATAATTCTTGATGACCACATACAATATAAATGTCCCCACATTCTTTACTGAATGAAAGTCATTCATTGTTCTAATGGCTATGTACAGAAGTCTGAAGCTCTTTCAGGCACAGCAGGAAACTGTCATGATCAATTAGGATTTATACTTGTTCTTAGAGTAGGAATGGCAAATATTTGGTACCATTGCCTTCCTTACAGCTCAAATTTCCATAATTAATCAATTATTCTTTTCTATGTAATCAGGATATATACTCAGTAGCCTTCTCATCACAGGATGCCCACAGGCTAGACCCAAGCAATAGTTTAAGTCAGGAGGTGATGCTTCTGTATCTCTATCCTGAAGTTTACTGCATAAAGCTTCCTGTCACGAGGGGAGGAGAAGTACACCATTATGACCATTTTCCACAAGATATAATATCAACAACATGTAGGATACCATTTATTTTTTCTAGAACTGGCTACTGAGCCTAGACCCTCACACAAACCAAGTAAGCAAAGACTCCATCACTAGGCTACATCTCCAATTCTTTTAAATTTCCTAATATTTTGAGAAAGGGTCTCATTAACTTGTCCAGGTTGTTCTTGAATGTCTTCTATCGCCCAGCCTTGGCAATCCTTCTGTTTCAGCCTTCTATCACCCGGGATCATAGATCTGCATCTCCAGACCCAGCTCTATGTTTACCTAACATCTGAAAGTGTTTCAAGGTCGAGTATACCTTTACACATGATGTATATTACACAATAGCTCTTCAGAAAATATGGAGTTTAATGAAATGCCCAAAATAATCTGGCAGCTTCCTTTTAGTAAAGGACTTGGGGGACAATTTCCTTTTTGGTCTAAAACTCCCAACTCTCTCAGTCCAGTTCACTGACTTTATGTATAGTGTATCTGAGATCTTGAGAGGTTAATTCACTTGTTTGAGCTCATATTTACTTGAGTGGGCTACTCCACACTGGATTTGGGGGTGGGAGGTGCATGCTGGTACTAGCCCCTCTCTGTTGATACAAGCACATCATGCGACTCTAGAAGGCAGAGATTTGAAATAGGTTTCTTTGGGTCATCATGAAAGAGCTGGCAGGGTAGCAATTCTTCCACACAGTTTTAAGGAGTGGTCACAATTTTGTCACAGATGCTGGTGGCTGTCAGCATTCTTTGACTTGTGGCTACAACTCCCTCTCACTTACTCCTTCTACTAGATAACCTCTGATCTTGGAGTTCTTCATCACATCTACAAAGATCATTCTCCAACATTTGCAACTTCAAGAGATTAGGGCTGAATGCCTTTTTGGGTAGATGAGAGCCTGGAGGGTCACATTTAAGCTTACTGCAGTGGTTATTAGCATGGATGGTGGATTCATATGACCTAGCTTTGATTGTGATCTGCACTGGGTTAGGTTTCTATAGTTTTCATGAATAAAATGATGATAACTATAATAGTTACTGCATACTTGCTATGAAGATTAAATAAGGCAATAATAATAATAATAATAATAATAATAATAATAATAAGGCTATTAGGACAGTTCAGCTTCATTAAAATTCCTTCTTGAATGCCATCTCTTAGATAGTCATCTGTCCTACTCCCTTAAGTCAGCATAGCTGTGGAGTGTTCAGAGTGATGGCCATGCCATTAACTCATTTAACTTTCACCAAGAAGTCAAACTTCATTAGCTTCCCTTTCAAAGTAAGCTTGTTTCAAGTAAATGGCTCTTGATTTATGTAAACCCTGTCTTTCCAAGACATTCATGTTGCAGTGATGGTCTGGGGGCCATCTTCAATACTTTTGACAGATGTCTGGCCCCACATTAAGCAAACATAGTAGCTCTAGTATGCTTCACAGTTTTTTTTTAATTACTTCTCAACTAATTCCTTTTATAAGTGCAGTGGACAGAAGCACTGAATACACTTTTGATTCAAAAAATATTTTACTGCATTTTCAAAATGTTCCTTTATCAAATAAAATAATTCCACAGTCACATAAGACATTAATACTTGTGTTCTTAAAGGGAAAAAAATGTACCTGTCCTCCAATGGTGATGGAAGGGGCTAATTATGTTGTCACAGTAGAGTAGAATTTACACTTAAATCACAAAATTTGGCTGTTAACAGGAAATAACTGCCAAGAACCAAGCAACAGAGCACATTTGGGGAGAGTTAGATTCATCTTCAGAGCTTTGGGCACTTATTAAAAGTGAAAAATGCCTAGCTTAATATCTTAGGGCTTGCAAAGTTCACTATGGCTTTCTCTCCCAGAATCAGATTATCAGATCTGACTGTTTAAAAAAAAAATCATAAAAATACTATATTAAGCAACTCTTATTGGTTATAATTTAAAATGTAGGAATATAAAATAAAAAAGACAATATATTTTTTCACTTGCTTTTCCTTCCTAAATATTGTAAATGATGAGCACAGAGCCACCCAGCAACCAAATCAACTGCTCACATTGGCTATCATGGACAGTAAAGTCAAGAATTGCTCATGTGTCTGTAGCTGTATAAACTGAGGCAGACTTTAGGGAGATTGAAGACTTTGCTTAAGTTTCCGATTCAGTAAAAGGGACACCCAGACAGCTCTCCTGATAATAACAAACACCTCCAGTTTGTTATTGATAAAATACAGATGACAATAGGCTTGCATAGTAGGATTCCTGTGTTAAGTAGTGGCTAGAACACAGTTAGGCACAGTGTAAGGATGTAATGATGGTTACCAACGCTGTGTTTTAAGAAGAATGTGTTTTAAGAATGAGAGAAGGTAATAGATTTTTGACTCTTTTCTGTGTAACCTCATTCTGCTATTTAAGAGCTAAAGTTTTGGGCCCTTCTTCAGAACTGACCATGAAAACTTCTACAACATTGCAATTCATACCTGGGGATAGAGGTCAAGCCAGCATCTTTAAGCATATCAGCAGGAGGGCATGCTGACAACGTCTTTAATGTACCAAGGCCTGCTCTCCTTCATTGCACCGAGATCATTTAAACTGATGAATCTCAAGTGAACACAGTCCCTGAAGTAAAGATGTGCTATCCCAGCCATTCTTTCTTATTTCTGGACTCTAGGGCATTTACAGGACAAACACATTTGTATTCAGATAGTCTTGCCAAGGGGGTTTTTAGAAAGAAATATTTTAGAGTTGTAAGTCCAAATGACATCCGTTACGAAGAAGAGGAAGAGAGCAACAGCCACTCAAGGACACTTTTCTATTCACACTGCATCTTTAGTTCCCCAAAAAAGATTAGATGTCATCTCAATATTTTCTCAGGTATGTCTTAAGGATAAATAATAAGAAACATGCCAACTTTATGGATGAGGAACCTGACATTCCAAAACGTTAAGGCTTTCTTTGCTGGTTACAAACAGAATGCAATGCTTGCAGATAATGCTTTGGCAATTAAGCATTTAAGCCATAAACTTCCTTTTTCACATAGCATAAAATATACTTTAATGTCAAGTTTCTTCAGTCCTGGGGATACACGCCCTACCTATAACATAGGAATGGATGACTTTCCCCCAGAATTTAACTGTATGAGATAGCTCTCTATCAGTTACTTGTCTACCTCCTAAAATAAATGTGGGTTATAAATGCCCCTGAATTTGTGAGGTCTCATGAAACTTGAGAGCTTTTTCCAATAGACAAAAGCACACATATTTGGAAAATACATTCAGCCATGAGCTCTAGCTTTTAATCTTATCATATAAACCACAGTAAACTGTTTACTGCTATATAACTATTGAGTTCTAAATAAAACAAGAGTAAAATTGATAAAAAAAAATCCCCTCCCTTATATAACAATGCCTAAACTATGTAGTTAATCTCTTTAAAATCAAAATATGGGCCCTGCCATTTATAACACGACACTGGGAGCTTAATGATTGCCTAAAGGACTAGATCAAAACTCAGAAATGCACATTAGTGAATAAGCTATTTATTTTGGTATTGACAAATCTGCTATGTTCTGCCAAGACATTCAGTAGTAAGGTATTAAGTTCATGGTACAGCCCACGTTATTTAGAATGCCTAGCTAAGAAATACATTATTTGGGTAAACTGTTTAATGAGGTTTTTATGCTAAGTAGTATAAGAAAATAGGAAATTGGAGTGTAGCATGAAAGACCCTAGGACATGATTTTCATGAACATACAAACCAACATGAGAACTCCTGAGATTACATGTACCTTTAACTGGAGATACCTGAACACAGAGCTGCTAATGTCTTCACTCCTTTGTGACAGTGTGGAGACCTACACTGTTCCAGGCATCTTTTATTCTAGATATTTTTGATTCCTCATTGAACAATAAAACATCTTTGTCTACATGGATCTGACTTTCTAAGAGAGTCATGAGGGATACAATATAAACTGTCAGCATATAATACATCAAGAAATGTGTAGTAGAAGTCCCTAAGTGCTGTAAGAAGCAGCAAGAAATCAAGGAGGAGGGGGGTGCTTATGGGGATTTGTGGGAAAGCACAGAGGCAATCCTTTCCTAGAGATGTTCTGGAGTTCCTCAGAAAGTAAACTGGTTTTACTAAATGGACCAAAAAAAGTACAGCATTGTGCCATTCATTTGCCCAATGTTTTCATTTGTTATTTTCAGTTAACTTCATTTGTTTACCACAGCCACATGTATTCGAAGAGTTAGTTTTAGGCACTGGAGTTACAACACTAAAGCAGAAAAAGTCCTTGAACTTGGGGAGGGGCTGCATTCCTCTCGGGGAGATAATCAACACAAAGGAAAGTAGATGATAAAGGAGAACAGTGTTATCAGGAAAAATAAGTACTTAAAGGAATGGCAAGGTTGGGGGTCTGACAGATCCACATAAGGATGCAATTTCAGTAGAAACACAACTGAAAGAAACACGAGAGCTGGCCTTAAATAGGGGGAAGAACGTTTGAGATGGGAAAGAAAGGCTTGTGTAAATTGTCTGCCTGTAGAACGATACTATCGCCGTTTGGAAACGACGAAATGGGTGTAGTTATACACACCATGCAATGAGGAGAAATGTAGGAAGTCATGGACCCTTCATACTTTTGTACTGTAGATGAAAGGAACTTGCAATAATACATCAAATGGAAAAGAAAATCTTGAGATCTTCCTCCTGACCAAAACCAAAACCAAAAGAAGCAACAACAAAATGCTGTCATCGCCTCCCTTACTTGTTCTCAGGGTCTTGGCTAAAGCATCAACTTGGCTCTTGGACTGACAAAGCTTTTCCATATTCCAGCTACAGGATTTCAAGTAGAACAATGTTCTTTACTTAGAAAGTGTGGAAAATAATCTCACTCATCACAGAGTCCTTGCAAGGACTGAACAGCTAATACATACACATTGCTTCAGGAACACTTCCATCAATATTATTATGGTCATTCTATAGATTATGTGTCCTGACTAGCCATGTGGGACTTTGGAGCATATGCCCTGAGGACAATCTTAATCATGAGGTCCTATAAGTATGCACAGAAAACAGACCCCAAAGATTGGTATAAAAAGTTGTTTTCATTGATACGAGTTTCTATGCATTATATGGTTGAAATGCTCTTTTACATACGAGACTAAATGAAATACATTATTAAAGTTAATTTCATTTGCTTATATGTTTACTTTTGAAAACATAGACACTAGAAGAGTTTAGGGGACAGATGGAGCTGCCATCACCTTTCTATTGGATACAGATATCCTAGAAGACAGTGTGCCATATACTATGGACTCACAAATGTGAGCAAGGTTGATGCAAACTTCCAGGTGGTTCAAAATGCAATTCTGACCATGTGGAAAGGTCCAGAAGCTGTAGGAAGAGGGCAGAAAGGTCACCTTGGCTCTCCTTAATTCGTTCTAAAGAACTGTCCGACGCCTATCTGTGGTCAGCAGCCTCTGTGAGACTACTGTGACTTACGGGTTAGTACACGCGATTCAAGAGGAATTCCAATGAACTGTCCTGACATTTCTAGGAAGATGGATTCTCCATGCACATACATCCCACTGTCACAAGATTTGTAGGAGAGCAGTTACCATGTGGCTCACTCTTCTATCCTCAGGCATGGGGAAAATTATGGCCCCATGTTGTGTGAATCAGGGGACAACTTCAGCCTTCTGGATTGACAGCTAAAACAGACATCGAGGGGTGAAGGAAAGAGAGATTATTCACTTTTAAAGTTTGCTTAGGATGTGTAAGTTTTAAAAGAAATGTATAGAGCCATTGGAAAAAGTACCATGAGCATCTGCTTTCATTCACTGAGCACTGATTTGCATCTTTGAACTCTGCCACATGCTTGGAAAATTTATTTCTTTTAATCTCAAAGTAGTCCTATCATTTTCATGTCATGGTTCCTGAAATTAAGGCTCAGAGAGATTAGGTAATCTGACCAATGTCTCACTTGTCTGTGCTAGAATGAGAAATTGAACATAATACAGCCTGGTCTGGAGGCAAATGCTCTCAACTGTTACATTTATGATTGCTCTTTTCACATCGTTCCCTTCTTCCCAAATGACAATAATCAAAGAACAACCACCATCACTACCACTACTGTGGTATCTATAACAGCAAGACTACCGATCCCAAACATTCCCTTGACAGCATTGCTCAACAGTTTGCTTGGATTCTCCTTTCCTCCTTTATACCTTGCAGTTCTCAAATTGGCTTTGAAATCAAAACACTTGGGAAAGAATCACCTTCTCCTTAGGATGGTTGCTGGAGCATACCCTTGCGTGCGTTCTGAGGACGTTTCCCTCTGCAGGGGAGATTATTGCCCACCCAGGAAAACTGACACCTCTAGTATAAATGAAGGAGTTTGATGAGGGGAGGTATGTTCACAACTAATTTCTTGCTAAATATTTACTTTTAAATTTCTAATTTTTCCTTTATTCAGATTGTGTCACTAACTAATTTTCTATTTGATAGAGTTTAGATATGTGAACTATTGGTCATAAAGATTAATAGTTCATTCATTCCTCTTCACATATTTCTGAAAATAGAACTTTTTAATGAAAGAATGATGGAGGAATATAAATACAATCAGGGTAGAGTTTACTGATTTAACCTTTGCTTTACAGTTATGTTCAACTGTGACAAATATAAATTGGAATTGCTGTTTATGGGATGAACATCCACCCAGTATCACTATTCAAAGCACATTTGAATTTAAAGCTCATTTGGTGTGGGGAAGACTAAAAAATTCCACAAACATTGTGCTGCATGAGCAAGGTCAAGTTGGTAGGGAGCACCCTCAACAGAGAGAAGGTCAGGTCCTTTCTCTGAGTTTCATCATGATCTCTATCTCTGTCAATCAATAGTCATGAGTGAGATGGCATGCCTTGACCACATGCATGTGAGTTCAATTAATTATGAAATTATAGGCAAATAACTTGAGAATTTTCACCAAAGAAGAAGGTGCCAGGGAAGAGTTTGACTTCTGATTGCTTGAAAATGCCGAGCTCTTTAGAAGCAAGGAGTTCAAGAGTGAAGTTTAGAAAATGTAGCAAATATAGACAGGTCTTACATACACATACTAATTTTGATGCAGAAAATAGAAATAAGCATATTCACATATCTCTATAAAATTGGAAATAATCTTTTCTAATAATCTATGTACTACGAAGCTTATAATATACAAATCTGTTGTGTGGCACTCTGTAGCCTTTACAAACAGCTATGGATTAATTTGGTATCGAGCCTAGGCTGCAATTTTAAATATTTACTGTGCTTGATTCTCATGAGAATGTAGAAGAGTGGGATGAAGCCTCACTTCCATCACACTTCTATTTTCATTATAATTCTAAGCTAATTTTGAATTGATTTAAATCTTATATGGAGGGTGTGGGGCTGTTCCATTGGTGTTTCTTCTAAGCCTGAGCCCACCCATGGACAGTACTGGTGGTGAAACCCTCCCTTCTTTTTGGGAGCTGCTCAGGGTGAAGAAGCTGTTTCAGCCTGGGCCATAAACTGGTGGGAGTAGGAAGTGAAGAGGGAATCCACATCCTTGACTAGTCAATGTGGAGGAACAGAAGCCCCTTGTTTCCTTTGTCCCAAGGGCCATCCCAGCTCCAGGCCTTCCTGTGGTGTTGCCAACAGTGCACTTTCTCACTGTGCCTGATCCAATTGACTCAGTCCTCCACCTAACATCTGTAATAACCTTTGTGTGTTGTTCCTAAGAGCAGTCATTAATAGCTATCCTTTAAGGGTGTCTCATATCACAGCTACTTAATGGGAAATCCACCCAGGACACGAACAAATCCCTATGTAGATTCAGAGAGGGACATTCATCTTCAGGGTTTTCATAAGGTCCACAAAGAATTCTTCATCAGGAGTTTCATTCAGACATATCTATTAAACATATTGTATATCCAAGGCATTGTTCTAAGCCCCGAAGACACAAGGATATGTAAAATAGAATTCTTCACTACAAAGATCCCACTGTTATGAAACACAGCACTACAGCAAGGGAAAACAAGCAAACAAAACCCGACAACAGAGCTGGAAATGGGGAGAGGGAAGGAATAAAAATCTGCCAAAGTTTCAGGTTTTCTGAACACATTTTTTTTTTTACCCTTCCTTCCACACTCACATCCCAACACTCAACAGAAGCCTTTTATTTCTAGGTTTGAATTTGTGTCGAATCCTGGTCTCAGCACCTTTGCTGCTCCCTTCTGTTTCTGCCCCACGCAGGCCCCAAGCAGAAGCCACCTAACTTTTATCTTTGTCCTTCAGCATTTCTTCTCACTAGTGTGCAGTCGTTGATTCTGTGACTAGAGGGGAGATGGGCTTCTGCTGAGATTCCAAATCATACTAAAATCCCAATGTCCAGCACCTGCCAGGTCCTAACTCTTCACCCTCGCATTTTTCCTGACTCCCAGCCTCCCCTTCCTCTTGTCAAACAGGAATCCCATGTGTTTGTACTTGTCTGCTGCAGTTCTCTATACATAACTCCTTCCCTCCTGGTCCCAGGGTGGGCAGGGAGTCAGAGCTTGGCTTCACAGCAGACCTGACCTTTTTCTCCCAAGCATAGCATCTCCCCTGGCCCTGCTTGGTTTATTTCACAGCACACATCATCTGCCCCTACCTAATCATTATTTATTTTATCTACAGTTTACTTTGTCTCACCAGGTCACTCCCAAAGTATAAAACTGTCCAAGGACAAGGAAAAAAAAAAAGTTGATCAGATGTTTGCTGAAGAAATTAGCCTTTGAAAATCATGAAGATAAATACAGGCTGAAACAAGCAGGCACGAATTACAGTTGAAGGGCAAGGAAACTGAAATAGTTCAAATCCAAATAACATTTAGCAATCCTTAGTGATCAGAGTTGGAGGTGTTGGAAATGGAGATAGAGCACAGCATGTGCTGGTTACACAGTAAGATGTGTCTCCCTCCCCAATTCATACGCTTAATCACAACTTCCAGTAGCTTGGAATGTGATGACATTTGGAAAATGAGGCCTTTAAAGAGGTGATTAACTTAAAACAAGGCTGGATGGATCATATTCCAACCCAACTTGTTTCTTATAAGAAAGAGAAATGTAGACTCACAAAGAGACACCAGGGAAGGATCCCATGAGTCATTTGAGGACTCAATAAGAAGGCAGCTGTCTGCAAGGTCCAGAGAGGCCTCAAGGAGAATTGAAGCCTGCCGACATCTCGATCTTGGACCTCTAGCTTTCAAAACTATAACAAAGAAAATTTCTGACTTTTAAGCCACCTAGTCTCTGTTGTTTTGATTTGGAATTTTGCATTTATCCGACAATTCTTTGCTATTGTGAAGTGGGGTGGAAGTGAGATGAGGCCTGTGTTTTAGGAAGCTTGGACTGATTGAATAGAAGACTGAGTGGGGACACGAGCTCACCAGGAAGTGTCATAGATCTAGATCAAGAGGAAAGGAAGCCAGAGATGCGTGTGTTGACATCAGTCAGTACTGAAGAGATGTTGTGACATATTAATGTGATATTGACATCTGCCACAAAATATGACTTAATAAAATGCAGTGGTATAAGTTCAGCAAATAAACCATGAATTTCAGTGGTCACAACATCTGTTAGAAAGACTGTCAACATGGCCTGTAACATAGGCTCTATCAGCCTTCACAAAGGGGCTCAGTGGAGGTAAGGGCTCATCCATCCAGATTAGCACATCAATAAATCAAAGAAGCTTTACAATGAAATCTCTGTAACTATGTAAAACAAAAATGTTCCTTTCATTTCATTGATTATCCTTGCTTGAGAGACACTTTTGCCCTCTTTCTGAACTGTAATGTTTTAGAAATGAACATTTTCGGAGTGTGTTCCAATGCACTAGCATAGCTTTAGTGTAAGCAAGGAACCTTGGCCTGGGGACCTCTAGTTCCCATAGAAACACTGTTTAACAACTAAAAACAAAACAAAACAAAATCCAGAACAAAAGACAACACATGGTTCTACTATGGTCTGACTGCCATTAGATCTAAAAACAAGTCAAAATCTAATGGGAGTTCCTCAGTACTTTGAAGAAAGAATTAAGGAGATTTCAGAGGAACTATGATTCAAATGCAGAACTCTGGGGGCAGTTTTGGAATGGGAACTCTGAATCGAGTTCTTTGGTGTAAGATCAACCTCTGCCTAAGCTTTCAAACCTCCCCATCTATTTGGACCCAAGAAAGTCCGAATTCACTAACTCACAGGCAATGCGCACATATGCCTTCCGACTCTTCGTGGTGCCTGCTGAACTCCAGGCCACACACTGGCACCAGTAATCTTCAGGCCCAAACAGTTCCTCCACTTGCTGGCGTGAAATCTCAATGCTCACTTCTCTCACAATGAGACCTGACAAGAGAAACAAAGGTTCAAGTCAAGAGAAGACCTGCACATAAAACATGAAGCAAGCCCCCCCCCCCCCTGGCCAGGGATCCCATTTGAAGTCATCAACCTCCATCCAGATATTGCCTCCCACCTATCATTTTCTGAAGACTCCAATTACTGCAGTCCATGTATTTATTCTTTTATTTGCTATTTCAAGACTTCAATACTCATCTGAAGATGAAAGTGGAGTAAATCTATAACCCCACAAAATCGCATTTCCTCCTATCTAATTCGATAATATTCATCTCCTACCAGGTTACATCCCTGTTACTAAAATGGTATCATCTTGGCTTTCAAGTTTCCTCAAGATTCTATGTTATTTATATAGGTTGTGGCTAAGATGCACAGGTATTGTAAACAGCTTTTTACAATGGAGTCTTCCTAGTACTTCAAGAAAAGAAAGAAAATAACCCAAATCTATAAAATCAGTGGTCATAATTTAAAAACCACTTTAACAGATTGGTTAGAAAATATAACAGCACATCATTTTTATTGTAATACATTATACCTTCAGTTATCTAGAGAACATATGACTTTTAAAAGGTTTTCCTGTACAATAGTTTGGAAGTTCACATGTTTACCAGTAATTGTAATGTATTTGAAATTCCAAAGAAGTGTCTTCAGCTACAGTGTTGAAATAATTCAAATTTCTGTTTCTTGTGTAACAAAAATTGAACCAAAGATTACCATTTCAATGGCATTTATTTGAGGTATTATGGTGAGTTCAGATATTCATGCTGCAGTGTGTCTCTTTGCAATGACCAGGAGAAATTAACTGAGTGATATATGTGGGCAACTGCCAGTTCACCAGGATTGAATGTACACATTTCCAGAATAAAGTGTTCATTGAGAGCAATAGCCGAACACCCATAGAGAGCAAGGGAATTTTCTCTGAGCCAAGTATGTACACAGTAAGAATGATAGAATGAATTGATTTTGTCTATTAACTTTATATCCATCAATCCATTCATTGTTCATTGATATTTACCAAGTATGCTAAGAATGATCACATAGGAGTTACTTTGTTTACATTATGTGGTAAGAGGTACTCAAAATATAGGAAGAAACAATAAAGAGAATTAAGAGATTAGAAATCAAAAAGACCACCAAACACTATCCAGAGAGAGCAGAGGTATGAAATAGAAGTAGAGACAAGAAAGGGTCCAGTTTGGACATTTGTATTCTAATAGTTCTCAAAGTGTGACTCCCAGAATGGCATTTTTGGCATCACTTGAGGGCCTGTGGGAAATGCAAATTCTGAGACCTTACTCCAGATTCATTCATTAGGAAACATTGGAGACAGGACCAGCCAGTCTGTGGGCTTTTAAGAAGCCTGCCAAGTAAGTAATGACATATGCTAATTTGGAGAATTCTTCTATACAATGCTTAAGACTTTGGATTTCTTTCTGAAAGCCATGTATATCATTGAGGTGTTTTAAAGTAGATGACTTGGGAAGAGAACTATTGAATACATTTGTGAGATAGACAATATCTATACATTTGTAGACATGTGTTTGGACTTTAATAAGCTACAAAGTATTATGATGCTTAAAAATGTTTTTATGATGGGTGACAGGAAATGGTATTGCTTCTGGAGACCTTGAAAGGGAGATATCTAAGATGTATTCAAACCATTTTAGAGAAATCAGAGAAATTCATAGGCACCCAACAGAGATAAGAACCAACTGGAATGAATGGCATTTTCTATCAAGAACTGATGGGGTTCGTGTCATAGGCCCTTAGATCTCCTGAAAACTGAATTTTATTGAAGCCTGGGAAAGCATGTATTACATATCCAGGGCAGGACAAGATCCTGAAGGAACAACTCTGTTGTCAAATTTATAATTTAATATTATTTTAAAGTTTGAACATTATTAATTCTTTTATATTTATTTAACAGACAGTTTAAAAGGCACTTTCTGGTAAATGGCATAGTCCAACCCTTAGTTCAGCTGTGAAAAGGACACAAAGAATTATACTTATCAACATCTAGCTAATACAACAAGCTTCATAGTAAGAATCCTAAGCAAAAACTTTTCTTTTTATTTCCTGGGTCTTCCTCAGGTCCCAGTTTTCTAACCTTGTTGCAGTTTTCCTCATTAATATCTCGAAATCACTCTGCTAAGTAAAGGAAGACAGCCTCCATTCTCAACCCCACCTCCTTTTTCTCCTTACTCTCCCCATTTAATGCTTTCGTCTGCCTTTCTTGCTAAAACATGCCGTCTTTATATGGAAGTCCAGTTACTGGAAACAAAGTTCTTCCTTCAAAGTTGTTGCAGGAAATTTACAGTCACCAAAGGGCTGATAAACCTGCAGTGTGTATTTACTTCTAGCTATAATGGCTCTTTCTAAAATGTAGAACAGCAACAAATGGGTTACGGATATTAAAACCACATACAAATATTTTTTGTCCTGAGATGATAACCTCAGGTTTCACTCCCCTCCCATTTACTTGAAGTAATTACTGGCAACCTAATTAAATGATGGTGGAACTTCACCAGGTCCACTATATCTGTGAGACTGAATAGGTTTGTGAATATTTCTGTTAACCACAAATCCAAAGCCTTTTAAGAAGCCACAGACCAACTCTTCTGCTACTGGAGCTATTCATACTATGAATGTTCTGAATTATGTGGCCCAGGCTCCCTGTGGGCACTAGAGTCCAGCACACATGGAGGGCTTTCTTCAGCTTTACAGACACCCCATTCAGGAGCACATGAACTAATTACAGTTGTGTACAGTTGCTTGGCCACATGGCCCACACCGTTTACATTCCCATATTGGGCCAATGGCCAAGTAAGAAAGGACTGCAGCATGAAGTATCTAAATATTTAGAGCTCAGGATTCCCTGGAATCCTTTGCATTATTCAGGCTCTCAGCTACACAGTTATGTACAGTTTTTTTTTCATTGCCGTAAGTAATTTCATTACCTATGACATCTTGCTCATCAAACAAGAGCCTAGCGATTTCAGTAAAAAGTAAGTAATATCATTTCTCTTTGAAAGAAGAATTTCACAGCTTCTTGAAGTCCCGAGATGCAAGAAACAAGCCTTCTCAAAATCTGAAAAACCATCAGCATTTCTTCCAAGGAAAACTGCTTTGAAGAGACTTGGGAACTTGAAATTGGTTTCAGGTTATTTAGGGGTTAGGGGAGTGCTACAGGATTTACACAAATACAAATGAGTGGTTTCCATCACATCTGATAACATCAAAGATTTCTCATCACTTTCTTTAATAGTGGCATCTCAAAGATGCAGGCTGTTTGAAGTTTGCAGTCATTTGTGTCTATAATAGATTTCATTGTTGTTTGGGAACCAGAGTGCAAGGAATTTATTAGCTTGTTATATCAAGAACTCTTACAATGAGTATGAATGTGCACGTGGTAAGAGGAAGGTTCAAATGGATATGAAAATCCAGATAGAAGTTCAACTCTCTGATTGCATCCTTGTGAGACTCTACATAAATAAAAAAAATGAGACTTATATATTACTATAATTTGATCACGAATACATGTGTAATTGATTTTTAAGCACCCATATCCCCATAGAAATATGATATTTAGTCCTGTCAAATGACTGTCTTAGAAGTTTACTAATGTCAGATATTTTGTTAAGTTGTATAATTGAAAAGACAGGCCAAACATCACTCAGCCTGAAGATGTTAATTTATTGCATGAAAGTTCTTCTTTATAAATTAATTCCTAAAAGCTATATACCAACCCACTACAATCATCCCAGAGATCTATGGATAGATCAACATACAACATAAATTAATAAGTGTAATCCAACACATAAATAGACTCAAGGGCAGAAACCATATGATCTCATTAAATACAGAAAAGATCTTTGAAAAAATTCAACATCCTTTCATGACAAAAATCATGGACAGTCTAGGGATACACGGGGACATATATCAACATAGTAAAGGTAATATACATAAAGTCCATAGCCAACATTATGCTAAATGGAGAAACACTCAAAGCATTTTCACTAAAATTAGGAAGTGTAGAAGGGCATCCACTCTCTCCACTAATATTCAACATAATCATTCAAGGTTTTGACTATAGCAATAAGATAAGAGAAGTAGATAAAGTGAATGCAAATAGAAAGGGAAGAAGTCAAAGTATCCTTACTTGCAGATGATCTATCTATATACATAAAATAACCTAAAGACTCTACCAGAAAACTACAAGTGACAAATACATTCAGCAAAGCAGTAGGATATAAAATTAACACACAAAAATCAGTATCCTTCCTGTATACCAACAGTAAACATACTGAGAAAGAAATCAGAGAAATAATACCATCCATGATAGCCTCCACAAAATTAAAATTTCTTGAAATATTTCTAATCAAGGAAGTGGAATACTTGTATAGTGAAAACTTTAAGACACCGAAAAAAGAAATTTGTGTGACTAACCAACCAATTTATGATTGGTTTTAAGGTCCACTGCATGAGATGGAACCCATCCCTGACACTGTTCCTGTGGCCAAAAACCTGGCAGTACATAGGTCAGGGGCCTTTGGGACTATTGTGCTAAAGAAGCATAGCAACAAAACGACTGTTAAGGACATTCTGCTATAATCATAGATCAGTGTCTTGCTCAGCCGTCATCAAAGAATCTTCCTCCTGCAGTAAATGGAAACAAATATAGAACCATAGTTGGACAATGCGCAGAGAGTGAGAGGCATTGGTGCACTAGGTCCTAAATAGGGTGTCTCCATCAATTCTCTCCTCTCACACCTAAGAAAATCCTGTGGAAGAGGAGACAAAAATATTGTAAGAGCCAGAGGGGATGAAGAACACCATGGAACACATATGAAGTCACAGAGACTGAGGGAGCCGCAAATGTTCCTAATGTTTATGGGTTGATAGAATTAATTTCATGAAAACATCTATCTTATCAAAAACAACCTACAGGTTCAATAGAGTCCCCATTAACATTCCAAGACAATTCTTCACCAAACTGAAGAAAAAAATTTTCAAAGTTCACATGGGACCACCAAAGAACCAAGATAGCCAAAACAAACCTAAATGACAATAATACTTTAGGAGTTATCAATATGAATGATTTCAAATTATATTACAACAGTATAACAGAAACCCCAGCATGTTACTGACATAAAAACAAAAACATCAATCAACTGAATAGAACTGAGGACCCAGATGAAATCCCAGAGCCCTATTTCCAGATGATTTTGACAAAGAAAAAAAAATGTTGGAGGAAAGCCAACAAATGGTGCTGGTGAAATTGGATAGTTACATGTTAAAAGAATGAAATTAGATATGTGTCTCTCACCCTGTAAAAAATTCAACTCCAAATGGGTAAAGGACCTCAACATAAGACATGACATCCTGAGTCTGTTAGAGGAGAAAGAAATATGTTTCAACTTAGAGGCATAATAAAGGAACATTTGAACAGGACACTAGTCACACCAGCATTTGGATCAACAATTGAAAAACAGAACTTCATGAGACTAAAATGCTTCTTTACAGCAAAGGACACCATAATTCCAGTGAAGAAGCAGCCTTCACTGAGCCTGCAGAATCAGAAAAATCTTTGACTGCTGCTATATATCTGAAAGATAGTTAGTGTCCAGGATATGCAAAATATCCCCCCAAAAAACTGAACACCAAGAAAGCAAACAATCCAATTAAAAATTGTTTTATGAAATTAAACAGAGTTTACAAAAGGAGAGAAAAAATGGATGAAGAATATTTTTAAAGGGTTCAATATCCATATCCATCAGACAAATGAAAAGCTTGAGATATTATTCTGTTGTAGAATATTATTGTAATCAGACAAAGATGTGTTACATTTGTTTATGTTTCAGAATATTACTTTAACTGTGTAAAGGTGTGTGGCTTTTGTTTATGTTGCATTTGTTTAATTATGTAAAGATGTGTTGCATTTGTTTCATTTTGCATGCCTGAGGCACATGATTGATCTAATAAAAAGTTGTATGGTCAATGGCTAGGCAGGGGAAAGATAGGTGAGTCTGACAAGCATAAAGAACAAATAGGAAGAGAAATCTAAGAATGAAGGGAACAATGAGAGAAGGAGGAGAGATCCAGGGATATACCCAGGGCAAGAAGGCAGACAGACACCAGCCAAACAGCCAGAGAAGCAGTGAAAGTGAGATATACAGAAATAAGAAAGGTAATAAGCCTGACGTAAAAGATAGATAAAGAGAAACAGGTTAATTTAAGTTAAAAGAACTAGCCAGAAACGTTCCTAAGCTAGGCTGATCATTCAAAACTAATAATAAGTCTCGGTGTCATGATTTGGGAGCTGGTTGGTGGCCCCAAAGAAAAGGCTTGGTACATTACCCTAGTCAGAATGACAAAAAAAAAAAAAAAAAAAGAAGAAGACAACAAATGTTAGCATGAATATGGGGAAAAACAGACTTATTCAGTGTTGATGAAAGTGCAAGCTGGTGCATCCACTATGCAAATCAATGCAGAAGTGCCTTAAAAAACTAGAAATAGTGTATCCAGCTACACTTCTTTGCATACTTCCAATGGACTCTTTATCCTACTAAAGAGACACTTTCTTATCCATGGTCACTTTTGCTCCATTTGCAATAGCCAGGAAATAGAAACAGCCTAAATAATTAGCCTATCAACTAATATATGGATAATAAATGTAGTATAATGGAATATTGTGCAGTTATAAAGAAAATTAAAGTTATGTCATTCACAGGTGAATGGACAGAGCTAGAAATAATCATTCTGAGCAAGATAAACTAGATCTAGAAAGACAAACACTCTGAATACTAGACTTGAACCTTCAGATAAAAGTGTTTGAACTGCAGTAACCACAGAGGTTAGTAAATCATGTCCACGAGGGGACTTCAAGGGAATGGGAAGATAGAATGCAAGTGATATAGAGGTGCACAGCGAATAAAGAACAGAAAGAATTCAATGGGTTAGGGGATGAAAGGGCAATGTAGACAAGAGAGTATATGGAGAGACAATTAACACTTAATATCTTTAAAAAGAATTTAAAATGGAACTACCATATAACAGGGAGACAATGTGTTTCCCAAATACCATAGATTACCATACACAAAGCCAAGTTCCAGATACAGGTTACTTCTTTTTTTATGAGTTTTTGGCCAGTGGGGACCCCTAGATCTCTCCCCAAAACATAATAGGCCCTTGCCATTGTTTTGCCTATCCTGCAGAATGTGATGATGGTACCTTATTGCTGAAGACACCACACACTTGAGTCATAAAACACAAAAAAAATCAAGTTTGTACCAACATGGAAGTGTCATCCCTACTAGCTATCTTTAGTAATGCTAGAAGGTTCTATACATAGTACTAGGGAGGAAAATCAATCAGTAGTCTCACCCACCTATGACCTCTACAAGCTATAACAACTTCTGGCCTGGCAAGTTAATGCTCATTGGTATAATAGTGGTACAAATGAATGTTATGGGAGTAACCAATCACATGCTGGTTGGATTTAAAGACAACTCTATAAGTCAGAACTCATACCTGATACCACTAACTAGACCAATAACCTGTGGCTGTCTAGGTCATAGATCCTATGGGGGAACCTAGTACTATTGCTCTGCTAAATAAGCACAGTAATAAACTGTATCCTGTTATTATCTTTATAACCATAGACCAGTACATCACTTAACTCTCATCAGAGGTAATTCTTTTTTAAGTATCTAGCTATTAATACAAAGACTCACAACTGGTCAATGTACAGAGAAAAAGAGACTGTGGTACATCTATATTATACCTTCTTATATCACGACTCAGGGATCACTGTAGAAGAGCATGTGGAAAGAGTGTAAGAGCTACAGGTAGTGGGTATCTATAATGAAACCGCATTTGTTAGACATGGCAGGGCCACTTGATACATGAACACATAGAGGTTGCATGTACAAGACTTGCAACAGACCGGGACAGTAAAAATCCAAGCCTTGGTGGGGAAGAGGTCTTATGAGGTCCCACCTCTACCTGAAGAGCTATTGACAATTGACGTGTGCTAGGGGAGGAAGAGATAGTTTTGTTTTATTTTTAGGGACACAGCTCCTGAGAGCTGAAAAATATTCTATGAGGCTGTCTTATATCCATTCATATACAGGCAGCACTAAGTGGGAATCAGTGAGTTTTTAAAAAAAAAACACATGAAGTTTTCAGGGACAGAAGATGCCGGGGGATATTGCAGGGGAAGGGAAAGGAGGGGGATTTGATTGAAACAAATTATATGCATACATTAAATCATCAAATAAAAATTACAAGTTAAGTTTACACAATGTCATAAAACATTTTTTCAAAATGTTCCATCTGTGTCTGCGATACAGTCTGAGTGTTTCACTGAACCCCATCCTAAGCAAACAGACTTTGGGGTTATGCATGCCTGAGCTACAGGTCTCATTCCTCATAATGATTTTATCTTTCCTATGGTAAAAACAAGTTATGGGACATCATATCCCACAGGCTTGCCAATTTAGCTTCCTTTACAATCCCTTTAATGGAAACAGAGCTGTAGAACTCTGCCAAATTTCATTCCAGGACATTCACAGTTAGGACACGAGCTGGTGGGAAATGCACAAAGTTGCAGGTAGTGCTGCTCTGGAATGCATTACAACACTTTATTGAATTAGTGTGGTCTCCTTCTCAGGCTCTCATTCAGATCCTAATCCTATTAGTCTTCACTAATATGATCTGAAATATGAAACATGCCAGCTCTAAATATCTTAATGTAAATTAAATCACAAAACACCTTGTCATTCTTTAAAAGGATGTCACATGTTAAAAATTGATAGTTGTTCTAACAACCTCTACCTCTCACTATAAGAATGAAAACATGATAACTCAAAAGGTAGAACTTTACAATTAAGATACCAGTTTATGTTAGACAAAGTTATCTGCTAATCTTTAAACTACAACAAGGAAGGAGGACACTATAAAAAAATTAACTACGTTTGAGACATTTTTTTTTTGTGAATTTTACTGTAGCAGTCAATATATAAGTAGACTAATATAAATAAAATTATTTCATGCAATTGAGAATTGATATACAGTAGTATGCTAGCTTGATTATGGCTATAATTTTGTTAACATTACTTGTCTTTGAGATAAAGATGAATTTAACAAATGAACAGCTTAAAAAGACAGTCATGAAGAAACAGAAAATCTGAACATATCAGTGATGATTGATGATTGATGAGATTGAATCAGTAATGAACTGTCTCCCACCAAAGAAAATGCAGGGAGTGGTGGTTTTATTACTAAATTATGCCAAATATTCAAAGAATGAATTCAAAGGTTAGTTCTTTTCAAAATCTTCTCAAACTTAAAGATGGATTCTTTTTTATTTCCTCTTACTGGCTAGCATTGTCCTTATATGAAAACTAGACAAGGAAAGTATAAGCAAAAGAGAAGTCAATGACCTAGAAAAACAAAGAGGTGAAAATCCTCCAAATATCAGTGAGCTGAATTCAGGAGCCTGTTAAAAGGATTGCACATTATTATTAAGAGGGTTTTATTTCTCATATGGAAAGAAGGTTCAGCATACACATATCAACTGGTGTAGTATATCACAGTAATAAAATGATGGAAAAATTTCTGATCATCTCAGTTTGAAAAAGGTGCTTTAAAAAGCTAATACCCATTCATGGTTTAAAATAATTGTCTCAACAAGTTAGACAGAGAATGCCTATATTGCAACATAATAAGAGCTACATTTTAAAAAAGATTTATTTAATAAATTGTATACTAATAAAGACTTTTTGTAGCAACCCATAATGGGTACAAATAAGGGCTATATCTGATGAACCCTCAAGTAGCATTATATTTATAGGAAGAATTGAAAGCATTTGCTCTAATTCCTGGAGCAAGACAGAGACACCCCTCCTCACCACTTTCATTTAACAGTACTTAATGGAAGTCTTTATCAAAATAATCAGACAAAAAATAAAGGACACCCAGAGAGGAAAGGAGGAAGTTGTACTGCCACCTCTTGGATAATAACATCTTGCATATAGAAAATTTTAGATTCCACCAAACACCCCACCCCATGCCCCTCCAAAAAAAAAAAAAAGACAAAACCAAAAAATCCATTTCAATTGATCAACAAATCTATTAAAGTTGCAAGATAGAAAACCAACACACACACCAACACACACACACACACACACACACACACACACACACACACAGAAAAAAAATCCGTGTTATTTCTGTACATTAATACCAACCTAGAAAACTGAAGTAAACAAGCCCAATTATAATACGCATAGAACAAACAAACAAAAGAAATAATTTAATAAGGAGATTAAAGAGCTTTATAGTAAAAGCTACCAAAGATTAATGAAAAAAATTAATAAAAGATACAGATGAATAGAGAGATATCTTTTGTTCATGGATTGGACAAATTAACATTGGTAAAATACTCGTACTCCTAAAACAATCTACAGATTCAATATATTCTCCATCAGAATGGCAATGCTATCTTTCACCAAAATAACACCAGGATCATGGAATTTATAGGAAACCAAAGAAGATACCCAGTGAAGTATTAATAAATAGCAAAAGATGAAGGCATTACATTATACAATCTCAAGTCTACCCTAAGTTTACAGTAATAAAAACAGTGTGGTCCTGGAATGAACACAGACACATGTACCAAAGGGAAAAACAAAAGGGACAGAAGCCAATTACACCTTCCCAGTCAATTGGGTTTCAACAAAATGTCAAAAATACACAATGGTGAATGAACAGTCTTCTTAATGATAGTAAAATTGAATTTCTACACAAAGAAAAATTAACAGACATTCATCTCTCATAATAGAAACCATATCCATATATCATCTCAACATGAATTAAAGACTTAAAACTATGACTCAAACTGGTAGCACTGCAGAAAATGGACAGCACTGGTTTGGGCAATGTTATTGCTTAAAAAAAAAAACAACAACAAAACACAGACACTTGTACAAGAAGACAAAAACAGAGTACCAGGATTTCATCAAACAAAAAGCTTTGTAATAAGAGCTTAACATCCCAAATATAGAAGGTACTCAACTGACAATCAAGAACAAGTAATGTTGCAGCATGTATGTTTAACTATGCAAAGATGTGTTGCATTTGTTTAACTATGTAAAAATGTGTTGCATTTGCTCAATGATGTAAAGATATATTTCTGGTTTACCTTGTCTGCCAAAGGTACCTGATTGGTCTAATAAAAAGCTGAATGGACAATACAGAGGGAGGAAGTTTAGCTGGAACTTCCAGACAGGGAGAGTAAGTAGGAGGAGGAACTTAGGTTTGGGAGGGGAGAAAGAAAATGAAATGACGGGGAGATGCCTGGGGCCAATCAGTCAGACACGAGGAGGGAAGAAAGTAGGACATACAGAATGAAAGAAAAGTAAATAGCCCCAAGGCAAAACACAGATGAATACAAACAGGTTAAATTAAGTTAAAAGACCTGGTGAGACAAGCTTAAGCAAAGGCTGAGCATTTATGATTAATAATAATGTCTGTGTCTTTATTTGGGAGCTGGTTGGTGACTCAAAGAAAATGCCAACTACCACGTAACTGGTTAAAAAATGAGCAAAAGACTTAAACAGACATTTCTTGACAACTGACATAAAAGTGCCAAGTATATGAAAGGAGATCCAAAAGCATAAATAATGTTAAATTAAAAGTATATTAAAATCAAGAGTTATTTCACATCAGAGTTAGAATGGCTATTGTTTACAAAGGACAAAAGTTAAGTGTTGACAAAGGTGTGCAATAAAGGAAGCTCTTGACATCATTGGTGGGACCCTAAATCATGACAGCCTTTATGAAAAACAGTGTGAATGTTTATTAATTAAAATTAAAAGCAGAAGTAGTACCAAAGCAATTCTATGATATAACTAGATATAACTACAGGCATTTCTTTGAACATGTCCATGAGTGCACATACTGAAGGCATTAGCCAGAAGCTCTGCTATTTAAAAGTCTGCAGTAGTGAATATGGGGAAAGATAGCTAAAATTAAGGGCCTTTTGGAGGACAGTATAAAAACCTAATACAGTAGAAGCTGCCCAAAATATTTACATATATGAAGGTGATCTAACTGAAATTGACAAATAATGAGGGAGTCCAACCAGCCATCTCTTCTCACCAAATGAAGCCTCTAGTACCAGGATTGGATTACATCTGATTGAGTTATTGGCCAAAAGGGTCCCATGGGAATCCCCAAACAACTCAGGCTATTGCCATACCATAGGCTTCTCTCCATGAACTGACAGCAAGGCCCTGTTGCTGAAGAGAACACCTACACAACTGATTGAGTATGGAGAAGTTGAGAAAGTGCCTATATAGAGCCTTCGCTCTTACATACTAGTGTCTTTGGTACATGAAGGTTCTTTGCATGCTACCAAAAGAGAAAGGTGAATACCAACCCAGGCACACACCCTTTGATCTACAGTTGTGTCTTGTCTTCACAATATGCTAGTGCCGTGGTGGCACAAAGCTTGTGGGAGTAACCAACCAATATCTGATTTGATTTAAGGCCCACTCCATGAGATAGAACTCATACCCAACATTCCTTGGGTGACCAAGAACACGAGACTAAACATCCCAGAGATCTAGGGTAAAACAAAATACCACTATTCTAAAACAAAACAAAACAAATATAGAAATAAAATGACTCCTAAGGACATGTATTCATAGATCAATGTCATCATCAGAGAAGTTTTCTCCTGCAGCACATGGGAACAAATACAGAGACCCACAGCCAGACTTTAAATTAGAGAATGAGAGATCTTGGAACACTTAGCCCTAAATAGATGTATCCATCAAATCCTTCTTCTCAGGGCTCAGGAAATCCCATTGAAGAGGAGGCAGAAAGAGTGTAAGAGCCAGAGAAGATAGAAAAATCCAGGAAAGCAAAGCCCTCAAAATCAACACGTTCAAAGCTTATAGAAACTCACAGAGACCAAGGCTGCATATCTAGGGCCTGCTTGGGTCTGCACCAGGTCCTTTGTGTATGTATAGATTATGCTTTTCAGGTTAGGGTTTTTATGGGATTTCTGAGTATATGATCATGTGTGTCCCTGTTTCTTGTATCTTTTCTTGGACTCTTTTTCTTCTGTTTGTTTTGTCAAATTCTGATGTGTTAGGTTTTGTTTTACCTTATATTTTATTATAAATAAAATAAAATCTATTAGTTTTATAGCGAAAGACAGAAAGGGAATGGATCTGGATGGGAAGGGAGATGGGAAGGAACTTGGGGGAGTAGTTGGAAAGGAAACCATAATCAGGATATATTATGTGATAAAAAAAATCTACATTCAATATAAGGGGGAAAAAAGTCTGTCTTGTGTGGATTATACTGATTCTTCAGCTTATTTAAAAATAAAACCCAATAGTTAACATAGGCACAGTCTGTCTCATCATGGCTTATAATGTAGTTCTATGCACTATTCTCTATGTTGATGTATTTAATAAGAGGGGATCACAGTTCAGAAAATTCTGAAGCTCTTTGAAGAAAGCTAGGGTGAACTTCACTTAGACAGAAATTGGGGAAAACAGAGAACTGGACCATTTGAGATTATTACTGAATCATGGTTTAAGTACAAAGATATAGGGAGGTATCTAAGATAATTCAGGAAGAATATCATGAAAAAGAAGAGCACAGACCATTAGAGGTAAAGGAGCTCACATGTCCTGTGGAAAGAAATGACTGTTGAATGAGGCAGAAGACAGATTCATAGTAAGCGCTGAGCGGCAGTCTGAAATGTGTGCTGTGTGGAACAGGAAGACTGGAAATTATAAATAGGTGAAATGACATTTTAAAAAATGCCATATGCTTTAAAGAGATTAATCTATGTTTACTAGTAATTTGACTTGAAGAGAATTTCAATAATTTTCATTTTAATTATTATAAAATTGTTTCAGATCTATGACCTTACATCAAGTCATTTATCAGAAGTGTTGAGAGCTTTTTTTGTGTGTGTGACCTTCTGAAAACACTGATAATGGAAACCAGGCATATGTGTCAGGAATAATAACCATTCGCACTGCTGGTCTTTGATTCTGCATTTACTCCAAATGACTTGGAATCAAGCATTAAGAGCAGTCATCCTGGAGTGACCGCCCTTACAAAAGTCCAGATTCCATATACTGTCTTAGGGATGGCAGTTTCGTTTCTCTTAAAACTAGTATGTTTCCTCTTCTTAATAAAACCTTTAAAAAGAAAATGTAAAGTTTGAGTTTTTAACATTTCAGCCTACTTGGGACTTTTATTATTGCAATGGAACAAACTCCTATCAAACTCATAATGTGGGGATTAATGTGGGTAAGAAAATTAATTCTCCTCTCTATATTTGACCTGTCATTTTGTAAATCTTAAAGTTGTTAAGGCTTCCAAACATAACATGAGATTTTCTGTTTATTTATTTTAGTCATGCTGGGTTGCAAGAAAAAGATGGCAATAAGATTAGAAATGCAGTTTGATATCTGAAGTTATTTTTAAGATTTCTGCTTTCAGCCAAATCCTCTGGAATTTTACCAATCCCGTGGGGCCTAACTATTAAGACATATAGTGGCACTGCCATGCATCGTGAGCGGAAGTGTGCTCACACAGCTCTCTGATTCCTTATGTCGCTATCCAATAACATATGGAAGGCAGGACATTCAGCCACTGGATTGGAATTTCTAAGTAGGCTAGTTCTGAATAATTATGGACATAATACACAAACTTCATATTTAAATTAAGGTATAAATGGGTGAGCAAGTCATGACTTCTGGAGTCTTCTCTTTTCTGCTATACCACAGGGGAAGTACTCAACAGGTTATATGCTGTATCAGGTCTAGAATAATGTTCATAACATATTGAAGGTTTATAGAAAAAGACAGATTAATGAAAAAAATTCCCCGAGGACATTATACGTATCTATATGAGAGATGTGCCATTATATTTTAGAGGAAAGAAATGTTGAGTCATGACGGTAGCTATATAACTTCAACTTGCACAGAAAGATGGAAAAAAACTATAATTTAAACTTTGAATATGGTAGGCATTCACACCCAAATTGAGGGACAGCATAATTATTATGCTCTTTAGAGCCTCCATCCTTTTCTACAACAGCTGAGAAAATACAGATTTAATATAGTGAAAATATTCTTTTCACCTTCCTTTTTTTAAAAAAGAACTGTAATAACACAATTATAACTCACCAAGTCCAAGGAGGACAACTTCAACCTGAAACATGAGCTTTTGAATCCCATTTTTACAGAGAAAGAGATCACTGTATGGTCTGATATTTTCAAAATACTATTATATCCTGAAAGCCTTTCTGTCATTCTGGAGGGAAAACTGATTTCCTGAAAATACCACCACCAAGTATAATATGCTTCCTTATTTTCTCGTTATCAGTACTGTAAACATCTCTTTGCTGTCCTGGTGATCACCTTGCATTTGTTTTTCTCTTTCACCTTAGGTTTTGACACAAAAGTTTTAAGGTAGAAATACAGAAGATAATACTGATGTAGATTTGTTGGTAAACCTTATTTTTTTTTAATTGTAACTGTTTATTGATTCTTTGTGGATTTCACATCATGCGCCTTGGTTTCATTCACCTCTCATCCTGTCATTTTTTGCCCTCTGCCTTTGCAACCTCCCCCACCAAAATAATTTTTTTTTTTTTTTCGAGACAGGGTTTCTCTGTGTAGCTTTGCGCCTTTCCTGGAACTCACTTGGTAGCCCAGGCTGGCCTCGAACTCACAGAGATCCGCCTGGCTCTGCCTCCCGAGTGCTGGGATTAAAGGCGTGCGCCACCACCGCCCGGCTCCAAAATAATTTTTTTAAGTACGAACAACAACAAAAAAAAACTAAAAAACAAAACAAGCAAACAAACAAAAGAACAAAACAAAACAAAGAGTTTGAGTGGAAGCTGTAGTGTGACACAGTGAGTCACGCAGTGTACCCTGTAGTCCACACATCTTTACTTTTATGTGTTCATTACAATGCATCACTGGTCTGGTTCAAGGCCTCTGGCTTCTGCTACACCCTTGATACTGGGCCCTCACTGGGACTCCTCTTGGACATCCTATTGTTGTCTTGTGGCATGGAGAACATGAGAAATCTTGAAAAGAAGCTACTCTTACAGGTACATAGTGGAGCAGACTGCTAAACCAAAGCATTTACCTTTGACACACTCTACAACATTTTCTAGCTTGCTCTGTTTTGGATGTGGCCACAGAGAAATTCTAGTGAATAGCATAGAATTGCATGTGATCTTTCTCTTGCTGAACCTTTGGGAGAAGTTGGTGGGCCTCTGCCTTCTGTTATTTCTCCTTCTGCGGCTGAATACAGAAGATGAGACTTGAGATGATGACTAATACAGCAGGTTGAAGGCACCTACATCATGCCCAACTAGGGAGTACAACATTATTACCCTCAATAGGACCTCCTACAGTAGACCGTCACAGAAACAGGGGTTTGTTCTATTATGATTGAGTCATTTCATCTTGCTGTGAAGTCTGAATGTTCTTTAAGATTTGTATATTATAAAGTCTTAAATGATAAAGACAACAGAAAGTTAACAACATTCTGCTTAGTATATAGTGGGTTCTCAATAAATTTCCAGGAGATAAATGAAAGAAGAAAATAAAAACCACACAATGCTCTTGTAGTATGATTCAAAGCTCAGCTCCAGGTTATTAAAACATTTTAAAAATTATAGTAATTCTGAGTCTTAGCAAATATCTAAATGTTTAATTGCAATATATTTGAAATAGTAAAAAATTCAGAAGAACTCACCTGTTATATACACAATATTGTTTTCAAAATACTATGTATTATATTCAAACTATCACTTCCCGTGTGAATGTTGAACTGTGAAATATTGTGTCATTGTGTTTGATCTCCGTTATCATCCCTTTATAGCAAACACATTTGGTGCTTTTTGTAAAAGGTAAGTAAACTGAAATTTGAAAAACCAGAAGAATGATACTTGGTGTTGAATATTATTTGCAACTTGTAATGTCTTCATAGAAAATAGAAGAAAAGTGATGGTTTCCCACTGTGACTCCAGTTTCCGGAGATGTTTATATAACTGCAAAGTGTGGACAACTAAATAGGCAGCTCCAGTCATACGCCTGTTTATATCTCTAGGCAAAGTTTTGTTGTCTGCTCTTATATGTGTGTATGTTTGTATGCATGTATGTATGTATGCATGCATGTATGTATGTATGTATGTATGTATACACACATACAAATATATTCTCCTCAAAGGATACATTCATATAAAAGTGGCTAAATAATTTCCAGAGGAAGAACATGAATGCAAACTATTTAATATGTGTAGTTACAGTTGTAAGGTGTGGAATCATGATTAATGATTCTAACATCAGTAAGGATTTTGGTGTTTTCAAGATTCACTGTTTTTAGTCAAGAAAAATTACTGCATAGGAACATCCAGTCTGAAGGATATCTATAAATTGCTGGAAATATAGCTAGGATTCAGCATAAAGTGGATACATCAAAGTCAGTATATTTGTGCACCTATTATCCCCATGCACATTTATATGCATATTATTAATCTATTATTTTCTTTTTATCTATAAGATGGCATGTGCATACTTCATATCCTATTATACCCCTATTTAACTGCACTACTGCCAGGTTCCACTTACTTCTGCACTGTTGAATAAATTGGTGGTTAATAAATGTCCTTGGAAATATGCTTTGAGATAAATAATACGCTGCTGTATCTAATCATAAGTGTACATCCAGCATACATGTTTACTCTCAGAATCCTAACGAAAGACAGCTTCATTTAGTCTATGCATCCAGGGAGAAAGGAGAAGTAATTATAGAGCAGGCTTCTAAGAGAGCTTCCTTTATGACTCGGAATGGATATGTGGTTACAACAAAAACTTCATGACTGTTTAAAATCCTCTACTGCAAAGGAAATGCCAAATGACCGTGGAGATCAACATTCCAATTATGTTTGTTCTATGTCATAAATCCAAGGACTTGTATTGTGGGCTCACCCCCACAGTAGACAAATCCATGGGACTCTCAGGATTCTAGCTCTCCCCTGCTGCTCTCTTGAAGGCAAATTTGGAGCTTGCTATGGGAATGCTGTTCTTCTCCAGCAAGTGATATGATGAGGAGACAGGAAGGAAAGCAGGGGTGAAAATGCAGACAACGTACAAAGAAACATGTGTGCCCCTCAAAAAATATAAATAAGGCTGAGGGAATAGTGCACAAGAATGGAGTTATTGGGTGAGAACATAATCACCACTTTCTTCTTGATAATATTCATGCTCTCATTACATTTCACAGCTTTATAACTAAGACTTACATCCCTTGATCTATCTTATGTCAGTCCATCCCCTATTGAAGTTTCCTGCTATTCAGCAGGGTTTCAAGTTTTTTCTTTTTTCTTTTTTTTTTTTTTTTTGTGAAAATCTATCATGTAGGTGATCTAGAAATACCTTGAAGTATCATCTCTATTAAGATACAAGGGAGCTGGACTCCAATAATTTTGGAGGGTGCCTTCTATTTCAAATGTTCTTGATAGAAAGTTTACTACTTAAAAAAAAATAAAATACAAGGTAGAGTTTAAAAAAAGCAGAAGTAAATTTGAGAAGGTAAAAGGGGCCATACAAAGTCTCACCAGAGGTCCGTGTTTTACATAAAGCTGCAGTTGGGACTTCACTGAGGAAATCTCTGTACTTTTTATTTCTGGTTCAGAGGATTTACATGCTCTTTCTAATGATCTGGGCCTTCAGCTCTGGGTAATGTATCCCAGTCCCCAGCTTAGTGCTCATGCAAAATTGAAGCACTTTGGAGGCAGTTTAGTGGCTGCAGATGAATCTCAATGTGCAGGAAGAGGCATAATGGCTATTTAGCACTTGCTCAGAGAAGCTGAGGAAATCAGGGGGAAAAATCTATTGAACTTGAGCCATCTGGGAAGCCAACTGAGAGAGGCTCCATCACAGTGGGTTTGCATTCCCATTGTGTTGCTAGCCAAACAAAAAGGTGTGTGTGTGTGTGTGTGTGTGTGTGTGTGTGTGTGTGTGTGTGTGTGTGTGTAAATCTGTGCATGCTGTGCCTGTGTGTGTGCACGTGGATGAGGGCATTAGGAAGTGAAGATGGATCTTTGACTGCACTGGAAATTTGATTTGGTTTTGGCAACTACATAGGAAAAAAAATGTAATCTGTGAGTTTTCAGGTCTTGGTGAGACCCGAGACAGGGACAGGGCAGGGTTGGCATGGATTCTGTGGGCATGAGGAAAATGAGAGATAAGTATGAACAGAATGAGCAGCTCCTTTCCTGTCTCTGGCTAAGAGTGCAGCGTGGCAGATCATAGGAGCTTTGGGAGGCTGATACCAAACTCTAGAAGACAGTTGCCATCTGTTACAGCTGTACTTAGAAATAGAAAAAAGAAAGCAGGGAAACAAGGCAGGCAGGTACTTTTATTTTGATGCTTCACCACTTCTACTAAATGTGACCTTTGCTTGATACATACTTAGTAAATATGCTAAATGGTGTATACCTCAGAAAGATATACATGCTAAATTGTGTGCACCCTTAAAAAGAACCATCTACGCTAGGATCCCTAAGATCCATGAAAGCAACACTCTTTGGCATGTGACCTTTGCCAAAGTCACCGATAGAAGAATTTTGTGACTAACCTGAATTATCTTGGTGAACACCAAAGCCCACAGCAAGTGTCCTCATACAAGACTCACAGAAGACAGCCCCAGGGGAGGAGGTGATTAAGGACTGAGACAGAGGCTGCACTAATGGGGCCACAAGCTCAGGGATGCTGAGCAGCTATGAGAAGCTGGAAGAGACAAGGAATGCATCTTCCTCTGGAGTCACTGGGGGAGGAAGTGTGAATCTGCTAAATTTCAGATTTTTGTCCTGTGAGAAAAGAAACTTCAGTTGCTTGAAGTTACCACATCTGTGTTAATTTATAATGGCGGGCCTATTAAGCAAATATGGCAACGAAAGGGATATTCCATCTGTCTTCATATACAGAAAAGCCAAAGGAATCTGACAGAGCAGAAACAGAGGACAAAGTGTCCACCAGGAAGTGGATATTTTGGTTTCACAAATGTCCCCAGAATGGGTGTGGGGAAGCAGTTTCTTAGTCCTTAACGTCATTCCACACACAGGACAGCATTGTAAAGGACCATCCAGGTTGTGGTTATGAAAAGAAGCATGGCATTCATCCCCTGCCATCCCTAGTCTTGCCCAGAACATTCCCCCAGGTTTTCCCACATAGATTTTAATTCACTCCAGGTTGAGAGCTCCCATATTCTTAAGAAGGCTGCTTGCTCTCCATCAGTCTCAGCATTTCATAGGTAGAGACAAGGGATATAGAATAGAAGAAAGCAGAGGCTTTCTACCTCATAACTCTATGCAATGTTATCATGGGTTTAACAAATGTATTTATTCTCACTGCAGGGAAATGCGAGCAAATGCTAGGACCTGCCTTTCCCCCTCATTACTTTCACCTGTTCTGTCCTCTTCTGTCTTCTCTACACTGGGATGTCCTTAATAGGATCTCAGTTACTTTATTTAATTTCAGTTCCAAGACAAGTTTCCAGTTCATTCATGGTTTATGAACAGTATCCATCTAAGCCCACTGCATATGCAATGCTTTTACAATATAATGTCTCTTGTTTGCCATTTTTTGAGCTGGGTTATATGTGTGTTTCAATAGAGAGTTTGGGACAAATAGGCAGACACACAGACAGAAGGTATAGGAAAATACAGATTCTGTGTCCAACAAAATAATTATTAGTAGTATGAGGGTTTGTGCCTAGTCATAGTGCATCTTGTAATGCCATATTTGGTTGATATCCCTAGGAGGTCTGCTCTTTTCTGAAGGAAAATGGAGGAGCAATGGATCTCAGAGAGGGGTGGGTGGGGGTGATGAGAGGAATGAAGGGAAGGGAGGCTATGCTTTGGGTGTATTGTATGAGAGGAATGAATGAATGAATGAATGAATGAATGAATGGATAAATAAATAAATAAATAAATAAATAAATAAATAAATATCGTTGGGACATAGGCCAGGGCATAGGTGTTTTAACACATTCTCCCTGGTAATTGTCAAGAGCAGCAAGGGTTAATAGCACTGCCCTTTTAGTTTTTTCTTGCTCTTACCTTTACTTCCTGGGAAATCTGATCCAGAACAGATTTCTGTAATCAGGTTAAACCTTCAATGACATTAGGAGTGAGCACAAGAATTCTCTCTTAATATGAATTGCTTTTTCATTGCTAGATATGATGGTTCCTACAGGCTGTGCTTGCTTTTTATGCCAAATATGCTGATACTTGGCAAATTGTAGCTCCTGTGTTATACATGCTGGCTTTGTATTTCCAAATGTACTTTTCAGAGGATCTGGCAAGGGTGAGCATTTGGCCAGGCATGGTGAAACTAGCTGGCTCAGGGACGACTCAGGATTGCTGGCAAGTTGGGGCAAAGACCAGGATATAGATCTAGTCAAGCCTTTCTCCTTCAGTCTTAGCATTAGCCACTGAGGGTGGAATTTTCTAACTAAAGCCATTCTCTACTTTCTCTTTAGAGGTTCCAGGATATCTCAGGTAAGGAGAAAGAGAAGTTACCATCAGGATTTCAAACAAATGGTTGAGAAAATTCTGGGTACTGAGATTTAACGACACAGAAACTTGGGTGAATGAAAACAATTTATCAAGAACAGCAATAGGTTCACACAAAGAAAGTATTTTTTTTTCTGTGTATGTGCATACCTGTGTGCATGTTTGTATGTACCCAGGAATGTGTGTCGGCAAGCACCCTTAGGTTTTAGCCTTTAGGTATTCTCTACTGTGTTTCTTTAAGTCTATCAATGACCTGAGCCTTTCCAGTTAGGCTGAGGAGCTCCAGGGATCTATCTGTTTCTGCCACTGCAGTGCTGGGATTACAAACGCATGCTACCATGCATGGTATTGTTTTACGTGGGTCTTGGGGCTTGAACTAAGGTCTTCAAGCTTGTATGGTAAGCAACTTACAGACTAAGCCTCCTCCCCAGCCCCTAAAAAATGAATATTAGATTTGCAGATACGATTCTACCAACTTCAGCAAGCTGACTTTCTTCTTAAGCTGAAGTTATTTCTTCTGTAAGTGCCTTAAACAGGTTATTTTATCTGATCCATGCTCTTTCCCGTGGAAAGAAAGTACAAGAGACCCCCCCCCTTAAACCCTGATTTCACCCATAGGTTAGATTTTAAAAAAATGAACTACAGCTTCTGACAATAGTATTATTCTCACTTTGAAGTGGGCATTTTTAAACTGGAAGGGACAGTGGATGCATGGTTACTGGGCAAATGGCAACATTGCCATAGCAACACAGTCTCTAATGTTGTTCTCAAAAGCCCTGTTTGGGTATCAAGTAACCTAGATGAAGGATGTCCTTGGATACCTGCTTCTTATTGTAGCCTGTGGGTATGCATGAGGTACAGGACTTGATTTTTCACTGCATTTAGGAACACACACTTACTTGCTCACACACACACACACACACACACACACACACACACGAATATGTATGCAGTTACATATTGACATACATGCATACTTTATTAAATCATATTCATCATTGTCTTTATCTTAGGGAAAAGAGGAAAACTGGATGCTAGAAGTCCTTGTTCTTAATGCTAATTTGAGGATAGTTTTTATTGCATTAAAAACCTCACTGTACACAATTTTAGAAAATTTTTTGTTTTTCTCTAAGAAAACACAGCTCACTAAAATTGCAGTGAAACATATCATGCTTTCTTACCTTAACAATCATGTTGTAGCCATATTTGTCCAATAAATGTATGCCAGCACTTGGGAGGCAGAGCCTGGTGGATCTTTGTGAATTCAAGGCCAGCCTGGTCTACAGAGTGAGACCCAGGACAGGCAACAAAACTACCCAGAGAAACCTTGTCTCAAAAAAAATATTTCTATGTAGTATGTAATTTAGACAATAGAAATATTATAGTTCTGCAAATGTACTATAGTCAGGGTTTGTCAGTATATAGGCAGAGCTTATAATATTGAAAATTTCAAATTGAAATTTGCAAATATTAGAATTATGAAAAGTGAACAAAAATAGTCCAAGCACGTAATCTAAAACATAACAGGCACCCACTTCTATTTGTAGATTTGGAAAACAATATGTGTAGAGGCCAGCTTTGTACGCAGCATAGGAGCCCAAGTCATCTGCTTAGCAGGGGCCTATCTTTGTGATAAAAGGGAAGTCGAAATTGGCAACTAAAACTCCAGTTCTGGGACTCTGACTGAACTGTATCTTTGTAATTGCAGTTGAGATTATGTCAGCCATGTTAACTCATATGTTAAAGACTGATTTCAATCAATGTGAAATAAAGATTAATCAACTGTAAACAGTAACAAGCAAAGAGTAGGCAGAAGTGTCTAATTCAGGATAACTGGTTTTCTCTTATGACTATGGCAAATATTCTCTTGTGAAGCTAACAGATTGACTCTGTGGGAGAACCCTCTTGTACTACATGGATCCTTATCAATTTTCTATTTTGATTTACCCAGCCCTTGGGCCAGCTTCATAATGCGAAGGAAAAAACCCTGCTCATTTCTGGTACTGAAATGAGTACCTCTGAGAAGGAAATCAAATGAATAATTGACATATTGCAAAATCATTTACCTTTATTGGCAGGCAAGTATATTATACACAGATATCTCTATGCTTTCAAAGGCAATACATCCATGACTCAACTTTACAAAGTCACAGAATGAGGTTCAGATATACTTTCCACATTTTATGCATAATGTACAGAAAGCTAAATAAAACCCACATAGATTCTTTTTAAAATGTTCTGTTAATGAGGTCTGAGTTTACGATGATTATGGAGAATAACAAATAACATGATGTATACATTGGATGTACAAAATAACTCTCCTCACGGAAGACTGAGCTGCTTAATGTATTCATCAAATCTCCTATTTATGAAAAAATACAGATAACTTCACCATCAGAACATTCACTAAATTTCAGTTATCTAAATTTAGCAGTGTAAGTAGCTATACTCTCCCCAAATAGATGCTCATTGACCATTTCCGGTGTTTGGTGCCTTATGCTTCTAAGTTTTGAAGACATTATTTTGCAAATAATGGACGATAAAATGTCATTCTAAAGTATCTTAAGAGGCAGATGATGGGTAGATAGATAGATAGATGGGTAGACTGACTGATAGATAGGTACTTGAAACATATACAATACTTACATAAAAAAGATTTATGATAAATCATATTTTGTACATCAAAATGCTTAAATATTCATACTTTATTATAGATTAAGCTATTATTCATACAATTAAGATACAGGAGCAAATATAAATGGAATAAGCACAAGCCAGAGGAATGAAGACATATTTGCTTCATTTTTGCAGAAAGATGCACTTACAATGCATCTGTGCAACACCCCTGTGTAAACTTCTTTAAGAATGAAAAGGATTTTGACAGAGTCAGGAGGCAGGAAACTGGTTTGAAGAATAATTCATTCAACGTTTATTTATTAACCTAAGTATCCAACGCCAAGTAACCATGGAGCTGGAATAATAAAAGTCATAGATACCACTCTTGATTTCATGGAGCGCACTTTTCAGACTGAAGAGGAAATGTAAATTGTAAAAGTGTATGAGACAAGTATCTCTTTCAAGCATTAAAGATTACTCAGAGGATAGAATGTGACTAGACTTACTTCGTGAAGTTCCATATGACATAGTAAGTCCAAGAAGTCAAAATAACAGAAAATCTGTTACACTCAATTTAATGATGAGCCTGGAGCATGCTAAAAATTCCTAAGCTAAAGTAAATGACTCCCACAGTTCTCCTAAGTGGAAATCCTTATTCTAAGACATAGATTTGTAACTTAAGAGAGCGTGTATAATTTAATAGAATTCATGCAACCCCCACTCACTTCCCATTGACAATGTCACAGCAGCACTTCTCAATCATCTCCCAGTGTGGCAGTAAGGTCTCATGATATTTTTATAGAAGATCATTTGCACAGTAGTAAAAAAAAGTTTATCTACAGTGGAATGTTCCTAAGACTTTCACATGATGAGATTCATACATGATCTATACAGACCATAAATATATTCAAGTTCCTCTAAAAGTATATATAGAAACCCAGTTCCCTAGGGGAAGGGATTGAAGTGGGGGAGAGGGCTTTTGGGAGGTGATTAGGTCAACTGTGTGACTCTCAGGAAGGAGACTGCTGTCCTTATAAGTGACAACTGGGTTAGGTACCATTTGTGAGAAGCCTGGTACTCAACAGATATCCAATCTTTCTACAACTTAGTTTTCAGATCTGAGAAATAACTTTCCATTGTTATAAGCTACTCAACTATGGTGTTTTGTCATAGCCACTCAAGCTAACTGAAATTACTTTATACTTTTCCCTGAAGAGGAATACAACTATTATAGAGCTTAAAAAAAATACTCAACTGTATTGCTTTTATTTATTTATTTATTTCACAAAATAGCATCTCCTGAGGTAATTCAATGAATGTATATAGGAGAAAACACCAAGCTGGCCTATCATATAGAAGATGTGGTAGAAAGTCTATTAGGATGAAGTCAAGGAGTTTGGTGAGGAACTGATTAGATAGAAGATTTACAGTCTCTCCAAGACTGCATGATTAATGCTATAGACAAAGGAAAGGCATTCTAGATTTTAATTTTTGTTTAAATTTTTATTTATTAGTATGAGTGCATATATATGTGTGTATGGAAGCACAAATGTGTATATATGATACGTGGTGGGGGGGTGACATGCCTGACTTACTTGCAGGTCAATGACCAACTTTGTAGAGTCACTTTTCTCCATACACTTTTAGGAGGCTTCAAGCAATAGAATGCATGTCACCAGGTTTTCATGGCAAACACCTTTATTCACTGAGCAATCTTGCTGGCTCACATTCTATACTTCTACAAAAGAGCAATCACTTTTTGCTATGTGTTAGGAATAAAGAGACCTGGGCATTGGACTGTTGAAGAGATAGGGCAAGTCTAAGAAGGTGTGCACTCAAGTAATCTAATTGATATATAGAAAAGATTTATTATGCTCAATGGGTAGAAGTAAGAATTTAAAATAGCTGGTTTTGAATCATAGAGAAACACCTTTTTCATTTTTCCTCCAAATAAAGGCCTGCATTCACTCATAAGTGGATACTAGATGTAAAGCAAAGGATAATCAGACTGCTATCTACAGTTCCAGAGAAGCTAGGAAACAAGGAGATGCCTAAGAGAGACACATGGATCACTTTGGGAAGCGGAAACAGAAGAGATCTCCATGAGTAAACTGGGCATGCCAGGGTTGGGGACACAATAAAGGGGAGGAGATGGGGAATGACAACATGAGGGAACAAGATGGTTGAGCTGAGGAAGGGACAGAGTGGGAGAGAAATGAAAGAGATACCATAGAGATAGAGGGAGACATTATGGGGTAAGGTAGAAACCTGAAGCCAAGAGAAATTCCCAAGAATCCACAAGGATGATTCCAGAGTAGACTACTAGCAATAGTGGTGAGGGTGCCTGAACTCACCTACCCTGGAAATCAAATTGGTGAATATCCTGACTGTCATCATAGAACTCTCATCCAGTAACTGATGGAAGCAGATACAAAGATCCACAAACAAGCACCAGGCTGAGCTCCAGGAGTCCAGTCGAAGAGAGGAAAGAGGGATTATATAAGTAAGGGGTGGGGGCAGTCAAGATCATAATTGGGAAATCTAAGAGACAACTGAACCAAGCTCATAGGAACTCACGAACTTTAGACCTATAGCTATGGAACCTGCATGGGACCAGACTAGACCCTCTGCATATGGGAGACAATTGTGTAGCTGGGTCTGTTTGAGGGCCCCCTGCAGGGCAGTGTGATCAGGATCAATCCCTGGCGCATGAGATGGCTTTCTGGATGCTATTACCTATGGTTGGACACTTGGTGCAGCAGGGAGGGGCTTGCCTCAGCTGAAAGTACCAGGCTTTGCTGACTCCCCCTATGGGAGGACTTACCCTTTTGTAGGAGGGAATGGAGGGTGGGCTGGGGTGGGGATAGATGGCAGTCGGGGGAGTGGGAGGAGGGCTGAGAGGGAGATCTGTGGTTGGTATGTGAAATGAATAAAAAATTATTTTAAATTAAAAAGAAGAAGAAAAAAAGGATCAAAGATTTCACATCAGTAGAAGAGAGTTCAGAATTCTGAACTGCACCTGGGAGGCAGAGGAAGAAAAATCATGAGTTCAAGTCATCCAGGGCAGTATACTAAGTTCTAAGCTGGCATGGATTAATAGAAAGACTCTATCTCAAAAATAAATAAATACAAAAACAAGAACCAGAAGGCTAACGGGGGAAAATGAAGTATTTGATGGTTTTGTTGTCTGATAAAGTAAGGAAAAAGCTAAAATTACTGTTTTTGGTTCTGGATGAAAAGATGAAATGTATCAGAAATAAGAACACAAGAAGAGAAAGAACTATTCAGGACTTGGGTGGACCCCGTGTGTCTGCAGTTGGTCCTTGGTGAGATTTGGAATAGAAGCAAACTACTTCACTGGATGCTCAATGGAGATTCTCTGTATTAGCTTTGTTTTTCCTTGTTAATGCTCCATGTTCGCTAATTGTCCAGAGAGATACCTTCGAGAATCAAATGAAATCAAATCCCAAACACAAGTTGATACTATTATATTGAAGCATCACAAAGGACTGTTTGCAGAAGAGTGATGTAATGAAAGGAAGGTGTATGGAAGCATGAAGAGCACACAATAGCTGCCTTTCTGGGTGGTAATGGGGACTAGCCCCAAAGCATCATTAGTCGAAGGGAACCTCCAAGTTCCAGGCATGCTGGAATCACTGCTCCATTTGGTCAAGAGCCAAAGGAGTCCTGAGGTGACATCCTGCTTCTGTTTTCTCCTCATTGTGTAATGTGGGGAAAATTAGCTTCTTTCTCCTGCTGAGCCTCAGTTTCCTCATTCATAAAATAAACGCCCCAGAAACCACCTCAAGTAAGATGTATGGGATGCCTAATGAGCATAAGACATACAAAATGCTCAGTGTAAGGCTCAGAGCACCTTTATTGTTATTACGTTGGTCTTACAGGCATTTTGAGCTAATTTGAGAATAATTAAAGATGAAAGGAGAAAAATCTCAGAGATTATTAAAATTTCAAAAGAACAGTGGCTTTCTTAACTCCCTTGCTTCTTCATGGGAGAAAAATATTTGCTTTCACATGGTGGGTTTTAGGTGCCATGGAAACAAGATTTGAAAAGACTTCAAGTAAATAGAAAGCAACCAGCTGAGCCTGAGTCTTTCTTTAAAATATAGCCACAAAATTTTGATCAGACCAACATTTCTGTGTGATTTGGTGGCTGCAGAAATGGCTCTGGATGCTTTTGCAGAGGACCTGGGTTTGGTTCTTGGCACCCACACAGCAGCTCACAGCTATTTGTAACTCCAGTTCTAGAGGATCAGATTCCTTCTCCTGGTCCCCACAGGCAATACATGCAGATGGTGCCCATATATACATGCAGGCAAAACACTCATATACACAAAATCAAAATAAGTAAACATTTCAATGTCATTTTGAAGGGCATCTAGGAATATATTACTATATTATCAGATCAAGAATTTCTGAATATTGAATAGTTATACTATGTAACACAGTCTGCCTTTTCTTCAGTTTCTTAGGTGTATGAAAGAAATGTAAATTGGTTTAAATGATGAAAAGGCAAACAGAAAATACAGCAAGGGTCTTTAGGAGTAAGTGAAAGAATTTTAAGAGTTCTTTTCTTAGAAATGTTTATTAATTTTTCAAAATGAAAGTATCTTTGCTAGAGACTTTGTTGAATGCAATTAATTATTTTTACTTACCAGGAAATATGATTGGTACTAAATATGTTTGCACATGTTTTTCTAAGGAAGAAATATCTATAAAAATCAATGTGTTTGCTATGACTTTAGTCTGTTATGCCATTAAAGAACAAGTGTTTTTTTTAAGATACTAAGAGCATTTCTCTGCTTTTCAATGTATTTCAAGACAATATATTCTAATATTTCTTGCTGTAAAAAACCACCATGGTCCCCTCAAAATAATAAGATCAGATTGTTAAAGTACAGGGCTGAGAACACAAGTTGCAGATGAATCTAGTTTTAGGGAAACCCACAAGCAAATAAAGAAAACCCATAAAGAATTCTATTCCCATTTCATTCTCAGAACTTTTGGTCTTGGAGGATGGCAAAGAACTCTAATACAAGAGACCAAGACATTTCTACAGTTTGTCCAGATTGAAGATTTATGACAACTGAAAAGAAATGCAATAAAGTGGTGTGGGCTTGTTAGAGGGTTTCATTATTTATGATGAAAATAATATATTCACAGGACTGAAAAAATTCAAACAATAGAAGTCTCACCTCATCACCCTAGATTCGTATCTGTCAGATACTTGGTGTGCATTTATAGAGAATATTTCACTTTATATATAAAAATGTGTACCCTCTTTACACAGTGGTAACACACAATGGGAATGCTGTGTTCAGAGTTTTGGATTTTGTGTTCCATTTTATCAGAGAGAAACTTGCACAGCTTCACAAGTGGAAAAATTTCACTATTTAAACAAAACAATTTAGTAATTCATCCTAAGAATGAACATAATCAAGAGGGCACAGTGGGCAACTTGCAAATGGCAAATCTTTGTGATACACAGAATTTTACTTGTAGGAAGTCCCTAGACTCATTTACTTACAGGAAGGGTATATATGTATTTCAATATTGGTGCTATTTTCAAACTGGGATTTCAATTTGTGCCCCAGTTAAAAAGGTCTTTAATCCATGTTTTGAACTAGATAACATCTCCTTAGATGCTTACTTATAATTAGCATATTTTCCTATAATTTCATGATCAAACACCGGTTGGTTTTCTTTTGGGTGCTGGTGCATTTTCTGAAATATAATTTAAAAGATATTTACATAGTAACTAAGTTATCTCTTTGACTCATATTCATCAATGTTGCCATAAGTTTTTAAAAATATTCTCCTTGGCTCTGTTTGTGGTATTTTTTAATTCAATTTCATAATGGTTTCCTTTAAGGCTTTTTGATTTTGTGTTTTAATTTAAAGGCTTAGTGAAACCCAGCAACCAACCAACAAATGGCCAAAATGATGACAGTGATGGTGATGATGGCGATGATGATGTTGGTGGTGGTGGTAATGTCAAGCTCTAAAATCTAAAAACTTACTCTAAATAATGAAATAGAATACATGTTTGTGTATCTTTTTCTTTGCCTTCCAACTTCCAACCTTGTTATTCCAATGCCTGTATCATCAACTAATTTTAGTTGGTTAAAAGTGTTATTATCACAATCTGACAGTCTTTAGGTACTTCAGTATTTTATCTAACCAAGTTAGAACTGTTAATCTGTGTTTTTTCTTCTGTGATGGTCAAGCCCCTTTTATTATCCCACGTCTTTTATTTTATGTTTATAAAGATTCTTTGTTGTACTTCTATTTCAGATTTTACCCAGCTCTTCTCAGAAGTTATTCTATATAAAACTGTGGTAATCTTCAGAATCACTTATGGCCGGGCGGTGGTGGCACACGCCTTTAATCCCAGCACTCGGGAGGCAGAGCCAGGCGGATCTCTGTGAGTTCGAGGCCAGCCTGGACTACCAAGTGAGTTCCAGGAAAGGCGCAAAGCTACACAGAGAAACCCTGTCTCGAAAAACCAAAAAAAAAAAAAAAAAAAAAAAAAACAGAATCACTTATGAATGGTAGGTACCTCAAAAAATTTCTCCTTTTATTTAAGAACAATATATACAAGTGTGTGTTCTGTTCACACATATTTTGCTTAAATAACTGAGTAGAATTTGAAAATTTTCTTTGTAAAGCTGGATGTGTATCTGAGTGGTAGAGCCCATGCTCAGCAGGCATGAGGTATTGGGTCTATCTCCAGTATCACAAAAACAAACAAACAAACAAAAAACAAAAAAAAAACTTTCAAATTTCTTAACTTTATAACTATATAATTTTTTTACATTGATATTCTAAGTGACATGCCTTATTACATTTAAATTTGAATTTTTTATCTATACATAGAAAAATTAATGAATTATACTGTTTTAACCAGCTAATTTTCTGAATTCTCTTAATTTGTAATTTTTCTTTGAAATTGTCTGTTTTCCATGTATACAAAATTATGCCATATGTTGTAAATGAAAATTTCCATTTTCTTTATAGCTTTCATGCAGCTTAATGACTTCTGTTATCTAAAACACTCGTTAATAGGTTGGAGTGATTCACTCAGTACTAGGGACTGTAGATACCTTCCTCTTATATGTGTCTAGCATGGCAACATAAAAGCCAACAAAATTATATTGCATTTGATTCTCTCTCTGATCTCAGGTACTGGAACTAACAAATCATTCCTTAATCCTCATGCATGTATCTCAAATTTGAATGAAAAGGTGTAATCTTTTTTAGTTTGTAGTTACTTAAAAGGTGATTATTGATACACATAAAATTAGTTTTGTGTGTAGAACTTAGAAAGTCAATATTTATAGAAATCTGTGTGTGTGTGTGTGTGTGTGTGTGTGTGTGTGTGTGTGTGTGTGCATGTGCGTGTTACTAGCATAGTGAGAATTTATCAGGAGTGCTGAATACCTGAAGTTTTATTTTTATTTATAATCTTCCTCTTTAATTACTAAAGACATGCCTAAATACATGGTGATTCTCATTTTTGCATTTGTGATACCTTGCATTCATCATTAAAAACCTTTGTATTTGAAATCTTTACAAATAAATGAGCTGAAATCAATAAAATTCAATTCACTTGAGATTTTTTTCAACATCTGGTAGAGTTATTTTCTCAGTAATTAGATGAAGAGGTGAGGCATTTTCCTGATGTAAGCTTGCCCGTGATTGGGATATCAGTAGTTTCTGGAGTCAGCAACTTACAGTCAGTGAGCATACTAATTAATAAATGACCAACAAATATATAGAGCTGCTGCTTGCTTTCCTAATACCACTTATACTCTGTAAATGTATGTTCCACATGTTCCTTAGAATAGCCTCTTCTCAGTCTGCTCAATAACCTTGTCTACATCATTAATTTCCATCTCTTCAGATGATATTATTGCTGGGGATGTTGAGGGGAGTAACCTGTCATATGCTGGTCTGTACTTGTTTCAGATTAGCCAACACTTAGGCACAAACATGAATTATTTGCAGTTTGAAAACCTGAATCTGTTCTGTATAGAGAGATATCTGTGAAAGATAAGATATAAAAGTGTCTTCCATTTCTGTCATTTTATTACCTTTTAGCTTGGAAATATTGGTTAATGAAGTCTTAACATCTACAATATATAACTTAAGATCATAAGATCACAGATTTAGATGGGAATGTTTAAAGTGCTATTCTCCCTACTGGAGATGAAAAACACTTAAGCCACAGAAGAAAGGTATCTATCTTTCTAATTTAAGAGAAATGTAAGGGAATACATAACTATTTTCATTAGTAAGAGTGAAATAAAACATTCACATTATGAAAGTTTCATTGATAGCTAATTTTCAAAGAATAAATTAAAATGTTATATGAAATAATATAAGATATGTACATGGATCAACATTGAGCAGTGATATCAACAAGCACAATGTGTTCCCTTTACACACTACTCCTGGTTTTCAGGATATTTATCTTTTGACTACCATACAAGTGAAATTCAAAGACATTATTTGCTAGGACCTTTAACATTAATTCACTCTATTGGTTCCACATTATGTATCTTATTGAATAGGCATGTAGTCCAACAACAATAAAGCATTTATTCTTCATGGCTTGCTTTGCATTGTATAGAATAAGGTCATTAATTCTTAAAACTAATTCAAAGCTTTTTGCCAAAGGATAATAACTGCGTTTTCAGCTTTGCTACCTGAAGTAGTGTTATGACTACAGCACAGTGGAGTAAGTGAACCCTGAATCACAATCCCAGACTCACCAGAAGTTTCGTCTACTCTCTCGTCTACTACATGGTCCTTCTGATGAACCCATTCGCTGTTGCACTTGAAGTAGATCTGGGTGGCAGGGCTTGCTTTACAATACAGGTTCACAGGCTTGTTCTTCACGATGTAAGCTTCTTCAGGCTCAATGAGGAAGTGTGGCAATGGCTCAGGTGGATCAGATGGAAAGGTTTCTGGGAGTTCATGAAAAAAGTCATCATCTGGTAAAGAAATAGAAAGTGGAAATTGTCAAAATATAGCAACTTGTCTTTTAGTTGCTATTTTATTTTTTAGAAAATGGCTTATATAAGAGTGAAGTTTTTGAATGCTTGCTATGTGCAAAATAGTATTTAGAAATATTGAATGGTTGCTCAGTAAATAATTTGGATTGTTATTCTATTTTCTACATATGACAAAACTCAACCATAGTAAGAATAAGTCATCCTGAAAACATAGGGAGTAGGTAGCAAACTGGGAAATGAAGCTCAGGGTCTTGTCACCTACAGAAACTGTGATATTCACGATGTATTATGTACTTCCCAGTGTACAGGGTAACTATTAAGAACTGAAACAAGGGACTGAGAGATGGATCAGTGGCTAAAAGCATTTGTTGCTGTTCCAGAGCACCTGGATTCAGTTCTCAGCATCCATATGGTGACTAATAACCATCTGTAAGTACAGTTCCCAAGAATCTGAAGATCTCTTCTGGCCTCTGATGGGCACTCCACACACGTGGTGCACAGACACACAAGCAAGCACAGTGCCACTCAAAAATATATAAATACTGAAACAAACAGAAACAACTTCCACTAGAGGCATAAGGCTTGTGGCAAATTTTAAATCCTTTGCAAAGGTGTGAGCAAAATTACTAAAAGTGTGAATTAAAGTTCTCTAATTTCAGATTCAAATTGATCATTAGTTTCAAAAGATACATTTGACTTATTCAGATGAAAATATTCACTGGGACCAAAATTGTCTAAGCACTGGAAATGTGAATGAGCATCAAGCTGGTTACTGGTGTAGCCGTGGTAGAAACGTTATCTGGTCTAATTTTAAAATTTTACTTCAGATGTTACAAGGTATTATGTGACTTATAGAAAAATTCTTAACCTCCTCATAAATAAGACTCATTTTTATAGCTTTGAAAATTGTTAAATGTGTTACTCCCACTCTGATCTTTCAATATCACTGAATAAATCTCATCTAAAACCACTGGAGATATTTGTACACTTTGAAGTCTTTTTCCATTTCTTAACTTGGATTCCACATGATTCCAAGTTTTAAAAAGTCAAATATGTTTGTTTTAATAAAGCTTAGTAACATTTTATAAAAAGATAAGAGTCTTTCCATTATGTTAAATGTTATGCCTGATAATTATCTTCCTATGAGGGACAGAAAAGAACAAACTATCATTAGTCCACAAATATGCTAATATTGCATGTTAAAATTCTTGGGTCAAAGGTAAAAATGCACTTTACAACTTCTCTGGAGTACTCTTGTGCAGTAATACACAGATGATATGATGTTGGTATTTAGAGACTGGCTGCTCAGACATTACCTTGAAACTCATTATATTATGCATTCAGTTGCTATCCCATTTTTGGGAGTTAGCCATTGGTGAAGTGGACATCTGTCCACTAAGAAATCTGGCCTGCGACTTTTTTCATCTAGGTCATGGGATAGCTTTCAAATAGTAATGATACCTAGTCGTTGCCAATCTGTTTTGCGGTAAAAATTGGCTTTACTTGAACCACAGGAAAAACCAGTTTTTGAAACTGCTTTACCATAGTCATTTCCTGACATTGTGGTAAGATGTCTGCTGTAGCTAAGTGTTCTTTCTTAATTCACCTCCTTGATATACTTTATTCTGGCAAGGCATCATTTCTAGTTTTTCCACTGTTGACAAACAAGGACAGAAACTGTCAGCTTTCTAAAGAATAACCTTGCTTATATCAATTTCAGCTCTACTAGTCAATATGCAAGACCACTCGAGACTGATCAAATAAAGGGAGCCAGAAAAGCAAAGGGCCGAGGAACTGAACTATTGACAGATCCGTCTGCACAAATCTGATGCCTTGAATGCCTTACCCAATCTTTCTGTCATCTTCCAGAGCACTTCATTTTATATATGAGGATGGGCTAGGCTGATAATCAATACAGCTATACAAAATGCCACACTCAAATTCTCCTGAAGCATAGCTCTTGTTTCATTATTATTCATGAATGCAAACAAAACAGTAACGCTAGTTTATTTCACTTTCCTCTTGGATTGTGTTTGCACACACATAAACATGGGAGTGTAGTTAAAACTACACATTTACTCAAGTATGTAAAAGATAAAATGTGTTTCAGCTGGTGTTTTAAGTGAAGCTAGTTCCTTTAAAAGAACTGATTATAAAGTACTAGCTAATAATACACATAAATTTTATTTGGTAATGGAACACAAGTATTTGTACGTTCCCATCTGATAGAAAAAATTCATAAAGACACTAAAAATCTGTTATATCACCTAGGCAAAAAACATGCACCCCTTTTAGTATTATTGTTTTATTGCAACTATTGAGAAGATGGATAATAATGGAAGATCAGAAAAATCACACACATATTTTCAAGCTAAAAAAAAAAAAAAGCTCAGTAAAATGCCAGGAAGAAAAGTGACGATTTAGTAAATATCTAGAACACATATGAGCATACTAATTGGGCATTTCCTTAATTTTGAGTTTTACCATAATATGAACATTACTAGTGAAAGAAATTAGCCCATGTCTTGGCATAGTATTGATTTGTCAAGTTGCTTGTTAACACTTAAAATGAAATATAATAAGAAAACATTTCTATCATTAGAAATAATGTTTTCTTCATTTGATGAAACTTGTGTTTCTATTATATATAATAATCATTTCCACAAAATTCATCTCTTAGCATTCCTCTGGAGAGTTGACTTAGCAAACAATAGTTTATTAACTTATTATTTCTTATGGTGTCCATATTGTAAATTCCAATTCATAGCCTAGATGAAATCACATTAAACATTTTGTCTTACTTCTAATATTCAGTGAAAATGTAGAGATGATAATTGGCTAAGAAAATCCAAGAACTTGCTTTAGTAGATATGTGTACTGGGATAAATATGACAAAAGAAACAGGCTGATTCTTATACTTCTAGGTTTTATACCAACCAGTTTAATGCAGCTATTAATAGTCTTGAAATGACTAAAACACAACTGATCTTTAATACTATAATAGAAATAACTTGAAGATGAAGATTATATTGTTTTCCTTTTCATGTTTTGAAAGATTTCAAAATTTTATGTATATATGTGTGCCAGCAGGCGTTTATGTGCGCACCTATGGTAGCCAGAGGGTACCATATTCTTGGAAACTGGAGTAACAGGTGGTTGTGAGATGCCTAATGTGGGTTCTGGGAACATACATAGGACTTGATGTATAATTTGCATTTTCTACTACAGAACAAAAATTCAAAGATCCTACTTAAAATGTATGAAGATTTCTGAGAGAATGCAGAAAAACATCAAATGAGGCCCTGGTCCCGGGAGACAACACAGGTCACATTTCCTAAGAATTCAATCTTCTCCAGTATTGCTAGTAGTCTAAACTGGGGTCATCTTTGTGAATTCCTGGGAACTTCTCTAGCAACCAGTTTCAGTAGTTAGATCGGTGAATACCCTAGCTGTCATCATAGAGCCTTTCTCCAGTAACTGATGGAAGCAGATGCAGAGATCCACAGCCAAATACCAGGCCAAGCTCCAGGAATACAGTTGAAGAGAGAGAAGAGAGATTCTATGAGCAAGGGGTATCAAGATCATGATGGGGAAACCTACAGAGAGAACCAAACCAAACTAGTTGGAACTCATGAAATTTAGACCAACATCTGCAGAGCCTCTATGGGACTTGACTAGGCCCTCTGCATACGTGAGACAGTTGTGTAGCTTGATCTGCTTAAGGGAGCCCCTAGCAGTAAGATCAGGATCCATCCCTGGTGCATATGCTGGCTTTTTGGAGGCCACTACCTATGGTGGGACACCTTGTAGAGCCCCGAGGCAAGGGGAGGGGCTTGGACCTGCCTCTACTGAATGTATCAGGCTCTGCTGACTCTCCATGCGAGGCCTCACTACCGTCATGTAGGAGGGAATGGGGGGGAGTTCGGGGGGGGGGGGAGTCTGGAGGGGTGGGAGGAGGGGAGAGGGGGATATCTGCTTGGCATGTAAAATGAATAAAAATTTTCTTAGTAAAGAAAAAGAATCCAATCCTACATACAGATGAAATAAACTGGGCATTCTGCTCCCCAGCATCTGAACAGACAAGGCACTTTCATGCTGAAACTATTGGAGATTTCACATATTTTTAAGGTATATGGGGTATTTTCTAGAAGACATGGAAATTTAGACTGGGAAACCTAGGGTCTAGTCAGTTCCTTGCAGTTGAAGATGTGTGGCAATCTATGCACAGATTCCCCTTGAGATCTCTACCTGTTTCCTTGGTAAGAGCACCCATGCCACGCAGAGGCCAATCCTTCAGGAACAATAGGCCAGCTCTGCTCTGCACTGGTAGGCTACTTACTGAGACCACTTCTTAGTGCCCTTTGGATTTTACTATAAAAACAACCAGCTTTCACATACTATTAAGGTCTGATCACAAAACCTGAAGCTACGAAAGAAAAACCCTGAGTTTTCACCCTACAGAGAGATCAGTAATTACATCCCCTCACCACTTCATAGCTAAAGATCTGGAGGTAGTATCAGGGTACAATAGGAATCCAGTTTATAAACACAGCTTTAGACTTGAACTTATCTTGGGCAACATGCTTAAATTAGTCTAAGTTATTACTTTTGAGGAAATGTATACTTCAACTTGAAATTAAATGCACTAATTTGGGCAAAATGACTTGAATAATCAAATTGTTAAATAAGGTTTTATGGGTAGATTATTAATATTAACAAAGTAAAATTCTTATGGTGATTTTTCTTCTATGTGGTAAATTCAGCTTCAACCTAAAGCTAGACATGCCTTTTTCTGTGGATACAACATTATATTCATTTTTTTTCTAACATTTGACTTAATTTTCCACTTTCTACCATTACTCAATAATAGTATTCTAACAGCAGTGCCATTTTTATCTGGGTATTAGTAAATCTTAGCATTTCTGCTTCTATTATTTCACACAGGCTTTGGCTTTTTCATTTATATACAAGAGGAGAAAGCTTTGAACCATGTATTATCTTTATAGACTTTCATTATACCTAATTCTTGACAGGAAAATATTATGCTATGAACATCAATCTTGGAAGCTTTAGGTTGCTGGTTTTATTGCTATATCAAGCCCTAATTTTCATCAACTCAATACATAAGTTTCTACATTTCTGAATCACAAGACTTAAACTGTTATTGCTCATAGCATAAAATATAGGACCATTATCTCTTTGTCTGAGACTTGAAGCATATTCTTCTAAAATGGAATTTGCTTCCAAAGAACTTGAGAGCAATTTAAAATGAATGACTGAAAAGCTAATTTTATCTGCATTTGGCCACCCATCCATCAGAGAGATAATGTATGATATATTATCAAAAAAAGCAGCTGGAATTAACTGTCTGAATAAGACTCTAGGCTGTTTTTAATATTTTGATTAAAATATCCTCTGGAAGACAACGGCTATGGTCTACATATCAAGAAACTTATCACTGGATTCATCCTTTAAATTCAAATAGTTGGATCAATAATGCCTTGAATGTATTACATATTTTGGATCTACTGAATATTTCTAACTTTAAAAGAAAAACTTTTTACTTCCAGAGAAATATTTTCCAAACCACATCCTTCTATTACTGAGTGTGATACAAAGTTAACAAGCTAGTTGACATTCACCTACTTCTGAAACAGAAGACCTCTCTTATGCCCCAGGTAAGTTCTCCTGATCTCTGGCTTTCATTCTATGAAACCCTCTTGTTCTCTTGCTTACTACCTCTTTTATGTAAGTTCTACTGTGCACCTGAACAAAAAATTTAAAGAACTATTTTTTTCTCTTCTTCATATAATTTACCAAGTATAAGATAAGAAAGTGGCCAGTTTCTTTTTCTGAACAGTTCAGCTAAGAAATTTGCATGATGAGGGGTTAATGAAGGCACATTTACATTAGAATATCGAGAGAACAAATAGACTTCAGAATCAAAGGGATTTGAAAATATGTATTTCAGAATAGGCTGCATGACTCATTTGAAACCACATTGTATACAGTGACATAAAAATTTGCATACACATGTATGAATATATTCACTTAAGTAATGTTTATTTAAAACCCACACAATATATTACAATAAAAGGTATTTGAACTTATCTGCATGAGATTGAGCATAACCAACCTCCAACTGAAGTACTGTTCAATAGGTTTCTGAAATATCCATCACAGGCATACTGTTTAGTCAATAAAAACAAGGATTCATATTTGTATGTGTTGAGCTAAGTAAATAAAGCAAATTTTGGCTAATTTTTATATGCTTTATCTGTCTACAGAAAGGGGTATGCGTACATGTGTATGGAGGTGACTGCCCTGTCAAGTAAAAGGATGCATGAGGAAAAGCTTTGCAGCTGGCATTTGCAGACACTAGAGGTCATTACTTCTGGAGAGAAAATGTGGAAAGGTTGATGGGGAATGTTTGTCTTTTATTTGAAGGCTTTTCAAATCCACTACAGCTGGTGCAAATATATATATATTTGGTATGACTTTTGAGCTGTTGCCCAAATTCAGAGATAGAGACACTGGATAACTCTCATGTAAAAAATAGTGTAGCTTAGAATACCTTAGGATGCTTCATTAAGTTCAACTTTCAAAACCAAGAGCACTGACTCCATTAAAAATTACTCCATGTCTCCATTAAAACCCGTGTTTGAGGACCATGGTATTTGCAAATATTTCAATTTGATTTACTTATTTCCAGCTTCATTTCACTTTTCTCTTAATTCTGTCCCAAATTCCTCAGTTCCATGACCTCTGACTTTGAACTAACATAGTTTACTACTGTTTTCATATTTTGTTCAGGAATTTATATTCGGTGATCGTTTTCCATATGTTCAGTCCTAGCTGTTGTGGCTGAAGCTATACTTTATCTTCGTTATCTTTAAATGACATCTTACAGAAATAGAAATCACATGAAAGAAGGTAATTTTTATGGTAATCTGAGTATATAATAGAAGTATTTTATTAGTCTTGTTATGCAAATACCATATTTATAATTAAGTAATAATCCATTAGTGCTTTATTTTCTCCTTTAAATGCTTGATTTTAGCATATCAGAATGAATTGCTAATGTGTATGGTCCTCTCCAATGAATCATTGGAAATACCTGCCATTTTCTTACTCCCTTCTAGTGGTTAGCATTAGAAGTCCTATACTTCTATTATGAACCATAGTTGAAAATAAATAAGAGCACAAGTAAGAATATTATAAAAATTGGGTCTGGAGAGATGGCTCAGCATTTAAGACCACTGGCTGATCTTCCAGAGGAGTCCAAAAAACCACATGGTGACTCACACCCAGCTCTAACTACAGGATACAATGCCCTCTTCTGACCTCTGCCATCACCAAGCAAATGCATGGTGCACAGACATACACGAAGGCAAAATACTCATAAACAAAAAATAAATTAAAAAAATGAACAAATCAATAAAATGCTTAAATAGTTTAAAAATAATTTTATAAAACTCTATTAAACATTGACTGTAGTCAGAAGCTTTCCTGTGTCCCGGGCTGTCGGTGTTCAGGACAAATCTCTCCTACTCGCATCCCCCAAGTAAACACACAGAGGCTTATACTAATTAAAACTGCATGGCCATTAGCTCAGGCTTACTACTGACTGGCTCTTACACTTAAACTCAGCCCATTTCTGTTAATCTATATGTCACCACATTTTCTGTGGCTTTACCTGTGTGCTATTACATGCTGATCCCTGGACGGCGAGATGGCATCTCCCGACTCAGTCTTCCTCTTCCCAGAATTCTCCTTGTCTGCTTATCCTGCCTATACTTCCTGCCTGGCTACTGGCCAATCAGCATTTTATTTATCAACCAGTCAGAGCAACATATTCACAGCACATAGAGCAATTTCCACAGCAATTGACAGACAAATAAGAAAACATAAGCTTGGTACTGATTTCATTACTATTTAACTAATGGGAAGGATTTATAGAAAAGTCTCCCCAAGATGTGGATATTTATTATTTTAATGTATTCACACCACACATTCTTGTGTTCTTTCTGGAAAATTGTGTGACATAGTCAGCTTTTGTGTCAAGTGTGCCAGGCTCTGGTTCCCAGCTATCACATGTTAGAGTATGTGTTCCTGTGAAGGTATTTGTGATGTGATTAACCTCATAGGTAACCTGGAATGAAAAAAATTAATTATCCTAGATAATCTGAGTGTGTCTCAAGCAATCACTGAAAGGCCTCAGAGGCAGAACTGATGACCCTAGAATGCTCTACATCAGTTTTTAACTGAACAACTGAAAAATATAGGCAGACAAAACTCAAGTCATCAAAATCTCTCTCAACTTCCTGCTCATCCCCTTCACAGCAGGTGAAATATCCCTTCCTCTGAACATGACACCCAGACTAAGTTCACATTGTGGCTCCATTTCCATTGCCCCTTCTCTGTATACATCCAGTATCTACCAGATGGCCAGTTCATGCACAAGGGTGGTGCTTATTCACTTCCAAACATCCCATGTCTAGAGTGCCAGTCATAGAACTCAAAGCTTCCATTTCCTTTCAATTGGTAGTTATTCCTAAGGAAATTTCACAGTACAACACAGAATTGTATTGGAATTATTTCATTAACTAAAATCATAGGCATGAGAAGAAATCATTGTGAAATTATAGCAGAAATACATGTATCAAATGGTATCTGTGTGTGTGTGTGTGTGTGTGTGTGTGTGTGTACACACTGAGTGCATGAAGTATGTACTTATTAATATGTCTATGCTCATGTGGATGCACATTCATACGTGGGTATGGAGGGCAGAATATGTTGGGTATATTTCCTTGATCACCTTCCACTCTTATTTTTTGAGGCAGGATCTTTCAGTGAACCTGATGCTCATTATTTAGCTGGGTTAGCTAACCAATGAGCTTCAGGGATCTGCCTATCTCTGTCTGCTGCTTCTATTTCTGGGGTTACAGGCACATGCTCTCTCTCTCTCTCTCTCTCTCTCTCTCTCTCTCTGTGCGCACGTGTGTGTGTGTGTGTGTGTATGTGTGTGTGTGTGTGTGTGTGTGTGTGTGTGTGTGTGTGTGTGTGTGGTGTGGTGTGTAGTGTATGTGTTCAGGGGATCTGAATTCAGTTCTTCATGTTTGAACTGTAGGCACACTACTGACACACTAAGCTATTGTCTTAGCCTCCAAAGGCATAACTCAAGTGTTTGTAAGTACAAATATACTATCAATATATATAAAAAAAACTTAATGCAAATTTTAATACCATCTATCAGGAGCTATACCTGCTTTGGACTAAGTGAATTTTTTTATGAAATATCAAAGGTTAAGTCTAACATGGTGTGAGTGGGAAGTCTTACAGCACATCTGGCTTTATTGTCTTCATCCATTGTACTTGTAATACACTGATGTATTACATCACTCTTCCCATTTATAAACCTCTTCTTCCTTGGGGACTCTATATTTGTACTATATTGCTTCCTGTCCTGTGTCTTTGACCTTCCACTTTCTCCTTTGCTTCTTAAATACAGTCAGATACTTCTCAAAGTTTTGCCTCTGGTCTCTCCCTCGGGCATCTCATCACACCAGTGACTTCAATTATCAGATCATGTCACATGCATAACCTTCCCCTCCATTCTCTCTCCTTAAAACTCCCCGATGCCTTTGTATTGACTGAGAATGAAATCAGACTCTTCATCTAGGCCAACAAGGACTTTCCTGATTTGATTGCTTCTGCCCTCTACATCTCATGTCTTAGCCTCCTGTCCTCTCGCCAACATGTGGAGACAGACATCCTGGTACTGGAACCTTTACCACACCACGGTCATCCACTTGCACTTTCTTGAAGGGCAGTTCTTTTCCTCCTTGCCTTGAAGGTTACAGCTCAATTTGTCTCCCAGGCAAGAAGAGAATCAAGACCACAAAATCCAAATAAATGACTCCTAAAAAGGAGTTTTTTTCTGATTTCTTCTTATCATCTGTTATTATTATTGTTATTTTTGTTATTATCTCAAATTAACTTGTTCACTAAGCTGATTTTCCCCTTCACACATATCTCCAAGCTCCATGAATAAAGATATTTTCCATTTTTCTCAACACTGTGTCCTCAGCATTGACATTACATAGACTATCAGTTCCTCATTTCTTATTATAACATTATTTTCACATTCTAAATAGGGTCCTTTATTAAGGTGTTATAAATAAATTAAAGAATAGAGTCCCTTGCTTTTTATTTGAATTATTATAAGAGCCTTGATATTGATTTTAACTGCCCTGTGTTTTTCCTCCCTCAATTCTATCTCTACCTGCATTAGTTTGCTTTTCAATGTAGTGACAAAATACTAGAAATAAACAAGTTAAAAGGAAAAAAATCTTATTTTAGCTCATGGTTTGAGATCTCACATATATAACCTGGTCCACGGTCATTTGAATCCATCACCCCGGGACTCACATGACTCTGTTCATCTCATGGCAACCAGGAAGCAAACAGCCTGAGAGGAAGGGGCTGCTGACAGGATACACACGTTCAAACACAGGCTTCCAAGTACCAATTCCCTTCAATATGTCTCACCTGAATTTCTAACATTTCTGTATAGTACATCAAGCCAGGAGATCCCCAGTGGATAAGATGGCTCCCTCACATCTCACGACTAAACATTGCTGCATTTGAGACTAAGCCGAAGCAGAGAAATTTCAGATCCACACCATAATAGCAGTCCATGCGTACAATAAGTATAAAATTTCCAGAATGAAAGTGAAATTGTAGCAGCTTCTGCTGGAATGTCTGAGTATTCTACAGAACATGGTCCCACACTCATTTAACATCCAATTTATTTACCAACACTCCTCCAAATTGGAATGTGGGAATTCTGTATCCTACAAATAGAATTCTTAAATTCCTTTCTTACTTCCACACATTTTGTGGCTTAGAATCAGCATTCAGAATTGACTCCTCAATGTCTATTTCAATTCCATTAAAATATTCCTTTTTAGTCTCCTCAAATATAACTATCCCTTGCTGTTAAGCTGTGAAAGTCCTATAATGCAATTGGAGAGATGAATGATTTTACTTCAGGCCAGGGCTACCATCTCCCAGAAGGTTTTAAAACTTTTTCTCAATTGAAGTGAACTTATCTATAGCTGGTAACTTACTTCAGGAACTACAAAAAAAACCCTGCTATCTATATAGATAATGTATCATAAGTCAAAGTTTTGTGTAATCTCTAGTTTTCTCATTATAAACAATGCATTCATCTTTACCTGCTATAGAAAATTTCATGTTTATACAACACCACAGACCAAAAACTTCAAATACCTGTAACCTAGCTTTAAGGAATTTTCATAATATTCTCAAAACTCTGTGTGTGTGTGTGTATGTGTTTGCGTGTGTGCACTTGTGTGTATATATGTTTATGTTGATACTGTGTTTAGAAAGCTAAGCTCCAACAGTAGAGACAAATAGCACCAATTAAAAATAAGTTATACTTACAATATTGGAAAATATGAAAAAGACGGGAATATGTTGAAAATGAGAGTGCTCAGTTTCTGTGATGTAATGGTCACCCTTAAAATTAACACACTGAAATGTGACTACATGGTTTATCATACATTTAAAAGATACAACAATGAAAAAACTGAGATTTCCCATACATATTGAAACTCTGCTTACTCTATTTTTTTATTCTTCTGTCATACATTACATCCAGCCTGCAGTTGCCCTTCCCTCTACTCTTCTCAGTTCCCCCTCCTTAAATAAGTTATTCTTTCAATTTAGTAAAATGACTTAATACACATAAAAAAATGTCATCTTTAAGTCCACATGGCAGTTCATGAGCACAGAAAACATCAAAATTTAAAAGTAGACTACTACAGAGTTGTCTCAAATCAGAAACTGATAATTAAATCTTACCTCTTGCCACTTTTTCATTTCCTACATAAAAACTATCAACAAGTGCTTCTCTATGTGTGGCTTTATATGATTGATAGATCTCACCCTTTCTATGTTTCTGATTCTATTGCAATAATTTTTTCCCAGAACATTTCAACATCTCATAACCAGTATCCTTTGCCTCCTGCAGACATACACAGTCTGGTTGTTGCTCCTTGGTTTAAAGTACTATCGTCCCTCATTTCCTGTCAGCATGGTACACAAAAGCCATAATAACCAGTTGGTGTTTATCTCTGGACACATAATTCTTGCAGATAATTCACCTGGTAGTTTATTTAAAGTGTTCTACTTTTTAAAATTTATTTTTCTTTTTGAAATTATAATGTAATTATATCATTCCCCCTTCCCTTTCCTTCATCCACACCCTCCCATATACTGTTTTTTTAAAAATCATTTTTTATTCATTAATTGTTGTTATATGTATGTGTGTGTTGATGTTTGCCTTCCTTAGTAATTATTTTTTTAATGCTACTACTCTTTCATTATTAAAATTACACTAAGGTATTTTCAGAGATTGACTTCTACAAAACAGTCATTGGATATATGCACATGTTTGTGAATAGTCACATAGCTTTTAAAGATATAAATATGATAATGTTGAACATGTTTTTCATACTTTGGCTACTGATTTACACAGTATATTCTCTGGCTCCTTGGAATCATTACTTATAAGAAAATTGTTTCTATTATAAACCTATTATGTCCCAACTACAATTCTGCAATGTTAACGTAAGTTAACATTCCCAATGTTAAAGACAAAACAGTGCTACATATTTATGGGCTTGGTGATGTTTCAACAACACTCAGATTTCTACACATTTTACAATAAATGCAAACATGCGTCACAGCTGTTACCAACATCATTGCTATCCTGAGCTCCAGGTAGTTATGCTATAAATGTATGTATTTCGACATTTTTAGAAAATGGTGTTTCTGCAGCTGGTGCTATAATTGAAGGAAAGAGTTAATTCTGCTGATGAGCAAGAACATTGAATGTGAACCTCTGCCTTTGTATCAGATCTGTGTGGATGGAACCAGTGGCATTCGTGTACTGACCTGAACATAAAATGTACTGACATGAAGGACAATATGCCCAACAGACTGAAGAAGATGGAAAGGATATGGATCACCTCCAGCATACTGTAGGGTGGGTTAATGTTTCTCAATGTCACCTCCCCTGCCACTGGAAATCAGAATGCTTGACACCTGGACACCAAATTGCTAAAGCTTCAAGCAGTGACACTTCCTTCTCCATGTGAGGCCTGCCTTCTCCTTGACAGTTCGCTCTTATGGTCCCTTCAGGCTCCTTGGCCTTTACTCCCCCCTTTAACCTCCATCACTAATTAAATCTGGACAACTCTTCGGTGAAAATAGTTTCCTTCAAAGTTTTCATTCAGTGTTCCCCTCTGGGCAATTTTTGTCACTTTAGTCTAGCCTGCCCTCTTTACATGAAGTTTAAAGAGGTGAGCTATTTTTTATAAGATAAAAAAAAAACCTCTTTCAAGACCTAAATCTACCTTGATGCTTCACATAAGGACTAGCATGTGAAACCTGACAAAATCTTCAGCCATGAAATATTAGTTTTAGAAGTTTATGGATAAACAAAACATTCTAAGAACTCTGATCTCATTTGAGGTAGCTAAAATTTTAAGACATTGTCTGGTAACAGTTTTATTTGGGATCTAATTAAATTCTGTATTAAAAAACAAAACAAAAAACTACCTAATACAGTTGGGCACATCTTCAGTAAATTTGTTTTGGAAATCATATTAGACCTCAGAATTAAGCAGTGCCATTAATGTTATTATCTATTTAGGAAAAGAAAAAAGTGGTGATGAAAAAAATATGGAGTTAATTCCCCAGAATATGGTCTTGATCATTGTTTCCTCTCTAGAAATAAAATAAAAACTTAAGTAATCAACCACTTTAGACCTACTTCCATATCTTATAAGTAGGTAGTCCTTCAAAATTGTTTATTTATTTAAACGTGTAATGATCAGGCATAGAGATCTCTGGGCTGGTCACAGGTAGTTATCCCTAGGGCAATGAGCTTCTCCATCACTTGATGTCCAGAGAACTATTTCTCAGCCTAGTAATTGCTACCTATACTGTTTTCAAAAGGGGCTAGGGTTGTGTTCTTGTGTTTTGTTTTTGAGACAGAGTCTCAAAGACATAGCTCATTCTACCCTGGAGCTCACTCTGTAACACAGACTGATTTCAAATTCATGATCCTTCAGCCTCAGCCTCCTAAGTGCTGGGTTAACAACCATGTACCATCATGCCTAACTATAAGAAATGTTTCATTTTCAGCTATATTGTGAAAAACAACTTTTAAAATATCTTAGATAAATGAATACTTAGATATTAAACATTTGTGCATGCTTCCAAGACAATTTCTATGTGTATCAGAGGAATTGTTAGGGAATCTAGATGTTTCTTGCTTGGTAAACGCGACTGAGTTACAGAGGACATTGCTTTCTACATTCTGGAAATGTATTTAAGAAGAGAATTCTCTGGTATTACTATGTTTAGCAATAAAAACAAGACTACAAAACAAACAACCATAAAGTACTTACAAAAGGCCAGGTACCCCATTGTGGATGTTAGATTCATTCTCTCATTTATTTCCCACAGTAGCACCATGGGTAATATCATTATTTCCATTATAAAGATGAAAATACTGGCAGAGAAATGAATTACCTTCATGAAATATACATATCTAATAAATATCAGAAATAGTCTTTGACTATTAGTTAGCACCTCGGCTTAGAGAACCACCTGATATGAATCCACTCTATGAAGTTGTTCATGAAGATACAAACATATATTTATTAATTATAGGCAAAAATGAGAACTATGCCCCAAGCTTCCACATAACCATGTTTCCTGGTCTCCTCAGAGATATCAGCAATATGTTTTTATTTTTTTTTAATTTGTATTACTTTCTAATTCCGTGTACATGCTTATATACATTGTTTTTAATTTCCTATCAAAGTTGATTTGTGGGCGGGAGAGAGAGTTCAGCAGTTGAGTGATTGCATCTCATTTAGAGGACTGTAACACGAATCTTAAAAGGTCTTATTAATAAAAACAAACCAGGAGCCAGGTACTGGGGTCAACGCTGGAAGGTCAGAGAAGCAGAACAAGCCACAGCCATCTCACCTCAGCTGATCCTGTTTCCTCAGACTGGAAGCCTCTCAGTCCTCATCCAGAATGAATCTCAGCTGAACTGTTGCTCAAAAGCCTAAAAGCTTAACCAGCCAAAAGCTTCTAGTTCCTGGTTTTCATGCTTTATATACCTTTCTGCTTCCTGCCATCACTTCCTGGGATTAATGGTGTGAGTGCCATGCCTGGCTGTTTCCAGTGTGGCTTTGAACTCACAGAGATCCGGATGGATCTCTGCCTCCCAAATGATAGGATTAAAGGCATATGTGCCACCATTTTCTAGCCTCTATGTCTATCTAGTGGCTTTTCTGTCCTCTGACCCCAGATAAGTTTATTAGGATGCACAATATACTGGGGGACACAATATATCACCACAGAGGACCACAGTTCAGTTCCTAGCACCCATGTTGTATGGCTTACAATAGCCTGTAATGCCTGTTTTTGAGGGTCCAACTCTCTCTTCTGGCATTCAAGTGTACCTGTACACACACACACACACACACACACACACACACAAATTTATTTTAAAATAAAAAATGTAATGTGTATATTAAATCAACTCATGTCCACAATATAGAAAAAAACCAATAAGACTTTGTATAGACTATGTCTAGCAACCCATAAATAATTTGCTGTTTCACAGAATTAGGTATTAACACTGGTAAAATTGCCATCAAATAAATGATAATAAACCGAGGTAATGTGCAAAAATAAAGGACACTCGGGTAGAGGAGGATGATATGTGGCATGATGGGGCCACTGAGAATCTAGCCCTGGTCTTTTGTGATATGGGAAAAGGACATGTTTGGACACTGTCCATTTGCCTTTGTAGAGTGTCCAAAAGGAAATGGGAGTTGATCACATTGGCTAATACAGAGAAATCGGCTATTTGTGGGAAGGGAGATGGCACCGCTTGTCATGTTAAGGAGGCATTTTATCAAAAAGGCACTCGTGTCTAGAAAATAGAGGTCTTTTTAGGAAAGCATATCCTTCCTGTCTTCCACTCCAGTAAACTTGAGGAGTGAAAACACATTTGTGAGTGCAGCAAGTTCATTGACATTAGCAGCATATCATTTTCCCAAAGTCTGAAAGAGCAATGGATTGATTTCATGGTTCACAGTAGGACAGGGTAGTGCAGCATGGCTCACATGTCTTTTGGAAACAATATAAATCCATAGAGCTATTTCAAGGCCTCATGAAGAGGTGATAAACTGCTGGATTTGGTTACACATTTCCTTCTGTGGGGATGATTTCATCCCCTCCTTTTAGATAAGTCAGACAGATTTGTTGTTTTCATGCTCCGTTTTTCTTCAAATTTACTCTAAGTGAGCAGGTTGATTTCAGGGCATGTCTCTTAACTCCCTCTTCTTCCGCTTGGGTTCAACTCGAGTTCTTGTGAAATCATTACCCTTTCTGTACCTTCAAGATGGACTGCCACAGAACCAAATTACAAAGTAAACAAAAGGAAGTTAAGAATGTGTTCCTCAGGGATATGCTGTTTGTGAAGATGTGGGCACAGAATCACACAGCGCTTGTGAAAGCGTCTCCTCCACAGCATGGGCTGCCTGTACATTGTAAGCCTATGACTCTCTGAAGCACACAAAGCCCCTCAGGTCAGAAAGCCACTTGGCTCTCCTCCCCAAAAGAGCCACATCCAAATCAAAGCAGACAATCTCCTTTCAAAAGTTGAAAGTGCAAAGAAGCAAGGCAAGAAGAGACATTTGCTTGTCTTGGCAATCACTGCCAGTCCTTCAGGGAGAGCTTTGTTTGTAAGATCTGTCAAGAAAACCAAGCTCCCTGTTCTTCATGCATTGGAAAATCAACTGAACATCACTGAGTCAAAGACTCTAAACATATTCTTATGATGCTCAGTAGCAATTTATCTGTTCACTTCTGGTTCTTTCATATTCTCGAGAACCATAACACATGTCTAAAACAAAAAAATTCTTTATCACTCATTACCTACAAGTCTGACCCTTCCCAGAAATGACTAGGTTAGGGGAAAAATAGCACCCTACAGTAATTGTTACATAGTCAGTACACATCTCTGAGAGCTCCCACAGTTTCATCACCTGCTAAGTGGGGGAAAGGGGAAGTGTGCTGCTTTTATTTTCCTATCATCTGCTCCTTGTTTGTATCATAACCAGCCCCATACTCTCTTGGTCCATGTGACTGGGTTTCCTATCACTCCCTCTTTAGTCTCATAGCATTCCAGTCTTCTGACCATAATTATCAGTTCAGGATGAGCACATGACTGAAGGCTGTGGAACTAAGATGAAATCTGGGATTCCAATGTAGTGGAAGATGAATGCTGAGGGCATGAGCTGTTAGTAGGAAATGTGAGGGTCACCTTAATGTAGGACAGAAAGAGCTGGTTTTCATGAGGCATAGCAATAGAAAGAACAGAGAAGTGTGGCAAGAGTGTGCACAAGCTGCCATCCAGGTCACTAAATCTGACTAGGGTGGAAAGCAGTGTGGTCTCATTGCTGAGTTTTTCTCTTGTATGAAACAACAATTTTGGTTTTCCTTTTGCCTTAAGGTTACTTAACCTGTGCTTCCTTCACATGTACAGAGGTCCCTAATTATTAAAATGGAATGACTGAAGTGACCTGTCAACAGGAATATTTTAAAGAACTTCTTACTTTCAACAACATAAAAACTAAAACCCATTTGACTTTACCAAATATAATTGGATCATTATGTGGGATGATGAGAAAGGAGACCCAACAGAAAACAAGAACTAATCAAATAACAACCATTTGCCCTCTCCATTTTTATGCCAAAAGCCCTCTAGATATTCAGAACAGAAAAAAAAAATTAGGAAAATTGTGGACTAGGCAGAATATAGGGATATCATATTAGACAACTCTAGGGGGCACCATTAACGCTTTAGTTTGTGTTAACATCAACCTTGGAGTTATGCATGTAGGGAAAGCCTAGCCCAACTGCCCTCAGCCAGCTGGTGGACTGGGCCAGGGAAACACTTGCCCTAGCAAGTGTTTTCAATCACCATAATGTTTCTTCTTGGCTGTTTCATTGTATAATGAACTGATTATTGTCTGCTGTATTTGCATTTGGGGGGCAGATTTCTGGCAGACAGCTGGCACCACAGGTTTACCATGACACAGAACAGACACAAATTGCCTTCCCTTGTTTGACTATGGTTGTTATTGAGCCCCTGGCTGTAGATGTAATTCTAAATGTTAAAAGCCCAAGAGGTCAGAGCACTATTGACTAGCCTTTAGCTTACCAGTCGCTGACATCCTCCCCCGACAGAGAGACCTTCTCCTGTGTGACCCGTCTTTTTATTGTCTTTCTGTTCTGCCTTCTCACTGGTTGTAAACCCAACCACGTGACCTCCTCATCACTGCCTGTCTAACAGACCTCCAGATCTCTGTGGTTGGTACTGGGATTAAAGGCGTGTGTCTCCATGCTGGCTGTGTCCTTGAACACACAGAGACTTTGCCTGCCATGTGATCGGATTAAGGGTGTGTGCTACCACTGCCAGACTTCTGCTAAATGGCTTGCTATTAGCTCTGACTCCCAGGCAACTTTATTTATTAACATACAAATAAAATCACATTTCAGAACAAATAAAATATCACCATATTTCCCTTTTATTCTAATAAAAATAAAAAAGGAAAAAAGTTAATATAAGAAAAATTATATACAAAAAGTACAATAGCTATATAACTATATACAATATATACAACAATAAATACCTAAACAATGTCTAATTCATTTGCATTTGACAAATTCAGAGAAAATAATTCCATTATCTATCCTATTTTGGTAAGTCCAAAATGTACCTGATTCACTTTCTATCCTAATTTATATTACTAACAGAACTCTCTCATAATGTCTTTCCTTTAAACACATGTGTCAGTACCAAGCCACATTTGTCTCTTCAATTTCTCTGGCTGTGTAAATGAGGCAACAGCATTCTTCTCATTCTTCTTTCCTCTTGAGCATGAGGTCAGAGGCAGGGACTAGGTTGGCCGGTGCAGTCTCTTGGGAGGTGGGGGTGTCACAAGCTCTGTGTCAGGGTCCAGAAGATACTTTCGCTTCTGTCCTTGGGTAGCTGCTGCACATCTGTCAAGGAACTCAAACAGCATCTCCTTGGTGACAGGGTTCAAGATGCTGTTGCACACAGCCATGGCTGTGTTGTAGGCATTTGGGAAACTTTTGTCTATTCTCTGTCTCATAAAGACCCAGCTGTTGTTGTCAAATTTGCATTCTATGATTTTGTTGTTGTGCTGTTCTAGTTCTTTTGTCAACTTGATTTGTGCAAAGGGTCTTTCATAACCTCCAACATGGAGAAGGCCAACATTCTGTGGAAGCAACCCTTCTCCTCCCATTCTTGTTATCTTCAGTCGAAAATCCACAGAGTTCAGACTGGGAGGTTTCCATTTCAAAATATCATCACATTGACCAGGTTTGTATTTTCCAATAGGCTGAAAAATAAGTCCATCCATCTTATGGCTGACTTCTTTGGCAAAATTTCCTTCCAGGAGCTTTCTTGAAACATTGATGTCAAAAAATTGTTTAGGTCTCACACTAAATGGTTCCTGTGTTTTGTCAATGAGCCCAGTCTTCATTTTCTCATGTCGTGGACTTATGATTTCATGTTCAATACACTGCAGGCGAATATTAAAATCACAATCTCCAACTGGTTGTGCATTGAATTTAATTATGTCGTATATTAAATATCTCGGAAAAGCCTGTCCATTTACTTTGTCAATGATCATTTCCCCATCCAAAAGGGTATTTGATAAATGCATGCGGAGATCTTTGCGAAATGGAAATTCCATATTTGAAACATGAAACACTGAGTTATCTCTGTCAATCATAAAAACTTGATTTGTGCCGTCAATCAACATCATGTAACGAGTTCCGTCTGCTTTCCAGCTTACTTTATATGGCTTCTGTTCTAAAAGTCTAATATTTTGCTTGTCCATGGAAACAGGCTGTGCTCCAGGAAACCCAGACCCTTCCCAGCCACAGAACTGATGACATTTCTGCTGTACTTCTCCTAACTTTGGTTGAGTGGTTACTTGAGTTACACCTTTAACAGTTATACCTTCCAAGAAAATAGCACCCAGCTTTAACCGTTCTTTTCTCCTGTTACCAGAGGAAGCGCTTGACCCTGGTTCTGAGTCCTTTTTTCCATCTTCATCATCATCCTCAAAACACCAATCTGGCAAGACAGGTGGTGGTGGTGCTGCTTCTATATCACCATAGCGCCGAAAAAGTTCCTTCAAATAGTCACCCTTATAGATTCCTGGTGGTCGGGCTTGGGCAAATGTTTCAACTGCTGATTCAATACTCCAATCCATCTTCTCAACCAAAAAGGCACATATAAGGAAACCTGTCCGGTTGAAGCCATGGGTACAGTGAACACCTATAAGTTCAGGTGGGCTTCTTTCACTAAACCTCTCACACAGGCGAATGAATGTCTCAGTGTTCTCAGTCGTGGGGCATTCACCATGCCCTTTACACTGAAGTTTGATATACTTGATTCCTTCTTTTTCTATGTCATTTCTGTCATAGAACCTGGAAGTATTTGTCAGATCGACCAATAAGCTCATTTTAACCTTCAGACTCTTTAGATAATTTGAGAGCATACTGGGATGGAACCGGTTTTCCTCAGCAACTTGACTGTCATACCTTGGCCCCAGCATTGTCTTCAGAGGTAAGAATCTGCCTGCCACCGGCTGGCCGCGCCGCGGACAGTTCAGCCACCGAGGCGGGATCTTGTAAGCCATGTCTGCACCGCACACCGCCACCTAGCTGACCGCTAAATGTAGATGTAATTCTAAACAGTCTTATTAAACAAGAAGCACAGCCACCTAGCTGACCGCTAAATGTAGATGTAATTCTAAACAGTCTTATTAAACAAGAAACACAGAGCCAAATAAAGAGTTAAAAGCCCAAGAGGTTAGAGCATTAGCGACTAGCCTTTAGCTTACCAGTTTCTGCCGTCCTTCCCCTGAGACACTGAGACGTTCTCCTGTGTAACCTGCCTTTTTATTGCCTTTCTGTTCTGCCTTCTCATTGGTTCTAAATCCAACCACGTGACTTCCTCGTCACTGCCTGTCTATACAGATCTCCAGGTCTCTATGGTTGGTATTGAGATTAAAGGCGTGTGTCTCCATGATGGCTGTGTCCTTGAACACACAGAGACTCCGCCTGCCATGTGATTGGGATTAAGGGCGTGTGCTACCACTGCCAGACTTCTGCTAAGTGGCTTGTTATTAGCTCTGACCCCCAGGCAACTTTATTTATTAACATACAAATAAAATTACATTTCAGCACAAATAAAATATCACGATACCTGGCCAAGGCACTACTAAATCAGACTTCTGAAAACACAAAATGTTGTATCTCAGGATGACACAGGTCTTTGGGTGGTGGGAGATTCTTGAACATTAGATAATTTAGCAAGTGGAGTTTGTACAACTCAAAGGTCTTTTACAGCAACAATATCCTTTCAGTTTGTTGCTACAGCAATATTTCAAAAAGTAAAAAAGTAAATAAGTACTCATATTAAGCTAAGAGCTATGTGTTAATGATTACATGAATGACATAAAAGATGATTTAATCTTCTCTTGGAGAAAGACAGAGAGAGAGAGAGAGAGAGAGAGAGAGAGAGAGAGAGAGAGAGAGAGAATATCTTCTTTGATATAATGCCCCTTCCAAAACAATGGAAAATTATTCATTATTTAGTTATTTGTGCCGTAGCACTCCTTCCAAGGCACAGGAAGCATTTTGGAAGAAGGGACAGAAAGAGGAGAGGAATATGTGTGTGGTGATATTGTGTTCCCCAAAATATTATGCACCCTAACAAACTTATCTGGGGTCAGAGAACAGAGCAGCCACTAGATAGACATAGAGGCTAGAAAATGGTGGCACACATGCCTTTAATCCTATCACTTGGGAGGCAGAGATCCATCTAAATCTCTGTGAGTTTAAAGTCATACTGGAAACAGCCAGGCATGGTGACTCACGCCTTTAATCCCAGGAAGTGAAGGCAGAAAGAAGAAAGGTATATAAGGCATGAAAACCAGGAACTAGAGTTGGTTAAGATTTTAGGCTTTTGAGCAGCACAGTTCAGCTGAGATCCATTTGGATAAGAACTCAGAGGCTTTCATTCTGAGGAAACAGGATCAGCTGAGGAATTGGCGAGGTGAGGTGGCTGTGGCTTATTCTGCTTCTCTGACCTTCCAGCCATTCACCCCAATACCTGGCTCCAGGTTTGTTTTTATTAATAAGACCCTTTTAAGATTCATGTTATATCTGGCGCCCAACGTTTGTGGTACGAATTCACGAAAAAGCCACTTGCCTGTGGCCTTGTGGGCCCCAGATCAGACCCAAGCTACCATCAGCCAGTATGGTGAAGTACACTGGTTGGATTTACTGAAGGAGGCAGAGGCAGGAAGATCCCCAGTTTGAGGCCGGCCTAGGAGGCTTGCTAAGGAGAAGCTTCGGCCAGGGCTGAGCCACAAATGGTGGTGGGACCATGGAGGCAGCAACTGCTGCTCCGAGTTGCTGGTTGCTTCTCATCGTGTTGGTGACTGCAGTGATGCTGCTACCTGGGATGAAGGGTTTACCGATGCTTGTTCAGAAATGAATTGCCAGGACCATCGTGTTACAAGAAAGCATTGGCAAAGGTCAGTTTGGCAAGACAAATGGTAGGGAGAAATTGCTGTGAAGATTTTCTCTTCTAGGGAAGAACGCTCATGGTTCCAAGAGACAGATATTTATCAGACTGTGATTGCTCCAAACTACAGAGGAGGCAAAAATAAATAAATAAATAAATAAATAAATAAATAAATAAATAAATAAATAATCTGCAGGGAACCATGACCACACCTAACAGCAACTTTGAAATCCGAAAAAGGAAGACGAGGCCCCACAAAGATGATTCCACATAGACTAAGGTAAAGCCATTAAGCTGATTAACACCATGGAAAGACTGGCTTTGGACTACAAACTGCTCAGGACAATTTCAAGATGTCTAGCTGAGATGATCCAGATTCATAGACTACTCAAACAAGGACTTGAGACAAGCCCTGCACTTTCCCATTATGCAGAGACTGGACAACAAATACAGTTCCTACCTCTCCCAGGACTTGACAATTAACCCAAAATTTTTCTTTTCAGGATTCCCTAAAGATGCCAATGATCTACCTCATATCTATATTCTCTTTTCTGTCAGTTACAATCTGAAAATATCAGTGGACAATTTCAGAAGTCAATGAGTCAGAATTTTAATTTGCACACCATTCTGAGTAGCATGATGAAATCTCATAGTGCCTCACTCTGTCCAGTCTAGGATATGAGCAATTTCTTTATCCATCACTTCTGTGAGTATTCCCTATATGCCGCCTAGTTACTTTGTAATGCTCTTGGTTATCAAGTTGACTCTGGTATGGCATTGCTTGTTTTGGTGGGAAGTACCAATAGCCAAACCATGCTTTGAGATGTTCTTCACTTCACTGCATCTCAACACATTGGTATTGCATTTTCTATTATACTGAGAAGAAGGGTGAGTCTATGGGGCATAATATTTTGAGAGAGAACCCATAGCCATATAAATACATTTTAAAATTTATTTATTTACTTATGTCATCATACTAAAAAGGGAATGTGATTCTACAGCTGGTCGTAGGGAGCTTAGGGAATCTCAGTGACCCACAGACCAATCTTAAAGACTAAGGGATGGATTTCGAACATATTCCTTTCCCTTAACTCCAATTTGGGATATGAATCTTAATTTCTTTTTCTTTTCCCTCCCCTCCTCATCCTCCTCCACTTCCTTCTCTTCCTGCTCCTTCTCATTGTTCCATATGATATCATCTGTGTTTATTTTGAGGATTCATTGAATCTCTGCATGGTGTATGTTCACAACAGCACCTGGCATGAAGTACAAACTGAATAAACACATTCCTCTCCTCAATTTCTCCTCATCACTGCCTTTATGATTTTTCTGTCCCACTAAACTCTTCAATGGCTTTTATTGCTTATTAAGACTTTTGTATTTTAAAGCATTTTCAAATCTTCTTTATCAACCCAGTATGGCACCATCACCACCAACAAAACAGTTTAATTGATGTATTTTCAAGTTTTTCTTACACATAGTACCTCACTGAATATTTTAAAGCCACTTGAAGATTTAATTTCATAATGTTATTTGTAATGAGTAATATCTATTCAAAACTGTTCTTTAATTTAAATATGTACTTAAATGTAAATGAACCTCTCTTTTCAAACACAGATCAATTTCTCATATATGTAAAATTAAAATTAGAAATGCCCTAAATATCAATATATTTAAAATTATTGAAAGAAAACAACATAAAGTGAGGCACAACACCAAGACGAAGGTTGTCTGGATGACTGATTGTCTCTCAAGAGCTGAGCAAAGGCATTCATCCACAAGGCAATATTTTCCTTGTTATGCTGGGTTTAGCTACCCTGTACCAAGTGATGTGTTCCCCCAGGATTTCTTCACTTTAAAGAATTTCCTGAGAAGCAATCTTTCCTTTCTAAATTATAAGATATAATAGAATGAATTGGGTTTTTTCCCCATTAGAAGAGAAATTAGATTTTTGTTTTCAGAGTGTCCTGGGGCAAAGGTACTGAAAATTCACTCTCTGAGCTCTCAGAGGCTTGGAACTACTTCCTAAAGAGAAGGAACAAGTATTATTTAGGAAATGAAAAACAGGTAAATGTTATCACCTATTCATAAGATACATGTGAGGCTGAAAGCCTTAATCAACTTGCAATTTATGTTTGATCCAAAATTTATTGAGTGATGACTCACTAGATCCTTTAGTCTAAACCCCTGCATGAGTTCTGACTGCCTAGCACACTCAACAACAATAAAACAACACAATCAATCCCTATCTTTTTCCTAGGTTCTTTTAATTAATTAATTTATTTTTGTGTTGTTTTTTGAGGCAGAGTCTCTCTGCATAGTTCTGGCTGTCCTGGACCTCACATGTCTGCCTCAAACTCACCAAGTTCCAACTATCTCTGCTTCCTCAGTGTTGAGATTAAAGGCATGCATCACCACACTCAGCCAGATGCCTTTAATTCTTGATGTTCTCTCATATTCCAAAAATATCCTATTGAACAAAACATCAAAGAATAGCCTAGGAATATAGCCCATTGAAATATGTAACCTAAAACTAGACCATGGCTGAGCATGTCACTCAGTAACAGAGCTTGGCTAAGCATGTGCACAAATCCAGTGCTTGTTCAGTGGGCCACAGTGATCTATTGAGCTTTGACCAAAAAGAAGGGCTTATGTTGCATGATATTTTGATCACATTCTGACAATAAAGTTAGAGGACAGAGCTAGTCCCTAGCTGGGCAAAATCAACCATAGAGATCTTAGACTGCGGACAGAGAGGAGACAGGAGGTAGTAAGGCAGGCCAAAGAGAGGATCTCGAATCTTTTGAATTGAGGAATGGAAGAAGGAGAGATCACTGGTGGCTTCCCTATTGCTTCTCTGATCCAAAGTAAACTTTATTGTCAGAATTCGATCAAAGTATCACACAACAGGCTTACACTTGTAAATATCTCTTGCAGCTCAGCAGCATCTCCCAGGACCCAAGAGTCATTCTCAAGACTGAAACTATCAAAAGAATAAAGACCTCATTTTCTGATTCTCCATCAGAAGACAGAACCTAACTTGGGCAGTCACCAGCCAACAAGCTCAGGTGGCCTAGATTCATCTGTACCAGGCAATCATTTGGATTATTCCATCGCTGACTCTGAGCCTCGGTGCCCTCCTTTAGTTTCTTGCTTTTAGCTTGCTTTAAAATTTACTAATTCTGGAAGTCAACAGCTAAGACATATATTATTTGTGACTTTGCTCGTAACACTTCTCTCATATGTACTACTTGGATAGTAGTTTCATAAGCTATTATTTTAGGGACATCAAAATCATTTCTATTGACCCCATTGTCTTTTCCCTGGGTCTGTACAGGTGTCTAATGGATGAGTTTTTCATGTCAGGTGACCAGATAATCTATATTCCTTTCATACTAATTATATTTTCTGAACATGCATCTGCTGAACAGCCATGACTTTCTTTTTTTTTTTATTTCCTATGAGCAAATCACTGATCATTTTAAAATCTTTTCTCTTTATCTATCTTTAATTACTTGACTTTCCTACCTGTCCCAAATCCTGTCCCAAGGAAGACAGATTTGAGACTGGAGTCTCTCCCCTTCTCCTCGTCAGCTACAAAACAAATCAACTCTATTTTATATAACTCATGGCTTCAGTATCTGGCAACTGATTAGTGGGAAAAGCTGTGTGATGCCCAAGGATACTGGAAGACCTTTCCTTCCATAAACACAAGTGCAAACATCAGTTCAAAATCATCTCAAAGGCAAAGTGTTTCATGATTAAAACCCTCAGAAGTCATCTCAATGAGCCCAATCAAACAACTTAGTAAGTAAACTGTGTCCCATGTGAGGACGCCAGATTCATAACAAGGTTATGCATTGGACTCATCACTTGAAGTTTAGATAATCTCATCACAAATCTATCTCATTGAATCTATACTGTTCCACCAGATAGATCAGGACTTGTGCACCCACATTTTACATGTAAGGACAGCAAGGTTCTGAAAACAATGTCAAACCTAGGGTCACAGCACTGTTGAAACAAGTCAGATCTGGAAACTGCAGCTTACTACTTCCTCTCCAGTCCTTCGTAACATGGTGTTTTATTAATACATGGATATTTGATAGTCTACCCATCAAATGTGCTATATTTATCTTATAAAGTGCAATTATTTCTTCTTTCAAACCTTAATGCTATTTCCCAGGGGACAGATACACACAATCAAGAATATGTCCCTGATGCTCTCCAGACCCTTGAATATTATTACTTAATATTAGCATTATCTTATCCTTTCTGTTCTGGTGTTCATACTTTTCACATAGATTAATTTAGATTATTCTGGTAAATATTTGTTGTTTTAAACAAGGGAACAACCTGCACTCGCTAGACATAGTGAGTACTTAGAAATTTTTTTCTAAGAAAATGCTTACAGATTGTGTTAGAAATGGGATATAGATTGTACCTCTGGAAAATATTTGTGTATTATATTCCTTAAGAATGGCTGAAAAAAATCCTCTGTTGACAGACAGACATGTAGAATTAATAGGTACTTTAACAGAAGCATTGCAGGTCGTGAAAGGAACCTAAACATTTTCTGAATGAGCCTTGGGTTTGTTGACAGTCTGCTAACATCAGTCTGAATACCCCTTTCATTATTTAAAAACATTTGGGTGTCTAAAATAACAGTTAATGTGGTCATCTGATGTATGAAATCATCATATACCCTAAATGAGAATTTCAGTTGAACACTGAGATATTTAGAAGCAAATTCATTAAGCTAGAAACTGTCTTCTTTCCCTGTGGCCTGGGAATCTAAGTAAAATAACTAGTATTTTTGTAGTGACATTTAAAAATCCATTAATTTAAAATACAGCTAACAACCTAGAGATGTAATATTACTACATTTCAGGTTCCAGTGTGATATTACTACGAATTATGAATTAATTTAAAATCTTAATAAAAGTTTAAAAAAAAAAACAACACCAAGAACTAGAAATAAAAGGGCAGAAGAACTTCACATTGCCACCTAGGGATGTGACTCAGTTCTTGTTTAGCTCCCATGAGACCCTGGATTCCAACCCCAGCACCACATACACTGGGCACAGCGGTTCATGCCTCCAGTGCTAGCACTCCAGAGGTGGCGGTGAGAGGACCAAGAGTTCAAGGTCATTTTCATCTACATAGCAAGTTTAAGGCCAGCCTGGGCTATAGGAGACCCTGTTTCTAGAAGGCAAAGAGATGAAATAAAAGGGAAGGGAGGGGAGGAGATAAGAGCGGAGAAAATTGGGCACTGGCTGCACTTAGCCACTAAGCACTGCAAAGGTAGACAGAGGAAACTGAGAAGAGATCAAAGATACACATGTTGTGCCAAAGCCTTAGAACATATTTTAATATTGAATGAATAGTATGCTATATAGACATGTTGGTTTTTATAATTACATTCCTAACTTTAATTTCTTTTTTCTTTCTTTTTTTTTTTTTTTTTTTTTTTTTGGTTTTTCAAAACAGGGTTTCTCTGTGTAGCTTTGCGCCTTTCCTGGGACTCACCCTGTAGTCCAGGCTGGCCTTGAACTCACAGAGATTCACCTGGCTCTGCCTCCCGAGTGCTGGGATTAAAGGCGTGTGCCACCACCGCCCGGCTCTTTTGTTTGTTTTTAATGCAGTTCTAAGGAAGTTTAAACTTTTGTCCATGGTCATGTTTTGTTTCTGTTAGGACTGTATGGAGAGATTATCTGCTTTTATCACAGAGTTGATCCTGGGGGCTGCATTGCTCGGATGTGTTTTCAGCTACTTACATAGAGAACCTTTTTTTTTTTTTTTTTTAACTAAGAAATGTTGAGAAAAGTCTGTGCGTTCCTGGCCACAGTAGGGACTTAAGGCTCAGTTTCCTGTTGCTGGCTATTTCAAGCAGAGTGAGGGTGCACCCCAGGGCCTCTGTGATAAAGGAAGGGTTATTTGTGTTCATTTTCAGCTAATTGCTGTTTTGCTCTGTTAACCTTCTTTTGCTCACTTACGTTTGGCAGCTTGATTTGTGCCTTTCATTCTTCAGCAGCAGCAAAAGTAGCAAACTGCACCACCCATTGTGGGTGACTCCATGCAATTACTGCACAGATTTTTATATTTTATCACAGTAAGACAAAGGCCTTAAGAAAAGCCCATGAATGATTATATGAATAAAATAACCACCAGGTTGTACAAAGACTATGTAATTCAAATGAACATGCAGTGCAAAATGGCCATTCATTTTCTTAATAGGCAAACACTTTAGGAAGGAAACTTGTGTCGTTATTTAAGCCTCTGTTATAGAATTGTCTGTCAGGTTATCCTGGTTACCATGTTCTGAAGGTCCTGAGATAATTGGACAAGGAGAAAGGATATTGGGTTACCCCTGCATTTTGCTCTGAACTGTGGTTGATATATTGTGCACCCCAATAAACTTATCTGGAGGTCAGAGAACAGGACAGCCACTAGATATGGAGGTCAGAAAATGGTTGCACACATGCCTTTAATTCTAGCATTCCACAGGCAGAAATCCGTCTGGATCTCTGTAAGTTCAAGGCCACACTGGAAACAGCCAGGCATAGTGACACATGCCTTTAATCCCAGGAAGTGGTGGCAGAAAGGTATTTAAGGCATGAGGACCAGAAACTAGAAGCTTTGGGCCTGGTTAAGCTTTTAGGCTTTTAGCAGCAGTTCATCTGAGATTCATTCTGGATGAGGACTCAGAGGCTTCCAATCTGAGGAAACAGGCAAGGTGAGGTAGCTGTGGCCTGTTCTGTCTCTCTGATCTTCCAGCAGTTATCCCAATACCCAGCTCCAGTTTGTTTTTATTAATGCTACACTGGCCCATCATTGTTGGGCAGAGATGAGGGAAAACATCACATAGAGCATTGTGAATTTTAGGTGTGGTAGTGCATGCATGCACTCCCAGTACTTTGGAGGTAGAGGAAGGAAAATTGTGAATTTTAGGTCATAGTGGGCTATACAAAGTTTCAGGTTATACTGAGCTATATTGTGAGGTCCTGTTTTAAACTACAAATAAATAAACACAAATAAAAAGTAAACAAATAAAGGTTATTTGATTTGGATTGCATATACTTTCTGTGTATACACACTGCAGTGGCATCTACAAGCATCAGTGCCAACGATTTACCAGCAGTTGCATTGTGATCAGGTCTTTAGGATCTTTTCTGCATAAATTAATTAGTAATATTTTGGTCCCAGCTCTCTATATTTGGTGCTGTTGACAATCCCTCAAAGCAAAGTGCCATGAAGACACTTGCTCATTTTCCTGAAGTGTCCACCACATGGCATGCTCACAGTCCACATGTCCTGGCATCTACCAGAGATACCGGGAGTTTGTTTCTAAACCACTGACTGTGCTTGGCTCTCAAAGAAATTCTTCCTGTGGCTCTGGGATTCTGGTCCAATAATGCTTGGCCCTGTGATGAGCTGGCTTCTCTGGTACATTGAACCCCTGTGGTTTATGCACATCTATGGGTCTATGAAGGAAGCCCTTTTCAATATGAAATAGTCAAACCCAGTTAAAAACACACCACTCAATAACAACATTTACAAACACTGACTTTCAACAGGAAACATGAAATTACAGTCAGTGTCCCTCAGAATAAATGCTTACCGGAGGGCCTTCTACCACAGGCCCTCTGAAAGGGCTAATAAGGTTGCCTGAATGACTGAAAGGGAAAGTTGCTGCTAGAACCCACCTTTTCTTTTCTTTTTCTTTTTTCGAGACAGGGTTTCTCTGTGTAGCTTTGCGCCTTTCCTGGAACTCACTTGGTAGCCCAGGCTGGCCTCAAACTCACAGAGATCCACCTGGCTTTGCCTCCCGAGTGCTGGGATTAAAGGTGTGCGCCACCACTGCCCGGCTTTTATTTGTTTGTTTTTTTTTTTTTTTTAGAACCCACCTTTTCAAAGGTTAATCTTGCTGAAGACAAGAAGTTGATGGGCAGCTTAGGTAAACTATAACTTTAGCACCCCATGTGGTATCTGTGTGTATTTCAAATGCTCATAACACATTCTCCTGTTTAAAGAAAAATTGTTTGCCCAATTACTAATGCAGGCATATTACTAAAAGAGTTAAGGAGGAGAGTAATTATCGAATATCTGCCTTTTTTCTCAGAATTATTTACCCAAATTCTTTAGTATGTGTATTACAGAAGAGGTATATTCTAAGGGAAAGAATATCCAAAGGGATGGGCTTTGGTGTTTTTTTTTTTTTTTTTTTTTTTTTTTTTGCTAGATTGGTTCCTTAATATTCAGTTACTTACCTTTCCTCCTTCCGTAGGCACTAATTCCCTTCAGGATTTTATTTTCATAGATTTTAGGGGTCAAGTACAAACTGCCATCTTGTTGAGCACTGTTACACAAACACACGAGTAGCACTTTCAGCTCCCATGGTCCACAATAGAAAGAAGGAGATATGTAAAGGAAAGCTGATATTTTAATGCACCTACCATGTAGAAGGTAGTTTTATTTGCACAAGTTATTACCAGATGAATTTAGAGACCTTTCCTTTATTGCTTAGCTTAAATACAGCCAATTAAGTCTAACCTTTTTCTCCTTAGCAAAGTCAGAAATCTAGGAATAAAATTTAATATTTTCCTCTCCTTCCCCCACCACAACCATTGCATTTTCGAGTCCTGTCACTTTTATCTCTGAAACTCCATCCTCCTTTGGCACTGCCAGCTTCCAGCTGAGTTCTCACAGCTTCCTCTGGGTGCTCTAGAAGGAGACACCAGCCATTACTTCTGTTTCAAATACAGCTCATTGGTTTACCAACTTCCTCTGAAGTCCTTTTCTGTTTATTCTTTCTGTGTATTATTAAAACTATATTTTATTTATATATAAAGTCCTTTATAACATTGCTGAAGTTCACCTTCTGTACCTTTTCTAGTATCTTCCTAACCCACTTTGATCAACTGTGACTTTATTTCTTTGTATTAGCCTAATTGTTGACCCTAATTCACCTATTAAAATTATGATTCTCTCTCTATTCAGCAATGTTTATCTTCTTGAGTGAAGTTTGTTTCTTACTCTGCCCCATTCACCCTCTGTACCCTCTGACAAGCCCCCCTTTTTTTTCTCTATTATGCACTGTCAATTTTAATTCACTAGAACTTAGGCCTCTCTAGAACAGACTAGATTTTGCTGCTCAAAGTACTTGCCATTGAAAATAATCAATATTTTTCAAAAGATAGTAACTGTTCAATAAATACTCATTCAATTAATTGACAGACTCTTTGAATGAAGCCTTCCCTTGTATCTTATGTCTCAAAGGCACCTTGCCTGTTTACCAATCCTCTAGATGGCAAAAATGCTAAATATCCTTCAGCTCACAACCCTGACACTTATCTGCCTTTTGAGGCTTTGATTTTTTTTTTTTTGCATGTAATTGATCAACACTCATTCTATATCTTCATCCCATTCTACCCATTGTAACTTGAATTACAGTCTGTTAAGCTCAATGTATCTTCTCATATCTCCAGCCCCGCATGTGATAGAACTTAAGGTATGCTCAATAAGTGGAATGTCTAAGCAGAGTACTAAAATGGGACAGAAACTATGGAAAATAAGAAATGAGCTTATTATGTGCATTCATGAGTAGTCTACAATCATGTTTGGAAAGAATTGTGAATCTGGATTAATTCTTCAGGAAAACGTGAAGAAGAGTAAAATACTCATGGTAGGCCAATAATAGGACATTTGAATTCATACTAACTGGTTAATACTTTTAGAACAGCTTGAGTTAATCTTGGTTATATTTAAATAGGCAAGTACTCTCTCTGAAACCAGGACTTACAGAGTGTTAAAACAATCCTTGATATCTTTGCAACTCACTGCTGCTCAGACATAGAACAAAAAACTCATCTTTAGCTGATTTGTGTATACTGTTAATGCGGATATGTATATTACCTTTAAAAGTTCGTGTGTTTACAGAATAAAAAGGACCAGATACCAGTGAAGACAAGTAGCCCAGGTAATCCAGCCTCTCAGAATGCCTCTGTTGCAGTTTCTTCAAAATTCTACATCCAAAACAACTTCAAAGCTGCTAGCTGAGAGGGTTCAACCTCAAAGACTACTCCAGCCAAAGCTTCAAATAAGTTTTACACTTTCCCATTGCACAGAGACACAGAGGAGACAAAACAAAATACAATCCTGAGACTTGACTGTTATCCCAATTTTCTCAGAGTCCCCTTAAGATGCTGTCACCCCCAGATGACAGGAATCAGTCTGTACAACATGAAGCTCACATTCCCAGTAAGTGGGGTGGGTGGTTTCTGGTCATTCAGTGGGTTTGTTATTGCTTAGGGGAGTTGGTTGCAAATTGTTACTGGTCATAGTCAAAAAAAAAAAAAAAAAGACTAAACAAGAAGGTTAGATTCAAAGATCTCTTTTCTAAAGAAAAGGGGGGAATATAGAAATGATAATATAAAAGGGTAGATTATTGAATCTAGTTTCAAACTAAAAATAACTGTTAATCTCAAATAGTTTACATTGGCATGGATTTTTGTATATTGATACAAATTCAAGATTATTTTTGTTTTAACATAGTGTATATATATTTCTCCTCTTGTTTAAAGTTTTGTACTTATATTGCTCATTTTAAAATGAAATGTAAAGTCCTAGTCATTAAATGCTATTGTTAAAAACTGTTTAGGATAATTAAGAAACATAGGTTAGTAGTTAGTCATCTATAACAATCAAACTTGTAGTCATGTTAGGTATGTTTTCATGGTTAAACAGAGATGTATTTTAGAAAGACAGGCATTCTTCAAACACTTCAGAAATCTACAGAACATGGCATTAACGATGTTTTAATAATGTAAGGCTTTTCATGACAGTGAGACATGCCTGCTCCTGGAAGCACCAATCTATTTCACAGAAGATGATGGGCATCAAAAAATCTCCATATGGAGTTTGCTTTTATTGTGGCAAAGTTAGCCACTGGGCAAGAGACTACCCTTCTTTTGACTGCTGATAGTACGTTGTCCAAACTGGACAAGTAGGATATGAAAGAAGGTGACTGCTGAATTTTTCCAAGAGCAGGTAGGACAATCCTTCAAAAATTCTTGCTTCACAGAAAAATCTGTCAGATATTCTAGGCCGGTAGGCCAAAGATGGCTGCTCCAACATTACAGAGGAACCATGGGTGACTCTTCAGGTAGCCAGCTATCTGTCATTTCTATAGTTTGGGAAGTTGTCTGCTCTGCACTTCCTGTTTACTCAGGTAATATTATATCCTTCTCAGGTCTCTGTCGGGTTTGAAAACTAGATAGTTATACCATTTTCTTTGTTACAAAATTCAAAAAAGAAATTTACAAAAACAATGTAAAGTTTATGAGGTTGAGAGACATAAAAGCTTAAGTTGTTTACTTAAATGTTTTAAGGTCTAAAGGGATATTTTTATGATGGTGATACAAGTCATGATAGAAAGTGGTTTAGGTATAAAAGATTGGATTCATTGAGATAGAATAGATAATAGAGTAATTTCTCCAAATTTGCCAAATACAAATGAACTAGACATTGTAAGTATATTCTTACCTGATAATTGTAATAGTTAAAACTTTCCCTTTTTATTGAGACAAAAAGGGGGAAATGTGGGATATTTGCACACTGTGTGAAAATGTACTGTTGTGCTTGGTGTAATAAAAAGCTGAACAGCCAATAGTTAGGCAGGAGGGAATAGGCGGGACTTCCAGGCAGAGGGAGATCTGGGAAGAAGAAAGGTAGATTTGCTAGCAAGATGCAGGAGAAGCAGGATGTGCAGCATGGAGATAAGGTAATCATCCACATGGCAGAAAGTAGTTGAAAAAAAAGGGTTAAGTTAAAAGAGCTAGTAAAAAGCCTAAGCTAAGGCCAAGCTTTCATAATTAATAATAAGTCTCCATGTCATTATTCGTGAGCTGGCAGCCCAAAGAAAAATCCAACTACACACTGTCTAACATAGCTTAACTTAAAAGGCCTAACAATTTTCACAAGGGTGGATTGCTTCAGGCCAGCAGTGAATTCTGTGCTCTGAGACACTGCCTAACATGTCAAATGTTAATTAGACAGTGAAATAAACCAGAGTTGGCATTAGAAAATAGGCAAGCATTGATTTTCTTTTCACTTTTTATTTCTAAAAAATGCTGCAGAAAAAACAGATAAACTTTCTTGACTTAATATTTGTGACCAATTTCCTCCTTTTAGTGGTAATACCTTTAAACATGGATGGAAAGCCTCTCTGTTTTCAGTGACCTCCCAGTTCTGCAGCTTCCCCTAGCTACACTAGGTTCCTCCCTGTAATGTTGTTTAGTAGCGTTTTCCACTGATTAAGCCTCAACAGTAGTGCCATAAAATAACAAAGAGAGGCAAAAGATGAGAAAACCCATACTTCCTTGAAAAGATCTTAGTGATCCACTGTGTATAAGATAGACCTGTCCAGTGACAACAACATCTGTGCTACCTGTAGTTATGGTAAAAAAAAAAAAAAATAGTTAAGGCATTTAAGACCTTTTATGGGAGAGCAGAAAGAGTTGAAATAAAATGGGATGGAGGTTAGAGCTGAGAAAGAACCTCATTTTTTGGTTAATTGAAAGAATAAAGAAGCTGAGCATGGCGGCACATACTTAGAATTCCAGTGTTCAGGAGTCTGAAGCAAGAGAATCCTGTGTTCAAGGCTAGCCTAGACTACATATGCTGATCTTGACCCCCAAACAATGAACAAACAAACAAAACAAAAGCCATAAGGAAGATGCTGCAGATCCAACTGTTAAGAGCCAAGCCTCTTCACCCACAGACACTCCCTGTGTTAACCCTTTAGTCCCTATTTGAATTTGGAGTTACTTAATAGCTCTGTACCTACTGCACTCATGTGAGAAATGGGTGAATTTTGAGACCAATTTAAAATGTGTTATGTAAATTTAATAAGTCAATATGCACAAAACACTGAGAACCCAATATGTGTGTGAGTTTGTGTGTGTGTGTGTGTGTGTGTGTGTGTGTGTGTGTGTGTGTGTGTGCATGTGCTAGATGAAATAACTTTTCACAGAAGCAGTAAGCTAAAGACTTCACAGCTTACAGCATAAAGAACACTTGAGAAGCTATAAATCAAATGGGTATTTAATTCAAATTTCCACCCAGTAAAACATCTGTTCCCTTCCAAATCAACATTAAAATGCAATAACCCTTACTAGCCATCAGCAATTTATTTATGAAGACCATGTTCTGCATTTCTTAGTACATGACTGCTAGCTACATGTCTTCCAAGTTTCTGGGTTGTAATTGCAAGTAGCACAAGAGCCAGGGCACTTACACTGTTTTCTATGAATTGCCTCTTCAGTGAAATGCCTCCTGAAACCATTTGCTAAAACAGGTAACAATCCTATCACATAATTGTGTAAAGCCCAAGACACCCATGTCTGTTGTTTAATGCTAATTTCTTTGAGCCTCCTGCGAGGAATTGCTATTGACTACTTTCATTAGAAAACTATTGACCCTTCTCCAGTGGAGCATCCTGAGAAGAAATTTTCTAAATATGCCCATATTTCATTTTTGAATATCAAGGTGCAAAATACTTGCTGAAGGATATGGCTTATTTAATACAAAATTAAAATTTTATAGGCTACATTACCTAAAGCAAATTGCTTAATCCATTGAAAAGAACAGCTGCTTTCTAAGGGTTTGGCATCCATGTATTTGAAACTTAAATTAGGTGAACTCACTGACACAGGTGTAGAAGGAATGGTTACAGTGGTATTTCCCTTGTATCTTATCCTCCTCACCTCCCACAATCAGGCAAGCTATTTTTAAACAGGGAGACTTATTCTACTGGGTGTTGCTGATTGCAATGGGATTTCTTTCTTCTTCTTCCTACTTCTCCTTATTCTTTTCCCTTCCTCCATCATTCTCCTCCCTCCCTCCATTCTTCCTTGGGTCTTTCTACTTAGCTCAAGGCATCCATGATCCTCCTGCCTCAGCCTCCCAAATGTTGAGATTATGAGTCTGTGCCAGCACACCTAGCTTCATTGATTTCAGACATCTTCCCCTTATTTTTTTCTTCCTCATTCTGTAAAACTGAGTAACAGGAAAAATGAAAACAAACAAAAACATCCAAGATTAAAAAAAAAAAAACATTTAATGGGATTTAACACTGATTTTCAGCTTCAATCTTATTTTTAGGTAATACTACACTGTTGTTTTGTTTTTAAATCAATATTTGTTCCACATTAAAAGTTGTATCTGATGCATTCATAATAGAGATAAATATAAGACACAGAGCTTAAAATAAAGCTCCAACTAAGGTGTACTTGGTAGTTTGTGAGCATAGAGGAGAAGTTGTGTGTGTGTGTGTGTGTGTGTGTGTGTGTGTGTGTGTGTGTGTGTGCTGTATTAGAATAAAGAAGTTGGAAATAATTATATAATGATCAGAGGATACATATTCTATAATGATCAGGGGCTACATATGTAGGTTTCTGAATAGGTGGTATAAGAAGAGGCTCCAGATGCCAGACTCAGGCAGGGGATTCTGCCAGTTTACCTTGAACACAGGAATAGGTCAGAGCTGTTGTTTGCATGCTCATATATACCTCAAATTCAACTGTTTCCTTGGTGTAAAGCCACAGTGATCGCTCATCTCTCCTTGGCCACTTCTCGCTGCCATTTCTAAGAGGCAGAGGGAGTGTTTGAAAACCTATGGAAGCACCTATGGAAACCTATGGAAGCCGTCAGACACCTTGGAATGCTTTGGGCTCTTTTACTAGAACTTGACATTGTCTTCCCATCCCATTCCTCATCCTTCTCCCCTTAGGCTAGCTGACTGTACTGGGGTTCCTTCTCATGCTTGCTGAGGGGAGTTGTGATACATACACCCATCTAGGTCCGCTCCCTACTGTCACTCTCCTAAGGGATCCCTTTCTGATAGCTGTCTTGATGTTCATTTTTCTACTTCCCTTTGGGGCTTTTATCTTTGCCTGACTTTATTTATTTGTTAATAAAATTTTTATCTGGTTTTAATAAGAAGAGAGGGTAGAAATTGGCTAGGCAGTTTTGGGGTAAAAGAGCCCCAAATGAATAGTTTTTATTTTTATTTTGACTTTACCAAGAAGCTATAAATGTCCTTAGCCCTGTTGGCTACTTCTTGACAGAAACCTGAGATGCCAAGAGTATTTAAGCCAAATATCCTTGGTTCTGCTCTGGCTAGAAGCAAGAAAGAAGGAGGGTCTGGATTCCTTATCTCTTTTCTCCCAAAGGAGCAGTGCTCTTCTGCAAACCTTACTCAGGAAGTGACTGCAATTGTAATGCAACTGGATACCTGGAAAAGGAAAGATGGTACCCCACTTCTGGGAGGTATCATGTTACACAGGTACTCTGCTTTATTTCTTTACTTATGTTCCCTACAATAAAATATTTCCTTCTAAAGCTCACCCTCTGTGGTCAGTGAATTTTATTCTTCAGATTCATCAGAAAAGAATCAGAAAGCCACTAGCTGAGTGAGACTTTGTTGGCCACTGAGTTTGTGGGAACCTAGACTCCTGAGCTAAGTTCCTCTAAAGCTGACAAAGGATCCTGTGCTCACAGACATCCCAATATCCTTGCATCATTTCCTCCTCTCGTGTCTTTAAAGTTTGTTTTCACCGTTTTAAAACCTCAGTACTTACACAGTGACTGGCACAAGATTGCATTCAACAAGGATATACTGAAAAAAACAAATAGCCTTCTGTTTGGCTAAACAGCTGTTAGAGTATTGAATAGAGAATGCGAGACACTGATCAGTTCACTGGGGAATTAATAAAGGTGGTGGGGGGAGAAAACCACATCATATTAGTTTTCTAAGCGATTGTAGACTCGATGCAGTTGTTTAGATGGCAGTGTCTAACAGTCAGGGAAGGTGAGACATGTATAACCCACAGCTGTCCTCCAGTTCTCTTCTGAAGAATGTGGATTGAGCGTGTCAACTGTATTATAACCAAGTCTACATCTCAATCTGACTTGAGAAGTACTTGCTCTAATATTAAAAAGACAAGAGGGGGATCTCAGAGCTGTAGCCCTCCAAGACCATTCAGAAATGGATTTGTAAAATAATTCAAGAAGCAAACAAATGATATTATAATTAAATATAATTAACATTCTGCAGGATATGGGATAAAAGCATAAATGGATGCTTGCATGCCATATGGCTGAATATTTCAAGGTTACAAATGAAGATAATAAACAGTTAGATAAAAGATTTGTTTCTGCCGGGCGGTGGTGGCGCACGCCTTTAATCCCAGCACTTGGGAGGCAGAGCCAGGCGGATCTCTGTGAGTTCGAGGCCAGCTTGGGCTACAAAACGAGTTCCAGGAAAGGCACAAAGCTACACAGAGAAACCCTGTCTCGAAAAACCAAAAAAAAAAAAAAAAAAAAGATTTGTTTCTTTTCAGTCTTGGCAAATGTTCCTTACAGGGACTGCTTACAAGGCTAACTTCCAAACATCATTCTTCAGGCACTTGGAGTTGAGAAGAGATGGCTTGTTTTCCTTAGAGTCCCTGCTTAATGAGCATTCATGCCTACATCTCCATTGCTATCCCAGCCCAAAGCTCGGTTCTGCCCATACTCCTGACAAACATGGCTGCTTGTCTACTCTACACTCCTATGAATTTACTTATACAGTGAACAACAAGATTTATCATTGGGGTTACACACAACAGGAAATGGTCCAATCAGGCCCAGTTAAGAAGAGATCTAAGAGTCCTGGTTATTCACAACATAATCAGGAACAGGAAATGTATGAGGAGGCAAAATTAGGGAAGGAGCAAAATGAGAACCTTCTAGAGCAGAAGGCCCAGGGAAGCAAGTCCTTTAGCTCAGCCCTCAGTGTGGCACAGTGGTGTGACAATCAAATTCCCTCACAGGAAGAGACAAAGCAAGGAAGCACGGAAATCGAATGTAATTGATTACATAAAGTATAAATAAAGATGTCAAAGATGCCATATTACTACTTTGCAATAAGTTAAAAGTCTCATGGCTGTTAAATTAGAATAATACAATATGTTGGACTAAATACTCCAACTTAAAATCAGAGTTTCAATCAATGTGGAACAATGTAGAAAACTTCATTGTAACATGTACTTAAAGTACATACAGAGTCTAAGAAGTTGGTATTTTACTAAACTTACCTTTCTTTTGTCTACCTGTGGCTTGTCTTACAGTAGACACTCACTAAACATTTGAGTGACTTAAGTAATGAGCTGAACTAAATATGATTAGAGAAAAAGACGTACAGAATAAGTGAAGGTGTTCTAATTTACCATAGAAATGCATCAGATTGATTATGAAGGGCACAGTTAAAGTATATTAAAATTCAAGCAAAATTAGAAATAGAGAGCCAATATTAAGTGCCTTCTCTAAGATTCTTTAATATCATAGAGCAATATACTCTTTCATTCAGAATAACAAAACCAAAGGAATGGATTATTTTAAAAGAAGCACCTTTAAGAAATAGGCCAATATTTCTCCTGTAACAAATAGTAAAACAAAGCAAGAAAACATGACGTACGAAGAATCTATGTCGACAGAACAACAAAGCACCACATATGTATCTTGAGATAGAATTATTTGTAAACAATTAATAATCCTTAAAAATCATTAAAATTAAGATTATAAAGAATACAAGTTGCTTGTCTTAAAATGAAAAGTAATGCTTTTGGTGGCAAAGTTCTTCAGAGAGTATCTTTAAATTTAGGAATAAAATAAGATGCTCACTATTTAATACTTTGTGGGAGTTTTTTTCTTATCCAAAAATATTTTAGAAATATAGTATATAAGCTGTAGCTGAACATATTATCTATCTATCTATCTATCTATCTATCTATCTATCTATCTATATTCCTTTTAAATATTGCTCCTGAGATATATTAACTAATTATGTTTGTAGAGAGAACAATATATGTACCTCATATAAGTGTGACTATGATTAGACGCATGTAAATATGTATGCATATGCACATTCAAATATATATTTAGTGTCAGCTCTACAGTTTATATTTTTAAGCAGTAAGGTAATGTATAGTTTCTAGTCTAAGAAACACATGTTGCTCTGATACTAAAAATCAAAAGAAAGTTGACTCCTTTTAAATATTAAAAATACTTTTATATTTCATGTGAAGAAGGAGCTATGTATGTGGCATGCTGGTAAATTAATATATTTATGTTAATGTACAATAGGATCACCTGAGGATCAGCAATCAACTCAGATCTCAAGGAGTTACTTTAATTTCAATAAAATGGTTTTTTTTTTGTTTGTTTTCTAACTTACTGGGGAACCTCTTAAATTTCTGAAGTGATTCTGTAAAGTGTTTTGTTATGACCATAACTGGCTTATAAGTATATTGGTTAGAGCTAAACCACAGCTTTTGACAGAGGTTCGGTTTCCTCTCTACCCATCTTTCTCTTGATTAAGTCTTCAACAACAACACAGCACAGTTTTCACCACTATTATTCATAACGTAATCTACATCCACTCTACATTAACAGAAATCCACACAATTCAAGTTTGAACCAAAGGAGGAGACAAAGCAGGAAAACATGGGTGTCAAACGAAAATCAAAAAATAGTTTCTTCTTACTGTGGATGACACCCATGAGTCCCTCTAGTGCGCCTTGACAACTTTCCTTGCCTTGCACATGAAGTGTTAATGTCATTCCAGACTTCTAGGCATCAGCTCTGCAGAATTATTTAACATTTGACATAACAGGTATAAAGCAAATCACTATTTGGTAATATTCAGGAAGCATAATGAGGGGCTTGATTATGTGTGGATTGTAATAGCACTGAGGGAAAAGAAAATCAAACAATGTCAAAGAGAGCCGGTAACCAGGCTTATTTCATGGGGTAGGTTGTATTTAATGTTATTTTAAAAGCACACTTTTCAATTTTCTGTCTGATAATGAACTACAGCCAGTTCCTTTCCCTCAGCTCTGATAAAAAGAGCTGTCCAACTGTTCAACATTTGCTTTACTAATTGAATGATCAATTATTCAAATAAATAATTCTCCTATCAAGGTCCTGGAAATCTTGATGTGTTTTCTGGCCACAGCTACAGCAGAGTATAAAGCAAGAGAGACCAAATCCAAGATAGAATTCTGAAACATTTACAGAAAATGTCTCTGACTGGGAGAAGATTTATAGCAACTGGACCATTCTGGCATCCCCATGCATTCTGATCTTTCTAAAGACTGCTAATCCCAACTTTTCATAGTCTATTTTGCTGATTAATTCATTGGCAAGTATCACTGTGTTCCTTAAGAACATGTATTTTGTTAGGTAATGGGTTTTAATGATTAGTCTAAATGCACTCGTTCCTTGCCAGCAAAGAAAATCCTCTCCTAAGTTATCTTAGCCCCAAGAGGACTTTGTGTGGAGTGGGGTTTTGTGGTGGCAGGGGAGTTCTCAGCTGACAGATGGCAGATGTGTTCTGTATTCACGTCCTACATTTAGATGGATTAATAGTAACTGAAGGTCACTCTGGATTTGCTCTTTTAAAGACAAAATAAGTTTTGAAAGACTGACTGCATGTATAGGCAGATACTGGCCATAGTGTTTGTAGGTAGTATTCAGAAGGACTCTTCAGCAGTAAATGACTTGCTTTGATTACACAAATACATACCTGCCTCTAAGCAAATAGAATTTATACTACTGGAAGGACGCTCCCTCCTAGATCTCCTTCCAGGAATTATTTTCTCACACAGTGTCAGGATGGAAGTGTTTTAAATGACTTTCATTCATGCTTTACCTTAGACAGAATTCTATATTCTTTGCACCTCTTTTGTCTATGAATAAAAATGTCTTGGTTAATAGACATTGAAAATTTGGGAATTTACATAGAGACTGACATAGTTTTCTTTGGCAGATCATATTCTCCCTGCCAAAAAATATGCTGATACTGAGAACTTTAGTTTTAAAAAATTTGGATTAATTTTTATTGAGTCATAGCTAAATTGAAAGTATAACTGACTTTCAAAGTAGGGAGTAAAATTAGATTCTCAGATGTTATGATCTATTAATGGGAATACATTTGCTAAACTGGGCAGAGTTTTATCTCAAATCTGATTAAAGTACTGATGAAAGCTTGTGCAACCAGAGCTATTTCTATAACATCCTAAGGCTATTTTACCTGACGGTCATTTCAGAAGCTAGAATGAGTCAAACATTTTGCCTTTCAAAACTAATGTGGCTTATGGAAGGCCTGGTTTGTAAGAGCGCACCATGACAAAGTTAATGAATGATTGATATAATAGAGATATTGAACGATTGGGGACTAAGTTACAGTACCTTTCAGCACTTGACATTGCATATACTAGCAATTGATATTTATTGAATGAATAACTGTCGGTGGTTTTAATCAGTTCAAACTGCATTTAGTTATTCTTTCATAGTCAATGTGAGAGTAGAAAAATCCTGTCATCTTAAAATTTTAACAAAATCAGAAAAATATCAGTTTTTAAAAATTGACATTGCAGTTTATTGATGATACAAAGCATAATGGTTTATGGCTACTTAAGGTTGTTTGGAACTAGTTGACATGCTAACATGTGTGACCTGAACTAGGGTAATCATTGAGTTTCTTTTAGAAACCTTAGAAACTTAATCCAGTGAGTACTAGTATCAATATTTCATTTGAAGACTGTGGTAGGCAAATCGTTAGGCTCTTGTTTTAAATAATGTAAACATATTAACTGTTTTGTAATGAGAAACTAAATATTCATTCTGGGGAAATTTATTGTTTCTGATACATGTAATTTAAAGATTATTGGTGCAAGAGAGAAGGATAACAGGGGTAAGGAGTAGGCAGACAATAAAGCAATAGTCTGATCAATAATAAATAGGATACTAACCCCAGAGACTCTGTGCCTCCAAGTTCACTTAAGTCTCAATGTACTTTACATTTCAAATCATATCTCACAAAACAAGTGATAGGATTACACTCCTAAATCCATAAGCATTGATTTTTGTCTCAGTTGCAGATGCACGCTGTGCACTATTGGGGAATTTGCTAAAATGGGTTTAGAGCATTCAGTGACTATAGTGAAGCAGACACTATTCTTATAAACTTGCTAAAGTCTCTGATAAGCAATTATCTCAGTTTTAGAAAACATAACATTAAGTCATGCACAAACGTCTCTAAGCATGCTCATGAGTTCTTCTCATTTTTACCTTATTTCTACATTTTTTTTCACTGTTGCAGAGGCCTCCTACTCCCCATGGGAAGATCCTGCTCTCTCAAAATCACAGCGCACATGTGTGAGCTTTCAGAGTGGTTTTAGGAAGTATCCCCAGGGGACACTGGGAAGCTTGCCTTCCAGTTAGAGAAAGAAGCTTTGCTCAAATGGGCTATTGTTTTCACTGATAGGTTGACCCCGTTCCTTGTGGAATTTTGGGTTTATTTTCACATGATTTAGTTTCACGGAGCTATAGATCCAAACACAACAGCCATCAGAATGATAAGGATTTGGCACTTCTGAGACAAGGTAAGGAGTCTCAGAGAGCAGGAGACTCAAGATAGGGAGGTGACATGCCTGCCACAGGCCTTTGTTAACCACCCCTACAGAGTGGTCAGTGGGTCTGCAGATGTGATAAGAGCCATCAACAGTCACTGAGAGCCCCGTGGCTCATGATGTAAGATGATTGCTATTATCATAGCGTTAGTTTCACTTATCAGCTTCTCCTCCAAGAGGAGCTCTGGTTTCCTTCAAAGTTCCTGCTTTGAAAATTTATTTTTTCTTTTACTTTCATGCTAACTTATCTCTATTTTGCCCATTTCGTTGAAAATAATCATATTTTGCCATATCTTCTCAGGATTTAGTTTTAGTTGTTCTATTATATATATTTATTTTAAACATCTATATACCAGTGTGTGTATGTTTGTGTGTACCTATGTGAATATTTAGAAGTGTACCATTTCACACATGTGGAAGCCAGAGGACAATTTACGGGAGTAAATTTTCTCCTTTCAACATGTGGTTTCTCGGATCAAGTTCAAGCTGTCAGACTTGGTGGCAGGTGCCTTTACCCACTGAACTGTTTCACAGATCTTCATATCCAGTTCTTTAATGCATTGAAAATATACCTTGAAATCATTTTTATATTATTGTCTAAAATACTATGAAATATTTAAATTTATTTTGAAAAGGAAATCAAATCAATCTGTTGTTTATGTCTAATTAACATGGTCAAATTTGAAGAGATTAAGTAATGCATTGTTAAAAACCCTTTAGGATCACTTATATAATTTTGCATGTTATTTTTCATTGTAACTAATGAATATTGTATTAAGTGGCTATTTTAAACACAAAATTCACTGATAACTAATCTCATCTTTTTCTGAATGGCTAGTTTTTTTTAAAAAAATCTTTTTCTGTATATGTGACAATACTTTTGTGGCCTTTCAAGGGGAAAAAAGCCAATAAAAAATGAAAGAAATAGGCAGTGCTAATTTCCAAGACTAAGTCATTAACTTCAGGTTTACATGTAGCTGAAAACATTGAGCCTACTTAATTAACCAGACTTCATTAAGGAGATAATCTTAACCAAGGACCACAGGACAAGTGCAAAGACAAAATTTCTATTTTCTTCAATTTCCATACCATTTAAAAACCTTCATTACAACAAGAACCCATTAAGTATATAATATATTCTAAAAGAATTTCACTAGGCACATAGGAAAAGAAAAAGAGAGCTAGGAGTTATTTTTTTCTTAAGTTCAATTATCTAATCACCATTGTGTGTGAACATATTCTCAATGGGCATTTGCCTTTTGCTTTATCTATATAGTTAGATTCTGGGTTTTTGTTTTTGTTTTTGTTTTTTACTATTATTATGGGGCAACATGAGATGCAGCTTTGCTTCTAAGTATGAACACTCTTCATTATCAAACACCCATAGTGTCATCTAAGAGAACACACAGTAGAACTGCATCCTCACAGAGAAGACTATGTTGATTCTATTTATACCTGTGAAATTATTCATGAAGGGGCCAAATGGCTTTCAGTTCATAACAGACCTGCTGTGGAAGGAAAATGTGTGTGTGTGTGTGTGTGTGTGTGTGTGTGTGTGTGTGTGTGTGTGTGTGAGAGAGAGAGAGAGAGAGAGAGAGAGAGAGAGAGAGAGAGAGAGAGAGAGAGAGAGAGAGAGAGAATGGGGAACTGCCACCTAGAAGAAACAGCATTGAAAGGAGCAGCCAGCCAATACTATTCTCAAGTCTTAATATTTTAGCTTTTCAAATAAACATCACTGTAGCTTTTCTGAAAAGAAATATTGCATCAACAGCAGCACTACTACTACCATATTTCTCCATCTCCAAGATTCTAACCCCAAATAGCTTTGACATTAACAACAACAAATGACTTAAAATTTGAAAACTATGTCCTAGCTCCTATGCCAGGATACAGTAGCTAATTACATGGCTTAATTTCATTATAGCTCACTTCTATAGTTGGAGCCCTTTATTAACAGTAGTAGAGTTGTGAAAATATGTATGAAGTATTGCATATATATTTACCAACTACCCAAACGGCATCATAACTGATTACATTTATCACACATTCATGCCTGTATATACATCTACAAAACAAAATGAAGTACCTCATTAGAACATTTACACCAGGACTAGAGATCTCTGAGGCACTGAGCTAACAGAAGGGGACTCTTGTATTTGTGCAGCACCTGTCCACAGCACTTGGTTCTACATGTAACTCTGGAGCGTATGAAAATGCATGCATGTGTGAGAAGGACAGTTGGTTAGTGACAAGATCTCAGTATACGAGAAAAGTTGGGTCTCCAAAGTATCTACCCTCAAGGACAGGAGCCCGGATGAAGCTGAGTAATAACTGCTAATTTAGCTTAGATATGGATGCATTTGTACATTTCAGGAGGAGCATGGTTCAAGTCCAGTGTGAACATTTGGCAAACAAAGTTCTTTTACCAGGATAATTTTTTTTGACTTTCAGAATATATTTACATTTTATATGTTTTGAATAAATTAATAAATTTAGAACTCTTCATTAAGAAGAATTGAATGTTACATATAAATAAAAAGATTTAAAGTTTAGATATATTGAATGCTTTATTTAGAATGAGCAAATATATCATAAGTTAGGAAAGTGACTCATTTCTTCTTCTTAACCCCATGGCATACTTCCATAATATATATTTTTCCCTGAACTTGTTGTTACCTGTGCTTCACTAGTCTTTCCAGCTAAGAAAGACTTTACATTTAGTATGTGTTAATCTGACTTGTCTCACTTCTCTAAGCTACAGAAATAACTTGTCATTCAAGCCTGCAATCCATCGTCATGCTGGCCTTTGAGATATTTTCCAGCATTGTTCCTTTTGATTTACCCCCTCTAATCATTGATATTTGGTTCTACTTCTGATGCCAGCCAATATGCTCTGGATAGGATGAATTCTCTGCTAGCCACTTTTCTTGGTTACATGGCCTAGTGGTCTGGCATGTATGCTGACAGAGATGGGACCACTGACAATTCTCTTTACTTGATGCTATTGTCTGGGCATCTCTGGCTTTTCCTCACAGTTAGTTATAAAGTTCAGTGGGGATCTTGAACCTAAATGGATATTCTCTCTCTCTCTCTCTCTCTCTCTCTCTCTCTCTCTCTCTCTCTCTCTCTCTCCCTCTCTCCCTACACACACACACACACACACACACACACACACACACACACACACACACACAAATTAGGTAAAGAATTATCAGAGCAGTTATCCATTAGGAGTTAAAATTCCTTTAATAATGGTTCTTTCATACTTTCTAATCATCATAAACATGTAGTAAGAGAAATCTACGTGGGGAAAAAAGCCTAGAAATTCATATTCTAAAATTACTCTTCCAATTTAGGAATTGAAAATATATTTACTGACTTCCAGGTCTTTTTACCTTTCAAGCACATTCTATATGGAAACATCGTTTACATTTCATCCTAAGGTTTTCCCTTTCTCATTGAAATCAGAGACATCATCTTACATGTGTTGATTACTTCTATTTTGCAAGGGAGGAAACTTAGAACTCTCTGGTGTAACTTTGTATACATCAATCATTTGTGAGCAGGTCTAATCAAGCTTATGAATCTATTAGTACATTCACACTTGACTGGATGTTATGGTGATCTATCACCTCCTTTGTGTAAGTTCATCGTCTAGGACCCTCACACAGGGTAATGTACTATCTACCTATACACCCCTTTGGCAATAGGATAAATAGCCTTGCCATGTTTTAAAGCCTAAATTGATTTCCTTTTTAGCCACTGCTTTATCAATGCCTGACTGAATGTGAAGGCAGAGTGAGCAACTTCCTCAGGGTGCCCTGCTTCTGATGGGTTAGCTGTCAAATGCACCATTGTCCAAATTACACTGCTACTGTAGAATTCCTGCTAAGAAACAATTTACTGCGGCATTGGGCTATCAATCTTGCGGGCTGTGTTAGTTTTGGGGTATCAAAATCTGATTAACTTACTGCAGATACACAGCAGTTCCCACTGTTGCTTTCCCTCAATTGCCATTCACTACACTGTTAGCAGGATGCAATAACAGAGGCACTATACAAAAGCATGTCTGGGATACATGGTGTACAGTGCTGCTTAGATGAATGTATTATCACAGCCAAAAACAAGTGTGAAAAAAGGAGAAAAGAGAGGAAGTAACTAAATTATCAATATTCAATCATATTTATTATACTTCTTTCAAAAAAGGACTTGTCAATTATACACACACACACACATACACACAAGAGTGTGCTGGCCAGTTTTTATATCAAGTTGACACAAGGTAGGGTCATCAGGGAAGAAGGAATCCTAATCAAGAAAATGCCTACAATCAAGATTGGCCTGTAGGCAACTCTGTAGGGCATTTTCTTGAGGATTGATGTTGAGGGGCTCAACCCATTGTCAGCAGTTCTACCCCTGGTCAGGTTGTCTTGGGTGTGTAAGAAAACAAACTGAGCAAGCTAAAAGAAGCACGCCTTTAAGCAGCATTCATTCATGGCCCCTATAACAGTATCTGCCTCCAGGTTCCTGCCTTGAGTTTCTGCCCTGACTTCCCTTGATGAGGGACTGTGACTGCAATATGTAAGCTGAAATAAACCCCCTTCTCTACTTTGCTTTTGGTCATGGTGTTTCATCACAGCAATAGAAACTCCAAAGCCCTAACTAAAATAAAGATTTCCAATGATGACATACATATAATTTTAGTCAGCTATCATTTCAAAATGGTCAGTCAGCTCTTAAAAAACAATAACCACTCTAAACTCTATGCACATGTGTTCAATTTAATATTGTTATTAAATACATAAAACCAATATAATGATGGAGAGATAAATCAGTGTTTGAGAGCATACACTGCTCCTCCTGGGGGCTAGGATTCAGTTCCCAACACCAGCATAGGGCAGCTAACAACTCCTTGTAACTTCAGCTCCAGGTATTCTGACCCCCCCCCCCCCACACCTATGAGGATACCCTCACACACATGTAAACATTCATGTACATTCTCCTGCCACCTCCCGTAATTATAAATACTAAAAGTGAATACCATAAAATAAAACAATGGGGTGAACAAAAGAAACCTCTTATAATTGTTTGTTTATTCTTCTTGAAAACTCTTTCCATAACAGGCATTCTCAGGGTATGTATTTGGTATATTAGAAACAATTATCACTCTAATGATTCTATACAACTTAGTGATGAATCTGATTACCTACCTGCACATTGATGTAAATACACAGAGGAGATTGATTTCATATATATATATATATATATATATATATATATATATATATATATATATATATCTCAAGGAGATTTCTGTGATAAGACAATGCCAGGCTATTTACTACTCTCCTATTTTTAATAAGTGGAGAAATGGACTTTCTCATTACACTAGCTAATAGCCTTGCATGTAACCTTTCCCTCTGAATTCTCATAAGACCCTCTGGTTTCTGCTTTACACCAGGATTCTTCAATGTCTTTCATTTAAAACGGTAGATAAGATGCTCTCAAGATTTTATTAATTCAGCCTACCAAAAATTTTTGTAAATAGCATGTCTAATTTACTTCATAAATGAACATTTATTAAATTAGTATGAGTGTTATCTAATTCCATGTATCTTGTTATATAGAAATATGTATAAACATACATATTTTATATGCACATGTATATTTAAATAAGATTCATACAAAAATTTGCCAAAGGATGTCATTAAGCAGGCAATTAAGAGGACTAAACATTGTCCTAACATTAAGGCCATCTCTATCTACTTTTTAAACACAAATTTATTTGAGGAATAGTTCCATAGTAATGATTATTGGTAGGCCCTGTGCTTGGTCTTGCTAGGATAAAGTGCTTACAGACTCAAAATGTAAGTCAAAATGATTAAAAATACAGGGATAATATACAAAGCATTAAGCAAAAATAAACAGACAAGACTACACAGAGAGAGGTGGAGAAGACAACATTTAAACAGATTCTTCAAGGACTTCTTGCTTAGGTGAGAGTCCATGAGTAGGGAATGCTTGTACGCTTGCAATGTTGCAGAGCACAGCCAAGTATGAAGAAACACAGGGTCATTGGTAGAGATGGAATATAAACATCACATGCATAAGTGTAGGTAATGGGTGGAGAGTTGGTGTGAAGGCTTGGAAGGCCACAGATTATTCAATTATTAAACCTAGTGCCAGAAGTGAGCTGAATGAGTTGTTGATAAAGAAGGGGCCTTGAGACCCCCAGAACATCCAAGCTATTTCCTATGCTCTTGGTTGTCCACTACAGCTGGATGGTAAGATTCTATTATAAAAGACCGCACTTACTTGTGGTGATATTTTAATTGTGCTGAAATGTGATTTTATTTGTATGCTAATAAATAAAGTTGCCTGGAGATCAGAGGTCATTAGTAAGCCAGGAATAGAAGTCAGGTGGTAGTAGTCCATACCCTTAATCCGATCACATGGCAGGCAGAGTATCTGTGTGGTCAAGGACACAGCCAAGCATGGTGACCCTTGAGTCTTTAATCCAAGTACCAACCATAGAGACCAGGAGGTCTGTATAGACAGGCAGTGATGAGGAAGTCATGTGGCTGGACTTAGAGCCAATGAGAAGGCAGAACAGGAAAGCAATAAAACACAAGACACAGGAAGAAGGTCTCTCTCTCTCAGGGGAAGGATGGCAGCAAGTGGTAAGCTAAAGTTAGTCTTGGCTCTTGCTCTGATCTCTTGGGCTTTTAACTCTGTATTTGGCTCTGTGCTTCTTAATTAGTAAGACAGTTTGAATTTGTCTACACTTACTTTGTTTCCAATACACTAATATCAAGCTAGAACTAAACCAAAACCTTCTTATCTGTAGACTAGATTCATAGTGTCAAAAGATGCTATCCAGGCTTCTGAGGGAGAAAAGTTACCAACCCACTTACATAGCTGTGAACTCTGTAAACTACACTATCAGCTCGCCAAGAAAAAAATATGTTTACTGGTGCAATATGGTATGAACCAGGTCAAAAAACCTGTGGGTAAGGAAGTCACAGACCCTAGTAGGAACCACTGCAGTTAGTTGGATAAGTGAACATGGTTTTCCTATCAAATTGGCTTGTAAATATTTATGTTGATGCTCACCAAATAGTGTTAATTTATCTGTAGTCAGGGAAGTTTCTTTTTGCAGCAGGTAGTGAAATGCAGAGAATAAGTGAGTGCTGAATGTCCAGGTCAAAGTGAGACATCTAAGATTCAAGGAATATTGCAGAGGAGGCAGAAAGAATGCAAGCGCCAGAGGAAGCAAAGGGGTGGAAGGAATACTGTCTTCCTGACCTGACATGACCATTTCACTCTTGAATTCTCAGCAGCTCTGATTACCGCTGTGAGACCTACCCAAAAGTGGGCCCATGAGCATTTTGTCACTGAGGGTGGGAAGCTTACCAGACCCCACCACTCTCTGAGGATGTATAGGCAGGTAATGGCTGCTGGGCATGCTAGATATATTTTCTTCAGTGGTAGAGTTACCAATCAGTTGCCATGCTCCTGTAAGCTATTCTAATTAAACTTATTAGATCACCAAAAATAAAGACACAAAAGTAGAAAGGTAATTAGCTGGAAAGAAAAAGGGGATCAGTGAGAGTGGGAGGGGGATAAGAAAGGATAATGGAGGTTGAACATGATCAAAATATAGTACCCACACATATGAAAATGTCATAGTAATTATGACATTTTATTTTGTATAATTATTATGTATAATTAATATATGCTAATAAAAAAGAAATTTGAATGATCTCTTGGCAGGAGGTCATTAATTCTTTAAAGATTGAATGACAGTGAGAGGCTGCACAAAATAGTAGCTTCAGAGCAGTTGGAGAACAAAGTTCACATCATCTTTAAAGGCCAAGTTGAAAGGCTCAGATCTCTGGTTGGAGCTGGGTACTGCGGGGGAGAGACCAGCTAAGAATACAATTTGTACCTTGACAGTCTAATGCTCCCAATGAATAGGTGGAGGATGTGAAGAACTGGGTAGAATTTAAAAAGTGTAGAAGAGATGTGAGTTACTTAATGCTGCCTTCATGTCCAGAGTAGACTGGACCTGATTGAGAAGTCACAATGACAGAACTTCCTGAGTGAGAGAAAATGTCCTTGAAAATTCAAACAGTGCTTAGGAGTAGGAGGATCACCATAAGATTGAGGCCAGCCTGGTGCACAAAATGAATTCTAGGCTAGTCTGAGCTACAGAGTCAGATTCTACCCAGAAAGAAAAAAAAAAGTATCCCAATGATGGACTCCCTGTACATACTGTCTGTCCCTAGTGTTGTCACACTTGCAAATAAAGAAAAGCAAACAAATGTATAATTGTGATGCTTATGATTTCCCCACACATAAATGTATATATATGTATGTGCAGTTACAGTATATTTCTCATTAGATATAATACCAGTACATTTGTATTTGTAAAAACAGAAAAATGAGTAGTGTTGTATTGCTCAATTTCATTTTGTTTTTGCAAAAAAAGTTATATTTTTATCCAAACTCATTTTTTTCATTACTGACCACCTAAATTCAAATGGTTTTCAGTGACGTGATGGTTCATGGATGTAGAGAAGAAGGGCTTTGGTAGCTCAGGAATTATTCTAAGGTTCTACAACTTCATACAGCAGAAGCTTCCACTGCTACCAAGTAGGTGGCTGTCTTATTTTAGAAAGTAAAAGCAAACCCTGCTTATAAATTACCATGAAAGGGGCTCTTATAAATTCTTCCAAATGAAAAAAAAAATACTGTTTTTACTACCCAAAGTTTATCTTCAGAGTTTGCTCATGGCTGAAGCTCCAGTCCTCAGCAGATGTTCATGGTAGGCAGCTTATTTAGATATTCCCTTATTACCAAATTATCCTTTTCTAAGAAATACAACCCCCTTCCTTTTTTAAAAAAAATTGATATATTTTGAGTTCTAATATATTCAGAATTATCTATCCTCTTTGGTCATATTTTAGTAATTGTCATTGCTTAGTAATAATTAATTAATAAATAACACACTTAGCAAATAATTTGGTATTTTTCTGAGAGAGATCAGGTTCTGATAGCTTAAAAATTGTCACAAAGTCTACAAAGGTTCACATAAAGTTAAGCCATCAGAAAGTTCTGGACTTCTCCACGCAACCTCTCCTCTCCTGTCTACACGTTGTTGTGTCTGTTAATGGTACCCAAGTGCAGTCGACACTAACTGGAAACTTGGGTTGACCCATTTCTGGCCAGCCATTGCGACCTAGTGTCTCTCCTGTGGTTTCGTCATGTTACTCCCATCTCTTACCATTTTCGTCAATACAACGTGCTGTCTGTGGTTACCTTGGCTAAGGTCTCCTGTCTCCCCATTGTTTTCCATCATATCCACCTTTTCCCTGCAGCACCGATCCTTTGATCTGGCCCTTCTGAGCATGCTCTCCTTGCTTGCAAACTTTGGCATTAATGACTTTCGTTATTTCCGGTCTTTTTCTCTGTCCTGCTGTGGGATGGTCTGTATGTCAAATGTGTTGCTGATTGGTCAATAAATAAATCACTGTTTGGCCATTGGCTAGGCAGGAAGTATAGGCGGGACAAGGAGGAAAATAGAGCTGGGAAGGAAGGCTGAGTCTGAGAGACACTGCCAGCCGCCATGATGAGAAACAACATACAAAGATGCCGGTAAGCCACGAGCCATGTGACAAGGTATAGATTTATAGAAATAGATTAATTTAAGCTACAAAAACAGTTAACAAGAAGCCTGCCACGGCCATACAGTTTGTAAACAATATAAGTCTCTGTGTTTACTTGGTCGGGTCTAACGGCTGTGTGACTGGCGGGTGAAAGAGATTTGTCCTGACTGTGGGTCAGGCAGGAAAACTCTAGCTACACTGTCCTTTTAAAATTCTTTTTGTTCCTTTGGGGGCTCATTGTGTGTGTGTGTGTGTGTGTGTGTGTGTGTGTGTGTGTGTGTGTGTGTGTGTTTGTGTGTGTGTGTGTGTTTTCTCTTTAACAAACTTCAGAAAAACTTCTTCAAAGACAGTGGCTTGCATCTGGAATTGGAATGTCAGCAGTGGTGGTAGAAGACACCATGACCACATTGTGAAGGGAGCTGTTCTTAATTCCTAAAGGCCTTGTCTTGATGGAGGGAGGCATCATGGAGATAAGGAGAAACCTGGTGCTAGGGAAGTTCCCAGGGATCCACAAGGATGACCCCAGCTTAGATTACTAGCAAAGTGGAGAGGGTGTCTGAGCTGGCCTACCCTGGTAATCAGATTGGTAAATACCCTAACTGTCATCATAGAGCCTTCATCCAGTAACTGATGAAAGCAGATGCAGAGATCCACAGCCATGCACCAGGCCAAATCCAGGAGTCCAGTTGAAGAGAAGGAAGAGGGATTTTATGAGCAAGGGGCATCAAGATCATGATGGGGTAACTTACAGATACAACCGAACCAAGTTAGTGGGAATTCATGAACTTTAGACCAATAGCTGTGCTGTGGAGCCTCTATGGGACTGGACTAGGACCTCTGCATAAGTGAGACAATTGCGTAGCTTGGTCTATTTAAAGGGCCTCTGGCAGTGTGATCAGGATCTATTCCTGGTGCATAAGCTGGCTATTTGGAACTCACTGCCTATGGTGTGACACCTTGCACAGCTTTGATGCAGGGGTGGGGGACCGGGCTTGAACCTGCCTCAACTGAATGGACAAGGTTTTGCTGAGTCTCCATGGGAGGCCTTACCTTTTCAGAGGAGGAGATAGGGAGGGTGGGCTGGGGTGGGGGGGGCTAAGGTTGGGAGGGAGCAGAAGGAGGGATGATAGAGAGATCTGCGGTTTATATGTAAAATGAATAAAAAAATCTCTTAATGAAATAAAGGCCTTGTCTTATGCCTCACTTACTTTTGACATGGTAAAGCCTTCTTGTCTCTTTCTCAATGAGTATTTTGTTTGCATATGAAAGAATGAAGATATAACAACAGAACTGAGGATTTACTGTAATGCTATCTAATCTAAACTCCAGCCTTCTGGAGACTGCCCTCTTTTACTATCTCTGTAAAAAAATGTGAGGCTTAAAGACTAGAAACTTAAATTCTAGAAGAAAAAAATATACTCTTAGTCATTGGGAAAAATACTTTAAAAACATATTCATGCTCATGAAATTGGTTCCCTATTGCTTGAATAAAATATCTGTAAGAATAAATAGAACTCAAAATTAAATATATTGACACTTCTAATTCCAATCACCTCTTGCCCTCATTACACTTTCAAACCACAAAAATGAGTGCTTTGTTATTCTATCCATATGCAAAGCTTAGAGCTCAACATTAAGGGATTTGAAAATAAGCCTTATACAAAAACAAAACAAAACAAAAACAAACAAAACAAAGCACTTCCCATGTTTCTAGCATTGCTGTATTGTCTAATTTCTTTCTATTGTGAACTCTGTCAAAGAACAAAATGACATCTCCACCCGCCCACAGTGATAATGTGCCTTAAACATCAATTCAGTATAGTTTTCTATGTTAGCTGGCAGAGATCCCTTCTTAAAATATTTTCACTTATAATAACTTGATTATTTCAAGGAGCTTGCTGTTCAGTGGGAAATGTCTAAATGATTGACTGCTCCCCCAAAACCTGGGGATGATTTCCAATCTATGTTTTCAAGACAGTTAGGCAGATAAGTAAAACCCATAATAATTCTGTTGAAAAGATGAATAGTCCAACATTTGTTCCACAGGGATATTTTTCATATTCAGTGAGTAAGCACATTTGCTTTAACATTGAAAACTATCTACCAAAAATGATCTATTTTTATGCAAACACTATAAACATTAAACCTGCCACATTAATAATAATAATACAGAAAAGGATCCTGAGAAATAGGAATCCAGGAACATGAAGGATGATATAAATTAAAAAAACAACTATGAACACCAATAATCAGACAGCAAAAAAGGACAGTAATTTACCCATCTGACACAACATAAAACTAGCCAATGTAGTTCATGATGTTTATCTTTGCTATAATTTTTGGAACATAAAACCATACCTTGATTAAAAGTCTGATCTATTATTCATGGAATGGTTTTAGAGAATTTGTTTATAAATTTGTGTAGCAAAGCAGATGCGAACTAGTCATCTTGGAACAGGTGGGAAAATCAAAATCCCGCAGTAAACCTGATAAACAATCCAATTTGCTTCTTGAACGATAACGTGCACTAACTGAAAACAACCGCCGAAGAAACTGGACATGGGCCTTTGGGCTGTCAAGTTTTGGGGGTTTATATTTTTGGGTTTACTTCACAGTGGTTATAGCAATTGCTTCTTTTGTTTATAACCTTTGGAGAAGGGCTTAAGACATGATGATGTTTATGATGCTGGTGATCTGGACAGTCACCTTCATATTTGAGTGCTTCCTTTGTGCCATGGACATACATACTCTCATTTAATTAATTCCCTATGAATCCTGTTCCTCTCTCCATTCTAGAACAAGGAAACTAAAGACTGAAAGGAGGAAATAACTGAACAAATTTGCACAATTTGAAAATCGTACTAACATCCTACAAACACAGCCAATCTGACTCCACAGTCAAGCTTTCAGTTTCCCTACCACCCACTCCCTGGGTAACTACGGAACACTTATTTCTTTAATGGTAACAGTAATTAATAAGCATATATATTACACATTGAAGTGTTTCTAGAGTCTAGAGTTAAAGGTCATTTTTTCCCCTAAAATTCTTTACAAGGAACAGGAAATGATGCAAAAAATTATTCAAAAACACTTGTCCTTAACTATACTAGATCAATCAAGTGAAGTGAAGAAGGGTATACTGTAAAGATTTATAAATCAAGAAATATGGTTATAAAGACCACAACCCACTCAAAGCTGTTAGGAAGGAAATCTAGTCAATTCTAGCACTAACAACCACAGTTTGGGTGGTTTATCTTCCCCAACCATCCAGATAGCACAGGTTTTATGATTCAGTATGAAAAGGAAAAACATCAAAGTGCCAGGAAGTGTATGTGGCATTATTTAAATATTAAGTATTAAAGCATTAGTCAAGGTAATAATACAAAAACAGGTTGTCAGATGGATTTAGTCTTTTTTGCATAGAGAGGGCTACCTTAAATTGATATCTTGACATACCTTCTGAAAATGTGTTGTATTATAGTATAGCCAATAGTGACATGTGTCTCTGGAAATATTGTAATCTGACTAATATAGTGGGTGAATTTAATTTAAAATTTAAAATTATACTTTTTGATTAAAGTTTTAAATTAATAAATGATAATTCACTTGATAGAATAATTTTAAGTACATTTGGAACAACTTGGGTATGTAAATTTACTTTTCAAATGCAAATTTTTTAAAAATCAAATACAGATCATGTGCTTTCAATGAAGATTTAGCATATGAATTAGTGATTATAAAATAAGAAACTCAATTTCAAAGACACTGTTAAAAAGAGAAATGTAAAATATTTCATTAATAGTTTTAAAATATTGATTACATGTTGAAATGACATTTCAGATACACTGAAATAAAATATTAGATTTATTTTAGCTGCTTTTTATTTTTCAGTGTAACCATATGAAAGTTTTAAGGTACATACATAATATAGTACCCATTCTAGTTTATTGGCCAGGACTCTTCTGAAATATAAGATTGTAAATGTAGTCCTTGTCCTAAAATACTCTAATAGTATTTCCCAAAGGTACTAAAATGTTATTGCTTCTCAGTCGTGATCTCCATTCTAGCTGTTACAGTACAAAAGTTTCCTTCTGATTTATTATTGAGGAGACTCACAGAGAGAAACGATCTTAAGTTCAAAGGGAAAACTGAGAGTTTAAGGATTGTTTAACTCACTCCATTGATCCAGATGGTACTGGTGGGTTAGAGTCAGTACTTGATCAAGTGCTTAGACTGACAGTAGCAGGACAATGAACGCAAGATGAGGTACATTTCCAACATGTTCAGAATCTGTAGAGCTCTCTGGAACTTCTAAACAGAAGCATCTGACTGAAGACATCCTACAGCATTTTCATTCTGATCATAAAATGTTTCAACTCTGTTTCTATATGACTCTAACAGTGTTTGTCACAACCTTTAGACTCTACTCCAAAGATGTATATAATCAAATATCCATACATGAGCACACTGGTGGGCTACTGAACATCTCATTATAAGTAGTGGCCTGAGCTGCAGTTTAGTTCTTCAGTCTTCATTGCCTTCCTGAGGCTTTACTCTTGATTCCTAAACAGAGTTGAGGAGACTCATTACCAACAAAAGCTTCTTCTGTGGCAGAAGTTGGCATGTCTAAATGAACTCTAACAAGTTAATACTTGCACAGTACTTTAGAGTTTCCGTAGTACTTTTTTATACTTAATTCACAATAGCTTCTTCATAGGTCTGGCAATCTTTTACAGAGCAAAAAAATTCAAAGAGGCTAAATGTCCTCCAAAGTGACACATTTTTAGAAACTCAAGATCCTGGGCCTGCAACTAATCTAAATCATTTTCCAGTAAATTATGCTGATTGTCACTTTCTGGCAATCATAAAAATTATGCTGAGCTATTTTCACATACTAAATCTTTTATAAGAGTTGTGCCAGACAATCAGATATTTATCATAGCTTCGTAATATATCATCTCCCTTTTCTTCCCGTGTCAATAGCTCTTACATTATACACAAAGTTTTAGAAATCAGTATGTCATTAAATTTATACATAAATATTTCAGTAGACATTGTTGTAACTACTTTAATAGTGACTAATCCCTTAATTGTTACAATTGTCCATTTTATACATGCTATGTAATGAGTCACATTTTATACAAACTATTTAGTAAGTCACGTTCACTTCATGAAAATGAAAACACCCTTAAAAAGGTCATTCTAGTGTTTTTGAATTTATATTGAAAAATAATTGAGTTCTTTTTAAACAGAAATGAATACATATTCTAAACATTATCCAGTTTCCAAGGATTTCTCTCTTTCACCCCAGCCTATTTTATTATTTTTAAACTACAAAGTTACTTCTAGCCTCTTCTGTGAATCAACAGGAAATAATTAATCAATAATGTTTTTGAGTCCCAGAAAAATTCTTATAATTAACTGATTAGTTACTAATTGTATTTAAAATAGCAAAAATTTGGGACATAATTTAAACACTTAGCTGAATAATTTTGATAAATGTTTGAACTATCCAACCACCTTTTCAATCATTCATCTACTATACAAATATGGTCATTGAAAAGTACTAAAAATTGTAAGAAATAAAATAAAGATATTTTAAATTACCATATGTTTTATAAGCCAGTAAATATATATTATTTGCTTGAAGGTTTTGAGGCTGTATCGACCTGTAAGTGTTGAAAAGCAAAATTCTCTTAGAAGGATATAAATACAATATATACATCTCATGTTCCCCCAGGGAAATTCCTTCAGATCAGAATGAGTGGTATTAGATGTTCACAAATGCACCCTTTTACCTGGAAATAAAAGAGAAAAGAAATGCAAGGGATTTCTCCCCCTCAAGGAAGCACAATAAGTCATTGGCCAAGATTTATTATATGGTTCATCTATTACGTGTCACCTCATGATAAAATGCAAGATGGGCATGGGACAGATGGAAGAGTTAGGTGGTTCAGCAAGAGTCTAAAAGTCATGCCTGTTGATGGCAATTGTACTCCCCCTTCCAAGACAGTCAGAGTTATTATCTTAAAGATGTCAGAGGACAAAACATCAAATGTTGAGGGAACAGAAGTAAATTGAGTTTTCGAAGATGGAATTGTCACAGTTTGGCCATAGTAGTTGATGGAAGAGTGTTGCTGGAACAATCAAGGGAGAAATAGCAGGGAAGCCTTTTAAATACTAATTTGACAAAGCTTATAACACACACGGTGTGAGCTGGCATAATAATCACACAGGATGCTCACTATATTTCAGCATTCTTCTGGGGAAATTTCTAAGTTAAAGTATTTCCAATTATCACTCTGGTCTTGATTAGGAATTTCCACTGAGTACCATTAACATTTACAAATACTTAATTTTGTGTTGCTTCTAAATATTGAATGAGGGCATCATTTCTGTGGTCTAATTACCCATCCCATCTCTGAATTATGGACATGATGATTTTATCAGTGTTATGTGGTGAATACTTAGTATGCTTTTATTTTCTCCCTATGACCATTTATTTATTTGAAATTTAAAATCTAAAATGGACACTTTTCAAATGTTTTATGATAGCCAGCTATTGCTAGTTGCTTAAAAAGAAACAGAATCCAATATTAATTTCTATATAATTTGCTTTTTTTTAAAAAAAAAAAAAACAGGTTATTGTAAATCTCACTTTTAGGCATCAACCCTAGAGGACAGTTTGAAATTAACTGAGGTTGAAGTTGTGGTGATGGCACTCTGAAGTGAAAGCGACCTCTGGACAGATTTATTAAGACATGGGAAAAAATAAAGTTGTAAGGCTGGGTACATCATATAAGAAAGCCTGCATTGAGTTATTTTTTAATTACAGTTTTAGGTTAGCATACAAAGTAATGGGTTTCATACAGCATATGCATGTGGCATTATTTTGCACTTCTGCCAACACCCCTACCCCACCCAGTCTTTTCCTTCCATTTCTTAGTCCCCTTCTGCTTTCTAATTACATGTTTCTAATTCTATTTCCCTCTCTTCCCTTTCCACCTCCCTTATTATCTCTCCCTCTCCTCCCAGGATCCCCTTTCTAATCTCACATATAAGTATGGAGTTATAGTGAGTATAGTTCATACCTGGCCTTCAGTTGTGTTTTGAATATATGGAAGATTACATCAACATTGTGAAACACACCTTCTCTGCATATTGCTATGCCATTTGATTTAAACTTTGTGCCTGCTTTCTAAGTCCTCCCTCTACTTCTAAAACTTTGGAAGCAATTTTCAAAAGCACCCCTAACCTCACTGACACAATATTTGAAAGGAGGTGATGTAGAAACTTGGGGAGGTAACTGTGTCATCAGATCTTCCATATACTATGAAGAAAGGCTTTCTGATTTGAAAACTCTTCATGGCGGGACAAGGACATACCTCTGCCCATTTTCACATGCAAAGGAAAGACATACCTCTGCCCATTTTCACATGCAAAGGATGAAAACCGCCAGAGGGTGCAGGGTTTTATTGAGTAGCCAAGAGTGCAAATGTTGCTTCTCTGGTTCCTAGAGATAGGTTAGAAAAAGTTCAGTGTTGAGACAGGTATGTCACAACATCTGTCCTTAGGTTAATCAGAAAGGGTGACAAAAATACATAATCACCCCTCTGGCATCTGTGATATTTTTTTCTCATTTGTCATTATCTGGGCTTATTCTTATCCTTGGTAGGTGTGATCCCACCCTTTGCTTGAAAGAACACTCTGCCACAAGAGGAGAGAGAGAAGCAACTCAGAAGCTTAGGAGGATTGATTACAGAACAGAAATGGACTGAGAACCAATAATAAATAAATAAATAGTCTCCCTCTCCACTAAGCCTTATACTGAAAACAATAGGCAGCAAGGATGTTTTCATTAAAAAATAACAAGGCCTTGCTCACCAGGGGATAGATTGGGGCACATGGAAACAAATTCCCGAATCATTGCTCAAATAGGTCAGCTAGAATTAATGCAAAGGGCGAAGGTTCAGTGTGAACTCCTCATTTCTCCTTAGCCTGCTTCCACAGCCCCTCTTCTGTCCAGGATGTTAGCAGTGTGGAGAAGACCTCTGTGGTGGGCTGGACATCTGGCCATGTTCTGTGTACACTAGAATGAAAGAGGGCCATGTCCTGTAGAGTCAAATTGGAGCTTGGACAATTGCCTAGACTGCAGCACAGAAAGACTGCTATTTGAATCAAAAGTTACCCATGTACTACTGTGGTCTTGTGTGGTCACCTTGATTGCCCAGCAGAGTCATTAGTGTAGCTGGGTAGCCAAAGTAATGGTCACCATCACAATGCAGCTATTTGTCTTTTGCACAAGTTCTGACACAGCATGAGTAGCTTTATGTTCATACATAAATCTTCAGGTTTTTTTTTTTTTAAATTACAAAGTACCTTTATACTGAGTTTGAGAGGCAATAATCCATGCCAGACTGTAGTTCTTCATGTTCATCTCCAGGACCTGTCTGTAGGTACAACTGTCTGCCAGCAGGTCTTCCCACTTTCTCTTCTATATCAAAACTAAGGATCATGCTCCAGTGAAAAGATCATTTTCATTTATGACTAACTGGGGTGGTGGTTTTGGCTATACTCCTATCTTTTGCTGTTAAGAGCAGAATATTTCCTCTTGGATTGGGAACTCTTGGGTGTACAACCATTTATTTCTGAGAGATAAATGGGAATGTGATATTTCCTGCCTCCAAACCATTAAGAACCCCAATAAACAATAGAAGAGGCCATTTAACTAAGCATAGCGCTCTAAAGTACAGGACCCTTCTGGTTGGACAGCAGGGTCCATGTTGCTGTCTCAGAGTTTCACTGAGCTGCCTTATGCAAGTTGGGCTCTCAGAAGTTTCCTTACATTCACCTTCAAAAAACTTCTACTGTTAATAGCTGCTGTGGCAGAAGCCCTCAGAAGTGCTCTGAAATGTCCACAGGATGCTCCTCTGGGCTTCTGTGTCTATAGTGATTTCATAAGTCACAAGAGACTAAGAAGTGAGGAAACCTTAAGTATCAGAAAAAATGAAATTCAGTATTGATACTTGTCAATCAGCTATAAGATCTATAGTAATTTATCCCCAAGCCCTGGGATAAGGAGGTGGTAGCAATACTTGATGGAAAGGTCTCTGAAATATATATTAACTCTGTGAGACTAGACAAAAGTGAAATGACTTGTATTTTCTTTTCTCACAGAGAATATCTCTGATTTAATTGGTGTAATTTTTTAAAGGGTAGCAATAGTGGTAATGAGAAGATGTTTTGTGCTAGGTGCTGCTGAAATGCTTCACACTCTCACTGGGCTAATTTAGTGTATGTTTAGCTCATCTAATATTTATAATTACTATATGAAGTAGGTGATAATACCTTTAGGCATGAAGGAATTACAGACCTCAAAGCTTAGAAAACTATCATTTTCCAAGACATAGCCAAATGTTCAACTCTAAGAATGATTCCCATATTCCAGGTATCCAGCACTTAAGTGCCTGGGCAGGGACAGAGGAGGAAAGAGTCTTCTGTGTTGCTAGGGTCTTGTCTGGTTTCCTGAAGAGTATAAACTAGATTCTATTTACAGTTGTAAGAAATGCAAGTACTTTAGACAAAGTGAGATAGTATAACAAATCCCCTGGTTAATGGGCTGCTACATTCACACTTGAACCAATCTGTTAGACTCTCTACTAAACAATTAGAAACACGAGAACTTACTTCTGATCTTCAGCTAAGCTCTTCTCATCAATGAATTTTAAATAGTAGCATTAGAGAAAAGTCAGAAAGAAATCACAGAGGCACCTAAAGGATTCTTTTAAATTAAGCCCTCAGGCAAAAATCTAGGATACTTTACATCCCTCCTAATTTCTCACTGTGTATTATATGCTAATAATTAATTTTCAGATATATACAAACTGCATTCTCCCAAAATATAGAAAGTATTCTGACCAGGATAAACTGCAAACAGGAACTTGTACTACTTGTATAGCTGTGGAATAATCATGAATGCCCATGCTGTGGCCAGTAGTATCCTTAAAATCCTATCCATTGGACAAATGCACACATACAGAAAATATAATGCTTAGATTTTTACGGCTATTCCAATTTTAACCTGGACTTCGGTAAGTGAAGCACATTTAAATTAGTGTGTAAACAAAACCATAATGATTGTTTTAGTGAACAAAGCTGAGACAACCACCCAAAGCATGTCTTCAGAACCCTGTCGTGTCTTAGCACTGTGGAGGCATTCACTGTCTGCATTCTGCTCCATCTTCATAATTCAATGTGTCCAATTCTACATCCATTCCACAAAACTAGCATCTTTATTGTACCCCTGGGATAGAACTTCACAATAAGAAATAGCTAAATGCAGCTCTCCATTTCCTTCTGCTAGCCATGTATTTGTTGAATTAGATAACATGCCTCTTGACTCCCCAAAGGGAAGAAGTTTGTATCACTAAGCACATGCAAATTGAAACAAAGGATTCCACATTTACAATAAAGATCATTTATCTGTGTCATCAAATCACTGTGATAAAGAAACTGGCTCTTCAGAATATCAGAGAAGGTATTTCCTACGGGTGACAACTGGAATCAACTTTTCCTTGAACCAAGAGAATTTCTGCCTCCCAACCCTTTTTATGACCCTAGCCTTGCCCCTTCTGGTGACCAGATATTGCAAATTGTCTACCAATTGTGTGAGATGTAGTTCAATTCACTAGTCTTAACTTCAACCAATTGCTCACCATGCATGCTTTCACATTCACTTATTCAGCAATTGAGATTCCACTAAGCCCAAAACCACAGGGTTAAATCCTACCATAGCAGAGAATTCTCCATATTGACTATTGGTAGCATTCTTAACTGCTGCTGATTTCCTAACAAATTCCATTTGAAAGTAAAAACTTGCATTTTAATTACTTGTTTTGACACTGTGATGAAGACATACCTCCTGCTTCTTGTTTCTGCTTCAAATTACATATTTCCAGAAGACAATGGGGCATTGATTTTTAACCACAAGTAAACAAGGCATCTGGACTTTGTCTTTAATGAGATAAAGTTTAGTCTGTGCTTTCTCAGTAGGATGGGTTTGCTATTTAATTGGTAGCAAAAAACTTCAGTAACATGTCCTTTGTCTGCCAGCACTAAATTCTGTGTGGGAACAGAGTTCCTGTAGAAAGCCTTCAGAAAGAAACACTGTCTTAGAACTAATTAGATAAAAAATCACAGGAAAAATGTTATTTATGACTTGAGAGGAAATTTGAAAATATTATTGTACTCCATGATTTCCTTGAGTAGCAGAAAAAAGTGCAGACGTTGTGTTCCATATCTCTGCAGTGAAATCTTTCAAAATAAGGCCAGTTTACTTTAAGCAGTCTATTTATATTACAGACACTTCATGAGATCTTAGGCAAAATTGGGATAACAAATATAAACAGAAGTATATTGCCCACAATGTTTATGTCCCTAAAATAAAAATGCAGTCATTATAAAATAAGACAAAAAATACAACACTGGAAATATCATGCCCAAAGCAGCATTTTAAAAATGCTATCACAGACATGATTAAGTACCAATTACTTTAATTTGAGCAGGACCTTCCCTAGGGACCACCTGGGAAATCTTTTCAATGCAACCACCAAAAAAGCATGATGGTACTTTCAAGCAGGAATCTTTTCTAGCTAATGAGGAGGCGGCAGAGGGATCCATTTTCTCTACTGTCTTCTTTTCCTTTTTCTTTCTTTCTTTTTTTTTAAATAAATTAAGTCACTTTTGTCCTGGTTGAAACCCTTAAAAAACTTCCCACTGCATTAAGATTAACGTCACCTCCTCCTTGTCATCTGCAGCCCTTTCCCAGGTTCTCATCTTCATCTAATAATAGGTATCTCTTCTAGTTATTCTGGTTACCTCCCAGTCCCTGCAATGGATTTGACCTTTCTTGTGTCTGTCTATTACCACTAAGTTATCCTTCCTTCCTCTTGACTAACTAGTCAGCATGGTTTGGGTAGCCAAAAGACATTTCCTTACATAAGCATGCCCCAATCACCAAATTCAGAGTATTTTTCTGTAATTGATCTTTAACGCAAGTAGATTTTTTTCTCATTCATCTTTCTTTTAGATCTCTGTTCTTTTCCTTAGAACTAATTACATATAGGAATAGGATCTTTTTATCTGTCAATCAACTTAGTCTTGTTCACTAGACTGTATGTTTCACAGTTATAGGTTACCGTACCTCCATTGTTAAACGCAAAGGAGCACAGTCCTGCTCTCTTTTGAAGTACCAGTTAATGTTTCAGTCATTGCACTTGACTCCTAGCATAGCTATATGCAAAGGTAGTCAGTCTTCTGACTGTGTAGATATGTAAAAGTTATGTAGACATGTACATGTGCATACATTAGACTATGGTGGACAAAAGGTCTTGTGTACATGTTTGGGGTTGCTTTCAATGAGTTAACCAAACCCCTTTCTAGAATGCATAAAGACTTTACTTGCTCAAAACTAACCAAAGATGGAAGAGGTGATATCATACCTTTCCTGGGAGTAGGTTACATTCTATGAAACTCTAACTTTGCAGACTCCTCTTGTTAGCTTTGAAGGCATAAAAGACCATATTATTTGAGTGGGAGATGACACGGCACTCCTGGCAGCCTGTGGGACTGAGGACAGATCTTGCCAATAGCTTGAAGTGTGGCACACACCTGTAATATTAGCTCTTTGGAGATGGAGCCAGAAGGTCCATGAGTTTGTGACCAGTGTGATGGAAACATAACAAAACAAGGAACAAAACAATAAAGGTGGTTCTTAGTCCAACAGCCAGAAGGAATTGAATTTCTCCAAGAAATGGATCGCCAGGCAGAGCCTCTGGACCAAAAGCACCCCTAGTCAACAATACCTGGGGTAGCCTGCTGAGATCCTGATCAGGGAGACAAGTGAGCCCTGCCTGGGCTGCAGCTGCACACAACCAGAGAGAGCTCAAATGGCTGCTGCTCTCGGCTGCTAATTCTGTGGTAACTGTTGTACAGCAGTGGGAAACCAATACAACTGCCAAACTGAATCTCATCCAGAGCCAAGCTGTCAGGAAATGCCGTCTTTCTTCACAGTCTAATTTTATTTTCTGTTATTTTAAAAACCAAGTTTTTGGATGGTAAGTTCTTTTCATTTTTTTTTTTTTATTTTTTAAGAGGTATTTTCTCACTGAAAGAAATACATTCTACTTCATGCTGGGTGTGGCTGCATATGCCTTTAACCCCATCATTCAGGGAGTCAGAGGCAGACGGGGAAAAATAATAAATACATTTTGCTTTGAGATACAATTAATATAAAATGTGTTTTTTCAATACAATTTTAATTTTATGAGTTCAGGGTGTTGGTGACAGGGTGGCTACTGTGTGCACTACAGGGTACCTGACCTAAGGTGAACTTCGATGTGAGTTGCAAGTATTAAGCCAAATGGGAAATTTAATGACATAATACAGACTGATGACATGTAGAAACACGTATATATATATGATGTATATGTATATGCATCTGTATATGTACATAGTCATGGCCTTTTCATAATATTATTATTCTAGTGCCAAGTCCAGATAGGTTGAGACTGAGCCCTTGAAGGTGAGTGGAGCAGAACAAAATGGGCCAAGGGCCTGAGCAATTATAGCTAGACAGACTAAAGCAAAGATATATGATATATCCCCTCTCTCAAGAAGACATTAAAATGTTTTATTGTTCTACTACACATTGATCAGATACACAGTTGGCAATCAACAAATGTTGACCATTAGTTAAGCTTGCAGGTATACTGGGTATGGTTGAGTGTGTTAAGGGTACTTTATGAAAGAGGTATGATATTGATATGAAAGAGGTATGGCCTGTAGTTATTGGTAGGGAAAATGGAGAAATGGCCATTCTCTATGTCTGTGAAAGTACATGCCTAGGTTGCACAGCAATATCCTAGCTGTTGTTTCTAAAGAGGTATCGTTTACAATTTTATTCATTTTGTGAACTGCAATGATCCACTAATCCTATCTTCATCTATTTCCACCGATACTCTCTTCAATTTTTAAAAGACTGTTTTCTAATTGATTATATTAAGCAACCTAAAGATATCATCTTGCTTCCTTTCACTAGCTTGAATCTTTAAATGGCTATTGCCCTGTGTATAGCATCCATTAGATGTGCATTTTCAGATTTTGTAGTCTGCCTGCACTTGATGTCCTGGCAAGCTAGAAGCTATGATTTCAAAGAGAATGCTCTGGATATGGACTAAAAAGCCCTGTGTTTAAATCTGGGCTCTGTGATCAAGCATGCTTCTCTCTGGGACTTGTTTTATATAATTGGCACAATGATCCTTCATTTGCTTATTTCTCAAAGCACTGCTCAGTCTTGAGAAGAATTAAAGGACAGGGTAATGATTCTTCCTGTTGCTGATCACACAAACAGTGGGACAAAATGAACAACAGTCCAGAAGTCCTTAGACTAAAATAATACCCAAGTGCCCCAGGGTGCTGATTGAGGACACACACACACACACACACACACACACACACACACACACACACACAATTCACAAGCTATCCAAACCCTCGATCACTTTGCAAATGTGCAGGGCCAAAGTATCTGGCTTCTATGTCTTGATTGGATTCTGTACTTCTCTCCTCTATACATTAGTTCCTGCCACTCCTTGAGATTAATAACCCCACTTAGCTAAACCTTCTAAACCTACTGAAAATCCTAGTTCGTTGATAGTAATTTTTAAAGAATCCTCTTAATAGATTGCTCTATTTCTTTCTAAGTTGACAAAACTACCTAAAATAACTTTAAAAATTTTGGTCTGAGATGTGAAAGGTGATCTGAGTTTTTAATGATTTGTTCTGTCATGTATCAGATACAAATTTTTGAAACCATACTGTAAGGTATTTAGGGTATATTTCAGACTTGATGAGCATGAATTACTTCTGCATTCCAGGGGACTTCAAGAACATATCAATCCCAGGGAGAGAGAGAATGAGGCATGCTCAACAATTACTAAGTGGAATAAGACAGTGTGTGTGGTATATACTAAAAATCATGAAAAAGTGTAAAAGATCTGGTGTCAGTGAAATGGCTCAGCAGGCACTGCTTGACATGCAACCTGAGTTTGTTCTCCAGAACCCACATAAAGATGGAAGGAGAAAAGCAGCTCCATAAAGGTGTTTTATGACATCCACATGCATGCATAGCAGGAAGACCCATCATGTGCAAATGCCCAATAATAATAAATTAAATTAAATATCTAGAAATACTGTATGTGATTGGGAGGATGTGGAAGGTATATGTGAATAAGGCTTTGAAATAAGATTGTGATGCCAATAGTATTTTCAACAGCAGAGACTTTGGGGGTGGGTTCTGCAAGAAGAAGAACATTTGAAGAAGAAGGCTCTATAAAAAATATTTCAGTAGGGGAATTTTTAATGTGCTTTTTTTAAATAAGTCAGGGCAGTGGGAACCCAGCTGAGCTTCAGAGTCTAGACTCACACTTTGGAATCAGTTCAGTATGGAGGTGAACAGGAGTCACATAATTTGACCTACGTCAGGGAGCTGCTTAAAGCTTTTGGCCAGGCAAATCAATAGTACTCGATAAGTATTTGCTATTTTTTATTTTACTTCTACTACATTTCAAAAGCTTGCTCCCCTCTGGGAGACAGTGTAGATTTTTTGACCATAATTCTTTATTATGGAAAGAAAATAGATAATTTCTGCATTATGATTCAGGTGTAGCACAGCCACTACTTTTATGGATCACCTCATCTCAGTCTACGGTGCATCATGTTCTAAATTGTCAGTGCTGTCTTCTGGGGTTCTTTTTAATCTCTTGTTTCAAGACCTTTGCTTTAGCTCCAACTTTCAAATCCACAGGAAACCCTACTTCCTTGACAATAATTTGTAAAGAGACCCTTAAGAGATTGCTCCAATTCTTTCTAAATTGGCCAACTAATCTAAAATAAGTTTAAAGCATTTGTTCTGTGATCATAAAGACATTGTGTGTTTTTAGTGAGTTGCTCTTTTCTGTGGTTGATACCAGCTCTTTAAAATACATTGTATGGCACTTAAAATGTATTTTAGACTTGATGTGTATAAATTACTTATATGTTCCAGAGGATGTGAAGAAAGAGCATCACAATCTTAAATTTAAGGAAAGAAACACAGGTATGTTATGTTTTTTTGAATCATCTTTTAAAGATCTTTCTAGTAGAGAAATCAATGGGAGAATATTTCCAAAGAGGCCAGCGTGACTCACAGATGGATTGCTTTCCAGCAATAGAAAACTACCTTGGGGGAAGGAAACTACTTAGCCTCCTGTGTGGCAAGTACATTAGACAGCTATAACACAATAATTAAATTGATGAAGAGTCGATGAACTCTGAAGGACTGTGGGGAGGGGGAAGCAAAGGGCATATAAACATTCTCTCCATTTTTCTTTAAGAATCACTTTTATACCATCAGTGAGAAAACAGACATTAATAATGCAACTATATACAGTTCTTAAGTAATTTACAATGTCTGCTCATCTTTAGAGCATCTTCTGGAGGGAGTCTGGCCATACCTTATATGCTATTTAGATCTAACAAAAGCAAGTAAAACCTTTTGGAGATAACTTTGAAAAGTACATTAGACTTAAAAATACCATTTGTGTTATTAGGCTCTGGCATTGATGAGAATGAGTTGAAATCAAGTGGCCACCTGGTTGAACATATTTTTCATTTATAAATGTACTGCATGTAAATAGTATCAGAATCTATGATAACCTCACCTCTTCTCAAAACCATAATAAAGTGAGGAAAATGGGATGCTGCTTTTCTCAGTTACTAAATGAGCATCAACAGGCATTATTAGCCTTGATGATCTCATAGGGTGTCATCAGTTCTGGGCAGAGTTACCCTTTTCCCTCAACCCAGTGTCCCTCAGTGGATTCAATGACAGGTTACCATCAGATGATTCATCACAATCATGATCGCTTCACCACAGGATTTCACCAGGTTCCTAGCTTCTGGTGTTTTTGCTCACTACTGTTACTATCATCTTTTAATATTTGATTGAAATTGAAATTTCTTTATTGTTATACTGAGCTATATTTACTCAGAGCAAACTATAAGTCATGGCAAAATGGAAATGACCATCAAAGGCTAACCTTAGAAGGTTACCAAAACCATACAAAATGATCACAAAACTATTATTGGTTCTTTTTCTTTCCAGAGGCCTGGGACCCAATACTGAGTTTCTTTGTTAAAACAAAGAAAAGCAAACATTAGGAAGTTTCATCCACACTAGCAAAGAGAGGAGACTACTGCCTTCATTTAAAGGACTGAGAAAGCAGAAACAGCCCACATATCTGCTAAGTCAAGTTGTGATTACATTGTTTTTAAAACCCCAATAACTTGGCATTTTAAATACATTTCCATTACAAAAAAGTAATGTCTTATTTACTTTTTTTTTTTTTGTGGTCAGCCCCCACCAGTAAAGGATACTACAAGTGCCTCATGTTAGTTTGGGGAGACATGACATCCCCTGTTGTCATTGTGCCCATTGTATACCACGAGATTATTGGAGGCAGTGTTGTGAACCACAGATACTGTGGCAGGGTTGTCACAGTCCATGGCATCAGCTGAAAAGGTACTGTTTGATTCCCTGAATCTCATTTCTCTTGAATAAAACCTAACAACGGAAGTGTAGATGTGGCTTAGTATGAGATGCAGCTAGGGCAGGTATGAACCGTGAAGCCCAAATTTAACAGAATGCGGGAAAAAAAAGGTTACATAACAAAAATAGGCCATAACCCTTGATTTTTTTTCCTCTCAGTTCCTTAGGTCACCCCACTTCATAAATGTTTAATTTTCACTGGTTCTCCATTTAAATTTATGAGAATAATTTGTAGCTTAAACAACTCAACTACCAAGAATAAAAGTCAAATTAGAATAGTAAGGTTTGTAAACAATAGACTAAAAATCTAGAAATTTCAAAAGCTGGGTAATTTCAAATTATACTTTTAACAAATTTATTATTTTAAAAGATGCCCATCTAAAAGTGTAAGTATTTGCTCTTTAAGAATTAAATCTTAATTTAAATGTTACGACTGAAAAAATTACCATACGTATACCAAATGGGCAAAACAGAGGATTTGTGAAGGAGGTATAGAATTATATAATTTGTTGAATATATTTCAATGGCCATATCATGTTCCTAAAACCCCAAATTCCAGTGAGACAGAAATGTTACAAATGGATTAGAACAAAAAGAAGGGGAGAGTGGTCTAGACAGTAACGGTAAAAGTAAAATCATGGAAATAAGGCTATGAATTACTGAAGGCTTTACTAAAGTAAGCTTTTAGATAACAAAACTTTTCCTAGAACTTCACATTCAAGACAGCAAAAATGAACTATATGAAGAGAATATTTGTATTTGTGACAAGTAAGAGCACTAAAATTTTACCTTCCACACTCATTCTTTTTGAAGAAGACACTAAAAGGCTCTACCAACATTGCAAAATGAAACATAAAATGGAACCTGTGGTGTTCCAAAAGGCAGGCAGCTAAGCAAAAGTGCAACAAGTTTGTGGGCAACTAATAACATTGGAGCTAGAACTTAAGGCTGAGGGCTTGAAAGGGATTGCCCGCAAAGAAAACTAGAGTGGCTGATGCCTTTGTCCATTCCCCAGGTTCCAGACTACAGGAGTAGCATTCGGAGTGGAAGAGAGTGGACCCAAGAGCAGAGGGTCAAACTATTAACTTAAATAAACATAAAAAATGATAAAATTAGTTCATCTGATGTGATAACCCATCTGTGAATAATGTTTAATAACTAGACAGCTGTAAATAATCCTGACTTAACTACAATGTGTTATATTTTATTAAAGAACAGGGAGAGATGTTGTGGAAAGGAAAGGGGTTAAAGCAAAGCCAAACTGCAATGGTTGAAGGTTAATCTTAGATGACTGAAAACATTAATAATAACAAGGAGATACCTTACTTATAAATTAATAGGTAAAATCAAAGGGAATAACTAAGAGTTAAAAAGGTTTGATTCAGGAATTAAACCATAGTAACTAAGAAATTGTTTGACCTTGAAAACTGTCACATTTTGCTGTTATGGTCAAATTGCATTATGCATTTAATTAATCTGTAAGTGAAAGACAATGTATCTACTTGCTAATTTATTATTAAATATATTTATGACAAATTTGTGAATATCTATAAATACTTCAGAGTAAATATATAATACTGAATATAAAATCCAACAGAATTACTTCCTTGTCATAGACTGCTCCTATTCATCAAATTCATTATGTGTTTTAATGAAGTACAAGTATTTGGGGAACATCATAGAATGAAATGCTTCTGGACTACTGAAGGAAATTCTGAAGTTTTGTTTATGAGACATCAAGCACTCCCACCTGTAGCCTCCCTTTTTGATTCTGCATCACGTGTATGCTTTCAGTCTGCCTTAATTATTGCTCTTGCTTCTGGGGCCAGACGCTCTAACTGAAGATATTAAAAGACAGGATGAACTATAGAAACCTTTGAAATTGCCGATCTCCTTCATGCAAGCTTTCTATAGAGATTTTGACTCTCTCTATAAAAAGGTACTCATTACCCAAAAGCAGCAGAGATAATATTTAAAGTATTCTAATTGAACACTGAGTGGTTTTGTAAAGAAAAAAAAACTGGGTTTGGCTATTTAACATCTCAAAAATATTAATGCTCAGTGCACTGGTGTATTTCCAATACAAAATATCATGCAGATGTGTTCCTGAGATTGCATTATGTATGAGAGAGCAGAGAATATATGCAGGTACCCATTCAAAGGGGATAAAAAGAGGAAAGAACACTGGAAAAAACACTCATTGTTTGTCAACAATAAGGAGAGAGCAATCCTCTCTTCTCTGGCACTCTAGAAGGTCTCTCTCCATAGTGAAGTCTCCCTGGAGCTAAGTGGGCTGAGGAGAGCTTTTTGTACTTTGAACCTCTAACTTTGAGACACTCACAGCATTTAGAGATAGGGGCACAGGCTCATAACTGATGCCAGAGGTATTTGTTAGGACTCTAGTTCTGGAAGACACAGGGGAGGTAGGTAGCATGGTAAATGAGTACTTTTCGAACAACTCAATTGTATCCTAGCTTATCAGGGACCCTTATTTCAAGCCACTATTAATACTTTATTTTTATGATGTTCTGCTTGGCCAGAACTTTCCTATCTGCCAAATTAGTTGAACCTCAGACACTAATTAGGAGGCTAACAGACCTTACTACTGTCATTCCAGGGACAGACTCATGAATATTGTCATCTCTGTTTCTGTTAAGCTTTTGACAAACAGGGCTAAATAAGAATCCTCTCACTCCCCATTCAGTTCATATCCTAGTATAAACAAAGACTCCTAAACTGCTGAATGTACTTCCTATGTAGCTCAGGCTGTCCTGAAACTCATGGTAATTCTCCTGCCTCACCTTCCTTAGTAGTAGGATTATGGGTATGAGCCATTACTCCTGGCATCAGTGTCTCAATTTTTAATTCAAAAGCAAAGGCAGTTTTTTCTGCAAAAAGTAACAAGATTTGTAATTTTATTTTCCAAATGGGTGTTGCTATGGCTCTGATGAATGAAATACATATTTTGTAAAAGCTTACAATTACATACACAATAGTTTTTCTCTTTGCATATTCTCCAATCAAGGAAAATTAAAAGACAAACTACTTAGGTCAGTGAAAGTGAGCGCAGTCATCTGATGTTGAAGAGAGGTTCTAGATGGAGGAATCTTGGTGATGTGACACCATGATCTTGTAAAGCTCTCCTTGACTAGTCAAACATAATGAGCCATGCCTACCCATTACCCATTATTCTCTACCACAGGCTATTTAGCTCTTCGTGGTAGCCAATAATACTCCCACATACCCCATTTATACTTTGGCTTCTTTGAGGTTCTGGCTTCCTCATCCCTCACTTACCACTCAAGGCTGTGGTTTTGCTTCCTGCCTGTATCTAAATTTGGTCTGGTAAAAGAAAGCCTTACGGCTAGGATGACAACTAGAACATGTTCTGGACCCATCTCTAAGCTCTTTCAAGGCTCTACTCTATTAAAGCACAAGATTCTCCTTGTATGTGGCAGAATAATAATAACAATAGAAATGCATGGGACTCTTGATTCACTGTTCGTATAGTATCTTACCTATGTATTGTATAGTCTTTTAGCTACACTCCAGCCTGTTAGGTGGAGATTACTGCCTCTCCTTGGCAGATACCATGACTTTTTCTCTACATCAGTGGTCTTCAACCTTCCTAATACTGAGACCCTTTAATACAGTTCCACATGTTGTTGTGACCCCCCAACTATAAAATTATTCATTGCTACTTCATAATTGTAATGTTGCTACTGTTATGAATCATAAATATCTGATATGCAATCCCTGTAGAAGGGACATTTGATCCTTAAAAGGGTTGTGATCCACAGTTTGAGAACCACTGCTCTAGGGTATTTAGTCTCTCTTCTTTAGGCTGATGTACCCTGGCTTCACTGAGCCACACTGTCTCTACCATTCCAATTGTATGACCCTTACTATTAGGATATTGAATCAAAAAGAGAAAGAGAGAGAAAGAGAGAGAGAGAGAGAGAGAGAGAGAGAGAGAGAGAGAGAGAGAGAGAGAGAGAGACCGACCAACAGATTCCATTTAAGGACTACCTGTGTCTCTCTTTCTTGTGCATCCATTATAGCATCCTTTAGAGTTCAGCAGATGCTTCAGCATTAACTCAAATCCCCTTCTTTTTTTAAGCTCAGAGGGAGGAGGGGACAGAAGAGCAATGACTACAGAGATGGTCACAAAGGAAGTCTGTGATGCTGAATCAGCCTCAGAGCTGATGCACAGTGTGAAAGATGCTGTACCGCCCAGGGTGGAATGAAAGAGCCACTTTGTTAGCGATGGGGGAGAGTGTTAAGGGAAACAATGTTTAGCTAGAAGAAAGTCAAGCCTTAGGCAGAAATCAGGGCAATTATTGAGCATATCTGGGGCACTGCATTCCCTCTGAACACTAGAGACCATGGCCTTCTGCTTAGAGGCAAATGACAGCACTCAAATAAGTATCCCACCCTGGGTCAGGCCCCATCCCTCCAGCCAGTATACAAAATCAAAGGGAGTTCGAGACTTTGCCTGGCTTTGCCTCGGGGTTAACAAATGTGCGATCAGCCCCTCCTCATCACCACCTGCTCCCTCTGGACTTTCTAATGGCTCTGAGGGCAGAAGCATAATGCAATTTGTCAGAAAAGGGACAAATGTGGCAATAACAATGTCCACCTAAACCAAGTGAAGGCTTGGTTTAATTGTCTCTGCCAGTCCACCTAGCCGGAGTTCAGTGGGAAAAGCTGATGATCCAAAAGAAATTATTTTCTTATCTTTTATTGAAAATTTCAAGGAAAACACAAGCCACATCCCCATGGGAAAAATAGGGAATCACAGGGACAGGGAAGATGGATGTCTTCCAATGTCTTGGCACATCTAACTTTAAGATATTGACGATACTATCATAACTTTCTGCCCTAAATGTCTTTATTAGAGAAACAAGATTTATGTTTGGGGTCTAGGGGGCAAAAGAAACTTGGGTGTGTGTAAACGGGTCCTCTGTCAGTCACTCAGTCTATTGGATTAGGGACACACAGGGAAAAACTATAAGGAAGTTATCTTGTTTGGGTGACCACAATTCCATTCCTTGAAATTCACATTTATCCGTTCCCTTGAGATTTCTGGTATGTGATATTACTTTTTAAAAAAGTTTTTGGTAGAAGTTGCTGCAGGAAATAGTGATTCTCTAGTTTCCTGGTTTTCAAAAATTAATGTGCACATATGTTTAGCATCAGACTCTGCCGTATCGAACCATAAATCTGTACACTACAGGAAAAGTGCACGTATTTTAAATAATTCATGTGTCACAGTATGGACTTGGATTACACTGGAGAAAATTAGGCATGCTAGGAATTCACAATTAAATTGTATCACTATCTTCTCTCTTTATTTGTATAATCCGCAGAGTTGGCTGGGCAGTATCTGAGAGAACACAGTTGTTTATTAACTCGGAGCTTTGTGAGGGTTTTCAACAGGGGATCCGGGGCGAGTCATTATTTTTCCTCCCACTGGTGCCCTCCTGCTTGTGCGGCGACTTCTGCCTTCATTACTGTTTCCTGGGAACTGCTCCAGGAGTCTCCTTTTCGGTCTCCCCTGGCTTCTTGCCTTTACTCAGTCCCATCCTTTCTCTCCACCATGCTATGGAATGTGGGGTTTTGGTTTGTTTTTTTCTTTTTCTTTTTCTTTTCTTTTTTTTTTTTTTTTTTTTTTTTTTTTTGGTTTTTCGAGACAGGGTTTCTCTGGGTAGCTTTGCGCCTTTCCTGGAACTCACTCTGTAGACCAGGCTGGCCTCGAACTCACAGAGATCCGCCTGGCTCTGCCTCCCGAGTGCTGGGATTAAAGGCGTGCGCCACCACTGCCCGGCTTGGTTTTGTTTTCTAAAACACAATTCTTATCATGTCATCACTCCACTTTAAATCTTACTTATTTCTTCATATGCTAATATTTCACAGATGGTTTCTGGTCTACGGGGTTTCCTCAGCCTCATGTCTCCCCATCAGTCTTCTCTTCCCTGCTACTCTACATTCAGGTTATAACTGTTTATCAGTAGTAGTTCTTCAAGCATCAGGTCTACTGCTGCCTCAAGCCTTTGTTTGTTCAGACAAATTCCTCGCCCCCCTTTCCCTTCTCAGTCCCCTTTTTGAGCTTACAGCTGCCCCATCATCCATTCATAGTGGACTTGCCGTTTTTCTGTGCTTTAGAGTATCAGCCCATTGAAGGACTTGATCTTCACTCTGTAGTTGTTTTGCAAGTACTAAGAATTGTACCTGGCACGTATTAGTGGGCATGTTACAAAGTTTTGTTGGGTAAATTAATACATTGTGTGTATAGAATTAGAAGGAGTTGCATTTGTTAAGATCTGACAGAAAGTGAGAAGTTAAATGCCTGTCCCTCCAATTTTTTTGATGCCTGAAAAATCTACAATTCATGACTAATTCCATACATGATTTAATTGCCTTAGCCCATAATATTATTAAAATTTAAATACTGTTAATGAGAGTCAGCACAATGTCACTCGCTTCTGACCTCACCTTTGCAAGAGGGAACAGAGAGCATAAGTTTGCCAGAGAAGTTGGGAGAGAGAAGGGAGTTGGCAAAAGGGTGAGGTTTAAGAGGTAGGAAGTAGGAAAATTGAAAAGTGTGATCAGTCACTGTCTGTCATGGTCCTGAGGTCCAGCTCTTACCTCTCATCTCTATGCCCAGTAAACAGAGCAACTCTAAAACATAAGATTCCCTTGGGATCTTCAGGTAAGCCCCTCTTCCTTCTTTCTTATACTCAATTCCCCAAACTCATATGTGAATGCTCACGCTGTATCCCAGCCTCTGGGTCTTACAGCCACTTTGACATTTGGGAGTTATTACTTGCTTTAGTAATCCCAAGGCATATCTTGGGCAGCCTTCTGGAGTGACCTCTCCTGCTCTGTTTCCAATACCTCTAATAATACGATTGCAACCCAAGCAGGCTTTCTCTGCTTCTCTGCAGACAAGAGCATTGAACTATATTCCCTGCTGTCTCCCCAGCCACCCTGCTGTAGGCCACCAAGCTTCCAGCATATTTCCACAGAGGACCTCTTTTCAGAATTGCCACTCATCAAGGCAATCTGATCTAACATCTAATTATTCTGATTAGGCCACAGCTGTACAGAGGTCCTCATTACCTTTGCCTTTTTAAAAGATAATGCAATTCAGAACAATCAACTGAATTCATCTTCCCTTTGCTGGGAATGAAAGCCTAAAGGATGTGAAGTATTTCTGAGCATTCACACACTTCATTTGTGTGCCCTTCATAACAATTCACCAAAAAAAAACGTATTTTTTCCAAAGAGTTGAAAACCTTTCCACACAGCATATTTGAAGGTCTAGGTAATACACGGGGAAGCAGACAGCCATCTCAGTCATTAGATTTCCCACTGTGATCCCAAGTATACAGGTATTAAGTGAGCTCCCTGGGTGTCTGGAATATGAGGCATAATCTTCAAACTAGAAGTCTTTACCATCAAAGAAAAACTGCAACTGAATTTGTACTCAGACTCAAATATATACTGAAGTTCCTCTGTATTTTTCTTTGAATAGAGGAAGCACATTAGACCAATAGCATCTTCTTTTGATAAGACTAATACAACATCCCAAATAGTACATACAACATGTTCATTTACTACACAGATCAAGGTATTGGTCAAAGGTTAAAAATGAAACAAAACAAACAAACAAAAAAGAACAAAAACAAACAAACAAAAAAGAACAAAACAAAAAAACCCTGAACTTAAGGGTAATTCTTTTATCTCTTCTTTGGAATCTCAGGTTTCCTGTTTGGGGTCTCTCCTCCAACTCCCAGTATAGGCCTGGTGGACAGAGAAAGTTTAACAAAATGGCATAGATCTGATCAAGGAAGTTGGAGGATCACACTGGCAAAGAAGCTGGGCCAACAGCAGCTTCTATGCTTTACTTCCCTCCTGTGCTTCCTATCAATTTCAGAAGACAGAGGGTGAGCAGGGAACTCAACTAGTATTTCAGTGGAGAGTGACTGTGGCGGTTTGAATTCTGCTAGGGAATGTGAATACTTTTGGTCTTATCCATATCTATTAGTAGATTAGCAAATATGGAATATGAAGAAAATATTTAGCATCTAAGGTATTTAAATCCCAAACGTTCTTTATTTAACATTAATGCACAGCTTATTACTGTGTAGCTATATGGTTATACACTTTGGGATGCCAGGTTCCTCTAACCCTTACATTATATCCTAATCAAAAGTACCTGCCAAAGATATAGTTAATTCCCTTCTATATGAGACTATTAAAGACTATAACTTCATCCACATGATGCAAATGGGCAGGCAGAAATGCATAACAAGAGTTTTAGGTAATTTATTCAGGTTCAATAAAATGTCTTTGAACTTAAACACATTTTCCAGAAGGTTATACAGTGCAGTGAAGAGAAGAAAATGTTCCAGATAATTATCCTGGAAAGATAAAGAAAAGAATTTTGGAGATTATTGTGACCTTTCTTTTACAAGTGAGAAATAAGATAAAGTCCAAATCTTCAGTACAATAATATTTACTCATCATATTAAATTCATATAACCTTAAGCCTCTCCCTTGATTATAAATCTGTCTGAGCCCCAAGCTATCAGAGGGTTTATCCTGCTGATACTTTACCTGAGCTGTCACAGACCCGTTTAACTTTTTCAAAAGAGGGCTACAGCCATGATTGTAAAACTAAATGAGTAATTTCTAAAATATGAGGATTTCAGAAATTTTATTAGCTGTTAATTTTTGTCTCCATCAAGTCTCCATTTTTCCACACCCTATGTTCCTTACTGATAAAGATAACCAAACATTAGTCATACCTCCGCATCTTCAGCTGGATCCATCTGTGCACTTCCTCAGGAAACCCAGGCTTAGCAGAGAACCTGATGAGTCAGTTTAGCCAGCAGCCTTCAATCTCACCGCCTGATTATTCTAGATTATCTGTGATATCCGGTTAGATTTCTCTTCCTCCCACATTCTAAGCAATGTCTTCTCATCTGAATCACTGTACAACAAGAATCCTGCTGTTTGTTTAGCCGGAATCTTGTTTATGTCTGGGGGTTCCTCTTAGTAAATTTCCACCCACCAACCCTCACTCTGCTCCCTCCTGTAAATTCCCATGTCTCCATGCTGAGTTGCAATGGAGCCTAATCTTTTCCTCTCTACATGACAGAGCCTATTGCCTTGTTCCCCAAAATCTCATCATAATTTTGAATATAGTCTTCCTATATAATTGACACTGACCATTTTAACATTAGTTATGCTATTTTAATCTTCAAAATTCCAAGGTATATTGTAATGATGATATTCAAATACTCAGTGAAAGAAAAAACAAAATTTATACCTTCTGGGCCTGAACTTGACTTTTTGAAACCCTTGGAGGAAGCCACTGAGAATGATACCACCTCCCTGACTCACTCCAACTGTCTTAGAAAACCAAGCAAGCCAGCAAAACAACCAAGTAGGTGTAAACTAGAATGAACATAGTAATCATTTGTTAGTGAATTTGCATTTACTGTTTTATTTATTTATTTTAGTTCTTGACTAATATTCATAATAGCAGCTGAACTGCAATATAAGTCCAACAATTTATGTTCATTCAGGTAATTTTAACTTAAAAATAAAACTCGTCAGTATAATAAACCAAACCAACCCAATCCAAACCAAAACAACCACTGCATGGTGGTTAATCTTGACTGTCAGCTTGCCTTGATTTAGAATCAGCATGGAAACAAACATAGCTCTGAGTGTATTTATGAGGGTGTTTCCAGAGAAGTTTCCTAGAAATGTGCAGAGCAGTTCTTAATGTCCTGAATGTGGTGGCATTACTGATGGGCTGAGGTTCTGTGTTGCATAAAAAGGAGAAAGGCAAACAGCACTGGCATCCATCTTTCTCTGCTTCCTGAGGACTGCTGGCACAATGTGGCTGGCTGCCACACACTCTTGCAACCATGCTGTCCCCAGGATGGATTTTATCCCTTGAACTGTATGCCCTCCTTCTCAAACCCTTCTTTAAGTTGTCTCCTGTCAGCTATTTTTGTTATAACAGCCAGAAAAAATAATTAATGGACACTATATTCATGTTTAGATTTGGGGACAAAGTTCAGTGTTCGAGCATTCACCTACCATGCATAAGCTGCGGGTTTAATCTCTAACATAACAAGAGTAAATAAAATAAAATCTCTTTTCATCAGAGACTAGGAACAATTATTTGTTCAGGCAATGGACTAAGTATTTAGAAAGATTACTGGCTGAATATGGATATTTTTACAATCAAAAGGAACTTGAAAAGGTGATATGCAGTATAACTGTCCTCAAGCAGTAAGTTTAAGGGAAGTTCACTCCTCAGTTCCCCCTTGAAACATGTTTCTCTCTAGGAATTCAAGTGAGACATCAGGCAGCCTGTGTTGAGGCAGTGTTCAGTCATGGGAGAAGTCATGGATATGATGAAAGTTCTCTACTGTCACACACAAGTATTACATTTTTTTTTTTTTTTTGGCCAGGGAGTAGAAAGGGAGGAATGTGTGAAAGTTAAAAATAGTTACATCTTGATTCAATATAAAGTGGGAAGGTTTTGGCAAAGCAGATAATATGGCCTTGTTCATTTGAGAATGCCTTTATCAGGATAGAAAAAAATGTTCAGTCACTTTCAAAACGTGATAATGTCAACATCAAAATGTTCATATGTTATATCCAAGTCATAAGGCAACTGAACAAAATAACTGTCAGATTCAAATAGCTCGTGCTTTGCAGAAAAATAACCATTTAATAGTGTTTGTAATGCAATGATGTTTGAAAGAACCATCACCTAGCAGGGTGCTGACCATGCCACAGACTAAACATGGAATGTACATATCAGAAGATGACTGGGGTAGCTTAGGCTTCTGCACCAGAAATTGAGTAAGTGTCAAGTCTACCTTCTCACTCACTTCTCAGGCTAGCCTAGCAGAGTAGATTCTCCACATTCCTGTTACTGATAATGAACTGAGCCCTTAGAACTCTCCCAAAGTAAGTGCCACAAACACATTACAAACCCAAGTCTTTGTAATCCAAACCATGCCCCCTCACCCACTCTTAACCCTGAGCTCACTGACACTACTTTTTTTTCTTTCTTCTTTCCCTGGTGTATTTTTCTTCAGACAGTTCTGAGTGAACACCATTAGTCCCTGTGCACTATGAAGTATTTCATCTCTATCAGCACACAGAAAATGACTTGCAAATGGAGATTTTTGCCCCAGTGGAGAATTAATCTTTTGACACAAATAGCACTGTGAGAACTGAATGTGCATCCAGCTTCATCATTTGCTTTAAGTGTATTTCCCCACCACATGAAGCCCTTTAGCCTACATTTTGTTATTTTCATTATCAATAAACCCCAATGTTTGACATCTCCCACTTGTTGCATAGTAATTTTTGAATTTAGAGAGCAGGATGAACCACACTCTTGATGACCATTTTCTAATTCTCCCTGAAAATGTTTCCTTGGGATGTTGTTCAGATTGATTAAAACTAATTAAGAGGAAAAAAGGAGGAAAGCATTTTTACTTCCTAAGCTAATTAGCCTCCTATAACATCTCTGTAATTGACATAACATTTCATACTTGGATTTCATCATTCATCTGATGATTATTCATGAAGCAGAGCAAAGCAGGCAGGAATGGGACTAGCTGAGAGGACTGAGCAGGTGAATGTGACACAGGCTAGAGCATGTGCTTCTGCCATTACATCAAGGACAAGTAGAGATATAGCTGACATTTGTTGTGTTGTCATGACTACACCAATTCTTTTCTCTCTCTACCTCTGTTACCTAGCATATTCATAACAATTATATATGAGTGCAGAGGATGCAAAGCAAAAGATGTTGAGCAGGGTGGGGGGAGAAGAAGCCGCATATGTGAAGAACTTTGTGACTTTTGCTCTTCTTTGACAGCAACCACAACCCACTATAGACAAGTGTCTAAATGTTCCCAGTATAAATAATGATGGTTTATTCATGAATTTAGCTAAATGCTTTATGAACCTGTTTTTATTTTTATCTTTGTCTCTTCAAGATAGTCCTATAATCTGGTAAACCTCATATCTCATTTCACTTGACCTAGGACCATTTCCATCCCTCTCAAAATATTGCCAAAATCTGAGCTTTGGCAAGATAGATTTATATCCTCACTATGGGGTCATTTCCTACAGAAAGTTTAAGCAACTAGAATTTGCCTTTCTATGCTTCTTTTTCTGTGCTTTTCTTTTTCTTCCAAGAGACAAATAGTCACTAGCTGCTCTGCCTTCTAAATGAAAAACAAAAACAAAAACAAAAACACTTAGTAAAAGTTGAAGACTATTGTTGGTCTCACAGAGTGATTGGAAACTTGATTATCACTGTCTTCTCCACATGGAGGAATGGCAGGTTAGAAATGAACAAATAATCAGTAGAGAATTTCAGTAGGGAATTGATTTAGAATGGGCTGCTCCTGAGATGTGTTCTTCACTGTAGGTGACTGATCCACTGATCTGTAAAGACCCAACCCCCTGGCCCACGATTTTGGACGATGATAGACTGTTAGACTTAATCTTCTTGTCTTAAATAGTTTACTTTTCATAAACAACAGAGTTCTCCTTTAAAATATCAGTTTATGGTTGTTGTGCAAAATGTTCTCAATTCCAAAACCTGTCCTAGTCTGATGGGAAACATCAGCACAAGAGTTTTCATTTAGAGTTGATGGCAGTTTTTAAATTAAGAGCAGTTTCATCTTTCAGGCTAAAAATTTTAACAGTCACAAAATTCAGAAAGAAATGATGAAAAGAAATCACATTACAAGAAACCATGTCATGGTCTAAAATGAACACTGAACTGGGATCCCATGGGTGGTAGGAGGTGCTCATAGCAACTCTAAGCTAGCCTCTCAGTTTAACAACATGGATGTCAGCATCATTTCCTGAATCAGCACCAACTACACACATCTCTTTGACATTTGGTCATTGATGTAAAGGAAAAGTGTTATCAAATGCTTCCAGTCATTGTGGAGAAAAAATTGAGGATTTCAGCAACAACCAAGAGAAAGTCTGACTTTCTTCAGGAGGAGGTTAGCAAATCGAGGTATTTCATTCTGTAGTCAGTGGCCACTCCAGGTTTCTGCCAACTCCACATCTCATCTTTTTACCTCTGCCAACTCTGGCCCTGGGGGCTTCTCAATGCATTGACTTTCAGTATCAAACTTTTGGTTCACTTCTGAAGGATCCATCCAACCATTTAAGATATAATTTCTTTATATTTTGTGTACCTCATCATTTTCTCCCCACAGTCAGATATTAGGAATTGAGATAGTATAAACAAATTACTGATTGCTGTGCTGGAGAATAGCATAGTTAGTAAATACATGCACCACAAGCTTGCAGACCTGAGTTCTATCCCCAGAATCCATAGGGAGAAAAGAAAATTAAAAGAAAAATACAGCACATACTTATAATCCCGGTGTTGAGAGGGTGACTATAACAGATCCCTGGGACTGACTGGATGGCCAGCCTGGCTTACTTGTCAACCCCAAGCCAATGAGACAACCTATCTCACAAAACAAGGTAAAGAGAACTTAGTAGGAATCCCCAAGGTTGACCTCTGGCATCCATATGCATGAGCATGAGTGCATGTACCCATGTCTACCCTTCCATTTGTAGATATATACCCCTTCACGAATGTGTGTGTTCATACACACACACACACACACACACACACACACACACACACACACACACACACAAAACCACAGAGAAACAGAAAGGGGGGCAAGCAGACAGAGACAGAGAGATAGAGACAGAGACAGATTTATATAGATTTTCTTAGGTTAGCTAAAGTCAGCATCATAGCAGCTGAAACATTATGACATAAATCTGTGATAGATGACTGATGGGGAAAAATAATAGCTGTTATTCTCCATTCAGTTTCTTAATAAACTCTTCAAGTCACTAGATTTTATATCAGGAAAATTAAGGTGACAGTGTGACCCTGCTACTAAACACACCTATATGGAGAAACTAATGATTTCTTAAGATGGGAAAGGGATTACAGACTGTCTTAACAAGTGCCAGGAAACAGTATTATGCACAGTCTGCCTTTTTGTCTCTAGGTCACTTGTGATAACAGGATGTTTAGTTTGTACTAAACTGTTTTACTTATAATCACACTTGATCATACAGCTTGACTGTCCTCTTTGAGCAAAGGTGGATACTAAAAGAGGCTGTGTTCTCTTCTACTCCAGGGAGAACATGCTACAATTCTAAGCAGCCTAATGTAACTGTCTGCCAGCAAAGGGTTTCTGGTAAATGCTATTTATTCCCACTCAATTAAAGTAAACAGATATTTATTGAGCGCCATTGTACATAAGACAGAAGTGTTGCAGTAATGCAGTCTCCAGCCCACTAGCTTGCAGACCCTTGGAATTTGCTTCTTTCCAAGCTATGCACTCAGGGAATTCATCCTAGAGTGCTGTTAGTCTGATTCTCTTTGAATATTTATAAAATTCCAATACCCTTGATGCTATGTTGAATAACAGAAAGTGCCCTAAACAGCTAAACTTCTAAAATATAAGCTCAGAATAGCTCGAATGCTCTTACTGAAACAGACCACATGGACCTGGTTCACAAGAGCTGATATGCAGTACAGCAGTACCAAGACTGATGGACCTTGGGTGAAGAGAAGATACTTTCACTATTTCCTCAAAGGGGTCATAACTATAAACACAGAATCAGATCTCATGAGTATTTGGCAAATGCGCTTAGAGCTTCTATACATCTGAAAAAGAGAGGATCAGATCAACAGTGAGATTTATTTCAAGTATTAAGAATCTGTTTTATCATCTCTCAAATACAAAGAAAATTCATTTAACAAATACCGTGACAGCATCTTTAGTTTTGCCTCCTTATTCTTCCCCATTGTTCTTCTCATTGAGATGTCTGATGTAGACTCTACAGACCCCTGGCCCACTTTGAAAGCAATTTCATTGAGAATGTCAGATGTATTTGTGTCAATGGGGACACAGAAAAACAACAGAAATCAATATTTTCATAACTCTAAAGATTCAACAAATCTAATTTGTTCTAGCTGTTAGCAATGCAGAGTTTTATTTTTAAAGGGGGATTGATAAATATGTCAGTGCAACTGTATAAGTCTTTATTTTATTGTTGTATATACTAAAATGTACAAAATATTCCCTTAAAGTGATAACCTGGCCTAAGTTCATCTATTTGTCCATTTTTAAATTAGATTCCATTTTAAGATTTACAGCAGAGGTAGAGTGCATTCCTTTCTCATCGTGGGAGGCATCTATGGCAGAATATGCTATCACAGTGAGTAACACTGAAAAAATACAGATGGCTCAAAGAAGGACCATAAAGGGAACACGGAGATAATATAGGTTACACTTACAAAAATAGCTTCCTTTTAAAGAGAATAGAATTCCTCAGAACAAAAGCTAGCTTGATAGAATTCTATAAAACCATGTGATTAGCGCTTCTAATTAGGAAGCCTGAAATCAAGGCCACCCTGGAATTAATTTTATTCTGCCACTTGCTATAACATTCAGGAACAACATCCTGAGAGTCTAATTCCTACAATGCTCTCTCTTAACCTTTTCACACCATCTAGGAAGAAAAGAAGCAACTCTCCTTTTTTTTCAATTACTGGACATTGATTTCCAACATGAAAACCACTTTCCAATCATTTCCAGTTTAATCATCCTGCATTTTCCAAGTATATGAGGCTCCCTTCCATGTGAGTTTTCTGAATAGGCATCCCAGAACACAGGTAAATATGTCTCTTTCCTCTTGAGTACCATTTTTAAACTTCAGAGGATTTTTGCCTCACTTTTGTAGGATAGTAACAGAATCAAAGGTCATGCACATAGCTCAAGAGAAAAGAGACCCCCCCTTATGCCCATCTTACCCTGTGCATCATCTCCAATCTCCATTTCTAGTTAATGAAGCTAAAAATGAATTAAATTTGGCATCTTTGTTGCACATCTAGTTATATGCTTGTCATTATTTAAGGTATTATTTTTGGTTATAAAAAACAAACAATTTCTTTGGTATGTTACTAACTAGTCTTCATTATTTTGTATTTGATCCAAAACAAAATCATTAACACCCCAAATTGTTTCACTCTGATATCTGTACCCTGAAATGTTAATTGTTAATACAGTTTTCTTCAGACTCTGAAGTCTAATCATGTTTGGCAAACAAATGTTTATGAATAATTTAAAATCACTATTTTAGTCCCCCAAAGTGACAGTGTGCTATGTTTTCCAAAGGTCTCAGTCAGCTAATTATACTGCATGGAAGAGTCCTCACTGTATCTCTATAATGGATTTTATGATTAATTTTATTGAAATATTTCTTCTCCTTTGTTATCAAGGACTTAGCTACTTTTCTCTCTAATACTTGACTGCCAAGCCAGGAGATCAAGTTGATAATGTCTTCTGGATCATAACAAGCTCATCTATTTGCAGTGGTAAAAGATCTGTGGTAACAGCGAGGGCCAACTGAGTGCATGTCAGATGTGCTTACTGGTCCCAAGACAGCAGGCAACATGAAAGAAAAAAGCGAAGTTCAAGACCTCACTGACGACAACAAGCTGCAGCAACAGCTTCCCAGCTGAGTGACACCAAGCCTGTAATGGAAACATTACTCGTTGAGGTAGGCACACATGAAATATTAATTTCCTGGATAGTCCACATTTGCATAGTAATACTAAGTTCATCTCCTTGGCTTGTTCTGACCTCAATTAGCAATTCGATTGTCACACCTGAGATTTGAGGAAGAAAGGAAAAGAGAATATCTGTAGAAAATTTCCCTCTGGAAACAGCAACACCAGTGATGCTTATCACCACCATCATTAATTTAATCAGAAACCTAGAGGCAGAAGGCTAGAGCAATCTGTTAAGAAAACATTTTCTAAAATGAGAATTCTTCCCATTTCAATTAGGGTCTTGTTCTTTGCTTTTTTCTCAGAGATGTTTTATTTCTCTGTTCTCCCTCCCACCTCCCACATCGCTGCTGATTAGATCTACAACCAGGGGCTGTGGTTTCACTGAAGAATTCCTTCCTGAGAACTGACAATTTTGCAACAACATGCCTCTCCCACAACCTTCTTAACTGACTTTTTAAAATGACATCTCAATTAGTTCAGACCCACTGTGCCAAAGATAAGTCCTTATATCCCAATGAGAAAATACTCCAGAGAGAATGGAATTTGCTTCACAGTGTGCATGTTAATACACTAGTCTCTTTAATTAGTTTTCTACATGTGGTTGCCACTGAATAATTGTACTGTTTCTGTGTGTTTGCGTATATATGTGTGGTCAGGTGTGTTTCCTCTCCCAGATGCAGAAAAAAGGTAAAACAAACAATGATGAAAACTATGGGGAAGGGAATGAAGTATAACATGCTTTGAAAATGGAGTCCCAGAGAGAGCTGTCTGAATACATAGAGGATACAAATAGTAACAATCAGTTTCAGAATCTTAAATGTGCTGATTTTGAAACTCCAAGAGAGAGATTATTATGAAATATACATGTGATGGGTGGGGCAATTCCCCCCACCCATCCCATAAAACACTTTTATTAATACTGACTAGTCCTTTGACGAACTCCACTGCAGTGATGACTTTCTCTATATGAAAGGATTATAACTTCTCTAGAGAGTTTCCTGACTGGAAATCATGTGAGCATCATGAAATGAATTTGCTTTGGGAACTGGAGGGGGAAAAGTACACCTGAAGGCAAGCATGTTGGCCATGCCTGTGTTCCCAGCACTCATTTAGGAGGTGGAGACATTAGAAATGGTACAAATTTGAGCCCAGTGTGGGCTGCACAGTGAGTTCTAGGTATTCTATGCTACAGTTGGGACCTCTGGATATGATAGACAATATCAGTCTGGCCATGTTTTCCAGAATAAACTGTCCTTCTCAAACCTACATTTTTTTCACACCTTCCAATGGATGTTTCTATAAAAGAAGAGCACATTTCCTGCTCTAAACTCATGTTTTGGATGTAGTTATATTTTAAACATTTACATAACTAATCATAAAAGTCCGAAGTCAAGGAATTGCATGCAACAAGTTCTACTCATGAACCACTACAAGATCTAAAAGACACTGTCAATAAAATTCATCCACAAGAAAAGATAAAGTACTACTTTCTACTCAAATTAATACATTTTAATAATTTTTAACTTATAATCTATTTTGAAATTTGGAGACAGACATTGCAAAATTATGTTTTAGAAAGATTTAGGAGAAATGTCTCTTGAAATATGGAACAGACTTCCAAAAGTATACAAAGTCTCAGACTTATCACAAAGCACAGAATTCACCTGTGTGTGCTGTTGCATGAACCAGTGAGGTTCCTGCATATGACTGTTATTGTATTGGTGTGATAAGAGTCAGGCTTTTGAAACATTACATTCTCAATAATCTTGTAGTTAAGGACACACACACTAGTGAAACAGGCATTTAGAATAGTTATGATTACTTCTGGAGTGAATAGAAATCCACTTACAGTTTAAGTAGATAGATCCTAATCTCGCCGCAAACATGAAATGCAAAGTAAAAAGGCTCACTCAGTCTATATCTTAAAAGGTTGCTATTTTTAAAAGGAAAAAAACACAAAGAGCTTTAGTTTTTCTTCTTCTGATTCACATTTTCTTATATCATATTGGTTTCTTCATTATTTATCATATTTATCTCTGCAACACCTTTGTATGGTATGGGAACTATCCATATTCTGGACCCTTGGAAGTGATGTATTTATATATAATTGCCTTCCTGATGTCTGAAATGTGTTGTAGCTTTCATTATTATCTACTAAAATTATTAGTTTTTAGTCTTGCTGTTAAATATGATCAATTCTTTTAGAGGCCTTTCATTGTTGTTGCTTTGATGTGTTTTGTTTTACGGGTTTAAAATTTTATTCTATCTATGCTCTCAAATATGTGATTTTTTCCCTAGAATTGTGATTTTCACAACTGAACAGAATTTTTAAAATATGCAGTTGAATTCCACCCATCCCAAAGCAGAAAAGTATTATTCTACAAGTGCAGCTAATATTATATTGGTTTTTGGTCACAACATCATTACCTTGGCACTTATTCATCATGTACTTAACTAGATGTCCCAGATCTTTTTCACATGAATCACTTTAGTCAGGTCTAATTTTTTTTAAATGCTGGCAATTAATCTGCAAGCCCCTCATCTGCACAGCAATGTATATGCATTTGTCTCAAGTGTTGTATTCCAAAGGTGATTGAGCTTCTTATTTAAATAAGATTATGTTATTATCCAGAATTGTAGAAGGGGCTCAATGACTGCCTTTGATAGAAGTAGTAGTCCAGAGTATTTGGACACTAAGGGCCCTGTTTGGGAAACCTTTCTCATAAACATTCAATCTCCCAAAGCCTTAGACATATGATGGTCATACAGTGAGTGATGCCTTCCTTTAAAACACATACCTATAGAATGATAAAAGGAATTTCCCGGGATCTCTTAGAGGAAACTGAGAAGTAAAACTGTCCAGATTCTAAAAAGGGTTTCAGGCACCAAAAAAGCTGTGCAAATCACTTTTCCCCTTTGCAATGTCCTTTGTGATCTTCTTAAGCCCATCTATTCAGAGTAAAGGTCAAGTGGGCAAACCCAGCAATTCTGTTTTCCCACAAAGCTGTTGCAGTTTTCTGTCTCCTGACAGCCATCACTGGGAGTCTATTATCTACCATTCTGTTTACAGCACCACCCAGATCCTTAACTGGAAACCCACTAAACAGCTCCTTCCTTTCATGGCTTGACTAGCAGCTCCTTGTAATGGCTTCATGTTATACATCTAAAAGCTTTTTTCCCTTGCGCTGTTTGTTTAAGCAGGGCAATTTGAGGAAGCAGAACCTATCCTAAACAAGCTTTTCACTACTCAAGAGACCAAATGCAAGCTAATTTGCTAATCAAGATCCCTTCCAGTTCATTAGGTACCATTGTAAAAGAGCATTCTGATGGCATGTCTGAAGCCATTTTCAAAGACTGTTTTGGTTAGGATTTGATATCTACTTGATGAAGCAAGAGATCTTCACTTTAAGTAACAGTTAGTAGAATTTTTTTTAAGGCAAACAACAAAACACTCAAGTTTGTTCTGGAATGTTCTGGGCCACAGGCTGGTTTACAAGATATATATATAATTGAGTTGAGGTAAAAGTTTTTCCTTGACTCCTAACCTCTTCAGATTGGTAGCTTTTTCATGTTCAGGTCTTAATCCAGTCCAAGAGCTCAAATGTAAAGAAATAAAATCTAGTCATTGAAAGTCTTAAGATATCAGGCAGTTCAAAAATTTAAAGCTCTTATATTCCAAGTACAATGGAGTAAAAGAAAATGGGGGATAGATTCCTCTGAGAAGGCTGTAGCTTGCTGCTTAAAAGGTGTCCGCATGTTTACAAGAATCAGAGCAGGGCCAAAGAAGCTCATGGAGATACAGTCAGTTAAATTCAGGCTCAAGTTGCATTGGACTGCAGATTGTTTTCTCGTTATCCCTGATTTCAAAATGTAGTCTCTTGTCATTTCTTAATCAGTAATTCTTGACAAATAGAGCTTAACACATATATTCTTAACCAAGAAGTTAAGTACAGATAACTTACTGAGAACTGAATGGTGAATGAGTTCTCAAGCCTTTTAAAGACATGGAGACTGACATACTTAACGAGCCATGTTGCATAATCAAAGTAATGTGACATTCTGAAAAAGCCACACTATGAAAACTGCTTAAAGACTTTCCATTGATAGGAGCAATCACAGAGGAATGGAGGAAGAGGCACAACACAGTGGATATCAAGGATGGCACCAACGCTGCATGTGTTCCTGCAGTGATGCCAGCACACAATGCACCTTTGTCAAAAGCCATAGATGACACGATACCAGAAATATCTTAATAAAGTCATTCAGTGCTGGGCCACACTGATGTGTTTGTGTAACAAGTAAGGGGTGTACTGGTTAGAGAAATATGACAGTAAGATGCCATACATGAATTGGACAGGGTGTGGCTGTGTAATCTAGATTGTGGTGCCACCAAAAAATTGCTTAAAAAAAAAAAAGAGGTTTAAAAAGCTTCGGTTCTCCATAGCAACTTTGTACGATTAATAGTTTGATAATGTTTAGTGCATATCCCAATATTCCAGGGCATGTAGGAATATTCACTTATTTAAATTTAAAATAAGATATATTCAAACTAACAATTAAAAAGCCCAGTTTATTTTTAGTTTTCTACAAAGGAAAGATATATAAGCATATAGGCTATAAAATGCAAACACTACCATACAATGTTAGATCAACTTTATCTTTGCCATATGATGCCGTCCTACCTCCATGTCCTTTTCCTAATATTTATGATACAAATCCAATGAGGAGAGTAGTTAAGTAGCAATTATCTTCAGATAAAACAGCTCTACTCATTTGTGGCCCACGAAGAAAGCACTTCTTTCCCCCTGTCTTCTATGCCTTTGCGCATAAATTTATTCCTGTCTTGAATGCCCTCACCCTAGCAGCTGACAAACTCTCAACTGCTACCCAGGTACCTCTTGCACAGCCTCAGCATTTCCCTCCAATCTCAGCATTACCACACTGTCAATGTGGAGTCCTTTCCTGCGACATCTCATGGCAGCCCTTATTCATCCCAATAACACTCTATGCAAATGGGGAAAAGGCAGATGTTTGCATCCAACACATACAACAGAATCACTCCAAAGGCTTGTGAAAAGAAAGATTTCAGAGTCCCACGGGTGTCTCACTGAATAGAAATTTCCAGAAACAAGGCCGGGAAATTGACATGAAATAAACTTCCCAAGCAATAGAGATGTGTCCTATCTTCAGAAGTGCTAGAGGGGAAATATATTCTACTAAAAGGTAAAACAGATTACAGCTACATTTGCATCTCTAAATATCAAGAGAATAAGGCATGGGTCCCTTAAATGAGACTGCTTAAAGTAGAATATAGCGTTTGTTTTTTTTTTTTTTTTTTAGGTAGAACATCTGTGCCTTGAGAAGTTAGATTCTCAAGAATTCCTGTTCCAACCTCAAATATGAAATCGTAAGTTACCTGTATCAATTACATTCAAAACCCATTCTGGGAGAAGTGTGGTGGTGGTGGTGGTGGTGGTGGTGGTGGTGGTGGTGGTGTGTGTGTGTGTGTGTGTTCAAGAATGTACTTTTAAGAGAGACATTTTAATTAACCCCAATTTAGTAGACAATGCTGAAACACAGGGGACATTAGACATTTTTGACCTATAGCCTCTTAGTGATAATGATGGTGATAAATGAGGCTCCATTCCCGGTCTAGGAATACTTGCCACAGGCATGATTTCTGAACAACTACCCTCATTTCTCAATGCCCCATATTAAGTAATAATGATGTTAAGCACAAGGATGGAAAAAAAAAAAAAGGACGGGAATCAAAAGAAACAGAATCAAAAGAAAATGAAGAGAAACAAGAGTGGCACAGCTCCAACATATCCCCATACCCCCTGGCAAAACAACTCAATTCCAATGAAGGTAGTTTAGAGATTGGAATGGCCTTCAGGGTCAGCTCTGGCAGCAGCTCCGGCATTTCCTGAGTATTTCTGGTGCTGATGCTGATCTTTGGGTTTTAATTAGCAGTGGTGCCACCTTAACAGGAATGCCGAAAGTTCTCATGGACACAGACCGCTTGCCCTCGTTATGAAAGTCTGCTTTCATCGCTCCTGCCGCACCATTGATCTGACCACAGTTGCTAATGCCAACAATCATCTCATTATTTTCTGTGTAACCTAAAGAATAAAGAGACACTCCTGTCCAAAGCCTAAGATGTTTTATTTTTTAAAAGTCTGTTTTTTTTCCCAAAAATGTGGTATAATCTTATAGTTTTCTAAATGCTAAATTATTTCTCTACGTGAGTCATAAACATTGATTTTGGCATTTTGCCTACACCAAGAAAATCTGGGCTTTGAAGGAAATGAGCAACTGACTTTACACAGAGTCTGTTATAATCCCTCACCCCCTGCCTTCTTAGAAAAGCGGAATTCACAGTGGTCGGTCAAAATTCTGTTGGGGGCTAGAATAGACCAAGACCACTCAGAAGTTTCTAGAGCCAATTAAATACCCCTGATTTACTGATTTAATAAAGAAACTCTGTCTTCTGACCTAAAAGGGTCAATGAGAACAAACATCAACAAAAGGGAAATGTTTTCATTGAAAACACAGGGAGGTTTCTAATGTGTGTCGCTGATGCACTCATTTATCAGTGGAATGTTCGGGTGGGAGGGTAACAATCCATGCAAGAAAAGTCTTCACACTAGGCTGCTTGCATTTTTACTCAGACAGGTTAAAATTTAAACTACTAAATGCACCCAGGCTCTTGGGCATACTTGATTCAAAGAAACAGTAGTTCTTTATTTTAAGTCATTTTGGTCAACCACGAATCTGAAAAAAAAAAATGTCTTTCATGTAGAGTCTTCTGTTGGTGACTGATCAAACTAATAGTCTCCAGTGTTCACTTCCTTTCTGCTCTACTGGCAGGTTGGACAGCTGAGGGCTGAGGGCCTAGCCTAACACATTGGTCCTTGGATGCTATTCAAAATAATACATGATCAAAAGATCTGATAGTGTAAATGATGAAAAATGATGCAAAAACTTGATATGATTTTTTAAAGCTTTCCAGATGTTTTTACTTAAAAACTGTTATCAATTCTATAACACCATAGAAAAAACATACCAGTCACAGTATACTAAAATAATACTTCTTTTTGGTTGTGAAGACTTTATGTTACTTACATATCTTTCTTAATTTCATTTATGAGCATTAAATCCACATGCTCCAATGCTTATAATTACTCCATCATAAACATCTTCAAACATACAGAAAGTCTGAAAGATGATTACAGTGAACACCTGTACCTATTCTACCTAAATTTTCTTAATATTACTGTATCTGGACTTGCTTTTACTACACATTTGTATAGCTTTTCCTATTCCTCTCTACCTAGCAATTTTATTTTTGATGTATTTCAAAGTAAATTATATACATCAAGACATGTTCTTCTATACACTTAACCATGCATATCAGTAATAAATATCCACTATTTTATGTAATTTATATACAATATAACACATTAATATTGAGTTTCATTTCACTGAGTTATGACAATGACAATCTTGGTTTAATTCCACACCTTCTATCAAGCATAATCAGGCTGTAGCTGTTTCTTGACCCACAGCATCCATCCATGTATCATAATTAGCTCACTCATTTCCAGCCACACAAGTTAGAGACTGAACCACCAAATACAACAATATTAACATTGAGTACATTATTCCTACAGTCTATGCACAGCTTCAACCTTCCTTTGTCTCTCATCCTTATCTCCTTTAAGGTTATTTAAGATAACCTTAACTAGATGCCCACGGAGACTGTCCACTCAGTTACACTTGTCCTATTATTATTAACACTTCAGATATACATTTGTTTGTTTCTACTCAATGTCTGCCTATTTTGAACTTTGCATATTATATAATGCTGCTGTATAATAAGCTCCATGATTATATGGATTATATGTTTTCAATTCACTAGGTTAACCAACACAGGAAACCTAGAAGCAGAGTAGAAGAATGTTCATGGAAAGAATTAGCCCTCTTTGGGCTCCCCTTTCCTGAACAGCACCAAGTTATTCTGTACTGAATCTGTATATTTACATTCTATTCCTCTCTGTAAAGTTTTGAGTTTCAATGCTTATTTTTTCATTTATCTATTGGTGCACCAGGAAATTAACTAAATATGGGAAGAGTTAAGAAAGGGTGTAACAGAAATATTTCTGTCCTCCTCACTCTACAGAAGTGGGAACAGATAAATATAATACAGGATGAAAGGGGTGTTAGAAATCCAAGCAGGGGCATCTAACGTCAATCATAGAGGAATGGAAATCTTGCCATGGAAAGTGGCCTCCAAGCTGAGGCTTGGAGTAGATCTTAGCCTTACTCTACTTCCTTTGCACACTAAATTCAGACCACCTTCTCTCTCATGTGTGAACTCCCTTCTACTTTTATCAGTGTGGACTGTGGAGCACTTTTCCCTACATGGAGAAAGAGCTAGTAATAATAAGGTGTCAGGTGACTCTCACTTGGTTTGTAGCAAGTAAAATCCAGGAAAAGTTCAAAGCTATGACTATATTATCTTCCTCGCCATTGGTCTCCTTCTTGAATACCCCACAGTGACTATGAAGTTTAAGCTCAAAGAACTTATTATGCTTCTACTCTGTGCAGTGGAGTTTAGCTCCAGAATATGAAAGCACAGCTGTGCAAGGGCCGTAGAAGCACTGAAGTCTGTCAAAGTCCATCCCTACCAATATTTGTTAGCGTCTCTTGGAGAGCAGAAACACATCACAGGGAATTTTCGCCCTCACCAAAAAAATGTACAAGAGGAAATAGGCTAGGCTGAATACAGTCCACATCTCACATTTGTACACACTCTGTGCATTCATTCACTTGTTAGATGTGCAGAAGCCTGAGGTTGTTTGTACTGACTGCAGGAGAGCAGACATTTCAGAGACGGTAAGAGATCAGATGAAAGAAAGATATTTACGGGGTATGCCAAACAACATTTGAATAAGGGTAGCCCTCTGGACAAAGAGAAAGGAGTTACTTTTATTATCAGTGGATAGAAAAATAAAAATGTTGCCCTTTAACATTAGAATGTTAGTAATAATATTAAACGGCTCTGCCCTTTTCCCAAAAGAACACACTCATCATTATTGATCATAAAATTAAGGTGTCCATCTCTCAAATGCACAGTCAGCATGCTTTAAATCTTCTTCGGAAAATGTGAATTATTCCATCAAGAAATAATTTGAACATGACATGAACTTCTTGTTTTGCTTTGTATTATTCTCTTGTTAGAAGTAACAAATGACCCCATCAAACTATATTCAACTGAACTATTTGGGAAAACAGAAAGTGCATGTTTACAGGCTCAATCATGAATGAGCAATTTTAGTTGGCTACACATTTTTAGAGGCCTATTCATTCACATCTAGGATTACAGTTTTCTGTTAGATTTCTGATAACTCATCTTTTACTTCTTTATAATTTCCTCCAAGTTATAGCTCTTTCAAAGACTCTCGTTGATAAGTAAATATCAGAACCCCTTTAAGATGAAGTACATAGTATTGTGGTATTTCCACTTTTCCAAATACTTATATATATATACATATATATATAAAATTTTTCTACAATTTAACTGATTTCTGTCTCAGTATTAGAACATCTAATTCAAATTTAAAGTATTATTCTACAACTCCATTTTCTCCAAAAAATTTGTGATTTTTCACTTCATGATTTTGTAGTGATGTGAATTTTGTAACATATATGTTGTCTTATTGCATGTGCTTTTTTGCTATGTGTGTGATTTTCCCAAGCTCCTCACTATAATTTACAAGTGTCTTATATAATAGACATAATGGAATATAAATTTAAGCATTTAAATGGAAGCCTTTTCCTTTTAATAATTTCCCAAGATTTTTCATTTGAAGTGTTAGTAAAGATTAAGGAGAAAAGGAGTTATACTTTCTCAGTTGAAACAGAAATCCAAGAGCAGTTGACAGGAACAAGCAATAAGAGAGAGATTGAAAGTAGGAGTCACTGACGTTGTTCACTGTTGCCTGAGACGATAACTCTCCAGTACATGGTAGTACCCACAGTCTAGTATTTCCTTGGAAGTAAACATTATGTCTTTGGGAAAACTCTAAAATATTCTTCAGCATGAGCAAAAGTGAAAGAATCCTACAATTATTTAACTAAAAGCAATTGTAACCACAGTGACTGTACAAGTAAAGTGTTACACTAAAAAGATACACAGTAAAACTAATCACAGGCCTTCTATAGATGAAGGGTCTTGATTTTTGCCATAGTGCTTCGGGTCAGTTGTCTTGCTAAAACTGAAGATATGACCCCATGACAAGAGCTCAAGGTTGTTTCCATTAAAAAACTCCATAAAGAACTTAGACCTAAGTTAACATGTTCAAGCTACCATCAACACTACTCTGTTTTATATATATGCTTACTGGTGTGTGTATATTACTGGTATAGGCCTAGTGGATCTATAATAGATAGAAATGCAAAATAAGCTTGCAAATTATTATAGAAGGATATTGGAGAGATGTTATTATGCTCTATATTTTTAGAGCACAGTCAACAGAATGATTTTAGAAATAATATTTGACAGAATTTCATGGTTTATGCATTTTTCTAGATCTCTTTTCTATACTGTGTATCATGAGATTTTCATAAGGCTTTGATGAGGGTGGGAAATATTTTTGAAGTGCTCATAAACTCTGAATAAACTACTGTTGTCATACTTGGAATTTTGCTTGCCTTTTCTTTCTCGTAAAAGAAAAGAGAAAATTAATATAAAACAGCAGGTCTGCAACTTTCCCAAGAAATAAAGGGAAAAATACCTGACAGAGCAAGTCCAAACCAATTAAGCAGAACAAAAACCATTTTACAGAGAATAAAAGCATAGCTGAATATCAAATACAGGTCTAATATTGATGCAAATAAATTATGCAGCACTAATTGTGAGATTTACATAAATGTATCATGTCATTTCTAATACAGTCATCATATTTTATTAAAATGTTATTAAAATTCATATTTAGAGGGCCCTGTATATTTGAATTAGTGTTGTTACATCATTATAGTCCGTTTTGTACAATCTAAGATTCTCAATAATTATAAAAGTTAAAAGATTTTAAATTATTGAGATGAACACTTTTATTGATTGATGATTCATAAGCCATAGTACCATACACATGGAAACTAAAAGCTGTCCTATACTGATGACAAATTGGATGAAGGCCATGAAAGAGGAGAAGAAGATAGACTTTTATAACAGAAGTTACTTAACATTTAGTAGAAGAGCTAGCCCCTTTATCATTTATCAGTATGATAGAACAAGAGGTTATAGAAGAAACTATTGAATATTTGGGTGAATATGGTTTTAACCTATTGTGTAGATGTAGATCACAAGGCCTATCAGAGACCAAACCTTAGCTAGCCTTCTTTCTACCCTACAGCTCTGGAAGGCTGTTCAGTTAGCAGGACCCACTTATTAGGTTAAAGGTCTATCGCCTTGATAGAACATCAGCCTTGTGGGTCTGTAAGAAAACAAAAGGTTCAACTAAGAATAACTTTTAAATACTTCTGCATAGTCAACAGAAGGATAGATGATGGCATACCAGAGTCCTTCTCAGAGCCCAGAATTTTAGAATGATGAGTTTTATGTTACTGGCCGTGTATTGGGGTGGTAGAGATAAGGCAAAGATGATGGTAAATTTGGCACACTCATACTTCAAAATTTATTAATGATCTGTAGGGAAATCCCTCCTCCACATAACTATGACAAAACCTATGGAAAGATCCTTTACTCCCAGGGTTTACAGATGTTGGTACCATTCTACTAGGTCAGAGCTCTGCAGATGTTTATCACCACAATAAAAATGATTACTGTTGTTTTAAGAAGATATTCCACAAAAAGATGGGAAGGAGCCTTAACTCAATTCACTCACTTCAAACAAAGCCCCAGTGAAAATCAAATAGCTGTGAGAACTATAAGTCACATTTGTCTTCTCTTCTGGTATTCAAGAAAAGCTCCCAAATAACTATATCAATATTTTGCAGTGCTGCTTATAAGAATGAATTCCAAGGGTAAAAGGGTTCCCTCTCACTGTGTGAAAACCATTTTCTTGATGATATTCTGCAAATGAAATAAGCACAAAAGTACCTTAAGAAATGTATTGTAAACCAGAAAATATGTTTCTGGTTAAAGATAGAAACTGTATAACTTGTGAAATAGGTATTGAATTTTCACGAGTAATGATAGAGTTAAGCAGTGACCACTCAAACATCATTAAAACATGGGTATACTATTATTACTGACATTCTGACTCTGAGGAATCTAAGCACACATTGTCTGAGAAGTTCTGGGGCAGAAGTTGGTTACCATAGCTCAGTTTGTTTAACAACTGTTGTGATATTTTTATCTTGACCATCAAATTGACTGGATTGACAATTACCTAGGACATTAATAAAGTGCATGCTGGGTATATTTGTGAAGATGTCGTGGACAGGGTTAACTAAGGAAGGAAAACCCATGTGGGCAGCACCATTCCATAGTCTGGGGGTCTGGATGGAATAAAAGAAGAGGATGGAGAAATTCTAGGAGAGCAGAGTCATCCCCTCTCTTCTCTCCTTCCGGGAACTATGATGTGAATTGCTCTGTGATGTCTCCTGTTCCAAGATGGCTTAAACTGCTGTAACCATGAACTTTACAGATCATTCCTCATTAAGCTTGTCAACAAGAAGCAAAACAGTACATCTGCTGCTTTGACTAACTTATTTGTAAAACTTAAGAATAATATTGCTTCTTCCTGAAGATACTTAGTTTTCCAGATATAAGCCATTAGATACCTTCCCCTCTTTCCTGTTTTCCGTAAACAATGAGCCCTCTCAGCAATCATCAGAAGTCCATTAGGAAGTTCTAGACCATCCCTAATGCTAAGTGTCTTTCTTCTCAAGTATGCATGAGATGATATATGGTTACTTTCTTTTAATCGTTAAGTCTTCCAAGACTCTAACAATGATACTTTATCTCTTTCAGCCCAATTGTATAGCAGGAAAAATTAAAGCCCTGGTGCATTATCAAGTTCATAGGCCAAATTCAGCTTATTTTCCTTCTTTTACAGACCCTAGCAATAAGTAGTTTATTATAAACAGTTCTCTTCATCAAGGCCAGCCTCAACAAATACAAATAACAATTAAACAACCCAGGCTGCTAGAATGTCAAAGATTTATAAGTATGGCCAGCATGGACAATAAGAACAAGAGTTCAGAGGTCTTCTGAATCATACACAGGATGAAATATTAGAATCAATTAGCAAAAATATAATGATACATTATTTTCCCCCTCTCTCCGTGTTTTAAGAAAAATTCTACTTAAAGTAATAGCCAATTACCCTTTTAGTTATTGGATATGGTGATGATCATGAATGTAGAAATGACGCTCTAACAGGAGAGAAGTACTTTTCAAAATAAAGGTAAATTTTAATTGACCATTTTATGAATGGGGCAGAATATAATTCAAAATTCATATCACATATTTGCCTGGTGATATGAGGTTGATAAAACTTTTTTTTTAATTAAAGTGACATTCACCATTTTTTAATTAAAGTGACATTCACCAATATGTGTTCTGTGAAAGGCTGAATCTAGACGTAGAGTATTTAAGTATTTGAGAAGAAAAAGTGTGCTGAAGTCAAGTAAATTCAGATGTTGATGTCAACTCAGATCTGTTTAAATGATGGCCCCTCCCACTTAGACTAGGTAATTAGATGGGGAGCATAAACCCACAAGCAGTAAGAAATAGAATGTTAACCTTACTCTTGAAGTTTCCTGGCACCATCCTTCCATCAACTCCTTTCAAGAGGTGGAAAGGTTAGAAGGAATCAAGGAGAAAGGCTGCAGACAAGACAAGTGATGAGCCCATTTAACTAAAACTCATGTTTGCTTTCTACATGTTATTTTCTAGGAAACACTTCTGACCTGTGCTTAGGGATCAAAAATTGCACCTGCTGTTGCTAGTTCTGCTTTCCATCTGGAGTTCTGCCATTTCTGTTTTCTGTATGTCATGAAGCTACCTTTCTATGCTCCTGCATAGAGATGGTAACATCATAGAGAGCCATTCGGTTCTATGAGCACTCTAGATAAAGGGGAGGAGACTCTTGGCGCTCTTGAATAGCATTTGCTACATCATAGTGGAATTTCAGAGGCTCTCAGTCAAACAGTAAAATCGAAGTTTAAAACGGTGCCTCAAAAAAATATAGAACCAGCATGATATTTTAAAATGGATCCCATAGTTTCTATCACTAAGTTAATTTAAAAGTATTAAGGGATTTTAATATTGCTCAAGATTATTGAAGATAGTTTTGTACTTTTTATAGGGTTATTTGCAGAACCTAAAAGTATTTCACAAATATTAAGATAAAGCAATAAAGGACACAGAACTATGTTGGGGCTTCTCAGAAGAATCAGGGCATCTCCCCAGAGATATTTGTTTTCATGCTTTTCCAGGTGCAATTGGTTATAATTGGAGTGCAAAGAGTCTACCAATTTTTATTACCCACAGTATAAGTTTATATTATAAACATAATACATTTCTTCTGTATTTTACTTTTCAAAAGATTCCTTTTGGTACCTACTACTCTCAAATACAATTCAATATTATGAGATCAAAGAAATTTTTTCCCTATTCCCATGAAGGCCCTTAAGAGTTTGGGATCTTTGGAAACCTAATTAATAATGTCTTCACTTAGAACTTGCTGAAAATTTTATATTTAATAATATGCGCCTTTTGTTATATTATACTGTTATATCTTTTCCTTTGAGTTTTTATTGTCTTTAAAGATATGAAATAAAATGGATGCTTCTAGATTGACTTTTACCCATGGTGAGAGCCATAGAAAGCCTTATTTGAGCTCTCCATTTGTTGTTGCTTTCCATTATTATTTATTTTATTGAATTTAAATTTAATTTTTAAATCTAAGCTTTGGTAGGATTTGTCTTGTCAGTCCTGGTATGATTAATGGCATTGTATTACTCACTAAAGATAAAAGCAAGCTAAGTTTATACAAATATTAATTAAGCAATTAACTTCTTATACATAAATTATCATTTCAATCCCTTGTCTCTCAGATCCTATCAGGATACAGGAAGAATGACGTCCTCAGTCTTCGATCATGGAACGGCCATTGGAACAGTCCCTTTTTGTTCGTATTGTAGTCTTTTGGATTTCCTTAAAAAAAACACAGGACTTTCTCCCTGTATGGCACTGGGAATGGACAGACAGGGAATGGAACTGGAGTTACCCCTGTTGACAGTGGACTCTCCAGTGAAAAGAGCATTGGCAAATAGCAGTCTGAGTTTTATTAGCCTCTCCTTATACTCACTGTAGGACTTCGGGAGCTCATGGAGGGCCCTAGCATTCCATTTATAAAGTGAGGACACTTGCTTGGCTGAAAAATAGGCTGCTCAAACACACTCGGTTAAATTCCTTCAAGAAGCTGAATGATCAGCCAAGGGGGCATTCAATGCAGCATAGGTATAAGGATAATAGTACTCAGAACTGCAGCGGTGGATCAGTAATTGTTCACTCCAACAACTCATGGCATCAAAGTCCCTGTTTGGGCTCTGATATTCGTGTGTCTGGCTCAGGGATCATCAGCATTCTGCAAAATCTAATAGTCTAATTCCATTAAAAAAAATTAACTAAGTATCATACTGAAATGCTTGTCGATGATGTTTAGAAATGTACAGAGGAGCATATAAATAGCTATTCTGCGTCGATATTTTTATTTCTAATGGAGCCTTGCTTGCAAGGTTTAATTGTGTTGGAGGGAACTGAACTGACAGCTGTGGAGGCAGAGCCTTGAGTGTGTCAATCCGGAAGGAGAGGTGAATCCAATTAAAAAGATGACAAAGCTGTCACCTCATCCAACTTATGTTCGTTATTAGTTGCACTTTGCTTTTCTAATTTTTGCAAAGGAGAGGGTATAGAAGTAGTTCATCTATCCAATACATATCAAATTTATGGGGCCGCCTTATAAATTAATATACTAATACTTAGGTATCTTCTTTCTTTCTCACTTGCAACTATACATTTCCATTCTTAGGTTTTCTCCTCACTTTCATCTGTTTCTCCTTCTATTTGACACACATCCATTGGGAGAATAAACCATTTATTTTCTATTAGGTAAATATGTGGGGGAAATTGGGAGGGGTGAAATTGAGTGCCACTTAGACTTTTGTTCTCTTTGAGGTGGATTTCAGCTAAGTCTTTTCTCAGCACCCTGTGGTAGCAGCTGGAATGGAGGCTTCTGTTTTATTTTTTTATAGTTCCTTGTGATAGACATAGCAACAGTAAAAGTGCAAATTCAGTAAGATAAGGGTGCTCTTAGCAAGGCTTCTTCTCACCGTCAAATCAGGCAGTTAATCTGTAAATATTTATTGGTTTAGCAATAGTATGCCTAGTGTGAAGAGAGCTCTTCAGAGAAGAAGCACATTCTTGAAAATTTTGTTGTCAGTATGTACTTTACTGTGCCCTAAACACACACACACACACACCCCTGACAAATGAGTTTTCTAGCAGTGTGAGTTCAAGATACTAGTCTTGAAGAGTTGGAAGAAGTGCTAAGTCAGTCAGGAAAGAACAGGTGATCGTTGTTACTACTGGAGTGAAAGCTGGACTGTGACTTCATGTTATCACTAAGAAAATATCACCAAAAGTTTCTTACCAAGCATAGCAAGAACCCGAGAGACAATAAAGAACCTGCAAAGAAGGTTTTCTTTTATTTTTTAAATTATTAAAAAAAATAAATGAAAGTGTATGGTATAAAGTTTATATATCCTTAATTATTTTTACATTTATTAATTTTTTTGCTATGTAGTGAGTGGTTATATGTGATGGACATACACAGCTAAATGCTCCTGTGGACTTCCAAGGATAACTTGGAGAAGCTAATCTTTTTCTTCCTTGGGATGGGTTCCAGGGAACAAATTCAGGTCACTAGATTTACTAACAAGTATCTCTACTCACATAGCCATCTTTCTGGTCCATGACACAGAGCCTCTAAAAGAATGCCTAGCACAGGTGGGCCTTCATTCAGACACTATTTATTTCTAAGAAAATGGTATTTCAATTTTCTACTTATTCTGATTTATTATGATACCAAATATTAGCAAGGATAGAACAGCAGAAAGCAAGAATAAAAACAGAGAGCAAGTTATGAAGAAAGAGAGAAAACAACTCTATGAAATAGAAGACAATAATTCAAAAACAGTTGCCCAAATCCATTTAGGGAAAATTAGAACTCTGTGAGATTAATTCATTCTGAAGGACCACTTAGCATTATATACAAATTCTTACACATAGTACTCAAAAGTCTATGTACACAATGATGGCTTTTTGAAAAAAAAAATCTTATATGCTGTTTTATTTTATCAGAGTAATATAAAATGTTCTATTAAGTAATTTTTATTACATCATGATAATCTAGAGTTATTCTGTTAAGAAATCAATGAGACATCTTCGAGCATTTTTTTAATAAAATTACTCCAAGATACAACTTCAAGCACCCATCAGAAGACTACAAAATCTGCTTATATTTAACCAGAAGAAGGGAAAACTTATGCTCACACAAAAGCTTGTCCATAGTGCTTATTTTGATTTTGTTTGTAATTACAAAATGTATTTCAACTGGTAAACTGATAAACCAACCACAATATCCATGCAAAGGAAATTTAGGTATGAAAAGCTGCTGCCACAGGCAAACTACAGTCCAACCTCAGTAGTTTTAAGAGCAAGAAATCAGAGGTTGGAAAAGCGGAACTATTTTCATATCTTATCCTAGGAATTAATACTGCTACAGAATAGAAGGAGGTAAGTATAGCCAGCAAATGGGAACTGGAGTAGGTACTGGCAAACAGGACAGAGAGTAGGGACGAGCAAATTGTGGTCATGAAGGTAAGCTCTGGAGGCTATGAAAAGCTCAATGACGTGTATAACTAGGCAGATTAGATTGTTCAAGGCTCCTAATCACAGGTGCAGGGACTCACTATGATAGTTGTTTTCAAGCCTCATTTGTTATCTATACATCCTTGGTACTTCTACAAGAGAATGTATGTCAACACTAATAGAATTGTATTAAAAGGGGTAAAATTACTTATGTGATTGTACCTACCTTTTCAAAAAGCAGCTCATTTTCTGTAATTTTCTAGTGATGGGGCCTTAGGTATGTCTATCACCTGGCAGGTTGTGACTCCTAAACCATTGTCATGACTTGGCTATTCCCTATACCTGCCTGTTGCTTCTGGCTGTCCTTGTGTTATTCCCTCTACAGGACTTAGTAGACTGAAATGCTTGCTGTTATCTGGTTTGAGGTTCTTTCTATTTTGATCCCGATGAAGAATGGTCAGTCACGTACCCTTTTGGTTGGATTTTTCTTCATAATACCTTCAGCCATTGAATCAAGATAGAATTCCATTATGCTTATAATGTTATAGTTAATCCAGATATATCTATTCAAACTGAATCTAGGTGGGCTATTAATAGTTAGAAATTAGATATAGATTCGGATATTACTATAAAAATAAATTCTGTATCTAGATGTTGTCTTAGGTTGATGAACATTTATTTTAGTTAAATATCAAGAAACCAAGTGACAGCTCTGATTTATTTAGTTTCAAAACTGTAGCTTCATCTTCAAATGTAGAGGACACAGTAGCTCTAATTTATGGACAATGAAGATCATGTGGGATAAACAAACCAGCTTGCTCAATGATATATAGCCAGGCAATGTTGAGGTTAGGGGGTTAAATTTTAAACATATCTCATTCCAAATTAAAAGAGGCAAACTGGGACAGAATTAGTAAAAGAATCGGTTTGTGAAGATCAATGTAACTAAAGAGATAAGTATTGTAGGAAAGTGGATCCTCTTCCCCAATGAACAACCTTGGGTAGGCCTGAATAGGACATCCACAGAGGCTTTGCCCAAAGAGGAAGCACCATTTTTCTGCCTATACTTTTTTAGTTAATGTCCAGCTGAAATGTGAGTTTCATTAACCTTGTTAGCTTCCTTTCTCACACTTATTTCCCTAAGTATTAATAATTTGAGTTTTTCCTTGACTGCTATCTACCTTATTCTTTTTAAGGTAGGTCTTCCAATCAAACCCTGAGTTCACCTAGGCTGGTTAATCAACTTGCTATGGACTCCTACCTTCTAGGCCCTAGTGGGAGCCTCCCCCCACAACAGGCATTTATTAGTTCCAAATTCCTGTTCAGCAAGCATTGTAGCTGCTGAGCTATCTTCCCAACCCAAACAAGTTCTTACTCACTACACTGCTGCTTCAATGGCAAACAGTTGGTTCGGTCACGTACTTCATGGAACTTTACTGCGTATCTTACAGTAAACCAAATGGATGCCATCTGCTGTGTTTTCCTAAGTTGTGTGTAGGAAACAGGTCAATATATGCATGCATAGTTAGCCTTGTTCTTACATTTTAACATAAAGGAAATAATACCTTTGTTGATTGAACAGGTATTAATGAGCTCCTATGAATTTCCAAGAACTGGATTAGGCCAGACGTAACAATGATCAAGACTATCTTTTCCCACCTAGTTTCAGAAGCCTTAAAGATTAACACTATAGAGAGTATATATGTAAAATTGTGTCAAAGTTTGACAGAGTGTCCAATGAATGCCAGAGACGAAAGTTCAGGGTGTTAACACTGAGTCCACAGAATAGAAAAACTGTATTTACACCAGAAACTATGACACATTTAAAAATTAAGGAGCCATTAGCTTATCACCCTCCAGCAGTGTTTATAGACGTTAGAGTTCTTTGACATCTAAGCCTAAAACTCTTGTTTCTTTGACCTCATCAGCGGCAACTGAGTGTCATGACACATGGAAATAAACTGGCCACAGAGGTCTCATTCAGAATGGCAGGCATTGCTGATATAAATGAGCTTTGAAATCCACTTCTGCAATGTGATGCTTTCCACCTCAGTTTAGCAAAGTGGTGCTCGTTTCCAGAAAAGAAACTGACAGCAACAAGCGAGAGAGAGTCCTTCCATTGCCGAAAAACTTACATCATTTACTTCTTCATCTCTAAATGTTAAAAACCATCAACAGTGATGTAGCAATGTCACTAACGCTCACTCCTTGGAAAGCCGATAAATTAGACATTTTTGTTGTAAATTTATATTATGGAAATACAGATTGATCTTAATATTTACTAAACTTCAAACCATATGTAGTCATTTATTATTAGGAAAGAATCTTATTGCTTTGATTTTGCTTGAGATATGATTGATGAAAAGCAATAAAATATAAAAATAACACCAGCTTTGGCAAAGAAACAACCACTATATTTTTCAAGAGAGAATTCTTTTACAAACATTTCTTCAGTGCACTTATAAGCATTGTAGTATGTCAGGGTAAATGTTAAAAGTTTAATTTTGGTATTTCAGAGGCTGAATCAGTTTTTTTTCCTTACCCTATATACCCTAAATACTTAACAACTTGAAAAAATTTCTGTTTTTAAGTTCACTATGACGTTTATAACTTTTGCAACAATATTTTAAGTTACAAACCATAAAAGAATATTAAGTGGAAATTTTAAAAAATCAACCAAAAATTTGTAAGCTAATCCTTTAAAGTGAGTAGTTTTGGTTCCATAGATGAAACCCATTTTTTAGTGACTATATATATGGTGTATTTAAAATTCTTTTTTTCACCTTAAAACTTCACTTTGCTGCTGTTTTTGACTTTTTCCTATATACCAGTTTTCACACTGAAGTATTTTCCTCTAACTCACTGCTGAGAAGCATTAATTAGTCCAAAGTGAATATGATGCTGGAGCAAGCACTTTCCTTGAAACCTTGCAGTCAGCCCTTTACATCTAACTTTCCAATGGTAAAATAAATAAATAACTAATAAAAAGCCTTCCACATGCTTCATTTTCCCTAAAGAGCAGCATGAGATTTCCAATCCCTTGCTTGAACCCATGAAATATTAAGAGCCAATTTTCAGCCGCACCTCTGTCACTTCCATTATCATTCTACACATCCAGAGGTGATAATGGACTCTGCAAATTGCAGTCTTTCTCCATCCCAGACCACCGAGAGTTTCACCCGGGGACAGCTCCACACAAAGGGTGGCCCAGATATATGTTAATGGCACGGAGCAGCCAACTGCAGGCATCACCGCAGACAATAATGTGATGTGTTACCCAGAGGACAGACAAAATGAGCAGAAAACAATTTTCTTAGGAATTCAGAAAAATAAACAACAACTCATCCTTCCTCACAAATTAAATATGTATCCCTGTCGTCACAAAACCCTGGAAGAGAAAAGAAGGCAAGTTCCCAACTGACTCACTACAAGGAATCAACTCTGCAAAGCAGCACAGAAGGGACTCAGATGTCATTGAGATATAAAGTATTATGGACAAGGCTGTTACTTCCCATCACTTTTCTCAGCTATACCACACAGACCTGCCAACATGTGTAAAATTGCCTTTCAAAAATGAAGTGAAAGAAAGGAAACAAGATAGAGGAAAGCAGTTTTACCATCCACCACTGAACTGCTGTCCACAGTCTCTGTGGGGACTTTGTCTACTACAAACAACCTGTACATTAGGAAAGAGAACGGTTTAAACTGGGTTTTCACATGAGTGCATTTCCTGCATCCCATTCAAAAAGAATCACAATTAGAGGGAAAATATGGGAGAGGAGCAAGAGATTTGAAAAGACGATGCCTTTACCATAGACATGTTTAGTTGGTGGTACCCCTCTAACACTGGCTGAGTGATCACACACGGAATCATGGGATTGGTTGTAGATGTTCCATGTAAAGAATGGGGTCAGAACCTCTGCAGGAGGAACGGGCACTATGAGAATGAAACAAACAAATTGGAGTCTATCACCCAGGGAACTAAATGTTGGTTTATATATTAGACAATATACATGTTACATAATAGCACTTAATTCATCAAAAAAGAAAAATGTTAGATAACAAAAAGTAAGGCCCATTTAAAGACAATGAGCAAATTTTACAACTATTAAACTAATTTCAGGAAGACCAGGAAAGTAAATGGCAAGAAATGAAAAATGAACCAAGTAAAATAATATTAGTAAAATAATTTTTTATTGATTACTTTAGGATTAAGGTATTAGCAATGATTGTGGGGGAGATGGAGATCCTAGGGCATTGTGAGAGGGCAGAAAGTGGGAGTGCTCAGTATGCACTATACACAAGAACGAAATTGCTTTGGAATAGATTTAATTAATTAAAAAAATTGATGAGGTTTTATAACCTTCCTTTCCACTTCCCATACTTTTGAGGAAACATAAAGCCTTCAAACACAAAACAACACCATACTAAGCATTAGAGCTGAGGGAAGATACATGCCTAGTGCTTACAGCCTTGAAGGGAGTATGCACAATCAGCAGATTATTAAAGCCCAGTATGACCCTTGCTCTGGAAAAGGCATCAAAAATCTCCCATGTATGACAGACAGACACTCTACCATCTTGCCAGAGTTGCCAGGGCTTATTTTTAGGCTCCTATATCCTTTTCCTCCCTATGACTTTCCCCCAAGAAAATAGTGTGTAATTTATATACATATACATATATATATATATATATATATATATATATATATATATATAAATTTATAACAATTGATACCCAGAATAAATCAATTAATAGAGACTGTAGGAAGAGGGAAAAATGGAGAATGATCACAATATTTCTAATCCAGCACTTTTCCTTAGGTGATGATTTTGAAACTCAAGCAAACTGGTGGTCGCTCGTCACGGTCTGTGCTCTACATAGCCATGTATTGTGCATTTTAAAATGACTGCTCTTTGTTATGTGAGAGTTAACTCAAAGGAAAACAAGTAAGATCTCTGATATTTTGTGACAATTTGAAATAGTATTTCTGACATATTACAGAGACTTAGAGAATCAATAGGTCTCCTCTCTGATTCCATCTTACTGTCTGAATGTATGGTTCTATCTAAGGGAAAACATCAGAGAGAAACTGTGTCGACAGTACAAGGTTAATGTTTTTAAGTTGTTTTTTTTTCTAAGTGCACATGATTGTACAATAACAAAACAGGAGGTTCTTTATGACAGAGCATGTCAGAATGGTATTCTCAAAAACTTTATTTTCTATGAATTTTTAATGATGCAAGTAATTTTTCAAGGTCACTGAGCGAGCAATCAGTTACTCAGACATGAAATTTGTTCACAGTTTCTTGGCAGCTTTGCAAGGAAACAAGCAAGTGGGACTTGTGGAGGAGGGGAAATGATACCTTTCAGAAGAATGTAGAGCACCATGTAATTAGCTGGAGGTAGAGTTGATTCACTCTTCAACCTGCCAAGCTGAAGAGTGTTCTTCACCAGGCATTCTTGAAGGTATGAGGCATTAAAGTTAGTCACTTTATGGCTGCAACAGAAGTTAATACCATGTGTTTTTAAACTGTTGATGCCTCTAAACCTCATTTTCCTGTGATCTGACCCTCACCATCCATCCACATATCTTCAGAACACATCTAAATTTGCATTAACTATGAAAAAAGTATTAAGAAACATTTGCTTGTAGTGCTTGCACACTGTCATTTAACTTAATTGTCATTAGTGAGTCCACAATTCAAGTACAAATTTAGAATAAATAGCCCCAATAAAAGCATTTTAGCAAGGCTTTCCTGGAGATAAAGCAATACTCAAGTTTTAGAGAAATGAAAGTGACCTTGATGGCAATGAATGGAATCACTTTAAATTCCTCAAATAAAAACGTGTTGACTTTAAATAAAAAAATAAGAAATATGCACTTGTCAATATTTGCAGTCTAGAATGAGATTCCTTAGAATTCTAAAATAATGCAAAATTGTGTTGCTATGTTAAAGTTTAACTATCAGAACCATAACAGAGTCAGAAGAGTATAAAAATGTATATATGCACAAAAGTACGTCTTAGTCTCTGTTGGGGACAGATTAATACTGATTAGGTACAGGATGATACCATGGGGATCACGGAGGGCAAATTATTCTCATCTATTGTTCAGGAGAGAATGAACTTAGGTTGGTGGACTTCAAGAGGTGCATCCCCTCTGTAAAGTTACTTTTAAGCCAGAGAAGGATGCAAGTTCTCCTACTGTTACCCTCCCAGAAGCAAAAGCCTTTGCTATATTTGGTGTCCATCTGTGATGGTTGAAATCCATCAAATGTTATTCATAAATTATTCTAATTTGCTATCAACCTTCATTATGTAAACGTCCATGGACATCTGCCTACAGAGAGAATTTTTTTTACTCCTGCAGACCTTAATATTCTTGACTATAGATATTAGTCCTCATGGAATATTAATAATTTTGCATTCTATATGAATTCATTTTGCATTGCTAACATTATTTCTTATTTTAAATTATTATTTTTGTTGGATATATTTTGTTAGTGCTTCTATGCAAAAGGAGTGAGTCCATCAGGGTCTGAAGCCACAAGTTTAAGTGAAACTAGATGAGATGTGATTAGCAAATGAAAGGACTGGTCTTGAGTAACCTGTGGGTAAAGAATGGGGGTTAGCCAAGGTGTAAAACATAACCCTCCCTATTACTGAATGGCTGTTTCTAAAGACACTCCCCATCTTAATCTTATCTGCTTTGATAAAATGGTTATAAGACAATGAAATAAAACCATCAAGTATCTGACAGAAATTATAATAAAACATGAAATAAAATGTGTTCAAGTAAAACCATGCAACATATGGTGCTAACTTCCATAATCCCCTAGATCTGAAGAAGGCAAACAAGTTGAATAGTTAAGATTGCAGACATTTCTGTAAAGATGGAGAACTTGGAGGAATTTAACCAGAGCACCAATAAAATAGATTGATTTGCTTTGGCAAATACAATAGTTTTATCTTCATTTTTTACCGACTGTCATTCAAATTTCCTTTGTGTTTGGATACAAGAGGTTAATTTGCTTCTAGTGCTCAAAATAAATAACTTTCAGACTTGATTTTCAGGTAACAGATAATGGCCTGATTTTAAAATGTAAATTTCAGAGACACAGTGAAAATTAAAAATGCCATTATAATTTTGAGGGAAACTACAAATACTCAGAGACAAATCCAATATGTGAACATTTTAAATGTCAGATATGTGGAAATTCTATATCAAGGTGCAAAAATGAAAAAATTTTTAAAATTCTCTAATTACATATTATGTCACAATTAATGTGTGTAGAGTACATTCACTGGTGAAACTTCACCAAATTCTAGTAAAGTATTTTGCTTCTTATGCAAATATAAGGGAGAGATTTATTTGTTTAGGAAATTAAAGCAAATGAAAATATTGAGTGTTTTCAAAGACCATAACTAAACAAAAAATGTCTGACATTTTAAATATATTGAGTAACAAGAGCAACAAATATTCTTTTCCTGTTTATGATCAATGTTCCCCAAAAATTTTATACTTTTTAACTTCTTAATATGTAATCTTAAATTAATTATGAATCAATTGAGATAATTTTAGATGAACAAATTTGAAGCTAATCTGAAATTGCCATTAATGTCTTTATCTATATGTTTACACAAACTCATAAAATATTTGATCACATTGGTCAATGTTTATTGAGTTTGTTTTAAGTAGAATTGAGAAGCATAAAGAATGCTTCTATTATCTATTATTTATTTTTGAGAGATGTTATGCATACTTTCTGCAAGTAAATATTCCTTGAAAAGTGGAAAAGCATGTTTTTTATAGAGAGTATATAGTTAGGATGTTAAAAATGTATTTCTTGACAAACCAATATAAACAAGGATCCTGAGTATGTCTTCTATATCTAGCTGTGGTGACAACATCAAATAGTCCTATTAACTTTGTTGCCTTCATTCATCTGAGAAAGAATAAGAAAAGATTTCCTCCAAATCCCCACAGGAGAATAGCACTTAGCAGACAGGATTTTGACTCAACCCCTTTCCTGTTGACAGTCTTCAGTGCTGTTAGTGTCTCAGCATCTACAGCATTAGGATCGAACTGATGTCTTTAAGTACATAATCTGAGTCCTCTGTCGTAGAATTTAGAACACAAGAGAGGGAGAGCCTGAATTGGTAGGTAGGGGTAGAAACACTGAGAGATTGGTTCATTGTTATTGAACAAGTTAGCGCTTAAAATTATTTCATTATGACAATTTAACATATCTCACCTGTGTGATTTATATATCATATACATGGCTTATGTATCATGTTATATATACATGTATATATATAAAATTATACTCTGGTTATATTGACACCTACAGCACCCTCCTGGACCTCACCCTGTTTCTCACTTCGTCCTCTGAATAGTGTCTTTTTTGCTGTCATATATCGTGTGTGTGTGAGCATGTGTGTGTTGTTCTTGTGTGTTGTGTGTGTGAAAATCTAGATTCCACATGATCCAAATGTGTGATATTTGGTCTTTCCTCCCCCACTGTGTTCTCCTGCTCTCCTGCCACACTCTCTATATTGTTCCTCCCTTTAGACAGTCCCCATTCGACTTTCTTGTCTCACACACGCACACACATACACTCACTTAAATTTAGATTCTACACACAAAAGAAAAAACAATATTTATGCATCTATAACTGGAATATTTTGCTTACTATGATGGTGTCCAGTATCATGACTAACAAACATGAACTCATTTTCCTGCAGAAAAGCTGACAGCATAGAACCAGGTCTTCAGTCCTAACAAATAAATAAGTGGACCTTAACTGTAATTCCCTTTTGGTGCTCTAAAAATGTCATTTTCTTTTTATCCTGTGACTCCAAAGTGCTGTAGGCATCCCACCACCTTTCCATTTGCATCCCCCACACCTTAGGAACTTTCCTATGGTATGTTCTTCTTATATCTAAACGAAATAAAATAGGAAGGAATCCTGAATTTCATTTTAAGTTGTCTTTGCTCAGGCACAAAAAAGTATAATAGGTCACAGCTTAACCACTTTTTAATTTTCTCATACCCATGATGTATTCCTAAATTGGACAAAAGAAAATAACTCTAGAATCCAAGTCCTTCCATAAGCCATTGTGCTGTCGCCTTGTTCCTTTTTGCTCCAAGCACCGACTAAATTAATAGATATCAAACTGTACAAAGTCATTCAGGAGACTGACAATGTGCTGTTCCTGTGATCAGTGAATTAAAAGTTTCTTAAAGCCCATGAAGCTATCACAAACATCGGCTCCAGATATATTATTTGTTCTTGATTAATTGCATGTAATTGACTGAGAATATATCAGGTGCATAAGTAACATTATAAATGGACAAAATGCAATAAATATTTTCAGATAAACTGCAATTACAAGCGAATTCAATAAAATTCATTTGACAAACTTCCTTATAATTTATAAATATTCTAACAACACTGTGAATGACTCTGCCCACAGTTTTACTGCGGGTCCTATAGCTAGAGGCAGAGCAATCACTGTAGATGGACATCTTCGAAAGTTAATATGATTCTTACATGTTGCTTTAGTGGCTGACCATGATTCTAAAATGGCCTTAAGATTATAGTCCATTAAAGGACTATAATCATGAACTAGCAAAAATTGATTGTTATATAATTGTTATCATATTGAAATTAAATATTTTTGATATCAAATATGAAACATTTATCAATCTATGCATGGACTAGTCTTGGTCACAAAATACAGTTGTTATAAGGTTAAGAACATTTGCAATTATTGTAAGTGTAACAAATGTCTTTCTTCATAGCCAATAAGTCAAATTATGCATAGATAGGTCTATAATGCAGAATCTATTTATTTCTTATACGAATTGATTTTTCTTTGGATTAAATACAAGAAAACTTTAAGAAAACACAGAGACAATGAGTTACCAGAGGCTTCCAATGTAAACAGTCTGCTGCTGGAGAGAAAGCTTAGCTGTTAGGAACACAGACCTTTCTTGGAGAGGCCCTGAGTTATGTTCTATGTATGCAGGTTGAATGACTCTCAACTGTCTGTCACTCCAGCTTCAGAGAATCTTAACCTCTCTCTGGACTCCACGGCACCTGTACTCATGTACTCATGTCCACAACATAAGCATATAATTAAAAAAATAAATCTAAAAAAGTACACAATCTTTTAGTAACTGTGCTTTAAAGGCCTGTCCATAGCCAGGTATAATGATCTACTTAGCAACCCCAATAACGGGAAGGCGGAGGCAGGAGGATCATATGCTCAAAAACAGCCTGAGCTACTGACTCAAATAAAAAAATGACAAAGTATCTTGTTCACAGATGAGATATCTAAATATAAAAATTAAATTTGCAAGTATTTTTAATTATCTTATGCCCACCTGCTTGTTCAAGAGGTCAAGTAATACATGTGGGTTCTCCAATATTAATTTTAATAGTAATTAGAACAGCTTTTCACCAAAAACTTAAACAGTTAGCAGTATGCTTTTCTCCCTTTCATTTAGCTCAGTGTTGGCCATTTATGACAGTTATATCTGCAGGATTTCTTTTGTGACACAGTATAACAAATACATGAGAATAATATCACTCCTCACAGATCCACTTATGACTAATGAGAGAGGATTATTAAGGGTATCTCCACCAGGGAGAAGTCACCACTGAACCATGTGAGAATTCCATATGCCATCCACGCAAACAAATGATTATAATTTACAAGAACAACAAATACTATAATACTTTCCATGCATTGGTTTAAAGTATTTTTTGATATTTTGCATATTCTATATTCCTCAAGTCCTCCTTTTATTGTGATAGAACATTTTAATAAATTCCAGTTTTAAATTATGGACAACTATCTATTTGTATATCTCTAAAGATATACACAGGTCATCTGTTTTTGAGAAAGACTGAAAATGTAGACTTCTTGATGCAACATGTACTTTCCTCCAAGGGAATTGTAATTCACTTAAGGAATGACTGGTTTCTCCCATACAGATAACATGAAGCACAGCCCCTTGCCAGCATGAAGCACAGGTGGGAATGAACTGAAAAGAAGTCAAAAAGCAAAGCCAGCCATCACACCCTTTAAAGAAAGCACTGTACTCCGGGTAATCACATATAAAAAGAACAAAATATTTATAAATTAATGTTGTTTTTCCAAAAATAAACTGGTAGTCTAAATAAGAGACTCTAGTTCTCACGTTAATCTAAATACCGTTTTAGTTTTGCTTTGAAAACATCATCTCAGGCTGGCAAATGGAATTAACTACAGAGGCTAAAATGATGTTGGCTTGTTTGTTTCTGTCACAGTACCTATAATATCTTTTTTGTTGTTGTTGTTTAAGTAAACAAAACAATACAATGAAAACAACTCTGAGTCTGAACTTTGCTTAAGTCCCCATTTCCATACTGGTGAAGAGCCCAAAATGGGTCTTTTGGTCTCCTGCCAAACCTAGTACCTGCCACTCAGAAGGATGTCACTCAGTGCTGACATATGTATTCTATGTTCCTGGGTTACAAGGCTGCTGATGCAGTCAGGCTGTTTTCTCAATCAACCAAACACATTCTTTCAAATGCAGAAATTTAATCAAATAAGCAAAGTCATTTCCTTTCTTCTTTTCACCATCTTATGTTTATCTTATGGTTTAGTTATTAGCAGTTGGAACTATATACTGACATTTTATCTGATTATAGATACCGAGAATCAGTGTGATAAGGCATGAGGTTTTATATAAGGCATGAGGTTTTATAGAGACAAGTATATACTGAAATATCATAAAATAAAACCCCATTCAAAATAACCATTGTTACTTTTTAAGGGTTATTGCATGAAGAAATTATTTAATACTCAGCTACTTCTCCTCTCTGAAGGTAAATGCCTTTGTTTGAAATATGTATGTGAGCACAAGCTATACCCAAGTGGACACACAGTAAATATGTGGTTATAAATGTACAAAGCAAAAACTAAAACAAAAAAATGAACCTTCAAGCCAGCCACAAAACAATGATCCAAGCACATTATGGATTTACTGATAAATTCCCGAAATGTTTACTTGAGTGGTAAACATGTTCCAGGTATTATACTGGGTTTTAGGGATAAGATCATAAACAAGACCCATATCTTGCTCAGAAAGGCTCTTATCAGCCTAAAAACATTCTAGTGAACAGAGTGCAGTCAAGTTAAACCAGACTATAAAACTGAACTCTCTCAGAATGACTTCAAGTTCAAGGATAAGGTCTTGTGAAGGCAACAGACAGGAGGTAATTTAGTCTTACAGGAGAGCAGAGAAAGCTGAATACAATGAATGAGAGTTCACCTCTGTAACTTCTCAGGGATTTCCTAAAATGAGAACAAGAAGAAGAAGAAAAATAAGAACTGCAGCCTTCATTAGCATGGATCCAGGATTTTCATGGGAAATTCTAAAACAATTTATGTAGACAAATTTCCCCTGATATATTCCAAAGATGAAGTGGATGGCCCTATTCTCACTGATATTCAGAAAAGCATAGTTAAGTGATATTTGATTTTCCAGACTCTTTGATTAATGTAGACGTCAAACTACATAGGGCCAAGTCATCACAACCATACCAGTCAGGGGTCATGACAGGGTGACGCCCTTTTGGCTGCTCTGCTAGTCCTCAAAACTTTGAAGGTGACAGTGTCTTTGATCTGTCTGCCTTTTAAACAAGGGGACCTGGAAATATCACAGATGATCATTTGATCTGTTCCTGGTGGAGACAGCCATCCTCTGTTGCGCCCCACAAGCATGCTGGGCTCTCTCCCACTGGCTAATCCCTGGCTTTCATGTTGGAGAAAAACCAGGCTTCCAGCCACCTAGAGAGCTAAATAGAAGGCTGATGAATAGGCCTGTGTTTCTAGTGGCAGCCAGGCAATAGGATCTAACTACAGTGTTCACAGGGACACCAGTGGCCCCCCGAACTGGGGAACTGCTAAATGTGAAGAGTCCTTTCACCACAAAGAAAACAAGGTGGTTTCAGCTGCCAGGAGAAGCAGTGTTCAAGAGAAAGCTGGGTGTATGTAGAAAAGGACCCAGTTTAAGAAAATAACATGCTATCAGCAGGGAACATACAAGAAGGCAAAAGCAGAGGCTCACAGAACAAACCAGGAGGCTGGGGGCCAGACTCAAAACTGTATGAGAAATTAGAAAGTGGAGCCTGCAGACCTTGGGGAGATTGCAGTCTTCCCAGTCAACAGTATGAGTGACCTGATCCACTGCCATGACTTAGCACTATGAGGGGAGGAAGCAAAATCATCCAGAAAATGATAAGGTGCTATTATTCTCAGATACAGTAACCTCAAAACACCAGCAATCTTCACATATGGCTTACAGCGACAGTTACATCCATCTAAAGTTCGATCATTAACTGAATAGACTATAGTGGACTCCTCATTTACAAACCTCTCTACTGGGTCCTTCATACACAAAGATGAGGAAGAAACAAGTCTGGCTATGTGGGGAAACTCGGGGAGAGGAAAGCGATGAGCTAATCACCAGCCAGCTTTCTTTACCTAGCCTTATTAATCTCGGTGACTTTTTAAAATATTGCAATTCAGCTGAAACAACAAGGCATTTAAATAAAATAATTGCCAAATCTTACTGCAAATCAACCTTCTCTGGTAACCTAAAGTGAACTACAGGAACACACATACTTTTATACAAACAGAACAACTAGGGGTACATCACCATAATATACCTCATTGTTTAAAATGTACCACTGTTTCAATCATACCACAGAGAAGTATTGAACAGATGGTTGCCGGGCGGTGGTGGCGCACGCCTTTAATCCCAGCACTCGGGAGGCAGAGGCAGGCGGATCTCTGTGAGTTCGAGGCCAGCCTGGTCTCCAAAGCGAGTACCAGGAAAGGCGCAAAGCTACACAGAGAAACCCTGTCTCGAAAAACCAAAAAAAAAAAAAAAAAAAAAAAAGGGAAATATCACTTTATTGACTCAATAAAATCTATTTGGAAACTACTGATGCTGAACCATGACTTACCGGTCATCTAAGGAAGTCCTCACTGGTTTAATTGAAAGAAAAATATTTAGAGAAAAGTAAGAAGGTTTGCAGGGCGGAGCTGCACCAACAGGCGTTGTCGACAGACTGCACGGTAATGAATTGCTTCCTGCAGAAATAAAACTGTTACTGCTCATTTTGTCATTTACAGTTGATTTATGTGCTGCATTTGGCATTTTAATCTGAGCATTTGAGAGCCATTTCATCTTTCTTTAAGACACAAGAATTAGTCAAAGAGTTAAAGACGGCAAATATCGAACATGGTATCATTAAGGAAAGTCTGGTTAGAGAAGTCTTCAAGCCATTGGAATTGTCGTTTGACAGTCTCCTCAGTGGGAGATGAATGACCTTTGTAAGCCAAAAGAAACATGGGAATCTAAAAATCATGTGATGCTATATCCATTAGCTTATGAACATAGTCATGTTTGCTTATATATTATTGGCAATATTGTAATTAGAGTTACATTTTATCAATGATACTTCAGAATGGCATGGATGCATTTCTTAAAGTTAATGCACATCATTTTGTAATTGAAATAATTTGTGAGAATTACCTATACTAATTTATTTTATAAATCACTGTCCTATTTTCTTCACATGAGCATGAGAAATGTTTCTTTTGTGTCCACCTGAATCCCAGCCATGCCTCATCTAACTTTAGAGAAAAACTCAGACTTTTTCTTTAATTTTCAGACCAGTTTGCAGAATGGACTTAGTATGATATTTTAATATGGGGCCACACCTGAAAATCCCAAATGTTCAAATCAAACAGTACAATTGGGTTTTAAATAATGAAAAGGGAAATCTTTTGAAGCTTTTCACAGAGAGCTGATCAGGCTGGATGAGTGTCCCCAGTGATGGGGAGAGCCCTGAGCCTGCTGCCTCACATCTTCAGGGTATCATAAAAGCCTTCTGGAGGCATGCAGTTCCAGATGAAAACTGTACGGGTCACTTGCAGGCTATGCTAAGTAAACAATAAAAAATTTAAAACAGCCACAAAGCTTAAAATCACTCAGGAGGGGAAATGAAGGAGTACTCTGAGAGACTCCCTCCTGTATCCATCCCCATCAGGGGGTGTACTCTCAAGCTATATTGTGACCAGTATCTCCCATCTCCAATGCCAGAACAAGAGGTTCAACTGTGAAACCTGCCACATTGACACACTCAAGGGTGGGGGCAGAGTTAAACGTTCTAATGTTATATGAGGAAATTAAACACTTGGCAAGGGGTGATTTGGATCATCATGTTACACTGTACTACAGTGCAGGAGGGTCACAAAATGTTCTGCTCCCCTGTATATATTCTTTCTACTTTGGAAAGGAAGCCAGTCTTCTGAACAGACTCAGGGAATCTTTAAGGTATATCTATACCATTATTTTGGGTAACATGTAGGTTGGGTAGAAATGAATAAAGATTACTCACTAGCTTATTTTAGACTGCACAGGAATATACATTCTAGAAATTAGAAAAGCTAATGATGATAAATATATGATACATATGTGTACGACACATGCACACAAAGCTTCTAGGTCAAAACAATGTTTGGATTCATATATGCTATTTCATTTCTAATTTCAGGGCCATAATACAAATAAGCAAGTTCCTCCATTATCTGCCTACCTTTTGCTCCGTAACCCAGGATCTGGGTCAAGTTTTCTATCTTCATCAGTGGTCAAGGCTTGCCATACATTGACAATAAAGCTTCACTGTCTTTTTTCTTACCTCTACACTCCAAGGAACCAACAGATTAATCAAGCACAGAAAATCAGTGATGGATTGGTATCTTGGCTTCAGCAATAGGGTAATCATGTGTTTCACTACTGAGTTTTACTATGTCAATTAGCTAATACTGAGGATTTTAATACTTCAAAATGGACAGGTATCTTGAAGTTCTTCAAGTAGATTTAATCATGGATAGGTATCTAAGTAAAATCCCTGGAAATGAGGCTCATGTCTGACATGTTTCACTCACTGAAATTTGAAATTTTCATTTTATTGTTATTTGATGTGGATGGCTGTTTTACTGGCACGAATGTCTCTGCATCATATGCACACCCAGTGCTTGTGGAAGCCAGAAGAGGGCATTATGTTCCCTGGATCTCTAATTGCAGACAACTGTGAGCCTCCACGTGGGCACTGAGATTTGAATCCAGGTCCTCTGGAAGAGCAGCCAGTACTCTTAACTCCTAAGTCATCTATCTCTCCAGACCCTACCTTATGGATTTTAAATAATTTAGTTACAAAGCATCCAGTGACAATGTTGTATCAGATTGTTGTATTCTAGTCCAGAGATACCACTTTGTAGAAAATAGGGCAAAGTCCTGATCTTCATGGAACTTTAATTCTCATGAAAATTGATAGTGTATAGATACAAAATGTTAACCAATTCTAATAAAATATAAGTAATACCCATTTAAAGCCATAATTAAAGAAATTAAGACATTGTAACATTTAAAACTATTTAAAATTTGAGGGAATAAATACCCTCCGTTATGCTCCTCCCATTCCCATAGGTCAAAGCAGATCAAGAGGAACTAAATGTTGGAAGTAAAACTTTTTATTTTAGAAATAATATACATTTGTGGCATAGTAAACTCCCATAGAAAAACATGTGGAAGTAGGCTTTTCCCTTCTCCAATCTGGGTTCCTACTGTGTGCTTTCCAAAAATTGAATTCATGTCATTATTTCTCTGGACTGGCAATAAAAATTTAAATATTTAGGAACCTCCATTTCAGATGTTGAATCAATTAATTCATCCATTTATCTAGATATTTGTTTATTCATGTATTCATTCAATAGTTATTCACTATCAACTACTACCTACTGTTTTCTATGTTAGAGTTGAGTTATAGAGATTGGGGTCAATAAGATAAGAAATATAATCCATCTATCAGAAGTAACTTTTTATTATTATGCTTTAAACATTCATAGAACCTATTACAATGTCACAGTGACTGGAGACATTTTCTTTCTTAATAGCATTAGAAATTTTATGATATTCCCACAAATTCTTTAACATTATTTCTATCAGTCAACAGGTGAGGCATGCGTGTGGCTTTGGATCTAGTGGCTTGCTTCTCCTGTATAACAAGGAAGTGATGATGTACAAGTTACGTATGGGTCAAGAAATGCACTGTAACACCATGCTGGTCCCATGTTCTCTATTGTAACATTTGCTCTGTTGAAGCCAGATGTTGTATTGTGAGGAAACTCATCCATGGTAGGTAACTGAGGCCTCATACCAACAGTCATGCGGTGAGCCAAGCTAGAAGTAGACCCAATCCTAGTGAAGTTGTCAGGTGAGTGGTCTCTACTGATAGCTGAACTGATAGCTCACAAGAAACTCAGAACCAGAAGAGAACAACGCCATTATTTCCTACTGCTATATCCTTAGTTCATGTATAAACATGACCCTCTGAAACAATAGGTAATAAATGTGATCAATTTTGAGGGTAGATGAGGATGAGGATAAGGAGAAATGAAGTGTGTGTGCGCAGACAAGTGTGCATGCATGCAAAAAGGGGGAAATGAGTAATAGCTAACTCTACAATATAAACTGATGTACCTAGGTGACTAGTTATGGAATGAAGGAAGAAGGGAGGTGGGGAAAGCATGCAGGACCCTTGTAATGTTTATGTTCTCTCTGTGTAAATTGTTACAGAATCATTATTCTGTAGCAAGATTTCCCACAGTTAAACAACACCTTCTAAATTAGACATTGAAGAGTTACAAAACCATGTGAAAGCCAAACAAGACCTTGTACCTGCTGAGTTGTTGCATGAAAGGCACTGCTTCCAAGAAGGGTCTCTAAGGAAATGCTAATATTTTAGAGAAGGAATTGGCAGGGGGCAGTTCAGTGGAAAAAACACTTTAGCCCCTACAGGTTCTGACTTTGATGCCCAGCATTAAAACAGGAGGAAAAGAATGAATGAAGAAATTAGCATGGATCAATTAATCAGTTAACCTTAGATTGCCTCCTGAAGAAAATGGTCCTTGCCAGGAGAAATCTCAGTATCTGGAAAGGGGATTGGGGTTTGCTTTCCTGAATGGATTCTTCACTTTGGGTAGCTCCAGTGTAGGTGAGGATAGTGGTGGATGATATAGGTCACAGAAGGGCCAGGGAAATAAATTGCCATAGGTGATAGCAATAAATTATAAGTAAAGAGAGTACATAAAGGAAGGTTATTTTGTAGAGTTATTGAGCTGGGTCAGATTAAGCTTTATACTTAATTAATGAACACTCATGACTAGCGTGAGAAAATAAGCAATACTCCAATTTGATAAATATTTTAAAAAGGTGATGAAGAACACACATTTCCTGCAAATCCAAATTAACCTTATAGTCTGTTTGCTTAGCTCAGCAGAAACTACTACTAATTATTATTATTTTTCTTTTACATTTCAAGGGCTTGCCTTGTTTAAAAAAAAGAAAGAAAAGGGGGCATGAAATATTTGATCTCTCAACAAGATAGATTAATGGTGCTTTAAAAAGTTCTAACTATGGTGAATGTCAAGAAAGTCATTTTAATATTTTATCCCTAACAGAGGAAAAAATATCCAATGATAGAAACCATTATGCAAGTGAAATGAACCTACGTCAGGAAATTTGGAAATACCCTTTCTAAAACTTTTAAGTATAGGAAAATTGGCTGAAACTTGAAAAATTCCTTTTTTCTAAGGGAGGGGTGGAAGTAGCAAGCTGGTAAGGAGGAGGCTGGAATTAAAAGTAGAAAAAAATCAATTCCTTAGAAATGTTGATTTTACTTTGAAATTGAATGAATAAAAATAATTTGAATAAATTATAAAACATAGTAATGGCATGCATGGCTAAGATTTCATGGTTGTAAACACATTGATACATAATTAAAAAAAAAAAACATTTAGCTATGAATAGAAGGATAACAACACAGGAGATTATTAGGAACCACCGAGTAGTTTGATGAAGATGCTTCCTCGATAGGAGAATAGACAGAGCTGAGGAAAGTAGCCATTGAGCATGGTATTTCAGAGCAGACCAGAAGCTTGCAGGAAAGCTGCAGCCTGTACAAGCATTGCTCTCCACTGACAGCACCACAGCATTCGTGAACCAGGACATGAGCTGCCACCTTTACAGCCATGCTACTTATTTCAGGAGTGGACTTTTTCCTTGACTCTTTGTTCTACTATATTTTTGTGCCAAAATCTTTTCATGCACAGATATTTGCATGTTTTACATTAATACCTTTAGGGGGTACTCATGCTAATTTTATTTATAGACTTCAAGAGCCTATTATGTGGAAACAACTGCTTCCATTGTCAAAACATTTTACCTTGTGCTGACAAGGTAAAAGTGCCTGCTTCAAGGCTGGTGACCTGAATTTGATCTCTGGAACCCACGGTATAAATTTACTCCCAAAATTTGTCCTCCTCCAGTGTGCTCTGGTATGTACATGCCTCTATACTTGTGAGCACACACTCACACACACACACACACACACACAAATAAAAACACATTTTTACCTTGTATGTAGTTCAGTTAAACATACAGTCTGATTTTTACTTTATTTCAAATAACCTTAAAAATGTACACTGAGACCAGGTTAGAGATATCTTAGGTATCTAGTGCCCATGTTGCATCTGAAAGGTCTACCTATGCAGAAAGTGAGAATCATATTCTGAATAAATTATAAAAACATTTTTGAGCTGTAATTTTAATTTATGTGTATAATGGATGCTTTGTCTGCATATATGTATGTATAGCACATGTGTGCAGAGGTTGCAGAGGTCATAAGAGGGGTTCGAATCCCCTGGAATTGGAATTGCAGCCAGTTGTTATCAGCCACGTAGGTGCTGGGAATCCAACCAATGTTGGCCTTCTAGAAGAGTGCTCAGTGCTTTTAATCACTGAGCAATCTCTTCAGCCTCAAGTTTTCTTTCTTTCTTTCTCTCTCTCTCCCTCCTTCTTCCTTCCTTTCTTTTTCACTTTTTATGTGAAAGGCTAAGGTATACCTTGTTGTTGGCAAACTTAGTCAAAATTTGCAAAGTCATGATAAATCAAACATAAAGGCATTCACTAAAAATCTTAAACAATATTAAACACAATTTATTACAAGTAAAATATTGAAAATATTTGTAGATTTTGATCGTTTCACTGTAATAATTTTATAGGTATTAAATAAAGTGATTTTCTCTTTTAAAGTATTTTACAACTATGTATAAATGTAAATTAAATTCTTCACATGAAAAAGAATATTTTACTTCACATTTCCAACATGAATTTGACATTTTGAATTTCCAGTTCCTAATAAAAGTTTACAAAATATTTTTTATCTGAACTAGGTTCCAATATATTAAGCATTTCTGCCTTTTAAATCTTTTTTTTTTTTTCAAGAATCTTCATGAGAAATAGATGGTTTGCTCACTTTCAACTATATAAGTTTTGGACTACCAATGAAAACAAAGGTATAATTTTTTTCTTCCTTTTTTTTTTAGGTAGTAGTTCTGTCTCATAATTTTCCATATATTTAAATATCATACATCTTTAAACTGATCACATAAAGATGGAAGAATGGGATTCCAAAATGAATGGTTCATTTTATTCTTTGCAGCATCGTTTCCCCACGGCAGCCTGTTCTCTCTGCAGAGCCCCATGGTACAAATACAAATCCACCTTTCAATCATTCATGTGGGTTAATGACACTGAGTAATAGCACATTAGCGAAGTGCCATTCCAGACACCAGCCAGGCATGCCAAACAGATCATCTGACAATCGTTTCTGATTCATTTTCCACGAACAGAAACACTGTTCAGGCTTATTAACTGGCAAATCTGCATAAGGCAGAGCGTAGAGACAGAGCCTCCATTAAAAGTAGCATCTATCTCATTAATGTAATTTACAAGGATATTTGACCCATTCTATTGTTGTAAAAATCTTTTAAAAGATGTTACTATTCAACAAAGCTGTCGTTTATTTGAAACAAATTTTTCTTCTGTCTCTTCTGATTCTCGAAATAAAAGGACTATAAATTGGTTAATGATGAAACTGTTATTCTGATCTCTTATGCTTTGCTGCCAATGATGCAGAGCCTTTGGCTTTAACTCCTAATGTGTTCTTCACACCAAATGGTAGTTCATGGGGACTTCTTTTATGTTTTGATGTTTTAAATTTTTGACCTGTTAACAATTGGCTTTAGTGTTTTCTTTGAAACTTAGGCTAACTGATTTTTAATATAGATGTGCTTACTTAAAATTTCTAGCTCATACCAATCTAAGGTAGCTGGGGAACTTGTTAATTTTTGTATTTATGAATAGAAAGCTAAATTTTCATTGTATCATTTACCAAGATTTTTTTTGTCTTGAAAGCGTATTGCTTCTTCGTATTTTATGAATAAACCTTATGTTCTTTTCTCTTTTTGCAGAAAAATCTCCCAAATTTATCTTCAGATTTGTTATGAACACAAATTTTACTTAGATTTCACAGTGGCTTAATTTAATTTCATGTTATGCTCTTACAGGTATAACTCATGTTAAATTAAGATGACCTGTTCTTAGGTACTCATTTTCAAGAACGCCATCAGATGATGAACTTCCTTCCACTAGAGCTGGTCACATACAGACAAATTGTCATGTGCTATGACCTCCACTGAATTTACTCAAGAAACCTTACACTCTCCATTTTCTGTGACATTTACTAAGTCTAATCACTTGGATTGAAATCTTTTATACAGGGGAGACAGTAGTTGTAAATGGCTTAATTATGAGAGGGGCCAGCAGAGTCTCATAATGACATAATTTTAGAAGGGAAGTGTTTGTTAGGATAATAGTTCCCATGTGAGGATCTGTTTCATTTCAAGGTACCACTTCCTGAGGGAAAGCACCCAGGGTTTTCAACTCTGGTAGGCTACAATCAGAAGGTGCATCTTTCTTCAGACCTCAGTTTTCTCTGTTATGAAGTAGTCATATTTCAAAGAATCAAATTATTTTCTTATGTAACCTAATCTTCAGTGGTGAATGCTTTCTTCAGTGATTCAATACTCAAGAGTTTCCTTTCATTTGGGAGCCATTGATGCTGTTATTTTTCACTAATCTTTTAAATTCATAAAACTTTGCTTGCATTTCTCAGGAGATATTTGCCTTCTGTGGTTGTGCTACTACCACACAGTTGAGATGACTCAATCTGAGCTGATAGAGATAGATTTGTCAAAGAGGAAGTCATTGTTTAACATTAAATGGAAAAGTTGTCTGTATATCCTCTCCTCTTGGATCATGGATGATATGAGTATCTGGGAAACCCACCTACACCCATATAATCAAAGAAAAGGTGTGGGGTCTTGGCAAGTCATTTCCTGCCCTACTTTTGACTCAGTACCCCCAACTTACAAGGGGAGGTAGTGTTATCACTCAATGCAAAGATGTGTGTTGAGAAACTCACACTGGGCTTAAAAATACAACTGATGCTGATGAATATTTAGTTGGTAGGGTCTCAGTTTTGTTTTTAAAAAAAGGTATGAATAATCACAGCATATGAGAAGACACACATATTAAAACATATTTTACACAATTGGAGAAAATAAATCTGTTTTACCTTTAAACTCACAAAAGGGATTTAAAAGTTAGTTTTCTCTCCTTAAAGTAAACAGCTCCCTACCAGGGAGGCCTTATAACTAACTAATAAGTGTCTTACAGCAGCTTTCCCTATCTTTAGAAAATGAATGTTTTTATAAAAATTTAGTTCTTGCTAAACCCTCACTCAAAATATTACCAATTCAGTCATTAACCATAAATAGGTAGTAAGGTCTCTAATTATAACCAAAAGGTCCCCATTAAAGTTCTCTGAGAAGGAAAAATGTCTTTAAATGTTCTTGTAATTATACCAGACACATGATAGCTTTTACCTTGCTTGCTGTGTTCCATTAAGGAGTAGCTCTCATTCTTACTCAGATAAGAGCTTTTTACCCTAGACCATAAGAATCATAAATTATCAAGGCCTAATCTTCATTTTTGATTCAAATCCATCATGTGCTCATGGTCCATTTCTGGGTCCTCCAGGTGAGACCATTCATACTGTCAGGCATTAGTCATGGTCTCTTCTGTGTTTGATTCATAGTTTAATTTCTCAGGGAACAGTTCCATCCAAAAGTAGTTGGGCTCCACTTTTGTGACATCTTAAAAAAGCTGGCAACACAGAGGGACTTTGCAGTCCCACAAGCAATGGAGCACGTTGAGTATGCCAGTGAGCTATCTTCTGTTCCCAGAAGGTGATGGGATAAAATGACGCAAATCACATAATCACACAGCCAAGTGATACAACATTTCAGAACAGGGGATTCTATTAGCTTCTACACGGAATATTTTCTTTTCTCTATTATCCCTTCTAATTGTATAAGTAAATCATATTTTGATGTAGTTTTCTAAAATATCATAATTTCTTTATATGCTGCTAGGAACCATGCATCACATATTAAGTAATTTTTTAAAGAAGTAAATCCTATATAAAATAAAAAAATCCTACAGGCCCAAAGAGGTTTGTGTTAAAGGGAGAAATGCATGGGCTTGAGGGCTGGGCCAGAATTCCAAATCCACGAAGTTTGCTAGCCCTGGGAACTCGAGCAAGTTTCCCACATTCTCTGAGAGTCTCCCCACGCATGGACTAAGTAGGGGGAGACTTGACCTGTCATTTGTCATGAAGATGTAATGACAGCTTAACGAGCCTGTGCTTTCCACATACTAACTTGTACATGAAGACAGAGACTAAATCCAGCATGAAAGCATACTATCATTTAGAAGTGAATCGGTGTGTGTGTGTGTGTGTGTGTGTGTGTGTGTACACTCCTGAAAACAAAGTTTAACAACGTGGTTTGGGGCACCACATTTCTTTTTTTCAGTTTGGGACCCAGTCACATCATGTACTTTTCTAGTATTTGTTCCTCATGAAAGGTTCTAGATCTTCTTTGGAAAAAAAACAACAACATATCAACATCACTTTGAAGAAAGGTACAAGATGACTTCTGGTAATAAAACCTCTAGCAGTTTAATATTAACGTATACATGGTACTGCAACAAGAATTTTCCCATACTTCTTTTCCTCACAACACCTGATGTATATATTACTCTTATGAATGTGGTACAGACAAGACATCTATGGCTAGATGAGATTAAGGAACTCTTAAACTAAAGTAGGACTTTTAGCTATGGTCTGACTGTCTCTTTTCTCTTTATGTGAAGAATCACCCAGTTCATTTGTCTGGATATTTATCTGGAGTCTGATTATGACATCCCGTGATATATACACATGCCTACAAAACAGACACATGTATCAGTAATAGAAAAAAAACACTGATTGCAACTCAACAAGAGGACATAGATCTCATATCTAGAATGATCAGTTAGATTGCTATTGTATCTGAAAAGAAGCAGATATGTAGGTTGGAAGGCCGAAAGCACTCTAAGATACTCTGATGTTGTTCACTGGCTGTAACAAGCATTGAATTTCTTTGTGATCCTTTTTCAAGCAATGATGCTATTGTTCTCTTTATGTCATATACATAGACCATGATTTTGGAAACAGTGTGCATCATGAAAGTTAAACTATGAAGTCAATACAAAATAGATGAGAAAGAAGAAAACTTAGGGGAGGGAGTAGGTTTGAGAAACTGAAGTTAATGAAGTATTTTAAGCAATTCTCAGGAGATGGGTAAATACTGCTAGATAGAGTTATCCCCAAAATAGACAATGATGGCAGGCTGTCATAGTCAGGAATCTCCAGGACCAACATTCTCTTGAAATGGTTTGCTTTAGCAAACACTCACCAATCAACCTTGTTAAAAGTTCAACAGGTAAACAGTATATCAGTCTTCCCCCATCCCCTTGAAATTTCTTTATATTTGAATTTTTCTAAATTTGGAATATTATTATCTTTATAAAGGGGAGAAATTTTGTGACTAGCTATATAAACACAGATGCCATTTGTGGTGATATATTGTGTACCCTAATAAAATTTGCCTGAAGATCAGAGAAACAAAACAAGACACTAGAGTAAACATTGAAGCCAGGCAGTGGTGGCACACACCTTTAACCCTAGCACTTGGGAGTCAGAGATCTGTCTGGAACTCTGTGAGTTCAAAGCCCCCCTGGACTACATGAGATTGACTCAGTCTAGGACGGAAACAGAGCCAGGCAGTGATGGCACACAGCTTTAATCCCAGCACTTGAGATCTCATGCCTCTGCTTGGGAAGCACACAGGCCTTTAATCCCAGGAAGTGTAGGCTGGGCAGAGAAATTTATATAAGGCATCAGGAGACAGACACTGGAGGCTTTTCGGCAGAAGCGTCCCTTTCAGCTAGAGGCTTTTTCGGCTGGAGCCTTTTGGGTGAGGACTCAGAGAATTTCAGTCAGAGGATTCATAGAATTGGTGAGGTGAGATGTAGCAGTGGCTTGTTCCTTTCTCTCTCTGATCTTTAGCCTTTACACCAATATCGGGGACTGAATCTTTTTTATTAAAAGATCATTTAAGATTCAGTCTACAGCCATTAGCTACTGTCATACTTAAGACCACTTATATACATATGAGTCAAACTTCAGAGCAGGACTGCTGGGATTGAATCTTAGGCTGTAGTGTTTACTAGTCATGGGATTCTGATCCCATTATGCAGACTTTCTCTGGAATGAATAAAAGTCTCTACTCCATGGTCTAAAATGCTTAGAACAGTGTGTAACATATATGGCACGTGCTCAATGAAGTTTAGCTGTTACTGATGTTATTACCAGGTGTATTAAACTCAGTCCAACTGAGGAGCAATTCCGACTCTCGTTGGTGTACCAAATTCTCTCTGTGTTAACAACTTTTCCTGCCTTTTCAGTTCTGATTCCTGAGTTTCTCCTACTACTGCTTGCATTCTGCAGAGAACCACTTGGTTCTTCTAGGGACTCTTGTGAGTGAGAGGAGTCTATATCTGCATGCTTATCACCAGCCTTCCTAACTCACAGGACAAGGACAAGGGGCTGGTACTTTTCTTGTTTCTTATTATCACTTTAAGATCACACATCAACCCCACTTTTTAGTTATTTGCACTACTTTGCATAATCAGTGAGCGAGGTCCTAGACACTCTTCGACTATTTCAGTGGTCCCAGTTGCTCCCACTTTCTCATCTTCCAGGCTTTGTCTACGGACGGGTAATCATGAAAGATGCTAAGGAGCCTTTTAATATCCAGTGAGCATTTCTAGTGAATATCCTTACTGTAAGTTACACTATCTACACTTCCCCAAACCCTTTCAGCAAGCAGAACTGTCTCTCTTTACTCAATCTGCATTGTATCATTGTATTACATAATTTTGCTAATAGTAGATGAAATGGACTCTTATGTCCCAAATCCAAAGTTGTGCTCAGATGGCCTTCAGGAGCCAGGGTTTGCACAATTGCCTTATTCTTCTGCTGATGTATTTGGAGATCTCTATGAACTTTTACCTTCCAGGTCATTACTAAACTTCAACATTCTCTCCCAGGGTCTTTATATGTATACCTCTTTGTCATGTGTTTCTACTTTTAGCTTAAGAGTTATAACTACTGTTTCTGTGTGCTTTGGCGTAATATAAAAGTTCAGACCCTTGGATAGATTCCTAGATATGAGATTGAAGACTATGTTAGAAGTAAGAAACATGTTTCCCAAATGGTATTAATGCAGAATCAGGAGAAAAACCTTGTAGAATAAATTACAGCAGAAGTAGAAAAAATGTTTTGTCATCTGAATGGGAGCTATTTTCCATTCAATTGCCTAAATGAATATGGAAAACAATGTGGAAGCTCCAAGCCTAACAACTTCGATACCTGGAGGAAGATCCAAATGGTGAAAGAACTGCCTTTAACAGAGATAGAAGTACTTATATTTATAAAAAGGAGTTCTCTTCATGAGGTACGTAAGATGTCATTATATTTCCTGCAGAAAAAGACCTACCTTCTTTCTAAGAAAGCAATTATCTTTACATGTCTGTAGTTATTAATTTTAAGTTCCCAGGTATTTAGTTAAACATTACTCTTGGTGTGTGCAAAATATAACCATAGATGAGGTTTACACTTGAACCAGCAGGTTGAGTCAATTTCATAACCTTCTGCAAGGTGAACGGGCCTCACCCAATTTTTTCAGTTTTGAATGGAATAAAAAAGCTTGGTAAGAATGAATTCTCTTCTTGCTAGAATCCCTTTCAAATGTGATATTGTCTTCTACTCTTAGACTTAACTCTAGACTTGGACTGGAAATTGGCTCTCATGCTCCTTAAGCCTTGGAAACTCAGACTATGTAGGTGGCTAACTACAGATCCTGAGATTTCTGAGTTTCTAGACCCATAATTCCTATAGTAATTACCCTGCTCTCATCTCCCTCCTCTCTCTCTCTCTCTCTCTCTCTCTCTCTCTCTCTCTCTATATATATATATATATATATATATATATATATATATATACACACACACACACACACACACACACACACACACACACATATAAATACACAGATATAGATATCCCCTACAGAAATGTTACTAATAGGTGAGGCTTCAATTTATTTCTTCGACAATGCTTATTACTTTAGTAAATTTTTGCTTAAAATCACCAGTCCCTGTGTTCTCAAAAATGAGTAATAAGTGCCAGACACTGGTGTGTATGGATGATGGAATCTGGTTAGGGCTTTTCTTAAAGACCACCTACTGATAGTTTTCTGCCATTGTACACAGCCTACTTATTATGCGTCAGATACAGGGCGGGTGGGTGGGAAGCTCTTCAGATGACAACAAAGAATTCACTGGAATAGCAGCAGGGAGTTCTAGCATTCCCACAAGGCAGGCTTTTATAAGCACCAGCCCATCACTACCTTGTTTCTGAGACCTCCTGCTAACATGCAATGGCTGTGCTTTGGTTCTGGCATATTAGAGTGTCCACTGGCAAGGAACTCAAGTTCTATTCAGGCATAATAAATCATTGGTCTCATACTAGCAAATAACTCACCCAGCCTCCCCGCTTGCTTTCTTTCTTTGACAGTTCATCTCCTGTCAAGTGAAGGGAAAGGATATTAATGTTCTTTATTTTACAACTTAAAGTCAAATCAGCACTTTTCATACTGTCTTTAACTCTTTATTTTACAAACATGCGTTGTAACTCTATACCTAAAACATGTATATGTTATTAATGTGTATGCATTTTTCTGTTTATCATATAAATAGAACAAATGTCCACTAGAAGTCTCAAATGCATTATAATTTCAAGTCTGCAGACCATGGTTTAGTATATAAAATGACAACCTGATAAAACTCCTCATTTCAAAAATTGAGCACAACCAAAGACAACTAAGCTAAGAACAGACTTATTTATCATTCTATGTTCTGTTCTCATTAATTCAATTTAATTCAAACCACGCTAAGCAGTCACCTTAAATCAGGTTTCTGTGAGCCAGCAGCGGTTCCACTTGACACAATTTCTCACTGGGGTGGCTGCACCCCAGGCTTGGTTCTGGGCTCTTCCTTTCACTTATTTCAACCCACATCTCATTAAATATTGGGTAAGACCTTAGATGGCTGATGTTAGCACTGCTTTCTGAAACAAGGAATGGAGTAAAAGAAAGGGATGGGAGAAAAGACAATGCTTGAGAAATAATACATGCCAAGCTAACTATGCAGAGGAAATGACATTCCTAATACAGTTACTGTGGTGTTTCATTCATTTATCTATCTATCCATTTCTTTTCAAATACACCAATTTTAGGCACCTGGATTTAAATGTTAGGCTAAAGAGAGTACTTACTCTTTGTAACCTACACTAGGTAGAAATCCAACAATAATTAACTCAAGTGCAGAAGTTAGAATGGCAAGTGCCATAGGGAAGAGCCAAACAGGGTAATGAAGAAGGGCACATTTAGAAACAAAACAAGTCAAGACATTAGGCAACTGAGTGTATTAATGTTTGCACTGTGCTTTTTAGTAGGACATTAGTGTTTCCTCATAGTATAATTTAGTGTCATTGAATGCTGGGGATGGCTTATAAGATGTTCCTAAATCAATGGTGATTTCTGTGATACAGGAAAGGAGTGAAGTAAATTTCACGGGAAATTATACAGAGATGATCACCTAGGCTGGGGTCAAAGCAGTTATGCAGGTCATGGGAAAGAACCTGAAGCCTGGGGAAGCTTTTCAGGCTTGGATAAACTATACTGAATGTGTGGTCAACTATAGCACATGGTATGACATGTATCAACACACTGCACTCCAATTGGCCATGATGAATAATTCAGTTTCTGGGGATATTCCAAGGGCATTGTGTAAAACTTGAGACCCTAAGGGGTACTGACTGAAGACTGTGGATGGAGTAACGTATAGATGGGATGACAAACTAAAAGTGTGGGAACCTAGAATAGGAGGAAAATAGTGGCCTCCACCAAGAAAGGGAGATGGCAACTTTAATCCTGATATTTTGATTCCTCCTGAAGGAGTGTGGAGACAGTGTGGCAACGGTTGGAATGATTGCTGCAAGTTTTATGGGGTTCCTAGATTGAAAAGAGCTGCCAGGAAAGGTGAGCTTTCTTTCACAGAAGCTCTGAAAATTGGATCAGGTCTTCCTTGGAATTGTTGGGATAAGAAGGAAAAAAGTTGCTGACTTGCAGGGACTGATTTCTCGTCTGAGGTCTTTGTAGCCCACCAGTCACGGGGCTTGGTGTTTGCAGAGGGCTAAGGAGGAACTTAGGTGGCTGTAGGGGTCTTGAGGTCAGAGCAGGCTGTGTGAGAAGGAAATGAATGTCTGGTACATTGACCACTGTTCTTATTTTTACATTTTTTTCTTTTTTTTTTTTTTGTGAAATTGCATGTTGCTAGCCTGTGAGTCAAGTGCTCAAAATATTGTATAATCATTAATAATAAAAATAGATTATGCTTGCTTTGATGCTAAGTCTGGGATAGTTCCTGTGTTTAATTAAAGATGTTGAAGAATATATTGGTGATTTTCTAAGAATAACCTTTGGAATCATGAGAATATTTTGTATTGGGTGATTTCCCCTTTTCTTTCTGTTTCCCCTTGCTTATGATAATAAAAGACTGAGGTTACCAGGGCAAAAGCAGAAGCTAAAGAAGATGTATCGAAGCCCGAAGTGGTCTGTCAGCTTGCATGAGCACTGTCTCTGAGTCGTTACTTCGCCTTCCAGGTATCCCATCCTTCGGATGCCCGAAACTGCTGAGGCTGGTCCCCGGCAATTGAAAGACCTCAGGCAGAAGAGTGGCATATTATGATACCCTGAAGTAATGGATTTTAATCTTTTCTGTTGAGATGATCCTGCAGTAATAGGGAACTGCAGCTTTGTAACCCAAAGTAGAGGTAGTATCACTACTTAGCACTGTTCAGTTCCCTTTTCTGCCTAGACAGAAACAATATCTTCTTTGAAGATAGGTGTGGCCACCAGACTAGAGATGGACAATGACATTTGAGTAACAGTGTTGCATTTCACTGTTAAATGAGTCTTCAAGGTTCTCTAGTCTCAGTTGTCCCAGGGGATTCTGGGAAGACTCCAACTGTCAGCCTTGATCTCTGTTGACTGGAAGAAGATTCCCACCCGGGCCCTTTACACTTGTATACTTAGCAACTTAAAGTGGACATTTGTAAACAAGTTACACAGCTGTTTGGGTGGTAAGTCACTGAGGTTAAGAAGGTTGGAAGTTACAAAATCTACTACTTGGGAATGACCTAGTTTGGAGATGAAAGAGGGTTAGGTAAAGATTAAAGCACAAAGGCAAGATTCCGTATGTATTGTGAAGGTAGGGCCAGAAAATTTTGCCAATCCTGTGGATTTTTTTTTTTTGCAAGAAGATATTTTTAAATCAAAAAACATGTTTTTTAAAAAATTCATCCATAGTTAAAAATGGTTAACAAATGATAAATATGATTCATTCAAATTTGCATAATCTGTTTGGGTTGATGTAATGTAATATCTGTTGGTGTGCTCAGAAAACAGTGAATACCTGACATTTCTATTTTGCTTTCCTTCTTTAATATGACACTTCTTTTGCAAAAATGTAAGTTCGAAGTTAAAGTAAACTGATGTTGCATTAGTGACTTGTTCTGACAATTTCCAATGAGAAGCCATGTCCCTTTTAAGTGCTCTGCACTGCACTGAGTGCCTGGGTATTTGCTGCCAAAAGAGAAGATGACAGCTTTCACTACTTTTGTGGTAATAAATGAGCTGAAGTTGTGCCTAAAGTTAAATATCATAAGCTATTTACTCAACAAGTATGTGCTACAGAAAAAAAAAAAGTTGAGTGAACTTGTGCTAGGCACTTTCAGTCATGGTTAAATTAAAAAAAAAAGAGTATTGCTACTTACAGGGTCAATGTCTACTGTCCCTAATAAATCACTTTATAGAATTTTTAAGAACAAACTCTACAGAGACCTTACTATGAAAACATAGAATGTTAAGAGTTACATTATTTAATAGAACTCCCCTCACTCTAAGCAATTTGTGTGATACTTCTTTTTGTTCCATGCTTTTAATGCATAGAATTTTAAAATTAATGATTCTCTGAATGATTACAATGTGGCCTTAAGTTAGTGCAGGCCAGGTAACATACCTTGGTATTTCCTGATAACCTTTAAAGAAGAAATAAACAGTATCATTTTGATTTAGGCCTTTGAGTTTCCTGTGATTAATTTTTATTTTGCTATTGAGTGTCAACTGTGGCTTTAAAAGGGCCAGGGCTTTGGGGGTTGAGTTGTGTAAACTCTATCCATTTTTTCCCAGGTTTTCATTTTGTAATTACTAACAAACCATGTCCACAGGCCAGCCACTCACATAAATGCACCATCTTCCAATGACTTTCCACTAAGGAGGAAGAGCCTTGGGATAGTAAAGAGAATTATTTGATCAATTTATGTTGAAAAATAACTATAAAATTACTTTATTCTAGAAAACATCAGATTACTCAAGGGGAGACCTTTTGCTGAAATGTTTTCACTTGATTCAATCATGTTCGATTTTATTTAAAAAATTATTAGAGTTATCATTTTACCTTTTGATATATTCAAGTTCAAATGTCAGATATACATAAAATTATATGCATTACAGAAATTTTTATTATATTAACCTTAGGGTAAAAAATGTTTCTGAAAGAGGTCTGTATTCACCAAGATGATAAGAGTCAGACTGTCCTCTTTTCCTAAACTTCAGACAGTGACCAAACATCATTGTCTGAGATTTGGTTTTCAAACTTAAAAACCATAGTCATTTGCAATTAACATCCTTATCCCCCCCAGCATTCTCTAAATCTAAGTCACTACTATTTCCACACTGTGGTCTGTCACCTTAGCATGCCTGTTGCCACTGTCCTGGTCATAGTCCTGTTTCCTACATGAATAATAATACATGGTCTCTCGAGTTTATGGGGCTCATATTTCTAACCCAGATCCATTCCAGTCAGTCTCCACACCACTCCCACAAAAACCATTCCCAAATCCATACCTGATCCCTAGGGCTGCCCTCTCCATGCCTTAAAAAATTTTCCTGTATTGCTTCTTCTAGAAGATGCCCTGGACCTTATGATATGACTGAGATTCTCTTCTACCCAATCCCTGACACAACAACATTTCTCTGTTTTAGAGTTTACCAAAATGTGCTATGGTGATTGGTGCACTGATGTACCTTGAGAGAGGAGAGCATTCAATCTGAGATACCTGATAACTCATACATTGCTTTGTCCCACTAGTGGACCAGCATGAACTTGTTGAACACACAAGACACTGAATGAACAGTTATCTCTAGAACTGAATGCTAGGTTTGATTGGATAACTGAGGCATATTTGAGTCTCTCTAAATACATATTTTCCTTTCAACATAGGCTCATAAATCTCTAGTACATTTTTCTTAGAAATGTTACAAAAAGATATTGTTATATACATAATAAATCTATTGTATGCATTTAAATATTAACATGTAAATTGCCACCCAAAGTAAAACATTGCTTTTTCCTTCATTTATTTAACTTAAACAAAGAAATCAGCCTGGCTGGACTAGTGAGTCATTTGGCCCTGCTCTCTATTGATTTAGTCTACTATAACTACATATGTGCCAACAAAATGCTTTTGTTTTAAGCAGAAAACTATGAATGTTGAGTTATTAGTTATTAATAACTACCACATCCTAGCTATTCCAAGTGGAATCTAAATTTGGGGTTAAATTACAAGAAAGTATGCAGGTTTTACATAGCATACTTTAGAGCAGGAAGCTACCTTAGTAACTTTATAAGTTGTAAGGCTGTAAAAGGAACTATATATAACCTTAGGTTCTTTTTAAAAATATGAAGTATACTTTATGACCTTGAACTTGTTAGTGGCTAACTCCTTCCTCTTGTGCTACGGTATTATAATTTTAGGGGTTTTTTTAATTTAAGCAAACTAGGTTGAAGAGGATTTTGGTAAGTCCCCACCTCATTTTCTTCAAAATTTTATTAATATTTTGCATATTGCTAACAATAGCAATGACTTTTTCTTTTCTTTAGCCAAATCCACAAAGCAACCCAGCTTCCTATAGCAAACTACAGTAAGGTCAGAGGACTTTTAAACATTCCTTAGTCTAGAAATGTTCTGGAAATAACCAATGAGTCAATAGCAGGAAATTTAATGTTAAACTTATTAATCAAGTAGGTTTATTGAACCAAAAGAACTTCGAAAATAAAGTGCTAGTCATGTGATATACTGCTGCTCTTATTCATAGTAACAATTAAGTATGAATACAACATTCTACGGAAAAATTTTCACTAATTCAATTTTATAACGCAATAATGGAAGAGACAAATGATAACAATAATTATATCCTTTCTAGTTTGTTTTAGTAGATTTTAGAAAAAAACTTCTTCAACTTCGTATAGTCTAACTTCTTCTAGCATCTGAAACTTCTATGCTAGTTCTCAAGCATGCCTAGTATGTTTTAAGAACTTTCATGTCTGTTTTTTAATATTGTGATTCTCAGCAATGAATGCTGTAATTATATATGATTTAAAGAGAAAAATGCATGCTTAGGCACATTTTACCATTAACAACAGGAACTCATAGCACAAGTTAATGGTAGCTCATGCCCCTTAGTGGTTAATATACCATTTACAAAAGCTTTTTGTTAACTATAGCAATATGCTGGGACTTCAGGACCATCTGGAAGTAATTTTATTCCAAGTCTCAGGAGGAGGCAAGAGTTGTTAGCACAGAAAATTTCAAATATTTAGATAACTTTAGATAAAGATACTATTAGATGAATTAGGAGCTCACTCTCACACAAGTGTGCACATTCTTCAGCTTCCAGAGGCATCCTCAAAAGAGATTATTTAAAAAACAAAACAAATCAAACAAAGAAATAACAGCAACAAGCAAGGACAACTCACAAGGATCTGATGGAACCATGTGACTTGGCAGATACTGTTCTTTGTTATGGTAGGCAGTCTTAGACACCATGGGCATCAGGGTATAATGACATAATAAAATGTGAGAATGTGAAAAAATCAAAAGGAATGAAAGAAAAGAAAGAAAAAATAAATATACTTTTCAAGATCTAGGAAATCATGATAAGACCATTCAGAGTCCAAGTCTGTATGAAAATACAGCTCACTGTAAGTAGAGAAGTAAAAGATTCAGATGGGAAGGAAATGTACTTTTAAGTAACTGAGTAAGCCAGTGGGACTCAGATATTTTGAGTGTGGACTAGGGTGCTATCTGAGATGTTGAGAGAAGCCAAAATATATGGGGCATGCAGGTCATAGTAACTAGTGATGATTCTATTCTGAATATGAAGAAGTGCTAAATGCTGATGTGAAGACCCTTGTGTGGATTTTAAGAGCCCATATGGCATCTTTTGGTAGAATGTTTTGTGGAGGGGTGAACAGAAGAAGGAGAAATAGTTGATTGCTGTGTTGGAGGTGTGGGTCTTACACTAGAGGGAATCAGAAGATGTAGGGAAGTGTGTGTAGACAATTAGTAGACAGTATACAGCCTACACCGTGGAATCAGAGTTTCAGGTGATGTTGTTGATCCAACTCTTAGAAAGAAAGAAAAAGAAAGAAAGAAAGAAAGAAAGAAAGAAAGAAAGAAAGAAAGAAAGAAAGAAAGAAAGAAAGGAAAAGAAAAGGATGCAATGCATCAGAGAAGTTTTGGGGTGAAGGAGACCAATAATTTTCAGGGGGAAGTTCAGGGCTGGTGTTGTGGAATTTAGGTATCATCAGCAGATCGATCCGACTTCAACTCATTGGACTAAATGATACTACCTCGAAAGATAATCAGAACATGGTACACAACTCGAACACATACAAGAATGCATGAAAACTGGGCATGAGGTGGAGTCTGCCGGCTGCCTCACTTGAGGAGGAGAAAGAGCCAGAAAAAGGAACTGAGAGTAATAGCTTTGAGAGACAAAAGGGAACCAGAGCATTCTTCATGGCTGTCAAGCAAAGTTCTGTGAGATGATGGAAGCAGCTGACTGCACTGCTGAGGTACAAATGGACCAAGTTATCACAAGTCTGTAGAAAATAGCTTCAAGGAAAATAAGACATTAAATATGACCACTAAAATTTCTGAATGTCTCAAGATATTTTCATCGGTAAACCTAAATTTGCTAATCTGAAGCTCAGATACCATTGAAAAACTTTAATTAATAGATAAAGAGCTCCTCCTTTAATTTATTCTAATCTTCATAAAATAATTAACATCTTGGTTCTGACTCAGGTCCTGCATGTCTATTATCTGTCAGATAAGGCATAGCTAGAATATTCTGCATTTTCTGGGCAACCTTCTAGCTTCAATAATGTCCTGGAACATCAGCATGACCACAAAATGCAGATGTGAAAGAAAAAGTGTCACTCAGTGGCTATCAAAAGTCTTCTGCCTAAGGGTGATTTTTGTTTCTGCATATATCTACCCACTTAATTATATTGCTTAAGAGAACATCTGAAGATAACACACTTTCTCTGAAGTTTTTAATTTGTGCTAAAAATAAAGAGCAAATGCTTTATATTTATACTGTTTAAATATAATTCAAATATAAAATATATTCAATTGAACAACTCTTGAGTGTAATATTATTTCACTGGCCTAGGTCAAGGAAGGAAAATAAGTTCTTTAATTTTATGTTATCTGTTTTTCTGTTGGACAAAAGGATCCTTTGATAGGGACTTATTTGGATCCTTTTTGCCAATACCTAACACATAGAATAAGTAGGAAGGTAATATAATTGGTTGAGTGCATACATATATTGAAAGGTAAACAAACACAGAAAATTGCCCCATTCCAGAATTCAAAAATTTTCAAACAGAACAATTTCCAGGCCTGGGAGACAGCTCAATTAGCAAAGTGCTGTCTTACAGGAAGGATAGCCTGCATTAAGTCCCAGAAACTACCTTACCAAGGCAAGGTGTGGTAGTTTGAGAAGGTCGTAATGCCAATGGGCCAAGGCAGAGACAGGGGAGACTGTCTCCCAGCTATCCTTGCCTACTGGGTGAGTTCCAGGCCTGAAAGATATACTTTCAATAAAGCAGATAACATCTGAGGAAGGACACTTGAGATTGCCATCAGGCTTCTACTAGCACTAGAATATACATAAACACACAGACAGACAGATACAGACACCCACACCCACACTCAACCCCCCTGCCCCCCACAGAGGTATGTACACATATGCATTCAGGTAAACACAAAGGCACACACACAATATTTTCCAGAGACTACCTATAAAACTAGATACATGTAAAGTATTTACATGCAAGGAGGACAAAAATCAATGTAGCAGATTATTCATTTGGCTAATAACCCAATAATCATAGACAAAAAAAAAGGAAAATCCCAGTACAGTCCAGAAATGCTATTTTAAAGATACAAACAGGAAAAAAAAGCAAACAGGACACTATTTCATGGAAATAAACACATTCACATACTGATAGCAAAAGAAGAAGAATGTGGAATAAGTAACACTAGATGTTAGGCATAGAGACAAATATAATGATCATGTTCAATCTCTGTAAATAGAACAGCTGCTATCAGTAGATAATCCAGCAAAATCACTTGATCTTCTAGGACAATTCATCAGATTTTCTCTGTAATTTTGGCATAAAGTAGACCCAGTGGACAGGCACAAAGAACATGGACTCAAATCTATATTAATTCACTCATAAATGAAGTCAATTAAGCTTAGAAGTGACAGTCACCATATATGTTTGCAGAGACTGGAAATCATATATCTGGTTATCTCCCAATTATAAAACGCTGAAATGAGCACTGCTCCAAACAAGTATTTTATTAGTGCATTTTCCAAGACATATATCTGCTTCACTCTCAAACAGAAATAGCTACTCAAATATCAATATGTTCAAACACTATAATGATACCATCACTGTCATTGTTTAGCTAGCATTTAGGTGGCAAAATACTTCGGCTTGTAGCCAATAAATGAAAAAGGTTAAAGAACTGAACATGTGTAATAGTTATATATGTCCTTGTACAACATATTATATAGAATATAACAAAGTGCTAGTTATCCACAGACAAAATTATACATGATGTGAATTTGGAACTATTCTAATGATAATTACTTAATTACTAGTAATATGTGAAATTCATCAGAAAGTTTGTGTGTGTGTGCACATGCATGCAAGCGTGCATGCATGAATATGGGCCTAATCATGATAAAAGAAAGAGGCAGAAGAGAGAGAATCACTGTATAATATTATGGAAACTTTTGCAATGCATTCACTAATTTGCACAATTACCATCTGTCAATAAATTATTAAATACTTAAAAGCCATACACAGAAATAACTTTAATATGATAGTTTTATGTTCATAAGAAGCAATGCAAATTTTGAGGCAGGAATTAGGGCTTCCAGGTTTAGCTTAGCTAGTTCAACAATTTCCCTTCAACTGAGTAGCTAAAAAATCTCTTCCTTCAGTAACTTTTAATTTTGTCTCTAACGTGTTTCTTTTTACCATTTATTGATGTGGGATGGTCTATATGTCAAATGTGTTGCTGATTGGTCAATAAATAAATCACTGATTGGCCCATGGCCAGGCAGGAAGTATAGGCGGGACAAGGAGGAGAATAGAGCTGGGAAGTGGAAGGCTGAGTCAGAGAGACACTGCCAGCCGCCATGATGAGAAACAGCATGTAAAGATGCCGGTAAGCCATGAGCCATGTGGCAAGGTATAGATTAATGGAAATGGGTTAATTTAAGCTGTAAGAACGGTTAGCAAGAAGCCTGCTACGGCCATACAGTTTGTAACCAATATAAGTCTCTGTGTTTACTTGGTCGGGTCTGAATGGCTGTGGGACTGGCGGGTGTCAGAGATTTGTCCTGACTGTGGGCCAGGCAGGAAAACTCAAGCTACAATTTATTGTTGATTTTACATGAAATTATAATAACAGTTTTGTAGCACTTTGTTGTATAAATTTTAAAAATACCATTTCTGTTTTCTGTCAAAATTCACCCAGAATTAACTTAGCAGAAACCATCTAATTACTGGGCTGTTTTCTGTCACCATTTGAAGGCTGAGTGATTAGCTTCCATTTGTTATGATAACACTCCTCTTACAATATATGTCAAGTAGCTTTAAGGTTTGATCTTGGTTACTTTGTGTACTTATACTTATATGCATGTTTAAGATTTAAAAAGATAATATTTAATAATTCAGCCACATTATTATTATTAAAGACAATTTCCACTTCACCTTCCAAGGAGATTAAGCTACTGCTGGAGAGTTCTGGTGAGGAGTTGACTTTTGTTCTAAAGTAAATACACTACCTAATGAGATCAACAGAGTAAATTCTTACAAATTCAGTGTTTACCTTAACAGAACAAACTTGTCAAGAATTTAGACACTATTTCAGACTTCTTTTACCTCCTTATTCCCTAAGTGTTAATTGTGTTAGCTGTCAAATAATTCCCAAGTGTTAATATTAGAAGTCTAGGTATACTATACATGTATAACACAACATTTCTGTTAGGTTAGCATCTAAATCTGCAATAGATTGATGCAGACTAACTCTTCAATTACAGAAGAGCTCAGAATGTCAGGTCAACACAAATTGAATGCTGAGATACGAGTTTTAGAGAAACTAATATATGACACTTCCAAGGACAGTTTTATAGGTAACCAAACCTATTATAAGGCAATACATGTTAAATTCCAGATTAGAATAAGGACAATAAATGCAATAACAAATTCAGGTCAATGCGACGATATGCTCCAGGGGCCACAGTCTGGGAGCAAGTTGGGATAGAAAATAGGAAGGTGGGAGTGACAGGCAATGAGGCAGAAACTGCTTTGGAGCTGGAGTACATTAGACTTCTTCTGAAAACTGGGAGCACAACAATATATTCACAATGTATAATTCATGATTAGAGCAATTACCAAACTTATGGGTTAAGATTGAAGTTTTAGGCTATTTCCCACTTTTTCTTCTATCAGGTTCAGTGTAACTTTATTTTTATTGTCAAACATTAGGCCGAACTGAGGAAATCCTGCTGAAGAGAAGGAGGAACAATTGTAGGAGCCAGAGGGGCCAAGGACTCACAAGAAAACTCACAGAATCAACTAACCTGGCCTCCTAGGGGTTCATAGAGACTCCGGCAACTATAGAGCCTGTATACGACTGACGTAGGCCCTCTGCATATATGTTACAGTTGTGTAGCTTGGTCTCCTTGCAGGACTCCTAACAGTGATAGCAGGGACTGTCTCTGACTCTGTTGCTGTCTTTTGGGACCCTATTCCTCATACTGGGTCTCCTTGTCCAGCTTTAATAAGAGGCAAAGTGCCTAGTCTGACTACAATGTGATATGCCATGTTTTGTTGAAATCTATGGGAGGCCTGCCCTTTTCTGAATAGAAAAAGGGGAGGAGGAGTGGATGAGGAGTAGGGAGGAGAGCTGGTGGGAAAGAGACTGGGAAGAGAGGAAGGAGAGGAAACTGTATTTAGGATGTAAAATAAATAAATGAAAGAATGGATTTTTTTTTTTTTTTTGGTTTTTCGAGACAGAGTTTCTCTGTGTAGCTTTGCACCTTTCCTGGAACTCACTCTGTAGCCCAGGCTGGCCTTGAACTCGCAGAGATCCGCCTGCCTCTGCCTCCTGAGTGCTCGGATTAAAGGCGTGCACCACAACACTGATTTTTTTAAACTAAGGTTTTACCGTACACTGTATCTTTTAAAGAGAATTTTCTGCCGGGCGGTGGTGGCGCACGCCTTTAATCCCAGCACTCGGGAGGCAGAGCCAGGCGGATCTCTGTGAGTTCAAGGCCAGCCTGGGCTACCAAGTGAGTCCCAGGAAAGGCACAAAGCTACACAGAGAAACCCTGTATCGAAAAACCAAAAAAAAAAAAAAAAAAAAAAAAAAAAAAAAAAAAAAAGAGAATTTTCTATATAATTTTTCCAACAAAATTCTTTTTAATCAGTGGATTGAAATAATGTATAGTGAGCTTTATCAAAATTCAGTAACTTTTTTTTAATCTGGGAAAATATACAATAGTGCTATGGTAAAAATAAACACATTCTGTGATTCCCAATAAACCTGTCCTTTTAAATTTTAAATTGTGCTTAGACATTCATTTCAAGCTGTATACTATGAGGCAGAAATTGTCTCGCTCTTAAAGGCACCCACTAATGAGTTAGGAACTTTAAAATGTTGACAAAAGCTTGTAGCAGACTCCTGTTTTCTTCAGAAAGCTTTGCAAGTAATAACTACTTTGTTAGGTCAAAGTTAAAGATGGCTGGTTGATCAACAATATTCCAACCTAAAGGCTAAGTATGCTATTAATAAACAATCAGCAGGCCAATGATAGATAGGAAATCTCCAGTACCAGTTCCAGTCAATATTAGATTTCAATTACAATGTCATTTTTCTTAGTTTTAAAAAATTGAATCTGCCACGGATGCCAAATATATAGTACATTTCATGATTAAATCAAGACTCTGATATCAAAATGTAATAAGGAGATATTAAAACTGCAGGAGTTAGTTATCTTGACTTACTGTGTTGTGCTTTAAAATGTTTGCCAGATTGAAAGGGCCAATAAAGAAAATCACTCCTATGATCAGAAAGTAAAAGGGAATACAACTAAATATAGCTGAGCTTATTGCACAAACTTGAAGGGTGGTGCTATTTGGCAGATGTAGGTGTGAATCAAGTGCCTATTCCCTTCTCTTATGTTCTGTAGAGCAATGCATTTATATGTTAGTGGCAGTGTCCAGAGAGGGTATGCATGTTCTTACAGCATAACAATAGCAACAGCTTCTGATTCATTCAATGATTTGGGGATCTTTAAAAAGAATTGCTAAGAATAATATCTCTCCATTCAATAGAAATGAATTCATGCCTGGTACTGTAAACCTAGCCAATTACCAATGCCTGGTGAGATCACTCTAGAGGAGAACCTACTGTTGGCATTTCCCTAAATCAGTATAATTCCTAACTGTTTCTAAACATTTATCCCACACATCATCAAACCACCTCTTTCTGCATTAGACAGCTACCATTACAGAAATTCAATACTGAACAAAACACAAAGAAAAACTAACTATGGGGTGTCTAACCTCAACTGACAGCTCTATAGACAAATCCTACCCTTAAGACTCAGGAAACACCAGGGGAACGAGAGTGGGGAGACTGTAAGGAGCAGGACATCTTGTGATATAGTGTCTTCTATACACGACAGAGAAGCATCACCAACAAAATGTAAACAGTGCGGTCGCCTAAAAAAGCCATGACAATGACAACAATAGGTGACATACCTACATGGATCAGGGAAATCTCAGAAGATCCTACATCTAGACGAAAAACTACAGGAAACTAATAGCTTCTGAGAGAGGGGGATTCTTTCTTCTCCAGCTATAAGTCCCCTGATAAATCACCCAAACCCAAATAGTCAGCACTAGACACATATTCATGAGTAGCAGTAAATGGATTGATCAGGTTGCACGTGTACACACAAGGACACACACACACACGCACACATACACACACACACAGCTATATGTATGTGTATAACATGTATAAACACATGAATAGATGAAGTCATGAGTTCGAGAAGGAGTAGGGGGATGACATAAGAGGAGCTGGAATGGGGAGAAGGAGAAGTCGAAATGAAGTATACATTCTATTCATGTATGAAAGGCATACAAATTAGTTTTAATTGTCAAAGATTTGGGGTATTTGAAATCAAACCAAAGAGGTTCCCAGTCGCTCAGGATACTGGTCGTCTCTTTTGTATTTGTTGTCGTTCTGTAGCCTGAGGCAGAACTGGCAAACTTCTGCTGTCCTTAGGAAAAACATTCATGAAATGCATCTCAAAGTTACATCTGTATCCAAAGGCCTTTCCTCAGTAAGTAAAGTTCTCAAAGTTGGAAAAGCTAAGTGTATGTGAGAAAAAGCAAATCTGAAGAAGGAAGGAGAGATATCTCCTGTCTGTAAGAGGCAACACTAAAACTGAAGCTTCTTTTAAATCAAATCTAAAAGGAAAATTCTTATTTAATGATATAATGTACCCCTAGGCTCTCAAAGTGTAGGACCCACGCAAGTGATTTAAAAGCCTCTGCTTACTGTGGAAATCTTCATTGATGCTACTCACTCCTACTTCCCCTTCAATTTATTTAGAGAAAGTTAGCTGGAGAAAATGTGATGTCATGATAAACTGGCCTCTTTTATATTAATATTTATAGCTACCACATATAGAAACCATTCCAAAATGGGCTTTATATAGGATTTTTTCCAAGTGTAGCCAAAGTGACAGTTATATGCAGTTGTACATGTAAATCATACAGGCATTTATAATTGTTTTTAGTGGAAAACAGCTAGTCATTAAGTTGGAAAGAGTGTATGCATTTTCCCCTAGTGTCTCATATCCATTTGCAGTTTCCTTATTTCATTTCAGATGTACATTATTTTTCTGTTTCTACATAATATTCAGTTTATTAACCTGAGTCCAATGAAAAATATCATATATCTCCCCCTGGGAAGAGTCTCCCCACCACTAGAGTGTTCTTACTTTCCCCTGAGAAGAGTCTCAACTTTTGAGGTATCTCTGATCCTACTGTGAACTCTGAGTTTGCATTTGCATTGATTAAGTAAAATTAACCTTCCCTGAGGAGGCTGCATTAGCAACTAGTTGACAGAAAGTAATCATAGAACATCAGAGGGGATCCAGGGAGATAGAGAGACACAGGAAGTAGTAGGGAGGGATTTGGAATGAAACAGCTTTGTCTGGTTTGGTGGAGTGGGTGCACAGGTCTTTTCAGAGATGCCATCAAGGAGAGAAGGTGAGCTAGTTGGGACCCAGCCTTTCTGAGCTAGCAGGTTTTCATCCCAGCCTTTGAATCTTGAGACTTATTCATAAATAGGATGATAGAGATTTCATTAAAGTGACCTTTAGTTGCAGTAACAGAGCTGGTGCCTGCAAGGAACAGAATTCCCACCAAGCTGCTGCCTGAGCAGCTGGCCACACTGTTAGAGAAGCAGGCCAGTAACTGCAGAGTCACAAACACTGGTCAAAATAGCTGTAGATTTAGGCACAGCTACTGTGCTGAAGTTGAAACCACACTCAACAATAAAGTGTTCTTTTTACTATCCATAAGTTTATCAGTTTAAGACAGATAAATTATACTGAGTAGAGAGGTCAGGTCCTATTGGTCTACAAAGGTTACCCCATAATTGACAAAACCAGTGCCTATATAACCAGAGGGGAGCTTTTGTCAATTTTAAGACTATATTAAGACTATCCCTTTAGCTATTGATGCTATTCCTTAAGAATTCATTATATAGAATATAATTCATTATATAGAATATATATATATATATATATATATATATATATATATAGAGAGAGAGAGAGAGAGAGAGAGAGAGAGAGAGAGAGAGTCCATATTTTCCTGACATCATAATGATTACATTAATCCCTACAGAATGATCTCATTAGAAATTCCTTTTTGGGGGTGAAGAGATGGCTGGGAGGTTAAGAGCACTGGCTGTTCCTCCAGAGGTCCTGAGTTCAATTCCCAGCAACCACATGGTGTCTCACAACTATCTGTAATGAGATCCGATGCTCTCTTCTGTCATGTAGACATACATGCAGAACATTGTATACATAATAAATAAATAAATCTAAAAAAAGAAAAGAAAAGAAAAAAGAAATTCCCTTTTGCTACTCCACCACCCATGATCTTTTAGGGGTCAACTCTCACATTTGTATCTTAATTAATACATTTTGTGTTAATCTATGTCAAGCAGTAGATTCAGATTTCAAATAATATTATATTCATACAGAAAAATTAGAAAGGGTTCAAAAACATAAAATTAATATAAATAGCAATACTTTCATTTAAAGCAACTATATTTTCAAGAAATTTTATATACATTATCCTATTTAGACTACACACAGAAGCAATTAATTAAAGTACTTATTAGGTAATTATGTTTAATGACAAGGCTTCTACACTGGAAAATTGAAAATCTGATGATCAAAAGATCACACTGAAGAGAAACAACATGCTAGACATAAGCTGTTTCTCATGCATTCTCACTCACTGCTTATTACCAATCTCCAAGGCATGCTGTGTACTACTCAACCTAACTTTCATGGTCATCAAAGGAGACAGTTACTGGACCTTAGAAGCTAGGATTTAAACACAAGTGAACCAAATATTCCCGCTTTAAAGTAGTTAATACCCCAAATGGTCAATTAAAGGTAAACATTAGGGCTTGGTGATAAGAAATTAAAAGCATTGAGTATATATTTGAAACTGACCCAACTTAAACGTTTGGTGTCATGTAACTCAAGGATATACAAGGAGAAATAATTTCAGGCCATTTTTAAAAACTTTGATGTTCCTTTTCTTTGTCACTAATAAGCCTTAATTTAAAATACTGAAAATTATTTTATCAAAGGAATCATGAATTATATCTTGGCAGTAAAGCTTATGCTTAGCAAGCTTAAGACTTAGGGGTCCAGGAAATCACTTTTAGCCCATTATTATAGGTTAAAACACATACAAACATTTTGTGTATATAAAAGAATCCTACTTTGACCAAGTAATATCAATATGACACTGAATGACCGCATGGTGGATAAGTACCACAAAAATCGCTATTTCTATTATTTTAAAATGCATCCATAATGATATATCCTGCACAACATTTAAGAGAAATTAATTTATTCTATGGTTTCTTTATAGACTTTATTACTAATGAATTTTATAAAAAGACTCTGATAATTCAAAAAGCCTTCATCTAGGTTTTTTTATGGACAGGATAGGCCAGTCATGGATCTGTACTGGAGAGGAGTGGATAAAGAAGACATGACAATGCTTGAGTGGAAATCAACAATGGTCCTTAAGGAGGGGAAAAGAATGTAAGACAAGGTAGAAAGTGTAAGACTTAGATTCAAAAGGCATTCAGAAAAAAATCAATAATAAATACTTTCTATCTACCCATTTATTATTCAATCACTTGGCTCACTATTATTTAAAATGGGAACTAATTAGCAATTATTATAGTTTATTAAATAAAATTAAAGGGTCAATAGAAGAAAAGGACAATAAAATAACATTTAGTTTTATAATTTCAGTATCTTAGTCCATTTTATTATGATCAATTTTATGTACTTCCAAGTAAGCATTTTCATCACATCCTACATAGGATAGTTCTTATATGACTGTTTAAATAGCTATGTATACTCTATTCAGTACACAGATACTATGTCATCATACTGTAGCTGGAAGTTTTCCTGTGTCCTGTCTGGCCCTGCAGCAGCTCAGACCCAAGTAAACACACAGTGGCTTATATATATTTATAACTGCTTGGCCTTTAGCTCAGGCTTATTACTGACTAGCTCTTACACTGAAATTAACCTATAATTCTTATTTATGTTTAGCCACATGGCTTGGTACCTTTTCTCAGTTCTATCTTGTCATCTTGCTTCCTCTGTGTCTGGCTAGTGACTCCTGAATCAGCCCTCCTCTTCCCAGAATTCTCCTTGTCTGCTTATCTCACCTCTATTTCCTGCCTAGCTACTGGCCAATCAGTGTTTTGTTTATCAACCAATCAGAGCAACATATATTCACAGCATACAGAACGACATCCCACAACATCATACTGTAAGTTGAAGGTCGCTAGCTCCCAATTCTGAGCCCAGGCTTACATTTAAATGACTTCAGATTTCAGCAATGCTCCATTTTCTTATCCATGAAGTGGGACTAATAGCAAATACTTTGATATGTTTCAATCATTAAAAATGATGATATATGATATACTCACTTCAGACTTAAAACAGTAAGGACTTAAAACAGCTAGTATTCATAGCTCCTATCATGCTGAAGATTTAGATTATGATAGTTTAAATAATTATTCTTTGTGAATTATTTCATAAAGTTTCAACCAGAATTGCATCTACCATTAATAATGATCCTTGCTTTCTTAGTTTCCAGCTAATTTTACTTTTTTAAAAAATCATTTTGACACAAATCAGAGTCATCTGGGAAGAGGGACCCTCAATTCAGGAATTGCCTTTATCAGATCAGTCAGTCTATGGGCATTTTCTTTAATGGTGGATGTAGAAGGGACTGGCTCACTGTCAGCCATGCAACCACTTGGCATGTGATTCTGGATTATATAAGAAAACAAGCTGAGCCAGCTGTAAATGGCAAGCCAGTAAGCATCCTTCTCCATGATTTCTAACTCTGATCCTGCTTGAGTTCCTGCCCTGACTTCCTTCAATGACAGACTGTGATTATGACACGAAAGCCAAACGAACACTATCCTCCCCAAGTTAGTTTTGGTTTTAGTGTTTACAACAATAGAAAGCAAAGTAGGACATAGCTTCAAATAAAAAACGCATTGTATTTGTTTTTCTGAGAAGAGAAAAGATCATCCAGTAAACCACAGGCAAAGAATGCAAGAGCAGATGCACTGAGAACATCTACTTAGGTGAGAAGAGCTCCACTAGAAGAAAAATGTACTTCTTAACCGTGAGCACTGTGGTAGTTTGACTTTAACTGGCCCCATAATCTCATAGGGAGAGTTGCACTATTAGGAAGTGTGGCTATGCTGGAGTGGTAGTGGCCTTGCTGGAGGAAGAATGACACTGTGGGGGTGGGCTTTGAGGTTTCCTATGCTCGGGATACCACTCAGTGTGTCAATTGACTTCCTATTACTTGCAAGATGTAGCAGTCTCAGCTCCAGCATACACATGCCTCCATGCTGCCACGTTCCCCATCATGATGATAATCAACTGAACCTCTGACACTGTAAGCCACCACCCCCAATTAAGTATTTTATTTTATAAGAGTTGCTGTGGTCATGGTGTCTCTTCACAACAACAGAAACCTCACCAAGACAAGCACCTAGGGCTATGTACAATCTTCCCCAAGCTGAAGCATGTCAGCAAACATAGGTCTAGATATAGATACAGGACCGTTTTCATCACTGATTATCTCTATCTCAAACTTAGAGTCAATTTTCACATATTCATAAAAAGAAATGTTGAAAAACCCTTTCTAGTTCATTTTATTTATTCCAAAATATTTGCAGGACGGAAAATATATTTTCTGGTAACCTATGTATCATTATAACAGAATTCAGATTTTTGCCCATAAAATGTATTTTTGAGTTGATTTATATAAAATGACCTGCACAGTTTCATGAGGGTTAAAAGGTTGGGTAAGACACACAGAACTATTACTTCAACTGCTGACATCTTACTCTCCTTTGCTGTGGCTAGTTTTTTGCCTTAGACAAATAAAAATGTACTTCTCAGTGCTAAGGGAACAAATACACAAAAGGCTCTAACATCCTCTCTTGGTAGAGTCTTTGGATAATGAAACCTCTTTGTTACCATGGAAATGGAGAAAAACAAAAGTTTATCAAGGACCCAGTAAGATGTGGACACAAGAGGATGGTTTAAAGTATACTTTCTATTCCAGGACACAGCTCATCTATTATTTCCAACTTAAAAAAATAGCCATGATTTTCAGAGCTCAAGATAGAAGAAATACAGCGTATAGAGAGGGAAAATTTGACTTGATAATTTTATGCAACTGGAGACTTGGTCTTGATTCCCTTCAGGAGTATTTTGAAGGCCAATAGCCACTCAATGGCTTTGTTTGCTCTATAAATATTTTTTTCACAGGCTGTGGAGGAGCATAGAAGTGATCCTATGCTCCACAATGTTTATTAAAGAGCATTCTCAAGTTCTACTTCTACTTAAGTAACCCTGGCCTCTGTAGGAAACCAGAGATAAAGCTATGTGCAATAGAGGTCAGGGTCGAGGCATGAACATGCTATTCCCTGGAAACTTATTCCTGTGTATGATTCATGCAACGGGTCATGAAGAAAGATTCAACAAGCAGCTTTCATGTAATTACGCACTTACCAACTGACATTTATCAAGCCTGAGAAGCTAAAGGGAAGAATTCTGCAGTCACTCAGGAAGTCTGAGCTCCTTCACCTCCATTCAGAAGATGCACCACATTTAAATAAGCCCCTGGCTTATTTAAATGTGAATACATGTTAAGGTGTAGTCAAAGGTGGTGTGTGTGTGTGTGTGTGTGTGTGTGTGTGTGTGTGTGTGTGTGTGTGTGTGTATGTGTGTGTGTGTGTGTGTGTGTGTGTGTGTGTGTGTGTGTGTGTGTAGTTAGAGAAGGCCAAGGTAGCAGGTACACTGTCGGTGTTTAACAAGACAGGACTCTGTGTCAGAAAGGCTAGACCAGTGCAGTCCAGGCCATTAATAGATCGGAATTTCAAGATACAGCAAGTTAGTATGACTCTACCATCCTTTGGACACCTAAAATATTTTTAGTGTTTGACTCCATTGTTCATGACATAAGGATAGTATGATACCAGTTAACATGGTAACTTAGAAGTGACACAATCTTTGGGGATTTATTTGATTTGGAAGGTGGGTATTCTTGGACGCTTCACAGAAATGTGGTGATATTTTCTTTGTAATCAAGAGTAAATTTAGTTTCCACTTTGATTTTATTTTTGGTACTTTGTCAACCATGAACAAAGTCTGTGAAAGGCCTTCCAGTTTCAAAGGAGTTTGGATTCCTAAACATCTTAGTTTACACATTTAGTGTTCTCCTAGACAATGACTCCCACAAAAAACAGAGCCTAGGACTTCTCAGTTCTTTATGATGGCCATGGTGTCAGAATAGAAGACCATACCATGCTGTGGCCCTGAAAGTAAGCTTGTTATCTGATGGATGCAGTTCCAAGGAGCTCTGACTTTCAATCACATTAAAACTGTATACCCTTTACTTTCTATAGATACCTCATCGGCCATATTTCTGTGAATTTCTCTTGATTTGGCATAGAAATAATGTGAGTGTCCTAGTCTGAGGTTTCTCAGCTGGATAAACAACAGCTTGCTCTTATTTTGATTAAGGAGAACCATTACACGTTCTTCCTCAAGCTATTAGTCTGCTGGGGACACACTATAATTTATAAGCCCTATCAAAACTTTCCCTTTAATGAAATGAATAGAAAATTAATGCACTCAGGCAGAGAGACCTTTTAGCTAATACTTTTTAGTACATTCTTCTTTGAAGTACCAGAGAACAATTTTCACTTACTGGTTATTTAAGGAGAAAAATATTCAGTCCCACTGATAGCACCTTGATTGGGTTTAGGAACAAGTACAGTGTATTGCTTCCCATGTGTAAATCATGTGCTATAAGATGGGAAAGCAAAAGCCCCAGCCTTTGAACTATAATGGCTATTTTCAGTATTACCTACCTGAGCATTTACAGAGTAATTTCAAGCATAATGCTAGATGTTATGTGTTAATAAATTTTGTTCACACTGATGTAATTTACATCAGAGTCAAGACACCGTAGCCACAAACTCTGGACGTTTTGGGTCCTGACTTTGCCTTGAAATAGGGGTGAATGTCAGCTGAGTCCTTAGAAAATGCTCTGCTGTTAGGATACAGAAATCAGTGATAATGCAATTATATTTTACTTTTTAATCATAACTATACAGCTATCTATCACTCTGGTCTTTATGAATTGGCGCTGTCTAAAAGAACAGCTCAATCTCCACATGAGAATATGATTTTACAGCTTTCATACAATCATTATTTTTCCTTGTTTATAATGACAAACAATTGTAACCAATACTTACCAATTAACTAGTTAGGTAGAATGTGAATGGCTCAGAACTGAAAGCTGCACTATGATATATAAGTAGGGCTCTTATTGTCAGTGACAAGAATCAATCATTCTTGAAATTTTATACTTACATAATAATAATAATATTTTACTAAATTAGTAAGTTGGAAAGAGTCTGCTTCCTGAGAGGTTAGCTATTTCTATTTGTGCAATTTGTTATCAACTGACTTAACTACTCATTTTTTAGAACAAAGGTAATTTTCCAACTAACAAATATTATGTTGCTAAGTATAGAAACATTGATTACTGTAGTAAAAATAATAAGTTATTTGGATCTTGTTAATATTTATGTGTTCATTAACTGCTAACATAATTTATAAATAAAATAGTGTTAAGAATAAGAAACTATTACTTGTACAAATCTTCTAAAAGGGGGTCAGAAAACAGGCAGAGGATCAAGGGTTCTTTGTTTATTATAGTTCTTCCTTCAGGATTTAGCTTTGAGGCAGTTTTGAGTTTCACAGTTGATACCACCTTTGAAAATATTCTCACAGTGATGAATAACTTCTTCCACAGAAAACATACACAGACACACACACACACAGACACACACAGACACACACACACACACACACACACACACACACACACACCCCAACACCCAAACTTCTTTATTCTTATAACTGAAAAGGAAATGTTCATTTCTCAATTAAAAGCAGCCACAGTAAAGTATTTATTTTCCCTTAATATTTTGTTGTCAAATCAGGTCACAGAAATGTACAGTTCTGTTGGGTTGTTCTTGGGGTGCAATGTCATCATTAGAGGGATGCTGTACCTTGGTATGTGGTTATCTTTCCTGTTCACTAGCTTTGATGAAAGAATCAAATGGACATTTATACTTGACCTTCTAGTGAAAAATAAGTATTATAATTTATTCTATCTGGGTTGCTTATTAGAATTTATTTGGCATAGCCCTGATCATCTTATAAAAAGCAGAATAAATTTTTTATTAGAACTGTAACAAAAATTATTCTCATATAAACATTTTAGCCATCTATAATATTTTGGGGGCTAGAGTCCCCTTCAGTCAGATTGTAATCATGTGATTACATGGTGATATATAATGCTAAAAATAGGCTTCACTTCGTATCTCAAAGTCCTCAGTATATGTGGGCTACCATTTCATTTTTTTTTTTTTTTTTTTGGTTTTTTGAAACAGGGTTTCTCTGTGTAGCTTTGCACCTTTCCTGGATCTCGCTCTGTAGACCAGGCTGGCCTCAAACTCACAAAGATCCTCCTGCCTCTTCCTCCCAAGTGCTGGGATTAAAGGTGTGCACCACCACTGCCCGGCTCACTATTATTTTTAACAACAGCAAAACCAACACTTAGACAGTTTCATTGCATGGAACACTTGATAAAATCACTTCCATAATTTTCTTTTAGGACAGATTATACATTTTGGCTTATGTTATTTTGAACATTGTAGAGGTAATAACTGCTGCCAGGATCTTTAAAATTTCTGTCTCACAAATATTTTGCTATGTAGCATATTCAAAAGGGCTTCCAAATGATGTCCTCATTTCTCACTAGTCTTATAGCATTTCATCTCTCTTTTGTAAAAAATTACATATTTATTTCTAATCACTATATATCTTCCAAATCTGAAGTTCTTATTCATCAAAAATGTTTGCTCAAATGTCTCCCAATTTCTTCTATGTTGTAATTAATGAACAATGTATACATTTCTGTTGTAACATTAATAGGTTGTTATTCAATTTTACTTTGGCTGCAATTTATAGTATGATAGGATCATCTGGCATATTCTTCTAATGTAACAAAATCACAGATTTCTTTTCTAACAAAAGTATTGATAGCTGGGTGGTAATGGTGCATGCCTTTAATCCCAGCACTCAGGAGGCAGAGTCAGAAGGATCTCTGTGAGTTCGAGGCCAGCCTGGGCTACAGAGTGAGTTCCAGGAAAGGCACCAAAGTTACACAGACAAACCCTGTCTCGGAAAAAAAAAGTATTGGCATTTATCAGTGCATAAAGCTTCTGAAAAGCACCAATAACTAGAGGCCAAACAAATTGAAAACTTCAGCAACTTTAGATAGTTGTGCATATTTATATTTTGTATTGTGTGTGTACACACACACACACACACACACACACACACACACACACACACACAAACTTTCAGTTGTGCACACCACACCATGGCATGACAGGAGTATGGAGATAAGAAAGAGGACAATCTGTTGGAATCAGTTGTTAGGCTTGACAACAAGTGCCGTTACCTACTCAGCCATATTTCTATCCTGTTACTTGAAGAATGTCAAACCATCTGACCAACTCAGCAGAAAAACTTCAATCCTGTCTCCTCTCCACTCCTACAAATTCTTTACTACTAGCAACCATTTCAACTGCTCCACTCTCCCCCTAAAATTAGGCTATACTCAATGGAAAATTTCAGAAGTGTCCTCAGTGAAACAAAGAAAATACAGGACCTGATGACATTATTTTTTTTTTTTTCTCTTTTACCACTGTCCCTAACTGTTACCACACCAAACTGAGAGGAGCTTCACATTTATGCCAGTCAGTCACCACTACCTAACAGCACTAAGAGTCCTGAACAAGAATTGCATGACAGCTTTGCAATGTGTGATTTTTATCTTAACCCCATTTATATTACATAACAAAGCAAGACCTCTGGTCTTGAAGTCTCGGTGTCATGGTCTATGAAACAATGAACATTCAGTTCCTGGCAGGAACACAGCCCTTCCTTCTCCCGGGTCCTTGGAAAAGGTTTTCCATTTTTCCCTGCCTTTGAAAACCTTGGCTTTTCTCCTGTTACTACTGCAAACAGCTCTTTCTCTGAACAACATTATCCACGACTCAGTTTTCAATATGGTAGAAAAAGAAATTAGACATGGTTAGCATTTCTTTAATTTCCTGTATTCAAATTCCCAGTTGTCCATGTGGGGCAACCATCATGACCCAAGCCTGTGACAACCATCCATATTTAACATTCGAATCACTTCTTTGTAGCATAACAAGTGAACATCATTCTTGAAAATTGGTTATTGGGATTTGAAACCAAGATCACAAAATCAAAAATTTAGTGTGCACTGATTTTATCTACTTTTTAAAGATAAGTCAAAGTTTTAAGAATTATCAAGTCTACAAACTTGGTAACACAGTTGATCTATAGTTTCAAAAACAATGCTGACACATTACAACAAGGAGTGATAAAAAGAACCACTTGTGAAAATAAAATTAAGACTTTTAAAAAATGGGAAATGATTTTTAAATTTGTTATTTATTCATAGGTAAAGCATAAAATACATACACAATGAAATCCAATATGATGTTTTGATTCATGTACCCACTCTATGATATTTAAACAGGTTGAATATACCCACCTGTTCATATTTAATTTTCCTCTTTTAATTTTTTAAAAATATAATTATATTTTCCCCTTTCCTTTCTCCAACACCTGCCATGTGTCCCTTTACCTTGCTCTCTTTCAAATTCATGGCCTCTGGCCTCCTTTTCAAAAATTTTATTATATATATATATGGGCATACAGAGTTTTTACAAGATATTTTACAAGATATATTATAAGTACATATATAATGCATATGCTCATATTAATCTTTGCTGATGCTTTTTCATTATATAAAACTTTCAACTTAATTTTATAATTTTTATGATATTATGGCATTGTACAATATTCTCTTCAGGCATATCTTAAATAAGCTATTATTATATTTAATAATTATTCCAAAATTAATTAAAATATAATAACATTTTTCCCTTTCCTTTCTCTAATGCCTGTCATGTGGCCATTCACTTTGCTCTCTCTCTCAAATTTATGGCCTCAGGCCTCTTTTTCTTTAATTTCTTTATATCTCCAAGGCTGATTAGCCTACATATATCTGATACTCTTTAAATATTTAAACTGAAAATGCTTAAAGTGACTGGAATCAAAGAGCAAAATCAGCAAATACTTCAGAATTGTGATTCCTGCTTCAAATAATTATCAGAAATTTATTTTAGTTATTCATTATTGCAGAATAATTTTTAAATTAACAACAGTAGCAAAGAACCAACTTACAACCCCCAAAGTATAGGCACCCTTATCCAGGTCAACAGAGCGAGGCAAACAAGAGGTTGATTCAAAAGTCTCTGCCCAATTTCATTCCACAGCCAGGTCTTTATGAGTGAGTAGTTATGGAAGAGATCCTAAAAAAATAAACTGTGGAAACATTTCAGTAACTTAATTGGGACTTTGCAAGGCTCTCAAAGCCTGCATTGTTGTAGCCTGCTCTCATCAAAGGCCATGATTCATCTTCAGGAATGGTGCTATTCAAACCCTTCAGCCATATATCTCAGGAATTTACTTCCTAATTACACTGTATGCCTTATAAACACTTTGTTTAGTCATTGGGTGGCATGATATTTTAAGTGGGTAAAGCAAATTGATCTGACCATTATTTTGCAAAGTTCTTACTTAACACTTGCCACATTTAGGTTATAGGAGCACATTGCATTTTTGTTCTGGAAAATGTCTTAATCTACTGATGAATTTATCATTGGCTACAGTGCAGGAAAAATATATGCATATCTAACCTTGCATATGTCAGTGAGACTGCTAGCTCTGTTTAAATTCCAGGATGTATTGAAATGGCAAATGCCACAGCTCCTACCAGAAGTGAGTAACTACATCTTCCACAAAGAACAATACTATCACAATTTGTATTTTGCCTCTGTCTTTGAACAAGCACAGGAGTAGATAAAAGGAATCCAGGGTTGCTGAATTTCATCTGTGAAGAGATTCTACAGTGATCTCTTCTTGTAAGTTGACAAGATCTTAGATGTTATATGAAGAAAATAATAAAATAAAATAAAAGCAATTTTGGAAGTAAAATCACTAGGTAATTGCAATAGATTCAACTCTGGAACAATATGTGAGGTATTTTTTTAAGTTTTGATTATTGTCTTTTTTAAGCTTTGATTACTGTTGCATGTCATGATGTGTATTGTGAATGTACATGCCATGGTGTGCATGCATTGGTCAGAAGATAACTATGCAGAATTCATTCTTTCCTTCCATCTTTGCATGGTTCAGTGGGGACCAAACTCAAATTACTAAACTTATACAGCAAGAACTTTTATCAACTGAGCATCTCCCTGGTCCCAACGACAGAATTTTTATTTAGAATATTGTTTTTATGTGGTTCAGAATAGTACTTACCATAAACAGCAGTATTTGATTGATGCTCAGGTACAACATATTCCAATTAATATATGCCACCAACCCATGAACATTATCTGATGTTGTTTTTTCCTAGGTGACAATTAGTTAAACATGATATTCAGTAGTAATTTACCTTGTCACATGCATGTTTTAAAACTGCTGTTTTGAATGGAATGTGTCGTAAAAATATATGACATAGTGACTTAAATTTAAAACTTCCAGTATGGTGCATAAGGTTAATTGATACAGAGGATGAGTAGACCTAGCAAAATGATTATGAAGTTGCACTAGGCAAATATAAAGTCTAGGGGAAAAAATCAAAGAGTAACAACTTAACCAATCTGCAGTTGTTAAACAGTTAGACTCTATTAAGGATATAACATGCTTTCTTCCATGTAAGAGAATGAAAAATTCAAAAATACATCCATTTTTTTAGTTACTGTGTTATGTAATGGAAGGTAAGTATATTAAAAACGATAATACAGTAAACAAGTGATATGAACAATATGTAATATATACAAAACCCACACTTGTATGTTTGCATCCTGTCACTAAAATTTACTGCAATTTTATTGCAAGTTTAAGAGTTAGAACTCTGTCAGTATGTGAAAATTTAATAAATGTGTGGCCTTTTCCAGGTTTCAAGATTTTACTCCAGTGAATCTGAAACTTGGTTTATAAAGAAAGATTACAAAGTAATCACTTTAACTTCTAATGAAGTAATTGCCAGATAGAAAAGTGGCCATCTATTTAAACATACCAAGAAAAAGAATAAGCTAATGATGAACACTAGGCAATTAGGATAGATAAATGTCAGCTGGAAACTGTGGGATGCTTTACTGAGTTCTTTCTTGTGAGAGATGAACAGTCCAGCCCTTGAAACGGCTTAACTACCACTTTTCCTTCCTGATTCACTTTCCATTTGGTCTTACTCAACAAGGTTGGATATTGTCATTTAAAATATATCTTTCTATGTAGGCTTGACAACACTATTGTTGCCATGTTCTAAAGACTTCCTTTTCTGAATTTCTTCCCCATATACTTATAACATTGAGCAGATCCCATGGCCTCAGCTGTTCCTATTTTATCCTTTGCCTTAGAAACCTCACATCCTCTCTTGATGTCAGCTATCCCATGGATACGAGGACACCAAATAACTATCTATAGCCTTTTCCTCCTTCCCAACAGTTACATAATTCGGATATGCTGACATCATTTCCAACTCAAGACCATTAAAATTCAGACAAATCATCTCCTCTGCAGCTATATCATTCATACATGATCCTAAGTTTGGTCACTGGTAATAATTTCTCTATCTTCATGTTCAGAATGCCCCCATCAGCTATAACTGATACAGCGAACTCCACTTCCCTCAATCAATGTGAACTAAACAATTAAGTCAAAAGCTGAGGCTAAATGTTTCTTTTCTAGAATCTCTAAGCTTACCTTCTCTTCATCATTCCTGGTGCCCTCATATAAAGACCTAAAATTTTTGTTACAGACTGTTGCAGCTTGGGTCCATTTTTCAGATGAGTTCGAGATTATTCTAACGATATATTCTTTTCTTTGTGAGGTATAATATAATTTGAGGAGACCAAATGTTTTGGACTCACCACACTACTGTAAAATATATGCACATCAGCTACAACAGTCACTAGATTAACTAGTCTTAGAACTAATTATTTGATGTCTGCTGTCTACCCCCTCTCTACACCACAGGGTTATGAAGCACTGTGAACATAGTTCCGAAGGTAAGTGATGACTGTTTGTCATCATTGTTATTCCAATTTCTTCATTAAATGTTAACAACTTTCTATGTGTTCTAGATGACAAATTAAAGCCTTTCACTAAACCCTATGTTCTCTGTATAGTCTGGCTTCATGCAAACATTCATTCAATTAGTATTTACTAACATTTGTACTTTTTGTTCCAGATGGAGATGGAAGAGGGGAGGCAAAACAACATTTGAAATTGTACTTTCTATTTTTGGTGACCTATGATTTTCATCTCTTCTTCAAACCTGTTTTCCTTTCTCTCCATTTTGAAAATACTACTTATTTTAACAACTTACTCGGGCTTTATTTGTTCCCAAACAAGATAGAACTAATCAGCATTTTATGTCTCTTGAAGTTTTGAGAAAAAAATAAAAGTACTCCTCAAATAAATTTTGAAGGGAATTTTATGTTATGCCACTTGGAGATTAACATTGCACATTAATATTTAGTGGGTTCTGAGATGGCCTAAAAACTTTTAAGCATGGTATCCCAAATACCTTTGAAGCTGAGACATTTTATTTCCCTTTAGAAGCCAATAGAGGGCTAATGATGAATATTCCAGAGTTGAAAACACAATTGAAAATCTTTTTTTAAAATTTAAAACCATTATAGAAAGAATTTGCTACATAATTCTAAATTTCAAAAGTGAATTCAAGTAAATCTCAAACTGATGGCACACAATCTTTTCTATCACATATGAAGCTCAGGATATATTACGAATGAAATAACAAAACGTTAAAATATTTATGGGCCCTGGATTCTGCTAAGTGTCAGAGAACTTGTCTAACATATCCGAAGTGGGATGAGATCCCCAGTACAGCCAAAAACCAATATTTAGTTAAATTCCCTGTTGACTAATACAGCTGCATCGATGACAACTCTATAGCCAGGAAAAACAGATTTTTTAACAGCTTTTTAAAAGGAAGTATATTGCAGTTATTATACTCCTCTTATTTTTCAACGTAATTATTAGTGTGACACCAGCACCACTAAGTAAAATAAGTCAAACCGAGGACTGGCTGAGGTTTTACTGTAAGTTCCCTCATTCATAGACTGATTCCTTACTATCAGTCTACAATTCTATGCTCCACTGCACACACTTCACTCTTCAGCTCCTAAATTCCAGGTTCTCTTTTACAATTAGAAAACAAAACCCCATCTTTACTCTTTTTTTATATGCTTTAAACTAAAACAAAGCAAGAAAAGTACATGCTGGCATAAAACAAATAAGAAAGAGACTTAATTAAAAACCATCTCAAGACTGACACCCAGTCAATGTGGATGTCAGATAATTCAAATAACGGAACCACTGCTGCTTGAGATATTATTTAAAATGTAAGCACCCTGCTATCAATTCAATTAAAAAGTAGTTAGGACTATATAGACTAAAGATAATTAGTATATAATTAGTGAGTTGAGAAGAGAACATTTCTGGAAATATTTGCTTTATGTTTGCTCATTTAATATAATTCTCATTAGATCATACTCTGTGCTAGGACAGCAGGTCATTTAAATCCAAATGACTATTTTATAATAACCAAACATGAGTAATACGAGTAGTAGAAAATGAAATTAAATGTTAACCAGTGGAATTTGTTTCTAAGTTGTCAGTTGATGTCTCAGTAGTTACAACATCCTAAACAAAGGGCAGGCTTGTCTTTATTTTTATACATTATAGTATTTTGAGAAGATTTTGTTTTTGCCTATGAAATACTTGACTCACAGAAGTAAACAGTTTAAACTTCTATCTATATTTTATTGAAGGTAGAAAGTGGAAATGACCCTAAAATACAGTAATATTAGGCTTAAAATCTCGATGGCACATGAAATACTCACTTTGCTAAGGGTTAGTCTTTTAGATTGGTTTCCCAAATCTGTCTTGATAGATTTCACTTCGTAAGATTTTTTTACACATGCATTTATTGGAAGTGAGAATTCCTTCCTGTCCTTTTATTAATGCTTTACTATATATGTTTTGCTATTATCAAGTAAATAGTTATCTTTCAGAAGCTAGAATTAAAGTCCATTAAACTAAACCACTAGAGGGCAAGCAACACTGAGCTCAGTCATAAAATGGGAGTGACTACAGCTCTGAAAATCACTAGTTCCATTGAATATTCTCCTCCCTCTCTCTCTCCCTCCCTTCCTTTCTCTCTCCTCCCTTCCTCCCTTCCTCCCTTCCTCTCTCCCTCCCTCTCTTCCTTCTTTCCTTGCATCTTTCATTCTTTAACGCAAAAATCTTGCATCACTGTGCACTATTTGCCAGCACAGTTAATACAAGATTAATGTCAAATCACCCTCCTGTGAGCCTTGGTTCTAATTCTACTTCATTGTATGTACAATTTTATGTACATAAATGTATGTATATATATATATATATATATGTATGTATGTTTGAAAATGTTTTAATATACTTTATCTAAGATTTCTATCCTTAATAATTCATCTTTAGTTTGCTGTTGTAAGTAGGGTGTGCTATAATGAAATCAGACATCCACTGCTGCCATACAAGTAGGAGATGTGTACCTTAGACCTTCTCAGACTCACCACCAGGGAGATACTTTGATCATAAAGAATATTAACAGAAAAGTTATAGGATGGAAACTTTGATGAAATCTGCTCAGTAGTACTGTCTAAAATTTGTGTCAACCTTCTCCTAACCCAGTTTCTACCTTCTTTTACTGGGCAGACCGGTATGCTTACACAGACATGTAAGTGGTTGAGTAGTCACAGACAATCAGCTTCTTCTTCGGGTCCCCATTAGCCATGCCCTGAGAAAGGGGTGAAGTGATTTCATAATTTCTGATCAATAGAAAAGGACACTGATACCCTGGGGATATTGATTCAGAAAGTCAGAAAGAATAGCTGGGAAGCACTTCCAGTGATAGAGGAGTTAATGATTTTGTGATTTATCCAAGAGAAACACCCTACAACCTTTGATAATTGCAAGGCAGATAGAGGCGCTGCTGGCCCTGTCAAATTAGCAGGAGTCAAAGCCATGCGCCATAAAGAGGTTAGCAATCCTGTGCATCTTTAAGTGTGTGTGTGTGTGTGTGTGTGTGTGTGTGTGTGTGTGTGTGTGTGTGTATCAGCGGGGGGGGGGGGGGGGGGGGGCGGGGCGGGGCGGTACTTGTTGTCTAAGGACAGAATACTTTAAATCCGTGTTAATCTTAGGATCAAAAGTACTTTTTTAACCTTAATATTTTTATAAAATTTTAGAAATGCCAGGCTGGTTCTGCTGAATTACTAAGGGAAATTAAAACTCTCTTTTTTAAAGTTATTGAAAAAAGAGGTATAGCACTAATATTTTAAATACTAAGTACTCAACATAATCAAAATACATACAGAGGAAGAGGTCTAGAAAGATGTAAAAATTCAAAAAATTTCACCACCAAACAACAATCTTTGTCTATGGAATGGAGGGCTTCTTCTCCTTATATTTAAATAAAACTTTCCACTCAGAAGAAACCTGAAGAGCTACTCTTCCATTCTATGGCAGAACTGAATTACCTCTCAGGTACATCAACACACTACAAGAACACTTCTTGAAGTGTTTCCTTTTATGTGATGTAGAAAAACAGGAATTGAGAACCATGCAATGGGGGAAATCAACAAAAACAGAAATCTGTATCAATGACCTTGCAGCAACAAGGCAGATATCGGCATCTGAGAGTTGAGGGAGAGCATGATGGGCCTTGTTCACATAAGAAGGTTGCTTGTGAAGATCCTATGGTGTTGGCAGGGAAATGAAGGAAAAACAAAGAAAACATTTTAGATGAGGGAGGAAGCACCATGCAGGTACTGGCACCAACTGGCTTGAAAAACATGAGGAGGGAATGGAGAAAGAGGCACTGGACAGAACAGGAAGGGCTCTCCTATTGCCTCTAGGTATCTGAACTTTCTTTGGTTAGTGTCAGTGGACTGACTACTGAAAGGTCCAAGCTGGAACTTGAGAAGCAAGTAAGTAAAAAATATGGAAAAAAAATACTTGTCCATTTCATAGTTGTGAATACACACATGCACATGCGCACGGCTGAAAGTATAAAGAGAAGACCGCAGTGAGGCAATTATGCTTATTGACAGAGAACTTTTCAACCAAATAGCAAGAAGTTCTCCTGCATAATTAGTTATTGTTTAATTCCCTTTCTCAGAACAATGTACTGTGAGAAAAAGATAGTTCACGGTTTTAGAAAGAGTTCGTATGCAAATAGAGCTGAGAACTTCAAATTTCATGCTTACAAACCTCTGCAAATCAAATCCCTCTCCCACCAGTGTGCTTAAGTGATGATATCTCTTTATTTGTATCAGTGTCTCAAAGCTTACCATCTCTCACATGTCAATATGAATTGAATTGTTTTACCTCAGCTTATATTTGCTTCTGTAAGGACTGTGATCAGTTAAGTTTTCAATGTTTTTATTCTAGGGTAAGGGAGACAAACATGTTATTTGGTACTACCAAGTAAATTTAATTTTTATTTGGTTTTTAAAATAAAAATTAAAACTTAATTTTTAAGTAATAAAAACTTTTTCAGAGATGCTGATCGAATAATGTAGGCAATATTTTAAGGATACAATAGTCTATGATAAATTAATAAACTCACCATACATAAGTTATGTGTTGTATATGATTTATTCTTTGACAAAGGTGTCCCTCTGGGAACAAAAGAAAATGAAAAAGAAACCCCCACTCATAAACGTAAGCAGCTATTTTTCTAACAGAGGTTCCAGGGCAACCTCTACAAGTGGTTTGACAAATCTAGTTTTTGTCACAGTGTTAAATATGTAAATTATCCTGAGTGACCAAGGCTAAAAGCAAAGTGACAGTTGAGTGTGACTGCCATTAACTGTGGATCACATCCCTGCATGTAATGCAATTATATGGCAGGAAACAACTAATGTGGGCTGCTCTGGTGGGAGAGGGGAGAAAATATTGAATTTTTCTTAATCTATTTATGTTTTGCAATAGGGGCATTAGCTAGATGGAGGTTGAGCATGCCAGGCACACTCTTGCTTGGTGTGCTAAGTGGTGCCTCCATTCATAACGTGATAAGAAGGTAATGGTTAGAGAAACAAATACATTATAATCTCGCTGAGTTAGAGGGCAATTTTCTCTTACCAACTTCTCTTCTGTTACACCAGCCAATGATATAGACAAAATCTTTCAGACTCATGCTGCTCTGCTAGCATGAGTAAGCATAAACAATTCTTCTCTTTTTCCCTCAAAAGAAGAAAAATGTTGAAAATTTCATGGTGACCCATGAATTTCCTCACAAGTTCAAGCTTTACATATTATCGAGACACATGAATAGAATATTTAAAATTAACATTCCTTAATGTTTTGTTTATATTTCTAGATTAATGATAGACAGAAAAACAGACATACAGATAGATAGACAGATAGACAGATAATAGAGAGAGAGAGAGAGAGAGAGAGAAAGAGAGAGAGAGAGAGAGAGAGAGAGAGAGAGAGAGAGAGAGAGAGAGAGAGAGAGAGAGAGAGAGATAAAACCAAATTTAAGAAAGAAATAGATGAACAAGGTTGGGTGCTAAGTAACAACTTCAGTGTAGCTTGGCTTAGATACTCTGGGAGTTTGAAAATTCAAACAAGTATATTTTTCTTGGATGCAGTAGATGGTTAACCATCATGACATATCTCTTAATGTGTATATAAATTGTTTGGACAGTTAATTTGTTTTTAATTTTAGAACTGATAAACCGCTTGTCTGACAATTTGAACTTTAAAGCACATCACTTGTATAATGTGGGGCTCTATAAATACGTGCTCTCCTTTGCTTTGGGCAGATGGTGCACTTCAGAGTCAATGTCAAATCTGTTAACTTGGGCACAGATAAACTCCCTGTTTCTGGACATGGATATCTGATACTACCCAGTTTCATCCTTTCCAGTAATTTAGCTCTCATTTCCCCAACGTCGCTTTCCCCAGAATGTGTTTGTGCAAGACCAGGGTTCAAAAATTATCAACTGCATATAATAACCCAAGACCAAATCTATAACAAAAAGCTTAATATGTTAAAGAATGGCACAAGTATAAAATGTACATTTTTGTTTAAATATTTGTTTAGTTTATATAACTAAATTCGGGTAAGACTAGGTGAAAATCATGTTTCTCATTTGGTACAATCATAAAACAAACGAAGGCCTTTCAGAATGTTGGTGATTAGTCATAATGCCTGACTAATTTACAGACTCTAGTTCTGGCAAATCTCAGCAGGGGATTAGAATGTTCTACACAGGCAATTCCTATGAAACTTCTGGAAATCAAGCATTTTACCCCCCATAACCTTCTTTGGCAACATCCAAAAATTATGATATATTTCAGCTACTATTTCTGTCCTTCAAGACAATTATTGTAATCACAATTAAATAATGATCTATGCAACTCTCCACTGCTTTTACTAGACTTTCTAGTATATAAAATCAATGCTCTGCAAACAGCAAGTACTCAGTATTTCGTAAATAGATAAATATTTTAATAGTGATTTATTCCTTGTTATTTTTCCATTTCTAGGACATAGTATCTTCATATATTTAATTTGTATATAAAGATAGATTTTTATAATACATAAATATTAGATCAACATCAACTGCTTTATTTATGTAACATGGTAATCCAGATTCAGAAAGAGCTTCAAGAATTTCTTCTCACATAATCTATGCCTCTCCTAATATACATGTCATGACATATAATCATGCCACAGTAGTCATGGAGCAGGCTCTTTTCACTTCTTTAAAAAAATCATTACAAGAATCTGAGTGAGGTACAGTTATGTCTAACCTTAAATCCTGCTAGGCAATATTAATAGAAATGATTCTGAGCAGCCGTGGTGTCCAAATGAAATTCCAATGATAAAATCCACAAAGCTCACTTAGTATTCTTCCTTTTTTAAACCAGATTTTCTTTGGTAAACCTGGTTTATTTTTTAGCTGAATGCAATGGATCATTGAAAGCATCTAAGGATTTCTACACAGTAAAGAAGTGACTGTTAATCATGGATAATGCAGCTAAATAGCTGTAATCATGATGGATAGCTAATATTCAAAAGACTCTGGAGAGTGGTCTAAAGAAGAACACGTATCTCATCTAGCAGGACTTTTATTAGAAAGGGTGCATCTTGAAACAAAGATAAATTTTTGCACACACCACAAAAATCATTTGTAGCAATTCTTACTTTTAGAGTTCACAATTTTCTATTCTAGGGTTCACTGGTGGCGTTAGCCAAAGTGGAAGTTGACAGAATCAAGATGGAGATGGATAGAGATGTCTTAGAAATATGTGTAAACATCAGCCAAATACTTCCCTAACTGATTCATAGTGTATATGTATATCTGTATTGACACTATATGTGTCAAGATATGCTTTATTAAATAACATTTATAAATTGTGCGTATATACTTAAGTGAGAAATAACTATCTGTACATACTTTGGGACTACATTCCCCCCCCCCCCCCCCCGCCCCCCACACAAAGGCCTTGCTCTCTCTCAATAATATGAAAATAATTTTTACCCATATTTTTAGAGTGGATCTTTACAGTAGATTGGTTGTATTCAATTATTGTCATTTGAATAAACATAAATTATAGCTGGGTATGGTGGCACACACCTTTAATCCGAGCACTTGGGAGGCAGAGGCAAGCAGATCTCTGAGTTCCAGACCAAGTTGGTCTATAGAGTGAGTTCCAGGACTGCCAGGGCTACACAGGGAAGCCCTGTCTTGAAAAAAAAAAAAGTACTTAAAATCAGAACATTTATGGCATTGGTATAAAATATCTCCGATTGAGCTAACATATGAATCTTAACAGAAGTGTCTTAAATATACTAATTGAAGATTCTAAATATAAAAAAAGAAAACATTATTGACTTGGACAGATTTTGTTTATTTGTTTGTTGTTTGTTTGTTTGTTTTTTGTTTTTTTGTTTGTTTTTGGAGACAGGGTTTCTCCATGTAGTTTGGTGCCTGTCCTGGGCCTCACTCTAGATGAGGCTAGCCTCGAACTCACAGTGATCCACCTGGCTCTGCCTCCTGAGTGAGATTATTTTTTAATTTCAACCATTCTTGGATCCCTGAGATTCAGCTGGACCATCAGTCTAAGTGTGAAATGAGTAAGTTTGGAGCTCAGCTGATATTTTCAGATAGTGAAAATCAAATGCTTGTTTTCTGAGATCCCCTGTTAGCACCTAGAGAGAGCTCATGGATGAACTTGTATGTGCACACCTAGCATGGTCAGCTGCCCTCTGCAGGGTACACATAGGAGCTTTCTAAATGGAGGTAGTAATGGATCTGCAAAATCTCCCACTGATTCCAAAGCTTCCCTAGCACTGCCCCCAAGTCTACTGCTCTTGTCATTGTGTTCATCAGCCTGGATAATTGTTGTCACATCAATGTTGGCATCTGGTGTTTATCTTCTTGCAGAACCAAGCAGCAGAAGGCTCCATTTCGAACACTCATTGTAAAATCTCTTCTTAGACTGACACTTCCTATGCCCTGAAGGACTGACAGTGAGTGCCACACGGGGAGAGCAGGATGAAAGAGAAGCAAAGCCTCCAGGATGGAGGATTATAGGCAGCACCATGGGATGAGAAGGCTCAGAAAGGTTCATGGCTCCATCATTCACTATTTTGTTCCCTGTTAAGTGGAGGGAAAACATTAACACCTATTTTACCTTCAACACAGGATAATTATAGTGGTTACATAGCATAATATATTAATCTTGCTTTATAAATGATGGACCCAGAAAAAACTACTAATAATCCTAACTCTTACGAAAATGTTTAACTCCAATTTAAGTTCAAGATTGTATTACTCCTTAAATAAACTCAGAGAACTCCTGTTTCCTCTAAATTTGATACTTACTTCTTTGAAGTTATCATCTTTATTTTTTTATTCCCTTATGTCTAAACCTAAAAATTACAGGATTTATAACCCCCAGTATCTAAAACTGAGTTACACTTATCATGTGTAGATGTCTGACTGTGATACCTTGTACCAAGTGCACACAGTTGAAAGGAGAAGAGGTTGTGCCAGTTTTTATCATAAACACACGTAATACCTAAGTTTGTAGCAACACAGAAAAGAGATAAAACAAGCAAATAATAATCAGAGTAAGTGCTCTTAAAAATATCACGATAAAACAACAATTCTAGGAATTAAACTAACAAGCTAATATTCTTTCCAGTATTATATTGCAAAGTATTTTCTTGTTATAAAAAGCTATGGTTGGGGTAGAGTTTTAAACGAAAGTCCACCCTTAAGAAGAGACATCTGTTTTTTTTGGCACGATCCCATTTCTGTTAGGGGGTGCAAACATGTCCTTTCTGAGAATGTGCCACTGATCACAAATTCTGCATTTCAGCACTGTTTCTAAACATACAGTAAATTACGTTAAGTAACTCACTGAGTCTATGATTTAGGCTTTTTTTTTTCCTTCAAGCAGGAAGATGTTTGCTCCAAAAAGAATAAACCAGTAGACAAATCATGTTTATAAACTCTGCAAGCGATATGAGTGACTTTAAAACATCTGGGAGACGTTAGAGATTGCATTAACTCTAATCAGGAATCATATTATGGCAGAAGGTGTTTTTTTTTTCCTTCTTCCTTTTCTTCTTCTCCTTTTCTTAATGAGGAGTAAAGCCTGAGATAGTAAATGTGTTACTCAACATAACCCTGCAGTCCTTGTCCAGGAACTGATAAAGCACCAGAGACGCTTGGCCCAGCCAGATTTCAGAACTGAAGCAAGTATCCTTGTTAGTATTTGATCACTGGTGCTGGTGATTGAGAAACAAGGCCCATTCTCTCACTGCAGATAAATCACAGGCTGCCTCACATCCAATATTTACATTTAACAAGATCCTTCTCCCTTTCTTCTTGCCACACTCTATCCATGAATAGAGAAAACAGAGTAGAGGTCACTAAAGATAAAACTCCATATGCAACAATGAGATCAAAAGTCCAAAAACCTGGTAAAGATGCTATTAAACCCAGGCAAACTACATTAAAAATTACTTCAGATGTGCACACTCTTAAAGAAAACTGTATGGTCTAATTTAAAATGTATAAATGTGAAAGAAGGCCAAAGAAATTGACTCTACCTTTAGGAGTTTTCCTTGGAAAAGACTTAGTCATAAGTTTCAACATACAAGAAAAAAATGTTTTTCAGTTACTTCATCTTTAATAAGTACATTTTTATTTAACTTACAGAAAAGTAACCAAACAAGATTGACTTTGTGTGGAGCTTGCGTTCAACGTGTAATCAAATAAAACTCTAATAATTAATATTTGCTAAAGTGGTTGCTTTTCTAAGAGTCAGTGCTTCATCAATAACTTTGCATTGTATTTTTTAAAGACATATAAATGAGGTTTGTTTAGTGAGAAAAGTATTGACTTGGGTGTCATAACACTAGAGGATTAAAGGCACTGATTTAAAGTAATATTTCCCAAAGTCACCTTTGAAAGGGGGAAAGGGTGAGTGTGGTAGGGGATAGTCCTATATTTGAAACCAAACTTCCAAGGATCATCCTTTCAAAAATATCCCTCCAGGGTTAAATCGACACATGGAAATGTTGCTTTAGGCCATACAGAGAAAAACAAGAAAGCTAATGGAAATTCTGAAAATTATTAGGTGGGTCCTGCTTAACTTTAATGGCTAACTGGAAAAAAGTAATCCCAGTAATTAATACAAAGCACTTCAGAAATGGGAATGGGTATTCGCATGTGAAAGCAAGACTAGAAACTCCCAGAGGAGTAAAATCCATTTGTAGAGAGAAAACAGAGACCTGCCTTTAGGCCATGCACCACCCTCATCATTTCAGTGTGATTAAATGATTTTCATCTTTTATAGACCATAAAATAGACTAGATTATCTCATTATCAAACCATCATCATTACTGCTGCTCAGTGTCCCAAAATATTGCTGCCCTTACTTAGAAAACTTTATCAGAAAAGAAAATGCTATCAAACACATGCCTATAATGCTCCCACCTACCCATGCCCTGTCGTTAAAAAATTAAAATAAAACCCAAATAACATTTAATCCTTCAAATTTTGATTTGTGTAGTATGTTGACAGGAATGTCTTACACTAAAGTAAAATCAACCCACTTGTCTAACTACTTTCCAGCCAATACTTTTCTATATCAATGCAAGAGATGGAATTAATTGGAGAGTGTTCATTAATTCTGTTTTAATTATCTTGAGTGCATAAGGGAACAGAAAGCAGAGACTTCATGGATTTCCCATTTCTTCCTATGTCTGCCCTACTTACCTTCAAACCTAGATTGCACACAGAGCTGAAAGTATTTTTGTCTTGCGTAACTGCAGATACCTGCATCTTTTATAGAGGTTGTTTATAAAAAAAAAAAAAGGTCACAGCACATGTTGACTTAATAATGAAGGAGATCCACTCCCGGAAGAACAATTAACCCACATATTACCAGTGCCAAAAACCTGGGAAATATCTAAAACCATCCTAGGAGAAATTCCGAGATTGATTCCTAGTGTTTCCAAGAGGCTGCACACACAAGAGTCTCTACTCAACCTCCAAAATCTTTGAGATAAATACAAGATTGAAACTGCAAAGGGTTAAAATGACTTTCCCTAAGTCACAGAGTTCAGTAAGTCTGAACTTGACAGAAATATCTAGGTCATTTTCTGGACCACAGGGCTTCTTCATACAAAGGGAAAATATAGTTACAGGTGCATCTTTGTTATGTCATTGTTCCAAATTAATTCATTTTAAAGTGATGAAGTTTAACATAAGATTGAAATGCAAGGTTAAAATTCAGCATTTAAAAACAATTTATGAGCCATTGATTCACTATATTTATTGACATTATATTATTTACTATGTCTCCAAAATTACAAAATGATAAAAGTATATTTAAAAATGTACTAACTAAAAAGCTTTTATCTAAACTCTGATATGAATGCTTTTGTCCAAAGAGCTATACATTATTTCTTTGTATAAAGGATCAAAAATGGAGCATCAAATTTAGATTTATGAAGTTATCAGAAACTATATTCTGGAAAGAAATACTTTAAGTCTATTTTCTTAAATGTTAATCTCTGTACCTTTCATTCCTATATAGTCTTGTGAGGATTCTCCTAGCCTAACACTCCCCACAAAAACACCAATGAAGACATCAGTTAATGCATTTCCATAGACCATGTGGCTTAAATAATAGGAATTTGTTTTCATAGTTCTGGAGAATGAGAGTCTGAGATCCAGGTGTAGCAAGATTGTTTCTTGGTGATGGCCCACTTCCTAGGTATGTCCCACAAGGCCCGTCATTGACACATGTACTCTACTGTCTCTTCCTGTTTGTTTTTGATATGTAGTCTAGGCTGCCCTAGAACTTATTACCATCCTTCCTCAGCTTTCTCAGTATTGAAATTGCAGGCAAGTATCACATGCCTGACTCTTACTCTTTTTATAAGCACACAAATAAGTTAAGAATTCTATCTTCTGAGTTCGTATAATGCTAACATCTTCTCCAATGTTCCACTTGCACAAATCATCCCATGGAAAATCAGTATGCTAATCTATAAGCTTGGGAGGAGAGAGGTATTTAGTTCCTAGTAAACATACATAGTAAAAAAATGTGAGGAAGGGCCATAAATCCTCATAATGTGTTCCAAGCTACTCATTAAAATATCTGGACTCTACAAATCAATCATCATATTTTTACAGTTTTTATCCAGTTTTATAGTTGAGGGAATACACGGCCAAGTAAAATGGTTAAAATATGAAAAAGTCACCATAATTTTCTATTTAATTTTGTCATTCAGCTGGGTCTTGGCTTGGTGAATGAGAAAACTGGCAGTTACAAACTGTTGAATTTAACCTAATGAACATCAAACTGAAATTAAATCACAAATATATACCACCTCTTTGGGAAAAGTTACAAAACTTCTTCCAGTAATTTATCTCCGGACCAATTTTATTGTATATACTAAATAATAATCAATTTTCCAAGATGATCTACAAATAATTATCTTACTGAACAACTGCTTGTTAAAAATAGCCATTATTTGAACGTTATATAGATGTATAACATTTATACTTGGATTTAATCTATTAAATTATATATGTAAAACATTATAAAAGAAGCTCTCAATAGGTCATATATTAGCATGCTAAAAACAACCAGAAGCTATGATCATCTAAATATGAAATGCTAACATTTTTCAATAAAAACAGAGCAAGTGTGATTAAAAAACAAAAGCCATTGGGTAAAAGGTAGTGGAAGGAAAGGAACATGATATTACATGTGAGTGAACAGGGAGCCAGGGAGATGGGCCAGAAGTTCACTAAATATTACCAACTTAATCCTTACGAAGGAACTAACATGAAAATAATCCACCAGGAATATTGTTATTTGTTTATAATCTATGGAGAAAAATGTTCTGTATTTTCATTTAGTCTTTAAAGGTTCAGTGTTGAATCAGCCTCCAAAATTACATTAGGTGTGTTATCACCATTAGCCCCTATACTCAGAGCTCTCATAACTCCCTGCAGAATTATTGAAATCACTATCATATCTCTTTTTCTACTATTAGTCAGGTTTTAATCTTTACCAGCTACTTTCAAAGACAAAAGCACATATTCTTAGAAATATGCTAACATAAATGTTAGGTCCCAAAGACCCCAAAGTCTTTTCTGGTTTCTGGCTTTGCACGATCTCGGGCACCACCAGAGTGAAGCAGAAGACAGAAAAAGCTTCCTACTCATCAGTGGAGGCACTAAAGCCTGCTTATTGGAAGAGCTGCATGAAGGGATTCTGCGCAAGAGACTGAGCGGGCTCCCCAACTGAGGCCGTGGGGGATCAAAGGACCGCAGCGGATCAGCTACAAACGAATGCAGTCAAGAGTTCAGGCTTCCGCCTCATCTTCTGGGAGCCACAGAACATAAAGGGCCACGAAGAGTTCTCACCCTGAAGAAGCCTATCAGGTGAGATTGCTCCTCATTTACCCAAAGGGATTCTTTATAGAAGGGAGTGGGCAGCTGTGAGCCTTTAGCAGTCAACATCACCTCAGCAGGGTGCTGTGTTCACTGGGCCAGTAAAGGAGATCAGAACCAGAAGAAACAGCCTCCACTGCAGCATCACTCCTGAGAGACCTCCCATCCCCTTCTCTTAGGCACAACTGATCATCTGTGCACGTAGATGGAAGGGCAGAGGGGAAACTATGGGGAGATAATGCAATTCGATAAGGAATGAAGTGCAACTTGGTATCTGTTTGAGGTAAAGCTTATAAAAACACACACACAGCTGTATTGTGGCGCAAGAGAGATAAAGTAATGAAGAAAAGTTTAAGTTCAACAAGTTCTGTTACAGTGACAATGATACTGTTGTATGTTAAATAGGAAGAATAAGATAATGTACATTTTACAAATACAGTTAAAATGATATAAAAATCACGTATGAACTTAGTCATCAGAGTTATAACATATACATATATATATCTATATATAGAGAGATATATATATACTAAAGCAAGTTGTAATAAATGTCAAATGCATGAATCATCTAAAAAATTTTTTAAGCCTTAATTTAATGTCTATTAAAGGTATTATTTCCCAGAAACAAAATGAGAAAATATGCATGTCAACCCAGCTAGGAGCCAACTAAATAAGCAGTTAGAATTATATTAATGTAAAGACGTGATTTTAAATTGTAAAAATTATTATAGTCTCCCTTAAAGTAATTATTACTTTATATGTTTGACTTAGTTACAAAGCCAAATACCAAGCTTTGTACAAAGTTGCTCTTCTCCTCTTGAGTATAGTAATTTACATCGTGGTAATCCAACCCACGTCTGAGATGCTGAATTAAAATGGACTTTGGTCAACTCTATCTGTTCACCAGGAACTTTAATTCAAGGATCAATGGCTGAACCCACAGCAAGGCTAAAGTATATTAGAGGAAGATCCCAAGTTATGGAATAAGACGCGATCCACCAACCCTGGCCCTGAATTTAGCTGTTTCACATTGTTTTACCGATAGAGCCTCTGTTCCTTCCTTTTTTAATTTTTCTTTTGATTGGGAAGATTAAATATGTGATGTAAAAAAATCATGCCTTGAATGTTTTAAGTAACAGAGACCATCATTATTGTGGCTGGGGGCACACACTGGAGAAACAGGGGCTGCAGTCTGTAGGCAGCTGGCAAATGTCCACTTGCGTGCGTGTTTTCTTTGGCCTGCCTTGCACAAGAAATTTTAAAGAAAAACAGACCTGGCTTTTTTTTTTTGAATAATTAGACACTGCCACCCTATTGAACCTATACACCCCAAGGCAGACTTAGAAAGTTTTGTTTTAAACAGTACTTATGCTTTTTGATTTGTCACAGTCCCCAGTGGTTTCCATCAGCTTACACCCAGTCCACTTACAAATGTAATTGCAATGGTCCCAGTAGGAACTGGAGCTTGTGACTGCTGGATCTGTCAAGGGAGTCTACGACTCAAAAGCAAGAAATACAAACCTGGGCTGGGGGAAGTGGAAGACGCAGTGTAGCATGGTAGAAAACAGCTGGAGCTGGGTGACAAGGGGCATAAGATGTATAGTCCTGCATCCACAGTAGCACCTGTGTGAACTCTGGGCTCCAAGGGGGTCTGTTTCCTCATCTGCGAAATATATGTTATGGGTGGGTCAAGTTTCAGAGCACAGGACAAGTTAATTTCACATTTTGGTTTCAGTTCCTCGTGTGTTCTTTAAAAAAAAAAATGCCAAATTAGTGGGTCACTGAAGACTGGTTGATTTAGAGAAAGCCTTGGCTTGCATGGCCCTGTCAAAAAAAAAATGGAACATTGAACATGAAGCTGATGGAATACATTTGGAAGCTAAAATGCCAAAAGGAAGCTTAATACACATAGGAGCAGCAATTTTGTAAAGGGCCTCCCCTGTGATGCTGGCTTTGAGAACTGGTTCTAACCGACAAAAAAGAACTAATTGTTTCCCCCATGTTTATTTCATTCTTATTCCCAAAATGCCTGGGTATGCTCAGGGAATTAACTCAGATTAGATCTGCATTCAAATTCTTGAGCAAATTATCAATGTTAGCCTGTTTTTACAAAACTTCTTTATGGAGTTTATGACTGTAAGTATTATAGTTGACTCCTTTACTCTATCATTATTATTCTTGCACATTCCTCATCTAGAGATACTTAATCAAATTGTTTTTGTAAATTTCACAGCATAAGGTAATGTGAAATGCATGCAATTTAAATCGTGTCACTAAAAATTTCAACCAAGATACATATTTCAAAAATCTATATGTAATTTTCATAATGAGTGTGCTGAAACTATTTCTAAATCATAGACAGAAACACCCTGAGACAATCATGCTTTAATAAGAGGGAAAGTACTGAAATGAATCATCAATGTACCCTGTATGAAAATGGAATGTCAATGATGTTCTCAGATGGTGTCACCTATGAAATCACCTTAGTTTACACCCCCTACAGAGAGTCAAAGTTCATAATGAAATATTTATATGTCAAGCTATAATAATAAATTCTGATGTCTAAGAAACTTGTTTTAAAGTCTTAACTTTTGGTCTAAAAGAATACCATTATTTGTCTCATTCAGTTAATTACAATATGCTCTTAAAGTAGAAATTAACTAGGAAACGTAAGTCAACAACCAGAAAATTACTGCCAAGGCTTTCTGGCTTACATTTTGCTATTAAGGAGAGGGGCTACTGTCCTCAAATCAGCAGTCATCTGGAAACAGTTTCTCTCTCTCTCTCTCTCTCTCTCTCTCTCTCTCTCTGTGTGTGTGTGTGTGTGTGTGTGTGTGTGCGCGTGCACATGCACACACATAATGGCAGCTAACAGGAATGGGAAAAAAGAGGTCAAAACATAGTCCATATTTGTATGTCTGTTTGGTAAGTTTTGATTTCTATACTTCTCAAGAATAATCTGTAATTAGAAGACAACTGTTTTACTTCTTGCACTAAACAGTATGAAACTCACATCTGCTGGATGAAAAGCTAAAGGTGCACAGAAAAAGGCTTCCATTTATTGGCAAAAATGGAAAGGTAGCCGTTTTAGTTAAACATTCTCTTTCTGTAAGATGACAACCCTCAGACATGAATAAAATGTGTTTAATTCCAAAAAACACCATGAACTCAACCTAATTACTCCCCTATGGTTAAAAAGGTATCGCATGACCTTGCTGTGTTCTTTATGGTGACATCCATTGAAAGGGAGTAATTTCCAGTAACTTTATCTTTTATGTACAAGATGACTAAATGTAGGCAATAGACTATGTGATCTCTCTCTGCCTCCTTCATAATAAGGCATCTTGTCCTTTATAGACATCACTGATGATAGATAGACATGAACTTTTATAATAAGAATGAAAGTGATAAGGGAAATAGTTTAAGAAGATTGCCCATGTGGTGCATAAATACGCATACATGCAAACTTTCGTCAGACCTCCCAATAAGCTTAAGTGTGTTTGTCATGACAAAATGTTTTAAAAAGGAATCATCAGAAATAGATTAAAAGAATTAAAGTGTAGTGTAAATAGCAATCAATAATAGAACATAAGACTTTCCACTTAGTAAATTAATGTAAAATTAAAACAATCATGTAAATAATTATCACCAAACTATATCCCCATCATTTCATAATGAATTAATTCAAGTGAAAAATTAAATATGACTACAAAATAGGCCTCTCAGTTTCTGAACTTGAGATAGTATTTTCATGATGTTGATTTTTGCTCTGTACTGTTTGAAACTTATTTGCAGACTGGAAATGATCTAAATCTCTTATTAACATTACGAATTTACAACAACAACAAAAGAATGCTTGTTTTCACTAATTCTTTCATAAGTACAAGTAGCCAACAGTTTAACTTTAGGTCTGTTAAAACATAACACTACAAAAGACAATAATATGAATAAACCAAAATATATATATTTTAATATAAGCACAGTCCTAGCTTTTAGTAAAAATATCATCAAATGAAGATACTAATAAGTTAATCCTGGCATGTTTTGAAGGAGAACGGTCCCCATAGGTTCATATATTTAAATACTTATTTCAGAGTTGATAGAACTGTTTGTGAATGATTCGGACATGTGGCCTTGTTGGAAGTGATGTGTCACTGGAGGTGAGCTGTGAAGTTTATATCTCCACAGTTTGTGTGTAAAGATTTAAGCTCTTAGCCACTGCTCCATTACCATGTTTGCTTGCCTGCTGCCATGATCCCCACCATGATTTTACATTCACCATCAGACCTGTAAGCTCCAGATAAACTCTTATAGTTCTGTCAGTTACCTTGGTCATGGTGTTTTCTCACAGCAGTAGAAAAGTAACTAGCACATCTAGGAAGATGGCTCAGCAGGTAAGGGCATCTGATGCTCCTACAAAGACCTGGGTTCAGTTCCTAGTTCCCATATGCAGCCAACTCCATGGGTTCTAGTACTCTATTCTGGCCCCCATGGACTACTGAATGCACATGATACACATATACTCATGCAAGCTAACATATACATATAAATAAAGTCTTTTCAAAAAGCCAATCTTTTTTTTTTTTGAGACAGGGTTTCTCTGTGTAGCTTTGGAGCTTGTCCTGGAACTCGCTCTATAGACCAGGCAGGCCTTGAACTCACAGAGATCTGCCTGCCTCTGCCTCCTGAATGCTGGGATTAAATACGTGCGTCACCACCGCCCGGCTTTAAAAAGCCAAACTTAAAATATGAGAACATTTTACTCTTTGAATTTATCCTTATTTCCAAAGTTTGTAATAATAAAGGCTCCAAAACTGGTTATTTTGAAATATCATATAACTTTGATTTAAATAAACTCAGTTCAAGTGATATGAATTTCAACTTTAAATATTACACAACTAATGGTAAAAATGTATTTAATACACATTAAATTAATATAAAAATCTATCACTTATAATTAAACATGAATGATGTTTATTAATATAGCAATCAATTATTTTACAACAATAATAAGAGCTACAGTATTTAACCTTTGATGTTATTTTTATTCTTCATATTTAATACATTGCATTTATTGAAAATAAATTAACTACTATTTATGTATTTAATACATTTTGCTGAGACAGTGACTCAGTGTATAACTGGTGGGTCTGGACCCACAGTACTTATAGCTCATTTTGGATCAGCTTGCCTGTCACTTTTAAATACAGGATATTTAAATACAAATTAATATTTCCAATCAGTGTTACCAAAAGGAATCAGTAAAGAAAGACTTCTGATTACTGTTTGGTAAGCAAGCTTAATTTTTATAAAAAATACTAGAGTAATTCTCAGCCTCTTTTTTCTTTCTCAGATTTTTAGTTGCTAATCAATAGGGATACCAATATCAATATATGCATTTGCAAGGCACATGTAACAAAAATTCAGGATTGCTTCTATAATTAATATTTTCATATATATTTAAATTGCTTATTTTTTAAATATTTTACTTTTAGTTTTCAAATTTTGTGTATATTTTTTGTGTCTGGGTGTGGGTTTGTGCACATGAGTGCACTGACATGTAGGTCAGAAAGTCAAAGTTCCTGGAACTGGAGTTACAGGTGGTTGTGAGCCAGGCATGTAGGTGCTGGAACCACTCAGTTCCTAAGCAAGAGTACTCAATATTAACCACTGAGTCATCCCCCCGATCCCAGAATTGCTTATGTTATAATTAGTGTGCTAAGTCCAAGAGCTGATTTTAATTAATAGTTATACAGGTTTCATTTGAGAAGGTATGAGATGATAGTACTTGTTACTTTTGTGTGACTGGGCAGAATTCCTGGCCGAACAATTCATGAAAGAACAAATAAGGCACAAGATTGCAGTCCAGCACAAAGGAGAAGGCATGGTTGAGTGGTTCAGTGGCCTCTTCACATGGCTGGTGAATGGAAGCAAAAAGAACAGCAGACAGGAACTAGGGCTCAGTCTCATCTTTAAGACCCACCCTTCCTTACAGCCTAGTCTACCTGAGAGGCTCAGCTTTGTCATGATTCTTCCTGCTTCAACACAGGGCCACAAGCTGGCCACTGAGTTCTCAGCAGGAAGTAAGGGGGAGCATTCTATATTCAAATCTCAACCATGACTTCATTATTCCTCTAAAATATCAAGTTCCAAGACTAGAGAAATGGCACAGTGGGCTAGAGGAATGGTTCATAGGTTAAGAGCATTTGTTTCTTTTGTAGAGCATGTGGACTCTGTTCCCAGCACCCATATAAGGCAATTCACAACAACCTGTAATTATAGTTCCCAAGTCCAGTGGCCTCTTCTGGCCTCCATGGGTAACTGCACTAATGGTAGACATACAAATGAGTAGGTACACATACATAAATAAAGTATAAAATGTAAAAAGTTTCTCTATATTTATTTTTAATTCAATCAACTGAGGCAACTTTAACATGAAGCTACCTCACATGAGGCTGACACTAGCCCAAAAACTCACTTTATACACTTCGCCCACATTTTTCCCACATTTTTGTTTTTAACATTCACTCTTCTAAAACTGGAAAATACCAGAGTCTTGGAATCATTCATTGGCATGCTCTCCACTGTTTACTCTAGCAATACGAGAAAAAGGAAAGTTTAAAGGTGCTCACCAAAGGAAGGACTACAATGAAGAAATCTGAACAACAACAAAAAATACTGCATGCTCACACCAAAACTGAGCATCTCTTAACTATCTAGCTATATTTTAAAGCTTATTTGGGAAACATTTGGGCACAAATAATCTTATTATTTGTTTTTGAATTCAAATTGAAGTTTCAAGGTTGTTCGTATAAATCCCCCTTGTCCTTTCAACACAGTGTTCCATGAAAAAATATAGAAATTTGCACAACTGACTTTGAAGTAGTTCTACAGGTGGCTTATGTTTAACTCATCAATTTTCCCACCCATGGAGATTCATACACTGGACCCCCTCCCCTCATATAACCTCCTCATATAACCTTTAAGAGATGGAGAAATATCTGCATAGACATCCTCTCCAGGATTTACATCATTTTATAAACATTTGAGTACCAAGGAGACCATCACTCAAAATCCAAACAAGTAATTATAAAATGTAGAACTGCATTTAAAAGGAGACAACCAACCCGAGGTACTCGACAAACTTTAACTCTCTTGCTGAGAATGTGGTCATGTCTGGGCTAAGAGGCTTAGCTATAGGGTATGTAATAAAACAGCTAAATTTGGATTGGAGGCTCATTTTGCACTCTGAAATGGAATGTAGCCCCAGGAGAGTAAGCAGAAAGGGACTCTAGAAATCAGAGAAGAAGTCTCTGTAACTTCTCACTTCAACATAAATAATAAACCATTAAAAAGAGAAGCCTGGGGAGTGCTCTAAAAATTGAAAGGGGCAGAAAATGGAAAGAGGTATACCCAAGGCACAATGGTGCATAGCTCTAACAGAACCTTTCCAGGGGACTCTTCAGATTAAGTGGGAATAGTATTACCCTCAGTAGAAAGTTTCAGCAACAGACCAAAGTGATCTCTGCTTTTATATCTTCTAAACTATTTTTTTATTATTGTCATGCCAACCTATCACTTTATGACTTTACAGACTTTTCTGGAATTTTTAAATCTCCCTAACAAGATTTTGAGTTTCTTAAATGCATACAATGCACGGTTATGGAAAATAACCCAGTAGGTAAATAAGTGCCTGGAGAGCATGAAGACCTAAGATCATCCCCAATGAGCCATACAATAAAAGGAGTGTGGTGGCACATGCTTGTCATTCTCTAGCTCTAGATACAAGGCAGATGGATTTCTAGGGTTCAGTAGCCAGCCACCCTAGCTATCTGGCTATTCCCAGGGCTTTAAAGACATTTTGCCTCAAAACTAAAACATGGTAGATGGCTCCTGAGGAAATGCTCGTGGATTTTTTCTCTAATCTCCACATGCATTGTGTACACACATGTGCACGCATAGCTATACACATGAACATGCACATCACACACACACACTTATGTTTTGTTCTATCTCGTTTATTTCTATGGGACAAAACAATAATACTTCCTGAATTAAATTAATTTCAGCTATACTAGACTTCTTTCCTTCTTCCTTAAATGCAGTGGCTGGCTTCCCCAGTTGTTTTCATAGTGATAAATATAAATTCCATATCAGGCAGCAAGACAAATATTCCCCCAAAGCATGTGCTAGTCACATTTGAGAATGAGTGGAGTTAAAGAGATTTATCATCATTATGCATTTCTCTACTATGAGGGCTCCTCTTTCTCTGCTTTTGCCATGGAACAGACAACAAAAGTGTACCCTTATTTAGAATGGGGAGATAAAGGGTGAGGGAAGAGGAGGGGAGTAGAGAAGAGAGAAAAAAGAGGGAGGAGAGAAGGAGAGGAGAGAGAGAGGGAAGAAGGAAGAGAAATACTGCATGTAGAAATTCACTTCACTTTGGAGTGGAGAAACAAAAGGCTTTGGAATGCAAATTTTAACATAGCAGATATGCCAACAAGATACAAACACGCAAACAACAACTCAAAGACAGCACTGAGGCCATCACCATAGATTCTGTTTTGAAACAATGAAATATATTGCTGTATCAAAATAACCCACTAAGTGAAATTCTTTAATAGGAATTACAGCAAGATACATTTTTTCTGTAAGTTAATTACATGATTTGTTGTATATAGTTTATCTCATGACTTATTACTCATTTAAGAACCTCTAAATATAATATTTTCTTTCTTTTAAGAAAAAAAGTTAAAAATTCAATTATGTTAGCACAGTAGAATGCTGACTGACAAGAGATTTAGCTTATATGATCATGAACTCAAGAGTTGGTGTCTTTGAAGTCATGAAAATTACTCTGTAAAAGGAAACTAATTTCCATTCAATTCTTTCAAATGATCCTTAATCACACAAGGATCAAAACATTTTTATAACACAAATAAACATTTTAAGAACCAAAAAAGTTTGATGTTAAATCACTCCTTCTTTAAAACCAGTATTCATCTCCGCTTTAACCATTTTCTCTTCCGAACATTTAGGTGTATGGGGAAAGAGGGTAACTTCCATTAAAGAGTTTATTACATTTTTCTTTGTCTACAAAGAAGGATTCTTTTAATATTGCTCTCAAGCCTTTTTTTTTTTAACTTCAAATGCCTTTGAGTCTAAATTGACTGTCTTTGCTGAAGCAGTGTTTGCCTCTTTGGCCATCTCTTTGGCATTCCATTATGGGCACCTGCTGTTGATAATTACAGGTCTGTCTCCTTACCACTTCCTCTCCTCTACAGCAAGGCAAGCTTCAGACTGCCTGATTACAAACAGCACCAGTTAAAGATCCCCACATAGATCTCCACAGTAATTATCCAAGGCAAGTTGGGGCTGTGTTTACTGGAGTCTTAAAGGAGCTACTTCTTGTTAGAATTTTCTTGTTGCTAGCAAAGTTTCATAGCCAAATGCCTATAAGAACTTTAAATTCAATAATGCTTTGTAATAATATGTTCCCCATATCATTTTTAGTTTAAAAATCATAATATCCTTATTAAAAATAATAGGTCATGATTCCACTAAAAATATCTTCAGAAAATAGAAACATGATAGCAACTATGTATGATGCACATGGATTGGTTTTCATGACTGTGGACCAATAGGTCTTCACAGGACAGCCATGATTCATCTTCACATTTCACATACACACTCACATCCTGCCAGAGGGGAAAACAAGAAATATCCCCTAGAGCAATAAATGATGCAACAATAATCCCAGATAAAACAATTGGAAAGTCAAGTTTTATTATCAATATTAACAAGTGAAGAGTTAGGAAGTGTCTGGCAATTGTCAGGGACTTCTAACTTGTAGACCTCCACAGCTTCTAGTTCTATTTTAGCAGACTGACTGTGAGAGTCCAGTTGTGTTCAAGGTGCTTGTCCATAATTTTACTTAGGGCTCATTTGTTTCATATGCCATAGAATCAAAGTTCATCACTAAAGAGCCATGACTGTAGGATAGAAATTCAATGGGAATGGATTTCCAAGGTGAAGGAAACTAACCTTCTAGTTAATTTATTAGCTTTCTGTGACTGTGGTAGATTATCTGAGATAATCAATCTAAAGGAAGAAAAATTATTTTCACTTATAGTTTCCAAGGTTTCAGTCAGTTGGCCACATTGCTATTTGGAGTCTTTGGCAAAGCAGTATATGGTTATTGGGAATGCAGACATCCAATAGGTCCTATCTCTTAAACTTTCTGTCACTTCTCAATACTAATTCTGGCTGGAGATCTGCCTTTGGTATCTGGGAATTAGAGATCCCCCACTAAAACAGTCAGTTCCTAATGGATAGTAGAAACTCATTCTTCGGCCTGCCTGGGTTTACATTCAGAGATTCACAGCTACTTCACTTGATCCAGGAACTCTTAAATCAAGAGACAAAGAAAGAAGCTGATTTTACCATAATGGATTGTCCAAAAAAAGCCACACTCTGTTATTTATGTAAAAACATGAATTCATTCAGTGCCATTCAAAGACGGATATTATATACTACCCTTGTGTCAAATACTATGTCATGTGATAAGGACAACAGGGTGATTAGGGACCGAACACTCACCATGATGACATGTAGCTGGGAACACAGAAGAGAAGAGCTGTCCAGTTGGGTATGAGAGGTCATTTTACAAAGGAGTGAACTATTTAAACTAAAATGAACAGTGTGAGCAGCCAGGAGGAAAGGACGGAGCATGAGAAATGAATGGCCAAGGAAGGAGTGAAAGAGAAGAATGGTTCTAAGCCAGTGGCTTGCTACAAAGCCTAGAGTTGGGGAGGGGGCTGTCCTACAGAGACCACAAATGCCTAACCTGAAGCAAGTGCCTGGTGTGGGGAGATATAACCATAGAGAAGTTTGTGGGAGTTAAGTAGGACATATAAGCACAAATAATACTGCCAACCATTTGTGGTGATATATTGTGTCCCCAAATATATTGTGCACCCTAATAAAACTTATCTGAGGATCAGAGGAAAAAGCCAGCCCCTATATTAAACATAGAAGCCAGGCAATGGTAGCACATGCCTTTAATCCTAGCATTCGGAAGCAGAGAACCATCTGGATCTCTGTGAGGTCAAGGCCACACTGAGAACAGAGTCAGGCGTGGTGGTACCTGTGTTAAATTCCAACACTAGTTAACCATAAAGATCTGGAGGTCTGTACAGACAGACAGGAAGTGACAGAGCTGGGTGGGAAGAGGAAGTGAGTGATGTAGCTGGGTGGAGAGAGGAAGTGAGATGGCAGAACAGAAAGGCATATATAGGTGAGGGTATACAGGAAGTAGGTCTCTTTGAAAGCTGAGGAGTTGATAAGGTGAGGTTGGCTTTGGCTTGTCCTATTCCTCTGCTCTCTCAGTTTTAACCCCAATATCTGGCTCCGGGTTTTTATTAATAAGATCATTTAGCCATTCATCTTACAGCCATGTGAAGTTTCGATCTTCCATATAAGCAAGAGTTTGAAGAGAAAGAGCTCTGCATTTGGTACTACATTGGCCTGACTACACTTTGCAGCTCAGAGCGGAATGGCCAAGAAACATCTTTGGTTCCTCGCTTTGGTGCAATGGATTTATGTGACAATATTTAGGTAACATTCATCTTTCCCAATACAACACCATTACATGCTTGAGTATATCTAAATTTTTGCTGGCATATAATTATATGGGACTGTAGGAAAAATTTTTGGTTTCAATAACATGACTTTCTGAATGGCCCCTCTACCCCTTCAATAAAATAACAGCAAATTATATATTCTTGGAAGTACAGGTAATGTTTACATCAATTAAAAAATAAAACAAATGCCTTTGGCAATTGCATACTGACAGTCTGTAAGCCAGCTTAGTGTTTGAAACATCAACATTGAGAAGCTTGATTTTACTTTAATGAAACAACACATGTCTATGCTAGAAGGAATCAAAAGTACAGGCTCATCACTCAGTCATTGTGGTTTTTACTCCTGGAAATCCTCCACGAAAACTACTACAAACTAAATGTTATATGTAGTGATACTACCCCCCCACACACACACACAATAGGCCAATAGGTCATCAAAAACATTCCAGATTGCTTCTGCTGGCTTCTTTTAACAGAATAAGATCCATAAGATAAGAGATTTTATAATTATGTAGATGACACTACACTTCTGATTATAGAGTCCCTATTAACTTGCCCTTTTCAAAAAGTGGATGTTTCTTAGGACATCCCTTAGGGAACTGGAGAAGGCCAGGGTAGGGTTAAAAAATAAATGGACATTAGACCTTATGTTTGTATAACACAAACTACAAAGAGATCTCTTCCTCCTAAGGGTGTTCTAATGTGGCAAATGCCAGGTCCTTGCACTTATTCCTTTAATGTCTCTACCACACTGTGGTTGCTAAAGGGTCCAGAACGGCAGTCATTTGTGATGTGCTCTTTGGCTATGCACTTATCAAGTGGATATATTTTGAAAAAAATGTTTTTAATGTTTTGTCTTGTTTAAACATTATAATGAAGCATTTCAAAAGATATAAAACAAAAGAACAGAAGTATTAGTAATGTCACAGTGAACCATACAGTACAATACTGGATATTCTTTAGAACTGGGAAACTTCTCCTTTGCCTATACTCTTCCCAAAATATAGTCATTATTAAACCAACCATAAGCTCTCCTTTTATAACTACACACTGGAAAGGTTTTTTTTTTTTTTTTTTTTTTTTTTTTTTTTTTTTTTTTTTGCAAACAGGACTATAATCTTTGCAAATGTTCTTTTTCATTCTTACAGAACACAAGTTGTACATGGATGCCTATGAGAAACCACAGTGCTCCATTGGACTCTCCTTGAATCCATTTAAAATATTTAATTAAATAAAGTGCATGCCAGATCCGGTGTATGCCCAAATACTTTCCCCCCACCATGCATGTAGATACACTGAAGAGTTTGGGCATCTAATTAATTTCTTTTCGCTTTTTGTCTTTTATCTTAATATATACCCTGAGCATATAAAGAACTCTGGCTTTGCTTGGAAATTTTAGTTTAATTAATTTTCGCTTTCATATTAGAATCCGTAAATGCTTTGCAATGTTAAAAGTTTTGACATAATGAAAAAGGTTAATTGTTTCAATTCCTTTAGAAAGAGTTTAAATATTAGCCAAAAAGTAGAGTTCGATAATTAATTTTTTCTTAATCTTTAACCTCCATTTTACAAACACAGCAATGTACAGTTTAAAAAGAATAAATGGGTATTTTTCACCTATAGTTATCAAATACTAGTTTTGTTGAAATACATTCTAGATTCAGAACTTGCAACTAAAAAACTGTCACTGAGGCTAGAGAGCTAGCTGACTGGTTAAGTGTACTTCTAGTTCCTGCAGAGGACTGTGGTTTGATTCCCAGCACCCACATGACTCACAATTGACTGACATGCCAGTTCTGGGGAGACCATATACCCTCTTCTGGCTTCCAGAGGCATGTATGCACACACGCAGCAAACACTCTTATACATAAATAAAATGAACTTTGTTCTTAAAAAGTCATACTGAAGCAAATTTGCTACTTTTCTAAGTATTTTAATGTAAAATAATATCATAATCTGGTATAAATTTTGAATTTTATAATGTGCCATTTTCTTTTACAAAATGTTTCTTTGATAAAACATTTTTGTTGGTCCATAAGATGTTCTTCCATTTGATATTAATCCCAACTGAACACAGTCCTCTCATTCTCGTAATAGAATTTTAGCAATGCCAAATGAAGATTGTTACATAGTGTAGACGTTTATGATAAGAATAAAATAATAGCAACAGCAATATCAGAGACTAAAGTGCATTAAGTGCTTGTCTAGTGCCAAGAAGTGTCCTCAGTTCTTCACTTTTCATAACCCACTCCTCCTGACAGCTCTATGACATCAATACCATGATTATTCTTATCTTCTACTCCCAATGTGAAGTGAAATGAAGATTTTATACTTACACACAATCACCAGACACAAAGTTCAACATGCTTTCCTCATCTTTGCCAAGGGACTTGCAGGCACAATGGCAGTATTTGTAGTACCAGTTGTCACAGGATACCCATTGTTCACATATGTGAATAATTTTAAATAAATTTTGTTGTATTCTATAGATTTCTTCAACTAGAAAATTATCAGATCCAAACACAGATGCAGGCATACATTCACAGGTGTACACAGACATGCAAAGAGTATGTTTTAAATTTCCTGGTAGTCAAGGAGAGAGAGAGAGAGAGAGAGAGAGAGAGAGAGAGAGAGAAAGCCATTCCCTTATGTGAATGGAGTCATGATAAATCTCAGAGTGGACTATTTTAAGAAAAGCTTTGCAAGCATAAATAAACACAATTAAGTGAAAATGTCTTTACTCCAATTTTTTTACGTATAGTTCATACCAAGATAGTTACATACTTTTAAAACTGTCCAAGAAAGTAAGTCCATTACATAGCAGGGAATTATTTTCCTAAAAATTGTTCTAAGCTAATATAATAACTGTCCAATTTCAATAAATTTAGGATCATCTTGTTATATTTTCAACATAATTCAATTTCATAATACAAGTTTGTAGATGGGTACACATTTATTATGCAGGCAAATACAATGACATTTCCTTTTCATTTCACAATAGAATTAAATTGCAAGCACTACAAAAGGAAAAATGCATGGAAATAGCCATTTTAAAAAATGTTTTAGTCTTTAAAAGTGGGTTGAAAATTAAAAATCAAAGTTCACTTGTTTGGAGGGAGGCATATTCCCATCTGTTATTAATGTCTGTGTTATACACTAAAGACAAGATTATTCACCAAGGCCCTCATATAATATGTCAGTAAATGGGATTTTGGTTAGTAATTTAATTACATAAACTCTGACCATGTAAGCTCACAATTCATTCAAAATGAATATTTACAGTGTCCTGGGATGAATTAAAACACTTAGTGACACTAAAGAGAACTTCTTGATTTCATTAGGAAATGCTTGTATAAGAATCTATTCACACAAAAGGCAAAAATCTCTGGCATAGCTAAAGAATAAGCTTTGTCTTTTTGTTATCATTCTTTTCAAGAAATACAAGGTAATGTAAGGCGTTTACTTTTTATCATGTAAAAAAAAATCATGGTACAAATAAGTAAAAGATGTGACATTTGGTCATAGAACAGAACTCAGAACTCTGAAGGCAAGAAAATATGATGAGAATTCAAATGAACATCATGAAGATGCTGAGGGAGCTTGTGCACATGTGATTGGGGTTATATGCTGACTTGGACTCCACCCTCCTGACTTATGCTGGGTTTTGCTAATGGCCTGATAATAGGGAAGGGGGAGGCGGGTAGGGAGGTCTCCTAGTACTTTAGAGTGGTGTGAGCATGACAGCCGCTGATTAATTACTGCCCAGTTCTCAACTCACATCAGATGACTGAGCAGCCCTGTTCAGCACCACAATGGTGTCACAGTTACAGAACACTGGCTTAGAACATGCTTTCTGATGACTTACAAGAGATTTTCAGATTCTATAATAATTAACAGTATCCAATTTTTGTCTTTTAAATGACTAAAATGTCTATAAGAATTTTTTTCTAGAGATGAAAAATATATTTAAGGAATTTGGTGGGGGATGATATGAGCATTCATTGCAGACAGCACATACATATTGCATAGCTTTGAAAATATTACCCCAGGGATCATTTATGAATATTAGTGTGTTAAATTATACCTGTGCTTTCGCTTTTTCCCCTTCCAGACCCTCACTCTCCTTCCCACTTACACACACAACCGTTTATGGACCGGCTTCCTGTGGTTTCAAAGTACATGGAAAAATAAGCATTGCAGCTAATAGCAGAAAAAAAATCTCTTCACTTTAAATGAACTTCTCGGGCGAGGGTGGGGGGTGGGTACCTTATGTGAATGCTGGCTCCTATGGAAACAACTCCTTTACAATGTCAGCTTAAACTACTCCAGATGATTTCTTTCAAAGCCTCCCTTTAAAGCCATCACTGCCACATATTATCTCCTTGTTATATAGACTGTTACTTTTGTTTCATCACAAATCTCTGCCTCTTTAGTAGCAGCCCTGCTACTACTATCAGATGGCATTTGTTTTACTTAATGTACATAGTTTCAGAAAGAAAATACAGAACTGCTATTACTGCATTCTGTGAAAACATGCCAGCATACATTTAGCTGACACGGCATCAGCTGGTATTTAAACTGGGCTTAGCTAATGGACTTTTAATGTCAGCGGGGTTATGTGCAGTTACTGGCTATTAGCAGAAATGGTTCCTTTCTATAAAAATCACTTTTCCTCAAGTGTGTTGTTTGAACATTCCTTTCCCTAACTTAGTGACTGTCACTGAATGCTAAATAAACCCAAGGACTCTGGAGTCTGCCTTTATCTTTAAGATCCTTTTTTAACTTTGCAATTCAGCATTAAACAGGCAACCTTCCCCTTTCCCATTAACTTTTAGACTTGTAATCACAAAACCTTGTGAGGAATAATAGTTACTTTGTCATTTTTCACAGTATACTATGTACTTTGCTATGAAAACCCTAGGTCAACCATGAAGGATGGATGCATGATGGAGTGTCTAACATAGTTATCTGAATCCTAGAATGTGTGTACTATTAAAAATTTTAAGTTAAAAATTAAAATTTCCAAATATTTTGCAAATGTATACATGCTAACAGCCACTACAAAGTGACATTTGAATGTGTCTGTATTTATTACTATACTTAGTATAGGCACAAAGCAAGTTATTGCCATATCCTGAATGAAAATATATTTATTTTTTCCATCAAGTTTTCCTTCTGCATGGTTAACTTTCTTTGTCCATTTAAGTAAAAGTTTCATTAGATATTGTGATCACATTAGAAATAAGACAACTAAGATGGTATCTGTGGGAGACTAAGAAAACCCATCACAATTCCATTTTGTCAAAGGTGAAATAACCTCCCCTGGATTATGGCCAGAAAAAAAGAGCCCAGTTGACCTTACCTTCAAAGGGCCCATGTATAAAATCATTTCATGAATGGCACTTCCAGAACAATGCCTATTCCCTCAGAGAAGTCAAAATATTCAGGAGCGTGTGTGAAAGTTGTTCCCCCTGCTGCTTGGAAATAGATCTTCTACTGAGTACAGACATTCAACTGTAGTCAGTGAATGAGAGTTCACCATAAGACATTCAACTGTAGTCAGTGAATGAGAGTTCACCATAAGACATTCAACTGTAGTCAGTGAATGAGAGTCCACCATAAGACATTCAACTGTAGTCAGTGAATGAGAGTCCACCATAAGACATTCAACTGTAGTCAGTGAATGAGAGTCTACCACAAGACTATGGGGAAAACCAAACAGACAGAAGCTCTGCGTATGTTTGCCAGAGGCCATAGAAAGTAGACATCTCTTGGTATCAGGAAACAACTTGTTGCCATCAGCTGAGGCAGGTATGTCTCTGCACCACACAATGAAATGACTCAGAAATTTGACAAGGAACTTTGTACAGGAAAGTGGGATGTAATTTTTTTTTATTATTAAGAAAGCTGTGTTTAAATCTGAGTTGCCAGTTTATAAAAACCCTTCATAAATGAGCTCTGTAAATAAAAATAAAGCATTTATTTTTTCAGGGTAATTGCCAAATCTCTTTAAAACTAAAAGTTCTCTTCTAAAACGGCAAAACATGCTACGTGTACACAATGCACACTCCCGTTGTTACGCATACATTCACATACACGCTCATAGGAAATTACCAAACTATTAATCTATTCCTTATAATTTATTCATTGCATTAAAATCTCTGTGAAAATATCATCCTAGAAAAATTAGTTATTTAATTTGATAAAAATGGCATGCATGTCTTTGATTTGATTTGTAATAAATTCAGTAAAGTTATCCCTCCCCTTTGCAACTGGGAAGGCATATATATCTACAGCTAAAACTTTTCCCAGTCATCTTTCTAGTTTTCTTAATCATGTTAATGTAAGTAAATGGTAACAGTTTCACTGTGGTCCTCTTCATTATTTATAGATAGATACATGTATGTAGCAGTGGTATAAAAATAAACATTTAGCTCAGCCTGGGGATACAGACAGTGATAACAATCTCTAAATGCACTGTAATTCTATTAAGTCAGTTCCACTTAAGCAAATTCATTTTTAGGGACAATAGTTCCTAAAAATTCGCACATAATTTGAGCATAATGCTTCGGATTTCTTCCAAGCAGGTGAGCCTTAGGAAACAGCAGGGTATTGTTGTCAATGGCAATGTTTAACAAGGTACATGGAGATTAAGTGGCACATTTCCTAAAGATCACTGGTGTGTCTCAGAACAGCCCTCATCTGATTCCCAGTCAAGCGTGCCCTACTCCAATAGGTACATGAAAAATCCAGATGCAACTTCTTCTCAAACATAGTCTATGAAAATTCTTTGGAAATCCTTTGTCACTTAAGAGTAAGACAACTAAGCCATGATTTATACAAAAGTTCTATGTCATAAACTTCTTCAATATTATGAGGAGAAATCAATCTTGGGCATCTATTTCAGATAAAATCAATAATGAATCATAAAATCAAACAAACAAAACCATTCTCCTCCACTCCTGAAAGCAGTCACAGAAATGAATTTCTGTTTCCCAGGGTGAAAGCCCTGTGGGTGAAGGCCCTGTGGGTGAAGGCCTTGTGGGTGAAGGCTCTGTGGGTGAAAGCCCTGTGGATGAAGCCCCTGTGGGTGAGGGCCAAGTGTCAGCTTCCCTCAGTCCTTGTGTTGAGTCCCTAAGGTACTTCTAAGTTACAGCGTCTCATCATTTTAGAGATCCAGAATGATGCTTGCCAAAGAAAAAGAGAGGTAACATAGTTACTGTTTTATTTAGAATGATTCAGCATTGCTGCTTGCTAAACTTGAGTCTTTCCACTGGGTGGCCACAATGTGTACATTTTGCAAAGTCTTTACTCAAAGGAGATACAATGTATCACTTTTCTTTTGACCAAAAGCCAGAGTAAACATATGTGGAATACACATAATCTTCCAAGTCGAGTTACCAGAAATTACTCTTCTTTGTTGTCTCTAAGTTCCCCCCACCCCGTGGTAATTTGGAGTTTGCTTGGTTTAGATTAAAGATAACACAGGTCTCAAAACCTGTAAAATAGTTAACAGTCCTATGGTCACTGACAATCACTTTTAGCTTCTGTCAAAGAAATTGACCATCTGCTTAATTTCGAAGGAGTTCTTCAAAAGGGCTCTTTCAGCTCTTGGTATTCAAAAAAAAAAAAGAATAGCATGATGATTTAGAATATTAAATATAGGTAACAAACTTGTAAATTTACAGAGAATAGAATGATTAAAAACTCCTTCCTCTAATTTTAATTTTACACTTGAGTTTTCTTTGCCAATGATTAGAAATGTTGTTACATCATGCAACCTAGCACATTGTACAAAACTTCTGTTTTCTGTGAGAATGTATCTTATGAATTGATGTTACCTGATAAATTTTCTTCACAAAGTGTATATTCTAAACTTTCATATTATTTTATAATACTTTTTAATTTCTACACCAACCTTAGTTTTCATGAGCTGGCCTACATTTATCTTCCTGGACATATTTGGGTTAATAAGTAGACTTCAGAAACATTTTGATATACAAGCACTGATCTATTTTTATTTAAATCAACTTTCTTATGTAAGACTTTTCAACAGGGAAAAATAGAACACAATGAATTATACTTATGTTCAAGTAGTCTACAACTTAATAATCAATTAAGACACTGAGAAATGTTAGCACTCATCAATAAACTTGTTAAATGTGATGAAGGAGTTTCTGTTTAACATCCGTAGCTGGACAAAAAAGACAGTATGTGCTCATCTTACAAGGCCTTTTTACTGCTCTCATAATTGCTGAGACATGAAACTAGCCACAGTAGCCACATGACACAATGATTAATGAAGTTAGGGCCCCCTAGCCTCACAACATTTTAAAATAAATAAGGCTTGTAACTCTGGAGTTAAATTTGATTAATCGATATTATATGTTAATAGGATTATGTTATTCCTAGTATTCGGAATAAGAACTCCAACAGGCATGTCAATATGATGAAAGTTTACCTTGTTCCCTTTCTCTTCCATGGCAAAGTAAGACTCAGTGTGTTGTTTAATTTAAGGAAGATATTCCCCAAACATTGTAGTTTTCAGATGTTAGCTTCACTTTGCAACACAATGCACTTTTGAGTTACTGCTCATTGCTAATAAAAGGTGTACTGATGTAAGGACAAATATCTGCATGTTAGGCTCTTTCAAAGCTGTAGCTGACTTTCTGAATTATAACTTAGTTTAATTGATGTCACAGGACTTCAGCACTATGTGGAGAAGGATAGATCTGTTTAGCTGCCTAATTTCCATACACTCTTTCGTGTATTTCAGAACTTCATTGTATAATTCTCATGCTCAGAATGAGAGAAAGCCCCATTTCAAATGCAAGCTAAAACTTTTCAATGAATTCTCAAATTATAGCTTGATATTTGCTGTTATTTTCCTTATGAAGCGTATAATTACTTGTGACATATCTTTTAGATTTTCAAAAAAAGGCATTTTGATGTATGCAAATTGGTAGATAGGATACACACATTCAGTACTTCTGATTCTTTGAGTTCACTGAGATATTTGCACAAAATAATTTTTATTAAAATTTTGCAAATCTTAAGGCAAAGTACAAGAGAAACTATAGGCTACAATATTTTTTTAAAGAATTACAAATAATAAAATTCTAGCATTTTAAAATTACTCCTGAAAATGTACTTCTATCAAGTAGCACAAAACTGTCCCTAAGTTTTAAAATACACTAGAACTGATTGATATTCTATATATAAGGTCTCAGATCTATGGAGTCCTTCTTCACAAATGCAAGCAGTGAAAGATACAAGTAAGCAGTAGAATAAAAGAGTCCATGCAGAGGTCCAAGGAGCTGTTGGTTAAGAGACTGAGAGAAAGATGGTAATTGAAACAGAGAGGGATAAAGAGGGAAAGAGAGAGAGAGAGAACAAGGGGAAGATAAGATATTTGGGGTTAAGTGCAGAACTTCACTATCAATAACTTAAAACAGAATGACAGTTTTGCAGGAAAAATGTGTTTATTTTAACTATAAGTAAAATAAACATAAAAGCCCCTTGAAATCTTTAATTTTGTCTTACAAGTTGGTCAGAGAGCAACATGCAAAGAAATATGAATGATTATTTATTGTGTATGTTCACTACAATTACAAGCAATTAAATGTAAAAAATTCAAATAGAGCTTGAGTAAAATGAAGTACCGGTACATTTGTCTCACTTTTTCCTGGTGTTTTACAAAGTTTCATGCCAAGGAATCATAATACTTTCTGTGAGGTATCTATTGTTCTAGTTGATTTACATATATTAATTCAACCCTAGTATGACCTATGGTATGCATTTTCTTATTTTACATGTGAGGAAACTGAGGCACTGAAAAGTAAAATAACTTAAGCATGGTCACATTGCTAGTAGATGTTGGGAGAAATATGAGGCATTGTGCTAACTAAAACAACAGGCACACAGTATTAGCAGTTCTTAGCTTGTACCTCCCCAAAGCCAGACAAAATAGACATTGACTCTAAGTAAACAAGAGTGAGGCTACAGCTTCATGGCATAGCACTTGCCTACCACAACATGTACAGGGACCTAGATTCAATCCCCATTACCAAAAGGTGGGTGGATCTGAATACAAGTAATACTTTTGAAATGCAAATTTAGGGAAAATCCCACTTCCAAGATAGGCATAGTGGTGCACAACTGTAATCCCAGTAATGGTATGGGGTAGGGACTGAGGTGGGTGGATCATCGTGAGTTCACAGCCAGCATGGAAGAGGGGGTAAGAATGAATGAGACTATATGTCTCGACTGGCTCAGCCCCCAAGTGTCCCCTTCCTGTTACTTGCAACCAAATCATTACCATGAATCCTCTATGTACAAAACGTTGGAACTATCCCCAGTACCACCATCACTCATGGTAGAATCTTAACCTCCTTGACACAAGGGACATATCTGCACCCAGTGTTATAGATCAGAAAGTAATATGCTGACAGGTCTGCCCTGAGGTTGAAGACAGTTTATTCAAGTTTAAGTCGCATACAGTCTGGGACATAATACCAGTGCACATTATTTGTTTGTTAGGAACTTCACTTCTAGTACACCCTCTACTCAAATGAGCTCAAAAGTTTAGTGTGCAGGAAAAAGACAATGCAGATTGTCTTTTTAGTTGACAAGGGTCAACTAAATGCAATCTATGATGAAAGTTCAAGGCTAGAGTCTAGGCCCAACTTCTACCACCAGCAGCTTCCAGAAATGGCTTCAGCCCCCAGTACTTCTTCTGAGAATTTCTCCTGAGAGTGACTCCCTCTGCTGCTCCAGCAAAGCCATGACCTAAATCAGAAAACTGCTATGCACAGTTAAGGCTGATGGAGCACATTCTCCCTGTTCATGCTAACAGAAGAATACAGCACATATCAGAGGATAGTTACATTTAAGTCTCAACAATAACACTAAATAAGTAAAGAGGGTTAGCCTAGTACAGTTCATGCCTCCCTTATATCCTTAAGGAAGTTTAAAATATATTGCTATGAATTCTAATGGTGATCTGTTCCCAAGGCACCAAAGATAGACACTTTCAATAATCTTTCCCTCTTAACTGGGATGGTTTTTTTTAATAGAATGATTTCTAATTTTTGTTTTATTGACAGAGTCTGGCTTTGTTGTACAGGGTGGCTTTGAACTTACATTCCTCATGCCTCAGCCTCCTTCAGTGGGAATCTTACAGGAGTACACAACCGCACTCCTTCATGAGTCCTCATTTCACTTTCCTAAGCCAGTGCTTGGAAAGTTTGTTCTCTGAAGGCTTTTAATCACTGTCTAAGTTAGAATGCACAGGATTACCTGTCTAACAAAGGCCAACTTGCCAGTGTTCCCTTATTGTAAATCTCCCAAGTGAGTACATGAATTTGTCATCCCGAGGAGTATATGAAAGAATAACAATCAAATTCTGTTGTCATCCAAGCCCACTGATTGCTTGTAACAAAGCAACATGCATGAAGTCCTGAAAGTATTCTTTCCTCCTCTCTGGGAGAAGTGTGTCACTTGCTGTATGAACACACTATACATTAACGCAATGAGAATTATTCCTGACGAGTCTTCAGTAATTTTCTGGTCTGAATTTGGAGGTATTAGCACACATAACACTAGCTGGTGGCAGATAAGAGAGACATCATGATGTGTAAGGGTGGCATAATAGGAGGTAATATTCATACACAAACACACACACACACACAGACACACTCCTTGCTCTTCCTAGTAAAAATCTTTCATTCTTGGAAGTCAGGAGCCCTGAAAATTCCCTGGAGTGAAGGTTTCCCAGCAATCCTCAATGAAACAATTAGAGCACACGCAGAGAGGGGAAAGTTGTTGCCTCCAGCTTAGAGAATTTCCCAAGGACCTGTTTAAAATGACTGCTGTCTGTCTTTAAACCACAGTTGCAAAATTTGTTCACTCACAAATAATACTCTCTCTGTTCTATCTTAAGCAACCCCTCTTCTCTCTCTCTCTCTCTCTCTCTCTCTCTCTCTCTCTCTCTCTCTCTCTCTCTCCAACTGGACTGCTTTCAACTAAATATATATTTATTTTCAAAACCTTCTCATTTTCACAGTACTGCCCCAACAGATTAAAAACCTTCACATGGTAAAGTACTTAATGATTGTGATTGTCCCTGTTCTAAATTGCATATGTACTTCCATTCATAAAAATAGTCCACTGGGGTCATTAAGACATCAGAACACACAAATGGCACCTTGAGGGTATGTGTGGGAGCTCTAGTGCAAAGTGAAGAGAAAGGAGACAGTGGAGGAAATGGGAGCCTGCCTCCCAGACCATCCTACAGTGAATGACTTGAGAAGTGTTAACAGCAGGTCAGTAGTAAACAGGCCTGGCTAATGAGTAGCAGCCACAGGGACAGTAGCTGATAGCAGATTTCTGGGCTTTACACTTCCTTTGATGTCTCCCAGATAACACAGGAAGAGCTGGTGTTCTGGAACATGGAGGATAACAAAGATAAAAGTAGGAGTCCTGCATCTCAGACCATGTGATTTGAAGGGGAAAAAAAATGTTATTCTCCCTGAACTAAAGTAAATGGAGAAAAACCACACCAAAAGCACACACATCCTGCCGAACCTGCTTTTCTTTTGCTGCCTAAGATCAGAATTAATCCTCAGCCTTTGCCTTGTCTGGTGTAGATGAAGAAAAAGTGCAAGAGGCAAAGAGTATCTGGAGTGCCTTTCCTTTCGGTCGGTCTCTGCTCCCTTCCTTCAATATTAATCCACTTACAGTCCCCTGTTTGATTATCTCAATCGATTCTTCTCCTACCCAGTCTTTTTAATTTGGCTCTTGTAAGCTCTCCACAGGGATCCTGCCTCCTTTTGGCATCTTTGGGGACTTTAACTTGCCTATTGCCAAACCATTCCCTTACCCTGCCCCTCCAACCTCAATGGCTTAGTCCTTTGTGCATCCAGTAATGACAAGGAGTTCCAGCAGGAGTCACATAGCTGATTCCAGAACTGTTCATCAGGTTGCTCACTTAGGCTTTCTAAGATCCTCCTCTAAGTATTCCTGGCTAGCGTCCTGAGAACTTCTGACCAATTTCAAGAAATATAGGCTTTCCAACACAGAGTTGCTTGAAAATGGTCAGATGTGCTTTGGGGGTGTGCGTAAGATAACCAGTGCTGACCCACAAGGGATGGGAGGTGTCCGTCCAAAAGGGAAGGAAGGATTTATGAGCATGGCCACTTAGCAGTGTAGCAGGAAAAACCCATACTCCTTAAGTGGCTCTCTCTGAGTCACACTGTCTTGCTAATGACACCTCTCCATGAGCACCAGACTTGCCTGACCTAGGGGCTCCCTTCTGCCTTCCTCACCCACTTCCTGCACCAGTGCCTTGAAATTTTAGGAGACGTAAGTCTGCAGTTGGGAAAAACCAGTGCATGAGCATCATTGATAGAGTCGGTGTTACTGCTTGGTCTCCTCTGCTCTCTAAATTCATAAAAGAAGCGTGTGTGTGTGTGTGTGTGTGTGTGTGTGTGTGTGTGTGTGTGTGCGTGTGTGTACACGCGCGTACGCGCGCGTATTTGTGTGTGGAGGGTAGGTGGGTGTGTAGGGAAGGTCTCTGAACTGCTTCTCAATTGCTGCATCTCTCAAAGCTATGTTGCTTCCTGGCTATAGGCATTAAATAAATAAGTAAATAAATAAGTAAATAAGTAAATAAATAAATAAATAAATAAATAAATAAATAAATAAATAAATTTTAAATGGATGAAAGATTCGGGTAGGAACTGGGCTTGGATTAGATGTCTTGGTGACCGGAGATATGCCAGAAAGGGAAATCTACCTTCTTCCACTGCCTTTCTTTTATCCACTTTCCAGACCAAAATGCTGGGAGCTGCACCACCCTCTAAAACTCAATGAGCAAGAAGGGACACCCCCAGGATGACCCTCAGTCTTGGTGCCTCTTCTCTGCCCTTACACATTCCCAACTCCGGATCACTGTCCTCGTAGCCCGGCTTTGCCCAGGACGCCGCACACTTTCTTCAAGGCTTACATGCGTTAAAATGTCAGTTATAAACTGGTTAGCAGTGCCCCTTCCCGGGGAGTTGCACACTTGGCCTGAACAACTAGTCTCCCACCAGGGCTCTGTGGGTATGAAGTTTTCTAAGGTTCGCCTGGTGGGAGGGGAACACGGAGAGAATGCTAGGAGAGAGGCAGGCACATCAGGAGCCTGTCCTTTCTGGGCGAATTGAGCATCTCCATAGCGCCCCACCAGCAGTCTAGGGGCACCGGCGCCTATAGGTCCTAGGCAGTAATGGACACATTTCCTTAGTTGAAATGCGAGAAGATGCTGCAAGCCCAGCCACCGCACACCGCGGGGAGTCTCTGCATACCGCGCATATCGGGGCACATGTATGGCACACCACACCGCCACTATCCAGATCTTTGGAAACCTCCATGTGTACAATATGCAACAACGTGTGCGCGTGGGGCTGAAAGTGCAAAAGACACTCCAGGATCCCACGGGCACAGAGGCAGTGGCTTTCCTTTCACACCCTGGGTCCATCCTCACCCATCTCCCGAGCTAAGACTGAAAAATCTGGTTTCTTAACTAGTTGGAAAAGTGAAATTTAAAGTGGTTTCCACTGAGGACAACCAAGCAGATGAGGAAGCTAGGCTCACCGGGGAGAAGGAGAAGCAGAGAAGAGGGAAGGCAGAAGCAAAGGGAGGTGACCGCCGCGCCCTGTGGACCCCCTTACCTTGAGCGGCCGAGCCAGTGCCGCTGGCGCTGAGCAGGGCCAGGGCAGGTAACACAAGCATCTGCAGCACATATCCCAGTCCCAGTCCGCAGCGGGCCGCTGTCGCCCGCAGACCTTTCCTCATCGTCGGCAGAGGTGTGCGGGGGGAAAGAGGAACGCCACCGGGAGACGCGCAGACAGCAGAGAGCCCCGCCGGGCAGGAGGCTGAATCCGGCCACCGCCAGGCAGTCCTGAGAAATAACAGCAGGCCAAATGCCACACTCCACTTTCTCCAAGGGCAGGGGCCAAAAGGGGTGGAGAAGAGCCTCCGAGGAGGAGTTTGAAGGTCCCTCGTCCTCTGCGCCTAGCCACTGACGTCTCCCGCCCGCCTGCGAGTGCTCTGCCCCCACTCGGGAAATGCAGGGAGGCGCAGCGCGGCCACCGCGGCCGCTCCCGCAGCTCCGCCGCCTGCCCAGCGAGCGGGCGCTGCTCTCGGGTCCCCGCGCCCGCGGGGATCGCACAGGCGCCGGGGAGGGGAGGTGGCGAGAGTGGGAGGAGAGGCGAGCGGGCGAGGCGCTCCTGACTCCTGTCCTTGCGCTCCTGTGCCGGAGAGAGACGCCCCGGCTGCCGCCCGCCCGCCGACGGTCGGGCGACAGTCGCCTCTTGGAGTGGGGCGAGCGGGGGTCCTGGGAGGCGCTCGCCGAGGAGGCGTGGAGGGCGCGGCCCCACTCCGCGAGGGGGGAAGCAGCGGCGGGAGCGCGCTCGCCCGCCTTATGTAAGCGAGGATGGAGTGAGATCCACGCCTCGCGTGGAAGGTGGAGTCCGCCGGGTTCACTGGCTCACTCGCTCAAACGCTGACAAGGGACACCTGGAAGCAGAGGCAACCGCGGCCAGGGGCAGCGCAGCCTCCTGCCGGGCGCCAGACTCCTGCTCCGCCAGCGCTGCGGGCGCGCCTCAGGCCACTTGGCCCCGTCCAGCGGAGCTCAGCCCACCGCCTGGCAGTGTCCCTGAGCCGGCCAAGCCTCAGCCAGAAGCCCCAGGAATGCACTCGCGCTAGGATTTTGGGGAGTTGCGCTTGATTAAGCCCGAGGCGGGCTGGAACTTATTCTCAGAGATGGGAAAGAAGGCAAGAAGCGTTTGCAGTGCTCCAGCCCACTATCTTTGGGCTGTCAGCGCCAGTCAGGCTGTTTTATGCTCTGCGAGCCTGTGACCTATTTGCGATGGAACAAAAACTAAAAATCAATGGAAACTCCCTCGGTACTGCTTCCTTTGCCTGTTCATCTTGGTGGCTGCTGAGATGGAGCAAATAAAGAGTGCTGAGGCAATACCAAGAGAAACTCCCAGAAAACAGGCAGAACAAAATCTGTAGATACTCAACACGATGTTGGAGCCTATGAATTAGTCTCCAAATTCCTAACAGCGGCGAGTGAGGACTAAATCTGCAATAATTCAGAAAGAATTGGGTGGGAGGGGGGCGTGTGGTTAGGTTGTGAATTCCCGATATGAAGATGAAGGAGGAATGTGAAGATAAACGGATAAAATGAGCCCAGTCTAGACAAAAGGAAGGCAAATGTATGAACACACCAGTTATGCTCCACAAGATAGCATTGTGAGAAAAATTCATTTCTAAGATTAGTGCATTTTAAAATTAATACTTTATCATGTAATAGTTAAGTTCAAAGTGGAAAAGGAGCCATGTGTAAACACACACACACACACACACACACACACACACACACACACACATCCCATACTTGAGGGGGCAGAAAGGAAGGAGGGGGAGGAAAAAATATGAATTCAAGTTTAATTTGAAGAGCAGTCATAACTCTGTTTAGGTGGGCAGGCCAGGTAACCTTTGCATGTCTTGGTGTCTTTTTCTGTAATATTCTCCTAGATCTTTGCTAATGCCTCATGATTTTGCCTGCCCAGTTCCACTGAAACCCCTACCCCATTATGTAAGCTTTGGATGAATTTCATAGACTTGGAAAGGTCTCTCTTGGGAGAGACACTGACAAAATTAGCCCCTTTTTATTTCCATGGAGACTCTGCCTGACACTTTAAAATCGCTTAATTTTCTTTAGCTTACCCACATGGCCACATCATGATATGTAGGCAAGAGGTCACATGCTGGTACCAGATGGGCAGATCAATCCACAGGATTTACTAGTGGGATGACATTGTCCCAAAAGGCCAAGTGCCTTTTCTTCTAATCTGTAAAATGGGTCTACTAGAAGTAATGATCTATAAGGTTTTGTGAGGTTTGAATGAGTTAAATACAGGTAAAATGCCTGGCATAAAGTCTTTGTTGATTGTTCTTTGATCTAGAATATTCTCAGCTTTTCTTGCTACCTCAGCTAGTTCTGTTCAATAGTATTGTCTCCACTTAAGATTGAGAATATGTTTGTGTCTATGTTCTCCAAAATTGTAGTTATTGGTTCGCATGTATATCTGGATAGTAGAAGTGTGGCTTCTGTGAAATGGCAATTTTAACTTTTATGTCACTAATCATTTGAATGTTAATGGCTATCTGGAGACAATGGCTACCACGGTGGATGGTGCAGATAACCCATTAATATCCCGAATAGTACCACCAGAGGGACTTTGATTAAACTTAGTGGTTTTCTCTGCATTTTCCCCAAGAAGGATAAGAGCTTGAAGTCCATGAGAGAAACCTCTGTGCAAACTCAGTGTTGTGTAAAAAAAAGACTCCAAAAGTTGTAAAGTGTTAGGTGTGGTGGTGCGTGTTTTTCATCCCAGCACTCAGGAGGCAGAAGCACGAGAATCTCTGTAAGTTTGAGGCCAGCCTGGTCTACATAGGGAGCTGTAGGTTAGCCAGAGCTATGTAGAAAGAACCTGTCTCAAACAATGGCAAAGTTGTAAAGTTATTAATTTATTCTTTATATCCTTCCTTGGGCTGTCTTTCCCAACTAGAACTTAACTCATCTGAAGCAGACAGACACCTTGCCTTGTAAGTCTTTCCATCCCACATCCTTAGCACAGAACCTGATCTATAGTTGGTATTCAGTCAGGGTTGGTTGGCTGAAGGTTCACATAGGGAGAATCTTCAAAGTCTAGGGCAGCCGAGGAAGGTTAAAATGATCATACCCTCTTGTTTGGGTCTTTGAAGCACTCAGCAGTCAATACTTCATGAAATTAATTCCTTAAAAGCACCAGTAAGCGATAAGGAGGAAGGAAGAAGTTCAATACTGAAATTCAGCCTAAAGAGGGCAGGAGAATGGTTTGAGAAGTGATGTGTAGAGATGAAGGGGAGGCAGCAGAGTCAGAGCACATGAACGGGAGCAGGGGAGCGCCTGTGAAGAGAAAAGCTCCAGCGTGCAGGCGGGCTACCCACTGCCTTTGTACCAGCACTCTGCCTAGTGTCACCAACTGTCACATTTTTGTCTTCATGAAAACAATGCAGTGTTTCAGAGGCTGCTGAGTGCAGGCTCTGTAAATCTCTGAGATCTGGGCTCAAATATCCCTGCCTACAGAAGATTCTGACTGATTTCTGGGAAGAAGAAACAAGTTATCACCTCCCATTCCCTTCACCTGCTTGGATTTTCCAAGTAATGCTTACTTTACGTATCTGCCCACATATCTGAATGCTTATTTTATACATCTATATACGTATGTACATCCATAAATATGTGCAAGTATAAATACTTGTCAAGAGAATGTACGCATCTCAAGGGGAGGATATTTTCCCTATTATGTTCAGCATTCTCTGCCCAGAATATAGAACACAGCCTAGCACATAGTCAATAAATATTTCTTGGATATTGAATAGAGGAGTATGAGCCAGTGGATTTGAAAACTGAGCCAAGTCCCGAAAAGCACCCTGTGCATTTTCAAATGATATGTAGGCTTTTCTAACTGTTGAATAAAAACAAAATGTGAATAAAATTTAACCCAAAGTGTATCTGAATGTGACCTTTCAGGTTTGGAATACCGCAGGTGTTTAAGGAACCAACATGAAATGCAGCTCATTTTTGAAAAATAAAAGGCTTCATTTCAATCCATGTACAAGGGCTTCCTATTTCTTGGCTCCTGTAAGTGGAGAATTAACTGTGGGATAATAAATCCCAGTGACAGGTGCTAATGGGAATTAAGCATGCAAATCCCCTGCATATCCCTCCAGAAATCTACACCAAGAGAAGTATGCTGTTTAGCATGTGGGCTGCTTAGTAATAATAGTATTTACTTTAAACCACTATGGAAAAAAGTTTCCAGTGCAGGGCTTAAATAAAATGAACCAAGCATATATTTTCATTACAGAAATACTTTCTCTCATTTTTAGCTCTGTCCTTGTATTTGATTCTTCACATTTTTGTACATTTATGGATGTCTAAAAATAATTCTCTGTAGTGAAGGATATTATTAACTGGATATATAGAAGCATAAATAGGATGAGAGTAAGGAAAACTCTTCATAAATAGGAATGGAGGATAGGTGTGGAGCCCTCCAATAACATGACTGATAGACCTCAAGTAAGGGAGGCCAGATGGCCCAGAATCAGCTGATTCAATCCCCGTTCTCTTCCTTAACCCAGAGAAAGAGACTTAGTCTCTCACAAACCTGTACACTCTGAATATTTGTGCTTTTTGTTCATTATGTTAAACAAGACCCTTTACAAGTAAAAGCAACCTGACTTAAGCTACCCCTTTTAAAAAAAAGTAATGATTTATTACTCTTTCCAATTTCAAAGCCATGGGAGGGGGGTAAATGTCTGTTACCTAACATTTATATCCTAGCTAACATTTATAGGTTGATTGCTATGTTCAGGTGATGATTCAAAGCCCTATGTGTACTATCTCACTTAATTATCACACTGAATATTGAATTATAGAGTACCACTATTGTCTTATTCCATTAGTAACGCTATAACAAAATACAGAAAACGGTAATATATGACATACACAAATGTATCTCCCTACTTTTGTGAAGGCAATTTGGGAAATCTAGGATGGCTTTGCTGGCAACTGTGAGTTTCTTCTCACTGAGTCATCTAATGCATGGTTCAAGACAATGAGATGTCTGAGAGGGCAGGAGCAGATGGGCCTCTCATCCTTTTTTAAGGAACCCATTTCCACACAGATCAACCTACTCATGTGATAACTTAATGCCTTCATGAGGACAGTGCAACATGACTCAGTTACCCCCTGGAAGACACTCATGACTCAATACCACTGCAGTGGGGATCAAGGGTCCAACACACGGAACTTTGGGGTCACAGGGAAACACAGGCATTATTCTTTTTGTACAGAAGGAAACAGAGTGGCTAAGCAACACAGTTAGTGTTTTTTGATGCCAGTCGGAATTCAGGGATCATGTTCTAGTCCCACGAACTTGCATATTACTACCAGCACTGGTCTTTATCCCCATATCCCAGACCTTGATAAGCTCACTCCTGTTTTGGCTTCCCATAATCCAGGAAGCATGTGCTTGACTTGTCTGACCAAAGCAATCACTATGACCAGAGGATTGAAGTATATTGAACATTGTGACTTGTGTCAAGTGTTCATTTTTGGTAACTGGAAACATGGGCTGAAATTGGGGAGAAGGGATTCCCCAAAGAAATATCAATACAGGAAAGAAAGATTAATATAAAATAACTACCAACACAATGGAGGGAGTACCACCAGGATGAAAGACTTCTGTTTTGTAGTGTGTATGGCATAAGGCTTGAGGACCAGTTTGAGGTTTGTCTCATAACTCAACACTGTAGCAAAAGAAGCATTGCTTAGGAAGAGACGAACACCATCCCCCTGTAGATTGCTTTCTATTTTTTTTTTTGTTTTATTATTTTTTCTTTATTAAGAAATTTTTTATTCATTTTACATACCAACCACAGATTCCCCCTCTCTTCCCTCCCCCCACTCCTCCCAACCTTCTCTCCACAACCCACCCCCTATTCCCTCCATTCCCTGATCTGAAAAGGTAAAGTCTCCCATGGGGAGTCAGCAAAGCCTGGTACATTCAGTTGAGGCAGGTCCAAGCCCACCCCCCTGCATCAAGGCTGGGCAAGTTGTCCCACCATAGGTAATGGGCTCCAAAAAGCCAGCTTATGCACCAGGGATGGATCCTCACCTCACTGCCAGGGGCCCCTGAAGCAGATCAAGCTACACAACTGTCTCGGTTACGCAGAGTGCCTAGTCTAGTCTCATGGAGCCTCCACAGGTGTTGGTCTAAAGTTCATGAGTTCCGACTAGCTTACTTCAGTTGTCTCTGTAGGTTTCCCCCTCATGATCCTGATTGCCCTTGCTCATAGAATCCTTCTTCCCTCTCTTCAGCTGGACTCCTGGAGCTCAGATTGGTGTTTGGCTGTAGATCTCTGCACCTGCTTCCATCAGTTACTGGATGAAGGCTCTATAATGACAATTGCAGTACTCATCAATCTGATTACCCGAGCCATCTCAGGCAAGCTATGGATAAAGAAAATGTGGTACATATACACAATGGAATACTACTCAACAGTAAAAAACAATGACATCATGAAATTTGCAGGCAAATGGATGGAACTAGAAAATATCATCCTGAGTGAGGCAACTCAGTCTCAGAAAGACAAACATATGTACTTACTCATAAGTGGATGCTTTCTCCTTTATCTGACAGGAAGAATTGAGTTCAAATTTAATTCAATTTAGAATACTATAAATTTACCCTTATTCTAATTAAGCTTCACTCTAGGACCCCTGAAGAAGAATACTGTTGGTAATAGTCAGTATATACTGAAGGATGGTAAATCAATAGACAATATAGAGTAAAATCATTAAAAGAATTCTAAATATAGATAACATGTGGGAATACATGATCTCAGGAAAAGTCAATGAAGGAATAATAGAAAGATGACAACTAGAAGTGACACATAAGCACTTGTTGGCAATGCTCATAGCTTTAACAATGAGAGTATTTATCTACGGCAGCAAGAAGTCTGAGAGTGGGCAGTACAAGGAGGCTCTGGGAACTCAGTTCTGTTTTTCTAAAGAACTTGGCCCTTGATACCCATAATGTGTGGCCTTTGTTCTCACAGATGCTGGTGGCTTTTACTCCTCTAGACATCATGTGTACTTTCCCTGTTGGAAGACGGAGCAGGTCTCCAGGGTGCAGAAACCTTAGATTCATTCTAAACAGCTTTTATAGAAACCCATAGCCCAAACAGCTTCATTGTCTTGCCCTGACAGCTTGATCAGTGACTCTGAAAATGGTACAGGTTGAGAATGCCGGCTGAAGCAACCGCGTTGGGCAATGGAATAGAGGTACAAGAGGAAGGCACAGAATAAAAAATATTTAGAATGTGAGGAGATATTTGGAGATATGGAGGCAGACAGAAAGTAGCTTTTTTGTTGGCTGAGTGAAAAGGATGGGTGTCTTTTTATTCAATGAAGACACAGAGGAATGGACAGGGTATCATCGTTCTGTCCAGCAAGATGTATTACTAGAACTTTTGGGAATTCTGTGGCATTGGGGTAGAATTTCATGAAGTCTACAGTCAGTTTGCAAAGGTACTGTTTCTAAAAATAAAGTAAAGAAACAAAAGTAACAATAACAATAAAATAACAATAAAAAGGAGAGCCTAGGAAGGAAGAAGGAAAAGAAGAAGTAATAGTGTGCAAAGGAAGGAACTAAAAGGGGAAAGATGGGAGTTGGTGAGATGGCTTCATGACTAAGAATACTTTCTGCTCTTGCTGAAGACTGGCATTTGGTTCCCAGCACCCAAATTAGCAGGCTCACAAGGTCCATAATTCTAGTTCCATGGACCCCAACACACACATACTTACAAATGTACACATAAATGAAAACAAATCTCAAAATTTACAAAAAAGTAAAAGAAAAAATAATAAAAATATATGAAGTGATAATCAAAAGTTGGTATGATTTCTACATATCAGCATTCTGTTGTAACTGGTATATGGAAAAACAATCAAAAGTTCAAAAATATAATAAAAATAGAATGTGTAACTTAAAAGACTGTTTATGGAAAATGGTGGCACTTCTTACTTTGCAGATTGAAGAAATAAGATACTTAATGGAATAATGAGAAGTCTCTGGATCAATGAAATTAGAATTCAGTCCCCTTTAATAAAAATTATAGATTTGTTATAATTATATTATATAAATATATATTATAATTATATAATTATAACTATTTTTTTTCTTTAGAAATCCCTATGATTTCCAAGGTTAGTGTCTTTGCCATAGGAAACATTTTATAAATATGTAAAATTCCCGTGGAGATAAAACAGATGCAGTTTTTCTGTAATGTGTGTGAGACATTATAGGGTGTGCCTGTGTCTCCTATTTTACTTCACTTGATTAATCATCTTAAGAACAGTAGTGTAGCTTTCTCTACATGCATGATACCACTGTGGAGTAAACGCTTGACTATTAAACTCTCTCTCTTCTCCCTGTGTCACCTGATAGTTACTAACCAGATGGTGCTCCCACTTACAGGACCCCTCCTAATCTCACCAGTTTACAACTACACACAACTGCAGATTCCAAATGATCTTTTAATAATTCCCCATTGATTTTTGCACCTTCACTTTCTCAGTTACCTCCCACAACTCCCAGAATGACCTAGATTGCAAAATGCATCATTTTACTGTCCTAAAAGCATATTAAATAATTTCTCATTGTCTTATATCTGCTTTCTCAGAGTCCATCAGGAGGGAATCCTATCCTTACAAAGGAAGTTGCAGAGCACACAGAGTAATCAGTTTCATTTCTCATTCCTTATTGTCTTCCTTATTAATAGAATCACCAAATGACAGTCTTCTGGTTAATTAAGTTTTTGTTAACTAGACACCTTGGAAGAGGGACCTTCAACTGATGCTTTTCCTCTATCAGATTGGTCCATTAGCATGTTTGTGTCTTGCAGAATATTTTTGTACACTGTGTCTCTGCCTAAGGCACCTTCTGATTGGTTTAATAAAGAGCTGAATGGCCAACAACTAGGCAGGAGAGAATAGGTGGGACTTCCAGGCAGAGAGAAAGAAAATGAGAGGAGGAATCTAGGAGCACAATTATGCCAACAGACTTGGATGGAGCAAGTCAGATGTGCCATACTAAGAAGCAATGAGGCAGAACATAGATTAAAAACACATGGGTTAATTCAATTATAGGAGCTAGTTGGGAAAAAGCATAAGCTAAGGCCAAGCTTTCATAATAAATAATAAGTCTCTGGGTTATTATTTGTGGGCTGGTGGTCCAAAGATAGTCCGGCAAGAAAGCTTACTACATTTGTGGAACATTTTCTTGATTAATGATTGATATGGGAGAGCCCATAACACTTATATGCAGTGCCACCCCTGGAACAAGTGATCCTGGGTTGTATAGAAAGCAAGCATATCTGATCTGTTTGTGAGGCTCCTAGCAGTGAGATCAGGACCTGACCATGGTGCTTAGCTGGCTTTTGGCAACCTGTTTCCCATGCTGGATTACCTTGCCAAGCCTTGATGCAGGGGGAGAAGCTTGGTCCTGCCTCAACTTTATGTGCCATGCTTTGTTCACATCCATGGGAGGCCTGACCTTTTCTAAATGGAGAAGGAGGAGGAATGGATGGGGAAGGCTAGAGATGAGAAGTGGGGGGGAGGCTTTGGGGGAGGAAGCAGGAGGAGAGGAGGGAGGGGAAACTGGTTGGTATGTAAAATAAATGAAAAAAAAAAATGAATTAGAAAATGAAATAAAATAAAAAAGAAAGAAAGCTGATCAAACAAGTACACAGTTACTCCATGGTCTTTACTTCGGTTCCTGCCTCTGGGTTCCTGCCTTCAGTTTCTGCTTTGGGATCACTTAATGATGGATTGTGACAGAATTGTAAGACAAATAAGCCTGTTCCTCCCTTAAGTTGTTTTTGGTCAGTATTTGATCACAACAACGAAAATCACAACCATTTGCCTTTGCCTCTGTGGTCTCACCAACTGCAACTATGGGTGAGAAGATGTCCTCACCTCACTTAGTAAGGAGACCTGTTAGTTAGTCAATGAAAGCTGGCAGGAGCTTCAGTGTGCCATGGCTGTCACATCTAACTCTGTTTTCTACGTAATTTGTGCATTCTGTAGGTAGCCACCAGATCCAGTGCTGGAGAAACATGGCAAGACTTGAGGGTTGGAGCCTGAGATTTGCTGCCTCCTGCTGGGATCCTCAAAGATAAGACTAAGCAAGCCAAAGATATTTTCACAAGACCCAGTACCTGTGGTCAAGAATTTAAAATGCTTGCACTGTTTAGTCCTTGGATTTTAGACTGAGGTCAGATGATGATAATGTCTATTTTGCTCCTTGTGAGACACCATGTACTCCACTAAACATAAGATTAACCAGATGCTTGCTACTGTTCCCTGGAATGATAATGAGTAGAAAACAGGATGGGGCTGGCTAGGGTGACTGAGAAACTCAGTAAGACAGGTGTAGGCACATCGTGGCTAGAGGAGACTGGGGAAAGGAACCCATATCAGACTGATAAACTGGCTATCTTCAGTGAGGGTACAATAGACATGGGCCTCAAAGAATCAATGGCATTATAGTTGCTGAATTTTAAAAAAATGGTATTCCAGGCTGAAGAAACAGCAGGAACAAAGGAAAGACAGGATGGATAGAGCATGCATGTGTGATAACACACACTTTACTACTGCATAGTAACTACTGTCTTTGCTGTCCACATTTTAAGCATGAGAACTCGGGCTTAGAAGAGTTAACTTACTTGCCTATACTGAATTTGTGCCAGACTGAGATTCACTCTTGGGTGCACCTCAGTACAGGTAGGTGCAAGCTGTGAGTTTCCTCATGAAGCTTCATTAGAAATATCCCTCTTCAGTCTGTCTTACATGACATGTACATTAGAAAGTTACCAAAGGTTTTGTAAAATGAGGTAATGTCATAACCACATCCCAGAAACGTGCAAGATGAATTAAAGATGTAGGGAAATCACAGCGTATGCATCAGAAGTCTGTTCTAGTAATCCAGATGAGAAACAGCAACAGAGCGCATGTCAGAAGCAATAAACAGAAAATGAGCAAAGAGAACATGTTCAAGATATCCAAATGGGATGGAGGTTGCTATTCCAGAATATAGGATGAAAAAACATTGTATTATTAAATATTCATAATGTAATTAAGAATCAGCTAGGTAACCCTGCTAAGCTACTTGCAGCAATAAATTACCCTCAACTTAATTAAAGGCATTAAAGAATTAAAAATAAGATTTAAGGGGTGAAAGGGACACATAGACTTTTAGGATTGGTGGCATTCATTGGGACTGAAATGCAGTATTCAAGTAATAAGGTAATGGCTCATGAGCCATGTTATTTGTTTTTTATAGCCTTAACTGTACCTGGCATAGGAAAGTTAACCAACAAATATTTTTAAAATAAACAAAACAATAATTTCCAAGAAATTTTTATGAGATGCACCCTAAGTCGTTTATATGTGTTAGGTGTCTTTAATCTAATTTTATCCTGAACTTATTTACAAATTTTTGTCAGAAATGTGCTCTGCTTTATGTTACAGAAATATGCCATAAATTACAGCTTGCAATTCAAAACAGACAACCCTGTTAATCACAAGTCATTATATGGAAAACAATGACATTATAGTACATATAACCCAATCAAAACACAATGTGATTAAATCAGACAAAGAAAGTATTTGACCTTTGTGCTTATGACATAGATGAAGAAGGAGACAAATTGAATGGGGATTGTTTATTTCATGATATCACCAACAACTCTCAACAGGGAATAAACTCTGTATTTTCTCTCTCTGTGTGTATACATTTGTGTGTGTGTGTGTGTGTGTGTGTGTGTGTGTGTGTGTGTGTGTGTGTGTGTGTGTGTGTGTATGGTGTGAATTCATGTGTGTGGATGCAAGTATATGTCCAGGAACATCTGTCCACCTGTTCTTGGGGATCAGAGGACAACCTCTGCTCTCAACCCTTAGATAATTTCTTTTTGTTTGAAATAGGATCACTTGGTTAGTCTGGATCTTTACTATGTCTGTCCAGCTGGCTGGCTGCTGGCTCCCAGAGTCATCTTGTGTCTGTCTCCCGTCTTGCAACAGGCAGGATGCTACCATGACTTCTTTTAACATGGGTTCTGGTGTTCTGAGCACAAGTCCTCATAATTCAAACACTTTATTTATGGAGTCATCTCTCTAGGCCCCATTTTATTATTTCTTAATTAGTTCCAATCAAAACTAGAAAGATTTTTACTTTCTTTAAGATAGGTTTTTACACTAGTGTTACAATCCTTCTCAGGATGTGTTTTGCCTCTGATAGATTGGCAGACTTTACTAAAAGGAATGATGAATGTAAAAAGGGGAATGAATTCTTATGGTTGAGGAAAATAAGTGAAAAATACAGAGTGAAAAGTGAAAAGATTCAAATAAGAATGTTCCAAAGTTCATTGAAAAAGACTTGTGTAAGACAAAACTCAAAAAGAGATGAAATCAAGTGTCAAGGAAGCCCTGGTTCTGACAATCACAACCATAGCTCACACGATGGCCCTATGGAGTCAAGGACAATCTGGTATTGTTGACCATCACATTACAAGGTTTACAAGAAGGCTACAAATCAGGCACCCTCAAGGATGAGGCCTTGAATTTGGCATACTCATTTACATGGGTTGCTACTTTGGACTAAGAACTTCTGAAAGGGACTTTTACTACAGTAAAGGCAATATATCAGTCATCAGCACTGTCTGCCCTTCTGCTTAACTCTTGAAAGATCCAGAGAATAGTTGCATAATGAATAAATTAATTAGAAAATTATTTAACAAATTTGCATTCATTTTTAACCTAATCCATATTATTTTTTACTGTCCTTTGCTGTTTTTCTTCTTTTTAGACCCTGGAAAAAGCCTATTGATCATGATTATTCTCAAAGACAAATTTCACTTTGTGTTTCTGTCACCAATGAGGCCAAAGTGAGAACTTTACCATTTGTTAACTTGTTTGTCTGCTTACATGTTACTTCTGTGAAAACTCAAAGCCAACCATTTATGACTGATAGTCTACTGTTGCCTTTTGAGTATTTGATCCAAGAACTACAAATAACAGTGATTATAAACTAGAAATAATATAAAGACAATCTATTTGAAAAATCAAGGAAACTTAACTATTCCAAGAATCAGTAAAATGAGCTATTTAAGAAAGTTACAGAAGTGAGCATATGTGTGTTGAAACCTCTCTTCTTATTCTATGTCCTTGATATAGCTAAAATTGTCTCTCAGGACTCAAACTCTGTGAGTAACCATTTCTTGGAGTGTAGAAAAGCCCAAGTCTTATTGCTTTTACTCAATATCAGTGCTTTATTTGAAATTTGTTTCAACCTGCTGATTTTTCAGAATCCAAGTAAAATGCTCATTTTCTTAAACCCTAAACAGCACCTGTTCTGTGGTGGTCTACGTACTTTACAGTATGGATATATACTTTTCTTCTAGTTACTTATATTACACAAATGATTCAAATCAGGATCTCAAATACAGCAGACTCTTTGACAATAGTTATGAAATTTAATTTACTGAATAATCTTTATAATATATAATATAATGGTAATGTATAATATAATTATATAGTATAATAAATATAAAATAATGTTTTCTTTTTACAATTTCCTAGGACATAGTAATTGGATACTTTACATTGAATACTTTATACAGTATTGCTGTATAAAGGCAGACATATTCTGAATATTATTAAATCAATCATTATGAGAATAAAAATTACAATTAAGCCATTAACATTTTATATTCATACACATGCTTAGTCTTTAAGAGAAGTATTTTTATCACATGCAGCAATGTCTTAATAAAGTAAGAAATTGCACTTAATTAAATTTAGTGTATAAGACAAAAGTCAAGTAACAGCAATATATGTATACATAATACTGTTTAGTCATTATAATAGCAATAAAATACATTATTTAATAAACTCTAAAAAAGTTATCCATACAGAATAAATGTCCAATTTTTAAAAACTACATGAATAGGCTCCCATCCTTTGGCTTTACATGAACCAAACAGTCTTCCTACTAGTCTTGACATAGCCATCTTCTTGGGGAAGGAAAAGAGAAGGAAATGATGCACGTTACTGGTTAGGCAGAAATGAAGAGGATGAGGTTCATATTTAGTTTCTGAATTCCAAGAAATTTCTCTGTATGTATTCTAACAGTGAGCTAAAGCACCAGTCTCCCTAAACAGAGAAGATGCCACTTAAACTGGAGCTGATGCCATTTCGCATGCCAACTTAAAGGAACATCTCTAATCTCACATCTGTCTCCAAGTATTCTTCCTTTGACCAGGCATACAATTATGAAGGAGCAGAATACTGAAACTCCTAGTTACAGTAAGGGAAATGTCTTAAGTGAACAAGAACAATTAGCAGCGTTCCTTTGCCACAAGTTGCTGTGCCTCAACCGGATAAAAAAAGATTAAAACGTGAAGCTTTTCTGTATCCTGACCCTCTGAAAGTAATTTTAGATTAGAGAGACATACAAAATGCTGTGAACTCAGTCAGGCACAACTGTCACAACTGTGAATGCCATGGTAACTGCCACGATTCTCTCTGTGGTGGAGGCCGAGGGTACCGGGAAGAATCTTACACAGTAAGGCTAAGAAGACAGAAGCAGAAGTACTCGTGCATTCTCTTTGTCCTCAAGCCTTTCTGAGAACTATCTCTGAAATAAAAGTATCTGGCTTCTGACTGCTGCTCTGCCTCTGACTAACGCTGCGACCCCCGTAAACCTTCAGCGCTCTTTAGTCCACCGCTTTCCTCACCTGCAAACTGACACAGTGATGCCAGGTTCACAGTTTGGTCCAAGTGATGACTGCGAAATATGATCAACTATTCATGGGATAAAGTAAAAGTGATTAAATATTAACTATTAAAAGACCGTTATACTTCAACAAATAAATATTGACTGACAAAGTGCCGGGCAGCGGTGGCACATGCCTTTAATCCCAGCACTCGGGAGGCAGAGGCAGACAGATCTCTGTGAGTTCGAGGTCAGCCTGGGCTACAGAGCGAGATCCAAAACTACGCGGAGAAACCCTGTCTCGAAAAAAAGAAAAAAAATAACTCAAAACTTTTTCTAGGTTTAGTGCTTGTGATATAAAATATGTTTAGAGCAGTTTTTAAATTTTGATTTCCTTAATAATTTGAAGTGTTGTATCCACTCATAGAAATATTTTAAGGGAGAGTACTCCACGATTATTTAGTGAAAGACTCAACATATTTCACAGTCAAAAAGTTGGCAAAAGCATGCTAGAGTGAAATGATTCAATTATATGATGATAACATATGATGTGAGCAGCATGTGTACTTATGTTTGTACCTTATGTTCACAAGTTCTTGATAACACTTTCAGCAAAGGAAGCCTAGAAGGTTGGTTGTGTGGGAAACAGAACAATATCTCTAAATCCTCATGATCTTTCTTAAAGGGAGAAAGCCCAAAGTGAACATGAAAGCCCAAGATTGCAAGGGATGAGGACCATACATACAACAGGAATGTATAATGGAGCTGGTGCTACCCAGCATCACTTTCCAGTAGCCACAACTGATTGGAACGGAGGCTCCTTAACTCTACAAAGGTTCAGTGTAGTGAAAGTCTCCCAGAACCAAACTAAACGTCTGAAGTTTTCTGACATATTGAGTACTCAAACTAGCAATTTACATCTCATTAGTACAAGGGGATAACCAACTGAATGCCTCCCTCAGAAGATATTACAGGAATAGCCATTTTGACTGGTCAGCATTCATTGGAAAGATTATGTCACTGATGTATAATTCACCCCCATCCCTGCCATGTATATAAACGGTTCATGTGCAGAATTCTGCCCTTTTGGAGATAAAAATGTCTATTTGTAAGTGAGCAGATGGTATCCTAATGTTCAGAGACACATCTCAGGTAGAATCGCAGAGGGAGGAGGCCTTGGCCTCGAAGAGGTTTAGTGTCGCTGGGAAATGCTTCCTGGGCGAAGCTGATAGCCTCACGTGTGCTCCACTGTGCAGCACTGATTTATGGCTTAAAGAGATATAAATGCCATGGATGTTCAGAGTAAAAAATGAACTCTTTGCTGGTAGAAGTTTGTCTGATTACATTTCTCTGCTTTCTGTAACATGACTTTTAAGTCTGAACATCCTAATATTATCTTAGTTGGCTCATTTTAAACTTTTGATTAGTTCAAATACCACAGCACCTTCATTATGTGGTATCACCAAATTGCAGATCAGACATAGTCATTCAACACTTATTTGTGATGGCTTCCATATACATGTACATATATATATATATATATAGATATACGTATAGATATATATATATATACGTATATATATATGTATTTATATGTTATAGCTATAATGAATCTCACATGTGTCTTATAATCTGAGCAACCACACCCACAAGTTTATTAGTGGGAACACTGCACTTTGGTTACAATGCAGTCATCAAAATTAGTAAAGCCAAAATTCCCTTTGAAAAAATACTTTAAATATGTCATGAGGAACAGTGCATGTATTTTACACATAGATATTGGGGTAGTGGTTAAGCATGCCAAGTTTAAGCTCCACTTTTTAATCTATGAAAGATCTATTTGCAGAAGCATTATTATTTAAATCTATATAAATTGCAAGGAGTTGTCAAATTCCCGGAAGATACCAAGGAGAAGTTGCATGAAGTTTCTTAGATCTCTGGAGAGGGCAAACAAATTTACTACCCTCAAAGGAGGTGAGTTCATGGTAGCTCTGCAGTTTCTTGTCCGTGGGAGGACAGAATAAGCATTCCATTTTTGTTCACTTGGGCAGTGATTTCATTAGGTGGATTTTGAAAATTCAAAGAAAAGTTGACAGAATTGGATAATCTATCTACACTGCTGGAAAGACTCATTTACAATCTGCTTTGAAGAAGTGGATGTGAGTCCTTCCAGATTATGTGTTTCCTAGAAGGAAATGTAAAAACATCTGAGAATTAAGTAGATTAGAAACAAGCTAGACTCCATGGCAGTCTTAGGGACAAAAACTGTCTTTTATTCCCAAGAATGTGAATGACTTACTAGCCCAAATGCTACTTGGTTAACAGTATAACAGTAGGATGTAGTGGCTTTTTCCCCCCTTTTTTTGTGAGACAAACTGTTCTGCACTCCAAAGTTGGCAATGGGGTGTGTGAATATATGTTGTATGTGTTTTGTGTGTGTGTGTGTGTGTGTGTCTGTGTGTGTGCGTGTGTGTGTGTGTGTGTGTGTGTGTGTGTGTGTGTGTGTGTGTGTGTATAAAGACAGATACCCTGATGGAGGGAAAGGGGGAGAGAGGGGGAGAGAAGAGGGGAAGGTAGAAGATATTAAAAAGTTTTCTTTTAGAATTTAGATAAATTCTCTTCTGTCATTAGTTTTCCAGAATTTTCAGGTAATTCTGAAGTAGATCACTTATGTGCACACATGCACGCACGTGCGCACACGCACATACACACATACACACACACACACATAACTACACACAATACAAAGTTGGACTGTGTATATTTAGCTCTATGTCCACACAATCAAATGGAAAATACTTGGGAAAAAGGGAATCCTATCCTGTTCCCTTTCATCACCCTCTAAACAACAACACAACATCTACTTATATACCACTTGTGTGTTACTGGTCATTGTAAGTTATCTAGGGATGCCTGAGCATGTATAGGAGAGCATGTACAGGTTATATTGCATGTGAACATGGAGTTACTTAATAAAATGGTGTTGAATGTCAGTGAAATTTTATGTACAGGAGGGCGGGTGGATTCCTGGAACCAATCTGCCACTTTTTCTTACTTGTCTTTAGATAGGAAATTATCTAATGTGAACAGATAGAGTTGTTTGAAGAATCACTGTGCAGATGCATGTAAGGTAACCTCACACAGTACATGGAATATGCTAATAATAAATTAAACAAGGCTTTGCTCCAAATTCTAACACTTTCTATTTTATGTCACATAAAACCTGAATTGCCATTTTGGTTTATTCCTTTTTCTTCAGAAAATTATTCTTTTTGTATCAGTATACTTTTTCTCTACACATTTAGTAACTCAGGCTTCAGTAGCTGAAAAAAAGCCTTTTCCAGGTTTGATAATGACATCTTGAATGATAGAGCATTGTCCTGCCTGCCTTGGCTGTCTGAATTTCTCGGTGGATGGACAAACACTGGTAGGTCTTTGTTTTCTGCATACCTGACTGCTGGGGAAACCCAGAGCCTCCAAAGCTCTCCTTTTATGCATGGTGGGAGTTCTCCAATTCTCCACAGATCCTAAACTTGTTTGCAGGATCACTCCTGTTGCTCTTCCCTTTTCTGGTCCTCAGCACATACACAATGCTTGATGCTTAGGGGTAGTCAGTGGATATGTATGAATACACAGAAGGATAAATGGTGGAGTATATGAGTCCTTGCTTCTCTCTCTATGAAGGTCAAAGACCAAGTGTTCCTGTGCCAGTATTTGACTCTTACATTGGATGGCGTACTTTTTACACTGTCTGCAAAGGACTTTGAAGCAGTAGGCTCTCCGCTAATGCTTTAGATTCTGCTCTCTTCTGATTTTGTTGACCTCCTCCCAGAAGAAAGACAAAAATGCCAAGGTTTAGTCAATCCTCATAAAAGATTTCCTCACTCGAAAGCAGAATGATGTTTTAGAGAACCTTCTTAATAACAGTCTCAATAATTCTACTCCATGCTTGGAGCCCCCACATACAGCTCAAGACTTCCTTTCCATGATTTCTTATATAGTTCCTTCCATATCACCTTCAGAGTTGACATTTGGAGCTAATTGTGCACAGAAACCCCTTTCTCTCAAAATAGGTAAGGAAATAAGTAGCTTTGAAATATCCCAAGAAAAAATACACACAAAAAAGGAAAATGGACTTGATTTGAAATATAGGATTCTACTCATTTTGGAAAACACTGCTGGGCACACACCCCATTTGACTGCATGATCTTCTGGGTCCCTGATGGTTTCATTTGTTGTCATTTTTGCTCTGGTCATATCTGGAGATGCTTTATCTATTCATTCCTATGAAATTTAAATACAGAAGTTCTTATGCCAATTTCTTATCCTCTACCTGCATGCAAATCTCCAATTGCAAAGTCCATCTTCCATAACCAATGGCCAGGTCATGGATTGCAACAATGCATTTATCTCATTCTACTTTGGATGGTCTACAAGTTAGTACAGCCCTTTATAAATTCCAGATTTGCTATTTAATCTACCTTTCACTTTCATGGACAAAAGGGAACTTGTTAACACTGACTTATTGGTCTTTCTTTTAGATTACTATCTTGCTAAATCGCCCAGGTGTTGCCTATGAAACAATTGTTGGAAATTCTAAGAAAAAGCAGTCACTCCTTTTTCTTGCACATTAGTTTGCATTCTGTGTGATTATTTGAAGAATAACTTCCATGGCATTGTATCCTTTGATGTTTGAACAGATTCTGCCAGAGTAGGGGTTTTCTAAAAATCTATAGCACTGACTTTGGATGACAACTTATGTCTCACTGAATTCATTATAAACTGAAAATGATGTAAGTCAAAAACAAACTTCCTACACATCACCTCCTGAGCAACATAGCTTAGTCTAGTCTACCCTAAATGTGCTCAGAACTTTTGCATTCGTCTCTTGAACGAAATTGCTTAACTTAGACTCTAAGTCCTGACTCTCTTGTGTAGTTTATTAACCACTCTCATGAAAGTGAAAACTATGAAGGTTGTTTGGGTAGTACATAGTTTCTATTGCATACACATTACTTTTATAGCCTCATAAAGTTAAAAAAAATTAGTTAATCCAGGGTACTATCTATATAGCAGCATCTATTTTATTAAGGCATGGCTACAGTGTCATGGGCTCCAGTTCACCATCTTTTCATAGTTCTAGTTTTCCGCATATGGATAGTGCTATTTTTGGTTTTCAATTTTTATACACATTAATAGCAACTTCCCACTTCTTGTGTGGGTTCCTTTCTTTGACCAGAAAGGATCCCCATCCCAGAAGATTAAGTAGTGTTAGCCAAAGTATTGACTTTCACTCTTCTTATTTGTATAAATTCTCCAGATAAACCCTGATGTAGAAGACTGCTAACATTTGTTTGTATAACTCAAAAGATGAAAATTAAGATCCGTCTGAACAAATGTGAGAGAAAAGAAAGAAATGGAGAAGAAATGATTTCCTCCTCCATAATGAGGTGAGGCAGAAGAGTGTAAGAGCAGCCTACATCATTTGAAAGAATTACTGTTCTATTAAAGAAGCTTCAATTTCTTGTGTTCTTTGTAATCTCCATGCTGAGTTCTTGACCCCGACTCACTGAAAAGGTCGTCTATGGTCAGGGGGCTCCTACCCTTATGCCTACTCTACACATTTCTCTGACTTTTTCTTTTATTATACTTACTCTTATGTTGTGCCTTAGTCTTTTCTCTACTGACTTCTCACTGCCTCTCATTAAGCTTGACATGTAATAGCAGTCACATTGAATTACTAAATGAACACCACTTAAAAAACGTCTGGGTAACAAGGACCCAGCTATACCGCTCTCGGGTTTATACCCAAAGACCTCAATCATACAACAAGGACACTTCCTCAACTATGTTCATAGCAGCTTTATTGGTAAGAGCCAGAACCTGTAAACAACTTAGATGTCCCTCAAATGAGTGATGGATAAAGAAATTGTGGTGTTTTTACACAGTGGAGTATTACTCAAATGTTAAAAACAAGTACACTAGGAAATTTTAAGACGAATGGATGGAACTAGAAAAAAAATCATCCTGAGTGAGGTAACCAAGACCTAAAGTCAAATATGGCATGTACTCACTCATAAGTGGATTTTAGTTGTAAAATAAAGGATAATCATGAGACAATCCACAGCCCCTGAGAGGCTAGGTAACAAAGAGGGCTCATAAAGGGGCACCCAGATATCCCTGGGAAGGGGAAATAGAAGATACTTTGTGAGAAGACTGAGGACAAGTTGGGATAGGAAGATGAACAATCAAGTTGCGGCAGGCCAGAGGGGGAGAGTAATGAAAGAGACCACTGGAAAGGGAGAACATCTCAGAGTCAGGTAAAAACTTGGTGCAAGGGAATCTCCCAGGAATCTACAAGGAAGACCAAGCTCCTAGCAATAGCAGATACATAGTCTGAACTGACCATCTCCTGTGACCAGATTGGTGCCTAGCCCAACTGTGGTCAGAGAGGAGTCATCCAGCAGCTGATGGAGACAGAAGCAGACCCACAGTCAAACACCAAGCAGAGGTCAAGGAATTCTTCTGAAGAAGAAAAAGGATTGTAGGAGCCGAAGGGGTCAAGGACACCACAAGAAAACTCACAGAATCTACTAACCTGAGCTCACTGGAGCTCACAGAGACTGAACCAGTAACCAGGGAGCCTGCATAGCACTGACCTAGATACTGGGCATATATGTTACAGTTGTGTAGCTTGGCCCTCTTGTGGGACTCCTATCAGTGCAACAGGGACTGTCTCTGACTCCTTTTACATGCTTTGGGACCCTATTTCTCACACTGGATTGCTTTGCCCAGCTTTAGTGCATGAGGAGGTGTTTAGTCTTCCTGCAACATGATATGCCATGCTTTGTTGATACTCATGGGAGATCTACCCTTTCCTAAACAGAAATGAAGGAGGAATGGATTGGGGTTTGGGAACAAAGGAGAGATGTGGGGGAGGGACTAGGAGGAGAGGAGGAAAGGGAAACTTCAGCAGAGATGAAAAATAAATAAATAAAGTCGTTTCAAAAATCTAGGTAGAAAATTTAATTCACATTTAGGACAACTACCTCAAATTATATTAATGTTGAAAAAAATTGGTGTTTCCATTAGTTAAATAATATTTACTTTGTGAATATAGTTATACAGTATCTCATTCAGAAATTTTTTTAGAGTGTAGTTTGAGTCTCAGTAACAATAATGAATATCAAAACTAGAAAAATCATGCTAATATCATTATAATAAAGATCATTTTAGAAGGAAAAATGCTTTAAGGAAAACTGAGTGCTCCTACAATAACTACCTCAGTGGAATACATATCTTAGAACATATATTGGTGATTTATATGCTCATGTGAATGTAGTGTTATAGTACGTCCATTACTCATCCATGTTGGAGTGGGTAGAGAGAAGGATCAGTGGTACAGAGCACTGGCTGATCTTCCAGAGAACCTGGATTTCATTCTCAACATTTACATGGCCACTCAAAACTGTCTGTTCTAGCTCATCCAATGCCCTCTTCTGACCTCCTGAGTGCTAGGCATGTACATGGTGCACACACAAACAGACAGACGAATACTCATAAAAAATGAATCTTAACGAAACAACGGTTTAAAAAAAAATCTGTGGTGATATTTTATTTGTATGTTAATAAATAAAGTTTGCCTGAATATCAGAGGCAAGCCATTATCACAAAAGTTAGGCAGTGGTAGCACACACCCTTAATTCGATCACTTAGCAGGCAGGGTCTCTGTGTGTTCAAGGACACACTAGGGAACAGCCAAGAGTGATGACACACACCTTTAATCCCAGTACCAACCATAGAGACCTGGAGGTCTGTACAGACAGGCAGTAACAAGGAAGTGAGGTAGCTGGGCTTAGAGCCAATGAGAAGGCAGAACAGCAAGGCAATAAAAGCCTGGGTAGACAGGAAGTAGCTCTCTTAGGAAGCTATGGTGGTGTGGTGATTTAAGGCTAGCTGGTGGCTCTCACTATTTCCCTGATCTCTAAGGCTTTCACCCCTATATTTGGTTCTGTGTTTTTTATTTAATAAGATTGTTTAGAAATTCGTCTATAACCACCCATACTGGAGTCTCTGCTTCAGTGGATGATATTCAATATTTTAAATGCCACATTCTAATAAATACATATTATTGGTCTGGTTCATGAAAGGCAAATGTTCTAATTTTATAATTATTATAGATGCAGAACATTCTGTTTCATTTGATAAAATTAGTTAAAATTATTTCTTTTCTCATTTTTTTTTTTTTTTTTTGAGACAGGGTTTCTCTGTGTAGCCTTGGCGCCTTTCCTGGATCTTGCTCTGTAGACCAGGCTGGCCTTGAACTCACAAAGATCCGCCTGCCTCTGCCTCCCATGTGCTGGGATTAAAGGTGTGCGCCACCACTGCCACCACCACCACCTGGCTTCTTTTCTCATTTTTTTTTTCTGTAACTTTTTCCAAAATGCAGAAGGTAGGACAGTTGCTTATTTTAAAAAAGCAAGCAAGCTGATCAAACATTTAGATGTGTGATATTATCAGTGCCTCCGTGAAGACCCTATGTAATTAAACAGACTAACTGGAATCAGGGTATTACTGGAGCAAATTCAGTGCATAAGGACTTTGAATCTCCAATAAATGCAGAAATAGATCAGTCTGATCTGAACAACCAAAGGTTTGAGTACTAGAAAGTGATAGTTGGACCCTTTTCTCCATGGTCCTGCCTCTACTCCAGACATAGAGTATCTCAAGGGACCTGAAATGTGGATTGGGTTACTGTGGCTATGGAGCACTGACAATAGCTGTTACTAGCTCTCCAGACAGTTTAAGAATGAATCGTTCGGATACTAGAATGCTGGACTACAGAAAAGGTCTTCTAGTTCCTGTAAGTACTAAAAAGTAATGTTGATGATTTCAAGAAGTCACACTTGAATCACTGAGCCTTGTCTTGTCCCCATTTACCCTTCTACAACAGTCAGTCTCTTGCTTCACAGGATGGAAGGTTTACATACTTTTCATGTGTTGCAGCCATGCTTGAACGGTCTTGATGCAGAAGCCCTACTCTAAGGACAAAATGACAATTACAAATGTAGGTGACTGTAAAGAGGAACTAAATAGTCTAAAAACAATACCAAATCCATTTGTAAATCAGATGATATCTAATTCTTTGCTGTCAACAAAATTGAAGGAGTATCTAATTGATTTGCTCTTTGACGATAGATCAAATGAAATAGAAATGATAGTGAACCCTGTCTTATCCTGACAACAAATAATATTCATTCTTGGCTATACAAATTAATTGAGGAAATAAAACTGCATCCATCTCACCAAGATATTTATTTGGAGTAAAGTGCTGCTTTTAGGTGCAATAACCACTATAAAACACATAATATATTCATATTGTTTTGCAACTAATAATTGTAATTATATATCAGTGAAGAAATTTTTAGTATGTAAGAGTCATATAATCAGAGGAACAATTGTTTTTAAATTAAATTTCCATTTATATACATATCACATTGCAGCAAAGTAGGATAGGGATAGGCAGAAAATAAAAACTTAATAATTTAAGTAAAATAGTCTGCATAAGTGCATTGGACTTATAAGCTTGGGTAGAGAAGTCACAATTTTAAGTTTCTAAGTGCTGAAGAGATTTTTACCATATTTTAAGGACATGGATAATGTAAATAGAAAGCCAGTGTCATATTTAAATTCTGCTAGCTATATTGTAAGTAGTATAAGATTCTTATTTTAAAATGTCAATAATTGAATTCAAAATTATATAATTTGAAGCACTTGAGTGCATGGAAAATTAAATGTCAACTGAAATTTCTTTATAGGTTTCAATTCATTTAGATGGTAACAAAGAAAAAAATTGATGAACATGAGGGTAGATTTGGTGTCTTCACAGAATTCTTCTTAGCCACAAGAAGATATCTGTTCACCTCCTAAAAATTGCCATCTAGAAATTAATATCAATGAAATAGACTGGCTCAACTAATCCTCTGAGCCAGTTCTTCTGTGACAATCAAAATGGCATATTTTTCTTAAATTTCATGACCTGAGAATATTTATTGTATCAACAAATAATTGTTGTTCCAGGACTTGAACTTGTAATGCAGAAAAATGTTGCTGTGACAATGCACTTGGACTTAATTATATTAAGTGTCCATGAGAAGTTAATAACTGAAAAAATGAATGAATATAATTGTCTAAGCGTTTTCCAGTTGAAAAATACATGCACAGTAAAGCTGAAGGTGGCAGGCATGGTCCTCCCCAGAGCAGAGCACACCAATTGGTTTTCTAGTGCCAAATGGTCACCCCTGAAAGCATGCATACAAGCAACATTTTATGGGTCAACCAGTCATATTTGTGAATATATACGTATATACAAATACATATATGTAAATAATAATAATTGATGAAAGGAGAAGCCATGAATTTTAATGAGAACAAAGAGAGTTATATGGAAGAGTTTAGAAGAAGTAAAGGGAAGGGAGAAATGTAATTAAATACAGTCTCAAAAATAAACAGAAAAGGAAAAAAACAAGAAAAATCGAGCACATATGAAAACATATGAAGCATATGTATTTTACACATTAGTCTTATTAAATTACACAATAAAATACTTTGATTTTTAACTTAAAGTTCTTCTTAGGTTAGTGCATTGCATGATGTGGACATTCAGCTGATATTGATAGCAAAATACACTTTAATTTTATGACATGTGATTGTGTATTTTTTTCCTGTATTTTACTTTCAGTATTTATCCATTTATTTTCTTTCAAAACTTCATAGAAGTTCTTCTCAGTTATTATTAGAAGATTCAGTAATAAATCATAAATTAAAATCTTTAAAAATGTTAAACTTCTTGCGTATTTAAAAACTATTTGTATTATTCTTAATATAATATTTATAGCAACAATTGTTTAATGATATATTATGGTTTATAATGGATCAGATTCAATGAGATTATATAGTTAACAACCTATTAAAGTATCCTATAGTAATTAGACTTCAGGTCATAAGATATAATAGTTAAAACAAATTGTTTATCTGGGTTGAAACTTGTAAGCAGATGAAAAAACACAGCTGCCCTTGATAATTGGATATGATTTTGTTTTATGTGTTTAAAATGCATTTTTAGATCTTTAGTGAGGAGCTTATTAGATGAGAGAAAATAACCATGCCAGGGTGGCTTGTGTCATTATCCTAATTAAAATTGACAAGGTTCTTAATTTGAAATTATTTTCCAGAAAACAGATGCACATTCTGTGGATGACTCATGTTTTATATAAAGAGAGCTGCGGCTACAATGGCAACCTGTGCATCTGTGTAGAACCAGCTTAGTTCAGTAGAACATATTCACAGTTAAATACTTTAGGATATTTCCTGGAAATTTGACACATATTCACTGATGATGGAGGTTTACTTTGTTAATGATTATGTATTCATCTGCAACCTACATTTTTATTTTGAAGACCTCGAGGTCCATATAATCAATTGAGGGGAAAGCTTATACATGAATCAGGAGAGCATGAATCATTAGGCATAAGCCTAATGCCTAGTTTTTGTTTGAAACTATTTGAAAATGATGAACAAATGGTAATAAGAACTAAAATCCACTGCACACAGTGAGGAGCAAATTATAACAGCATCATGGTGTTGACATTGTCTTCTAAATTCCAAATGTGCAGACTTGTGAGTATACACACATCCACACAAAACACAACACAGCACACTGTGTGGGGCTTCTAACATGCAGTTGTACATTTTAGGAGCATTGAGAAACCACCAAGTCTCCAGTGAAAGTCTTCCTAAAAACTCACTCACATCCTGAGCTTAAGATGTGAAAAACCCCATACTATGCAAGCCACCTAAGAGTAACTCATCTGGAAAGAGTAGGGTCATCAGAAACAACATTAAATATTTAAATACCTTTGGAATAATAATAATAAGAATATTTGATTCTTACTTGTTGCTCCAGAAATCAAGATTGATGTTGTAAGTGAAATAAATACAGATTTTTGTCTTGTATAAAAAATACTTTTAAATACCAGTTCTTTAACGATGGGTAAAATAATATTATAAGGAGTGAGGCTATCAGTCATGAACCTACTTAAGGCAACTAGCTTTTACAACATTCTAAGACATACATTAAATTTTAGAATTCCTGTAACTCTAGGATTTTTACAGTAATTTTAAATTTCTTTAAAAAAAAATCCCCAAATCCAGCATTCAGATATAGGTTATGCAGTACCTCTCTCTCTTTCTCTTTACTTTTTTATTTATGATGATAAGAAAGTTTTAATTTTGAATGCACTTTTTTTTTAATCAATGGATATTTATGATGTAGTCACTATGTGCGAGGCTACTATTAAGCAGAGCTAGGTTAGACAGCCAAATTAAACATGACACCTGCTTGGAGATCAGAGACTGGTAGTGGCAGGTGTCACTCCAAGTCATTTAAACAAATAAGATGCTGCCAGCAGGAAGAAACAAGTTGGAGAAGGTACACATATTAAAGTATAAACTTTTTGCATCAGCCCTTACCTGGTGTGCCACACACCTACTAAGAAAGTATTTTGCCTTTATTCTTCACTTGGGCTTCAAACCTCCTCAGGTGCATGGGTGTACTGTCCCCTAAATGAAAGTCAGACCATTATGCACTGTACCCAACAATGCCCAATGCTTCCCCCTTCTCTAAAGAGAAAGACCACCATTCTTAACATGTCCTGAATGAGTTTTCATAGTGTGGTCTATTTACACCTCTCTCAAGCCTTGTTCTCCATTTTCCGTGTTCTAGCTGGCTATAGTGCATGGTTTTCAGGACTAAGACATTACTCATGATCTTCTACAGTGGGCCCTTGGCACACATTGCTTATTTTTCACCCTAACCTATAGATCTCTTCTCTATTTAGGTGATTCCATCAAATAGAAGTTCAAATATTACCTGATTATTTGACAGTAATCCTTTGATTAAAGCACACTACCTGGTGGTTAAAATTTACAGATAACTTGTTGTATTTCATGGTACATACATTCACATATAGATTTTTGCATATAATATATATAGTGTACATGTATATGTTATGTAAGATACTGTGAGCATATCATATATTAGGTTTCCCAGAAGAATGTAAAATAACATTTTTCCTTGAAAATATTACTAGATTTGTTTCAATTTCATCCTGATAGTATGAAAATTAGATTTCTGAATTTATGGGTAACAGTTATAAAGAATATGTCTTTGGAAGCAAGTGGTTATTAATGAATTTCCCAGTTATTTATTTCAAAGTCTTATTCAGCTTGCTTCATTCAGTGTAGGGCTTGGAAGCAGTCTCCTGTAAATTAGGAAGCCTTTTCACTGGCCTGAGGAATTTATAGTCCGCCTAGAGAGACAACATAAATGCAACAATATGAGGCAATATATCCACAAAGTACAACAAGATAGTAAAATAAAGGGGGGGGGGACATAAAAGAAGAAGCAGAAAAACTTTTCCTCACTCCAATTATTTTCAATTCACTTCCTTATTCAGCAAGACCGAAACAGTATAGTCATGAGTTTATGTGTTACCTCAGATAAAGTTCACAAATTATAGTACAGTTTCTGGTTTGTTTGACTTTAAAAAATATATAGAAGCATCAACCATAAATCTCCTAGAAACTTCTGGAGGCAATAGGTGGGGTTGCCTTTCTTTTATGATTAGAAAGCCTCACCTTGAAGGCTACACACATTAAGGATCTTCAGAGGGAAATGACAGGTCAAGGAGAGTTTCTCCTTTGCTGCTCCATGAGATGGTAAAAAATATCAAGGGCAACAGTGGAATGTCTGACAGCTGAGTGGAGGTAACGGTGTCGGGCAGAACTTCCCATAGTAACTGCACTGCAGCCCCGCTGTGACCTGAGAGAGAGTGCACAGCAACAGATGAAGGAAATCCCATGAAATGATAGTGGTCAATGGTCTGTATAACACCATAGACAGTAAAAATGAAGAACAAATTTCCATGTGTTTGGTCTTTAGCAGCCTTGGAGACTTCAAATAACATTTTGCCAAATTGCTTTTAAGTCCTTCAAAGGTATAATGCTTTTTCCTTGACTCACATGATAGTCTAAAATCTGTTAGCAATTGTATAACACTGTAAAAGGGATATAGAATGTATTTTTCTTCTGAAATGCCACTTAATCTAATAAAATTTCTGCCAAAGGTACATATGAATTTTAAAACTTACCATTTATTCACTGTTTGTGAGAAGGCTCTTGTTCGTACCCGGAAAATTCTTTATTTGTTTCAAGACGAAGCTTTTGGCCTATGGACTGTTTTCAGAGAGCACAGTCCAATTAGTTGAATTATTTAATGTTACTTCAGGTTTGTTATTTATGCCAGATGCTTTGTATGTAGGGCACACAGTTTAAAAGGGTGCACTCTGTAATATTAAATAATATGAAAAATGAATGCTGAGAACCGAATTTAAATTTGAAAAACTCAACAGGCTGACAAATGACAAATGGCCCAATTAACATTACAGACATTTCAGCAACTTGAAGAATTAGGAGCAAACAAGCAAAATTTTATTTGTATTAGAAACAAAGTTTAAAAGATTATGAAATCATTTTTTCTATTTGAGGAAAATGAGCCAGGATTATTTTTCTTCATTGCATATTTATTTGTTGTGTTTTACAGGAAGAACATCAATGTGTGGTTAAGTGACTAATTATTGAAAAAAGTTGTTGAGAAGGTTTTGTATGAAATGGATAGTCACACTTATTTTTTCCATTTTGTGTGTGTGTGTGTGTGTGTGTGTGTGTGTGTGTGTGTGTGTGTGTGTATCTATGCACAATTTTGAAGGAGGTAGGTGCATGCATTTGAACATGTGTGTGGAGACCCAAATTTGATGTTGGGAATCATTCTCCATAGATCGTACACCTTTTCCACTGAGGCAAGGTCACTTAGTCAAACCTAGAGATAGTAGATACTGTTAATATTAACAGTTTAGCTGACTGGTTAATAAGGAATAATAATAACTAACTCCTCCATCGCCCCAGCCTCAGACAGTTATTCATTAGATTACTCTTCCCTCAGGGTAAACTTCTTAAATATATGAGGTCAATGTCGGGTTTTTGACTACTGCCTTAAGCCATGTACATTTGTGGGCATAGAGATTCTTAGACTGTTAGTAAGGTTTTGGTCATTGTCATTTAGACACAAGGTACATAGCACATCAACTCAGAGAAAAGAAGTTTGTAGTGGGTAGCCATTCCAGCTTTGACCTGGAAGTACCACCCCGTTTGAGGCTTCGGTAACTGTTGTGACTACAAGGTGGAGCCGAGAAAGGACCCTTGAAGACCTGAGATCCGGATGGGCCAGCTCTCTTGGTTCCTGGATCCTGGATGCTGGAGTTGGACCAAGCAGAGTTCTCCAGAGAACACTGCTGGACTGCACTACATCTTTCCCATACCCTGTAACCTATCCCTTCATTTGTAAGTTACCCCACAAAATAAACCTCCCTTTTAACTACGTAGAGTTGCCTTAATATTTAAACCAATAAAAGTTTATCTTGCCTCATAGTTTGAGAAGTTTCCATTCACAACCAGCTGGATCCATTCAGTGCTATGGGACTGAGACAAAGAATTGTTAGAGCAGTTTACTTGCCCCATGGCATCAAGGAAGCAGAAAGGAGAGCAAGGGACCAGACACATGATATATTTTTATAGGACACACTCTCAGTGACTCGGTGCCTATAACTAGGCTCCACCTCCTATTTTATATCACCACTTAATAATGCCATCAAATTATGTCTCCATTGATCAGTTGATCAGGGCCCTCGTTATCCAATAACATCACAGTGATTCTATCCACTAACACCTTCAGCACATGAGAGAACCATTTGGGAGGCACCTTATACATGAATTATAACAGACTATCCAGAAATCCCCAGGGCCAATGAGATGGCTCAGTAAGTAAAAGCACTTCAAGCTAACTTAGTCGGATCTATGCGACTCACACTGTGGAAGGAAAGAACCAACTCTTACAGGGTGTCCTCTTACCTCCAAATGCATGCAACATCACACACTCCCTTCAATCAATCAATCAAAAAAATAAATAGATATAAACTATTTTTGATTATTAGGGTTATTATCTTAACACAATGAATACTGAATAGCAACATTCAGATGGAATGTCTGTGATATTGAGTTCAGGATAATGAAGCTAGTCATGCCAAGTTGATGGGAATGAATGGATTTACAGTGTCACACAGATGCAAGATGTTTGAATTCTGTGTAATAATTTCCATTAGCTCTTTTGAAGCAAGTAAGTAATACAAGATTAAATGTACTCTAAAATGCAGTTAATATCATCATACATCCCTAACCATAGGAATAAAGAGAAATAAAAACAAACCACTCTTCTTTCACTCTCTGTTTCAAAAAACTGTTCTTCAATAGGAAGATGTATGTTGAGGTCAAACCACGATGATGATGGATCTACTTCAAAACAGCATCCTTGTATAATTGGTGGAGTATTTTATGGTTTATTTAATTTGTTTTATGTTTGTAACTCTTTTGCTTGTATGTTTGTATGTGTGCAACATGTGTGCAAGGTGCTCATGGAGGTCACAAGTTGTAGCAGATCCCCTAGAACGGATGTTACAGATGATTGTAAGCAACCCCAAGGGTTCTGGAAACCATATAGAGCTCCATGATTATAATTTATCAGTAACAACTTATTTGTTTGCTTCTTTGCCCATGTCTTCATTTTCCTTCCTCCCTTGTTATCTACTGTCATTCCTGTTTCCCTCCTCTTTCAACTTTAGGGAATCAAAACAGTTCAGGGATTGATCTGCTCTGGGATCTGGTCAGGTCTAAGGACTCTAGAAGATAATACTCCATTGATAGACATTAAGGATCTATGCCAAGGAAAGCATAGGTATTTAAACATGAATGGTCCTGTCAGATGTCAGAATCATTCCCCTTCAGACGCCGCTCTCTCTATATCCTGTTTGTGCTATTCCAAGACTTCTATAGCACCTCCCCATGCACAATAAATGTCTCAGATGATTCTATCACTTATTTATGCATTCAGTTTTTATAAGGCCTATCTGAGTCTCTAAGGGGTATCATAGCACCATAAGCATCTCACATTACTAAGCCTAGTGAGAAGATGTGACTCAATTGTCTCCAAGCTAGATGGTCCATCAGTTCATAAAAGAGAACCTTCTGCCTTACATTATTATCAGACATGGCAGCACTGTGCTCCCACTTGTACTGTCTGGTTCTCTGGAAGTAAAGCACTTGAGGCCACACCGACCTTAAAGTTTGAGAGGATGGAGATTAATTCTCTGTCACCAAGGCCCTATTGGGGATTACACCTGAGTGGGAAGTGTCACACTCTCTGAAGGAACTCAAAGGTTACCATAGCTAAATGATATTGGGCTGTTGGTGCCAGGATTTTCAAATCAGATTCATCTGGAAAAATCAATATGGACACAAGACATTTATTGCCTTATTCCATTATACATCCATACCTCAAACATTTAACATGTTGTCAAGAATAATACTTTGAGCTCTTAAACCTTAACCAAATGTAAAAGTGGAGAGCCACAGAAAATTAAATCTTCAGTGAACTAATACATCAAATTTATGATTTTTCTTCTTAGTTATTCCAATGAAGCTATGAATAGGAAAGGGAGAATATTAAGAGCTATGCCCAGTTACAGAAGCACTTTTTGAAGAAGCACTAGCAATATTCATCAATTAAATGAAATGTCCATGTTGGTTTAATAACAATGAAAATGAGAGTAAAGGACTTATAGAAGATGGCTTTGGGGAATAGATTGATTCAAAGTTGTTTAGTTCTTTAGGGAATATATTGATTTGAAATAGTTCATTGTGCTTTTTGTGAAATAGGCTGCGGAACAGTGCCAAGGTTTAAGACACAAATGTGATGGGTCCAAGAGTGGCATGAGCTGTGAAGGCTGATGACATTGTCTGATACAAGATTAAGGTAAATGAGTACCTGAGTGCCTGGAGAACATTGATTCATGAGAAGAAACTTCAAGCTAGATATTTGCTTATTTTGTTTGTGTTAACCACTAAATTCATGCTTAAATAATACCAACAATGTTGAGCAAAAGAACAAAATGTTCTAACATCAGTGTCTTAGTCTGTTTAGAGTAAATATATTCAAATAAATGAATTCCTGGTTTATTAATGTTTTATAGTATAGGCATGGGGTAGATTCATTTGGAATATTAATGAGAGTGCATTAAAATTAGTATGAATGGCCGGGCGGTGGTGGCTCATGCCTTTAATCCCAGCACTCGGGAGGCAGAGCCAGGTGGATCTCTGTGAGTTCGAGGCCAGCCTGGACTACCAAGTGAGTTCCAGGAAAGGCGCAAAGCTACACAGAGAAACCCTGTCTCGAAAAACCAAAAATAAATAAATAAATAAGTAAATAAAATTAGTATGAATGAAAATACAATCTACTCCAACTTATGGAAGATAGTTATTGAACATAATTAGCTATTTCTGCTTTATTGTTTTTGTGAAATATTTTTGTTGCATAAATTTTTCCCAATATTTTTAGTTTATTTAATACTTGTCAAGTAAACAAAACTTGAGGATATTTTTATTATTTAACTTAGCTATATAATATTTGTACTTATAAAAACAAAGCTGGATGGCCCCCACCTTCTCTTGTTCTGATTTTAATTATTTAGTATTATTAAGCCATTCCCACATGTAAGCTCCTTTAGCAGAAGTAAGTATATTATATTTGCCAAATACATACATGCATACATACATGCCTATCTTCAATAAAAATATATTCAGTTTATCAGTTTCTTATCCATATTAAAAATTTAAAAAAGAAATCACAGGAAAATAAGTAGATATCAGAATTTTTTTCATTGTCTTTACTTTTAATGTTATAAATAATGTATCTAGCCAGGTGTATAGGCCTTTAACTCTATGACTTTGGATGAAGAGTAGGCAGATGTCTATGAATTCCAGGCCAGCCTCGTCTACACAGTAAATTCCAGGCCCTCAATTGCTAAACGATGAGTTCCAGGCCTGCCATGGCTAAATAGTGAGTTCCAGGCCAGGCCAGGGTGCATACTGAGACCCTGTTTCAAAACAAAATGAAACCAAAAAGACCTGAATAATTTGGGGGCAATATACATTCAGCCTGATTTTCTATAGCTTTTTTTCTTGTGTGTTTATATTAATTAAATAGATGTTTCCATTAAGCTTCTAGAATAGTGAAAACTATTAAAATGTTCCTTAAATATTCCAACAAAGAGAAACAATATATTCCTATAAATCCTATCCATATGGAAAGATAGACTGTAATATGATGAAAGGAGATAAAAAATTATATTAAAATTGAGAAAAGCAGAGTTGCTAATGTTGTACCAGGAGGGGGAAAAGGAAATTTCTCTTTATGGATTATACGCCTGTGCTTGTTCAGTCAAGAAGTATTAATATTTTGATAAGAGCAAGATTTAATATGAAATCTTAGATGACCAGCAACTTGTAGCAAATATTGTGCTTTTATGAACTGCATATTACTCTTGCTGAAGGTAATTTATTTTTCAATTTGGAGATGCTCAGGACACTTGCCAAAGTGAGGATGCACAAAGCAGATCACCCAAGTCTACAGTAGCTGAGAGGCCTAGCTTTACACGGTGACAGATAGCTAAGAACTAACTTTTCTAGTGATTGAAATAAAACATGCTGAATTTATCTCTGCCCATCACCTCTGGGTGACTGTCCTTTAGCTACAGAGTGGTCTTTATGACATTCATGCATGTGTCCACTTGCCTGACTGTTGCAATCAGGGGACTTGGTCATCTCAGGTATCTTGTCATGTTATCCTTTCTACAGTGTACAGGGAAACAATTAGATGACAAATGAGTCTGGAAGGCAAAGATGCTGAGATTATGTGCCTATGAAGTTTGTTTTCTAGTATTTTACTCAATTCATGACTCATCATGTTAGTGCAGATTCAGTAAAGAGTGGTGTCATTTTAGGATATGAAGAAGTAAGTTTATATTTGCTTAGGATCTTCGAATTTCTTTGTGTTTTTGTGATTTTTAATTTGTTGTTTGGACTTCCTTTCTCTGGTGTGACTCATCTTCCTGAAAGCAATGCTCTGTAAATTGTATTTCAAGGAGCAGGGTAAGATCTATTGGTCTAAACTGTGAAATGGGTGTACCAACAGGAAGTATATAAATAAGTAAGATAAACATTTGTATTGCAACTCTACAACTCGAGAAATACATGGTGACTCATTAGGTTTCATATATGTTTTATATACTTGAAATCATGGCTAATGTATGCTGCACTGTGTTTAGGAAATAGGAGAAGGACAGTGTACTACTATACTAGGTAGTTTTAAGTCAACTTGACATGAGTTAGACTCATCAGAGGAGGGAGTCTCAGCTGAGAAAATGCTTCCATAAAGTCAGGTTATAAGCAAGCCTGCAGGGCATTTTCTTAATTAGTGATTGTTGTGGGAGGGCCCAGCCCATTACTGGTAGTGCTAACCCTGGGTGTATGGTCCTGGGCTCTATAAGAAAGAAAGTTAAGCAAGCCATTATGAGCAAGTCAGGAAGAAGCAGTCTTCTATGGCCTCTGCATCAGCTCCTGCTTCTAGGTTTCTGTCTTGCTTGAGCTCCTGCTCTCACTGCTTTTGATAATGAACTGTCATATGGAACTGTTAGTGAAACAAACCCTTTGATCTCTATATTGCTTTGGTCATGGTATCTCATCACAATAGTAACCCTAACTAAGACACTGGGATATACAAAGAAGAGACAATTATTCAAATTATCCCACATAGGTATTTTGGGCTTCTTACTTTTATGTTTTTATTTATCTTAAGCAATAATCTACCTTTAACTCTCCCATGGATTTCCCTTTGGTATTGGTATGGACCTATCAGGCCACAGAGGATTAAAGCTAGATATCAACAACAGAAACAATAGAAAGTTTCCAAGCTCAAGAACAGCTATTTACCGAACGAAAAACTGTCAAAACAGAAATAAATAAAGAAATTAAAGAATTTTTAGAATTTACTTAAAAAGAATACACAGCATATCCAAGCTTATGAGACACAATGAAAGTAGTGCTAAGAAGAAAGTTCATAGCACAAAGTGTCTACATAAAAGAAATTTGGAGAGATCTCATACCAGCAACTGAACAGCACACCTGAAATTTCTAGAACAAAAAGAAGTAATCATATCTAAGAGGAGTAGATGGCAAGAAATAATCAAACTGAGGGCTAAAATCAGTAAGACAGAAACACAGAGAAAAATACAAAGACTCAATGAAATAGAAATGATTCTTGAGAAAATCAACAAACCCTTGTCTAAACTAACTAAAAATCAGCGAGTGAGAGAGAGACTATCCAAATTAACAAAATCGGAAACACAAAGGGGGACATAACAATAGACATTGAGGAAATCCAGACAATCATAAGAACATACTTTAAAAACCTGTGCTCCATCAAACTGGAAAATCTATAAGAACTTGATAATTTTCTCAGTAGGTACCACTTACCATAGTTAAATTGAGATCAGATGAACAACTTAAATGGACCCATAACCCCAGTGAAATAGAAGCAGCCATTAAGATTTTCTCAATGGAAAAAAAAAGCTCAGGGCCAGAGAGTTTTTGCACATATTCAACCAGACTTTCAAAGAGGAGTTAATACCATCAATACCAATACTACTTAAATTATTCCACAAAATAGAAAAAGGAGCATTGCCAAATTCCTCTTTTGAGCCTACAGTTACCGTGATACCCAAAGCACACAAAGACTCAACAAAGACAGAGAACTACAGACCAATTTCTCATATGAACATAAATATAAAAATACTCAATAAAATGCTTGCAAACTGAATCCAAATATACATCAAAATGATCATCCACCATGGTCAAGCAGCCTTCATCCTGGAAATACAGGGATGCTTCAATATATGAAAATCAGTACTTTTTTTTTTTTCTCGAGACAGGGTTTCTCTGTAGTTTTTCGCCTTTCCTGGAACTCACTTTGTAGACCAGCCTGGCCTCGAACTCACAGAGATCCGCCTACCTCTGTCTCCCGAGGAAAATCAGTACTTATAATCCACCATATAAACAAACTGAAAGGATTAAAAAGCACATGATCATCTCATTGGTTGCTGAAAAAGCATTTGACAAAATCCAACACCCCTTCGTGATAAAAGCCCTGAAGAGATTAGGAATACAGGGACATACCTAGCATAATAAAGACAATTTACAGCAAATGTTTATAACCAACATCAAATTAAATGGAGAGACACTCAAAGCATTCCAATAAATGCAGAAACAAGACTATTGTTTTAAAAATGAATAAGTAATAAAATGATTTCTAACGATATTCTGCTATACTCATAGATCAGTGCCTTATCCAGTCATCATCAGAGAAGCTTCCTCCATAGCAGGTTGGAACACATGCAGAGACCCATAGTCAGACATTATGTGGAAAAAGAGAGTCTAAATTGAAGGTCCCCATCAAATCCTTCCCCTCAGATCTCAGGGAATCCTGTGTGGTGATATTTTATCTGTGTCCCCCAATAAAGTTTATCTGAAGATCAGAGGAAAAAGCCAGCCACTATATAAGACATAGAAGTCAGGCAATGGTAGCACATACCTTTAATCCTATCACTTGGGAGGCAGGAATCTGTCTAGATCTCTTGTGAGTTCAAGGCCACACTGGGAACAGAGCCAGGCTTGGTGGCACATGTCTTAAATTCTAACACTAGTTAACCGTAAAGAACTGGATTTCTGTACAGACAGACAGGAAGTGATAGAGCTGGGCAGGAAGAGGAAGTGATGTAGCTGGATGGAGAGAGGAAATGAGTTAGCAGAACAGAAAGGAATATAGGCATGGATATCCAGGAAGTAGGTCTCTTTGGAAACTGTGGCTTGGTAAGGTGAGGTTGGCTTTGGCTTGTTCTATTCCTCGGATCCTTCAGAATTTACCCCAATAACTGACTCCAAGTTTTTATTAATAAGACTGTTTAACATTTCATCTTGCAATCCTGCACAAAAGGAAGCTGAAAGATTGTAAGAGCCAGAGATGATGGAGGATACCAGAAGAACACAGGCCTTTGAATCAACTTAGCAAGGTGCATATGAGCTCACAATGACTGAAGGAGTAAACACAGGGCCTCTATGGGACTATACCAGGTCCTATGCATATATATTATAGGTCTTAGCTTAGTATTTTTATGGGACTCCTGACTATGAGAATGAGTTGGTCTCTGTCTCTTGTGCCTGCTCTTAGGACTCTTTTCCTAATGTTGGGTTGCCATGTCCAACTCAATATGAATTTTTTTTTGTCTTAGTTAGGTTTTTATTGCTGTGAAGAGATACCATGACCATGGCAACTGTTATAAATGAAAACATTGAGGCACGTGCTTACAATTTCAGAGATTCAGTCCATTATCATCACAGAGGGGAGCATGGTGGCAGGCAGACAGATGTGGTGCTGGAGCTGAGTCCTACATCTTGACTTAGAGGCAACAGGAAGTCCAGTGACTCACTGGGTGGTATCCTGAGAATAAGAAACCCCAAGGCCAGCCCCTACAGTGACACATTTCCTCCAACAAGGTCATACTCACTCCAACAAAGTCAGACTTCCTAATAGTGCTACTCTCTATGAGATTATGGGGACCAAATACATTCAAACTACCACACTCTTCATCTTACTCTTGTTGGTTTTATGTCACAGTGTGATGTTATTCATTAAGCAGTACTGTTACCTTGTGAGAAAAGCCATGAGGCAAGACAGAACCCACTATCAGAGCTTATTAGTGAAGGAGGGACAGAAGAGAATTGCTTAGGCCTATGGAAGACAAATGTAGGGAGGGAGGAGAGAGAAGATGAAGAAGGGGAGGTGTCTGTGACCCGCTTTTTATGGATTCCCCTGCACACGTGCATATGGGTTTATGGAGCCACACCCAGCATGAGCATAGATTGTGTGATCACGCTGCGCACAAATCATGTGATCACACAGAGCATGGATTACATAGTTGGTAAGACCCTGGGATGCCTAATTGTTTTGCCAGAGCATGCATGGTCACGTAGCTGGGGGAGTGGCCAGTGGCCAGGAATTCCAACATTCCAGAATCTTTGCATATTAAAAAAAAATGGTGGGTGAACAGGAATGGGGGTGGTATGTCTCCCGAAACTGCTTCCAGCTGACTTGGTGGGTGTTGGTTAACTCTTGGGGGGTAGGCAAGGGGGCTTTTGGGTAGTCAGATGTCCTGAGGTAGTGGATTGTCCTCTGTTGTTTTGGGAATTGTCCAACACCTTTCACTGCTTAGGACTCTGTAGCTGCTTGGATCTGACAAGGTGTTTGTTATCCAGGTGGATCCAAGCTGGCCCTAGAGCTCAGAAGAATTTTTAAACATATTAAGAAACAGCCATGGGGAATTTAAAATCTTGAGCTGGTTGCCATGATATTGTAATGTCTAGTACTCTGCTATATTGGTTAATGTGTGTGTGTGTGTGTGTGTGTGTGTGTGTGTGTGTGTGTGTGAGAGAGAGAGAGAGAGAGAGAGAGAGAGAGAGAGAGAGAGAGAGAGAGACTAACTCTTAGAACATGCTTTTAATTTTTTGTCTGAGATAAGCCTTATCTGAGACAGATTTTGAGATACCTGTTTCCTTTATTAGTCTAGCATCCAGGAGACACAGGTGATCAATTGCTGGGGGCATTTAACAGTAATAGATTGTTATACTAAAGTTTGTTTTTTTGCAGAGTTCAGACCCTTTTTGGTCTGGGGTATAAATACCTCTGGACTGTTAGTGTTCCTTACTGACCACCCAGTAAGGAACTGGGTAGGATGGCCCTTGGAAGCTCCTACCTTTGCTAGAAAAGCTCTTCCCATTAGGGGCACAGAGCAGGTTGGCACCACTAAAAATGTATGTGTGTGAGAGAGAAGGATACCCCTGAAAGTGCAATTAAGTGGTGAGGTCTGGTGAGGTGGGTAAGGCTGTCCCCCTACCCCAGTGATAGGGAAATGAGAAGGAAAGATGGGACCCCAAAACTCCCTCAGGATTTGGTAAGTGACTTGGTGTCCAAAAGGAAGGAAATGGATCTCCCATGCTGCAACCGCTATCCTGGGTTCCCTGTGAGCCTGTGGCCAAGCCTAGGAGATAGCTAAAGGGTGGTCTTGGTTTGATGTCCCCATGCCACAAGGTGCATGGGAGCAGTCAGCTGGCTAGTATCCCTCTTGGTGGCACTTTGGACCAGGCCCAGTTTGGCCCGCATGGAGCAGGGCACATTCAAGTCCAGTGGCCTTCTCTACCACACTTAAAACAGGGACATGGAAACCTTCAGGCAGCCACTTGGATAGCGTGTGCCAGCATTTGGCAATTCTGCTTATGGCTTTCTCATATCTCTCATGATACACCTTAAATGCCACAGCTAAGACTTCTGCCTGTGGGAGGGGGACCATCTCTCTAGATGCTTAAGTTTAGTCCTGATGTCAGGGGAAGCTCTGGAAGACATAAGAAGGATTTTATTCCTTATCTTGAATTACATGTTTTAGCTTTTCATAGTTTACTGGTTTGAGAGCAGCCTTAGGAAACCTGCCAAGAGGCAAGTTATAAAGTGGTCTCTAGCTAGAGAGCCATACACTTTATTGGAATCACAATGTGGGTCCTGATCAGAAACTCATTTGCATGCATCCTACCCTGCTTCCAGAACCATCTGTGCTTCTTAGGGCAGCTCGAGAATGGGCAACAGTAAGAGTGGAGGTGGGAGCCAGAGTTGGGCAGGAGCGGCCCACCCGATACTAGAGAGCAGAGCAGAGGTCAGATAGGTCAAGGTTCTTTGGAGTCAGAGATTCCTCAGGTTCAGGTTGCACATGGGCAGGAGAGACAGTCAGAAAGGGAGGGTTCAGAGCTTGGGTAAAAAGCTTGGGGATAAGGTAACTCTTCATTTGCCCATTCGCTGGCAGAAGTTAGATAATTCCCATGGAATATGGGGGTCCAAGCAGCCATTACGTGGCCATATTTATTGGTATCCAAGGAATGTTTAAGGCATTTCTCAGAGGAGGAGACTAAGATGTCCCATGACTGCAACCAAGAGAAAAAATAAAAAAAAATAAAACAACAAACGTGATCACAATCTCAGGCATCCCCAAGATCAAGGAAGGATCAGTGAATCAGCACAAGTTACCAGATCCTTCTTTAAGAGAAGAGTAAGGCCTGGCGTGTATGAGCACTAGGACCCACCAGAGGTCCGACAGCAAGAAATATATCTCAGGCTGCAGTCATGGGAAATGGTGAGGGATTGGAAAGGGAAAACTCACCAATTGGAGCAGCCTGTGTTGTGTGGAGCAGTCCAGCAGTAAGAAAAATGAAAAAAGTGGGCAGTTGTAGTTTGAACAAACCTTGGTACAGGATCCCAGGTGCAGAATGCTGGGACAGCCTGCTTTGTCTCAGCATCAATGTTGGTTTTATGCGGCGGTGCAATATTATTCATTAAGCGGCACTGTTACCATGAGAGAAAAGACATGAGGCACACAAAACCCACTATCAGAGTTTATTAGGGAAGAAGGGACAGAAGAGAATGTGCTTAGGCCTATGGAAGATATGTGCAGGGAGGTGGGGGAAGAAGGAAAAGGAGAGGGAGGAGTCCGTGACCTGCTTTTTATGGATTCCCCCTGCACATGCGCATGTGGGCATGGAGCTATGCCATACATGTGCATAGATTGTGTGATTACACTGTGCACAAATTACAGGATCATGCAGTGCATGGATTACATAGGATGTAAGATCCTAGGATGGCTAATCATTTTGCCAGTGCATACGCAGTCATATAGTTGAGAGAGTGGCCAGTGGCCAGGAGTTTTAACAACTATATTTTACTTTGTCATGTTTGGTTGTTACCTCTTTGAAGCCTGTTCATTTCTGAGGAGAGACAGAAAGGGAATGGATCTGGAAGAGAGAGGATGTGGGGAGGAACTTAGAGGAGTAGAGAGAGGGGAAATTATAATCTGGATATATTGTATGAGAAAAGAGTATATTTTCAATAAAAGAAAAAATGTTAAAAAAAAAAGCATGAAAGTTGAAAAGAGAGGTCAAGAGCTAAAATGGTATAAGACAGCACGACATGCATCTAGAGGGCTGAACTGGGATATGATCTCGACAAATTTCTAGTTTATTCTCCAGACTAGATTATAGTTGGTGTTTGCTTAGTGCTTCCCAAACCAGGGATGATCTAAGAACTGAGCTATGAACACTAGTCTATAACGTCTACAGATCAAGGAAAAAATGGAGGTCAGAACACAGATCGGATTGGCCAGGCTGCATGCCTAGTGGCAGGAGATCCAGAAACTCAAAGTAGAACAATTTTGTCTCAGAGCCGAAGGGGATTTCAGAGGATTGCACAGTGCATGTGGGAGCAGGTGACCACTCAAAGGGCACACTGGGGATCACTGCTTAACAGAAAGGATAGATACTGATGCCACTTGTCACATCACTGGGGGTCAAATTCAAGGGCATCTGCTTTTTAATTCCTAAGAGCACAAGATTTAAAACATATTTAAAATGTAATTTACAAGTATTCACTAGGAATTCTGCTTGGGAAAGAAGTAAGCTGGTTATATTAAAGCACTAAGTCATATGTTAGTTCACCTGAATCCCAGAAATAATGAAGACAAGGGGATGAGAAACGAATGTAAGCCACACCAAGAAGTTCAAGAAGCTGGGGCCTTGGTGAAGTTTGGGAAGTGATTTACACAGGAGGGAGAGGTGTTTGCTTAAGAGAGCACCTAAGATCAAAATGGAAGGCTGGCAAGATAGAAAAAAGAACAGAGGGCAGAGAAGTAAGGCATCACCAGCCTTTACAGTATTGAGTTAAGAACTAGCTTCATGTATGACATATATTTATCTCCAAATCATTTTTAATATCAGAGCAAGGATTTTGGACTTTCAGTGAATTGGCAACATATAGATAATAAGAATGTTCACAAGAATAAGAGATGGACTGGGAGGATGGCTTAGACAGTAAAGTGCTTGCCATACATGCATGAAGACCTTAGTTTGATTCCTACTACTCAAGTAAAGAAAACAAATAAATGTTGATCACAGTACCACACACTTGTAATGGACAAGGAGGAATCCTGGGACTCCATAACCAGTGAATCTAGCAGAGTCAACATGTTCCAGATTCAGAGGGAGGCCCTGCCTTGAAAATATGAGGTGAAGCCAGGCAGTGGTGGCACACGCTTTTAATCCCAGCACTCAGGAGGCAGAGACAGTCAGTTCTCTGTGAGTTTGAGGCCAGCCTGGTCTACAGAGTGAGTACCAGGGCAGTCAGGGCTACACAGAGAAACCATGTTTCAAAAAAAAAAAATCACAAATAACAGAAAACTATGAAGTGAAGACTGGCTGAAGAAAGCACTGATGCCAACCTCTGGCTTCCACGTGTACATATATGCACGTACATACACATGCACAGACAACACACACAGACATGTGCACACACAGGAAAAAAAGAAGTGAAAGAGTGAGCACATTTGGGACAAGGGGAAATTAATTTCAGGAGTGATACTATTTTCATTTACACATTTTTTATGAGTGTGTCATGATCAGCTCTTTTTTAAAGAAAGTAGAACAAGAAAAAAGAGTATACAGTATCCCAGATTAGATTTGGATGTATGGAATATAAATTTGTGCATATGTATAATGCCAAAATAATATTCATATCTTACTAGAACTTTAATAAATCTCATTCATATTCTCATTGTTAGTTTGATGGCTCTAATTTCACTGACTTTGCTTTTGCTACCAGCTTCTACCTACAGCCTAAAACATCTGCTCCACAAAGCTTAGATTTGAAGAGTCTAGAGGCTCCTAAGTCCACATCTGGAATTGATGGCTTTGACCTTTTCTCAATCCTTTTGTAAGGATTTCTGGTTTTCCCTCCACCATGAATGGCCTTGTCATTGCAGGAGCACACTGGAGTTAGCAAGCTCTTGAGGTGCATGAAGGCAGTGGGAGACTCCTGTTGTGCTGCTGGCATCTTCTGAGGTGTGGGAGGGCAGTGGAAGGCTCCTCTGTGCTGCTGGCATCTTCTGAGGTGTGGGAGGGCAGTGGAAGACTCCTCTGTGCTGCTGGCATCTTTGTATTCACTTGTGCTTAGTACTGGTCCCACTTGAGAACTAAATCTTTGACATGAATTCCGTGCCTTATTGCCTCCCTTTTCCACCAGGCCACCACACATGTTTATCTCAGAGTCCTTCATTTGCTCTCAGTGGTCTTCAGGGGTGATGTACACTGATTTGAGGACAAATGGAACTTTAGGTCTCATCTTTCTGGCCAATACCCAGAACTTACATTTGTTGAATTTTATTTAGTTCTTTAAAGGGAGATCAAGCCTGTATTTTGATTGGGAAATTGTAGTATGCCCTTCAGGGGTTGTCTTTAAAACATGTGAACTCCAGAAGGCAGACATTAAAGACTGACACCTGTAGTTAGTGAGCAGAGAGTTACCAAGGGACAGCTTGTGCATAGAGCCAAGAGACTCTCAAGAGCATTTGACTTTCTGATCAGCCTTGCTGGGGTCATTATCCCTATAACCTTTAACTTAAAAGATTTGGGTATTGCCAGTGATCTGCAGTATATTCTTGCTCTGAAACATGATGATCTCTTATAAACTCAGGTTAAGTGCTTCCACTATGAAACAATACTAATAACTTCTAATATTTCTGAATTCACACTCTCCTTATGATCCATGGGAATTTTTAAGAATGCTCTTTATAATAGTTCCCTCTATTTCTGTTTACCTTTCATAACTTGAAAGGTTAACATTGACTGAAACTAGAAAATGAAATCTACAATACAATATTAATTCATGGAGCTGGAGAGATTGCTCAATGATTAAAAGTACTTACTGTTCTTCCAGAAGACTGGAGTTCAGTTCCCAGCACCCAATTCTAAGAGCTCATAACTGCCTGTAGCTCTAGCTCAGGGACCTAGCACCCTCTCTGTTCACCTTTAATACATACTTACATAAATACAGACACAGATATACAGAAATAAAAACAAATCTTACAAAAAGAATACTAATACTAATATATGTGGATAGATGTCATTGTGTGTCAGCACATTGCTTCATTTCCAGTAAAGCAGTACCTGGAATTTGTCAAGAATACAACAAAATATATTGAATAATTATTTTTGATTCATATATTAGCTATTTAATAAAACATTAGAAAAGTATATACACACACATATGTCAGAAAACACACCACTACAGATGCATGTATATGTACATGACTCTTTTGATAGACAATATGCCCAAATCAATATAATGAGGATCATGCAACAAGTTGTGCCTAGCTTAGAATTAAAACTACTGATATTATTTTTAATGCTTAGTACATTTCTTCCATATAAGAAAAGTTTACTTTCAAGCCTTGATTCTTAGTTGTATATTACTCCACTTTTCTTATCTCCAAAATACAAGACTGTCCTGCCATTTTCTTGCTTATATATAATCTCACATAGAATATCTGGTTTAAATTGAGAAAAGATAGCATAGAAAGGTAAAAATCGAGGCACAGGCAAACCAACCTTCAAACGTGGCTGGCCCCTTTAGATATGGGATGTAATTTCTGAGACTACAGGGATTCCTGTTTGTAGGCAGGGGAAAATAGGAAGAGAGAAAGAGAAGGGGGAGAGAGAGGTGGAGGGATAGGGTGAAGCAGATCCCCAGGATGTGTGTTTAAATTATAGTGCTGTCCAGAATTTTAGGTAGCCCTTATGTATGCAATAAAGGACTGCTTCTTTTGTGCATTAGCCAGCTTCTTACTGGCTCTGAGAGACTAAAGTGATTTACAACTAGAATATATGAGCAGACCCTTCCTGGGAACAGTGTGGGTAAAATGCATCTTACCTTTTTTTTGCTTACATACCTTGAGCATTATCTTCAGTATGCATCTGGAGAGTGGCCCAGAAGAATGCAGGTCCTAAAGGGCTGCCTGTCAGCCTCCCTGTGTTCCAGCCAATGGAGAAGAAGAAAAATATTTAGACTTTTCCAGGTCAAATACAGAACTCCGGAGTGACAAATGAGGCCCATTTTTTAAACTCATACTATTTTTATTGATAGGGTAAGAGTTGATTTTACCTATTGCTGCTTATTTTTTTCCATTTCAAAACCTTCTATCCTTTAACATCATCATAAGATCAATCCTCTGTCTTTTCTCCTCTGTAACAAACATCCTGTTAATTTCTCCTGTGTCTGTGGCTGAGTCCTGTCCCCGCCCCCCAATACTATAAAGGCCAGTAATTAGATTTGGCTTGTAGAGACAAGAGCAAGAAGACGCTTCCTACTCACATGTAAGTGTCTCATGTCACTAATCAAAGCAGGTCCTAAAACAAACTTCATTTTATGTAAAATGAAGCAATTGCCTCAGGATGAGGGGCAAAGAAATCTGGGATTCAGGACTTTTCCTTACCCTGCTCCTACCTCAACAGATTAGAGGCACCTGTACTAGGTGAATAAAGCCATTCTAAGATGTTCATGGGAAAAATACTAAGGTTGAAAATATAAAAATTGTCATCTAGAAAGTTCTCATTAACTTATTTCCACATAAGTGTTAAATGTCAGGAAGTTTTAGAAAATCAAATTGTCAATTTCTTTCTTTTTTTTTTTTTTTTGGTTTTTTCGAGACAGGGTTTCTCTGTGTAGCTTTGCACCTTTTCCTGGAACTCACTTGGTAGCCCAGGCTGGCCTCGAACTCACAGAGATCGCCCTGGCTCTGCCTCCCGAGTGCTGGGATTAAAGGCGTGCGCCACCACCGCCCGGCCAAATTGTCAATTTCTTAATCATACTGTACATTAACATTACAAGATCATAACCCCGTCACAAGGAGCTCTATTTGGGGAGGTTCTTACATGTAATTCATTAGTTCCTGCTCCCCAAGCTCTCTGTTCCCTCCCCTTCCTTCTTTCCTCTGCCTTCCTGCCCCTCCCTTCCTTTTCTTCTTGGGTAGATACTCAAAGTGAACAGCACGGAGATCGGCTTTGACTATTTCAGCGCTCAACTCTGAAAACTTTGCCTCAGGTCAGATAATCAGGCAAGAAACTGCACTCAGTAATCAATACGGATCTTGATTCTTTGCACCATCTATTTTGCAACCTTTTAGAGTATAATACATTAAAAATAGCTTTACATTTGGCACTCAAGAAAGGAAAATAGGAATATCGTTTCTCTTTTCTTTCAGAATAACAGCTAATGTCCTCAAGGGGAAAACCAAGAGCTCAAATCTCTCACTTAATAATTCACAGGCAGCATATGGCCAGTTAGAACATATTTAATCTGAGTTTGGTGCCCTACCTCTTTGGGGCATTGTGTCACTACCGCCTGAATTTTATGTTAACAGCCTTCTTCCATAAAACAGGATGGAAATTACTTCTAAAAAGAAAAAATGTCCTCACCCCAAATAATACAGGAGAGAGCTTTTGCTTATATTTTAGAAGGAATCTTTTCCACTTCCCACAAAGAGAAATGCATACATGCACCACGAAGTCATCTTCCAGACAGGAGAAATCCAACTTAAAATGGGGAAAAGAAAAGAACAAAGTATATGAGTTAAATCTTTTGATTATTCAAGATCCAGTATTTATCCAGAAAAAACTGCTACAAAGATTTTGCACTCAAGCAGTGGAGATGTAACTATAGAGTGCATGTCTATGCCCCAGCAGAAGGAGGAAATGAGAATGCATGTGTCCATACAAACATTCATGAGCACTACTCCTACATTCTCTTGACCATGTGCTTGATTACAACCTACATGTGCACAAGAGAAGAGCTTTAAAATTGTGAACAGTGGGATTCTTTGTTTCCAAATAAAAACTCTATTTTGGTTTATAAAACATGCATGTTCTGACAACCTATAAAAGGCAATTTTACATACTTTAAAAAGTAAGTAGTGTTATTATGAGAAAGGAAATTTTACAGAAGAGACTACATACATATGGTTTTGTCAAACATGATGTATATATAAAATTGTAGTTTGACTCTAGTCTATGTACTTAAACACAGGAGTAAGGCCAAAGACTGTGGAAACTACACATCCATATGAGCTCTCACACCAAGGGACAAAAGCTGTGCATCAGTGTTTAGGTTTTTTTATATAATACTACTGATACATTCCTATTTACTTGCTACTTCCCCAATAACTCTGTGTGACAATTTCTGTCTTATTCATCAATTTAAATATTTCTAATTGCAATGTTCAAAATTGATCTAGAAGATTACTTGTAAAATATGTGATACTAGAAAAAAGAATAGTTTGACTTTGAATTTATGACTAAAAAAGCCCATTTCTTCATGGGAAGAGGAAAGTGGGGAGGGACTAAGGACTACAGAGTTATGGTTAATTATGCTGAATTCATTTGAGAGATGGAAAATGATGTTCGCACAGTAGTATAAATGTCCTTGGTGCCATGAGATGGGACACTAAAAGGCATGAAAAATAATGCTAATAGATGGCATGCCAATGTGGATGGGGAAAATTTTACTAGGACTTACTCCTAGATGTAGAACTACAGGCAATTATTGACTGTTCAGAGGGAGGTGAGAATAGATCTTCTCCTGGGATGAGCCCTCTAAATGGTTTCCTGTTGTCAAGTTGTCACCTCTAAAATATATGCTATGAACAGCATTGAATGGACCTATCAGATTGCACTTACATGTTTACTTATATTCATTCATGTAACAGCAATAACTGAAGAAAGAAAAAGGAAAGAAAAGAACAAAGAACTATTTGAGACATAAATGATTCTTTCAGGTACTTTGAGGATGAAATTTTGACTCTCCCTGTCAGGTTAAATGAAGAAAACAAACAAACACAAAGCCAACATTGTGGCTGAGGGGGAAAGCAAGATAAAAATAAAGAAATGAAGAAAATTATGGCTGATTAGCCAGTTGCAGGGATGGGAGTGTAAATGACGTGCTTCTCCTAGCTTACTGTATATGCATAGTGTTTTATTGTTTTTCAGAAAAACTAATGTTGTCCGTATTTCCGTTTAGTTTTTGTGTTACTCATTATCCTAGTGTGATTATTTAGGTTTTAATAGAGTATTAATAGTTCCCAGAGATGAACACTGTGATTGTCATTCATAGAATATACTAGAGTTTACCCACAGAGTACATAAAGACTATTCACATATGTATCCCACTTTTGGAGAAAGAAAGTGTGAGAGATGACAGCTTTTTAAAAGAAAGATGAATATTTTGGAATACCAAAAGAAAAAATAGTAAACTCCAAAGAAGAGAAGTTGCATAAAAATTCAATGGTACAGAAGAGTGTGGAGAGAGAGAGATGTCTGGGCTATGTTTTGGTTGTCCATACAAAATCCCATTCTCTGCAAGACACTGTTCTGCTGAGCCACATGGGAAAACACATTTCTTCTTTAACTGGTTGTTAGGTGATTCCAGTAGGGGTGTCAAAGGAGGACAGACAGAAGGAAAACAGCCATCATTTTTTTTCCAGTTCCTTTTCCAGTTTCTCTGACAAGGTTCTTTATCCTGGGAATGGTTATTAGATTTTCCTGGGTTACTGTTCTTGTTTTCTGTCTCTTTGTTGTTTCAGATATGGTCTTATCATGTCCTTTCAGAGATACAAGGGCCAAAAGTTCATACCCTTTTCTCAGATCTTAGTTGTGTTGAGTTTGGCCACGCTCCTGAGTTAGCCGCTTTCTGTGGCTGGTCACCATCTTGAAACCTCAGCTCTGAAGGCCACCAGCTGGGCTTCACATTTCTGAAAACACAGACTTAACCTGTTGTTCATCTAGCTCAGAGTGGAGTTCCTTCAGCAGTTAATATTTCTGTGTTGCTGTGTTCTCTGCTTTCCCCTTATATCTTCAAATTCTGGGCTCAAAATATAATCTTATTAAGTACATCTTATAAAATTGATCAGCTATGATAATCATTGTCTATTTAATCTGGGTAGACCTAGACATATGCATATTAAAGATAAGCTTTATAATGTGAAATATTTCTTTACTATCATGATCAACTATGGTAAACATCACAGAAAAGATTACCTCCATGGTCATTGTTTGACACCCAAGGCAAAAGAGTATAAAATGTTACTTGGAACTTCCAGGGCTTAGGCTTTGCTACATGAATAATTATTTCTGCATGTAATCTGAGAGGAAAGATTTGGCCAGAAGATTAATTTGCCTTTTCTTGCTTGCTCAGGTTCACTACTCAAATCCTCCCCACTGGGAACTTTTTGGTGTCTTATCTCTGCATTGTATCTCACGTCCTTCATTCTGGTCCCCATCCCTTTCATTAACCCATTTTTCAAAGTCCCATCTGACACATTTGAAGTTTTCATAGTTCTGAAGCTCACCTTGCAATCCACTCAATGTGCATTTCCTGAGATTTATATCTTCCTTAAAAGCCTGCACTGCAATTGATCAGTTTTCACCAGGAGTCACAGCCTCTGAACACCTTCTGTAGGGTTTCCATTTCCTCTATCACTGGCCTTCAGTATAACATATCACTTTAAGGATTTGCTAGGAACCTCAGTATCTTCATTTATAGATAAATGAAGAGCTGACTCTCAACATTGTGCAAACATGAGGTTGCACACACATCTTGTGAGCAATGGGTAATCCCTTCATAGCTTAAGCTTGTGGGCTCTTCAGCTTTTCACATCAAAACAAATCAATAGTAGAATCTTTTGTTCTTTTTAATCCACATCAAGGGACCAGATAAACAAATAAGATTCTCTGAGTCTAAAACATGCAACTCAAGAGAGTGGGCAAAATGTAGTATGAAAACTTCTGTACAATTCAGTCTTTTCTTCATTCCTCAGACAAGATGTCCTTTCAGAGAGTAATCTAATTATAAAATCATGATAACGTCACAGGAGAGGATATCTCACTGAACCAGAGGCTGACCATTTGGGCTAGGCTGGTTAGTCAGCTAGCTCATGAGATCCGCCTGTCTCTTCCTCCTAATGCTAGGGTTATTGGAGTGCAGTCATATTCAGCTTTTGATGTGAATGCTTGAGATTCAAATGAAGGTGCTTGCAGAACTAGTGCTCTTAACCACTGAGATACCTCTGGGCCTTTGTAACCTAAAACAATATCTATTGAGATATAATGTACATATCTTAAAATGAAGCGAATTAAAGTATACAGTTCCATAGTTTCTAGTGTCAGCCATATAGTTGGTATCAGACCAGTTTTGTCTTTCTCCCCATAAGCTCAGTGCCGTTAGCAGTCACTCCGCCCCTCCTTCAGCTTGTATCCAGGCAATCAGGAATCTACATTTTGTGGGACATATTTTTTATTCATCACAATCTTTCCAAAATGCAATCTTGTTTACACAAGTAACTTTAATTTCACTGCATTTTTTTTTCTGTTTGATGTATCAGCCACTAAGAGAAGTGTACTAAAAAAATCCCACATTTTGATGACTTCTTTATTTTTCAATTTTGAATCTATGTTGGAATGTCTAGATTCCTGGTAATTTGAAACTACTTTTTCTAATAATGATCAATACTTCTTGTTGATCATTTGCTTTGAAACTTCTCTTAATAAACCTTTTGCATATAATATTTTCAGTGACTAATGCTTGCTGACATCTTATTTTCATATCTTTATTTATTTCATATCTTTTATTTATTTGGTTTGTTTCTTATAAAGAGCATACTAGCTTACTATTTATCAGACTTTGAAGTACACAGTCTTCTTAAAGAATGTAAGGACAAGATTTAATCATTTTATAGCTATATATGTAAGTATGTGGCTTTACACCTATTTATCTTCAATATTTTGTGGTCATTTATATTGTCACATTGCCTGAAATGGTGTATCCTTGAGGATGTTTCCAGAAATGGTTGTCACATAGGTCAACAAAATGAGGAAGATATATGAGATCTGAAGGTATTGTCACCCTACAACATGTTGGGGATCCAGATGGATCAGAACTCAAATGAGGGAAGTTCATGTGTAACTAAATTCAGTTATTGAGCAAATATGTTTTGTGACACCCCCCAAATATAAGATTCTAGACTTTTTAGCCACTTGAATGCAGACTCACGCAAGCTCTCTCTTCAGAGAGCTTCCAGGTACTCACACAGGAGGTGCATGATTTGCCTGCTTGTTCTGAGGCTCTAAGCTGATTGGACTGAGAAGCTGCCTTCCTTCATCCCCAGCTTGCAGCTGGCCATTGTGGAACTCTCCAGCCTCTGATCATATGAACCAATCTAATAAATCCTATCACAATTACATATACATTCTATTGGCTTATTCCTCTGGAGAACCTTGACTAATACAATATTCCATCTTTGTCCTGTATTGGTTCAGGGAGTTTAGTCAACATAATAAAAATGGTTTATTCTTTTAGATGGTTGATGTACTTTTGCTGAGAATATTTTATATCTCAGTGAAGTGGGCATCTAATCAAGAGAGAGCCAGTAGTATTAGGTCAGTTAATTCATTTCCCAGTTTAATCTCATAATGGAAATCCTGAGAATAAATTCTTTATAAACTGAAAATAACACGATTTCTGATTTCTAGTATTTTCTTGTAGATTCTGAAATAGTACAATAAAAGAAACCTCATTGTGTAGGAAACCTTTAAGAGGAAGAACATTTGGGCAATAGGGTCCCACTGTATGTTTTATTAATTAATAATCAACACATACTCAACAGTAATTGCTCTGTATCATTTCTCCCAAACTTCTGTATAAACTTTAGTTTGCACAAGATAGAAACAAATTTTCAGGAATCAAATGAATACACACCCTTGAATAGACTTTTTAAAAGAATCGTTTTCCAAGGATATTGATCCCAAATTGCTTGATTAAAGGCCAATAATCACTATGCACTAAGTATGCTAGAGTCAAATAGAACCTGGAGCCATCTCTGAGAGGGATATTTAACAGTCCTGGCTTTTGAGATCTGTAGGATGTGATCTATAATAATACAGCACCTGTTTCTCATTTGAATTTAGCTAGAAAAAAAGTTACCCTTTTAAAGTTATTTATTAGCAAAATGTATTGCATAGTAACTCTGTCCTTATGGTAGTAAATGCTTAACTTGGGTTCCTGGATCCCATCTCACACAATTTTATGGGCTGTGAACTATGGTTACTCTCATTATTTAGAGGAGGAACAGAGCCGGGATGTGAACTTTCATGTATCTAATTTCTTCCACATCCTGCAATACTTTTACAGTCCTCATTTTCTAGCCATTTCTCTGAGGTCTTCATTTATCTCTTTAACTAGTTTTACTTTCATGTGTTAGATATAAGGATTTTCAAAAATCTATGCCTAGTTCTTTCAAAACTCATATCTTTTTCTTCTTTTGATCTTATCTACATTTGTGTTTCCAAACATTCTTCTTTATTGACTCTTACACTTTTCATACAAGCTCTTTGTTATCTTCTGTACTCCATAAAACTTCCTGCTGATCCTCTAGAATATGGCCACCTTGATGTCTTCGATCACTGAACTCATTATGTAAGAACTTACACTCTTCATTTCCACCCCCCTACCCCCACATACTCTTTCTGGCTAGATATTGCTGTCATCTTGGCTACTTGAGTGTCATGTCTTTTACTTGTCCTTTTTTGGAGATTAACACTTAGGCAGTTATGAGCCCCCTTGTAATTGCCACTAACTAGTACAGACCCCTCCAATTTCTTTCCGCTTCTTCATGGAACCACCCTGGTTCATGTCATTCTCACTCGCATGATCTTACCAGCCCTGGGCTGATCTCTCAATAGTTGTTTTTCTTTGAACTCAGTATATACACAACTTCCAGATGCTGTCTGAAACATTCTTTAATCATGTCTTTTAAAAGTAGAACAATTTTTAATCCCCAACACATTCAATAATAGCATCCTACTGCCTATCAATTTTAGGTCAACATTTCAAATTAGCATTTACTGTACCTATGATAAGCCCTAGGCTGATATTGCCACTGTGCAGTCAGGTCAGTGTGTTACCTCTTGAGTACCCACTCTGAAGGCAAAAGTTAAGCCTCTTCTTTAAAGTACTTTATTACGTTGGATAAGTATTTCTATTTCTTATTCACACTTCATTCATTTTACAAAAACATCAAAGAATTGTCTAAATCTATTTCTCCATTTTCCCCATTGTCCAACACCACCTAAACAAAATATTTGACAGGATTTCTCCATTTTCATAGGCGTTTGTGAACATTTATGATATATAGTACAAGTCTACCTGATTTGTCTTATGTGGACACATTTCATACTTTTTATTAAACTTTTATGGAAAACTAACACTTGATATTACTATAATTTTTTATGTGTGGGTGTTTTACATGTGGGTATTTTTTTTTTTGAGAGAGGGTTTCTCTGTGTAGCTTTATGCCTTTCCTGGAACTCATTCTGTAGCCCAGGCTGGCCTCGAACTCACAGAGATCTGCCTGGCTCTGCCTCCTGAGTGCTGGGATTAAAGGCGTGCATCACCACCACCAGGAATACATGTGTGTATGTTTATGCAGCATGTATTTGTGGTGCCCACAGAGGCCAGAAGATGGCAGATTGCCTGGAATTGTAGAGAGTTCTGAGACACCATGTGGGTGGTGAGAATTGAACCTAGGTCCCCTGGAAGAACAGCCAGTGGTCTTAGCTGCTAAGCCATTTTTCTAGCCCTGAAAACTAATGTTTAATAAGTGCTCTGTGGAAAGGACATAATGTCTTCTAAAGTGCTGTATGAAATAGCATAATCTTCATTTAGAGATATGGATTCATTCACGTTTATTTATTTTTTGTTATTGATTATTTTGTTGCTGTTGTTCTGTTTTTGTGAGACATTCTGTGTCTATTTAGTTCTGGTTGGCTTGAAACTTACTATGTAGACTAGCCTTGAACTCATGGTTCTCCTGGGATTACAGTTATGCACCACTACTCTACAATTTTTTTAATTGCATTTTGTTTGCTTCTTTTGAGGTTGTATTTTTCTGTGTTGAGTAGATTCGCCTGGAACTGCTGGTCTCAATTGATTCCTCTGCCTCATTCTTCTGGATATAGGTGTTTATAACTATACCTGTTTTTAAATTGTACTTTGACAAGATCCTGGTCATTTTAATGCCAAGGCTGACTTTCCATGTACTAAAGGAAGAATAATCCCTTGAGTCTTTCCATGCCGTGTTGGATTCACTTTGACTTTTTACAGCAAAGAGAATTTCAGTCATCAGGGTGAGCTGGGATAAGAAATTTGTCCATTTGTCTTTGTTCTGACTTTCTTGAGCACTTCTGAGGACTGACTTCTTGCCCTTCTATATGATAGTTCTAAAATTCAATGAGAAAGATATTTACAGTTCTGTAAATATCACTTTGGCATTTTACATTCTGTAGGAAAAAAAGCTTTTACATTGCAGTTCATAGCAGAGTTTGAGGTTCTTAAATGCCAATGAAAGATGTAGAAAAGAGACCTTTTCTGGAAAAAAAGACCAACTTTCAAATTTGACATTGAGAAATTTGAAGAACTTTTAAGAGTTGCTGTGAAGAATAAAGATGTTATTTGACACAGGACACAGGACTCTCCTTTACTCATTGGCTCATGAGAGAAGGCATGGGGTGTTAGAATAAGAGGAGAGTATATGCTGTGCTTTAGTTCCCTTATATGAAGTTTGTATGACCATATGCAATATTTGGAGGAGGAGAGTGCTACTTTTCCTTTATGTAGTTATTACATGGGTTGGAAAATGGAAACAAACGCCTGGGAAAAAATTGCAAATGGCTGAACTAGTGTATATTTCATAAATTTTTATTTCTTGTATATGTAGAGTAAAGATGAAAGGGTTCTTCAAATTTAATATATTTCACAATAAATGTGAATATATTAAATATATTCAATCATTTATTTAATGAGTTATTATTTTACATTCTTTTATAGAAACAGACTTTCATACAACATATGTTGTCCATATTATTATTCAGGGTCCTTTTAGACAAGAAAGTGTTTAAATGATGTAGTTGAGAATAATGTAATAAAAGGCCCACTTATAAAAACCATCAGCATGCCCTTACAAGCCTGCAGAGACTTGGATCTGACTAGGGTGGGAAGATAATGAAGAAAAAATAAACATAGAGACACACAGAAAAATTGGAGTTGGGCACACTAGGCTGTTTGACAGAGAAACTCCATCCCCTAAAAGCTAAGTGTTTTATATTATAGAGTTGAACAAATAGTCAGTGTTATTTCATGTAGCTGAACAAGGAGACAGGTTTAGCTACTGTAGTAGGAGATGTCTCTGTAGGGGAACAATCCTCAGGCTATAAATATTTAGGGATAGAAAGCTATGATGGACATTTTCTGCATACACTATCAACATCCATGCTTGCCATTTTGCTGAACATAATCCATTTATGATGGGTCTGAGGCTTTTGAGTCCTTGGCATACCAATGCCTATGTCAACAGCTCACATTCATTCAGACTTCATTTACTCTAGGTTTATTCTTCACCCACAAAATTTGTTACTTCACAACTTTAATATCATAGGCTGAAGAGGGTTAGCAGACAAGAAAATATTGGCTCATGAACAAAGTCAAAGTTCTAGAAAAGGTGCCTTTGGAAAGAAACCAACCGCCACCAGCCCATGGTGTGATGAAGAAGAGGCCAGTGGATACACTGACCTTCATTGATTTTAGTTCTCTCATCTCCTGACCACGTCTTTATTGGCCAAACCCTAAAGGGGATATTATTTCCACCGCCCACTAGTCTCATCTTGATGGGACACAGAGAAGAACAGAGAGAATGGTGGCAGGTTGGAGGCAAGCTGAGAAAGTCAGCATGAACATTTGGACATTATCTAGGACACAAAGAATGAACACATTAGAGTTAGATATTTGCTTAGGTTTGCTTGAATATAACAAATATTTTATGCATTATCCTTCATCCTTACCTTGTGCTTACCTGTAGATGTATCCAACCTTCTTATTAAATAAGAAACACAGAACCAATGCAAAGAAGGAAAGCCAAGAGGTCAGAGCTAAGAGCTAAAACCTTACCCTTCCTCCTGTGGTGGTCCTACCTCTCCGAACCAGAGCTACCCCGGTGTTAAAGTCTTTATATAGAGTTAATGTCCTGCCTTCTCATTGGTTGTAAACCCAACCACATGACCGCCTCCTCACAGCCTGTCTGTATAGGCCTCCAGGTTTTCCATGATTGGTATTAAGATTAAAGGCATGTGTATCCAATAATGGCTGTACAGAGCACAGAGCTCTGTGTACAATCCCTGAACACACAGAGACTTACCCAGCTCTGCCTACCAAGTGCTGGAATTACAAGCGTACGCCACCACTGCTCTGCTTTCCTATGGCTTGCTAATAGCTCTGACCCCCGGGCAACTTTATTTATTAACATACAAATATCATTTTAATACAAATAAAATATCACCATACTTACCCAAAAATGTACTTCTAATCAGAGATGAAAAAGGAAATACAAAATCTTTATTTTTATTTATTTAAAATTTTATTCTTCCCTAATATGTTACATCTCAAACACAGTTTCCCCTCCCTCCTCTCCTCCCAGTCCTTCCCCTAACCACCCCCTTCTTCAGATCAACTCCTCCTCTGTTCAGCCCCCCAAAAGGAAAAGAGCAGGCCTCTGTAGACAGAAGTTTCTGTCCCACAGCTATTCAGTCCCATATAAACACACAGAGGCTTATATTAATTGCAAACTGTTTGATATATGGCTCAGGCTTATGATTAACTAGCTCTTGCAACTTGATTTAACCCATTTCTATTAATCTATGTATTGCCAGGTGGCTTTGTGGTGTTACCAGTATTCCATTACATCTTGCTCCCCTGGCAGTGCCCAGCATCTCCTCTGGCTATGCCTTTTTCTCCTTGTCTCTCTGATTGGATTCCCCTTCTGGCTCTATTCTGCCTTGCCATAGGCCATAGCAGCTTCTTTATTAACCAATGGTAGCAACACATACTCACAGCATACAGAAAGACGATCCCATAGGAGGCCTCCCAGGGATGTCAACCAAACATAGCCTAACAAGACACAATAAGACTAGGAGCAAACCCTCATATCATACTGGAAGTGGCAACCTAGCAGGAGAAAGTGGGCCCCAAGTGCAGGCAAAGGAGTCAGAGACATTCCTCCCAACTCCCATTGTTGGGAGTCCCACAGGAACACCAAGCTATACAACCACAAGATATATTCAGAGAACCTATCTCAGACCCATGCAATGTAGACCCATACAGTGTCTGTGTTTGTCATTTTAGTTTCTGTGAGCCCCTATGAGCCCTACTTAGTTGATTCTGTGCCCCATGCTCTTCTAGTGTCCTTGAACTCTTTGGCCCCTACAATCCTTCCTCCCCCTATTTTAGATAGTTTCCTTGGTTCTGCCAAGTGTTTGGCTGTGTGTCTCTGCATCTGATTCCATCTATTGCTAGATAATGCCCCTCTGATGACAGCTGGTCTAGGCACCAATTTATGAGTATAGCAGAATATTAGGAACAATTTTACCACTTTTTTTTTTTTGGCTAGTTGTGTTTCACTCTGAGTTTTTGGGCTGTCCTGCCTCTGGCTCCTAGCCATCCAGGCAGTGTCAAGCTTGGGCTTTCTCTCCTGGCTTGGGCCACAAGTTGAAACAATTATGGGTTGGCCACTCCCACAAGTTCTGTACCACCATTGCCTCAGCACAGCTGCAGGCAGAACAGATTGTAGGTAGAAGGTTTTGTGACTGTGTTAGTGTCCCAGGACTAATGCTAGGAGCCTTGCCTTCTTATGAAAGATGGCCTCTTCAGGCTCCGTATCCCTCATTACTAGGAGACTTTTCTAGGATCACTCTCTTCGACTCCAGGGAGTTTCCACTGCACTAGGTTTCTACATTGCTCCCAAAATGCTACCCATGTGTATTTCAGTCATCTCTCCCAGTATTCTCTTCCTCCATCTTTCCCACCCCCATCTGATTTCCATCCCCACCTGCCCCCAGTCTACCCATAAAATCTATTCTATTTCCTCTTCCCAGGACCCATGTGCCCCTCCCTGAGCCCTCCTTAAACTTCTTTGGGTTTGTGAATTGTAGTATAATTAGCCTTTACTTAACAGCTAATGTCCATTTATAAGTGAATACATACCATATTTGTCTCCCTGCAACTGTTTATGCCATTCAGTATTGTCTTTCTAGTTCTATCCATTTGTTTGCTAGTTTCATAATGTCATTGTTTTTAACAGCTGAGTAATACTCGGTTATGTAAATGTACCACATTTTTTAATCCATTCTTCAGGTGAGGGACATCTAGGTTGTTGCCAGTTTCTGACAATCATGAATAAAGCTGCAATTAACATGGATTGGTTGAACAAGTGTCATTGTGGTAGGATAGAACATCCTTTAGGCATAGTCCCAAGAGTGGTATCACTGGGTCTTGAGGTAGATTTGTTCCCAATTTTCTGAGGAGCCACCATGATTTCAATAATTGCTATGTTAATTTGCACTCCCACCAACAATGAAGGAGTGTTCCCCTTGCTCCACATTCTTTCCAGCAGGGGCTATCACTTGTGTTTTTGATCTTAGCCATTCTGACAGGTGTAAGATGAAATCTCAAAGGAGTTTTGATTTGCATTTCCCTAATGGCTAAGGATATTGAACATTTCTTTGTTTCTCGGCCATTTGAAATTTCTCTGTTGAGAATTCTCTCTTTAGAGCTATACCCGATTTTTAACTGGATTATTTGGTTTGCTGACGTCTAGTTTCTTAAGTTCTTTATGTATTTTAGATATTAGCCCTCTGTCTGATGTGGAGTTGATGAAAAAAATTTCCCTTTCTGTTGGCTGCCTTTGTCCTGCTGATGATATTCTTTATCTTACAGTAGCTTCTGTTTCATGAGGTCCCATTTACAGATTGCTGTTCTTAGTTCCTGTGCTATTGATGCTCTTTTTATGAAGTGGTCTCCTGTGTCAGTGCATTCAATGGTTGTCCCACTTTCTCTTGTATTAGGTTCAGTGTATCTGGATTTATGTTGATGTCTTTGATCCACTTGGACTTGAGTTTCATGCAGGGTAATAGACATGGACCAATTTGCATTCTTCTACATGCCGACATCTAGTTAGATGACAGCCATTTGCTGAAGATGCTTTCTGTTTTCCAATGTGTATTTCCGACTTTATCAAAAATCAAGTGTCCCTAGGTATGTGGATTTATGTCTGAGTCTTTGATTTAATTCTATTTATCAACCTGTCTGTTTTTATGCCAATATCATGTAGTTTTTAATACTATAGCTCTGTAGTACAGCTTGAAATCCAGGATGGTGTTACCTCCAGAGATTCTCTTGTTGTACAGCATAGTTTTAGCTGTGTTTTTGTTAGAACGTATCATGTTGAGTATTGTTCTTTCAAGGTCTGTAAATAATTGTGCTGAAATTTTGGTAAGGATTGCATTAAATCTGTAGATTACTTCTGGTAGGATAGTCGTTTTTACTATGTTGATCTTACCAATCTATGAGCATGAAAGATCTTTCCATCTTCTAATATCTTCTTAAATTTCTTTCTTCAAAAACTGAAGTTTTTGTCATAGAGGTCTTTTACTCGCTTGATTAGAATTTCCTCAAGATATTTTACATTGTTTGTAACTATTGTGAAGGATATTATTTCCATGATTTTTTTCTCAGTCCGTTCATCATTTGTGCATAGGAGGGCTCCTGATTTTTTTTTTTATTTAATCTTGTATCCAGCTACTTCACTAATGGTGTTTATCAGCCTTAGGGGTTCCCTGGTTGAAATTTTGGGATTGCCTTTGTATACTATCATATCATCTGAAAAAAAAAAACCCAGCAACAACGGTACTTTGACTTCCTCCTTCCCATTTGTATCCTCTTATCTCCTTCAGTTGTCCTATTGCTCAAGCTAGAACTTCAGTTACTATATTCATAGATATGGAGAGAGTGGACAGCCTTGTCTTGTTCCTGCTTTTAGTGGAATTGTTTGAGTTTTTCTCCATTTAATTTGATGTTCACTATATTCTTTCTGTATATTGACTTTATTATGTTTATGTGTGTCCCTTGTATCCCTAATCTCTCCAAGACTTTCTTCATGATGAGGTGTTGGATTTTTCTGTGGCAGTATATTGTATACCCTAATAAAGCCTGCCTGAGGATCAGAAGTCAGAGCCAGCCACTAGATTGGACATAGAGGACAGATGGTGGTGGCACACCCCCTTAATCCTATCACTCTGGAGGCAGAGATCTGTCTGGATCTCTGTGAGTTCAAGGCCATACTGGAAACAGAGCCAGGCAGTGGTGGCACACACCTTTAATCCCAGTACTGGGGAGCATACACAACTTTAATCCTAGGAAGCAAGGGCAAGACAGAGAAAGGTATATAAGGCATGACGAAATAGGAAGTAAAGCAATTCAGCTGAGACCCTTTCGGGTGAAGACTCAGAGAATTTCAGTCAGAGGATTCGTGGAGCTGGTGAAGTAATAGGTGGTGACTGTGGGGTGCTCTGCTTCTTTGATCTTTCAGCTTTTACCCCAATATCTGGCTCTGGGTTTTTCATTAAGATCATTTAAGATTTGAACAACATTTTTCAAAGACTTTCCCAGCATCTAATGAGAATATCATTTGGTTTATTTTTCTTTCCCTTTGTTTATATGGTGAATTACATTGACTGATTTTTGTATGTTGAACCACTCATGCATCTCTGGAAAGACTACTTGATCATGGTGAATGATCTTGAATTTGGTTTGCAAGAATTTTATTGAGTATTTTTGTCTCTATGTTCATGAGGGAAATTGATCTGTAATTCTCTTTCATTTTTGATTTTTTGTATGGTTTTGGTATCAGGGTGACTATGGCCTCATAAAATGAATTTGGCAATGTTCCTTCTGTTTCTATTTTGTGGAATAGTTTGAGGAGTGTGGGCATTATCTCCTCCTTGAAAATCTGGTAGAATTCTGTGCAAAAATCATGTTCCCTTAGGCTTTTTTTGGTTGGGAGAGTTTTAATGAATATTTCTATTTCCTTAGGGGTTATAGGTCCATTTAAATTTCTTACTTTGTCTTAATTTTACTTTGGTAAGTGATATCTGTCTAGATATTTACCCATTTCTTCTAGATTTTCCAATTTTGTAGAGTACAGATTTTTAAAGTATATCCTAATGACTCTTCAGATTTCCTTGGTGTCTGTTATTATATTCTTCTTTTTGTTTCTGATTATAATAATTTGGATATTTGTTCTGTCTTTTAGTTAATTTTGATAAGTGTTTGTCTATTTAGTTGATTTTTTCAAAAAACCAATTCTTTGTTTCATTGATACTGTGTTTTGTTCTCTATGTTTCAATTTTATTGATTTCAGCCCTGAGTTTGATTATTTCCTGCCATCTACTCTTGGAGAACTTGCTTCTTTTTGTTCTAGAGCTTTTAGATGTGCTGTTAAGTAGCTAGTATGAGATCTCTTTATGTGGGAACTTAAGTGCCATGAGCTCTCCTCCTAGCACCACTGCCATGGTGTCCGATAAGTCTGGGTATGTCTGCTGTTTCTGTCATTGTTGAAATCCAGCTTTTTTGTTTGTTTGTTTTTGTTTTTGTTTTTTGTTTTTGTTTTTTTTTGGTTTTTCAAGACAGGGTTTCTCAACGTAGCTTTGGTGCTTTTCCTTGAACTCACTCTGTAGCCTAGGCTGGCCTCGACTCACAGAGATCCACCTACCTTTGCCTCCCGAGGGCTAGGATCAAAGGTGTGCACCACCACCACCTGGCCCAAAATCCAGCTTTAATCTGTGGTGGTTTGATAAAGATGCAGTGGCAGCATCTTTATTTTTAATTAAACATTTAAACTTTAATTAATTTTAGAAGTTGATAAAATCTGGATTTCCAAGAATTATTACATGCAATCTGTATCTGTTTTATTCATAGGAATATTATACTTTATTTTTGATTATGTGTGGTACTTCTTTTAAATTTATTGCCAGCTGTGTATCTAAACTACTTTTTTGCAGCTCTAATCATTTCTTGGTTTTGCTACTATATTAGTCTGTTTTGCAATCTGAAAATAACAGGCCAACAAAATTGAAATTTTGTGACAAATATTTAGATACTCAGAATTGCCTAAGATTTTCTCAAATTATTGTTTTAATATAGCCAGTCTTATTGGCATAATTTTGTGGCCAAGTTATATGAATATCTTTTCCCTTTCATGTAGGGATGGTTTTTTTGGTAATTTTATGTGTTTAAATGTCAACAGGTATGGTGGTTTATATGCTGGGGCATTCTGCTGCTATTGATATAGAAAACACACTTGATGGTTGAAGTTTTATTATAGTATAAGACTATTTCACCACTTAAGAGAAAAAAATCTAAAGATCTGCTTTTAACGTTAGTTTGTTTCTCCAGTTTTTCTTCACTGTTTTGTCCAAATAGGATAAGTCCTGGTCTAGAAACACAATGACCCCCGGGTGGTGGTGGCGAAAACCTTTAATCCCAGCACTTGGCAGGCAGAGGCAGGCAAATATTTGTGAGTTCGAGGCCAGCCTGGTCTACAGAGCGAGATCCAGGAAAGGCGCAAAGCTACACAGAGAAACCCTGTCTTAAAAAACAAAACAAAACAAAACAAAACAGGAAAAAAAAAGAAACACAATGAAACAGCACAGCACAGAGCACAATGTCCTTCATAACCTGCTGTGTAGACATTTTATCTTCCTGAGAACATGGCCCCAGAAGCAGATCAAAAGCATATTGCTGAAGAGTCTGATCTAATGTAAAAATATCCATGTTTTCTTCTTGGTCTATGAAGAAACAAATCAGGTGTTGTGTTCCTTGTACATCACATAAAAGCATATGGGATCACTAATGTGGTCCTGACATGTCTGAAAGCTTATTACTAAATAATCACATGTGGGGTATACTGATTTCAAAAAAAATCTTATAAAGATAAGGGATTTACTAATTTAATTATTTATTCTAGGCAGCTAGCAGGTAGATTGACGTGTTTAACATTCAGTTTCTTCCCTGGTTCTCTTTCACATCACATAGTTTTGTTCTCACAAATACTGTTTATCCACTGATGTCCATAAAACTTCCAGAGTGTAACTTTTAGTGTTCCAAATTGTTAAATAAATCATTTGTATTATTTTATGAATCTATTGCTGTTTAGCAAGGTACCCCCAAAGTTCTGGCTTTAAAAACAAAGTATATATTATCTTTATCTTTTAGAATCTGTGGTTCAGGAACAGTGAGCCAGGATGACTTGAGTCCTGTATCCCAGAGTGTCTCACAAGGCTCCAATTTAAGTGTAGGCCTTGGTTATGATATTCTTAAGGGTGTTCCTAGGAAGACTTTACTTCTGTGATTCATGATAGAAACCAGCCTCTTGCCATGAGGAGGTTGGTTGAGCCCTTCCTTGGCTTCCTGCCCTGTAGGCCTCTCCATTTTGTAGGTGACAGAAAGACAGCCTCCACCTTCCTGTGAGGATGAGAGAATCCAAGTGACAAAATACCATGATCACGTGAAACCTCATGTTAGAGGTGTCAGCCCATCATTTTTCTGTGTTCTCTTCCTCATACCTGAGTAATTTGAGTTAATCCCTGTCAGGATGGGACATAGAAGGAGGGGGCAAAGGACAGCTTAGAAAAAGCATATGTCCTTCTGATGTGTCATTATTTGTATTGATTTTTTTATTTTATAATTTAATTTCATTTTGCATATCAGCCACAGATTCCCTTGTTCTCCCCACCCCTTCTCCCCAGTCCACCCCCCAATTCCCATCTCCTTCAGGGCAAAAACTCCCTTGAGGATTGAGTTCAACCTGGTAGATTCAGTCCAGGCAAGTCCAGTCCCCTCCTCCCTGGCTGAGCCAAGTGTCCCTGTATAAGCTCCAGGTTTCAAACAGTCGCACTGAGTACAGGACCCAGTCCCACTGCCTGGATGCCTCCCAAACAGATCAAGCTAATCAACTGTCTCACTTATTCAGAGGGCCTGATCCAGTTGGGGGCTCCTCAGCTATTGGTTCATAGTTCATGTGTTTCCATTCGTTTGGCTATTTGTCCCTGTGCTTTATTCAACCTTGGTCTCAACAATTCTCGCTCATTCAAACCCTCCTCTTTCTGGACAATTGGACTCCTGGAGCTCCAGCTGGGGCCTGGTGGTGGATCTCTGCATCTGGTTTCCTCAGTCATTGGATGGGGTTTCTAGCATGATAATTAGGGTGATTGGCCATCCTATCACCAGAGTAGGTCAGTTCGGTCTGTCTCTTGACCATTGCCAGTAGTCTATTGTGAGAGTATCTTTGTGGATTTCTGTGGGCCTCTCTAGGACTTTGCTTCTTCCTATTCTCATGTGGTCTTCATTTATCATGGTCTCCTATTCCTTGTTCTCCCTCTCTGTTCTTGATCCAGCTGGAATCTCCCGCTCCCCTAAGCTCTTTCCCTCGACCCTTGCCCTTCATTACCCCTACTCACATCCATGTTGTTCATGTAGATCTCATCCATTTCTCTGTCATTGGGCGATCAGCATGTCCAATGTAAGTGTATTGAAGTTGCTTCCAATGCTTTTTATCCCCCTACGTTCTCTCTTGAATGTGGCTAACTCCTTGGAATGCACACAGTTGATGATTTCTAGGGCCTTTTTTTATGTGTGTTTACTAAAGTTGGATGAGTATAAAATGTATTTTATTTTCTGCCACTGCCTTCAGCCTCATGACATATCTGAGAACTGATGTCCTTTCTCATAGTTGCCTGTCATCCTGCCCCTTGGTGAGGCTGAGTGGTGTCCATCTGCAGAGCATAGTGATCTGGAATTTCAGCGTGAATGATGGAGATAAAGAAATGGCTCCAGTTTGCACTTTGGCTGTCCCTCAACAGCGGCCATGATACTTTCAAGTCAAATGTATGTTCAAAAAGGGAGAGTCACAAGTCATCTTCCAGCACTACCCCACAACACACATGGTCTCGTAGACAGTTCTGAACGAAAACACTGCTTAAGGAGATAGCTCAAGTGAAATTTCTGTTTTCATGATACGTTGATATTTGGAAGAAGGCTTTGAGATTGGCTGAAGAAAACATCAGGTAAATTAGAAATTTGGATCCAACTGCCTCTCATATACAGGTTATTTTTTTAAACAAGCACTTCTTTTTTCTTGCCCTGCTAACAAAATCTGATTCTGTTATAGAAGCTTAATAACATCTTGGAAATTTCTCCTGTCAGAAACAATTATGCAGGCGTTCCTCCTTGTCCAAACATTTATTTGTCCTTCCCGAAGAACTCTGTAGATTAGTGAGAACTAATGCTGCCCTGATCACAGGAGATTGCATTTCTGAAAATAGAATTATGTCTAGAACTTTCCTGCCATGGAAGTGAGCTAATCTAATTGCATGGGCTCTATTGCTTTTCTGGAAACTTTTGGAGAGTTGGGGTGTATCATAGCCAGTCATCTCTGCTTCTCTGGAAGTAACTATTTATACAATTGTGGCTATGTACATTAATCATGGTTTATACAATTTATACTTCTACTCTTCCAAATTTTCTGACTAGAAATTCAGCTTGGAGATTACATTCCGTTTGCAAAATAAAAAAGGCCAGTCTATCTAGTCACTTTTACTTACTTTTCTTGGAGGATTGCTTTAGATTGTATTCTTTATAAAATCTTATAAATAAGAAAATGAAGAAAAGCTTTCCTGTGATTATTTTATCCTTTTTTTTTTCAGAACAAGGAATTGAACCCAAGTCCTTCTGCATGCTAGGCAAGTGCTCTATTCCTGAACTAGAGCCCCAGCTCTGCTTCCTATAATTTTTGACCACAAACTTACTTTTGTGAAGAAGAATGGCTCTGGTGATTGTGAGAATACTTCTCTTGTAAGTTGTTCCCACGAGATGAATAGTTGCTAGGTGTTCCTAGGTGTTCACTCTGCTCTTACTACATCTTGTTTTTGGAAAATTCTCTTTAGATGTCAGAACGATGTTGCTCCATAACAAATGCTTAACTTTTTATTGTTTTTCTTTCTAGGAACTGAGTAAGCATGTCATGGGTATCGATTACATCAGGGTCATTTCAAACATCCACTTTGTTTCACTGGCTCTAGTTCATGTACAGAAGCTTTTGCCATTTCTTTCACCTGCCAGTTGTCTGAGATATTCTGTGGATGACTCTTCTGTCCCCACTTCACTCAGCTGCATAATCAAGGTGTACCAGAGGGTCTTTGTGAGAACGCTTTCAACTTGAGTGTTTTGCTCTTCTACAATACTGCTTTCTTTCAATATTATGTGAAAAAATATAAACCCATTTAATCAACATTTTTACATTTTAAGGCTATCAGACTATATTTTCTTTCCTACACCTTCTTTTCCAATAGTAAGCTCTATTTATATTGGGAACATTTTTGTGAGTTAGGTCAAACTCTGAGTGTTTTCTCAACACTTCCAGGCAGTGACTTCTGAATTCCCCAGTCAACTCATTTTCACAATGTCAAATAATATCAGCTGAAATGTTGCCATTTATTTCACTGAAAATAGTCACACAGTGAGAAGAGAAAACGTATTTCTCTTCTAGTCACCAGATTTATCATAAATATACCCTTGGGCTCTGCCTTCTATCTTGCTTCTGTACCTCCAATACTCATCCTTTTATTGAAAGATTGTACTTATGTACTTGATCCTACATATTTTCATCTCAAAGGTGTTTTCTTCTCCAAATAAGACATGGTTTTATGCATTGCCAAATTTTCCTGTTAAGAAATTGTTTCCCTTAGCATGAAAATGTAAAGCACATTTCCCCATGGGAAGCAAATGACATACACTTAATGAATGAACAGCGATTATTGTCATCTTTCAGCCATTCAGATTTTGCTTCAGTCTGATCTGGTGGTGTAAGTGTTTTCTCCCAGATACTTGAGAAGATTAGGGAAAAGTGATTCAAGGTCAAGTATACTTGGGGTTGTAGAATGGGTTCAGGAGCAGTCAGTGCAACTTAGTAAGACTCTATCAAAATACAAACTAAAAATGGGGCTGAGATGTAGCTGAGTGGCAGAGTGCTTACCTAATTCATATGAGGCCCTGGGTCTATTTCCCAGTGTTGCCAAAAAATTACTTCAGTCACATGAATTAAAATTAAACACATTGCCAGGTGTGGTGTCATATGCCTACAATTCCCACAATTTCTGCACTGGAGAGGTGAAAGCAGGAAGATTAGGAGTTCAAGGTCATTCTCAGCTATATATTTAGGTGTTTGAGATCAACTTGAGCTATGAGAATGCTTGTTAAAAAATCTTGAGCATTTAATCAACATACTAACAATATTACTTAATGTCATCTAGGCACTGTGTATTCAAATTCTAATTGAAAGCTCTGTTATAAGATTTCTAAAAAAGTGATGTAAAATATACTACATTAATTTGCAACTACCATAAAACAAAAATATTTTTTATCATACAGAGAATTTCCTTCCTAGACCCTGATAATAAAACATAGAGTTTGAAGAAAACATGTTCATTTCTAAAGAGGGTGAGAAATGAATTCTGAAGCTCAGATTACCAATAAAGCTCGCTCTTTCTTTTTTCTTTCTTTCTTAACATATATTTTATAGCTCTTTGTTATTTCCCCTCAATGCCTTCAGCACAGCATCTTTATGGCTAGAGAGAAAGGAGATGGTTCGAGATTTTTAGTGTTCTAATGTAGTAGCAAGTTTCCTACATTTTCCCTCTGTGAATACTTAGTATCAAAATTAACTCTTTGTACACCTTTAGGCGGGTGTGCTTACAATCAGTTTTAAATATATCTTTGTGAGTGAGTGTGGGTGCAAGCATGACATGGTATATGTGTAGAGGGCAAAGTTTACCCTCAGGTATTGGTCTTTGCTTTCCAGCCTTGGAGAGGGTCTCTTTGTTGTCAGTAGCTACTTGTACAGCCTTGCTGGCTCTTGAATTCCTCTTCTTGCCTGCCATGTCACTGTAGAGCACTGAGCTTGCAAGTACAGGCTTTATGTAAGTTCCTGAGAATCCAACTCTTGTCTTCATGCTTGTGTGGCAAGTACTTTACTCACAGCCCTTTTCTGACCCCAATCCACTGTTACTAATAAGCGCAATCACTCAAATCCAACCAGACTTTGTGATCACTCAAGTAAATGAAGCATGATTCTGGTATTGCAGGCAAAGCAAGACAACTGCCGACAGGAGTCAGAAGAATGGGCAAGTTTCAGTTGTGTGTCATTTCGAAATATGTTCTCCTTCCCACGTGCTGACTGTGTACGATTAGACACTCCATATGAACTCATTTTCTCTGAAACTGAGGAAAGTTTTTGTTTTCTGTTTTTTGTTTTGGTCACTACTGATTAAAACTATCATGTTTGGGGCTCTTCCAAGTTGCATTTCATGACACCATTATAAGTGCTTAATGTGGATTATATAATTTAATCCTCACAACAATTCCTTTAATTTCGGTACAATTAAATATCACAGATAAAGACCCATGAAGCTTATAACAGCTAATTAAAATGCCTGAAGCCTCTTAGTTGGTAAGTAGTGAAATTGAGCCTTAAATCCAGGCTGTCTGATAAAATGCTCCAGACCCCATGATCTTATCAAAGGAGGAACTCCCCAAAGCTGAGCAGAGCCACGGAGAGTAAACTACAGAGTGAGGAGAATGAGTGTTGTTGGTTTGCCTTTCCTTGTTTTTATTAAAATTTGTGGTAGAATTAAATTTTGAAATCTTTATAAACCTGATAATTTCCCCATTCTCTACCCTGTAGCTCCCAAGTGACTGCCCCATATCTTGTGAGCTCAGATTGCTTCAAGGAAAGGATTACATAGGATAAGAGAACAATTTGCTGAAGTTTAGCCTTTTCAATATCTAAATTGAGTTTCAAATTCACAAGAAAGTTACTTACTCATTTGAGCTACGATTCCCGATAAATTAGAGCCTAGGTTTTTGAGTTTCAGGTGGTGAGGCACCTAGACCTACTGAAACGAAGTATATATTCTTAACAATGTATTCTAATGGACAAACAAGGAACATAATCAGCACTCACTGAGAAATTAGGGTAGTCTGGTCAGAGAAAAAATAAAACATAAAACAACTAAGTTTAGAGTTGCTGGAAAAGGCTCTGTGAATAATCATCCTGGATCTGAAATCCTAGGAGGAGGAAAAGGCAGTGAGTGATCCAAACCCTGAGTAACCCTCCATGGAAGGTGAGGGCAGTGAAGATGTTTGCAAGAAGGTCCATCAGCCTTTTAGAAGATTCTCACAGAAGGGGGTTTATATGCAGTTAATATGCAGTGTATATTTGCCTCCAGTGGAGAATTAGAAGGCTTGAGGTCATTCTAATTTTTTTAAATCTGTGTTTAAGTCAATGTGGAAGAACAGCATATTTTTCTTGCACTATCACAGAGTGTGAAATACACAACAGAAACTTTAATCCTGTAGTAGGCTTGAGTTATTACAGAGAACCCCACCAGAGGAAACAGAATATATGAATGGAATAACTAGTTGCTAAAAAGGAATAGAGAAATATCAGTGCTATGTAGGATATGACCCTGGCCTAGGTTTAGTGAAATGAAGTGTATATGGAAGCATGACTTCAGTATTTCTCATCTCCTTTGTTAGTTATTTTTCTTGTTACTGTGGCCAAGTGTATCTGACAGGGATTCTTGAGGAATGAGGAAGTTATTACAGACTGTAATTTTAAAGACTCCTTCTGTCACAGCGTCAGACAGAGTTGATAGCTGCAGGAGTGTGTGGCAGAGACTTCTTATATCTTGGTAGACCAGGAAGCTGAAAGTTTGCACCAGAAACAGGGCTGGCTATAACTCACAAAGCCTGCTCCCAGTGACCCAACTCTGTTAGGTATGCCTTCCATACCCAAACTTCCATAACATCCCTAAACATTGCCAAGACTGGAACCAAACGTTCAACCATGAATCTATGAGAAAAACTGCAAAACCAATTACATCTTGCCCGACTTTGCAATTTAACCTTTAGCAATGATGAGTTCAAGAAATGAAATTATTTTCTAGATAATATTATTTTTCACATTATCTCGCTCTCAAACTCTTCTCCCAGTAACTTTGTACATGTTTTGGTTTTGATGACTGTATTATTTTTGAGAGTCCTGCTTTTAAACTCATTCTAAATCAAGATCGTATGCTAAGAGTTATCTCATCACACCATTTACTCAAAGCACTACAGTTTTTAGTTACGTGTTATTTGTTTGCTGCTTGTCTCTTCTGCTGTACTATAAGCCCCATAAAATCATCTTTTATGTTCCTTGATCCATCACCAGTTGTTAGCCAAGGAATAGGCACTAGCAGATTTTTCTTCTGAATCATTCAGTACTACAGGGGATGGCTTCATAAAACTCCACTCTTTAAGGTTCAGGAGTCTATGTAGAAGAGGATACCGAAAAACTATGAGAGTGAGAGGTTGTGAATCGCTCCAAGGAAATGGCACCTTCCATATAGAACCGGACTGGCACAAAATGAACTAAGAGATACTATGACAACATGTAAAAGACTCATACAGGATTCCATCACTGAGAAGGGAAAGTGGACATCAGGTCCCACCCCTAACCAAGAAGCTGTTTTTAATTCATACCTGCTGGGAAAGGGAAAGTCAGTTTTCCCCAACAGAGTTCACTGAGTATATCACCCACACTCCAGGGCAGGCCCTATGCTGAAGAGTAGTTGGCTAGCAGAAAACAAACTCCATGTTTTGTTTTTGTTGTTGTTGTTTTGTGGGCCTTTTGTTTTGTTTTAGCATTTTTGTTGTTGTTGTTTCATTGGTTATTTTGCTTGTTTGTCATGATAATTGTTTTGTGTTTTGTGGGTTCTTTTTTTGAGATAGAGAAAAAGAGAGGGGAGAGAGTGAGCATAAAGCTGGGAGGGCAGAGAGGTGTGGAAGATATAGAAGGAGTTAGATGAGGAGAGAGAATATGACCACATGAAAATAAAAATGTTTTTTAGAACAAAAATTTAAAAAAAAAAAGCATTCTTCAGTGTTAGTTGGCTGAGTGACTAAAAAATGGAGGTCCTAATCAGAAAGTAGGTGCCAGTCAGGCTGTGGACTAGGAAATCTGTATAAAGGCTTGCTAATGGAGACACTGAAAGTTGGAATTGTTGCACTTGAAGATCACATATCAAATCAGAGCATAGAAGCTTGGCACTCCTGTGTCTTGGGTACATGGTCTGGAGCATGGCTTCTTGAGCTTTCCCCAGCACGGCTGGTTTTCATCCAAGAAATTTTATCCTCTCATTTCACTTGACTTCTCATTGTTCACGGTTCTTTGAGAATTCCGTACACTTGGAGTACACTTGGTCACACCTATGTTCCACAAACTCCTCCTAGATTCATCTCTACCCGTCCAACTTTTTGTCCTTTAAAAAATTTTTTAAGATGCCGGGCGGTGGTGGCGCACGCCTTTAATCCCAGCACTTGGGAGGCAGAGGCAGGCGGGTCTCTGTGAGTTCAAGGCCAGCCTGGGCTACAGAGTGAGTTCCAGGACAGGCTCCAAAGCTACCCAGAGAAACCCTGTCTCGAAAAACCAAAACAACAAAAAAAATTAAGATCATCCAGTACAGTTTGTCCTCTCCTTATACTTTATTGTGGGTGGTCTGCTGTGGAGGGTGGCCTACATACTAGGAACCACACCCTCAAATGCTGACTCTTCTCTCCCAGCAGCTGTCCACTGCTTAATTAGGGAACTTTGTGCCCACCTCCTCCCTCCATGCTGGAGTAGTGTCTGGCCTGACTGAGCCTGGGCAGATTTTCTGCATGCTGTCTCAATTGTTCTGAATTTATATATGTAACTGTTCTATAGTCCTTGTGGTTTAGCCATTCACTGCATATGGTCCTTACAGCCTTTCTGCTCCCTCTTCGACCATGATCTCTGAGCCTTGGGAGGAGGGGTGTGATATAGATATCAACTTTAGAGGTAAGAATTCCATACTATTTTATTCCCTGCACTTTGACCAGCCATGGGTCTCTGTGTTACTCTCAACAATCTCCAGAAAGAAGCTCCTCTGAAGAGGGTTGCCCTATTCACTGATGTATGGATATAATGATGAGTCATTAGGAGTCAGTTTAATACTATATCCATTGATCAGGGTGTGGGAGCCCACAAAGATTCCAATTTGTGGTTTGTTTCCATTTTGACTCAAGGCCAGAGAGTAAAAGTTTATGTTGCTCTCCAAGGCTGCATAATAGGATGTTTTGGCCAAAGGAATGATTACCACGTGTCTTATCCTTCAAGGCCTAATTACAAGATGTTTTGCCATAAAGGCATGATTACCAGGTGTTTAGAGAATATAAAATGGTCTCCACTTGTTTGTACTTTGTACTTTGATCCTGAAAGGTGGAGATCTTTTGTCTCTCCCCTTTCTAGTGTATAAATAGCCCATTAGGAATAAACTCAAGGAGACTAGATATTGACCCAGGGCCCTCCCGAAGCTATCCTGTGTCTCTATCTTTTTCTTCATCCATGTCTATATTTTTTCCTATCTAGTGAGTCTCAATTCCTCACTCCCCCTTTTAAGGACCCTTTGACAGGGCAGGGCAGGGCAGGACTCCTACATCAGGATAATAGTATTAGGTTACCCATAGGTTACCCATCTAGCCACAGGTTCTTGGACTATGTATGAGTTTCAACTTGTTAATCAGGCATTAAAATCAATCAAAAAGTGTTTATTTACTCCCATGATATTAGCACTATTGTCCCAGTGTGATTGTCTCCACAGATCAGTCACCACAGCTTTCAGGGTTCACAGATGGGTTATCCTGGTGATTCCTTTTCTTCTCTGATAGTGTTTATATCACCTTTCAACATTATAAAAGCTAGCCAGTAGGGATGAAGCTTTCAGGTACATACCAGCTTCATTTCTCCATGTTTTATGACTCAGGTGTATGGTGTCTTCAGCAATAGGGCATTACCATCAGGTTCTGGAGGGAAACTAGCAGAATTGGCAGTAGCCTAAATTTTTTTTTGTAGTATTTGAGATGTCATTTGGCTATAATTCCAAAGGTGCCCCAGGCATGTTTATAAAGTAGGTATACAAACCAAAAGTTTACTGACAATAACACATAAAGAAATATATTGTGAAATAATACTTTGCTATACATGTAGTTTTTATTACCTTTTAATTTTTGTGTTTGTGTGTATGTGAGTTCCAGAGGTCAAACTCCAGTCTTAGTCTTGGTGGCAAGGGCCTTTACCTGCTGAGCCATTTCACTGGCTCTGACACACATAATATCACTGATTTGAAAGATGAAAGCAAATACCATGCTGACTTGATGGATGTGTTTGTTTATTTTCACATGCATATTTGGCTGAACATGTGATACCTCATGATGAGTGTAGAACATCTTCAGGGTTTTTTGGAGTAGATGGCTAGTTTGGTTTGGTAATCATCAGTTCTGAGAATGCCAATTTATAGAACTATGTAGTACAAAATGGAAGAAATAAGTTTAACATCATTTTAGAAATTGTAGTAATTTCTGTCCTAATGCCAAGCCAAAATTTATTTAGTGATTTTTTTCATGACTCAAATAGCAATTTATAAAACCAAATATTCTAAAACAATACAATCCAAAGTTATACTAATCTGATTCTTACATGCTAAGGAATTAAGGCAAGGGAATATGGGAATATTAGATTCCTCTTTGGTATAATTACCCAGTACATTTCCAGAAAGGCAGAATACTTCGTTTGTACAATAAAAATGATAGAACTCTGTGGTGATAACTCATAACACAGAACCCTATTGAATTTTAGCCAATGTGTTGCAGGAAGCAATCATTGTCTTTGCATGGTGCCACGTGTGTATGCTGTCCCTAGAGAAGGAAGGAGAAGTGGAGCCCTGGGATGAAGCGTAAGTGTGTCCCACTGGAAACACCTTTGGTTCATTAAGCATTTGGTTTTGAGTTAAGTTTTATTCAATGTGTGTTCAGAAACCACTTCTATGCCCAAATTATTATTAATCCCCACATTGGGTCACATGACCCCGTAGGTGGTTGCCACCCAGTATGCTTGAAGCTGAGGTTAGACCAGTGAAGAAACTCAGCTGCTAGGAAGATTCCTAGGTCACCTGTATGTCATTGGCCTGTTTCCTTAGAGGGTCACTGTGTTGATAAATTAAGACAGCTACACAACTTCCCCTAACATATTTTTATTTCCCAAGAAGAGAAATGGATTAGGGTGCCAAGAACATATCCTGTCTTTGAGGACATTTTTCAAAATTCCCACAAGACAGCTGTTCTTGTGTTGTGTCAGCTAAATATTAAGTGTCCAGGTCTATCTTCAAAAGACTGGGAGCTGGTTTTTCAGCTCCAAGTAGGTTCTGTCATCAAGAAAGGAGCCTACAAATACCTGCTTGGGAAGTTTCCAGTTTCTACATAGAATGATTACAGAGAAAATGAGAGTGGCTGAAAGAAATGCAGGCCTCTTTTTAAAAAGGCTGAGAATCTCACCCAGGTTAGGGAAGCTCTGTTATAATTTATGTGATGAGTAAGTAAAGTGAGGTTAGTTAGAATGAGTAGCTGTACCTATGCAGCTTCCCCTCATCCTGATAGCATAAGGCTCCTTTCTGGTCAATAAATGGCTTCTCATTCAACAAGTTTCATTTCCACTAAAACTTCAAGAGGAATTCACTAAATCATGCTCAAAATGCTTAAGCAGTTTGTATGATGTAAATATTTAAAACAAATATATCCAAATAGATAAAGACTGACTGTCTCATCTTTCTCGTAAATCAATCCAAACATATAAACATCTCAATGGGGGCAGTGAAAGGCCAGCTATCTTTGTTCAGATGTTATTTAGCATATCCCTGGATGCTGTGAAATTTGTTTGGGGGATGTTCCTTCCTTTCTTCTAAGGCTTTGTCATTGTATAATCTTTTAAATGTGGATATAATCCTTCTAAGATTAAAATTTAAAATTTCATCCATATAAATATGTTTTTCTCACTGAACATAATTTTAAACTGTTTAAAAGATTCTGACATATCAGTGGAGATATGTATTTTGTATTTAATTATACCTTATTTTAATTAAATAATATTCTACTCATAAAATATCTTGTATGGTATATAGAAACTTACTTTTAAATCAGTTTTTTTTCCTTCTAGTCAAACTTAGAAGTTTCTGTTTAACTTCTCATCTCAAACAAGAGCTTTTGTCACAAGTCTGTCACTTCGAACAACAGTGATTGATTGAGCTGATGCCCACACATAGTATCATATCATGAAAGTGAAAATTATAAACCAAGCAATGATCAATGATGAAGTTTTTTACAGATGAAGAAACTGAAGACTTGGCATGTGATGATATACTTTAAAATGACTGGTGATCCCTTCTACAACTAATAAAGAGGAAACACACTTCAGATGTATTAAACATCATGTCTGAGGACACAAAACTTCAAACACCCTAAGATACAGCTAGAAGAGCCAGACATGTATTTGATTGCATGGGCGTAGTGGGTCAACAAATACATTAGCCGGCATTCACTTGGAGGTCTAAGGACCCCTGTGGATGCAAGACTATGTGCCAAAGTGCCTATGAACATTCTGAAACTTTACACATTTGTTTTGGTAGAATGTTCATCATCTTCATCAGATTCCTTCACATAATTTTAGTGATAACTAAAAACCCAAACCTAGAAAAATCAATAAATAATCATGACAATTGAGTAAGATTTTTATCCATATATTTGTTTATATATGTTTTCACACTTCTGTCACAGCCCTGTCTGTATTAGAACTGTCACAGTGTCATTGCAAGTATATCAGAGGTGACAAGGATTAAGCTCTGGAGTTAGTTGTACAAAGATGTCTTGGTTCTGACATTAACTGAATTTGTATTATGGGAAAACTTGGTTATAATTTTTAAGTTTAGTTCTTTTCCTAGTATACAAAACAATGTTTTATATTGGAATTAGAGTATGGGAAAAGATGATCTACACATCTTCACTAGTGAGTAGAAATGAGAATTTTTTTAAAATGCGTTCATTACACACCTTGATAGCCATTTGCAGAGTGAGTTTCAAAGTATGACACGCAGCATGGCTCTGCAATTCAGTAAAGTGAACTCATGGCTATAATCTCAACACTTGCAACACTGAGGAGGATTGACAAAAATTTGCATCCTGTTTGTATTAGTAGTGATTTCTAGCCCAGTGTGGTCTAAATAGTGAGACCCTGTCTCAAAACCCAATGCAACAAACCCAACTGAACTCAATCCAATCAAACCAAGAACAAGAAATTTGGAAAAACTATTAAACCCATCTGGTAAATATGCTAACAAGCCCTCCTGCAAGTTTTCTGAATATTTGGACTTTAACAAATGCCCTAAAAACTGTGTGTGTCTCAGGGAACATTTGACTATTCAGAAGCACTTCAGGAGTTTGTATGTGGGCAGACACAGATGGCTGGGGCCATATGGGCCTGTGGACTTCAAGGATAATCATGTACTAATAAACCACCTCAGATAATTTCTTCCATCCAAAACCTCCTACTCAGTGCATGCTCCTCCTTCAAACCCCAACATCTAAGTCATTTCATACTGAGAGCTCTGAACTTTCCCCATAGGAAGATGAAGTACAAAGACATGTGGGGCAATGCTGGGAAAACAGCAAGTTGCAGATGCTGTTCTCAAAAACAATGTTGATGAGCGCACAAAGCCCTAGAGCCGTTCATGTGCCAAGGTGGAGTTAACATCTTACTTTTGAATACTAACAAAATGTTTTCAACTTAAGTTTGTTGGGAGCATGGTTACTAAACATTGGCTGGAAATATCTGAGGAGGCAATAACACAAGGGGCCAGTAAGTATTTCCAGTGTTGGACCAGTCTGTGGCTGTTCCCTTATTGAAGAAGGCACTATGAGCTGTCTCATTTCCTCACACAACATCTATACATTTTGATCAGACTGATGGCTGAAATGAAAGATAATTTTTAACATGGTATTTTATTATAGTTGGCCTTGATTCAGTTGAATTAAATGGGGGGAAAATCAGGATGACATGATTATAAGTGTTTGCTCAGTGGTGCATAAAGAATGCTGCATCTACCTGAGTACTAATATATACCATGTAGGATATTTTGTCTCATTTTCACAGTGGAACTGACATTGGCTTATTCTGACACATTTTAATATACCTTTGTTTTACCATAAAAAAATTGGGCTTACAAAGTCTATTATTCTGTAGAAAGGAACTTTCCCCATGTGTCCTCGGCATGTGACTTCTTATACACACCAATGGATTTCAGCTGTAAATTCCTGTTGCTATCTTTCTTAGTCTTCTGAAGGGTGAGTTAGAGGAGTGAGTCAGATACTTCTAATTGTTAATTTCAAGAAGAGACCTAAGCCATTGATGAACAGCCATCAGCAGATAAATAATTTCCTTGCTCCTGAGATGAGTTTGTGGCTTCCTTCAAGGACTTCCCCCTAAGCCCACAGCCAGCTGAGCTATCCACCACACTGTGGCAATTGCCTTGGCAATCTGCTCATTAACATCCTTTGAGCACTTCCTTTCCTGCCTTACTTCACTCCGTACTTATCCTTCATGGACACTTTCAAAAAACTATTACACACAATTCATTTTCTTGAGCTTTTCTCCTAGAAGGAACCTAACCTAAGATCATAAGAAATGGAAACTATTAAAGGATGCAGAAGCATTGCGGCTAGCAGCACAGGTGATGCTCATTCATTCATTCATCATTCACTCACTTACAACCTTCAGGGTGCGAAGGCAGATATTTTAAAGATGACTAATACTTTCCTCACATTAAAAGGGAGATCTCCAACAACAGAGAGGGAGAACAAGGAATAGGAGACCATGGTAAATGAAGACCACATGAGAATAGGAAGAAGCAAAGTGCTAGAGAGGCCCACAGAAATCCACAAAGATACCCACACAACAGACTGCTGGCAATGGTCGAGATACAGCCTGAACTGACCTACTCTGGTGATGGGATGGCCAAACACCCTAATTGTCATGCTAGAAACCTCATCCAACTTCTGAGGGATCTAGATGCAGAGATCCATGACCAGGCCCTGGGTGGATCTCTGCGAGTCCAATTAGCGAGAAAGAGGAGGGTTTATATGAGCGAGAATTGTTGAGACCAAGGTTGGATAAAGCACAGGGACAAATAGCCAAATGAAAGGAAACACATGAACTATGAACCAATGGCTGAGGGGTCCCCACTGGATCAGGCCCTCTGAATGGGTGAGACAGTTGATTGGCTTGATCTGTTCGGGAGGCATCCAGGCAGTGGGACCGGGTCCTGTGCTCATTGCATGAGTTGGCTGTTTGAAACCTGGGGCCTATGCAGGATCGCTTGGCTCGGCCTGGGAGGAGGGGACTGGACCTACCTGGACTGAGTCTACCAGGTTGACCTCAGTCCTCGGGGGAGGCTTTGCCCTGGAGGAGATGGGAATGGGGGGGGCTGGGGGGAAGGTGAGGGGGACGGGAGGGGGGAGAACAAGGGAATCAGTGGCTGATATGTAGAACTTAATTGTATTGCAAAATAAAAAATAAATAAATAAATAAAAAATAAAAGGGAGATCTCAGTTAGTGAGACACCAGGACTTTTCAAAGATGTGAGGATTGAGATTTTTTTTTCTTGCTGTTCTAGGAACCAATTCCAAGGGGATACAATGAAATCAAGATTTACAAATTCTTCATTTGCAAATGACAGAGGGCTAAAAGTCAGCACATCCAAGGACTGCCCTATTTATTTCATGTGCGCAGGGATTCTCTATGCTCCTGGTAGGGGATTCATTAGTGAATTCTTTTTCTGTGAGTTGTTTGAGTTTAAGTATGCTAACTACAAGGTGCTATGTTCTCAATTCTTAGCATTTAAAAAAAATCACAGCTTTGTTTTAAGTGGTGTGTAGGAAGGTTTCAGAAACACATTTTATTCCCATTCTTTGTTCTGTTCCCTCAGTTCCATCTGGTATAAGGGAGAGCCTTCCTAATTGACACTAATGACTGGGAGGCCCACTGCAAAGTACAGAGTTTACAGATTAGCAAACATGATTAGAAAAATCAAGGCATCTGCATTAAACTAATATATTTTGTTGAGAACCAAGAAAAGAATTTAAACACGATATTAGAGCTTAATATTTTAATATATAAGATATTGTGTAGGAATTGACTCTGCTACTAGGAAGTATAGTATAATATTTTCCATAATATTATATGGAAAAATTCAGTTGCACTCCTAAAAGAAAATGCCCTCGTGGTTCACGTGTTTTCTGACCTTTACCCGTTCCCATTCTAAAGGACTAGGACTAAGTAGAATCAACCCTCAAGACTCCCAAAAGTTAGCAAGTGTCATTTGTTTGGATACAGGAAACATACAGAAATTGTTTATGTATATGTGTCTCTTTATGTTGTGCTTATTGCTTTATAATAACACTGCTTATGTTAATGGAAATTTTGTGGTTTGTAAACATTTTAAATGTCAGCTATTGAGGCTCTTAAGGTTTATTATTCTTAGATCCCATTCCGCTGTTATCCTAGCTCTTTATCAGGCAACAAAATCTCTTCCTCCCACATGCCAGTGTAAATAGTTTAACACACATAACTCATGTATGCATGCAACTTCTTTAGGTCCAGCTGTGTGTGCCTTCTGCATCCTTCAGGAATTCATTCAAGTGGTGAGTAAGGAAGGAGGGGGTGGGGAGAAGAAATGAATGTGGGGGAGAGAGTCAGAGCAGAGATATTTTTAGAGATTCTTTTTCACTAAGTTGAAGTATTACAATATACAATATGATATACAATATTACAATTTAAATGATTGTTAGCTTTTTTAATATTAAGAGGAAGTTAAATAGTGTTTTGGGCTTTGGAGATCATTGTTTGGCCAATCTACTGTTCTCACCACAAGGAAACCAGAAATCAGTATCTTTAACCTCACTGGGACACAGTGAAAAGCCAGGAGGTGGAGTGTCCCTGGCAGAGGTAGCCAGGAAGTAACCCTATACACATTCCACACAGAGGCTGCCCAGCTCAACACAATGGCTTTCAGATGCTGGCCCTGATACTTCTTGGTACTTACTAGAAGCAGAAGAGCCCAAAGATATATATCTAATCGCAATTCAGGCATGAAAAATAATGTCATGTATTGATTTAAAACAACAGGAAGCCATTGAAAACACTCACTGCTTTTCAGAATCTAGGTTTCCCTGCTTAGGAGATTTTAATGTACATTTAACTCTTCAAAATTCCTTATCCTTTTAGGCTAGGTTTGCAGCTGGATGGTGGACTGCTTTCTCTAGCCTCTGTGAGGCCTTGTGTTCAAAAAGGGTGGGTTACCTTTGAAAAGTAACATTGAAACAAACATAAAAGAATTATGAAACTTACCCTAGGCATGTCTGTGATTCAATTAGCACAAGGTATTGCACAAGCAAAGAAAGAAATGAGGACAGAATGAAAATTCCTGATACAATTGTACTTGGTTTTCCTCACCTCCATTTTTACAGTCAAGTTTCCCTGACCTTTCCCCTGCTGACTTTTCCCACACCCACTGCCTTGCTTAGAGGGCATCAGAAGAGACCAGTGTGGTGCTCCGTGCACTATCGGCTGGGCTTTGCTAATTCATTGTCATTTCTTTAGAATTGCCTCTAATTTTTTCCTACTGTTTTAAACACTGCCAGCATTTTTGTTTGAAGATTCCACTGTGTGGAGATCGTGAAGAAACCTGAAGTTACAGGAGCATTTTGATGATGAAATGTGATGGATTATGCCTGTAATATCTAGAAACCAACCGCTCTTTCAGGCAAATGCATATGCTTTGATTTATTAAAACTTATCTAGAGAGGAACATTGAAAAAAATTTATCATTCATTCACATGACTCAAAGAAAAAGACAAATAAAATGTAAGCAAAAGCAATCATATCTTGAACATTTAGTGTATGTAAAGCTCAGTAACAGTGGGAAAAATGTTCATATGAATGGGCAGATTTCATATATGTGTATATATATATATATATATATATATATATATATATATATATATTATATCTACTCTATAGCATCAGGCTTTTGTTGTTGTTGAGTTTATGTTGTGTCTCCATACTGGAAGAATTGTAAGCTAGCATCAGAATGCTTGTCAGCCTGTGGTAGCATTGAGCTAAATGAAAGACAGACTAAGGTTTTACTGAAGCAGTCTTTAAAACTATGGTGGATAAGGATGGACAGCATGCTAATTAATAAAAGAAAATATTCGTGAATTCATGTGCAGACACACACACACACATGTTTAGTGAATGGAGGGACATTCTTGCCTTGTTTTTGTAGAAAAACCTTCTCTAGGTTTGAGTAGATCAGTTAGTAAAGAATGGAAATGCTGCTGAGTACTGTTTTGATATTCTTGTCTGTCACTGCTGTGTTGAAAAAGCAGTCATTTCTGGGAACTTGAGAGGCACTTCTCAGCAGTCACCATAATGTTTACCCTCAGGGACTCAGCCCAACAACTTCAGCAACCAAATTGGCTTAAAGACATTTCATCTCCAAAGGTCTCTGTCATGTTCAAAAAGAGCAAATCATCCTTAATCTACAGTTTAAATTGAAAGTGAAAGACAGTAGATATTAACCTGAGGTCTCCACTCCAGTCACATCCCGCAACCGCATTCAAATGCCCTGCTGGAATGACAGTCCATAGCAGCAAGCTGGCACTTCTGATGTAAAATATTAATCATTCTCTTTGTAGACCTTCAAGATGGCTCACAAGTGACAAAACATTCTCCAAAGCACAGGGGATAATAAGCACATTCCATATGAGCCTTGGAAAGTGATTTACGCAGTGGGGGAAATATTCAGACTAGGAGAATGACTATGTAATTATTATAGCATTAGAATCCTCTGTATTTATGCATGATGTAAGTCCTTCTGCCACTTCAACCCCGTAATGTGTGCAAATGTTATCCCTGCTTCAAATGTAGCAATATTACCATGTACATTTCTTTTTGCTGTGAGTTGACATATTAATACTTAGTAATGTTCACCCAAACTTGAAGAAAAAAGGGAATAGAAAAAAAAAAAAACCAGAAACTACAATGTTTCATTTCTTATCCTGGGTAATAAGTTTGAGTTTATCAAGTCTTAAGGTTTTGTTTATTCTGTTAAGCTCTATTGTTTATTCATTTTAGCCAGCCATAATGCTTCATAAGAACTGTGTTCAAGATATGAAAACAGTGATTCTGAGACCTCATGGACATAAAACTTAGTCATGGCATATCACACCACATAAGATTCCTGAATTGTGATTCCCGCTGAATAGTGTTCCACTTGCTGACCTCTGCAGCTGTTAGCACTAGGAAGTGATGATCTCAAGCCCTAGTTCTTTGGGACTTGCAGTATTGAGATGAAGACATGGGGCTTCGTTGAACTTTTGTCAAGTGGTTGTAAAGATAGAGAGCATCCTGTTCTAAAAAACTGAAAAACAGAATGTTCAGAAGTCTGAAAAATTTGAGCGTATGCATTGCACCAAAGTAAAATTTCAGCACTATAAAATTTTGTTTCCTGAACAAACTCATTTAAAATGTTTTATAAAATTGCTTTTGGGTTATATTTATATCATATATATGAAACACATAAATTTTGTATTTAACTTGGGTCCCATCCCCAAGATATCTTATGTTTATAAAGTTATTCCAAAATATGAAAAAAATGTAAAATTTGTAACAATTTTGATTTTGATTATTTTGTATAATGGATACTCAATCTGTACTCAATAATTTTTTCAACTTCTCTGAGATCAATTTGATCTCTCTGTAAAACACATACTGTAAAACCAACTCTACAAAGGTGCTTTGCATACTCATTATTATGATGCTCTTGCCACAGTCTCTCTCTGACATGGAAACTCAGTAAGTATTTGTTCTCCATGACATTCTCCTTATAATTACAAGGTGCCACCTGAATGTATATGGATACACAGTGGTGGCAAGGCTGGTTATTCCAGGCAGTATTTTTCACTTCTAGCAATGTACCTGCGACATGACAGGAGCTTGGGAGATGAGACGTCTCTGCTCATAACAGCCTATCCATTGTTTATGGTGCTCTATGTATAGCTTCTCTCTGCTCCTTGCATTTCTGAGTTCCTTACTGCTGCATCATTTCACATTGCCTTTCTCTTTGTTGGGATGCTGACTCAAGACCTACCAAGATTCCTCTGTCTCTTAGGGTCAGCTTAACAGTGCACCTCACCATCACATGCAGATAATTTTCTTCTAGGTAGTGTCTTCCTCCACATGCCGATTCTGTATGTCTTCTTTCGGGCCAAAGCAAAGGCTTTGCCTGACATGTCTTGTGTATGTATATGTATTGGATTCAAGTGGGTGTGAAGCATGACCTCTATGCCCCACAACCATGGCATGGCAGCCTTCTGGCTTCTCTTGAAGGAGATGGAGTAAAGGGCTCATTACACCCAACCCATTTCTTGAGATTACCTGCTCCTGTATAAATTAGCATGACTATATACCTTTCCATGAAATCTCCATTGGAAGGCCTTATCTGTCAGGAACCTGGCTGAGCACATACATTGGCTCAATAATTTGTTTCCTTCTCCTTGCCCTTGACCCTTGCATATGTATCCGTAATGAAGAAGTTACCTTTTGGGGGGTACTCTCAGAAATGAGATGATTCTTTAATCTGCATTTCATCCTTCCTGTGCCAGTCAGTGGGGGACTTGGTGCACAGGTGACTGGCATATGTTTTTTTGCACTGATTGGAAATGAATATGGTCTTAACTCCCATATTCAGTTTATCTAATTTCTTTAACAACCACCACTGCACCTGAATCCTCCTTTGAATTGTCATATATATGTATAAAGCTGGTCAACTGTTGCCATTTTCTGACTTCAGTGAAAGCTTTGTGGTTCCAGGACACTTGTCTTCTCTCTCCCTTACTACAGCTGTAGTACCAGGAAGAGTAGCTGCATATGTTATTTCTTTAAAAATTTAAACACATTAAAAATAAGCTACAAATATGCTAAGCTCCTTGATCTGGGTTCTTCCCATGAGAAAATCAACACATATCATGCTTTCCACAGGACATGAATAAGATCCATGCCTTTAGCATTAGCTTTCAGATTTTCTGTTACCTGCTATTAAATGTTCTTTATACCATGTTCTGCATCCATCTTATCTGCCTCAGTTTGCCAATTCTCATCCACAGGCCCTTGAAATTATATATAACCATATAACCAACTTTGGTTGATGCTTATCATTTCTATTTTTCCTGCCTGATACTGATTGCTACTTAGCTAGACCATTCTTCACTTAGTTGTTAACTTTTGATTCTCCTACTAAATTTCTCATCTTTTTCCTCTCTTGGGTTCCAGAAATCTTACAGTTGACCTACTTTTCTTATTACAAAAGATGTTAAACTCTAAAATAGAAGCTTGCAAATTGTGACCAATTGGACAAATCTAGCATGGATTTTGTTTTTCTGAATTCCCAGAACTAAGACGGTTTTACATTTTTAAAGGTAGTTAAAAAGTAATATATGACAGAGATGGAAAGTCGCCAATAAACTTGAAATATTTACTTTGTGATTCTTTCTGGGAAACCATTGTTGAGTCCTGTTTCAAAGTATATCTAGCTAACTTCCAAGAAGCCAACACTTGGAGAATCACTTGTTATAGGTAGAAATAATGCATTTAAATGACTACCTAACCTCAAAGAGGGACATTTATTTGATTGTAGGTGAAATGAGCTCTCCTGTATTCAACTTCCTTACCAGGAACTTCAGCTTTTCAAGGTGACTCCTTGCATAAATCTTGGAACAATTTTTTCCTTGCTGTTTTAATGGTAAGCAGGCATTGCTGCATTTTTTCTGCTCTTCTATCTGGAGCAGAGTGGACAGCCTCATTTAAGAATAAGGGCTCTGCATATGTTCCCTTTGTTCTCTAAATCTTAGATCATGTGGTCAACTATGAACAACACATTTAATGGTGGAGTATCTAAAAGTTCATTCATGAAAGGAACAACATTATGAGTTTTTAATTGCAGGCTATTAGTGGTAAGTAGAACAAAGTGAGAATGGAAAAGAATGCTTATACTGATGGAATCAATTTGAAGAGACATCTAGTGAAAGTAAGAAGTGAGTGTGTGTGTGTGTGTGTGTGTGTGTGTGTGTGTGTGTGTCCACTTATCTCTTATTTAGATTACTAGGTCTCTAAAAAGAATTGGCTTTATTTAATGAGTGCAAATGTGGTTTTGGCTACGGAATGTAATAAACTATACTGACTCAATAAATATCCATTGAACATGTATATTTACCAAGACTTGGGAATCTTGCCATTGACCCAGGACTTCTTACTGTCAGAGATGAAATAATGAGCAAAATGGTATTTCCATTTTGATTTATCCTTATTTTGATGAAGGTGAAATATATGTCAGATGGTGGTGCATGCTCTAGGGGTTAAAACATTACCAAAAAGAAGTGATGGGATATGTCGAACGGGTGTTTTTCTCTGTTGAGTGAGAATTAACTGTATCTTGAATGACATAATGACAAAAGAGCAGAGATAGTATGAAACTAGGTATGAAACTTAGTATTGGGATCAACATTTCATGTAGAAGAAATCTCCCTGACTGGCCACACTAGTGGAAGCCCATGAACTGTAGACTAGTGGCTGTGGAACCCCCATGAGACTGGACTAGGCTCTCTGGATACGGAGGATGGTTGTTTGGCTCGAACTGTTTGGGGGGCACCCAGGCAGGGCAATTGGGATCCATCCCTGTTGTATGGGCAGGCTTTTGGGAATCCGGTGCCTGTGGTGTGACAACTTGCCCAGCCTTGGTGCAGTGAGAAGGGGCTTGGACCTGCCTAGGCTCAGTGTGCTGGGCTCCTGCTGACTCCCCATGGGAGACCTTGATTTTGGGGACGAGGGGATGTGGGGTGGTTTGGGAGTGGGGGCTGGGAGGTGGGAGAAGGGAGGAGGTGGGATCTGTGGGTGCTATGTAGAGTGAGTAGAAAATTTCGTAATAAAAAAGAAAAAAAAGAAGAAAGAAAAAAGAAATCTCCCACAAATCCAGGCATGTGTGGTGATCCCCGACAATTCCAACACTCCAGAGGTACAAACGGGATTTCTGGAGCAAGCTGGCCAGTCAGTTTAGCTGGCATCCATGAATTCAAGTACAGTAAGAGACCCTCCCTTAAAAATAACATGGGGAGCTAGCTATTGAAGATAATACTTGATGTCAGCTAACTATGGGTGTGTGTGTGTGTGTGTGTGCGCGCGTGCGTGCGCGCACGCGCGCGCGCGCGCACACACACACACACGTGAATGCACACACATGTATGTATATGTATCATCACCCACCTACCCACATGTCAATATACAGACATGCATGCACACTACAGGGTCATAGGTTTTAAAATGTGGAAATTACAGCAGCTGAGACAATAACGTTTATTGCAAAGATAGCAAGGCCAGTACTATTGGTAAGGAAAGAAGTATAGTGGGGAAACAAGCTCAGAGATGCCTCTGGGTATCAGATCTAAGAAATGCTTAGGATGTTGTCTTTTATTATGAATGAAGTAGTGGCAGCCAGAGACCTTGAGCATAGAATTGCAATTCTGTATCAAAAATTGCAGTTTACTTGTCTCTGTGGAGACTAGATTGGAGGATAGAGGAAATCCTGGCAGTTCAGTTAGAGGAACATTTTAGAAATTTTAAAAATGGTGATGGTCAGGACCAAGTAGTGATAATTGTCATAAAAAAACATTATTTACAGAATGTAATTCTGTCTTGAAACTGCTGTGTTGTATTGTATTGTGTTGTGTTATGTACAAAATATGAGACAAAAGAAGAATAAAAGAGAATCCATAATTTTAGTGCAGTACAAATCAAACAATCAAGTTGGTGGAGGAAAGTATGGGAAGGAGGTGCAGGTTTGGGGAAATGAACTAGAAGCTGGCTGCTGGAGTTGGTAATTTTCACCTGTTAGATATTCCAGTAGAGACCTACATGAGGCAGATTGGCATACAAGCCAGAGGGAAGTTGAGGCTGTAGGTTGAGACTGGGAAATATCATTTTTACAAACTTTGTAAAGGTATTAAATGGAATAAGGTTCCCAGGGAGTTTTGAAAAAAAAAACAACACCTGAAACCTAAGCTTCGGCTTGTAGAAGTAGAAGATGTGGTAAGACAAACAGGGAAGACTAAAATTGACTATCCAGAGTTCAGGGATAATCAAAGGAGAGGTAGGTGTTAGAAACCAAGTGAGGAGAGTATGCTGAGGAAGACATGCCCAATTCTATTAAATGATACTCATGTGGAGCCAAATAAATAACACATCCACTGATCAGTGATGTTTTTAGGGACTTTATGGGTGGTGTATGTTTAAGAAGGAACAGAGGAGACACTGCATAACTAAGGATTCTTTTTAATTACATTTTACAGAACATGATAAGTAGAAATGAAAGAAACTGAATGACTTGAAAATGTATAGCTTCAGGGGAAATAGTTTGTAAAGCGATAAACTTTAATGCATTTGCATGCTACTCAGGAGCGAAGGGATTGTTTCAAAAAGTAATAGAGAAAGGAAATAATTTCTGGAATGGTTTACTTGAATGTCCACCACTCAGAACTTTAGAAATGTTGACCCTTGATACATTTGTGTAATGTATGTCTTTCACAAAAACGTGTAGAACTAGGCTAAGAAAGTTTACAGAAACTTCTATTTTCTCAGCAAAGTGTCAATGGAAGACTATCAGGTGACTGAGGAGTCAATGTGATTAGACAACAACAAGGTGGGAAATTGGGACCAGATCAGAGATAAGACCAATTATAGAAGCTGATGAGACCATGCCCATGCAAAGATGTATAGACTACCAGAAGTTCAAAGGTACTAAACCAAAGACAATGGGTCAGATTTCCATAAAGAGTCAGGTTCCGGTTATGAGAAGCATAGGTGAACTAGACATGCACTAGAAATATCAACACTAGTATGGCAATTTAAGCTCTTCATTTAACAGCAAAAGATAACACCCGTGCCAGTTTCAAAAGACTAAATACAGCATGACACTTTTGACTGTGAAATAATTGTTCTTTTTCTAATTCTACTAAGGCATGGAACATAGAAAGGATATGGAACAAAATATTTAAATTTTGAGAAAATGTATTGAGTTTCAAGGATTACTTTCTTTATAAATGAAACCACAAATTTTGTGAACCAAAATAACTGGGTGAAAGTGTAATATCTTAGTACTTTCATTAACTTAAACTCTTTAATTGGCTTAACAGTCAATCTATTCAGATCTAATTTAGGCATTTCCTTGGGACTTTTGCTAATATTTTCCCAGAGACTTGTAAAATTACAAAAGATACATCAAAGGGCATCTAATTATCATTACCATTTCTTTGGTGATTGACCATTTTCTTAAGATGAGGATATAGAAATTTAATGAACTCTTAACTTTATTTACAAGTAGTTTGTTGAGACTTATTTGTCATCTTTGTGGCCTTTATTAAAGTATAGCATTGGGAACTAGAATAGCATGGTATTGCAGACATTCTTTCAAATTAAATTTCTTGATCAAGAGGATATTCTTAAAAGCTAGTCTCTCTGCTCTGTTATGTTTTAAACTTATATTCTTAAATGACCTTTCTATTTCATTTACAATCTTTCTAAAGTGAGATTCCACCCCCCTTGTACATTCTTAAGTACTAGAGAAACCTTTATACTAAGTTAGCTCTAAAGATCAATCTCTAACATTTACTAGATGGATTGCAAATACAAAAGACTTAAACTCATCAAACCCTTGATATGTAATGTCCCTGTATTTTACAGCTTATCATTACATTTTCTCATTATCCACTATGAATGTTGTTCAAGGTTATACCTTGCCATTCTATAGTTTTATATGCACCATATTAGTATTTATATTAGACAGGAACTGTTGAGTAGCTAATATTATATAAGACCCACTCAGAAGAACCATTAGTTCATAAATGCCAAAACTAACAAAAGTTTCACATTAACATTTTGCCTTCTAAAAATTACAATGCTGCATTGTAAATCTGTTTGATGTTGTCTGTCAACCAATCATGTCTTGTCAAAAGAATATGGAGCCTGTTATACTTTTAACTGTCATTTGAAGGAGAAAAGCAGTTTCTTCCTCACATTTCTACATCTCAGTTATGAGAAACCATTTGAAATTATTTAAATCTTTTAACGCGTAAAAGAGACTTTTCTATTGCTTGTCTACTTGGTTATGCAGGATCTATCTTACTTGCCTCTTCTTTAAACGTATTTTATTTACTTATTATATGTGGGGGAGATCACATGTGCCATGATGAGTGTGCAGAGGTCAGAAGACAACCTATGGTTGTTGTTTTTCTCCTTCCATAGTGTGGGTCCTAGTGTGAGGATTGTAACCAGAATTTCAGGCTCTGTAGCAATACCTACCAGTTAAGCCATCTAGTTGACCCTTGCTCATCCTGTCAGTGTTTTTATTTTTAGCTTTAATTTGATCTCTTCCAATCTCACCACCATCACTGTAGTCATTAGAGTAAACTTCTTGATTTTTATAATACCTTTTTTCCGAGTTATTTTGTATTATGCTACTCAATAACTAATTGTTCTAATAACTATTTACAAAATTTCTACTATATTCTAGGTACTATTTTGTCCTAGGTACTATTTTGTCCAGGAGAGAATAAAGCAAACCAAACACTTTATTTCACAAACCTTAGTTTCAGCAAAGGGAGTGGGGACATTCAATTTCTATCACTTACAACAATTTGGAGAAATGTTTTAACACTACCAAACATCAGTATGTTCCTCTGTAACATTGAGACACTGATATTTTGATGGAACCTATAAGAACACGTAGAATTAAGTTTGTGGGAAGACATAAAAGATGTGAATTTAGATGACTTCAAACAGCTGGAGCAGGCTTTATCTTGTGCCTCAGAGGCAGTGAGTGTGTCTAGACTGTTCAAGACACAGCACCTAGTCACTCAATGACCAGAGTTCAAAAACGAATATTACATGCTTCAAACTGGGGGTTTTGTAGCTAATAGGGCAAGGAAAGGGGGTATCAAAAGGGGGATTAATAGGCAGAATGGGGTGGTTAGATGTTTTCCTTATTCCCAAAATGGCAGTGTCTTGTTTCTTTGTAACCACTGGGTGTCTAGGGTAGGAGGCAGCTGCTTTCCTTCTGCTATCCCCAAATAGCTGGCTGGCTTCTTGCAATATTAAGTTCAGTTTTGGGGTCTAGGCTTTTTTGTGGGGGATTCTATTACAACCTTTATCTTTGCTTGAAAGTAATTACAAAGATAAGTATGAAAGCAGAGACACGCTTTCATAAATTGAAGATTTGTAGTACCCATTCATCAAGTAGGGCTGTTAGTGCCATTTTCTCAGGCAATATATATTCCTTTTTCCCTCTTTATGTTACATCGGTAATTAGCACTATATTTTAAACTTTTCAGCATTATTATATCCATTATTTGGTAACTTCTAACCAATGAACATTGGTGTTACTATAGAAATCATTTCAAGGGTGTCATGGTGAACTTGATTAGTATTTGTGTTCTGACTAATTCAGTATTTCAGTTCTTCAAATCTTTGCCTCATTCTAGGTATCCCTATCCTCCAAGGAACAACAACAATAAACATTGGTGTATTATTAACCATACAATGACTTTTAAATAATCAAGTGAAAAGAAGTCACATGTCTCTTACTTTAAATCAAAAGGCCTTAACCTTATACAAGGAACTATAGGCAAGTGAATAAATACTGGAACAGAAGAGGTTTTCCTTCCCAGGGAAGAATACACTAATTGGTATTTTGAAGCATGCATACAAGTAACATTATATGAGCTCAACAGGTTATATTTAAGAATCTATATGTATATAAAATACGTATGTGAATGTAATAATAATGAAAAAGAGTCCATGAATTTGAAGGAGAGTGGAGACAAGATATGGGAGGGTTTGAAGGGAGGAAAGAGAATGGAGAAATGTTATAATTAAAATATATTCTCAAAAATAAAAAACAATAACAGAAATATAGCAAATATTAAGCTTAGTAGGGAAGACATGTTGGAAGCTAGAACTCCTGTGCTGAACATTTAGCATAGCTGGGGATCTGCAGTAAAAGCTCTTGAAGGACATTAGAAACTAGTCTCTAAGTAATTCAAGAATAACAGTGAAGCCAAATAGTCTTCCTAGTAATGAGTTTTTTAGCAATCTGGATAAAAGATCAAACTGGCTAGAACATTATCTTAAGTCAACATCTAATACAAAGGAAATCTCAGTTCTCTTCAGTTATTAAGGCTGTGGAAGATGGTCATGGTGGATGGGTGATAGAGTGATAGAGTCAGGAAGATTGCTGCCACTTATAAAGGAATAAAGGAGAGAGAGAGAGAGAGAGAGAGAGAGAGAGAGAGAGAGAGAGAGAGAGAGAGAGAGAGAGAGAGAGACAGAAACAGAGAGAGGCAGAGAGAGAGAGGCTGGCTCATAAAACATAAGAATAAAAGCTGTCTTTAGAACATAACATACAAAGTGCTGCAGTGACTCATGAAAAATGCTGCAGTGATTTATACAAATCTAGATAATACTGCACCTGAAGATAGTTACACTAAAATCAGCTGTTCAGTATAGATGAAAGGACCTAATTTTGGAAGAAGGTGCCATGTATGATTTTCTATCTAGGGTGGAAAAGTCAAAGACTAGCTGCAAGTTTCAGATTATATACTGACTGTCTTGGTACAGGTGAATGCATGCAGCTGGTGAAATGAACCTGAAGCCAAAGCTCTGTTATCATTCTGAGTACACTAAGACATGCAATAATTATATGAAAACATACTGGTGTAATAACTATACTAAGTATTCTCTCCCTGTGCTCTGTATGTGAAACATGTATGCTTGCTCAGGCTGGATGATAGTCTATCTGTTTATAACATGTTGTAGTGAATAGTAATATTTAATCCATTGCCAAAAAATGCACCTCTCTCAGATTCCATTGCTCAGATGCAAACTCCTATTTGATGACTTGTAAAGATTGAGTAAGCCTTTCAAAATGCCTTGGCTCTGCATAAGACATATGCTTGTTTAGGAGCTCTCCTGGAGATGTGCAAGGAGTTAATGTTGCTTTTTATTGATCTGTTACTGTAATATCTACTATGAAGTTCAAGATCAAAGAGTAATATCAATGTGTGGTGGTTTGAAAGAAAATGACCCCAAAGGGAGTGGCACTATTAGGATGTGTGACCTTGTTGGAGTAGGTGTGGTCTTGTTGTAGGAGCTATGTCATTGTGGAGGCAGGCTTTGAAATCTCATATATTCTTAAGCCACATCTGGTGAGACAGTTCACTTCCTGTTGCCTGCTGATCAAGATGTAAGCACCATGTCTGCCCACACATTCATCTCACCAGGATGATAATGGGCCAAACCTCTGGACTGTAAGCCACGCCATTAAATGTTTTCCATTATAGGAGTTGTCATATTCATGGTGTCTCTTCATAGCAATATAAACTGTTAGGCTTTGAGTCTTATTACACAAGAAATATATTTTGTAAGGCTGTGGATTCTATAGATAGTGATTACTCTGAAGGATTTGGGCAAAGAAAATTTAAAAAATTAAAAAAAAAATCTTCAGGAAAATTTACAGCATCTTAGAAGTCATGAAGGATGTTGGTGAGCCATGGGAAGAGATCAAATGTCAATGTTGAGAGATCTTGAGAAGTTGATTCCAATCTGTGGATTACTGTGAAGGGGTCAAGAATCAATTGAAGATATTATATTGTATGTAGAATTCACTGGAGAACTATAATTAGACATGGAATTTGAAGATATCACTAAATCCAGAAAACTCATGATAAAACTTGAAAGGGTGAAGAGTTGCCTTCTATGTAGTATCAAAGAAATCCTTTCCTTTAGGAACCTTGATGAAATAAAATGAAGGATTAAGAATAATATAGTTGCAACAGGGAATGAAAATGCCGTATGGTTATTATGTGCTGTACAAACAGCCTTAATGTACTATAAAGAAATAATCCAAGAAAAGAAGACTTGATTGATCTGATAAATGTTATTAATTCTGTATTTCAAGAAATTTGAAATCCCTAACTTTCTATACACACTGCCCTGAGCAGTAAGCAGCCATCCATCAACATAGAAAACATAGACACAATGGTTTTGACTCACTGAAGACTCACATGACTGTCAGCATTAATTGAGCTCAGCAGAATTATTTTGAAAGATTTATTTTATCTGTGTGTGTGCATATACACCGTGTGTATGTGTATTGGGGGGGGGAGATGCCTGCAGAGGCCGGAATAGGGCATTGGGTCTTTTGGAGCTGCAGTTACAGGGGCTTGAGATCCATATGACAGGGTTCCTGGGAACCAAACTCCTAAACTCTAGAACAGCAAAGACTCCTAACTACTGGAGCATCTCCTCAGCTCAAGGCAGCGTTTTTCTGTTTTTTTTTTTTTTTTTTTTTTTTTTTTTTTTTTTTTTTAACATGAAATGCTATTGTGCCCTTAATAGAATACAAGATAAAAGTAAAAGCAACTTTGATGTTCACTGGGCAACAAAAGGCATGCTTGTTTATTTTCCTTGCTTTATTGCAACGTTTGCCTCTTTGCTCGGGCTTGAACCAAACTTACATACATTCAAGTTGAGCCTGTACATTTTTGCTTTGTTTATCATAAACTTAGTTCTGCAACTGTTCTGTAGTGAGTTGGAACTCCATGTGCATTCCATGTTTCCATTTAAAACTTGTGTTAGTTACTTTGTTGCTCAACCAAAAACCTGAGAAGAAGCAAAGTAAGAGGGAAAGGGCTTGTTTTGGCTTGAGTTTGGTTCATAGACCACCATGGTGAGGGGGGCATGGTAGCTGGAGTGGGAAGTTACTGGTTACATGGTGCCCACAGTTAGAAACTGGAGACATGACAGGAAGTCAGGCTGGGTTGTAAAGCCACATGTCCTTTCCCCAGTGACCCATTTCTTTCAACATGATACCATCATTTAAAGGTTGGATGATGTTCCTAAATAATGCTACCAGCTGGCTGGGGACCAAGTGTTTAAGCACATGAGTTTATGAAGAATATTTCATTTTCTAACCATAACAACAATAGAAAATTTTATTTATTTTTCTTTTTTTGTTGAAAATAGATTCTTCTCTCATATAATACATCCTTCTAAAGTTTTCCCTTCCTCCATTTGTGGTGATATCGTGTTCCCCAAAATATTGTGCACCCTAGTAAACTTATCTGAGGTCAGAGAACAGAACAGCCACTAGATATAGAAGCCAGAAAATGGTGGCACACATGCCTTTAATCCTAGCATTCCAGAGGCAGAGATCCCTCTGGATCTCTGTGCGTTCATAGTCACACTGGAAATAGCTAGGTGTGGTAACAAGAGCCTTTAACCCCAGGAAGTGATGGTGGGAAGCAGAAAGGTATTTAAGGTGTGAGAATGAGGAAGTAGATCCTGGTTAAGCTTTTAGGCTTTTGAGCAACAGTTCAGCTGAGATTCATTCTGGATGAGGACTCAGAGGCTTCCAGCCTGAGGAAACAGGATCAGCTGAGGAATTGACAAGGTGAGGTAGCTGTGGCTTGTTCTGCTTCTCTGATCTTCCAGCATTCACCCCAGTACCTGGCTCCGGGTTTGATTTTATTAATAAGAACTTTTAAGATTCGTGCAACATCTGGTGCCCAACGTTTGTCGTACGAAAAAGCCACTTGCCTGTGGCCTTGTGGGCCCCAGCTCAGACCTGAGCTATTGCCGGTTGTGGTGGCACACTGTAGGATTTACTGAAAGAGGCAGAGGCAGGAGGATCCCGAGTTTGAGGCTGGCCTAGGAAGCTTGCTAAGGAGAATCTGTGGCCAGGGCTGAGCCACAAATGGTGGCAGTGGGACCATGGTGGCAGCGGTTGCTGCTCCAAATTGCTGGCTGCTTCTCATTGTGTTGGTGACTGCAGTGATGCTGCTACCTGGGACAAAAGGTTTACTGCTGCTTGTTCAGAGAAGAATTGCCAGGACCATCGTGTTACAAGAAAGCCTCAGCAAAAGTCAGTTTGGAAAAGTTTGGCAAGACAAATGGGGAGAAATTGCTGTGAAGATTTTCTCTTCTAGGGAAGAATGTTCATGGTTCCAAGAGACAGACATTTATCAGACTGTGATTGATCCAGCCACAGAGGAGGCACACACACACACACACACACACACACACACACACACACACACACACACACAAATTCTGCAGTGAACCATGACCATGCCTAACAGTGACTTTGAGATCTTCAAAAAGATTACGGGATCCCACAATGATGATTCCACATGGACTATGATAAAGTCATTAACACCACCAAAAGATCAACTTTGGACTACGAACTACTCAGGACAATTTGAGATGACTAGCTGAAATGATCCACCCTGACAGACTACTTGAACAAGGACTTGAAACAAGCAACTAGATCCTGATTGATTTTATTAATAAGAACTTTTAAGATTCGTGCTACATCCATTCTTTCCAGCTCCCCCACCTCCCATCTCCCCAGAGCCACTCCCCCCATTTCCTCTTTAGACAAGAGCAGGCCTCCAAGAGATTACAGCCAAACAGGACAAAACAAGATGCAATAAGTCAAAAGCCCTCATGTCAAGGCTGGACAAGGCAACCAGATAGGAGGAAAAGAGTCCCAAGAACAGGCACAAAAGTCAGAGATATACCCACTCCAACTGTTAGGAGTCCCACAAAACCACCAAGCCAACAGTCAAATTGGCTCAGTGGTTAAGAGTACTGGGTGCTCCTGAAGAAGACCTGGATTCTATTCCTAGTACCAACACCATGGTTCACAAACACCAGTAACTCCTGTTCCAGAGCACACAATGCCCTCTTCTGACCTTACAGGGACCATGCAAACAGACATACATGAAGGCAAAACATTCATCCAATAAAAATAAAGACATAAAATTGAAAAAATAGAAGCTCACATTTTAAAAAAGGCAGTTTTAAAAGTGAGTTTTGTTTTGTAGTTTTTTTTAAAGATTTACTTTACTTATTGTTAATTATGCATTCATGTGTATGTTGAGTGTGGGTATGTGCACTTGAGTACAGACACTCACAGAGTCCTAAAGAAGGTTTCTGATCTGTTGGAGTTATGGCAGTTGTGAGCCACTCAGCCTGGGTGCTCAGAACCTAACAGAGGTCTTTTGCAAGAGCAACACATGTTCTTAACCACTGAGTCATCTAGCCCTGTTTTGCAATTTTACTTACTCAAGTTAGTAAAATATATGTGTATATATACCTATATATACACACATAATTAAAATCCTTAACTAAAAATTTTATATTTATGCATATCTTTTGAATTATCTGAGTTGTAGCAAAAATCTGGGCATTTTATTTTAGCAACCATGAATCAAAAAGAACAGTCTTAGACCATTGCTGATTAAAATGTTAAATCTTTGCTCAGTAAACATAATTTTCTATGAACAAAACCAAATGTTAATGTAAATCCAGTTATTATTGCTAACATCAAGGTTTCCAAGACAGGATGAAAGAGTGTTATTTCACAAAATGAATGAATCTATTCCCTTGTGTTACATGAAGGCTTTAATTTGAATGGCAGTGCAAGGCAGTACTTCTACCTAGGTACCAAATATTTACATGTTGGATGGAATGCGCCTTTGAAACAGACTTTAGCTATGATAGACTAAGTTATGCTTCATTCTTTGCTGAAATGATTTTAATCCAACACTATGAAGGATGTGATAGGAAAGGAATGCACTGCACATACTGTGGGTGTCCATGTAGGTGCTGAGCCAGAGGTACAGCTATGGAGACCTGTTGCACTGCTTCTATCTGCTTTGGTCTGATGTTTTCTTCTCTTTCAGCATGTTTAAATTAAGACCCGTGTTAAAATTGCACAGAAAAATCACACTTCTCATTAAATTCCTGTGGCTAGTGCATTTCTAAAATGGCAAACTGATGCAATGCAATGAGAGAAATTGCTTTAGCTGTATTTCAGCTTTGGAATCAGAAATATTGAAATGAGTACTCAAGGCTAAAAGTTGTCTTTCACAGCTACAGAAACTTCTCCCGCTCATAGAATCCATCAGCTTTTGAAGACGAAGGAGTCTTTCATTTGAAAACAAAGGTCATATTAGAAATAAAACAGTACATGCATGACTAACAGCATCCTCTCATTCCTGAAGAAGCCCTCATTTCAATTTCAAATCAGTAACAAACTCTACCAAAACACTTTTTGAACAAGAAAGAAATAAACTTTCTACAGAGACAGTTGTGAAAGCTGTGAAATGAAACTTAATGTATTTTCAAACTTTGCTTATTATAAAAGGTTCGGCAGGCCAGGGAGAAGTAAATTTTAACTAAGAAATAACATTTAATTTACTTTCTTACTGTTTATTATTCATTCCACATGGGATGAGATTAGTAATCATTGACCTCAACTATAATAACAATGCAGGACCAGTGAGATGGGTAAAATCACTTGCCTCAGAAAAAGTTCTGAATTAGATTTCCAGATCCCACACTGTATGGAGAGAACCTACTCCTGAGAGTTGCCCTCTGACTTCCACATGTGCCCCTGCACTCATACACAGCAACATACATCACACATACACATATACTGAGTAATAAATAATGTAAAAATAAGATAACAAATAATGAGTATGTAGAAACAAAATCTTTATAAAACATTGAAATACTTCTTGATGGCTTAAGAAAGTTTAAATATAAATTGTTAGCAAATACAGTCAAATAAAATTGAATCACAGAACTGAACCATTGTTTACATTTCTAGCATCGGCGAGGTTCATAACACTTTAAATTTCTATATCCAGAATATTTATGTGCAAGATTTGATAGCTATCTTTTATTTCTGATATATTTTATACAACTGGTTTGGGAAAATACTTGTATAAAATACATTATAAAAACTGAAGTTAGTAGATCACCTGGGAAATAAAAAGAAGTGTGTTATTGGAAATGGAGGTTATTGAAATTTCCAGTTTGAAAGTGACTTTGAATTAAGCTCTGTGGACAAAACTTGTAACCGAAGGAGAAGTACAAAGAAAGATAGTTGTTTTGCAAGCTTCAAAAATTGCAAGTATTAGTATTTTTATATATCAGTTCATTCAATTTTTCATGACCATTGAATGTTTGATATTGTGTATGCATAGCTATCCTGGAATGTTTTTGACGACATCATAGCTTGTAGTATGGGTAAAATAATCCCTTTGGTTACATCAGATACACATATCTATCACATTCTAATAACAATATGATATATTATTGTAAAATAGTCAAATATGACTTATTGGAGGTGGTTTGAGGGCAGAGAGTGACAAATAAAATATATTTTCTACATACAAGTTCTGGGCCAGAATCATGTAGAAAGAAGCACACAAAAATTTTAAATTCATACAATGTCTAGGAGACTTACATATGAAGGAATGTGGTCTTCATTTTCAACTACAAAATTAGTTATTTCTTACTACCATTACAGGGACACATAATATAAACATGTATTACATAATATGAACATATAAAAATAAAAGCAAGGAGAACTCAAATAGCATTGGTTTAAACCTTTTCTCCTACAGGAAAGGGAAACAGATGAAGAAGGGAAGAGACATGATGACTTTCCTGTTTGCTACTCCTTAGTTAGAACATTGTACCTAAGATGGAGTCAGAAGGCAGGTAGAGAAGCCAAAATTAAGAGCCAATGGGGTCCTTAATTCATCTCAGAAAGCATTATGTATGGAGGTTGGCCAGTTTCACCCTAAATAGATCTAGAATATGACATAATGGGATCAAATAAGAAAAGGGGCTATGTAGACAAAGACTGCAATCAAAGTTGTTTTAATTAATGTTTTTCAAATAGTTCTCACGTGCTAATGGCAATGTTTTTTGCAGGTATTGGCCAAGAGTTACAGCTCAGTAAGCACATGATGAATTGATGAAGGGATGACTACCGGTTCCCCGATGGGATAAGTGGCAGTAGGGGAGAAAAAGGGTGGTGGTAGTCTTTTAATTCTTTTTCATTATTTCCTTAGGTAGCTTTTTTTTAAAAGCCCAATTCTTCCTTGTTCCTTGTACTAGCACCCACTGTTACCTACCTGAACAGTGTACTAGTGTTGTCATTGATCTCAACTGGATCATTTGAATGCAGCCAACAGGAGCCAGAAGCTGGGAAAGTTCTTGAAGCATTGGACTTATCCTCCCTTCTGAAGTGTTGCAATTACCCAAAGAACACGCTTGGTGTAGCATGCTGAAGTATGAGAGACATGTAACAGCTGAATCACTGCAGGTGTGTCACCAGAGCCCTGCCTAGATAAGCTCACTGCCAAACAAGTGTAGCTAAGTTCAACAGCTCCATTTAGCAGGCATCCTGGAAGCTTGGGTATGGCAAGCATGGTATTTTTGGAAGCTAGTGAAGTTTTGTGATTTTGTTCCCCCCATAGCATCCTTTCATCAATAGATAAATGGAATAGCCTCTACTTTCCTTCCCACTCCCTATCTTGTTTTCCTTGAATGATTTTCTCTCTTCCTTTCAAGATAAATAAAAATTTATGTATCACTTGCTGTGTGTCAGGCAGTATGCAAAGAGCTGGCAGTGCAAGATGATATGATACCGACACAATCACTTTATTCTGATGTAAGTCAAATTTCACTACAGCTCATGCTTTCTATGACTATCAAAGTCAATAGGCTATAAAACTAAGTGAGTATCTGAAGCCAAGAGTAATTTGCTTAATTGTTGAATTCAAAGCCTTTGAGCATATAACTAAAGGTAAATAATAGACAGTGCTTAGTCATTACTTCCATTGTTAGCTCTGGCCTCATGTCTTGGAGCCTGGGCATGGAGCCATATGGTAATCCATTGGTTGTTGGTGTCCAAAGTGCCAGCAACAAAACAGATAAAAGATACTTTACTTATAGAAACTGACAAGCATGTAATGAATGTTGTTATGAGACTTCCTAACATGAAATGACATGAACATCAATAATAAGTTACAATTTTAGTGACCTTTTTGAAAAATGTTAATGAATTCTAAACTCTGTATTTTAAGAATTTTATTCTCAAAAATTCCAAGTATATTTAAAAATAAAGATCACAAAATCAATCATAATCAACTTATGATCAATTTCTATGATATGTAATATAGTCACCTCCCTAAACTAAATTTTATAGCAAATCCTAGCTATCAAATCATTTATTCTGTAAATATTCATTACATACATCTTTAATCTTTCAATATATATGAAAGTATGTATCTATCACCTATTTCTCATCTACCTGAACATATCTAAAATTAAAGTATTTTTATGAAAACAATTTTGATTTGATTGCTACCCTATTGGTGAAATTATTAAGGCCACTCCATGTAGTTAAAAGGGAGATTAATTTAGTGGTGTATCTTACAAATGAAGGGATAGGTAACAGGGTCTGGGAAAGACGCAGTGCAGTCCGGTGGTGTTCTCTGGAGAACTCTGCTCGGGTCTACCTCTAGCGTCCAGGGTCCAGGAAACAAGAGAAGGCGGCATATCTGGATCTCTGGTCTTCAGGGCCCTCTCTTGGCTCCGCCTTGTAGGCGTGATAGTCACCGAAGCCTCAATGGATGTTGGAACTTCCAGATCAAAGCTGGAATGCCTACCCACTACATTACCCTATAAAGTAACTTCTTAGGGCTGGCGAGACAGCCCAGCCAGTAAAGGATACTGCATGTAGGTCTAATGACCCAAGTTCCATTCCCAGATAATAGACAGGTGCTGTGGTATGTTCTGTATGTCAAATGTGTTGCTCTGATTGGTTAATAAATAAGACACTGATTGGCCAGTAGCCAGGCAGGAAGTATAGGCGAGACAAGCAGAGAAGAGAATTCTGGGAAATGGAAGGCTGAGGCAGAGAGATGCTGCCAGCCACCATGATGAGAAGCAGATGTTAAGATACTGGTAAGCCACGAGCCACATGGCAACTTATAGCCTAATAAATATGGGTTAATTTAAGATATAAGAACAGTTAGCAAGAAGCCTGCCACGGCCATACAGTTTGTAAGCAATATAAGTCTCTGTGTGTTTACTTGGTTGGGTCTGAGCAACTGCGGGACTGGTGGGTGAGAGAGATTTGTCCTGACCGTGGGCCAGGCAGGAAAACTCTAGCTACAGACAGGGGCTCAAAACCTTTGTGCTCTGAACTTGCTGACTACAGCATGCCCATCAGGAGACATTTCTCACGGGATGTTTGGCTGCCCTGTGACACAATTGGTAAAGGAAAAAAGCAGAGGCAAACACAATTATTCTTTTCAATATTAGCCACTGTTCAAAACATTGAATAATAAGTTATCAATGACACCTTCCAAAGGTGGATGGTCAATTGTCTTCATTTTTCTTTTGTATCTACTGCTTTTTGCTTTTTCAAGAAATATTAAAGGTCCATGTAGTTGGTAATATTTGATAAATTCAGACGTATTGTCTGCTTATTCTCTTTAATTAACTCCAGTAATCTTTAATAGATTCTTTTGTTTCTGGTTGGTGAAGTGTCTCAGATTACTCTTAATTTCTTTTCCAGAGCTAAAATGACTTTACAAGAAGCCCTTACTTCTTCAAATGGAGACTACAGTATTGCTATTAGTAGGATCAGGCAAGTTGGTTCATTTGTAACTTGTATGCCTCTCAGTGGAAGATGTAAGGCATTGTATGCAAAATGCTTAATGAGTCCATACAGATTTTTGAATTTGCATGCAGACCTCACTGAATTGAATTTATACATAACATCATTGCTTCCTTATCTGCATGTCCTGTCATCCATTGCTGAAAATCCAGGTTCCCAGCGACAGCAATATGAACACTCATTTGCCTTATTATAAATAAAATATACATAGGGTTTTTAAAGAGCAGCTCTGCAGTACAGTACAGTCACCATCATCACACTGAAAAAGCTTTGGAAACATTTTTGTCAGTTTCTTTTGTGCAGAGAACAAATCGACATGGCAGATAGTTTAAATTTGTATTTAGCTATTAGAGCCAGTTATTCTCTTTGACCATGCTAGCCAATAACTAATTGGAATGTGTAAAAACAAAACAAAACAAAATTAAGCAGGAGCTTCTTATTTTAAAATACTTATATTATTTTCTATTTTAATTCTTATCAGATTATTTTCATTCCAGTCAAATACACACACACACACACACACACACACACACACACACACACACACACACACACACGGTACCTATGTTCCAAAGTATTCATATATTTCATTTTTTTAACTTTATGACATCAAATATCTACGTGTTCTGGCATTCATGGCCTTTTACAATATGACCAGTTACATACCACAGATACTATGAAGTGTAATTTCTGAATACAGGTCATGGTGACTTCAGCACTGGTTCTTTCTATTTCCATAGGAGAAACCTTCACCCACTATGATGGATTTCTCAATACCTCATGAAAGGTTCACTCATTCTCTGAGTCTTCTCAAAGAATTAAATCAAACATTTCCATTGCATATAAAATCTTCTCCCACATATGTGTCTACCTAAGCCTTCATCTCTCTCTACCACCCGGAGGCAGGTGAATCTCTATGAGTTTGAAGCTAGCCTGTTTTACAGAGTGAGTTACAGGACAGTCAGAGAAATCCTGTCTCCAAAACAAAACAAGATAAAAACAAAAACAAAATGAAACTAGCCTAAACAAAAAGTTCTAGAGCATCAACTGTGTTGAACATAATCCACTTTCCTCTCTGTGTTTTAGTTGAAAGCAAACTGTTTGTACCTAACTGCTGGAGCTGGCACATGATCCAAAGCCTCCGATGAATGCATTGTGTTAATCATTTGTCATGATCAAAAGTTATATTCTGTCCTCCCCTCTATGGATGTGTGGGTGAATTTTTAGAATTTGTCCTCACACATACTTCTCAAAGATTTGGGGGCTAGAAATTAACAAAACATTGCAGCTATTTTGGACTACAAAGTAATTGCCTTTCTTCTTTGTTGGTTTTCACACTTATTTCCCTCAAGTCAGCTAAGAGCAGATGTTAAATATAGTTTCAGAGGCAATAGCAGCAGAATAGGCTTTGTCTTGAGATCCATGTGATTTCCTTACCATCTTCCAAGTACAGAAAGGTTTACCACAGAACCATCACACAAAGGAAGGTCAATTCTTTGGACAAGTGGTGGAGTGCTCTGCCAGTAACAAATGCTCAGAAACATCAGGGGGATGTGGATACTTCGTTCATTGTTCTCAATTCAAGCCTCAGTGTCCTGGTGAAGGTTCAGAGGCTAAGTTGGTAAATCTGTAGGAAAAACTTCCTACTGTGCTTTCCCAAACTGTGCAATGAAATGTTAGATTTTATCTTCAGCTGGGTGGAGAATGCAACTACAAGGACAATCTATTTAGTTCCTCACACTATTGACAGGACCTAACAGGGTGGTAATTAGTAAATCATTTTAAGTCTTAGCTCAAGCATCACAAAATAGAATACGAAAGTAGAGATTAATTGAGGAAAGTTGATAGATAAAAGGTTGGTGCTACCACTGCTGTTTCTATTATTTAGTAGTGGAAGCACGATGTAGAAGACATTTTCCATGTTCAGTCTCTAGAGCTTCTTAAGCAGTGATTAACACCAGATACTTAGTAACAAAGAAGCCTGTACTCTGGGCTCTGGGGTGCCTTATTTTCACTGCTTCATTGGATTTCGCTCCTCAGTGGAATCTCTCTTTCTAATGGCTTCTTTTCAAAGATAACTCAGAAAGCCAACTAGAGTTGGCTGCTTTCTCCAGCCTTTAGAGCCCACACTGACTGCCACTGACTGCCCTTCCAATGCGGGTTTCACATGTTGATTGGAGAGCGTGTGTCTCCTTCACAGCTCTCATTTATCTCTAAACTTTGCAACTCAGGTCTCTGTGTTGGAGGAAGGACACTTGTTGATGACTAACTCAGGGGCACTAAAGACTCTTCTTTCTATCTCCTGCATGTTATTACTATAGCATGCAGCTTTTGACCACCATGCTGTGGCTCTACCTTGCCATGTGCTGAAATTGATTTTGCAGCAGAAGCTGCCTGTGGGTAATTACTACTATTACTACTACTACTACTTTCTTCAGTTTTGTTTGTTTGTTTGTTTGTTTTTTGAGACAAGGTTTCTCTGTGTAGTTTTGGTGCTTGTCCTGGATCTCGCTCTGTAGACCAGGCTGGCCTCCAACTCACAGAGATCCACCTGCCTCTGCCTCCCAAGTGCTGGGATTAAAGGCATGTGCCACCACTTCCCAGTGGGTAATTACTTCTTAACAACCTTTTAATTTTCACATACTATACAGTTTACTAATTTAATGGAATTGAGCATATGTATAAAGTTGTACAACAATGTTACCATCAATTTGAGAACATATTTCATCATCATTTGAAAGAAACCTAGTAGCAGTCACAATGCAATTTCTTTCTACATTTACCTCTGTCAACACTCTTAGGTACTGAGAATTGCCTTATCAAACTTGTTAAATGATATTTTCTTTTTAATTTTTAGGGAGCCAATTTTGTGGTTTGTTGATTTTTCCCAATTTCTTTTCTGTTTCACTGATTTTTACTCTTATTTTCTTTGCTTCTCAGATTTTTTTCTTCTATGTTTTATTACTTTAAGTGCTTTTTTTGGGAGAATTTGGAGAGATTAAAAAGCTATTCTGAAGCTATTGTCATATTAGTATACCACAGTTTAATATTACAGCAAAATACTATGCTTTATATGCCAACTTCAGTCATACATGCTTTCTTGAGAAAAGCAATACAATTTGATTAATAGTCATTTAAAAGTGTGCAGCATCTCTGAACCTAATTATTCTATCTTGTGCCAGTTGGATGTGTTAAATTTACTCACTTTTCAAACTTTATCCATCTGAGATTGCTAAAATTAGAACCTACCTCTGCATATGTGTTCTTTGTATTATTATCTTAGACAAGTCCTTCACAGACATTAGGCCTTGGGACTTTAATGTTTCTGACTATTATTTAAAAACTGACAAACGTAATTTTAGCTAAATATTTTAGTTTTAAGGCAAATAAAGATACTTTATATGAATTATGTCAGAAAATTCTCACCACCATGGAAGTTGGGAATGACTCCTACATTAATAAAACCTGAAATAAGGAAAGCGAGTGACTTTCTTGTCTATAGCCATGTGGGTAGTAACTGGTAGAATAAGTATTTAAACAAGACCTGCTAGATTTTAAAGCTATTTTCTTCCAATCTAACTGCAGACTCAACTCAGGATCACATAGTAAGTACTTTAAAGCACATTATTATTCCACATAAACAACATACTTGTTTCCCATATTTAATAGGAGTAAACTGATGAATATTTAAGATGAACTTACTATATGAATATATCTATATAAATAAATATAAGCATCTTTGTCAAAAAAGATAAAAGCAGTGATGGGAGGAGTAAAACATGTAAACGATAGAACACTGATCTCACAACAGGAACGTCCTTGGGTTCAAGGGCTTGCTGACTATACTTCTGTGTAATTACTATGAAGTGATTGATGTTTGAAAGGAGGGGTTGCCAGATTTTACCATATAAAAATGGTTGTCCATCCTTGCAAAGATCGAATCATTAGTAATGACCTTTACAACCTTCCAACAGGCACAAAACTTCCATGAACAATCAGGAGAAGAAACATAAAGCGATAGGGATGTGTGACTTCGTTATTGATATGATTGATTACAGAGAGACCTATGTGATGTAGCAGGGACAATGGCCTCAAGGGGAGAAGCCCTTTGTATAAGGAGATGAGTCGGAGAAGAGGGTACAGAACTGAAAACATAAATTATGGTTTGAAGTAGGAAGTGATAAATGACATCCTTCTGTTGGTGCTCAGTGGTAGCCAGAGGCTATCTAAAACCATTAGGAAACAACTGCATGGTAAGAGGGTCTTTAAAAAGACTTCAGTTGACATGACCTTTATTGCTATAGATGTAGCACATTCACTTGCAAGTTCTTAAACTCCTGGGGTCATCCGCATATCACAATTTAACCTTTGCATAGTCTACTCTCCAGGACTACATATTGATCATCTCTGTAAAGAAAAATGAGTATAATCCTTTCATCCAAAACTCCTGGTACCAGAAAAGCCAGTACTTATATGTGTGAGATTTTGAAAGAGTCACATATTTACTATTTCTGTGCAGTAAACCTTGCAGAGTTTTAACAAGACTGAGGAGAGGAAAAATATCAAAACCACAATGAAATCTTCTTGCTGCAAATACTTGCCGCTAATGAGGTCATGACTGATTTTTGATTCCTGATTACGAAAATTTGTTGAATGTGTGAACTACTGATTGGGCCCTCGTTTCCCATGCTTCCTGCCATCAAAGCAGCTCTCGTGGCTCGCAACCCATGTGATCAGGACAGTTGTTTCAAATTTTCTGCTTATGCCGCCCTTTGATACAAGAGAAATTTCCAGCCGGTTACACTAGCACATGCTGAGAAACCTCTATCTGAATTCTAGACAAAAGAAAACCAGCTTTCTTTCCTCTCTTCCCAGAGGCTCAAACAAAAATTTATAGGATAACCTTGTGCTCCTTAGTCAGGACTCACTTTGCTTGAGATAATGAGGAAAACTTTCTGAGGAGAACTTCCCTCACAGTTTCACTAGCCCTCGCTGTCTTTTGTTCTCCTCCCTGCCACTTTTCCTCCTTACATCCAACTCCTTAAATCCCATATGCCATCCTCCTGAATTTCATGCTAACGATTTCAAGAATACTCGGCACTAGCACCTTACAAAATGAACTTGGCTTCCTTCTTTTCATTCTTCTCTGAAGCAGAGTGGAGTGTCTTTGCTTTTTAGTTTGTGCTAGATAAGGGTAAAATCGTCTGAAGAATCTAACTGCTTAGGATTGGTTGTGGATTCATAGAAGGAAAGTTAATATCATACAAGCACTGAGCAGTGGACTTTTTCTTGTGCTTTATGCTGGCTTATTTTTGGGCATCTCCTATACTAGTGATCAAGAACATAGGGAAACACATTAGGAGTTCTGAGCCACTTTGGAATATCTGTTGAGGTGTCTTCTTTACAGAATGAAGGGGAAGTAATTGTGGGAAACATTACATGTTAGCCCAGTAACAAAATGTGAAGTTATAAGCTTTAACACACCCATTCTAAGAAGGCCTAATTCTATTTGGGTACTTCAGAGAAACATAACCAATAACATAGCTATGTAGAAAGATATCTACTGAGAGAATTACTAGGGACACTTGCTCATGTAATTAAGGCCACAAAAGTCTGTCTAAGGGCTGGAGAACTAAGAAGTCAATGATAATCAATTTGAGTTCAAAGAGATGAGGGCAAGGAATTCAAGGGAATAGATAGTGGATAGCCCAGCTTAAAAAAAAAAAGAAAAAGAAAAAAAAAGAAATTTCCCTGTTGCTTTTATTTAGGCCTTCAATAGCCTTTTACATTGGGAAAATAATCATAAGATTTTGTGACTTGTTTTCTGAGTTCTTTGTATGTTATAGATATTAATCATTTATCATTTGTATAGATGGAAAACATTCTCTCTTATTCTGTGAGTTTTTCTTCACTCACTTGATTGTTTCCTTAGCTGTGAAGAAGCTTTCTAGTTTAGAGGCCCTGAATGTCAATTGTTGACCATAATTCTTGGGCTAATGGAATCCTGCTCAAAAAGCCCTTAACTATACTTATATCCTGCAGGGTTTCTTCTATCAGTTTTAGCATTTCAAGTTTTAGATTGAGTTCTTTTTCCTCAAAACTAAGGTCTTTGATCTACTTGGAGGCAAGTTCTGTGCCCAGTGATGAATGTGGGTCTAATTTCATTCTTCTGAATGAGGTAGAGAGCATCCTATTTTCCCAGCACCATTTGTTGAAGATGTTGTCTTTCCTCTAGTGTATTTATTTGCCCCTGTCAAATATCAAACATCAGTAGTTATAAGTACTCATGTTTTGGTACTCTGTTTTATTCTATTGATCAGCATGTCTTTTTTTTGTGCCAGTACCATAATTTTTCTATTACCACAGCTCTGTAATATATCCCGAGGTCTGCAATAGCAATCCCTCTGGTTTTCTTTTTACCCCTCAACATTGCTTTGACTATCCTGGGTCTTTTTGGTTCCATACGAATCCATACTTTAAAATTTTAATCCTTCCCAGAAATGACATTACACACACCACAGAATATACTCTTACCAGCTATCTAATTATCCCTTAAGCAAGTCAAAGTGAAACACAAAGTATTACACAAGTAGCAAACAGCAGTTATCAAATTAAATTCTTAGTAGAATTAAATTCAGATGAATTCTCCCTCTCCCTGCATTAAGACTGTGGAAGATGTCCCACCATAGGTAATGGGCTCCAAAAAAGCCAGTTCATGCACCAGGGATGGATCCTGATCCTACCGCCAGGGTGGTCCCTTAAGCAGATCAAGCTATACAACTGTCTCGATTATGCAGAGGGCCTATTCCTGTCTCATGGAAGCTCCACAGGTGTTGGTCTAAAGTTCATGAGTTCCCATTAGATTGGTTTGGTTGTCTCTATAGGTTTTCCCCTCATAATCTTGATGGCCCTTGCTCATAGAATCCCTATTCCCTCTCTTTGACTGGACTCCTGGAGCTCAGCTTGGTGTTTGGCTGTGGATCTCTGCATCTGCTTCCATCAGTTACTGGATGAAGGCTCTATGATGACAATTACGGTACTCATCAATCTGATTACCAGGGTAGGCCAGTTCAGACATCCTCTCCACTATTGCTAATAATCTAAGCTATTGTCATCCTTGTGGATTCCTGGGAACTTCCCTAGCACCAGTTTTTTCCCTATCCCCATGATGTCTCCCTCTATCAAGGTATCTCTTTCATTTCTCTCCTACGCCATCCTTGTTCCAGCTCAACCATCCCATTCCCTTATGTTCTCATCTCCCATCCCCTATCATCTATTGTCTCATCTCACCCCCTATTTACTTATAGAGATCTCATCTATTTCCCCTTCCCAGGGTGATCCATATATCTCTTCAATTCCCTTTAATTATCCTATAAAATTTTAAGTATTTTATATGTATGCCTTGTTCTATTACGTGTGAAAAGGCCCTCTTCTAAATGCTTCCTATTTAAATATTTAACTGGGGTGTGGTTAGCCTTATTTTTAAGTCAAAATAATTGTTTTTGCATTATTTGTAGCTCGTCCTGTTATGAATCATTGCTGCTGTTCAGCATTTGTTAGAAATGCTCAGTCCTTTGTTTATATAAATGCACAATTGAGTACGTGTTGCTTTTGCAGAAGACCCCAGTTTGGTTCCTAGCACCTATGTTAGGCAGCTCACAACTGACCATAACTCCAGTTCCATGAGCATCTAAAATTCTCTTCTGACCTCACAGGCACCTGCACTAACATGCAAATATCTGTACATAGATTAATACACAGACAGATAATTAAAAATAAAATGACTCTTTAAATGCACGTTAGTCAAAGGACCTTATTGAAACCAACAGAAATTTGCTCTGACCAACTCCAGAAGAAATATGATTTACTGAAAGATTTAAGCAGGCTCACAGAATCGTTGGGTGAGTCAGTGAACTAGGGTTGGAGGCTATGGACTTCAGAACAATGGGCAAAGCACAGCAGCATGAAGTCTTTGGTTTCTGTGTTGGATGTTGTCATAAACATCAGATGCTCCTGTGGTAACCTTGATCTTTAGGGCTCTTAAACCTAAATCTAATGATCTGATCATTAGCATAATCTTCATCATGAAATATTCAATTTCATGTTTATCTTCTGAATCAAAATGTGCTCTGATTGCATCGGATTTCAACAGAGCTTTAGTGAACTGGTGCCTTCCAATTGTCCTTTGTTAATGTGACCCTGTATTGTTAGCACAAGTCAATGCAATTACTGAACATGTGTAGATTTTTATCACATTTACACTGCTTAATATCAGAATCATCTAGGGCTCTGACATCAATGTTAGCCCAATAGAATAAGAGCAAAATTCCATGTCTGAATACAAAGCAGATATTAATGTATTATTGTTTTATTTCTAGAATGTATTTTGAAAAGTCACTCAATTGTATCTACTGATCTGAGTTCTTTGGATTTGATACTGGCTTAGAATTTTCCTAAAATATAGTTTCTGAAATTCCATCACAGGTTGCACTACCACCATTTTACTCACATGTATTACATTTAATATGTTTGGAATGCTCTGCTTCATGAGCTCAGAATACAGAAATGCATGGAGCCAACAATTGAACTGCTCAGTGTTATGCCCTGCATATAGATCCCTGAAATGGAGATCAAGTTATGTGTGGCTATTTAGCTCATGAAATGCACCTAGTGCTACAGAAATTTTTAGTTTAAGATATTTATTTATTTAATATATTTATTTCTTGGCCTCTGGCTACCATATTGAATAGCCCAGTTCTACAACTGAGACATTTATCTCAGAATTACACGGTGATTACTTTCAGATTCAATACGTCAGTGATGTTTCCCACCATAACTTGTGTTTCCCTCACTGCACTCCTTTCCAAGAGATCAAGTTGTCTCTGTATGTTATACAAACTTATGGCAGATCTTTGAAATCTCCCAAATGGTGAATGTGATAGTCTGTTAAATTTGCTCTATTTTGCTTTTCTTATTTCTAGGTAAAGCTTTCCCCCTATGTACTACATATCTATGTTTGATTACTCTTTTTTTATTTTACTTGTACTTCCTCTTCCTTTCAGAGAATGTATCTTATAGGGTGCATCATGCTATCTTGTGATCTTCTCTGTTGGTATAGGTTTAGATGGAAGCCATAAGCTCAATATCATGTGAAACAGTCTACTGATTAGTTATATTTAAATTCACATTTGCTTACCAATGAAAGACTATTGGATTATCATCACCCAAGTACCCCTAAACTAGAAGTTCACCATATACATTTTCCTATTGATTGAGTTATAACACTTAAGGATTAACATCTAAGGCTGGAAGGAAGATTTTTGAGTGTCTTGTTTGAAAAGTTTATTGATAATATTGCCAGTAGAATGTATAAAACCTGGACTCAAGAACAAACAAAGGATCATTTCATTAATGAAATTGGAATTAATGGGTTTGTACTTTAAATTTTTATTTAAAGTCATAGTTATTTCTATGTATTTTATCAAGATTTTCTTGCTAAAACTTATAATTTTCATTTTGATGCTGATAAACAGTAAGCTACGGAAAAAATAAAGCCTCTATATGCCCCCTTTGTCTCTGTCTGTCTGTCTCTGTCTCTGACTCTCTCTCTCTCTGTCTCTCTCTCTCTCTCTCTCTCTCTCTCTCTCTCTCTCTGTCTCTCTCTCTCTCTCTCTCTCTCTCTCTCTCTCTCTCTCTCTCTCACACACACACACACACACACACACACACACACACACACACACACAAATAATCACATCAGAGTGTTAGATCATGGATCCTAATTCTATGTACATAACATTAGTTCAGTACCATTAGCATTTTGGTTTAAAGGCTTGATAATACCCTTCCTAAAGCCAATGAAGAAATTGTCTAGGAAGGGCAATTTAGTAGTGTACATCTACACTCCCCTCCAAAACTGTATAGGATTTTGTAATCACTACATGCATATTGGCTGGAAGTATTATCAGACAAGTCTGTGAATAGATACCAACTAAGCCTTCTATTATCACACTAAGAGGTGGTTAGGAGACCTTTGGAGTTCTGAAGATTTCTTTTCTGAACTTCAGATAACAATGCCACGTGGTTCTAGGACAAGCAGTTTGTCTAGATGTTGAGGCTGTACTTAATGTAACTTTTCAAGGTCCACTTTTGAGGTTACAGGGAGGTGAATATAACAGCCAATGCAATATTAATGCCAACACTTCATAAGCTGAGCCTAGATAGCACAGAGACAAAGAGGTGCGTGTCTTTGTTCTTCCATCTGTCTATTTAGTATCATCTGAAGACCTTCCGTGGTACAGAGCTATCTGGCACTAGGAAAGTTATTGGAAATAATCAAAGCAAATAGATTTTGGATTTGACATTTTCTGAAAGGAGTAAAGTCTGAATAAAAGGGATATTGTAATAGTTTTTCCTAAAAATATTTGCAATTCCTGGCAAAAATGTAGGGCTGATTTGGGAAATGGGGGTGAATAGAATTACCCCCCAATTTAAAATACATGAAAAAGATATCCCAAGAAGTATGTTTATAAAATTCCATTAAACTGTATGATAAAAGTGATGTCTAAATTGAATTAAACTGTGACTTTGATTAAAAAATAACTTGAAATGGGCATGTGTGTGTGTGTGTGTGTGTGTGTGTGTGTGTGTGTGTGTGTGTGTACATATAGTCTAAATACCCAAAACATGAGATAAAATAAGCTAAACATTTGTTGGGAGGAAAAATGGCATGCATGAGTTGCAAAACGATATTAGGCTGTTTGAGTTGCCCTGACAAAACACCACAGAATGGATGGGTTAACTAGCATGAAGTTATTCCTCAAACTTCTAGAAGCTAAACATCTTGTATCAGGTTCTGGCATGGTTCACCTTCTGATGAGGGCTCACTTTTTGACATTCTGGCTTCCCAATGGATGCCTTCTGGCTACATTTTCACTTGTCACCCAAGAGTGCACAAGAACAGTGAATGAGTGAATTCTCTGCAGTTTAGGAAGTTAACCAATCTGATCAGCTCCGTGCCAAAGGGACGATCTCTAACTTTCCTTACCACCTTACATTCCATATCTCCAAATACAGTCACAAAGGCATTGGATCTTCTACGTGAATTTTGAAGGCAAGAACATGGAACATTGACACAAGCCATTGTGAATAAGAAAATCCACAGATATTCATGTCACTTACTGAAGTATTGTAAGACTCAAATATAATCTGTAACATTGTCCAGTGTCCTTAAAAATCATATTTAGATTACTTTGACTCAATACAATGGAAAAGCTATAAGAATAGTTATACTCTTTAGAACATAAGGAGTTAATAAAAGTACGTTAATGCAAGTTTATTACAGACACAACCATTGCAGGCTTAGTTCATAGTAATAGACAGTTGCATGGCTAAGTCTGAGATCACAAATCTTCTGAATGAACTTGTATACGTTCTATAAGTAAAAGATAGTTGACAAATATTGTCGGTAGACAGTTCAAGAGGTCTTAGTAACACAGATTATCTTGAAATCCAGAATTTTACTCTGTTCCTCTGTAAGACCCAAATTGATGTAATGATAACCCAATAATTAGACAAGTTTCTATTATTTAAATTTCTCAAGAAACTCATGGGACAAAATAGAGTATCATTCTAATTTACATTTTACTCTTAATTTTCTAATGAATAAAAGGGACAGTGCAAGGGACAATTCTACCTAGTATGTACAGGAAAGTTTTTTCTAAATTCAAGTAAGAAATTTTATTGCATATATTTAAGATTTGTAACATTTTACACCTTCACACACACACACATTGCAGTAATTACTGTAGCCAAATAATCATTCCTGTGCTATTTTTTGTCAAGTTGCTGATATAAAACTCTATGTTGTTAACTATGTTTCTTATATCATGCATTGAGTACTTGGATTTGTTCATACAATGTAAGTACAGCATCCTATATTTTGACTTGTATCTTCTCATTCATTTTTTTTTCCAGGATAGAATTTCTTCGTGTAACCCTGGCTGTTCTGGAACTAACTCTGTAGACCAGGCTGAGAACTGCCTGCCTTTTTCTCCTGAGTGATGGGATTAAAGGTATGTACCACCATGCCTGGCATCTTCTCATTCTTCTTGCTTGTAATTACTCTCTTTTGTACTCTATGTTTCAATGTAGTTTTAAATTTTTACATATGAGTGGGATAATGCAAATTTTTGTTGCTTCAGTGTCTGGTTTATTTAACTTAATAAAATATACTCTGGGTTCACAGATGTTCTAAGTATGAAAAGATCAGCTTAAAGTTTAAAGTTATTTACCATGTGTATGTAAAGATATATTATAATATCATTACCTATATATCTGTTACTTGACATGGTACTTACTTCCCCTTTTTATAACAAAAACATTCTCTAGTTAAATTTATTTTCATTTATTTCATAGACATATTTATTATGGAATATTTTTTGAGCTGAAGGATTTGTTTATGAGTATAAATTGATGAACAGAGAAAGTCAGAGAAAACAATTGTTCTAAGATAGCATCAATATGTATTCAATAATAGAAACAAAACTGGAATTGTTCTTTAAATTCTGCAAACAACTGATTTATAGTTTTGTAAATAGTGGTTGTTATCATGTAAATTTGATCAGGAAATGATTTGCATTTTTTCTGTAGGGTATGCTTGGGTAAATAAAGATAGATCATACAGTTTCTCTTCTCTTTTTTTCTTTAAGTATTTTGCCTCAAAAAAATCCCATTAAGTTTTAACTCTTCATTCATACACCTAAGTGATAATATATTTTTTTAAACTTTTGTCTATTCTTTGTGGATTTCATGTCATGCATTCTTATCCCACTTACCTCCCTGTCCCTGTACACCTGCCTTCTGCCCTTGCAACCTCCCCTCATAAACAAAATAAATTTAAAAGAAAACCCAAAAACCAAACCAAACAAACAAAAACGAGAGAGAGAGAGAGAGAGAGAGAGAGAGAGAGAGAGGGAGAGGGAGAGGGAGAGGGAGAGGGAGAGGGAGAGGGAGAGGGAGAGGGAGAGGGAGAGGGAGAGGGAGAGGGAGAGGGAGAGGGAGAGGGAGAGGGAGAGGGAGAGGGAGAGGGAGAGGGAGAGGGAGAGGGAGAGGGAGAGGGAGAGGGAGAGGGAGAGGGAGAGGGAGAGGGAGAGGAAGAATCTTATCATGGAAGCTGTAGTGTGGCCTGTTTCGTGTCAGTTTAGCCTTTAGTCCATCCATTGTTACTTGCAAGTGTTCATTGCCACGAGTCACTGGTCTGGCTGGAGAACTCTGGCTTCTGCTGGCCAAGCATATTGACAGGCCTGTGTTTTCATAAGAATTTCATTTTCTCTTTAAAAATTAATCAGTTGTATCACCATCTAGGGTATTAAAAAACGCTTTTGTACTGTTACTAAGATTCATAGTCAATTGGAAGACAATAATATCAAATAAATACTAGTTGTGTCTTAAAGACACAGTGTCCTTACTGAAGTATACAGATATGTTAGATAAATTTTTATTCATAATATTGTCTTACTTAGAAAAAAATATAAACATCAAGAACTGACAGAAACAAAGTTTAGCTCTATAGTTTAAAAGCTTAAAAATTCCTGGCAGTGTAATTCATATTTTAGAATTAATCTCTGAAATTCTAATGCCTGTCTTATCATGTTTTTATTGTGTTCATGTCCACTTTGGCTAAGGGGTTTGGTAGAAAATTACTCCCACAAGGATACCTATACCCTCATCTCTAGAATGGTTAAATGTATTACATTACATGGCATAGGGAAATTAAAGTAGCAGATGGAATTTCAATTGTAACTCATCTGACCATACAGTAACAGTGAGATTTCCAGGTGTAATGACAGGGATTTCAAACATGGAGGAGGGGAGTGATTTGTGTTAAGAGGATCCTTGTTTATTATTAGCTTTGAAGACATGGCAAGGACTGTGAGCCTTGAGTGGCTTCTGAAGCTGAGAAATAGGTAAATAGACATCCGGTGAGTCTGCAAATCTAGCACAGCTCCAATGTCAAAACCAGCTCTCTGACACTGCTCTCTTAGTCTTAGCTACCTGAACTCCTTACATTATGACAACGTACTTCTTCAAAGTCAGCAAGAGAGTGAGCCACTTCAGCCTGCTGTATCACTGTCTGATACGATGTAACTTAATCTAGGGGGTGACTGTCCTTCCCTATTCTGTGCTCCACCCTCATTTAAAAGCGATTCACACAGAAGTGAGTACACATGGGTCAGAATCCACTACACTCAGACCCTGTCCCACGTAAATGAACGCACACCTGAACATGTACATATGTGTTTGTTTTTATTTTATTTTCAGTGTAAAGTCAGCATTCAATGATAATTGACTGTTTAAATTATTTTTACTATTTTGGTCATTTCTTTGCTTTAAGTAGCAAATCCCATCTGATTCATAAAAGCAGTATGAAGATGATAATCTCTCTGTGCTTCAATTCTCATATGAAGTTTGGTTGCACAGCCATCTTTCCCCATATCACAGAATTATTGGCACTAACATCTCCGCTGATTTATTTTTAATATTTATGTACAATTTAAGATACTTTTTCTTTATCTAAAATTTATACCAAGCTCTGTACTTCGGAGAAAGAAGAAATTGTAACAGAAAAATCTTCTTCAGTTTGATATAGTACTTCATGCTCTCAAGGAGTCAAGTGATTAATTACATGCTCACACTCTTCCAAAAAGACTGAGCATTTCTACAAATGAGAACAATTAGAACTAAGGTTGTGAATCAAGTTGTCCTGATTGTCCAGGATGAAATGCTCTCGAATATATAAAAGAACAGTAAAAATAGTACAGATTTCTTTCAGAAAAATTGATTGGAAAAATTTTGCGGATGATAAAATACATAAATTGTAGATTATACCTACATGAAAATTTCAATAAATATGTGAGGGTGTTATGGATTAAAGAGGCATGGAATATGATATGTGTCTGCATGTCTGCAAAATCTTCAAGAGAAGCCAGGAAGCATTGCAAGCACAAGAGAAGCCAGGAAGCCTTGCAAGCACTGGTCCCTTTCCCAGTGACTCAGATATGGGCCCCATGAGCACACATGCAGACCAATTCATTACTGGTTTACTGAAACTCAAACATCTTCAAAAACATGATATTAAAATGATGCTTAATGTTTTGTGTTGGGAAGTTAGACAATTAGCCATTATTTTCATATGCATCTCATTGTTTTTCTACCAATACACTTTTTTTGGGGGAAGAATTTATCTGAAAGTCATTTATATATTTAACTACAAAAATGCATTGCATTATGATATTGGTTCCCAAGAAATCTAAGAATCTGAAAATTTTATTTCAATTAAGAAGTAAAGCACATTTCAGTGATCTTGTAAAAAAATTCAAAACAAGAGAAAAGGGAAATGTAAGACTCTAGCAACCCCATTATTTCCCTTCAAACGTCATGTTGAATAAGAAACTGTCTCAATGTTTTTTTTTTTCTTACCAATGCAGTTGCCATGTAGATGGAGCATGTCTTATGGGACATAATCACAAAACATATTTATTCTTGTCTCTTCCTGTCTCTTTCCATTTATTCTGTTGACTAATTTTTAGTCCTAGTTCTTTACAAGAATGGAATTTAGGGCAAGTCCCCAGGCTTACCTAAGTGACTTTGGATGAGAAAATCTCCAGTTGGTCATTAATATTTTCATGCTATTGTAGTATTCAACATTTTAACTTTATTCAAAGCTCTGAGTGTTCTCCATTTCGCAGGCAGTTGCCCACTGTAGACTATTCAGTAGCAGTAGGAGAATGAGCCTCTTTCTGTCTTCTCTCCAATTGCATGTTGCTCCCCTTTTATCTTTTCAATCAAAGCTTTTGATTTCTAAGTATGGGGGGGTAGAAAATAAAAGGAATTAGATATGTGACTCATGCCATACAGAGTTGACAAGCAACTAAGCAAAACTCATGGGGGCTCACAGAGACTGAAGCAGCAATCATGGAGCCTGCATAGATCTGAGCTAGGTCCTCTGCAAATGTGTTATGGTTGCTAGCTTGGTGTTTTTGTGGGACCCCTAATAGTGGGAATGGGGGTATCTCTGACTATTTTGACTACTCTTGAGACCCCTTTCCTCCTACTGGGTTCCTTCATCTAGCCTTGATGAGAGGGTTTATGCCTGGTCTTAATGTGTCATGTGCCATGTTCGATCGATGTCCCTTGGCGGTCTGCTCTTTTCTGGGAGAAAAAGAGAGGTGGGAGGAGTGGGGGGAATAATAAACAATAATGATAATAATAATAATAATAATAATAATAATAATAATAATCAACTAAGAGATGGCCCTGGATAATCTTAGTTGATCAAAAATTAATAGACAGGAATGTGAAAAATTTATTTGGAGGTAGGAGATAAACACGGTCAAAGCAACAATAATTTTTTAAACTAATCTTTCTTCTTTTTTTATTAAGAAAATTTTTTTATTCATTTTACATACCAACCAAAGATCATCCTCATCTCTTCTTCTGCTCCTCGAGCCTCCTCCTCCCAACCCTCCCCCTTTCCCTCCTACAAGAAGGGAAGGCCGGGTTGGGGAATTAGCTCAGTGGTAGGGTGCTTGCCTAGCAAGCACAAGGCCCTGGGTTCGGTCCTCAGCTCCAGTAAAAAAAAAAAAAAAAAAAAAAAGAAAGGCCTCCCAAGGGGAGGTACATTACTGGATCCTATTTATGTAAATAAAATGTACATTTTTACTAGAACTTTATCTTACCACTGTCTAAATTTGATTAGACATCAAAGAAATGATAACCATTGATGAGACATTGGTGAGGTGAACTTGTACAAATGTACTAAAGTAGTCATAGAAGCAAAACTTGATCACAGCCAGACTCTGGGAATTTGCCCTTCTGTGTTTGTGTGTTTGTTTAAAGTTTGTGAAAAGTTTTATAAGCAGAATTCCAAAGCAGAATCATTTTCATGTTAAAGACTGGTATGTGTTTGTTTTATTTTTTTGTTTTGATTTTGTGTTTGTTGAGAATCAAACCTGTTAATCACTTCATGCTTTCTAAGAATATGCTATATACCTATGCCAAGACTTCTGCATGTTTGAAATAAGGTATACACTAAAAATATAGAAAGTGAAGTCTCTGTTCTGAACATTTATGCCCCAAATACAAGGGCACCCACATTTGTAAAAGAAACATTACTAAAGCTTAAATCGCACATCAAACCCCACACACTAGTAGTGGGAGATTTCAACACCCCACTCTCACCACTGAATAGATCTGCCAGACTGAAACTTAACAGAGAAATAAGGGAACTAACAGAAGTTATGACTCAAATGGACTTAACTAAGTCCACTTTTCATAATCCTGATCAGGCTTTTTTAAAATTTAATAAGAAAAATAATTTAACATTGATTTAAACACTTGCATTTTTAAGTGAAAGCATTTTTGCACATGCTTCTGTTCAATATGCTCTCTTTTAAAGGGTAAATCTTATTTTTTTTTACTCTTTCATATCTGTATTTTGACTCATTTTATATTTTTCTATTTACAATCCTTTTCAAAAATAATTTCTCTTTATAATTCTTTTTTCCTTTGTTATCTATCTAGTTCATCTTTTATTTTTCTTGGTTTGACAAGGTTTTTTCATTTTGTTTATTTTTATTTTTCCTTCAGTGATTTCAAACCATAGGTTTTAATCCTTCAGAGGTTTCCCTAAAGTTTTTAATAAAAAATGTGAATAAAGAAGAAAACAACCAAGACCTGTATTTAACATACTATTCATTCAAATAGGACATGTAACATAGGCTACTTTACATGCTTCATGGATAGTCAGTCTCCTAACATACCATTATGAAACTATATTCCTAATTTTTTTCAATAATTTAAATATGAAAAGGATTTTGACAGTGAGGTAACCCAGACTCAGAAAGACAAACATGGTATGTACTCACTCATAGGAGGATACCAGATGTGGAACAAGGATGACTGGACTGCTACTCACATCACCAGGGAGGCTACCTGGAAAACAGGACCCCAAGAAAGACACGGGGATCGCCCAGTGATGGAGAAATGGAAGAGATCTACATGAACAGCCTGGACATGAGTTGTGGGAGCCCGTTCTCGGGTTCCTCGTGGCTTTACCCAGCAGGTCCACATAGAGGATGATTAGGACCACGGGCCTGAGTGCAGGTGTCTGAGATGGTCTGCACTAGGCTGTGCTGGGGGAGGAGGTCTTTCACTCCACCCCTTGGCATCTCTATAAAAACCCTGGGGCAGAGACAGTTGGGGCCCATTGGAATAGATTCCAGGCCCTCTCGAGGCTATCCTTTATTTTCTATCTGTTTATCTCCGCAAGATTCTACACAATAAATCCTTCTATCTAATATTTCCTGCTGCTCGCACTCAAGAAAACTCTGGGAAACTGTGGGGTTGGTGGGTAAACGCCCCACAGAATGGCGCCATGAACAGGGACTAAAGAAAAAGAAAAAAAAGGGACTGAAAAAAGGGGGGACTAAAGACAAACGAAAAGGGACTAAAGAAAAAAGAAAAAAAAGGACTAAAGAAAAAAGGGGACTAAAAAAAGGGGGGACTAAAGACAAATGAACAGGGACTAAAGACAAAGTAATAGGGACTAAAGATAAAGGAAAATAATAGTTTTATTACAGAGTTTTTGGCAAAAGTGCTGAGTTCAGCCCTGCCAGTGGATAAGGCATGCCAGTGTTATGGAAAATATATATTTTTTATATATATTATTGAGAGGCAGGGGTTTTATCCTCGAGAGAAAAGGAAAGCAGACTGGAAGGATGTCTGATGCTGCAGCACAATTCTCTTCTGTCAAAATTTTCTATCTTCTATCCCTTTCTCAATTTCTATCTGTGAAAAATAAGTATAAGGTATAGCGTAGTAATATAGTTTAGGAAAAACTTAGAAGTGTAAGATTGTGTAGGAAAAAATAAGGCAACTAGACAGAAAAACTCTACAATTTTCTAACTTTGGGGGTTATGAATGCAAACTGGGGGGAAAATCTTTTTTTGGGCTTTACGGGTAGTGAAAAAGCTCTTCTTTGAGCTTATGGGGAAGAAAAAGTTTCCTGTGGAAGCTTTTGACCTGGGGACAGCTGAAATGCTAAGTCCAAGCGGCAAGAGAAAGTGATTTCTCCCTGAGGCAAAAATGGGGGTGTAAAAAGCCAAAGTGTAAAGTTGGGAAGTTTTGGGAAAAGTTGGTCTTTCTCTCTTGGGGGAAAAAATCTTTTTCAAACTATAAAGCTTTTCTTAGAAAATTTGGGAGAAAAAAATCTCTTTAAAAAAGCCTTAATCTTTCTCAGAAGCTCTCTTAAACTTAAAAACTAAAGCCTTTAACTTTCTCAGAAGGACAAAAATTAGAATCACCTGAAGATATTAGTATGGGGACCACCTGTGATTAGCTCTAAGGGAAAACAACAAACCTCTTAAGACAGCAAAACCTAAGTTCTCCTTGAAGCTTTAAAAATCCTCCCTGCAATGCAGGAGGCAGGGACAAGTTCCTAAAAACCTCTTCTAAGCTCTGTCTCTTCAAGCCAGTAAAAGACGGTGGGTCAGAGTACCCTGAGGGAAACGCTTGGGAGAGTGTGTGTAAGGAGCTACAGAAAGTCCAAAAGGGCCGGAAACTTTACCTGGGCCGGAAACTTTACCTGAGAAAAGCAAAAAAGCCAAGCTTTTCAGTTATGCCCAGCTGAGGCATCAAGGGGTTCTGTTTCTGAGTGAGCATTTCAGAGTAAAAAAGTGCTCCCAATCGTCTTAAGCAAAGATCCCCTGAAGTGATGCAAACTGTTAGCATTGTATCCTCGCTTCTGACCAAAAACCCAGAGGCGACTGGCCAGCGTCTCTGAGTTGGAGTGCATTTCGGGGATACTAGGGTTCCTGCAGTTGCAAAATTCTTGGAGCACAGAGCTGAGGCAGGAAGGTGCAGGACTCAGGGGAAGATTGCTAATGAACAAACAAAACTAAAGCCAGTGGGAACAGCACAGTTGTCCACTTTCCTACAAGTCCCGGGTTGATAGGTCCACAGCTGCAAAAGGAAATCTGAGAAAAGCTTTCCTATCAGAGTAAGGACCTTTCTGGGAAAACAGTAAAGCTGAACTGTGTCTGATGCAGTTGTGCTGCTGAGTCAGAACACTGTCTGGGGAGCCCAGCCAGGGCAGAACAGAACTATCCAGGAGTAAAGCTTTCTTTTCCGTCAGAGAAAGCACCTCTTTGAGAAAAGCTTTGTTTCGACTAACTCCCGTGAAATGAAGGAGTGTAGCCCTAAGGGGTGATTGCCTCTGGCATAAACTCTGTCCTTGAGCACCCAGACAAGCAAATGCAACCCACTGGGGGACTGGGTCAGGTGAAGGCCTCATGTCCTAATGGGAGTTTAGAAATGGCAAAAACCTTCCTTGTTAGATTTTCAGTCTGTACGCAAACCACACAGACCCCGAAAACAGAAACGGACAAAAAGCCCCTACCTTCAGGAGCAGGGAAAGCCACCACTGTAGTGTCGGAAACTGTTTCTGGGGTAGAGGGGATAAATTGAGACCAAACTGGATACTGTTTGGGAGAAAGACTCTGAAGAAACAGAAGGGACATAATCCTCCCCAGAAAATATGTGACCTGAAAAAGCTGCTAGAATTTGAGGCAGATTCGGGGGGCGGGGGGGAGAAAAAAAAGCCCCTACCTCCAAAGGCAGCTAGCAGAGGTACAGAGCCACAGACAGATACCTGAAGCTCTGCATCTGGGGGGGGGGGGGGGAAGGAACAAGCAAAATGAGAATAAAATCAATGGGAGAAAAATCTCTGAAAGAACTATGGAAAAGCTGTTGTACATGATCTTGTTTTTCACTGACTGGCTAAGACAAACACAAGCCCCGAGGAAAGTTGCTATCAGAAATGCCAACCTCAATGCCGGCTAACGAAGCAGGTGCGGTTCTGATTTAGGGGCCGGTGTCAAATGAAGGAGAGACACCTGTTGAAGCCAGCTGAGAGACCAGAAACCTCCCAATGTCCCAAAGCTGAAAATGTAAAATGGTTGTTCAAATCTCCCGTTGCAAAAGCAAAAAACTTTGTTCAAACCTCCCGGGCAAGAATTTGTAAGCAAGTCTGGTAAAAGAACCAGTTGACTCTCAGACCCAAAAAGAACTATGGGAAATGACTGATATAAGGGTAATGATATAAGGGACTGATATGGGACTGATATTATTATGGACTGATATAAGAGAAATGCATTCTGGGAAAGGTAGTTTTTCCGCTAAAGATGGCGACATTGCCCTGAAACACTTTTGTCAGCTTGAAAATACGTTCATGGTAAACTTAAAATACAGCTTTTAAAAGAATAAGGAGGAAAATCATCTAAGAGTTTAAGTGTCAGTTCCAATGAAAAATTGAAAGGATACGGAACTAGGTGCTTCGCGGTTTGGGGGTTGGTAAAATGCCTTATTTACCATAATAGCTATGCAAAGTTTTACGGTAGTTGGATGACAAAAATCTACCTTTAAGAGCATACAAGCCACTTTAAAATCCTTAAGAAAGCAAGAGAGCAGTTTATACACTGAACGTTGTCTTAGATATGAAGAAACTTATGTGAAATTAAAAATTCTTTACCTCTTGAACAAACAACCTGCAATGAGTGATTCCTTTACAAATCTAATTAAGGGGTAAGAAACAGGCATTCAAAAAGAAATGACTGCTTTATAGATGGGAAACAAACTTCAGAAAATCTAGCTGTCTTACAAAAGAGTTGCTTCACCTGAAAGTTCCTTATAAAAAATCAATGCTAAATATTACAGCTGTTAATAACATCAGGAATTAAAGCTAATGAAGTGAAAATACTAAATACAGTTCGGAGCTGTGCCACTTGTGACTTTACTAGCTCCTTTAGAAAAATACTTTATATCTCTAATAGCTGTGCAGTATTTGGCGAAGAGCTTTACAGAAGCTAAATACGGTAATTTCACCCTCAGAAGTTTTTCGGTAGAACAAACCAAAAGTACTGCTGTAATAGAAACACTTGTCTGAATTGAAACACTTAGGGGAGCTATTATGAATTTGGGTGAAGGGACAGCCTCTAGTTAAAAACCCTCTACCGCTGACAGTGCATCTCTGCCGGTTCTGGGACGGCTGAGAGAACTGGCAACTTCGGAGTGTGACTTCATCCTGGGAAGGTACAGTCCCCTAGCAACAACTATCACAATTCTGTAACAACAACACTCACTAAATCCCAGTGCTTTATAACAAAGCTGACTATAAACTCTAAACTTTAGAAATGATGTACGTACTTCCTGTCTAGTTAAGAGAATCTTTCTAATAGAGATAGTGATAATAATTAAGAGTAAGAAATAGAAAAAGATGAAAATAAGGTATGTGAGTTTGTAAAAATTCTCTTGTTAGATCTGTGTTAAGAAATCTTTAGGTGTTTGCTAAGTTAAATATATGCTAATTGTAGCCCTATATAAGTTTGTAAAATAGATCTATAGAGTTCCTTTAAGAATATAAGCTTGCAAGAAATATCTAAGGTAGTCTTAAGACATGTAGTAATAAGCTTGTAAGAAGTAAAGATACTAGTTGTAAATGAAAGTTTAAATGAGAAATAAGATAAGAAGTATATAAGAAGTAATAAGAAATATATTTGCTAAAGTAGTTCTATAGTTTCTTTAAGGAATATAAATAAGTAGATGTTAATACGTTATATGTGAGTTTGTACAATGTAAATGTTGAATGTGAGTCTAAATGCTTTGCAAGGCAAAAAATGTTAAGAGTGAGTCTATTTTTAATGTATATGGTTGAAAGAACCTGACACAGAAGGTAGTGTCCTAGTAGACTGCAAAGTAGGCAGTCTGAATGGTTTCAAAAGCTCCAGAAGTCGCTAAGAAGCTAAGAATGGTGGACGCCAGAACCAGCACAAGGCATCCACAGCTGAGATCCGTGGAAAATCGACGCAACACAGAAAAACCTGAGCTAACATCAAAAACGGTGCGGTTTAGAATACTACCGTACCTAAAAAGGGTCTCTGGCTTGAATAAAAGTTGCAGAGACGCTTGTTTGAACTAAAATTGTTAACTGCAAAAAGTTTTGGTTGTAAAACGTCTCTTCATATTTGGAAGTGAAAGCCTGATACCAGAATTTATTTCTTGTTTGAACTTTTTGAACTTAAAATGAGATAAAATTACAAAAAGATTTTGGTTATGGATTTCTCATATTTGGAAGGCTAGTACCAGAATTTATCGTTTGAATTTTAAGACTTAAGAAATGAAATGAACAATAGAGATTTCATTGCAATGGGACAATTTTGAGTTTACTTATAGTAATGACCTAGGAACTGTTTGCTGGAATTGGGTTAAAAATGGAACTGTTTAAATGAAGAAATTTATTATTTCTACCTAGAATCAAGATGCAGTTTTTTGTATACATATATGCTTTATTAACTGGTGATTCATGAATTGTTTTGTGGAACTGTTTATGTAAAAATGGAATTACTTATGGAGCTGGTTTTGTGTTACAAATGGAACTGTTTAAACAGAAGTTTGGGTTTTATAACTAGGCTTGAGACTTTGCTTACAAAATTATAAAAGGGGGAGAGTTAATATTCCTTAGTCTAATTTCAAAAGTTGTTTGAGTGAATTAATGTCATGTTTTGTTAGTAAGAAATGCAAATGGGGTATATTAAGAGGTTACTTTTAAAGTGTAAAGAGTTTTATTAAGAAACTGCTTTTGGATGTTTTGCTAAGTTTTCAAAATGTTAATGGTTAGATTGAGAAGATTGCTTTTCAATATTGGTTTGTAGGAATTGTATGAGTTTGGGTTCTTCTAACTAGGTTTGAGATTTTGTTTAAAAAATTATAAAGAAAAGGAGGAGTTATGAGGTTGAATTGCTTGCAGAAATTGTTTACCCTATTGATATTGATGCACCCTGGTTTTGTGGAGTTAAGGAAATATTTGTTTGTGAATACATTGAAGTTTTTCCTATGTTCTATTAGCAAGAAAATTCAAATGATTAAGAGTTAAAGTTGTAAGATGGAGAAAATTGTTAATATATATAGCACCATATATGCTAATTCAAATGGTTCTGTTAAGAGTTTGCTTTGTGTTGTAAGACTGAGAGAATTGTGACTATGTACAGCAATATTTATGTTAACCTGTTAATGGTAATGATGAAGCTAAGGGATTCTTTAAGTTTGTAGTCGCCTTAAGAGTTTTTGGTTTAGAAAGGGCTTGAGGCAGCTAAGACTGCTGTACTCACCTTGGACCTAATTCAAAAGAGAAATGCCATCTTTATCATCCTCTACTCCCATATTGGGAGGTGTAACAGCTATGGAGATTGCTGTAAGCCATTAATAGTTATTTTTTATATATTAAGAAAGGGGGACCTGTGGGAGCCCGTTCTCGGGTAGCTCATGGCTTTACCCAGCAGGTCCTCATAGAGGATGATTAGACCATGGGCCTGAGTGCAGGTGTCTGAGATGGTCTGCACTTGGCTGTGCTGGGGGAGGAGGTCTTTTGCTCCACCCCTTGGCATCTCTGTAAAAACCCTGGGGCAGAGACAGTCGGGGCCTGTTGAAATAGGTTCCAGGCCCTCTCGAGGCTATCCTTTATTTTCTATCTGTTTATCTCTGCAAGATTTGCCGCAATAAATCCTTCTATCTAATATTTCCTGCTGCTCGCACTCAAGAAAACTCTGGGAAACTGTGGGGTTGGTGGGTAAACGCCCCACAATGAGTGGGGGTAATGAAGGGCGAGGGTCGAGGGAAAGAGAGTTTGGGGGAGCGGGAGATCCCAGCTGGATCAACAACAGAGAGGGAGAACAAGGAATAGGAGACCATGGTAAATGAAGACCACATGAGAATAGGAAGAAGCGCCGGGCGGTGGTGGCGCACGCCTTTAATCCCAGCACTCAGGAGGCAGAGGCAGGTGGATCTCTGTGAGTTCGAGGCCAGCCTGGTCTCCAAAGCGAGTTCCAGGAAAGGCGCAAAGCTACACAGAGAAACCCTGTCTCAAAAAAAAAAAAAAAAAAAAAAAAAAAAAAAAAAAGAGAATAGGAAGAAGCAAAGTGCTAGAGAGGCCCACAGAAATCCACAAAGATACCCCCTCAACAGACTGCTGGCAATGGTCGAGAGACAGCCTGAACTGACCTACTCTGGTAATGGGATGGCCAAACACCCTAATTGTCATGCTAGAAACCCCATGCAATGACTGAGGGATCTGGATGCAGAGATCCATGGCCAGGCCCCGGGTGGAGCTCTGGGAGTCCAATTAGTGAGAAAGAGGAGGGTTTATATGAGCAAGAATTGTTGAGACCAAGGTTGGATAAAGCACAAGGACAAATAGCCAAACAAATGGAAACACATGAACTATGAACCAATGGCTGAGGGGTCCCCAACTGGATCAGGCCCTCTGAATGTGTGAGACATTTGATTGGCTTGATCTGTTTGGGAGACATCCAGGCAGTGGGACCGGGTCCTGTGCTCATTGCATGAGTTGGCTGTTTGAAACCTGGAACCTATGCAGGATTGCTTGGCTCGGCCTGGGAGGAGGGGACTGGTCCTACCTGGACTGAGTCTACCAGGTTGATCTCAGTCCGCAGGGGAGGCTTTGCCCTGGAGGAGGTGGGAATGGGAGGTGGGCTTGGGGGAAGGTGAGGGGTCCAGAGGGGGGAGAACAAGGGAATCCATGACTGATATGTAGAACTGAATTGTATTACAAAATAAAAATAAAAATTAAAAAAAATTGCATTTTACTTCATAGTACTATTTTTAATTATTCTCAGTGAAGGTCATCTTCTTGTAGTTTTTCATTAAAAAATAAAATATCATTGATAAAATCTTCTAGGTCAGCACTTCCCAATGGACAGATCATGCAAGCCACAGATGGCAACCAAATATGTTTAAACTATTTCAGGAGCCATATTATAAAAGGTTAAAAGAAGTATGGGAAATAGCTTTTGAAGAACAGATTTGATATGTGTCCAAGATTTTAGCATCTCAACATGGAATTAACATTTTTTCACTCTATAACATGGAGATCATTTATGTTTACTTAAGATATACCTGTATTTAGACTAGCCCATCTCGCATATTCAGTGGTTACACAGCAGTATTGGCTTGTGAACTAAGAAATGAAGAAATAAGTCTTTATTAAGTGCTTAATTTTATTTCTTTAGTTAGGTGTGTGTCGGGGAGGTATCTGTATCAGTGGTACACACGGGGCATGTTAGTGGATGTTAAGCTACATGGTGGCCTTCATGGTTTCAGATGTAAACTTTACTTTTATCAAATCCTTATTTGCTTCAAAGTGTGGTGACAGATTACTTTAGATGTTTTCAAGATAGTCTGCTTCTTCTCAAGGCTGAATGTGGTATGCTGGGAGAAGATTTCTATGAATTTATTTTCTTCGGAATGTATTCATCTTTTTTAATATGTAAATTTTACTCTTCTGGCCAAATGTAGCTGATGCTTCATCACATACTTTTCTGGCTGATAGCCTTCCTCCTCTTCTTCCTGATACGGATGACACAAAATTAAGGTGTTTGTTCCTGAAGATCAGTTCATTTTCAGTGTATTTTTTCCTCTGTTCTCACTGATGTTTTTGTTGAATGGTCTTCATAGTCATTGTTTTGTTTTTTATCTCTGCCCCTTCATTGTGCACCCCCATTGAGATATTTATCTTGGTTTTGTTTTCTATTATATAATTTCCAATTGATTATTTCTCTTCCTTTCTATTTTGTGGAAATTTATATTTTAGCTCTTATTTTGGGAATGGTTATAATTTAACATTGAAATGCCTTTAGGTAGATCAGTGAAAGTCCTTGTCAGGTAGCTCTCTATTGATTGGGTGTCTTGTAATCATATTTTCTCATTCCAACACACTTGTCCTACTTGTTGAGATGGAAGTGATATTTAATATATCTTAAGCACCTTTTGAAGTCATATTATGAGACTGTATATCCAATTTATACTTTTGATTTTATTATTGCTGATGATTAACATATAAGCTCTGGACTCCTTTTTTGACTCCAGAGATAATGCAGTTTTCAGTCTTCATGATGCTGTTCTGCTGTTCTTCCTTTGTGATGTAGCCTGAGGCAACTGATGGTGTTTCTACACTGTAGTTCAGCTCTCAATTCTGTTCCCTGTTAAACATGATAAGTTTCTCCTGTGGCATGCTCAGGCAACCAGGCATATATTTGAAGAATGACCTTTATAGGCTCTTTTCTCAAACCATTTCTTATGACGGGAGGAATGAAGTCTCTCAATTTCTTTTGTCTGTACAGAGAAACATCCACTTTCCCCAGTGGCCCTTCAGTAACACTAGCATAACTGGGCTTATTGAATGCCACCTGCAGAAGCTGAGTAAGGCTGTAAGACAAGACTCTTTACTAAGTCACCTGGTAAGGTAGAGTGCTCCTGTTTCTTCTCATTGGCAATGAAAGGCAGGCTTTCCATCTGGTCTCTGCTAATACCGTGGGGGTTTGGAGGAGAGGAAATGGTGCAATGCTAAAACCATTCTTTTCTGGGTGTGTTGGTAAAAAAAAAAGTTAATTTTTTTAGACCACTCCCATCCTATTTCCATGACAGAAGGAGGTCTTTGTCAGATCTGTTTTGCCTATACCTACTCACTTTCCCAGTGTCCAGATTCTCCAGAGCCTATTCCACAAAGTATGAGAAACAGAAGGATAATCCAGGTTTCATGCTGTTCATCAAATCCTAGCCTTTTTCTGTTCATAAAATTCTTTAGACCTTGTCTCCTGTTCATGTCTAGAATTTTTACTCAGATGTTGAGAAAGAACTAAGATAAAGAGTTTATTTAATTATGCCTGAAACTGGATCTCTTATCTCTTAAGCTAGTTTTACCTTAATTGATGCTGTTTGTGATAGGAAACTCAGTTGGAAACAATTCACAAATGTATTAACATTCACAAATATATCTACATTCACTATCCATATTTGCATATATTATTACAGAATCACAATTGACCCATGAACAATTATCTTAACATTATAACTCCAGTTACCTCCTTGATAACTGTCTCGCTTTGATAAAGAATGGTTTATTTTCATTTGTTTTATTTGCCAATAATACGTAAAGTATTAATACTAAAATTAAGATTCAAAACTTGAAAGTAATCCGTTATAATATTTAATCTTTCAAATGCTTTAACAATTTGAAAGTAATGACACTGGAGGATTATTTGGGGATTATGCCGTTAAGAGGATCTAATTATATTTAAACATGTTCTACTAGAGCTAAAGTTGCATATTGAGTGAACTGATTGGTTTATCAGAGAGTTTTAGCTTGATCCTACAAACACTTTCATAGTCATTTTTGCAAAGTTATTCGAGGCCTTTGAAAGATACTTCAATGAAGTACTTACATATTTTATGACTTTTGTATATCTTGAGAAATTGGTCATGGAGTTATAAAAGAGATACTAAGCTTTGCTCTGCATATTTACACTAGATGGACATGCAAGTGTTCAGTCTCTTGAAATATATTTCATATTCCAGCAGTTATATCTTACTAGCAAGCATAGTTATAGTGTTAAATACATAGTTATAGTATTACCAATACAGAACAAATATCAAAACACACTCAATTCATTAAGACTTTTTATAGTCCCATTAGGTATCAGAGAAAATGATTTGCTTAAATTTTGTCTGTGTATAAAATTTAAAAGAAATATTTTAATTTTTATTACTGATATATAGAGTTCTACTTCTAATGTATACGTTTTGAATAATACATTTTTTAATTAGTGAAATCAGTAAGAAAATTGTAAGTGTTAAGCTGGAAGAGTTGATATACCATTAAGCTCTGTTGTCTACTCAGTTTCAATAAGGACTTATGGATAATTCTTTGAGTTATTCTTAAAATTATAAGAGAAGGACAATAGTGTATAAATATTTTGCAGTGATATTCTGAGATGTGGCCCCTAATGCATTATGAATGACTTAGAAGTAGATAATTTAAATACAAGAAATTATATTGGGTAATCTAATTTATTAGAGGAGACAGAAATATATGTTCTCTATGTGAAATATTCTTCTATCTTCTAGTTATCAGGTACAGAGTATGAGTGATACAGTTTGGTGTTCATAATAACAACAAGGGGGATATAGAAACCTAATCCATAGCTAGTGTGGAAGGTATAATATGGGAAGTCATCTGCCTTGTCTTCTGCATTAATTCATCAAGATCACTTATAGAGCCAATTTATTTTCAGTATTATACTCATAACCCTTGGTTTCTAATGCTTCCCAAATTAGCATTTATACATATCATCCACAAGCATTGTTTTGTGAGTTTTGGAGAAATATCATCCTTTCGAACTGTGAAGAATGAGATTCAATCTTACCTTTTACCCATGCTTAGTTACATTTCAATTGATATTGGGTGAGATATTTTAGTGCCTAGAAGACCTGAGTCCCTATCTTATCAATAATGTAGACATGACTTGTATTTTTTTTCCCACATGAATCTTGTATTTAGAGATATCTTCTATACCATATCACAGAGTCAATTTAAAATTATTTGTTCATCAAACAAATGTTGTTTGTAGCTGAAGTTTTCCTGTGTCCCACCTGGCCCATGGTCAGGACAAATCTCTCTCACCTGCCAGTACTGCAGCCACTTGGACCCAAGTAAGCACACAGAGGCTTATCTTAATTAAAACTGTTAGGCCATTAGTTCAGGCCTACCACTGACTAACTCTTACATTTAAACTAACCCATAATTCTTATTTATGTTTAGCCATGTGGCTTGGTACCTTTTCTCAGTTCTGCCTTCACATCTTGCTTCCTTTCTGTCTGTCTGGCGACTCCTGACTCAGCCTTCCTCTTCCCAACAATATTTTCCTCTCTGCTTATCCCACCTATACTATATTTCCTGCCTGGCTACTGGCCAATCAGAGTTTTATTTATCAACTGAATCAGAGCAACACACATTCACAGCATACAGAAAGACATCCCCAACAGTTGTTCCTATATTCTATAAATCAAACCTCAACCTAGATCCTAAGGACACAATGTTTCTGAGCTAAAAAGTGTTCTCATCCTATAGTAATAAAAGACAAACAAGTCCAAGAGAATCATGACTATTAAACTGGCTTTGTGTGACTCTAGACAAACATGAATCAACTAATGTTTTGTTTTTCTTTTTAGCGTTTATTTCTTAACACAGAAGATAGCCCAGGGGATCTTTTTCATTAAATCTGAACACCTAAGCGTTCAGAGAATTCCTCTAGTTAGCTCAACTTCCCCATACTTACACTGCAAAGATTGAATACTTAAATGATTTGACAAAGTTTCATCCCAACGCATTTCATACTTTGATTTACTGTGAGGTTGCTCTCCATCTATGACTGAGTGCTCCTAAGAAAGAAGGACTGAGAAGAAATTTCCACAACCCTAAAGTGTTCATTCTAGTGTCACTTCTCTTCTATAAGAATAATTACTTTTATTATTGTTACTTACATAGACATATAAAACCTGTGAGTTCAAATGCCTATGGAAGCCAGAGGCATCATATGCCTGGAGTTGGAGTTAGAGATATTTGTGAGCTGCCTGACATAGTGCTAGGAAGTGAACTTATGGCTCTGCTAGAGTGGTATGTGCTCTTGCTGCTGAGCCATCTCTACAACTTCTTAAATTTTTCACTCTTTCTTTTAATTACATCTTAATTTTTAAAATACAATTTCTAGCTATCACAAATTTTAACAAAATCTACCTAAATGAGGGTTGTGAATGTACCATTAGATTCTCTAGGAACGATATATACATATGTGACAAAAGTGTGTATATGTGTATTTGGCAAAAGTCTATGCTTATTATAGACACTTTAACTCAGTATTATTTGGTTAAAACCATCTTGACAGGTAGTTAAAACATTATACTGTAAAACTGTATAATGAAAAAATGGTAATATAATTAATAGTTTTTTATATAAATGTATAACTTAGTAGTTTGCAAGGAAATATCATCTTTCAAAAAATTTTGTTCAAAATCTTATCCTTATTGGTTGTCTAATGCAGAGTGGTCAGTCTTAAAACTGAAAATAATATGTAACTGAAATAATTAAAAAAACACATGTATACAAACAACAAAAAAAGATTTATCAAATTGCTTTTAAATACATTTGTCTCACACACATATGTGTGTTACAAATATAATTAAAGTAAAAGAGGGTGCAACTTAAAAATGGAGAGGCACAGGAAGGATTTGAGGAAGCATAGCTGGGAAGTGCTGGAGAGAGGAAAAGGAATGGGAAGTGAACATTAAAAAGAATAAAAATGTGTTTTCTTTATTCTAATGTCTGTATAATAGATTTCCTATTATTATGGGAAACTAATCATTTTCTATTCTTGTATTTATTTTTATTCTCTCATAGTGTACAATTATAGAATTTCACAGTTTATATTATGACTCAGTTTGTCCAAATAGTTAAAGCTTAACAAATTTGGGAAAGATAAAGAAGCGAGATATGTATCTTCAAGTCAGGGGAAACTAATTCTAATTAACAGCATTCTAGTGTGTTGGAGGCAGAGCTTGGTGCGCACCCTGTTCTTGTGACCCATACTTCATCCTAGTCAAGCCCATGTGTGTGTATTCACACCATGATATAAAGAGAGGCCAAGCAAACATTCGGAAGGGTCATCCAGAAGGAGAACTAAAATCTCTTCCTGCTACTCAGTGATCAAGTAAGTTAATGAGATAGTCTAAACTGTCTACTATGGGGCCTTTCTGACTCACATAAAGAAAGGAAGTTGAAGGGAAGTTATGTTACCAAAACACCAGCCTAGAGAATCATAATCAATTTCTGTGATTTTAACCCCCCAAATTGTATTAGAAATTGCTATCTATTAGTAAATAAGCAAACCATGTTTTCATTGCTCAAAGAATCTCTTTCATGCCAAATTGGCTCAGATTTACATTTCAAACCATAATCCACTCACTCATTAAAAGAAAACAAAATAGGGATTGTGAAATGGCTTCATGGGTAAAGGAACTGGCACCAAGCTTAAAGACCCATATGTGCACTAAGGCATATGTGTGTCCCTAGTCCACAAAATAAATAAAGTATTAAAAATTAAAAATGAGAGAAGTAAAAAGAAAACCTAACTAATTTCCCGAAAAAGCTTTTCATCTGGGAGTAGTCTGCTATATAGTAAAACTATCATATGTGTACTAACTATGAGGTTAAAGTGATAGGATTCTTGAGTACTTCAAAGTAAGGAAATACCTATGCTGAATAGAGAGACAGAATCATTCAAAGTGACAGGCTATAGAATGGGAAGAAATTTTTTTACCAGCTAATACACTCAGCAGAGGGTTAATAAAAAGTATATAAAGAACTAAAAAACTATCTATCAAAATAAACAAACAAGCAAGTAACCCAATTAAAAAATTAGATACAGATATAAATGGAGACTTCTTAAAAGAAGAAACTCAAATGGTTGAGAAGCATTCAAAGAAGTGTTCAATATCCTTAGTCATCAGGGACATGCAAATCAAAACTACATTGAGATTTCATCTTACATCAGTCAGAATAGACAAGCATAAAAATAACAACCTATACAGCCAGTTAATTCATGAATGGATAAAGAATATATGGTACATTTACATATTAGAATATCACTCATCCATTAAAAAATGAAATCATGAAATTCACAGGTAAATGGATGGAACTAGAAAAGTAATCATCCTGAGCATATGGTATGTTCTCACTTATATATGGGTATTGGCTGTTAAGTCACTGATAAGCAAGCTACAATGCATAGAACCATAGAGGATGTTATGGAGCACAGGACTTTGTGGGTGGATCTCTTTAGGAAAGGGAAATATAATAGTTACGGATGGATAGGTTGTAGGGGTTAGAATGGGAATACAGAACAGGGAGGGGGAGGGAAAACGGGAGTTAAGGAGATAATTTGGGGATAGACAGCTAGAACTTAAGTCCATTTGAGGGGTCATTTGGAAACCTAATACAGTAGAAGCTTCCAATAATATATACATATATGACAGTGATGTAAACCAAATCATCAAATAACAAGGGAAACAGAGACCCAAATGGATATCACTCTTTACCAAATGAAACTTCCAGTCCCAGGATTGGGTTACATTTAATCAAGTTGTTAGCCAAAGAGTTCCCATGGGAACATCTAAAACAACCAGGCTATTATAAAGGCTATTAGCTGCTCTTCACAATCTGACAATAAGGTCCTATGTCTGAAGACCCCTATACAACTCATTGAACATGGAGAATTTGAGCTGATGTCTACCTACAGCCTTCACCCCTATGAACTAGTATTCATGTAACCAGAAGGTGCTCTACATGCTACTGTGGCAGGGTCCTGTGCTGTTGTTCCCTTTGGGGGAGGGAGCCAAGTAGGTACAGAGTCAATGACACAGGCTCTGAGAGAATGTAAAAATAACAAGCTCAGTTTATTCAGGAAGAGGCAAGCCTTATATACCCTCCACCCCACCCTGGGGGGAGGTCTGGTGAATATGCATCTGCTAGTGTGACATGGTTGCCTCTCATTGGTCCAGGTCATCTCCAGATCATGTTTCAGCGGCTGTTGCTAAGGACCTTAGGCAGACCCAGGTTGGCTCTCAGAAAATATCTTTTTTACTTGTTTGGGCTGGCTGGCCCTCAAGCCTGTTAGGGATGAGTCATCCCACATGCTACCAAACAGAAAGGCAAACACCAACCCAGCCATAAACAATTCCATATACAATGATGATCTGCTTGCAAGGTACAGTGGTATAATAGTGGTACAAACTTTGTGGGAGTAACTCGGCAATATTTGATTTGGGTTAAGCACATTCCATGAGATGGAATGCATACCAAATGCTAGCAAGAACCTGAGACTTGATAGGCTAGAGACTTGGGGAACAACCAATTATAACTACTCTGATAAAGGAACTTAGCAATAATGACTCCTAATGACATTCTTTCATACTCATATATTTCTACATTGCTCAGTTATGACCAGAGAAGCTTTCTCCTACAGCAGATGGGAACAAATGCAGAGACCCACAGCCAGAAAATATGTAGAGAATGGGAGACCATAGAATACTCAACCCCCAAAGGGCTATCTCTATCAAATCCATCTTCTCTAGGCTCAAGGAACTCTGAGGAAGTGAAGATGGAAAGAATGTAAGAGCCAGAGGGACTAGTCGTCACCAAGGAGTCAAGGTTTTCTAGATCGAGCAGGGTTGGCACACAAGTGAACTCAGAGACTGTGGAAGCATGAAGGACATGCAAATGTCTGTATAAGTTGGGGTCCTATAGATTAAAAAAGTAGATACAAGCCCCCATCCTTAATTTAGAAGCATTCTCCAAACTAATTGATAGACTTTTGAAAATGAAAAATTAGTTTTCTCCAAGGGTTTCTCACTGGAACAAACAGTTTTAAGAGATTAGATTCCATGCTCAGCAACAGATGGTCAACACAATGGAACTCAATGACATATTTGGAGGTTCTTTGTCTCATAACAATAAGTCAGAGCTTTCTTTTCTTTTCTTTTACCTTATATGTCCACATATATTATGGCTTCCAGTTTGAGGTTTTTATGGAATCCCTGTGTGTATAAATGTTTTTGTCTCTGAGAATATGTGTGTATTTCTTGTGTTTTTTCTTTGGCTTCTTTTGTTATTTGTTTTGTCCTATTCTGATTTGTTTTTGTTGTTGTTATTTTATATGATCTTATATATTTATTTCATTTTATTATTATTCCTTGGATGCCTGTTTTATTTTCTAAGTAAAAACAGAAAGGGTGGTGTGGATCTGGACAGGAAGGGAGGAGGGGAAGTACTGGAGGGGTGTGTGTAAGACTATGTTGTATGAAAAAAAGTCTATTTTCAATTTTAAGAAAAAGAAACATGAAAAGAAGAAAAAGAGAATTTGAACTTCTGGGAAGGTATTGTATTCCAAGTTATAGAAAGACTTCATAAAATGATTTGAAAGAAGAACCATTAACTCATATGGAAACAAATTTAACAACATAATATGAAAAGATGGCTATGGGCTTAAATTTAGGATGAACAGAAGTAAGACCAACCTAGAACCCCACAAATCCTATTCCTAAGGAATCACATTCACTTGCCATGCCCTACAACATCCCAAGATATTGTCACTTACCGCTGGCCTGGAACCAGGTATTCAAACATGTAGGGGTATTTCACACTTCAATAAGAACAAACGGAAAAAATGGCCCAGGTTTGTCCTAGAAATAATGAAGACCTTCACAACACTCTCTCATTTGTATGAGGTCAGTGCTCACAACACACATAGTCTGTTAGTGCCCGAAATACGTAGTGTTATTTTTTGATTTCCTCTTTACTCTTTAACAATGAAGAAGCAAAAAATTTGAGATGCAAATAATTATTTAGCTTCAGTGAATTTATACCTGGCAGGTCCAGGACTTAATCCTAAATCTTCAGCTTCTGTATTTAGCAATCTTTAAGGACCTACAGAATTTTAAATGGGTGAAAACAGTAAAACTATAGCCTTCACATGATGAGTACATAAATGGGAACTTGGGAGAGTAGTTAAGACTGGAGTTGTTTCATTGGGACTCATATTTACAGGGAAGTTTGAGGCAGAAATGGAACCAGTGGATGGTTAGTGAGAGGCTAGAGAAAACGGCACCAGTAAAGCCTAAAAGAACATCCCTGCTCATTCTCTATGTCAAAGAGAAGGATGAGGAAGAGGAGGAGACATCCAAATGCTCACTGAACAAGTTAAGGAACACCTGCCACTTGTGACAAAGAATTTGTAAACAGACAAATATTTTTCCCATCAAAAACTTATGTTATCAAAGTATTAGCCAGGCTAAATAATTTTAAACTTTTTGAACAAAGAGATCCCTTGATTCCAAAATATTCAGAACTTACCTTTCTCTTGGTTGCAGGGAGGGAAGTGTGACTTCCTGTCGCTATAAATCTTTTATTTTTGTTCCTGTGCCAAATTCAATTTACAGACAGAAAAGCCACTCTTTGCTCTTGATCAGAAAATATGAAAGCAATTTACTTTTGGTGAGTTGATGTAGCCCCTGGCATCCTAACTATATTCTTATAAATGTTCATAGCATTTTAGAGTTTCTAAAGAGACATATTTATCCCTTAGGACATGTAAATTTGTCTGGCTATATATTTTTGATAACTTAGAGACCTAGTTATCCTAAAGCAGAATTTTATTTTATTTTTTAAATTTAGAGGGAAATGGGTATAGTTGTTTTTCAGAGTTCTGAGTTTGAGGCCCATTTTTGTAAGGCTCTAGCTTTTTCTCAGTGTACTATTGGATATGGTCAATAATTAGTAAAAGCATTTAAATCACCTTTATAATTACATATATATATATATATATATATATATATATATATATATATATATATATATATATATCACCAAGATGTTTAAGCAGATTTTATAAGAGGGTTCACTAAAGTGAAAACTAAGCAAATGAATTGTTTAATATGAACTAATGAAACCCAGATGTAAAAGGCTTTAATAACTGTTTTGAAGCTCTAATTGTCAAGCAGATGTAATTATAAATATATATATATTATACAATATACTTATATATAATATATAATTGTGTATAATTATTTTCTTCATTTATAAGTGATATACTATGCATATATATATGTATATATTAACTTTTTGGTACATTATTTAAGTTTTCATGAAGAAACCTTGTGAAAATGTATCCTTCAAATTATTGAGTGTTTTTGTTTTTCATGTTTGTGCTTTCAGATATCAAAATACATACATGTCCATTTTTGTAACTCACATGCAGAGTGCAGTTTAGGCCATCATTTTGGTCCACACTGAAGCTTAATTTGTACTTAGTGTTTTGTACAAGTCAAATCTCTTTCACTCTTGCTCTCTTTTACAGATGCATGCAATCTATGCACCAGTCTAAAATTATGACTCCAAATAGTAAAATGCTATAAAACCCTTAATTGCAGAGGCATTAATGGGAACTTGTATAATCCTGGGAAACTGCTGGCTGAATAATGCCTCTCCAGAGAGACTTGCTGACTACACACCTGCTTCCATAAATGAAAGCAGAGTCTGTGTTCATTTCATCCCTTCAACCTTAGAACTGCTTAGAGTTCTCGCTCTTTTCATCATGATATAGCTCTCTCGTGAATGACAAGTTTATCCATGGGATAATAAAATGTGTTAAGATAGTCATCTTGGCAGTGTTTTTGCTGATGTATTAATTCATTTCCTTTCACATGCTATATCACCAAGATGTCGAAGCAGATTTTATGAGAGGGTTCACTGAAGTGAAAACCAAGCCAATGAATCGTTTAATATGAACTAATGAAACCCAGATATAAAAGGCTTTAGTAACTGTTTTGAAGCTCTAATTGTCAAAAGGATCTAAATTCTGAGCACTACTAAGGAAAAGAAAGGATTGTAATGAAGAAATTGGGATCATTTTGTGATAATTGGTTTAATTAAATAGGCATGTAAACAATAATGCCTGGGATGGAGCCGCTAAAACAGGAAGGGGAATAATGCAAAAGACAAAATCTGTGCAAGGGTATGGCCACAGTGTTCATTTTTCTTCACCATGGTTTAGTAGACATCATTATTAGCATACCATGATCATTTATGCAAACCTAACTTTTTCAAATAAAGGATTATGGATGTATAAAGCAATTGAACATTTAAAAAATCTAGCAAACTATTTTAAACCTCAGTTTTCTTAGGGCATCACAATGATGAACTTAGGAGTTTCCTACTTAATTATTTCAATGCATGAAGTGGGTTAATATAGATTACAACTGAAATTACATCACATAGGTTGTTGCTGAACTTTACAAAATAATATTAAACTGAGTATGTGGTGGCACACATCTTCAATCCCAGGCTTTGGAGACTGCATTATTTGACAAAAACTTTTGTTCCATTTTTAAATATTTTCTTGCAGAAATTTTAGATTTCATAAAGAAAATGTCCTAATGCTTTCAAATGCTCACATACATCTTTCCTCTGGTCTGTTTCACAATGTTCATTTGTGTTTTATTATCAACTTACTTATGGTATTCAACATGATGATAGCTATATGCTTACATTATGATATGCTTACCATAACCAAGTTCAAGAATACATTCCTCCCCTCATGCAGTTACCTTTTCTTGTGTGGTAAGAGGATTTTCTCTTTCAGAAAATGTCAAATATACAAAATATTATAATTATTATGATTATTATGCTGTTCAATATGTCCTTGGACCAGCTTTACCACTCCCGAAATTCTGGTAATGACCTTTCAAATATGGTTCTCTGGGTTTGACTTGTATAGAGCCCACAAATCAAGAGGACCATGCTGTGTTTTCCTTCTTGTTTCTGGCTTATTTTATTTAGCAGTGTCCATAGGTTCATCTGCAATTTCATCAGTGTGGAATTCACTCCTTTATTAAGACTGGGTAGTATTTTCTTCATATATGCTACATTTTCTTTACCTATCTATCCACAGGTGCACTGTGGGTTGTTTTTCTATCTTGGCAATGAACTTGGAAATTCAGACAACTCTTTGAGATGTGGATTACATTTCCTTTAGATATATACTAAGCAGGGAAATTATTGGATCGTAAAGTAGTGTTATCTTTAAATTTTGAGTGCCTTCCATTCTGTTTTCCATTGTGAGTGCAATAATTTCATTCCAACAGCAACACATAAAGGTTTCATAGTCTCTAATTCACCAGCACTTGCCAATATTTTACTTTTTGATTAAAAACCCACCCCAATAGGCAAGATCCTCAGAACCAAATAGCTGCCATTTTCATAAGATCAGCTCTGACTACTTGTGGGGGAGTCCATCATGATTGGGTCTGTGGACTCTTGACTTTTCCTCATGGAAAGAGGGGATGGGATGGGTCACATGACCCTCACTTGAGTATTCAACTACTTCCAGCCCTTTATGTTCAGTTCTACCTTAAGTGATCTCTGGTTTCAAGGAGACACTAGAATATATATGGTGCCAGAGATCCATTGAGTGGAGCTCCATCTTTAAAGTCATTGGGGAAGCTGTTATTAACTTTCCAGCTAGGCTGCTTTAGATTCAGCCGCACTTCTGCTCTTAACCCTGATCCATGCTCTGTAAGGAAGCCTATAAACCCACTGTTTCCCCTTGTGAACTTCGATGGAATCAATTTTTGGTTTGTTGCTGATACTTTAGAAGAAGGGGGTAGCAGTTACTTAATGCCCCCATACACTTTGGAATGAATAATTGTAAAATAGGCCCAAGGCATAGCTACCTCATTATGTCACTGATTTCCATGTCAGAATGTTTAGTAAAATTCAGCTCATTTTACATGCCACTTATCTATTTGCATGTTTTAAGAAGTTATTAAAATTTATTACTTTTAATTGTATTATTTTTTATATTAAGCTGTTTGAGATTTTTAAATATGTTTTGGATATTAACCTTTTACCAGGTATGCTTTACAAATACTTTCTCTTACACATATGTTAACCTTTCATTTTGCTGATTTTTTTTTTCTATGAAAAAACATTTTACTTCAGTGTGTGTCTCTTTGCCTGGTTTTGTTAATACCTTACTATTCTTAATTTATGTACAATATTAATTCATCTAGGGTAAAGCACTTTTTATTTATCTTAGTTGGTCTTGGGGCTGTCTGTGAATTTGTATAATATCAGGAAAGAACCCAGAAGTGTAACTGATCACAGTTGACTCCATGATCAATTATCAAAACCCATTCCTGTAGAATGATCTCATGCTCCACATGTTTAGAAGAAAGAGCCTCCATGGGACTGTCAGAAATACAGCCTCATTTCTTTCCCTTAGCATAGTGGTTCTCACCCTTCCTAACACGGTGACCCTTTAATGCATTTTCTCATGTTGAGGTAACTCCCAACCTTAAAAGTATTTTCATTGCTACTTCATAACTGTAATTTTGCTACTGTTATGAATCATAGCGCAAACATCCATGTATTCTGATAATCTTAGAAGACCCCGGTGAATGGCGCATTTGACCCACAGGTTGAGAACTACTGCCTCAGCAGGTCTTGTTGCCATTAGGACCTCCTTGTTGTATCAGATAAGCATGACTGATTGAAGAACCTCAAATGAATAAGGGCAACCTATGTCACCATAAGGAGAATCTATATAGTCTTCATGTTCTTCATAATTTAAAAGCCTGCTGTATCTGACCTGATTGCTACAACCAAAATTACCATCGAATTCCTAACTTTCAGGGGCCCTGGGGAGCACTGTTTTGTGTTTCCTGCCTCTATCTGTTAGAAAGTAACTGAAATGCCTGGTGATTACCACTGGGTGAAAGCATCATGGCCCCAGGAGCTGCCACTGTACTCCCACTTTTAATGCACATTCAAGGAGATACCGCATCAGACATATGAGGAATGGTGACGTAAAAAACACATGTTTAACTACTACCCTCAAGAATTAAAAAGAATATTGTCTACTCTGTGACTCAAGAAAGTGAAGAACGTTTTCTCTGTTATTGATGTAAAGGAGACCCAAACAATTACTAATAGATACACAGAAGAACAATTCAATGATGCTGGATAGTGGGCTCTTCTTGGTTCATTGAATGCCCATGGCCACATTTTCAATTTTTAATTTTTGCTATATGCAAATAAAACTCTTCTAATAAAAATGGAATGAAATCTTTCACTTAAACTAGGCCTAGGCATATTTGACCAGACATGGTGACACATGGCTATAATTTCAGCACTATGGAGGTTGGGGCAGGAGGACCACAACTAGTTCAAGGCCAGCCTGGCTTCAGAGTGAGACTAAAAACAAACAAACAAAATAATCAAACAAGCAAACAACCAATAAAAACAAACAGAAATGAAAACTAACCCCTCTCCAAGCATAGTTGGTTGGATGGGCATTTAGCCCAATAACCAGGTCAGTTTTTGAAAATGTCTTTTTAGAGTATAATATACAGTGAGTAATACAAGTGTATTAACTGGAATCAGGCCTTGTATGTAGAGCAGGTTTAGGCCTTTTCATCCATTAGCAAAAACCAGGCATGATTATTGAAGATAAGGTAGATTAGCCTTAAAATATTCTGCCTGTCAAAATGAAGAAATGTCATAATTTATAAATTAAGGGTGCAGATCAGAAATAAGTCTCATTATTCCATTTATTCCCATAATACTGTGCTTCCCTTGTTACCAATATTTTTTTGTCTTGGCAAAGCCACTAGTTGGCAGACTAACAAGTGGAGGCTGTCTTTGGCATATTCAAAGTCAATGAAACAATGTAACTTAAAATGATTAATCTCTGGTTTTATATTTTTAATGGTTAGTTGAATGTTGACTAGGTTCCCAGGCAGGATATGAAATAAAAAGATAGCTATGTATTGCAATTTATGCAAGATAAACTTGACTTTAAATATACACTTTCTATTTAAGTGAGTAGTGAGATTATGATATGAATAACCATTTGTACTTTAGAAATAAGCATTTGACCTAAGGAAAAGTTAAAAGGATAAGTAAGAAGGTTGAATTTGAAGATAAAGTTGGGGGGCGGGGATAGCAGAAACTGATCATGATTTACAGCTAAGAGTGGTATGAGTGCCCAGGGGAAGCAGTTATCTGGGTGTACATATTGCCTTCCTTGAGCCACAGTCATTCAGCTTCCCCAAGGCTCTCAGTGAACACAGCACACCAAACATTCCCAAGGGTAACATTAACAAAACTTGTAAAGCACGTCTGTTATCTGTTTAACCCTCTACACACACGCTTTTTGACTTTCACAGTTCTACACATTATTCACATTTGCCTGTTCATCTGCCTAAAATACCATTTCATGGAAAATACAATGTTTAGTATTTTCCTTCTAGTCTACCTCCAGACTCAGTTTTTAACTCTCTATTTATACAGAGAAATCTTGAGTTACTGCCTCTTGGGGTATAAGTAGCCATAAGTTTCTCAAATTTCTGCATGGACTGTTTTGCACTGATTAATTAAGCACTGATTGTCCTCTGTTTTGGACCATATTTCAAATGTGTTTGGACAGTGAAGGGCCTTGGGAAGACCAGGTGTCCTACCCAAGGTCAAATGACAGGTCAGCTCTAAGAATTGGGAGGTCCAGATGATGTCTGCCATGGATCAAAGAATGAGGCAGTCAGGCTGAATGTCCCTCTAAAAAAAATCTCTATCTTTCTATCTGCTGTCTATTTGTCTGTCTGTGTATCTAAAATCTTCTGTGTTTACTAATTTTTGTTTGTTTTCTGAGAGAGGGTCTCTGTAGCCCGAGCTAACCACAAATTCCCTGTAGTCCTCTTGTCTCAGACTCCGAAGTCCTGGATTACAGGCATGTGCCACCATACTTGGCTCAGGTTTAACTTCGCTCCCAAAAGTTCAAGATTAAAAGACTCAAACTTGATTCTTCCCATTGGTCTTCCTCATGTATGCCTCAAAATAGTGGATTGTTGTATTTTGTTAAAATGTGAACATTGTTCTTTTGAGTTGTTGATATAAATTTAAAAACTACTGTTCATTGTATTTTAGCTTGGGAGTGTGACAGATTTTTTTCAACAAGTAAAGAAATGGACCTAAATATACTTCTGCCACTGTGCACTATGTATTTATGTGAAGTGGTGTTCTCAGCATTGATGAACATAAAATCAGGATATATATCAACTCTAAGTAACATTGCTGTATATCCTGCAGCATCAAATATTCACTCAAGATTTAATTCTTTATGTAAAAGTCACACATCCAACTAATTACAGGAGAAAATGCTTTCCTCTAATAAATGATAAAATTGCTTACCAAACAATTCCTTTATTTTTTTTTTTACAATTGACAAGATAAATGTTTCCAGTTTCATAAACTTTGGATTGCAATACCTTTTTCATAATGTAACCCAAATTTGCAGATGTTGATTAGGAACACTGTGTCACCACATTAACAAGGCAAAATTAGCCAAATATGATGTTATTCATTGTGTTTACTGAACCCAACTGGGATAGAGAAGTCCTGACTCTTCTCCACCACTCTTGACTGTGTTCTGTACCGGTTGACTTCTCATCCTGCAGGTGCTGTGGCATCTCAGTCTATTCAACTTCACACTCTCTGTTGAATTTTATTTTAAAGCAACTATATTAAAATGCTATTGGTGTATACACAGAGTTACACAATGATAATGACAATCTAATTTGGGAATATTTCAACATCTTAAAAGAAATCGTGTACCTTTAGTTTATATCACCCTATCTTCAATCACATCACCCTAATATAATTTTTGCTTATGTCTGTTATAAACACTGTAGAATTCTAGTAATACTTCATAACATTTCATACATATTATAACATTTAGCAATAAGGTGTTCTTTTATATATGGAGATGATCATGTACAAGTTTATCATGAGCATATTCTTTAGTTCTTCTTGGGAATTTATGAAGGGATAGACTTACTTATAGTATGGAAACTCTATATTTCATGCTTTAAGGAACCATCCAACAGTTTTCCAAAAGAGCTACATAGATTTACATTAATATTTAGCAATACAGGACAAATAAAATTTCTATGCATTCCTGCCAGCACTTGTAAATGTCTTATGTTTCAATTATTATATTATTAGTTGTGTGTCTAAATTATATGCTTATAGATATATTTTGTATTTCTTTAATAGCTAATGGTGCTGAACATCATTTTAAGTTCTATTTTATTAAACAGTTATTTATTGATGTTTTATGTGTATGCATGCCTTGTTTGCATTTATGTAATTGCACTTTGTGTATGCCTGTGCCCAAAAAGTCAAGAAGATTTCAGATCCTCTGAAACCAGACTTGCAAGAAGCTCTAAACTGCCATTTGGGTTCTGGGACTGAACTCTAGTCTTCTACAAGAATAGCAAGTATTGTTTACCACTGAACTATCGCTTCAGCCCATACTCATATTCTTTACACTCTTTTTAGTGAAAATAGATTTTTTCATAAAATGTATTCTGATTGCCATTTTTCTTTCCCCACTCCTCCCAATTTGTCCCTACCCACTCTCCCATCTGGATTCACACCCTTTCTGTCTTTTGTTATAAAACAAAGAGGAGTCAAGAAATAATAATAAAACAAAATACAGTAAGATAAACTGAAAAATGGAATATGATGAAACAGCCAAACAAAAAAAGAGTCAACGTAAAAGCACAAGAAGCACATAGAATCTCAGAGTAACACAAGTTTGCATACACAGGAATCCTATAAGACTCCCAAAGAGGGACACATGCATCACCCTGGGCAGGGGAAATAGATGAGATTTCTATGAGTAAACGGAGGCTGAGGCGTAGGCAATGGAGGGTAGGGACAGGGGATGAGAACATAAGGGAATGGGATGGTTGAGCTGGCTCAGGGAGGGATTGGGAAAGCAGTGAAAGAGATACCATGATAGAGGCAGACATGGGGATAGAGACAAACTGGGTGCTAGGGAAGTTGACAGGAATCCCCAAGGATTACCCCAGCTTGGACTACTAGAAATAGTAGAGAGGGTGCCTGAACTGAACTGGCTTACCCCCATGATCAGATCAGTGAATACCCTAACTGTCATCACAGAGCTTTTCTCCAGTGACTGATGGAGGCAGATGCAGAGATCCACAGCCAAGCACCAGGCAGAGCTCCAGGAATCCAGTGAAAGAGAGAGAAGAGGGATTCTATGAGTAAGTACATCAGGATCATGATGGGGAAACCTGCAGAGATGACCAAACCAAACTAGTGGAAACTCATGAAAGTTGGATCAAAGGCTGTGGAGCCTGCATGGGCCTGGACTAGGCCCTCTGCATGGCAAGACAGTTATGTAGCTTGATCTGCTTGGGGGGGGGGGTAGTGGTAGGATCAGAATCCATCCCTGGTGCATGAATGGGCTTTTTGGAGCCCACTACCTATGATGGGACACCTTGTGCAGCCTTGAGGCAGGGGGAAAGACTTAGACTTGCCTCTTCTGGATGTGCCTCCACACGGGAGACCTTGCCTTCTTGTGGGGAGAGTGGGGGTTGGGAGGGCGAGGCTGGGGGGCAGGAGGAGAGAAGAAGGGGAATCTTTGATTGGTGTGTAAAATGAATGAAAAAAATTTCTTAATTAAAAAAAGAAATAATAGCTTTTTCAGTTAGAATGAGAATAAAGGCTGAAGCCACAGATTGTCAAACTCTCTCTCTCTCAAAAAAAAAAGGGCTCCCAAAATGAAAGCCTTGATATATAAGCAAAGAACGTATAAGGTAACAAAACAAAAGGTCCTTCCTTAACTTTATAGGACAAAAGATCTTCATATGTGCCATTGAGTTCCTTTGTGTTGGGTGTCTAATGCTGGACATGAGACCTGGTCTTAAAAGTGATACGGAAGTGCATACCTACTTCTTCTTTCAGCTCTAGGTTCATAAGTGGAGCAGACCTCTGCAGGCCCTGTGCATGCTAGCACATTCTCTGAGTTCATACGTCTGCCAGCCCTGTTGTGTGTAGAAGGCCTTGATTCTTTGGTGTCCTCCATCGCCTCTGGCTCTTCCAGTCTTTTCACCTCTACTTCCTCAGTGGTCCCTGATCCCTGAGGGGCAGGATTTGATGGAGACATCTCTTTGTGGGCTGAGTAGTTCAAGGTCTCTCACTCTGCATTTTGTCTAATTGTAGGTCTCTGTATTTGTTCCAATCTAGTATAGGTGGAAGCTTTTCTGATGATTGCTAAGCAAAGCCTGATCTGTGAGTATAGCAGAGTGTGATTAGGTGTCATTTTATTGCTATGGTACTTTTGAAGAGTAGTATTTGATATTCTCTTAGGTCCTAGGCCTATCTAGTCTTATGTTCTTGGCCACCTGACCAGCACTGGACCTGGGTTCCATTTTGTGGAGTGAACCTTAACTCATATCAGATATTGGTTGATTGCTTTAACACACTGTGTGCCACTATGCACCAGCAAATCTTGCAGGCATGCCCCTCTTGTAGAATGAAGGGTTTGTAGCTGAGTTGGTGTTTACCTTTCTCTTTCAGCAGTGTGAAGAGTACCTTCTAGCACTATTAGCAGAAGTTCATGGGGATGACAAGTATACATAAGCACCTATCTATTTCTCCATATTCAATGAGTTGTATAGGTCTTGTCTTCAGCAATAGTGCTTTACTGTTCAGTTTGTGAAGAGCCATCAATAGTGTTGGCAATAGCCTGGATTGTCTATTGATTCCCATGGGACCCCTTCGGTCAATAACTCAATTAGATGTACCCATTTCCAGTACTGAAAACATAATTAGGTGATGAGTTAAAATACTATTTTTGTCTTTCTAGGTCTGAGTTATCTCACTCAGGATGATTTTTCTTTTTTAGTTCCACCCATACTTGCAATTCAATATTTTAAAGGCTGAGTAATATTCCATTGCTTAATTGTGCTATATTTTCTTTATCTACTCAACCATTGACAGATAGCTAGGTTGTTTCCAATTTCTGGCTATTATGCATAGAACATGGCTGAACAGTCATCTCTATAGTAGGATGAAGTGTCCTTTGGTTATGTGCCCAAGACTGGTATAGCTGTATCTTGAGGTAGATCAATTCACAACTTTCTGAGGAACCTACACATTGGTTGTACAAGTTTTACTCCCACTAGCAATGAATAATTATTTCACTTCCCTGGCATCCTCACCAGCATGAACTGTCATTTGTTTTATTGATCTTGGCCATTCTGATTGGTGTAAGATGAAATCACATAGCACTTTTGATTTGCATTTCCCTGATGACTAAGAATGTTAAACATTTCTTTAAAGTCTTAAAACCTTAAAGTTTAAGTGTTTCTCAATCATTTGTGTTTTCTCTTTGGAGAATTGCCTGTTGAGCTCTGTATCCAGTTTTTAATTGGGTTATTTGCTTTATGTCTAGTTTTGTGAGTTCTTTATATATTTTGTATGTTAGACCTCCATTGGATGTGTAGTTGGTAAAAATCTTTTCCCATTCTGGGGTTTGCAACTTTGTCCAAATGATGATGTCTTTTGCAATACTATGTCCTTTGCCAAAACTTACCAGTTTCATAAGGTCCCATTTGTTAATTGTTGTTCCTAGTGCCTGTGCTATGGGTGGTATGCTGTGAAGGTCATTTCCTGTGCCAATGAGTTTAAGAATATACCTCTTTTTCTCTTCTATAAGATTCAATGTGTCTGGCCTTATGTTGACGTCTTTGACCCATTTGGAGATGAATTTTGTTCAGGTTGATAATTATGGATTTATTTGCATTCTTTTACATCCAGTTTGACCACCACCGTTTCTTGAAGATATTATCTTTTTCCATGTTTTGTATTTATGGCTTCTTCATCAAAATAAGGTGTTTATTGGTGTTTGAACTTACTTCTGTGTCTTCAGTTTTACTCTGTTGATCAGTGTGTCTGTTTTTTGTGACAATATCATGTTGTTTTTATTACTATAGCTCTGCAGTACAATTTTAGATTGGGGGTGGTGATACCCCAAACAGTTTGTTTATCATTCAGAAGTGTTTTAGTTATTTTGTGTTTCCATACAAAGCTAAAAATTGTTCTTTCAAGATTTGTGAAGAATTGTGTTGGAATTTTGATGAGGATTACAGTGAATCTGTATAATGATTTTGTTAGGATGACTTTTTTTTTTACTATATTAATCCTATAAATCCATTAGCCTGGGAGATATTTCTTTCTTCTGATATCTTTTTAAATTTCTTTCTTCAGTGTCTTAAACTTTTTTTTATACAACTCTTTCACTTGTTTGATTAGAGTTACCCCAAGATATTTTATATTATTTGAAGCTATTGTGGAAGGTGTTTCCCTGATTTCTTTCTCAGTACATTTGTTAATTGTATATAGGAAAGCTATTGTGTTTTGTGTGATAATTTTATTTTTTGCTACTTCATTGAAAGTGTCAGCTCTAGAAGTTTCCTGGTAGAAATTTTAGGCATATTTATACATATAATCATATCATGTGCCAATAGAGATACTTCAACTTCTTCCTTTACTATGTGTATACCTTTGTTCTCCCTCAGTTACCTTACTGGTTCAGCCAACACTTCAAGTACTACATTGAATAGGTATGGCGAGAATGGGCAATTTTGTCTTGTTCTTGATTTTAGTGGAATTTCTTTAAGTTTCTCTTCATTTATGTTGCTGGTGGCTATAGGCTTGTTGTAAAATTCCTTTGTTATGTTGAGGTATGTCTCTTGTATCCAGGACTTTTATCACAAAGGGGTGTTGGATTTTGTCAAAGTCCTGTCTCCATCTAATGAGATGAACATGTGGTGTTTATATTTCAGTTTGTTTATATCGTGGATTACATTTATCTATTAATGTATGTTGAGCCATGCCTGCATCTCTGAAATGAAGCCTACTTGATCATGGTGGATGATCTTTTTGATGTGCTCTTGGATTTGGTTTGCAAGAATTTTATTGAGGATGTTTGCATCTGTATTCATAAAGGAATTTTGTCTATAATTCTCTTTCTTTGTTGGGTTTTTATCTGGTTTAGGTATCAGAGTAACTGATCTTATAAAAATAATTTGGCACTGTTTCTTCTGTTTCTGTTTTGTGGAATAATTTGAGGAATATCAGAGTTAAGTCTTCTTTGAAAGTCTGGAGAATACTGAACTAAAACCATCTTGCCCAGGTTTTCTTGATGGGTAGGATTTTAATTACTTCTTCTATTTTACTAGGGGTTATATATCTGTTTAAATTAGTTATCTGATCTGGACTTAAATTTGGTAGGTGGTATGTATCAAGAAAATAAACTATTTCTTTTAGATTTTCTAATTTGGTGAAGAATAGGTTTTTGAAATGTGTTCTCATAACCCTCTGGATTTCATCAGTGTTTGTAGTTATGCCCTCCTTTTTGTCTCTAATTCTGTTTATCTGGATTTTCTTTCTTCACATTTTATTTAATTTAACTAAAGATTTGCCAATCTTTTTTATTTTCTTAAAGAACCAACATTTTCTTTCATTGATCCTTTGTATTGCTTTTTAGTTGTTTTATTTTCTTGATTTCAGACCTGAGTTTGATTGCTCCTTGCTGTCTTTTCCATTTGGATGTTATTTCTTATTTTTGTTCTAGAGCTTTCAGGTGTGCTGTTAAGTTACTAATATGAGATCTCTCTATTTTTTTCTAATGTAGACACTCAGTGCTATGAACTTGCTTCTTATAGCCACCTTCATTTCATCTAAGTTTGAGTATATCATGTTTTCATTCTCATCCAATTCTAGAAAATTTTAAATTTGTTTCCTAATTTGTCTCGACCCATTTTTCATTCAGTAGAGAGTTCTTCATTTTCCACGGTGTGCAAGTTTCTGTTGTTGCTAATATTTAACTTTAATCTAAGGTCAGATAGGATACAGGGTGTTATTTCAACTTTCCTGCATCTGTTGAGACTTGCCTTGTGTTCAACTATATGGAGAAAGTTCCATGGGTTGCTGAGATGAAGTCATATTATTTTGTATTTAGGGGAAATGTTCTGTAAATATCTGTTAGGTCATTTGGTTTATGACATAAATTAGCACTAGCATTTCTCTGTTTAGTTTTATCTGGATAACCTGTCTATTGAGGAGCATGGGGTATTGAAGTCACCCACTATTACATTTATTCTATGGGTCATTTACATCATGTATCTTAATCCCATTCATTTCCCCATCCCTTCACATTGACCCTCCACCACGTACCTCCAAAAATAAAACACAATTTAAGAGAAAAATCTCATCATGGAAGCTGCAGTGTGGCACAGTGAGTCATGCATTAAACCCTTTTTGTCCATATATCTTTATTTGTAAGTGTTCATTTCAAAGAGTTATTGGTCTGGTTCGAGGCCTTTAGTTTCTACTACACTATTGATACTGGGCCCTCACTGGGACTCTTTTGGATATCCAGTTGTTACCCTGTGCTGTAGAGAACTTGCAGCTTTGGGTCTGTGGGTCAGGTCTCTTCACATGCTCCAGCAGATCAAAGATGGGGTGGATGTTGGGGTGGGCCAAGTCAGAACCCTGGTTCTGGGCCTGGGTGTTGCTAGAGTTTTCCTGCCTGGCCCACAGTCAGGACAAATCTCTCTCACCTGCCAGTCCCACAGCCACTCAGACCCAACCAAGTAAACACAGAGACTTATATTGGTTACAAACTGTATGGCCGTGACAGGCTTCTTGCTAACTGTTCTTACAGCTTAAATTAATCCATTTCTATTAATCTATACCTTGCCACATGGCTCATGGCTTACCGGCATCTTCACATACTGTTTGTCATCGTGGCAGCTGGCAGTGTCTCTCTGACTCAGCCTTCCACTTCCCAGCTTTATTCTCCTCCTTGTCCCGCCTACACTTCCTGCCTAGCCAATAGCCAATCAGTGTTTTATTTATTGACTAATCAGCAACACATTTGCCATACAGAACATCCCATAGCACCTGGGCAGCTCCAGGGTTGGTTCACTCACCAATTTTTCCCTGTCCTCACCACCAGGGTGAGCTCTCCAACATTGCCCCAATTAATTCACCTCTTACAGCAATGAGCAAGGGATAGGACCAGTTCTCCAGCTTTCATGCCCTAAGGGTGGGCTCTCCCAATCCCACACCATCAAGGCCAGCGCTATTGTGTTGCCCACGCAAGGTACAAGGGCCACTCTCCTGAGTGCTGCAGCTGGTAAGGAGCAGGGACAGCCCTCTTGCTCTTATAACCACAGGGCCTGCTCTTCCACCTGCCTCAGGTGTTGATGGGGAAGTGGAGGTGATCTAAGTTTTAGTGGTATTTCTTATTAACTTGTGTGCCCTTTTATTTCAGATGTTAAGAATTGCAACCTTTAGTCAGGCAGTGGTGGCGCACTCCTTTAATCTCAGCAGTCGGGAGGCAGAGGCAGGCGGATCTTTGTGAGTCCGAGGCCAGCCTGGTCTACAGAGCGAGATCCAGGAAAGGTGCGAAGCTACACAGAGAAACCCTGTGTCGAAAAACTTAGTATATATACTAAGGTAACGGTGGCACAAAGCTTGTGGGAGTAGCCAACCGATGTCTTCTTTGACGTAAGGCCCAGTGTGCTGTGTGAGATGGAACCCGTACCTGGTACTGCTTGGGTGACCAAGGACCAGAAATTAGATAGCCCTGAGACCTAGAGTGAAACCAAATACTACTGGTCAAAAAAAAGGAGTAACAATAAAATGACTCCTAATGATATTCTGCTATACTCATAGATCATTGTCTATGAAATATAGAACAAACACAGAAACTCACAGCTAGACATTACACATAGAGTGATAACACAGAACTCTAAAAGAGATGTATCCACCAAATCCCTTCTCACAGAGGCCAGGGAATCCTGCAGAAGAAGAGGCAGAAAGAGTGGAAGAGTCAGAGGGGATGGAGGACATCAGGCCCTTTCAATGAACTGAGCAAAGCTCATATGAGCTCACAGACACAGAAGCAGCAAGCACAGGCCCGGCCCTTTCTGTACAGGGCCCTCTGGGTATATATTATAGCTTTCCATTTAGTGTTCATATGGAACTCCTGCATGTGTGAAAGCGTGGGTCTCTGGTTCTTTTGCTTGTTCGTTCTCTGGCTCTTTTCCTTCTGTTGGCTTGTCTTGTCCAACTTTAATGTGAGGGCTTTTGTTTTATCTTAGTATTTTTTTTTTTTTTTGGTTATATTTGGTTGTTATCTCTTAGAAGCCTGATGTTTTTTAATGAGATGCAGAAAAAGGAGTGGATCCAGATAGGAGGGGAAGTGGGGAGGAACTGGGAGGAGTAGAGGGAGGAGAAACTGTAATCAAGATATATTGAAAAATTAAAAAAAAAAAAAAGAATTGCAATGTCCTCCTTGTGGATTTTTTTTTAACTAGTATGTGGTGACCTCACCTATCTCTTCTGATTAGTTTTGGTTTGAAGCCTATTTTGTCAGATATTAAAATCGCTACACTACCTTGCTTCTTAAGTCCATTTTCTGGGAATCTTTTTTTTTTTTTTTTTTTTGTGGAGAGTGGCTCTTTTTTTATATAATTTTTAAAATTTTTTCTTTCTTTTTATATGCCTACCCCTGTTTCCCCTCCCTCTCCTTCTCCTGCTCCCCCCACTTACCTCCATCCCCTCCTCATAGAGGGTAAGGCATCCCTGGGGTACTCAACACAGGCTGACATACCAAGTTGGGGCCGGACCTAGCCCCTGTATCAAGGCTAAGTAAGGCATCACACCATTGCAATATCTTCAATCCTTGAAGTTAAGGTATGTTTCTTGGGTGCAGCAGTAGAATTAATCCTGCTTTCAAATTGATACTGTTAGTCTGTATCATTTTTGAAGAACTGAGAGCATTGATGTTGAGAGGTACCAATGATGAGTGTTTGTTCTATTAGTTTGTTGCGGTTGGTTTTTGTTTTCTTGTGATCTTATTCCTTTTGTTTTCTCGAATATGGTTAGCCTTGAGGTTGAAGTTTTCCTTCTTGTATTTTCTTTAGGATTGGATGTGTTGACAGAGTCTGCTTCAGTTTGGTTTATCATGGTATGTCTTATTTTCCCATCTATTGTGATTGAAAGTTTTGCTGAATATAATAGTGTGGGCTGACATCGTTGGTCTGTAGAATGTCTGTCCAGGCCCTTCTAGTTTTAAAAGTCTCCATTGAGAAGTCAGGTTAAATTCTCATATGTTTGCCTTGATATGTTGTTTGGTCCTTCTCCCTTGAAGCTTTTTATATTCTTTCCTTATTCTGTAAATTTAGTGTTTTTATTATTATATGACATGGGAAATTTCTTTTCTGCTCCAGTCTATTTGTGTTCTGTATGCTTGTTGTATCTTGATAGGCATTTCCTTCTTTAGTTAAAGGAATTTTCTTCTATGATTTTGTTGAAATTTTTTTTTGTGCTTTTGACCTGGGTTTCTTTTCCTTCTTCCATTCCACCTATTCTTAGATTTGTTCTTTTCATGGTGTCCTAGATTTTATTGAAGTTTTGTTCCTGGATTTTTTTTTAGATTTTTTTTTTTAGGCTGAGGTATTCATTTTTTTCTGTCTTGTCTTCAATGCCTTGTATTTTTTCTGTCTTGTATTTAATACCTCTCTTCAATCTCTTGTATTCTGTTGATGAGGCTTGCCTCTGATTTTCTTGTTCAAGTTACTCAATTTTTCATTTCCAGTATTCCCTCAGTTTGGGTTTTCTGTATTGATTTCCTTTCTACTTGCTAATCTTGAACTTTTTTATTCCATTATTTGTTTTGTTTTTACTGATTATTTTAATGGATTTAATCATTTCCTCTTTAAGGACCTCTAACATATAAATAAAGGCTATTTTGAAAGCCTTGTCTTGTGTATCAGTATATCTAAATAAATGGAAAGTCATGCCTAGTTCATAGATTGGAAACCTAAATGCTGGTAAAACTGGTGCTTTCAAGTATATTGCATTTCTCAGGGTCTACTGGAGTAAGGTTGTTGGGTTTTAGTGGAGACATATTATTCTGGCTGCTATTGACTGTGTTTTCATTCTGGTGTCTGGGAATCTAGGTTTGGAATAATTGTAACTCGAAGTGTTGACATCTGTTCTTGTTTTTGGTGGGTGTTCCATTCCTCAGTTTCTGCTGTCTTTCCTGGTTCTCAGGACAGTGTTGTGGCTGTGAATTGCCTATGAGAGAATGTTTCTGAGGTCCCGCCAGATGTTGGAACTGAGTATTCCATTTAGAATGTGTTTCTTGGTATTGGGAGCTGACGCTTAGTAATAGAGATGGGCTAGGAGCAGGGGAACCAGGTATTCCAGAGGAGGGTGGAAAACAAGCAGGTTATGCCACTGGAATCTGCTAAGTCACCTAGGAATCTGGAAGAGAGAAAGGTAAGACCACAGCCTGTAGTCTACTACAGAGCTGGGGATGAGAATAGGGGATTAGATTTAGAGGAGAGGAAGGAGAGTGAAGATTATCTACCTCCTATTTTCAGATTCTTAATGGCCATTTGTGTATCTTCTGGAATGACATATCTATTCAAATCCTCTACCCACTTTTCATGGTTTTATTAACTCATAAAATGTCTTTATATTTCTAGTATAATTCTTATTATCAGCTTTATAATTTGCAACTATTTTTCCCCATTCTTTTGTTCTCTTTTTGTTTTGTTTTGTTTTTCCTGAGACAGAGTTTCTCCATGTAGCTCTGGCTGTCCTGGAACTTGTTCTGTAGAATGGGCTGGCCTCAAACTCAAAGATCTGCGTGCTTCTGCCTCCTGAGTGCGGAGATTAAAGGCCTGCACCACCACCTGGCATTCTTCCTTATTCTTAACTTTAAAAAATTAATATTAAATGTTAAATGTTTTTTTTTTAATTTTAATGAAGTCTAATTTTTCTTTCATTGAATTTTCTCTTGGTGTCCTATCAGAGAAGGCTTTCATGACACAACTTAACAAAATTTACTTGAAATTTTCTTTCACAAATTTCATAACTTTCTATTGTTCATTTTGCCTATGGCCTATTGGTGTTTGACTCTTACATATGATGATGAGGGAGTCATGCTTATCCTCTAGCATGTAGGTATTCTGGATTGGCAACCTTTTCAGTTAATTTAAGTGTTTATCTTCTGCCAGAGCCTTACTGTCTTCACAAAAGAAGTCTCTAGTGAGGTGTTAAGTCCAATAGAATTGGCTATCTAATTTTCCTTTTCTGTCAAGATTGGTTTTGTCTATTTAAAATTTCTTAAACTTACATATGCATTTAAGGAATATGTTTTTGATTTATAGAATGAGACCAGGTGGATATTTTAGAGAATCACATTACATCTATTCAGAAATGTATAAGCAGTGCTATCTTACCAGTATTTGGGACTTCAATCTAAGAACTAGGATGACTTCCATTTATTTGGATCTTTTTTTTTTTTTCAAAAGTGTTTGTGACTTTCAATTTCATCTGTTAATTTCTTCTGCTAAATTTATTTCTAAAATTGGTCTCTTTTTAATGCTTCAATAAACAGATGTTTTATAAGCATATTTTAGTTAAACATAATGTGTCATTATGACATTTTTGTACATTGATCATATTCAGCCCCTGTTACCATTTGTTGACCCACTCTTACTTCTATTCATCACCTTCCCCTACCCAAATATCACAATTTCTAATTTTCCTCCTCTTGTGGCTGTGTGTGTGTGTGTGTGTGTGTGTGTGTGTGTGTGTGTGTGTGACCCAATGAGTTTCATTAGGGCTTTTTTTTTTAGGATCCTGGTAGTGTTTGCTTAAAAGCTTTTTATCAGTTGTTTAACAATGAAGAAAATGTCTCTGCCTGTCCCATCAACCATTCTCTGCTTATAAATCATGGAAGAGGTTATGAGTACCTCCCTTTCCCAAGACAGTGTTGACAGGCTCAACTTTGCCCAGATCTTATTTGGGAAATCACAGCTGCTATGAATTCAAGAGTGCAACATCATATCATGTCCAGAAAACTGATAAAGAGATTTAATGTTGAGTTGTGCATTGATAATTCTTATAAATACAAATAACTAATACATATATATATAATTATATATATAATATATATATATATTATATATATATTCCCATAGTATACACATGCAGATTCCACAGGAGGGCATTGGATATCTTGACCTATCATTCTCCAACTTATCTCCTTGAGACAGAGCTTCTCACTGACCTTGGAGCTCACATTTTTCCTCACCCAGGCTGCCTGACCAGAAAGTACCAATAACATGGAGGTTGAGAAATCCCAATGAGAAATCAAAGTACTAAATCTCACAGAAACCCACAAAAGTAGACACACTATCATTTCTTTATCCAAGATAAGAAAATAGAAAAGAATTCTGAGTACTAATTTTTATTAAGAGTAGAGCCCCAATTTGTAGATCACCTACATGGCTGTGTGACAAATTCTTTGCACCAATGCATCTTATTTGAAAGCAACATGAGAGAGCAAACATAATCACTTGAAAGTATCCTTCTCCACCAAGGCAAAGTACTTAGAAAGATAAAGATGCTTGTTCAATTATATAAGGAGCAAGAATCAGTAACTTCCAATTTTCCCCAGTGCTAAAAGCAATAGGTAGTTCTCACTTAGGAACCCTTGTTTTATGATGTATCAATTTATCTCAAATCTTATTTGCTTATCTCTTTCATACCCAGGCTTTGATGATGGCAGAATGTTGCATAAACTGAGACATTTTTCTTTCCTCATAGCATAGAAAAATGAAAAGCATAGAAATAGCAACTCTCTCTGCTTTACCCAGGCTTTTGAGAAGCCCATTTTAGTCATAGAGGGACAACCGAAAACAGTCTAAGAGACATTGTTTAGACTGAGTTACCACAAGCAGCACTCACCCTATACAGAACTACTCTCGGGAGGAAAATTTGCTACTTTACCTGTACTGAGTACTTAGTGCCTTTAAAAGATGCACTGTGCATCTATTCAGACTAATGCAAAGTGATGGTTGCAGTACGCTCAATCACTCTCACCAGATGGCAATTTGAGGGGTGTCCTTTTTATGCTTTTAGAATGTTTTATTGCCCTACGCAATTATGAAGATTTTATGCTAAACTTTTGGTATTAGAGATAAAACCTAATGCACTGGATGTTTTAAATCTCTCTGCTTCAATACTATACAATGGACACCACCATATCACATATTGCGTATGTATTGAAGTATTCTACAGGGTAAACATAATTGATTCTCTGTTTCCTTGCCTTTTCTCTCACTGTCTCTGTCTGTCTTTTTCTTTTTTTTTCACTTTTCGTTTCCATGGGGCTTTGATAAAACTCACTGTTGAGAATTAGATAGACTAACTTGAATGTGCTAATAGATTTTTATGGGTTTAAAAATTTGAGATGTTTGCCTCCATATCTTTTGTCAGAAAATTAATGCTTAAGTTTCAAAGAAACTAAATGCAGTTAATGAGAAATTATGTGATTTGAATTCTAGTTTCATAGTATTATAGGTTTATTTAGTAATATCTCTGGAAAATTTTGGGATAGATTGAAAAAGATATGTCAGAGGAAACTTGTGAGACAATTTTATAGTGAGAAACTTTAATTAAAACAGAGATCATGGGTGTCTTTTAGTGATTTTTACAATCTTCACACAAATATGGATTTCTTACTTATATACAAACACACCACCACTATTAAAGTATTATATCTTTCCATATCCTGTTGGTAAAAACATAAAAAGTAATCATTATGAGATATCCACTTAGAATAGATAACACGTTTTATATTCAGGGATTAAAAATAATGCTGAAAGTGAATGGAATTGAGAGTAAAACATTTTATTATGGGGATTATTTTCTGACCTATGATACTAGATACTTCATAATCTATCCATTTCTCCACATTAAAATTCCAAGTTAAAATCCAGGTTAAAAAAGAAAAACTTCTTTTTCTCCTTCAACTTCACATTTTTTTAGTCAGCTATCAAATTCAGTGAATCTGATGTTTTTAATAGTCTGAAATCTACTTCTTCCTTCATTGCTGTAACTATCTTGGTCCCTCCTCCTCTCCCCTCTCCCTCTCTTTCAGACTCTCTCTCTCCCTCTGCCTCTCTATCCCTTTTATATTTTACTTCTCCTGTACACTGTTATTATATCAGTTAAGACATTTTTAAAATATTAGTATTATTTTTCTGGCTTTAATGTCATCCATATCTTTCTTCTACATTATTGCCTCAACCTTGCTAGCACAGGTGTGGGTGAACCAGCCAGCCAGTCAGTCGTGAGCATAAGAGAGCTGCCCCCATTTCTCATCTGCTTGTGGTGGTATGAGTAGGTGGAAAGAAAGGGGATGGAAACCCTCCCTATCCCCATCAATGCCTAGGGCAGGTGGGAGAGCTGGCCCTGTGGTGGTAAGAGTGGAAGAGCTATCCCTGATCCCCACCAGCTGTAACACTCAGGAGAACAGTCCCTGTACACCACCAGGGCAGCACTATAGAACCAACCCTGTTAGTGCAGATGTGGGGGAGCCAGCCCTGAAACTGTGACCATGGGAGAACTGTGCTCATCACCCGTCTATCTTGTAGTGACAGGGGTCAGGGAAAGGTGCCCTCCTCTTCATCCCCCATCAATACTAGAGGCATTGGGAGAGATGTTCCTGTGATCATAAAGTGAGATAGCCATCCCTGACCCCCACCAGCTGTAACACTCAGGAGATCAGGCCCTGTACCTCACCAGGGCAGCACAATAGAGCCAACCTGTTAGCACAGATGTAGGCAAGCCAGCTCCAAAATTGTGACCGTGGGATAGCTGTCCCCATTTCCCATCTGGTGGACCAACCCTACAGCTGCCCAGGCCCAGATCCAGGGTTATGAATTGGCCTGCCCCATCTATTATCTTGCTGGAGCACTTAAAGAGACTTGACCCACAGATCCAAATCTGCAGGATCTCCCCAACACAGGATGGCAGCTGGATGTCCAGGAAGAGTCCCTAGTGGGGGCCCAGCATCAAATGTGTAGTGAAGAGCAAGGGCCTTGAACCAGACCAATGACTCTTTGCAATGAACACTTGCAAGTAGAGATGTATGGACAAATGTGTACGTGACATGACTTGCTGAGTTGTACTGCTGTAGTCAAAAGTTTTCCTGTGTCCCACTGGCCTGCAGCTGTTCAGACCCACACAAACACACGGAGGCTTATATTACTTACAAACTGTATGGCCTAATGGCTCAGAATTCTTGCTAGCTAGCTCTTATAACTTAACCCATTTCTATTAATCTATGTTTTGCCACATGGCTGTGGCATTACCGGTCTGCTGGCATCTTGCTGTTCTTTAGGCTGCTGGTGTCTCCTCTACCTCTGCCTTTCTTCTTCCTGTCTTTCTCCTTCAATTTCATGCCTGCCTCTAAGCTGGCTTGTCATAGGCCAAAACAGATTTATTTGTTAGGCAATGGGAGCAACACATATTCACAGCATACAGAAAGACATCCCACAGTATACTGCAGCTTCCATGACAAGATTTTTAAGTCCTTTCCTTTTTAAAATTTTTCCTCATTTTATTTTCTTCCTATTTTTTCCTCTTGAATTTTGTTATATTCAGGGGAGGGGCATAGGGGTGAAGGATGGATGTGAAGGGATGGGGAATGAATGGAATCAAGATGCATGATGTGAAAATCACATAGAATAAATAAATAAACTAATTAAATTAAAAAAAGAGTGGTTTAGCATAGTAAATGAAGTCCAGGTAAGTTTTGCTTTGTTACAGCATGGCTTTAATGTCATCCATATTGACATTATACACTTCCCCTCTCCATATACACTGCTCCAGGTAGTGCTAATTAATGTCTGCTCCATAGTTATACTAGGTTTCCCCCTCTTCTCCTCGTTCTTTTCCCCCCACATCCTTTCTTCCTTTCCCTCTCCCTCCTCTTGCTTCTCTTTCTTGTCATCCATATGTGAGAAAATAGTGTCATCTCTTGGAATAATGGGCCTGTTCTCAATCCTCTCTGGTTTCACTGACACAAAGCTACCCACTTGCTGTTCACTGAAGTAGTTCGCACTTTACCCCCAAAGCAATATTCTCAAAATATTATTATTCCCAAAGTTATGGCACTCTGTTCTAAATTACCATATCCTTATGATATGGTAATTTATCAATTTTGAAGCTTTTATATCTGTTTCTGTTGTTGATTTCTTCATCTGTCTCAAACAGCTTTGAACTTCAGAGCAAGGATTAGTTTTTGCAAATTTTATGACCTTTATTCTAATTCTGTATCTGTAACATATTCAGGGGACAGTAAACATTTAAAAAGCATGGCACATTTCATTTGATGATTAGGATAAAAGAAGCTTGATCATAAGTTTAAAAGTCAAGAGCTTATGTTAGGATTTTCCAAAGAAATAGAACATAATCTATTCAGAACTAAGGATACTGATGAACATTATAATTCCTTATAATCATATCTATAACTGGTCACATAATCATAACCAATATTCATAAATAGCTTCTTCCATAAGCCAAATTACATTCCCTCTCCCTTTTGAAATCACATTGTATGGTCATGCATGTTCCCTTGATGGAATGAAGCAAACTTTCAGTCCTAAAAGATCATTAGTTCTGTTTAAGACATTGTAGTATAGGCTGGAAAAGGGCCTATCAACCTGTTAGCAACCCAGAACCCCCCCATGCATGTTGCTTCAACAATGCCTGCTTTACACACTAGAAATAAGTTGTCCTTCTTATCTGTCCTTTACAATGCCCAATTCTTTTCAAACATATCCAGAACACATTTGGGAACTGTATCTGAAAAGCGGTGGTATTTTATTTGTATGTTAATAAAGTTTGCCTGGAGATCAGAGGAAATAGCAAGCCAGTAAACACAAAAGTCAGGCAGTGGTAGCACATGCCCTTAATCCAATCACATGGCAGGCAGAGTCTCTGTGTGTTCAAGGCCACACTAGGGAACAGCCAAGTGTGGTGACACATGCCTTTAATCCCAGTACCAACCATAGAGACCTGGAGGTCTGTACAGACAGGCAGTGACAAGAAAGTGAGGTAGCTGGGCTAAGAGTCAATGAGAGGTCAGAACAGCAAGGCAATAAAGGTGCAGGTAGACAGGAAGTAACTCACCTTTTGATAGTTACAGAGCTGGAGAGGTAAGGTTGGTGGCTAACACTATTTCCCTGATCTCTAAGGCTTTCACCCCTATATTTGGTTCTGTGTTTCTTATTTAATAAGACCATTTAGAAACTCAGCTACAGGGAACTAAGTGCAATGGGTCAGTATAGCCTGAACAGATTTTGGGTGTATGCACAATAAGAAAAACTGACTTAAAGTGAGCATTTAGAGAAAAATTTCCTATTTGTTACTTTGTGCCTGTGTGTAATTAGGTATGCTTATCATTAAAATCATGTGCATCATGGGAAGTGACACGCACGGTAGAGAAAAGATTGTATAACTTGAAACCTGTGATTCAAAATAGAAGCCACCCAAATTATACCTTTAGTAATCAAACTCCTCTTTCTCTTGAACTCCATGAAAGGGAGCTCAAAATAACACTAAAGGCTCTGAGTACTCTTGCTCATGTGGTACACTGTCAATCTTGACAGTGTATTTTAAAATAAACTTTATATAAATTTCCGTTGCTATTTCTCAATGTGTGTAAGCCTGTTACTGGTGGTCAAGGTCTGAAATAGATGTTGCCAGTTTCTTGGCTTCTTATTTGAAGATCTGAAAATAAAGCTCATATCTATTTTCAAAAGAAAGAAAGACACAAACAAAAACAACAAAACCACCAGTATTTGGTGTTTGTACTACAGTACAGATTTTACAGGGAATATGCTGTTAAGATTCACAGTAGGTCACATGGCAGAGTATTTAAGAGTCCCAGGCTTCAGCCTGGCCTTCCCTCTTATGGGAGTCTAAAGAGAAAAGGGTAGTTACTAAGGGGCATAGTTAGGGTGGTCTTCTATTTTGATTGCTAGTTTAGACTATGCGATCCTTTCCTCACTTCATGTTTTTCTTCCTATAATGTGCCTGATTTTAATTATGTGCACATCCAAATTTACAAAGATATAAGATGGTAAAAAGGAGATTCTTATTGAAAGGCTAATAGAGGGCACAGTTCTGCTTAATGCACGTGCACCCAATACCAGGTGAGGTCAAATAAGCCCTCCTTCCATTTTTCATACCAGAATACTTGGGAAACACACTTGAATATAGACTGTCTAAATTTTATTGTTATCGGGGTGAGTGTTCAAAGATGGAGTATGTGTAGAGAGAGTTGAGGGGTTCTTGGGTTGCTAGGTGAATTATTTAGAAAGAAATATATGTCTACATTATGTACAGTTGAAGGAAGTAGGTTTCCAAATTCATTATTACAAGAGAGGGAATGCATAACCCCCAAAATAAATTAGATTCCAAGCTAAACTGTATCTGATGTTTACCTGCCTCCAGACTTTATTTTAGTTTTTTGAATAAGAAGCCAAGTGCCTTGTAACACCTGCCAATAACAGGCAAATGTTGTAAAAGAGGCTGTAGCTATCAAAGAGAAACAACCATCTCTGCACTGGCAAAACAAACCAAACATCACAAAGGCAGGACCTCATGCATGAGAATTCCAATTTATGACACTGGGAACTCATTTGAAGAGAGGAGAGCCAGAACTGAGAATGCAGCTTTAGGGATTCCATGTTCCGTAAAAACAAATCCCAGAAAAGTGTTTCTCCAGGGTCAGCATATAGAAACTGAAGCAATTGCGGTCCAAAGGAGCCGAAATCCATCCTGAGTAGGCAACACAACTTGACAGCATCATTCACTCTGTGTGGTTGTGTAGGTATCAAAAACGCAAGATTGATGGAGACCATGGAGCTTTGCACTATGGATTCAGAGAGCTACTGGGATCACAAAGTGTATGGCAGTGTTGGGTCCCTGGGAGGCCACTGCATGAAGCTGTGAAGGTAAAGCTTCCATTGCAAAGGAGACTCCAGGATGCTTGGGACACCAGAACTATGGAATGTCCATAGAGGAGAGCTGTGTGCACAGAGGGGAGCTGACACAAGAGAGAGGTTGTACGTGCTTCAGGCAACAGCCCTGGAGGGCCAAGTCTACCCAATTCCTTTAGCACAAAGATGATTTCATAGTGAGTCTGAGATGCCAGACATGGAGCTGTAAGATTTGGTGGATGTCCTGCTGGGCTTTGGTAATTGTTTAGGCTGATTATTCTTTCCTATACCCTGTTGTTCCCATTTAGAAGAGGAGTGTGTAATCTGTACCATTATATATTGAAATATGTAACTTGTTTTCATAGTAGCTCACAGTTAAGAGATTGCCTTGTGTTTCTAGATGAAACTTGAACTTTTAAATGGTGTTAAAATCATTAAGATTGTGGAGACTTAAGGATTTCAACTGAGTGCAAAATTCTCATTACAAAATGGCTGTGAAACTATGATGACAAACACTTGTAGGTCAAAAGTGGTACAATTACCCATCAAGTTGACAAGGGGTAAAGTTGTGATGGTTAGTGTTTGCAACAGTATCTGGAATCAACTATGAGACAAACCACCAAGACACATCTTTGAGAGGTTTATTTTTTAGGGTAGGTAAGCCCCTGGGCACATTTTGATGACTGAGCTGAAAATACCACTCAAACTATGGATGACATCATCCCCTGGGTTTGGGTCCTATATTACATAAGGAGAAAGCTAGCTAAGCACTAGGGATAATCTCTCTCTGCTTCCAGATTGCTTATGAAATGTGATCCATAGCTTCAAGGTCCTATTCCCAGGACTCTTTGCCATGATGGACTGTGACCAAAATAAATATTCCATTCTTTAAGAAATGTGTCTTTTCACAAAAAAGAATTGTCACTAAGACAGCTACTAAATGTATTTTTGAGGGTTCTACCTTCATTCAGCAACTCCTCAAATCCTAAGGCCATCAGTCAGGAGTTAGATCTCAATATATAATTTTTCAGGAGATTGAGGGGGACAGATATTGAGACAATAGTAATGAATGAATTCTGTGGACCAGGTGTACTGCTACCCTTTTTACTTTCTCTGATTTTCTGTTATGAACAATGTTGCATAAGATACTGTTATGGTAGATAAAGAATTTAAGCCACGGATTGTAGTTATGGCAGAAACAATGGGTGTAGGAGGGAAAAATCATTATCTAGAGTGACTTTTTCAGTAAGAAAAAATACAGTACCTTTGTACACAGAAAGGAGCTAATGTAATTAGCCTACTCAGGCTTACTTAGAACATTGAATGGAGATATGGTGGCAAATCACTACCCTGAAATCTTTCAAGTTCTTTTTTCTTTTTCCTTTAAAAAATTTAACTTTATTTATTCCTTTTCCATTTATTTCTTTATTTTTTATTAAGATTACTTTTATTCATTTTACGTACCAACCACAGATACCCCTCTCTTCCCTCCTCCTGCCCCCTCCAGCTTTCCCCCCACAACCCATCCTCCATTATCTCTTCCAATGGGGACTCAGCAGATTCTGGTACATTCAGTTGAGGCAAGTCCAAGTCCCTCCCCCTGCATCAAGGCTGTGCAAGGTGTCCCACCATAGGTAATGGGCTCCACAAAGCCAATTCATGCACCAGGGATGGAACCTGATCCTACTGCCAGGGGGTGCCCTTAAGCAGATCAAGCTACATAACTGTCTCGATTTTGCAGAGGGCCTAGTCCAGTCCCATGGAGGCCCCTCAACCAAAAAGTGGATAAAGAAAATGTGGTACATATACACAATGGAGTACTACTCAGTAATAAAAAACAAAGACACCATGAAATTTGCAGGCAAATGGATGGAACTAGAAGATATTCTGAGTGAAGTAACCCACACTCACTTATTTCTTTTACTTTTAAGATTATAATATAATTACATCACTTCCACTCCCTTTCCTCCCTCCAAATCCTTCCATATACCTACCCCTCTTGCTCCCTTTCAAATTCATAGCCTCTTTTTAAATTAATTGTTGCCTACATATATGTATGCATACATATATATTCCTAAATATAACCTACTCAATCTGTGTAATATGACTTACATGTACGTGATCAGTGCTGACCATTTGGTCTCAGATAACAAATAGGTATGCTATTTCCTGAAGAAGACGATTTCTCCTGCTCTCAGCATTCCCTAGCTCTCTGTAGTTCTTTGTATGTATGGTTCGGACCTCCTGGTCTTTCCCTTTTCAAGTCCACTCATCACTGTAATCCCCTAACTCTGATGTTGATTTTGATCTACTGTTTCTCTAGGTAGTGACAGCTGTTTGGACCCCATGTTTTTCCCCATTGTGGGGTTTCCGCCAGCTGATTAGTATATTTATTTCTATTATGGATTCTGGAGATAGAAAATAGCCCCAGAATATGTTTAAGATACCAAGGATGCACTGTGAGTTGGGCTTGAACCTGAGTGACATGGGCACAAGCTCCTAAACTGGTTTGTGAGTATCATAATGATGTTTTGGACCTTCTGAAACCTGTGTCAATTCAGAGCCCATGATCAGTTTTCTATGAAATGCCTGATTTTTGTTTGTTTGTTTCTGAGACAGAATTTTATTAAGGATCCACCTACTGGCTTTGAATTAATAATCCTCCTGCCCCAACCTCCTGAGTGTTGGAACTGCAGTTATATACCACCACTCCTGTTTTTGATTATTTCCTTTGGAACTAGGGAAAGTGCAAAATATCATAGGTCACTTTGGAGCAAATGACTGAAAAGTTTGACGATACAGAATTATACCTAATACATCCAACCTCCCTCCATTCACAAGATTTTGCTCCTATCAGCTGGCTCACACTGGGGATTTGCTGTAAGATTATGATTCCCTACTTTTTATGTTCAAGGTTAGACTTGTAAACATTTGACCTAGAATGTTTCCATTGGTGCAGATCTAGTAAGATTTAAGAGGCTTCTCATCTGGTTCATTTCTAGCCAATATCATAGGTTTGCATGTTAAGGGTATTCAGACAGCTGCTTTGACTCTGTAGTCCGTTAGCATAACAAGAGCCAGAATGCCTTGGGCAATTGACTGCCTGTGCTGGAGCCAATTATTTCTGACTCCTGGATTTCAACTACTTGTATTCTTACTGTAGTCAACTTTCCCTGTTGTGCGGTTGCAGTCTGGCAGGTGTGTGTGGGGGGAGGGTGGGGGGGGGTCTGGACTACAGTATAGAAAATTTCAATATCCCAACCTACCCTCCTGAAACTTATAGCTTCTGGACCAATACCAGAGATGGAGGGAGAGAGAGAGACTGAGAGACAGAGACAGAAACAGAGAGACAGAGAGAGACAGACAGACAGACACAGAGACAGAAACAGAGACAGAGAGACAAAGAGTGTAGAAATGTAATACAAAGTAGCATCAGTTTGCATAATTATGAAGGTTGAGACTTCCCATATCCCACCATCCATAAGCCAGAGACCTAGAAAAATCAGCTGTATGAGTTACAGACCTATATGCCAGGAGGTCAATGGGTCTATTGTGTAGATTCCATCTAGAGTCTAATAAAGGTCTAAGAAAATGAACACCCAAAGCAAGAGAAGAATGATGTTCAAGATTACAGGCAGGAATGAGGAAGGTACCTCACCTCCTTTTTCTATTTAGGTGATAAAGAACCAGATGAGACTGTTCGATACAGATGGGGAGGGTCATTTGTTTAGTTAAGCACACCAGTTCAAATGCTAATCTTTTTGGTTAGCACCCTAACATAAACATTCAGAAGTAGTCTGTAAACATATCTAGGCATCCCTGTGTCCATTGAAATAGATAAATAAAATGAGCCACCATATTGCTTCTTCAACAGTTCAGTCTATTTATTAGTGTGTGACTCTTGCATTGATAAATTGGATGGTGTTATAAAAACTCCTGTATTACGGCAATTTCATTGGTTGATGCATCATTTAATTGTATTCTCCTAGGATTTCAGGTGGTTTTAAGGACAGAAAAAATGCTTTCAATTCAAATGTATGATTTACATAGATTATGTTATGTTAATGAAAGAGTACTCCATATGTATCCTCTATGTATACTCGTAAGTATCCTCTACGATTTCAAAGCACATCGGAAACATGATCATGTGTTGATTATTAGATGAGCTATAGGTACAACTCTGACTCTTCCCTCTTAAAAATGGTGTATTGAAATTCTAAAACCCGGTACCTCAGAAGATGACCTCATTTAGAAATTTGATCTTCACAGAAGTAACAGTGATGAGGGTGATCTTATCCAATATGACTGGCTCCCACATAGGACAGAAGAATATGGAAAGAGATAGAGGGAGGGACTCATTTAAATACTGAAGCAGAGATCAAGATGAAGTTATACCGGGTGAGAAACACCAAAGATTTCTAGCAAATCTCAGAGAGATGCTCAGAACATCCCTTCTCAAAGTTTCAGTAGCATCTAAACAAACCAAAACCTTGACCTTGGTTTTAGTTTTCAGGGTTACTGTATAATAACTTTTTATTGTGTAATCAATAATAAAGATGAAAGTTTCCAAAGAATGAATGGCTAGTGTTGTTTGCTCAGAGATGAAGTCTGGTAATAATTGTGGTTCCATAAAAAAATTATGCCAATTATGATGTGCAAGGTTTGTTTTGTTTTATTTTTTTAGATGTATCTATTTTGAAGGAGAGACAGAGAGAAGAGCCAGTTAAATTGAGCCAGCTGCAAAAACCTAGGAAAGCCAGCACATCACCCTGCTACTCTATCCCTGAATAAGGGGGCATGGACAGTACTTCTTGTACTGGTCTTCAGTATAAAGATGATTTGATTTGCCAAAGCTCTTCTGATTGAAGCCAAAGTTAGAGATATTTGGGGTCTTTCAAGAGCAGCCCAACCTTAGTTCCCCTGTCATTCTCCTTGTCTATAAGCAATTGTGGGAGGCAGGTCTTTGGACTGAATGAGATAATACACATCCAAATGTAAACTAGATGGGTCCTTTGCTAATTTAACCCATTGCATGGGGAATTATGCAAGACACATTCCCATGGCTTCACAGTAACTCTTCAAATGATTGAAGAATGATGGAAAATAAAAGTTTTAAGATAAAATGAAGCAAATGTAAATAGTTTAAAGACAAAAGAAAACTCTCATTAGAGGTGTATGTTGGAAAGCTGTGACAATAGACCAGCCTTAACATACTAAGCCTTAACACAAAGAAGCATTGTGTTGCTTCTTAGGTAAAGTAATGACAGGAGATTGGGATGAATATGTTCTTCCCTCTGTTCTTCACAAACAATGCAGAATGCAGCTGAGAGTTACTTGCCATTTTCAGTAGGTGGACCCCATGTTTACCATGGGCTCTGGACTGTGATCATCACCCCAGTTAGCTGGTCCAGGATGGTTACAGAAAGCTCTGCATATAAGATTTTACACAAAGGCCAAAGTGGCATATCTTTATTTCACTCACTTTTCATTGACTAAATTAGTTATTCGGCTCTACTGACATTTAAAGTAAGCATGCAAATACATTGAAGTTTTGTACCCAGGCAGATCCTGGTATAAGGATGATCAATGCTATTATGCATGGAAATGATCAGATATCACTATTTGCGGCATCAGGTAAAAAGAATCTGAAAGACGGACTGAAATTCTCAGCTTATTATTTCAATTCTCTATTCTCAGCAGTTTGGTTTCAGGCAAGTATAACAAAAAGATGTCCATGTCTTCAGGATTAAAGGTGCTTTTAACATGGCGATAGGCATTACTATAAAGAAAGTAAAGTAAATAAATTAAGCACACACTTCACGGGTTATTATAATTCCATGTTTTATAACTGAATAATTTTCCCCAGGTTTTCCAAATAAAAATGCAATTAAGTCCTCTAGAAATAGAATTACAGATGGTCCAAATGAAAATGTATGGAGGTGGGTGAATCCAACATCTTGAGTCAGATATATATATGGGCTTTTAAGTGTTTATTTTTAGGCTCATCCTTTTTTGGATTATCTGTATTTTTCATGTGTATGCACTCATTGGTTTGTAATAAGAAATCTATAGAAAAACAAAATTGACCTCAATCATTCTTTATAGCAATGTGTTAAATATATAATTAGGTATAATGGGAGTTGATTTTCAATATTTCATAGAAGAATGATGCTAGTCAAACCTGGAAAGAATCATTCACAATATGCCTTGCTAAATGCTTTCCACTAGTTCTTGCAGTGAGTATTCCATCTTCAAGTAGTGTATATTTATGCCCATGAAATAATTATTTTTCATGAAGCATTTATCTATATTGCCTGCAGTAATTTCTAGGTTGGAGGACTGCAAGGGTTCATGAGGTAATTAACTGTCATTTCCTGAACCCATCCTAGAGAAACAACAACTGCTTCCTTGCATGGAGTTTGGGGTGTACAGTACTTTAGCTGCACAAAAGTAAGAGACTGGAGAGAGGGGAGCAGCGCTGTCCCTGCCCCTGCCTTGTGTTGAGCCCTTTTGGCTGCACTTTTCTCTGCTCTTCTTCTTCCTGTCTTCACCACTTAGTAATCTGAGGCAGAAATGTTCTTGTTAGAATGTTCCCATTCAGTGTGTCTCTAGACATTTCGGCTCAGAGGAGCAATGAGCGAAACAAAGCTTGGCTCTTTCTTTCTTTTCCCTAGAAATGACAGTTAAACACCTCAGCAAAACATGGTGTGGAACAGAAGTCAACTTCTTCAGTGCCTAGAATACTGGCTCATTTCCTGGATTGACACTTACTAGATACAAGGAGACAAACAGTAGTTCACAGACATCTTTGTAAGCATTAAGAATGAAATCCCCAACTATTATGTAAGCATAAGTTAGTTAATTATAGTTGAGTAAGTGGGAACCTTAATCTCAACAGTTAATTGTTGATAGTCACCAAATAAGGACCCAGATGCTGTCAAAGTGGAACTGACCTTGATTATTTAAAAGGATCAGTGAAGGATCTTCCTAATAAGAATGCTTCATTGTTTTACTGTAAACTCTTTGAAAGACAAGAAATAAAGTTAGCATCTACTCAATGTTTGATTTGGATGAGTTGTTAGAAAAGAAAGTAACATTTCCAATGGATGGGGTACTAGAGCTAGCTCATGCTGAATTATTATTATTATTATTATTATTATTATTATTATTATTATTATTAGTCTGGACTGACATAAATATTTGAAGGATGTGTATTTTTACACAAAAAATCCTTATGTGTAAGTGTATAGTTGTTTAATTTCTCAGACAACAAATTAGTATAGCAGATACACGACACAGATGACGTAAGACGCCCCACACAATATTTCTGTCTTTCATTTTTCTCGTTAGAATTGGCAAACAACAGTTGTTACATGCTACAATTGGGCTGTGATTATTCAGTTTTGTTGATAAGTATAAAATTAAGTAAAGATGACATTTTGTTTCATTCTTTTTAATTTATAAAGGGTTAGACTTTGTTGTTAGGCCCAAGGTGAACTCATTTGGGAGACAGATACAAGGAGTTTGTGCCACTATGTCTGTGTCAGTGAAGTCACCCCTGGCACTACGTGTCCATGAAATAAAGACTTGAAACACAAGAAGAAGGAGAAAAGAGCATCTGGAGCCAAGGTCTGAAGGAGACTGTTGCATGTGCTGAATTGAGCTCTGACTAGAGAAACAGCGCCATAATCAAGTCCCACTGCTCATTAGAGTAAGCCTGAAGTGAAGCGTCATTTGACTTCTTACTCATAGGAAACTTTGTGGTTATCTCAGAATGAACTGTTATTCTGTCTTCTAGCTTTTTAAAGAACGTATTACACCTGGACTGAATCTACCAAGTTGAACTCAATCCTCAGGGGAGTCTTTGCCATGGAGGAGATGGGAATGGGGGGTGGGCAGGGGGGAAGCCGGAGGTGGGGGGGGAGGGGGGAGGGAAGGGGGAATCCGTGGCTGATACATAAAATTAAATTAAATTATAAAATAAAATAAAAAAAGAAATTAGAAATATTTGTTTTTTTTTATAAGTTTTTAAAAGAAATAAAACTACAAGAGAACAAAACTTCTAAAGGAAGTAACTTAAGTGAGCTCTTCTGAACAGGAAGTAACTTAAGTGAGCTCTTCTGAACAGGAAGTAACTTGTTAGCTCTTCTGAATAGGTTTAGTTATATTAAAGTAAAAAGACAAGGAAAGAGTTGAAAATTCTTCCTTTATAAAAAAAATTCAACAGACACTAAAAGCTCCATGTTCTTGAAATATTTCCCTGAGAATACTAATCTCAAGAAAAATATTCTTCCTTGAGCCATTAAATTTTAAATAATAAAATGAATTATATAGAATATATATTTACATTATAATGTATACATTATATACACATGATCTTAAGTACTTCATTATGGTTCTATATGAAAATTATAACAGCAGGGCATAAATGATCATGAATTAATTAGTAGATCCTCATAATGAAGAAAGTTGTTTTCTGTGGTGTGTTCACCAATTATTTCTTCATTCTGTATTTAAGTAAGTCAACCACAGGTCTTGAAAAAATACCCATAAAAAAGTTATCCATGTGCTGACATATTAGTATGCAGAGTATACTAATATTCGATCTAATTTTTTATTTTACTCAGTTTATTTTATATTTTATTCAGTTTAAAGTTTGTTGAGTTGAAATGATTCATTCTTAACATAGTTGTTACCATCATATTCATCAAGACAGACTATAATGCTGAGAACATTCTATTTTCTTGTTATTTTGTTCATTATATGTAGCAAGGTTTTGTTGTCATTGATTTGTTTCAAAACATGTCCAAAATATATTAGTTATACTTTGCAATTTGGTGATAATACTCATTTTATTATAAATGATCAGTACTCAAAACTGTGTACCTGTTGCACTATTAAACTGATCTTCATTTTGAAAATCTTTCAAATCTTGTATGTCAGAAGCCTATGTACTTGGGGGTTTTAAGGATGTCAGAATTAAGTCTTATTCAGGTTATATTTCAACATAGCAAGCATAGAATTAAGCATAAGGATAGTTATCTGAATTGAATCAAACCTTGTCGTTGCCCAGAAGTTCTACTGCAAACATGATTTAGCAGTCAGACTTTCAAAGACCAAACCTGTTTATCTCTTCTGTTAAATTCAATTTATATTATCTCTTCTATCAGGCATGATTTCATTGGTTACCCTGTGTGCTTGCCCACAGTAATTCCTATGTTCATTATATGAGCATTTTCATCTGTGTTCGTGTTCCTAGGAAGTTTTTGTGTATGTGTGGTTTTGAGCACGGCAGTTAAGAACCGAGGATGAAACTCTTGGGAAATAGAAATGCTGGTACAGGGTTCTTTGACTTGGTTCTTTACTGTTTTTCTTTTCTCAATTCTTTTTTTTTTTTTCAAGACAAGGTTTCTCTCTGTAGCAATGGAGCCTGTCCTGGAACTCTCTCTGTAGCCTCAAACTCATAGAGATCCACCTGGCTATGCCTCAAGAGTGCTGGGATTAAATGCGTGTGCCATCATTGCTGGGCTCTTTTCTCAATTTTTAAGTGCAGAACTATGTTGAAATTATGCATGTATTTGAACTAAACATTATGCTCACATAGTATTTTACATAGAATAAAGATATCTTCTAGAAACTATCTTTATTTATGATAACTCTTTCTCCCAATTCTCTCAATGAGTTGGCCAAAGTTATCAAGGACTTCTTTTGTTGTTGTTTTGTTTTTTGGCTAGAATTGGCTGGTCCAGTTTTTGGTCAACTTTTCTGCTCATGAATACTCAGAAATCAGGTAATGTATTTGAACATAATCATGAAATTGTTATGAATATTGTTAATAAGGCTAGCAATACTGAACAATAAAATTTATATTTGACATTTTTGTATGATGTGGGTGAATTATGATGTAAATACTATTGATAGAAATCAATAAATAAATCAGGCTAGTCATTATTGTATTGGTATAGAGCATTATTTGAATGTTGAGTATTGCTATTGTAGAAGATGGCCAAATCCCCAAACTCATACTGAGGACTGTACATATACCTCTGGGACAGTTAGTACCTGACAAAGCCTACATTCTAATAACGATCAGGGGTGAGTTTCCAGACCAGCTCTCTCATTCCAGTGTTGAGAAGTTCAGAAGGTCCATGGTAACCAGAGTCAGCTGAGATCCTCTTTATCCCATCTAAAATTTGTTTCTGTGCCCATATGTGATGATGTTGAGAGAATGCCCCGGTAAACTTCCTGCATTCAGATCTATAACTTGCTGGGTATTTCCTCCTAAGACCCTTCACCTGCAGCCTCTACACTGTTTACTTCCTTTTTTCTATATAAAGATGAAATAGCTGGAATAATAACACAGAATCTACAGAGATTTAATGTTTACAGAACTCTTAAAAGGGATATTGAAATGCATCTCTCAGAATGTCAAGAAAAGTTTTCAGAAATTTACACTAAGAGTCTCTGTAGAATTTAAGATAAAGCCTTAGATTTCTACCATTAGTTTATGTAACATACTACCACTTTCATTTACTACAGATGTAACCCACCAAAATGAAACCATAAGATTTAAGGAAGTTTTCTTGAGAAAAGTTGATAGGAGATGCAAGAGGTGATTCATAAAATATGGTAACTGCTGATTTATAATTTTGTTACTGTTTTTCTATAGACATCTCACTATGATCAATTCCTCATTTTTTAAAAATTTTTTTAAAATTTTTTATTCTGTTTTTAGTCTATGAAGGCTGGCCTCTAAGAGATGTGTGTTTCTGTCTCCTGTGGTTTTGGTTTTACAGGGAATGGCTGAGGAGGCTGATTAGAAGGGCATAGCTCCACTTCTCTCTGTTCTGGGTGGGTCTTCTAAGGTAGCTGCTTCTCTGCTGAGGCTCCAGCTTTGACCTTCTTTGTTATAGTTGGACACAGGCATCACTGCTCAACTGCTATAGCAAACAGAGGGAGTTGCTTCATGGTGGTAGTGTCTTTTTACAGTTTTTGTTTCTTTGTTTTGTTTTTTGAGTCAGTGTTGGGCTAAATAACCACCCCTGGTCTGGAACTCACAAGATAAGCCAACCTGGCTTCAAACTTGCAGCAATTCTAATGCCTTTGCCTCGAGAGTGCTAGGATTACAGGAAGGAGCCACCATGATCAATACTTGTATTTGTAATTTCCACTTTTCCTCTCTGCCATCCTTGGGAACTCAGCTGTTTTTTTGTTATTACGTAGTAAAGTCCCTAATTGATTCTGATTAAATGGGTAGAAGGTCATACCTGAAAATCCATAAGTACCTCATGTATACCCCTGCTAACATAATAATCTCTGACAAATACCAATGGGTCCCTTGACATATCAGAAAAGAAGATTCGTACAATTTTCCAAAGTTTGTAAAAAGGAAAGATGGGTTAAGTGTAGTGTGAAACTTGCTTATGATCACATATTGTGATGTTTTGAATGTTACTCATGAAGTTCATGTGTTGGAATCCAAATACTCAAAAATTTAGGATAACAGTATTTGCCTCCTTGGATGTATTAGTTATTTTCTGTTGCTGTGATAAAACACTATGACCAAGGCAACTTATTGGAATTACAGCTCCAGAAGGATACATGCCCATCATGGCAGGAAGCATGACAGCAAGCAGCAGGCATGGCTGCAGGAGCAGGATGCTGAAAGTTAATAAGGACAAAGCAGAGAGAGAAAACTGAAAGTAGGGCCAGGTCTTAATCTCTCAAAGTCCTATTTCTTCTTCAAGGCCACTTCTTCTAAACCTCTCCATACAGCACCAGCAACTGAGGATGAAGTGTTCTTGTGCCAGAATCTATGGAGCACATTTCTCATTCGAACCACTGTAGTATACAACTGTGATGGTGACATCTGGACGGCGAGATGTCCTTGATGACATCCTTTGAAGATGAGAAAGACAAAGTAAAGCTACCATGCTCCCTACCTCTTTCCATCTGACAAAGTCCATTTTATAATACAGCAGGCCATCCTCATCAGATGCTGGGCATATGCCAGAGCTGTGACCTTGGACTCCCCAGTCCCATGAACCATTATTCTAAAAATGATATTCTTTAGGTTCACCGGTTTCATGTGTTGTTGAGATAGCAAAAGAAAACACTTAACTGATGCACAGCCTATCTGAGGACAGCAGGCTCTGAATGGGAAATCCTAGATAAGTATCTTGAATCAAATCTTAAAATCCTGGCAAAAAAACAACCAACCAACCAAGCAACCAACCAACCAACCAAACAAACAAACAAATGAAAAAAACCAACCACCTCCCAAAAAACAAAACAAAACAACCCTGTGTTGAATTTCATTGTACCATAGGGTTTTAACAGCATCTACCTCTAAATTGGGGAGGGTTTGGTTATTAAATAAATTAATAAACTTTTAGATTTAGCACGTGTTATATCTTTAGTTAAAACAAACTATTAGTAATATTCTTAGCTATGTAGCTTCTGTATTTTTTAATTACTTCAAGGCAGAAGAATAAAATGTCAGCTTTTTAGATTTATGACCTACTGCATGATATGAAAAGCAGCATTTACCAATACATGCTAGGACATGATATAGAATGATAATTTCTAATTTAGTTAAAAAAAAGCTATCTGTCTTCTATTACTAGAACAGTTTAGAAAAGACAGATTTCTTTTGTGGAATATTTTGGAAGACTACAATGGCCTAAGGCACCAAATAATAGCAAGCCACCACCCAGTAATTAAAAAGGCCAGAGCTGACCAGCTCTTTATTAAACGTTAATCCTTGGCTTCCTCTGAATGCACCAGTGGTTTCAAGGTCTGGATATGTATGACTCATGTAAGCTCTGCCATGAAGCTGGTTTATAGGGGAGAATCATTCTTCATTGCGTAGAGTCTGGCATAATCATCTTACAATTTGAAGATTGGCAGGTCAGTGTATATTTAGGTGGAAGATGCTAGCTTTTGTCACCATCACCTAGGTGATAGGAACATCATGTTTACTGTGCAGAAAACACTGTAGTTTGAGAATATCACGACTGTCTCTATTAATAGTTTATATACTATATTAGTGGCACTGTTACTTTTACCTCTATGTAGCCATAATAAAGCCAGTAACAACTTCTCCTTACAACTTCTGTGGCTCACAATGAACACTAATGGTGGCCTGTTGGATGTTGTGGAGGCCTATGGCAGCAGGTACAGTTTATAGCAGTCCAAACTTGCAAATAACTGTAACTCTAGTAGTTGTTGCTTATAAAGGACTGAGATAAAGACTGCTGAGCTACATGTCATCTTGTACAATCTCAGTACAAATGCAAGATAGGCCATGCTATTATTACCATCATCTCAGAAAAGGAAATGGGATCTGACCTATGTAATATCAAATCCTAAATTCTTGGACACCACATGGCCTACTGTACTCCAACTGGCTTATGGTGTTGTTTATTGTCATGTAATAGAGATTTAGGAAATATGTGTTGCAGTTGGTACTCAGTCAGCAATTTTTCTTGTAAAATTCATCCAGTCCATTCTGATTCCTGGCAACCGAAATGTTCAATGATTTAGATACAACCATCTTATTCATTACTTTCTACTTCTAGGACTTTTGTTTAAGCACATTCAGGCGGTTCACAGTGGAGGAAATGTTCCACATTTTCTGCAATGTTAGGATATGATGGAATATGTTTTTTGAGCAAAGACTATACCATAATTTTTCTCTCCATGCATGAACTAAACACATCAAAGACGCAGATAGAATCGAAATGAAAGGATCACCTGAGTAGAAAAGCTGGTGGCAAGCAAAATCCAGCTTCAGTAAATGAATGGCTGATCCATCAGCCCTTTTCTTTGAAGTTTTGATCTAAAGGATAACAAGACAAAGAATCCAAGGAAGAGGAAGATACTTGCTTCAGTGTAAGCAAAACTAAGTCTAAATTAGTTAATTTCCTCCTTTTAAAATACTTCAAGGTCACAAAACTTCGGATGTAGTTAATGAACAGGACTAACTCTTTTGGTGCTGAAGTGAAAATAGAGAAAATCCATTTTAAAGAAAGGTTAATATCAAAGGGAATGTCCCTGGCTTCACTCATGAAACCAATGCCATCCGATGCTGTGATCATTAGCACACCTCAGGGCACACTCATTTGAGACCAGATATACAGAGAAATGTTTGGAATTATTTAGTGTTTGCCTCATTTAAAATCATGTATCTGTCCCTTGTAAAGAATATTGAGGCTGCTTACTTGGAAGATTTACTAACATTGTACATGTAAATGGAATTCAGTTTACCAGATTGTGACATATTTGAGATAGGTGAAAACTTACAAATCCTGTGCTGTGTACTTAACTCAAAGACAAAAGCGATGAGAAAATGTTTGTAAATATTCTCTTTATTAATCGGGTATTATTTACTGAGCACTTTGATTGGAAATGCAAGGACATTATCACAGGAAATACTCCGGGAATTTTGAAGAAATTTTGTGAAGCATAGGAACTTTACAAAAGTATGGAGGTAAGTTAGAACATTAAACATAGAATAAAAGCAGGAAATGAGATGGGGGAAATCCAACCATTCAGAGACTCATCCACACTAAAATCATCTAGAAAGTCGGTTCAAAATGATATCTCTCAAGTGAATGTCAGACAGGGGTTGGCAAGGGTTTAAAAATTTGACTTTTTTTTTTAATGAACATTGAGATTTGAGGATTCAAGGAGCAGAATTTCACAGTCTGTTTTGCATGTACCAAGGAGCTTCTGAGGTTTTTTGTGTATTGATAGAGAGAGGAAAGTCTGAAGAGCATGAAAAGAGATTTTTTTTTTAAGACCATTGCAGTAATCCCTAGCCCTCTTTTTTTCAGTCAGCCTACTATCTTCCAAACTCTTTCTTGTCAAGGCTACCAAAGATCTTTAGCTTACCAAATTGTAAATTCTCAACTGGGATCTCAGTAGCACTTGAGAAAGAAGACCACCCACTCTAAAGCACTGATTCTTCTTGCCCCCAAGAGATCCACTTTGATGTGCATTTCCCACAACTTCTCCTAGGCTGCTTTTCTAGAGCCTCTGGAAATATGCTCCAGTCTCTTGCACTTAGATCCCCTATGATAAAGTAGTTTCAAATTATCATCCCTATGGTTAGGATCCTACATGTCCAACACTATTGTTTCCTGTTTCCATTTGTTTGAAACTGATGAGGTCAATTAATTATCAACATTTCTGCTTTGGTATCTACTGGTAATCTCATATGTTTCATATTTCTGAATAGGCTCCTTTGGTATAAATATGCACTTCTTTTTAATAAAAATACATTTGTAACATGAATTGCTAAATGGTCTAAATAATAGAAAAAACCCAATGCCAGATATTGGGGTGAAAGCTGAAAGATCAGAGAAACATAACAAGCCAGCCACCTTCTTACCTCTACGAAATCCTCAGCCTCATGAGAGAGACTTCCTGTTTACTCATGCCTTATATACCTACCTTTCTTTCCCAGACATCACTTCCTGGGATTAAAGATGTGTGCCACCACTACTTGGCTCTGTTTCCAGTGTGGCCTTGAACTCACAGAGATCCAGGTGGATCTCTGCCTCTGAGTGATAGGATTAAGAGCATGTGCCATCACTGCCTGACCTCTATGCCTAATGTAGTAGCTGGCTCTGTCCTCTGATCCTCAAGGCAAGGTATATTAGGGTACAGTATATATCACCACGTACATTTTTCTTTCTTTATTTTTTATTTTTTATTTTTTGAGACAGGATGTCTCTGTGTAGCTTTGGAGCCTGTCCTGGAACTTGCTCTGTAGACCAGGCTGGCCTTGAACTCACAGAGATCTGCCTGCCTCTACCTTGTGAATGCTGATATTAAAGGCATTTGCCACCACTGCCTGGCACAAAAATACATTTAAAAATATGTTTTTAATTGAAATAGAATTAGATCCCTTTCCCTCCTGTCATTTGTTCCTCCAGATCCTCCCAGCAAATCTGTACTTCTTATCCATCTTCAGTAACAACATTTACTCCACAGAGCTCTCTTTAAACTACACACTCAGTTCCAAACCTCTACCAATCATGAGTTGCTAACAGCACTTCCTGCCTAGACAATAAATCTAAGCAACTTCCCTGACTCTGCTTTTGTTCCATAAAGAGATGTTTCCTTAGTTATTCTAAATGATCTTTAAGGACACAAATCAGAAAATACCACTGTCCTTCTCAAAATCCTCCAGAGTCTATCATGCTTTAAATAAAACCCAAAGTCCCTGCCAAGGACAGTGTCCTACATCTCTCTTAGCATTATCCCCCATCCTAAGAATTTTTATATGCTGCTTCAGTGACAGTGGTCCTCTTATTGCTCAACACAATGTTTGCTTTTTCCTGGACATTGACATCTGTGGTTATCTCTAGATGGTATGCTCTATTTCCAGCTATCAGCACATCTCTCTGTCTCCTTTCTTTCTGACCCCTAAACAAATGAAATTTGCTTTGAGAGTCTGTTGCAACTACCTTATGTCTTACCACTACTTAAAACTGCATCAGGTAAATTCTTCTTCTCAATGTATTATCCCTTTCCACATAGGAAAATAAGATCTCTAGGAATCCGTGCATTATCTTGTTCAATTTTTTTATTCCCTGTGCTTAGAACTCCCTAGCATACAGAATTTACACAAAGAATATTTGTTAAAATCTAAATGGATGTTTTGTGTGTTAAATGTTGAAGTCTTAACAATTACATTGTGAATAAAGGAGATGAGAAAAGAATGAATCTGTTTTGTGAAATTAAAGTCTATTTTACTAACGTTATATACTTTAACATGATAAGGTAAAAAACTAGACAACATGAAAAAGGCACATATTACATCAAAATGATATTTCAAAGAATAAAATGATTAACCTATTCAAAATAATGGGATGTTATCAGCAAATTTAAATTTAAAGAATTCTTAAATGTAGGATTATTCATATAGAAGATTCAAAGCTAAAAGAAAATAGAACTGAGTTCAACAGGAATTCTGAACATGTGGAGTGAAATAAAAACTATATATATTTTGAAAAACTAAAATTAATAACCAGAGGTGAGAATAGACTAGGGAAATTGTGAGATAAGTAATAACCTTAAAACTTGCTATGTCTAGGTTTATTTGAACCCTTGCAAACCACATACGTATTAAGAGTTATTCTTAATACTAAAGAAAGGTTTGAGGACATTAAGGAATTTGAAGTGGAGTTCATTTGCTGTTATGAAAGCTAGCTCTAATTATTGTGGCTGGAATGGAACAGGTAATTCCTTTCATTTTTCCCTGGGATATTGAACAAAGGCATGCTGCTTAGAGTCAGCCAACTGGATTTTTTTTTCAGGAATTTGATGCCTAAACAATAATGGATATTCACAAGGTCCATGATTACAATGGCCAGTTTCTGTGCATAGTAGTAATCCTGTGGAGCACCAAGCAAATTATCTACAGTCTGTGGGCTTTTAAAGGACATTTGATTATCATTGTTACATAGATATATGCACATATGTATGCAAAGATAAGTATAAATGTGTGTGTGTGTGTATATATATATACACACACACACAATCTGCTGAGTCTGAGTGTTTTTTGGTAGTGATTTCAAGGCTGACTACTTTGCATTGAACAACCAGTAAAGGAGCTTATCCTTTGGAGAGGCTAAGTCTCCTGCTCCCAGTGTTCATTACTTGCATGTAGTTAATATCTAGGGGTGGGACACCAAAAAAATTTCACCCTTTGACATTAACATGTTCATTGATATTGCCATTTCCAGGTCTTATTTTTATAGCCACTGTATAGTAAAAGACAAAATTGACACTCCAGATGGATCTGCAACAGTGTAAGAAACAGCTCAGTGCCTCTGACCAGAGGACCATTGGCAGTCCATTATGGAATTTGATACTGTCATTCTTAATCCCCCTTTTTCCTCCTTTTCTTCATTGAACTAGTCTCACCCGCCTCATAAATTTTTTGTCTAAATTTCTTCAACAATGGATCTAAAAGATTTCTAAGCAGACTTTTAATCACAGGATTGCCAGCATCTAGCTATGGTGCCAGAGGCCTGCAACTCCCAGTTATACCCTGATAGTGAAGATCAAGCTTACCCCAAAGACCTCAACACCCCACTAGACAGGAAGTAGTCTAATGATAATGTTGTCCCCCACCTTTCTTGACCCCTGAATGTTTATCAATAGTAAGCAAAAACAGGGGTAGTACTAGCCACCTAAAACTAAGACTACCCTAAAAGCTGTAAAGGCCATTTCCAGGCTCTCAAGATGCAGTCAGCCAAGCTCCACCATACAGGGAAAAAACAACAACAAAAACAAACAAACAAAAAACCCAAGATCAGGCCATGGAATCCCACTAATCTCTGAGCTTTCCCCTAAATCAGACCACAAAAATCTCACTAATCCCAGGTCACCCTGGGAAGCTCTGCTCCCCTCCCCTGAGATACCCTATATAAAGCCTGCCTCCGTCTCAGTTCCCTGCTGCTCTTCACCTGAGCAGAGGCAGTCACCCTCTGGTGGTGTCTTTCCTAATAAATCTCTTATGTGAGGTTTGTTGTGTGCTGTGACTTTTTGGTATTCCTTGGCTTCAGCTGCCAGGATACCTTTCCCCTAAGAGCTATAACACTTAAAGCCACTAAGACTATCAATTACCAACTTGAGAATGGGAAGATATCATGGAAAGGGTTTGAGGGAAGGCTGCTGAAAGGTTCTAGAGGGAGAAAGGGAAGAGGTGATGTTATTCTCTTTCACTTTAAAAGATATTTAGTAAATATGCCTAATATATATATATATATATATATATATATATATATATATATATATTTATATATGTATTTGCTGGAACTGGAAGTAATCAAAGTCACATATGGTTACACACTGAGAATGAATGACATGAAAGCCCCAGAAATGAACTGATCTCTGAGGAAGAAGTCAGATATAAGAGTTGGGCAGCAGCCATCTTAAGAGGTAAGTGGTAATGTGGAAACAGTAATTTCAGCACCAAAGGAAAAAAGGGTGCTTTTGAAATCAGTAAAGTGCAGTAAAGTTATCCCACTAACAGGAAAATGGATATAACTGGAGACCATCTTTTTAAGTGAAACAATCTACTCAGAAGGTCAAGTATTACATGTTTTTCCTCTCATTTTGGGTCCTACATTCTTGATAAACACATAAAATAATAAATCATATACAATTTGAAGTCAGAAGGGAAAGTCTTGGCAGATAGAAGAGGACTAGTGGATATAGGGAAAAGATGGAGGACATGATTATGGATTAAACATATGATATACTTCAAAGAAGTTTTCTGTGGTAAACATATCATTGGAAACACTGAGAATCAACAAAAAGAGTGAGAAAGAACACAAGGATATCTACAATATCTAATAATCAGAAGAGAGTCATACAAAGCTTTGAGTTCTCAGGAAACGACAGTAAAGATATTAATGAGTATCCTAGCTAACGAACACTGCTTCACTGTGTCTTCTGTGGTAGACACATATTTAACAGTGCCTCGTGGTTGAGATGGAAATAGGTAGGGTATTCAGTAAGATGTTTGTGTCTAACACTAACTTTAATTTTCTAAATCAATCAAATTATTTGAAATATTGCCACAGTCAAATCTTCTGATATAGAAGTGAAATATTTTGTTCTCTCGGGAAAGTGAAAGGCCCATTTTTCAAGGTGCATAAGCAGCTAGCTGTCTGGTGATCTAATACTTTACTAATAATTCTCAGAAAAAGTGAAATATTCTTAAACATAATTTCAGTTAGGGTTTGACTTACTAAAGATAACTTAAGCATAAGGTAAATTTCAAAAGGTCCTTGAATGCAATTAATCTTTAACTGACATTGTCATTGAAATGAACACATAATGTTCAATTTTTCCATGTAATAATGTACTCTATTTAATCACTATACTATTGAACACAGAATGTTCATTAAAGTTTTATATATTAGTTGGCATTATTTTCTTTTCTGTTTTTATGTCAGGTGTAAATAATAACCTAGTTTCATACTTTCAAATTATTTCACATATGCTTTCAGAAAGATAAACATCACAGATGATTTTTATTATCTTAAATATTACAATATGCTGTATACTATCTAACCTAACACAGTATTTTTGTATATTTTCTATATATATTATTTATATTAATTTAATGGTTTGTCATTATTTGGCAAAAGTAGACTTATTTGGTGCTTTTTGCATCATGGGAACTCTGTAGAATCGTGACATTTTGTTCTGTTTGAACATTTTGTTTGTTAATTGCCGCTAAATCATTTTAGCTTAGCAGTTCATAACAAGCTTAGAAGAGACTGACATTTAAAAAGACTTGAGTACATTGAGAACTAAAATTCTAGAAGTAATGAAATCTGAAATTGCATTTCAGTTGTCGAAAGCGAAAGCAGACATAGCATTTTCTTACAAAAGGTGGTTTGCAGGAAGCAGTTTTCTTCCGAATAGACCAAGTGCATTCACAATTTAGCAATCAGTTACTGTGCAATTGCTTCTGACTATTATTTGAACTTCAAGAACTCTGATCTCAGGATTTTACTTAGTGCGAAGTATGAATCACTTGGGGTGGCTGCAAAACATGCACACTGTGCTTAATAACAATTCCCTTTGCTTTAAAGAAACATTTCTCAAGGCAGACTTCATGAACTGTCCAGCCATGACCTTAAGAAATGACAAGATTCTTCATAAAATACTGGATCTGGGAGAAATTCAACATTTGTAAGGAAGATCATTAACCAAATGGCTGATACCGTTTATAGCAATAAAACTCGCTAGGCACTGGTGAACCAGGCTGGAAGTTTGATAGTGGAACATGCTACACATAATTAAATATGGATCCTTCCTAATCAATAGTGAAGACAAAATTACTTTTCTCAAGGTTAGTTAGGCAGGGTTGTTTGAAGGGAGAGCAGACAGAGCGAAAGGAATCAAGAAGACAAACTGGAGAGTCAGGCATTATGGCAGTGAGATTATTTGGAACTTTGGAACACTTGAAGCCCAAGACTGTGATGTTCTCAGTAGTTCCATTGGAGAATGATTCAACATTGTCAGGGAGGCTGAGGAGAACTGATGGATGCATCCAAGTGCTGCTCCCCACTTCACTAAGGTGCTCAATAAAAGCTGTTGGATTTACATTTCTTTGAATAAAGCATTTTGCATACCATGGAAACTATCAGGGACGAGTTAACAAATATTTCTAACACGGGTAAAACAAAAACAAAAAAAATTCAACTATTGACTATAGACAGTGAAGCAAGGAAAGAGGTAAGTACATTAAGTGTGTGTGTTTGCAAAAATGTCCTCCCTAGATGAGACTCACTTGAGGAAAGAGAAATGAAAAGAAGATAACATTGTGGTGATGTTTTGTTTGTGCTCTCACAAATAAAGCTTGCCTGGAGACCAGAGTTTGGAGCTAGCCACTAGAAGCCAGGCAGTGTTGGCACATGTCTTTAATCCCAGCACTTGGAGGGAGGAAACAGGAAATGATAGGAAGACTGGGAGTTTCAAGGCAGCTACCTAGTGCAGTAGCAGTGTGAGATGGGAGTCCAGGGAGAGCCCCCACCCACCAGAAGAGAAAAAGTCAAAGAGACTCTGGCAAATGGGGGGGGGTGGAGATTTGGCCATGTGTAGCTCTGGCCCAAGCCAGGGGCCTTTAAGACCAAAAGTGTCTTTTTAGTGAATTCTTGCCACAAATGTTGGGCCACCAGATGTAAGACGAATTACTAAATGGTCTTATTAATAAAAAAAACCCAGAGCCAGATATTGGGGTAAAAACCTGAGAGATCAGAGGAATAGGAAAAGCTACAGCCAGCCTCACCTCAGTCTCCAAAGAGCTACTTCCTGTATACCCAAGTCCATATGCCATTCTATCCCTGCAATCTCACTTCCTCTCTCCACCCAACTGCATCACTTCCTCTTCCCACCCAGCTCTGTCACTTCCTGTCTGTCTGTACAGACCTCCAGATCGTTATGGTTAACTAGTCTTGGAATTCAAGGCATGTGCCACCATGCCTGACTCTATTCCCAGTGTGGCCTTGAACTCACAGAGATCTGAATGGATTTCTGCCTCCTGAATGCTAGGATTAAAGGCATGTGCTACCACTGCCTGACTTCTATGTTTAATAAAGTGGCTGGCTTTTTCCTCTGATCCTCAGATAAGCTTTATTAGGGTGCACAATATATTGGAGAACACAATATATCACCACAGTGCTTTTGATTGTTCACTTCAACATCAAACCTGTGGGCTGGTGGCTGTTCTCAGAAATGCTTATAAATATTAAATTTGTTTACTGCCTGACCTTTCCTCCTCCATTCCTAAATACTGACTGCATGCTTGCTGTGAGACAAGCATAATATATTAGATAACTGATGGCTATTCTTGGTTGTCAACTTGACTACACCTGTAATTAACTAAAATCCAAAAGTGGAGGGCAGACCTGTGAGGGAATTTTCTTAATTTGGAGTAGGTAGATCTACATCTAATCTTGACCTTTGAGGTAGGCAGACACACCTTTAATCTGGGCCACACCTTCTGATAAAAGCCTGTTCAAGGCCATAGAAAAAGAAAACTTTTGCTCATTGCCTGCTTGCTTTTCCCTTTCTAGCTGGTCCATTTCCCCCCTGTTATTAGAGCAACTAATCTAGTACTCCAGCATATACTGAAGACCGGCTGAGACATCCAGCCTTGTGGACCAAGCAACTTCCAGAGCCTTGAACTTCTCTTTCCAGTCAGCCATTGCTGGATTAGCTGGACTGCGGCCTGTAAATCACTCTAAGTCCTCTTTCGACATATTTAGAGAGATTCGTTCTATAGGTTCAGTTACTCAAGAGAACCCTGACTAATGCAATAACCAATTTTAAATATGTAAGTGATGATTCTGTTGCTAATATCTATTATGGGACCCTAGAACATAAGAATGGATGACTTAGGATTGTACTCACTTAGGGATATAAAGCCACCTTCATGATGGGAAGGGGTTTTAAGGTTATTCCAGAAGCACATAATGTTAGCTTATGTTTCTTGAGGGATAATATTTTTTTGGAGCCTCTATTTCCCCTCAAATATTCTTGATGCAACTTTTTGTTTTGTTTTGTTTTGTTTTTCGAGACAGGGTTTCTCTGTGTAGATTTGCGCCTTTCCTGAGACTCACTTGGTCGCCCAGGCTGGCCTCGAACTCACAGAGATCCGCCTGGCTCTGCCTCCCGAGTGCTGGGATTAAAGGCGTGCGCCACCATGCAACTTTTTAATCTCAGAGATATTTTCCCAAGAAATCCATAACATTCTAAAGATAGATGAATAGTCTAATAGACACATCACTTTTTGACTTGCTTTTGTCTTCAAAACTTTAACTTGTTTTCTATAGAGATATAGAAAGATAGCATTTTATAAAAATGAATATACCATATTGAATAAGTATTATGAAACAGTAAAAATTTGGTGTGAGAAAATACATAATAATCCCTTGAAGTTAAAACCCAAGAAAGGAATATATCTTACGTATAATTTATTTTAATTAGATCCGGAGTTCAAAGGTCAGTAAACACCTTAGTTGCTTTTGTATGACAAAAGTTAAGAAATAAACTCCCAAGAAAATTCAAGTTTATACTTTAAGGTTATATTGCCAACAGGATCCATACGTGAAAAGACACCTTTAAATATATTTTATATTTTGTTCATCCTTTTTGATACTGCTTCATTGAACTCTTTTCAGCTAAACCAGCTAAATATTTCTCTGAGTGAGACACTGTGAAGTAAGCATTTGCAAGGTGGTTGTGGGATCATTAGAAATATATTTGGTCTCTGCTTACAGTTGCTGTTAGATTTAGAATTTCCTGGGTATGGAGAACTCGGTGTATCTTTTATTTTAATATTTGGTCTCTGAAATCTGTAACTAACAAAGTGCTCCTAGTGTCTTAGCATTCCTTTAGGGGCAGCAGCATCTTCTGTTCTGAGGAAGCAACACTTGAGAAGCCTTGGGCAGTGCTTAGCAGCCCCTGATGTACAGTCTTGGAACTCTCCTTTTCATTCACTATCTTCTGGTAAAAGGAATGCTGTTTGAAATTGAGTTAATTGTCATTTGTGTTGATATATAAAAGGCCTCCATATGGATTCCCAAATAGGAGTTCAGAGAGCATCAATGTTACTGAGCACATGAAGTGCTTGGCAAGCAAGATGTCAGGAGAGGTCATGGGAGCTTTGTGTCCTTGCCCTGACATTTGGCTATATACCTCCTTCCTGTGCATCCTTTGCAATCCTCTATAAAAATTGGAAGTAGTGTTTCTTTAATTTTTGTGAGCTGCTCCAGGGAGTTTGTGGAATGTGAAGAAGAGGATACAATACAAACTTATTGCTAATTGGTCAGAAGCACAAGTCAAAAACTAGAGGTCTGAGTGACATCAGAAGTAGGGGGACAGATTCATGGCACTGACCTGATAAACTATAAGAGCTAACTCTATTTAGATGTCCACAGTTTCACAACTGGATAGGATCAAGGGATGGTCAGCTTTTTCCTCTATAAAACATGCCTTTGGTACAGAGAAATTTGTATCATGATTTGCAAATTTTGATGTCCAGCAATGCTCTATGTTGCACTGTGAAACTAGGAAGAATAACCTTGTATTTCTTAACTCTTACAAAAGTAGTTAGTGTTTTTTGACTGGTAATTAGAACAACTACCACTTACTGAGTTTGAACTATTCACTGGAAATATTGTTAGCCATTTCGCATTTTTTTTGTATTATTCCTGTTAGATCTTAAAATTTTCTACAGAAGAGAGAACAAGAAACTAAAAGTTCTCCCTTGCATTTAACAAAACAGTTAGGGATTTGTATCTAGATCTGTATACAACAACATTCCGCCATGCATAAGATAAAACACTATTTTTCTTGGTATTAATTTTGAGGTGGGTAATATAAATAAAAACACTCTTTTCTTCTGCATGACATGCATGACATTTATACAAGAAAATTTAATTCCATTCTTTCTCTAAGCTCACAGTTCTCCAGTTTAACACATATGGAACTACATGGACAAGTCCTGAGCTTTAGTTTAGTTTGTCCCCACAGACATGGCTACATCTGAAAACAGAATAATACTATGTTGTCCCTAAGCCACTTTGTCATTTCCTTGGGAGAATAAACACCATGATAGTAGAACAGATCAAGGCTATATTCCACAGATTCTACAGATGTCTAAGCAGTGAGGGTCACCAGGGCATGGACAATAGAATGTTCAGTCTTTGAAGAAAACTTTGACCTGTGTATCTGACAGAGGTTTTATGTTAAATTATGTGCTAAAAGACATGAATTACACCTGTGCCAAAAGTTGTAAATATAGGGTATTTAGAGCTTACTAGTCCACAACTCTGAAACCAGTCAGAAGCCCCATTCAATGTGTGACTATGGTTGTTTTACATCACACAGTTAATTCTCTTCCATTCTCTGCAACCTTATCTCTTCATGTTTTTGAAGGAGTTCCATTTCTATGGCAGTTTCTTTCTTCACTTAGCAAAGTTTGAAACTAATTTATTTCTTATGACTTTATTATGAAGCATGTGCTACATTGTTATTTCCTTTTAATATAGCAGACACAAACTTTACAGAGTCATGCCTATTCATATTGGAGTCAAGTGACTTATTCAAGATTAAGGAACAACTCAAACTGAATCAAGGATATTCCAGGAACTAAGGAAGTATTTGATAAACAAAAAGATGGTGACTTGTGGAAAGGCTGAAGATAGAGAACAATATGAGTGACAGTATCAAGCAGAATACCAGATTATAACCTAACACAGAAAATAACTCCCTCTCCAAAATATCTAGAGTACTTCAAATGCTCACACAACTACACCAATGAGAGAGAGGGGATGAATGTCTCATACAGAAAACTTTCAAATAGTTTATTTAGTGTAGATGAATTTCTAAACAGTCTCATTAAATAAGAAACACAGAGCCAAATACAGAGTTAAAGCCAAAAAGATCAGAGCAAGAGCCACCTAACTTTAGCTTACCATCAGCAGTAGCTTCCCCCGAGACAGTGTTTCTTCCTGTCTGACTTGTGCTTTTATTGCCTTTCTGTTCTGCCTTCTCATTAGCTCTAAACCCAACCACATGAGTTCCTCATCACTACCTGTCTGTACAGACCTCCAGGTCTCTATGGTTAGTACTGGGGTTAAAGGTTTGTGTCACCACGCTTGGCTGTGTCCTTGACCACACAGAGACTTTGCTTGCCATGTGATTGGATTAAGGGCATGTGCCACCGCCACCAGACTCTGCTTATGGCTCACTATGACCTCTGATCTCCAGGCAAACCTTATTTATTAACATACAAATAAAATCACATTTCAACACAAATAAAATATCACCATAATTTAGTATGAGTTATACATTTCTCCAAGAAATGGAAACTAATATCCCATTCCTCCTTGTTCTTCATGATACGGTATGGACTATGCTTGCTTCATAAGACACCAGTATGAAATTAGTTGCACCAGAAAGCATGACTTTAGTGGAGGAAGATATTGTCTTGGCCAAATAGATGATCAAGGTTAGCAGTGCGAATAAGTTTCTTATCCTTGACATGATGTGTATGAATAATACTTCACCTCTGCATACTTTTTCTAAAATATCTGTAATTCAAGTTGGAAATGAAAAAAATCATTGGACAAACTCAAATTGAGAATATTCCATAAAATATTCATAAATGTACCATAAATAATGGTCTAAGAAATTGACAGTAAGGATAGCTGGGAAAACCTATTGAAAGTTCTTTGGACAATCATCACATTTTTTTTTCATGAAGGTGAAACTACTCAAAAGTAAAAAGTGGAGAAAAATAAGGAAATTTCAATATGAATACTAGAGTATGCCTGCATGTTCACAGACTTTTTTTAAAAACATAAGATGGGTTTTCTGTTATTTATCTGTGAAGATTTTTTGGGGGGAAGGGCGGTTGTTTCTTTTACATATTACAATGTGCACTGCTCAGCACATTCAGAAGAGATGGATGCTTACAGTGTAAAGCAAGTTAAAGAGCACCCAGCTCCTTGCCTTATATAACATAAACTCTCAGTATATATTTCTCCATTCATTAAGTAGAATTGCAAATTATTTTTCCATGGATTATGGTACCTATAACTTTGTTCTAGTTTCTTGCATCTTAAGTAGATTAGTGCAACTGAAAGACTTTAAAATGTGAAAATATTTTAAACATTGAGAACCATATCAGTAAGGATCAATAATAATGTAGATTAGTCAGCTGATACACTAAGTCATTCAGTGAAGTGGTCTCTCAGTTCATCCTGGAGGAAATTTGAGAAAAGTCCATTTAACCACAGTGATTGGAAACAATGTTAAGGAACACAAGACATGAATGGAATTGATAAGAAAGAAAACTGAGTCTTTCATATCAGTCTGAGAAGGGGAGTCTGAGAAGAATAATTCCCCAGATGTCCCCATGAATGCCTTAGGCTATCATAGTCTGATGTCATTAACTATTAGGTTCATTCAACTAATGAACTCTCCTTGCTCTGATTAATTTTATTTCCCTTGTAGATTCTTTTTAGTGAAGGGAGCACACTCTTGGGTCACTTTGCTCATTATAGTTCTCATGACACATTTGTAAATTTGCATTCTAGTTCACTCACTGGATTCTTGGGAATTTGAGTAACCTAGTTTTCTTATTTGGGAAACGTGGTGAAATCTTATTACCTATTTCACACAGTAATTTTGAAATTAGAATTGTTGATAAATTCAAGTGTGGAGCATAGTCTAATGCCACACAGAGCCTATTCACAGACATGTTATTATTGAGAATTGGTTATTGCTGCTGCTGTTATGGAGTCTCTTTGTGTCTCCACTGTGAATTTAAACCAGTCTGACAAAACTGAACTCCTTCACCAGAAAATTATGTGAATCAATGTTTCAGTCAGCCTCCTCCTTTGATAGAATGCATCTCTGCCTGACCTGCCCACTGGTCAGTTGTCTTGCTCCTGATACTTTTTGTCTCCAATTTCTCTTTACATCCTCAGCATCTGAAACTGTAGGATCCTAAACACACAGGACAGCTAGTAATGAGCAGATGAGCTACATTATAGGCATCTCTTAATTCATCATTGAAATGAGGCACTTCTAAACTGGAGTGTCAAAGTTGTTTAACCAGCAGGTTTAACAGCTGCGATAAATGGTGTGTGTGATTTAAATTTGAGTAGAATTGTGTTTAATTGAAAAATTGGCCACTGCATGGAAGTTTCACTGCAAAGATGATGACATTGAAAGACTGCCAAGGGTACAAAAATGTGAACGAGAGAGCCACATAGGTTAATATTTCATGAGTTAGTCAGTGTTTTATAAAGCAAGGTTTTGGAAAATATGATCCAAGACTATCTTCAGCAGAATCATCCTGTGTCAGTCTGTTAGCATCAGAGGACTTCTATCGGACCTCAGAATTCCAACAAGAGATTTCAGGAATTCACAGGCTTATCAAGGATCATGGGTAATTCTAATATCTCCTACAGTGTGGTTTTGCTTTATAAATCAAGAGTATGTGTTGTTGCCAAGGGGTCCACAGCTTTTATTCACATTGGATGTGACTGTCTAAATCTAAAATTTAAAGTGTATTTGGGGAGAAAACAGGAATAGTATGAGATGATGCTCGATTGTTATGCCTAATTAATCAACATTTACAGTAAAATCTTTTTATAGTACATTTTGTAAGCGAAACATTGTACTCTGCACTTTAAATAACTGGTGTTTTAATTATATAAGCCTTTTTGATATGAAAGTTTATTCAATTTGAATGCAAATAACTATGCCACTGGGTCTCTGTCTCTATTACTAGATTCAGAGCAATTCAACCAACTCTCATATCTGTTTTTCACTTGTTGGATCTTTCTGTTTGAAGTTATTTTTCTTTCAGAAAAGATCACATTCAATATGTATCAGAATTAAGCTCCAACAAGCTTAATCTCATTGATAAGTAGCTTGATCTGATTAATTTTCCCAGGTATGCACATGATAAAAGACTTGCTTCATTCTTTATTCAAAATTTGCAGTCCTTGAACTATTCCTATGAATCTTGATGCATATTTTTGTGTTTCTCAAAAATATTTGTTCTAATAAAAATGTATTTGGTTCGTTTATTTACAATAAAACTTCCTCTATAATTCCAAGAAAACAGGACCTATCCCAAAAGGAAGCCACTGAGTATAGTCTTGAAGAGAATTTTCTTATGACTCCGCTGAAGAGTCAAGCTTTGGGTCATAGAAACCTGAAATATATCATTACCAATGTGACCTGGAATATAGTCTCTGACATTTCTGAACCTCTGGTTGCATGCTAATGAAGTGGGTTGATGAAACGAGATGATATTTGCAAAGGTCCTGTGCATCACCAAACAAAGAATAAAAGCTAAAACAATGTGCAAAGGATCACTGAAAGTACTGAACCATTCCTGGGAAGATGGACCTGCCTTTAGCTCTACGTCAGAGTGCAAAGGTCTTCCTTTCCATCACAAAGCATCCCGACTCTTCAGAACACCGAAACCATCACATCACAAAGAAAATGGGATATAAACCATTTAGTGGCAGAGCTAGAATGCTTAGTAATGTCATGATTTTGAATTGTAAAGTGAATAAGAATATTATTAACTATGGTTGAATAAAATTTGACTACTTAAAGAAGGCTGCGAGAATGTCCTTGGATAGAAACAAACTTCCATTTCCTGTGTTGTTTTCATATTTGACTACATTTCCTGCCTCCACTTTCATTTACAATCAATAAAATTTGTTTCTACTTTTTATATTATTGCATAAATAATTTTTCATTAACATTTATATTTTCACTAAAAAAGAAACAAGTGTTATTTACTTCGATGAAAGGAACAACTAGAGATTATTAAGCCCAGTTAAAAATATTTATTAGAATATTTACAGTGTCTTCTAAAAACCAGGACAGTTTAGGGCAATGGTTCTCAACTTGTGGGTCATGAATTCTTTGGGGAAGGGCGTCAGTGACCCTTTTGCAAAAGTTGACTTAAGACCACCAGAAAACACAGATATTCACATTACAATTCAAAACAGAAGCAGAATTACACTTATGGAAATAACAATGAAAATGATTTTTTTTTGGTTGGGCTCACCTCAACATGATAAACTCTATTAAAGGGTCATAGCATTAGGAAGGTTGAGAACCACTGGTGTAGGGGGAAAGGAATGTAAACCTTTTCCTGATTAAACATTGTTTTCTGTCCCCTACTAAATGTATTTAATTTTGATGATTTGGATTTTTACAAAATAAGATTAAAAGAAAGAAAATATTTCCAGGATATTAAACTGGTGTTATTTATGTGGAATGACTATGTTCTTTTTTTTAAATTTTGAATAGTTGGTTTACCATATTTATTTAAATATTTAAATTTAAATATCAAAAGGCTAGAAAACCTACTTCACAGGAGTTTTCATTGTTCGGAAAAAACTCTTAGTTATCAGAAATAGGAAAATAAGATTGATTTCATAGTTATTATAGATATAAATTACACCATATTAGAAGTCAATTTCCCTATAATAAAATGTGTGGACCCATAGTAAGTCTGGGCCAGAGATTAGAAAATGCAAATAGAGTACAGGAAAGAAAAATAGTGTATTGGGAAAACTGCATGACAGTTAGTGTTAGAGGCTAGAGCCATGACTCAACAGTGAAGAGCACTTATTGCTCTTCCAGAGGACCTGGTTCTATGACCAACATCTACATAGCAACTAACAACTGTCTGAAACTCCTGTCCCAGGTGACCCAATGTTCTCCTCTGCCCTGCTGGAGCACCAGGTACACATGTGGTACACAGACACTCATGCAGGCAAAGCACTTACACACATAAAAATAATAGACAGATTTTCAAAAATAAAAATAACACCATTTTAAAAGTTATGAGAGATATGGGAAGTTTTCCTGTATTTTTCTTCTTTTCTATTTTGCTTGCATTAAATGTTTGCATTCTATTTGTAATATATTTATTATTCATTCGTGTGTGAGTGTGTGTGTGTGTGTGTGTGTGTGTGTGTGTGTGTGTGTGTGTGTTATGCATGAATATGCAGAGGCCATAGAAAGATGTTGGTTGTCCTATCACTTTCCACCACATTGCTTTGACACGGGGTCTTTCCTGAACCTGGACCTTGCTGTCCTTTTGTCTGTGCTGGATGGGAAGCCCCAGTAACCCCCTCTTTGCCACCATCTCCTCCATTCATTGTCTGTGCATCTTGGGAGCTCAAACTCAGGTCTTCATATTTGTGCAGCAAGTGCTCATATTCACTGAGTCATCTCCCTCGCCCCAAATGTATCACTTAGAATCTATTTTGTCTTATTTTTATTTCATTAATAATGTTTACATTTTTAAAATTTCTATTTATTTATTTACTTTTCTATTATCAGCTTGATACAGTACAAATTCTTTTTTTTTGTGTATGTGACATTGAAATCTGTTGGGTTTTTTTTGCAATACAATTCAGTTCTACATATCAGCCACGGATTCCCTTGTTCTCCCCCCTCCTGACCCCTCACCTTCCCCCCAGCCCATCCCCCATTCCCACCTCCTCCAGGGCAAAGCCTCCCTTGCCGACTGGGATCAACCTGGTAGACTCAGTCCAGGTAGGTCCAGTCCCCTCCTCCCAGGCTGAGCCAAGTGATCCTGCATAGGTCCCAGGTTTCAAACAGCCAACTCATGCAATGAGCACAGGACCCGGTCCCACTGCCTGGATGCCTCCCAAACAGATCAAGCCAATCAACTGTCTCACCCATTCAGAGGGCCTGATCTAGTTGGTGACCCCTCAGCCATTGGTTCATAGTTCATGTGTTTCCGTTCGTTTGGCTATTTGTCCCTGTGCTTTATCCAACCTTGGTCTCAACAATTGTCGCTCATATAAACCCTCCTCATTCTTGCTAATTGGACTCCCAGAGATCTACCCGGGGCCTAGCCATGGATCTCTGCATCCAGATCCCTCAGTAGTTGGATGAGGTTTCTAGCACGACAATTAGGGTGTTTGGCCATCCCATCACCAGAGTAGGTCAGTTCGGGCTGTATCTCGACCATTGCCAGCAGTCTGTTCTGTGGGCCTCTCTAGCACTTTGCTTCTTCCTATTCTCATGTGGTCTTCATTTGTTTACTTTTGTTTTATTAAAATGTTACTGACTATGAAGAAATGGAGTTCATTATGACATTTTCATACATACATAAAAGTACAGCAATACAGATGTATGAATATGGCCAAACTTATTTTGTTAAGGTAAATTCTTAGAACTAGAATTATTTTATTATGAGAAAGCTTCTAACCTTTGTTATAGGCTGCTAATAAAAAATATCCTCCATGTTGCAACTTCTTACTGTCATAGTGTCTGAAACACTATTCTGAGAATGTAATCGTTAATACTTAACATACTACTTAAAAATTATTGAAAATTATGTAAATAAAATGGCCATTTTATTTTGACTATGTTTACACATTGTTAACATGACACTAAGTACTGTTAGTAATTTGTAATTTTGCAAATTATTTATAAACAATAGCCCTTTTATACTTGAGAATTAGCACTTATACATCTATATGAGTCCTCTATTTTAAAAGCACAATTTTATGAGTTAAAATCACTGCAAATGTTTTTCCACATTTGTCATTGGCATTTAAATGTTTTAATAATTCTGAATATAAATGTGTATATTATATATTTAAATTTTTCATTAGGCAAATATTTCAAGTGTGAGAACATAAGATCTCCTTGGACATGATATGGTGATATTTTATTTGTATTAAAATGTTATTTGTATGTTAATAAATAAAGTTGCCCAGGGTCAGAGCTATTAGCAAGCCATAGGAAAGCAGGGCAGTGGTGGCATACACTTGTAATCCCAGCACTTGGTAGGCAGAGCTAGGTAAGTCTCTGTGTGTTCAGGGATACAGCCAGTATTGGATACACATGCCTTTAATTTCAATACCAATTATAGAAAACCTGGAGGCCTATACAGACAGGCCGTGACGAGGCAGTCATGTGGTTGGGTTTACAACCAATGAAAAGGCAGAACAGGAACTCTATATAAAGACTTTAACACAGGGGTAGCTCTGGTTTGGAGAGGTAGGACCACCGCAGGAGGAAGGGTAAGGTTTTAGCTCTTAGCTCTTTCTTCTTTGCATTGGTTCTGTGTTTGTTATTTAATAAGAAGGTTGGTTACATCTACAACATGAACTTTACTTATTGGATGAAACTCTAGTTCTAGCACCTGATATGTGCTTAGCACCTAGAAAATTCTCGGTAACATTTTAAGTGAATGCCTACTTATAAGTATAAAATATTTGGTAGTTAATAACTCTGAATAAGATAGAATTCAACTATTAATTGCTTTAGATAATCCTTATCTAAAACTTTGTTCTTAGACATCATTAATTATAAGTACTTTGAGATAAATTGCTCTGTTTTACTTAATAAAGTTTCTTTTCATGCATATCTGTAGATATGAATTCAGTTCAAAGAAAAAGAACTGACCACTTACATACTTTCTCCTCCAAATCTTTATCTTTATGCAAATCCATTTTTATAATTATTGACTGTCTACTCTGCCACAGAAATATCTGTGACATAACAATCATATTTTTCAGTTTTTGGTGGTTCTAGTAAACTTAGATAGAAAGAGAATTTGTTAGATGTACAGTATTGGCACACAGAATAACCAGACACAGGAGCAAGATGAAAGTAGAATGATCGTAAAAGTCAACATGGGAACAGTGAAATTATGGCCAGAATGATAAACCCAAGGACTGTCATTGCTGATACTATGAAATAGATGTATTTCTTCTTTTGTTTCTGTGAAGAAAAAGATTCAGAAATGGTATCACAAACAATTAGACAATAAACATCCCATGTTTCCCTTTAATCTTTAGAAAAAGGAAGAAAAAAAATTCCCATGCTCATTCTAGCTTCATGTGACATGATGGCACACCACATAGCAATGACTCAATGGGCTACTGAAGTTGAACAAAAATAATGACAAATATTCTACAGATATGTAAATAACTTTTTGTCACCATATAGAAGAAAAACAGCTATTATTAAAAGTCATGACATTAATACTATAACTGAAATTGAAGATATCCAGAATGAATATATAAGAATGAATCATGTACTATACAGTATGTGAGGGATCATCTTAACTGACTTAATGATGTGAGAAGACTCAATCTGAAAGTGGACATCAGCGTTCTCTGGTTTTGTGCCCTGGGCTGTGTAAGAGGAAAGCATGTTAGTTGAGCACTAACCATGCATGCACTTATTTTCCTCTGTTCTTAACTATGAATGTACTGGTACTAGTTACCTTAAGCTTCTATCACTGTGACTTCACCATGGTGAATGACTACAATGTGGAGTTGTGAGTCAAAATAAATATTCTCTCTCTAAGTTGCTTTTTGTCAGAATATTTTATTACAGAAATGGAAATGGAACCAGAACACTAGGTTACTTAGCTTATATCAACTACTAACATACAAGTTCTTCTCAAGTAGCTTATCTATATAGCCTAGGACTAAGTTTAAATTTATGTGTGATGAGGTCTAGTCTCCAATAGTATGTTATGTCTTATGTCCACTGTATCTTTAGACTCCAATTTCTATAAAGATAGACTTTTTCCCATAAAAAATCCACTAGGAACCTTTTTCTCCTTTTGCTGAGAAAACTCTTTCTTCATAAGTCTCCATAATTTTGAATATTTACATTTAGGAATGTTAAAGGATTCGATGATGAAAAGTGAAGAAGCCTTTGAGGTACCTTTATATGTTTCTAGATATAGCAATTTTAATGGCCACTGATAAAACTGGATGGTAAATAATCTTCAGAGATTAACATTGAAAACTGACTAGTCTTCTGTGTTTATATGATTTAATTAGCATTAAATATTTTAGGCTGAAACCTGCAGAATATTTAAATGAAGAGTCATGAAAACTTTCTTCCTGCAAAGCAATGACAAAAATCTTCCAACTACTTCGAGAAATTTGACAAGTTCATGCAAAATGTGTAGAAATATTTGTAAGACAGTTAGACCTCTGTATGTACTGCTATAGTTTGAGGTTTCACAGCCTGTGACTAATTTCTGTTAGAGCAGATTTGCAAGATAAGTGATCTCAATATTGAAGAGAGAGAATGTGATGTATAAAAATTCTTGGGAAAACTGACTCTTGCAAGTGCTATCAAAAACAATTTTAACTTGGTGACAGAAACCAGAGAATGATAACAATGTAGCTGTCTCTAGATTATGATGCTCATTATCATGATTATCAATCAGGGTATGAGATAGATCATCATCTCAAATAGAAATTTAAGCAAAAGAGAGAGAGAATTGACATATTCCTCTATATGTTCCTATACACTCAGATCATAAGAAAGATGGAATATACTTGGAAGAGACCACAGAAAGATAGCTACCTAGTCATCTGTAACTTAGCAGGGGACCTTTTACTCATAAAGTTAAAGCATAGGTATAATTGTAAACTACCTCAACTTTGCATGTAGTTTTAAAACAATGTACACATTCATCAGCCAAGTGTGAAAGCCATAATGGCTTGAGTTATCTAGATACAACCTCTGATCAATTATTGACTGAACAATTAGCTGTGCTCAATGATAGCACATCTATAATAATAAGGATGGCTGTCCTTATAGAAGACACAAATTCTACAGAATTAGATCAGAAAACACTAAAAAATAAGTACAAATTAACATTCACTGAGGAAGGAATGAAAATTTAATGGATACCTGCATATCACATAAGCCAGCAAGTGCATGTGTGTACATGTGTGTACAATTTTGTGTGTGTGTGTGTGTGTGTGTGTGTGTGTGTGTGTGTGTGTGTGTGTGTAAATGAAAAGCTCACTAGGAGAAATCCAAAGCATACTGGCATGAATAAAATAAATGATTAAAAAGCTGAAAATAAATCATTCCTGATTATTGAATATAAAGAATAAACAGGACAAAATATAAAAAAATATTTTAACAGAGTGTCACAGATATTTGGATACCACTAAATATATAAGCATACATCATTTTAGAATGAAAATAGAAAGAGAAAAGCATAAAAAGAAGAAATATTAGCTGGAAATTTTCCAACTTGACCAAAAATAACTCTAATCTATACATTAAAAAAATCAGTAAATTCTAAGATTAACTTAAGCACACCATGATCAACTGTAGAATGACAAAAAGAGAGATCTGAAAATAATAAAATAAAATGACTTATTGGATGCAAAGTATACCCAACAAATGGTATTTGTCAAAAATAGCAGGTTGTGTGAAAGGGCTTAAAGATATCAGTTATAACAACAATCAACCAAGAATTCTATGTTCTAAAAAATTTTTCTTCAAAGACTGAAATAAAAGTAATATTTACTAAAATTTTAAATTAGAAAATTTAAAATTCTAGTGGAAATGAAGTACTCTGTGTAGAAACTAAGTTCTACGCAAAGAAATAAAAATACTTCTAAAGGTTTTGTGTAGATGACCACAATATATAGAATAATTCTTTTTAATCTTTTTTCTCTAAAATTGCTTAAAATGAAGTTCCAAAGCACAATAGTTTTAAACCTATTTTAAAGTATGCAATACATTGGTTTATATAAACTTAATTAAAATAATAAAAAAGAATTCCCATATTTTTCTAGCACATCTTTTTGTCAGAATCTATTTTATGTAACTTTAGAAAGAGTAAGTAGAGCAGAGGAACATATGGCAAAAGACATATATCATAAGACAAAATGAGAGACATATAGCTATCCGTTTTAATAATTACATTAAACAGAAAATGATTGAACACCCCAATTTAAATGAAGATATTGTTCACATAGACAGAAACAGATGATTCTCATTTTATGGAGAGTAAACGCTTCCCTGAAAGTTTATATCTTGACAGTTTGGTACCTGAATGGTAATGCTTTTGGGAGACGGTTGGATTATGTAAGAGCTAACTTCTTCAGCAGATTAGATAGAGCTCTCATGATCCAATCACCACAGAGAAGAGCCAGTATCTGGAGTCCAAACTTTCAACACATAAGCCTTTTAATGGAATTAACTTATTGATGAGTTCTTAGCTAAATCAGTTGTTAGGAAATAAGGCCTTTTGAACAAAGTGGGTTGTATCTTGTTTCTGGGTCCATTCTGTGCACTTTTTCTTTGTCACCTCAAGGTGAGCACCTTTCTTTTGTCATGCCATTCCATGTTGATATTCTACTACAGCACAAGCCCAGGAACAATAGAACACAGGGACAAGGGAATGAAACACCGATGACAATGAGCCAAAATGAAACTTTTTGCCTTGTTTTCATTGAGTGTTTTGCTACAATCATGAAAGTGGTGACTACAGAAAATTGGTAGGAGAGAAGTGGAGTCACTGTTATAATATGCTTGAGAATGAAGTCCAGAGGCATTTGAAACTAATTACAAGAGAAATTTCAAAAATTTTAGAGAAACAGAATAGGAAAGTTTAGAATGGTGTAAATCTTAATGACCTATTCTGATGTGAACTCTGATGACCACAATGCCAGTAGAAATATAGAGAGTGCACTGTCTGTGAGATTTCACCTGGAAATGATCACTCTGGAAATTAGTCTTTTGTCCATGGTGCTATGTTCGGCCAAACTACTGGTCTACATTTTAAACTCTCTCAGGGGAATTTGTGGGCTAAATTTAGTTACTGATCTGGAGTAAGTAATTTTAACACAGCCTGAGACTGACTGTTTTTAGCTGGAGTTACAGTAAAAATCAGAAGTAGAAAGCAGAGTAGTGGCATCTGAAGAATTGAAGTGTGGTCAGCAAGAGATTATGTTTCAAGTTAGGTGTCACAGAAGGGTCAATTGCTAAAGAAACTAACACTATTTGAAGGAAATCAAGAGCTCTGCATGAGAACAGCAAGAAGGATGTGGATAAGGCATGCAAACATTGGCAAGACCCCATCCCAATCTCTGACTCAAGAGTATAGGAGAGTAAAATGTTTTGACAGCTTTGTGTTGAAAGAAAAATTCTGGGATGCTGAAACACCAAAGAAGCATCCAGACAACCAGAATCTGCTGCAGCCTTGATCCAAGAGGGACAAGGCACAGTTTGAGACAGTTTGAGTTGCCAGTAGACTACTTAATTGTCCACATGGTATTTACTTCATAAGAATGTAGAAAGCAAGAACTGAGGTGTTGTGAAGCTTCCACACAGATATCTAGGGAAGGCCTGTGACATCATACAGAGTGGGAGTCCACATGGGCAGCCTGAGAGGTCTATACACAAAACTTAGAGAGTAGAGTCAAAGCTGCAGACACTTAGCATAGCTAGCCCAGGAAAAGAGGCCAATTGGGCTACTACTGGGCAAGGCCATATAAGCAGAGCTGATCAATTCTTTTGGAATTGATAATGAATCTGTCTTTTCTTCAGGTCAGTTGCTCTCAATCTGTGGGTTGCAACCCCTTTCCGGTCAAATGACACTTTCATCGGGGTCAAGTAAGAACATAATTAAACACAGATATTTACATTACCATTCATAAAGCAACAAAATTATACTTATGAAGTAGCAACAAAATAATTTTATGGTTGGGGATCAACCACAACATGAGGAACTGTGTTAAGGGATCTCAGCATTTAGAAAGGTTGAGAGCCACTGCATAAGTGCAAAACTTGAAGCTACAGTATTTAATGTTTTCTCTTTTGAGTTTCTGTCTTGTTTTTTTGGTTTCAATTCTCTTTGTGTCCTTTCATATCTTTCTTTGTATTTTGGAAGTATGCAACTTTTTTAATTTTATAAGTATTCATAGATAGATGTTTGCTTTGGAGTTTTTGTTGTTGTTTTTGTTTTTTGTTTGTTTGGTTTTGTGTTTTTTAGAGATACTAGTGTGTTTAGAATTTGGGGAAATCTCTGGAAATAGACAAGAAGCTTCATTTTAACTCATGAAATAGATGTGAGTCTTGAGGGCCTAGAACACAGGAATGTGGTTTTATAGGACATATTTTGGGGGTGACTGGCTAACGAGGGTGCTAACTTCATCATTAACCCACTATGAGTTTAGAGCTGAATGACTTTTTCTGAGGTAGAGTCTGACTGGAAGGGTAAATCACTGGAAGTGGGACTTGAAGAGGAAATTTTGCTTCAGGGCTGTATCTTTTGTCTCTTCTCTTTCCTAGCTCTCATGAGGTGAGTAGCTTGCCTTTACCATGTCTTTCTGACAAGACCAGAAAATTGTAGCCAAGAAACCATGCATTGAAACTTATGAAGACATAAGCCTAAATTAGTCTTTCCTCCATTAATTCATTTAAACCAATTATTTTGTTACATAGATAAAATGTGACTAACACAAATATCAAAATATATATGATGCACAAGACACACAACTTTAATTCATAGAAATAGATAGGAAGAAAATAAAGGGTTTCAGCTTGGTTAGCCTTTGAAATAGTAACTGTACTAGATGTAGAATCATTACACAGTTCCATACAAAGCAAACATTAATGGAATGTATTAGTAAAGATTTAAATTCCATATGCCTGTAATATCTAAGAATACAATCATAATAAAAATGGGGGTTTCCATGTACATCCACATAATTATGATCAGTATATATTTTCACTAAAATCTAATGTTTATTTATTGATATATTACTTCCTATAGTAATCGTTTTTCAATGTAGATTAAATTTAACTACATTAACACCTAAGTATTCTTCTTTTTTTTTTTTTTTTGGTTTTTCAAGACAGGGTTTCTCTGGGTACTTTTGGTGCCTGTCCTGGATCTCCCTCTGTAGACCAGGCTGGCCTTGAACTCACAGAAATTTGCCTGGCTCTGCCTCCCAAGTGCTGGGAATAAAGGCATGTGCCACTGCCACCTGGCAACACCTAAGTATTCCACATATTAACTGAGAATATGTAATATACGTATTATACGTACTGTAATGTAATGTGATGTATTGAAACATGACATTTATCACATATTCACAGTTAACACCTAAGCATCCTACATATTAACTGAGAATATGTGATATATGTCATGTTTCAATACATCACTTTACATTACAGTACGTATAATACAATGATTAAATGAGGATAAATACAGCTGTCTACTGAAATATTAAACATTTAATTATGAGGAAATCTTTCAGTATTTTGAAATCTAAGCATATAATCATTATGATAACTTGACAAAATATATCTGCTTCACTGAAACAATCTCGTTTTGGGAGATCTTTAAGATATGAAATTTTAAGAATTGTAAATGTTACTCTAGTACACTCTTAGTCCTTTCATTTTGGTGTTCTTAAGGCTCATGTGAGAAGGGGCTTTGCATCCACATCTAAGGTTAAACACAGGTTCCATTGCTGTAATAGTCCTCGAAACTTGGAAAGAAGAAGTGATAGGTAGATGCTGAATTTAGGGCTAAGAATTCCACCCTCAAATAATGTCTGCATTTAGACCAGTTCTGAGCTTTGTATTGCTGTCATCCACTGAAAAGGAAGCTTCTATGATGAGGGTGAAGGGCTTAGAACTGCAGTGAACCTGTGGTTATCAAGACAGCCATGCCTGTTCTTTCTTTTTTTTTTTTTTTTTTTTTTTTTTTTTTTTTTTTTTTTTTTTTTTCAGACGGGATTTCTCTGTGTAGCTTTGCACTTTTCCTGGATCTTGCTCTGTAGACCAGGCTGGCCTCAACTCACAAAGATCCGCCTGCCTCTGCCTCCCAAGTGCTGGGATTAAAGACGTGCACCACCACTGCTCGGCATAGCCATGCCTGTTCTAAAACAGGATATAAAACCTGCTTTATTTGACTACCTCTATTTCAAACCAGTCTTCCTTACAGGGAGAGGTTAATGTTTATGTGATGTTAGATGAATATCTTATCAGAAAATAAAAAGTAGAAGATTCAAGTTATAACTGTTTGTTTATCCCATGTATTGAGCGCACTAAAGATTAGAGAAATAGAAAACAGCAAGGAAGAAGTTGAAGTCTTGCAGTATTTCTCAAATTCTAGGCAATGACTTTCATAACTACCAAAGAACATCATCATTGTTGTACTTGAGTGAAATTAAAAAAGCAAGTGATGTTTATCAATCAGTGACACTGTTGCCTCACATGAGGCCCAGACCTGGAAAGTTGCCATACTTATAAGATATGTACTGTGAATTTTTGAAGTTTAGTGAAACAAAATTTAGTGTGATGATTTATGAGTTGCAGCCAGTACACCTTAGTGTCCAAAACCAAGCAATGTGATGGAAACATAAAACTTGAGCTTGCTTTAATTTATCCCCTCCTGGATAGGTCTGTCCCTGGTTTTCAACAAAATGGTCAGCTTAAGAAAAGTAGGGAAGTAACTAATATCTGAGAGATTATAAATTTCTTGAATAAAAATATTTTATTCTGTTCCTAGTATGATTTAACAGATGTAGTAATGAATGTTTGATTAATGTAGATTGATGTCATACAGTGAGCACAAAGTTGGGAAAAGGGAAGCATTAGAATAAACAGGAATCTTAGTCTTCTATAGGAGATAATCTCTTGATAAGAAAAGACTTCAGAAGCGTTTCTTGAAGAAGCAAAAGAGTTATAGCTCTCTTTAGAACTTCCTAAATGACGCTGAGTTGTGAACATAATTCTATATATGCACTTTACTGCAGCATATGCCTTGTTTCTTCTCAAAAGCTATGATTAAATATGTATGACATTTAATATTTATGTATTAGCACACAGATTGTAAAAATGAGAACAGGGGCCACTTGCAAAAATTAGTAACTGTTCACTATTAGAGTCCTTAGTTCTAATGAATACATATGCTTGTTTTCCAAGGTCCATTTGCCTTACTTCTTTTATATTACTGTTGTTCTATTTTTTCATTTTCATCACAAAGCTGAATCTTGCAGAGCTTTTAAGTGACCAAAAGAATGTAGTTAATGGAATTTACGATTAACATCAGACACATACCTGTACCTGAAACTGATGTTAGTTTTTGACTAGTTTAAAATGTCGTAATTTCTTTAGGCACATCTTTGAATGTTTTGTATCCTAATATAGCAGAACAAGCAAACTCCTTTCTGTAGCAAGCTGGTAATAATGATTACACTCCTTAAATAGAGCTCTTTATAACTAAAGGTCTCTGTATTCTCAAGCTACCTGGTCTGCCTTGGGACCGTATATTCAATTAAGTATTTAAGTAAATCATAATATAGGAGAGAGAGAGAGAGAGAGAGAGAGAGAGAGAGAGAGAGAGAGAGAGAGAGAAGAGAGAGGAAGAGAGACAGAGACAGAGACAGAGAGACAGAGACAGAGAGGAAGGAGAGAAATAACCTTAATAGCTGGATTGTATGAACATTCCATATTATTTTTCAGCTCTGATAGTTAAACTGGAAAGATAGGAAAGCCTTATTTCTTTTATATTACTATTGTTCTTAAAAAGATTTTTAAATCTAGTTATATGGCCATTGTCTATTATTTATCATCTAAAATGAAAAAAAAGTAGTATATCCTGTTTCTCAGTTTCAAAATATGCAATATTTTCTTTCACAAGATGAACCATATGGCTAATAGATTTTGCAGTACTATAGTCCACCTTATCAATGAAATGCAATCAACACTTTAGCTCACTTTTGACCTAAGATTCCATATGTTTAAGCTTAATAATATAGATTTGAATGTTCTGCTTTGTCTGAGAAAAGTTTTCATGTGTCACATGCTGTTGAGACTCCAAGTTCAGAGCTAGCTGTTCAGTAAGCAGCTATTAATCATCTCAGGGGAAGGTTGTTTTAGGTAAAACTTCAATTGCCTAAATTGGGTAGGTGCCTTGACTCTTTCATGCCAGGGCTCTAGAATCTCTACTGAAGCTTAAACTCAAGGAAAGGACTTTCTCAATGATTTTCTGCTTTTGGATTTCTAAGAAAACTGGCTCACTTACAGATCTGGAGACTTCACTAGCCTAGAGGAACCCTGAAGAAGGAAGAAAAATAACAAAGGTCAGGTAAACAGTTGAGGGGTCCTGCTTCCTGTGTCTCCAAAGAGTGGGGGAGCACAAAATGGTCGAGGCAGTTTGGTTTGATACTTCAGGGAACAGAAACACCTATTGCATCCCAGAACATATAGCAGAGTGCTCTGTGGAGAACGTAAGTAAGCTGTCCTCTTCCACCAGCAGCAAGTGTTTACACAAGCGTATCTTCATTCAAAACCACCTAAGAGGGAAGGGAATCAACTAAGTTTTCTAGAACCAGATTTCAAATCAAAAGGTCTTATTTAGAAAATGTCAATAGCTACCTCCCCCTTCTCTCTCTCTCTCTCTCTCTCTCTCTCTCTCTCTCTCTCTGATGTGTGTGTGTGTGTGTGTGTGTGTGTGTGTGTGTGTGTGTGTGCATATGTGTCTATGTGTGGATGTAATATAGATAATATTTTGGTAATGTCTTTGATAGCTGACTAAATGATTTAGCCATTTATTTTTTTTTCTTTTTTTTTTATTTTGCAATACAATTCAGTTCTACATATCAGCCACGGATTCCCTTGTTCTCCCCCCTCCCGTCCCCCTCACCTTCCCCCCAGCCCCCCCCCCATTCCCATCTCCTCCAGGGCAAAGCCTTCCCCACAGACTGAGTTCAACCTGGTAGACTCAGTCCAGGTAGGTCCAGTCCCCTCCTCCCAGGCCGAGCCAAGCAATCCTGCATAGGCCCCAGGTTTCAAACAGCCAACTCATGCAATGAGCACAGGACCCAGTCCCACTGCCTGGATGCCTCCCAAACAGATCAAGCCAATCAACTGTCTCACCCCTTCAGAGGGCCTGATCCAGTAGGGACCCCTCAGCCATTGGTTCATAGTTCTTGTGTTTCCATTCATTTGGCTATTTGTCCCTGTGCTTTATCCAACCTTGATCTCAACAATTCTGGAAAACAGGACCCCAAGAAAGACATGGGGATCGCCCAATGACAGAGAAATGGAATGAGATCTACATGAACAGCCTGGACATGAGTGGGGGTAGTGAAAGGCGAGGGTCGAGGGAAAGAGCTTGGGGGAGCAGGAGATCCCAGCTGGATCAACAACAGAGAGGGAGAACAAGGAATAGGAGACCATGGTAAATGAAGACCACATGAGAATAGGAAGAAGCAAAGTGCTAGAGAGGTCCACAGAAATCCACAAAGATACCCACACAACAGACTGCTGGCAATGGTGGAGAGACAGCCCGAACTGACCTACTCTGGTGATGGGATGGCCAAACACCCTAATTGTCGTGCTAGAAACCTCATCCAACTACTGAGGGATCTGGATGCAGAGATCCATGACTAGGCCCTGGGTGGATCTCTGCGAGTCCAATTAGTGAGAATGAGAATTTAGCCATTTATAACCAACCCAAATGCTAGGCGGTGGTTGTTCTCATCTTAAAATCCCACCAATAAAATCAACAAGCACAGAGTAGTTGCTTATTGCATAACACAGCTGTAAATAGTTCTCCTAAGTTCTGAAATTGAGGCGACTCTCTATGTGCTCTGTGTTTTTTAGCTGAAAATCTCTACCCGTCTTCTGCAAGTGTCCTTCGACTCACGTGTTTGGGGAAGATATTTTGTTCACTTGGCGCATCCTATCAAAGTCAGTTTATCACGACCTACACAAAAAAAGACTGAGAGAGTCACTGTAGGCGAGAATTCACCTGTCAGCAAACACAATTCTTTACCCCTTAGTGAATGTAATCTTCAAGCTGTTTGCTTCCTTTCTCACTATAGAGAGTTCATTTTTGTCTTTCAAGTCTGGATATCTTCTGCTTACTCTATTTTAAACACTGATTTAATATTAAATATTTGAGGAGTTGCTACCAAACCTGCTGATGGTAGAAAACACTACAAAGGGAATCTGTTTCCCTGCATGAAGGAAAAGAAATCACTGTGTATGCATTTTATTTTGCCCTATTCTCTCTACAACAGAGAGGACCTGATAACAAGAAAAAGACATTTGGTATTCATCTGTATTATAAATACACAGATTTTTCACTTTGTACTTTGCATACAAAGTTACTGTTTTCTTTTATTCAAATTCACTCATATTCTTGTAATGGGGCATGAATAATGCATGTTGCTTAAGCTCAGACACTGAGGCTGAGATGTGGCATTATTTGAGAAATGTTGAAATTTGCCAATCCCAAACTAGTTCTAGTCATCAGGAATAATATCTTGATTACTGCAACCTTGCCATATTTTTATTGCATATATTTTTTTAAATTTTTATGTAAATTTTAAATTTTGCATATATTTGTATTTTAATTATACTCATTCACCTTAACTGTACTTAATGACAATTATAATTATTATATCACATGCATTTGAATAAATATAAAATGGTCCATATATCTTGGGAAAAAGAAAGTTGTTCATGGATTCAGTATAAGAGAACTGTTCAAATTTAACTAGAAAGGGTTGAATACAGGAACAGAAATGTTCCCTGGATCTAAAGTAATTATATCTCAGGAGAATAACATTTATACAGGAACCCCAAATATTCTATCTTACTGACTTCTGGGCAAAGAGTTTTTAAAAATGTTATTTTGTGTGTATAGTTTTGCCTGCATATATGTCTGTGTACCACATGTATGTAGTATCCACAAAAGCCAGCAGTTGGAGCTGAAGTTACTGACAGCTGTGAGTGACCATGTAGGTCCTAGAAATCAAACCTCCATCCTCTTAGTGCTCCTAGCCACTGAACCATCTCTCCAACCCCAAGACCAAGCACTTTTAATTGACAAATCAAACAATGCCATTGCTGAAATTGTATCACATTTTGGGAATTTACTGGCTGTTTCAGGAATGTCATGATTTTTTCTGCCTGCTGGCTTTGGCTTTAGGTACTCTTCCTATTCTTACAAAGCATAATTGGATTTTCTATTTTTATGGTGATCATTTTTATATTCTTTAACCTCTGCTAAGATTGATCTTGCTTAGAACTGAACTGAATGATTAACATTTTGTTATAAAAGGCATAACTTTTCCTTACAGACTTTCTTTTATTCTATGATGTTATTAAATGACATCCTTTTGGAAAGAACAGTGTGCAAGACAGACAGGAACAAACGTTTTGTGTGTAAGTAACATTATTAGCCACAGAGAATCTGAAGTGACTTCAATTCTAAATCATTCTCCCTGTTCAACACCTAGTTGTATTGGTACCATGTTTATGAATCTAATTGTATGAACATCTTTTTTATTATACATAAACATCTGTATAGATGTTTACATCTGTACAAGCATAGACATTTTATTGCATGTCCATCCTGCTACCAAGCACACACCTGCACTTTTACAAAGGAAGACTTACTCTGCTCCACCATATCAGTGGAAAACCTCCATAGTTTAACAATAGTGGGTTACAGCTTGGATTCCACAAAAAAATGTTAATTTTCCTCTGTGATTCATTATTTACATGTATATCATCACACTTAGGTTTGTAAAAAACATTGAGTCAGTGAGCTCAGTGTTGTCTGAAGTTCTACTGAGGTGTGTGTGTGTGTGTGTGTGTGTGTGTGTGTGTGTGTGTGTGTGTGTGTGTTGGCATAGCTCATGAGTTACATCAGTGATAATTCAACCAAGGAGGGTGTTTTGGCTTTGTATTTTGTTTTTATCTTGAAGTTCAGAGTTCTTACCATATTATAATAATAATCATTTTGGTAATGATTATGGTCCTTAATGATATTCCTCTGATAGTAGAATTTCTCATCAATGAGAGTTAATATTCATCCATCTGATTTTATTGTTCAGCAAGATGTATTGAACTTCTTATAAACCATGATGTATGTTAATCAGAGTAAGTAGAACAAAAGAGAAAGTGAGAGGGTTGGAGAGAATGACATGTAGGGGTAGGGGAAAGGATTTTGTAAAGAAACCTATCATATGTAGCTAAAGTAGATAATTTACAACTATACATATATGAAATAATTGTTAGAATTCATGTTACCATTTAAAACCCAAATCTTGTAATAGAAAATATTTATTATTTCCTACAAAAAAGGATGACCCCACCTTAGACTACTAGCAGTAGTGGAGAGGGTGCCTGAACTGGCCTACTCCAGTAATCAGATTGGTGACTACCCTAACTGTCATCATACAGCTTCCATCCAGTAACTAATGGGAGCTGATGCAGAGATACACTGTCAAGTACCATGCTGAGCTCAAGGAGTCCAGTCGAAGAAAGAGAAGAGGGATTCTATGAGCAAAGGGCATCAGGATCATGATGGGGAAACATACAGAGACAACCAAACCAAACTAGTAGGAATTCATAAGCTGTGGAGCCTCCACCGGACTGGACTAGGCCCTCTGCATAAGTCGGACTGGACTAGGCTCTCTGCATAAGTGACACAGTTGTTTAGCTTGATCTGCTTAAGGGATAGTGGGATCAGGATCCATCCCTGCTGCATGAGTGAGCTTTTTGGAGCCCAGTGCTCATAGCCTTGGTTCAGGGGGAGGTGCTTGGACCTGCCTCAACTGAATGTACCTGGCTCTGCTGACTCCCCATGGGAGTCCTTGCCTTGGAGGAGGTAGAAATGTAGGATGGGTTAGGGAGGAAGGCTGGGGTGTGGGAGGAAGGAAGAGAGGTGCACCTGTGATTGGTATTAAAGTGAAAAGAAAATTTCTTAATATTAATAAAAGAGTAAAAAAGAAAACAAAAAGTAAACAAGGTCATCTCCTTAAAAAAAATGGTAACCTCAATATACATTAGCTAATTGTTTTACTTTAAGTGGGGTATAGCTTTGGCTATCTGGCTTTCTGTTTTAAACTAGCATTTTCCATGGCCACTTTCTAAGAACTTCAGGGAGGTTCCTATATACCACCAACTCTGGACATAGGCTGTTTCCATATCCTACATGTTGTCTGTACTAGTGAGGATTTAGTTTAACCAATAAGAGGAAGTAACAACAATGAGAAGATGAAAATAACAGTTCCACCTTTTGACTCTTCTCTGAACTCACTGAACTTGGCTGGCAATTAAATCATTCAGTAAGTACAAGAAAAATCAAGATTAATACAGAATCCTGAATTTAATACACATAAGGGGAAAAGTTGTTGATATCTGATGACTAGTTATAAGTGACTACATAAAAACAAAAAATCCCTGGGCTGTGGGGGGGGTGGAAGAGGGAGGACAGGGGAATCCGTCACTGATATGTAAAATTAAATCAAATTATAAAATTAAAAAAAAATCAATAAAAGCAGTTGTAATATATTTGGCCCATGCTGTATTGCTAGTCTTTGGTTCTTGGCATATTCAATGATACCCTAAATCATCATACTGTTCTCTACCTGAATATACCAATCATAATGACCATTCTGAATTCCAAGGATTATGGATCATTGTCTCAGGTTTTTGAATCTCTATGAGTTCTCATTTACTGAGCACATCTACTGTCTAAACAAAGTATTCAATAATCTATTGATTCTTAGAAGCAATATTCTAAACATCTTTTTGAGGTCAGATAAGTTGAGGTTATTAAAGCTTCAAATGTTCAAAATGTCTGAGATTCCTAATAGCAGAGACATTGTAGAGCTAGGATTAAAACTCAAATCTACCTGCTTTAACCTTGTGGCTGAGATAATAGATTTTTCACCAATATCTGGTCTCTACATCCTTGTGTTAATAAAAGTTTCAGAAGAACAAATAGGTTGGCCATGTTCTTTGTGGCAGAAAGAATTCAAAAAGGCTCCTACTCAGTAGACAGAGTGGAACACTTCTGGCAAAGGCCACAAAGAGAAGCGTGCCCTGTAATCTTCCTCTTGTCACTGGCACTGCTTGCAATATGGTTATGGTAAAGGGAACAACCATAATCAGTATGCACCTAGAAATCAAAGCTGAGTGTTCAGGGAAGCAGAAGTCAAAAACCGGTTCAAAACACTGTCACAAATGTCCCCTGTGCCATCAACATCCTATAAACAGTTGATTGCCTACACAGAATTGTACTAAAGGTATTTATTATTTATTTTTTTTAATTTATTATTTGAGAATTTTGTATGTAAATATGACATGTATTTATAAGATCCAGCACCCCATCCCCTCCAATCAAACTTGTTCCATAAGTCTGTCTCTTCCCCTCCCAACTTCATGTACTCTTTTTCTAAAACCCAGAGCAGTCAATACCTTTGACAGTACCAGGGAATGCTGTGTACACTCTGGGTAGAAAATTCATCACCTATTATACCCAGCTATGAATCCTCACAGATTTTTGAACAGTGTTCTTTTTGTCATTTTGGAACAGTCTGACATTTATCCTAACCACCACGGGGATCTATACTTTAAAACTTAATCAGAATGCAAGAGAAGGCAGTGATTACCTTTGGAAGTATACAAAGATAACTTGAGCTTTGTTTGGTAATTTTACTTAAGGAGTAAAGATGGAGAAAATGATATTCACAATCACCCAAATAATGTGTTGTTAGGCTAGGTAGACCAGTTCACTTCTGAGAAGTGAGATATTAAAACATAACATGAAAGATCCAGACCAATTTTCATACAAGAAGTAAGTAAAGGTTGATATAGAGTATGGAGAGGCTGGGTAGGATATGCCCAGAAGCAGAGGGACCATTTTAGAAATAGAATCTTGCAGTAGAATTAGAAGCAAAAACTCAGATAATTGTCTTGAAAACCTTTTTTTTTTTCAGAGCCTGTTATATTATTTCTTGGTTTCTCACAAATACAGCTTACTTGTACTTTTTGTACTTTTGAAAATGTTACTCATTTTCTTACTTAATAATAATTTGATTAACAATTTCTTTGAATATTAACAGTTGCATTATTTTAATACCCTAACAATATAGCAAGTTGTTTTTAAGAAACTCACTCTTTAGTGTACATTATTGGATTGTCTTTAAAATGCAATTGTCTTGTATTTAAATTGATGGTTTACTGAATGAAAAAATGCAAAAGAGGAGGACAATACTACTCCTAAATTATGGAGAAAAATTTTCTTCTAGATATAAGGGAAAAAGCAGGCCAAGGGAAGTGTCGAGCCTGACATGGCTGGCCAGCTGAACCAGACCATGAGAGAAGAGAGAGGTTGTGGGGCAAGAGAGGAGCCACAGACCAAGAGAGGCCACTGGGCCAAGAGGCCAGAACAACAATCTAGCCAAATTGGCAGAGTTATAAAGGGATTGGGAGAAGGGAGTCAGAAGCCCTGCCCCTAGGAGGGAGAGGTTTAGTGGGTACAAGGTGAGAAGTAAGAAGTGCTGGAAGGAGCCACAGTTATGTAGTGAGACTTGTTTTTTTGAGACTTAACAATTATCATTTTAAATTTTAAATAGGAAGAGTTAGAAACATGACAATCCCATTAGTATCAATTATAGCCAATAAAGATCATAACATGAATGCTATGTTACTGTGTCTTTTTTTAATAAATATTTTAAATTTATAATTAATTTAATTTTCCATATCAGCCAAGGATTCCCCGGTCCTCCCTCTTCCCACCCCCCAGACTTCCCTCCCAACCCACTCCCCATTCCCACCTCCTCCAAGACAAGGTCTCCCCTGGGGAGTCAGCCCAGCCTGGTACATTCAGTTGAGGCAGGTCCAGTTCCCTCCTCCCTATATCAAGGCTGAGCAAAGCAACTCAGCATAGGCCCTCGATTCCAAAAAGCCAACTCATGCACCAAGGACAGGTCCCAGTTCCACTGCCTGGAGGCCTCCTAAACAGTTCAAGATAATCAACTGTCTCACTTATCCAGTGGCCCTGGTCCAGTTCCATGGGGACTCCTTGACTATTGGTTCACAGTTTATGTGTTTCCACTAGTTTGGCTATTTGTCCCTGTGCTTTTTCCAATCATGGTCTCAATATCTCTTGCTCATATAATCCCTCCTCTTTCATGCCCACTGGGCTCCTGGAGCTTTACCTGGGGTTTGTCCGTGAATCTCTGCATCTGCTGCAAATAGATCCATATCAGTTACCGTGCACAAAACTTAAGTCCAAGTGGATCAAAGACCTCAACATAAATCCAGTTACTCTGAACCTGATAGAAGAGAAAGTAGGAAGTAGTCTTGAGTGCATTGGCACCAGAGATCACATCTTAAATATAACACCAATAACACATACACTGAGAGAAACAATTAATAAATGGGACCTCTTGAAGCTGAGAAGCTTTTGTAGGGCAAAGGACACGGTCAACAAGACAAAACGACAGCCTACGGAATGTGAAAAGATCTTTACCAACCCCACATCTGACATAGGGCTGATATCCAGAATATATAAAGAACTTAAGAAATTAGACATCAAAATACCCAACAGTCCAATTAAAAAAATGGGCTATAGAGCTAAACAGAGAATTCTCAACAGAAGAAGCTAAAATGTTTGAAAGCCATTTAAAGAATTGCTAAACATCCTTAGTCATCAGGGAAATGCAAATCAAAATGACTCTGAGATACTATCTTACACACATCAGAATGGTTACTGTGTCTTTACGTCTACTGTAGATCAGATCTAATATCAATCCTTTTAAGTGTATATATGTATGTATATGGGTTTTTGTATTCATGTATGTGTGCATACAAAAAATAATAGAAGCCTGGTTCTGCATTCCTTGAGAGTTGTTTTATGGCCAGAAAGTCCTATAGAGGAACCATGTAGAAAACGATTTGTCAAAATGAATACAGACCATATTGGGAGGTATGGGAAGATTGACTTCCCTCAGTCTTATTGCATCTTGGTATGCAGTGTTTCGTTGATATCACTGGGAAGCCTGCTTTTTTCTGAAGGGAAATGGAGGAGCAATGATTCTGGGGGACAGGGGACATGAGGTGGGGGGATGGAAGATAGAAAGGGAGGGGAGACTATGGTCTGGATGTATTATATGAGAGAAGAATTTTTTAAAAAGTGTAAAAGCAAAAAAATGAAGTTTTTTTTACTTATTGAGAATTTATACAATATAATCTTATTTCTCAAATTTTTTTACATATTTTGTCCTCCAAATAAATAATATATGAAATACTAATAATTCTCAGTGGATTTGATTCTCTAATAATCTTAATTGGGCAATGGATTTTTATTGTAAATAATATAATTTAGAATAGTTGTTCTCAACCTTCCTAATGCTTTGACCCTTTAATACAATTCCTCATGTTGTAGTGACTCCCAATCATAAAATTATTTTTGTTCCTACTTCATTACTGTAATTTCGTTGCTGTTATGAATTGTAATGTAAGTATCTATGTTTTCTGATGGTCTTAGGCAATCCCTGTGAAAACATCATTTGACCACCAAGGAATTGTGACTCACAGGTTGAGAACCACTGATCTAGAGAGAAAATAGGGTCAAACGCATGAGTTAATGAAAACACTACTGTTCTTGTGTTCGTTTTCTTGTTTTTTTCATTCACAGCTCTTTAGAAGAAATCACTTCCAAGAAGCCCTTCAAAATCTTTCCAACTCCTTCAGAATAGTATCCAGTCTTTGGAAAATATAAATGCTAAGGTATAGTCTAGCTGAAAGGTTTCTTTCTGATGTAGGGTCAGCAAATCATACGCTATGGGGTGACAAATTGCACTTTCTAAGAATGTATGCATATTTTAGATCCTGTTACATTTCTTATTCTTTCATCATGACCTAGATTCTCCTCTTTTGATCAGTTGACCTTTTGCTATGTAGTACCTTTAACTGGGAAAGACCTTTATAATCTCTTCTTCAATCAATAGCAAAGAGCAGAGATGCTACTGCATGACTTCCAGAGCTGATTTTAAAATGTAAGGTACTTCCCATCAGCCTTTGTTTCTTTTTCTCATATCTACATGACACTCTAATCCAGGTCATATGGATAGACCACAGGAAACAGTTGTCATTGAAATGGCCTAGTAGGCCTATTCCACAGAGCCAACATCTTTTAGCATGAGAGTGAATGAAAATATTTGCATAGTACCAGTGTCTAGACTTTCAGTCAGTGGGACACATTGTGCTCTAAGGACTCTCGTACCTTAGCAAAGAAATCATAAGTGATAATAAATAATTATTACTGTTTGAAGCTATATAATTTTTTAGTGTTGTAAGTTCTAACAGCTAAGGTGTACCTATGCTAACTGGGCATCTGTTTCTTCCTACCATGGCAGCCAGTGGATTTTAATTTATCCAATGGATGTGGAATTCAGTGGCAGCACTCTTCTAGGCACACTCAAACAATGAATTGCTTCCTTTTTCTCTTTTTCAGTCTTAGTTTCTTGAAAAATAAAGCAAATGTGAAATGGAGATATTTTTTCATTAAATTATTTCTAACACAGAGATCATGTACTGCAAATTAATTTAAAAAGCTGCTATTATTACCAAGAAATAGAATCTATCTTTTTTTGGCTAAAATGACAGACATCCTATTTTTAACACAGAATGTTTTTAAGTACAGAAATGTCATGGTCTATATTATCTGATCATTGACCACATTATCTAATCATATATAAAGTCTCTCAGAAAACTGAACATGGTAAAGAAAGTTACATTTTGCTAATAAGTTTTAAAAATTTGTTCCCATGATTTATCTGTGCATGTTTAATTTGGGGATGAATTAAGTCTTGTTGTGGGTGCCAGATGGACAGAAGGGGTAAGTGTGGCTCTGTTTTTAGGCTGTGAGCAGATGCTGCATTGGGGGTGTGAATCTTTCTCCCCCACACCATGCTGACTCTCAACATCCCATGCAACTGTTCTGCCGTGGGGGATTTCCCCACTGTGGGATGTCCAGTGGGCCTTCCAAGAATAGGCATTTATTTTTGCATTTAAAGACTCCTGATCTCCTAGGACTTGAAGTTAGGAACCCATGTCACTTTTATATATACTTGTACACTCAATGGCCATATTCATTTTATGCATTTTCTATACCAAGCTATAATAGGGAACTTGAATTGAAGGGTTTTGTGTCTCTCTGATCTACTGATGACCTCATTTTCCTTACTAGAGGGAATGAAACACGGTTTGTTCTATTTTCCAATGAGGCATATTTTCATTTTACTGAATGAATATTAAGGACATTTAAAAATGAAGAATATGTCTTCTGTGTGGTAGTGCCATAATATGTCTCTAGCAGGGTTGTAGATAATTAGTATTTTGGCTTTAGATTTAAATCCCAGCAAGTGCCTTTGGTTTGTAAGTAGACACATAAATCATTGACATAGTATAGGGAATCCATAAATAAATCTATGTACTTATATCAAACTGAGCATTGACAAATTCAAGAAAGAAGCACACTGGAGAAAATAACTTACTGGAAAAATAGGCAGATATACACAGAACAAAGAAACTAGACTCCTATGTCTCTCCTTGCACAGATGTCAACTTAGCCAAAGAATTGAAAATACCCACTGTCTCTTAGTACTAGACACAAACCTGGAGGAAATGCTTGAAGACATGTTCTGGGAGAAGTGTTTTAGATATGGTTGTAAAAGTTAAACAGCAAATTTCCTGGATGTTTTGAGTTATGAATTTTTTAGATTTAACATTTTTTGACTGAAAAATCTATTTCTTCTATCATATCTTCAATGTCTGAGATTCTCTCTTCAATCTCTCGTATTCTGTTGAATTTCCTCACATTGCGTTTTCTTTATTGATTCTATTTCCATTTTCAGATCTTGAGCAGTTTCTTTGTTTCTGTCAACTGTTTCATTTTTATTGGTTTTCTTGACATTATTTATGAGATTTATTTATTTCCTCCAATTTTTTTCTTCAATTTCTTTATTTTCTTACTTCCTTTTTATGGACCTCTATCATATTCATAAAATTATTTTAAGGTAGTTTTCTTATGCTTCAGCGGCATTGGAATGTTCAGGTCTTGTTGTTGTAAGATAGGTTGATTCTGGTGGTGCCGTATTACCCTTTCTGTTATTGATTGTCTTTTTACACTGGAGGTTAGGCATCTGGATTTCAGATGATTATAGGTCTAGATGTTGGTTTCTTTATCTTCATTGGATAGGTGTTTTCTTCCTTAGTTTCTGTTTCCTCTCTGGTCTTCTGGCATAAGTGGTCAAGGTTTCTGATAACTAGTGAGTCTTCAGATCCAGTGGGTGTCTCTGCTGGGTTTCTGGGGGCCTTGGGTCTCTAGATCTGTCCTGGCCTCCAGTAAAGCCACAGTCATCTTCTAGGGTCCCTAGAAACAGCCTATCTTCCAGTAGAGCTGCTGGGGCTATTCTTTTGACTGGTGTGGACTGTACCTGGGCCCATGGAGTCTGCCTGAGTTCTGAGGAAGGGTTGACCACAGGGAGGATGATGAGGTGGGTTGGTGGCAGTGTGAATCATGGGGGAGCAAAATCTTCATTGGCACAGGAGACGTCCCAAATAGAACACCAATAGCACAGACACTAAGATTGACAATTAATAAATGGGATCTCATGAAACTGAAAATTTCTGTAAGGCAAATGATACTTTAATAGGACAAAACAACAGTCTGAAGAATGGGAGAAGATCTTCACCAAACCCTCATCTGATAGATGGCTGATCTCCCAAATATATAAAGAACTCAAAAAAAAAAAAAAAACTGGACATCAAAAAAGCAAAAACAAAACAAAAAACAACAAAAAAAACCAAATTCAATTAAAAAATGGGGTACAGACCTAAACAAAGAATTCTCAACAGAAGAATCTCAAATGGCTGAGAAACAAAGAAATGTTCAACATCCTTGACCATTAAGGAAATGCAAATCAAAACAACTCAGAGATTTCATCTTACACCTGGGACTATAGCTAAGATCACAAACACAAGTGACACCTCATGCTGGAGAGGATGTATAACAAGGGGAACACTCCTACATTGCTGATGGGAATGCAAACTTGTACAACCACTTTGGGAATCAATATGGTGGTTTCTCAGAAAATTGGGGATCAATCTACCAGAAGACCCAGCTATACCACTCTTGGACATATACTCAAAGGATGCACCATTACACCACAAGAACACTTGCTCCACTATGCTCATAGAAGATTTATGTAACACAAATTGCTAAACTCACCACAGATTCATTTGTAATAACCAGAACCTAGAAACAGTCTAGATGTCCCTCAACTGAAGAATGGATAAAGAAAATGTGGTACATTTACACAATGGAGTATTACTGAGATGTTAAAAACAGCTAAGTAAATTTGAAAGCAGATGGATAGAGCTAGAAAATTCATCCTGAGTGAGGTAACCCAGACTCAGAAAGAAAAACATGGTATGTATTCGTTCATAAGTAGATATTAGCTATAAAGTAAAGGATAACCATGCTACAATCCACAGACCCAGAGAGGCTAGGTAACAAGGAGGACCCAAGGCAGGTGCCTGGATCTCCCTGGAAGGTGAAATAGAAGAGATCTCCTGGGTGGAATGGAGGAAGGTGGGGATGGAAACATGAGAGATCTGGTTGAAGGGTGGATTAAGGGGAAAAGTACTAAAAGAGATAACTGAAAAGAGGAGGACATTTCAGGGTCAGGTAGAAACCTGATGCAAGGGAAACTCCCATGAATCTACAAGGATGACCTCAGTTAAGATTCTTAACAGTAGTGCATACATATTCTGAACTAGACATTTCCTGTGATCAGATTGGTGACTACCCCAATAGTCAACAGAGATCTTTCATCTAGTAACTGATGGAAACAGATGCAGAGATTCACAGTCAAACATTAGGCCAAGCCTGGGAAACCCTTTGGAAGAAAGGGAAGAAGGAATTTAGAAGCCAGAATGGTCAAGGACATCACAAAAACAAAACAAAACCCAGAATCAACTAACCTGGCTCACAGGAACACACAGAGTCTGAACCAACAACTAGGGAGCCTGCATGAGACCAAACTAAGCCCTCTATGTATATGTGACTGTTGCGTAGCTAGGCCTACTTGTGGGACTCCTAACAATGGAAGCAGGGGCTGTCCCTAATGCTTTGGCTGGCTCTTGGAAACCTGTTCCTCATACTGGATTAATACAAGTGGAGGTGTTTAGTCCTACTTCCACTTGATATTATACCATGCTTTGCTAATATCCATGAGAGGCCTGCCCCTTTCTGAACAGAAACAGATGAGGAGTGGATAGGGGGAAAAGGAGGGGGGAATGAAATAGGAGGAAAGGAGAAGGAGGGAGGGGAAACAGAGGGATGTAACATAAATAAATAAATAAATAGATAGATAGATAGATAGATAGATAGATAGATAGATAGATAAATGTTACTCAACAAAATTAAAAATTGGCAAATAGGATTTTGTTATACTAAAAGACTATACAACAAAAGAAGCAATCAATAGAATGAAGAGATAGCCTGTGGATGACAATATTCTCAAAGTATTCAACCAATAAGATAGTAATTTTTAGAATATATGAGTAACAGTGATGAAAAGACAAATAATCTTAAAATAAACATATACTAAATATATATATATATATATATATAAACATGTATATAAAAATATGGAATAATATTCAATGTCACTATCCTTTGAGGAAAATCCATATCAGAAACACAATAAGATAGTATCTCAGTTATAATCCTATTATCAAATTATTAAAAAATGTGCAGCCAGTGTTGGAGTGGATGTAAGGAAGTGACTCTCATGTACTGTTGATAGAACTGGAAAGTAGTACAGACATTATGAATGACAATATAGATGGGCCTCAATAAACAAGATATAGAAATTTGATATGACTCAACAATCCCACTATTGGGTACAAATCCAAAGATTTGAAATACTAAAAATTCTTCTGTACTCCTATGCTATTGCCACAATGGTCAACACAGTCTGATAACAGAATCAACAGAGGCATCCACTGGCTGACAAATGGACAAAGAACATCTCATATATATGCAAGATAAACTATTGTTCAGCCATTAAAATAACAAAATGCTACCATCTGCTGCAGCCTGGTTGGAACTTTAGAACAATATGTTATGTGAAGTATGTCAACAAAATATCATGTATTTTTTCAACATATGTGGAAGCCAAAGAAGCTGATTTTACAGAAGTAGAGAATAGAATAGTGGTTACCAGAACCTGGCAGGGGTGTAGGTGAGAGGTACAGCAGGAAGATTATTTGTAAATACAGTATGGTAGTCAGACAGGAGAAATGTCTTCTCATGTTTTAGAGCACAGTAGAATAATTGTGGTTAATAATAACTAACTTTGTACTTCGAAACAGCTAATAGAGAATATTTTCAGTCTTCCTATAACAAGGAAATTATGAATATCTGAAGTGATTGATACACCAATTACTCAGTTCTAATCCTTAACATACTGCATATATGCACTGAAATAGCACACCGTACTCATTTGTATATCATCACTGTGTATCCAATAAAATGATAATGTATTTCAAAAATAAAGCCTTCTCAATGTTTGTAAAGATATATTTGTATTTCTCTTCTGTGTTTACTAGGCCTCTGTAGAAGATGTATTTAGTGCCTAACCAGTGCACCACTTCTCACAGTTTCATCAGGCAACACTGGTGCATCTGTGTATTGTTTCCCACGTGCCTGCTGGAAACATGACTGCAACCCTCACCCAATGACTTGTTAGAGTAGAAAAGCAATTGTTCTCTTTTCTGGCTCTTTGTGGAGCTTCCTTCTGAGTATACAAGATTTTCAAGTCCCCCTTTGAGGAGTAAACTTTGGCAGCATTCAATGGTGAGCTGAAGGGTAATGTAGCTTTTTATAGGTGTTTCCCTCCTTGGACCCCAATTATTTTATCCTCAAATAAAGTAATTATCGTGAATTATGGACTGTATAACTGCTGTTAGGAGAAAATTAGAAATCATTCATGTCATAATATTCAGTTGATTTCATTTCATGTGTTCAATTTTCCTATTTCCTTTTAAGACTGCACATCTTATTCTATTAAACTTTTTTTTCTGATCAAAGGACCTATTAACATTTATTATATTCTTTTAAAATTGTAGGCAAGATCAAACTAGACAACAGTCAGGCATAGAATGGGAAGTAGTTCATAATGCCTGATCTCTGAGGAGATGTGGACAGTTGATAGCTTCTATGCAAGAAAGAGCCAATTGGCTTTAAGAGTGTGGCTCCTGGTAGGTCAATTACACTCCAGTGAATGATTCTATACTCAGGAGCATATGGGCAGCACAAACTAGAAAGGATGAGTCACTAAATAAATTTTTTTAAAAGGAGTTAGAGTTGTACACATAGGGATGTCAGGTAGAATAAGGAGAAAAAATTGGGTGAAGATGATCAAAATACATTGTATGATATATATTGTATGCTCAAAGAATTAATACAAATATTTATTAAAATTCTGAATGAGATAATTATTTTATTTACTGGTGTTTTAAAGTTTACATTTTTGTATTATGTATGCTTCTCTTTCTGGATTTGTGTGTGTATGTGTGTGTGTGTGTGTGTGTGTGTGTGTGTTATTAGATTCTCCTTGCACAACATTCTGCCCACATCATGTGCTATCTCTTTTGTGATAAGTACCCTTCTTTGAGTATGCTTTGATTTGTTAATCAGAGTTAAGATGGTTTTCTCATTGTTTTTCCATTCTGGCTGCCACAGTCTTGAGAGATGCTCTCACCTGAAAAAGGATAGAAAAGAACAGGTTAAGAAATGAAATTCTTTCTAACTTAGCCCTTTCTGCTGCCCATACTAATGTTCTGAGGGAAAGAAATGTCCTTGTCTTTTCCCTTCCAACAGCAGACCATTGTTCTTGATGAGTGGTTGTATGGGGGACATGATGAAGGTTCTCATATAAACTAATTACTATGTTATCACGTCATTCCTCAGGACTCACTATTTCTTAGAGATTTTTCTGGCTGAACCCCATAGGAGCTATTGGCCTGAAATATAAGAAGTGTTGTGGAGACTTGCTATAGAATCCATTAAATAGTAAAAGTAATAGTTAAGGTTTTGTTTTGCAATTTTTTGAAGCTTAGCAGTCTCCTATGGGTGACATAGACAAGAAAAAATAAGCTTTCTTTACTATGAGTTCATGGAAGAGAGACCTATAATAAAAGATACATTAATAATAGAAAAACATACACATTTACTTAATAAGTTTCATCTGACACAGATGCTTATAAGAATGAAGATCTCCCAATGGGGAAACTACAATTTTATGTTTGTGTTTGATAAGGAGCAGTCACACAGGGGTCTGACTGAAGAATATCAAGTATGATCTAATGCTAAGAATCAAGGGAACTTAACAAGGCTAGTTTGTTCAGATTCTTCTCTGTGTTGTTTCTTCCTTTCATGGATATATGAAGGGGCCTATGTAAAATGAGGGTATGTGATCTTAGAATGTCAGATAATCATTTCTCCTCACTGGATTTTGGGCAAGTGGGGAAGAGTGGAAATAATAAAGGCGTATTCTTTCTCTGATATTTCTGTGGTAAGAATTTGAAATGTTTCCACTAGACTACCACGTGGAAACAATGGTGCCCAGTAAGAGACCTTCAAAAGCAAGCTTTTAGGAAGTGATTAAGTTATAAGGACTACAGTCTCATTAGTAGATTATTCCAGTGATATGATACTCATTTAATAGGCTATTGCGAGGTTACAAAAATTAGGAGACTGGAAAATCTTGAAAGTAGAGGTTCCTGGGAAATGTTTTCTTGGAGAGTCTACCCTAACTTCCTCTCTTTCTCTGCTTCCTGGTCACCATGAGGTAAACATCTTTTCCTCCCTCTGCGTCTTCCACTCCTTGTCTTACTTCACTATAGTCCCCAAACAAGAGTAAAGTGTTTGTGAACTGAAATCTCTAAAACAATGCAAAAAAATAAGCTTCACATTTTCTTCAGGTATTTTGTTACAGCATTGGAAATCTGGCTCCCATTAATATTTTCTCAAACTCAAAAACAATTCCTGAACCTCATCAGTAGTTAGTTCTGTAGTTTGGAATTCAGAACTACTTCAAAGAAGTCAACAGACTTTTGCTGCCTAAGGATACAATCTGAATGTTGAAAAATATAACTTATTTGAAAAAAAGTATCAATAATTCCAATAACATTAATATTGATTCACAATGCTAATGTTGTTCAGAAATAAGATGTTTGGGGTTTATGGAAGATTAAGATACTCAAGGCAAGTTTTTGAGTAATAATAGATTGTACTGTCTTAAGATATTTGGGCAAAGGTAAATGCTAGATTTCTGTTTTGATTAATATGAATTTGAATGTGAATAAAAAACTAGGAAAAAATAATAAAGAACAATAAAGATATAAGAAATGAAGCCTATATCTTTATTGAACAAAATATCCAACCATTTTTAATAATAAATATTCAGTAATTCTGTAAAGAATAAATGATGCAAATATACACAACATATTTATTTCATGTATAAACTGCAGCTTGCACTGCTTGTGGAAGCCATTAACCATAAAGTAATATAATTATCCATTCTTCATTATATCTTTTTAATTTGTAAAAAAAATATCATTAATATAAGCCCAGCAACACTTCTTATGTCAAGACATGTAACAGTTCTTTACAATGTAACTAAAATTAATGCTTAAAATTATGAGAGGCTTATTAACAAATTACAAAAATATTTAAAGAGTCCTTTTGTTGGGGCATATCTTTTCTGATGTTCCTGGAACTTTGTTTAAATACATAAATTATTAGTGTTCATCAGAGTTTTTTAAATGGTATTTGTTTTGTGCTGGGTGCTACATGTCCATGGAATCTACAGTTTATCATGCACAAGAGAAATTATCTTACTTGGAAAGCTCAAGATCACATGCAGTTTGAATAGTTGTCATATTGGATATGAAATACCAATAAAACCACTGACCTTCCTCTGATATGAGTGCTAAGAATTACTAATCTATCAGATGTCAGAGAGCTTGTGGTAACGTAGTCTATTCACATCAGGGCCAATGAAGACTGTTGGGATCATTAAAAAAGAATCTAAAATAAGAATTTGTTAATGGGGGCTGCCGAGGAAACACCACTAGCATGTGATATTACATGATGAAATGCCTAAGCACATCAAAGTTGCCACTGGCTGTGCTCATAATCTAACTAGTACTTAGAGGGATCCACTTGCTATTTTTGTATGAGATGTTTGGTGAAGCATGTTTTGTGTTTCATCTTTTTCCCCTCATCTTCCATTTTAGCCTTTGATCCTCATTCTGTTCTATGTAATTTTGCTTCTTTTTCATTTAAATTGGCTAGTGAAGAGGGGGCCATTAAGACACACTGTGTAGCTGTCAATCAGTAGACTCAGAAAGTCTGCAAATGATAATGGTTGATTCAGCACAGGAGCTCGTTGGAGTATCTGTGTGGCAGAGATGTCAGCATATTGTTTCCAGGCCCATCTTGCACATGCAAAGAGTAACAGAGCATGTCCCTGCTTCCTTTATCCTCTTCAGGAGAGCACCCCAGTAGCATAATCAATTCTTCCAGCCTCTGTATTCCACCTGATGCTTATTTTATGCATTGCTTTGGGACTCATCCATACTTTACTCTTTAAAATATGTCTTCTCCTACTTTTATATCTTTTAAGGAGATAATATCATTTCAATGGACGATCATAGATCATAATATTTGTCTTTTATCAGCATTCCAAATGAACACAAAGTTATCCTAATTACTAAAGCTTGTCAGGCTCTGAATATACAAAGTACACCCTTCCTTGTCCCGGGTGCTTTGGGAATTGGGACCATGCAGATGGTTTTGATGCAGTAACTTTACTGGTCACTGACATGTATTATTGCACCTAAGAGAGATCAAGTGAAAGATTGACATCTTTTATTCTATGACTATCAAAATCATAAAAGTATGGTTCTGGTATTTCATAGATAAAAATAACTCTGTACTGCTTAGAGAATTCAAATACAAAAGGAATTCTCAATGTTTGCAAATGACCAGCAGTTGCTTATCATTCTTAAGTCACTTAATTAGCAATAATGGGATACCATTCCTGGACTTGCAGTCATATTAGAAAAATCCAGGCATTTTCTTTATATTGCTACTTTATAGCACTCAATATTGGTCACCCACAGGAATTCCATGGCTTGGTCAGGGCTTCCTTAGCAGTGACATTTGCTCAATATACTTTTTCATGGCAATAATTGAAAAAAGTCAAAATGGTGTGAAGAAGTAAATGTCATATCGCCACAAAGCAATATAAATGGAATTCATAAAGGCTCAGTGACTCACAAGACAGGTTAATTAAAGCCACTAGGTGGCAAGTAGAAGTTAGCACAAAATTTGCTTGACTCTGTATTTTTGTAACTGCACAGAATGAATCCTTTATTATAATATCTACTTGAGGCAGTGCTAGTATTAATCTGCTATTGCTATCGCAGACTATTTAATATACTTCCCATTTCCAGAAAGGAATGTTTTACGGGATAGTTTTTAATATACTCAGTGAAGTCTTATAAAAATTCAGTGTAACCTATGTGACCACAGATGTCACTCTTTCTGTATCAGGAATGCCACGTGAGCCTTATAGTCTAAATAAAGACGAAAAGCCACATTTCACAATACAGAGACTGGAGTTACAATCCTGTAATATCATCATGGAAATGCATTTAGAAATCCTGAGTCCTAGTGGTAAAGTAGTATAGTTGATTTTTCTCTCCACTGGATAAGCTTCCTCTGTTTTTCCTTTTCTGATGACCTTTTTAAAACCTTGTCTGATTTTAACTCATTGATTTTAAGATTTTTACTCTTATGTGAACTGATTTCTGCCTTGACCATTCTATTGCATTTTTGTCTTTGAAATCATTGATCACTTCCTTGTAACCATTTAAATACCTCCAGCTTCATTTTGTCTCTATTGTCAATTCTGCTGTATGAAGGGTTAGAGAGTTCTGTTCTTCCTAGGACCAGGTCTTCATTCAGCTGTTCTTTAAGACATTCAGTGGTTCCTTCAATATGTACTCTTTAAATTTTCCTATGAGTTGGTAATAACGCTTGGTAAGAATACTGGCATTGAAGAACAATGCAAGTTCTGTGTTTATGTTCCTATAGATGTATATTTTCTTCTGTGACAATCATATTTCTACGTATTTATTTGCTGAATAAGTATAGAGTACCCCTGTGTGCCATAGGACTCAGTTCTAGAGACACAATGATAAACAGTTCAAAATGAAAGGACTCTTGAGGACTCAAGCATACACTTATTTACTTATTCATTCAAACGTACAATTTTTAGAAAATGTTATATATCAAAAACTAGTTTACATATGGCAAAGTACAGTGGAGAAGAGAAAAAAAATGACCAGTTTTCATGGGATTTGTATTCTGGTAGGAAAAATGGGTAATAAAACAAATATCTTAGTGTTATAAATGTCATTGAGGTCATTGAGATTATTAAATAATATTCAAGTTAGGAGGACATAGATAATATATATGCATGCTATATATTCTTTCTATATAGTGTGTTAGTATCTAAGCACAAATATGTATGTAGTGTGTGTGTGTGTGTGTGTGTGTGTGTGTGTGTGTGTGTGTGTGTTCATGAAAGTAAAAGAAAGAGAGAGTGTCTGTGTGCGTGTTATTAGAGATTCCTGGATAAATGAGTGTTTCTTGAGAAGAGCTTGATGGAAGCATGAGAGTGAAAACATAGATACATCTGTGAGGAAATTGTTCACAAAAGGAGGGAGTAAAGCACTCTGTTCTGTGTGGTTTTTGCACAGGAAGGCCAGGGAGCTCAAGAGAGTAAAGGAGGGATGAAATATAATTTAAAAAATGTGGTTTATTTGAAGTCTCTCGAGTAACAGTTTGAATTTTATTTCAAATGTAATAGCAATTCATAAGAGAATTTTAAAGATTCTTGTAAATAGAATTTGCAAAGTAGATTTGGGGAAAGGTGGTGTAGGAAAGGATGCAGAGATTAGAATTTGGATCAATTCACTAACTAGCCCAAGGAAGCTGAGATGAAGTTGGCTTAGTTGAGATACTATCTTTCCAGGGTATAATAAAATGTATTCTGGATATATTTAAAAGATATATATTGCATAATTTACATTAATGATGGTTATGTAAGAACTCTAGAACATAGTTCACAGTTTTCACACGAGAAAAGTAGGACATGCCACAGAACACCTGGTTTACTTAGTCTACTTAGTAAAGTGAGAAAGGCTGAGAATAAGCAGGTTTAGGATGAGAAATCAAGAAGTTAAATTTGCTCATATTGAACTTGTTAGAGATGTTATACATCTCAGCACAAATATCAAATGGATTGTTGGATACAGTGATCATGAACTCAGGAAAGAATTGAGTACTAAATATCTATACTTTAGATTTGTCATTCATAGGCTTGCCTAGACCTCTGAGAGAGTGAATGTTGATAAATACAAGTCCACAGGGAATCTAAGGCAGCACTAGTAAGAAGAATAAACAACACAAATTAAGAGACTTAAGTAAGAGAGCCTGCCAGCACCCGACTAGACTAAGAGGTGAGTTTTCATCCTCATACCTGAACTCCCCAACCCTTAGGCTTTGGGCCCAGGGGCACAACCCTGAACCCCTACACCACCACCCATTGCAGTTCCAGTTTCAGGCCAATTGGCAGGTAGACCTCCTGCACACAGGTCAAACTACCCCCATCCCCCATTGGACCCTGTAACCCAAACCTCACCTCCCCCCAATCCCACCCACCCTCAGAGACTGCAACTGTTCCCTGAGACAGAGCCCACCAGCACCTGATTGGACTAAGAGATGAGTCTTTATCCTCATACCCAAACTCCCCAGCCCCTAGTCTTTGGGCCCAGGGGCACAACTCTGTGCCACTATACCATCACCCATTACAGTTCCAGTTTCAGGCCAGTTGGCAGGCAGACCTCCTGCACACAGGTCAGACTACCCCCATCCCCCATCAGACCCTGTAACTCAAGCCCACCTACCCCCAATCCCACCCACCCTCAGAGACAGCAACTGTCCCCTAAGACAGAGCCCGCTAGCACCTGATTAGACTAAGAGTCCCAGTTTCAGGCCAGTTGGCAGGCAGACCTCCTACAGACAGGTCAGATTACCAACATCTACCATGCTTTAAGACTGCAGCTACTCCCTGAGACAGAGCCCACTAGCGCCAGTTGAACTAAGAGCTGCTCCCTGAGACAAAGAGTCCATCAGCATCGTCTAGACCAAGAGCTCCCACTGAATCAAGAGTATCAATCAGACCAAGCGAGGCTCCCTCAGACACAGACACTGATTGCACCAAGTGGAGAAAGAGGTGGGTAGAAGCCAGTGCAAAAATATAGTCAACAACATAAAAACCAATATGGCTCCATCAGAACCTACATCAGCAAGACCTGAACATCCCAACACAGAAGAAACAGAAGATATCTACCATAAAAATGACTTTAAGAAGATATTAGAGATCTTAAAAGAGGAAATGAAGAATTCCCTTAAAGAAATTGAGGAAAAGTCAAACAAAAAATGGGAAGAAATCAGTAAATCCATTGAAAGCCAAGAGAAAGCAATTAAACAAGTGAGGATAACAGTTCAAGATTTCAAAACTGAAATGGAGACAATAAAGAAGACACAAACTGAAGTAATACTGGAAGTGGAAAATCTGAGTAAATGAACAGGAACTATGGATGCAAGTATAACCAACAGAATGCAAGAGATGGAAGAGTGGATCTCTGATGTTGAAGATATGGTAGAGGAAATAGATTCATCAGTCAAAGAATACACTAAAGCAAACAAAGTCATGACCCAAATCGTCCAAGAAATTTGGGACACCATGAAAAGACCAAACCCAAGAATAACAGGGATAGAAGAAGGAGAATACCAACTCAAAGGCACAGAATATATATTCAACAAAATCTTAGAAGAAAACTTTCCCAACCTAAAGAAGGAAATGCCTATAAAAATACAAGAAATTTACAGAACACCAAATAGACTGGATCCAAAAAAAAGTCCCCTTGTCACATAATAATCAAACCACTAAACATATAGAATAAAGAAGAAATATTAAGAGCTTCAAAGGAAAAAGGCCAAGTAACATATAAAGGCAGACTCATAAGAATAACACCTGACTTCTCAATGGAGACTCTAAAAGCCAGAAGGTCCTGGACAGATGTTATGCAGTTACTAAGAAACCATGGATAACAACCCAGACTATTATACCCAGCAAAACTCTCAATCAACATAGACAGAGTAAACAAAATATTCCATGATAAAACCAGATTTAAACAATATCTCTCCACAAATCCAGCCCTACAGAAAGCACTTGAAGGAAAAATCCAACCTAAGGAAGTTAGATACACCCATGAAAACACAGGCAATAGATATTCCCATATCAACAAATACCAAAGAAGGAAAACATACAACACTACCACCAAAATATAACAGGAATTAACAATAACTGGTCATTAATACCCATCAATATCAATGGTCTCAATTCACCTATAAAAAGACACAGGCTAACAGAATGGATACAAAAACAAGATCCATCCATTTGCTGCATACAGGAACACACCTCAACTTCAAAAACAGACACTACCTCAGAATAAAAGGCTGGGAAAAGACTTTCCAATCAAATGGATTTAAGAAGCAAGCTGGTGTAGCTATCCTAATATCTAGTAAAATAGACTTCAAACTAAAATCAATTGAAAGAGATTGGGATGGACACTAGATATTTATCACAGGGAAAATCTGACAAGATGAAATCTCAATTCTGAATATTTATGCCCCAAATACAAGAGCACCGACATTTGTAAAAGAAACATTACTAAAGCTTAAATCACACATCAAACCCCATACACTAGTAGTGGGAGACTTCAACAGCCCATTCTCACCAATGGACAGGTCTGCCAGACAGAAACTTAACAAAGAAATAAGAGAACTAACAGACATTATGACTCAAATAGACTTAATAGATATCTACAGAATATTCCACCATAACACAAAAGAATATACCTTCTTTTCAGCACCCCATGGAACCTTCTCCAAAACTGGCCACATGCTTGGTCACAAAGCAAATCTCAACAGATACAAAAAAAAATTGAAATAACCTCCTGTATCTTATCAGACCACTGTGGCTTAAAGTTAGATTTCAACAACCCAAATTACAGAAAGCCTACAATCTCATGGAAACTGAATAATGTCCAATTGAATCACCAATGGGTCAGGGAAGAAATAAGAAAGAATTAAAGACTTCCTAGAATTCAATGAAAATGAATGTACAACATACCCAAACTTATGGGACACCATGAAAGCAGTGCTAAGGGGAAAATTCATAGCTCTAAATGCCCACATAAAGAAGTTGGAGAAATCTTGTAGTGGTATTGTGTTCCCCAAAATATTGTGCAACCTAATAAACTTATCTGGGGTCAAAGAACAGAACAGTTACTAGATACAGAGGCTAGAAAATGGTGGCACTCACACCTTTAATCCTAGCATTCCAGAGGCAGACATCCCTCTGCATCTCTGTGAGTTCAAGGCCACATTGAAAACAGCCAGGCATGGTGACACACGCCTTTAATCCCAAGAAGTGAGCCTTTAATCCCAGGGAGTGATGGCAGAAAGCAGAAAGGTATATAAGGCGTGAAGACCAGGAACTAGAAGCTTTTGGCCTGGTTAAGATTTTAGGCTTTTGAGCAACAGTTCAGCTGAGATTCATTTGGATGAGGACTCAGAGGCTGTTATCATAGAGCCTTTGTCCAGTGACTGATAGAAGCAGATACAGAGATCCACAGCCAGGTACCAGGCTGAGCTCTGGGAATCCAATTGACGAGAGAGAGGAGAGATATTGCAGGCAAGGGAAATCGAGATCATGATAGGAGGACATGCAGAGATGACCAGCCACACTAGTGGAAGCCCATGAACTGTGGACTGGTGGCTGTGGAGCCCCCATGGACTGGACTAGGCCCTCTGCGTATGGAAGACAGTTGTTTGGCTTGAACTCTTTAGGGGGCACCCAGGCAGGGGGATTGGGATCTGTCCCTGATCTATGGGCAGGCTTCTGGTGTGACGCCTTGCACAGCCTTTGTGCAGTGGGATGGAGCTTGAACCTGCCTAGGCTCAGTGTGCTGGGCTCTGCTGACCATGGGAGACCTCTATTTGGGGGATGTGGGGATGCAGGGTAGCTCGGGAAAGAGGGCTGGGGGGGATGGAGGTGGGGAATCTATGGATGGTATGTGGAATGAGTAGAAAATTTCTTAATAAAGAAAAAAAATCGAAATGAAAAAAAAAAAGAAAAAAGAAAAAAATTCAACCAAGATTTATTTCTTTATGTAAAAATAAATAGTGCATGTCATTATCACACATACATACACACACAAAAATAAAAGATACTTAAGTAAGTTCAAATTCTCTAATGTGTATTAGATGAAAGAATCAACCCTTTGTGTCTAATGGAGTGGGGTAGTTCAAGAAAAGATGTCTTGAGCATTGACCATTAGATTTGGAAACCAGAGTATGTAACAGATTACACAGTAATTGACAATTTCTTGTCCCTTCCCTCAAGACAATGACTTACTGTTTAACTCTAGGGAAGCCAGATGAATAAGATCCAGCATGTGTTGTGTCATGTCCCCATTCCTTCTGCCACTGAATCTATCAGTGCTCTAGCTAATGGCTGGACTATTGGCTTCCATCACAGAGCATCTAGGAGAACCATGCAGAACAGAGCCCTGCTGATGAGTACACAATCACAACATATAAATCTTACATTCTTTAAGCTACCAAGATATGAGGGTTATTTTAATCTTCCATGACATGTGTTTGTAAACTGCCTTTAAGAAACACTCTATTTACAGTCCTATGCATAATTTGGGGATGGATTTGTGGGGCCAGCTATGAGATATGAAGCGCCTTTGTGCAAGGATTTTTATTGAGGATTTTGTGAGGTGATCACTAAAGAGATTTATTTGAATACAGAAGCTTCCTGTGATTTCTCACATCCTCTCCCCATACATCTGTGGGAAAGATGGAGTGGGAGCTACCTTCTAATAGTAATCTAGTTTGTTTGAGGCAGACCCATGGGATAGCTCTAAAATATTGCAAAAACAGAAATGATTAGAGCCTGAATATTTTCCAGTTGTAGGGATAGGTAACTTTAGACTGGGGAATTTAGAGACAGTAACATCTTAAGTGTCTGGTGGTTAGATAAGAAAAGTGTTGCTTCTCTGGGATCCTCATTCCAAAGTCTTGTTATCTGGTAAAGGAGTGCATGTGTTTTGGGGGATACCAAATAAACTTGGAAGAAAGAAGTTGTAACTGGAGTTTTCCTGCCTGGCCCACAGTCAGGACAAATCTTTCTCACCTGCCAGTCCCACAGCCACTCAGACCTGACCAAGTAAACACAGAGACTTATGTTGGTTACAAACTGTATGGCCGTGGCAGGCTTCTTGCTAACTGTTCTTACAGCTTAAATTAATCCATTTGCATTAATCTATACCTTGCCACATGGCTCGTGGCTTACCGGCATCTTCGCATGCTGTTTGTCATAGTGGCGGCTGGCAGTGTCTCTCTGACTCAGTCTTCCACTTTCCAGCTTTATTCTCCTCCTTGTCCCGCCTATACTTCCTGCCTAGCCAATGGCCAATCAGTCATTAATTTATTGACCAATCAGCAACACATTTGCCATACAGAACATCCCACAGCAAGAAGTATTGGGAAAAGGACACACACTGCATTTTCTACTTATAGGCCTTCCTGATGAGACAAGAAAATAGTAGCAGAAAGATGTATCTATATGTTTAGGAGTCCTTGGTATCTAACTGAAGATAGATGTGTGCTGTGGGATGTTCTGTATGTCAAATGTGTTGCTGATTGGTCAATAAATAAAACACTGATTGGCCATTGGCTAGGCAGAAAGTATAGGCAGGACAAGGAGGAGAATAAAGCTGGGAAGTGGAAGGCTGAGTCAGAGAGACACTGCCAGCCACCTTGATGACAAACAGCATGTGAAGATGCCAGTAAGCCACGAGCCATGTGGCAAGGTAGAGATTAATAGAAATGGATTAAATTAAGCTGTAAGAACAGTTATCAAGAACCCTGCCATGGCCATACAGTTTGTAACCAATATAAGTTTCTGTGTTTTCTTGGTCGGGTCTGAGTGGCTGTGGGACTGGCAGGTGAGAGAGATTTGTTCTGACTGTGGGCCAGGCAGGAAAACTCTAGCTAGAGATGTATATCCTCCTAGATTCAGAGAGCTTCAGAGAAAACTCAATGGAAAATCTGTAAGATCCTTTGAAAGCATATTACTCAATGAGAAGTATGCTTTTATAAAGCAGCATAGCTGTGGCGTTGCATTGTCCAGGTAAATAAGTACCATTCCCCTTTTGTTTTCATCCTCTACCCCTTTGACCATGTCAGGTTAAACTGTCTTGTGGAGGAGGAGGTTCATAGTGGAAGGAAGTGATCCTGAAGAGAATGAAAAGCAACCAATGGTGTTCTCACTCTAATCCTCTTCAGAATGGGTATGTAGATGGGGCATGTCATGTGATAATGTGAATATGCAGGTATGTCCTTGATACTATTTATCCTGGTGAAATGTGGCTACAATTCAGCTCTGTTCTACTGGCCAAATGGGATTTGTTCTGTTGGTTTTTTGGTCTCCTCAGAAAGTGTTGCACTCCTTCCTAATTTTCAGAGAGAGAACATATTGGCTAACAGAGATCCCAGAGAGAGGAATAATGGGGAAGTAGAGTCAGGTTTTTGATTCATATAATGAAATCAACATCATATTTCCTAATTGAATCTGTCCCTGACTTCCCAGGACTGTGGTGTGGTCCATAAATAGGCTTTTAAAACTAGTTGAGACTCTGGAGTTAAAGTGAATGAATACGTTTATGGATGTATTTATAAATTATGGTGCCAGACAAAATAAAGGGTAATGTGATTATTATCTGAACTTTATTCTTCTTCAATGTGCTTACATGTAAATACCAAGAGAAAGAATACATGATGGAGGAGGTGGGTGTGAGAGAGCATAACTGAGCAAGACAGAATCCTTTGCCTTACGCATTCTTTTCCAAATATTCACCAGCTCCACCAAGGGGGCCTTGTAGAAGAGCCACTTATCAAGTTGATACAATGCTGTTGGAGGCAGGCGATCAATATGAATCAAGTAGAAACTTCCTTTGTTGCAGCTTTTGAGGATGCTTTGTTTTCTTCTTGTCCCTTTAGTTTGATATATTAGTATTCTTGTATTTTTTCTCAATCTGGAGAATGCAAGAATTCATTATTATTGTATCCGGATGTAGCCATGAATTTGTCACTTTGCCTTGATCTCAACACATTGCAGCAGGATGGAATTATGACACAGAGATCAGAGCCACGAAGGAGCCAAAGATAGAGGAAGGAAGACCAAGGGAGGAATTGCTTCTAGGCACCCACTCAAGTTGGATTCTGTCCAGAATAGAAGGTGACCCTTTGAGATCACCAATTAATTACTTTGATCTATCTTTAGATTCTAAATTTGGCTGTGATCACTGACTACTAAGACTACTATTTACAATAATGGACAGTAACTACTAATTGTACAAGAACATTCCGAAATAGCTATAAATGTAGAGGTTAGATAGATAAATATAGGTACAAACATAATAACCTAGATACTATCAATAAATATTTGCATGGCACCTACTCATGTCTATTTTATTAATATGCTTACCACCAAATCAGTAAACAAATTTTCCTAGGAAAAGTAAGAAAACTTTAAAGGAATTTTGCTAGGAGTGTAGGATACAGCATATTAAATTGATTAATAAGTTTCTCTTGACTCATATTAATTTACCAAAGCAAATTCATCTGCTCTAAATAGAATACCTCAAATTCAGAAACAGGTTGAAATAGGTACCATCAGGTTATGGTGCCTCACACATGTAATCGCAGAACTTGGGGGTAGGATAAGATTGGAGGATTACTATGAGTTTGAGGCTAGACTGGGATAGCTGGAGAATTCCTGACCACCATGAGATAGTATGAGACCATATATCAAGGGGAGCGGTGGGTACCAGAGATTATGCTACATTTAGTCATGTGTGGTGCTTTAATGTAAAAAGAAGGTATATGTGACAGAAAACCAGCATCATAGTGTATGTACTAGGCAAGTGAAGGTATGAGATCGTTTCAGATTTTCAACAGAGAGAAACTTGAGAAGTTCACTGAGGACCAAGAAGAGTACATAAGAAGATAAATTTGCAAAAGAAGATCCTGTTTTAACACACATGTCTAAGGGAATCTTGGTGGCCTCTGGAATGTTACACTGGATATTTCAGTGTATTCCTCCTTAATAGAGACTCATGTTCATGGAAGCATATTTATGTGCTTTAGTAGTCAGTCTTTCAAATGATTGTCACCTTTAAAAACTTGGAGTGAAGCCCCAGTCAACAACAGATTGGTAAAGTGTCATTAGTGGGATAAAGGACCATAGCTAGGGATACATGTGACGTAATGAAGAAAAACATCACACCTACAGGAGTAGATTAGGTGTGACCCAATTAAGTTAGGGCAGACAAGAAAGCATGTTTGTAACTATCTAAGACTACTTGGATCCACCCATCATGTCTGGGGATAGAGCTAACACTTTGTGAGAACATTCTACAAGGAACACTATTTTTCATACTTAAAAAGTTAGATAGAAAATAAACATTTTTCCCTAGAAATTCTCATCCTACTAGAAGCAGACCTGGAGTTACTGATGATGGTACAATAAGGAGTCCCCACAGACAAGGGATAAAGTACAAATTAGCATAGGAATTACATTACCCTATATAATGGGGAGGTGGGGAGGAGGGATGAGAGAGAGAGATGGAGTTGAGATTTCATCTAGCAGGGAACTTGAATCATGAATCAAGGGTGAGAAGATAGCCACTCCTCTGACATGTCCTCATGTCTGAAAGGACTAGATAGGGGAGTGGATCAGAAAAATCCTGGCCTTTGTTTGGTCAGCTTGTTGTCCTAAGACTGATGATTCTCATGTTCAATAACTCTTCAAGCATGATTTGTATTTATATATTTTCCCTTCCTGAAAATTGAAGCCAGAGGTTGAAGTTTGAAAAGTTGGAAAATTTTTCATTGTCTAATCTTAATCATTTCTAAGAAAGGCAAGAAGATGTAGTATACATCAAGAGATGAACTAACCCTGTACTTCATACTTTAATTCCCAGAGCCCAAGTCCCAAAGCCTAGTTCATAACACTGAATTATAAAATGCACTTGGGAAAGAAAATGTTATTTTTCTTTTCTTCAACTTCCCAGTATTTAATTCCAGTCTTGAAAATAAATATGAATGGAGAGACTCTATATGGCATTTTTAATTTTTTCCAGAAGTCAACTGAAATAGCAGATCTTTCCCTCATCACCTGAAAATGAGGTTCATCAGGAGAAAAGATGAAATGGAAGAGTGCTTTGCCCTTCATCATTCATCCAGAAGCTGAGGGCTCTGCAAGCAAAAACCAACTGAGATTTTGGTGAGGGCCAGGCATTCTAGTCAGTCATGAGTATGTCAGAGATGACCTGTCTTACTGGTTATGCTTCTATGTAGTAAAATACGGTAAGCTGGTATTTTCATTTTTTTTCTTCTGCTCATACAATTTTTTTTTAGTCCTTTTCAAACTTTGAGCAAAATTATAACAACAGATTGAGTAGAATAGGAGCAATTTTGCCCATATTTGGATATCCAACATATGAGAACAATATGCCTTTAAGCTTGAAAAATGTCCCTGAATTTAAATATTTAACCTCAATGCCATTGTAATTATAACCATCTCAAGTTTATTCCTATAATTTTTTTCTGTGGGATGCACAATTAAAACAGTAATCTAAACAATACGAGTAAAATAGAACCCTGCAATTACATAGTCCAATTTTTCTCATGTTACAAGAGAACGAGGAAATATATTATTTAATCAAAGTTCCGAGTTCCATGAAGACCCATCCTACCACAAATATAGGAGGTAAAAAGTCATGTTAAAGACCAAAATCATGTCTATTACTTGACATTGTGTACAAATACAGGTTACTAACCCATTAAACATTTCTGTTTCCACAGTAATCATCAATGACTGTATTCTATCTGCAACATTTTCTAATCATTATATGGGGGAAAACTCTTGCCTCCAGCCAAAGGATAGCATCATACTTAGCTGGTATAAGCTTCTTGGTGCATTGGACCAAACTAGATCCACAGCCTTGAGCATTTGAGATTATGAACCCTACTTTCAAGATAAACTAAAAAGGGATTTTGAATCTTCTTCCCCAAACCATTGACTATGGGGAAGAAAGTATGTCTAAAAGTTTAGCCATCACTTTCAATCATTAGCAATGGTTTTCTGAGCAATAAGCCACACACGTTAAAATAATAGATAACCAGGAATGTAATTATTTAAAAACTGTTGGTACAGTTTTAGACTCACTAACTGACATTCTATTTGATAGTCTTAAGTTTTTTTTATAAATAAACATGTCATCACTTTTTGATTACCTGCAAAAAAGCCTGATTAAGTCATTGGCAGTTTATAGTTAATATTAATGCTTATTTGATCAGAAAGTAAGGTAATTAGGTTCTTAAATTGTAATATAGGTATTATAAATAAATAATCTACTAATATATTTAATTGCAAGGAGGTAATATGACCAACCATATGTCAGATATCATTAATAAGAATAATGACAAATAGAAGTACCATGATTATTTTGATAAATATAATTAGCCTTTTTCATCACAATATATTTTATATTTAAAGAAAATAAAAGAAATACCATGTACATAAAAATATATACTGTTAAACATTAAAGCTATTTGCCTTGAAATGATTCACATTTGAGCTTGGAATATAGCCTAGTGATAGGGAGCTTGCATAGCATGTACGAGGTCCTAAATTCAATTCCCAACATCAAAAATTAGATTTGGAATATATTATAGTTGTCATTAACTGCTTATTTATGTACATGTTACACTGGATATTCTGTGTAGTGAAACAATGCTACAAAAATAATTATCTCACATCCATAGGACTTGACTGTGAATGCAATATTCTGGCCAAAAATAAAATAATAAAACTTCTACACTATCTGTCTGCCCACAGTGTGTGACTGAGAAAACTCTTTCCTTCCTTACCAAAACCATCTTTGGTTTGTAGAGTTTTGTCTCCTATTTCTTTTCATGCTTATCATATTTTACACTTCTCCTCTGGATATAGTTTTCTTTTCATGTCCTTTTACAACTAATGTTCTATGATCTCCACTGATTTATTTTTCTTCTTGTTTTACATATCACACATTTTCAATATTTAATCTCACCTTCCCTAAAGAACCAGTACTTGTGCTGTTGAACTCATGTCTACAGATCCAGCTCACAGTTTTCTACTAAGGCATGATGCCTCCTAGACCGTCAAACTGTGCCATAGCACTTCACACTTTACACGTCTGACACAAAATCCCTAGGCTTATTGATCTCATATGCTAAAAGATACCTTCTCCTGCCCTTTGATATCTCTGGATGAATAATCTAGAAATGTTCACTTTTGGCATCATGATCTTCATCAAATACAGAAGCATCTCTCAGCAAGTATGCATCTTTGAAGATCATCATCACTGTACTTGAGTTTCGTGATCTTTGCCACACAGCCATAATTGAAGTATTTATGATGCTTTTGCTGGCTGGTTGAATATTGTTCTAACTGTTCTTCATCATCAAGACTTTACATTTCTAAATAACAGTGAGTGAAATTGACCCTCGTAAAGTGCTGATAATATCATACCACTTCTTTGATGCTTATGTAATGTGAGTCATCCTATTTTTAAAGACTAGTTCTTAATTTATGAGTTTATGATCAAATATTCTCATATGTAGTGCACAATGCTACCTTAAATTCCTGTCACCCATTCTTTATAACTATACTTCTATATGGAATTGAATATTATAGTTCCATATACACTGATCTGTGTATTTACATACACACCCACACACACACACACACACACACACACACACACACACAAACAAACAAACACTTTACAGGATAGATAATGGCTAGATAACTATAACTGTTTCTTCCATTTATTCAGAATCATCCCAAAGCCTTAGAGAAGATTTTCAATGACACATTACTTGTCTACACAGTCTAATGCCTTTTTATAGTTTAAATATTAGTAAAATACTTTGCAATTATATCTAGTTTCCACAACAAAGTTCTACTTCAAACAGCTTTTGGCCTTATAGAAAGAACTCAGATCAGTACCTCCAATGAGAAACAAATGTGGGAAGAAATTAGAAAAAAATCCAGTCCCATTTAAAGTATGGGTCAAAGCTATAATGGTTATTATTAGTTATTACAGAAAGTGCCAATTTAAGGAATTATTTTTGCTTTCCTTTGAATTCAGTGACTAACAAACTAAACTTTACAGCATATTTTCAACATAAATCTGTAATTACTGTAATTCTTTTGCAACTGACATTGATTTACCTGTTATATCTAAAGTTCATTATAAAAAATACTTTACATATACTTCTTATTAAAGTTTTTATTTGCCACTCTTTGCAAACTTTCTATGGGTCCAGCTTATTAAAATTAAAATCTAAAGCCTTTGTAAACTACACTGCCAACATGCATCAACCCTGTTGACTCTCTGATTACATCTTCCTTGTGATGACCTCTCAATAAGTATCACTGAATGAATACAATGTTGATTGTACTGTATACTCTTTTTCCCATTTTCTTTTATTGAAAATAGAATTATTTCAATACCGTATATTCTGATTAGTTTCCCTTTCCCTAACTCTTTGCAGATCATCCCTACCTCCCCTTCTATCCAAATTATACCCTTTCGTTCTCTTTTTCTTTAGAAAACAAATAGTCATCTAAAGTAATAAAATAAAACACAAATATAAGAAAAAGAAACAAAGAAAAATTACAAGAAACATATGTAGATGGACACACACACACATTCACACACAGAGAAATCCCATAAAAACACTGCACCAGAAACCATAATGTATAAAAAACCTCTCAGGTGAGGAAGGGATGGTAGGGAGCCCTGACGAAAAGCATTGTGAGACAAAGAACCTCCAAAAATGCCATCGAGCTGATTTTGTGTTGGCAATCTACTGTTGAGCACAGAGCCTGCCCTTAAACGTGGTTTGTAGGGCTGCCACTTTTTTTACTTTCAGCACTTGTGAGGCAAAGACAGGAGGATCTCTGAGTATGAGGACAGCCAGGTCTAAACAGAGAGCTCTAGGGAAGCCAGGACTCCATAAAGAGACCATCTTACCACTCCACTCCCCAAAAGGAAGAGTGGTTTGTATATCCAGAGAGTCCATTGGAGAAAACTAACTTTCTGTTTATGAGTGATTATCAATTGGAGGTAGCCTCTGGGTTAGGGATGAGGGCCTGTATCCATTTCCCTCTCAGCACTGGGAACCCATCTGGCTGCTACAGTCTCTCTGAGTTCTTATGTGTGTTGTTGATCCTGCTGTGTGTAAAAGGCTTTGTTTCCTTGGTGTCCCTAATTCCCTCTGGATCTTATAACCTTTCCACCACCTCCTCCTCTTTCTCTTTCTCCTCTTCCTCCTTCTCCTTCTTCTCTTTCTTTACAGAAGCCTTAAGGGGAGTAATTTGATGGAGACATCCGATTTAGGACAAAGTGTCCTAAGGTCTCTCATGCTCTGCACCCCCTCCCCATGTTGTGGGTTTTTGATTATCTTGTATTTTCAACATTCTCCCAAAGGTAATGTATAAAGTTGAACATTTTCAAGTGCTTCTCAGACAAGACAATAGTTGCTCATCTCCTGCATCTCATTTGTTGGCATGTATGCTGGTTAAATTTTTGTCAGCTTCACAAAAAATAGAGTCACCTAAAGTCAGGAAATTTCAATTGACTAATTTTCTCCATTGGATTGATTTGTGGGCATATCTGGGGACATTTTCTTAATTAACGATTGAAGTGGGAAGGCCCAGTACACTTTGGGTTAGTGACACCTCTGGGTAGTTGGTACTGGGTTGTATAAAAAATCAGGCTGAGCAAACTTTGGGGAGTAAATCACTAAGCAGTGTTCCTCAATGATCTCTGCTTCAGTTCCTGCATAGTTTCCCTGGATGATGCACTGTAACCTGTAAGCCAAATAAACCCTTTTCTCCAAATGATGCTTTTCATCAGTGTTTTATCACAGCAACAAAAAAAGCAAACTAGGACAACAGGTTTCAGGCATCTGTCTAGTAGGTATTTTCTTTACAACATAAAAGCCTTCTCAGAAAGGGCTGGAGAGATTGCTCGGTGGTTACAAGCACTTTCTGCTCTTGCAGAGGACTTGGGTTCGTATGATGTAGCTCACCACTGCCTGTAACTCTAATTCCTGCAGATCTGACAGCTTTCTCTAGTCTCTGCAGGCACCTGTGAGCACATGGTGCACATAGAGATAGACACATACACGTAAAATGAAATAAATAAATCTTAAGAATAACTCAAAAATATGTGCTGTGTAAAGTTTCCATGTACTATATAATTACACTGGAGGAAGCATATGGTGAAAATTAAAATATTTTAACTTAAGTTTAGAATCCAAATTTACTCTATAATTACATGTTTGGCTTCCTAGATACCAATATAATGAACACTGAAGGTCAAAGCAAGTATTTATTTAAAAATATCTTTGTACACTTTGGGAAATTCTTTATTGTAGCTAATCAGCAAAAGGATGAATTCTGAAACGCCAAAAGGAATATTACAGAGTATTAGAATGAATTTAGTTAAATGGAGGGAAAGAAATTAACCTTGAGCTTGCTTTGGTACAGCAGATATATTGAAATTATAGTCCCTTCATTGAACATAATGACTTCATTCTACAAGCAGCATTAAATAGGACTTCACTGTACATATTGTATGAAGGTATATATTGTTACCTGGTTAATCACTATCTCTTGTCTTATAAATAAAATAGACTTCCCATTTCCACTAATTGTAATAAATGAATGAATAAACAATGTCCAGTATGTTTCTCTATATTTCTTTTAGAATAGTTACAATTTCTTTGTTATCACCCACCTCATTTGGAAAGCACCAAAGTTCTTTGACGAAAAGGGCCTGTTCTCGAGGGAGGAAAGTGGAAGAGAGTAATTAAAATAAGTGTTTCTTACTTTACTATTTGTTAATTAACTGAACACCTTCATCAGCAAATCTTGAAGCTTTTTTTCCTTAAGTTTTAAAGACTAAGCAATGTGAGAATGAGGCGTGTGCAGTATGTATGGTATGGAACAATTGAATTTATTTTCATCTTATATGCAATTACATGGTGTGGAAATCAATGGGGAGTGAAGGCATGAGTAATTAAAAGTTGCTCTGTTTTCATTTTATATGAAATGCTTATATTCTACTTAGAAAAAAAAAGATCCTTCCAAAATAACAATAAGCAAAACATCACACACACACACACACACACACACACACACACACACACACACACACACACACACACATCATGTGATTCACAAACGTGTTCAGATTTATGTCTAGATTTACTATCAGACCATAAGCTTCCTGCAGTGAGAATCATGTGATAAATTCACTTACTTTTAACCAAATTCTTATGTGCTGCTTCTTCTACTAAACCACTTAGTAGTTTACTCTGATGTCAATTGGATCCTTAGCCTCCTCTGCTAACACACAGCACATGGACTGTGCTCTAAGTGCAAGTGTCTGGTGATGAGCTCATTAATATGCTCTACACTTCCTTGCCCCACACTCTTCAAATACAGTATTACCTAGGACCAGAAACTGTTTTTCTTTCCCCTCTCCCAATTAATCTAACTTTCTGTCACATTTCAAATTTCAGAGTAGAGTCTGAGAACTTTTCTGGGTTATCTGGAACACTTTAGCAAGTTGAAGGAGCTACCACCACTTAGAATATATTTAAGAACTCATACAAATACTTTTTTTTGTTGGTGATTCTACATCACATATGGGAGATGCAGTCCAAGACTCTCCAAATACATGACATACCTGAGTATATTTTTACTGCACATACATTCTTATGATGAAATTTAATTTGTTAATTACACATGAGACTAACAACTACATAGATTAAAATAATGCAAATATATATTGCACTAAAGTTATTTGAAATTTGTGAATTATTTATGGAAATTTTCTCTTGGTAACCATGCCACAATTGACTGTAGAAAACAAAACCAATGAAAGTAGAAGAATGTCTCATATGAATGGGGAGCGAGCACTACAGCCATTCAGTGCTCAATGGGAGGGATGCTCAAACTGTACCGAATGTGGGGTTAATGTTTTGCTTTCAAGTACTTTCTCCCTTAAAATGAAAGCAGTACATTAAGAAACACTGCTGATTGGAAAATCCTGCCTATGGAGAATACTGCCCAATGAGAGATACTGCTTAATTGGAAGCACTGACCTTTGGCAAATACTTCCTATTAAGAGACTATATCAAGGTATTTCTTAAAAGTACAGTTAACCTCTGAACTCTATTTTATTATGAATTTAAAGAAATAATTGTATTGAGTAATATGAAGCCAAATAAAAATAGTGAACTAGGGACAGGAGTCTTTCTGTCCTGTTGTTTCTCTGCATGTAAAAAGACTTCAAACATGAGGGCATCTCTATCTAAGCTCTATCTTCCTTCCCTCATTCTGCTCTAAGGAAAATGGTTTGATTTATAAATTTGGAAAACCTGGGTCGCTTATTCAGGTACTGAATTTCCCACATTTCTCATTAAGGGAAACTTTCTGGCATTTCTCGATTCACAGTGTGTCTGCTTGCCTAATAAATAGGGAGAATAAGCTACAGGAGCATCAGACTCCTCCACTAAATTCCATCATCTACCAATAACAAATGTAATGTTTGGGAGAGAAGAGAGCTGTGTGGATAAAATGTCTGCCCTGAAAGTATAAGGATTGGAGTTCAGATTATCAGACGCATCTAAATGGGTTGTTTTGTTTGGTGCACAAAGGTTTTTTTGGTTTTATGAGGTCTTGTCAATCCTTAGCATTGTATCTGGAAAGTCCTTTTGTGCACCTTTATTTTCTACAGTACTGTCTATGTTTTCTTCTAGAAGTTCCAGTAGTTGAGATTTCACATTGAAGCCTTTTTGATGCTTTTGGAATTGATTTTTTGGGAGTTGCGGGTGGAGAGTGACAGACATGAGTCTGATTACATGAGTCTGATTTCATTCTTCTACATGTGGACATTGAGTTTTCTGAGAACCATTTGTTGAAGACACTATGTGTGCTTTTGGAATATTTATCAAATATCAAGGTGGCTGTCATTACATGAACTTCCATAAGTTTGGGTATTCTATTTTGTTCTATTAATTTATTAATAATTTGTAAATAAATTATAATAATATTATCGATAACATTAATTAAATCTATTTTCATGCCATTACCATTCTATTTTTACTTCTATGGTGATATAGCTTAAAGTCTTGTGTGGTAATCCCTCAAGCACTGTCCTTTTGGTTAGAATAATTTTAGTTATTCAGGGTCTTTTATGATTTCATATGCACTTTAAGATTTCTTTTTTTTTCCCTCTAAAATATATCATGGGGGTTTTGAAGGAGATTTCATCGAGTTTGTAAAATATTTTTGGTAGGATGATCATTTTCACAATATTAACTTTACTGCCCCATGAACATGAGCAGTCTGTCCATCTTCTAGTGTCTTCTTAATCTCTTCAGATTTCCACTGTAGAAGTCTTTCATCTCCTTAGTTTTACTTAGTAGGCTAGCACAGAAGACCCAAACATGAGTGTATATAATTTTAGCCATCTGGTATTTGACAAAGATTCCAAAATATACTCTGGGGACATTTTCTTGAAGCAGAAGCCTTTAACTCATAGAAGGTCTCACAGTCACAAGAGAAATAAATAGGACGCTTGTAGTTATCTAAGCAAGCTATTTCCCTTGGACAAAATGAGTAGTATTCAAAGACAGGCTAGGGATGTTAAACTTGTGGGCACTATGGAGAAAGGATCAAAGGGAAAAGGCGTTTTCAAGTAGATTTTCTTTTGCTGCTAGTGTGTGTGTGTGTGTGTGTGTGTGTGTGTGTGTGTGTGTGTGTGTGTTGATTTAAAGAAATAATGATTAACATATTAACTTTATTACCAACAGTGAAATTTTGCTTGGAAAAAGAAAAAATGTGTTAGGACAGCTCATATCACACCTTTCATATCACACATTTTCCAACTTGGCTTCTTCTGTTAGCTATGTTTCAGATTTTGTCTTCTGAACTTTTGAAGTAAGTAGGGTTATATACCCTGTTAGATCATGGGCATGTCCCTTTAGAATACCTGCACTCTAAGAGGCCAGTTCCCAGAGCCTGAAGAAATCAGACCATGCCTCTGTGTAACTTTCTGCACTGAGGGACAAGTTGAGAAGCTCTTCTATGCATTGCTTTTTTACAGATACTATTTATAGACATACCTAATACCAAGCTCTCCATGCTCCTTATCACATAGGTAATTGCAGACTAGATCACATGATATGAAACTTCCCACCATTTCCTGACACTGATGGCCGTCCTCTGCTTTGCTCATGGTGTTCTTCTGAAAGCTGTCCCACAGGTCCCTTCCCATCATCTAGGCCTGTTAGTGAAGGTTGTCTCCAAAGCTTTAAGAGAAAGCATCTCCTTGAAGGAATGAAAAGCCCCAAGAGTGAGCCATTCTCATGGAAGTTTGGAAAGCCCTGTCATGCTAATTTTGGTATATTGTTGTAAGCCCCTAGAGCCAAAGGAGTGGCCAGGCGCCCCCCCCACCCCCAAGGACCTCTAACTGTCAGGTTCCACAGAATACTCTAACTGCCCTAACTGTTGGACCCTGGCCCCATCCTACAAAGTAAAAAACCCAATCTCTGGACATGAAATCCTACCAATCACCATCCTGGAAAGTTCAACCCTGAAAAGTTCCACTCCCTTCCCAAGAAACTATATAAGCTCTCTAGCCTGTTCAATTTGCTGCTGTTTCTTACTTGAGCAGAGGCAGCCAACGTCTTGGTTTTTTCTGTTCCAATAAATCTCTTGTGTGAAGTTTGTTTTGTGAAGTGACTTTGTGATATTCCTTGGCTTCCAGTTGCTAATCCTAGCTTTCCTTCCAAGCTGCAATGCTAACAATGTATTGTTCCTTTTGAAATGCTCTCCCACCTTATCATGGTCGGTAAATATGCACCAGATCCTTTCGAGGACCCACCTGTGGCTCCTTCTTCTGTGTATAACATGTATTTCATTTCATCTTTTGAGTCATTTTTTCTTTATTCTTTATATATTGGTAATTATTTCTTAGAATTGAATATATTTGAAGTTCTTTCCTACTCTCTGGCTTTTATTTAGTTTAACATTCATTTTCCCCTAATTTAAAAAAAATAAACAAAACTTATTTAGTCAAATCTTTTCTTTGTTGTTTCTAGGCTTTATATCAATCTTATTTCTCCATTGCCTGCCTACATTTTCTTATGGAACTTATTCTTCCAATTAATATTTAGACAGTGCAACCTGGTAATCTTAGCTCTTGGAAGACTGACTGACACATGACAATTAATAATTTGTGACAAGCCTAGTTAGTGTCATACTTAGGGTTTCTATTACTGGGATCAAACACCATTATCAAACACAACTTGGAGAGGAAAGGCTTTGTTTCATTCATAGTTCCATATTATAATTAATCATAAAAAGCAGGGAGGGCAGAAACTCACCCTGGGTAGGAACCTTAAGGCAGGAGCTAATGCAGGGGAAAGTTGCTTACTGGCTTGCTTTGCTTGTTTTCTTATAGAACCCAGGACCACCAGTCCAGGGATGACACCACCCATAATGGGAAAAGCCCTCCCCCATCAACCCTAATGAGACATTAAGAAAATGCCTCAGAGGTGGATTTTATGAGGGCATTTTCTCAATACATACATACATACATCTCCAAGGCTATATACATCTTAAACAACTGAAATAAATTTTTAATGACACCGAAGTTTGGTATTATAGCAACTTAAATGTGGAAATATCTTTTTAATTATTTTTTTACCTAAATGGTGGGTCATTTGTTTCATTGCAATGACTCACCATCTGTCTTTCCTTTCTCATATGTTATACATTTTTATATTAAAAATTCCATACATGTAAACAATGTGTATGTGTGTTTGTACTTCAAGATGTTTCTAACAGATTTGGGTAGACTCAGGTTCAGTTGAGTATTTTGCTTGACATTGAACTAAATTTGACTAATCTTAGTATGGGAATTATAGAGCCATGTTTTTAAAATATATGCAGAAAAGATTATTAATGATTCTTCTGCAAATGTATTAAAATATTTTTAAATGGCAAGTAATATATTGACTCATTGTAGAGCAACAGGCTAAAGACTTAATGTGCACATATACATGTATGCATACACTGTTCACATGTATGGACTTTTTATATGAAAAACTATATAATATTTTGGAAAGCCCTGAAGCTGTGCTTTCCAAATGATATGACAGATGCTGTGTCATAGCAAACAGGACAAATGACTGACTATTTAAGCTAAAGAGAAATCTCTTCACTCATTTTATAGTTTACTACAATTTTCTCAACTTCTTTCTCCAGAATTCCTCCAAAGTGTTTTTTTTTTTTAAAGAAAATAATGATTATCAAAACAGGACACCACCAAAAAGCTAAAACCAACCAACCAACCAACCAACAATGTCTCCCAACACAACATACATAAAATGTCTTCTTACCTACAATCTAATGTACTCATGCATCTTTTTTTTTTTTTTTGGTTTTTCGAGACAGGGTTTCTCTGTGTAGCTTTGCGCCTTTCCTGGGACTCACTTGGTAGCCCAGGCTGGCCTCGAACTCACAGAGATCCGCCTGCCTCTGCCTCCCAAGTGCTGGGATTAAAGGCGTGCGCCATCATCTTCTTGTTTCTCCTGTTTTTAGATGGTTGTTGCTAAGAGTTTTAGGTTTCTTCTATAGGCATTCTTTACTAAATTTTTCCAAACAATTTGTTAAATCAAGTATAAAGGAAATCCTCTTCTATATTTTTAATGATTGTTTTATATATAGATTTATAACATTCTCTGTGCTCATTTCATAATAAACATTTGGGCATATTTAAAGAATTATTATTCTAATGTTTTCTAGGTAGACATTTTAGAAGGATAATATTTCCAAGTATTAATTTTTTTTGTTTCCAAATAAAAAATTCACAGAACTTACCACCCACACTGAGAAGTGAGTCACCACTAAGAAAACAAAACAAAAGCCAAGAACAATGAGACAGGAGCTGCTGTGGGGATAATACACTTGTACACTCGTTTAATACAATGCTGATTGGCCAATAGCCAGACAGGAAGTACAGGCAGGGTGAGCAGACTAGGAGGATGATGGGAAGAGGAAGGGTGGAAAAGGAGTCACCAGCCAGACACAGAGGAAGCAAGATTGTAGTGGGTAGCCATTCCAGCTTTGGTCTGGAAGTTTCAACCCCCATTGAGGCTTCAGTAACTATCATGCCTACAAGGCGGGGCCAAGGGAGGGCCCTGAAGACCCCAGATCAGAATGTGCCATGGGCTCTTCCTTCTTGGACCGCGGACGCTAGAGGTATACTGAGGAGAGTTCTCCAGAGAACACCGCCTGACCATGCTGAGTCTCTCACAGAACCTGCAACCTACCTATCCCTTCATTTGTAAGTTATGCCATTAAATAAATCTCCCTTTTAACTACATGGAGTGGCCTTAATAATTTCACCAATACAAATGACAAAGCAGAACTGAGAAAAGGTACCAAGCCACGTGGCTAAACATAGATAGGAATTAAGGGTTAATTTAAGTGTAAGAGCTAGTCAGAAATAAGCCTGAGCTAATGTCCAAGGAGTTATAATTAATATAAGCCTCTGGGTGATTTTATAAGCAGCTGTAGGACCACGGGGCAGGGCAGGACCAGAGAAACCTTCAAAGGAGCAACAGGACATGCAGTTTGCTGGAGCAGAGAACAGACTTCAGTGGGGTTCCCAGGAGGGACCAGAGAGAGGAAAGAGAGTGTCACAGGTGAAAGGGAGAGAAAGGAGTTCTGTAATTGCCTAGACATCTTTTTGTCTTCTAGATCTTAAGTCAACCCTACAGATAAAGACAGAGTAACTCTTTATAAATGATGAACTTGGAAAATAAAATCTGAGTCCCAAGGTAGATTTCTCTCTTTACTGAAAGCATAGCATAGGTGGTAGAACATCTCAGCTCTCCTCTCTTTTGGGATGAGCACAGCCCATGACAGAATAGGTAGGTATGCCTAACTGTGGCCAAGGAGACCAACTTTGTTTTCATACTGAGCTATTCTGCACCGAACTTTTACAGAAAGGTTCAGATTGGTACATTTTTTTTCTCCACTAGTGAATCACTTATCATTTATGCCAAATTATGTGGAACTCATTCAGGAATGAACTGAAGTTTAATTAGGCCTCTCATAGATCTGCACAAGAATTTAAAGTCTTTGAAGGCACAAAGTCTATTTTTTTCACTCTTTATTTAGTGCATAATAGTTGAATGAAAATGTTAGAGACAAGCTAAACTATTTCAAAATATGGTTACAGAATTCATAAGGTTTACATCTGTGGAAGTGGGGGCAGTGGTTCATGTTTCAGTAAAGCTAACTTTAACTATAAGGAAGAGTGAATAACATTGCCCTAAAAAGTGAGCTTTTGAGAATTATATCAATCTATGTTAAGTTAAACAGTGAATGTTTTTTGCTGACCACTCAATAAAAGTGATTTAATATGCACATAAAGATATTTTTAAAAAAGAGGACAGCAAATTACAGAGTAGGGAAAGATGGCTGGCTCTGGAAAGAGTTGGGGAAAGGAGGTGAATAGAATAAAAATACACTTATAAAATCCTCAAATAACTAAGAAAAATGAAACAATAAAAAAGAAATAAAACATGTTTTCATGTTACAAAAAAAGGAGGTAAAAGGAATAGATATGACCATAAATGAACAGAACCTATTGAAAATGACAGCGGGTAGTTCTTACAAAACTCTGACCAGGAGACAGAAGGCATAGACAGGAGAATAGGCATGAAGCTCATGGGCCAGTTAGCTGGAGTAAGGATCAGGGCCACAGAAACCCCGCGGAAGTCAAGTGAGAAGGGAAGAAGTGATTTCCCCAAAAGTTGTCCTCTTACTCCATACATGTGTGTGGTATATTCTTTCTCACTCTCTCCATGAACATGTGTGTACAGACAGACACAACACAACACCACACACACATAACACTACATACACACACACACACACACACATCATAACCACCACATAAACACACACACACACGCACACACACACACACACACTAAGGTTTTAAGAATTATATGATGTCTCCCAAACAGTTCAAGCTGATCAACTGTCTCATTTATCCAGAAGGCCTGATCCAGTTGGAGGCTCCTCAGCTATTCGTTCATAGTTCATGTGTTTCCACTAGTTTGGCTATTCATCCCTGTGCTTTTTCCAATCTTGGTCTCAACAATTCTTGCTCATACAATTCCTCCTCTTTCTCGCTGACTGGACTCCTGGAGCGCCACCTGGGGCTGTCCTTAGTGCATGAGCTGGCTGTTTGAAACCTGGGGCTTATGCAGGGACACTTTGCTCACCCTGGGAGGAGGGGACTGGACCTCCCTGGACTGAATCTACCAGGTTGAGATGAATCCCCAGGGGAGTCTTTCCCCTGGAGGAGATGGGAATGGGAAGAAGGCAGGAGGAGGGAGGACAGGGGAATCCATGGCTGGTATGTAATATTAAATGAAATTATAAAAAAATAAAAAAAGAATTATATGATGTGAATGTTAGTGGATCTTTACACACACACACACACATACACACACACACACACACACACTAAGGTTTTAAGAATGTTATGATGTAAATGTTGGTGGATCTTTACACACACACACACACACACACACACACACACACACACATACACACACTAAGGTTTTAAGAATTATATGATGTGAATGTTGGTGGATATTAAAAAGATGTTTGAGGTGGAGGGAAGCTGGAGGAATGGAGGGAGGGGAAACTGTGGTTGAGATGTACTGTATGGGAAAATAATTTATTTTCTGAAAAATATTAAAATTTTTTAGAAAGATACTTGATAAATTTTTCCACATTTACTCAAAATGTAAAACAACTTGAAATTTGGAACATTTTCTGTATGAAATATGTTTCAGTCTCAGGCCTAAGTTTGTAATTGTTGGTGAAACATTAGATTAGAAGCTTCTGAGTTACATGTGCATTAGAACTTTATTTCTATACATTGCTGGCTTTTCTTCTTTGGAAAAAACTACATATAGATTATGATTTTTCTTATCAACAACAATATGTAATATGATCTTATCTATGTGATAGGAATGCCATGACAGCTCACTAAAAAAACTGGTAGCAAGATGCCTAGCAAGTGCCTGGAGCCTAGTAAGAAGTCAATATGTAACTGTATATTAAAACCATCATCATTGCCGGGCGGTGGTGGCGCACGCCTTTAATCCCAGCACTCAGGAAGCAGAGCCAGGCAGATTTCTGTGAGTTCGAGGCCAGCCTGGTCTACAGAGCGAGATCCAGGAAAGGCACAAAGCTACACAGAGAAACCCTGTCTCGAAAAAACAAAAAAAAAAACAAAACAAAAAAAAATCATCATCCAATCTGAGAAAAAACTTCAATGTCTAGAGTACTTATCAAGAAGATCACAAAAACGTCAATTGTATAAAATTCTGAATAAGATAAGAGATGCATATTCTTATATGGGAGAAGTAAATACCTTAAAGATGGGATCTTTTCTAATTTGTATTTTGATATAATTAAAATTAAATTTCCAAATTATTTGTTATCTTAAAAATTTAAAAATTTAATAATTACATGAAATATATTGTATATAGGCTATGAAATCCTAAGTGTCTGCCAAAAGAAATGAAATAATATAGGGTTTAGTCTGCTAAACATGTAATTACATAATGTTGTAATAACCAAAATGAGGAGTGATTGCATAAAAATCAACTGACAAATTATAGAGCTAAAAAGCCTGGAAAAATAAAAGTATAGTTTATGAAAACACAGATGTAGGAATAGTTCTATAAATACACAAGACAATAATCCATAAACGAAAAAGGTATTTACAACTCCATGTTAAATTTCAAACCTGGGACAAATAGCTGAGGTACTTATTTAACTTACTAAAGCAGACCAGGCTGCCAGGTTCTCCCAGCATCACTCAGTCCCTGCCTATCTGTTATAGGATATGGCTGACATACTCAGACCTCTACCCTCAACTCTCCAGCCCAGGGGCTACACTGCCCTTCCCCTGTATAATCCAGACATTTGGTTATGCACCCCTTTCATGCCTTTGGCCTCTTGGCAGCTGTACCTTGTTCCCTCCCCTTCTCCCAACATGGCGCAGATCAGACTGGTCATGTCCACTCTGGACTCTCCCAGATGTACCTCTCTCTTCCTCTGGCTATGCTCTTCCTTTTATCTACAATAAACTTTCACCTCCACTATACTTAGGAGTAGTCCTTACCTTTCCTTTCCTTTTTATTTCTTTTTTTTTTATTCACTCCCTACACAAAAGAATAAGGCCTGATTAGATAAAATAAAATTGTAATGGCACCTTTTATTATCATTCAATAACTTCTGATTTTTCAAAGACTACAACACACACACATACACATACACACACACACACACACACACACACACACACACACAAAGCAAAGAGTAGCTATTTGCAATATGTAATCACATGACTGTACACATGGAAAGCTAAATGAAGGAGACCGGTACAGTAGAGACTTTAAATGTTTTGGATGAAATCATTGCCAACTAAATTTAAAATATTGATGATTTACTAATGCATGGAAAGCTTGGCACCTAAGATAAGATCTATAGTAATGTAAGTGTACAGTCACAGGGAAATGCTATACTTACGAAATAGCTATATAGTGGAGATACTTCGCAGTGGCTGAAATGATCCTTTAAGTAGTTTTTGTGATTTTGAAAATGCTTATTAAATTATAATAAGAGAAAAGATCTCAAGAAATTATTAAAACCCCAAATGTGGCTTTAGTCACAATAGAAGTTAAAAATGAAGAGAAGTAAAACTTAAGAGCTGGTAACTTTTGCTGCTTTATGATTTTTGACTTTATGTTTTCCTATGTTGACAGTATAGATTTTTTTCAAAAGAAACTATAGTCAAGGATACAGTGAATATATAAGCTAATAATATGTCTCCAATGATGTCAATAAATTTTAAAAAGTTATTTTTTAAAAAATAAGGAGGACAGAAACCCTTCCTTTGAGAAGTTTTCAGGTTTAGACAGTCACCAAGTTTAAAATACTTTTTTCTGGTAGATAGATAGAGAAAATGAGGAGAAGCTAATGTTGAAAATAGAACTGGCATCTCCCTACTGGTAGAAATTCAAGAAATAAGGCATTTGAGTCCTTGTGGGTAATTGTTTAAGTTGGCAAGATGAGAACACATATCATTAAGCTGTAGATCCACATTACTTTTTGGCCCTGGTTTATATATTAGGAAATGAAGTTTGCTTGTAAGTGGTATAAGACTCAAAATATTTCTTTTTGATTTTGAGTCAGGGTAAGAATATATCCATGGAGAAACAGTTATGTTATGTGGTAGAGAGTTCCAGAGACTGATAATACTATAGTTGTCATTAAAGTTAGCCAAGTCCTTGATGTGAGAAATTTCAGTTCATTGTTGATGACACAGATTGCAGAAACATATGGAAGCAATTAGAGGAAAGTAAATGGAGACAGTGGATGCAGGCGACGTATTTGTGGAGCCTGACTAGATAAAAGCAATAATATAGGATGAAATCTAAAAGAGGCAATGAGGTCTCTGGTATCTACTTACAGATGAGGAAATTTGAGCATGAAAGCAATCCAAAGAAGACAAAATCAATGATTCTCTAGTGGGGATGTGGGAGGGTAGAGCATCATTATGATAAATTAGAAGGTTATGTTGCAAAGGCCAGGGTTAGATTTCTAGATAAGTTTCTTCCTCTGCTGAGATGAGCAGGAAGTTCTGATTGAAGTAAAATTCTATCAGGAAACAGGGAACTGTGGCTGAGAAGCAGTGGCCTGTGTGTGCAGGAAGGAAGCACAGGATCAGAAGTTAAGACTCTCTCAAGAGGCATGAAGGACCTGAGGACATGCCCAGTGTTTACTGATTTGCTGGCCTCTATGGGTTTTTCCTCTCCATCTCTTGGAGATAATGCAATCCATCTTCATAAATGGTAATTTTTTAGCAGGGAGTAAGGGAGGGAGAGGGCTCTGTAGGATTGCAAATAGTATATTGACTAGTAGATGCTGCAACATGTGCTTTTCAGAGATCAAGTGGATGGAAGCAGCCTGCCCAGTCTGTGGTAGTTTAACAATACTTAATGATCTGGCTTACTCAATCGGCCCCTTCTGGTCAGTGCTTCCCATATCTGAACTGCAAAATCCCCCCAGTACATTCTCTTATTTACTAATGTGGGTGATATCTTCTTGGCTTCTAATTTAAAATTGTCTTTGAGGTTCCCCTTTGGTGTCATTTTAGGTTCACAGTAGTGGAAACAGTTCAACTATCTTAGAATCTAGATACACAATGGGTTTGTGGGAACAGAATGATTCTCACATAAGAAAGGATCCATAAAGCATCTACTGACTGCATTGTCTTAGGTTGCTTAGAGAAACTACATTCACACTCATAATGGATTGTATAATCATGAGATTCAGATTTTCTTATTTCCCAGAATGCTTTTCATCTCTGCTGAATTACCAAATTAAAGAAGACATTGCAACTTTACAAAATTAGTTTTCTAGTTTGTGTGTTGTTGTTCTACAGTAATTTATTTTTAATTTGTTCCTCATTGATTCTAATAAAGACAGCCTTTCTTTGTAACCAGTGCCTAGAATACAGTGCTGTTGTTTTACTGCCTATGTGACAGCTGCTCATGTGTCCCTCTGTCGTTCAGTGGTGATCTGTCTGTATTCACTAAGCCATGCCAGACAAGCTGAGAGAGATAATAGCATAACATCTTCATATAAACTGGAACAAGAAAAAGTTTTGTGTGGCTCTATTGCACTTCTATTGTTTAATAAGAAAGGGGACATAGAAGAAGGCATTTAGGGAAGATGTGATAAGAATAGATATTTAATTTTCTTCAAATATATTTTAAATTCTACCTGTCATCTAATTTCTTCCTTCCAATCGTCATAGTCCTTAGTTCCCTCACATAAGAATCAGGAACAAGTCACACTGACTTTATGAACTCAGAATCAAATAAACAATTGTGATTATCTTTTGTCTAGCATATAGATGTGAGTTTCATGGCTGGACAACATTTACAACTGTACCTTACATCTCAAATTAATGTACATAATAACCTTGTCTTAGTCAGGGTTACTATTGCTGTGAAGAGACACCATGACCACAGCAACCCTTATTAAGTAAAACACTTAGTTGGGGTGGTTCATTTACAGTTTCAGAGGTTCAGTCCTTTATCATCATGGCAGCGAACACATGGCATGAAGGCTGACATGGTGCTAGAGCTGAGTGTACTACATCTTGTAGGCAATAGGAAGTTGACTGACTGTCACAGTGAAGCTTGACAAAAAGAACTCAAGGTCTGCCCCCACACTGACACACTTCCTCCATTAAGACCACACCTACTCCAACAATGCCACACCTATTAATAGTGCACTGCCTTTGGGGGGCATTTTTATTTCAAAGCAACACAACCCTAAAAATGTGTATTCATTGTTTAAAAACAATAACAATAAATATTTGTATGTCTGTACACATTTATGGATATTCCCAGTCAATCAGTAAGGATGGATTCTACCAGTATCTCAGCTTGGAATATGATGGGTTACACCTCACTCCAGCTTAGACATAGTGTAGGACAAAGGAAAGCAAAGATGCACTCAGCAGTAAGAGGTAAAGTGGTATGCACAGTTTGCTTTCTTCCTTAGTCAAGTCTCTCTTCAGATCTGATTGAACCGGTTAAGTGGTCAAGTGTGTCCCTCAAAGTTCCTTCTAGGGGGCAGCAGTGCCCTGGAATTTTGCCAGTAATTCTTCCTATTTAAACCTTCCTCAGTGTCTCTTAGGTCTTCTTCAAAGACGCAAACTGTAAGCATATAAATTTATTAATCATGCTATTCGGGGCACAATGACATCAGAAATAGTAATATACTACTCAAAGCTACTATTAGTGTAAGGATGGTAGAGAATATTTAAAAAGATAGTATAGTAATGCAGATCAGAGGAGACAAATATATCATAAAAGATCAGTCACACACATAGTGAAGCCCTCATTTTACTATTTAAAATATGGAGTTCATGTTTTACTTTCCAATTTAATATGCAGTTACTAAATTCAACATTCTAAGCATAAATATGTTTCTTTACAAAATAAAAAGTTGAGCTGTGGTATTTTAAATATGTAAGAGTCAAAAACTTTTAAAGGAGATAAAAATAGACTTAGCTCTAACCTGGAGTTTTTCATGATTACCTTGATTTTCAAGAACATTTACTTTATTGGTGAATTTTAATTTGAATGAAGATTGTAAATTTACAAAATAACTCCCAAAACAAATCAGAAGTCAGTTCAAAATTTTTAACTCCTTTATAGATTCCCTACTAATGGAGATGCTAGGCACATAAACTGTGATATCAGATTATAAACATGAAATTGTATTTCTTATCTCACTTTGACACATTCAGTTACAGGTTCCGAATTCTATGATAAGAGACTGTGGTCATCAGGAGGAGAATAACGGTTGCTTGCCGAGTTGCTTTAAAGTCAACCCATACTATTCTTTTATTTTTTTCCCACTGTCATCATGTGGTAGAATGAGGAGTTCTTCCCCTTCCCCTTCTCTTAATGGTAATTTTTCCTGATTTTTGAGTTAATGGCATTGCAGAAATATAGTAGAGCTAATAAAAAATGAAAAACTTCTTCAGAATACTCAATGTTCTAAAATAGCCTCACTTTTGTAACATTGAAAAGAGGCCTTGCTTAATTGTTATTATTTTGTAAAATATATGATTCTGGTATTTTCCTTTTTCTCCAAGGGAGATAAAATAATAGACCAAATGGGAGAAATTATCTTTGAGTTATATATAACTTCTAATTTGTGCACTGAGTGCTTACTCATCGCTCTTGATTGCCAAACCTCAGAGCTATGAAAAAGTATATTGCCACTAATCATAAGGATGAGAATCTGATATTATTTATCAAGAACATATTCTCTCTTTAACAGCTTTTTTCAATTAACATTTGGTGAAAAAGTACAATTATTACTAGAGAAATGTAAACACTCAGACTGTTCTTTTCTCATATATCCTTGTCTGTTGTTGTAAAGTATTTCATTTGCTGTTGACGTAAGCAGAATAATACTTTTAAGATAAATTCAGAAATGCCTTTGTAAGATCATGCACTGGTCATGAAATGAAAGCTGTCACAAAGGCATGATGACTAATACCATAATCACTGTCTTGTATTTTGCTGATATTTTTGTTTATTAACCAAAATATCTGCCAGTGACCTTATACAACTATTCATCTACTTTCCTTTAATTTGAAATAGATTAAAAGTGAGATTTGGTATTAATTAAACAAATAGAATATATGGGGATTTTAATGGCAAAAACACTTTAGAAAGGAACATACAAAAGGCTTCTTAGTTCTATTTCACAATAAAGATGGTATTAAACAATGACAAGACAAAAAGAATTCCATTAAGAACATGCCACCACTGGCCCTGGAGTGCATGAATAATTTGTATGGAGTCTAGCTGGGAACATGTATGGAGTGGGCTGAAGATCAACAACTGCCTCAGGCAGTTTTCAACTGTTATACTGAAGTCTGGAAATTTCAATTTGTCTTTGAAAATATGCATGAGTTTGAGAAGACGGTAATAAAAGTCTGAAAACTTGTCATTCAGATTAAGCAATTCAATTAATATCTTTGCACATTGTATTCTGCACACATGATTCCAGCTGTCTATCTTTAAGTTGAATTTGAGATAGAAAGAACAGCCCGTGTCTAAGTGGTCTCTGCAAGTTGCACATTTTATGACTAATTATCCTGATCAGATCTTGGTGCAAAAAGAGGCCATCTTCCATGTTCTCCTCTGGCATGATTCTGGTTCAACCTTGTCACACTGGGCTTTTAAGGAAAGCTCTATCTTTGCAGCCCAGGCTACATGTGACAAGATTAAATTGGCACACTTTCACTGTATAGCTCTTGTGTTCCTAGCAGCACAAGCTTGGCAGATCCCTCTGAGAGAAGTCTCAGCTGTCACTCAGTGACCCATTAACACTACTGTTCCATCCTGCAGTGTCAGTTTTTTCATTCTTATGGATATAATGCTCCCAGGGGACTGAAGATATCTGCAGGAATGAGAGAGAACCGCAGATTCAAGCTAACTATCAAAGACAGAGCAAATAACACATCCAGAGCACAAATTCCAACAGATGAATAAAAGAGGTCTATTATGGTGGTAGGTTTCAGAATATGGCAAGAAGATCCAGCTTTAAGAAGTATAGCAATGTTTTAGCAAGCTATATTATTTGCCCTGTCTGAATATCAGAAGTATCCAAAATAAGACTTGCAATAAAGAAGGACTTTGCTTTGAATCTGTAATAGGATAGTATGGGTGAGAACTTAAAAAAGAATAATAGACAATGGATGCAGAACAGAACATAGATCAAGGAGACTTGCTTAATAATACTTAAACAGAACAGGATATTTGGGTAGGGGTGGTTTATTGGTGTACAAAACATGAAAAATGAAAAATTTCAAGTAGCCTTATCGCCCTGGGATAACTAAGACTGCTATCTCAAGATTGAACTGGTATCAGTGACTTAAGCAAATACCATTGCTCTCCAGCAATTTAAAATGATATATTGTTTCATGGCACTTTCTTAAAATTAAATTATTTATTTTACAGCACAACCACAGTTTCTACTCCCTCTTCTCTTCCCAGTCCCTCCCAACCTCCTCTCTGCTCCCCCATCCACTCCTCTTCCATTTCTATTCAGAAAAATCTAGACCTCCCACGGATATCAACAAAACATGGCATATCAAGTTGTAGTAAGACTAAGTACCTCCCCGTAGCTAGAGTTTTCCTGCCTGGCCCACAGTCAGGACAAATCTCTCTCACCTGCCAGTCCCACAGCCGCTCAAACCCGACCAAGTAAACAGAGACTTATATTGGTTACAAACTGTATGGCCGTGGCAGGCTTCTTGCTAACTGTTCTTACAGCTTAAATTAATCCATTTCTATTAATCTATACCTTGGCACATGGTTCGTGGCTTACCGGCATCTTCACATGCTGTTTCTCATCGTGGCGGCTGGCAGTGTCTCTCTGACTCAGCCTTCCACTTCCTAGCTTTATTCTCCTCCTTGTCCCGCCTACACTTCCTGCCTAGCCAATGGCCAATCAATGTTTTATTTATTGACTAATTAGCAACACATTTGCCATACAGAACATCCCACAACACCTCCCCTTGTATTAAGGCTGGGCAAAGCAACCCAGTATGAGGAATAGGGTCCCCAAAGCCAACAAAAGAGTCAGGGACAGCCCCTGCTCCCACTGTTAGGAGTACCACAAGAAGACCAAGACATACAACTGTCACTTATACGCTGAGGGTCCAGGTCACTCCCTTGCAGGCTCTCTGGTTTTCAGTTCAGTTTCTATGAGCTCCTATGAACCCAGGTTAGTTGTTTTGTTTCTGTAGGCTTTCTTGTGATGTCCTTGAACCCTCTGGCTTCTATAATCCTTCCTTTCTTTCTTAATAAGATTCCCTGAGCTCAGCCTAATGTTTGTCTGTGGGTCTCTACATCTATTTCCACCAGTGAGGTCTCTCTGATGACTACTGGGATAGTCACCAGCATATGAGTATAGAGGAATATTATTAGGCATCATTACATTGACTTTTTTTTTTCTATAATCATATTTGGTCCTATTCTAGGTCTCTAGGCCATCCAGTCTCTGAGTCTTGGCTCTCCAGGCAGTGTCAGGTATGGGCTCACTCTCATGGTATGGATCTGAGGATGGATCATGGGCACATCCTTAGAAGTTACAATTTTATGGTTACTACATGAAGGAGAATTATGGGAACTCGGATCTAGGGCTGGTGAGATGGCTTATTAAGTAAAGCCTAGAGGCCAGAGTTCAATCTTCAGAACCCAAGTTAAGGTGGAAGGAGAGAACTGGCTCTACAATTTTGTAAGCCAGGCCACTATGAAACCATCAAACTAGACTGCTCCATGGGTGAAAAGAGAGGTTCATTGGGGATCAAACTGCCAAGGCCTTTTCTGGGGGGGTGGGGGGAGAACAAAATGATGGAAAAGTAAACAGAGTTTATGTGTAGGATGAGGATCTTTGAGCTGATACAGACTGAGCAAATTGACTAAGAACTAGGTGCCTTTGCCAAAGGTAGTTAACCTTTGGGGAAAGATAAGAGTGGTTCCTGGAAAATAGAAACCCCACCTTAGGAGATCTGCTTTTCTGTAAACAGGATATCACCTTTAGGCCTCTGATTACCCAGCAAAATTCTTTCTCTTTAGAACTATATCCCCAGCACTGCCATTTTGAGGGGCAATGTGTTGGATCTAACCAAGTTGTCTTGTCACCTTCACACATGAGCCATGTCACACCCCTACCCTCTCAAAATAACACATTCACAGGCACAGACACACACACACACACACACACACACACACACACACACACACACACACTGACTCTTTATTCCCCTACTAAAATTAGTCAAATTTAGATGAACTCCAAGCAAATGTCTTTGGAAACCTGTTGGAAATATCCTTAAGTATAAGAAAAATCATGCTTACCTTAGTGACAACAAAGGTGGCCAGAAGACACATTAAAATCCAGTCAGAATTCACAATGGTAAAGAAGCCTGAAGTACTGCAAATTTTCTAATAGAATCAACTCTGCATCCAATACCCACAGAAGACAAAGGTTTAGTACCCTCCCTGAGGCTGAGGTTTGGCTGTCTCAACACTGTGAAAGAAGTCTGAGGATAAGAGTTGCATTTTTTTCAGGAGTATTAACTTTAAAATATTTTAGGGGCAAAGTTATTTTAAAAAGTTAGCATTTAAACAGTATAAACTATGTATAACTTATGACTTCATTTTTAATTAAAATAAAAATAGTATAGGATGGAATAAGCTTACCAAATGTATTTTAAAGATAAAAAACAAGAACAGATAAATGGAAGCAGGAAGAAACACTTTGACCTACCTATCTCCTAGGACCTTTAATAAAACACAAAAGAAATCAAACCTTCTTTCCTCATTAGAAAATAGTAAGAAAACTACTATACCATGGATAAGTAGAAGGCCATGATCAGGTTAAATATGAGTGCTTCTGTATTTGAACATACTGTTTGTTTGGTTTTTTTTTTTTTTTTTTTGGTTTTTCGAGACAGGGTTTCTCTGTGTAGCTTTGCGCCTTTCCTGGAACTCGCTTTGGAGACCAGGCTGGCCTCGAACTCACAGAGATCCGCCTGGCTCTGCCTCCCGAGTGCTGGGATTAAAGGCGTGCGCCACCACCGCCCGGCTTGGTTTTGGTTTTTTGAGACAGGGTTTCTCTGTGTAGTTTTGGTGCCTGTCCTGGATCTCGCTGTGTAGACCAGGCTGGCCTCGAACTCACAGAGATCTGCCTGGCTCTGCCTCCGGAGTGCTGGGATTAAAGGCGTGTGCCACCACCGCCCGGCTCATACTTTTCAGTTAACGTGAAGATGTTGGTTTGTAGATGTATCCAACCTTCCCATCAAACAATAAACACAGAACCAATGCAAAGAAGAAAGCCAAGAGGTCAGAGCCAAGAGCCAAAACCTTACCCTTCCTCCTGCAGTGGTCCTACCTCTCCGAACCAGAGCTACCCCTGTGTTAAAGTCTTTATATAGAGTTCCTGTCCTGCCTTCTCATTGGTTGTAAACCCAACCACATGACCGCCTCCTCACAGCCTGTCTGTATAGGCCTCCAGGTTTTCCATGATTGGTATTAAGATTAAAGGCATGTGTATCCAATAATGGCTGTATCCCTGAACACACAGAGACTTACCCAGCTCTGCCTACTAAGTGCTGGAATTACAAGCATACGCTACCACTGCCCTGCTTTCCTATGGCTTGCTAATAGCTCTGACCCCCGGGCAACATTATTTATTAACATACAAATAACATTTTAATACAAATAAAATATCACCATATTGGTTATTTTTCTTTTCTTTTAAAAACAGAAGAAAGAATGTCATTTTGGCATTTTTCTTTTCTCTCTCTCCCTCTCCCACTCCCCGTCCCGGTCTCTCTCTCTCCCTCTCTCCCTCCCTCCCTCTTGTTGTCATTCTCTTGCCTTCCTCAGTCCTTCCCTCTGTCCCCTCTTCTCTTTTTTGGGGATAGATCAAAGTCCAGTTTGTACAAACTTCCACATGTAGTGTCTGAGATTACAGGTATCGGTATCCCAGCTACTGTCCAAGTTTAGGGGTGCTGAGACCGAACCCAAAGACTCGAGTATGCTAGGCTATGTCAGGATTCTTCCTGAGTTACAGGGAAAAGACACTCAGTTGCCGCGGGGTGACAATGACGACGGTGTTAGCCGGATGGAAGGGTCTGAGACCTTCATTTTATGGCTGGAAGGCACTTAGGAGAGGAGGGGGCGTGGGCGTGGGCGTGGCTTCTAGTTCGCTGACGTCGGCACTCTAATTGGGTCGCACGATACTTGCGTCAGAGGAGCTGGGCCGCCATCTTCAACGCCGCTGAGAGATCGTTGGAGCCGCTACCGTTGCGCCTCGTGTTTCTCCATGAGGAAAATGCTGACTGCTGTGGTGTCCCACGTGTTTTCGGAAGTGGTCCAGAAGCCAGCTCTCAGAGGGGTGCTGGCCTCCGTTAACTTCTCCAACGACACCACCTGTGAAATTAAGAAATGCGACCTGTACCGGTTGGAAGAGGGCCCCCCCACCTCCACCGTGCTCACCAGAGAGGAGGCCCTCAAATACTACCGGTCCATGCAGGTGATTCGGCGCATGGAGATGAAGTCTGACCAGATGTATAAGCAGAAGTTCATTCGTGGTTTCTGTCACCTGTGTGATGGGCAGGAGGCCTGCTGCGTGGGGCTGGAGGCAGGGATAAATCCCACGGATCATGTCATCACGTCCTACAGGGCTCATGGCTTGTGCTACACCCGGGGCCTGTCGGTCAAATCCATTCTCGCAGAGCTGACTGGACGTAGAGGAGGCTGCGCTAAAGGCAAAGGAGGCTCTATGCACATGTACTGCAAGAAGTTCTACGGGGGCAATGGCATTGTTGGAGCACAGGTGCCCTTGGGAGCCGGTGTTGCTTTCGCCTGTAAATACTTGGGAACTGGTGAGATCTGCTTGGCCTTGTATGGCGATGGTGCAGCTAACCAGGGGCAGGTAGCCGAAGCTTACAATATATCAGCCTTGTGGAAATTACCGTGTGTTTTCATCTGTGAGAACAACCGCTATGGAATGGGGACAGCCACTGAGAGAGCCGCAGCCAGCACTGATTACCACAAGAGAGGCAATTTTATCCCTGGACTGAGGGTGAATGGAATGGATATTCTCTGTGTCCGCGAGGCAACCAAGTTTGCAGCTGATCACTGCAGATCTGGAAAGGGGCCCATTTTGATGGAACTGCAGACCTACCGTTATCATGGACATAGTATGAGTGATCCAGGGATCAGTTACCGTACACGAGAAGAAGTTCAAAGCATGCGAAGTAAGAGTGATCCTATTATGCTTCTCCGAGAGAGAATGATAAACAACAACCTCAGCAACATTGAAGAATTGAAGGAAATCGATGCAGATGTGAAAAAAGAAGTCGAGGAAGCAGCCCAGTTTGCTATAACTGATCCAGAACCAGCTTTGGAAGAATTAGCCCATCATCTCTACTACCGAAATCCACCATTTGAAGTTCGTGGTACAAATAAGTGGATCAAGTATAAGTCCATCAGTTAGAGATTACTTAATAGATTTGTTACAAGTTCTTCAGTAGAATATTTATGCTGAACTTTAGGAAACTTCTCAACTTTGTTAATAAATAAATAAAACGTCATTAAAGACAAAAGTCTTGTAAACCTTCATAAAACAGATTAATGGCTTATTAAGGGGATTAGAGATACACATTCGTTTAAAAGGGATGTTCCATTTTATGTTGTAACATTAAAAGGCACTGTATGGTAAATAGTATGGATATCTTTTAGAATATTTTAAATTTATAGTATAAATTTATAAATCTAAAATAGAAAAAATAGTTTAACTTCCTCAATTAATAATTAGTAATAGTTCCATTTGATTTCATTTTAGTCATGAAATAAATACTGTTCTTTAAAGAAGTAGACTTTTGGATTCTTGCTTCCTGTGCTGTGAGTTTGTGTAAAGTCATATCCTGAGTTAGGAGGATCAGTTTAAGCCACTCAAGACCTCTTCTGCTAAGCCACTTGCAACAGCTGATATACATTAACCAATAACAGACAGTGTAGTATTGTAGAAGGCGTGCATATGTGTTACTGGTGCTGAAGTGTGTTAACAGTGACTTTCCAGAATAATTTAGTAGGGCAGGGACAAAAAGGAGGGTGTTTTGTTTTTGTTTTCATAGCATTTCATTACAATATTTGTAGTGTAAGAACTAGAAAAATGTAAACAAAATCTAGGAGAAACTTTTATTTGTATTAATCTTCGTGCTAATGTTATACTCGCTTTACAATCATTCTTGTTACATGGCAGCCAGGGTGATTTTTTTTTACTGTTAAACAACAAACACCATCACCTCTCAAACCTGAGAAAGTAAAATCAAAGAGATGACATTAATGTACTTAATTCAACTCTTATTTTCCATTTAAAGATATTTATAAAGTACATATTGCAAATTGCTATGTTGTTGACATATCTTTTAACTCATCTGTAAATACATACAGATTAAAGTTTACTGAAGGAAAACCTGACAAATCGTAAAGGCTCAGTTATTTATAGTCTAATACCTTATCAGTTAGTATGCCAGAACTTGATGAGAACACTACAACTTGGTTATATTTAACCAGACCTTAAATCCTCTTGAACTTGATGTTTGGTATGTGGTACTCTTCTGGGACAGCTTTAATTGAAAGCAGAAATAAGAATTTCCCTAATGCTTTCAGAACTCGTTTCTGGAGCATACAAAATCCTTTTATTTTACAGCATCTGCTCTTATAAATGGGAATGTGGGTTTCTTTTCTATTACTATGATAAAATACTCTGACAGAAGCAATTTAAAAGGGAAAAGGTTCATCTTTGCTTACAGTTCCGGGAACAGTCACGTTAGCAGGGAAGTTAAAGTGGCAGGGTTCAAGGGATCTGGTCACTTTGCATTCATAGTCTGAAACATGTAGAAGGCCTTCTAGTGCTCAACTCTTTCTTTACTCTTAAAGCATTCCAGAATTTCTTATCTAGGAAATGGTGCCACCAACAATGTGGGGGTGAGGGGTGGGTGCCCCATCTCAGTTACCATAATTCCTCACAGGCATGTACAGAGGCCCATCTCTCATGATTCTGGATCCTGTTGCATTGATCATGCTAATGTGAGACTCCGGTTTCCAAGAATTTTAGTAGAAAACCAAAAACTCAGGGGCTTGTCTGTTAACATTTGGACACATATGTATAGGCACAGTCTCTATCCTTCCCCAAATACGATAACCTCAAAATGTAAGTTTACAAACAGATAAATATGTTTATTTTATATATATATTTTCCCCCTGGAGGAGGGTACATGCCACAGTGTGCATGGTCAGTGACAACTTGGAGGAGTTTATTTCATCATGTATGTTCTGGAAATCAGGCTAGGTAGCAAATACCTTCAAATACTGAGTCATCTTTCTGTCCCAAGGTTGCACTTCTAAATGAGTGGTATTACATGCTCATGTAATTTGGTAAGAATACAGCAGCTATTTAGAGATGCTAGAACCAGATCTCAATAGTTAGAAAAAAAGATTTTGCAAATTAATAGTTTTCTAATGACAATACTTTTCATTTTAATACACTAGTATTTCCATATTTTTGCAAGCCTTATATACTTATACAAACATCATACAAAGATAATTTTGAAAATTTGTTTGCATAATGACTTTTTTATGGTCAGGAAAAAAAAGATACAAGTACTTGATTATTAAGGAAGACAATTGTAGCATGAATCCTAAAGGGTCTTATTAATAAAATCAAACCTGAAGCCAGGTATTGGGGTGAATGCTGAATGATCAGAGAAGCCGAACAAGCCACAGCTACCTCGCCTCACCAATTCCTCAGCTGATTCTGTTTCCTCAAGACTGGAAGCCTCTGAGTCCTTATTCAAATGGATCTCAGCTGAACTGCTTCTCAAAAGCCTAAAAGCTTAACCAGGCCAAAAGCTTCTAGTTTCTGGTCTTCACGCCTTATATATCTTTCTGCTTTCTGCCATCACTCCCTGGGATTAAAGGCTCACTTCTTGGGATTAAAGGCATGTGTCACCATGCCTGGCTGTTTCCAATGTGGCCTTGAACTCACAGAGATCCAGAGGGATTTCTGCCTCTGGAATGCAAGGATTAAAGGTGTGAGTGCCACCATTTTCTAGCTTCTGTATCTAGTGGCTGTTCTGTTCTCTGACCCCAGATAAGTTTATTAGGGTACACAATATTTGGGGGAACACAATACCACAGACAATTAAGATAGATGGGTACTGAATTTCAGGTAAATTTTCAACTCTTACTATGTAAGAGTAATAAAGTATTTCTCTCCCATTAGACAATGAAAATCCCATTAGGGCAAGGATTTCCTTATTAGATGATATTCAGAATTTGTGTACCTTCAGGGATGATAATCATGTTGTTAGTTGTTATAATTCTGTCATTATTAAGCAAATTCCACCTAAACTGATTAGGTCAATTTTATCCCTTAACTAATACTAGCAATAATATTAGGCTTTAAAACCAGGGATATATAGAAATCTAGCAGTTGAGTTCTATTACCTTTCTAAACTACTATTTGCTCAGTTTTATCTACATATTATAATATATAATGATCCAGATTAGGAATAATAATAGCTTCATTCCTGTAACATGAGCTAAGTGAGAGAAGAATCTTTAATCTAGGAGGGTGGATTGTGTATGAATGTTTCCAGTTACAGAATGAGAGGTTAAAGTGTATAACAGGACTACTAATGTGAGAACTTATTGAGAATAAGTGCATATCTGCTTGCTTAGTGTACAAATGATAAGCCACATTGTCAGTAAAAATTAAAGATAATTTGTGTGAGCTACTCTTCAAATATTGATGCATAATTTGCATGCCATAAATTGATCCTTCTATGAATATACAATGTAGCAGTTTAAGTGTATCTATGTAGTTATGCAACCAACAACACTTATCTGATTCCAGGACATATTAATAACCCCCCAAAAAAATGAATATCCATTTTAACTACTCCCATTTTCCCAGAGAACAATCTGCTTTCTATTTCCTGCAGCCTGGACATTTCATATAAATTGCCCTTTTCAGCATCCTGTGTGCCTCTGCTTTCACTTATCATGATGTTTTCAAGTTTCATCCATGCTACAATATGTTACTGAATTATATTATTTTCATGGTTGAATAATATTCCATTTTATCCATTAGTTTGCAGAATTTTTTTCTGCTTTGGATAATAAAGGGTCATTTATTTATGTAAAGGTTTATAAAAGGATCAAGCAGATGCCATAACAGGCTGCTCAGTCTTCTCTCAGAGATCAGGCCTCAATTTCAGTTTCCTGAGACTGAGCAAGCAGTCTCTGGGAGGGCCGTGAACAAAAGACATAGTCCTTGCAGTAGCTCCCTTTCTGCACGTACTCTGACTGCTCAAAGTTCAGCCAGGTGTTTACTGTCTGGGACCCCTCACCAACTTAGAGTTATGTGCATGAATCAAGGACAGAGCCTAGACCACTGAGCCAGCCCCCACAGTCAGTACATGCTTATCCAGCCAGCCCCCATGGCGGCTCAAGGACAAAGCCTGGGACTTGTGCTGGACTGCCCTCAAAGTGATAATTGTAACCACCAACCAGTAAATTCAAAGGTTACATACCCTCACCCAATTAAAAGAGAACAGAGATAAAAATAAATCAATCTGAGTTGCGCCCGTGCAAACCTCCCCCAACCCCCCTGAAGGGCTTGTGGTTTTTGCCTCTAAAAAGCTAGCCACACAAAGAAAGAGCAACTCCTCCCTGCCTCACTGTATTGGGTGTAGGAATGAGTTCCCTGTCTAGACTTGTATCTACAGAATAAACCTTGCTGTTGCATTCTGGACATCCAAGGTCTTCGGTGGTCTCTTTGGGGTAACAATCTGGGCATAACAGTTTACACTTTTCTTTAACAAGATATGTTCAGATAAGTCAACTTCAAGATAATGTTGAAGCACTTTGAAACTGAAATATATTAATATATGTTACTTATTTGAGAATTTCATATAATGGATGCTGATCATATTCACCTCAACTCCTCCTTTTGAGTCATCCCAGGTCAACCTTGTCCCTGTGTCCTTTTTATTTAGGTATTTAATTAAGTAATCTATCAACTACAATTTGTGCTGTCCACATGTTTTTAGATTCAGTGGTCAACCTACAAGGAGACACTGCTAACCTCATTGGGGGAGAATAAGACCACTACCATAAATTTTTTAAAACTTCTTTATTGAATCTTTGGGGATTTCACATCATGCACCCCAATTCTGTTCACCTCCAGGTCCCCTTATATCCCTCTTTATCCCTATTGCATCTCCCATATCCCCCAGGAAAGAAAACAAAACAAAGTAAGCAAGCAAGCAAACAAAAGAACAAAAACAAAAACAAAAACCAATAAACCATATCAGAACAAAAACCACACCAGAAACAGAAAAATCTCTGCTGCTTCTTCTCTCCTGACTCTTTATCACCACTTCATCTGTCCTAATGGCATTGGAGGCTTCAGTGTGTCATAGAGCATACCCCTTGTCCCATCAGCTTTACTGGCAACTGTTTATTGCAATGACTCATTGGTCTGGTTCAAGGCATCTGGTTTTTGGTACACCATCCCCACTGGATCCTCACCAGAGCTCTTCTGAGGTATCCTGTGTCTTGGAGATCTTGCAGTTATCATTGCACTTGACCTTGAGCTCTAGCAGGAATTAGATAGGGTGGATGCTAGGGTGGGTCAACCCAAGACCCAGTTATGGGCCTGGGTGTTGGCCAAGCAAGTCAGATTGAGCCCCTGGGGCCACCCACCTCGGGTGTGGTGGCGGAGTCAGCTCTGCTACATGAATGCCCTCAGGGTAGGTTCATCCTCACCTGTGGTGAAGGGTGGGGGGCCCTCTCTCTCTCCTGAGTGCAGGGGCCAGCTCTCTTGCTGTAGTGACCCATGAGAGGCTAGGCCAGCTCTCCCAGGGCAGTGATGGGCAGGACTGGCTCAGTTTAGCCCTCTGATTTCATTACCCATGATTGCTAAGGCCTCCTGAGGTGACACTGGCCACAGACACCAAGAGACCCTAGCTATGGCTGGACCATGGACCCAGACATGGCCCTTGGCAGCAGCTTAGACCCGGGAGGACATCCTGGCTCTGGGTGAAAGGAAAGGCTACCCAGGTAGGAATGATTCAGGCAGACACGTGGTCCTGACATCATCAAGGGCTCAGGCTGAACCCTCAACCCTGAGCCTCTGCATGACCATTAGTAGCAATGCAGGACCCTGACCTCAGGTCAGGCTCCCAGCCTCCGTAGGACCATGGACTCCAACATGGTCATTAGCAGCTGCTGGGTCTGGACATCACCACTGCCCCCAGTGGCGGCATGGCCCAAGACACTAACTTTGTCCTTGATCTTAGGGGTCTGCAAGATCCCCTGGCTGCAGGGGGCCGCAGACCCTGACATAGCCCTCAGCTGCAGGCCCAGACGTCACCATGTCATTGAGTAGCAGCACAAGTCACTCAGACATGGATGCATCCTGGTCCTAGGACACCAACCCAGACTCAGGTGGATGGTTTGACCCTGGGCTTCTTCATGGAACTCTGTGGTAACCAGAGTCACGTATGTCAATCCTGACTGTGGCTGCTACAGGGCCACGGACCCAGACTTGGCCCTCGGCAGCAGCCTGGGCCTGGATGACACCCTGGCCCCAGGTGGTACCACAGGCCACCCATATCTGTATGGCCCCTGCTATGGTGTGCCCCCCACCACCCCACAACTCTCACCCACCCACACCGGCCAGACTCCACCCAAGCCGCAGGTTCTGGCCCTTGATACCAGGCTTCTGTATGACCACTATTGGCAACCTGTGCCACAGAGTTCAACACAGACCCCAGCTGCAGTTGGGCCACGGACACAGACATGGTCTTATGCTACAGCTTAGCGTGGTCGACATCCTTGTTCAGAGTGGTAGCTCTGGGCACTCAGATCAGGATGGCTCTGATGGCAGCATGGCCCGTAGACACCAAAAAGGCCACAGGATAGGCACAGACCTGAGGCTTCATGTGACCTTTGGTGGCATTGTGGGGACATGGGCATCAACCTATACCTCAGCTGTGGTAGGACCAGGAACACAGACATGGTTCTTGGCAGTAGCCTAGGTGGTTGTCACCACGGCCCTAGGTGACAGCAAAGTCCACACAGGTCAGTACGGCAGTAGAAGCATGGCTCGTGGACCCGAACTCGACACCGGAGGTGGCCCAACCCACTGGAGTCAGCATGATATTCTACAGCAGCAGGAGCCATGGGTATCAACATAGACCCTGGCTACTGTAGGACCTGAGACCCACACATGGTCCTCAGTAGCAGCCTGATCCAGACATTGCAATAGTCCCAGGTGGTAAGTAGACCTCCCTCCTTAGTCTACTATTCTCCGATGTGACCATAGACCCAGGTGGCAAGCTGCCCAACATCTGCCCAATCCTCTTCATCTACCTTCTTCCTTTATGTCTTTCCGTGGCGTAGGAACCATTCCCATTCTCTAACTCTCCCAATTCTCTGCCCCTTACTTTCCTCAAATGAGTAGGCCCAAATGCCTGATCCAAGGACCGGGGCTGGCTTTTTTCTCTCCTCTTGCTTGCTCCCAACAGGCTACACTACCACAGTTTTTGAGGCAAATTTGAAGCAAGCTTTATTAAATACTGGCCGTGACAATAGAAACTTTCCAGGTCCATACCCGAGATTCCCAGAGCATGGCAACAAATTATATTAGTCAGAGACTTATAAAGGCAAAACCCATAAGACTATGTACTTTCCACCTTCATCCAGTCATGGGCAAGCATATATCCTGACTTCTTCCTGCCTCCTTACCTTCCACCTTTGTGTGACCAAGCACATCCTGTGTGGTTACAGCAACTAAACTTGCTCACAGAGGAAAGATTGTAGAAGCCAGGGGGATCAATGACACCATAAGAAAACCCACAGATTCAACTAACCTGGACTCATAGGGACTCACAGAGACTGAACTGAAAACCAGGGACCCTGCACAAAACTGACCTCAGCCCTCTGAATATAACTTATAGTTGTGTTGCTTTGTCTTCTTATGGGAGTCCTAACAGTGGGAGCAGGTACTTTCTCTAACTGTTTTGCTGGTTTGGGGACCCCATTCCTCCTACTGGGTTGCCTTGTCCAGCATTAATATGAGGGTAGGTGTGTAGGCTCACTGCAATTTGATGTGCCCCATGTTTGGTTGAAGTCATGTGAGGCCTGCCCTCTTCTGAATAGAAATGGAGAAGAGGATGGGGAGGGGGCAGAGAGCAGGTGGTAGTGGTGGGACTGAGAGGAGAAGATGGAGGGGAAATAGTGATCAGGATGTAAAACAAAAATAAAATCATTATAAAAAAGATAGCTTAGCTGCAAAACTTCAACTATTATTCCAGGAAGAAGTAGAATCTGTGTTTACCCCTTCTTCAATCAGTATTGATTTCATAGACCAAAGAAAAATAGCAAACATAATGGCACACAGCTTTTGGGACTGTAATGTGAGATACAAGAAGCTTGTACTTCGTATCTTTAAGGAACGTTTTGTATACTGTGATTCTCTTTTAGAAGCTCAAATCAAACAGGAATCTCCTGCTAGAAATGTCATGACTAGGTACTCCGGTCACCAGCCTTAGATGCTCTCTACCTTACTATAACCTGAAGGGCAACAATCACATAACGAAGTTTATCCTGGACCCTCTGAAAGGTCATCTGCTACCTGGACACTAGACAGTGACCTCAGTGCTCTGTAAAATGACAGAATCACCTGCCAAGCAGGGCCAGATTCTCAATATACTAAAGCACAAGGAGAAGCAAAAATGATTGCCTCTACAATTTCAATTATTGAGTTAATTTGCAGCAATACATAGTCAAAATAAAAGTCTAATATGAGCAGAAATTAGAATCACACTGCTCAGTTAAAGACAGGAATGTCAAGAGAACAAGTAACAGCTAAAATAGCCTAATTCAAGTGAAGGCATATGAAAGGCTATGCCTGTCTGAAGTTTTGTGATGTAAGAGCAGCAAGAGGGAACAAATATGTCTCTAAACATACGCCATAAAGACAGTTTTTCTTTAACAAAGGCACACAACTAGACAACGTTCAGCGAGTAAGAAACTTGGAACAATCAATCCTTAATCAAACCCCTCCCCTCAGGATTTGAGAACTAAGCACAAGAGGAGGCAGAAGATTCCAAATGCCAGAAGGAATGGATGACGCAAAGGAAACAATGTCTGATGGACACAACAGGACTGGAACACATATGAACTCAGAGTCACAGAGACATTAGCAGCAGGCCCAGGATTTGAATAAGTCCAAGCCAGATGAAATCCCCATGCTAAGAGGAGGAAGTGGACATGACTTGCCATCTGTCACCAAGAATTTTTCTATCTCCAGTCAGCATCTGCTTGCAAAGGAAAAATTAGTTTTCTCCAATGGACTCTCACTGGCCGTATTAATCACACTTAAGGGTAGGCCACATTACCAGTAAAAGAGTACATGACCAACACAAAATGAACTCAATAGTACTTTGGTAGAGTATGTATCTAATATTGCTTTGTTCATATATAAAGTACATATATGTACTTTTAAAATATATGTACTTTTTATATATGTTCTTTTTTGTATATGTAATATATATATACTTTTTGTGTGTATTATATGTTCTTTTTATATGTTATATATATATATATAGTGTGTGTGTGTATTATGGTTCCCAACTTTGTGTTTTTAGGAGTTTTGGTGTTTGTTTGTTTGTGGGTTTTTGTTTGTGTGTGTGTATTTGTTTCTTGTGCCTTTTCATTTTTTAATTTTGGTTTTTTGCTTTTGTTTGTCTATTTGTTTTTTTAAAGAGAGAAAGAAGGTATGGAGTTGGGTGGGTGGAGAGCTGGGGTAAATATGGAAGGAGTTGGGAGAAGGGAAACCGTGATTAGAATACATTGTAATAAAAACCATTTTCAATAAAAAAATATAAAAATTTACAAAAACAAGAGAAAAATAGAGTAATGAAAGGAAAGAACAAGAGAAAGGGATTATTGTTCAGTATACTTGTCCAATATTTCACACTAATTTTAGAGTATCAGGAACACAATCCTGAGCTTCATGTTTTATGATACGTGCTATGGAATATATTTGCAATTTTAGAGACTGAGCCTTTTGTGGAACCCAGATGACTTCCTTTTGATAAATATTAGGTCTAGAATCAAAGGCAGCATTTGGAATTCCAAGGAAGTGTTCTCAAGTTGACCATGTATAAAGGACATGAGCAACAAATCTAGAATGACATTGAGAACTAAGTCAGATCAATATCCCTTAGCAAAGGAGAGAGAGAGAGAGAGAGAGAGAGAGAGAGAGAGAGAGAGAGAGAGAAGGAGGGAGACAGGAAGGAAAAAAGGGAGGGAGGAAGGGAGGAAGGAGGAAAAGAAAGAAAAGAAAACAACAACAACAAAAACCCCAAAAAATCAGAGGACAAGAGGATGAGATGAACAAGTAGTTTCAAACAAGGACAAGGGAATCAAAGGTGAAGCTGACATTATTTGACCTTTGTATTATCACAGAAGCCAATGACTATTGCGTGAAGTGGATTGGAAGTATCTTATCATTGTTATTCTTTTAAAACAGTGAGCCTTCTCTAGTTGTTAGGCCCTACATATGAAGGTAGAGTACAGACTCCTAAAGCACTTAAATATTAGTCTATTTCATGACCTTTGCATCTAAGAAAGATGATATCTTGGGAATTGACCTCAGCTTGTGTATCTCCACTTATTCCTCTTCTGTGGGATGTCTTTCTGTATGCTGTGAATACATATTTCTCTGATTGGTTTATAAATAAATCTATTTGGCCAATGGTGAGGCAGAATAAGTGTAGGTAGTGCATTCAAACTGGAGAGAGAGAAGAAGGAGATTGGGGTAGCTGCTGTGAGTCACTGCTAGGAGAAGCAAGATGTGAAAGTACCAGTAAGCCATGTGGCAATGCATAGATGAATAGAAATGGGCTGAATTAAGTTGTAAAAGCTAGCTTGTGAAAAGTCTGAGCCATTAGGTCATACAGTTTATAAGTAATATGAGCCTCTGTGTGTTTACTTAGGTCCAAGTGGCTGCAGGACCAGGTGGGACACAGGAAAATTTCTGGCTACATTCCTCTGTGAGAATATTAACCCAAACGGGTATTGTAAAACTTAAGTGAAGAAATTAAGTAACTTGTAGCACAATGCAATTGATTAATTGAAATTTCTGATTTATTTTTATAGAGCTTGTTGTTGAGAAAAAGAACAAAATTTGAAAGAAATTACTCATTCTTAATCTACAAACAGTAAAATAAAATCCTTATCTTGTATTGTCAGTGAAAGTCATGTTCTTATCAGACAAAAATGAAAGTAGCATATGCAATTTATTTTTCTAAATTCAGTAACCCTTTTACCTTAGCCTTTGTTGGATATTGAAATCAGCAAAGAAGGGTTTAGATAGACAATGTCTGAATAGCAAAACAAGAAGCAGGAAAAATAGGTTTCCCTGATTTGCACCCAAATTTTGTTTAGAACTGTGATTTCTTAATCTGTTGGTTATTATATATCACATAGATACTGTACAGATACTAACTTGACAGGGGTAGGGAATATATATTTTGCCATTTTATTCTAATATAGGTGACTGTAGATAATCTAATACTAGTAATGTCTTCAAAATTTGCTTCACTTTTTCTATTGAAGATTCCTTTAATGAAATGCTCTCAAATACTTAAAAAAATTGGATCAAACTTGAAAAGAAAACCAAAGTCTCCATTCAATCAGTATTGTAATTTTCCCCATTGAATAAATTCATGTCTATGTGATTCATGACACTGATACGTAGAGTATGCTGTACACAGAGCAAATATAAGAGATCCATGTACAGTTATTGGGGGAGGGAAGATGGAGATTTTCTGGTGGGGTTACACACAGAAAGAATACAATCAAATTAGGAAACACTGAAGAGTAACAAAGAGTGTTCGTATAATGCTTTGTTTTTGACAGGCCAATAAATACTTAAGCTGAATAATTTACCCAAAGAAAAGGAATAGTCGAGACTCATGACCTTTTGAACAATGAGCAGGAGTTCAATTATACACAAATGTTCTATTAAAAGTCAGCTTTCCTGGCAGAAGTATTATTTAAGCTGTCCTATTTTAGAATTATTAAAAGGAGAGAATTGTGCCTGTACAGTTACTGTGCTGGACTATACTCAGCAACTGTTTTCAGAACTCAGGGTTATATGAAGTATTACTCTGACACAAAAAAAGGAAAAAAATGAAGGAGGAAACAATTATTTTAATATTTTTTGAAAGAGTAAGAGCTATTAGATTTCAGGGGTATACTTGATCTGAATGTGACTATAGCCATGCTGTAACTTCAGAAAGAATATAATTTGCTTGCATTAGAAACTGAAGGAAACATGCTAAATGCACTCAGAGAATTCTCCCCCTCAAAACCCACATAATCTGCAGTGTTGCTGAAATAGTAGCTCATTAATTGCTTGTGTGTATTTCTGGGTTCCAAGAATTATTCTTTGCTGTTGCTGACTGTGCTGACTAGCCTTATCTTAAAATGACATACAATCTAGAGTTCTATTAGTTTTGAGTTCTATAAGAAAGCAGACTAATCAAGCCAGTAATAACAAACCAGTAAGCAGCATTCCTCCATGGCCTCTGCATCAACTCCTGCCTCTAGGACAATGACAAATATCTGAGATTTATAAGATGCCAAAGTTAATAGTGCTCTCAGGTGTTTCAGTTTCTGGTCACATGATTCTTTTACTTTCAATATGTACTGGCACCCTACACCTGAATGGAAAAACTGATCGCTTTGTGGTAGTCCATAATCAAAGGGATTGGGAGAGGAATAGTCTCAGTTTCCCTTCAAAGGCATGTTTCCAATGACCCGACTTCCTTCTTTTTCCTAAAGTTTCTATCATGTTTATGCCATGTGTTGAAAATTAGATTTTTAACACATTCAGAAATACATACTCTTACATCTTCCCTGAAAAATGTCTATGGAAAGCATGCATTGATTTTTATCATTAGTGTGAGAGCACACTGTGAACTCAGTTTTGTTGGAAGTGTCATATTTTCCATTATTTAAATTTTCCTTCAATAAGCACCTATAATTTCTCTCATTTCTTCTATATTCTTCTTAGTTCTTTATGTGCTTTCTTATATCTTTCTGCATTGTTGAGAGCAGAGTTAAGAGTTCTACAGTATCAAACTCTAAGAGATCTCAAACATATAGAAAGATAATTCACTATTTTATGTTGAACATTTCTTCACTTTTTTCATGTAGCTATGCTCACAAAAACAAAAGCAAAACAACCTCCCCCCCAGCAAAAAAAAAAGAAAGAAAAACACTTGAACTCCAACATAGAGCATAAAGAATTAGTAAAGAATTAAACTCAACTAGACCTCAGGTCAGACCTACTTGAGACTGTGTTCTCCATTCTTGAGTGGCAGCTTCTTCTCTGAGGAACTGTGCACAGTGGTAGGTAGTATCATGATTTCCTTGAAACACTGCTCTCTGGATTGGAAGTGATACAAGTCAAACCCTTTCGCTTGACACACACTACAGACCTCAAATGCTGGCTCTATCTTTCCATTTCCTCTCCCACTCCTGCCATCACCTAAAATGTGATAAAGCCTTGATTTTTCTCACATATTGTTCTCAAAGACCCTTAACTTGTGTCTTAACTTTCATAAACGTTATTTAGATTGTGAATAATGGTCATAAATACCTCATGGTTTTCTACTCAATTGATGCCCAAAATCTATTATGTTTTTTTTTTACCCAGGTCATCAGTGAAAAATTTTAATAACACTAGGTCTAAAGAGTTTGCTATACTTGTTACATAGGTAATATGTTAGCAGCGTGTTTTCCTCATTATCCGTACTTATTATTTACTTACTTTGCACTGTATCATTTCCTAATAACTTTATTTTGTTTCATTCTGTCAAAGTTTAGTATGGGACATCATACTTATGATAACAATTTGACTAGCATGAAATGTTTCCAATCCCTATCAAGCTATGAGCTTAACAAACATTAGCTAACTTAGGAGGAATCTTGACTTTCATACACCAGGAATTATGTGTGCATAAGACATTTCTTTGAGAATAAATTCCCTGTTTTTATTCACTAATAAAGATTTTATCTCAATCTTAAAATTGTTAAGGAGCAATTGGCAACATTCTATTAAGTTAAAGGAGTAGCCATGCATATACTCAATGTATTAACATTATTCATAAAGTTTCTATTGTAAACAGCATTAAACAACTTACCATTCACTGCATGGGTTTGAAAAGCTCATTGCAGCCTCAAAATCAATGACATGTTGCCCTCTATCCAATGCTGCTCTTTGGCAAGAAAGAAGGGGGCCTGCTCCTCAAACACAGCATGCCATTTTTTAATTCACACTTAAATTTCCACTTGAGGAGGCAAGTGAAAACAAACGGGTCTTCCCTGAGATGCACCCTGGGAATAAGTGCCCTCCCAACTTTAGTAATTATCTCAGAAGAGCTTTTCTCCCACTCCCCTTTTCCATCTGAATAGGGCTTGCTTATTAGGGCCTTGTTATTTTCTACTATCCCATTTGCATAATTTGCAGATGTCAACTTGGTGGCTTTATTCTCTCCCATAGAATAATAGTCTTTGTTGAGCAAATTGTTCTGTCTTTATAGCTGAAATTAAGGATACACTATACAAAATTGTAAAATGAAACAACTATCAGTATTTTGATGACTAGATTTTGCATTTTGAGGGGTATAATCAGGCCCGTGATTCAAAACTGCATCTCCTTTTTTTGCAAATTAACCTATGTGTATGGCTTCAAATTAGTGTCTGTTCTGAGAAAATCTTCATTGAAACATCAACTATATTCAGGATAAATGAACAGCTGTTATTGTCACTTGGTTCATTATATACAGTCTCTAAAGTCATCCTACTATAAACAGAAAGTATATCATTATTTAGTGCCAGTTTGGCAATAAAATTTAAAATTACTTTGTTACTCAGCCGTGATGTCTTAATGATTTCATGGCTATCTAGGTGATTTTTTATTCATTTGCTAGTTTTTATATATAGAGTTATATGTAATTATACATAACCTTAAAATGTTAAATGTTGATCATATTATTAATCATTTTGGCAATTTCTTTGGCAGAAAATCCAAGAAGTTGTTTTTCTGAAGAAGCAATATTCTGGGCTATTGGACTATGTGATACATATTTGCATGTTTGTATCACACAAAGTGTGAAAGACATTGAAACATGATTGTATTAGATAGATCTAGTACACTTGCAGAAAAAAACATTTCTGATATTCATCTGTGCTAGTATTTTAGGAAACAAAATATTTGAAGTTCAATAACATGTAGTGACATTTGATTTAGAAATATTTTGTTCAATATGATCTTTCGACAGAATTATTACATTTCGAATTTTCTCTGCTTTTTCAATTTGAAGTGAATTTGTTGTAGATTTGTTCCCTCAGTGGGTGATGACTAGTTTTTGAATTACATTGAGTTCAAGTAAACTGCAGTGGAATTTTTTGTCTTTATAAAAATCATGCATGAGTATTCTTGGAAGTGTAATTCTATATTAACAATTTTTGTCATAGCATGATTTTTTCATAAACTTAGTTAAATAGCAATGAACATATTTTTTAACATAGGATCAATTTTATTGGATGAGTATCACACGAACCTTAATTCATTACCAAAAACAATTGTTTGTGAACATATCTGTATCTATACAAAGAGATAGAACCAAACTGCCACCTAAAATAGAGTCTCTATGAACATATGCAATCATTTCCATGGGTCAGTCTTTAAAAAGGTGGAAATATTTGCAAGACAAAAGCGGAGTCAAGCAGAGCCATGGTTGTTGCACTTTCTGTTCCCATGTCAATTTAATGGAGGACAAGTTATGTTAAAGTCTATGTTTATACAGTGTTATTCTACTGATATTGAAGCATACTAGAGTATCTGCAATTTAACAACAGCAACAACAAAAATCCTTGATTTCTCTCCTATTACTTGCTGGTTATGATTTTAATGACCTTTAAGAATTGAGAACCAAATGTTCAATGGTTTCCTGGATGATGTATAGTGGTTGACCAAGGGTATCTGACACACTGTAAAATGAAATGAAAAGGAAATGTATTTCTAGTGACCATGTAATTTAAAATATGTACTGGCCATAACTATAGCTAATCCCTGCTTTCTTCAATTTAACTGCAAATGAATCGAAGTTAAGTATAGTAAGTGTGATGTGAGAACTAAACATAGCACATTTGCTCATTACCCTCAGAACTGAACACATGGCAAGTACTTCATAAATAAAGAGTAAATAAAGAAAACATAATTTTATTGAAAAAAGGAGAAAAATTAATATGTTGGTCACAAACAGAATGAAAAACCACATTAGGAATCAAACTTCTTTTTCCCACTTGGGTTTTCTTAAAGAGTCTAAAGAGCAACTGAGGACAGATTTTTATCTTTACTTGTGAAGATGCATATTATTCAAAAACACAAGAGAAAATCACGGAAAGAGGAACACAGATTTTCTTTCACAGAACCACCATTACTATGTAATAGTGCCAGAGATGACTTGGCAAATCACAGACTAGAACTGGAAACTCACATTGCCTTTTTAGAATAAGGACTTTGAATGATTCTTCCATTATCTGTAGTTGTCACTGGAACTGGATGATACTGAGTTGGAGTAGATGTTCCCTCAGAGAATTATAAGTGAACAATCAACAAAGAGACAAGTAGGTAGAAGAGAATAGATACATATTTCATGGAGAAATTTTCTGTGAACTTTCTCTAGGACTCTTTCTTAAGGGTGTTGAATTATAAGTATGTGTGATGTGCAAAATGTCTTATTTTCTAGGAGTGTGGCGTGAAATTTGGAATCAGTTCCTTTATAGAGGAGAAGTTAGCAAACTTCATCTAAGCCAATAACCAAAGTCAACAATGACAAATCACATTGATAATACCAATCTTTGAGATATTACAATAACACTTCTGTGTTCTTCATTGCAAAGCATTTACCTGTAGTCTAACTGTGAGGAAATCACCATACAAATTCCTGTGGGAGGGATGTTGAACTCTTGTCGGACTAGCATTCCTCAAACTATAAAGGTCACTCAAAACATGACTGTCTGAAAACTGCTAACAGGACTTTATTAAGATGAGTAATATTGTAACTTGGATGAGATCCTGGAGCGGAAGAAAGACATTAGGTAGAAATTAAGGAGAGGTGAAAAAAGTGTGGACATGAGTTAATTGTAACATTTAAGTATCTTTTTAGTAATTGTAACCGTGTTCATATTAGATACCAACATAAGAAGAAACTGAGTGTGGAAAGGAGCTCTGTTTTCTTTGTAATTTTCTCTAAATCTAAAACTATTCTAGACTACAAAGTTTATTCGAAGGCAGCATTATGATTCCAATTAGTAAAAAGGCAGATTTCTACATCAAATAGCCTTTTTCATAGAACTTTAAATATAAAAGTATATTTCTAGTATTTAATCATAAATCAGGTAATTTCTCAATTAACCCAAATATTTATTCATGTCACTTTATAATACATAGAGTGTTCATATAGGGGAAATGTCATTAAATATATAAAGCTAAATTATTGAAAAATCAACTGTCAACTCATTAGACTTTTAAGACATTAAAGTACTGTATACTCTTGTTATACTATTGCTATACTATTATTATAGGATTAATTAAAACATTTTATCAGCCGGGTGGTGGTGGCGCACGCCTTTAATCCCAGCACTCGGGAGGCAGAGCCAGGTGGATCTCTGTGAGTTCAAGGCCAGCCTGGGCTACCAAGTGAGTTCCAGGAAAAGGCACAAAGCTACACAGAGAAACCCTGTCTGGAAAAACCAAAAAAAAAAAAAAAAAAAAAAAAAAAAAATTTTTATCAATGTCACAAGTGTTTCCTGTATTCTATCTGTAGTTGAAAAAAAAATTTGCTGATTTTGTTATAGTGGTAAGTCCAAATATCCTTTGATATAAATAGTTGACTCAGACTAACATGATTCGTTATTTAATTTCTGTTTCTAATTGTTTAGGCATGCACTAGTATGCCTTTGAATAAACCAAATATTAAACAACAATCAAATTATTTAAGCTTAGATTTAAAACAATATAAAATGGTAGTTTTCACCATAGCATCAGTAGTGTTTGAGCCTGGTTTTCCTTATTAAATACAAGTTTAATTATCTTAATTACCCTGGCCCAGTTACAGCTCCATCATAGAGCATCTATGCTGCTACATTGATAAATACCTCCAGGCACCCAATCTAAGCTAATGTGCATTCAGATGATGACTTAGCTGAATTCTATATTTGTATAAGAATTTTACATTATTTGCATATGGAAACTTTCAAAGTAAATTATTATGATATTTTGAAAATATTGTCAGGAGTGAAACGAAATTAACATATAAAATCTGAATAAATTGGAGTAAAAAAGTGAACAGCATTGGTTCTTATCAATGATTAGACCTTGATCACAGAGCAGCATTAGACCTGAGAACTTTAAGAAGATTTGAAAGAAATAACTATAGGTTATTAATCAAATGGTTTGCAAAAACATTTATCATTTTTATTTTAATAAATGGTAAAATTCTAACTGCAGATCCAGGTCAAAATGGGTAATATCTCTGGGTCATTTGTTCTGAATACATATTTTGATAATGAAAATTATGTGAGTTACAGCATCTCCTTTTCAGACATGGCTTTAGAGGAGACCACAGTGGCCTGACATTTACAGTCCTTCAATGGCAATTACAGCACAGCTAATATATCAATTTAATTAAATTCTTATAGTGATTCATGACATAAAATATCAGAATAAGTTAACTTGCACAGAAATAGACAAAAGATCAATGCACCAGGCAGAGACAAAATGAATTAAAGAAGAGCTGCCATCCCTTGGAAGGACTGTGTGCATAATTAGGTTTTTCTTTTCTTTCACTTTTCAAATATAAACTTTGTGTTTTAGACATCACTCGTGGAAGTTAAATGAGGGAGAGCTCGGGCATGTACAGAGATGTCTAAGGTAATTATTAAAGCAAATAAAAATGTTTGGTTTTTTTCATGTTGAGAAATCAAAGATGTTTGATTAAATAAAAAGAAATGCAATTTGTCCATATATTTTGCTAGGTATCATCTGAGTTTGGCAATTTCAGATGTTTTGCCATTAATTGTTCAAAGTCCATTAATAAATGGATGCCACTGAAGTGCTTGTGATAAACTGCCTATCAAAGAAAGTATTTGTTGAAGACAGAAGCAGCTATGATGAAAGAATTGATAGGTTCTCTCATTTTTTCCCTCCACAACTTTGAAACTGGTACAGTATGGTCATGGAGTTCCCCAGCAATTCCAAAGCTAAGTTGTAGGCCTTTCTGCTAGTAAAGGAGCCTGGGTTCAAGTAGTTATGTAAAGAAGACAAGAGAACTCTTTTCCTTCAGTAGTCTGTGCTGATGAAGTAGTCCTTAATGACTATATTGAATGTGCTGGAGATTTAGTCACTGTGCTTTTATGTCTGTGTCATTGATCTTTAAATCAATTTGTGATGTTGTGGTTTTCTCCTTATGGCTCGAAGCATCTTCATCTGTATTAAGAATGATGCTGATTATGTTTTACTAAGATATCTTCCAATGAAACTTTATAATTCTATGGCAGAGAAAAAATTCCTGGCTCACATTTTTATTGAATAAATTAGTAATCATTAAATTATAAATAAAAATATACTTATTTGTGAACTCATGTAAAATAAGGCTGTGTGAGAGTTTATGTGCACACAGGAGTGTGTATGTGTGCGTGCACGCGTGTGCCCATGCATTCAGAGGTTTACATTTTAAATTCGTTCTGAAATCATCCATCTAGTTAAGAGTGATCAGTTTCTCTGCATGAATATTACTTTATAGAATTGCCAAAAAAGACTTGAACCACTCAAACCTTCAAAAAACCTTGAAGAATTCCATTGGGAATGCTAATGGGCACTCCTAAAGGATACTGTAAAAGAAGCAGCAAATAAACAAAACAAGTAAGAGCACTTGTGTAAATAGGAATGGGGGGTAGGCTGGAGAGAAGGGGAGGGGGGCAGGAGGGGGGAGAACAAGGGAATCCGTGATTGATATGTAGAACTGAATTGTATTGTAAAATAAAATTAAATTAAATAAAAAAATAGAATTTCACTTCCCTGATATGCAGTTACTTCTTAATTAAAATTATCATCAGTTAGCCATAACACAAAAATCAAAATTACAGTAGTTTATTTGAGAGAAATTTGTTTCCCTTTGACGACAATATCAACAGACTGCTAAAATAAATTTACTATGAGCATGTCCTTCACTTTAATTCATAAAATAAGAGTGTATTTAAGTAGCTGAATGTTGGCCAATCACAGCAGCTTACTTTCGTCAATCACAGCTGACAGGTCCGTGTTCAGATGGAGCAAACACCAAATTGTAACCAAGCAATTCCCTTGTGTATTTTGCTTCCCTTAACTGTCCACAAATGCTGCCGAGGGCTGCCCGATTCACAGATCATTCTCTGCTCAGTTCGAGCATAGTACATTTAACTTCTCTTTTCGTGCATGCTTCTAGATGAACAAGTTTGCTTTTGTGCATTTTTGTGTATAAGTGCATGTGTATTGGGTGTGCCTATGTGTGGGGAGGCCAGAAGTCAACACTGTATTTCTTCAACCATTATCTTGAGATACAGCCTCTCACAGAATCTGAAGCTCACTTGTTCGTATAGTGTGGCTAACCAGAAATGCCCAGGGATCCTTCTGTGTCCACTTCACCAGTCCTGAAAATACAAGCCTGACTTTTATGTGATGACAATATTTTTTCCCTGTTGTCTCCCTTAGTAGGTTTTTCTTTTTTCTTCTTCTTTTTTTTTGAACTCAAGCTCCCTCTATGCACTGCCATATATGTTTAACGTGTATTTTCTGGTTTGTTTTACAATATATATATTCTGGAAATTGCATCCACATTCTCAGAATCATAGAACTGGTGCACCCATCATTTTTCCATCAAATTCGGGGTCTTGCACCTGACAGTTGGGACACTGACACCTTTTCACATCCAGAAGATTCTAAAAGATTAATTATAATGCACTATTTGAAACCAAATTAGCTTTTCATATTAACTTATAAAAAATTAATATTTGTATGTTTTAATTTAAATGGGCCTTTCTCACAGGAAAAGATAATTTTGAAAATAAGCTAATATGAGTAACTAAGATGCAAAATTGTTTACACATTGTATTAAATAATATGAAAATGTTCCTGTTTGTTAATGTCACTACAGAAGAATCTTAAAATATTGAGATGCTGTCAAGTTTTTGGTGATGAAAATAATATTCCAAATTATCTTGAAAGCCCAAATTTAATCATTGGCAACAAAGAATGTCAGTTGTTTTCCTGAGGCCAAAAGATCACTGTCTAATTTAGAATAAAATGCTCTTCATTATTCAAATCTAATAATAATTGTCTACCATTGATTCTTCTTGGTAAAATTAATGCCTCATAAAATAATGGCCAGTTTACATAATATCACTTTTTAAATTTAAAGCAAAGGATGGACATGGTGGTACATGCATTTATTCCCAGCACTCAGGAAGAGAGGTAGATTGATCTCTGTGACTCTACATGGTGAGTTTCAGGCAAGCCAGGACTACACAGTGAGACCCTGTCTCAAAGAAAGATAAACAAACAAACAAACAAACAAATAAGTACCACCATCATTCAGTAGACAAAAACTTGCCTAATATGTACCTCATAGTTCACCACATAAAATGCTGTAATATATACTACAGAGTAAGATTTTCATAAAGTTATGGTTTTTTAAAGATTTATTTTCATTTTGTGTATGGATGACTTACCTAAAAATATATGTCTGTATACCACATACATTTAGTACCTGTGTAGGCTAGAAGAGAGTGTCAGATACCCTGGGGTTGGAGTTACAGATGGTTGTTAGCTAAAATTTGGGTGTTAGAACTGAACATGAGTTCTCTACAACAGTACAAAGTACTCTTAACTGCCTAGACATCTCTCTACCCCTGAAGATAATACATTGTATGCTTCATAAAATGTATAATAAAACTCTGTTCATGTTTGTGCACACATATGTGTGTACAACAAAAATAAAACAAAATGATAATTAGTCTAATACTTTGTTATGACTGCCTTTATTACCAATAAGGAAATGTTCATGCCTCCATCTATACTTTGGGACATAGAAAGCTGATATTTATGCAGTGAAAGCAGTAAATTTTGCTTTGAGTAACAAAAGCATTTTGACATCATGTTTACATACCTGGAAAAAGACCTTGATTCACTCAAGGAGCCATTGAGTCATGGTTACAATAAGGGGTCTGTATATTTAAAGTATTTTAAAATGTGAACCGAGCCCTCTCCTGCCATCTCTACCCTTCCTGGTTAGCTTAAAGTTGGGAAGGTCCTGTGCTGTATTTCCATGGTGAGCTCCACAGAATATCACCTGCCAGCACCATCACCATATCCCTCAGTTCACCTTCCTGCCCTGGCTGCACCTTACACAGGGCAGAGTCTCACATCAGATACAGACTCAATGAAAGAAGCCCATACGTCAATTAACAGCACAAAAACAGGAATATGAAAGCCCAAGCCACTTTGCCTGTCTGTCTTCCTGAAACACAAACCTAGATAACTCCAAGGATATAGACTTTAAAGCAGTGGTTCTCAACTTTCCTAGTGCTGTGACCCTTTTATACAGTTCCTCATGTTATGGTGAACCTCAAGCATAAAATTATTCCATTGTTGCTTCATAACTGTGATTTTGCTACTGTGATGAATTATATTGTAAATATGGTCTTAGGTGACCCCTGTGAAGGGGTCTTTTGACCCTCAAAGAAGTCATGACCCATAGGTTAAGAATCAGTGCTTTAAAGAAACAATCATAAACTTCAAAGAATTCAAAGATTTTAAAGAACGTACTAGTGAACAGCTCAAGGAACTTAAAGAGGATCATAGTGAGCACTTGAGTAATGCTCAACAAAACCTAAGCATTTGACTAATTAAATGATTAAAATAACTCTGGATTTGAAAATAAAACTGAATTCTGTAGAGAAAGAAATATTGAAGAGAACTCAACTCAAATAAAGATGGAATTGAAAATACCAATAAACTAATTAGAAATTTCAGGGGAAAATCTGATAAATAGAATGGATCAAGTAAATGATCAAATATTAGGACTTGAAGATAAAGTAGAAAAACTGAACCGCTCAAGCAAAGAATAGGTAAAACCAATAAACTCATAATGTAATGGTTTGTAGACTTAGCAGATTGTGTTTATGTATTTAGGAATTTATATATATATATATATAAATAAAAATATGTGTGTACATATATATATTGATGTATATATACACATAATATATAATGAATGCAGTTTTGTATGTATATTCATATATGCATAAATATATGTAACACATAGTATATGTTATGTATATATGCATAAGTATATTAATATAATGCACATATATACAATGACAATAAATGTAAAATGCCATAAATTTGAAAGAAAGCAAGGAGGGGCATATATGGGAAGATTCTGAGGGAGAAAAGGGAAGGAAGAAACAATGTAATAATGTTTTTACTTCAAAAAGTAAAAGAAAAAATATGAAAAAAAACATGAAACATGATGGAATTTGGGACACAATTAAAAAAAATCAAATATTTGAATTACAAACACAGATGAAGAAGAATCCCAGGTAAATGGCATAGCATACATAGTTCTTTAGCAGAATCAAAGAAAAATATAGTTCTTCAAGTTAAGAATTCTACAGCCTTTTTGTATTTGACAAAAATGTCAGAAACACACACTGGAGAAAACACAGCATCTTCAATAAATGTTACTGAAAAAATTGCATATGTAGAAGAATGAAATTAGACACATATCTTTCACTCTACAAAAACATCTCCAAAGGGGTCAAAGACCTTGGTGTGAACCCTGATACTCTGAAACTGCTCAACACAACACAGGCAGTAACCTACATGACTGCATTTGTTCAGTAATCAAAGTGAACAATTGAAAAATTGAACTTCATAAAACTAAAGTTTTTCACATCAAAGCAAACAATGAACAGTATAAAAACAAAGCTCACAGAATTGGAGACAAGCTTTGCCAGCTCTATATTGAATAGGTGATTAATGTGCAAAATACAACAAAAACCTTCCAAAACAACTGAGAACCAAATGAAGCCAATTAAAATATAGACTATTGATTTTGACAGTTCTCAAAAGAAATAAAAATGACCAAGAAGCATCATAAAGGTATTCAGCATCCCTAGCAAATTGGAAAAAGGAAATTAAAACCATTTGGAGATTTTTAGCTTATCCCTTGTCAGAGTGCCCAAGATCAAAACAACAAAATGCTGGCATTTTAGTGCGATTGCAAACAGGTGCAGTCATTCTGCAAATATTTTTAGAGAATTCTAAAAATCTAAAAGCAGATTTTTTTCTATGACCAAGCTATTCTACTCCAAAGGACTCAATATATCCTACTACAAAGACACTTGCTGGTTTACTTATTGCTACTCTATTCACAATAGCTAGGAAATGGAAACAACCTAATTGTCCTTCAACTGATGAATGATTAATGGAAATGTAGCACATATACAATGGGATTCTATACAACTGAAATGAAAAACTCAATCGCAAAATTTTCAGGAAAGTGAATGGAACTAGAAAATATTATTCTGAGTGAGGTAATTCAAACACAGAAAGATAAACATGAAATGTTTTCTCTTATTGGTAAGTCCTACCTCTGAATCTTTAGATTTGAACATATAAACAGAACTAACAACAGAAACCAGGAAAGAAGGACCAAACCATGAGTACTGACAGAGGGAAAGCTCCAGAGAGTTGAAGAGTAGGGTGCAGGTTCTATAGAGGTGCTGGCTGGTCTCAAGACCTCTATAAGTCCTTTCTTTTTTTTCCTACTGCTTGTATTTCCACTATATACATTTTCAACATATTTCTGTTCTTCAAAAATTCTTGAAACACAAACACAGAAGGGATTTATCATATGATGAGCTATGCAGTATTTTCCTGTAGTCCAGAAGCTCAGGTGGAAATCATCCACACATACTAAGGTGAGGTCTACCTGTTCTGAATGGATCACTGATGGCTCATCACAATGGCTTAGAGACTCAGTACTTCACTCAAACAGAAAATTACTCTCTGAAGCTAAAAAGGCTTTCATTGTTCAGGGTTCCTTCTGTTTGTCCCTTATGGTCTTAAACTCAATAAAACTGTCAAAGTGCTATATCCAATCACATGGCTGATGGAAGTAAGAATTTGGGTTGATTCATTTCTGAACACAAAGGTCTATGGGAGTGAAAACTTCACGACTCAGCAACATATGAACAGTAAAGCAATCAGTTTTCTTGCATGAATTTCCTGACTGGAAATATCACTTCCCAAATCGACTTTCTCCTTCAGTTAATGTCACTATCATTGAACCCAGTGTTAGCCTTCCTGAGGTCCTTTCTTTTTAGTAATACATTGGATGACATTATTTGATAAATTGAACTAATGGATAACTGAAGAATATTTTATACTGAATCAGACTTTAAGATAGTCTTTACTCAGTTACTCCATTTTTTGCAGTTTTACACCTCTAAGTTTTTAGATAACATTTTTTCCTTCTCTCTTTTTAAAGAAGGGTTTGTGGTTTATTTTAAAACTATTATTATTGATATACAATTCATATAATAAAAATAGTCAATTTCACATCTATGTTTCACTGATTTTTAGTATACTCAGTTATGAAATGTTATCATTGTAATTTAATTTTTAATGCAGAAAAGTAAATCCACCAATTACTATTTTTGGCCAGTATGAATGGTCATTCTGTATGCTATGAATATGTGTTACTCTAATTGGTTGATAAATAAAGCTATTTGGCCAATGGTGAGGCAAAATAAGATTAGGCAGGACATTCCAACTAGAAAGAGAGGAAGGAGAAAGGCAGAACAGAGGAGACAATGCCAGCTGCCTCCAAGAGAAGCAAGATGTAAAATACCAGTAAGCCAGAAGCCATGTGGCAAAGTATAGATTTGTAGAAATGGGTTAATTTAAGGTATATGAGCTAGCTAGTGAGAATCCTGAGCCATTAGGCCATATGGTTCATACTTAATATAAACCTCTGTGTGTTCATTTGGGTCTGAGCAGCTGCGGGACCAGAAAAACTTCAGCTACCCCAGTAATCCCACTTCTCCTTCAAATTCTATCCTTGAAATATATAATTTTCTCCCAGTGTCCATGACTTTGCTTGTTGTCAATATTTCACCAACACAAAATAAATGATTTTCCACAACTTGATGCTTTCAGCTGAGATATGTTCAAGGTTTACTCCTTTTGTAGCATGCATTAGTATTTGAGATTTTAATACTGCATATTTTTCCTTTAGCACTCCGTTAAATCTATATCCCTGGTGAATAGCATTTCACTGTGTTCTATACTATATGTTTTTAGCCATCCCTCAATATATAGTCCATTTTCAACTTGGCCCATTATTAGCAATATTAGCACCTGCAAGTCATGCATTAATTTTAGTGCAAAGTTATATTTCAGTAGAGGGGTGAAATTTCAGCATCACATGTATACTCTTAGTGAAGCTATTGAGGAACCACCCATCTCCTCCCCAAAACAACATGGCCATGTTCCCTTCCCATCAACAGCCTATTCGAGTTCCATTTCTCTATAATGCTTTCCATTTCCTCTGTCTGTGGCTATAATCATCCTAGTGGGTGTGTCATGCCATCTTCTTTTGGTTCTGATTTCAAACAATTAATGGTTGGGAGTTTTTCCATGTGTTAAATAAATATTGTGTGTCTTGAAGAAATTTTAAGGTTTCTTGTCTTCATTTTTCAGTTGAATTATCTTTTTCTTCCAAATGAGTTAATTCCTCAGAAATTTTGGAAATATGTTTCTTGTCAGACATTATTTGCAGATACTCTCATCCATACTGTAGGCCATTTACTCATTTCCTTGGTGGTGTCCTTTAAAGCACTGAGGATTTAAATTTTTGATTGACTTCTTATTCCTGGGTATACAGTTAAGCATATGTTCATGGGTCTACATGCAGATATCTGCAGTTGTATGGGGGCCAGCAGTCAATGTTGGATGCTGTTTCTCAGGAACAACCCAACTCTATTTTGGAAACATGGTCTCTCCTTGGCCTAAAGTATGCTAAGTAGGCTAGACTGGTTGTCTCCTTGGGAATTAACTCAGGGTCTTACACAACACAGCAAATATTTTCCCAACTGAACAATCTGCTTAGCCCTGATTTTTTTATTTTGAGGAAGTTCAATTCATTTTTCCTTTTCTGTCCCCTTAGTTTGTTCTTGGTATCATACCCAATAATTATTTACTTTACTGAAGTTCAGGAATATTCACTTCTCTGTTTTAGTTTTCCTGAAGAATTCTATATAGTTAGCTTTTATATTAACATCTATGAAGAGTTTTTATTTTATTTGCTTCTGTATGGTATATGGTAGGAACTGAACACATTAGTTTACAGAGTAGATAACTATTTCTTCTATAATAATTAATTTGAAAGGACATTTCTGATACTGACCAGCATTTTTAAAGATTTGTGGACATCATTGCCTTTACATTTCCCATGATGCTAATTTTCTAAACATATTTGTAGTAAATAATTTATTGTTTAGAGTCTGGGTATGTCTTCAATCTGGAATCTCTGAAGACATTTTCTGCTTTTATCCATACAGACAGAATAGTTTCCTGTTTCATTAATATTTCATAGTTTTTATTACAAACTATATATATTTTTTACTATATTATAGGCCCTCTGGTATCCAAGCCTCTTACTCCTAAACTATGCTGTGCTTGGACTTTCATTATCATTACAGCTGTCCTTGTTTTTAATGCTTCTGCTTGCTTTGGATTGATTCTTTAGTTGTTGATGGTGATGACATATGCTTATATGTGCTTTATGAGTTTATATATACCCCATGTGTGCAGGTGGTTGCAGTGGTCAGATGGTATTGTGCTGTGGAATGTCATTCTATATGCTGTGAATGTGTGTTGCCCTGACTTGGTTGATAAATAAAACACACATTCAGGCAGGAAGTATAGCTGGGATAACCAGACAAGGAGAATGCTGGGAAGAGCAAGGTTGAGTCAGGAGATGCCAGCCTGCTGTGGGATGGTCTGTATGTCAAATGTGTTGCTGATTGGTCAATGAATAAATCACTGATTGGTTAGTGGCCAGGCAGGAAGTATAGGTGGGACTAACAGAGAGGAGAATTGAGAGAACAGGAAGCTGGGTGGGGGAGACACTGCCAGCCGCCATCAGGACAAGGAAGATGTAAAGTACCGGTAAGCCACAAGCCATGTGGCAAGGTATAGATTAATAGAAATGGATTAATTTAAGCCATAAGAACAGTTAGCAAGAAGCCTGCCACGGCCATACAGTTTGTAAGCAATATAAGTCTCTGTGTTTACTTGGTCGGGTTTGAGCAGCTGTGGGACTGGTGGGTGAGAGAGATTCGTCCAGACTGTGGGCAAGCAGGAAAACTCTGACAACACCAGCCTGCCATCCAGGGAGCAGCATGTAATGGCACACAGGTAAAGTCATGGAACACGTGGCAACATATAGATTAACAAAAATGGGCTGAGTTTAAGTGTAAGAGCTAGTCAGTGGTAGGCCTGAGTGAACGGCAGAGCAATTTTAATTAATATAAGTCTCTGTGTGTTTACTTGGGTCTGAGTGGCTGAGAACCAGGTGGGACACAGGAAAATTTCAGCTACAGTGTTGAACTCGCTGGAAATAGAGGGGGAATGTAAGCTACTTGATGTGGTTGCTGGGAACCAACATGGGTCTTTCCCAAGAACAATAAAGACACTCTTAATTGCTAATCCATCTTTCCAGTCCCAAGGATTTAGATAACATATTCCAAAAGTATTTTGCCCAGAGCATGTTAGATCTGCTTTTCTGTCCTTTCATCCATGTGTTCATTTAGCCATCTAGCATCTAAAGATATAGATACAGATGTATGTTTTGCATTAGAGTTATTGTTGTGTTTTTAGAGTTTAATTTTTTAATGGCCACCTCTATAATAATATAATCTGGTGTTCAACAAATGATCCATCAGATTTCCTTAAATGTCTGTTTTGTTTATTTACTAGTTTCTATGAAGATTTGTGTAATAAACATCTAAGCTTCTAGAGCTTCGAAGATATCCTTACTTGTAACTTTTTTTCTATTGACTTGCAAATCAGTGAGATAGCAATTATTGATGTCTCCTTTTCATGTGTTTTCTTTTCTTTTCTTTTCTTTTTTGTTTGTTTTTTGAGATAGGGCTTCTCTGTGTAGTTTTGGTATCTGTCCTGGATCTTGCTCTGTAGACCAGGCTGGCCTCAAACTCACAGAGATCCACCTGGCTCTGTCTCCCGAGTGCTGGGGTTAAAGGTGTGTACCATTGCCGCCTGGCCTGTGTGTTTTCTCACTTGGACTCAGTTTTCTAGGTAGTCTGGGAAACTAGAAAGATCAAAGTTTCCTGTAGTCATTTGGTTCTCTGGGATTTGTTTTTCACATTCATCCAATGTTTTAAAGTTCCTGGTCAGCCTCGGACTTGTGTGGCTGAAAAGCTGCTTTATTATTTCTGTTGCCCTGATATTGGTCCTGGGGGCGGAGTAGTGTGCGTGGAGATCCTTTCTATACAATGAGCTGAATTCCAAGTCAAATGTGATGGTTGTAGCATGCTGACAATGGAGACTTTACAGGGAGTTGTAATTTCAGACAACACATTGACTGCTCTTTATGGACAGTGCTCAGTAAGCCTCCAGAAGAACCTAAGGCTACCCTTCCACAAACAAGCTGTTGGCATTTGCTCTCCTATCACAGATCTGGAGAAGTACAAGGGACTAAACCGACCTCAAGAAAAATACCCTGGATAGTGCTGTTTACAGGTGTCCTGGAAGCTCTGTTAAAAAGATGATGTCCACTTTGTCCCTTAGCTTTCATTAATTTTTAGAGTTATAGGATGTAGTTGGATCTCCAGTTGCTGTGCTCTTCCTTGAGGATGACTACCAGTTGTTCCACTCTCAGCATTCCTTAGTTGCCTGTAGTTCTTTGTCCAGGGTTGAATACACATAGCTTTCTTCATCCACTTTAACAAATCTGTTGTTGTTCATGTTTAGGTAGTCATGTTAGTGAAACTTTATAGGTGTAGCTTCTGACATTAATAGGAGTCAGAGTCTTACAGCAAACTTCTGGATCCTCTGAATCATACAATGTTTCTGCCCTTTCTTCTACAATGATCCCTGTGCCTTAGGTGTGGGAGTTGTTTTGTACATGTATCAATTGGCTGAGATGTATACCTTTGCATTTTGATTGACTGTGGTTTTCTGTAATGATCTCTATTGTAACTAGAAGTTTCCTTCATGATGGGTTAGGACTACACTTATCTGTGAATATAAGGACAAATATTTTAAATGTGGCTAGGGATTATGCTTATTTAGGAAAGTGATTGTAGGTTCTCCTCCAAGATTCATGACTTCACTAGCCTTGGGTAGTGGGCCAGGTTTCCAGTAGCAGGCATGATTTTTCTCTTGTTGAGTGGGCCTCAACAAGTCCAATTAGAGAGCTGTTGATTACTTCCATGATTGTTTTGTTTTGTTTTCTTTTTTTGTTTGTTTGTTCATTTGCTTTGTTTTGTAAAATTGGTAGTTGGACTGGTTATGGTGACATATGCACTCCAGAGGAAGAGACAAGGGGATCTCTGTGAGTCAAGACTACTAACCTTGTTTACATAGCAAGCTCCAAGCTAGTCAGGGCTAAGTAGTGAGATTCTGTTTTGAAAAAAGACATTTATCATTATGATTTTATTTATAAAATTGACTTTGTGTATTTTATAAAATTGTATTATTATTTGAGTTCTATTATTTTTAACATTTCATAGCTGTTGCTTTTCTCTATATATTTTGTCATTTAATTGCTACTTACTTCTATAATTAGTTTTCTGAAAAAAGTTAAATTCTATGGAAATATTCCCTTGATAGTCTTTGCAGTTCTGAATTCCAGATGGAATAAGAACTACATCTATTAAATTTTAACAAATACATTTATATAAATTCCTATACATATTATGGGATGATTCAATATTCAATTTTATTGAATTAAATTTAGAGCAATAAATTTACATTATATGTTTTATTTACATTATACCATTTGCATAAAATCAGTCAGTGAATCATAGCTGGAGAACACATCTTCAATTAATTATGCAGCAATAAAGTCCTCAATATGCATTATCATTTACAATTGTAATTTGCTACATGATACAGATGAGATGTAGCAGTGAGGAACATAATTGCCTTTTTAATGCTGTGGTAGGTACGCTATGGTCATTAATTATCAACTTGACTAATCATTATTGGTGGCAATTAATCTTTGCTCTAATAATTATTGCTGATGAATATACATGTTTTGCCCCCATTACCTTTCCCATTGCATGAAGATGATGTTTGCAATTACTAAACTACACCTTGCCTAAAAAAGAGCTAGATAATTTGGTATGGTAAAGGTTTTCCCTGAGCACAGATAAATTTTCATTAAGCTATCGGAATGACAAAAATGCATCTGATGTAGTAATCTTTTTGAGACGGTAACTTTGTCCTGTCCTCTGCCCTGATATGTTTGTTATTCATCACTCAACATTGAGAAAATCTTCTGGCTGCCTTAAATATGAAGTCATGAATAACCATGCTTCAGTTATGAGTGAATATGATATTGCTATTGAGTAAAATGGAGGAAAACAAAGTTATGAAATAATGACCCTTAAAAATTCCTCAGTGGGTAAAGGTACTTTCTAATGCTCAGTTCTGACTGACTGGTTCAATTCCTTGAAATCCATGTAAAGGAGGATGGAGAGAATCAATTCTACAAATTGTCCTCTGATAACAATACAAATGCTGAGGAATGACTGTACCTACACACACACACACACACACACACACACACACACACACACACACACTATACATATATATATAAAACTTATATTAATTAATTAATTAATTAAATGTATATATTAAACTTCAACATGGTATTTTCCACTTCTCATGTCACCATGTTGTAAGAAAGGTAGATTGTAAATTTATTACATTCCCAGCGCAAGTATCAACTATACAGTCAGTGTTCAATAAAAATCTTCCTCGTGACTAGTTGAAGAGTGGAGTGGCATAAATATTTGGTAAAAAGTGAGATACTGCTATAAAAATAGCCATTGAAAGATCACTAACTTTCATAGAAATAATTCAAATGCTGTCAGAGAACTGTGTTGGCACCTACAGAATGAGCTTCTAACATGAAACTCACTCACTGGATTTGCAGAATTGCTGTGGTACTTACCAAATAGAATTTGAGTCATCATAAAAGACTTATGTGGACTTCTAATTTAAGCATTCTTAAGTGATACAGTTTATGCAAATTGCAATCATACTAAATTATTGGTCCAACATATTTTTAAAAGGAGGCATGTAAGTGCTATTTCACTCAATTATTTTTTGGGGGGCATTTAAACATACTTTGTGATTCAACTGTGTTTCAAGTATTACATAATAACATAACACAATAACTATGGGAAATAAGGATTGCATTTGAGTTGCTTGGCTTATGACTGAGTAACATTAAAGGAATAATTAAAGCATATGTTTTGGTTCTTCTGAAAGACAAAGTGAGTTGGTGTGTGCTGTGGATGATTGATAGATAAATAAAACACTGATTGGCCAGTAGCCAGGCAGGAAGTATAGGAGGGACTAGCAGAGAGGAGAATGGAGAACACAGGAAGGAAGTGAGGAGGAGACACCAGCCTATCGTCTAGGGAGATCATGTAAAGACAGCAGGTAAAGCCACGGAACACATGGCAACATATAGATTAACAGAAATGGGCTGAGTATAAGAGTAAGAAATAGACAATGGTAGGCCTGAGCTAATGGCCGAGCAGTTTAAATAATATAAGCATCTGTATGTTTATTTTATAAGTGGGCTACGGTACTGCTGGGGCTTGGCGGGACTCAGAGAGAAAAACTCTAGCTACAGGTGTGCCTGACTAAACAAAGTTGCAGAAGATACAGTTCGATAACAATTTTCCTTTAGAGTGTTACTATTTGCATAATACTCGAGACAAGTTATAGAACACAGTGTGTTTCAAAGCAGAACTTCTGCGTCTGAGGGATTCTGAGCTGGACTCCACCTTACTATTTACTATGACTCTCCTTGTCATTTTCTCATTCTTAACCTAGTTGCTTCATCTTTGAAAATTCTTACAAAGTCTTGTGTCATAGGATTTTGATCATTAATCTGAAGTTATCGAGAAGACTAAAGGTGGGGAAGTTATTTTTTATATTTAACAGAATTTAAGTAACTGTTTTATATCATTTTAATTATTATTATCAGATATATGGAATTTCAAATACTACAGAAAAAATAAAATTATATATTAAGACAAATGTAAATTCAAATGCAACAATATTTAAGGTAAGTTATCAAAACCAGCAATATAAAATTTACTGAATAATTCCTCTCTAATTATCTGTGAGTAAAGCCCATTGGAGTTCACTTTTCTCTTCTGATATATTTGCTTTCAGTCTAATTGACATTATTTTTCTTTAGCATGAGGAAATGCATGAGCCAGTCACCTTAGATGTCTCAGAGCCAGTCACCTTAGATGCCCAGGTCACTCTAGAAATGATGCCAATGTGGATTTCACCCTGTTTTATTGGTATTGGTGGCTTATTTGTTGTGCCTCTTTGTAGATGTAACATACCGACAACTTATTCCAGTTTGAATGTCATTCACCACTTGACCAAAAATAACTTCTAACTTGTAATGGTGACAAAATAAAAACTTTCTATTCTATTCCTTCTCCCTTCAGCTTCACATCCTTCCTTTAGCTCTATTGAACACAAGCTCATGACTTGGCAAGTGTTAAAGATTTATCTATTTATTAACATTTTACTCACAAGGATAAAACTCTTGAAATATTACAGCTCATTTTCAAGAATGTCCTTGGGATGGAAAGCAGATATATTCTTTGTCACATTACATTTTCAGACCATGTAGGTCACTGTCATAAAGCAGTCACCAGAAAAGTTAAATGAAGCTGCATTATGCAATAGACTTTTTCATTTTTAGATACATATACGTTTATATAATACATGACTATAAATTGTGATGTTCAGGCTAAGGATTTTGTAGAGTGATAACTAAAGTTCTTAAGTTAAATAATTGTTTGGAATTGGCAGTATTGCTATTGTACTGGTGCTGATGTCTGTGTGTATGTTTGTTTGGTGATATAACAAAATTTTCATGTCTACTGATGAACAAATTTACTTAATTTCTTAAGATTAAGAGGTGAAATTCATATCAATATCCATCTTCCTTGTATGGCATCCATTATGAATGCTATTGAATAAAGTCAGGAATTGCAATGGAATTATGATAAAGGGAAAACTGGGATCCCTTCTTAGGGTCTTAATTTCATTAAGTAATTTAAGAATGTACTCAAATGGAAACATAAGAGCAATTTTAGTAGAATTTAAAAGAAAAATCCTAGGGCAGGCAAGTTGTAAATTTAGATGTCAAGAAGAAGAGAATATAAGAGAGAAAGGAAAAAGACATGCCATTTAAGCTGGCATGGAGGGCAGACACCTGGCTAACAATTGTACATGTTGTGGGAAGGGAAGATTTAGATAAAGACTAAGAAAGCCTAAAATGTTTCGGAGAACACCTAACATTTTAAGAAAAACATGGTTAGAAAAGAGCTAGAAAGAAGAAAAGGAAAAGTAATGATTTCATGAATAATTCATAACAGGCAGACTTATGGCTGTGGCCCTTAAGCTACCACACTAAGGGCAGGGATTCTGGGAAGTAACTGTGTAGTATCTCATTAAGGAAGAGTTATTCTTTCTTCTTTGTCTTTTTTTTTTTTTTTTTTGGTTTTTCGAGACAGGGTTTCTCTGTGTAGCTTTGCGCCTTTCCTGGGACTCACTTGATAGTCCAGGCTGGCCTCGAACTCACAGAGATCCGCCTGGCTCTGCCTCCCGAGTGCTGGGTCTTTTTTTTTATTAAGAAATTTGTATTCATTTTGCATACCAACCACAGATTCCCCCTCATCCCTCCTGCTGTTCCCCTCCAGCCTTCCTCACCCAAACCACCCCTCATCCCCTCCTCCAAAAAGGTATGGCCTTCCATGGGAGTCAACAAAGTTCAGCACATTCAGCTGAGGCAGGTCCAAGCCCCTCCCCCTGCTTCAAGGCTGTGCAAGGCATCCCACCACAGGCAATGGGCTCCCAAAAGCCAGTTCATGCACCAGGGATAGATCCTATTCCCACTGTCAGGGGCCCCTCAAATAGACCAAGCTACACAACTGTCTCACCCAAGCAGAGGGCCCAGTCCAGTTCCATGCAGGCTCCACAGCTGTCAGTCCAGAGTTCATGAGTTCCCACTAGCTTGGTTTGGTTGTATTTGTAAGTTTCCCTATCATGGTCTTGACATGCCCCCCTACCCCCGCACTTGTTCATAGACTCTCTCTTCCCTCTCTTCGACTGGACTTCTGGAGCTTAGCCATGGCTCTCTGCATCTGTTTCCATCAGTTACTGGATGAAGGCTCTATGATGACAGTTAAGACATTCACCAATCTGATCACCTGGGTAGGCCAGCTCAGGCACCCCCTCCACCACTGCTAGTAGTCTAAGCCGGGGTCATCCTTGTGGATTCCTGTGAACGTTCCTTGCACCAGGTTTCTCCCTAACCCCATGATGTCTCCCTCTATCAAGATATCTCCCTCATTGCTCTCCCACTCTACTCCTGTTCCAGCTCAACCATCCATTCCCCCATGCTCCCATCCCCCATCCCCTACCCTCCATTTCCCCCCTCAACCCCAGTTCACTCAGGAGATTTCATCTATTTCCCCTTCCCAGGGCTTTTTAGCAAACCTTAAGATGAACCCTTTTCCCTAGGGGTACTCCTGTAGTGTAACTGAACTATCCCAACTGGATGTCCATGACCAGTCTCCACCCAGGCCAAAGATTCTCTTGACTGGGGGTTTTTAGTTTCTTGTTTTGTTTGTTTGTTCTTTATTTTTTTTTTTCAGCAATACAGTGTCAGTCAGTTTCAGAATATTTGTTACCAGTCCCAGTGTAAGAGAATACAGAATATTAGTGAATATTACAATGATGATTGGTCAAGACTAGATTTGTGTCCAAGTTCCATTATTTGATATTTTTCTTCATATATTTATCTCTAAAAGTGAGGTCACAACAGTGCAAGTGTTAATGTTGGATTGTATAAAAATGATTGTATTTAGCATATATAAATACAAAGCATGAAATTTTTTATAAGAATGTCTCAACTTGCAGTATCCCTTCAGTGAGGTTTTATGCTTATCTATGATGTTATCTATTTTTCTTTCTTTTCTGCATTTCCATTTAGTTTGAGCTACTTACCTAAAAGCAAAGTTAAGTGAGCATAGTTTCCGATGAGCATAGTTTTGCTTGGATGGGTCACATTTTAGATATATTGATGCTTTAGGGGTATCTTTCTTTAGTGTAACAGGATAGATTCACTCTTCAGTTCACACTGAACATACTTGATTTTCCAGTTGTTATATTGGGAGTTGGGATATGCAATGCATGAAAAGAAATAATAATTCTGCCTTCATAAAAGTTACAATTTAGTGATGGAGGTAGGGCTATAATTCAACATCTGCCTTGTTATATGTTAATAATTCTGTGAAGAAGCCATGAGACCCAAAGCTGATGGTAGAGATACTACTTTTAACAATAACAATGAAGGGTAAGACAGATGGTTCAGTGGTTAAGAGCACTTGCTGCTGTTACAGATGAATCAGGCTTGGTTTGCCCCACCCCCATCCAGAAGCATGAAAACACCTGGAACTCTAATTCCAGGGAATTTGACACCCTCTCTTGGATTTTATAGACACCTACATACACATGGTCCACATAGATATATTTAGGCCCCACACATACACATAATTTCATAAACAAAATAAATATTAAAAAAAGAATAATAATGAAGGTTAAATCAGAGCTATGCTATAAATAACTATGCTAGAAGGGAAATATTCCATGCATACGAACCAGAATGGTAAAACCTTTATATGGAGAACAAACTTTATCTGTTTAAGAAACTTACAGTATATTTTTGTTTTGAGCAATAATGCAGAGCAGAGTTTGAAAATAAGAAATGAAGCTGGAGAAATACAGAAAGCAAGGCCATGAGTAGGTTTATAGAGCATTTTGAGTAATTTAATTTTTTTTGTTAGAGAAAAAGAAAGTCACTGAGGAATATCAACAGAGTAAGGGATAATGGATACTTCTTAGGAAGAATTCAGAACAAAGGGAACTGATGGACCAAGGTCAAGACTGATACCAAGAGGAGAATAAAAGAGGTTATCATAGCAATTTAAGTAGAGAAAGCATGAATATGTGGACCAAGGTGACGAGAGAAGGAATTGGAATCAGCAAAAAGATTTGATGTCGAGATTGCATTAAGAGAAATGGTTATCACATGATGACTTATAATGCTCCACTTATCTACTCTTGTGTTTTGCTTGTGTGTAAGGCATTTAGAACACACAAAAACATTCTCAGTTAAGTACTATTACAGTCTTTCTGCTTGATGAGAAAACTAGGCAAGAGGACATTTACAGTACATACCAAATTCATCTCACCACTGCATGGAAGAGCACATTTCAAACCTAAACTTTCTAATTCTGGAGAAGAGAATACACAGCACAAAGCTACTCTGCAGATCCCAACAACAGCTGCTAAGAGGGATTTTGCCGTTGCCTTTCCAGAACTGTGTCAGGCGCACTAAATTCACCTTTTTCTTTAAATGGTTGCAAGTGATCAAAGAGTAGGGAGAAGTGAAGGAATGTGGGAGAGGGATGACACAATGGAATTCCTTGCTTAGTTACCAAGAGAGGGAGCCCAGAGCTGTGTGCCAGCTGGAGATGAATTTAATTAATCAAGTTTGTGTGCAGATGTTAATAAGTCAATGGAATAGAGGGGATCTAGTAAACAATTGGTGGCATATGACTAAGGCTCTGGATGGAGGGTGTTTGAACTGCACAAAAAATTCTGTATTCATCAGCTTATAGATGACAACTGGAGATAAAAGTTTTCAGGCAGAGAATTTGAGAGCAAAATGGACTTGAAAAACATTTAAATGTAAAAGATCATACCTAGAGGTTAATACATAATCGTGGAGTGGAAAAAATGGAAACGTGATGTTGCAGCAATTAAGATAAGAAAACTTTTCAAGAATGGGATGTTATTTCTTGGCTATTCATATGTCTTCCTTCGTAGTATCTGGTTTTTTTTTAAAGTTATTTTAAATTTCACCCTTTTCTTTTATGAGACCAGAAATTCTTGCTAAAGGTCCAGCATCAACAGTGTGCCTGTATTTTGTACTGACACCTGTACCTCTGGACAGATGTACCCTGGCTGGGTCCTTCTTACCTGTTTGGTTACTTGATATAGCTATTCCTAATCAGAACATGGCACAGAGGTTACTGACTCCATAGGCAATGCTGATTCTTAGGACCACGTTTTCCTCTTACTGGTCTTGTTCATCATTTCCTTTGACTTTCAGAGGGAAGGTGGATTCAGTGTGGTATAAAAGAGAACACTTCCCTGACCACTTCTCTATGATATGGTTACTTTCTGTTCCATGTTTCTGTGGCAATAGGATTTCCTGAGCCTCCCAGATAAAATCTAGTTTCATCTCAGAAGTACAAGCCCATGTCAGTTTTTTTTTTCTCTCATTATATTGTGCCCTTCCTGCTGTGGTGTTTTAACCCCAATCATGATGTCCAAAAGGTTGGCAACATATATCTTGGGCCAGAATTGTGGTTACCAGGGAGGAAAAAGACTCACCAACCTCGGTGAGTCAAGGGTCACTATAATTTTAGAGTCATTTAGTTTTAATATCTATATAAGCACTATACTGTACGTAATAACAATCATGGAAACTTTTGGATTTTCCACCTCTCATTTCCTATACCAAAGTTTGAGGCATATTTCATTCCTATTATAACACAGTATTGTTTCTGTAGCATTAAGTCTCTAAATGTAAATTATGTTTTCATTTCAATCCTCTTGCTAACCTGATCTTGTACTTGACGCTTAGGGCTGCAGTTTTCTAACAGGACATTCAAACAGAGCTTGAGGACGTTTATTCTTTATTGGGACTTGACTTTAAAATAAGACTGAGCAGTTTCTCATAACGTAGCAAGGAAAGATAAAATGGATATGAATGGGATGAGTTCTTACATTTGAAATTGTATTTGGGTGAGGAAATGTTACCTTTGACAAGAACAATTATGGAAGCCTTTCAGGCTGTTGGAAATATTGTAAATGCTTCTTTTAGCACAAATACAGACTAAGAACAAAGAAAATACTAATTTTACTTGGAGGGAGATAGTTCTAATGAGTAACTCCTCAGGATAATTCCTGTAAGTTATATAATAACACCTAGAATTATTAAATCAATCTTTAATGCTACTTATTAGGAGCAAAATATATTGAGGTCGTGTTTCCACTGTAGTGAATTTGTGCATTTATGACCTATTATTGAATTCTAAATTAGGAAGCATTCAATAACATCAGTCTGTGACTTTTTAAAATATTTGCTACACAGTTTATTAAGACATTCATACTTCTAATAATGTTGGTTTATTGACATTGCTTGAGATTATCTATATCTATAATCCTACTTGATATAAGTCTTAGATTAAAAAGATAACAACTAATTTTAACTTTTGAAGGGGAATCAGTTCATTCATATGCATGGTTTTCACTAGTAAATTGTAGAGAAAAGCAGGATTGCTAATAAATATAACTGCTCATATACATTTCCAATGGTTAACTAAATCAAATTGTTCAGTATTGAAGATGGTCAACTATGTGAATCCAGAGCAATTGACATATACTCGTTCATATATACTTTCAATGGATGACTGAAATACAAATTGTTTAGTATTAAAGTTGTTAAAACTATGTGACTCTAGCAATCAGTATATTATATATATACACATATAAATATATATAAATAATTTGGGAAATATATATATATAGTCAACATATTTTAATAATATATATTCAATATATATTGAATCATTCTCTCCCCTTTCTGATATACCATCAGTAAGCATTTCACCCAAAATCTCTTCAGCATGGACTTTGATATATTTAGTTTGTCAAACAGATTTTGTGGGTTTTGTTCCTTATGGTATCTAGAGCTAAAAGGATTTTAATCTGTACATTTGTTCTGAGAAAATATACTTCATTCTTCAATTGCTTAGGATTAGTCTACCGGCAGCCATGGAAGCCCTTGAGGAGTCATTTACTTTTGCAGTTTAGTGTGCGGAACAAATTAGTACTTCCCAAAATAATGCCAATTAAACCAATGTAAAAAGTTAGTGTCTATGCTCATCTTTTGAGACTAGTTACAACATCCCTCCATAGGGCTGCTACTCAAGAACAATGTTTTTCAATTGGCAGAGTTGTGAGACGGTTATTCTGTGCAGCTAGAGGCCTTCTGCTATCACAACTTTTAAAAAGACTTCACTTTTTATTGTTTGACAGTTTCATATATTTATATATTGAATTTTAGTCATTTTATTCTCTATATCATCCCTCATTTCTCTCCCTCTCCCACTGAAATGCTTCTTCCCAAAGAAACTCTCTCTTTCATATCTTCTTTCTTGTACATGACTTCATTGCCTGAGTGTGGGTGGGAGGTTATTTAAAGGATCAAGAACAGTTTATTGGTGACTATACCACTGACAAAAATGACACACTCCTCTACTAACAATTGTTATCTGTCACTAGTCTTCCTACATTTATTTGTGCTTCTGCTACTGGATATATGTTTGCAGACATACCATACATATGTTTTACTTTAAGCAAGTAGAAGCTAGTTTTTTAACATGCTACCACTAAGATTGTTTTTATATTAATATATTAATATTTCATACGTAATTTTTGTGCACACAGTTTATATGCCACATGTAATAAAGTTAGAATGATATGGAGAAAAGTAATGTGTGGGCTTGCTAACAATTCCACACTTTTAAAATTAAGCAAAAGCATTGTGGTGTAACTATTGGAGGAGATGAGGATTTATGTTACAGGCAGAAAAATCAGGCAAGATAACTAGGATTTCTGAGTGCTGCAAAAAAAATAAGTGATTTAGGTTTTCAAAAATTGTGCTGATGGTCCCAGAAGAGTTGATTGAGTGTGGATTTTCTTACTTCACAGTCAGCAATAAAGAATTCAAATGTTATATCAGTCTTTTTTTGGCATTCTTCATCCCTTTACATACTTCAAATTATTAGCAGTCAATTTTCTTCTGCCTAAAGTGCTCCTTTGAATCTTTCTTTTAGTGGGAATCTGTTAGTGACAAATACTCTTAGTTCATCTTCTGAAATGTCTGTATTTTGCTTTGGTGCTTGAAACATATTTTTGCTGGATATAAAATTCTAATTGCTTCTTTAGGTGGTTTACATACTTTTTGGGGGGTTCTATTATGTAGTAATTCTTATCTTTTTTCTTTGTATGATTAATGTTCTTTAAATTTCTTACTTATCTAAGACTTTCTCTTTACTACTCATTAGCAGGAGTTAAGGGAAGAGCCTAGTTTTCCATGTCTTTATCTTGCTGATGGCTGCTTGAGGATCTTAGATCTCTTTAACTTTTCTCATATGAGGAGAATTCTGACATTACTTCTTTTAATAGATTCTATGTCTATCAGTATAATTTTCTTCAAGGCTCAGGACACTTATTTATATTTAGATGTTTTGTTCCTGTATAAGTCACTGTGGGTAATTTTTTCTGCTGTATTTATACTGTCTGATTTTTTTCTTCAGAGGATAATTTACAGTTAATTTCACCCAGCATTACTTTCATTTCATTTATATTTTTCATCTCTACAAGTTCCATCTGGCATTTATTTTATCTTCCAGCTTCCTTTCCTCATTACGTTTGTTTTCCTTTTCACCCACTGAACATATTGAGCATACTTATTATAGTTATATTAACATCCAAGCTCGGTAATTTAATCATCACTGTCATTTCTGGATATATTTTTATTAGTAGACAAGTCTCTGGCTTGTGGTTCACATTTACATCTGGTCATGGAGAAATGAAAGTCTTTTATAATTAGCACTGATTACTCAGGAAAGAGAAAGTATATGCTGGGTTTAAGAAATGCATTATTAGGCTGAAGGAATTAACAGCATCAAAGCTGTTAATCCTGCCCCATTTACAATTATAATAAAAAGACACCATAAAACAGTTGAGAAAAATCCAGAAAAATAAGGAAATACTAAAATACAAAGTGAGAATCCAAAGTACAAAATCTAAATGCTAAAAGAGTACAAGAAAGTGAAAAATTCCTTTAAATATGTAAAATGAAATGTATGAAAAACTTATTTACAAAATTTCATCAAATTACAACTACGTAAAACACATCCCAGTAAGTATGGTAAGATGCAATTTAATTAGTGTTTTAATTGAAAATACTGTTATTTTGTATCTATGTGTGTTTGCCTGTCTGTACATATGTCCACCATATTTGAGCCTGGTGCCGACAGATGCTGAGGGAGGGTATCAAAACACCAGAACTGGAGTGACAAGTGCTTTTGAGACACATGTGAGTTCTAGAAATCAAACTACAGCCTTCTGCAAGAGCAGTGAGTATTCACAGAGCCACCTCTCCAGTGTGGGGCCCCCAGGGTTTGGCTCAGTTGCATAAAGATGCTTGCTACTGGGTCTGACAAGCTGAATTTCATCCCCAAACTTAAACAGTGTAAGGAGACAAAAAAAAGTTATCTTTTGATATTTACAAGAATGCTTTGTTCTGTCATCTTGCATGCTAATGTGCATGTGCAGGTGTACACACACACACACACACACAATAAACACAATAAATGTAATAAAAGTGGAATATTACTGAAGAAACATCTCTTGATAGATATGTAGATATGTGTGTGTAGTAGTAGGAAATTATTGTGGAATTGAAGATTGAAGGGGGGGATTTAAAGTTTTTAATTGTTTATTTCATAGAATATGTGCTAACAGGAGAAAATGATGGAAATAAGAAAATGAAAAAGAATGCCAGCAGGTCCAGAATTTATTCAAGATTTTTAATTAATACTTACTTAGAAAAAAATGAAGGAGAATGGGAGGAATGCAATAAATAATAATAAGGAAATACATATCTCCATTGGAAAATCATACAATTAAAAAGAGTAGTTTTAATAAGACTATTTCAGAAGGAATATTCCAGAATTTGGAAGGATTAATCACTGCTAAAAATATAAGTGAGCATTATACTTCATTAAGAACATAAATAGTAAATATTCTTATATTATTTTTCATAGTACTTAATATTTTCTAACAACTGTAAAGTTTACATACTTGTCAAATTTAATGCTTATCCTACATCTTCATTAGAGTGTAAGATCTATGAAGTTTCTATTTACTTAAGATCTATAATGTTTTTATTTACTTACTGGTGTACTAGTAGCACACAATACCTATGTTATTGTTTGCAACTGGGTTATTAAAGCGTTTCACAAGTTTGTTTTTCCAAATATTTACTGTGTGTGTGTGTGTGTGTGTGTGAGAGAGAGAGAGACAGAGAGAGAGAGAGAGAGAGAGAGAGAGAGAGAGAGAGAGAGAGAGAGAAGAGAGAGAGAGAGGGAGAGAGAGAGAGAATGTGTGTGTGAGAGAGAAGGGGATGAAAAAGGAGAGAATGTGTGTATGTGTATGTAGATGCAAGTATATGGGGTGCATGCATGTACATAATGTGGACAATCTTGAGTTTCATTTTTACTAAGCCACTATTCATCCTGGTTTTTGTTTATTTGTTTGTTTGTTCGTTTGAGACAGAGTGATTCACTTGGACTGGAGCTTACCAGTTAGGACAGGCTGGCTGGCCACAGAGCCACAGAAATTCTTTGTCTTTTTTTTTTCCCAATGCTAGAATTGCAAGTGGGTGGGTGGAACTGTGCTTAGCTTTTTATGTGGTGCTGGGATCAGACTCAGTTTTCTGTCCTTGTGTGGCAGGCATTTTACTGAATAAGCCGTATCCCCAGCCCTGTGGATTGCTTTGTATGGGTTGGGTAAGGTCATGTTAGGAACTAAGTGTTGGAAACAAGAGGAAAGAAAGAAATCAGCAAATGCCAAAGACCATGTCCATTGAAAGACAAAAATGATGAACTATGTAGAATATGGAAAATGAAAGGAAAAATTACATGAGTTGGCAAGGCATGGAGTTAGGCTAGCTCTTTTTAGTCATGTGACTGCAACGTTTGTGTTCATGTTTAGTGGTACAACACCAAAATGGTATTAAAAAGACAGAGTCGTGGTCTAATTCACTTATAAAGCCAACATCATAGAAACAGGATCCAGAAGAGAGACCTAGGAGTAGAAGCAGATGTACTAATCCAGTTGAAGGACTGTGGCGGCTCCAAACCGTGTGATGGGAACAGGCACTTTCACTTATCAAAAACCTACCTGTGTATATGTTGGTAATTATTTTCTTCCTTCCTCCCTTTCATCCCTTTTCTCTGTCCTTCCTTCTTTCCATCTCCTCTTGTCCTTTCTCTTTTCCTCCTTTTCTTCCTCCCGTTTCCTGTCTCCCCCTTTGTCTCTTCTGTGTCTTTCTATCATATCCTCATCACTGTTGTTGTGATGGTAGAACAGATATATCTTCCAGAAAAGACTCCAGATTGCACCACAGTACTAACAATGTTATTCATTGCTGCAGACAGTTGCCCTGAAAATAGTCAGGGATTAATTTTATCCAGTGTTCACTGTATTAGGATATATTTTGAGTTTTGAGGGGGAGGTGCCTTTTCTGCAATTTATCATTTATAATCCATTATGTGCGTTTCAGTGTCAGGAAGTGTCTACATTTGTTGTGTGTTCAATGAATTGTCAAAAAGAGCTGACCTAAGATACATGCCCAACATTTTGAAACACATTTGATGTAACTATCCTAAAGTGTTTTCTAATAACAGTCTTCAGGCTGAGGTAGCATTGGAAACATACCGAAATGTTTCAAAACCTGTAGCGATTTTGCAATTTGTATCTTAGGAAATAGTTGTTTTTTAGTTACAAATTTGAGAATAAGTATTCTATTGTTGGAAAGAAACTCAAAAGCTGACCTGCTGACTTCCCTGAGAGAAGCAGCACAGGCTAGAATACAGAAGCCTGTACTGCACCCATGGTACATGCAACATGTTATGGGAAGATGTAGGATCTGGTTTGCCATTGGATTTGTAAATTAAACACACCAAGCTCTGGTTTTGCATGGCATTTGAGGAAACAGCACACTTTCAGTGTGTATTTCACCCACCCATGTAAGATCAAGGTCCCATCATGGCTAACAGCTTTGGAGGGATGTCTGCAAACTCAGTACTGCTATTTGTAACACTACCAGCCGTAGCCCATTGTGGTTATTTTTTCAGTTGCACTGTATATTAAGTATTTCCCCTTCTGAGAAAAGATTACTGTATGAATTGCATTGAATATTAGTAATAATGTAGGTCTGTTGACATGCAATACTAACATAAAAGACAGTAAAGGACAGAAATCACACCTATCTGAGACACTGCCCACATATAAGTCACAGTTACATATGGCTCCAAGAGTAACCAGCTCAGGAAGCTCTTCTTTTTTAAGTTACCTGGAACTGAGTGAGTAATGTTACTGATAGTTTTAATCTCAGATCTTTTCTCGGCTGAGTTACTTGAAATATATTTTTAACTATTCTAAGTTTTGTATTACTCACTCAAATTTTGCTTTAAAAATAATACTTCCAGAAGAACAAAATGGAATTTTAAACTCTGAGGGAAGAAACTTTATTTACATTAGCTTTAATGCCAGACTACTCTTAGCATTCTTTGTTCTCCAAAGTGATCTACTTTGGTTGAAAAATAGCATTGTCATCATAGCTCTGAACCCCTCATGTTGATTTTGTCTAGCAGTTATTATCTCTGACTCAGAGGATGAGAATTCAACATTCATTTCAAGATGTGGGCCTGTTGTATCTAATTCAGTAGTTGCTTTCAAATGTATGCCATGCTTTACCAAGTCATCAGCTGGGACTCTGTGGCCTTTTCATCACAAGTATGGTCACATGCTTGAAATTGTGTCTTGCTCAGTCATCATCAGAGAAATTTCCTCCTCCAGGGGATGAGAACAAATAGAGACCCACGACTGGACAAATTGGAGAGAGTGAGAGACTTTTGAAACACTCAGTCTTCAATGGGATATCTCAAATCCCTTGCCTTGGGCTTAGAGAACTCTGCAGAAAAGGAGGTAGAGATATTGTAAGAGCCTACAGGGTTGGAAGACACCATGGAAACAGACCTAGTCAAGACAGGACTGTGGCAATGCATGTATGAACTCATAGAGACTGCAGCAGCATACATAGGGCCTGCAAGGGTCGGTGTCAGATGGGATCCCAGTGCTAAGAGGGGAACTGGAAACAAGACCCCATCTGTAACCAAGAAGCTATCTTCATTTGATAACCACTCATAAATGAAAAAATTATTTTTCACCCAACAGAATCTGACTGGGTATACAAATCAGAATTAAGGGTAGACCACATGCTCAGCAATAGATGGCCAACACAGAATAAACCTGATATTTCTTGGAGGTATTTTTATGTCATAATGCTTTGTCTTGGCATTTTGTTGTTGTTGTTGTTTTGAGACAGGCTTTCTCTGTGTACCTGTCCTGGATCTTGCTCTCTAGACCAGGCTGGCCTCGAACACACAGAGATCTGCCTGGCTCTGCCTTTCAAGTGCTGGGATTAAAGGCATGCACCTTCTTTCTGTGTCCTGTCTTTTTATTGCCTTTCTGTTCTGCCTTCTCATTGGTTCTAAACCCAACTACTGGACTTCCTTGTCACTGCCTGTCTGTACAGACCTCCAGGTCTCTATGGTTCATACTGAGATTAAAGGTTCGGGTCACCACTTGGCTGTGTCCTTGAACACACAGAGATTCTGCCTGCCATGTGATCAGATTAAGGGCATGTGCCACCATTGTGGGACTTCTGCTAAATGGCTTGCTCTTAGCTCTGATCCCCAGACAACTTTATTTATTAACATACAAATAAAATCACATTTCAGCACAAATAAAATATCACCATAAAAACCAAATAATCTAAAATATTTAGACGTTTAGTAAAAATTGAGATTTTATTTCTGTTAATATAGAATCTTTAGAGACATCACTGTATCTATCTATCTATCTATCCATCTATCTATCTATCTGTCATCTATCTATCATCTATCTATATGTCATCATCATCTATCATATATTTCTTAATTATTTGATGATTTCATACATTGTAGTTTGATCTCTTGCCAAAGCTCCTCTCACAACTAAGCCTATCTTCCTTACCTTCTCAACTTTGTGTCTTCATGTTATTTTTGGAAACCTATCCAGTTTGATTAGTGCTAGGAATATATTCTTGTTTAGAAATCTGATAGAGAGTAGTCAGCCTACCAAGGGCCATGTCTTTCAAGAAAACTACCACTTTCTCTTCTTCATTTCTCTATACCTATAAATTACCAATATCTCTGTGGCTAAGGGTAGACTAATGTGACTGTCTACCCTATCTAAGCTTGGATTTTGTCTGACTTGAGCCTGCACAGACCTTGTTTGTGTAAGTTGTCACTGATTCCAGACTGTGAGTTGATATGATTATTGAGCATTAGGAGGGAGTGGCATGATATAGAAAAAAAGGGGGGGTGAGTGCTGTGATTATTGATCTCTCTGTATGCTCTGATGGTGTTGCTCTGTTTGATTGATAAATAAAACACTGATTGGCCAGTGCCAGGCAGGAAGTATAGTGTAGGCGGGATAAGGAGAGTGGAGAATTCTGGAAAGTGGAAGGCTGAGTCAGGAGATGCTGCCAGCTGCTGCCGCCGCCATAAGAAGTAAGATGTAAAGTACCAGTAAGCCACAAGCCATGTGGCAACTTATAGATTAATAGAAATGAGTTAATTTAATATATAAGAATTGGATAGCAAGAAGCCTGAGTCATTAGGCCAAACAGTTTAAATAATATAAGCGTCTGTGTGTTTATTTGGGTCTGAGTGGCTGTGGGCCCAGGCAGGACTGGAGAAAACTCCAAAAACATAGATATCCTTGTAGCTAGAGTTTTCCTGCCTGGCCCACAGTCAGGACAAATCTCTATCACCTGCCAGTCCCACAGCCGTCAGACCCAACCAAGTAAACACAGAGACTTATATTGGTTACAAACTGTATGGCCGTGGCAGGCTGCTTGCTAACTGTTCTTACAGCTTAAATTAATCCATTTCCATTAATCTATACCTTGTCACATGGCTCGTGGCTTACCGGCATCTTCACATGCTGTTTGTCATCATGGCGGCTGGCAGTGTCTCTCTGACTCAGCCTTCCACTTCCCAGCTCTATTCTCCTCCTTGTCCCGCCTATACTTCCTGCCTGGTCACGGGCCAATCAGTGATTTATTTACCAACCAATCAGAGCAACACATTTGCCGTACAGACCATCCCACAGCAGATCCTATTTTGGTTTAACCACTCTGCAGTCTTGTATTCTTCGTGCCTTGAACAACTGTAGGTCTCTGTATTAACCATCCCAGCTGCAAAAAGAAGGTTCTCTGATGAGTGTTAAGTGATGCACTAATGTATGGGTATAATGCTAATTCACTAGGAGTCAGTTTAAATTCCATGCCCCTTTAGCAGAGAAATAGAAATAGATTACAGAAATGAGTTGTCTCTACTGTCATTGTTGATCATTGACACCCATAAACCCTTAAATATTATAAGCTTTTGCTCTTGCTATTGGTTACCCTCCAGAAACTGAAGCAAAGACCCTGTTTCTGAAAACATCACAAACTTGAGTCATAGAAGATGTAGAAAACAAACTGGTATTGATCTTGAATCTTCATCCCTACTGGATAACCTCATACTACTAAAAGGAGCAGTGTGCACTACCCAAGAAGAAAATGAATCATCAATATTACCTAGCTGTGATCCTTATGAACTACACTAATGACTACCCTATGTCTTTCTTGATTAAGCTTAAATATCATACTGACTCACATAACAAATTGTACCAATCATCTGTATGCTTGATGTGTGTGGGTGTGTGTATGTAAGTATGAATGACTATGCATATAATTGAATATTTATTCATCTGCTTTATTAATCTGTGTAGTCTGAGTATTGCTCCACCAGTCTCCCAAGGCAAAACATAAATTGAACACACACAGTGAGTATTGGCATTAATTTCAACATAGTCAAGAATAAACAGATGAGTCTAGTTTGTAAATAAGTATCAGTATCTCAGTTAGGGTTTCCATTGCTGTGATGAAACATCATAGCCAAACTTGGGGAGAAAAGATTTTATTTCAGCTCATCGGGTGATACATTGTGTACCCCAATAAAGATTACCTGAGGATCAGAGGACAGAACCAGCCACTAAATTAGACACTGAGGCCAGACAGTGGTGGCACATACCCTTAATCCTATCATTCAGGAGGCAGAGATCCATCTAGATCTCTGTGAGTTCAAGGCCACACTGGAAACAGAGCCAGGCAGTAGTGGCACACACCTTTAATCCCAGTACTGGGAAGCACACACACCTTTAATCCCACGAAGTGATGGCAGGGTGGAGAAAGGTATATAAAACATGAGGAAACAGGAACTAAAGCAGTTCAGCTGAAACCCTTTTGGGTGAGGACTCAGAGGCTTTCAGTCTGAGGAAACAGGATTGGCTGAGGAGTTGGCAAGGCGAGGTTGGCTGTGGCTTGCTCTGCTTCTCTGATCTTTCCACCCCAATATCTGGCTCTGTGGTTTTTTTTTTTTATTAAAAGACCATCTAGATTTGAACAACAATCTCACAGTTCTACCTCTCATTCCATTACTGAGGAAATTCAGGGCAGAAACTCATGATAGAGACACGAAAGCAAGAACTGATGTAAGGCCATGGAGCAGTGCTGCTTCCTTGCTTTTTATGGCATCAAGGACCACCATCCCAGGGTGGTACCTCCTGTAGTAAGCTAGTCTCCCATGTCAATCACCAATCAAGAAAAAGTACCACAGGCTTGCACACAGGCCAATCTTGTTGCATCATTTTCTCAATTGAGGGTCCTTTTTGCCACATGAATCTGGACTGTGTCAAGTTGAAACAAAACTAGCCAGCACCAACACTTAGAAGTAGAATCACAGGGCTTCTGATGAAGGGGCACGTGGCAACAGATACAACTATCATGAAGGAGTCTATGTTTCTTGCATTTATTTAGCTTTCTTCATCAAGATCATCTTCTTCTATCATGTATACTTCACATAACTCCAATCTTCAGGACTATAACTTCTCTAAGGAATTATTTCAGGAACAAATTACAATTTGTGGTACCATCACATATATTAATCTTAGTACTGGGATACAGCAGTGAATACATATAAACATGATTTTGTGGAACTCTCATGAATGGCTTGTGAGATATGTGCAAAGTAATTAAAAGAGTATGGTCTCTGAATACTTGCATTTTGAACTTTTCAAATATTAACTACTACACCTGTGTCTCCATTTAACAACATTAATACAAAGAGGCATAATTTCTAAGCTTAAAGAAAAGGTTGTGAATTTCATAATCAAAGATTCATTGAAAGTTAGTATTAAGTTTGTAGCCTCTCCTCCACTTTGGTGCATAGTACACTTAGCACAGAAGTAAAGTAGGTTATTTCAAGGTTTCAAATTATGCAAATGAAAATCAATTTAAACCCTTGGCTAAACAAAAGAATGTGTTAATAGAAAAAGGAGGTTTGTGAGACTTCTCACCTCATCATCTAGAGGAGTCCGAGATCTAGGAGGAAGCCAGCAGCTTTAGATTCATAAGGACATCAGCATTTACCCAAAAACAGAATTACTGGATTATCATAGCTTTTGCAGCTATGACTGAAAACAATAGAAACCCAAGACTTTTCTTTTTAGTCACTTAATCTCCTATACATTAGAGGAAGAAAATTAGAACAACATTAGAGGAAAAATCTGCATTGATTCTACACTACCTTAACAGGATGCCTGACATGGCAGGGGATGATAATAACATGCCAAAAGCTAGCCCAGGAACTGTGCAATCCAAACTCAAGCCTTCAGAATAAGAACAGTAGAACTGTTTTATATTTAGAGGAAGTATGGTAGGTAGTCTGTTTTGATTTTACATACATAGTAGGGTGTCAGATGTTCTTGAATATAGTCAGTCTTTCTTTGGACTGCCATCTCACAAATAATGACATGGAGATGGAGACTTCTTATTAATTATGAAAGCTTGACCTTTGCTTAGGCTTTTTCCCAACCAGCTCTTAAAATTTAAATTAACCTGTTCATGTAAATCTACATTCTGCCACGTGGCTCATTATCTCTCCTCAGTACAATACATCTGAATTTCTCTGGCTGGCAAATCCCTGCCTCTCAGATTCTTCTCCCAAGTTCCTCTCTCTCCCTGGAAGTCCTGCCTATCCTCTCCTGCCTAGCTATTGGCCATTCAGCTCTTTATTAAATCAATCAGAAGGTGCCTTATGAAGGTGAGGAAGGACAGACACATCTTCACTTCACACAGTGTGATCAAATATCTGCAATACCTGAACTCTCAATGGAAATAAGCTCTTGCTTGGACTGCTAGTGCCCTGCCTATGTAGGGGAAACCTGCTGAAAGGTAAGAAAATGACTTGAGGTAATGCTGAGGATTTTGCCAGAGGGAAGGCAGTGAGAGAAAGGAATGATCTGGTTATATATTCAGGGATGACTGGTGAAGCAAAGTTCGGAGGTTTGGCTCTCATATCTATCTCTACAGTTTGCTGCTTCTTTGAAGGCTTTCTGAGCATCCAGGAGTATATTCTACTTCAAAAACTGTTGATAGTGTCTCAAGACAAGCAGGTCCCTCTTGTTATTATTGCTTCCTTTCTGGCCCACCAAAATGCTGTACTGTGTTTAGAACTTTTCTTTACTGAATATCTTGCTTTGCTGTTACTATTGGGGGTTCTGAATATAATGAATATTTGCAAGGTTGGCATTATGATATGAGGTTTTCTACATGTGTTTTGGGTAACATTCAGTGCTATTTTGGGATGCAGGTAGCTGGCAGACTGCACACTGAACATAGCTGAAAGGAATAATATTATTTCCAAACTTGTTCTCAATCCAATATAAATGGACTCTTAATTACAAAAGGAGAAGGTAGAGGACACAGTAACATTTCTTTCAATTTTATTCTTTAATTTTGTGGGAGTTTTTAATTGCTTTTCTTTGTTTTAAAAATGCTTGAGAAATTTGTGAATATTTTTTCTATTTTTTTTCATCCCTAAACCAGGTGTTTGGTTCCTGCACCTAACTGTAGTTGAAAAATATACCTTTTTATTGAGGTTTGACAGCATGAATTAATTTTCACATCACAGGCCACATCATTCTTATGACTGACAAGCATTCAGTTATTGTCACTGTCTATAATTGCCACAAGATCTGCCATATCAACAATGAACAAAAGCACTAGATAAACAAAGCAAAACAAAATTCAGAAACACACTCTGCATACAAAACAATCATGGGGAAATAGGGCCAATTCTGTTTGCTGCCAATACTAACAATTATCTGTGGTGGCTGTACAAACTGTGATCTGCAGGCCTGGGACAGCAGGGCCACAGCAAGCATATTAGGAATAGACATGCTTATGGACCACCACAAATGGATTTCCTGAGAGTCCGGTGAACAAGTTCTTAGGTGATTCCTCCGTCCATTAAGTTTTGAAGACTGTACTGGTGTTGTTCCCTGAGAATATTTTATCAGTATTGCTTAAGTTATTATCTCCCTTGAATTCAGTATTAAAATATCATAAGTTTTCTCATGATAAAAGAATGTACATATATTTATAAATGAAAATACAATATTTGTTCATATATAAAACTAACCGCATTCTTTACAGATTCCCATTGGCAATGAAAAATAAGCAGTCAAATGAATAATTCCTTCACTACAAAAACAAAATAAGGTATAATCTGGTCAGTTATTTGTGTATCTTACAAAAAGTTAGAACCCTATTCATAAGAGTTAGAGTATAGATTAACAGTTTTAAAATGTTTAAATATATGAGCATTATTATGTTAAAAGGAGATTTCAGTAGGAAGACTGAGACTCTAAAAAGTAAGGACATCGTATACCCTTTTGCATGTTTGCTTCCCAACAGGAAGCATACCCAGCTTGCTTCTCTATCTTCCCTGTCTTTCCGGATGGATTTTGCCTGTTTCTCTAGCTTACATAAGCAACTGATACTAGGAAGAGACAGAAAGAAAACTGAAAGCCTGATGGAGTTGATGCATTAATATAACCAAAGCAGACAACAGATGCCAACAATCCATAGTGCATAGAAAAATAATCATACAATTTAACACAGTAATAGAACCAAAGAAATTCTCTTGAATATTCCAACGGACAAAATTCATTGCATAAATGTCTTTATTATTTTCAAATAAAAATGTTGATAAGCGTAAGGAAATCATGTTTACCTTTAAATGATGAAACAAAAACAATGTTAATTTCAATAGTAAAGCAGTAAAACTGCAAAATACAGGACAGGGCAGCTACACTCATGAACTCACACCAGCTTTGGCTGTATGCATAAGACCAAGTCAATCAAAATGATGGGAAGGGCTTCCAAAGCTAAGAATCAATTAATAGTTGATGGATGCTGGAGGAAGCAGCATGGGTTTCTTTATGGATGTAACCCCTTTTAAGGTTCTCATGATTCAGTGGATGACCCTTCACTGATGCATGTGTAGGTAGCATGAATTAGATTCTGGTTAAAAAAAAGAGAGAGCACAGGCAGTTGGGAAGGATATATGTGGGGTGAGGAAGATCTGGATATAGCTAGAGGAGATAGACTAGGGGGTGAGCTTGAACAAAATATATTACATGTATGTATAAAATTCACAAATGATAAACTTTTTATGAAGTTAGAACAGGGCATTAAGAACTGTAATTATTATACATTTATAATTAGCTATAATTGGTATGTTGCTACATTATAGTTAGATGACACATAAAAGCACACAAAAGATATATAGAAAAGATTACATACATATGCAATGATTTTATATATATATATATATATATATATATATATATATATATACACACGCTCCTGAATTTGACTTCTAAAATGCAACTAAAGAAAAACTACAGTTGTGCAACAATGAGATTTGTTAAACATATTATAGTATATTAATGCAGTAGAATGATAAAGAATACTTTACAGTTATAGTGTTATCATTTCCTAATGATAATCAGAGAATGCAAGGAAAAAACTGACATGTTGTTAAAGTTAAAAATATTTGATATCCTCACAGCTTTGGAATTAGTAAGTCTGGGCTGGTCAGGTTGTTCAGTGGGTAAAACACTTGCCAAAAAAGCATGAAGATTAAGTTCACTTCCCCTGCACCCACATAAAAGTTGAGAAGGCATGTTGCCTGCATACAACCCTAAAACTCAAGGATGGAGAAAAGGGTTCCCCAGAGCAAGCTGGATAGCTATTCTAATTGAACTGGCAAGATCCAAATCGGTTATTCTCAAACTGTGGGTCACAATCCCTTTGAGGGTTGCATATCAAACATCATGTATACCAGATTTTTACATTGTGATTCATAATAGTATCAAAATTATAGTTATGAAGTAGCAAACATCTTTATGTTTGGGGGTCATCACAATGTGAGGAACTGTATTAAAGGGTCACAGTATTGGGAAGGTTGAGAATTACTGCTCTAGATTCTAGTCAGAGCCCCTGAATCTTTTATAATGTGAAGAGTAATTAATTTGATTTAGATGCTATGCTCACCTAAGAATACATTTTATTTATTCCATATTATCTATATATCAATGCCATTTTCAATATTTTTAAATATAGAAAAGAGAATATACTATGGTGATATTTTATTTGTGCTGAAATGTGGTGATATCTTATTTGTATGTTAATAAAGTTTGCCTGGAGATCAGAGGAAATAGCAAGGCTTTAACACAAAAGTCAGGCAGTGATAGCACATGCCCTTAATCTCATCACTTGGCAGGTAGGGTCTCTTTGTTCAAGGACACACTAGGGAACAGCCAAGTGTGGTGACACAGGCCTTTAATTACAGTACTAACCATAGAAACCTGGACGCCTGTACAGACAGGCAGTGACAAGGAAGTGAGGGGGCTGGGCTAAGAGCCAATGAGAGGGCAGAACAGCAAGGCAATAAAGGTGCAGGTAGACAGGAAGCAACTCACCTTTTGGTAGCTACAGAACTGGAGGTAAGGTTGGTGGCTATCACTATTTCCCTGATCTCTAAGGCTTTCACTCCTATATTTGTCTCTGTGTTTGTTATTTAATAAGACCTTTTAGAAATTCAACTATGATATATGGATTTCATTTCCTGAAGGTATTGGAAATATGTCTATTTATATCCATGCCAACATCTCTGATTTTGGAATCTAGTATCATACCAGATCTCAACAGTTATTTGAAACCTTTGAAACATTTGCACACTCATAGATAAAACCTTATCACCTACCAATTGACATACTCTTCTAGGGAGACCTCTAAGCTTTCTTTATTCAAAATTCTTAGCCCTCATATTTGATGCATATGTACAATAAAAACTGCTAATAGCACTGAGCAAACAAGTGCTGTTTGTATGATTGAATCTATCATCTATCAATCTATCTATCTATCTATCTATCTATCTATCTATCTATCTATCTATCTATCTATCTAGCTCTCTCTCTCTCTCTCTCTCTCTCTATCTATCTATCTATCTGCATATACTTATTGATCTATCATCTATCTAACATGTACCTATCTATCATCTATCTTTCCACTATATGGATCTACCTACTATCTCTCATCTATCCGTCCATCAAACTAACACCTAGAATTAATTATGACTATTGGCTTTAACTTGTCAGTTCACCATTCTATGTTTTCTTCATTTCTCTAAATTAGATCTCACAGATGTCAGGTGAGGCATAAAATGTGTATATCCAAAGTGGAGCTCCAGCTATATCAATGGGGTACTGAGAGGAATGATCTACCTTTATTCTACAAGCAGCTAAAAGATAGACAATCCCATTTTTAATGGAAATTTGAGATATGGGGTTTTCTAATAGAGCAGCTTCCAAGGCAGTTTGTGGGGTAGTGTGTTCATGAGTATTTTCAAACAACTGGGAGGAGAAAGGGCATCTTTCAGTTGGCCTTAAAGCTTACAGAATGGCAGAAACCTTCACTTGTGGGCTATGTTATTAATACACAGATGTGCAAAAATTCTGTAGATAACTTGACATGATAAAAGAGATAGATCATGGGATTTGTAAATGGGATCTTAATGAAGAGAGTCATGAAAAAAGAAGTTTAAGTAAACATTTATTAATAGATTAGAGAAGGATAAATCAAGAAGGAAGATCAATGGGCTAAATGTAAAATAAATAAATTGTTTAAAAGACCTCTGATTGCTCCCCCCCACTGTGTGTGTGTGTGTGTGTGTGTGTGTGTGTGTGTGTGTGTGTGTGTGTGTGTGTGTGTGATGACTGCTCTTCTACACATGGCTTGGAAGAAGCTTCTAGCTAGAACCTTTTTGTCATAGGATGATTTGTTCAAAGGATTTGTATGTTTACTCTAAGGAAACAAGTTTATGACTCCATCTGGCCAGTCTCTTATATAGAAGGGTTAAATGTGGAGTGACATACAGACCACATACTGCACTCTTCTTTACTGCTGGGCATCAAGTCACTGCTGATTCACAAATGAAAGGTAATGGAAATCTTCAGTTTGGTTTGGAGTTGTTGTTTGTTTGTTTTTTTTTGTTGTTTTTTTGTAGATTAGGTTGAATTCATGAAATCTGAAAGTAAACCATGTTACAAGAGTCTTTTCAGTTGGAAAATTATTGGTCTATAAGATAAGCCAACACTGTATCCACTGAAAGAAAAGATCTAATGAATCCTATCTAAGTTGATTATAGGAGAAATGGGTGTGCTGTCTCTTTTTTTCTAATTTAAAATTCTTACAATATGTGGATGCGGATGCATACATACATATATACACATGCAATATATATATGTATGTATATATATATATGTATACATGCTTGCATGCACACTCACTCACATACATATAGTACATAAATGCAACCTCTTTAATATGTATAATGTTACTCATATGTATGATTTCACAGTTGACTACTTGGCATTGGATAATCAGTAGATGTGCTCTTCCCTGGAGAAGATTATTCTTCCAACTCTTAGCATTCCCTAGCTGCCTGTACTTTTTTGCCTAGGATTATAGCCTCCTGGGCTTTTCTCCATCCACTTTAGCAAGCCTATTGGTGTCATGCTTGTTCAGATATTGTTTAGGCAGCCAGATTTTAAGTTATAGCCCCTGAAAACAAAGATATTCTTTTTTTCCCATTGCACACATTTTCCCAATAGTTCCCTTCTGAAGGACTTTCAGACAATGAGCCAACTGCTTTAAAGATACTTACCATCTCTTTTCTGCAAATGAAAACTAATCTTGACAAACGTACTTAAATGTCTCTTCAAATTCATCTCCTCAGAACCTAAGTGCAAATGGCATACAGAATAATCTTTAGCTGTTTATCATGATAAAAGCCATCTGTCCTGAAAACCACGATGAATATAGCATCTTATCTTTCAATTAATAGAATCACTGTTTTACCTACAAGATTATTTTTATGTTTTGTTTAACGAAAACAAATTCAAAATGGAACTTGATCTTAGTGTTTCCTGACTTACAGGCATATGAACTAGTGCCCAGCTTCTCTTGCTTTTACATCTCCCTCCCATGTAAGGAGATGGAATTATTTAATACAATTTGATATAGGGTAATTGACTCTTTACATGCATTTAGAATTCAGGTAAAATTATTGACTAAAGAGGGAAAAGAAGCTATAATGATAAGGAGGCTAGACACTCAATTCAAACTTTATTTTTTGTTCCTCTTTAAATGACATAAAATGATTAAAAATTTCAAAATATATCACATAGAACAGAAAGAAAATGAATTTATTTCCTGTTCCATATAACTATATGAATCATCAAACAAGTTAACCCATCAATAAGTATGCATCGCCCAATTACTCATTCTTTCAAATATATGTTGAGCTCTGCAAATAAGTACCAGGGCTATAAACATGAACATGAGAGAGAAACATATCATGTTTCATATAAGCTTTACTGCAAAAATGTGAACATGTTTCAGTACTTCATGATTACCAAGAATTGCATTATTTATAGGATAATGATTAGCATGTCCATGTTGACCTTGTCTCCACAGTAAGGTTAGAAAACATGCTAAACTTAACAAAAAGTGCAGAAAGACTGATTCATAAAGAGAAATCCAAATGTAGTACTATGAACTCCAGGACATGAATGACATGGAAATGTAGGTAGTTCAGATTCACACAGTAGACAGAGACGGGACATTAGAGAGTGGTCTCAAAACTGAGAGTTCTTTCCTTTAACCATCTCCCTATACCCTCAAAATGCCGAATAGAGAATCAGTATTTAGAGACAGTTTTCTAGATGTGTACTTCCCACACATGACAAGAGGAATCCCTATGTATCTAAGATCTGTGGAGATGTTTGTAAAACTCCACAACATCATTGTATCTTCCAACTGCTCTCAAGTTAGGACACACTGTCTCTTTTGTAATAAAGAGAGCATAAAAAAATTATTTCCCCTAGCTCCACATCCTCTCCAGCATAAGGTGTCTTCAGTGTTTTTGATCTTAGCCATTCTGACAGGCGTAAGGTGGTATCTCAGAGTTGTTTTGATTTGCATTTCCCTGATGATTAGGGATGTTGAGCAGTTCCTTAAATGTCTTTCGGCCATTTGAGTTTCCTCTGTTGAGAATTCTCTGTTTAGCTCTATAGCCCATTTCTTAATTGGACTGTTGGGCATTTTGATGTCTAATTTCTTGAATTCCTTATATATTCTGGATATCAGTCCTCTGTCAGATGTGGGGTTGGTGAAGATCTTTTCCCATTCTGTAGGCTGTCGCTTTGCCTTGTTGACCGTATCCTTTGCTCTACAAAAGCTTCTCAGTTTCAAGAGGTCCCATTGATTGATTGTTTGTCTCAGAGTCTGTGCTACTGGTGTTCTATTTAGGAAGTAGTCTCCTATGCCAATGCGTTCAAGACTACTTCCTACTTTCTCTTCTAGCAGGTTCAGAGTAGCTGGATTTATGTTGAGGTCCTTGATCCACTTGGACTTAAGTTTTGTGCACGGTGATAGATATGGATCTATTTGCAGCCTTCTACATGTTGATATCCAGTTTTGCCAGCACCATTTGTTGAAGATGCTTTCTTTTTTCCATTGTGCACTTTTGGCTTCTTTGTCAAAAATTATATGTTCATAGGTGTGCGGATTAATGTCAGGGTCTTCAATTCGATTCCATTGGTCCACATGTCGGTTTCTATGCCAGTACCAAGCTGTTTTTATTACTGTAGCTCTATAGTAGAGCTTGAAGTCAGGGATCGTGATGCCTCCAGAAGTTGTGTTATTGTACAGGATTCCTTTGGCTATCCTGGGTTTTTTGTTTTTCCATATGAATTTGAGTGGGGAACTCTCCTCCACTGCTGGTGGGAATGCAAGCTTGTACAACCACTTTGGAAATCAATATGGCGCTTTCTTAGAAAATTGGGAATCCATCTCCCCCAAGATCCAGCTATACCACTCTTGGGCATATACCCAAGAAATGCTCAACCACACCATAAGAGCACTTGTTCAGTTATGTTCATATCAGCATTGTTTGTAATAGCCAGAACATGGAAACAACCCAGATGCCCTTCAACTGAAGAATGGATAAACAAAATGTGGTACATATACACAATGGAATACTACTCAGCAGAGAAAAACAATGGCATCATGAGGTTTGCAGGCAAATGGATGGATCTAGAAAAAATCATCCTGAGTGAGGTAACCCAGACTCAGAAAGACAAACATGGTATGTACTCACTCATAGCAAGATACTAGACATGAAACAAGGATGACTTGTCTGCTACTCACATCACCAGGGAGGCTACCTGGAAAACAGGACCCCAAGAAAGATACAGGGATCACCCAATGACAGAGAAATGGAATGAGATCTACATGAACAGCCTGGACATGAGTGGGGGTAATGAAAGGCGAGGGTTGAGGGAAAGAGAGCTTGGGGGAGCGGGAGATTCCAGCTGGATCAACAACAGAGAGGGAGAACAAGGAATAGGAGACCATGGTAAATAAAGACCACATGAGAATAGGAAGAAGCAAAGTGCTAGAGAGGCCCACAGAAATCCACAAAGATACCCACACAACAGACTGCTGGCAGTGGTCGAGAGACAGCCCGAACTGACCTACTCTGGTGATGGGATGGCCAAACACCCTAATTGTTGTGCTAGAAACCTCATCCAACTACTGAGGGATCTGGATGCAGAGATCCATAGGCCCCGGGTGGATCTCTGGGAGTCCAATTAGCGAGAATGAGGAGGGTTTATATGAGCGAGAATTGTTGAGACCAAGGTTGGATAAAGCACAGGGACAAATAGCCAAATGAATGGAAACACATGAACTATGAACCAATGGCTGAGGGGTCCCCACTGGATCAGGCCCTCTGAATGGATGAGACAGTTGATTGGCTTGATCTGTTTGGGAGGCATCCAGGCAGTGGGACCAGATCTTGTGCTCATTGCATGAGTTCGCTGTTTGAAACCTGGGGCCTATGCAGGATTGTTTGGCTCGGCCTGGGAGGAGGGGACTAGACCTACCTGGACTGAGTCTACCAGGTTGACCTCAGTCTGTGGGGAAGGCTTTGCCCTGGAGGAGATGGGAATGGGGGGGGGGGTTGGGGGGAAGGTGAGGGGGACGGGAGGGGGGAGAACAAGGGAATCCGTGGCTGATATGTAGAACTGAATTGTATTGCAAAATAAATTAATAAAAAAAAAAAAAAAAAAAAAAAAAAAATTATTTCTTTTTCTCCACTGTCCATCTTCAGGAACTTGATGTACTATTCTCTGTACTGTCCTCACCTCAGTAATTCTCATTTCCTTCAACCTTAAGATCAGATGTCATAATAGATGAATAGAGGGTCTAACGTCAGTCAGTTACATCCTGGGTCAGCTCCCTACTGCTCCTGTCAGGGTTTTACTTCACATCTCTAAACATTTCTTTGCTCTTTGTAAAATTTCTATAACAGTTAAGTGATTTTTAAAAATACACCATCAGTTATTTTATACAAACATTACAAAATACTCAAAATTAAATCAATTGATTCTCTACTTTAAATGCCATCTTACATCAACAAGTACCAGAGATTTCGTCTTCACCACACTATTGGTTTAGTCTACTTTCCTCACCAATTAGACAGTGGCTTCTCAAAATAGAGAAAGAGAGAGACTTGATTTTTAGGAACCTTTGGAACCTATTTAACAGTGTGATTCATAATGAAAGTAAGGTGATTAATGATAAGACTTGATGCTAGTGGGATAGTTAAGATTATTTCAAGAGTTTGTATTAATTATACATCAGTAATAAATTCTAATATAAAATGTAAGAGTAATTTATAAGTTGTAGTGATTCAAGATTATGCATTAACTTGGGAACTTTAAGGTTATGCTTATGGGAACTTTAAGAGGCTTAGAAGCTGAGCGTGGTGGTGTATTTGGGGGTTGGAGACAGGAGGATCAGGAGTTATAGGCTATGTGGTGAGTTCAAGGCTAGCATGTGCTACAAGAGGCCCTGTCTCAAAACAGGAACAAAAGAAGTCTAGGGAAAATGGGAAAACATGAAGCCTATATCATATTATCACTTGGATTCAGAATACATACTATTAAATGTCTTTGTTTCAAAATGGAAATATTATTACCCTTCTCCACATGTAGCAAAGACTAAATTTCTAACCAGCAGATGGATGACTAACTAGCTGTTTAACTCCTTTGGTGTGTGTGTGTGTGTGTGTGTGTGTGTGTGTGTGTGTGTGTGTGTGTGTGTGTGTTTGTGTTAATTTAACATGGTGATAAAAAAAATCATTTGATCTATTCTGTAGATGTCAAAGATAAAGATGTCCTCATGAAAAGCTTGGACATTATTCCAGGATGGTCTTCCAGTATCCAGTGCTATTCTATTTCCACATGCACAATATGATGTTTGAGTTATTGCTTTAATTTGTGTTTCCTTGAGGGCACTGGCCCATGGGTAATCCTGACAGAGGACATTTGTTTTCTGTGCAGGTCCTCTCACCTGTGCAGAGTTACTAAGCTAAGTGCCAGTCCCATGCTGCCATACATCTGTCTCAGCCTAGGACAGCCTGCCCTTCTCTTGGTAATATATGTAGTCAGCTGCCATTTCTATGAGCAATGGATGTTCTTTTTGAAGCATCTTTTTCAGAAGATGCTGTCTCTATTCTACCATGGCTTCCTTTCCAGTGTCCAATGTAGTTATTCCCTGAAGTGTTCCTGAACTAAATTCCCAAGGGGTGAAAAAAGCTCCTCTGGGTTGACTGAGGTCTTAGGGCTTAGTTTTTGCCTTCTAGGCAATGTTGTGATGAGGAAGGACAGAAATTCTCATAAGATTTTGGTATAACCTAGGCATTTTGTTCTGTTGCTTCAGCTATATGTGAATACAGCCTTAGAATCCTGTCCAATCACGCCCATCAGGCCTCCCATTCTTTTGGCCTTGATGACCTTATTCTTTCTCTTCTGTCATTGTCTGCCCTATGTGGTTCAAAGGCAGTGATGATCCAGAACTGTTCACAGTTTCTGAGAAGAGCAGGCTGTATAGGTTTATAATTGTACTGGAACCCAGGGGCTAGCTCATGCAATTTCAGGGTACTTTGATGACGCTAGGAAATTGACTCAAATATTCTGCCACAACTTTGCAGGATTTTTCAGGAATGTATTAAGTTTTTTTTATTTTGAAAAATCAGGCATATATTAAAAGTTTTCAGAAGCATTAAAGTTTTTCCTGAGACTTCCATTTCTTCCCTATAAACAAATGTTAACATATGAAACCTGAGTAGTATTAGGAAAGGAAAATAGTTTGGCCATTAAAATGCTTGACTTCCAACCATGAGAACTCAAATTTGTCTCCATAGCCACATTAAAAAAATGGTTGGTGTGATGGCATATGCTTATGATAGACCTGAGGAGGCACAGATAGGCAGATCACTGGGACTAGCTGGCCAACCAGCTAATGGTGATCCCAAGGCCAGACAGAGATTTTGTCTCAACAAAAATAAGATGGAGGGCTCCTAAAAATGACACTATATTTGTCCTCTTGTTTCTCATGCAGACATACACACACACACACACACACACACACACACACACACACACACACACAAACACACACATACACACACTGAGAGAGAGAGAGAGAGAGAGAGAGAGAGAGAGAGAGAGAGAGAGAGAGAGAGAGAGCTATATTCCACTTCTTTTCATTATATTGAAAAAAATCCTCTTTAATGATCTTTAGTGGCATCTACTTCCTTTGTATATTAATCACATAAGGGTATATGTCTATGGTTTTGAACTCCTTTATGAAAACTGAAATCTTCCTTGTCTTTTGATTCAGATTCAGAAGTTCATCATCATCCGCAAACATCCAATAAATATGCTTGTATCTTATATGTGGTTTGTTCTCTAGAGTAGCCTGACATGGGTGGGTGGTTTTAATTGTGAACTTGACACAATCTGGAATCACCTGGAGAAAGGCCTCGGCTTGTGTCTGTAAGAGATTATCTTAATTATATTCACTGACTGTGAGGACCTCCCCCTCTGCCAGAAGTGAGGACCAAAACCCTCTGGGCTTTGGGGTTCTACACTGAATAAAAAATTAGACAATAAGCTGAGTGTGTTTCTTCTTCACTCTGATTTCTGATGTGGATGAGGTCTGACCAGTTGTTTCAAGCACAGGCTCTTATGACTTCCCCACATGATGGACTGTAAACTGGAACTGTGTGATTAAATAAGTCCTTTATCCATTAGGTTGATTTTATCAGTGTGTTTATTCACAGTTACAGGAAAAGAAACTAAGGTGTTGACTAAATCCGTTGTGTCATTGTCAAATCTTCTTGTGTTTGCTCAAATAAGAAAATTTTCAGAACCCTGCAGATGTGGGGATATGATTGTAGGAGCCAGAGGAGTTGAGGACACCATGACAATACACTCCATGGAATCAACTAAGCAGGGCTTACAGTGGCTCACAGAGACTGAAAAGGCAACCGTAGACCCTATGTGGGTCTATGCTAGGTCGTGTGCATACACATTATGATTGTAAGGCTTGGTGTTCTTGTGGGACTCCTAATAGTGGAAATGGAGTGTGTCTCTGACTCTTGTCTGCTTTTGGTACTGTTTTCCTCCTACTGGGTTCCTTCGTCCAACTTTGATACGAGGGTTTGTGCCTAGTCTTATTGTAACTTTGTTATGCCATGTTGGGTTGATATCCCGGGCAAGCCTGCTCTTTTCTAAAGGGAAATGGATGAGAAGTGGATCTGGGGGTGGGAGGAAATAAATGGGAAAGACTGGAAAGAGTGGAGGGAGGGGAAACTGCAGAATGGATGTAATGTATAAGAAAAGAATCAATAAAATAAAAGAAAGAAAATTCTCTTCAATTTCTTGTTAATTCAAAACCTATGTCAGAAATTAATGTTTTAAGTTGTTACAAATAGAATACAAATTTCAAGAATAAGTTTGAATTTTTCTATCTAATAATAAGAACTACATGTGGTAACAGTACAGAGTATCCTTGTATGGATAGATGCTTTTCTAATTTCTCTTGGCCTTTTCTCATGTTTTTAGAATTAATAAGGTACATTCTGGCAATGGTTTGTATTCCTTGGCGAGGTGCTATGCCAATGTAAAGGAGGAATTCTATTAGAACCAGGTTATTATTTGAAGGCCTAAGAAGCTTTGACCCACAGTGATTAAAATATTTGTTCAAACTGTGAAATAATTAATGTCCAGTTCTGAAGGAGAATCATCGTGGTTAACAGGCTTGGCAGGTACCATCAAGCAATGTTCCTTAAGCTGTTGAGCATTCATGAATCTAATCAGACTCATTTTCCCATGGGAGAAAATAATATAATAGTTTGTTTTGGGCAGTGCAGGGGCATTCCCAAATAGTTCTTTTCTTTTTCTTTACAATCCACAGTGGTATTTTAGACACTATTGTCCACAGCTTGCTTAACTAACTTTTCAGTGTCATAAACGTAAGGTTACCTTGGCTAAATTTCCTTTGAGTCCCTGTAATCTGCCAACTTTTCCACCCTTCTTAAAATGCACAGTGAGGTGGTTGATTCCAGCCAAGGCACATGACCTTTCCTGGAATCAAGGTAGGCATTTAGATGACCTGAAGAAATCATTGTAAGTTAATAAAGGAAAAACTTAAGACCCACTGACCAGTTGAGCAAATCATCACCCTATTCACTTGTTCCTAGAAATCATTTGCAATGGATATTCTTTCAATTACAGAGGAAATTAACTACCTCCCAAGAACTAAATTAAGAAGTCTAGCGCAACGAGCTGGGAAGGTCTTTATGGATGGTGTGGCTACCTGATGAGCAGCAATTTCACATCTAATTACAGTGGTGTATAATTTATAACTCGCCTTCTCTTCTTTCAAATTACACCACATTGGTAAGGTTCCCAGCTGAGGACTGGGAGAAGGCTATACCTACAGTGCATCAGCACTGTCACGTCTCTGCTGGGAACAAGGCACTATAATGAGTAGTGCAGGCTTTTACTCTGTTCTGAGAAGACATGTGTCTTGTAGCAAGCACCTTCCACACCAGCCTTGGTTTTCACTCCCAAGGCAGGCTTTGGAGGAGACAATCAGAATGAAGCAACTGTGTGGCGTGTATTTATTCCCTTCTCGCTTACTCCTACTCAATGATAAGGTGTCTTTTTCAATGCTCAGACACTTTTGAATTCTTAGAATTTTTTTAGGGGAGACAGAAGATAATAAATGGGAAGAGTAAAAACATTTTAAAGAATAATGGCTTATTTAACTACAAATATCTGTGAATTTTCCAGTGCAAGATCCAGTGATGCTCAAAGTACGTGGCTGTATTTTGTATTTGAGGCTATTTTACCATCTTGAGGAATGTGGGGGAGTCAAACGTGCCTTCTATTCTAAAATAGTTTGAAGACTTCTGACAAGTTTGCTTAAACTGTTCTTTAATAAACAGCAATAACACTAGAATTGAGAGGTGTAGACCATTGTCCCTCCCTCCACTCATCACATCATTATATTCTCACATCTGAAATCCAGTCAGCCATTTTCTTCTTTATATAGGAGAGCACATCACACTTGACAAGAGCAATCTTTTTTATCATCACAGGAAAAACATTTTCAAAAACTGAATATGAGAATTTTAAATAAGTTCATTTAATAAAATGGAAAAATGTGTTTTGATATTTAAGAAGGAAACTCTTGCACTCTTAAAAATAAAGAGAAATATAAATAAGGTCCAATATTTTCATACTATTTAGCATTGTAGAGGAACTACTGAAGTCATAAAACAAATTATCAAAAAATAATAGATAAATTACAAAAGATTTCAAACCTCCTATGGAAGTATAGATTATATAGTTACAACAGAGTCACCATTCACAATGCCAAAATCTTACTTCATCTGTTCTAGAAACTTTAACTGTGCCTATATTAAAAGGATTTATTGTGACTGGTTAGACAGGACCTTTGGACCCTGAAGAAGTGACAGTTATTGACACATTCCATTGCTATGTGGACTGAGAATGATACCTTATGAAAGAGCAAGATGACTTTTGGTGCCTGAAATCATGTAGCCTCAGTACTCATCATTAAAGATATTTTCTGTAGTCCATGTAAGATGCCATGAGCTCTTTTTCATTCATTAGCCTCACCCCACCCCCACCCCCCTTTTTGGTCTTTTTTGACATTATTGTTTTTCTTTTGTTCTCTGAAGTGATCTCTTTCTTTCCTGTAAGAATGTTTGCATACTAGTGCTCAGTGATAGATCCATTTCTCTTCAGGTCTCTCCAACTGCTTGTCACATCATTAAACTGTAGCTTTGATATCACTTTTTCAAAAAATCTTTTCTTGACTTTTGATATCTTTGCTAAAATATTCACAGCATTGGGTGCCTTTCCTTCACAACAAGACTTATAATGTAATTCAATCATTGTGATATAAGATGTCCAGCATCTGTTTCCCATCCTATTCAATCTAGCTACATGAGTACAAAATTTTCACTGGGCACTGTTAAATTCCAGGCCTTTCCTATCATCAGAACCATCAAATGCATACTTGATGAACTGAAGGGAGGTCTTCAAATTTTAGAAAACACACACACACACAAAATTTGGTTATTTGTGTGGTCCTAAAACCTGTCTACTTGTGGTTAAGGCAGAGCTGTGACCTCAATGCCAGTCTGGGATATATAATGAGACACAACCTTTTTAATATTTTCTTTTAGTTCATATGCATACATGATGGTCTGCATAAAGACATACTAAATTGTCTCTTTAAACTTTTTCCTCTGAGTCATTCAGAGAAGTCTACTTTCTCTTTCATAAAATAACTTTATAAATTCTTCAAGATAGACTTTTGACTTTCTGTATCTTCTTTGTTTTTAATGAGGTTCATCTGTTCACTATAAAGTACTTATGGACCACCTGGTCAGACTTTGTTCAAACTCCAAGGCTTTTGTAACTCCTTATGACACACTGATGACATGTATTTATTTCTTGTGTTTTTCTTCTAGGATATTTTCCATTGCTCCATTTTTTTCTTCCTTTTCTTTAGTGTGATTTTATCTACTTTCTGCAATAGAATAAATTCTCATAACCTTCCCATTGTGTATTCTGAACAATGATTCTGCTTTTTCAATGGATAACTGATGTTCAGTTGCGTGCTGATGATACCAGTAACAAAGAAGTTTATGTGCTTCAGTTACCAATGTCCCATAAATTGTGTGTAGAGTGAAACATTGAACAAGTTATTAATGCCTGGAATTTTTTTTTCCTCAAATGCTGATGCCCAGGCCTAAGCAAAATGTACTGGAGCTATAAGACTGTCTGAAATTTCATAAGCTGGAGCTGTGGTTTGAATATGTTCTCCCATAGCCCTGTGCTGGAAACTTAATCTGAAAGCACAAGAGTTGAGGAGTGGACCTCCTCAGAAGTGATAAGGTTATGAGTGGGTGGTGTCATGATCATGGGAATGGCTATCCTATAAAAATTAATTACTAGAGTTAGTGAGATGGTTCAGTGGATGAAAGCAGTTGCCTTTAAACCAGATGACTTAAATTCAATACCCAGGGCCTACATGGTAAAAGAAAGAACTGACTTCCACACACTGGCTTCTGAATTCCACAGGTGCATTGTAGTATGCCCTCCCTCAAATAAGTAAGAAATGTAAGTTTTTAAAAATTATTTTCATCCCTCTATTTCTTTCTCAGATTTATCTTCCTTTTTGTATTATGCCATGCAAGAAAGTCCTTACCTGATGTCAGTCTCTTGATCCAGAGATTCCTAACTATTGGAATTACACAAGAAATGAGTTTCTGTTCTTTATAAATTATCCAATCTGTGATATACTGTTATAGCAACACACAGTAAGAAAAAGGTGCACGCCTTTTTTGAAATTGAATATTCTGAAAGAAGTAACTCTTTCAACACAAAGAGTTAAGAGTAGAAACCTAAAAAACTTTTATTTTTATTTATGTGTATGTGTGGACATTTCACATATTTGCAGGTGGTCAAGGAGATCAGAAGAAGGCATTGGGTCCTCTGGAGCTAGAGTTACAGGTAGCTCTTGGATCCTCTGGAGCTAGAGTTACAGGCAGTTGAGAGCTGCCTGACTTGGGTGTCATAACAGAACTTGACTCTTCTGGAAGAGCAGCAAATGTTTATAACTATTAAGCCATCTAGACAGCCCCAGTAGTAGAAATATGAGTGGAGGAATCATGTGTATATAATATGGATAAAAAATAATAATTACCACAACAATTGGTAAAACTGATTTTTCCATGAAAATTTCTATTGGCTTATATAAAAACTTCAGACACATTATGAAGGAAGCGTTTTATGAAGCAGAAGTGCAAATGATAGCTTTTCAACTTGGAAACTCAGCTCTTACTTCTAAGACAATACGAGAATCCAAGACATTTGAGTTCAAGTTGACCCAAATACGTTTCAACTTGATAACAGACCCATTATCTGTTTATTCATATAGAAGAAAACAAAGTAATAAATCAAGGCACTTTTCAAATAGCTTCATGAAAATATCAATTAAGTAAGTTATAACAAAATGGAGAAATCTATGCTATATGTTTTCTATGCTAAATGATCATATTCTTAACTTATACAATGATGGAATCAGGTGGTGGGCGTTAAGTTCATACAACCCAAAAGTTTTACATGATAGTAACAAGGATGTTAAGACAGACATAGGGAAGCAAAAGGCTTTTTAAAATAGCATAAAGTTCTTTGATGAAGGGTAAGAAGTAGACTTGTGTATGGGTATAAGGACCAAAGTTTAGAATGTAGCTGCGGATTATGCAGCTTTTGTAATGTATAGTTGTTACTCTTCTGCAAGGTCCACGACTGATAGTTGGCTGGATTTCCAGTAAGAGTCATGATTACACTCTTGTTGATCAGGTTTTAAATTCAATTTGAGAACTCTCAGTTACCACTGAAATATGAATGTTACCTCTGCATCCTTAGGGTTATCATGTCATGCTTATATTTGTAATTCATAGGTATCATAGCTGGGTAAAACACTTGGTTGCTGGTGTCCCTTGGAAGATTACATAGTACTTTCTGATGCCGTGAAAATTAGTCCTCACGGAGGAAACATTCATGTCAGTTCCACCTCAGGGGCCTCTAGGCCTTGAGTTTGAAGTGCAGGGTGTCTTCAGCAATTTTCAGCAGGGATGAGGTGGCGATGTACATCCAGATATCAGCTTAGACAGTAGTGCAACAAGATGGAAGGCTTACCTAGGGAATGCTTCTTTTTTATTCTTGGGGCATCTTGGAAGACTCATGAAAGGAGAAAGCAGTAGAACATGTTTCGGGGATGCCAAAATGCTGTTCCAAAGCAGTCGACTCTTGGTTCATCTTTAGCACGGAGCAGGATGTAGGCAGAGTGTGTGAGTTTTGTAGAGGGGAAGTTTCTGGACAAGTCTTTTTGAGCAGGGAGAGGTGAGACTAATCACTATGGGATTAAAGATAAAAGAAAGAAGCAAGATCAAGTCTCAACGTCTTCAGGAGCCTACTCATGAACAATGTGTGTTAGCAAAGGTTGTCCACACCAGAAAGCCACTGTTAATACTTCAAGCTTGCTGGTATTAGCTACCAAACCATGGAGACTGCTTTATGCATTATGATGCTGGGGCATCTTCTTTTTTCTTTATCCTCCAGTAGATTTATTTATCCTCTTGCTCAAAATGCAATTTTGTCAGTTCAGACAGTAAGTGATAAATCCCGTAACAAACTCTTCTTTCATTATACTGCTGTTCCTTTCTTTTGTAGTCTGATCACGAGAAAAACCCTACTACGTGTTACTTGTACCAGCTGTGTAGTTTGCCACATACCTTTTAGATGCGAATGCCCTTGGTTCTGGTTTTGTCCGTCTAGATTTGGGGTCCTTAGCCCAAGTTGAGGCCCCAGCATCATAATGCGTCTTCATTCAGAATGAAACTCTGAGCATGGAAGAGGGGCTTGGTGCCTATGCAAGAATAGTCAGCAGTTGAAGTGAGTGGTTTCCATGGAAGCATCCTACTATGGAAGACATTCTTTGTGATTGCGTTAGCACTGCTAATGAGATTTGAGCATTAATAACAAGAAGGCTGCAATAAAAGTAGAAAACTAAAGAAACAGTCTTTGAATGTTAATTTCTCTATTAAATTCTCAAAATATGATTTCAGGAAATAAACAAGACAAAGAGGCACAGTATAGAGACTATATCAGCACCAAATGCACAATATTTTAATCTAAATTAAGGCAGTATTTCTTTGAAAATGGAGTAGAAAATGCAAGAGATAAATTAATTCTAAAAGGTGTATAGTCAAGAAATCAAGTAGACTAAGATTAAAAGTATAGCTAAAAATAATAGCAGATTATTTGGTGAAAAACACTGAGAATAAAACAGAGTGGTGCTCTGAGCAATGACTGGAGCCCCATATTCCAAGACCATTCCTGTTAAAGAATATTCTGTTTGTGTATCATTTACATATCGCTATGATAGTTTACATATTAGTTGACTTAACCAATATTAACTAGGAAATATTGCATAAAAAATTAGGTTAAAATCATAATAAATAAAAATCTTAAGAAAAACTAGGTAAATAGAAATCTGAAAGTATAGTTAGCATCTTGTAAGAAGTTCGTGTTGTTGTATGGATCTTTCAAATTATATGTGTGAACTGGGTAGTGGCACATGCTTTTAATCACAGCACTCTGGAGTCAGAGGCAGGCTGATCTTTGAAACCAGCCTAGTCTACATGGTGAGTTTGGGGCCAGCCTGGCTTACATAATGTGGCCCTGTCTGGAAAAATTAAAAATCCGTATGTGAAAGAGTCAGAGGCAGGCAGTAACCCCAATAAATGTCCATATTCTTTATTATTTACACCACTACACCCCACAAGACCTTTCCTTTATACTGCAGATGTGATCATGAGAAATAGCACTGTGATTGAGACAACTTGGTTGTGTACACTCTTTTGGTTTTGTTTTGTTTTTTCAAGACAGGGTTTCTCTGTATAGCTTTGCGCCTTTCCTGGAACTCACCCTGTAGCCCAGGCTGGCCTCAAACTTACAGAGATCCGCCTGGCTCTGCCTCCCGAGTGCTGGGATTAAAGGCATGCACCACCACCGCCTGGCCGGTTGTGTACACTCTTATAATAGGTTTCTTACAATAATCCATTTCTTTCTTTAACATATGAGCATATTTCTTATTAAAATCAGTTTATGCTGAATAAAGTAGTACCTATTTTCATTAGCAATTAAAAATATGTCCAAAGCAAACCTGATATTTTGGAATACTTTAAAAATTATTACATTTAAATTTTATGGAGACTACAAATTCATACTTAGCAACTCAGGGCCATACACACATATGTCCATATCCTGTTACTTCCTCCTGAAACTGTCTCATTTTGTACATCTATCTGATTCACAAATATTTATTTTCACAATAGTGGAAATATTTCGAGAAAAGGGAGCATGACGATGCTCCCGCAGCAGGGTTTCAAGGTTTGCTAGTTAATGCAGGTAGGCTTGAAGTATTAACAGCGGTTGCCTGTGTGTTCAACCTTTGCAAATACACAATGCTCAGAGAACTATTCACTTAGAGGTAGAAATTTTCACAGGTCCTATCAGTGTTCTTCAAGACTAAATTTTTCTCTGACAATTTATTTACTTTCCTTTTGGTTTTTACTTAGCATTTCAGAAATGTTTACATGATACTGATGTCATGAAACAGGTACCGAGTAACTTCTGCAATTTCAGTATCTCTAACTCGTGCAGTTTTCATTATAAAACATGTACTATATAAATAAATAAATTTGAATGCACATTTGAAAGTTCTTGTACTTATACATGAGCTATAGCTAAATTACTTCTAGAAGTGTCTGAAATTTTTCATTAGGGTTTAATTGCCAAACACATATTCTAATCATCAAAATCATCATTCCATTTTATTACCATTTTTGAGCCTTTGGATACAGTTCTCACAATGACAGTCTGGATGACCTTTCTTAAGGAATGAGTTCTTACTAAGTTATATGACAGAAATGTGAACTACTGTCGACTTAAATGAAGTAAATATTAGTATATTCTAGGATATGGTGACAGTTTTCAATTGAAATAATACACATCAGTGATGTCACTTCTAAGAAGAAGAAAAGATAAATACAGGGAGAGAGAAAGATGTCCATGAGTGCAGAAATATAACTTCCTGGCTTATTTTAAGCTCTGAGGGTATTTTGCAATAAATTTTAATAGTTATTTGCATATGGATAAATAGATGAGTTATAATTATAATAGAATAGAATTTGTTATGTATTAACAGTTGCTGAGGAAATAAATTGAAATAAGTCATTGTATTTGTAAGTGGAGGAAATATTGGCACATCAGTAATCTGCTGGTACAAAAATTTTGACAGAGTTCTTATTACAGAAGATACCATAATTATGATGGTAAGTGTCTGTACCTTAAAGCGAGTTCCTGGGGTACAAAACTTAAGTCACCATATAATAACTATGATCTTTTGAATATTATTTACTTTTTTCACTCGTATTTTCCTACAGGTAGAACAAAACTATTGATAAGATCGAACTGCAAATGTATACAAGGATTAGAAATTAGTTCTTTAAAGTGTTTGAATCCCTACTTGGCTCATACTGTCTAAATGAAATTTCCTTAAAGGGTCTATACAGAAATATTACAAAGAAATCTACTGAAGCAAGCTATTTTAGACATGATACAAAGTCCCAAATAAATACCATACCAGTAATTTAATTAAGATAAAATTATTTCTTAGGGTATGGAAATTACTCCTAAGAGGTAGTAATTTCCAGTGGGAAAAATGGGATTTGTCACAGAGATGGCAGGACATTGAATGTCCCTAACTATCACTTGTTCCCTCCACCCCAAATTTTTCAATGGCAAGTGAATTGTCTTCTTCTATTTTGGAATAACTTAAATGATATTTAAGCTCATGATGAGTAATTGGATAATCACGTAATGAGGTTGTCTACTTAATGTAACAATACGTACGAGTTTTCCTAGTTAATCTGTCACTGCCAGTTTAGTTCAGGAAACTTTCAGAAGTTGGGGCAAGGCCCCCCTTCACTTGTCAATTATCTGAAACATCTACTTTACATAGAAAGAAATATGAGTTAGCAGACCTTTCATTTTTACCCAAATCAAAAGTGAACAATCTTAGTTGTATTAAATTTCAGACAAAGCCAACTTCAAGGAGGAAAATTATCAGTTATGAAGAGGACATTACACAATGATAAAGTGATGAATTCCTCAAAAGACATAAAAATCTATAACGTGTATGGACAAATTGTCCTTCATAGTTAGAGATTTCAACATTCCTTCATCAGTAATTGCTAGAGCAGGTAAGCAGAAAATCAGTAAAAATAAAGTTTATCTAAACAGCATGATCAATCATCTGGATCCAATTAGCATTGGTAGACTAGTCTATCCAAAGAGAAAAGAATATACATTCTTCTCAAGATTACATGGGACAGTTAGCAAGATAAACCCCATTCCTGTCCACTGAAAAACATCATCACAAGCTGGAGAGCACAGAAACCATGCAGAGAATTCTGTTGGGGAATAGTGGATCGAAGCCACAGCAGAAATATCATGGGGCAATACAAAAATATTTGAAGGCCAAATGATTTTTGCATCGTATATGGGCTAAAGGAATTTCAAGAGAAATTGCAAACTACTTGGAATTAAATTAAAACACAATTTAGAATTTGTAGAATGCAGGAAGCCATGCTTCATAGGAAATTTATATCATTATGTGCATATATTTGAAGAAAGAGCTAAAGTAAAAAATCTACAATAATTTTCACATTAGAAAAGAGAGGATATGATGATTTGACCCTAAAGTATGGAAATAACTATATACTTTATAACACAGAACAAAAATAACTTAAATATTGAGTAGCTATTAATGTAAATCAAAGTAGGTACAAGATAGAACAATTTATTTAAATAAAGAGAATCAGAATTTGTTCTGTCAAGATGAGACTTGATACATCCTTATGTACTTTATGATAAATATGATAAAGGCACAGTCAACAGTATGAGGAGAGAGATAAGGGTTATACCCCAGATAGTAAAGGATAAAGAATGCTATGAACAAAGGCAGGAACATTGTGCTACCACAATTGATAATCCACATGATATGAGCAATTTTTAAATAGAAGCAAAACATGCAACCATCAAAGAGAAATAGACATACTTATGGTCTGCAAGACAGCTCAGTGGGTAAGGGCACTTGCTACAGGACCTGATGACCTGAGTTCAATCTCTAGAATTGATATGAAAATAAGGAATTAACTCACACAAGCTATCCTTTAACCTTCACATGTGAGCTATAGTATACACACACATGCACACACACATACACACACACACACACACACACACACACACACACACACACACACGCACGTGCACACACACAATATGCCCCTATATAAATGAAATAAAAATAAAAATAAACTACTTATTTTTATAATACATCAACTAAATAAATTGAGTTAATAATTAACAGCCTTCTGAGAAGGACATTATCTCTAGCCTTCTCTGGTGAATCAATATTTAAAAAAGAAATAATAATTTTTCATAATATATTATTAGAAATATTGTCGCCGGGCGGTGGTGGCGCACGCCTTTAATCCCAGCACTCGGGAGGCAGAGCCAGGCGGATCTCTGTGAGTTCGAGGCCAGCCTGGGCTACCAAGTGAGTTCCAGGACAGGCGCAAAGCTACACAGAGAAACCCTGTCTCGAAAAACCAAAAAAAAAAAAAAAAAAAAAAAAAAAAAAGAAATATTGTCTGAACTGTTCAAAAAATTGAAGAAATTAAATGAAGTAAAACCAAAGGCCAGTGTTTTTTTTGAAATATACTTGCTTGCAAACTCTCTTAATTTGAAAAGGTCAAATTGAGTCCACCAAACTACAAAAATATTTATACAACAAGGAGGCATGAGATTTATTTCAAACATGCAAGTTTGGTTGATGATTTGAAAATGAAATAATATAATAGATCTCCTGAGCAAGCTATAAAATAAAAACGAAACAATCAAATAAATTATCATAGAACAGTCATTGGACAAATTAAATGCCTATGTATAATAAAATTGTAATAAAAATTCCCATCAAAATGAGAAAAGAGGACATTGTCCTCAAATTTTTTCAATACAGAGCAGCTTCTGCAATTAACTTGATGATGAGAAATGGTATGCATTCCTAAGATTAGGGAAAAAAATAAGGGTTCATTCTCCTTTGTCCAGTTTTACAAATATATTAGAAATTTTACTAGTGACCTAAGAGAACAGAAGGAAATAACAAGTGTCCAGATGGAGAACAACAACAACAAAAACAAACAAAAACCAAACTTCATTTACAGATAATGGGATTGTCTATATAGACAACCTCAAATAATTGATTGAAAATTCTCCTTGACCTTGTAAGATTTTGTAACAGGGATTCAGGCTGCAAGGTTCATACACAAGGCAATTGACAATTGTACTGTGCTGTTTTCAATATGCTATTTGCATTAATCCCTTAAAATAAAATATCAAAGTATTCTATATTCATGGATTGGAATAAATATTTTTAAAATTCCAGTTCTTCCTAATCATATCTATGGAGTCTATGCAATCCTTGTAGAAATGTCTAAAGTGTTTATCTAAATTGTTCTGTTAACAACAAAAACTTGGGAGTCAAATATCAGGGTAAAAATGTTATTGATCCAAGAAGCGGCAGAGGAGTTACCAGTTGTGTTTCTCTCTGCCCTTCCCAGATGAAAGAGCATGAAATTTCCAAATCCCTCCCTTCTCTTTCCTGTGTATCTTCTCTATCCATATTCCTATCTTCTCTACATCTAGTTCTGTAAGCTATTCACTGACTCTGCCCATCCCTCACCCAACTCAAGGTTAACTTTATTAACAGTTTTGGGTGTCACAGTGTGATCAAATATCCAACAACAACAAAACAAAGGAAGGAAGGAAGAAATGAAGGAAGGAAGGAAGGAAAGCTCTTTGCTCTTGTTTTCATTTTTTATTAAGAAATTTTGTATTCATTTTACACACTTGTCACAGATCCCCCTCTTCCTTCCTCCTGCCCCTCCAGTCTTCTTCCCCTAACGCACCCCCCATTCCTTCCTACAAGAAAGTAAGTCCTCCCATGGGGAGTCAGCAGAGTCTGGTACATTCAATAGAGGCAGGTGGGTTAGATGGGAACAATTTGTTGCATGATTGGCTTTTAGCTCTTAACACAGTAAAATCATATACAATAAGAACAATTATCAGGTATTGTCTCAATAAAAAGGAAAGGTTTTTAACTCTAATACAGTGAAACTATATGCAATAAGAATACTTATCAAGCAAGAATTACATTTACAACATCCAGCCCATTAGTATTAGGCAAATTCTTGGAAATTACTCTATTATTTATTCTATCTTGATGAGTCCAAAGTTTTATACCTAAACCACTTTCTATCATAATTTATATTATCCACCCTAAAAATATCCTCTTAAACCCCAAAACATTTTCTTAGGTAAACAACTTAAGCTTTTATGTCTCTCAAACTTTATAAACTTTATATTTCTTTTGTAAGTTTCTTTTCTGAATTTGATAACAAGGAAAATTGTAAAACTATATAGTCTTCAACCCCCATCAGAGACCTGAAAAGGATAAAACATTACCTGAGTAAACAGGAAGTACAGAGCAAACAATGTCCAAACTATAGAAATGACAGCAACAGCTAGTTGCCTGGACAGTCGTCCAAGGTTCCTCTGCAATGTTTGGGCATCCATCTTTGGCCTGCAGGTCTAGAATATACAGCAGAGTTTTCTGTGAGGCAGGAATTTTGAAGGACTGTCCTACCTTCTCTGGGAAAAGTTTGGCATTGCCTTCTTTTGTGTCCTGCATTTCCAATTTGGACATCATACTGTCAGCAGTTGAGGTAAGGTCAGTTTCTTGCCCAGTGGATAACTTTGCCACAAATGAAAGCAAACTCCATATGGAGGTTCTTTGATGCCCTTTATCTTCTCTGAAGTAATTTGGTGCTGCTGGGAGCAGACATATCTCACTGTCATGAAAAACTTTCTGTTATTAAAACATCTTAAATTCCACATTCTGTAGATTTCTGAAATGTTTGAAGACTACTTATATACTTAAACTCTATCTCTGTTTGACCTTGAAAACATACCTAGCATGACAAGTTTGATTGTTATAGATGACTAACTACTAACCTGCATTTCTTAATTATCTTAAATAATTTGTAATAATAGCATTCAAGGACTAGAACTTTTTTTTTCTTTCATCACGGAAGGTAGTTTATTCAAGTTCCCAAAACAAATCAATTATTCTGGATTTGAATTACAGATATAAGACCAAACTAAAATATGAAAACAAATAGCTTCCATTCAGTGAGAGCTAAAATCAGTGAAGACATTCCTAACAACTGAACTTCTTTCCCACGAACACTTTCCAGTTTTTCTTTCTTTTTTTTGTGATTTTTTTGAGACAAGGTTTCTCTGTGTAACAGTCCAGGCTGTCCTGGCACCTGCTTTGTAGACCAGGCTGGCCTCGAACTCACGGAGCTCTGCCTGTCTGCCTCCCGCGGGCTGGGATTAAAGGCACGTGCACCACCACTTTCCAGTTCTCAAGGGTCTACCTGGCCAGGTCCTTCGCTGCCTTGGCTCCGCTTTTTCCCCGTTTTTTCTCTCTCCTCGCCTTCAGTCTTTTCCTCTGCCTCTGGTTCATCCACACTGGGTACTGTCCATGCTGGTCTAGAAGGGTCTTCTTGTTTCTCTTCAGTTCAGTCTCCATTTTTGTGTCATCCTTTTCATCGTCCACCGCACACTGCATTTCTCCTGGCACTGTTTGGGGACCATCACAGTTGCTATGTCTTCAACATCTTTCATCAGAGCATCACCGTCAACTCTGAGAATACTTTTAAGTCTGTTGAGCTCCCTTGGGGCATTCTTCTTTCTCTTCTCTGCCCGCATCTTCCGTTTCCACTTACTCCATAAGCTTTTAGCCATGCTTTACCTGAGAAACACGACTGACGGCACTCCACGCATATGAAAAGGACTAGAACTTTACATTAGATTTTAAATGAGGTGCATAGATACAATACCTTAAACAAGAGTAAAAACATATATATAGTATGTTATAATAAAAATAATCTTAAATTTGTACCAATATATAAACATACCCTAATAAGAGTAGAAATATATGTATAGTGTGTTATAACAAAATAACCTTAAATTTGCAACAATATACAAAAATCCATACCAATGTAAAATATTTGACACTAGTAGTTGCTTTTTAGCTTAAAAGAAGATTCAATAATCTGCCATTTTATCTTATTATTCCTATATACCTCATTTTTCTTTTCAGAAAAAGATCCTTGAATATAACATCCTTTGCTTAGTTTTTTTTCATGACCATGGCCAGTAACAACTTGCAAACAATGCCCCTAAACAATGATAAGCCTCCGTAACCCTCCAAACAACCAAAAACCACACACCTCACCTCCTGAGAATGTGTGTGTTGTGTTCTTAAAATTACGTTTTGTTGTCTGAGGGCAATAGCATCTTTAGGGGACCCTGAGAAAAATTAGAATATGATCAAGTCCTGGTAGAGCTATCTGTTGTCCAGCCTTGGTGTGCTGGGAAAGTGAAGTACTGCCTGGAGTAGTCTACGAGGCTGAACCATCTTAGCTAACCACTTTGAAGTTGTCCTGAGCAGTTTGTAGTCTAAAGCTTTGGGTGGTGTTTGCCAGCTTAGCAGCATTGCCACAATTGAAGTGGATTCATCATTGCAGGCCTAATCATCTTCTTGGAGCCCTCTGAAGTCACTGCCAGGAATAATGATGATTCACTGCAGAAAACTTGCACATTTTAAATGTCACATACAGCAGATCTACAAGAGGTTAAAGGACTACAATCTATTAAATACCAGGGTACACAAACTTAGCTCCTAGTTACCTACTTCAGACTCAAGCCCAGAATCATGTACATGAAGCTAGATGAAACTTATCTCTAGAATTAATTAGTACTCTATGTGTCCACTAATATCATGACAGAAAGTTTACATGTATAGATATATAATAATTTCAGAAATTTTGAGATAATATTTATACCTTAAGAAAAGTGTTAAAGAGTCAAAATAAAACCAAAGGATTATAAAATTAGTGACAATAGAATAGTGTCTTAATTTTGATTTTTTCCTCATATCATATGCTCTTCTGGCATGAGACAGAGATTTTGGATTTTCATTTAATGAACATGCTTGGGTTTAGAGAAAGAGGCAGCTATGCTCTAACTCTAAAGCCAGCTTTAATTTTTAAATTAAATTGGGACTACAAAAAAACCATTTGCCTTATATGTCTGTAGAGAACAACAGAAAACCATTTGGAAAGATTTATGAAATTCTATCCTGTTGGAACTGTGCTATACCATTAGGCCAAATTACTCTTTCTTTTGGGATGTTTTCTCTTGATGATTTGTCCTTCTTCAAGCATCTCATTTTTTCTGTGATCTTGAGATTGCTTAATTGGATGATCTTATTCTCCTAGAAAGATGAAAACAAAGCTCTGCCCCAACCCTATCTTTGGAGAATTCCTTTTTTTGCAGGTTAGCAGGTTATATTTTTGTTAAGGTGAAATGTTTTTTGACAACAGATAAAAGTATCTTACTGGATATATATATATTATATATATATATATAATATATATATATATGTATGTATGTATGTAAGATATTTTTTTTTTTTTTTTTGGTTTTTCGAGACAGGGTTTCTCTGTGTAGCTTTGCGCCTGTCCTGGAACTCATTTGGTAGCCCAGGCTGGCCTCGAACTCACAGAGATCCGCCTGGCTCTGCCTCCCGAGTGCTGGGATTAAAGGCGTGCGCCACCACCGCCCGGCTGTATGTAAGATATTTTTTAAGTGGGCATTGTGAAGACAACTTTTTCTCTATCCTGTTCTTCAAAAGGTGTAATAAAAAAGCAGTCTTTTAAATCTATCTCTACAATAATCCATCCCTCAGGTAATAAGGAAGGCAAGGGAATTTCATGTTGTAAAGGGCCCATTGGTTAAATCACCTTATTTATGATCTCAGGTCTGTTACTATTCTCCTTTCCAGATTTCTTTTTAATAAAAGTATAGGAGAATTCCAAGGACTGGTCAATTATTCAATACATTGAACATTTAGCTGCTCCTGTACCAGCTCTTCTAACAACAAAAAACTTTAGACATAATTTTTCTTATGTCAAAATCTATTGTTCCACCCATACAGGTTTGTCAGTTAATCATTTAAAAGGTAGGGCTACTGGTACCTGTGAAAGACTAACCACTGTCGAGCCCGGCTTATATACCTGAACTGTTGGTGACCACTCTTGATAGTAACTTTTAATATTTCTCTCAGAATCATTCTTTATTTTATGGTTGTTTCTGAGATTGGAGGAATGTTAATCTGTGTTTTTCATTGCTATAATAAATCATGTCCCCATAAATTCATTGCTATGTTAGCCACATATGGCTTTAATTTTCCTATCTTTCCTCCTGGTCCTATTTACTTGACCCACCTTGTACTTTGCTTTTACCTGAGATAAAGTTCCAATACCTAGAAGTTGAATATTTACTTCCTGAGTAGTCCAATTTGGTGAAATTATTATTACATCTGCACCTTTGTTAATCAAACCTTCAATTACAATACCATTTATTCATCTTTTTAGTGTTGATCTTCGATCATTCATAGAAGTTTGCCAAAATACTTGTTTTATTGTCTCTTCTGGATTTTCTGTTTTATTTAATGAAGCTGTTTGGTCCTTGATCACATCCAGATCAGTACAGTTTTTAACAACATGCTTTAAGTCTTTTAACTGTTCTATGGATAAGCTTCTCCAATGCCCACAGGGAATGATTGAACCAAATGTGATATTGGGGTGTGCAAGATGTTCCCTAAGGTGTTTCTCAATGGCAAAGGGTTACCTTGACTTGTTGAGGAAATTCTGCTATTCAGTCCAATAGCCAATAGTAAAGGGCAGCTTGGCCAAATGGGCAGAGTCTTCATTAGAGAGCACATGACCTGAAGACCTAGATAAAATCCTCAGGCAGGCAGACACACACTCTCTTGGACTGTGGAGGGACTTGATAAAGCCACAGAGAAAGTAAGGCTTGGTGACTCCCCTATCGCTTATTGGGATCAAGCAGGAGTAGTAGAGAGATATGCCCCCAGCAAGAACAGAAAGACAGCTGTTATGCAGTCTTGACTTTTCTTTCTGACCTGTAATTATTGTGTATGTATTTTGTCTATCATTAAAGCTAATTGATTTCCCCAAGTTTCCCTCATAACTTTTGAAGTTATTGTCCTTATATTGTACATCTGTTTCTGTTGTTGCATAAGGTATTACCTCTCAGCTTGTTTATTTTTATAATGTGAAGCTTTAGTCTTTAAGCTATATAGATCAATAAGAATTACAGTTTAATAGTCATCCATGTTTGTCAAACTTATAGTCATGTTAATAGTTTTAATTGTACATAGTTTTATTATGTCAGGATTAGAACATTCCTTCTTAATTAGACAAAAAAGGGAGAGATGTTGTGGAAATTCTGCTATTTGGTCCAATAGCCAATAGTGAAGGATGGCCTGGCTGAATGGGCAGATTCTTCATTAGAGAGTACATGACCCTGAAGACCAGAATAAAAAGCTGAGGCATGCAGATGTGTACTTTCTAGGGCTATGCATAGCTGTCAGCAAACCATGGAGAAGTGTTGCTGGCATTTGGTCTCCGTCTCCCTTGGGAAGGAAGAGGCAATTGCATCTGAGTCAGTGGTGGCATCACAGCTTTGTACTGTATCATAAGTATAATGTACTAATCTTGTCTATCAATAAACTCTGAATTGACCCCAGACATCTTTCCCTTATGATTAACTGTCTCTTGTTGATCTACATTTATTAGTCTAATGCCAGCCTTTGACACACCTTCTACATACTCCAGAAGGCTGTGGCTTATTTGTGTTATTTCTAGCAAAAACATTATTTCTAGGGATGCCTTGCTACAATCCACTTTCAGATGACCTTCCTTCCCACAATTTAAACATCTGAAATTTCAATTTTTCTTAAAATGTTTAGAATCACTTCTCCTATCAAAGTAGTATCATAAGTGTTAGATACAATATCAGCTGTATTTTTTTAATCAATTCATCTATGGGTGCTGATCTTGCCCTTAAAGTCCTAATCTTCCTTTTTCATTTTGAATTAGCACTTTAAAAAGCCAAAGATTCAATTAATATTTGTCCAGCTTCAGGGTATAATACTATTCTATTTTCAGTCAAAATCAATCTTTGCAAAAAATCAGTGAAAGCTTCCTTTGGGCTTTGTGTAATTTTAGTAAATGACTCATCTGCTTTCCTGATTATTCAACCTTGTCCTAAGCATTTGAAACTGCTAGATGACATAAAGCTAAGGTGTTGTCATCAAATCCAAACTAACTTGGAAAAATCAGCATACTGGCCTTCCCCAAGAAAACGGTCTTGGGAAATATCAATACTTTTAGTCCTATTTCATTGTTCTATGGCCCTAGCTTCCTCTTTCCATCATGTTCTCCATTGTAACTGAGGACTAGCTTCCAATATTGCTGTAGCTAAGTCTCTGAGCTGACCAAGAATTTAACATCTGACTCACACTGTGTGAATGCACACTTTGTGAAACAACCACTTCTTTAAATCTCCTCAAATGTAACATCGCTACAGGATTCCAGTTAATGCCTACACTACCTTGGGGTGCCTATCATCTGGTGGTCATTATTGTATGGTAACTGGATAAACTAAGGTTGGTTTTCTAACAACCTTATGCCACCCTTCTTCAGTTTCATTATGCAGTGGTGTAGTAGTTTCTGTTCTAAATATTTTTCTCTTTTCTTAGCAGATCTTTCTAAGGCTTGCATCTTATCAATAGTAAGTGTTTCTAAGGCTTGCCTTTTATCAGTCAACTTTTCATATTTGGCACAGTTATCAAACAACCTTTTATAAGGATAAAATAGGAATTACCAAAGTGATAACTAAAGTCAACATTATGTCAATCCCAACTAAGTTGGTGATCCCTTCATTTATTTTTTTTCAACTTTCCATCCATCCATTGTGGCACCATACAGAGTCTTAACTGCCTGCCATTGTAATATTCCCCATTCTTAATGTGTGAAAAATTCAATATCACTTTACTTCCTCCTTAATGACTTCCCAGATGTCTCATCAATTCTGGTGTCTTTTCAGTTTGCCCACAGCTTTGGTAGTGACAGTGATGGCCAAGCTGTGCTGCTCATACACAGCCCAGGCTGAGGGTACAGGTGTTTGGGGGCACAGTTGGAGGTCAGGTCATGCATGGCCACCTGGATAACAGAGAAGGCACAGGACATCCTGTGTGCACATGTAGAGAATTACTGGCAATAGAAACCCAAGAAGGCATTGTAACACTAACGGTTTTCATGCAGAGAGTACTTTCCACTATAGAAGTTGATGCAGGCAGATCACGATGGGAAAAACCCATGACCTGTGGTGTCACAGAAAAGTGTCGGCTTCCCAACACACATTGGATGCCAAATGAAGCATTTATCTAAATTATTCTAATATAAGTATAAACTGAGGAGTCAAATATCAGGATAAAAACTTGATAGATGCAAGAACTGGTGGAGGAATGACCAGCTGTCCTTCTCTCTACACTTCCCAATTTAAGAAGGCCCCAAAATGTCCAAATCCCTCCCTTCTCTTTCTTGTGCACATTCTTTAACAATATCCCTGGCCTCTCTATGCCTAATTCTCATCAGCTAGTCACTGAATCCACCCCTGATTCAAGGTCAACTTTATTAACAGTCTTGGAATGTCACGGTGTGATCAAATATTCTGCAACAAATACTAGCAACCATTTTCACATATTGAAAACTTAGTTAAAATTTATATAGAAAGACAAAGATCTAGAGTAGTGTCAACTTAAAACTGAAAAGGATGGGGCCCCAGGGTGGGCACTCTGGAAGGACATCCAAACACTGCCCTGTGTGCCCTCAAGGGTCCACGGGTAGTGCTGGATATCACAACAAAACAGATATGTGAAGAAGCGGTGGGAAAGATAGAAAAATGAAGAGGTGTGCCCTATTGAGAGAGGTGGAACTAGTGACATGATGGGGGACACCAGTGTTAACTCTGCACCATGACCTCTTTTTGTCACTGAGGAATATGGCAGATGCAGTTTCCTGCTCTCATGGAGTTTGAAGTTGGCTGGTGAAGACAAAGTCCAGAGAGGCAATAATGATAAGTAGGATTGACTTGATGCCAAAAAAAGGAGGTCCTAGTACCATATAGAGAAGCCACTGTGGAGATGGACTCAAGTTCAGATTCTACTTCCAGCACCTTAGCAGTGGGCCCCATGGTGTGGGTCGAATTCGAATGAGCACCAGTACAATGGGAAAGTACATGGTGGAGAGATGGGCAAGAAAGAAATGTGGAATGATCTGTGCACTATGAAGAGAGGCAGAACCAGACACGAGGGTCGTGAGGAGTAGCCAGATGTGAGTGGCCTATGTTGTCACATGAGGCCATTGAGATGTCTTAGCCCTTGCTACCTCTGAGAGCCATGTCAGGGTCTTTGGCCCTGTAGCAACAGGGGTCTGGATCAATGTCTGTGGCCCTTGTTTTCACCAAAGGCCATGAAGATGCCCCTGGTCCAGGCTGCCTACTGGGGCCATGTTGCTGGCCAGGAGCTGGCCCCATCCCTCACCAGATGCAGTCCTTGGGAGAAAGCTCCAGGCTGACCCTTCTGGAGGCACAGGCATAGGTAAGCTGGTCCTAAGGGTGTGAGTGTGGGAGAGCTGGCCCTACTCCTCGCCTAAGCAGTGACTGGAGAGCTGGTCTTTCCCTGAGTGATTATATATATATAAGCTGGACCTGTACCTTGCCTGGGTATCACAGTACAGGGGGATTTGGTGGTATGGGCATGGGAAAGACAGCTTTGAGAATGTGAGCATGAGAGAACTAGCCCTGTGACCCCATCCAAGCCTGGGAAGCATAGGAGAGCTGACCCTGGAGGTGTGGATGCAGAAGAGCTGGTCCCAACCATTACAAGGGTGGTGCAAGAGAGCTGGCTCAGCTCCTTGCTGGCTGCAGCACTCAGGGGAGATGGTCTGGTCACTCAACTGGGCAAAATGGGAAAGCTGGCCCTGGTAGCATGAATATAGGATTATTGGCGCGTTGACTAAGTCAGATACCACCCAGGCCCACATCCAGAGCTTTGAGTAGGCCCACCCTAACATCCACCCTATCTAAGAACTGTTGGAATGCACAAAAGGGCCAATCCTACAGAACCAAAGCTGCAGGATCTCCACGACACAGGGCAACAACAGGATATCCAAGCAGAGTCCGGGTGAATATTGACAGTGTAATAGAAGCCAGAGACCTTGAACTAGACCAATAACTCATTGCAATGAACATTTGCAAGTAAAGCTGCTTATACAAAAGAGTACACTGTGTGACACACTGTGACATACTGCAACTTCTACAGTGAATTTTTTTCTTTTCATTTTTACTTTTTATTATGTTTTACTTTTTGTTTTCTTTGTGGGGTATCACAAGGGCAGAGGGCATATATAGAGGGATAGGAAGATGAGTGGGACTGATGTGAAATTCACAAAGAATCAATAAAACATTTTTAAAAAAACAGAGAAAACAGTTGGGATATATATGCTTTCCCAATCCAAATTTAGTATACCATAGTGATCAAGACAGCACAGGACAAATCAGGACTCTACAATCCCTATCTCAAATCCAAAATGCTCCAACAGTCAATTTATTGAATGCTGATGTGATACCATGTTTGGAAATCTTTATATAATGAAACAGTTTTATGCACACAGTTATCAAATAATACTGCATAAAAATCATTATCAGACTGTGCTTGGAAGGTGTATTTAAAGCAATTAGATTGCTGTGGAATAATCCTTCTGTGCACTGTGTGAATATATATCTCCATGACTGGTTTAATAAACAAGCTGACTTGCCAATAGCTGAACAGGATAAAGTGAGGTGGGAAAGTCAAGGCTAATAAATTGATACACACACACACACACACACACACACACACACACACACACACACACACACATTTACCTCTGTGGGCTCTTACCTCAGACAGGGCTTCTCTGTGTAGCCTTGGCTGTCTTGGAACTTGCTCTGTAGATTAGGCTGACCTTGAACTCATAGAGATCTGCCTGCCTCTGCCTTCTGAATGCTGGGATTAAAAGTGTGTGCCATCACTGCCCACCTTGAGGCTCTTTTATAAGATACTGCATTCCACTCATGAGGGTGGAGCCTTATTGCCTAAGCAGCCACAGTTGGTACTGCCTCTTACTACTGTCTTAATGATAGGAGGCTTGCACAGCACTCAACTGCTTCAATATTGCCTTCAATATTTAAATCTCTGACTTATTAACAGATGTGTGATATAGAAATAAGAGATTTGTTCCACATTCTCCTTTCAGTGAAAAGAGGTATAGAAAAGTTTACATTCTCATAAAGGTACTCATAGTATCAACACCTCCCTTGGTTCAGTTTTCCACTGGACCACTCCACAGAGGCAAAGTTCTTCTGCATGTAATTGAAGCAGGAGCACAGAGAACCTACTGCTGACTTGTCTGCTCTTCTTGACCGATCTCATCTTTCCTATCTTGAACTAAGATTTTAATTCCAATCATTTTTTGCCTTAATAAGAAGCTATATACTTTTGGTCCTATAATTGTAGCAACTTCAGATTCCAACTGCAATGTTTTATATGCTTTTAAATCATATCATCCTTTAGTGTCTTTTCATTCGAAATATCTCTGGATCTTCTCAAACTACATTGTAGAGTCTTCTCAGCTTGTTTCAGTTCGCCTATGGATTTCTACTACTCCAAATTCTTTGTCATATTTGCATGAAGCTGCTCGTGAATCCTTTCTGTCACCCTAATAACTTAAATTGTCCCAAGAATAGTGATATTTATTTGACAATAGCAGAGAGAGTTCACACATCATAGTAAAGTGCAGGCCTCTTGAAGGAAGCCCTGGAAAGACAAAAACTTGAGGGGCCAAAAGAGAGAGATTTATACAAGGGACACGGATGCAGAGGCCTTTGGTCTTGGAGACCTGAGTTTAAGTGCTATTGCTGAGGAAGGTTTTGTCAAGAGCACCATGTTGGAATGTTTGCAATCCAAAAGGGTGTTGAAAATATACTTTGTTACACAGAACTGTGCATACATGTGAGGTGTGCAAAGCATGGGGTGAGAGTAGAGTGAGAATGCCTTGGAGCCTGGAGAAAGTCCTTGAAAATGTCCTTCTCTCAGGCAGGCTTGCAGGAGCCCTCCCTTTTCAAAGCTTCCCACTCTAATTTTGTCTGGCAAGGTTTCATCTTGCTATCAGCTTTTATATTTCTTAGATCCTGGAACACTTTGGAGATTATTTCAGATTTGGCTTCCCTTCTGTTGAATTTTTCTGGTTTTCTATCATTTTTACTGACTTAATACCAACTAAATTCCCCCTACTCAGATATATCTTATTTTAAGAGGAGCTAGAACTGAGTATACAATTTTTCTTCTATTTGTCTATCTTGGCTTCTAAGACATAATTCCATATATATTGCTAGATTTTCTTGTAATATAATAACCTTTCTCACTAGGAAATACCATTCTTCAAACTAAGTTTAGTATACTGTTGTTATTTATTTCATTTGTATCCCTCTATTGGTCTTCCTATGAAATCAAAGCTGATTTATACTTTTCCTTAATTTTAATACCCTATTATAAATTAGAAATTTAGAAATTAGTTCTTCCACAGTCCCATACCTGCATGCAATGCATTCTGTTACTCTTTCCTCTAGCCCTTTCTTATATTCTCCTTACCTCATCTACTCTCACTTGTTAATTTCCCAAATTCATTACTTTTTTATTTTGTTCATTTAGTTTAACCTGGGCAATCCATGTGACTTCAGAATTTGGACTATTCAATGAAAACTTGTGGGGCCTACAGTAGTAACAAAACTCAAGCCACTGTCTTCCTTTCCCTGGAACTGTTGTAGGATATAGTGCAGCAGTGAGTTGCAGCGACCCTGGAGTCCATTCTCCATCCATGACTGGCTTTTGAAGTGCTTGTTCTTGTGCTGACTGAGTGAAGGCATCTGAGGTTGTTGAGAGTTCATGATTGCAATATGTGTGTATTGCTCTAGAGAAGTCACTTGTCTGCCCTTCTGTCTATCTTCTAGCTCATATATTCCCTAAATATTAGAGTTAATGTTATACATGCCCTTTTAAACCTGAGCATGTAACTGTCACTTATTCTAAACACTATGTATAGCTATAGGTCTCTGTATTCACCATAGATCTCAGGGAAGAGAAGTTTCTCAGATTAAGGACTAGAGTGGCAATTCTATACAATTATGAACATATATTTGGAGGGCAGCTCTATGGTATATGACGTACCTAAACAACAGATTAATAATCCCCAGAGCCTATGACCCCTCCATCATGGGCTCTAGATTGGGCTTACAATAACAGGTAATTATAGTGGGTAGCTGTTCCAGCTTTGACCTGGAAGTACTACCTCCAATGAGGCTTCTGGTAACTGTCACACCTACCTATGGACTGCCCCTGAGGCAGGGCCAAGATGGGAGCCCTTAACACCCCAGATCTGGATGTGCTGGCTCTCTTGGTTCCTAGTGATCCTGGATGCTGGATGATAGACCGAGCAGAGTTTTCCAGAGAACACCACTGGACTGCATTTCACCTCTACTGGATTCTGTAACCTATCCCTTTACTTGTTGTAAGTTACTTTCAAAATAAACCTCCCTTTTAACTCTGTGGAGTTGCCTTAATAAATTCTCCAATAGGTAATAATTCCTTCTCGTGGAGTGAGCCTCAAGTCATAAAGTTGTTGGTCAACCAAAAATAGTCATGCCACTGTTGCACAAGTGACCAAATATATCTTGGCAGGTAGGTACTGGAGATGCTAAGGTTCACAGCCATGTAAGAACACTGAAGCTGATTACTGTTCCTCGCAGCCTGTACTATTATTATTATATTAGTAGTGGTAGTTGTAGTAGTAGTAGTTATTTTACTATTTTATTACACAGTGTGTGTGTGTGTGTGTGTGTGTGTGTGTGTGTGTGTGTGTGTGTGTGTGTACAGACACACCCCTGATATTTCATGCATATGGAGGTCAGAGGATCAATCTTAAGAGTAAGTTCTTCCCTTTAACATGGGATTTGAACTCATATTCTAAGACTTATGAGGTAAGTACTTGCTGTGGGATGGTCTGTATGTCAAGTGTGTTGCTGATTGGTCAATAAATAAATCACTGATTGGCCAGTGGCTAGGCAGGATGTATAGGCGGGACAAGGAGGAGAATAAAGCTGGGAAGTGGAAGGCTGAGTCAGAGACACTGCCAGCCACCACGATGACAAACAGCATGTGAAGATGCCGGTAAGCCATGAGCCATGTGGCAAGGTATAGATTTATAGAAATGGATTAATTTAAGCTGTAAGAACAGTTAGCAAGAAGCCTGCCACGGCCATACAGTTTGTAAGCAATATCAGTCTCTGCGTTTACTTGGTTGGGTCTTAGCGGCTGTGGGACTGGCAGGTGAGAGAGATTTGTCCTGACTGTGAGCTAGGAAAACTCTAGCTACAAGTACTTTTGTTCACTGAGTCTTCTCACTGGCTCCATTTATTAAAAGCTGTGTATCCAAATTTTAGATAGTATTTTAGTAACAGGGTTTTTAAACTGCTTTGATTCTGTGCTTAGTTTAATTGGTATTACTTCTAGCCCAAGAAGGATTATGGTGTACTCTATTTTTGATGTGTTCTGTTTTTATTTTGTATTGATTTACAAATAATATTTTATCTTATGGATGAATTAGCTAAAATTCACAGTTAACATAGACATTATTTAAGTATAGTGACTTAGTGTGGGTCTTTACTTTCTCCCAAAGGCCATGTGTAGAAGCCTTGCTCCATATCTCATCATGCTATATGGCAAGCTGTCATCCTGAGTAAAAGACTGCCCCGCCAAAGGCTCAAAAGCAGTGGACAGCTGGCCATGGAATGACAAGTTCAAAGTGATGAGTCAAATTAAACCTCTTTCTATAGACTGTCTCAAGTATTTGTTACAGCAATAACATGTTAACTACCCAACATAGTGAGAAACCTCGGGAATAAGTACAGAGAACAAGATTTTTTAGCACCTAACTTAAAATATCTCAATTAGAAAGGCTCTCCATGTTTCTATTTCTTTAGAGAAGAAATATATCATAGTTGCTAATCTACAGACTGGCCTTGCCTTCAGACTGAACAACTTAGGAAATCCAGATTGTGTTCCACAACCTAACTTCTTAGAGGTCAGTGAAAGAAACAAAGGCTTTGCTATATTCAAGCATACCATCAAATGACGTGCTGACATCTGTCAGGGGAACATGAAGAGGGCTAATCTTCTTTTGTAATACTGGTGAGGCTGGTGATGGCTGAATGTTCCTTGTTACAGTCTTCGGGATGTGCTGGTATTTGCAAGGACTTGTTGTGCAAGGTTAGCAAGCTCATTCAAACCAACTTCTATCTGGTGGACAAGTCACATTTACCCCTGAAAATGGATAAGAACACCTAGAGTTCAAGATAACATTTCTAGGAGAAAGGAGTTAGCACCAAATTTAAATAGCCTGAACAAGAAGGGAGGTGTATAAACTTTTCACAGGTGAATTAGCATTTAAATTTTCTTAGGCACACTGGTTTTGGATAACTTCAAAAATTTTTCACATAAAACAAACTAAACTGATAAAAATCAACCCAAGTTAAACTAGAATTTTACTGTCACTGTGTTCAGAAGTTCTGTTTCTCTGCCAAATATCAGTTCATTGCTGAAATGTATGTAATGTTTTCATTTTAATAAAATAAAATGACCTCTGCAGCTGCTAACTGAATGTTGCTGGAACAAGTCTACATCTTTATATTATATAACACAGCCTGAAAGCAGAATGCATGCTGTCTGTTCTCTATTGTTTTCTAAGAGAAACAAGCACTGATCTGGACATGGCCAGCTTTTCTGCCCATTTCACCTTTTCCTAAGGAAAATATAAAGGAGTAAAGACTGACTGTTGAGAACTTGTTCCTCAGTGATGATGTGCTGAAGTCTGGGATGGTATGTTAGTGTGTGTGCGATGAGTCCCACTCTGTAGCCCTCACCCTAGGAAAGTTCATGAAACAAGCTAATAAATGATGTTACTTTTTTTTTTTTAGGATTTTTGCCTCACAAAGTTACTGATTTAATTCCCAAGTTCATTCACATCTTTACTGAGAGCCTTTGACCTAAGAGGAAATTAATAGTAGTAACTCAACAACAAGTAATTCAATAAATGTAAGAATAAATTATACCTACAACCTTTTTCTCTGACAATAATGTGCTTATTTTGTATAATACAAAATGTATTCCTTCAGTGATTAGGCATCTAGGTGGGCGTAGCAGGAAACAATTTGATTCCATGACTAAGTTTAGAAAAGAGAGACTAATAAACAGAAATTTCCTTAAAAATATATGTAAGTCCCCAAATTCTCATAGCTAGATAGCTTTGTCCACAAACATATTTTATTTTTATCCATTGGAGGAAGATAGCTATCACATTAGATTTTCATTATGATAAAATACCTAACATTGACAACTAGAAAGAGGCATTTTGTGTGATTTGGGTATTAGGGTAACTGTGGCCTCATAAAAAGAATTTGGCAATTTTTCTTCCTTTTCTATTTTGTGGAATAATTTGAAGAGTACTGGTATTAGCACTTCTTTGAAAGTCTGGTGCTGGGCTGAAACCATTTAGTTCTAGGTTTATTTTGGTTTGGAGATTTTAATGACTGCCTTTATTTCCTTAGGTTTATAGGTCTATTTGAATTTTTATCTGACTTTGATTTAATTTTGGTATGTGGTATCCATCAAGAAATTTGTCCATTTGTCCATTTCTTTTAGATCCTCCAATTTTGTGGAGTATAGGTTTTTGATAGTTTAGATTTCTTCAGTGTCTGTTGGTATGTCCTCCTTTTCATTTCTGATTATGTTAATTTGGATATCTCTCTCCTTGACTATCAGTTGGTATGGATAAGGGTTTGTCTAGCTTATTGATTGTCTCAAGACTCAACAAAGAAAGAGAATTACAGACCAATTTCCCTCATGAACATTGATGCAAAATACTTAATAAAATATCGGCAAACTGAATCCAAGAACACATCAAAAAGATCATCCATTATGATCAAGTGGGCTTCATCCCAGAGATACAGGGATGGTTCACCAATAGAAAATATGTCAAGGTAACCCACCATATAAACAAACTGAAAGGAAAACAAAAAACACATTAGATGCTAAAAAAGCCTTTGACAGAATCTAACACCCATTTGTGTTAAAAGTCTTGGAGAGATCAAGGATACAAGGAACGTATCTAAATATAAGAAAAGCAATATACAACAAGCTGTCAGTCAACATCAAATTAAATGCAGGGAAACTCAAAGCAATTTAACTAAAATCAGGAACAACACAAGGATGTCCACTCTCTCTGAGTCAATTATACAGAAAGCTGCTGCTGGAAATTTGGGAGTTGTGCCCATATCTGACATAGAACTGATCTCCAAATTATATAAAGAACTCAAGAAACTAAAAATCAACAAACCAACCAATTTAATAAAAAAATGAGGTACATACCTAAACAGAGAATTCTCAACAGAAGAATCTCAAATGGCAAAGAAACACCTAAAGAAATGTGCAACATCCTTAGCCATCAGGGACATGTAAATCACAAAGACTCTGAGATTCCATCTTACACCAGTCTCAGAATGGCTAAGCTCAGAAACACAAATGACAGCTTATACTGGTCAGGATATGGAGCAAGGAGAACAGTCCTCCATTGCTGGTGGGAGTGCAAACTTGTAAGGCCATTTTGGAAATCAATGTGGCGGTTTTTCAGAAAATTGGGAATCAATCTACCTTAAGACCCAGTTATACCACTCTTGGACATATACCCAAGGGATGCTCAATCATACCACAAGGACACTTGTTCAACTATGTTCATTGCAGCTTTATTTGCAATAGCCAGAACCTGGGAACGACCTAGATGCCCCTCAACTGAAGAATGGATAAAGAAAATGTGGTACATTTACACAATGGAGTATTACTGAGCTGTTAAAAACAGCTAAGTAAACCGGGCAGTGTGGCACACGCTTTTAATCCCAGCACTCGGGAGGCAGAGGCAGGTGGATCTTTGTGAGTTCGAGGCTAGCCTGGTCTACAGAACCAGTTCCAGGAAAGGCTCAAAGCTATACAGAGAAACCCTGTCTCAAAAAACCAAAAAAAAAAAAAAAAAAAAAAGCAACAACAACAACAAAAACAGCTAAGTAAATTTGAAAGCAAATGGGTGGTACTAGAAGAAACCATTCTGGGTGAGTTAACCCAGACCTAGAAAGACAAACATGGTATGTACTCACTGACAAGTGGATGTCAGCTGTAAAGTGAAGGATAACCATGCTATATATAATCCACAGATCCAGAGAGGCTAGGTAATAAGAGGGGCTTAAGGTGGGACACATGGATCTCCCTGGGAAATGGAAATAGAAGAGATCTCATGGGTGGACCAGGGGTGGGTGGGGATGGTACCTTTAGGGATCAAATTAGGGAGTGTGTGAAGGGAGAGAGTACTGAAAGAGACCACTGGCAATGGAGGGCATTTCAGTGTCAGGGAAAAACCTGATGCAAGGGAAACTCCCATGAATCTACAAGAATGACCCTGGCTAAGAATCCTAACAATAGTGAATATGTAGCCTGAACTGGCCATCTCCTTTGATCAGATTGGTGAGTACTCCAATTTTCATCAGAGAGCCTTCATCCAGCAACTGATGAAAACAGATGCAGAGACCCACAGCCAAACATTAGCCCAAGCTCAGAGAATCCTGCTGAAGAGAAGAAGGAAGGATTGTAAGAGCCAGAGTGGTCATGGACATCACACAAAACCCCACAGAACCAACTAACCTATTGTGAGAGTCCACAGTGACTCCAGTGTGTGGCTTGATTCCAACTTGACGACAGGTCAGAGCGTTCAAGCATGTCTTAGTCCTTAAGGCTGGATAGCAGGATGTTTGACTAAAGGCATGGTTACCAGATGTCTTACTCCTCAAAGCTAGATAACAGGATGTTTGGCCAAAGGTGTCTTGAGATGTCTTGAGACTTAAGAAGGTGTTTATACTTGTTTGTTCCTTGAACCATGGTGCCCTTGAGACGGGAAGGTCTTTTTGTCTCCTTGTTTCTGCATAAAAGGGCAATGAGAAATAAACTTGGGGCTGCTGCAGTATTGACTAAGAGCCCTCCTGAACCTATCCTGTGTCTCTGTATTTTCTTTTATGTCTCTATTTTTCCTATCTGTTTTTCTTCAATCCTTACTCCCCTATTCATGACTGTTCAACAGGTCAGGCAGGATGCGACAACCTGTGCTCATAGAAACTCACAAAGTCTGAACTAACAACCAGTGAGCCTGTGTAAGACTGACCTAGGCTCTCTACATGTATGTCACAGTTGTGTAGCTTGGTCTACTTGTGAGACTCCTAAGAATGAGAGCAGGGAGCCTAACTCTTTGGCTGGCTCTTGGGAACCTATTCCTCATACTGGATTGCCTTGCCCAGCCTTAATACATGGGGAGGTACTCAGTCTTACAACAACTTGATATGTCATGCTTTTCTTGATACCCATGGGAGGCCTGCCGCTTTCTGAACTAAAACAGAGGAAGCATGGAGTAAGTTGGGAATGGAAGGGAGGTGGGGAGAAGGAATGGGAAGAGAGGAGGGAGGGGAAAATTGGATCAGTATATAAAATAAATAAATAAATAATTTTTCTTTAAAAAAGGGCATTTTTTTTCAGAATTTCAGAGGCTTTAGTACATCATCACTAGGTTCTGTTGCAACAAGTTCCTTAGAGAGGCAGGATTATCATGGCAGAAGGGTGTAATAGAATAATAAGTTACAAACTTCAAGACAAGACCTTCAAAATCATGACCCTAGTACCTACTTCCATCAAATCAGCTCTTCCTTCTAAAAGCCTATTAAAATGTGGGTGTCAGTGGGTAACCAAACTGAGGAAGTTAGCTTACAATAGGGCACATGGGTAACTTTTATATCCAAGTCAGTGTGGTATTATAGCTAAGCTGATTTCCAATTCACATTGGTTTGGCAAAGCGTAGGAGACACAATGTCCATCCAATGTGATGAGTAAGGGACACATATTCAGAGTCTTTCTATAATTTATCTTAACTATATCTCATATAATCCATACAGTTTGAATTTTGTTGGGGTTATATTTTTTTATATCAGATTGGATAGATAAAGCAAAGGGAAAACTTATCCAAGAAGGCTTGCTGTGGAATAATGCTGTTGTACACTGTAAAGATTTGTCACTCATATTGGTTTAATAAAATGCTAATTGGCCAATAGCCAGGCAGGAAGTATAGGTGCAGTGACCAGAGTAGGAGAATTCTGGGAAGAGGAAAGGCAGAGATGGAGTTGCCAGCCAGACGCAGAGGAAGCAAGATGAGAATGTTGGTCTGAGAAAAGGTACCAAGCCACATGACTAAACATAGATAAGGATTATGGGTTAATTTAAGCCTAAAAACTAGTTAGTAATAAGCTTGAGCTACCAGCTGAGCATTTACAAGTAATGTTAAGCCTCTGAGTCAATTTATGTAGGAAGCTGCTGCTAGGTTTTTGGGAGTTGTGTTGGGACAAAAACTTCCAACTACAAAAACTTCATAAACTCAGAAGAGAAGGTGAGGGGTAATATTCAGGCAGGGCTCTTCCACTGCACTGACAGAATAGAAATCAAAATACAGTGACTCTCTCAGAAACTCAAGTTGAAGCTAAATTTATGCTATTACTCTTCTACACATCTCTTTCTCCCTCTCTTAATGCCCATGCTTAAATCTACATATGTTTTTCTTAATAAATTCAACCTTCGCTTCAAAAATAAAGTTGAGTAAAAATGTGAGGACAAAAATATTCTGGATAAGTATAAGCAGTGGAAGCATAAATATCACTATTGCTATGAGGGGACAAAGAACTCAAGGCCAGTGCATTAAGCAGGACAAAGATTTTTATTATTTAATGATAAAGGGTACACACTGAGAAAAATCTATAGTCATAAAAATTTATGCAGCAAGAAAAGTACCAGGAAAATCTATAAATGCCAAAGAACACAGAAACTATATAAAAATTTACTTTACAGTGGCTGATAATATAAAATCTCCTTCGGAATTGGACAAATAAAGTAACACAAAAAGTTTGATGAAAAGTATACTCAATGAGTTTATTTTAGTAGATAGATATGGATATTTAGGTTCCAGAGACAGATTTTGCTCTTGTTCTTATTTTAAAAAATTGACTAAAACATATTTTCCAGAAAAAAATCTTATAAATCATAAAATGATTTGTACAAATCCATAAAGTGATTTTCTTAACGTACTAAATTGAACAATTCTAGTAAGTGAAGAGATGTAAAATAATAAGAATTATGGAAAGGCCTGTAGAATTTACCTACAGGGTAGGTAAATAGAGTGACTTGTAAAGACATTAAAAATTTTGCAGGTTCATTTTTCAAGAAGATAATGGAATACCCTTCAAGGTGGCACATCACTGAATCTGATATTTTCTGGTAGAAGGAAAGTAGCACATAGGTTGGTGGCCTAGTTTCATTCTTGAAGCAATATTTTACTTCTATACCAGATGGCATAGGCAGTTGTCAGACTAGAGTCTGGCCTGGGACAGAAAAGAGAACTCCAGGTTATCAAAGATAGTACAGATACGGCAACCTCAACCATATCTTCTATCTAGGAGGCCTAACTAGGTGCTGGATGAGTCCACTGCACAGAAAAAAATGCCTGCCATATGGGATTTCTGGAATGATTCAATGAGAAGAACTTGATGCTATCTCCTGACCTCTTGGTAACTGAAACAAGATGGTGCCCACAGCAGCAAGGGGCCATACGTCTCTTAGAAACAATTGTCTTATCCGAAACTGTAAGAGACATAATTATTGTCCACAGGACATCTAACTATCCTGTATCTAAAACCACCCATTTTAGATTGAGTTTGTCAGACAGGCCAAGCCATAAATTAGGACAAGCTTTGTGTTACCTCATAGCGACATTGTCCTTAACAAAATTCTTGCATAATTAACCTCATTATGGTATGTGCCTCTCAGAGGACAAGAACCAAGATTTACATTGTTCATTAATTTCCTTGATGAAACTTTTTACCATGTAACCTCCAAAAGGAGAGAGAATTTTGTTTGTTTGCCTGTTTCTAGAACAAGTCTAGAATATATATAATAGACTAAGAAAAACACAAACATCTCAAAATCAAGCAGTAGATCACTGAAGCGCTATATTCATGAGTGAAGTAGAGGGGTTAGGAGCTGATGAGTACAAATCCTACATCAAAAAATTCAAGTGTTAATGTTTTAATGCTTCCCTGACCAATTAAAACAAATCTAGTAGTTAAATCTAGTTAGCAGACTGCTAGTCCTTACCTCTGAGTAAGGTAAAAGGCAGCAAGTCCCTGTAGTTACAAGATGCAGGACAAACTTCCCACAGTGAGTAAATAGAGCAGCTGATGAATCACCCTTTGTGAGGAGCAAGAACTGAGAACCTTAGCAGTTAGGAAAGCAGAAAGGACCACATGCTCACCTTACCCTTAAGGAGTTTAGATAAGAAAAGAAAAGAGGCAGCATGAAAATAATTGCAGTGTTTTACCTAGATAAAAGCTGAGTAGAGCAAGATAGATTTAAACTTTGTGTGCTAGAGGCATTTGTGTAGTAATTAGAAAACTGAATTCATAAGAGTTGGAACGGAAAACCCGATTCTCTAAAGGCTCATAATATCTTAGGACTAAACACAGGAAAGGTGAATTTCTAAGCTTTTAAGGCAAAGGATGTTTTAGCAAGCCTAGGAAGGTATAAATGAAAACAGGCAATTTCAGAAGCACATGAGAATTTAAATTTAAGATCATTTTAGTATCTCTGTCTCTAATAGTGTTGGGTCTGCCACCAAAAGTTATTACATATTGTTTATAACCTCTCAGAACAAGTCCATATTAGTTTCTGAGGCATGCCCAAAATATAATTTCCTTAAAATGCTTATTTCTATGTAATGAAGGACTTGTTGAACATCAATGTAATTTGGTCAAATTTCACCCCCAAATTCAGTGGCACCTAATTCTCATTGTTCACTTGATCACAATAGTATCTTTAAAACAAAATGTCTAAAGGTAAGAAGAAGAAATAAAAATGGGGAGTAAATTAACATGAACGATAAACAGCACTTATAATGAAATTCACCTACTAATGGCTTTGAATGTTTGTCAATCGATTGTATGATAGGCCTCTCTTATGTAAATTACAAATTCAGGCAGAGAGAGAGAAAAGCTACCTGCAAGGGATTCTATTCAAACACAAGAGAATACTGTAAAACTCAGTCAATGTGACTATCAAAAGAGGAACAATAGAGCTAAAAGGGCCTTATAGATCTACAATAGCAATAGGTGAAATTATTGCTTTCACAAATACTTCCAAAATAAGTCATGAAAAATGAAACAATCTTTTGTGCTTTAAAGTGCATGACAAATGCTGTTTAATTTCACCCTGGAAGCATGTCAGTTTGAAAGAGGGATTATAGATGTACATGCCACCAGGTGCTCTCCTTCCTGAGGGGAGGGGAGTAAGTGTGCCCATTTGAATCATTTCATTGTGGTGTTAGCACAGACACACTTAGAACAGGAACAAAACAGAATGGAAATTGGAATAACATTGGCCTTCTGGAGGGTTAGAGAGGCTGTCCCATCAGCAGGTTGGCAATTTGTCACATCGGCCTCCTCATGAACTATCAACCTCATTACCATGGTTCAATGCACAGTCGGCCCTTGGGATTCTAGTACTAATAGCATGTAGAAGGGGAAGAGCCTTGTGGTCTCAACTACCTCCTTATTGATTCACTTAAAATATGCCACCTTAATACTAACAAAAAAAGATGATATATTACACAGAGAGAAACTGCAAAACCTACAATCAACTAAAATCAACCTACAACCAACTAAAAATCTACAATCAACTATAGTGGAGGGAAAAATCAAGAAAGGGATCTTGTTTGTAGAAACAGTAGAAAGTAAATCTTTGTGGCAAGAACAAGGGTGAATACTTTTGTGTGGCAGTTTCCTTTTATTTGTCTTACCATGTGTGGACATACATCAACCAGTAATCACTATAACTCTTCATTAAGTAGAGTTACTAAATGAAATAGCACTCAGGAATATTTTTAAGGCACAGACAGATACATAGACTTGGGTGTTTGAGGGGCATATATTTAACCTTCACAACCAAGAATAAACACAACATAATAAACGTGTTGAAAAGATTTTCAACAGTGTAAATGAGAAGTAATGACACCAGTTTATTCTAAAGTCCCAAGCCAATAGGAACACATGGGAATGTATTGATGTATTAGCAGACACAGTTTTCTCCACTACACTCAGATCTGTCAAATTAAACTTGTAATAAAGGTCTTTCTGTGCAGACTCAGCTACCTTATTAGAAAGTACCTGGTCATTGAAGAAACCTTTCCTCATCCAACCTAAGTCTGGATTGCTTCATACTTCAAAAGAACAAGTCCTTACATTTATGTGCATGTATAATTGAAAGACTATAAGATTAAGACATTAACACTGTGCGTTTTTTGTTTTATTCATTAAAGATACACAAGCAACAACTTGTTGAAAATGTTAAAATACTTTGATTTCTGTTTAACCATATTGTATGATTTAGATTCTACTGTTTTAAATGATTTTTAAATGATAGTAACTAACTTCTTCAGCTATTCATTCCTCAACTAATCAAATTGAAATAAAGTGTAAAATTCTATATCTTGGCCATATTAGTCACTTTTGAATAGTTAGTATATCATGTGACCCGGGGTATTATATGGCGTGGGTTTGCCTATTTTCAACAAAAAAGTTATGCTGGATAGTGATGCTGTTAAGTACAACTTCTGCTTGCTCTCAATAAAGTCTCAATATAGCCGAGAAAAAAATGAAGCGGATTAAATATGCATAAAATTTAAATTTTCATAAAGTTACACTTTTTTCCTGGCATCAGTCACTCACTATATTTTTGACACTCACATCTAAAAATATTTTGCATTTAGCACATATTTAAATTACTCTTGGTGAACATTTGTAAAATCACTAAAATGTGGCTCTCAGATTTGATCATGTAAATGTCCCTTTTCATAAGAAATTGAGGTAGCAAAAGTTTTGGTAGAAGTTAGGCACCTTTTGTTGTGCCCGCAATTGTAAATAGTTTTGTTCCCAGTCGCTGTACGTCTGAGGCCTCACATGAGGGACGATGGACTTTCTGCAGCACTGGGTTTTCAATAATTTGAATTATGTGCAAAATGCCTGATAATGCTTACAGACAGGGCTTCCTTAGACTCAGAAAGTAATTAAAATGTTCCTCAGCATGAAGATTTATAACACAGTCCTGATCCTAAGGTCATTTCTATAGAAGAGCAAACTGACGAGATGACAGGTGAATAGGGCCCCACACAGGATACCAAGCTAATTTTCGCTGATAGTCTTAAAGATTCTGTAACTACTTTTTTTTTTTTTTTTTTTTTTTTTTGCTTAAGCTTTCTTTGGGCTGAAGTTTATTTGCGCAAATGCATACATGTGCATTTTAAGATAAGCCAAATCCATATTTCAGTCACAAAAGAAATGAAAGGTTTGAAACCATATGAAAAGTGGCTCAGCATAGCTGGAGGCTACCTGAAACCTTAGGAGGGTTTGGATAAAAATATTTCTCACACAGTTTGACAGAATTTTGAAGGTGGAAATTGCATTGGAACTTTTGAACCTGAGCTTTGTTCTTTCTTCCTGTCCCCTTTGGGGCTGCAGTAGGCTAAGGGGGTGGGGTAGTTCTGTGCTGATCCAAAGGATCTCATTTCTTTATGTCATATATTTTCTTGGTCTCAATTATTGTTGCTTACAATTTCATGGTGACCCCATTCCTTGGTGTTGCTTTTAGATTATAATATCTTAATTTCTCTTTTTAACCACATGAGTGAGGGTACCAAAAAGCCTTACTATATGTGGACTGTTCCTAAGTATTACATTCTCTCTGCTATTCCCAACTAGTTCAAGTTAAAAAAGAATAATTTTTAGCTTAGCATCCTAAATTCCCCAATCTCTGCCACACTTTGTCTCCCCTTTATAGACACCATACATTCATTAGATTAATCAAATCATTATGTTCCCTCAATCCTTAGATCATCACACTACTGTCTCATTAGAGAACCTCTGTCTGGAGAACTCTTCTCTCTCAAAATAACCATTCGTCCTTAAAAAACGGCACAAAACAGTCACTCTCTGTTATCAACCAGTTGATACTAGATTCTCCATTCTCGGAGGAAACATAGCATAATATTTAAGCACATTCTAAGTTAGACAGCATGTGCTTTAAAGCTAGCTACACTAGGGAGTAGATAATCCCGATATGAACTTAAGCAAGTCCTTTCAAGCTTTATGGGGCCCTTAGATTCATTAGCTATGCAATTTCAAACCCGACTTCAAAGGACAATTGCGGAGATTTTGTAATAATCTATGTAAAAGCCTGAGACAGCTCTTCCTGCCTAGTCAGCTGTAACAAAACTACTTGAAAACAGCAATTTTTTGTTATTAATGAGTTTATTCTTCCCTCACAGCATTTAGTGCAAATATGCATGGTTTAGCTACTGACAATAGAAGCTTAGTACTGCTTTAAAGTATGTATTTCGAAACCTCCTTTAATGTTGTGGCTCTGAAGCAATATGATGATTCATTAGTAAAACATAACTTACACTCAAATATCAGCAGGTTTCCTTTTGTATTTGGAGTGCAAAGCAGAGCTTGACAAATACTATGAAAACTATATGGATAACAGAAGTAAACTTAGCAGAGAGAAGACCACATGTCAGTCATGATTTAGTAAGGCAAAGTAATAGTACATGTTGTTGTCCTTCTTAATCAGATATACTATGAGGTAGAAAACTTATATAAATTTGTTGAACAAGAATAAAGTCTCATTATTTATAGGTAACATAATATATAGATAATGACTTTTCTAGTTGGAGTATGAAAGAATGGAGAGAATTATTAAAAGTTCTGTACAATGAATAACTAGAAATACCCCAACCCCATAGTTTTCCTCAGTGGAAGCAATTATCAATTAGAAAAATAGAATAGAAGAGAAAATGGGAAAAAAATGGTTCATCTCTTATATATCAGAAGTTATTTTGATCTACTGAAATCATGCTATGCTCAATTTCCTATATATACTGCACTTATATACTTATTTTCCTTTCAAATATTATGAGCAGATCTTATTTATTAGTAAGAAACAATGATAATTTTCAAACTGGAAGTTCATACTGATCGATTATTCAACATGAGAGTAATAATTGATTTTGTAATCTGGCATTTTCTTGATACTCAAATGTTTGATTGTGCAAATATATGGTGATCTGATAAATGACAAGGAGAGTCATTAGCGATTAAACTAATCAATAATTTAGATTTTATAAAATACATGCAGTTCATTCCTTTTTAATGGCATAACTGACTTATATACTCAACTCTTAACTTCATAATATTTGTTAGTAATGGACTTTCTCCTCACAAGACTGTTTTGTAGGGTATCAGTTAGGTTCAATCTCACCTTCAATTCTCTCTCTAGGATCCCATGTCCAGTCTCCTGGATTCCTTTCTCAGCTGGGTTCCTTCTAGGCTCTGAGAATAAGGAAAATGGGCTACAGGTTCCTTTCTAGGCTCTGAGACAAGGGGAAAAGGGCTGCAGGTTCCTTCTAGGCTCTGAGACTAGGGGAAATGGGCTGCAGGTTCCTTCTAGGCTCTGAGACTAGGGGAAATGGGCTGCAGGTTCCTTCTAGGCTCTGAGACTAGGGGAAATGGGCTGCAGGTTCCTTCTAGGCTCTGAGACTAGGGGAAATGGGCTGCAGGTTCCTTCTAGGCTCTGAGAATAGGGGAAATGGGCTGCAGAAAGAGGGCAGCAGAAGGGAGCAGTTGCTTTCTCCATACTCATGCTCCTTTCAGTTGCTTTTCTCCAACAAAGAGCAATTAGAATTTGGACCAACTTCTTTGGCATCTTCAACTATGATAACCCAGAGACAGAAGTAGTTAGCAATGCTGATCTTGGTGACCCAAATACTGGGCATAATAAATATGATATCTATTAAATTGATGACTGAGCCATAAAAGAAAAATATACTTTATTCCTTAGACTTTTTTGATCACTAGGATAATCAAAACAGATAACTCTACTAGCTGGTAACCATATGCTATTCCAAAAGAAATTTGAACTATAAGTGCTGTTTCCCCCGCCCCCTACATCCATAAAACTAATCAAGTCCTCAATATCTAAATAAATTCTTATATTGTGAGACAGACATAGCTTAACTAAAAACATGAAACATGGAGCATGTAATTAGAAACCATCTTTTCCTATATTTTCAAGATGTAAATTTATTTAAACCGTATCTAAAGAAATAATAATTATGAACAACTATTAACATGATTCTAAGTAACAGAATCGTGAATCTCTTACAGGCTCTCACCTACAAGCTAACTCAGGACCTCTCTTTTTTTTAAACTTTTCCTAGGGCTAGAGATATCATCGATCTTTATCACATTCATATTGTTTCATTCCTCATTTACCTTAATCACATATAATCCCAATTCTTTATCCACTACTTATGGAGTTACTGTTAATGATAAATGAATAAAGGTAACTCCAAACATTTTTTATTCTATTTCCTTCTTTATTTATATGTGGAAACTTAGCAATGGTTGGAACCCACAAAAATGTCCTTTCCTAAAATAAGACTAAAGAACATGGTAAATAACAGAAGTTTACACAGTTCTAAACACCGTATGACTTCCCCAAATGTGTTTACTTTGGTCTGGTGTTTTATTTCCATTAAAATCTAAAAAGGTCTTTTTTAGTATTTCAAATAAATAGAGCAAAACTCTGACAAAACCGTTATAAGGAAGAGGAAGGCCATCCTATTGTGCTTTAGTTCTTATCTTTTTCTGTCCTACAGTGCAGGTGGAGAAATGATGCTGTACTTTTAATCTGGAGACCAACATGATGCTTGCAGCCTTTGCATTTTCCCTTAGGATGTAAAGCATTTCTGGTGTACATAGAAAAAACTGGAAAGATGAAGTTGCTGTTGCTCCAATCTTTCCTTCCCTTTTTGTGCCTTCTAGTATAGCAGACCTCAGCTAGATGAGTACTAACATGAATGTTTAAGGCTATGCAAAATGTTGTCTTTGTCTTTAAAATAGTTTGACGCTGTGCTTAGCTTTCTGAATTAAAAATGGATTATCTATTTATATACAGTTGAGATATAACTGCAATTTCAATCTCACTGCACTTTAGAGTGCTCAGTGCCAATTGTGCTAAAAATACAGTAAACATGTTTGATAGTGACATATTATTAGGTTTTCCCTTAGCACATTGAAATTTTGAAGCATTATATAATTTCTGAAAGTCTCTATTTTTTTAAATCTTTTTTTTCAAGTTTATGGTTATTCCCAAATGAATAGTCTCTTGTTTAGCTACACAAAGGAGACTACTCCATTTGACCCCTGAGGTGATCAGAGCCTCACGTGGAAGAGTTCATTACCTGCAGCTTGGCATGAATAATGATGAATGCTATTAGTCATTATAAAAAATTTCAGCAGCCTTCAAAATTCAATCCACAATATTTGATGCAGTGACCTCCTGTGACAGGAAGCCCCACAGGCTAACTGCACACAGTGCATTGAAAGATTCTTTTCATTTATCCTTTATTAACAAGCCATTAATTTCACATGCATTAGGAGACAATGTACATAAACAAACAACTGGTAGAAGCATTAGTGGTTTCCTGGATGTATAGTCTTGATTGAATATAAAAAAATCATTGTTTCCTGAATACATTTTACTAGGAATACTATTTTATTTTCTATGAATTATACAAGGTTTCCCTAAAATAGGTCTTTTATCAATGCTATATTTTTGTTACACCTGGACTTCTTATGAAGGTTTACAGACTGCTCCAGTTTGGGGAATTACTAGAGTCAGAATTTGTAAGCTTTGTAATTGTGCCATAATAGTATGAATATGTGTGTTAATATTCTGTCTAGTCTCACTGTGATATACCCTGCTCCACTGAGGCTGGACTTAGCCACTTACCTGCCAACATGATGATTAGTAGAGTGAACCAATGATTTATTTCAAATGTGCCTTTTGGAATGTGGCTTAATTATTGGGTCAGTGATCTTTCCTGGAAAGAGCAGCACCATTTCCCTAAAAGCCAACACTCGTGCACTTGAGACCACAGAAGTTGCACACATGGAACTGTGCTAAGTCCTCAAGCCACACAGAGCCTAAAAGACTGTAGCCAGCCCATCTACCTGTGTCTGCCAAGCTGCCTTCCCACTACAAACCCAACAGATAGTGCACATGGTGTTGAAGCCACTGAGTTGCTGGGTGGCTTGTAGCATGAAAAAGCAATAAACTGGCAGATAAGCCATGGAGTACCGACCACTTTAGATTTATTGGTAATTCTAAAGTTATTCTGAGTTTACTTGCCAGATCAGAGTTGGGAGGAACATAACTAAGAACAGGGATTTCAAGCTTTAGCTGATTAGCTCAATGTTGATTTCAACCATATACTCTGGAAACAGCAGATTTCCCAAAGAGAACTAGTGCATGATTCGTACATTAAAGGATTGTGCCTATTATGAGAGGAACTTTGTGATAAATGGCTGAGCAAAGATCAGCTGCATATACATTTTGTGGGACATATTTGGTTGTTTAGATGTTTTCTTAATTGATTCCTCCTTTTAACTTTGTCTTTTATTTATTTTTTTCTTGTTTTTTCTGAGACAGGGTTTCTCTTTGTAGTTTTGATGCCTGTCCTGGATCTTGCTCTCAGGCTGGCCTCAAACTCAGAGAGATCTGTCTGGCTCTGCATCCTGAGTGCTGGAATTAAAGGCATGCACCACCACCGCTGGCTTAACTTTGTCTTATCTGATTAGAATACTATTATTTTCCAGGTAGCCTTCAGTTTTCACAAACCAACAGCTTAGCTCCTTGTGTAGGTAAATTGTTTTATACTGTGATACAATTTTCACTTTTGAAGAAAAACACATACAGTCTTGAAATTTCCCCAAAATGTTTGTTTTTTTCTATGTCACCCAAGCAGGATTTTTCATGATGAGACAAAGACTTTGGAAATCACTGGGAGAGGGCCTGATTCAACATGACTCATTTTAACTGATCTTAAGAATGCAGGAATTTATGCAGTTTATGCTTTTATGATGCTTTTGTTAGGGTGTTAAAACAGGTAAGTCATATAATCACAATTTTTGTTGTTATTTTGTTTTGTTTTGTTTTTGAATGTGACTTAAAAATTAAAAAAAATTGAGGTTGTGAAATTCGCATATTGCAGATATGGTATTTCAAGATCTTGTGACGTCTTAATTTCTACTCTAAAAACAATTGTTAAAAATATGTTTTTCTTTTTTTTTTTTTTTTTTTTTGGTTTTTCGAGACAGGGTTTCTCTGTGTAGCTTTGCGCCTTTCCTGGAACTCACTCTGTAGCCCAGGCTGGCCTCGAACTCACAGAGATCCGCCTGGCTCTGCCTCCCAAGTGCTGGGATTAAAGGCGTGCGCCAACACCGCCCGGCAAAAATATGTTTTTCTTATAACATAACATAATATATATTATGTATAACATAATTTTTACTCTGTGTGCAGTAATTCATTCAACTCTCACTAATAGAGATCACAATTATTGTATGTTTTTAAGTTAAAAATGCCTTCCCATATCCTTCCATTTCAATTCTTTCTCTTTTCTAAAACATCACTAGATAAGTTGTGCTTTTCCTACTTTAAATTTCTCATGTTCTAAAATTCAATCTACTACATATTACCATTTTATATTCAAGGTAGCTCTTGAATTGTAGAATTTTTTCTTTAGTATAGTATATTTTATCTAACATTACTCAAGTTTTGACTTTTGTGAGGAAATACCTACCATAATTATTTTTTGGAAGGGGGATAGAGTGTCCTTTTTTTGAGATAGTGTCTTGCTAGATTGATAAGCGTGGCATGGAACTTGCTAGGTAGACAGGCAGACCACAAGATGATTAGCCCACGATGGTCCCCAACTTGCAACCCTTGTGTTTCCAGGGCAGAGATTACATATATGTCCCAACACACTCAGATTTTTCCTTTAACTATGCTCTTTCTTTAGTCTATGGTTATAACAAGGAGTCTTGGGCATTGGGACTAAATATTTTATTTAATTGTATGATTATGTTGGAGGCAGGAGGACAATCATAAAAATAATGAAAATATCCACAAAATTTTGTTTCCTCTACTTAGTTCTCATAGTCAGTGCAACAAGAGTATTTGGCATAAAATATACAGTGATTTTTCTCTATCAGCAATCAAGAAGTTCTCCTGTATATACCGCCTACGGATCCTATAGTTCAGTTGAACTCAACTCAGGTCTGACACTACCTAAACATAGCATCATATGCCATAGTTTCAGAGCCCAGTCTGACAGTGTTAAATCATCAATGAGGTGTCAATCTCAAGTAGTAAGTTGTCATCAATACTTCATGGGTTCTTACCATCTTCTCTTAAGGTTTAATCCAATAACAGCTGATAGAAATAGCACTCATTCTCTGTATGAATAATGTATATAATAAAAATGAAGATACACTTTCTAATTGGAAGCAATGACAAGTGAGAAGACATATAGAGTTTTCATTATCTACATTGACACTATTGAGATATGTATCTGGAATCTACTTGAAAATAGACATTGTGGATTACAGTATAGATGCCTTATTGTGTAGACATTAAGGGTCTAAATTTGTCATTAACTCATACTTTTACCACTCCTGCAGCCTAGTGATATGAGGCTGAAGTCACAACCCTCTCTCAACCTAATGATATTTCCAGAGACTAGCCCTGTCTTGAAGCTCTTTTGGGTCTTCATTTCTTATTCATATATGCCACATGCAAAATCCCCTTAGTTTTGTCACAGAAGAGGTTGTTTGAGAGATTCCAGGAAATTGAGACAAACACCAAATAATTATATTTCACATCATTATGTTTTTACATTTCTTAATGTTTATAGTATTTGTTTTAAGGAATCTGTTTATTACCAACTAGCTTATTTCATTAACACTTTACTCAATTTTCAAACATGCTAACTAAAAGATAATAAATACACAGATAAACAAATAAAGACTTAAAGGATTTTTAATGTGAGAAAGAAAACAAGAAAAAGAGAATACAAGTCCTTTATTTACCTGAGAGGGCTTAGAACATCTGAAGAAGCAGGCACCATTACTCTGTGATATGATGAGTGAGGAATTCAAGAAGGTTTTAACCTTTTGTAGTGTGTACTGCCTAATTGGACTGAGTTGTGGGAGTTAGGAGTCTATACTGCCTAATTGGACTGAGTTGTGGGAGTTAGGAGCTGTATGTCACTATATGCTGTAGACTACATTCCCCAGAAGATCTTTCAAAGTACAGAGAGATGGATCACTAGGAGATATAGGAATCTGTGTGGGCACCATACCTAGAAATAATGAGTAATCACAATAGTTTTCTATAAATGTTTGGGTATTTCTATATGTGTAAATCTATAGTTTTATAAATATACACGGCCCAGCATTTTTGAAAAAGAATGCATAATTTCATGCAACATTTATGCCAAATTTTATTTGAGAAATTGAATCTCCAAACTCACTTGAGTACTAATGAAACTTGGATAGTAATAACTTTGGAAATTCTGACAGGGTCATGCAGTTATCGTGTGCCCTTTACCCAACAAGCATCTTCTCTATTAGAAAAGGTATTATCTTCCTCCTCACCACCACACAGATTCCAGAAGGATGCAAAGGAGAAAGAAAGAGAAAGCAGACACTGTGAGGCCAGCCAGATCAACTCAGTTAAAACCCCTTAACATCAATGGCTAATAGAGGTTACAGCCAGATCCCTTCATATCCGAAAAATAAGACTTTGGGGATGTGATTACTCTTTATCATGATAAAGGCTTTCCTCTCATGAGATGGAGGATATATTTGTGAATTAATAGCTTATTGTGTAAGTAAGGAAGTGATTTTGTTATATGTGAGTCCTCTCTCTCTCTCTCTCTCTCTCTCTCTCTCTCTCTCTCTCTCTCTCTCTCTTTCTCTCTTTTAGTTTATTTCTTTCTACTTGAAGCCCTCCATCAAATGGAGATCCAGGAAGAAGATACCGGATGCTGAGAATCCAGTGAGGTTTCATTCTTAAACTTCCTAACATCCACACTGATGAGCTAACACCACATTTTTCATTGTTATTACCCAGTCCACGGTCTTCAGTAATAACATAATACAGACTAGTACAACTGCAACAAAATATATCTCAAAATATTTTCATAAATTAGGAAGAAGTAAAAAATATCAAAATAGGCCAACTCTCTAGAAACTAGAGACTGAAATAGTCCACTGTTGTGCAATAGCTTTATTGTAAAAATTTTCCCAAAAGAAACAAAGATTCACTGGCTCACATGAAGGTGTATATGTGCCATGACTCTCTTATCGTTACAATAGCATGGAACAGAGATTAAGCAGGAAACCTCCATACAGGCTAGAGGATGCTAAACCATGGGGTATCTATTCTAAGCTGTATCTTGTGCAGAGCTTCTGTCCTACAGCAAACTGGACACATAGAAACCAAGACACTCATGGAGAGCCAGTGTAGAGAATATTTGAAACGTGAAAGATTTATTTAAAATGAAGTAATGTCTAAACTGTCAATTGAGACTGCTTCAACATATTTTTGAATAGCCACATAGATGAAAAAAATTTTCAAAATGAGAAAAAATTGTAATTAATTTATAAAATTTTTAAAATGAGAATTTTAAAGGAATGGTAAAATTAGTTCAAAGACAGCTCACTGGCTGTGTGTATTGTACTGTGGTTATCTTTTACTAAACAGCCAATATTCACTTACAAGTGAATACATATCATGTTTGTTTTCCTGGGTCTGGGTTGCCTCTCTCAAGATAATTTTTTTTTTTCTAGTTTCATCCATTTGCCTCAAATTTCATGTTGTAATTTTATCTAGCAGCTGAGTAATACTCCAATGTATAAATGTACCACATTTTCTTTTATGTTAATTTTTCTTTTTTTCTTTCATTTTTCTTTATTAAGAAATTTTCTACTCCATATACTATCCACAGATCCTCCCTCCTCCCATCCCCCAGCCCTCCTTCCCAAGCCACCCCACATCTTCACATCCCCCAAATCGAGGTCTCCCATGGGGAGTCAGCAGAGCCCAGCACACTGAGCCTAGGCAGGTCCAAGCCCCTTCCCACTGCACCAAGGCTGTGCAAGGTGTCACACCACAGGCACGGGGTTCCAGAAGCCTGCCCATAGACCAGGGACAGATCCCAATCCCTCTGCCTGGGTGCCCAGCAAACAGTTTGAGCCAAACAACCGTTTTCGGTAGCCAGAGGACCTAGTCCAGTCCCATGGGGGCTCCACAGCCACCAGTCCACAGTTCATGGGCTTCCACTAGGTACCACATTTTCTTTAACCATTTTTCAGTTGAGGAATATCTAGGTTGGTTCAAGTTTCTGGCTATTATGAATAAAACCATAGTGAACATAGTTGTTCTTGTGGTAGGATGGAGTATCTTTTGGGTATATGAACAAAAGTGGTAAAGTTGGGTCTTGATGTAGATTTATTCCCAATTTTCTGAGAAACCACTATATTGATGTCCATAGTGGCTGTACAAGTTTACACTCCCACCTGCAATCAAGGAGTGTTCTCCTTTTACTCCATCCATAGATATTCTTGCCAACATGAACTGTCACTTGTGTTATTGATCCTAGCCATTTTGACAGGTATAAGATAGAATCTCAAAGTCTTTTTGGTTTGAGTTTCCCTGATGGCTAAGGATGTTGAAAATTTCAAGTATTTCTCCTTCATTTGAGATTCCTCTATTGAGAATTCTCTATTTAAATTGGTACCACATTTTTTAAATTGGGTTGTTTGGTGTGTTGGTGTCTGTTTTCTTGAGTTCTTCACACATTTTGGATATTAGCCCTCTATCAGACATGGAGTTGGTAAAAATCGTTTTCCATTCTGTATCTGCCATTTTGTCATATTGGCAGTGTCCTTTGCCTTACAGAAACTTTACAGTTTCATGATGTCCTATTTATTAATTGTTGATCTTAGTGCCTGTGCTATTGGTGCTCTATTGAGATAGTTGTCTCCTGTGCCAGTGAGTTCAAGGCTATTCTCCATTTTTTTCTTCTATAAGGTTCAGTGTATCTACTTTTATGTTGAGGTCTTTGACCAGAGGAGCTGGATTGTCCTGAGACCCAAGGTAGAACAAAATAAGACTGACAAAAAAGTCAATGAAATGATTCCTAATGATAATATTCTGCTATACTCATAGATCAGTGGCTAGTCCAATTGTCATTAGAGAGGCTTCCTCCAGAAGCTGATGCAAGCAGATGCAGAAACCCACAGCCAAACATCAGGTGGAGCTAGGGAACCTCACAGAGGAGAGAGAAGAAAGACTGTAGGAACCAGAGGTGTGAAGGACACCAAGAGAACATGGCCCAAGGAACCAACTAAGCAGGGCTCATAGGGGCTCACAGAGACAGAAGCAGCAGTCACGCACCCTGCATGGGTCTACATTAAGCCCTCTGCATACATGTTGTGGTTGCTTCAGTTAGAGTTTTTATGGGACTCCTAACAGTGGAAGTAGGGGTGTCGCTGACTCTTTGTCTGATGTTGGGACTCCTTTCCTCCTACTGTGTTGCCTTGTTTAGCCTTGATGTGAGAGTTTGTGCCTAGTATTATTTTATGTTTTTTCCTGTGTTCAGTTGATATCCTTGGGAGGTCTGCTGTTTCCTGAAGAGAAACGGAGGAGGAAGAGGAGTGGGTCTGGTTGGGGGAATGGGAGGAGTGCAGGGAGGGTAGTCAGAATGTAATGCATGAAAGAAGAATAAATAAAAAGAAAAATTATAAATAATGCCATTCACTTTCAAATACTAAAAAAAAAAATTAGCTCACAAACACAATCAATGTATCAATGTGAGAAGTCCCTGCAGGGATGGAGAAGAAAGTAATAATAATTAAAATAGCACAGTCTTAAGATCCTCAAGAGGTCATGAATCAAATCATCTGAATTAATCAGTAACAAACTTAAATAAAAATGAAACAATGTTCAAAAATATATTCATATCTGCATACATAAATATGAAAACCATTCTTATTCTTGAAATTGGGAGATCTGAGAATAAGACTTCTTGAAACTACAAAAGATTTAATGAAATATAATTTCTAGTCATCAAATCTAAACATAAAGTTTTAATTCCCCTACCTGTAACTGTACCCTCATCATTCAGTTCTCATTTTGTGTGTCAAATGATTTGGAAGCATGTTTTACACTAATATTTATTTTTCTCCTTGAATCTGCCTTCCCATCTATCTCTGTTTTACCCTCCCTTTGTGTCTCTGTTTTTATTTCCTTCCCTTTGTCCTTCTCTATATTTCTATTACTTCTTCATATGATTCATTAACTTTTTTGTACTCACCCTTTCTTGTATTTATTTAAATCCTATCCCTTCCCACTAACCACTTACCAGTTAGGTGCATATGTTGCTGTTCTTCTGAGTGGCACTTAGGCTCAAGAGCAAGACATGGCATCTCTTGGTGCTAATTAAGCTATTCATGGAGCTGTATGATGAGGAAGGTATGGGTTTCTGATGATGGCAAAGGGTGGATGGTAGAATTGAAGAGTCTCTCATTAAGAATGTAGATGTTTCCAGAACTGATGTTTGTGGTAGAGGACATCTGGCCATCTCTAATATTCTACACAGTGAATATAAAGACTCATTTATTCTTTGTCACATGCCTCAAAATGGCCCAAATGGATTTTCCATAAAGATATAAATTGTTTACATTTTACTTTATTGCAGACTATTTTTTTCTTACCTCAAATTCTATAGTGGATTGCTTTAAGCCAATAATATAACATGATCAACTGTGTATAAAAGGAGCAAGAACAATCTCTGTACAGATGGTCAGCCACAGGAAGCCAAACACCTGAATGCTTCCCCTGTGGTGAGTGGCAGGAGCTGCCTTGTGGACATTCCTGCTTACCTCAAAATTACTATTATCTCCAAATAAAAATTTATACATCAATGTAGCGAATAGCAAGTTGCTTCTTAAACCTTTGACATAACCAAAATTATAATTTGTTTTGTGTTTATGGAAGTTCTGAAGTTATACTAAATATTGGGCTACTTTATTCTATTGATGATTTTTCATACTTTAATAAGAAAATAAATCAATCTACCCTCTATTATTTGCTTTCAGAAGTAACTAATGAATTGATTGCAAGAACTTCTTAATCATTTACAATGATGCAAAAAACATACAAAGTAACAGTTTCCTTTCTCATCAAATAGCTTACAGAAACCCTTACTCTTTTCTCAACTAGAATAAAAAAATACTCATTTTAACTAAAAACCACAGAAAACATACTGGATAATGTAGATTAAGGAACCTTTGTGATTTTGTGTTGATGTTATTGGGTTTAAGTCCTTTGGACATAAACAGAAATTCCTTTTGGTCATTGTCCTACAAACCTACAACAAAACCTTTCAGATTCAACATTCTGAATCTCACTTTTGCTTTTCAAAGAAAGGTTTTATGGAACATTCCGTATCTTGCTTTTGAACACATTGCCACCAGTGGAGTTAATAATGCCAGCTCCCATGCTACCATCGAAATTATTTTTAAATTAGATTCAAAGTGATTTTAGGAAGAGTGACTTATACTTGGACTGACCAAACTCCTAAAGAAAATGAGGAAATCTACCAACTGGCTAGTCCTGTCTTGTCTATCCTTCCATTCCTTCCTATTTCCATGCCTCTTTACAAATAGTATTTTAAAATGGCCACTCTCTGTATCCTTAGTATAATCTGTTCCTCTAATGTTCTGTTCAATGACATTACCACAGAGAATTTTTTGACATAACATTCTCTGCTTGCACAAACTCCCTTTGGGCAGACTCTGCTTATGTCACAACAGCATGCTAGACAGGTACAGGGCTTGTTATATGTTCCCCAATGAGAACATTAGCTTCTTTTATTCCACACACCATCATAAAATCAAGTCTTGTGGATGAGACAGAATGAATAAATGTTTTAAAAAATGAACTAATGTTCCATAGAGTCTAACAGTTGCCACAAATAAAAATTTTATAGTGATGACTATGACTCATCCGTACTTTATGACAAGAAAAGTTTAGAAACTAAGAAATAATTTCCTTCTGACTTCTTTGTTCTCTATTTTTTATTCTCCCAAGCAAAATAAGTATGTCCCACACTTTCACCATTTTGCTTTGACTTCTCATGAAAGTTCAAAGCTCTGCAGAGTTCCTGTAAGAATTTATGTCTAATTCATACAAATGCTTTTGTCACCTTACCTGGGGAGACCAACATGGAATATTGAGGGCAAAAGCAGTATGATTTTCTTCTTCTAACATCTATTCTTTTAAGTGTGTATTTGTGATAAGTAATGTGATGGTTACTGGTATGTTTGTATGTGGTGGTATTATGTTCCTCAAAATATTGTGTACCCTAATAAACTTATCTTGGGTCAGAGAACAGAAAAGCCACTAGATACTTAGGATAGGCAGTGGTAGCACACGCCTTTAATCCTAGCATTCCAGAGGCAGAAATCCATCTGGGATCTCTGTGAGTTCAAGGCCACAATGGTAACAGCCAGGCATGGTGACACACGCCTTTAATCCCAGGGAGTGATGGTAGAAGGCAGAAAAATATATATAAGGCGGGAGGACCAGGAACTAGAAGCATTTGGCTGGTTAAGCTTTTAGGTTTTGAGCAGCACAGTTCAGCTGAAAGTCATTTGGATATGAGGACCCAGAGGCTTCCAGTCTGAGGAAACAAGATCAGCTGAGAAGTTGGCCAGGTGAGGTTAGCTGTGGCTTGTTCTGTCTCTCTGATCTTCCAGTGTTCACTCCAATACTTGGCTCTGGGTTTGTTTTTATTAATAAAGACTCTTTAAGATTCATGCTACATTTGTAATTGGCTAAAAGAATTCCTTCACTTTGCATCTTTCATCTGGGTCCAAAGAAGGTTAGAAAGGCCCTTGAACCTCTTCTTCAGAAAATCAATTTTGAGAAAGAATTATCTCAATATGCCACTTTAAGCTCAAATTTGCTCTACAGTTTTTGTCAAAGAGAGAACAGATTATCCATAGATGAGTACACATGTAAACTTTGTGCTGTCCCAGAGATGAATGATGAACTTTCAAGGACTTGACAGCAAATGGCAAAATTGGAAGTAAAGGAAGCACTAGCTTCCTAAACTTGACTCTCATGCAAAATCCTTTCCCCACACTGGTTACTTTGCTTTAGTTAGTCTGTTTGAAAATAGTTGTTCCAGTTGGGTGTACACAGGAAGCAGGCTTTGGGAGGAACTTTTATAGGTCAAAAGTTACTCTAGACTCTTTGAAAATAAACAGTAGTTGGGAAGGAGGAAGCAGACTTGAGCAAGCAACAAGGCTGCAGGTATGTGTTGAGCCATTCTTGCATCTCCAGAGTGAGGCCAACTTAATCATAGAGAATGATCTTTTCTGATGTGCTCTTGATTTAGTTTGCAAGCATTTTATTGATTTTTCTACATCTATGTTCATCAAGGAAATTGATCCTGGCCTAATGACTCCTGGGAGTGAAAAGAATAGGATAGGTTGTGGTAAGATATTAAACTGAATGATAAATAAGTACATACATGTGTATTTACATGTATATGCACGTGTATGTTTGAAAGTACATATAAAATTATAGAAACAAAAGGAAATTCTTTCATACATTTATTATACTGTGGTGATATTGTGTTCCCCAAAATATTGTGCACTCTAATAAACTTATCTGGGGTCAGAGAACAGAACAGCCACTAGATATAGAGGCCAGAAAATGACGGCACACACATCTTTAATCCTAGCGTTCCAGAGACAGAGATCATCTGGATCTCTGTGAGTTCAAAGCCACACTGGAAACAGCCAGGCGTGGTAACAAGAGCCTTTAATCCCAGGAAGTGATGGCAGGAAGCAGAAAGGTATATAAGGCCTGAGGACCAGGAACTAGAGCTGGTTAAGCTTTTAGGCTTTGAGTAGCAGTTCAGCTGAGATTCATTCGGGTGAGGACTCAGAGGCTTCCAATCGGAGGAAACAGGATCAGCTGAGGAATTGCAAGGTGAGGAAGTTGTGGCTTGTTCTGCTTCTCTGATCTTCCAGCATTCACCCCAATAACTGGCACTGGGTTGGTTTTTATTAATAAGACCTTTTAAGATTCATGCTACATTATACAAAAGCCATCTTTGATTAAAAATTTCATGATGTAAATTCTTTTTCTTTCATATTTTTAAAATAGTCTATGAAATAAAAATGTATGTGTGTATAATCTTTATCTGTTCCAGTTGCTTTAGGGATATACTTCATGTGGTGATACTGTATGTGCAAGCAGGTGATCCTCTTGTTCTTTTTCCTTCTTAGCTTGTTTATGCTGGAGCATGAAGCAAAAAGAATATGGAGAGTCCTATCATTTGAAAGAAGAAACTGGAATCAATTTCCTATAAAAAGGTAATAAATACTGTAATATTTTCTTTTTCATTACAGGCCATATTTTTTGTCCTAGACAATGTTTGAGTGACAAAGATAAGTGATTGAGTGGGTTTTGCGATGGCTTGATCTACTCTTCCTCCTATTGAATATCATGTGACTTCAGGATTTGACTGTTTCTGATGTTTTAGACAATGGTTTCTTTCTTTCTTTCTTTCTTTCTTTTTATTTATTTATTTATTATTTATTTGTAAGGATGGAGTTATCTACAGTCCTTAAGCCTCAATTAAGATGTCTGTTTTTCTTCATTTAGATTTTATTTTCATCTGTAAGTTTTCATTTGTTTTATATTTATTTGATTCATTTTGTAAACATTTTTTCCAAAGGAGAGATGTTTAATAATAAAATTTGCAAGAATACTGGAATCCACTGGTCTCCACTATATATCTTTGAATTGTTACCTGAAGACAAAGTAATTGCAACTTTTGTGTCCTCTCTTTATCTTCCACTCCTTGAGTATGGCCTTACTTCTTTTATGATAATGTTTTATGCATTGGCTTTTCACATAGTGGGCAATAGTCAACATTGATGCCTTTTCTGATCGATCAAACCAGCTTTCTTTGTTGCTCAGTGGTGACAGAATCAGTGATTTTGTTCACATCACTGTCAGACAAAATATTACTGAAGTTTTAGAAAATGTATTTTCAATTCTATTTTAGACTAATTTGGAGATGGGAAGGAAGCTATAAATATGCATTTTGCAAAGCTTCCTGCCCTAAACTATTAGGTATAGAGGCAAGGTTTTATTGCAATTACTTCAGGAAGTTGCTTGACAATTCACATGCACTTCATGCAGTAAAGTTCAGTGTTTGTAAAGTAAGCAGAAGGAAAATTCTTGGTGAGGAATGAAACTTCCCTGTGCTAGACTTCACCCTGGAGAATTCTCACCCTTTAACTGCCAGTCTGTAGCTTTTATTACCCAGGGATTCATCTTCTATCTTTGAAATTCCTACTTAGATATACCATGTTCAGAAGTGTCTATGAATGAGTGCATTAGTACCATGAATATACATGACAATTTACCAGGACAATTTTTTAATGTATGAGAGCTTCATATATTAGTTCAACAGAAGTACCGTTTCTGTAATGAATATTGAGAAGCAGTAAATGACTTGATAAAAAGAATTGAAAGGGACAGGGTTAACAATTTCTGTGGTACCAGCTTGCTAATCTACCAGTCCATTTTTCCAACAGGCATGATCTAACTAATACATTCTAACTTTTTCTGTTCTTAGTGAACATTTCCTCTCTATATAATTCTCAGGAATTAGGTACTGCTCTATTGTTTTATTTCTTTCTTCATCATTAGCTCTTTTTCTAATAGCTATTGGCCTTTTTTTCTGCAAATATCAGTGGTTTCAGTAAGGTAGAGTTACTTGTTGATGGGCTTTGTGCCACACTATTCTTTTAAGAATACTATCTCCTGCCTTATGTATATTATTCATCCATAAGTAGTTTAGCTGTCATAGAGAGATACTCAATCTTAAATCACAATGTGATTTCATATTTATTTCTCTGTGACCAATTGATAATTAACTTTTTTCACTTGCCAGTTTTATTCTTGCTTGTCTATAGAGACTATAAATGAAGTATTTGGAGAAATCTAAAAAACCAAACCAAACCAAACAAACAAAAAACAACAATTGGAATTTGTGCCATTCCAACCAAATTCCAATCTCAAGGCAAAGTGGGAGAGCAGACATTGAAAACTTTCACCAATTACTCTGATGACCCACAAGTCACTCTGATGAGTCACCAAGGTATATATTTTCTGAAAGGTTAAGAACAGTGTCCAGGTGATTCCTACACTGCGTGATGTATTCCTGTCCTGACCTGAGTTATTCTCACTTCTAAGGGTTGAGAGTGATAGTACTATCACTATGTAACTTCTTCAATCTGCACTGATACAGCACATCCGCAACCATGTAGAATTCTTGTTGGTGGAAACATTCTAAAAGTTAAAAACAAGATCTAATCTTACCATGAATTTACCACTTGCCAGGTGTCAGATAATTTACCCCAGTTATCTTTCCACCTTCTCTCTTAGCAACCATAAATAGTATGCATAATTTTTATCAGCATTTTGTAAAAATGTGAACTGAAACACAGAAAGAACTAGTAGCACTCTAAGTTGTCAAAGCCAATAAATGGCAAACTGAACTTAAAATATCTGAATACTGGAGAAATAGCACAGCTAGGGAAATGTTTGCCTAGCATGCCTATGATTTGGGTTCAATCCCCGGTGCCACACTAACAAACAAAAAAAAATAAGAACAAGAAATATTCTCACAATTCAATTCCAGATTGTATTGTTTTATGGAAAAAGAAGTTTACCCTTTTGGACTTTCCAACAGGTGTGATGTAACCCAGCAATTCTGAGGTGTCCATCATTGTGCTTTGTGCAAATATTAAGTAATATCTGCTGCTGGTCACACTGACACCTTATGGGAAGCAAATTTTCTGTTGAAGCACATGCAGAAGCCAAAGCAACAAGTTTGAAAGATCGATCAGGTCTGCGATCATGAACATAATGGAAAGCCGAACATTGCAAAGGTCCATGGAGTCTAAAGAGGGTTTTTCCTCCTCAGTGTATGAGTTTGCGTGAGTTTCCCTTTATCTTTGAAAATATTCATAACACTGGGGGGTTGGGAGAGCTAAGTCTCATGGTAGAACATGAGTCATTGTTCTTTATTGTGCAGCCTGCAGTCAATAGTTATAACTATGGAAGATGAAAGAAACCAAAGCAAATATGAAACAAAATATTTTTGTTGATTCTTTCCAGAAACACAGTGTGTGTAGATTATCAGTCATTATTAGAAAATTCATGATGGTATTCCTGTTACAAATATAGTCATGGGTAAATAGTGATAAGGTAGCAAACTTCAAGGGAGAGAATCGCCATGAGCAGCAACATTAGAAATAGGACTTTAAAATAAGAAAGAAGAAAGTGTATTTCACTATTGAAGAAACCTTCCATGATAGGCAGGAAGTTTTAAGAAGGTAGTTTACAAAAAAGAGCAGAGGAAGCAGCTTGGAGCACTGGTGGTGGATGGAGGGAGAAGAGGTTTGGTTATTACCTTATTAGACTTCAGTTTACACTGTGATTAACGGGATGTTTACTTACGGTGGTTACGAAGGGCTCTTTCGACATTCAAGGTTTAATGATGAATCTGCCAGTAAAAACCCTCTGAGAAAGCAGCATGTAGGATGTTCATTAGAGAGTGGTTTAGAATCTGATGCTGCAATCCGCTGGACCAACAGAGATACAAAAATGTAGGGTCTATTCCAGCAAGCCTTCAGGATCTCAAAGGGGAGCCTTCACCAATGTTTCTCATACCAGAAAGACTGGACCTTTATTCTTGGGTTGTGGTTCGCAACAGAGTGAAAAAAAAAAAAAACCTGCAAGGATATCAGTGTAGGCCTTTATCTATATCTGTCTGTCTGTCTATCTATCATCTATCTATCTATCTATCTATCTATCTATCTATCTATCCATCTGTATTTATTTAGTTTGCCAGCAGTAGGGATAAATAAATCCTCAGTTTCTCAAATGTGACCTGAGTGGGTGATCACAGTGCTGTTTTTTTTCCCTCTGTTATAACAATGTGTCTGAGCACCAGTATTAATTCAATTAAAAACTTGAGTCCACTAAAGCAGAGTCTCTCAGGATGGAGCTCAGATGACTTATCTGTATAAAAATGATTCACAGTAATTCTGCTGATCATCCAGGTTTGCAAACCACTGATCTAAAGGGCATAAGCTACTCTTACAGAGATTCAGAAGTAATTACTCTTTTCTTCCATAACTATACAGCAATCTCACATAGGATACACTGGTTCTTAATGGGCAGAGCAGAGGGATGAGTGAAGAAATCACATTTCCTAAGCTCTTTACTCAAGGAAAGGGCAGATAGGCATTTTAAGTGTGCTCCACATTATAAAAGAACAAAGGGATTAAGCACAATGGGAAGCCCATTAAATTACTAATGCATTCAGAAGAAATTAAAGGTTATGTTCTGTCGATTACAGAATAGACATAGAGATTCATAAAACTGTGTTAATCTATAAAATGTTCATATAGATACATAATGATCTATCTCAGTGGGCAGATGGAATAAATAAAATTAATTTATGATTTTGCAATGCAGGAATGTCTTTAACTGTTGAAATGGCTGATTTATCTGTGGAATTTTCATTATAATATTTGAGAATAGACAGCTCCAGTTTTTATAGGTTGAAAACATGTGTAACAAGATACTTTATTTGGAACTGGGGACTGTTGCACTGATACTGTCGGGAGGATGACTTATGTTAACTGCTTGCTGAGGAGACTTGTCTCTACATGGTCTTTGCTACTGCATGCTTTGTGGCAGCACTCTCACTCCCCAAGCTGCTACTTTAAATATCTATAGGTATTTTCTCCAGAAATGTGATTTCCATTTTCTCCATTTTCTTACCCTTCCTTGTGGATTTCCAGTGGTGTGGTAAAGACTTTGATAGACTAGAATCTATCAGAATGAAGTCATTGCTGAATCAAGAAAGGAGCCCCTACCTGTAAAAATAACAAGAGACTGGCAGCCATTTGTCTCAGGCCTGGGATCACTGGGACTTGCACACAAGGATACTTTGCAATTCTGGAAAGCTGAACAATTCCAGAAGAGTAGCGCTTATGGCCAGGCCAGTTGCTTTATGGAATACTCCAAATCAGATTTCCGTGCAGTGGGAGGAAACAGTTTTTGAAGCATATGTAAAGTTTCCTGTCTGGAATAGGTAGGAGTCAAGATTTTAGTATTTTGACAAAATCTATGCAGGACTTAGAGCATTTCTCTTGTGGGAGCTTCAACTCCTTACCTGAAATCAACCTTCCTCCTCAAAGTACAGTACCCCCCCCCCCTTTTAAATGCAGCTGGAGTGAGTAGGAGGTCATTTTGAAATCATCAACACTGAATAAAATTAAAGTACTTAAGGACTCCTGAATTCAGCCTTGAGCAGCCTCTGAATCCCCATAAATGAGGTGAAGGCAGTTAAAAAGATTTTGCAAAATGCTCTCTGAAGTACTTTCTCACACATGAAGACAACACTTTGAAAAGATAGAATTTGTTTAGTAATCATTGACATGTAGGGCACCAGAATACAAGTGATCTTATTTTTAAGAAAAGGATTATGAAGCCTTCCTGTGCTATTTATGTGAGGCATGCTTGGAAAAGATGCTCACACTTTCTTTTAGGAAGGTAGTTATCACAAGGCTGGTTGGTAGAATAAAGAATATATAAACAATTTTTGTGAACTTAAAGTCTTTTAGAAAATTACTTTTACCATATTTCTAAGTCTGGTGTTAAGAAGACTCAATGAAAATATTTAGAAGACTAGGACTTTTATATAAATTGATAACATTAGAAAACAGGCAAGGAAATCTAATGATCTCAGGATGACCCTCAACTTGTCTTCCTTTTCCTTTACTTTATGATATTACAAAGTCTGGAGAGATTCTAGTTTGAATTTTGAATTAAGGTCTCTTCTTGGGCAGGTGATATGTGGGAAGAGGCAGTCTATGAAGAGCAGTCACAGTGACCCACAATGCCCGGTCATCCACATCATGACAAGGGCAAACAACTCATATTCTACAGTGTACTGTTGGCTGAGCTATAATGTTCTGGTGGCTCAGAGCATTAAACACATTTTCAAGTCAAAGTGTGTTTACTGGAATGTAACCCCATTGTCAGTTGAAGAGAAGCTACGGTCTTGAAATTACTATAGTCACTGTCTTTGTCACGGTCAACATTTTAAGATGCTCTTGTACAAGATGAGCCTTGTGGTGTCCTTCTAAATCACATTTCAATATCAGTTTATATAGCCTATATATGGATACACACTAATGAACAAAGGCTCAGAGAAAGAATTCCAGCCATCCCATCTTGGTTGTTGCAAATGCAAGGGACCTTCACAAGGTTAAACAAGTTCTTAGTTTGAGCATCTAGCATTGTATCTTGGCAAAAGAAAGACAAGTGTTGATCTCAGGTTAACTGGTGTCAATAGGTATATGCCCCTGAGGACACCAGGACAGAAAAGGTGGTGAGTAGACTTTTGTCCCATCACATATAGTTTGGTCCCATTAGAATGATAATTCTCCAAACAAACAAGCAAATAAAAGGAGGCTTTTCAATGCTCACCACTCCCTGAATTTTCTATGGAGCAGCACATCTCTGATATCTTTAAAATCCCAGTGGACATGAAACTAACGACACTCTGAGAAATGGTAGAAATTGTGACTAAGAACAGATATTTTTGAAATAAGTCTCTCTCTGAGTCACTTGGGTACACAAGAACTAAAAACATGGCTGCCACCTGGGAATTCACTTAGTGAATCAAGTTTTCCCAGAGTGCAGTGTTGCTTCCAAGCTCCCAGAAAGTGGCCACTAGTTATAGGATCTGGAGGCTGTGCTTCTGTGTATGACATTCTTTCCTGGAACTCTGATCTTGCCAGGGAGTCAGGAGAGGAAATTCCTGTGTACATAGTGTTCTTTGAAGTACAAGAGATCTCAAAGATTTTCAATGGGTTAATGATACACTGAAAAATTCCATCCATACCTTGCATAAAGTGGTTTGGCTGAAATAGTTGTTTGTATTTAGTCTTAGACTAAAATGCTCCCATTCTTTTTGATGTAATATGAATTTCCCTATACTGCAGTTAATTTTTTGAATTGCAAAATAGGCTCTAGATTTTTTTTTTGTATTCAGAAAACAGTTATTATCATCCACATACATATCCCAGGTCTGATGAACAACAGGGAGCTTTATATTCATTTTTCTACTAAGCACTAAAAAAAAAAAATGGAAATCTCTATCTAGATAATTGCGATTTTAAAAGTTGCAGTATGCCTGGGATGCAAGACTAAATCTTAGCTGGAAAATGTGATTGTAAGAATCACCATTCACATTTTAATAATTTTTTTGCTGTAGTCATTAAGTTACAAGTCATTTGGGAGCAGAGAGTTTTCCAGCTTTATAAACATTAACAGTTTGAGAAAGCTAGTATTAGGAGATGAGAGAAAACCATGAGAGATGACAGCCTTATGCAATGGCAGGTGTTTCTGGTAGAGTTTTAGTTTTAGGTTCTAGTCTCTTTACTTATCTGGTACACTCAGTTGATTGTGAGTATCCCCACATATTTCTCTGTCTTGGCAATTTATCTTTGCATTGCTTTGTCACTGGTATAAATAATTTCTTCTTTCTTTAAGCTGAAATAATCTGCAGGAGAGAATGAGGCATTGCATCATAGGTACACACAATAATTTAGGAGTATAACTATAATTAGTGAGATGACTAGCTAGTAAAATGTGTGAAGAATAAATACAGGATGAGAATATGGCTAGTTGGCACTAAGAGAATGGAAATGACAGAATGGAACCAAGAGAGACAGATAACAGAAAAAATATTTGGCAAGTATTACACATTTTTAAAAAAAGTATTTACATGAGTCCTAGTGAGGATTCAGACTAGAAAGAACAGACTTGACAACTGAACTGGATTAACAAAATAATTCCATTTCCATAACTCTTAAGAAAAAGACTAAGAACTTGATAGATAACTAATGGAAACAGCAAAGACCAAAATAAACAGCATTCCCTGTAATATAAGTAATCTTTAATTTTGCTACATTGGTCTCTGTGTATGCATTTGATGAAAAAAGTGAGTACGCCCTCCCCACATATTATTTTTAGTCTTTGCTTTAGATTTCCAAGTGAAAGTTTGTGAGGATTAGAATGGAAGCTAAAGACAGTTCTCTTGAGAAATTTTATTTTTTAATGCAAACCAATTTAGTTCTACACAATACAGTATTAGACGAGGTATTTCTATTTCAGTGAAGGTGTTGGGAAGGCAGAGACTTTGTGGTAAATAGCTTCAGTCACTGTAAGTCCTAGCTGAAGGACAGCACACACATTTATGTGGGATGGAAAGCACCATTAGTCACACATCCATCTTTTCAGTGACTGAGAGAACAATCCCCATTAGCAACATCAGTTTTGAATAATAAGGGGTAAAATGTATGTATGTCCTTGGAGGTTCAATAATACTGAACACAATACATGTGGAATTTGTAGGTTCCCAGGAAAATTAATTACCCCTTTCACACACTACAATTTGATAGAATATTCCATTTCTTTCTAGCAAGGCATATTACACTATATTCTCATGACCACAACACATAAATAAGAAAAGGAACTGAAAGAGAAAGCATGTAGAAACCAATTAACACTACATACATAAGTAATTTCTATAAATGAACAGATGAAGGAAGGAAGAAATGTTTTCTACTATGACCTTGGAGTAATGTGTCTCCTATATGGTACACAGGAGTCCTGTAGTACTTTTAGTTAAGGCTGTGGACTCTGGCTTTGTTTTTGTTTTTCTTGTTTATAGTTTGTTTGTTTTCATTTGTTTGCTTTGTTTTGAATTTTATTTTTTTTGAGATAGGTTTTCTATGTGTAGCCCTGGCTGTCCTAGAACTTGCTCTATAGACCAGACGGACTTCAAATTCAGAGATCCTCCTGCCTCTGCCTGCTGAGTACTGGGACTATGGTTTTGGGGAGCATGGATTCACCACTTGTTGGCAATGTAGTTCAAATTCATGTTGCTTGTGTAATTAATATATACACATATAGTAATATGTACACACATATGTTTATGTGCTATATCCTAAAGTCATTTATTTTGTGCCTAGGCAGCTTCCATGACTATGGAAGTCCATTGACCCACCAGAGAAGCTTAGTCTAGAAGCGGGGGAGGGGAATTTACATAACTGAGACTGAAATTCAGTGGATAGAGGGAGTCAGTGGATAAAGCCGTCTGTCTTTCAATGACCATATAACAGACAGTTGTAAGAACTGATCTCAGCAAACTTGTAATCCCCATTCACATTGCTTTCCTTCTTTTCCTGCCTCCCTCTTCCCCTATTTCCTTCCTCATTCCTGCAAGCACCTTTCTAATACAGTAATTACATCAGGGTTCTTTTCTCTGGCTGTTTTCAAAGGATCTTAAACTGACATAGTAGTGCTTTGCCTATTAATCTCACTGATATTTCTATGTGAGTATGGAGACAAAATAAAATTCTTCAAGCTGAAGGAGAACTAGAGATGACTACAAAACCAAGAAATTTTAACTCATAGTAATGGGTCTATTTCACTTTGTATTTTATATTTATGCAAAATTGTAGCTCACATAAGTATTGACAAATGAATCAGTCATTAAGAATTTTCTGAATCACAGAAAACCAATTACTCTTATCACTTTATGTATGTTTATATTATTCATAAGTGTGTAATCATCACCTCTGTAAATCAACACCATCCCTCAATTAAATAGACTAAATCAAAGAAATTGGTAGGATGAATGAGTTTATTCAAAACAAGGATAGCAATTTCTAAGGTCTGATTTCAATGCACTAAATATCTTAGTGTGAGAAGCTGTATTTATTCATAAATGTCACACATCATTTAAATTTTCATTTTGTGGGAAATTTTGTTAAGGAATATGTGAAAGAAGTTAATACCTAAAATGGACACAATAAAATTATTCCTCATGAAGGGCTTAGGAGATGGCTCAGTCAGTAGTGTGCTTACTGAACAAGCATGATTCGGGATCCCCTACAACTTCACAAAAAGCCAGGTGTATTGGTACACATCTGTAATCCCAGCACTGGGGAACTGGAAAAAGTGGAGAAAATCCTTGGGCTTACTGGCCAGCCAGTCCTGCTGAGTCAGTGAGTTTAAGATCAGTGAGAAATCCAATCTAAAAAATAAGGTGGAGAATATTTGAGCACAACATTTGACATTGTCCACTGGCCTCCGTACACGTATGCATGCACATGAAGATGCAGTCGTCACGAGTTCAATGCTATCAACTTCTTTTATTATATGTCCTAAAAGTTGCAATTAGTAACAAAAAAGAATTTGGAAGAAAAGTCTGCTCGACTTACATAAATACATTAAAATACTAGGAAACCACATAAGTCATGTTCAAAGGTAATTGTTGAAAATATTTTTCTAAAATGAAAGTTTTTATAATGGAGGAAAATTCTAGAATAAGATTGCATATTTTTAACTTAAAAATAACTGCTGATATTAGATGAAATTCAGATAGCTATAAAATTAACCACTTAAGAGCAGAAAAGTGAAGGAGATTTGCTACAGTCACCATGCTGTGCAACCTCCACGTCTGTGCAGCTCCAAAGCATTTCATCAGGAAATGTGACAGGAAAGCTGGATCCTCCCACATGCCCCAGGCAACCAATTTGCACCTTTTCTTCACCAATTCTTCTTTTCTATGCAGTGCTTTATCACCATTTCTTTAAAGAGGCAGACCTGAAAGTTAAATGAAGTGTAATGTGCAAGGAAAAGTCTATAATTTCTTATCTTAGCTCCTGGGGAAAATGTATGTTCAGACTGAAGATTTTAAAGATAAATGTAACTTATGGATGCATATATAAGAACTAAGCTTCCAATAATAGCTTTACATTTTTTCATTAAAAATTATTTTATTGTAGTAGGAAAACATCCCATGAGAACATTCCTATCAAAAACTTCTAGGTGTATAATACATGTTGATTGACTCCAGTGACAATGTTGCCCTAGCAGATTTGTAGAGATTAATAATATTATCTAAGTGAAGGTGATTTATTCTTCCTAGAATAGTATCTCCCAGTTTCACCCATGCTGCCACATAGTGTAGAGTCTCCTACTTGGTTAATGTTCCCCAGTTCTCCACTGTACATTGTTCCATTTTAGGCATTCTCCTGCAAACTAGAACACAGAGATGTTTGCACATCTTAAATATTGTGACTAGTAGTGCTACAGTAATCCCATCTGAGATCTTGATTCAATCTTTTGGATAAATTCTCACTGGTGCAATTGCAAATTATAGAGTAATTCTATTTTCATATGTTTAGAAACCTCAATTCTGTTTTTCCACAGTAGCTATATCATTTCACAAGTCCATCAGTAGTTTGCAAAGATTTCAATTTCTTTGAATATTTTACTAACACTTTTTGTCATCTATCTTTTTCTGATAATAGCCATTCTGACGAGTGTGAGGATGAATCTTACTGTGGTTTTGATTTACATTTCCCCAGACACAACTGATAATGAATATTTTTGCACATACCTGTTGGTCTTTTCTATGGCTTCTTTGGAGATATAATACTTAGACTTTTTTTTAAATCAGGTTGTTAGGTGGTTTATTTTCTCTTGAGTTATAGCAGTTTGCCATGTATCTAAGAGATTAACCCCTTAATCGACACATGGTATACACATATTTCCTCTCTTAGTGCAGGTTGCCATTTAACTCTGATTAATGTTTCCTTTGTTGTACAGAAAGTTTTAGTTTAATATAATCTTACTAGTGATTTTGTTGTCATACTTATGAAATTTTATTAATCCACAGAAATAAAAATAAGTCATCTGTGTTTTATATCGTTGTGATAAGGACAGCATTAAAATATGCTTTCACAAACCACGCCCGCACACTTAACTGCCATACAAGGAAGTTTTGGGGGCTAACAATATTGAAGTAGACAATAACTTGAGTGAGCCTTGCAGAGAGTATACTCTCTACATGCATGCCTTCACTGCACAGTGAGTGACTTCCAAAAGTGTGACAGTCCAGTTGCTCAATAGAATGGAATCTCTTCTGTGAAAAGTTAAATTCAACTAAAATTAAAATAGTTCTTTCTTTCCCTCCTGTCCAGGAGCCGCCTACCAGGCCAGAATATGACCATTTGTCCACACAGCTTAGACTTTTTGATGGAACTTCATTGGCCCAAATGGTCCTGGCCAACTGCTGGTGCCATGAGGCTCTATGAAGAGCTACACTGTGGGTGGAACCTGGATGGGACCAGGGCCTTGTGCTCAGTGGCTTGCAGGCTTGCAGCCTGGCAAGACAGGCTTTCTGGAAGGCTGACATGAAGCAGGTTTTTCAGGAACTGAGGGAGACTCTTGAATTCTGCTGTCCTCCTTATGGACAAGAAGCGTTCCAGCTGAGGACTCACACCTCATCATCCATCTCTGATCTTGTCATCTTTGATATAGCACCTGTTATAGTTTAGTGGTGTTGGTTTTATTGGGAAAAGGGAAGTGGAAAGGTATAGAGATCTGCCTCTGGGGAGGAGCAGCAGGAAAGAGATGAATGGTCAGAACTCGCTTTTAAAGGGGGCTTAGTGCATGGGCACAGAGACTATGCAGCCAGAAGCCTGTGCAGAGACTACGTGGTGGTGACATAGCACATGAGCATTGACTTAATAGTGATACAGCGATCGTAGGACCCTGGACTGGCCAAGTAGCTGCCTGAATGTTAGCAAGTACATGTACATAGGGGGTGCTTTTAGTGGGTGCAGGTAAGAACCCTGAGGGCGGGCCAGCATAATGTCTGAATGCTAACAGTACCAACAACTCCTTCCTAATAAGCAGACTCTTTGAATTTTGTAGAAAAAAAAAAAACAATGGTAAACATTTATATCAGGGTTAGTTCTCATTAGTTCTCAGTAGAAGCTAGTGTGGAGACCAGAATAGAGACCAGAAATTATAGGCAAGATTCCTGGTTGGTGTAGTGCAGAGTCAGTCAATGTGAACGGGACTCCAAAGAGTAGCTCTACATCTGTAAGTACTAGTAGGCTCTGGGTGTTCACAGAAGTTGCTCACAGACTGAAGCTCTGCTTTGTTTAACATTTTAAACATTTCCCGAACTTTTGAGATTATGCAGATTTTGAAGTTTAGTAGTTGATCTCAGTAACTGTGACAGGGGTTCTGGTAAGATAATGTGAGTATTCCTGAAAAAGGACAGGAATTCCTCACATTCTCACATCTGGTGTCTGATGAGGTCACACACTCTCTAGATATATAGCAAAATGCATATTATTCACATGGCAGCCTATGCTCATGTTTGGAATCATTTTAAATCATGTAACAGTATGAAAATACTGTGAAAAATTATTATGCCAGAAAACTGGATAATTTGATAAAAATGGGTAAATTGCTACAAACACACAATCCATTAAGACTAAATCTTGTAGGAAAAGAATGTGTAGGTATTCTGTAATAAAAGTGAAATAAGCCATATAAAACTTCTCAACAACAGTTTCCAGAGTGTAGTCTCTCCAAAAATATTCTTCATTTGAATGTTACTGAAAGTCAATTATATTGAAGAAAAATTTTCTTTATTAGGAAATGTAATTATCAAGGAATATTTAAGAGAGAAAAAAATGTTAATTTGGAAATTTTACTATTATATTTCAAAAAGTTTCATAGTGGCCAAAATTTTTACTTAACCCATAATTAACATTGAATGTAGTTGAAAAGTACCAATAAAGAATCAATAGAACATGCAATTGCATGCTTATTTGGAAGCAATGTGTATTTACAAATGTGAAGTGATCATTACAATTATATATAAATGTTGGTTTGTGGTAAGCAATTAGAGAAGTGAGGCTTCAGTTTGGGAGCTATTCATATTTTTAAGGTAACATGCTCTTATATTATGCCTACTTGAAAACATCAGTGGTCTTATGAAGCTCAGTTATTATCAGTGTATACTGTAATTCAAAAATTCACACTATATTGATTCATAGTTTGTACTCAAGTGATTGAATTATTTCTTTTATTTGGTCAACCTTGGTCAACCATTTACGACTTCTGGTAACACAGTATGGATTTTTCTGCATTTCTATACTGATGCTAAATATATTACCCTAAGCCAACTGTGAAGAGATTGCATCAGTTGGCTATAAAAAACAATCACATCTCTGTGACATCACAGGGAAAAGATGTTACTTTGTCCATCCATTAGGCCTTTTAGGTCATCTGATTTGTAGAAAAGCAACAAACTATTTACTATTTATTCCGCAGTTTACAGTGTCAGGTAAATGTTATATCTATATCTTTTTTATCTTCATTTCTTATTTACAGCGTGGCATCTTATATAATTACTAAAAGAATAATGTATTAGTATACATGTAGGGTTTATTTCAGCTAACTTATTTCTTCCTGAGTACAGAAGATGAAAGGTATCTTGCTTATGTGTATTAAAGAGCTCCAAAATAATATCTAGAATCCAGTGAAACCAAAGAAAAGAGGCAGCAGATGAGGTCTGTACTGAGTGTGTGCAATAAGAGGGTGCATTATTTGGGGAATTCAGATGAAATTTTAAAATTTTTGAGTAAGTATTTTTATTTAAAAATATGCCTAAGGATTTTACACTTGATCTTAGCCAAAAGGCCGAGAAGCGATGCCTAAGGATTTTAATAATTTCCCTTAAAAATAAATTCTCTGCATCCCAAAACATTTGTTTCCTAGCACTCAACAATTAAATTATTTGTTTGCTCTGCTATCATTTAGCATCTATTGATCAATCTATCTAGCTACTTACCTATCTGTCTATCATCTATCTATCACCTATCTGTAGTCTACTTAATCCACTAAATTATATGGGTAACATAAGCCAGATTAATATTGCTTATTATCTTTCTTCAATATGTCCTATGTTGAAGTTAATTTGAAAAATCTTTTTTTTAATGTTGGCCCATGGCACACTTGGACACCAATATACATGGTCATTGTTGTAGAATATTATTTTAAGGTGTGTTACCTTTGTTTATGCTCTGGAACATTTGTTTAATGATGCAAAGATGTGTGTGATTAAATAAAATTCATCTCAGGTCACGAGGCTGAGTCAGCAACTAGCTGACAGGAAGTGGTAGGGAGGAGCCATGTGGAGATGGGCTTTTAAGGAGGGGTGAGGAGAATCAGGAGGGCTTTTTGGAGGATGCAAGCAAGGAAAGGAGGTGAGCTACTTGCTATTCAGCCTCTATGAGGAGCAGAATTCTGCCTTAACCTTTGTATCTTGAGTTCCTTAGAGGGACATAGATTTAGATAAGCTTCCTTTGTAGTTTTGAAAGAGTCAGTGCCTGAGGTAACAGAATTCCCTCCTGGCAACTATGGCACTTGCAGCCTAACTGCTGCTGGTAGCAGCAGACTTGCTGTTGCTATTTTGGACAGCCTTGGCTTAAAAGGCAGCAACAACTAAAAAAACCAAAAAGGACAACAGGTCATTTCAGGTGTAAGTCTACAATATAAATTTTAAGATCACTTCAGACATTGTCTTCACCCTTACAGTAATAGTAGCTACAACATAATCAATCACCTAAGATTTGTAAAGATATAAATTGAGCTTAAGGTTTTTCAGATCTATTACTCAATAAAACTACTTTGAATTCTAATTTGTTTTTAAAATGTACAGAGTATAATTTCTTGTTTGGTAAGTAAAAATTTTGGTTTATATAAAATTTCACTGAAATTTATTACTATATGTTTTAGTTTTCAGTTGTCACTTGCTCATATTTAAATTAAAGAGTGAGTTCCTTGAAATAACAGTTATCATAGATAGTTGTGCATTTAATATATTTATCTTTTAGATAATGGTGGACATAAACAAAGACACATCTCATGTAATGAATTTGATATGGATGGCACCATAACATGTTTACTAAACTAAGAAACAACTAAATTAGAAAAAGCTGAAATACTTTCGGAACTTTTTACATATAGCTCCATGTCTTGAGTTCAGTTTATTGTTTAAAATGAACTTCAAGCAGGTACACAGATGCCTTTGTAATAGAATATAGAACACATGGAATCCTTTACCATACTTAAACATAGATATCACACTGAAATGTTAATAACAACTTTACCTTGTTCTTGACATACTAAAATGATCTTTTACTTACAAAATGAACACATTAAATTCATGCAAGTAAAGAATACTAAGAATATTAATACGGACTTGTTTCATTTCTAATACTTGATCACTAGAATCTTTAAACCTCTACCACTCTCCTCCCATTCTGTTGCACACCGCAGCATGTCCATTACACCTTGGTGGTACTGCTGGAACTTGGTGGTAACTCAATCATGAAAGCCCTGACCTAGCCATTGTGATCTTCACTCAGCCTTAAGGTATTCACTAACACTCTAACCCCATGGTAGCCTCCTTTCTCTGCTTTTGCCATCAATTTTAAACCTATTGTAAGGCTGTGTGTGCTCCATGAAAGCTTCATTGTATAAGTGGTTATTCATTTTGTACTGCCTTGGTTTGGATGTGCCAGTTTAGATATTCAAACCAAATGTTTGGGGGCCATGTGTTCTTTATCTCTTGAAAGTAGGTACAGTAAGCTCATGATTTCAATGAAGAAGCACACTGAAACTGGTCAGTATGGGCACCGTGTAGATATGCAAGAAATACCTTCTGACCCAAAGACACTAAGCATAGAAAATGTCAATTACATGCAGCTAGGATATGTTTAATTTGGAATACAAAGCTCAACATTATATATAAGACAAAATGAAAATATAGATGTAAATTTAAAATAAAGTGGTTCTTTGGAGTATTTATATAAAGTATAGACACAGAGAGTTTGTTGCTGAAAGGTTTTACTTGTGAATACTAGCTACTTAACTACTTAAATAAATCTAGGTGTTAGAAAATCTCTAAGCATCCATGACGGGGAACTAGGAAAACATTTTCTATCTGCTAAAACTGTAAGAAATCTAAACCTCTTTGTGATGACACATATTTCACTTTGTTTTATTGTCTACTGTGTGTTGTCACTTCATCCATCAAGTCTTTTAGCTCAGCATTCAGTCATTGCTTGACAGATATATGAATATGTATCTAAACTTGTTCTATTTCTCTGTCTCTGTCTCTGTCTTTCTCCTTCTTTCTCTATTTCTCTTTGTCTCTGGTTGTCCTTCACACACACACACACACACACACACACACACACACACACACTCACTCACCAAGTTTTACTCAACAACTAACAGTATGCTACTATTATCTATCGACCATGTCTGCAATGTTGAATAGGTTGGATGTGGTGTGAGTCTTGGTATTATATTACAATGTATTATCATAAATTGATAGGTAAGTTTATAATTAAAATACTTTGTGATACATGCTAATCTAAGAAAGAACATTTTTAAAAAGTACCAGGTCAAATGTAGTAATTGTGAAATGCTCTTTTCTGAAAAGAGGTTGAGAAAGAAAATGTCAGTAGCAGTGAGCATTCCATGTAAAGGTGACATCATCAGTAAGACTCAGGGAAGTGTGTCTCTTTCCTAACAGCTCACACATTGATAAACATAAAAAAGAAAAAAAAATGATGCATAAAGTGGGTTTCTTTTAGAAGGATAAATAAGGGTAGAGTTATTATTTCTAATGTGGGTAGGGAAATTCAAACTGTATCCCAAATTATAAAGTAGTATGAGGGCTGCTTAGTCTTTGTCAACTTGACACAAGTTAGAGTAAATTGAGAAGAGAGAACTTCAGTTGAGGAGTTTCCTTCATTACATTGGTCTGTGGAGCATTTCTTGATTAGTGATTGGTGAGAGAGGGCCCAGCCCACTGCTGGGGATGCCACACTTGGGCAGGTTAGTCCTCGGTTGTATACGAAATCTAGCTGAGCAATACATGCTGATGAAGGCAGGAAGACACCCTACCCCGTGGTCTCTTCTTCAGGTCCTGCCTTCAGGTCCTGCCTTCAGCTCCTGCCCTAACTCCTTTCAAAGATGGACTGTGACATCACAGTGTGAGTCAAACAAACACTTTCCTACTTTCAGAGGCTTTGGGTCAGTGTTTTGTCATAACAACGTAAAGACTGACCAATACAGTATGCATTAGTTTGCTTTACTTTTTGTTAATACAAATACATTAGGCATGCAGAGTTTACAAAGAGCTTCACATGTGTCACAATTCTGGAGACTCAAGGTCATTGCTTTGAAATAAGCTTGGGTCTAGTGAAGATCTCATTGCTGATGGCAGGAACATGTAGAAGATTACATCACCAAATAGGAATCGAGATGATGGCTCAGTTTAGGCTCACTCATAAGGCCTCAGTCTTTCCAAAACATACAGGTGTCATCAGAACTTTTCTAATCCTTTTTAGGGATATTTCCCCAGAAACCCTAAAAGTCCACATTTGACACTCAAAGGTCAAGCCTCCAACACATCATGGGGGAAACAATCTTTGTTGAAACCTAATTGTGGCAGTACTAAAAGAACATTAAAATTGCTTCTTATATTTAACAATTTCTTTATTGAATCTTTGGGAATTTCACATCATGTACCCCAATTTGGCTTCCCTCCCAGTCCCTCCATATCCTCCCCTCCCCCTGCAATAGCTCCCCAAATGAAAATTAAAAAAAAATCTAACCAAACCAATCAGAACAAGCAAAAAAACCAAACAAACAAAATCAAAAAGAAAAACAAACAACAGCAACAAAATAACAAAATAAACCATACCTCTTTACTCCTCCGTCTTTCCTGCCTCTTCAACACCTCTTCATTCTTTCTGGTGACATTGGGAGCTGCAGTGTGTCACACAGCATACTTTTTTGTCCAATCAGCTTTCTTGCAAATGTTATTGCAATGAGTCATTGGTCTGGTTCAAGGCCTCTGGTTTCTGATACACCATCATTCCTGGATCCTAATGGAAACTCCTCTCAATGATTCCTAGGCCACCCCAACTCATGGAGATCCTGCAGTTATCATACCACAAGACCAGTTTCTTCACGAGCTCCAGAAGGTCCTAGATGGGTTAGATATTAGGGTGGGCCAAATCCAGGCCCAGCTGTGGACCTTGGTGGTGGTAGAACTGGTCAATGAGAGCCAACCCTTTTAGGCAAGGAATGGAGCCAGCTCCCCTATGCTCATGCCACTCCTCTACCAGTGGTGAGAGGTTAGACCATCTTCCTGATTATGGGAGTGGAGGGTGAGGGTGAGGAGGTCCTTTCCCATGAGAGTCAGGGCAAGCTCTTTTGCTGCAGCATCTATTGAGGGGCAGGGCCATGTGAAAGGCCAGGGCCAGCTTAGCATGGTCCCATAATTTCATCACTCATGGTTCCCATGGCTCCCTGAGGCTACACAGTGTAGTTTGAAAGTTTTCCTGCCTGGCCCACAGTCAGGACAAATCTCTCTCACCTGCCAGTCCCACAGCCGCTCAAACCCAACCAAGTAAACACAGAGACTTATATTGGTTACAAACTGTATGGCCGTGGCAGGCTTCTTGCTAACTGTTCTTACAGCTTAAATTAATCCATTTCCATTAATCTATACCTTGCCACATGGCTCATGGCTTACCGGCATCTTTACATGCTGTTTCTCATCATGGCAGCTGGCAGTGTCTTTCTGACTCAGCCTTCCACTTCCCAGTTTTTTCTCCTCCTTGTCCCGCCTATACTTCCTGCCTGGCCACTGACCAATCAGCAATTTATTTATTGACCAATCAGCAACACATTTGACATACAGACCATCCCACAGCAACACAGGCCACAGATATCAACATAGACCCCAGCTGCAGAGGGACCATGGACTCTTGGCAGCAACTGGGGCTCAGACAACATCCTGGCTCCAGGTAGAAACACATACCACTCAGATCACATTGCCTCTGGACATCAACAAGGCCATGGGTTGCAGTGCTGACCCTGAGCTTCCGTGTAACCTTTGGTGCAGTACAGACTCAGGTTGTAGAATGAACAACCCAGACATGGTCCTCCACAGCAGCCGCGTGTGGATGTCACCATTGTCCCAGGTGGAAGTGAAAGCCAGACAGATCAGCATGGCCCTAGCAGCAGTGTGGCCCTTAGACACTACCATGCCCCAGATCTTGGACATACATATGGTCTTTGATGGTAACAGGAACCTCAGACATCAATGTAGCTATTTGTAGCCATTTGTAGTTTTTTTGGTCCTGCCTGGCCCACAGTCAGGACAAATCTCTCTCACCTGCCAGTCCCATAGCCACTCAGACCCAACCAAGTAAACACACAGAGACTTATATTATTTATAAACTGCATGGCCATGGCAGGCTTCTAGCTAGCTGTTCTTATACCTTAAATTAACCCATTTTTATTCATCTATAAGTTGCCACATGGCTTGTGGTTTACCAGTATCTTAACATGTTGCTTCTCATGGCACAGCTGGCAGTGTCTTCTCACTCAGCCTTCCTGTTCCCAGAATTCTCTTCTCTGTTTGTCCCACCTATACTTCTTGCCTGGCTACTGGCCAATGAGCATTTTATTTATACAGAGCGATAGCCACAGCACTTCCCCTTTTCTTTTTTTTTTTTCAAAAAGGAAGGGTATAACTTTTACATAGTAAAATTACATATAACAAAACAATTATCAAGCAAGAATAACAGTTACAATATCTAGTCTATTTGGCAAAATTAAACAAGATATCCTATTTATCCTATATTTGTGAGTCTAAGGTTTTATATCTATCTTATCTTTTATCATAACTAAGGAAAATTATAACTATCTAGTCTTTAACTACATCAAAGACCTCCGAAGGATATAATATTACCTGAGAAATGGGAGACAGACACAAGCAACTTTTGGGAGTCTTGCTAGAGTAGACAGAGACAGCTGGCAGCCTGAACAGTCATCCAAAGTTCTTCTGTAAAGTTGGGGCATCTGTCTTCAGCCTACAGGTCTAGAGTCTCCCTGTCATTTTTTTTTTCTGTGTCCTGTAGAATGTCTGGCAGTTTCCTCTGCAAAGCAGGAACCTGAAGGACCATTTTGCCAAGCAATGTTCAGTGGTCACCTTCCTATGGGTCCTGCATGTCCAGTCAATCAAGCAGTCCAGGCAAGAGCAGTTTCTTGCCCAAATGGCTATTTTTTGTCAAGAAGAAGATAAACTCTATATAGAGTGTCTTCAATGCCTATCCTCCTCTCTGAAGTAAATCCAGTGCTGCCAGGAGCAGACATGTCTCACTATCCAGAAAGTCTAAATTTTTAAAAATATTTTAAATGCCATATTCTGTAGGTCTTTGAAGTGTTTGAAGATTGCTTATCTACCTGAAATATATCTATGTATACCTAGAAAACTTAACATGACTATAAGTTGGACTATCATAGAAGACTATTTATCTGTATTTCTTAATTATCCATTACAATCTAAATGAGTTACATAAACATAATACCTCAAACGAGAATAGAAATATATATATACAGTATATATATATACAGTAAAACAAAATTAAGTTTAAACTTGTATCAATAAACAAAAATCCATAGCAATGTAAAACATTGTAAACAAGTTGCTCTTTAAAAGTAGATTTAATAATCTACCCTTTCATCCTACCAAATCTATATCATATCTCTCTTTTTTTTTAGAAAGAGATTGAATTTATATTTAACCTGTTTTAAATAAAAATATTGTGGGTTTTTTTTTTTTTTTTTGTCCCACACCAGAGGGCTCTTTTGATATGGGAAACAAGAATCTCTTAACCTTTCTTTTTTAATAGTATGTTTGGGTTTAGAGAAAGAGTGAGCCAATTCCATCTCTAAAGCCAGCTTGGTATATTTGGGAATTTGGGTGTAGATTTTTTACTACTTTCTGTTGGAAGGGGGCAATGTATCTTATGGGGACACAAAGAAAATTTTAGGATTATGGAGTATTCCATGAGGGTGTATCGTTTGAGCCAGTTGCCTTGAAATCGTTTTGGATGTTGGATCATCTGGGCCATGGTGTCATTAGAGACCTTTTAAGGGGTCTTGGCTGGTCAAACTTGATATATCTTAATCTGGAACAAATCTATAGTCTCTTGTTTTCTGTGGAAACAAAAGCAGAGCCTCCTTTTTAAAGCAACATATCCTTAGATCCAAATTTTGAAGTCAAGGTATCTTTAAAATATACATATTTGCTTAACTCAACACCTTTTATAATTAAAATTTTTGTAGTTAAAAATCCCAAAGACAACATAATCTAGATTTTTTGTGTAATATCTATCTTTATGTGGCTTATTTTTTATATTACTTTTACTGTCTCTTTAAAGACTTTATTTTTAAAATCTATTTTTATATAACTATATATATTTTTTTCTTTTAAGCCTACGTATATTTTCACACAAATTGTAAAGCATTTAAAGTTTTATTCCATTTGAGTCTGTCTTATTTTGAATCTATTGTTTTAAACTGCAGTATTTGTAAGACTGGCTAGTAGCTCATGGCTCCGCCCACCTCAGCTTCCCAACATTGTTGTGGTACATTTACCACCAGCTCTGGGAGCCATCAACTCTCAGAAACAGTGGGTCTATGCTTTTATCAAAGCAGTGTGTAGCCCAGAAATCTCTCTCTTCTTTTTAAAACTAGCAAAAATTATATTTAACACACATTATAGTGCTCAGCTTAGAGACACCTCTGTGTAACATAGCATAGGTCAAGCCCGCATGCCACAAAGAACCCGCCATAAGTAGTTCAAACCTGCAGGCTGCCACTAACTTGAGAGAGACAACTAGGAAGATGTTTTTAGTTCTGTTTTAGAATCTTTTTTTTTAGGTTTTAGTTGGAAACTCTTGCCCCACATTGGGCGCCATTTGTAGCTGGAGTTTTCTCCAGTCCTGCCTGGCCCACAGTCAGAAAAATCTCTCTCACCTGCCAGTTCCATAGCCATTCAGACCCAACCAAGTAAACACACAGAGACTTATATTATTTATAAATTGTATGGCCGTGGCAGGCTTCTAACTAGCTGTTCTTATACCTTAAATTAACCCATTTTTATTAATCTATAAGTTGCCATGTGGCTTGTGGCTTACTGGTATCTTAACCTGTTGCTTCTCATCATGGCAGCTGGCAGCATATCTCTGACTCAGCTTTCCTGTTCCCAGAATTCTCTTCTCTGTTTGTCCCACCTATACTTCTTGCCTGGCTACTGGCCAATTAGCATTTTATTTATACAGAGAGATATCCACAGCACATCAACACAAACCCTTGCTACAGAAGGTCTGTGAACCTAGACATGGCCCTCAGCTTCACCTCTGACCTGGACATCACCATGGCATCTGGTAGCAATACAGGCCACTCAGATTTGCATGGCTCCAGTTGTGGCATGTCCCTCTGCCACCAACATGGATTCAGGTGGCTGACTGGATCCCAGGCATCCACATGGCTATCAGTGGCAACATGGGCCAAGGGCTTCAACACAGTCCCTGATTGCCAATCGGACTACTGACACAGACATGGTCCTTGGTAGCAGCCTGAGTCTAGATGGCACCATAGCCCCAGGTGATGGTGCAGGCCACTCAGACCAGCATAGGCCCATGGCAGCTCACTCCTCAGACACCAACATGGCCCCAGCTGGCAACCCAGACCTGGGGAATCCAAATGACCCTCCTGGCAATAGGAACCAAGGACATCAACACAAACCCTGGCACATGGCCCTCATAAGAGTCTATAAGGGTTAATAAACTGGGGGGGGGGGGATAGACAGGAAGAGGATATTGAAAGCTCACCATTAGAGAAGCATGTATTAAACCATCAGGAAGGGGCAATATTCTCTTTCAATTTACCATACTAGATCTCACTGGGAAAAGAAAGTTTAACATTGCAATGTGTGAAAATTAATCCAGACATCCTAAGTAGAAGACATTCTAGGCTTGTCAATAAATGTGACAAAGAAACTAAAAAAGGACTGTCCCCAAAGATACAAAACAAAGAAGACCTGGACACTTTTCAAAGTAAGTGAAATGTGAATTTTAAAAAGAGAAGTGCTGGGCGGTGGTGGCGCATGCCTTTAATCCCAGCACTTGGGAGACAGAGGCAGGTGGACCTCTGTGAGTTGGAGGCCAGCCTGGTCTACAGAATGAGTTCCAGGAAAGGCAAAAAGCTACACAGAGAAACCCTGTCTCTAAATAAATAAATAGATAAATAGATAAATAGATAAATAAATAAATAAATAAATAAATAAATAAATAAATAAATAGGAAAACAAACTTAAAAAAGAACTAAAGAATCTTCCATGCCTTGGCTCTTTCCTCTGCTTGGTTGGCCAGGAATGATGATGTCATTCATCATCTCCACATCAGCTTCTGGGTTAAATGTTTCAGAAATGCTAACAGCATCAGGAGGACATTTCTTCTTCTCTTAAGATCAGTAATGGCTAATTTTTCTATGGTGAGGGAACAAATGTGGAATTCTAAAGAGATGTTGCTCCATACAGATTATACTGTTTATTGCTTTCAGATGTCAAAAAAGATTAAAGTGGACTACCACCAAGTCACAAAATGAATCACGAAAGAACACAGACATGTCAATCTTAATGTCAGGCAGCTCCACAACAGATCAGCCCCCTTAGGAAATAGATTCTGGTTAGAAAACCACAAAACAAACACACAGAGGTTGTTGCACCAGGAGACTTTGTTTCTCTGTTTAAGGGGATTATAACATGCAATCAGCAAATTTATGATGTGAAATCTTTAGTTTCCATTTTCCTTTCATTTGATTGTCTGTGAGCTTGAATTTATATCTTCTATTAGTATGAAAAGTGCCGTAAGACTGGGCAAAGCCACTTTAGCCTGAGGCCCCTTCAGCAATACATCTGAATTTCCAGATACCGAGGCTTTAAAATGGATGTGAAAAGAGAACTGAAGGCAAAAGAGAAAGCATATGTAAGTCAGATAAAGGCTTTAACAGACACAAAGTAGATTCATTTATAATGCTAGGAAAGAAGGTAGACTACTACATGGAACATGTTTCATACGCAATAAAATCAAGGAGTAAAATCAATTTCCTAAAAAATTTGACAATTTTTATGTTCATTTTTAATAAGAAAATTAACTTTAAAATTTGACAAAAGCTTAAAGATAGAATTACATTATCAAGGTAAATTTCTACCAGGCACCAAATTTTGTAATTCAATTCCATCTCTAGAGTGAACAAAATAAGCAGAATGAAATAGGACAAAATCTTAAAACTATTGAATGAATTACTTTTGATGTAAAATGAAATTCATGTATCAGTGGATTTTTAAAAAATGATTGGGATAACTTCAGTGTACTTTGAAGAGTAAATCTAGATCACATATCAAGTGAAGTTCAGCTGGACTGAAGTCCTTAAAGAATAACATACACTGTGTGTCTTCTGGCCTTGGTATGTATGACAGGGGAATTAGATTATTCTTAATGTGAAATTAATGATGGGGGACCTCCACACAGTACCCCAAACCCAAACATGTATCCAGAAGTTTCTCCTATCCTGCCTGGCCTTGTGGTTGAGATAAATCTCTCCCACCCATATGTTGCAGCCACTTGTAAAATAATCACTCAGAGGCTTGATATTATCTTCAAACTGTATGGCCTCTGACAGGCCTCTTGCTATCTAGCTCTTATATCTTAAATTAACCCATTTCTATTAATCTATGTTTTGTCACGTGTTCTGTGGCTTATGATCTCCTTCGGTGGCTGCTGGTGTCTCTTCAGACTTCACCTTTCTCTTTCCTGTCTTTATTCTTTCATACCTACCTCCAAGCTGCCTTGCCATAAGCCAAAGCAGCTTATTCATTAGCCAATAGGAACAATATATATTCACAGCATACAGGAAGACATCCCACAGCACAAACACACAGAATGAATGACCACATAATAAACTTTAGCATGGCAAGTTAAAAAATTCAAAGTATAATTTGTCAAACATCATTAGTAATAATTGAAATGGAACATTGAACATAGGTCGTTAATATTTTTATTACAAGAAAATATACTAATGTATTAATAACTTATGAAATAAAAACAAAAATAATTTTAAAATGATATTTTTAAAATTAGCAAAATATATAGTCCTTTCAAATGTAAATTTATAATAATTAAACTGAACTGAAGAGAGATATTAGTGACTAAGTGAAATACAAATACATTAAATGATTCATTTTGTTACTAATTCATATGTTTTATTGATTATACATTTTAATTGAACTTTATCTTTACCCAACTGACAATTTTACTGTCGTTTTTTTAACTAAACAAATGAAAACAAGAATATTTTTAATATTTTAGTTGCCACCAGAATATTAAGCATTAAAATATAACTGGAAATAACACATCTTGATTTCTACAAGGATTAAGATAAAAGAACAGTGTAGTTGGAAGTATCACTATGTCCTGCCTGGCCCATGGTGTGGACAAATCTCTCTCACCCACAGCCCCAAAGCTGCTTATAAAATAATCACTCCGAAGCTTATATTAATTATAACTGCTCAGCCATTATCTTAAGCTTATTACTGACTAGCTCTTATACTTAAATTAACCCATAATTCTTATCTATGTTTAGCCACATGGCTTGGTACCTTTTCTCAGTTCTGCCTTGTCATCTTGCTTCCTCTGTGTCTGGCTGACGACTCCTGACTCTGCTCTTATTCTTCCCAGAATTCTCCTAGTCTGCTTGCTCCACCTATACTTCCTGCCTGACTACGACCAATCAGGCTTTTATTAAACCAGTATACAAAAGCATCATCCCACAGCAGAACAGCGATAAAAATAAAATAAAAATAATGCACATTTAAATTTTTTTTTATATACAGCTATGTGCTGCAATCAGGCTATTCCATACTTTGAAGATACTCTGCACTGTACAAATTTAAGGCTATGCTGAGCCAGCCATGCCCTGTGCTAGCCCTGGGAGATTGGACTCTGCCCCTCACTGGCAGCTGCAGCAGTAGAGCTGGCCCTGAAACCTGCAAGGCCCTAGAAGAGCTGGTCCCACCACTCATGGAAGAGCTGGCCCCACACTCATCTGAGGGGGGGTGGTCTCTGCTGAGGCCCAGATTGACCAACTCAGCTACCGCCCAGGCCCATATCCAGTGTTTTGTGTTGACCCACCCCAACATCTTCCTTATCTATGACTTGCTGGAGTGTGTGAAGAAACTGGTCCTGAAGAACCATTGCCACAGGATCTTCATTACTTGGGGAAACAGGATATCTAAGTGGAGTTTCAGGGAGGGTTCAGTATTGATGGTGGACCAAAAGCCAGAGGCCTTGAAGCAGACCAACAACTCATTACAATGAACATTTGCAGATAAAGTTGTTTGGACAAAAGGGTATACTACATGACACAAGGCAGTTCCCGAAGCGGTGACTGAGATGCAGGAAAGAAAGAAGAGTGAAGGTTTTTGCTTCTTTTTAATTAATATTTTTATTTTATTGTTTTATTTTCTTTGCAAGGGGATATGCTGCAAGGGCGAAGGGCAGATACGGAAGAACTGGGAAATGACTGGAACTCAGGTTCATCATGTGGAATTCCCAAAGAATCAATAAAACAATTATGTTTAAAAAAATTCTGGTTTAATTATCAAGAACCTCAATAATTTATCAGCTTAAATAACAGATGAATAAGAGCTTTAACAACACCTTATTTATAAAATACTGAAAATGTAAAATCACACAAAAAGTTAAAAAAAATCTAAACAAACACAGAAACAAGCAATGCTCCATCACAATATGAAATTCATTCCACATGATCCTTATCTTCTGGTCCCAACATCACACCAATGTGGGGACACTGTGTTAATGATTCAGATTATAAATCTTCAGGTGGGAGTATTTTGAAACATATCAGCTGCCATGCATTAATGTTTAAAAGCCACTGAATGTATACATATCAACTCATTCTATTTTTTTTTTTTGTATTTCCCTTTCTCTATAGATCATAGCCAAAAAGATGGGCCAGGAAAGCTATAATTGTTGGAATCAGCATGATGACATGTTTTCTTAATGACTTATGTGAACATGAAGCGCAACCTTAAAGACATCAACATGTAGTTCATATAATGCAGTTGACCTTCTGCTTGCCCTTTGGCTCTCTTATCTCTTTAGGAAAAAACAAAACAAAGTAGAGTCATGGACAACTAAGGGCAGACTTCTGAAGAGAAGGATGACGTGACAGTGGGAAGAGACTGGGGAGAAGAACAAGATTTAAAAGGGGTGAGGGTGTTTGGTTATGCTAAGGGAAAGGCAGGGAAGCTCGATGTGATACTTTTTCCTCCAAGTTAAGTCTTCCTGAAATTTAATAGGCAGGTGACAAAGTTGGAATCTCATCAAAATATATTGTGTTTGAGGTGAAGCTTAAGATTCAACAATTTTAAAAAGCTCCCAGACTCCTAGGGGATAAAGGGGCTCTTTGTCTGTGGACAACATTCACACACACACACACACACACACACACACACACACACACACACACAGAGAGAGAGAGAGAGAGAGAGAGAGACAGAGAGAGAGACAGAGAGAGAGAGGCATGAGAGAGAGAGACAGTGAGAGAGAGACAGAGACAGGAAGAGATTAAACCAGTTTTTTCTCAGTCCTAAGAGACCTGCCTCAGCACCAGCTGCTTTCCTAAGCACATTCCCAGGCAAAAGGGTTTAGAGGCCTGTGTAAGTAAACAGCTGGCTGCAAGACTGCATTAATAGAGGTTCTGAGAGCACCATGACTACATGAACACCCAGAGAAATAACATAACTCAACCTGAGTAAATACTGAGGTGTATTGGCTGAGACTGAAGCTTATCTTTTGCTTAAAACATCTTCCTTAGGATCATCACAATATAAAGGTACTAAAACCTCAGCATATTAAATGCTTCAGTAAAATGCCACCTGCACACACATCCACACAGCGTAGATTCTAGAAATTTCAATGCTCTCTATCAGTATAAAACGCTACTGCTGCTCCCAGTTAGAAACACCTCCTGTTCCAAATACAAGGACAATGCCTCTAATAATCTACTGGCAGCGTGAAGACAGGCTCCCTCTCCATTTGATCACAGCCACAGGAGCAAGAATAAGAAGTGCAAAGAAAGGAATAACAATCCCATCAGGGAAGAAATATGCCATCCTGCCAAGCACTACTGCCCTCCCCCAACAAGAGCCCAAGGTAGTAATAGGATATGGGGAGATAACTTGAAAACTTGAGTGAACAATACACATACAATAATTCTCCAAGGCACACCTCAGCATAAGAAAATTCAGCCCAGGATCTGGGGAGTCTTAGTTGAAGGACTTGTGGCTTGTAAGCATGATAATCTGAGTTCAGATTCCCAGAATCTACCTAAGCACAAGCTAGCTGCTAAGCCTCTGTGTGGTAATCAGGACACTAAAGAGACAGAGACAGGGTGGTCCCAAGGGCCTCAAGGCCATCCAGTATAGCTAAATAAGTGAGCTCTCAGTGTAGTGAGAGCCTATCTCAAAATGTAAGGTAGAGAACAGTAGAGGAAGGCACCTGACATTGACTTCTGGCCTCTACATGCATGTGCAAGCATGTGTACAAATACATACACAGAGAATGAGAGGGAGGGATGCAAGGAGGGCTAGAGGGAAGAAGAGGGAGGGAGGGTGAGGAGGCAGAGAAGGGAGAGAGAGAGAGAGAGAGAGAGAGAGAGAGAGAGAGAGAGAGAGAGAGAGAGAGAGAGAGAGAGAGAGAGAGAGAACAGGAGACCCTCTGACTGATAGTGCCACAGGAGATTTTATGATCCCCTTATCTCTGAATCTGGCCTCCAGGCTGCTTTCAGAATCGTGTCATAAATCTAATCTTTATTTAAAGCTGCAACATGAAGGTGATTAGATCAAGAAAGTGTAGGAAATAACTCCCTAAAGGAATGGAAGAGAAACCCCTGAAAGATGACTGTCAGTGTGTTGGCCACTGCTGCTTTCTTATACCTGCCTCAAAGCTGAGTGTTGGCAGATTCCGCTTCTCTGTCACCAGCAGCGTCTACACACAGAAGTTAGACCTTGTTGCAGTCCATCAGGCAGAGAACAAAAAGGCCCTTGTATCTCAGCACCCAGATCTTCCCCCACCAGAAAGTCCTCACCCTCCCCATCACAGACAAACGGTCTTCTTCCCAGGATCCAGACTGTCCGTCTACCCTTTGCTGTGAAACTTAACCAAGTCCAGAAGGAGAAGCCAGAAACAAAGAACAAATGGCTGCCTAGGACTATGGCACAAGCAGAAGTAAATTGCAAGGGGTCTAGGTGGAAAAGGACAGACATTAGAGTAGCTGAGGAGTGAGGAGGAGTGAGGAGGGCTTGGTGCTAGGAAACCAAGGTGTTGTGAGTGGATAGTCCAGCTGGTGGTCTGCTTGCATGTATTATGATTTATTCCACAGAAAACCATGAAGTAGCACTCGACAACAAATGTTTAATGATTTCTCATTCTTCCTAACTGCTATTCTTTCTCAAACTTTAGGTTCAATATTATTTAATATCTATCATCACTGTGACATCTCTGAATATTTCTATTTTCTCCAGCTGTTACTAAGAACTCTTGTTACATCATGTTTAAAGGTTTCATTAGGATTTTAATCTGTTAGTCCAAGCTCTTTCCAATATCTCTCTCCCACCCTTTTTCATCCTTGCTTTTCTCTTTTCTAGCTGGGATCTGATTTTCAAAATCACCAAGGCGCCTCTTCCTTGTTCTTGCATCTTGACTGTTTGGTACAACTGACTACTCCCTCCTTTTTCATCAATATCTTCTTGGCTTCACTGATTACTTCCTGTGTTTACTGCAGTCTAACTGGTCCTTTTGTCTCTAATTTTGGGGTTCCTCTTTCATGCTCAAGTTCTAAATACTGTTATGATACAGGGAATGTTTCTAAGGTACACAGTGAGGAATGGGAACTATTTCTTCACACTAACCAACCGTATCTGCTCCCTGTCTCCGCTGTTCTTGTCGTCTGTTTTCACTCTAGCTACAGAGTGTTATTTGGGTCTTTCAGAAATGATTATATCTAATCTTTCCCAGGACTTTTGCACCAGCTGTTCCCTCTGCCTGGGAATTGTTAATTCTCAGAACTTAAAATATCATCAAGGGAGGCTTCCTCTATGATTTGAATACTAGATTCTTCAACCTCAGCTACTTCCTACTTACTTTTCTTCCTGGCTTTTCAAATCATCATTTATTACCCTCTGGAGTCACAGTCATCTGTCTTTACTAAAAGACTGACAGTTGAGGATAGTGAATCTCATGTCTTGCTCACCAATGTGGGAAGGAGCACGATGTGCTGAGGGTGAGTACATAGAATAATCTTCTGAATAGACTAAGACAACACTACAGACATTTTTACTAAATAACCCACTCTTACAAATGAAAGTAACAGAATTGAGGGCAGTGATCTTGTGGACTAGTCACTCATGTTTACATTTAGATTCTATTATATCAAAAATATTTCAGCAACACACCAATTTAGTATATGAAAGAGAGTATTCCTGGGTTAACGACTATGACTCATTAATTAGTCAAGAACTTTACATAATGTGGCAACTTACATTCATAGCAGTAATATTTGACTATGAGTAAAAATTCATATGTACATGGTTTTTAATTATATTTATGCTATTCTGAGTTGTTTCAATTTATTATTTAGTGATACCGGGCTAATTTAATTAATAAACATATTAATATGTATTTAATTAATGTCAGTCAATTAAAATAGCAAAGATTTTAAAGATATGACCAGGTGTCATTTGAAACACTTCTATAATTTCCAGTCACAAATAAGAACATCAATGTGAAACTTTGTACATATGTACCTCAGAAGAAGAATAGAAAGTATTCTTTGGTGATATTGTATTTGCGTTTTAAGTGAGGTAAAAGCTGACTATCATCAACATTTATGTCTTGGTTACATTTTCATTGTTATGATAAGACACCATGATCAAAGCAACTTACAGGGAAAAAAAGAGCATATTGGGGCTTACAGCTCAGAGGCTGAGTTCATGACCATCATTGTTGCAGGTTATTTGATCACACTATGTAAAGATGTGTCTCTGTTTTACCTCATCTGTCTAAGGCACCTTCTGATTGGCTTAATAAAGAGCTAACCAGCCAATAGCTAGGCAGAAGAGTATAGACAGGACTGCTGGGTAGAGAGAGGAACTTGGGGGAAGAATCTTAGAGGTAGTGATTCAACAGCAAGATGCAGAGGAAGTCAGATATACAGTATGGGGGAGAGGTAACAAGCCACGTGGCAGAATGTAGATTAATATAAATGGCTTAATTTAAGTTATAAGAGGCAGTTGAGGACAAACCTAAGCTAAGGCCAAGCTTTCATAACTACTAATAAGTCTCTTTGTCATTATTTGGGAGCTGGTGGTCCAAAGAATGACCTGTTACACATCAAGTGTTGGAGCAGACAGCAGGCAGTCAGGCATGGTGCTGGAGAAGTAGCTGAGAGCTTCTATCCTGAGCTACAAGCAGGAGGCAGAGAAAAATAACTAGAAATAGCATGGGTGTTTTTAACTGAAATTCAAGGGACGTATCTCCAACTAGGTCACACCTCCTAATTCTTCCAAAACAGTTCCAACAGGGGATCCCTACATTGAAATATATGAGCATATGGGTCATTCTCCTTCAAACAACCACAATGTATAATCTCATTTATACTACGCAAGTATCTTAGGTTGACATACAAACCTGCAATATATAAAGGTTATATGAGTTTTATGGAAGTACAAATAGTAATTTAAACTGTATGCAGAAAAGATTTGAATCTACTATATTGCCTAGGTAAACACACAGGAAAACTACACTTAAATTTCTTAGTTTCCCTTTCCTGTATCTTTAAATAGTATCTAGCAGTATCTAGTAAATATTTTGCATATCATGTATCAACTACAAAGTATAATTCAGATCTATAAAAGGTACATGACTTTAGAGAGAAGTTATTCTACCTACCGACTCGAGGTTCCCAGAATCAAACTAAAGGATTATACTAATTTGATGGCATATGCTCCTGGCTGCTGAGGGAGATCCTATCTCTCCTTGTGTACTTCCCTATCAGAGCTAGGCCTCCTGCCATCTGCACATTGTCAATTTTCAGCCGGCCTGCTTTCACAACTGCTTCTCTGAGTATAGCCTCAACCAGGAGATGTTACAAGTAACACTGAGGCTCCCTGAGAGATTCCTCTAATCTGGCTGCCATGGCAAGCAACACTGAGACTCTCTGACCTGCCCTATTTCCTTCATAATAGGATTTAGGTTTTACTAATAGTTTCTATCTTAAGATGTCATTCCTCCCTGCACTGCCCTGCAAGTGCTGTGACATGCCAAGAGTGGGGTTTCTTTCCAGTTACTGTGAGGTCTGTGAGCTTGCCCTGAATACAGAACTGCCCAATTTGTCTGTTTTTCCTTTGGAAGCAATTTCTGCTCCTTTCGTTGGACCAGGACACTGCTTGGCAGAGGAGGTTTCACAAAATACCTTGCATCACCACTCTTATTCTGTTTAATTCAGCAATCCTCTCGGCCCCCTCATAGGTCTGCAAAAGCCACATTATTTATTATTAGTTTGTGTGAGTGAACATCTGCTTTTAACGTTTCCATGGAGTTCAACGGACAACTTTGGGGAGTTGATTCTTTCTTTCTACCATGGGCCCAGGCCTCAAACTCAGGTCATTGCAGGCAAGCACCTTTATCAAGTTAGATTCTTCACTGGCTTCCTTTGTGTGCAAAACTCTTCCTCTATATCTTTAGAATATAATCTATTGTTTTTTCATATTCTAACTCTCTACCCACTCAAAGGGAGGTAGCCTTCAACCTATCATCTTTGGCACCTGATATTTTGGTACCTACGTCTAGGTATCTGATATTTTCTCTTAAGAAATTTTGCAGGGCCTTTGCTGCTTTTATATCTATATTTCAGTGTCAATATCTTCTCCCTTTTACTTCTTTTTGTTTTTAAATAAATTGTATTCTTTTTTGAGAAATTTATTTTTTCTTTTATTTACTTAGTTTTTATTATTTGTCAGTTTCATACCTTGCTATAATGAATTTCATTTCCTCTGCATTTGTCCCTATATACCTGTCAACACCCACTGTAATCCTGAACTAATCCCCTTCCTATTTCCATGTCTTATTGTGTGTTGTTCATAGAGTTTAATTAGAGTTTCTTGCCCAAGGATGTGTGGAAGGTTGTTTAATGGAATGAGGATACTTAATAGTAGCTATAACACCGAAGAAAAGGACAGCACATCCTCCAACAGCTTCAAGTGGCCAAGAGGAGGATTACTGTCTAGAATATATAAAGTATTCAATTTTTAATTTTACTTTTCAGAGTGTATCTTTCTTGCATCCATTATTTTGAAAGTTACATATAATTTATCTGGGTTTAGTATTCAAGCATCACTTTATTTTGATTTTTCTCCATATCATAAGAAGAATGCTTAATATTTGAGTTTGTTTACTTCTATTCTAATATAAGTCCTTAGTCCTCTAAGGGATGTTTAGCTGTATGTCACATTTTGATATATAACACTCATTATCAGCCTATTGCAAAGGTTTTTGCCATTTTCTGCTGTAGTGACTACATTAACACACAAGCTATTAGGTATACCAGTTTTGTATTTTATGTGGTTTTGTTTCTTATTATTAATGACTCTTTTTTATTACATTTTAGCCAGATAATGTAATCCATATAAAGCCAATACTTCGAAATATGCTGACACATACTCTGTGGCAATTACACGTTATTTAATATAAATGTTTTGTGTGATCTTGAGATGGATTGCTGGCTGTGGTGTTTTATGTGAGCCCATTGTGTTAAGCATATAATTTGTGCTGGTCAAAGACATTAGATCCTTATGTCCTTAATAGTCACTTGTTTTTGAATGGTTACAACAATTAGGGAATGATGTATGCTAATATCTTCTATCATGAACTTGGATTCATCAGTGTTTCCTTTGAGTTTTGTCAATACATACATTATTTGAATATACAAGAAATATACTTGCCCCCAGTATAATATAAGCTTTTCTCTAAGAAGTTAGTTGTGGACAGAGTTTATATTTGCTTTGCCAATATATTTCTAGAACTATCTCTACCTTATTATTTTGTCATAAATTTTGGTTTAGTGACCAAAGATTATCTGTGTTTTATCATTAAATAATATTACTAGAGGTACTTTTCAACTTAGAGACAGGGCCTCTGTGTAGAGCACATGTTGCTTTATACCTCATTATTCTCCTGCTTGAACTTCTCAGGTGATGGGATTACAGGAACGCTATACCCTGGAAGAGACTCTTTAGTTTTTATAAGTATATTTAACATAATGACATTTCTTTTTATGTGTGATAATATTTCTACTTCCATTCGTCTCTTAATTTTTGTATTATTTAAAAGACATTTGTTGCAAATAGTTTGGTATTTATAGGGCTGGAACTAACTGAAGTGTGTTCATATTGTATATACCTTCATGTTGTATCATTTTTCTATTTCAATATATGCTCTATGTCTCTGTTTACCCTTATTTATTTGGTGAACATTTTAAAATTAATTTTATTTGGTTGGTTTTCCACTTATTCTTGTTTTTTTGACATATTTAGAGTTATTTATTTATTTATTTATTATGATTATCTTAGACATTATAAGTGTACCAACTATGACACAAAGACTATACTTTCAGCCTTCAAAACTGAAGGAAAGTGAATGTTAACATTCTTATAGTATTATGCACAAATTTTTGCTGCCATATTTTGTGATTGTATTTTGACATGATTTTCTTAATCTTAGTACATGAATAGCACTGGCACCATTATGGGCATTTTAGGTATGTTCTGACAGTTACTTTACTTGACTTTTCTTCCTATTCCTATTCTTTCAGTTTTATTGGTGAGAATATATCATTAGGATAGTTAAATTAATTTATGTGTGTGCTGTACATTCTCTCTGCTATTATATAGACTACTAGTTTGGGGCTTCCCAAGCAAAAATAAATTAGAATAAATGAACTTACTACATAAATAGCAAGTCTTCAAAAATCATGGTTCTAATAACAATTGTGTAGACATTCTGATCTCCCCAAAATCATAGTAGTTTCTTAAGCTGTGAGTTGTGAGTTGCATGTAACAAATATAAGAAAACCAGAGTGTCTGTTTCCTCTATCTAGTGGCTGAATGGTTTCATGACTTCGAGCTTTCACATCAGCCCAGTACTCTGCTCACATTATTTCGTCCTTGTTTCTTTACAAATCTAACTTCCTAGAACTTTGCTGTTGTTTATTCTAATAGTTATTCAGTGTTTCTTCTCAGGTTGTTCTCTTCTAGGAATACTCAAGCTTTGTTCAATGACTTTCACTAGACAGGTTCTAAACCCTGGTTAATTTCATGTCTGTACTACCAGAAGTCTCACTGGATATGAGGGCAGTTGTCAGATCCATGCAACAACTATGAACATATATGATATCTGAGATTCATTGCTTTTTATAATTCATAAAAAGAAGACTATAGATTGCAACATAGATAAAAGTAAATTAACAATTTTCATAGAATATGAATGCCATATAAAATCTTTTTCTTCAATCTCAAAGCACACAATGACTCCCAGAATTAGTTCCTAATTTAGCACTATTTCCAGGATATCTCTTGAGTCTTTTGGTCTCATGCTAAGATCCTCAGTGACTCATGTCTCCTGTCACGGATCTAGTGTTCAGAAGTTTAGTGACTTTACACTTTAATTCAGATCATGAAGGTTGGTGTGATCTGAGGTGCACCTTTAACTTATACCTGTGGTTAAGTTCTGATTTGGAAGTATTTCAAATGGGACTGTAAAAACTCATGATTTTCATTAAGGTTCAAACTCCACTCAGATTTGCAAAACAAATAAACGCTTTTCAACTCAAGAACTCTATAATTATTGGTTAAAAATATGTATCAAATTAAAAAGTCTTCCTGATTTTCATTTGACTCCTATTCCTCTCCAGATTATGGTCCGTTTTCCTAACACCCTCCTTCAGTGAGGATTAATCTCACGTGTTTGCTGTAACCACTGTTACTTGGCTTTCATCTCTGAAAGTCAGTTTGCCTTGTTAATTTTTAACTGAGCAGGCATTTTCTCTAGGAACTTTAAGAAAATTGTCCCACTACATTCTGACTTTTCCAGCATTGTTGATCAGAAGATATCACCAGCTTAGTTACACTACTTTATGTGTTTCTGAAGGTATGTAAGTTGCCAATGGGATTATATTTATGAAGAATGACTTTGAAGTTTGACAAATTTATTCTAAAAAGAATAAGTTTTAAAACCTGATCAGAGGCTCATTATTATATTTTTGGGTGAAAGATTATCCCCAATTTGGGAATTGCATGTATCTTCACTTTAAGAATAATAAGACATGCTGCCCTTTCTAGAAATGTAAAACTATTCAAGAAAGATAAAATGAAAATCAACAGTCACATTGCTTGTAAGAGGTATTTTATGTATTTTGTACAATGATTTAAAAACTGTTTTAAAATGGATTTGCATCATGCTGCTTTTCCTGGATGAAAGATCTTTAAGCAGTGGCTTAAAAGATGATGGGAAATGAAATATAAGAGGGAGAGATGACCTTTCCAGGGAGACAGAGCAGCTTGGAGACAGCAGTATGAAACAGCAGGTTTTTAGAAACTCAATGTAGTATGGCTGGAATGCAGAAAGCTTGTCAGAGAAAGGGAAAGGGAGACGCCGAAAAATTATGCAGGAGCTAAATAAAGTACAGGACTGTTTCTGCCTGCTACACAGTTTAAATTATCACCTCCATCACAGTAATCACTTAATGCTAAGAGAGCAACATAATACTTATATTTCAGAACAAATGAGTTCATTAGCATTATCATCATGAAATCCAGGTATTGGTGGCAACATCTGTTGCAGTTCTTAGGGAAAAGTTTGGGCAAGTACTTCATAATGGCCCTACGTCAAGACATCACATGATCTTTGAGCAAATCTGCTTATCATTTTCAGAGATGCTTTCTCTATTGAAAATATTTCAAATAACATTTAACTTGAATGAATGAGATATCTCACAGTTGTGTGCTTCCCTGGACACAGAAGTACATTACTTGCACAGTGAGACAACAGTCTTCATCTTTAGCAGTACTCTGTAAAACAAGAGATTAGGATCTGCCATTCCCTCCTACAAGGATGGGTGTTGGGGGGGAGAGCCTGGAGGGGTAGGAGGAGGGAAGAGGGGGAACCTGTGATTGGTATGGAAAATGAATAAAAATTTCTTTTTAAAAAGAATAAAAAATGTAAACATCTGCAAATAAGTTTCATGTTTATATTCATGAATAGGAAGACAGCATATTAAAACAATAACTCAAAATTGATGAATAAACAATACCATTCAGATTGTAAAAAAAAAAAAAAGTTTAGGATCTGCTCAGGCTCTAGCACACTGGGTTCTGCCTTAAATCCTCAAGACTATGGTGGTCTCTGGATCAGAATATACCTTGTCCACCATTTTAGTAACTTGAGTGATCTACTCTGGCCCTATGGCTGCACCAGGTTGTGAAGCAAGGCTGTGACTTATATGCCACAGCTTACCCGGGTTTGAGCCATGTCTTGTCTCTATTGCTTTCATGACATAGGATACACTTGAGTGAAGTCTGAAAATAGTCCCTTAAAGAAAAATTTCTTTGCTTTGCTGCTATAAGCCTTACTGTGACACATTCAAAATTACAATAATAATTATTATAAAAAGAAGTAGTGATTTGAGTAGCTTGGCTTCTGTACAATAAATTAGGCAACAATTATGTGCCAAATGACCAGAGCATCAAAAAAAAAGATTTAACATTGACAAACTGGAAAATGATGGCTGTCAGATTAGTAACACCATTTTTATTTGTCCCTAAAGAGCAGATTTTCTCATCTCCTTTAAGATTAAGAAAACTTCTGCTGTTGAGTGTATTGACCAACAGATAATCACAGGAGGTGATGTGACCACTCCATTACTAGTTTCATTTCAAGGTCCCACTAGTGACTGGGTGTTTTCATATCCTGAGTAAAATGCAGAATAGTGCAATGGGCTCCCATGAGCTCATCATGGAGTCCTGAGGGTGAATGCCAAGGCTTACATAGATGAGGCACATTCACTTTGTGACCCACATACACAAGAAATACAATTCTATTGTATAATCCACTTCACTTTTCATCTGAATATATTTTGATAATAAACAAGAATAAAAATTATCACTTGAACCCAAGTAATACCAGCTTTTTACTGTTCTGGTCATTTTTAAACTTCAGAGTATTACCAATACATGAATATCCTTAAGCAAAGACCTCATAGTTTTCTATTATATAAAAAAAAGTTACTCATAAATTGTGACAGGCCAAAGATGTCTGCCTTAATTGCAATTTCATAAATGAGCCTGACTTACTCTCACTGATTTTATCAGAAGATAGAAAATCTTCAGGTCATAGGGAAGGACATCTTCTCCTGACAGTAGGTGGCATGACATCGGGACCAAAGTCCCCAGCTCTCATGTTAGCAAAGCAGGGGCTTATTTAGTTGTTCCAACCCTTGCTAAGATGTTATGCCACACTGAATAAAACTTGAGCTTAAGATTCTACAGTCCCCCGAAGGGGCTTGCTAGCACATTCTCCAACATTGCTCTAGAAGATAATATCTTTCTGACCCTGTTTAGGAAATTAATCTACCTTCTAGCACAGAGGGTAGCATTTGTCTATGTTTACTACTTGGGTATAATGTTAAAAAAAGTAGTGTAAGACAAATCTAATCTAAGATGTGCCCAAGTGTTATGGAGAATGAGCTTTCAGTATTCCATAAATAAATAAATGAATGAATAAATCAATCAATCAATCAATAAATAAATAAATAAATAAGTGGCACATTATAGAACCTGTTGTCTTCATATTTTTATTGTAAAAATGAGGCTAAACATGAGAACAATGACTTGTCGAAGGACCTTCCAAAGAATCAAAGGGATGGTAAATCCATTCTTTACCTCCTGTTTTTAACAATTAATCATATCCAGATGATCCTTGAGTCAGTATGGCATACTAATTCATACTTTAGTTGGAATTATGTCTTGTATTTTGAAAGCAATGCGTGGAGGCATGGGTACAAGCTTTTGTATTAGGAATCAGGGAATTGTTCTCAGCACAGTTCTGACAATAGCAGCTTTAAGAAGCCATTCTGATCTTGCCACCTTCAGGAATAATTACTACTACTACCTCTTTAAGAGCATTTGGTTAGGGTTACATATGTGTGCATCTCCCATTGTGATGGTTTGGATCTTAAATGTCTCTTTAAGGCTCGTATACTATGTGCTTGGTCATCAGTCGGGTGAGCATTCAGTGGTGGGTCTAGGTAGAGGAAGTCAGGTCACCAGTGGCATTTCAAGAGATATTGGGTCTTTGGTCTCCCTTTGTTTCCTGGGTGCTATGAGGTAAGCAGCTTTCTTCTAGCCTATGCTTGCTGCCATGTTGTTATGCTTCACCACAGGCTCTGAAACAGTAGAGCAAAGCAGGTGTGTGCACCTCTGAAGTCTTGAGCCCACATGAAACATTCTTTCTTTTAAATTGAATATATCAGATACTTTGTCCATACCAAAGGTTAGTTTATTCCACATTGTATTATGAATTCCATATTCTCAAGAATTAAATGAAGCAAACCACAAAATACTCAGTAAGCTGCATTTAAACATTTGTGCATACATATACATATACATGTAATAATAATAATGATAATAATTAAAAGAAACTATCAACTTAAGAGTATGAAAGGATATAACAGGGGTTGGAATAAGGGTACCTGGGAAGAGTTAGAAGGAGGACATGGAGGAGGTAAATTATATAATTTTATTTCAACTAAAAATATTTGAAAAGGTGTAAGCATGTATATGAAAAATCAAAATGAGGTTTTATAACATGTTATTAGTATTTCAGACCTTATATGCTTTCTTGAGCTATGATTTAATTCAATAATATTAATGTAACCTCAAAAGTTAATGTGCTGGCAATTTAATCATCAAATTCATAAATTTGGAGATAGAATGGGGGGATCATTGTGATCAGAAGGATGGGACCCTTAGATTGGCATTGGTGACTCTATTAGAATAGGAAAAGAGATGAAATATCATACTTTCTCTGTCTCACCAGGTGATGCAACAAGATCTTCACCAGGTCCCAGCACTAGGCACTTGGGTGTCTTAGCTCTTAGAACAACAATATAATTTATTTTTTATACATTACTCAATCTGTGGTATGCAGTTGTATAATAGTAAATTAACTTAGCTATATTTCCACTATGCTTGGTTGCCTAGAAAATGCACAGAATAAGATTAATTTCCATTTGTGTTCTGTAACTTTGAATTGTAGGCTCCAGCTCCCAGAGGTAATAACTAGAAAATATACCTTGTGTCTTCCACAACACATTAGTGAAACAAGACAATAACTACCCTCACAGATGCATTGTACTCCAAAAGTTAGTTTGTACTCCCTTGACAAAGGACATGGTTAAATTAAAAATCAAAGGAAAAAAAGAGAAATATACATTTCATCATCCCCATGAAACATTATTAGTATGTGCAGTGTGGCCGAATAGTATTATCCCTACTAAGTTAGGTTGTTTGGGCAGATATGAAACATAGTGTGCATCCTCAAGATGTACCTGTACATGCACTTAAAATATATATGCACTTACTTAAAATTTACTTCTTCAAATGTGACTGAGGGTAGACAGGGGAAGACAAAAGCAGGAGTCTGAATTTTGGAATGGGCTTGCAATTAGAGATGACGTCAGCATTAGCTAGGCTGCTCCCAGACCTGTCTGTCTTATGCTTGTTTATTGTCAAATTTTTCCCTCAGTCATTCTGGGAGCAATTCTCAAAAACATCAAATGTGGCTCTCAAACTGTTAATTGTTTATTTTTGTATTTATTATTATTATTATTATTATTATTATTACTACTACTACTACTATTATTATTTTTTTTGGTTTTTCAAAACAGGGTTTCTCTGTGTAGCTTTGCACCTTTCCTGGAACTCACTTTGTAGACCAGGCAGATTTTCTTTTTTATTACTTACAGGTTTATCTTTTGCCATTGTCCTAATTTGCTTTCTGTTGCTATGATCAAACACTATGACTGTAAGTGACACAAGGAGGAAAGGATTCGTTTCATTTACACTTCTACATCACAGTTTATTATGAAGGAAACTTGGGCAGGGTCTCAATGCAGGAAACTGGTGGCAGGAACTGATGCAGTTTCCTGGCTTGCTTCTCGTGGTTTGCTCTGCTTGCTTTCTTATAGCATCCAGGACCACCAGCCCAGGGGAAGCACTGCACACAGTGAGCTGGCTCCTCCCACATTAATCAGCAATTAAAAAAATGGACATTAGGCTTGACTGTAGGCCAATCTGATGAAGCCCTTTCTTAGTTCAAAATCCCTCTTCCCAGATGACTCTAGCTTGCAATGAATTGACAAAACTAGCCACTGCAACTATGAAACCCAGTTACTTCCACAATCAGAAAAAATTATAAATGTTTTAAAAATAATTTGAAAAATTTCATGTTTCAAGAATATAGAGGCTCTGAATTCTTGGAAGCTGTTAGTAACATAAAATAATATAATCTTTGTGGTAGGCAAAGTTGATTCTACCATGTCCACATTTCACACCTGAGAACTATGGACGTATTAATTTACATGGAAAGGGAAATCAAGTTTTGAAGTCAAGGATGTTCATCAGTTGACTTTAAATAATGGAGATTATCCTACATTATCCAGATGAAAGCAGTATTTTGATGAGGAGCATGGATATAGTAACATGGAGAGCATAGCCTGATTTTTCTGGTTTGGGGAAGGAAGAATGGAGTCAGAAAAGAAATGCAAACAGTTGATTGAAGGTAGAATAATACCCACCTCCACCTCTATGTCCACCTCAACCTTCAGAAGAAACACAGTACTCCTTGTGCTGCATTTAGCAGCACTGTGATGGTCCTCTGGCTTATAGAACTATATATCATAATAGGACTTATGAGGTTTTAAGCTATTCAGCGATATTAGCCAAGTATAGACAAGTAGAGGTAAAAAACAAACTCCCATGTGATTTGACTAGTACTCATGGCAACTCTTTCAGGTTGAAGACTCCTCAGAGGAGAGAAAATATGTGGATTTATGCTGGCTCCCAGGAAGATCATACCTTACTGGGTACTTTTCCACCCTTTCCTCTATTTTGTTAAGTTCACTTGTCCCCAGTGCCTTTACTTACCTTGTACTTTGGATTAGAGAATGTCTCTTACTTTGGCCAGTGTCATACAGCAGAAGTGAAAGCATGCTTGTTCAGATTAGGCCTTGGGGGTCCCTTTGGACCCTTGAGTTCCCTCCGTAGCATTGTGTTCAAATGGCTCTGTGTTCTGTAGAAGCGTGCTCTTGCTAGCCTTCAGATCCTAGAGCAGGAGGATTGTCACATTGATAAGAAACAGCCATATTAGCCAACTATAGACAAGTTAAGCTAATCCCACATGCCTGTAACTGAATGCTTTTCTGTGTCCTGGCTGGCCAGCGGTTGGGACAAATCTCTCTCACCTGCCAGTCCCGCAGCCACTGGGACCCAAGTAAATACACAGAGGCTTATATTAATTAAAACTATTTGGCCATTAGCTCAATCTTACTACTGACTAGCGTTTACACTTAAACTCAGCCCATTTCTGTTAATCTATATGTTGCCATGTGTTCCTGTGTGCCATTACATGCCTGCTCCCCGCCTTCCTCTTCCTCTTCTCCTTGTCTGCTTGCTCTGCCTATATTTCCTGCCTGGCTACTGGCCAATCAGTGTTTTATTAAACCAGTGTACAAAAGCATTATCCGACAGCACATGCCATTTGATTAAAAAAAAAAAAGAGAGAAATGATTATTGTGCTGAAGTATACTGTTATAGTACAAAATTGAACTTAGACAGTTGGCACATACAGCTTTTTTATGTTTAGTTTCTGAAGAATAGAATGATGCATTCTAGCAACTATTATTCTACAGTATTGAATATTTTACTCGTGATTTGAATCTGAAAGTGGTTGGAGCTTCCTGCTGTACTTCAAGAACCTTCCCCCTTGGCTAAAAGTCTGCAAGGCATCCTCATTTTCCTACTTGAGAAAGGTCAGGCTTTTATTAAACCCTGAGGATATATAGACCCTGAGGAACTTAGATCTCCAATTCCTATGTCTCCTATGTAAAGTATGTTATTTTAGTTAATATTTAAATGCCATATTTGTACTATAGTTGTGCCTTTTGATAAATTGGATGTTTGCCCATGAACACACACACACACACACACACACACACACACACACACACACACACACACGCACACATGCACAGATGTTCTTGTGCATGCACATGCACACACACATATATGTGTGAGTGCCTGCATATGTGTTTGTGGACCTTGTGTGGACCGTGTGTGTGTGTGTGTGTGTGTGTGTGTGTGTGTGTGTGTGTGTGTGTGTGTGTATTTCTCCTATTAACTTCTTTGGAAAGAACCCAACAAGAAATAGATCCCATTGACCTCACTGAAATAAGTATTGGAAATCAGGGAACATTTTAAATAATCAGTACATTTCCCTACAGCAGTAGAGAAAAGAAAAAGTGCTTATTAATAATTTCTGTTCTTTCCCATTTTATTCTTGCAGGTAGTCATTCTATGAGTTTTCAGGGAGAATATGTGATGACCTAGCTTTCCTCTCAGTTCTGTAATGTGGCAATGATGTTCATTGAGAGGATAAAGAGAGTGAAAAGTGAAGTAAAAGGTTTAGAAATCCACTGTCTATACCCTTTGAACATGCTCCACAACAGAGCTCCTTAAATTAATTAACACCTTTCAAAATGTCTTTGGGGCCGGGCGGTGGTGGCTCACGCCTTTAATCCCAGCACTCGGGAGGCAGAGGCAGGCGGATCTCTGTGAGTTCGAGGCCAGCCTGGTCTACAAAGTGAGTTCCAGGAAAGGCGCAAAACTACACAGAGAAACCCTGTCTCAAAAAACCAAAAAAAAAAAAAAAAAAAAAAAAAAAAAAAGTCTTTGGGGAGTGCCACTTCACATTGAAACTTACAGTTTCCAAGCTAGTCAATATGTAGTTCAAAATGTGCAACTATGCTAACAATTAATAAGCAGATTTTCCACTTATGTCTTCAGTGAAAGAAGTTTTGTTGACACTTTTGAGAAAGGCCCAGGCCTTTATGAATACAAAGCTTGTGATGGGTCCATGTTATATTTTTCAATTCTCATCTTGTGAGTAGGAGAGAAATCAGAGTAAAGAAGTTGATGTATGTCTTAAACTTCTCCCTTCGGGCAGGTAATGAGGCTCTGACTAGGTGTAAGATCCAAGAAAAATGGCAGGCTTTCCTTGCTGAGTAAAAAGGAAAATAACATATTCAGAGAGTCACAGTCAGAACTTTGGCCTAGACCTAACTGAGTGTGCATTAGATCAGACAGCAAATTAGATATTGATAGAACTATTTTGAACAGTCAATAAGTCTCCTAATGATTGATATCTTTATACTGCCTACTAATATCAATGCATTTAGAAACTAGAGAACAATGTTGTAATATTATATTCTCTCTGTGGAATCCTTAAGTGTAATCTAAGCTCAAAAGTCTCATAAACTTAAACAGCAGGACCTATTGTTGACTTTCAAAGGCACAAGAGTAATGACATTAAGACATCACCATATTCTTTACATACAAAATTGTTCTTTCAACTGCACTTCCATCTAAAACATAGGGCAGAAAAGTAAAAAGCCTTAAAGTTCTTATGATGTGGAGAGAAAAAATGGTTCATAGGGTCAGTCTGCCAGAATGTGCCCTAAAAGAACAAAAAGGGACTTCATGGGTACCCAGTGATAATTTTATCAGGACGTTTCTAGAAGGACACTCAATTTTATACAGAGTTTACAAAACCATGAAATATAACATGATTCTTTTTTCAGATAGTGTTTTCTGAAAAAAAAAAGTGATATAGAGCATGTACTGTGATGTATAGCAACCTCTGCTTTGCTTCCTGAAGTTGCTTCTAACCCATATTACTCCAGAAAAGCATGTTTTTGCATATGTGTGTGTGGTACGTGTAAATATATGTGGGTTCAGGTACACATTCATGAGCTCGTTGATGCTGTGCAAGCATGAGGACCTGAGTTTGCAGCTCCAGAACACACGTAAAAATCTTGATAGGAACATGTATTTATGCCCAAACCCCAGAACTATGTATGCAAGAGACAGGAAGGTTACTGGATTTCTGTCTCTTAGCCTCATTTCAGGCAAGGTGAGAGTCTCTGTCTCAGGACACAAAGCCAAGAATAATAAAGCAGGATATTTAATATAATAAAGCAGGATCTTCTGGCCTCTGAATGCATAGACAGACGTGCATACCAGTACACATATGAATACACTACACCACAGACAGACACACATACAACATAAAATGGAAGAAAACTTTCTAAATATTTTGAACTCATAGACTTATTACCTTTAAATATGACCAAAGAAACCCAGTACATGAACCATAAATACTGTACTAAGGGACAACTAGATTGAAGTAATTTAATCCAGTAACACAGAGACAATTTTAAAAGCAATCAGAACAAAATGATATATTATATGCATGTGTACAAAAATGAAAATGACAGTAGATTTTGAATCAGAAATAAAGCAAGCCAAGAGATATGACACATTTAAAGTACCAAGAGAGAACTAAACAAGCTATAGATCCTTATCCAGGTAAAGACTTTTGATAATATTAAGAAGTAAATATGATCTCAGATATATCAAAACTTAAAGAATTTATTATTAGCTGCTTAACACTGCTGAAATACTGATATAGAGTCCTTCAATGGGAGGAGTGTGTGCACAGCATATAGAAGACAGAGGGCAAATTCAGGTCTCAGTTCTCTTCTTCCACTTTGCTTGAGATAGAGTCTCCTGTATGCTCCTGAATATGCTAGCTAGCTGGACCTTGAATTCTGTGTCTGTGATTATCCTCCATCTTCCATCTCCCAAAATGAACATGAAGATTATAAGTTTTATGTGGTTAAGCAAGTTTTTATGTGGTTTCTGGGGACCTGAAAACAGATCCATATGATCACATGGCAAGCATTTTATGCACTTGAGAGATCTTTCCAGCCTGATATTGATACTCTTAGTAGAGATCCCAGATTTAATGTATTAACTTGACCCATTATATGCAGTATTAAACATTTGGATGCTTGTGTGTGTGTACAACTAATTAGAATGTATATTTTTAAAATATTGATCTGTAGGGTGAGGTTTCTTGATCCCACTTAGTCCCACAGTCCAGAGGAATCTCTCCCACTTGGGCTCTCACAGCTACTTATAAAATAATCACTCAGAGGCTTATATTAATTAAAAACTGTATGGCCCATGGCTCAGGCTTCTTGCTAGCTAGCTCTTACATCTTAACTCAACCCATTCCTACTAATCTATGTTTTGCCCCGTGACTTCGTGGCGTCACCTATTCTCTCACATCTTGCTTCTCCTGGTGACTTTGCCTTTCTTCTCTCTGGATCACTCTTGGATTTCCTGCCTGGCTCCATTCTGCCCTGCCATGGGCCAATGCAGCTTTATTTATTAACCAATGGGAGCAACACATATTCACAGCACACAGAAAGACTTCTCGCAGCAATTGGTCGGCCAGCTTCTTTATGTTGAAATGAGAAGAGAATGAAAGGCCTTGAAAAGGAAAATGTTTTACAAAGTTTTATTGTATTGTGTTTTTTTCTAACTCTTTTACTCTTTTGGGGGGCCCTACCATACAGCTCCCAAATAAATCACATACAGAAGCTTATTCTTACTGATGAAAGCCCGGCCTTAGCTTGGCTTAGTTTCTAGCCAGCTTTCCTCAACTTAACTTATTCTGTATATCTTTTGCCTCTGGGCTTTTCCCTTTCTATTCATAAATACCTTTCTTTGTTTCTTTTTTTTTTTTTTTTTGGTTTTTCGAGACAGGGTTTCTCTGTGTAGCTTTGTGCCTTTCCTGGAACTCACTTGGTAGCCCAGGCTGGCCTCGAACTCACAGAGATCCGCCTGGCTCTGCCTCCCGAGTGCTGGGATTAAAGGAGTGCGCCACCACTGCCCAGCTCCTTTCTTTGTTTCTTATTCCATAGCTGGCTGTGTAGCTGGGTGGCTGGCCCTTGGAGTCCTCCTCCTGCTCTGGCTGCTGGGTCTCAGATTTCTCCTCCCAGTTTTCTCCTTCGATATATACTTTCTGCCTGCCAGCCTCTCCTACCCTTTCTTCTTCAATGCTATTGGCCAGTTCTTTATTAAACCATCAGGTGTTTTACACAGGCACAGTAACACAGCTTCTTAGAGTTAAACAAATGCAATATAAACAAAGGTAACACACCTTAAAATAATCTACTACAGTTTACCTTGTGTGACATACTTGCCTATCCCACAATTCTTTGGCTATAATGAAGTCCTCATCACCTCAAGGCACAACATGTATCACTGATGTTTTAGATTTTTTTCTGCCAGGTGTGTTCCTCCCGTGCCCTGAAGCTTTCATGTATCATTAATTAGCAATGAAATGGCCCAACAGAGTTGCAGACATATCTCAATGTTAAAATATTGGACTCCTGTGCATCTCCTTCAATGTGGCCTGAATTTCTTTACCAGGGTGACTGTGCATTGGAGAAGAGAAATTGTCAAATGTGATAGAGACTACTAAATGTGAAGTCTGAACTGAAGGTGATTCCTGATGATGTCAAATGCCACAGATTCCCATAAATTATGTAGGAGACTATGATGGGTCAGAGAAGTCATAAGTCAAAATCACAGCTATGCTAGTAGGTCAGGAGAGAAACCTTTTGGTCATTCTGACAACTACTGAATATAATCTAATCGGCACAGACAATAATCATCATATTACCCACACTGATTATTTAAATTTTGCTGAGGTCCATTATGATGAGAAAGGCTAAATAGAACCTTTTGGAGTTTGTCTCTCTGCCAAGATATTATATTAAAACAGATGCATTATCTCACCACTGTAGGGAGTTGCAGAGATTGATGTAACCATAGCATCTTCAAATATGACTATTACATCCCCATTTCATTTACCAGTTTGACTTAGACAGACAATTACATGAAAAATGACTGATCATCTTGTGTTCTCAGATAGTGAGATTCTATCTATAGCTGCTATACTAGATACAATATATTTACTGCAGAAAGTCACAATAGCCCCCATACCTTGTGGTGATATATTGTGAAACCTAATAAAGCTTGCCAGAGGATCAGAAGACAGAGCCAGCCATTAGACTAGACATAGAGGCCAGACAGTGGTGACACACATCCTTAATCCTATCATTCGGGAGGCAGAGATCCATCTAGATCTCTGTGAGTTCAAGGCCACACTGGAAACGGAGCCAGGCAGTGGTGGCACACACCTTTAATCCCAGTACTGGGAAGCACACACATCTTTAATCTCAGGAAGTGACAGCAGGGTGGAGAAAGGTATATAAGGCATGAGTAACTGGAACTAAAGCAGTTCAGCTGAGACCTTTTGGGGTGAAGACTCAGAGGCTTTCAGTCAGAGGATTCCTGGAGACAATGGTTGGTTAGATAATAGTTTGGCTGTAGCTTGCTCTGCTTCTCTGATTATTCAGCTTTTACCTCAGTATCTGGCTCAGGGTTTTCTATTAAAAGACCATCCACGATTCGAACAACAATACCTGGTTTGCATCTTTTAACCTGGAACCTGGATTATGTGATTGTGTCCACACCCATGTTTAAAACATGACCTGGACAATTGCCTTGATGTCCAACACAATTTCATAAGTATTGCTTCAAAAATACATAATTTACTAACTTTTGAATGAGAATTTGATCATCTTGACATTTTATAAACCATTTCACTAGTCAGATGTATGGACATTTATTATGCTGATTGTACCTTATTGACAAGTTTTGAGTGAGTTGCATGAACAGATAGTTCTGATTTCATTAACACCAACTCATGCTGCCTTGTATTTTGTTAGTTCAAGTCTTTGGAATCTGGAGTGACACTTTACAATCAAATAATTAAGAAAGAACAATCCTGAGTCTGATTTAGAAATGAGTCACTTGATGAGATGGCACCTACTTAAAATGGATAGCTCAACATGATTGCCTATTCAGGAATGACTGTGAAGATCACTGGTGAACAAAAGCTTTTTCCAATCTATAGAACATTTATCAGGGGAATTGGTGGTCTACTATGTACTGAGTGAGAGTAATTCTAGGATAGAGTGACCATTATTTATGGAAAGTAGCACATGATTTGGATGGATGGACCTGTACTTGAGGGACATTATTAGATGAGTGGTTTCACAGGAAAGCCTGTGTATTGGCCCCTCACAATAGACACAGAGTACAATAAGTATTTGTTACATATGTATGTAAGCACAGTTGATTAAAAGAAAACCATAAATTACAAAGAGAGCAAGGAGTGGGTATATGGGAGAGTTAGAAGAAAGGGAAAAATGGATGAATTATGTAATTATATTCTGATCTTAAAAATAAAAGTAATTATTTTTAAAAAGTGCTAGTTTCAGTTGAGAATATTTACCCACTGACACCCATTATAGAGGAAACTATACATAAGATTATGCATGAGTTCATCTCTGTGCGTACATATTCATGTGTATAGGTTCACATTCATATGCTATGCATATGCATACAGAGGTCACAGGTCAATCTCATGCATCTTCAGTGACACTTCACCTTATTATCCTTATCCTTATCATCATCATTACTTATTTGCTATTATTATTATTTTGAGGATTCTCATTCAACCTGGAACTCACCAATCCATATAGAGGGGCTGGCCAATAAATTCCAGGGATCCTTCTGTCATTCCCTTAGCTGTGTCAGGGTTACAAGCACATACCCCCATGGCCAGATTTAAATAGGTTGTAAGATATAGAACTCAGATTCTCATACTCATACAACAAGCATTTTACTCACTGAACCCATAACCCCAGCTTCCATACAGGTAACTTAATAATCAGAGTTTACAAGACTATCAGTGGATGAAATGGTAGCCTTGTGTATGCCAGTGAGCTATTATGCTATACCTTTCTAGCTCCTGCTTAATGAGCCCATGAGTAAAGTGGTCAAAATGACATTAACAGAAGTCATGCATGGGATGAAGAACAAGGAATTCTCTTCCTAAGGCTTACCTGGCTACTGTTAGTGTCAAGTAACTGTTTCTCCAACAGCCTAACTCAACAGTGCATTGTTAACATAGTATTTTGGAGACTGAAGAGAATTTAAACAGACTCTCTGGTGGAAGGTTTGTTAGATTTTAATTTTTCATTGCTAAAAGGGAGGTACTTTTAGCTCAATGGAATACACAACTAGATCTAGATATAGATTTTTCATCCACTTCCTATAATGCTTTGCAAACCCTACTATAAACAGACTTGTAGAATGTCTTAATTACTACCATGATATTCTGTATATTATTGTATCAAATCAAAACAATAACTTCTGGCAAAAGAAGTGAAAAAAGTTATTAAGTCCATAAAATCAGCTATGTTATCATATAACCCACCATCAAGAAGAAACTACTCTTGTTGAATGGTAGTGTGGGTTATTGAGGACAATGATGGATCCCTTGAGAATCAGCACATCAGAAGATTGGTGCTCTTTCTAATATAGTACACTTTAAGTTTTGTGTCAGAGATCATTTTAAGGTTACCTCTACCATGACCAGAATACGTGCATTCAAGAAACAGACAATGAGTGTGGGAATCACTATTTTAAGTAATTACAATTATTGATTTTTTTCTTACCTTGGCTGCTTTGACTTTAGCTACCTTGAAGTGTTTGTCTCCAAGAAGAGATTACTTTCAATAGGGAAACAGCAAAGGTTTCACTGAATCAAGAGTTAAGCTTTTCATCTTACCATTGTTGAATCTTTCATTCATCGAATCTAAGAGATTTAAAAGGAGATAATCTACTGGCTGGAATATTTGACACTGATGACCAAAAGTAAATTGAGGTTGCTGTTGCACAATGGAGGTAACTATACCATCAGTAGTCACAGATATTCTCTAGTGTTCTTATTGTACTGCCATATCTAATAATGTTAATGGAAACATACTGCCATGAAAATTGCCCATGGCTATAGATTATGTCCAATTTGAAGGAATATTTTGGTTATTCAACTATGTAAACTAAATAAAGTAAAGGAGGTTTTGCTGAAGTTGGAGGATTATTGTATATGTATTTAAGGAAGACACCATAGATATAAACTTCAATCTGTGGCCAATTAAAACAAAGTGGAAGGGAGTAGTTTCCTATAATTTCTGTGGGCATGCTATATATAATACATAATATTTATTATTATATATACATATATGATTTCCTATATAGTAATGTTTCTTTTCATCCTATTTCTTTTTGAAATGTTAATTTTCTGAGTTGTTAGATATTAGCTTTATAATTTAATCTCTGGGTACCAATAATTTATAAGATAAATATTTATGTTTGAGGGTTAATATTACCTACAAAGAATAATAACATCTGTCAGGGCTCTCTGTTTTCTCATTATGGAGTATGGTGAACACTTCATCTCTAAGAAAGATGTATGTAATATTTTAGGTAGTGATCGCTTGGTATGTTACTTTGATTTTGTAATAATTTAAAATTTATATAAAGGAGTACAAATTCCAGCTAAATAGCAAAGGAGTAGACTGTGTGATTTATTAATTTATTTGCTGTAATTTCTTACATGTATACTTGAATATAGGTTCTGTCACATCACAAACAAGAATATTTATTTTAGTACTTATTTACTGATATAATCATAATATTGAGTTCTTTGGACTACAATACAGATGGGACATTGGAAGAACAGACTCTCCTAAGGGTTCTGCCAATATCATGGGAATTGGTTATGTGACAAGAGTATACCTGATCAATCCAATAAGCAATTTGCCAAAATCTGGGTCCTTCTTAAACTTGGCAGCTTCAACTTGGAAACAACATTTCTGTGTAGTGGGTAGCTATTCCAAATTTGATCTGGAAGTTCCAACCCCCATTGAGGCTTCGGTAACTGTCATGCCTACAAGGCAGGGCCAAGAGAGGGCCAGATGCACTGCCTTCTCTTGGTTCCTGGACCCTGGACACTAGAGGTAGACCGAGCAGGGTTCTCCAGAGAACACGGCCGAACTGCACTGTCTTCCCCAGACCCTGCAACCTACCTATCCCTTTATTTGTAAGTTATGCCACTAAATAAACCTCCCTTTTAACTACATGGAGTGACCTTAATAATTTCACCAAGATCTGGCACCCAACATGGGGCACGAACCCATGACCCTGGGATTAAGAGTCCCATGCTCTACCGACTGAGCCATCTTCCATTTCTCAGGTACCATTATATTCCTTCTCAGGTCTTTGATGAGATTGAAGACTACCAGTTATAGTTATAACTTAGTATATATATATATATATATATATATATATATATATATATATATATATATATATATATTACCTTAGCTAGAACATATTAAGTATTAGATTCAGGTTCTTTAGGATAGGACACCTTTTGGAATGATCTTTGTAACATACCATTTACCTATACTCCAGACTTCTCTGGATTTTATTATGTGTTTCTTGCTTGATATTGTTCACATTGACTGTAGTTCCATCTTATCTAGGTCATTATCCCTCATTACTCCTGGACAATATTTGATGATCATTCCTTTGTATATAGTCTTGTATTAAGTTAGAACCTTCTTATTTAGACAAAAGGGGGAGATGTAGTAGGTAGCCATTCCAGCTTTGGTCTGGAAGTTCCAACCCCCATTGAGGCTTCGGTAACTGTCACGCCTACAAGGCAGGGCCAAGAGAGGGCCCTGAAGACCCAAGATCCAGATGTGCCGCCTTCTCTTGGTTCCTGGACCCTGGACACTAGAAGTAGACCGAGCAGAGTTCTCCAGAGAACACCACCGGACTGCTCTACTTCTTCCCCAGACCCTGCAACCTACCTATCCCTTCATTTGTAAGTTATGCCATTAAATAAACCTCCCTTTTAACTACCTGGAGTGGTCTTAATAATTTCACCAATATTTCTGTAACAATTTTGCATGGAAACCTGTAAGCAAAGTTTCCTGGCATATGCCTTGCCTTGTGTTCATCTTCTGGTCCATGCCACTCAACATAGGCCAAGCTAAGGAAGACTCTCATTCAAATCCCTTCAGAAGTGGTTTGTGGTTTAGAAAGTTTTTGTTCCCTGGGTGCCCATTGCATGCATCTATTCTGTTGCTGGAGAGATGTTATTGTTTGACTGTACATGAAGTTGTCCCAAACATACATGAACAATGCAGTAATCGTTTCCACTTTGAACTGTAGCTTCTCATCCTGGAATAAATACCTTCCCAATTTGTCTGTCTAAAACTTCCCTCTGTGGTTCCCTCTTTCCCTTATCTAGCTTTTTTGAATTTTCTCATTACTCTGTTTTTATCATCAATTACTAAGTCTTTAAGGCCTTTATTTTTTAAAAACACATTATCTGAATACTCTCTCCATAGTTAATCAATACTGTTAATACAATGTAAGTAATCCATTACCCGTCCTCCTGTAAGTAATCATACTAAAAATGTATTAATTCACCAAGATGGACTTTGGTTCAATCATAATTTGACTGTATCATGGATTTCCTATCTAGTATTAATTGATCAATAGATGTGTGTTGTGTCTCCCAGGAAAATTGCCACTCACAATAATAACATACTTCTTTTCATACTTAAACCTATAAAACATAACTCAAGTGATTCATAAATATAACAGGAAAATTAATATATAGACTTGTAGAGGAAAGTGAGAAAAAGTTTATTACACAGGTTTAGGTACATATAATTTTCTTATACCACAATCCATGAAATAAAGGGTTGATAAAGTGGATTTCATCAAAATTAGGAACATTTTCTTTGAAAGATACTATTTAGAGGATGAAAAGTCAAAATGGTGGTTTGGAGGAATATTGAAAATCAAATACCTAGTAAAAGATTTACAAAGTCAAGTACTTCTCACAAATCAGTAATAACATATATCATCCTAAATTTAATGAGATTGAGATAGATAATCTTCGTTACCAACTTGACTTGAATCAACTACTGGACAAGTTTCTTGGCAGACTTTTGAGAGATTTTTCTTGACTAGGTAAAGTCAAATGGGAAGACTCGCCCTAGCTGTTGACAGTCCAGATATAAGGAGGTCCAATGCAAAAGCTCTTGCTGGTTCCTTGCTTCTGTCACCTCCCCTTGGGAGTGCTTCTACTGTGTTGTTGCCACAGCTGCTGATGCAACATCTTCCCTTCGTTATGACACAAGAAATCAGCTTCTTGAACCACCAAATGTAGACTGAAGACCGGTGAGATCTTCAAGAAGCCTCAGGTCTTCAGGACAATATCGGAACTGCTGAGACATCCAGCCTCATGTGCTGAATAGCCTGTGTTCTAACTGTGAATGTTTAGGCCAGCCGGCAAAATGTTCCTCACCCATGAAAAAAAGCCTAGGGAAAGAGTCTGAGCCCTTGGAGGAAGAACCAGGAAGTGAGATCAAGTCTCCAGAATCTTAAGACTACCAGTGGGATTATATCTATCCAGAGCTCTCTTTCCCTCACTAGCTACCTACAAAAAGCATTAACTATTACAGTCTCTTTATACCAAGTGTGCATCTCAGTATGGAGCAAAGGGCTGCTGTTTGTAGTTTTGTGGAAACTTATGGCATAGCAAACTTGCTTTAAACAAAACTTGACAATTTTTTGGCAGTTAAACATACAAGTAACATGATTATGTCATTTCAATTATTAGTATTTACACAGAACAAATAAAAGCACATGTCCATATCAGGATTTGTACACTACTATTCTTAATAGTTTTATTTGTAGTAGCTCCACACTGGAAACAACCTATAATTCATCAGGTATAGGATAAACAAATTGTGCCATTTGAAGTATAAAAGAAAAAATACTGATACATGCAACAATATGGATGCATTTAAAATTAGCTATAATGTTTATATACAACTGTAGGAAAAAAAACTAATCTACAATGACTGAATGCAGAATAATGTGTGTCATTTGACTGGAGACTGAGAGAAATGTAATAGAGAAATGAAAGCAATTATTTTAAGTCTGGTTGTGTATGGGAAAAAGGAAAAGCTCTATGAGGCCTTTAAACACAAATATATTAATTTAGATGAAAATATTAAACATAGTTCAGTTCTGATGGTAAGAAGCCAGTAGAGAGAGCTCATGAGATGGCTCAGGGGGAAAGGTTCTTACCACTAAGCCTGACAACTGAGTTTGATCACTGGAGTTCACATAGTTGTGGACGAATTTCTAAATGGTCTTATTAAATAAAAAACCCAGAGCCAAATGTGAAAGGGTGAAAGCCTTAGATCTGGGAAATAGGGAAAACCAACAGCCAACCTTGCCTCACCAACTCTGCAGCTTCCAAATGCGAGTTACTTCCTGTCTTACCCGTGCCTTTATTGCCTTGCTGTTCTGCTTTCTCACTGACTATCCTAGCCCAGCTACCTCACTTCTTCTTCCTGTGCAACTCTGTTACTTTCTGTCTGTACAGACCTCCAGGTCTCTGTGGTTGGTACTGGGATTAAAGGTGTGTGTCACCATGCTTGGCTGTTCCCTACTGTGGCCTTGAGCACACAGAGACCCTGCCTGCTAAGTGATAGGATTAAGGGCGTGTGCTGCCTGACTTCTTGTTTTCTTAAAATGGCTGACGTTTTCCCCTTGGTCTCCAGGCAGCCTAGAGCTGGACCTCACATCTGGTGCGAGTATTCCATGTACCAGATAAACTCGAATTCCGATAGTGTCCTGTCATGATTCAGGATTGTGGAAGGAGAAAACTGACTTCTACAAGTGGTCTTCTGAACTCTACCTAGGTCACATTGCATGAACATGCTCACAGATACACATAGACACAGACACACATAGACACTAAATAAATATGAAATAGAGCCTTAAAATAAGAAGCCAAGAGAATGAATTTGAAGCGTGAGCAGTTGAAATATGAGGTTATGAAAGATAGCCTGGTTAATTTTTTTTTTTTTTTTTTCAGAATGATGTGCCAGGTGCCACATAAGCTTCCTGTTTAGAATACAGGAGATTTGAGGTATAAGCAGAGGGAAGCTGTCTGCAATTTGGAATGTCTTCTGGGGCTTTGAAATGCCAGGCCTGTCATCATCAAAGCAGGAGTGGGAGTTCCAGGCCATCATCAACTGTCTTTGCTACTCTTAGTGTTCCAGTGACTTTTAGGACGTACATGGAAATATCATGAATCTTAGATAACACCAATGGGCCTTTTCATAGTTTCCTCTTGTCTTTGTGGTGTCTGCAATGCTTTTTCTTTATTCTTGCCTGCTCACATGTCCTGAACTGTGGGTATCAGCTAGGAGGCATTAGTCACTCTGATTGGCCAATCTTGGCATGTGGTCCTGTTATTGATCTAGTTTGTTTCTGACCTCTGGAGGATTGAGTCTCAATTTTCTAGGCTCACTCAAATCAAAACAATCTCAAACCTTCTACAAAGTAGCTCTCATCCTCAGTTTCTCTGGCCTTTCTCTGCAGTCTTTTCTTTTTTATCCTAGTAACTATAATAACTCATACCCAGTAAAATCTTATAACCAAACAGTAGAAGAGGCTGAGATTTTTTTGTTGTCAACATATTTTTCTTTGTAAATTTTTTTGCGATATTATGACCCATTTCTCCACTAAATATTTGTCAAGCATCTGCTGTTGACATTATCTGGTGTATAATTTTAGTACAAGTCAATTTTATATTAGTATTACAAGGAAATGCATTTATAGAGCACAGAGAAACTCTCTGTCCTAAAAGAAAAACTAAAAGGAAGCAGGGGAAATTCATAACCTTGTTTAGATATCCTACAGCATTGAATCTGCGAGGAACGTATGGGTGCCAACTATTTGGCATCATGTAAGGGACACATAAACATGAGAAGAATTATAACTAAAAGTGACCTATGATGCATGAGGGGAGGAGTCTCTGGTTCAGAAGATCAGCTCAGTTCAGCCCGGAAGTTTTCAGTTGACTCCCTCTAGATGTCTATGGCATTAATGATGCAACCAATATACAGAGAAAGGAGCAGCTCTGGGGATCTGGAGACTTGGATTCATGTTTGACCTTTGCCATTAATTGCTGAGAAAATGTAGATAGATAATTGAGTCTTAGTTTAATTATCTATAATATGACAATAATTAAACTTGTGTGCTATCTACTTGCTAGACATCAAAATGATTAATTTCTGTAAGATTATTAACTATAAAAGATCACTCTGAAGATTTTTTTTATTGTTGATAGGTAACTAACTATGAAACCGCCAAATGAAGATATCTGGAAAATAAGAACTGTCTAAGTGTCAATGCCTGTCTTTGCATGCAGATTGGAGCCATTCCTTTACTGTTTTGCTGATCTGTGGAGGGTCACTGAAAGCATAGGTGGTATTTCAAAGCTGGAGATTTAGCTGTGTTTCTAACATGTAAATACATGTCTGGTTGCTTCCAATATTTATCATGAGGCAGTTATCACATTGTCTGAGGACTGAAAACTATGGTAATTCATAACATGCTTTAAAACAATAGTTTAAAATATCAAATAAAAAGTGTTAGGTAAACCTAGGCTTTTCATTTCATATTTATGGCTTTTGTGTTAATAACATCTATATATTATGGAAAAAAGATTCTTTAGCTCTTTATCTTATTTCCTTCATGACATATCAACTCCAAGGTTAATAGGCTTTATGTATCACAGTCTTATATGGAGGATCGTATGGTGGATCAGAGCTGAGCCAATGCTTTGACTCAGGGTGGCCGTTGGAAACTCTTATGGACCTTACGTGGAGAAGCTTTCAGGAAATACACCTTTCAAAGAGAAGGGAAGCTTAAGAAATATGTTAATATATTGTTTCCATGGCAATAAATTTGAAGCATTACTGGGTGAACTGACAAAGCCCTGTACAGCCTGATGGAGCGCCAGAATGACTCTATCACCTTAGGGCTCACCTCAGGGTTTCATTAGCTATGACATTACTTATTTAATTGTGCTTCGATTTAAAGGCTTTGGACACACCCTATATTCTTACAACAGCAGATGAAATTGCTGAGTGTTTATTATTATTATTTTGACTTTCGGTGCTCATAATTGTAACTACAAAAATGGAAAGAAAAGAGTATCATATCAAGTACTGATAGAATCGCATTCTGTGTCTAGGCAGCAGGAAACTTCCTTCTGGGAATTATGGAATGCTCTGTCCTATTTAACATAGCATATGGACATGGCATATACTATTATTGTAGTCTTCTTTTTCTATTAAAATGCTAATGAATAAAAAGGGATTTCATTTTTATTAAGGAGGTTAGAGGTACAAGTGTGGGAGAATGAATTAAAAACAAACCTACTGGGATAAGAGATAAGAATTGTAGACATCTGCATGGTTCTTCCCTCCACATATCAAACTCACAATCACACATCCACAGGGAAGAGGAGTATTAAAATACAAAAGAAAATAGAAGCCAAACTTGGAGAGAAGAGTAAGCTATACCAAAAGGGCTCAATAAAAGCAAACAACTTTCTTATTCTATTCCAACTCACTGTTGATATTCATAAAACCCCAAGGCAAGAATGGTGGGTGGCTTCATTTTTTTTGTTCTATTTTGTCATTGTAAAATTTTACTGTATTTAAGAAGCATGAAGTAACACCATTATTATACTGGGCTGGGCTTTTCCCACATGCCAGTGATTTTGTTGTTGTTTGTTTCTCGGTCTTCCTTCCTTTCTTTCTTCCTTCCTTCCTTCCTTCCTTCCTTCCTTCCTTCCTTCCTTCCTTCCTTCCTTCTTTTCTTTCCTTTTGTTTTTCAGATTTGCCTTTGGCTAATTCAATATCCTTATGTTTCCCTTTGTTTACAGAACACTTTCAGAACCTGGTCGTGTGGAAATCTCTACTTGAATCTTTTTTTCTTTCCAGGTTTCAGGTACAGTAGGTACTTCTATGTTATAGTCATTCAGATAGATAAATCAGATAACCCTAAATCCCAACAGATGATTTTTATCTGTTTACAATTTTTGTCAGAAAGTTAGGAACTAGCACATCTAAAAATAAAATTTCTGTACTTAAAGTCAGACATGTGCCTGACAAACGCTGATTTTCTTGACTACTAACAAAGGCAGTAAGCAGGAAGGAACTGTTCTCTTCCTCCAGATACAGAGCTGAAAGAGATATGGAGAGTTGTGCAGAGATGTGAGTGTGCAAAGGCTGGGTCTGAAGCAGGAAGAGTGCACATTTTACCTATGTGCTCACATTCACTAAACAATAGCAATTATGCAAAGTCAAACCTCTTATCTAAAATTCATATTTAAAAGTCAAATTACTTTAAAAGCATAATAAAACTTTCCTTTTCACCACCCTTGTGACTTTGAAATTATAGATTTTAAAAAATACTATCATGAAATAAACTGAATATCCAAAAATGTGTCCCATGATATACCACAAATTCAAAGAGAATAATGGATTCTCTCCTGATGTTTTCTCAAGCGCAACCCATTCTTCTGGTACATTATAGATATAAAACATTTCTCAGACAAGGAAACTGAAATCCATCCCAGTCTTTCCATTCAGTAGCCAACCAGTAACAAATCTCTACTGCTGTTAATTCTGTGCCTTTCTAGTCACTCTGCTATTTTCTTTTTGAGATATAATCTGTAGTTTATCAGGCTAGTAAACAAACCTCACTAACTAACACCCATGTTTAAGCTCTATTTTTCCCTCTGCTGGAGAAGACATGACTGCTTTTAGTAGGACAGCTTATATTTTACGCTTAACATTTCTCTTCTACAGGTCCAGTCTTTTGCACTTCACTCACACTTCAGGAAAAAAAAGATTTTTCAAGTTGCCTAGTTATATTTCTTTTACATTTTTATCTTTTTGAAGCCCACAAGATTTTTTTAACCCTTCCTACTTAAGAAACAAGAATCACATTGACAGACTATGTTAAACATTGCTTTGGTTAGTAAACGTTTGCAACCTGTATCTCCCATGTACATATCCATGCACCCAATAGCCTACCTCTGTAAAATGAGTACTGCTTACATACATAATCCAATATACAAACTGTTGTATCAGCTCCTCTCAACTCAGCAGTGAGCTCCTACAAGACCAACAAGGTGCAAGCTTATGGATAGAATAAATGAGGAGTATCACCAATAATGCAACCCACATGACAGGAATGTTAAGTGTCATCACATTGATGATGAGGGACGGCAGATAATATCCTTTGGCTAGAGGAAGGAACAAAAGAGTGTGATAGAAAGAAAACATTATGCTTTCCCTTTTGAGTTGCAACCGTTCTGGAATATATTTATTTTTAACAAATGAGGAAACCGAGGATGGAAAGTAATCGAAGAACTTGGTCGAATTTGCACAAGTAGCATATAAAACAGACAGAGATTGAAAACAGATAATGGGGTTCCAGAATCCTTACTTTTACAGCTTCTGTACTTAGGAAATAAGTGTTGACTGAATAAATGAATGGTGGCACAATGGCTGGTTTGGGTATCCTGTTTTGCTTCTGAGGATTTAGGACCTGACATTAAACTCTTTATACAAGTGCACCTCACTCCTGTCAGCCATGCTCACTATAAGCCTGCTGTAAGACTGGCACTCAGAAGCACATCTCACTGCCCCGCTCTGCCTTTGCCAGCTTGTGCCTCTGTCTGTGTGAATCGAGACTTTGGACTTAGTACATGCAAAGGAAAAGCTAAATTGAAGGAGTTTCTGACTTAATGGGTCCAAGGATATGGGTCAGTCTCCTTCTATCCAGAAACTGAATCCTAGTAAAAACAAAACAAAAACCTACCTAAGAATAGTAAGAAAATACAGTTCTTAGTCATATTTACATGCCACATTAAATAATAACACCACTCAAATAGCAACATATAATTTACATTTGAATAGCATTATGTGCTATTATAATGGACAATGTAAATGGTACAAGTATTGAAATAATTTTGTAAAAATAATACATATTATAGAATATCTATACTTGATGTGTAAGGATGTTTTTACTAAAAAAAATTGTTAAACTAAATTATGGGCCACTGAGAGCTATGAATGCAATATTAAAATATGTGTTATCTGTTCCAAAATACATACAGTGATGTTTAGTAAAAGAGAAAGTAAGAAATGGGCTGGGAAAAGAGGGGGTGGAGGAGACAAGGATGAGGACAAGAAGAAAGAAGGAAGGGAGGCAAGAGAGTGTGGGAATAAGGAAAGAGCAGTTAAGACTTGGGATTTACTTTTATCTATCAACATGACTGGGCTAAAAGATGCTCAAATATCTGGGAAAGCATTGTTTCTGGCTTTGTCTTTATGCTCTCATTGGATATTTGATTTGAAACAAGAGAGTTAATGAGATTCTCTCTTCTAAATGTTGACTGACAGCGCTGATTGCTCCAATAGAACAGAAGGCAGAGGGAGGGATTATTCCCTCTCAAGGGTATGTATCTTCAGACACTACATTTAGATCTTAATTCTTTCAGTCCTAGATCAGTAGATAGTACCTACCCTGCCTCCAGACTTTGTGACTTGAACTGGGAACACTAGCATCTCTCCTGGCTGTCTACTTTTAGGTGACATAGCATGGAGCTTCCTAGCACGCAGACTCACAGACACCAATTCTCTTAATGAAGATCTCTTAAATACTCTATATGTCTCTTATTTATTCTGTTATCTTAAAGAATGACTAACAGGAGACTGACTGTAAGTCTCACGATCTGGCCTGTTTCTCTGGTACCATCTGCAGCCATTTTAAATGCTGGGAATTCCAGTCATGTACCTTCTCTGTACCTCAGTTTCTCCTCCTGTGGAGTTCAGTGAAAGGCAATCGTTCACACTTAATGCAACAATATTCATCAAAATGAGTTAATCACATAAGACACCATAACAGTGATACCTACTCCCTCCCCCATCCTTAATATGTCATTATTATTATCATTATTATTATTAATGTTAAGGGCTTTGTGGTTTTAAGAAAGTTTTTATCCATGGGTAAAAAAGACTTTTTTTAATGTAGTGTTGAAGTTCAGGAAATAAAAATTAAACTGTAAAGAATTCAGCAGTAAACATAAACAGTGCTAAGGAAAAAGACAGGGGAGGTAAACTAGACATCATCCAAAGGAACACATGCCAGATATATTCATAGGATTTTATTATCTTTTGGGCTGAAGGCATGGAATGAAAAAAATGTAGAAACTGGTTTAGATAAATAATATCTTTAGGTAAATTGGTTGATTCTGGGAAAGGAGAAGATTTTACAAGCAAGATTTTAAACTCCCATTTCTTTGGGATTTGGAGGAGTACTATCTTTATAGACATGTCTAGTGAGTGGGGAATCTGGTACAAAAAGCATATGCTAAGTCTGGTAGGCTATTGACTGAGCAGCCAGCACATTGAGAAGTTTATAACTCACCAAGCTAGTGACAATGCTGAATGATAAATAGCTTAAAAACTGAGAAGACGAGGCAGGTCCAGTCCCCGACTGAATCTACCAGATTGAGCTGAATCCCCAGGGGAGTCCTTGCCCTGGAGGAGGTGGGAATGGGGGGTGGGTTGGGGGGAAGGTGAGGGTAGCGGGAGGAGGAAGGACAGGGGAATCCGTGGCTGATATGTAAAATTAAATTGAATTATAAAATTAAAAAAAACTGAGAAGACTTAGGAACCTGGAAATCCTCAAATGTCTACAGGTATCCTGAATCCTATGTGGCAAATAGGGCAAAAACTGATTCAGAGAGTGAACTGATAGTCAAAGTGCAATATGCCTTATCAGCTATAGTGCATCTTGGCCATGGGTTGCTCAGGAGCACCAGCTAATGTTAATGGTCACTGTCCACTTAGTGCTGCTAATGTACTCAAGTGAAGACAGACACCAAGCTATCAGAAAGGGAGGAAATAGTAGGAGAAAATGATGTCTGCAGGGATGAAAAAGAGAGTATTCAAACAGCTGTCAGCAGCCAACAACTCAAATCCCGGTAGGAGGAAAAGAGAGTCAAGTCCTTGTGGTGTTCCAGAAGTCATCTGAGATATTTACCAAAATAATTATAACTGACTTGTGGCTATTTTCTTATCAAAATGCATATATTGCCATATTTCTTGTCATTTTGTATTATGGTTCATTCATTTTGATTCATAAAGAAATAATGAGACTCTTATTAAGATAAAGTTAATGATGGTGGCAAAAAATAAAATGCTTAAATGTATGCCTCCATGTTTCATGAAGCATTAATTGAAATTGAGGTCAATAAAATGTAAAGAAGCCAAATCTTTACTAGATTAGATGGTGAGTGCATTGGAAAATCTTGACACAACAAATCTGAAACCAACCATGAGAAAGGAAGGTTTGTTAGAGTGTTTCAAAAATGATTACCAGAAGGGAGATGACCTTCTATGTCCTTTTAATGAATGGCTAAGATATATAAAGTGGTCCAAGGCAAAAGCAGTGTGCCTTTACTCCTTGCTGAGTGCATCTTTTATTGCTGTTGCTACTGCTACTGCTGTTATTGTCTGCTGATATCAGCTTTTGGGGTCATCTAATGTAAACTGAAGACCAATGATTATCTAGGAATGTTCCTAGCTTTCAATGCCTGTTGATACTTCTGAGGTACCCAGCTTCATGAACTGCTCAGTTATGAGATTCTACCTGTCCAGGAAACAAAATGTCATTGTTGAACCACCCAGACCCTATCTTGTAATTTCCATGTATATATGTAGTATCTATATTCCCATATGTATGTATATATGTATGTATGCACGTATGTATCTGCCATGTCTCAGTAACTGGTACAGTGAAGAAAGAATATTCTAAACAAAGGTAAGGTCAAATCATATAGCTTTGAGGTAGATGTAGCTAGATTCAGTGATTCATATAAGAATCATGGGGCAGTGTGAGTAAGAGAGGGAGAGAAAGAGGGGAAGGGAGAGGGAGATGGGAAGTAATATGAATGAATGTATTGGGGAAATTGAGAGAAAGGTGTGACCTAGGGTCATGTAGGCTGCGCAGATGGTGGCAAGGAACAAGGACTAGTGACTCTATTCTGAGTAGACAGAAGACAATGGTGTCATAAGAATAGAATTTCTAGGATTGGAATTACAATTTGATAGACTCTCTCTTAGTGTAGATTATAGTAATCAGATAATAGGGAAAGCAATTGAGGCAATTCTGAAACAGAACTACCCTTACTGCAAAATATACTGCTAGAGCATTATTTGACCATGTGTGGGGTGTGTTCCCTGAGGCAGGGCATCTAACAATTCCTATGCATAAAAGCACTGTCAGTATGGTCTTAATTTAGATCTAATAAAATACACTGCATGAATAATGAATATGAATGTGTTGATAATAATATCTATATTCTTCAGATGCCTACTGATTTTATATAGACTGTTATAAATTGTCTTAATCAGAGGATTCTAAAAGAACAACTCCTATGTAATAGTGAACCTATAATTTTTCTTTATTAAAACTGGTTTATGTTACTACAAATTGGAAGCTGTGCTAAAAAAGAGTGTTTGACCTCTATTTCCTCCTTTTCACATGTAAGACATGAAAAGTGGCCAACTTTCTGGACTAAGTCAGAAACTTTGTTAATGTTGCCATATTTCTGGTGTCTCCAAACACTTTACATTTATTTCTGTGGAGTCCAAAGGAGGCCATGGAAGAGTAAGAATGGCCTGGAGTCGATGTAAAGGCTGGCTTAACTCTTGCTCGCTGTTGGATTCTAGTTACTTAAGATCTGGTAGCAGTGGAGCTCTTGCAAATTCTTGAGAGAAAGGAAGTATGAACCTGTATAATACATATAATACATCTCTTGTTTCCTGTTTATTATCGTATGCTCATGCATCCTCTCCATTAGAATAGGACACTCCATCAATTCACACCTACAGGTTTTCACATGGATAGTGACAACATTGATTTTTAAGCCCATTTGAACAACTGTGATTTGAAACTTATGTGGAGTTTTGCCTTGTCTTATTGTACCTTGTTTTGTCCTGTGTGATTGTTTTCTGTTGGAGGCCTGCTCCTTTCTGAAGGGAAATGGACAGCGGATCTGAAGGAGAAGGGAGGGGGCGGGAGGGAATCTGGGAGGAGTGGAAGAGGAGAGGCTGTGGTCAGGATGTAGTACAGAGAAAATAAATTTTCAATAAAAAGCAAAAGAAGAAACAAGTTTCTTATGAGCTTTTAGAATTAAATGTATTTAAAAATGGAACCTTCTGTGTTACCTCTCAGTTGTCAGTAGAGTCAAGTTCTTGAGAAACATGTCCAGTCTTTGTCTTCTTTAGATACATTTGTGCTAATATTAGATCAAATCCTTAGGCTGAAGGGAGAGTTAGCTTTGTTCTATGACTGCATTTTTTATATTGTTGTGTATTTTCTGCTAGTTACCACCAAAATAAATCACAAGGTAACCACATATTTCAGTTCCCTTAGAGGTCCCTATTGCCTGTCTTCTATTTCAAGGTCAGAGCATTAATGGCAGGACATTAACCTGGTGAGTCAGTCCAAATCCTTAGGTTGCAAAAAAAAAAAACCTTTTTTCTAAAATCAATTTTTAAGTTAATTGGAATTATTCTGCCAAATGAACCAAATGCCTCCATCTGGAGTTATCAAACCGAATGATACAAAATAAGTAAATAAATGGCACCATGCTTTTTTTTTTAAAATCTAGATCTGGCCGAAGAATGCAGTTTCTTTTATGTTCTTGATTTACCAATAGTGCTATACAAGACCCCCTCTTGTTTCTTAGACCCTGTTCTTTGTCTACTGATGCTGGGAAATTTTCTATTGGTTTTATATTTTCTTTGATGATCAACTTAACTTATATCCACACCTCAACTTCTCTTGCTTCCTAAATCAATGTAATTAGCCATAAATTTTTAAGTTAAAAAAGTAAAAACAATATCACTGTTGAGGGCCCAAGTTTGATAGGGATCTCTCATACTATTTACAAAGTGATTCATTATTTCCAGATAGCTGATAACAAAACAATTATGAATCTTATTTAATTTCTAGAAATAAGTATTTAAAAACTCCACTCTTAACAGAGTACAGAACATCTACCTGTCTCTCTTAGTTAAGTACAACCAGAGACTAATCTTGTGCTGTGATTGTCTCTCACTTTTTATATTAGGTGCTATTGTCTGAAGTTAATCACATTGCTGCTGGTTCCAATGTATGTTAAGATTTTATATCATCATTGCTTCAGGTTAGGATGGCTGAACAATAGGGCCTAAAATGTTAGTGCATAGAAAAATGTTTGGGGATATATGTACCCACACACACACACACATACAAATGTGTGTGTGTGTGTGTGTGTGTGTGTGTGTGTGTGTGTGTGTGTGTGTTCGTACAACTATCATGGATGAATGAGTATGTAACTTCCATGAACTCAGGAAGCACAAACTCTAAATACCCTTATATCTTGTTCACATTTGTGTTTAATTGCATGAATCCTGCTGAAGTGTAATGTGAACTACCCAGGCTTATGTATTTGGACTCTTAGTTCCCAGCTGATGGTACAGTTTTAGGGGACTGATCTGTGAATGTAAATTTTTTTTTTGGAGAGTGGTCATTTGACGGTTATAAACAACAGCAACTATACTTGATGTCTCTCTGCTTCCTAGGTATTGCTTTCTGTTACCAGTTACATGCTCTGGCTCCCAGAAGCAAAACTGTGAACTAAAGTAAATGCTCTGTCTCAGAAGTTGGTTCTGTCATCTATTTGTTTACACAATGAGAATAGCAAAAAATGTGGTGCCTTCACTTCTCATAAACGAGGAGTTTATTAACCTTTGCTTAGCAAGTCCTTCCACCACTACTATAAACTCTTGCATTGTTTATGGTAGGGCATCTGCATGATTTATCAGTATTACAACTTCTTGTTGTCACTCTGCATGCTGCAGTTCAACTCTCCTGGCCGTCTGAAGACACATGGCTGCTTCTCATTCATGTGGGTTCTCAGCTGGTAGTTTGGATGCCCACTGCAGCATATGTACCTGCTGATCATCATGGCGGCACTGGGGTGGCCATCTGTGCTAAAGCACAGGCCTCACCTCCATTTCTCTTAACCCCTGACTCTGTCTTCCCTTGTCTCCATAAAGTTCTCACTTGGAGCACTTAACAGTGATTTTCTCTTAGGAAACATTCCTTAATATGAATCTCAAGTGATTTTTCAATATCTCTAACAAATAAGATCTGTACATTGATGAACTTATGTCTAAAATACAGGTTTATGCATTGCATATGTACTTCCATAATAAATAATTAGATCTATCATTCCACTTCTTTTTTTGAGAATGAAGTAAGTGAATGTTAATGGGCATTATAGCATGAGAGTTGACATTTTCCCCATAATTTACATAAAAATAAACCAATGATTATACTACTCAAATATATATTCTGTAGTCTTGAAGAGCCATCATATCTAGCATTCAACACAAGGTACAAACCTTATTTACATACATTTTTAATGTAATGATCTATTTTAAATTATTTGTGACCTATTAGATGAGAAGGGAAATGTTCAGCAAAATTGGATCCTGTCAGAAAATCCAAGTAATGATTTTTTTGAAAAATATTATGCTGTGACATATTAGGCTTTTACACAAAGTGAAAACCACTATGCCAGAACCATAGACATTTAATAAAAATAAAGGAAAACCTGTTAAGGCAAATGTCTTAGTATATACTAATATCCGTTTGCCTTTCCTTGCAATTTCTTTACTTGGCACAAAGGATCTCAATGCTTTTAAGTGTTTTTATGTAGCTGGCAGAATAGATTTTTCAATATATCTTGATTCCCCAGGCACTATGGGTTCAGCAAACCGATGGCAAACCCTTACTCATCTAAGTGGTATTTTCTTATATGAACACCGTTATTCCATAGAGGCTGCTTTGCTGAGTGGATATAGTATATAGCACTGGATTTTCTTCTCTGTGGTATATCCAGGACCCAGTGCAGTCCTAAAGACTAAAAGGTTGAATAAATGAAGAACAGGATCAAATTAAACAAGGTAGAGCAGGCATAGCTGAGGTAGAAATAAATGGCTTCATAAAGCTTAAATCTGCTCAGAACAAAAGGTTGCATCTCAAGGATAAAGATACCTGTTCAGATTATTTTCTCTGTCTCAGTGTGAGCCTGCGTTTGTGTATGTGTGTGTGTGTGTGTGTGTGTGTGTGTGTGTGTGTGTGTGTGTGTGTGTGAGAGAGAGAGAGAGAGAGAGAGAGAGAGAGAGAGAGAGAGAGAGAGAGAGTCACCAGGAGGTCTGTGTTCTGTTCCTTGTCTTTTTGCTGACTGTTCCTGTGCCATGTCTGCCTCCATCCTATGAAGAATTTCCATTCAGGTGTTAGAAAAAGATGCAAATATCACTAGTGAAAGTGTGTAGACCTTTCCAAAAGCACTAATATCTTCTCCTGTAACATCATTTCCAATAAATTCCTTTGTACAGAATGCCTTCATTCAGCTAAGCAAAGTTGGCAATCTTTTCTAATTGTGAGCCCAGAGCCAAAGGAGAACAAGTGTTGCTTACCATCTAAGTACTGAGTTGACTCCCAGTCTCTAAAATCTGTCAGTGAAATATCTAAGTACTACTTCTTCTAGCATCTTGAGAAAGGAGTCACTCCACATAGATAGAGGGGTCACTGATCATTTGATCTAGAAAATTAACAAAGCCGTTCAACACTCAATTTAAGAAAGTCAAATGAACCAGTGAAATGTGAATTATCAGTTTATTGCTTTTGAATTCATAGTGAGAGATTCTTCTTCTCAACTCTAAGCTCCCCTGAAAGTGAGGAAATATTTCATTATTTGTTGTAGAAATTCTATTTTTAAAGTAAAGGGCCTCTTGACTCAGAAAAGGGATATTAATTTAAGAGAAAAAATAATAAATGTTGCCTTTGTCCAGAGAGTAATAATTCATATGGGTGGAAAAGTACCTTGTTAATACTCTCTCAGACACCTGTAATCTCAGCCAAGCAGGAACAATCAATGGTTTGTGTATTGTGTTGTGGTGGTTATTTTCCATTTATACACACAGAGCATCAGATATAGAAACCATGCAGATAATAAATGTTACTCAACTAATGCCATATGAAAAAATTTGTCTAATTTCCGAAGCAATGTGAGAATCATCTTCATGTAGAAAAGTGATAAAATGGATACTGTGTAGTCTCTGCTATCATTTGATTATAAGAGATGTGAAACTACAGAAGGCTGAGTGTTTCCATTTTCAATGTGTATACTAAAATACTTATTGAAGTTGCTACTAAAAATTCAAGAATGCTTATAATGGAATGTAAAAGTGTCCCCTGTGGATTTTTTGCACCCAAGGTCCATATTAATTTTAGATATAATGTGCAGCTTCATTTGGAAGAATCACCTCATCCTTGTCTGCTTTAGGCTACAGTGGCCATGGGAAATAGTTCAGTTTATAATTGTAGTAATATCTCTCCAGACTGCTATAATTAGACCTACTAACAATAGAGTTTCAATTTTAACTTAGATAAAATAAATATTCTATTTGGAGCTCAAATAGAGATTTCATCTGAGAGATTTCAAAGCATTTGCTAATACTCATCATTTGCATAATAATTATTCTGCAGGGTGCAGACATAATGGTCCTCTCACACATCTAGAAATTCTCTTTATATATATCTTTAAATGTTGATTTTAAAATTAGATAAATGTTCTGATATCTGTCTGCACTCTATATTAAACAGAATATAGTTTTACTATAGATTAAAACATTACCAAAATTAACAATGGCATCATGACTTTGGAAACCATTCCAAGGTAGCTATGGTATCAAATAGTAGGCATAAACAGCACTAGGAATTAACTACTATTAATCTAAACATTACATCTAACAGAAAAGGAAATGATCCTGTCAAGGCTAAACTCCATCAAGTAGTAGCTGCAGCAGGGTAATCAATCAGTATGTCTCAACCCATCTCCCACATTCCTTTCCCAATCTAACACACACACACACACACACACACACACACACACACACACACACACACACAGGATAATAAAATAAAATATAACTAATTTGATCTACTGAAGGTAGCATGGGGAGATAAAGTAGCAGTGATTTTATTTATTTAGTACAAATAATCACACTCTTTAAAGGCAATAGCCTGACAGTTGGAAGCACCCTAGGGATCCTTAGTTACCTGGTAACACTATCATGATTTCCACAGCATCTTTGCTTGTGTTCTCTGTCTGACAAACTCCAACTCTTCTGTTTCTTTATTCTTTCTTTTGATCCTTTGAATAATTCATTGCTCCTATTGTGTTTTATTTGAAGTTTGCATCTGTAATAAAACAGTCTCATTAAGTTTCATTATTAAAAGGTTCATTTTCCCAAGTGGATTGTGACTTCCTTGGGGAACTCCTAAGTGGCTTCACAATTGTTGCTCATAGTGGGTGTGCTAATTAAAGGGTGAGGATTAAAAGGCTAATGTGTTAAAATGGATAAAATGAAATATCTGTGTATACCATTTACTTGGCTCTCTATTTTCTAATCTGTGCATTTACTGTGGTAACATTCAGCATCTTCTCTAAATCTGCTGTCCTCTGCTATATTCAAGGGTTACTTTTTAAAAAAAATTATCTGTAGGAAGCTTTCATGGAATCAACAAAGACACAACCTTTGCTCTACTTGTTTGCGTTGTCTCTATCTCTATTGTGTCAAACAGGAGATGAACTAATGCCTTCTCTATCATGATAAAAAATTAAATAAATATAGATACAGGAAAAATGATTCATTTTCTGGAAATTCTAACTTTCTTTTGTTATGGTAGATTAGAAGTCATTAATAGAGTGTCTATTTCCACTTAATGTCTTTTCATAAGAAATGGAACACATTTTTGTATTATGTTACTTATCACTTAATAATTAACTGGATCTGAACTCTGCACTTTTCACTATTTTATGAGTCCTCTGTGTGCCTTTCTCTACTTGTGAGGATGGAAAAGTCATTGATGCTAAGACTCTCTTTCCTATCAGTAGAAGACTTAACTGAGATAGTCCTCCCATGAATTAAACACCTGTGCTTTTAAAAGCATATAATTTTAAAAAATATTAAATTATAATTTATCAGTTTAGGGATTCCTATTACACTATATTAGGATCATTCATATATTTTAAAAAAATCTACATTCATTTTTGTCAGCAAGCTGTAGATGTATTGTAGGTACCTTGAAAAATATGAGCAGAAATTTTCACCTAAATGAACCAGAAAAATGAAACCATGTTATTTATTATAAACCCATCTGAAATGCTTGATAGGAAGACATCCAGGGGAAGAGATGAAAAGGGCAAGAAAATAATTTTTGTTTGGTCAGAGTAATACATGAAATACACCAAATAAATATTTACCGTGACTTCATACAACATCCTTCCCCTTTTCTATGATGTCAGATCTTCAATGCTCTAAAAGCACATAGCTTTTCAAGCATGACCATGGAAATGCTTCCACAGTGTGTCTGCAAGCCTAGGGAGTAAAAGATCTGTGTTTGGACAGACTATTTTACATTTACAGCAAAATGTCAATTTGTTGAGAATTCTTTAGAGGATGTTTCAGATGTTGATTCTCAGTTGAATAATCTGGTTGCACAAAGCACTGTGAAAGCATGAGGAGACAACAGCCAAGAATGAACAAGGGGACTTCCTATGGCCTTTTTAACTGCTTCCCAATATAGTGCTCACAGTGAGTGTTGATAGGTTTATGATAATGTAAGCAACTCCTTAAATTAGCATAAATAAAAACAAAAGAGCCTAGGCAGCAAGAGATGGGAAGCCAAGGGACCAGCATATTCTTTGCTTCCCTAGATTGCTACCAGCTTGCTACCAGTGGATGTTGTCAAGAGTTTTATAGCCTGTTGTAAGCCATGTTAGTGACTTCAGTTTTACATCCAAGAGCTTTGGTTAAGATTACTGTCTACATTGCAAGCAGAGCTCAGGCTGTAAAAGCTGGTCAATACACATTTTAGTACCACTCTTTTCCAGCAATCTGAATTCAATAATGTTGCCTTTCTAGAAGCTGCAAAATGGAAAGTGAAAGAATGATTTATGAAGCTTAGCTATGTATGGCCAGATAAGAAAGCTTTAACTGATGCTTGCAGGATTCTCTTTAATGAAGTACAACTTGCCAAGATAAGTTCAGGCAAATGAAGCTTCTGTCACATTATGTTACAGTGGAAGAAATGACAGACATAGACCAGCAGATGGAGGTTAATAGAGAATGGTGATGTCAGACACTGTTGTCTAGGTGACTGCACAAAAATGGAGCAGATACATCAGTGCTGCATCTGGAAACAAGTTCATAACACACACATTCATGGAATCTGTTCAAATTGCACATAGAAGCTTTCTTTGTTGAAGTTGTCACCTAGGCCACATGCGGATTTTATTTCTGAGCCAGCAATCCCTTTCAACTGAAAGCTCCTGCATTCAGCACCAGCTCCTATCTAGACGGATGGTTAACCTTAAGACCCCCAGTGTTTTGCCTTTTCAATGAGTTCTTAAGGCCTTGTCTGAATATTATGTTTAAGTGTCACTTCCAAGGCTATTATGTAAATGAATGAATTGTCACACCTCTGTATCTCTGGTTTCCTCAGTTTGAATGCAAACCAGGAGCATCTCCTCAATGGATTGGAAGAACTCAGCTGTGTCACTCAAGAAAAACAATGAGCCTGGGTCTGGAAATGGAAAATGGAACTTCTGACTTCAAAACAGAAAGGCTTGAGGTTGACTTTGTCTCAAATGAGTAATTGCCTTACATTAATCTTGCACTCCTTTGTAGTGGAGAATGTGGGCAAACACCACAGCTCCACAGACAGAGACATCAGGAAGGAGCTGATTGCTCTGTAATACTGGACTCCAAACTTACCTAACAAATACAATATTCCTCTTCAGTTATTAAACTCTGAAATTCCTATATCTCTTTCCCCATTTTTACTTTTAAATAGAGTTTGAGATATTTTATTTTTATAAATCAATTTAGTGAAAAATATGAACTTTTTCTTGCCCTCTCTACCTCGGTTTCCCCAACTTTTATCAGTGAAAAATGATACGCTCCATTTATTGTAATTGATGAAGCAGTATGGATGAACTAGTACTAGCATAGTTTATTTGGAGTACTGGGAGTCTTGCAAAGCACGTAATGGGGTGTGTCCATCATTATTACAGAATGGTTTTGTTACCTGGAAAATTACACTCTTCATTCCTTTCTTCTCCCTTTCCCCAGACTTCAGTTGTTCAACTTGGTAGGACATAAATCTGTATATTAGATATTAATCATTTTCCATTTTATTGTAGCAGCTGATATATGGAATATTTTAAAATTTTGTGAAATCTTTCATGTAGAATTAAATTAGACATTTGAGCAGATTACCCTATCCTATTTGCCACCTTCAAGTAAGTTCCGTAATTAGAAAATTATATGTCTTGACAGCAGGAACTGGCCATAGTCTCTACAAAATGTTCTTATGTAGGAACTATGTTTCTATGCACACGGGAATGCCAGAATTATATCTATTGAATGGACTATAGCAAAGCGAATACACCAATAACCGCATACGTTTTTTTTTCTTTTTAACTAATTTCCTCAATAGCATCTTTTCAGCTTCTTAATGAAGATCTCAAGAGATCCTTTATTGCACTGTTCCCAGCTGCAATGCCTTGGTTACGCTAAGGAGCTGTTTGTACTAGTAGTGATGGATCATTTCTAAAGGCCTAAAAGCTTCTTTGAAAATTTCTGCGAGAAAGTGTTTAAAATGAATTCTGTCCCTGTCCACTTTCAACTTTTCAAATTCCTCTAAGATTACTGTATTAGTTAGCTTTGTGTTATTATGAAAAAATAGCCAGTACAGGCTACTCATGAAATAAACAGAGGTTCATGTTTCTAGATGTTCAAATCCAAGGTTGAACAGCCTCATTGCTTTGGGTCTCCAATGCGGAAGCAAGTGGCAGTAGCAAAAGTTGTATTTCAAGCCAGGAAATAGGCAGAGAGGACACAAACTGAGCCCCATGATGATCTCCGAGTCCACACATCAAAAACTTAAGGGTGTATTGATAGACTTATCAAAAGCTTCTCTCCTACAGACCAATTCTTTATAATTGGAAATTTTGGAGACAGTATTCATATTCAACCATGGAAATAATTTTCATGCATTTTGTTTGAAGTTCCTCAGGCCCATCATGAATCTTTTTATTATTTTTTTTTTCTGTCAAACTCTGTGTTGGTTTTGTAATCATTTCATGTGTATTCCTGATTTTATTGCTAGCCAGGACAGTAAGCACCTCCTTTAAGTCTGAAGCTGTGGCTAATTTGAGTTTGCAAGCCCTCTACCCCTTAGTCAATTCGGCTTATATAACATGCATGATGAAAAACATCTCAAAGTTGTGTTGCTTTGCAGCACACATGGAATACATTTCATCTTTAAGCATTGATATTCTCTCAACATATTCATATTGCTCCTTGTGTTACACATTCTAGTTTCTTCAAAAATGAAACAGATGCAAAGAAAGGTGATGATGTTTAAACAAAACAGGAGTACGTAGGAGGAGGCTCCAAGTTCATTATTTAAGAAATTATGCTTTCATGCTTGTATTTCTATCTAGCAGTTTTGCTTATTTCAGATTCATTAAACTGTTAGCTGAAATTTTTAAAAGCTTGATTAGCCAATATAAAAGGGTTCCCACACAATCTTCGAGAGTATGATTATCACAATATAAGAATATCATAGTCTTAAAGATGATTGTTCATGTAAAAATTGTCCTAAGCCATAGATTTATAGAATTTCCTTGTGTCTCTAGAGAAAAAGCATGCAAAGTTAACATTTCATTTAAAAAGCATTTTATTCCTTTATTGATATTTCTTCCTTTGTTTTTTCCAATATGTCTATATTCAAACACACAATAAAATAGTATTTCCATGCTGAGTTCTCATGAAAGACTTTATACTAAATACTTCCTTGACATAATGCCATCAGATCCCTTCAAATATTTCTTATGTGGAGTTGCTGTGTTTCTCATGTTATAGATGAAATGACCTAAACTTAGGGACACTAAGTTGCTCAATGCCACAATGACAAATACAATAAAAAGGGTTTCAAATGTGGTATGACTGGTACAACCAATTCAAATGCTTGAACAGCAGCAGCCACAAAAAAAAACAGCCAAGTGTTTGACTAGAATACCATGATTCAATGCTCGGCATACACTCTGGTCAGCTGAACTCTAGAGAATAGACAGATCTATAGTATGCTGAATAAAGACCTTTGTTTTAGTTATGTAGAACAAAAGTCTTGCTCAGTCATGATAAGGTTGTAATAATATGTACAATTGCCCTTATTTATTCTGCATAGCAAAATTTCCCCTTGTCACTTGTATCTGTTTTCAGACTTATGTGGGGTTTTATTTGAGTGGATAATAACTGTGAACATGGACCATGGAACAAGATTCCCTGGCTTGGATCACATTCTTGCTGAACTGTAAATTTTGACTCTAGGAAAGTTGTTTTCTCTTTCTGTGCCTCAATTTCATCCACATTAATAAAATCATGATAGTACCCAATATCACAATGTTTTGATATTAATTTAGTTGCTGTATTTAGTGATTAGAATATTACCAGAGAATAGGGAAAAAAATAAATGATTCTAAGATATTTGTTTTCTTATCACCAGATAGTCAACTACTATTTTTAACTATGCATACAGCCAATGTGGGAGAAGGAAATAATGGATAATAAAAGGAAAATGGTCTCAACACAAATTAGCTCAAAAGCTCCATCACAAGTAAAGAAACAATAATTTGAAGCAATCACCATAGTGTGTGTGTGTGTGTGTGTGTGTGTGTGTGTGTGTGTGTGTGTGTGTGTGTGTGTCTCACATGCATTTGAGTGTTTGGTGCTGTTTTGGAATCAGGACTTCATTCAGAGTAGACAAATACTGCACTCCTGACCTGCTGCTTCAGCCCACAGATTTGTTTTCAGCAGAATATTCCAGTGTCTACTATTCCCCAGCAGTGGCTTTGTAGAAGGAATAGATTGAATTAAGTCCATCTTCTCGGATTCTGTCTGTTGGGTTGGCAGTTGTGCCCAAGAGATATGTCAATGAAACCTTCAGTGGTGATCCCCATCCTTCAAGATCCTTTACCCTTGTCTCAGAATGTATCTCCTAACAATTTCAGTCAATTCTATACTGTTTACTTGAAATGTTGCCTTTGCTCTGAAGCATCCTGTTCTATGGTCTTCGGAATTTATCCAGTGTCTTTGAAGTGAGACTGCAGGGGTCTTTGCCACCTTTATGGGCAGGCGAAGGATGGGCTGTGAGAGACAAGAAGGTAGTGGAGTGCAGCAGGCGAAGGATGGGCTGTGGGAGGCAAGAAGGTAGTGGAGTGCAACAGGAGAAGGATGGGCTGTGGGAGGCAAGAAGGTAGTGGAGTGCAACACGACTCAGCAGCTAGTGTTGGTTCAAACTTCGGGAGTCTGGACCCGAGTTGTTTCTTTTAGGCGTATTTAAACACAGCACAATCTGGAGAAAACTATTCTTGTGGTGATTAACTCAATCCTGCATGCACAACAAGCATACCTAAATCTCTTTGAAGAACAAAGTTTGCTAAATACAGATCAGACGCGACTACATCCAAACTCTTTGTAAGTACATGTGATACTGTCTATAAAGATAGGTTATATGGGTTGACTGAGAAAAATAAGTTTACAAAAAGGTTCTGGAGGACAGCCCTGTGCCAGAAAGTTTTCTGCCACAGATTGGGCAAATGTCACATGGCTAGAAATCATGTCCGATCCAATCCAGCCTCTTGGACAGTAAACAGATTTATCATTCCTTCCTTTGAAGGAACAATCCTTTGTGCTTAGCATATTCCAGGTTCCACTGATGCACATTTGAGAGCACAAAGACCTTCATGCCTGCTCTAGGAAACATAACCAAATATTTGAAAACTTCCAATTTTCCCATCCCTCTGTCCTGTGGAGTAGAGTAGCCAAATTTTCTACTTCTAGGTCATTCTTGCTCTGCCTGAGGCCTGGAGTCTCAGTCTCTAGTCTTGCTTATAATTAGAAAGTATCCCTTAGGAAGCCAGTGTCCTTGGCTTACCTCTTTGAAAGACTCACTGTTCTCATACCCTCAGCTGTTTTGAAAGCAGCTGATCACCTCCTGTCACCAACCTATTAGAGTGAGTTGTCTCTGGATGTTTGTTTTAACCACATTTTTTAATCTTCTTTCTGCCTCAATTTTACATATGTAAAATGAGACTAGTTAGAATACCATCTCATGATGCTCTGGATGTTAGTGATTAGACAATCTACACTTTGCAGTAAATTCTGGCAAAGGATTGAAGAGTAATAATGTTAGTTTAAAAATAACTTAGAAGAAAAGAAATCAGATTTTTCTTGTGTATACATGGAATACTGTACTTAATACATTAATTTGAAAGAGCTTTCACTTTTAATAAATTAAGTTATCCTAATAGTTCTTAACCCTATTGTACATGATTCTCCACTCACTTTTATAATGATCAATTTTAATGATCCACTTATTAACTTGAGATTAAATACATAAATAATACAATTTACATCTGAAGATAATCATATTAAGTATTTTAGTATTTTAAATGAAATATAAGTATGAAAAGAAAGGAAATGGATTTGTGATAAATTAATATGAATTTCAATAGAAACAAAATTAACTATAAGTACACTAAAAGACAAGAATATAATCAGATGTTTTAATCAGTTTACCATGAATAACTTTGGATTTCAATGATTAAAGCCACTTTCCCTTAAGAAATGCAAGAGAGGAAGAAGAGCAGTGTCCTGGGATATTGGAATAAAACCAGTTTACAATAACACATACAGTGGGAGAAAAGTTTGTCAATCTAATTATAGCAAAATGTCATGTGGGAACAAGTAGAGAAAGTAGTAAAGCTGTTATACCTATTCAAATGCTGAATAATCTCGGAGGGGCTGTCTCAGGTTTCTACTGCTGTGATGAAAACACCGTGACCAAAAGCAACTTGAGGCAGAAAGGGTTGATTTTAACTGGAAATTCTATTTTATTGTCTATCATCTGGGAATTCAGGACAGGAACTCAAACAGGGTAAGAACCTGAATCAAAGACTGAAGCCGGGGATGTGAAGGAGTGCTGCTTACTAACTTATTCCTCATGACTTGTTCACCCTGCTTTCTTATAGCACCTCAGGCAACTGCCCACACACAGTAGGCTAGTTTCTCCTGTATCAATCCTCCATCAAGAAAATGTACCACGGGATTTTTCTAAAGGCCAACCTGATGGGGGTCATTTTCTCAATTGAAATTCCCTCATCCCTACCAGCTCTGACTTTTGTCAATTTTGACATAAAACTAGTCATCACAGGGAATAGGGAAGAGTCTTTCAAGGGGCTAAAGATAGAACACAATGGTGGTTGTGGTTTGAATAAGAATGTCCTTCATAGGCTAGATTTTTAATACTTGGTCCCTTTTGGTGGTGCTGGGTTTGTAGGTTCAGGAGGCGTGGCCTTGATGGAAGAAGTGTGTCCCTGCAGGCAGACGTTGAAGTTTCAAAGTCGTGTGTCACACCCAGTTTGTTCTCTGCTTTATACTTGTGGTTCAAGATGCGAGCTCTCAGTGGCTCTTTCACCTTCCTCCCCTGCTGCCAACGGCCTCCACTCCACCATCATGGACTCTGTCTTGGTTATGGTTTCTTTTGCTTATGATAAGGCACCATGACCATAGCAACTCTTATAAGGAAGCATTTAATTGGGTGACTTACCTTTTCAGGTTGATGAGTCCATTGTCATCGTGGTGTGACATGGTAGTGTGCAGGCAAACATGGCGCTGGAGAAAAGGCTGAGAGTCCTATATCTTGACCCACAGGCTGTTAACAGGAAGTAATCTGAGACATTGATCATTTATATATGAGAGCATATATGAGACCTTGAGCATATATGAGACCTCAAAGTCCACCCCACAGTGACACAATTCCTCCAACAAGTCCATACCTACTCCAACAAAGCCACACCTCCTAAGAGTGCCAATCCCTATGAGCTTATGGGGGCCAATAATGTTCAAACTACCACAGATACTATCCCTCTGGAACTGCACCAAATGTAGCCAGAAGGTTTCTCTGGTCCCTCCTGGCCCCACAGCACATATTCACAGCATACAGAAAGACATCCCATAGCACTTCCTCTCTTCTGTCTAATTGAAAAGTCTTGTACAATATTCGCGGGACCAGCCTTAATATTACACATCCCAGGGGCTCAGGAGAGAGAACTATGAACGGCGAGGACTATTTTTGGGAGATCAAATCTCAGCACACCGAGCTCTTAGTCCAGTCATTTATTCTTCCAAATCTTCTTCTCCATCCTCCCATACCCTGGGAGTCCTGGTATATATCCACTTACAACCATTAATCCTTTGGCAGTGCAAAGCCAGGCTTCCAGGGTCAAAGTGAGGGGTGATAAGAATCACATAGAGGGGCAGTAATTGTTAATTATCATTTGCAACCCAAAAGGGAAGTGACTAATGGGGAAATGAATGAACTAAAGGCTAAACTCAGGTAATATCTAAGAAGAGGGATTTTATGTGCTCAAATATAATCCTAAACATGATTAGTAGAAAATGTCAAGAATCTCTAAGTTGCTAGGTCAATGGAAGAAAATAAAACTGCCTTCTTTTTTTTCCTGTGGTGCCTATCTGTCCAAGCTATTTGCCATTTTTCTGCAGAGTGGAGAAAAGTGTGCTTGATCGCTAGGCAACCTGTGTACAGCTAGATGTCTCTGGTGATAGTTAAAGGAAGACCTGGAACTAGGGCAAGATTTGGGAAAGGAGGAAGTTAAGCTTAATTGGCACATCCACCAGGCCTTCTCAAACAGGTAGTCTGGATGCTTAAGTTGTTCTTAGAGAGTACAGAGGTATCTCTGATAAGGTATTTCCCTTTGTCTGGGGATGGACCTGGATGGATGCTGCCAATGATGCTAATTACAGGGAGGCTTGAACTGGGGTTGTGGCTGTACATAGCTGTCAGCGCACAAGGTTATCTAAATATTCCTTTAGTAGAGGGGAAATGATGCCCAATAAATGATGGAAAAGCTACAATAGCACACAAGAAACTCACAGCAGGAAACAGCCGATAATCAAAAGCCAAATATCACCAAGGCTCGTTGAACCTCAGCTTGACCTCTGGAAAGCCCTTGGCTTCTTCCAGGTATTATCTTTGTCATAATCAACTGAAATCCTACTTTGTATATGTTTGTGGCTTGTATCAGAAAAGGAAGGTTTTAACTTTAACATAGCAAAATTACATATAATAAAACAGTTATCAAGCAAGAATTACAGTTATAATATCTAGTCTATTTATATTTGGCAAAATTAAAGAAAATATTCTATCATCTACCCTATATTTGTGAGTCTAAAGTTTCATATCCAATTTATCTTTTATTAAAACCAAGGAAAATTATACTTATAGCTATATTTATCTTGTCTTCAACTACATCAAAGATCCCAGAAGGATATAATATTACCTAAGTAAACAGGAAGTGCATTGCAAACAACTTCCAAGGTTCTAGAAATGACAAAGACATCCATCCGGCTGCCTGGACAGTCACCCAAGTTCCTCTGCAACGTTAGGGCATCCATCTTCATCCAACAGGCCTAGAGTCTCTGGCAGACTTTGTAGTGAAGCAGGAAATTTGAAGGATTGTCTTGCCTATTGGCAAAGTTTATCAGTTGATTCTCCCTGTGTCCTGCAAAATGTCTGGCAATCTCCTCTGTGAGGCAGGAAGCTGAAGGACCATCTCACCCTGTTTAGGCAAAGTCTAGTGGTCACTTTCGCATGGGGCCTGCATGTCCAGTCTATACAACATATTGTCCAACAGTCCAGGTAAGAGCAGTTTCTTGCTCAAATGGTCAGTTTTGCTAAGAAGAAATTAACTCTGTATAGAGTGTCTTTGATGTCCATCTTCCTCTTTGAAGTAAATCGGTGCTGCCAGGAGCAGATGTGTCTCACTGTCCAGGAAAGTCTAAGTTTTTAAAACATTTTAAATGCCATATTCTATAAGCCTTTGAAGTATTTGAAGATTATCTACCTAATTGAAATATATTCATGTATACCTAGAAAACTAACATGACTATAAGCTTGATTATCACAGATGACTAATTATTAATCTGTATTTCTTAATTATACATTACAATTTTAAATGAGTTGCATAAACATAATACCTTAAACAAGAGTAGAAATATATACAGTATAACAAAATTAACTTTAAGTTTGTATCAATAAACTAAAATCCATAGCAATACAAATCATTTTAAACAAGTTGTTGCTCTTTAAAAGTAGATCCAATTACCTACCCTTTTATCCTATCATATCTCTATCCCCTTTTCTTCTTTAGAAAGAGATTACATTTATAATCAACCCCCTTTAAATAAAAATAAGCATTTATAGACAATATTTTGGGAATTTGAGCATAGCTTCTCATACTACTTTCTCTTGATTGGGGGAGCTGGCAATCTTATGGAGAATCTGAGAAAATTAAGAATCATAGTTAAATCTTGGCATAGTAGTTTGTGAAGCTGTATCAACCTTTCAGGGAATCTTGGTTGATCAAACCATATTAGCCTGGAAGCAATCCACAGGTCCTCATTTTCTGTGGAAATAAAAGCTGAACCTCTTTTCCAAAGCAATGTATCCTTAGACACAAATTTTGAAGTCAAGATACCTTTAAAATACACATATTGGTTTAACTCAGCAGCCTTTACAATCAAATGTCTCTCTCCAGTTAAAAAACCCAAATACAACACAGTCCAGACTCTCTGTATAATTTTTATATTTATGTAGCTTAACTTTTATATTACTTTTACTATCTCTGTAAAGCTTTTATTTTTTTAATTATCTATTTCTTTATATAATGCATATATTCCTTTTTCTCTCTCTTTCAAGCCTATGTACATTTTTACACACACAAAACCACTTAGAATTTTATTCCATCTGAATCTGTCTTCTTGTGATTCTATAGTCATTTTTGACCATTGATTTAAACTACAGTGTGACTAGGACCCAAGCAACAGCCCTGGCTGCTGGCTCCACCCAATTCAGCTTTCCAACATAGTGGAGGTACATTTACTGCCAACTCTGGGATCCATGCTCACTTCCAAGTCTGGCAATCAGTGGGTCTATGCCTCCATCTAGCAGCACGTAGGCCAGAAAATTTTCTTTTTGTACTAGCAAAAGCTAAATCCACCATGCAGTGTGCTGCATGGCCTGGAGACACCTCTGCATACTAGGGCAGGAATCTGCCATGCTGTAGGTCAAGCCTACACATGTACAAACCAACCGTACTGTAGTTCAAGCCCACATGCTGCAGTGTCTCTGTATCACAGCTTGCCTGAGAGACACAACTAGGAAGCTGCTGTTGGCTCCATTTTAGAACCCTTTTTTAAAGCTTTCTCAGGTTTTGGGTGGAAATTGTTGCTATAACATCTGAGTGCCAAAATATAGCTGGAAGATTTCCTGTGTCCAGCCTGGCCCTGAGGTCTCACTGCCACTTTTAAATAATCATTCAGAGACTTTTATTAATTTCCAACTGTATGTCCTATGGCAGGCTTCTTGTTAGCTAGCTCTTATAACTTAACTCAACACATTTCTATTAATCTATATGTTGCCACATGGCCATGGCATTACTGGTCTACTGGCATCTTGTTACTCCTTGGGCTGGTATCTCCTCTCCCTCTCCTTTCTTCTCCCATCTATTCAATTTGAATGTCCCATTTAACCTTATTCTGCCTCATCATTGGCCAAACAGCTTTATTTTTCAACCAATCAGAGCAACACGTATTCACAGCATACAGAAAGACAACCCACAACACTTCATGTTGGGCACCAGGTAAAGTGACAAAATCTACAGGTATCTGATTAAAAAGAATTAGAGAAATTTATTAAGGTAAATTGAGGAAATACACTCACAAATACAGAATGGAGTAGACAACCGAAGTCATCCTCTGATCTGACAGGGAGCAAATCCACCTTGCAGGTGGCAGGGAGAAGGAGCATGTGACCCTTCTCTTTTTCCTTGTAAGAGGTCACATCCAAGAGCAAGAAGCACCACCTCCTTTTGGCCATATAGCCCAAGGTCATGGGTGGAGCAAATAACACTACAAAAGCACATCTTATTATTAATTGAGAAGAACTCTCTCATGCTTTAAGAACAATGTAAAATTTGGTAGAGATTATATCCCTATAGTATAGAACTTTTGAAGATGATAAAACAATAATAAGAGAGAGACTTGTACTCTTGATAATGTGCTCAATTATGAGTATGCTGGCATGTGTGGTGGGGTGAATTCAGCTCAAAGCAAGAAATCAACCAAAAGATATTGAGTAAACATTGAAACATTTCTTTATCACTATACCATAAAATGTTCCATGCACTATCTAGAAACATCCTCTAAAATGCATTAACACCTTGCTGCTGTGATAATCAGTTACTTCAGTATAGAACAGTATATAGACTGTGTTTTTTAAAATCTCAAGTTAAAAGAATTGTATGTAATATATTCCAGCATAATTTATTAACAATTCACATGTAAGAGGAATATGTTACTTGAAATTCATTTCTAAAGGAAAAATAATTTTAAATGATTTTACTATTAAACATATTAATATTGGTTTTTTGCCTGCTGTTCAGATTCTTTACCTGATCTTTAAAATACAATATTTAATATAATTCCAGACATACAAACTTATTTCCAAATTTATATGGAAAACTATATTTGTTGTTAAGCAGTAAAAAACTTCCATATAATATGTTCCATGTAGTTACTGCAAATAGAGAATTGGTATACAACTTGAAAAAAAAATAAGATCAATACTTCTGAGTACAATTAATAATTGATGATTTTAAATAATAAATTATTAATTATAAATGGCAATTAATCTTAAATTTTATATGTTAAATGTATTTTTCTAAATAATGACTATTAGAATTTATATAATTTTGCATATAAATTATGCAAAATTGTGATTGATTTGTTTAAGATTTGAGGGGTGGTTTGAGTGAATTTACACAGAAACAATAACTAAACAATTATCAATCCTGTCCTTCCTCTTATAAGAATGGTAAGTCAAGACCAGAATAAAAATGCAAAAAAAAAATCCTTTCTTTTCTGTTTCTGAGCTCTAATCACTGATTGGCCTGTTATGTTTAGATCAGAAATATGAGTATAGGTATGAGTAGAAATGTTATGTGAGAATGGTTTTCAAGTTTGTACTTGAGCTCATCTTGTTCTATATCTTCTGACTCCTCCCATGTGGGAAAACATATAACCAATACCACTATACTCTGTAGAAATTGTTATCATTAGACTGTTACCTGGTTTGTTAATTCGTTTTATAGCAATGGGGGTAGAGAGAAGTTGAGTGATGGAAAAGTAGAATTTGCTTAATTTGCAAGTCCTAAATTAACCTCTGTGGGGAAAATCAAAGCATCAGAAAGTGAACCAACATAAGACAGAAGAAGAATGTGATGCACTCAACTGTTACTTTCTATGGAACCCCTCTGAAGAATAATAGAAACTTTAGACGCTCAGTAAATACTATCATATGATTAAGGGAGGATCAAGTTGCTTTGTACTGAAAAGAGGCCACTGGCACATCTTTGTGTCAACCTTTGTCTCAATGCATTTCTAACTCAAACACACCCAAACATAAAATATTACTCTTTAGATGAATGACAAGTGACAAGATTAAATCTTTAACCAGGCAAATGGAAAGCCAGAGATTTGTAATGGCCATAAAAGACTTGTTATTTAGGTTAAAAGATGCAATCACAAAATATGGGTGTGTCACAAAATAGTATTACTGGATGTACATTTTAACTTATGAAAATTTTCGAAGATTTATGGCTATCATTGAGACAAGCATTTTCAGTGGTGGTGTGTCTGGATGTGTCCTCTTTTAAGATAAATATTTTACATTTAACATCAAAGCGCCATAAGCTTAAATTTCCTTGTTGAAACAGCATTTACAAGTAAATTTATTGTACTTGTCAAGGGGTAGATTTACAGCCCTGGTACCTGAATGACTTGGTTATGACCCCAAACAATACAATTTGAACAGTAACTCTTACCGTTTGTTGATAGCAAAAAAGGATTTTCTGAAAGTACACTATATTACACTGCAATTTTCTCCCAAACTGCCTGTGGCCTTTTATACCTATCACAGTCACATACAACTATGCAACAATACAATTGTCCACCCATCAATAACATTCAATTGCTGAGTTCATTTATTCAGTTTTCCTTAATATAATTACTTTTTACAAGCTAAGTGTTCATAATTGTAGAGGAGGTCAGTTTCATATTGTGTCTACAACCACCACAATGGGACATGTAGGTGCTTTTCATTAATGTGTGATGATAGAAGAGGTAGATGTGTTTTTTTTCTTCTTAATTTAATGTCATTTGACAGATGACTGGTAAAGAGTCACTTATCTTGAGCTCTGAATTCTAACTCAAATTTTATCATATGTTGGCAAGTAGTTAATATTTATTCTTTTGCTGACATGTAAAGAGAGCGTAATGGTATTGACTTCATGACCTTTCATGGAGAATAGATTTTGTAGTCACATGTAAAGAACTTGGGGGGAAGGTTGAATTCAAAATAGGTGTGCAAAATAATTGAATGTGATGATAAATGATGATCATCATTATGGAGAAGAGTAAGTATTTTTTAACATCCTATAAAATAAGGTTAACTGTCTTTGTTCTATATTTATAAACTATTTTATAATAATCTAACCAACAAATCAGGATAATGACAGTATTATTCACTAGTTGAGTATTCTATGTCAGTATTGAAAATCACATAATTGTTTGGAAAAGTGGTTATCCTTTTCATTTTGTATTTTAGAGTTCCAGGTTTCTTTATTTTTAACACTGTGTATTGGTATTGCATATCAACTAAACACCAACTCTGTTTTTCATGATCATGACAGCCAAATATTAAGGAAAGGAGATATACAAGCAATGGAACTCAAGTTTAGGAAATACCTCTCAATTAATTACATTTGTCAAATGATGCAGAGAAAAGGACTGAGTTGACATATATTATGAAATAAATGTTAGATTTCACCTGCCAAATTGAGATGTTGAAATTATAGTCAATAATGTAATTTTATTTGGTGAAGTGACACCAAGAAATAATCATTGTGATAAGCATAGATTTATTTTGAGTCTTTACATGTAGCCATCCAGTTTGACCAGCATCATTTTGTGAAGATGCTTTTTATCCAGTGTGCATGTACTTTAGGCTTCTTTATCAAAAATCAGGTGTCCATAGGTGTAAGGATTTATGTCTGGATGTTCAATTTGATTCTTTTGATAGACGCATCTGCTTTTATGTGAATACAATGATATTTTTATTAATATAGCTCTGGCACAATTTAATGGCAGGATGGTGATTCCTTCAGCAATTCTTTTATTATTCAGGATTGTTTTAGCTAACTTGTTTTTGTTGTTGCTGTTGTTGCTTTTGTTTTGTTGTTGTTTTTTTGTGTGTGTGCACATGTGTGTGTGTTCCAATATGAACTTGAAAATTGTCCTTTCAAAATCTGTGAAGAATTGTGTTAGAATTTTGAGAAGAGTGCATTGAATCTGTAGGTTGCTTTTGGCAAGATGGCCATTTTTTACTATATTAATTCTACCTATCCACAATCAGTGGAGAGCTTTCCAACTTCTGATACCTTCTTCAATTTCTTTCTTCAGTGTTGTAAAACTTTTATCATGTGAATCTTTCACTTTCTTAGTTAGAATTAACCTAAAATATTATTTGTGGCTATTTTGAAAAGTTGTTCCTGAATTTATTTCTCAGTCCATTTGTCCTTTGTATATGTCATTTTAATGTCATTTATATAGCAAGGCTACAGATTTGGGGAGTTAATTTTGTATCCAGGTACTTTTGCTGACAGTGTTTATCAGGAGTTTCCCAGTGGGATATTTAGGGTCACTTATGTATAATAAATATTGTACCATCTATAAGTAACAGTACTTTGACTTCTTTCTTTCTGAATTGTATTCCCTTGATCTCTTATCCTTCACTTGTGTTATTGCTCTAGGTAAGAATTCAACTACTATATTGAATAGGTATGGAGAGAGGATAAAACTTTGTCTTGAGTCTTATTTTAGTGAACTTGTTTGAATTTTTCTCCATTTACAGTGATATTGGCTAATGTCTGACTGTAAGCTGCCTTTATGATAAGTATGTTCATTATGTTCCTAATCTCTTCAGGACTTTTATCATGAAGGTGTGTCAGATTTTGTCAAAGGCCTTTCCTGCATTTAATGAGATTGTCATGAAGTCTGTGTCTTTCAGTTTGTTTATTTGGCGGATTACATTATCAGTTTACAAATAATCCATCCCTGCATCTCTGTGGTGAAGCCTACTTGATCATGGAAATGACCTTTTTGATGTTCATATGTTCTTTGGTTGTGTTTGCAAATATTTTATTTGTATCTATGTTCATAATGGAAATTGGTCTGTAATTCTCTTTCTTTGTGGGGTTTTATTTGATTTGGGTATAAGGATAATTGTGGCCTTATAAAATGAATTGGGCAATGTTCTTTCTGTTTCTATTTTGTTGAATAATTTGAGGAGTATTGGCATTAACTCTTTTTTGAGAGTCTTGGCACAATTCTGTGATAAAACCATCTGAGGCTGGGCTTTTTTTGTTGTGGTTGTTGGTGTTAGACATTTGATTATTGTTTTTCTTTCACTGGAGTTACAGGTCTGTTTAACTTGCTTATCTTGATTTAACTTTGGTGAATGGTATGCATCCAGAAAATTATCCATTTCTTTTAGATTTTCCCATTTGTTGGAATATAGGATTTTAAAATGACATTATTTATTTATTTATTGTTAATTTGTATCTCTCTCTGCCTTTTAGTTAATTTAGATAAGGGTTTGTTAACCTTATTACTTTTTGTCAAAAAATCAACTCTGTTGATTTGTTAATTTTTTGTATTTTTTGTTGTTGTTTTGTTTGTTTCTATTTTATTGATTTCATACCTGAGTTTCTATTGTTTCTTGCTCTCCACTCCCTCTGGGTGTGATTTCTTCTTATTGTTCTAGAACTTTCAGGTGTGTTAAGTTATTAGTATGAGATCATTCCAATTTGCATTTTTCTTTTTAGGTAAGTGCTCAGTGCTATGAACTTGCATCTTAGAATTGCCTACACTGTTTCCCTTAGGTTTGAGTATGTTGTGTATTCATTTCATATCATTCTTTAATTTCTGTCTTGATCCATTTGTTCGGTTTCCAGGATTTTATAAATTTTCTATTGTTTGTGTTGTTGTTGGTATCCAGATTTAATTCATGGTGATCAGATAAGATGGAATGTAGAAGAATTTCTAAACAGTCTTATTAAATACAATGGAAGGTGCTATTTCAACTTTTTTTTTTTATCTTTTGAGATTTGGTTTGAATCTGAGTATGTGGTCAATTTTGGAGAAAGTTCCAGGAGTTGTTGAGAAGAAAGTATGTCTTTTGTATTTGGATGAAATGTTCTGTAAATATCTGTTAGGTCACAAATCCATTCACCTAGAAAAGAAAATATATTGTTTGCTTTTAAATTTCCATGATAAATGGTTCTTCTTTTTCTTTAGATAATACAGGAATTGTTGGACTATTACTTGACTATGTATCATTTATTTAAATAAGTCACTAGTAACAAAGTTTAGAACAATATAATTAAAAATTTTCATTTCACAAATATCTGATGTTCTAAGTAAAAAGATAAATACAAGGCTTATATTTCTAATTCACTTGGAATTTTATCATTTTTGATTTTGTGATTGTTTCTACTTTGTCGAATGAGTATGAGTGTGACTGAAAGAGACAAAGGTGTTCATCGTTCATGATGAAGTTGAAAAGCCCTGTAGTCTCTACCCATGCAGATGAGTATAAAATAATTTTTTTTAACTCTCACTGTTTATTATCTTTGTCTGAGATTTTTCTGAGAATATCTGCACACTGTTGCCCTACATTTCCACAGAGCCAAGGCAGCCTCTTAACCTCTCCCAGCAGGAATTCTAATAAAATGCTTGGAATCATGAACTATATTCTGGTGTGACCCAGAAAGCTCTGACATTCAAAATCTAAGTGGTCTGAATATCACAGTCAAGATTTAAGTCTAAATTAATTGAAAGATTTGATTATAATGACCCTTGAGGGAAGGGATAATACACTGGACTTTTTTTTTATTAAAATTGTATCTTTGTAATTTAAATGAATAATTGTTAATAAAATGGCTAAAATGAAAACCTGTCCAGGTTAAATAAATTAAATAACCACTTCAGATATACCAGTGATTGATAAATACTGGTAGTTGTTTCTGGGATAAATTGGGCTTGAAACTATTGGAAACAGCATTCTCATGAATACGTAATCATAGTTTTCAGTACTGTGCTTAGATAAGTATGTATTTATCAAGCAAATGCTGGATTGCTTTTAAAGCCTCTAGTTTTACAGAAATTCAAGTACAAAGATGAGAAACAATAACCTCCAAGGCATGTAGAGTTATTTTTAATATAAGCCATCATATTGAGTCTGCTTTCTTTAGGTGTGATATCATGGAATTCAGAGCCCAGCATTGTTTCTTAATTCTTATGTAGCAGATTTGGATCAAGAAATTGAAAGAACTAGAAAAATGGTCTGAAGATAGCCCTTTGTGACTGCCAGTCATTGCTATAATTCATGACTGTAAGAAGTCATCTACTGAGTTTTTGGATGCAAGTTTTAACTATAAAAACCTCATGTTAGGTTTCTGTACTTGTGAATACTTTTGATTTTTATGCAGAGGTTTATTCATTTACTTACAGAATCATTTAATGCACAAGTGCATGCAAATAAATGCTCAGATTAGTGAGTATAACTCAGGAAAATAATAAGACAAATGTTACCCTTAGTTCATGGTATATTCCCATGATATAATTAATGAACATCCACTATTATATTAAGAATTTTATCTCAGTAATGATAAACACTACACAAATGTATTGCTATAGAAGTGTTTTGTCATACCTTATTTCTCCTTATAATAAAACTAACTATGCTTAAAAATTAGTAAAAGGAAATAAAATTTAGGGTATGCCGTAGTTTGAATAAGACCCTCCCTTAGAATCATATATTTTAATGCTTAATGAACAGGGGGTGGCACTATCTTAAAGGATTAGGAGGTATGGCATTGTTGGAGTAGGTCTGACCTTGTTGGAGGAAGTTTGTTTCTGAGCATGGACTTTGAGGTTTCACAAGCCCAAGCCAGTCCCAGTGTCAGTCTCTCTCTCTTTCTCTCTCTCTCTCTCTCTCTCTCTCTCCTCTCTCTCTCTCTCTCTCTCTCTCTCTCTCTCTCCTTCTCTCTCTCTCTCTCTCTCTCTCTCTCTCTCTCTCTCTCTCTCTCTCTCTCTCTCTCCCTCTCCAGATCAAGGTGTAGCTCTTAGTTACTGCTCCAGCACCTGCCTTCATGCCACTATGCCCTCTTTTATGAAGATAATGGACTAAACTACGAAACTGTAACCAAGTCTCCAGTTAAATGCTTTCCTTCATAAGAATTGACTTCACAGTAGTAAAACAATAACTAAGACAGTGTATATTGATTGCACTGCATGTCTTTACCTTTAATGTAATTTTTCATATAATATATTTTAATTATTTAATTTTGGGATTATAACATAATTTCACAATTTTACCTCTTCTCTCTCTTTCCTCTCCCATACACCCTTCCATGAACTCTTGAATTCTCTCAAATTCATGATCTCTATTTTCATTAATTGTTGTTACATACATATCTGGACATGCATAATAATAAATTCCTAAGTGTAAGATATTTACTCTATATAGTGTTGGGGAAGATTATTTCTCTTGCTCTCATCATTGCTTAGCTGCCTGAATGTTTGTGTAGGGATGAGACCTTGTGGTCTTTACCCTGTCCACTTTGGCATGTCTATGCCTGTCCTTGCTCAGTTCATGTTTGTGCAGTCATGAAGGAGAGAATTTATGTTCATATTGTGTGATGTTGTCAGGAGATACAGCCACATAGTGAACTTCCTGATCCTCTGACTATTGCAACCTTTCTGTCTCCTCATCCTCAGTGTTCCCAAGGAGTTATTTTATAGAACTTTCTCTTTTAAATCCCCTGGATGAAGTATTAGTATTTTTCTGTTGCATCAAAGGCTTACTTGGACTTAGAGCATTACTTGGACTTACTTATCTTTACTGAGATATAGTATCTTCATTGCATATTTCTTGTATAGTGTTTGAGTGTCATAAAAATCTACCTAATTCTCTGAGAACATGGAGTCTGAATTCTTTCATCTGCTCAATGTGTCATTCCTATGGCCATCCCTGAGGTGGCTTCACAAACCTTCCATGTCCAGCACCTTTTTTTTCTATTTTTTTTAGAATTTTAATATTATTTTTCTCTTGGTCTGTTTATATAGTTTTTATTATAAAATTTTAAAGTTATTATAATTTTGTTAAGATAAATTTAAATTTTGTTAAGATGATAAAATAATTTCTTTAATTTTGCCAAATACAAATAGACATTGAAACTATAATTCTCACTTGATAACTGTTTTATTATATATAATTTTACTATGTTAAAATGAAAATCTTCATTTCTGATTAGACAGAAGGGGGAAATGCTGTGGGACAGTCTTTCTGAGTGTTGTGAATATATGTTGCTCCCATTGGTTAATAAATAAAGGTGCTTTGGCCTATGGTAAGGCAGGATAAGAGCCAGGAAGGAAATCCAAGCAGAGATACAGGGAGAAAAAAGGCGGAGTCTGGAGACTATGATCCAGTTGCCCAAGAGCAAGATGCCAGCAGACTGGCAATGCCTTAACCATGTGGCAATACATAGATTAAGAGAAATGGGCTAATTTAAGATGAAAGAATTAGTTAGTAACAAATCTGAACTATTTGGCCAAGCATTTATAATTAATATAAGCATTTATATGATCATTTGGGGACTGGGAGTTTGGGACAAAGGAAAGCTCCACCTCCTGTCACACCTCTTCCCTTTCCTTTCATCCTTCCAACCTTTCCCATTTTTTTCATCCACTCCCTTTCAAAATGATGCCCACTTCTTCTTTGATTATCATTGTTACATACATTTATATAAATGTGAAAATGTATAAATACAATCTATTGAGTCCACTTGATATTGTTTATATGTATTTTATTTCAGAGCTGGAAATTTTGTATTGTATAACTTATTAGGGTACTTGTTCCTATGAGAGGCTAATTCTGTCATTCTTAGCAATGATTAGTAGCCTATAATAGTTTGTCTAAGGTTGGGACTCTGAGATTTATTCCTTCCTTGTTAGCATGAATATTGATGTTGTCATTGTCTAGATCTTATTTATGCAGCTATATTGTTGAGGTATTATAGGTATGGTTCCTGGAGGGCACATTCTCACTGCAGACTTCCTGGTACTCTGGACCTCACAATCTTTCTACCCCCTCCTCTGTGATGTCCCTTTAGCCTTAGTGGAGGAGAAGTGTTGTAGTTGTATCTATTGGAGCTTGGTTCCCTATTGATCTTTACATCATGACCAGTTGTGGCTTTCTGTAAATGGCCTCCTTTTTTTGTTTGTTTGTTTATCGAGACAGGGTTTCTCTGTGAAGCTTTGGCACCTTTCCTGGAACTCACTCTGTAGCTCAGGCTGGCCTCGAACTCACAGAGATCCACCTGCCTCTGCCTCCTGAGTGCTGGGATTAAAGGTATGCACCACCACTAGCCAGCAGGCCTCCATTTTTTATAAAAAAAACAAATATTCTTTGATGCAGGGCAAGAGCTACATATATTTGTAGGTATAAAGATAGATACATTTTAGAATGCAGTTAGAAAGTGGTTTTAGTAGGTTTCTTTCTAAGACCCAGGACCTTACAAGTCCTTGGAAGTTGGCTAGGTTTCTAGTACTTGACATGATTTCTTTCCTGTTGAATAGATTAACTCCAATTAGACATCTGTGGGTTAAGTATGTGTAGCGCAATCTTAATTGGTCTTAATAATAAAAACCCGGAGTTAGATATCAGAGTAAAGCTGAAAGAACAGAGAAGCACAGCAGCCAACCACTAGAAAGACTTCTTACCTCCAGGAATACTGAAATTGAAAGCCAAGCTTTTGTCTTCACCCTGCCTTATCACTTCCTCTCTCTGCCCAGCCATACCACTTCCTGTTTTCTCCTTCCAAGTGCTGGGATTAAAGGTGTGTGCCACAACTGTGTGGCCTCTAATGGCTAGCTCCACACTCTTATCTCCAGTCAAGCTCTATTTGTTAGAGCACAAACAAAATACCACTACAATATAAAAGGATAATTAGGTAAAATGGGGAGGTGGTCTAATTGCAGAGGGGACAGGGAAATCCATACAGAAGAAGAGAAAAGGGGAACAAATAACATCAAGTAGGTATGATAAAGACTCAAAAAATCATATTATTTTATATTTACCTAAAATTATATAATTATATATATATATATATATATATATATGTGTGTGTGTGTATGTGTGTGTGTGTGTGTGTGTGTGTGTGTGTGTGTGTGTGTGTGTATGAAGTTATGGCACTTGGATTGACAATACTTCCCACAAGATACAACAGCATTGTAATATGACATATGCTTACTTGACTGTATCAAGAAAATTCCATTTTCCAAATGTTTATAAAAGATCATCTTTTTTGCTTCTTAAAGGGAGGAAAGAGTGGAAGGTGTTGTAGGTAAGTGCTTAAAAGGTGATTCTTAAATTTCAGTTTGCATGCTTTATTTCATGCTCTGTTTTAAGGTATATTAATTATAGCTATATTATCCGAAGCTCACAACCACTATCTAGGGTTTATAATTCACCAAATTCAATTACCCTCACTTACTCTTCAAATATATAAGTAGTATCTTTACTTTCTTTGGAAGAAAAGTTAAACTCACTCAACATTATAGTAGAAGAGGTGGTATTTGAACCCAGGCAGTCTGCCTTCTCTTGGTTACATCAGCATAGCTGAAGGAATCTTGTCTATGTATGGGGTGGTCATAATTATGCTCATTGTTGTAAAGAATATAATGGAATCAAATTTAGACTGGACTGCTACTCACATCACCAGGGAGGCTACCTGGAAAACAGGACCCAAAAAAAGACACGGGGATCACCCAATGACAGAGAAATGGAATGAGATCTACATGAACAGCCTGGACATGAGTGGGGGTAATGAAGGGCGAGGGTCAAGGGAAAGAGAGCTTGGGGGAATGGGAGATCCCAGCTGGATCAACAACAGAGAAGGAGAACAAGGAATAGGAGACCATGGTAAATGAAGACCACATGAGAATAGGAAGAAGCAAAGTGCTAGAGAGGCCCACAGAAATCCACAAAGATACCCCCTCAACAGACTGCTGGCAATGATCGAGATACAGCCCGAACTGACCTACTCTGGTGATGGGATGGCCAAACACCCTAATTGTCGTGCTAGAAACCCCATCCAACGACTGAGGGATCTGGATGCAGAGATCCATGGCTAGGCCCCGGGTGGAGCTCTGGGAGTCCAATTAGTGAGAAAGAGGAGGGTTTATATGAGCGAGAATAGTTGAGACCAAGATTGGAAAAAGCACAGGGACAAATAGCCAAACGAATGGAAACACATGAACTATGAACCAATGGCTGAGGGGTCACCAACTGGATCAGGCCCTCTGAATGGGTGAGACAGTTGATTGGCTTGATCTGTTTGGGAGTCATCCAGCAGTGGGACGGGGTCCTGTGCTCATTGCATGAGTTGATTGTTTGAAACCTGGGGCCTATGTAGGGTCGCTTGGCTCGGCCTGGGAGGAGGGGACTGGACCTGCCTGGACTGAGTCTACCAGGTTGATCTCAGTCTGCGGGGGAGGCTTTGCCCTGGAGGAGGTAGGAATAGGGGGTGGGCTGGGGAGAAGGTGAGGGGGGCGGGAGGGGGGAGAACAAGGGAATCCGTGGCTGATATATAGAACTGAACTGTATTGCAAAATAAAAAAGAAAAGAAAAATACACTTAAAGCACGTGAAAAAAATAAAAAATAAAATAAAATAAAAATCTCTGCTATAGACTGAATATCTATGGCTTCCCAAAACTTTTGTACTGCAATTGTGTTTTCCAGTACAACATTAATAACAACAATTAGGAGATGACTATTTCTGAAAGATATTAATGGAACTTGTACCCTTACAAAAGATTCTTTAGAAAGGTAGAGAAGTCCTTGTATTCTCTACACTATAAGGATACAGTGAGGACATGATCTTTTGTGGGACAGGTCAAATATTGATCTTGGACTTGCAGTCCCCAGAAGAGTGAGTCATACATTTTTTATCTTTTTGTTCTTGGTTTCATTTTCATTTTCTCGGGGGTTTTGTTTGTTTGTTGGTTTGTTTTGTTTTCACTTTGATTTATGAGACAGGGTATTACTACATAGCTAATTCTGTTTGCTCTATAGCATGAAATTGCTTGCAATATTCTTTTCTCAGCTTGCTATGTACTGGGGTTACAACTATGTGCTGCCAAACCAGCTAATTTCTGATTTTTATCAGTCTCTGTGTCTATGATATTTTGTTAAAGCAGCTTTAACATAATACAAGTGCTAAAAGATTAACTCAATTATGCTTAAGTATGGCATTCAAACTAGTTAAATTTGATGGTATAAAATTGAATTATATTGGCATTTATATTCTAATAAATTATTTTGTAGTTTATAATTTTCTTTTGAAAACCACTATATAATTTTTGCCATGAAATAATACAGAAAAATAAGTCATTTTACTTACAAATTTATAAAGCTACTCTGTTCTCTTTGATGTATAGAATCATGTCCAAAGCTTGTGGTTCACAACTTTAGAGGCAACAAGTATAAAATTTCTTTAGAAACCTTGAGCTTCCTATAAATGTAATTCTTTTCCTGATTCTTCATGTCCATCTTTATGTTTAATCTGTGTGTATATAAATACATACCTCTGATTTAGAATTCTCTTTAGAATTGTTGAGAAAATAATGAAAAACTTTGGATTGTATCTTACTGCTTTTTGTCATAGTTACCGTCAGCTGTCACCATGACTCAAACCCAGAGTCATATAGAAAAAGGGAACTTCAATTAAGGTGTTTCCTCCATCAGCCTAGCTTGAGGGTATGTCTATAGGGGATTTCTTAATTGTTAACTGATATAGGAAGGTCACATCCACTTTAGGCAGTGCCATCTCTAGGCTGGTGGGCCAGAGTTGTAACATTGTGTCACACTTCAGCTTCCTTGATGAGATTTTTAATTCCCCCCCTTTTTTTTCTTTTCTCTTTCTTCTCTTAAATTTTATTTTGAGAGAAGGGTGCAGGCTCGGAGGAGGGCAGATGCAAAGGGATGGAGATATGAGTGGAATCAAGATACATGATGTAAAAGACACACAGAAAAAAGAAAGAGAGAAAAAAAAGAAATCTGTCTGAACAAGCCAGAGGAAGCAAGACTGAAGGAAATGTCCCTTCATGTATTTTGTTCCAGTTCCTGCCTTGACTTCCCTTCCTGATGGGCTATGATGTGAAGGTGTAGGCCAAATAAGACCTTCCCTCCCTCCAGCTGAGATCACAGAGTTTGTCATAGCAACAGAAAGCAAAGTAGAACACTTTTCCTCCTTTTGATAAGAAGTTCTTCTACCTTTCAGATACCAGCTGGGAACTTAATTTAAACATCATTCAAACGATGTTTGCAATATTACATATAAATGTAGATGTTATTCTGTGCAGAGGTTGCTATCACAAAGTATCACAAGGCAGATTGTGTTTTCTCTGAACAATGGTGTTGCTTCAGACAGATAGCCTATGTATGGGCTCCATCTTCAAATAAGGTCATATTTTCACATGTTGAGTGTAAAGACTCCAAGATATGAATTTTGAGGGGACACAATTCAACCCACTCACTATTTTATGCTATTTTGTTATACTACATTATCTATTATTATTATTATTATTATCAACATCATGATTATCTATTATCTGTCACACACACTTATATGTATATATGTATAGTTAGATAGATAGATAGATAAGATAGATAGATAGATAGATAGATAGATAGATGGATAGATAGAGCCATTGCTTGCTCAATAAAGCACATTTTTGTGATTTTTGTTTTACAGTTAGAAAAATAGAAAATACTGACCACTAGAGAAATACTGTGGGAATTATGAGAAAAATTATTCTAGATATATTTTATTGAGAAATAAAAATCTACTTAAACAGTCCACATAAAGTATCTAAATGTATGACTAAAAATGTAGTAAAGCCCAAATCTGCAATAAATTAATATATTTTTCACAAGCTGTACATTATCAGGGTGAAGAAATGAAACAGTAGGAAAATTTTGCATGCATATTGGGATCTTCTTTAAACATTAAAAGGCAAATTTCCCACCGAAGGAAAAGTCCTAATGAGGCTGAATCTCCTGATTATTCACCTCTCAGCTGGAAGCATGGTTCTTATAATTATCATTCTGAGGTAAAATTTAAGACATCAGTTTTAATGTTCCTCTCTTTTAGATGATTAGATTTATTAACATGAATTTGCTGTGTTTATACTTCATTAAAAATAAATCTAAATGGAAGTCTTACAGAGTTTTCTTTTCTTTCTGGAAGTTTATAAGGTTTGGTGATATCAAGGCTTTTGAAGATCTTTTCTCCTTGGTAATCTTGGGAGGCGGGGTTTCGTCCAGTATCCCAGACTTCTGGAACTTCTTAAACAGCCAATAATGGCCTCACACTGGAGACAATGCTTCCTTTTCAGTCCCCTGCTGCTAAAAATGCAGGCAGGAGCTACTATGTCTGTCTTTGAAGTTTGATGGTAGCAGTTCCAGCTCATGGACATCTACATATCATAAGTCACATTAAATTGCATATTTCCCTCATTTTCAGTATATTATATATACTATATCCATCTTTCATCTGACTTTCTATTCATTAACCAATAATATTTATTCAGTATCTCATATGTTCTAGCTAATTTCCCAGACTGTAGATGTCCATTCTATATTCTGGGAAGCTGAGTAATCAAAAAGATGAATATTTTTGGTTTTGTCATGTTTAAATATCACAGAGAGGACAAAAATTAAACAGCTGACTGAATTCAATTGAAAGTAATGGATAAAAATGAAGTTAGGAAAACAGAATGAAGGGATTATAAATTCCTTCTCTGTCAGTTATGCAGAAATCCATACTGATTTTTAAAAGAAATTTAGGAAGTAAACTATACAAAGATGTGGTGGAAGAGTATAAAAAAACAGTTTTCTGTTGCTACAAAGCCCTAAGATATAGAAGAATATGGAAACCAATGCACTTTAGATAGGATAGATAGAAAGAAAGGTAAATAAATAACAAGAAGAAAGGGCTAATGAGGGGAACTAGGAAAAATTTAGATGTTTGTGGGGGGATAAAGGAATCTCTGATTTACACTATGAAAACTCTAAATATCCTTCCTAAATAGCAACATAGATTTGAGCATCTTTTATCTTCCACATTAATCTAACACATTTGAAATCCACTCCTAAGTAGTATATAAAGCACAGAGCTAGGAAAGTTGACTTCCATTTAGGTTTTATCATTGAATTGATCACCTGCCTTCAAGGACTCAACTTGTCTTTACCACCATGGCCTCCAGGATGGAAGACAGATTCACTGAATTCTGAGGTTTGAATTATTCTGCAAATGCAAGCTATCATTTTGCAGACTGTGATACACTGAAGTGCTCAGAAGGGCATTGAGGACAAAATGAAGCACAAAGAAGAAAAATGAAAAGCTTTATAATGAATTATCATATACAGATAAGAGTGCCCCCTTGTAAATTGTAGTAGATTGCATCAGGTGTTCGTGTGTGAGAGTGCATTTCTGTACCTGTGCACAGGTGTGCACATACATGCTCTAGAGTGGTGCCTGGTAATCAAACTCAAAGCTTTGTATTTCCAAGGCTTTACTTTATCAGCAAACTGTACCCTACAGATGATAGTTATTAATATCAAGACAGCATTGTACTTGTACGTTGACATTATATATAGATCAACCACTTAGTGGGTATGTTTAACTTAATTTTTAGCTATACTATCTATGATTTATTTCACAAAATTGATGTTTGATATTTAAATATATTTTATGCATATCTCTTGTAAAATTTCAGAGTAAAAAGAATCCTTTCAGTGACTGTTAAATAATATCTCCACAGATTTTAGCCTGATGATTTCAATCAAAGGGCGGAGTCTGGAGAAATTTTGCAATCCTGCTGACAACTGAGAGCAGCTCCATGTTTGCCTGTTGGGAAATACAAAGACAAAAGAAACCACATAGAATAGGTAAAATATTTTAAAATTCTGTTTTGTATTTTAAGAACTTCGGGGCATGAAAATTCAAAGCTATAAAGCTGGAGATAATTTTGTCATCTGAAGTCATTTTCTTCAGGGAAGTTATTAATTTTGAAGGTTTCGAATTATAAAGAGTGCTTCCCCATTCTGCAGTACTTGGTGAAGCAATAAATCGACTCAGGATGGATATTATTGGGTGAGTATTATGCTAGTAATGAGAGCAGAATTACATTCCCCAAATTGAGAAATAAGTCTGTATTGAGTGCTTGAGCCAATTAAAACAGATAGAAGAGACCAGGCATAATGTCTTATTATATTGCATATGTACCACTTACTAAATGCAGTTTCTTCTAATCTTGTAAGTGGAAAAGATATTGCCATTAGGCAAATTATTTGTTATACCTAGTCAAGATTTTTATTGAAACACAAGTTAAATGCCAAGAGATTGCCTTTACAGCAAGGTACACACACACACACACACACACACACACACACACACACACACACACACACACGAAAGACACAGATTTTATCATCTATTTGAATACAAATTAAAGTATAACTATAATCTAATAGATTTGCTAAAGCATTTATTGATGACTAACAGAGTTCTATATACAGTGAAAGGTATCACATTCATGTGCTTGATTTGAGTGAAAATAATATGCTAATGTATATCACTTAAAAACATTGTGAAAGTCACTATGTAATATGAGAGTTTCAAGACTGGTATAAACATAACCTATTTTCTTACTTTTCTGTCCTTTAGGATGCAAACCCTATTCCTGGAGTAAAAGTATAATATCATCTTTCATAGGATTCCTCCAGTTTTATGGCAAAAGCCTTCCTAATGCTGGTGTGAGCTGTTTATTAAAATCATTTAACATCTTCTTTACAGGGAGCCTAAAATTATTAGCAATTTTCATTACATTTCAAGATAGAAATGTGAAAGTCATTAAATTACTACAGATTACTGAAACTACATACAAAATGCACATAAACTAGATTCTGAAGACTCTCAATTTCATAATGGATGATATTATAATACCAAGACTTTATGATACATTTCACCTGATAATAAATTGAAAGGGCTAATGTTTTATGTTAGTGAATATGGGATGTGCAATGGATTTAAGGGAACAAAGTATCAGGGCAGGTATGCTTTCAGTTTGACTGATGGGCAGTATTGTATTGCTACCAGTGTGTGTTCCATGTATAAAGTTACATGTGGAAATCAGGCCCATGTAAGGGAATCTAGACTTTGATTTATACTTAGAGAATAGATCAGTAGGTTAATGAGGGTCTGACAATGGTGAATAAACAAGACTATAGTCCTTAAGAGATCTGAAGAAAAATACCCAGGAAAATAGTGTCTCAGTGGTTTTTATGCATAAAAAATGCATTTACAGTTACTCTTATTATTCATGGAAAGCAAATTCTAAGACCACTATTGATGCCTGAAATTACAAATAAAATAAAACCTTATGTTTATCATATTTTTCTGTGCCTGTGTACATATAAATTTAATGTATTTTTCATTTTGGACAAGCACTTAGAACACAGTGTGTCTTTCACTTTGTAATCTAAAGGGTGACAGCAGAACTTATATGAGCTATAGAATTTTATAGAAAACAACTCCTACCATAGGTTTCAGCACCATCTATATACAGTCTTTTTATTAAATCAAGAACATTCAGTTCTTCACTGAAAGGAAGGCTTTTACGACTTTTTTTTTTTTGTGTGTGTGTGTGGTGTAATCTATTTATCAACATTGCTATGCTTGCTCTTTACAGGCCATTATTAGGTAAAATAAGGGTTACTTAAATGCAAACAATGCGATGCTGTGACAGTTGATTCAATAATTGAGACAGCTCCTAACTGACTAATAATTAGGTAGCATAAACAGCATGTTCAATGAAACTGTGGCAAACCAAACTATGGCTGAGCAGGGACTAATGTGTAGCAAAGCCAAAGCTGACAACTTTTAACAGCTTTTATGGCATGTTTATAGTTCAGCATCAACAAGCTTAGTGTGGATTTCTGCATCTGTTTTCTTTGTAGTATGTGCTGGATTATATTCTGCAGCAGGTGCTATGGTTGTATACTGTGTTGCAGGTGTTCTGGTTGTATGTTGTGAAGCAGATATTACAGTTGTATATTGTGTTGCAAGTGTTAGGGTTGTTTCCCCAAACTATGCTAGAGTTTTGATCCAGCAGATATGGCCTAGATAGGATTTCCTCTACTCCTTCCTATGAAATAGAAACATAAGCATTAGAAACAGCATAAGAGGAAACCACATGAGATTTTTGAAGTAGACGAAGAGGAAAGTAAACATGCCTAAAGACCCAGGATAGTAATAATACACAACTGCCTCTCAATTTGGTAAGGACAGTCATCCAAGCTCAGCTTTTACTCCATTCTAGACAGATAACGTAGCGTAGAGCAGGTTCACCCTCCCTAGATCTAATCAGTGTCCTGGCAATCACATTATGTGAGCCTGGCAACATTGGAAGGGGCATTGCCTGGGAGAACTCTTGAATGGTGCAATCAGAGAAAGAACTATGTTTTCTCACCACAACTGGGAACTGTTTCTCAGGTAGCTGGGCAGCATCACGTAGAGAAATTTTAACACAAGGAGCCTCAGTTGAGGAATTCATCAAACAAAGGAACAAATACAAAATGAAGAAAAGCATTCCCCAAACAATATTATTATTGAACATCTAAAGGGCAAAGACAAGGAAAGAATCTAGATATAGAAATAAACACTATCTTTTAGACTATCATAGATGGTTAAAGAAAAAAATTAATATTGTGTATGCACTATGTGTGTGTGTGTGTGTGTGTGTGTGTGTGTGTGTGTGTGTGTGTGTGTGTGTTGCTGAGGTAGAACACTGAACTTTGTCCATGTTGGGCAAGTGCTTTACTAGTGAGCTGTATGTTAGTGCATAAATTATGATTTTTAAAATTACTTTGTATGTGTTACTTATTATGCTGAGGGGGAAATATTTCTCCCCTAGAAGTTAACATGTTCTAGTATCTTGTTCTTTAAGTTCTCTCAGCTTAGAAATATCTTTATTGGTTTTAGATTTCTTCATTTTATTTTAGTTGTGATTATTTTGTGTGCATGTATATACACGTGTGTGTGTGTGTGTGTGTGTGTGTGTGTGCTTGTTGCCTCAGAAATTTGGGTGCAAGGAATTGAACCATGGTCCTCTGCCGGAGCAACAATATTCTTAATTGCAATTTCTCTTTAAAATTTATAATGGAAATGCAAAATACATTCCTAATGATAAACTATCTAGTGAGTACCATTGAACACAGTTAAGCTTTTAAAACTAAAGCTATAACTCAATTAAAACTTCTTATTAGATAAAATTAATTTTAAGGATTAAATTAAAATGAGTATTTACATCTTTACACTTGATCTTAGCCAAAAGGCCGAGAAGCGATAAGTATTTACATCTTTAAAAAACTACATTTGTGATCGTGCTTTGAAGAAGAAAAGGAGCAAAGTGCCTCTCTTAGCCCATGGGGTCCTGTGGATCTGTGGAACCCCACCTCAGTGCTTAGAGGTGGTCTCTGTATTAGGCCTGCTTCAGATTAAATGCTCTCTTTAGAATTGTGTGCTGTTAATTACTGTATCTTCCTCAGGCCTTAAGAATAGCAAAACGAAGAGATTTTGAACATTATTCCCTATCATGTCCAACTCTTTACATGTAACTCCAAGATTCAGATGCAATGGGGCTTTCTTTTAGTAAATCCTGGAATCCATTGTTCCTCTTGAATCTTATCACATATAAATGTATTGTCCATTGTAGGTACTACACAGTTAGTCAGTGCTAGTAAATGTCACTAGTGATTCATTCAGGATACCCTAAACAGCTGGTTAGTATGCTTACCAATTTGTATTTTCCTATTCTACTTCTATCTTCAGGACAACTTGACTTTTTATCAGTGGAGGAGTTATCACTACTTATTCAAAAATAATGTGCCACTCCACAGAAAAGCACCGGGTAAAATTTCATTTAGCCATAAATGAACTTATATTAGTAGCTGCTATTGGGTTCCACATATTGCCTTAACTTGACTAAACAAAGAATATCTGCAAGCTATATTTTTAAGTAGATTAGATTATAAACATTAAATAATCTTTTATATAAGGCTATCAACATTCAAGAATAATATATTTGTAAATTATTGTCAAATTGCAACAAAGTGTGTATGTGAGTGTGTGTGTAATGGGGGTTGTGACTGTATTAATGAGTTTGTATGTTCTTGGTATGAAACCTCGAATAATTGCTTTGTAAACCCTGGATGATATTATCATCATGATTATAAATTTGACTTCTCTTCTTTACTATTGACAGCACAACAAAACCTACTGGTTGAAACTGGAGTATTTGATGTAATAACTCTGTGTGTGTGTGTGTGTGTGTGTGTGTGTGTGTGTGTGTGTGTGTGTGTGTACATCTCTGTATGTATGGTTGGACATGTGTTTGGTGAATACTGTGTGTTCACACATGGAGGTTAGGAAATAACCTTGGTTGCCATCAGTGGGTGCTGCGTTCCTCTCATCTATTTATTTATTTTTGCCTGTGTGTTGATGACCTGAACTCATAAAGGAAGCTAGGTTGGATGACCAGTAAACCTCAAGGTCTTACTTGTGTTCCATGCACAAATTACTAGGAATAAAAGGGAACCACAAATCTTAGTTTATTTTCACATGGTTTCTGGACATTGAACTCAGGTCCTCATGTTTTAAGCTAGGTCTTTCCATGACTCAGCTATCTTCCATACCCTACAACAGACTGAAAGCTCTAGCTATTCAAAAGTAAGGGGGAAAGATAAAACAGTTCCATGAAAGTGATTTGAACTTTCAAATCTACCAAAGTATGACTCTACATATTTCAGTGCAAAAGCATAAACATCATGTCAAGCACAATGATGTCCAAATATAAAGTTACTTTAAGAGGTCTATTTTGTCATAATTAGTACTCAATGGTTAAGGAAAATGTTAATTTAGGCAGCACAAGTAAGATATTCTGTGGTAAGAGAATGGAAATTAATAAACTCATTACCACAGTAATGTAGACATCAGCATGTATGTGTTTCCAGAGTTCATGATCTAAATAAAGCACCTGGAAACAATGATGCAGAGCTATTTTTAAAACCTGGGCTTCAGTATTTGTCAGAACTGCATTTTAACTTTTGCAGCTTTCATATTACTTTATTTGCAGCTTCATATTTATTTCTATAAACACATATTTCAAGCAGTGGGTGGAAATTAAGGCAGCCAGATGGCAATGTGAACTAAGTGACAGGAAGGATTTTCAGATACAAGTTCCCTGCTTTTCCTCACTTATGAACATGCAGGGAGCTAGGAGATGATCAGGTTTGTTTGTTTCTGTTAGGTAATGTGAAAGTTCAGTGCTGATCCATGACACACTTCTGCTTACTTAAGACAATCTTTAGATTCTGTCTAACCATGTCATGATGAAGAGAGCATGATTCACATAGGTCTACACGTAGGTGGCCAAGCATTATCATCAACACCATTTTGATATCTCTAGCAATGTTTCTAGTCTCCAGCTGAATTCAGAAAAAAAAAATTATGTAAACCGGCACAGGTGCAAAAACAGTGGGTAGCACCACATTGACGAATTAGCAGGCCAAAGCAGGAAGGACTAAAAATGTATGAGCATGGATTACTTGAAAGCAATATCCATTAGAAATTAATGAGAGCAGAGAAGAAAAGAGGCAGTCTTCATACCTAAATCCCTGGGAAGTTGAGAAAGTCTCTCATTACCCTTGAGATAAATACAAGGTCTGAAAGTGCAAAACTAGGACTCTAACTGCGCTTCAGTGCACAGTCATGGGGAAGCTGGACATTTTCTGGGCTTATGCTTTTTCTTCTCTGAAGCAGTTGAAAGACTGCATGAGTCAGAGGATCAGCACGAGTTATGAATGAGATAGCATGCTTGATGGAGCTGAGACACAAATCAATAGTTTCAACTCAATAGAAGTATCTGCATCTTAACATAATATGCAAAATAGTAGGAAACAACACTGAATATCAGTCTCTCCCTACTGATTATTTCCAGGGTTTTATCTGAGTTTAAAGACTACAAAAATAAAGACATTTCTCAATTTCTGAGGTAGTCAGATATGGTCATGTGACTGACTTTTGGTAATAAGATATTAGCGAAAACAATGTGCAATATTTTCAGTTATTTTCTTAAAAGTGATGGCTGTTCTTTTCTTTGCCTTTTTCTTCTTACTGTCTGGTGTGTAAGCTTGAACGCTAGCACTTGAGCTGCAATCATGGGCCACTGAACACATTCATGCACTGACCATGGCAGAAAAATCAAGAAAAAGACTTGGTTTCTACAAACTTATGAAGACTCTTAAAGAGACACAGAACTATACCTCAAACTGTAAAATAAAGTCAAATGTTCCATAGCTTTACCCATTCTGCATTACTAGGGCTGCTTAGCTTGATACTGTGAATCACAGTCACTTCTGCCCTGTTCTCATAGGGATAGCTTCTGCTGCAGAAGAGAAGAGAACACGACTCAGCTGACCTAAGTCCTGGCCCTTTTCTCTTGGAAACAAGCTGTGCCCAGGTCCCATGTCATGTAGCCATCTACTTTGGAACCTGTACTGATGGCTTGCTGTGAAAACATTGTCAAATAACCGATTTTAAACCCATTGAGTCCAAATCTTAAGAACAGGCATTTTGAGAAACTGAATTTTTCACAGTAAGGTTGCTTACACTCTCCATTTCCCTCACTGGATCTCAGGGTGAATAAGATATTCACATTTCCTGTGAAAATTCATGAATACCATTTCTTCAATGAGATATCTATATTTTATATGTAAGTATTGAGGCTATTTGAAACTGTGAAGAAAAGTTTAAGTAAAACTACAAAGTGATGAACATTCTATCAAGACATATAAGGGATTAGTATAAATTTTTGTACTGGCAATATGCCATGAAAATTTTCTTAAATTTTTTTTTATTATTTACTTAAGTGTTTCTTACAAAATGCTTGATCATATTCACCCCTTTCCCAACTCTTTCCAGATCCACTCTCTTTTCCCTATCTCTCCAACATTTTATAATTATTTTTAAATTGAGGACCAATTTGTACTGCGCAAATATTGGTTGAAGAGAAAGATTACCAAGTGAGAAGGGGTAAAGCAGCAGAAAGCAAATAAAGAGGTAGTTGTAGGGTGTTCTTGTAACATGATTTCTATGCATGTTCTCCTTTAAAATAAAGTCAACCTAGAAAGCCAATGTGTAGATATAGAGTGAAAAAAGTAGCATTTTATTTTATAGTCATTTCAGCTAGTTTCCAAATAATAGTAGTGAGTGCCGTTTCCAGCAGACTATTTAAACAAATAAGCAAACAACGAAATGAAAACACTGATATTTCAGTTATGGAAGGATAATGAAAATAATATTAGGATTTTAGAATCTGATGGACAAGAAAGCATTCAGTAAATATACATCTATCTAAGCCTCTGGGCCTGAAAGCTTTAAAAAGACACAATATCTATAGGACCTACTACAGTTTCTAATTTATTCGAGTCATAGGCTAACAGCCTGGTTCTTACAAAAGACTCCTTGGTCAGGCTGCCATGAGAAACTGTGGCATTATTTATAAAAGAGCAAACTAATGGCCCTGGGGGTCTAAAATGAAACTTTCAATTAATTAACTTTAAAAAATGATACTATGGGCCGGGCGGCGCATGCCTTTAATCCCAGCACTCAGGAGGCAGAGCCAGACGGATCTCTGTGAGTTCGAGGTCAGCCTGGTCTACAGAGCGAGATCCAGGACAGGCACCAAAACTACCCAGAGAAACCCTGTCTCGAAAAACAAAACAAAACAAACAACAACAACAACAAAAAAGATACTATGTTGTTGGAAGTATGCACACTTGGGTATTGATGTTACAGAAATGACTTATACTCCACTTGCCTCTTCAACCGGTTTTTGTGCTCTTTCCTCTTTGTCACCTCAATTCCATTTGATCTGCTTCACTTTTGCCACTATGTGGCAGGTCTTTTGTACCAGAGGCCTTTCTAAGCTCCAACCATCTAGCTCTTCTTCTGAGATTTTGCTTTGCTGTGTGTCTTCTCTTCAAAACACAAATTCATCTTCAAACATTAGCACCAATTTTCCATCCTATTTATTTCTTATTTTCTTTTACTACACCTGTCTATTTTCCCATGACAGAGAGCATTGTAGTTTGATCATTTGATTTTCTCGACACTGCTTTTCCAGAGCCTGGAGCAGTGACTTCAAATGATGCTGGTTGAATAAATGAACAAATAAAAGTCATTGCACCTTTCTTTGTCTGACTTTGAAGAAAGCTTAGTTTAAATCTCAACTCCATTTTTATATGTAGATAGAATAAATATATTTTGTGCACAGCCATCAATTTTGTTAGACAACATATTAATTTTATTTAATCAGCATTAAAACACTTTATCATTGTAATGATGTTTAGAAATAGTTGCTCTTCAGTATTTGTGATGGTCAGTGCTACTTGTCAATTTGGTAGAATGTAGGAATAACTGTGAAGTGAGCCTCTGTGCATAGCTATGGTGATTATCCTGATTACCCATAATTTTTGTGAGCAGAGGATCCTGGATTGTCAGCTGAGCATCATCGTACATACATCTCATTATTCTTGCTTGACTATAAACATAATATGATCAGCTGCTTCAAGCCATTGCTGCCTTGATTCCTTCGCCAAGATGGCTTGTATCTTTAACTATGAAAAATTCATAAGTCTTTTCTCTCTTAAGCTGTTTAAATTAGGTCATTTTATCATAGCAACAGGGAAAGGCATTAAAACAGTGTCTGTGGTGGATTGATTACTCAGATGCTGGAATCTACCAACACACAACTCCTTTCTAACAAGTGAAATACTCTACAATCTGTTGCATGTAGCCTATCACATCCTCCTGTTCACTTTAAATCAGTTTATATTATTTATAATGCATTGTCCAATAAAAATGCTTTGTGGATAGTTGTTATACTGTATCACTTTTAGAAAAAATGATAATAAAATGTAGATGCACTGTTTGAATATCTCCTCCAAATTTCCAGTTTTTGGTTGATATAATTCATGCACACAGAGATAAACTGATTTAGCCCAACACTCTCCTGCTACAGCTGCATTTCTCACTATTCTGCCTAAAGTGATCTGCAGGCTCAGTTCATGCCCATGCTAGCCTTCCTCAGGCCATATCTAACTGCCTTACCAAGCCAGATCCTACACATTCTTCTCCAGCATCTACCTGACAAATCTGCTTGACCTCCACTCTATGCATCCTCCTAAAACTCTAGGTATGCTCTATATGCCACATCCGTTGCCCCAACCAAGTCTGACCACCCCTTCCTGTGTAGCAGTCAACCTCTAGTCTTCTGTTTCTATCCTCCCTGTCTGCCACTCTAATCCACAGGCACTTCCCAAGTTATATTCAATGTCTCCATTCAGGGAGATCTGCACACACACACACACACACACATCAGGCCTGGACCATAATGCAAACACTAAACAACAAGCCATTCCCTCTGTCCACCTGACTCCATTAAAACCCTTAGGCCTAACCCACCCTGATACCCTCTCTTCTTCCACAACCTTCTCTGTCCATATCAGACCTAGAACTATCAAAAGAAGTCATTATACTCAAATCTCATCTTAAAAATACAAACAATATCATAGATTAAGCCAATATTTCTCCCCTGTAACCCCAGTCTGTATAAGTGTTTGCCAATGAGCATTACTGAAATGTAGCCCAAGACACAGAATTTAAAAGAAAAAAATCATAAATATAAATAAAGAATGTAAGTAGATTAAAGAAGATACAGATAAACATCTCAATAACATTAAGAAGAAAGAGCTTAAGGAAAATAAACACCTTAGTAATATCCAAGAAAACATAAAACATAGGATGGTGAAAATGACAATCTAAGGCTTGAGAACAAAATTCAATGAAGATAAAGAAACATCAAAAAGCACTCAATCTAAAAAAAGATGGAATAATAAAGCACAATAACCCAACTAGAAAATAAAAAGATAAGCCTTGCAAGTAGAATGAATCAAGCAGAAGATAGACTCTCAGGACTCAAAGATAAAGAAAAAATATCTAGATGAAATAAAAAGGGATATATATATATATATATATACACACACACATATGTATATGTATATGTTTATATACATTTAGATGTATTTACATATATTATATGTGTGTGTGTGTAAACAGCACAGGAGAGAAACATATAGGAAATGTAGGACACCTCTCTCCCCATAAAAAAAAAAATCTGAATTATAAGTATAGGCTAGGGAGAAGAATTCAAAAGTCAATGGTGCATGCCAGATCTTCAACAAGATCTTAGGAGAAAATTTCCCAAAAGTAAGGAAATACATACATGTAAAATATAAGAAACACACCACATGTCAAAATACAGGACTCAAATCAAAAATTCCTATAGCATATCCTAGTTAAAACACTACAAATACAGAAGAAATAGTATTTTGGAAGGTGCAAGAGAAAATTTAAAATACCACAAGTCGCATAGAAAAAGAAAACCTATCATATTCACAATAACAGCTGATTGCTTAGTGGAAATTTTGTAAGTTGGAGAGCTGAGAACAATGTAGTCCAAGTCCTAAAAGTCAATTGGGGCCAACCTAGACTTCTATATCCAGCAAGACTATCTGCCATAGTTGAAGGGAAAAAAAATTTCTAGGATATAAACAGTCTAAAAATATTTAACCAACAAACTCAACCTAGAGAAAACTAAGCAAAACAAAACAAACAACAACAGGGAAAACAACCAAACAAACAAGAAGCAATATTTTTGCCTGAAGAAATGAATGAGCACAGCCAGCAGACTATGGAAAAAAGTCTGAAGACTGAAACTAAAATTACTAAACCAGAAAGTTCCACCAAGAACACAGACAACAATACCAAACATTAACAACAGAGTTGCTGTAATAAACACACACATTTTAATAATAAATTTACAAATTAATGGTATTAAGTAGGTATTATAGATAGTTTTGCAATTCCACTGAAGTCAGGAATGATACAAGACTATCCATAATACCCACTCCTTTTCAATATTGTGCTTGAAACAATATCTGGAACAATAAGACAAGAGTATGAAATTAAAGGATACAAACAGGAAAGGCAGAAGTCAAACTATATCTATTGCAGTAGCATACATTAGAGATCACAAAGATTCTACTTCCAAAGTTCTAGAAGTGATTAAAAATTTTAGCAATGTGGCAGAATACAAAATCAATTTGCACAAATCAACAGCTTTTTTAACAAACACACACGTGCACACACACACACACACACACACACACACACAATTACAGAGAATGAGATCATGGACACACTCTCATTCACAGTAGTCACAAAGAAAACATATTTAGGAATAACCTAATCAAGAAACTGAAGGACTTGTAAAATGAAACTTTAAGTCTCTGAATAAAGAGATAGAGAAAGACACTGGAATATGGGAAGACATACCAAGATCATGGATAAGTAAAATTAATGTGAGAATGACCATTTTATCAAAAGCTATTTGCAAATTTAATGTAATCCAAATCAAGATCGCCATCTTATTCCTCACAGAAATGAAAAAAATAAACCTATTACAAAATTTATAACCCACAAAAGACTTCAGTTAACCAAAATAATCTTGAGAAATAAAAAAAAAAAAAAAAAAAAAAAAACAGTGCTGGAAAGATTACCATTCCAGATCTCAAGACATGTTATAGAGCCCTAGTAATAAAAACAACTTTGTTCTGGAACGTAAATATACATGTGCACTAATACAACAAAATCAAAGACCTAAACATTCCATGTAGCTTTAATCACCTAGTACACGACAAAAATGCCAAAAAGATATGGTGGAAAAAGAGCATATCTTCCATAAGTGGTGCTGGGAAAACTGGATGTCCACATGCAGAATTAATTAATCAAATTAGACCTTGAACAAAAGTTAACTCCAAGTGAACCAAATACCTAAATATGAAACACGAAACACCGAAACAACTAGAAGAAAAACATAGGTAATATACAGTGGCCACAGTGATGTAGGTGTAGGAATGGACTCTAACTAGAACTCTATTTGCCCAAAAATTAATTAACAACTGACAAGTGGAAATTAATAAAACCAAAAACATCCTACAAAGCTGAAGGAAAAATCATCAGCTGTTGAAGAATCCCGCACAATGGGAGAAAATCTTTGTCAGGTCTACATTTGACAGAGGCTTTTTATCCAGAATATATAATGACTATTAAAAAGTTAGAAAAAAAAATGACCCATTCAAAAATAGATCAAGGACCTGAAGAGGGTTCTCAAAGGAAATAAAATTGGCTAAGAAATATCTCAAAAAATGTTGATTGTCCCTATCAATTAGGGAAATGCAAATCAAATCAATTTGTAATCTTACTTTACACTGGCCAAAATAGCAAAGATCAACAGAACAAGAGTCAACAAATGCTTGAGGAAGTGTAGGAAAAGGGCACTCTCTTTCACTGTTGGTGAGATTGCAGACTGGTCTAGACACTGCAAATCACTGGAGAGAATTCTCCTTGGAATATGCCTAAGCGACTTAACATCCTGCTCCACAGACATTTGCTCAGACATACTTCTTGCTTCTCTATTAACAATAGCTAGGAAATGGAAATAAGCAAAATTTCTCTCAGCTGTCAAATGGATCATGAAAATATGGTACTTAGACACTATGGAATACTGTTCAGCTGTGAAGAAAATGAAATCATGAACTTTGCAGATAAACAGACAAAACTATGAAAGATCTTATTGACTCAGATAACTCAGATCCCAAATGACAAATATCACGTATTCTTTCTCATCTGCGATTACGAACTCCAGATCTTCTGTTGTGAGTACATGTGCTAGAATAACTGCTGAAAACATTAAAAAAAAAAAAACCAAACAAACAAAGAAAGTCAGTTGCCAGGGTGTGGGGTAGAGTAGCATAGAGAGAGGAAATAGCAAGGTGCAAGTGATCCAAGAGGAAAAAGAAGGCCCTCTAGCTGGGTGGCAGTGGTGAACGCCTTTAATCCCAGCACTCGATAGGCAGAGCCAGGAGGATCTCTCTGAGTTCAAGGCCAGCCTGGTCTACAGAGCGAGTTCCAGGACAAGCACCAAAACTACACGGAGAAACCCTGTCTCTAAAAACCAAAAACCCAAAACAACAACAACAAAAAAGAAGGGGCTCTAAAGAGGGGGCAGGAGGGAGATAAATACAAATGAAGATTAAAAAAAATAGCAAGGTTGTATGAAAAAGTCATAACGAACCATGCTATTAACAATATACCTAAAATATCTATAATACAGATAAGTCAGTGCACAAATATTCTTATATAGTTTAAATGAAGTTTTCTAATCTGGGCTGACAAGGTTCCCCACAAGAGCTAAGGACTTTTTAACAAAAACCACACAGGTCATGAGAAGCTGTGTTTTCAGTTGTTAGTGAGGGTTGCTCAAGAGACACCTAAAACATTGCAGGCTAATGCTATTGCCTTTGGCTACCATCACAGGAAAATGAAGATACCATACACTTCAGGCACATGACCCAAATGCCCTGAGCCAGAACTGACCTGAAAGCCTCTTCCCCAAGACTTAGCTGTCAGGGTACCTGAAGGCAACTGCAGTCTTCCAAAGGAGAGATGGAATCAACAGCTCTACCCAGTCCTGTTGCCTAGAAACCACAAAAAACACCAGCACTGCAGAATAGCCCTAAGGGTACAAGAGAAGCCAGAAGCCTTGGTAATAACCAACATCTCTGTAATTGAACTTAAGGACAACTCAACAAGAGTGGTATCATGGCTGGAACTGAAAACCCAACCAACTATCCAAAGATAGAGAAGTCATGGATCTCAGAGAAGAACCTACTACCACCCCTTTCCTAAACCAGCATAATCCCTAACAACAATCTAAACATTTGTCCTTGCAACATTCCTCACCCTTTTATCAAGTACACTTTTCTCTGTAATTGATGGAGACTATTTTATAGAACCACACACAATCAAAATACAGAGCTGTGGAGCTCAATCTCAGTGGGTGCATCCACACTACAACTTCTGCCCCTAAACTCAGGGGTCATTTTGGAAAAGGGATTTTTTTTTTTTTGGTTTTTTGAGACAGGGTTTCTCTATGTAGCTTTGCGCCTTTCCTGGAACTCGCTTTGGAGACCAGGCTGGCCTCGAACTCACAGAGATCCTCCTGGCTCTGCCTCCCGAGTACTGGGATTAAAGGCGTGCGCCACCACCGCCCGGCGGAAAAGGGATTTAAGATTGTAAGAGACAGAAACAGGGAGCTTGCTGAGAGACTGTGTTTCCTACTAATGGCAGAAGCTACACCCATAAAGTGTTACCAACATGACTGCCTAAAATTCAGCTGAACAAGGACAACACCAATAGATATGGTAAAGTGGGCAGTGGAAAACAACAAGACCTCAACCCTACACAAATAACTCCACACACACACACACACACACACACACACACACACACACACACACACACACACACACACGGGGGCGGGTGTACCAATAATGAACAGAGGCCATTAATTTTAAACAGAGTTACATGATGGTATATGAAAAAAATTGGAGGGAACAATTGGGAAATAAAGTAACAATGTTAAAAATCTCAAAAAAAAAAGAAAAAGAAATACTTAAAACAGCAGTGTCTTTTCTGAGGAACCCAGGAATATAGCAAATCTTTTACTTAAAACAGTGTCAGTTTTAATATTTATTTTCAAAAAGGATAACAGTGTTTTTAACAAACACCCACAAGGCAGCCTGTTTACAGTTAGACACACTATTTCCTTCCAAGATTCTGAAGTTTACAATTTCCCTTTCTTGTTTAGCTTAGAAGAAACAGGTAGGCAGATGTGTGAAATAATATTCTGAAAATGATTTTCTGCAAAAATAAATTTCAAATACTCACTCTCTACATATCAAATGGCTATCACATTCAAGTGAAAATGAGAATCATAGCTATTAAATAAATCATAGGGAACGTGTGATATATTTTTTATTCAACAAGGATGACTTAAAATTAACAAATAAATGCAATTTTTTTTTTTTTGGTTTTTCAAGACAGGGTTTCTCTATGTAGTTTTGGTGCCTGTCCCGTATCTTGCTCTGTAGACCAGGCTGGCCTCGAAGTCACAGAGATTCACCTGACTCTGCCTCCTGAGTGCTGGAATTAAAGGCATGCACCACCACTGCCAAGCACAAAATAATTTTATAATTATTAGAAGTTTCTATTCAATAAATCATTGCTTATGTTCTTTAGACTCACAAATTTATTTTGCTTTTGATTATTTTAAGATGAATGTCATAAAAAGACCTCTGTGAACATCAAGACAAATGCCAAGAGTCAGTAGCATAGAAATAGATAATCAAATTGAATCTACATAAAATATTTTGTTTGAATTAAGCTGAAAGTAATGTCAATAAATAAATTCTTTATACTATGTTTCAAACTGAGTAAATATTCTATAATTAATTTTAAAAAAATCTGAACTCTAAAATTAACATGTATATATTTGGTAAATATAAAATTAATCATAAAATAACCAAAAAGGGGCTGTGGAGATGGCTCAGTATTTAAAGTACTTATCTACCAAGTATAAAGCTTGGATTTAAAACCTCACAAACGCACATGCATTCCAGGTGAGTATAGAGGTCTGATTATAATTACAGGGGTGTGTGTACTGGAGACAGGGATCACCATAAGAAATGGGCTAGCAAAAGAAGCTTTATTGATGAGCCCTGGGCCTGATTGAGAGATCCTATTTCAATGACTAAAGCAGAATAATGATTGAACGTGATTCCAGACATCGACCTTGGTCCCCCACATTTGTATTCAAACTGTACCCACACACGTACAGTATGTTGCACACACATAGGAAAACAGGAGAAAGTTAGAAAAATTATACATTGTTTTTCTCCAAAATATTTGTCTATAAGACATCAAGATACGTTGGTTATCTTGATGCATTAGATGCAACATACTTTTCTGATAATTAATGAATGTAACATTTAACCATCTAGGGAAAGTCTCAAGAAAATGAAAGTAATATGTGATGAACTGAACATGAAATGTCCTTTACAGACTCATGGTTATGAACACATTTTCCCTGAGCTTATTGCACTGTTTGAGGTGGGTATTAAGTTTTTCAATAGTGGCTTAGTGAGCAGAAATGGGAAGCTTCTGTGCTAGTCTAAGTTTTTCCTTCCATATCCTCCCCAAATGTGAATAATCTTCTCTTAACACTCGCCATCAACACAGACCGAACTCTCATGGTGATGATCCCTTGTCATTATGGACAACATCAGCAACTGAGAGACCATATGAGTCTCTCTGTCCTTGAGTTGCTTTTGTCTGGTAATTTGTCACCACAACAAGAGCACCAACTAATATCCAGTATTGTTGTGACTTGATGTGACGTTTTTGGAAAAAAAAAACAGCATTTAAAATACTTTAATAACCCAAGGTTTTCATGACAGTGAGACATGACTGCCTCTAGCTTTCAGCATCAATCTACTCCCTAGAGGATGATGGGCACCAGAGACACTCCATATGGAGTTTATTTTCTTTTTGGCAAAACTGGCCTATTAGACAAGAAACTTCCCTTGCTTCAACTGCTGACAGTAAGCACATTGTCCAATCTGGACTAGCAAGACAGAAAGAAAAGTGAGTACCAAACTTTGCAAAGACAAGGTAGGACAGTCCTTCAAACTTTCCTGCTTTTGAAAAAATTCTCTCATACATGCTAGGCCTGTAGGTCAAAGATGGATGCCCCAATGCTACAGAGAAACTTTGGGTGACTGTTGAGGCAGCCTGATGTCCCTGTCATTAGGTAACATTACATCCTTCTGGAGTCTTTGATGGAACTGAAGAGTACATAGTAAGTATAGTTTTCCTTAGTTGTGATAAAAGGTAAATTAGATATAAAACTTTAGACTCACCAAAATAAGATAGATAATTTAACATTTTCTCTAATTTTATTAAATACAAATAGGCTAAGTATTGTAACTGTAATTCTTGCTTGATAACTCTTCTGTTATATGTAATTTTACTATGTTAAATTTAAAAACTTTCCTTTTTGATTAGACAGAAAGGGGGAAATGCTGTGATATATCCTTCTGTATGCTATGAATATGTGTTACTCTCATTGGTTGATAATAAAGCTGTTTGGACAACGGTGAAAAAAAAAGAAAATCAGGATATTTGAAATATGACTTTGAAAAGAAAGTCAAACACAGATGATCAATTTAACTAGTATAATCAAGCTGGAAAGTATTCTAAGACTTACTTCTTAGAAAGGTCTCTCTGTAATTATATCATCTAACATTCTATACACTTTGTAAAAACCAGCCTAATGGAAACATGGAGTGAATTAGCTGTTCCAAGAAATTGCTGCATAACTAGAAAAGTTTGAGTAATGCCTTTCAAGTTTCTTTCTCTTGAAAGATGGTGACTCACACTAAATGCATGATTGAAAGAGGGGGAAATTTCAGCATAATGTCTTTGGAAAGCAGTAAGTCCTCTAGCATACTTAACAACATGCTTTATTTTGAAGATAATGGGAACATTATAAGTAGTTTGAGTCTTTTGTCTGAACTCCCACCAGTGACTCTTTTAAGTCACTGTGGTTTTCAGCTCCTGATGCCTGCAGAGCCCACAGCCTGGTTTGATGCTCCATCAGCACTGGCTCAGGCTTGATGGGATCTGTGTGCTATTCATGGCAACATTCTCCGCAAGAAATCTTCTTACTTTAGGTCATTTCCTTTAGGGACATGATTTTGATCAGCTCTTCAAACCAAGGCTCTTCTTTATGAAATTCTAAACACATTGGTATTTGTTAATTTGTTTGCATCAGTCAGGACACTGAGCTACATTTTATCTGGTAGAACACTACTCACCGAGAATTTCAGAGGACATAATGATATCTCAAACTCCTCAGTGGTCATGGTCTTTCATAACATTGCCATGTGCCAATCATTAGCTTCTGTTCAAGTCAGTGCTAACAGATTAAAAGATGTCCTCAGGGAAGATCACCTAAAGTGAACTACCCCCCCCCCACACACACACACCACAAAGTAAATAAATGCACAAATAGAAATTCTGGTGGACCACTGGATTGGACAGAGAATTTCTTTCTCCAAATATGTCATTGTTTTGCATTAGTAGATGGTTTAGCTAGTGAGTTATCAACTGAGAAACATTCCCTTTACAGCACCTTCCCTACTTTAAACATGTCTAGCAGACATTGTTACTCAGTCAGCCCACATAGGAGTCAAGAGCATTAGAAAAAGCTGCTGAAGAACAGAGAAGAAAGTTATTTAAATTTGCAACTTAAAGTCCTTAGACTAGTCAAAAGTTATGTATTTGCTTCTACAGCAACAAATTGTATGTTTCAGTGTATGGACTGGAATGATCAATTGCACATGTGAAAGAAGACAGCAAATATGGTAGCATGTTTCCTTTCTATGTATGAGTTCCCAAACAAAAGTTAAATTCAGAGAGCACTAGAATATACAGAGCATCATCTAATAGGCTAAAATTTATATACCATACATGGGAGAAAGGGGACCACTTCTTTCAGGATAAAGTTAGACTTTTTTATTTGAAAACACAACTTACTCATTTACAATTTTATGCATATATAGAATACATTCCTGTCACAGCCGTCCCCTTACCATCTTATATTTCCCCTCCTATCCCCCTTTCTTCCACAATGTCTTCACTCTACTGTGAAGTCTTTCGGGTTTGGTTTTGATTCATGATGCACTGGATTTAAATGTGGCTTCCCCCCTCCATGGTCATTGGTGGGAAGCTACCCACTGAACAACAAATGTATCAAGGATGATTACATAACTGTTAATTACAGAAAATTTCATATGTATGCACAAACACAGACAATGTTAACAGGAACTTTCTTGTAGTATCTAGGTTCAAAAAGTAACATTTAGCCAATCTTGTTTTAATATACTCACTGATATAGTACTATTTGTTGGTCATTCCCAAACACACACACACACACACATATATATATATATATATATATATATATATATATATATATATATATATATATATAGACAAACAATAACAGTAGGAAATAGCAAGATACATACATGAGTGTGCATATGTTACTCATGTAAAGCTCTCAGAAATAACTTAATATTGTAAAATCTTCAGGATGTTGAACATATTATGCCTTTTAGGTGATTTAAAGATAAAGATCAATTGACAACTACATAATTATAGTATATCATCCCATGTGTCGAGTTTGTAAACTTTTTGATTCTCATTTGAAGCTTGAATTACAGATAGTCCTTAGTCTTTCAAGCTTCCTGAGGAATTCTTAATGGGATTGTTCAGGTGTATTTAAAGTCCCAGATAAAACATGACCTAATTTCAAAGGCCTGCTTTGCAACTTTAAGCCTCAAATTGCATGTTGTGCCCCAGAAACTGAAAACTCTGAGTTTGATGTTTTGCCATGTTTAATGCTTTGAACTAAGAAAAACCAAGTTCTTTCTGACCTCTGGCACCATTCTTCTCTTTCCCCACCCACCCTTGCCCCCATGAATTGCTGGAAAAGACATTCATTGTGCCATTCCTTCCACCTGAAGACCAGTATTTTTAGAAGATTAATTCATAGAAGGAAAAGTAGAGTGATACCAAGATCCTAGGTGGCCTTTGTCTGTCACTAGTGTACACCAGAGAACCTAAGCTTGACTCCCGAAAATCACTTACTCTACTAAGAAAGTTTAAAGTTATCTACAGACCTTACTCAATCTCTTTTGAATCCCTGACTTTTTAATGACTTTCATACATTTGCATATTATTAAATTTGGATACCTTTTCTCCTGTCAATCTCTCCGTTGTCAGATTGTTTTATAAACTCAAATTAGCAAGTCTTCGGGGGACAGGAGAAGAAACTTAAATTTGCCCTTGATGATTCAAATAGTTCTATCATTTAAAGTTAGACAATATGTAAAGGAAATACAAAATATGAAAATGATTAACTACAAAAATACTTCTTGAGTATCATAAACCTATTGTGTTCTTTGAACTTCAGTGTTTCCTTGTCATCTACTCTTCAAATGAAACCCATGCTTGCTGCCAACTTCAGCGAAAGAAAGAATGTGGTTAGCCTTCAAGATACTTATTTTGGTTTAGTTGGTTAATATAAGAATTGGATTACAACAGAGAAAAATTGAAGCCAAAGATTTATTCAAGATATTACTTTGTTCTCTATGGGAAGAACAAGAAGTTTCTGCACACGCAGTACATTGCAGAAATATATTTGTAGACTTATGCCAACAGGGATTGTTATGGAAAAAAAGCAGAAAATATTGGCCTGGACTCCACAGTAATGATACCATTTGCTTTATTTCTGTGGAGAACTTGATGAACATTTATTTCCAAGAGCAAACATTTTCACAGTCATAGATTTTTCAGCAACACAAATGAAAACTTTGGCCATATTCAAGTCAAAACTGACATTTTGCAGTATTGAATATTTACATATGCAAATATTATTTTCAACTTGCCACGCAGAGTATTAGAACCTCCTTGCTGTTTTACAACAAACTTTACAAGTATAGGGCAATACTTCACTTTCTAATAGTATTCTATTATTTTAATGATCAAAACTGTAATCTTAACATCATTGATTATAGATTAAAAACCAAAACATTGCTTGTTTCCTGTAGCAATAATAAGAAAAGAAGAGGATTTGGAAAAGGAAAATGCCCTGGAAGAACATTAGCAAATGAGGGTGTATATTTGGATAACACTGCAGTGACAGATGGCCATTGTTCAAGGCATCTCTGAAGGCTTTGGAAAGCTTTGACTATTCTGTGCAGCAGGCTGCATCACCTGGAGTCTTGTGCTTTTAGAAAAGAATGTGCTTCATTTAGTTTTCAGCAGTAGGCTGAGGAGCAATTACTAGGATAGAAGGAAAAGGATAAATAGAAAGTAGATGAGGCTATAAGAGAAGTAAGAGAAAGAAATTGATGGTTATTGAAATTGACAATAGAGAAAATATGAGCGGAGACTGCGCCACTAGCTGGCCATGCAATTTAGGGTGCATTATAGCATCATTGCACTATCTATGTTTCTAAACACTATATGCTCATTACCTGCCTCCCAACAGTTTACACTAAATGAGAAAATTAGTGTAAATTTGGTTTTATAACAGATGCCTAATCAATACTAATTGATTATTGTACATATATTCCAAAGTGCAATAATCTTTCTGTACTTCAAAACAACAAATTTAGCATTAAAATTAAAAGAGTTATGAGTCACATCATTAGTTAATAATTTTAATTCATGATTTTTATTTTATCTGTGGCTATGACAGAGAAAAAATGTTCATGATTATGAATTCTCAGTTGAACAGAACTTAAACATGGTCCTTGACCCCTGACCCTTGTCCATCTTTACCCCACCCTCACCCCCAGTTTGCTCATGTAGATCTCATCCATTTCTCTGTCGTTGGGCGATCCCTGTGTCTTTCTTAGGGTCCTCTTTACTAAGTAGCCTCCCTGGAGCTGTGGGTTGCAGTCTGATTATCCTTTGCTTTACATCTAGTATCCACTTATGAGTGAGTACATACCATGTTTGTCTTTCTGAGTCTGGGTTACCTCACTCAGGATGATTTTTTCTAGTTCCATCCATTTGCCTGCAAAGATACTTCCACTGTAGACTACTAGCAATGGTCAAGAGAGTGCCTGAGCTGACCTGCTCTGGTGATCAGATGGCTGAACACCCTGGCTGTCATGATAGAACTCTCATCCAGTGTCTGATGGAAGTGGATGCAGAGATTCACAGCCAAGTCCCAAGTGGAGCTCCAGGAGTCCAATCAGCAAGAGAGAGGAGGGACTGTATGAGCGAGAGATATTGATACCATGGTTGGAAAAAGCCAAACTAGTGGAAACGTGTGAACTGTGAACCAATGGCTAAGGAGCCCCCTTGGAATTGGACCAGGCTCTCTGGATAAGTGAGGCAGTTGATTAGCTTGAACTGTTTACAAGGCCCCCAGGCAGTGGGACCAGGACCTGTCCTTGGTGCATGGGCTGGCTTTTTGGAGCATGGGGCCTATGCTTGGACACTCTGCTCAGCCTTGGTGTAGGGAGGAGGAGATTGGACCTGCCTTGGCTGAGTCTACCAGGCTGGGCTGACTCCCCAGGTGAGACCTTGCCTTGGAGGAGGTGGGAATGGGGGGTGGATTGGGGGGGAGAGCTGGAGGGTGGGAAGAGGGAGGACAGGGGAATCCGTGGCTGATATGTGAAATTAAGTTAATTATAAAATAAAAATATTAAATAAATAAAAATAAAAAACATGGTCCTTGAACAAAATTCCTTAAGTATGAAATATCTTTTTTTTACAAACATGTAGAAATTTACATAAAATAAAGATGTACTCACTCAAGTTGTGGCTGTGTCTCCACATACCATGATCTATATCTAACAATCACCATTTTATCCTTACACAATCCTGAAATAATGATGAGGGGCTATCTCTTTTCCTCATGCAGCCCACATCTGGATAACATAATTGGAGAGCTCTGTTGCTATGGTGAGTATCACTTTGGAAGCACTTTTATATTATAAGATCACATAGCCTCTCATCAGTATCATGAAAATTTCTCAGAACCAGCCAGCACATTGGTGATCAGGCATTGACAAAAACACTCATTATAAATGTCTGCCTTCTGCCCTGTCACTCTCTGAATTCATTAAAGCTTCAAGTTTCTCCAAAAGGAAAGAACAGTTATGAGTACTGCTGCTACTCTCTGTATGAGAGCCTTGGATGTTTTATTGTCTTGATTTTCCTGTGCTTTGGATGTTTATTTGAGCAAATATTGAAGACCACAAAGAGGAACACTTTTGAAGCCAGCTTAGTTTTAATAGTTTTGTTCCCTCAAGTGGCTAAGCCATTCCAATCTGCTCTTGTAAGCTCCTTGGCAAAGCTTTAGTTTGCTGTTTGACTCTTGGGCAACAAAGGTGTCTACAAACAGGAGTTTGGTGCTGATGTGGGTTGCTCCACCTGGCAGCATAGCCCTTGAAATAAGGAGAGATACTAATGTGTCCTAAAGTTGCCTGCTCAGCCTGTGTTTAACTGGATGTATTTTTAGAAAAGACAGTTACTCCTATCCAAAATATGTGTGAGATGAGGCAGGGTGTGTTTATGTGTGCATGGGAAATAAGGGAGGACAGTCACTAAATTTTCTTCGGAAAGCCATCTAGTTTTCATCTCAGGCTGGAAGATACACCATGGTATGTTTATTAGGATATTCATGCTGAGGCATATTTTGTCTTTGAAGATCATAAAAGAACCCTCCTGGGAATTGCAAATCAGATTATCTGAAGATTTTGAAAGGTTATACAATAAAATCTGGGAAAGTGTTCCAGTCGGACCATAATGACTCACAGCATTCATCCACTCCCTTTCTTTCTCCTGGCAGCTAATGCTCCTTTTATGTAAAAACCTCAACTGGAACTAACTAGGACATCTTTAGGGTAATGTTAGTGTCTAGGCAATAGTAATTTTCAATTAAAATTGCACAGTGTAGCAAGGAATTCAAAGTCAGATATTAGGATGTTATATTATGCACATTGGGGTTTTGCAAATCAGCCCCACATCCCAGATATTTCTCAAAATCAGCAACAAGTTTCTGGTTTGTTTTCACTCCCTGCCATGGAGCTTATCTGTTCTCTGTTCTTCTCTATGGAGAGGAGACAACAATCTCCCCAAGCCTGAGGTTGGCTCTCCTCAGGCTGTAGTTAGGCCTGCATAGCTGAAGATAACAGAAGAAAGCACTTCAAACAGCTAGGAATTAATCAGCCAGCCTGGCTCCAAGCTCATCGTTATAAGCGAGCAATTCCATCTCAGAAGCTCACTTACATTCACTGAAATTAAATGAGACAGCCTCATTTAATTCTTGTGTGTAAAAGGCTCTTGAAGCACAATTGAAACCAGTTACTTTGTGATGTCATGGAGCAAAGGGGCTAATTGAGCTCATTGGGAAGGGAAGGGCCTCTGGGTTCCTGTCAAGGAGCAATTGGGCTGGCCTTTGAAACCAGTTCCGTGCCTTACTCATACCTTCAGTTTTGTAGTTTGTATCTTCCATTATCATTTAACCAGAATGTTCTGCCCTTCCTTTTATACCTGGCTGATTTACAATGGAGGAGGCTCTTCAGGGAATAAAAATGATAGCTTAGTTGTTCCCTGAACCTATGTAATGTAAAGCTGTTCTAATTGTGCCCTGAAAGGATTTTTTTCTACACGGAAGCAGGAGGACTGATTACTGTGCGAAAATCATGCAAGAAAACAGACCTTTGTTACACTGATGGATTTTACTAAAGGCTCAAATACTGAATAAACGCACACCTGTAGTATGAATCTTAAAGGGTCTTATTAATAAAAACAAACTCAGAGCCAGGTATTGGAGTGAACGCTGAATGATCAGAGAAACAGAACAGGCCAGAGCCACCTCACCTTGACAATTCCTCAGCTAATCCTGTTTCCTCAGACTGGAAGCCTCTGAGTCTTCATCCAAAATGAATCTCAGCTGAACTGCTGCTCAAAATCCTAAAAGCTTAACCAACCTAGTTCCTGGTCCTCATGCCTTATATACCTTTCTGCTTCCTGCCATCACTTCCTGGGATTAAAGGTGTGTGTCACCATGCCTGGCTGTTTCTAGTGTGGCTTTGAACTCACAGAGATCCGGATGGATCTCTGCCTCCAGAATGCTAGGATTAAAGGTGTGTGTGCCACCATTTTCTGGCCTCTATGTCTATCTAGTGGCTGTTCTGTCCTCTGACCCCAGATAAGTTTATTAGGATGCACAATATATTGGAGGACACAATATTTCACAACACACACCCACTAAATCCCAATATTCACTAGCTGTTTTTGAATTCAGATATTTTATTTTATTTTTATTTGGTTATTTTAATGCCTTTTACATAAGGGCAATATTAAATCTCAAGTGTATATTTTTGTAAACTAGAATGACTATAACCCAAAGTTTGTAAAGTAGGCCCTGAATCAGTTTTAATGATAAAGTTTATCTATTTTCTAATTAAGTTAAATGATTAGCTAATCAGAGCAATTAGTCTATACCAGTAATTAGGCTTGAGTAAAATCCTGAATGAGCTTAAATGAGACTCTAAGTTCAGACCCATTTGTTGATCATGCCACTTCTTCTCCATCAAAGGGCTGGCCATTACCCTAGTTGAAGGTATGGAAAGTCATTTGAGGCTGATAGTACAGCAAATAAAACTTTTATCTGTGTTATTGACAAATGCCTGATGCATTTATTAATTAAAGTGCCCTTTTAAAATAAGCTTCAGCCATGCAGTGATAAAATTTAGTTGTATTTGAATGACTCTAGAATCGCTTAAGATAGAGTCCTTTATAAAGGTTAAATGTGTTTGATACTTTCAAAATGTATTTTGTGATTGACTAGGTCAATAGCAACACTTTAATTGTGAATTATTTTATCACTGTTTTGAAAATAAATATTTAAATCAAAAGCAAATTGAAAATCCATAATTCTTTGCAAAGTGGTCAACAGTTTTTCAAAAATACTGATATATATATATATATATATATATATATACACACACATATATATGAAGATAGATTTCTAAATATGTGATCTATTTAAAGAAATTTTAAAGTATGAGATCTGTTATTCTCTAACATATTTTTCTTGTTAATTGAGATGGCATTGACAGATGATGCTTACCAACCTATATTACTATGTATATATAGTATAATATATATTTATATATATACATACACACACACACACACACACACACACACACACACACACACACACATATTGCCAGCCAAGTCTTTGATGTGAAATAGCCTGAATACTACTGTTTGAACACCAAAAATTAAAATAGTTCTTACATTTAAGAACAGGAGAAATAATAACTATGGTCAGTATGCTAGAATATTATGATAGTAAAAAACATGAAAAAAGCATATTATAACAAATTGCATTGGAAAAATCCAGAAATTTATATATATTGAAAGTTAAAGCAAATTATAATCAATGCACACTCTGATCTTGTATATATACATATCAAACAAAACAGGAATTAAGGATATATTTCATAGAGATACAAATATGTTAAGCTAAATAGAAAGTGAAGGGATAATAGAAAACTTATTCTACAGTAGTTAGTAATTGCTGGTATCTTTGCATAAAATAGAATATATGTTATTATTATTTTATGGTTGCCACTTAAAAATAAAAATGTAGTATAGAGATCTCTTTTGCCCCAGGGTAACACAGATTTAAAGCAGAAAACCCAGGATTTATAGCAAACACCCTGGTCAATGAGGTTCAATCTCAGAGAAAGGACACTTAATAAAGAACTCATTGTAGAATTTATTTGCTTGCAGGTCAAGGGAATAGCCGGGCCCCTCATTTCTGAGGTGAAGGACTTAGAATGTTTGAGTAATAAGGATGGCATTTCTTTGGGAAGGCATATACACACACATACATATATATCCCTAAATTCTAGTTTGCTTTCCTCCCTTTCCTTTCTTTTCTCTTTTTTCTCTTTTGAAACAGGGTCTCTCCCCACACCCCTCTTCTTGAACTCACCATGTAGACTAGGCTGGCCTCAAACACATTGAAATCCACCTGTCTCTGCCTCCCAAGTAGGCACGTGCCACCACACCAGATTCAATGAACCTTATTTCTTTGTTGATCTGTATGCATACATGACTCAACATACAAATCCAACTTGCTCAGTCTACATAATTCATACCATGTTACTTGATTGTATATGATTTCAGGGCAGATCACTTCGTACTGGATAAACAAAATGGGGGCTCTTCCCTAAGGAAGTATATTTTTCCCGTTCTTTGTATCCCTTGGCTGCCTGTAGATTTTTTATCTAGGGATGAGACTCTGAGACACTCCACTTCCATATTAACATGTTTGCTGGTGTTATCCTTCTTCAGGTTTTGATTAGGTAATAATGTTGTTGAGAATTCATGTGTGCAGCTTCTGTGACATTTGTAGGAGACACAATATCACAAAATAGTTCCTTTTGCTCTGGTTTTCACATCTTCCATGATGGTCTCTGAGCCTTAGGTGTAGGAGTTGTGTTACTGGTGCATCAGCATAACAGCATACTCCTTGTATAAAGTTTCCTTTGCTATATGTTATTGAGAATCATATATGCTATTAGAGTTGTCATTAAGTACCTTTAATTGTATCACATCGACTAGATTAAAGATTGTTTACCAATTTTTCTAATGCTAGAAAGCTGAATCATTTTAACTATGTGGCTATCATGAGTAGAATAACTCTAAACAGTTATGGAGAATTTCATGGACATTTCATTTTCTGAGGTAATAATGCAGGGTCAAAATGTCTGGGTCATAAGCTACTAGATATTTAATTTTGTAGCCCTACCAAAAAGTTGCAAGAACCTCACTTGCTCTACATTCTTCCTCTCATATACTGGCATCAGTCTTTTTGAATTTTAACCATTCTGGTAAATGTGTATGATATCTCATTAAAGGTCTAATTTGAGTTTTTCTAGAGATAATTATGCTAAGCACTTTCTTATGTGCATATTAACCATTATGTATCTCATTTTATGAGATATCCATTAAATTATTTTGCTCAATTTTTAAAATTGCATAGTCTTTTCATTTTGAGCAGAAGTAATTCCTTATCTGTCTGGGATATCAGTGGGTTCTAATGTATCTTTTTCATATATATTTCTGCCTGAGGCTTGTATATTCATCTTATTAATTATTTGCAGTATCTTTCAAGAAGCAGAAGTTTTGCATTTTTATTTAAAAAAATTTTTTTTTTTTGGAGACAGGGTTTCTCTGTGTAGCTTTGCGCCTTTCCTGGAACTCACTTGGTAGCCCAGGCTGGCCTCGAACTCACAGAGATCCGCCTGGCTCTGCCTCCCAAGTGCTGGGATTAATGGCGTGCGCCACCACCGCCCGGCTATTTAAAAAATCTTTAAAAATACATTTATGTGTGTGTAAGTGCACTTTCTCTCTCTCTCTCTCTCTCTCTCTCTCTCTCTCTCTCTCTCTCTCTCTCTCTCTCTCTCTCTCTCGTGTGTGCATGTGTGTTTCTGTGTGTGTGTGTGTGTGTGTGTGTGTGTGTGTGTGTGTGTGTGTGTGTATGCCTGTAGAAGACAGAGGTGTTACAACCTTTGGTTCTGGAGTTACAGACAGTTGTGAGCTGCATAATGTGGTGCTGGGAATTGAACTCATGTATTTTGTAAGAGTTTTATTTAGTCTCAAGTACAGCAGAACATTTTGAACTATGGTGCAAAAATATTTATCTGTTCATTTGTGGATTCTGCTCTTTGTATCTTTTCTGTGCAAGTCACTCAGAGTCATTAAGGTAGTCTCTCTTAATTTCTTCTCAGTATCATTATGTGTTACCTTTTCGGCTCAGGTTTGTGCAGTCAGTGCTGTTGTAACATTTATGTATCATGTGAAGTAGGTGAGGGATAGCCTTAGGCTAGTGAAGCTTCATTGATAAAACAGAATCAAAAGGATAGATAGAAGTCAGACTTGTGGACAAATCGATAAATAGGTAGGCAGGGATTGTAAGGGATTTCTTCCTAAAATTCTGGGTTTTGAAAAATACAGAAATCTATAATTAACAACATGGATAGCTAGGGGAGTCTTTAGTGGTGTGCTAGGTTCTATTGCACTCCCAGGACTGTGGAGAAACAAGGGTATAATTTCTAGCCTGGAGGTTCATAGTCAGCTCAGCCAATTCAGCCTTTCCTGTTCAGGTCTTCAGCATAATGAATAAAGCATTCCCATTTTACAAAGAGTGATCTGCTTTCCTCAGTCTACACATCTCTGGTAAACCTCAAGACAAATGGCAACAGACGCATTTTCACACACTTTGACAGTATGTCTGGGTCTTAATGGCCCAGCATAATTTATACAGTAAACTCCCCTTATAACCATATTGTAGATCCTTTTCCCTTCATACTGTGGATGAATTCAAAGGCTGTATCCTTGCTAAGTACTCTCAGCTCTCTAACGCCATTACATTTTTTTTCCTACTTATTAGATGATTTGCCATCTCTGTTGAAAATCAAATAGCTATGTAGGTGTAGTTATGGGTGAATGAAATAATTATTATGCTCATGCATACATGGAATGGTGCTGACCCAAGTTGTTGCCTCCAAGAAGTTTAATTGGGACATAAATATGGAAGCATAAAGGGTCAACTGTCAAGTCAGACAGACTTCCCAGCTTCCAAAACACTGCTTTCTGACCAAATGACACAATTTAAAGCAGAGAGTGGGAAAACTTTTCCATCAATAGCTGGATACTGAATATTTTAGGCTTTACCAGGTACACAAGGTTCACTTTGCATATTTTTCTTCATTATAATTTTGTACATTTTTTTTTAACTTCTTGAGTTGTTATTTGCTGATCTTTCATTTAAGGGATGCAGATCATCACAAAGCACAGGGAAAGAATGAAGGTTTTCAAGTTGGTATTTTCTGTATATTCTAACTCAGATTGCTGTAAGAGCCACCAAGTTATAAATGAATGGCATCTTTCTCTGTCTATAAAACTTATTTATTTTATACCTTAATAATTGTACCCTCTGAAAACCATCTAGAGGACAAATGTTAATTCCAACACAGCAAAATTGAATAATTCCAATCTAGATAGAAAACCTATTTATTTATATAAAAGAACTTGTGCAGGATTGTGCAGGTGGATTCGCCAAGGACATTTCATTCTTTAACTATTTCCCCTTCCTAGGTCTGTCCAGGCTGGAGAGTATGAGTTATAGACTATGTGCATCCATCTGTCTATGTAAGGTGGCTGGGTGAGTGTTAGGATTTAGAAGACAGCTGGTAAAGATGGTCAATCAGGAATCACAAAAGTAAACAAATCAAAGCCACAGTGATTTTATTAGTGTGACTGAGACATGCATTAATATTTAGGGTCAATTAAGAGACTGATATTCCTCAGCCAGGCATTTGACATGAGCATTAAAACTGAAACCAAAATAAGCCAAAACAGCAACAAAAAAATATGAGGATTTATTCATTTTAGATAGGCTTCACTGTAGCGTATCAATGGAAACTGAGTATCAGCTGCTGCTATGAGATATCTTTCTGTATGCTGTGAATATGTGTTGCTATGATTAGTTGATAAATAAAGCTGTTTGGCCAATGTGAGACAGAATAAGGTTAGGCAATACATTCTAACTGGAGGAAGAGGAAGGGGGAGGTAAAGAGATGCTGAGGGCAGCTGCCAGGAAAAGCAAGATGTGAAAGTACCAGTAAGCCACAAAGCCACATGGCAACTTATACATAAATAGAAATGGCTTAAGTTATAGGAGCTAGCTAGCAAGAAGCTGGAGCCATAGGACATCCAGTTTGTAAATAATATAAGCCTCTATGTGTTTACTTGGGACTAAGCAGCTTCAGTCCGGGAGTGGGAGAGATTTGGCCTGATGGCAGGCTGGGCAGGACACAGGAAAACTTCTGACTACAGACTACAGATGGAAGAGAGAAATAAGCAGGGGTTTTGAGGAATAATGGGGAAGATTGGAAAAGCCACAGGAAGGAACAGGAAGGACTTCAAGAAGTTTAACGGTTTAGCCACTTTAATAATAACTTCATTATTATAATAAGGATATAAATAATAATCATGTGACATTGTTGTGGGATCTTAGTGATTGAGAAGTTATAAGGAAGATTTTGCAAACATGGATACAAAATAAAATATCATAGTTGGGTATTAGGTGTTAAATTCAGTTGAGTACTGAGTATGCTCAAACTTCCTCATTTGCTACTTACTAAATTGAACACAGCCAACTTTGCCTTCAGCACTGAAACAAACTTCTGTCTGTTTGTGGAGCTGGCAGCTTCCACTTTAGAATTAAGTTGCATGAACAGAGATCAACAAATTTGCCTTCTTCACCTCCCTGTGCCTGCTCTGTGACAAGGCTTATTGACTAGAACATCTCATGTGCTCATGCACTCCATTCATGTTTTTCTCTTTTGCAAGTGAAGATTTCATTGTAAATAAATACTTATGTGCTGTGACTCTATTATTCTCCAATATTTCAACACTGAACATTTCATTATTGGTCTACAGATGAAGAGACTGATGCACAGATATTTTTCTTCTGCTGATATTTTGTTTTATATATATATATATATATATATATATATATATATAATTATAAATATATTTAATAATATAAATATATTTAATATATTTATCATAGAGGTGAGCACTATAGCCACAGGCCTGGATATGCTGCAGCAGTAGAATGGAGGATGGAGGATAAAGCGTGTCTGCAGTGATAGCTGAATGGAGTGCACAGAAGGAGTTGGGGAGGCCAAGGCTGTTGGGTAAGCAAGTCATGGCCAGAGCCAAAGGTTATCTCTACTGGAACCTGGGCCCCATGCTCTAAGTACCTATGTTTGCCGTCTCTCGGCTCCAGACCAGGGCTGGAAGTTTTCTGGATACCACTTTCTACAAAAACAAAGCACAAAGATGTTGCTGACCTTTTGTAATAAACTCGTCCTCTATTTCTTTACCACCCCTGTTTTGAGTAGGGCCATGTGATAGACATCTATGCTCTATTCCATTTTATAGCAACATTCATTTTCCTAGCCCACCAACACCACATTATGGTTTAGGTATTTTAAATGCATTGTCAATTGCCAAATATTTCAGGAGAATCTGAGCTAAGACCTCAGTTCACTGCTCTCTGAGTACAAAGATCTATGAATTCTGAGTTTAATTACACTTCTAGCCACTACTTTTTAAGTTTGGAGTTAAAGAAGTGAAATGGACTTTGATGACCTTAATTAGTGATCCATGAGCATATAGTGGTTCAAAATCAAATTATATTTGAGTATATTTAATATGTTGATGAGATTATTTTAGAGTCCTGACTATATGAAATGAAAAGGGGCAGACTAAATTGAACATATATTGAGACAAACAGAAAGTATTACTGTTTGTATTCATTAAATATAAGCTCAATAGTATTCATTACATACAAGCTGAACTTCTGGTATCAATGCAAAGTTAGGTTATTAGAAAAGCTCTCATAGCTGAATTGTAGAGTATCATGTGATTGAAGGTCAGCTTCAGAGGGATGGAAGAGGGGGCAGTACAATAGTGAAGACATAGGTTTATCCATGGATATGATCAGAAATGGTAATTATTTGATGCTATAAAAAGTGAATGACCACTTGGTGAAAAGGAAAACAATCCTTATGACAAAATTTGGGACACTAGAATTTTAGTGACCGGCTTATAAAGCACCTGTGGCCCCCACCACAGAAATCACATTTCAAGTGTGCATGAGAACTGAAACCTCTGTTGTGTTCTTCAACAACCTTACTTCATGATGTCTTCATATCGTACTTCCTGTACAGGAGGTCTCCACAGAGTACCAGAGTTGATATTCTCACATTTTATTTCTTTGAGATAGGAGGAGGTTTCTGGATGATGGGATTTTTCAAGTTGAATAACTCACAAAGCTTCAAAGCAACCTGTCACTCACAGAAAGGATTAAGCAGTATCTTCAAATTATTCTTTCCTAGGGGTATATGGTAAAGGATGTGATGCTTAAATATTTAGCAACAAGTTTAAATTAAAGAAAGAATTAGAGAAAATCAGTGCTTCCTCTTCAGAATATGTGAGATAACAGGTAATACACCATGAGTCACATGTTCTCAAAAGGATTTTGAGCTACTATACTGGGAGGCAGATGAGAAAGGAGGCCTCGGTGCACACTTTTAATATCATTAATCTGCTGGGTTGCTTTATTTCAGGCTGGCTGTGCAATAGAGTGGAAAACATAGGTACAGACAAGGGTAAGGCAGACATGTCATTTTCAGTCCATCTCAGCATTAGATCCACTCCCAGGAAACAAAAAATATTTCAAGTCACAGTTGAGTATAAGGTTTTTTTTTTTTTTTTTCTGGAGTGCTTTTCAAAACTTGAAAGTAACTTCAAAGAAATGCAAATAGCACACTGTGCTGTCTCCAGTCCCCTAAGGTCAGCTTCTTGGCAGTATTCTTTTCAGTGAAGATACTTGTCTTGGCCAGAACTGGTCTACTGGGAGACCATGGTGTGCCGGGCAGCTGCCTTTCTAGAGAGAGATGTCTCTTCTGAAACCCTTTTTCTTCTGCCTCCGCAGGTCTGAGAAGCCAGTCATTTAGATTTCATTCCATATGTCATACCATATGCTAATTTGACATGAAGCTACATTTCAGACAAGCTTCTCTCTCATGAACATTACTCCAAGAGAAGATGCAGGACAGAGAGATAATGGCAACAGAGTAACTAGTGTCCCTCAGGAGTGGAACCCACTGGCTGTTCATACTCTCTGTGTAAGGGGTGCATTGATTTGAAGGGTATTAATCAGAGTTTCAGATATGATGCTTGATGTAATATTTGCTTTTATCACCATTCTTTGTAGAACTTCTGATTTCAAAAGACAAATTCTCCTGTGAAGAATTGGTGAGCATTTTAGAATATTTAGAGGCTATAAATTAGTGGTGATTTTATTCAAAATGTTTGGAACATCCAGGATCTCACTGTAGAGTTGTTCCTACTGAAAGGGGTGAAAATATAAAGTTTTAAAAATAAAAAATAAATATTTCAGAACGAGCTTTATTTCAGGTCATTTCAGTTCTTGTGGAGATACCCTTCTTGAGGATGATAATGAATATTGCTGAGGAAAGAGTCAGAGATCAGATGGTATGCTCACAGATAGAGAATGGTTGGTCATAGGAAAAACAATTCCACTTTGTCTGACTCCCTAGAAGGGTTTGGAATTAGCTGCTTTATAATAATAGAAACAAATAAAATATAATGTTTGGCCTTTCCCTTTATTGTGGGCATCTTTGAGGATGGGACATACTTGTTTTCAGAGAATGTTGATGAACAGGCAAGACCATGCTTATTTCTTCTATCTCATATCCTGTTTCTGAGTTTCCATTATACAGTGTGCTTGTGACCTGGCCATAGACTCTTTTTACCTGCTAACTGTGACCATCAGGCAGTTTGTTCCAGTGCGTTGTCCCTAGGGAACAAGTACATGCTCTATATACACATTAGAGGTAGTGCCAGGACCTTGATAAAGACAGGCTGCTGAGAATCATGACAATGCTCTGTGTGCTTGCCTTAAGTTGGGGGAAGATAACAGAGCAGGATACCATAGGTTTGTTGAACATGTTTCTCCAGGAACTTCTCAGTCTTAGAGATACTGAATTCAATTTCTTTTGAGCACTCCCAGGGCTCACGGGCTCTGCAGATTCCATGCTGACTAAACTCTCAGGGGACGAGTGATAAACGGCACTGTCAATTTATTTACTGTAGAATATCTGTCTGGCCTTCAGTGGTTCCTCTACTGTGTCCAGTGGAAATGTTCCCAATCCTCACTGGGAAAATGTTTACCAGAATTAAACTAGACTGCTCAGTCATTTGGCCAGGGAAGAGGCAGGAATTATAGGCTCAGAATTCTTTTAACCCATTCAAATGTCAGTGCAAACATGTAAACCACAGATCAACTTTAAAAAAAAAAAAAAAAGAATTCTTTGGATGCATAGGCTCTGTTACCTGTTCAGAGCTGTCCTTCCTTCTCAGCTTGTTTGGTGCATTTGTTTTCAGACCACCTCTTAACACTTTCTCCTTTAAAAGTTCATCTTCCACTGTGTGGATGGCACTTGCCTGAAATTGTAACATATGGGAACTTGGGAAGCTGTAGCAGGAGATGTGGAGTGCAGATAAGCCTGCACTTATAATACCCAAGATGTGTAAACAAACAATCAATAGATAAACAAACAAATGAATAAAATAAATATCTCTTTCTCATCCTGTCCCATAACCAGTCACTAAGACTCACATGCTTCTTGAGTTCTGTTCCTCAGACTATGCATCTAAGTGTCTACACATTTCAAGAGCCACTGTCTTTGTGATCTCAGTCATATTTTGTGTGAAACAGCTTAGTCTATTTCCAGTTTTCACTAAAATGATGCATACATTTACTGTGTGTACAACAACTCATGCTTTACAAATGCCTTCAAGAACAATACACAGTAAGACAAAACAAGCACTTTTTGCAATTATAATTCTCTAATGAGCATGGAGAGGAGAAAGGAGAGAGGAGAGAGGAAAGAGAATAAATAAAATGCTGTATAAATAAAATGCTGATTGGCCAGTAGCCAGACAGGAAGTATAGGCGGGACAAAGAGAAGAGAATTCTGGGAAGTGAAAGGCTGAGACAGGGAGACACTGCCAGCCACCACCATGACAAACAACATGTAAAGATGCCGGTAAGCCACGAGTCACGGTATAGCAAGGTATAGATTTATAGAAATGGGTTAATTTAGGATAAAAAAAAATAGATAACAAAAAGCCTGCCACGGCATACAGTTTATAAGTAATATAAGCATCTGAGTGATTATTTTATACATGGGTTGTAGGACTGCGGGAGATTGGTGGGACCTGGAGAGAAGCTCTCCAGCTACATTCAGTACTTAGATATAAGTCAGATGCAGTGGCATGAATCTGTAGCGCCAGCACTGGGGGAGTGAGGACAAGCTAACTCTAGAGCTATTTGGCCAACAAGGTATAATCAGATCAGTGAGATTCTAGTTCAGTGAGAGATCCTGTTTCAAAAAGTAAGATAGAAAGTGATCAGGGAAGAAACTAGACATCAAAACTACACACACACACACACACACACACACACACACACACACAAATTTACATAGTACGTACATACATACAACCAAGGAATAAGTATACATACCTGTATAAACAAATACATATACCTCACACATACATTCATAGTTTGTAGTTTAGATGTCTAATTTGTGTTAAAAAAAATTAAACACAGGTGGGCTGCTTTCACTTGTCCTGTATCAATCAATAAGCATTTGCTTCTTTTGTCCTCTTCTAGAATCTTCCTCATTTGTTCATTAAAGTATCAAGCATGTAATGTATAAAAATCAAAGCCTTTCCTTAGAGTAATGTGCAAAGAAACAGTCAGTTAAAAGCAAAGATCTTACATATTCAGAATCTGCCACTTATTGTGGCAGCTGTTTTGGACCATGACTTGTCTTTAACATTTTTGTAACTCATTTGAGACATGAGTCTCATTAGTAAATTCTATTATCCTCATTTCTCAGAGATGAATTGCCTAAGAGCACACATAGTTTTAAATGAAAAAGCTTAAATGTTAATTTTTGATTGACTATTTGGTGTTATACCCTTAGTCACTAAGTTGAGATTTTAGAGAAAATTATAATACTGCATGAGAAGTATGAGAAGTGCTTTCCAAGAAAAAGAGGAAGCATTAAATGTTTCTGTTTGGGGAATTGTTCAAACAGGAGTCATGACAAAGACTTGAAGTTTTGAAATACCTTCTTGAGTTTAAGACGAGACAGAGCAAAGAACAGGGGAGAGAGGTTGGGCCTTCAAGAGAACCTCAAACAGTTCTTTCTTATTGAACTTTAAGGAAAAGTGAAATATAAAACGGGGAAAGTTAGGTAAAAGCCAGATTCTAGAAGCCCTGCATATTCCCATAAAAGGCTGAACTCTGACCTGTTAGCAGTGAGTTGGCCCTGAGGAATTTTGAAGCGGGTAGGACATACACTGTGTGTTAAAATATAAATCAACACTTTAAACTACCCTCTACTTTTCCAGTTGCCAGACACACAGATACAAAATATGTACTTTTTAAAAATCATATAACATTATAATATAAATGTATATGAACTTTACCAAACAGAAAAGTATAAAGCAGCAAATGTAGAATTTCTGCCTTAATCTGCCTCCTCAGTTAATTTCTCAGCATCTGTGGACTGATATCACTGGTTCACTAGTGATTCTTTTTGAGTCAGCTAACACAATTTTATAGGACATGTCACTTTGCTTCTATGAACACTGTTGGGAACCTAACATGTGGCAAACTCAGGTTTCAAACTGTCACTGAACATTATGTTCCAAACTGCAAAGGCCTCATTTCTTAAAGTAGATCTTCCTATGGAGAGGCTTGAAAGTGGACTCTGTGAATGTGCCAAAGTTCCACACTTGCCTACTGACCTGATTTTATAACCCTGCACTGATTTGTGTACACCTGCATGAAACACTAGCAACTACTAGTTCAAAACTCAAAGAAACATCATTAAATATACATTTTCCTGAATACTTATTACAGTGAATATTATTATCAGTGAACCTTTCTGCTTGTACAAGTAATTGTAACAGATGCAATTACTAGTAAGAGTGATTTGTGAAAATAATTACTTTTTATTATATATATATTCATATTCACTTGTCATTGTATAATATTGTGAGCTAACATGAAGCAGTGTATGAGAAATTCCTAGTGTAGCTTTTACTACCATGAGCCTCATCAAGTCATATGATGTCTTAGACCTTAGACAACTGAATGGGATGACATTTCTTTATGTCTTCGATACATAACTTATAGCTTCTAATAATGTTTGGCATAGTCCATATGTACTTTCAGTCTGGGTTTATTTTCTGTAAATTTTTTAATTACTAATTAGTCATTGGATTATACTTTTTGTTATATCATTTTTAGTAATAGTTCATAGATGTGGGTTGTGATTTGTTGCCTGCTATGCTTAAAGTACCTTAGCATGGTCTTATGACTTTTATTTCAGCTTAGGGTAGCCAAACTTGCATAATGTTTTACTTTGTTTATCCTTAAGCATTTCAGTGAATTCCCAATCACTAGAATCCCGTCATCGGTGCACCTATGTATTCATGTATAGCTAAGGAGTATGAGGCACATCCTTGTCTGCTAGAGACTGAATGAAGAAGAATTGTAGATAGAGGTGGATATGGGGAATTGTAAACTTAATGAGAAAGTCATATGGTGAGAACATCACATAAATCAGTTTAAGAAAATTAGCTGCATTAATGCAAGGTGATACTAAACAGAGTAGGCACTCATTGCCCCTTTTATTTTATATATTGGATTTTGGGGTTCTTGGTAGTTTAAATATCACATATCTTCTTTGATGTTTCTTGACATTTTCAACAACCATGGGAATCATTTTTTTTTATTTTTTAAATAGAACATGCCTAGATTGTGAAATGTCATTCACTATTACTTTCTTAAAATAGACAGCTTAAGAGGGCACATCACAGTGTAGTGTCGAGAAAATTACAGAAGACAGATACAACATCTTGCTTCAAGAGCTTAACATGCTTTCTTGTACCTACATAAAAGTGGTGGCATTTTTTAAAATTTATTTCTTATAAAAAGAAGATAAAAGAGCAAAGATTCTGCAGTGGCAGGAGCAAAAAAAGCAAATCTTTGATTAATGAGGGCAGATCTAGCACCTCTGGGCCAAATGTGAAGAGTGTTGCCCTTATAATGCTGGTCTTCTGATGGACCTTCCTTCTGTTGTACAGCCTACTCTGAGGTATTTCATCAGTGAAATCTTCTATGTATCTTCATGATATTGATATTGTTGTTTAATAATCAGTATCCTTTAGAAGTAAGAAACTAAGGCTCCAAATGAACTAACTTGCTTATGGTTAAAACCCACTTAGCTTTGAGTTGAACATAGCCAGAGTTTTACCCAGAACTTTGGTGTTCTACCCAAGGTTTGTTTTACTTCATTTTCCCTTTACTCAACTGAATTCCATATCCAGATGTTACATCTGTGATATTTGTGATGACCTCGTATAGGACCTGATGCATGGGTTCAGAGTATCTTTAAAACTCATGTGCAAATGATTTGACATCACTTTTCCCCAAAGGTGAAGGCTAGTGCTTTTTGTTTGAACAGGAGTCAGACTTTGTTTATCAGTTCTGACTGACAGTATGCAACAGAAGTGACATAAATGGCTATTGGGCTAGGTAATAAGGACACACCACTTCCCCTTATACCTTTGGTCTTAGAATTCATTTTTCATGCTATAAGGAATCCATCCCAGCTGGATGAGTTGTCTGTGTCCTGGTCTCTGGCCACAATTACAGCAAGGGTGCCATTGGGTTTGTCATTAAATTTGGTAGGTACAATGAATAGAAAAGAAAACATCGCCTGGCGGTGGTGGCGCACGCCTTTAATCCCAGCACTCGGGAGGCAGAGGCCAGCGGATCTCTGTGAGTTCGAGGCCAGCCTGGGCTACCAAGTGAGTTCCAGGAAAGGCGCAAAGCTACACAGAGAAACCCTGTCTCGAAAAACCAAAAAAAAAAGAAAAGAAAACAGCAACAGCAAAATTGTTTCACTCATGCACATCTGCTAGTACTTGCTGGTGCTGTCATTGTGCTTGGTGTTAGGAGTAAGAGGAAAAGAAAACGTAGAAAGGAGGGGAGTCCATATTTGCTGCCTTCATATCATGATCTGGGCTCTGTGATTTGTATGTACCTTATACATGTTATCACAAAACATTACCCAAATAATAGTAAAAAACATGTATTCCCTTCCTTTTTCAGAACTGAACTGGAGAGCAGAAAGTTCACACTTAGCATTGGATCACAGTGCTGGTAAACAGTGAGGGAATACATCTAGATTAGTATTTGGGGGACTGGTATTAGACATGGGAGAATGATGAATTAGGAAGGTAGGATAATGTAGACTTCTGAAGCTCAATAAAAATGAACTGAAATGAGAATTTCACAGAGGGCTTGGTGGCAGGCACATCATAAGATGACTGTTTCCCTTGGCATTTAGGAAATGAATGTGGGAGTGAAGTAGAATGACAGGAGGAGTTTGAAGAGACCAAACAAAAGTAGACTTGATACTGTGTAGCTCATTTTCATTTGTCCACCTGGTTCCTGCAGCTGCTCAGACCCAAGTAAACACACAGAGACTTATATTACTTATAAACTGTATGGCTATGGCAGGCTTCTTGCTATCTAGTTCTTATATCTTAAATTAACCCATTTCTATTAATCTGTAAGTTGCCATGTGGCTTGTAGCTTACCGGTACTTTTACAGCTTGCTTCCTCTGTGGCTGGTGACTCCTGACTCTGCCTTCCTGTACTGCAGAAAGGCAAAGCCTAAGGCAGTGTTTTGAGAGGAGAAAGTGATTTTTACTAAGTTCATGCAAGTTAGCACCACCAGATTATAACTGATTCTTTCTCTCACACATCATTAGTTCTGTCATTTGAGCCTGAAGGGGTTGAGTTGGAGAATGAAAAGATAGTAACAAAACATCTACTCAAACTGAATTTAACCAAGAGTGGAAATGAAATTCTTGATAATATATACAAATAATATATATTTCTTAAGCAGTTCATTGTGGGGAATAAGATGATAAATAGGAGAGTGGCTCATGGAGATAGGAGGGTAAGGAATTTTTAAAGTTTTTTAAAAATAGTTAAAATATAATTATATTATTTCCCCCATCCCTTTCCTCATTACATCCTCTGTCATGTACTGTAACATGAATTTTAAAAGGTTTTATTAATAAAAAAAATGTAGCCAGATATTGGGGTGAAGGCTGAAAGATCAGAGAAACAGAACAAGCCACAGCCAACCTCACCTCATCAACTCCTCAGCCGATCCTGTTTCCTAAGACTGAAAGCCTCTGAGTCCTCACTCCTGAGGATTTCAGTTGAACTGCTCTTAGTTCCTGTCTCCTCACCCCTTATATACCATTCTCTACCTAGCCATGTCACTTCCTTGGATTAAAGGCGTGTGAACTTTCCAAGCAAAGGCATGAGATCTCAAGTGTTGGGATTAAAGGCATGTACCCCTACTGCCTGACTCTGTTCCTAGTGTGGCATTTAACTCACAGAGATCCAGATGGATTTCTGCCTCCCAAGTGATAGGATTAAGGGTATGTGCCACCACTGTCTGGCCTCTATGTCTAATCTAGTGGCTGGCTCTATCCTCTAATCCCCAGATAAGTTTATTAGTATACACAATATATCACCACAATGAACCCTACCTCCAACTACTTCCATTCCTGATCTCTCTTTCATTATTATTGTTACATACATGATACGTATACTTGTGTGTGTCAGGGGAGGGATGTAATGGGGTGTGAACATATCCACTGGGTTTGGGTACCTGATGATCATTGGATCTAGTCATTTTGGCTAATTGTGCTTTTCTGCAATCGTCTCCATTTGCTAAAGGAAAGTTTCTTTGATCATGAACGAGAGCTATGCTTATGTGTGTGCATAAAGGCAAGTTTTAGAATTCAGTTAGGAATTATGATCGTCTTATTCAGTGGAGATGGTGGATTCTCCTCTAAGAACATTAGTCCCTTTTAAAGAGTTAATCCAATTGGGCCAGCCAATCACTGGGTCAAAGGACCACTCCTTAAGGAGATAAGAGGAATAATTAACCTTTAATGAGATCATAAACTTTTCTTTTGCAAAATTCCATCTCCCTGGCCTAGTCCCTGTGAAAGGAAAGGAGGTTCTGTTGGGTTGTCCTTTCTAAGTGCTAGTTCAGAAAGGTGTAATGTTTTCTTTTCCTTGTCATATATCTGTCTGTCTGTCTGCTTATCTATCCATCCATCTATCTGTTTATCTATCTATATCTATATCTACATATATATTCCCAGATGCTCGGTGGGGCTTATGCATTCTTTCTCCTGTAGTTTGAATTTTTTACTCTTTCTGCAATGCTTCACTTCCCAAAGTGTGCCTGCTTTTCTGCCATGTGGCTAATGTCTCTGTCAGTTTTAATCCAAATGGCATTGCATTTTCACAGTTTCTTCCCTGCCTTCCTCTTCCCAGTAGCTTCTAGAATTTGTAGCTTGCCTGTCCTAAGGTCTTTCTTTAAATTGAAAAATAAATCTTCTCTGGGATCTTTTTGTCTATTTATAAAATATTTTGTTAATGAATCTAAGTACCCCAAGAAGGCACAGTTCCCCTAGTAAAGTGTGATGACTTCACCAGGGCTCCTTAATATTTCTGGTATCAGCATTGCTAGTTTCCCACGGGACTTGCTGGCACTTATAACATTGAAAGTTCTCCTCTTCCCCTGATCTTCTTTTCTGATTGCATCACCTCGGAGAAGGCTTTCTTAAGATTTCATAAGTCCTATGTATTTCCCATGAGTTTCTTGAGGTCTGTTAGTCTCTCTGCTCCTGTCAAGAAGGACTGTTTGCATCCGGGGAGGGGGGGGTAGTAGCACAGTACAGCAATAAGCCTGGCAGATCTTGTGGCAGAAATGCAAAACTACTGTTGCCTGACCTCTGTCTTCTTATTGAAATGAAATCTTTGTAATAGGTAGAGTGAGAAATGAGAAGATTGGTGTTGAGAATCTGAATAGAAGTAAAGACCTAAAATGTTGAACTTGAGAGTGAAGATATGCAAAAGTATGGAGAAGGACTATTTGCTGTGCCTCCTAGTTTGGGTACTAGCTGATTAAATTAGAACAGAAGTTTGAAAAGAACCAGGGAAAGGTTTATAGTCCAGGAGATTTCCTAATGACCAGGCACACATTCACAGAACGTTTTGTGTTGTTATAACAGTTTTCGCAGACCATAGATAGATCCTTTTGGAAGGACAAAACTGATACAAATGATCTAACATTGAGAATTTTTATGTCTGAAGGAAACAGAGACAAGAGCCCAAGACTCAGAATGCTTGCATCCTGCCCACTGCTGTGTGAATTTGGTAGTGGATGGGGAAAGACAGGGTCTCTAAGGGATACTAGAGACCTGGATCCCTTTCTTCTTCTGCTGCTGCTAGGCACTGGATACAGATTCCCTTGGCTCTCTATCCTAAGGAAAAGGTTTCTAGAGATTTTTTTTCATAAATCCAAAGACTCTCTGTAGGACTGACTTATAATTGTATAAAATGACGTGAAATAAATTTATATAATTTGTGTCATGGAATAGCTTATCAAGCAATTGTTGGAAAATTGTGAAGTGAATTTTCTTTTCCTCTTCTTTTTGATTCTGGCAGCACCTAGTTTCTCATGTCAGAATTATAGGAACACAACACTTTTTGTAATTTCCTACTTTAATTCACTTATATACTATGCAATACACCATCAGATGAAAAGCAATGTTGTAAATTAAGTAAAATATAACCAATAAAAAGGAAGCATAATTTAACATTCGTCTCAGAAGTAATTAGAACCAAATTAACACCAGCTGTAATATAAATTCAGCAGAGATCTAAACAAAACAAGAGACTAATAGAAAAAAGGAGAGAGGTGGCATTTCTAATGTAAGAAGGTGCACTTTTTCCACACAGAAGAGTCAGTAGATGCTTCCTACACTGACGGTCTAGAATTTCTGTCTTTAATTGTTCCCTAAACTCATGGAGATATACTAGAGATAACAACCATCATGAGTTGAAGTGATTGCCTTTTGCATGGGAGAGACAGGGGTTGTGCAATGATTAATTAACTTCTATTATCCTCTTTGGATTTTCCCTGCTTGAATCTTCTGCATCTTCCAGAGGTCCATTTCTTGTTTGTTTGTTTGTTTTGTTTTGTTTTTTCAGTGTCCTAAAGTTATTTCTTCATTGTTTATTTTTTATTAATTTTTTCATTTATTTTACAAACCAACCACAGTTGTACCTCCCTCCTCTCCTCCTGTTCCCTTTCCCCCACTTCCTTTCTACACCCCCCCCCCCACTCCTTGAAAGGGTAAGGCCTCCCTTGGGAGTCAACAATGCATGGCATATCAAATTGAAGCGGGACTAAGCTCCTCCCCCTGTATCAAGCTGAGCAAGGGAATAGGTTTCAAAAAGCCAGCTCATGCACCAGGGACAGGTCCTGGTCCCACTGCTAGGGATCCCACAAACAGACCAAGCTACACAACTATCACCCACATGCAGAAGGCCTAGGTAGATCCCATGCAGGCTTCCTAGCTGTTGGTCTAGAGTCCATGAGCTCCCATGAGTTCAGGTCAGCTGTCTCTGTGGCTTCCTCTGTCATGATCTTGACCTCTCTGGCTCCTGTAATCCTTCCTCCCTCTCTTCAACTAGACTCCTGGAGTTTAGCCTAATGCTTGGCTGTGGATCTCTGCATCTGCCATGATGTCAGTTATGGTAGTCATCAATCTGATTACAGGAGAAGGCCAGTTCAGGCACTCGCTTCACTATTGCTAGGAGTCTTAGCTGGGGTCATCATTGTGGATTCCTGGGATTCTCACTGGCACCAGGTTTCTTCCTAACCCCATAATGGCCCCTATATCAAGATATCTCTTTCCTTGCTATCCCTCTCCATCCCTCCCCCAACTCAGCAATCTGATCTTTCTTGTTCCCATTCTCCATCCCCTCCCCTCTACCCCATCCCTCTGCCCCCAATTTACCCAGGAGATCTAATTTATTTCCCCTTCCCAGGGAAATCCATGCTGGCAGGAGTACAAAGTTGTGTAGCTACTCTGGAAATCAATATGGCTGTTTCTGAGAAAATTGGGAATCAATCTACCTCAAGACCCAGTGATACTACTCTTAGGCATATACCCAAAGGATGCTCAATCATACCACAAGGACACTTGCTCAACTATGTTCATAGCAGCATTATTCATAATAGCCAGAGCCTGGAAACAACCTAGACGTCCCTCAACTAAAGAAATGAAAAAAAAATGTGGTACACTTATGCAATGGAGTATTACTCAGTGGTAAAAAAAAAAAAAAAAAAAAAAACTATGACATCATGAAACTTGCAGGCAAATGGATGGAACAAGAAAAAAATCATCCTGAGTGAGGTAATCCTGTCCCAGAAAGACAAACATGGTATGTATTTACTCATAAGTGGATAGTAGATGTAAAGCAAAGGATAACAGGCTACAATCCACAGCCCCAGAGAAATTGGGTAACAAGGAGGTCCATTTGTTAAAGGTCCAGCATATGAGTGGTGCTGTTGGAATACAGTTGAACCTTTCGGAAGTAGACATGACAGCATACACTTGGTGGGGATATTTGGTCCATTCCCCTTGTTCTCATTTTATATCCCAGTTACCTTGAGATGAATACATTTCCTGGGGCTGACATTCAGTCCTCTGTACTGTACCAATACAAGTGACTAGGGAATGAAATTCTGAAATCAAAAGTAGAATAAACATTTCCTTAAGTTGTTTATTGAAGGTATTTTCATATGGCCACAGAAATACAATACAGTACCATGAATTAAACAATAACAAAACATCAATTCTACTGTGCATGCGTATTTTTAACAAAGCTAAAATATGTGTTACGTTTCTTCTTATTACCATATATACTTGTATTATACCTCAGTCAATTCCAAATGTATTTTTATCAAGTTGTCATATGAAAAATGATGTCCATTCAATAAAAATAAGTAGCAGTAAGTGGAAATAGAATAAAAAGGAAAAGGAAATGGGGGAAAAAGGGAAGAAATAGGGGGATAAATTAAGAATGCATTAGTCTGAGTGTTTTCATATCTAGCATTTCACAATCTTTATTTCTTATTAAATACTAAGTTAGTTGATTGCTTAATGTCTTTATTTGCATGGGATGATTTCTATTGTTGGAACCAGTGCTTTTATTTATTTCAGTTCAGAATTCTCAATAAATACTTAGAATATTTAGCACTTTCTAATTCTTCCTTGGGTCCTTTGTCTTGCAAGGTGTTTCTAGAATGTAGAAAGAAGTGCATCCATTTCCTACAGTGTCAGAACATAAGCATCAGCATTCTCCAGGCCATCTCTGATACAGCTATCACCACTTGTACTTCTCATGGAAAGAATGTGAATGCAGGCAATTAAACCAGCATTTCTCTCTTCCCACATTTTTTAAGCCACTTAATATCTCCTAAGTTTTAATGTTATTCTCCTATAACACTTCTTTCCAATTATTGTCAAATGATTATATATGTGGGAAAATATTTCACAGTAATCAAGAGAGAAGACTGAAGTGCTAATGCCCTCTTAGACTAATTAATGTACTTAGTTTAAAAATATGTAATGGTGCTTTTAATATCTTAGATGCTTCAAATATTGTCTGTGATGCAGAATTATTGTTAGTTTCACTGGATCCACAAAGAGCATCCTCAAATCCGCAATGAAAGCATGAAGGGAAAGAAGTTTCATTTCTTTCTCTCTCCTTCCCATTTTCTCACTCTTCCATCACTCCATTCTCTCCTTCCCACTTTTCCCTTCTCCCCTTTACTTCCTTTTATATTTGTGATTTGGAGGATTAATATAGATATTAGTTCTTCTAAACACATATCAGGAACATTAGTATACCCTGGAAACAAAATGGTAAAAAGCAACAGTGTAGAGGGAAAAGGCTACCTCATCTCAACTATGGCTTTAATGATTATGAATAAGTACTTTTACAGAAGTTAAAATTGTTTTTGGAAAAATGTATGCCTTCCAATTTTGTGTCTTTTATAGAGTACTTCTCTTGCTTTTTTCCAAGATTCTTCTCTGTGTCATGGCAGTCATTTAAAGTATTTAATTCAGTGTCACTAAATAGCTACAATTCTGTAAAGCCACCACCGTCATGTTTCTGGAATCCCATCATTTCAAGCAAGATTTCTGTGTCTATTATATAATGACTATTTCATTATATACTCTTCTGAAGTCTTAAAAAATCCCAATGGAAATACGTGGGATTCTGTAAATTTAAAAGATCTTTACATAAAAGAAAATCAAAAACAATAATATCTGATTTTTTTGTCAATAATCAAAATTGAAGCATGTAGATTCTGGCTATATATTCTATCTGTTTAAAGATTGTAATTCTCTTATCAGTCATCTTATTAGGCATTTTTTCTTAATAGAAGAACATCGATTTTACTCTTTAGCTATTAATTTTTTATTCTTGGCAGCAGTTCCCATTGCACTGGTAACACAGACAGCCTAGGCTGTCCCAATCAAAGTAGTGTTTATGCCTGTCAAGTAGATCTATTTTGTTCAACCGCCCTTTCAACAGTAGCCTTTAAGAGATAGATTAGAGTAAGTGTGTTGTCTAATTCAAGAGGACACAGATGTGGAATTGCAAAGATGTTTAAATTATTTTCTAATTAGGAAAAAAAGTCCTTCTTCAGTCAAGATGTGATTTAGAAAAATGCTTTCCTTGTTCATTCATGCTGAATGGTATGTGTGATGATGCTTGGATCCCATCTGCTGTTGTACAAGGCCATTACATACTTAAGACACAAACCCTGAGTGGCCACTTTCCCAAACAGAACACATTGTTTGCATATTCACTTGAGGTTAGACACATTTTTGAAGTGCCTTTTGAAGGAAAGGTTCTTCACCTTTCCATGAACAATTTATTTTATTTTATTTTTTGAGAATCCTGCATTAGCTTCATTTGTAAATTTTCAGCTGGCTATAGTTAGTCGGCTTTTCATTAGCTGAAGGAGGTTCAATGTTAGTGAATCCTGTGACGGGCTATGTCAAGAGAGCTACTGACAAGCTAGACCACTTCACCACAGAAAAGGATTCATTTACATGCAGATTTGCAATGCCCTATCTTTATTTAATAATTTTTTCTGAGTGACCACAGAAAATTATCCTTTCTACCTTTAAAAATGACAAATTATCTTCAATACAAATGATAAAAGACTTGATGAGATTTATTTTCCATAAAACTGAATATCAGCTTTCATTCTCAGGACATTTTGTTTCATAATCTACATGTGTATTATCTTTATAATATTCAGCTATAAATAAATGTGGTCTGTGTAATTAGTAATATATATTTCTAAAACAAACACAAATTTCATGCAGTATTCAGAAAGGAAACATTTGGAGATTCTGATAATTCTTTGTTGGTAGTTCTACACTGGGTGCTATAAGATGTTCTTTAATACTCCAAATTTAGTCTCCTTTTTAGGGCCCGTGATATAATGCAATTTTAACAGACACTTGGATATCAAAGTTGTAAGGTGTCATCTGAGTCATTTGATATGTGGTGTTTTACAATGCGTGCTGAATACATTTTACAGATTCTATATGATTTGCAGCATTACTTCATCTACTTCAATAAAATTAGACATTTTGAATATGCATGTGGCTAATTGAAAATAAAATGCAATTGAACTCAATTTAATTCTTTCAGTTTTGTATTTTAGAAAACACATAACAGCTCTTGACTTTTGTATTTCAACATATTAGATCTCTTACAGTTGAATGAGTACATTTTCAGTTAGAAACCAATGAATTATGGAGTCTTTTCAATGGTGACTTACAATAAGCCATAATTCATGAAATTTATATTCTTTATAATCTATTTCTCTCCTGTATAAATGTGGGCTTGTTGACGTATCTTCCAACCTATTTAATCTTTTGTAAATATTTGCAAGTCTTTAATCATTGGTATGGATTTTGATGCCAATCAAGGGGGTAAAATACCTCAAAGAAGAGAGAGAACATATTTAAATGACAAGAAAGTGGAACATAAAAAAATGAATAGGGAAGGCAGGCCCATTCTGTCTTTATAATAGAGCTAATGCCTTGAAATTGAAATGATACAGTATACTTGAATAATCCTTTGACACCAAATGAGATGGTAAGTGCACACATGCACACCCATCAGCAAATTTTGCAAATTATACAATGTTTAATGTTATGTGTTTGGATGCTCATTCCTTCAGTGAGACTTGTCAACTTATTTTGACTTAGTATTTGGGGAAATTGGTTTATCACTTGGAAGGATTCAAATTCTGATCACTTAAAGTACTTTCCAAAAAGAGGAAATTTTGTGGCTTCTTTTGTAAAACAATTTCTTCTCCCAGTCACAAGAGATTATTCTCCTGGATGCTATAGTATAGCCTAAGTATAGTCATTGCATGTGGCAATGTGTGTAATCATCCCTGTTTCACAGGCCAGTGCTTCCCACCAAGAATGCCATGAGTACGTAGTCTGTGCTGAGTATTTTATACATTATCTGTTTTTCTTTATCTTATCTTATCACAAACACGCTGGAAGGATTTCTTAGCTCCAACCTTTGCTCCATTTTTAGGTACTTAAAAAGTTAGACTGTTGTTCTTTGCCTCTAACAGCCCTCAAAGTTGCCTCATTTCTTTGAAAGTGATAGTCACAGATACTAACGTGACCTAATGTTAAAATAACAACAGTAAAAAACAGACCTGAAACACTTCTCAAATTTGACATAGTATTTATATGCTCTCATTTATAAGCTATCTGCTACTCATTTAGTTGGACAGCTATGCTGGACTCAGTTTTCTCCATGAATACACTCAGTATACTCCCATCTTAGTGATTTTGTTTAGAACATTGCTCCTCTCAGAATGCCCTTCTCTAAGCCATACTGATGATGACTTCTTCACTGAGACTCTGTTCAAATGTCACATTTTAAAGAGGCTTCTACTGATTGAGACATGAGATTGTAATACTGGCTGCCCTTCTCTTCTGACCCTTGTTCTGGTATTACCTCTCCTCCCATTTACCCTGTCCCATTTTTCCTACAGAGCTTTTCATATTTTGGTTCTATGTCATTGACTTGTGCTTATCGCTTCCATCTGTCTTTTCTCATATGATTCGAGTCAAACTCCATCATTACTGAAATTCAACACAAAATCTCAGGGTCAGTGTATTGTGCATGCTAATAAACTTATCTGGGGTCAGAGGACAGAACAGCCACTAGATATAGAAGCCAGAAAATGGTGGCACACACACCTTTAATCCTAGCATTCTGGAGGCAGAGTTCCAGCCAGATCTCTGTGAGTTCAAAGCCACACTGGAAACAGCCCCTGGCATGGTGACACACACCTTTAATTCCAGGAAGTGATGGCAGGAAGCAGAAAGGTATATAAGGCGTGGAAACCAGGAACTAAGGCCTGGTTAAGCTTTTAGGATTTTGAGCAGCAGTTCTGCTGAGATCCGTTTGGATGAGGACTCAGAGGCTTCCAGTCTGAGGAAACAGGATCAGCTGAAGAACTGGTGAGATGAGGTGGCTGTGACTTGTTCTGCTTCTCTGATCTTCCAGCGTTCACCCCAATACCTAGTTCCAGGTTTTTTTTTTATTATTATTAATAAGACCTTCTAACAACTCATGCTACACAGGACTCCTTTCATAGTTCCCTTTGATGTGTATTGTTTTACGATGTAAAAGAGAGTCTGGTGCATGCTTCAGTTTTCATGAACATCTATTCCCTGTCTAACCAACAGAACAAACAAATGTAAGAATGGATTCCAATAACATTCTCAAGTGACTGAATGAAAAAAAAAATTAAGAAGTGAAGACTTGTAAGAAAGCTTATCTGCTTTATAAATATACCAATAGTGATGAAAGTCCAATTTTATATAACAAATCTTTTGTTCCTTTAATAATTACATGTATTTGTTTTTATCAATAGTTCAGAGTAGGAGGGTAGGTGTATGGCATCACATGAATGTGAACCTCAAAAGACAACATGTGGTAGTCAGTTCTCTCCCTAATTCATGTGGGGAGTCAATTGAATCCAGGTCGTGAAGCCTAGTGGCAAGTGTCTACACCCTCTGAGCCATCTCCTGGTCTTTGTTAATATTTCTGTATTTTGTGTAACAACTCATGTCTAATTTGTAATTTTTACTTTCGTCAGCCACAAATATTCTGCCATATGTGGTGTTTCTTCTCAAGGACAACACAACCTCTTAGAAGGAAACTTAGGCCCCCAAGGTAACACTGTTTACACCACATCAGAAAATTGCAGGGAAATAAATAACTCTGGTTTCATTGTTATGAGAGCTAATGGCTTTAGGAATGACCCTCAAGCAGACAATATGGTCCAAATGCCATCTCCATCTGTGTCTGTGCTGTCAAGGGAAATTGGTTTAGATCATTTCTTATTTTTTTTCCTTGTACAAATGACAAGTACCCCATGCAGTGTGCACCCTGGAACTTCAGAGGCTGGTGAAAGATGATGGAATGTGAATTGATGAGTGAAACCAACTTTCATTCAGAGTGGCAAAACTAACAGAGCCATTCTGACTCCATAAATTGTACCCTATGTGCTTGTGTGTACAAAACACACATGTGGTTTTATCTGAAAACCTGTCAGAACAACATGAAATGCTGTTTTCTTCATCATTCATAAATGATTTGGAAAACAGGAAGATGGTAGAGAGGGACAATGATGGTTTAATGGGTTGCTGTGAAGTTATTCTATCATGAAAAGACTTTTACAGAGCTGATGATTGCCCCAACAAAATAGAACTGAATTCATCCCATACACAATTTATGGCTCATCCTTGCCTTTACTGTAAAATTTTAGGAGAAATTTCTTCAGTTATGCACTTAGTAGGTGGCCTGAACTAAATAAAATCATTGCCTTTATGCAATCATCAGGAATGGAAAAGGCTATTTAAATCCTCAGCAATGCATGCCGCTGAAAGCTGCAGCACAATTACGGCTCTGGCTGCTTATTAAACTACAGTATAACAAATGGCTAAAATTGTACATGCACATATTAAAATAATAGTACAAGTCCTTGTATATAGTTTTCATGGGAGGAAAAGATGATTTTTAAAGCTTCCTTATTTTGTCCTGATTTTTTTTATACAGAACTGATCCTAATAAAGCCAAAACATCAAATAAAGCTCAACACTTCTAATAACATCTATTTGTTCATACCAGTTGAATATATGATGTGAATTGACCTGACCTTCATGAGAAAGCACAAGAACCATGATAAAAAGAGAGAAAGCGATAATAAGTGAATCTTCTCTGATTAATGGTGTTTGTAGAACTAATAGTCTTCCTTTCCATTTGCAAAAGAAATATGAAGCAAAAAACGCATTTCGAAAAAAAAATGGTTTGAAGGAGCTTGATGGTAGTGTGCCATGCAATTACTACCACACAGAATAACACTGCTAACTGACCTGGTGTGGTTTCCATTTAAATGAACTGCTTAGCTGCCAAGTAGAGAAGGAGCACAGATTTCACAGGATTCATAAAGATGCTTTGGTTCCATATTAATCATCATATTAACAGTAAGGGAAAGGATCAAATAATGTCATACTAACATGGGCACTCTGGAAAAATCTCCACTTATCCCGTGGACCCCGTATGTTAGACTGGCCTTGAGCTGTAGCAATGAGCCTAAAGAGCCCTGTGCTAGTGATAGTATGGACATATAGATAGGCCTACAGCGATATTAGGTCTTTGAGCTGCTTGACAATACTCATGTGGGAAATGCAAGCATAAAATATTAAAGTTACATATCCCAGGAACAATTCTAGTTAGTATCAGAGTATGTTAAAAATGTTCTACAACTAAATCATTTATGCTAAATTGAGAACATATATTAAATATCTCATCCAGTGGTATAAGGGAATTTAAACATGAGGTGAGAGTTATTAAATTCACAGATTTTTATTGAATTAGATTTAAAACAGATGGAGCTAAAAAAAAAATTCTTCTATTCAAGCTTAGACGTTAAATTTGTGTTTTACCTCCAAGCTTAAATTTGGATTCCTTATAAACTTGACCCTGATTTTTGTTAAGCGATTTGACATAGTTATTATTTATAATGATTTTTGTTTCAATGTGAACCTTACAACCTATGAACTTATTTGGTAATCTGCAAATCATGCACATGTGTACATATGTATTACTTTGCATAGAAGGGTTGATATGAGGCATTTCAAAATACATTTTCAAGACAGCTGAAGTATACAGATATGTTGGTAACGTATTGATATTTTGCTTGGTTAGCTATGAAAACAAATCAGAAAATATTAATATTGAAACAGGGGGTGCAATTACTTTTCCAATCTAAATTAATACTACTGCTATATATGAAATACATACATGAGATTATATTTTATAATGTTGTTTCTACTGAACAAAAGAATTAGAGTAAGTTTGGTACTCAAGATCTATAGAAATGGCACGAATTCTAATATATGGGTTTCATTAACTGTGCATCCTAGCTCTCTTTATGCTGAAAACCATGCAATATTCTACTCACTAGGATAACGGAAATATATATGGCAAGACTGTAGGAGCACAGAAGTTCTGACCTATTTAACAGTGATATTCAGTTTTTTGGGCATAATAGGTTATTTTGATTATTGTAAAAGTGACTTGTGATTTAGTATGATAGGAATATTTACAATGTCACTTTTAATAACATAATAATGATTCCTGCAGTGTTAACAAAGGAGTGGTATGGGCATAATAAAGACAGAAGGAGTGATCTATATGCCTGCTTTTTGAAGCTTTTTGCTAATACTCGTGTAAATACAAATCCAAATTCTGTAATGAAAGATAAAAGAGTCAGATTAGCTATTATGTACAGGGAACAATAGACATTATTTTCCATTTAGTTGAACTTAAGCTTTGATAGTTGACAATGTGAAAGAAACAAGCTCAAGTATAAGGAGTCTTCAAACACATTTCAAAGATTATGTTTGTCTATCAGGGAAAGAAATGGTGCTGTCACACATCTGTCAAAATAAGACCAGACGTATCATTATTCTCTCTGTCTTCCCTAGTGCATTTCAACTGTCCATGAGTGGAAATCATTTTCCTATTTCCAGACACTTAATGCTCCCCCTGTATTTGCCTTCCTTATAGGTGTTGTCTGTTTTACAGTGTGTTGGTAGAAATAGACTTGTCACTACCAACTAATCAGTAGAAATGGAAATATTGTTGTTACTTTGTAATTCTTTCTGAAATCTCTTACAATAACCAGTTAAAATGTAAGAGCACATTAACAATTTTTCATCATGAATAATTTTAAATTATATATGTGTGTGTGTGTGTGTGTGTGTGTGTGTGTGTAATTTTACAATTTAACAATAAAATATATCTTCAGTGAGTTGCATTGATAATTTAAAGAGAACCTTAAATATATCCTAACATTCTCAAAAGAGAACACACTTATGTTTAATTTTCAGTTAAGTGTCTTATCATGACTTTTTTTATTTGTGTGTGTGTGTGTAACAGATAGTGCAGGTTATGTGTGAGTGGTTTCTGTGTACATTTATGTGTAGGTGCAATATCTATTTATACTGTTCTTTACCTCTTCTTATTCTTTTGGGTCTCTTGCGAAATTGGAGCTAGGCTGCTGACTGCCAAGTCTCAGTTATCTCCAGTGTTTACAATAATGAGATTGCAGGTACAACCTTGACCACACCTTACCTTTTCCCTGTGTGCTGCATCTGAAGACAGATATTCAGATCTACACAGAAAACACTCTTACTCACTAAGTCATCACTCCACCACATTACTAGTTTTAAAAATAAGCTTAGATATATATTTTGAAAAATAGGAATTTCTTTATATATATATATATATATATATATATATATATATATATATATATACACACTTTGAGTTTATTCTGTCAAATATGGAGGAGTTTCTTCTTTTTTAAATATTTACTTTATATATAAATGCTATTATCTTTTATTTCTAATGTTTTATTATTTAAAATTTTCATAAAATATTTTTATCATATTCATCTCTGTCCCCCAACTCCTCCCAGGTGCTTCTCCAACTCCCTACCTACCCAACTTTCTGTTTTCCCTCTCTCTCAAAAAACAGACTACAGTTTATACTGTTTCACTACTCCTAAGGATGGAGCCTGCCCTGGATATTGGTTGATATACCTAGTGGCACTCCATTGAAGAAAAGTGATTTGACTTTCCCCAGCATTGAGACAATTGTGAATACTTCATTGACCAGGGGTGGGAATTCCTGCCCACTTAAACTACTCCATGCAGGTATTTGGACCTTGTGTAAATCTTGCACATGCTGTTGCAGTCTCTGTGAGTTTATATGTTTATCTTCCCTGTAATGTCTGGAAAACAATGATTCAATGAAATCATCCATCACTGGTGCCTCTTAAATCTTTCAACTTTCCCTTCCTCATAGATTCCTGAACTTTAAGTAGAGGGAAGGGATAAGACATCCATTCCATTTAGTGCTGAGCATTCTAAAGTCTTTCATTCTCTACATATTGAGCAGTTGTGGGCTTCTGTGTTCATTACCATATACTGCAAGAATCTCTCTGATGAGGTTGAGCAATACACTGATGTATGGCTATTGCGTATGTCATTAGCAGTCCTTTTACATCATAATACAGAGATATTTGCTCATCCATATCATTTCTTCTTTTGTCAGAATAGCCAAAAATTTGGAACAGCCTAGATGCTGATCAACCGATTAATGGACAATGAAAATTTGACACATTTACAAAATGAACTATTATTCAGCTGTAAAATAATAATAATAATAATAATAATTTGAATGTAAATGGATTGACCTGAAATCACCCTGAATATGGATGATACTGTAACCCAGACACAGAAAGACAAATATTTCATGTTATCTATGATTTAGATGTGTGTGTTTTATTTAGAATGCCCATATTGTTTAGCTAGTTAGTAAGGCACTGGGTGAGGAAGAGATCTCCCAATGAAGGAGAAATTAAATATGATAGTATAAAAATACAAAAGGAAAATTAGACTAGGAGATTTAAATGAAGTGGGGATGGAAGGGCATGGGGATAGCAGGGTCTTATTTTGGTTTCTGTTGCTGTGATAAAACATTATGAGGAAAAGTAACTTGGGGAGAAAAGGGTTTATTTCACTTTACAACTTTATGTATACAATGAAGAGAAGTCAGAGCAGGAATTCAAGGCAAGAATCTGGAAGCAGGAAGTGAGCCAGAGACCTGAAGGACAGTTCCTACAAGCTTGCTCTTATGGTTTGCTCAGTCTCATTTCATATATATATATATGTGTGTGTGTGTGTGTGTGTGTGTGTGTGTGTGTGTGTGTGTGTGTGTATGTGTGTGTGTGTATATATATATATATATATATATATGAAATATAATATATATACAAATATAAAACTGTCCATCTGTCCAGGGGGTGCACTCACAAGGCAGTGCACACCCACATCAATTAATCAAGAAAATACCCTCACAAAGTTGCCTACAGGCAAATATGATAGAGGCATTTTCTCAGTTGAAATTTTTTCTTCCCAGATGACCCTGGCTTGTGTCACGTTGACAAAAAAAATCAACAAGCACAATTGATCCCTTGTCAGCTTGACACACCAACACATTATCATTAAGCCATGAAGCCATAACCTTTTTTCTTTCTTTCTTGTTTATCTCCAGGGCCTCATATTAATATCCCAATAAAATACAGTTTTGAGTTTAAAAGTTTCACCATCTAAAGAATTTCAGTCTCCTTACAATATCCAAAGTTTCTCAAAACATCCAGTCTCTTAACTGTGGGTTCATGTAAAATAAAAGGGAAAAAAAGGAAGTTGCATACTTATTTCAAGAGAAAAGACCCAGGGCACAGTTACAATTAAAGCCAAACCAACATTCAGCAGTATATAAATTCAGTGTGTGATGTCTGGTAACATCTCACAATCATCTGGGCTACAAATCACTGAGATGGGGGTCCACTTAATGCTGCTTGCCCGTCCACAGCACACAGCCTGACCTGTAGGCTCAGTCCAGCTCCACTCTGTAGCTGCTCCTGTCCTGGTAGGTTATCCCATGATCCTGACATGAGGAATATGATGCAATTGCACTATACCTTCTCCAGTAGCCTCTCTTGAGATATCTTCAGGGTCTCTAACCCTGCCATGTGGTGTCAAGCCTCAGTTTCTCTCCATGACCCCTTCAATCCTAGGGTAATCTAATTTGTCATGGCTTGTCAGTGAAGACAGTGATCTCAGAGCAAAGAAGCACTTGGAAGTGTTTCCTATGAGTACTGTTTTGAGTTTTCAGTGTGTTACAGATATGTAACAATGAGAAGTATAAGCCCAAAGGGCACTGTGGTTGTTGAGGCAGATACCCTCAGCCTCACTGGAAGCTTCACAGTTTATGGAGAATTGGAGTGAGTTCTTACATAATTAACTCTAGACTAAATGCTATTCTGGCTATCCTAGGCAATCCTAAAAGAAAGTTCCAGAACATCAAATTCCTTACTAGTAAATAAACTGCATTCCAGGAAAAGAAAATATGTTCAGGTATCTTTGAAGGAAACAATAATAACTAGCCCCCAATCAGAAGACTTACATTTGTACACAATTTATAGTGATAATTTTTGTAGATGAATCTTCTCCAAATACATATGCTAAAATTTTAATTTAATAAGATGATTATTTAGGAGGTAGGACTGGGAGCTGGTTAAGTCATGAGGCAGAAATACCTACACATGGAATTTGTGCCTTCCTAAAAAGGGTAAGTGAGAGTTCTAGTGCATTGATATACAAGAGAAACATCACATGACCCAAGATGGTTTACCAATGAGCTGCAATATGAAGCAGAGAGGGGCCCCAAAGGAATCTGGAAATCTGAAAGAAATAAATTGATGTTTAAAGTCCATCCAACTTACAAGAATTATTTTGACATCCCAAACAGACTAGGACACCTGAAATTCACAGAGGTGAGGAGACATCCTCAATGGGAAACAAAATCAATTTTAGGGCAAATGTGATATACATATTAGAAATAATTGACAAAGCCATTGAAATAACATTTCATACTTTCTGAAAATTAACATGAGACACAGAAATAGAAAAAATTCAAACTTCCAAAACATATAAATGCAAGTCTTAATGAAAAATATACTGTTAGAAATGTATGCAAAATGCTCATCTTAGAAATAATTAGTGAACTTCTATATATACACTACTGAAGTCTATCAAGTCAAAACCTGGAGAGAGAGAGCCTAACTAAAATGAGAAACTATGTTTGCTGTCAGGAGACCCTAAGACTTATATGTAGGTGAAAGAGCTAATGAGGGTAGGACTGGAAGAGCAAAGAAAACGAAAAAATATTGACTGATCAGTTTTAAATTTGATTACAACTCTAAACATACATATCCAAGAAATTCAACAAGATGCATAAAACAACAACAATAAGATATAAAGACAGAAAGAATAGGTCAATGAAACAGAATAAGGAAGGGTCAATTTAGAAAAAAATGTGAGGACAATGGAAGTTATATCCATTGCCTTTGTGTGAACAATGTAAGCAAGAATTTCTTGTGTCCATAAATTTTTTTAAATGCATTGTACCTGTACTTTTATTGTATGTTGAGCATTTTATGTGGAGGTCACTGAAGCTATATAAAATAGGATACTTCCCCAATTGTAAACATTCTCATTACAAAGACGCATAATGATTCAAATTATTTCAAATTCATAATTATTCAACAGTATTCCCAGATGTTTTACCAGTCAAATATAAAGAAGTTATTCTCTAAATCATCCTGATGTTGTCATGGCAAATGACTTGCACAGGTTTCTGAGGCAGAGGAGTGGCATCAGTGAAGGAGTGCTTATTGAGTTATCTTATGAAAGACAGTCATAACTAAAGGAAGCTGGAATGCACAATTCTGACAAGATGTGCTGACTTCCCTATGTTTCTAGAAAGTAGTAGTTGGAAGTTCTTTGTTTAATTTTATTTTGCTTTTTTGTTGTTCACAAGCACGTGTTACAAAAACTCCAACAGCAGAATTTAGGTATATTTAAAAAAAAAGTTTCTGGGGCTGGAGAAATGGCTTAAGGGTAAAGAGGAACAGTGGCTCTTTCAGAGGACAACAGTGTGGTTCCTATCACCCATATGTCAGCCCACCCACTGCCTATAACTGCAGTTTCAGAGACTGCAGGACTCTCTTTTGGACCCCAGTTGCACCAGGCACACACTCGGTACACTTACACATGTGCAGGTAAATAGACACATAAAATATACGAGGAAAATAAATGTTTTAAAGTTCAGTGTCTTTAGAATGAAACACTTCCTTCGTCACTGAGACTTTATTATATAGATTAATATTTTTCTGTCCAAAATGGACAATACCATGTGATATTAAAATTGAAGATTTTATTTTATTCATGAAAATCTAGTGATCTCAGTCTATAAAAAATTATTAATTGCCTGATTTTGTCCATTATTTGAAGAATTTATGCTTTTATTGTCTGAATTAAAAACAAATGAAAAAAATCTTTTATCTAGTTAACAATAATTAAATGGTTTTATTTTGACAAACTTAATTATGGAAAATAATATGATTTGTACTCAGCCTTGATGCAGGGGGAGGGGCTAGGTCCAGCCCCAACTTGGTGTGCCAGCCTGTGTTGACTATCCAAAGGACGCTGTACCCTCTATGAGGAAGGGATGGAGGTGGGATGGGTGGAGGTGGGGAGGGGTGGGAGAAGGGGAAGGAAGGGGAGCAGTGTTTGGTATATAAAAGGAAAGAAAATTTTTTAAAAGAAAAAATTATAAAAAAAATGATTCATATTAACAGACACTAAGCTTACCAGTTAATTCTCTGTAATAAATAAATAAATATAATTTATACTTTCATTTCTTGTGGCAAATATGAATAATCTTTTTGTTTAATTAGACCAATATTTTACGAACAAGTATTAGTTTTGCTTATTTCATCAAAAATATGTTCATTATATGAACAAAATTATTTACAATTTGAAATGCCATCTTTTCCAAGAGAAAGACATCGAATATAAATAAAATTTATTTAATCAGGAAAATTATCAATAAACGCAAATTTTTAGACTGAACGATTGAGTCACAGATGAAAAGATACTCCCAGAGGACATCAGAACGGTTATAGCTGTAGTGTGGTTTGTGCTATTGTATCTGCCAAACATTTTTACATAGATCCTCTCTTTCATTCTCTACATCATAGCACTATCCTGACTCTGATTTTGTGGAAGAGCAGCAAGTTGATATTCAGAAAATGAAATAAATTCATTTCTTTCATGTATTATTGGCACCATGTTTTATTCCATGAAGGATTTGAAGTGGCAAGTTAAATGCTTTTCTGAAACTTTACTAAAATGTAGTACACCTGGGATATCAGCTTGTGTTTCCTTGTGCGGGTCATGCTTGAGGTTGGCAAGGTACATTGAAATGTTTGCTTTGAATAAATATCTTACCAGTGATGGCTTCTGGCAGCTTAGGCTTCTTGTGCATTTAACTGTGTGAGGAATTTGGCTGCCAATGGACACTGGAAGGACGTGTGGAGAGAGCAGCTCCATCTCATGTGGCTGATCTGAAATCATGACAGAAAAGGAAACAAAATGTGACTGTGAGGGAGTGGCAATCACAAGGATGGCCATTTTTATTAGGATGGACAATGAATCAATGTCCCTGGGGATTCAACTGTCAAGGATTATTATTTCCTAATTGTATAATTGTATTTATGACTGTACAAAACATATATTTCTTTTCTGTTTACAATGTAATGCTGGGGGGAATCTGACACCCTGTCTGGCCACCAAGAGCACCAAGCACATCCTTGTTATTCGCCATGCCTTCTCTTGAAGGGTAGGTGGTGATGTTATTATTAAGATAAAAATAAAAAAAGTAAAAGCCACTTAAAATGGGAATTTGCAGTATACACTAAGAAATACATCCCGTAGATGGGGAATTCTCACTTTGTGAAAGAACTACCCAATTTTGATTATAGCTAAGTTGTAGTATATTCATCCTCTTATTTTGTTTGTTAGAATGGTACACTTCTCCATTAATGCATAATTTAAAATATTAAATTTTCAAGTAGAATAATGAGATGCAATGCAGTTGCTTAATGAAATCACTAAGGATTACATACAATTATAAAAAAATGAAGTGAGAAATGAAGTAGAATTTTATTGATAAATCATAGTGTAAGGCTATTGTTTAGTTAATGTTCATGTATGATGTTATTAATAAAAAAATTCTATTTTTTTCTTATATGCCATTTTACAGTTTGACACTTTGGGGTACTGGTATGTGGATATGAGTGCAATTGCCTCTAGAGGCTAGAATTGGGTGTCAGATGTCTTGGAGTTGGAGTCACAGACAGGAATGAGTGTTGTGAGTTGAAAGCTATCTCTCCTACCCCACATGTGTTCTTTTGCCTGAAGTCTTTGTAAAATTTAAAACATGATCTCTTCTAATAAAAGTTATTTTAGACAATGGGACCAGACCTATCCCAGGTACATGAACTGGCTTTTTAGAGCCCATTCCCAATGGTGTGATGCCTTACTCAGCCTTGATGCAGCAAGAAGGAGCTATGATTGGTCCCAACTTGGTATGCCAGCCTGTGTTGACTACCCAAGGGAGGCTTTGCAACCTATGAGGAGTGAATTGGGGGTGGGAATGGAGGGGAGGTGGGGCGAGCAGGAGGAGGGGAGGGAGAGCAGTGGTTGGTATGTAAAATGAAAAAAATTAAATAAAAAAGTTATTTCCAAAAAACAGTGAAATTATAAGCTCACACAAATAAAAACCCAATGCTTTAATTGATCATTTCCAAAAAATTATGTAAAATAATTATCAATACAGAAAATGGGCAATTATTTTGTGTAAAACTTTCTGGGCTTTTGAAATATGTTACTTTGTAAGTAATCCCATGCTTTGAAAATGAAACTATAATGGTATAATCCTTTTCCTCATAAATTAGCACATGAATACTAATTATGAACTGTTTCTATATTGTCTTTGTGTCTATATACTATGCATTAAGTTCAGCTTCAGTCAAAATGAGTTTATTCCTCATCTAATGATAATAAAAATGATTATTTTGGAAAAGTCAATTTTACTGGAAAAGAAATACCCTTTAGATATGCATGTAAAAGGCAGAAAGATTCATTTTAACTTAATTGAAAATGAGTTTGATGATATCCTTTATAGAATAAATATGTAACATCATACACACACACACACACACACACACACACACACACACACACACACACACACACAGCTTCTGAATACCGGGTGAAGTAGTCAGTTATTGCTGGGTCCTCTTCTTCTACACAGACACATCAATACAGGTGAGCCATAAGTCTCTGTCTAACCCTCCTCAATTCTCCCTTCAGCTCTATGTCTTTACTGAGATAATGTACTTCCAAACACTCAAAAATATGTATATATTAATGGTTCTTCACTTCTTTACATATACTTCTTAAGCTTACTTATTTGAATGAATCTCCATCATTTTCTATCTATTGTTTCTACCATCATGGAAAGCATATAGTCTTTTGTTCTAGGTTATGCCCTAGATTTTTAATAAGTACCGTTTTTACTTTTTGAGGTTAACAACCTTCTCTTCATGAACTCACTCTGTATATTCAGCATAAAAGTATCAGAATATCTATTTTCAAGTAATATTACGGAGCCACAGAAATGAAAATGTACTGGCACAAACCAAGACAAATAGATCAGTGAAATAGAAGATGGACATATAAATTAACGCAGCTTCAGAAATATAACTTTTGACAAATATACCAAAAATGTACTGGAGAAAAGGCAGAATTTGTAAACTTGATATTCATGTAAAGAATGAAATCCAACCCTTAACCCTTGCCTTATTTAATAACCAAGTTCATTGGGATCAAAGTTTAATGTGAGACATAAAACTGTGTGGGTGTTAGAGGAAATGTAGGAAACACTTCAAGATAGAAGAAGACACCATGATTAGCACTCTAAGGGCTCAGGAAACAATACCAACAATGGAGAAATGGGAATTGAGGAAACTCAGAAGCTTCTGCACAACAAACATAATGATTGAGGGAAGTAAAGAGATGGAATAAAAAATCAGGCCAAATCTTTGATGGCTGTACATCTACCAGAAGATTGACATCTAAAATATAAAGACAACAGCAAACCTGGAATAATTAAAATCCAGTGAATAAATAATGAAATGACCAGATAGTTCTCCAAAGATGAAATATAAATTACCAATAAATATGGAAAATATTCAATACCACAAGGCACCAGAGAAATGCAAATCAAAGCTACATAGAGATCCCATCACACACCAGTCAGAAAAGCAATTATTAAGAAAACTAAATAATGCAACATCAACAACAAAAGTCAGTGAAATGATTCCTACTTGTATTCTGCTGTCCTCATAGACTGGAGCCTAGCCCAATCGTCAACTAAGAGGCTTTATCATGCAACTGGTGGAAGCTAATGCAGAGACACACACCCAAACATTAGGTAGAGCTCAGGAAACTTCATGGGAGATGGAGAGGAAGGGCTGGAGGAGCCAGAGGGGTTGAGGACTCCACAAGAACATGGCCCACAGTATCAACTAAGCAGGGCTCATAGGAGCTCAGAGAACTGAAGCAATAATCAGGAACCTGTATGTGTCTGACCTAGGTCCTCTGCATATGTGCTATGACTATATAGCATGGTGTTTTAAAGGGATTCCTAACAGTGAGAGGTGGGGTTATCTCTGAGAGTTGCCTCTTCTTGGGCCCCTTTCCTCCTACTGGGTTGCCTCATCCAGCCTTGATATGAGGGTTTAATGCCTAGTCTTATTGTAACTCATTGTGCCATGTTTGGTTGATATCCATGGGAGGCCTGCTCTTTTCTGATAGGAAACAAAAAGAGTGGATCTGGGGGAGAGAGGAGATGTAGGTATAGATTGGGAGAGGGCAGGAACTGTGTGGTTGGGATGTAACATGTGGGAGAAGCAAAAAAAAATGAAAACAAAACAATGACAAATACTAGTGATGATGTGAACTAAGGGAAGCCTTATTTATTTGTGGTATGAACATAAACTATTGCAGAAACTAGTAATGAGGATCCTCAGACATTAAAAATGTGACCCAGCTATACCATGCTAGTTATAATGGAAAGACTCCATGAAGCATATCACAGATTCTTGCATATCAACATCATTCTATAGCTAAGCTATAGAATCATCCTAGGTACCAATCAACAGAGGAATGGATAAGGAAATGTATTAACTATACACAATGTAAATTTGTTCAACTAAACAGTCATTGTTGTGGTTCATAAGCTTTAAAATTGGGCAAGACCACTGATTTCTCTTTTTTTTTTTTTTTGGTTTTTCGAGACAGGGTTTCTCTGTGTAGCTTTGCACCTTTCCTGGAACTCACTTGGTAGTCCAGGCTGGCCTCGAACTCACAGAGATCCGCCTGGCTCTGCCTCCCGAGTGCTGGGATTAAAGGCGTGCGCCACCACCGCCCGGCTTGATTTCTCTTCTTTGTTGGCAGCATGCACAGCACATTCCATTACTATGAGATCCAATACTCAGGAGGTACCATCTAGATCAGTTCAAGCTTTATTCCTCAAAGTCCTGAGTATGATATCTTCAACAATGAGGTCTTATCTTCAAAGGTAAGCAAGGGCAACAGCAATGACCTATCTTGTTTTTGGAGTCCTTTCACCTCTCGACCAGTACCTCAAAGGACACTTTCCTATTCCCTGAAGTAGGTTTTTTACTAGATAGTCCATGGCTCTTGAGGGTGGGAATAATCAGCACAGGTAGCATAAGCCTACCATCTATCTATCTATCTATCTATCTATCTATCTATCTATCTATCTATCTATCTATCTATCATCTATCTATCTATCTATCTATCTATCTATCTATCTATCTATCTATCTATATAATACTTAGGTAGTCATCGATCTAGTACAGAGGAAGAATAGTTTAAGCACCCTGTCCACCATTGCTATGAGTCTTAGCTGGGGACATCCTTGTGCGTTCCTGGGATTTTCCTAGCACCAGATTTCTCTTTAACCCCATAATGACTCATTCTCTCAAGATATCTCTTTCATTGTCCTCCCTCTCTGTCCCTCCCTGAACTCGGCCATCTCAAGCCCTCATGTTCCTACCTCCCATCCCCTCCCCTCTTTTACTCCCCCCTCCCAGTTTATCCAGGAGATCTTAACCCTTTCCTCTTCCTGGGGAGATCCATGTGTGGCCCTCTCAGGGTCCTCCTCTTTACCTAGATTCTCTGGAGTTGTAGCCTATTTATCCTTTGCTTTGCATCTAATATTCACTTCTGAGTGAGTACAGAGCATATTTGTCTTTCTGGGTCTGGGTTACCTCACTCAGGATGATTTTTTCCTAGTTTCATCCATTTGCCTACAAATTTCATGAGGGCATTGCTTTTTATCACTGCATAATATTCTATTACGTAAATGTACCACGTTTTCTTTATCCATAGAACCTACATCCAGCGACTGATGAAAGCAGATGCAGAGACCCACAGCCAAGCACCTGGCCAAACTCCTGAAGTTAAGTTGAAGAGAGAGGGGAGGGTCTATAAGAGAAAGGGGGAAAAGATTATGATTGGAGAAAACACAGAAATAGCTGACCCAAGCTAGTGCGAGCCCACGGACTCTGGACTGAGAGCTGGGCAGCCTGCATGGGACTGGATTAGGCCCCTTGCATGAGGGTAACTAATGTGTGGCTTGATCTGTTTGTGAGTTCCCTGACAATCAAACCAGGACTCATCCCAAGTACGTGAACTGGCATTTTTAGAGCCCATTTCCTATGGTGCTGTGCCTTACCAGTCTTGATGCAGGTGGGAGGGTCTTGAGCTTGCTCTAACTTGTTGTACAAGCCTATGTTGAGTACCAGAAGACAGATTATGGCCCTCTGGTCACAAAAGTAAAGGGCAAAGCTTTCAGTTTTATTCATGGCTCTCAGGTTGCACCATCATTTCCTTCCACAGTATTACTATTCTCTAATCACAGTGAACTATGCAGTTTTCTGAACCTTCTCAGTCTGAGTATTCGTCATTCCACTACCTCAGCACAGGACTTGCTGTCCTTCCTACCAGGCCTAATGTTACTTTCACAGGGCAGAGCTCTTGTAGCAATCCTGTTTGGAGCTCAGTGGTGATGGTGACATTCCTTCTCCTCTGGCAGCATTTAAACATGACAATATAGTGACTGTCTTAAATTCCTCTATGGATGCTGAGAGTCTCATAAAAGCAAGTTTAATTGCCCTTTCTTGGTTTTTCTTTGTGTTTTAAAATAGGTTCTCTTTACCTCCTGCTGGTCTTGAACTTGTGACTCACCCTCCTCAGCCAGGATTACATGTATGGATCACCCACCTCACCTGCTTCCATCACTGTATTTGCATTGGCGACAAACACCTATTCCCAACCCATTGCTAAATAGTCAGTGGCCAAAAGGCAGGCTTTTTGAGTGACTGAAAGGACTCTTCCAGTAAAATATTGCCTGAGACTTCATTGTGTGTCTGACTACATACAGCTTCTTTGAAACTGTGTCAGTCTTAGATGGCTGGTACTCATTCCTGGCTTCTTCCTCTCTGCCTTTGCTTGGACTAGTCCTTCTCTGGCTATGGGGTCTCCCTTTGCCGTCTTCTGTTTATTGGCCAATAAATATTTGCACATTTAAATGTCCCTGATATTTTCTTCTCACTTGTCTACAGCCACTGTATACCTCAGGAAAGAATTTACCTATTTATAGTCCCAGAAATACTGGGGGTATTAAAATAAAATAGAAAAATAAAAGTAAAGAAAAAACATGGTAGGATGTTATCTATGTAATACTGTGTCAAGGTGGTACCACATTTTCAGACTCTCATGAGATTGAACATTCACTCATTTACCTTTTAACCGCAATTCACGGATCAAGAAAAATGGGATCATCCTTAAAAATCTTATACTTTACTCTCTTTTTTCTTGTCTCAATCCATTTTGCTTGTTCTTGTATTGATACCATTCAGTGACACTGAGCTTTTTCCCTTACACAGTTATAGACCTTCATTTCTGCACGCCTATCTCCAAACAACCATTGCTTAGATCTTTCTTTCTCTTTCTCCCATTTACCTCCTTGGGTCACCCTTGCCATTCCATCTACTTTAAAGTCTTCCCCTCTATTTTGTAGGTTTTAGCTCCCAACTCACCTGATTTGGGAAGACTTCTATGGCTTTTTCTGTCAGGTTAGTTTGAACAGTTCTACATAACTTAGAATACAGTTGTACAAATAAAATTTCACATCATATCTTTTATATAATTCATGAATGCTTCACAGTTCTTTTTTATGAAACCTCTTTAGACACATCCCTATGAGTAGAGATGCTGTTTTATCTGCTTGCTATCATAATTACCTTTTCATAATCGCAATGTGTGTTCTCAGTGCATAACTGCCTTCTGTGAGGCTCTAAGTCCTCAGATCACAGGGACAGATGCTTATCATATTTGAATTCTCAGTGCCATGGCATTCATTAAATAATTATTTTTAATGAATGAAGAAAGACATAGCTAATTGAGGAGACACATGCATGCTCAAATATGTACAATTCAGTTAGAGAATTATTTAATGGAATATAAACTACTTGCTGTTCACTGCAGCAAACAACTGTAGCTATTCACGGGAATGAAGAAAGACATTCCAAGTCTTGGATGTGTAATGTCTGGTCCTTTCACGGTAAGTGGTCTTTTTTCCTCCTATTTTTTTTAATATTTCAGTTATATTCAGTTTACTTTTTGGTAAGTCAAATGATGCGTATATTAAATATAAGGATTTATAAAAAAATACATGATGTTTTTATTGAAAGTTTGCAATCCATTTTTGAATTTTAAAGTTTCATCAGAGTTTTAAAAACTTTGCTTTACAAATGATAAAATAAAATTTATACTTCAGATATAGAAATCTCTTTCTATACTTTAGGATGTAAAAGTCATAACGCTATTTCTCTTAACCAACTTATAATCCAAAACTACCTCATAAAATATTACCTCTCAAGTGTTCAATAGATAGCTATTAAATGCATGATGTACCAGACATTCTCCCAACATCTATGATGTGTTCTAGAAGATTGCTAAAGGTAAGGTTTTCATGTTTTAATTTAAAATGTTCCATTTTTGAGGGACGTTTTAACCAATATCAACATATGTGACACTTTAATTGATATGAATAACCTATATGTTATGTATATAAAATGCATAAATAGCATTAATAATGATTCTTAAGATTCTTTTGCTTTATATATGAATTAGACAATTCTCTAATAATATCCTTGCACTGGAAAGAATGAGTGATCCATTTAAATAGCTCTTTCCTGACCTACTTAAGGGACAATGACTACCTATTACTACAGTGTGTGTTACTTAGAATTATAAAGACAGAGAAACCTCAAAAAGGATACAGTAGCGGCAGCATATGTTGATTTTTCCCTAGATAGTTCTTAATATCTTTTAAAAATAAACTATATGATATGGATTACCTGGAAACAGTAGGCAGGGAAGACATTTAGGGGAAACAGGTGAGGTAGAAGCCACAAGAAAGCCTGACTGTTTCCCAAGAAGGAGGCTCCTGGGAAGCGCAATGAAAACTTGTCTGCTCACTGCTAAGAGACTCTAATTCATACTTGGCTGACATTCCTAATGGCACTCAGGACTTGACAAATCTAATTTATTTGGGTGCTCTTCGTTTGTGTCCATACAGAAAGAGAAGACGTGGTGGCTATTAGTCTCTGTGTCTAGGGAGCAGTGCCTCATGCTCAGAGCAGAGCCTCTGAAATGCACGAACATACATTTCTTTCAGAAACAATGTCATGTTTTTGTTTGGTATGAAGACTCTTTGGGGGCCTCTGTCAAACTAATCTCCAGACATCCATTTTCTCAAAGTCATGATTTCTGGCTAGACAACAATTTAGTTAAGGAGAGGAGTTCACCTCTGACTGAGGGAGGGAGGAGAGACTGCCTACCAGGAGAGACCACAGATCTAGCAATTTAAAGGTTAAGGAAACTTAGAACTGTAATGTGTCATTAAGTATCACTGCACCTAATAACATCCAAAGCAATGTGATGGTTTTTGCGCCTTTAAAATCTAATCACAATGCAAAAACAACGATGTTCTTGGCGGCGACACATTTTTTTTTTAACAGTTTTATTTATGGAGCTGTTTCCTTCAAATCAGAGTCCAGAAATTTCTTTCAGATCACTGGGGTTAAGCTGACACACACTAGATGTTTTTTCCCCAAGTCTCATCCTTTGCTATTCTTCATGCATTAACTGAAGTCCTCTCTCACCTTTAAGCTGAAATGCTGACTGCAACCATCGCTCTGAACCTTCTCCAGAGCACATTGCTTCCTGTTTTCTTCTCTCCATGTACAGAAAGTTTTATTCTCAATGTTTCTTTCTTTTCTATTTTTCAAAAGATGCCAAATTCTAAACTAAAATATTGTTAAACTCCAAATAACTTCACTTAACAGTTGATTTTTTTGGGTTCACATAACAATACTGACTGTGAAATTAATATATTCTAGATAACCTTATAGTACAGCAATATCCTTCTTTCTCATATTCAACCATTTATTGTAGGATTTTTAAATTAAAAAATATTTAAAATTAAACATATCACTCTAATATGAAATTTCATTGTATTTAACCTATTTTACTGAAAATATTACTGTTTCTTCATGATATATATTTTTGGAAATAGTAAAGCATACTCTTTACTTACCTTGCCAAATACCCAATAGATTAGAGTATTCAGGTTTTATAATTAATTGAATCACAAGAATTTCCTTTGGGCTAGTAATCATCAATATCATTTTTATATTGTATAGTAAACCTGGTATGAGTAGCTTAACTGTATCAGAAGCTTAAAAAGGAAAATAAAATGTTTGCCTTCTACTTTGAGGTGGTTCACCAAATACATGAATTTTTTCATATGTGAGAATATATTTATTCTTAATATGTATGAAAATATATTTTCTTAAGTATGATTAGGATACTTGACATAAAGAAAGACTATTTTTAAAAGCTACTAATATTATTTTATTAATACATTGCTTTATCAGTGTTAACAATTATCAGTATGTTGATTTTTCAATTGATAGTTTATATCATCCAACACAAAACAGGAATGGACAGGTTTTTGTTCGTTTGTTTTTTCATGTGCCATTCTATAAACTGTCCCACTTGGTTCTTGTTATATACTTTTCATGTTAATTCCTATGCTTCCTCAAAAACAAGTAAATTACTTATTTATAAACAACTTTGTAATTTAGAACAAAGGATATTTGAAAACAGCCTTTGCTTTGAAAGGAAAACTGTTTACAATTCTGATGAACATGGATTCCTTTTGGTTGACATCCCAGAAAGGATTTAGTGCTGTCAGATTTTAAAATGCAATTCTAGAGTTGCCACAGTACCTCACCGAGTTTCAATTTGCACATTGTAACCATCAGTAAACTTGAATATCTTAATGTGATTAGCTGTGTCTTATATCAGTTTTGAAAATTAGATGCTTCTGATATTTTGTCCATTTTCTAAACTGGGTCATATTATTATTGTGGAGTCTTAAACATTCTTCATAGATAAATTCAAAAGGTAACTAGAAAAAAATTTCTTAGTATTTGGCTTGTTGCTTCACTACCTAAAAGTGCTAAACATTTTTAGTTTTTTTTTTTAATAGTGGTATTATAAAATTTTGTTACAGAAATGAGGTCACAGACTTATTGGTAATGTTTTAGAGGATTTATCATTTTACACCATATTTTATATCTATAATCTATTAATACATTTGAGTCAATCTTTTATAAAATATTAAATGTGAAGCACAATTCATTTCTTTCTATGAGTGGTCAAATCTCCTAGCACTATTTTTTTCACTGAGAAGATTTTACATCTCCATCAGAAGTCAACTGTAACCAGAGATCAATTTTTTTTCAATTGAAAATATACTTTCTTTCACACAATATAATCTGATTATGGATTCCCCCCCCTTAACTCCTCCCAGATCCCCCAGGTCAGGTTTGTTTTTTTTGGGTTTTTTTTTTTTTTTTTTTTTCCCTGAGACAGGGTTTCCCTATGAAGTTTCAGTGCCTGCCCTGAATTTGCTCTGTAGACCAGGCTGGCCTTGAACTCACAGAGATCTGCCTGGTTCTGCCTCCGAAGTGCTGGGACTAAAGGCCTGCACCACCACTGTCCATCCCCAGGTCAGTTTTTAAACTTCATTATATATCATTGCTCTCTCAATTTATCCTTATAGAAGTTTAAATTACTTCATAAGAGGTTTTGAGGGCTTTTTGTGCTTCTTGATTAGGCTGTTTTCCTTCGATTGTGTTACCTTGTTTAGCCTCAATGTGATAATTTTTACTTCATCTTACTATAATTTATTTTGTCATGTTTGGTTGTTATCTCTTAGAAGTCTGCTCTTTTCTAACAAGAGACAGAAAGGAATGGATCCAGAAGGGAGGAGAGATGGGGAGGAGCTGGGGGGAGTAGAGAGGAGGAACATTATGCCAGGATATATTGTATAAGAAAAGAATCTATTTTCAGTACAAAGAAAAAAATGAAAATAGACTTGTTATCAGGAGAACACAGTGTTTTGTGTTTATAATTCGAGATTGCTCTCACGTGGAGGTCAAGGAACAAGTGTACAGTGAAAATGAGACCCATGAGCTAGTTTCTCACCCATGGGCTGTCCTTTCAAAGCTACCTCTACATGTGGACTCTTAACTGGAGGGCTGAAAGCATGTTGAGATACCAGGAGATCTCACTGTGACAGACAGGTAGTTACTGTGGAATATCTGCACAGTCTACGTGGGGTGTGAAGTCATTTACTTGATTTATTTTTATTTTGTGGCAAGTCCTTTCTTTAGAGGTGACATTTGAGCAAAAACCAGAGAAGCAGAAACCAGCCTCAAATTGTGAGGAGTTCCATTGCTGTGAAGGTCAGTGGAGCTGGTGAACTAAAAGAAAAAAAAGGTAATCTTTTTAAAATAGCATTTTTGCAGATGATCAAATCAAGATGAAACATGTGAGGTAGAAAGGAATGCAACATGACTGCTGTCCTTGTTAAACTGACTGAGCACAGAGTCTAGCATAAAGACGGAACTCGCCGACACAGCAAGAATGTGAACACTGGAGTCAGTCAATGGCCATTAAGGAACTATTAGTGCTTAGGAGAGAAGACTGGAACTCCTCCGTCCATGGAGCTTCCTAGAAGAGGATAATTAGTTGATGTAGCTATTTTGGAACTCTTGCCCGCAGAATCCTGAGGCGATCTGTTTCTGATGTTTGATCACATGGTTTGTAGTACTTTTCTACATCGGTGCTAGGAGTATATGTATTTAAAGTAATAAAATGATCAGTGAAAAGATCTAAAGCTGCTCTATTATTCTTCCTTTTAAAAACTTTGAGTTAAAAAGTAAAACATTATTTTCAATGATTAAAGATTTTTAAATGAGCCGGGCGGTGGTAGCGCACGCCTTTAATCCCAGCACTCGGGAGGCAGAGCCAGGCGGATCTCTGTGAGTTCGAGGCCAGCCTGGGCTACCAAGTGAGTTCCAGGAAAGGCGCAAAGCTACACAGAGAAACCCTGTCTCGAAAAACCAAAAAAAAAAAAAAGATTTTTAAATGAGATTACCTTCCAATGGGTACCCTTACACTACCAGCAGGAGTACAGATTGCTAGACTTAAGGTGTGTAAAAATACACTTAATGTATTATAGCACTTAACACCGTGATTGGTATATTGTAAGAACACGGTAAGTGATAGCTGTAATAAATGGTGTAATTAAATATCTGTATTAAAATTATATATGCTACATAATGATTGTAATAGCAATAAAGTACCTCTAGATAGAAAGTTGGCAAAACGTATCAAAGCTTTTAATATGTGCTGTCTTCGGTGTGTCAATTCCCCCACCCCAGAAAACTATGTATTTTCTATTGAATGGTGCTTTCCTCATGCTGACTAGAAGGAGATTAGGAAGGAGGTGTTGGAAGAAAAGCAAGTGTGATGTGATAGGGTGGAGAAACTAGAGAGTACAGTTTACTCGATTTTCTCTCACTTGTCAGATTCCTTTCTGTGTAGATGGGGTTTGGGCAGAAACCCTCTGCAAAGTCAGCCAAAGACAGCTGGGAAAGGTCTGTGACCTTCAGTAAGCAGAACCAGTCAGAGCAACAACCCAGAAGAGATCTGTTGTGCTGTGCATTAGTGCCGCTGATGTGAGGAGAGCAAGAGTTCACTACACGTGGCATATACTACTGTCTCAACACCCCCCACACACTCAAACACACACATATAAACACACACACTCAAACATACACACCACACACACACACACATACCCACAAACTCACTCAAACACACAAGTACTCAAACCCAGACACAGATACACACAACCAAGGACATACTCAGATAAACACAGACAGACACACAGACACACACACACCCCACACATACACTCAAACACACATGCATATACACACTACACACCCTACGTATACACACATACCACACACACACACACACATACTCAAACACAAATGTAATCTTCATAACCCTTTACTGAGAGAACATTTTTGAATGCTTACAGCTCTTTGGACAACAGAACTTGTGCTTCAGTCTACTAGTTTCCTTGTCTACTGAAAAGCTAATTTCCAGATTATAATAAACTTTGTCATATGGGGGAGGTGGAAGTGCTGAGGTTCCAATGGTAGGAGGCCTCTTGATCGGTGTTGAATGACAGAACTCTCCTGAGTTTCACAAAGGAGTAAAGAAATTAATTTTGTCGGCAGACATTCACAAAATATCACCATAAGGGATATGTATTTTGACTGGAGTTTCAAGGAATTATTAGAAGTTACTCAAAAGACAATGAAAAGAAATCAAAGACGCTATTCTAGACAGAGTGAGCAATAATGTGCAACTCCAGACATTGTTCAAGGATTAGACGTTGGAGCATGGAAAAGCAGGTGGAAGGATACTCTACAGATAAATAGCTAGAATGTGGAAACACTGAACTTCCACAGGACCAGCTTGGGGTGGCATCTCTCTTTACTGATAATAGATACCTTGAAAAGATCATCACTGAAGACCTACACAGTGCAGACAGAGAACTAGGAAGAGCTGAACTGGAGCTGACCTGGAATTCTTGCTGCAGACAACTGGCTCTCCTCACACAGAAAGGAGCTCAGCAAGCTGCCTAGGGAGAAAAGTAATGCTACAGCTACGCAACTATAAAGCCTGTCAACCACAACCATGACCAGCTCGCCAAGATACCATGTTGGTATACAGTGGACTCAGCAGGTTGTGTGTGGGTGCATCATAGGAATGCAATGTACAAATGTAGGAAAGTTTTTAAAAATTTAAAGTTGTTAAGAAAATAAAAATCCTAGTGGCAAAAAATGGTTTTGCTATTAATCTATAGATAATAATGCACCTTAGTAATATCAATTATTTTCATGAGTGTATAATGTGTCATTATCAATTTTGCTTAAAATTATACTTCATTATAATAGCAATAGTAGTGCACACACACATTAGCATGTGACATTTTCTCTCTAAATTGGTTTTAGGTACACATTCATTTCCTGTGACTTCAACAGTCCATATAATAGCAAACATCATTATTTTCATTTTACAGATAAAGAAATTGAACAAGCAAGACCTTTCCCAAAGGTTATTATAAATAAAAATCCAGAAGAAAATTGTGTTATTTTTACATTTATTGGAAAGAAGAAATGATATTATACTGCAGAGTTGTATGTTTTTTCAAAGGAAAAATTACCAGGAAAAAGTATTTCTACATTTTCTATAACATCCTGCCTGACCTTTGCCTCATTCTCATTTGATTGGATGCCTAAAATAGTCTTGAATCTAAGCAAAACAAAACAAAACAAAAACTTTCAAGGCATTTTTTTGTTCTTTCTAAGAAATCAGAGCATTGATCCTTGATGATATGTGAACAGTCCACAAAATTAGAGTCTTTCTATTAATTATAGTGTGTATAGTCTTTCTATTAATTATAGTGTGTGTGTGTGTGTGTGTGTGTGTGTGTGTGTGTGTGTGTGTGTGTGTGTGGTGTGAGTGGTGTGTGTATGTGCATGTATGGTATGTGTATGTGGTGTGTGTGTGCGTGTGTGGTATGCATGTGTGTGTGTGTGTTGTGCGTGTGTGGTGTGTGTGTGTGTGTGTGTGTGTGTGTGTGTGTGTGTGTGTGTGTTATAGCTGAAGTTTTTCTGTGTCCTCCCTTGCCTGCAATCAGGACAAATCTCTCACCTACAGTCCCGCAGCCTTTTATAAAATAATCACACAGAGGCTTAATACTGTTTTTGAACTATGGTCATGGCAGGCTTCTTGCTATCTAGTTCTTCTATCTTAAATTAACCCATTTCTATAAATCTAAACTTTACCGCATGGCTTGTGGCTTACCGGTACTTTTACATCTTGCTTCTCATGGTGGCAGCTGACAGTGTCTCCCTGGCTCTCCTTTCTCTTCCTGTCCATCTGTTTGGCTTTCCTGCCTGCCTCTAAGCTGCCTTGCCATAGGCCAAACAGCTTTATTTATCAACCAATCAGAGCAACATATATTCACAGCATACAGAAAGATATTCCCATCAGTGGTGTGTGTGTTGGGGGGAATATGTGTATGTGTGTGTGGTATGTGTGTGATGTGTGTGTGTGTGTGTGTGTGTGTGTGTGTGTGTGTGTGTGTACCAGAATATGTGGAAAGTGAATTTATTTTCGACACTGGCAATTAGTTGAAATTAGAGGTCAGCCTCCTAGGCTCTGGGAAGTAGTTGCTATGGAAAAGGATGCATTCTTCCTCCATTTTTGGCATTTTTTTAGCCTGCTTTAGATTAAAAAAAATGGAATAATTGCTTATAATGGGCTATATTATAAAAATATGCCCTAATCAGGTGTTATTAATATTTCAGACTGACATATCCAGAGAAACATAAGTACATTTTTACTGATATTTTGTAATAAAGTGAAAATGTAGGGAACATTATAAACAAAAATTCAACTGTCATAAAGGAGGCAGTATTTGATAAATTTATAAATAATGTGAATATTATACCCTATAGCTGTTCTGGTGCTGGAGATCGCACTTGCATCAGAAGGTGAAGAAAGTCTGTATACGGGAGGTGGTCCTGAGTGAAAGGAGGAAGACAAGAAAGGAGAGGAGAAAGCTGGGGGTGGTAAGGGAGGAGAGGGGACATGACATGAAGACATCATCCATGTTTATGTCACATTCCACAACTGGTCTCCTTGGTAGACTTTTACAGATAACATGTGTAAGGATTAGTGAATAAATGTTTCATTACCAGGTTACCATCTCTCAGGTGTTCCTACCTTTACACTATTACAAGGCCTCCTTCCTCCTCTTTCTCACTTTATATCTTCCCCCGTGATCTCAGTCTTCCTTTCTTCAATCCACCCAACTTTGATGCAAGAATGTTATGTCTTTTAAAGAGCTTTGAAGGCTTGCAAGTGTTTTTGTAATCTTTGTTTACGAAGACCTCACTCACCCTTGGTAGGTTTCTAGCACCAGATATTTTCTTACCACATTCTAAAACTTATCTTTATACACATAATTAAGACTAGCTCTCATTCCCATCAACAAAGCTTCTCTTTACAGCAAAAGGAGACCATTGCAGAAAACACAACTGTACACAATGCAGAGATAGCAGGACTGTGGTGAATTCAGGCCCAAGATACATCTTCAACAAAACTCCTGTACTTACGGTTTGCACACCATCATACAAGAGTGGAGTGGAAATATTGTAATAGCCAAAGGACCAGGAAGTCTGCTGTGAGACTTGCAAAAACTGAGAGGGGGAAAAAGTGAAGTCTCAGATCTTAAAAAGAAAACCTACTTCTGCCACTTTACTAGACTTTATTATTTAGTATAGTTACTCATGTGGATATAAGTAACCTGGACATCAGGTTGCCCAACAGATTAGTCTTCAAATGTGCTGTCCTATCAATAATATTATTTATTTGATATAGTAGACTATCTTCATCTGAAAGAATGCTTAAAATAAATTACAAATAGGCATGTCATTATATAATGGTCAAAGAAACAGAAGTGTTCTTAAGTATTTGAGCATAAGTAAACTTATGGTATCAACTAGTATGTTGTGTGACCCTTAAAAAGGTATAGTAAATGCCAGTTCAATACAAATAAGTTTTTTTGTTATACACAGCAAACTTCAATAATTTTAAGAATAGAAAAAATGGAAATATGAGAATGTAGACCCAATGGAGTCCAGTAAATATTCTTTACTCCATTGCTTTAAGTGATGATATGAGATGAACACCTGGTGCCGTCAAGGGTGAAGAAGAAAGGCTATCCATAGCGACAGTGATGCTCAGGATTTTCTATCATGCTGGAGTCAGTAAAACTGCCCCTGGAATTAAAATATTTAAGCCAAACATATATTTCCACACAGATGTTAATAATCTCACAGAATGAATAAAACATCAATTGCACACATATACTTGTGCAGATAAGAAATCTGGCTGTGTACTAAGTTTAAAAGTGTTTTGAGAGATTCATGTAGAACTGTTTTGCTATTAACCATGATGATGATGGAAGTTAAACTTGACTATAATAATATGAGACATCTAGCATCATGAAGGAAATCAAGTTAATGTTTCTCCAGTGCTAGTGTGGAACTTTAACACTGAACTATTCATGATTTTCCAGCATTAAAATAAAATACCGACAGGCTCTGAAATCTGTCATCTATTTACTCAGCATCATTACTGAGGATTCTATGCCTTGTTATGCATGAGTATGTGCCCATTTTCTAATAATAAATATAAATAGTTAGAAAGCAATGACTATTGATGCATCTTGTGGCATCTTATTGTAATGAGCTGGAAGAATTTTAGCAGACAATCCATATGAATATGAGTAACCTAGACATGAGGTTGCCCAACAGATTAGTCCCCAAATATACTGTCCTATCAAAATTTGATTTGAGAAAGTATCTCTGTATCACTTACATCACCAATAATTATCATTTCTTTTTCTTGCTGTGTGTAAGACAGGAGAAATTTTTCTTTATTCAGAGGTCAAAGTCTTAAGCCAGAATAGAAAGTAGATTGTCTATCATTGGTTTCAGAAGCACAATAAAGACTGGAGGAAGAATTTTCCCTATTATTATTGAGAGAAGGCGTATCTTTGTAAATCAAAGAAGAGTGGTTGACTCAAACTTTACCTGTAATTTAACACTAAAGCATCTCAAATTCACTTGAAAGTGTCAGATCATTCCTGCCTTTCTTACTGAGTTTCTTCATGATAAAGTAGTTTTGTTTTTTTCATAACTTACTAAGTTTACTTCTAGGCAATGTGGGAGTTACATTAAACAACCCTCCTGGTATTGGGGAACTCACCAGTTACTTGATCTTACCGACCTGTCTCTAAAATGTCTTGGTAAACTTATTTTTATCTTTATTCTGTTTCTTTTTTCATGTCTTGGATTTGTAAGTCCTCTTCTTACCTATTCTTCTTTCTTATTTTTCAATCCACAAAAATCTAACCTATCTGTCTTGATTCTGTCAGTAAGTTTCTTACCGCAAGGTTCCTGAAGTAGTGCTGATTCACTGTATTGCCAGCGAGAAAGGTCTGCATGGAGACGGGGAAGCTTTGGGAAGCACTGAATCTCCTTTCCTTTTTAATTTTTAATTTTTCACATGTCTACATGTAATTTCAAATACACATAAAAAATTATTGTGACATCACTTTTCTCCTTCTACTTCCTTCCTCCTGACCTTCCCAAGTCTCTTCCCTCCAAATCTCTCCAAATCTCCAAACTGATAGACTCTTTTCTTCTCATTTGTACTGGGGTGTGCATGTGCGTGTGTGTGCGTGTGCGTGTGTGTGTGCGTGTGTGTGTGTGTGTGTGTGTGTGTGTGTGTGTGTGTGTGTGTGTGACTATGAACAAATATATAAATAAACCTAATGAGTCTGTTTTGTTGTTTGTGCTTTTATAGCTTCGGAGCTGACCAATTTTTAGCCTCTACCTGAGATGAACTCCCCATTATTGGTTATTCAATAAATACCCCCCCTTCATCAAAAGTTGATTAAAGAAAAGAAAGTCCTCGACAGCTGACATTCCCTCCCCCATGTATGTGTGTGGGGGGATGGGGATGTAGACATTAATGCCCTCTCTAATATCTTACTCACTTCATTTTGGGAAGGGGTATTTAACTGAACCCAGAGATTGTTGATTCCATTACACTGATTCATTAATGAGATCCAGTATATCTAGTCTCTGTCCCAGGGCACTTGGATCACAGATCTATACTTCTGTGCCTGCTTCTCACGTTGGTTTTGGGAACGCCAACTTTGGTCCTCATGCTTACACAACAAGAATCTTTGATGGTGCATCACAAAAGTCCCTTAAGTGACTTTTGATGATGTTTTCTCCAGAAGATGGAGAGAGGAAAAGATGGCCAGTGAAGGAGCATCCTATGTAAGATTCATTGAAGATCTAAGATTTTTATGTAACTCAGGGAATCTCACTAATCTTGAAGGTATAATCTAGAGGATTTATGGCTCATGGTAGCCAAAACTAAGGTGATCTCCTAGATATTGCTGAAGGGGATGAAAATGTGTAGCAAGAAAAAAAAGAGAGTTAATTATGAGTCATTTTAAAGATACAAATAAACATACATGTCTGTGATAATGCTCAAGGATGAAGAACTATATCATCGGCAAAGTGAAAGATTACTACAATTTATGGCATAGGAAACTAGATAATTTTCTAGTAAAATCATTTTGTCTGATGCCTTATAGTAAAAAAAAATAGCTTTCCTATCTGTAGGGATGAGATATAAAATGATAATCTTAGACATTTACATGACAAAGAAAAAATTTTAAGAACTAGTGAAAAATAATTTTAGTTCTTGAAGTTTTTGAGTAGATGTGCATCTTCATAAAGATCTGACTCTTATTTTTTTAAAGATCACTTTGTTGGGATTCATACATGTGCATACACATCAAACTGTACTTTACACACATATACACATAATATAAATATACATATGATAACCATCTTGTCAATGTAATTGAAGAAGCAAATCAGGTCAAGTGCCAACATTAACTAATATGTTGAAACAAACATAATTAATCAGTCATTGTTAGTTTATGGATACGGTCATTGTAACAAAAGACAGAGAAAATAAAATTACTTAACAAAATCATGCATTAAAAATCACCTTTATAAGAAGGGGAAATCATACAAAAATAAACACATGTGTGCATTTTTATTGCAGGTTTTGTGGAAAACGAGTATTAGAAATGTTATTGAACAAAGGAGATCTGGGTAAATGGTTAACAGCGAGGAGGAAGATCACAGCAAAGTGTGTTTGCTAGATTTTCTCTGTGTCCGTGTGTGGTGATACTATGTTCCCCAATATATTGTGCATCCTAATAAATTTATCTGGGGTCAGAGAACAGAACAGCTACTAGACATAGAGGCCAGAAAATGGTGGCACACATGCCTTTAATCCTAGCATTCCAAAGGCAGAAATCCGTCTGGATCTCTGTGAGTTCAAAGCCACACTGGAAACAGCCAGGCATGGTGACACACACCTTTAATCCCAGGAAGTGATGGAAGGAAGCAGAAAGGTATATAAGGTGTGAACACCAGAAGGTTAAACTTTTAGGCTTTTGAGCAGCACAGTTCAGCTGAGATCCATTTGGATGAGGACACAGAAGCTTTCAATTTGAGGAAATGAGACCAGCTGAGGAATTGGCGAGGTGAGGTTAGCTGTAGCTTGTGTTCTATCTCTCTGATCTTCCAGCATTCACCCAATACCTGGCTCTGGGTTTATTTTTATTAATAAGTTTAAGAATCATGTTACATCCGTGTCTTCAGAAATACAGGTGATCCTTTCCTCAGTGATGTGTAGAAAGCCACCTGTTGAAGAAAGCCACAGAGGAGCTGAATGGTAAGTAGGTCAGAGGGTGACCTTTTAGTTTTATGGTCACTTTAGGGAAAAGGGGAAAAATGAGAGCAGCTTTCCTACATTTTCTCACATGCAAAAGGATCATAATTTGGGTTTACATGTCCTGAAGCCCATCACTAGTGACCTCTCTATTCTGCTGGGAATCTAAAACAAAACTCATCACAAATGTTGGCCTTTCCATTGTTCTATAAAGTGAAAAACAGTTATAAAGTGAAAACCTGTTTGTGATTCCTCCTGTTTTCCCTCCATTATTTCCCAAAGCAGTGCTTATGCCAGCCTTTGAGATCTTTGGTGTTTTCTCTACTCAAAATTATTTCACTACAGTTAATGTAATGTTTAATGTTAAATCTATTGAGCTTTAATTACACAATCCTCCCATCAACTCTCCATCATATCCTCAAATCTATTACCTCTTTTTCACTGTCTGTTTGGGCATTTTGATAAAAATTAAAGCTTTCAAAATACACTGTGGAAAACAGATGTTTGTGCTTTGTAATTGTCTAGAATATTTTCATTACTTAGTATTATATTGTGGCTTAACATTCTATACTAAGGTAATCATCATTTTAAATTATATTATATTAAAATATGCTCACATAAACTAAGCAGGACTTCTCTTCTTTGACATATTGAGAATTTATGAAAGAGTAAGATTGTGGTGGTATTGTGTTCCCCAAAATATTGCATACCCCCTAATAAACTTATCTGGGGTCAGAGAACAGAAAAGCCGCTAGATACTTAGGGTAGAAAATGTTGGCACTCACGTCTTTAATCCTAGCATTCCAGAGGCAGAAATCCATCTGGGATCTCTGTGAGTTCAAGACCACATTGGAAACAACCAGGCATGGTGACACACACCTTTAATCCCAGGGAGTGAGCCTTTAATCCCAGGGAGTGATGGTAGAAGGCAGAAAGATATATAAGGCGTGAGGACCAGGAACTAGAAGCATTTGGCTCGTTAAGCATTTGGCTGGTTAAGCATTCAGGCTTTTGAGCAGCACAGTTCAGCTGAGAGCCATTTGAATATGAGGACACAGAGGCTTCCAGTCTGAGGTAACAAGACCAGCTGAGGATCCGGTGAGGTGAGGTAGCTGCTTGTTCTGGTTCTCTGACCTTCCAGTTCACCCCAATACCTGGCTCAGGTTTGATTTTATTAATAAGACTCTTTAAGATTCATGCTACATAAGACCTTATTTATCAGATAACATATTTTCTTAGACGGGGTCTCACTATCCTGGCAGTAGGATCTTGATCTACTATCCCCCTGCCTCAGTCTCTAAGTGTTAACTTTATAGCACTGCACCACTTCACTATACTTGGCCAAAACAAGTGTTCTTAAATAAAGTCATGGTTCTTTATATCAGTATTTGAGATTATTCCAATTAAAAACTTACTTTAAAAAATAGCTGAGATGTTTGATAGCAATAAAAGCAAATTTGGTGATTTTTTGCTGCTTGCAGAGATAGGCATTGCTGAAACAAAACTATCAAGGAATGTGTAGAAAACTCTGTGACAGTATCTCTTGTAGATGTGTATTAACTGGAAAAACATTTTATGTCTGGGCAAGCACAGATTTTACCGTCATTTCTACTTCAGAATTACAAGTTGCATTGGCAGATGAGTAATTAATTTCTTCCAGTTATAGCAAAGGGAAAAATGGGAAATGTGATTACTTTATAATGGTAAATTTTTTGTTTATGTCTTGAACATGAAACATCTACTCTGTTCCACTGCACTATAATGTAATGGAGCATCTCTGTTTTTTTTTTTTTTTTTTTTTTTCATGCTTTGTCATTACAATTTGTCTCAAGTATCTTTTGGTGAGTTTCTTTGGGATAACTGTTTTCTAAAACTCAATGAAGCTGAAATTTGCCCTGTGTCATGCCATGGGCAGCACTTGTGAAGCAGTCAGCCTTCCGCGGCTGAGGCTATGAAGAGAAAATGAAAGCTAGCAGCCATGTTCCTCTTTTCATTCTTTGCAAACCAGCACTCAGAAGACTGCAGTGCGAGTAGCTTTGGGGGGTGTAGGATGGGACGTAATCACACAGTGGGATAATAAGGAGACATGTCTCGTGAGCACAGGGGACTTTGGGAGATGTGTTGTTTGCCTAGCAACACATTTTTTAGGAAGTGAGGGTAAGATGTTTGTAATCTCTGTTTTTAATAGATACAAGAGTAAATATATGAAAAAATTATTCTGCATGTGCCTAAGGGGGCTTTTTACTCTTGAGTATTTAAGGAACAAACCTGTACCTAGTATATTAATTAAAGAGTTATCAATTGTTTAAAAATAGATAGCAGAAGAGTGGGAATGAGTGAATAAAATCTCATGCTAGATATAGCTTATGTTAGTTTTGTGTCTATTATTAAGAAAATTCCAGTTGCAAAAATGTTACAAAAGGCAACAGGAAACCAAGGATGTGATGAGTGGCACCTGATGACATAACCACAGTAAGATTTCAATAATTCTTTCTGCTTTGTCATGACCTTCTTGAAAATGTCTAGGGATATAAGCAATATTATATACATATATAATATATAATATATGTATATATATAATAGTACATCTATACTTATATATTATTCTAAAAATTTAATGAAGGCTTAGAAGCCTTTCATAGAGTTTTCAAACTCTTCAGCACAATTACTTTATCAACTGGACTTTTAAGCATCTCTTTTTTTTATTTTTATTTTTTTTATTTTTTAATGTGCACTGATATTTTGCCTGCATGTCTGTGTGAGGGTGCTGAATCCCCTAGAGCTGAAGTTACAGAGAGTTGTGAGCTGCCATGTGGGTGCTGGGAATTGAACCGGGGTCCTCTGGAAGAGCAGTCAGTGCTCTTAACCGCTGAGCCATCTCTCCAGCCCCTTATCAACTGGACTTTATGAGATGGTCTTTGTTTCTTTATTTGGTTCTCACAACAATACCATCCCAAACTTGGTATACACATACTCAAAATTATCTGTACAAGGATAAAACTTAAAGTGGTAGTAGTTGGAAAAACAAAGCAGTGATTTTATGTCAGAAGTACAATGTTTTAAATGCTGTGTTATTTTCAGCATCTCATTCAATAATACTTTTTTAAATGTATGTTTTAAAGAAAGGAATTTTAAGGACATGATGATATTGAGCAATGACATTTCTATCATCAGAATTTTTAAAATTCATTTAAAATGTAATTTTTAAATTTAAGATACTCAATAAAGGGCTGGAGGGATTGGTGCAGCAGTTAAGAGCACATGCTGCTTTTGCAAAGGACCTTTATTTGGATTCCTGAATCCAGTCAGTGGCTCACAATCATCTATAACTCATACATATGCTTGCCCGTGTCTCTATTAGAAAAGGGGACAAATGTAATTGCATTTTAATTTTTTTTTTAAAGAAAAGACACTGAAATAAAGACCATGTATTAAACTGGCAATGATGGTTAAATCTGCCTGACAGCAGGGACTAATGATTTCGAAGAGTTACACTGTATACTATGACATTTATAGTTTTCTTTGTGAGTTGTATCGTGAAATTGCACACATGAATGTGTGGATATTGAAATTAATTAAAGCTTACCCTGTCAGACATGTGCAGAGGATGACACAACTGTAAAAAGGGTCTCTTTTAATTGCTCAGGAATGTGGATATACCCCCAAATCTATGTCATTTGGCGGGGAAGCAACCCCAGCTGTGAGGTAACTAGCAACAGTCATTTCATTTTAAGTTTTGATGGCATTGTTTTTAAGGAGACAATGGCAAATATATTAATTGACTCAGCATCAAATTTCTAAATTTCCTGGAAAAATAAGCTAAAAATTTGAGGATCTCAAGCTTTTGAAAAATCTGATACTTGTACCTAATGCCTAATTCTGACTGCGTTGTCTGTCTTCATTTAACTTGATTTTAACTGACAAGCCAAGAAAAGATATTTCCTTTTTACATCTTATTTTGGAGTCATTGCAACTTTTCTTTGCTGAAAGTACTATTTTCCTGTTTTGAGGTGGCCCTGGGTATGTTAAGTATTGTTCACTGATACCAACCTTGCATACCCCAATTGGGGGACTATTTCAGATCTTGCCAGATGCCCCAAGAGGAGGAACAACTGTTTTCAACTTAGATTTAGAATAAGTGAAATTTCTGTAAACCCACTCTTGAGGTCAAAAGTTACTTTAGATTAATTTAAAGTTAGATTCTTCTGCAATGTTTTATTGCTTTGCTAAACAGAGAAGTAAATCAGTTTACCAGTTACAATGCCTATTATTTTCAAAGGAAGTAGACTTTACACTGAAAACTTAGTAAAGTACACTTACCAACATTATGATTACATATGATTGAGGACAAGAAAAATCAGTATGCAGCTTTTCTCCCATCTTTCTAGATCAGTATGTCTCACCCTGAGATTCAGAATCCCTTTGGGTTCACATATTAGATATCCTGCACATCAGACATTTATGTTTTGATTCATTACAGTAGCAAAATTACAGTTATTAAGTGGCAACAAAGTAATTTTATGGTTGAGGGTCACCACAACATGAGGAACTGTATTAAAAGTTGTCAGCACTAGGGAGGTTGAGAACCATTGTTCTAGAGCACAGCACCATGCTATCACATCGTAAACTTAAAAAGTGCCTCAATCTAGATCCTGATGTAAAGTGTGGCACAGTTAATGAAAGAATATACTGATGGCAGAGCAGTGTTTATAATTCACCTTGTCTGTGATCCCAACATTGTTCCAAATCACAGACCACACAAGGCCCTGAAGGGTCGCATGATATCCTCAAAGCACAGAAACAAGGAAATCCCAGATGTGATCAGATGCTAGAGAGGATGATACTGGAGCGTGTTTAGATTGACAAGGACTCAGAGGCACTTCTTCACCCCTGTCATGGCATACACAGAAAGCTTAGCACTTTGACTGCTACCAGTCAGTTAGGTGTACTTCATGAAGATTTTCACTGGAAACAAAAGTTTCTGTATACATCACAATATATGTATCCATGCACTATTCCTTAAGGAATGCCCAGAATTCCTGAAGTGGGACAGCCATGAGCTTACTGTTGACATTGTTTCTCCCCTTGGCATTAATCCAGAGCTGGTGAAACAGGACACGAAGAAGTTTTTATTCTTTAAATATTCTGACTTTCCATTAGACATGCTCTCCATTCTGATGCATTAAGTGTTGAGACCCTTGTCTTCCATCCATCTCTGCCTTTTCTCCACTAGGTGTTAATTGGAATCTGTTTTCTAATTCTGACAACTTAAGGGATAGTCTATCTTTTTAGGAGCCAACTGTAAACTGAAAACTGTGTGGTAAGATCCTTTCAGCACTGTGTCTGTTCCAATGTAATTTGTGAAGTGGGAAAGATTCCACAGTTCATTTAATTAACGTATAATGAGAAGTTAGATAAATTGAGAACAGAAATACCATCTTCCCATAGAAAAGGACCTGAAATGATGACCAGCCTCCTCTTTGTGTCAGAGATAGAGTGAGCATGTTCTATATGCTGGGTAAATGCTTTACTACAAAGCTATGCACCCCCTGTCCTATAATATTTTCTAGGCCCAAGAAAATCTCTAAGGAATCAATGCTACCTACTAGAAATTCTCACCTCAGTATTGGTACATTTTTTTTTAGTTAGTAATGAAAAGTCATTTTCTACTGCCCCTTATTTTTACCTCTTCTTTTTTCTCATCCCCTTCTCTTACTATTTTTAAATTTTATAAACTATTTTTGCTTCTAAGTCTCAGAAACTAATTTTTTGAGTTTATGTATATTGAAAGCATGAGGTGACATCTCTTCTGCTACATTTGCATAGTATTGAGAGACGCAGAACATTTTATTGATTTACCAAGCTCTATTTATTCCCTTGTATTTAGAACGTTATTATATTCCTAACAACTAAACATTATAATGGTTTCCTTTACAAAATTTTTATTGTCAAATTAAGTTTAATTAGAATCAACTATCATATTTGAAGAGATATTTAAGACTTTGGTTAAATTGGCATTATTTAGGAATTCATATAAATGTTCACTTCCTTTAGTTCTATATTTGAATATATTTTTAAGTTTTTAAAGTTATTTTATTAATTTATACATATCAATGTTTTTCCTTCATGCACGTCCTCTCACCACTTGTGTGCAATATCTGTGGAAGACTGAAGAAGCCATCAGATCTGCTGGAACTGAATTTACAGATAGTTGTGAACCATCGCATATATCCTGGGGATTGAACCTGGGTCTTCTGGAATAACAACCAGTGCCCTTACTGCTGACCCCTGTCTCAGCCCTCTTGAATGTATTTTGTGTGTAATTTCCATTCCATTTAAGCAGTCGCACAGAGAAAAGAAAGAACAAATACAGATATGGATCCTGGGGATTGAGTGCATGCAGGTTCTTATGGCAACTTCTTCATCAACTGATTTCTCTCCAGAATATTTGGTGGTAATATTGAAATGCTTAAAGAATTCATAAAAACAGAAATTGTTTAAAATTGTCAAGGCAGTTCCTCTGATCATGTGAAGGTAAATGCTTAGGTTACAAATTAAACTGTTTTATATTGATAAATTGACTCAAACCAAAAAAAGGAAGATTATAATATAAATTTTTAGAAAGATCAATTATTCTTTGTAAAAAAATATACAATTGTCTGAAAATTTAATAACTAGAAACCTGCCATTGGTTTTCATTTTGAGGTTAAATAATAGTGTTCTAGTCATCCAAATGATCAGCCTGGAAAGCATACATAACATAACATTATAAGATGAGCAGGTTGTATTTAGGAAAGTGTGTGTGTGTGTGTGTGTGTGTGTGTGTGTGTGTGTGTGTGTGTGTGTATGTATATGTGTGTATGTATTAAGAGCAATTAATAAAAAAGAAGCCATGAATTTGAAAGAGAGAAAGGAGTGTCTAGGGTGGACTTGAAGAGAAGGAGAAATGTTATAATTACATTATAATACCAAAAATAGAATAAAAATAAATAGATAATTACACTCTGACTTAGACTTTACATGAGATTGTTTTATTTTTAAAATATATTGTTTTGCCAGGCGGTGGTGGCTCACACCTTTAATCCCAGCACTCGGGAGGCAGAGCCAGGCGAATCTCTGTGAATTCAAGGTCAGCCTGGGCTACCAAGTGAGTTCCAGGAAAGGTACAAAGATACACAGAGAAACACTGTCTCAGGAAAAAAAAAAATTCTCTTGCCGGGCGGTGGTGGTGCACGCCTTTAATCTCAGCACTCAGGAGGCAGAGGTAGGCAGATCTCTGTGAGTTCAAGGCCAGCCTTATCTACAGAGTGAGATCCAGGACAGGCACCAAAACTGCACAGAGAAACCCTGTCTCAAAAACCCAAAAAAATTTTTTTTTCTTAATATAATATCCATGCTACTAAAGGGAATAAAAATAAAAATAAAAGTAGAGGCTTGTACATAACCATACTAGACTTTATCTTGACTGACTCCTCAAGGACACACTGACAAGTAGACAGTGGTTGTTCTAGTTTGCTTTTCTGTTGCTCAAATAAAACACCAGCTTGTGAACAAAAGAGTTCATTTCAGCTTGTTTTCTTACCTTTCTGTCTGTTTGTCTGTCTTCCTCTCCCTCTTCCTTCTTCCTTCCTTCCTTCCTTCCTTCCTTTTCTTTCTTTCTTTCTTTCTTTCTTTCTTTCTTTCTTTCTTTCTTTCTTTCTTCTTTCTTTCTCTCTTGTCTTCTTGTTTCTTTCTTTCCCCTTTTATTTTTTCTTCTAATGCTGAGGATTGAAACAAAGGTCTTGTGCATGCTAAGCAAGTACTATACCTTTGACCTTTATTGTTGCCCCTTAAACTCGTTTTTGTCTATATCTATTTTTTGTTATAAATTATGTAAATTCTTTTTAAAATAGATTTTAATTGAAATAGAATTATAGTACTCCTCCTCTCTTTCTCCCTCAAACCCCTCTCATGTTTATCATGTCAAGTTTGTAGCTTCTTTTCCTTTGATTAATATTACTACTTACATAAAATTGTATGTATGTCTATATACATACACACATTCTGAGTCAAGTTTTGCTAATGGTATATATGTGGTTTCAAGGCTGATGATTCTGCATTGGACAATTGATAAGGCAGCTTATCTTCTTCTTCTAGAGCTGAGGCTCATCTGCCTAGGGATGTCCACAGGGAGCAGGGCTCTTTAACATAAATTATTAAGAAAATATCCTACAAGCATGCCCACAAACCAGTCTGATGGAGGAAATCCTTGAATAAAGTTCCTTCTTTCCAATATGTTACTCAGATACTATGTTGAAGATGTAATTTTAGTGACGATATCTGAGGAAAGCAAGTTTTCTTTGTCTAAAAATGTTCTGAATACATGTGCTTATTTCCCTAATAGTTTATGAAATTTATGTCATCTCTAATTACCAGTCAAATAAACACAAAACTCCTGGATATTGTACATCCACTAAGAGGATGAAAAATAGTGGACTGTGTCCTTATTTTCAGAAAACAACTGATTTTTACAGCCTTAAGACTTACTCCATGTCCTTGATAGTTGGCAGGTAAACAAGATGGTTCAATATAAGTAAAAATGCTGTGTCTCTTGGTTTTTAAATAAGAAGGAATAGCAAGAAGACATAATGGAAAAAGAAAACCTGATTCAACAAACACCTCTATATAGAAAGGTCTGTGTCAAGGAGCCTTGGCAGTGAACCAACAGGCTGTATGCAAGGCAAAGGCTCATTGATTCAAGGCTTTCCACATTCAGTAGTTAATTCTAATTCATGTATTCATTCACTCAACAAGTACTTATTGAATGCCTACTATATGATAAGAACTGCATCCTCTTGCCTTCCACTCTCCACACATGAACTTTCCCTGAGCCCCTGAAGTCTATTGTCTTATGTAATCTTCACCAGACAAATGCATTGTGACAATTTCACTGCATTTATCTCAATCAAGCTCAACATGTCTGAATTGTAGGGTTTTTTTTTCTGTTAGAAGAAATACATTTAAATATAAGTGAGGAAAAAGTCAAAGCATTTGAGACCTTTTCTGATATGAGTTAAGTGCATCAATAAGAAAAATCAGAGACATAACGTGATTCCCAAAACACAAAAGAATATCTGAGACAGCATTGATAGTTTAAGCAATAAAGCATTTACATTCTTGATATATATGATTACACTGTACCATTATTTACACTAAAGAATGCCAGATAATTTTTTAATGATTTCAAATTCTCTACGTGGATCCAGGTTGTAATAGATATCAATGGAAACTGATTTTGGGCTTTTACTATCTACAGAACTTAAAAAAATAACTGAATATATGTGCTCAAGCTCCCCCCGCAATATTACCCAGTATTTTAACTCTACACTTATGATGCTTTATGTTCCATTTTATATTTTCCATATGTATTAAAATGTGGTATATCTGCTATATATTTTGATGAATCCAACCTAAAAAATAGCCACTTTAAACATCATGATTAAGAAAGATATTTGTGTGCCTTTGTGTGCAGAACATAGAGAAATTACTCTGACATTGAAAACTTTGTCCTGTATTTCATTTTCATAGGATTCTGGGAGAGAATATACATCGAGGAATTTACCCAGCTGTGAAGCCATGAACTACAATATCAACAGGCCAAATAAGATATGCTCGCTAGTGAAATGATACCATGAATGTTATGTGGTAACTAACCTATGTCTGATTGGATTTGAGGCCTGCCTCACAGGAGAATGTTCCATACTTGATAATGTAATTTGGGTCAAAAGTCCTTGATTGAAGAAGTTGTCTTAATACTTAGGTTTATACCCATAGTCTTGGGCTGCTCTCTACCTTGACTAGTGAAGCTTCCTTTTGCAGTAGGCAGCAGTCAGTCATTTGACACTTAATTGTTCAAAGCACTGAAAATAAGAGATTGAGAGCTCAGCCCTGAATGGAACATCTTTATTAGCATACTCCTCCAAGGCTCAGACAACATTTTTGAAGAGGAGGAAAAAAGAATGATAGATCCAGGGACCGAGGAGGAATGTACAAAATTGCTCCTTTCTGGACATCCCATGTCTATTGTATTCATCAACTAACAACTGTGCTTACATGCTCAAGACTCAAACAAGGTTAAGGCCAGACAGAACTCTGGCATATATGGGTAAGGTACTCCCCAGGGCCCATCAATTATTGTAAGTTACTGTCAGGTAATAGTTACCAGTAGAATAAACATTCTTTTTTTTGTGAGGATGATCTCTTGAGTAGGTCTACAATGCTCAACTGAATGGCCAGATATGGATATTACTAATTGGATTTGGAAGCTATCAAAAGTAGGGGGAAAAGTCAAGAAGTAGGAAAAGAGCTAAGTAAGGATGATATAGGATGAGCTGAAAGATGGAAATGGGGGTCGTATATGATCATATTTTATGGTATACATGTTTGAAATTCTCAAGAATAAAGAAAACATAATTTACTATAATAATTGTGTTTAAATATCTTAAGAGTATCTGCAGTTCTTTGGTTACGTATATCTCTTAAGTATTTCTCTAGTACCATATCATTTACTTTTATATTGATTTTTTTCATATCATATATTTGCATTATGCTTTCTTCTCCTCCAACTCCTCCAAGATAGTCCCCACCTCCCTAGCAAACTTTATTCTATCTATCTATCTATCTATCTATCTATCTATCTATCTATCTATCTCCATGTATCATCTATCTCTATCTCTCTCAGCCCTCTTTTAAAAAACTCATAAAAGTTATTAAACAATAAACAAAAAAAATAAGGTAGTGTCAAGATGAGACAAAACATTCACAAAATTCATGAATTTCATTTTGTGTTGGCCAACTACTCTGGGGAAATATTTTCCCTTTACTTCAGGTATCAATTAAAAATAGTTTCTTGGTTCAAGGTAGGATCCTGTTTCTACTTCCCCATCTCAATTCTGGGACCCTGTCTTGTTGCACAAATCTCAAAAGGTCTTATTAATAAAATCAAACCTGAAGCCAGGTATTGGGGTGAACACTGGAAGATCAAGAAGCAGAACAAGCCTCAGCCACCTCACCTTGCCAGTTCCTCAGATGATCCTGTTTCCTCAGACTGGATGGCTCTCAGCTGAACTGTGCTGCTCAAAAGCCTAAAAGCTTAACCATCCTAGTTCTTGGTCCTCACACCTTATATACCCTTCTGCTTTCTGCCATCACTCCCTGGGATTAAAGGCTCTTGTTACCATGCTTGGCTGTTTCCAGTGTGGCCTTGAACTTACAGAGATCCAGGTAGATCTCTACCTCTGGAATGCTAGGATTAAAGGCATGTGTGCCACCATTTTCTGGCCTCTATATCTAGTGGTTGTTCTGTTCTCTGACCCCAGATAAGTTTATTAGGGTACACAATATTTTAGGGAACACAATATCACCACACTGTCTGGCTTTAACATTTGCAGAACTTCAGCATGCTGCCACAGTCTCTTTGAGTTTATATGTGCATCAGTCCTGTTTTGTCTGGAAGACACTGTTTCATTGGAGTCATCCATCCCTTCTGGCTCCTCCCTGCTTTTTATCTTTTTATAAGTTGGAAGTAATTTAATTTTCTCATAAAATATATTCTGATTTTATTTACCCTTCCTCAACTCCTTTTTACTCCCTACCTCGTCACCCACCCAACCTCCTCTTCTGCATAGATCCCTGATCCTTGAGAGGACAGGTTTGATGAAGCTATTCCATTCAGAACTGAGTGCTCCAAAATCTTTTATTCTCTGCATATTTTCCAGTTGTGTGAGTCTGTGTTAATACCCCTCCACGTCAAAAAGCTTATCTGACAAGGGTTCACTGAAGCACAGCTACATGGGTATGCAGTATCTCATTAGGAATCACTTTATTGCTTTGTTTCTTTCACAGAATAAAAATGGTATTGTTTCCTAGTCCCATGACCTGTCTAAGGGGCTTCTGCAGGCTGGAGCAAAACTGGAAAGATAAGAATGGATGACAAAAAAGACAGTAAAACTTATCTACACAAGTCCCAGCCTAGTGTGGCCCAAGGGAGTCCCTGATGTAAAGTATTTCTGGGGTCTGAATTCTCCTTACACCCCCACCTCCATTCCCTGGATACTTAGACTCAGTGTCACCCTAGTTTTTTCCTACCACCCATTCCAATCTTTATTTGTAGCATAACTTCATTCCATTGTGCCACTCCCAGACCTGTGGAAATACATTTTAGCACCACCTTCCCCTGGGCACACAATGCTGGGACTTAGGAAGGTAACATTTATCCTTCTGTTCTCCATTCCAGTATCTCTACATCCTCCACATCATTTTTTTTAAACTGAATGTGCTCTAGGGATAAAAGATTTGTGTTTGGCACTATTTCATTTGATCTTTGGAAACCTCTTCTGAGGTTATTTATTTCATTTTATTCAGGAGAGACCTCCATCTTCAAAGATTCAATGATGTTAACTGTGTAGTAAATTGTAGAATTGGGTGTAAAGCTACAAGTGCCTGACTCTGGAGTCTTTTCTTTCTCTCAACCAGTATCAGGTCATTTTAGGAATGTGAAAGAGATGGTGACAAGTGTTATTTATATGCACTAAGATTTTGTTAGTAATAATTTCCCTTATTGAAAAATAACATTATAGATCTTTAGTAGGAAACTTCTGTTCAAGCCTCCTGAGATCAGTCATCTGATAGGGAAGACTGAGCTGTACACTCTGTGCATACTAAAGAGGGAAGGGACATTATTCACAGTGTCTGGCAGAGTTGACTTCTGACTACTGTTAATGTTATCTGAGAAACACAGAATTCAGGGAAGGGTGAATTTTCAAGACTGCACTATTGTTGGAATTGGGAAAGACTGGTTGACTCACAGACCTTACAGGCATATGTAGTGGAGTGTCTTGGCTCTATTCAAAAGAAGAAGAGCCAAGAAGTAGTCTGTATATTGTTGTCAATCAATTCTAAGACTTTACAACTGTTTAGTTGCCTACTTGCTACTGTGACTATTGGGAATCTTCTAATTCTGTACATTGCAATATTTTCAGTGTGAGGACACATTTATCTGTCATGTAATTATTTTGTATCTTCCACAGATTTTGCCATAGCTGGCTCAGTTTTATAACATTAAAATCAGATTAACACTTTATTTTCTTACTTTGATTAAACATCTTTTAAAATGGATGATTCAGATTTTCTCCCTATAAAATGATAGCATTTAATAGTAATATTTAAACATTATATATACACTAAATAAGGTATATATATTTATACACACATATAAATTGTATCATTGAAATCATAGAAGTAGTATTATGTTAGTTACAAAAGATTGTTGAGGGCCCTGTGGACAGTGACATATTACTTCAAATGAATACGTTTGTATATATTCACTGCCATTTATTAAATACTGGACTATGACCCTTCAGGTTTCAGATATGGATAAGTCAGATACAAATTCTGTTTTTATCAATCTGAGATTCTACAGCAGAAAATGATAACTCAATCTATCTATCTATCTATCTATCTATCTATCTATCTATCTGTCTGTCTGTCTGATTGTCTCTGCCTGTCTATCTATCTATCTATCTATCTATCTATCTATCTATCTATCTATCTATCTCCTTTCATCCTCCCCTCCTTCTCTCTCGATATCTATGTTCCTAAATATCTTATGAATTGATAACACTTTTTAAAAACTAAACGGATTGACAATTTTGTTTTCATATTTCACAATATAAATGAACTCGGCACTTTAAAAAAACTCCCACTTCTCTCCTCCAAAACTATTCTCTTTGCTAGAAAGGGGGAGAAATCTTTCTTGTCATGCTGATAGAAAACACTCAGGCATAGCACCATGCTCTCCAGGTGAAATAGAACAAACAATAGGAAACTGATAAAGAGAAGTCTCATTTTTAGAGACCCAGGCATCATTGGCATGGAGCTTTCCATGAGTGACCACAGTCAACTACTATTACGACTTAGCAATAATTTCATATCTTTATCATGTAAAACATGTTTTGAACCATGTAGTCTTTGTTCCAGGCTTAATTTGAACTTATAGGCAGACAAACTGACTCATAGACTAAACATTGTGAAGATGCTGAAGTCTATTCATTCAGCAACTTCCACTTTCTAGTAAATATTTTATTTTTAAGTTACCACAGATAATATTAGAAACCATTGTGACATTTTCTAACCAAGAGTGTTTTAATAAAACTGCTAACTTCTAGGTACAGTGAAAACACTGATATATTGATTGAACTTACTTCGCCAAACTAAGATTTTGTAGTCTTTGGACCATCACCTCAAATCTTTTACTGTTTCCATAGAATTTTGAAAAAAATTATACATGTTCACATCACCAGGGAGGCTACCCGGAAAACAGGACCCCAAGAAAGACACAGGGATCGCCCAATGACAGAGAAATGGAATGAGATCTACATGAACAGCCTGGACATGAGTGGGGGTAATGAAAGGCGAGGGTCGAGGGAAAGAGAGCTTGGGGGAGCGGGAGATCCCAGCTGGATCAACAACAGAGAGGGAGAACAAGGAATAGGAGACCATGGTAAATGAAGACCACATGAGAACAGGAAGAAGCAAAGTGCTAGAGAGGCCCACAGAAATCCACAAAGATACCCACACAACAGACTGCCGGCAATGGTCGAGAGACAGCCCGAACTGACCTACTCTGGTGATGGGATGGCCAAACACCCTAATTGTTGTGCTAGAAACCTCATCCAACTACTGAGGGATCTGGATGCAGAGATCCATGACTAGGCCCCGGGTGGATCTCTGGGAGTCCAATCAACGAGAATGAGGAGGGTTTATATGAGCGAGAATTGTTGAGACCAAGGTTGGATAAAGCACAGGGACAAATAGCCAAATGAATGGAAACACATGAACTATGAACCAATGGCTGAGGGGTCCACACTGGATCAGGCCCTCCGAATGGGTGAGACAGTTGATTGGCTTGATCTGTTTGGGAGGCATCCAGGCAGTGGGACCAGATCTTGTGCTCATTGCATGAGTTGGCTGTTTGAAACCTGGGGCCTATGCAGGATTGTTTGGCTTGGCCTGGGAGGAGGGGACTAGACCTACCTGGACTGAGTCTACCAGGTTGACCTCAGTCTGTGGGGAAGGCTTTGCCCTGGAGGAGATGGGAATGGGGGGGGGGGGCGTTGGGGGGAAGGTGAGGGGGACGGGAGGGGGGAGAACAAGGGAATCCGTGACCGATATGTAGAACTGAATTGTATAGCAAAATAAATTAAAATAAATTAAAAAAAAATTATACATGAAACTTCTTATGTATTTGTTTTTAATAATTTCAGAGCTTGCATAACACAGGTCATATAAGTTCTCTATAGTCTTTTAGAACACGTTCTATATTTGTATTCTGTAATAAAAAGACTTAGAGAATTTATCCAATCACTACCTAACTGTAATATTTTTGTAATGTATGAATGCCCATTCTATTATATGTATGCAATTTATAAGTCCATTTTACATTCATTAGATGATCCACTATGTTTATCTTTTCCAAGTTTTGTCATTATTCCCATGTGCTAAAAAAGGCAAATGGTGTGTGTAGCACACAGTCCATATGTGTGTGTTGTACTTAATAAAAATAATTAGAGATAAATCCACTCCTCTTCTCTTCTTTGATTTTCTTTAATAAAATGTAGCTCAAAATTTTGGGAGTGGCACAAAACTGTTCATTTCCTTCAAAAATCATTCAGACACTCAAAAATCTATGTTAGTGGTTTTAAAGATAAAGTCTCCAATATCATATATCACATTTATTATTTTAGTGGCAAATTTTCGCACTTCATCATCGAACCAAGAATACTGTCATCTTGTGAAAAGATAGCGAAATTGCCTGCGCTGGTGAGATTTGTAAATTGGAGCCGAGTGTGAAGGTAACGGGATGAGAAAAGCACAATAACTAACCCAGAGTTCAATATAAGATTGACACCTTAGCCAGGACGTGTGTGAAAGGCTGCTAACACAACTGAAGATGCAAAATTCGAGACAAAGAGAGGTTTATTACTTTCTCAGTTACATGGCTAACAGCAGTTTCTGAAAATGGGAAACAACCTGTCTCATGACAAAATTTAAGGTAGTTTTTAGTACCTTCAAAAATGGGACAGACCTTTTTTATTCTAAAAAACAGATTCATGGAGAAACTCAAAGAGCCTGGCATTTTATGCCTGCTTAAGGTGAATGGAAGGAGTTTAATAACCACAAATGTGAAGGCAAATACAGTATACATGGCTTTTGTTCTCAGTGTCTGGACTCAGTGAGCATCCAGAGAGATTTTCATTGAATAAATGTCTATGGGGGACATTTGGTGAAGAAAATGTACTTTTTGTCAAGCCTGATGACCTAAGTATCATCATTTATACTCACATTATGGAAGGAGAGAACTAATTGCCCTATGTACCCTCTGATCTCAACACACCATGGTATGTATGTTCCCTGCACATATACACACAGACACAGACACAGACACACACACACACACACACACACACACACACACACACACACACTAAATGTAATTAAAACTTATTCAAATGAAATAAATACTTCTCCAAATTATCCTGTCTATAGCAATGAAAACAGTTCTCAACTGTAGGATGTTCACTTAGAAGTCTTGGTTTAATCTTCATGGCTAAAACATATTACCGATTTAAATATCTCAAATTATGTTTTTAAAGTAAATTGTTCCTTTTAATCTGATACACAGAAAAGGTAAAAGTTACATAGATAATTCTTGTCTAAGATACGATCTCTTCTCTGATCAATAGAGAAGCCCTCAGGCCTGGCACTTTGGTCATAATTAACTAATTCTATAGATACATATTTACAACTCAGGTTGTATTTTACATTACAGGCCACTTGGCTAAATACTCACAGATTTCTGTAGATGTAGCCAACCATCTTATTAAATAAAAAACACAGAACCAATGCAAAGAAGAAAGCCAAGAGATCTGAGCTAAGAGCCTTACCCTGCAGCTAGCCTCTTAAGCCAAGAGACCTCTCCAAAAGAGACCTGCTTCCTGTGTGTTTGTCTTTATATAGTCTTTCTGTTCTGCCTTCTCATTGGTTGTAAACCCAAACACATGACTGCCTCGTCACTGCCTGGATGTAGAGACTTCCAGGTCTTCTATGGTTGGGATTGAGATTAAAGGCGTGTGTCTCCAATGCTGGCTGTATCCTTGAACACACAGAGATCTACTTAGCTCTGTCTACCAAATGCTGGGATTAAAGGCGTGCACCACCACCACCATGCTCTTGCTATGGCTCTAATAGCTCTGACACCCAGGCAACTTTATTTATTAACATACAATTAAAATCACATTTCAGTACAAATAAAATACCACCACATTTCCCCTTTTCTATTTTAATAAAAAGAAAAAGGTTATAACTAACAAAAGAAAAACTATATACAAAAGTACAATAACTATATACAATATATACAAGTAATAAATACCTAAACAATGTCTAGTCCATTTTTATTTGACAAATTCAGAGAAAATAATTTCTATCTATCCTATTTTGGTAAGTTCAAAATGTATCCTAATTAATCTTCAACTATAACTAACTAACCTTCAACTATAACTAACTGATCTTCAACTATAACTAACTAATCTTCAACTCCCCCAGAGACCCAAGAAGGAAATAATATTAGCTAACAAAATAAAAACAGAAAGTGCATGCAAGCAACTTCCAAAAAATTTGTGAGTTGACAGAAACAGCCAGCTGCCTGGACAGTTACCTGAGGTTTCTCCGCAGTGCTGGGACATCATCTTCAGCCTATAGGCTTAGTGTATCTGACAGACTCATTTGTGAAGTAGGATGTACACAAGGTCAACAGTTCAACCTCACATTGGGTGAGAGCAGTCCATGTACCAGAAACACCTGAATTCCACTAGTGTCATGTCATGATTCAGGATTTTAAATTCTGGAAATTGTTGATTTTTTTTTAATTCAGCTGTCCATTCTTCTTGGCTGTGTATATATGGCTTCATCTCAGCATCCCGTTCTTCTCCACATCCCTCTATCAAATGCCAGTCTACTATTGAGAGGCGTGAGCTTAGTTACTCTTCAAGAATAACTGTTTCAGCTGCTGTTCCATTGCACATCAGAAGCCATCGGCCCAAGCCTGTTCAGCTGCCTTCAAAGAAAAGGGCACTGTACCTTTTCCAAATTGTGAAGGCCACTTCAGGGATGGTGCCATATTGTCCTGGTCTCAGAAGATGCCTTTTGATAAAGCCATAACCACACTTGTTTTGGCAAGAATCAGTAGTCCTTTGTTTCATGTCCTGTCTGTCCATTTTGTTCTGTTGATTCGAGGATACTTTGTTGTCCAGTGGCTAACTTTTGCCACAATGAAAGTTAACTCCATATGCAGTTTCTTCAATGCCCATATTTTCTCTGAAGTAGATTTGTACTGTCAGGAGCCGACATGTCTCAAAAAAGAAAAATTTTCTAAGTTATTAAAACATTTTAAGTGCCATATTCTGTAGATCTCTGAAGGATTTGAAGATGACCTGTCTAAAATATATCTGCTCAATTTTTAAAACATATCTAATATGACTACAAGTTCTATTGCAATGTCTAACTACTAACTTTCATTTCTTTATATCCTAATAGTTGGTAATAATAACATTCAAGGATCAGAAAATTGCATTTTTAAATGAACAGTATAAGTACAATTAGAAATATACATATAGCATTTTCTAACAATATCAATTTCAATATATATAATTTATATACAATATAAAACAATTCAATCCAATGTAAAGTACTTAAAACTAGTAATTGTCTTTTTCTTCTTTTCTTTTCTTTCTTTCTCTTATTTTTAAAACAAGAACTTTAAATCTAATCTCCTTTGCTTAGCCTTTTTCCTAACCCTTGACAACAACTTGTAACCAACCACCCTAAACAATGAAAATTATCCCAGACCCAAAACCCATTAAAAAGACCAAAAAACCACCCGCCCCACAGATTTCACTTTGAGAATCTGTGACATTACTCTAACATCATAGTATAAATAGCATACTACATCATAAGTAGTTTCGGGGTCCCCCAACATGTACCCTCCATTAATTCTCACCCTTCCCTTGAAACAGTGATACAAACCTTTCCATGGTTTTCCATTTCTAGAAGGTCAGAAGGTCAGAGTCACACAGCATCAGTTTTCAGTTACTGTCTCATTTTGGTTCCTCTCTTTTTCATGGTTTGGTAACTATTATTGTATATAGTGTTGATTTATCCATTCACCTAATAAAGAACACCTTAATAACTTCAAAGTTTGGATAAATATGGATAAATTTATTATAAGCATCTGTTGTTTCAAATAATTTTAACACATCCTGAAGAGTGTGATTGTTTGATGCCATGGTAAAAGTATGTCTAGTTTTGTAAGAAACTGCCAAACAGTTTTCTAAATTAGCTATACCATCCTGTCATTCCCATCAGAGATGTCTGAAGGTTCCAGTTGCTCTCATCCTTACTTCCATGCGGTGCCAGTGTTTTGGACTTGGGCCACTCTGGAAAGCATGTGGTGGTATTTCAGTGTCACTGAGTCTGCATTTCTACAATGACATATCATATGGAACATCTTTACACATATTTATCTACCAGCTGCATATATTTTTTTGCAAAATGCCTGCTTAGAACTTTGGCACTTTTGACATTCCCGTGTTTGTTGTGTATGTCTTTTATATGAATTCTTCTATACACCAGTGTATATTAGAATGGCCTCCAGAGCCACAATCACCTGCTCGCCTTAGCTTTCTGAGTGTTATGATTACAGGCATAAACCACCAGGCCTGGTTTTGGTGCATTTATCTGCAGGTTGTGTTGTATTTATTTATTTGCATTGGTTAACAGTCCATTATCAATTTGTGTCTTGAAAATATTTTCATCTTCCCCTTTAAACTTGTTATTGTCTTTTATAAGCAAGAAAATTTGTAAGTTTTGTCCAGCATATTAACTTTTTCCCTCATGAATTACACCTTCTGTACTCAATCTGAAGGATATTTGCAATGCTTAAATTTGCCTGTTTTCCTTTAGTTTGTCTTTGCAGTTTCCAGAGCATTTTTGTCTAAAATTAAAGTATATGATCTGCTTTGAATTAACTTACATGAAGGGGATAAATTTTGTGACTAGATTCATGCTGTTGCATGTTCCAGTGGAGTGTGTGTGTGTGTGTGTGTGTGTGTGTGTGTGTGTGTGTGTGTGTGTAAAGGGGGTTTTGAAATAATGATAGCCAAATCCCTTCATTCTAGACCCTGTCTTCTATCTTTTTCATGGCATTGGGCCTGCCCTAAAGCCTCTGGTGAAGCCCAAGATGGTCAAAAAAGCATCAAGAAGTTTGTGTGGCACCAGTCACACCAATACATCAAAATTAAGTCACTGTTAGAACCCAGATGTATCATCAACAGGGTGTGGAGAAATTCTACGACCCAGACCTGACAACCAGCATGGGTTGTGGAGCAACAAGAAAACCAAGCACACGCTGCCCAGTGGCTTCTGGAAATTCCTGGTCCATATGTCAAGGAGCTGGAAGTGCTGTTGATGTGAAATAAATCTTTCTGTGCTGAAGATGCTTTCTCCAAGAACCTCAAAGTTACCATAGAAAGAAGCACTGCTGACCCTCAGAGTCACCAACCCCAGCACCAGACTGTGCAGTATAAGATATGAGTAGATGGATCACATGCATGTTTTATTTGTGCTTAAACAAAAGCACAAAAACTTTTAAAAAAACTGGCAGATATTCTGCTTAGTTATGAGTTTTGTTCTTTTAATTCATGTTTTAATTTGCAAATGGTGGTTGAAGATTTGAGAAACTTGTCAATCAGATATTTTATTTTGTCTGGTTTGGGTACTAAGCTAATGTTTTATTCACAGAGTGATTTAAGAAAACATGTTTTCTTTTATGTCACCTCCAAGGCTGTTCTACCAAATATGCCTGGCTATCTTCCATAACCATAAAATTAGAAGTGTTTAATCACTTCAAATGTTATGATGTCTCATCTCTACTTAAAAATCAGTTCTTTTGTCTTTATCTTAATTTCACATCATGTTTTCTCTATTTACCATAAAATCTCATATTTATACCTTCACTCTATCTGATTGTCATATATTATTTTCTTTCTTCTGTGCAGTGGAGAAAACATTTTCCACAATAATTTAATATTTTAGTGAAACTGGTCGTTAAACTCTGTTCACTTTTATCCACCAAATGAGATTTATGATTCCACTCACTTCTGAAGATGATCTTTAGGCTTACATCTCATTACTCAATCAAGTGCACCTTGTTGAGGTCCAGACCATGAAGTTCAGTATAGTAAATAATATCACACTTTAACGAAATTATAGGTTTGGACTCTCAAACTAGATATCTTAGAATCACATCCCCTCATACAGTACTGTTAATTTCCTACCTGTTGATGTTTTAAAAGCTCAGTTTTCTAAATGATCACACGGTCTGTGAGTCATATATCCATTTTGATTAAACTGAGTTATGTTTTATGATATTGTTGTGTCATGATATTGTGACTAAGATTCTGTACATGAGCTTCTGTTTTTTTTTGTTTTTTCTGAGAGATACCTAGAGGAAGAACAGTGCAAAACTCATTTAAATTTCTCAGGGTCCAGTTCTACAGGGTTATAAAATTAAGGGACTGGGAGACTTGCTACTAAATTTATAAAACTTAACCTCAACTAACTAATCAGTGGTACCTGATGAGAAATCTCATCATATTTAATAGTATCATTATTGTTATTGAACGGAAGAGTACTTAAAATTTGTGTATGTCAAGCACAGCTTTAAATATTTAGTTTATCTGATTTAATAATTGGAAATAAAATAAATTAAGGACTATGTTTCCCCCTTTGTTATAGCATTTTATAATTTTGTCTCCAGAATTAGTTAACCTGACAAAATTTATAGCTACTATCCATGGAGCCAAAATTCATGAACTAGCTTTTCATGTAAATTAACATTTATAACTAGCTCACCAAAATGCATTTCTTAAGTAACTTATTTGTTCTTTCACATTGCCAATACTGAAGGAAGTCACCTAACAAATTTGATTGTGTTGTAGCATAAAGTCAAGCCAACATTCCTGAATTCATTGTATTAAAATTCTAAGCTTTACTAATAAAAATAGCAATCATTAATATTTATAAACACCATACCTTACAGTCTTAAAATGGAAACATTGGGAATGGTTATTGATATTTAAATAAACCTATGTAATGAGGAAAATTTAGATAGACTGAGAGAAACCAAGAGGAACTGTGGCCATGAGTAGTGTACTTATTCAAGTAGATGATCAGACCCACATCTGGCTCTCTGTGGAACAAAATTACTGATATTAATAAAGTTACTAATATTAATCTGGTTTCATCAGAATTCCCCAATTTTGTGTCTGCCATGGTCACATTCACTATAGACAGAGATATTCAGCCAATGAAATGTTTTATTTCAAGACCAAAAGTGAAAGAATGATAGGTGAGATCCTGTCATTGCTTTGAACACTAGATTGGAGCACAGACTTCACAATATACCTACAACCATTTCCTGATAATGGAACTCCTAACTGCTAATTTTAACTGAATTCGATTGTCAGCCTTGAGTGAATAGGGCATAGGGTGGAAACACTAGCAATGGGACAGGTATAGCCTTTCTGTGTTTTAAAACTTTCCTATACTAATAAGTTATTTTGATGAACTGATACAAACCACAATCAACTGGGAAGAGTAAATGCCAACTGAAGAACTGCCTCCCTCAGATTGGCCAGTGGACATGTCTGTGTGGCATTATGTTAATTGCCAGTTGAGAAGAGGGTCCAGCTGACTGTGGGCTGTGTCATTTTTAGACAAGTGAGCCTGAGTTGATTAACAAAAGTAGTTGTGTGACCCAGAGGAAACATGCCAGTAATCAATTTTCCTCTAAGATATTTTCTTCAGGTTCTACCTCTGGATTTCTGTCTTAGGTTTCTGCACTGATGTTCTTCAGTGATGAATCAAATCCCTGGAAATGTAAAGTAAAATGAACCCCTTCCTCTCAGAGCTGCTTTTGGTCTTAGTGTTTATTGCAGGAACGAAAGGTAAGCCAGGACAAAAATTGTTGCCATGAGTAGTGTTGTGACAGACCTCACACTTTTAATTTTGTGGTGATTGTGGTGGCTTTTGAAACTTTCAACTGGAAAAGCCATCAGTGCTGAGTTTAATGAGCTTCTCTATAGGAAGAAAGGGTGCTGAAAGAAATGCAGTTGATGACGGCATGCTTGGAAGTTCCAGAGGGAAATTTGAGAGTCTCTTAAAGACTCCATTAGGGCTGTTCATGTGATATATTTGAATTAATACTCTGTGGAAGTGAAAACTTTGCTTTGCTGGGTCAAAAGAAGATGGCTAGCTAGAGCAGAAAATTCAGCTGTGATTAAAAAAGACTAGTATGACTGGATAAAAATTTTCTTGGAAGTGTTTCCTCAAGGTCAGCTGTGGTCCAGCGGGTGACCATGACTTCACAGGAAGTTGGCAACAGAAATTGGAAGATAATGTGTAAGACTGCCCCCACATGGTATTAAAAGCATGAAGGAGTCATGGAGAGAAGGTGAGGATTGGAAGCATTTGCCTGGTTCAGAGTCCCTGAAGAGAAGCCAGAGGCCATGGGTAAAGACTCAACCTCAGTTGCAGTGGAGGCACCAGGATATTGGAGAGGCCGGGAACCTGGGATGACCAACAATAACAGAGGCAGCTGAGGAGCGGAACCTATTTGAGAAAAACAACGTGTGCTGCAAGATACAGAACTATAGAAGTGGAGCTCCTCAAATACTTTAGAGTCAAGAGGCTCATGAATGAGTCCAAGATGTCATAAACTAGGTTGTTTACACAGTTGAAGTTTCGTTTTGTTTTGATCTAATTGGTAACTTTGTTCTGGCTCCTGCCTCTTGGAATAAGAAAAGTCCATTTTTATTTCAGATTTTATAGGCACACACAGTTAAGAGACTGTATTTTTTTTAAAGAATTTGACTTTTAAAGTGTTGAACATTTTCAAGGTTCCCAGAGTCTTTTACGTTTGCTTTATTTTTTATATCATGATGTTGACATGAATCTTAGGGGCAAATAGGAATGGCAAGTTATGGTTTAATAATGACGTGTATGAATGTCAAGTTGACATGTTGTCAATTGTACTACTTACATTTTGTCAATGTTAAAAAAAAGGAAACAAAAAAACCTAGGGTCATGTGCATGTGGGAAGAGTAAACACCAAAGAAGACTTACCTCTATCACATTGGTTGGTGGACATGTGTGAGGGGCATTTTCTTAATTGCTAAGTGATGTGGGGTGGGCAGTCTCTCTGTTGATGGTATCAGTCCTAGGTAGTTGGGGCTGGGATGTATAGGAAAAGTACTTGAGTAAGCCATACTGAGCAAGCCAGTGAGCAGTGCTCCTCCATTTGATTTTATTTCAAATCCCTACCTTGAGTTTCTACATGGGCCTTCCTAGAGGATGGATTATAACTTCTAAAGGCAAGAAAAATTCTTACTCTTCACATTGGTTTTGGCCAGCATTTTATCAGAGCAGTAGAAACCATACCAGGACACTCTCTATGTTTCAGTTTCTGTACTTTTACAGATGAAGTTATAGCTGAGATTATGTTTCAGTATTGGAGTGCTTACCTAGTATGTACAAGGCCCAGTCTCCAGTACTGAGCAAAGAAGAATATAAAGAAAAAGTAATGTGCAGGATGACAATACTAAATTTAAAGTTATGGAAAATTAAATAAGCTCATATTAAGAATATAAATAGCTATTTCCTTGCTTTGTAGCATAATTTAAAATGTACTATTTATTATTTGTATTAAGCATTATAGCATTGATTATAGAATCTTACCAGATTTTATGTATGCTATAGTATATTGCTGAACTTGATAATGGATAATTATATTATTTAATATATTGTTAGCTGCTCTTATAAACACAGTATCCCTTCAAACTTTAACACAGGTGCTTTCTTGTTAGATTTTGGAAAATAAAGACATATGTAGGGTACTACATATGCTCCAGTAATGTGTGGGATTGAGTTTTGATGACTGACTTGCACCTTTTTGGCTGCTGTGCTGTGTGTAGACTAGGGCAGAAGAGTAACCTTTCAAGAAACAGCATCACATCTTCTCAAAAAAAAAAAAAAAGAAAGAAACATTCTAAAATGAGAAACCATAAACCATTCAAACGTGAGTGTTTCCTATTGTCTTCATTGCTATTGCATGCATTAACCAACCACTGAGGTCTTGGGGACTCTATTGTGAATTCCATATTTGTTAGATCTTGGATATTAAATGGTAAAAACAATTTCGTTATGACCAAAGCTAAATATCAATGGTGATACTATTTGATCTTGTTCTATAAGGGTTAGATGGGTGAGAATACATGCAACTGGTGGCATTTTATTTGTACTATTGTGGTTTCTTTCATACATATATATATATATGTATATATATATATGTATATATACATATATGCATATATATAATTCTCTATAATTCTCACAAGATTTTTAAATCAAAGGTGAAGTAAACTGATTTAGTCTGGAAGAACTTGCTCATTGTAGAGTAGATGGTACAACCTGTGAAACAGTCTTTGTTGTAGTGTCTCATCTTTCAGCTAACCAGCAAGGTAATTATGAAGATAAGAAAATGATCACTATACAGACAATTGATTGGTGGTACTCTCAATATCCATGGAGGGTTAAAATTAATGTTGTTTTTCTTGCATGTCTAGAAATGAAATGAGAGCCCATCTTCTCATTTGTCTCAACTCCTACTCACTGCAAACACATTTTACTAAATATTTCAAGTCAATTGAGACGGTCCCATTCTTTCTTGGCTGGAGGATATAGGGAAGTGAGGACATAAGTAAATAGAACGGGATCCTCTTCCACTGTGTCAGAGTAGACAGGAAGAATATCAGTCTGATGAAAAAAAAAAAAAAACAGGTTGTTCTGTAAACCTTGAGAGTAATTACAGAATTTTATCATAGTTGATTAGACTGTGATAAAATGTATAGTTCAGTAGATGTGGTCATATATTCTGGAAATTACCAGCACCCATTTATATGGAACCTGTACTACTTGTTTTAATTAACTGAAATCATCTGCTTGGAATTATGTTCTCAATGTAGCTCACATTTCAATCTCCATAAATTCTCTGCTTCACTCTGTAGAATGCAAATGGGTCTGCTGTCAACTCACGGAATATCTAACGGCATCAAGCAATGGCAAGGTATGGAGTGCTTCCCAATCACACATCCGTGGGAAACGTTATATTAACAAGATTTGCCATGATGATTTAAACCAAAACAAACAAATATGTGCATTAACACTGAATTTGCCACCTCTTCCTCCCTAAATACTGTTATTTGCATCTTAGATGGCTGACTTGACCAAAGAAAATTATATTTTGTCTATATGTATATGAAAATAATACTTGATTATCTTTTATAAAATTTTAAGTGAAATCAGTAGTATTACCATTAAAATACTGAATATTTTACAATAAAGTCTCAGATGTGTTTATTAAGAAAATAATATTAGTATATGCATATTTTGCTATACTAACCTAGTGACAATCTTGTACTTTATATTATTTCTTCCTTAAGAAGCAGAAATAAACTGTTGTAGAAGTGGTTCAATCAGTAAAATGCTTGCCTTAAAACCATGGGGAACGAAAGACAATCTCCAGTACATCCTTCCCACCCTGACACATTCACACAAGAGTCAGAGTACTAGTGGTGTGTACTTGCAATCTCAATGTTAGGGCAGAGAGAAAAAGATCCTTGAGACTCAAGGGTCAGCCAACTTAGGTGACTTGGAAAGCTCTGAGTCAATATGTGTGCGTGTGTGTGTGTGTGTGTGTGTGTGTGTGTGTGTGTGTGTGTGTGTGTTTCACATGTACATGCAGGAACACGAAACAGAGATCCATGTAACCATGAACATACACAAATACCTACACATACACACAAAGTTGAAATTAAATGTACCATATTCTCATCATTTAAATGTTAAATGACAAGTATATTATATTATGTTATATTGGCAAGTGTATTATATTTGAGATGCGAATTGGAATTATAAAGTACTTTAAGGATTGCATGATATTGAGCCTTCGGAAGACTCTACTGGAATAAAGTAAGCCAGTATGCTAAAGTTTCAAAATACCTTTAAAGTTTTAGTGAGTAAAGCTTACAGTAGGTGGGTTACAAAGTAGTTATTTGCTGTTTATTGTGTTCCCTGTCTACCAGATATGTAATGAAGTTACTACATTGAAAGTTTTATTGTTTTTAATTTTTCAAACAAAGTAAAATATCAAAACTTAATAGTCAGATACCTAACTGTCTCTGAAACATAGTCTGATTTTATTATGACTGTATCCTTTCCATGGGTAATTCTTTGTAAACAGTAGGTACTTAACAAATATTATTGGTTAGTTATGCAATTAAATTAGTAGTACACATTCTTGTCCCTTGTGCTTTTGGCAAACAGACTAAGAGAACACAATGAGCTAATTTTATCACATGGGTGAACACAGAGAGTGTTTAATTCGGTCCAATGTTCTTTCCAAATGGTTTAATATTTCCTTGAATTGAGTTTCTTCCTATGCTCAAGCAGAAAGAGATTCTCTCTGGGAATAAAGTGCTCATCCATGTGATGAAAATTAACTCCTTCAGAGCTCCAGGGAGTTAATGGTAAATTATTTCTTCTATGGTACAAAAGTGAATCAGATAGCGAATTGATTGTGCCCTGGAGTATAACCCAATGCAAACTACATTTGTTTAATGTCGTGGGAAGACAGTTGTATACATTCTTCCTTGACAGTCATCTTGGTATACTCTGCTCTTTGTTTTCCCCTCATGTGGCTTACATTTTCGCATGTTCATGTAATGAAAAGTGTGAATTTATTTAGAAAAACTACTGATACCTATCATAGCATTTCCATCTGTCTTGCTGGTTCAGCTCTGACATTTTTCCAGCCTCAAAATCCTCCTGAAAAACTCAGGCAGTGTAATGGCTTGAAACCAACCATGGTGGTCTCATCTTACTTTTAAATAGGTGGTAGAAATGTGCCTACAGGACCACTATGACAGATCAGATGTGGGAATTCTGTTGAGGTTAGTTCTTTGTGAGATTTTACTAACTGATAAATCAGGATAGAAGTTATTTATTGTTTTATTTTTTTTTCTACCACAAGATACCTGTATCTCTAGTTGTGGCCCATCTTATCACCCTAAGCAGAAACAGACTGACTATGCAGTCAAGAATGAAGATCTTGGACTATAGATGTGGTTGTATATATGTCCTTAACTCTCTGATAGTGCCAATTTCTATCTGTAAACTTAAATCGTGACTAATAGGAGGAATATGTGACAATGTGAGGAATGTTCTGGCATACTTTAAAAGCAAATACACTTTATTGTTTATTGAACTTGAGGAAGAATTTTTAGATAAGTGCAGACAGATAAAAAACTTGCTCAGATCCTATCTTACACCATAGGGAATAATTACATGAAAAAAATAAAAAATGATTTGATTTTACCTAAACAAGATTGTATAAAAAGACTTGCTTGCCACCTAAAGGCTTTCAACAATGAACATGTTTCTTCTACAATCCCTCAAAAAACCTTGTGGGAAATTATTTAGTATTTCTATTATTTCATTAATTTAGAGCTCCCACATGAAGTCCAATTTACTTTTTTAAATTGAAGAATATATTTATTTCTAATGAATGAAAAGGTTGAATAAGGGATTAAAAGTTCCTCAATCCCAAGGAAGAACAATTTCAATTGCAAAACATAGTAGAAATTTTTATTAGGCCTTACGAATGAGAGAAGATGAAAAATCTCTACAATGGAGTCTCATGAAGAAATAGTGACTTTATTGTCTCTACCTTGAAGAAAAGTATAAACAAGGTGGTGCATCACAATATAAATACACACATTGATTTATGTATGAATAAACTTATCTTATATGGTGAAGAAATCAATGGAGAATATTTTAAAAGACAGAAAACTATGTGCATGGATACTTCTATAGAGAGATCATTTTACATTTCAGTAGCACTTGAGGAAATAATGCATACTCTCAATAGTTATTTAAACATCGTGAGTTAATTTTAAGAAATACTCCCCAGTTAATATCAGATGGGACTAATATCACACTGACATTTCAAATTGAGAAAAGCACATTTCAATTCCTAAAAAGAGTGAAACATTTGTCAGAACATCTGGTCATTTCAGATGAAAAATATGAAAGGTTTACCATGTATTTTATATTAAAAGTCACAGACAATTTGTGGGAGGAAACAAAAGAATGACTTGTCTGCTTTTACAAACTTAGTTTCACTTAAATAATTAGTTGTGACTTGTGCATGTTTTCAGTTTGCATTAGTGTCAACAGAATTGCCCAGGAAAATGTGAAGTTACTAAAGTTATTCTAAACAGTTATAAAAAATGAATAGCATTCACAATTTACTTTTATCTATTTAGAAAAAATAAATATGTATGTATTGTGTTTTCTCCTTAAAATAAAACATTTTTATCTTTCATTGCCCCTGGCTGTGTGAACTACTAATATATTTGGAAGAGAATTTGCATAATGATGTTGAAAAGCTTAATAGCAATGATGATTTTAATCTATATGAAATGTCTATGATATATGAAAAGCTTCTTTTTATTGTCAGAAAGTATTATTAGGGCAGACAATCTAATCAATATGATCATAGTAATACATGAGTAGCTGATTCTTAATGGTTCGCATTTCACAAATTCCTATGATGAATTGGCCAGTGACTCTTTGGAGATGAATTGCTTTAAAAATAAAGTCCATTGTGATGATTTGTCTTCAAATTGGTCTTCTTAAATTTGTTGCATCTGTTTTAGTTATAAGCATTTTAGCTACGATCCTGCAAAAAGATGTCTGCAGAGAATTTTGCTTTTTTTAATCCTGTTTGTGATCTGTCATAATCATTTCCTCATCCTACATTTCTGGATAACTAATAAGGAGAGAAGAAAGAGTTGAGAGTTCTTTGACATGATTTTCCATCATTATACAAATCTATAATATATATGTAACATCAGACTCTCATATCTTGATGATATATGTAGAGTCTGATAATTTGATATTAATTAAAATAATTAATCAAATAATTTAATGTGAAAAATGCTAATTTCCTTCTTCAATAATTTATGTCATAGGCTTTTGTACGTGCATTCCTTTAAAATGCATCTTCTGAGGAAACTATGTCTTCTACTTACATCTGTAACTAACTCTTTATTAGTTGCAGAAATCATTCTGTTCCCGACTTTAGTTTGGTCATGTACAAAATGAATATGAAGAATGATATAAAATAAATGAGTCCATATATGTATAGTGACTAGCACAACATTATACACACAGAGACACATAAAATACACTAAGTACTTATATATTTTTAATTATGCAACATTTCTAGTTTTTGATGAATAAATTCTACTTATTCACTCAGAATGTGTGTCTTTTGTGTTTTAAAGTATCGCTGAAGTCTTTTGTGTCATCTGTGTGCTCCAGAACTGACTGAGTTAATGACTATATTATTACATGTAAGTGGTGCATGTCTATGTACATTCATTTATGGTTTTAAACACAAATAGCTCTAACACAACCTCAGACTTACTTTCAACATCTTCAATCAGGTTTGCTAAGACTAAGTGCATCCGTGATTGGAAACTCTTAGACTACAGGGATAAAATAGTGTTTCTAGACATTGCTGGACCACAGTACTCTGTTGATGGAAGTTTCTCCAGTTCTTCCTGTACCCCAGGTCCAGATAAATAAATCTCTTCTACCCATGGCCCCCGCAACTACTTACAAAATAATTACTCAGAGGCTTATATTAATTAAAAACTGTATGGCCTATGGCTTCAGCTTTTGGCTAGCTAACTCTTTTACCTTAAATTAATCCATTCCTATTAATCTGTACATTACCACGTGGTTGTGGAGTTACCAGTCTGCTGACATCTTTTTGCTCCTTCGGCGGTGGGCTCGTGTCTCTCCTAACTCCACTCTTCTCTCTGTATCTCTGCTTGGCTTTCCCACCTGGCTGTAAGCTTTCTTGCCATAGGCAAAAACAGCTTTATTTATTATCCAATGAGAGTCATACATATTCACAGCATACAGAAAGACATCTCACAGCCAGCACTCACAAAGTCCAGAACCTATGATTGCCTGCAGAGGTCAAGGCAGTCAACGTTCAGCATAGATGATAGACTCAGCCTTCAAAATTAGATGGAGCTATTGACAATTCATAGATATGAGGGGAGGAGGAGTCAGTTATCTTGAGTGGTGTCTTCCCTGGAAGGCTGACCATGATCCAGAGCATGTCAGCCATATCCATGCAACATCAATTGAACTATGGTTAATAATAATAATAATAATTTTAAAAAGTGTATAAAGTTAGGAATGGTAGGGTGTGAGGGTGCATGTGAAAGGAGTTAAGGTGAAGAGTGGTGGTAAATATGACATAAATAGCACTGTATATGTGCATGTGAAATGAATTTAGTAAACTCACATAAATAGTATATCTTTTCCTTATATTTATTTAAATGCACTGTGGAATATCTTACGGAAGACTTGTTTTTTATGAGCGTAGTACTTAGATATTTTTAATATAAAATGTAGATATGACTTTAAGTGATTGACACAGAACTTCTGAGCGAAGTTGCTCTAGAACCTGAGATCATTGTAGTGTCTACTGGTTGTTCCTACTTCACAACATTAAGACAACTGTGGTCATAAAGGAAGCTCCATGAAGCATCAATGAATGCTTCATGAGTCATTTGAAATGAAGGTTCCCTGGCTATCTTCTCTCATGCTATGACACTTCTATGATTCTTCCCTGATATTTCACTTGAGATTATGTTTCATTTCAAAAAGAAGTTAAGTGTCCCTGGAAAATATGTCTTATAGATATTACAGGAGAAATAGCACTGAGCAAATATAATTGCATTAGTGAAATAATAACTTTAAGAGATAAGCCACTTCCATTGAAATTGACAGAGAGATTCCTACAGTGAATATTTACAACCTATACATTAATTTGGACACTACGGTCTTTTATGGTTTATAAGGATAACTATAGTTGTATCTTCTTGTGAGGCCACAAGCCCACAAATAATGACTTATTATCAATTATGAAGACTTGGCCTTAGTTTAGGCTTTTTTTAAAAAACTAGCTCTTATAACTTAATTAACATGTTTCTATTAAGCTGCGTTCTATCACATGACTCATTTAGCTTTCCTCAGTCCTGTATGTCCCAGTTGTCGTCTCCCACACTGCTAAATCTGTCCTTCTGAATTCCTCTCTCTGCTTGGAAGTCTCACCAATTCTCTCCTGCCTAGCTATTGGCCATTCAGCTTTTTGTTTCACAAATCACAACACATCTTTACACAGTGTACAAATATCCCACAACTCTTTTGCTTACATACAAAATATATAAATACAACTCAAAAAAAGTTACTTCTAAGACTTACCTGCCATGTTAAAAAACAGTCCCTAGTGCTTTGGTACATGTCTAGAAGATTCTAGTGTTTTGGAGGAGTTTAGTATTTTATTCATATTTTTGAATGAATTCACAAATGAACTTTTGTAAACTTATCCACAAATACACATTTAAGGCAAATAAAATATGATTTCAGATTGAAATTGATAACATGAATGTTTTCCAACTACATCTGACTGTTGCTTAAATTGAGATAAAAATATCAGAATTGTTTCTAGTTTCCTATATAGGACAAATCAAACTGTTTTATTTTTTGTTAGTAGAATTTTCTCTGCATTTACCCCAACAGGAGGTGTTAAACACCATTCAAAGTTTACCTGAATATCTACTTAATCATATTTTTGCAGTGGTATTTGCTCCACCCATGACTTTGGGCTATAGGGCCCAAAGGAGGTGGTTCTTCTTGACGTTGTTTGTGACATCTTAAAAGAAAAAGGAGAAGGATCACTAGCCTCTTCTCCCTGCTGCCTGCTTCCTGGTGTGCTCGAACACCGGGTGGGAATTGAACCCAGTTCCTCTGGAACATCAGTCAGTGCTCTTAAACACTGAGCCATCTCTCTCCTCTCAACTTTCCTTTTTGATTAGACAGAAAAGGGAAGTGCTGTGGGCTGTCTTTCTGTACGCTATGAATATGTGTTTCTCTGATTGATTGATTGATAAATAAAGCTGCATTGGCCTATGGCCGTGCAGGATAAGTTTAGGTGGTAAATTCAAAGTGAAGGCAGGAGGAAGAAGAGTAGAGTCGCTGAGACACCAGCCTGCTGCGGAAGGAGCAATGAGATGCCAGCAGACTGGTAACACCTTGGCCACGTGGCAGCATATAGATAAATAGAAATGGGCTGAGTTAAGTTATAAGAGCTAGCAAGCAAGAAGCCTGACCCATACATACAGTTTGTAAGTAATGTAAGACTCTGTGTTTACTTGGGACCAAGTAGCTGTGGGACCAGGCAGGACATAGGAAAACTTCATAGAAAAACTACATATTTTAATTTATAATTATAGTTGATTTTAGTAAACACAATACAAAGTGTGTCCATGTCCATCATGTTCATTACCAGGTCTCATGAGAAATGGAATGCTGTGTTGATGATCACAGTTCTCAATGTGCTTCACCTAATCACAATGCACACAGGGCTGAGACATGACATATCAGTTAAGATCACTTGCTCCTATTTTTAAGAATCAGGTTTGGTTCCAACACTGTATCCCATAACTATTTGCTTCTTTATTCCCTGGAGATTTGATGTTCTCTTCTGGACTCCATGAGTACAGGGGACACACAATATACATTCATATATGCAAGCAAATTGTTCATACACATAAATAAACAAGTAAATCTTTATAAGTATACAGAATATATCTGTTAATATTATTAGTGGGGATAAAAAGAGTATGCATAGAGCAATACCTAGACATAGTGATTTCATATACGTGTGTGTGTGTGTGTGTGTGTATGTGTGTGTGTGTGTGTGTGTGTGTGTATTTCTGGGACCTATTTTTGTATTTTCCTTAGGTAAATGTAAGATGATATTTAAGAGCCTGCGTTCTTCAGGTGACTATGAAATAGGTGGACTCTGAGCCACACTTTAACAACTGTCACTTTCACCCGTCAAACTACTTCCTTATGGATATAGAGTTAGAAAGATATATTGATAGGAATCATGGTGCATCACTATAAACTGACCCTTAAATTGTAGACAAATTTCTAAATAGTCTTATTAAATAAGAAACACAAAGCCAAATACAGGGGTAATAGCTGAAGAGATCAGAGAAATAACAAATAGTCACAACTAGCATTAACTTACCACCATGCAGTAGCTCCCTCAGAGAGTTTCTTCCCATCTAACCTGTGTTTTTATTGCCTTCCTGTTCTGCCTTCTCATTGGCTCTAAGCCCAGCCACATCACTTCCTGGTCACTGCCTGTCTATAAAGATCTCTAGGTCTCTATGTTTGGTACTGGGATTAAAGGTGTGTGTCACCACGCTTGGCTGTGTCCTTGACCACACAGAGACTCTGCTGCCAAATGATCAAATTGAGGGTGTGTGCTACCACCACCTGAATTCTGTTTATGGCTTCCTATGTGACCTTGCTATGTGACCTCTGATCTCCAGGTAAACTTTATTAACATACAAATAAAATCACATTTCAGTGCCATTAAAATATCACCACCTTAAATCTACCAGTATTTGACAGATTTTCAGTTTAGGAGACTGTAAGATCTAGTTCATCACATACAGGCTGGCAAAGCAGTGTTTGTGTTCATTCCAGAATGTGGCATATATTACCTGGCTATCCATGGGCAAATTATTTAAACTTCATTCATTTCCGGTTCTCCATTAGCTGAATAAATATAATGTTTTGACTTAATGAATAAAGTACCATGTCTATTTCACAAATGAAATGTTGGAAACAGCTCTGAGTACATGGTAAGTGTTACATTCTCATTATGATGAATACTTTCTCACTCACATGTAGACCTGCTTGCCACTTGCTTACATATTTTATATTTAAGGTATTGAAGAAAATAATTTGGTCTGCTTCACTCAGAGCTCTTAAAATCTGGGTGTGTAGGTAAATAATTGAAAAAAATTAGATACACCCTAATTGGTTGTCAATTTCTTTGGAGTAAATGAATTTCTCCTCAAAGCCTTTACTTGTTAAGTAGTTTCACTAAGCAAATGTGCATACTTTTTCAGTTATTATACTTTTTAAACTATTATATTCAATTTTCCCTTGTAATAGCACTGGCTGGTGAGTCAGTTAAGTTTAATATAAAAATTTTCTCTAGTTCTAGGCTCTCAGATGAACAATCTTCTTTCTATACTTTTAGAATATAAAAGAGTAGGACAAACTGTAATCTTGTCAAGCTTTATCTCAAGTTTAAGTAGTATTCAATCATTGTACACTCTTGTTTTGATACTGTTCATTCTACTGAGACATAAAGGAGAATTGATAGTAATAGGGAAACATAACTGCAGCAGAAATGGCATTGTGACACTATTTAAGGTTGGGTAAAGAAAAATAACTGATTTCTAGACCAAGTACCATTATAGGGAATGTAGAGATCCACTGAGGTTTCCTAGTGAGAACTTAAATCAGGGTCCAATAATCTGACCTTGCTTTACCCAGCAGGTCTGCATAAGGGGATGATTTCACCACAGGAGTGGTCACCAGGTGTTTGGAAGGGTCTACACTTGGCTGTTCAGTGTGCTTTGATCTAGCAAGGGAGAAGTCTTTTGCCCTGCCCCTTAGCATTGTTATAAAAAGCCCTTTTGAACAAACAGAAAAGGCCATTGTGTATTGACCCACGACCTCCCAAAGCTATCCTGTGTTTCTGTCTTTCTCCTCTTCGATATTTTTCTATCTAGTATTTTCTTATCCCTCTCTCCTCCTCATAAGAACCCTTGAAAAGGTGGGAGCAGGCCTCCCACCAGGCAGTCTTTATTTGTCCTGTCTGCCAGCTCTCAAATCATGACACAGGGACTTACTATTTATGATGAAAGCTCAGTCAATAGCTTAGACTTGTTCATAAGTAGTTCTGTTTTTTTTTTCAATTAAGAAATTTTCTGTTCATTTTACATACCAAACACAGGTGACCCTCTCCTCCCTCCTCCCACCTCCCAGCCTTCCATACCATTCCACCACCCCCTCATTCCCACCTCCTCCAAGTCAAAGACTCCCATGGGGAGTCAACAGAGCCTGGTACATTCAGTTGAGGCAAGTCCAAGCCCCTGCCCTGACCCAAGGCTGTTGTAAGGTGTCCCCATAGGCACTGGGCACCAAAACACCACATACGCAGCAGGGATGGATCCTGATCACACTGCCAGGGGCTCCTTAAGCAGGTCAAGCCATAAACTGTCTCATCTATGCAGAGTCCTAGTCCAGTCCCATGGAGGCTCCACAGCTATTGGTCCAGAGTTCATGAGTTCCCCCTAGTTTGGTTCAGTTGTCTCTGTATGTTTTCCCATGATGATCTTGATGCACCTTGCTCATAGAATCCCTCTTCTCTCTCTTCAGCTGGACTCCATATATATAAGTTACCCCAAAAATTCTACCAGGGAACTCCTACAGCTGATAAACACCTTCAGCAATGTGAAAGGATACAAGATTAACTAAAAGAAATCAGTAGCCCTCCTATATACAAATGATAAATGGGCTGAGAAAGAAATCAGAGAAATATCACCCTTTACAATAGCCACAAATAATATAAAATACCTTAGGGTAATGCTAACTAAGCAAGTGAAAGAGCTGTATGACAAGAACTTTAAGTCTCTGAAGAAAGAAATTGAAGAAGATATCAGCAAATGGAAAGATCTCCCATGCTCATGCATAGGTAGGATTAATATACTAAAAATGGCAATCTTACCAAAAGCAATCTACAGATTCAATGCAACCCCCATCAAAATCCCAACACAATTCTTCACAGACCTGGAAAGAACAATACTCAACTTCATATGGAAAAAACAAAAAACCCAGGATAGCTAAAACAATCCTGTACAATAAAGCCATCTATGTAGGCATCACCTCCCTTGACCTCAAGCTCTACTATAGAGCTATAGTAATAAAAACACCTTGGTATTGGCACAAAAACCAACATGTGGACCAATGGAATCGAACTGAAGTCCCTGACATTAATTCACACACATATGAATACGTGATTTTTTAAAGGAATCAAAACTGTACAATGAAAAAAAAAGCATCTTCAACAAATGGATCTGGCATAACTGGATGTCAACATGTAGAAGATTGCAAATAGATCTATATCTATCACCATGCACAAAACTAAAGTCCAAGTGGATCAAAGACCTCAACATAAACCCAGTTACATGAACTTGAGAGAAGAGAAAGTAGGAAGTAGTGTTGAATGCATTGGCACAGGAGACCAGTTCCTAAATATAACACCAGTAGCACAGACACTGAGAATAACAATAAATGGACCTCCTGAAAGTGAGAAGCTTTTGTATGGCGAAGGCATGGTCAATAAGACAAAATGACAGCCTATAGAATGGGAAAATATCTTCACCAACCCCACATCTGACAGAGGTCTGATCTCCAAAATATATAAAGAATTCAAGAAACTCGACATCAAAATACAGAACAATACATTTAAAATATGGGCTACAGTGCTGAACAGAGAATTCTCAACAGAAGAATCTCAAATGGCCAAAAGTCATTTAAGTAATTGCTGAACATCCTTAGTCATCAGGGAAATGCAAATCAAAACAGACTCTGAGATACCATCTTACACCTGTCAGAATGGTCACAATCAAAAACACCAATGACAGCTTATGTTGGAAAGGATGCGGAGCAATGGGAACACTCCTCCACTGTTGGTGGAAGTGCAGACTTGTACAGGCGCTTTGAAAATCAGTGTAGCAGTTTCTTAGAAAATTGGGAATCAATCTTCCTCAAGACCCAACTATGCCACTCTTGGGCATATACCCAAGGAACGTTCAATTATACCACAAGGACACATGCTCAACTATGCTCATAGCAGCATTATTTGTAAAAGCCAGAACCTGGAAACAACCTAGATGCCCCTCAACTGAAGAATGGGTAAAGAAAATGTGGTACATATACACAATGGAGTATTACTCAGCAGTAAAAAAAAAAAAAAAAAAAAAACAATGACATCATGAAATTTGCAAGCAAATGGATGGAACTAGAAAATATCCTGAGTGAGGTAACCAAGACTCAGAAGGACAAACACAGTATGTATTCACTCATAAGTGGATACTCAATGTAAAGCAAAGGATTACCAGACTACAACCCACAGCTCCAGAGAAGCTAACTAACAAGGAGACCCCTAAGAGGGACACATGGATAACCCTGGGAAGGAGAAATAGATGAGATCTCCATGAGCAAACTGGCTGTGAAGTGGGGCAATGGAGGGTAGTTGATGGGGGATGAGAACATAAGGGAACGGGATGGTCGAGCTGGAACAGGGACAGAGTGGGAAAGCAAGGAAAGAGATACCATGACAGGGAGACATTAAAGGAACAGGGACAAACAGGGTGCTAGGGAAGTTCACAGGAATACACAAGAATGACCTCACCTTAGACTACTAGCAATAGTAGAGAAGGTGCCCGAACTGACCTTCCCCTGTAATCAGATTGGTGAATATCCTAACTGTCATCATAGAGCCTCCATCCAGTAACTGATGCAAATAGATGCAGAAATCCACAACCAAGTACCAGACCTAGCTCCAGGAGTCCATTCATAAGTAATCCTTATAATTTAAAGTGACATATTTCTATTAATTTAATAATTAATTAATTTAATTTAATTTAAATTTAATTTCTTGTTTCTGGCTTTATTACCTCATCTCTGTATTACCCATCCTGCTTCCTTTCCATCTGGCTGGTGATTCTGCCTTCTTCTTCCCAACATTCTCCCTGCCCCAATGATCCTGCCTAGCAATTGGCCTTCAGCTTTTTATTAAACCAATATGAGTGACACATCTTCACAGTGTACAAAAAGATTATTCCACCACATACCACTTACCCTACTGATTTTTGACTGAAGCCATATAATTCCCACAAAACAATTTACTTTATTATTCTTCAAATTAATATAATTAGTATAATTACTGGGTCAGTTGGGAAAATAGACTGTATTGGTGGGTGGACTGAATAATTTTAGCAATCAACTATTTGTTTATTGAGTTCTAACTGTGTGCCACACCGTAATATCAGACTTTAATATACAGATATGAACAAAATACACTAAAATTGCTGAGGTAGGGCACATTTATTCAAAACAGGAGAGAAAAATTAATGAACAAAATATTTTTGGAATATCACAGCGTATTAAGAATATCATTATTGCCGGGCGGTGGTGATGCACGCCTTTAATCCCAGCACTCAGGAGGCAGAATCAGGCAGATCACTGTGAGTTCGAGGCCAGACTGGGCTACCAAGTGAGTTCCAGGAAAGGCGGAAAGCTACACAGAGAAATCCTGTCTCGAAAAACCAAAAAAAAAAAAAAAGAATAGAATATCATTTTCTGTCCTTTGGAAATTGGAAGTGGAGAAGTTCATATGGAAAGCCAGAGTGGTGATTGTGGTAGGGGAATGTAGCTAGAAGTGTCCTTGCTGAAATTCTCATAATAAATAAGAATGTTGGGCATATTCAGCACTTCCAATTTGCATGCACAAATAACTGAGGACATTTATATAATGCTTTCTATCTTGAATCAAGCCATGTACTGCCAAAGTCACATTAGAAATAGGAAAAGCAGACATTTCCTTTCCAAATGCCACTATTGTAATCTCACAATTCAGACCTGTCTTGAGCAATTGAGCAAGTTGGATGTATGTCTGAAAGACTGTCTAATCTATAGCAAATATGCTAAAACTAAATCTACATATGGTATTATGTCAATATGCTTGAGCCACCATGGTAAGTAATTTCATCAAGTCCATTTGGATAATTTGCAGTCAGTGGATCCAAAAAGGAGGCAAGAATGCTCAGAGTCGTATAGGGAAACAGTTGAGGCTTCAGCTCTTCCAAGAGTGATATAAGCCAGAGCCTGCCTGACTATATGATGTTGTCTCCATGGAGTAATCTTGATCAGCAAATGAAGAGCCTGCTCACTTCCTTGTCCATGTTGAATTTTGGTAATGAATCATGACAATTTCTGCCACAGAATCACAATGACTCAAAATCTTAAAGTAGCCTTCTGGGCAGCCAATCCCAATCAAGCTGAGATGGCTTTTAAGATAGAACACAAAATGTCTTCAGTCGATAGAGATTAAAAGCTCTTTTAAAAAATTGATTCTCCTTGCAAGTCCCTTACTGTTCACCTCCCTGTAGACAGGGGATGATCCTCCAAGTGGGCAAGGATATGATTCCACTCCCCAATTTCCATAACAGTCTGGAACCATGCTGCCAGACCATCTGGTAGCTTTTCAGCCATTAACATAGAATTGTTATTTGCTAAGGATGTGCCTCAGTCTTCATATATCTGTGTAGTAACTCCAAGCAACACATGGTAGATCCAAGGCTTCTTAAAAGGCAGTGACCTAAAAACATGATACCAATGCATTTCGTGAGGTGGTTTCAAGTTAGAGCATTAAAAAAGAACGCACTGAGCGAAGTACTTAGCAAGTGGCATGCAGCATCCACTTCTAAGCTTTCCAGTTTTACCCCCAAGGCCAGTCTGCATTTCCTGTAGATTTAGTTACTTCCCCAACTTATCTATAGAACTCTGTCTAGTGTTAAAACAAGAGTATGTTTACTTCTCCTGAAAGTGAGCTATTTCTCCACCCAATAAGAAGACCCTGTGTTATTCCAGTTTGGCTCATACCTTGACTATGAAAAATTTCAGATGGAATTTTATCAGTTGCAGTAAAAATCTCTTCCATGTTTTGTAATTCAGCATACACCATTCTTACTGGCTATTTACTGTTTGGATTTTGATAATTGGACAATATTATATGGTGAATATGAGTTTCTCTTCAGACATCTCTGAGAGCCTGGGAAGACATGAATATTAAAAATTAATGATTGAATAGAAGCTTTACTTTGTGAGAGCCTACAATGTATGTGTGGTGTTGTTTCTTGTCTCTTTACTATACATTGCCCAGCTGTAGAGGGCAAATACTGTTGCATTTAGCTATACTTTCAGTGACATGGAGTATAAGCTCAGCCTCTACCCTGATACTCTCTCACTCCTTACAGGTGTATGTTCAAAAAAAAAAGAAAGAAAGGAAGAAAGGAAGGAAGAAAGAAAAATAGTAAAAACATTACTAGGTAAATCAAATCTTCTGCACAAAATTCCCTGTCTCAATATCTGCATTCGGGAACTCTAAGCTAAGACGATACTTGAAGCAGATTTCTTCCTTTTGTTAGCTAAGACAACAATTTCCCAATTATGCCTCTAAACATGATATTGAAGAATTATTACTGATGGAGAATGGGATGACATTTTTTCTTATAGAGTATGCTGTTTTACCTAATAATACTGTGGATCTCTGAAATGTTTAATTTACCTATGATTCACATTGTTTATAAATATTTCAAGACAACAAACAAACTATATGGCGATGTTCTGCATGTAAAAAGCCCACTTCCTGGTATCAACTTCTGACTTAGTTACTTTACTGTTACAATGATAAAACACCATGACTCAGACAACTCATGAAGGAAAGTATTTAATTGGCTTATCATCCCAGAGAATTGGAGCCATGGCATGGCTGCAGAATGAAGGCATGGCTGCAAGAAGAGCTGAGAACACTGCTTGAATGAAAAGCAGGAGGCAGAAGCACGCTGAAAACGGTATTATATTGTTTTGTTAGGATGCCAAAGCCAGAGTAGAAGTCCCTGGGTGTGAGTAAAATAAATAAGAATTTTGAACATAAAAAAAAAACTATCCTATTATTTAATAAGGTGTGTATGTCAGAACAATATATTCATCTTTGTAGTAGGAAAACAGTGTAAATTTAAGAAATTCAACCTTTGTTTACATATGTAGTACTAAAGCAAGCTTTAAAGTGACAGCCTTCTCCTTAGCCAACATTTCCAGCCGGTAAGTTAGTGTTCCTCCTGTGTGACCTTTGCATGTTTTACTAAAGTGTGGCATTAAGCAAAGTTACTTAAAATGAATAGTGAATAGTCAAAAGTAGCAGAAAACTGATGTTCCCATTCTCCACTGTGAGAAAACACTATAAATATAAAGTTACTTCTAATTGTAAACATATCATTAGTATATTTAATATGTGAATCAATGTATATTCTATGAATGTGTTCATCAACACTGAAAGTTTTCCTTTATATTTTTAACCTTTTTATATAAAAGTTGGCCACCCAGGCAAAACTGTTAAAAACCTACTTATATAATTTTACACATGAAATTGAATTTAAATATTAAAGATATTGTTTAAATATTACATTAAACTTTTAACTTACCCTGATTACTTCAGCATACAATTCCTATGGCTGGCATGGTCAGTATGCCTCTTAATACAATGCAATATGTGTTCCCTATAGAAACATTTCAAATAATGTCTAATGATATTTATCTTTAAGCAATCTTAATGCAGAATAATTTTACACACTATTATTAAAGATTTTATGGTGAGATATAGCACCTATATAGAAAGATATATATGAAGAAAAGTTGATTAAAAAGCTTGTTTTAGAAGTTCAGAGAGAGAGAGTGTGAACAGGCCCATGTATGTATGATATACATGTGTAGGCCCTTTTGACTGTTGGCCCTTGCTTTGCACCTTGTTGGAGACAGAGTTTCTTGTTGTTCAAAGCTGCCTTCACCAGGCTAGGTAGCCCACAAACTTGCAGCCATTTGCCAGCAGCCGCCATCTACCTCGCAGTAGGAGCATACTTATATTACAGACTCTTGTGCTTCTGTGCAGGACTTCAAATCAGGGTCGTGAGTTCTGAGTTGTCAGGCTTGGCACAAGTCCTTTACCTACCCAATTTCTCGCCATGCACAGATGTCTTTTAAATAATCTGTTTTTTTTTTCATGTGTCCTTTCCTATTTCTATTCTCTTTCTTTTCTAGTAATAATTCTAATTCTAATTAAGCCTCTTCTTTTTGACCACTGTTTTCATATTTCATACAGCTAATATGTAAATATTATTTTGCCTAGTTTAAATTATTATATAATTTTATATAATAACTATAATTATGAAACTTTCTTTTAATCTTCACTCTGTTTTTGAATTTTACCACATAATAGCATGTACTGGCTGATACATTCAAATCTGTAAGCCTATGGGGACATTTTTCATTAAAACACCACAGTTACCCATGTTGTTGAGGTTTGTGTATGTTTAATAAATAACTCTTCAAATCATTTATTTATATACAATCCATGCACCAAACTTATTTTAATAGAGTAGGCACATATTAAGAAAGGCAATTTTTAAGATAGACTGTCAAACTAATAGATAGTGGGAACTTATGAATGACATTTTTTTAGAGTTACAGTTAAAATTTAGATAACGAAACTGCTAACTTCTTAATATTTAATTCATTTAGAATCTCAAACACATAGATTTTATGGCCATCTGTGGCTGTTTAATAAGTTGTACTCATCTGTACACTCATCATTGAGTTATTAGACTTTCTTAAGATTCTTTTTTGTTTATTTGTTTTTAATGTGCTTGTTTACATTACATTGACTCACTCTGCCTGGGAAGCTCTCTTCTGGTGTGTTCTATTCTGTCTTATTTTCCTCCTCACGTCTCCATTTCTCATCCTTCTGTTCTCTGTGGATGTCAGCTTTGGAGTTACCTCCACATCACCTCCCTCAATTGACAGTCAAATATCAGCCTCTGTTTCTCTCAGGATGATGTCTGAGAATCATGGCACACAGTCAAAAACTTGCTCAATTTATCTTTCAATTTATTTTCTACCATCGTCTCTCTGTATACTTGCCCTGTCCTTGAAAATGATGTTTAGGCAGCTGTTAGAAGGTGCTCTCTCTGCACTCGGTGCTTTTGTGAGAGGCAGATGTTCTCTTGGTCATAGTTTCGATCATGAAACCCATCTTCATCTTTTGTATCAATTGTGTGTTTTCTTTTTCTCAATATGCACAAAAGCCCATTAAACTAAAAGTTCCAGGCTTGATCTGTATTTAAGAGCAGTTTTAATATATGAAAATACTCTTTTCATTTTTTGAATTCTACTTTGTTCTTATATAGTGACGTTTTGTAATTTACCTGTAATTGCTAAACACTTGGACAGGAGGTGAAGAATTACAGAGTGAATGCATTTGTAATACAATCATATTATCTTGTGACTTGCTTGCTAGTTAGTTTATATTCCATAAATACATACTGGTTTCAAGACATTTACAAATAGATAAATGCTTCAGTAGTTTTTTGACAAAATGCTATATGGGTATATTATATTTTATTTAATTTCTGTAATTCCATGTAAGTACCAATTTTTTTCCACATTTTAACTATAAAATCTAGTATGAACACTGTTTATACATTTGCTTATTTTTCTCTTCCTAGAGGTATAATTTGTTTAAAAATTTAAAATTAAGTTTAGAATAGTAGTTAAAGCATTTATTTTTAAAGCTTAAAAACAATATTAAGAGAAAGTCATTTTTACACAACAAAATCACCACTTAGAATGTAATCTTAAGAAATATTAAATTAATCCTATCTCAACTATGTCAATAGCTTATGAGTGCTTATTTAACACTATGTTATATATTGTATAATACATAAGATAGAAGTTTTGAATCATTTTTTGTTTTGTTTTTCTCGTACTTTTTTATAGTCTTAAGAATTAATTGCCGGGCGGTGGTGGCACACGCCTTTAATCCCAGCACTCGGGAGGCAGAACCAGGCGGATCTCTGTGAGTTTGAGTCCAGCCTGGGCTACCAAGTGAGTCCCAGGAAAGGCGCAAAGCTACACAGAGAAACCCTGTCTCGAAAAACCAAAAAAAAAAAAAAAAGAAAAAGAATTAATCAGGAAACCAAAGGACAGTTTTTATGTGAATTATATTTCTTTTTATCTACTATATTAGATAGGAAAACTGAGAGGTTTTAAATTACTTATGTCTTAGGTTGTCAACTTGTGTCAGTGAATAATATTGCTTGCCACCAACCTTGGCATCCTGAATTTGATCCCTAGTATCCACATGGTAGAAGAGACAAGCAACATCTACAAATTGTTCTCTGAACTACATACTTATGCTGTGGTACACATGAACCCAATTACATATACAGAAATCAATCAATCAATCAATCAATTGAAAAATAAAATTAAATGTTACTTAACTATAATGTTATTAGTTTCATTAAATATTAACATGAATGAAATTAAAAATAAAACTTAATCTTCCAAAACAAAGAAAAACTAACATTCAGTGTCATTACATTATAGTTATCTGAATATCTATAATATTTATTTTAAAATAAGATATGCATTCCCATAACATCTCTACATTTGATTTTTTTTGTAAAAGGCTCCCTTTTGAAGTTGAATTAAGAAATCTTGCCATTTACTGGTAAGTAGTTGAGAAAAGGAAAAATATGCTTATAGCTTTCCTGGAAAATTGATGATGTCTTCAATAATGAGGATACCAACCTTAGCAAGTGATAATTTCTTAAGAGTTAAGCTGGTAAGTAGTTAAGCTGGTAACCTACACAAAACACATAATTTATAATGATTAATTTGTTCAATCCAATAGTTTGTCTTTATGTTGAACAGATTTGGAAGAGAATGCACTTGCCAGGTGAAAAGGATGACTTCACTTGGAAAGTCACTTAGGACTTCCCAAATGTTGATGAACTCCATTAAGCGATAAACAATAGCACTCCTAAGAAGACTCTTCAACATTAGTAAGCTGTCAAGCTCATTCTGGTTAATACAAAGGTCCTATATTATAACTGTTATTAAATCTCTCACATTTTAGCATTGGCAAAACAGTAATATTTATTGTATTTCCTGAAAGGTATAATCTCACTTTCAGGAATTTATTGGTCAAATTTTCAAGTCTGAGAAGTTATATTTTCTCATTGATTTCCTATAAAATTATATTTAAGAAACAGGGTTGGCTGTTTGAAACCTGGGGCTCGGCCTGGGAGGAGGGGACTGGACCTGCCTGGACTGAGTCTACCAGGTTGATCTCAGTCCTCCTCGGGGGAGGCTTTGCCCTGGAGGAGGTGGGAATGGGGGGTGGGCTGGGGGAAAGGGGAGAGGGGCGGGAGGGGGGAGAACAAGGGAATCCTTGGCTGATATGTAGAACCGAATTGTATTGTAAAAGAAAAGAAAAAGAAAAAAGAAATAGGTAGCTAGTATATTTTATAAATCAAAGAGCTGACCATGTTGTTCCTTATAAAAAGCACCATATTTAGGAATGTAAACTGTTTTGCATCACTGATCTCTAATTTAGTCACACAGACTATAAAAGGGATAATGCTGACCTGGCTGACACATGGGGGAGTTTACTAAAAGTGTGTGAAGGCTTGCTCAGAAGAGGAGATCAGGACAGTTGGAAAGGAGATTTAAGAATGAAAATCTGTGGTATTGTGTTCCCCAAAATATTGTGCATGCTAATAAACTTATCTGGGGTCAGAGACAGAACAACCGCAATATTAAACATAGAAGTTGGGCAGCGGTAGCACACGCCTTTAATCCTAGCATTCCTGAGGCAGAAATCCATCTGTTCAATGATACAGCCAAGCATGATGACTCACACCTTTAATCCCAGAAAGCAAGCCTTTAATCCCAGGGAGTGATAGCAAAAACAGAAAGATATATAAGGCGTGGAGACCAGAAACTAGAAGCATTTGGCTGGTCAAGTATTTGGCAGGTTAAGCATTCAGGCTTTTGAGCATCAATTCAGCTGAGACCCATTCTGGATGAGGACTCAGAGACCTCCAGTCTGAGGAAACAAGACCAACTGAGGATCCGGCAAGGTGAGATAGCTGTGGCTTGTTCTGGTTCTCTGGTCTTCCAGTTCACCCCAATACTTTGCTCAGGTTTGACTTTATTAATAAGAACTTTTAAGATTCATGCTACAAAAATCATTTATCATGGTCTCTTATTTCTTGTTCTCCCTCTCTGTTCTTGATCCAGCTGGGATCTCCCACTCCCCTAAGCTCTCATTCCCTTGAACCTTGCCCTTCATTACCCCCACTCATGTCCAGGTTGTTCATGTAGATCTTATCCATTTCTTCGTCATTGGGCAATCCCTGTGTCTTTCTTAGGATCCTGTTTTCTAGGTAGCCTCCCTAGAGTTGTGAGTAGCAGTCTAGTCATCTTTGTTTTACATCTAGTATCCTCCTATGAGTGAGTACATACCATGTTTGTCTTTCTGAGTCTGGGTTACCTCACTCAGGATGATTTTTTTCTAGATCCATCCATTTGCCTGCAAACCTCATGAAGTCATTGGTTTTCTCTGCTGAGTAGTATTCCATTGTGTATATGCACCACATTTTATTTATCCATTCTTCAGTTGGAAGGGCATCTAGGTTGTTTCCAGGTTCTGGCTATTACAAACAATGCTGATATGAACATAGCTGAGCAAGTGCCCTTGTGGTATGATTGAGCATTCCTTGGGTATATGCCCAAGAGTGGTAGAGCTGGATCTTGGGGGAGATTGATTCCCAATTTTCTGAGAAAGCGCCATATTGATTTCCAAAGTGGTTGTACAAGTTTGCATTCCCACCAGCAGTGGAGAAGAGTTCCCCTAGCTCCACGTCCTCTCCAGCATAAGCTGTCTTCAGTGTTTTTGATCTTAGCCATTCTGACACCTGTAAGATGGTATCTCAGAGTCAGTTTGATTTGCATTTCCCTGATGATTAAGGATGTTGAGCAATTCCTTAAATGTCTTTCAGCCATTTGAGCTTCCTCTTTTGAGAATTCTCTGTTTAGTTCTATAGCCCATTTCTTAATTGGACTGTTGGGCGTTTTGATGTCTAATTTCTTAAGTTCTTTATATATTCTGGATATCAGCCCTCTGTCAAATGTGGGGTTGGTGAAGACCTTTTCCCATTCTGTAGGCTGTCGCTTTGCCTTGTTGACCTTATCCTTTGCTCTACAAAAGCTTCTCAGTTTCAAGAGGTCCACGAGAATAGGAAGAAGCAATGTGCTAGAGAGGTCCACAGAAATCCACAAAGATTCCTCCACAACAGACTACTGGCAATGGGTGAGAGAAAGCCCGAACTGATCTACTCTGGTGATAGGATGGCCAAACACCCTAACTGTCACGCTAGAAATCTCATGCAATGACTGAGGGAGTGGGGACAAGAGAGGGCTTAGGCTTAGAATGAGAAAAGCAAAACGGCAAATTAAGTAATTGTATTTTAATTTAAAAAAATAAAAGATTAGAAATTAAGGTGTACTTACATGACTGGGTACCAGATTGTGTGGATCATGTAGCCAATGAGATCAGAAACTGGGACAGGTTTAGGAAGAACATTAATCATAGTAACATGATAGAAGTGAGAAGCAATTTTGCCTATAGATGAGTTGGGCATGTTTGTGAAATATCTTGGAGGAAATGCTATGTACACTTGGACATATGGGAAAATCTCTGCACATCTGTTGAATCCAAGTCTACAGAATGACTAACGGCAGCCATGAAAGGATACAGACTACAGGAGAATAGGAGTAGAACAAGTGTGAGGAGCATATAATTAATTAGCATGAGACTGTGTTGTGTGATACTTCACTTGCGTTCTGAAAAATAAAGCTTGCCTAGAGACCAGAGGACAGAGCTATCCACTAGTTAACCATAGGGGCCAGGCAGAGTTGGCACACACCTTTAATCCCAGCACTTGGGAGGAGAAATCAGGAAATCAGGAGTTCAAGGCCACCCTGCTCATGCCTTTGATCCTAGCACTAGAGAGGATCATGCCTGTGATCTCAGCATGTGGGAGGTTCACACCTTTAATCCCAGCACTAGGGAGGTGTCAACAGGAATATTAGGTGGGTAGAGAAAGGATCTCTCAGATTCAGTCTCAGGATTCCTAGAGATAGCACCCATTTGGTGTGAGATTTCACAGCGGTAAGAGTTCTCTGGTGGCTAGCTGCTCTGCTTCTCTGGTCTTTCAGTTTTCACCCCTAATATCTCATGCTTCATCTGGTACCCAATATGGCTCGAACCCATGACCCTCAGATTAAGTGTCTCATGCACTACTGACTGAGTGTTCTGTGTTGTATGATATTTTGCTTGTGTTCTGACAAATAAAGCTTGCTTGGAGATCAGAGAAGCAGAGCAGCTGGGGTATAGTGTGACTGTACAGTGTGAGCCACTTCCAGCCATGAGGAATGTGTCAAATCACTCAGAAGCAAGTACCTGAGTACACAGCGATTATTTTCTCACTGATTAAAGACTTCAGGAAAGGCATTTTTTTATAGAATATGGCTGCCCACTGGGTCATTCCCTTTTGAAAAATGGGGATGTTTTGGAATATGAAATGAAATGTGGACCCCATAAATGTGGACTCTGGACACATCTGTGAAAATGAACAAGTAGATTTCTTCTAGAACATCAAGAGACCCATATTTGTAACTTATATCAGAAGACATACATCAAACAATGAAAAGATGTAATTTAAATAACCAAAGAGAAAAGGAGAGGAAGGGTGATCACCCCACAAAATTACATGAAAATAAGGCAAGGTATAAGAGGAATATGGAGAAGCTAAAAGGCAGTCTTGACATAGCAGGTCACAGAGATTTGCTGGAGTATGTGTAGGTACGGGGACAGCCACACATTGAAAATGGATAAAAATCAAATATCACAACCTTATTAGAATCCCCTCCCTTACTCTGATTAGGATGTAAATTTACAAGAACTTTGCAACTAAAATTCTTAGTCTCAGGGAAGCATCCACTATGGGCAGTTTCTACAGTTTCATTAAAAAAGCTGGGAAGTTCAGCTATAATTTTGACCCCCACGCCCACTCTTCTTTTATGTCTGCTTCACTTACTTCTCCCTTTGTCATTTCTTTACCTTTTTATTTGATTATGTTTGAGCAAGTTATCTAAATGTACAGTCTGGCTTCAATTGGTTCTGAACTGCTTAGCTTCGACTAGTTTGGTGTATGTTTCAGTTTACAGAAGTGGGAAAAACTGAGGGCCAGGAAATTCAAGAAGAACATGATTTTAAAGATTTCCCCATCCTAGACTCAGGTAGCATGTGATCTCTTTTATTACAGAAACTCTTTTACAAACCTTCAAAATATTACGCCTGTCTGGGATACTTGGGTAGTTGATGAAACACCTTCTCTAACCTCTAAGCCAATATCCACTGGAATGTTCCTTCATGCTAACAACGATATTTTTCATTTTTACATTGTAAATAAACATGTGTTTGAACAAGATAGTTTAGCTAACATATTTTTAATTATTGATTACTATTTTAAAAATTCTTTGTTTCATTAAAATATGATATCTATATAACAGTTTACTAAAAATATGACAGTTCTAAATGATTTAAAGTTAAGTAACTGGCTTTAATTAAAAATAATTTTAACTGTGTTTTTTTTTAACTCTTTGGGGCCCTGTCACCCAGCTCCTAAATAAATATATATATGGAGATTTATTCTTACTTATGAATGCATGGCCATAGCTTAGCTTGTTTCTAGCCAGCTTTTCGTAACTTAAATTATCCCATCTACCTCTTGCCTCTGGGCTTTTACCTTTCTCTATTCTATATACTTCTCTTTTCTTCTTACTCCATGGCTGGCTATGTGGCTGGGTGGCTGGCTCCTAGCATCCTCCTCTCCTTCTCCTTTTCTTGTTCCTCCTCTTCTTTCTTTTTCTCCTTCTATTTATTCTCTCTGTGTGGCAGCCCTGCCTATCCCTCTCTTGCCTAGCTATGGGCTGTTTAGTTCTTTATTAATTGAGTGTTTTAGGCAGGCAAAGTAACACAGCTTCACGGAATTGAACAAATGCAACATAAAAGACTGCAACACATCTTTGCATTATTAAACAAATATCCACAGCATAAACAAATTTAATACATCTTAAACTAATATTCCATAACATTTAGCTGTTACAAAATCTACACAAGTGGATTTTTTCCTGGGAAACTGTGGCAGTAGAAATTAATATGGCTTAGACTAGCATAGTTCTGCATTGCTGACTTATTTCAAGTTGAAGAAAAAACAGTTTTATCTATCAGTGTTTTTTATTATCAAAACAAATGTCACCACTGTGAAGAAGCCAAGTAATGTCCTGATATTATGAAAATAGTTTTGACCTTGCAGATACTGCCAAGTGCCCTTGAGTTCCCAAGAACTTATGTAACACACTTTTAAGAGTGGCACTTATAAGAAAAGAAATGTTTGCAAAGGAAATAATTAGGGACAACAGTGACTTTTATGTTGACATTTCGAAAGTAACTTGTTGCTTTCTACTGTTCTTTACAAAGACAAATTTACTCTGCCTAGATAAAGTAAATGTTTTTATAACACTCTGGGGGTTCACATTTCTCAGAAAAGCTCGTGCAAGATTCAATGTCAGATCCCTAATAAACACCTGGCAGCTTGATGCAACCTCCTGTTTAGTTCAGCCCTATGCTTTCACATACCTTTGTCTACCTTGACTGAAGAGATAGTTCTTGTATTTAGAATAAGGACAGCTTGTACCTCAGCTAATAGGAAACATAATTCTGTCTTGATGTGTGACAACCTAGTAATTTGTTTTTTGGAACTTGCACTCAGCCAACACTTAATATATGGCACCAATTATTGAAGATGTGTTGAGTCAGATTTCCCCAGTGTTTGCATAATAATTAAGCAACTCTTGAAACTGGTGTTTATGTTTTGAGTTAAAATTTTAATATAGCTTCGAAGGATGCCTAATTTAGAATTGACTATTGGGAGACTCTGATTCAGTTTATTACTTAAATGGCAGAAGGGAGGGATGAACACACACAATAGAGTGAAAAAGGAGCAGTAGAGTGCTAAGGAAACAACAATGAACTTTTAATGGAAAGGCAGTTTACCCACTATAGAGTGCAATGACCGGTGAATATGAGATGCAGAGGATACTCCGCTGCTTACAGAGAGCTATACAAATACACACTTCGAGAGCTATAAACACCACTTCTGGGTACAGCTTCCTTTCCTATGTTCTATTCTCATGGCTAGCAAGCTTCAGTAATTTCTATTGCCAACTAAGACATGTAGACAACCTTGGAATTAAATGAAGGAAACATGCTTCATTTTGCTCAGTGTTAGAAAATGTTAAGAGTGTTGGTAAAATGCTCTCAAAATGGATCTAGTGATGATGCTTAGATGAGCAGAGCTTTATTTGGCATTCTGTTTCTAGAATAGACACAGAAAGCTAGCTACAACTTTATCAACACTATCTGCTCTGCACCCAGCATGGCGGCCTGTCCTTCATGTCATCAACATTATTTTTTTCCCAACAATAGCTGATGCCATGTTTTAAGAATGCCTGACAAAGTAAGTTCCTGATTGAGCGAGTTGTCATTTCAGCTATTGGCAATACTTGATGATTCTGGTGCTGGAAATAGCTCACTATTTATAACCTAGTCATTATCTCACACTGTAAATAACGATGCAGAATTCATTTCAATAAACATTGCCTGACTTTGTTCTTGAAATGAGGGAACATGTCTCTAGGAACAGCATTTCTGTGACCCTTGCTAGGAGGAGAGGTAAAAACTACACAAACTCAAAGGTCATTTGTGATACAAATGCAGGGTGTTTGTTGGCAAGGCAGAAGACTTTCTTTTCACCTAAATAAAGACTGCATTATGACAGCTTGAAAATGGCGAGAAAATCATTCCAATGAGAAGATGAACTTGAACAGTCACTTAAGTCTAATCATAGTGGTAATATGGTAATAAAGTCTGGAGTGCATCATGTGGTATAGAGAGGCATAGTAAAGAGTGAGGAAAGGCAGTAGAAACAAAACACAAAGAAAAACAGGGAGGTAACTTCACAACTCTCTGGTTGGTCTCTGTGCGTGTGTGCACAGGCATGTGTATGCATGTAGAGGCCAGAGGTCAATGAAGTCAACTTTCGATGTTATTCCTCAGGTACCGTTCACCTTGTTTAGCTAGAATGAGTCAGTCTCCCACAGAGGGCATAGTTTAATTGATTAGGCAAAGCTGACTGGCCAGTCAGTCCCAGGGTTCTGCCTATCTCTGTTTCCTCAGCACTGTAATTTAAACTCTGCGCCACACACCCATGTCCTAGGTGAGTGCTGTGAATCACACTGAAGTCCTCACACTAACAAACAGGACCATGTCCACAGCCCCTGTTGTCTCTCTTTGGACTCAGTCAATAGAATTTGTTCTCCTCCCATACGGTCAAGAAAAAAATCTGCAGAGTGGGGAAATTGCGACTAATCTATTTATAGACTCTTTATCAAATAAGAGAGGAGACAAAAGTTTTGAATATTGTTTTCAGTATATTTAGCAAACTTTGTGGTGGTTTTGTGTGTATGTGTGTTTTGTTTTGTTTCATTTTTAGATGTGAGTCACACACTGTCCTAGATACTAAGGAGGCAATAGTGAAGAATACAGAAAGTCTGTTTTACATGACATCACAGTTCATTTAGGGAAATAATAAACTAACTGTGGCAATAAAAAAATCATAAACTGTGACAAAATCTCTGAAAGAAAAATTAGGAGTATGATTATATATAATATCATGCATCCTTTATTTATATCAAGAAATCAAGCTATTATTTACATTAATCTCAAAAGTGAATACTAATTTCTAAATAAAATTTTATACATATAAGTATAGCTATCATACCTTCCATATATTTTTCCTAGTACAAATTGACATCATGATAATCTAGAAATAGTCTATACTGTGTTCATGCATGTGTTCGGTTCTTAGTGGTTGAACCTAAAGCTTCTCACATATGCTTGGCAACATGTCTACCACTGAGAGATTTCAACTTGAAAGTTTGTGTTTTCAGTTAATTTTCCTTCAAGTTATTTATTACCTAATTACTTTTTATCTAATTCTGTGGAGACAAAACTTCCCACCTTTTTACGTTATTATAGGAATCAAAATTTGTATGTCCACAGATGGAACTTTTCATAATAACTAATAATAAAAGCTATTACTACCTGTATTGGTCATTCAGGATAGTAAAAGCTATACCTCAGAGCACATATTTCTTGAATGGAAGCAGCTAAAATATTCCAGGTACTAACAGGCTGCTGACCACAGTGATGTTGTCTGGGACTAATCCTTGATCAAATGCTTTCCCTTCTAGTTCTCACCCCTCAATATTAAATTGGTCAGGCTGAGATAAATGGAGTATCAAATATCAACTATATTCGAGTCCTACTGGAACTGAGAACCATGATAGAGACTTCAACCAAATAGATTTTCAACTATCTGCAGACTCACTCCTCTAGACTTTAGGATGATACATTTAGGGCAAAATTTGGGTGAAAAAGTAGGCAAATGCTGCCAGGCCGCATGAAAGTTGGTCATTCTAACCTTTAATTTTTATTTAGATGTTAATAAACCCCCTACAGAAGAATGTTACCTTTGCCTCATAAAAAAAAGGCTTGACTTTGTTGACACCCATGGGAGGCCTGTGCCTTTCTGAACAGAAACAGAAGAGGAGTGGATGGAGGAGTGGGGAGGAGGAGAGGGGAAGTTATGGGGAGGAAGGAGAGGAGAGGAGGAAGAAGAAACTGTGGTCAGGATGTAAAATAAATAAATTAATTAAGTTAGGAAAAAAAGGAAAGCCTGAAACCTTTATAGTGTCTCACACCTATAATCCAAGCCCTCAGAAAATGAGACAGGAGGATATTCAAGGTATTGAACCTAATGGACTAGTGATACAAACTAATCATGAGCTGTCAAAGAAAAGACAAGGAAACACTAAATGCCATTTGCAAAATTAGCAACTTCATTTTATAACAGGTCTGCTCAAATTGACCTATATTTTATCATGTAAATCTTGCCTCCTCAAGTAGTTGAGTGAATGAAGGTGGCAAGGGCCTGGATTTTTACATCTACAGCTAAAGCAGGAGGACAAGGACTACTTACACCTTCTTAAATCCAAATTAAATTGGAATCATTTCATGATCTTACCACACTTGGAATAAGTTTCATCCTTAAGATATTCATATTAGACTCTCCTGCATTTACACAGAATCCAAGAGTCCAGGGGTCTCTTGAAAGGAAATGAGGATTTCTAATCAGAAGTCTAGTGAGCCTCTCTCTCAGCATGCCTACACAGATTTCCTTACAGACAATCCTTCCCCACACTTTGTTTAATTTTTATCCTCTTTTAATATCAGGAAGCTTCTACCTCTTGGCTTAGGAGAAGGACTTGCTTATTCACTGTGCCTGTCTAATTTTGCATTTCACAAGTACTTACTCTCCTGAAACATCTTAGAACATAGAGAGAAAAGAAAAAGAAAAACTCCTGTCACAATACCTCCCGGTTTCTGTTTTATATTTTCAGCATCCAAGGAGCACACATGACGAAGAAAGCTGAAAACCCTCTGCAGAATCTGAACCTTCACTAAGTGTACTTCAGGCCATCCTCTTAAGTCTGACTTTTGAGTTGCTTAAATATTTTATTGAAAATTTAACTTTAGAGCTATAAAGCTAGAAGGGAAGCATACAATAAAATCCACACGGTGGCATTTGACGGTACAAAGCATAAATGAAGTCAAGTGTGAAATCTGTAACTTCTCTCAGCTTATTTATGAAGCTCACTTACACTTCAGATAGGTCATTTTGAGTTGAGGTCTCTAGGAATTGTTTTCAAACTTCTTTCTGCATGGTACTAGAGTATATATATATATATATATATATATATATATATATATATATATATATATATATATGTATATGTATGTATGTATGTATGTATGTATGTATATGTATATATATACATATATATATAGAGAGAGAGAGTATGTGTATGTGTGTGTGAGAGAGATCTACTTACAGTGTTTTGAATGATTAAATGATGAAGCAGCACAATTCTTCAATAGAAACATCTGCTTCTTATTTCAATGCAAATGTATATTTCCTTTAAGTTCCCTATCCCCTAAGAAATCAGCTGATTTAATTAGATTCCTGTGGTCTGTCCAATCTCAGAGATACCAACAACCAGCAATAGAAACTAAACATTAATAGGATGGGTAGGCTGTAATTTGTAGTAGGGGCTTGCTGTATTATGGAACATCTCTTATTCAGCATTTATATTAATGCATAATTAAATAGCTGTCTCTTTAAAGCCTTTACTAATATCAAAGTCTTATCTCAAGAACACCTCATTTTCCCTATGAGAGAGAAAGAGAGTCCCTAAAGTATTCACTTTTAATGTAACTATTAAAAATGCAACACAGGGATGGAAAATGTGCCTAAATCGTTTAGTAACCTCTCTTGACATTTTCATCACATTTCCTATTACTAGAATCAAAATGGGAATAAGATTATTTAAGAATTTCAAAGGAAGCCCTCTGTGTCACTGTGTGTATTGTGATGTGCAGCATTTAATTTCATATTATTGAAGATATATTGCTTTTAAAAAGAAGAATAGAGACAACTTTGCACTGTTTTTCTCTGTGCCCACACCTTTAGGAATATTTGAGAACAGACTTCTCATAAGAAGCTGTAGAAGCTGAGAATCATGTTGAGAACATCTTCAAAAAACGTTCAAGCATCCAGCAGAAGACCAGTCCCATCATCAAGGTATCTTACATACAGGTAGGAGAATCACTTTAGAAAATTTGTCCTCTTTGACATGTTGTGATGTAGCTATGTAATTTAAAGAGTTCATGTACAGGAAGGGAATTCTAATTGTTATGCCCTTCTTAGAAGTAACCAAGTAACATTTTTATCTCTGACCACAGTTTTCCATGGTCTCCAACATCCATGGGCCCAAAGCCAAAGAATGCCATCACAGAATTTGTGCCGTGGCAGAGCCAAGCTTTGTGGTTTACATTATTATCTAATTTAAATCTTATGAAAGCCCTCTGATGGTAATGCTATTATAATAATTTTGACATGAGGCAAGACTTAATTAAACACATTTTTTTGCTGATGCTGGGATCAAGACAGTGTGGAAATTACTGAAGGACAGCAGTAAGTAACAAGAGATTAACTCTATGCTAAAGTACACATGCTGAGGAAGCAAAAAAAGAAAAAGGAAAAAAAAAAAGATTCATGAGTAAGTGCGTGCATCTCTGGGTGTGAGCACACATATAAGGCATTCTCACTTCATGTAAAGTTATTTATTCACAAATATTTATTCAATGTCTGCCAAGTGCCAGTCATTGTGCAAGTTGATAGAGATAAAGGAATTTGACAGACGTGAAGTATGCTAAGTGGAGTGCAAAAACTAAAGTAGAACTTGATTATTGTTCCGAGGTTAGGTGTGGGGAGGGGGAGCCGCTTTGTGTAGCCTTAGTCATATCATAAAATTATCATTACATTTACTTGTCAGGAACTTCTCAAGGGTTATTCGGCAAGTAATTGATGTCAGAACAGTCCTTTGTATTGTGGGGGAGAATCTAATCCTCTAGTAATGTGACTCTTGGGCCTTGCCCAAATCATCAGGCAAAGGCTCTTCCCTGCCCAGAAGCTGCAATTGCATGGGGAGTGGCTGAGAGAATGCCTATAGCCCAGTGGGCTCCTTCTCTTTTCCATATGTCATTTTTGTAATGGAGCTGTCAGCCAAGGTGATTTATCTTTGTATCGTGTGGTCCTTTAAGAATTTCTTTCTTGGATAATTGAATGTCACTCATCCAGGGAAGCTCCTACTTCCTGCATTAGAATATCAGGGGACGCATGGCAATCACAAGGCACAGGGCCACATATGGCACCACACATTACAAGAGCTGCTATAAGTCTGTTTCTGCTGCATAGAGGAGTGGAGCAGCCAAGCAGCTGGAGACCACTGAGGACAGCTGAACCTGCAGAAAATGCACAGCACTGCAAGACTATAAAGGTAAATGTTGAACATGCAAGAATGCTTATCTATACAGCATTCTTCTAGCTTGATATACTTTTGCCCAAACAAAATAAAACATAGGTAGTTTGTTATGGTGAAAATTACCTAGAAATTGTATTACTGTTGATAAACACTGTTCTGCTTCATATACTGCAGTATCTTTTGATGTTTGACATTCTCTTGAAGTTTAATTAGCTTCTGCATTAAAGTCTATACATTACTCAAAGGCAAATCTCAGATAAGAGAGTGCAATAAATCAGAAATTTGTAGATGGAATTGTGGTGGGGATTTTTTTCTCTCTCTGTGTGTGTGTGTGTGTGTGTGTGTGTGTGTGTGTGTGTGTGCACACGAGCATGCATTTGCATGTGTTCATATGTGGGAGGGTGCTGTGAGTATGCACATGAGTGGAATTCAGAGAACGAACTTGCCTCTTATTTTTGCCTGGAACTCACTAAGTATAGCAGGTTGGCTGGCCATCAGTGAAGGGCCACTAATCTCTCTAACTCTTCTTCCACAGTGTTGTGACTACAAACATGATCCTCCATGATTAACTTTTTACATGTAGGTTCTGGGTATCAAGCTCAAGTCCTCCTGATTGTGAAACAAGCACTAAATTGAGAATAATATGTGATCTATAAATAGAACAATAAGTATCATAAACTCCTAAATATGGGAGCAACCTGTTGGTATATTAGAAGTATGATGTTAAATAATATTAATAGCTAAATGTTCATAGCTCTTCAAACTGCAATCTAAATAAAACACAATACTGTACTAAAAGTAACAAACATATTTCTTATAATCATATAATGTTAGATACTTATTTTCCCTCATTTTTGTCATTTCTCTTTGTATAATACCCTTGCTTATTAACATATTCAAGTTTTTTATTATTTTTATGGAACAAATGTGGTGTGTAAGTTCTGGGGTGTCTATTCATTAACATCCTCCTGCTGTTCCCATTTATTAATGAAACAACCCATCACCCTCCCACCAGCAGACATTTAATTCCTTCCCAGAATCCATCTGCTTTTCATGAGCTTCCAAAGCTAAATTCCCTTACAAAATCAACTCTAACAAAGGCTCAATTCTGTGGGTCAATTAAATACCAAATCTAGCCATTTCCTAGTGTCTGGTGTTCAGAAAGTATTTGGAGCCTGTGATCATTGCTCACATCATTGAAAGCTGCTGACTAGTAAATGCAGGTGATTTGGGCCTGAAAACTTGACACTCAGTCAATTCTGATACTGACTTCTGGCAAATCGGCCCCTATCCTTCATTCTCCCTCTATCTTTCATTCCACAACTGCCTTCCTTTTCCTGTTACTAATCTTTTCTTTACTCTGCCTGTTTTCCTCCTTTTTATTTTCTTTTAATCAAATATTTCCTTTCCTCCCCCAATCCCTCATTGCTCCCTTTCTTCTTACCTTCTTCCAACTTAATAACAAATAAATGCTAATTTAGCCCCATTCATAGGCTACCAGTAACAATTCTGGGCAGTTTCTGTGACTCAAACTGAATCCATAGAATCTTCAAGGGAAGGGAAGGGGAGATGGCTCAGTCAGTATTGTGTTTGTTGCACAAGCATGAAAACCTGCTTTCACTTCTTCAGCAGCTGCGTAAGCCCCACAGGGTGGCTGAAAGTGGATCCCTTGAGTTTATTGGCCAGCAAGCTGAATCAATGACAGCCAGGTTAATATAGATCTAAAGTGAATGAAAAGGATACATAAAGCCAACTTCTAACCTACACACACACACACACACACACACACACACACACACACACACACACACGCATGCTCGCACACACAAAGAACGTTCAAGGTGGGGACTATTTATGTTTGGAGGCATGGAGTGTTTCCATTTCCAGTGTACAATTTCAGTATTGAGACTCTTTCAGAAACTGAAAGTATAAACCTGAATCTAGATGAAGTTCAAATGTATTTTAAATTTTTTAAGTTTTCTGTTCAATGTAGTATATTAGTTACTTTTAAGTTGCTGTGATAAAATACTGTTACTAAGGCAACTGAAAAAAAAAACACTTCTAGGCCTGGTGTAGCATGAATCTTAAAAGTTCTTATTAATAAAAACAAACCCAGGGCCAGGTATTGGGGTGAACGTTGAATGATCAGAGAAGCAGAACAAGCCACAGCTTCCTCACCTCGCCAATTCCTCAGCTGATCCTGTTTCCTCAGACTGGAAGGCTTTGAGTCCTCATCAGAATGAATCTCAGCTGAACTGTGCTGCTCAAAGCCTAAAAGCTTTACCAGCCAAATGCTTCTAGTTTCTGGTCTTCACACCTTAAATACCATTCTGCTTTCTGCCCTCACTTCCTGGTATTAAAGACTCACTTCTTGGGATTAAAGGCATGAGTCATGCCTGGCTGTTTCCAATGTGGCCTTGAACTCACAAAGATCCATGCCCCCAGAAGGCTAGGATTAAAGGTGTGAGTGCCACCATTTTCTGGCCTCTGTATCTAGTGGCTGTTCTGTTCTCTGACCAGAGATAAGTTTACTAGGGTGCACAATATTTTGGGGAACACAATACCACCACGTTTCCCCTTTTTTGTCTCTGATCTTCCAGCTTCACCCCAATAATTGGCACCAGGTTTGATTTTATTAATAAGACCTTCTCACAATTTATGCTACATCTGGTGCCCACTGTTTGTGGTATGAATTCATGAAAAAACTGCTTCCCTGTGGCCTTGTGGGCCTCAACTCAGGCCTGAGCTACACTTGACTGGTTGTGGTGGCGCACACCAGTAGGATTTACTGAAGGAGGGAGAGGCAGGAGGATCCTGAGTTTGAGGCCGGCCTAGGAGGCTTGGGAGAAGCTTCTGCCCAGGCCGAACCATAAACAATGGTGGGACCATGGAGGCAGAGGCTGCTGCTCCGAGTTGCTGGCTCCTTCTCATCATGTTGGTGACTGCGGTGATGCCGCTACCTGGGACAAAGGGTTTACTACTGCTAGTTCAGAGAACTGCCAGGACCATCGTGTTACAAGAAAGTATCCACAAAGGTCAGTTTGGAAAAGTTTGGTAAGACAAATGGTGGGAAGAAATTGCTGTGAAGATGTTCTCTTCTAGGGAAGAACATTCATGGTTCCGAGAGACAGACATTTATCAGACTGTGATTTCTCCAAACCACAGAGTAGGCACACACACACAAAAAAATCTGCAGGGAACCATGACCACGCCTAACAGCAACTTTGAAATTTTCAAAAAGATGACAGGATCCCACAATGATGATTCCACATGGACTATGGCAAAGCCATTAAGCTGATTAACACCACAGAAAGATTGGCTTTGGACTACAAACTGCTCAGGACAATTTTGAGATAACTAGCTGAGATGATCCAGCCTGACAGACTACTTGAACAAGGAGTTGAAGCAAACCCTGAATTTTCTCATTATGCAGCGACTGGACAAATGATACAGGACTTGACAAATGATACAGGACTTGACAATTAACCCAAAAATTTTCTTTTCAGCATTCCCTAAAGATGTCTTCACCCCCATAAAGCAGGAAGTAATTTTAAGAAAATGATGCCCACATTCCCAAGATGTGGGATGGGAGGTTTTGATTGTTTAATGAGTTATGGATATTCTCATTGTTTACGATGGATGGTAACAAGTTATTAATTGTTAATGGTCAGGAAAAAAGCTGAACAAGGAGATAAGATTCAGCTTTTGTTTAAAAAAAGAAAAAAGAGAATATAGATATGAGGTAGATCATTGAATCTACTCTGAGAAAAAAGATAAAGAAACAATAGGATAAATGGGTAGATCATTGAATCTACTCTAAAAAGAAAAAGGGAAAGATATAAAAATGACAAAAGGTAGATTATTGAATCTATTATAAAAAGAAAAAAAGAGAGAATATGGATATGACAAGATAAAAAGGGAGATTATTGAATCTACTTTTAAAAAGGAACTACTTATTTTACATAGGCTAAGTAACGAAACTTTTTGTCTGAGTTTATCAAATGTTACTGGACTGGATATTGTTAATATATATATAATGGAGTTTTTTGTCTGAATCTGTCAAATGTTAATGGAATAGACATCGTTAATGTAATTCTTGACTGTATATATTGTACATACTTATTGGATATAGTTTTTCTTGTATTAGTTATAAGCTTTCTTAAATTTTAGACAAAAAAAGGGGAAATGTGGTGGTATTGTGTTCCCCAAAATATTGTGTACCCTAATAAACTTATCTGGAGTCAGAGAACAGAGCAGCCACAATATTAAATGTAGAGGTTAGACAGAGGTAGCACACACCTTTAATCCTAGCATTCCAGAGGCAGAGATCCGCCTGGATCTCTGCGAGTTCAAGGCCACACTGGAAACACCCAAGCATGGTGACTCATGCCTTTAATCCCAAGAAGTGATGGCAGGAGGCAGAAAGGTATTTAAGGTGTGAGGACCCATTACTAGAGCTGGATAAGCTTTTAGGCTTTTGAGCAGCAGTTCAGCTGAGATTCATTCTGAATGAGGACTCAGAAGCTTCTAGTCTGAGGAAACAGGATCAGCTGAGGAATAGGTAAGGTGAGGTGGCTGTGGCTTGTTCTGCTTCTCTGATGATTCAGCGTTGACTCCAATATCTGGCCTTGGGTTTGTTTTTATTAATAAGACCTTTTAAGATTCATGCTACAGCCTGGCGTGTTCTGGAGGACAACTATAGCCACTCCCCCGGTATCTGGACTGGGGGCAGGAAGAAGCTCAACCAAGAGCCCCACTCAGTGCCTCTGAACCCAGGCAATCAGGCATCATAATGGTAAGTGAGTACAGGGTGGCGATATGGGAGAGAGAGAGAGAGAGACAGGCAGAATAAGTCATGTTCATGGGAGAGAGAAGCAGATTTGAAGAGGCAAAGACAGTGAGGAATGGGCTGACATAGATGCCCTACTGCCTCCCAAGGCCAGTCTAGGTCTGAGCTGCTGCCAAGGGCCATGACTTGCTCCATGACCCTGATGAAGTGATGAAGGTAGAGAAGATATGGCTGTACAGGGTTGGTCCCACCCCTCACCAGCTGAAGCACACAGGAGAGAGGGCTCTCTACACCTCACCTGGGCAGCCCAATAGAACTGACCCTGTTTGCAGGGGCATAGGCAAACTGCATAAGAATGGGAGCAGGTTGTGTCCCTCTTGTCTACCATATGATGGCTTTAATGAGGGAAAGATGAACTCCTCCTCTGCCCCTTGACACAGGAAGCAGGTGGAGGACCTGACCCAAGCCCCACCAGCTGCAGCAATCAGGAGAAGCACAGTAGAGTTGGCCCTATAGACAGGGATGTAGGTGAGCCAGCTCTCAGGGTATGATAGGGGCATAGCTGGCACTGCCTCCCTTGTCTGTGGTGTGGTGGTGGGGACAATGGAAAGATATCCTCCCTGCTTTCCCCATCGCCTGCAGTTGGTGAGGGAGCTGACCCCTTTACCAACTGCAACACTTGGGAAAGCTTGTCCTTTACCTTCTTTGCTCAGCATAGTGGAACTGACCCTGTTAACAAGAGCACAGATGAGTCAACCCTGAGAATGTGAGTATGGGAGACCTAGCCCCAACCCTCACCTGCCATATGTTGACACAGATGGGGGAGAGATACCCCTCATCAATGCCTGAGGCAGGAGGAAGAGCTGGCCTCAAGGTCATAAGAACAGGAGAGCTGTCCCTGTGTCCCACCAGCTATAACACCAGAACAGTCCCTGCACCTTTCCTAGGCAGCACAATAGATCCAACCCTGTTGGCAGACGTGAGGGGGAGCCAGTACCGAAGTTGTGAGCATGGGAGAGCTGTCCTCACTCCTCATCTGTCATATGGAGGTATGGGCATGGAAGAGATGCCACCCTTTACCCCTCACTCCTCACTGCCTATGACAGACAAGGGACCTGACCCTCTCCCTGCTTGCCTGCCTGCAGGATTCAGGAAAGTGGGTCCTGTTCTTCACCTGGGCAGCACAGTAGAGCTGACCCTGTTGGCAGAGAAACAGGTGAGATAGCCCTGAATGTGTGTAAGATAGCTTTCATGGTAAGATTTTCCCTTTCTTGCTTTTTCCCCCCTTTTTTTCTTTTATATTTTATTTTGTTTTGTTATGGAGGGATGGGGCAGGGGGATCAGGAGGAATGATGTGAAAGACATGAAGAATAAATAAAAAGAAAGTTTTAAAAAGAAAACCTTTAGTTGGACTTATGTTCCTAGAACTTAAGTTAGGGTCCATATTTTGGAGTGAAGGCACGAATACAGGAATACCTGAAAACTTACTTCTTAAACCACAAGCAAGAGCCATCAACAAATGTAAGAGAATTTGATCACGTACCATTCCTCTAACACTTTGTCCTGATCCAAGAAACTCCAGTTTCTTGTCACTGTTGCTGCACAGTGTTCAGGCTAGATGCCAAGCTCTGAGCTCTGCTTTCCTACAATACACAATTCATAACCATATTCCACAGTGATTCCCTCACAAGACAGTGTTTCTTATTCCTCAGAGCATTTCACTGGCTCCCTATTTATCTTAGAATAAAAACAGTGTTTCAGGTCCCATCTCCATTATCATTCCTTTATCCATATTCTCTCTATATCAGCCACCTAATTTCATGCTATTATTATTTTTCCTTTTTTAAAAAATATTGGATTTACTTGATATGCACACAAACGTAACTGTGATTATATATTGAGTACCATGTGGTGTTTTGCTACCTTGTGTAACATTAAAATCAGTACAAGCATACCTATCTGCACACACATTGATTATTTTCTTGTGTGGTAAAGCTGTAGCCAGAAGGTTTCTCTGGTCCTGCATAGCCCTGAGGTCCTGCAGCTGCTTATAAAATAATCACTCAGAGGCTTAATATTATTTACAGACTGTATGGCCTATGGCAGGCCTCTTGCTAGCTAGCTCTTATAACTTAAATTAACCCATTCCTATTAATCTATGTTTTGCTACTTGTTCAGTGGCTTTACTGGTCTGCTGGCCTGCTGCTCTTTGGGCAGCAGGCTGGCGTATCCCCTACCTCTGCCTTTCTCTTTCCTGTCTTTCTCCTTGGATTTCCCGCCTGCCTCTAAGCTTCCTTGCCATAGGTCAAAGCAGCTTGTTTATTAACCAAGAGGAACAACATATATTCACAATGTACAGAAAGACATCCCCCAGCATGAAACCACTCAAAACTTTTCTTCTATCTTCTTAAGTTATATGTATTATTACCCTTAGCCACCCTAGTGACTGATAGCTCAGAGCTCCTTGCACTTCTTCAATAATAACTCAGTGGCCTGTGGATGTACCTTTGCCCATGCCCCACTCCAAATAATAAAATGTCCTTGTCCTTTCATAAGTCTAAATGCATTTCCACAAATATTGACATGGTCTCTGTCCCTCTCTTTACTCTATTCACAGCTTTGTTCAAAGAAGAGAGTCCAAAGTATATATTGGCTAAGAAATTGAAACCAAGAGCCAGTAAATACAAATAGAGATGGCAGCAGGGCTACTGTCCAGCTTTGTGCATCCTGGACAAGCGCTTGATTTTAATTTCCCCATTTCATTTTCTTCATAATACTACTAATACTAGTGCCTACATCACAGAGAGTTGATAAGGATTAAATTATGTAATATTTTAAAAGCTCTTAGGACATTGCCTAACACATAGTTTTGTGCAAGTGTTTGGGAAAACAAAAAAAAATCACTTTTTAAATGAAGCTTTTTATAATTCTATATCAAGAGTTTTATGATCCTTCTAATACTAGCCCTCTACAGATCTCCTTCCTGGTTCCCCCTTCATGAGAAATTTTTATGATTTACTTAGTTATTTCTATTATTGCTTGTAAACTTACTGGCCTCAAAAAAATCTATGGAAATGACAAACTTTTACTGTTAATTCACAAAACCAGCATCTGAAATAACCTAGGTACTAGGTTTTTTACTAGGTACCAAGTAGCTTTTTGTTGAAAAAAAATGAGAAACTAATATTTGTTATATTTTACTTTAACTTAAAAATCAGTGGCATCCCTCAAATAAATAAAGGCAATTTATTATCTTGTACTTTGGATTCTGTGTATTTTAAGATGCATCTCAATAGACCTTAAAAAATAACTTGGTACATCATTTTGCATTCCTATCCTTTGAGAGTCTGGCTGCCAACTTTCTACCCACAGTGACATTTGGGGTGATATCACCTTAACTCTGAAACTCTATTAAGGATAAATTGCCCAAATAACTTGCAGGAAGACAAGTCTGATTTTACTATTGACCTCATTCTAAATGTCATTTATTCCATACCATAAAGCCAAGAAATAACATTTAATATACTTGTAGTACTACCATTCATAAATACCACCTTTAACAAAAGGCAGGCCCAGTGTCTTTTATTCCTTTTTCATAATTTTGAAATGAAAATATTTGTAGAAAAGATACATTTGTTAGCACATAGTAGGCATTGGTTTCTAATAGTTTTGACTACATAGTGCAATGTTATGGAATTATTGTTTTCATAGCAAAATAAAGGAGAATGGTTTTTAACAATTTGAAAATAAAAGATAAGTAAATAGGAATACAAACGTTATAAGAACAAAAAACTTCAATTATTATAAATAAGTAAATAGGAATATAAAGGATATATGAAGAGAAAAATTTGATCATCATTGTTTACAAATTATTAAAAATTAATGTTCAGTTTTTCACCCAGGATGTATACACATTGTGCTTTTGATTATAAACAGTTAAAAACTTTTATGTTTTGAAAAATTGATATTCAAAATCTATTTACATTGGTAGTAGGTCTAGGTATGAAGAATTTTAGAAGATTTAAGAACTCTCCAGGGCTGGTCAGAATGTCTCCCAAAGAACTTATCAATAAATTGTAATATTGGATTGCTCTCAACGAGTATTTTGAGTGTTATATCTCACATGCTTATTTTAGAAGAAACATTATGTTAATGAGATTAAGGATCTTTGAGTAATTGGAATTAGCATAATTAAATAATAACATGCAAAACATTGAGAGTATTGTAATTCCTACCTAGTTGGCAGCTTTATTGTTAGGATTATAGGCTTTTTAGTTATACATGTCTGTAGCTGAAGTTTTCTTGTGTCCCACTTGACCTGCAGTCTGGACAAATCTCTCTCACCCTCCAGTCCCGCAGCCGCTCAGACCCAAGTAAGCACACAGAAGCTTATATTAATTATAACTTTTTGGCCATTAGCTTAGGTCTACCACTGACTAATTCTTAAATTTAAACTCAGCCCGTTTCTGATAATCTATATGTTGCCATGTGGTCCATAGCTTAACCTGTGGGCTATTACATGCTGCTCCCTGGATGGACTCAACCTTCCTGTTCCTAGAATTCTGCTTGTCTGTTTACCCCACCTGTATGTCCTGCCTAGCTACTGGCCAATCAGCCTTTTATTTATCAACTAATCAGAGCAACACATTCACAGTATATAGACCATCCCACAGCACATGCGTTAAATGGTTTTGGACAAATATTTATATGTTAAAAACATGAAAAGATAAGAACAAAGAAAATATCTGTGAATCACAGATGTGATACAGTACTTATATCAAGAATCTATAAACACTCAAACTTTAATTGTAAAACAGCTATCAACCAACATAAAATGTGCACAATGGACATAATGATACTGTATTATAGAATATATACAGACAGTAAAAAAGTACATAGAAAAATTCTCAATATCATTCTTTAGGAAATATCAATTAAGTAACTGCTAAGTACTGCTTCATACATTTTTGAATACCTAAAACTAAATGACCTATCATTTAAAATGTCTCAAGTATTTGATAAAATAGGAGCTACTGTAACTCCTTGTAGGTTTTGCAATATTATGCCCCTTTCCAAAACCATCTTACAATTTCTTTAAAACTTTACTATATACCTGACACATACGCTGTTGCTTTTCTAAGTGTTTATGAAAGAGAAAGAAATGCAAATTTTTACACAAAAAATGCATGTGAGTAGTCACAATAGCTTTTATGTATAATAGTGAAAGCTAAAACCAACCCAACAATCTTTATATAAATGTATAGAATAAATAATTAAGTCATGGTCTATCAACATATTATTGATACCCCCAAACGAAAAATAATAAAATATGGACACATCTACAACATGAGTGAATCTCAAATACTCATGCTGAATCTAAGAATAGCAATGATAATGCAAACTTCCTATCACACGATGAATGATGGCCTATCATGGGGAATCTAGCCTGTGGTGACAAAGAGAGCCTGTGTTATTGCATGTGGTTTAGTAGGATTAGAAAAGAGAATGAGCTGGGTAGTGGTGGCACATGCCTTTAATCCCAGCACTTGGGAGACAGAGGCAGGCAGAATTCTTTGAGTTCCAGGCCAGCCTGGTCTACAGAGTGAGATCCAGGACAGGCACCAAAACTACACGGAGAAGCCCCTGTCTAAAAAAAAAAAAAAAAAAAAAAAGGAAAAAGAGAACAAAACATTTGAGTGGTGGTAGTCCTGTTGATTAATAGTTTTACAGGTATGTACAAATGTCATACCTCACCAAATAATATACTTTATATGCATGTAGTTGATTGTATAACAATGACACTGTCATATACATGTTTTAAAATGCTTAAGAGAGAGATTAGAAATAAGAATTTTATCCAAATAAACATCTTGGAATAATTTATGTCTCATTGGTATATTTTTTTCCTCATAATTAAACTTGACTTCTAGGTTCTGGGAGGGTAGAGGCAGAGACATAGTAGCATGTATATTACTTTTGATAAAGTATCGCTGTGGTAATTGAACTTGATCTCCTGTCTGTACTAAGGTAAGTTTTCATTCTGTTTTCTCCATTATCTCCTGTGCTCTGAGGGAATACATTCATACTTGGGAGTATTGAGTAATTTTCTACTCCTCATAGATGGAGTATCTACATGAAATACTGGACTTTTAGGGGAGATTTTTTTGTTCTCACTTATTCAATCATTTATTATCTCGGTATGATATCAAGGACACTGATACTATATATTGCATATGTACAATTTTCTTATTTCCAAACAATACAAGATTCTCTAAGCACATTCTTAAAATTTTCTGTCCACAAATTATAATCAGTAATTTCTCCAAGGAATCCTTGTATCTGTTATGTAGAGAGTAATATTAGATATTCGATACCACTAGTAAGTGTCATTGCTGTCCCCACTGAAAAAGCAATGGATTGCATTCATGCTTATTGTCTTCTGTATGTATATGTATCTATAAATATGTCCATATGCCACTTAATATATATTTTTCCTTTTTTTAAAATAGATTTTTTATTCACTATATTTTGATTATGGTTTTTCTCTTCCATCCAGATCTATACCATTTCTGGCTCTTATTAGAGAACAAGCAAACATCTAAGGAATAATAATAAAATAATACAAAAACAAACAAGTTAGAATAGGACAAACCAACCTAATAAGAAAAAAAACCAAAAAGGCAAACACACACACACACACACACACACACACACACACACACACACACACACACACAATGCTTATAGACACAGAGACAAACATATTCACACACACAGGAAACCCACAAAAAAACCCACAAAACTAGAGGCTATAATATATATACACAAAAGACCTGTATGGTTAAAAAAAGAATAAAATGAAAGAAGAAAAAACAAAGAAAGGAAGAAAGAAGAGAGGGAGGGGAAACAGAAAAGAAACACAGAGAGAGAGAGAGAGAGAGAGAGAGAGAGAGAGAGAGAGAGAGAGAGAGAGAGAGAGAGTAGGTGGAGATCCTTGACAACACTGTGAGACAAAGAACCTCCAAAGATTCTGTTGAGTTAATTTTGTTTTGTCCATCTACTGCTGAGCAAGAAGCCTACGTTCAAGAGTGAATGGTTTCCCCAATGAAACTCCTTTGGGGAACTAAATTTTCATTTGCATGTAGTTTTCCATTGAAGATAATTTCTGAGTTAGAGAAGGAAGTGTGTGTGTGTGTGTGTGTGTGTGTGTGTGTGTGTGTGTGTGTGTGTGTGTCCACTTTGCCTTTAAGCTTCTAGGACTTTGTATGGTGGAGGCCCATGCAGTCTTGTGAGATCATATGTGCATCAGCCCATACATGTGTACAGAGCTTTGATTGCTTGTCCTCCATCTCCTCTGCCTCTTCAACTCTTTCTCCTTCCATTTCTGCAGTTCCCTGAGCCCTGGAGTATTTTAGAGATTAATGCTCCAAGTCTCACACTCTCTGCAAATTTACTGGCTGTGAATCTCTGTACTTGTTCCCAGTAATTGCTAGAAGTTCTCTGTACTTGCTAGAAGAGGAATCTTCTCTGATTATGGCTGAGCAAAGCACTGATCTATGAGTACAGCAGAATGTTTTTATTGCTATGTTCTTTTGATAGGCATCAGGCCTATCTAATCTCAGGCTCTGGGCCACCCAACAAGCATTGAGTATGGGTTCCATCTCACAGTGTGGGCATTAAATTCAGATATTGATTGGTTAATATAACAATCCTTGTGCCATGATTACACTAGTATACGTCACAGGCAGTTCACCATTGTAGGTGAAAGGATTTGGAGTTGGGTTGGTGTTTACTGTCCTCTTTTGGCAATGTACAGTGTAACTTCCAGTACTATGAACACTCTATGGGTGAAAACTCTAGCTAGACACTAGCTCTATTTCTCAGTGTTTATAGAGTTGTGCAGGTGTTATCTTCAGCAACAGGACCTTGACATTAGTTTGTGGATAAGCACTAATAGCCTTGGGAATAGCCTGGATTGTTTGTAGGTTCTCAATTGGCCCTTTTGTACAAGGACTCAATTAGATGTAAACCATTCTTGGTCTAGGAAGCTTTAATTGGTAAGAAGAGACTTCCAGTTGGAACTCTGCCTTCCTAGTTATTTACTGATTTTATTTAGATAGCCTTCACATGTGTATATATTATAGGAAGCTTCTACTGTGTTAGGTTTCCATATGACCCCTCTAGTGTCCCTTAATTTTAGCTGTCCCTACCCATGTTCCTTCCATCTCACCCTCTCCCTCCCTGTTTAATCCCCCTATTCCATTCCCAACTCCCACAACAAACCTGATCCTCCCTCCCCAACCCCTTCCCTGTCCATCCATAACCATCTATTCTATTTTCCCTTCCTGGGAATTTACATTTCTCCCCTCTAGTTCCTTACACTCTGACTAACCTCTATGGTTATAGGGGTTATAACTTGCTTATCAACAATTTAACAACCTTGGGCTTTTATTGGTTGGCAGAAGTTTAATTACTTGTTGTATTTCACTAAGCATTACAGTTCTGTTTAAATTGTTCATCTAATCGTGATTTAACTTTGATGGTGATGTTTACTATGAAAATCACCCATTTATTTTAGATTTTCGGTTTGGTTGAATGCAGGTTTTAAATATATGTCTTTATGATTCTCTGGATTTCCTTGGTCTCTGTTACTATACCCCTTGCTTTATCTCTAATTTTGTTAATTTGGATCTTCTTTCTCTGCCTCTTAGTTAATTTGGCTACTTGTTAGTCTTGTTGATTTTTTCAAAAAAAAATTGTGTTTCATGATTCTTTGTATTTTTTTTTCTGGTTGTTCATTTGTTTTATTTTTATTGTATTGATTTCAGGCTGACTTTGTTTATTTCTTACTGTCTGCTTCTTTGGGGTTTTATTTTTTCTTTCATTCTAGAGCTTTTAGGTGTGCTATTGTTACTAATATAAAAGCTTTTTTAAAAAAAACAAAAAAGGAAGTTCTTAGTGCTATGAAATTTCCCCTTAGAGCTGCCTTCATTGAGTCCCATGAGTTTGGGTATTTTGTGCTTCATTTTCATTCAATTCTGAAAGTTCTTAATTTCTTTTCTAATTTCTTTCTTGAGCCATTTTTCATTCAGTAGTAAGTTGTTCTGTTCCACGAGTTTCGAAACTTTATTGTTCTAGAATATTGGTTGGTTTTTTTTGTTGTTGTTTGTTTTAACTAGGTAAAAACATATGTTTATTGTTTTACATTTGTTTATGCTGCAAAATGTTACTTTAACTATCTAAAGGTGTGTTACTTTTGCTTTTGCTGCATTTGTTTAATTATGTAAGATGTGTTGCATCTGTTTCACCTTGCCTACATAAGGTACCTAATTGGTCTAATAAAGAGCTGAACAACTAATAGCTAGGCAGAAGGGGGATAGGTGAGGCTGGCAGGCAGAGAGAATAAGTAGGAGGAGAAATCTACAAAAGGGAAGAGAAGAACGAGAGAAGGAAGAGAGAATAAGGGACATGCCCTTGGCAAGAATCCAGGCAGTTGCCAGGTAGACAGATATAGAGAAGCCTTGAAAGCAAGATACACAAAAGTAAGATAGGTAGTAAGTCCCAAGGCAAAAGATAGGTAAAGAGAAACAGGTTAATTTAATTTAAAAGATCTAGCCAGAAATGTGCCTCAGCTAGGCTTAGCATTTAAAAGTAGTCATCAGTCTCAGTGTCATGATTTTGGGGAGTTGATTGGTGGCTCCCCAAAAGAAAAGGCCCGGTTCACATTTTTTTTCTTTTGTTGATATTCCGATTTAATCTGTAGTGGTCTGATAGGATACAGGGAGTTATTTCAGTTTTCTTGTACCTGTTGAGAATTGTTTTGTATCTGAACATGTGGTCAATTTTTGAGAAAGTTCCATGAAGTACAAAGAAGGTATAGTATATTTCTTTTTTTTTTTTGGGGGGGGGGCAAAATGTTCTGTAAATATCTTTTAGGACCATTTTATAACATCTATTGAGTCCAGTATTTCCTGTTCAGTTTTTCTTTGCATGACTTGTCCATTGGTGAGAGTGTGTGAGAATCAATATGTGACTTAAACTTTAGTGGTATTTCTTTTACAAATTTGAATGTCCTTGACATTGGGGCACAAATGTTGAGAATTGAAATGTCATCTTGGTGGATTTTTTCCTTTGATTATTATGTAGTATCCTTTTTTATATTGTTTGATTAGTTTTTGTTTGCAGTCTATTTTGTTAGATATTAAAATGACTACAACAGCTTGCTTCTTATGTTCATTTGCTTGGAATAACTTTTTTCAACTCTTTACCCTGAGGTGATGTCTACCCTTGATTTTGAAGTGTGTTTTTTTTTTCCTTGCAGCTTTTAATATTCTTTCTCTGTTCTATATATTTAGTATTTTGATTTTATGTGGCAAGAGGATTTTCATTTCTGATCTAATCTATTTGGTGTTCTATATGCTTTATACTTTTATAGGCATCTCATTCTTTAGGTTAAGAAAATTTTCTTCTATGATTTTGCTGAAAATATTTTCTGGGTCATTGAGCTGGGGTTCTTCTCCTTTGTCTGTTCCTATTATTATTAGCTTTGGTCTTTCATAGTATCCCAGATTTCCTAGATGTTTTGTGTTAGGAGATTTTTAGATTTAACAATTTCTGTGACTGATGCATCCATTTCTTCTAACATATCTTCAATGTTGAGATTCTCTCTTCCATTTCATGTATTCTGTTGGTGAAGCTTGCTGCTGAATTTCCTGTTTAAATTCCTAAAATTTTCATTTTCAGAATTCCCTGTGTGTGGAAACTCCAAGTTCTAAGGATATAATATTAGATGAAAGAATGTGCCAGATACTATAAATTGAAAAAGTAAAGAACACAATTATTTTTATTACTATAAATGAAAAAAATGAACCTACATGTATTGTATTTTTGTACAAAGATATACATTTTTATAAAATTAAACAGACAAAAGTAGATGATTTTGGATAAATATATGAAGTTTGGGACATCGCTACAAATACATATTTATAACATATAAGCATACATACACAAATACATATACTTAACATATACATAACACAAATTACCATATACTTCTACATATACATATGCATTTTTCAATTTATTTCTACTATCTGAAATTTACTGATTACTTAACTAGCATGTGAATAAGGAAATCCTGGTTGCTGATGTCTTTGATTTGTTTTTGTTGTTGTTGTTTGTTTGTTTTTTTTCGAGACAAGGTTTCTCTGTGTAGTTTTGGTGTCTGTCCTGGATCTTGTTCTGCAGACCAGGCTGGCCTCAAACTCACAGAGATCCGCCTACCTCTTCCTCCCTAGTGCTGGGATTAGAGGCATGGGCCACCACTGCCCAGCTGCTGCTGATGTCTTTGAAAGACCCTCTCCACAAGCTTCCATAGTTTCTAATTCCAGATGTTCTACCCAATCTGCATGGTTTTGGTAGTTGAAGGAAGAGTACTCATTTAGAAATATACCTACAGTGCTCTACATCACAAGTTCCCATTCTTCAAAGCCTCGTCCCGGATGGATGCAGCCTTTGTTCTACACTAAGTCTCTCTACTTTTCTGTCTCTAGTAGCTTACAAACATGCTATGCCACTAGAGAAATTTTGGACATTTCTCTTTTCTTTCTGTTTTCAGCAATATAACCCACAGTTGCTTATAGCCTGGAAGTATTATAACGCTTACTATTTCCCATATGCTAATAACAAGGCACTGTGGGTCTAGAACAATGGCAGGGATTACAGCTGAATAAGTCTCTAGAAACAGACTCTCAATCAATAATAATCCTTTGGGAACACAAAATCAAGAGAGGGAGGATAAAAGCTACCAACAAAAAAATTGTCCAGATCTCTGCAGCAACTTTCATAGCATAAGGAAGCATAATCAAACTCCCAGGCAAATTAACACAACTCCTCATCATAGACATACAGTGCCTCATTTTCTATTAGTCAGTACTAACTGATGACTCAATGTCAAGAAAATTGTTTTAAGGCATGTTGCAACCATATGAGAAAGAAAACCCATATGCATAAATAGATATAAATATAGAACATACAGAATTAGGAGATAAGGAGATTATTTTTAAATAATTTTAAATAATTTAAATATTGTTTATCTTTGAGATTTACGATACAATGTTGCAGAATAGGTATAAATAGTAAAACGGTGACTATAGTGAAGCCTTTAACATATCTTCGAAGACTATTGCTTTTTGTAATGGCAGATGAAATCTACCTATTAAATGAGTTTCCCATATAGTATGACCATTTAACTATAGTTTTTATGATGGGATTTAAAACAACTTGTTTAATATATTGGAAACTTGTCTCTGTAAAATGCTATACAAAGATAACTCACATTGAGAAGCTGGGAACATCAGTAATTTGATGCCCAAAGATGTGAAGACTGGAAAGGCCAAGATCAAGTCACTGATGAATTCAGAATCTAGTGAGGGTTTGTTCTAGTTCACAGGCACAATGTTTGTACTACAGCTATAACGGTGGGATGAATAAAGCAACTGTCTTCACCCACTATTGGATAGACATTAATCCCTATCATGAGAGCCCAAACCTCTTGGTTTAAAAGTTTTCCTGTCCACCTCCTAATACCATTGGAATGGTGGTTAGTTTTGCACATATGAAACTTAGAATTTATTAACATGATGTATCAAAGCCAAAAAAGACTTTAAAACTAATATACTCATTAATTAACTTTTTATCATTTATACATCATTGAAGCAGCAGACACAGCAAGGATGTATATTAATGATGAACAAATACCAAACATAAGAGAGGAGATGGAGGAATGTACACTCTGTTAACACTGATCAAAAAGACAGCTGCAGTAGCTATATTATGATTGTACTAAGCATATCTCAGAACAAGTAAAATCTTTTAATTAAATATGGGAAATACATAATAAGAGGGTCAATTCACCAAGAGAACAGTATTTCCTAATGTGCTTCCTTCTAACATGAGGGTCTCAAGATGAATGGTCATGATGGCTTGAAATATAATTTGAGGTTGGATATATTTCTTATAGCTTTTTTCTTTTGCTTAGGAATATTTTGAATATCTGTGGCCTTTTGTCTATTTGGATTTTATGTTTTTTCTAATTCTATAAATAATGTCATTGGAATTTTAATGGGGATTTCATTTAATTGGTATGTTACTTTTTGAATTATACCTATTTTCTCAATATTAATTTTTCCAATCCAGGAGAATGGAAAGACTTTCTGATGGCTTGTATTTTTAATAAGTTTTTTTTTCCCTGCATCTTATACTTTTCATTGTGGAAGACTTTAACCTCCTTAGTTAGATTATTCCCGAATATTTATGTAAAGTTCTTGCAAGTGAGATTTTTTTTTCTTTTTTTTTTTTTTTTGGTTTTTCAAGACAGGGTTTCTCTGTGTAGCTTTGCGCCTTTCCTGGAACTCACTTGGCAGTCCAGGCTGGCCTCGAACTCACAGAGATCCACCTGCCTCTGCCTCCCAAGTGCTGGGATTAAAGGCGTGCGCCACCACCGCCCGGCAGATTTTTTTTCTTAATGTCTTTCTTATCAACTTCATTACTGGACTATGTAAAAATTACCGATGTTTACATGTTAACTTTGTATCCTGAAAACTCACTGAAAGTGTTTATCAAATTAAAGTGTTGCCTGTAAAGAAAAATTAAATGTGAAATTTGCAGGAACTGGATGGACCTGGAATTTCTTCTGTTAAGCAAAGTACCTCAAATTCAGGAAGTTAAACACCATGTTCTCTCTCACATAAGACACTAACTTCTAATAAAGATATCAATAAATACAGATGTGTATGTGTGTGTAGATCATGAAAGTAGAATGTTGATAATGAGTGTTTATCAGAACTTTTTTGTGTGCTAAAGTATCAACATGTGAAATATTTATTTGAGACAAACATTCATAGATCTGAAAGCAGAAGTAAACAGATTCATATTATATTTGGAATTTTCAATATGCCTCCATGTAATCTGAGGATCAAGCACAGAACAATCAGAAAGAACGTATATAGTTAGTTAAAGAAGATGCTCTCATTCATTTGATCAAGTTGTCATCAAAGACTGCTATTTCTAACAAGCAAAGAATGCATATTCATCGCATGAACACCTGAAACACACACTAAATCATTATAGGCCATAACATAAAGGCAGTGCACTTTAAATATTATGTCTACTGGGTATGGTGCCATATGCCTGTATTCCTAAAATGCACAATTATGAAGCAGGGGGAATTAGATGCTTAAGACTAAACCTGGGTTACTTTCAGGCCAGTCTGGGCTTCAAAAATAGCAAGACTCTTTCTCAACAACTCTACATAGATTTGAATGCCTCCATATAAAATGATTCAATAATCAAATTATATAGGAAGTAATAATTTAGAGCTTTGTGAAATCTATCAATTTTTTAGAATTTAAACAAATAGCTTTTCAAATATTATACTCATAAAAATTAAACAGGATCTTGAAAATAGAAGATTAAATAAAATTGCTCACTATATTGAATTAAATATAAATGAAAACATATATGATCAATATTTGAAGATACAATAAAAGCAGTGCTTTCAGACAATGTATAATGTTTCATATACGCATACACATTCAGATATGAAATTCACTATTTCAACTTTTAATTTGAACTTTACAGAAAGAAGTTTAATTAATGTGAAACTAAATGAAATATTAACTCTACAGGTGTTACTACAGAAACTGAAAAACTACAAAAAAATTTCTAAAACAAAAATATTTCTCATTTTAATATTAATCAAATTTATTAATTTCTCGCCAGGCTACTAAAAATAATGTAGACACAAATTATCATTATCATAGAGTACTAATGACTACTGAAACCACAGACATTAAAGACAATCTAAATAAACAGAGATGTATTTGGTCTTAATAGCTTTGAAATTAAACACTGTGCAGAAGTCAGTGTCTACATACCCCGTCTATTGCTATACTATACATCCATTACACTCCTAAGCATATCTCAGCAAGCTATTTTATTGGTATGAACAAAATAACTCAAAACATTGTAAGAAAACACAAAAAGCAAGACCAAAAAATAATGTTGATGACAATAAATTTCTACACACTCATCTCTTCATTACACTCATTAAAGGCCTAATATTGACAATTCCCTAACTCAGTAAAAAAGAACACCATGATTTTATTGAAAATAAATACCAATGAAACAGCCTTAAAAGTAGAAAAACCATGCTATACAAATACATATGAATCATCTTTGACAGAAGAACAAAGGCAGCCCGGTGGATAAAGGATAATGTCTTTAACAAACATATCTAGAAATCTAGAATAAAAAGATGTCTGATTGTAAAAAGAATTCAGATAGACAGATATACATATAAAAACTCACATATGCACACACTCTTCAAATAAACAAAATTCCAGAACACAGATTCTCAGAATATATGTATAATATTAGCTGATAAATTAGTGATAACCAAGCTACCATTCAAAGAAACACAGAGAGTAGGTTTGCAGTAAGGGACTAGAAATAACATATAGATCTTATCAGGAGATATAAATTAGATAGATATAGATTGAAAGGGAGCTGAAATGAGAGAATAAAGTGAGGAGAGAGAGGGAGAGGGCACAGATGTTGTGGGAGGGAATTTAGGCAGGGGCAGCTAAAACTAAGGGGAGTCTGAGGGGTAGAATGGAAATCTAATACAGTAGAAACTTCCTTAAATATGTACATATATGAAGATAATCTAAATTAAATTGCCAAATTATGAGGGAGACAGAATCACTAATGGCATCTCTTGTCACATCCAAGAAAGGACTGAGTTACATCTAACTGAGTTGTTAGTCACAGGGGTTCCAGGAAACACTCCAACACCCCATTCTTTTGCCAAGACTCTAGATTGCTCTGCACAGAGAGTGAGGCCACAATGTTGAAAATAACAACTATATTGAACATAGAGATATCAGGCTGGTGCCTACACAGAGCTTTCAACCCTATGTCTCAGTGTCTTTGGTACAGGAAGATACTCTGCATGCTACAAAAAAGAGTAATACCATGCCAGACACAAAACTTTTATCTACAATCATATCCTGATTTCAAGATGTGCTAGGGTAATGGTGGCACAAAGCTTGATGGAGTAACGAACCAATAACTGATTTGGATTTGTTAACTTTTACAACTGTATAAGAAATGCCAAATCAAAAATGATATTAAAATGCATATTTGGTAAAGAATTTATATTCAAAATATTCAGAGAATATTAAGAAGATATACAAGTGTTAAGCTACTCTGTAAACAATACTCAGTGAAATTTGTGGTTGGAGAACTTAAAACTAAAGCAAAAATGAATGTATGGAAAGGTGAAAAAGTCTGATGGTGTCAGTCATAGGCAAGGGGAGAGATCAACAAAGACTCTCAGTCATCAACATTGGAAATGCAAAAAAGCCATTAACTGCTTTCAAGAACAGACTGGCAGATTCTAGAAAAATTGTGTATTTTTTCCATAGACCCAGCACTGTTGATCCTTCACAGTTATGCAACTGATGGAAAAATTATGTCCACACAAAAGCTACGCATGAATATTTATGTGAGCTTGGTTGATGTTGTCAGATTAACAGCAGCCAAGTTGCCCATCAAATGTGAAATTTTGTGGGAAGAAGGGAAAATAAGTTTGTACATTCACAATGGAATAATATTCAGTAACAGAAATAACTGACCAGAAAACCATAGAGAAGATAAATTAACTACATACGTATAAGAGAAATAAGTCAGCCTGAAAGGGTAATATACTCTACACCAATTTTATAGCATTCTTGAGAACTTTGAACAGTCAGATATGAACATGCAGAAAAGAGAAAAAGGTTATTCTGGAGGTTTAAGATGTGTTGTGGGAATGTTGAATCAGTAAAATATATTACAGGTTTTAGGACAGTGAAACCGTTTTGTATGATACTATCATGATAGATTCATGACACAAATACTGGTCAAAGTACATGGAAATTTATGCTAAGGATGAACATTGTTATAGGCATATGTTTAACACAATTCTTTAATCGTAATCAAATTCCAGATTAGAACGAAGAATGTAACAAAGAAACTCCATGGGATTATGAATTCAAGATCTACCTTTACCAGTGGGAAATAAGAACAAAGGCTGACCTCTATACATGATTTTGTAAGTGATCAGATGTTTGGGAGAGATTGTTTGGGTGCTGGGAAACAAACCTGGGATCTATGCAAGAGCAACAAGTGCTCATAACCATTGAGCCATCTTACCAGCTCCTCTACACTGTTTGGATTAAGTATTTTCCTTTCTGCTTTGCAGAAAATATGGTAGAATAATGCTATTATTTCAATGTGTCTTGTAACAGAGGTTGGTAAATATTCCCAAACTGCTCAAGAAGAAATAAATTAACTGGTTTGGTGTCATGTTTTTAGGCTAGGTAACTCCAAGATAATATATGTCTTCAAAATCTGAAAGCAGGCCAAGCAGTGGTGGCGCACACCTTTAATCCCAGGAGTCAGGAGCTAGAGGCAGGTGGATCTCTGTGAGTTCAAGCCCAGCTAGGGCTACAGAGTGAGTTCCAGGAAAGGAGCAAAGCTACACAGAAAAACCCTGTCTCGAAAAACCAAAAAAAAAAAAAAAATCTGAAAACAGAGTAGATGACTTGCACAGGTAGCATTTAAATATTTCATTATCATCTTTATTATAAAATGGTTGATTTTAGGTTGTGGGACAGGGAGTCTGTAGCTGGACAGCAGCTTTTTTCTTCAAGGCAGTAAGTAGGATTTGGATCACACCACAGTATATTTGGTGTCTATATATTTCCTAGAAAGACATGTCTGTCTTCAAATCATGATGACTTGATTATGTGATATTACCATTCTTAGGGAAATGTAAGAGCCTTTCTTGAGTAGTGAAAATGTGCTTAATGTGGGTACATTGTTTATCCATTGATACATTTATAATGTAACTATATAAATATTAAAAAATACCAGTGGTGATGATAATTATGATCATTACCAAAAAGTAGTCATTGACATGTTTCCATGAATATATTTTAAGTGAAGAAACTTGATGTAGAATGCCTCATGTTATAAGATACTGTGAAACATGCAAGGAAATATCAGGAGGAAATATTGTAATTGAATGCTTTGTTTGGGTAGTAAGTTTACAAATGGAATGTATTAATTCTTTAAAAGTCTCTGTATGTTTCTATTTTCCTCTATTTTCAACAAAGAGGAAATATTCATCAGTGACTACTCTTACATTTAAGACTATAGTACTAAGCACAATTTTTTTCTATAAACTCAGTTTAACAAGCAGATTTTGTTGTATTGGAGCTGCTGATGCATGAGCAAAAGCTTTGGTTGTAAATGAACATATAATAGCAATGCAAAATGTCTGAGAATACTGCAAAAATCAGTAAATCTAGGGATATTTTAATAACCACCAAAAATGATAAAAGTATAAAAATGCATCGCTAAACAACACAGTGTGACTGACATTCTACCAAATGGTATGCAAATCTTAGTTTCACCCTCTGGGGCCCATCCACCCATCTATCCATCCATCATAGGGATATATGTGTTGTCAGGTTAACCTTTGTAACAACCTTAGTTGGCTAAGCAGTGTTATTCCCCTGTGATAGCAAGGAACTCAGAGATTATAAAGGTGACAAAATGAGTCAGGATGCCACAGTTACCAGGATGTGGAACAGGAATAAATCTAAGATCTGACACCCACTCAGCTAATTGTCCCTCTGTTATTATCCTGTTTCTACTCTTGAGCTTTATTTATACAGATTGTTCAATATCTGAGGACCATTGTTTTAAGGGAAGTGTGTTAGCTCATTAATTTTAACTATTAATTTATAAAATATTATACATTTTAATTAAAATAGAGACACATCACTTTCCTAGTTTCTTTCTCCCCCCTCCAGGCCCTTCATCCAACCCCTTCCATGACCCTTCAAATTGATAGTCTCTCTTCTTGTATTATTACTGTTACACATGTATGCATGTGTATGTGTATACACAAATATATAAATAAACTTGATGAGTCCACTTTTCTTGGCGGTGTGAATATGATGTCAGACATGGCTACTTTGTATTGGAAAAACAATAGTAAGGCTTACCCCTGGGAGAGGCTAATTTCTCCCTCTCCCAGCAGTTATTAGCTGCCTATAGTTATTTTCTAGGTGTGAGACCCAGTGAAATCTCCAAACTTCTGCATTAGCATGTCTGTTGATATTGCCACTGTTGCAGCCTTGTTCATGCAGCCCATCCTAGGAAAAAATGTTTCACAGCTGACTCTCTGGTATTCTGGTTCTTACAAGGTTTTTACCCCTATTCAATGATATGCTTTGAGCCAGGATCTGTGATATAGATGTATCTTTGGGGCTAGGTTCCTGGTGATGGGTTGATCTCTTCATCGTGTTGAGTGGTGGTTTTCTGTGACGGACTTCATTTGCTGTAAAAAGAAGACTCTTTCCTTAGTGGTAGTAGCTACAATTATCTTTGGGTATAGGAATAACATTTATAATGTAGAAAGAAATTATGTTGGTCTAGAAAAGTAGAGGTAGTAGATTCTTTCTACAGTTCATGACCTCATTAGCCCTAAGAAACTGGCTAGATTTTGAGTACAAAGTATAATTTCCCTACTATTAAGTGGACCTTAAGTATTACTGGATAGCTATTGGTTATTACTGACATATGAATGCTATTTATTGTACATTTATGAATATCTTGCCATGGTGGCTTTATACCAGAAATGCAGTGTTGGTTCAAAATATTTAATTCAATAAACATAACAAATCTTATAAGTGGGCTTAAAGGCAAACATTACATGATCATCTCAATAGACTCAGAAAAAGCCTTTGACAACAACCAATATGCATTCATGATAAAATTCCTAGAGAAAGTAAAACCAGGTAGAATATTCATCAATACTATATATGACAAACCTCCAACCAATGTTATCTTTTTTTTTTTTTTTTTTTAATTTATTTTAATTTATTTTGCAATACAATTCAGTTCTACATATTGGTCACGGATTCCCTTGTTCTCCCCCCCTCCCGTCCCCCTCACCTTCCCCCCAACGCCCCCCCCATTTGTGTTGTTTCTTTTTTTTTTTTTTTTTTCCCCTTTTCTATTTTAATAAAAAGGAAAAAAAAGAAAAAGGTTATAACTAACAAAAGAAAAACTATATACAAAAGTACAATGACTATATACAATATATACAAGTAATAAATGTCTAAACAATGTCTAGTCCATTTGTATTTGACAAATTCAGAGAAAATAATTTCATTATCTATCCTATTTTGTTAAGTCCAAAATGTATCTAATTCACTTTCTATCCTAATTAATCTTCAACTATAACTAACTAACCTTCAACTATAACTAACTAATCTTCAACTCCCTCAGAGACCCAAGAAGGAAATAATATTAGCTAACAAAAATAAAAACAGAAAGTGCTGGCATTTGACAGAGGGATGTGGAGAAGAACGGGATGTTAAGATGAAGCCATATATACACAGCCAAGAATGGACAGCTGAATTAAAAAATCAACAACAATTTCCAGAATTTAAAATCCTGAATCATGACATGACACTAGTGGAATTCAGGTGTTTCTGGTACATGGACTGCTCTCACCCAATGTGAGGTTGAACTGTCGACCTTGTGTACATCCTACTTCACAAATGAGTCTGTCAGATATGCTAAGCCTATAGGCTGAAGATGATGCCCCAACACTGTGGAGAAACCTCAGGTGACTGTCCAGGCAGCTGGCTGTTTCTGTCAACTCACAAATTTTTTGGAAGTTGCAACCAATGTTATCTTAAATGGTGAAGAACTCAAATCAATCTCATTGAAATCAGGAAGGAATGAGGACTTCCTGCTATCTCTACTCATCATATTTACAATATGATTCTGGAAACACTAGCTAAAACAATGAGAAGAAAATTAAAAGGATGCAAATGTAAACAAAAGAAGTCAGATTATTCTTATTTGAAAATATCTGAAGGAGCTCATTCACCACCTCCATCTTTGGAAGATGAAGCAAAAGGATGACATTTGTAAACTGGAATACAAACACTCACCAGTGTCTGAATCCGTGTTTGCCTTGATCTGGGACCTCGTAGATACATTAATTGTGATATATATCCTTATTTTTCCTAATCTACTCTGTTCAATTGACTAAGAGAGATTACTTTTGTTTGTGATGTGGTTTTTTTTCTTTTTTTTTCTTAGTATAGTAGATAATAAGCACTGTAAGAAGAGAGTATTGATATTATGGTCAATTCATCAAACATAAGTTGAAATATATATGTTTATATACATAAAACTATAGTATTAAATTGTACTAGGTTCTCATGTAGCCCATGTTAGATTCAAACTTTCTATTTAGCTAAGAAAGATTTTGAATTTATGGCCCTCCTGATTTTACCTTCTAAATGCTAATTACAAGTATATAGCATCATATTTGGATTATACTGTGTTATGGATTGAACTCATGGTTTTCTGTATCCTAAGCAAGCACTACTAGCTGAGCTACATAACATACTAGAAAACTACTAATTTTCATGCATGTATAAGTAGTGAGAAAATGGTGAATGAGATAGAAGACAAATCACTTCTCATATTTTGTATATCATATAATAGCAAGTTAATTTAAAAGCCAAGGAATGTGATATGGAAAAATCAGGCTGACTGAACATGATACTATGTTTGCACAGTGGAAAAAGATAAAGCAATGTTAGGATTTTAAAAAATGAATGATGAAAGCAACCAGCCACACAAAAAGTAGAATACAATATTCATGGTTTAAATGAGACTTGACAAGCTGTATGATGAGAAGGGGAGTTGATTTTTCTGGAATACAGTGAACATGAATGAATACATCAGTGTGAGAAATGTGACAGATTATAGCACAAATGCTGGTGGAGTTTGAAAAGCCACTTGACTATCCAATGCAGAGAAATAATGCAAGCTAGTCATATTTAAATTATTACTGTAGAGGCTTGATTTCAGGGAGTAGATTAAGAAGCAGGAAAAATGTTATGAAGAATCTTTTAAAAATTGAATGTTCTTAGCTTTGTCATTTAACAAATGAAGACTAATTGAACATATTTGCGATATCTATTACATAAACTGGTGATTATCATTATGTTTGTATTGAAGGAAAAAGAAAAATCAAGTATGATGGGATGCACTCTTTGAATAACCCAGTGAAAGGCCATACAGCTACTGAACCAGAGAAGACTAATGAAAAGGGAGTTTAGGGACAAAAAAAACCCCTATTGTTATACCTTGAATAAGAAAAATAATACATATCAATTCAGAGGCATCTATTATATAAGTGAAATCGAAAGTCTGTAGTTTGAGATACAGTGATGCCCAGAAATTCTCTCTGAACACATAGCTCAGATTCAAATGTATGACTTTGGGTGGACCAGCGACGGGAGTGGTGTACAAGAAAAACAGATGACTTGTGAGTTAGCTAATATCAAACTGCTCGAGGTGTTGAATATTGAAGAAAAATTAGGAGAAGCAAGAAGATGAAGACTGTACAATACTACTGGGGATCTGAAAAAGATGAAGACAGAAACACGGGGAACAGAAAAAGGATTGGCATGGATTTATTAGACAATGAAATGCTTTTGGGATTCAAGTAACACAAATATTTAAGGAAATTATGCATCTACTTCTTAAAAGTTAGTTGACATGAGCAAACCATAATTTTAATTCATTTAAGTCCCTTAACCCAGAAAGAATGAATGGTCACCAGTAAAAGAGACAATGTAATGGAGTTTTGAAAGACTGATGGTAACAGAAACATATTTGCTAACAATACAGACTGTCAGGATTAAAAAGTAGAAGTGAGTGGTCTGGAGCAGATGAAGGACAGCCTCAGCAACCTAAATACAGAGAATATGGGAGATAGTCAGCACAAGTACAATGGAAGAGACGTGTTGTAATCCACCTTCTATTGCTATAATTGAATAGCAGAGATGGGGTCTGTTATGAAGCAAAGAAGCTTAGTAGGTTCATTGTTCAGAAGGTTGGAGAGTTCAAAGTGGAAATAACCAAATCTAATAAGGTCTTCTTGCTGGCCAGAATTTCTGCTAACTCCCTATGTGAAACAGGACACTACATTTAATCATAATTATCTCTCCAAGTTCTTATCTTGAGATACCATAATTAGTTTAAGCTTCCATCCTCTTAAAGCTTCACAGTGCGCAAAGGATTTCAATGTTACTTAGGCATCATCATCTAAGCAGTAGCAGCAGTGCAGTGAGATGAAACGACTAATGAATGGCATAGTGAGAAGAAGGCTTCCCTAGCTTTTCCCCTGAAATACACTTTGTAGCAAGCAACTGTATTTCCATTTTTCCAGATAGATATACAGCAGTGGATTTATAAATGAAAGTACTTTGGTGGATAAAACAATTCTTCTCAAAGTTCAAATGCATGAAAATTACCTACTTGCCTCACAAAAAAAAAATCAACAATTTGGACTAGGTAGGTCTAGGATGCACTGGGAAATTCCATATTCTGTGGTGGTATTTTACTTGTACTGAAATGTGATTTTAATTGTATGTTAATAAATAAAGTTGCCTGGGGGTCAGAGCTATTAGAGCCATAGCAAGCGTGGCAGTGGTGGCGCATGCCTTTAATCCCAGCACTTGGTAGACAGAGCTAGGTAGATCTCTGTGTGTAAAAACATACAGCCAGCATTGGAGACACATGCCTTTAATCTCAATCCCAACCATAGAAGACCTGGAAGTCTCTACAGACAGGCAGTGATGAGGCATGGGTTTACAACCAATGAAAAGGCAGAACTGAAAGTCTTTATAAAGACAAACACACAGGAAGTAGCTCCTTTCGGAGAGCTCTCTTGGCTGAAGAGGATCACTGAAGCAGGAAGGGTGAGTGAGGCTCTTAGCTCTGACCTCTTGGCTTTCTTCTCTGAATCGGCTCTGTGTTTCTTATTTAATAAGATGGTTGGTTACATCTACAATATTCTTTAATATTCCAGGTGATGTGATACTTGCTATACCAAGTCCTTAGAAGGTAGTAATTAACAGAGAACTTTGAACAATGTACTGCTAAGTCTATTATCCTAAAAAAATTGAAAAAATTACTTGGTGTGTAATATTATGGACCTCTGTCACCATAATTCTGAATAAGATCAGTGAACATATTACATATTGTCCCAAAATCTCCTCTACAATCCGTCCCCAAAACAGCAACAAAACTCCCCAAACTAAGAAACAAACAAAATCCCAAACAAAATAAAACAAATAACCAGTTTACTAATTTTTAATTGAGCCTCATTCAGATTTCCAAGGCTGGGCAGAGACAGAATACGACATAACCAGCCTGTGTGGTAGAAATACATGTATTCTAAAGAGACACTCATGCCTCTGATCTGGGCCACCAGGCTGTTGAAACAAGAAGCCTAGAAAACAGAATTTCCACCAATAATCTCTTCTTAGGAGAAAATAAAATAGCTAAAGCCATGAGACAAAAGGAAAAATAACCTTGTCTGCCAGAACAGGAACATGACTCCAGGAAAGACCAACAATTTGTCAGACTTGCCTGGGAAACCAACTATACCAAAGAGACTTGCCATTTAAGCAATGATGGGTCAGTCCTGCACCCTGTGTTTTTGCCTTTTATTCGGATGGAAATGCGATTTCTGACTGTTGGGCTGGCCTGAAGTATTTAGGCTCAGTGCCACCGGGCAGGCTCAGCTGCTGTGTGAGCTCATGGTTGTCATAGCAATGGTGTGTCCTTATCCCTATCTTCAAGCTCTGTTTTTTTTTTTCTTTTACTGCCTCTTCTCTGTCATAATCTCTGATCCATAGTGGTAGCATAAATGTCTTATTTAACCTTTCTTGCTATTCTGTACATTTCTTAATCTCCTGATGCTGACAAACCAATTTAATCACCACAAACATTATCAGAAAATCACAAATTAGCAGAAACCTCTGAACACCTGAGATATTTCCTTCAGCTAATTTCATGATGAAAGTGAAATGTGTATTTATATCATGGTGAATTTGAAAGTTTCTGATTATTCTATTGTAATTCATTTTAAATCAGTGTTCCCATGGAGAAAAATCAATCATTACCACAACAGTATAAAAATTTATTAATGAATTATTCTTTATGATATTCTTACAAATTTTCATGAGACAATGCTCTAAAACTTGCTTTCAAACCTAATATTAGTGAAGGATTTCAGATAGACTTACCTAAGAAGAAAAACAACACAGTATGAATAGACTTATTCCATTATCTGAATTAACTACCTCAAGTGAATATGTAATTTTTACCTATATTTTTCATTTTGTGTGGGAAATAATATGAAGGCATCACCCACAGCTAAAGAAAATAGCTCAGAACTATTTGTTCTCCCCAAAATAAATGGAATTAAATAAATCTTTTTATTCTTATGTATTTTATATTAATAGAACTATTAAACATACTTCATACCTTTATATTTAACTAATTTCTTTGAAAGGTTATATATGAATTAGCTTTCTTTTTTATTGTGCAATTGTGAAGTGCATATTATGAATCTGAGTGAGTGTTTGGAAAGGCTTTCTGGCTTTACTAAAAATGAGAATTCTGACTTAGTATATAAGAAAAATAATGACGATGTCATAATACAAGTGTTTTCTGAATTAGTAGTTTAGTTTAATCACTAGATTTAGAAAAGTTCCAAAAGGAAATAATTTCCTGCTCATCCAAGACGTCTTAGATGCCTGAATTTAACAGAAGTGTTTTGTCTTAATACACAATATGAACATCCTCTATGTGGCATATACAGTATCTATAGCTGTTCAGTTGTGTTTGTTCTGGCTCTTACGTCTTGGTGGCATTTATGAGCAAGGCCAAGAAATTCTCAGAGGGATAACAGCTGAGAAGAGAATAAAGTTCTATAGGTGTTCATTTTTGAAAAGTTCATTGAATTTGTGTGTTTATTCTCCAAAGTCCTAAAACAGCTCAAATTTAAATCACAAACAGATAGACTGACTTTATGATCATGATGTCAGGTTGAAAATAGCACTCATATCAGGTGTCTGATTTTCACGTCACCCTGACAAATAGTTGTTGCCTTCAGCTATATAAGTGCTTCTTGTAGTCTTGGTAGCACCATGACCATGTTTAATTGACTTCAAAAGACATCTATACACTAAAGAAATCTCAAGGTGGAAGGGGATTGTTCCAAGGCAAATCAATAAGGTCCTGGTACCTGCATAATTGAGATTGAGTTTCTTACTAAATATTGTCTCACAATCATCCAATAGTGCACTATTCTTATAAAAAGTCTTAAGTGTCCCTCATTATTGCTTGTTTTATTTGTCCAAACTATGTATATGTGAATATAGAGTCCATATTTCTTTATTTTAAAATGACACATACAGTTAATTTGGATTTTTAGGTGTATTGAACTGAATTTATACTTTTAAATTTAAAAGGAATTTATTTAAAAAGAATGTTTTCATAGATTTTTATGTTGTGAGAACAGCAATACTTTTTTAAAAAGATGTTTGGAGTACATAATAATGAAATGATCATTTATCCAGAACCACACATACTAGTCAGTCTTGCCCAAAGAGAATTTCCTTGTATTAATACAATATTTTCAGATGAGTCACAACAAGGTCTAATAAATTACTTTTACTGTTAGAACCTTAAATATTCACATAGTTTATAGAAGTCAATGGTTATGTTTGTGGATGGAAACAAAACCTTGTAAATTCTCAAGAATAGTTGGAAAATGATATTACGAGCAAAAATTTAGTCATTGCTAGAGATTCATTAGGAATTATAAAATAAGAATTATGTAAACTTTCAATACCATCAACTAAATTATAGAACAGCTGTTCTCAACCTCTGGGTCACAATCTCTTTCCTACATATCAGATAGTAGCATTACAGTTCATCACAATAGAAAGAAAGAACAGCTATAAGTAGCAATAAAATAATTTTATAGTTGGGAGTCACCACAACATAAAAAACTGTATTAAAGGATGACAGCATTAGGAAGGTTGAGAACCACTCATAAAGAATATTTTGATTAGTGTGTTATTTCAGCAAGAAGTTATATTATGTGGTCATTAAATATATGCATATGCAAACTTGTATATTCTTGTAGATATGTATACTTAGTATTTGTATGTGCTCATGCTTCTATTTATTTGTATGTAAGTGTTTGTATGTGTGTATATGTGTATGCATTGTGTGTTTTGTGTGTAGTACGTATGAATATGTGTTTATGGGTGTATGTGTGTATATGACATGCATGCATGTATGTATAGGCATGCATATTGTGTGCATGTAAACATATATGTCTGTATATATATACTTGAAGATACACATGAGTGTTTTATTATACATATGTATATGTCTATATGTGTGTACATGTGTGTGTATATGACACTTAAAGGAAGGAAACCTATAAGTCTTTCTCCAATATACTTACAGTTCTTCAAAAACAAATTGCTCTACTAAAACAATGGCACATCTTCAAAGTACATTATGATGAAATGTTCCATGCAATGAAAAAGGCACTTTACTTCGTCACATTGTAGGAGTTTGCCTTTGAAGTGCTATTTTTAGCTCTTAAACCATAAGCTTAATTGTAAGGAGAAAGTCATGGTAACACTGAGTTTCCTTGTCATATTTGATTTTTTAAAACAAATGGATAATTATTAAGAATATGATATTAAGGGGCCAGAGAGATGGCTCAGTGGTTAAGAGCACTGGATGCTCTTCCAGAGGACCCAGGTTCAATTCCCAGCACCCACATGGCAGCTCACAACTGTCTGTAACTCCAGTTCCAGATCTGACACCTTCATACCAATGCTCATAAAATAAAGTTAAATAAAAAAAATTTAAAAAGAATATGATATTAAATACATGAAATCAATGTGGATTCTGAAGACTTGAGCTCCTCCTAAGTTTCTGAATTGTTTCTGGATTTGTGAAGAGTGCTTTTCACTGTGTATGTAATGAGAAATGTAAATGTCTCCCAGCAAAAACATTAAAACTTGTCTTATATTTAAAATAAAAAAAACCTTGTCATACACACACACATAAACACACACACACATGCACACACATATAGACATACACCTATGTATAATAAAATAATACTCATGTGTATCTTCAAGTATATATATATATATATATATATATATATATATATATATATATAGAGAGAGAGAGAGAGAGAGAGAGAGAGAGAGAGAGAGAGAGAGACATATTAGACCAATTCTGATGTCTAATTTTTAATGTTATATTCCAAATGGAATATCAAAAGTGGAAGAGTCAGTTCCACCACTTCTTCTAAAATACCCATCTTCGAGGTGGGACTACTTCGTCTTGCAGAAGAATCATAGTCAATCTTCTCTCCATTTGGTTTATACAGAGAAAAGAATGTATTTTGTTTACATAACATTTTCACAAAATGCTTTGCTTGTGAATTTTGAGGCCCAACATGATGAGCATCCCCCTTTTATTAATCTTGAGTTGCAAGTCATGTACGTGTCAGTCAGCCATTAGCACTCTCTGGTCTATATTCACAGCATGGAAGGCTGTAATTTTCTAATGGGATTATAATAGAGCACCCCAAACTAGAGGACTTTGTACAAAAGGACCGTGCAGTTCTGTGTATTAGAAGTCTAGAATACGCTAGACTATGCTCTTTCATTGGCATCTTTAGTCAGCACCATTGATATTTAGAAGTACATTAACTATGTTTGGTTCAGGGATGAGAGGTCTAGCTATTGCCACTCAGGAGACCACTGGTTAAGTTCCAAGTACAATACTTGTCATGAAATTCACAAAGCACATCTTGGTTGCTTCAGGGTTTCCATGGACTCTAACATCAAAAAGGGCAGGCTACCCCTCTGCATTAGTGAGACAGTTGTGTACCTTGATCTGCTTTAGGGGCCCCTGGCAGTGGGATCAGGACCCATCCCTGGTGCATGAGCAGGCTTTTTGGAGCCCACTACCTATGGTGGGACACGTTGCACAGCCTTGATGCAGGGAGAAGGGCTTTGACCTGCCTCTACTGAATGTATAAAGCTCTGTGGACTCCCCATTGGAGACCTTGCCTTGTTGGAGGAGAAAATGGGCTTGGGTTGATGGGGGGGAAGGAGGGAGGGGAGGGAGGGTAGAGGAGAGCGGAATCTATGATTGGTATATAAAATGAATAAAAAAAATCCTTAATAAAAAAGGGACAGTTGAAAAGCTAAGCTCATGTACTCTCCTCACATCACCTTCTCTTTATAGCACCTCAGGTATTTCTCCCTAAATAATGTCTCCCTCTCTCTTTTACCTCCTTCTTCTGTGTTTCTTTCTCCAGATGCCCTGAGCTTGAATTGTTTTTCTCTCTTTTGGGAAATGACAAAAATGCATAGTCCATTTGACAACAATGCCTGTTTTTCAAAGGAGGGTGTATTTTCCCTCCTGTTTTGTCCACCACTGCTGCACTGATGTCAATGCATGGCTATTAGAGAGTGGTACCTGCACATAAAGTAGTGTTTTCATGCACCGTAAAAGTCATTTTGCCAGAAAGTGTCATTGATTTACTTGTAGTAATACAGAATTCCTTGATTAAGAGTTTGACAAATTCCCATTGAAGCTGCATAATAAATCAATCTTTTACTGGAAGAGCTTGAGACAGGGCTAAGTGAAGATGCTATACATTAATACCTGGGGGAGAGTTACTAACCTCTATTCTCTGGTGATCAATCACCTTGGCTGGGTTGTGCTGACAATGTCTGCAGGTCATCTGGTTAATGAGACAGCCCTGGAAAATTCCTCCCCTGGATGACATTGTACCAGTCAATCATTAACACTCAAATTAAACAGCAATAGTCATTTGCAACTTTTAAGAGAAAATTCTGTGAAATCTCTACCCAGAGCAAATTAATGATTACAAATGAATTATATAAAAACACTTAAGAAAAATATTGTTTCTCTGAGGTGTTTCCATTAGGAAGAATTAAAATAGGTTGGCAGAAAGTTTTTTCTTTTCTACAGAGTTCTTTTTGAACATAGGTTTTTCATTGTGTCACAGAATAGGAAAACAATCATTGAGTGATTACATCAACTTTAAGAAATCAATCAATGATATAATATGAATGTTTGATTGAAATGTCCTCCACAGATATTTAGAATATGGGTGTTTGACTATCTATTTAATTAATATATTTAAGAAACATAAAATCTACAAAATTAACAGTTCATCTTGCAGAGTTTGTTCTCTTTGTTCAAGTCATCAAGATTGAAATTACTATTATTTTAATTAGGTACAAAAGCAGAGAAATTCTCCTTAAAAACATTGAGCAGGCTTATTTACATCTGTAACAAATACAGTGAAGCTTTTTGTTTAGTATCTTTGATACAAATACAACAGAGTGTATGCATTTTGTATCCTCAATAATTAGAAATTCAACAAGAAAATATGTTTTTACAAGAATATGTTTTAAAGGACTGAGAATTTGTACTATATTCAATATTAGTCTAATGAGAAAGAAAGTAAAAGACTGGACTAAACAATTCTGTGTCACATACAATAAGGATTGTATGCCTAAAATCACTGGAAGATGTAATGAGAGAAATACGTTCTCTTCAGCAATATAGTCTTTCCTTAAAGTTCTTGAAGGTAACCATGATGATATGCCAATGTGGACATTGTAGTTTTCGTAAGGCCCAACCTAAGTGAAGGGTTAGTGATGGTCAATGGCTGCTGAGAGGGGAAGAATCAGTGTTCTGAAGAGAGGATCACCCTGATAGGTTGGTCAGTTCTAAACTGTCAGCCCCAAACACATGCACATATGAACAATATTAAATACGTTTCGTGTGAGTTTCTGTGTGTTTGTTTGAATGTGTGAGTGTGTGAAAGAGAGAGAGAAAGAGAATCTATCTGTGTTTGTATGCAATATACAAACAAAAATAATAAAAGAAGTGGTCATAAAGAGTTGAGGGACATGGGAATTAGAAGAATTTGGAAGGAGAATGAGTGATAGAAATGATATAAACAAAGTACTCATGAATGATGTTCTCAAAAATTTACATTTAAGAATAGAAATTGAGCTATCAGAGTTTTTTCTAGCTTTTCACATGAAGTTGGTGTGCTTCTATGCTCTTCTAGTTTTTTATTATTTTCTTCTCAAGAAACTTGGATGGTACATCTATTTAAAGAATATCTAGTTCCGTGTTGTATTTATCTTCATCTAAAGTTAAATTCTTCAACATAGTATACATTATAAAAATATGAATATTAAGTTTGTAAGTAGATTAAAAAAAAAGAAAAAAGTTTGTAAGTAGAATTGATTTATAATTACTTACAATTCATTGTGATAATATATATTATATATCACTGCATATCCAAACTATCCTAAAATATAGCTTAATCTCTGATACTGACAGCATTTACTACATTTAAAATATTTTAAAAGTTGTTTCTTTAAGGTGATATAATTTATTTGTAATTAAATATTATTATGAATTAACCTCAAGTTGCATGTTATTTAAAAGTTCTTTATGGGAACTTTTAGAAATATTTTCTACTTATGTAAAATTAATTTAATATTCATTGATTTGGATAGTTTATGTATCCATTTAAAAATTCTATGCACCTCAATAAACCTGCAGTGGACTGACTAAATCTGATGCATCATACACTCTATGTGGCTAGTGTTTTAATCCAAAGATGGCAGCACCAATACCTACCCCTACATAGGACTTCTGCTGCCATATTTTGTCCCTTCCCTTTCAATGTGAATTAAAATTGTCTGGCCTTTCAATCTCCTTTACTTTCAATAGCATTAGTGGAATTTGCATTTCAAACATTCTTAATCTAAGTGAGATGAATCATTAAAGCTTCTCCATCAGCAACTTAGAATCCTCATGATCAGTTGGTTTCCTCTTTAGATACCTTCTGGAAACCAACTATAACCTTATAATGATAAATCTTGATTGTCAACTTTATTCGATTGATAGACACCCGGGATTAGAAAAGTACACCACAGAGGCTTTATAGGAGAGTGCTTCCAGGAAGGATGAGATTATGATAGCTTTATCTAATAAATAGTTTAATTCACTAGTGGATCCAAAGTTTGGAGTGGGGAATAGAGGAAGCTGGACTATGGAAAGTGTGATCTTAATTAACATCGGGCCCTGCTTTGTGCTTTTGAAGGGTGTTTCTTAGTTTTGTTCTCTCACTGCTACTCTCTGCTTCCTGTATGTTAGGACATGAGCAACTTTCCCCTCTAGGATTCCTGGTACATTGTGTTCTGCTTTACCATAATCCCATAGTAACAGAGGCAGCTATCCATGTACTGAAACCTGTAGCTGGGCGCCATTTGTAGTTAGAGGTTTTTCCAGTCCTACTTGGCCCACAGTAAGGACAAATCTCTCTCACCTGCCAGGCCCGCAGCCGCTCAAACCCAACCAAGTAAACACACAGAGACTTATATTGCTTATAAACTGTATGGCTGTGGCAGGCTTCTTGCTAACTGTTCTTATATCTTAAATCAAACCATTTCTATTAATCTATAAATTGTCACGTGGCTTGTGGCTTACCGGTATCTTTACATGTTGCTTGTCATGGCGGTGGCTGGCAGCGTCTCTCTGCCTCAGCCTTCCAATTCCCAGCATTTCTTCTCTACTTGACCCGCCTATACTTCCTGCCTGGCTACTGGCCAATCAGCATTTTATTTATATAGAGCTATATCCACAGAGGACACATCTGAGAATATTCCCCAAATTACATCTTTGCATCTTTTAATTTTCTGTTCTCATTTTCTAATTTTTGACAACAAAGAGGCACATATGCTTTGAATAACCCATCATGTGGAAGTTTAACATCTTAGTTTTTCATGCTATGAAAAAATATCTAAGATTCTGTAGTTTATAAACACAATAAATATATGTATCACATTTTGGAGATGTCCAAGATGACCTTTTGTTAATGCCTCATCTAGAAGTAATGCACAATAATGTAGACTTACATGGAAGAAGTGATTGAAGGTCAAAAAAGGGTTAATTCCTTTTCATGAGTCATTAATCATTCATAAGAGTCAGCTAATCCTCTAGAATTCTTTCAAACAAAATTATTTATCATTTTATATCAGTAAATGCAGGTGATTTATTATCAAATATCACCATACTTCCTCATCAAATAAAAAGCTGATTTTTTCAGACAGGTACATCTGTAAAATGTTATATTCAAACCAAGGGACTATTTTGATGGTAATATAGGAAAACTTTTAATAAAATAAAATATAATGTTTGCAAGATGTTATTGTGAACTATAAGGAGATTATTAAACAAAAATTGAAAAAATAATAAAATCAAATCAAAACATTATTAAATAAAATTAGTCATAGTTATTTTTATTAATTTCCTAGTTAGTAAATTCAAGGCTGTTACACATGAAAATAAATATATTTTATATACTCAAATAGTTTACATCTTTAAATCTTCTCCTCTAATTAAAATAATGAGTAAGGGCTATCATACACAAAACAATAGCTTTTAATTTATAAAAGCATACTGACTTATAATTTTCTGTATTTATTATGTTGCTCTTGTCTTAGTTACACAAACACCAATATTCTTAATGTAATACTGAGGTTTTCTCAAGAAAAAGAAAGTTTCTTTCACAGTATTCCCACTGTATTATGTTTCACACAGAAACAGTCAGACTTTATTTTTAAATGTGGGTGCTATAGACAGTGATAGTTCTGATCTTATAATTATGTATGCTCTTGGCAGATAACAACAATTATAAGGATCATCAAATAGATGCAGACTATTAGTCAGGCAGCTCTCTAACTCATTCTTTATAGCAGGTTCGAGGCTATATTCTACTGTCATAGTATACTGTTTCTACTCTTTTTCCTTCTGTCATTTTTATGGTTTGTTTTGAAACAGTGACTCACTATGTAACACAGACTAATGCTAACTTGAAGAAGGCTTCTTCCTCAGCCTCCTGAGTCCTAGGATTTCAGATGTGTGTTGTGACACCCAGCTTACCCTCATATTCATTCACAAGGAATAAATTCAGGTAGCATTGTCCTACTTCATTGAACTGTGAAGCAAGGTGTGAAGCATTTATCTCTAGAGATTTAGCCTTAGAAGATAAAGAATAGCCACAGCAATCAGCTAAAAAGAGTTGAGTTTCATGTGTGTCCTAGTTCCAATACTTACAGAGATGGCCCAGGTTAAACTAAAAGGGTCAGAAAAGAAACCCAAAATTCATGAATTGGGGGAAGGGACTGGTACAGATGCAGAGGGGGAATTGATAGGAACAAGAGGGATATAAGTGATGGTAGAACAGAGAGAGTAATGATGACAGCATCTTACATATATATACATGTATGAAGTTATTAAAGAATGAAGTTGATCAATTAACATTATATTTAAAACATCAACAGATTCTTTTTTCATCTTTTTCAAAATTCAGCTTTAATACTATTTTGACCTTAAAATTAATCCAAGTCAAATTTATTTGAGGTCAAGGAAATAATTTAAAACCAGTGGTAATTTTGTGCATCAAACACACACACACACACACACACACACACACACACACACACACACACACACATATATATATATATATAAATTTCCTCTATTGCTATGTAAAATAATACTTAATACAGTAAATGATGGAGCTGATATGTTTTGTGAAAGACAAGGGAACCCAGGAGATAGCAAACATCCAACATTCAGCCTCTGTATGAAGAGCAGCTTTGCTTGGAAAACATTTGCATTTGATCATCGTGGGGAGCATGATGATCTAGTCATTATGCAGCAATTCAGTACCCAACATTGTGTGCACCTGAACTCCTTTCTTGCTGATCCCCACTCCATATGTACTTCACCTTGTACATACAACATCCGTGATCCCTGCATTGTCAGCATAAAGAATCTTCGTGGGAAGATTTAGAACATTTTTATGCTATTAATATGACTCCTCCATATTTTTTATTGACTGTGCCAACAGCAGTTTTTATAGTTAATCTTAAATCTTTAATAGATAATATACAATTTCATATTCAAATGTCCATTTCTAATATTCATTTACCAAAATAATTTCAGTCAATTCTTGAAATTTCGGAAGAAAAAAATGACTAATGCATTTCAAAAAAAGACTCTTTTTAAACCAACCACACAAGGGCCAGGTGGACTATTGATAATGTCATACCATGTATCTGAAGACTTTTAAAAGGATGCTTGATGACTGCATATTTTTTTCCTCTTAATCTCAATCCTTCCCTAACCTCATTTTCTTCTGTGTCACTCCCATACCGCAAAGCCTCAATTTCCTGAAAACATCTCTTGGAAAGAGAGGAATCAGCAAGGTTTGATTAAATCATTTGAGTAATGCTTTGGTTTCCAGAAGTCAGAATTGACTTTGTTTATTTACCACATCCAACCTCCAGAAATGAATAGCATGTCTCCTAGCAAGGCATCGATTCAGGCTACCTAAGAAAATGACACTTCACTCATTCTTTCTCTCCCTTTCTTTGTTACTGAGTGCTCATTAGGTATGAACTCACTTTACTTTCACTCCCTAGAGTATCACCTTCATAGAATCTAACTACTTAGAAATACCATAAATTTCTTTTGTATTTTATTATTAACTTTCATGTGTTTCTATAACCTTATTTTAGTCTAATTTGCAGTAGAAACAAACAAACAAAATCCAAAATCAAATCAAGACAAACCAACAAACAAAACAAGCAATAGAAGTTTGTTGCTGACAACTGTGTTCATATCCTTGACATTTATATATAATTTTGACTCATACATGAGAGTGAATTAGTATTTGTGATTATTGAAACCAAAGAATATGTAATGTCTTTGGTAGGAAAAGTGCTCAGTTCTTGTGTGTTTAAGGCAAACTTTTGAACACTTAATTATTTCTCAATGCTAGGACTCTAAAATGTACATTTAGGAAACCATTAAATAATGATTTCTGAACCTATATTTACTTTTATTAGGAAAAACCAAATTGATTGAAACTCAAAATTTCCATGATTAGAAAATCGTAATATAATGGTTATATTGCTATAATGATTAAGGCAGAATATAATGGTATATAATCATAAAGTGAGGACAAATACATTAAATTTAACATCAGTGTATAGTCCTTATTATTGAAGTACAACACAGTATGATCTTATGTCCCTTGAATGTCAAATCAAAGCAGGATTTTATATTTATATGTATATATATATATATATATTCAGAGTAATGTACTTTAGCTTTTATATAAGTATCATTCATTCATATGATAAGATGTAGGCACAGTTTTCCTCTGGAGTAAGGCAGTATGATATAGAGTATCTCTGATGCCAAGACTCATGTCCCTACAATATAAACAGCCTTCAACCTGAACTTCAGATTAGCAGTGGATAATTTGATTATTGCTGTCACAATATATTTTAAAAATTTATTTTATCATGTCTTATTTAGGTGTATGTGTGGTTCTGTGAAGTGTTAATCTAATTACTCTTTATCAATAAAATATCTGGAGTCATCTATTGGGGTATGAACCTGAAAGATCAGAGAAGCAGGGAGCAGTCACCAATCGCCTCCTACCTCTTTTGTCTCTTCCTCCAAAAGGGTGAAGATCCTCTCTCAGCCCCACCTCACGACTTCCTGTCTCCTCTCTGTCTACAGTCCTCCAAACCTGTATGGTTAATTTAGGTCAGCTGGTTAGCAGCTCCACCCTCTGATACCAAGCAAGTTTTATTTGTCAGAATGCAATCAAAATATCACACATTTCCCACTTTTGTCTAAATAAAAAGTAAAGGTTTTAACTGACATAGAAAAATTATAAACAATAAGTAAAATAACTATATACAAATATATACAGGCAAGAATTACATTAACAATGTTCAGTTCATTTGTATTTGGCAAATCAGAGAAAATACACCATTATCTATCCTATCTTGTTGAGTCTAAAGTGTTGTATCTAATTCATTTTATATCTTAACTTGCATTACCAACCCAAAATCATCCTTTTATGTCTCTCAATCTTATTCACTTTATACTTCTTTTGTGAGTTTGTTTGATTTTTAAATTTGGTAACAAGGAAAACCATATCTAGTCTTTAACTCCATCAGAGACCTGAGAAGGATATATTATTACCTAAGTAAACAGGAAGTGCAGAGCAAACAACTTCTAAAACTAAGAAATGATAGAAACAGCTGGCTGCCTGAACAGTCACCCAAGGTTCCCCAGTAACATCGGGACATCCATCTTTGGCCAATAGGCCTAGAGTGTCTAACAGACTTCAGTGAAGAAGGAATTTTGAAGAACAGTCCTACCTTGCCTTGGCAATGTTCCATGGTCACTTTTTTGTGTCCTGCTTGTCCAATTTGGACAGCATACTGTTAACAGTCAAGGCAAGGGCACTTCTTGCCCAGTGGCTAACATTTACCACAAAGAAAGTAAACTCCATATGGAGTTTCTTTGATGCCCATTATCTTTTTTGAAGTAGATTGGTGCTGCCAGGAGCAGACATGTCTCATTGTCCAAAACCAAAAACAAACAAACAAACAAAAAACCTTTATGTTATTAAAACATCTTAAATGTCATATTCTATAGATCTCTGAAGTGTCTGAAGACTACCTATCTAAAAATATATCTCTGTTTGACCTTGAAAACGTACCTAACATGACTACAAGTTTTGTGATAGGTTATTACTTACCTGCTTTTCTTTATTATCCTAAATAGTTTGCAATAATAACTTTTAAGGACTAGAAATTTACATAACATTGTTAAATAAGCTGCATAAGTACAATATCTTGAATAAGAGTAGGAACATATACAGTATGTTCTAACTAAAATAACCTTAAATTTGTATCAGTATACAAAAATCCATACCAATGTAAGTAATTAAGTCCAGTTGCTCTTTTGGTTTAAAAGTGCATTCAATAATCTACACTTTCATCCTATCATTTCTATATCCCCCTTTTTCTTTTCAGTACAAGATCCCTGAATCTAATCTCCTTTGTTCAGCTGTTTTACTGACCATTACCAATAATAACTTGTAACCAACCCCTATAAATGATGACAAATATTCATTACCCACTGAACAACCAAAAAAAACTGCCCACCAAACCTCTTGGGGATGTGGGTGTCATGTTCTCAAAATTCTTTCTATTGTCTGGGGGTAATGGCATCTCTAGGGGACCCTGAAAAAAATGGGATAATTGTAAAATCCAGGGAGAGCTAGCTGTGTCATTTATTGTCCAGTCTCTGTGTAATGGGAAAGTTCAGGGTTTATCTCAAGTCCTGGCTAGAATAGTCTGTGAGGCTGGACCATCTCAGCTAGCCACCTTGAAGTTGTCCTGAGCAGTTTGTAGTCCAAAGCTGATATTTGGGTGATGTGTTGTCAGTTTTGTGGTATTAGCACAATCCAGGTGGAATCCTAATTGTGAGGCCTAATAATCCTTTTGGAGACCACAAAGGTTCTCTGCAGAAGCCTTAAACATTTTAAATGTCATATACAGCAGATCTCAAATAAGTTAAAGGTTCATAATTTGTTATGTATATCCAGAGTACAAAAACTTTATTTCTAGTTACTTGATAGAGACTCAGGCCCAAAATCATGTATGGGAAGCTAGATGAAACCTATGATAACAACCACCATTTTTAGGGATAAAACAAAAATTACCAAACTGATGGTTATAATTGACATTATGTAAATCCTGGCTGTGTTAATTATCTCCTCATTTAATTGTCCCATTTTCAAACTATTCTGGAATTATACAGAGACCTAATTCCCTCCATTGTAATTTTCTTTCCCATTTTTCAACATGGGATTTTTTTTTTTAAACTAATTCCCTCCTTTAAGAACTCTAAGCTGTCTCACCAAATCTGTTGACAATGACAGCAACAGTATGCCTGGGCAGAGAACACAGGAGGTGCGCAGCCTGGCTGAGGACAGCTGCTGCTAATCACATGTAGTTGTGAACTGAGAGTATTCTGATCGGGTGTTGAGGTGGCTACCCTAGTGTGGTAGCAGCCTGAGAAGGGGATCCAGGGACAGCCCACAGGGGAAAAAGGAGCCAAGAGCCTGCCATCTGAAAGGTGGACACTGGGGGACCTGCAAAAGCCGCACATGTGATGGGCCAGAAGTGAGAACACGGAGCTGCCTGAAGGCAGAGCTGCCCTGTGGTGTGGGCTAACTCTGGGTGCATTTGGTGCCTAGGCACTTGTCGAGTTTGGGTCTTGTGAAGACTGCTGTAGAGAGGCTACAACAGGACAATCCCAGACTCAATCAAAGGGCTTGGGGAAGGAAAAGCCAGGCTAGGTAGCATGGTGACTCCAGCAGGTGCAGCTTCCATGCCCAGCTCTAGCAGGTGACGATGGCTGCAAAGCCACAGGCAAGCAGATACCTTGTGAGTTCAAGCCCCACATTGGGTGCCAGAGGAAGCGTTAATATAATTAATCTTTATCAATAAAATATCGGGAGTCAGATATCTGGATAAGAATCTGAAAGATCAGAAAAGCAAGGAGTAGACACCAATCACCTCCTACCTCCAAAAGAGCTGAGATCCTCTCTCTGCCCAATCCTACTACTTCCTGTCTCCTCTCTGTCTACAGTCCTCCAAACCTCTATGGTTAATTTAGGTCAGCTAGTGGCTAGCTCTGCCCTGACTCCAAGCCTCTGACTCCAAGCAAGCTTTATTTGTCAGAACACATTAAAAACATCACAATCTGTGTCTGTGATACCACACACAAAGATTGGAAATACATTTAATACAGGGGCCCACAGCAGAAATACGAATCAGTAAATTCTTAAGTACTTAGTGTCTGAAAACAGGTGAGACATGGATGAGAGAGAAAATGGGTGAATAGCCATGTGGCTCCAACGGAGTTCAGGCTGACTTTTTACATTATATTCATCACTTAATACAAGCACTCCAACAAAACTTTTTGAATTATTTTTTGTTTTCAAGGGTATTTAAATTTCTATGCAACACGAAGTACTACCACTTTTAAAACATAATTGGATAAAGGCTATTATGTGTCATATTTCTAAAAGTAAAGGGGGACTGGGTGGAGATAAGGTTCAGCAGTTAAGGGACCCTGCTGTTCTAGAAGACCTGAGTTTGGTTTTCAGCACCCATGTCTAGCTAGTAACAAATTCTTTAGCTCTAACTCCATAGGATCAGATGCCCTCCTCTGTCCTTCATGAGGACCTACACACATTTTGTATATGCACACACACAACACACAAAGATAATTGTTAGCAAGATCGAGTAACCATAAGAGCAAACAGACAACACCATCAAGGAAAAGCGTATGGATTTGGGCTATGTTAAATATATCTAATAATTTCAAATACTTAGGAGAGTAGTGAGGGAGTACATTAACTGATACTGCTCCGAAAGGATGGAGCATCTTTTAAAATGTGCTGAATTCCTTTCTCCTTCCTTCTTCTTCCCTCCCTCCCACCTCCTCTTTCTAACTTCTTCCTCCCACTTCTCATTCTTGCCCTCTTTCGCCTTCTGTTTCCCCTCCTCTCCCCAATCCCAATAATGGGGGTCAAATTTAAAGCCTTACAAATGCTGCTAATCAAGCACCCTACTACTGATCCATAACCATTAGTCAAAGTTTTCTGACTACACATTTCTGTTAACTGTTTCAATATACGGATACACTGTGCAGCAATCAAATCAAGGTGCTTGGTCTATTTCCACCACATTTATTGTTTTTGTAGTAAAATCATTATTTGTTTTCAGTTTAAGGCCCATGTCACCAAGCCTGACAACCTGAGATCAATCCCTTAGACCCATGTGATGGAAAAGTAAACATTTGTTAGTTGTCTTCTGACATCCATTGACATTCATAATAAATGAACACATGCTGTAAAATTGTTTAAAATCTTTAAACAATGTTTCTCATGCCTATTTTGAAGTGACCATCCAACTTAATATTAGGTAAATACAATTTATTCTTCTTAAGGTATAATGTATAGCTTTGTAACTCATTGCCTACATCATGCCTAACCCAAGAGTGATCAAAATTTCATCTATGTTCATTCTCTATTGATGCTCTACAGTGCAAATTTAAAATAAAAGGTAGTATTTGTATCTGTTTAATGTTTGTGATTTGATGTATCTGTTTAATTTGTTCCTGTTTAATGTGTGCAATTAAAATAGTTTTTGTAATTTGATAGTTCTCAACCAACAAAGGCCTCTTATACTTTTTCTGATAATGTTCTGTTTTCAAAGACCTTAGACTAATGCTAGTTCCTCTAAAGGGTCATCCTCCACAAATGAGCCACAGTGACCAATGAAAATGTATGCATTATCATGTCTCGCCATTAAGAAACTCTCCGTATATACAAGATTAGTTGTAAATAATAGAATATTATCCTTCCAGATTTGCTTACTTCTGGACTTTGATCTCTTCTTCAGACACTCTGTCCTTCAAATTCTATTTTAGTCTTGGAGTAATATAGTTTGTTCAAACAATGACAATCTTATGATCTTTTGGCTTCTTTTGTTTTAGTTTGCCATTTTTGCTTTTATCTATTTAGCCTTGAAAAGTTAGCTCTCAAGTGGCATTTTAATTTTTTATATAATATTTTTCTTTTGAAATATTTTTCATCTTGACCTTGTTTCTAGTATTTGGCATTATTTAATGCTTTTCATAAGTATGCTAGCCTAAAAGATATTAAATAAGGTAAAAAGGTAGAGTCAAGATTAAACTTGCAGTTTCATTAATATTTTAGTGTAAATAGGTTTAAATGTTGAATGGGCACATTTTTGCCCTATATATCAGTATATATAAATGTATAGTTCAAAAACACATTTATGTAAATATGCATATATGTTGATACTTGTTTATGACTGTTAATACACAGAAAGAAAGATAGTCTAGTTTGCAATCAAAATCAAACTCTTGTTAGTTTGTGGTGAAAGTTTGAAGAAAGCAAAGCAGGCCTCTAAGACATAAAAGCTTCTGACGAGACCTGTGTGAGCAAGCAGGAGGGAAGGAATTCAAGTTTCACTGTGTGGTTATGGTAATAGCCCATCCTCCTAACCTCCCTTTCCAAACCTAGAAGCCTTAGCTCATAGGATACCTGCATACCTTGGAGAAAAGTGGAAATTTATTAAAGCACTGTGTTACAAGCACTGCCTTCCAAGGACCACACATAGAAATAGGACTGTACCTTTAAATTTAAAAATATGGACTCAGGATTAAATTTGTATTTGATGAAAATACACTTCACTAATCCTTATGCTTATATGTCCATATATATATATATATATATATATATATATATATATATATATACATACATACACACATACAAAAATATATTTAAATATGTATATGCTTGTGTATATGTACAAGTTCAGGTAAAAATTAATACATTTATATAAGTATTATTCAAATTTTTGTTATAATGAGATTTAATAAAGCAACAAATTGTTTGCATCTTAAGATTTATCCGGTGTTCTGTGTTTTGTTTTCTGACAATGCACAGCATTGAATGTTTTCCTGCTGGCTAAAGAAAGAATAGAATGGTAGCTGACTGCTGTGCAAGCAAGAAGCTGTGAAACTCCCAGCAGAAGAAAGACAGCACCAGCAGCAGGCAACAGGGAAGAGGGACGAGGAGCTTGAGAAGAGGCTTTGATTACATGTAACACCCCTGGGCTCCTACCCATGCTCTGCACAAGGTCAGGCAGATGGACTGTCAAAAGCAGACAGGGAGTAACAGGCTATTTACCTAGAGCTTGGGAGAGCAAGTCATCCAACACCTCTTTCCTACCCAAGGTAGAGATTCAAGGGCAGACACAGTGTTAACAGTGTTTCACAGCAGAAGAAGGGAACACCCTCAGACATGCTGTCTCTGGAGGTGTTGTCATGGCAAAGGTGGCAGGGTAATTAGAAGCAGGCACCTCTGTCACTGCTTTGGAGTAGTAATTGCCAGTTCCGACTGGACAAGTCAAGTGTACATGGAAAAAGAAAACAGTGACTTGGAATATATTGTCCACGCTGTTATTGTTCTAAGGCAATTGTTGTGTGTGTTATTTAGTTTTCTGGGCTAATCACTGTAGGATTTGAGGGTCTTAGTACTATTATTTGTATGCTCTGATCATTGTTTCTTTGGATATTTAGTCTCAATATTAATAACATTAGTAAATTCATTCAAAGCTCTTGGGTACTGTGAGGCAAAGCACAGAATCTAGGAAGCCAATACATTAATAATAATCATGGATGTGGATAGATTTATGCCCTAAACACAATTAAGAGTACCTAGATGCCTAGGGACAATGAGTATGTAAAGCATTGTTTCCTGTCAAGGACATGCAAAATACTTCTACCAAAATATGGGAAATTGGATTTCTGAAGGTCAAAAATGGTTAAATAGCTATACTTCTAATCACTCTACTACTGAACATTATTTGGAATTTATGAATTAATTATGTATATAGACAAAATTATATGATAGCCATGTTTATCTTCAAATCTTTATTAATAATTTTATACTCTTCATACTACTTAGTCTAATATTTAATTCATTAAAGTTTCCAAGTCTTAGGAATAAGATATGCACAGAAAGCATGGGAAATGGTAGTTATGTGGAATGGTCAACACAGAACAAGTTTTTTCAAAGAGAATACATTAACAAACATAAGAAAAAGTTCTTCTGTTTAGGAACCCTATTGTTCCTAAAGCTTAATACATCTTCAGAGGAGCAACATGTTTAAAAAGCTGCCACTTGCATGCTGTGTTTTTGTGCAAAGTGTATTTAGAAAGAAATGATGCAAAAAAGAAATTATGCGTTTGTTCCTTTAAGAGAGTTAATTTGATGCAAACTCAGGGGCAGCTTGGAGAACTCTCACCTCTGGATCTGGGTTGGTTGCTTTCTGTAAAATACTAGTACTCAACAGAATTGGACTCTGTTATTTCTTACTTAATAATTTGCGTTTAATCACCAGAGCTCTGTGGTGACGTTGTAGGTAAGCTCCTTTTTATGTATATGAGAGACAGAAAACTACACTTTGAGCCTGAAGGCATTGTTTAGGTTGTACATCTACACACTCTCATTTCCCACTCCACTTTCACACAGTGAAGCAAACTGGGTGGATTTCAGGTCTGCATATTTTATCCTAAAACTATGTTGAAATTCGAGCTAATGGATGATACGGCACCATTAACTAGCCATGACTTCAAAAATCAAGTGTATTGGCTCTGAAATGAAGCAAGCATCACAGGTTGACTGCAGGTTGTTTTCCCCAGACACCATCATTCACTGTTATTGATGATGAGAATTGCCAGAGGGATCAATTCAATCCATCTTTTTCACACATTGCGAGTATATAATGAATACTCAACCTGTCTTGCTACTCATCTTTGCAAGGGAACTTCTGCTTTCTGATACCCATAAACATGTACATTAGCATTGCTTGAGCTTGAATGACAGAAGTACTCTATTTATTTTGAAGGCATAGGAGAAATTTTATAGGGTAAATGCATTTTATAAATTAAAAATCCGGCCATTTTGTCTACAAAACTCCTGCTTCATTATTCTAACAATATAGGCTTGATTTTCCATATGTTAACATCACTGTTAGGCTCTTCTATATTTCATATATGAAGAATAATATAAATTTCTCCATACCCAATTACTGAAAAATGTCTCCTTAAAGATATTATGATTTTAAGAGAATTGTTTGGCATGAATACAAATATCACTGAAAATTTATTAAAGTGTCTTTACACTGCAGTATTTTTAATGCAATCAGTATAGGAGTCAGTATGTATAGACTAATAAGTAACTCATGTCAAAGGGATATCTGCTGTGGTTGCAGATAATCAGAATTAGTATCTGCCTGGCAGATGGGTGCTTAGCCAGTTGGATAAAACTACCACTTGAAGAGATTTGGAAAGGAAAAAAACAAAACCTGTCTGAAAACAGTTTCACTGAGAACATTATTTTTCTTTTATCATTGATTTCTCATGGAAAAACAGAGATAACTTGTTATCTAATTGTAAAGATTCAAATAATCTAGAACATACTAATTAAATGGTATTCATAATACCTTTTATCTGCTTCTCATTTATACTCTTCGTTGATTTTATAATTACAAATATAACACTGGGCATGGTGAATATAAAACTGACTGCAGAACTTCTCAGGATAATCTTCCAGGCACTTAGCAGCCTTTAGCCATATGGGTTTTAAATATGTAGTTCCAAAATGGCTCTTATCCATATACATTTATGGAGAAAGTTTTTAAAAGGAAAATCTATTTGGGTGATTTTAAGGATAAGTGTTAACGACTCTTACACTGTGTGTGCCATAGACCATATATCATCCATGTACAGCCAAAGGATGGCCTTTTTTAAAGTGATTTCTTGTTATCAGCAGGAGTCATAAATAACAACAAAATTAAGCTCTTCAACTTTTGACTTGACTGTCAATTTTAAATTCACTATAAAATATTTTTAGAACAAGCACTGTTTCTCGTTAGGGCCTATGTTACTCACACTGTGCATGATGTTCTCTGGTACCTGAGTTCCTCTTATGGTAGAGGCGTGTTCCTCTTATGGTAGAGGCGTGCAAATGTCCTCCAGGCTCTTGCACGCTACCGTGGGCATCAGAAGATGTCTAGTTTCTTGATATAGCCATGCTCTACCCTAAGAGCAGCAAGCCTGGGAACTTAACTTTTTCTGATGCAGCCAGACCGGAAAGCGGGAGCTAACTAATAGTCGTGATCTCTGAGTGTGGTGCGGGGAGGAAATGCCAGTCTTCTTGACTCTGCCCCCAAAGCAGAGGTCAGTGGAGACAGGCTGAGATTGGGACTTCCGCTTAAAAATGTTGGTTTCTCACCTCCTTAATCTTCCTAATCTACTTCCTCCACATATTTTTTTCTCAAATCTACATCTCAGATTCTGAGTCTCAGAGCAGCAAGCTAGAGCAATATAGGCTTTTCATATTATGTAGTGTATTGTAAGGATTTCAAAAGAGATGTGAGTTGAATGAACTCGGGAATGTGAGGAAAGGCTGTTTAAAAGGAGATCTTGGTTAAATGATTTCAATCAAATTTTGATCATTGCACTATGTCTTCTTTTCTTGCTTCCTTTTCAAATAAAAATATACAAGGTGATAGCATTCAAACCGGAGCATCAGAGGGAGTCACAAATTCTATGGCAACATTTTGTCACGTCAAACAAATCATAATTCCTATGATTTTACACATTGCTCTCATTGTAAGTGATTACTATTGCTGAATCTAATAATCATGGAAAATGCTCTTGGTACAGGTTCTACTAAAAATGTCACTTTAAGGAGTTCAGTGACCAATGGATAGAGTGTCAAGAAGGCACTCTATCATAATCTGAATAATGTTAATAAAGATAAAGAAAAACACCAAAGTCAGGTTTTTCATTCTAGTTTTAACAATTAAAGGTAAGATGTTCACACAGAAACTAATTTACCTACCATTGTAATGAAAATCAACAACTTTCTACTGCATAATTGCATTCTGTTTCATTTGTGCTATAAGAAACTCAGAGCACAAACATAATTAGAATACCAGAAACTTCACAATCTTATGTTATGTCGCTATTAATTTGTGCATAGGAGATAGACTCTTTGATCTGTTTTTCAAGGGATGTATTTCATTTTAAAAGAAAACAACATCTTCAAATAACTATGTATGAGATTTTTAATGATGAGATGTTCTGTCATAATTCTTGACTGCCATCAGTAAGATACAATAATTAATGAATAAGTTAGTTGCTTTTAATGTTCCACAGTTTAGTGATATACAACTTGCAGTGTCTGAGAATCTTTTAGAGTTATGCCTAGATGAACGGTCTTCTGATATATTACCTCTTTGGTAAGAGTATAATAGCCAGAGAACAATTACTAGCTTTGTGAGGATGGCATTTTATCAATGGAACTTCCATTAAGTTAGCCTTCCATCTTGTTAATGTCATGCTCCTTTTTCAAGACCTTGACATCATTATAATGTGTCAGTGTAGAGGGAGAAATGTACTTTTTAAGTACCAGAGATTTAAATGTGTATTCTCATCTCTGGCAATTTGTATTCAAAGCTTCCTTTCTGAAGTAATTTTAAGGACTACACAGGAATAATATAGATATAAAAAGTATATCACACTGACAGGAGAAATACTAGCTGCCCAACTGCTTGTTAACTTTCACTCTTTACATATGGCATCCCTTAAAAAGTAGTTTATTACAACATTTCTTATGGTACAGTCAGCATTATGTTTTGCTTGTCCTAATGGGAGAGCTTAATCTGAATTAAGCTGAATATTCATAAAGATGACATTTTAAATAGCAATTTCCTGTATACAAAACTCATCTTATTAGTGGAACGTGAAATGTTTTAAGATGTGAACTACTCTTTATTCTTATGTATTTGAATGTTAGTGAATTCTGTGAGGAGGCAGTAGATCAGGAAGTCTAACGTGAAATAACCCTGGTTTGTTAAATAAGGATAAAAGCTAATGGAAGTATTTATGTGTTCATGATTTCAGAAAGAACTGGCAGAAATGGAAATTTTTAGGTGAACAGCCAATTTTTATAAACTGGGATACAAGTAACTGATCAGATATATTTCTTTTACCTCCAAGGAATTGTCCTAAGTTTGATAAAGCTAACAAAAACTACCAACACTACAGGTAATGTCTTATTGAACTAGGAAACTATTAAATCCCCCTTCAATAAATATTAGTCTAAATTCTTTACTAAGTACCTATACTATGACTGTGATCATTGGCTGTACTTTAAAAATGGTTAAAATACCTCAAAGTATTATTTTATTTATAAACAAAGAATAAAAAATCACTTATTAAAGAAAGCTTACTATGCCATTATGTTCAGATTTTTGATTCTCCTTCTTTTTAGTGCCTTATTTGATTTTCAATAGGTATACTAGTTCTTTCTACACTCATATAACTTCTCAGAACATCCCATTGTTCTGAAAAGTAATAGTCAAGAATGTACAACATCCATTCTAAGTATTCCAATGGATGGAGGACTTTTCATGTGGTAGGCAGGTTTGGAAGCATTAGAGGACCATGCATTGTTTAATATAGACCCCGTCCTTGGGAAATGCTATTGTATAAACCACAACGTGGGTAGTACATTTACAGGTAAGATGAAAACAGCCTTATACCTAGCAGGCGTGTTCAACCTGTAACATACAGGGTGAATGTAGCCAATGATAGCGATGGCTGGGGCTCAATACAACCTTGCAATCTTAAAACAAGATGAGGTCTGTTTGAAAAGTTGGACATGTGTTTTGTTTCACAAATTGCCATGTATCTACACACAGGAAGGGGCTCAGATGTTGGACATCACAAAAACAAGAGATGCCTACAGTTGCCATTTAACACTCTTAGCTCCTCATCTATTTTAAAGGTCTTTATTTTATTATTAATGTGACCTACATTTCACTCAACTAGGGAAACCTTTCCTAATAGGCAGCACCCTGAATTTCTTGTGCCCCCATTTTGCTTATCTTTTTTTTTTCTTGCTTGGACCACATATTTCTTTTAGCATGTAACCCACTTTAAAATTCATAGTTTAACATATCCTTTAAAGAACACTTGAATGTTTCTCAGGGAAAATTATGAAAGAAGGGTCTGAGAGGTTTCAAAATGCAGAGATCAGGAGGTCTCCTGCTAGACAGCATCCTACAAACACCACAGGGAAGCTGTATTTATGAAATCTCAACAATATGACTACTTAAAGAAGACCGGAATAATTACAACACTGGTCGACATCCCAGCATGGTTGGGGAAAACTCATAAGATCTCACCTAAACTTGTATATGTGTGAAACATGTGTGCAGTGCCCCTGGGTGCCAGAAGAGAGCTGACGAAACCCTAGAACTGGAATTACAACTGCCATGTGAGTTCTGAGACTGAACCAAGGTCCTTTGTAAGCAAGCCAGTATTCTTAACTGCTGAGTCATCTCTCAGCCTCCCAATGATTTTCCTTAATCTATATAAAGTATTGCTATGACATGTCACAGTCTTGATTAGAAGCCATGTGTCCAGGTCTCCATCGATTGAGATAACCCTTGTCCTTTGATTGAATGCTCTCTTCTTTCACCCAAACTGAACAAATACTGTCCATATAGAAGTGCAATTGATTTTCTCTTGAGATTTCCCCATACTCTACCTTGTCTGAGTTGCTTTCCAGTATCTCAGCCAGTCTCCTACTTGGCTTTCTGCCTCTCCTAGATTACCACTATGTTCACAAAGTACCCTTGTATGACTCTGACTGCTGACATCCTGGATCCTCTCACTAACACAGTGACTTGAGACTTTCTTTCCTCTGGATAATGAATGTGCCCAGCCACTTTCAGTACTCAATTGTTTATATCTGGATGCTTCCATTTCTAGTGATGTGTACATTTTTACTTCAATGTATTACTGGTATATACATTTTGAACACAATCTTTGGTTTCTAAGTGGGTATAACTTAGCATTTTAAAGGACCTGATTTGCTTACATATGTTTGTATTTGTGGGATGTGTACTTTAAAAACATTTCTACTTGAATTTTTAAAAAGTGTTCCAGGCTTTTCAGTTGCTTTACATAACAATTACTGCTTTTCAAGTTTTTGGTCATGCTATTTTTTGAGTACAGTATGGATTTGTAACTAAATTGAAGCTATACTGAATCATGGGAGAAAGATAGGACAAGAGAATATGGTGGAGGTGCTAAAAGAAGGAACAGTTGGTGCAGAATAAGAAGAAAAAGTATTACAGAAAGCAAAAACTGACTATTTATCTTATGGCTTCATCTCTTGTCAATCAGCAGAACAGACAATTTTTGCTGGATGCAGCAGTAAATGGTGATAGAAAGGAGTCAAATTTTCTGACCTTAAGGGAAGACATAAAATAATATGGAGCTTGGCTTTTGCTTTTAAAGGATGACCCTGAGTTTTAGTCATTAATAGGGTGGTGGGTCTCTTGGACCAGTTCCTGAATTGAAGGTAGGAGTGAAGATGTCATCAATCTGTCTGTCTCTTACTGGAAATGGCATTGGGATAAAATCATCACATGTGAGAAGGAAGACAGGCTCTCAGAGGGTGAACAGAATCATAAGATTTGACCTCTGTCTAATTATGGCATAAAGGGAAAAGCCTTATGGGGACCATTGCATAACCATCTTCACAATCTTTGCCATTAAAACTTCCTCTCTCACACTCATATGTCCGTCCTATATCCAAAGAAAAATAAGAAATTCCATTCCAAAATTGTAAGTCACCATTGCCCAAAAAACAAAAAGGCCCTCTACATTTTAAAATTAGGCTTTCTGAGAACCTGGTAGTAGAAAAATGTAGGCTTTATACTAAGAAAAAAAAACCAGCATATAGCAAGCACGTAGAATGTTGCAGATGATTAGAAACAGCAGGTTTCAATATGACAAATTTAAAATACTCCAATCCTTTTCTTGACATTTTCAGTCATAATGTTCTTTTGCAGTTACAAGAATTTAATCCCTTTAAACATGCTTTTTTCCTTCCATCTCCCTTGATTAATTCTAGCTGAATGCATTGAGGCTAGTTCCAAATCATAGGGTGGGATATTAAAGGCATATGCTAGCAGCTGATTAAAATTAGTAGATTTCTTTTTAAAAGATGGAACTTAGCTTAACACAGTTATAAGATGACATTTTAATGATGAATTACAAAGAGAACCCCCTTCTTTGAAGAGACAAAATTGATCTTCATTTTTCCTGTTGTGACATTTTTATCCCTCTTTGTATACCCCTCACAATTTTGCAAGATCATTCCCCCCTACAAACAGGCATTTGTGGGCACACATACATGCATATATACACATACTTATGTTCACATACACACATGAACAAATGCATGAACACAGGTGCAGGGACATGCATGCATGTGAACATGTACATGCTCACACACATACATACAAACTTGCACACATGTATACATACACACATTTTTTCATGCATACTCACATACAAATGCATGTGCATGAATGCAAGCACATGCACAGAGGCACATACATGCTCATACATGGGAATACCAACTCCCATGCATGTATGCACACACACACACACACACACACACGCACGCACGCACGCACGCACACACACACACACACACACACACACACAGTGTTTAATATTCAGCATCTGCTTTCTCAGCTTTGAGAAAAGCATTGGGAAGAAGGAGCGGTGGAGGAGATGACAGGATCGGGCACAGCTAATAACAAGTCCTCAAATGTGTGCCTGAGAGCCTGGGGTCTTTGGAGTCAATGGTACATTTCTAGCTCTCTGACACAGAAAGTGTTCTGTGTATCCAGATTCTTCCCAGCTATGCTGCTGCCATGGTCTCAAGGCAGTTCCCCTAGCCCTGCCAACATAGGAACATTGCATACTCTAGTGCACATCCTGGATCTTGCATATGTACTGCCATCTAAATAACAGCCACCAGGATCTAATGCATAAAAGGCTAGAGAGACATGCTGGAGGGCCCGGACTCATCAGACACAAGAATCATTATTTTGCCCTAGGGTTTCCTGGGTATCATTATAAAGTTAGTATGACCCGTAAAGTCTTATTGATCATCACATTGCTTTCTTGTGAGCCCTAATTATCTCCGATAAAAGTGCAGTCTGGCAAGCTAGTTCCCAGAGAGATGAGATAGTATTTTTTAATGTGATACTACAAAAATATTTAGTGAAAATATTTACTTATTTCTATCTTTTATTTGTCTTGTTATTATAGAAACTGAAGGTAAAAGTAACCAATCTTAATTAGTCACTAGGTTTTTAACTTCCTGATCTTTTCCCCTGTTTTTTTTTGTTTATTTGTTTGTTTGTTTTACCTTACAGAGGTATGATTTTTTTTCCCTTAGAGAAACTAATCAAATGGAGAACTACATTCTGAATTTTCCTCCAGCTCCCACTATAAGGTGATAAAAGTGCACTTTAAAATATAAACAGTGGAAAACTGTGATTATTCAATTATTTCAGAAATGGGGTTGTAGTAATTTTAGCATATCAGACATCTCAGAATACCTCGTATTAATCCAGATATGAGAAAAGCAGTATCTAAGAAAATCATTTTTTACTAATCAAAGAGCAATTTGAAAGTTATTAAACCACAACATTATAAAGGTGTTTGAATAAGACATGAAGCAAAGCAAAGTTACCTTGTGGTTATTTAAATTTGTTTTATAGAGCTTATATTCTCAAGACAAACAGGTGTATTTCAGAATGGAGCCAGGAGATGATGCTTATACAAAGTCCTATACAAAGCAATTTTCTTCAGCTCATTAAGACAGAGTCAGAAGCTATGACTTCCCAATGTGCTTTTCTCTAGATCTCTCTGATAGGACTGAGGCTGTGTCCATTTGATACCCCAGTATGATTCACCTCTACCATCTTCTTCACCCTGAGTTTATTTGGAATGTTATTTACCTATAATTCTTTTACTATCTGCACAGTAATTGGTCATTTAGAAGTTTGTGTGTAGAAGATATAGAGAAGAGGTTTAAAAATCAGGATTTTTAAAACCACTTTCAGAATGTTCATGATTCTTCTGTTGTTGGTGTGTACCACTCAAGATTTCCGGTGTCATTAGCTTGATCTTTAGTGGATGCTGTTAAGTGGTAAAAGAGTGGATGATGTTAGCTGGTAAGAGAATGGATGATGTAAAGTGGTAAGAGAGTGGATGATGTTAAGTAGTAAGGGGGCCTTTGAGAGATAGGACCTACAGGAAGGTTGTTTCCAGCCCCATATCTCTTTTTCCTTCTGACATTCCCTCTCTCATCATGTAGTCTCTCCAATACACATAGTGTTGCAGTCATCTCATCTACCACAATGTCATCCAGACACGGAGAGAGAAACTAGGCCCTATGCACCATGAGGTGTGCTGATGAATCAGGCTTGAGTCCTAGCCAGAAAACCAGGTTCCATGTTCTACAAGGTACTACTGAGAAAGCCTACAAATGGTGTCCCAGAAAAGATTTGAAGTTAAATTAAAAAGTCTACCCAATTTTGGACATTCATTCTCAAAAAAACATGTTCTAAGTAAGCCCCCTTTATTAAAGAACTCAGCCTCAATTATTTCTTTGTAGCAATGGAACACTGACTAATACAGTGACAATAGTGAATATACATGGCTTCTGTGCTTGAATCACTCACAGTCTTTCAGAAGTATTACACTACAAGCAACTTTAGAGCATTGTGTCCCATACATTCATATAGAAATTCGCAACATTCCATGAAAGTATGTAAGAAATGACTCTAACTTATTTTGAAAGGCTGGGCACTTGTTCAATTTTTTCTCCACTTCCCTATTGAAAAACAACTCAAAATTAGATATGTGGGAGACAAAGTGTTATTTTCTAAGCAGAGAGAATAATATAAGCAAAACTGAGAAAGACAAGACACATTATTATGCAATCTGTTAGAAACCAAGAGAAGTTAGAACAATGGCTGAAATATGTTTCCTGGACCAGGCTTACTAGAATCTGACAACTTTTAGTAACCCATTCTTGAACCACATTTCATTCCTTCTAAGTGTGGGGAGACAGGGATTAAAAGTGTGTAGGTGAACATGCTTTCTGGGTGATTTGGAGGCATGCTGAATCTTGAGAACCACCTGAAGAGAAACAAGACCTTAACCACCACGTGATGTGAGGATGAATCAGGCTTGAGTCCTAGTCAGGACACCAGAGTTCATGCTCTATAGGATGCTACTGAAGGAGCCTACAGATTGTGCCCCAGATAAGATTTGAGATTTAAGGAGACAATTTGTGTGTCAATACTTTACCCCAAAAGGAAATTAAGTCATCATCTGCAGATAATATTTGGTTTGGAAAACTCAATGAGTTGAGACACATACATCCTGTAAGTTTTATTTTATAACATAACTTTGCTGCTACTTGTATCTATGAGCGAAAAGTTGAAGAGCAATGAGTATAATCTCAGACTTCGGATAAAATGCTTGTTAACAGTTTTGCAGACATTTCACCTGGACGGGTTTGGAAGCTCACTGGTGCAGCTTCACTTAATGCTTGTAACAGTTAAAGCAGAATAATCTCACCCTTGAAGTTCTTCAAACTGCTCTCTGCAAGACTCAGCTTTGTTACAGATTTGTTGTCCCACAGGTTTTTGTGATGATTTTTTAATGTTCACATGGGGTTGATAGAAATTTTTGAAGTTTTATCTACAGATAAAAAATATTAAATCTTACCACCGGGTAGCAGAAAGGGAAATATAAGAACATTCTACAACCAAATTAAAGAGAAATAAATTGCTTCATGATTTTCTTTATAGATAAAACCATCCACATGAATGCAAGCCTCTGTTTATTAAGTGACCTCTTATCTTTGTTAACTTTCAATGGATAACAACCTTTTAATAAACTTATGCACAAAATTTCTTTTTTGAAGAATATTGTTTTCTTTTCTGTGGCTAGTGTAAACAAGATGCTTGTCTCTATTACTGTAGCTCTTAATACTACTGATTTTATGGTCAGCTTTTCATTTCACCAAAATTAGTGCTTATGTAGTGGAAATCCAGCATGTGGAAAACAGGAATGCTTACATCTGACACTGACTGCCTCTCCTAGCTTTTAATATTATTTTATTTCCTAAACATCATACTTACTTGTTAAAAGTGGCAAGCAGCCCATAGTTTCCTTCCTGCTGGGAAGAGGACCTTAGGCCGATGTCCAATTGAGGTAAATGTGGTACCGTATTTAAAACAGCTTAAACCCATTGTAACATGAATAACATATGAGGTGACTTCTTTGGGTAATTAAATTTTCTGTTTTAGTCTTTGCTTATTAAATATATACCACAAGGCAAATAACAATGTTTGTTAAACATAGTCTATAATTAAATACAATTGCATTAATACAATTAAATATAATGAGGTTTCACCCAAATTAGCTGTTCCTTGTATTCTCTTGAAAAAAATTATTCATATCTGCACTTGCAGCTACTCAACTCTCTTCATTATGATTCATAATTAGAATTCTGAATCTACCTCTGGAATAGAACCAACACCACAATTGCACTGTGATATTGTTTTATTTTGTGTTTGAAGCAGCAGCATGATGACAACAGGATACAAAATTCCACAGAATGCCTAATCAGCATTACAGCATTCAGTCTTTAAGTTTACACTGGCAGTTAGAAATCATGCTGTTTTAGAAATGAAATCATTGTGGTCCTGATCATTATTAAGATTACTAAATTCCATGAGTAAATACAAGGAAATTTGAGCATAAACCATGTTTTCATTTTTCTAAGCCATTCCTAAGTTCCATCCATGACAACTGAGTAGGGCAGCGTGCAAATGATGCATTGCTATTGGATGCATGCTATTGGATATGAAAGGCAAATTCACAAAGTTGTACCAGGTGATGTTGGTGTATGCATTTAATCCTAGCACTCTGGAAGCAGAAGCAGGTGGATCTCCATAAGTTGGAGGACAGCCTGCTGTGGAATATTTTGTATGCTGTGAATATGTGTTGCTCTGATTGGTTGATAAATAAAACACCGATTGGCCAGTAACCAGGCAGGAAGTAAAGGCAGGACAAGCAAACAGGGAGAATTCTGGGAAGAGAAAGGCTGAGTCAGGATATCACAGCCTGTAGTCCACGGAGCAGCATGTAATGGCACACAGGTAAAGCCACAGAACACATGGCAACATATAGATTAACAGAAATGGGCTGAGTTTAAGTGTAAGAGCTAGTCAATGATAGGCCTGAGCTAATGGCTGAGCAGTTTTAATTAATATAAGCCTCTGTGTGTTTTCTTGGGTCTGGGTGGCTGCGGACCAGGCAGGACACAAGAAAACATTCAGCTACAACAGCCTGGTCTACAAAGTGAGTTCCAGGACAGCCAAAAATAAACAGAGAAACCTTGTCTTGAAAAACAAAAACAACAACAACAAAACAAAAAATTCACAAAATTTTATGTAGATGTTTCTAAAGTATTAGCAACAATGCTTTTGAGGATTTCTAAAAGACTTAGCATTAACTGACTGAATGCCTCAGGCTCAAAATGTATTTTTTAAGATCTTTCTACTCCTATCCTTCTGTGTAATACAAGTTTCTTAAAAGTAGATATTCATCAGGAAGACACATCTCTTTCATTCCAAGGTCAATTAACTATTGTGTTACTTGAAAAAAAATAATTAAAATGTGCTTACATTGTTTCCCCTCTTTCTTCCCTCCAAACCTTCCATGTGTCCCTACCCCATTTATGGTCTCTCATTCTTTAATTATTATTGTTACATATATATATATATATAAATTTATGTGCACACATGTATAAATATAGACTGATGAGTGTGTTTAATGTTACTTGCATGCATAATTTTAGAGCTGTAAACTTGGTATTGCATAACTAATTGAAGGAGCTCATCCTGAAGAAAATGAATTCTCCCTTTCTCAGAAGTCACTAATTGCATATACCGCTCTGTCTGTAGGTGGGGCCCCCATTCGCATTCTCCATTCCACATTAGCAAGTCTTGTTTTCAGATACATTGTTGAAGTTTCATGAGTGCAGCTTCTCTGTTATCTCTAGAAGTTGCAATCTTGTAGCAGATGCCCTGGTCCTCTGGCTCTTACAACTTCTCCGCCCCATCTTCTATGCCCCTGAGCCTTAGGGGCAGCATTTGTGATGGAAATGTATTAATTGGGGGTCAACACTACATAACTAGTTGTTCTTTATATTTTGACCAGACGTGGTTTTCTTTAATGATCTCTACCTACTGAAAAGAGAGTCTTCTTTGTTGAAGAGTGAGAATTTACACTTATATGGGGGTCTAAGGATGAGCATTTGGAATGCAGCTGGGAAATATGCTGATTCTGGAAAGTGATAATAGTTCTCTGCTAATATCCATAAGCTCACTAGCCATGACTATTTGGCAAGGTTTCCAGTACCATGTACGATTTCTCTTTTTTTGCAGGCATTGTCTAATAATGTCCAATTAGAAAAGTGTTAGTTATCACCAAGTATGAGTGTCACTACCTTATGGATATCTTGCCATGCTGATTACTGTGGTGGTTCATAGATGTTAAAGCTGGATAGGACTATTGATTTTCTCTCTCCTTTAGCAGTTTGGATAGCATATTCTGGACTATGGAAAATTAGTCCTTAGGGAACAGACTTTCAATTCAGATCCAGCACGATTTCACTGAGTTCTGTATCTGAAATGAAGTCTTGTATCTTCAGCAATATGGACTAACCTTCAACTTCTAGGAGGCGACCAGGAGCAATGACAATAGCCCTAAATGTCTGGAGAGTCTCTTAGACTCCTTTAAATAACAATACAAAAGGAGGTTTCTCAACACATTGTTACTAGGTTTTTTGTGTAATAGCCTATGTCTCTGGGTTGTAAATTAACTCTTAAAGTCACATCCACTATAATTTGTGAATGTGTAGCTGTCACTAATTTTTTTTTTCAGTGCTTGGAATCCAACAAGGGGTTTGTATACCAAGCCATAGCTACACAACTATAATACACTACCAACTCCATCAACACATTTCTTTTAGATATATTAGGATTATTGTTAATACTATCTCATTTGTTATAAATTTGACCTACTCTACTATCAAATGCTTTCACATTATCTACAAGTATTGGAAATTTATGTATTTTCAGACCTCTCAATTTATATATACATGTATACATACAATTTTTCTTAATTTTACAGTCTATTTATTTGGTTATTTCTGCTCAGAAAAAAAAATCATGCAAGTCCTGTGATTTTATTATCTCTTGGTTATATCTTTTACTCAAATCATACACTAGTAGTTTTATTTTTGGTGAGTTTATTCACTTATAAATTTGCAATAATGCCTAGGTTCAATTATGTAAAATCTAGAAAACCTGTGCAAGAACTTAAAACAGTGCTAGCTAAGTTGTCTATAAACAACAATTGTTCATTATATTAATACAGCTACTATTGCTCTATTGTAAGGATCATAATTAGAGCATTTTGACACATTTTGTAAGATTCAATCATTTTTTCCATGGAACATGTGATGCATCTTTGCAATGCCCTTGTCTTGTCCCTAGACATTCCCTGCTCTTCCTCTGGCCATGCCTGGTGGAAATCTCAGCTAATGTTCCAGTTCTCTAAGCAAGTTCATTTAAAAAGTAGGTAGCAGGAGGATGAACAGAGGGATGGGGAGGAGATGCAGTCCAGATTCACACCTGTGCTGCCAACACCCTGGGGCTATTACAAGAAATCATCCTAGTCAGTCTGGAATTTCAGTTGGGATGACAGCGTGAAAAGGCAGCAGATAATGGAGAAAAAGACCCAAGATGAGCAGGCCAAGTTCTCCTCGAAAAAAGGTGAGGAAAGTTACAAAGGAGAAGATATGCCATGAATTTCCCTGTCTGGATAGGGACAGAAATCCCAACTTATGTATCCAGTGTAAGAGAATAAATAGCCAACAAATTGAAGTATGGCTTTTCAAAAAACCTATGGGAAGAAATAGTTAAACTTAAGGCACAGATTTCCTAAAATAAAAAATGGTCTGCTGATGTTTTATACAAGAAGCAGTAATAGAATCACACCTAGATTAGGAGAGAGAAATCATTATCAGCACCAAGTTTGTCAAAGGAAACAAAAAAAAAATCACAGAGACATGAAGAGTTCTCCTTCTTGGGAGTCTTAGACTCTCTAATACTGAGCCTGTAAAAGGCAACCACTATAGTCCCCATGTGAGACACAGTTCACAACAGTACACTTGTGTAAATCAGGTGAGTCTAGCTCAGGAGCTTCCTGATGACTGACTTGAATCTCAGAGGAAGAAAAATGAGCAAATCGTGCTGGATTCCTATGTTTCCCACAAGATTCTGTTTTAGCCGTAGGTACATAAATATCATTCATTACAGACACTGTATTACCTTCATTTGTATCAAAACAAGAAGGAAGTACTATACTTCCTCAAAATAAAATAAAAAAAAGAAAGAAATTATTCACAGTGCAAGTTTCTTAGGAAGGCTTTCACATCCGCAGTGTCAGCAATGGTGTACATTTTGAATACTCCTTCCTGTGCCAAACCCTGCCTTCTCCTCACCAGCAAAGGAATTACAGCTCACCCTGACTCAGAAAACATTACAAACTTATCTGGATGAGAATTTCCACTGGGGGAATTCCAGTCCATTCTGCCATCTTATGAATGAGCTTGGAAAGCTTCCTATAAATCAGGACTATAACTAGCCTGATGTATTTCATATGTTTGTTCTATGTGGATAACAAATAAAGCATTGGTTTTATGTGCTCTCCTGTTTGCAAATTCCTTCATCACAGTTGAATTAATTGTGATTCTTATGATAAACTATTGTGGCAAGTGACAGCCTGCACAACACTGTCCAGTTAGTTCCAGAATCAACTTTTGAGAAGCTATTGTGATTGGTCAATATTAATACTTTCTGACGCATTACCTCATCACATAGAAAAAAATAATGTGTAATGTAGACAGGGAATATCTCTCAAACAGCTTTAGAGACACAACTAAGTTGGCCAACATTTGTTCCCAGTTGTAAGTAATGCAATTTAATTAGAATTTAGGGTTTCTTTTATAGTCCAGTGGTCTCTATTTTGTATTATTGCTTCCCATAATTATTATTTTAAAAATATATTTTACAAAGTAAAATATTTTACTAAAATGTAAAGGCGTAAGTAGACTATGAAAATTAGATTTTCAAAAGGCAAAGAAATAGAATGTTAATTGTATGACTCAAACCACCCATGCCAAAAAGTTGATGAAAACAGAAATAGCATGTTTTGTGATTAAATATTGGAAAGACATTAAAATGAAGTTATATTTTACAAAGGCTAATAACAAAACAAAAATTAAAAGGGAACAGAAGGAAGCTGGATAGAAAGGATATTAAATTATTTTATTTTCCTTCCTCCTTTTTAATAGTAGGTGTTGAAATACTAGAAACAATGAAAGGAAATAATTTCTTATTTTTGCAAAGAATTTCCAATGGGCTGTGTAAGTTAACACTCAATGTCATATATAACAGAGGAGCTGGTTAGGAAAGGACTAGTTTAAGCAGAGAAGATAGGAAACACTTCAGGTAAAGATCTTACAATTGGCCTATGACAAAGGAGACAATGTCAGCTATAGTGGGTAATTCTTAAGGAGCTTGGTGTGCTGAGCTTGGCGTGATGGGCTAGATGATTCATGACAATCCCAGAAACTCCATTACCAACATCAGTGTAATCTTAATTGTTCTTAAAAGAGTTAACATTCAGAAGAAAGAGTTCTTTGCCAGGTAACTGTATATCATTTGCCTTTGAGAAGTTTCAACTTCTGCTTCTTTACACTACTTCACAATTTAACAGTAAAGAATTAATACTTTTCTTAATTATATGCTATTGTTTGGAACCTAAATATCCTCCAAGCCAATGCTTATAAAGTTTCATCATTAGTCTGTGGCACTATTGGGGAATGATGGAATGTTTATGAAGTACAGTCTAGTGGAAAGAAGTTAGGTCTTTAGGGGAATACCCTTGAGGAAAACACTGGGATCTACGCCTTTCATTCTCTTTGATTCTAGGTCATGAAGGGCTGAAGAGCTCTGAAATTCACTTATTTCTTGATATGATATTCTGCCTGACCTCTTGTCCCAAACAAAAAAACGAAGAAATTGTTATGCAAAGTATATCTTCTTTTATGCTGGTTTTCTAAAGTTCTTTTTTTGTCATGATATTGGAAAGCTGCCACACCATATGAAAAGGAAATTTGTATGAACATGTTTCTATATTTATAGGAATATTTGTCACATGAGAAAATACATATAAGTTTCCTTTGAGGATATTAATAATAATAAGCAAGACAGTAGAAGAAGTGAATTCCTAGAATGTATGAAACTCTGTGTTAGGTCATCAGTGCCTCATAACCCAGATGTGGGGAAAGGAGGCTGTAAGCTCAACAATATGGAGATGGCAGCAAGAAAATAACATGTTCAAGATTATCCAGAGCTATGGAGAGAATTTGAGGCCAGTATATTTGAGACTCTGTATCAAAGAGAGAAGGGCGGTGAAAGAAGGATAGAGGAAAGGAGAGAGAAGAGAGATATTATGACTATTATAACTTTATTTTATGTGTTAATTTTTTCATTAAGAAACAGAAAGGAGAAAGTGTAATGGGAAATAACATGAAAGACACTAACAAGGTCTGATACGTCAGACATGCTCTGAGCTCAGACTTAAATTATCTTCTTCTGCAAAGAGATTGAATGAGGTACCAGAACACACAATAAAATGCCCTGCTTTCTAATAAAACATGGTCTACATCCTATAAGAACATTCCAGCCAATGAGGTGACAAACACAAAACTGTACACAGCACAAACAATTCCATCACACAGTGACTTTGCAATGACCTTGTAGCATCTACAGTGGAGATCAGCAATGTATTTCTCATCTGTTTGTGCTTGTGGTGTAATAAAAACACCTACTATGTACTTGGTTATATAGATGCAGGGAGATAATAAACAAGTAGTTTACTGGTTTATGTTGTGACTTTGCTATGTTTTTATTGGTAGAATACTCCTTTAAAAATTTTTTCTGAACATAATTATGTCATTCATACACATAGCATCCTTACACATACTGTATTTAACTCATCACCCCCTTACAGCTCCATAAAATTGGGGATAATTGAACTGTCACATTTAGCCTATCTCAAGACACTCTCTAATGTTCAGACAATGGCAAATGGAGTATGACACCTCGTAACCTCATCATTAAGCAAGGTATGAAAGCCCATGTTACTGATATACATTACTTAGTTAGAATATTGATAGTGACTTAATATTAAAACATTGTATTACCTGTTGTTTGTTGTCCCACATTAAAAAATAAAACATCTTTCTAAAGCAACTTTACATGGAAATGACATCATTTAATTGAAAAGTAAGGCACCATTATCTTTACATATGTATGCTGTTTCTCCTTGCATTTCAGGTGCCCCAGCATAAGCTTACAGCTTCCTCTCTCTGCCCCAAGCAGCTCTGGCCTTTTGTGTTCACTGATATGCTTTCTTGAGCCTGACTGAAAATAGTTACTCTTTCATAACCTAGAAATTTCTGCTTAACTTACATATATTTTCAAAAGTCTGTATAAGATTAAAATTGATTTTTCTGTTGCCTTATAGCTGCCTAAAGCAAAAATTAGCCTAAAGACTAAGAATTAGTACACGATGTTGTGGAATACATGTGATGCTATGTGGAGCTGGGCGGTGGGTACCAGGCCCTCAGGCAGTTCCTCTCAGGGTAGGGAAATGTTCCCTTTTAATATTCTTTCCATGGATTACCTCAAGGGCTTTGAGCATTCAGGCTTGTTCATCCCTTTTCCCTTGTGTTCCTAATAATTTGCTGTGGCTATTCTCAGCATGACACACAACTGCTGCTGCTGTTAATGAGGAATATTCACCTCGGCTCTTTCCACCTTCTGCTCAGACTAAACTGTCCAGAGTGAAGCTGCACTGCAGAGAACCGTAGCAGAAGGCTACGCCTGGCAGAATGATGGTGCATGTGAGAGCCTGGCTGAGATGGAGGGAGGCAAGCTGTGACTATTACAGCCTGTGTCAGGGAGACCTCCAGGAAGCCAACACTACCTCGATCTGAAGTCTTGGGTGCTTAGAAACAGGGACTGTGTGTTAAGGTCTAGCATCCAGTGTGGGTCTCAGGGCTTGAAAGCGCAACTTCTTAATTAGTTCCTGTTGGCTGATGCAAATGAACTTGACATTGAGAGAAGTCCTTCTGCATTGGACTTTGCATTTTGTTTTGGAGACAGGCAGCACTGTAATCTTTAAATGAAGGTTTTTTTTTAGGGTCCTTGTGAATACCGAGAGCCTCTTCATTTAGCTCTTGTCAACCAAATTGGAAATTAATTAACCAATTAGAGACAAGATTTAAGAAATGTCTGCATTTAAAGATTATAAGATGATTTTGTTCCAAAATACATATTGAACATTTCTCTGTAAACAACACAATAAAGCACCATGGGAGGATCTCAAGGCAAAGAGGAGAAAAACTGCTCTATTCTTGAGGTGATTTGATCTGTGTCAGAGAGCTCCACTAGGAATTCTTCTGTACAAGTAAAATGCAAAGCTCTGGGGCAGGGGAAATGGCTCAGCCTTGAAGAGTGATCCCTGTTCTGCTAGAAGACTACTTTGCTGCCTAGCAACTACATGGGGGTGGCTCACCAGTGCCTATAACTCCAGTTCATGGCCATCCAGAGCTCTCTTCTGACCTCTGTAAGCCCTGAAACACAAGCAACCTACACAAACAGACACACACTATTTGGGCTAATTTTAGTTTGTTTTCTATTTTTTTTATTGAAAATAGATTCTTCTCTAATGCAATACATCCCAACCTCCCTTCTCTCTGGAATCCACTCCTTTCAGAAAAGAGCAGGCCTCCAAGAGACAATAACCAAACAATACAAACCAAAAATACGATAAGACAAGGTAAAAGCCATTATACTAAGGCTAGGAAAGGAAACCAACAGGAGAAGTAGAGTCTCAACAGAAGGTGAAAGAGGCAGAGATGCCCGAGCTCCAACAGTTAGGGCCTGAGCTCCTCCTCCTCCCGTCTGTCAATCCTTTCTCCACTCAGCCATATCTCAACCTCCTGTTGCTGATTGCATATGTGGATGGTGGTCTTTTATGGAACTTCAGCAGGACCCTAACATGGACATCAACAGAGCTCAAGTCAACACGGTAGCATCCCATTTTTAGGTCTGTTAACTCAACCTCCCTAGTGCTGAGATTAAAGGTCTGTGTGTGCCTCCCAAGTACTGGAAGCAAACCCATGAGATCCCAAGTGCTGAGATTAAAGGTGTGAGCTATCACTGCCTGGCTCTGTTTCTCTTTTAGACTGGATCAATTTTGTGTAGCTCAGGGTGGCCTTGAACTGAGATCCTTCTGCCTCTGACTCCTGAGTGCTGGGATTAAAGGTGTGTGCCACCACTGCCTGACCTCAGTGTCTAACTAGTGGCTGACTTTGCCCTCGGATCTTCAGACAAGCTTTATTTGTTAGAGCATACATAAAATATCATCACATTTCTCCTTTTTGTCTAAAATAAAAAAAAAGATCATAAATAATAAGAAAAACTATATACGATTAGTAACTATATACAATATATACAGGTAATAATTGCATCAATAATGTCTAGTCCATTAATACTTGACAATTTCAGAGAAAATACTCCACTATTTATCCTATTTTGTTGAGTCTGAAGTATTGTACCTAATTCACTTTCTATCCTAACTTGCATTACCAATCAAAAACTATCTTTTGATGTCTCTCAAACTTATACGTTTTATACCTCTTTAGTGAGTTTCTTTTCTGAATTGTTAACAAGGAAAACTATAACTATCTAATCTTCAACTCCAGAAAACTGAGAAGGAAATATTAACTGAGTTAGCAAGAAATGTACAAAAAGGACTTCCAAAAATTGTGAGAAATGACAGAAATAACTGGCTGCCTGTATACACACTCAAGATTCCTTTGTAATGTTGGGGCATATCTTCAGTCTACAGTCCTAGCATATCTAACAGACATATATATGTGTGAAGCAGGATTTTCTGAAGGGCTGTTCTACCTTGTCTTGACAAAGTTCAGCAGTCCTTTCTTTTGTGTCTTGCTTGTCACATTTTGGACAGCACACTGTCAGTAGTCGAGGCAAGAGAACTTTCTTGCCCAATGGCTAACGTTTGCCACAAAGAAAGTAAACTTCATGTGGAGTTTCTTCCATGTCCATCACCTTCTCTGAAGCAGATTGGTGCTTCCAGGAGCAGACATGTCTCATTGTAAATAAAAAAAAGAAAAAGAACCTATGCTTTAAAACACCTTAAGTGCCATATTCTGTAGACCTCTTAGGTATTTGAAGACAACCTGTCTATACAAAATGTATCTGTTTGACCTTGAAAACATACCTAACATGACTACAAGTTTCATTGCAATGACTCAATACTAACTCGCATTTCCTTATTATCCTAAATAGTTGGTAATAATAACTTTCAAGGATTAGAAATTTGCATTACAATGTTAAATGAGTTGCATAAGTACAATACCTTGAACAATATTAGAAATGTATGTACAGTATGCTCTAACAAAAATAATCTTAATTTTGTATCCATATACAAAGATCCATATTGATGTAAAATATTTTAAGCAAGTAGTTGCTTTTTAAAAGTAGATTCAATAATCTACCCTTTATCCTATCATTTCTATATCTTCTTTTTTTTCCAGAATAGATTCAATAATCTACCCTTTTATCCTATCATATCTGTACCCTCCTTTTTTTCTTTTCTTTTCTTTTTTTTCCTAAGACAAAGTTTCTCTGTGCAACAGCTGTCCTGGAACTAGTTCTGTAGATCAGGCTGAGGAGTTCATCAGATAAAAGTGTGACTGTGTCAGGGGGACCAGCTTCCACATTTACTTACCCCAGAGTCTCTTGAGGAATGAGGGATAACAGATTTAGGTAGAAATATAGAGGGGAGAGAAACAGAAACACAAGATAACCTCGGGTGGGCTTGGATCCTTATCCACTGGCCCAGAACTTTATTCCAAAGAATTATTTATAACAATGCCAACGGGAGGGGCAAAGGACCTAGATACAGCCAAGTGTAGACGCTTACAAACACCTGGTACTCAGGCCCGTGGTCCAATCAACCTCTTATGCAGTTCTGCTGGTTACAGCCACTGGGATACCTAGATGGGCTCCAACAACTATGGCTTGCTCCTTTATTTCTCCCTGATCTTTCAGCATTTACCCCAATATCTGGCTTTGGGTTTTTATTACGACCAATTAGAATTCATGCTATAAAGCTTCTCTAATGATAACTAGACAAGGCACCAATCTATGAGTATATCAGAATAACATTAGAAATCATTTTATCATCATCATCATTATCATCATCATCATCACCATCATCATTATTTTATTTTAAATTTAGGCCAGTCATGTTTGGTTCTGAAAGGACCAAGCAGATGCCATAACAGGCTGCTCAGTCTTCTCTCAGAGATCAGGCCTCAATTTCAGTTTCCTGAGACTTGAGCAAGCAGTTTCTGGGAGGGCCATGAACAAAAGACATAGTCCTTGCAGTAGCTCTCTTTCTGCACGTACTCTGACTGCTCAAAGTTCAGCCAGATGTTTACTGTCTGGGACCCCTCACCAACTTAGAGTTATGTGCAGTACGTGCTTGGCCAGCCAGCCCCCATTGTGGCTCAAGGACAAAGCCTGGGACTTGTTCTGGACTGCCCCCAAAGTGATAAATTGTAACCACCAACCAGTAAATTCAAAGGTTACATGCCGTCACCCAATTAAAAGAGAACAGAGATAAAAATAAACCAATCCAAGTTGCACCAGTGCAAACCCCCCCAACCCCCCTGAAGGGCTTGTGGTTTTTGCCTTTAAAAAGCTAGCCACACAAAGAAAAAGCAAGTTCCTCCTGGCCTCACAGTTACTACGAGTGAGTGCTTTGGATCGAGCTTCCCTGCCTGTGGCTTGTAAACAAACAGAAATAAACCATGCTTTTGCATTCTGTACCTAAGGTCTTTGGTGGTATCTATGGGGTCACAATCTGGGCATAACAGTTCTACTCTAGGTCTCTGGGCTGTTCAGTTTCCAGCTCCTGACCATCCAAGCAGTGTTAGGTGTGGGTTTTCTCTTATGGTATAGACCTCAAGTTAAATTAGATGTTGGTTGGCCACCCACAGAAGTTCTGCACCACCATTTCCAAGAGCATCTTGCAGGTAGGACAGATATATAGGTTAAAGGTTTTGTGGCAGGGTGATGTTTCTCTTTTGGTAGCCTGCAAAGTACCTTCCAGGATCACCCTCACAGACTCCAGGAAGTTTCCCCTTCAGGTTTCCACAGTCTTCCAGAAGCCCCTCAATTCCAGCCATGTCTCCTCACACTCTTTCTCTCCCTCCCACCCTCCTACCACACCTAGTTTTATGCCAGCTTGACAAAAGCTAGAATCATCAGAGAGGAAGGAACCTCAATTAAGAAATATCTCTAGAAAATCTGGCTGTAGGCAAGCCTATAGGTCATTTTCTTAATTAGTGATTTATGGGGGAGGGCCCAGCCCATTATGAGTAATGCCATCCTTGAGTTGATTGTCCTGGGTTTTAAAATAAAACAGGCTGAGCAAGCCATGAGGAGCAAGCCAGTAAGCAGTTCCCTTCCATGGTCTCCATATCAGCTCCCACCTCCATGCTCCTATACTGAGTTCCTATCCTGACTTCCTTTGATGATGAACAGTGCTCTGGAAGTGTAAGTCAAACAAATCCTTTCCTCCCCAAGTTGCTTTGGTTGGTCATGGTGTTTTGCCACAGCAATAAAAACACTAATTAAGACACATGTATAGATTGGGTGGTGGTGGCATATGCCTTTGATTCCAGCACTTGGGAGGCAGAGCCAGGGGGATCTCTGTGAGTTCGAGGCCAGTCTGGTCTACAGAGAGAGATCCAGGACAGCCACCAAAACTACGCAGAGAAACCCTGTCTAGAAAAAACAAAAACAACAAAAAAGTCACACATATATTAGTTTAAAAAAATTTTTAAAAACATTATTGTATATTAATATCTGAGATTATATAGGAAGAATTTCAGGAAAGCAATGAGCAAATGTCATAGATTCAAAGAGTTGAATAGATGTGTGCTTTGGGTTTAAATTATTATATTGGCTTAAATTTTAAGCATCCTCATAGGCTAAGGTTTTGAGTCCCTGGACCCCAGAATGTGGTGCTATTTAAGAAGGTCTTGAGGATGTGGCTTATGGCTGGTGGAAGTGGATCATTATGGGTGGGACTTAGCCTTGGGAGTTAGCCTCACCTCTAATTCCAGCTTCTGCCCTCTGCTTCTAGGTGCTTACTGAGAAGGCTCAACTCTAAGGTCCTGACTGCAGGGTCTGGGCATATCTGTCACAGTCCACTGCTAAGATGTGCTGAAATCTCTCTGCAACCAAGAGGCAAACTAACTCTTCTTACAAGTTGATTCTGTTGGATACTCTCTCACAGCCTTAGGAAAAGTAAATAAAATAACTATTTCAGATCAAAATATTACACAATCATTGATAGTTCATTATAAGAAGTTATTAGAAAAGAAAACCTAAAATTAAAGATAGCTATAGCATTATATTTTTTCATTAATTTATTATAATAAAACAGGAATTTAAATTTTTAAATAAAAAATTACTTTTGTTCCACTTATTTCTCTTCTACCATTTCTATTTCCTTAGTAATAATACTAATTAAAATGTTTCTGCATGAAGAATCTCACGGTATATTGGACTTTCCTTTCCTTCTTACATCACATGTTAACTTATGTTATCAGTTTAGTAGGCTCTGCACTTTGATCTCCTCTGATCATGTCCTCCTTCACATTCACACCATATCTTTTCAACCTCTTCAAATAGTACATGGATGGTTCTTATCCACACATCCAACCTCTTGGCCTCCCAGTCCATCTTTCGTGCTGCTATCGTAGTCTTGTAAAATAATTCCCATACATCTCTGTTATTTATTAGATGGACCCCTGTTTGTAGTATGTGAGAATGAGGACAATATCTGAAGGAGATGTCTTTATTCATTTATCAGAAATTTAAAAATACAACAACTGCCCCAGGAACACACAACACATGGGAGAGGAAACAATATCTTCCTCGCTGCCTCGGGTGTTTCTCTTTGGAACACAGCTCTGGCCACTTTTTCTGCTTCATCCTATGAGCACCCAACATCCATCCTCTGAGTCTCACAAGTATCCTTGTGTATGATTTGCATATCTTATTAAACAAACCCATCCCTACCCAGCTTTCATTTTTATTCTAAAAGTCTCTCCCAAGCAAGAGTATTTAACTATATGTATTCAATTCTACATACGTCTATTGAACAGTTTCAAACTGTATTCTTTCTTCCTCTCTTTCCTTAACTGTGGCTTTATTAGTCTATAAGACAGCATGGTTAACAATTTTATTATCCATACAGACACAACTCTAATCACATCTTGAAAAGCATATGCTGAATTAAAGTGATATTTATAAAGATGATAGAATGATCAGTTTCCCTTGTTCTCCCCCCTCCCACCCCCCTCCTCTTCCCCCAGCCCACCCCCCATTCCCACTTCCTCCAGGGCAAAGCCTCCCCTGAGGAACAAGGGAATCTGTGGCTGATATGCAGAACTAAATTATATTATAAAATAAAATACAAAATAAAAAAAGTTCAAAAAAAAAAGAATGATCAGTTTCAAAATATCTTACATAAAGAGATTAAGGTAAGCAGGTAAGCTGGTTTTTGTTTCTTTTAATGCAGACTCCATTGTTAGGATCAAATAGAGATATAAGAACTTGCAATTTCACAGCTATATACATATGTTTTGTAGACGAAATTCTAAACAGTCTTAATAAATAAGAAACACAAAGTCAAATACAGAGGAAATAGCCAAAGAGATCAGAGCAATAGCCACGACTAGCTTTAGCTTACCACCAGCAGTAGCTTCTCCAGAGAGAACTTCCTGCCTAACCTGCGCTTTTATTCCTTTCCTGTTCTGCCTTCTCATTGGCGCTAAGCCCAGCCACATGACTTCCTCATCACTGCCTGTCTATACAGACCTCCACGTCTCTATGGTTGGTACTGGGATTAAAGGTTTGTGTCACCACGCTTTGCTGTGCCCTTGACCACACAGAGACTCTGCCTTTCATGTGATTGGATTAAGGGCGTGTGCTACCACTGCCTGACTCTGCTTATGGCTCGCTTTGACCTCTGATCTCCAGGCAACTTTACTTATTAACATACAAATAAAATCACATTTCAGCACAAATAAAATATCACCATAATGCTTATATTATGTCTATACTTGAATATGTTAAAAACCCTGTGAATGTACATTCTTTAGAAGTGTACATTACTTTCATATTCAGGTATCTCCTTATACCAGTTAAAAAATTAGAGAATTTTTAACTTTAAAATTTATTTTACTGTGTTATTTTATCTCCTAAACATGCAACATAACATTTAGAAAAGCTAGCAAGAAATTGTTAATGAAACATCCATTTTAACATTTATTCATTTTATGCTTTTAACAGCATAAAAAGAAAAGAGGAAAGAGGAAATAATAACTAACTAAAAATAGGTTTTAAAAAATCTCATACACATTAAAGTTTTACTATAAGAAATGTAGTTTGTTTCAGTTACTGGTGATTCTAACTTATTTCTAAAACAGCATATATTAATGTAAAAAAGGCTGAAATGTAGTGAATAATTTCCATGTTTTAAAATTAGATAAATTTCATCCATGAGAGATCAATCCAAATATTGTAGTTTTACTGACTTGTAATACATCAACTAGATTTGCATATAATTTTCACAATTTGTTCTTGCATTTCTTTCTCCCTTTGTTTCCTCTCTCTGAATTAGTTTTATCATTGAGTTATTATGGCAGGTGGTAGGCAGAATAATGCCCCTTGAAAAATGCTTTCAGCTTCATCCTTCTAACTTGAAAATATAGCATAAAAAATGTGGATCTTGTAGTTATTTTAAGTTTCCAGAATTGGAAGTTGAGAGCTTGCCTTGGACTAGATAGACCTAACTTAATCACACACCCTTAAAGTACAAAAGCTATCATGGCTGCAGCAAGAGAGATTCAGCACCAGAGAATGTGTTCAGGGACTTCTGAACAGGAGAAATGGGATGCTCTTTTTTCTGATGCTGACATATAGAGACCCAGGATCAAGCACTGAAGGAAGGACGATATGTTCTCTGGGCAGTGTGGAGGTATTGTGTTCCCCAAAATATTGTGTACCCTAATAAACTTATCTGGGGTCAGAGACAGAACAGCCACAATATTAAACATAAAGGTTAGGCAGTGGTAGCACATGCCTTTAATCCTAGCATTCCAGAGGCAGAAATCCATCTGTTCAAGGATACAGCTAAGCATGGTGACTCATGCCTTTAATCACAGACAGCAAGCCTTTAATCCCAGGGAGTGATGGCAGAAAGATATATAAGGCATGAGGACTAGAAACTAGAAGCTTTTAGCTGGTTAACCTTCAGACTTTCGAGCAGCAGTTCAGCTGAGATTCATTCCGGATGAGGACACAGAGGTTTCCAGTCTGAGGAAACAGGATCAGCTGAGAAACTAGCAAGGTGAGGAAGCTGTGACTTGTTCTGCTTCTCTGATCCTCCAGCATTCACCCCAATAACTGGCCTCAGGTTTGATTTTTATTAATATGCACCTTGTAAGATTCCTGCTACAAGGCAGCCTCCTCTTGAGTCTAATAACAATTACAGAAACGGGACCCTGGGTCCAATAGAAAAAGACCTCCTAAATATGCAACATCCCAAATGAAAGTGAAAGGGGCTTTCTCTCAGAGAACCCAGAAAGAAGCTGAGAGACTTCATTATTCCAACCATGTGAGAATCTTGTTGAAGGATTTTCAAACCAAAATAGTAGATAATTAATTTGTGCTACTTGAAGCCATGGGACCTGTTGTAACCTTACAACTGGAGCGATGAACACCATGCTTTTTCCCTATAGCCTCCTCTTTACCTAACCTCTCTGGGTCAGTGCATTGTAGCTTGATTATTTTTATTTAACAACTAATATCCACTTATAAGTGAATACATAACCAATTTGACTTTCCTAGTCTAGTTTACTTCACTCAGAATGTTTTTTTCTACTTGCATCCATTTGCTTACAAATTTCATGTCTTTTTTTTTTTAACCACTGAATATACACCATTGTCTAAGTGTACCACATTTTCTTTATTCATTCTTCAGCTGAGGAACATCTATGTTGTTTCCAGTTTCTGGCCATCCCTGGGAAGGGGAAATAGACTAGATTCTGTGGGTGGACTGGGAGCAGGTGGGGACAGGAGCAGAAGGGATCAGTGGGGAAAGGATGGATGGAGGGAGTGTGGGGATAGACAGTTGGAACTGGGGGACATTTAGGGGTGGTGTGGAAACCTAGTGAGTGAAAAATTCCTGGAATCTATGAGGGTGACCCTAATGAGGACTCCTAGTAACGTAGGGTACAAAGTGTGACTGGCCACCTTCTGTAGTCAGGCGAGGCTTCCAGTGGTGAGACTGGGTTACATTTGGTAGAGTTATTTGCTGAAAAGGTCCTGTGGAGATCCCTAAACATCCCAGGCTGATGCTAAGACAGAAGGTCACCCTCTGAAACTGATGGTTGTGGCTAGGAGGAGGGGGGCCTTGCTCAGGACAAATTCCATATACTGAGAGGTCAAGCTAGGGTAAGCCTGGAGTCCTCACTCCTTTGTTCTAGTCTTTTTGGTGCAGGAAGTTACTCTGTGGCTATTAAAAGAGAAACCTGGATACCAAACCAGGCACAAAACCTGGACCTACAACCTGTCCTGCCTGCAAGATGTACTGGGGCAATGGTGGCACAGAACTTGTGGGAATGACCAACCAATGCCTAGTTTAACTTGAGCCCCAATCCATAAGAGGGAGCCCATGTCTGAAACTGTCTAGATGAATAACAACTAGAGACTGCATAGCCCAGAGACCTAGAGTAGAAAGAACCAAATAGGACTGCTCTAAAAATAGATAGATTGATTGATGAAAGATGGTAGATAGATAGATAGATAGATAGATAGATAGATAGATAGATAGATGGTAGATAGATAGATAGATAAATAGATGATGCAGAGATAGATATAAAATGAAATGATTCATAATGATGTTCTGCTTTACTTATTTATCAGAGCCCTACCTGTCCAGTTGCCATCTGAGAAATCTCCTCCAGAAACATATTTGAGCTGGTTCAGAGACCCACAGCCAGATATGCAGAGAGAGAATCTAAATTGGAAGTCTCCATCAATCCCCTCAGCTATCAGAAACCACACAGAAAAGGAGACTATAGGAGTTGGAGGGAATGGAGGACACCAGGGGAACATGACCCACAGAATCAATTAAGCAGGGCTCACATGGACTCACAGACACTGAAACCACAAGTGTGGGGCCTGCATGGGTCAGCACCAGGTCCCCTGCATATATACTATGCCTGTTAGCTTGGTGTTTCTATTGCATGTCTAACAGTGGGAGAGGGTGTATCTCTGCCTCTTTTGTCCGCTCTTGAGACTCATTTCCTCCTTTTAGGTTGCCTTATCCAGACTCAGTATGAAGGTTTTCGCCTTGTCTTATGGTATTGTGTTTCGTTCTGTCTTGCTGTATTCTCTTGAAAGCCTGCTCTTTTCTGAAGAAGAAACTACAGAGTATGTGTCTGAGGGAGAATGGAGGTGAGAGGAAGCTAGGAGGAGTGGAGGTGTGCGAAAGGGAACTGTGGTTGGGATGTATTGTATGAGAGAAGACTCTATTTTCAATAAATAGAGCTATAAACACCTTGACTTTTAAAATCGTTGGTATTCATTTCTCATTCGTGAGTCACCTACATTAAGCTTTTGGAAGTAATATTTTCAACAAGTTTGAGAACTCAATGATGTTCACGAATGTTCACAAATACTTCAAAGTTGACGTAAATAAACCTCTGAGATTAGCAACTGACAGGTACATTCTTTAGTATCCTCCTTTATCTAGTTTACAAGTTATTGAGCTTTGCAGAACATATCTTCATTTGCTAATGTGTAGCTCTATGTTTTAAAGTGCTTTGCAATCTATTTCTGAGAGCCAACTAGATCAATCATTCATCTTTTTCTTTGCAGTGGAAAAAAGAAATGGTTTCCTTCCCTCAGAACCTTTAGTCCAGTAAGGTAATAGATCCATTAAATTAGAAAATAGAAAACTTAAATGCAAGAAATTCTATAACTTGTCAAAGATCCATTTACAAAATACATTTTTAACTGCCATATCTGAAGTAAGAGGGTACTAATAACTATGGGGGGTGCTGGAAAAGGTTGAAATACTAGCAGAGAGTAAAAATGGTCTTATCTAAGGCTATCCTTTTCTACATCATGGGGAATCATCAACTCTGCTACACATGAAACTGGATATGTTATCCAAGGACAAAAAGAATTTGTGTTTCCATATAAATTGAATGACTATAGATTCATAACTGTCATCCAGTACTTATAAAAACTGCCCACTAAAAACATGCCTTCAAGTTGATTTTGATCCTTAAGTTGAGAAATTATCCTTAGAATATCTGAAAATTTCCTCGGATGTAATTGTTCACTGAACCATCTTTTGGGTTTATGTGCTAGATCATCAATAAGAAATTATGTTTCATGAAAGAAATTATTGATAAAATTCATGTGTTTAGCTCTTTTTCTTTTGTATCCAGAGGGGAAATCTTTTTCAATCATTTCTATCATGCTTAACAGGATTTTTGTAAGGAAAGCCAAAATGTCAAACATATTATGTCTTTATATTATTGTGTACTGCCTTGTGTCAGAAACAGTGTCTATAGTAATAAATGAATTATAGATGATTTTTAAACATTTGAACAACTAGAGACATCAGCACATTTAGATTCAAACAAGTATTGATAAAAAAATTGCATGTACTAATTATGTACTGACATTTTTTCTTACCATTGTTTTATAATAATAGCATACAATATTCTATTGTTTACTTCTATGCTGCTGTGACAAAAAGCATGACCAAGGTAAATTATAAAAGACAACATTTAATTAGACTTGTATTTTCAAAAGATTAGAGTCCATGATGATGGAGCCAAAAAAAAAGAAAAAAGAAAGAAAGAAGGAAAGAAAGAAGAAATGTCAGTAAGAACAACTGAGAACTCACATCTTCATCCACAAGTAGAAAGCAGAGAGAGAACACAGAGAGTCTTTTAAAATGTCAAAGTTCACAACCAGTGACACACCTCTTTCAGCAAAGCCACATCTCCTAGTCTTTCCTAAACAGTTCCATCAGCTAAAGACCAATGATTTGCATATATAAGACTATGGTTATTTATTGGGGAATTTAAAGTAGAGAAGAGGATGTGCATGTGTTATACATGAAGAATACTACTGGCTTTTTCATAATAGATTGGAATCCTCTGCAATTTTACTGTTCATGAAGGCATGTGGAAAGGGTTTCTAGAACATGAAGATCAAGGAATAAGATAAATCATAATAAATGAATGCATGAGAGCTGCATGATATAAGTGCACATCATCTAACTATGTCATTGTTTCTCAACTAGTGAAAAGTATGAATTATTTGTACCTTCATATACCACTGGAAAATTCCTTTATTATGACCCACTTAGAAAAAAGGAAAAAGTATTATTAAAATGTAAAGAGAAAGGAGAATTGGAAAATTATTTCAGCCAACACAGAATAAACACTTTTTAAACAAAAATAAATTTCAACCTCATCATTTAACGATGTGCCAGGATTTATCTTAATGAATTTAAAATTAAATTGTAGGTTATTGTCTTGATTATATGCCAATAGTGAAACATACTTGAGTTCCACGTTACATGCTACTATTGCTATGATGGAAAGTAACTTAGGGAGGAAAGGGTTTATTTGGCTTACATATCCTCAGTCACAGTCCACTGAGGAAAGCCACAGCAGGAACTAAAACTGGGCAGGAACCTGGAGGCAAGAGCTGATGCAGAGGGCATGGAAGTGTGCTACTTACTGGCTTGTTCCTCATGGCTTGCTCAACCTATTTTCTTATAGAAACCAGTGTGGGATAATCCTTTACACTGTGTGAATAGATGTCACTGTGATTGGTTTAATAAAGAAGTTGTCTGGTCAATAGCTGAACAGGTAGAGGTTAGACAGAACTTGCAGACAAATAGATAGAATGAAGAAGAAGAGGAGAAGTCTTGAGAATTGCAAGGAGATGCAGAGGAAGAAGGAGATGAACTTGTCTCACTGAGAAAAGGTACTGAGCCATGTGGCAGAGCTTAGATAAGAAATATGGGTCAATTTAAGTTGTAAGAGCTAGTTAGTGGCAACTGAGTTATAGGTTGAGCATTTATAATTAATAATAAGTGTCTAACTAGTTATTTGGGAGCTGGCTGGCAGGACAGAAATCTCCACCTACAAACCAGGAGCACCAGACCAGGAATGGTACCATCCACAATGGGCTGGGCCCTCTTACATCAATCACTAATTAAGAAAATGCCCTAGAGGTTTGTCTATGATCTTACATAGGCATTTTCTCAATTGAGGTTCCTTCCTCTCAGATGGTTTTAGCCTATGTCAAGTTGACAGAAAACTAACCAGCAGAAAATGGTTACAATTTAATGATTAAAGGAGATTCTGTTTTACCTGCCAGTGAGTCTCCAGTTTCTGTCGCTATCTGACATGGCCAATTCTTATCTCAACCTTAAGACTAATACTATGACTGAATCTAATCATGGAGTCAATTATATCCGTTATTTCTCTTCTGCTGCTTATCATTTCCCTGAAACAGAAGAGTCCCTCTTGCTTTCAGAATGTGTTAGTGATTGATTTAGAAATAAGAGAGACAGAGACAATAACAGGTCTAGTAAGAGGAAGAGAAGGGAGGAGAGAGGATACGAAAAAGGAAAAAAAAATAAGGAAAGGAAGACTATCCTGGATATTCAGAATTTCTCTATTTCACTAAAATACAGGTGAAAACAGTATGTTCATTAGCTCTAAAGTAGCCATAGAAAATATGAAATTCACATAAATTGACAAAACCAGAATTAAAAAGAAAAATGTCTAAAGACATTGGAAGATTTAAAAGACACAATCAGGAGACAAATAATAAATTACTAATACAGGACTTATTTCTGTATACAAAGGGTTTAATTTATGTACTGTTGACAGAAGATAGTCACTGTAATTCTGTTGGTGCTGGTAAGTGATTAGAACATCATTTAATTTTTTTATATCACGATGCTAATAAGAAATGGATTCATCTTTTCTTCTGTTTAGTAATTGCTTGGTCTGGGTTCATTTATAGCATCATTTACCAAATGCATACACATAAAAGTAATTATCATTCCTCAAGACGTTCTCCAATAGATTGTGGATAGAGCCATTAATTGAAGGTATATTTCTTAAATCACATGAAGATGCCTCATGGTATTCAGTCAACCACAAATCTATCTAATGACATATATGAGGTAACAAAATTGGTTTGTCAGCATTTTGCATATAATTGGAAAACCTCAGCTTGCCATTACATCTATCCTAAATAATATTCGTACATTATCCTCTAGATTACAGACAACCATGCACTTCATTATTTTATATCTGGCATGCATTGTAGAACTGTTACTTGAATTAGAGAAGAAAATAATAGAGTTAGAGAAGTTGCTTCTCTCTGTCCTATAGCTCCCTCCAAACCTGTTGGCAAACAATTAACTGGCCAGAAGTAAGCAACAGGACCATTAGATACAGGATGAAAGTACATCATAAACATTGTTGCTGATATTTCCTACTTAGTTTCACAAAATACAACTTTCTAACTTTATAAAGTTTCCATTGAAGAAAACGTAAACTAAAAAGAAATAATTGTACACCACTCTGCGAAACACAACCATACTGAGAAGTTAGTACTAGGGAGATTTTCTGTTGATGCTTTTCTTGTAGGAAATTGATAGGGCAATCTTTAAAAGGTTGAAAATACTTTGTATAACTAGTTGTAAATATTGAGTCAATTTCACATACCTTCTAAGGTAGGAACTTTTCTGCCTATTTTGTTGGTGACAAAAATGAATTTAAACCAGGAGAAGCTGCCTGTCCAGGAACATAAAGCCTGTAGATGAAGAGGACAGAGCCAGGACTAATTTTTCCAATACATTATGCCCAACCATCAAATTAAAGAATGTGACTAAATACAAACTGTCTCTGAAACTGCCATTCTCATGAACATGTTTATTTGTTGATACTTTTAAATTTAGTAACCTAGGGAATTTCAGAGTAGAAGAAATACCAATCTAGGACATTGTAGTTGAAATCAACATGGAAACAGGATTTAACAATAATTTTAGGATGCTCCTCCTTTGTGATGTTCTAATCATCCACAGAAAATGATATTGTAGTTTTTAATAAATTAGTGAAAGGGTAAACATTTTCATGATTCTGTTTGTCTAAACTGTATCTCCTCTGAAACAAGCATAATAAAATCAGTTCCCTTTAAAATACAATTATCCAATTATCATTATATACATAAAGTTTCATCACCATTACAGTCACTAAATTTTATCCAAAATGCATACATGATAAGCTGAAGTAAATACACAGTAATTGGCTAAATTGCTGATATGTGAAGGCAATGAGGTTAACACTGGAGATGCATGATACCTGCTAATCAAATAATGCACGCTTAGAAAAGGGAGCAACACTTAAGTGTTAAGACTTCTCATGGAAGGTGGGATGTAAAGGATGTGAAGATAGGACATACAGGAAAGGCAGTGATGATCCTCAAAAGCAAAACAAAGACATAGCATTTGTACCCGGTTTCAGATGATGGAAACATCATCAGTGGAAATAGAAAAGAAGGATGAGGAAAGAGAAAAAGCACGTTTTTGGAAGAGGAAAATATATTTGAAAAGGCATAGCACAACTGAAGTAAAGGAACATATTTCCTATAACTGAATGTAATCGCACCAAAGAAGATAAATGGGACTGATCAGATCTTGGAGGACTTTTAATGTCACATGAGACAATTGTGATCTAATCATTGTTCTTAGAAGAATCCAGCAAATGGCTTTTGCATATATTTGAGTTTTTAGCTGAAATCATTCTATAATAACAACTTCAAGTGACGGACTTATTCAGATTCTTCATTAGAAGGAAATAGTGCTGAAAAGCACTCAATGCAATACATAGCATTAGGTGAAAAGATCAGTTTTCTTGTTAATAGATAGTTAACTGCACTACAATAGCATAATAATTTTGGTCTTAAAAGAGATACCATGATCTGGCCATAGTAGGTCCAACATGTAGTCCCAATGCTTAGACGACTAAGGTTGGAAGATGGCCATGAGTTTGAGCTACCCTGCATTTCATAGAAAATACCAGGGCAGCAAGAGCAATGAAGTAAGACTCTGTGCAGAGAAAGTAAATAATAATAAGAAATGATAAAATAAAATGGACTTAAAAGAGAGATGTTTTACTTACTCTCCTCCAAGGGAGACCTAAATTAATTTATTTATTGGTATAAATGAACATTGATGTTATGTTCATAGTCTTCTTCACATCTACCAAGTTGCACCTCGAAGATGGCTCATGTAAATAAATGATAGGAGTAGGAAAGGGACATTTTAATTGATCATTTTATTAACTAACAGTGTCAGCAACAATGAATATATTGCAATTCTGAGAAATGATAATTCTTATACTAAGTATTCTTCATGTAGTGAGACAATGTATACTCTATAAATGATGTGTATGAGAAATGGCAAATCAAGGGTCTATTTAGTGTTAAAAACTGCAGTGTGGAGAAGCATGTTCTAACAAAACAAATAGTGCATGGAAAATAGAGCAAGATGAAAGCTAAACTACTGTGGTCATATATAGTTTGACATAATAATCCATAATCATCATTTGAAATTCTAAATGGTCGATGGAATGTCTTCTTTTCTAAAATATATCTTTGTTGTTTTAACAAGCATGGAAAATATAGTATAGCAAGACGACATTTTGAGCAACTGCCTTAGTAGACTCTCCTGTATCTCATTTCCCTCCCCTGCTCCACACCCACACCTTGTGACTTCTCAGTGTCTGTTCTGCTTCCATGTCACACTCGTCTCTTTGTCCTTCCTCCATCTTTTCTACCCTCTCTAGATTCTTCAGACTGTATCCACAATTGTTCCATACGTGTGCGGGTGTGTGCATGTGTGTGGATATACTTACACTGGATTCCACATATAAGAAAGATCTTTCAATTTTTGTTTCTTAGGGTTTTAAGCACCTAAATATTGTATTTCCAGATTCATTTATTTTACTGTAAATTTCCTTACTAAAGTTTAGTTCACAGCTGAATATAATTGCATCATATATACATACCACATCTTCATTATCAGCTCATCTGCTGATAGACATAGATAATTTTTATTTATTTGCTATTGTGTATAAAGAAGTAATAAACATGGTTATGGAAGTGTTTCTTTGGTAACATATGGAGGCTTTGGGTGTATGTCCAGGGATGGTTGCAGCTCAGTCATATAGTAGTTCTATTTTTATTTTTGGATCAACCCTCCATACTGATATCCATAACGGCTGTACTAGTTTACATACCTACCAGAAGTGAATAAGGTTTCATCTTTTCCAGCATTTGTTTTCAGATTTATAAATGATAACCATTCTGACTGGAATGAGCATTGATCATGAAGGTTTTAATTTGCATATCCCTGGTGTCTAGAGATGGTGAATACTTTTAAAAATTCTTGGGGTTGGGGATTTAGCTCATTGGAGTTGGGGATTTAGCTCATTGGTAGAGCCCTTGCCTAGCAAGCGCAAGGCCCTGGGTTCGGCCCTCTGCGTGGGGGGGGGGGGGGGGGGGAGTGTTGAAATTTTTCGCCGGGCGGTGGTGGTGCACGCCTTTAATCCCAGCACTCGGGAGGCAGAGCCAGGTGGATCTCTGTGAGTTCAAGGCCAGCCTGGTCTACTGAGCAAGATCCAGGAAAGGCGCAAAGCTACGCAGAGAAACCCTGTCTCGGAAAAACTTAAAAAAAAAAATTCTATTTCTTCTCCTGAGAATTTTTATTCATTTCATTAGCTTCTTTGTTGATGGCAGTTTTGTTTTCTTGTTGGATCTTTGCAATTCTTTGTAAATTCTAGATATTAGTCCCTGTGTGAACTACAGCTGGCAGAGATTTCTCTCCAGTTAATTTGTTGTTGACAGTTTCTTTTGCTTTCACATAGTCTCATCTGTTGATTCTGGGCCTGTGTCTTAAACTATTAGAGTTTATTGTTTTCAGAAACTTCTCTTGCCTATAACTATAACTTAGAATGTATTTCCAGTTTTCCTTTAGCATTTTCCATTTCAAGTTTTAAATTAAGGTCTGTGATCTACTTCGAATTAATTTTTGTACAAGTTGAAAGGCATGGATGAAATTTCATTCCTCTGCACGTGGATATCCAGTGTTGCAAGCACCATACGTTAAAAAGTTTTCCTTTTCCCATTGCCTAGTTTTAACACCATTATCAAAAATTAGTTAGCTATGGCTTTGTCTGTTCATTGCTGAGTACTTTATCCCATTCTGCTATTTGACTTGTCTGTTTAATTCCAGTGCTTAATTTTATAATTATTTATAATTTTTCTTTCTAAAGAATTACCTTATTGTTTTACTTATTTTGTATTGATTTTATATATTTCAATGATTTATTTTTTTACTTTTTTACTTCTACTAATTTTATTTTTTCTTCTTCTATTTCTATATAACTGTGATGTTAGACTAAGTTACTTATTTGAAATATTTTCATTTTTCAAAAAAATTCATTATAGTAAACTGCCATCTTAATGTCACTTTTACAGGTTAGGTTGTAATGGGTCTTTATTTTCATTTGTTTAAAAAATGTTTAATTTCCTCCTGTTTTCTCCATTGCCTAGTCAAACATTTGCTGTTCAATCGACATGTATTTGTTTGGTTTATAGGTTTTTTTGCTATTAATTTTTAGTTTCATCCCATTATGATAAAAATATGTAAGATATGATTCCATTTTTTAATGATGAAATATAGTTTTTGGCCTAAAGCAGTTCATAAAGTATCTCATGTATAGATAAAAGAAGGTATAGTTAATAGCTATTCAAGGCAGCACTTTTTACGTACCTGTTAAGTTCACTTGATCTCATATAGTTTAACTCTGTATTTCCATGCTCATATTTTGGATGTCGGAAGTTTATCCCTTTAGAAAAATAGAGTATAGAAGAAGTTGAACGTGAGTATTGGAACCTATATATAAGACTAATACTTTTTATTTAATGTAATTTTGGACTCTGGCAGTAAATACATATATACATATATAACTGAATATATATATATATATATATATATATATATATATATATATATATATATATGTCTTCTTGATGAGCTATTCCTTTATTATATAGTAACCTGATTTGTCTTTTCTTCAAGATTTTTTGTAATGTCTATTTTGTCAGATGTGTATAAACATGCATACTCCTGAAACTTTTGATACTCTATTTGCTTAGACTAATTAGACTATCATTCCAGTTCTTTAATGTGAGTCTATACATGGCTTTGTTGTTTAAGTGAGAAGTTCCATAGCAGATCGCTGTTTGTTTAGTGGAGTTTGTTGTTCTGGTTTTGTTTGTTTTTCAGGTAGACTATATCATTTAATGGAAGGATTCACTTGGTTTAGATTTAAATTTTTGTTGAGACATAAAGACCAGTTTAACTTATCTTATTAACTTTTGTAAGTGTTTTTTTTATAAAAGATTTTATAAAAATATATTTTATAAGACATTCTTTAGGTTTTTCTCACATTTGTCTTTGTTGTTCAATGGTGTTCTGTGTTGATGATATTTGATCATTGTCTATTTCTCTATTGTGGATTGACTCTGTAAGTAGGATTTAAACTTTCTGAATCTTTCATGATAACTTGTCCTAATTTGCTTTCCTGCTGCTGTGACAAAAAGAACATTAGGAAGGGAATGATTTATTTCATATTATTGGTTCTAATCTACCATAAAGAAAGTTAAGGCAGGAACTCAGGGATCTGGGGCAGAGATCTGTGAAGAAGGCTCTTTGCTTTCTTGTACTCCTGCCTGCTCCCTCCCTTATGCTCAGCTGGCATTTTTTGTATAGCCCAAGACCACTTGCCGAGAGGTAGCACAGCCCAGAGTCTACTGGGCCTTCCCATATAAATTAGCAATCAAGAAGATGCCCCACAGGTATGCCACTGCCCAATCTGATGGAAACAATTATTCCTCAATTAGTTTCCTTCTTCCTAGATGGCTCTAGTTTGTGTCAGACTGACAGTAAATAGCTAACCAACAAAGTATCTATCTTTCACTTCTGCATGTGTCCACATCTGAAGCACTTTTTGTTAGATTGTTCAGGTGACCATGAATCCATCAATTTCCCCTGTCCTTGAAAGATCTTTATTTAAAATTCAATTTTGAAGGATAGCTTTCTTGAGCATGATAATCCTGACTGGCAGCTTCTATTATTGTGGGCTTGACTACCCAAGAATAGGATCCCACGTCTATCTAATTGTGTACTTTTGGTGATGAGCTGTCAGATATTTCACAGGAACTTTTATCTTCCTTATTCATTCAGCTGTTGTCCCTGCCACAAAGCCAGTAGAAGTGGATAATGACTGATGGAAACTGACCAAAATTTTCCTGGGAATCCTTTGGCTTCTTGCACCTACAGGCAGGATGATGGCTGGTGCTGTTGTCTATACCTCTTTAGTTGAAATGACTTTGGGAGCAAGTAATAGGAAAACAAGGCTATCCTTGTATGCTCTCTATATACCAAACTAGATCAAATAAATCATGGGTGGAATTGTTATACAGTGCTACTCATGACCCCACACCCATCCATACCGAGCCTACTCCTGGTTGGTGATATGCTACAATGTATCACACTTATTCCCCTACCTATTAGTGAAAGGAGCCTATATAAGTGCTGGGAAGAGTGATGACTAAAATTCATGTCTAACTCCCTTTAGTCCAGAGATTAGCATAAATCCTCATGATACTGACTTTAGTTCCGATCTCAAAGACTAGTCTTCTTATTACTTGGTCCTTGAGAGAGATACTCAAGTTTCTTTCCACAATGTAACAGCCAATATCTGAAGTTCAGAGCTGTGGTCACCTGCACAAGATTTTCACATGATCAAGCCTGCCAACATTACATGATAGATGGGGGAGGTACACACCAAACCCCACCTCTAGGTGAAGTACTGTTGACAGCTGATGTCTGCTAGGGGAGCAAGAGTCAGTTTTCTTGTAGGATGTAGTTCCTGGTAGGTTGGCCATACTGAATTGTATAGCCCCACACCCATGCATATAGGAACAACACAAATTGTACTCAGTGGGTTATTTAAAAAAGAGAGGTAAGCATATGTATTTATAATGTAACAACAATTAAAGAAAAGGAACCTATTGATTTGAAAGAGATAAAAGGCAGTGCATGGGAGGGTCTGAAGGAAAGAAATGGAAATGATAAATTATGTAATTATATTATCAACTTACATGTTTTAAAAACAAAAAAAGTGGTCATGACAAAATATTGAGCTAGCTTGTGAGATTTCTTGATATGAAAACAAGGAAGAATAAAGATTAAGGATATTTTCATGGCAGTCTTCCATTCTTTAGGATAAAATTGGATCACTAGCTCATGAAGATTTATCTGCTATCTCATATTTCTTAAACCATAGTACTATCGACTTCCTAACCATTTTGATATTTATATGGAACAGTCAATGTAATGTATTGTATGCATCTATTCATTTTCTATTGTATACTTCAATCTTGAGTTTAGTTAAGTATTCTAAATTCACAATAAAGTATATATTCAAAGAAAAAAATGACAGGAACCTAGGTTGTGAAGTGGGGTTTTGGATATGTATCTAGAAGTTATTAGAGAAAGAATTTAGAGTGAATATAATCAAAATACATACATACTATGGCTGTGTAAAATTCTTGGAGAATTAATAAAAATATTATCCCCTCAAAAGTAAGCATTATAACATTGTTTCTGCAATAATATGTTTTTATGGAGAGGTAAAAGGTGGCTATAAAGGGAGGGAGAAATAAAGTGGACTGAGAAACACTTATTGGCATATACAGTGTACTCATTGCTTAACATATTCTATCTCACTCCTATATTCTATAGTACCAGTCCATCAACAGATAAACAATCAGATACTACATTTAAGTAAATAACTCAAAGCCAGGTCTATGACACAGGAAAAGAAAAATTTGAGTTGTTACAATTTTAAAAGAAATGCAATAATTACATGACAGAGAGATATTGCTGATTAGTGGTTTGATTGCTTTTGTTTTCTTTATTGGTTTACACTCAATAGTTCTTTGTTACTGTAACAAGCCCCTAGGCCTTAGCACACAGACCTTGGCACAACTGATATCATGATGGAAGTACCATTTAGAGTTTTGGACACAAACAGCAACACCTGCCAAAAGGAGAACTAAGACCTAATCCATCAAAATCCTTAGTTTTGGGAAAATCCCTAAATGTACTTACCTTGCTTTTTTTTAGCTTCTGCAGGTCTGCTTCTGGCGAACTTTACTTACTAATTGGGTGTATCTACCCTGAACATGAGTTTGTGCTTAAAAGCCCAGTCCCAGCACTCAGGAGGCAGAGGCAGGTGGATCTCTGTAAGTTTGAGGTCAGCCTGATCAGCAGAGTGAATTCCAGGAAAGCCAGGGCTGCACAGAAAACTGTGTCTGAAAAATAAAATAAAATAAAAAATAAAAAAGCCTACCCTGAGAAAGGCTCAGGGCTACATGGGGTCCCTATGTAATGGCCAGTTGGATAATAAAGACATCCTATTGACTTAATCCTGTGTCTGGGTAGTCTTCTCTGGTGCTACTTCACACATTTACATTTCTTGATGTTAAATGAAATGTCCAGAAATCAGTTATAAATATTTTATCAGAAAGCAGAGTTTAATTTCATCTCAATTACCTTTATTTCAACCTTTTCAAATCAAAATAACAAATTTAAAAATGAATAGCTACAAATGTGTTAGTAACTGAGGGGCTAAACTTGCGTGTATGTTAATCTACACAGTGAAACTGGTTATATTTGCAATATCTTCAGATTTATTAGAATGTGAAGTGTGAATTTTGAAAGTTAAAGTAGATGGTCACAGGAAACCATTCATGATGTTGCTATCCATCTTTAAAAAACCATGAAGACAGTGGCAGTTCATGAAATATTTATTCATGAAAATAAGCATTTAATTCAGAATTGGGTTCTTCCAGATGTATGTCCAAATGAAAAAAGGTATATGCTTGAGTTTGTACATAAATATTCAATGATCATCATTAAAAGATGGGTAGAGATGCCCTGTTATGGTTTTTAATAAGTACATGAACAAAAAATTGATATCTTGCCCACTTGACTTTCTGGAAGTTACAGTTTTGGAACAGATTCTCAGTTTCAGTATGAAATTCTTGGGACTAAGTCCCAGAAAGATATACAATCATTTTCAGGCTCCTTTTTGTTGTTGTTAGATAACTATAAACCCATTTCTGAAAGACTGGGAACATAAAACATGAACAAATGCTGTCATATATTGGTTAGATCAAAGAAATTTTCTATGTCTGTTTCATTGTTGCACGTAGCTTTTTTGGCTGTGCAGAATAAGAATAGCAGCACATACATAATCCAAGAGCCCCATGGGATGAACTGAAATGGAGAATTGGCTGTCAATAATCATGCCTGACCCAGTCTTCCAGGTACTTGGCATCTGTAAGATGTCAAACTTTCTTGGCACTGAGTAATGATAAGCTGTTAAACTTGCATTTTGGGGTAGGAATACATATCCAGGAGAAACTATTCAGGAGAAAGTTTAAACTTTAAAAAAAAAAAAAACCTGTTATCTGCATCTTTAGCAGAATCAGTTCATTTTTTAATCAGTCAGAAGTTGTCTGGCTGTATTTTACTCATCTCTGCTATTGGCTTCATCCAATCCCGTCTATGAAACTCTAGGAAAAGCGTTGCTTACTGAAGCTGGAGTCTCTCAGAAGATACCATAGCAACTGCAACTGCTGATGGCATCCTGTAAATTCTTTGATTTTAGCCATTCATGCACTCTTCTTGTGATTTTTGTAAGTCAACAGCAATCCTGCATATATAATCAAAGGTTTGGCAAAGCTGGGATTAGTATAAGGCTTGCTTCAGATGAAGGCCAGTCCTTTCAAACAATACTCTCTGACACGGCATGCTGGTTCATTTTATTACATGTCTGTGAGAAAACTTCTTTTTATTTTCTAATAAAATAATCCTCCCCTTTTAAAAAAGATTTATTACATTTCTTAGTGGTGTGTATGTTTGTGTGTGTGTGTGTGTGTGTGTGTGCACAAAGGTGCCCAAAGTGTCTGGAATAGGTTATAAGAGACTTTGGAGCTGTAGTTATGGGTAGTTATGAGTTGTTCAAAGTGTGCTGAGAATCAAACCGGAGTCCTTTGCAAGTGCTGCATGTTTTCTCAAGATGTCTCTGAGACATCTGTCCAGCGCAGCCCCCATCTCTCTTTTCATGAAATATTTTTCTTTATTTTATTTTTATTTTATATACATACATATATTTTGGTTTTTCGAGACAAGTTTCTCTGTGTAGTTTTGGAGCTTGTCCTGGAACTCACTCTGTAGACCAGGCTGGCCTTGACCTCACAGAGATCCACCTGCCTTTGCCTCCCGAGTGCTGGGATTAAAGACGTGAGCCACCACTGCCTGGCAAAGTATTTTTCTTATTTATTTTTAATTTATTGAGAACGTATGCCACAGCATGTGTGTGTAGGTCTGAGGAAAACTCACAGAGTTAATTTATTTCTTCCATATGGGTCCCAAGAAACAATCTCAGGTCAGGAGATTTGATGGAATGTGTCTTTGCCCATGGAGACATCTTACATTTCTTGATACTGACATTTAAAAATGCTACAAGTTTTCTTCTCTATAAACAATGATTACTTTGTACACTTGGATTACCTGAAGTATTAATTGACTTTCAGTTTATTCTTTCAATAAATGAGTAAATTAACAAACACATGTAACATAATATTTTCTATGGCCAACAAAACATTTCTGGTAAAATAATATTTTATCATTGACAGAATGCATCAGAAAGTCAGGAGTTAATGATCAAAGATGCATATCTATAGAGAATGCAAAAAAAAATCTCAAAAACTCTGAGTTCATCATTTGTTCTACAATGAAAAAAAAGCATTACTATGAGGAGTATAAACTACATGACATAGGTCTTTTTATTAGTATTGATTGTAGAGTTCATCAGACCTCAGTATTTCTAAATTGCTGCATGAAGGGTAAGCAGGTACTGTTATGTAGCTAGAGTTTTCCTGGTCCTGCCTGGCCCACGGTCAGGATAAATCTGTCGTACCTGTCAGTCCCGCAGCAGCTCAGACCTAAGCAAGTAAACACACAGAGACTTATACTGCTTACAAACTGTATGGCCGTGGCAGGCTTCCTGTTATTTAGTTCTTATATCTTAAATTAACCCATTTCTATTAATCTATAAGTTACCACATGGCTCGTGGCTTACTGGTATCTTAACATCTTCTCATGGCAGCTTCTGGCAGCGACTCTTTGCCTCAGCCTTCCACTTCCCAGAATTCTCTTCTCTGCTTGTCCTGCCTATACTTCCTGCCTGGCTACTGGCCAATCAGCATTTTGTTTATACAGAGCGATATCCACAGCACTGTTACTTCTTTAAGGTATAAAATAATTATTTACTAATTTATCAATATTGTCTCAAGCCAGTACTTTCAAAAATATCTATAAAGTTTTATTACATTCAAAGCAGAAGAGTCTCACTGTAGAAGGTACTTTCTCATTTAGAAATATATATTTTGTAGTGGTATGTCAATTACATATAAAACAGTTTTATTTACTGAACTGTTTATTATATTTGAGACTATGTGCTATAATTTGGGGAAGTTTTTTAATACTTCAAATTAACTCTTGTTACAAATAAATTCTTGTTTCACTACAGGTTGAAAAATGTTATATGATTTGAAAAAGGAAATATTACTCATTCATGTGCATGCAGAGATATCCAATTGTATATTTTTACATTCCGGAATTTACTGTCTTCATGCATCTACTTCAGTTTTAATAAAATTAATCATACTTCATATATTATTTACCACAATTTATCTGAAGGATATAATATTCTTATATTTTGATTCAATAATATATTTTCTATTATGCCATTATAAATATAGCATATCCTCTAAAGAATTTTGCTCATTCATAGCTTTGTGCTACAACTTATACATTATTTATGTTTTTCACTATTACAAATAATATTGTAGTAATCATCTTGTATCAAAAAACTTGTAAGTACCTTCGTTGATTTCCTAGGCTTACCACTAAAAAGTGGAGTTGCTAAGTATTATACTCACATGTGCTACATATTCATGATAAAGTACTTCACAAGTGATATTTTCAAGGATAGGGTGCAATCATTTTATATTAAACATGAGACAACAAAGGACTACTTAATTTAAATAACTTCCCTAGGACTGCACAGCTATTTGTAGGGGCATCAATGTGTATTCTATACCATACTCAATGAATGTGTATGTAGCTTGAGTTTTCCTGCCTGGCCCACAGTTAGGACAAAGCTCTGTCACCCGCCAGTCCCACAGCTGCTCAGACCCAACTAAGTAAACACAGAGACTTATATTGGTTACAAACTGTATGGCCATGGCAGGCTTCTTGCTAACTGTTCTTATATCTTAAATTAATCCATTTCTATAAATCTATACCTTGCCACGTGGCTCATGGCTTACCGGCATCTTCACATGCTGCTTGTCATGGGGGTGGCTGGCAGTCTCTCTGACTGAGCCTTCCACTTCCCAGAATTCTCTCCTTCTTGTCCCGCCTATACTTCCTCCTGCCTGGCTACTGGCCAATCAGTGTTTTATTTACTAACCAATCAGAGCAACACATTTGCCATACAGAACATCCCACAGCATCTGTATATCCCTTTTTAAATAGATTAATAGAGTTAAAGTGTTCTTAAGTCACACAAGCATAGTTGATTCTGATTCCAATGGATGAATAATTTCTTCCTAAGAAATTTGCATTGATTCTTCAAAAAATCCACATATTTTTATATGCCCCAATTTTAATACTATCAATTTCCTAGAAAAAGGTGAGTAAATCAGTGGATTCGCTATACCTCTGTCACTCCCTATTTAACTAGGAATTGAAAGATTAGTGTCTTCATGTTACTATAAAATCTACTTCCAATTGTGAGGACTGCTGCATGGTGTAGATTGACAAGTCTGACAGACATGCTTTTCTGTGTATCTCTGTGTATATTTTGTGTGGATTCAGTCTGATGATATCACTGTGTGCTCCTTCCTTTCAGTTTCCTTAGTTGCTCAGTGGAAGTGAAAGGAATGCCCAGAAGACATATATTGTAATTAATTTGTCTCATTAACTTTGGATTCCTGGAAAAGTTTACTTTTGGAAAGAATATAAGAGGGACCATATCAATCTAGCTTCATGTGATCTGCCATCTATACCAAAAGCCCCTGTGCGGCATAAACATCACGCAGCCGAAGAAACACAAGACGGATATCAATGTACACACTTGAGTCATCTCCTTGGAGCTAGAGGCACAGCCTTATCCATTAGCCTGTTGGGACTTGAAATTGTTTCAGAATGTATCATTTGTAAAATGGATTAATTAGGCATCCTGGTATCAGTCAGTTAGAGCACTGAATGTTAATAATATTTTATAATAACAAAATATTTACTTTTGTCCTATGTGAAATTGCTTAACAAGAACATCCAAGATTTTATAGCTGAAAAAAAGAAAAGTAAAATGTGTGTTGTTGTGGAGTAAATGGCACAGGTTTAGGTTTTCAGAAAGATAACTCTTCATGAAGGAAAACAATTCCACCTAGTAAATATGTATGCATTTGATACTGCATATCTGGAAAAAATAGGTCCATACCTCATCCTTAGTGTACAATTTGGTTTTCGTCTGTGAATGAGCCTGTGTGCATGTTAACTTAGATTCATGTGCCATTTTAGAGACTAGAATATTGCAGAATGATAGTTGCAGTTTTTAAAGGCAATAAACATTTTTTTCCATAAAGAATTTTGGAGATTTTAAACATTTGACTGAATTCAAGTTTCTCTGAGGTTTTTGTTGTGTCACTTGAATATGTGTGCTTCATCATCTACTAAATAAAACTGAAAACATTGAAAGTGTGTTATTTAGCACTTTTTTTTCATTTTGGGCAATTAAATGATAAATTTCATGGGAGGTTTTTGGAAGAGCAAAAATTAAACCATGATTAGTTGGTTATTTTGCTTCATAATTATGTGAGAAATATTCAAAGTACAAAAAAGTAAGAATTTGGAGTCAATAAATGCATAACATACTGTTATACTTTTTCATCCACAAATTAAAAAAAAAACTAATGAAACAAAACCTTTCTTTTTTGGTAAATCCATACGCTAAAGTATAACTTCAGATTGTGGTTTACTCTGGTTAACCAACTGTAGCAGGAATCTTAAAAGTTCTTATTAATAAAATCAAACCTGAGGCCAGTTATTGGGGTGATATGCTGGAAGGTCAGAGAGACAGAACAAACCACAGTTAACCTCACCTGGCCAGATCCTCAGCTGGTCCTGTTTCCTCAGACTGGAAGCTTCTGTGTCCTCATATCCGAATGGCTCTCAGCTGAACTGTGCTGCTAGAAGCCTGAAAGTTTAATCAGCCAAATGCTTCTAGTTTCTGGTCCTTACACCTTATATACCTTTCTGCTTTCTACCACCACTCCCTGGGATTAAAGGCTCTCTTTCTGGGATTAAAGGCATGTGTCACCATGCCTGACCATTGCCAATGTGGCCTTGAACTCACAGAGATCCAGAGGGATTTCTACCTCTGGAGTGCTAGGATTAAAGGTGTGAGTGCCACCATTTTCTAGCCTTTGTATCTAGTGACTATTCTGTCTCTGACCCCAGATAAGTTTTTAGGGTGCACAATATTTTGGGGAACACAATACCACCACAACCAACTCTATCATAGTTCCTTGGAACTAAGCGAGTACTTTACACAATATTGATGCTCAATGCAGAAATAAGCCAGATCAATGTCAATTGTGTGATCAACGCCATTACTGCTCAACTCTGGTCTTCAGATTGTTGATTTGCCTATTCCTCAGCTGCTCAATGTTGGCTAATAGTTTATAGCCGTTCCTCTCCTCTGTGTATTGTCCTCAGATGATAAGAACTTATGAGCATGGATAAGACTGGGAAATTTATCTCCTGTTCTTCCCCAGAGCCAGCCTGTGAAAATGAGCTACTTCCAAGGGGAGAGAAAATATGAGGCCTTGTTTCACATAGGGCCACATGACTGGTAGCATGCATATCTCAGGATTCCCTAAGATACAAGAGTGAAAGCAGACTACTTCTGTATCCCTGGGCCCCCTAAATTTTCTCTGGTTTCTGTCATTTGTTCTTGGATCTTTTAGGACCCCTTCTTTAGCACTAATATGCATAGGAATACATTATTCAGATTCTGTTTACAGTGAATCTGAACTAAGGCAGTTTGGGGGAAATGTTTGAATCAGTTGGCATTGAAATTACCTTTTCTATTTTCTTTTCAAAATGGTCTTTCTGTATCAACCAGACTGGGCTCAGATTCATGTTTCCCCAGCCTCAGCCTTCATGGAGATAAGTTAGAGATGACCAGTACCTTCTTGTTCTTAAACAGAGTTTAAGAGGCTCAGATGATTTTCCACATTCATTTATAGTGAGACTTTTTTTAATGGGTTCAGAGTATAGGTTGATTTTCTACTTCTAGTCTACATTTAAAATGCATGTCCTGGCCAATATAAAGTAAAAATGAAATTGCTTACAAAATATTGTTTCAAAAAAGATACGTTTCTGTTTCAAATAAAGCTTATTCATTCTCCACCTGGGAGGAAGGAAAGATTCCATAGAACATTTAGTTTAGTAGATAGCATCAACAAGGAGGGTGAAGAAAACTCAACTGTTTTAAGCATGCTGGTTTGTCTCAGTGTTTTTCTCTGCTTAAATAATATTGACGGTTGTTCTTATTGAAGAGGAAATAAGTATGTGCTTGGAGCTGCACAGACAGCCATTCATCATTCATGCAAAAGACAGAATGCCCATGCCAGCACACAGAAGCCAATAGCAGCTACAGTAGCAGAAAATCAATCGACTGTATTAGAAAACACAGAGGCTAATCAGAGCCCGATCTGCAGGCATGATGCACTCTAAAAGAAGTATTGCTTTAGGACATAACTCAATTCTCTGAGCACCACAGACTGCAGCTTAATTCAAGCATTTAAGGGGGAAATAGGGATCTTTAAAATATACATTTTGCTCTTTATTGCCTCCCAAAGAAGCTTCAGTGCAGTACTGTAATGAATAATGATAACATACATTCTTAAAAACTGATGTTAGCTTGGTCATTATGCCCAAATAGAATGAGTGCCCCTGCTGTGTGAAGCAATGAGATGTCATTAGTAAGCAGTGTTTCTGCTAAAAGAGGGATGCATATTGTTACTTGTTAAACACACTGTTAATATCCATGAAGGTAAATGACAATTGGTGCTTTGCCTTCATTGGCAGTTGATTCTGGCAGCATATTTAAGTTGACAGTAGTCTGCTCTTCACCATCATTGGCAGTTGATTCAGAAAGCATATTTAAGTTTCTCCTGAACTCTAACTGCACGTAAGTAATTTGGATTATGTAAGAAATCAATTTTTTTCTTGTGAGAAATTTGGAGCAAGTTGGAATGACATTGTCTAATAAAAACACATTTTATGGTAAGTTTCCCAAAAATTTGGGCTATAGCAATACTTGAGTATCTTGCACTGGTCTAGTTTTGCCCTTGGGATCTTTGGAATGCTTCAAATTGCAGTTTTTAAAACTTTTCTCTAGAACAAGTTGTACATATTCCTAAGGATTTTTGCAGTTGAAAAATGGAGAACTTACAAAAAAACTGCATCATAAATATAAGTGTATTATAAGATCATATCTACCTTTTGTTCAATTTGTATATATTATTAACAGTTTTAGGTCATCCACACATCTTCAAGAACAGATTAGTTGTTTTGAGAAATTTTTCATATTTCAATATGATTCCTAATTTCACATAATAAACATTAAAGGGAAATGTGTGTTCTCAATATTCCTCTGGTTTTATCTCAGTAAGGCTAATAACTTGAATTTAGATATTGCATAAACAATACACTTAATGTAATAGATGAGATGTCAAGGTCAATTTGCTTCTCATAATCCCAGCCAAATGAAAGTAACATCACGAAAAATGAAGCCCTGCTTGGAAACAAAAGCTAATTAAGATTTTTTTTTGTAATGCCCCAGAGAGAGAAACGTACAGAGAGTAGTCACAGTTGGTTTAAGATTGGCAACTCTGCTGGATGTGACAGCACATTGAGCTCATCCCACGCAGACCCAATCCAGCATCTGGGATGATAATTGTAAGACTTAGAATACTTCTTGGAAAATTTCCATGTCTTAGAGTGCTTACAAGAAGCTTGCCTTCTGGAGTTACAATAGTTACACACCTCACTAAATGCTTTATCAATATTTATTTATCACTTCAGAGCTTTCAAAACAAAAAAGAAAGCATTGTGGCTTTAAAAGAATAGTATTTTTAAACATATAAATATTTTGATTTACTTTAAAAAACAAATGTTATGATTTATAATGCCAATCTAGGCATTACTTCTGTAAAATAACAGTGAACAAATGTTCATAATAAAATTAATAAAATTTTCTAATATTAGCATAAAATTTTAAAACAATTTAGTTGTTCATAATTTTAAGATGTGTTATATATATTTTAAATTATTTTTTCAGACATGTTTATATGGATAGAATACATATATAATCTATTCATTCAGAAACTATATTTGATAAGACATTTCCGTAAAAAGGGAGTCACTAGACTCAAAGTCTATTAGGCTGAATTGGATAGTTTTAAACTCATGATCACCATGATATCTCTAGCTAAACTCAAGATTTCACGAAATAAAACAAAAGACATGAGCACTTAAAAGGGGTTTGCATGAGGGTAGGATAGAGATAAGAAAGGGTGGCACTAAGTTATCTAATGTATTCTATGCAAGTATTAAATTGTCAAACAATCCATCAATTAAGAAAAAAAAAACAAGCCGGGCGGTGGTGGCGCACGCCTTTAATCCCAGCACTCGGGAGGCAGAGCCAGGCGGATCTCTGTGAGTTCGAGGCCAGCCTGGGCTACCAAGTGAGTCCCAGGAAAGGCGCAAAGCTACACAGAGAAACCCTGTCTCGAAAAACCAAAAAAAAAAAAAAAGAAAAAGAAAAAAAAAAGAAAAAAAAAAAAAAACACTAACTTGTGTCAATCAATAGTTTCCTGGGAAAATTTTGATATACATTGATAGTTGCTTGATGTTTCCTCCTGTATCAAGAAATCATGTAAAGAAAATGCTACTAATCATGAATGGTGCACATGAGTCAGGAGATTTGGTTCCTATTACCAAGGTCATGAAAATACAAAATTTTGTGATAGATTAAGTTTAGTATAAATGATTTGTCATAGGAGCAGCTGCTTCTCACCCAACTGTTGTCAATACATTACATTGTCCTTTGAAAGTAAAGCGTTAGATTTTATGCCTTATAGTCTACTAACCAGTCTTAGAATGTTATGTTTTAGATTTATTTATTCTAGTGTATGTACATGAATGTTTTACCTGCTGGTATGTATGTGTACCACTTGTTGCCTGGTGACCACACAGATCAGTAAAAGATATGGAATAGCTAGAACTGGAGTTACAGATACTTTTTGAGCCAGTTTATGGGGCCTGGGAACCAAACTCTGGTCCTCTTCAGGAGCACCCAGCGGGCTTCCTGCTGAGCCATCTCTCAGCCTCGTGTACTTTTTGTGATTCACATTTGATCAACATGGATTATTTGATACAAAGAATTTCCTAGTCTGATTTAGATGCATTTTTAACTCTAGCTGTCTGTCTAAACCCCCCCTTTTTTTCTGTATTTCAGTGATTTGACAGCTGGAGAGAGAAGCATGACCTGACATTAATGCTAGTAACAGGAGCAGTTTAGGAGGGACACTGTTGGTTTGAATAAGGATACTGCCGCCATGGCTTCACATATTTGCATGCTTAGCCCCCAGCTGATGATCTGTTTGGAAGCAAATAGGAGCTGTCGCCTTTTTTCAGGATCTGTGGCCCTGTTGGAGGAGGTATGTCACTGCTGGTGGGCTTTGAGAGAAGTCCATGGCAGGCCCAGTGTTTCTTTCTGCCTGCTGCCTTCAGATGGGGTGTAAAGCTGTCAGCTATTCCCCCAGCACCATGTTGCCTGCCTTCTGTCAAGCTCCCTACCATAATGTAATGGCTACCCCTCTGAAAACGTAGGCAAGGCCACAATTGAATCCTTTCTTTCGGGGTGTTGCTTTTGGTCACAGCAATAGAACAATAGACTAAGACTAGTTGGTACCAGAACTGGGAATTTCAGTGACAGGCTGACCATTGGAAAAATAATTCCATATCCTTTGGAGGCTTATGGAAGACTTTGAACTGGAATATTGGTTGAATGTTTGGCCATCTTAGTAAGAGCATAGGAGACAGTAGTGTTGATAGTGGTTTATGCTATGAAGACCCAGACCAAGAGTATCCAGAGGGGAACAATATTAATATTAACAGCTGGGCTACAGACAATTCTTGTGATATTTTGGCAAGGGACATGGCTGCATTTTGCCCTTGTCTGAAAAATCTACCTGAGGTTAAAAATGAAGAGTTTTGTGTTAATATCCTTGGCAGAGGAGGTGTCAAGCTTAGTATTGACAATGTCATATGGTTATTAGTGATCATTCTTAGGTAAATCTACAATGAAAAGGAGCAAGCTGGGAAAGGGAAAAAATGCAAAAAGGACAGTCTGAGGAGAAAAGAGAGTACTGAAAATTTGCTGAAGGAGATAAAAAGTTTAAAGAAAGACACAATTCAAAATGCAACAGAGGGAGTGAGTGGTACCTTCAGGGCAAGACTCCCACCGAGCTACGTTTTCAACTTGTGAACAGAAATGAAAAGAAAGCTTCAGGCTCAAATGAAAGCATCAACAAGGGAAAGCTGAAGCAAAGGCGAGTCAGAAAGGGGCCCAGGTTCCAGCCCCAGGAAGCACAAGAACATGGCAGCTTCGGCCATGTGGTTCTGAATTTAGAGTCCAGGGGGTACAGGAAAGAGTTCCAACATCTTCCTCTGTGTTTAAGGAAAGCTGCTGAGGTCAGGCATTTGGCAGAGCAGTCCCTGCATGGAGGCCCAGAAAGACCATTGCCGGAAGCTGTGAAGATGAAATCTGAATTGCATTGAAAGTGTCAGAGACATCAGAGTTCTGAGATATCTGCTAAGGAGAGTTGATAACAGGGTATAAAAATATACAAAACTAGAAAGGTGAGTTGCAGTCGACAAAGCTGAAGGAGTTGGCAATCTGAAGAGTGTAGATGTATCCAACCTTCCCATCAAACAATAAACACAGAACCAATGCAAAGAAGAAAGCCAAGAGGTCAGAGCCAAGAGCCAAAACCTTACCCTTCCTCCTGCAGTGGTCCTACCTCTCCAAAACCAGAGCTACCCCTGTGTTAAAGTCTTTATATAGAGTTCCTGTCCTGCCTTCTCATTGGTTGTAAACCCAACCACATGACCGCCTCCTCACAGCCTGTCTGTATAGGCCTCCAGGTTTTCCATGATTGGTATTAAGATTAAAGGCATGTGTATCCAATAATGGCTGTATCCCTGAACACACAGAGACTTACCCAGCTCTGCCTACTAAGTGCTGGAATTACAAGCGTACGCCACCACTGCCCTGCTTTCCTATGGCTTGCTAATAGCTCTGACCCCCGGGCAACTTTATTAACATACAAATAACATTTTAATACAAATAAAATATCACCATATTTCCCCTTTTCTATTTTAATAAAAAGGAAAAAAAAGAAAAAGCTTATAACTAATATAAGAAAAACTATATACAAAAAGACAATAACTATATACAATATATACAAGTAATAAATACCTAAACAATGTCTAGTCCATTTGTATTTGACAAATTCAGAGAAAATAATTTCATTATCTATCCTATTTTGGTAAGTCCAAAATGTATCCTAATTAATCTTCAACTATAACTAACTAACCTTCAACTATAACTAACTAATCTTCAACTCCCTCAGAGACCCAAGAAGGAAATAATATTAGCTAACAAAAATAAAAACAGTAAGTGCACATAAGCAACCTCCAAAAAATTTGTGAGTTGACAGAAACAGACAGCTGTCTGGACAGTCACCTGAGGTTTCTCCGAAGTGCTGGGGCATCATCTTCAGCCTATAGGCCCAGCATATCCGACAGACTCATTTGTGAAGCAGGATGTACACAAGGTCAACAGTTCAACCTCACATTGAGTGAGAGTAGTCCATGTACCAGAAACACCTGAATTCCACCAGTGTCATGTCATGATTCAGGATTTCAAATTCTGGAAATTGCTGATGGTTTTCCAACTCAGCTGTCCATTCTTCCTGGCTGTGTATATATGGCTTCATCTCAGCATCCCATTCTTCTCCATATCCCTCCATCAAATGCCAGTCTACTATTGAGAGGCGTGAGCTTAGTTACTCTTCAAGAATAACTGTTTCAGCTGCTGTTCCATTGCACATCAGAGGCCATCGGCCCACTGCCTGTTCAGCTGCCTTCGAAGAAAAGGGCACTGTACCTTTTTCGAATTGCGAAGGCCACTTCAGGGATGGTGCCATATTGTCCTGGCCTCTGAAGATGCCTTTTGATAAAGCCATAACCACACTTGTTTTGGCAAGAATCAGTAATCCTTTGTTTTATGTCCTGTTTGTCCATTTTGTCCTGTTGATTCGAGGATACTTTGTTGTCCAGTGGCTAACTTTTGTCACAATGAAAGTTAACTCCATATGCAGTTTCTTCAATGCCCATATTTTCTCTGAAGTAGATTGGTACTGCCAGGAGCCGACATGTCTCATAGTCATAACAAAAAAGAAAAATTTTCTAAGTTATTAAAACATTTTAAATGCCATATTCTGTAGATCTCTGAAGGGTTTGAAGATAACCTGTCTATCTAAAATATATCTACTCAATCTTGAAAACATACCTAATATAACTACAAGTTCTATTATAATATCTAACTACTAACTTTCATTTCTTTATATCCTAATAGTTGGTAATAACATTCAAGGATCAGAAAATTGCATTACATTGTTAGATGAACGGTACAATTAGAAAAATATATATAACATTTTCTAACAATATCAATTTCAATATATATAATTTGTATACAATATAAAACAATCCAATCCAATGTAAAGTATTTACATTTTTCTTTTCTTTCTTTCTTTTTTTTTTTAATAAGAACCTTAAATCTAATCTCCTTTGCTTAGCCTTTTTCCTAACCCTTGACAACAACTTGTAACCAACCCCCCTAATCAATGAAAATTATCCCAGACCCAAAACCCATTAAAAGACCAAAAAAACCAACCGCCCCACACCACCTCTTTGGGAATGTGGGCGTCGTATTCTTGAAATTGCTTCCTGCTGGGTATGGGCGAAGGTATCTTTATCCTGAAAGAAAAATTTTAGGTTAATTGTCAAATTCTAGGAAAGGTAAATATATCCTTCGTTATCCAGTCTGTGTATAATGCCAAAATTCAGGGTTTATCTCAAATCCTTATTCAAGTAGTCTTTGAGACTGGATCATCTCAGCTAGCTCTTCTCAAAATTGCTCTGAGCACTTTGTAGTTCAAAGCTGATCTGTAGATGATGTTTGTCAGCTTAGTGATGTTATTATTGTCCACGTGGAATTGTTGTTGTTGTGGGGCCCCATCTTCTTCCTGGAGACTTCAGTTGATGTTAGGCCTAACGGTGATTTCCTGCAAAAAACTGATAAGAGACTCGAACACAAAGACTATATATGCGACTTTTTAGAATTAGTTAGTACTCTATATGACCATTTATATCTTAACAAAGTTTAAAATGTATATATATCTATATATATTGATCTTGTAAATTTTGATATAAAATTCATACTTTAAGAAAAGTTTAAAGAATCAGAATAGAATCAAAGAGTTGAGATTCGTAATAGAATAGTCCCTTAATTAATTTGGCTTTTCTCCTGTCCCATAGCAGAAGATGGCTCTTTTCCTCTGGCATGATACAGGGAGTTTGCATTTTCCTTTTAACAACATGCTTGAGTTTAAAGAAGGAGAGAGCCATTCTCCAACTCCAAAGTCAGCTTTAAATTTTAATTGAACTGGGACTATTAGAAGTTAAATAGTGTTAAATCTTTAAAGAAAAGCAGAAACAAACATTTAGGAAGACATAAAATTTTTTTAGATAACATACCCATACGCCATTTCACTCTGTTTCTTAGGATAGATGATTTGTTCCTTTTCTTCAGTTGTCTCATTTGTCCAGTGTTCTTCAAATTCGTTAACCTTCATTCTCCTAAAAGACAAAAACAAAAACCTTTCCCCAAGGTTTTTTGGGGATGTTCCTTTTTGACAAGTTATCTGATTAAATGAAAAGGCATGTGTTACTGGTGTAAGTTAGTTTAAATTGGATGTTTACGATAGTTGATGAACTATCACCTCCTCTAATTAAGAGATCTCTCTTGTTCAAATCGAACCTTTATCAATTTTGATGGTACCCACAGCTTATCTTCTCCTGTAGAAATAAAAGCAAAACCTCGTCCCCAACGTAACACATACCCTGGTTTCCATTCTGAGGTCAGCACATCCTTAAAGTATATAGGTTGATTTAATTCTGTAGTTTTTTCTATTATCCAATGTCTCTCTGCAGCTGTTGTTCCTTTCTCATTGGCATTGAGAAAATTCAAAGTTAATAGAGCATTATGTAGTCTATTTCTGGGGGTTTTTGTTACTCCTTTTTGTTTATTTAGCATATCCTTTAGAGTTCTGTTTGATCTTTCTATAACTGCTTGACCTGTAGGATTATGTGGTATACCTGTAACATGGTTTATATTATAATAAGCAAAAAACTGTTTCATTTTAACAGAGACATATGATGGAGCATTATCAGTTTTGATTTGTGCAGGTATACCCATAATGGCCATAACTTCTAGCAAATGAGTGATTACAGAATCAGCTTTTTCAGAACTCAAAGCAGTTGCCCATTGAAATCCTGAATAAGTATCGATAGTGTGGTGTACATATTTCAGTTTTCCAAATTCTGCAAAGTAAAACACGTCCATCTGCCAGATTTCATTCCTCTGAGTACCCTTTGGGTTACATCCTGCTGGTAATGGTGTTTGATTGTAGAAGGAACAAGTAGGACATTTCTTTACTATTTCTTTGGCTTGTTGCCAGGTTATGGAAAAATCCTTTTTTAAACCTTTACTATTTACATGATGTTTTTTATGAAATTCTGAGGCCTCCAGCACATTTCCTATCAATAATTTATCAATCTCATCATTGCCTTGTGCTAGAGGGCCTGGCAGACCAGTATGGGATCGGATGTGAGTTATATATAAAGGATGACTCCGTTTTCTGATTGTATCTTGTAATTGAATAAATAATGAAGTTAATTCTGAAGCATCGTGGATAAATTCTGCAGTCTCAATATGTAATACTACTCTTTCAGCATACTGAGAGTCAGTTACTATATTGAGAGGTTCTGAAAAATCCATTAATACCAACAGAATAGCATACAATTCTGATTTTTGAACTGAATTATAAGGACTTTGAACCACTTTACTTAAATTTTCTGATTTGTAACCTGCCTTTCCTTGTTTGTTGGCATCTGTATAAAATGTACGAACTCCAGATATGGGTTTTTTCCTCACAATTCGAGGCAAGATCCAATCAGCTCTCTTTATAAGATCAATTCTATTGCTTTTGGGATATTTGCTGTTAATTTCTCCCAAAAAATTACTACAAGCTTTTTGCCAAGCTTCATTTTCTATCCATAATTTTTCAATGTCCTCCTTAGTTAAAGGTACGACAATTTCTGCTGGGTCTATTCCTGCTAATTGACGAAGTCTCAATTTTCCTTTCCAAATCAAGTCAGAGATTTTTTCCACATAAGTTTTTAATTTTTTATTTGGTTTATTTGGTAAAAATATCCATTCCAATATAATATCTTCCCTTTGCATTAATATTCCTGTTGGGGAATGCCTAGAAGGTAAAATAACCAAAATGCAATCCAGCTTTGGATCAATACGATCTACGTGCCCTATATTTTTAGCCTCATTACTGAACCACATTTTCCACTGGAGATTTTGTCCGGGTTCAAGAACAGCCTGTGCCAATTCCCGCCAGTCCTTTGGTATAATCCTATTACAAGTTGACCAGGTGTTTAACATTTGCTTTACATATGGGGAGTGCATGCCATAAGATGCTATTGCCTCCTTAAATCTTCGTAAGTCTAACATTTCAACTGGAACCCAAGTATTTTGTTCATTCTCTTCATCAGGTAGCTGCTGTACGGCTACTGGATAAATTAAGGGTGATTGTGTGAAAACTGGCTTTCTTTCTGTAACCTTACGATCCAATTTTGAAACAACTTCACTATTTATTTCTTCTGTCTGAATTTGAATTTCTCTATAATTCATTTTTACCGGTTTAACAAGTTTTTCTAAGACTGTTATCCTGGCACTTAAGTTGACAATCTTTTTAAATAGTAAAATGAGGATAAGAAAAGTAATAAACTGAATAATTCGATCAATATTAATCTTTTCATATAGTTGTTCCATTGTCAGAGTGCCTAAAATTTCAAACAAAGCCCAATTTTCTTCCAATGTACACATAAAGCCCATTTTTTTTTTTAATGTAGAAAAAATTTCTCTTTTAAATAGATATGTTAATTGACTTACCAAGTCTGGGTAGAACAGTAGAATCCCAGGGAATTTCACAGCCACCTGGTGTTCGAGGTGTGAATCCAGCGAGAGAGAGAGAGAGAGAGAGAGAGAGAGAGAGAGAGAGAGAGAGAAAGTGTAGCCGCTTGAGCCGAGTCAAGCCTTGGCTTTATAGGCAGGGGCCCTGTTCAGCGGGGCAGGTCTGAGTTGTTTGTAGCAGTTCCAGCTGCGGGTCAGTCAGGCCTGGGCCCAAGCTAGGCAGCCGGGCCGCCCAGGCTGGAAACCGGACCTGCCGCCAAGCCAAGCCAATCGGTTTTTAATGAATTCTTGTCACGTTGGGCGCCAAATGTAGATGTATCCAACCTTCCCATCAAACAATAAACACAGAACCAATGCAAAGAAGAAAGCCAAGAGGTCAGAGCCAAGAGCCAAAACCTTACCCTTCCTCCTGCAGTGGTCCTACCTCTCCAAAACCAGAGCTACCCCTGTGTTAAAGTCTTTATATAGAGTTCCTGTCCTGCCTTCTCATTGGTTGTAAACCCAACCACATGACCGCCTCCTCACAGCCTGTCTGTATAGGCCTCCAGGTTTTCCATGATTGGTATTAAGATTAAAGGCATGTGTATCCAATAATGGCTGTATCCCTGAACACACAGAGACTTACCCAGCTCTGCCTACTAAGTGCTGGAATTACAAGCGTACGCCACCACTGCCCTGCTTTCCTATGGCTTGCTAATAGCTCTGACCCCCGGGCAACTTTATTAACATACAAATAACATTTTAATACAAATAAAATATCACCATAGAAGAGTGCTTTAACACCTGACGTGGAGATGCTGAATTTGGAGTTTGCTCAGCTGGTTTTCCTTCTTGCCTTGGTCCACTATTTTCTCACTATGTTCCCTTTCTTCCTTTTGGAATGGTAATAAATTAAATATTCTGTGCCATTGTATATTGGAAATTTGTAGTCTGGTTTTGTTTTTGTTGTTGTTGTTTTTCTTTTGTTTTTATGTAAAGTTACAGTTAGAGATTGCCCGGAGTCTCAGAAGAGACTTTAGACTTCTAAATAGTCCTAAGATTGAAAAGCAGATGCAAAGATCCACAGCCAAGCACTGGGTGGAGCTCCTCAAGTCCAGTTGAAGACAGGGAGGAGGGATTATATGAGCAAGAAGAGTCAAGATTATGATGGGGAAAACCACAGAGACAGCTGACCCAAACTAGTGGGAGCTCAGGAACTCTGGACTGACAGCTGGGGAACCTGCATGAGATCAAACTAGGCCCTCTGAATGTGCGTGATAATTGTGTGACTTGATCTGTTTGTGGGGCCCCTGGCAGTGGGACCAGGACTTATCCTGGGTGTATGAACTGGCTTTTTGGAGCCCATTCCCTATGGTGGGATACCCTGCTCAGCCTTGATGCAGGGGGGAGGGGCTTGGCCCTGCCTCTACTTGGTATACCAGACTTTGTTGACTCCCCAAGGGAAGCTTACCCCCTCTGAGGAGAGGATGGAAAGTGGGGTAGGGGGAGGTGGGGGAGCATGAGAAGGGGAGGAAAGAGAACTGTGGTTAGTATGTAAAATTTAAAAAAAAAAGAATGAAAGTCTATAGGGACATTTGAGGTTGGACTGAATGCATTTGACATTATGATATGGCTATATCATAAACCTATAGGTGCCAAGGAGTGCAATATGGTAGTTTGAATGTGAATTCCACCTATAAGCTCACATATTTGCGTGCTTAATCCTGAGTTAATGAACTTTCTGGAAAGTATTAGGAGGTGTGGACTTGTTAGAGGAAGTGTGTCACTGGGAGCCAGCTTTGATATTTCAAAAGCCCTTGCCAGTGTCTCTCTCCCCACTTGCTGCCTGCAAATCAGCATGTCAAAACCTCTCAGCCACTTCTCCAGTATCATGTTTTCCTGCCTGCTGCCAAACTTCCTGCCATAATGATAATGAACTCACTTTCTGAAAGTGTTAGTAAGACATTCAATGTCTCTTTTATGAGAGTTGCCTTGTTCATGGTGTGTCTTCACAGGACAGTAATGAAGACAGATACCATAGATGGGACTGATTTTCAAATTGATCTAAGTTTTGTGTCACTTCTCTAACATGACTAGATTTGAAGTCACTAATGACCCTCACTACCAATAAGACACTGGTCATCCACAATATGAAGTGGTAAAAAAACATATCAAATATCACACTTGAATAACCTTAATCATAAATATGTAAGAGAAGTTGTGATTAATGTAGTATTTGATGCAGCAGAATAGTCAAAGTGAGAACTATAAAACATTGGTTATTCATTTTTTTGTTTATTGCCTTTTCAGAAAACATTTTATACAGTTTTGATGATATTCTTCACCTCCTCTCCTCCTCTCCTAGGTTCTCCCCAATTACTGTTTCTCTCTCTGCTTAAAAATGTTTAAAATTCAAATAAATAAATGGACAAAAATCCAAAAAGACAAAAAAAAAAAGCTATACAGAAAAATCCTGGAGTCTGTTTTGTACTGCCCACCTCCTCTCAGCATTGGTCTTGCCCTGGCGTGTAGTTAATACACTGCATGTCTCTCTATTGGAGAAAATTGGTCTTCTTTTTCTAAATTGGTATCAGTTGCAAATAGCTTCTTGTTTAGAAGTGGGACTTTGTACCCACACCTTCTTCTCCATGCTGAAGCTTAGTCTGGCTTTTTCCTAGCAATGAAAGGAAGTCATGGGGATGAAGGGAGGGAGATATTCTCAGGATTTCAAAATCTCGTCTTATCTTGACCATTAATGATCTGAAAGCTTAGCTGCTGACCTATAAAGAATCCTTAACTTTGGTACACACAAGGTAGAGATACTGGAAAGCAGACTCAGAATGTCATTTCCTGAATAGACAGAGTATAATATAAATTGAACTCTGTGTCTCCCCTTGGCTCTAGTAATTAATGGAACTCAGGAAACTCATGTGTGATATATGAGCACATCTTGAAAGCTATTGAAATATCAAGCCCTTAAATTACACTGAGCCATCTTTGTCATTAGCCTTATTTTATCTACATAACCAAAGATATTCCTTTGATATTTTCCTTACAAGTCATCATTGTTTCCACTAAAGAGAGATCCCAACTAAGCTTGTGCGATGCATTTTCTTTGGGCCACCAGCTTGCAAAAAATGACGTGGAAACTTATCATTAATTATGAAAGCTTGGCCTTAACTTAGCCTTGTTCCTAACTAGTTCTTATAACTTAAATTAACCTATATCTTTTAATCTATGTTCTTTTACATAGCTTGGTTACCTTTACACTTTACTGTCCATCCTGCTTCCTTTCCATGTGGCTAGCAACTCCTTTTTTCTTCCCACAGCTCTCTGTCCCTAGAAGTCCTGCCTAAACTCTTCCTGCCTGGCTAATGGCCATTCAGCTCTTTATTAAACCAATGACAGTGGCACATCTTCACACAGTGTAAAGGAATATTCCACAATAAGCTTTGCTGTTTGAAGGCATATAACTAGGCTATATTTTTAGCAGTGATATATTAAGTGAAATGTATGCAAAGGTGTCCTACATGGATAACAACTGCATGATTATATTCATTGTATGTAGATGTAAAGATGGATAGTATACAGGGGGATAGACTGTGGAACAGTGATGAATGCAAAACAAAATTGTTGAAACAGGCTTGCCAAGCAGAGATTCTTTAATCTATGTGTTGATCATAGAATCAAGTCTGTGTTATAAAAGCCCTGTATACATTTGTGGGGTTCTTTGTTTGTTATAATAAAAAACAGGAAAAAAATCTTAAATGTGGCCACATTGGAAAGAGGAACAAAGACATCTAGCAATCCTTGCAGGGCCATCTTCAGCATCCTGACATGAAGGTAAATATATAAGCATAAGGCAACATATATGAATAAATAATAAGCTTGGTCAAGGTATGGTTTGTCCCATTGCTGACCTATCATTGCTTAACTCTTGTATCTCCTGAGTGAGGTTCCTGGAGAAAAATCCAATTCCCTATGTTGCCTTGTTCCAATGATCTAAGTAGCCAGAGTAAATGTCTTTTGGAAAATCGTCATGACTTATAGACTTGTTGATTACATTTCTACATCTTTGTTTTAACAACTCTATCTCAGGGTTTAATACTTTTGTGTCAAAAAAATGATAAGCAGAATGCAAGTAAGAACAAAGACTAGAACATACCCAATTAGTAACAGGGAATTTTTCATAAGAACCATTTCCCCATGCCCTCTTGGCCTCCGTTATTTTGGAAGGGCAGGCACAAGAAATTCCTTTTTCTTGTTACATTGTGACAGAGTCTCATTATGAAGCCTAGGCTTGGCTTTTGGTATTGCTTTTAGTTGCTTGGTAAAATAGTGGCATTATTTGTAATAGCCTAAAACTAGACAGCATAGATACCCCTCAACCAAAGAATGGATAAAGAAAATGTGGTACATGTACACAATGGAGTACTACTCGGCAGTATAAAACAGTGACATCATGAAATTTTCAGGCAAATGAATGGAACTAGAAAATATCACCCTGAGTGAGGTAACTCAGACTCAGAAAGACATACGTGGTATGTGCTCACTCATAAGTGGATACTTGATATAAAGCAATGGATAACCAGAATCCAAGTCACAGCTCCAGAGAAAGTAGCTAACAAGGAACATGGAGATTACCCTGGAAAGAGGAAATAGATGAGATCTCCTGAGTAAACTGCGGGGGAGGGAGGGTGGGGCAATAGAGGGAATGGGATGGAAGATGAGAACATAAGAGAACAGGGACAGAATAAGAGAGCAATGAAAGAGATACCATAATAGAGGGAGACATCATGGTGATAGGGAGAAACCAGGTGCTAGGGAAGTTCCTAGGAATCCACAAGGATGACTCCAGCTTAGACTACTAGCAATAGTGGAGAGGGTGCCTGAGCTGGCTTATCCTAGTAATAAGATCAATGAATACCCTAACTGTCATCATAGAGCCACCGTCCAGTAACTGATGGAAGCAGATGCAGAGATCCACAGCCAAACACCAGGCCAAGCTCCAGGAGTCCAGGAGAAGAGAGGGAAGAGGGATTTTATGAGCAAAGGGCATCAAGATCATGATGGGGAAATCTACAGAGACAACCTAACCAAGCTAGTGGGAACTCATGAACTTTAGACCAACAGTCGTGGAGCCTCCATCGGACTAGACTAGGCCCTCTGCATAAGTGAAACAGTTGTGTAGCTTGGTCTGTTTAAGGGGCCCCCTGGCAGTAGGATCAGGATCCATCCCTTGTGCATGAGCTGGCTTTTTGGAGCCCATTACCTATGGTGGGACATGTTGCCTAGTCTTAATGCATGAGAAGGGCTTTGACCTGCCTCAACTGAATGTACCAGGCTTTGCTGACTCCCCATGGGGGGCCTTAACTTTTTGGAGGAGGGAATAGGGGGTGGATATGGGGCTGCTGGAGGAGGGAAGAGGGGGATTTGTGGTTGGTATGTAAAATGAATAAAAAATATTTAATAAAGAAAAAAAATAAAATATGATCCTAATGTGACTCAACTAAAGTTAAAAAATTTGAAACATTAGTATACTATAAAGGGAAATATTCAAAAAGCTTAGAGAAATTCAAATGATAAAATAGATTATCATATAAAGACCTGCTCATCTCACCTAGAATAGCCCTTAGTGTACAACTTTCACTATAGAACCATATCATCCTTAAGTCTCTATTATCACTCTTCTGTGTAGGTAAAAAACTAAAGTACAAAATGCTTTCATTTAACTCACAAACCTAATGTAAAGAACATAAGAGATTATGGGGTAGCAGAGACTAACTGGTGGAACTAGTTATTAAAGACAAGATAAGTGTTGTTTGTAGCTGGAGTTTTTTCCAGTCCCCCCCCCTCCCCGCCCTGGCCTTGCAGCCACTCAGACCCAAATAAACAAACAGAGGCTTATATTAATTAAAACTGTATGTCCTAATGGCTGAGGCTTCTTGCTAGCTAGATCTTACACCTTAAATTAACCCATTTCTAAAAATCTATACCTTGCCACGTGGGTTGTGGCTTACTGGTATCTTTACATCTTGCTTCCTCTGTGTGTGGCTGGTGACTCCTGACTCAGCCTTCCTCTTCCCAGAATTCTCCTCTCTGCTTATCCCGCCTATACTATACTTCCTGCCTGGCTACTGGCCAATGAGCATTTTATTTATCAACCAAATCAGAGCAACACATTCACAGCATACAGAGTGATATCTACAGCAGTTGTTGCCTTAGTAGAAACCTGAGCCAACCAATAATCCAGTTATTTGACTAACAGAGGTTGGGAGCCTTGGGCAACTGGTGGGAGCCATGTGACTTCTTCAGGGAACAAGACTTAAAAATAGCAAGAACAACTCTCTTTGTGGCAAGACCTTGGTGACCCTAACCCACTTGGCAAAGACCTGTGGATAGTTCCCTGCATGATTCTGGGCATGACCCCCGGAGCGTATTGTTACATGCTCTCCTTGTTTTCACTTGTTTTCCATACTGCTGACCTGAATGAGTAACAGTAGGTCATGAAGTTTACTATTATATATTTGCATAACTGTTCTGTAGGGGATGATTTTAACCATGAGGGTCTTTAAGAAATGTTAACAAATAGATGATATCAAGAGTTAATGGGAACAGTCTAGGAGCAATGAATGAAGTAGAATAGTAGAAACACACAGTTCCCTCATTTCCAGTAACTATGCCAATACTCCAAGAAGTTAAGAAAGATAGACATAAGAACAAGGGATGAATAGTGCCAACTATTAAGAGTAAGTTTCCAAGTTATGTGGCTTATAGGATAAAAGGAAAAACCTGGTATATCCTCAGAGGAGATAGAGTGTAGTACAAAGTGAAGAATGGTTTGATGCAGTTTTGGCTGCTGAGTTGATCATGAGAACCCAGACCCTACCAGATGTAAATACTAACCACTAAGACAAAATTGCCTCTCACCCTATATGATGCTGTAACCACATATGCTGCTAACTGGGCACACTGCTCTAATTGTAGACTTGCCTAATTAGAAAACTTCCTTTGTAGCTTGCAAGACTGCTTATCCTTCTAATAGTAGAGATATAGATCAAAAAGTAATGGCTACTGGTGGGAGAGTTGGGAGATGGAAGGGGAAAGAAGCAAGGAATAAACTGGCAATTATTGTAACCATTTTTAGAAACGTAAGGAAGTAAAACTGATTGTAAAACTGTTCATGCAATCCAATGAAACTATAAATAAAGACAGCCCAGGCTATCTGGAGGCCCTTGTTTCAACAGCAACAGGTGGTTACATGTCATGGTGCCGATTTCACACATCTATCCCAGGTCATCGAATCGATCTAGAGGAAGGCTTCCAGCAGACAACTGATCCAAGTATCTACACAAAAGAAAGAGATAGTTTGATTAAACCATATCTCATCTGTGTAAGCAGAAGAGAAATTAATTGAATGAACTCTAGTGTCTCTAGAATCAGCCTAGGAGAACCTGTTCCTCTTATATCAACCCTAATATTACAGTTTAAATATTCAGAACACTTTCAATAAAGAAGTCAAATTCCCTTGAGAAAGCACCTTACTAACACATAAGATTATATTGTTAAACTTTATAGTTTCCAAGAATGAGTGTTTTCCATTTATTAGGGGAACTGCAACAAAAAAAATAATTATGGTTCTTTTTTTTAGAGAGATGGGACATTTGCTTCCTAGCTAACACAAATCCCAGGAAGCAAAAATGGTACTCTGAGCCGGGCGGTGGTGGCGCACGCCTTTAATCCTAGCACTCGGGAGGCAGAGCCAGGCGGATCTCTGTGAGTTTGAGGCCAGCCTGGTCTCCAAAGCGAGTTCCAGGAAAGGCGCAAAGCTACACAGAGAAACCCTGTCTCGAAAAACCAAAAAAAAAAAAAAAAAAAAAATGGTACTCTGGGTTACCAGTCAGGGTAAAATTACAAGAATCACATATAATGGAATTTTAGCTAAGACACAACTAAGTAAATCAAATGAAGCCATATACTTTGATATTATCTTCATTTCTTAGAAGCACAACTGCAAAAGATGAATTTGGCAACTGGTAGAAGCCCCATATTGGTTATCCAACCTGTCCCATGAGAGCTACAATTGTAGAAAAGAGCAAGCAGAAATTACTGAAATTAAATATCCCTACCTACAAAAAGAGTGAATCAAAGGCAAGACCACATTTGCAGAGGGACCATCATTGATTTGAATGAAGAAGTGCTGGTTATCCTCATGAAACCCTTATTCCCATCAGTTTGCTCTCTGCAGGGAACAAATGAGCCCCAGAAACTAGCTTAGCTAGTTGCTGATTTGAAGTGAAGCTTCTATTATACACATTTACATTGAGTAAATCAACACATTTATTGGTATGTGGGATGTAGCTGTTAATCTACTAAATTGTATTTTGCTTAAGATCAGTAAATAAAATCTATTAAAATCAGTTGCTTTCAGATGACCAGGGTAGCTGTCTACCTTTACTGTCCTATCTCCTCCCAATATTCTCCAGTCTCATGTCATTCTTTAGTATACATAGAGCTTACTATATTTCTCTTTCACAATATTCTTTTTACTAAAATTTGTAAGCAAAAAATTAGCATATTTACTACATATTAGCAAGATAATTAAATAAAGGAAGATGAAACTATGCAATGAAATTCAGGGGCTTTTCACTTCCTTGCACTTTCTAAGAGTCTAGATTAGTGAGGTATGTCATAATATCTGCTTTGAGCTGAAAGATAGGTTTTGTATCTGGTCTTTCTGACAAAAAAATTGAAAGAATTCAATAAGATTTACTGGATTATTTCTAGAAATTGATCTGGAAAACAAATCCATTTTCTACCTCACAACATATATCAAATTAAATCAAGATCAGTAATAGACCTAAATTAAAAACAACATATCTTTAAAGTTTTTTTTAAGGAAAAACATAAAATAGAAGAAACTATAATAAACAGGAAGCTTCTCATGCACTAAGGGCAGAGAAGAAGGGTTTGTCAAACCATGTGGGGCAAAAAGAGCATCCATAGCACCACATGAGACTACACTGGAAACTGAGAGGCAGAAAAGCATGGAGGCTTTTGCTTTCTTACAGCAACCAAATTTCCTGTCAGTACTTCTGTTTTTCCAGTTCCCTGGCTCTGGAAAAGTGTAATCTGTGTGAGTGAACTCTGTGCAACACAGAGAAGGGGAGAGAAAGCCGAAGAGTGATTGGAAAGATCAGCCTGATTAACTTCCTACAACATGTTTGATTATTTCACCTCTGTGATAACAGTTGTAGAAATAATCATAATTCCTGAGAAAAATTGCAAAATTCAAATCTTTCAGTAGGGTACTTGGCATTTGTTAGTTTCAAAAAAAGTGCTTCCCCTAGTTTTTTTTTTTTTTTTCTTGTTTTGCTCAGAATGATAGGAAGGTGTTTCCATAAGCATAATTAGCAGTAATCTTGTAGCCTAAGCTTGAAGTATGAGGAAGGGACAGGGATCCTGGGGATAAGGAGACAGCAGACTTGAGGTCTCTTCCCAGTTTTATCTAGGCTCTTGTGACTTTGAAAAAAGAATTCAGAGAGGAAGCAATGTAAGGAACTGAAAGACATTTATATTATAAAGGGACAGTGTGCAATCAAGGTGAGTAGGGGCTTCCCAAGAGTGTGCTGTTTCAAGGATTTCTGAAGAGCTCATTTCATGGCAAACTTCAGTGGATGTGAGGGTTATTCCTATGTCAGACGGACAAATACCGGGCATTCCTGGGTTCTGTCAGGATGTTTACAGAATTTGCTTTGTTCCCCTCTTCTATGGCATTTTCTGGATGTGTCATTGCGTAATGTACAATGATAATGACACCGGTAAATCTTGCAATCCTAATTTTATGGCTTTACCATTATACTGACGCAAATGACAGCTACGCGTCATCTATGAAGGCCAGGTTGATCCCAGACAGGTTTTCTGTGTCCGTGCCTTAGTGTGACATTTTCTAACATTGACTTCTAGATACCCTGCATTTTGCTGCTTGTTTTCTCTGCCTCTCTACTCCTCCTTAAGCTTATAAGCAAAGATTTGCTTTTTATTTCATGTACATGAGCTTTTCTGTCTAAAATATATTCTTCCTGTCTTACTAGCCACATCAAAGTTGCAACAGTGATCTTAGATTATTGATCTCCATTACAGATAAACCTGGATCAAGCCAAGTTTGTATGTCAGTGTATTAAGTTTCTTCAGACACAGCTTGCCTTGCTACATATGTGAGTAGAGAGATTCAGAACATAGCTTTGGTTGTTACAGACTCAGTGCAGCTTCAAAAGCTTCAGTAGGTTTCTTCACATTGATGTGGGAATAATTATCTTGATTGTAGCATTTCAAGTTGTACAAATTAATAAATTGCTACTTAAATCCCATTTGATTAGAAATACCCAGTTACATATTTCTTCAGCCAGAAACCTGCTGAGGGAAAGAAAGGACTGCTTGGCCTTGAACCTCTAACAGTCAGTGAGAAGCCATTGGTAGCTGTTTTTGTTGTTGGTATGTAACAGCATGTGATAACAGATGGGAACACAGTAGAAGAATGCCAATGCATGGATTTCTTTCTCCAAATTTCTAAGTAAAGTGTTTACTTAAATTTTAAATATTTTTGAAGGGAACACTTTCCAATGTTCTCATCAGATAAAATAACATTATAGTGGAGTTACTCCTGTTAACTTAAGAATAAAATTTTCTCATGTAAAGTTAGAAATGTTTATTTACTTTGGATTGTTTTTTCACAAAGAGAAAGGATGGTGTTATTTTGAGAAACAATATTATTCGTTAGAAACAAAAACAAAAAGCATACCATAGAAACTGCACATAGCAACAGGAAGGAATGGCGATTGGACAGTCACGATTAAATGCAAATATGAAAGCAGAGATCATACATAAGATGTACTAAACAGTAATAGTCTAAGAATGGAGTTATGGACATGAAAGAAAATGAATTTAAAAGAAGCCTAAAGCCAGAGTATAGTAGTTACAAGTATGGAAAAGTCTGCTGTCCTCATTGTTGATATTGCTGTGCCTCCATTCCATCAAAGGAAGGAGAGAATTCTGATAAACATTTTCAAGGACATAAGCCATACCTTAAGTCACATTGTACTAGCAAGAAATGGATTTGCTTGTAGCTAGATATTAGTAAACTTCATTGTCATTGAGAATGGACCTCTTCTTTCTTCATGATCTACAGATTGTAAACCCAAGACTGCAGGAATTTCTTTATCAGGCTTTGCAAACCTTTCCACCTGCCGGCCACCTCTTCTGAAATGAGTTAGGATATAGATTAGAGAAGATGATTGTTTGATTCAAACCCAACATTGGAAAAGGAGGCTAAGGACTGTCAACTCAAAAAACAAAACAAAACGAACAAAAACAACAATATATTCTCCATTTTATAAAGCTGATGATGAGGTCTGTGATCCATGCTGCCACCTCCACTGGGGACCATGTTGAAGTTCCTGTTAAGGGTTTCTGCCAGAAACCACGTGAAAGTCTATGATTCATGCTGCTTTTGCTGTTGGCTGTTATGGGCAAGGACCCTTCCCTTGTGATGGTATGGATGTCTACAGACTCATAGTTGAAACTGAGAGACATTGAAGGCTTCCGTGACAACTCCCCCCTCCCCTGCCAACTCCAAAAAAGGGTGAGAAAAAGAAATAAACCTAGACAGGAAGACATTGAAGAGAGTCCTTAGATGTTGTGATAGAGATTTTGAAGTGTAGCTCTTCAGAGTTGGTGGCTTCTGACAAGGGTTAGGGGTGGGGAAAGGCTCAGTTATCTTTAAGAGACTGGCCACTGGAAGTTTAACCATGCTTCAGTGAGTATATAGGCAACAGACATTGGATTTGGCGTATTTTTTCTTTTTCTTTTCTTTCTCTTTTTTGGGGGAGGGCACAGGGTAGAAGGGTGGACCTGGAAGGAATAAGAAGTGGGTGTGATCAGGGTGCATTATGTAAAATACCCAAATAATCAATAAAATATTATGTTGAAAGAAAAGTGGGGGGAGTAAGGGGAGAGTGATAGCTGTTCTCAGCAGAGGTTTTTGGCCCTGAACACTTGCTTTTAGTGGCAGATAAGAAGAGTACCTCCTTGTTCTATCACTTAGCTTCAAGCCCCAAAGTGTGTTCTTGTTCACAAATTAATCTTCCAAGCAGGACACAGTGACATGTGAAGTATACAGACTATATCAGTATTATAGTTGTCCCTCCTTAGAACTTCAAATGCTATATGCAAGGATCAAGGAAGCATCATAGTTTTCCTTCATGTGAGATGATGTCTACAGAATAGAGAAATCTGTGTCTGTGTATTCTTAATATATCAATATAATCTGCTCATTTCATATAGTGTTACTTGTATACATATGATTTCTGGTTTGACTATTTTATATTAGATAAGAAATTGGGGGAATTCTTCCCTGGGGAGGAATATTTACTTCTGTTCTCCCGCAATTCTTCGTTGCCTATAGTTCAGTTTTAGAGTTGGGTCCCAGTGAGATTTCTCCCATCTATGTTAGCATGTCTGTAGTGTCATTCTTATTTAGTTCTTGTTTAGGTAGCCATATTGGTGAGACTTGATGGCTATAGCGTCCAAGACTCTTAAAAGATGCAATCTCCTTGATTTCTCATTTTCTTCACCTCTTTTTGATTTATTCCATTATACGATAGCCGGTGAAAAGAATGGGTTAAGAGTTGTGTCTCTGACCATGTGTACAAGTTTCATTCTTAACTGCCAGAAATGATACAGAATACTATCTAGGAGTCTCAACGTAACCTTGTTTCCTCCCATAAGAGTCAATCCAAACAGGCCTATTAATCATCTGGACTCCCTTTCAGAAAAGCTGTCTGCTCCAGAGACTTTAGAAATAGCATAAAATCTATATAACAATGTAGGCCAGCATTAGTGATCTCTCTGGCAATTGTCCGTTCTCAGTCCTCATATGTATTCTCCTCTGCAGTGGTCTTTTTGGCCACCGGCCACTCTGACCTCTTGACAGTGCTCCATAATACTTTGCAATGAACCTTGCATATCTTCTACAATGCACTCTCTGTTCCTCACTGGGATTCTTTTGAAGGAGATCACAAGGGCTGAAGCACCAAGGGGTAATGGATTCAGTTCTTTTGTTCTCTTCACATGGCCAGAGCTCTCAGTGGTTGACTTTGCAACACATTATTCCATCTCTCTTTCTTCTCGGCATGGCATGCATCTTTGAGCCAGAACTCACTCTAGCCAAACTGATTTTCTTTATTTTCCTTTAAATATAAGAAAGCATTTAGATAAACCCTTGCTTCTTCAATTATTTTGATTCCATTGTATACAAGCTTTCACAACCCACAATTCTTTTATTCATTCTACTTTATGCTCATGTTTTAATCATTCATTTATAAACATTCTTCTGAGTTGGATTTAAATCATTCTTTTTAATCCTCTAAATCTCTATATCTGATATGAAGGATTAACCAATAACGTATTTGTGTCACATCAAAATTAAGTTCAAATGATGGAAAAGCAATTTGAAATTAATTCTGTACCATATCGTTTCTACACAAAGCACAACATAAAACTATAAATGAAATTACATATATATTTTTAACAATATTTGGTGATGTGTTTTTTGAAAAGGCTAAATGTAGTTCTCATTTATCTAAGTTGAAGGTATAAGAGGCGTTACTGCTAAATTTAGTAGTCCTTTTTAAATATGAACTAGACTACATCTCCTAGCCATTCTTATACTTAGATGTGGCCATATAACCAGAGTGTAGATAGGGCGTTGTCGCAGGATTGGTATGTGTCACTTCCAGATATGTGCCAATTGTACACGACCATAGTATATTATCCAACGTGCCATCTTAGCATAATAATTATGTTGAGAGCCTGCAAGGACAGAATAAGCTCTGAAATCAAAACAAGTTGTAAAGTAATTTTTTAAAGAAAAAATTAACATCTATGAAGGAAACCTCTGCTTTTAAGGTTGCTACACTCTCTGTTCCAGGAAGAAAATGATTTCAATTCTCTAGAAAGTCTATGGAGAAGGCTCAGATTTTACATAAATGTTTCACTTCTTTTCAGTGTTTCCTGATCAACTCTGTTGCCTCCTTCCCAACAACCTCTTTCTTTGTTCATTGAAGACTGTATTTAAGTCTGCACCATGAAGCGCTGGTTTGAAGTTTGTTCATTTCTTTGGGTCCATGTATACCTTATATACATATGGCAATACTTTTCTTTTTCTTTTTTGGTAGATGAGTCTATCTGAGAACATAAAAAGGATAGAGAAGATTATGTTTCTTCCATTTATTCTATCAACCCATTCCACATCAGACCCACTGTGATAATTCCATTTTCAGCTGGTTGGGATGAAAATAATACCTCACCAACTTTTGAAGCCTTGTGTTTAGAATGGGAGAATCTTAGTTTAGAAACACTTAATGGACCAGATTTTGATGGGACTTAGAAAACGATATTCCACTCTACTGTACTTTAGTTTTCTTAGTATTTTAGAATAAATGGTACTGAAAGGGCATCAGAGTACCGTCTGTAGATGTTTTCTTCCCTTCTGTCAACTGCCATTCTTCTCAACTGGAAGTAATCATAGAAATAGAATTCACCTAAGTCATTATACATGATAGAAACTAGAAATATTTTTTGCCTCCTCTTTTATTTCTTTGCAATATCTGACCATAAGGTATATGTGGCCTACCTTCAGACAACAGATCAGATAGTCAAACATAAGATGTTTATTCCAGATGGTGTTCTGTCCCATCTCCAAGAATGCTGCACTGAGATGCATAGAAGAATCTCATGATAAAAGCCATAGCCCTTTATCTAATTGCATTTCTTCCTTCTATTCAGTGTCATCAAACAAAGACAGAAAGAGTTTTCTCTGGATCTTCAGGGATTTATTTGTGACAACTTCTACATCATGTAAATTTTTGCATTTTTTTCTGGTTTATTTTATTTTGACATTATAATTACATCCTTTAAACTTTCCTTTTCTCCCTCCTTTAAGCCATCTCACATACCCCTTCATGCTCTCTTTTAAATGCATGTCTTCTTTTTTCATTAATAGCTGTTACACATACCTACATGTGTCTGTACATATACATTCATATACATATATATTCCTAAATATATAAATACAGCCTACTCAGTTTGCATAAGGTTATTCTAATTTGCTTTTTCCTAATACTGATCAGTCTTGACATAGGAGTGTTTGGTGAAGAATAAAAGGATAACAACTATTCTTCACTTATAACTTAGAAAATTATCCATCATTTAAGAATATAATTTTCGGTATCATGCATCATATAATAGGTATATTTTGTGTAATTACTATGTTAGGCTACTTGTTGTGTAGATTTGACATTGAAGCTATAGAGTTAACTAAAATCTTAAAAAGGTATTATAGTAAACAGAGTAATATGTCAATATGCAATAAAATATATTTTAATAAATTTCATAGACTGTTAATTTCATTGTGTTCTTTAAGGAAAAGAAATCAATTTCATGTCATTTCAGTTGATGCTCCTTTGAAAGAACATCCTTAGTAGTATTTATGAAGCTTTGATGAAACATTTTGCTCTCTTTAATTTTTGAAAATCCTTAATCAATAGCCCCATTGGGTTACTGTTTGCTCATTAGAATAAAAACAATGCTTTCAGATGAAGAAACCTGGAAATCCATTTACATGACTGAAGGTACAATTAGCTTGGGTCTTCTCAGCTGTAATGCAATCCACTATATGTATGAAGTCCAGGATGGCTGATGCCTGCATTATCCATTATACATTGAAAGAGAAAACTGCTCTACACATTATTAACATTATTAATACAACTCCTTACCTCTGACATCACACGTTGTTGACAAGTATTAAAACATCATAAGCTAAAATGTGATGCTAAACTCTCAGATTCTTTAGAATTTTTTGAAAGTCTTCTCTAGATATTTTCAAAGTAAATAATTGTTTCTATGTCTAAATGAACTAAGAGATGAGTTTTGTTTCTATGGCCTTTATAATCATGTATACCTCATTGTAGCCCCATAAACAAATATATTTTAGTATCCTTCACAAGGGAAAAATAGAAATAGAACCATAAGACAACATTATATATAATTAGTATAGCTATAAATAAAAACATAATTAATATAATGATAACATCATTAGAATAGACAAGACTATGCTTGTGACACTATTTTGAGAACTTTTTGCATACTGACCTAGGTTATACTCATATATCTACTACAACTAAATATAAATAGTAGATGCTACTATTATTTCTATATGTAATTGCATTTCACTGATTACTTCAAATTTTTAAGGAATTGTGAACAATGATGGTGCTGTAGACAAGGCTAAACGTGTCAAATAATACCAAACAACAACCAAAGAACATAAGTTAAGATATTATGACGTGGCATGGCTCCAAAGACAGAAAAATACATATCTGATAAGAATGAGTTAAAAGAACACCAAATGAATCTTGTTTTTAAAGTTCTTCACTATTTTTTGAATCTAAATATGTTCTTCAAACACACTTACGTTAAAAAACTATATGCCACCTGAGAAGGTTTGAAGAGTTGAGTAATTCATGAGGGCTTTGATTTCATCAAGAGATTAATCTCTTTATTTTTTGAAATTCTTAACTGAATAGAGCATTAGAAGGTCATGTCTAATTAAGGGAAGTAATTCACTGGATCATGTATTTGCAAGCTGTGCCTTTCCCCAGACCATTTTTCTATGTTTCTTATCCTTTTATCACCATTAATGGAATCACTGTATTATGCCACATATCTATTTGTCATGATAGCCTGAGTCACCAGAGACATGCCCAGAACTAACAGAATCAAGTTATGGACTAAAAACCCTGCACCTGTGATCCAAAATCAGTCCTTTAAGGCATTTGTCACAGTATCACATTCACAGTTACCTGAAGTGACTAAGAAATCACAGTGATTCAGAAGAATAGGGCACGAAGTAAATTCCTGATGGTTTAAGCAAAGCACAATTCCTATGTAAGAAATCCAGCCTGTCAAAGAATGCAGCTAGAATATCCTGGACAAGGCAGCCTAAGTTATTACTAAAAGGAGCTCTCTTGCACAGATAAAGAGGCCCTCCAAAATATCTGAGGATTACTTTTAGCTCATTAAAACACTAAAACACACCACTGGCTGGAGATTTAAGAAGTTAATGAAAATTGCAATAGAAATTGTATTTAGAAGTACATATACCAGAGCATGCCTATGAAAGTCCTCACTATGAGAATGGGCATAAGGTCTATGTTGCATGCATTTAAAGCTCCTATGCTTCCTGTGGTGGGACCATTAGGCTCCCTTTACTCTGTTCTATTCCCTCCTTAGTTAGTGTATCTTTTCCTAAAACTCTGCGCTGCTTCTGTTGTAAGCACATGTCTTTGCAATATTGTTTATTCCATGACATAAGAACCTGAAGCAGCTTTGGAGGTTTCTACAGAACAGCACAATCTTACAATATTAACAGAATCACAAGGAATAGAAGAAGTTACTTAAAAAGCATCTGAGGAAAGTTGGAAACAGTAGAGGTGGCCATTCCCAGAGAAAGCACACCACTTTGATTGTCCAGGGCCAAATGTTCAGTCTTGAAAAAAAATACAAGTAACGTTATATGGGCTGAGCAGGTTATGGTTCTGAATGTGCATGTATATATTGCATACCTATATATATGCAATAACAAATAATGAAAGAGGAGACCATGAATGTGCATGACAGTGGGGAGGACTATGTGGGGGGCCTTCAAGGGAGGAAAGGGAACGGAAAATGTAATTGTATTATAATCACTTCAAGTTAAAAAATAAAATAATTTATTACAAAAGCTACTGCATTAAACAAGAGTCCTAATGGTTTTAGCTGCAAATTTGATAGGAATTGTAACTATTATAAATTAAATACCAGGTCTAAGGGACAAAATTATCATGATATACATTAAATGATAAGTAAAGTCTACCTAAGTATAGAGTACCCAGGGTCTGGGGGCTAGCTATGTCCAGCGTGGGATATCTGAGGGAGAAAATCTACGTACACTATGTTCTTATTCTGTTGACTTTATTCCTCTAAGACAAAATTCTATCAGTACAGCTATAGCTCTGTCAGGCATTCAAAGCAGAAACAACTCTAGACATACCAAGCTGTATATCCATCTACTTTATCTCTGGGATGAAATCCTGTCTCCATAAACACAGTTCCATCCAGTTCCCTAGCTCATATTCCTGCTAAGGACTGAACTATGCTTTCAGACTCATCGTCATCCTCTGTATCCTCTTTCTCCATCTCTGCTGCTCTCTGTTCCTGGCATTCAGAAGACTCTACCCAAGATCTGCTTACCCTTTTGCAGAACCTCTGTTGTCCTCTCTTCTCTCTTGCTACGCCTTTCTTTCTTTTTCTACAGAAAATGCCTGCCATTTCTTTGCCTGAGCATGCGATTCTCTGCCTCCTCAGGAATGTTATTCTACCTCTTACCTTGATATGTAAAAACATCTTTTGTTCTCAGTCAGTTGCTCTGGAGAGCCACTAGGCCTCTATGGTCTGAGCTTCATTTGCACAAGAAACAATGATATGTGTCTCTGCCAGCTTGTCTTTGCTTGTGACCTTACCTAGGTACTGCCTCCAGCAGTAAAGTTACCTAGAAGTTCAGCAGGTCTAAAAATATTTGGCCACATAAGAATTTCATAGTAGAAGACAGCTGGAATATTAAAGGCTGGATAGCACCAAATATTCATAATAAATGGCTTGTCTCTGGACAGACCCCTGGCCCATCAAGGTATAGTTTTAACACACAGCTGAATCTCTATGATATATTCCTGTGGCCCACAAGACATAAGTATCATCAGAAGAAAGGCTACAGAGGGGATCATATCAACCAACTTGTTGAGCCTTATCCATATTTGACATTGCAATAGGATCCCCTGGGATTCTGTGCTATAACAAAAATCTTAGTTACCTTTCAATTCACTTCTGACTCCACTCATGTCCCAAGCTATCAACAAGCTGACAGTTTCAAATATGTGTAGTATGATTGCTTCTCTCCTTTGAACCACACTTACAGTACTCTCAAGCACAACATTTATTATAATGGGTGACCTTTGAGACACTACCTTAAACACCGTGTTTCAAAGTATATCTTTTTAAAAATATAGAGAGAGAACTTGGTAAATTGTTTTAAATTACTGTCTATCATTTTACCTGTATTAAACTATTTATAAGCAGTCTTTTATTTTCTTTATTCATTAATATATGACAAGTAGCTCTTCTTTTTCATAGAACTGGCATTTATATGCCTGTATCAGTCTCAATCTTTGTTCTAAATCTGGTCCTAATAATTAGTATCACTGTTGTTCAGTAACAGTTTATAACTGTTGTTCAGCCAAATGATTTCCCATTGATTAATAGAAATTAACCACTGATTAGAATTAAAAGTGCTGTGCCTACGTAATTCATGCATTAAAAATGTAGTTCAATGCACTATTTTGCATCAGTTGCAAATTTCTGATTTCAATTTCTCCATTTCATCTAAAGTAACCAGGCAGTACAAGGACACACCAGGATTGTTATAGTAAAGTTAATGGTGCATTGTCAACAGTTCTCAGAGAACAAACTTTCAAAGATAAATGGGACCCACCACACATACTATATTCTGAGTACTTGAGAATTTCGTCAGTTAGTGACTGGAACCACACCCTTCATAAAATTTCCATGCCCACAACTGTGTATGCACTGTATGACTCCAAATTAACTTAAGAGCAAACGGTTTATCACAGTAATTTTCCAAGAATACCAACTCTTCTATTAAAGCATTTGTGGGAATTAGGTAAGGAAAATTTAGTGCTTAATGCTTTATCCCCCCTTTTCCATCTGAAGGAAATCCAAGGTTATTTAGAATATCAAAGTATCTTAAATTTCTGTTTGATTATCAATCCTTAAAACCTAGAATTATACCATAAACAGATTGTTAAGAAAGAAGTATGTACAATGGGAAGAAAAGGTATTCTATATATGAAATGTGCCCAGAGGCTGAGCATCCACCTACAAAGCAAAGAGGACGATATAATAAATGTAGTCATAAACATTACATCTTTCATAAAAGTCAACTGAAGAGGGAGCATAGACCCAGACAACTGTAGATCCAAATCTCATAAACTTTCTAGAAAGTAACACAGGCTATATTCTAGATGACCTTGGATGTAGCCATGGTTCTTTATATCCAGCTCTAAAGGCATGATCTGTGAAAAAAAAAAAAGTTGAGTAGCTATGCTCTATTAAGTTTTAAAACATTTTCTACTAAATAAATTGTCCAGAAAATTAAAAGAGGAGCCACAGACTAAAAAAACTATTTGCAAAAGATGTATCTGATATAGGAATCACCTGAGATATTCAAAAGTTTCTTAAACTCAACAGTAAGAACAAAATTTGATTAAAAATAAAATGCACAAAGAACCAAAGTAATCTCAGCAAGGTGGGTGGGCAGACAGCAAACAAGCTTCTGAAAGGATGTTCCAACTGCCAGGCTATTAGAGAAATAGAGGAAAATGACCATGAAACACATATACCTGACTAATACAATTGGAAAATTCCAGAACATGAACATCAAATGCTAGACAGGATGGGACACCAGGAATACCTATACTCCTACTTGGCTGTAGAGCAAAAGGAACACTCAATGTGAAATAGTAGCACCTTATTGGAAGATATTCTGTAATTTTCTTACAAAACTGAATAGTATCACCCAATGAAGTAGTCACACTGGATTGTTTACTGTTTATATAAGCTCATATTTATCTAAGGGAGGTGAAAATTATACCCACTCAGCAAATGACCCACCCTCAAGTATTTCTAATAGTTTTACTAATAATTATAAAAAGCTTAGAGGTCAAAATGTACTTTTGTAATGAATAAATGAACTGTGGTATGTCTAAATAAAAAAGTAGTCATTAGTTAAAAGAAACAAGTCATGAAGTCAAGAAGCAATATAGAAGAAACTTAAGTGCATATTATTAAATGAAAAAAATCTAAAAAGACTACAATATGCTACGATTTAATGTATGTATTATTTGGAAAAGACAATGATATCAAAGTATGAAAAAATACACATGTGAATTTTTACCAGGAGCCAGCAGAATATAAAAGTAAATACAGTTCAAAGGATTGTTAAATAATGCAATACTAAGTATGGTATTATAATGCTGAACACATCATTATACATTTATCAAAATCATAGAATGTATAAAAACAACAACTATAATGTCAGTGCTATCTCAATGAAATTCATAAATAATTTGAAAAAATGCAGTGCTCTAGTAAGAAGCTCTCTATTTCTCTTTCCTCTTTCCCTCTCTCCCTCCTTCCTCTCTTTCTTTCTCTCTGTGCATATACATATATTAGCTATTTGGGAACCCTGTAATTTCCATCTGAATTTTTTTTTATGAACAAAACTTTCTTTTAGACAATAAAATTCCACTAAATAAGCTTAAAGCTTATGAAAAAGAGTGTTCAGAAGAATAATGTCTTTGTATTGGATCTCTTCAGCACTAGTCAGGAACATCTAACTGACTGTGCTCTGTGCCACCCAGGTGTCTGGTCACCTTAAACTAATGACTATTGCTTCAAATTCTTTCACAGCATGGCCTGCATCATGAAACTGTATTTTTGACAATTTTCTGCCATGAGAACTAAACCTGAAAGTTATGAAATGTACCAAGTTTCTTGAATAATGTAATAAAATTCAGTAACTTGAAGATATGTCATAAAGGAAGTGGATTCTCATTCTGAAACTAATGTTAATGTGCTTTTGGAATGATTGGCAAAATAAATATCTCCAGGGATAACTTCAGAGAAAATAGGAAAGAAAAACCTAGTCAAAAAAAAGTAGGCAGTCTCAAAACATACATTGTGGAAGAATCTATACCTAAAGAGAAAAAATATTTTTCAACGGTTAATAATTCGTGAAAGTTAAATTTTGTAGAAATTAGGATATAATTTAAGAAAAAGGTAAAATACATTGTTTTAAGGCCACATAATGAATTAACAAAACACTTTCTATTGGAACTAATTTGACATTAGTTTAAAAGCTATTACAGTCAGAATTCAGAGCATAGAGCAGTGATGAGCATGACCTAATCTACAGGTATAAAGACTTCTCTTTAGCACCAGAAACTCATGAAGCAACGTCCAAAGAGCATAAAGAAACTCTATTGTGAACTCTGAGTATGCAGGAAGTAGTACTTATAATTATTTGCATTAGTAATATATATTGTTATATAAGAATACAGTAACATTTCTTTAATATTCTAGATATTTAAAAGATGATTCATGATAAAAATCCCATAGAAAGGATAATATTTAGAATTTTGATAGTTATCTAAATATTCACAAAATTAGGTAATTGATATAAAGAAACATTCATTCTAGCTCTAAGTAAAACTTTTAATGTGATAATACAACCACAGTTATATACCAGAAGAAGTATACTGATGTCCTCTGTGAAAAGTTTCTTCATACTTCAGAAATATAGAAGAGAAACACATTTGCTTTTTTCTGCTTCATTTCTTGTCTGGATGTGAGTGTGGTAGCTGGGTTTTCTTGAGCTGTCTGCTTTCAGACTGAAGGCAAGACATGTACTGGTTCTATATTACCTCCCTGGAATTGATGTTTTTATTAATGGATTTTGATACTGCATCACCATTCAGTTTCTAATTATAGAGTTCAAATTTTCCTACCACGTAAAGGCCATTTGAGTGAGATGGGTCAGCAGTAGAAAGGGGATATTTTTCACCAACTCTTTGACGTGGTAGCCTTCCTAAAATATACAGCTTGATAATATGTGATGTGGAAGGATTAGTATATATAAACAGACTGTATAAAATATATCCCTAACTAAGTATGACATTGTTAGTAAAGTTGCCAATTTCTTATTTTCTGAAAATGTAAGAGAACTAGTGTGAAATATGCAAGTAATATTTGCTCTCTTCAGGCACTGTGACAAAAATTCCAGAACACAATGGTCACTTTGAGATAAGGAGGGTTGGGGATTTAGCTCAGTGGTAGAGCGCTTACCTAGCAAGCGCAAGGCCCTGGGATCAGTCCTCAGCTCCAGAAAAAAAGAAAGAAAGAAAGAAAGAAAGAAAGAAAGAAAGAAAGAGATAAGGAAAGAGAAGTAGAAGAATATGTTCATTCATTCATTAATTTTTTTCACGTCAGTAACTAGCATTAGTGGATGCAATTTATGAAGTAAAACAACAACAACAACAAAAATCCCCACAGGTTTACATTTTGAATTAAACTACAAAAATAACAGGCATCACTGTAGCTGGAGATTTCTCCAGTCCTACTGGGCTCACAGCCACTCAGACCCAAGTAAACACGCAGAGACTTTTATTATTTATAAACTGTATGGCAGTGGCAGGCTTCTTGCTATCTAGTTCGTATATTTTAAATTAACCCATTTCTATTAATCTATAAGTTGCCACATGACTTGTGACTTACCTGTACTTTACATTTTGTTTCTCATGGAGGAGGTGGCTGGCAGGGTCTCCTCACTCAGCCTTCTACCTCCAAGAATTCTCCTCTCTCCTGTTACACCTATACTATACTTCCTGCCTGGCTACTGGCCAATCAGCATTTTATTTATCAATCAACCAGAACAACACATTCACAGCATACAGAAAGGCATCTCTAGCACATCACCTTTAAGAGAAGATTGATTGTAAGTTATGTGGAGTAATGCACACACACACACACACGCACACACACACACGCATAGATATACACAAAGCCCAACCCATCTTAAAATGGAGAAGTTATATTGATAAAAGAACTATGCAGAGTTTCTCCTGATATAATAAATTATGTAATATAAACATACATGATACATGTAATTATATAGAAGCTAACTGTCTCATACGTTAATATGTTTGTTTTAAAGCCAAAATTCACAAAAGAAGATCAACACTGGGAAGCCAATTTGTTGGATTTTACATAAGATTTGAGTAAACAATATTTTGTAGGTTGTCTTATACATACTATATATTGACTATTGGGTATAATTGACTGTGCATATGAATATATAGTACACACAGTCTATCATGCAAAGTTTACTTGGCGTAAGAATACACAGTACACATACTCTATCAGGTACAGTTTTCTGGGTACATGAATGCATAGTATGCATAGTTTGTCATCTATCATCTACTGTGCATATGAAATTTCTTAGTGATTTTTCAGTGCCCTTATGGAAAAGTTTAGTGGAAACAACTGTTTGCAATTAAAATGCTAGCAAAAGGTAAGATGGCACTGAATATTTCCTTAAGAATATACTGAAAACAGAATAAAATCTATCAACAGACTCAGCGTTCTTTTAGCACCATCTCTACTGTGACTTCTTTGAAATCAGCCAATTGCATGACAGCTTTACAAGAGCCTGAATGGACAACTGATGTGTTCTGATGCCCGCTGCTCCCATCACAGTGCAGCTAAAACCTAATTGATTGTAAACACAGAAACTTGTAGCCAGAATGTGGTCACATAAAGGTTCTGTTTTCGCTGGTTCACTCAATATCCTGGCACTTGTCTGATGTCCCATCTTGAGAGAATCCAAAGTACAAACTCACAAGACAATGAAGGAAATTTTCTATCACATTTTTCACCATTTCAGTAGGAGTGTGGGCCTAGTTTATGCATGTTACTGAATATAGTATCCAAAAGTTAGGCTTCATAAATCCATTCTGAATCATTTAATTTGTTGTATTTTTTTTTTTGAGCACCTACTAACTGCCAGAGGTGGTAATCACTAACAAAACTGACAAGGCCCTGCCATCTAGTGGGAAGACAAACAATAAATTTGTAAAGTATAGATTTATATACTATTAAGTGCTCAGACTTTTATGAAGCAGCTTTCCATGTAGAAGAGTCCAATGTCACTTGAACAAAATCAATTTTTTCCTTCTTAGAGAGACTTGAATATTAAGGGTTCTACAAATGTTTTTATCAAGAATACTTTATTGCTCCACCTAGCTATAATTGACAAAAATATATTGTTAAGAGAATGGGAACTAAATGTGATTTGCCCAGAGGTGGTCATCTAAACATGCAGCCATGTTTCTGAAGTGAACCTTCTCCTACAAGAAGACAGAACTAGTAAAGAAATAAATCAAAAATTTATTTTACATACATAGATATATCTAACAGATGTATTAATATTATCTTTGAAAAAATAAGCCAACCATCTATAGTTAGGATTTGTAGATAAATGTTAAATGGTGAAGTGTTAAAACTTATAACCAATACTTGAATAAGACCCACATTTCAATGAAGCAATTTAAAATATATTCACTATCCAACATAAATTTTAAACAAATATTTGAACGACTTATGTTTAGACTAAGTACTATTATTTTTAACTTGAATAATAAATTAAAATACAGTGTAGTTAGTCACTTCTCCCCAGTTTTTCACAAGTCTAAATACCAACGCCTGAATATACTCCCGTTAAAATTTTGAAATTTTTCAGTCTTACTAAATTGTCATGTCTTACTCACATTTTAGATACTTTCATTATATTCAGTCATAGGAAATCTGTTATGCACAACATATATACATATTTATGTGACTGCAAATGACACTCTCCTAATATATATTAAAAAATAGATTCCAAAGACTAATTTATAATGATCAAAATTTAATCTGGACTCTATCTGGAAATGCGCTGTCCAAATTAGCCAGAAAATCAGGTAGGCAATCTTCATTCTCTTGTCCTTCAGTTTCAACCCCCTGGTGTTATGGCTTTGTAGCTGATAGCCTGCTATGGCCGGCCCCTCTGTACTCTTTTACCCAACTCTATGGTCTTCTCTTACAGCATTCTTCCCTCACCATCCCTTTGTCTCAGCTGCCATTCTGTCCTGAGAATCAAGTAGGAGAATCACTTCACTCTCCTTCCCATCCTCCAATTCCAGTTCCCCAGTCTTATCTCCAGGTTTGTGACTACTCATCGGGGCCTGTCTTCCCTCCTTTCCTGCAGGCCCCAGGGAATTCAAAGATCCACATGATAGACCCCACTTCCTTTCCTCCTATGAACCCTCTCAGCCCCTACCCTTTCAGCCAATACTCATTTCTTCCTGTCATTTTCCAATATCTAGAAACAAGTTCTACCCAGGAGCACCATTGCTGTACCTGACAAGGGACTCAGAAGTGATCCTTCCTAGGAAACCCACAGCCACCATAGTTTCCTGAGAACCAGAGAAGGAAACAGAAAGTAAGGAATGGAACATCCACCCTACAAACACAAGACCAGATACCAGCACCTAGAATGACAAGCATCATGTTTATTTCTGCTTTATTCATAATATACAGAAATTAAAAACAGATTAGATGTCTATAAATGGAAGAATGGATAAAAATGTAGTACATTTACACAATGGAATAATACTCAGCTGTTTAAAAAATAAAATCATGAAATTTGCAAGTAAATGGATGGAGCTAGAAAAAATTTACCACAAGTGAGGAAACCCAGACCCCAAAAGACAAACATGGTATGTATTCTCTTATATGTGAATGTTAGATTTTAATTCTTTGTTAAGCAGGCTACAATCCCTATTACCACAGAGGCTAGTTATAGAGCAAGGGACTACGTATGGAGAGTTAGATTTCCACAGAAAGGGAAATGCCTTTTGGTGTTCTGAGAAAAGAAAGAAAAGGTGTGGATTTGGGTGGGTGGGGAGTTGGGGAGAATCTAGGAGAACTTGGGGGTGCAGAAACTGTGATTAGACTATGTTGTATGAAAAGAAAATCTTGTTTTAAATAAAAAAATCATCTCAACAACTTAATAAAAAGGACTAATACAAAGTTGGCAGTTATTGTTGAACATAAATTATTAATTTTGATTTAAAAATTTGAATTGGAAAACTACTCACAAATGTTAGAAAACATGAAACATAAATCTACAATTCATAATTCTAAAATTACCTATTATTTATATGAAAATATGAATGGTTTATATTAAAAATGAACAGTAAATTTCACAAGTATATATTTTTATTGTGCTTCCAAAGCATTTTGCCAGTTGGATCTATACTTTTGACTTCTAGAGAAGAGGCAGTAATAGGAAGTCTGCTGCATTTATTCCATTATTTCTGTTGTTTTGGTGTGATCAATTGCTTAAAAAGCCCAAAAGCAGAAGTAGTCACGAAATATGTTTTCCTCCTCTCTAGAGCAAGGATTCATTTCCTCATCTTCAATATACATCTTATTTACTCAATGGCTTGGAACGTGGGCAAGGCATTAATAGAGATTCAGAAGCAATAAAAAAATAAATTTGTCAGTGCTGTGTAGTAGGATTAGCAACTTTGAAGTGAAGAGATGTGTTTCTCCATGGTAGCCACCCAAGATACACTGTACTTCCAATGTTAACTACCAAGTCAAATCTTCAGTTTCTACTCTGATGCCAGAGTTTCATTCCTCTGCTTTCCTTTGCATTCCACCAATTTCAGATTTAACCAACTTTCCTTTTCTGTGACTATTAGAGAAGAGAAGGGGATTTTTAACTTTCAAATGAATGTCCCTCTCCCAAAACAGATTATTTGTGAGGTTATCATATATAGCAGATTCATCCTCATTCTCCCACCTAATATTCACAAACAGTTAAGAATAACTCTTATTACTTGGAAGTATGTACAGTTTTGAAATCTAGCATTTCATGTTAGAGGTATCCCCATAGACCAAGAGAACACCAAGCACAGAAATAGAAGATAATGAGTGGAGTCAGACTGACAACTACTCTCTTCCTCAGAGACTCATCTGAGAGAATGAGAAATGTCAAAACCCTTCTAAATGCAAGTTATTTGCAAAATCACTATTCTGTCTAGTAGAGTTAGTTACCTTCTTATGTTTAGAGATCTAGGATGATTGAAATGATTTTGCAGTAATAGGCTAAAAATAGCATTCATAATAAAGTTCTGCATAAATGAACTGTTTCCTTACAATAGATTCTCAGTTGTGGAGTGACAGGTTCAAATGGCTTAATTTGTTCATTTCACTTGAGAGTTATGTAGTACTAAAATATCTTCTGAAAAGTATTATCTTACATTTTTATAAACAAGTTGTGAACATGTGTGTTTTGATATAATAAACTATCAGTTTAGTTAAGAAAATCAATATTAAATTAACCTATCACCTTACAACAAAAAATTCTATGCTGATTCTAAGAACTATCTGGTTTTATTTATAGAATAAAAGTAATACATATTTTGCCAGAGACCTTTCCTCTCTCTCTGTTCCCCCAGACCAACCCTGGTTTTAACCCTAGTGCTGCTATAGAACACCAGTTCTAACCTTTCATCACCACTTCCTACATCTCCTGAGGATCCCACAGACCATCCCCTCCTAACCTCTTTCCCTCCATTTTAACTTTGTCCCAGACCCCAACTTGAGCAAGTACCCTCTGCCACCCCAAGGCCTGCTCTTCCTAGGGCAACAAGTAGGCTGAAGGCAGACCTATACCTATCCTACTACTCCTGAGATCCAATACCCCAGTCTCATCCCAAGCTCTGAGCTAAAAATCTGCTGTGCTCTACCTTTCTGCTATGACCCTATCAGCAATAAATCATGGTGATGTCCTCCAACATTTCTTTCCCCAACTCATCCCAGTATCCTAGCCCCCCAATACCAGCAGGTATTCCCTGTGATGCCAGTTGAACATGCCAGGAAAACAGGCAACACACAGGTATCACAGTCTCTGAAAATCTAAAGAGAAAGCAGAAACCAAGGAACAAAACACCCACCCAACAAGACAAATCCAGAAATCAATATCTTGACATTTAATCATCCCAAATCCAGATGCCAAGATACCAGAGTAAAAGCAATAAATAATAGTCAGGGTAATATATCTCTAATAGAGAGAGCCCAGATAGCCTACCACAGCTGGCCCTGAATCTTCCAACATAGCTGAGGCACAAGAAAATACTCTAAAACAAGAATTATGAATATCATAAGGGTTTTTAAAGAGGTAATGTGTAAATCCCTTAAAGAAATCCAGGAATACACAAACAGTGTAAGGAAATAAGTTAAACTGTTCAAGACCTGAACTTGGAAAAAAATAAATAAAGCAAACAAAAACTGAGGGAATTCTGGAAATGAAAAATTTAGAATTTTGAACAGGAACTACAGAGGCAAGCTTCATGAACAGAACGCAAGAGGTTAAAGAGATAATATCAAGTATTGAAGATATTATAGAAGAAATGGACATATTGATATAAAAAAATCCATATTAAATCTAAAATAGCTCTGGACACAACACATTCAGGAAATCTGGAACACTATGAAAAGACCAATCTAAGAATAATAGGTATAGAGGAAGGAGAATAAATTCTCCCTAAAGGCCCTGAAAAATGTTTCAACAAAATCATAGAACAAATGGACTTAAGAAGAATGCTGGTCTAGCGATTTTAATATCAAAAAAAAAAAAAAGTAGAGTTCATGCCAAAACTAATCAAAAGAGATAGGGAAGAATACTGTATACTCATCAAAGCAAAAAAAAAAAAAAATCTGCCAAGATGACATTTCAGTTCTTAACATCTGTGCCCCAAACACAGGGCCACCCAAGTTTATAAACAAAACTCTACTACAGCTTAAATCACATATCAACCCTCATACAATGACATTGGGAAACTTCAACATCCTACTCTCAGCAATATAGAGATCATCCAGACAAAAATTAAATAGGGAAATACTGGAAACAACAGTTATAAACCAAATGATCCTAACAGATATTACAGAACGTTTCACCCAAATACAAAATAATATGCCTTCTCTGAACTTCATGGAATTTTCTCCAAAACTGACCACATACTAGGACACAAATCAAGTCTCAACAGATATAAGAAATTTGAAACAACTCCCAGCATCTTATCAGACCACTATGGATTAAACTTAGATATCAACAACAACAGAAACAACAGAAAGCTTAAAAACTCATGGAAACTGAAGAATTCTTTACTGAATGGAAAATGTGTCAACACAGAAATAAAGAAATTAAAGACTTTCTAGAACTCAATGAAAAGGAATATACACCCTACCCAAACTTATGCAACACAATGAAAGCAGTGCTAAGAGAAAAATTCATAATACTAAGTGCCTATGTGAAAAAGTTGGAGAGGCCTCATACTAGCAAAATAACAGCAGTCCTGAAAGATCTAGAATGAAAAGAAATAATCACACCCAGAGGAGTAAATGGCAAGAAAAAAATCACTTAGGGTTGAAATTAATGGAATAGAAACAAAGAGAATAGTACAAAGAATTAATGAAACAAAGAGTTTGCTCTTTGAGAAAGTAAAAAAAATAAATAAACAAACCCTTATCCAAACTAAATAAAAGTCAGAAAAAGAATATATAAATTGACCAAATCAGAGACAAAGGGGAGACCTAACAGCAGATATAGAGGAAATCCAGAGAACCATAAGGACATATTAAAAAAAAAAAACTGTACTCCACCAAATTGGAAAATCTAAAAGAAATGTATAATTTTTCAATATGCACCACTTAACTATGTGGAGTTGCCTTAATATGTCCACCAATACCAGGCAGCCACTTCCCAAATTACCACACAGAGGCTTACATTAATTATAAATGGCTAAGGCTTATTACTAACTACCTCTTATATTTAAATTAACCCAATTTCAATTAATCTATGTATTACCAAGTGGCCCATGGCTTATCAGTTTTCTGGTATCTTGTTTCCTCATTGGCTGGCTCACATCTCCTAACTCCATCCTCTTCTTCCCCTCCTTAGTTTGTTTTGTGTGCCTAACCTTATCCAGCCTTGTCATTGGCCAAATAGCTTTATTATCTAGCAATGAGAGCAATACACTTTCACAGCATACAGAAGAATCCTCCCACAGCTATTTCAAGTTGTAGTATAGAGTAATAGGAATAAAAAAAAAACATGGTATTGGAATAAAAACAGACAGGTTGATCTATGAAATCAAATTGAAGACCCAGCTGTAGGCAGAGCTTTTCTTTTCTACCCACTAGTTCCCAAATAATCAACATGGAAACTTAATATTAATTATAACTAGCTCTTGCAACTTAAATTAACCCACTTTTATTCCCCTACATTTTGCCATGTGGTGTTATCTTTCTTGACTCTTGTACCTCCTGTTTGCTCTTCCTGTCTACCTGGCAACTCCTCAGACTCCACTCTTCTTTTTCCCATGTCCCTTCTCTGGTTTTCCCATTTGACCTTACCCTCTTCTGCTATTGACCAGTCAGATTCTTTATTAACCCAATCACAGTGGCATATATTCACATAGTATAAAGGAATATTCCTCACTCAGACATAAATCCATATATATATGGACATCTGAGTTTTGATAAAGAAACCAGAAATACACACTGGATAAAAAGGAAACTTCTTCAACAAATGGTGCTGGCCTAATTGGATGTCTGCAGGTAGAGAATGCAAATAGTTCCATATTTATCAACCTGTCTAAAACTCAAGTTCATGTGGATCAAAAATCTCAACATAAAAACCAGATACAGTGAACTTGATAAAAAAAGAATGTAGGGAATAACTTTGAATACACTGGGACAGAAGATGACTTTCTGAATAGAACACTGATAGCACAGACACTAAGATCAACATTTCATAAATGGAACCTCAAGAAACTGAACAGCTTCTATAAGGCAAAGAACACCACAAATCAGATAAAGTAGCAGCCTACAGAATGTGAAAATATTTTTACCAACCCCACATCCAATAGAGGACTAATATCCAAAATATATAAAGAACTCAAGAAACTAGATATCAAAAAGGAAAAAAACCCAAATAATCCAATTAAAAAATGGGATAGAGATCTAAATATGGAATTCTCAATAGAGGAATCTCAAGTAGCTCAGAAACACTTAAAGACAGGTTCAACATCTTTAGCCATCAGGGAAATGCAAATCAAAGTTACTTTGAGAGTCCATTTTACACCTGCAGAATGGCTAAGTATTGCGCCATTGCTGAGTACAACACCCACACAACTTATTAAACCTGGAGACACTGATGCTTAAATGGAGCTCTAACCCCTATGTTCTAGTATTTTTAGTGAGGGAAAGTACTTTGCAGGTTAATGAAAGGGAAATGCATACAACAACCCTGCCACAAACCTCTAGCCTATAGTCTGTCCAGCTTACAAACTATGCTAAGGCAATGGTGGAACAGAATTTGTGGAAAAAGTCAACCAATCTCTGATTTGACTTGGTTCTTTCTCCATGAGAGGGAACATATACTGACACTCCCTGTGTAACAAGAAACCAGAGAATAGATAGCCCAGAAATATAGGGTAAAACCAAACTTCAGGTAAAAAAAAAATCAATAAAATGATTCCTAATGATGTTCTGCTATACTCACAGATCAGTGCTTTATCCAGTCAGTATCAGAGAGGCTTCCATGACAGTAGAGGGAATCAGATGCATAGACCCATAGCCAGACATTATGTGGGGAGAGAGTCTAAATTGGAGGTCTCCATCAAATCCCTCCCCTCAGAGCTCAAGAATTCTTGTAGAAGAGGAGGCAAAAACATTTAAGAGTCAACGGGGATGGAAGACACTAGGAGAACAAGGCCTTCTAAATCAACCAAGCAAAGTGGTTATGAACTCACAGAGACCTAAGCAGCAAGCACAGGGCCTACATGGGTCTCCACCAAATCCTCTGTGTATATACTATATTTTTTCACTTAGTATTTGGGATTCCAGACTATGAGAATGAGTGGGTCTCTGACTCTTGTGCCTGCTCTTAGGACCCTTTTTCCTCCTGTTAGGTTGCCATGTCCAACTTCAACATAATAGTTTCTGCTTCATCATATTGCATCTTATTTGTCATGTTTGGTTCTTAACTCTCAGAAACTTGTTCTTTTCTAATGATAGACAGAAATGGAGTAGATCCGATAGGGAGGAGATGTGGGGAGGAACTGTGCGGAGTAGAGAGAGGGAAAAGCATAATCAGAATATATGAGAAAAAACCTTTATTTTCAATAAAAGAAAAATAAAATAAATAAATGATATAAAAAGAATATTACATCTTTTATTTTTGTTGACTGCTTTACATAAAATATGACCTAAGTTTAATGTATTAATGATGATGGGGAGCCTATTTATGCAGGGCCCTTAGCTTCTTTTGTTAAATATTTTCCAGATTCAATAGTGATTCTCTTTGGCCACCATTATGTATGTCTTCACTAAATTAGCAATTGGAAATTTACTGCAAAATGAAAATTAATGATCTAATTTCAAAGTTATATCTATTTGAAATTTGCTGATCCTGAATTATGAATACTGGAAACTTACATTATTTATGTTCTTTATATCTAATGTAATGTTCCCTTTCTGATCTGAAAGACTGAAGCTAGCATTATTCCAACTTACATTTTGTCACCTCATAAAAACACTCCTATAACAATCAGAAAGAAACAATTTATTTGGGGAGATAAAATTAGACTTTAATCCAAGGAATTAAATATTATGTTGAAGGAACATAGAATGACAAATGCCCACATTAGCTTACATATGGTAAAACCTATAATGAATGATCCATAAATTGTATTTCTCTGCATGTAGAAAGCATAAGTTCATTCAGAAGGAGGTGAAATGGGAAACTGAAGGCTAGAAGAGATGGAGATAGCTTGTGAAAGAAATTATAATGATTAACCACAACTAAGTATTAATTTGGGTGCTGTCTTATTAAAGTTGTCAGTAGAGGAAAGAAAACTACTAATGACTACTCCATCTAATTATAGAGAGCTAATTTACTCACAGAGGACTTTGGCATTAAATGTTCCACCCTACAATGGCATCCTTTTAAACATGTCACAAAGCAAAGGTATAATTTTCTTACTAAATAAATAATAGTTGCGACAAGAAACTGTTAAAGATACTGAATCTTACAGCTCTAAATCCCAGAAAATCGTAATTACACATCAGCTAACACTCTATTTCCTAATCATTGGGAAAATTTCTAGAGCATCCCGGTTTCAGATTCAGCTAAGAGATGTAACAAATGTCTTTTACTATGGGTTATTTTTCTATGACAGGCAGGTGTCAACCCTCGCAATTGAAAAAGGTCAAACAGCTGATGCCCTTGCCTTGTAGCTATTAACATTTCTGTAAACATTCTTTCAATATTTGAATAGTTGCCAATTTAAGAAAATGTTTATTCAGATTATCTCTACAGTCCATAAAGGACCTCAATCACCTGATGTTTGGAAATTCTATATAATGTAAGGACACATTACCCAAAGTTTAATTCATGTTCTGGAAGCATTCAAGAGGTAACTTTTAACAGCTTGCTAAGAAATCAAACCAAAACGAAAGTTATCATTCTATTAAAAGCCTTGAAAATCACAAATAAGCCTTACCATAATAACTAAGTGGCCACATCATATCAGAGTAAGATCTTCCTGGCAGGAAGATCCTGGTTAAGAATAAATAAAATCCATCTACACTATACCAGCTGTCTTTCTATTGGCTTTTGCATTCAGTTACCAGAAGTATGAACACTGCACAAACCCAGGCAATACCAAGGAAGCCTTGTCCATTCAAGGCTACAATGGTAGCTTTATGATGATGTAAAATTACCCATTGGCTGAATGATCCTTCCAACAACTATTTAGACAACACAGCAGGGTGTAACTAGAAAGACATTAAAATATGTTAATTTAAAAATATTTAAGTTGTACCATGAATTACTGTTTATTGTCATTGATAAACTAATAAAGGGAGATAGAAATATTAATTTAATGCCATACTTAGGAATAAGATTTGCTAGGAGGGCAGGGAAGTAGTTTCAGGAATTGATTCATAGTAGGTAAAAAGGATAAATAAGAAAAATGTATGAAAATATATTGTAGCCAGAAGTTTCTCTGGCCTGCCTGGACCTGTGGTCTGATGAATCTCTCCCATTTATGTCTCACAACTGCTTATATTATTTATGAATTTTATGACCTATGGGTCAGTCTTCTTATACCTTAACTCAACACATTTCTATTAATCTATATGTTGCCATGTGGCTGTGGCATTACTGGTCTGCTGGCATCTTATTACTCCTTGGTTGACAGGGTGGCCTCTCCCTGACTTCACCCTTCTTTCTCTCATCTTTAGTTCAAATGTACCACCTAGCCCTATCCTACCCTGCCATAGGCCAATGCAGCTTTATTTATCAACCAATCAGAGCAACACACATTCACAGCTTATAGAAAGACATCCCACTCATGCACCAGGGACAGATCCTGATCCCACTGCCTGGGGACCCCCTAAATAGTTCAAGCAGAACAACTATCTTGCCTCTCCAGAGGGCCTAGTCCAGTCCCATGGGGGAACCACAGCTATTGGTCCACAGTTCATGAGTTTCCACTGGTTTGGCTGGCCATCTCTGTATGTTTTCCCATCATGATCTATTATAACAGTTAGGGTATTCACTAATTTGATTACCTGGGTAGGCCAGTTCAGGCACCCTCTTGATTATTGTTAGTAGTCTAAGATGGAGTCATCCTTGTGGATTCCTGGGAACTTTTCTAGCACTCTATTTCTTCCTGTTCCCTTGATGTCTTCGTTTATCATGGTATCTCTTTCCTTCCTCTCCCATTCTTTCCCTGTTCCAACTTGAACCTCCCATTCCCTTATGTTCTCATCCCCCATTCCTTGCCCTCCATTACCCCCCTTCAACCTCAGTTTGCTCACGTGGATCTCATCTATTTCTTCTTCACTGGGAGATCTATGTGTCCCTCTTAGGGTCTTCCTTGTTAGCTAGCTTCTCTGGAGCTGTGGGTTATAGTTTGGTTATCCTTTGCTTTACATCTAGTATCCACTTATGAGTGAGTACATACCATGTTTGTCCTTCTGAGTCTGGGTTACTCAGGATGATATTTTCTAGTTCCATCCATTTGCCTGAAAATTTAATAATATCATTGTTTTTTACTGTTGAGTAATACTCCATTGTGTATATATGCCACATTTTCTTTATCCATTCTTCCATGGAGGGGCACCTAGGTATACGAATAATGCTGCTATGAACATAGTTAAGCAGGTGTCCTTGTGGTATGATCGAGCATTCCTTGGGCTTTTTGGAACTCAGTGCCTATGGTGGGACACCTTGTGCAGCCTTGGTGCAGTGGGGAGGGGTTTGGACCTGCCTCAACTGAATGTACCAGGCTCTGCTGACTCCCCATGGGAGACCTTGCCTTGGAGGAAGTGAGAATGGGGGGTGGGTTGGGAAGGAAGGCTGGGGAGTGGAAGGAGGGAGGAGAGGGAGATCTGTGCTTGGTATGTAAAATGAATAGAAAATTTCTTAGTAATAAAAATAAGAAATTAGTTTAAAAATAAAAAAAGAAAGGCATCCCACAGCACTTCCTCTTTTCTGTCTAACCAAGTAGGAAGGTCTTTTAACTTTAATACAGTAAAATTACATATAACAAAACAGTTATCAAGCAAGAATTACAGTTATAATATCTAGTCTATTTGTATTTGGCAAAATTAAAAAAAAAACTCTATCATCTATCCTATTTTTGTGAATCTAAAGTTTCACATCTAATTTATTTTTTTTCATAACCAAGGAAAATTATGATTATAACTATCTAGTCTTCAACTACACTAAAGACCCCAGAAGGATATAATATTACCTGAGTAAACAGGAAGTGCGTTGCAAGCAACTTCCAAAGTTCTAGAAATGATAGAGACAGTCTGCTGTCTGAAAAGTCACCCAAAGTTCCTCTGCAATGTGGAGTATCCATCTTCAGCCTATAGGCCTAGCATCTCCCAGTTGCTTCTCCCTGTGTCCTGTAGAATGTCTGGCAGTCTCCTCTGTAAAGCAGGAACCCAAAGGACCATTTTGCCTTGTTTTGGCAAAATTCAGTGGTCATTTTTCTATGGGACCTGTAAGTCCAGTTTATACAACATAATGTCAAACAGTCCATGCAAGAGCAGTTTCTTGCACAAATGGCTACTTTTTGTCATAACGGAAGCATGAAGGGTCAGGGGCTCCTGACCCTTCTTCCTACTGCATGATTCCTGGTCTGATCAAACTACCAGGTGGATTTGCTTCTGGTCAGAACAGAGGACAACTTCAGCTGTTCACTCAGTTCTGTATTTGTGAATGCATACCCTCAATTTATATCTTAATAAATCCCTATTAACCATTTAAAAAATAGAAGAGGAGAGAGATGGCTCAGTGGTGAAGAGCACTGACTGATGTTCCAGAGGACCTGGGTTAAATTCCCAGGCCCTGGTGTCCAATCATGCTGGGAAGCAGGAAGCAGGAAAAGAAACATCATGACCCCTCTCTCCTCTCCTTTTAAGAGGTCAATTACAAAGGCTGGAAGCACCACCTCCTTTCTGCCCTATAGTCCAAGGTCATGGGTGGAGCAAATATCACTACAATATATCACTTAAAGAAATAGTACATATTTAAATTAAAAAAATCTTCATGAAGAAAATCAGTTACAAGATTGTGGACCAAAGGGAAATAATTAGCACATATATTAATTATATTAGTATAATTACAAAGAGACTAAGGAATTGGTAAGAGGAAAAACAAATTAAAAGAAAACAAATGGCCGGGCGGTGGTGGTGCACGCCTTTAATCCCAGCACTCGGGAGGCAGAGCCAGGCGGATCTCTGAGAGTTTGAGGCCAGCCTGGTCTCCAAAGCGAGTTCCAGGAAAGGCGCAAAGCTACACAGAGAAACCCTGTCTCGAAAAACCAAAAAAAAAAAAAAAAAAAAAAAAAAAAAAAGAAAACAAATGATCACCCCTATTGAGCAGATTGTGTGTGTGTGTGTGTATGATATATGGTATACATACACATACAAACACATATGAATTCACACACAGGCATAAACACACATCTTAAAACAAAGAAAATAAGGCCATGAATTTGAAAGCAAGCAAGGACAGATACATGAAAAAGTTTAGAGGTAGAAAAGGGAAGGGGATAAATATGTATTATATTATAATCTCAAAGACTTAAAAATATATAGTAAAAGAAAATGATTCACAAGAAAGAGAAAAATACTTAAAGAATATTATAATTAACTTTGAAAAATTGAAAGCTAAATGATAATCAACCCAGAAATAATGACAATGTCATGTAATCTTCAACCTCATGGCTGAATTTAGCATTGAAAATTAATAATTTTGGAGACAGTTAATAACATCAGTGACAATATGCATTTAGAGAATGGAAACTCATTCATTTCCTGGAGACAGTGTAAATTCCACATGTCTCTGTAAGATAACATAAAGACGTTTATTAAAATCCACATAGCTTTAGCAAATCTACCTTGTGGACTATGTCCTAGTTATCACAGAATAACAACCCACAAGAGGTTGCCTGCAGGCTTTCTGCAGCAGGATTTGTAGGGGACAAAGCTTGAAGCAACCAATCCTTTGTCTTTTCTTAGACTCAGACAAATTACAGTAGATCAGTGTCACTGGGTGGGAAAGCCTTCAACAATTCCAGAATTATTGACCTTGAAGAATGGATATTGTTATTCTTGTTAAATAAACAATAAATAAATGTATTATGTTTTCTCACAAAACAATAGACTGAAGGTTAAGTACTATAGGATGATCGCAATGATTTCCTGAGGCCAAGGTAGTACAACCTTGTTTCATTTTGTAATATGTGAGCCTTAGATACGTATCACTTTTCCCTGCCCATTTCTTCTAGTCAAATTTCAGGATGTATGAATATACTGCTGACCCTACCTGCTTTCACAAACTTTCTCCAAAGCTCATTCAGCTACATTTATATCTTTCTTAGAGCCAAGATCTGTGTCTCATTATCCCTCTACCTGACAGGAAAACTTTTATTGTGACATTTTAACAGAGCACATTGGTAATATCATTTCCTGAGTAAAAATTATCTCCATTTGTAAGGCAGCAAAGAAAAATGAATATTGTATGAGTGACTAACAATGTCTGCCACTTCTATGGAAGTGCACATGTGTTTCATAGGATCATATGGCTGGAGATAAATGGGGAAGGAAATGCAGCAATCTGCTAAGATTGATGATGCCACAGAGGTGGGAATGGAGGTTATATGCGATTACAAACATTTTACATCACTTTCCTATCATTTCACTTTTGACAATGAGAACATGTGTTCTTTTATTTCAATCAAAATGATTAGTAATAAATGAAGGAGAAATTGTTTATCATATCATGAAAGAAAAACTGAGAAACAAAATAATTTATTTTAGTTGCATTAAACTCTGAATTAGAATGAACAGATTGCATTTAATATTCTATTTAAAATGTCTACTGATGGGCATATTGAGTTTAATACTTTATTTAAACTGATAACAATTCCCAGGAGATAAGGAACCATATACAGAAAATAGTGGGGGCCTATTAGATAAGATCAAATAAAAGATGAGAATTTATATGTGTTTTTATGTAATTTTTAAATTACATACATTTATTAATTTACTATATAAAGTAACCACCTAAGTGTATTACATAGATATAAAGTGAGCAGCATATAACCAACGGGTACGAAGGAGTCAGCCGTATTCAGATATGATGAGTTCCTCAATCTAACTGCCTTCAAAAGAGCATGCAGTGGAGAAATGGAGATGCCAGGAAAAGAAGTTGAAGACATACTGGTCAACTCATGCAGGCTGGCCACTGTGTAAAGAGTTTAGACTGAATATGTGCAGGTTGCAGATTTACGTTTCATTTGAACCAGACTGGTGATGATGAAAGTAAAATTTTATAGCAAAACATTCATCCAAGTTATAATAAAAAGAAAGAATGAGATTTATATTTAGTTCACATCAAATTATAGGTGATGGCTGAGCATCATGGCAGACATTGCTCTTTATTATTATGTGTTTTGGACATCAGGTTGAGCACAATGCCTCAGATCAGAGCAGTAAGGTCCTCAGGCTTTGCGTGGCAGTTTGGAATTTATTTTATGTGAATATGTAAGTCTCTAAAACTCTTTAAGAAGGCTTTATTTGGGGAAAAGTGTTCTGAACATATGTAAAAGGATTAATTAGATTATGGGAAAGTCACATAGATGAGTTTGGGATCTCTATCAAGAATCGTGAAAAGAAGACCTTTAGAGACTGACCTAAACAAGTAGCTGGATATAATCCATGTGATGGAAACAACATCAACATACATTTATAATTACATTAAGGTGTCATAAAATACATGTGTGAAGAAACATGTGTTCCTAAGTAATGAATGTGTTTGCTTATTGAATAATGCAATCTCATCTCATCATAAAACACATTGTATGAAAAATATCATTCACACAACAAAACAAATCGACAGGGTTGTTTGTTAAGGCCTTCATTACCTTTAGAGTTCTGAATAATGTAAAATGTATATATAATCATATAGAAAGGATTTATAGTGGAAAAATGTTTATGAAATTTTGGTTGAACCTAATTTTCTCATATTAAACAGAATATTATTACCTCAGTTTTTTAAACTACAATGTTATTAGCTGGGAAAGTGTATGTAATTTTATGATAACAAACAAGTGTGAAATTGAATGGATTAAAACAAAGAAAAGAAGTAGCATGCTGGGAATAATGGCATACACGTGTTATTTCAGTACCATGGAGGATGAAGCAGGAGGATAATGAATTCCAGGTCAGTCTGGGATTCATAGGGAAATTTTGTCTTAAAGAAAAAAAAATCACAAAAGCAAATGAAGAAAAACTCAAAGGCAAGAGTTTCTCAATCTGACTACACGTTTATATCATGTTTACATTGAGTGGGGGTCAAGTGAAAGAGTGTTCTTCTGGAATGCACTCAGGTCAGGCAAAGGGCAAGTACGTGGTCTTCATCTTGAGCTTCCATATGTACCTTTACAAGCAGAAGGAGCAGTCTTAACCTCCAGACAGAATTATAAAATCTGACCAGACACTCACTAGTAATTTGCAATTATAGGTTTGCCATACTAATATTTACCATGTGCTACATACAGTAAAAGGGAAGGGGAGCTTTGTGAACAAGGGGAGAAAGGAAACCCTAGGTGGGACAGGACTTTTTTCTCCACATAGTTACCCTTAACATAGCTGGGCACACTGTGCTCTTTAATGAGAAGTAAATGAATACTAAATGTAGCTTTTTCTTAATCATAGAAATTAAATTAACACTATGGCAAGGAAAAAATACATCAAAATTGTTATCAACAACCTCTTCTAGCCTTCATTATTAGTGAATTCGATGAAAACCCCTCTTTATCACAATGGAGAGGTATATTATATATTTAGATAACTTTACAGGTTTCAATGAGGATTAATTTTTCTAAAGCACAAAATGTAAAGCATTATTTGAACATGGATTTTCAGGGTAGTATTACCTGAAGCAGTGATTTTTTTTATATTTTTCTTTTAAAATTAATTTAATTTTACATATCAACCACGGATTCCCCTGTCCTCCCTCCTCCCACCCCCAAATCCACCCCCCATCCCCCCTCCTCCAAGGCAAGGTCTCCCCTGGGGATTCAGCTCAGCCTAGTAGATTCAGTTGAGGCATTTTGTTCAGCCTTGGTGTAGGGAGGAGGGGACTGGACCTGCCTCAACTGAAGCACTGACTTTTAAAAAGTCATATTATGCATTCATGAATCTCCAAAATTAGAATAATTGATATAAATGAAAACCTTATACAATGGGGCACAATATATCCATTAGTATCTACTTAATTTTCTTTTAATTACCCCATAAAGAAATTAACAAACAAAATAGAAATAGGCATCATCCTTTTCTTTTGAATAATCAATATAAAACTTCCTACAAGTCAAATGAATTCATTAGTGTTACATTTCAAACATTATTAATATAATTTTAAAAATACATATTGAAAAGTTTCTGCATGTTAGGCATTATATAATATTTATATTGACGTTTGCCCATTAATGTATATAGAACATTTTTATAGTTACATATTTCTGTTTTTTTAATTTTTCATTCTTTTCACAATTTATTCATTGAAAATTTCATACAGTATATTTTTATAATATTCTTTTCCACCTGCCAACCCCTCCCAGATACTCTCACCTCCCTACCAATCACATATCAGGTTCTTATCTATCTTATCAAATTAATACAAAAATGAAAAAAGAAAAAAAGGCCCTAAAAAACCTGTTGGCCTATGCTTCTTTAGCATCAGGTCTTCCCTGCAGTGTAGTTGACATTCCCAGTGCCATTCAGTTGAAGAAAACTGATAGTTATTTCTTCTCTTAGTAGCTATCATTTACGAATATATTCTTGGCTAGGGATAGGACTTTGTGCCTACTTCTCCTCCATTGTGCTGGGATTTAATATGGTTTAAACTTGTGCATGTCTTGTGCATGCTGCTGCAGTCTTTGTGAGTTTATATATGTGTCTGCCCTTTTGTGTCTAAAAATACTTTCTGTAAAATTGTCAGCTACTTAAGCTCTTATATACCCCACCCCACTTCTGCATATATCCATGAGTCTTGAGAGGAGAGTTGTGATAAAAAGACATCTGTTCAGGGCTAAGTATTCCTACATTTCTCTAAAGATGAAACACAGTGGCTAAGAAACACTAAAAATATTTGACATCCTTAGCCTCCAGAGAAATGCAAATTAAAACTACTTTGGGTTATCACCTTACACTGGTCAGAATGGATAAGATCAATAAAACCATGACAGAAAATACTGGTGAAGATGGGAGGAAAGTGTAACACTCATCCATTGCAGGTGGGAGTGCAATCTGGAATAGCAAATGTGGACATGAGTGTGGCGTTTAATCAAAACGCTGAAAATTGACCTACTGCAAGATCCAGCTATAACACTCTTAGTCATTCACCCAAAGTACTCTTTATCTTACAGGAGAGATATTTGTTCATTCGTGTTCATTACTGCTCTATTTATAATAGTCAGAAATTGGAAACAGCCAAGATGTCCATCAATGGATGAATAGATAATAAAAATGTCATGCATTGACTGAATGGAATATTATCCAGCTGTTAAGGGAGATTAAATTTTCTGGTAAATGGATAAAACTAGAAACAATCATTCTGAGTAAAGTAATCCAGATCAAGATATTGCATATTTTCTTTTATAAATAGGCATTATGTTTTATGTTTTGGATATGTGTGTTTAGTTTAAAATAACCACAGAGGTTAGGTAAATAATAAGGAACTAGGAAATCTTTCCAGAAAGGAGATATAGAATACAGTGTTATAAATAGTTAAATAGAAAACTTAGAACAATAGGATTAAAGGGGGAAGAAGACAAGAAGGAAGAGTCTAGGAGGGGCTATGGAGAGACATAAATAATACTCAATGCCTTTTGAAAAAGCCACATGAAAACCTACTACATTGATGTAATATAGTTCATATACCACAAAACTCAACTTTGAAGTGCTCAATTCACATTTTCAAACATAGTGAAATCATGCATTCACCATTGTTATCTAATTTTAGAAAGTTATCATCATTATTAAGGGACCCAAATCATAATAATATTACTTACTGAGCTATAGTTTAAATATTATTATATATATGAAAATGACAATACAAGTTGACAGCCATCTTTATGGAATTTTGACAGTACTTGGGTGCATCTGAAAGTATCTGGTCCTTGTAATTACTGAAATCTGTTTCTCTCCCACTTGTGTGTTTACCATCCCTCATCCAGTTATTCTGAAGAGTGACTTGTATTGTATAATATGTAGTCAACTGTAACTGGTTTTCCTGCCTTGCCCACAGTCAGGACAAATCTCTGTCACCAGCTAGTCCCACAGCCGCTCAGACCCAACCAAGTAAACACAGAGGCTAATATTGCTTACAAACTGTTTGGCTGTGGCAGGCTTCTTGCTAACTGTTCTTATAGCTTAAATTAATCCATTTCCATAAATCTATACCTTGCCACGTGGCTCGTGGCTTACTGGCATCTTCACGTGTTGCTTGTCATGGCGGCAGCTGGCAGTGACTCCTTCCACCTTCCTGTTCTCTCAATTCTCTTCTCTGTTAGTCCCGCCTATACTTCCTTCCTGGCCACTGGTCAACCAGTGTTTTATTTATTGACCAATCAGAGCAATTTGACATACAGACCATCCCACAGCACTTCCCCCCCTCTTTTTTTTTTTAAAGAGGAAGGTTTTAACTTTTACACATCTCCAAAGCCAGCTTGGTATATTTGGGAATTTGGGCGTAGCTTCTCTTACTACTTCCTGCTGGAGGGGGCGCTGTATCTTATGGAGACACAGAAAATTTTAGGATTATGGAGTAGTCCATGAGGGTGTATCGTCTGAGCCAGTTGCCTTGAAACAGTTCTGGATGTTGGATCATCTAGGCCTTGGTGTCATCGGAGACCTTTCAGGAGGTCTTGGCTGGTCAAACCTGATGTATCTTAATCTGGAACAAATCCATAGCCTCTGGCTTTCTGTGGAAACAAAAGCAGAGCCTCCTTTCCAAAGCAACATATCCTTACATCCAAATTTTGAAATCAAGGTACCTTTAAAATATACATTTTGGCATAACTCAACAGCTTTTGCAATCAAATGTTTTTCTTCAGTTACGAATATCAAAGAGAACATAATCCAGATTCTCTGTGTGGTAACTATCTTCATATGGCTTATTTTTTATATTACCTTGAACCTATTGCTTTAAACTGCAGCATTCTAAGACTGAAACAGCACTGTGGCTGCTGTTTCTGCCCACTTCAGCTTCCCAACATGGAAGTGGTATATTTTCCGCCAGCTCTGAGAGCCATCAACTCTCAGAAATAGTGGGTCTATGTTTCCACATGTAGCCCAGAAACCTCTTTTTTTGTTTTGTACTAGCAAAGGCTAAATCTGCTACACAGCTTAATGTGTCACTTGCAGAGGCCTCATTCCTGCCATACTGCAGGTCAAGTGCACATGCCAGGAACCCGCCATAGTAGTTCAAACACACAGGCTGCTGCTAACTTGAAAGAGACAACTAGAAACTGTTTTTAGCTCCATTTTAGAATCTTTTTTCTCAGGTTTTAGGTGGAAACTCTTGCCAACACGTTGGGCACCATTTGTAACTAGAGTTTTCCTGCCTGGCCCACAGTCAGGACAAATCTCTGTCACCAGCCAGTCCCACAGCCGCTCAAACCCAACCAAGTAAACACAGAGGTAGCTAATATTGCTTACAAACTGTATGGCCGTGGCAGGCTTCTTGCTAACTGTTCTTATAGCTTAAATTAATCCATTTCCATAAATCTATACCTTGCCACATGTCTCGTGGCTTACTGGCATCTTCACATGCTGCTTGTCATGGCGGTGGCTGGCAGTGACTCCCTCCACTTTCCTGTTCTCTCAATTCTCTTCTCTGTTAGTCCCGCCTATACTTCCTTCCTGGCCACTGGCCAATCAGTGTTTTATTTATTGACCAATCAGAGCAATTTGACACACAGACCATCCCACAGCAGTCAACAAATAAGGCAAACTTATCAACAATAATTTTATTACTCATGTTGGAGTATTTAGTGGGTAAACACCTGTAACAGCATTAGCTGCTTCCACACTTTTCAGTTGTGAATCTTATATTTGAAAGGCTTTATTTTCATACTCTTGTATATTACACAATGAAAAGACAATAAAAGAACCTAAATGTAAGATTTGCATGGCTTAGACCACTCTTACTGAGCCCAGGTATCAAATATCAGATCATACAGGATCTTAGTGTTCCCAGAAATATTCATAATGTAAATGTTTGATTATATTTGTTAAATCATTTAGCTGAAAGCTCTGTTACCATTATTGTGTTCATCATTGATTTCTAGACCTATAAATCAATTTAAAACCACTCATTTTTACCCACTTAGAGATCTGTACTGCCTTCTGAACCAGCAGGTGACCCATTAATTTAAAAGAGTCATTAAACATGATCAATACAACTCTTGTTCCTTTATTAGCTGTAGTGCCTTCATAGGCAATGTCGCTAGAAGAATCAACATTCTGAATTTCATTGAAATGAAATTTACTAAAGGAATTATGCATTCTGCCATAAGGTATAAAGAATTTTACTTTAGTCATTTAAACCATATTAAAGGTATAATTCTTCGCTGGTTAATTTCACAACTTATTTAGCAATTTGTATTATAGGGACAGATATGAGATGTAAAAAACCATAAATATTACTTTTATAATTTAAAAGTATTTTTAATGTAAACCACAACAAACTACAGATAAAATTAATGAATAACAAATAATGAAAGTCATTTTTCCTGAACTCTTCTAAAATTAAAATGTCAAATGCAAAACAAAAATCCTGAGGTTTCAGTAATAATACCAATGAACACATTAAGTGAAGTACAATACACATGTACATTCTAATATAGAAGCCAATGTAAGAGGAGAGATCTTAGAAAAATCAAGAAAATGGCTGACGTCATACTTTAAGTGAGCTGACAGGGGAAGCAGAAACCATTTGTTTCATTAAACCTGTATTTTAGAAATACAGATCTGATTTTAGACATTGTTGAATATTATGTTAAAATTTTAGTGCAAGATTAGGAGCGATTTAAACTCCTAATTAAAAAATAATTGATAATAAGGAATAAGCCATAGATAATTTATGAAGCAGTTATCTAAAACATAACCATCTGTAAAACAATTTCCAGGAGAGAATCTCAAGCCTGGCATGCATTGTGCTGAAGCTAGCCCTCTCCAGGAAGACTGGGTAGTATCTGACATGTGCACTCCCCTTCTGCAGTTTTAAATAGTGTCACCCCAGTTTTTATCATTTGCTATTTTTGCCCAACTCTCAGTCCTTAAGAGTTTAGCAGTCACCTTTTTTGTATTTAAATTTTAATGTACATCATTTTACATAAAGTTTGACATACAATCCTGAGGTGCCAACTTTGCAATTATTCGGAATATTAAAAGGTTTCCTGAACTTGGAAAAAAATAGTAAGAAGACAGGCTTTGCCTTGTGTGCTTCCTGGAGTGGCTCCTGTGTGCAGAAGTGGTCAGTGTTTGCGTAGCTGTTGCTCCAAAAGTATGATCATATCTGAAATGTGTTTTAATTACTTAATTTATTATAATTGTAAAGACATGGTATTCAAAAACATATTCTCTGATTACAGAGAGAACATGAAGGCCAAGAACAAAATCTATTATCCTAATTATTTTTAAGAATGTTTCTATACTTTCTATACATTGGAAGAAAACTTTTCTGTTTCCTTCAAATAATTGTTTTATCAAATAATAGTAGCTAGTTTAAGCTAGGCTCCTGATATTTTCTAAATCCATAGGCTTACAATAGTTGAGCTAATTTTTATAATAATAGAATTTTAACTATGCAAGAATGTAGAACTCATTTCAACCAGTTTGAACTTCTGTAATGTAGAGTTGTAGATCTGTAAGTCTATTTCCTCTTCCTTCTTTGATTATTGTGGTGTTGAGATTTTTTGTTGGTTATGCTTGCTTCAAAAGCTTTTTAAATATCATCAGTTCTGGTGTGTTTGAGATCTTCAGTAATAATTACTTTGAGGTATAATTTTACCTTTTGCTTCATTCCAAAAATGAATTTATGAATTTTCTTTCTCTCTCAACCTTACTCAAGAGTGCAAAAAGGTTTTTTATTTTTGCAGTTTTCAAAACATCAGCAGAAGATGTAAAAGAATTGATAGTAATATATTGATTTTATTTTATAGAAAATGAAACTGTAAAAAATTAGAGAAAACTGTAGAAAATGGATATGTAACTCTAATATATTTTCACTTATTACTTCCTTTCTATTAATTTTAATAGCAATATGTTGAATGCATTGTTAGTCAATATTTACAATATTATACTGATTTTAGTTAGAGTTAATTAAATGGGCTGCTGGTCACCTAAAAGACTACCCACAATGTATTATAAAATAACAAAAGTAAGATTCTAATTAGTATTAAAATTGTCAACCAAAAAAGGTGTTGGTAGTAATGAACTCACAATTTAAAATACCTTGACCATCTTTCAAATAAACACATAAAGATTGTGTATATGTGACAGGGTTTCTCTTTGTAGCCCTGGATGTCCTGGAACTGTAGACCAGGCTAGATTTTAGCTCATAGATCACCTGCCTATGCCCCCCAAGTGTTGGGACTAAAGGCATGTGCCACCACTGCCCATTGGAGAGATGTTTTTAATTACTTTTTTTTCATTGATTTTGCATAGCAACCACAGCTTTCCCTCCCTCCTTTCCTTTTGTCCCCTCTTCACACTTCCCATTTACCCTACCCCACACTCACCATCCGTTCCTCCTCCATCTCAGCTCAGAAAGGGGTAGGTCTCCCATGGGAGTCAACAAAGCATGGCACATCAAGTTGAGGCAGAACCAGGCTCCTCCCCTTGCACCAAGGCTAGAAGAAGCAACCCAGCATAGTGAATAGGTTACCAAACACCAGCTTAAGTGCTAGGGACCAGTCCTGATCCCACTGTGGGAAACCCCACAAACAGACCAATCTACACAACCATCACACACTTGCAGAGGGCCTAGGTTGTTCCCATGCAGGCTCCCTAGCTTTTGGTCTAGAGTTGGTGAGCTTCCAGGAGCTCAGGTCAGCTGTCTCTGTGGGTTCCTCTGTCACGACCTTGAAACCCTGGCTCATACACTCCCTCCTACCTCTTTAAACAGGACTTCTGGAGCTTGGGCCCAGTGCTTGGCTGTGGATCTCTGTATCTGCTTCCATCAGTTGCTGGATGAAGGTTCTCTGATGACAATTAGGGTAGTCACCAATCTCATTGCAGAAGTCCACTTCAGGCACCCTCTCCACTGTTGCTAGGAGTCTTAGCTGGAGTCATCCTTAACCTGTAAATATTAAAATTATGCTCTCTATCATAATAATCATATAATATTTTAAAATTCAATGGAAATGGAGATATTTCTGGAAAAGGGGAAAATGTCATTTTAAAAGTCTGCTCTTGAGCATGAAGCTTTTGTTGGCTTTCGAAAATGGTACATTCAAACTTTCAAAAAATGGGACAAAAAAATTTTGGAGCTTTTTAAGACTAAGATGTTGTAACAGTACATAGGCAGCTTGTAGGTGAACGGGGATATTGTAATTTGAATGGGAATGGCCCCTATAGGCTCAGATGTTTGAGTTCTTGGTCCGCTAGTTTGTGGAACTGTTTGGGAAGGATTATGAAGTGTGTCCTTGTTGGAGGAGGTATGTCACTGGGAGTAAGCTTTGAGATTTCAAAAGATATACCATTTCAAATTAATTCTCACTATACTCTGCTTGTGGTTTGAGATATAAGAACTCAAATGTTTATTCTGCCATGACTTCACTCTCTTATCATGACACTAACACTCTGGAACTGTAACTCCACTTAAACACTTTCTTTCATAATTTTCCTTGTTATGCTGTTTTATCACAGTGGTAGAAAAGTAACTAGTAGGGGACATGTTGTAGCACCCACACCCTAAGCCAAGCTCTCTGACTCCAAGAGTCAAATGTCTATACACTATCCCAAGTTCCCTTGACACTCACTGCTACTTCATGTTCTGAGCTTGATTTTAGCCAAAAGACTGACAAGCAACTCTTCAAATTTAATGTTTGGTATCTGTCTTTTGTGGAATGGCTTTCAGGATTGGTACTTAATACTTAATTTCAAAAAATGATATTTTAGATTTTAACTTCCTGTGAGGCAATTAATCCATAGACATCATTTTCAAGAAGACAGCATTTTATAAATCACAAACTATCTTAAGTGTTGAATAGTTTCTCTATTGCTGGTCAGTTGTTGGTCTTGATAGCTTTTGTTACCTGTGTTAATTATCCATTGAAAATTGTTAATTTCAAAGTCTGTAGGCAATTTTTTTTTATGAAGACATTCTCAGAGAGCTGTCATAATTATTTTAAAGTTACAATAAATGGCTTGTTGTCAACATTACTAATTACTAGATAGAAATTGAAATTAATGTAGTGGTTAAGTATATGAATGTAATAGAATCCTGTGATTGAAGAATGTATTATGTTTTGAAAAACAGTGAAAAGTATTACTACGAATGACTGTCAAGTAAACCCATTTGTTTTTTTTTTTTTAAAGAAACATCTCAAATAAGAGTTGTTTTGTAGTAAAGAGAACACTCTTCAGCAAGAATCCCAAGTGACTCTGGTTTCCTTCCAACTGAAAAAGACAAGTGAGAAGAATCACTACAGTGTCCGCTTCAAAGTTCTGCCCAATCTCAGTGCCAAAAATTTACATTTGAGCTACAGCGAAATGCCACTTTGGACAGACTTCTGCATTTTGAAATTTATGTATAGGTTGTGATATCTGTGTGGTTTAGGTTTCACTTTTTGGATTCAGTTGTAGAAAACTATCTTTGGCTTCTGCAGAAATTTATTGATTTCCACAGGGATGGGGGACAGCTCAAGAATTTTCTACAAGAGAAATTTTTCTTCAGACCTCAATTTTATGGAAAAGAAGATAATGATGGCCACCCACTTCTTGTGCATCCCTGTGCTTGGTTTCCAAGATTTTCATAGTACATCCAGATCTCAAAATACCACTGAAAACACTTTCAGATAGACTCAAACACACATGTCCATGCATATATGCAGGCAGGCACAAGAGTTAATATTTGTATAAAGGACAATTTATGAACAGAAGCTATATTTTTATAATTATTTCTGCTTAAGCATAGCAGACAAGTTTTATTAGTGAAAAGTTTAGTCTTGTTTTATATTGAAAAGTGTGTCTGCCCATGAGGTCAGGATCATTAGCATTCAAAAGTTACATCTCAAAAAAATTAGCTCATATATTAAAATAAACTTCATTTCATTTTTCACCAAGTAAGAAAACTCATAGCAGTGGTGTCTAAAATCCTGCTTATATAGAGAGAAGAAAATAAAATCTTGCCCTATTCAATGATAGTTGTAAACATGTATCAGGTTTGATATTACAAAGATCAACTATAAGAATTGTTCATGCCCTAGAGAAGGAACTGGCTAAACATGTAATGAGCAATAGAAACATTAATAAGTCAAAGCTGCATACAAAACAGATTAATTGGAGAAAACTAGAAAAGTAATGTGACAGGAGCACATCAGAACCAGATTGCATCTACTAAGAGACTGTGAACACACAAGGCAGTGACGGTCATGGTAACTGTCAGAGGAACTGCCCCCATGTTCCAGGGAAGCAGATGATTTCAAGCCTTCCCTTAAACCTTTTTCATGCAACTTTTATTGAATTTGTTCTTTGACAACTTCATATGTATGTTTTATGTACCTAGCTTGGCTTCTATTCACAAATAAAAAGTCTTCCCTAAAAAGTCACCTTATTTAGTCTTTTCTGTTTGTTTTTCTTTGTGGTATATTTGCGATAGGGTCCCAGTAATAATGGGATTGCTTCAAACATACTATACAGGCCAGGTTCACTTCAAATTTGCAGCATGCATGTTGCCTAATCTTCCTGAGTGATATGCCTTTTATTATTGTGAGCTGAAATAGTGGATTAACTCAAGTAATTAAATGTATATTCTATCATATTGTTTATTTTATATTTAGTGTGTCTCCTTTACAAGCACTGAATAATTAAATTAGTTATTATGAATTTTGTAACTTTCAAAAAATAAAATGCTCTACATTTATAATATCTAATTTTTATAAAGAGAACAGAAACAAAACATGTAGGCATGGTCTACATATTAATATTCATACTATAGGTATCCCATAGTTTCTTTGGGAAATTGTTTCTACAGAACCCTGGGGATCCAAAAATTGGAAGATACAGAGTCCCTTATGTCAAATTGTGTAGTATCTACACATAACCTCCTCATGTCCTACTGTGTTCCTTAAATATCTCTATATACTCACAGTGACTCACACAAAATAAATGTATGTAAATAAACTGTCAATAGAATCATAAGAAAAACTACATATTCAGTACACATATACTTTTCCACATGTTTTTATTCTGTGCTTGAATGTGTCACAGATCAGAATTCACAGATAGGAAGATATACTAAATAATTATCACACTGTAACACTATCCACAAGTACATAGTACAAAGAAGCTAAATTCATTGATTAAGTGTATTAATAAAACAAGGATTCAAACTTGAGCTTGACATTTTCTGAAACTTCCAGCTCAGCTGAGTGTATTCAATGATGGCTAAATAAGTTTACCCAAAGAGGGACAATAAATGGATTAATGTCAGCTTTGATAGGCTCCTCTAGTATAATAATGCAGCCTCTGCACTCTGCCTTTTGATATTCCATTTCTTTTTATTGGAGAGATGAATTACAACTGAGAAAGCATGGTCATAAAATTTTTACCATGGTACAAAATTGCTGCTTCCTGCCTTCCTGCCTGTATGCTTACTATTCAGTCTGACTGCTGGAATGTCATTTTTCTCCCTGTGAGTCTGATAAATATGTATTCATTATTCAAAGTAGAAGTCCATCAATTCTTCTGAAAAACTCTATTCCATGGGCCTTACACACATATAGATATGAATATACAAATAGACATCTATATGTGTATGTACACATGTCCATTTCTCCTATGACAATCGCTGTCCTTCTGGTTTTCCTGTTCTCCAAAGCTGCCAATTTTCACTAGACTTTCCATATTTTCCCTCCTGTCACCTTCAATCACCAGCTCTAGTAAACTCTACAAAACCTGGAGCTTCTTTTCCAGGCAGTGCTATTCTTCAGCCTGCTTCCTTGCTTTGAATTCCCATCAACACCCCTAACTCCCTGTCTTTAACCAGCACTTCACATCTTGGTATTTGTTTAAGTGATTTTCCCCCTCATAGCTATTTTCTAATCATTTAAACCAAATTACATTTCATTTTTTTATGATTCATGCCTTTCTGTGTTTTTTCATCATTCATTCAAGAATTTGTGATTATTTTCACATAGCTATTGCTTAATGTTTATCTCATGGATTTTAAAAAAGGAGATGAGAGTAGTGAGTGCATCAATTTTTATATCGCCACATGATAAATAAGAGGTGTTTATCTTACACTTATGTATCTGTGACTTTAAACTGAAAGATTAACATAGTTAAGCACTCTATTCTAGAAATATATTTGACACATATGCTATATGTGATATAATTTAATAAAGTGATCATTTTCATTAGTGATTTCATTCTTACTATTGAATAATTTTATTAGGCAGGATATTTTCCCTCCAAAGATATGTACCTCTTAGTTTCTTGAACCTGTTAATAAAATTATACACGAAAAAGGTAAAACAGCATATTTAGGAACCTTAAAGTTGGGGTGACCAGCTTCTCCAGGAGGATCCACAATAATTCCTCAAGTCCTAAAGAACAGATCTTTACACAGATGTTCTCACAGAGGTGTGACAAGAGAAATTTCACAGGGAAGCTACACTTCTTGGTGTGAAGATAGCAGGTTGCCAAAAAAGCTGTTCATGGCGGCCTTTACCTGCTTGAGTATCTAGACAAGATCATCCTTGTAGCTGCCATGACATGCCTCACTCATTTGCTACCATTGATTTACTGAAACTACTATGATACATTTAAAAAGGAACCATTGATTACACAAGATTTTGCTTTAGAATCAATAGAAGACCAGTATGGGGATGTATAATTCTTAGACAATTTGATAGAGCAAAGATTTATTTTGCCACACAAAAACGCATTGAAATGGATAAAGCTAAATCATGTATTTTTAAGACAAAACTATACCCAAGTAAGTGATGTCTTGTGTTGGCAGAAGTACTGGCATAGAAATCTTTGATTCTGACATGATTAGGATTATGAGTCGTGAGAACTGTGAGACTTCTCTGAAGACAGCTGATTGGATTTTGGATTACCTTTCTCAAAACAACACATTCTATTGTTCATAAGACATTTTAATTGTTGCATGCTTCATCGTTGCACTATACCACAATTAAACAAACCAATAAAATGACAGCAACATGAGGGGTTATTTATGATTCATAAATAATTTTATGAATTGTACAAAATGAATAAGAACAAGTAGGTATAAGTTTGCAACATTTAACTGATTGTAAGCCAGTGACAATTATCTGCAATTATGTGAAAGAGAATCATGTCTAAGAGGATTATTTATGTAAAGAAGGCCAAAGCAATGCTACAGAACTTTTGCCATTAAATTTGACTTGATTTCCTGTTAGAATGACAATTAGATCTATACCACATAGGAAGTAAAAATGCTTTTTTGCAAAATTCTACTAATTATATAATTACCTAAAAATATACCAATCAGTTATCTCAACCTGTTACTTCTTGCTAATAATCTACTCCCCCAACCCCCAGAAGAACATGACTGTTACTTTTAATTTATTGGCATGTTATAGCAACAGGATGTTTTCGTTCATACACTAAGTTGAGGCTCATTGAATTAATGCTGCTCTTGAACTCAATGAAACAAAATAACATTTATTTACTTAAACAGTATTCTTTGATGATAAACCTTGGTAAGAAGCAACTTGCTATATTTATGGAAATTACTTGATATCATGAATAAGATGTATCCAGTGTGTCAGGGACAAGGATAGAATCTTTAGTTAGTGGAAAAATACAGACCCCCATAAGACAGGGAACTAGATCATCTTACAGTCAGGTTGCCTAGCAACAGGACATTGAGGCAGAGCCCTTGACCCTTTCACCCTGTAAACATCCTATACAAACATCCTGATAGCTTGCCCCACCTTATGCAGATGACAGCTTCTTGCTCCCCCCACCCTGCAGGAACTATATGAACCCTCTTGGAGAAAAATAAAGTTGCACCTTGATCAGAATCTAGACTTGGTGTATTTCCTTGTATCTCCTGTCTCTATCATTCCATCCTTAGGGTGGTCGAGAACCCGTTGAAGCCCTGCAGGCGGGGCACCAGTGTACCATGTATCTTCATCTCACTCAATTATATTTGTGTTCAGCAAATGGTAATGGGTGGAATTAAAAATAAAGTAGTAAAAATAGTTTGTATTACTGAAAATCTAGATTCCTTTGGATAGCATTTTTATTGAGTGGACTGTTAACTAAAGATTTTAGAATAAATGAGAGCCTACAACTAAAATAAAATGTAATAGAAAGTCCCAAATTTGCTACATTTTGAGGACATGTCATTCGGATGATGACTCTGCTTCTGTATAAATCTTACCATGACCTGGTTTCCTACACAGCAAGTAAATCAAGAGTAAAGGAGCTGAAGACTCTTTTTTTTTTTTATCTTTTTTTTATTTTTATTTTGCAATACAATTCAGTTCCACACATCAGCCACAGATTCCCTTGTTCTCCCCGCTCCGGCTCCCCTTACCTTCCCCCCAGCCCACCCCCCAGTCCCACCTCCTCCAGGGCAAAGCCTCCACCAAGGACTGAGATCAACCTGGTAGACTCAGTCCAGGTAGGTCCAGTCCCTTCCTCCCAGGCCGAGCCAAGCGATCCTGCATAGGCCCCAGGTTTCAAACAGCCAACTAATGCAATGAGCACAGGACCCGATCCCAATGCCTGGATGCCTCCCAAACAGATCAAGCCAATCAACTGTCTCACCCATTCAGAGGGCCTGATCCAGTTGGGGACCCCTCAGCCATTGGTTCATAGTTCATGTGTTTCCATTTGTTTGGCTATTTGTCCCTGTGCTTTATCCAACCTTGGTCTCAACAATTCTCACTCACATAAACCCTCCTCATTCTCTCTAATTGGACTCCCAGAGATCCCCCGGGCCTAGCCATTTTCCTTACATCTGACCCTGTCTGTAGTGGTTTAAATGAGAATTCTCCCATAAGTCTCCCGCATTTGAATATTCGGCCCCCAGTCAATGGCTGTTTGGGGAGGACTGGGAAGTATAGCCTTGCTTGAGGAAGTATTTTACTGGGTTTTGAGGTTTCAAGAGACTCGTGATGTTTTGAGCTAGCTTTCTGCTTCCTGCTTGTGGCTTGAGATGTGAGCTTTCAGCTGCTGCTCCAGAGCCATGCCTGCCTGCCTGCTGCTATGCTCCCCTGCCATCATGGTGATGGGCTTCTCCCCTTGGAGCCATAAACCTAAAATAAAACTATTTCTATTTTATAAAATTTTAGTGTGTAAGATATATTTATAAAAGTATTCATTTTAGCAGTTCTTTGAGGGGGGCAGGAAGAGTGTCCAATGCACTTTCTACATACAACCAGGTCCATTGGGAGTCTGTTTGTTCATTGATGTGCATCAATGCTGCAGAGTCTTTGTATCTGTGCTCCACAAGTATGAATATTTTCAGTTTTTCCTTGTTTATGTAAATATTATTCCATAATTGCAATAAATTTTGTCTCAGAAATATTAAAAAAAAGACTGAGACTATAATATTTTGTAAATTGATTCCATGCATGCCTTTCCATCAATATGCTACAAATTTTTACATTTCCTTACCAGTATAAAAGAGTTTACATAAGAGAAAGTATACTTGAGATAGGCATGACAGAATAACCATGGATGCTGGCTACAACATGGTTTTAACTATGCCTTAAATAGATGCAATCAAGCATGCTTGTTTTTCCTATTTTTTATTTTCCTAAATATTAGAAAAAAAATGATTATAGATACTGATTTTTGTTACTATCAGAGAGAAGTAACATACACATAAATATTTTATTAGGCTAAAGTATGGATCTATGCATTAAATATAAAACACTAGTATATTAAAAGCTAAATATTTCTACTCTTTTGACAAGTTAAGAACTCAGTTTTAGCTTGGAAACAGAAAAATGGACTTTCTTTAGGTCCTATTGACCAGCTCTTAATCTTTTTAACAAAATGCACAAACCAATGGCTATGTGAACAAAAGTTTATATGTCACGAATATCAAGGTCCTTGTCCAATATCAGATAAACTTTGGGGCCTCTAAAGAGTGTGAAGTGTGACAGTTGGGGTGTGTGACTAAACTAACTACTTACCCTTGGGGTAGAAGGCAAAAGAAAGAGAAGAAATTAAGGCCACACTTTGGAGGTCATGCCCCTGTGACTAAGAGAATTTTTATTAATCCCCACTAGTGGTATCAGCAAGAGTCCTAAACCTTTAAAACAGAAATCAGTGAAGATTCAACATAAAAATCAAAGAATCTAGGTTTTGGCATGTGTCAAAATTATTTTTCAAAGAAGGGAAAAGTTTCCCTCACATTCCTATGTCTCCTCTTTAGCCAATAATCAATGCAGGTTTGGTCAAATTAAAACATTTACAGACCAAGATGATATTCTATATTCATATTTTATTACTAATTTATCCTTTGGTATAAAATAACCATTCGTTGATTTGATTAGCCTAGAGATACAACAAACTTGTAAAGATGTAAATACTTAGGAAGCAGAAGTTTGTGTTTTTTGTCCAAATATCAATCAAAGTAATTAATTACTTTTACAGTTGTATATATAGTTGATAACTCTGGGAGTATTGTAGGCCTTTCACATGTAACGGGAGAGCACAAATCAGTACAATATAAAACTAATATCTTTCAACTGACTTGAATTGTCATTTGAAACATCTGCAGTTACAGAAAATTTCCTCTAAAATTATATTAGTTATATATTCTATGTTCTCTAAAATGTACTCAATTCACTTTATGCATTTCCAATATTCTCAAAATTGAGCTGATAATTCATTTGCCTCAATTGACATTTTAAAAGTCAATTACATTGTTTCTTTTTAATGTCTGTCTTGTAGAACTTGGAACAATGGATAATTCCCTCTTCTGAGAACCATTATCTGTGTCAATGATTTTTCTACTTGTAGATCAAGATAGACGTGTGTGTGTGTGTGTGTGTGTGTGTGTGTGTGTGTGTGTGTGTATGAATAGTGTCCTGCCAGTCCGTAAATAGTTTTCAATGTTTATTATTATGCAAATGCAATGTCTTACAGGGTACTATTTTTTTTATTGCTAGTTTAACAAGGTATTTAAAACCACTAGTGAAATTCATTACAAGAGAGCATTATCAGGAAAAGCAAATTATTTCCAAAAGTGAAAAGCCAAGTATGTGTCATTGCCAGTTTTATATTGTTCAATTAGAAATCCCAAATACAATTAATTAAAAATTCTGATACACTGAAGGATACATTTGTACTAGAGACATTTACTGTCTTGTATTCACAATGGAGATAAGGGAAATTCATTGAGATTCTTTATTCCTTAGTGATTTGGAGCTGTCACTTAAAGTTGGAATCATAAGCATCAGTGAGCTTGGATGCTCTTCCTTAAAAGAAGAAAGCCATGGAGATGGCTGTTGATACCAATATGATCAGGGCCAACTTTTTATGCTAGTAGAGTGGCTGTAATGAACAGTACACTTTCATCACCTACTGAATGTAAAGTGTATATTACATTTATACTGTTTAAGAAACTGGCATTTTAATGTTTCTAACCAGGACTTTACCTAGATTGTAATCATTCACCATTTTCAAATATTGTTATATTTGCTTTTAGTCATAACTTGCAAATTGTATTAAACTAGCTTAAACATATACACATATGTTTTATTTTTGTTATCTATAACACATGGTAATACAATAGGCCATAATTTTCTAATAACCAGATTTAGATTTGTGCTGGTAAATATTACTGTCATGGTAATCATTAATGTTAAAAAACATGAATCTGTGTCTCGTCAGAGTATTCACTACTTTTTCTACTTACTGGATGCACTCTCAGTCAGGATCCATGAGCAATCAACCTTAATGAGCATGGAACAAATAAAGAAAGACTGTTGAAATATTTACATGGTTGTCACACTGTAATCTAGTTTGTCCTGATACAAATGTATTGCTTAAGGAGATATGTACATGGTTCTCAAAAGAAAATTCTTTACAATGAAAGTTTTCTCATGTATCCCACTGCTGCTAAATTTATTATGTGTTTTCATGCCTTAAAGTGTTAAAAATCATTCCTGATTCATGGTACATGTTTGGTATTATACAAATGCATGTATAATTTACTCATAAAATATAAAACAAATAAGTAATATGAATGTTAGACATTGTTTTATAATATGGGATACATTCTTCCTAATATTTATTTCTATCGTTTTATAGTATATGCAATACTAATAGCCTATTAACTTCCAATATAAAACATGGCTTAGGGGGCTGTCTGTTTTTTTCTTCTGTTCCCTTTTTCTTCTTTCTAGTGTCCTTTTTACACTTCCCTCTCACCTACACTTCCTTTCCTCCCTTGCTCTCTACCTCCCTCCTTCCCTTCTTCCCTCCTTCCCTTCCTCCTCTCCCATCCCTTCCTTCATTGCTGGCTTCCTCAAATTAGATATGGTATTTTCTGTCCAGATGAAAGAACAGAAGATGAAACTGATGTTTAAACAGCATTTTTATATCTCTCCTGGAGCACACCTAAATGCTAACTGCTTCTATAATAATAGTCTTCCACTGTTATTATGGCTGCCATTTTGTGTATAAGTCAAGCTAAGGGAAACCATTACCTCAGCAGGTAACTGTACATCAGTGACAAACTTCAAAGTGGTTCAACTTGTCTATGCCCAAATAAGTGTGAATACCAAGATGTGATTTTGCAAAAAGTATGAGGTCATTCTTTGAGGCATACAGCAGCCATTGTGCTACCATAAATGCTTTTTTGTTCTCAGCAGAAAACTTGACTCTAAGTGCAAGCTCACTCAGGCAAACTCAAATGCGCATATTCCAATACACCAAAGCAATTTCTATGTCGCTAACACTGAAAAATCACTCCATTGCTATTTTCTAGAAGTGGCTTTGATAGTATATGCATAATGTCACTGTCATAAAGTTATACAATATACAACATTGCCCCATTCACAATAAGACATTAAGAATTTTCATGCTAATCATTTGTCATCTAAGGCATCCCATTGCCCAGTGTTCACTGTTTTAAAGCCTGTAATAGAAAACCATGTGGATGTTTTCGAATATGATCGAAAAGAAAATGGAGCTATAGCTCAGCATGATGGCTTTTATCTAGTCTCTTAATGTTTGAGTGTGAAGGATTACAAAAAGGATGAATGGGCATGTATTTATATGCAATCTTAGTTTTCCATCATATTGTGTTTCTAACCATGCTTGTAATTGACATTGTGATTTTATCTAGGTTTAATAATTTCAATGTCTGCAATGGCATCCAGTTCATTCTTGCTGGAGTATCAGGGCTGTGTGACTGCTGAAAGCCCAATATGTAGGAATATAAAAGGGCATAAACGATGAATGTAAAATATCCATAGAAATACGATGTAGAAGTAACCGTTCTTATTAAATAAGAAACACAGAGCCAATGCAGAGATGAAAGCCCAAGAGGTCAGATCTAATAGCTAAAAACCTTACCCTTCACTGCTGCTGCTGTCCTCTTCAGCCAAGAGAGCTACTTCCTGTGTGTTTGTCTTTATATAGACTTTCTGTTCTGCCTTGTCATTGGTTGTAAACCCAACCACATGACCTCCTCCTCACTGCCCATCTATACAGACCTCCAGGTCTTCTATGGTTGGTATTGAGATTAAAGGCGTGTGTCTCCATGCTGTCTATATCCTTGAACATACAGAGATCTGCCTAGCTCTGCCTCCCAAGTGCTGGGATTAAAAGCATGCACCACCGCCACCCAGCTTCTGCTATGGCTTGCTATTAGCTCTGACCTCCAGGCAAATTTATTTATTAACATTCAAATAAAATCACATTTCAGTACAAATAAAATATCACCATAATACTTATTGATTATTAGATTGCTTCTAATGTTGCAGAAAGCACATGCAAATATCAAAAGAATACATTAAGAATGGCTTCCTGTGTTGTGGCATGGATTACAACAGTAGCTCTGCTAAGTCATGCTGAATTTGAGGGAAGAAGTTTAGAATCCAAAAGAGAGGAGCAAAGAAAATTTGCAAGAGGGAAAACAATATGATTAAAATATATTATGTGAAAATTATAAACATGTTTTGAAATCCAAAATAATAATAAATATTAAAATTATGTCTACTAGGCTTTTTAGAAAGTTAGTTTTTCCTTCTCATTCGTTTCCCATATCATGTTTAACAAAATATAGCCTGGTCATCCTTTGCTTTGCATCTAATATTCACTTATGAGTGAGTACATACCATGTTTGTTTTTCTGGGTCTGGGTTACCTCACTCAGGATGATTTTTTGTAGTTCCACCCATTTGCCTACAAATTTCATGATGTCATTGTTTTTTACCTCTGCATAACAACCCATTGTGTAAATGTACCACATTTTCTTTATCTATTCTTTGTTTGAAGGGCATCTAGGTTGTTTCCAGGTTCTGGCTATTACAAATAATGCTGCTATGAATATAGTTGAGCAAATGTCCTTATGGTGTGGTTAAGCATCTTTTGGGTATATGCTGGTTCTTGAGGTAGACTGATTCCAAATTTTCTAAGAACCCCCCCTAATGATTTCCTGAGTAGCTGTACAAGTTTGCATTCCCACCAGCAGTGGAGGAGTATTCCCATTGCTCCACATCCTCTCCAGCATAAGCTGTCATCTGTGTTTTTTATCTTAGTCATTCTGACAGGCATAAGATTGTATCTGAGTTGTTTTGATTTGCATTTCCCTGATGGCTAAGGATGTTGAATATTTCCTTAAATGTCTTTCAGCCATTTGAGATTCTTCTGTTGAGAATTCTGTTTAGAGCTGTAGTCCACTTTTTAATTGGATTATTTGATATTTTACTGTCTAGTTTCTTGAGTCCTTTATATATTTTGGAGATCAGTCCTCTATCAGATGTGAGATAGATGAGGATCTTTTCACCTTCTGTAGGCTATCTACAGTTTCAGGAGGTCCCATTTATTAATTGTTGCTCTCAGTGTCTATGCTACTGGTGTTATACTTAGGAAGTAGTCTCCTGTGACAATGCATTCAAGATACTTCCCACTTTGTCTTCTATGAGGTTCAGTGTAACTGAATTTATGTTGAGGTCTTTGATCCATTTGGGCTTGAGTTTGTGCATGGTGAAAGATATGAATCTACTTTCATTCTTCTATATCCAGTTATGCTAGCACCATTTGTTGAAGATGCTTTCTTTTTTCCATTGCATAAGTTTGGCTTCTTTGTCAAAACTCAGATGTTCATAGGTGATAGATTAATGTCAGGGTCTTTAATTTGATTCCATTGATCAACATGTCTGTTTTTATGCCAATACCATGCTGTTTTTATTATTATAGCTCTATAGTAGAGCTTTGAACTCAGGGATGGTGATGCCTCTAGAAGTTCATTTATCCAGGCTACAATCCACAACCCCAGAGAAGGTAGATAAAGAGGAAGACACTAAGAGGGACACACATGGATCGCCTCAGGAAGGGGAAAGGGTTAAGATCTCCTCGGTAAATTGGGAAGGGGAATAGAGGGGAGGGGATTGGAGGTAGGAACACATGGGAACATGGGGGAAAAGGGGGAGGGAAAGCAATGAAAGATATCTTGACAGAGTGTACCATTAAGGGGATGGGGAGAAATCTGCAACTAGGGAAAACCTCAGGAACTCACAAAATTGTCCCCAACTAAGACTCATAGCAATAGTGAAGAGGGTGCTTGAACTAGCCTTCCCCTGCACTCAGATTGTTGTTTACCCTAATTGTCATCATAGAACCCACATCCAGTGTGTGGTGATATTGTGTTCCCCAAAATATTGTGCACCCTAATAAACTTTTCTGGGGTCAGAGAACAGAACAGCCACTAGATACAGAGGCCAGAAAATGGTGGCACACACGCCTTAAATCCTAGCATTCTGAAGGCAGAGATTCATGCGATCTCTGTGAGTTCAAAGCTACACTGGAAACAGCCAAGCACGGTAACTCATGCCTTTAATCCCAGGAAGTGATGGCAGCAAGCAGAAAGGTATATAAGGCGTGAAAACCAGGAACTAGAACTGGTTAAACTTTTAGGCTTTTAGCAGCAGTTCAGCTGAGATCCATTTGGATGAGGACTCAAAGGCTTCCAGTCTGAGGAAACAGGATCAACTGAGGAACTGGCAAGGCAAGGTAGCTGTGGCTTGTTCTGTTTCTCTGATCATCCAGCATTCACCCTAATACCTGGCTCAGCTTTGTTTTTATTAATAATACCTTTTAAGATTCGTGCTAAACCAGTGACTGATCTAAGCAGATACAGAGACCCACAGCCAAGCACTTGGCCAAGATCCTGAAGTTCAGTTGAAGAGAGAGAGGAAGGTTTATAAGAGCAAGAGGGGTGTCAGAATCATGATGGGAAAAACACAGAAATAGCTGACCCAATACTCTCGACTGACAGCTGGCGAGCCTACATGGGACTGAACTGGGCCCTCTGAATGTGGGTGAAAGTTGCATGGGTTGATGTGTTTGTGGGTCCCCTGGCAATGGGATCAGGTTTTAAGCCAAGTACAGGAACTGGCTTTTTAGAGCCCATTCACTATGGTGGGATGCCTTACTCAGTCTTGATGCAGGAGGCAGGGCTGGGGGGAGGTAGAGGCTAGGTCCTGCCCTAACGTGGTATGCCAGCCTGTGTTGACCACTCAGGGGAGGCTTTACCCTCTGTGAGTAGGGAATGGGGGTGGTATGGGGGGTAGGTGGGTGGGAGCGGGAGAAGAGGAAGGAGGAGGAACAAGGGTTAGTATGTAAGAGGAAAGAAAAAATTTAAATAAAAAATTATAAAAAGGAATCAATAAAAACTGTAGCAATTCCTGAGAAAAGAAAAGAAACTGTGGGTAAATTTTGCTAATCTCTTCCATTCTAATTCTAACATTCAGGACACTAATCTCACATTTCTTCAATAAGTTTGTGTATGGCCAAGAGTTTCTAATATTCAACATTATAATTCAATCAAGTTTTTCTCATATTAATTTATATGTAAAAGCTACCATTCCCATAAAAGATATGATGCAAATTAAAAACATTACTGAAAATTCTGTTGGTATGTTCATTGTCTACTATATTCAGCTACTAGTTTCTTTATTAGTCTAACAACAATATTTTAGAATATTTCTATACCAACTTGTGGAAAGCATTAAAATGTTTCAGGGAAAAGTGACTTTCAAAATAGAAATCTAATTTGCTACTCAGTGATTTATATTCTAATGGTTAGATATATTAAAAACACATATGAGTATATGGATAAAGGTTATGCACATGACTATTTCTGTAACTTAGTGATTTCCCAATAAGAAAGGAAAGAAAAAAATATTAATAAGTAGTAATTATGTTTCTGAAAGACTAAAATGAGCATCCTGTATTTATTACTTTTCTACTCTCCTGTTGCATTTTGCCAATTAGATGCAGAAGGTCACAGGAAGATGCAAGTCACATTTGTAGGAGCAATCAAATCATGCTTAAATGCTTCCGTGGTCTTATCATTCTTTATGGAGACCTCTGCTAACCCAGCTTCAGTTAGGAGACAAACTGGCTACTTTTTCTCATGTGCTGCTTCCCCTCAGTCAGGCAGTCTGGGATATGAAGATTCAGGATGTGATTCATTGGGAAACCCTTTGCCTTTTAAGTCAAATGTCTTGGTTACACGATGGTGGCAAGGGATATTGTGTACAAGATTACACAATGAAGAACGAGCTCAAATATTCTGAAATCATTAACACAAGAATAAGCTAGATCCATTTTAAGCAATGTAGCTCTCTATGCATTTACAAAGAATAGCATTAGAGTGGTTATGATTTCTTATTTCTTGAAAAAAAAGAGTATGTGTTTATGGGGTTTTATTTCTGTCACATATTTTATAGGGGTGAAGAGAATAAAATAGGAGTATAAGAAAATGTCTTAATGCTGGAGAGGTGCTTTCCAGGCAGGAATGAGTGTGATAACCTGAGTAAAAGATTGGCTGATGACACAGAAATATATCCCAAGGGCTATGGGACAAAGACAGGCAGATTCCTAGAGTTTAGTGCCCATCTTGCCCACACAAATTAGTGAGCTCCAGGTTGGTGAGAAACACTGTCCCAAAAATGAGGCAGGCTGCAATAGAGGAAGACTTCTAGCATTGACTGCTAACCTACACACGCACACACACACACACACACACACACACACACACACACACACACTACACACACACACACACACACATACACACACACACACAAATGCATACACCACACACACACACACACACATACACACACACACACACACACACACACACACAAATGCATGCACCACACACACACACACACACACACACACACACACACACACACACACAAAGAATCAGAATAAAGAGGTATGGTTTATGTAGTGTGAATATTCTCTCCAAAAGTTTATGGGTTAAAATGTAATCATATGGTGAAGAATTGACAGTTGAAAATTAACAAAAATGAATTTAAGTAGAACGTGTTTAAGGTGTGGTTAGGATTAGGTAAAGCAATAAGTTACAGTTCACTAAACTTAATTCAGAGGATTTTAGAGCAGGGACCAGAGGACACACACAAACAACACACACACACACACACACACACACACACACAAACAACACACACACACACTTTTGCACACACAAGCTTAGGAAGGCAAAAACATACACAGCTTTACCCTCTAAACCACATGCACACACATTATAACAAATATACACAGATTCATGCATGCTCATACACTTGAACACAGAAATGCACAAATGTCATGCACATACCAAAAAAGAGTGCACATGCATACATACGCATCTGTGCACATAATGTACATGTGTACACACACACTAACATTGCTCACACTCAGATTGATTTATCTCAAGACATGTCAACATAGCCAAGCAAAACATACTAAAATGCTGTACTGTTTAGAAACTAATGCTACCTGGAGACACTGAAATATTGAATACTAAGAATAATTTTCCACAATGATTAAAAATACAGTTTAGATATTGACCTACTGTTTAATTATCTTAGATTAAATTTTGAAGAAATTTCTGCCTGTGTTTCTTGTTGACAATTGTAAAATTACAAGCATCCACTTAATGGTGATAATGGTGGTTGAAATACATCATAAATAGATTGTACTAACTGGAATCTGGATCTGAGGACTTAAGTGACAGCACCGTTATAACTTCTCTCACACAGACTTTATTTTCAAGCAGTTCATTTGCCTGCCATTTCAACACAAGGCTCAGTACTGATGAGTGTATTGTACTTTATATTTTATTACTTGTAAAACTCTTACAGACACTAATTTTAAAATGAATCCAAGCTTAATTTCACAAAAATCAGGTTTTCTAACATATATTTTTTCTTTTTTTAAATTGGCAGCTTAATACAGCCCTAGATGAAGAAAATAAGCAGTAGCCATTCCCGTGGGAAGCCAAAAGATACATATCTGTAACAAGTGATGATTTGGCTTTAATATCATTTTCCAGCAGCTAGCAACTTAATGTCAAATGGGAAGACTTAAGACCATGTACTGGGAAGCTCAGACTACCTTTTGACACATAGTTTTCTAATTGGCTTACATCCAACAACCTTATCCAGCAGGCATGCATGTTTAGTTACCTCCAGGTAGATTTTACAACTAATTTACCTTTAATGGTTCACTGGAAAGCCAAAGTGCTTAAAATGCAACACTCTACAGATCCTGGTGAATGATTGATAGTATTTGCTATGAAAAATGTTCAGGCTAAAATTACAGAGGTAGTTCACTATGGTATATAAGTTTTAAGTTTTCAATCATTTTTTAATATTTTTTCTTGTTACAGAAACAATTATTTGAAAGTAATACCAGATTCAAAATACTTCTATTACTCTCATGGTAATGCATTACATTTTCTCAAAATTATTTTTAGGATTAGAATAAAAAAAATTTAGGTAATTTCATGGTTTTAAAACAGAGTGCATAAAATGGGAGGGAAAAATGTTGGTGGGGCTATAGGAAGAGTTGGAGGGTATAGGGTGTGTTTGACGAAAATGCATTATTTTCGTATAAATAACTTATGGTTAGATTTTAAAATATCCTCAGCTTAAAATAAACTGTAGGATGTGCATAAATTTTCTGGTAGAGCATTTTACTTAGCTTACACTTCATCAGATGCCTTGATTCCCTTGTAGTTTCTTACTGCTTATCAAAGTAATTACATCTGTCATTTTTCTCTCTTAGAGAAAATTTGCTGAGAATGTTTTTAAGTGTCTTACAATTTAGAAGATAACTTAATAAATAATAATAATAATAATAATAATAAAGAAGAAGAAAGAAGATAAATGATTATAAACATGAAAGATAGCTATGATTCCTAAAGGCACCACTTGAGTTTTTTGTGAAACTTGCTTGCATTTTTATTATGAACACATTATCACAGCTATTAAGGGAGTAAAGCTACACAGAAGGCTGATGCAGGAGGATTGGAAATCAATGACTTGTTTGGCAAGAGAATGAGTTTAAGGATATCTGGGCAATTTAACGACAACATGCATCAAATAATACATAACACACACACACACACACACACACACACACACACACACACACACAAAAACAGGATATATGGAAGGATGCTTCCTTAGGATAATTAAGGCTCAATGTTCAAACCTTAGCACTAAGAGTCAAATCAATATAAAATAGCATTTATAGTGTAAGTAGAATCTGTTAGAGAACAGACAATTGACATTGGCAAATATTTATATTGCATTTCTGTGGTCAAGTTGTTTTTTATGCTGAATATGAACATGAGAATTTTCATTCCTCAATCTAAGTGATTTATCTATATGACAATGCTTCTCAAAGCTTACTTCTAGAATCCATATCAAAATTTTCACTCAGATATTAGTTATATATACAATGCCATCAAGTTAGTATCATTAACCTGAATGTTATACAGTCCTATAGCTGATGACAGTGTATGTTAAAGCTTGGAATTACTGTTTGATATGATACCTTTATAGATCATTGCATTTTATATGAAGTATACATTTGTATAAATTAAATTATGCAAGTTTTTAAACACATGTGTAGCAGGAAACTTAAAAGTTCTTGTTAATAAACAATCAAACCTGAGCCAGGTATTGGGTTGAACACTGGGAGATCAGAGAGACAGAACAAGCCACAACTAACCTCACCTGGCCAACTTCTCAGCTGGTCTTGTTTCCTCAGACTGGAAGCTTCTGTGTCCTCATCCCAATGGCTCTCAGCTGAACTGCTGCTCGAAATCCTGAATGCTTAACCAGCCAAATGCTTCTAGTTCCTAGTATTCATGCCTTATATATCTTTCTGCCTTCTACCATCACTCCCTGAGATTAAAGACTCACTCCCTGGGATTAAAGGCATGTGTCACCATGCCTGGCTCTTTCCATTGTGGCCTTGAACTCACAGAGATCCCAGATGGATTTCTCCCTCTGGAATGCTAGGATTAAAGGCGTGAGTGCTACCATTTTCTAGCCTCTGTATCTAGTGGCTGTCTGTTCTGTGACCCCAGATAAGTTTATTAGGATGCACAATATTTTGGGGAACACAGTACCACCACACACATGGGCTTTCTTTGTTGTTTTACACCATCTAGATGGGAAGTTTTCTGGAAGCAAGGACTTGTGTTGTTACTCTTCAAATTTCCCAAAGACCTGCATAGTGAGCATCACATGCTATTCAATATTAGTTCTACTGAATACCACCTTGCTTTGTGACTTGATTTCAAAAGATCAGAAATTTAACAAATGCACAAATATTAAGTAGTAATATAAATACTAAAATCTAATGCTAAGGAGAAATAGTTTGTTTTTTAAGCATGTCTTACCATTGTTTGTCATTAATCTGTTCAAATTAAGTGATTTTACAATTTTTATTAAAAGGCATTTTAAGTATTTGTCATAATTCATTGTCACAATTCCAATAAACTATATATGTGTAGTTTCCTTTACACAACAAACCAGTAAGTTACAAAGTGCATGAAGCATTAGAAGTGTCATCCAAGAAAGGCTCCTGTATTGAGTTAAAACATATTAACTAACAGAATCTGTATTCAGAGGTGAGTCTTTCGGGTTGTGATTGGACTATGAGGGCTCTGAATTCATGAATGAATTAATTCACATTTTTGTGAATTATTGTTTTTTCCCCTGTGTGTGAGTGTGTGTGTGTGTGTGTGTGTGTGTGTGTGTGTGTGTGACTCTGTGAGTATATGTTCAAATGTGTGGATGCTTGTGCCTGTTTGCATCGCAGAGGCCAGAAGAGGGTGTCAAGTATTGTCTTCCATCACTCTTTGACTATTTAATTGAACTAGTCTTTCACTCACCCTGGGACGTGTGTTTACTTGACTAGGCTTGAAGCCAGCAAGCTCCAGGGGTCCTCCTGTGTCTCCTTAGCTAGGAGCTGGGATTGGCCACACTTGAGTACATACCTGACTCGATTGCTGGGTGCTGGTATCTGAACTCCAATTCTTAAGAGTGAAATACAAAAACTCTGAACCACTGAGACATTTCTACAGGCTCCGCTTTAAAGTTTGATATTATTGGAAGGTCATGGTAATGTTAGGAAATAGAATTGGAAGTCATAGTTTGGAATACTGAGGGTCCATGCCTTTGAAGGGTATTTCTCATCCCATGCCTGCTTCTTGGTCTCTCTCTCCCTTTTCCTACCAGCTTTCTTCGTTGAATAACACTAAACTCTTCCTCCATGATGTATTGTCTTACCACAGGCTCAGAGAATACCATAAATGAATCTACCTTGAGCCCAAGACCCTGATTATGAACTAAAATAAATATTTTCTCCTTTTAAATGTTTCTGTCAACTGTCTGTTATAGCAAAACGGGTTACCCAGATATGGGGCCATTACTATGGCCATTTGTGTTGTATTTACCATGGCGAGAATGGACCACAAACATAAAATGAAGCCCATTTCAATTGGTAGGGGGTAAAGGAAAGGGGGTGCACGGGCCTGTCTGGAAGAGAGAGTGGGACAGGAGGGTCTGTTTTCAAGGGGAGCTCAGTGTATGCGCATAGATTACTTGGCTACGTGTGGATTATATAAAACATAAGGCCCTGGGTGACTTAGCATTTTGCCTGAATGCTGATGATGCATGTGTAGCTGTGGGACCCCGAAGCATCTGGAGGATGCTGGAAATGCTAACAATTTGACCATTCTTTGCCTGAATATTTGGAATTGGTTGACAGGAAAAATTTAGAAAACTTTGGAGACTGGAAAGATGGCTGAGTGTGAGAGACTCAGGTCTTAGCAGAATTTCAGGCATAGCAAAGCGGCCTGAGCAGGAAGCCCTGGACTCCTGACCTCCTGACTGCCTTTGACCTTTTGCCCTAGCTACACAGAGAACCATGAGCTCTTCACCCCACAGGGAAGGCCCAATCAGAGGTAGTGACTGCCTCTGACCTTTTGTCTTAGCTAACACTCCACCCCATAGGGAAGGGCCTTTCACAAGCCAAGAACACCTCATCCCACCAGGGAGGGCCAATCAGAAGTGGACAAACAACTCCAGGTGCTGAGGCTACAATGTTGCATTGCAATTCCCTAGACCCAAGACAGCCAATCAACTCAGTCCAGGTATTCCTAACCAGGGCTTGAGCCAATTCTAGCACTGTAACTGGGCAGTCTTGGAATTCCCTAAGTCCCCCATCCCAGTCCCCGTCCCCGTGCCACCCACGCCCATCTCCTCATCTAGCCACCATAAAATCCCTTGCCCTGTGCTGCTTAAGGTCTCTCCTGTTCTGCTGCTGCTCAGTTAGGTGGAGAGGCCAGTTAACCCGTTTTAAAGACTTGTTTTTACATCGGATTCTGTCTCTTGGTGATCTTTTGGGGATCTGAACTTTGGGTACAACAGAGTGGTTAAATGCACATACTGCTCTTTCAGAGCACTTGGATTTGCTTCCTAGTTCCCACATGGGGAGGTTCACAACTGACTGTCATCCCAGCTCTATACGACTACAACACCTCTGGCTTCTATAGAGACCCTCACTCATGTGCACACACTCACACATACACAGATATATACACATTTAATTAAAAATAAGTCTTGTAAAAACAAAAGCGTTGAGGAGTCTAGAGAAATCTTGGAAGAATACTGGAATACTCGGTGGGTGATTGGACTAAGAGTTCAACAAACTGAATGTTGGCAGGAAAGTGTATCTAAACAAGCTTTAGAGGGTTCGGGTAGAACTGGGGGGGTCTATTCCAACAGAAATCTTTCTTGCTACATTCTAGCAATGAATTTCTCTCCACCTCCACCATTTCCTTAGACTTTAGGCGAGGCTACTTTTAAAGTACTGGGCTAATTTATTAGGTGACAATTTAAGGCAGTCCTAGCATTCAAGTTATAGCATAGATACTGCTGGTACCTTTAGCCAAGCTTTCAGTGAGAGTCGAGAGCAAACTCAGGTAGAAAATATTTCAAAATCTTGCAGTTTTATCAGAATAATATATATAAAGAAAGGTATCACTGGTAAAGAAACATAGGGCATTTAAAATGTATTAAGTAGTTTTAATACAAACAGTCAGAATGTAAGGTTTTCATTCATTTGAAAAATAATACTTTTAGACAAAATCCCTTGCTTTGCTGCCTCTCACAGGTCCATCTACAAAAGTACTTTCCCCCTGTTAAACCATTCAGGAACTAAGAGGCTACTGGACCTCCTAGAGCAATGGTACAGAGGATAAACTACAATCAGAAGTATATATTTGATACTTATTTTTAAGTATACAGATTGTAGCTAGAGTTTTCCTGCCTGGCCCACAGTCAGGACAAAGCTCTGTCACCCGCCTGTCCCACAGCCGCTCAGACCCAACCAAGTAAACACAGAGACTTATATTGCTTACAGACTGTATGGCCGTGGCAGGCTTCTTGCCAACTGTTCTTACATCTTAAATTAATCCATTTCCATAATCTATACCTTGCCACGTGGCTTGTGGCTTACTGGCATCTTCACATGCTGCTAGTCATGGCGGTGGCTGGCAGTGTCTCTTTCTGCCTTCCTGTTCTTTCTTTTCTCCTCTCTGTTAGTACCGCCTATACTTCCTGCCTAGCCACTGGCCAATCAGTGTTTTATTTATTGACCAATCAGAGCAACACATTTGCCATACAGACCATCCCACAGCATACAGATTGCAAAAATACTGGTTAATCAAGGATCAAGGTTTTCATATAGATTTCCAACCTTGTTGGATCAGAATCCCAGTACACAGCCACTGACAGTGTGCTTTTGTCAAGGATTGAAAGTGAAGTCAAAGATGCAATGGAAACCTCAAGAAATTCAATGGATAAAATAGTCACATACATATTAAATAAAGTTATAGGTAGTAAATGGAAGTAGCCTGATAAAGGCCACATAAACTATAACCAACATGGCTATTTGAGTGGGAATTCCTGAGTAGTTGGCTATCATATCAAGACACAGTGTGCTCCCTCTCCTGACACTCCACATGGGTCTGTAGGATTTAATGAATACCTTCTGGGCTTTGGACTTGAATCCAATACTTTACATTTCTCCTATGCTTCCTTACAGAATAGGGGTATTTATTCTTTTGCCATTATATCTTGGAATTATGCAATTTTATTTTTTATTTTACACACTTTCATATTAAGAGTTTGCCTTGAGTTTTAGAAGAAACTAGATTTGAACTTTTGATAATATTAGAACTGTTGAGACTATGGGGACTTATGCAAATAGACAAATGTATTTTGCATTATTAAATAGACATGGTGCTTTTGCAGTCAGGAGAACCATGTTTTGACTTATGTATGAAGTTTTCCTCCACCAAAGGGGTATATATCAGTCTTTCCTGTAAACAGTGATCAGAGGTAAACAGTTTTAGGCCATGACTGGATCATGAGAGCACAGTTTAATTCATCAGTGGATTCATCCATGTGGTTACACCATTGGTTCCTTTCTATTACTTTCTCTGGGTCTGCTTTCTGGCCACCACGACGAACAGTGCTTTCCACCACAGCCTTTCTCAGTGATGGGCTGTCTTAACATAGGCCCATAAATGTGGAATCATTTTAACATAGGCTGAAACCGCTGCCACAATGAACCAAAACCATCCCTTTACCCTTAAATTTGTATTGTTGGGAGTTTTGCCATAATAGTGAAAAGTCTGACTGAAATACCATATAGACATTATTTTATTGTGTACTCATTTTTGAAGTATTTTCATGCCCATTATCATAATGGATCAAGTTATGGGGACAAAACATCTTAAACATTTTATAATATGAGAAGTTGTTTGGAAGAAAAAGGAAATTATCAAAACAGGAAGATTATTGTTTTAAAGTCTACTTCTTACACAAATTACATGAATTTCACTCTTTAACTTAATTAAAAAGCATGTAAGAATAATTTTGAAATTCTTTTCTCAGATCCCCTGTTCCTTTTTGCATGTCCATTTTTTCCTAGTTTTGATAATAGTGTTTAAGGAAGAGTTTAGGCAATTTTTTACATGCATAAAAATAAGAGGAATTACCTTAACTTTCTACTGAAAGATTTACCAGACTCTGATAACAAATGGCTATTGTCTGCTATTTCCTCTAAAGCATTTACAGGTTAAAAGAATAGTCAGTTCAATATTAAGTGAAGTTATTTATAAGATATGACATCTGTTTTACTCTTTCAAGCTAAGGACTAAGCAGCTATAGAGGTGCATAGCTCATATGTAAGCCCTCAAATAACTATAACTTATAAATGGAGGTATAACTTAGTAGTAAAGCATTTACATCATAAATGCATGGCCTCTTAGCTGATCTCAGCACTGAAAAACATACATTGAACAGAAAAATATGCTTTAATTGCTAAATTCTAAATTACTTGAAAAGACTGAGTTATTTCTAAATGCGGTTGTATATTCCTTCCTATAGCTTCACCCTTGGCTTAACCGCAGGTACCTACAACTAGACATAGACCTTCCTATCACTTCAGAGTTTATATAGCTTCCCTCTGGCCAGCAGTTAGATTTTGAATCACAACAGTGTTGCTAGTATTCTAGAAAGGAACATAAAGACCCTGGAAACAGGTTTAGAGTGACTGATTGTGGATTGATGGTACAAAGCTAAGTAGTGTGGTCTGTATGGAAATGTGTAGCTTCCCAAGAATCTCAGTGGGTCCTATGTGCCTTCCTTCAAATGGAAGCACACAGTAGAAGAACACTAAAACCATTCCTCTTACATGCATGACAAATTGGTCATGATTTTCATTTGTCTGGCTTCAAGAGTGAGAGTGTACAACATACACATTGGAGAGATTTAAAGGTGGTGCATTCTATTTGTCTTTGCTTGATTCCTTGAACTTTCTCATGATTTCACATTTTTTTTTGATCAAAGGCTTTCAAATTCTTCCCCACAGCATTTCCCAAGGTGGACTGAGATCTGCCCTCTAATCACTGTCTATATCTTTTCCGTTCATTTCTTTTCTTATTCTAATTGTGTGATTATAGGAAAGAAATCAGGTTGCCAGGGTAACAGGAATGGCGAATGGGTACAGCTGCCATCACAGCAAACTTCTCTTCAGTAAACCCCAGGAAACTGGCATATTAGAACAACTCATCATTAAATGAATCATTTTGCCCACCTCTGTCTTTGTTCTGGTATCCTTCCTCCAAACCTAGAATAATTGTGTTAGTGACTTTTCCTTGAACTTACATTTGTTTCCTTTATTTAACATACTTCTCCTTGGTTCAATACACTTCCTCATCTGTTCACTATGCACATTCAACATTTTGCCAAATAGTAGTACTGGCACCTCCTTGAAACTTGCTGAGACAGAAGACCTTGTTGTCTTGGTAACATTACAAGCTGGCCTTGCATTGCAACCTCAGTGGCAGCCTGAGCTGGATTATTCCTTTGCCCGAGAGGATGGGTTAAGCTGCCCAGAACGGGCAATAGCAGTAAAACAGAAAGCCAAAATAGAGCTACGCTCAGAACCATTTTCCATTTTCATATCCTTCTCTGTACTCTTCTTTAACTGTATCTCTATTGCAAAATAATTTTATTAAAGTGAAAGAACAATTTTAGCCACTATAAGCCATTCACTGAGGAAATGAGAAATATTAAATGGTTGCTTTCTTACAGACAAACAAAATGAGTAAATATGAAGATGGTTTGCATATAGTGAGTGTTTCCCTTATCTTAAAGACCTGAACCTCTTCTTATCTGATTTATTAACTTTTCATTGATGTGTTGAATCACATATGTTTACCATGTATACAAAAACACTGATTTTTTTTTTCCCATTTTACCTGGGATTTATGCTTTACTCAGAAATAAATCCTGATGTCCTAACAGCTCTGTTCTTCAACTTTCCTTAGTAATGACACCTAAGATCATGTCTCTCACACCCGTGGTAGGTAAATTGCAAACAGGTGTCTTTTTCACGACACTCTTATAACCTGACACTTTCCAAGAAGTACCATGGTTATTTCCACCTCATTTCGAGGGAAACAATTTCCAACCTTCTAACCAGTAATTTTTCTCTGGTGCTGAATCCTCATACATTTTCTCGCTGCAAGGAAAAAGGAATAGATACTGAGTTCAGAAACTGCCCTCTTAGCTGAGATGTTTACAAATCGTAAAGGGTGCCAGTGCAAAACAGAACCCAGAAGAGTGGTAAAAATGCTGGAAAAGAAGAAGAAACAAAACAGATGAACAGAGAAGCAAACAAATACGTATCCAGGAAGTAAAGCTGTAGAGCAACGGATGCAGAAATAAGCCCTGCCGCAGGAAAGTAGTCAAAATCGCATGTCCTGCATTTTAGTCCTGCTGGTTTAATGATTAAACATTCAGCATCTCCTAGATATCCTGTTAACAGTTAAGTAGTTCAAGATTTTGTTACTGATTCCTAAAATTTGAAGTCTTATTTCAATACAATGGATGCTCAGTCTTGTGTATTAAAATCATAAATCCAAAACTCAGCCTACACGAAAGTTATTCCTTTAATCAGGCAGGCTCAGATGCTGGCAGAAGCCTAGTGGCATGACGTCACACAGACAGTTCTAACAAAACGGGCTGTTTTGGGGTTGGCTGAAATGCTGAACAAATCCATCCTGTGGGTAGGACCTGCTCACAGTTGTTATATGAATTTTGGCTACCTCTCCTCATGCCACTGATCTGTTGTCAATTTTCAGCAGTCTGTCCTCTTCTTCCTAACAGTTTCTATGGAGCATGATGAGAGAAGCTATAGTGATATAGGAAAGAGAGAATAAGTGATGTATTGTGGGTACCTTACAATTGCAGGTGCTAATAGAGTAGCTGCTGAGTCTGATGAGAAGCCTGGAGCTGTTGTTATAGGTCAGTCTGACAGGTCAGTCTAACACTTCAAAAGGAAACACAAACATGGACGAGAATAAAGACTAAGTGAACAATTCCAGGACAAACTCCAACCCACATAACAATCTCATTTTCTTCAAATTTTTGTTATTAGTAACTTCCATAAGGAAGAATGTGGCACTCTGCCCAGGAGCTGAACACAAACTTGGCCATGAAAATTAGAGTATCCAGAAAAGATCTGGAGAGATGTAGAGGAATTAGTGGCTGGCGCTATATGATGGCAATATGCTGATTATATGAGCCACCAAACAGGCTACTATGGTGTACATTGCCTGATCCCTTTACCAACTTTCAGAGCTTAAAGTTTAAACTTTATTTATACATACCATATGCCTTATGAACTCCTGTGTCTAACAAACCCTGAAATCGTACCATGGAAATAATCAAGGAAAGAAAGCTATCCTCTCACTAAGGGGAAATAGTACAGGTTCACTACTACTCATGTCTCACACTTTTCTCAAATATAGATAGATATGTCAGAACAACTTCATCTTGCCTCTGAAGACTTAACCAGACTTTAAAAAAAATTTATTCGACAAGAATATGTATGTATATATACCTTTCTACTGCTCCTTTCCTCTTTGACTCTCCTCCTTCCCATACTTCTTACCATAAATCAGGTCTTTGTGAAACATCCATACATTGAAAGAAAATGTAGAAAGAGGTTCAATACTTACTCTTTTCCTTGGTACTGGTCACTGCACCCACCCATCTTCATGTAATAGATCTCACACTTTCTGAAAGACTTCAGTAAAGTCTGCATGTTAGACTTGAGAGAAAGTGCTTGCTTTTTGCCTTGGTCCTGGAGCTAGGAATGGGGATGTTGGACACTGCCTAGCATTTTCTGAGGAAATATGTCCAGATGTTTGTCTCTAAACAATCCTGACCTCAGTCAGGTAAGTGAAAAATTTTAGAGTGACACAGTGTTTGCCACTAGCTTTGAGGTTTGACTTAACTATTCTTGGATATGTAACGATAACCTCCATTTTAACTTCTTATTTAAGGAAAAACAATTTGTAGTTTAATAGGTAGTCTGTTTTCTTCCACTGAGAATCAAATAAATACCTATATAAGTCCAGAGGCAATCAGTTTTGATGACTGGTGCTTGACCAGGTCTTGCACATGGTGCCACAACTACTTTTAATTAATATGTGCAACTGTCCTGCTGTATCTAGAATACCCAGATTTCTTGTTGTCATCCACTGCCTGGATTTTAAGCTCTTTCTGCCCCATATTCTGCAATAATCACTGAGCCAGTAGAGGAAGAAGTGAAACATATTCATATATATATATATATATATATATATATATATATATATTCCCTTTCAGACTGAACATTCTGCAGTCTCTTAATATCTGCATCTTTGCCAGTTGTGGGTCTCTGTGTGAGTCACTCTCTATTGTAAACAGAAGCTCCACAGATGATAGTTGATATGTATTGATATATGGGAATAATGATGTCATTAGGAGTCAGATTAAATCTATGCCTATTTAGCAAAATAATCATAGTAGATTCTACCTTAAGGCATATTACTTATTTTGCTGTACAGTCTTGTTCTAGTAACGGTGCCAAGAATAGGTTTCTTCCTGTGGAATGGGACTTAAATCCAATCAGAAAGTGATTGGTTACTCCATGGTGTTCATACCACTACCATACCAGTGAACATTTCTTGCCAGATCAGTCATTATCATAGCTCACAACGGTCACATCTGGGTAGTAGATGGGTGATTATTAAGGCAACTCCATGTAATTAAAAGGGAGGTTTATTTTGTGGGGTAACTTACAAGTGAAGGGATAGGTTACAGGTCTGGGAAAGGTGTAGCGCAGTCCAGTGGTGTTCTCTGGAGAACTCTGCTCTGTCCACCTCCAACATCCAGGATCCAGGAACCAAGAGTGCTGGCCCATCCTGATCTCAGGTTTTCAGGGGTCCTCTCTCGGCTCTGCCTTGTAGGTGTAACAGTTACCAAAGCCTCAAAGGGGGTGGTACTTCCAGGTCAAAACTGGAATGGCTACCAACTACAGCATATATTTTCAAACTTTAAAACAGTCTGAAAAATTGACTCCAGGAGACATGTCAAACTAACAGGATAGTATACAAGACAATGTAGACAAGGGGCATTCAAGCATGATGATTAAAGGCAACAGATGCAAATGGGTAAGTATTAGACTATTGTGCTGACTAGTTTTATGTCAACCTGACAGAGCTAGAGCTAGAGTTATTTTGGAAGAGGGATTTCCATTTGAGAAAATACTTATACCAGAGTGGACTGTGGGCAAGTCTGTATTGCATTTTGTTGAATGATAATTGAAGTGGGAAGGGGCAATGCAGTTGATACCATACCTGTGTGCTACGAGAAAACAGAGTGAATGATCCGTGATTGAGCAAGACAGTAAGCACCAAACCTCCAGGGCCTCTGCTTCAGCTCCTGCTTCTGTGTTCCTGCCCTGGCTTCTTTCAATGATGGACAGTGATGTAAAACTAAGCAAAATAAACCCTTTCTTCCCAAGTTGACTTGGGTCGTGGTGTTTTATTACCATAGAAACACAATCTGAGATGGACTATAACTGGAAATTAACTATATGCCATCATGGCATATAAAATATAATATTATAATTTAAAAGTTTTTAAAATATAGGCTAGAAAAATAAATACAATCCAACAACTTCGTATTGGTGAAATTATTAAGGCCACTCCACGTAGTTAAAAGGAGATTTATTTAATGGCGTAACTTACAAATTAAGGGATAGGTAGGTCGCGGGGTCTGGGGAAGGTGTATCGCAGTCCAGCGGTGTTCTCTGGAGCTCTGCTTGGTCCACCTCTCCAGTCCAGGGTCCCGCAACAGAGAGTGCGCCCGCCGATCCAGATCTCGGGTCCCCAGGCGCCTCCTTTCGCCCCGCCTTGTAGGCGTGACAGTTGCCGAAGTCTCAATGGGGGTTGGAACTTCCAGATCAAAGCTGGAATGGCTACCCACTACAACTTCGATATAATGTCCAAGAGGAATTTCAAGAAGACTGAAGTAACAACTCAGAACTTATGTTCCCTTGACAGAAAGTGATCAACAAGGAGACAAGAAAAGCCAGGAGGTTTTATGAATTAATTCCTCAATCATTGCATAAATTCTTTTGTTTATCTTTCTAAAATAAATAAATTGTTCTCTCATAAAATATATCCCAACCACAGTTTCCTTCCCTCCACTCCTCCCCTTTATCCCCCATCTCCTCTCTCCCTCAAGATCCATTCCTACTTCATTTCCTCTTTAGAAAAGAGCAGACACCCAAGAGACAACAGCCAGACAGGACAAAGGAAGATACAATAAGATAAGGTAAAAGCCCTCATATTGGGGCTGGACAAGAAAACCCAATAGAAGGAAAAGGCCTCAATAATAGGCAAAAGATTTGGTGAAACACTGTTAGGAGTCCCACAAAAACACTAAGCTAAGAGCCATAACATATACACAAAGGACCTTGTGTAGACCCTTTTGGACATCATGTTTGCTGCTTCAGTCTCTGTGAGACCACGTGAGCCCATGTGAGCCCTGCTTATTTGATTCAGTGGACTAGGTTCTCTTGGTGTCTTCCATCCCCTCTGACTTCTACAGATTTTCTTCCCTTCTTCTGTGGCATTCCTAGATCTAACTTTAACATTTTTTAATGTCTTTAAGAAGCTTTGAAATAATTCAGTTATGTTCCATGACAAATAATAATACAACATAATAATGTAACTATACAAATGTCTATGTATTCTTATTAATAAAAGCTGGCATGTGAAAGATCAATTTAATGTAATGAAGAGCACTATAATAAACAAGGAATCTAGTTATATTAAGGCGATATAAATAAAAAAACTGATTATTAACAATAAATTTCACATTTACATTTCAGAATCAGTTGGAGTTCAGATTTAATATTATAGATTGTATTTTCATTGTGTCTGAATACCATTGGTCACGCATCTGTATTTAGATTCTTTAATGTTGGATAACCTAATTTACATCCTGTGGCACTTTCATATTGTAATGTTTTGAAGGTAAAACATGTGTTAAGGAACTGTAATCATAGGACCTGAGACATATACAAACTCAATAAATCTCAATTAATGGTACATTGTGCACACTGATTAAACACATACATTTAAAAATCTAAATGTGGCTGTAATATTAAAACTTGCAAGAGAAGATATAGAATATTATATATATTTTTATAACTTCAAAAGGGGAAAAGATTTCCTAGTTAAAACATAGAAAAATAATGCATATTGTAAAGCAAAAAGCATATATATTTCATACTATGATAACTAAATAGTTCTATTAGATATAGTGGCCAGATAAATTTTTTAAAACGTACAGATAGAAAAGATAATATTATAATATAAAGGACTATGCTCAAGTCAATGAATCTAATTCAAAGCTCAGCAAAAAAGAAAATCTGGATTAAATGAAAATATGAAAAGCTGATCCATTTTATTAGAATAGCTTAGAATCAGAAAACTATGAATTAAAATGAGAATACTTCATGCACATCAAATGGAAACAAATTAATAGGGAAGCAATGCTCAGTGATGAAATGGAAATAAAAACCTTTCATATATTACTGGTAAAAATCCAAATTGACAAAACTATACAGTGTTCTGTGTTTTACAACATTTCTACTACCATGCTTATTCTAAAGAGCTTTCAGGCATGCTCTAGAGAAAAGAAATATGAGTATTGATTGCAGCAGTGCTCATAGTTAGGAATACTTTATATATCCATTAGAAAGACAAGAAATAAATAAACTGTGTGATGTTATGTCAATATAGTTCGCTAGAGTCAAAAATAAATCATTATATGTACAGATCAAAAGGGGACCAAAACAAAACAAGAACAAAATTCAGGTATGTTAATCATGAATGCACAAGCACATATATGAAAATGATGACAGTTAATGTATGAGAAGTGTAATATGTAAGAGAGGAGATGAGCAGTGTGTTAAAGAGGGCTTCATGGGCAGCCTTATTTATCTTTAAGTTTATGTTGTTAAACACATACACACATTTGGTTTGGCAACTGGAGTCATTCATTGCATCAAATTCAAGATAGTTCTTTCTTTAAAATATTTTATGAAATGCAATTAAAATCCAAAAATTCAAAATAAAAAAGAGGCTAATATGCCTCACAAAGTAGATAAGTTGGATGTGTGTGATGGTATTGTATTCCCCAAAATATTGTGCACTCTAATAACCTTATCTGGGGTCACAGAACAGAACAGCCACAATATTAAACATAGAGAAAAGGTAGTGGTAGCACGCGCCTTTAATCCTAGCTTTCCAGAGGCAGAGATCTACCTGGATCTCTGTGTGTTCAAGGATACGGCCAAGCATGGCGACACGTGCCTTTGATCCCAGAAAGTGAGCCTTTAATCCCAGGGAGTGATGGCAGAAAGCAGAAAGGTATATAAGGTGTGAGGACCAGAAACTAGAAGCATTTGAATGGTTAAGCTTCAGGCTTTCGAGTAGTAGTTCAGCTGAGATTCATTCTGGATGAGGACTCAAAGGTTTCTAGTCTGAGGAAACAGGATCAGAAGAGGAACTGGCAAGGTGAGGTAGCTGCAGCTTGTTCTGCTTCTCTGATCTTCCATCATTCACCCCAATAATTGGCCTCAGGTTTGATTTTATTAATAAGTACCTTTAAGATTCATGCTACAAATGTGTACATTGTACCTAGAATGTCAATTCAGTGATTGTGTGCTGCAAGCATAGAAGCATGTGTGTGTGTTTCATTTTTATATATTTGGTTGTGAGTCTAGCCTTTAATGGCTGAGCCATCTCTCCACCCCATGTTTCATTTTTAAATGGCTTGCTTCAACATGTTCTTTATGAATGTCTCCCTGGAGACAGTATATTGCTTCTTTGGATGGTTTTCAACTAAATAAACAAAAAATCCACATTCTGTTAAATATAATCTTCACTCAATTTTTCTTAAAAGCTCTACTCTTGCTTATAGCATTCCCCATGTATTAAATAGTTGTTGTGATCAGATGACCGAAAATACTATGTCTTTATTAACCTTCTCTAGTTTAACTTCAGTTCTTTTCAGATAACTGTCTTTATAGTTTTGATCATTTGGTGATCTTTAGGCATAACTAAACAATATCTAAGTGTCCTTGATTCTATTAAGTTTTTGTGATAAAACACTGTGTGTGACAAAAAAAAAAAAAAAAAAACAATGGAAGGAGGGTCTTATGTAGGCTCAAAGTCCGTAGTATCAAAGTTTCCTGCTTATGCTCTGATCACACTCTAAGCATCTGAAAGTTTCCACCTGTCCCTAAACCATTTTAATGTGTACATTGGGATACGTGACCAGACCAGTCTGTTGGGACTGTTGAAGCCATGAGCTCAAACTAAGCTGCCATCACTGAATACATATATGTAATGTATTTTTCCAGTGAAATATCAGTTAGCCATATAAATGAATAAAATAAGTGTGTGCCACAATACAGAGGGACCTCAAAACTACTATGCAATGTAAACTCTACCAACACAAGAAGCTGCATATAAGATCATTCAATTCATTTGAAATGTAAAGCATATACATAAATGTAGTGGGTAGCCATTCCAACTTTGACCTCGAAGTTCCAACCCCTATTGAGGCATAGGTAATGGTCATGCCTACAAGGTGGGGCTGAGAGAGGATGCTGAATACCCGAGATCCCGATGCATGGACTCTCTTGGTTCCTGAACCCTGGACGCTGGAGCTAGACCGAGCAGAGTTCTCCAGAGAACACGGCTGGACTGTGCCACACCTTTCCCAGAACCTGTTACCTATCCCTTCACTTGTAAGTTACCCCACAAAATAAACCTCCCTTTTAACTACATGGAGTGGCATTCATAATTTCACTAATACATATATATAAAGCATAATAATAGTTCCAGGTACTATTAGAAGGAAGTGATGGGAAGTGATTGCTAATTGATATAGGCTTACTTTAAGGAAGATAATTTTTTCCAGAATTAGTCAGAAGTAATGACTGTTCAATTTTGTGAATATTCAAAACCTGGAGCCCTTCTTCAGCTGGATCATGAGGTGGTCTTTCCATTCTGCCAGATTCTTGTCTCCAGTGTTCTGACATGACTGATTGGTACTTGGAAGTTGAATTGTCGCCCATTTCTATCTGTTAGTATGGAGGGAGTTTCTTAACACCAACTAAAAATATGAAAAGTACAGTTGCATACATTGAAAAATAAGATTATGGAATATGAGTTATACCTCAGAATACTATGAACACAGAAATAAATACACAAGCCTAATTACCTTTTGAGTATGAGCTAGAAAATGCCCCTAAAAATCCAGTAATGTGAATGTTTACTTTTTATGCTAGTTATGGTGGCCACCCTTCAAGAATATCTTGACTTATTCTCAGCCAACATCATTATGTAGCCTTATTCCCACAAAAGATGGTACATGTGGCGCAGATGAAGGCACAACATCTCTGATATTATATATAAAGATACTTGCTTTTCTGCGTGGCCAGTCTCTCTTGCATCAGTCTCCTCACCAAAACAGATCATAAGGTGGCAATGCTATAGCTTTCATAGGATGTGGACATGGAGTCTCCTTGGGCAGTCATATAAATGAGATGAGAAGCTGACCCTGCAACCTGAGTCAAAATATCAGGTAATTGTAGCCTGGCCTAGCAGTTTGACTGATCTTACAAGATAGCATGAGCTAAAAAGAAGCTAAGCTACAAACACAGTCCTGATCCACACAAAGTATGTGGAAGGGTGTAATGCTTTTTGTCCACCTGTTAAGGCTGTGATGTTATGGAGACATACATAACTTGAGAACTGACGAGCAGATGATAGGTGATAGGATTTCAACCTAGCTGAATTCTCATCACCTTCTTGGTAGTTGTGTCAGTTCACATCCATAACTGTATAATGTTGTCTATACCTCAGATAATGCACTATACAGCATTGCATATATGCATACTCAGTTAGGAAAAACATCTAAAAGAGACAGAGAAAGGAGTCTATGCATAACATATAAAAATGTAGAATACTCTATGGGATTCACATGTCCTTTGAACCTAGCACAGAGGAAAATTTGATGAATACTTTCTTTTTCTATTGAAGATAGTTTCTTCTTTCATACAATACATCTCAACCTCAGTTTCCCTTCCATCCATCCTCTGCTGTGGATATTGTTTTGTATAAATAAAACTCTGATTGGCCAGTGGCCAGGCAGGAAGTATAGGCGGGACAAGGAGAGAGGAGAATTCTGGGAAATGGAAGGAGACACTGCCAGCCATCGCCAGGACAAGCAGCATGTAAAGATGTCAGTAAGCCACGAGCCACATGGCAAGGTATAGATTTATAGAAATGGGTTAATTTAAGATATAAGAACAGTTAGCAAGAAGCCTGTCACGACCATACAGTTTATAAGTAATATAAGCGTCTGAGTGATTATTTTATATGAGGGTTGTGGGACTGCGGGGCTTGGTGGGACCTGGAGAGAAGCTTTCCAGCAACAATCCTCCAAGCTCCCCACTGCCTGCCCTCTACCCCCATCCACCCCCTTCATTTCCCTTCAGAAAAGAGGAGGCCTTAAAACACAACAACCAAATAGGACAATAAAGATATAGTAAGACACTGCAAAAGCCTGAACAAGGCAACCCAATAGGAGGAAAAGGGTTCCAAGAGTCAGAGACACACCCCTCCTACTATTAGCAGTCCCACAAAACACCAAGCTAATAGCCATAGCACATACACATAGGATCTAGTGCAAACCCATGCATGCCTGGTGCTTGCAACTTCAGTCTCTGTGAGCCCATATATGCCCTGCGTAGTTGATGAGAGTGATAAAGTACATGCATTTCCTATCAATTGATTAAATGCATTAAGTAAATAAAAACAACTATAAGAATCTAAATTATATGGGATATATTTAAAAGCTGATATCTCCAGCTGAGTTTTAAGAGCAAGGATTGCTTGTTTCTTCTATTTTGAATGTTTTCTGTTTCCATTTTAATGATAATATTTTTTTTCAATTTCTCTAAAGAATTGTGTTGGAACTTTTATAGCATTGACTCTGTAGATTGTTTTTGGTAGAATGAACACTTTAACAATATTAATCCTATGGATCTATGAGGATGAGAGATCTTCCAATTTTCTGATAGCTTCAATTTCTTTCTTTAGTACTTTCACTTCCATGGCTTGATTTATGTCAAGATATTTGAGCTTGTTATGAATGCAATTTAATGAATGTTAGCTACAACATAAATAGACTCAAGGGTTGAAATCATATGAGCATCTTATTAGATGCAGAAAATGTCTTTTATAAATCCATCATTCCCTTATAATTACATCTTAAAGAATTTAGGGGTACAGAGGATGTATGTGTCTGAGCATAAAAGAGGCAATGTGTAGTAAGCCCACAGCTTGTTAAAAGGAAAAAAAACCTCTCAAAATATTTCCAGTAAAATCAAGATTAAGATAAAAGATACGAATGTCCACTATCTCTCTTGCTGTCCTTCATAGTGCTTGAAGATTTAGCTCAAATAATAAGACAAGAGAAAGGTTTAAGGAATTCCAACAAGAAAGAAAGAAACCAAAATATCCTTATTTGAAGATTATGTGATTACATACATATAAAACACGAAAGACTACTCCAAAACTCGTACAACTGTAAATATATATACTGAAATAACAAGATACAAAATTAATAATTCTCATTACTATCACTGTTATTATTAGTAGTAATGCAAGATCTTTCTCACTTGAATCATAAACTTGTGAGATTGTTCCAGCCTCTCAAGTGCTGAAATTATCGATAAATCCAGTTTGTCCAGAATTAAAATTTTTTTAATTTAAGAAATTTAACCTTAATTTTGAGACGTTATCATATTTACATTCATATGAATTATTGATATAATAATATAGGAAAAATACCTAGCATCACTCCTTTGAAGATTATATGAATCATATATTTTTCAAGTGATAAAAACGAACATGCTTTCTGCTTGAGGATATTTAGGATAATTATTTTTTAAAGCAAACATTTCACTTTTGAAATATAAACCTCCTATACAAACAGCCATATAGCAACTGCCAACAAATACTAAACTATCAAGTTGCTGTTCCTTGCTTCCACGATGCCATGCATATTACCTTGGAAAGAAATAAAGGCAGCAATGATAAAGCTTAGCTTTACAATATTGAAATTCTCCCCTCCCACCCGGCAGGGAGAAAAATAATTAGAGAAAGACAATCTAGCTAAATTGACTGGGAAAGAGCTGCTCTGCACCCACACTTCATTACCCATCCTCTTTTTCCTATTACTTTGCTACAAATGGCTTGATTGTGTTTACCTGACATCCTCATACCTCTCCACTGACCGACTTTGAAGCCAGATAGACATGTTTTCCCCAAACAGCTACAGCTAGCTCTTTACAAAGAAGCCAGTCTTGAGAGTATCTAGCTGAAACTTTAACACATCTTGGGCTGCAATTTCCCAGAATATAAAAGCAATTTTGGAAACCAGTCTTGTACAATAGATGTGAATGGAAGTAAGATTGCTCTGGGGTACAAATACTCCACATTAGCTAAAGTAAACTCAGGATCAGAGGTTAGGAGTCTCGGCCATGAATGAGCATCACACTCCCTCAAAAACTGATCAAATGGTGACCTCCTTTAAACTTTCAGAAGTCATGGCTCTAGAAATATGCCTACCATGTTTTGAAGCCCTTTAACCCTGAATCCAGCAGGATAATGTCTCTGACTGTTGGTCTGAAATAAAGAGCAATTTTGAAGATGTAGTTCTTTGCAAGCAAAGTCTAAGATGAGAACTGCAGAGAAATAAGCAGTCAAGATGATTTTCTGGAGCTTTCTTTATGGATTGAACCATCAATCCATAATGATGTGAAGGCTTCAGAGATTTCTTAGTTGCCCTCATAAGAAATAGGGATCATTCTATTTTCTGACAGTTCTAGTAGTAGAAGAAGCCACGTTTCCCTATAGTGACCATGCTATGAATCTGAGTAACTAATACACTAATGTCCAATATGTGATGTCTCAAATTAGAAACCAATATTACATGAGTTAATTAATGGCATTTCATTATGTATTACTGTCTCCATTAATAAACTGTGAGTGCACTAAGTATTGCAGCTCTCAGTTGCTCCAGAGACTTCTGCTCAAGTCCAGGTTCAGTTAAGAGCAGAATAAAATGATGGATACAGGAACCAAAATATACTGACTGACTATATCTTATAGGCAAAACCATCTCAAGTTACTCATCAAGTATAAGCCAAATTTCTCACACAGGCTGCTCACTGCAAAGAAAAGGAGGGAGGATGTCTAAAATCCACAGAGACTTTGAATCTACACATTGAATACTAGTATCGTGGAAATTTTTTTTAGCATGTCCTCAGCCTGAAACAGTTACCTGAGTAAAGGAAACTTGGTCTGGTTCACAAAACCCAAGTCTTTGGCTTCAAAATTTTGTGTAGCAAGTGGTTTTCCTCTCACTGTGGCATACTCCAGCCTCCCTGGCTTGTTCCAGCTGAATAAGCAGTGTGCATATTCTGAATAACAGTCTGTCTTTCCTATCTCTTTGTCTCATCTCAAACTCTGGCTTTCATACTCTTTCTACTCCTGTGAGTGAACAGAAATGCTAGCATTTCAACTGCATAAGCATGTCAGGCAGGGCAGTCTTGCTCACTTCCAGGAGATTAACTGGCAGAGAGACTCTTATTCATCTTTGCCAGAAAGCACAATGTGTTGTAACCTTTCTCTTTGTAGCTATGATATGCTTTAGAAGAGTTGAAGGCAGAGTGCACTAGAAAGAAATGACACATCAGTTAATTTCCTATATTGTATTGAACCGTAATAGGTTAAAAGCAATAGCTACTTCATATTTGGAAGTACACATCTTTCAGAATTTACTACTTGAATTTTAAATACTCATACACCTAAATAATCATAGCAAGTGTCTCCAATTCCATATTATATCTCTCTGTCCATCTATGTGTCATCTGTCTATCTATCTATCTATCTATCTATCTATCTATCTATCTATCTATCTATCTATCATCTATCTATTTATCTATCATCTGTCTATCACTTATCTGTCAATTAATCTATTATTTGTGTATTTATCAATGTATCCAAGTCCTGAATTATTTTTTCAAAGTCATCCCTCAATCATCCTGACTTATCCTAATCTTATAATTAATACATGTAACAATACTTGAAATACAGCATTTCTGTTGAAGCACACTCCATGATTCCACAAACTCTCTCTCTCTCTCTCTCTCTCTCTCTCTCTCTCTCTCTCTCTCTCTCTCTCTCTTTTCTCTCTCTCTCTCTCTCTCTCACTGCTTAACAAAGCTTCATAATGGATGATAATGGACGGCAGTTAACTGTTATCCTTTGGTTTGCTCAGAGTAAACATTCATGTGACTGAGTTACAGGAATCCACAGCCATGCCTTCTGAAAACATCTGAGAAGGATGTCTCTTCATTTTCACTTTGCCAATGCTGCAGTAAGGTCTGCTCTTTCAGTTATTCAAATTTACAAGCAGAAACCGGCCTTCGATTTTCTTCTTTGTCATTTAAAAGTTATAATTAGTTTTACTTCAAAGCGTTTCTAAAATCTTTGGTTAATCTATGACATTTTTTCCTGACAATCCCTCCTTGCAATGCAGTTTGCCTTGGAGAGAACCTATATGCTGACATTACACTTGCAGCTTTGAAGTCTCTAATCTGCCATTTGTTTCTATTCACTCCAGCAAGAATCGCCTTCATCAAGCACCCATTTCTCTTTCAGAAAGCCAGCACATCCTTTTAATTGCACCTCAAATTAAATTTACAGTTAAGATATCCACTTGTGACTGTTAATTACTAGGTTCAACACAAAGGAAAAGTCAGAGAGAAAATAAATTTGTCAAGCATCTATTCTTTGACACAGTGGATATGCATCATTTTCCTTTCAACTTTGAGCAACCCTATGGAGAAGAAAATTTATCTATTTACTCACATGAAAAAAGTCAGATATTTAATGGTGAAAATTGTTTTGGAAAAATAGTATGAAGGCTTAGGAGAACATGAAAGTCATTTGCCTCTGCTGAGGGACAGGATTACAATAAGGGACAATCACCTGGTCCTTTTATTCGTCTATATAGATATAATCTGTAACTATTTATTTTTATTTGAATATTTAGTGTTCTGCAAATTCAGATATGAAAAATCATAAAAATAGAAGGAAATGCCACCATAGCTCATTTCCTGGGAATATTTTAGCTGCCCATGTGGTTGAAAATGGGTAAAGAAAAGATAGCACCATCAAAGTGAGCCTCAAATCAAGTAACAGGATTCAAAGTCATATAGTTACAAAATGTGCTACCATAGTCAGGTTCATGCTGCTAAAAACTTTAATTTATAAGCAACCAGTTGTCAAAACGAATTAAAGCATGCATTACAAGAAAGGGGGATTGTTTCTTTAGTTAGTTAAAATCCAAGTGGAACAATAAGCATTTTACAGAGGTAATAGTAGGGGTCTATGGGGAGACATAAAGATACAGAAAAATAAATGAGTTTTGATTCACAAGGATTACATGCTTTTTTTTTTAACCCTTCTCCTCTTTGCAAAGCTTAAATCCAATAGTGACTGATGCACCCAGCACTTTTGGCTACGGTGGAGGGAGCTATAAGAATTCTTTTAAGATGACTAACTTGCATACCCATCCTGAAGACTATGTGTGATGGTGGTTAGTCTCTCGATTGTCAACTTGATGGGATTTAAAATCACCATGGAAACAAATCTCTGGATATGTCTGTGAGGGCATTGTTAGATTACATCAGTTGAGGTGGGACAATCATCTTAAAAAGGGCAGAATCATTTCATTGGCTGGGATCCCGACAAACTCACTAGAAAGATGAAAAGACGACACTTAGTCAAAACCCACTGCTTCTTGACCAAGGCTGCAATGTGACTAGCTTCTGATGCCTTAAATTCCAAGCTGTAATAGACTAGACTCGAATTATGAGGAAAAATAAACCTTTTATTCCTTAAGCTGTTCATGCCAAGTGTTTTGTTTCAGCAAATAGATAAGTAACTAACTCATTATGTGTTCTTAATTATGAAAGATAACTGTAATAAAATTTATAAAGCACACAAAAACAATAAGAAAGCTAACATGTAGATAAAACAATACTTACCAACAAGCTTTGGTACAATCACCTGTGGAGACCCATTTGTTTTATATGAAAAGAGATAGGTGTGCATAGATGTGTCTTGTATGTATGTGTCAGGTATGTAGTACAATCTGTGAGTCTGTAGTGCTGCCTCATTTTTTCACTCTGTGGCTCAGGTTGTCCTTAGAGTGTTGGGTGTGCTATTGGTACTCTTGAGTGAGTGTATAAATGAGCCGTGTTGTTGTTCTGAGCAGGTTGATAGTGCAGTCAGATCAGGTAAGTGCTGGGCTTCACACCCCAACCTTTCCTTAGAATCACAGCATTCAAACTATAGCCTGTTTGCCTTAAAAGTGTAATAATGGTCAAATAGTCTACTTCGTGATTTACGTCTTATTAGCCATTTGTGTGGTTTAATGTGAATTTTTGTGTTATATGTTTCTTCTATACAATCTAGGTAGGGGTACCAGAGAAGAATCAACAACACTTCCAGTCTTTGTCAGGTAACATGAAAAGGAATCATTCTTTTCTTAAGGGAGAATATTGAGATGTACTATATTTTGTACCTTTAGCATCCAAATATGTTTCCTTGATGTGTTTCACACACACACACACACACACACACACACACACACGTTTGCATAGATAATATATATGTGTGTGTGTGTGTGTGTGTGTGTGTGTGTGTGTGTGTGTGTGTGTTTTGTATAGTTTTTGTATAATTTGGAAATTTACTTTTATAAAATCATTTACTTCAAAAGTGGAAAAGCACATAAAACACAGAATGAGAGAAACTTAGTAAATGCTCAGTCTTGAATCATTAAATAAATATTTAATATGACTAGGAAAGCAAACAGAATGTTAATAAACACTGGGCATTTTATGCCATCTAGTTCTTCAAACAGGGTACATCTCATTTCATTTCTCCTCAAGACTCTAAACCAAGGTAGGCAATATTATTACAACTATTTTACAAATGAGTAACTGAGGCCCAGAGAGGTCAACCAAATTGTCTTAAGATAAGAGTAAATTTCATAACTAAGAGCTGATAGGACATTTTGACTAAACAGCTTTATAAAGCTAACTGACTATACTTAAATTCAATATTTATATGTAAACCTAAGGTTTTGCAAGTAGCTACTGCATAGTATTTCAATGGATCACATAGTTTAACTGATGAACCATCCCTGTGGGATAAATGAAGAAACTTATCCTCGATGTGGAGCTAAATAACATCTTCAAAGTTGCTTAGGTAGTAATTATGACGTAAAGATTCATGCCACCTACTGTATTTACATCCTTATTTCTCTTAATCACTATTATAGCTCATTTTACAACCCCCAATATTAAATGTTCTAAATCATACCCAAAGCAAAGACATACACGTGCATGTGCACATGCTATTAATTATATTTGTGGTTTCATGCTTCAATAATGTGTATAGGAAATAGTAACAGAAGCATCTACTACTGCATATGCTAAGAAAATCTTTTGCATATTCTGTACTAGATTATTTGCCTCCTGCTACTGCTGAAAAAGAGGCCAAATTTTATGTTCCAATAAAAGGGACCAGCACAAGTTTCAACCCATTGACCCATGCTGCTTCAAGATGTTTAGTCTGAAAAAATAAAAAGTAAAAAATAGACTTCCATAAGAAATACATTGTTCTCCAATCTGCCTCTGGATAAACACACAATGGTTTCTATAGAATATAAATATATATCATTTAAATAATTCAGAATAGCTAAGGGGATTGAAATAAATAAAAAAGTGAAGTTGCTAGCATTTGAAATAGTTGCAAGAGCCTGACTTTTCCTTTAAAGCCAATATTGCTCATATTTATATCCTCTTACTTCTGGTATAGTGTTCAAGTACTTATAAAAGTGCATAATTTTTGCCTCTTGTTTATTTATACGAGATAATTCTGGCATATATGCCACTGCTAGAGCTAATGGATGTGACAAGGCTGCAAATCAAAGCTTGCCTCGTTTACGTCCTAGAGCAGTGCAGCGCATTGTGGGATCAGGTTCTACAAATAATGAGCTTTTATGATCGGTCACAAATTTCTTCACAACTTGGTAAAAAGGAAATGTAGCTGTGCTAGGAAATAATGCCACTGTTGAGTTCGCACTGGCCTCAGCCTCTCTGCAGGACTTGGGCTTTGAAACCATATCTGGAACATCATAATGCACTACAAAGTCCAGCTGCTTCTCGGATGGTGACCTTTTCCTTAGGAAGTTACAGATAAAGATAACATTTTTTCCCAAGGGGGATTTTAATACTATTGAGTGGATTTTTATGTAAGCAACTATAGGCATGTCATGAAAAAAGGAGTAAAGACCCCAAATTATTTTATAAACATAGAAAATGTGTAAGAGAAATTTCATGTATACAAAAATCAGTATGTAAACTCATTTGTACCATTTAAAGTTCATTGTATTCTTCGTTAGTGTGTCATTAGAGGAAGTGTTTGGGGACTCAGAAGGCACAACTGAGGGACTATGAGGTAGTAAACTCATTTCATCACTGGCCGTGTCCCAGATGAGACTCCTTTATTTCTTCCCAAGCAAGTGAGCACAGCAGTGTTATGTAGGTCTCTACCTTCACACTCTTATAACAGCTAAGTCTAAGTTTCTTCTCACATTAGGGCATGAGTTCATGGGTCGAATTTTCAAGGAGGTTTTATGTGTTTTGAGATTATAAATTCACGTGCCTTGAATTTGAGTGGCTGTTTAAATATACTATTTCTCAAAAACAGACAGATCCACTCAAGCCTAGGAATTAGAAATGATTTAGAGATATATTTTGTTTTTTTTATATTTATTCTTTAACTTTTGTGCATATATATGGTATGTGTTTGAGTTTGTGCATGTTAATATAGATACCAGTGTGTTAGAGATTATGTTTAGAGGTCAGACAACAATCTCCTTCCAACTTTGAAATAAGGACTCCTTTTTTTCTGCTTCATATATCAGGCTCACTAACTGGTAAGCATCCAGGTTCTTCCTCCAATATTGATGTAAGAGCTCTGGCTTTATAGCAGCATGCTTCCTTGTGTCAGAACTAGTAGGTTTTGGAGATTCGAACTCAGATCTCTGTACTTGTGCAGCAGGCACCTCTCCCCAGCCCCAATGCACTTTATTTTGTACATTCACTTTTTCACAGAAAACATAAACTTGTTGTACAGGATTTTCTAAAAATTGGAAGATTTTTCAGTGTCACAAGATATTAATTACTCTACCTAAATAGTGAATGACACTTCATACAGATTGTTTATTCTATGCTCTGCCCCATCACCATCGCTCACTCTTATTTATTACTTCATCTGTTTCACCTCTGCACTATTTGAGTTTCAAGAGAAAACATGAACATGCTAATTAACCTTTTTAACTACTCAAACATCCATCAAGCAAGGCTTTGTGTAGATGAAAACAATCCAGGATGTGTGATAATATAATAGTACTGATTCATTTCTTAATAAATAATGTTTGTATATTCATTTTAACTAACTAATGGTAAGCTTGAGACAAGGTCAAAAAATTAAAAGATAATAGATGACAGAAATTAAAATTATGTATTTACTTTCCTTATGATATGAGCTTTAATGCATTTGGTGGGAAAAAAGTATTTTTAAACAATTTAAGAATCCTGTTGTGAATATGTGATTCATGGTCTCTCCTTATAATTATAATTACCTCTAGGTTCAACAGTCCTGGCTTATTTTTTAAAATGGATGGGATCCATGGCAGTGTTTATCTGTTTAAATTTTGTTTATAGTTACTTTACTGTATACTCCCTATGGCCAAATTGCAACTCATTTCAGTGGGCTTCCTGAATCCTTTCCAGAATTTTGTGGAGATGAAAGAAAGGTGTAAGTGAAAGTAAAATACTATAGTTAATGTAACTTCTACTTGTAAAGAAATACATCTGAAAACCACTGGCTTCAGTTTTAAAGGAGTGTGTTTAATTTTGCTTTTATATTTGCAAACTGTTAGTAACCATTTATTGTAACTGAACTGAATTTGCAATTACTTAGGAGGAAAGTGAGAGATACCTCTGGGTTATCTGTGAGTATGTTTTCCAGGAAGAATTAACTGAAGGGAATAATAATCCTGATGGTGGGTAGTACCATCAGAAGGTTGAGAGTGAGAGTGGGCAGATGAAGTAAAAAAGAAAAAAGAAAAAAATCCAGTTGAATATTATTGCTTCTCTGATTCCTGGCCTGCCACAATGTGAAAGCTTTATTTTGAGACATAATCATGCTACTATTTGGTATTAGATAACCAATTGTGCTCTTCCCAGGGTACGATGATTTTTCCTGCTCTTAGCATTTCATTTCTTAATTGAAAAGGCAAGTTTCCTTGAGGTGTGTGTTTATTTGAAAAAGAGTAGCTCCCATAGGTTATTATGTTTGCATGCCGTACTTAGTCATCTGTTGATTTGACTGCTGAGGGAAGGATTAGGAGGTGTGTTCTTGTTAGAGAAGGTGTAGCCTTGTTGGAGGGGGTATGTCACTGAATGAGCTTTCAGGTTTCAAAGGTCCATACCATGATTTCTCTCTCTCTCTCTCTCTCTCTCTCTCTCTCTCTCTCTCTCTCTCTCTCTCTCTCTCTCCCTGCTGCCTGAGAATCAGTATATAAACCTTTCAGCTACTACTCCATTGCTTTTTTGGTCTGCCTCCTACCATGGTGATTAAGAATAATCTTCTAACACATGGTGCTGGCATCACTGGATGACAACATGTTCAAGATTGCAAATAGACCCATATCTATCGCCATGAACAAAACTCAAGTCCAAGTGGATCAAAAACCTCAATATAAAATCAGTTACACTGAATCTGATAGAAGAGAAAGGAGGAAGTATCCTTGAACACATTGGCACAGGAGATCACTTCCTAAATATAACACCAGCAGCACAGACACTGAGAGCAACAATTAATAAATGGGACCTCTTGAAACTGAGAAGCTTTTTCAGGGCAAAGGACACAGTCAATAAGACAAAATGACAGCCTAGAGAATGGGAAAAGATCTTCACCAACCCCACATCTGACAGAGGTTTGATCTCCAAAATATATAAAGGACTCAAGAAACTAGACATAAAATACCAAATAATCCAATTAAAAAATGGGCTACAGAGCTAGACAGAGAATTCTCAACAGAAGAAGCTCAAATGGCTGAAAGACATTTAAGGAATTGCTCAACATCTTTAGTCATCAGGGAAATGTAAATCAAAATGACTCTGAGATACCATCTTACACCTGTCAGAATGGCTCAAAAGATCAAAAGCACTGTAGACAGCTTATGTTGGAGAGGATGTGGAGCAAGGGGAACACTCCTCCACTGTTGGTGGGAATGCAAACTGGTACAGTCACTTAGGAAATCAGTATGGTGGTTTCTCAGAAAATTAGGAATCAATCTTCCTCAAGACACAGCTACACCTCTCTTGGGAATGTACCCAAGGAATGCTCAGTCATACCACAAGGACACTTGCTCAGCTATATTCATAGCAGCATTATTCATAATAGCTAGAACCTGAAAATAACCTAGATGCCCCTCAACTGAAGAATGGATTAAGAAAATATGGTACATATAAAAATGGAGTACTATTCAGCAGTGAAAAACAATGACATCATGAAATTTGCAGACAAATGGATGATACTAGAAAATATCATCCTGAGTGAGGTAACCCAGACTCAGAAGGACAAACATAGTATGTACTCACTCATAAGTAGAAGGAGAACATAAGTGATTGTGATAGTTGAACTGGAACAGAGATGGAATGGGAGAGTAATAAAAGAGATACCAAGATAGAGGGAGACATCATGGGATAGGGAGAAACTGAGTGTTTGGGCAGTTCCCAGGAATCCACAAGGATGACCCCACCTTAGACTACTAGCAATGGTGGAGAGGGTGCCTGAACTGGCTTACCCCAGTAATCAGATTGGTGGGTATCCTAACTGTCATCATAGAGCCTTTCTCCAGTAACTGATGGAAGCAGATGTAGAGATCCAGAGCCAAGCGCCAGGCAAAACTCCAGGAGTCCAGTTGAGGAGAGAGAAAAAAGATTCTGTGAGCATAGGACATCAAGATAATGATGGGGAAACCTACAGAGACAACCAAACAAAACTAGTAGGAACTCATGAAATTTAGATCAATAGCTGTGGAGCCTGCATGTGACTGGAGTAGGCCCTCTGCATAGTGAGACAGTTGTGTAGCATGATCTGCTTGGGGGCCCCCTGGCAGTAGGATCAGAATCCATCCCTGGTGCATGAGCAGGCCTTTTGGAACCCACTTCTATGATGGCACACCTCACAGAGCTTTGGGGCAGGGGGAGGGGCTTGGACCTGCCTCTACTAAATGTACCTCCCCATGGGAGGCCTTATCTTCTTGTAGGAGGGAATGGGCAGATGGGTTGGGAGGGGGAGGTTGGGGTGGCAGGAAAAGGGAGGAGGAGAATCTTTGGTATGTAAAATGAATAATTTTTTCTTATTAAAATAAGTTTAAAAAAGAATAATCTTCTAAAACTGCAAGTAAGGCCTCAATTAAATGATTTCTTTTGTAAGAACTGCCTTAGCCATGGTGCTTCTTTTTTTAACCTTTTAGAGCTTTATTAGGAGAGAGAGAGAGAGAGAGAGAGAGAGAGAGAGAGAGAGAGAGAGAGAGAGAGAGAGAGAGAGACTGTGCAGAATATGGAAGGAGAGAGAGCACCATGGTGCCTCTTTAAAGCAATAAGACAGTAACTAAAACAGAAATTGGTATCAGGAGAGATTATTGTTGTGACAGTCCTGACCATGCTATCATCTGAAGAAATACTGAAGACTTTGTGACTTTGAACTAGAAAAGCAGTTGTACCCTTTAACTGGGTCTTAATGGAGAATCCTAGTAGGAGAATTGAAGATGGTAGTGTTAATGGCAATGTGGACTGTGGGGCCACAACTCAGGAGGTTTCAGAGTGGAGGAATGTATTTTACTGGCCTAGATACCATTCTGATATTTTGACAAATGTCTCCCTTTCACCCTTGTTCTAAAAATTTGCCAAAGGCTAAATTGAAGAGGTTTGCATTAATGGCATTGAAAGAGGAGATTTCAAAACAGTCTAGTAAAGACTTTGTCACTTGGTTTTTATTGATCACTCTTACACAGATCTACAATGAAAAGGAGCAAACTGGACAAATATAAAATGTACAGTTTGAGGAGAAAAGGACCACTAGGCAAAGTAATGTGGTGCCAAATCCAGTGCTCAAGAAGATAAAAGACCTAAAAGAGGCCCGACTCAGAATAACGGCGTAGTACCCTCTGGGCAAGACACTGCCTATCTAAACACCCAAGTTGTGAAAAGGAATTAAAAGAAGTTTAAGGCTCAAAGAAAACCATCAACAAAGGAAAGCTTATGCAAATTCAAGTCAAGAAGGGTTCTACATTTCAGGCTCAGCAAGCAGGAAGAACTTGGCAGCTTCAGCCATGCCCTTGAATTTAGAGTAAAAAAGGACACAGGAATGGTTATGGAATCTTCCTCAGTGGTTAAGGTAAACTGCCGAGGCCAGGCAGTTGACAGAGCAGTCTCTGCGCTGAGGCTCCAGGGGCCATTGTGTGACACTATGAAGTTGAAGGACTTGGAGATCTAAAGAATGTTTTGACAAATGACATGGAGATACAGAATTTGGAGTCTGTCTTGCTGGGTTTTGGTCTTGCTTTGATCCAGCATTTCCTCACTATACTCCCTCTCTTCCATTTTGGAATGGTAGTGTATATCCACTGCTATATTATGTAGGAAATACATGATCTGCTTTTTGACTTTGATTTGACAAAGATTGCAGTTAAGAGATTGTCTTGAGTCTTAGAAGAGACTTTGGAATTTGAATAGTTTTAAGACTGAAAGACTATGGGGACATTTGAATTTGTACTGAATAAATTTTACATTATGATATGACTATAGGCTTATGGGGGCCAGAGAATGAAAAGTGGTGGTTTAAATGATATTTTCCCATAAGCTCATGTCTTAACATTCTTAGTCTCCAACTGATTATGGAAGGATTAGGAAATGTGGCTTTATTGGAGGTAGTATGTCACTGGGATTGGATTTTCATGTTTCACCATCAACACCAGACCCAGTGTCTCTCTGCCTGCTGCCTGAGGATTAGGATGTACAGATCTTAGCTACTACTCCAGTGCCATGTCTGCTTTCCACCATGATAATTATGGACTAACATTCTGAAATTGCAAACGAGCCTCCAATTAAATGATTTCTTTTATTTGAATTGACTTTGTCATTGTGTCATTTCACATTAATAGGGCTATCATTAAGACATGGGGTGAAAATTACAATTATCTGTGGGTGCAAGGACAAATATGTAGAATGTCATTAAGAATTATGTTGTTTTAGTAACATGATGATTATGGGTTCTCCTCTACTATCTATGACTTCAGTAGCCCTAGGCAGTTGGCTAGGTTTCCAGAAAGAGGTATAACGGTCCTCTTGTTGAATGGGTCTTAAGTCCAATTAGAGAGCTGTTGGTTACCACCTAGTTATGTGTGACACTACAGTACCCTTTGGGTTACTGTGTCATGCCAATCATTGTTGTTGCTCATAGACATCTTAGCTGGGTAGAACTGTTGGTTGCTTCTCTCCTTGGAAGACTGCCAACTGGCATCTGGTATCATGAATGCTAATACTCCCTGGGGAGGCTTTCAGTTATGTTTGAGCTTTGGGACCTGTTGACTTGACTCTGAAGTATATGGTGTCTGTAAATTTTCAAATATTCTTCAGTAGAAATTTAAAGAAAATGAAATTTTCCTATGTCAAAGACTCTTTGTTTTCAGTTGTTTATTACACTTGTATGAGGCACTACTATAAACTTAAAGTTTCATTTGAAAACTCCTCCCAGAATTATTAGAAAAGAAAAAAATCTTAGTATATTTACATAAACCTACCTTGAATTTGTAGAATCCATCAATCAACATTGTCATCATTTCTCTTTTTAAAACATACCTTAATTCTATTTCCCCTTCCCAGAGAGGTGCATGTGTCCCCCCGAGAGACCCCTCTTTACCTAACCTCTCTGGGTATGTGGATTGTAGCTTGATTCTCATTTACTTAACAGCTAATATCCACTTAAAAGTGAACACATACCATACTGTCTTTCTGAGTCTGTGCTACCTCATTCAGGATGATTTTTTTTTTCTAGTTGCATCCATTTGCTTGCAAATCTCATGATGTCATTTTTTTTTTAAACAGTGGGAATCAGAGGGGATGGAGTATACCGGAAGAACTTGGCCCACTGAATCAACTAAGCAGGGCTCATGCTGGCTCACAGAGACTGAAACAGCAAGGAGATCACAAGGGTCGGTACCAGGTCCTCTGCATATGTTACAGATGTTAGCTTGGTGTTTTTAATGGGGCTCCTAACAGTGGGAGTGGGTGTCTTGACTCTTTTGCCGTCTCTTAAGACTCTTTTCCTCCTATTTTGTTGCCTTGTCCAGCTTAGATAGAATGGCTTTTGCTTTGTTGCTTGTATCTTGTTTTGTCCTGTTTTGCTGTGGTCTCTTCTGAAGAGGAAAGTGAGTGGGAGTAGATGTGGGGAAAAGTGGAAGTGAGGGGGAGCTGGAGGAGTGGAGGGAAGGGAATCAGTGGTCAGGATATGTTGTATGAGAGAAGATCTATTTTCAACAAACAATTTTAAAAGAATGAACTATGGGAAGGAAACATAAATTTTAATAAACAAAACATAAAATAAAAGAAAATATACCTTAATTATTTACTATCCTCAATGTAACTTCCTTCACGGTATTTTTAAGATTGTTCCTTTTTTATTTCTTTTGTGTTATTTTTTATATTTACACGTTCTATTAATTTATTTTTGTGAGTGTTTAGCCTGCATGTTTATGTGTGTATAGCCAGTTTGTAGGATGCCTGCACAGGTCAGAAGAAGAAGGTAAATCCCTGGGCCTGAAGTTAAAGATGGTTGTGAGGTGTCATGTGGGTGCTAGAAGTTGAACCTGGGTCCTCTGTAAGACAAACAAGTGCTATTAAGACCTGAGCCAACGATTCAACTCTCTAGTAATTTCAGTGTGAGATATGTTTCCATATCACTTATGGCTTTCTCTGCATTTTTCAGTTCTTTTATTCTGAACTTCAGTCAGATTTTTTTTAACTAAACTATGTTTCACTTCACTATGTCTTTTCTGTTCTGAGGTATTGAAGATTATGGTATCCTAACTGCCATTTTCCCTTTTTCTTTTCTGTTTTAGAGTGTTCACTTTTTTCTTCTTAATAGATATAAAGTTTCTAATGAAATTCTTTCATTCATAAAAACATTACATTTAATGCATATGTGTGTGAGCCTATGTGATTTCATGTAAAATATATGCACGAAGGAGTTCATGAGGGCTAGAAGAGGGAGTCTGACCCCTTGAAACTAAAGTTACAGTAAGTTGTGAATAGCCCTAGGGGTGCTGGGAATCAAAGCCGAGTCTTCTGCAAGGGCAATAAGGCCTCCAACCACTAGGCCATCTTTCCAGCCCCCAAAGTCTCTACATTTTGACCACAGATATTAAAATTACCTTCAAAGAACATTTGTCAACATCTGTGTCTACTTGCTGTGTTTTTCTCTCCTTTTAAGTTATCTTTGTGCTCCATTTGATTGCCACAGTCTGAACAATTACATCCTTCTTGGATTTCTATGGTCTAGTTATTGGTGTGGTGGTCTGAGAAAAAGAGATCTTTGGGAAATGACTAAGTCATGAGGATGGATACTTCAATAGAGTGGTGTCCTGCCTTACCCATAAGATGTGATGATACAGGCAGAAGGTATTATCCACAAAGAATGATATCTCACTAGATAATGAATCTCCCGTCTCCTTAATATTAAAGTTCCTAGTCTCTTGAATATTAGGAGATAAGATTCTTTATTCATACACTATCTAGCTTATGTCACTTTTCTGTAGTTGCCCAAATGAGCCAGGTATTGCTATAAGAGATCATTAGATTTACTCAGAGGCTCTTATTATCAGCAGAAGCTTTTAATAAATTCTCACGAAGAAATTTACTTCTGCCAAATAGTTACTGCAAACTTTGCTTTGCTTAGAATTCAAAAGGGATTTGCTGAATTTTCCTTCATCTTCAAACAAAAGTATAAACATTTAAGTACTTCCTTTCTAATATGACATTTTTAAATATTGTATTTACTTTAGAGTATAAAATACTTGAAACTCCAGGGCCTGGCAGAGATTTGTTTAATGGATTTAAAATAGTACCTGCTAATTAGGTTGTTTGTGAGCTCATAAATTAACTTCAAAATATTAAATAAAATTTGGATTAATAATTGTTAAATAAACTAAGAAAATTCACTTTTCAGCTGAATATATTTTGCAAAGACCACTCCCTCTAACATACATTCTGAATGCCTTCCATATTAAAATATTTATGTTATTTGCTAGATTTTCATAGATTATTTAAAAAAATTGTTCTCATGGGAACCGACTGTTCTTTAATTAGGTCAATCATTTTGCAGCATTATTCAGAGACTTTAGTTTCCATTTCAAGTATTTTGACAGGAGCAGACTCTGTGAATAAAGCAGTGTAATATCACAATGTCAAATTTTCTTTTACAACAATAGGCAAAACTTCTCATAGAGCCAACCATTTAGATGATAACATTAACAAAGAAGTTAGTGCAGCTCCTCCTGTGAAGATTTTCTCTAGATAAATGACAAAATATTAAATATATTGTGGTATTTTCTTATTTTAGACAATATTTTATAGCTAAAATATTATACATGTATTTCATCAAAATTTATATTTTTTATAAATTCACAAGCCTGATATTTCATAGTGTATTCTCTTTATGATAAATATGGAAGAAGAAATGCTTGTGTTTTCCAATTCTTGCCCCTGGAGTTCTTTACTTTTAGGTGACTATGCCCCATGTCTCAATATTGAGCTTAACAATTTTTCAAGGTTTCTCAAGTTCAAGTTGATGTCAAAACCTGAAAACATACTAAAGAATCAGTCAAATGCGTGTTTGTCCCACTGCCACTGCTCTGAGGGGCTGATTGATACTAATGGAAATGTTGAAGTTCTTGTCAATCACCCCCTAGCTACATCAATGTTTCTCATATGAAGTTCAAATTTCTTTTCACTGTTGATCTACCTCAGAGCCCCTACTTACATCACATGACCTCTAAGGCTTTGTGAATTACTCGTTGAAAACCTTAGAATGAGTTTGGACATGGAGACTAGAGTGATATGGTCACATGGCACTTCATGGAGCCCAGGAAGAACAAACAGGAAATGGACTCCCTGCCCAGGGCCTTCAAAATGAATTTAGTATGGCCACATTTTAATTTCAAAATTTTTATGACTGTAACTACAGTACAAGATATTTATGTTGTTTTATCAAATCCCATTTGTTATCATTTATTTAAAAATGATAACCACCTCAACCATGGTAAACTGTTGAAACAGTGATGTCATAGTCTAAATGTGTAGCATGCAGAGAAGTTGCTGGGAGGGCATCTGTAGTCATTTGAGTACTAGCATTACAAAATCTGAGAGAGATAAATATTATTGTGTATATCTTTGTGTGTTTTCAAAAGGCATTTGTTGTTTGAAACAGCAATATAATTCATTATTTAACTCTATCCTTACTAAATATGCCATCATGTTTTATATAGTCATCAAACAGTGCTATATGTGCTGAGTTGCTTCAATATCAGTTAATAGATCCATTGAGAACCTGTTGGTAAGTGATTATACTTATAATATTAATATTGGCTTGATACTTGTGCCATAATATGTGATATGGAAATTGTAATTGTAACTCAAATAGAAAAGATTACTCCTGGCATTTTCAAGATCATTACCTTTGCTAGTATGATGCTTGAATTTTAGAGAGTTATTATGAAAACATTGGTCCAAATCCAAGTACAATGTCAGTATTCCTATTACTGCTCTCAAATTAGTAAAGAACATATATGAGTATGCACAAAATCCTCTATGCTTTCACATCAGCTTTTACTATAAATTGGCACCTAATAAGCTGCAATTGCAATACAGTAATAAAGACAGAGAAAGGGCGTTATTTGAGTTTTTCATTTCTTTGCCTGCATTGATAAATGCCAACTTTCTCTGGAGGTAAATTAGATTTAATTAATGCATTCTTTTCTTGTGGTCCCTGAAACAGATGATTACAAATGGGATTTCATAAAACAACATAAATAACTTCTAGTGTAATTACAGACATAAAAAGTTTGAAAATAAAATGTGGTCACTACTGTTTGTATGGGAGCTCCACCTCAAACCCTGCCACCCTGGCATGCCCATACCCAAAGAATCTGGAATGTTCTGGTGGAAGATCCATCTCAACTCCCCTCCCACATCTCTTTCCCTAAATCTGCCCCTTCAAAGCCCACCAAACACAGCTCCTCCCACAGAGAGTCTCAAGACCACTCCCACAGGGTATATAAACTGCATCCCAGAAAACAGATTCATAGTTCTTCTGGTCTCTCATCCCAGTCTCCTCTCTGTGGGGCCAAGGAATCACCCAGGATCACTTTACCCATTAAACCTGGGCTTTTCTAATTTGGACTAATTTGGATTGCTGCATTGGTGGAGAGGCCTATCAGGGTACAAAAAAAATCTTACCAACTACTAAACTCATTTTGAAGCTGCTGGGAGGGAATCTATTTCTTGTTTTTCATACCTGGGCTCTGTGCATCACCATGTGACCACATCACTCCAGTCACCATGCACATAGTTATAAGTTGTGCTTTTCTCTGTGTCTTTTTGCTTTATATTTCTCATTCTAATTTTTCATTGTTTTTATGATGATCCCTGAGATTTCATTTAGTGTTCAGTTACCTATTCCAGGGTAGTCTATTCTCAAGACCCATTACTTAACCACATACCAATTTGATTTACCAAATAAAATGTTAACAATAGGGAAGATGCCGGGCGGTGGTGGCGCACGCCTTTAATCCCAGCACTCGGGAGGCAGAGCCAGGCGGATCTCTGTGAGTTCGAGGCCAGCCTGGGCTACCAAGTGAGTCCCAGGAAAGGCGCAAAGCTACACGGAGAAACCCTGTCTCGAAAAACCAAAAAAAAAAAAAAAAAAAAAACAATAGGGAAGATATCAGAACATGGTCAGGTGGACTGGAGGGATAGCTCAGTCATTAAAAGCTAAGCTCACAACCAAAAATATAAGAATAGGATCAGACATTTGAGGAAGGCACTGTTTAATACTCTATCACCAAGTATTTATAACTATTACACATGTAAAATAGATTCAGTGGAACTCAGTCTCACAAATATTCAAGCCATTGAAGCATCAATGTGGTGTCCAAATTTTCATCTAAATATCATCAGCTAAGAAAGTCCAAATTTCTTCATTTGGGTCATGTGTTATGGGTTATGGATAGATAAGATTCTATCCATAGATGTGAACCATATACAGCTACAACATAAAAAAATTTAAAAAAAAATGGTAAGAATCAAGATGAAAGTTTTAGAGCAAGTCCCAAGTAGGCAATTCAGTTCAAAAACAGAAAGAAGAGGCACAAACAGTTCATAAATCCCAGACAGGCTTTAAACATATTAAGAAAATCCCCAATAAGTTTCAGGGATCAAACCTATCCTATACATATTCAGGTTCCTTCCTTTATATCTCTGGCTTACTCATGTACTGGCTAGTTTTATGTCAACTTGCCACAAGCTAGAGTCATCGAAAAGAAGGGATCCTCAACTGCAAACATGCCTCCTTAAGATCGAGCTGTAGGCAACTTTGTCAGGTATTTTCTTTTCTTTCTTTCTTTTTTCTTTCTTTTTTTTTTTTTGGTTTTTCGAGACAGGGTTTCTCTGTGTAGCTTTGCGCCTTTCCTGGATCTCGCTCTGTAGACCAGGCTGGCTTTGAACTCACAGAGATCTGCCTGGCTATGTCTCTCGAGTGCTGGGATTAAAGGTGTGTGCCACCACCGCCAAGCGGGTATTTTCTTAATTAGTGATTGTTAATGATTCCATTCATGGGCTGGTAGTCCTGGGTTCTCTAAGAAAGCAGACTGAGCAAGCCATGAGCAGCAAAACAATAAACAGCATACCTCCATGGCCTCTGTATCAGCTCTTGACTCCAGGGCACTGCTCTACTTGAGTTCCTGTCCTGACAATGATGAACTGCAATTTGGAAGTATAAGCTGAATAAACAGTTTCCTCCCCAGGTTTCTTTGGTCATGGTGTTCATCATAGCAAAATTAACCCTAACTGAGACACAGGTACTACAATTGCTCCTGCACCAGCACATACATCCTAAGGACAAGGGCTCTGTTCTTGGGGTGATTCATTCTCTCTTAGACTTTGCCATGTTTGTAGGCAAGTATTTCCAGCAGCCTGTCTCCTCCTTCTGTAGCTTGGGAGCATTGATTATCTCCTTTCATCTTGTTCTCTCTTGTTTTTGCAGTTCGAACTGATTCTCTCTGATGACATACTTCTCTGCACAAAGCATGGCAATTCAACCATTGGTCAAAAGGGTCCTTCAATTCCTCTTAGACACTCAAATCGAGTTTAAAATCTGCTGAGACAGTTAAATGGATCCCAGATACATATGCCAATTGCCAAGTTAGTGAGCGCAAGTTACTAGTTGCTTAGTAGTTCAGAGTACCATTTTTTGTTTTGTTGTTTGTTTGTTGTTTTTTGGTTCACTCATACTACAATGGTATCATGTAATTCATTTCACTTTTGATACTAATTATGCAGGGGTATCCTAAGACTCCCCACATTTAAGTGCTCAGAACCACAAGACTTCCCTCAGTTCAGACAGCAGTCACAGTACCATCCAGCCTAGATACAAGATAAATGATTAGTGCATATCAGTGGAAGTTCTGCATTCATTAGAATGCTTGACAGAACTGATCATTATTTTGTGCATACTGTTGGAATGTTCTACAAAGTGCACAAGTAAGTAGCTACATGAACAGATAGATGCATAAGGCAAACTAGGCTTCCATGTCTCATGAAACGGGGATGTCCTGCTCTTCCAGCACATGGCTGTTGTCTTGGTTTGGTTTACTATTGCTATGATAAAATATCATGACCAAAATGAAGTTGGGAGGAAAGGATTTGGTTTATGTTTCTAAATCCATAGTCTCTCTCCAAAGTAAGTCAGGCCAGGAACTCAAACTGGATGAAAACCTGGTGACAGAAGATGTAGAGGCCATGGAGGAGTGGTGCTGACCAGCTTTCTCCCCAGGGCTTGCTCAGCCTGATTTTTTATAGAACCCAGGAACTAGTCCAGTGATGACTCCACCCACAATAGGCTGGACCCTTCCCCATCAATTATTAATTAAGAAAGTAATCGACAGGATTGCCTACAGCCAAATCTTATGGAGGCATTTTCTTATCTGAGGTTCCTTCCTTTCAGATGACTCTAGCCTGTGTCAAGTTAACATAAAACTAGCCAGTCCATCTGTGACCATCTGTGGACCACTTCAGGACTGCCCTAAATTTTGCTGATTGGAGGATTTTAGTGTGTATTTCTTTATTTAATTGAGATTTACTTATGCAGGCTTGTAGACACTAGTGATTGTTAGGTCTCATGTATGAAACTCCTGCCAGAAGTTTATGGTTTTTATGTTTAGGATTTTGTTATCTGATACACTGTTCCCAGGCGAGGCTTTGAGAAGTGATTGTGTCTTAGGGGCTTTGATTAATAGGCTGTATAACACATTGATAAATTTGTGATTTTATGAAATTCTTTGGAGGTGGCTAAAAATTGTCAGAGGTAGGAACTTATGGGTACAAACAGTCACTGCTGTGTCTTAGAAGGGTCCCATTCCTGTCTGCTTCTCTTCTAAGCTTACTCTCATCATAATACTGAATTACTGCGTTCTATTTACAATGGAGCAAGGTAACCATGGGTGTGAACTAATAAAACCATGTTCTAAAGTAAGTCTTTTCTCCTTCAGTTTGCTTGTTCAGGGAATGTGTCACAGTGAAAAACAATAAAAATAACCGTAGCGGTTAACTTATTTTGTACCCCTTCTACTCTTTCCAGAGTTGAAGCAAGTAAAAGTCCCCATAACATATTAAAACTCAGTTTATTAAGCCATCGGCTGCCACACACTCCCCTCCTGAAGCTATCTATGAGTCAGACAATGTCAACCACATTATAAAGAATGAAACAAAACTCTTCTCTCTATTATCACTCAGGCTTTGGGGAATGGTGTGGAGTAAAAACATTCATATACATTCTTCCTTATACCATAACTTCATTATTTAATTGTTGGCTGACTTATCTTATTTGTTTGGAAGCATCAAGGAGAAACTTAATCATACCTAAAACCCTTTGCTTCAAAATCTCCACAGCTAAATATGCAGGTTATTTATTTCTAAGTACTGATCTCACAGTACTTCATCTGCCATCATTCAATGTTGTTCACTTTTGCTTCAGTTTCTAATATCACATTTCTCATTTCTACCTGAGCACTCATCAAAATTATGTATCATACTAACATTTCTATCAACATTTTGTGTATAATAACCTATGTATTCTCTCAGGTAATAGAAAACATTTTTTACTTTGTTTCTACGTCACTTTGAAAGGTCACTTGAAATTCTTTTAATGTTCGTATTTCTGCCAACATCCACCTAAAATGATAAAGCCTTTTCTGCCATTGTCTGAAAATTTCTCTGTTCTCTGTCATTGTCCATTTCTACAGTCACTTCCAGAAGTTTAGACAGGTTAAGCTGCTACCTTTGAAGCCTTGATATCACAGTCAATGGATAGTGAAGGGACACTAGCCCACTCATAATGTGACTCTGGAGGGCCTTGCCTTTCTCCCTCATTCCCATTAGATTACATTCCTAAAACTAGTCTCCAAGTTCTATTATCTTATTTGGCAATTTCCTCCTCCTGAGGCTGACTACCATAGTCCAGCCATCAAAAATCCCCCTTGCTTTACCTAATTAACATGCCCAATTAAAATTAAACACCTCATTCTCACATGGGGTTTCCCCCTTTACTTTTTATGAATGGCCATTTCCCAATGTGTCACTCTGTCTCCCCTCTATCCAGAGACAGTCCTTTGTCCCTGGGACAAATAACTCTTTCCCTTGTCCCCTTCCCCTTCTCCCTTGTCTCCTCTGTCCTTTACCACTGCATCCTAGCCCACTCTAACACAGACCTTCCCTTATTATCCTTTTAAAAATTACACCTGGAAGGCCATTTGCTGATGTTTTTCTCTCTGAGTGAGAAAGCAGTCACTTTAACTTTTCTTCCCCACTTAATAAAGAATCTCTCTGTGAAAATAGGTGTTTGGGTATGGTTTGTGCCTAATCAGGGGTAAGGGAGGAAGGCCCTGCTGTGCAGGGGGTCTCCTTCAGGTAGAATTTGTTTTACACAAGGAATAATTTTTACATAGAGGTAGTAGATACTAATCATATCTATAAAACATCTCCATATCATCTCTTAATGTGTGATTGAATAATTAAGAACAATAGCCTAGCCAGGTTTGAATAACTAAGAACAACAGCCAGCCATAGTAAAAGTGATCATCACAGTTTATTTAAGATGTATCAAAATTAGTTTCATTAATATATCATGCTATTAATCCTAGCTGAAGTACAGACATTTAAAATGTCAAACAAGAATCTTTGAAAACAATAATTTTATCCATGTGCTTGTTTATTCGTTTGTTGAAGAAACCAATGTGTACATGATCAGCAAACATCAACAGTCTTGTCATAAATACGCTGGAGGATTCCAGTTCCCCAACGAGAAGAGCAAAGAATTCAGCACAGCAGCTGGGAGAGACTGAAAGTGAAACACTGAAGAAAGTTCCCCTGGCTTATATCGAATGGTTTTACACTATTGTTTCATATTTACATTTTTAATTAAAGAACTCTATGTTACTAGAATGCAAACAGTCTCAAGAAAGGAATTTACTGAAATCATATCAAGATAAAGATAAGAGGTACTAGGAACTGAGCCAAGAGCATGGTACTGTTTTTATTATGTAGAGAAGCAGAATAAATGGACTTAAAATGTAAAATAATTACATATAATGTGATAGAATTATAAAGTTATTAATTTCTTCATAAACTCTAAGGATCATATCTAGGGTTTCACCGTGACTCTGATTTTTCAGATAAAACTACTCAGTTGTTTCCAGATATGTAGATGATTTAAGGGTAGATATGAACTTATGTTCTTGGAGCTTTAAAATTTAAGTAATAGATATTAAAGATATGATAAATAAAATAAATATCTAAATTTATATATATGTATGTGATGTTAGTAATAAACATAATTACATTTAAATCTCTTTATAACTACATGAAGAAAAGATTCATGTATATGGAAAAATAATTTTCTCCATCCCTGTATTATACATGTCTATCATGACATATCTTTCTATAAAGTATTTTCTAAACCAATTTTGTTCATCAAGAAGCAACAAATATTAAAATTAGTTCATATTTATAGTATAGATTTCATATTTCTTCCATTTTATCTAATTGAAAAGTAACCAGAAATTTTAATCAATTTTATTTTTTTCATTTGACTAATGTAAATTGTAGCTTATTAGATCAATGAAAGGTTATGAATTGCTTTTAGTACAATTAGTTATAAAAACATGAACATATTTGTCCCTATTACATCAATAAGTAACCAGCCACACTTTGGAGCATCTTAATTCATTCCAAACCAATAAGTCAACGCAATTCTCAAAAATTAGCACGCATAGGGTTTATCTAGAAGACTTCTGAACAGACAATATGCATCATTTGAATGTCTGATTTAATATGCCTAGCATAAATTCTAATTATTTACATTTCTGAGAAGTTCATAACTGATTCTAATGATGAAGGTACTGACCCAGGTCTACATACTAAAGATAACTGTGTGAAGACATCACTGAGTTCTATACAACTTCTGATCCACGAATCACCATAACATTAATGCTTAGCGACTTTCACAGGTATGGGTAGATGTTTGAGTCTCACTCCAGTGCGGTCAATAAGGATCTCTATGCTTTAACAGATTCTTCATCTAATTTATTCATATGTACTCTCAAATTTGAGCAGTACTATATAACTTAAACTTATAAAATAAATAGGTATATTTGCACAGACTCACATTATTCTTCAAATTTGTTAGTCAGTATAACATCAATACTGTGTTTAGGTAGCATAACTATTTTTTTCTTTGGTTTCTCAAGACAAAGTTTCTCTGTGCAGCAGTACTGGCTGTCCTGGCAATTGCGTTGCAGACCAAGCCTTGAACTGTAGACAAATTTCTAAACAGTCTTAGTAAACAAGAAACAGAGCCAAATACAGGGGTAATAGCTGAAGAGATCAGAGAATTAGCGAAGAGCTACTGACTGCAATTTAGCTTATCACCAAGCCGTAGTTTCCCACACAAGAGAGCTCCTTCCTGCCTAATCTGTGTTTTTATTACTTTCCTGTTCTGCCATCTCATTGGCTCTAAGCCCAGCCACATGACTTCCCGTCACTGCCTGTTTATACAGACCTCCAGGTCTCTATGGTTGGTACTGGAATTAAAGGCTCATGTCACCACGCTTGGCTGTGTTTTTGACCACACAGAGACTCTGCCTGCCATGTGATTGGAATAAGGGCATGGGCTACCACTGCCTGATTTCTGTTCCTGGCTCACTATGACCTCTGATCTCCAGGCAAACTTTATTTATTAACATACAAATAAAATCACATTTCAGCACAATTAAAATATCACCACATTCAACTTACTGAGGCCCATCTCCCTCTGCCTCCCAAGTGGTGGGATTAAAGATGTGTGCTACCACTGCCCAGTGCATAAAAATATTTTAACATTCTAAATATATAAAAGCATTAATTAGAATTATTCATTATTTTATGTAAGATTTTCTAAATAGATATTTCCCTCGATCTTTATAATCTCAAGATTGTAAGAAAAAGCTAAGTTTTAATACATTTTAATTTCTTAGCAAACCTGTCAAATGCAGCAATCATTATCCATTTGCAAATAACCATACTTAAATTTATATTGATTTAAATTAATAATTTACAACAATACTAGGGACATTTTTTTTAATCCAGTGCAACATGTGGTTAATGTCTGCCATATTTATTTCATCACAGAGAGTTCTATTGGAATTCACTCATCAAAAGCATAGAAAAGAAGTATGTTTTGTTTTCCAAAGCAAGGTTTAGGTTTCGTTTGTAATGTATGCTAACTCTTCTGTTGTGGCAAATACATGGTATTTTTTTTGTAATTTTCCATAGAAAATATACCACATATTTCTAATGAATACAAGTGTATATATTCATATACATATATATATATATTCATACACATAGAATACATACATATATATAATGTATTCTAATACATAACACTACAATTATATTTTCTTTTAGAACACTCAAAATACATGTTTTACATTCACAGGTCTATGCTGAACTTTTATGAAATATGATTTGTAATTATCTACTGCTTTCTCCAAAGACTTAGGCCCTTAGAGTGATAATTTCAAGCTAATTTCTGCTTTCTGATGTTTATATATCCCATCTTACTCTCAGTAGTGTTGAAATCAATAGAAGGATGTTTCGCTTCCTTGAACTTTCAAGGCTTCTACTTACTCTGCACTGCAATAATGAGCTTTGATTTTCTCTACTAGATTCACTAGAGATGCAGGGGCAACTCAAATGTTTCTTGTGTTAAAAATAAATCTTCACTTTAATAGAAAGCAAAGCAGACTCCTGGGACTATGTCGAGGACATGAGTAGAGTAACATAAATACAACTACAGGTAGATTTCTAAGCTGTCTCCAGACTTCCCCACTGTCAAAGACCCTGGTGAGACTCAGCCTCCTTTCACAGAGATTATTCCTGATAACAGAAACAGCCCCAAATTCAAACAAAACAAAGCAAAGGACTTGGTAAGATAGTGGAATATTTACTTGGTGATGAAATTTAAATTTAATTAATGTGAGGAATCTTTATTTTTAACCTTTATTTGAATCATACAGATTCCAATGTCATTTGTTGAAGAATCCTGAGATTTGATTGTGGGAGATGTTGCTTATGCCCTCAGTCAGAATTTTTCTGTGTGAAATCTTGTTCACTAATGCTGTATATTTGCTTTGTTTTCAAATAAGATATAATTGTTAGAAGAGAAAAAATGAATTGTATGCTATTGAAAAGTTTTCCAAATATGCTTGAAGAAATAAGATCTAGAAAAAGTGTATTTTCTTTGAGAAGATGATAGACATAAAGTTCAGGTTATTGATTATATTAAACTCTCAAAAGACATGAATAAGCACTAAATTAGATATCTTTAATTCAGAAAAATATGCAAGATCTCATCATGCCACAACTTAATATATATTTTTAATTACCTGTTACCTTTTGTTCAATAAAGTGTAAAGTCCACATATGACCAAAATGGATCAATTTTTTTCTTAATTTTCAACAGTGGTAAACACATATTACAGCATAATACAGCATGTGATAGTATAGTTCATAATTTTTCAAGAAAGAAGAACAGAAAAAAAGGAAACAATCCTTTTAAATTAATGTCCCAGAAGGGTAGAGAGATAATTCTTCAATTATTCTCTTGGAGGACCCTATCTTTGGTTCCCAGCACCCATATCGCAGCACATAGCTGTTTGTAACTCCAGTTCCAGAGAATGTCATTTTCTGTGCTCTTTGGGTACTGTCTTCACACTATGCACAAATATTTACATGTGAAAATACTCATACACATAAAATAAAAATAAAAATTTAAAAACTGATTGATGACCCATCCTTTATACTTTTGAAGAGCATGATATCATAGACTATTTTCTATCTTATGACTATTTTCTATCTTATGTACTACTATCTTAAGTGTAAAATTAAAACTTTGCAATTATTAGAGCCTTATACAGCTACAGGGAATTAAAATGGACATACATATAAAAGGTAGAGTATCATAACTATAAAAATAGTGAGGACATGTCTTGCAGTGAGAGTGCAATTTCATACAATAGAGGTCATTCTTTCAAGTTACTTGCCTTGGGATGAAAGATATTGCATAGTTACAGTGAGATGAGAACTTCTACTAAGGATTGCCTCCATTGGAATGGTAAAAATATCTAAGCTATACATGAAAAATTAATTCATTTAATTGAAAATAAGTAATTAAGTCTTTTCTTATTGATTAATATACAGTTTTATAAATACCACATTAAATGATATCCATTTATATATCAGGAAAATATTGGTTTTAGTCCCATTCAAATGTAAGGTCAGCAATGGAAAGGTAATTAATATCTTCTGAGAGAAATAAAGGATACTTACTAAAATGAAGCTCAATGAAAACGTGATTGATTGTTAAGCAATCATCAAATGAAGATAGTGTCATAGTAACTAAGATACAAACACATACAGAATGTTTTAAATTTGTCTAATCCTATGGTATTTTAATCCAAAGAAACATTGAAGCAATTTAATGATTTTTACCACGTACTTTCTCAATATTAAAGTTTGAAGGATAAAATATTTCTCCTCCAAAATAAGTCGGAGCTAGAGAGATATGGCTCAGAGGTTAGGAGTGCATAATGATCTTATAAGGATGGTCCTTGGATCTCAGTACCCATATTGAACACTCACAACCTCCAATACTTCTGCTCTGGGCAATGCCCTCGTCTAGCTTCCACAGGCACATACCCACCCACCCCCACACAGACACAAACACATTAACATAAAAAAATAAATATTTAAAGAACAATTTACAAGTATTCTAAAGCTTAGGAAAATTCTTTTTGAAATCAGTAGTAAAAGTCCCATTAATTTTGAATGAACCAAATAATGAGCAAAAATACCCAAACTTATATTTGTAAATCAAATTCAAAGAACAGCATTCACTGAGTATTACCTGCTTTCATTTCATCAATGTTTGATTTACTCCCACACTACAAGCATAACTGGTTTTTAGAAAGAAGTATGCTTTTGTTCTTACAATTCTGTGGTATGTGCACTCAAATGTATTTCAAAATTATATTGTTGAATTGAGGTCTCAAATACATATTTTAAACACAAAATTGAGACACTGTTCTTGTGTCATATTTTTAGTTGGCCAACATTATTATAGTTTCCTCTTTATTTCCACTCAATTGCTTTAGTGCACATAAATTATAAAAACTTAATTTTCATTCCAATAAATTAATTACATGGGAAAGCTTCTAAATTCTTTCTATGGCCTCCACAGTTATAAAGGGGTCTTCTTGGAGAGCTCAAAGCTGGAGCTCAATGGCAAAATCATGATTAAGAACTATAAATTTGGATCTGTTATGATTCTCGATGTATCCATTTTAAACACCAGCAAGCATAAGATTCAACTTACAAAAACGAAATTTTCTATAGTCTTTATCCAGTCTTTCTGAATCAGAATACTGGAAACTTCATTGTTTTTCTGAAGTAATTAAATCAAGTTGTTGCAATTGGTCAAATAATTCATAGTGCTGTCTTCTAATCATTGCTAATTTCATTTTTAAAATAAATAAATTACTTACAGTGATTTGATCAGTTTGGCACGAGTCATTTAATTCATCAGTTGCTCACCAACACCTCAATTTAACATCTCCCAATTCCAAGTCTAGTGGTCCTATTTTTAAATCGGCCTCCAAATCTGTTGTGTGCCGCTTCTTTTTAAATTTTACTAAATTTCTAGATGTTTTAAATGGATGCTCATACAAATTTTTAAAAATATTTAACCAAATTAAGAGCTCAGTTTACAAGTTTTCTTGTTTCACAAACTAAATAGATTGGCTCATAATATTTGACATTTTCTTAATTGCAATTTACTTTTCAATATCTTAAACTAGTCACTATTCTGTAAACCTTAATAGTATTATTTATAAACATACTATTAAACAAAATAATAAACCAACTGGATATATAACAGCTTCCTGAGTGCAGGCATTTCAGCTGTGAACCATCACATTTACACTTTCAAAAATGTGTTATTTATTATATTCTCCCTGCATATGGCTATGGGATTACTTCCAGATGCCCTGCAGATACTAAAATATGCATATGTTCACTTTTCTTATTAAAAGTGGTATAATACCTGCACATAGCTTAGTCTCACTCAACTATATGTTACACACTGTCACTGGAATACTCAAAATATATTTTACATCAGCAAAGAGCCAAGCAGTGTTACTGTGTAGTGCTTGGGGAAAAATGACACTTAAAAGTCTGTACATGCTCATCACAGATAAAGCCACCCTAAGCCCAATTCATCTCTGATATGCCATTGGTTAGATCCTTAGATAAGGCAGAACCCAAAGATACTGAGGGCCAAATGGGTTTTCCTCAGCTCATCATTGTTTACCTCAAGCTTGGAAAGATTAAATTGTTTGCCCAAACCTCCAAACCGAGGTACAGCTCAATATCACTTTCTAATTATCCCAATAGATGGTGAAATCAATGAGTCACCTTTATTTCAGCACTATGAGTGATTTCATAAGGAATTACTGTAGAAGACTTTGATGTGTTATTTTGAAACAGTTTTACTGTTTCTCTGGATACCCTGAAACTTTGCAAACAAGAGTGGCTTGAATTTGCATCTGGACTCCAACCTATGCCTCTAAGTGCTAGGATTCTGCAGGCATGTTCTACCATGCCTGATTATGTAGAATATTCAATTACAACTCTGTTTTGATTGTTGAGTATGCACTGTTGGATTTTGAATGCTTTAGGGTCACATAAAAACAGTGTTTCAGAAATCCTATCCCATATGTGCTATCCATAAGGAGTAAAGTAATAAAATTAGGGTTAGCTGATTCTCTGTCTTTAAACACTAAACAATTCACTACCTTGGCAGTTAATTCAGAAAAATGATTTAATTCTAAGTTGTTCCTAAATCCTTCCATGGGGTATTATTTCTGCATAACCTGATAGGATCCCAGTAAGTTCTTAGAGGACAGAGATGTTTTAGACCTTCCACTTTGCTTCCTTATTAGTACAGTACTTAATAAACAATTATTTGAATATAACACACATACTCAGACACACCCACACCCACACACACTCTCACACACAACCTATATATGATTAAAGCCCAATCCAGATAGCAATGTGTCTATGATGTATATTCCATCAATGTCACATTCTCTGGATGGGTTTAGCAGTGCAGTTGTGTCTAGCATATGCCCCTTCTATTCCATTCTCTTCATATCTCTCTGTTGCCCACATTGATAAAGGCCTAGTTTATTTCTGAAGTCAAGGGGAATTTAGTATATGCTTTTTATTTAATCCCCAAGAGATTATTTTGTCTAACATTTTCTAAAACAAGTGATTAAAATAAAATGAGCAAAACAAGAACTAACCATAATAGGACAAAACAGACAAACAAGCAGAAAATAAGTGCCAAAGAAAAAGCACCACAAACATAGTTAAGGTCAGACCTATGCCCAGCAGTAAATGGCCAATAGAAAAGGAACTATATAGTATTTTTAGAGTTTTGTTATTGTTATTTTTGTTTTTTGGGGAGAGGGGTTGTTGTTGTTGTTGTTTGCTTGTTTGGTTTTGGTCTCATAATGATCTGTCTTTATCTGGGCATGTCTGTTTGTTTTCTCACCTTACAGGTACTTTATTTATATATTTTGGTTTCCTATTCTATTATTGTTTCTGTGTGTGAATGTGATTTCTAATGAGAGAGATATAAAGGGTATGGATTTAAGTGAGTGGGAGGTGGGGAGGTGTAGTTGTTTGTTTTAACTCTTTCAGAGGGCCCACCACCAGCTAACAAATAAGTCAATCACAGAGAATTATTCTTAATTATAAATGCCCAGCCTTAGCTTGGTTTGTTTCTTTCCAACTTTTCTTAAATTATCTCATCTACCTTTTGTCTCTGGGTTTTTAGATATCTCTATTTCTGTATACCTTTTTCTTTCCTTCTTACTCCATGTCTGGAGTAGTTGGGTGGCTGGGTAGCTGGCCGCTGAAGTCCTCCTCCTTCCTCGGGCTCCTTTTTTGTTCCCAGATTTCTCTTTACATTTATATTCTCTCTGCCAGCCCCATCTATCCTTTCTCCTGCCTTGCTATTGGCCACTCTGTAGTTGAAAGTTTTCCTGTGTTCCATTCACTTGGCAGCCAGGACAAATCTCTCATACTCACATCCCCCAAGTAAACACACAAAGGCTTATATTAATAAATAAAGCTGTTTGGCCAATGGTGAGGCAGAATAAGGTTAGACAGGACATTCTAAAGAGAGAGAGATGAAGAAAGAAGACACAGCAGGGGAGACACTGCTAGCTGCCTCCAGAAGAAGCAAAATGTTAAGGTACTGGTAAGTCATAAACCATGTGGTAAAGTATAGATTAATAGAAATGGGTTAATTTAAGATATACGAACTAGATAACAAGAAGCCTGCTATGGCCATAGTTTAAAAATATTAGCCTGTGTGTGTTTATTTGGGCCTGAGCAGCTGCAGGACCAGCAGGTGAGAGAGATTTGTGGTGACCGCAGGCCAGACAGGACACAGGAAAAGTTTCAGCTACACCATTCAGCTCTTAACTAGACTATCAGGTGTTTTAGACAGGCACAGTAACACAGTTTCACAGAGTTAAACAAATGCAACATAAACAAAAGTAACACACTTTAAAACAATATTCTACTACAATGATCAGTGAAGAGTTACAAGAGGAAAAATCATGAACAGAATATATTTTATATAAAAAACAGGTTTAATAAAAATTTTCATTTTTTTCTAGTTTTCAGCTATGAAATTAAATATTTTCAAACTGCTCACAAAAGAATTAATTATATATGGAGTAGAAAAGGGTATATAAACATTGAGAAAAAGGAGAAGATTAAGGGATAAATGTTAAGGATGGGGAGTTACGTACTTGTAGTTTTAAAGTTGACATTAAATTTGCTTTCAGAAATTTGCTGTTGAAATTTTTTGTCATTCATTTAGACATGTTCCAGTTCAAGTTAGAAACATACATTAAAGTAAAAGTTGAATCATTTTATTTTCTGTGCTTAAACTTTTTTAAGAATAGAAAAATAAACTATGCCACATGGGTTTCAATTATAGAACCAAACTTAACTCAGTAGTTCCTCATGGATGTTTATAAATCAATGGATCTCTCTGAAGATGGCCCTTTTGATACTCTTTTAGCTAGATCCTCCCTGTCAATTTGCTTATTTCTTAGGTGAACTGAGGGCAGCATCATTTCTTGTGCCTACAATAAATAGTGTTGTGATCAGACAAAAGTACTTCAAATAATTATTCCAAGAAAAAATGCCTGATATTGTTGTAGACAAACCAGTAGTTCATGTGTCATATAATACCTAAATGTTTTTGTTAGTATTCCAAGACACAATTTCACTAATGAGTATCAATCCAAAATCCTTATATCATGAACTCTGCCAGATAATAACAAGTTCCCTACTTGCATAAATCCATTTTGATGCTATGTCTGAGACTTCATTGACATATAAATATGGTACTTCTAAAAGTGAAATTGTCAAAATGGAGTTCTAACTTTCCACCAAAATCTAATGACTATTTATTTATTAAGATTCTCGAAGACTCTTGAAAGGCCATGATTCAACATTTACTGGTGTTGTTATTTATATGTGCTCTAATAAAAGCATTGGACTTACTTCTTAATAATTAACTGAAATTATGAGCAATTTACACTAAATCTAATGTGTGTGTGTGTGTGTGTGTGTGTGTGTGTGTGTGTATGTGTGTGTGTGTGTGTGGTGTTTGTGTGTGTGTGATACATGTACAGTAAGATATGCATGCACATATGTTTGTATATGCATGTGGAGTTGGGTACCTTTTTCCACCTTATCTTTTAATTATTTCTATTATTTTTGAAGATTATAAGTACATAATTTCCCCTTTTCTATTCCTCCTTCCTAAATTTCCCTTATATCCCCAATTACTGCACAACTCAGTCAGTCTTTATAATGTTACTAGTATGTGTTTTCTCAGGCTGAACATTTGGTATCACATAGGAACTGGCAGAAATAATCTTCCCCATGGAAGAGTCCACCTTATTTTTTGAGATAGGACTTCTTATTGGACCTGGAACCCACTTGTCCAGCTATGCTGGCATGCCAGAAAACTCCAGGAATCTTACTGTTTACAACAACACTCAGCACTGGTGGTGAGTATGCATGTCTCTATGCTTGTCTTTTGGTGAGCGTGAGAGATCCAAACTCAGACTTTCATGCTTGTGTAGCTGGCACATTACTGACTAAATCACCTCCCCAACCTCAATCACACTACATTTCTAAGTCTGTGTTCTCAGAGAAATGGATATACCATCAGGATTGTTAGATAATAATTGGGATAATGTATAAAGAATATCCACTAATTTGTTCTCAAAAACATTATCTCAAATTCTTAAATACTTCATTGAAACATTATTTACATGTTGAATATAAGGAGATTGAGGCACATAGAGATCGAATATTTTCCCATGGTCTTAGAAGTGGTAACTACAAAAATCAGCAGTCAAACATAGTAAGTCAGCTCCACTGTCAGAAGGGATAGTACCCAAGTCATACTACTATGTTTTACTTGTATACCTCAGGTACCCTTGATGATGGATAATGGGACTCTCATTTGCTTTTACTGATTCTCAAGTATCTTAAATATTGCCTCATTTTCTTTTAATTTTCTATTTTTAAACAAATACTTTTTGGAAATAACATTAGTTTCAAGTGACTTAAAACCAGTTGGACTATCTGATATAATTCCTTCTCCAGAATTCAAGAATTCTTTAATTTCTTGAAATAGTTAATATTCCAGACATCTTGACTGGAGAAATATTTCATATTGCTCCACATTGTCTGGAAACAGATTCTTTCAAGCAATATATTCTCAGGGAAAAATAATAGATCTGTGCCTATACATGGAAAAATGTAACCAGAAAAAGGAAAGTCATAGAGAAAGCTAAATTAATATATTTTAAAAGCTGATTAAACATGGCAGTAGTAATACAGTAGTAACAGATAATTTAGTAAGAGCAGTGATTGCAAGACCAATAATACTAGCAGTAATGCCATTATTTATATCTCTCACTCATTCATTTAACAAATGTATATTGATCATTTGCAAAAACATTGGGCATGGTGCTTTGTTCTGGGTTTATATGCTAAAAATCCAGCATTTTATCATTTGTCTTATTCATTGTTTTACACATGTCTTACATCACTATGTCTTAACTATCACCTTTGTAATATATACATTGTATCAGAACTTCCTTCATATATATGTAGCAAAGCTAAATGGCCATTGGCTGAAGGATGTTACTCCAGAAAAGAAGTAGAGTCCTGTAAAGTACAGAACTATAAAAGATCTTCAATGCAGCTTTTCAGAGGTCTACCTGAAACAATGACATTATCCTTTCTACAGCAGCTCATTATAAGTATCCATGAGTCCTTGACTTCTGTGTCTTAACAGCTAGCCAGCTTATCTTATTATACATCACCAATTAAAGCAAACATTTTCCATATGACTGTTACTTCATGTATACGTCCCCTGAAGACAGAGACCTACTGTACTTTTCTAACATTATGTAGCAAAGGTGAATACTCACATTCAAGAAATATGTATTCAACAAGAGAATACTGTTATAAAATTTGTTAATTGTAGATGATACAAATTAAAAATATTTGAAAGAACTATATAAACATGTACTAATTTCATAATTTCTAAGCAAGCCACATCACTTAGTTTTTCAGTTATTTGCCCTTCATACTAATTATATCTTGTAATAATTCTTTTAATAATCAAGTAGTTGGCTATAACAAAGTGTATTTTAAGGAAAATCAAAGTATCAAATGGATACAGTGTTCTAAGTGTTTTTTTTATAGATTTTCTTACTTCCTTTTTATAAGTATATCATGGTGGAAGTGTTATTCCTAATATTAGCAATAGTTCATTAAATTACATTGTTTCACAGATAATTTTATTATTCCGTTCTTCCCAAACTCTGGAACTATTCTCATGTCTCATTATTTTCAAAACTCATAAAATCATCTTTAATTATTATTAAATCCATTTAGTAGTGCTTACATGCACATGTGTTCACAACTCACCACTTGGAACTGGGTAACCTATCAAGGAGTTGATTTTTCTTCTTGCAATAGCCATTGATTGCCTGTAACTTTCCTTCTAGGCGTGGGGACTTCGGAACTTTCTTCCACACCTGCATATCAGCTGGTGATGTCGTTGTTCAGGTATTGTAGGTCAAACTATCTTTTATAAATGCAGCTTCCTCCTTTTAACTGGAAGATAGTATCTAGAAGCAGATACCTGGGCCCTGTGGTTCTCTCACTCTTTTTATCTCTCACTTACTATTTTTAATGAATCTTGGAAGGGAAGAATTTGAAATGTAACATTTGGGTATGTGTTTCCCATTGTTACTAATTCTCCAATTTTTTTTTGCCCATTGTGGATCTCTGTAGTGGTCTTCATTTGTTGCAGGAAGAGAACGTCTTTGATGATGGGCACTACTCTTATTTGTCATTGTATGTATTTAAAATGCACTTTGAAGTTATATCAGTTTAGGAAAATGGCATCTGTAAGTGATCCTCTATAGTCTATGACCTTTCCAATCATGGACAGTTGACTAAGTTTATATTACCAGGCACAAATTTCTTCCTATTGAGAAATCAAATTAGACAGTTGTTGGTTACCCTCAAGCTAAAATTGCCACTATTGCACCATGACAGATGTCTCTCACAAGGCAGTTTACTGTTGTGATTTGTAGGCTTTACAGTTGTGTAGGACATTGGTTTTTTTTCTTTTCTTTTTTTTTTTTTTTTTTTTTTTTTTTTGTCTTTGGAAGCCTGCATAGCAGATTCAGACACTGCAAGAACTAGTCCTGCAGGAAGAAGACTTCAAGTCAGTACTTACTACCTTGTTTCATCTAAGTCCTCTGTCTGAAGTGTGTGCTGTTTTCAGCAATAGGTTGTAACTTTCAAGTTCTGTGGTATAATCAAGGGCAATAGCAGTAGTTCTCTTGAACTTCCCCTACCAACAAGTCAAAAGCAGGTATCCCTTGCTTGCCACTGCGTTTTTTGTTAGATAGGCTATGGTGTCTAGGAGGAGCATTATCATCTAGTATACTATAACTCCATTTAAACTATATGCATATGCATGAGTTTTTATTAATTTTTATAGAATGTTTTCCTTTGATTTTTTTCAGTCAGCATTAATGTTACTTTTCTCTTTTTCATCCCTCTTCCTGTGTATTAGCGTCGCTCCCACTTCCCCAGTTGGAGTCCCACCCATATTCCCATTGCTCCTTTCAGAGCACCTGTGTTCTGCTGCCCCCTCTCCACAGCTCCTTCTATTTTTCTTTGCCTAAGTTCCCCTTTCTGCTTTTCTGACTTCAGGTTATGTATTCACATATAAAGCTTTGGAGCTGGAACCACAAATAAGAGAGTACATGAAACATTTGTCTTTTGGGGTTAAGATTACTTCTATCAATATAATATTTTTTAGTCCCATCAATTTATCTAAAGATATTAAGATTTTATTTTTTTACAGCCAGCTAGATTTTCTATGTATCTCATGCTTATTATCCATATATCAATTTAAGGACATACAACTATTGTTTAAATATTAAAAATATGAGGTCTTAGACTCTGCAATATTATACTGTTATTCTATATCTCAAACTCTGTAGTTTTTTCATTTGTTCAAATGTTTCTGCAGTCTGAATTTACTTTATTTCTGTCTACAAAGCATATAATACGACTTCTGATACATGCCTTATTTAGGAAGCACATTGTGTTTGTTTGTTTATTTCTGATTGGAATCTGAATGGATCTGTGATCAGATTAGTAGACCAGTCTTGCAGGCCGCAAGAATATATCATAGAGATTCAGCTGTGTATTAAAGCTGAACTTTGACCAGCCAAGGGTCTGTCAAAAGGCAAAGCCATTTATTATGAATATTTGGTGTTACCCAGGCTTTAATATTCCGGCTGTCTTCTGCTATGAAATACATGTGTGCCCAGACCTATTGGTAAACAGTTCAGCTCCCCAGACCTGCTGAACCTACTAAGTTACTAACTGCCCTGCTGAGCTTAGGAGACAAACTGGCAAGAGCCACATAGCTTTGTTTCCTGTGCTAATGAAGCTTAGACCATCCCCTTGCCTTGAGGAGCATTTTGACTGAGAATAAAGAGGTTTTTATATATCAAGGTGAGAGATAAAACAACATTCCTGAGGAGGCATGGAACCACATGCCCAGGGAAAGAAAGGATAGGCATTTTCTGTAGACAAGAACAGAACAGCATGGCGCGAGAGAAGAGAGGACGACAAAGGTTCCATAAAGGGTAAGCAGATCTCCAGTAGAGTTTTCTCCAGTAGAGTGCCAGGAGTAGAGAGTAGCAGAGATGGAGAAAGATGATACAGAGGACGAAGATGAGGATGGAAGCATAGGAGTTTAGTCGTTAGCAGGGCTATGAGATAGGGAGCTGGATGGAACTGCACTTATGGAGACAGGATTTCATCCCAGAGAAATAAAGTAGGTGGATACAGAGCTTGGTATGTCCAGAGTTGTTCCTGCCTTGAATGCCTGGTGAAGCTATAGCTGAATTGATAGAATTTTGTCTTAGAGGAATAAAGTTAACAGACATAAGAACATAGTGTGCATAGATTTTTTTCCCTCAGATCCCATGCCGGACATAGCAAAGCCTCCCCCCACCCCCCACCCCCCACCCCTCGACCCTGGGGAATTGGTAGACCAGCATGGGGAATCATTAATTTTTTCTTTTTTTTTTTTTTTTTTTTGGTTTTTCGAGACAGGGTTTCTCTGTGTAGTTTTGCGCCTTTCCTGGAACTCACTTGGTAGCCCAGGCTGAAGAAAAATAATCTTCAACATTGCTGAGCACACTTGGAAGAACTGCCACATGGCTTCAGAGATGACACCCCACATGCTCTGGTAGTGTATGAACTACGTCTTGCTCATCTGTTTAAGCATGCATTACTCTTCAAAGAAAATGCAAAGTTTTGTCATATTTTCCATGCAATCACTACAGCCTGTGACTTCATTTTTAAAATGAAAAATCAACAATGTGTTACCTAAAGAAAGAAGACACTGGTATATCTCTGTTTTATTTTTTTTGTTAAGTAAAATTTATCATTCAACACTGAATGAACATAATCAATAAAATGTTAATCATCATCATTTATCACAATCATAGTAACTAGTTATACTATTTCTGTATCTGTAGATAAGAAAAACTCCCACTTAAAGATTTCTAAAGACAATTATTGAAGCTTGGGTGTAGATGGATGTTTCTCCGGTCACACCTGGCCCCACAGTCCCACAGCTATTTATAAAATAATCACTCAGAGGCTTATATTAATTATAAACTGTATGGTCTATGGCTTCAGCTTCTTGCTAACTAGCTCTTATAACTTAACTCAACCTATTCCTATTAATCTACATGTTGCCACATGGCCATGGCTTTACTGGTCTACTGGCATCTGGTTGCTCCTTCAGCAGCGGACTTGAGTCTCTTCAACTCTGCCCTTCTTCTCCTGTATCTCTGGTTGGATTTCCCACCTGGCTATAAGCTTTCTTGCCATAGGTCAAAATAGCTTTATTTATTAGCCAATGGGAGCCCCACATATGCACAGCATACAGAAAGACATCCCACAGCACTTGGGTACTTTGAGCCTTAACAAAATGAGATGGTCCATGTGCAGTGAGCTAGAATATGATGATATTAGGAAGATTGACACTCATGGTGGATTAATTTTCATGCTGTATTAGTTACTTTTTGTTGAGGTGACAAAACACCATGAACAAAAGTAATTCAGGGAAGAAAGGGTTTGTTTCATCTTACAGATTCAAAGAGGGAATCTGTATGGTAGGAGAGTCCAGGCAGCAGGTGGCTGGAGTAGGAAGCTGAGAGAGCACATCTTCAGCTGCAAATATGAAACTGAAAACTTTTACTGGAAGTCTGGCAAGAGTATAAACTCTCCAAACATATTTCCAGTTGTGTGCTTCATTCAGCAAGACTTAATATCCAAAAGTTTTATAATATACACTAAAATACCTAAACCTATATGGGAAATTTCTCATCCAAACATCCACAGAAGCAATTTTCAAACTGCAGAAGATTAAAAATATGCATGGCAAATTCAAAGAGAATATACCAGAGAACTTTCATAGCATAAATCAGTTCTTTATGAAAGCAAATTGTACAATAGAAGTTGTCTGTATTAATACACATGAATTATTGATATTTCCAATGTCAAAGGTGGAGTGGTATAACATAGTAAATCCAAGAATTGAACAGCAGATCATCAGTTTAGCTGTCTCTGCCCTCACTGTATGAAATCTCTTGAATGAACCTTTTCTTGTCCCCTGGCCAGTCTGCTAAATGAGGCACGCAGGGTAATTACTAAGGTTTTCTTTTCTGTGTGCAGAGAAAAACACTAGCTCTGGGCTTTTGCTATTTTATAATCATTCCCATGAGCATAACTAGCTACAACTAATAGGCTGATGAATGAGGAACCTGCCTTTGTGAGTGACTAACTACCAGTTAATAGTCTGCTTAAAGTTGAAAAGAGTGAGAAAATGCAAAGCAGTGTTTGATGTGCACATACTTAAGAGCACAAGGCAATAACTGGGGTAGGGGTAGCTGATCAAGGCCAGGATATTTCTGAGAGTGGTTTTCAGAATAGCCTGTGTAGGCCACTGTGGTGATATGTTCTGTACCCTAATAAAATTTGCCTGAAGATCAGAGAACAGAACAAGTCACTAGATTAAACATAGATGCCAGGCAGCGGTGGCACACACCTTTAAACCTAGCACTCTGGAGGCAGAGATCAGTCTGGATCTCTGTGAGTTCAAAGCCACCCTGGAGTAAATGAGATTGACTCAGTCTAGGAGAGAAATAGAGCCAAGCAGTGGTGCCACACACATTTAATCCCAGTACTTGGGAGTCACATGCCTTTAATCCCAGCAAAGAAGGTATATAAGGAGTGAGGAGACAGGAACTAAAGTCTTTCGGCTAGAGGGTTTTTCAGGCTGAGGAGTCCTAGATAAAAGGTAGCTTATTCTTTTGTCTCTCTGATCTTTCAGCATTTACCCCAATTTCTGGCTCCAGATTTTTTATTAAAAGACCATTTAGCAATTCGAGCTACAGGCCACCGTGTGAAGAACACCAATTGCACATTTCTGCATAGAAAAGCAGTGTGCTGCTTCACAGATTCCAGAATGAAAATCGTACACAACTCTACACAAGCCACTTAGGATGTTTCAGAGCCCCACAAGCCAAAGACATTTGGGAGTTTTCAATAGAATACTTCTGGATTTTAAGATTCAAACTCCTTAGCCCTAGTTCTTGATGTAGCATTGAGAAATTTAGCAACTTGTCATGAATTTTAAAATTCTCTTTCCTCAACTATATCTTTGTATGTAATTCAATCCTTCCAGATATAATTAATTTTGTCTGCTACTGAGAGTAGTGTGAGAATTCATCGCAACTGGGTATGTAGGTGCAGTGCCATGCCATTTAACATTGTTATCAGATTTGAAGGGATAATATGTAATGAGAACTGTTCAACCTTTTAACATTACAATAAAATGTGCTATGCAAATGTACTAAGCCTCATTCCTAGCTATCTCAGGACACATGCCACCAATCAACTACAAGTTGGATATACAAGAAACTTCATATGAAAGTGATCACATTTGGTTATAGTGAGTGAAAAAAAAAATCAACCTAATGACAAGTTATAACTGTTGTAATGCCGCAGGAGCTCACATCAAGTGACTTCTTTAGGCCAACTGGAACTCACTGAATCACATTTGATGATGTCCTCACTGGATGAAATAATATAATTATGAATTACTCAGAATATTTCCTTGTCATAACATAACACATGCCTATATAATATTGGGCAGAAATGTTGTCTACAGGAAAAAGTTTGGAACATTGTAGATTCTAGAACTTGATACCTACAAAACAAATCCTGCCTTTGCCACCATAAACCTAGGGTCATTATTAACCACACTGTAGTTCAGTACACAAATACATAAATACATATTCTTGTTTGTTTATGGTTGGTTTTTTGTTTGTTTGTTTTGTCTTGTTTTTCAAGACAGGGTTTTTCTGTATACCATGTCTGTCCTGGAGCTCACTTATGTATGCCAGGCTGACTTTGAACTCAGAGATCCACCAGCCTCTGCTTCCCACATACTGAGATTAAAGGCATGTGCCACCACTGCCCAGACCTCAGTACACGTTTTGAAAATGGGAATGATGAACAATACCGTATATATCAAAATATGGTACATATCACATCAGATGAATGATATAATTCTTCTAACATATCTGAATAATGCACTGAAAAATGTAGCTGGTGCTACCCAGGACAGGTCCTAGTGCATAGTTTGTGCTTTATAAGATATCTGAGGGAAATGTACTGACAAAACCCATTTGAATAACTAGTTACAGACATTACATATTGCCAACTGTTTCTCCATCAAATATCACCGAAGGCCAAATTGAATTCACTGCTCTGGACAGAAAAGCTCACCATTGAACTAGATCCTTGCAGGTATATCAGGTATTGGACACTGAAGTAACTTCATGGCAAAATACTTGGTGAAAATACTGTGTCTAAAACTGTAAAAATCATGATGTGATCATTGAAAGAAAGGAGTTTGTAATGATTGTTTCAGAATACTGACTTATTAATTGGCACCTGATATGATACTTCCTGTTGAAGACATCATAAAAATTTCAAGAAAATTTCTAAACTTTGCAGTTATTTGTACTCTCATTTTCATTGGATAAGAGTAGAGCTACGTTGATAAATTTAGGTCATCATAAGGACTCAAGCCTACACAATGAACTGTAGGCAACTGATGGAAACTGGGACCAAGAGAGATAGTTCTCTCCAAGGATGAACACAGCAATTGGTTTTCTAGCACCAAAAGGTCAGACCTGGAAACATAAATAAAAATAACTTTATATGGACACAACAGGCTGTATTTAGGAATATATGTGCATGCATATATGCATGCAATAACAATTAATAAAAAAGGGGGTCATGGAGTTACAGCAAAGTAAGGAGTTGTATATGTGTGGTGGTATTGTGTTCCCCAAAATATTGTGCTCCCTAATAAACTTACCTGGGGTCAGAGACAGAGCAGCCACTAGATACAAAGGCTAGAAAATGGTGGTACTCACACCTTTAATCCTAGCATTCCAGAGGTAGAAATCCCTCTGGATCTCTGTGAGTTCAAGGCCACACTGGAAACAGCCAGACATGGTGACACACGCCTTTAATCCCAGGAAGTGATGTCAGAAAGCAGAAAGGCATATAAGGTATGAAAACCAGGAACTAGCAGCATTTGGCTGGTTAAGCTTTTAGGCTTTTGAGCAGCAGTTCAGCTGAGATTCATTCTGGATGAAGACTGAGAGGCTTCCAGTCTGAGGAAACAAAATCAGCTGAGGAATTGGTGAGGTGAGATAGCTGTGGCCTGTTCTGCTTGTCTGATCTTTCAGCGCTCACCCCAATAACTGGCCTTAGGTTTGTTTTTATTAATAAGACCATTTAAGATTCATGCTACATATATGGGAAGATTTGGAGGAAGAAAAAGGAAAGATGAAATGTTGTAGTTATATTACAATCTCGAAAATAAAATTATATAAAACAACTTTCCTTATTTTTTATTTTTAAAGATATCAAAATTGGTTATTTTGAATGTTTCATATATCCTGAATGAAGCATATAATCACAATACATATAGTTATAAATAATTTCTTTTCACCTTTTTTTATTAAGAATTTATTTATTTATTTTATATACCAATCACAGACCCCCCTCTTCCCTCCTCCCACCCCTCCAGCCTTCCCCCCCAACATATCCCCCTTTCTCGCCTACAAGAAGGTAAGACCTCCCATGGGGAGTCAGCAGAGCCTGGTTTTAATGTACCATTTTATTAGTTTTTGAGAAATACATGTATGTGTGCAATGTATTTTTTTATCATATCCATTCCCCACTCATCTTCTTTGTCACCCCTAATTTCTCCCAGATCCCGGCTTCATGTCTGTTTTTCTAATAACCCCCTTAACCAAACTTGTGCCACCAGTACACTCACTGATGTGAGGGCATCCATTGGAGTGTGTTGGAGAGTCTATAGAAACCATCAACCTACCACAGTTGGGAGTCTGCCTTATCACTCCCTCTCTGCTAGAATGCTGTCAGCCTTGATGTTGGCCAGGACAGGCAGCACAGCTGTGAGCTCAGGAACACAGTGATCCTTTCAGGTCCGAAAGACACTCTTAGCTTTCAGCCACCCCTCCTACCCTCATGATCATCTATATTCTGGCATCCAGAGCTTTCCTACCATGTGCTTAGTACATCCCAGTCACTGCTCTGATTCCTTCCCCCATACTGACTAGTGGATTTTATTGGATGAACTGTCCCTTGGCAATTTCCATGATTCTCTTTTCTCTTGACTCTCCTTTCTGTCTAGTAATAAATGTTAGCGTTCTCTGAGTACGCCAGGTCTGCTGAGTATTTCTGGGAAATTTGTCATAGATTTTATAACTTTCTCTCCAACTTCAGGTAAGCAAACAATGCAGCACAATGCCCTTTCCCAAACTAACCACCCTTCTTCTGCACATCAATTATTTCAAAGTTCTTCTGAATGCTTCTTCAGCCATTTCAAACAAAACATTAAAAAATATAATTTCCTAACATCACTTATAAATAGAACCTTCTGTTTCCTTACCTCTTCATATTCCTTTCTCAAAAGAAGTGACCTTTCTTTAGACCAGGGTTAACCCCTTCAAGCTATTCTAGGACTTTTAACTTCTCAGATATTTTCTGCTGCATTTTTTAACTTTGATTTTTGATTTCCTTTTTCCATGTATTAGGTGGCATTCAAATGTATTCAATAATCATATTTAAATGAGCAAATTATTCTAATGATAGCAAATAAAAATAAAATAAAAAATAACTTCCTATCATTACCTTGGTTTAGTAGAATGTGAAGAAATTCTTAGAGAGACAAAGCAAGTTGAAATTGAAAGCACTGGAAAGTCACCCCAGTGATACAACTGCAATTACATTTTGTGGGATTATTTTATTATCCTTGTTTTTTGATATTTGAATTTTTCATCATATATTTTGATATTTTATTTGTGTTTTCAGAGCATAAAATTCTATGATTCATATTCACTATGGTTTTAATAACCTATCATTTCTGTGAATCATAACATACAGTCTGAAGAATTTGCTTATTAGTATTGACAGTTAAGTAGCCGTTACCCAATTTGTTCTTTCTTTTGTCCTTAAGGATTGTTAATGTCCATAGTTTTATGGTTAGCCCTTGACATCACTTGCAAAACCATCCTAGAAAATTACTGCAATAGCTGAGCACAATGGATCATCACTGTGATGCTGAGAGGGTCTGGAGTTCAAGGTCATCCTCATTTACATAAATGTTTGAAACAATCCCTGGCTATTTGACAATCTGTCTTACAATAGCAAAAAGGAAAGAAAATCCCCAAAATGTACTATAATGTTAGATTTCCTCACATTTAAAAAAAAAGAAAACCTGTTTTTTTATTGCAGCAATTTCTGTTTAAGTCATACAATGCGTATTTCATGTTTCTGACTTTTAAAATATTTTACCATGACAAGATATTGGTATTTAGAATTTTTTTCTTCAGTATCTGGATTTGTAATTTTCTGGGACATTTTAGATGGTATTAGGTTAATAAGGTTGGCATGTACATGAATTAAGTGCTCATAGAGTATTTTTAAATAACAATTTATGTTAATTTTAACTGTCCCTTTATTTTTTAAAAGGTTTTAATTAAGTAAATAGGCCAACTTTGTTTCAAGCTGAACCTCTGGAGGGTGCTGAAGAGAAGAACAAGAAGGCACCTCTTACAGCATAACCTTTTCTCTAAAGTGAGGGCCTTTAGCAGAGCAGAAGACAAAGCAACTGAAAAAGAGGTTTGCTCAAATGATGCTTCACACAGCAAGGAGAGGCTTACTTATGAAAACCCAAAACACTGTAGCACAAAAATAATAATTAATAATCCCAAGGTTCATCTTTATTATATTAATGTGAATAATTGCAATCATTTAAATTGACTCTTTTAAGTTAGTATATTGTATAGTACTAACTTATAGTAACATAATACTAAATTATGAATGAAACCATACTTCAGTGAGGTCTGAATGGCAAAGAGGGCAAGAAAAGCTCTATATTCCTACAGAATCCAAACTGTCATTTAAGCTCAGGATCAGGAAGATTACTGGTGTGAATGACAGAGTTCAAATGTTGTTGGAGCTTCTGTCCCTTTGCCACATCTTTAGAGACAGCTTTGTTAAACTCAACAAGCTTTCAGTTCAGAAACTGGGTGGAGTAAAACCTATGGATTCAGTGATCATTTAGATCGAGTGTGTTTCTAAGGCTTATGTTTTGACGGCTTGGGGCCTAATTGGTGGTACTAACGGAGGTGATTAAAAACCTCAGAAAGCGCCGGGCGGTGGTGGCGCACGCCTTTAATCCCAGCACTCGGGAGGCAGAGCCAGGCGGATCTCTGTGAGTTCGAGGCCAGTCTGGGCTACAGAGTGAGTTCCAGGAAAGGCGCAAAGCTACACAGAGAAACCCTGTCTCGAAAAAAACCAAAAAAAAAAAAAAAACCTCAGAAAGCAGGGCTTAGTTGAAGGAAGTAGGTCCATAGAGGCTTACACTTGAAGGGAAAATTTTATCCTGGCTCCTTTTCGTCTTTGGCACCATGGAGTGGGAGGTCTTACTCTATCATGCCCTGCCATGTGATGTTCCAGAGATCCAGAAACAGTGCAACAAGTGACCATAGCCTGAAAACTCAGAAATATTGAGCCAATCACAACTTTCTTCCCTTAAGGTATTTATCACAAGTTATTGTTATTTTGTCACTGTGAAAGAAAAATAACTAACACAGTAACAGTATCAGGGAGAAGGGAGTATATGAACTAATCTATAGTTATGTCAAAATCAATAAGGAGCTTATTACCTCGACAGGCAACACTCTTCAGACATAATATCTTGCTAAATATGGCATCATCTGCAAGGAGAATCTGATTAACAAGACAAGATCTATACTACTGGAAAAGTTTCAAATCAACAAATAACAAATAACCTCATGACCCTTCACACTATCTTCCGCAATTGCAGGAATGAATAAAAATACAGCCTGTTTGAGGAGTGTTGGAGATGCTAGAACAGAAAAGTCAGATGAACAGGCCTATTAGAATATAAGACAAGGCCTTTCTAAGAAGCACATGCAATACTCTCTTTACAAAAAAAAAAAAAAAATAGTATTAGAATGATCGTGTCTCTGCTGGATACAAAAAATTTGTGTGATCAACCAGACCTTGCCACCTGTGAGTTTGGAGTTTTGGAAAAGAAACTTAAGGCTTCAAATTTCAAGTGATTGTTAAGACTAAATTGAGCGATGTGTGAGAAGAATGTGACACATAGCAGGAATTAAACTGATATGATGGCTCTCTTGTTAGTGGTTATTTAATTTTGATCATGGAAACACAATCCGTCACCAGAGACTAATGGGCAACACAAATTGGACTTGGTATTTTTTTTTCTTTTTCGGGAGAGGGCACAAAGGTGGTAGGGTGGACCTGGGAGGAGTGGGCACTGAATGTGATTGGGGTGTATTGTATGAAATTCCCAAATAATCAATAAAAATATTTAAAAAAAGAATATGAGACAAGTTATCCACCCTAGTTAGTAATCTGTTCAGTTAATGAGTATTATCTACTCTCAAAGAAACCAAATAAAGTTAGTAAATAGCACAATAAATATAGATATTTTCTAAACTTATAGTGAATTTTACCAGTATTAGAGTTTAGGATGCTTCTCAAGTTCAAGTTTGGGTGAATTATTTGGTATGATCCTAAAGGTTTCTTTTCATACTGGTTGTTACAAGTAAAAAATCACCCTCTGATAAGTATATAGCACTAGACCCTGAGTTGTCAAGCACATCTCATGCCACACCAGAAGCAAAGGAGCTGACTAGACAGGCATCAACCTAGATCCAGCTGGGCTCATTACTGTGAATACAAGAACGCACTGTTGGCAGTTTCTAGGAGCACTGACAGTTGGAACTCAGCTGCACACAGTGTATCACCACCCTTCCCAGTGCTGTTCCCTTATGGTCTTGTGACTGGAATCATTTACAATATTTTGTTGTTGTTTCAATGGCTTTTGTATTGTCCTTTCATTCATCTTCACCATAGAGATGCTTTGCCAATCTTCTTAGTCAGAAGCCATTGGTTTTTGAATGAGATCTTGCTCCTCGGTCCTCATGTTTATTATATCGGTATGAAAAAAAAATTGCAAGCATTTTGCATTGGCTGATTTAATTATTTAGAGCAATAAAATGTGGAAACATAATAATTATAAACAAACCATTTAGCTTGAAGAAGAAGTCACTTGTCAAAATAATTCATTGGATAAATGAAAAAATAAGGGTAAATTTTTTTTCCCCTGTCTTAAACTACTGTATATAAAAGGGTAACAAATAAGGACCAGTGAACTTGTCGGGTTCCCCGAGACAAACCTCAAAAGCTTGCTCCCCGCGGTTATCTCCCATTTGACAGGACATGTGGTCAGGAAGGGAGTCTTTCAAATAGACCACATTTGGGACCTTCAGAGATAAAGGGACCCTCCTGATTAGGGAGAGTGAGTGCCCTAAATTCTCCTGCAGCCAACTTGGGAAAGTAATAACCTCTACCTCTATCCTAAAAGCTATTAATTGCCTACACCTACCTTCACCTCGGTTTATTGATACAGGATTTTAACCTAGAATTGTCGTATCATGCACGAACTCCCCTTCTCCCTTCTTAAAATTTAAAGCCCCCTAAAACAACTTTTCTGCCTCTGAATGCTGCCCAGGCATCTTTCTGGCCACGTCTCCCTGGGCCCAGAAAGATGCTGAGGGTATCACTTAGGACAGCTTCTATCTGCTTCTTGTTCCTGAGAAAAAATTCTAGCTCTGTAACTTTGCGATTACCAGAGAACTGCCTTTGTTCTCTGTGTGTATATAAACCGAAAAACTTTTTGCAGCACAAGAGTATTTAATAAAGAAACTGGCACAGAGAAGCACGGAGCGAGAGATTTTTTTTTCACCCTCGGATCCCTTGAGCCTTATGCTGGTAGTAGCCTTCACTCTGAACCCTGAGAGGGCATTGAGGCTGGCTCTCAATAGCCTTCGATTTAATAAAAATATTGAATCGACAGTCTTATGACAAAAACAAAATGTATCAACAGCACCCAGGCTTTCCAAGGAACCTCCTGTTAGTGTTTAAGGATTTTTTTTCTTAGTGTATGAATGTTTTGCCTTTGAGCTTGTATGTGTACCGAGTGTATGCCTGGTGCCCAGAGAGGCCAGAAGTGACCATTGAACCACCTAGAACTGGAGCTACTGTTACTTGTGAGCCGTCATGTGAATGCTGGGAATTGAACAGTGATCCTCTGTAAGAACACCAAGTGTTCTTAACTGCTGAGCCATCTCTAAAGCACTGATTTTTCTGCTTTGTAATCTGAGGTCCCAGATTGTGGAGAAATCTGTCATTTCTAAGGGTTTCATGAGGTTGTGCATATTAATTTAGTTAGTTATTCTACGTCCATGTGGCTCTCCCCCTTATCCCATAGCATATATCTGTATGAAAAAATATTCAGTTTTGAAACTTTATATATGTGTAAATATTCTGAGAAATGTGAAATAATATAGTATAACTGAAGATTTGCTGAATCTGTAAGAGAAATCATTTTAACATTTCATTTTTCAAAAAGAAATGTGAAAAAAAAAGCAATCTTCAATACAAACAGATAGTAAAATTAAAAGGTAAGTGGCCTGCAGATGTAATTCCCCTAAGAAAATGAATCACAGGTATGGTCCATAATAACCAACAGCTAGGAATTCAACATGAACAATGTAAAAAGTAAGGATACTGCTTTTAATTCAGGCCAATTTTTTAAAATGAAACAATTATTTTTTTTAATATGCTTTCTTTGGAAAACTAACATACTTGCGAACATGCTATTTTCTCCATATTAAACTTCAAACAACAAAAAATAAGTGATTTGTTGTTTTTTTGATCGGCTTAGAGGTTACACCTGAATCTACTGATATTTAATTACCATCGGTGGCTTCTGGGCCCTACAATCAGTGTCCTGGTGGGACTTCAGGTCCCGTTGTCCCTGGCTTTGCTGTTACCACGGAATGTAATTTTTAATTGTCTCTATTATTCTATTTACCAATAAAGATTCAGAGTCAGATGTTGGGGTGAAAACCTACTAGCTCAGAGAGGCAAAGAAGGAACCAGCTGACCATCCTCTTTGTCCAGAGACACAGCAAGAGAACATCTCCCTAGCCATCCCAACCCCCTCAAAAACAAAACAAAACATGAAAGTCCATGCTTCTTCCTGTGTGACTCTCTGTCTTCCTTGTTTCTTTGTACTCTCTATGGCTAATCCCTGTCAACTAGTTGTTGGCTCCACTCCCTCATCCAAGGTTTCTGGTTTTACATTGCAATCAACTACCCTTTCACAGTGATTTATAGTAAGGTATATAATAATAACATGAACATTTTGCTTTCTTTGACTTAAGAATGCCTATATGATTAACATGAGAACTTATTCACTAATGAAAGAAAATACTAAATTAAATATGACACCTTTTACAGAAGATTAACTCATAAACAATCTCATTGCCCCAGTGAGATTGTTTACTTTGCAAACCTGCTTACAACCAAGCCTGATGGCCTACTTTGGATGCCTGGGACACACAGTAGGAAACTGATTCCTGCAAGTTTTCCTTTACATTCCATAAGTATACTATGGCATAGACCCATACATACATAGATATGATATAAATAAATAAATATTTACAAACATTAAACAAGACACATTTGGTTGTTAAAATGCAAAGTAATAAATAAATAAATAAATTGGCTACACATTCATACTCAATGAAATGTTGGAGTTCCATAAAACAAACATTTTTTTACTGAAGATGAGTACATAATAAAATGATTACAAACTGTTTTGGTAGCCATGAAACTGTGTCATGTCTCTCCCCTTTGAAAACTTGTCCAACTTCTGGAAATACAGGTAGCTCCTTTAAGTCTGCCACAGTGTGGAGGTCTTTTTCAGAGATACTAGTTGCATGTCTCCAAAGATGGAACACAGAATACACAGATTTTAAGTCAAACTTTTTTCCGTGTTTTTTAAGTGTGTTGCTTTAGATGAGATTAACATTGACATCTGTGGATTTTGAGTAAAGCAGATTGTCTTCCTCGGTGTGGTGGTGATACTCCACTTTTGTATAAACCAGAATAAAATAAACCACATAAACAAATGTTCTCCTTTAAACAAAATGGAATTTTCTAGAAGACTTTCTATTCCTCAGAATATAACACCAGATCTCCTAGGTCTCTGTTCTTATAAATGCACCCTGAAGATGGTGAACTCACAGGGCCCTGTGGTTGTTTTGTGCAATTCTTCATAATGCATTTCTTCAAACATACACATTTCCTGCTGTTTCTGCTTTTCTAGAAATCCTAACACTTGCTCTATATAAAGTATTTCCCTTCATTGACTCAGTGAAACAAGCATAAAAGCACAAAGTCTTTCTAGTCTAACGAGAAATCCCTAACATCCATTCATCTGGGCCTCCCATGATTTGGGCAAAATATCACTTAGCGTGTGTTAGACTCTCATTACTTTCTGTGATTATTCAAACTCTTTTTATTTTCTTTCACATATATCAATTCCGACAGTATGTTTAAAATCTCAAACTTACTTGGTAACATGCTTCTTAAGAACTGAACCAAAACTGCTGGTTATAGGAGTAAAGAAACAGGTAAATAAATAAGAACTTCTATTGTATGGCTGCTGGTTAATACACAATAGCCAATGATAACTACAGCACAAGTTGTATTTAACATTCCATGGTGATCCAATTTCAAAAATAACCACGTGTGGAGAGTTAGGAGAAATGTATCTGTGAAGTAAATAAGACTGCAGACTTGTAGTATCAACTGTTTGAGAAAGCAATCTAAATAAAGAGATCAAAAGCTATCGATTAGCAACGGTGATCACCAGACATTTTAAAAAGTCTCACAGCAAGTAACATACAGTTACGAACTAAGTGTGAAAATGAAAGTGTCTCTGGTTATATCTAGGAAATTCTCCAGTTGGTAGGCCACAGAAGCCAAGGATTTCTTTTCTCAAAGAAGTCAAATCTACTATTTCAAGTCAAGGACTACTTTGAAACTCAAATGCATTACAGACAGTATAATCATACACATTGTATGCTATGAAGATTTTCTGCATTTCTCTGAAATATCCAATACTGTAGCAACTCATGGAGAGTCATGTGAAATAAAGCCTCAGGAAATCTCTCTGAAATAAAACTGCCCCCTTCCTCAAACAATGCCCTCCTTCCTTCCTCCTATTGGTGAAGTCATATCTAGAGCAATATTTCAGCAAAACCCAGCAAAGAACAAGCTACAAAATGAACTGTGTTCTAACAGGCCTTGACGTTATGGACCAGGGACTAGCAGTGCCAGGAGCTAAAGGTTCTGTGCACTTAATGTCCTACAACACAAAACTAGATGCAAGGAGTTTTAAAACTTAGATCTAGCTGGGCAGTGGTGGCGCTCGCCTTTAATCCCAGCACTCGGGAGGCAGAGCCAGGCCGATCTTTGTGAGTTCGAGGCCAGTCTGGTCTCCAAAGCGAGTTCCAGGAAAGGTGCAAAGCTACACAGAGAAACGCTGTCTCAAAAAACCAAAACAACAACAACAAACTTAGATCTACAATTTGCAATACAAGATTCTCAACAGTTTCAAATTATGAAGCAAGAGAGAACCTATACTGAACTAGATAACACTAGAGCAGATAATGGTGGAATGAGTATAAGACCTGCTTGGTTCTCCTCACAGCAAGAGCTGTTCAATGATTGTGTTGTATAGTGTGCACAGACAATGCAGTACTTACCAAGGCAAATACTTACACAGGATTATGCAATAAAAGCATCACTAGTATCACTAAGAAGTTCATCAGTAGCTTCTCTTATTAAAACCAAGAGTGATGATGAGAAAGGACATAGAGATCAGGTTCAGATCTTCTATCAAATGCCAGGCCTTCACACACACCAACAGAAGTAACCAACAGAGTCTGAATTACATAGCTCTTACCTGCAAAGAGTCCTTAGGATGCTTAATAGAACATGATATACCCAGGAGAAAACAGAATGTGACAAAAACCTGCCATTCATGATGCAAGTATAAATGGCCAAGATATGAAAGGTGGCCATCCCCACATGAAGTGTAACAAAGATCCCAGTTTCTGTACCTGTGGAATTATTTATACTTTGAACTCACTGACTACAAAGATAACTGGTTCCTTGAATGAAAGAAAATTTGTGATCATATGGTAAATTACATGTTTGTGTGCATAAACATATATAACAAGGATATAGGAATGGATATTCCAGACTCATAGCTGTGCCCATTAATATCTGAGTAAGGGGAAAGCTATCCCAGTCTCAAATCCAAAGTGGCTATTATTCCTGGGGAGATATGAACAAATGTCTACTCATCCCAATGACACCCAATGATACCTCAATGATAGACCCACACTAGGACACCAACATAGTCTTAATTGATGAACTATTGAATTTTGCTGGGATTACTTACATGGATGTGAGTGAGGGTCATGTACAGTAACAGAAATGACTCAAAGATAAATGCATCTCTAAGGCCCATCGCAGCATGGGTGACAGCTCACAAAATCTGGGAACCTGAAAGGTACAGTCCAACCTAGATTTAGTTCAAAAGGATGGAGAGTGTCATTTTCAGGTAGTTTGGTTCCTCTTTGCTTGTTCCAGACAGCTCTGTTTGTCTCTGCTTCTTCCAGGCTGCTCAGCTTCTCTGAACCTCTTCTAAGCAGCTCAGCTTGTCTGAAAGTGTCTTTCTTCAGTCTTTACTGATTATATATGTATGGAGAGAGAAGGGGCTAATGAATCAAATCCGTTCCCATAACTTCTTGAAGCTACTGAGTTACTTCCAGAGCTCAAAGAGCTTCCCTGCAGGATGGAATGTTATACCTCCCCTTAGAACAATCTGATGTTTTACCTCCTATCTAGCACCGTGAATCTTTATCAGCTATGTCCTTACAACAACCATTTGTATTCCATTTTTATTACCATTAATTAATTGTACAAAATAGTACGTTTCATTATGGCATTCCATAGTACAGATCATATGTGTTGATGTCCAATCCCCTATTGTCCTATCCTGCTCTCCCTCCTACTGTTCCCCTTCCTCAATCTCCAATCCCTAATTTTACTTTCATATATTATCAATTTTTCTCTTTGATTATTATTGCTACATGTATACATACTTATAAATATATAAATACAATCAGATAAGTCCATTTACTGTGCTCCTAGGTATATGGTTTTAGGGCAGACCAATTTGAATCAGGTAACCTATCAGATGGATCATCCCTGGAGGTTTATTACTGATTATTTCTTCTCAGTACTCATTAGGCACTCATAGCTCTTTATCAAGGGTTGGTCTTGGGACATTTTCCTGTCCACATTAGCATATTCACTAGTATTGTCATTGTTTGGGTTTTGTTTAGGTAACCAAACCATTGGGATTATATACTGGATGCATTTTCTTTTAAAGTATGCTCTCATAGATACATCTCCCCTGGCTCTATGAGTTAAGACCCTTCTATAACAATTAATCCTACTGACCATAGTTCAATCTCTGGCACACATATAAGTGTGAATGAAGATGCCCTACTCTCCAAAATTGTTCTCTGATCTCCACAAGTGCACACTGGCAAGTGTACCAGCACACATCATAAACACACACACACACACACACACACACACACACACACACACACACCTATAATATAAGTCTAACCCAGATTGTAGAGAACAAAATAAGGCATCGAAAATGTCATATTAAACATAGACATTCCAGATATGTGAAATTCTAGGATGCAACTGTAAGACAGAAAATATATATTGAAATGCATGCTCTTTTCTCAAGTTATCAGCCTACAACTTCAAAAAGTCAAATCACAGAAGTGTAAAAATTTTAATGGCAAATGGAGATTTTTAACATGTAGTTTATAACATACAGGAAAAGTACTGGTATGAAAAACATTTTTTTCCTTAGAAGTTTATGTTTCTGAGCCTTTATCTAAATTTTCCCATTAAGAATGTAACATAGTAGTATATATTTGAATAAGAGTGTTGTAATACAGACAGATGCTTGATTTAAAGTCATATATCATTCTTAAGAGAAATGATTATGAAATATGAATGATGAATACCAGGCAATTTTATTTTGTTCTAGGCAATTTAAATTGCCACTGTCTTTGGTGCTTCAAGTGTTTAGTCCCAGATTCAAATGTTATACTATCATTATCATCATCATCATCATCATCATCATCACCAATGTATTGTTTTAAGTAAAGGAATATCACAAAAACATTTTATATGGAAAACTTACAGGATCATGCACACCAACTCTCAGACAAAATACAGTTGAAAAAGCAGAAGTTGGGAAAGTAGAACATGATTATTATTAAATTACATCTCTAAGTACCCATGAGAAAGAACAATTGCCCAGGAGGGTAAACTTGCCTGTGTACCATCTTAATGCTCATTTGTTTCATGAAAGGAGACAACAACTATTTGAATAAATCTTAAACTATACTTTTTCTATTTTTTTAATAAGTTAGAGTTTATATTTCCTTAGGTCCCCATCATCTTCCCCTGGCTTCCCCTTGGCCTTGAGACTTGTGATCTCCATCATTAGAATTCAGATAAGACAAAATAGCATAGTGGCAACAACAGACAAAAACTACCAGCAAAGTATGGCACCCTCAAAGAATGAGAGAAGACAATGACCAATTTACAATAAAGGCAGGTTGTTTGTTTGTTTGTTTGTTTTATACTCTTGTAAAGTCTCTGGGACAGATCACATTCCTAAGGGGTATCTTCTTCTCCAGGTCTATTTGGACCAGCTCTTATAGAAGGTGGCATTCGGCCGGGCGGTGGTGGCGCACGCCTTTAATCCCAGCACTCAGGAGGCAGAGCCAGGCGGATCTCTGTGAGTTCGAGGCCAGCCTGGGCTACCAAGTGAGTCCCAGGAAAGGCGCAAAGCTACACAGAGAAACCCTGTCTCGAAAAACCAAAAAAAAAAAAAAAAAAAAAAGAAGGTGGCATTCATGTGTAACTCTTTTTGCTAGATACTACTCTTTTACTGTTTTAGGCTCTTGAAACATTCTGGGAAGTTCAAAATGCTGTCTTTCAAAGTCAGAGATATAACCCACATCCTAGTGCTCTGACCAGTAAATAGAGTCCTGCTGATGCAGTCCTTTGTTCTACAGTCTGTTGTGAAAAAGTGGTTCAGCTTTAAAAATCCTTCGGAGGTAGAGTAAGACACAGGGTAAGTTCCAGAAGGGCTTACACAAAGACTGCAAAATTGACATAGGAGAAAATTCTTATGCCATATAAAGTAAATTTGGTGCATTCTACCTTAAGTGGATTTAAGAGCTATTCTCAAACTAAGAATTGAAATTCTTCTACAGCATTTCCGAGTAAACAATGTTGGAACTGAGGAAAAACTGGTCAAAGTTCTCTCTTTTTATACCTTGCTATAGTTTGAGTGGGTGTCTGTAAAGCTGCTGTATTGTAATATTAATCTCCAAATTCATGTTGATTTGATTTGGAGTAAGGATACTGGAAGTGGTTCGGGTTACACCATGGATGGGCGTCTTTATAAGAACCAGAAGAGAGACCTGAGCACACACATACTCCATTTTTCCTCCTGTGATTCTTCCTACCTTTTTATAATGAAACCAAAACTCATCACTACATGTTGAAAGCTTCATATTAGTCTCCTCAGCTCCTGCATTATGAGAAATATTTCTTGTCTCTTGAAATTACCCAATTTGTGATATGTTGCATAGCATAAGAAAAAATTTAAGATAAAAATATGTTTTGTCATTTAAGATTAGGAAACATCATTTAAATATCTAGGCAGACATTATAAAATAGATGTATGCTTAAGCAACATTTATATATTGAAAACAGCTCTATTATTTTAAACAAATACTCTCTGACCCAGCAATTTTGTTGGCACGGGGTGTGTGGTCTTTGAAACAGAAAAGCCATCAGTCTGGAACATTTCATATTTGAGATGTTGCTTCTAAAGTGTTTTTCTCGTGTATGCTAAAATACTTACTTCTTAATCCAGGCCTATACTCATGTGTTTTTCTCATATTGTTATAAAAATGCTTTAATTTTGCTGTCATGTAAAATAAAACAAATGTCTTAAAACATATGTCAGATCTCATCTGAAGGAAATAAGAAAAGACTTGCAGGGCAGATTTAGTTAGCTTTGCAAACTATTTCCCATCAGATAATCTATATTGCTATAAGGCCAGGTTTCCATTCTTCCCTTGATTTAATTACTGTGGGTAAAATTTCAAGATAGTCATTCAATTATTTGAAAAAAATCATATTCTTTTCCTTTCCTCTATCATGCCTTGTTTCACATTAGATTTTCTTTCAGGTCAGCAATATGACTGGAGACAATGGGCTCTGAACCACTGATTTTCTGAATAGATTCCACATCCTCAATTGAGTTGTAAGTGACTTGCACAATAAGTGATAGGGAGAAAATCATTTAAAATGAAGTCTGTACATTTCCTAAAAGCTGGTATAGGAAAGAAACATGCATCATTCCATCTCTCCAGTAAGGGTCACAGCCAAAACTACTACAACAAATAACAGGATGACCAGAGGAACATGTAACAGATTTATTTAATCCACATTACACTAGAGGTTTACAAAATGGAGAACCAAAACATCCAAGGAAAATGTCTGATTTGTACTCAAGTTCAATGTAAAATGGACAGCCAAGCAGCCCTTTGACTGAAAGAAGACACAATCTAATAGTAGTAGATTGGGGGTGGGGAAGCACAATCCTTCCCGATTCTTCATAGACTGGAGGCTTCTCATTCCTTTCCCCCAGTTATCAGGCAGAATCCTTTAGACTGAGGAGCTTCAAGGAAGTAAGAAGAGACTGATCTTTCTAGAATGTATATCTTGCTTTGAGGAAGCAGACTTGTTGTTTCCAGGACTCACCTAAGAGAAGGATTTTAATTTCTGTCCCTTTTTTAGGAGAAGAAAAATAGGTGGAACAGAGGCAGGATGGGAGGAGGATGTTGGTAAAACTTTCTTCTGAGACCCAACGTGGATAGTATATCCTGAGGCAGTGACCAGAACCCATTTCACTGAACATCCAATGACAATGCCTTTTGCATAAAGACAGAATATGATTCTTCACTCCTTTCAAGATAAAAGAAACTTTCCACTATTAGCATAGGCATAGGACTGAATGGAAAATTGGTCATCTGAGTACTTGAAAAGATAAAACACCAAAATATAATAGATTAGTCAGAGCAGAATTTACAGCTTGGTAGTTCAGCTAAAAAAAAAAAGTCCCTTTAAAGCAAGTAAGTGTTGGTGGTGAGGTGATTAGTAATAACATCCAAAGCAAAACAAACAAGCCTGAATGAAAGCACAGTGATTTTCACCACAGGGCTTGGTAAACTGCATCATTTTGAATTCCCCAATTATGCCTGCTCACTGCACTTAGGTGAAGAAAAGCACAAAAGCAATTCTGTGTTCTTTATTGCTTCAAATGACCCAGCTCAAAGCAAGGTAGCCGACCACTGTGTTCTATGTCATTGCACACTGACCCTTCAGAACCCATTGTGAATAATTTCTAACCCCGGACTTTCAGCACACGTGCTCACTTGTCCAAATCATTTGTTGGGGTCAAAGAAAAATACTGCATTTATAAAAGTGGTAAAGAGGTTGTACAAAATTGGCACAGGTATACACACACATTTATTTAAAAAGAATTTCCCCACTTTAAAAACAGTATTTAGTAGCAAATATTCAAATAACATCATATGACTAATATTTTATTTCAATTTTAGTGATAAAGATTGAAGGACTAGCATTTAAGTTGAATTGGTTCTTGTTTAACTGTGAGAAACATATTAAATTAAGACAAGAACATAGTTAAATACGACAAATAGATACCAAAATGGCTATGGTAATTAATAATGTTCATATACTCACTGGATTCCCTAACAGTGCTGTAATTGTTTTTCAGGGAAGGCAGTGTTGATGGTAATAGATATATAGGCTTCAATATGAATAAAATGCTTGAATTACTGGATTTTTTTCTTTTTGTTTTTTTTTTTTTTAAATTTATTTTAATTTATTTTGCAATACAATTCAGTTCTACATATCGGTCACGGATTCCCTTGTTCTCCCCCCTCCCGTCCCCCTCACCTTCCCCACAACGCCCCCCCCCCCCCATTCCCATCTCCTCCAGGGCAAAGCCTTCCCCACAGACTGAGGTCAACCTGGTAGACTCAGTCCAGGTAGGTCTAGTCCCCTCCTCCCAGGCCGAGCCAAACAATCCTGCATAGGCCCCAGGTTTCAAACAGCCAACTCATGCAATGAGCACAAGATCTGGTCCCACTGCCTGGATGCCTCCCAAACAGATCAAGCCAATCAACTGTCTCACCCATTCGGAGGGCCTGATCCAGTGTGGACCCCTCAGCCATTGGTTCATAGTTCATGTGTTTCCATTCATTTGGCTATTTCTCCCTGTGCTTTATCCAACCTTGGTCTCAACAATTCTCGCTCATATAAACCCTCCTCATTCTCGTTAATTGGACTCCTAGAGATCCACCCAGGGCCTAGTCATGGATCTCTGCATCCAGATCCCTCAGTAGTTGGATGAGGTTTCTAGCACAACAATAAGGGTGTTTGGCCATCCCATCACCAGAGTAGGTCAGTTCGGGCTGTCTCTCGACCATTGCCGGCAGTCTGTTGTGTGGGTATCTTTGTGGATTTCTGTGGGCCTCTCTAGCACTTTGCTTCTTCCTGTTCTCATGTGGTCTTCATTTACCATGGTCTCCTATTCCTTGTTCTCCCTCTCTGTTGTTGATCCAGCTGGGATCTCCCGCTCCCCCAAGCTCTCTTTCCCTCGACCCTCGCCTTTCATTACCCCCACTCATGTCCAGGCTGTTCATGTAGATCTCGTTCCATTTCTCTGTCATTGGGCGATCCCTGTGTCTTTCTTGGGGTCCTGTTTTCCGGGTAGCCTCCCTGGTGATGTGAGTAGCAGACAAGTCATCCTTGTTTCATGTCTAGTATCCTGCTATGAGTGAGTACATACCATGTTTGTCTTTCTGAGTCTGGGTTACCTCACTCAGGATGATTTTTTCTAGATCCATCCATTTGTCTGCAAACCTCATGATGCCATTGTTTTTTTCTGCTGAGTAGTATTCCATTGTGTATATGTACCACATTTTGTTTATCCATTCTTCAGTTGAAGGGCATCTGGGTTGTTTCCATGTTCTGGCTATTACAAACAATGCTGATATGAACATAGCTGAACAAGTGCTCTTATGGTGTGGTTGAGCATTTCTTGGGTATATGCCCAAGAGTGGTATAGCTGGATCTTGGGGGAGATTGATTCCCAATTTTCTAAGAAAGCGCCATATTGATTTCCAAAGTGGTTGTACAAGCTTGCATTCCCACCAGCAGTGGAGGAGAGTTCCCCTAGCTCCACATCCTCTCCAGCATAAGGTGTCTTCAGTGTTTTTGATCTTAGCCATTCTGACAGGCGTAAGGTGGTATCTCAGAGTTGTTTTGATTTGCATTTCCCTGATGATTAGGGATGATGAGCAATTCCTTAAATGTCTTTCGGCCATTTGAGTTTCCTCTGTTGAGAATTCTCTGTTTAGTTCTATAGCCCATTTCTTAATTGGACTGTTGGGCATTTTGATGTCTAATTTCTTGAGTTCCTTATATATTCTGGATATCAGTCCTCTGTCAGATGTGGGGTTGGTGAAGATCTTTTCCCATTCTGTAGGCTGTCGCTTTGCCTTGTTGACCGTATCCTTTGCTCTACAAAAGCTTCTCAGTTTCAAAAGGTCCCATTGATTGATTGTTTCTCTCAGAGTCTGTGCTACTGGTGTTCTATTTAGCAAGTAGTCTCCAATGCCAATGCGTTCAAGACTACTTCCTACTTTCTCTTCTAGCAGGTTCAGAGTAGCTGGATTTATGTTGAGGTCCTTGATCCACTTGGACTTAAGTTTTGTGCACGGTGATAGATATGGATCTATTTGCAGCCTTCTACATGTTGATATCCAGTTTTGCCAGCACCATTTGTTGAAGATGCTTTCTTTTTTCCATTGTGCACTTTTGGCTTCTTTGTCAAAAATTATATGTTCATAGGTGTGCGGATTAATGTCAGGGTCTTCAATTCGATTCCATTGGTCCACATGTCGGTTTCTATGCCAGTACCAAGCTGTTTTTATTACTGTAGCTCTATAGTAGAGCTTGAAGTCAGGGATCGTGATGCCTCCAGAAGTTGTGTTATTGTACAGGATTCCTTTGGCTATCCTGGGTTTTTTGTTTTTCCATATGAATTTGAGTATTATTCTTTCCAAGTCTGTGAAGAATTGTGTTGGTATTTTGATGGGGATTGCATTGAATCTGTAGATTGCTTTTGGTAAGATTGCCATTTTTACTATGTTAGTCCTGCCTATCCATGAGCATGGGAGATCTTTCCATTTTCTGACATCTTCTTCAATTTCTTTTTTCAGGGACTTAAAGTTCTTGTCATATAGGTCCTTCACTTGCTTGGTTAGTGTTACCCCAAGGTATTTTATGTCATTTGTGGCTATAGTAAAGGGTGATGTATCTCTGATTTCCTTCTCCACTTCTTTGTCCATTGTATATAGGAGGGCTACTGATTTTTTTGAGTTGATCTTGTATCCTGCTATGTTGCTGAAGGTGTTTATAAGCTGTATCAGTTCCTTGGTGGAATCTTTGGGGTCGCTCAAGTATACTATCATGTCATCTGCAAATAGGGAAAGCTTGACTTCTTCCTTTCCAATTTGTATCCCCTTAATCTCCTTATGTTGTCTTATTGCTCTGGCTAGAACTTCAAGTACTATATTGAATAAGTATGGGGAGAGTGGACAGCCTTGCCTCGTTCCTGATTTTAGTGGAATTGCTTTGAGTTTCTCTCCATTTAATTTGATGTTGGCTGTTGGCTTGCTGTAAATTGCCTTTATTATGTTTAGGTATGTTCCCTGTATTCCTGATCGCTCTAATACCTTTATCATGAAGGGGTGTTGGATTTTGTCAAATGCCTTTTCTGCATCCAGTGAGATGATCATATGGTTTTTTTCTTTGAGTTTGTTTATATGGTGTATTATATTGACGGACTTTCGTATGTTGAACCACCCTTGCATCCCTGGAATGAATCCTACTTGATCATGGTGGATAATTGTTTTGATGTGTTCTTGGAGTCTGTTTGCCAGTATTTTATTGAGTATTTTCGCATCAATGTTCATGAGGGAGATTGGTCTGTAGTTCTCTTTCTTTGTTGTATCCTTGTTTGGTTTAGGAATTAGGGTAATTGTAGCCTCGTAGAAGGAGTTTGGTAATGTTCCTTCTGTTTCTATTGTGTGGAACAATTTAGAGAGTATTGGTATTAACTCTTCTTTGAAGATCTGGTAGAATTCTGCGCTGAAACCATCTGGTCCTGGGCTTTTTTTGGTTGGGAGACTTTTAATGACTGTTTCTATTTCGTTAGGGGTTATTGGACTATTTAAATAGTTTATCTGGTCTTGATTTAACTTAGGTATGTGGTACCTATCCAGAAAGTTATCCATTTCTTTTAGGTTTTCCAGTTTTGTCGAATAGAGGTTTTTGAAGTATGACCTGATGATTCTCTGGATTTCCTCAATGTCTGTTGTTATGTCCCCCTTTTCATTTCTGATTTTGTTGATTTGGATGCTCTCTCTCTGTCTTTTGGTTAGTTTGGATAAGGGCTTGTCTATCTTGTTGATTTTCTCAAAGAACCAACTCTTTGTTTCATTAATTTTTTGTATTGTTCTCTTTGTTTCTATTTTATTGATTTCAGCTCTCACTTTGATAATTTCCTGGCGTCTATTTTTCCTGGGAGACTGTGCTTCTTCTTGTTCTAGAGCTTTCAGGTATGCTGTTAAGTCTCTAGTGTGAGATTTCTCCAACTTATTTATGCGGGCATTTAGTGCTATGAATTTCCCTCTTAGTACTGCTTTCATAGTGTCCCATAAATTTGGATATGTGGTGTCTTCATTTTCATTGACCTCTAGGAAGTCTTTAATTTCTTTCTTTATTTCTTCCTTAACCCATTGGTGATTCAGTTGGGTATTATTCAGTTTCCATGAGATTGCAGGTTTTCTGTAGTTTTTGTTGTTGTTGAAATCCAACTTTAGACCATGGTGGTCTGATAGAACACAGGAGGTTATTCCAATTCTTTTGTATCTGTTTAGATTTATTTTGTGGCCAAGTATGTGGTCAATTTTAGAGAAGGTTCCATGGGGTGCTGAGAAGAAGGTATATTCTTTTTTGTTAGGATGGAATGTTCTGTAGATATCGATTAAGTCCATTTGAGTCATGACATCAGTTAAGTCCTTTATTTCTCTGTTAAGTTTCAATTTGGGAGATCTGTCCAGTGGTGAAAGTGGGGTGTTGAGGTCTCCCACTATTAATGTGTGGGGTTTTATATGTGATTTAAGCTTTAGTAATGTTTCTTTTACATATGTGGGTGCCCTTGTGTTTGGGGCATAAATATTCAGAATTGAGACTTCATCTTGGTGGATCTTTCCTGTGATGAGTATGTAATGCCCTTCTTGATCTCTTTTGATTGATTTTAGTTTGAAGTCTATTTTGCTGGATATCAGGATGGCTACACCCGCTTGTTTCTTAAGACCGTTTGATTGGAAAGTCTTTTCCCAGCCTTTTATTTTTAGGTAGTGTCTATCTTCGAATTTGAGATGTGTTTCTTGTATGCAGCAGAAAGATGGGTCCTGCTTTCGTATCCATTCTGTAAGCCTATGTCTTTTTATAGGTGAATTAAGTCCATTGATATTGAGGGAAATTAATGACCAGTGATTGTTCATTCCTGTTATTTTTTGGTGGTGATGTGTGGGTACTTCTATACGTTGGGGTTTACTGCTGTGGCTTTATCTGTTGCCTGTGTTTTCGAGGGTGTATCTGACTTCCTTAGGTTGGAATTTTCCTTCTAGTGCTTTCTGTAGGGCTGGGTTTGTGGATAAGTATTGTTTAAATCTGGCTTTGTCATGGAATGTCTTGTTCACTCCATCTATGGTGATTGAAAGTTTTGCTGGGTATATTAGTCTAGGCTGACATCCATGGTCTCTTAGTGTCTGCATTACATCTGTCCAGGTTCTTCTGGCTTTTAAAGTCTCCATTGAGAAATCGGGTGTTATTCTGATGGGTTTGCCTTTATATGTCACTTGGCCTTTTTCCTTTGCTGCTCTTAATATTCTTTCTTTATTCTGTACGTTTAGTTGTTTAACTATTATGTGGCGAGGGGACTTTTTTTGGGGGTCTAGTCTGTTTGGTGTTCTATAAGCTTCTTGTATCTTCATAGGCATTTCCTTCTTTAAGTTGGGAAAGTTTTCTTCTATGATCTTGTTGAATATATTTTCTGTGCCCTTGAGTTGGTATTCTTCTCCTTCTTCGACCCCTATTATTCTTAGGTTTGGTCTTTTCATGGTGTCCCAAATTTCTTGGACATTTTGGTTCATGACTTTGTTGGCTTTAGTGTTTTCTTTGACTGATGAATGTATTTCTTCTACTGTATCTTCAACGCTAGAGATCCTCTCTTCCATCTCTTGCATTCTGTTGATTATACTTGCATCTGAAGTTCCCAATCATTTTCTCAGATTTTCTATTTCCAGCATTCCCTCTGTTTGTGTCTTCTTCATTTTTTCTATTTCCCTTTTCAGGTCTTGGACTGTTTCCTTCATTTGTTTCATTGATTTTTCTTGATTTTCTCTCAGTATTTTATTGTTTTCTTCCAGGACTTTATTGATTTCTTCTAATTTGTTTGCCCTTTCCTCTAGTTGTTTACAGCGTTCTTCACATTTTTTTGTCTTTTCCTCTACACAAGCCTCTAGCTTCTTCATGATGTCATTCATAAGGCTGTTTTCTTCTGCTTCTTCCAATTTCTGATGTTCAGGTCTAGGTGTTGGAGGAGGGCTAGGGCCCGGTGATGCTGTATTGCTATTCATTTTGTTGTATATGTTTCTGCCTTGACGTCTGCCCATCTCCTTGTGCTTCGTTACTGGCCTTATCCGCACACTTGGTTCAGCCAGACCAGTGTTCCAAAAGGGAAGTCCGGAGCAAGATGGGAGCTGGGGGCCAGCCTCTAAGTCTCAGGAAGAGGCTTGGGGCTCAGGCAGATGGGCGTGGGGGCAGGGCGTGGAGACTGCAGGGTCTGCCAGGGTCTTGGAGAAGGGGATCCTTCCCGGTGGGGCTAGCAGGGAACCTGCCGGGTGGCCAGAACCTGGGGCCAAGTTGGGTAGGTCTTCCCTGGAGTGGCTGGTGCCCAGGGATGGGGTCCGGGGCAAGGAAGGGCACTCACCAGTTTTCCAAAAGGGAAGTCCGGAGCAAGATGGGAGCTGGGGGCCGGCCTCTAAGTCTCAGGAAGAGGCTTGGGGCTCAGGCGGATGGGAGTGGGGGGAGGGCGTGTTGACTGCAGGGTCTGCCAGGGGTCTTGGAGAAGGGGATCCTTCCCGGTGGGGCTAGCAGGGAACCTGCTGGGTGGCCAGAACCTGGGGCCAAGTTGGGCAGGTCTTCCCTGGAGTGGCTGGTGCCCAGGGATGGGGTCTGGGGCGAGGAAGGGTACTCACCAGTTTTCCAAAAGGGAAGTCCGGAGCAAGATGGGAGCTGGGGGCCGGCCTCTAAGTCTCAGGAAGAGGCTTGGGGCTCAGGCGGATGGGCGTGGGGGCAGGGCGTGGAGACTGCAGGGCCTGCCAGGGGTCTTGGAGAAGGGGATCCTTCCTGGTGGGGCTAGCAGGGAACCTGCCCGGTGGCCAGAACCTGGGGCCAAGTTGGGCAGGTCTTCCCTGGAGTGGCTGGTGCCCAGGGATGGGGTCTGGGGCGAGGAAGGGCACTCACCAGTTTTCCAAAAGGGAAGTCCGGAGCAAGATGGGAGCTGGGGGCCAGCCTCTAAGTCTCAGGAAGAGGCTTGGAGCTGGCTCAGGGGGATGGGAGTGGGGGCAGGGCGTGGAGACTGCAGGGTCTGCCAGGGGTCTTGGAGAAGGGGATCCTTCCCGGTGGGGCTAGCAGGGAACCTGCCCGGTGGCCAGAACCTGGGGCCAAGTTGGGCAGGTCTTCCCTGGAATGGCTGGTGCCCAGGGATCTCTTTTTGGTTTTTTGAGACACATTTTCTTTGTATAGTCCTGGTCGTCCTGAAACTAGCTCTGTGTATTACTGGAATTTTTAATGACAAAATTTTGTCTGAATATTGTGCATATTTGTTATATAAAACCAGTACCTAGAGTACCCCTTGGACATTTCATTATTTATATGGGCCATCATAGGAGCCTTTTAGACATCCATCATGGAGAAATTCCACAATTTTCCATGGGCTTCTGATGCAATAGACCATTGATTAAATACCTGGGTAAGACTATGTACTGCAGAATGCAGGAGGAGACAAACCACAGCCAGTTCTCACTTCACCAACAACTCAGCCGATCCTGTCTCCATGAATCCTCAGACTGAATGCCTCTGACTCCTCAGCTGAAAGGCTCTCTAGTTCCTGTCTCCTCATGCCTTATATGCCTTTCTCAGACTAGCAATTTCACTTCCTATCTCAATCTTCCCAGTGCTGGGATTAAAGGCATGTGTACTTCCCAAATACTGGTAGAAAAAGCATGAGATCTCAAGTGCTGGGATTAAAAGTGTGTGCCGCCACCACCTAGCTCAGTTTCTTTTAGACTGGATTAATCTCGTGTAGTGTAGGGTGGCCTTGAAATCACAGAGACCCAGACGAATCTCTGCCTCTGCTTCTGCCTCTGTCTCCTGAGTGCTAGGATTATAGGTGTGTGTCACCACCTCCTGACCTCTATGTTTAACTCTGTGGTTGGCTCTGTCTTCTGATCTTCAGGCAAGTTTTATTAGAGTACAACAAAATATCACCACAACATGCATGTCTGGTGCCCATGGAGGCCAGAAGAAGTTATGGGAACACTGAGACTGGAGTTATAGATGGTTATGAGACACTATGTATGTGCGGGAAATCAAACCTGGGTCCTTTGGAAGACCTCTGTAGCATCCCATCAGCCCTATACTGTGGATCTCGATGTGGAATCTAAGTTGAGGTTTGAAATAATTCATTTTCACTGGACTTGACTCTATTTTGACTCACCTAGGAGACATACTTGTGCACATGTTTGTGAGCAAACTTTCAGAGGTTTTAACTGAAAAGAGAAGATTGACTTTGAACATGGATACCACCACCTGGGTCCTTAACTAACAGAGAAGAGATGAAGAAAAACAACTGAGAATGACCATTCATCCCTGTCTGCTTCCTGATACATCTGCATGTGAGCAAATGGCCTTACTTCACTGCCACCATTCTTTGCCCACCAGGATAGACAATATCCTTTAGAACCAAAAGAACTAATTTATTAAGCTATGCTTTAACAAGTATTCCACCACTTCACTGAGAAAAGTACCTAATACACACTTGCTGTGAGAAGTTAATTATTTCTTTAGAAAATATGAGGCTATGGTACGTAGACCTTTGGAAAATGTTAGGGAAATTCAGGAAGAACTTGGAAATGTAAACATGGGAAGCTCCAGCTCATTCACTGTATGCATAACCTAATGGACAGTTCTTGTGGGAGTGAGGAAGATTAGAATATTGATAGAAATGTAGACAGTGAACACTGTGCATGAGGTTTCAGAGAGGAGCTAGTCTAGAAGTCATTCATGCTATATACTAGAAAAAAAATCAAGCTGCATTTTTGCCCATGTCTTACAATTAAAAGTGGTGCTGATTTTTTTTTTAAAGCAGTGAACTAAATTATTTGAAGATAAAAATTTTAATATAATATAACACATGGGCTGTGTCTTTTTGGCTACTGCTTACTCTCTCAGATTGACAGTGAAACACAACAGGAGGTTAAAAAATGTTCACTTTGTTCAGAAAAACAGAATGAACAAAAGGTTGCCAACATATTGGGTATAGATGAAGCATCTATAATTGTTAAAGAAGGTAGTGTTATTAAAGAGAACTTGTTAGAAAGATATGAATTGTGACTTCCAGCCAAGACCCTTTCCCTCAAGCACTCAAATTCACACGAAAATGTTTTCTGAGCAAAGAGTATGACTGAGCAAAGAAAGTTTCCAGGTCACACTGCAAAAGCAGAACCAACTAGGGAAATGTTTTCCGGGTTTAGCTACAAAGCACACAGAAGCTGCTATGGCTACTGTCTAAGAGGTAGGCTACATTCCAGCATGGCAGCAGAACTTGACATCATTCACAAGGTGTTGGTTTTTCAGGTGTGAAAAATGTAATATATAGATTATGATATCATGGAGCCCTGTACCAAGTATCCAGAAAGACACTGAGGCCAATAGCATAATTGGAACCCCTGAGAGGAGTTACTATGCAGGATGCCCATGAGATATTTGAAGTTGAAGAAACATGGCATACCCACAAAGGAAAATTGCTGCAGGTAACTGCTGTGGAAAGTCAGTTTGAAAGTTCTGAACACAGAGCCACGATATGACCCAGGCATATCACTCTTGGGTATATACCCAAAGGATTCTATATCTTAGCGCAGAGTTCCTTACATAACCATGTTTATTTTTTAAATATTAATAATAGCCAGGAAATGGAGCAAGTGAGCTCCTTCAACAAATGAATGGACAAAGAAACTGTGGTACATACACATGATGATAGTTTATGTAATTGTAGAAAAATTAGGAATACTTCAGAAAAATGAATGTAAATTCAAATCATTGATAAACATATTAGCTTTAGAAGAACAAATAGTAAGTATTTTTTCACATAAAGAAACTTGATTTAAAATTGAATATATATTTGTGTATGTTGATCTGTCTGTCTCTCTCTGTCTCTGTCTGTCTGTCTGTCTCTCTGTCCTCTCTTGTGTGTGTGTGTGTGAGTGTGAGTGTATGTGACAAAACTAAAAAAGGAATCATAGGAGAAGGTATAATACGAATAACAAAAATATAGGTAAATATAAAATTTAAAATCCATAAATATGAAAATGTCTTGATAAAATTCATTACTTTGTATGTTAACCTAAAATGTAATAGAAATAAATTTTAAAATATACATTGTAAATTGAGAGGCATTTTCAGAAACTGAGCATTGATTTGATTCCCACACAGCCTGAATCCATTGCCCGATACTAATTTTATCCTGTTTTAACTTGTGGCAATTAAAAAAGTAGATAAAAATGATCTTCTCATTTAAAGATCATAATGGCAGTATTGCATACTTTTCTAGAATGTAATTACTTCTTCTACTTAAATATTTGTTTTCAAATCTATCATTTTTATTAAAATGCTAGGCCACTTAATATTTCACATCCTAAAACAGTGACATACTTTGACGATGAATTGGTACCTCAAGAGATGTATTGTTTCAATATATTAGTTGCATGCTTGGAATGGACTCAAAATTAGCCAGTGGTATGATTAATGTTTTTTTGTTTGTTTGTTTGTTTGGAAAACAAGGCCCCATTGGTGCACCATTTTTCTTAAAAGTAGAAGCTATGTGTTGTCAAAACGAGAACTCCAGAATACAAAGGGAGACAAATGGATTAATGATAAAGGCTGGTGAGATACTGAAAGCTGTGCAGAATAATCAGGGGGTTGCTTGATGACTTTTAGTATAGCATAGCAAAGTTTATGTCCCTACAATTATATAAATGTGTTCAGATAATGTGTTTACCTGTAATATCAAAACACAGCTTGTTGAGAGCATTCAGAGTGATTTATATTCCACATATTCTACGGCTTTGACTAAACACAGCATTTATTTTTTTATTTTTGGTTCATCAGATACACTATTGTAAACACTAGTTTATTTGTCTTGAGTTACGATTAAAAAATGAACTCTAAGGATTTCAAGTGGAGTTATAGTCACTTAATGACCCACACTGGAGCTTTTAAAAAAGTCCCTGAATGCATTAGCAAAAATAAATATGTTTAGTGATCATTTATATCCAAGACAATACAATAGGTTCAGAAGGGATTTGAAAATAAATAAGACATACTTAAAATCGGTAAACTTATATAGTGTTTTAAAGGATAAAAAGTTTCAACACAGGAAAAGCAATTCACAAACCAATATTTCATGAATATAAATACACAATAGCTGTAGTAGAAAATGTGATGAGACTCGAGCCACAGTACAGAATAGAAAGAGAAAAGAAAATAAATTGTACAAATGTGAAAATTAGCTATACATTATTATCAACTTCTAATGGAAGATAAGGACAGATAAGAAGCAAAGTTTATTGTTTGAATAAGAGAGGGTATCAGCATCATGTAAAAAATAAATTGTAAAAATTGATAAATACAAAAAATGTAAAATAAAGTCATGATAAGTTAAAGGCTGTTTGCAAAAAGCTAATATTATTTCTTGGCTGTAAGGCCACTCAAGATGAGTGAAATCTGGACTCTGACATATATTAGTTACCTCTCTTACCACTGTGCACAAACACCGAATTTAAAAAAAAAAAAAACAATGTAAAGCAGGATGTTTCATATTGGGTCTCAATTTGGGAGGGCTTTCTATGTGTTATGATGTGGAAACATAGTGACAGGAGCACCTTGGTCCCAAGTGCTTAGATCACATTGTGGTGGTGTGTTCGTATTCTGAGAACACAGACCAGAACTAGAAGTGGTCATAACATCCAGGTCCTGATTCTCATGACTGACTTCAGCCAAGTGCTTACCACATCCCAAATATTCTGTAACCTCCCAATGGAACACCACCAACAGAAGACCAGTGTTCAAAGAATTATATCTGTGGGAGATGGTTTTCATTCAAACCATAATAGGCCACTTCTGTGAGTAGAAGGACTTTAGAAAGCTTCAGCTTTTATGAAGATGATTGGAATGTCAGAGAGAACATCAAATACTACAGATGAAGTATCAGGATTGCAGGAGACATTAATGGAGTTTACCACTGAGTTTAATATTGTCAGTCATCTTCAGGGGTTGCAATTTAAGACATTCTCATTAAAACCAATGTGTTAATAAGTTTATTCTGAGAATTGAAATAAGAAAATCAGGGACAAAATAGAATTTGCTTCCAAAAACACTTGCAGTTCATAAACAGCAATGAATCATTTTGTTATTAAATAACATGTGTTATATTGCAATAGTGGCATTTTAAAATTTCGAGCTCCATAGTACTTCTGTGTTACTGTGAACAAATTATGTGACAACTTAAAAAAAGAAAAGATTTACTTTGCTTCATAGTTTTTGGTCTATCATAGAAAGGAAGTAAAATGACTCACCATGGTGGTAGAAATCAATGGTGAAGTCTGTTCACATTATGACAGACTAGAAAGCAAAGGGTAAAATGGGAAGCAGGGTATAGATAAAACCATAAAATGCCTGGTTATGCTAACTTATTCCTACAAGAAGGCCCAACTTCCTTCCTTCCTTCCTTCCTTCCTTCCTTCCTTCCTTCCTCCCTCCCTCCCTCCCTCCCTCCCTCCCTCCCTCCCTCCCCCCTCCCTCCCTCCCTCCCTCCCTTCCTTCCTTCCTTCCTTCCTTCCTTCCTTCCTTCCTTCCTTCCTTCCTTTCTTTTTGGTTTTTTGAGACAGGGTTTCTCTCTGTAGTTTTGGAGGCTGTCCTGGATCTTGCTCTGTAGACTAGGCTGGCCTCAAACTCAGAGAGATCCACCTGGCTCTGCTTCCCAAGTGCTGGGATTAAAGGCGTGTGCCACCATCGCCCAGCACAAGTTTGAAGCTTTGTTCGTGTTTACCTCTCTCTTCAAGTAATGCAGAAAGTACCTTCCAGTACCATGAACACTAATCAGTAGGGGTAAATGCTCTGGTAGACACCAGCTTGACTTCTCCAAGTTCAATTGTGCAGATGTTATCTTCAGCAATAGGCCCTTACCATCAGTTTATGGACAGCAATCGATGATAGCCTTGGCTATAGTGACAGTTGTTTGGAGGTCCTCATGGGGCTACTTTGGGGAAAACTGCATTATATGTAACACATTCCAGAACTGGAGGCTTTATTTGGTGAGGAAAGATGTCTAGCTGAGGCTCTGTCTCCCCTGATATTTGGAGATTTCATTTAGATCTCCTTCATATATCATATATTTTAGGAAACTTGGACTCTATTAGATTTCAATACAACCACTTACATTTCCCTCAGATTTTGTTGTCCCTCCCTTATTTCCTCCCTCACCTCCCTCTTTCCTACCATTCTCATTGACCCTTCCATTCCAGCCAAATAACCTGTCCATCCATAACCATCTGTTCAATCCCTGCCTCCTAGTGAAATCCATTCTTCCCCCCAGTATCTCACTCTACACCTAACCTTTCCAGGTATATGTGCTGTAACTTGCTAATTGAACACTTAACAGAGAACATCCACATGTAAGTGAATGCAAACCATATTTGCCTTTCTGGTTCTGGGTAATCTCACTCAAGAAGATTTTTTTCTAGTTCCATCCATTTATCTGAGAACATCATAATTTCCATTTTTTAATAGATAAGTAATATTGTGTAAATGTACCACGTTAGCTTTTTTCATTAATCCACTGATGGACATATACTCATTAACAAACCTCTAGTCTGTTTCCAATTTCTGGCTATTATGAATAGAGCAGCAGTGTATATAGTTGTGCAAATGTACCAGTAGAAGGATGAAGAATCTTTGGATACGTGCCTAGGAGTGGTACAGATGGCTTTGGAGACAGATTGATTCCCATCTTCCTAAGGATTGCCAAACTCATTTCTAGTAGTGGGTGTAGCAATTGTACTCACACCAAGAATGGGTAAGGGCTCTCCTTACTCCTCATCCTCATCAGCAAAAATTACCATTTGTTTTTATGATATTGGCCACTCTGACTAGTGTAAGATTAAATGTCAAAGATGAGTAAGGATGTTGAGCATTTCTTTAAGTGTTTCTCACACATTTGAGTTTACTCTTTTGAGAATTCTTTGTTTACATCTATATACCATTTTAATTGGATTATTTGCTTTTCTGATGTCTAGTTTTTTATATATTTTAGATATTACTCTTCTATCAGATATGTAGTTCATAAAAACCTTTTCCTGTTCTATAACTATGTCCATAGGTATGCAGACTTACCTCTTCTCTTCAACTTGATTTCATTGATCAATGTGTCTGTTTTGGTGCCAATACCATACTAGTTTGATCACTATAGCCCTGTAGTACAATCTGATGTCTGTCATGGCAATATCCCCTGCAGTTTTTTAAATACTCGGGATATTTTAGGTATCTCAAGTATTTTTGTTTGTTTGTTTGTTTGTTTTCACATGAAGCTGAAAATTGTCCTTTCTAATTCTGTTAAAACTTGTATTAGAATTTTGAATTAACATATTAATTCTATTGACCCAGGAGCATTGGAGATCTTTCCATCATTTGACATATTTGATTTTTTTTCGCTAAATACCTTAAAGTTTTTTACTGTAGTAGTCTTTCACTTGCTTGGGCTGAGTTAACCAAAGACTAATCAGCTTCTTGATCTGTTTCTTGCCCATAGATGTCATTGCTCTGAATTTTTTTTACAATTAAGTATGTTGTTTTGTTCCCAGTTGGCCATGATGTTTCTGATACAGTTTAGTTCAAAATAATATATATCCTCTATTTTTGATCTTAGTGATCTTTTTGTTTATAGATTTTTGCTATTATTGTTCCTTTTTACTTCTATGTTTTTACATATTTTTAGGCATAATAAATATTTTTCTTTTCTATAAATAGTTGTCACTGTGATTTTACATGTGGAATTTAGAAAGCGTTTGGTTTCAGTTTTTTGATCACTATTTGCTGTAGGTCAAATAATATTCCAGAAGATATTTTATTATATTTGGGAATCAAATTGAAGGGTTATGATTATCATTTAATTTTTCAGAGATATCCCTTTTTCATATAGTGATGTGTTAACTGTTTAGAGCTATGCTTTTGATCCCCTCTTCCTTTGGTTACACTAAAGACCAAGCCTAAATTTATTTGAACGCAATGCTCTGTAAGTTCATTTAAGTTACTTAGTTGTATTTGTAGACTATTGATTGATCTTGATTTTATAGTATAATTTCTGACTTTTCTATATTTCTCCTCTTTTAAGTTTCAGATTTTATTTGTACTTCCTATTTATGTGTATGTGCATGTGTGCTTATGCATGAAAAAATATATGTGGGAGCCAAAGGATTATTTCAGATTCTGTAGAGCTGTAGTTACAACCATTTTGGGAGATGCTTTATGTGAATACTAGGAAATACACTTCATGATCACTGTACCTTCTTCACAACACCTCATATAAATTTTAATTTCAAATTAGAGATCTTTTCTGGAATCATATTATCTCCTGTAGATAATTACCAAATGCATCTGATGGCATTTGCCTTATGCTTTAAACTCTCTGTTCAATGCTTCCTTGCAATAATGTAGGCTCATAATATATTTACTTTTTATTACAAATTATCATAGGCAAATGCTTTGCAAAATATATTTTGAATCTTTTTTGATTTAGTTAAATTAGTTACATCATCTCCCTCCTTTTCTTTCCTATACTTCCCATGTCTACCATACCTAATAGTTCCTCCAAAATCCATGGTTTCCTCTACTTCTCTTTGGTCATTGTTGTTATATACCAATATAAATGAATAAACACACAAGTGCAATGTACTGAATCCTTTAGTGTTCCCTGTGTGTATATGTTTCTCTGACTGACTACTTGGTATTGGGTAACCTCCCTGTGGAAAACAAATTCTATCTCTCAGCAGTTGTTAACTGTTTGTAGTTCATCTATGGTTGGCATCCTGTGAGATTGTTCTTACCATGTTGTGATGTCAACTTTTTTGTCATTCTTCAGGCAGCCATGTTGATGATATTTCATGGGTATAACTTCTATCTCATTGATAGAAGGCACAGTCTCATAGCAGACTCCCTGATCCGCTGGCTCTTAATATTTCAACCTCATCTTCCATGATGGTGCAGCAATTATGTTATAGGTGTATCATTGAGGCTGGGAACCTTGTGATCTGTTCTTTTCTTTCAGGCTAATTGTAAATTCTTGTATTTTATGTTGCAAAAAGAAGATTTTTGATGAGGAGCATTAAAATTTATACTTATCTGTGAATATAGGAATTAGAATTTAGAGTGCTGTTATCTAATATCTTAATACAACATTTCACTGCTCCTCGCTTATTCAGACTCCTTTAAGTGTTTGCTTGCTATCTATTGTTCAGTTTCCCAGTCAGTGTCACTGGCCATAGACATTTGTTAATGCCAGAAGCACATTTTACCTAGCAAATTATTTGCTACTCATCTTTTGGTGCAGAACAATCTAAAGTTTCATAGTATACAGCACCATTAATACTCAGTGAGAACTTTTTTAAAACACATTTATTTCATTTCTGAAATAAGTGTGCATGCATTGTGTGTGTGTGTGTGTGTGTGTGTGTGTGTGTGTGTGTGTGTGTGTGTGTGTTTCACCTGTTTATGTGGAGGTCAGAGGATTTTCTTGTTGGAGTTGGTTCTCTCCTCTTACTGTGTAGACTCAAGGAATCAAACTCAGGTTTTCGGAGTTGATGGCTGATGTATTGGCCCACTAAGACATCTCATCAGCTCTGAGAATTCTTAACAAATATTAATTTCCTCATATATTCAGCAGGATCTGGGAGGGACATATTGTTCCTGTGCTTTGTGTGTTTGTTGCTTTTGCTTCATAATCAGGAGTCAAAAGTTTCTGAGATTAGAAGATAAAGATTTTTAAGCTTACTAAGGTCTATACTGGGAAATTTCCTTCCTCTGCTGGCCAGAGTATATCATAAGACAAAAAAGCAGGATTCATTGAGGCACGGAAATGCATTCTACCAAAAATGAAAGAAATGTATTGACTGCTGAACAGTAAAGGGAAAACCCACACTTCTTTATTTTCATCTTCACAAACTCTTGATGGCTGTTTTCCTTCAACTAGACACTGACAAAGTATTTTCAATGCTTATTCTAATTCTGAACTTACTCAATTTCTCAACAATATCATTTTGTGCTCCCACTATTATAGACACATGTCAATACTTTCTGTGTCAGCAATTTTAGGCTTATTTCTCATTATAAAGTAACTTTTGTCTTAATTTAATTTACTATTGGCAATATACTTCTCCTAATTGACTCTGGTTCTAAACATACCATCCCCCTTATCTACATATACAATCCATACTCTCATCTTTGAACCAAATGCAAACATACAAACATGGATGTGCATATATATGCAAAATGCTATGAATTTCCTTACATTAGGCCAATATTTGGCTTTAACTGTTTTATAAAACCAGAGCTATACATAAACAATGCAATAGATGATTAACAAATGTTAAATGTATGAGTGAGAGTTAAAAGGATAATGTGAAATTTTCAGTTGAATAAGTGGACTACAAAGTGGAATAAATTCAGAAGATATTAGGTCAAAATGTACTCGGTAACTTCCTAGTTCTTTATATAGTTTTTCTGCCAATTCCTGTAATCAAATTGTTCTCATTTCTTATGAAGGCCTTTGCCATTTAATGGTCTCAGTATTTTTCATTTTCTTTATTTTAATCTGTTAAGGGCAGAATGTTTAATTGCTAAAGATATTTGCTTATGTGGGGGCATGCTTTAAAGATCGGAAGTTCTTGTGAGTGACATTTTCATATGTGGCAAAGCAGATGTGCTTGTACTCTGTCTTCAGTTTCTGTAAAAAAAAAAAGGCAGATTCTTCATTTCTCATTATTATATCAATCAATTAGCAAAAACTAACCTTAAAGTTAGTCCATCAATCTCTCTGACTGATGTCTTACTCATAGTAAGTATAGATTATCAACTCAAGATATTTTGTATATATGAAAATATTATGCCTTATTTTTATCCAGTCAAGGACAATACTCCTAATAAAGAAACAATAGGATTCTCTTGCAAATCATACTCATGGTAAAATTACAAAATAATAAGTAATTCACAGTTTAAAACAATCGGGTTAAACAAAAACCATCACATTGAAGTTGTACAAAGGAAACTAAAAGAAAGAAAAGAGTCCCAATAAAAGGCACAAGAATCAGAGACCCACTTGTTCATATACTCAGGAGTCCCATAAAAACATTAAACCATGAGCGATAATATATAGACAAAGTGCAGAGTTCAGATCCAGGGCAGCCCTGTGCTTCTGCTTCAGTCTCTGTGAGTTCATTTGAGAAATGTCCAATTAATTTAGAAGGCCTTATTCTCCTGGTGTCTTCCATCCCCTCTGGCTCTTACAGTCTTTCAGGCCCAACCTCTTCTTTTGTGGGGTTCCCTGAGCTCTGATGGGGGGGGATTATCTTTCTCTCTCTCGTCTGGCTCTGCATCTCTGTGTTTGTTCTCATCTCCTGCAGGAGGAAACTTATCTTATGATTTCAGAAGAAAGCACTGATCTACGAGTATAGCAGTCCATCACTAGGATTCATTGGTTTTAGCCTAGGTCTCTGAGCAATGCTTCTTCTAAAACAATCAGCTGTGAAATGATGAGATAGAGGCATTCCTATAGACTCTAAGACAAATATATATGTAAATTTTTCATGTGGAAGAGTTGTTTTCAGGCTATTAGAAACTGACTTATACTTCTGCTCTACAACTGTCTTCAACTTCACCCACATTTTAGTTGTGCTAATACGAGAAGTGCATTTATTACATTGGTGTATCATTTTTAATCTTTCCTTTTTCTTATTAAAGCACATACTTCATGACTCTAATCACCATAGTGTGAAGTTTCATACTATAATTAGAAAACTTTACAAATTGTAATTGGTACTCATTTATTAATCTCAAGTATTCAAATTGTTTCAAAGTGTTAGACAGTGATGAAGCCAGGGAATTCCAGGAACATAATTTGACTATTTCTCATCATGCCTTAGAATTTTTTTGATATTGACTTTATCAGCTAATAATTGTAATATATTCTAAGAAAGTGAGTGAATGAAGTTGTCACTTCTAAGTAATTTGACAATAGGAATATGTATATTAATTTAAAAATTGAGGCATGCTAAAGGGAACAAATTTTTTGCCATATAAAAAATGAACAGCCGGGCGGTGGTGGCGCACGCCTTTAATCCCAGCACTCGGGAGGCAGAGCCAGGAGGATCTCTATGAGTTCGAGGCCAGCCTGGACTACCAAGTGAGTTCCAGGAAAGGCGCAAAGCTACACAGAGAAACCCTGTCTCGAAAAATTAAAAAAAAAAAAATGAACAATTTCAGTTAACTTAAGAATTTATGTTGAGACTATTCGTGATGGTCCATGCCTTTAATTCCAGCACTCAGGAACCAGAAATAGGTAGATCCCTGAGTTTGAGGCCAGCCTGTCTACATAAAGAGTTTAAAGACAGCCTGAAATACATAACAGAGAGATCTGCTCTGAAAAAATAAAGTTTGTGCTGGAGAGCTATGTTAGCTTTTCTGTAGTTATAATGTTGTGTACAAGTTTAGAGGAAAGACACTGAATATGTAGAAAATTTGAAAGCCTTAGGAACATTTCAAAAGCAGGTGAAGAATTGATGCAACAACACCATGCCTAAGGAAGTAGAAACAGCCTGTGGCTGTACATAGGGGATCTAAATTCTATAGCTTGGGAATGAACTGCTAAAATGCAATTCATCCTAATGAAAGCCCTTTGAGGTTGTCTTTCATTCTGCTTTCTCAACTAGAAGGGCATAAGAAAATATGTCTCTGAGAACTTACATATGGAAATCATATCTATAGTCTTTTATATAATTCAATTGAAATTATCATCATTTCAAACGTAGATTTCTGGTAACTTCTTTTTGGTGTTGTTTTTAGTTTGTTTGTTTGTTTTTCAAAACAGGGTTTCTCTGTGTAGTTTTGGTGCCGGGATCTGGGATCTCACTCTGTAGACCAAGCTGGCTTTGAACTCTCAGAGATACTCCTGGTTCTGCCTCCCAAGTTCTGGGATTAAAGGCGTGCACCACCACCACCCAGTGAGATTTCTAGTAACTTTTTAAAACAGATTTTTATCCCCATAAGCTTTGAAAATGTACTAGAAAGAAAAATAAAATATTTTAACTATTCTTGTCAGTCATGTGGTGTAGTAGTTGCAGGTTTCACAGCTAGGTAAGTCTGATGGCTATTTTTCTACTCTACAAGCCCACGTAAGAATTTCTAACACAATTCAAGTTTCTCCTACTGATGCAAAGCTAGTATGAATGCTATGGGAGTAATCACCACTTTCTGATTAGATCTGAGGCCAGATTTGTGTGATGGAATCCGTACTTGGCACTGTTGTTAAAGGGGCCAAGAGCTTATGTCTAGATGGCTAGCTCATAGGCTCCAAGGGACAATCCAATATTATCATTCTGGTCAATAGACACAGCATTACAATACCTCCTAATGAGTTAAGTTATTCCCATAGATTAGAACATGTCTCAAGCCCCATCAGAGAAGCTTCTCCTCGCAGTGCACAATAATTAACAAAGAGACCTTCAACTGGCCAGCATGAACAGAAAAATAGACCATGGGATGATCAAGCCATAGATGCTGTATGTGTCACAACCCTCTCCCACTTTCTAGGACTGTTCATTGAAGTGGTGTGGAAAGGCCATATAAGAGTCAGAGGTAACACAGCAGGTCAATTGCACACTTGAGCCCATGAGAGGTGTGACAGCACATGGAAGGTATATACATCCTCCAGTCAGACAAGAATCCCAGTATAGAGAAGGAAAGTCAGGCACAAAATCCCACCACTAACTGAGAAGCTATCAGTATTTGAGAACCACTGGAGAAAGAGTGTCAGTGTTCTTCAATGAAGTCACCCCTTCCACACTAATATATATATGGCCGGCCAACACAAACTGGATTTTATAGGGTACAGAAGGAGAAGGGGGAGGAGAAGATAACAGAGGAAGAGGAGGAGGATGGAAAGGAGGGGGAGAAGGCACATAAGGAGGAAACTCAAGGTTGAGTGGTAAGGAAAGGGTGTTGGAGAGAGTGGTTATGAAAGCAGTTAGGGGAGGGAGGGAATATGCTCAAAATTCACTGTATAAAATTCATTAAGGATAAGATATTATTTAAATAATTTTGCTGTTCAATATATAAACTTTCATTTTTTGTTGGTTTTGAAAGTGGATTTTCAACTGGGGACAAACATATAAGAATTGGATGCTGAAAAAAAAGAACATCTCAGCCAGATTGGTTTTATTCATTCATGATTTCCACTCTATGATTTTAAATGATGGTATGATTGTACGTATATGTTGGGGAGAGAATACCATGGACTTAAAAGTTAAATAAACCTTTAATGCAATATGACTAACTTTTTCTGTTTTATGACCTTTTGCACATAATTTAAGCTCTTTGGCCTTCAAATGTCTTATCTATGTAACAAAGATATTTTTTTTCTGTCTCGCACTATTGATGTGTCTGGTTTTCTGCACAGAGGGAGCATTCAAAAATTACCCACTCTTATCCCATGAATGTCATTATTTTATTCATTGTAGATTTTCTGTTAGTCACAGAAGAGAAAACGTCAGCAAATTTTAAAGTTCAATATAAGGTTACAGCATGGTATTTAAAAATGTATTGTAATTAAAAACATCATCAATTCTATGCTCTTTTATTCTGTGTTGAGATTATTGCAATTAGTATTAAGCACTCAGTTAATATATGACTCAGAGTTCAGTTACAGAGAATAGAATTCATTTGCTTTTTGTTAGCAGATGAACTTACTGGAGATCATTAAACACTTGCGGAAATTCAAGAGGAGCTGAAGAAACAGCTGTCTCTGGCTTGATATTTCAGGAACTATTACCAAAATACCCTCCAGAACTGGGCTGCCAAGAATGCTGCTGTTTCATTTTTGATTGGCAAGAAAGCTATACTAAGCCTTAGGAAGCTACTGACTCATACACTGAGTCCTATAGCAGTCATGTGCTAAATAGATGCTTGAGATCTGCCTGTTCCCCACAAAATTTGGCTGCAAATGCAGTTTTTCTGAAGTTCATTGTATTTGCAGTAGATTACATTCATAATTCTATATTCAAATAAGAGAAAAAGAAATTTATAGCTATTGTATCATAGAAGGAAGTCAGAATGGACACTGTGCATCTAAAACTTTGTTTCTATTATATTTCAACAAATTTTCTATTTAACAAGCTATTTTCATTCTTAGAATTTTGAACAATAGTTAATAACACTATGCATCTTTCCAGAAATAATAATATCCTTCATACAAGTGAGATGGTACACAAGTTTTAATGACATAGTACATGGTTAACACTGTTCATTTCCTTTCTAGATGAATTTAAATCCCACTGTTGTATCCATTCAATTTAGCTAAGAATAAATATTAGAAAATTAATATATCCTGTCTAAAATAGCTTAACAAAGAGAGAAAGAATGAACATAAATTTAGTCAATATACAGAAACAGAAGATAAATATATGAATAGCTTTTCTCTAGCCAGGTCGGGTATTTTTAGTTGATGCAACCAAAAAATTTACAGCTGATTTCTTTCACCATTCATTTTTACTTCCTCTATCCTTGATGACTATCTGTAAATTGGAATTATTTGCCTGTGTGGATGGTTTGAAAACAACTCATAGGATCTAATGCTTAATTTTTTTCAGATGCAAGTTGTTACTCCAGTGGCATATTGACTAACATGTGGTACTCTTCCATAGCCCTACCATGTTACAGCCAACTGATCTATGACCAGGAGTATTCCTTTAAGATAACACAACCTGGACTACCTTTTTTATCCTATTTACTCACCAGTATGAGAAGCCCAGATGAACAGGGACTAGTCTCAAACACAAGTAAAGTGGAATAAGTATTGTCTCCTCATGGGGAAACAAATAAATCCAATAGTCCTCTGCAATGCATGGGCAACAAGAAAACATATTGTTGATTCTTGTGCATAAAGTGAGAAACACTGCTTTTCATTTAATCCATTATTCCAGTTCCATAACCCCTAAGCAAGGCTTAAACACTTTGCATATTCGGCACAAGTATATAGAATATTCTGTTTCGCTAATGCCACTATATCATTCAATTTTACGTTGCTACAACAAAATTACTAATACTAAAATAAAGCAAAACATTGAACATAAATTCAAAAAGAGAAATTGCCTACTTTTTCTTATGCTGTTATGAACATCGAAGGCCATTCTAGAGGCTTAAATATGAAATCATTTTGCTCCCCTGGTTAGCTTTGGAGTGAAGAGGGCACACAATGCCAGGAGTGTACATAAACACATAAAGGCACATCCAGTTCAGTGTCTAAGGGAAAAGACGAGAATAGATTTGCACAAGTCACTTCCAGGGTATACCACATTGAATTGAGAGGTTCTTACTAGATCCCACTTCCTAAATGTCCTTGTAACTTTCAAAAACAGAATTTGCTTTCCTAGAAAGAAACAACAACAAAAAGCTTTTCATACCTGGTGTGCTTCAAGGCAAGTGTTTACCTATTAGTCTAGGATGCAATACTATTTGGAGTGTTCAGTATTCCATGTTTAGTCTGATGTTGGCACTCTAAATGAGAGGAGCCAGAGAAACCTTGGCAAATGAAAACAGCTGACATGCATGCATTCATTCACAATCTCTTATCAGCATGATCACATTTTGCTAGGAACCCTTCATACAAGTACGGCATACCTAGGACGAGGGAGCAATTAATTTACACAGAGTAGTGTGCTTCTTGCTGTCCAGTAGGATCATATGCTTGCTTCTTAAAATTGAGCTGTAAGCAGATGTAATGAACATCCATTCCAGTACAAAGAAACTTAGAAATAGTCACATCTTTCGATCTTTTGGTGACAAAGGAAGTCTGGACCTTAAGAAAAATGGGATCGCTAAGCTATGTAGTTGATGATCGAGACTCCAAAATGTTATTCAGTACTCATCACTCATCACACATTCAGCTAAGCAAGTAAAGACATGTTTCCTGTGTGCATATACTGTGATTGTTGGGATGTTTTAATGCCAGCCAGTGAGTTTGATCGGACTAAAAACAAAAGTGAGTAGAAGAATAGAGTTTGTAGAAGAAAATAAAAAAAAATTATATTATTTTATATACTTACTAACTGCATTTGCTTTGTAGATTTAATCATTAAAGGAGGGGTTTTTTAATTACAGTTTTAACATAAAAAATGGGACGCTAGGAATTTAGATAATTAAATTTCATATAGCAGTGAGTCTTGAGCTGAAAATACTTGACATCATTTTATGTGTATTCAATTTAAGGCAAGGCTACCCAATATGAGGCTGATGAGATGGCACTCAACACTAAACGTGATGACAAGAGTTGACCTACACTGTGAACAGAGAGGTTGACATCTGCAAATTGTATTCGAACAGCTCTATGTGCACATTGACATACATATGTAAACACTCACAAACATGCACACACACACACACACACACACACACACACACACACACACACACACAAACTAAATGGGTAAATGTAAAATTCTTGTGATAATATCCAATGTTCACATAAATATCCATTCATCATACTTCAAAGATTTAATTATATGATTCTTCATGATCAAGTTCATAGCTGAATCTATGTAACGAAATCAATGAATCTGAAAAAGCATTTAATGAAAAAGGAAGTGACTTCTCATGGTTCTCCTGGAATATTAGTATGTAGATGAGGAAGAAAAGAAGGACTTAAATCAAAGTGGAGAGAAAAATCTAGGGGATAGCAGGGAAGTTCAGTAGTTCATTGGATTTGTATCTCTGCTTTCACCTCTAAACATTAAAATATAAAGCTCTTAACCCATAGATATTTCTTTAACCCGCAGATTCTCTCTAGATTACAAATTCACTGAATTTTAATCTTTTTGTGCTAATGAATGTACATTTAATATGCTCAGTTCTGATCTACTGTTTTAAAATACCTATGTAAAAGCACTCTGTTGTTTCATAGGCATTGCTAATGAAAATCACTCACATCTTCAGGGTTTTTCTAATTGTTCCTTCTTCAGTCCGTGCACATTCATTGGACACCACACAACATTGTTTCTTACAAGTAAAATGGAGTATCGTTTTTTTATTCTCTAACTCATTACACTCATATTTTACCCATGAAAAAGTATCCCATACTATTTAGTTAATGTGCTTCCCAGCTCTTCCACTGTACTTACTATTCTCCAGCTCTAACTGCCTGCTGTCGTCATCATGACTACTCATATGGGAAAGACATCAACTCCAAAATGAACTCGTGTTCTTCCTTTTGTTCTTAGCAATTTATTCAACACACAATGGCAATGAGACATGCTACATGCACACAAGACAGATAAACAAATGCCTTGTTCAGAAACTCTCCCTAGTATTCTTTCACTTATGGAATGAAAGTAAAAATCTGCCCAGTTTGGTAGACAATATGACAGAATATCTGATTCCTGTCTACTACTCTGATACTAATCCTTATAATTTCCCCTGCTAACCATCTTTTGAGAAAGAAATGTATGTATTTCAATATCTCAACTGTTTTACAAAATAATATTAATGTTTAAAGATACAATTTGATAACATGTGGAAAATCATGAAAATATAACCGTGGTAAAGACAGTAACTACATCCATCCATTACAACCAGAAATTTATTCTGTGTTTCTTCATAAAATGTCCCCAACTCTCACTTTATTATTATTTATTTATTATTCCATCCTCAAACAGTATTTCATCTTTGTTATTTCAGTATAGATTGATTTCAATTTTCTAGGCACTTGAATAAATGGAGCATAGAGCATTTTAATCTACTTTTGTACTTGGTTTCGAGTTTCATTTGTGTTTTTACATGTATTCAGAGCCTATTTATTTCATTCATTTATCCACATTACATAATGTAGATTTATTAAATGATGTTTATCATTTATCTTTTGCTGGACATGAATTTTATTCAGATTTTGGCTATTAGAAAAGAAAATGTCATTTTATAGATGCATGCTTTCAGTTTTATTAGTTAAATATGTAGCACTGGAAGGGCAATATCATGTAAAGTATATTTAATTTTTTAAGAAAGTGACAAATCTTTCTCTTAAATATTTCATTAATTTCACATTGCTAGTAGCAGAATGCAAGAATCTGAATTTCTTCAAATTCTCCTTTTTATTTCTTCTTTGGCTTGTGGGTTTTAATAAACATGCTACTTGGTTTCTAGATGTATTGAGGATTAGAATAAGGTGGTAGATAAGTAATATCTTCTCATGAGCTCTTCTCACAGACAAACTCAGTATAATCACTATATAAACAAGTAATCACCTTCCTAAGAGCTAAGAACACCAGGGTTGCCTGGGAACAGAGTCTTGAGAATTGCTCCATAATGAGAATCAGACCTGGATCTCTACTGTATCTGTCCTCTGATCCCGTTTACATTGCCTGTGACTGTAAGCAATAGTCTTGATTCATGAGTCCCCCTCCCTAATAATCAGTCCAGAGTAGCATAATCATTGGTCATCACACAGTGGTGTGATAACCTTGATTGACTGTGGGCTCAGAATAAAGTACAATTTGGTTTTAATAACAGCTACAGATGTTACATGGAACCCTGACATTGTTCCATCCACAGTGACTCTGCATAAAGCCAGGCAGAATCTTACAGTGTGTAACTATATACTACACTTACATGGTAAGTGTGAATGAGGCATGCTCATTTATTCCTGAGGCATGTTGTTTTATCCCAATCCCAGATGGAGTTTTGTGGAACAAACTGTACATTTTAGATATAAGCATATTAGCACATTTCTTTCAGAGTAACAAATAGAAGCATATATGGACCAAACCAAGGGCAAATTGCCTTCAAGTACAATCACAATGAGAATATATCATTTAACTATGGCAACCCACTTAATTTTAAAAGAGGCAAAATGCTTACAAGATGAGATAAAACAATCAGTCTTCATAAAATTTCCACATTAAGAAAACTGTAATAAATACCTGACTCTGTAATGGCAATATGACATCAAATGTGAAAAGTATCAATAGATGCGGCAAAATCATGATCATATGTACCATTCAAAAAAAGTGTCATACAGTAATCAGTATAGAAACACTATTATATGAAGAAAAAATAAAATGTTTGAAAAAATAAAAGGAAAATTAATAAAGGAAAAAGAAATAAAGCTTATAAAGAAATTTGATAATATTAGAGGACAATATTATCTGGAACAGGGTAAATAAGTAATATGGCAATGAAGAGCTGGAATCTTGTTAAAGAAGTAATAATAACATTAAACTTCCCAATCCTAGAGAAAAATATCAGTATATGATGGTCAAATGTCAGTTGTCAAATTTAACTCACATCTCTCCCAAAGCATTATACACTTCAAATGTCCCAGGTGAATAATATAGGAATGATTATTAATGATGATAAAAATGGAAAAATTCACATATAGGAATACCTCAGATTATATAACAGCAGACATGTCAGCAGGAATATTACATCAGTGGTGTGATAACCTTGATTGACTGTGGGCTCAGAATAAAGTACAATTTGGTTTTAATAACAGCTACAGATGTTACATGGAACCCTGACATTGTTCCATCCACAGTGACTCTGCATAAAGAAGTAGAATGAGATTTTCTTAGAACATATGAAGAAAATTAGTTTAATTGAGAATCCATACCCAGTAAAGTTATCCTGTAGAAATGAGAAGCAGATAAAGACATCATCCCCAGACAAACAGAAGTTAGAGAAACATATCTCTATCAGATCTGGCCCATAAGAGCACTACCAGATGTTTTACAAGCCAAAAGAAAAATAATAATGATAAAAAGAAAACAGGAATGTGTAAATCTCATTGATAAAAATACTGTCATAAGTTCAAAATGTTCTAGTTTGATAAATATGAAGTATACATCATCTACACCTTTAATGTGAAGATTAAAATGCAAAACAATTATAATTAGAATAATACATTAATATTTTAATAATTGGAAACATTAAGTTATGAAACATAGTATTCAAAATTCAGTGTGGGGAGAATAGAACATTACCCAAGAGTCTTATTAATATATCATTTCTCCTTTTCCTATTTGTTTTTAAACCTTCCTTTCCTTTTATTTTAAGTGGCTACCTTAGGGTTATCATTGTTGTAGTAAATGTGTTAGAGGATAACTATTTCTTAAAATATTGAATAATAGGAAACATCAGGATGAAGGCAACTTTAAAAACAAGAAGAAATATTTAATTAGGGGTTTGATTACCGTTTCAGAGGGTCAGTACATCTCCATCCCAGCCAGAAAGTGACATCAAGGCAGACAGGCATGATAGTAGAGCAAGGACTGGGAGTTTATGGCTGATCTGAACCATGGTGGCTACAATGTCAAAAAAATCTTATTACAATCAAAATAATTTTATGAGCCTTGTGGTAGCACAAAGCAAAAATGAATAACAGACATACAAAACATAATAAGCTGAGAATCAGACTACAATACTAATATAGCTCATTTATCTAATTGGGGACACTATCATAAATAAAGAATTGAGGGGCATTTAAGGGATGGTATGGAAACCTAGTGCAGTGAAAGTTTCCTAAAATAATGAAGGTGATTCTATTGACTTCTCCTAAAAATGGCGAGACAGATTCTTACCTGGCTATCTCTTGTTGCCAAACAAGTCTTCTAGTACTATGGCTAGGTTACATTAATTGAGTCATTAGCCAAGGGGGTCCAATGAGAATCCACAAACTTCCCTGGCTGCTGCCAAGAGAATTGGTTGCTCTCTGCAAACTGACAGCAGAGCCCCACTGCTGAGGATAATACCTACACAACCCATGGAGAACTCAAGCTGGTGATTACATGGAACCTTCACCCATATGTATTACAGTCTTTGGTTCTAAGAGGTACTCTTCAGGCTACCTAAAAAGAAACAAAAACACTAACCTAGCCACAAAACTTTGACCTACAGTCTGTCCTTCTTGAAAGATATGCTAGGGCAACGGTGGCACAGAACTTGTGGGAGAAGCCAACCAGTGTCTAATTTGACATAAGATTAACTACATGAGAGAGAACCCCTATTTGACACTGCATAGGTAACCAAGTTTCAGAAACTAGATAGCCCAAAGACTTATGGTAAAACCCAAACACTGCTGGTCTAAAATAAATAAATAACAATCTTAATGATATTCTGCTATACTTGTAGATCAGAGAAATTTCCTCCTGCAGCAGATGGGAACAGATTCATGTTTTGGGATGTTCTATATGTTAAATGTGTTGCTCTGATTGGTTCATAAATAAAATACTGACTGGCCAGTAGCCAGGCAGGAAGTATAGGCAGGACAAGGAGAGAAGAGAATTCTGGGAACACAAAGGTTGAGTCAGGAGATGCTGCCAGCTGCCATGATGAGAAGCAGACAACTTATAGATTAATAGAAATGGTTTGATTTGGTGGTGGCGCACGCCTTTAATCCCAGCACTCGGGAGGCAGAGCCAGGCGGATCTCTGTGAGTTCGAGGCCAGCCTGGCCTACCAAGTGAGTTCCAGGAAAAGGCGCAAAGCTACACAGAGAAACCCTGTCTCGAAAAACAAAAAAAAAAATAATAATAATAAAAATAAAATAAAAACAGTTAGCAAGAAGCCTGCCACAGCCATACAGTTTATAAGAAATATAAGTCTTTGTGTGTTTACTTGGTTGGGTCTGGGCGGTTGTGGGACTGGTGGGTGAGAGAGATTTGTCATGACCATGGGCCAGGCAGGACCAGGAAAACACTAGCTACATGCAGATACACACAGACAAACATTGCATGGAGAAAGAATCCTTGGAACACACAGCTCTAAATGGGATATCTTTATGAAATCCTTCCTCTCAGAACTCAGGGAACTCTGCAGAAGAAGAGGTGGAAAGAGTATGAAAGCCAGAGGGAATGGAGGACAGCAGGATAACAAGGCCTTCTGAATAAACTGAACAAGGCTCATATGAACTCACAAAGACTGAAGTAACAATCACAGGGCAGACATGGGTCTGTTCCAGGTCCTCTGAGTATATATTATAGCTTTCAGCTTAGTATTTTTACAGGGTTTCTGAGTGTGTGAACAAGTGAGTCTCTGACTCTTGTGTCTGTTGTTGGGTTTCTTTTACTTCTTTTGTTTTGCCTTGTCCAGTCTTGATGTGATAGTTTTTATTTTGTCATATTTTATGCTGACATGTTAGGTTATTATTTCTTAGAAGGCTGTTCTTTTCTAATGATAGACAGAAAGTGAATGTATCTGGAGGAGAGGTGAAATGGGGAAGAACTGAGAGGAGCAAATGGAGGGGAAACTGAATGCAGGCAATATTGTATGAGAAAAGATTCTATTTTTAAAAAATTAAATGTAAAAATAAATTTAAAAAATTGAATAAAGGCTATGGTATTTTTCATAAGTAATATTCAATATAAATACATTAAACTGATCCAGTTAAAGGTAATAGTATTTGAATAAGTTAGAAAACAAGACTCAGCTTTATATTGCTTATAAGAAACCTGTTTTATTTGTTGTGTGAATGTGAAGGGATGTGACAACATAGTCCAGACTAAAAGCCCATAAGAGTAAGACTAGTCACACCAGTGCAGTGCAAATAGACTTTAAAATAGACAAAGACACTGCTGTATAATGATAAATAGTCAAAACTATATGTATGAAAATTTGTATTCAAATGGGCAAATTCAAATGTGAAGCACATATTACTAGGTATTTTGAGAAACAGTTATCCTCTAACACAATGATAGTGAGGTATTAAATTGCATCACTTGTAACTATGAGCATATTATTACTTTAAATCAACAAAGACACTAAAGTTAATGTATTTTTTCAATGCCAAATAAACTAAAATACATGTATCAAGCAAGTCCACACAATAGGTGCCTACATACATTCTTCCTTGCAATAGAATGGTCTCCATGATAGATCATAAAGTACATTACAAAATTAGTTTCAACATTTTTTTTCCAAATTGAAACAGCATCAAGTATTTTTCTTTTCTGACTATAGTAGAAAAAACTTGTAATGCCTGAAAATTGAGCAACTTACTTTTGAAAAACAGATGGAGCAAAGAAGTGCAACAAGAAAATTGAGTAAATACTGAAATAAATAAACTTTGTGATGCAACATGCTAATATATTTGGGATGACGAAACTGCAGTATCAAGACAGAAGCTTGTGCAATCTGTGTCCACATCAAAAAGTAACAGCATCACAAATAAGCTGTCACTGCATTTCCAGAACAAAGAAAGCGATAACAAAGTAATAAAAATTAGCATAAAGTAAAGAAATATGAATACCAAAGCAACAATATTGAAAATATTGAATCAGAGCTAATCCCAAAACCTCAAAGTAGGGGCTGATTTTTTTTAAGTTAACTAAATAAACAAATATTTTGCTGGAATAGAACAAGAGCTAAAAGACTCAAACTCTCTTTTAGTTAAGATTTCTCAGATTTCTATTGCTGTGAAGAGAAATCATGCCCACAGCAAATCTTATCTAGAAAAACATCTAGTTGGGTATGGTGGTATTTTACTTGTACTGAAATGTGATTTTAATTGTATGTTAATAAATAAAGTTGTCTGGGGGTCAGAGCTATTAGGGCCATAGCAAGTGTGTGGCGGCAGTGGCACACGCCTTTAAGGACCTGGAGGGCAGTACATACAGGCAGTGACGAGGCAGTCACATGTTTGGGTTTACAACCAATGAGAAGGCAGAACAGAAAGACTATAAATACATACACACAGGAAGTAGGTCCCTTTTTTCGGAGAGCTCTCTTGGCTGAAGAGGATCCCTGAATCAGGAAGGGTGAGGCTCTTAGCTCTGACCTCTTGGCTTTCTTCTCTGAATCGGCTCTGTGTTTCTTATTTAATAAGACCGTTGGATACATCTACATTTGGCACCCAACGTGACAAGAATCCATTAAAAACCGCTTAACTTGGCTTGGCCGCAGGTCCGGTTTCCACCAGGGGGGCTGGCAGGTCCCGTCTCCTGTCAGGGCAGCCTGCAGGTCTGGTCTCCCACCAGGGCGGCCGGCAGGTCCCGTTTTCCTGCCAGGGCGGCCAGCTCCCTAGCCCGGGCCCAGGTCGGCTTGGCCTCAGGCTGGACTAACTTTGAGCTACTTGCTTAAAGCCGGTGCTACAGACAATTCAGGCCTGCCCTGCCGAACAGGGCCCCTGCCTGTAAAGTCAACGCACGTGGTTGGAGCTTAAGGTAGCCAGAGCCAAGGCTTGACTAGGCTCAAGCGGGAACATGTGGCTGGATTCAAGTTCTTAGGCAGAACTTGTGGCTACGGTTCTTATGTGTTTTCTCTCTCTCTCTCTCTCTCTCTCTCTCTCTCTCTCTCTCTCTCTCTCTTTCTTTCTCTTTCTGGATTCACACCTCGGACACTAGGAGGCTGTTTTGAAATTCCCTCGGATTGGTACTGTTCTATGAGGACTTGGTAAGTCACTTAACATATCCAATATTTTAAAGGAAACTATTTAAAAGAGAAATTTTTTTCCACATTTAAAAAAAAATGGGTTTTCTGTGTTCATTGGAAGAAAATTGGGCTTTGTTTGCAATTTTAGACAGTCTGACAATGGAACAGCTATATGAGAAGATTAATGTTGACCGAATTATGCATTTTATTACTATGCTTATTCTCATTTTACTATTTAAAAAGATAGTCAATTTAAGTGCCAGGATGACAGCTTTAGAAAAACTTGATAAACCTGTAAAAACTCAGACAGAAGAAACTAACAGTGAAGTTGCTTCAAGATTGGATCATAGGGTTACAGAAAGAAAGCCTGTGTTCACACAGTCACCCTTAGTTTGTCCAGTAACTGTACAGCAGTTGCCTGATCAAATGACTACACAAAATATTTGGGCTCCAAATGAAATGTTAGATTTACGAAGGTTTAAGGAGGCAATAGTATCTTATGGCATGCATTCCCCATATGTAAAGCAAATGTTAAACTCTTGGTCAACATATAATAGGATTGTACCACAGGATTGGCGGGAGCTGGCACAAGCTGTTCTTGAACCCAGTCAAAGGCTTCAGTGGCTAACTTGGTTCAAGGATGAAGCTAAAAACATAGAAAAACAGTGGAGGGATAAAGGAATACAAGTCTGCCAGGATCAGCTTATTGGAGAAGGTCAATATGCTTCAGCACAAGCACAATGTTTATATGATGTCCAAACCCTAATTTTATGTCGAACAGCAGCCTTGAATGCATGGGACAGAGTTGAGGAACCAGGAAAAAAAACTGAGTCATTTACAAAGGTTGTACAAGGCCCAAAAGAATCTTTCACAGATTTTTTACAAAGACTGGCTTCAGCAGTAAAGAGAATGGTCCTGGATTCAGAAGCTAGTAAGATAATAATTGAATCTTTGGCCTTTGAGAATGCAAATGCAGCATGCAAAACAATAATCAGGCCGTTAAAGGCAAGATCTGCACCTTTGGAAGATTGGATTAGAGACACGGTTAATGTTGAAGCTCATGAGCATGATGATACGTGGGTAGGAGAAGCAATTTCAAAAGGTTTGAGGAATGTTAGATGTTTTGGATGTGGAAAGCAAGGACATTTGAAAAGGGACTGTAAACAGGTCATTCCTAGAAACAATGTTTCTTCAAGGAACAATGGCAACAGACTGCAACTTCCTTCTGGAGTATGCAGAAGGTGTGGTAAGGGAAAACACTGGACCAACTAGTGTAGATCAACAAGGGACAGACAGGGTAATCCTTTGTCTCAGTCTTCGGGAAACTCCCAGAGGGGCCTCATGCAGGCCCCAATGGCAAATCCAGTTCAAACCTTTCCTGCAGTCGTAGAGGAAACCCCAACTCAGAACAATTAAATAACCAAATGCCTATTGGAATAAGTCATGCTGGTCAGGATGATGAAACAGAGAGAATAGAAAATTCAGGAGAAAACATAAAGAAAATTTTTTGGCAAACTTCTATTAATGAACAAAGACCAAAATTATTGATAAAAATAAATGGTGTTTTGTTGTATGGTCTGGTAGACACAGGTGCGGACGTTACCATAATTGCACCAGAATTTTGGCATCCAACTTGGCCTCTTCAGGAGGTAAACATTCAACTGTTAGGAATTGGGACATTATCTCAGGTGAAACAGAGTGCAAGATGGCTCGAATGTATAGGTCCAGAAGGACAGAGAGCAAAATTAAAACCACATGTGGCTAACATAGCTATGAACCTGTGGGGTCGAGACTTGTTACAACAATGGAATACTCAGATTAACATCCCTCCAATCTCAGAAACAAATCATAAACTAGCACATGTTTCTGAGAGAAATATTAGAAGGCAATATTCTGAATGGTCACCAGGCATCCATATTATACAAGAACAGGGCACAACAACTGATGATCTTCCAAAGACATCAACAACTCTACCTTTAAAATGGTTAACAGACAAGCCTGGATGGGTCCAGCAATGGCCTTTAACAACAGAGAAACTCCAGGCTTTAGAAGAGCTGGTAGAAGAACAGTTAAATGCTCAGCATATTGAAGAATCAACCAGCCCTTGGAATTCTCCTGTATTTGTTATTAAGAAGAAATCTGGTAAATGGAGAATGGTAACAGACCTTAGAGCAATTAACAAAGTAATTCAGCCAATGGGCTCTCTACAATCTGGAATTCCTTTGCCTACTCTGTTACCAAAAGGATGGCCTCTCATAGTTATTGATTTAAAAGACTGTTTCTTTTCAATACCCTTACAAGAAAAAGACAGAGAAAGATTTGCTTTCACAGTGACTACTTATAATAATTCTCAACCGGTTAAAAGATTTCAATGGAGGGTCCTCCCACAGGGAATGTTGAATAGCCCAACTCTGTGCAAATATTTTGTACAACAGCCATTGGAAGTGATACGTAAAAAATTTCCTAAATCTATAATTTATCATTATATGGATGATATTTTTTTTTTTGGTTTTTTCGAGACAGGGTATGGATGATATTTTACTAGCTGACTCAAATGCAGATACTTTAGAAAGAATGTTTGAAGAACTAAAGAAAATTTTGCCTTGCTGGGGATTACAAATTGCTCCTGAAAAGATACAAAGAGGAGATTCTGTTAATTATTTAGGATATAAAATAGAGGTACAAAAAATTAGACCCCAAAAGGTGCAAATTAGGAGAGATCGCCTACAGACTCTTAATGACTTTCAAAGATTATTTGGAGATATTTCTCATTTATGAACTATTGTTGGGGTAAAAAATGATGAACTGCATAATTTGTTCAAAACCTTAGAAGGTGACAAGGACTTAAATAGTCCAAGAGAATTGTCACCTGAAGCTGAGAAAGAATTGGCCTTGGTAGAAAAGAAAGTACATGAAGGGCACGTAGATCGTATTGATCCAAAGCTGGATTGCATTTTGGTTATTTTACCTTCTAGGCATTCTCCAACAGGAATATTAATGCAGAGGGAAGATATTATATTAGAATGGATATTTTTACCAAATAAACCAAATAAAAAATTAAAAACTTATGTGGAAAAAATCTCTGACTTGATTTGGAAAGGAAAATTGAGACTTCGTCAATTAGCAGGAATAGACCCAGCAGAAATTGTCGTACCTTTAACTAAGGAGGATATTGAAAAATTATGGACAGAAAGTGAACCTTGGCAAAGAGCTTGCAGTAATTTTTTGGGAGAAATTAACTGCAAATATCCCAAAAGCGATAGAATTGATCTTATAAAGAGAGTTGGATCTTGCCTCGAATTGTACGGGAAAAGCCCATATCTGGAGTTCGTACATTTTATACAGATGCCAACAAACAAGGAAAGGCAGGTTACAAATCAGAAAATTTAAGTAAAGTGGTTCAAAGTCCTTATAATTCAGTTCAAAAATCAGAATTGTATGCTATTCTGTTGGTATTAATGGATTTTTCAGAACCTCTCAACATAGTAACTGACTCTCAGTATGCTGAAAGAGTAGTATTACATATTGAAACTGCAGAATTTATCCCTGATGCTTCAGAATTAACTTCACTATTTATTCAATTACAAGATACAATCAGGAAAAGGAGTCATCCTTTATATATAACTCACATTCGATCCCATACTGGTCTGCCAGGCCCTTTAGCACAAGGCAATGATGAGATTGATAAATTATTGATAGGAAATGTGCTGGAGGCCTCAGAATTTCATAAAAAACATCATGTCAATAGTAAAGGTTTAAAAAAGGATTTTTCCATAACCTGGCAACAAGCCAAAGAAATAGTAAAGAAATGTCCTACTTGTTCCTTCTACAATCAAACGCCATTACCAGCTGGATGTAACCCAAAAGGTACTCAAAGGAATGAAATCTGGCAGATGGACGTGTTTCACTTTGCAGAATTTGGAAAACTGAAATATGTACACCACACTATCGATATTTATTCAGGATTTCAGTGGGCAACTGCTTTGAGTTCTGAAAAAGCTGATTCTGTAATCACTCATTTGCTAGAAGTTATGGCCATCATGGGTATACCTGCACAAATCAAAACTGATAATGCTCCATCATATGTCTCTGTTAAAATGAAACAGTTTTTTGCTTATTACAATATAAAGCATATTACAGGCATACCACATAATCCTACAGGTCAAGCAGTTATAGAAAGATCAAACAGAACTCTAAAGGATATGCTAAATAAACAGAAAGGGGTAACAAAAACCCCCAGAAACAGACTGCATAATGCTCTATTAACTTTCAATTTTCTTAATGCCAATGAGAAAGGAACAACAGCTGCAGAGAGACATTGGATAATAGAAAAAACTACAGAATTAAATCAGCCTATATACTTTAAGGATGTGCTGACCTCAGAATGGAAACCAGGGTATGTGTTACGTTGGGGACGAGGTTTTGCTTTTGTTTCTACAGGAGAAGATAAGCTGTGGGTACCATCAAAATTGATAAAGGTTCGATTTGAACAAGAGAAACCTCTTAATTAGAGGAGGTGATAGTTCTTCAACAAGCATGAACATCCAATTTAAACTAACTTATACCAGTAACACATGTCTTTTCATTTAATCAGATAATAACTTGCCAAAAAGGAACATCCCCAAAATTAGTCTTGGGGAAAGGTTTTTGTTTTTGTCTTTTAGGAGAATGAAGGTTAAGGAATCTGAAGAACACTGGACAAATGAGACAACTGAAGAAAAGGGACAAATCATCTATCCCAGGAAACAGAGTGAAATGGCATATGGGTATATATTATCTAAAAAATTTTATGTCTTCCTAAATGTTTGTTTCTGCTTTTCTCTAAAAATTTAACACTATTGGTCTTCTAATAGTCCCAGTTCAATTAAAATTTAAAGCTGACTTTAGAGTTGGAGAATGGCTCTCTCCTTCTTTAAACTCAAGCATGTTGTTAAAAGGAAAATGCAAACCCCCTGTATCATGCCAGAATAAAAGAGCCATCTTCTGCTATGGGACAGGAGAAAAGCCAAATTAACTAAGGGACTATTCTATTACTAATCTCAACTCTTTGATTCTATTCTGATTCTTTAAAACTTTTCTTAAAGTATAAATTTTATATCAAAATTTACAAGATTAATATATATAGATATATAGATATATATACATTTTAACCTTTGTTAAGATATGAATGGTCATATAGAGTATTAATTAATTCTAGAAAAAAGGCTTCAATTAGCTGCATATATATGTCTTTGTGTTCGAGTCTCTTATCAGTTTTCTGCAGGAAATCACGGCCAGGCCTAACATCAACTGAAGTCTCCAGGAAGAAGTTGGGGCCCCACAACAACAACAATTCCACATGGACAATAATAATGTCACTAAGCTGACAAACATCATCTACAGATCAGCTTTGAACTACAAGGTGCTCAGAGCAATTTTGAGATGACTAGCTGAGATGATCCAGTCTCAAAGACTACTTGAATAAGGACTTGAGATAAACCCTGAACTTTGGCATTATACACAGACTGGATAATGAAGGATATGGTAACCTTTCCTAGAATTTGACAATTAACCTAAAATTTTTCTTTCAGGATAAAGATAACTTCGCCCATGCCCAGCAGGAAGCAATTTTAAGAATACGACGCCCGCTTCCTTGCCCCAGACCCCATCCCTGGGCACCGGCCACTCCAGGGAAGACCTGCCCAATTTGGCCCCAGGCTCTGGCCACCGGGCAGGTTCCCTGCTAGCCCCACCGGGAAGGATCCCCTTCTCCAAGACCCCTGGCAGGCCCTGCAGTCTCCACGCCCTGCCCCCACTCCCATCCGCCTGAGCCCCAAGCCTCTTCCTGAGACTTAGAGGCCGGCCCCCAGCTCCCATCTTGCTCCGGACTTCCCTTTTGGAAAACTGGTGAGTACCCTTCCTTGCACCAGACCCCATCCCTGGGCACCAGCCACTCCAGGGAAGACCTGCCCAACTTGGCCCCAGGTTCTGGCCACCGGGCAGGTTCCCTGCTAGCCCCACCGGGAAGGATCCCCTTCTCCAAGACCCCTGGCAGGCCCTGCAGTCTCCACGCCCTGCCCCCACTCCCATCCCCCTGAGCCCCAAGCCTCTTCCTGAGACTTAGAGGCCGGCCCCCAGCTCCCATCTTGCTCCGGACTTCCCTTTTGGAAAACTGGTGAGTACCCTTCCTTGCACCAGACCCCATCCCTGGGCACCGGCCACTCCAGGGAAGACCTGCCCAATTTGACCCCAGGTTCTGGCCACCGGGCAGGTTCCCTGCTAGCCCCACCGGGAAGGATCCCCTTCTCCAAGACCCCTGGCAGACCCTGCAGTCTCCACGCCCTGCCCCCACTCCCATCCCCCTGAGCCCCAAGCCTCTTCCTGAGACTTAGAGGCTGGCCCCCAGCTCCCATCTTGCTCCGGACTTCCCTTTTGGAAAACTGGTGAGTGCCCTTCCTTGCCCCGGACCCCATCCCTGGGCACCAGCCACTCCAGGGAAGACCTGCCCAACTTGGCCCCAGGTTCTGGCCACCGGGCAGGTTCCCTGCTAGCCCCACCGGGAAGGATCCCCTTCTCCAAGACCCCTGGCAGGCCCTGCAGTCTCCACGCCCTGCCCCCACGCCCATCCGCCTGAGCCCCAAGCCTCTTCCTGAGACTTAGAGGCCGGCCCCCAGCTCCCATCTTGCTCTGGACTTCCCTTTTGGAATACTGGTCTGGCTGAACCAAGTGTGCGGATAAGGCCAGTAACGAAGCACAAGGAGATGGGCAGACGTCAAGGCAGAAACATATACAACAAAATGAATAGCAATACAGCATCACCAGGCCCTAGCCCTCCTCCAACACCTAGACCTGAACATCAGAAATTGGAAGAAGCAGAAGAAAACAGCCTTATGAATGACATCATGAAGAAGCTAGAGGCTTGCGTAGAGGAAAAGACAAAAAAATGTGAAGAACGCTGTAAACAACTAGAGGAAAGGGCAAACAAATTAGAAGAAATCAATAAAGTCCTGGAAGAAAACAATAAAATACTGAGAGAAAATCAAGAAAAATCAATGAAACAAATGAAGGAAACAGTCCAAGACCTGAAAAGGGAAATAGAAAAAATGAAGAAGACACAAACAGAGGGAATGCTGGAAATAGAAAATCTGAGAAAACGATTGGGAACTTCAGATGCAAGTATAATCAACAGAATGCAAGAGATGGAAGAGAGGATCTCTAGCGTTGAAGATACAGTAGAAGAAATACATTCATCAGTCAAAGAAAACACTAAAACCAACAAAGTCATGAACCAAAATGTCCAAGAAATTTGGGACACCATGAAAAGACCAAACCTAAGAATAATAGGGGTCGAAGAAGGAGAAGAATACCAACTCAAGGGCACAGAAAATATATTCAACAAGATCATAGAAGAAAACTTTCCCAACTTAAAGAAGGAAATGCCTATGAAGATACAAGAAGCTTATAGAACACCAAACAGACTAGACCCCCAAAAAAAGTCCCCTCGCCACATAATAGTTAAACAACTAAACGTACAGAATAAAGAAAGAATATTAAGAGCAGCAAAGGAAAAAGGCCAAGTGACATATAAAGGCAAACCCATCAGAATAACACCCGATTTCTCAATGGAGACTTTGAAAGCCAGAAGAACCTGGACAGATGTAATGCAGACACTAAGAGACCATGGATGTCAACCTAGACTAATATACCCAGCAAAACTTTCAATCACCATAGATGGAGTAAACAAGACATTCCATGACAAAGCCAGATTTAAACAATACTTATCCACAAACCCAGCCCTACAGAAAGCACTAGAAGGAAAATTCCAACCTAAGGAAGTCAGATACACCCTCGAAAACACAGGCAACAGATAAAGCCACAGCAGTAAACCCCAACGTATAGAAGTACCCACACATCACCACCAAAAAATAACAGGAATGAACAATCACTGGTCATTAATTTCCCTCAATATCAATGGACTTAATTCACCTATAAAAAGACATAGGCTTACAGAATGGATACGAAAGCAGGACCCATCTTTCTGCTGCATACAAGAAACACATCTCAAATTCGAAGATAGACACTACCTAAAAATAAAAGGCTGGGAAAAGACTTTCCAATCAAACGGTCTTAAGAAACAAGCGGGTGTAGCCATCCTGATATCCAGCAAAATAGACTTCAAACTAAAATCAATCAAAAGAGATCAAGAAGGGCATTACATACTCATCACAGGAAAGATCCACCAAGATGAAGTCTCAATTCTGAATATTTATGCCCCAAACACAAGGGCACCCACATATGTAAAAGAAACATTACTAAAGCTTAAATCACATATAAAACCCCACACGTTAATAGTGGGAGACCTCAACACCCCACTTTCACCACTGGACAGATCTCCCAAATTGAAACTTAACAGAGAAATAAAGGACTTAACTGATGTCATGACTCAAATGGACTTAATCGATATATACAGAACATTCCATCCTAACAAAAAAGAATATACCTTCTTCTCAGCACCCCATGGAACCTTCTCTAAAATTGACCACATACTTGGCCACAAAACAAATCTAAACAGATACAAAACAATTGGAATAACCTCCTGTGTTCTATCAGACCACCATGGTCTAAAGTTGGATTTCAACAACAACAAAAACTACAGAAAACCTGCAATCTCATGGAAACTGAATAATACCCAACTGAATCACCAATGGGTTAAGGAAGAAATAAAGAAAGAAATTAAAGACTTCCTAGAGATCAATGAAAATGAAGACACCACATATCCAAATTTATGGGACACTATGAAAGCAGTACTAAGAGGGAAATTCATAGCACTAAATGCCCACATAAATAAGTTGGAGAAATCTCACACTAGAGACTTAACAGCATACCTGAAAGCTCTAGAACAAGAAGAAGCACAGTCTCCCAGGAAAAATAGACGCCAGGAAATTATCAAAGTGAGAGCTGAAATCAATAAAATAGAAACAAAGAGAACAATACAAAAAATTAATGAAACAAAGAGTTGGTTCTTTGAGAAAATCAACAAGATAGACAAGCCCTTATCCAAACTAACCAAAAGACAGAGAGAGAGCATCCAAATCAACAAAATCAGAAATGAAAAGGGGGACATAACAACAGACATTGAGGAAATCCAGAGAATCATCAGGTCATACTTCAAAAACCTCTATTCGACAAAACTGGAAAACCTAAAAGAAATGGATAACTTTCTGGATAGGTACCACATACCTAAGTTAAATCAAGACCAGATAAACTATTTAAATAGTCCAATAACCCCTAACGAAATAGAAACAGTCATTAAAAGTCTCCCAACCAAAAAAAGCCCAGGACCAGATGGTTTCAGCGCAGAATTCTACCAGATCTTCAAAGAAGAGTTAATACCAATACTCTCTAAATTGTTCCACACAATAGAAACAGAAGGAACATTACCAAACTCCTTCTACGAGGCTACAATTACCCTAATTCCTAAACCAAACAAGGATACAACAAAGAAAGAGAACTACAGACCGATCTCCCTCATGAACATTGATGCAAAAATACTCAATAAAATACTGGCAAACAGACTCCAAGAACACATCAAAGCAATTATCCACCATGATCAAGTAGGATTCATTCCAGGGATGCAAGGGTGGTTCAACATACGAAAGTCCGTCAATGTAATACACCATATAAACAAACTCAAAGAAAAAAACCATATGATCATCTCACTGGATGCAGAAAAGGCATTTGACAAAATCCAACACCCCTTCATGATAAAGGTATTGGAGCGATCAGGAATACAGGGAACATACCTAAACATAATAAAGGCAATTTACAGCAAGCCAACAGCCAACATCAAATTAAATGGAGAGAAACTCAAAGCAATTCCACTAAAATCAGGAACGAGGCAAGGCTGTCCACTCTCCCCATACTTATTCAATATAGTCCTTGAAGTTCTAGCCAGAGCAATAAGACAACATAAGGAGATTAAGGGGATACAAATTGGAAAGGAAGAAGTCAAGCTTTCCCTATTTGCAGATGACATGATAGTATACTTGAGCGACCCCAAAGATTCCACCAAGGAACTGATACAGCTTATAAACACCTTCAGCAACATAGCAGGATACAAGATCAACTCAAAAAAATCAGTAGCCCTCCTATATACAATGGACAAAGAAGCGGAGAAGGAAATCAGAGATACATCACCCTTTACTATAGCCACAAACGACATAAAATACCTTGGGGTAACACTAACCAAGCAAGTGAAGGACCTATATGACAAGAACTTTAAGTCCCTGAAAAAAGAAATTGAAGAAGATGTCAGAAAATGGAAAGATCTCCCATGCTCATGGATAGGCAGGACTAACATAGTAAAAATGGCAATCTTACCAAAAGCAATCTACAGATTCAATGCAATCCCCATCAAAATACCAACACAATTCTTCACAGACCTGGAAAAAATAATACTCAACTTCATATGGAAAAACAAAAAACCCAGGATAGCCAAAGGAATCCTGTACAATAACACAACTTCTGGAGGCATCACGATCCCTGACTTCAAGCTCTACTATAGAGCTACAGTAATAAAAACAGCTTGGTACTGGCATAAAAACCGACATGTGGACCAATGGAATCGAATTGAAGACCCTGACATTAATCCGCACACCTATGAACATATAATTTTTGACAAAGAAGCCAAAAGCGCACAATGGAAAAAAGAAAGCATCTTCAACAAATGGTGCTGGCAAAACTGGATATCAACATGTAGAAGGCTGCAAATAGATCCATATCTATCACCGTGCACAAAACTTAAGTCCAAGTGGATCAAGGACCTCAACATAAATCCAGCTACTCTGAACCTGCTAGAAGAGAAAGTAGGAAGTAGTCTTGAACGCATTGGCATAGGAGACTACTTCCTAAATAGAACACCAGTAGCACAGACTCTGAGACAAACAATCAATCAATGGGACCTCTTGAAACTGAGAAGCTTTTGTAGAGCAAAGGATACGGTCAACAAGGCAAAGCGACAGCCTACAGAATGGGAAAAGATCTTCACCAACCCCACATCTGACAGAGGACTGATATCCAGAATATATAGGGAACTCAAGAAATTAGACATCAAAATGCCCAACAGTCCAATTAAGAAATGGGCTATAGAACTAAACAGAGAATTCTCAACAGAGGAAACTCAAATGGCCGAAAGACATTTAAGGAACTGCTCAACATCCCTAATCATCAGGGAAATGCAAATCAAAACAACTCTGAGATACCACCTTACGCCTGTCAGAATGGCTAAGATCAAAAACACTGAAGACACCTTATGCTGGAGAGGATGTGGAGCTAGGGGAACTCTCCTCCACTGCTGGTGGGAATGCAAGCTTGTACAACCACTTTGGAAATCAATATGGCGCTTTCTTAGAAAATTGGGAATCAATCTCCCCCAAGATCCAGCTATACCACTCTTGGGCATATACCCAAGAAATGCTCAACCACACCATAAGAGCACTTGTTCAGTTATGTTCATATCAGCATTGTTTGTAATAGCCAGAACATGGAAACAACCCAGATGTCCTTCAACTGAAGAATGGATAAACAAAATGTGGTACATATACACAATGGAATACTACTCAGCAGAGAAAAACAATGGCATCATGAGGTTTGCAGACAAATGGATGGATCTAGAAAAAATCATCCTGAGTGAGGTAACCCAGACTCAGAAAGACAAACATGGTATGTACTCACTCATAGCAGGATACTAGACATGAAACAAGGATGACTTGTCTGCTACTCACATCACCAGGGAGGCTACCTGGAAAACAGGACCCCAAGAAAGACACAGGGATCACCCAATGACAGAGAAATGGAATGAGATCTACATGAACAGCCTGGACATGAGTGGGGGTAATGAAAGGCGAGGGTTGAGGGAAAGAGAGCTTGGGGGAGCGGGAGATCCCAGCTGGATCAACAACAGAGAGGGAGAACAAGGAATAGGAGACCATGGTAAATAAAGACCACATGAGAATAGGAAGAAGCAAAGTGCTAGAGAGGCCCACAGAAATCCACAAAGATACCCACACAACAGACTGCTGGCAGAGGTCGAGAGACAGCCTGAACTGACCTATTCTGGTGATGGGATGGCCAAACACCCTAATTGTTGTGCTAGAAACCCCATCCAACTACTGAGGGATCTGGATGCAGAGATCCATGACTAGGCCCCGGGTGGATCTCTGGGAGTCCAATTAGCGAGAATGAGGAGGGTTTATATGAGCGAGAATTGTTGAGACCAAGGTTGGATAAAGCACAGGGACAAATAGCCAAATGAATGGAAACACATGAACTATGAACCAATGGCTGAGGGGTCCCCACTGGATCAGGCCCTCTGAATGGATGAGACAGTTGATTGGCTTGATCTGTTTGGGAGGCACCCAGGCAGTGGGACCAGATCTTGTGCTCATTGCATGAGTTGGCTGTTTGAAACCTGGGGCCTATGCAGGATTGTTTGGCTCGGCCTGGGAGGAGGGGACTAGACCTACCTGGACTGAGTCTACCAGGTTGACCTCAGTCTGTGGGGAAGGCTTTGCCCTGGAGGAGATGGGAATGGGGGGGGGGTGTTGAGGGGAAGGTGAGGGGGACGGGAGGGGGGAGAACAAGGGAATCCGTGGCTGATATGTAGAACTGAATTGTATTGCAAAATAAATTAATAAAAAAAAAAAAAAAGAAATGAAAGTTAGTAGTTAGACATTACAATAGAAGTTGTAGTCATATTAGATATGTTTTAAAAATTGAGCAGATATATTTTAGACAGGTCATCTTCAAACCCTTCGGAGATCTACAGAATATGGCATTTAAAATGTTTTAATAACTTAGAAAATTTTTCTTTTTTGTTATGATTATGAGACATGTCGGCTCCTGGCAGTACCAATCTACTTCAGAGAAAATATGGGCATTGAAGAAACTGCATATGGAGTTAACTTTCATTGTGGCAAAAGTTAGCCACTGGACAACAAAGTATCCTTGAATCAACTGCTGACAAAATGGACAGACAGGACATGAAACAAAGGACTACTGATTCTTGCCAAAACGAGTGTGGTTATGGCTTTATCAAAAGGCATCTTCTGAGGCCAGGACAATATGGCACCATCCCTGAAGTGGCCTTCGCAATTTGGAAAAGGTACAGTGCCCTTTTCTTCGAAGGCAGCTGAATAGGCAGTGGGCCGATGGCTTCTGATGTGCAATGGAACAGCAGCTGAAACAGTTATTCTTGAAGAGTAACTAAGCTCACGCCTCGCAATAGTAAACTGGCATTTGACAGAGGGATGTGGAGAAGAACGGGATGTTAAGATGAAGCCATATATACACAGCCAAGAATGGACAGCTGAATTAAAAAATCAACAACAATTTCCAGAATTTAAAATCCTGAATCATGACATGACACTAGTGGAATTCAGGTGTTTCTGGTACATGGACTGCTCTCACCCAATGTGAGGTTGAACTGTCGACCTTGTGTACATCCTACTTCACAAATGAGTCTGTCAGATATGCTAAGCCTATAGGCTGAAGATGATGCCCCAACACTGTGGAGAAACCTCAGGTGACTGTCCAGGCAGCTGGCTGTTTCTGTCAACTCACAAATTTTTTGGAAGTTGCTTGCATGCACTTTCTGTTTTTATTTTTGTTAGCTAATATTATTTCCTTCTTGGGTCTCTGAGGGAGTTGAAGATTAGTTAGTTATAGTTGAAGGTTAGTTAGTTATAGTTGAAGATTAATTAGGATAGAAAGTGAATTAGATACATTTTGGACTTAACAAAATAGGATAGATAATGAAATTATTTTCTCTGAATTTGTCAAATACAAATGGACTAGACATTGTTTAGACATTTATTACTTGTATATATTGTATATAGTCATTGTACTTTTGTATATAGTTTTTCTTTTGTTAGTTATAACCTTTTTCTTTTTTTTCCTTTTTATTAAAATAGAAAAGGGGAAAAAAAAAAAAAAGAATGGAAAAGAAAGCAGTGTCTTAGAACAATGGCTTCAAGTATCAGTAATCAGCAGTTTATTGAAGAAGAAAAGCATGCAGAGGGAGGGTGGAAGTTAGGCCCAGCAACTCGCCACTCTTAACTGGATAGAACAGGTTTGGTTCTGTCTGTAGAATTAACTAAGCTTCCCTACCTAGAATAGGTCTTAATTTTAGATAGACATACAACCTGCAAACTGAATTTCAAATACTTTTCCTACTGTACTAGAGAAAAGAAGGTAATAACCAAATATTTGGAAAAGTTTGTAAAATTTTGAGCTTCTTGGGGAGAAAAATATTTTCATATAGTGCGTAATAACCTATCATATTATGTGATATGCAAAGTGTCTTTTGATGGTGATATTTATATATGATAACAGGTATCAATAAAAACAAGGAATTGATACACAGACAAAAAAAAAAAAAAAAAAAAAAAAAAAAAAAAAAAAAAAAAAAGAATACGACGCCCACATTCCCAAAGAGGTGGTGTGGGGCAGGTGGTTTTTTGGTCTTTTTAATGGGTTTTGGGTCTGGGATAATTTTCATTGTTTAGGGGAGTTGGTTACAAGTTGTTGTCAAGGATTAGGAAAAAGGCTAAGCAAAGGAGATTAGATTTAAGGTTCTTGTTTAAAAAAAAAAAGAAAGAAAGAAGAAGAAAAAGACAATTACTAGTTTTAAATACTTTACATTGGATTGGATTGTTTTATATTGTATACAAATTATATATATTGAAATTGATATTGTTAGAAAATGCTATATGTATATCTCTAATTGCACTTATACCGTTCATTTAACAATGCAATTTTCTGATCCTTGAATGTTATTATTACCAACTATTAGGATATAAAGAAATGAAAGTTAGTAGTTAGACATTACAATAGAACTTGTAGTCATATTAGATATGTTTTAAAAATTGAGCAGATATATTTTAGACAGATCATCTCAAACCCTTCATAGATCTACAGAATATGGCATTTAAAATGTTTTAATAACTTAGAAAATTTTTCTTTTTTGTTATGATTATGAGACATGTCGGCTCCTGGCAGTACCAATCTACTTCAGAGAAAATATGGGCATTGAAGAAACTGTGTATGGAGTTAACTTTCATTGTGGCAAAAGTTAGCCACTGGACAACAAAGTATCCTTGAATCAACTGCTGACAAAATGGACAGACAGGACATGAAACAAAGGGCTACTGATTCTTGCCAAAACAAGTGTGGTTATGGCTTTATCAAAAGGCATCTGCTGAGGCCAGGACAATATGGCACCATCCCTGAAGTGGCCTTCGCAATTCGGAAAAGGCACAGTGCCCTTTTCTTTGAAGGCAGCTGAACAGGCAGTGGGCAGATGGCTTCTGATGTGCAATGGAACAGCAGCTGAAACAGTTATTCTTGAAGAGTAACTAAGCTCACGCCTCTCAATAGTAAACTGGCATTTGACAGAGGGATGTGGAGAAGAACGGGATGCTGAGATGAAGCCATATATACACAGCCAAGAAGAATGGACAGCTGAATTAAAAAACCATCAACAATTTCCAGAATTTAAAATACTGAATCATGACATGACACTAGTGGAATTCAGGTGTTTCTGGTACTTGGACTGCTCTCACCCAATGTGAGGTTGAACTGATGACCTTGTGTACATCCTACTTCACAAATGAGTCTGTCAGATATGCTAAGCCTATAGGCTGAAGATGATGCCCCAACACTGTGGAGAAACCTCAGGTGACTGTCCAGGCAGCTTGCTGTTTCTGTCAACTCACAAATTTTTTGGAAGTTGCTTGCATGCACTTTCTGTTTTTATTTTTGTTAGCTAATATTATTTCCTTCTTGGGTCTCTGAGGGAGTTGAAGATTAGTTAGTTATAGTTGAAGGTTAGTTAGTTATAGTTGAAGATTAATTAGGATAGAAAGTGAATTAGATACATTTTGGACTTAACAAAATAGGATAGATAATGAAATTATTTTCTCTGAATTTGTCAAATACAAATGGACTAGACATTGTTTAGACATTTATTACTTGTATATATTGTATATAGTCATTGTACTTTTGTATATAGTTTTTCTTTTGTTAGTTATAACCTTTTTCTTTTTTTTCCTTTTTATTAAAATAGAAAAGGGGAAATGTGGTGGTATTTTACTTGTACTGAAATGTGATTTTAATTGTATGTTAATAAATAAAGTTGTCTGGGGGTCAGAGCTATTAGGGCCATAGCAAGTGCGTGGCGGCGGTGGCACACGCCTTTAAGGACCTGGAGGGCAGTACATACAGGCAGTGACGAGGCAGTCACATGTTTGGGTTTACAACCAATGAGAAGGCAGAACAGAAAGACTATAAATACATACACACAGGAAGTAGGTCCCTTTTTTCGGAGAGCTCTCTTGGCTGAAGAGAATCCCTGAATCAGGAAGGGTGAGGCTCTTAGCTCTGACCTCTTGGCTTTCTTCTCTGAATCGGCTCTGTGTTTCTTATTTAATAAGACCGTTGGATACATCTACATTCCATTGGATACATCTGCAGTTGGGGCTGACTTACAGTTCAGAGGTTTAGTTTATTTTCATTATGGTGATAAGCGTGGTGATGCAGAGAGATATGTGATACTGGAGAAAGAGCTGAGAGTTCTATGTCTGGATCCACAGGCAGCAGGAAGAAAGAGTGACATTGGCCTGGTTTAAGTAATTGAAACCTTAAAGCTCACTCCCAGTGACATACTTCCTCCAACAGCTAACTTCCTAATAATGCTGTTCCTATGAGCTTACGAGTTTTCACTCAAACACATCGCATCCCACTCCTTGACACCCAGTGAGCTTATAGCCATATCATAATACAAAACTGCATTCTGTCCAAAAGTCCCCATGGTCTATCATGGTCTCAAAAATGTTTAAAAGTCCAAAGTATCTTCTGATTCAAGGCAAATTCTGTCTCTCTCTCTCTCTCTCTCTCTCTCTCTCTCTCTCTCTCTCTCTCTCTCTCTCAAGACAGGGTTTCTCTGTGTAGCTTTGGTGCCTTTCCTGGAACTCACTCTGTAACCCAGGCTGGCCTCGAACTCACAGAAATCAGCCTACCTCTGCCTCCTGAGTGCTGGGATTAAAGGTGTGTGCCACCACTGCCCGGCCTTCAAGACAATTGTAATTGTAATCCCCTGTAAAATCAAAATCAAAGAGAAGATCACATACTTCCAATGTACAATGGCACAGAATACACATTACTATTCCTAAAGAGAGGAAAGGGAACATAGTGAGGAAATACTGGACCAAAGCAAGAACAAAAACGAGCTGGGCAAACTCCAAACTCTGCATTTCCATGTCTGAGGTCAAAGTCATCTTCAGATCTCCAACATATTTCAGTTTTGTTGACTGCAACACACTTCTTTCTTTTGGGGTGGCTTCACTCACTATGAGCAGTTTTCCTGGGCAGGTACCCCACAACTCTGGCAGCACTAAGAGTTTGGAATCTCCAAGGCAATCCAGGCTTCCACCTCACAGCTTCACACTGGCCTCTCTAGGCCTCCATGCAGGGACACTCCTGACACATGCTTGGCCTCAGCACACTTTTTTAGTCACAAAAGGAGATTCCATAACCTCTTTTTTGTATCCTTAACTCAAAAACTAGAACCAAATGGCCAAATTGCCAAGTTATGCTGTTTGCTCTGGTTAGAACATGAACCCTTTGTTTAAATGTATATTCATCCACTTTCTGATTTTGATGATTTTCTTTACTGCCTAAGCTCAGCTGTCTCAGAACTCTATAGCTTTGTAAACCATGTTGGCCTCAAACTCAGAGATGTGACAGCCTCTTCCTTCTGAGTGCTGGGATTAAAGTTGTGCATCACTATACCATGCCTGGCCCTAAACTTTTCTTTAATTTCTTTTCACTTTTCTTTAATTTCTTTTCACAAGTTGGAAGCTTAGCTGGGTGGGCTTTTGTTCTGAGGTCACCATTCCCTTTGTTCCACTTAGGATAAGGCTTTTTAAAAATCTGTTTGTATTTCCTGTTGCCCCTTTTCTCCTCAAACTATACATTATGGACTTATCCTTGCTCAGCTTGCTCCTTTTCATAATAGATCTGCATGAGTGTGACTACTAATAACTAAGCAACACAGTCAAAGCTAGGCTGTCTGGAAATCTCTGTTACAGCTGTTAATCTATAACTCTTCAGTTTAACCTCAGGTAGAGTCTTTGGGCAAGGGCAGAAAGTACCCATGTTTTTCACCAAAATATCATTAGAACAGTCTCTAAGCCATATGTTAATATTCTGCTCATCTGAAATCTCTTGATCTGGGCCCCCACAGTTCAAATCACCCTCAGTACCACTGTATTCCATGTTCTTATTAGTATGGCCCATTAAGCAATGCTTAAAGCATTGTGTTGCTTTCCTAACCCAAAGTCCACATTCCACCAAAAAAAAAAAAAAAAAAAATACCTCACCATGGTCAGGTCCATCACAGAAATTCCCAATATCAACTTCTGTCTTAGTCATGGTTTCTCTTGCTGTAAAGAGACACCATGACCATGGCAACTCTACAAAGGAAAATTTTCAATTGGAACTGACTTACAGTTCAGGGGTTTAGTCCACTCTCATCAAGGTAGGAAGCATATTGACACACAAGCATACATGGTGCTGGAGAAGGAGCTGAGAGTTCACAGACAGCAGGAAAAGAGAGTGATACTGGTCCTGACTTGAGCATTTGAAACCACAAAGTCTACTCCAAGTGGCATACTACCTCCAATAAGGCTATATTTTCTAATAGTGCCACTCTCTTTGAGCCTATGGATCATTTTCATTCAAACCACCATCCTCAGATATTAAAAAAGAGAGATTAAAATTTATACCACAAAATGCAATGGAAAAATTGTTCAGTTGTTATGAGCACTTGCTGCAATTGGAGAGGATGTGAATTCAGGTTACAACATCCTCTTAACAGTTCACAACCATCTGTAACTTGAATACTGGAAATCCACAAAACTCATTAGGGTGTACATAACTTGATTGTATTTTCAAATGGCTTGACCTATTTGATGCTTTTAGTACACCCATAGAAACAATCACATATTTGATCTTCTCAGGTATAGTTTATCTCTTACAATGTGATTTTTCCCTTAAAATAGGTTTATACAGTCTTTATTTTTGTGATCCCACATAAATGCCAGAATTCAGTCCTGTAAAAACTGCCGTTGGTATTTTGATAGTGATTGAACTTACTCTATAATGACTTTCTATAGTGTATTCACTTTAACAATATTGATTACTCTCGTCCATGAATATGGAATGTGCCTCTCCTTTTCTGTGTTTTCTTCAAAGTTTTATGGGTAGTATTTAATTTCTATTATAAGCATCTTTCATCTTTGGGGCAAAATTTATTTCCAAATACCATTTTTATATTATTTATATTTATTATTATATATTCAATATAGTTATGCTAAGTGAACTGTATTCTTTATTTTAATTTTGTGTAATTTTCTGTTGACATATGTAAATACTACTAGTTTTTGTATATTGATTTTGTCACTCATAGCAACATTGGTGAACTCATTTATCATTTGTAATAGTTTGGGGGGACGTTTTGTGAATTTGCTATATCCAAGATCCTGTCATCTTATGCACACTACAATTTAAACACTTATGCTCTAACATGGATATCTTATTTCTTTATCTTGCCTAATTTCTTTGGCCACAATTTCTAGCATTATTATTTCTTAAACATTAACAGTAAATACTATTGTCCTGTTCTAGATAATTTAAGAGAAATTTTCTATTCCTCTTCATTCTGTAACATGTCATCCATTGGCTTATAGGTAATAACAGTTATTATGCTGTTACATTTATTTCCTGGAAGCCTAATTTTGTCAACATTTTCTTCATGAATGATTTCTAAATTTCAATCACTATTTATTCATTGGAATGACCCTATGAGTTTTGATCTGTTAATGTTATATCAACTCACTGACTGTGCATTAAGCTATGCTTTTCTTCCTGGGATGAATATCACTAGGTCATGAGAAATGATTTTTTTGATGTTCTTTCTTGATGCACACTGCTAATATTGTGTATGCATTATAAATATGCAACATCAAAATAATAGTAAAAAGTATTGTATTTATTAATTCAAAATAATACATTCCTAAGTTCAAAATTTATTATCAATGCAATAGATATATTTGTATTTTGGAATCACCATAAGTCAATCAAGTGAAGCAAGCCTAATACTTTGACAGAAATGACATGATATACTTGAAATAAATATGTGCATATACATGTGAGTGTATATATATTTATACAATTATATTACAATTCTTCTTATACACACTCCAATATTTAATTTTTTCTATTTTTAGCTATAAATACTTTCAAAATAATGATAATATTTGCCTTACTGACTTTTATAACATCAATACTTACCCCACGGGTAATATAGAAAAAATATTGTTTATATGTGACCACAGTATAATACTCTTTATGATTTATGTGGCTACAGCTTAACTGAGGCTTTCATAATTTCAAGGTATAATTTAAATTAAGGATATGGTTGAATTATATTTTAAGTTTAATCTAATTTCTTAGTAAAATAAATTTATATTCCATTATTGAAAAAAGTAAAACACATATAGATTGAAAGCATTAAATAATATCAAAACAGCAAATGTATGTAAATGTCCAGAGATAAAATGAAAGAGTTTTGTGTACAGAATAATTTACTGTGCTATGAAAACAGCAGTAATGCACTTCCTGTAAACTGTGTTCCTCTCAAAGTTAATTTATAAAAATCTAGTCATCCATATGTTGGTATTTAGAGAGAACCACCTTTGTGAGGTGATTCTTTCATGAGATCTGGAAATCATGAACATGATTGGTGCTCACCAAACAGACCCTAGAGATCTCTTTTACTCATTCTAGCTTGTAAAGAATATGAAGAAGATTGTAATTGACAACCCAGCAAGAGTGATTTACCAGACACCACACCTGCCAGAAGTTTCTTTGATAATCTCAAACCACTTGAACTATGAGAAATAAATTTCTAGTTTTATACAGCAGTTTATGACATTTTTTAAATAGCCTCAATAACAGACTAACAAGTTGTCAGTATGATTATGTTGAAAAAAATTGAAAGAATATGTGACAGAATTATGTGGACTCATAAAAATAAGAATAAAAATATAGGTTATGAATTTTGACATCATTAAATTCCAAAAGAACTTTTGACAAAATAGTTAAGATTAACATAGATCTTTATAAAAAAGGAAAGATTGAAAATCTTAGCCAAGATTTTGAGTGTAGAAATTTGAATAAAATTTAATTTGGAATGTTAATGATGAAATTACCCAAAGAAGTGATATTTCTAATGATACTTAAACCATTCAAAGAAGAATAATATATGTGCTTGTGATAATCTAAGAGATGTTGTCCAGGATAAGATATTGCTCCCCAATTTCTAATTTTAGTGACTTCTGTTAATGGACCTACTTTAAGTTACCTACAGTAGAGGGCAACAACCAATTTTTAATGTCAGCTCCTCCTTAGAGGAGCCAAAACAAATAGCAGTTTATTGATTTTAATGCTTTCTGTACTGATTTAGGTCTATTTTCTCTAATTTACACTCAGTAGGTAAATTCGGAAGTATATATTCTTACTATGAATTTGAGCCTTTGAGTTTCCCATATGAACAAATTAAATGAGTTCATATCAATGTGAATTTTCATTAATTTTTCAGAGAGATAACATTTTAAAATTTTCATATTTCTATTTCTGTGATCCATGTCCAAAAAAAAGTTGGGGAGGAAAGGGTGTCTTACACTTCCACATTGCTGTTCATCACTGAAAGAAGTCGGGACAGGAACTCTGACAGGTCAGGATCGTGGAGTCAGGAGCTGATGCAGAGGCCATGGAAGGGAGCTGCTTATCGGCTTGCTTCCTTTGGCTTGCTCAGCTTGCATTCTTATAGAACCCAGGACCATAAGCCCAGGGATGTCACCACCTACAAGGGTCTGGGCCCTCACATGTTGACCAGTAATTGAGCAAATGCCTTACAGCTGGATCTCATGGAGGCATTTTGTAAACTGAGGCTCCTTCCTCTCTGATGATTCTAGCTTGTGTCAAATTGACACAAAACCAGCCAGTACAACATATCCACATCATTTTCAATTGAAACTTACCAACATGTATCTGCTTGCCTACTCACCTTGGTGCAGCAGCTAATTGAGTACTCTCTGTGAGTTTCATTGCTTGAGTTACTTTTACTTTTACATTTTCCTGGCATTCTCAGCTCTGAATACTGTGCATGTTAGCTGCTCAAAAATCTTTCTTTAGATTATAGAACCTTGAAAATTTGGTAACCTTCAGAAACAACAGATTGTGTAATGACTTTTTAATCTTTATTTCCTTTATTGTATAACACAAACATTTACACTGCTGTGATACTGAAGAAAAGTGGTATATTTGCTTCTAGACACAGAAGATCAAAGCCAACTATAAAGTTCAAGCCAGAAAAACATCAACTATTTCCAAAAGCCATGCTGGGTGGAGAGAAGATACACTAAGCATGCAGTTCAGTGTGTTTCTCCTTTCCCACTGCATCGCGCTTGTCTCCCTGCAAGAGTCCCTTTGCACACTAGTTCCCCATGGTTTGGGGTAAACACGATAGTTCATTCCTATCTTCTGGGATATTCATGCCCTTATGAATCTGATCTCCTTCCCATCACCTGCCAGCTCTTGGTTTTGGATATTGAATGGTGAGCAGATGGAAATGGAACTGGTAATATTAATTACCAGTTGCTGCTCTTTCTTTAAACTTTTCTTCAGCTTCATTTTTCTGTTAGAATGTTGTATTCTAACTGTTATTTTCAGAGTTCACTTCATCACAGATCCTGGCACAAAGAAAATTCTCTCTAATTAGTTAATGCTCCAATTTGGAGGTTTTCCATAGTAGAATAATGTTCTTATTCAAAGATATTCTAGTGAAGTGGTTTTGAAAATTTCATATTGCCTGAATTAAAAGCCTCCTATCTTCATTATAGGTGTTCTGCTATCACTTTTCTACCAAGAATTAATAATGATATTTGCTCAAGTGCGGCATGATGCTCATTATGTAAATGCATGTAAACTATTTACCTCAATACTTAACATATATAAGTGAACTAAAGCAGATCACTATCATTGTGTTTGACAAATTGTATACTTGCCCCCAGTTCCTGTCACTGAAAACTTGATATGTTGTGAGTGATAGGAGTTCCTATTGCCATTTTGATTACCTATTTCTGAGATGCTGAATACATGAAAGTCTTAGAACGATGTGAGCCAGAGAAAGTTTAGAGAGGGAGTCATGGAAACTGCACATTTTCCACACATTTTGCCCTGTTCATTTCTATCCTTGGCCTGTTCATTTCTTGTCCACATTTTTATATTGTTTATAACCTCTATACATAATGATTATAAGAAATTATATAAGAGGCAGGTGGATCTCTGCAAGTTCGAGGCCAGCCTGGGCTACAGAGTGAGTTTCAGGAAAGGCGCAAAGCTACACAGAGAAACCCTGTCTCAAAAAAAAAAAAAAAAACCCAAAAAAGAAATTATATAAATAGTAATGGAAGCAAAATGTTTCCCTGAATTCTGTTAGTTATGCCCCCAATTTCACACAACTCAAGTAGATGATCTTGAGAAATCTGGCTTAGAGCTGGCCAGTGAGCAGTAGAGACGACAACCTGGGATTTGTACTGTTTCCTGAACTGTAGTCAGTCTTGTAGTGAAACTCTTAATCTGTGTGACTAATAAATAGTGCCTTCACTGAACTGAATTGAACTGAACTGAATTGAACTGATTGAATTGAATAAAATAAATGATACACTGTTGGAATCCAGAGAGTTAAAGCAAAGAGTCATGAGAAAGAAACAAAACAAAACATTCAGTCATAAGAAAATGTAAAAGGCAAAATCACACTACACCTCTGATACAGAAGTTCTGTGCTGTGAGAGAATATAGTAGGAAAGAAATTGTGTTTTACCAGACTTTGTAATGCTCATTTTTTTGTGGCAATTTTGAGGTTTTTCTTAGAGGTGGTGGTGTTTTGGCTTTTTATTTGTTAATTTGTTTGTTGTTGTTGTAGGTATGGAGTCTACTTGCTTGATCTTAAAAAAATAAATTGGTTGTTACAGTTTTCAAGAGGCCTTTAGTAACCCTCTTTGGAAAATGTTCACTTTTTCCCTTTATTGAAATTCTCTGTTCAAACATGTATTTCTCCCACTGGACTATGAACTTTCCTAAGAAGAGCAATCTTGTCAGAAGCAGCTTTTGGTCTAATGTGTACCTTGGCATTTTTATTAAATGGCACAGCTTTTATTTTTTAAATTAATAAATAGGTGAGCATAGCATAAAGTGATTTCACTGTTGGAAATAGTTTTAGTTCCAACTAAATAAATTAGAGAAGTGAATATGTCATTGATTATCATTTTGAAGAAAAACTAACTCATTCCAGCATACTAAAACCTCCTTCCCTACTCATCAAAACAAGTTATTGATCCATGAGAATAGATATCATTAATTTCTAAGCTGTAAATGAATCATGGCTTCTCTGTCAGTCTAGATGTGTGCTACCTTAATTATACTTCCCTTTGTGGGTAAAATTTTGTGTTCTTCTCCATGGAACAGATTATATCTTCTTGCCATTAGCTCGTGACTTTCTTTGAAGCTGGTTATTCCAACATGTTATGTCTTCCATCCAATGGACACATAGGAACTTGATTCAAAACACAGAAACATCCATTTCAATGGTCAATTCTACCAGATCCTGGCTCTTCATGATCCAAAATAGAGTTCATAAACTCAAAAGTGGTGACTCTCTCACCCTCATTTCCAAACTTTAAAAATTATATCCCACCCTTTTCTTCCTAAGACTAGATACAAACTTTCTTGTCAAGCCTTGATATGAGAGTTTGTATCTAGTCTTATTGTAATTTGTTATGTCATGTTCTGTTTATATTCCTGGAAGACCTGCTCTTTTTTTGAAGGGAAGTAGAGGAGGAGTAGATTTAGGGCAGAGGGGAGGTGGGGCAAGGACTGGGATGAGGGAAAGTAGAGAAAACTATGGTCAGGATATAATGTATCTAAAGAATAAAAAAATAAAAAATTATCCCATACTCAAGCATAGCGAACTGTCTCTTGTTCTCCCTGTTTAACTCTTTCCTTTGATTTCTCTCTCTCTCTCTCTCTCTCTCTCTCTCTCTCTCTCTCTCTCTCTCTCTCTCTCTCTCTGTCTCTATCATCTATCTGTCTATCTATCTATCATCTATCTGTCTATCTATCTATCTATCTATCATCTATCTATCTATTTATCAATCATCTATCTCTCCCTATCTATCTATCTATCTATCTATCTATCTATCTATCTATCTATCTATCTATCTTATATTATCTCCACTTCCTAATAGCTTCATGGGTGACCTTGCTGTTCCATAACCCTGGATACTGGAAGAGCATGGTTTCTATGATTTGAGGTATGATCTCTGCAGAATGACACAAGAAAGTAGTGATGATACTTTTATTTATAATCATTACACTACAATTTCATGTTATTGTCTCAGTAATTGAACAGTAATTCTGTAAATTTTTTTCCAGATGATCTCAGAGTTTCAGAGAACTTCCTTATTTTCTAAGGTTGATGGCCAGATTGATATACAAATAAGATGTCTGACACATTAACTTATTTCCAGCTTCTGCAGGCAGAAGAGGGCACCAGATCTCATTACAGATGGTTGTGAGCCACCATGTGGTTGCTGGGAAGTGAACTCAAGACCTCTGGAAGAGCAGCCAATGCTCTGTTTCTGTCAACTCACATTTTTTTTTTGGAAGCTGCTTGCGTGCACTTCCTGTTTTTATTTTTGTTAGGTAATATTATTGACTGCTTGGGTCTCTGAGGGAGTTGAAGGTTAGTTAATTATAGTTGAAGATTAGTTAGGATAGAAAGTGAATCAGGTACATTTTGGACTTAACCAAAATAGGATAAGTAATGGAATTATTTTCTCTGAATCTGTCAAATAAAATTGGACTAGACATTGTTTAGGTATTTATTGCTTGTATATATGGTATATAGTTATTGTACTTTTGTATATAGTTTTTCTTAGTTATAACTTTTTCATTTTCTTTTTATTAAAATAGAAAAGGGGAAATATGGTAAAATTTTAATTGTACTGAAATGCGATTTTATTTGTATGTTAATAAATAAAGTTGCCTGGGGGTCAGAGCTAATAGCAAGCCATAGCAGAAGCTGGGCGGTGGTGGCACACACCTTTAATCCCAGCATTTGGGAGGCAGAGCTAGGCAGATCTCTGTGTGTTCAAGGATACAGCCAGCATGGAGGCACATGCCTTTAATCTCAAAACCAACCATAGAAGACCTGGAGGTCTGTATAGATGGGCAGTAACGAAGAGGTCATGTGGTTGGGTTTACAACCAATGAGAAGGCAGAACAGAAAGTCAATAAAAAGACACACAGGAAGTAGCGCTCTTGCTAAGAGGAAGGATAACAGCGGCAGTGAAGGGTAAGCACAGCTTTCAGCTACTGCTCTGATCTCTTGGGCTTTTAACTCTGCAATTGGCTCTGTGTTTCTTATTTAATAAGACTGTTCATCTACATGTTCCCTTGACAACTTTCCTGTATTTCACTCTTTATAACAGCCTGGCTTGAAAAGACAAAGCCAGTTCTATATATACTAAAAGTCTAACTCAAAAAAGTCTGAGTATGTGTTATCTGTAGGAGCTATAATATCCCTGAGTCATTCTAATAATGTAAGAGATTTTTTAGGAATGGTCTGTCCTGGAACTTTAGAAATGTGTTCTCCTATTTACATAGGTTCTGTTTCTGAGTACTTGCAAAATTCAGTTATTAAATTTGAAAACATGCATTTTCTTACAATATCCAATACAGTCCAAGTTTAAACTGTTAAAAACATGGCCTACTAGGAAAGGGAGCAGTCAGTGTGTCATGTAAAGGATTATCCTTACAGTCACCGCAAACCAATATCCAATAGGGGCTTTCCATTTTCTGAGCAGAGTTATTTTATGTAAATGACTTTTCTACTTTCTCTCAAAGACTATTTTCTTATGCATATTTTAATGCTTCCTTTCCTAATAGCAATACAGGTGTTCTGTACCCTTTTAAAACTTAATTAATACACTGATTTAATGAGTTTGACTTGCAATAAGAAAGAGATTCTGTCACATATTTTATATGCTCCCAAATTAATAATAGCATTTTGTTTTTGTATGAAACTCTAGTGCTCTACAAACATTGTGGGCGTAGGAGGTTATGCCCATGTTTGAAAATAGTTGTGAAATCTTTGAGGGCATATAAACAAAGTGGAACCAGACCGTGATCTATACACCTCATTTCAGGAAGGAACTGATCAGCTGAAGAAATTCAGTGCCTCCCAGTCAGATAAATTTTATTACAACATAAATTAAATGCCTCCAGTAGACTATATTAGGGAAATGTTTTCCTTCCTACTTTAAAACAACTTAGCCAATATTCCTAAATTGTTCCCTGTAATTGGTTCTTTATTACTAAGTGTACTATCTTAACTGATCTTCATTTAATCCATTCTTATAATCCAATTAAAGTAATTTTCTTAAAATTAGAAAATTCATTTTACTGTTATTTCAGAAAAATGTCTACTTACAAAAATTCTAAAGAATGTAAGTATTTTGATTACAATATGACTATCTTTCTCCATTCAACTGAGGTGACAATGATTGATTATACTCATTCCAGACATGTAGCTATGAAAAATGTGTCCACAAACACATATAAGTGTTCTGTATAAATGTTATCCACACCATTTATGGAGTCCTTAGTTCATGTCAGAAGCACATTTTGTCATGGTGCTTAAAGACTCAAGCTGTGAATTTTGCAAGTTGAAATCAAACCCTGATTTTCTTTGGGAGATCTAAATTACCCTCAGCAAATTATTTGTCTACTTTATGTTTTACTCTTTTACTTTCTTCATCAATAAAGCAGGAATTGTTACATCTTCCTCCCAGGGCTTTGGTGAGACAGAAAATGAAACACACATAGAAAACATCTAGAATGATGCCTGACATCCTATTAACATTAGACAATGCAAATGTTACTTTTTCCAAACTGATTAGAGCCCTCAAAAATGACTTTTCATTATACCAATCTTGTTGGGGAAGATACTGACGTCCGGAATGGTGGTAAAATTTTTGTATTATTGTACAGAAGTGATATGACAAGAAGATGACCTCAGGAATCTAAATACAAGTGACTTCCCTTCCTTCCTTCCTTCCTTCCTTCCTTCCTTCCTTCCTTCCTTCCTTTATTTTCTCCTTCCTTGTTGGCTTAAGTTAATGGGTAATGAGCCCATCTGTCAATGCTACTATTGGTTGCTTTTGTCCATTTGTGGTTCAAATTAAGGTCAGAAATGGCAGAAATATGGGGGATAATTGAAATTTCCTCCTCTCTTCTATCCTTACTTCATTCCTTCTTTTATTCCTTCATTCCTTCCTCTCCAACCCTCTCTTTGATACAGTGACTGACTGTGTGGTTCAGAATTTTGCTAGGCATCTCCAGGGGATCACAAATTGGTGAGGCTGCTCAGATTATCTATCACCAATTTGGTTCATGCTTTAATTCCCCACTAATATTTAATTTCCATTATGAGTGTTATACTAAACTGAGCATATTTGGTGAATCATAGCATTCTACTACATAACACTTTCACTAAAATAAAGTAATAAAGGAAGGCCTAATTTATCTGAACACTAATTATATGCTAAGTTATTTGCACAGACAAGAGAGGATACAGGTGTGTCAGGATTTATTGAACCCATTATGGTATGAACAGACTGTTTTCATCATTAAATATATGCTGTAATAATCACTCATGTATCTATTTCTTTCAAATTTTGCATGATTGCTTCTTAGTTTAAATTACCTAGAATAAAAATATTAAAGTCAAGAAAGTTAAAGATTTAAAGGGATTGTGTATTATATACTTGTGCTGATTTTCCAACATATCAATGACATCTAAATGCCTGGAAATTGTGATTAGTATTTGAGGTTTGTTTGCTGTAGATGTACAGTGTGAAACATATATTTTCAGAGCATAAGGTAGAATTATTATAATTTAAGAAGAAATAATGCAGAAGCAGCTCAGAAAGGGTGTGGTCCTCTCTGGTAAGAGGAGCTATCCTTCTCCAGTGTGAGTCAGTCATTAAGTGAAAACTATACTTCACTAGGTGGGTGGTAGATACAGAAGGTCTTTACTGATCAGAATTACATTGTGGTGAATGTTGCAGCAGCTCTGAACCTCAGTAACTACAGCACAGGGCAGTTGGGTGTGGGTGTTTCATCTTTGGCTAACAAAGGTAGCTAAGGAGTTCACCAAAAGAATTCCCTACAGTTTATGTTTCACAATAATACATACAGCATAGACCTGCTTTGTCTCACCTTAAATTTGCTGTAGCTAGCATAGGACACCTTTTGGGAGATCTGAGTTACTCATAATTTCTGAGAGAACCAGAAGATGATACTTAGTTTATAATTCCCAACATTTAGTTTGTGCTGGAGGCTATTACTGTCACCTGCAAATCTCCTTCTAAATAGTCTTGCCTTAGAGCTGACAACTTTGGAGCTTGGAAATAGCAGAAATATGGAGAAAAATAATTGGGGATATCAGCATTCATTTTGGAAGCGTTAGACCTATTTTCTGTCAATTGAAGCAAGGAATCAAATGGGTTCAGAAGGCAGTGACAGCTTTAAGATTACAGACACTAGAAAAAAACAGACTCCCCAGAAAGGATACTTTCAGAGATGATAAGCAAAGCTAATTTTATTTTATTCATTGCTATTCAAACTCATTCGTATTTCTTGCTAGACACACAGCACAGTGTGATGAACATTGTGTTAAAGTGTGTATTGTGTCATGATACATCCCACTCTGCTTTCATAGACTGTCATCTTTAAGATGGTGTTTCAACTCTGCCTTCAGGATCTATCTACGCTCTATCAACCTGATAATTCCAGAATCTAGTCACATTATCATACACTTGCTGGCTATAATCATATGACCCTCATGTCTTTATTTTATTTTAGTTTACATTTATCTTACTATTTAAAAATTATGTCACTGTGTGTTCAGATATTCACAATGTGCATAAGAGGTGTAAGATCCCCTGGATCTGAGCCACCTGATGGGGTATTGAGAACTGAAGTTGAGTCCTCTGTAGGAGTAGCAAATAATCTTATCCAATGAGCCATGTCTTCATCCCAAGATCCTTGTAGGATTTATTTATATGATTTACTTGTATTTACATAAATTCAGTTTCAAACTCATTCCCTCGAGTTCTCAAAGACCTGCAAATCTATGTTGTTGTGGTTCCTCACCAATTGGATTAATATACTCTCCTGCCTATGAATCCAGACACATTTTTATCTTAGTCTACTGCTCTTTCTACACAAAGTGGAGGACCAGACATATTAGCCATGTACTAACCATGATCTTTCCATTGAGATAATTTCCTTCACATCTTTTCTTTCATTGACTGCCACATATAAGGATGTAACAATAGAACATTCCATGCTCCAATTACATATTGTCATTACTAACATGAATTTTCAACCTCTTTTGGAAGATTATTAAAACCTCTCCATAGAATCTCAGAAATGACTTGAAAGATTGGAATCAATCTCACACCAGTGTGTAATATGAATAACTGACACACTTCTTTATAAAACTTGTTGCACCTTTGGAACTGTTTGATTTAGTCACTAATTTTTTCTTTTGTTGTTGTTGTTGCTGTTGTTAAAAAAGAATACTTGGAGAAAGTACATATAGGGATGCATAGTTACACTCTTGGTCAAATTGTGGTTTCATGCTTTTTTTTTCTCAGTTCTTGTTTTACATCATGGCTCAAGAGAATAACTCATCACTTGAGAGCATAATCCAGTTGCCACAGACAATAGTTCAGCTAGAGGGCAGTCTCCATTACCATCATGGATATTTGCTCCCATTTATTGCTGATTTTACCATGCTTGTGATACTCCCTTGTTTCTCCAATTCAGGTTAAGTTCAGGTGGAAAGAAATGACTATAGGCCTCTAGGTGGCACCCACAGGGGTCAGAAACAAGATGTTGCAAAAACATTAATAATACAGTGTTCCTGAAATTCTTGTACTCTTACATAGTTCGGTTTGCACATAGGTACCACTATTCTTGAAGGGAAATGAGATAGAGTTAGCAAGATAAGGGCTAGTTAGCCTTGTATCACCAGTGTTTAGGCAGAAACATGTTGAATAAATGGCATGCCTCCAATAAAGGTGTACCACCTATAGCTCTTCAATCAAGGCAACCAGTTGAGGACCAATTGTTCAAATTCATACGACTATGGGGGACAATTTTCATTCAAACCACCTCACCCAATGTGTTTAAAGAACAAAGAGAGAAATGTTGAACAAAATTAGAGGTGTCAGTTTTTACTTATTTTTTTTTATTTAGAATAGATTCTTCTCTCATACAATACATCCCAATTATATTTTCTCCTTCCTCCACTCCTTCTAGGTCCTCCACACCTCCCCTCTCCACTTCTCCTCCATTTCCTCTTCAGAAAAATATAGGCCTCCAAGTTTCTTGGAGGTATCCTGTGGTTCTGCTTGTTCCTCCAGATTGTTAGCTGCATTGTTTTACAAGTGTGAAGGGAGCAGAAGCAGGGGACAGGGTTCAAGACAACTGTTGGTATGAATGGAGACAGCCCTCTGAGAGACTGCTTTAGGCGAAACAGCTCAAATTTATTCCACAGCATAAGGAATAAATAGGATTGGGGAGACTTGGGTCAAACCCTAATTTGCATTAAGTGGAACGCTCCTATCACAAGGCTTAGTATGTAGCAGTAGGGTCCCATAGCAGAGCTCCTAGCATGAATCTTCTAGCAGGAATCAGTGCCAGGTTTCAAGCTAAAGAAAAGTCAGGGACCTAGGTTAGAGACAGCTTTCAGACAAGGTCAGTCCTCCAGGCCCAGGGACATTCTCCAGATAAGGGCAGGTAGAGAGTAGGAAGCTTTCCTGGGAAGGCAAGGAGTTTCCATGTTGCCCAGCTATTGAAAAAAGCTACCAGGCCATGGGAGACTGCAACCTCTACCAGTCAGCAAAAACCTTCCAACAGTGCCCAGTTTTATCTAGCCTTTTGTTACCCCTCAGATATTCGTAGAACACAGTAAAGAATCAGTGTTTTGTTGTTGTTGTTATTGTCTTTTTAGAAAAACAAATATAAAGTGTTACAAACTGGCCCATAGAATTGTGAGAAACATTTAATAGGCTTATTCTTTACAATAAGGCAAAGAAGACAGATGAAAGGCCAGAAGATGAGAAACACGGGCAAGGCATATGTGAAAGAAGTCAACTTCTATAACCTCTACAGGTACCATCCTGCTGGTGGCACTGTCAGAAAGCAGCAGGTGTCAACTGAAGGTCAAGGTGTCAGCTCACCAGGAGAAAACTCCCTGATGGATAAATCTCAGATAAGCAAGGCCTCGAGACCACAGACCCTGGAATGTCTTTGGCTTCAGCTATGCCTTTACATGTTTGTTGCTGTTATCTATCTGTGAATTCTGGCGTAGTGTGAATGGGTGTGAGGAGATCACCACTGCTTATAATGTAGTGTGTTTATCTCATGAAAGCATCCCATCATACTGGGCATTCTTTATCTCTGGATTATTATGAAGATGATTTCTTCTTAAACTGTACTATCTAATGATAATATTCTGCTTCCTCTGTGTCTGGCTAGTGACTGAGCCTTCTTCTCAGAGTTCTTTCTCTGCCTGGAAGTCCAGCCTACACCTCCTGCCTAGCTATTGACCATTCAGCATTTTATTATATCAATCACAGCAATACATTTTCACAGTGTGTGTGTGTGTGTGTGTGTGTGTGTATATATATATATATATATATATATATATATATATACATTATGCATGAAGACATATGTCTATACATGACTATCTTTTTTTTAAAATTCTTTTATGGCCAGGGAGTGGTGGCACATACCTTTAATTCCAGCACTTGGGAGGCAGAGGCAGGCTGATCTCTGTGAGTTCAAGGCCAACCTAATCTACAGAGCAAATTTCAGGACAGGTTCTAAAGCTACACAGAGAAACCTTGTTTTGAAAAACCAAATATATACATATATATTAAATTTATTTGTCTATTTTGTGTTTTTATATAAGCGTGTGCCGTGAAATGCATGTGATGATCAAAAGACAGCTTATGAAAGTCAGTTCTCTCCTTCCATCACGTGGCTTCCTAGGATTGAGCTCAAGTTTTTAAGTTCCCAGCAAGTGACTTTATCCACTGATACATCTCATCCATCCTATAAATAACAGTAATTAAAGAAAGCAAAGAATGGACACACTTTGACCATGAAATGAATTATAGGATAGCTTCAAAATTTGCAATTCAACTGTCTTTGGTACTCATATCAATTTTGCTTCTTATTAGATGGCTCATTTTAGAAAAAGAAATAAAAAATATCCTTATAGCAGACAGAGCAAAGAGAACATTTATAAACTACATGATTTAGCAGAGACGTTATTAGCAAGTTTAATGCACCATCTTGGAATGGCCACAAATGATTATGGAGAAGTATTGGTCAATGAAACCTAAATCTCTAAAAACATTTAGTAGAGACTGATGCCCCTGGAAAATGCTTGTTGGTAATGTAATATATTGTAATATATTACATTAATACTAATGTAAGTATATTGAATTTCACATATATTATATATATTGTGTAAATAAGATCTTTATCATTGTTATCTCATGTTGATGGAAGCACTAAAGTTTGGTTCAAATGCACTCTATTTCTAGTCTCACCTATTCTCAAGGGGAAATAATATATTGTATTTTACATAAAAGTGTTTCAGGAAAAAAGGAAATACTTAAGTTTGCTGGAATGGGTTATTTTTCTCTACCTATTTAAGAAATGAAAATGCAAGAAAACAATGTCTTTGTACTTAACTATATTATATTCAGTGTGAAAGTTGAATATATAGAGAGTGGGGACATGGAGAGAAAGAGAGGGATTGAGGAATTGAAGGAGAGATGAAATTGAATTAGAGAGAACTAAGAAGAAATCCAAAAGATATGTTTCCACATCTGAGCAAATGCTCAGGGCTTTTTTTGGTTTAAAGGTGGAATGGGTATCTTTATCCCTCAGAATTGGTAGATTTGGCTATCATGGGTTTTGGGTGAGGATAATCTGGAAAAAGACAAAGATGCTTATTGGTTCCCACCAAAGTACCACATTTGTGGGAGACTACAAATCCCCACTGAATTCTCTCTTAAGGAGATGTACAGCCCACTAAGTCTTTATCTTGCCAAAAGAAAATAACCTGGTACTCTGCCATATTAAAAGCTTAAGTGAAAATTGGATAAATCTACCAAGAAACTTTCACCTCTATTTGTCTGCCCCCTATCCTTTCATTTGCAAATGGCAGATACTTTACCTGAGTTGAATCTTTTTGTTACTAAGAAAGGTACTTATGTCAGCCAACTTGTTGAATACTTTACTAGTCCCAATACATCATCAACTTTAAGAGACAGTGTTTTAATTATGTCTTTTCTCATGTAGACCTTTTATCTCATTCTCAAATTAACCTATTTAATCTCATTAAATTATATACTTTTACAAGTTGTCTTAGCTGCTTTTTGAAATAAGATTGAGAATGACTTGTTTTGATATAGTTACAATATTAGTTTTGTTGTTTTGACAATATAATCATTTCAAAACTTTAATAGTAATTTGAATTTAGTTTTAATATTTTAATTGGTGTTGCAAAGCTATTTCTGTGGATCTGCAAGCAAATGTCCAGTCACCTTAGATAGGTACTAAAGACAGGTTAAATTTTAATTTCACCAAAGTCTAACTTGATGAATTTATTGGGCTTTCTTACCAAGTGCTGGAGAAGAGTCACTTACAAGAGCATGGGTCATCTCATGCAGCTGCATTACCACAAGGCCCTACCCTTTCACAGATAGGGACATTACAGAAGCTACCTCATGGAATCCTTATTTTAACCAACTTTTTACTTCAATATATAGTCTAGAATCTTCTAAAGTCACTTGTAGCCGGGGTAGATGAAAGGAAGTGTAGCTAGAGTTTTCCTGCCTGGCCCACAGTCAGGACAAATCTCTGTCACCCGCCAATCCCACAGCTGCTCAGACCCAACCAAGTAAACACAGAGACTTATATTGCTTACAAACTGTATGGCCATGGCAGGCTTCTTGCTAACTGTTCTTATATCTTAAATTAATCCATTTCTATAAATCTATACCTTGCCATGAACTTACCAGCAACTTCACATGCTGCTTGTCATTGCGGCGGCTGGCAGTGTTTCTCTGCCTCAGCCTTCTACTTCCCAGAATTCTCTTTTCTGCTTGTCTCGCCTATACTTCCTGCCTGGCCACTGGCCAATCAGCATTTTATTTATACAGTGATATCCACAGCAAGGAAGTAATTGTAGAAATTCAAGATCAGGGCCTATTGAACCTGCCTAGTTAGTGTCAATATCTGGCTACTACTAAAATTTTCTGCTGCAGTTACCATGGCTATGGAGCAAAGCCCAAGAATGATATCTCCAAGTAAATGCTGCCATTCAACAGTCTCTTTCCACCATTGAAAGATGTATTATTCACATATGCATCTTCTCATGTGAAATTGTTATTCATTCCCTTTTATAATGTAATATTTTCTTTTGGTTGTATAGATATTAAATGGTTAAGTAGACAGAGACAAGTAGAATAATAGAATGATATGGCTCTCTTAAATCCAATATATGTTTTTGGCTTGTTTAATGAATTGTAACACACCTAACACAGGACACTTATCCCTGTTGACATTATGCACTTGAATTGATGCTAATTTTCTTGGGAAAAAAATCTTGAACTTATATAATGGAAAATATTTTGCCATGTTATTTTTTTTCTACAAATGCTGAGTGATTTGAAAACAATTCTTAGTGATAGAAAAAAAAAACAACCCTATGTGCATTTAAAAGGGAACCAATAGAAACCCAAAGTGCAAAGTATTCTAGTTCACAGTATATTCAGATTTCTAGGCTTGATCAATAGGAACTGCCAGTAGACAACTACTCTAGCCTATAATTTTTTAATGGAATGTTGTTGTAGCAATGGTACTGGCTGAGAAAAATCAATACATTTGAATATATGGAGTTGAAATGCCTACTATTTCATAAATGTTAAAGTCGATAAAGTTCCTATAAAAATTTAATGTTATATAAGTTTATATGAATTTATGTTGATGAAGTTGCCATTCCTCGGAAGAAAATGTAAATGTACTCCTTAAATGCAATGAGTCATGTGCACTCCAGACTAGGATGCCTGTGTTTCTTTGATTTGTTATTATAAGAGAAATCTTAATTAAGAGCTATAACAACCAACGACCATAAGATGGAAGATTTGTGTGTCTGAATGATTTTAAATTCATGAATAATCCTTTTTTCCATGACCCAGAAGTAACTTCCTTGCACAGAAATGGCTATTTATCACAGTCATGTTATCTACCATTGAAATGATGCACCTCATATGGAAGTTAATCTTTTATAAGTGTTTCTCCAAACATACCAAATAATTTTGTGAAAAATTGACTGCTATAGCTAGTACATGTGTCTGCTGAGTTGCTCAGTGTTTAGTGTGCATCATCAGTATGATGAATTTTACCTACTCTAAGCACCCAAGTCAAAGTCTACATCTTTACACCACTCTGATAGTCACCACATCCTTCTTCTTTTTTTTCCTTGCCAGTTGGTATAATAATTAGATTATTATATAATTACTTCTTTACATAAAACATGTCTTACTAATTAGAATATAAATAGCCTTGAAGGAAATTAAGTGTGTTACATTTTTTAGTGTTATTTTGTGTGTGGTTGTTACTGTTACTATTTTCACTGTGTAGAATCAGTCCCTGGCATATAGTAAATCAATTTATAAAAAAACTGAACAAAACAAATAACTCAGTTTAGATTAAATAATGTAAAAACACCAACTACCATGTCATATGGAAAGAGAGAACTCTATGTAAGCCTTTCCTTATATCTGTTTTTATATGGAGAGAACTTTATTGTTAATGAAATGAATATATATGTTAGATTTAAGCCTAGTCTTAGACTCTGACACAGACATTTAGCTACTTTTTGGGTTATAGGAAATCTTTAATGTCTGTGATTCCCAGATTTTTAAAGATAGTACTCTCTAGACTATTATAAGTCTAAGTAAAATATAATGTTTATAAATGTATAGAATCTTTTAGGTTCTCATAAATGTGAAAATCTATACCTTTTTATTTTTTTTAAAAAATAATAGAGAACGCATGAATAATCCAGCAACTGATCACCTCAGTCAGAAAGAAAGGTCATGCACACTGTTTTTCTCTGAAAGTTTTAAAAAATTATTAATACAATTGTTATATATGTTAGAATGGAAAAAGGTACTTCAACAACTTTTGACAATATAAGTAAATAAATAATTACTCCACAGCTGTTGAAAATATTGAGAGATAGGGAAAGAGATAACATATCTGAAAACTCTGCTAGATAGGAGACCTCGGGAGAAGAAGAGGTAGTGAGAAAGGGGGTAGAAGAGGCAAAAGTTAACATGTGACATGAAAACAGAAATGGGGTTCTGAAGGTGGGAGGCCCTGACAGTCAGACAGGGAAAAAAAGAAGAAAGGCAGAATAAACACAACTAAAATGGATTTTATTTGAAAAATTCCATGACAAAAATAAACATAAAAAATAATAAATACTTAAGTAAAAGGACAAAATATCACCAATTAACCAAAATCCTCAGCCATCAAGAGGCTAAAAAGCCAAAACTAACAATTATGTGTCCAGATACACAAACTCAAACTCCCGGAGAAAATTCTCATCATATGTCAACCTCTGATATGTGGGTTCAAAATTTTCTCATCAGAGGCTCTACTACTTTTATTTTGGTTTACACAAAGTCCCCAATCCTCAGAATTGCAGGGAGCAGCAGCCATTGACAAGGTGTACAGTGAATGTTCAAATTAAAAACTAACCTAAGCATATTAAACACACAAAAAATGCCACCAGAAATGATACAAATCTAATGGGGCAAGTGAGAAGTTCTCTGTGAGAAGGAATTATAAATTTCAATGATGTAAACAGAAGTCTTCCAAAGAAAAATAGAATATATCTCTATCTATCTCTCTCTCTATCTGTCTGTCTGTCTATCTATCCATCCATCCATCCATCCATCTATATCTATATCTATATCTATATCTATAGACCAAGAGGAAAAGGAAAGAAGAAAGAAGTTTGGAACCAATACAAAGAAAATATCTAAATAAGTTAGTGAAGACAAATTTTCATAATTAGATACTAATATAAATTAAAAGTAACTGGGCTCATAGAGTATCATGGAGACTAAGTCGACAACCAGGGAGCCTGCAAGGGACTGACCTAGGTACTCTGCATAAATGTTACAGTTGTGTGGCTTGGTCCTCTTGTGGGATTCCTAACAGTGGGAACAGGGGCTGTCTCTGACACTTTTGCAGGCTTTTGGGACTCTACTCCTCATACTAGGTCACCTTGTCCAGCCATAATACATGGGGAGGTGCTTAGTCTTACTGCAACTTGATATGCCATGTCTTGTTGATACTGTTGGAGATCTGCCTTTTCCTAAACAGAGATGGAAACAGAGGGGAGATGGGAAGGGGAGAGCCTGGGAGGAGAGGAAGGAGGGTAAGGAGGGAGGAGAAACTGTGGCTGGTATATAAAACAAGTAAATAAATAAATTTATTTTAAAAAAGTACTAAAGTATTAATACAGTCAAAAATATGATTTGTTGTTGAATAGCTATGGTAAAGATACTGTTTCAGCTTCAGAATTTGTTGAATTATAACAATTACAAGCTGTCATCTGGTAAGCACCAGGGCACCAACACAGTTATACCTGGGGATCTTACTAAATTAAAATGTAGTCCTTTCTCTAGGGAGGCACTAAATATAGAGCACAGAGCAAGTCAGCGCCCTCACCTCAGCTATCACGTTACCCACATTTCCCTCAGTGATTGCACTCTGTGCTCTAAAACATACCTCATAGTGGGCCAGGTTGCTTTGACTTAATGATTAATAAATTAAAAATTAAATTGAGCCTTTGGCACTTACAAATTAGCCTGCCAAAATGGAATCCCATTGAATATTCTCTCTCCCTGGTAAAATGCTTAATATAGTTCAATGAAGTTAAAACAAGGAATTTAAAAATTAGACGTTTATTATGTAAAACTTAGTAAGTACAAAGATGATTATCCCTCTTCCCAGATTAACAGTTGAATTTGGCCTGCTCTTAAACTTAAGGATAGATGACAGATTAGAGTGATTTAATAAAACTCTAGTTCTTATCCATTAAATGGCCTCACTTAAATAGTCAATATTATTGACAATTTGATTTGATCTACTTAGGAAATGGTAGAGTTTACTATTAGGTATTTTACTAATTATTATTTTCTATATAGTGCCTAATTTAAGAATCTCAGACGCATTATTTCTTCATCTCTAGAATTTTTACCAGCTTTTACATGGGAAGCATCAGCAGACTTGCATCTCATAAAATTTCTGTAGGTAGTATCTTTTCAGTATCTGTCTGTAAGAATACAGGCATGTTATTACATTGACTGTGTCATCTGAGATTAGTTTGACAAACTCAGTAAAGATATACAGCATTTTAGTTTTTTATCTGTTCTAGAGGCAACATAGTCAACTATAGTAAGATATTCTTTGGCCTAAAGAAATTCTGTGATGCCCTTGACAAAAATTTTGTCACCACATGGAATATAGTTATAATAATAACTGGGGTCTCATTGTTCCTACAGTCTTTATCATGGAATTTTCTCTATATTAGTTATCAATTTCTGTCAATAGATTTTCAGTCTTCTCACTTCAAGTTCCTTTGATGATACTCATTCACTCTTTAAACACTGATATTTAAAATTGTAAACAATATTCAATTTCACTAAATTTCACTAAATGGGGTATGAAGTATGTATATATAAAAGATTGACTTAGAGCCAATGAGAAGATAACTACATATGAGATAATAAACTAAACAAATCTCTAAGTAAAGAGTTTGGAACATGAGTATGAAGGCAGGTTCTGTAATGATCTTCATGTCTTAACCTTGTTTTTGTGACCCTGTCTGGTCTCATGAGCTGATTCTATCTAACTAGATGCATCAGAGATTGTGGTACCAATGACAATACAACAAAAAATATCACTATACAATTTTATCTAGCCAGATAATCCTGTGTCATAACGGCCTTCAAGAAATGAGTTTTGATATAGAGGAAGCTGATACAGAAAGTAATTCCAGTTGGCCTCTAGCCAAAAGCCAAAGCATGCTGATTCTAACAGGGCACACATAACTACTCACAATGCCTTAGTCTCTTTTTCTGTTGCTGAGTTACTTTTCTAACATTTGATAAAATATCATGACAAAGTCACCTTAAGAAGAGGGGTTTTCTCCATTCTTGGTCTCAACAATTCTCGCTCATATAAACCCTCCTCATTCTCACTAATTGGACTCTCAGAGCTCCACCCGGGGCCTAGACATGGATCTCTGTATCCAGATCCCTCAGTCTTTGGATGGGGTTTCTAGCACAACAATTAGGGTGTTTGGCCATCCCATCACCAGAGTAGGTCAGTTCGGGCTGTCTCTCGACCATTGCCAGCAGTCTGTTGTGTGGGTATCTTTGTGGATTTCTGTGGGCCTCTCTAGCACTTTGCTTCTTCCTATTCTCATGTGGTCTTCATTTACCATGGTCTCCTATTCCTTGTTCTCCCTCTCTGTTGTTGATCCAGCTGGGATCTCCCACTCCCCCAAGCTCTCTTTCCACAAATAACCAAACGAATGGAAACACATGAACTATGAACCAATGGCTGAGGGGTCCCCAACTGGATCAGGTCCTCTGAATGGGTGAGACAATTGATTGGCTTGATCTATTTGGGAGGCATCTAGGCAATGGGACCGGGTCCTGTGCTCATTGCATGAGTTGGCTGTTTGAAACCTGGGGCCTATGCAGGGTCGCTTGGCTCGGCCTGGGAGGAGGGTACTGGACCTGCCTGTACTGAGTCTACCAGGTTGATCTCAGTCCACGGAGGAGGCTTTGCCCTGGAGGAGGTGGGAATAGGGGGTGGGCTGGGGACTGGCGGGAGGGAGGAGAACAAGGGAATCCGTGGCTGATATGTAGAACTGAACTGTATTGCAAAATAAATAAAAAAAAAAAAAAGAAGAAGGGTTTTCTTTTATCTCATTGTTCCAAGTTACAGGGAAGTTACAGCGACATGGTCTTTGGGCAGATGGTTGTATTACATTAATAACAATGGAGCAGAGAACAATGAATGCCTGTGATCACCTTAACACTTCACTTCTGCAGTCCTCCGTCCTAGTCTAGGAGATAGTACCATCCACAGTGGATGACTCTTCCCATTTCAATTAACCTAAGCTAGATAATGCCCAATAGGTATGCCCAGAGAACTATCTCTCAGGTGATTCTTGATCTCAAATTGGCCATTGGACCTAACCACCACATACACCAACAATCACTTTTCAGACCTTGAAAACATGGTTTTCCCCATTGACGTTTTCTTGGAAACTCCAGCCATATTAATACCTTCATCACAGATGTGTGGAGGGAAACCCATCTAAGTTGAACTGAACTCTTGACACAGCGGATCCATGATAAAATAATGTTAGTGACTTTAAGCTAGTGAATTTCTGGAATAATTTATTAAATCTGATTACAAATAATTACTGCCTCACCAGAATTTTATCAACTTTGCCTGTTATCTATGGAATTTAACAGCTATTATTATTTTAACATTCAACTAATGTACAGTTAAGAATGTTTATTTAATATGAATAATTGAGGGCTTTATAGAGTAGCAAATTTATGTGATGGGATTTAGGGATTATTGAATGGAAGATAATGAAATGACATTGGAAAAGTGACAATGAAGGAAAGAACTATTAATTAGCATGATAAAAGAAATTAAACACATAACTATACATAGGGGAGTATGTGTTTTACTGTTTGGGTTAGCTCCTTTTCTCATTGTTGTCCTTAAATATCTTATAAGAAACAATTTAGGCTAGATATGATTTATTTTGTCTCACAATATTAGGGATACATCACTATTACAGGCAGACCTGGTTGCAGGCAGCTCCACATCTTCATGAATATAAGGTAGTCTGTTTACATATTTAAGGACAAGAAAGCAGGGAGAGAAAGAGAGAGAGAGAGAGAGAGAGAGAGAGAGAGAGAGAGAGAGAGAGAGAGAGAGGGAGACAGAGAGAGAGAGAGAGAGAGAGAGAGAGAGAGAGAGAGAGAGAGGAGACAGAGAGAGAGAGAGAGAGAGAGAGAGAGAGAGAGAGAGAGAGAGAGAGAGAGAGGAGAATGTGGCAGTAGGGGGCAGTGGGCTATTGTCTTCAAACCCACCACCCTCAGAAATTAATTGTCTTTACCTAGGCATTTTCTTTAGCTAAATGACACCATACATCAAACGAATATAATAAACATTTAGAGGACAGTCCATCCAAACACTAAAGTACAGAATTTTGTCCAAAATTGAGCACATATCAGAACACAAAGACTATCTTCACATAATCTGTCTGACCACAAAAGAATAAAGCTGGGTGCCATAGGAATAGAAATGGCAGGATGTAGACAGAAATATGGAAACTAAAGAACACACAACTGAATGAAAAATGGGTCAAGAGAGAAATCAAGAAGGAAGAGTTTGAAATCCTAAAATGTAATGAAAATGAAAACATGGCATTCCAAGGTCCATGAGAGGAAATGAACACAGTGCTAGAAGGAAGTCTATGAAGTACAACATGCTTACATCAAAAATGCAGTCATGGATCTCTGCATCCAAATCCCTCAGTAGTTGGATGAGGTTTCTAGCACAACAATTAGGGTGTTTGGCCATCCCATCACCAGAGTAGGTCAGTTCGGGCTGTCTCTCGACCACTGCCAGCAGTCTGTTGTGTGGGTATCTTTGTGGATTTCTGTGGGCCTCTCTAGCACTTTGCTTCTTCCTATTCTCATGTGGTCTTTATTTACCATGGTCTCCTATTCCTTGTTCTCCCTCTCTGTTGTTGATCCAGCTGGGATCTCCCGCTCCCCCAAGCTCTCTTTCCCTCAACCCTCGCCTTTCATTACCCCCACTCATGTCCAGGCTGTTCATGTAGATCTCATTCCATTTCTCTGTCATTGGGTGATCCCTGGGTGGATCTCTGGGAGTCCAATTAGCGAGAATGAGGAGGGTTTATATGAGCGAGAATTGTTGAGACCAAGGTTGGATAAAGCACAGGGACAAATAGCCAAATGAATGGAAACACATGAACTATGAACCAATGGCTGAGGGGTCCCCACTGGATCAGGCCCTCTGAATGGATGAGACAGTTGATTGGCTTGATCTGTTTGGGAGGCATCCAGGCAGTGGGACCAGATCTTGTGCTCATTGCATGAGTTGGCTGTTTGAAACCTGAGGCCTTTGCAGGATTGTTTGGCTTGGCCTGGGAGGAGGGGACTAGACCTACCTGGACTGAGTCTACCAGGTTGACCTCAGTCTGTGGGGAAGGCTTTGCCCTGGAGGAGATGGGAATGGGGGGGGGGATTGGGGGGAAGGTGAGGGGGACGGGAGGGGGGAGAACAAGGGAATCCGTGGCTGATATGTAGAACTGAATTGTATTGCAAAATAAATTAATAAAAAAAAAAAAAAAAAAAAAAAAAAAACAAAAAAAAAAACAAAAACAAAAAAAAAAAAAAAAAAAAAAAAAAAAAAAAAAAATGCAGTCAGTCCTGCTGCAGCAGTAATAATAAGATATTGCCATTTAGAAAATCGTAGATATTCCTCTGAATATTTGTTTCCTGTTTATTTTCTAGACTTAATTGAATGGCACAAAAACCTTCTTGGGAAACTAGAGATTTGAATAGTAGTTCTAGCTTTACTGTTTTAATTGTGATTCGGTGTAAAACACTTTCCATGTCATTAAACTTTCATTTTCTAATTTATAAAATGATAATTCCTCATTTGCTAATGTGATTTTCTGATAGTTCTTCATCCTTGATGATGTATTTTCTCTGAAGTATGAATTATCAGTTAGAGTAAGAATAAGGGAACATTTCAGTAAGGAAAAATGGTGCTGTAAAAGTAAGAACATTAATCTAATTTGATCTAAGATTTATGGCTATTACTGTGTATGATGTCTACATGGTAGGTCAAACATATTCCAAGTTCATGAGTGACAATGGGTCAAAGACAGACTGTTTTCATGTTTTTATGAATTAAACATGATCAGTGTTACTACTCAATTACAGGTGTGATGCTATCTGGTACATGATATGCTGGTTCATTCTGTTATGTTAAGAACTGAGTTCCTCTCTTGATCTTCAAGTGGAACATTGAGGATCTATTCTGTTCCATTCTTCTGACACACATGTCCTAGTGATAAGCAATCCTAGAATTCTCCTCCACTGGGAACCATAATTTACACATAGAATATTTATTCAAAACAAGCACAAAAGCAACGATAGCAGAGCCACCTAAAATCCATTCCCAAGAGAGAAGATATACTGAACTGAAAATGAAGGGATAGTGAGGCACAGCTATATTATAAAATGGAAGTAATATATTGCTGATAGTTCTTCAGAGTTCTATGTGAAGCTGCCCTCACTGGTAATAGTAAACTTCTTATTTACAGCACTGCCATGCTGAAATGTCTCCAGAAAACTAAGACTAGGTAATACTTTGGACTAACTTTTATGAAACTGCCATTCTCAGGTTAAAAATTTTCAAATAGCAATAACTGCATGTTTCAATTTAATATACCAGTTTCTCCTTAGCACCCAGTACAAGTGGTATCAGGTACAAAGAGAATAATTCAGAAAAGCAATCTCCATAGATTCTAAACTTTGCATTAAGAAACAATTGAAAAAGTAGAAATTGGGACCTTTAAAACATGCATAAGGTTATGAATGTATTTCACATTTTCCATTTTCACAAACACATTCAGGAAAATATGGCATTAATTTTATTCTATATATTAAAGGTAACCTATTTTCACCCATTTGAGTTCTCAGGGAAAAAATAGGACTATCAATAAGTGTAATTAGGCTTATTTACTTGGTTCATTTTTCCTAGCAAATGCATTTAAATAATTTTACTTCTTTCATCATTGTTAAATTCAACCCACCGACTACACAAAGGAAAGCAGAAGAATCAAATTACACCGCAGTGAGAGAAAACACATTTGGGCCCACTGTCTTGATTTCCTATTGTTAAATGAAGCGAGTTAGTTGACTACTAAGTAATGCTTTCTGGAGTCACAATCGAGGCACTTTCTGTTATAGTCTTCTTTTCAAAGTGATAATGCTTTGTTTTACTTAATTTCTTTGCTTATAATTAAAACACAAGCTTCCTGTACTTAATTACTTTTGTTTTGTTCTCAGATTCCCCCTCTTAAGTGACTGTGTAATCAGCGATCAAGTATGTCCCAGGCTTTCAGAACAGCCTGGTGTTTATAGGGTATTTGTATCGCCTCATTTGCTAGGTTGGTCTGAATAAAGATAATAAGATTGGTATTAGTCAGATGCAGATCTGGAACAATGCATTCAATTTATTTTAAGGACCACAACTCTTGCTATTATATATAATCCTCCACCCAGTGGAGGAGAATGCATACTCCATTTAAAGCACAGAATGGGATCCATTTATATCTGAACAATACTTTTCATGAAACATTCACATCCAGATGCTTTAAGAAGATTAGTATTTTTTTTTAACTGTGGTCATATAAAAATGCAGTTGGCAGCCAGGGAAGACTCTTCTTCATAGAATGTGCCTCTTGGATCAAAGTTGCTTCAAACCAGATCATTATCAGCAGCAGAATAGAGAAGAAAGTGGCTTCTGATCAATGGTAGACATGTTTCTGAGCATTCCATCTTGATGAATTTATAAGTGGTACTTTTACTGATACACTTACTGAAGCTAGTTTATAATGCATCTGAAATCTGCTATGTGTCATGTTATTAATATTTTAAATTATGAATGGAAAAATTGAAGGAAAAAATAAATTGAAAAGAATAATGGAAGAGGAAAAAACCAATAAGTCTGCATGCTGAATCCATTTCATTTACCAATAATTGTGACAGGCTGTGGAAACAATGTCATGAAAGTTTGTTCGCATCATTTGCAAACTCATCGGCCTTCATCTTAGAAAGCAAGCATAACATTTCTACCCAAAACATGGAAACTTTGATTAGAAACTTCACCTATGTTGCTGGCTCAATATTTGTAGCTACAGGCTTTCCCCTTCAGATCTGGGTGGCACTATCAATTCTAAAATACAATTTTAATCTACAAAAAGGAGCAAACAAAATTGTATGTCTAATTTTGCAATGTTTTTTAGCCAAGACATATGGTAGGCAGAGACAGAATCCAAAATCATTTCTTTTTAAAAGTTCAAGCAAAAAAGAAAGACAGACAGACCGACAGAAAGGAAGAAAGAAAGAAAGAAAGAAAGAAAGAAGAAAGAAAGAAAGAAAGAAAGAAAGAAAGAAAGAAAGAAAGAAAGAAAGAAAGAAAGAAAGAAAGAAAGACCTATTGAGGACAGTGAAATTGAACCCACTGCTGTTTACAATGCTTTTCTGGTGCATTATTCTTAAAGCATTTTTATTATTAAAAAAAAAAAACTTTCAGTCTTTAAAGAATTCTAATTCCTTTTAGAAGCTGAATAATACACACACACACACACACACACACACACACACACACACACGCACACGCACACGCACACGCAGGCAAACAAGAAACCAGCAGCATATGTAAAGCCACTTTCTAATATTGCACCACATTCTATTAAGTTTCACTAATTACAGTGGGGATGAAAATTAATTGAAAAGGCCTCACTCTCTTCACACAGGGGCTGAACTTACACATTATCTTTGGAGTTCGTTCTAAGTGAGCAGTTTCTTCACACTGACTTCAGATCCCGTGACCTAATAGGAACAAATGTGTGTGTAATTTACCAGTGCATTGATGCTGAATGCTGTGATTCAATGTAGCCAAAGCACATAAAAATGACAATATAGTTACTTCCCAATTATCCCACAGCAGCAGAGTAACTAGTGTTTCAATGTAAAGTATAATTGATTCCTAATTACTGCATTTTTGCAAAAAGGCCACAGTCCATAACTTCATTATATACTGAAAACACAAGTAACTATTCATAAGGAAGGAATTAGCATATACTATATGCTTATTTACCATCTGATTTGTAAATATTTTGCTTTCTAGAGTGCAAAAGGATACAATATGTCACTCAGATGTTCTAAGGGAAAATAAAATGTGTTCTACATTGTTCATTCAGGAAGGAAATAAAATATTGGTAATTTGATATTTGGTATACTCTATACAGCTCACCCCAGCTCTTGAACTATTTCCAAGTGAGAGGTAAATAGAAACAAACACCATAAAAGCTGAGGGCTTTTCATTGTCACATACAGTAATAATTATTAAGATTTATGGAAAAATAATAATTATATTATTATATTCATATTATATTATGTTATATTCAACAGTGAAAAATGGTATCTTTCATTGTTGAATTTAAAAACTCAAACTATGTTTTCCAATCTTAAATAACTCTTAAGCGATTTTCTTTCCAGGGAAATACTTAAGGGAATGAGATAAAAAGAAGGAAACACGTTTTAGTTACAGACAAATGTGCAAAAACAATTAGAAGACTCACAGAGAGGGGAGAGAGAGAGAGAGAGAGAGAGAGAGAGAGAGAGAGAGAGACAGAGAGAGACAGAGAGAGACAGAGAGAGACAGAGAGACAGAGAGACAGAGACAGAGAGACAGAGAGAGACCGAGACAGAGAGAGAGACAGAGAGAGAAGAATGATGGCATAGAATGTCAACTTTTAAACCACATTGGAATTGATTTTTCTTGCTTGCACATCTCTTCTTTAAGGAGCTTTATAAATGGATTTTATTATCTATGACTTGAGTTAACATCCTGATGACCTGCAAATGATTGGGTGAAATATAATTTAAAATAATTACACTGTAAATTACCTCAGTACTGTAAATTCACATAAGCATCATTATAAACCACTTGTATATTATAGTATATATGTACCGACTTCTTTGTGGGGGAGGGGTTCTAGGCATATGTATGTCAGGACAGAAAATCCTGTAGAGAATGCTTATCTTTGGTATGTCTTGTATTGAACTGGATAAATGCTAGACAAGAAAGAGCTTCATTTCATGTTTTTCCAATGCTCTTTTTATGGCATGCTAATTAAGGAAATGAGTATTAGGTAAGCATATAATTGAAAACTTAGGTGACCTGTACAAATTCCCTTTGTATATTATAATCAATTATTATAATTAAAATCAAGCCTTTACATGCTAGCTGCTAGTCCATCAGATAACAAATACTTATCCTGCAGAACATTCCTTGGTGCCTTTGAATGAGACTCATGCCTCCTTTTTCTACTCATTTGGATTACTCCATTGATTGAATTCTAGGTATTTGTAAAGATATCCATCTATATCATGTACACATAAAAGGGCAAACATTCTCTTGCTGTCTCCCTCCCAAACCCCACCCCTCTCTCTCACACACACCACATCTAATTTATTTGCTCCTCAAATGTTTATGTGACCATATTTTTGGAAAATCCAGATCTCATAGGGGGTGGTAATTTTCTGTGCACTTTGGGATCATTGTCACTTGTACATTCCCAGAAGAAGTGACACAAAAGAAGAAATCAGAAAATGTGTCTGTAAGACTCACAGACCTTAGTGGATGATGACCACATGACTTATGGTGTAACATGTATACTTCCAGGTTTGGTCAAGACAGCTGGTGCCAGAATGATAAATACAGAAAAAGTTTACTGATTAGCAATGACGTGCCAGCTGGAGGAGATGTGGCTCTGAACTAGTTTAAATATCAACAGGATGCCTAGGCCTGCTATATAAAGACAGTTTCTTCCCATATGACTGTTTTTGTTTGTGTGTTTGATATTTAATATTACTTACTTAATTTTGTATTTTCTTTAAAACGTAAATAGATGTCTTCGCCATTCCTTTCTCTCTAACATCTCCCATGTGCCCCACAACACTCAAATTGACAGCCTTTTTTTCTTTAATTTTATATATATATATATATATATATATATATATAATATTCATATACATAAATACATCCATATAAATGGGAATATATAAACACAACCTGCTGAGTCCATTTTTTGCTGTCTTTTATATATTATTTTTGGACTGATCACTTTTGTAGAGGATAACTAGTCAGGCAGCCCATCCCTGGGAAAGGCTAATTCCCATCTTCGCACTTAGCTGTCTTTAGTTCTTTTTCTGGGGGATGAAAACTGGTGTGGTTTTCCACTTTCTACATTAGCATGTTATTGATATTGTCCTTATCCAGGACTTATTCAGGCAGCCATTTCCTGGTATTCTGGCTTTTACTATCTGTCCACACCATCTTCTATGATGTTTCCTGAGCAGAGGAGCTGTGCTGCATAGGTATCCATTGGGATTAGGTGCCCCACAATTCACTGGTCTTCCTATTATGCTCATTGTGGAATTCTTTAATTGCCTCATTTGCTGCAGAGATGCCTCTCTGATGAGAGGTGATAGCTGCATTTACCTGCACATACAAGGACAACCTTTCAAATGTAGTTAAGGGATTATGCTGGTCTAGAAACAAGGCTGTGATAGATTCTCTTCTAAGATCCAACTTACTAGCCCTGGGGAGCTCATGAGATTTCTAGTATAAGGCCTTCTGTTGAGTGATACTTCATTATATTTGGACAACTCTTGTTACTAATAACATATGGATGTCACTACTGTTTATGGATAGCTTTCCATGTTGCTAAATGCAGTTAATAGATATCATGGCTGGCTAAGACTACTGATTGCTTTCTTCTCTTGACAGCTTGCATAGTATTTTCTTATTCAATGGAAGCTAGACCATAGGAATGAGACCTTCAGGTTCAATGCAGCTCAAATCATGCCAGTCCTGAGTCCTAAGCTCTCTATGTCTTCAGCAATAGTGGCTTATCTTCAACCTCTGAGAGGCAACCAAGGACAATAGCAATAGCCTATATTGTGTTGTGAGTCACTTGGACTATCCTGACCATACACTGGAAAAGTTTCTCATTTCTGGTACTGGGTACTGGTGTGTTCAGTTTGATATGGATTCTTGTGGATAGTGTTTTTAGCTCATGTGACAAAACATGTGTGTTGCATATATAATACAAATGCACTTATATGTGCAGTATACACTATAATATTTTGAATTTAGAACTTAATTATTTTATTGTGTTCTTTGTTGAGTAAGTAAAATATGCGAAGCAGTAGAGAATTCATTCTTTGATACTAGTCTGTTAGATGATGTCACTACAACCATTCTGATGGAATGCAAACCTTCTGAGTGTGCAAAGGAATAAAGCTTCTTTCCTTTATAAATAGCTTTTATATTTTTTTCTGAATTGATCACTTAAATGAATTTTTCTTTTATACTTTCATGTATTTACCTCTGCCTCTTTCAAGTAAATAAGAGTCTACTGATTCTTCCTGACATCATGGACTCTATCTAGACAGAAGATATGACCTGATGGTTGATGAACTTTTAATTTTAGCTTTATATGCATGCTTGTGTTCTTCCTGACATCATGGACTCTATCTAGACAGAAGATATGACCTGATGGTTGAGGAACTTTTAATTTTAGCTTTATATGCATGCTTGTGTTAGTCTCCCTTTTTTACTACTGATCTTTATGTCCAGATGACTTATCTTACCTTCACTTGTATTATAAATCCTGTAAACAATTGGTTCTTCTACTGCCTTTACAATGGCATAAGTATCTATGTGTAAGGTTATCTTAGGGTATTGTTTTTGTCAACAGAATAACATTCACCTCTTAATTTGTGTTTTGAGACAGGATTTCACATAACTCCAGCAAGCCTCAAACTCACATAGGCATCTTGAAACTTCTAATTGTCCATTAGCTGCTTCCTAAGAGCTGGGATTACAGGTGATTAAAGGCATGTACCACCTCACGTAGTTCCATAGCTCAGTATTAGAGTTGTACAGAATCTTTATACATATTTATATATACATATTTACGTGCATGTATGTGTGAGAGAAAGAGAAAGAAATAGAGAGAGGGAGGAAGGGAAGGAGGGAGGGAGGGCAGGAGGGAGGGGGGAGGGAGGGAGAAACAGAGACAGAGAAAGAAACTGTCTTACACAATGGCTAACAACTGTAGAACATGCCTAGAGAGCAGAAGTGGAAGTTTAGACAAGAGTGAACTTTAACTTGAGCGGTCAGGAAATTTCATTTCCTCTCCAGGAAACTTGATTTGCCTTTCCCAGCTCTCAACTGATTCAGCAACACTCATCTGTGTTTTACTTTAGATGAATTAATGGTAGTTGGTCCCATTTACTTTAGATAAACTGATGGTCATCACTAACCACAGGTAGAATATGCATGTGGTTCACATCAACAGCAAGTTTTAAATCTGATTAAATAAATGTTCCCTCAGCCTAAAAGTTGGCACATAGGACTAATCATTCTAGCCAAGGATACTGTAACAGTATATGATTTAATCTGTCATAAACTCTCAAAGGAAATATGCCATACATCCTATTATATATGATTAATTTATTTTTTGAAAAACAATATCTCTAAAATTTGTATAAGTTTATTTTTCCGTTAGAAAAATTCATCCAAAAATGAAACTCAGGACCTTGCACATGTTAAATAAAGCATTGCATTATTGAACCATATCTCCATAAAAGAATATACATGCACTATTATGAAATAAAATACACTTATTGGTATTCACATATAAGAATAGCTAAAATATAAATAAATTATTAAAAATACCTCATTCTATTTGCCAATAGTACTGTTTCCAACCTCTGTTATAAAAAAATAATTCTAAGTCAATCACAGATATGCAATGTGCAATTTTAGGAAAATAATATCTCTTTTAGACATACTTCTGTACAAAATAAATTTTCTCAAATATTCAATTATCTATACTTTGGAAACTGAACAACATGGACAAATATGCTTATTCTATTCCTTTACTTATTATCTTTGGTCTACTTTGCATGTAACAGCCATCACATGTCATGGCGAGTCACTGATCTAATATGTATTTACTGCTATCATTTAGAAGATTTATGATGTTATCTTCTAAACTTAATAATGAGATATACATGTTTGATATTTCCCCTGCAAACAGGACTATTTTAAATCAAAATGTCCTCAGAAACCCAAGGCATATAATTTCATAGAGGAAAATGTGTATAACTGATATGATTGATTTGTGTGATTTTATCTTTGCTATCATTGTTCATACAAACTGAATAGATTAGTGCAAGATATTTTGTTAATGAAAACTAATGAACACTTAAATATAAAATATATCACCAAAAGAAAAAAACAATAATGAACAAGACCACAGCATAATTTTGTGTACAGTATATAGGTATATTCCTTTTTATTAACTTTTCAAATATTATAAGAATCAAAGTGTGTGCCTCTAGTTTAGTAAGCACACTTAGTTAATAAAAAACAAAATCTGAATATATGAGACAGAATGAGAATGCTGGAATATAAAAATATAAATAAAAACTAAGATCAATTAGTCATTATAATTTTTTCACAACATCTGACGTCATATTGTATAACAACACAGATTCTGACATTTGGGAATTACATTCTGTATTTTCTCTTAAAAATTCTTTTATTGTTCATGAACACAGCCCCCCCCCCCAAAAAAAAATCTTTAATTTAAAGAAATGTAATAAATATCTTTAGATACAGTTTAATACAGTTTGGAAAATAATCACCTAAAATCAGAATGTAATCTAGGTAGACAGAAAAGCTTCTCAAACAAAGAGAATATGAAAAACTGTAAACTTCTTATATTTACTGTAAAGTTGTTTGTACATTCTCCTTTCTTTATCATGAATATTGAGTTAAAAAGATTCTTGTCATAAACCAGACCGTGATTCCTAGGGAAAATAGTTTCACTTCCACTCATGATGAGTAGCTTCTACTTATTGTACATGTTAAAGAACTCGTCATCTGTATTTAAGCTTAAGTTTCACAAAAGTACAAAAGAGGAATTGTTATCTTGAGTGCTCTTTTTGTTAGCACTAGAAATTCTGCCACCACAATGTGCTATATATAGTTAGAAATCTAAGCACTTATCATACAGTCACTCGGATATTTTAGTAGGAAAATAAATGATGGCATCTAAATTAATTACATAAAATAGATTTATATTTTTCTATATTTTTAATTTTTTGTGAAATATATGAGAAGTTATATACAAAATAGTGGTTAAATTTTGACAACATAATGAAACAGTCAAATATATAAAATGCTTTTGAATGTTATTTAAATTAAATTATTGAAACCAGCAATACAATGGGACAACACCTGCTTAACATCACTTTAAAGCAAATGGGAGCTTTAGCCTATCGATGTAAACGTTTATAAAGAGTGACTCATGTACTATTGTTGATACAAAAATTTGCACATCAAGTATGGTTTGTTGTGCTTTGAAAAATAATCTCATTCCTGTAGAGGCTGAATTTGAATTTACTATGTATCTGACACTATCCCTGGATTCTTCACCCTCCTGCTTCCATTTCCCCAGTTCCAGGAAGAAAGATGTGCATCTACCATGACTGCTAAGTACATTAAATGTACTTAACCATACTTTATATATTTGGGAGTGAAAATCTCAAAATGAAAGCCAGCAGTGAACAATTCACTCAAAAATGGCACACGTGCTGAAGTAGCTTGAGACAGTAAGAAAATGGTATCCAACAGGATGCCATTTCTAGAATGAATGATGGAGAAAAAACAGAAATCTGGTTTATCAACCTACTTTAAACATTTAGAAAAGTGAGAATTAGTGAAAACAGATTACATCATTGGACCAGAGTTAATCTAAGAAAGTAATTTGGGAGACAGAGGACAAAGTGAGACAAATCTTTGGACTACTTCAGTTCATGGCATGGAGTCCCAGTGCAGAGAATTAAGTGGACCTCCTAGACAGGCTGAATGTCCACACCTGTAGAAGAGACAAAGTTCAGTGTATAAGCACTTCATGGTGACTAAGATTTGTGTGACAAAGTGAGAAATACAGAGTCAGAGAAAGAGAGATAGAAACAGAGACAGACACAGACACAGACAGGACAGCAGGGGGATAGATAGATAGATAGATAGATAGATAGATAGATAGATAGATGATAGATGATAGATAGATCGATAGATGATACATATATGATAGATTGAGAGATAGAATGATAGATGATAGATAGATATTGATATAGATATAGAGAGATGATAAAGAGATAGCTGATAGATACATTGATAGATGATAGATGATAGATTGATTTTATATATAGATGATAGATAGATAGATAGATAGATAGATAGATAGATAGATAGATAGATAGATAGACAGATAGATGATGCATAGATGACAGATTGGTAGATAGAATGATAGATGATAGATAGATAGATAGATAGATAGATAGATAGATAGATAGACAGATAGCATGTGAATGAATGACAATTCTGAAGCATTGTCTGAAATTTTAGCTGAAATAGCAAATTTTAACATATTTAGAGAATTTCTAATGCAAATACACACTGAACCTAATAAAACACAAAGTAGAAAAGCAAAGACAGTCAGAAGAAAATAAAGGAAGCATGAGTGACCTTTGGGTCAATGTGAAATTCAGTGACACAAATACAGCTGGATCCCAACGAATAGAAATAAAAGAGTCAACAAACCTGAAATACAAAAAAAAAAAAAAAAATGAATTTGACCTTATCAAACTTTAAAAGCTTTGTTCTGAGAAAGCACTCAGAAGAAGTAAAAGGCAAGACAGAAACTAAAGGGAACTTTGGAAAATTCACATATGCTACAGAACTAATATGCAAAATGTTTCAAATGATAAATCGTGGGAATGGATAGAAAGCACACAGAACCATTGAGCAAAGTATCTGACTGACCCTGTGCTTGTAGTCATGAGTTTTCACAATGGTGCCATCTGGCCTACGCAATTGTTCTTTCCACACCTCAGTGGAATCTTTGTGATTCTTTTATCCTCTTTTGGGGAGATTATGACAGAGCAGGATAGTCTACTTTATGTTGCAAAGTATCACTGGCCATCTGAGTCTAAGTCCTCAGCATGTGACTAGCAGCCCTGGGACTTTCTTCTTACGTTGTCACAGCCCTTAGAGGAATACTCAAGGAACTAAGTGACGACAAAGCAAAGGAGAGCGTATGGGAACTATTTGTTCAGAAGCTGCTACAACAAGGGACTCGGTAACAGTATTCAACTGGAGAGGGTTCCACACTGCTCTGACTCTCTCATCAGTGCGGACAATGTGAAGATGGCTAACAAAAGCAGACTATTATATACCATTCCACAGTTGGCTTCTCTCCGCATTTGGCCGATTCTGTAGCATTCACTGACCAATTCTAGAGCTTGATTCAAGGGAAGTTTGAGTTCAGGATTTTATTATATCACATGGTTTGGTTTTGTATGCTCATTCACTCACACTAGAATTTTTCATTTTTTAACATCTTAGAATTATAATGATTTTCTATACATTTTTCTCATGAATAATTAGTTAAGAAATTATTCTAGTGCATGCTAGCAGGCTGCCTTTGTGCACATGAAGGTATTCACTGAATAAAGACAGGGTAAATGGGAATGCTGTAAGAGCCCCTAGGTGAAATTGTGTTCCAGTACCTGATCAGCTAGAAGGACTACCTGAACAGGGCATGAAGGGAAGTGATCCATGAATTATTATAGTGTTATTTTCTGGGACGGTACTTTTACCTTTCAAGCATCCAAGTGCCTGGTTGTGTGAAATAAGGTCCTTACAATGAAACTTGTCTATAATGGCGGATAGCTCTGTGGCTTGTGTTTACCCAGCATAGTTAGGCCTGCTTGATTATCACTTGCCTCTGACACACAACATTGTGTCAGAATAAAGATGTCCATTAGATGAACAATTCATTATTGAAAGAAAGTTCAGGATTGTATATACTGCATGGTATTGATGGTGACAACTAGTGATAAATAGTTGCCCTTTAAAATAGAACCTCCGTTCACTGATTTTACCGGTAGTAGCTAGATTTTTTTTTCAATTTTATGTATTGAATGCACATGTATGCGTTAATTATGGATATATGAATTAAACATGGATATATATTGGTATACATACAAATACATACGTACATAGGATACTTTGTTTATCCCAATCCTTAAGCAATGCAATATAACAATTATGTGATATTTATATTATGTTAGACATTGTAAGTAATCTAGAGACAACATTAATTATATAGAAGAATGTGCATAGGTCATGGGAAAATGCAATTTTACAAAAGAATTGAGCATTGGTGGATTGAGATACTCTCCTGGGTCCATGAACTAATCTCTCTTGGACACTAGGGGAAAACTGCAATAATGGAAGAGAGTAGGGATCATGTTAAATTTACAGCAAAAACCTGAATGTTCTGCAGTCTTGGTGGCAAGCACAGTAACCTACTAAGTCTTCTCATTAGCTGCTAAAACTTACATTTTTAATACTTTAACAAATGCTTAATATAATTACATCTTAAGTTAGCATGCTAATATAATAACAGGAAAGCATTATATTAAAATAATGAATGTCATGGTTGTCATTACTCGAGTAATTTTCTTATTTATTGTCATCTATATAACAATAGTGGGTTTAGTTTTAGTTAGATGAAGAATGATCAGATTTGCGGTGACAATACTACTAAAAAGTGGTGTGTTAAAATGTTATGAGTGTAGTTTAATGATTATACTAAAATGTTGTTTTCTGTATGGCAGATGGTTAGATTTTAATGTGTGCAGATCTGAGTTTAGTACAACGTCTGCCTTATCTCTATAACTTGTATTTCAGCTTTCTCTATGCTTTAGTTTTTGCATATAGGTGGTGTAATGCCTACAGTACCTATGGTGCAGTAATTCAGACTTTCAGTGAGTTAATGATCATAACATCTAACATATTACCTGAAGTTTCTAAACCCTCTGCTGAATTTCAGCTGCTTATTCCCCAATCCTTCAATGTTCTCACAACCAATTATTGTCAACCAGTTGCCCTTAGAACCTTGTAATAGTAATAAGTTTGTTTTGTTTGGTCCATTTTTTCTTTCAAGTAGCGTCAAAAATTCTAAATTTCAAAAATTCTTTTTATCTCTTTTATTTAAAAAGATTTTTTAATTCACATAATGTATCCTGATTAAGATTTCCCCTCCCTCTGCTCCTACCAGTTACTCCCTACCCGCCACTCTCTTCCCAGATCTACTCTCTTCCTCTCTATGATTACCAAATAATTAGGCTTCTAATGGATAATGGTATGATGATATAATCTGATTTAGATAAAACAGAAACTAAAACATCAGAATTGGAAAAAAAAAAACAGAAGGAAAAGAACTCAAGAGAGAGCAGAAGAAATAGATTTGTTTGCACAATCATCAATCACATTAAAAAATTAAACTGAGAGAATAATATATATGAAGGGCCTGGTGTAGACCTCTACAGGCCCAGTGATGATTCCTCATCCTCTATGAACTCATATGAGCTTTGATCATGTTGACTTAGCAGGTCTTGTTTTCTTGGTTTCCTCGATCCCCTCTGGCTATCACTCTATTGGTCTCCTCTTCCTTAGAGTTCATTGTTACTGGAGGAGATGGAATTGATGGACCATTTAGTACTGAGTGTTCCAAAGTTTTTCACTCTGTACATAATTTCTAGCTGTGAGTCTTTGTGTTTCTTCCCATCTGCTGCAAAAGGAAACTTCTCTGATGATGGTGAGCAAGTCACTGATCTCTGATTGCTTTAAAATCCTTCTTTGATCAGAATAATTTCTGACAAGAAAGGCTAAAACTATTAATAAGACTGAGAGGTCATTTATGATCTAAATCTCAATGTGTTTTCTAGTTCTTCTAGTTTCAGAGGTATTGGACTCTATCTTCAAAGGTTTTCTGATTATTGTTTTCTATTTCCAAATAATAGTCAAAATAACAAACAATGGTCAAGGTCACCCATCATTTCTTTTAGTCATTGACCATATTATATTTCCCTTTTCTCCCCTTCCCATGACTCCCATTTCTTTCCTTTCTCAGGGTAACTTTATTTTTCCTGCTTTCATGTCATATAAACACATATATCTGATTTTATGGATCCATGTAATATATATGATCCACAAATGAAAGAAAACAAGCAATATTTGTCTTTCCAAGTTCAGCTTACTTTATTTAATACACCTCTTAAAAAGAACTAAAACCAATACTCTCAAATTATTTCATAACATAGAAACTTAATGAGCATTTTTCTAATTATTTTAAAAAACCACTATTACTCTTGATATGCAAAATACACACACACAAAGACCCAAAAAAGAAATAGAACTGTAGATCAACTTCTATTATAAACGTAGATGTAAATTTATCAATATAATATTTGGAAACTTCAAGAACACATCAAAAAGAGTATCCATGATGATCAGGTTGGCTTCATCTCAAAGGTGAAGCCATGTTCAACACAGGCAAATCAATAAATATAATCCACTACATAAACAGACTGAAGACCAAAATCCCCTCCATAATTTTATTGGCTTCAGAAAAACTCTTTGACCAAATCCATTGTCCTTTCATGAAAAAAGTCCTGGAGAGACTAGGTATAAAAGAGCCATACCTCAACATAATGAAGAACTTATATCAAGCCCATAGCCAACATCAATCTAAAGAGGGAGAAACTCATAGCATTTCCATTAAAATCAAGAACAAGTCACAGATGTCTGTTCTCTCCATAATTAGTATAATACTTGAAATCTTAGACAGATAAATAGAACAGCTGAGTTCAAGGGCATACAACTAAAAAAAAGGAGACTGTTTATTTGCAGATGATATTATTTTAGAAAGAAAAGATCCTAAATATTCCACCAGGAAATTTCTATTGCTAATAATTACTTCTAGCAAAGTTGCAGGTTACTGAATTCACACACACACACACACACACACGCACACACGCACAGTACTCTTCCTATATACAGATAAATAACACACTTAGAAAGAAATTAGGGAAACAGTACCTTTCACAATATCATCATATATTTGCTGCTATTTCTTAACACTTACCATTTAATCTTCCACCTGCCTAAGATCTCTCGACTACTCAGAACATTATTATAATATGCCTGCTACATTTACATACCACCATGTGTTTTTCCATCACAAATAACCATGCTTCTCCTTATAGTTTCCTTTTATTTGCTACTTACAGTTTACGTTATTTGGTACACATCATATTTAGTATACCTTAGCTAATTAAATCTGGTATTTTAAACCATCTGATTTTCATAATTTTCTTTTTAAATAAAAACATGCAACCAGAATTGTATACCTTAAATAGATTTACATCCCCCTTTAGTAATAAAATAAGAGAATTAAGTAAATATTGCAGGTATACTAATAAGTGAGTATGAATGTTTTCTTTGTGATCACAATGTAGAAATAGCTTGTGGAAGATTTTACTTCCACAGTGTCACAATGTAGACAATGAAAAAATGATATGAGTTCTCATTTTTCAGATTTCTGCATAAAAACCTTTAAATCCATTGACAGCAGTAATATCTTTCATTTCCTCTATCGAAGAGTAAAGCACTATATTTCAGTAAACAAACCTTGGGAGAACTCATATGTCTAAATATATTTGATAGATAAATGAACATCATCAAAACTAATGCTCTGCTTAATGGATATATGACTTTTCTAGCATCCATCCATTTGTGTGTGAATGCACCAAACATGTAGGTGGTCTTCCAGTCAATTATACCTCAGCTGAGCATGACAGGAGGAGTACACAAGAAAACAGCCTCCTTGAGGAAGCAATAATGGAGAAAAACAGGACAAATGATCATGAGGTATTAAAGCATTGCCTCATAAATCTGCACCAATGCTGACAACACTTCAGCTCTGAGAATGACAAACATTTCCTCTTACTCACACTCTGCAGTGAAAGATTCCAAGCTAATGATCTCATTCTGCCAAAGCCATCATCCACCCAATGTGTGATTTCAAAAACAAATGCTTCTATATTTCATATAGTGATCTAAAAATGCAAGCATTTTTCTTAATACCATTCAATCCAGCTATTTTCATTGTACTTTATAAAATTATAAATTTAGCTAGTATGTACATAAATTACTAGCATTACACAAAATTCATATGATATTTAAGAAAGCAGGTTAATTGTGCAGTTTAGGAATGATGTCTTAATGTACCTGATGCTCAGTATTATGTTCTTAACAAATTTGCTTTTAACTAAATGCAAACAGCTAAAGGTCTGATCCTGAATCAGAGTTTGTGAACTGAGGAAAATTTGAAGCGATGGCAGTATTATTCCAGACTAAGTTAAAAATGCATCCTTTTTGTTTCCTGATTCATATTATTCTGATTAACTAGTAATCTAGCTAAATTTTATCAATATCTAAATAGTTACATAATTTTAAAAATTGGAAGTCAGGTGTTTAATGATGAGTTTTGAAAGCATTCATGGACAATCACTGAAAATTAAGCAAAGTTAAGAAATGAATTAACATTAACTGACAGGATTTAAACTTCTAATTGTTTGAAAATATTTATTCTCAAGTAATTCATTAAAATTATAAAACTTATATGTACAGAAAATAGAACACTGGTTATATAGGACATGTATAGGAATAGGAAAATACTGTGAATGGATACAGTACTTATGTTTTAGAGTGCTAGAAATATTCAATATTATGCTTTGTTGATTGCACAACTCTAATGTATTAGAATCTTAATTTTATACCAAATGAGTAAATTTTATATCAATGATGCTAGTAAAATTGTATTTTAATAAAGGAATGCTGTATTATAAAGGGAATAATGTGCCTTCAGCTTTTCCAATGTAGGCATTACTATGTAGTCTTAAGCTTGATTGGCATTGCATGCGCATTTCTATGTATTGAGAGGTTCACACAAAGGGTATCTGATGCAAAGTCTGTTCAGTACACTTAAAAAGCAACAACATGTGTGTAGTAGCATGAATCTTAATGGGTCTTACTAAAAACCCGGAGCCAGATACCATGGTAAATATTGAAAGATCAGAGAAACAAAGGAACAAGATGCAGCCACCTCTCACCTCACCAACTCCTCAGCCAAAAATACTGAGCTCCACTCACCTCCCGCCTTATATTCCTTTTCTCTGCCCAGCCATATCACTTCCTGTCTCAAACTCCCTAGTGCTGAGTTTAAAGACATGTGCCTCCTAAGTACTGGGAGCAAAGGCATGAGATCCCAAGTGCTGGAATTATATGCCACCACTATGGCTAACTAGTGGCTGGCTTTGCCCTCTGACCTTCAGGCAAGCTTTATTTGTTAGAGCATACACAAAGTATCACCACACATGTGTGTTTCTTCAAATGATAATGAAAAGATTTATAATGACATATTTAAAAACCATGCCAATATTTAGATGTTTTAAATCATCCTGTTATCTTTAAACTGTAGCCAGCATTAACATAGATTATTCATATTTACAATGAATATCATATTTTAATCAATTAAAAACATTTTTGCTACAGATTTTTATGATTTTATAAAACCCAGAATGTATAATTTAACTTAAAATATCATATCATTATATAAAGCTGTGCTGTTCTGGTTAGTTCTAACCAACTTGGAATGAGATAAAATTCATTGAGAAGAGAGTCTTAATGATGTTTAGCTACATCATGTGTCAGTCTGTGTGCATTACTAGGGGCATTATATTGGTTTTGACATATGTAGGAACACTTAGCCCACTGTAGGTAAGGCCATTCACTAGGCAAGGCATTTTGAACAGCACAAACTCAGAGAAAGCTACCTAAGTGTAAGAGAGGATGTATGCATTTATTCCTGTACCCTTGACTGTAGACACAATGCTTTAAGTTCATGCCTTGAATTCCCTAAAGTAATGGAATCTGTATCTTAGAAATAAAAGTGAAATGACCCTTTTCATTCATTTGCTGCCTTTCATATGAGTTTTTGGCACAGCTACCAAAATGAAAGTAGAACTTGAATGGAGTTGTTGCTGTAATGAACCTGACCACGTTGATTTTGGAAGAATGTGGAAGACATTTGAACTTTGGGCTGCTAAATCCACCCAGTGCTGTGGATAGAGCTTAATGGATAGGTCTTATAGGGACTGGAAAGAGGAGAATGCTGAAAGAAATGCAGACAGCTGAGGCCTGGCCCATCAAGGTTTAAAGGAGGAACAAGTACTTTATTAAGGAACTCATCCAAGGCTTGTCAGTGTGATGTTTTGGCTAAGAATGTGTGCTGTTGGCCCGGCTGAGGCTGAAGAATAAGTTATGACTGATATGAGCTATCACCACTGAGATAAACTATTCTGTGATTCATTGGGACAAGCTTTATTAAAAACAATTTTCTCTCTTTGCTGTTCTGTTGATTACTGTTGCATCCTAATATTATATCCAAATGCCATTATATATTAATTTATGAGTTATGGACACTTGTTGAATGTTATACCAATGGTAAGCAAAGACTGACATTTAAAACTAACCAGAACAATCTGGTTCTTATCCTTTTGGCACACAATCAAGTCACGACAATCACTTTCCACCCTTTGTCTGTAACTCACATATTGCTGTCAGAATACACAATACAAAATACAACCCCAAAAGCCCACAACATCTTTAAGACACTCAAAACTTTAAAAATTAAAGTCCCAGTTAAGGAGCCAGCATCTGATATAATGTTCTTTAGCCTTGCTGTTTTCATCACTAATTAATGTTATTTTTAGTAAGGTATTTGGAAGAATAAGCATGGCATCATTTTTAGTTTTATTGAAATGCAAACGGAATTAAATGTAGCTAGAGTTTTCCTGACTGGCCCACAGTCAGGACAAATCTTTGACACCCGCCAGTTCCACAGCCACTCAAACCCGACCAAGTAAACACAGAGACTTATATTGGTTACAAACTGTATGGCCATGGCAGGCTTCTTGCTAACTGTTCTTACAGCTTAAATTAATCCATTTTTATTAATCTATACCTTGCCACGTGGCTCGTGGCTTACTGGCATCTTCACATGCTGTTTCTCATCATGGCGGCTGGCAGTGTCTCTCTGACTCAGCCTTCCACTTCCCAGCTCTATTCTCCTCCTTGTCCCACCTATACTTCCTGTCTGGCCACAGGCCAATCAGTGATTTTTTCATTGACCAATCAGCAACACATTTGACATACAGACCATCCCACAGCAATTAAAGGTGTGTTTTGTTTTGTTTTTCCCAAAGACTGTGCTCATTTCGTCAAACCATCGTACTCCGTGGTCCATCCCTCCCTGTATCCTAGAGGAATTTCTCAATTAGGAATGACTCAAGTCCTCTGTTTACATTCTTACATACAATCAGCCATAAAACTTACAGACATTTCCTCCTCAGACCCTTAGGTTAATTCATTTCAGGTAGGCCTCCTTTGTCACGTTCAATCATGTAACGGCATGGAAATACCAAAATTAATTTCCCCAAACATTTCTAAAAACACCTGGAAAAAATGTGATAAAATGATACCCCACAATATAGACTCATGTTTGACTTCATGGAATAAACAGCTAACATCAAGCAAGTGTAGACCACACCCAGATTATTTACAGAACAATCAATGTGACACTGCATCTATTATCTCAAAGCTGGACATAGTTGTTACGTCTAATAGTTGTTCAATTTTCAATCTGTAATGAATATCTCTATTTGTCACTTTTAATCTGCTGTGATGAAATGTCCCTTCCACCTTACAAAATGAATATTTAGCTGTGTCATAGTCTGTTGTTGTTTACTTAATTTGCTGTAGCATTTTCTTTCTTTTTCTAAATTTTTATTTCTTGTGTATAGATATTTTGCCTGCAGGTTTGTATTTGCACCACATGAGGGCCAGAAGTGGGCAATAGAAGCTGTGAAACTGGAATTACAGACAGTTGTGGGTTGCCATGTGGGCACTGGGAATTAAACTTAGATCCTCTGAAAGAGCAGCCAATGATTTTAGCCACTGAGCCATCTTTCTAGCCCTGTAGTCTGCTCTTGAACACTCGTGCTCCAAGGAGTCAGGATGTTTGAGGATAATTTAGGGGTAAAATAAATCATAACTAAAAGCATTGAGGAAATATTGAACCCTGCCAAAAATTCTCATTGGAGAGAATTTTATAAAATTACATCTTTCTTTTCTTGTTGAACAGGTACAATTGGTTATCTTGTGAGAACAACAGTAAACATCACTTGGTACATAAAGGAAGATGGGAAGAAAAAATATAGTCAGTGAAAGTGGCAAATTATCTGGAAAATGAACTCTTATATCTGCTGCATTTACATACATATTGATCCAGAAACCTGTCAGCTGACTCCATTAATGAGGACAAGAATAACATGCAGACTTAATCAAACCCTGCTAAGGCTTTTGTTGGTGCACTGTCCCTGGGAATTAAAATTCTTAAATATAAAATTATGCTTTCTACTGTATTTCCCTCCTTCCTTGTATAATTTCTAATGTAAAATCATAATTAAATGTCATTAGATGATCCCCTAGTTTCCATTTTTCACTTCAAAACTATTGATACTTGTCATCCTTGTAACTTGAATTCAACTTTGAGACATAACTGGCATGTGGTGGAATTTAGAGTGGCATACAACATGAATGAATTGTTTCGGATGTTGGAGAAAAATCTGAGAGTTTGAATTAAAGTTCTCAGTAATGCAACAGAAGAGATCTGAGTACAATAAGCTTTTCTCTTGCTTCTCTGTTTCTGCAATTGCTATGAATTCATTTCACAGATATCCTTTATTTGAAAACACTGTATCAAAACATATTCTGTAATATGGCAATCAAAAATTTCCCCAACAATATTCCTATTAGGTAAAGTTTAAAAATATTGTATCTAGTAGCTCAAATATTATTGAAGTACCCTCACAAGTATTTAAATAATGTGCAATGGAACTGAGTGAGCCAAAGGCTGTGGTAAATATTCCCATACTGTCCACACCAACATTTCCTTTCTGACCCTAAACCTTCTACATTAAGCTCAAACAATGTTTTTTTTTTTTTTTTAACAATAACTTGTGATAATGAACCTTGTCCTATAACAATTTTTATTGTGTTGAGAATGGGAGGGAATGCAGTTTTCTTTTCATAATCTCAAAACAAAGATGATTTTCTTGAATGGGAAATGAATACTAGATAAAAATTCGATGTCAATGTGTAGGTGACAGAATTCTATTTAGCTGCTCTTTTCTGATGCTTGGTGAGTACATGGCACATGCCATGGACTTTGAGGATTTATACTTTTCTTTTTTTGTGCTGCTAGAGATTTGTCCCAGGAATTTTCACACAAGTAGCTTTATCACTGAACTATTCCATATACCAAATTTCAATTAAGTGGAAGGATCATTTCTGATTATCTATAAAAGTGAAAGATTATGACTACTTTATGAAAATTTTTATAAATATAAAATGTGTATTTGGCTAGGCAGTGGTGGCACACAGCTTTTTGCCCCAGTACTCAGGAGACAGAGTCAGGAGTATTGGTATGAGTTCAAGGCCAGCCTGATCTACAGAGTGAGTTCCAGTATAGCCAAGGCCACACAGAGAAACCCTGACTCAAAAAAAAAAAAAAAAAGATGTTTCTTTAAGCTTATGTAGTCAGGTCATGTAACATCAGTAGCCAAGGTTAGCATGTCATATATTCACTAGGATTTTATTTCTCTGAAATTTCTTAGCAAAGGAAAAATAAGTCACTAAAGAAAGCCAGGTGTTACATAATTTGTAATTATAATTCTGTTACAAATACTTGAAATTCATTTAGCGGAAACTTGTCTAGCAGCAGTTATAAAGATTTCAACAGTGTTTACAAATATCACCTGTGTTTTCCACTTAGCACTCTCTCAACTCTTTCGCTACACAAAGTTCTCAAGGTTAAAGGTGCATGGAAAATTTTGTTGTGGTCTGTTTCACATAGCCATTTCAGAAAATAAAATTCTTATTGTTTTCATAAGTGATCCATTAGGGAACAATGTGAAATCATGTGTTACTAATATATAAACAAACAGAAAAGAAAGAGCCACCCGTATGACACTGTCCTATGCAACAGCTGTGTCCCAATTAATTGAACACAAAGAATCCATTAAAACCCAATCTGTGATGGAGAACATCACTCTATATCATAATAGCTCTGAAGCCTCCTTCGATCTGAAGTTTAGCATTATGGGAAAAACAAATCATAATCTGGTAAAGTGTTCAAGGAGTGATCAAGCAAGCCAGGGTTTCAAGACTGTCTGGATGCATGGGGAAAAAATCATCATGATATTACTGTTTATAGGAACAAGGTTTCCTGGGGTTCTAAATGTGCAATGGGAATGGCCATTTGATAAAAATCTGAACATAAGAGTATCATCTTTTCTGGGTACAGTTTAACAGTTGGTCACCCCAAATTACTGTTTACCTTAGGATGTCAGGCCCAGGAGATCAAATTGATTACCCCAGTATCCATGTATTCTAGATCCCAAAGAAAGGCATTGGTTAGAAGTTGGTGGTCCCTTGTAGAAAAGCAGTATGTTTTTCTGTACCTTTTGAGTGGTTATGTCTGTTTTATTAGCTGTTCTAGTCTTTTGGACTAGGTAAATGTAGAGTCAATTGCTCCAATTTTCCCTTTGCTTTTGTACTTAGTGTGCTTTAGGATTAACAGGTCCCACCTATTTCAAGTTATTTGATACTAAATTTATAATGGCTCTTCATTGTGGGAGAATTATTCATACAGCCAGTCCACTGTGCCAGTAAAGCCACTTTAAATCAAAAGATGGAGTCAGCAATTAGCTGAGCAGGATTAGCCATAGAGTTCTTGGAGGACTTAGGAGGTCTGCTGGAAAGACAGAAAGAGAACAGAGAGGATTTCAAGGGCTGGTAGATCAGGAAAAACATGGAGAGAGGGTCAGCCAATCAACTCTCTGCTTTCCTTGGATTTATTAGGTCTTTATCTCAATTTCTAAGTCCTGAGTATTTATTATACTTGAATAATTTAGGCAATTGTTTCATCTGGAATCCAACTTAGGACTTTAGCAAAACTGCCACAAACATACCTTTCCTCCCTCCAGCAGGCTCTGTAGGCCCAGCCACCAGCCTTGCTGCATAGCATAGCCAGTGGAGTACACTCCCGATCCATGCTGCTCCCAGCAGTCAGCTTGGGTTTCTTTAACTCTAGGTTCAGCTTTCTGCTGCCAACAGCAGGCAGGGTGGTCCTATCGCAGCCATGTGGATTTCTCCTATAGGTTTCCTTATCTTAACTCTTCAGATAGCTTACCCCCTCAGCCAGGCCAGTATAGCACAGCAGCACCTGCTGCAACCTCGGCACCCACCACACTAGTCGGGCTGCCTGGGTACTCAACCCCACCCCTGTAGCACCACTGCTATAGCTAGCTACCCACCCCCACCCCTACCCTTTCACATCTCCTCCTACACTGTCAGCCTCATCAGATCTGGTAGGACACTTGGGAATTTTTAAAAAAGAAATTAGGTTTATTTTTTTAAAGGGAGGGAGAATCATTCACATGTTGAGAACAGGAAACATCATAGTGCAGGGAGTTAGGGTCATGTTTACTGCTACTTTGGATGGCTTGCAAATGAAAAACAATAAATGACAGGATAATCAACATGCTGAAGTTGACTTAATATTGGTCATCATTATGATCAGTTTGGTACTTCATATTTTATCCTTAAAAAAGTGGTTTGATAACTGTGCCAAATATGATAATTATACTGAAAAGATACAAGCCTTAAAAAGATTTACTATTGATAAGACAAAAGCCTTAGAAAGATTGTCTACTGATAAGATACAAGCCTTAGGAAAACCTACTAAAGAAAATTAAAAAAATACTCAAACACAAACAGAGAATTTAGAGAAGAACCTACCCACTATTGTATTATAAAACTGATGAGGAGTGGCCCAAGGTTATTAGAAAACCTACTTTATTTATCCAATTACCGTACAAGAATGACCACCAGATGATAGGTACACCCAATGCTATACAGAAGTAATTTGGGGTCCTGTTGAAGTGTTAAATTTGAAGAGATTTAAAGAAGCAGTCATTTCATATGGTATATATTAACCCTTTGTGAAGCAGATGCTAAATTCATGGGCAACTAGGAACATAATTATTCCACAGACTGGAAACATTTAGCTACAGCAATATTGGAAGCTGGTCCTCAGTTAAAAGGGAAAACATTGCAGAGACATGAAGCTAGGACCAGAGAATATCAAAATAGGGCTAGAGGTATTAAAATTTCCCAAGAATAGCTTGTTAGTGAGGGCAAATTTCCTGCTTTGCAAAGACGGTCTAGATTTGGTTATTACACCTGAGTGCAATGTTGTATAGCATCTTTCAATGCTTGGGACAACACTGAGGAATCAGGAAAGAGGGTTGAGTAATTTATTAGAATTATATAAGCCCAAAAGAAACCTCCACTGATTTTTTTTTACAAAGATTGACTTCTGCTGTAAGTAGAATGATATCATACCCAGAAGTTAAGCAAATGTTAATTGAATCATTGACTTCTGAGAATGCTAATTCAAAAAAAGGGTGATTATGCCTTTAAAGGCAGATCAGCACCCATAAACAAATGGATCTGAAATATATCCCATGCTTATGATGCTGCTTTGATAGAAGTAATTTCTAGAAATTTTGAGTAAAATCAAAAATTCAGGTGTTTTAATTGTAAACAAGGTCATTTGTAAAGGAATTGTAGGCAAAATGTTCCTGGAAACAATGTTTTTTCTAGGAATAATACAAACCGAATGTGTGGCAAAGGTTGACATTGGGCTAATGAATATAGACCAACAAGGGACAGCCAAAGTAATGCTTTGCCATCAGTAAGTGCACTAAGAGACCTTCTGCCAATATCAAATTTGGCTCAATCATTCCCAGTTGGCATTGGAGAAACTCATCCAAAGAACAATTAAAAGACTTAATACCCATTGTTAAAAGCCACACTGTTCCAGATATGACCAAAGATAGAATAACTGTAGATGCAATAAAAGGTTCAGGAGAGATAAGAAAACATGTATTTTAGTAAACTGCTATAAATGACCAGAGACCAAAACTAAAAAATACATGTAAATGGCATTGAAATTGAAGATTTGTTAGACACAGATGCAGATGTAACAATAATTTCAGCCAAAACTTAGCAATCAGATTGGTCTCTTAAGGAGGTAAATATTCAACTTCTTGGGATTGGACCTTTATCTCAGGTAAAACAATGTGCAACATGGGCAGTGTCTTATTTAGGGTTTACTATTACTGTGAAGAGACACCATGACCATGGCAACTCTTACAAAGAAAACATTTAATTGAGGAGGCTTGCTTACAGTTTCAAAGGTTCCGTAAATTATCATCATGGCAGGGAGTATGGTGGCATGTAGGCAGAGGTGGTTCTGGAACTGAGACTGCTACATCTTGCAGGCAATAGGAAATCAACTGGCTATCACACCAAGTGAAGCTTGAGAAAAACATCTCAAAGCCCACCCCCACAGTGACACACTTCCAACAGAAGGTGTGGCCCAGATTAAAGGTGTGTCATCTAGCCTAAAGGTATGGATTAAAGGTGTGTGCCAGCCAGCCTCCTCAAACATGACCACACTTCCTCCAACAAGGCCACATCTCCTAATAATGACACAACTATAACTATCTCATCTTTAATTCCATCAGAGACCCCAGAAGGATAAAAGATTACCTGAGCAAACAGCAAGTGTAATGCAAGCCACTTCCAAACCTATAGAAATGACAGAGACAGATGGCTGCCTGAACAGTCACACAAGGTTCCTCTCCAGTGTTGGAGCATCCATCTTCAGCTTAGAGGCCTAGAATATCTGCCAGAATTCTCTGTTAAACAGGAATTTTGAAGGAATGTCTTGCCTTGTCTTGCTAATTTCAACAGTCACTCTCCTTTGTGTCTTACATGTCTAGCTTGGATGATATACTTTCAGCAGTCAAGGCAATGACAATTTTTTACCCAAATGGCTAGCTTTGCTACAATGAAAGCCAACTCCATACAGAGATTCTTCAATGTACATCATCCTTTTATGAAATAGATTGATGCTGCCAGCAGTAGATATCTCTCACTGTCATGAAAAGCCTTAGGTTATTAAACATCTTGAATGCCCTATTCTGTAGGTATCTAAAGCATTTGAAGATCACCTATCTATCTAAAATACACATTTAACATCAAAAACATACCTAACATGACTATAAGTTTGATTATTATAGATTACCAACTACTAACCTGCATTTCTTAATTATACATTACATGCTTAAATGAGCTGCATAAGCATAATACACTAAATAAAAAAGAAACAAATTTGTATCAATATACCAAAATCCATAACATTGTAAAATATTTGAAGTTAACAGTTGTCTTTTTATCCTACATTCCTATATCCTCCCCTAATTGATGACAAACATCTATAACCCACCAAATGACCAAAACCCACCCTCCCACCTCTTGGGAATATAGGTATTGTGTTCTCTAGACTGCTTCCTGCTATCTGGAGTAGACAACATCTTTAGAGAACCTGAGAAAATAGAGGTAATTGTCAAGTCTTGGGAAAACTAGCTGTAACATTTGTGTTCCAGTGCAGAGGAATCAGTATATATGTTACCTGTATTGTAGTTTTTCTTGGTTTCTTTCTTTATGTCTGTAACCAAGACTTTCCAGAGGTCCCCCTCAATCAAACCTGATCTCTATTAACCTTAAAGGAATCCATGGCCTTTTGTTACCAAAGGAAATGAAATCTTCTCTGCCAACTGAATACATTTTCTGAATTACAGTTTAAGTTAAGACATCCCTAAAGTATCCAGGCTGGTTCAATTCAGCAGTTCCCCTCATAATTCCATGTCTCTTAGTAGCTGTCATTTGCTCATCAGCCCCTCCCCACTGCTTCCAAGGCTGAGAAAGGAATGGGCTCCAAAGAGCCACTTCATGCACCCAGGATAAGTCCTGGTCCCATTGTCAGGAGCCCCACAAACAGATCAAGCCACCCAACTGTCATCCACATTCAGAGGGCCTAGTTCCATCCCATGCAGGTTCCCCAGCTGTCAGTCCAAAGTACATGAGCTCCCACTAGCTCGGGTCAGCTGTCTCAGTTGTTTTCCCCATCATGATTTTGACACACACCCCCTTGCTCATATAATCCCTCCTCCCTGTCTTCAACTGGACTCCAGGAGCTCAGCCCAGTGCTTCGCTGTGGATTTCTGCATGTGCTTCCATCAGTTACTGGATGAAGGTTTGTGCTCATCTTTCTGAGTCTGAGTTACCTCACTCAGGATGATTTTTTCTAGTTACATCCATTTGCCTGAAAATTTCATAATGTCATTATTTTTCACTGCTGTGTAATACTCCATTGTGTAAATGTACCACATTTTCTTTATCTGTTTTTTGGTTGAGGAGCGTCTAGGTTATTTCCAGGTTCTGGCTATTACAAATAATGCTGCTATGAACATAGTTGAGCAAGTGTCCTTGTGGTATGATGGAGCATCGTTTGGGTATAAGCCCAAAAGTGATATTGCTGAGTCTTGAGGTAGATTGATTCTCAATTTTCTGAGAAACCACCATACTGATTTCCAAAGGGGCTGTACAAATTTGCACTCCCACCAGCAGTGGAGGAGTGTTCCCCTTGCTCCACATCCTCTCCAGCATACTCTGTCATCAGTGTTTTTGATCTTAGTCATTCTGACAGGTGTAAGATAGTATCTCAGAGACATTTTAATTTGCATTTCCCTGATGGTTGAGGATGTTAAGCAATCCCTTATATGTCTTTCAGCAATTTAAGATGCTTCTGTTGAGAATTCTCTGTTAAGCTCTCTAGCCTATTTTTTTAATTGGAATATTTGGTATTTTGATGTTTATTGAATTTTTACATATTTTGGCGATCAGCTCTTTGTCCGATGTAGGGTTGGTGAAGATCTTATCTCATTCTGTAGGTTGCCATTTTGACTTACAAAAGTTTGTCAGCTTCAAGAGGTCACATTTATTAATTGCTGCTTTCAGTGTCTGTGCTAATCAGTAGCCCTCCTATATACAAATAATAAATGGGCCGAGAAAGAAATAATAGAAACACCACCCTTTACAATAGCCACAAATAACATAAAATATCTTGGGGTAACTCTAACCAAACAAATAGAAGACCTATATGACAAGAACTTATGTCTTGGAAGAAAGAAATTGAAGAAGATATCAGAAAAAATGGAAAGATCTCCCATGCTCTTGGATAGGTAGGATCAATATAGTAAAAATGGCAATCTTACCAAAAGCAAGCTACAGATTCAATGCAATCCCCACCAAAATCCCAACACATGCTTCACAGACCTGGAAAGAACAATACTCAACTCTTATGGAAAAGTAAAAAACCCAGGATAGCCAAAACAATCCTGTACAATAAAGGAACTTGAGGAGGCATCACCATCCCTGACGTCAAGCTCTACTATAGAGTAACAGTAATAAAAACAGCTTACTATTGGCATAAAAACAGACATGTGGATCAATGGAATTGAATTGAAAATCCTGATGTAAGTCTACACTCCTATAAACACCTGATTTTTCACAAAGAAGCCAAAATTTTACAATGGAAAAACATGGTGCTGGTATAAGTGGATGTTGACATGTAAAGAATGCAAATAGATCCATACCTACTGTCATACATAAAATTCAACTCCAAGAGAGTCAAAGACCTCAACATAAATCCAGTTACAATGAACCTAAAAGAGAAAGTGGGAAGGAGCCTTAAATGCATTGGCATAGAATAGTAATTTCTATCCTATATTTTCAGTTACCATTGATTTTTGTCTACTAGAAGCATCAAATTAAATTCTTTTTCTTCTCTTTAAAATTCTCTTTTGTTTGTCATCAGCATATCACCTAGCTAAAGCTATTTTCCCCCACTCTACTTTACCTTCAGAAATCTAAGAATTCAAAGCTCTGCTAACTTTTTAAATTTGAAATATAAGTGTCTACTTAAGTTACAGGCTTTAATACACTAAATCTCAACAGAAAAATTTAAACATCATGATATAACCAAAAACTTACCTAGATGGGAGGAAAAAAATCTTTTTATCTTTTCTATTAGTTAATTTTCATTGAAGTCATTGGTAACAATACTTACAATGCATACATTTACATAAATATTCAATTAAAACTCCAAGAACTAAAACCCAAAATTTCGATGAAATTTTAATACCAGCTAATGGATTTTGTATCCTTGATTGATTTTGTAATTTTACAGGATTTAATTTACCTTTTGACAATTGAATAGAGTTGGATTTCACTAGTGGTCATGACCAGTATCCAATTAACTTTCTAAAGCTGCTGTAAAAAATTATTCAAGTCAGGGAGACTTGCAAGAAAACAGCAGTGTTCCTTAGCCAGTGTCACAATGTCAGCACAGGTTCCTTACTGGACATAATTTGCTCTCTTCCTCTTGCATATAGCTATAGACAACATCTGATAATCAACTCTTCTCATTTAAATCATATAATCCATTAACATAAGCATCTTCAATTTTTTTCTGTTCCATCCCCAAGTCACCTTTCTCTCACAGCCCAGTATCTTTGTATACCTTTCATAAGGATGTACATGTTGGGGTAATCTACAGGATAACCTGGCCATTCCAAGATCTTTTATTTAATTGCATCTACAAAAATAATTTTTTCTTTAAAAAGTAATAATCATATATTTCAGGAATAAAGATTGGATATTATTGTACAAAGGAGCATTTTCTACTATATACATTGTTATTATTCTTTATTGATGTGCCTATTTTACCAACAGTATGGTAACCCTCTCTAAATGAGGTTTTACTCTGGAATTGATATGTTATGTAACTATGAAGGTCAAAGTGTTCTGCTTGAAGCAAGGATGATAACTTTGAGATTTTTCGCTTTTCTCTTGTTTTTATCTGGTGCTCCTTATACACAGTTCAATTTGAAGTGTAGTATTTTTCAATATGAATTTATAAATGCTGGATTTGCAAATCCTTCATATAAACTATGTTTCTATTATGGATAAAAAGTTAAATGGTTATGTGTTCTACTTAATGTCACATAATTCTACAGGTTCATGCTATCACAGACAATTTTACATAGGTTCTGGGGATCTGAACTCAGGTCTACATATTTGTATGCACAGTTCTGTACCTACTGAGCTGAATGCTCAGACCTGAATTTGGTTTTCAAAACTCTATAGCTATCCTCAGAAGTGTAAAATGGCAAATGATATGACTGAGCATCTTTTGTGTATATGCCCAAGAGTAGTATATCAGAGTCTTGTGGTAGATTGATTCCCAATTTGCTGGGAAACCATCATATTGATTTCCAAAGTGGATATACAGGTTTGCACTCCTACCAGCAACGGATGAGGATTCCCCTTGTTCCACATCCTCTCCAGCATGAGCTGTCACTTTGTGTTTTTTTTTTTTTATCTTAGCTATTATGACAGTATAAGATGGAATCTTGGAGTCATTGTGATTTGCATTTCTCTGATAACTAAGGATGTTGAACATTTCTTCAAGTGTTTCTAGGCCATTTGATATTTTTCTGTTGAGAATTCTCTTTTTATATCTGTACCCCATTTTTTAATTGGATTATTTGGTTTGTTGATGTCTACTTCTTGAGTTTTTTTTATATAATTTAGAAATCATCCCTCTGTCAGATATGGGGTTGGTGAAGTTCTTTTCCCATTCTGCAGGCTGCTATTTTGTCCAGTTGATGGTGTCTTTTGCCTTACAGAAACTTTTCATTTTCATGAGGTCCTGCTTATTAAGTATTGAGCTTAGTGGCTGCACTATTGGTGTCCTGTTCAGGAAGTTATTTGCTGTGCCAATGTGTTCCAGGTTATTTACCACTTTCTCTTCTCTCAGGTTCAATGTATTTGGATTTATGTTGAGGTCTGATCCACTTGGAGTTGAGTTGTTTTTTTTTTTTTTTTTTTTTTTTGCAGGAGGGTACATGTATCTCTATTTGCATTCTTCTACATTCCTACATCCAGTTATGCTAGCACCATTTATTGAAGATTCTTTCTTTTTATCCATTGTATAATTTTGGCTTCTTTTTCGAAAATCAGGTGTTCTTAGGTATGTGGGTTTATGTCTGGGTCTTTGATTCTATATCACTGATCTAACTATCTGTTTTTATGCTAATATCATGTGGTTTTTAATACTATACCCCTAGAGGTTGAAGTCGGGAATGGTGTTACCTCCAGAAGTTCTTTTATTGTGCAGGACTGTTTTAGCTATCCTGGTTTTTTGTTTTTCAATATTGTTCTTTCAGGTTCTGTAAAGAAGAGTGTTGGGATTTTAATGAAGATTGCGTTGAATCTGTAGACTGCTTTTTGTAGGATGGCCATTTTCGCTACATTAATCCTACCAACCCATGAGCATGGGAGAGATTTTCATCTTCTGATAACTTCTTCAATTTCTTCAAAGATTTGAAGTTCTTGTCATATAGGTCTTTCACTTGCTTGGTTAGATTTACACCAAGATATTTTACACTATTTGAGGCTATTGTGAAGGGTGTTGATTCCTTGATTTCTTTCTCAGCTCCTTTATCATCTGTTTATGGAAGGGCTACTTAATTTTTTGAGTTAATCTTTTATCTATCCACTTAACTAAAGGTTTTATATATATATATATATATATATATATTTATATTTATCAGCTATAGGAGTTCCATGGCAGATTTTTTTGGGGTTGTTTATATATGCTAGGATATCCTCTGGAAAAAATGATAGTTTGACTCCTTTTTGATTATACTTGCTCAACTATGTTCATAACATCCTTGTTTATAATATCCAGAACCTGGAAGCAACCTAGATGTGCCTCAACTGAGAAACGGATAAAGAAAAATGTGATACATTTACACAATGATGTATTACTCAACTGTTAAAAACAAGGACATCATGAAATTTGAAGGCAAATGGAAGGAACTAGAAAATAATCATCCTGAGTGAGGTAGCCCAGACCCAGAAAGACAAACATGGTATGTATTCACACGTAAGTAGGTATTAGCTGCAAAATAAAGGATAATTATGCTACAATCCACAGACTCAAAGAGACTAGGTCACAAGGAGGGCTCAAGGGGGGAAACCCAGATCTCCCTGGGAAAGGGAAATCGAAGAGATTTCCTGGGTGGACTGCAGGCAGGTGGGGATAGGAACAGGAGTGATCAGGTTGTGGGAGGAGAGAAGGGGAGAGTACTGAAAGAGACTACTGGAAGGGGAGGGCATTTCAGGGTTAGGTAAAAACCTGGCCCAAGATAATCTCCCAGGAATCTACAAAGATGATCCTAGCTAAGACTCCTAGCAATAGCAGATATGTAGCCTGAACTGGCTATCTCCTTGCCTGAACAGTCAAGATGTCAAAAGTGGAGGGTGTGAGAAAACAACACAGCCATATAACCTTCCACCTACAGTTTGTCCTGCCTATGGGATGTGATGGAATAAGAGTCGCATAGAGATTGAGGCCAAACCAATGACCTGTCTAGCCTAAAACCCATGCCCAGAGAGTAAGCCCACCACTCCCAAGCCTGGAGCACCACCCACAGGTTGAATGATACAGCAATCTAGAATACAATCAAACATGATTGGAGGGGAAAATGTCAATGTAATGATGTCCAACAATATTACTCTATACACCTAGATTGGTGCCTAGCCCAATTGTCATCAAAGAGGTACATCCAGAAACTGATGGAAACAAATGCAGACTGACAGCCTAACATTAGGCACAGCTCAGGGAATCCTGCAGAAGAGGGGGAGAAAAAGGTTGTAGGATCCAGAAGGGTCGAGGACACCACCATAAAATCCATAACCAACCAACCTGTGCTCATAGGGGCTCACAGAAACTGAGCCAACACCCACAGAGCCTGCATGGGACTGACGTAGCAGTCCACATATATGTTATAGTTATGCAGCTTGTTCCTCTTGTAGAACTCCTAACAGTGGGAGCAGAGGCTGTCCCTGACTCTTACTAGTTTGGGGGACCCTATTCCTCACACTGGATCACCTTTCCCAGCCTTAATACATGAGACAGTGCTTAGTTTTACTACAACTTCATATGCCATGTTTTGTTGATATCTATAGAAGACTTACCCTTTTCTGAACAGAAACATAGGAGGAGTGGATTGGGGGTGGTAACAGGTGGGGGCTGATGGAAAGGGACTGAGAGGAGAGGAAGGAAAGGAAATTGAGGCACAAATATAAAATAAAAAAAATAAAATGACAAATGAGTTTGTGTGTATTTCCCATGAAATATCTATCAAATCCCAAGGAATTACATATGAAGTCTTTCTATATGTATAAACAGGGTTGAATGAATAATTCCTGACCAATTTTACTTATAAGAGAAATGATGTCACATTAGCTGTGGCCCAGTAGAGAACATTAGAAAGACTAGATTGGGGTTGCATACATGGAGGAGATACACAGTGAAGAAACCACCAGAAGTGTGTCAAGCGATCATACACAGTAAAATAAGTTTCTATACAATTTTGCCTTATCAAACTCCTCCATGGCATACAGGATTATTCTAAAAGCAAGAATTCCAGCACAAATAATATTGGAAGACCAAGCCAGTAAGCAAGTGGTCAAGACTAAGATGGCATTAAAAGGGAACTAAACAACATGAAGTTCACAAAACATTTCAGTGAAAACTTTATAAAATTATATATATATATATATGTATATATATACATATATATATATGATCTTTTTAAGTCTTAATAATCTGAAAAAGTTTCTACTTTATGACAAAGAAAACAGGGGCCCAGACAAGCTAAGCAAATTATAACTGGTACCTGATATTCAAACCCTGGTGTGATTCCAATCTATTTTCAACCCACTGCTAATAAAAACTCATGTTATATTTAATTAGCATATGAATTAATAAATCACCCTCAGGCTAGGCAATTTAAATTAATAAATGTGAGGTATTTCAGATGATACAAGTTTTAAAATGTTTGGAAGACTTACTGTTATTGTCTTATTAATTCAAATTTCTTATGACTACAAAAGTGATAAACATTTGTCATAAGGCAACTCTAATATAAAAAGTATTGGAGCAGTTTGGAGTCTACACAGAGATTTGAGACTATTCCTTTGTGAATAATATCTCAGCATATGGTGCTAATAAATATTTAGTCTTTTATTTAATCTGGTGTGGTAGACATAGTACTATATATTCACTCAAACTCTTCGTTTTCCATCTTTTTATACACTGAAGACCCCTATTTCCGGGCCACATAGCTATAAGATGGGGCCATGTGATAAACACAGGCAATAAATGACAAAAGCATGTGAGTTTGGGATGAGCCCAATCTGGGGATGAGAAGACAGGAATAACACAGGAATGCTTATCTCAGGAGAATCTGACAACGAAAAATTTAATTAGAGTCCAAGAAAAGTAGAAATTGTATTAAATAATTCAAAATCTTATTGAATAAGACAGACAAATGGATCTGAGCTGGAGAATCAGCAGAATGCCTCATGATCTAGGCTTGGGGAGAATGGGCATGATCTAGGTTCTCAGAAGGGTAAATGCCTAACTAGGATGGATGAATATGTGCAAAAGATGTTAATTGCTCTGAGTGTGGCTAAGAGGAGCATTCAGTATGAAGTTAACAAAGACTAAAGTATTCTCCAGTGTAAATATAAAATATTTCCACTTATCTATTGTTTAACTTTCTATGGCTTAAGGAAACTCAGTCAACAATGTTTTAAAAATGAAGTAGGAAATTATAGAAATAATTTAAAAATTTAAAGTAAACACAGTTCTGAGTTACATGGCAGTTTAAATATACTCTGTTTGGTTTGAGATACAGATCACCATTTTTCCAGACAAAATGCACTTACTACATGGCTGCCCTGGTTAATATAATTGTCAAGTTGATACAAACTGAAGTCCCCTGGGAAGAAGGAATGTCAACTGAGGAATTGCCTAGATGAGACTGACATGTGACCAGACCTGTGATCCAGCTTCATAATTGCTAATTGATGTAGGAAGGCCCTTCCCACCTTGGCCAGGTGAGGCAGGGTGATGAAGAAATGTACCCAAGCAGGCCGGAGGGTCAAACCAATAAGCATGCTTCTTTGTGGATTCTGGTTCAAGTTCTTGCCCTGTATACTTCTTTTGATGATAAATCATAACCTATCAGATGAAATAGACTCTTTCCTTCCTCATCTTGATTTTCATGTGTTTTATCACAGAAATAGAAGCCCAACTATAACAATGTCCTACCTTTCTATTATTCACTGAGGAGTCCTACAAGCTAGTAAGTCAACACTCATGGTTTTGCAGTATATATACTAAGATTAGCCATTTAACAATTACCCTCAATGCACAGGAGTGTTGGGTGATGATATTTAAATATGCTCAAAGGAACTACAGTGCTTCCCATAAGCAGAAAGGTAAAAGCACAGTAAGATCTATTGCAAGGGAGCATGTTCACCTGACTTTTAGCAGCATATTTTTATAATGGCTCAGTAGTACAATATGTCCACTATTAATATTTACTATAGTTAACTTATTAACTAAACTTTATTGTAAGTGGGTGTGTATGTGTGTGCATGCATTTATGTCTAGTAAAAACACAGGATGAACAGGATTTGATAAGTGCTTTTGCTCTGCATTTTGAACTTATGCACACAATGGAGTTATCCCAACATTCCTGAACTCTAAGCTTATATTCTATGTCATGATGGCCTTAAAGAGTTTCACTCTACAAGCATGGTAGATGGATAGATTGAGACCATAAATTTAATTCTTTAAAAATAATGAAGCACATGTTCTATGAAGATATAGAATGTTCTGGGTGGAGATGCAGACCATTAAAAAAGTAATCAATCCACTACCTGTATGCTTCCATTTGGCATCAAAATTTAGGAACAACTGGAAATTTTTTGTTAAGAAGTATACTTATATCTTGTTTTTAGATAATCCTCAGTACCTAGGCCATGAAGAAATAAATTATATGGAATAAAATAAGAAGCTTCAAGCCAAGGCTTCTCTTTCCCTTTTAAGTTTCCTGTCTTAGTAGCTCCATGACATTACTATATCTATTATGAATATCATAAGGTTATTCTCTGCTCTTGTACACTCAGGGAGGCAGTAAATCAGTGACTAATTGTACTTCCATTCTTCATACTAAGTGTGGCTGATGATGATTTACATTATTTAGAACTATAAAAGTGAGATTGAGCTACTGCAGTGATCATAGGAAAGGGCATAGAGAGAGATGGTTACATTCTGATGAAAGGGTGGCTTCTGCTTAGAGGCACAGTTTCTGCTCTGTGGCTGTCTTGTGTTGCTGACATTTTACCTTTGGGGTCAGAGCAATTACTGAGACTCTCTCTGGAACCAACATTTTGCCATGTTTTGTCATCTCAATATAGATATGTTTCAAATGGAGCAATGTCATCCCCATTGCAGAGAAGAATGATAAGCCTTCAGGTAAAACACCTCATTATCACACAGGTAAGCTTCTGTAACACTTTCTGCTTGAAATTGTCACTATACTTTGCAAGGTCACCCTGGGTTTTAAGAAGGCAGGACAGAAACTGTCTATCAAATTAGGAACTGGTATCTAATTTTCTTTTCACCAAGAAATATATTTCAAATTTATCAGAGGTTGTTTGAAATGATATAATTATTGACTGTCTTCAAACAGGATGATGAGGTCCACATCTTCTTTTTTTTTTTTTTTTTTTTTTGGTTTTTCGAGACAGGGTTTCTCTGTGTAGCTTTGCGCCTCTCCTGGAACTCACTTGGTAGCCCAGGCTGGCCTCGAACTCACAGAGATCCACCTGGCTCTGCCTCCCGAGTGCTGGGATTAAAGGCGTGCGCCACCACCGCCTGGCTGAGGTCCACATCTTCTATGCCTGGTGTAATTACAAGAAAGTGAATTTTATTTTAAGCCTCTTAACTTTTATGTTGTCTTGATTAAAGTTATATCACAAAACTTTTCCCACAGTACATTATGTAAGTTGTTACAGAAGGAATAAATTACAGTGAACCTTTGGAAATCAATATGGCGCTTTCTTAGAAAATTGGGAATCCATCTCCCCAAAGATCCAGCTATACCATTCTTGGGCATATACCCAAGGAATGCTCAACCACACCATAAGAGCACTTGTTCAGCTATGTTCATATCAGCATTGTTTGTAATAGCCAGAACATGGAAACAACCTAGATGCCCTTCAACTGAAGAATGGATAAACAAAATGTGGTACATATACACAATAGAATACTACTCAGCAGAGAAAAACAATGACATCGTGAGGTTTGAAGACAAATGGATGGATCTAGAAAAAATCATCCTGAGTGAGGTAACCCAGACTCAGAAAGACAAACATGGTATGTACTCACTCAGAGCAGGATACTAGATGTGGAACAAGGATGACTTGTCTGCTACTCACATCACCAGGGAGGCTACCTGGAAAACGGGACCCCAAGAAAGACACAGGGATTGCCCAATGACAGAAAAATGGAATGAGATCTACATGAACAGCCTGGACATGAGTGGGGGTAGTGAAAGGCGAGGGTCGAGGGAAAGAGAGCTTGGGGGAGCAGGAAATCCCAGCTGGATCAACAACAGAGAGGGAGAACAAGGAATAGGAGACCATGGTAAATGAAGACCACATGAGAATAGGAAGAAGCAAAGTGCTAGAGAGGCCCACAGAAATCCACAAAGATACCCACACAACAGACTGCCGGCAATGGTCGAGATACAGCCCGAACTGACCTATTCTGGTGATGGGATGACCAAACACCCTAATTGTCGTGCTAGAAACCTCATCCAACTACTGAGGGATCTGGATGCAGAGATCCATGACTAGGCCCTGGGTGGATCTCTGGGAGTCCAATTAGCGAGAATGAGGAGGGTTTATATGAGCGAGAATTGTTGAGACTAAGGTTGGATAAAGCACAGGGACAAATAGCCAAATGAATGGAAACACATGAACAATGAACCAATGGCTGAGGGATCACCAACTGGATCAGGCCCTCTGAGTGGGTGAGACAATTGATTGGCCTGATCTGTTTGGGAGGCATCCAGGCAGTTGGACCGGGTCCTGTGTTCATTGCATGAGTTGGCTGTTTGAAACCTGGGGCCTATGCAGGATTGCTTGGCTCGGCCTGGGAGGAGGGGACTGGACCTACCTGAACTGAGTCTATCAGGTTGATCTCAGTCTGTGGGGAAGACTTTGCCCTGGAGGAGATGGGAATGGGTGGGCCTGGGGGGAAGGTGAGGAGGGCCGGAGGGGGGAGAACAAGGGAATCCATGGCCGATATATAGAACTGAATTGTATTGCAAAATAAAAAAAAAAAATTACAGTGAACACTAATATAAAAAAGGCTTAAATTATATGCAGTTTCTCAGAAATCAAGTCTACAATCTTTAATTTTTGAAAATCACGAGAAAATGAAGCATACTATTTTGGCATTCAGTGCCAAAACAAACAAACAAACAAACAAACAAACAAAAACAACAAAGAAAAAAAACAGCAGAGAACAATCCTTTATCAAACTAAAGAAATCTCTATCCAGCTCAACTTTTTGCATCCTAGATCACACAACATGGAGCTGGTAGACTGAAGAGGTGGTTGCTCCTCTGGGAAAAATCTAACCAGACCCGGAAAATCTCAAGATGTGTTTCTTCCTCGACTGCATGTCATCCTGGAGGAAAGATGTAACTTATCAATAAGGAAAATCATCTTCACTGTTGAACTCTCTTTCAAGATCATCTCTACATAAGAGAGGAGGGACTACACTAGATATCAAGTTGTGAGTTTAGCATAATGGAATTGAAGGAGATATTACTGAATGTGTCACGGAGGAATAGAAAAGTGATAGGCTGATTCTCTCATGAGTATCTCTGGACTAAATTAGAACATGGATCTGGCACACTGGCCTGCCTGAGAAATAAAGGCTATTTCTCCACTCCATATCTAGTCACTGAAACTTCTACCTACAATTGTCAATACTGTAACTTCTAACCTATGTCTGCTCATTTGCATGATCTGCCTTTAATTCTTGGGGAATAGTGCCACATGTGCAAGTATGTAAGATATTCCTAGAGTCAATCTCTGGCTACTACATGTACACACAGAGATAAAGCACATAGACAATTATCACAAATCCACATAAAAAGAAAAGAAAACCATAATTTAAGTTATTAAAAAAAATACCTGGAGACCTGATTGAAAACCAGATGAAGTAATTATGAGAAATATTTTAATATACTACTGGGATTGTGTTTCAAAGGCTTCTGAAACATGTAATTTTAATTTTTGTTTTGTTTTTGTTTTTATTAAAATCTTTGTGATTAGTATTTAATTATCTCATTTTCCCCTTCCTTTCCCACCTCCAGCCCTTACTACATAACACTGCCACTCTCTTTCAAATTCATGAACTCTTTTTCTTTAATTGCTAACATATATGTATGTATATAAATATGTAAATATGACCTACTTAGTCTATATAATGTTACACACACACACACATACACACACACACACACACACACACACACACACACACACGTATGTGTGTCTGTTTCCAAGGCTGACCATTTAGTATTGGGTAAATAATTGGTGTACTCTTCCTTGGTGAAGAGTATTTGAATTGCTTTTTTTTTTTTAATTTTTTTTATTTTTATTTTGCAATACAATTCAGTTCTACATATCAGCCACGGATTCCCTTGTTCTCCCCCCTCCCGCCCCTCTCACCTTCCCCCCACCCCATCCCACCCCATTCCCACCTCCTCCAGGGCAAAGATCAACCTGGTAGACTCAGTCCAGGAAGGTCCAGTTCCCTCCTCCCAGGCCAAGCCAAGCGATCCTGCATAGGCCCCAGGTTTCAAACAGCCAACTCATGCAATGAGCACAGGACCCGGTCCCACTGCCTGGATGCCTCCCAAACAGATCAAGCCAATCAACTGTCTCACCCATTCAGAAGGCCTGATCCAGTTGGTGACCCCTCAGCCATTGGTTCATAGTTCATGTGTTTCCATTCATTTGGCTATTTGTCCCTGTGCTTTATCCAACCTTGGTCTCAACAATTCTCACTCATATAAACCCTCCTCATTCTCACTAATTGGACTCCCAGAGATCCACCCGGGGCCTAGCCACGGGGATCGCCCAATGACAGAGAAATGGAATGAGATCTACATGAACAGCCTGGACATGAGTGGGGGTAATGAAGGGCGAGGGTGGAGGGAAAGAGAGCTTGGGGGAGCGAGAGATCCCAGCTGGATCAACAACAGAGAGAGAGAACAAGGAATAGGAGACCATGGTAAATGAAGACCACATGAGAATAGGAAGAAGCAAAGTGCTAGAGAGGCCCACAGAAATCCCCAAAGATACCCCCACAACAGACTGCTGGCAATGGTCGAGATACAGCCCGAACTGACCTATTCTGGTGATGGGATGGCCAAACACCCTAATTGTCGTGCTTGAATTGCTTTTCATAGCCTCAAAGTTTTTTAATTCTTTTTTGATAAGAAATGAATTCTTAATATATCTTCTTAGGAAAATCCTTAACCTTTATAGCATTCAGTAAAGCACAATACATTTAAAACTGAGGAATAAATCCCAACAGCATCAGGTTAAGCCCAGTTGAAATCTACACCAGGAATATACTTTTTCCATGTATTATAAAACTTAAATGCAAATGTTTCAGAAAATACAATATCAGTAAAAGACCTTATGCTCTCATTAAAGAAGACCAATGCAAATCACAGGAGCCATCAAACTGGAATGAGCTCATCTTCCCATCAACAATCCTAATAACTAGACCATAACACATTTCTGTAAATTTTACCTTTCTTCTATCAACTTATATTGTTCAGGGATTTGTCTCCACCAGCCTCCCAAGGATTTTGCTGCAATAAATATTCTCACCTGTATCTTAAAATTTTTAAATGTAATAAATTGTTTTTCTTTGCTCCAAGGGCACATCTTCAACTATTATTGAACTTGAAAGCAAACAAGGAAATAAACCACAGCCTTCAAGGATTGGTCCTTTCATAGATACAGCAAAGGATGGGAATATTTTAATTGTAAGGTGACTTCAGCACTGAATTATGAACCTTCTGCCATTCTATGGCTTTTTTTTACATATTGTAAACCTATGTAATCAAGCTTTTGTTGAAATAGTCCTTTTCATCCAGTAGCAAGGTAGCCCCTTATTAAGAGAAAAGGCTTTGCTTTTATCTTAGTACCCCAGACTCTGCCTGTCTATATTTGCTGAATGAACTAATATATGGAGTCATTACCTGATAAAACAGAGATGCCTGATGACTATTACTGGTGATTTGAAAGAAAGCTAAGCTTTGGGTCTCAATGTATTCCATCTTGACGTACACACTACTGAGTTTGAATGAAAAACCGAACGACATTCACAAGGGTGTACTTACTCTTTCACTTGGTCTTTCTTTATTCCTTACAAGTTCTACATTCGAAAAAAATAAAAGATCAAAAATGTATCATTTTCCTGTCTCAATAAGGCCCTTTGAGTTATGAAGTTCATGTTTCTTAAGCTTTCAAGAAGAAAATACTTTGCAAAAGAACTGAATCATTTTTGAAACCACAGCTGAAAATTTGTTTTCGTTGTGTCTGGACAGGAGTTAGAATGTGAGGTACCTGGTACCCCTGCCAATTCTTTAGTCAAAGCACATACAACTTCCTGCTGGGCCCAACTTCAGATGGATCAGTTTTGATTAGAAGTTTCCTTTCATTTTGGTAAGATGAATGTTTAAGGATACATAAAAGTATACTTGATAGCTGAATATATCTTTTACTTAATGTGTCCTTTTTATCTTAATGGATAAGACCATGCTTCAAAATAAGTGCACTATTTTATGTTCATTCATTTTACTGCTAACTTTTGGAGGGTGAGCCAAGGTCATCTTTCTTTGTGTGACAAAGGTGTAGATGTCCTTAATATAAGTTAAATAAATCTTATTAAAAAAAAAGATAAATCTAAGGTCAGACCATTTATTTTTCTTGAGTAATATATGGGAGAAAATGTACATATTGTATATTTCTAACAGATTGCTAGAGTAGAGTAGGGTAGTTGGAAGTTGTGTGATTTATGTATGTTTTTAATGTAATAGAATTTTTTAAGTCAATTAAATCTAAACGAAGTTTTCATTTATGCCAATTTCCTTATCTATCACAGTTGATATTTGGGAGAGGGCTGAGTATTTATAATCTTCCCTCTGAAACATTGAATTCATGATTGCTTTGGTGCTCACTTTGAAAACCGACATTTATTTATTTATTTATTTATTTATGTATTTATTTATTTCCTCCCATTATTGAAAACTGAATCTTTTCTCATACAATGTATCTGGATTTCAGTTTCTCCTCCCTCTACTCCTCTCAGTTGACCCACACATCTCCTCCAGTCTGGATCCACTCTTTTTCTGTTTCTCATTATAATAGAAGAGGTTAATAAGAGACAACAACAAAATAAAATATAACAAAATATGGTGGTTTGAAAGAAAATGGTCCCCAAAAGGAATGATACTATTAGACGATATGACTTTCTTAGAGTAGGTAAGACCTTGTTGGAGAAAGTGTGTCACTGTGGAGGTGGGTGTTGAGGTCTTGTACATGCACAAGCCACATCCAGTGTCCTGCAAAATGTAGAAGTCTCAGCTCCTTCTTCAGCACCATATTTGCCTGCCACATACCATGTCCCACCATGATAATATATTAAATCTCTGAACTGTAAGCCACCCAATTAAATGTTTTTTAATAGAGTTTCTATAGTTATGATGTCTCTTCACTGCAATAAAAACCCTAACTAAGACATAAGATAAAACAAAAATCACATTGAGGTTGGACAAGGCAAACCATCATAAGAAAAAGAGCCTAAGAGAAGGACAAGAATCACAGATCTACTATTATACACTCAGGAGTCCCATAAAAACATTAAACTGAAAGCTATAATATATATACAGATTACCTGGTACAGAGCAGTGAAGGCCCTGTACTTGCAACTTGAGTTTCTGTGAGTTCATATGAGCTTTGCTCAGTTGATTTGGAGGACTTTGACTGGTGTCCTCCATCCTCTCTGGCTCTTACAGTCTTTCTGCCTCCACACCCTCTTCTGTGGGGTTCCCTAAGCTCTGAGGGGAGGAATTTGATGGAGATATCCCATTTAGAACTGAATGTTTCAATCTCTCTCTCTCTCTCTCTCTCTCTCTCTCTCTCTCTCTCTCTCTCTCTCTCTCTCTCTCTCTCTCTCCCCTCCCTCTCCTTCCCCTCCCCCTCTCTCTCTCTTCCCTCTTTCTACATAATGTCTGTCTGTGGGTTTATGTATTTGCTTCTATCTGCTGTACAAGGAAGGTTTTCTGATGATGGTTGAATAACATACTAATCTATGAGTATAGCAGAATATCATTAGGAGTCATTTTATCACTATGTTTTTTAAGATTGGGTAGTGTTTTATCCCCAGGTCTCTGTGCTATCTAGTCTGTGGTTCTTGGTCACTCACGTGTTGGGTGTGGATCCCTTCTTGTGGAATGAGCCTTAAGTAAAAGCAGTTATTGGTTGCATACTCACACAAGCTTTCTGCCCCCATTGCCCTAACATATTTTTCAGGCATGACAGCATTGTAGATCAAAGGTGTTGTGACTGGACTGGTGGTTACATTTCTCTTGTGGTAGCCTACAGAGTACCTTCCCATATCAAAGGACTAGAATATAGGTTCTAACTAGGTACCATCTCCACCTCTCTGTATTCAGTGAGTTGTATGGATTTTGTCTGCAGCCATAGGGCCTTGCTGTCAGTTTGTGGAGAGCAACATAATGTCTTAGCAATAGACTGGTTTGTTTGGGGATTTTCATGTGACCCCTTTGGCCAGTAACTCAGTTGAAGGTAACCCAATCTCTCACAATGCCGGAAGTTTTATTTGGTGACAAGAGATGGAGAGTTGGGATTCATCATCCCCATTATTTGGAGACTTCATTATGATTACCTTCACATGTTTTGCAAAGTTTCCACTGCAGTAGGTTTCCATGCCATCCCTGAAATGTCCCTCAGTTCTAGCTATCTCTCCCCACATCCCCTCCCCCTCTTGCCCAATCCTTCTGTTCCAGCCATCCCACCCACCACCCACCCACCACAGTTCACCCATTTTATTTCTCCCTGCCAGGAAGATCCATGTGTATTCCCTAGTCTTTTGCTCTATGCTTAACCATTCTGGTTACACAGATTGTAGCTTGCTTATCATTTACTTAATAGCTAATATCCATATATAAACAATTGCTCACATTTATCTTCTGGGTCTGGGTTACCTACCTCACTGTGGATGGTTTGTTTGTTTGTTTTTCTATTTCCCTGAAATTTTTATTATTTAATTTTTTAATAGCTGTAGTAAGTAGCACTCCCTTGTGTAAATGTACCACATTTTCTTTATCTATTCTTCTTTTGAGGAAAATCTAGATAATTTACAATTTCTAACTATTGTGAATAGACCAACAATGAACATATTTGAGCAAGTGTTCTTTTGGAGGATACATGTCCAATAGTAGTAGAGCTGGATCTCGAGGTACATGGATTCCCATCTTTCTAAGGAACTGCCATATTAATTTCCATAATGGCTGTACAAGTTTGCACTACCACCAGCAGTGGAGAAGTGTTTCCCTTGGCCCATATCCTTGCTAGCATGAGTTGTCCCTTGTGCCATTGATCTTAGCCATTCTGACTGGTATAAAAAAAAAAAACAAACAAAAACAAAAAAAAATCTCAAAGTAGTTTTGATTTGCATTTCTCTGATGACTAAGGATGTTGAATATTTATTTAAGTGGTTTTTCAGTCATTTGATTTTGAGTCCATTGAAAATTCTCTGTTTATATCTGTACCCCATTTTTAATTGGACTATTTGGTTATTTTTTTTTTTTTACCTAGTTTCTTTGTCTATGTATTTTGTGTCTTGACTTTAGGAAAGTTGGCTACTGGTCTAGTAAAATAAAAGTTTACTAAACATTATATAAAGCTGTGGCCAATGCAGAGCCTTAAGGATATAGGAAAACTGAAGACAGTCCTCACTCTAGAGCATCTCAGAAGCTGTTCAGGAATATAACTTTTTGCATTCTAACAAACTGAGATGGCAATAGTGATATTAAGTGCACGCTTACATGTATTGTTCTTCTACAGTTCACTTGGATGAGTGTGATAGGCAGGAAATAGTTCACAAGGAAAGACACAGTTGTGAAAAGTGTGCAAGGAAGGAACAGAGAAAGTAAAATCACTGTCAGAAGAAATGCGTCTCACAGAGATCACAAAATGAAAAAGCACCCAAGCTGCCATCTGGAGTCCATGAACATTCCAATAATGCTGGGGCAAAGGCGTTGAGCAAAGTAGGGGGAGTGAAACTGCCCACTGAATAAAAGAGAGAAACTGAAAACAAATCACATGCCAGTTTATATACCGCTATACCTTACACCATATTTGAATATTTTCTGGTAATTAAGACAATGGTGAACCCACCAACAGAAATCTTTCAGTCAGAAAGTATACTAAGAGAGTGATCAAGAGGATATGGGAAAATGTAGCAAGCATGTGTGTATGTGTGTGCTTATATGTGCATGTTTGTGTGTAAATGAAATTCAAGTATATGTGTGAGAATATATGCACGTGTACACGTGCATTAGGATGCTGTGGATTGCCCAGTGAGATGGCTCAGTGTGAAAGGGCACTTGCTGCCAAGCCTAATAGCCAAAGTTCAATCCCTTGAATCCGTATGGTGAAAGGAGAGAACTGAATTCCATGAGTTGAGCCGAACAGCCTCCCAGACACAAAGCTGTGCATGTGTACGTGCTCACACATACATGAGAGAGAGAGCGAGAGAGAGAGAGAGAGAGACAGAGACAGAGACAGAGACAGAGAGACAGAGAGACAGACAGACAGACAGAAGATAGGCATAGGAGGAAATAAAACTTTCAGGTAATTATATAAACAAGACCTATCTAATACAAGTGAACATATTAGGGACCTTTACAAAAACATGTAGCAAAGGTGGATAAAGCCACACATGTTTAAATTAGGAAGACAGTTTTATAAGCTTAAATGGATTCAATCTTACTGGAATACAATGTTTTGCCATAAATGAGTTAAGGTATTATAATTTTTGGCTTGTAAGTGCAGATGAATGCTGTTATACTTAATTCAAGGGCTAGAATCTAGTTAGGACTATGATTTAAAGAGAAAAGTGATGAACTCTTCTGTGGACATACTGGGATTGAAATCCCTATAAAACCTGAAGATGCCCACACTTTGTGATCATGCAATCCCTCTTGACAGTATAACACCATACAGGAAAAAGCAAATGTCTTATCCCAGTGCAATTAGACTTCCAGTACTTTTCACAGTCTTGACCATAGGAGCCATGAATATGTGTTTCTGCATAAATGATAAATATCGTTGTTACTGAGGATTAGGAAACACAAATTTATATATAGCATGCTATTTATTATAATGCATTTGGACACCTTGACTGTGTAAGACTTATTTTATTCAATAGTTTCACAACAGACTCTCTAGTGTGGTCATACATTTGTTATTAAGGAGAATGATAATTAAAACTAGACTGTTTACCTAGTTTATATATTTTATAAATAGGCTAGTTTAATTAAAAAATTATTTAAATAGTAATGCCCAGACCTCAATGTTCCTATAAATAATGTTTGCTTATATTATCACAATCTTGATTGGGGAAAAATTAGTATTTTGTTCCCATGTCCACAAACTTTAGTTTTCCTTTTTCAAATATTTATTAAAGATTCAATGGACACCATAATATATTTGAAAGTTACATTTGAAGAATTCTAATAAGTGCCAGTGAGATGTCACAGTGAGTAAAGGCACTTGCCACCAAGGCTGATAACCTGAGTTTGGTCCCCAACAACTATAAAGGTAGAAAGAAGAGATGAACTCCCCCTTGCTATCCTTTGATCTCCCTGAGACAGCCTGGCATGTGCTTCTATTCCACAGACAAACAAACATAAATAGATGTAATTTTTTAAACCATAAATATAATTCTGGTCAATGAAAGAAACTCTCCCAGAAATAGAAAAGCTCTGGGGATTCCATTGCATTATCTTTTCTACCTGGGAATAATAAGACCATCTGGAGAGACCCAGATTCTCAAAGGAAGAAACAGAAATATGTCTGGGAGAAACACATAATAGTCTAGTGTTTTACCTGTAATTATTTGGGGAAAATTGATGTCTGTTCCTGATGTTTCTGAGGATTCTACCAATCCAAGGGCAACCTCTCACCTTTCAGACAGGATCATACTTCAAGTCAGAAAAGATTGCTGGACACTTTGTCCCATTATTGAAAACTGATGCTCCCAAATTTCCCACTGCTGAGCTGTTCAAATCTCCCTGATTTATGTCATTCTTGAGACATTATATGAAAATAAGATTGGTTTCCTGAAATTCACAATTCCTAAACTCCATTTAACTTTTCTTCGTTGTCCTTTATGTTAAATTATGTAGAAATTGGTGTATTGTTGATAATTAAATACCCTGATCCACAAAGACCGATATCAGAAGCTGTTAGGGATAAGTTTAAGGTATTTGAAATTTGATATCAAGGTATCAAATAGACTGAATAATGCAGTTGAAGAATCCACTAATTTTCTAGATGAGACCAAGTTACAGAGTTATGTGGTGATATTGTGTCCCCAATATATTGTGCACCCTAATAAACTTATCTTGGATCAGAGAACAGAACAGCCACTAGGCAGACATAGAGGCCAGAAAATGGTGGCACACACACCTTTAATCCTATCACTTGGGAGGCAGAGATCCAAATGGGTTCAAGGCCACATTGGAAACCACCAGGCATGGTGACACACACCTTTAATCTCAGGATATAATGGCAGGAAGCAGAAAGGTATATAAGGCATGAGAACCAAGAACTAGGCTTTTTAAGCTTTTAGGCTTTTAGCAGCAGTTCAGCTGAGATCCATTCAGATGAGAACACAGAGGCTTCCAGTTTGAGGAAACAAGATCAGCTGAGGAATTGGTGAGGTAAGGTTGGATGTGGCTTGTTCTGTTTCTCTAATCATTCAGCGTTCACCCCAATACCTGGCTCCGGGTTTGTTTTTATTAATAAGACCTTTTAAGATTCGTGTTACAGAGTTACTGTATGTATTTGTGTACTAATCTTGAAACTAGTCACTCTCTGTAATCCACTCCTTGATAACTTTGTAAGATTCAGTAGCTTGAGATAGACAAATAAATACAAATATATAAGAGATGAAACATTCTTTGAAAAAAAACTCATCAATAAGATAAAGAAGATCTCAAGTGTGTTTAGAGGTTCAGAAGTAACAGTGAACAACTGTTTGAACTTCTTGCCTCACTTAGAGACGTTTTTGTGACTACAGCAAGGAAATCTCATCACATAAAGCTACAGTTGCTAAACACCATATGGAAAGGCTGCTTATAAGGATTGCTGCTTTCATTGACAAGGGGTTCCTGGGTAAAATATATTATGGAACAGTACTAAGAACTTCTGGAGACCCCCAGATTCTCAAAGCTCTATTCCAGAAAGTAATGTGCTTCCCTTAGAGAAGAAAGAGAGCCCCTATGCTTTATCCTCATGCTACTGTTCACAAGGTGACACTCATGCAAATTGAAGGGAATCTTGACTAGGGAAAATGGCTTTGACAGTGTGACTGTGTTCAGAAAGCCATGCAGACACTTCGAAGAATGAATTCTGTCTTGTTACTGTTGATAGTGATGGTAGACTGATCCCTGGTCTAGCAGGTGATTGTGCACTCTCAGATGGCAATATGAAGCACACCTCTTCTCGTTCATCTGACTGAGAAGGGAAACACAGCCCCTTTGCAGAATCAGGTATGCACGGCACATGTGAAGGACGCTGAGCAATGACACAGGAAGTATACCTATCATGTCAGCTGTATACTATTTCTTGCATGCTACCCATGCATTCTACATACATGCTACCAACCATGGAAATCAAGGGACTGTCTCAGATCAATTAACAAAGAAATAGAAAAGCTCTTGTCCAAATTACCAATGGCTTAAAATATGCAGAGCACAGCAATAAGAGGGCAACTGGAATATTATAGCCTCATTAATAGCAAGTCCCTAAGGGTAAAAAAAATATCTCTGATTAGGCAAAAATTCCAACCATTACATTTTCTTTTCTATTCTGCTTAAAAGGAATGGTGGCCCCAGGTCAGGATTTACACTAATTCATAAGTTGTGACTAATGGACTATAAAATTAGTTTCTTGGAAAGCTTCAGATTGGCAGACAGGACAAGACTTTTAGTCTTTCCTCTTTGTTTCCATCACACATGATTTTGGGTAGTGATTTTGTTTAACTCTGAGCCTTCATAAATCCATGATGCCCTGAAGACACCACATGTAAAGAAGCCTCATGTCACTGGCCTTTGTAGCCTTTAGTTGCACATTGATTCAGACCACTTCTTTTTAACAACTAGTATGAAGTTTTTCAACAAAAAACTGAGTCCTTTTTATGAACAAGAATCCTTTGGAAATTGAATATATACATAGGGGGAAATTATGGGTGTATATATCAGTGAAAGGACATAAAATAAATGATAAGAATAAATTGTGGACAATTATTTGCTTAGCCTCAATTATCTTGCGATTACAGCTGTTCCACATTATTCTGACAAAGTCACCAATGATAGAATTCTAGCTCCAGTGTAAAGCTTGGGAAGGTGACTCAGGATGGGTCAGTTTCTTTCTAAGGCCTGTCACGGAAAGACTGAGAAACATAAGGCTTTTAATCATTATTTAAAAACCCAGCTCTACAAACAATGTTCAAAACTTTTTATAATTATCATAGTTTCTGAAGTTAATGTAGGTAATTTCTGATTTAATGAGGTTACATATGAAATTTAGAAAGCAGCATTCATCAACATTTAAAAATAAAAAATATTTAATAAATTAATTTATCTTAAAATATTGTTTTCTAGTAAGACATCAAATCCATTTAAACTTAGCAGAAATACTTTCCTAGCAACAATTTATTTATTTTAGTTCCCCTTGCTATTTGTTTTGGTCTAAGTCATTAACTTCTTCCACTTATATTAGCTTGTATGACTAACAACCTAGATTTTATGACTTTTTAAAACTATCGTTTTCCCTCTCTTCAACTGGACTCCCAGAGATCAGCCTGGTGCTTGGTTGTGGAACTTGGCATCTGCTTCCGTCAGTTACTGGATGAAGGCTCTATGATGACAGTTAGGGTATTCACCAATCTGATTACCAGGCACCCTCACCACTATTACTAGTAGTCTAATTTGGTGTCATCCTTGTAGATTCCTGGGAATTTCCCTAGCACCAGGTCTCTGCCCAACCCTATAATGTCTCCCTCTATCAAGATATCTCTTCATTGCTCTCCCACTCCATCCCTTTTCCAGTTAGACCATCCCATTCCCTCATGTTCTTAGCCCCCATCCCCTCCCCTCTATTGACCCACCCTCATCCCCAGTTTACTCATGGAGTTCCCCTCTGTTTCCCCATACCAAGGTGATCCATAGGTCCCTCTTAGGGTTCTCCTTGTTTCCTAGCTTCTCTGGAGCTGTGGGTTGTAGTCTGATTATCCTTTGCTTTACATTTAGTATCCACTTCTGTGTGAGTACATACCATGTTTTGAAGATGAATATTACACAGAGAATCTGGATTGTGTTGTCTTTGGGATTTTTAACTGCAAAAAAGCATTTGATTGTAAAAGCTGTTGAGTTATGCCAAAATGTATATTTTAAAGGTACCTTGACTTCAAAATTTGGATATAAGGATATGTTGCTTTGGAAAGGAGACTCTGCTTTTGTTCCCACAGAAAGCCAGAGGCTATGGATTTGTTCCAGATTAAGGTACATCAGGTTTGACCAGCCAAGACCCCCTGAAAGGTCTCCGATGACACCATGGCCCAGATGATCCAACATCCAGAATGGTTTCAAGGCTTCTGGCTCAGACGATACAGCCTCACGGATCCATTATCCTAAAATTTTCTTTGTGTCCCCATAAGATACAGTGCCCCCCTCCAGAAGGAAGTAGTAAGAGAAGCTGGGAGGTGGAAGGCTGAGTCAGAGAGACACTTCGAGCCCCCACGATGAGAAACAGCATGTGAAGATGCCGGTAAGTCACAAGCCACGTGGCAAGGTATAGATTTATAGAAATGGATTCCGTGGCAAGGTATAGATTTATAGAAATGGATTAATTTAACCTATAAGAACAGTTAGCAAGAAGCCTGCCATGGCCATACAGTTTGTAACTAATATAAGTCTCTGTGATTACTTAGTCGGGTCTGAGTGGCTGTGGGACTGGCAGGTGAGAGAGATTTGTCCTGACTGTGGGCCAGGCAGGAAAACATTAGCTACAACGTTTGTCTTTCTGAGTCTAGGTTACCTCACTCAGGATGATATATGAGAAAGGGGAGGGGGTCAAGATCATGATGGGGAAATCTACAGAGACAACTGAACCAAGCTCATAGGAACTCATGCAGTTTAGAAGGACAGCTTTAGAACCTGCACTGGACTGGACTAGACCCTCCACATAGGGGAGACAGTTGTGTAGCTGGGTCTGTTTGAGGGGCCCCTTGTAGTGGGATCAGGATCTATCCCTGGTGCATGAACTGGCTTTCTGGATCCCATTACCTATGGTCATATACCTTTCTCACCTTTGATGCATGGGGAGGGGCTTGGTCTTGCCTCAACTGAATGTACCAGGCTTAGCTGTCCTGCAAGGGAAAAGGATCTGTGGTTGGTATATAAAATGAATAAAAAATGTTTTAAAAAATTTATCTTTTTGAGCAGACTGTAGTAATCTTCTTTAACCTTCTGAATAAATAGGAGGAGTTAGGTTTTCAATGTGTCAACATAAAGACAACTTGGGTATTTTCTCATGAAAATTCATTAAAAATGCATATTTCTAAATAAATAAGGTGATTATGAAAAAGGAAGATGCTAATAATCATTCTAATTGTGTTATAAAAAGTGGAATATTTAGGTGTATTTACGTTTTGCATAAAGGCAGAATTTAACGTGTTCCAAAGAAGTCAAATCCTCCCATTCAGTTTGAGTCCTCACAATGCAGAAGCTCTCATTTCATTAGGAGCCAAGATCTTCTGTGCCCAGTGCTTATTATTTGAGAAATTCAGCTTGACAATTAACTTAGCCCTCTGTGTTTACCATAAGGCACTTTAAGCATCCATTACCAATTACTAAAATTTTACTGAGATAGTAGAAGTATATGTTGAGGAATGAAATGTTAAAAAAAATTAACCAACATTTCCATTATCAGTTCTATCAGGATAGTGCACAATCCAATTTCCTCATCTATCCCCAGATACCTGAAACTAATTTATCTAGAAGTCAAGTTCTTTAGTTTAGAATGAACTGAAGTGGCAAAGTGACTCACCTTACCCCCAAAATATCCACCTATAAATGGACTCTAGTTCTCAAAAATTATAGCCTCTGGCTTAACCTGGAATCTACGTCAATACATACAGCAAGTTTTCTGACAAACATTAACTGGACAATATAGAAAAAGGCCTGCCAGTACTGATGCTCTCCAAATAGCCAACTCACTTAACTGTTACCATGGTGACATGAAGAAAATGTAAGAGATACTTACACTTGTGATACCCATTCTACTTTTTCTATTAATCCTGGAAATTTATTTAATTGGAAACATTAAAACATACTAAATCAAAGAGATATGAATCACTACATTAAAATATATTCTAATCTGCACTTGAAACATCAAATGTATGTAGTATTACCTGTACTCTTAAAATAACTGAATTAAATCAATTCTGAAAAGTAGAGAATTGAATACATTATAACACATAAAATGACTAATTTGAGTGTATATGAGATTGATAATCATAAAATAAAATACAAATATTAATAATTAATATTTTTACATTTGTCCTAGAAATTATTAGAAGGTAAAGGTGTAATGGTGATAAAGTCAAAAGGTTTATTCTTTGAGCCTAAAGTAATTAAATTAAAAATAGCTTAAAATAATCTTTATTCATAAAGAAGTGATGATAATTGCATATGATTAGTTATCATAAAATATTAGATTTTAATATAAGAAAATCTGCCTCACAGGTTTATAATCACATTGTTTCATAAGCTTAGTGTTTTTATAAATTGGCCCAAAGAAAATAAAACTTAAAATACCTTTGAAATTTGATCTTTAACATGATTATACAACACAGGTTTTTATGACATCGGTATTGCAAAATTTGATAGTTATGTTGGCAACTAACTTCAGTTTCTTTGGCCTCACCTCTCAATAAATGTTCTTTGTTACTAAGAATTGACTATCCACAATTGCATTTTGTCTTAATCAGTATATAAGACAAAAGCTGCTTCTTTAATGGATTCTTTCCTGTTCTACCTTTATACAGTGAGATGCTTGTTTTCTTGCACTTATTCTCTCCCAAGCATCTTCACTGTGAGTTATGAAACCCATCTTCCATGACTAACCTCTGCTACATGCTGACTTTTTCCTTTAACTGGTGGCTTGGTGGAAAAACATTTTTGTGTAGAATATTCAAGAGAATTCCATCCTTTCAATACATGGAACCATGATTGGAGTCTCTAGCAGGATTCGTAATTTGTGGTTCCTCACTCTCCTTTCGAATAACTGAAAAATGCTCATGTCAAAATCAGCCCAATGTTCTTTGGAATAATACAGTTAGCTCTATTGCTATAGGATGTTCTATATGCCGTGAATGTGTTGCTTTGATTTGGTTGATAAACAAAACACTGAATGCCCAGTAGCCAGGCAGGAAGTTTAGGCTGGATAAGCAGAGAGGAGAATTCTGGGAAAAAAAGGTTGAGTCAGGAGATGCCAGCCTGCCAACCAGGGAACAGCATGTAACGGCACACAGGTGAAAACACAGAACACATGGAGACACATAGATTAACAGAAATGGGCTGAGTTTAAGTGTAAGAGCTGGTCAGTGGTAGGCCTGAGCTAATGGCCCAACAGTTTAATTAATATAAGCTTCTGAATGATTATTTTATAAGTGGCTGTGGGGTCCGTGGGGCTGGGCAGGACCAGAGAAAACTTCAGCTACACTCTATAATCAGCTATGTCTTTTCACACTTTCACACTTCTTGTCATTTTTATCTCTGATTACTTCTTTTATTTTCTTGTCTTACTCTCAAACTCTTTATCATCCATATGAAAACTGCACATCATACCATATTCTTGGACCTATACTCTCCAATGACTAACTTGTTTGCTTGAGATAACCATCTCTGGCCACATTCAGAACTTGATCATTACTCAAGATGCTCAAACCCTTAAAAATAATAACAATATCACATCTGTTTCTTTTCTGAATTTATTCTCTCTTCTACCTGTAATTCAGATCAGTATTATGTCAGCTGGATGAGAAAAGCAATCCTATACTATAAATATAGATATTTAACCAGTACTATTATTTAAATCTGTGACATGGCTTTCACATTGAACTGCTGTGGGATGGTCTGTATGTCAAATGTGTTGCTGATTGGTCAATAAATAAATCACTGATTGGCCAGTGGCCAGGCAGGAAGTATAGGTGGGACTAACAGAGAGGAGAATTGAGAGAACAGGAAGCTGGGTGAGGGAGACACTGCCAGCTGCCACCATGACAAACAGCATGTGAAGATGCCGGTAAGCCACGAGCCATGTGGCAAGGTATAGATTTATAGAAATGGATTAATTTAAGCTGTAAGAACAGTTAGCAAGAAGTCTGCCACGGCCATACAGTTTGTAACCAATATAAGTCTCTGTGTTTACTTGGTCGGGTCTGAGTGGCTGTGGGACTGGCGGGTGAGAGAGATTTGTTCTGATTGTGGGCCAGGCAGGAAAACTCTAGCTACATTAAACTGTGTGTAATTTCATATAAACAAACTTACAGGGAATAATAAGTGAGATGTGTGGTGATTTGCCAATGACCAGTGCCTGCCATACTCAGTGTTTTTTTTATTGTTTTTGTTTTGTTTTATTTAAGAGGGATATAATTACTTACTGTTGTGTACTTTAAACCAAGGAAATTGAATGATCTTGCCACTTTGTATTGCAATCCAATTAGCTGCTCAACTGTGCAGTTTTTGGTCACTGGAAGCTCTTAGTCTGTGCTCTGCTCTTTCATTGACACCTCCTGATTCAGTCATTTTTTTTTTTTTTAGTTCAGACTTCCATAGTGTTTGACACTACTAGACAAAGCAGATCAATACTTCTATTTTTCTTGACTCAGGCCAACTATGTATAATTTCCCTAAATCTTCATTTCTCCATTGAAATTCTTTGTTAAATTTAAATATGTAAAGAACATATCAATTAATTATGTATGTATTTATTACTTCATTTTTTGATTTACACTTATCTTTTTATTTTCAGTGTTACACCATCCTCCTAGTAAATTTTAAAGTCACTCTAGTCTTTCCAACTTTCTTATTTTCTACCCTGAGCATGACTGAATTTATTTCCTTGTATCTTTGTTGAAATCTCAATTTTAGAACGAGCTTGTTCTCTATTAATATTTGGGTAGATTATCTTTATTTTTGTCTGATTTTTGTTTTTGAGATGGAGTCTTGGTAGTAGCCATGGTATCCTTGATCTTGTTATCCTTACCTTTATCCAGCTTCTTGAATACCAGGACTACAGGAACATATCACATGAACAGTTCTCTACCCATTGCATTCTCCTGGTTAATATATGACACATGTCCTGTCCAGACATGAGGTACTGGGCAAGTAGAGTCTACCCCAAGAAGGAAAACATTAGAAATCAATATGTAAACCAAATGCCATGTGATTTTAATGACTTCAAAAATCTCTGTGAAAATTAAGACAAACAAATCCATAATTATCAGAACCAACTAGGAATATTGAAATTAAAGGTAGCAATTTTTCTTAATGCAGAGTAGTGGGAAATTTCTAGCAGTTAATTGTTGTTTTATGAAGAACACAGTCTGTCTGCTCACTACTTAGTCCAAAATGTTATAGGTATAAATATAGATGTGAGATTACTGACATAGAAAGAAATTTAGTTTGAAATCAACTGAAAGTCTGACTCTTCTAATGAGACTAATTTGTCCAGTTCAATAGTGAAGTAAAGACAAAGGAGAGTATGGAAACTCAGTTCTTAATTATTAGTTTAATGTGTGTCACAAAATGCTTGTTATTATTCCAGCAAACACTTCTGTAATAGGATTTTTAATAAGTGAGTTGCTAGTTGTATCTTTCTGGCCTTTGGAATGAAGAGATAAGATATAAAGTTATGGAGTTTTGGCTGTTTATTTCTGGTTTTCTTTATGGAGATAGTCTCACTGTGTAGAATGCACTGTGTAAACAAAATTATCCTCAAACTCACGAAGACCTATCTGTCTGCTTCCCAAGTACAGACATTAAAGTCATGTACCACAATGGCTAACAATGAATTACTATTTTTATCAAAGCTATCACTATAGGTTTCTATTTATTTATTTGTTTTCATGTTGTACTGTTTTTGCTTTTGAGACAGTATCTCTCACTATAGCTCAGGCTGAACTGGAACTTACTATGTAGTTGAAGACAGCCTGGACTGAGGGTAGTCCTCCTTTCTTGACCTCTCAAGGGCTGGAATAACAGGATTGTGTCACTACAGCCAGCTTAATATAGCTTTTTGTTTTTTTAAAGCTTCTTTTAGTTATTTGGTAGCTTAATACATGAATAATAATGTATTCATTAATACATGAATATAGCATAATGGGTAAAAATGTTGAACAATGTGTCCACATAATATATATATTCAATAACATGTGATTTTTTCGTGTTCTTAATATTGTTAAAGATTGCTACCAGAAAACATTTTTTATAATATGAATGAACCAACACAAAAAGATATTCCATAAATATAATATTTTTATTTATTTTTTATAAATTAATCTTAGAAATTACATTCACTGTGTAATATATTATGTACTCCTTACCTTTTATAAGATCAATATTTTTACATCAACTTTTTCTTTTTGAATGTAGTACATTTCTTTAAGCATCTTAACCAAGGGCATATCAGTCATAAGAAGACAGACATTGTACTTAATAGTACTTGAAATGGATTGCAAGTTCAAATTGATTTTTCTCACATTAGTTTTTTTAAATGGCTTTTCTAAAGTACGTATATAATGGCATGTCTGCTCCTTGCCAAACTACCACACAGAAAAAGAAATGATAGGAGACATTGGAAAGTAAAGACCATATTTATCCCCTTTTATATCCTTTGGGACATTTTTGTTTAAAAATGCTAATGTATTTCATGAGTTTTGATTTATAGATATTCCTTTAAGATGTCAGCTCTTGATAAAATAATTGTATGTTCCTCCACTCTTAAAGAGCATGAAGGATGTAGGTAATAGCTTAAGAGTACTAACAATGAAATGAATAGGAATCAAGCTTGTTAGTAGAGTTGGATTGGAAACAGAACAGAGAAAAGACTTGAATTTGAATAACGTGTTAGCTAACAGCAAAAAAAAAAAAAAAAAAAAGACATCAACTTAAACTAGAAGGGAACAAATACCTAAAGTCGCATCATCCAGGCAGAATCACAGACTAGACATAGGACCCCACTGACAATGACTGCAAGTGGTCTTGTGAAGTATCTACTGCAGAATGTGCTGGCCTGGTGCACTTACTCCCCCCAATTTAAGTTATCCCTCAGAAGAGGAAAAAACAGCTTGAAAACATGGACATAAACCAAAACACAAAAGAGTGACTGAAAATAAAATCTTTGAAAATGTTAATAATGACTATTTAGAAGTCATACATACCCTTGGAATTTATTGTAATAAAACCAGAGTCAACAACAAAAAAGAAGCTTAAAATGAAATAAGCAAAATTTTAAAAATGGAAATTATCTGGAAATTGAAAGGAGATTCTGAAGCAACATACCTTATCATATCTTATAAATTATTTTTGTATTTGTTAAATTATTTCCCATTTGGAAAAAATAGTAGAAACTATGTGTTATTATTTCATTTTTGAAAGTAGAATTTAAACAAATAACTGAAAATATCAAGAGGTGATATAAGTGTTGGAAAGACGTCTCAGCAGTTAAAGCACTTGATAATTTCCAGAGGACTTAAGTTCATTTCCCAGTACCCATGTTAGGGAGCTCACAACTGCCTATAATGTCAGCACCAGGATGTCAGATGTTCTTTCCTAGATTCCAAGGGTACCTCATACATGTTGCACACACACACATACACACACACACACACACACACACACACACACACACACACACATGCACACACACTGTCAATTATAAAAAATTGAAATGAATATCAATAAAATCTTAAAACCGTACTGGAAAAATTATGAGACTAATGTAGTGCACTAGTGGAAGAACTTCAAGTGATTTGACTATGCTCAAGTAATGAATGAAAATTCTCACAGAATCAATTATATAATATAATATGGAAAATATTATTTGGGAAAGAATAATACTAAAAAAAGATAAAAGACTAATCCTAACTCATATTTGCTCTCAGCTTCATATTAATAATTATAATAAAAAATGTTCCTAGGTGCTCCCAAGTCCTCTTCAGTCTGATCTTGGTTCCTTGTTAATATTTTAAGGCATTATTCTTAATGTCTTCATAATTAAATGATAAAGACAAACATTTGTCTGATAAAGTACATTTACCAAAAGCACAATTCACCAAATTTAGTTAATGAGAGGTGTAGGCAGAGTTTTCCTATACCACAGCTGCTGTCAAATAAACGCATAGAGGCTTATATTAATTACAAATGCTCACTCAATAGCTCAGACTTATTATTAGCTAACAATTACATTTAAATTAAATAATATTTCTTATGTATGCTTTGCCATATAGCTCATAGCTTGTTACCTCATTTCTACATGTCATGGGTTCTCAGCATCTGGATGGCATCTCCTCTAACTTTGCTCTTCTTTATCCCATCATTCTCAGTTTGGCTTTCCTGCCTAACTTTATCTTGTTCAGCTATTGGCCTGTCAGGTTGCTTAATAAACCAATCATAGTGACATATATTCACACAGTGTACAGGATTATTCCACAGCATTTTCCCTTTTTTGTCTAATTAAAAAGGAAGGTTTTTAATTTTAGCATAGTAAAATTATATACAACAAAAACATTTATCAATAAGAATTACAGTTACAAAATCCAGTCTATTTGTATTTGGCAAAATTAGAGAAAATACTCTATTATCTATTGTAGCTGATATATTCCTGTGTCCATCTGGCTCCTTCAGCCGCTCAGACCCAGGTAAACACACAAAGACTTATGTTACTTGTGAACTGTATGGCCATGGCAGGCTTCTTGTTATCTAGTTTTTATATCTTAAATTAACCCATTTCTATTAATCTGTAAGTTACCACATGGCTTGTGGCTTACTGGTACATTTACATTTACATCTTGCTTCTCACGGCAGCGGTGGCTGGCAGCATCTCTTGACTCAGCATTCTACTTCCCAGCATCCTCCTCTCGACTTATTCCACCTATACTATACTTTCTTCCTGGCTACTGGCCAAGAAAATATAGTATACATGGGATAAGCAGAGAGGAGAATGCTGGGAAGTGGAAGGCTGAGTCAGGAGATGCTGCTAGCCACCGCTGCCAGGAGAAGCAAGATGTAAGTATACCGGTAAGCCATGAGCCACATGGCAAGGTATAGATTTATAGAAAAGGGCTAATTTAAGATATAAGAACTAGATAGCAAGAAGCCTGCCATGGCTATACAGTTTATAAGTAATATAAGTCTCTGTTTGTTTACTTGGGTCTGAGGTGCTGCATAAGTCAGGTGGACACAGGAAAACTCCAGTTACAATCTATTTTATCTTGGTGAGTCTAAAGTTTTGTAACTAATTTACTTTCTATCATAACTAAGGAAAACTCTATGTTTAACTCTTTAGTCTTTACCTCCATCAAAGATCCAGAAGGATGAAATGTTACCTAAGGACAAGGACATCAGGCTTCCTGGACAGTCACCCAAAGTTTCTCTATAATGTTGGGGCATCCAACTCTGGCCTAAAGGCCTAGCATATCTGACAGATTTTTATGTGAAGCAGGGTATTTTGAAGGACTGTCCTACCTTGTTTTGGCAAAGTTTGGCAGTCACTTTCCTTGTGTCCTGCTGGTCTAGTTTGGACAGTATATTGTCAGCAATTGAGGCAAGGGCAGTTTCTTTGCCTACATGGACAGCTTTTGGAACAAAGAAAACAAACCCCACATACAGTTTCTTTGATACTTATCATCTTCTCTGGCATAAATTGGTGCTGCCAGAAGCAGACATGTCTCACTGTCATGAAAAGCCTTATATTATTAAAACATTTTAAAGGTTATATTATTTAGGTCTTTGAAGTGTTTGAAGACCATCTTCCTATCTAAATATATCTGTTTAACCTTAAAAACATATTTAATATGACTATAGATTTTATTATTATGAATGACAAACTACAAGTCTGTATTTCTAAATTATATGCATTATGTCTTAAATGAGTTGCATAAGCACAACACCTCAAACAAGAGTAGAAACATACATACAGTATAAAAGAAGTAAGTTTAAACTTGTATCAATTAACTAAAATCCATACCAATGTAAAATATTTTCAGATTAATAGTTGTTTTTTGGATTAAAGTAGATTCAATAATCTACCCTTTTATCTCATCATTTCTATATCATATCCACTTCTATCCTTTAGAAATAGATCTTTGAATTTAACTCTTCTGTGTAGCCTTTTTTCTGACTATGATCAATAACAACTTGTAACCAACCCCCTCATAAATGGTATTAGATATCCATAACCAATTTTTTGGCAATGTGGGGCACAGTTCTCTAGACCACTTCCTGTTGACTGGTGATCTTTGGAAGAACCTTGAGAAAATTTAGAATTATGGTCAAGTCCTGACTAGAGTATTCTATGTCATCTCAACCAGCAGCCTTTCAGCTATTCTGGTTGTAGAATTCTGAGGATACTTTAACACAGGCATTTTGAAATGCTGCATCACCTGGGCCATATGTTTTCATTGGTTTTTTTTGGTCCCCTTTCTCTGAAAAGACAAACTTTTAAGAGTAACATACATATCTACATTAATACAAATATATACTGTACATTATACACACGTCAGCCAAGGATGATTTTTTTTTTTTTTTTTATGTTTGAGCAGGTCTTGTAGTGCTTCTAGGTTTATTTCTTTGTTTGTAGCCGGGATTTCAGGGAGTCTTCCTCAATTAAACTTAATTTTCCTTAACCTGGAATTAATCCATTGCCTCTCATTACCCATGGAAATAAAAACATAACCTCTCCCCCAAATAACACACCTTTTGACTTAAATTTTGAAGTCAAGTTATTTTTACAATATGTAGGTTGGTATAATCTATCAGTTTTCATAATCCAGTGTCTCTTAGCAGCTAAAAAATTAAAGACAACACAATAACATATAGGAGCCAGACTCTGTGTGTTTCCCATCTTTATGTGGCATGTTTCTTTTATATTATTTTACACACTTTTTAAGAACTTTATATTATTATTTTAAAACTATATATTTCTTTTTTATGACTTCTACACCTTCTCTTTTCTCTCCCAAGTCTATGTATATTTTTAAACTTACTGTAAGCCATTTAGAGTTTTTTCTGTCTGAATATTTCTTTATTGCATATATATAATCTTATTTTGACCCTATGAGCCTTTAAACTGGTAGGTGATATGACTAGGGCCAAAGTCTTTGTTTTGGAGACTAGCTCCATGCCTCTTGGTTTCCTAAGAGCCTAGCTTCATGATGGAGGTACCAGCAAGTGTCACATTTATCTCCCCAACTTTGGGAAGTTGTTGAGTCCATGCTGCTACCAAGTAGCACACTGTCTGCTGGTCATAAACCCCATTTAAGTGTTCAGTAGCAGCACTTTCTGAAAGATCTGTCTATACCCCTAGCACAAACCTGGAACCTGGTCTTGAAGGAGCCATGCCTCTGTTTGCCATTAACAAACAGAGCCAGCCCATCCAAAAAATGTAGCTACCAAGAAGTCATGCTTGACTTCATTCTTGTGTGTCTACAATCCTTTGTTTAATGCTTTGTCAGGTTTTATGTGGAACTTTCAGTCCCACATTGGAATTCCATATGGATATTTCTTTTCTGCATACCAGTTCCCAAATAACTGACTCAGAGGCTGAATATGAATTATAAATGCTCAGCCAATAGCTCAGGTTTGTTATAAGCTAACTCTTATATTTAAATTAACCCATATTTCTTATTTATTCTTTGCCACATGGCTTGTGGATTGTTACCTCATTTTCTACATGTCTTACTTTCTTGGTGTCTGATTGGCTTCTACTCTGACTCTACCCATCTTTATCCCATCTTTTTCAGTTTGGCTTTCCTGCCTAACTTTCTCCTGTTCATCTATTGGCCAGTCAGCTTGCTTATTAAACCAATCATAGCTACATATATTCACACAGTGTACAGAAGGGTTATTCCACAGCAGAGAGGCATAACAAGTCATCAGCAATAATCAACAGCTATGGATATTTGAACTCACTGTGAATTCTGTACTATGGAATTTAATGGCAGCATGCCAGATGATGACTGAGAACACTTTTTTCTTGTCATGAATAGTGATATTATTAAAGTAAAAGTCATCATCTCACAAGATATTTTTACATACAGATTTTTATTTTGCTATTATAAATTCATATATTTTTTTTCTTAGAAATAGTGGAGGTATGCCCCAACCACAAATTACCTAGATTCCCCAGAGGTTACTATTTTTATCCATTTTAGAATTCCCATTTATCTTTCTCATTTCATTGTCTATTTCTTCACTGAGATATTCTATTTTTCCACTTGTTATACATTCATCCTTTGTAAGTGAGATAGGACAGAGGACACACATGCAGCAGCAATTTACAAGGAAAAATATATGACATGAAAACAAGTTGGGCATTTAACAAAGGATGTTTTACAACTATGTAGCCATCTGCACAGGATATTCAGGGGAAAGATGAATAAGCATCTCTACTATGGGCATGACTGGTGATGCTGAGTCTCTGGGGACTAAGTAGGGCAGAGTGGGTAGCAGGAGTTTACTGCACAGGTGGAGCTTGAGGCTGTGGTAAAGGAAGCAGCCACTGGAACTCTCTGAAGCTAAAGGATGGGCAATCTGGATTTTAAATGAACCAACAATTTCTTGTTTACAGATTTTGTGGAACAAATATAATGGAAGATGTAAAGAAAAGAAGACTAAGGGATACAGCACAGAAAGTCAAATACTGTTAGCAGAGAATGGTAAAGACAGAGAGAGAGTGACTCTCAAGAGCCAGGTGCAAAATCATTGACTTGGAGGGTAGAGTAATAAGAGGACTAAACTAAGCCCATTTGAACATGAGGGAACAGGTTGATTTGTTGAGGAAAGAACACAAATTTGACAGAAATTTTACATTAAAAAGAGATTACATCCAAGACAAGAAAAGAAGTCCAAACTAAGACACATGATGGAATTTGAGTAAAAACATCAAATGTAAATATGCTATAAATTGCTATGAAGGGCTGAAAACATGGACAGGAGTAACAGAGATGTTATGACAAGTCTTAAAATATGCAACACTCAGTTACATTTGTAATGAAAAGTATTTCTCACAATGAAGTGACAGAACAAAATCAAATATAATTGGCAGAGCACAATATGGTATTTTACACTGAAAAGGTGTTTAATGCAGAAAAAGGATAGTTGAAAATTTGGAAAGATTGATGGGATATTTTGTGGAGATAAATCTCTTGTGGGGAAGAGAACATTTAGTTTGATATATTGAGTATGTGTCATTTTCTTCCAAGGATTTGTCTAAGTATAACATTTTCCTCATTTACATAAACAAGCTGTAGGAAAATGAGTCTCAGCCAGAAATCTGCCTTCCAATGGCAGACTGTAACCACCTAATCACTCCTCTTTCTCTCCCAATACAATCAGGGTCATCAGAATTGCATCCTCCTAAGAGAGACTGACATGCCCCATAACATCTTAGCAGGTGCAGTATAATCGCCTCACATGTCTTTCTGGAGATAAAAAGAAAGTATTTGCTTGCATAGCTGAACATATCTGCCGAGCTGTTTTCCTACAGATGTTATCCTGGGAATAGGAAAAAAAATGTTCATTCATAAGCAGCTTTCAAGAATCGCTGTGATCTGGGGCAGCAATGTGCCAGCAATAAAAGACAGGGGCATTCACAATTCCGGGTGAAAACATTGAGAAAGAAAATACACCAAATGGCTATTTACTCTTTAAGACTGTCTGAATTATTATCTTCCTCTTCTAATGTTCTAACTTCAGTGTCTCAGATGACTTCGAGGAGACATACGTGCTGACAAACAGACACATAGATAGCACTGCTAAATGCAAGTCTTTACCAGTATTTTATACATGATCTATTTCCATTTTATGTTTGAAATATATTAAATGTAAAAACTGAAATTTTTATTTGGTTGATCTATTTGTCTATCTATCATCTATCTATTTATCTGCTATCTACTTATCTACATATCATGTGATGCTTCTTAGATACACCTTACTTTTTCCAAAACTGGAGAGAGTTAATGTGCTGTTTGACTGACTTACTCTAGAAACTCCCTATCCACTTTCACACAGTAATAATACAGGAATTCAGCTTGAATCTCTTCAGTTGAGTCAAATCTTGGGATCAAGACTTTGACAGTGCTATCTTTCAGGATGCACTTCCAGGTAATAATAATTGATTATTCAATGAAATGTACCTGTTGTATTAAGTTTAAAAATAGATATCACATAGTGAAAATACAAGCAGGCTCATGTATGCATTTATATATTCCTCACTAAGTATATTCTATGAAACATTACTACTTTCTGAACTATTCAATGACTGAAATATTTCAGTAATCGAAAGGAATCCACATAATCATAATCTCATTATCAACATGGAGTGTCTCTTTATCTTGACTTAATGGCAACTGTTCACTCAGTCAAAAGCTGCGACATGCACAAGGCCCCAGGGTTCCATATGAAGTGAGGCATTAACAAAGTAAGACAAACAGGAGTTGTGTTACATGATGTTAATTCCAGCATTAGAGACGTGAAGAAGGCAGGGTGATAAAGAGTTCAGGGATATCCTCAACTATTTAGTAAGCAGAAGTCTGACCTGGGCTACAAAAGACCTTACTTCAAAAATGTGAGGAAAGGATTCAGAATCTAAATGGCAATTAGAAAGCTTCTATTTTGATGCTGTCATATCTATGCACATGTTCATGTTTATGTTTATAAATATTAAGAAGCAATGACAACTCCATTTGCTGTGTTTCTATTTATTACTGTTTTAGGTTAATTTGCAGATGTGTATGCCCAATGAAATGAGCAAATGAAATGAATGATTCATGAATGAATATGTTGAATTTGAAGAAGTTATACTCAATGCTTTCATTCTTTCCTTAGATTATGGCATTCAAGTGGATATGATGCCTTAGATTCCACTTTGCTACTGATTTCAAGGGAATCCAGTTGAAATGCTGACTCAAGGCATGGCGAGATTAAGTTATACATGCATTCATTGGCTTTATGGAGACATGGTCTTTCTAACTGCTAGCAATGAGTAATGAATTCCTGTGGGTTTAGAAAAGGAGGATTAGTGATAGTTATTTTGACTAATAATGGTTTCACATGTGCAAACCAAGATTGAAATTGAGCCCACCTAAGACTACTAGGTAATGACTGCAGAAATCAAGAATCCAAGGAACTTGTACTTCTTTAAAACATATGAGAAATGTTATTTTAAAGGCTGAGAATATTGTACAAGCATAAAGTATATGTGAGTAACTTGGTTTTGATGCCCTGTAATGAAAAATGAAAACATGCAAGCAAGGAAGGAAGCACATGCACACACACACACACACACACACACACACACACACACACACACACACACAAAACCACTACCATAACAAAACTGTGCATTTGTCAAATTGCCCTGCCCTATGGCAGGTAAAGGGCAACTAATTGTATCCCAGGCTTCATTTATGCTTGAGATTTCCTCCCTACTTCTCTCTCTCTCTCCTGGTTTTGGCGCTTTATCAGCAAAATTAGAGAAGTGCAGTCTGAGCCCCAGTGGCAAAGGTGGAATACTAAGGCTGCTTAGCAACTAGAGAAAAAGAAAGGTAAGATTCCTGACATTCTAAGTGCGTTTCATCTTCTTTTTAGCATTCTTTATTGAGTCTCAGTTGCTTTTCAGAATAATATTAAAGCAATATTCTCACCTATACTTTGCATATTTACACATATATTTTGTTTTGCTTTGTGATTTCACTTCAATACATTGCTCAATTTGTGTCTAGTCTATTTTTCTTCAAGTTATTTTCATTTCTTATCATGGCCCAAAATAACCCTCCAATATACTCAACAAAATATCTTATTTTCCTTTTTTGATAATCTTCACAATATGCATTTGTTGATTCTTTTTCCAGTCATTTTAGGCCCCTCTAAATTATAAAAACAATCTGCTACTAATGTATATTTTAAAATTTTGTTCCACACCTGGGTTTTTGTTGAATTCCTTGTATGATATTGAAGGCAGATGCAATCACTGTCTATCTCAATCTGTGTTCTTATGGGTTCTTCGCATGTATTTTGAGAATAACTATGATTTGATAATATGGCTATTTTAATTTCATTAAATGGAGTCTTTGTTCTTTAGAAATATGAATACCCTGTCATCATAGAGCCTTTCTCCAGTAGCTGATGGAAGCAGATGCAGAGATCCACAGCCAAACACTAGGAGTTCAGTCGAAGAGAGAGAAAGAAGGATTCAATGAGCAAGTGGCCTCAAGATCATGATAGGGAAACCCACAGAGACAACCAAACCAAGCTAGTGAGAACGCATGAAAATTAGACTAACACTTGTGGAGCCTCCATGGAACTGGACTAGGCCCTCTGCATAAGCAAGACAGTTGTGTAGCTTGATCTGCTCAAGGGGCCTCCTGGCAGTAGGATCAGGATCCATCTCTGGTGCATGAGCTGGCTTTTTGGAGTCCACTACCTATGGTGGGACACCTGGCACATCCTTGAGGCAGTGGGGAGGGGCTTTGACCTGCCTCTACTAAATGTACCAGGCTCTGATGACTCCCCATGGGAAGCCTTACCTTCTTATAGGAGGGAATGATGGGTGGGTGAGTCGGGGAAGGCTTGGGGGGTGGGAGGAGGGAAGAGGGGGATCTGTGATTTTTATGTAAAATGAATAAAATGTCTTTAAAAACAGAATATACCATCTAGAAAGAGAGATAAATTTCACAATTTCACATGCAAATAACTGCATCAAAATGTCTCCCTTAGGATAAGTGCATCATAAAGCCCACAAATAGCATGAGAAGAGGGATTGTACTTAATGACTTTCCTTTTGTTTGGCTGTCATAGCACAGAGAAGTGTGTGGGGGGTGGGGGAGAATGGATTTATTTGACTTATACTTCATTATCATAGTTCATTATTGAAGAAACTCAAACAGAGAAGCAACCTGGAGGCAGGAGTTGATGCTGAGGCCACAGAGGGGTATGGCTTACTGGCTTGCTTCCCATGGCTTGCTCAGCCTAGTTTCTCATAGAATCCAGGATCGCTGGCACAGGAGAGGTACCACCCACAATGAACTATGCTCTCCTACATCAATCACTAATTAAGAAAATGCTCTATGAGCCGTCCTACAACTTGATCTTATGGAAGCATTTTCTCAATCGAGGTACCCTTATCTCAAATAACTCTAGATTGTATCAAGTTGACATAAAACTAGTCAACACAGTAGCCAAGGGTTCTCATTAAAGTAATCTCTGAGGCTCACTTTCAAAACAACTCTAACAAGAAAATCTTCTCTGAAAGGGACCAAGAGAAACACGTTAAATGACACCAATGACATCAAGAAAAAATTACAGTGGTGTTATTGGAGTTAAAGCACATTAAAGCTTGTGCTCAGGCCAGTCCTATTGTTTAAATCCAAACAGCCTGCATTGATAAAGTTATCTCCAAAACAGGAAACCTTAAAAAAAAGAAAGAGAAGAAAAAAACAGAAAAGAAAGTAATAAAGAAAGAAAGAAAAAAGGAGAAAGAAAGAAAGAAAGAAAGAAAGAAAAAAAGAAGTAGAAAGAAAGAAGTAGAAAGAAAGAAATAGAAAGAGGTAGGATTTATAATATACTTACTTGGAAATTGTAGCTCATGAGTTCTAAGAACATCATTATCCTGTTTTTGGACATAATTGCCAAAAAATTTTCATCTATGTTTTTAAAAACAACAACAAAATATGTAATACAAAAGGAAAATCTTAGGAAATTTCCCCACAAATAGTAGACACAGAAAATTTTAAGGATATGTATGACAGGCCAAACTGCTGTGGGATGGTCTGTATGTCAAGTGTGTTGCTGAGATTGGTCAATAAATAAATCACTGATTGGCCAGTGGCCAGGCAGGAAGTGTAGGCGAGACAAGGAGGAGAATAAAGCTGGGAAGTGGAAGGCTGAGTCAGAGACACTGCCAGCCGCCATGATGACAAACAGCATGTCATGCTGTGGGATGTTCTGTATGGCAAATGTGTTGCTGATTAGTCAATAAATAAAACACTGATTGGCCATTGGCTAGGCAGGAAGTGTAGGCGGGACAAGGAGGAGAATAAAGCTGGGAAGTGGAAGGCTGAGTCAGAGAGACACTGCCAGCCGCCATGATGAGAAACAGCATGTGAAGATGCCAGTAAGCCACGAGCCACGTGGCAAGGTATAGACTTATAGAAATGGATTAATTTAAGCTGTAAGAACAGTTAGCAAGAAGCCTGCCACAACCATACAGTTTGTAACCAATATAAGTCTCTGTGTTTACTTGGTCGGGTCTGAGTGGCTGTGGGACTGGCAGGTGAGAGAGATTTGTCCTGACTGTGGGCCAGGCAGGAAAACTCTAGCTACAAATGGCGTCCAACGTGGGGCAAGAGTTTCCACCTAAAACCTGAGAAAAGATTCTAAAACGGAGCTAAAACAGCTTCCTAATTGTCTCTCTCAAATGAGCAGCAGCTGCCAGTTTGAGCTACTTGTGGGTTCCTGGTGTGCGTGCTCGACCTTCAGTATGGCAGGAATGAGGCCTCTGTAAGTGGCACATTAAGCTGCATGGTTGATTTAGACTTTGCTAGTACAAAACAAAAAAAAGAGGTTTTTGGGCTACATGCTGCTTGGATAAAAGCATAGACCCAGGATAGCTCCCAGAGCTACCACCATGTTGGGAAGCTGAGGTGGGTGGAGCCAGCAGCCACAGCTGCTGCAGTTTAAAGCAATAGATTCACAATAAGACAGATTCAGACGTAATAGTTTAAAATGTGGGTAAAATATATGTAGGCTTGAAAGAGACAAAAAAAGGTGATATATACAGTTATAGAAACAAATACATAGTTTTAAAAATAAAGTCTTTAAAGAGACAATAAAGTTAATATAAAAAATAAGCCACATGAAGATGAATATTACACAGAGAATCTGGATTGTGCTGTCTTTGGGATTTTTTTTTTTTTTTTTTTTTTTTTTTGGTTTTTTCGAGACAGGGTTTCTCTGTGTAGCTTTGTGCCTTTCCTGGAACTCACTTTGGAGACCAGGCTGGCCTCGAACTCACAGAGATCCGCCTGCCTCTGCCTCCCGAGTGCTGGGATTAAAGGTGTGCGCCACCACCGCCCGGCCGTCTTTGGGATTTTTAACTGCAGAAAAACATTTGATTGTAAAAGCTGTTGAGTTATGCCAAAATGTATATTTTAAAGATACCTTGACTTCAAAATTTGGATGTAAGGATATGGTGCTTTGGAAAGGAGACTCTGCTTTTGTTCCACAGAAAGCCAGAGGCTATGGATTTGTTCTAGTTTAAGATACATCAGGTTTGACCAGCCAAGACCCCCTGAAAGGTCTCCAATGACACCATGGCACAGATGATCCAACATCCAGAATGGTTTCAAGGCAACTGGCTCAGACGATATAGCCTCACGGACTACTCCATGATCCTAAAATTTTCTTTGTGTCCCCATAAAATACAGCGCCCCCCTCCAGCAGGAAGTAGTAAGAGAAGCTACGCCCAAATTCCCAAATTATATGTAATTTTACTTTGTTAAGGTTAAAACCTTCCTTTTTGAAAAAAAAAGGGGGGGGGAGTGCTGTGGGATGTTCTGTATGGCAAATGTGTTGCTGATTAGTCAATAAATAAAACACTGATTGGCCATTGGCTAGGCAGGAAGTGTAGGTGGGACAAGGAGGAGAATAAAGCTGGGAAGTGGAAGGCTGAGTCAGAGAGACACTGCCAGCCACCACAATGAGAAACAGCATGTGAAGATGCCAGTAAGCCACGAGCCATGTGGCAAGGTATAGATTTATAGAAATGGATTAATTTAAGATGTAAGAACAGTTAGCAAGAAGCCTGCCACGGCCATACAGTTTGTAACCAATATAAGTCTCTGTGTTTACTTGGTCGGGTCTGAGTGGCTGTGGGACTGGCTGGTGAGAGAGATTTGTCCTGACTGTGGGCCAGGCAGGAAAACTCTAGCTACAATGTCAAGATGCCAGTAAGCCATGAGCCACATGGCAAGGTATAGATTTATAGAAATGGATTAATTTGAGCTGTAAGAACAGTTAGCAAGAAGCCTGCCACATCCATACAGTTTGTAAGCAATATAAGTCTCTGTGTTTACTTGGTTGGGTCTGAGCGGCTGTGGGACTGGCAGGTAACAAAGATTTGCCCTGACTGTGGGCCAGGCAGGAAAACTCTAGCTACAGCCAAACAACTAATTTTTAAAAAAATCAGTTACTGAAGTACAGAGCTGGAGTTCATATTTTCTGTAATCTCAGACAGGTAATGCACAGGAATATTCTGTTGGCCACAGTCATAGCATCTTCTAAAGCTTTATTTCACTCTTACAAGGGAGATGGAGAAAGATGACTGAATCTAGACTTAGAAGAACAGAAGAAGAAAGCTTTAGTCTTGTGATATATTTTTTTATTTAGACAAAGTAAAATGTTTATTATGATCCAGAGGGAAAATTAAGCACAAAATTATAAAACTCAGAATTTATAAAAGTGTATCTTGGCTTCATCTTAGTTGAAACATATATCAAAGTACCTGTGGCATGGGAACTTGTGTGTAACTACTCCCATAAACTTCAAGTAGATTTTCCCTTAATTTTTCTTTCCTATGTGCAATAATATAATTTTTTATTTTCTCTTCCTCCAGCCTCTTGGAATTCTTCTCATTTATGCTTCCCTGAAAAATTAAATAAAATCATTTAATTTTCCTTTCTTGTTCCTTCTCTTTGTATTAAAAAAAAAACACTTTTGTAAACCAACCCTACATCTTTATCTTTTTATTCAGTGGTCATCGTTACCATAGACAATTCATTGCCTGATGTTTCTCTCTGAAAGACTCAAGCACACATGAAACTGGCTGTGGCCAAACAGTCAGCAGGTTTCCATGCCAATTTTCTTGATCTTTCCAAGAAGTCTGTAGATGCTATCTGTGGATTCGTGGGACTCCTAGCTGGAGGAGGAAACCTCCTTTTCAAATGGCCCTTGTGGAACTTGAGCGATTCTTACATATGTGCATATAGAATCATGTAAATTGTGATTTAAGCTCTTAAGTAGCCTTAGTCATTAGGGATGACTTATATCCAACTCATAAATACTTAGTGGAAGTCTAGAGAATTCAAGCCTTCTAAGTTGTCTGACAAGTAATACCTAACTGTGGAAGCCAGGTTTCACACTGGTAGCCCAGCCCAGTTCTTATGGCCAGCCCCTGTCTGAACTACCATTCAGCTATAAATAACTTAAGAGTTTCCATTAAGAAACCTTAGGACTCCCATCCAAGTACTAACCAGGCTCAATACTGCTTAGCTTCCGAGATTCGAGGAGATCCAGTGCCTTCAAGATGGTATTGAGGAGAGGCAGATGTATGTGTGGGGTTGGGGGGATGGGTAAGAAGGAAGGCGGGGGGGGGGGAGGAGGAAGGGGGATGGCAAGGGGGGAGAAACTGTGATCAGGGTGTAAAATAAATGAAAATATTTACTTAATAGTAATTAAAAAGAAAACTTAGGACAGTTTCTCAAGTAAGAGAATAAAAAGTTCATCTCATAATAATAATAATAATAATAATAATAATAATAATAATAATAAGGTAGCATAGAAGAGGAATCTCATAAGACATTCAGCACACTCTTTAGACCCGGTAAATAATAGAGAATACTATAAAGAAATTTTTTATCTTCTTCTGTAAAAAAAGTTCTGCTTTTCTCTGAATGGTATTATATCTCTTTAAAGTGAATTAATTCAGCAATAGACCATATTGTTCCATAGCTAATGGTACACTGATACAGTATAGTGTCAAATTCAATAGATAAAAATTAAACAGGGTATTCTTGGTCTAACCTCTAAAAATTTTTGTTAAGTAGTTTTTCAATAGAATCTAGAATGTGTTGCTTTTAAATGCTGTCCACACTATTTTAAGGTGTAGCTTGTGAGACAATTTGTCATGTCTAACCTGGTCTAGATTCAGTAAAATGTGATTTTTGTAAGTGGTTGCTTTATTGAACTTTATGACAATAATCATTTCTTGTTGTCACTTGTCATTTACTAATCACCATTGTAAACTGCCTTTCTTATTACTCAGGGAAAGAGTGAAGGATTGAAAACATCTATCCCTGTCATCTGTTCTGTTATCCAGATCATAGCAAATCTCCAAATGGAGTCAATAGCAGGAGTGGGGAGGAGGAAAGAATTAAACTCTAATGAAAGTTAATCAAAGTGAAGCGCTTCCTTCAGGCTGGCCATGCATACCCGTGGTTTGTCTGTCATTTATAACACAGCAGCCTCTGGTTCATAGTCAAGCTGTAATTCTGCCAGTTAATGTATCCAATTAACCCCACTAATGAGCTAATCAACAGTGTAAAATCTGTGTAAAATCACGGAGGGTACATGATGAATGGGGAATGCACTGAACCTCCCAGTATAAAAAGTGCTTTATTGCACTTGTTAAAGTGGTACTGTCTTATCCCTCTCGCAAGGGTAATTTATCACTAAGGTCCATAAGAGTGCCATGCCCTGATAAGGCCGAGGTGGCAATAAACCCATCAGAAAATGATTACTCAGGAATGTGGAGCCATTACAAAGTCTCCAAGACCCAAGTCACAGAGTGGAGAGTAAATGTGCTTTTTTGTTGATTCAGGGTAAACTTGAGAGTCATCCATTACTTGTGAATGGATGATATTTTATATACAAATGTATTCCTGTAAAATGTTCCACAGCAAATATTTCTAGTATGCCAAATTTTTAATACTACTCTATTGTATTAAGTCATTTTGCTATTCCATTTAAGACAGTAATTCTTTCTAGAAAGTTCTTATCATAACAATAGTTATCACAAAGTCAGTTGCTATATAGAAGCTACCCATTTACTCAAAAATTAATAATGTTTTTATGGAAAGAGTTTAATCAGCAAATTACAGTCTTGCTTCTATTCATAAATCTTGGTAACATTCTAGAAAAGCCACTTCTCTGTGTGAAATAAAGGCTTTCCCAGTGATGAAGGAGCTTGGGTTCATCTCTTCAGAATGTAGACAGTACAGCAAAAGAGCATATTTTCTCTAAACTTTCTGTTTAACAACACAACTCCTGAGTGCTGTATATATATATTTTTTCTTTTATTAACAATAGAATTTTCTTCCATACTTTATATTCTGGTTATAGTTTCCCTTCCCCCAATCATCCCAGTTGCTCCCCATATACCCTACCATCTAAATCCACATTTATTTATTTATTTTCCTTTCCTTCTTCCTCCCTCCCTCCCTCCTTCCCTCCCTCTCTTCCTTCCTTCCTTCCTCCTTTCTTTCTCTCTCTCTTTCTTGCTTTCCTCCTCTCTTTCCTTCTTTCTATCTTCCTTTCTTTCTGTCTCCTTAGAAAACAAACAGGTACCTAAAATCTTAATAAAATATAATAACATAAAAACAATCTGGATGAGGATAATACAAAGAAACAAGCAGAAAAAAAAGATCTAGGAAAAATCACAATAACACATATAACACAGAGGCACACACAAGTTTTCACATACAGGAATGCAATCCTAAAAAAACACAATGACAAAAACTGTAAGGTAAAATATAAAATGAAATTTTTAATGCCCTGACAAATTAATATGAGACAAAGGACATCAAAAATGCCATTGAGTTAGTTTTGTGTTGGTCATTTCCTGCTTTCTTCCCTTAGGAGGTTTGTATATCCAGTGAGACTCCGTTGGAGAAAACCAACTTTTTTTTTAATTTGAGAGATTAATTGGAGATGGCTTCTGGGTTAAGGATGAGGGCTTATGTGCACTTATGGTTTCAGTGCTAGGACCACATCTCCTGCAGATCCTTGAAGGCTCTATTCATGTGGCCACAGTCACATACCTCTTCAGAATATAGATACCATAGCAAAACACCATATTTTCTCTGAAGTTTACATTTACTATCCAGTCCCCTGGTGCCTTATTTTTTTTATTCAGATAACAACTGAAAATAGAATTTAAGTAAAGAAAAATAGTGTTATCACATAGGGGGACTATTCAATCGTCCAGCCAGTTCCAAAATAACCACAAAGATACTTATTATTAGCTATAAATGTTTGGTCAATAGCTTATTCTTTTCACTAACTATCTCCTACAACTTTAATTAACCCATATTTCTACCTATATTCTACCAAGTGACTCAGCAGCTCATCTCAGTATGGCATGTTAATGTGACTCTTTCTCTATGTTTGCTGGTGACTCCCCTGACTTCACCCTTCTTCTTCCCAGTGTCCTCTGAGTCTGGTTCTCCTGCCTAACTTTCTCCTGCCCAGCATAGGCCAGTCAGCTGTTTATCAAACCAATGAAAGTAACAAATAGTAACAGTATACAAAAAGATAGTTCTACAGCATTATCTAATGTATCTTTCTGGATAATTTTCCACCATGTTTGCTATCTGACTTGCCTATTCAGCCATGCAGAAAGTACTAAGAATACAAATACAAGTCCACCAGGTTCTGTGCCCTTCACAAAGATTTTTGTTTTTGTGTATGTTGTCTAATAGCACATTTCTCTTTTCTATCTAAAAACTCATCAGAATAATCCCTTTCTCCCATAATTCCCAACCCTTTGTACTAATTTATATATGATTTCTCATGAATATCAATATTATGATTTTTTTATTGAAAATAGGTTTTTTTTCATAAAATATCTTGTGATTATGATTTTTTCCTCCCTCATTTCTTCTGAGATCCTTCCGACCTCTTCTCTCATCTCAAACCACACTTTTCTGTCTTCCTTAGTAAACAAGCAGACATCTAAAGAATAGAAACAAAATAAAACAAAAACAAACCTCAGAATAGGACAAAACAAACAACCAGAAGATACAGAGGCAAACAAAAGCACAAGAAACAGAGAGACATGGGTTCCCCACACAAGAATAACTTAAAAACACAATCCTTGAAGACATAATATGGTACCCAAGGGATTACACACACTGAATCCCAAAGACCATCTCTAGCATCCCTCTACAAAGCCCAAGGCATTCTATCTTTCCATTGTCTTTCTTGGATTCTAATTCCTCTTTGCTACTAAAGTTCAGCCCTGGCATCTCAGCTTTTGTAGATCATTGCTACATGGGTTTCTGACTTCAACTTTTAATATTATTAATATGCTCTTCTCAATGTAGTTCAGATCAAGTATACTGCCCCTCTCTACTCTCCATTTATAACATTCTCCATTAATTTTAGAATAAAAGAATGGAACACAACTCCACAAAACCTTTCGTGGCTTGGTAACATTCTTTGTCTTCAATACTCCCACTCTTTTTGTTCCTCTCATTCTTTTATTTCCCATTAAGCTCAACTAATATGACTTGTTTTCTATTGGAGACTTTATCAACTTTGTAAACTCTATTTTGCTTTTCAGAACTAGCTTGATTAAAATTTCATTTTTAATCACAAATTTTAATCATAGATGCTGACCTATTAAAACAACTTTCTAAACTACCAAGGCTATCCTTCATGTTAAATTCATCACCTACTATCTCTATGTCTCCTTGTTTCTCAAACTTTAGCACAATTTGACATATTGATGGATTTCTACTCTTGATTTAATCTCTGTTCTCTTTTAGTTTCCACATTGTAGTACTTGTTTCCACTTTAGATGCTTTATTTTCTTGGTCCTGGCTTCAAATTTCCAGTGTTAATATGACTCTACTTCTCTGTCTTTGAATTTCAGTCCTTTCCTCACATAAACTTTCCCCCTAGTTCACCATTGCATATTTCCTTCCCTTTGTGTATGTGAATTCTGCTGGGGATGTCTTTCTGTATGCTGTGAATGTGTTGCTCCGATTAATTCATAAATCGAATGCTGATTGGCCAGTAGCCAGGCAGGAAGTATAGTATAGGTGGAATAAGCAGAGAGGAGAATCTGGGAACAGAAAGGCTGAGTCAAAAGTCACCAGCCAGAGACAGAGGAAGCATGATGTGAAAGTACCAGTATGCCACAAGCCACATGGCAACTTATAGATTGATAGAAATGAGTTAATTTAAGATATAAGAAATAGATAGCAAGGAGCTGCCACAGCCAAACAGTTTATAAGTAGTATAAGTCTCTGTGTTTTTACTTGGGTCTGAGTGGGTGTGGGCCCGGGTGGAACTGGAGAAAATTCCAGCTACAGAATTCTTTTCCAAATATATTCACAATCCATAGCTGTCAATGCATCCATCATTTCTTTAGTAATTTTGTCTTCTCTAATACTGCTCATACCCACATGTTGTCCAGTTTAGTCAAATCCTCCCCATTTCTTAAGTACCACTTTTATATCTAAGAGTCAGCTTGATGCTACATACTTTATATAACCTTTTTCTGATTAGTCCTCCAATATCTAGAAGTTATTTCCTCCCTCTCTTTTTCAGGATTTGTGTCTCTTGTTACTTTCTACTTAATATGATAGTGTTTTATAATTTTCTATGTAATAATTGAGTATGGAGACCCTATGTGTGGGTGCTCAATTTCAACAGACAACTTGGACTCTTGGACTCTTTTAAGCTCAACTAATATAACTTGCCTTCTCTTGGAGATTTTTATCAACTTTGTAAATTCTATTTTGCTTTTTAGAACTAGCTTGATTAAATTTTCATTTTCAATGACTAGGAAGTGGGCAATGGGTTTAAGATATTGTCCATCTTGAACTTTATAATTATAATTTTGGTTGTTGTTAATTTACCTGGGGTGTGAGAGTAAATGTACACTTTTAACTTCAGTTTTATGTAAGTATCTTTAACTTGGTTCAAATGAGAAAACTAAATAACGAATCAAACTTACTAATGTCTCCACTAACAATGAGGAATATAGTTAACATTTCAGAACAATTTTCCTCAAAAGTTCAGTTTTTGCTCACATCCTTCCCTTTTCTCTTACCCTCTTAGACTTAGCGAAGTGTCCTTCTTTCCTTCAACCCTGCTGCAAGAGTTCTATAAATATTTCTTGAACTGACTTTCCTCTGTGGAAGTGAATGGTTTTGCCACAAAAATGCTGGGAGGCAAAGAAGGTTAATTACATTCGAGTCTCAAGGTGTCTGTGCTATTTCTCTCCCCCATATTAGCTGGCAAAATGCATTTTTTTCCTTTCCCACTGCCTGCTACAACCAGTCAAAGAAGACTTGCAAAGTTTAGAGCAAAGTCAAAATACTCAACCAAAAAGTATATGAAGGCTCCACCAGAAATGTATACAGCTAGATACTTGGAAAGAGATCAGAGTTGGAGAAAATAAAACTGACTCTAAGAACACAAACACTAGTACAGCGTTTGATGTGAGGAACACAGCCCTCATTACCTTCCAGATGTGGCTATGTGCAGCATGTGGGAAATACAAATGAACTTTCTAACAAGCGCTGCAATCCAGCAATGGGGAAAGAACTGACTGCAAATTAACAATATGGATAAGAAAATAGGTTACTATCAGGAGATGTCTTTTAGCTTCACTGGTACAGAACTTTAAAAAAAATATGTAACCAATGATGCTGGAATTAGCAATCAAATTGTGAAAATGTCTCACAATTAAAAACTGTCAAATGTCTCTATGTAATCATATATAATAATGTTATTCTCATCTTCTTTATCAACCAATTAATCTTTTTATGGAAAATCTTGATGATTTATTTTTTGCCCAAATGAACAATGTCATCTAGTTTGAAATAAACCTTTTTTGTTGTAATTGTTTATACAAAGCTTTCTCCATGCTGTATGGGTTGTGACAATATCAGAAAAATAGTTGAAAATATTTTATATGTAAGACCATGAAGTAGAAGAGAGTTCAGATTATAGGTTTACATAGAGTTAATTAGGAAACCCACCTAGCTTCTGATATCTAAAGCTTTTTAATGTCTTTTCAGTTTTGTTATGCATGTAAAGCTGTTTTATAATTACAAACTCACAGATTTCTGGGAAATAATTTCAAATCCTAGGATTCAGATTTAGTTCATTATCCATTTATATACAGAATCATTGATTAGCCATACCCCCATATCTCCTTTACTTTAACGTACATCTGTAAAGCAATTAAAATACATTGTTACAATTTGTGTTTCCATCAAGGGAACCTTTGATTTCTTTTTTTTTTTAGATATGAATCGACATTCATCATGTTCACTTGTCTGCATGTGAAGTTCCACAGGTTTGATCATTGAATGGTGTTATTTACCCATCACTATTGAATTCCAGGGAATAGTTTCATATTCTTAAAACAAAACCCTCTTGCTTTATCTAGTAAAACTTAAAAATGAGACAAAAATTCATTGGAAAAGAAAATCTCAGCTAAATTGTTATTGCATAATAGAGAAAATGTATACAGATTGACAAAGAGCTTAAAGAAATAAGGGAGGAATGGCAGGTTTATCCACCCTTCCTGTGTATCCCTGCACTCTGATCTCATGGCAGTCCCTAGCTTGTGCCTGTCTTCCTTTCAGTAAGGACTTCCAGAAGCAGGAAGTGCAGGACAAAATCATGTGAAAACTTTTGATGAGCCTCTCCTTCTCACTGAAGAAACCACTGCAAGCTAGCACAGGCAGGGTACAACTGACACTCTTACTAGTTTGTACTGTATTTTAGGGTATTGCACAGAAATTTTAGGGTTTTTTTTCAATTAAAAATTATCCCAGTAAAAGGGGTAAAAATTGCTTTTATATATACTATATATATATGAAATTACTATATATACTTTATATAAATATTAACTTACAGAATGAATAAGCTAAAATTGTGTAGCATAAATATAAAAAAAAGATCTCCTAGAGACATCAAAATCAAATTGTTGTGTTGAACTGTCTTTAAAACAACAGAAGGCAAAACACACATCCAACAAAAAGAAGAATACTTGTGCAGAAATAAAAAAAAAAAAAAGACCAGATTACCTCTCACTGGGAGCCTTGGAGGTCAGATGCCAGCATAAGCCATACATTCATTTCCTGAAGGTCTCTGCACAAGTACCTGAGTCAAAAACCTTGATCTTTGTGTTTCCTTGAAAGTGTATGACATCTCTTCATTCTTTTCCTTTTATATTACATTATCCGTATAGATCTCTTCCACCTCTCAAAGCTATTAGTCAGCATGTTGATATAGTCTGTGAACTCAAATAATTAACATTTGAAATTCAATGTTCATTTACTTAGAGGAGCATGAGAAATATTTCAACATTGATGCACTCTCTTCATACAAAAGATAATTGTTTCATTTGTCAAATATTTCAGAATGAAAGTTTACCTTTTTAAAAATGTTGGGGTTTTAGCTGGGTATGGTATCACACTCCTTTAATCCCAGCACTTGGGAGGCAGAGGCAGGCAGATCCCTATGATTTCGAGGCCAGCCTGTTCTACAAAGTGAGTTCTAGGACAACCAGGGCTGTTACATAGAAAAATTATGTCTTGAAAATTAAAACCAAAAATAGTTAGGATTTAATGATTAGAGTACACACGGTTTGATTTGAAGGGACCAATAATTCAAGGTTTTATGATATAAATTGCTTTCTTCCATAAGAAACTATGTTGACATGTCTTGCCATTGCACTCCACCATTACTCAAGGTAATAATCTGACAAAATAATCTCTCTTACTGTCTCCTTTACCAAAGACAGCACCCTGTTAGATGTTTCATTCCTTCAACAGCAGCTTCAACCTTAGTTTTAACCTCATTTTCATGCATACCAACTTCTGTAAATGGACTACAGATGTGATAGTTACTAATTCTGTCTTTCACATGCCTGTAAAAATGTTGATAATAGAGAGCTAATGGGCTATGTATTCTCTAACTTTTGGGTGTCATGCTTAAGGATTTAGCAGGAGTTCTAGCTGACTGTTTCTACAATCCTCTAACACCCAGTAACCAAGTCTATTCACAGTTTGTTTTTTTAGGTACTTTCACTAGTATTGGAATTTTAGGTATATTGAAGTATGAATGAAAACTTGAAAAAATTGAGTCAGTAAATCTCAATTTCATTTCCATGAAATCAACTGTCCTCTCAGAGGAGGAAAAATGTATTTTCAGACTTCTGTAACTTAACATATAATATCTAGATACAAGGAAGCTGGGTTAATTTTGTGATATTTATCTTTTAATAACAGTACCTTTAAACAGTCAGTATAGTTTGAAAAACTAGGAGTCAAATAAGCTAACATTATTATGATGATTCTGAAATATGGATTTTAACATGAATTGTAATTTAATTTACAAGTTAAAAGCAAATCCTGACTTGTATCAGTAGGGTAAGTCAGTATCTCTCCAAACTCAATATCAAGCCATTGATTCATGGCTGCTATGATATAAGGCTTGCTGAAAGAACAATGTTTTTCAGATTATGTAATTTTTAACAATAAATTTTTTGAAGAAAATGCCTTTAAGAAAGCAGCTTACTCTAACATAAACTGAATAAAATTACTATGAACTTAGAAAAGTATAAGCTTGATTAATAATGATTTTGTTTAGATATTAAAAGGGGGAAATCATTCTGTTAAAATGATTGCTTCACTATCATTAGTAAAAATATTTCAGCTATTAATGTGAGAAATCAATAGAGTCTGCTTAAAGGACAAAGGGATTTAATTAAGAAAGGGAAACTCAGAAGACAGAGCAGAAGAATTATCACAGGGTCCTGGAAAAGAAGGAAGGCATAGTCCCATGTTGTTCTTCTGTGCCTGAGTCTGTCCCAGCATGCAAGTACAACCAGGGAGAAAAGAGAGACTGAATGTGCATCTCAGGTCTTATGGGTAGCTGAGAGGACACAATCCAGGGGCATGTACTTCAAGGTCTTAGGCAGGTAGAGCAGTTACCTACTATGTCGCTAAAGCTGCGCTTTAGGGTCATAGAACAGGTATCCACTCTAAGCTATTTGTAGCAGAGAGTCCACCAGCAATATTTTTCTAAACAAGACAATAGTCTGTCATGCATAGCAACAAGTGGGATCTTAATTATGTTGATCTATGAAGTCAATAGATGCAGCATTATTTAGGCTCTATATTGTTCAGGGTCCTCTAAAGTAACAGAACTAATACAATAAACCTTTCTATCTGTATATCTAGATGAATAGGTAGATAAATGATAGATAGATAGATAGATAGATAGATAGATAGATAGATAGATAGATAGTCTTACATATATGGTTAGGATAGTCTAGTAATAGCTGCTTCACACTAAACAGGCAAAGAATCTGAATCTAGGAGTTGTTCAATGCAAGATGCTGAATGCCACAGCATTCCTAATGTGGCATTGAAGGTCTGAGTCATTCTTTGGGGGATGTGCTGGTCTTCAATTTATATTAGAAGCCAGAAGAAACTGCCTGTCTTTTAGGCAAAGGAACACAGCAACAGCCACTTAGGCGAATTTGACAGCAAGAATGAAGGAAAACAGGCAAAAAAGCAGTTCCTTCTCCCATATCCTTTTATCTGAGCTATCACCAAAAGGTGCTGCCTACATTAGGGTAGGTCTTCCTATTTCAGATAACATGATCAAGGAGGTACTTCACAGGAACGCTCATATTTTGTGTTTTAGACGGCTCTAGATCCAATCAAATTGATAGCCAAGATTAGCCATCACAAGCCCAGTCTCTCTCATGTGCTTACTTCTCTGAACAGAATTACAGACATACTTGTTCACCATTGGCATGCCTTAAAACTCCCAGACAGGTAGTTGTAGCACGAATCTTAAAAGTTCTTATTAATAAAATCAAACCTGGGGCCAGTTATTGGGGTGAACACTGGAAAATCAGAGAACCAGAACAAGCCACAGCTACCTCACCTCGCCTCGCTGGATCTTCAGCTGGTCTTGTTTCCTCAGACTGGAGGCCTCTGAATCCTCATCCAGAATGGATCTCAGCTGAACTGCTGCTCAAAAGCCTGAATGCTTAACCAGGCCAAATGCTTAACCAGGCCAAAATGCTTCTAGTTCCTGGTCCTCATGTCTTATATATCTTTCTGCCTTCTACCATCACTCCCTGGGATTAAAGGCTTGCTTTCTGGGATTAAAGGCGTGAGTCACCATGCTTGGCTGTATCCTTGAACACGTGGATTTCTGCCTAGCTCTGCCTCCCAAGTGCTGGAATTAAAGGCATGTGCTACCACTGCCTATCCTGTATGTTTAATATTGTGGCTGTTCTGTCTCTGATGCCAGATAAGTTTATTAGGGTACCCAATATTTCAGGGAACACAATACCACATTTCCCCTTTTTTGTCTAAAATTAGAAAAAGGTTATAACTAATACAAGAAAAATTATATCCAATAAGTATATACAATATACACAGTCAAGATCACATTAACGATGTCTAGTCCATTAACATTTGACAGATTCAGACAAAAAAATTCCATTATATATATAACAATGTCCAGTCCAGTAACATTTGATAAACTCAGACAAAAAAATTTTCATTACTTATCTTATTTAAAACAAGTAGCTCCTGTTTAAAAGTATTTTTCTTTTCATAATAGATTCAGTAATCTACCTTTTGTCATTTTTATATCTTCCTCTTTTTCTTTTTAGTGTAGATTCAGTGATCTACCCATTTATCTAATTATTTCTTTCTTTCTTTATTTATTTATCTTTTTTTTAAACAAAATCTCTGAATCTAACCTCCTTGTTCAGTTTTTTTTTCTGAACATTAACAATTAACAACTTGTAACCAACCATCATAAACAATGACAATATCCATAACTCAAATGACCAAAAACCTACCATCCCACTTCTTGGGAATGTGGGCGTCATTTTCTTAAAATTACTTCCTGTTTTCTAGGGGTGAAGACCTCTTTAGGGAATCCTGAAGAGAAAATTTTTGGGTTAATTGTCAAGTCCTGTATCATTTGTCCAGTCTCTGCATAAAAGGAAAGTTCAGGGTTTGTCACAAGTCCTTGTTTGAGTAGTCTGTCAGGCTCAATCATCTCAGCTAGTCATCTCGAAATTGTCCTGACCAGTTTGTAGTCCAAAGCTGATCTTTCCTTGGTGTTAATCAGCTTAATGGTTTTATCATAGTCCATGTGGAACCATCGTTATGGAATTCTGTCATCTTTTTGAAGATTTCAAAGTCGCTGTTAGCCGTGGTCAGGGTTCCCTGCAGATTTTTTTTTTTTTTTTGTGTGTGTGTGTGTGTGTGTGTGTGTGCCTCCTCTGTGGTTTGGAGCAATCACAGTCTGATAAATGTCTGTCTCTTGGAACCATGAATGTTCTTCCCTAGAAGAGAATATCTTCACAGCAATTTCTCCCCACCATTTGTCTTGCCAAACTTTTCCAAACTGACCTTTGCTGATGCTTTCTTGTAACACGATGGTCCTGGTAATTCTTCTCTGAACAAGCAGTAGTAAACCTTTTTTCCCAGGTAGCAGCATCACCACAGTCACCAACATGAAAAAAAGGAGCCAGCAACTAAGAGCAGCTTTTGCCTCCATGGTCCCAACACTGTTTGTGGTTCGGTCTGGGCCGAAGCTTCTCCCAAGCCTCCTAGGCTGGCCTCAAACTTGGGATCTTCCTGCCTCTGCCTTCTTCAGTAAATCCAACCAATGTGCTTCACCACAACTGGCTGAGGGTAGCTTGGGTCTGAACTGGGGCCCACAAAGCCACAGGCAAGCAGTTTTTTCATGAATTCGTACCACGAACATTGGGCACCAGATGTAGCATGAAACTTAAAAGTTCTTATTAATAAAATCAAACCTGAGGCCAGTTATTGGGGTGAATACTGGAAAATCAGAGAACCAGAACAAGCCACAGCTACCTCAGGTAGTACATTATCACACGGATAAAAATTATATTCCCTACCTGAAACTTATCAAATAGTTTTCAGCTTTCCTTCAGTGTAAGATCACTCAGTATTTATTTTCATTCCTTCTCTGGTGTTCAAATTTCTAAAAATTTGTCTTTTTAAAGCTTTTACCTCAAGTTAAAAATAAGGTATTAAATGCATTGTTGCCTTTTGTTGTGTTTTCCATCTTTTAATTTGCCACTGTCTCAGTCATGTGCCACATGCATGGTCTCAGAGGTCTGGAATACAAAGGGAATTCCTGGGCTAGCACTTCCTAGTAAAAAATGATTAGGACATTCTTAACCAGGATATGTTTGGGTGAGGAGAAGGGATTCTTCCAACACAGATATTGCTTCATTAGTGATTGATATAACTCCTCTCCTTATTATTGAAAAAAATGTTCACCAATATTTCTGAATTCTCTATCAAACCATTGATTAAAAACAACTCAAAGCAACACAGTCCTCACCACTTGTCTCCACAACTTCTCACCTTTTTACTTTCAGACTGGACATGCCAAATCTTCCACATTATCCTTTGTCACTAGCCTAGGATGTAAAGTTGACTTAAATAACAATATGACAAGAGAAGGAACATATTTCCATTTTGATACTGTACCTTGCTTTAGGGTTACTATGACTGGGCTCAGTTGATGCCTTCCTTTCCATATAGAACTGCAATACATTTCTCAGCTTTCAGTACAATAGCGTAAACTTCAGAGTTTTTAAATACATCAGAATCTGCCTCCAGCCCCATTCCCCTGCCTTGTTTTTATTTATTTATTTATTTATTTATTTATGGATTCTTGAGACAGGATTTCTCCGTGTAGCTTTTGAGTCTGTCCTGGAACTCATCCTGTAGACCAGGCTGGCCTTGAACTCACAGAGATCAACCTGCCTCTGCCTCTTGAGTGCTGGGATTAAAGGTGTGCACCACGACTGGCTGGCTCCATGCCTTGTTTTTAATCTAATTGATTTAGCCAGGGATTAGGATTGACATTATCATAGTGAGTCTAATGTTCAGTGAAAGTCAAGAATGCTGAAGTGCTAAAAGAACCATGGAACAGTAAAAAAAAATGTTTTTATTTTTATTTGAAAGGTTGTGTATTTTTGTCTATTTAATGGGAGGGTAGCACACATGCATCAGCTTATTCAGACTCATATTCTCAAATTTTAAGATATGTAGATGACTTAGAATTTTACAGGAAGAAAAAAGTGCATTGAATGAATGTGGTTATAAAGCTAGCTGTGGCAATGTAATGAAATGGAAATCCATCTCAGTGCTGTGGATGGCTCCTCCAGGGTTCCTCCTACAGCAGCAAACTTTCTGAAATCCTTCCAAATTTTGAATATTTAAAAAAAAATATTTGCTAAAGTTCTTCTGAGACTGGAGGTTTGGAATAGTGGTTAAATGTACATGCTGCTCTTCCAGCTGACCCTTTTCAATGATCAGAACCCACATCAAGAGGTTTATGACCACCTTTAGGTTCAGGTCCAGAGACATTTGACACCTCTGGCCTCTGGGGGCACTTGCACTCGTGTTAGCATACCCTAAAAATACATATATATATATATATATATATATATATATATATATATATATATATATATATATATATATATATATCATCACAAATAGTAAATTATCAATTTAAAATCTAAAAATTCTTTCCATTTTAAAATCACTGCAAATTGGCTTTCTACATTACCTTATGTGTTTCTTGGCAGTATCAGTTCAGTTCAATTCAATGACTGTCTTTTCATGTGCATAGTACTAAGAAGTTGCATTACACCAGAAAGAAACATTGTTTGAAGAAAAATAAAAACTTTGGGTGATAGAATATTACCATATATAATTTGCAAAATTCATTTTAAACACACTAAATAGTAAACTGCTATGCTTATTTATGCCATAGTTGTGTGTTTTCAGTATGAATCTTAGCAGAGCTATTTATATGAACAACCAGTAATCAGTTGGAAATATGACAAAAAGAAAATTTGAAAAAAAAGAAATAAATAATATTTAGAAGTTATATGTGATCTCTGTCACACTGTCTTCTATTTTTAGGATCCTGAAGTAAACTTACTGAAATGGAACAATAAGAAAAAATGTCATGTCTCTTTCCTTTGGACATTTTAAACAGCAGGAGGTATCTAGAGACTGTCAAGAGGCTTTGCAGCTGCTGAATATCAAAAAAGTTTAGGATTATAATTTAAGGAGAATTTGGTTTATCAAGACTTAGCCTAAAACTTCTGAAGCTACTTACCTTTTTTCTGCACACATCCGAATTCAGTACCTCTCTTAGTTCCTGGATGTTTTTATTCCTGGCAAATACTGTAATTATGGGTAAGGTCTATATCCTTGTCAAAGGCATATCTGTGAGTTCTCATCAATGCCACTTCCACCATGCAGCATTAGACCTAAGGGGATTGCCAGGAACTCCAAAGAAAATAGCATTGTCTTCATTACCTGAATAACTAAATGAATAAATTAAATACATAGTCATTTATTTTGTTTAAATACAATTTAGCTATTATAATGAAAATTTTGGACATCTCATTGATTAATGCATGGAAAACATAAGTATAGCAATATGTAGTCTGTTGGTCATTTAGGATTTTGGTAATATAAACTTACATAATGAGAAATGCAGGGAAGACTCTTCTCTAAAAGATAGTTCATTCTAGAATTTTAGAATTATCTCTTGTAATACTTACTTGCAATTGATATTAATCATTTTAGTTTTGTAAAGTTACTTCCTTTGTAAAATGATGGAATTGGTTTGATTGATCAGTAGAATAACTTCTTAAAAGATAAATCAGCTTTACATGCAATAAAATGCATTTAAGATGCACAAATAAGATCCATTTTTACTTAGAATTAATAGGATAGCATCAAGCTTCTACTTATCTTAACAGAACTAATAATACAGAAATATATTTGTGAGTTATCTTTACCAAAATGTAAAGTGGTAATTTCATTCTATGCAGAATAATTGTGTTTTCATAATGTTCATGTTTTGAAAAATAAAACTAATATACATCAATACTCAAAAATATATCTATAATAACTAAAAATATAAGGGGTGTATATTAAAGTTTACTTAAAGTCCTGCTTAGAAAATTTGGTTTTCCTGTTAAATGAATTATTTTTATGTTAGAAATCATGGCATTCATTATATAAATTGAATTTCATATAGAAGTGGAAAATTAGTAATACTGGTGGAAGTTTACAGGGTGAACTTGAATGAATAATTACTTTACCATATATATTTATTAATTTTATTATATTTTAATAACATTGCTCTTCTGGTTGGAAGTTAAAAACATTCACAGACATATAGATTATCAGGAAGAGAAAATACATACATGTACAGCCATCTTTAGAAGTATACAGCTGATCAATATTGCTCATTATTAGCTCTAATCGGAAAACTCAACATAACAATCTTGGCAAAATTGGTGTGAAAGAAATTAATCCATGTGATGTTTTGTGCCTTGTTCTACGTGAAATGGTTCCTGCCAGTGAGGCGTTCTATTTGTTGGATTCTAATACAAGAATTGAAAATAAACCAATTGTGGTTGCAATTGGTTATACTGGGCTTTCTAACAACATTTTAGACATTAGTTGAATAGAATTAATGATTAACATAATTGCAAATTAAATATCTTGTTCACCCCCATAGATTCACCCAATGACAACAGTTCCTGCCTTTCAAATACAGTAGAACTGAAAAGAGCTTATCAAACAGCAAATATAAATCAGCTAATATGAAGACTCCCTATATCTAGGAGTCATTTCTTATTCTTTCTCTAATTTTATAATGATGCTGCCTTCTGTATTTCTAGCATACCTTATTTTGTGGGTTTTATATGTGTGTATGCAAGCATTTCCCATGTGTATGGGTACATATGTATTTGCAGATGAACATGCACATGTTCATGTGTGCACATAAGTGAAGGCCTTAAGATGCTGTCTGGAATCTTCTTTACTCCCTTTCTAACTTACCGACCGAGACAGATGCAGAGCTCACAGATATGGCTCATCTAGCCGTCCTTCCTGCTCCAGCAATCCCATCTCTGCCTTGTAAGCACTGAATTGCAGGTAGGTTACCATGCCCATTAAGCATTTGTTTGGATGCCAGGAATCTGAATTATAGTCTCCAGGCTTTCACCCTAACTGCTCTCTCCACCGAGTCCTAGTCTTTCTTAACTGCCGGGAAGCCCTGCTGATTGGAGGTTGCAGTCTACCATGGCCTGGCAGGACTCTGAGCTTGGCAAAATGGAAGATTCTCTTTCCCTAGTTGAAGGTGCCCTGTTCTCTACCTGACCTTACTTGGAGACTGTCTCTAGGCCCACATGCCTGATTTATCTCAAGAGTGACCCTGGATGCAGTTTCCTGCAGAAGCTACCCTATGCTGTCCATATGATAATTAGACATTGTGTTAGGAACATTAAAATAGGTCTGTGCTTCCACAGATGATAACTAATACTTGTACTACGAGCTTTATGATAGGAGCATGCTGTTTAATGAAAGCTAGGTGATTCCCCAGCTGCCGTGCCCAATCCTGTATGTCCCCTATACTCTGGAATAAAGCTGAGCTGGTTCACTGAAGTTAATCTCAGAGGGCTGTCTCCGTCATACTCACAGAATGGGCTGGCCTTGCTTACCACTTCTGGCCCCTTTGCCCCTGTGGCCTGGTGGCCAATGGACCATGGAGGAGTAGGGGACCCACATTTAACATAATTTTATTGAATATTTTCACCCTAAACTCATTCATTTCTAAGTCTTCCATATCTGCCCTCCATTCTTGTAACCTTCCCCCCAAATAAAATAAAATAAAATAAAATAAAATATCTCAATGACCCCTCTGGGCAATGACTGTCAATGGCAGCCTTCTGTGCATGTACCATTCCTCTTCTCCATCTTAACTGTATTTCCATCACATTTATATTCATTTATCGTAGTGTCGTTGGAAGTTGCAGTATGTCACACAGTAGACCCTTTTGCCCAAACAGCTTTACTTGGAAATGTTCATTGTAATGAGTTATTAGTCTATTTCAGAGCCTCTAGCTTCTGCTACACCATCAATACTGGAACCTCATCAAGACTCTCAGATATCCTGCTGTTGCCCTGAGTCATGGAGATCCTGCAGCTATATATCTGCAAGACTGGCCCCTTTTTATGGATTCTAGTAGCTCATAGATTGGGTAGATATTAGGGTAGACTCGAAGCCCTGAGTTTGGACCTGGGTAGTAGTTGAGTTGGTCAGCCAGTCAGCTCTTCCACGCCACCAGGACCAGCTCTCCTGCACTGTGGCAGAGCCTGTTCTCTCAAGCTCACACCACCAGGGCCAGCTCTTCTGCTCCCTTGTCACCAGGGCCAGTTCTCCCTCACTGCCCAGGCAAAGGTTGGGGACAACTCTCCTGTGTAGCAGCAGTAGTTGTAGCAATTTTCTAATTAATATTTATTGAATGGTAGTCTGATCCAGATTGTAAAACACTGTAGATAGGACATGTAAAGACATTCAAGGGGAGTACAGAGAACCCTGAGGTGCACAGATCTGTTTATACTAATCCTATAACATTAAGATGCATGTTTGTTCCCATCCTCTCACAGTGGAGTTTCCAGCAACTATGTGATATGAGATTTTGTAACAGATTGAATGAGAAAAGAGATATGGAATCCCTGCTGCCCGCCATTAATCCAGATATTAAAGATTTACAAAATATAAAATACTTCCACTCTTTTCATTGATTATATTCATGGGACTGGAAGGTACTCTTCACACTACTGGAAGAGAAAATAACTGTAGATGTAACCAACCGTCTTATTAAATAAGAAACACAGAGCCGATTCAGAGAAGAAAGCCAAGAGGTCAGAGCAAAGAGCCTCACCCTTCCTGCTTCAGCGATCCTCTTCAGTCAAGAGAGGTCTCCGAAAGGGACCTACTTCCTGTGTGTATGTCTTTATATAGTCTAGCTGTTCTGCCTTCTCATTGGTTGTAAACCCAAACACGTGACTGCCTCGTCACTGCCTGTATGTACAGCCTTGCAGGTCCTCTATGGTATTGAGATTAAAGGCGTGCACCACCGCGGCCACGCACTTGCTATGGCTCTAATAGCTCTGACCCCTGGGCAACTTTATTAACATACAATTAAAATTACATTTCAGTACAAATAAAATACCACCATACATAACTATCAACCCAACTACAAATACTGCAATCTACAATGATGATCTGTCTGCATTATTTGCTGGTGTGATAGTGGCACAAATATTGTGTGTTGAATTCTGATTGGTTTTAAAGTCTACTCCGGCCGGGCAGTGGTGGCACACGCCTTTAATCCCAGCACTCGGGAGGCAGAGCCAGGTGGATCTCTGTGAGTTCGAGGCCAGCCTGGGCTACCAAGTGAGTTCCAGGAGAGGCACAAAGCTACACAGAGAAACCCTGTCTCGAAAAACCAAAAAAAAAAAAAAAAAAAGTCTACTCCATGAGTTGGAACTCTAACACTGCTTTGGTAGTCAAGAACCTGAGACTAAATAGGCCATAGACCAAGGGGAAAACCAAATACTACTATTCCGTTTAAGCAATGGTTCTCAGTCTTTGTGTCATGACCCCTTTGGGGGTAACATGTCAGATATTCTGCATATATCAGCTATTTACATTATGATTCATAACAGCAAAATCACACTTATGAAATAGCAACAAAACAATTTTACAGTTGAGGGTCACCTCAACATGAGGAACTCTATTAGAAGGTCACAGAGTTAGGAAGGTTTAGAACCACTGTACTTAAGGAACATAGCAATAAAATTACTCCTGACAACATTCTGTTGTATCCATAGATCAGTGTTTCATTTCCCCATCATTAGAGGATCTTCTTCCTACAGTATATGGGCACTAATATAGATACCCACAACTGGACAATGTGCAGTGAGAGACCTTGGAACACTGGATCCTAAGTGGAATGCCTACATAAAATTGAGCCCTTAGGTTTTAGGCAGATAGGCAGAATAGGAAGAAGAAAGATTATAAAAACCAGTGGGGATGGACGACACCAAACAGTGTCTTCTAGGCACAATGGGACTTAAGCACATATGAATCACAGAGACTGTGGTCTAAGCCAGATGAGGTCACAGCACTGAGAGGGGTAAGGGGACAGGAGTTCCCATCCCTGACTGAGCTATCTCCAATTGACAACTTCTTGCAAAGGAAAAATTTATTTTCTCCAGTAGAGTCTCACTGGATGTATAAAGCACACTGAAGAGGAGGCCCCATACCCAACAGTAGATGGCCAACATGAAACAAACTCAATGGTGTTTTTAGAGATGTTGTCTCATATTGCTTTGCTTTGGCATTTTTTACCTTATGGGTCTTTTCTTGTATGTTATGGTTTCCAATTGGGAGGTGGTTTTTGTTTTTGTTTGTTTTAATTAATTAATTAATTAATTAATTAATTTAACATCCTGACTGAAGTTCCCACACACACATCACTTTTAAGAAAAAAAATGTATTAAGACCTTCTGTACATTAGTAAAAACAAATGTTCTCTGTTATAAGTATATGTAAAAACAACTATATAAGCTTGATTACCATCACGGAGATGATGATTGGTAATTTGAGAAGTACCAATAAGTGTTTGATTATATGCGTTTTTTTACATTTTCTCCACTAATTTTAACTTTAATTACATTTTCATTAAATACATATTATGTACAAAGCAGTTTTCTCAACAATTCCAACATATAAAATAAACCACAAATTCTAAGAAACGTCCAACTTACGAGCCCTAAGGATTGGCAAGAAATATTTTCAGAAGTTGTATTTCAGGTGTATTACAGAAGTTCTGAATTTGTGTAACCAATCAACTAGTCAACTAAAGACTGAGAGAAGCTAATCACAGTAGCCTGGTCAACCAGAGGATCTATGTGTATTATGGCTCAATTAATGTTTTCTCTTTTGGGAAAACAAATTATTTTTGTTTGCCTTTTCTCAACAATCTTCAGTAAATCATGGAACAATCTTCAGTAAATCATGGGAGTTCTCATGTATAATACTTAATTCTACCTATTAAGTATTATAGTAGCACTGCCCTGTCATATCAATAGAAGAAACACTTCATTCAGTTCCAGAAGTAACTCACTCCATTTGTTTCTTTCATTGTTTTTTCTGTTTTTTCCTTATGTTTCTCTTATTATTTCCTTCTAGGTTTTGAAAATATCTGTGTCAGATACAGCTTACTAGAGAAATGATGTTAGAAGACAAAGGCATAATCATTCATTGTTTACTTTCTTTCTTTTGGTGAGACTAAAGATGGGAATTCCACAATATGAGTAGAGTAAAGGCTAATTCTGTGAAGCTATTCTATAGATATTACAGAGTGGATATGGAGTTATATAAGCTAATCATATTTCTTAATTTTCACATTTAATTTTAATAAATCCTAATAGACTGTTGGAGCTAAAATATATCAGCTGAAATGAAAAATAACTTTGAAACATGGTAGACCCCTTTCTTTTCCCTATTATCACATAAGTAAAGATGTGATTCATGACTCCAATTAAAATGTGGCAGTCAATTAATTATATTGATACTCAGAATATTTGCATATTAATGTTTAGATTATTAACTGCTTTATGAGTAGCTTAATTTTAAAATGCTGAAGCCAAAAGTGTGAGGAATAAAAACGTTGAAGTTTGGAGTTTTTCTGTGGGTTCTGAAAAAAACTTAAGTATCTTCACTGAAAATCATGTGACCTTACTGGCTGGTTTCAACTTTTGAAAGTGTTAGTTTTTCCAAACTTTAGTTATTATGCAATTATGGTTGCCTACATATATTAAAGTATAAATTATCCCATTAAAAAATTAAACTAAGAATTTGACTTTTGATCAATTTTCACTGTGCAATGGAAAAAAAGGGAGATATAAATGGACAAACACAAGGAATAAATGATTAGAGACTTATTAGATGTCTCTTCATGTTCCCAGTGTTGCTACTTATTTTCCATCCCATGACTGTAAACAATCTGTGTAACATGTATTTTCTGAACTATAAGGTTTGTGGTAAGTAAATACTGGATTGCTTCAGGTGTACACTTCTTTTATCTTGTCATTCAAATTGGTTTTGAAGGATATGGTACTAAAATTGAACAGATTTACCCTTCTACTGCCTATTACCATTTGTTCCTGTCCTCAACATGTACATATTACAATGTAAATAACACATTTTATTGGACAAAACTGTATATTAAACTTATTCCAAAATTTTTGCATATCTCCAAGGAATTCATATACTGTTACATCATTTGTTCAGCACCTTAGATAGTACTACTCATGTTTGTACTTCTTGTTCAGAATTTTTAAATTATATTTTAAAATCTCCTTCATATTATATGTAATTTTGGTCATTCCAGAAAATAATTATCACATTCTTTAGCTATATAATAGTTTACATCTAAAAATTATGTGTTTGTTTCATTGGTATTAAAAATGGCCTTTAAAATGTTTGACTATAGATTGATATCTCTCCTTACTATATACTTAATATTTTAATTTTCTTTTATATGTTCCATCTGAGTTATGTGAAAATGAAACAGTTACTCCAATAAATTTTATATTTTATCCAACATACAAGTTGTTAAAAATATTATTTCTGGTGCAGTGTAAAAGGCTAATTCAATTTTTCAAAAACTAAAACAAATCACATACACAGAGTCATATATCACCTCTGATTATTATAAGAAATAGAACAGATCAAAAGATAGCCAATCTAGTGTATCAATGATATGTTTCTTTTCCTAAACTATGCAAAAAACAGGAATGAATGACAGAGGACCAAATCATTGACCACATTTTAGTGTATATTATATACTAATAAAATAGATTATATTTTTTTAAATGAGACTTACAGTTCCTATGTCAATGCATTGACTTTGCTGTTTCTCATACTATCACTTTCCTGCAGCAGAAAGGGTCATGACTATTACTCATTCTGAACACTTGTGGTTGGGTGCTGTCAGCTGAGTGTGGACAGAAGACATGAGCTGGTTCTGTCAGAGGGAAATATAAAATCAAAGGATGCCCTAAGCTTGATTGATTGAATCATTAAAATATGTATCCGTGCAGGCAAGATATAATGAATAAATTGGCTTTAAAATTCCTATCACTTGATGCACATTGAAGACAAGGAAAAACATCATGGCTACAAGGATGCATATCATATAGATGAACATGTGATTTTTTAAGGAAAAAATAAGCTGTTGTATATTTTTGTAATCTTACACTAGAAAAAATACTCAGGAAACACTATATGGAAAATATATTAAATAGAGAACTAACAAGTATTTCCATAGCTGTTTAATTAGAACAGCAGCAGTGCAGTGTAAATGCATTCTGTTAGAGTAAAGATGATGAAGACCTGACAATGAGGCAGTTATAAGGACGGGAAGATAATTTTGTTGGAGAAGGTTTGTCAGTAATACACTCACTACAGAAGCAAAAAGAGGAAGAATCCCAGCAACACTGTAACTGATACAGGGCAAAACAAATTACAGATCGAAAAATTTAACTGAGGAAAATCTTAGTACATGTGACCCTTGCAATATGGCAGTTCAACTGAAGCAGAAACCAGAGGTTGCCCAGGGCATCACTTCTTGACTTTTAGCCAATTCAATAAGATAAGACAATGGAATTAGAGGTGAGAACTTTTCTACTAGTTCATAAAATCCACTGCTGCCTTGTAATACCAATATGCTCCAAAATAATGAAAAAGGAGGGTCTTGTAAGTGTGGACTGTAACATATTACATGCAAAATTTCGTGTGTTTCTATGAATTAGGAGTAAAAAACAAAATCTAATACAAAAGTGATTTTCAGAGTTAAAATGTTTGTAGAGAAACTAAAAGTGTCTGAAAATGTTGTGGAATACTCAATTTGGTAGTCAGAAAGAATGCTTTCTTGAAGATCATAAAACATAATAAACAAAAAGCTGTACAAATCATTAGTTATGAGAAGAACAAATACTGTAAAGCTGTCAGTTCCATTCAAATATCCAACATAAACTATTATTTTTTGAAACTGTTTATAGGATATATAAGTAGTTAATATTACTCAATAAAAAATATAAAATAGTAAACTAGGAAAATGGACAAAAATGTATATTTCACAGAAAATGGTTTAAGTACCTTATAAATTTGTAAATATACTTTTATGAACTTCCTACAACTGGGTAAACATTCTAAAAAATTTTCCATAGGGGTATTCATTAGTGACTGAACCTCACTTTTGCAAATAAATGACAAAGCTATGACTAAATGATAAACTTTTGCAGCATCACAACCACATGCACGGTCTAATATTCACTGAAACTTTGATATGCAGCACTTAACCTAATTCAAACATTGTATATGCTAAAGGATACTATTCATGAGTTTAAAAATGGAAGAGATCTCAATTTGTTTATATATACAAAGGCTGATATTATATATATGGATATATTACATATATAGCATTGATACATATGAATATTTCAGAATTATACACAAAATACAGTTCCCTTACAAAATATGAAAATTAAGCATAGAAAATAATATTTTAAAGTGTGTGTGTGTGTAAATTACATTTTATAGTTTCAATTCATACACATTTGACTGATAAAAGCATGTGTGGAGGAGAGATAATATCTGGGTAGGGAGTAGGATTTGATGGGACTCGTATAATGAAGCCTTAACAGAAAATGTACTATTATTTTCTACATCTACGTTCTCTACGATCAAGTGATTCTCTCACTGCTTAGTTCCTCAGGTGAGAACAGTTCTTAATACAAGACATGTGCTCATCTATGTTTCAAGGGAATGTACACATAATGTTTGAGCATGGAAAAAGTATAAGAAGCAAAAATCATGGAAGATTAGCCTGTCTCTGTCATTTTTTTTATTGTCTCTTTCATAAGTTAGCAGATTTTTTCTCTATGTTCACAGCCTTTTCAGGTTCCAGTCAAGATTGGGAGAAGAAAAGTAGGTGCGTGGGGTTGGGAGATAGCCCAGATCTAGGGGCATTGGCGGCAAACTGAAAACATTGGGGACAATGGGTGAGCATTTTCCTTATTATGAAAAGATGTACAGATGTAGAAAGAAGAAAACAGAGCCTAAGCTTTTAGATTGAAAATATACTTATAGTTGTCAGCATACATTCTCCTTAAGAAATAAATGTGAAGATATGTAATTAATACAAATCTCCCTCCTCCCTCTCACTTCCTCGTTTCCTCCCTTCCTCTCCCTTCTCTTCTCCATGTACATAGAAGTAATAACCACCCAAGAAGATAAGATGAGATTTTAAGTGGCAGAACTTGATTTATAGATATCATTTTCTGTTTTCTTTCTCAATGCTTGATATCATTATCAAAATATTAAGCAAATAAATCAGAAGTCATTGGAAAAGGATTTGACATTAGGTTTAAGAAAGAAAAAACAAGAGTAATGTGCCACATCTTATTAGGCCAGAAAGTCAAGAAGACATGAACATGTAACAAGGAGACACCCTGAGCCATTCTTAAAGGGATACTCTTTAGATAAATTGAAGCATATGTGGCTATAAAATGAAAATTCAGCAATCAGTTAACATGTAACAAATAAAATATAGATTTAGGAGTCCAGACTAAAGTAAATAAGTCAGCATAAATTGGGGGCAAGAAAATAACTTTTCTAGAATAAAACATCAACTAAATTACTTAGAATAAAGGATGGAGAGAGAATGCTGTCATCCAGCCACTTTCACTTTCCTGTGTGATGCAGGGAAAATTCATGAATGGCTGCAGAAACTGATGGGTAGTGATATGATGACAAGAAACTAGCATTGCATTTGAAAACAATGATAGGGGTAACTTCAGAGTATCTCTACACATAGAAATTATCAAGTCAATAAAAAATGAAATAGTCTCTAGTCTCAACTAGTTATCAAAGTCATAACAAATACAGTGAAAAAAAGTAAATCAAATTGAAGAATAAAGATAGGGTGTCTTGCCTCATCCAAGATCCTGAGACGTAGGAAGAACCACAAACATTAGAAATACAACTAGTAACGAATTGGGTGGTGATATATGATTTTTCTGCTTCCAATTGTTACTTTGTAGTTAAGTAGGAAAATGTGTACCTCTCACTGACAGGAATTGTGGTTTTCTGAGTGAGAGATAATATGGAACTTTATGAGCTCTTTGCAATATTTTAGAAACTTTTCTGTGCACAATGTCACTTTAAAATGACGAATGATATATTATTTAAACATAGACAAGTTATTTAAAAGAGACAAGTTAGAGGAAATAAAATGTATGAGCTTAATAAAAATAATTGAGAAGGTCCCTATAACAAGATGAATTAATATTTGCTGTGATTATATAAGGGCCTAAAAGACAGAAGAATACATGATCAGTTAAAATTCTACCCTTATTTTAGCTACTTTTGTCATTACTGTGGTGAAATGCCTCTCAAAAACAACTTTAAAAAGAATTTATTTTGGCTTGTGGTTTAAGAAGGGACCCAATCCACAATGACAGTGAAGACATCTTAAAAAGATTATGAGGTCTCTGGTCACACTGATCAAAGACAGGAAGAGAGCCTGATCAGCAAGTGGAGCTGGGCTATGAAACATCAATGCCTGCCTCCCATGACCCACTTCATTCAGCAAGGCTCCACATTCTAAAGATTACACAACCATCCAAAATAGCATCCCCGTCAGGACCCAGGTGTTCAATGCTTGAACTAGTAGGGAAAACTTTATATAACCATGGCATTTTATGTCTGATCCCATAATCTCATGGTGATCACATAATGCAAATCCATTCATTCCAATCTCAAAAATCTTTAAGAGTTCCAATACCACTCAGAAGTCCAAAGCCTCCATAGGGGATGAATGAATCCAAGGAAACATTGTCTTCCAGATATAACAGGAATAATGCACATATGAATTTACAGAAACTATGATAATATTCATAAGGTTTGCACAGGGTGAAGCCAGACAGGGTCCCAGCATTGAGGAGAGGAAGTAGATACAATCTCCAATCCCTAAGCAAGAAGCTATTTCCAATTGTCAACTGCGTCCAAAGGAAAAATTAGTTTTCTCCAATGGAGTCTCATTGGATAGTAAACCCCACTTAAGGGTAGGCTCTATGCCCAGCTGTAGACAGGCAGCACAAAATTGAATCAATAGTGTTTTTAAAGATATTTTTGTCTCATATTACTTTTTCTGGGCAATTTATATATGTTATTTTGCTTTTATATTTTATGGTTTTGAGGGTCTCTCTCTCTCTATCTATCTGTGTGTGTGTGTGTGTGTGTGTGTGTGTGTGTGTGTGTGTGTGTTTCTTGTTACTTTTTTAATTCTCTTTTTGTTTTCCTGCTTACTTTTATTTGTCTGTTTATTTCCTAAAGAAAAAGAGAAACACATGGAGTTAGATGGTTGGAGAAGTGAGGGGAATCAGGGAGGAAAGGAGGGAAGGAAACTGATCAGAATATATTGTACAACTTTTCAATTAAAAAACCAAAGTTCAAATCCCATGTCTGTTTTGGGATTCCCGGGCAAGCTCTTAAACATAAGCTCTTGTAAAATAAATATGTTGCACAATACCAAGAAATGATGGGATGGAGTAAATACTCCCATGGGAGATGAACAAGACAGCAAAGGAAAAGTAGAGAAAGCAGTACTTTCTGCAGTTGTTTGTTTTCAGGGCTCATAGTGCAAACGTCTAGATTCCAAAGACGTAGAAAAGGCCTGCCCATCCACTCTGCCATCTACAGCACATCCAGTTTACTGCTGATTCGACTCTATTTTGCCTACAGCTTTCCTTGGTGGACACCTCATTGCAGTTATGGAACCCCTGACACCTATAGATTTATACTAGGATGTACGCTTCACTATCCCAGCTTTGTTGAGGTTTCGGGGTCTTCTTTCTGGGACCCTAACCTTGCCACACGTTTCCTGGCCTCAGTGGCTTTTGAAACCTTGGAACAACTGCTTGAGATCCTTTTACTCTTGATCTTCAGTACCATGTGTCTAACATTGCCAAGTTCTAATAACTCCAGATGTGGCATGGACCCCTTGAACAACAGCTGCATTGAACCATTTGTACTAAGCTTGATGAAAATACTCCCTAAGCCATCTTCTTTTTTCTGTTTTGTTTTGTTTTGTTTTTCTAGACAGGGTTTCTCTGTGTAGCTTTGCGCCTCTCCTGGAACTCACTCTGTAGCCCAGGCTGGCCTCACAGAGATCCGCCTGCCTCTGCCTCCCGAGTGCTGGGATTAAAGGCGTGTGCCACCACTGCCCGGCCATCTTCTTGGGTAGAGTACCCTGCCAGGTTTCTTGCTTCAGGTTCCCTTTTATCAAAAGAGTTTGTACTCTCAGAAGTTGGAGTGTTTCTGTGGTTGAGGGCTTTTCTGACAGGAATCATCCGCACTGTTCCAAAGTCAAGAAAGATGCTACTCTCGGATTCTGCTCATGTCTTTAACAATCAGAGTTACTTTCTCACCTCTCACTCTTTCTGCAACCTCCAACTTGCCTGAGCTCTAGTCATCATCACCAACTGGATACTACATGTCTTTCATACATTGTTGCTCTCTCATTGAGGGCAGTAACTATCACACAGTTTAAATGCTAATTTATGTTGAAATTCCTGCCACTACACAAATAAGCCCATGTTCTTGAGTTCTCAGGACATGGACATAACAGCCAGATTGCCTGCCATAATGTCACATGAGTGGCCTATAGCCCAGTTTCTGACAGACTCCTCACTCCTCTCTGAAACCTCATGAGTTGAGTCTATGTCACCACTTCCATGTCATTGTGACTATTTCTGTGCCATTCCAGACACCAAACAGAGTGGCCAAGCAAGCTCTGCTTACAGCATTGTAGGACTTCTCTAGTCTGTGGCTCCCAACTTCCCCCACATTCCCCCTTCAAAACAGTCCCAGAGGCCAAAGACTCATTATTTATCACAGCAGTGGCTGACACCTCCCCAGACCACTTTTATATCTTTGTTATTTTTCTTGTTGCTATGTGTAAACTGACTTTTTTTTCCTATCCCAATTACACAGAGGCTCATATTAATTATAAATGCTTGGCCAATAGCTCAGGGTTGTTACTAACTAGTTCTTATAACCTAAATTAATTCATTTCCATTAATCTACATTTTGCTACATTGCTGGATGCTTTACCTGTCCTCTGGCATGTCCTGTCTCCTGGGTGATGGGCGGGTATCTCCCCAGACTCTGCCCTTCCTCATCTCATCATTCTCAGCTTGGCTTTGCTGCCTAGCTTTAACCTGATCACCTATTTGCCAGGCAGCTTGTTTATTAGACCAGTCACAGTGATATATATTCACACAGTGTAAAGGAATATTCCACAGCAGCTATAGCTAAATACTTGATAAAGGTCATTTTGGCTCTTAGTTTAAGAAGTGTAAAACTTCATTACAACAGGAAGGCATGGCATAAGAACATTAAAGAGCTGGTCAAATTGCATCTGCAGTCAGGAAGCAGAGCATAGACAGGAAATGACATCTGGCCATAAAACCTTAGGCCCTCCTCTGGCTGGCTTCATTTTCTCCAGTAAGGCTCAACCTCCCAAAGGTGTGATAATTTTATAAAGCAGTGCCATCAATTGGAGAGCAAGTGACCAAATATGTAAAGTAATGGAAGACAGTTCACACTCTATAGCACCATCAACCACAGGGAAAAAAATTAATGATATTAATTGATATGTGGTCAATACTATAATTTTTCTTGCCCTCTTTCTTAATTCTTATTTTAAATAGATGAAATAATTTGTAAAAATATGTGATCAAAATAATGTAAAATAAATTATGAATCAAATATTGAAAAGCATAATATTTGTATAATTATATACTTAATGCATTAGAAATTCAACATGAATCAAGGTGAAAACAAAGTAAATAAAAATCATACAAATGAACAGTGAATCTGTTCATCCTTGGACAATATGGAACTTAGACAAACCTGTGATAAAGTCCATAGTTAAATACAAATGGACTCAAATTTTATTTTTGTGTTTAGATATCTAAATATTTAAATTACTTCAAACTAAAGAAAATTATGGAAAAATTTTTGGAGGAAAATAGAAAATTATGTTATGAATTTCCAGTCTTTGGGCATACCTATAATGAGATCTCATTTTAAAGAAATAGATATCACAACAACTCTAAGATACAAAATGTTAAGTTAGAGTCCTGAAATGGTTGCTATGGAAGCAAGGATACTGCACTGTTTCTGGTTTTAGTCCTTTTAGAGGAATCTTTTAGCTTGTGCTCCTTAGATCACATTTGGGTGTTTTTCCTCCAATATCTCATGGCCAATAGTTAATGAGAATATGTGGTAGGCATACAGCTTTAAAAATGCATTTGTTAACAAAGGTGTTTTCTTCAGATTTTATGTCTCATTGCTCCAGTGTAGTGGGTTTAATCTTACAACCATTTCTTTGTTCTTATAAAGTTATTTTTCTGCATCTTCTAATCTCCTCCTTTGCTCAAAGCAAAAGTAAGAATAGAGTGGACAAAGCTTTTTTACAGAAAAGCTGCTTCTATGACTACTGATGCTTAAAATCAGCATGTGTAGAAAAAGCATGTCTGTTTATTATACTCAATGCCCTTTCTTAGTTTCTAAAAGATTAGAATTGTAGTGCACCTCCCCCCTGTCGTTTACATCTCAATTTTATGAGTTCTTGCTTTTATGGGGGCATTAAATTGCATAATTAAATTTTACTGGTTTATTCTGCTTGCTCATTCATATCCTGCTTAATCCAGCCTACAACATTTTCCTTCTTTAAATGAACATATGAAACCTTATGATGTAATTTTATAGGTGCTTTTTTGCCTGTGAAATGGATATGTGGTTTAATGTATATGATGCCTTTGGTTTAAAAAATACTTCTTTGCTATGAAAGAATAAAGGTCATAAACAATGTTAGCTATACAGATATTTAGCAAAGTTTCTCTAGGGAAAAATATGCTATTTAGATTATTTATAAGTTTTGCCTGAGTCTACCATACTTGGCAAATGATTTCCTAAACTAGGAACTGTGCGTATACTGCTCCTGTAACAATTTACCTATTTAAGGTGTGGAAGAAGGCAACATGATACTTTTTTCACTCGAAGAATTCCATCTTAATTGAGAGTGACTGGTACAGAATCATGGAGCTGACATATTTACCCACCATTTATTTTAGCACTGTTTTCATCCTCAGTGGATTAAGAAATGTACTGCTCTACTGAGATGACTGCATACATTTAGATTACTTAGAAAATGATCATTGTTTCTTTGTCAGATACTACAAACTGACTGGGATTTTGCCAAACTTATCTCCTATATGCCAATCATCACTGATTAATTTATGGTACTGAGCTGTGCCTCAGTGTTTGTCCAATTTATAAGCCTTACAATGACCCTCACATTTACTAATAATTATAACTACTATTTTATTAGTAATATATTCATAAATAAGAAAGAACATATGACATTTGTCTGTCCAGGCACCTCACTAATTACAATTTGTTTAGTTCCACCTATGTATCTTTAAACTTTGTTATTCTTCTTTCTGAGTAGTGTCCCATAGTATAAATGTACACCACCCACTCATCAGTTGAAGAACATTTAGGTTGTTTCCAGTTCCTAGCTACTGTGACTACAATAGCAGTGAGCATGGCTGAGCAAGTATCTGTGAATCAGGACTTTGAATCATGAGGGTATATGCCACAGAGTAGATTAGCTGGATCATGTGGAAGACCTATCTTTAGCTTTTTGCGAAGCCTCCGCTGGTTTCCAGAATGGCTATACCAGTTACCAGTATGCAATCCCAACAACAATAAATGAGAATTCTCCTTACTCAAATCCTCACCACTACTTTTTGTCATTTGTTTGTTTGTTTTAGCCATTCTGACTGGGGTGAGATAAAATCTTAAAATTCTTTTAATTTGCATTCCTCTAATTGCTAAGGGTATTGAATACTTTTAAGGTATTTCTTAACCATTTTTGTTTCTTCTTTTAAGGATTCTCTGTTCAGATCTATAGCCCATTAGTTAAACTGGGTCATTTGTTTACGTGTGTGTGTGTGTGTGTGTGTGTGTGTGTGTGTGTGTGTGTGTGTGTGTGCTTTAGTTCTCCATGTGTCCTATATATTAATTCTTTTTTAATATATGGCAAAATCTTTATAAGATATAGAAAAACATGGAAACATTTTTCTTCCACTCTGTGAGTTCCTTACCACTTGATTGATTATTTCTTTTGTTGTACAGACTTTTTTTTGAAATTTTTGAGGCCACTTTTTAATTGGTGGCCTTAATTCCAGAATAAATGGAATTCTAGTTAGAAAATTCTTTCCTACACCTCTATCCTATAGGATACTGTCTATATTTCCTTCTAACAATTTTAACATTTTACATTTTACATTGTGGTCTTTGAGACATATTGAGTCTTTGGAATTGAATTTTGTGCTTAAGGATAGATATATTGGACCCAAAAGAAGAACCTATTATTGCCATTTTCCTAAACCAGTGTAATTTCTAACTGCATTCTAAATGCTTGTCCTTATAAACACAGTTGGATGTAGCTTTTACTCCTCATCAAAGAAGATTCTTTCTATAGTAGACAGAGATGAAAGAAACTCACAACTGATCAAAATGCTTACTGTGAGATGCATAACCTCAAATTTTACATCTGCAATACAACCCTGCAGAACATTCAGAAGAAAGGGGAAAACATTATGAGTCATAGGATTGGGTCATCTGTTGCAAGATAGCAAGACAGCATTGCCTAGACATAACAGAGAAGCTACATCCACAAACCTTCAACAATATTGTTTCCTAAATAAGACCAGGAAAATGACAATACCAGTTGACACGGCAACTTGGACACAGGAATCACATAAGGCCCCAGTCACGGGTGAAGAATTGCAGGCAACTGATAGCTGTTGAGGAAAAGATATTCAGTCTTCATGGATGAGCTCTACCTCGATAAATTTTCCAGTCTCAAAAGGTCAGCCCTAAAAACATATGCATAAAAGTGATACTAAATTAACTCAGCAAAATATATGTTTTCATCGACATAGACAGTAAGTATCTTACAAGATATATGAGCAGGATATATGTATTTAAAGACATACAGATCATAAATTTGAAGAGTGATGAGAAACACAGAAGGTATTGGAATTGGAGTGTGAGAGACAGAAATGGTGTAAATACAGTGCACATGTATGACAGTCTGAAAAATAATTAAATTTACGAAACACTCATACTTGTGTATGTAAGTCACATGTTGGAGAACATTCATAAAGGAGTTAAACCTTTTCCTTTAGACCCTATTAAAGACAATGTTACTTATAAGTATGGTGTGTTTCTTGTTACAGGTTTCAAATTGAAGCTGCACTTAATTTTGAGATTTCCCCATGCATTAGTTTCCAATTTGCAAAATTACAGTGCTCAAGATAATTGTACACTTATAATACCCACATGCATTAATATGTGTTTAAGGTATGCTTTAATGTTTATTGGATCTCATTTTACTCATGAATTTGATATTTTATAGCCTTAAGTGTTGGATGGTCCATAGGTGGTCGTTCTAATCAGTGCTTTTTCTGTTGCATTTGTGGTCTCATTCATACTAGATTTTCTGTCATCTCTCAGCACATGCTCCCCTGTGTTAAGTACAAAATAGAAAAAGAAAAATAGTATGGTGGTATTTTATTTGTACTGAAATGTGATTTTAATTGTATGTTAATAAATAAAGTTGCCCAGGGGTCAGAGCTATTAGAGCCATAGCAAGAGCGTGGCGATGGTGGCGCATGCCTTTAATCCCAGCACTTGGTAGACAGAGCTAGGTAGATCTCTGTGTGTTCAAGGATACAGCCAGCATTGGAGACACACGCCTTTAATCTCAATACCAACCATAGAAGACCTGGAAGCCTCTACAGCTAGGCAGTGACGAGGCAGTCATGTGTTTGGGTTTACAACCAATGAGAAGGAAGAACAGAAAGACTATATAAAAACATACACACAGGAAGTAGGTCCCTTTCAGAGAGCTCTCTTGGCTGAAGCAGGAAGGGTAAGGCTCTTAGTTCTGACCTCTTGGCTTTCTTCTCTGAATCGGCTCTGTGTTTCTTATTTAATAAGATGGTTGGTTACATCTACAAAATAGGGCCTGACATCTTGTTTTCCATGAGCAACTAACTACCAGTAAAAATGGATGTGTATGTGAAAGTTGGAATACAGTTAATTTACTACTGATTCTGCAAAACTTTTAGCTGCTTTGTTCTGGGGAGCTGAGAGATGACTGGAGCTGACTAGGATAAGAATGTGTATGGCAGGAAACTATCTATGAGAGATTGTGCAAAAACAAATTGCCAGTATATAAGAATAATTTTCAACATATTAATTGATATACTACAGGTTTCTTTATGAATATAACCCTTATTTTCCTGAATTCGGATCGCACTGACCGTAATCTCTAGGCAATTTTTCCTACAGAATTAGGGTCATGCCATATTAATGTTTACTATTCTTTCCCATGTAATTTCAGCATAACCCATTGTATTTAACCATTCTTATCCCTATCAAAACATAAGTTACTTTTCCCTAGTGACAATAAAGAAAATTTCTAACCATTCAAATTAATACCTCACTATTTTCTCTGGGTTTTGTTTATTTGTGTATTATCTAAGAATATATTCCTGGGCCTGATGCCTGGAAAGCAACTTTTAGTCAGCTCTGTGAGGTAAAATATTGACTTAAATAAACTCTTCGTATTGATTAGAAGTAGAATACAACAGAGTAGTGAAAACTGGAACTTTATATTCATGGTTCAAATATTTTATTCCTACACATGACTGTCAAACTATTAATTTCCAATAACACATTAAAATCCATTTATACACAACACACAATGGACAAAAAGCATATGCAAAGTCACTTCTTTATATGGATATCCTGTTTGAAAATGACACTATTAAATGGGAAGAAATAAAAGCTCTCCCACATGCCGAAAGATGTCAAGTGATAAAAATAGAAGTTTAAATGAGCAGTTTGTGAAACATGTAGTATAAACATGGTTTCTTCTTTGCTTTGATACAGAAAGGGAAAAATGTCAGAGTCGAGATATTTGTGTTCATAAACAGAGAACATTTAGGTGAGTGATATGCATGTACTTAAATATGCATAAATTCTTGTGGGCATAAATTTAAGTCACCAACATTTTTCTTTTGGTTTGGAAATAATGATACCTGATTATAGTTTCACTTTAAAAAATAGAGATTTAAATAAGATTCATCTGAACATTTTTAATGTACTGTATTGTTACAAAGTAATTGTTGAGTGACATTCTTGACTTTGAGCATAATAGGAAAAATGAAGTGTGTAATTCACCATTGCTGATTCATTGCTACCATTTGATTCAGAAGAGTAGAGATTAACAAAAATAAATCATTTATTAAATGATCTTTTGATTCATTAGCTGAGTACCTTCAAACACCTGGAAGCCACTGTACACTTACATCCTTACCTGAAAGTATAGAGTAACAATTGCAGTTTGAGCCTGCAGTTCTGTTCTCTCTAGAGTGAGCATGCAGTTCTGATCTCACTAGAGTGAGCATGCTGCTCTGTTCTCCCTAGAGTGAGAGACAAACCACTTCCACCTCTCTGTACTTGTGTGGCAATGCCAGTCTGAAATATTTTTCAAAATGCAAATAAAGTAGCCCTCAGAAATCTCCTATTCTTCTATTTTTATTTACACACAAAGACTTTATAATCTCATGTGACATCACTAAATATGCATTGTTGTCTTGTACTGACCAACTTTTTTCTAGGTCACTTAATCATTTTGGACAGAGTTCTTGAAACACAAACCATGTCTTCTCATAGCAGAAATTTGACCCAAATTTCAGAATTTTGAAATTCAATAATAAAAAAGACTCATTTTTTTTCTTCAGTACCTCACTCTGTCACCATTCAGAAAATCTGAAAAAAATCCAGTGCTCTAGCTACTACTTTCAGTTTGTGATAGAGAAAAAAGATGTCAGTAACAAATAAAACTGATGGTTCACTGACCAGTGAGATGGTTCCATTGGTAAAGTCACCTGCTGCCAAGTGTTGTGAGATGGTCTTTCGGTATGTTGTGAATATGTATTGCTACTATTGGTTAATAAAGAAGCTGTTTTGGCCTATGGTAAGGCAGGGTAACAGCCAGGTGGGAAATCAAAGAGAGATACAGGGAGAAGAGTGCAGAGTCAGAGCAGACACCAGCCCACCACCCAAGGAGCAACATGTCAGCAGACCAGTAATGCCACAGCTACATGGCAAAATCTACATAGATTAATAGAAATGGGTTAATTTAAGATGAAAGAGCTAGCTAGCAAGAAGGCTAGTCATAGACCAAACAGTTTGTAGTTAATATTAAGCTTCTGAGTGATTAATTTATAAGTTGCGACAGGCGGGGCATGACACAGGAAAACTTCTGGCTACATCTAAGCGTGATACCCCAACTTCAATCTCCATTATCTATTTACATGGTGACAGCACCAAGTCTCACTCATTGTCCTCAGCCTATATATGTGCACTGTGGAAAATGAGCATCCACAGATTTATACTCATGAGAAAGAAAGGACTTTTGAATGATGAGCATTTTACTTTTCAGTGACAGTTTGCAAAGGTCTGTTGTTTCTTTAATACTTAAATTATGCTAAGATGGAATTCATATGACCCCAATTCTACATTTTTTTCCATTTTTTACTAGGTGCTGAGTAATACAATATTGAAGCAACATTTAATCATGAGCATACTATTTTCTTTCATTGAAGTACAGAGCATATTTAGCCTTTTTCTCAGAATCATGATAAAAATCAAGATAATTTAGTTATGGTGTACAAAAGAATACTAAAAAATAGACTTAATTGTCCCTTACTATAAATAATATATCCAATAAATTATAATTTGTATTAAAATGACAATAAAATTATTTTAATTTTTTTTGAATGATTCCATTTTATCCACTATCCAAGGACTTTCTTGGATAGTGTGTGAAATTGGTTTTGAGTCAATTTATACTGTTTTTGTCTTCAGAAAATTTATTTCAGTCATTTAATTTCCTCTAACCATATTTGCTACAATGTGGAAACACAGAAAAACTAAAAACAATACTTTTAAGGAGATTAACTTGTTTGTTAAATATTAATTCATTGTCTTCTAAAGAGCAAACATTATTTTATCTTTTAAATATTCAGAATAAATTGAAAGCAGAAGAGAAAGAATAAAACCAAACTGCTTTGAGTTGCATCCTAATGAAGAGAGTATCAAAGACAGTTTTCTTAAAAAGAGCTAAAGCTACTACACTTCTATAATCCATGCTTTCTATAGAAATTTTTCACTTTGTGCCTCAGATTTTAATTCATTATGTAAAAAATGAAGTATATTTGAGGGGTAACTTTAACTCTAACATGAAGAAATGTCTCCAGTAGAAGAGAATTCAGGAAAGTACATTTAGCTATTATTTTCTAACAAGAAAGGTCCTTATTTTGTGCTACTTTAAAACAATATTATAGTTATAAGAGAAAACATTAGCTAGTCAATATTACAATACCATAACTATAACATTAATATGTGGCACTAACTGTTGGATTTCAGGAAACCACTCCCAAATCCCAGCCAGTACTTTGACATGTCAAGAGAACTTTGAACCTACCTCAGGATCAATGTCCCTGTGGTGGTCATTTGTGTATCTTCTTCCCATCAAGATGAAATCAAGATGAAGCCATTGGTAGATTTCCTTAATCTACCTGGACAGATCTGCCACTTAAGAAGAAACATGGTTGCCATCAGTCTCCTGACAGAAATTCCATTTAAAAGAGAAGGTACGTGGAGACATGGGAGAGAAGGAGTGGTGAGTAAATAAAGCCGCTCTCTCAAGAAGAAACACTAAATAACATCTGAAAATAATTTTGTCACACACCCTTTTCTTCCTTGTTGCTCCAACTCAGTATTAAAAAGAGAATTGTTTCCAATCCACTGCTTATGCCTTTGGCTTTGGGGGAGTGGATAAGTCCTGAACAAATACTATTTATTATTGATATGACCATGGTCAGGTCAAGGACCCCAATGCCCCTGACCAATGGGAATTGCAAAGCCTTCCCCTGCTCTAAGTAAAGATATTTACTAGAGATTAATTTTTATTTAGCTGAAGGCAGTATATGCAGAAACTATAAAGGCAGTTTTCTTCTGCCAGATGAGAGCAATCTGAGGCTTCTCCCACACAGATGACTCCACTGAGATTAGCCAGCCCTTGTCCTCATCCACGCTATGTGTAATAAACTTGCTCAGTTTCTGAGAACAGCTGGTGTGTCTCTATCAGCACACACAAAATATTCAATCCCTGCTTTTCTGGACATATGTCTGTCTTTCTTCATTCCTCACCACCAATCATATCAATGCCAATGCCATGAGTACAGTGGCATTTGGCCAAACATTTTTGTACCAAGTCATGTGCTCTAAGCTAACTGAAATCCTCTAAAGACAATCATTTTTCCTGTTATTTGATTAATGTGTTCCTACCTCTACTTCTATTTTTATTTTCTATGGCAAATCATTCCAAAGATCCATCAGAGAAGGAAATTTCTCTTTGACTGAAAAAAAATTAAAATGCTTATGGAATGCTTCTACTCAGTTTTTTTTTTTTGCCATTTTCCATGAATCAAAATGAATTCACATAGTTTTGTTGATCAGGGAATTATTTATGAATGATGATGATGATGACGATTAATCTCATCTTTATTATTATTATTTTATAGGCAGAGGACTTCATCTTTATAGCTATTTCTCCTTTCAAAGCAGTCATTACTATTTAAAAATTTGTTCAAAATCTAAATTTGTGCTTCATCATAGCCATGATATTGAAATTTTTCAGAATTACATATCAAATAATTAATATAATTTTTAAAACCAAAATATTTTGGAGCCTATTTCCTAATAGTAAATATAGCTAAATATATTATAAAATATTTTTTAGGTAATTTAATGTGTTGCTTGTGTGTATGTGATTTCAGGGCTGGTCATTATATATTGGAAAACCAATTAGAAAGCTCATGCCTGGAAGAAACTAATTCTCTCTCTCTTACCAGGTAACAGTTACCTATAGTTCTTGGTCTAGGGATGAGAATTTCTCCTTCTGTGTTAGTTTGTCTATTAATATTATCAGGTCTTTTGTAGGCAGCCATATTGTTGAAATTTCTTGAGTAAAGCTCCTCTCTTATTTCCAGGAGATGCAATCTCACAGTAGACTTCCTGGTCCTCTGGCTCTGTAGTCTTTCCACCCTACTACCATGATGTTCTATGAGCTTCAGTTGCAGAAAAACAATAATAAAAAAGTCATCCATTTTAGAGCAAAGGTGGATGGGAGGGTGGTTGTGGGAGGAGGTGGGTACAAGGAAGGATTAGGGGGAGGACAGAAAGTAGTAAAATGCTGTAACTAGTTTCATTAAAAATAATTTCAATAAAAATATTAGAACACAATAAAACATTTTCAAACACACTAACTGTAGAACTACGGTTAGAATGACTTCCCAATTACAGCTTAGAAAACTGTAAATACTACTTCAGATCTTGTGATTTTTATTACCATTAAAAAAATCACTGTGAATTGGGAGCTGGGGAGATGGTTCAGAGGCTGAGAGTGCTTGCTGATTTTGTAGAAGACCTGGGTTGTGTTCACAGCACCCACCTAGTGACTCACATCCTTCTGTAACTGTTCTTACAGGGGGTCTGATACCTTTCTCTAGCTTCTAGGGGAACCACACTCACAGGATACACAAACATGCACACAGTTAAAAGTACACATAAAATTTTAAAAGTAGATTAACATTTTAAATGTTTTAAATTAGTATAAATGAAGGCCTTAATCTCTGAAAAAAATTGTTGTATGGCCCCTTTGAGTGATCATCATCCTAGTTCTTTGTTTTACCAAGAAAGAAGAGAACTCGTCATTTAGTGGTGGATATTATAAGTTGAGGAAGCTTTCCTTTGTAACATTTTAAATTACTGAGACTCCCTGCAGATTTTACAACTAGTGTATGAGCAAAAAAAATCACTCATGAGATTTCAAAAACAAGACATAAATGAGTTTAGGTACCTCTTTCTTAAAATTCTAAACATTTTTAATAAAATACCAATGAATTTCACTTCCTTCTTTGTATTTAGCAATAAAGACAAAATTAATAATTATTTATATACTTAGCATTAAACTAGTAATTGGATAATATGTGTCTATATGTGTATATGTTTGCCAGAACATGCAGTTTTATCTTGGAAGTTTGTATTTATTCATTCATGGAAGTCATCTCAGAAATTAGGCTATATTTTTATGTATTTTGGCAGTGGATTTGACTAAGGTTTGCTAAACAGGGGCCAATCCCTTAGTTAAAATTTAAATTGTATGTCTCTATACCTTTGGCTTGAATTTTCTTAAGAAACATTACATCAGCTGTCAAAAGAATATTTATCAGATGGAAGCTATAATACCTCTGAAAAAACAAGAACAGATTGTTTAATAGCAATATTCCCTATGCAGAAGAATATGGCATTAGGTAATAAAACAGTCTTTCCGTCTGTGACTCCTCACCATGTGGTCTCAGTATGCCTGAGAATGAAGCAGGCATTTATTACTTCATATGTCCTCTGATACTTTGGGATTATCACTTAATTAACTTGGTATAAATAGATTGAACAAGTGGTGTGAATCCCAGTGGACACAACACTTAGAATTCTATGATGGATCCTCCAAAGAAATCTGAGAAAATGAACTAACGAGATATGGAGACCTGACACCTGCTTCAGATCAGGCTTTCAGCTAATGATAAACACATTTGTTATTTTTCTGCACATTTTGTCAGTGCTGGCTGGCACATCTAGAAGATATAAATAGAAAGGCAAACATCCAATGAACTATTTAGCGCCCACCTTTCTTCTCTTTCCTCTGAGGAAATAGTAATGGTAGATGGAAAATTTAAATTCCGGATGCAACTTAAATATTTTATAATGTTAAGATTTAATATGTTTCAATAAAAATGTGTTGCTTGAAGCTAAGGATATGCTTTTGTATTGCAGGCAGTAAAGAACATATGTGCATCATTTGTTGTGAAAAAAAGAAAGAGTAGTATAGAGCTACTATGGCTAAAGTTGGTTGTTTTTAAAGCTCTTTAAAAAAGGAATTTAAAGTTTTAATTAATTCTCTATAGTTCCACTTGAGAATTTGATTCAACACTTTTTGAGAGTATCAGTGTAGAGCATCTTAGATTTGATTAGGTATTACCAAAGAATCATACCTAAATGTTTTCATTCAAATTACCTATAAAAGGAAGCTACAAAAGCAAACTACAGTAGTGCACATTTAGGAAATTATATCTCAGATACAAGTTAAAGAGGCCATTTTTCAGGAGGCATTTTCTATGGTATATCCTAAGTAGAATATTCATTACATTTGCTATCAAAACATAGCTAGATATTTTGTAGTTATCCTATTTTAAAGTATGTGAAGAATAGGAAAGCATAATTTCCCTAACCCTTTTTACAACTATTCTAGAGTTCAAATTAACAAATACTTTTGTGTTTGCTTCTACAGCTAAAGGACACTTAATAAAAGTAAGATTTACTAAGGAGCACCTGGAGTCTATATAAGTCTTTTCTGAAACCTTAGATCAGAAACGATCAATTGAAAATATCAAAGCCTAAAATGCAGAAGTGTTCCCCCACTAATTCAAAACAAAAAAAAACTACTTTTCAAAGCCAGAATGCTTAAATAATGTATTCTATTATTCTGTTTCCTAATCAAAATTCTTGATTACTGATGGACATGAGAGCCATCTATTTTTATGTGCTCATTCCCCTTACAACAAGATTTGTTTCAAAGTGACACTAAGGTCATAAACGTTGCTTCAGTTACAAAAAAAAAAATCAAAAAACTGATACATTTTCTTAATTTAATAGAAGCTGTCTTCCTATCTTCACATTCATGGAGGTTAGTGTCTTTTTGTTTTTTAATAACCCATTTCTATGTTTATTTATATAAACTACATATCAGATGAACTTTGTAAGATTAAATTCTCACACACTGAAATTGTAATGTTAATCTGTATTCCCACTTTCTTTTCAAATAAGCTGGAGAAGGCACCTTTTGCTATCTACAGAAAAGCACACCTTGGTTGAGAAATGCTGTAAGGATCCATTTGTCATCAGAAATGATTTATGAGTGCTCAGAAGAATAGAGAAAATTAAGGTTGCAATTTTTATTTTGAATTCATGTATCCAGAAAATGTCTCTCTACATGTTAAAACCTGATGGCCAATACAGTCCCTTGAATATTGAGACCTAACACAGGCCCTAGCCTATCACCCAATACAGATAAATCCTAGAAGGAACAGTAATTCCAACAGTGTTAGTTATAGATGTTGTGGACTGTTTACAGACTAGACCATTGTTGAAACATAAAACCTTTGACTATCATAGATTCTGATCTACCAGCAGAGACATGCACAGTTTTGATAACACACAGCCATTTGGTAGTATTCACACAACTTCAATCCTCTCTGAAATGTTCATAGAAATTTACATTCCCATGATTTTATTTCTCTGAAGATACCTCATTTTCTATACAACTAATATTTTGGTAGTTCACCTACTGCCAACAGTGAACCTGTATAAAATTTAGCCTACTGTTTGAACTTGAATTTTGAATATAGATGTAGATTATTCTTAAATGAGTGACTCTCATAAGTGATATGGTAATAGTGCCCTGAGAATAACACCAAGTACACTATGCAGCCTATTAAATTAAATATTATTAGTATATACATGACTGTTTTGCTTTATTAAATATCCTGAGAATGACTGATGCATGGAATTCCTTTCTAAATTTCATTTACAGACTCTACACTGAAAGAACTAGGTTGTTTTTCCTATCAAGTTTTTATAACTACCCCTTGGTGTGCTTGTGTGTGTGTGCATGTGTGCATGTGTGTGTGTGTGTGTGTGTGCATGTGCACACACAAGAAACATATATGATTTTATAACCCAACCATATCCTTATTGGAAAGGATAACTGACAATTTACTTGGCTACATTTGGTTACTTTGATAAGACACTGTAATCCTGGTAGGAAACATGGCAGGAGGCAGGCAGGTATAGGGCTAGATTAGGAGCTGAAAGCCTACTTCTTGAGACCCAATCACAAGGCAAAGAGCAAATTGGGAATGGTATGAGTGTTTTAAACCTCAAAACCTGTCCCACTGACATACCTCCTCCTTCCAGGCTATACCTCCTAATCCTTCCAAAACAGTTTCACTGCTGGGAACCAAGTTTTCAAACATATGAGTGGGGGGGGGCAGTTTTCATTCAAACCACCACCAAAACACATTTATAACTTGCAGCTAGAGATACCAGTATACTTTCTTTAAACCTACTGGATCTTATAATTAATAGAAACAAGCTACTTTTGTAGCTTTAACAGAGATTAACAGGGCTTTTGTTGATGTTTTCTATTCTCTCTCTCTCTCTCTCTCTCTCTCTCTCTCTCTCTCTCTCTCTCTCTGTGTGTGTGTGTGTGTGTGTGTGAATTCATGGGTATCGAATTATAGATGACTGAGTGATCTGCTTTAAGTGACTAAGAACTTCTGGTTGTTTATAGAAGGAATCAGTATCATGCTTAGCATTTAAAGTCAAAAGACCTCTTTCAATCTTAATTAATGACTTCTTTGGTTTTTCACTTATTTGTTAACTACAACATCACCTAAAGTAATATTATTTTTTTAAGATAATGTCAGTATTTATCTAGGTATGATAGCTCATGCTTGTAATTCTTGCACTTAGGAGGAAAAAGCGAGACTAAGATGAATTCAAAGGTCAGCCTCTGCTGTCTAGTGATCAGGCTAGCCTGGGTGGCAGAGTGAGACACTGTATGAAAAATGAAAACAAATTAAAATGAATTCTTGCTGTGTGTTCTATGCCCTATATGATATATTAAGAAACATACATATTTATGTATAATAGCAAATTTATAGAATTTGTAACAAATTGTATAGAAAATTTGTATAGATAAACAAATTATCACTACCTTATTAAGTGATAGAATGGAAAATCTCATAAATTGAAAGATACAAATCCAGTATGATTTGCATGGAACATTAGACTTCAAAACTTAGGCTATTAGCTCTGTCTCCAATGTTCCAAATTAGACCTGATACAATGTTCAGGGGTGCATGGAGGTAACGTACAGATATCCCTAAATTCTTCCCAAATTAATTTCAATGGATAGAAATATCAGAAAAATCCAAATCTTTGGGAATTATATAGTATTGGAAGGAATTATTTCAGAAATATAAGATGAAGAGATCAATTTCCATTTTGGTTTTAAACACTTGCAAAATATTTGTGACAGGGAACTAATGGGATATATACAATCTAGTCTTTTTTAGCAAGGGCAAACAGACTAATAAACCACAATATTTACTAACAAGTAAAAACATTTATAGTAATAAATTTACTTCTTACACAAGTACACATTTCCTCTCAGGCTATTTATAACAAGCACACATTTTAATAAAAAATTATCATTTTATAAAATACAATTAAAATGAATTACTGATTTTTTTAAATTTTTCAGGTTTTGAGACATTGTAGGCAATTTTAGTGATTTCCTGTTTTGAGCCAAGTAAAAATTATATCTAAAGTGAATATTTAACTAATTTATATATTTTTATTGCTGTTGAAAGATTAATTTAAATGAGTTGGTTAAAGACTAAAATGTCTACATTTACTCTGTGAATTGTACATAATCTTTAAATTGGAGATAGAGCAACTATTGAGTGAGCATGAAGAATGAGGGAATGGAAGAGAGAGGTAGGAGGAGATGTTCTGGCGTCTTTCTTCTTTTCTGTCTTTTTTTATTAATGATTTTTTATTCATTTTACATACCAACCACAGATCCCCCTCTTTTCCAACCTCCCCCACCCCACAAACTCCCCCCATTCCCTCCTCCAACAATGTATGTCCTCCCATGGGGAGTCAGCAGAGCCTGGTACATTCAGTTGAGGCAGATTCAAACTCCTTCCTCTACATCAAGACTGTTCAAGGTGTCCCACCATGGATAGTGGGCTCCAAAAAGCCTATTTCATGCACCAGGGATAGATCCTGATCCTACTGCCAGGGAGCCCCTTAAGCAGATCAACCTACACAACTGACTTGCTTATGCAGAGGGCCTAGTCCAATCCCATGGAGGCTCCAGAGCTGCTGGTCTAAAGTTCATGAGTTCCCACTAATTTGGTTTGGTTGTCTCTGTAGGTTTTCCCATCTTTCTTCTTAAAAAGCCACACTACTCAATCATAGAGGCTTAACTCTGGACTTCATCTAAATCTCATTCCTCCCACAGACCATTCCTCAAAACTCGATAATTGGACTCACTCTTCCTTTTCTGAATAAGCTCACACTGTGAAACACATTTCAACAGGAGTTTGAAGAAATGAGAGGGTAAACCACATGCAAAATCACAGCACCTGCCTTATATTGTCACATGTACAATGTCAGAGAAGTAACATCTGCAGCCAACATTCCCAGAAAGAAAATAAACTCACACCTCAAGCATTGCATATTTGAGTTACTCCAGAAGGACAGAACCCAGGGGAGTTAAAAAAACTGTTTGCATGTAAATGCAAATCATGGAGGTATTTAAAACAAATGAAAAGCAACAAAGATCACATGTGCTTTTAGCTGGGGAAGTTTATGAAAAAAAATGCTAAGACAATGTGTCCTGGGCAAGGAAATTCTAATCCCTGAAGACAGCAGAAGCCATTGTGGCCAGTACACACTCAGTCCTACATATCAAGTAAGATGATTCACACTCATGGGCACATATATGGCCAGGTCACAAACTGTTTATGTCTTGAAGGCACCACCTATTAAAGTATTCAGAGAGGGGAAGACATAGTTGCCTAGGTAACTAACCAGTTTACAAAAACAATGACCTGCACTCTCAGTTCAAAGAGTCTAAGGAAAGACTTATTAACCAAATTAGGCCTCTTATGTTTTCGGAGCTATTTCTTGTTTTATCTGTAATTTTACTATGTGAAAGTTAAAACCTTCCTTTTTGAAAAAAAGAAAAGAGGAAGTGCTGTGGATATCGCTCTGTATAAATAAAATGCTGATTGGCCAGTAGTCAGGAAAGAAGTATAGGCAAGACAAGGAGAGAGAATTCTGGGAAGTGGAAGGCTGTGGCAGGGAGACGCTGCCAGCCACTGCCATGAAAAGCGAGATTTAAGTTCCCAGTAAGCCACGAGCCACGTGGCAACTTATAGACTAATAGATATGGGTTAATTTAAGATAGAAGAACTAGATAACAAGAAGCCTGCCACAGTCATACAGTTTGTAAGCAATATAAGTCTCTGTGTGTTTACTTGGTTGGGTCTGAGTGGCTGCAGGACTGGCGGATGAGAGAGATTTGTCCTGACCATGGCCCAGGCAGGAAAACTCTAGCTACATATGTCCTGAAGATTAGTTCCTCCAGAGCTGGGGGAAAACTGCCAGACATTCTATAGGACACAGAGAAAAGTGACTGAGAGACTCTAAGTCTGTGGGCTTAAGACAGATGCCCCAATTTTACCAAAGAACTTTGGATGACTGTCCAGGCTGCCAGCTGTCTCTGTCTACAGTTGCAAGACTCCAGAGCTGGGGGTAAACTGTAGAGCCACCAGCCAAAGCTGCTATTTCAGTCTTAGAATGCTGCAGTTTAAAGCAATAGGTTCACAATAAGACAGATTCAGATGGAATAGCTTACAATGTGTGTAAAAATGTACGTAGGCTTGAAAGAGAGAGAAAAAGGAATATATACAGTTATATTAAAAAAATACATAGTTTTAAAAATAAAGTCTTTAAAGAGACAATAAAGTTAATATAAAAAATAAGCCACGTAAAGATGAATATTACACAGAGAATCTGGATGGTGTTGTCTTTGGGATTTTTTTTTTTTTTTTTTGGTTTTTCGAGACAGGGTTTCTCTGTGTAGCTTTGCGCCTTTCCTGGAACTCACTTGGTAGTCCAGGCTGGCCTCGAACTCACAGAGATCCGCCTGGCTCTGCCTCCCGAGTGCTGGGATTAAAGGCGTGCGCCACCACCGCCCAGCGTCTTTGGGATTTTTAACTGCAGAAAAACATTTGATTGTAAAAGCTGTTGAGTTAAGCCCCTATGTATATTTTAAAGGTATCTTGACTTCAAAATTTGGATGTAAGGATGTGTTGCTTTGGAAAGGAGACTCTGCTTTTGTTTCCACAGAAAGCAAGAGTCTATGGATTTGTTCCAGATTAAGATACATCAGGTTTGACCAGCCAAGACCCCCTGAAAGGTCTCCAGTGACACCATGGCCTAGATGATCCAACATCCAGAATGGTTTCAAGGCAACTGTCTCAGACAATACAGCCTCACAGACTACTCCATAATCCTAAAATTTTCTTTGTATCCCCATAAGATACAGTGCCCCCCCCTCCAGCAGGAAGTAGTAAGAGAAGCTACACCCAAATTCCCAAATATACCAAATTGGCTTTGGAGATGGAATTGGCTCACTCCTTCTCTAAACTCAAGTATATTGCCAAAAAAAAAAAAAAAAAAAGTTGAAAGATTCTTATATCCCATATCAGAAGAGCCCTCTGGTGTGGGACAGAGAAAAAACAATATTTTTATAAATGCATTCTCTTTCTAAAGAAAAAAGGGAATAGTATAGCTACTGATAGAATAAAAGGGGAGATTGTTGAACCTACTTTTAAAGAGCAACCACTTGTCTGAAATGTTTTACATTGGTATAGATTTTAGTTTATTGATACAAATTTAAAGTTAATTTTGTTATACTGTATATGTATTTTTACTCTTGTTTAACGTATTATGTTTATACAACTCATTTAAATTGTAATGGAACAATTAGTCTTCTATGATAGTCAAACTTATAGTCATGTTAAGTTTTCTAGGTATACATAGATATATTTCAGATAGGTAAGTAATCTTCAAATACTTCAAAGACTTACAGAATATGGCATTTGAAATGTTTTAAAATTTTAGACTTTCTGGACAATGAGACATATCTGCTCCTGGCAGCACCGATTTATTTCAGAGAGGAGGATGGGTATTGAAGACACTCTATATGGAGTTTATCTTCTTCTTGGCAAAAATAGCCATTTGGGAAAGAAACTGTTCTTGCCTGGACTGCTTGATCAACTGGACATGTAGGACCCATAGGAAGGTGACCACTGAACTTCGCTTGACAGAATGGTCCTTAAGGTTCCTGCTTCACAGAGAAAACTGCCAGACATTCTATAAGACACAGAGAAAAGTGACTGAGAGACTCTAAGTCTGTGGGCTGAAGACAGATGCCCCAATTTTACCAAAGAACTCTGGATGACTGTCCAGGCTGCCAGCTGTCTCTGTCTACAGTTGCAAGACTCCTGAAAGTTCCTGTGTCCTTCTCCCATTTCTCAGGTAATAGTATATCCTTCTGAGGTCTTTGATGTAGTTGAAGACTAGATATAATTTTCCTTAGTTATGATAAAAGATAAGTTAGATATGAAACCTTAGACTCACAAATATAAGATAGGATATCTTCTTTAATTTTACCAAATACAAATAGACTAGATATTGTAACTGTAATTCTTGCTTGATAATTGTTTTATCTGTAATTTTACTATGTGAAAGTTAAAACCTTCCTTTTTGAAAAAAAGAAAAGGGGAAGTGCTGTGGATATCGCTCTGTATAAATAAAATGCTGATTGGCCAGTAGTCAGGAAAGAAGTATAGGCAAGACAAGGAGAGAGAATTCTGGGAAGTGGAAGGCTGTGGCAGGGAGACGCTGCCAGCCACTGCCATGAAAAGCGAGATTTAAGTTCCCAGTAAGCCACGAGCCACGTGGCAACTTATAGACTAATAGATATGGGTTAATTTAAGATAGAAGAACTAGATAACAAGAAGCCTGCCATAGCCATACAGTTTGTAAGCAATATAAGTCTCTGTGTGTTTACTTGGTTGGGTCTGAGTGGCTGCAGGACTGGCGGGTGAGAGAGATTTGTCCTGACCATGGCCCAGGCAGGAAAACTCTAGCTACATATGTCCTGAAGATTAGTACAGCTGGGTACACCTCTCATATTTGGGAATGGAATGTACACAGCCAATGGAATGGCAGTTGCAAGGAGTCCTTTCCTGATCTCACAGGTCAATGTGTAGTTTCTTAACTACATTTAGCACTTGCCAGAATTATAAGCTTTTTCTAAGTCTTCTATACATATGCTAATTGCAAGAACACTAGCACAGATGTAAAAAGAAAAAATTTCAAAATAAATTCTATTTGAAATTATATCTATATACAACCTGTGTCTCTATATATGTGTGTATGTATATATATATGCATATACATATATATGCATATACATATATATGTGCATACTATGTATATCTTAAAGGAAAATATGGCTTCATAATTTCAAGAATGCATTATTCAAATAACTGCTTCTCAAAAAGTTTAAATATTGAGGCTAGCGGCAAGAGAAATGTGTAGAGACTGGTCAGTTTGGAACTGGGGCAGTAATAATTAAATGGAAGTATTATTGGAGAGAGAGAGCAAAGTGATTTCTAATTAATTTTTATCAAAATGTTTTCATTCACAATATTCTATTCCAGTCATTCATCCAAAATCAGAATGTTACTAGGTAAATAGAGTGTTGCATGCATATCAACAGATAAGGTTAATGACATAAAGAATGCGAACTGCAAAATATAATTCTTTGCATCTGTTGTGACAAGAACACAGCATTTTCAGTCTGATATAACAAGCCAAGTTCTAGTGCAAATGAAGTTAGTGAAGAAACAAAAATAATTAAAGATTTGGCGATCAACTGAGTGAACCAGAACTTGCTACTGAATGGAGAATGAGACATCAAAAGATAACCATGCTAATTTTTAATTAAAGGAAATGAAACACACTCAGTAAACTACTGATTAGTAGAGCTGGTATTGTATCTCAGTTGGTAGAGTTATTGCCTATGAGCTAAGACCTTTGTTTTGATCCTCAGCACAGCATAAGCCTATAACCAGGTGATGGTTTGCTGAGAAATATCTGCATCTCCAACATGCAGAATGTGGAGGCAGGAGGATCAGAAGTTCAAGATCATCCTTAACTGTAACAATTTCAAAACTACCTGGGACTACATGAGACCCTGCATCAAACAAACAAACCAAGCAGCAGTAACAACCCCAAACCTAATGATTAGTAACCACAATTTCACTAACTGAAAAAATAACCTGCTAAGAAAAATTGTCTCAAGAGCAAAGAAGTAAAATAAATTGTAGATGTAACCAACCTTCTTATTAAATAAGAAACACAGAACCAATGCAAAGAAGAAAGCCAAGAGGTCAGAGCTAAGAGCTAAAACCTTACCCTTCCTCCTGTGGGGTCCTACCTCTCTGAACCAGAACCACCCCTGTGTTAAAGTCTTTATATAGAGTTCCTGTTCTGCCTTCTCATTGGTTGTAAACCCAACCACATGCCCGCCTCGTCACGGCCTGTCTGTATAGGCCTCCAGGTTTTCTATGATTGGTATTGAAATTAAAGACATGTGTTGTAGCTAGAGTTTTCCTGCCTGGCCCACAGTCAGGACAAACTCTCTCACCTGCCAGTCCCACAGTCACTCAGACCCAACCAAGTAAACACAGAGACTTATATTGGTTACAAACTGTATGGCCGTGGCAGGCTTCTTGATAACTGTTCTTACAGCTTAAATTAATCCATTTCCATTAATCTATACCTTGTCACATGGCTCGTGGCTTACCGGCATCTTCACATGCGGCTTGTCATCACGGCGGCTGGCAGTGTCTCTCTGACTCAGCCTTCCACTTCCCAGTTTTTTCTCCTCCTTGTCCCGCCTATACTTCCTGCCTGGCCACTGACCAATCAGTGATTTATTCATTGACCAATCAGCAACACATTTGACATACAGACCATCCCACAGCAATGTGTATCCAATACTGGCTGTATCCCTGAACATACAGAGACTTACCTAGCTCTGCCTACCAAGTGCTGGGATTACAAGCGTACGCCACCACTGCCCTGCTTTCCTATGGCTTGCTAATAGCTCTGACCCCCGGGCAACTTTATTTATTAACATACAAATAACATTTTAATACAAATAAAATATCACCATAATATATCATTAAGTGTGGACATTGTCAGAATAAGTATTAGCCAGACAGCAAAGTGAATGTTATGATGATGTAATATGTAGTGCATACATATGGCCAAAGCACACAACTGCTGCATTCCCTAGGAACTGGGAAGAGCAGTATTAGTCAAGATGCCAGTAACAGCTCACTAAATTAAAGAAGCCCTTAACAGGAAGGTCCTTATTAAATAGTTTGAGTATTCTCAGGTTAACCCAGAGGTTCCAAGATGTTAACTAGTATTGGTCTTTTAATGGTCTCCTAATGGTAGTTTTCCCATGTGATCAAAAGATATCCTATACCCTAAATGTGTATGGAAACTCTTGGGCCCTCCCTGTCAATTAGATTGGTGAATTAGAGCAGTTTGCTCCCTGAGCCCTGAATGAAATCCAGGATCTCTGGATTAGGAGAGAAAAATAAAAAGATGATTTGAGGCTCTCAAAATGGTCTACCATAAACACTTAATGCAGACTTGCAGGTGAACATTTGTTTAATTCAGGGATGATTAATCCATTATTCATAATGTGTTCAATACCTATCACCTGACACACATGTGGGACCAATACATACTTTGATTTAGGTCAGGATAAAAAAATAAATTTATGTCAAGAAAAAAATTTTAATATATAGAATGTATATATTCATCTTAATAGTGGTGAAATTATGAGCCATAATTCTATATTTCTGTGAAAGTGGGGCTTGATAGAGGTTCTAACATATTATCTCCATGAGTCTAATGTGCCAGAGGCTCAAGAGGGCTATGCTTTGAAGATTAAGAGAGTTCATAAGCATTTCTTTTAAGAGGAGAGTGATTTAGCATGTTCATTCCCTTTCGTAGTCATGGACATCTTAACTTTCAAATTCTTTAGTGATCCTAGAATGATCATGTGCACAAGCTGTCTTCTGCATTGAGAACATCCATATTAATTTATTCTAAGGCCATTTCCAATTAAACTGGTCATAATAAATGGGAGTCCCATGGGTATAAAATAATTCAGCAACATGACTTGTAGCAATATCCTTCTTCAAAATAATACACAAGTGTTTCTGAATCATAGATGTGCCTTTTGTAAGATTAACTTCCTGGTGCATAAACTGAGGCCTACTGTGTGCCTACAGCACACTCATATACATTTTTGGTTTTTAGCAGTTTTTCCAAATTGGTCTATTTGATAAGTAGTTATCTCTGTATCTTTGCTCTCAAGGTCCTTTATTGCTAGCTGGTTAGAAAAGGAGGAGGTAAAGGTAAATTTGCTTTTCCCCAAAAACAAATCTGTCATATCACTGATGTTCCACTTCAGTAGCCTTATGGGACTGATGAATGCCCATTCTCTTCCCTCAGGACACTTCTTGAGCAAATACACCCACAGCAGATTTTGTTCTAGATGAAGTGGATCTGATGACAGAATGGCAAACAAGGCTATTATGCCAGGAAAGAACTGAAGTCACAAAACAGCTTTTCCCAGTTATTTCCAACAATCAGAATACTTTAAAAAGCTTCTTATGATGTGTCTGCACACATCAAGGCTTTCTGGCCTTTGTATGTGGAAAAGTCTTATTTTAAGCTATCAAAAGAGTCAGAGCATCTCTGGCAGAAATAAATGCCGTTCAAACATCAGGAAATATGTACGCTGCAATAAAAATATCTTTTTTACAATACATTTCCCCTCTCTCAGCTGTGAATTTCCATGGGAATTATTTCCAAAGACAAGCTGCAGGGAAAGCATCAATTAATCTGCTGAATGAATTTTTGAATCTCTTCTCAATGCTGAGACCCCCTCCTAGTGCTTGGTAATTACCCCAATATTTTCTGCACGCTTGTTTAAATGGCTTCCTCTTGGGCATCCTGTAAGGAGAGCCTCTCTCTCTGGTGATCTGAAAGGCAGCATGCCTTATCGCTCTGCCTCATTCCATCTGCAGCTCCTAGGGGGTCCCGCTAATCACTGTCATTGGAACATTGGATGAGCAGTCTGGGGACATAGATAGATGTGACACCAAAGGAGACCAGGGCCTTTCCAACAGAGTGCTCATCTTTGGGAACACATCATCCCTCCCTGACTCAAAGCCAAAGATGAACTCCTTTAAAGCAAGACCCTGCTCCTTAATTATACAAATACAGTGATCAAAGTTATTAACACTCTTTCAGAGGCCAGGGATTTAATATAATGGTGTTTTGTCACCTTTGACAGGAAATATCAGTCTTCCTGAAAAGTCAAAGTGACTGAGGGAAACACCACGGGGGAAGATACCAAGCAACAAGAGGGGATGGTGGCTTTAAATGCAAATGCTGTTTACAAAGAAATGCAATTTAAAAAGCAGCTGATGCAAAAGAAAGATAAAAGTTGTGAGGTGCGGGATGTGCAACAACTTCAAAGTGTATTAAAATGTCACATTGATTTTTCCCTACACTCCTAAGTAGTACATTTCAAAAGATAAATCTGGTCCACAATTTATCTCCCCATGATTTATCTGTAGACAGAGAAAATACAGATTTTTTTTGTGTGTGTGTGTGAAAGAAACTCCACACTGGAAATATTTATCCCTTGCTTTTCTTAAATAAAGATGACTTTCATGATTTTGTGGATGTGGCATGTTTGAATATTACTTTCTTAATAAATTAGATCAGCAACTCCTTGGCTGAGTGGTATCTGAGCAAGGCTACGGTATTTTTTTTTTTTTTTGCATGTGATAACTGTATAATCTGACTAATAAAACTAAAAGATATAATTTGAAAGGTGAATAGTGAGAGTTTATTTTTTGCTGACAAACATTCAAGTAAAATGTAAAGAAAATTTAGTCATTTCTTTCAGTCTTAGTATATAAGAATATCAATTCAAATAATTTATCTCCTACTTGATTCTCAATATTTAAAAGATGTGACAGCTTCTCTGGCATGGCATTGGCTTCTGCAGCATATAATGAAATATCATGAGATTGTTGTTCTACTTATTACCTAAGTACATTAAAGTATTAGAGATACTCTGAAGTTAAAGTAATTACTTGTCATCTTTATTCCATTACACATTCAGTAAACTGCGCCTACCTTGATGGTGATGTTACAGCTGCCATAGATTTTGAGAAAAGATACTTCACCCATACAGTGTGGAGACAGAGATCCTGAACTGGGTTTAATTCATGTAAAGTGCAGCAAGGCATCAGTGAGCAAGAATTACTTCATAAGGATAGGACACTGCAGAGAAGAGCAAGCCAAGAATTGTTTAGTTGGTGGGGAAGATTAAGAAATTTCACAGTTTTGAACAGGAGATGAGCACATTAAACTGCCTCTGTTTAATGGCATGGTGGGTAGAAGTAAAGAAAGTAACTGTTTTGAACATCAAATACACATATGAAAGTACATAGATAAAAAAGCTAGTATTAAGCTAACTTTCATACTGGAAGCTATTCAACTCCTAAAATGAAAGCTGCAAGAGTGACCTAGACTTTCTGAAAATTCAAGCAATGCAGGGAAATCAGTAGCAATCTATTCAAAGAGTATTTCACCAAAACTAGAAAAATACATGTTACATATAGAAGCACAAAGGTAAGGAAAGGGGAAACTCTTTGAAGCAAGTGTCTAAGAGAGTATAATGCTTATTATTGAACAATGTTCATCAAACTTTTCAGGTTTCAGAATCAACATTGTCTCTAGTCAATACCGTATACTCTCAAGAAGTGACCTTTGGAGCAGAGGGCATGGCCAGTGAAATGGGCTGCAGTGCTTCATCATTTTGGCTCACATCAACACTCTTCTACTTGTTAGAGAAGAGTGGAACTCAGGCTGGGGAAGCCATTCCGCCTCTCCAGTTTCATGACATCATTTTGCCTAAAAGTAAGGATTGGCAAGTGGGCTTCATGGGGTCACACACTATATTTGAGAATTAAACATTCCATGATCTACTCTCAACACTCTGTCTAGTCCATATTAAATGGTTAATGAAAGTTGGTTAATGTGCCTCCTGGAGCTTAGCATGGAGACTCCAGCATCTCTTTATCATCTAACAAAATCTAATGCAACTGGAAGGCATTCTCTGGGATAAACTTTTCTAAATGTAAGTGTTTCATGCAGTTTCAGTCATGACAACATACCAGATTCCTGCGTAGAGAAGATGATCCTCTGCTGAAGCTTGTCACACCTCTCTGTTTCATCTGCTTATAGTCAAGGGTTTTTTGTTTTTTATTTGTTTGTTTGTTTGGAGACAGGGTTCCTCTGTGTAGCACTGGCAACTTTTCTGGATCTCGCTCTGTAGACCAACTGGCCTTGAACTCACAGAGATCCCCCTGCCTCTGGCTCCCGAGTGCTGGGACTAAAGGCATGTGCTACCATCACCCGGCCATATAGTCAAAGTTTTTAAGGATGGACAGAGTTGATGGGAACAAAAAATATAATAGGGGATGGAGAGATGGATCAGTAGTTAAGAGCACTTGTTCTCATAGAGGACCTAGGTTCAGCTCCCAACACACACATGGGACTAGAAACTCTCTGTAACTACAGTTCCAGAGGATCTGCTGTCATTTTATCTCCTGTGTGAACACTGCACACATGTGATGCACAAACATGCATACAAGCAAAACACATACATATATTAAAAACGTAAGTTAAAAAAAAATCATGTCCTCATTGCAGTGGCTCACCTAGCCTTCCATACAGCTGTAAACTGAACCCTTGTTAGAGGTTGCTGAGGTACTAAGAAATATGAAACAACCACAAAATACTTTTGTTAGTTTTGGAGTGCTCTGAAACTTAAACAAAACTCTTTAGACACATGAAGAAAATTGAAAATCTAAGAATGTAAGCTTTCTAGTGAGGTACTCACATCTATCTGTCCTAATTTTCTGTCCTAATGATTTCTTAGGGACACTTTATTTTCCATGAGCCTGCTCTTCTGGGAAGTAATGAAAACAATTTATTTTAGTCTGTGCCAAGGGTAGGGGTGATTAGTACATCACTTGAGTACAGAAGCTGCCACATCTTGCTTCTCAGTCATATCTGCATTTTGATAGAAAAAGGAATGGCTGGCATCTGTGGGTATGGGAGGAGTTTGTAAAGTAGGTCCCTCAGACACATTCACTCTTCACTCACTGTGTGTTTGGAACAAATAAAGATTTTAATAACTTTGAGATCATACTTCAGATTAAGTCTTATCTAAAACACAAATTTTGCTTTTCTTCCATTTCTCATTGTGCTCACATTTACTGCACTCTGAATGCCACCTTCACTTTTCTGGCTAGATCTGATGGCAAACTGGGTATACATGTGAATGTGCTTGCAATGTAAGGGTAGACAAATAAGGCCTGGTCACTGTGTTTGTAGCCACATAAACCATTTTTTAAAATTCTGAACTTACATTCTTAACTACATCCAGTTATGACTCATGTTTTCTAACTGATTTTCTTTATATGTTTTACAACAGTATCTTTCAAAAATTAATTAGCATAAAAGCAAAAAATGTACCTTTTTAATAATAAAAGGATATATTCACAGGTCAAGATATGATTCTCTAATCCATTTTTAACTTTCACTGCAATTTTAGCTGAAAAGCTAAAATTGATTGTTATTTTGGATAGGGTTGATACCATTTGGATAACTCTACGTATTGAAGTGATAAAACATACTGTAAAATTGTGGATTTAGCAACTGTACTGTCAGTTATGTTTCCTAGATTTCAATTAATTGTGTCTAAAGAAAGCTAGCTATCTCAAAATGTTACTCGAGTTCTCATATCAATGCACTCACCTGATCTATTCTAAGGTTTACCACCTTAGCCCCTTTCAAATGTGCAGGCTACTGAAAGAGAAACATGACCACCAACCCAGCCACAAAACCTTTGACCTACATTCTGCCCTCAATGCAAATTATGATAGGAAAAAGGTAGCACAGAAATTGTGGGAGTAGCCACGTAATGTCTTATTTGACTTCAGACCCACTCACCATGAAGGAATACATACCTGACACTGCTTGGGTAACCAAGTAGCAGAAGCTAGATAGACCAAAGACCTGGAATAAAACTAAACGTGGCTGGTTAAAAAATTCATAATAATATTATGCTATACTCATAGACCAATGCCTTTTCAAGTTATCATCAGAGAGTCCTTCTCCAGCAACAGAAGGGAACAGATGCTGAGACCTACAGTCAGACATTATGTGGAGAGAGTCTAAATTGGAAGTCTTTATCAAATCCCTCTCCTCAGAGCTCAGAGAATTCCTAGGAAGAAGGGGATTGTAAGAGCCAGAGGAGATGGAGGTACCAGGAGAACAAGGCCCTCTGAATCAACTAAGTAAGACGCATATGAGTTCACAGAGACCTAAGCAATGGCATAGGACATACATGGGACTACAACAGGACTTCTGTGTATGTATTATAGCTATTAGCTTGGCATTGTTAGGGGACACCTGACTTTGAGAAGGAATGGGTCTGTGACTCTTTACATGCTCTTGGGACTTTTTTTCTCCTGTTCAGTTACTGTGTCCAACTTAAATATTAAAATTTTTTTCTTCATCTGATTATATTTTATTTTGTCATGTTTATTTATTGTATCTTAGGAGTATGATCTTTTCTAATGAGAGACAGAAAGGGAATAAATCTAGAGGAAGGAGAGGTGGGGAGCAAATGAGAGGGGTTAAGGGAGGGAAAACTAAAATCATGATATAGTGTATGAGAAAAGAATCTATTTCCAAAAAAGAAATAATAAATTTTAAAATATTAAAAAGTAAATATATTATATTAAATTCGTGCTGCAAAAGTGTGTCTCTGGGGACAGACTCTGAGATTAAAAGCCTTATACCACTTCTAATTCCCTCTTTCGGATTACTGCCTTTGGTTAAAGAGGTAAGCTCTCATCTTCCTTATCTTGTTACCAGGTCTATCATTTTCTTCCACGTTTTGCAGCCATAATGGACTCGTATCCCTCAAGAACCATAAGCCCAAATAAACTCTTTCTTTTATAAATTGGTCATGGTGTTTTTCAGCAGAAAAGTAAAGAATATATAGACATTCACATATAAACATACCCAGACTCTGACATATACACTCATTCATACACATATATACTCATACATACAGTCATATACATATGCACATACATCTATATCAGCCATCCAGGGCATACCAAGTTGCAGTAAGTCTAGGCACCTCCTCTCCTATTAAGGCTGGACTAGGCAACATAGTAGGAGGAAAGGGTCCTAAAATCAAGTAGCAGAGTTCAAGACAGTCCATGTTCTGACTGTTTGAACTCTCTCAAGGAGACCAAGCTACACAACTGTAATATATGTGCAGAGGATCTAGGTCAGTCTCATGCAAGCTCTCTGATTGGCAGTTCAGTCTCTGTGAGCCCCTATGAACTCAGGTTAGTTGATTCTATGGGTTTCTTGCAGTACCCTTGGCCTCTCTGCATAAAAAGTTTCTTAAAAAAAGATAAAATATATGTATGTGTGCGTGCACAAATACACACATGTGCATATATTCATAAATACATACGTAGAGCCTATTCAGTCTGTATAGAGTTACTTGTTTATATGCTTTCATGGCTGACCATTTTGTATTGGGTAATGTACTGATATGCTCTTTCCTAAGGAGATTATTTCAAATTGGACATTAAAACCTATTCCACAACAGGGATATCATGCATGGTACTGGATACATAGGATACCTGTGGCTAGCAATGTCATATATCTTGAAGGAAAACCTACTACCACCAGCTTACTAAAACAGATTAATTCCTAACTTATTTCTAAATTTTTATCCTTATGCCCAGATATATATGTAGTTCTCATTGCTCCTTAAGGAAATGTCTATTTTCAAGTGATGAAAATTATTTTTAAAAAGTGATAAAAATGCAGCGTTGTGAAGCCCAGTCCCAATGGATACATCTAAAATACACCTCCCGTACATATGACTCAGAAATCATTGCAAAAGCAGAGACAAAAAGATTGTTAAGAGCAAGAGGAACTAGGAGGTTATATCTCATAGAAATTTCAGAAGCTACACCCCTGACATACGGTTGCCTAAGCATGAGCTGAACAATGTCAATAAACATGTCAAAGTGGATTCAAGATGGCCCACAAGGCCTCAACTCTATATGAAGATCTGCAGGCAACTCAACCACGCTAAGAGTGGGAAAAGTAGCTCTCCCTACAAAGAAGCACACCAACTGGCTTGTTTTTTAAAGCTAATTGAAAAACAGCACTGATTATACAATCTCATATGTCTCTTTACTATTCATTCTATAAACATTATTCAATATATGTTATATATAATTTAGCACAATGTGCATATTAGTGGATAAAAATGATAAAATTTTTCTTTATAAATTTTACCAGGATAGCAAGAAATGGTAGATAGTTAAGCTGTACTTCTGGGGACTATCACTGCTAGGTATATCTGTCATAATCATACCAAAAGAACACTACCTGCAATCTCTATTACAATTCCAGCATCATGTGTGTCTATGCTGTAGATACATGCTGGAATTCTTGCTTCTTTTGAAGTGCACATGCACATGGATCAATATGTGCATTTGTTTTATTTCTAATGGATTTTGGGAATGGTGGGTAAGAGGTGGCTGATGTTTTTTAATCTCACTTCCAGAAAGGAAATACTTTGACCCAGTGCCAAAATGGCTAGAATAAAGTTTATTTTTCCTATTATCTTTCCTATTTTCATCATGATTTTCAGTTTTCAGTTATGGTCCTTTATTTTCCAATGAAGATTTTTTATTTTATTCTTTTTTCTTTCTATTGTGCAAAATACTGATGATGAAAGAAAATGAAGCAATATGAGGGAAGGAGCTGATGTATGACCCACTGCCAAAGCTAGGTCTTGAAATTCAAAGGCCTCAGTGGGAAATATTAACTCAGAATCGTATACGAGGCCAAACAGAAGCCCAATGTGGGCCAAGGCAAGTAGAGCACCATTCTTGTCCTCACCCTTTTTTAAGACTCTGGACACAGACCAGGCAGTCTCATCATTCATTCTTCTAAAGCCATGGTATTTAGTAAAATCTTAAATCTCTCATATTTGAGAAAACACACTGCCCAAGGAATGAAATAATATTTGCATTCCTATAAATGTGGTGGTGATTATCAGAAAAGCATTACGCAGTTTGAAATTGAGAAAAGAAATACTTTATCAGAACAGTAGAGAAATTGAATGTGTGCTCATGTGGAAACATTGGGATGAAGATAGTTTAAATTCCTTGAGTCTCCTTTAAGGACTCAGGAAAGTTCACTGTAGAGAACAGCGTGACAGTTATTAGATAGCCAGTGGCCCATGGCAAAACCAGACACAACAGAAACATAGCTCAAAAAGGTGGGAAAACTCCAAAGTGCACAAATCAAATGATGTCTGACCATGCCTGTTCTGCCTACCTTAAATAGCTATAGAGCTAACGATGAAATGTGAATGTGCTCAGTTTTCTGTTGCTATAGTAAATATCTGAGATAATGAGTTTAAAAGAGCAAAGCCTTCATTTGATTTATAATATTGAGGAATCTGACTATGTTCATTTGCATCCATGGTTTGGCTTGTGGTAAGAACTACATAATGATGGGAGAATATAGTAGACTGTCTTTCCCATCATGGTTAGAAATGAATCAAAACACATTATTTTGTTATGATTAAACATCCTAAAAGAAGCAACTCAAGGGACAAAAGATTTGTTTTCATTCATAAAATGAGTTACAGTCCATCATAGCGATGAAGTTATAGCTGGCCATATCACATTCATAGTCAGGAAGCTTCGTGATTAGCTTGTCCTAGTCATTTGGAGATGATCCTGACAACAATAATGTATGATTTTTTCCAAACCAGTTCATGTTATCAAAGTTATCTTTCAAATATGCTCAAAGGCCAATCATAATTAAAACAGTCTCTCAAGTGCTCCTGGAGTCCTGCATCCAAAGGTCAAGTTTAAAAATAACATTAACCATCAAACACAAAAAATGTTCTGTTAAGTATACCAGATATTGAAAGGTTTTGAGTATAAGTTTCAGGCTGTCTTAGAACAATTCTTCATTCTCTTTGGACTTATTGAGATATCAGTAACAAACAATAAAAGGCCATGATTTTAAGAAATCCTGGAGACTCTGAAGAAGTTTGTGGGAGAAGCAGAGGAAATTAAATTCTTAAAAAATAAAGCAAAATAAATCATATTTCTAGATTTTCTTTCATTTTAGGGCTGCCCATGATAGGGGTATATACACTGGTAAAATCAGATACTCTGATATCAAATGTTTAGACTCACCCAGTAATTTATACCCATTACAGTAAGAGTAGCTTCTCTTATATTCTTCCTTCTTAGTCAGTGCATATTGATTATAAAGTGAAAGGGTTTCATTTTATAATTTTAATATGGGAAATAGGTCAATTTCATCACTACCCCCTGACGGTTCCCTTTTTATTCCCTTGTCTTATGCAGTTTTTTTTCTTTTTCACAATTTCAACCTTAATTTGTTTCTACTTTCCCCTTAGTCATTTTTTTAAATTGTTGCTCCAGAATCTACCTATAAAACAAACAAACAAACAAAAAACCTATGTGAATCTGGTCCTATATTTGACTAGTTTTTCCTAACTAGATGATCTCCAATTTCATCTATTTTTGTAAATGTCATGATTACGCAAATTTTATTATTTTTTTTGGTTTTTCGAGTACGCAAATTTTAAATAGCCGATTAACACCTAGTTCCCTTATTTTCTTTCCTTTGAATTTTCAATATTGTAATTTAATAATTTAATTATAATGTTCCTCTCTTCCTTTTTGTTCCTCTTAGACCTCCTTCCTTTCCTTCAAAGTCATGGCCTCTTTTTTCCACTAATTTCTATTAATGCACATATGTGTATTGGTATATACATATACATTCTTAAATATAACAAGTGGAATCCATATAATGTTTCTTGCATGTGTATTTTCAAGACTGACTGGCACTGGACAGACAACTTTGTTTTTTAGTTCTCAAAGTTATTAACCTCTCAAAAATTGTCTGGCATAATTCTGATGGTTTAAGGTTGATTTTGAAATATGTATTATTCATTTTATAGCTTTTCTCTGTGAAAGTGTTAACCTGATACAATCCAATCAGCCATAATGAACAGCAAAACTTGAGTCTACTCATTCCCGAGTCACAATGCAATCAAACTTGTATTCAGCCTGAGTAGCATTTTTTGAGTAAGTTATAACTTTTGAGTTAACTTATAAACATGTCTTTTATCAGTTCAATAAAACATCACAAAGCTTAACAATAAAAAAATAAAAAGAAAGCATTTTATTCTGACCATTATAGACATTGTGTTCACAGTATCCTGTTTGTATTTTAATCCTAAAGCCTTTATTAAAGTGAGTTATTAGAGAAATACTGGAGATATTTATGACTGAAACAGAGATGCTGTAAAGAGATATTTAATCTGTTCCCTTTAACTATAAGAATATTGAGACACTGTTTCTGAAGAATTTGGGAATTTTCCAAGAATACCCTTCTAGAAGAAGGTAGAAAGGAAGCTGGTAAGAGAATGTTGTGTCTCAAGAAGAGATTCCAGACACTTCTCATAGTCAGACCATCTTTCATGGCGTCTGAGCTGTGAGTAAGGCAATAATTTCTCAATGACATATGGAAGCACAGTTCACCAAAGAGTGCTCATATTTATGCCTCTTACAACAATTTTAACCTAAATTTCAGGTGGACTAGAGATGTCACTAAACCTCTTTTCTTTGTCACTCTTCCAGATGTGGTCACATTGAACACACGTCTTTTCTTGGCTTTTAACTATTATTTGTCTGTTTAATTGGCGTATTGAGGACTGAGGTCCAGCCTAGCTTGCTAACATTGTCAATGCCAGGACCCTGACTCTAAGCACTCTCAAAACATGTAGTCTAAACATGAATAAAAACTTGAACAGAATATATTTTGAATCCAAATTAATTCTCTGTTTGAAGGGTGGTTTTGGAGCTCTATGCAGAACTTAGAAGAGTTCTACCCTATACTGTGCCGAAAGCCTTTTATAAACTACATTTTAATCTTTATTTTGAAAAAATTTAAAACATTCTTATATTCATGCTGGCTGAAAAACTTGAGAACAAATATTTTTACACTATTTGAGAACACATGAGTATTTCTAATGAAAATATGATACGGGATGCCAGAAATTCAATCCAAAAATTGTAAAATAAAGAGGATAAGTTCATAAATTGGAATGCATTTATTCATATACATACATATTGATGTGTACTTAAACAAGTATCTTTTCAGTCATTTTCTGGTAGCATTGAAGAAAAATGGAATTATGTTTAACACTTGCATTCACTCATTTTGAATAAAATGATGTTGCATTAATTGAATAGCAGGGTCTGTTCTGCTTCTTAATTCTCAACCATCTCAAGAAAACCACATTCCGATTTAGACTTACATCTAATGATCATATATACATATATATGCAGATTATAATACATATATATGGAGATTATAATACATTATGTTATATATTAGATCCTATCACATTCTCCATAAACCCTTCAATATATCTTTCAGCACCCTATTTCAATTTCATGACCGTTTTATTTGATTGCCATTATTACATGGATCACCAATTGGTGAGCTCTTCCCTGGAGAAGACTATCCCTCCTCCCCAACTCCCAGCTCTCCTTTGTTACATGTAGATATTTGTCTAGGTTTGAGACCTGAAATTTCCTCCATCCACATGAACATGTTTATTGGTGGTAATGGATATTTTTTCATGTAAGAGTCTCTGATTGTGCTTTCCTGTTCCCAGTCCTTCTCAGATCTTCCTTACCTCCCCACCCACCCAAATATACAATCCTTCTTGCTGTCTTTCATTAGTAACAGAGTCCTTTAAAGAAAACAATAATGGAAAGTAGCAGCAACAGCAGCAGTAGTAGAAGTAGATAAAATAAGATAAATACAAACAAATCTGAGTACACAAAACAGACAAACTAAAAGGAAGAAGAGCCAAAGAAAGAGCAAAAAAAAAAAAAAAAACACTCCTATAGACACAGATACATAAACATTTACACAGAGAGAAATCTCATAAAAACACAAAATTGGAAAACCACAATAAGCAAAAAACCTGTTTTGGAAAATATAATATCCAGACTAAGCATTGACAAAAAAAAAAAAAAATTCCCTCCAAAAGTACTATTGAGGAAAACAGCATACCTAAGACATTCAGTGAAAAATATTAAATACATTCTATTCATAATCAATGAATATTTAGCTTATTGTATGATATCAAGTGTTCAGTAGATGAATGTTGACAGAGATCTACACTCATGCATACCATACATACAATACTTAATTAAGGTAGCGTCCATTTCTGCAATAGGAATTGTTCTTGTCCTTTTGAGTCAGAGGCTTCATAGAGGCAGATGTAATTTTTCTGTCACACTGGTTTATTTTTGTGTTCTCTAGACATTAGTATAAAGGAAACCATAGAGTATGTAATTTTCTTGATTATTTTCCAAATAGTGGTAAAATTAATTAATATTAGTTCACATATTAATGATCAGAAAAGATATTTTCTTGCTTTGTTTATTCAATTCTTAATTGTGTCACAGATTTTATATCAGTTTTCTTTGCATCAATTTAATTTTTCTATTTCCTAAAGTTAGGATTATTATGAATAATGTCAAATATCTCTACATACATTAATATTGTAGATGATTCATCTGTTCATTTATTTTTATTATATATCAGAAAAAGGAATTACTGTGATAGGAAAGACATTATGTTTAATGCTACATAAGAATATATAATTTTTTCCACATTATTCTTATAGAAATCCATAGCATAAAAGTTCTAAATGGCACTACCACCTTCAATATATCATTTTCAATTAATTTTAAATTTTATCCATTCTAGAGTTGACAATGTCATCTCCTTATTGTCTTTTTTGGACATTTAGTGTGTGTGTGTGTGTGTGTGTGTGTGTGTGTGTGTGTGTGTGTGTGTATGTGTGTGTGTACATGGACAACTTGCATTATGTTGTTCCATTATTATGTCAATTAAAGATAACATGCATTATGTTGTTTTCTGCTTCCACAATGTTGGTACTGGTCGTTGAACTCAAGTGTTCAGGCTTGACAGCAAGCCACATAATTGGCCCTCTCATTATTATTTTCATGCTCACGTGCTTGATTGCATGTGGTTCTATGTATTTGTTTTAATTTGAAAAGTGTTTAGTTTATTTCCAATTAGAAAGTTTGTCTAAAATAATTATGTTCGCTAATATAAAAGATCATGTCAGCAATTGTCTCAATTATTTTCTTCTAGTATATGAGTTACTTTTGATTCAACTGATAAGTCCATTTCTTAAGATTTATTTTTATTTAAGTTACTATGTGGGCAGGTCATGTGTGTCTGTGTGTGTTGGTGGAGCAGCAGACACTCTTTGTCACCGTGCCATCTTTCCAGCTTTAATATTGTCATTTAAATAAAGAAAATCTTGAATTTTTCAAAGCTTAATTTAGTATTATTTACTAAAAGTTGTTAATCACTTGGCATCCCTAGAAACCTTCACTTTCCCTATGAGTTGAAAATGTTCCAAAGTTTCCTTCTACGATTAAAATTTTTAGACTCTGTGTATGGTATAATTATCCATTAAGGTTCATTTTTTCAGGGCAGATAAAATATTACACAATAAATGCATTCCTTAAAAAATTTATAGCTTTTGATTATTTATACCCAGAAAAATCACACCAATAGCCTGCATTTTTTCACAAGTGGGAACTTGTATTATGATTTCTTATGATGGACTTCTTTTAGATGATTCATTATTAACTTAGTGGATTCCTTAGTGCCGGGATGCAGCTCTTGAAAATCTCATAGAAACTCCAACATTTCCATACCTTTGTACCCTAGCTTTATCCCCAATGGATGCGTCTACAAAACAATTTCCTCACTTAAGGCTTATGGAATATTTTGGAAGAAGGAGCAGGAAGAGTGTAAGAGCCAGAGGATCAGGAAGTTTGCAGTGAGACTCTGTGTCCTAGTAATGTCAGAAGTTACACCCATAAAGTCTCACCAGCATGACAGCTCAAACATGAGTTTATCAGGGACAAGAGACACCCAAGTGGATGGGGGAAATTACACAAAACCTCAGCCTTACATAGGCAGCTAAGTGGCGAAAATGATCATCTTCAGGGAATGGTACAACAGTTGTTTACCCAATAACTATCAGCTCTGAAAGCATGCACACAGGCAAAATGCACAAGTCAACATATTATTTAGAGGAATATCTGTGTGTATTTTGCAGGGTTTGTAGGGAGGAAAGGAAAAGGAGAAATAATGTGATTATGTTATAATCTCCAAAATAAATAATAATAATAATAAAAATAATAATAATAATTAAGGAATTTTCTGTGCAGTTTATACTTCTTGATCCTTTCTGATATGCCTTTGTTTTGAAGTTTAAGCTTCTCCAGAGGTGCTGAACTGCAGACCCTTACCCCTGAGTTGATAATGATCACAGATTTATGCTCCAAGTGAAGTCACCACAAGTAAGAACTTATTTGAGTGTAGTACTCAGATCAAGACTCCCTCAGCCAGTGTTTACCTATTTGACATCATATTTCTGTCCATTTCTTCCTCCTAGTAGTCCCTCCATATTAAGGATTATTGGGGTCCAGTCCCTAATAGCCTCTTACCCAGGGTCCCAGGAAGAATCTGTCAACCAACTGGGAATCTGTTCTTAAGGTTGGTGAAACAATCCAAGCATACAAGGGTCATTAGTCCATTTTCTTTATTTTCTCCCAGTCTCTAGCTTTACCGTTATATAGCCAAGCAATCACAATCCTCCTCCTCCAGCCAGGTCACCAGGCCTGAATTCCGACAAGGTCATAAAGGCATGTAAGAATTTTCCTCCAGCAGTGACTGTCAGGCTTTCTTTTACAACCTGAAAAGGGAGTGGTTAAAGGAGGAGGTCAACTGAGAGCTAATGATCAGTTAGTATATCAAAAAGGGAATTTTATGTGCTCAATCTACATTCCTAGAAGTGGTTAGGTGAGAAGTTAGTGAGGCTATGAGAAAGAAGGGTCTGAGCTAAATTGTTCAAAGCTATTACTTAAGGTCCACTTGACCTAGGCAGTGTCTACATGTGGAATTTCCCTTAAATCAGGAGACTAGCATGTGGTAGTCTGGACTGTTATTCCTGTTCATCCTTGAATGTGGCTAAGGGATATATTTGGATTCCAGTGCTAAAAAGGGAGAAATAGATGAGCCTGAGGGAAGGAAGTTTTTCCTGAGTCTGTTCTCCAAATACTTCGAATGTATATGTCCAAAGAATGATAGTCCACACTGTTAGCAGTTCTGAGGGAAAAATCAATTAGGAAAGCTATGAAGGCACACATGATATTCATAACACAAGACATCTGATATATAATGAGCCAAATAGCATCAAATATTCCCTGAGATTTGGCTTCCTCTGAAGGAATTCCTTGACCCCTTCAGGTTTGCCATAACCAGCTGAGTTCTTATAATCTATTCTTGCTACCCGCAGCAACTCTGCAGTGGTGTGAATCATGTATGTGCATATCTACTTACATACTTATTATTCAGAGATTATCATTGTTGCCTTAGGTTATGACAAGTTGAAAGCATCTAGTCTCAAATCTTTAAAGCAGAATTTACTCTGGCTAGGCTTTTATATCCTATAGTTACAGACAAATGACTATAGGTACCAGAAAGGTAATCACTATCATCAGAGTCTAATACCTTAAAAAGTAATGCTCTGTCTTCTTCATTTTTTATTTCCTTACATAAATTTTCAATGTAGGAATTTCTTCCAGTAATGCGATATGTAAGATATCAATAATGCTCAAACATTGATTATAAAGGGCAAAATAATATTTATTTGATTAAAGAACCTAGCTTAGGAAAGGTAATTTTCCATTTTATTTTATTACAGGGCTGTGTCTTCTTTATGTAATCAAGATGCTAGATCCAAAAATTGTTTCAGCTTTGTCAAGATTACTTGTTTTGATTGTGTTTTATTTATTTGCTAGTTTGTGTGCCAAAACTACATTGACTTAATTATTGCAACTTTCAAGTTGTGAAGGCACATAGTGTTACCTTGTGACACTGAAGCTTTTCAGTGTTGCCATATCCTACCACAAATACAAATTCAGGGGCAGCTATTTATCAGATACTCAAATTTTTACCCCAATTTTTTTTCTGGTCTTTATTTAAATTAATTTAAAATAAATGATATATTAACAGTAATACTATTGGGATATCTGTATTTCACTGTATTTAAATCTCAGAATCATAATGAATATTCTACATGAAGAATCTGAAAACAGAGGAATTGAGCACACATTGCGTAGCAAAGCTGGTTTCATCAAATCTGGGAAGTTTGGAGTCAACCTATGCTTTTATTTGTCCTATTTATCCTCTCTAACACAAGCAAACACAAAGAAACTGTTTATCTCTTTGATTCAGCATTTTTATATAGGGAATTTAAAATCATTTTAGTTGAAGACCTTCAAAATTTAAAATTTTTGTTCCATTGGTTCTTTGTATTGTTCTCTTTGTTTCTATTGTATTGATTTCAGCCCTCAATTTGATTACTTCCTGGCATCTATTCCTGCTCCACTGTTGGTGGGAGTGCAAACTTGTACAGCCACTTTGGAAATCAGTACGGTGGTTTCTCAGAAAATTGGGAATCAATCTTCCTCAAGACCCAGCTATACCACTCTTGGGCATATACCCAAGGGATACTCAATCATACCACAAGGACACTTACTCAACTATGTTCATAGCAGTGTTGTTCGTAATAGCCAGAACCTGGAAACAACCTAGATGCCCCTCAACCAAAGAATGGATATAGAAAATATGGTACATATACACAATGGAGTACTACTAAGCAGTGAAGAAACAATGGCATCATCAAATGTGCAGGCAAATGGATGGGACTATAAAATATCATCCTGAGTGAGGTAACCCAGGCTCAGAAGAACAAACATGGTATGTACTCACTCATAAGTGGATACCAGATGTAAAGCAAAGGATAACCAGACTACTCCCCACAGCTCCAGAGAGGCTAGCTAACAAGGAGGAACTTAAGAGGGATGCATAGATCACCCTGGGAAGGGGAAATAGATGAGATCTCCATGAGTAAACTGGGGATGAAGGGGGAAATGGAGGGTAGTAGTTGGGGCATGAGAACATAAGGGAATGGGGTGGTTGAGTTGGATCAGGGATGGAGTGGGAGAGCAATGAAAGAGATACCATGATAGAGGGAGACATCATGGGGATAGGGAGAAAACAGGTGCTAGGGAAGTTCCTAGGAATCAACAAGATGACCACAGCTTAGACTACTAGCAGTAGTGGAGAGGGTACCTGAAATGGCTTACCCTAGTAATCAGATCAGTGAATACCCTAATTGTCATCATAGAGCCTTCATCCAGTAACTGATGGAAGCAAATACAGAGATCCACAGCCAAGGACCAGGCCAATCTCCAGGAATCTAGTCAAAGAGAGAGAAGAGGGATTATCTGAGCAAGGGGCATCAAGATCATAATGCGGAAACCTATAAAGACAACCAAACCAAACTAGAGTGAGAATTCATGAACTTTAGACCAACAATTGTGGAGCCTCCGTGGGACTGGACTAGGCTCTCTGCATAAGCTAGACAGTTGTGTAGCTTGATCTGCTTAAGCCCTCCCCCACCAGTGGTAGGATCAGGATCCATCCCTTTTGCCACAGCTGGCTTTTTGGAGCCCACTACCTATGGTAGAACACCTTGTGCAGCCTTGATGCAGGGGGAGGTACTTGGACCCACCTCTACTGAATTTGCCAGGCTCTGCTGACTCCGCATGGGAGGCCAAACCTTGTTGGAGGAGGGAATCGGGGGTGGGCTAGGGGAAAGACTGGAGGGGCAGGGGGAAGGAAGAGAGGGGTGTCTGTGATTGGTATGTAAAATTCCTAAATTTTTTTAATTTAATTTTTCTAAAGAGCAAACAATAGAATAACATAGAACTACCCTAATCTTTTGCAGATAATAACTAAAACCATGCAAATCTGAGAATCCTGCAATATTTAGATGGTCTGTTTTTGAGTTAAAAAATAGTTGTGTTCCAACTACAGAATGTGGTCAGACAGACATTTTGCTAATATTAATCAGAGAAAATACAAGCATTTAACACATCTTCATTGAGGTCAATCCTGCAATTCCAAACTCCTGCCTTCAAATAAATAATCTATGAGCACAGAAAATTTGTCAGCCAAAACACAGGATGGTCTGTTTTCTGTTGAGTCCTACAAAAATCATCCTAAAATAAATATTTTAAAAACACCATTTACAAAACCTGTTAAGTTTCTTCTAAAAAGAAATGAAAATTACATACTTGGAGGTAGGGTATGAGAATTTAAATGAATCATTTGGGAAAACTTCCAACACAGCAACTTCTTAAGAGTGTTTTACTGACACAATAGCAATGATGAGCTTAATTCCTCTGGGTGCATAAAAATCACATAAGGATGGTATTGTAATTTCAGATGAATGGAAGTGTTGTGAAGTGGTGCAAATTGGTTCATGCACACATATCCATAGCCCATGGGAGAAGAGAGGAGCCTGAAGCTACATCCTTCCTGAGATTATAATACACAGTTTATGAGCTTATATTTCACAGTGCAGGGAAAATACACCTACCAGAAAAATCTTTTGTTAACCTTCTGTTGCAACCTTGCCTCACACCAGCAAGCAGTGAGATGCACTCACTCACACGGGGAGTGCTTATCTCTGAATAGAAATTGAACATCCTCAAAGGGTGAGAATATGGCCATTTGCACCTTTAAAATAGAATAGCAAGTCTGAGGCTGAAAACATAGTTTTATATTGTATAAATTGGACACATTGGACCACCTCTGTCTCTCTCAAACTCCTCCCCATCTTGGAGATAATATCGTATTTCAGTATTTCTACAGGCTTAATTATCCTTCCTGTCTTTCTGGAGGTTTTACTTTTCTTCCTGCTTAAAGAATATTCACTTTTATAGCTTTAACTGACAGTAGAGCATTTCTTTTAGGTGGTCATTGGCTCAAGTTTGAAGATGAAAATATTTTTTAAACTGCACACACCTCCAAATTTAACTGGAAGGTAAACCAAACATACCATTGTTTGTTCCTGTTATATAAATTTAACCCCCTAGAAATACATTCAAATTTTGTTTCCACTGCCTTAACTTACACATCTCATTAGGTCAGATTCCACACTGGTTGTTGACAGGTTGGTCACTACTTTAATGCCTCTTCCTCCTTTTATATCACCTCTTTTGTAGGTCTAATTCACATTATCAAGTTGCTGTGCTAGTGATTCATGTTTCTTCCTGCACTGAAACCTCTCACCCTGCACCTCATACTGAGGTCATCCTTGGCCCTTTCTCTTTAAGGTACTTTGCTTTACCTAAAAACAAAGTTCAAAAATAACATCAAAATCCATCACTCTGATATCTAATATATTCCACTGTCTAATATTTAGAATACTTAAGCTAAAATATATATTTGGTCATTTGACACACCATATCTCCCTCATAGTCTGTCCATTCATAAAGCCCATCTAGTCTTTGAAACACAATATGTTCTGTAGCACATATCAGTTTTCAGTCACTGCGCTGTTGAATCCATACATCATTCCCTACAACAGAATTGAATGCGTTAGATTCATTGGTCAATTTCACCCTTCTACCTCATCTGTATTTTCTGCAAGCTAAAATGTTTTAAGGGATCTTGCTTGTTGTTTTTCCATAGCTTGTGTATTTAAAAGCCAGCATACAAACATATTCTCATGGGTTTCAGGATTACCTAGGATTTGTTCACTTTTTATCACACTTTCTAAAAATAATGATATCTCTATATCATATGTATATGCTCCCTCCGAAACAGCATTGTTGTGGCCTCAATGCTTGTGTTTGGCTCCCAAACTAAGTGACAGTGTTGGGTTTTAACCACTTTTCTGGTGTAGTGTGGGTAGCCTTTATCTTCAAAACATCTAATATTATGATTTTGCTAGTTAGAACTTTATCAGTATGAAATACTTGGGGGGAAAAAGAGGAATTAATATGGCACCCAGCTTCTAATCTTTAAGTGCATTTGGTTCTAATGATTCTGGGCCTATAAAGAGGAAGAATAACATATAGTAGGAACATATAGACATAAACACATTCATCTCATGTGGTAGACAAGAAGAATCAAGGGTGACAGAGAGGCATAATAGACAATAAACAGTCTGTTAGGTCACATCTAACAGACTGACTTTCTTGACAACAACTCGAATACTAAAATTTCTAGCTGAGGACCATGCCTTCAATATATGAGCTATTAGAGGGGATATTTCATATCCAAAACACGGTAATTATTATAAAATAAAACTATTTTTCTTCTTTTATCGGAAGTGAATTTCTTTCATACATTATGTTCTAATTACAGTTTCTACTCTTTTTACTTCTCCCAGTTCCTTCCTACACCATCTCCATCCAGATCCACACACTTTCTGTCTTTAGTTACAAAAACAAACATGTGTCTAAAGAACAATAATGCTAATATCCACATGTAATTTAATGCATACCATATTTGTGTCTCTGGATCTCATTCAGGATGTTTTTGTTCTAGTTCCATCCATGTACTTGTGAATTCCATGATTAATATTCCATTGTGTAAATGTACCTCATTTTCTTTATCTAATCATCCATTGATGAACTTCTAGATTGTTTCCAATTTCTGGCTATTATGAACAGAGCAACGATGAATGTGGTTGAGGAAGCATCTCTATAATAAGGTGAAGTGTTCTTTGAATATATGCCAAAGCATGGTACAGCTGGACCTTGAGGTAGATCAGCTCCAATCTTCCTGAGAAATTGCCACACTGATTTCCATAGTGACTGCACAAGTTTGCATTACCACCAGCAATTGATGAGTGTTCCCCTTGCTCCACATCCTCACCAGCTTGAGCTATCATTTGTTTGATATATCCTGGCCATTCTGACTGGTGTAAGACAAAATTTCAAAGTAGTTTTGATTTGCATTTCCATGATGGCTAAGGATATAAAACATTTAAATGCTTCTCAGATATTTGAGTTTTCTCTGTTGTGAATTCTCTGTTTATATCTTTACCCCAGATTTAACTGTGTTATTTTTTATATCCAATTTTTAAGTTCTTCATATATTTTAGTTATTAGTCTTTTACTGAGTATTTAGTTAGTAAAGTTATTTTCTCATTCTGTAGTGTGCTGCTTTGTCAGAATAATGGTGCCCTTTGTCATGCATAAGCTTTCAATTTCATGATGTCCCATTTATTAATTGTTGTTCTTCATGTCTAAACATCAAAATAATGAACAATCCAATTAAGAAATGGGCTAGAGAGCTGGACAGAGAATTCTCAACAGAAGAATCTCAAACAGCTGAAAGACATTTAAGGATTTGCTCAACATCCTTAGTCATCATGGAAGTACAAATCAAAATGACTTATACCTCTCAGAATGGCCAAGATCAAAAACACTGAAGACAGCTTATATTGGAGATGATGTAGAGCAAGGGGAACTCTCCTCCACTGTTGGTGTGATTGAGTGCAAACTTGTACAGCCACTTTTGAAATCAGTATGGTGGTTTCTCAGAAAATTAGGAATCAATCTTCCTAAAGACTCAGCTATATCACTCTTAGGCATATACCCAATCATTCAGTTCTAAGCACACAATAAAGCTTAAGACATAACCTCCCTTTTTTTCAACCAAACACAGCACATGGTATTCTAGTGTAAAAATACAATGTCCAGTATGATAATTCATGGTTACAACTGAGTTTTTTAATTTTTATACAGAAACACACAAATCTTAGAGATAACAAATGTGGGAACAGAGTCAAATAAAGTAGAAAAGTTTTTTTTTTCTGAGGCAGGGGAGAAAAATAAAGGACATTTTTATGCAATAGATAAAAAAGAGAGTAGGAAAAAATGTTAGAGATATTCCATTATCATTTTCTGTTTTGAAGGACTATATTTTGACTGATCAATGAATTATGAAAAAGAAAAGTTTTGATGATTGGAATACAATGTATAAATAAGCATCTTGATATTATTGCCTCAGGGGTACAATGGATCATTTCATCTAGACATTTTAAACAGCTAGCAATCCAGCTGATATATATCCATTCTGGTATACCCCAGGAAAATGCAGGATGTGCTTGTGTTCTTTAAAACCTTATAAGCTGGTATCTCCTACAATATTTTGTAGCTTAATAGAAAGGCACAATCACCACTTGGCCTCAAGTTTATTAATTTCAATTGTTTCATAGTAATTCCCATGTGTGTTTTACATATACTAATATTTGAGAATATTGCTTTAAAATATGTAAATCTTACATATCTTCTTATGCCCTGCTTTGTTTTTTCCTCAGTTAAAAGCAAAAATTCACACACACACACACACACACACACACACACTCAAAAGTCTTGTGAGAATAAGAGCACTTTCTTACTTAGGCAGTATTTACTAAGAATAAAGGAAATTGAAATTACAAATGTGAAAGCTATATTTCATCAAGTTGTACTATATTGATTTTTAAAACATTATTTTTCCTTAAACTGGCATTGATTGTGAATTGTGTCAATTTATAATGAATGGAAGAAATTTTGGAGAACAGATTGTGTAATGATGTTCAGTGCTTGTGAACAGTATGAGACAATGGAAAAATCAGTCTTTTCGTAACAGATAGAGAAAACTTACAGAGCAAGAAATATTTAATCAGTTTTATTGCCTCATTACCACATGTTTAAACCATTAACATGCTATTCATTTAAATATTTGCTTTCTCTGTTTGCTAGCACATTTATGTGTACATAGTTCTATGTGCTAAATTTATACACTTATGAAGGTAAGGGTAATTTTTCCATATACTTTTACACATCCTTTTATTACTTCTCTTATTTTAAGATTATAATATAATCTTAAACTTTTTTTCTACTTCAAAAACCCTCCAATAAATTCCTCCTTACTCTCTTTCAAGTCATGGCTTCTTTTTTCATTAATTGTTGTTATGTACATGTATGTTTATGTATATGCATATATATTCCTAAGTACATAAATACAACATGTTCAGTCTGTATAATTTTATTCATATGTATGCATTTAGGGATGACCATTTGGTATTGGTGTTTCTTTTTTGGCAATTCTTTTATTATCACATTAAATAATTATTTTATTTATTTTTTCAATAATTTATTCTACTTACTAACAAAAAATATTCTATTTGGAATCAGACATATATCTAACAGCAGGAAAAATAATTTCACCTATGTAGCATTCAATACAAACTAAATGAACATTGTCTCAAGTAATCCCATAAATTATGACACATAAATACATAAATGTATTTAAACAAGGTAAGTTCAAAGCACTGAAATTGGCAGGGTTGTGTATACAGTATCATACATGTTTCTTGTTTGTTTGTTTGCTTGCTTTACAAAAAAATACATGTTTTTAAAAAGTTAGCCACAGCATTTATGTAACTAAGGTGATTATACCAAAGAATAATACAGTAGCTCTGCAATTTTAGAACTATAGTTACAATTTCCATTTAAAAGATCACTAATTGTCTTCTAACTTCCATCATTTAACTAGAATTGATTTTTGCAGCACGATCTTTTGATCTCTGGTTGAGAAAGCAATTTACATCTTAAGTTCCTATATGTAAAGAGAATACATATATATATATATATATATATATATATATATATATATACACCTTACACAACAACAATTTGAGTACAGAAGTTTAAAGGCTGTATGGTGTGTCCTTTGATATTTTAATAGTTTATAGTTGTATTTCCACTTAAAATATGGGTGATTGATTAAACACAGATTTTTATTTTCTTTTATTTTCCTTTCCTTTAATTGATACCTGGCTACTGATCATCATGGCAAATAACTACATAAGAATAAAATCTATTAACAATTGAAATATAGATTGAAATCAGCTGTAGATTTCCTCTCATTCTGACTTGTTAAAAGAAATGTATGAGTATGGTAAGACTGCTGTGAGGAAACAATTAGTAAGACAGAACATACTCCTTCAACACTAGAACGATCAAAAATGCTATCAGATTCTCCTAGAATTATGTCACACTCCCTTCCAGAACTAGAGAGGACTCTACACCAAGATAAAAATGCAGATATATGGTTAGTGTTCCCCACTCCTCACAACACACACTGCAAGAAATACAAATGTGTATTTTCTCTTACTATTTTTGTGTTATTTCTTCTTTCAAAAACAGTTAATACATAGTCCTATCAGTAGTACAAAATTTCAATTGCTTTCTACTAATACGTTTTGAGAATCAAAGCAGTAGCTTAATTATGGATTTGTTGTAGAAAAATAATTAGTTCTCATTGGACTTAAACAAAACTAAATATTTTAATACAAAAATACATAATGTAGTCCCATATCTTCTCTTAATAAAATATATACTATATATTTAAATTATGAACAAAGAATTATGTAATTGCTTCTGTTGGCAACATCATATATATCCTAGTTGATCTAGAATGTTATTTGCTATAAGCATTTTGTGTGTGTGTGTGTGTATAAACATTAGTTGCAGGTCTTTTAGGAAAATGCACTTACCAAGAATTCTCTTTTGGCTTTCTTTGAAACTCATCCCAACACTATGTTTTGAATTGTCAATTAATATAACAAATGTAGGACTTTATTGATACTTATTTATGAATTTGACACAGATATATACTTGATAAATATGTCACAGTGGGTGTTCTATCTCAATTTGTGAAACAGAGACAAGGCATGAGAAACAATGTATCAAATAATTTCCCTCACATAATTGTTTTATTTAAGTTTATGTCTGACTCCAAACTAAGTTACATAAAGCATTTTCCCTTAAATTGATTTTAGTTACAATCTTTCCTTGTTTCATTTAGTTTGTATTACTGTCACATATAGAGTTCACTTCTTAAAATTGGAAGAATATAGTGCAGAAAGACAAAATACTAGAGTGTATTTAAAATTAAGAAGCACTCACATCAATTTAGAAAGGTCATAGAAATTTTGTAATGTGCTAGAAACTCTTGTCTAACAAGTAAAATCCCAAAAATTAGTTCTCCAAACTGACATTTTAAGACAGAGAAAATATGTTCCAGGATAATAGATGTATAGTTGTAAAAAGCAGAGTGAGCATAGACACATCAGCACACTTCCTGACATCAAAATTATATAAAATTGACTTCAACTATTTATACACAGAGCAAAGCATAGTGGCATGATGTGTTAATTTAATCAATCTTTATCAATAAAACATTGGGAATCAAATATCGAGGTAAGAAACTGAAAGATCATAGAACTGGGAACAGCCATCAATTGCTTCCTACCTCTTCCATTCATCCATACACAATGGCCTAGATCCCCTCTCCACCCTGCGTTATCACTTCTTGTCTCCTTTAGGTACAGACCTCCAGAACTCTAAGTTTAGCTAGTGGCTAGCTCCACTCTCTGATTCCCAAGCAAGCTTTATTTTTCATAACACAAACAAAATATCACACAATCTTTCCCCATTTTTGTCTAAATAAAAAGCAAAGGTTTTATATAATATAGAAAGCTTTATACAATAAGTATATAAAATATATACAGGCAATAATTACACTCACAATGTCTAGTCCATAGCACTTGACAAATTCAGAGAAAATACTCCATTATCTATCCTATTTTGGTGAGTCCAAAGTGTTGTACCTAATTCACTTTCTATCCTAACTTACATTAGCAACCTCAAACTATTTTTTTCATGTCTCTCAACCTTATACACTTTACACCTCTTTTGTGAGTTTCTTTTCTGAATTTGTTAACAAGAAAAACTGTAACTATCTAGTCATCAACTCCATCAGAGACCTGAGACTGATATATTATTACCTGACTAAAAAGGAAGTGCAAAGCAAACAACTTCTAAAACTAAGAAATGAGAGAAACAGATGGCTGCCTGAACAGTCACCAAGATTCCTCTGTAATGTTGGGACATGCATCTTCGGTCTGCAGACCTAGAATATCTGATAGACTTTTATGTGAAGCAGGATTTTTGAAGGACTATTCCACCTTGTCTTGGCAAGTTTCGGCAGTAACATTCTTTTCTGTCCTGCTTGTTCAATTTGGACAGCATACTGTCAGGAATTGAGGCAAGGGCGTTTTTTTGCCCAGTGGCTAACTTTTGCCACAAAGAAAGCAATGTCCATATGGAGTTTCTTCAATGCCCATAATATTTTCTGAAGTAGATTGGTGCTACCAGGAACAGATATGTCTCATTTTCATTAAAAAAGAATATTATATTATTAAAACATCTTAAATGCCATATTCTGTAGGTCTCTGGAGTGTTTGAAGACCCCCTGTCTATCTAATATATATCTCTGTTTGACCTTAAAAACATATCTAATGTGAATATAAGTTTGATTATAATAAGTGACTAGCTACTAACCTATATTTCTTTATTATCCCAAATAGATTTAATAATAACTTTGAAGAACTAGAAATTTACATTACATTGTTAAATGATCTGTATAGGTACAATATGTTCTAACAAAATAACCTTAAATGTGTAACAATATACAAAAATATCTTAAAAAAGAGTTGAAACATATATACAGTATAAGAAAAATAACCTCAACTTTGTATCAATATACAAAAATCCATATCAATGTAAAATATTTAAGACTAGTAGCTGCTTTTTTGGTTTAAAAGTAGATTCAATAATCTATCCTTTTATCTTATTTCTTTTAATTTTTATAATAAGATTCCTAAATCTAATCTTCTTTGTTCATTTTTTTTTTCCTGACCATTGCTAATAACAACTTGTAACCATCCCCCCTAAATGATGAAAAGTATTCATAACCAACTGAATGACACAAACCCACCCACCTCAATTCTTGGAAATGTGGGCATCATGTTCTTAAAATTACTTTCTGCTATCTGGGGTCAACAGCATCTTTAGGGGAACCTGAAAAATGTAGGGATAATTGTCAAGTCCTGGGAGAACTAGATGTATCATTTGCTGTCCAGTTTCTGTAATGAGGAAGTGTAGGGCTTATCTCAAGTCCTGGCTAGAATAGTCTATGATGCTGGACTGATGGGGTATATCTTTCTGTATGCTGTGAATATGTGTTGCTCTGATTGGTTGATAAATAAAGCCGTTTGGCCTATGGCAAGGCATCTTAGAGGCAGGCAGGAAATTCATACAGAGAGACAGGAAGAAGGCAGGGTGAGATGCCAGCTGCCACCAGAAGAAAGAAAGCCAAAGAGACACCAGCTGCCACCAAAGGAGAAGCAACATGCCAACAGATCGGTAAAGCCACAGAACATGTTGTGAAATACAGAATAATAGAAATGGGTTAATTTAAGATATAAGCGCTAGATAGCAAGAGGCCTGCTATAGACCATACAGTTTGTAAGTAATATAAGCCTCTGTGTGTTTAATTGTGTCCAAACGACTGTAGGACACAGGTAGGAGAAATTCCACAGAACCCGAGAAAACTTATGGCTACACTGGACCACCTCAGTTAGCCACCTTGAAATTGTCCTGAGCAGTTCATAGTCCAAAGCCAGTCTTTGGGTGGTGTTTGTCAACTTAGTGGTGTTACCATTGTCCCAGTGGAATTGTCATTGCAGGGACCATTCCTCCTTTTGGATACTTCAAAGTTCACTGTTAGGCATGGTCATTATTTACTGGAGAAAACTTAAGGATTTTAAATGTCATATGCAGCAGATCTTCAAGACATTAAATGACCATAATTTGTTATGTACATCCAGAGTACAAAAACTTAATTCCTAGTTACCTAAGAGAGATTCAAACCAGAAATCATTTACAGGAAGCTGGATGAAGCTTTTTTCTTGAATGAGCACTCTATATGACCATTAATATCATGACAAAAAGTTTAAAGTATAAGTATATTAATTGTATAAATTTTGAGATAATATTTATACCTTAAGAAATGTTTTACAGAGCCAAAATAGAACCAAAGAATTGTGAGATTAGTAGCAATAGAATAGTCTCTTAAATTTGATTTATCTTCTGTTCCATATCAGGCGGCTTTTCTGACATGAGGCAGAGATTTTGCATTTTTCCTTTTAACAACAATGCTTGGGTTTAGAGGAGGAGAGAGCCATGCTCCAACTCCAAAGCCAGCTTTAATTTTAAATTGAACTGGAACTATGAAAAGACCATTTGTCTTATATTTCTGTAGATAACAGCAGAAACAAACTTTTGGGAAGATGTATAAAGTTTTATCCTTTTGGAAATGTGATATGCCAATAGGCCAATTTAGTCTTTCTTGGGACAATTTCTCTGGATGATTCATCCTTTTTTCTTCAGGTATCTCATTTGTCTAGTGGTCTTCAGGTTCCTCAGCCTGATGCCTTCATTCTTCTGGAAAGACAAAATCCAAACCCTGTCCCAACCCTAACTTTGGGGAGTTTCCCTTTTGGCATGTTATATCTCATCAAATGAAAACCATTTGTTAGTCTTATAAGTTACTTGATTGAATAGTCATGCTGTTTGATGAACTATCACCTCTTCTAATCAAGAAGTCTCTCATTTGAATATAACCTTTATAATATTTGCTTCATGGTTTTTCTTGAAATTTTTGTTTTATCTTCTAAAGATGTTCTATCATCCAGAGCAGTATGTTTTTTTACAATAGGCATTTGTAACTGAAAGTTTTCCTGTATCCCACCTGGTCCGCAGTCGCTCAGACCCAAGTAAACACACAGAGGCTTATATTAATTAAAACTGCTTGGCTATTAGCTCAGGCTTACCACTGACTAGCTCTTACACTTAAATTCAGCCCATTTCTGTTAATCTATATGTTGCCACATATTCTGTGGCTTTACCTGTGTGCCATTACATGCTGGTCCCTAGACTGCAGGCTGCATCTCCTGACTCAGACTTCCTCTTCCCAGAATTCTCCTTGTCTGCTTATCCCACATATACTTCCTGCCTGGCTACTAGCCAATAAGCATTTAATTAATTTATCAACCAATCAGAGCAACACATCCACAGCATACAAAGTGACATCACCCATCAGGCATTGGGTCATTTAATTTCTCTGGGGAGGAATTTCCCCCATGGTAACAGGAAATGACTGAACTGAATTTAACATGGTGACCTATAAGAGCCCCCCCTCCCCACGGTATTTCCCAATGGCAAAGGATTACCTTGTCTCTCTCCTGTTAATCTGCATTCATTGGTCCAATTTTGGCCTTTGCCTCAACTTCTGCATAATCCAGAAGGCATACTCCTTCTGTTTGGATTAGAAGAAACATTATTTCTAGTCATGCCCTATCTACAAACTCTTTTTAGGGACCTGTTTGCCACAATCAAAACACCTGACATTTTGAGTTTTCTTCAAGCCTCTGGAAATCATCTTTCCTATCCAAGCATCATCATGGTTATGAGATTTAATATTCATAATTCAAAATTTTTCAAGATTCAAATAGATCTTGGATCTATTCCTCTATGAGTGCTGATCTTGCCTTTAAAGGCACAATTACCCTATTACATTGTGAATTAGCAATTTCAAAAGCCAAAGACTCAATTATTGTTTGTCTAGCTTCTGAATTTGGTATCATTCTATTTACAGTAATGTCAATCTTTGTAAAAAATCATTATAATGTAATGGTGAGGTTGGTTCTCCTTTAAATTCCTGTCTGGGTCTGAATATACCTATGACCTGTTTCCATAAGTTTTTTAAGGCCTCTATCTTGGCACTTATATCAACCAACTTTTTTATGGATAAAACAAGAAATATCACACTGATAATGTTTATAATTGACATTATATAAATCCCACCTAAGTTAATTATCCCCTCATTTAATTATTTAATTATTCCATTTTTAAACCATCCATTGTGTAATCATACAGAGACCTAACTCCCTCCATCATAATAGTGTTTCCCATTTCTTAACATGGGAAAAACTCTCTCTCTCTCTCTATCTCTATCTCTCTCTTTTTTTTTTTTTTTTTTTTGGTTTTTCGAGACAGGGTTTCTCTGTGTAGCTTTGTGCCTTTCCTGGAACTCACTTGGTAGCCCAGGCTGGCCTCGAACTCACAGAGATCCGCCTGGCTCTGCCTCCCAAGGGCTGGGATTAAAGGCATATGCCACCACCGCCCGGCTCTCTCTTTTTTTTAACTAATTCCCCCTTTTAAGAATTCTCAGTTGTCTGACCAAAATTGCTGGTGATGAAGGTGAATTGTGAGGCTGAGTGCCACTGTGTAGCACCTCTAAGCATAGAACACAGGTGGTGCAAGGTCTGGCTGAGGACAGCTGCAGCTGCTACTGTGTAGCTGTGAGCTGAGAGTGTGTGGTGGTTGCAACAATAGTAGAAGCCTGAGCAGGTGTCAAGGCAGCTACCTAGAATGGTAGCAGCAGGAGGAGAGGTCCAAGGAAAGCTGTCCACCATCTGAAAAAATGCACACAGGGATTTGTGGGGAAGAAGCACATGTGGCAGAAGCTGCCTGAAGGCAGAGCTGGCCGGTGGTGAGAGGCTAACTCCAGTGGTGTTTGGAGCCCAAGTGCCTTTGGAGATTGCTGTAGAGAGGCTGTAACAGAAAAAATCCCAGACTCGTTCAGAGGGCTTGGGGAAGAACAGAAAAAGCTAGCTGGTAGGCCGGTGACTCCAGCAGGTGCAACTCCTGCAGGCAGCTCCAGCACGTGCCCGAGGCTTTACGGGCAAATGGCTATTTCATGAACTTGGGACCCAAAAGTTAGATGCCAGATAATTAGTTAAGCTAATTAATCTTTATCAATAAAAAATTGGGAGTCAAATATTGGTGTAAGAACCTGAAAGATCAGAGAACAGGGAGCAGCCACCAGTTGCTTCCTACTTCTTCCATTCCTCCATCCAAAAGGGCCTAGAACCTCTCTCCACCCTGCCTTATCACTTCCTGTCTCCTCTCTGTACAGACCTCAAGACCGTTATGGTTAACTAGTGGCTCGCTCTGCCTTCTGACTCCAAGCAAGCTTTATTTGTCAGAACACAAACAAACAACAGTGGCTCATGCCTTTAATCACACAAACAGAAGGTAGATGCAGGTGAGTTCAAAGCCAGCCTGGTCTACAAAATGAGTTCTAGGACAGTTAGGGTTGTTACACAGACAAATTCTGCCTGGGAAGACTAAAAAAGGAAAAAAAAATTGCATGCAGAATGCATGAAGTATAAATCCAGAATCTGAATTTCTGAATTGCTCATCAGCTCCAACTACAAATTACTAAATAAAAATGTAGCATCCCTTTCATATGGCAAAAAGATACATCTTAAGACACCCAATATGTGCCTGAAATGAGATAAGGTACTTAACACTATACATTCAGAAGTAGTCCATGGTGAATATACTTCAGGCAAGACATTTTCACAGCTTTTCAGTTTCTGAAATAATAACATACATAATGAACTATCCTATTGGTGGAACCCAAATAGAAAAATGAAATTCATTTGCACCTTATGTGTACTTTACAGACAAACCCTGAAGGCTAGTTATACATATATATTTAGTACACTTGGGTATTGACAGCAAGCAGACACATGAGACCAGGTCAAGAATCTTCCACTCCTGACATCAAATTGGTATTCAAAATGAATCAAGAGCCTTTTTGAATTTAGATTTTTCTATAACAAAATGATTATCAATGTGAATTAGGCTCTCAGAAATGAACACTTTTCAAAAGTAAATAATGTATAATAATAAGTGTTATTAATGTGAACTCTTGTCTCTCCCCGTCTTCTTTCTGTAATGTTCTGAGATGATACATAAATAAGCACTCCACAGCTTTTCTTTTAGCATATCCAAATTGCTGGCTTCACTGTTCTGTTTTGTGTCACTACTGAGTGAAATGAAGTATAGCTTGATCATAAGCACAGTAGACCTGAAACAGTCAGTCAGAAATCTGAGACAGCTATGGTGACTAATGGACATCTAGTGCAGAGAGCATGGATACATTGTAAAAAGAGAGATTCCCATCCTAAGGAGACAGAGTGGGACAACCTGAGATTTTTATCACACTACCAAAGACACTCTGAAATGTGAAATTTAAAAATCCTTAATTTGTTGTCACTTTCATTTAATATTTTTGGGTTGTGGTAAACTTACAGTAACTTCATTATAGAAAGTAAAAAGTAGACAATGAGGGAATTCTATATTCATTATATATGTAGCTGGATTTTTGTTTTGTTTTTCACTTGTATATTTATGTTCTGTGCATGAACAAATTTTCCAAATATCTAATGTCTTATAAGAACATACACAATGAATTAATCACTCTGTCTTAAAACTGAGCAATCCAAGTTTCACTTAAGGCAATATTTATTTTGGGAATCGGCAGAGGCAGAATCTCATACCAAGCGTACTCATGGCTGTTGTGAGAGTGGAATCCTCCCAGGTTGTTGGATTACATTTGTCAATTCTTGGTTGATTTGTGGTCAGGGATTTTATCAAGTATTTTTCATGTGTCTCTCCACAGTACAGCTCATATAGTGCCAATGACTGCCATCAGAAAAAAAAACATATGGTGAATAGATAGATATCTGTTGACTCCCAACAATCGCATAAGTCATTTGATTTTAACCGTTAAAAGTTATTTTAAAGTTGCTTCAAAGGACTAACAAACTGAAAATGAATAAATATTAGGACCACCTGAAATAATATTATAATTACACTATGGTTTGTACTAAAAAGAAAAAAAAATGAAAAAAATCCAGGTAATCAAAATCTAAAAGAATTCTATTAATGATGAAAAGTTTCAGTAAATAAAGCAATAAAATAGAACAGATTAATTTTTAGAGTTTTGTGGTGATATTTTATTTGTGCTGAAATGTGATATTTTATTTGTATGTTAATAAATAAAGTTTGCCTGGAGATCAGAGGTCATAGCCAGTCATAAACAGAAGTCAGGTGGTAGTAGCACACGCCCTTAATCTGATCACATGGCAGGCAGAGTCTCTGTTCAAGAACACAGCCAAGCGTAGTGACACACACCTTTAATCCCAGTACCAATCATAGAGACCTGGAGGTCTGTATAGACAGGCAGTGACAAGGAAGCAATGTGGCTGGACTTAGAGCCAATGAGAAGGCAGAACAGGAAGGCAATAAAGGTGCAGGTTAGAAAGGAAGAGGCTCTCTTGGGAAGCTATGGCAACGTGGTGAGGTAAGGTTAGTTGGTAGCTATTGTTCTGACCTCTATGGCTTGCGCCCCAGTATTTGACTCTGTGTTTCTTATTTAATAAGACTTTAGAAACTTGTCTATAGTTTTTGTCTTAGAGTGAGCATAATGTTGATCCTTACATGAGATGGCTACATGCATCTAATTCATTAGATAAGGGAAAATTGGGGATAAGCTTTTACAAAATAACTTCAAAAATTTGTCCCTCTCACGCAATCTCTGAATATACATGCTATGACTTGCCATTGCTGCTAGAATTGTCTAAGGCCCAAGGAAAAAGAGTTTTACTGAAGTAAATACAAGTATTAGCCTTGGGAAATTCTATCCCATAGAAATATAATTACATTTAAAAATTAGTAGTATATTTTATTCCATTTTTATGGTGGTTTCTTTACTTTTTTTTTTTTTCCACATGAAGTTTCAAATTCTCCAGAATATAAGGTGAACCTCTGGCAAAGGTTACTTCAAACAAACTGAGGTATGGTGGTTCACTCAGTGCCAACTAGTATGGGGCCATCCTATCAAACACTATTCTGAGTGTGTCTACGAGAGCTTTGGGGAATGAGATTAAACAGGCACACTGAGTGAAGAAGATTGCTCTGCTCAGTGTGTGTGTGTGTGTGTGTGTGTGTGTGTGTGTGTGTGTGTGTACACGCGCGTGTGTGCACGCCTTATAGAACCAAGCAAAGACTTCAATAAAACAAAAAGAGTCAGAAAGAACTTTGCAAGTCTGACAGCTTGAGACGGGCTTTTGTTGAACTCTGCTGTGAATATAACACAACCTCTCCCAACTCCCAGCAATGGCTCTTGGGATAACTCAGTTTCTTGTAACAGATTTTCCTTTCTTTTCCCACCATGTATATATAGAAAATAGGGTGAACTTCATGTTCACACCTCATAATTGTCTCTTCTTGAATCTGTACCAGATCTCTATACTCTCACATAAAAAACTTAGCTGTCATAATCAAGATTCCATTTATCTATACTCATAAGTGTATATCAAATCAAGCACCTATGTATATGTGCACACATGAATACAAAAACTTGTATATTCTATGTCTGTGTCTATGTCTATGTAGACATACACATCTGTGTATATAAACGTAAGTATTTACATACATATTTTAATGCAGGCTGATTTTGAAGTAATTAGCGATTATATTATGAGAGTTGATGGACAGGACCATTTCAAAGCCACACAGGTAACATCTGGGAGCTCAAAAACTGCTGCTTACATGCCATCAAGGAAATACAGACTTCAGTTTAATACCTGTGACAGACAACCAGAGAGTTTGGAAGTTGTCTCTTATGAATGTATCCTGATTAAAGAAAACCTTGACCCATGCAAGCTGAGGCAGTAAATATGTGTTGGTTTAATATGACTGGTAGTTTTTATACCATAATACAAAACTAATATAGATATCAGCTTTTTAAACAAAGGCCATGAATAATTTCTTCTTTCTTCTTAATTTAGGTTGCTGGCATTTCCTGTAATTAACTTGTCTTCTGCTCTGTCCCTTTGTGTTCATTTGACTTCTTAATCTAGTCCCCTGATGACCTGCTAGGAAGGCAGCACCAACTCCCTTCTAGCTCTGGGAATATTTACATGGTAATTAAGCTCCATGCTTGTTTGTTTTGATGCTTTTAGTAGTATAATTCAGCTCCAGTACTCTGAGCTGTTATCTGAAAATCCACATAGCAAAAGGGAGGGCTGATAGATGGCTCAGATCTATCTACTTAGTTTGATTCCTGGGATCCAGTTATCCAATTGGTATGGAAAGAGAGTGAGCCTCTGGACCAGAGTTCAATTCTGGGAACCGCATAGTAAAAGAATGAACCAACTCACTCTCTCTCTCTCTCTCTCTCTCTCTCTCTCTCTCTCTCTCTCTCTCACACACACACACACACACACACACACACACACACACACACACACACACACACATTTCTGCAAGCAGTTGCAATATCTCAAAAGATCTAAGATCCTTTTGTCCAATATTTTTTACTTTGAAATGCTACTGTCATTAAAATAATAATTGCACTCAGATTTCTACCTCATCTTGAGTTTCCATTCATTAATCTAATATTGTGAATAACAGAACTTGGCATGTCTTTATTTTATCCTATTTATTTGGCATGCTTACTGTATCCTCTTGAGAGAGACGTTTCCCCACTCAGCTAAGCTTCTCTTTCTGGCACTTGTCCCAATCTCTAGGGTATCACAACCTCTAAAGGGTTGTTCTTGTCATGCCCTCTTCCTCCTTGAATCTGTCAACCAAACTCAGTCACTGTGACATGCTTTCCCCAGACTCCTTGAGGAGGAATGTGGGAGAGCCTGTGCTTCTTGGGTTCTGAATGCCACCCAGAGAATGTACTTGGGTCTATAAAAGGCATAAGCTGTTCTGTTATGATTTTTATTTCTCTTTTTTATGTTTTGATTTTATAACCCATTGAAAGTTTTTCAGACTCCAACCTTTAGAAAATGAAGGAGTGAAGAGCAGTCGGCAGGAGTCTAGTTCCCAAAGTCAGACTAGTGTCGTTTCCTGGCTCATATGCTTGCTCTGCTGTCCTGACTATACGGAATTGGGCACACAATCCACTCTCACGGAAGTTCAGTGTTCTTACCCCTAAGGCATACACCACTACACCCTTTATGTGGCAGCAGAGGTCAATTTTAAAGTGATATATTTTTAGTTCTTATTAAAGCATTTACTGTACATTTTGTGCTTAGTAAATATGTGTTTTTATTAGCCATGTTACTACTGATTTGAGTGCATTTCCACTACCAGTGAGTCACAACCAGAAGTAATCTGGCCCTACAGAGACACTGGAAAGTACCAGATATGTATATGGTTCTTACAGCTAAGAAGACTGAGTGAAATATTTTACTGGCATTTGAGAGTAGAGAACCAACTATTATTAAATGCCTTACAACTATTAAATGCCTTACAACCCACACTGTAATCCTCCACAACAAAGAATCATACACCCAAAATATCAAACTGCTAAGGGTGAGAAACACAATCAATTCTCTTGACACAACAACCTATCTTTAGTGTCATTGACGATATTTTTATTAGAAAACCGACAAAATCAAAGCATTTTCATCCCTCCATGCTTTACAGGAAAGTTTCTTTCTTCATACTAATTGACCCAGAGGATAATATATGGTAATATTATGTAAAGCATTAAGTATAGAAAATGTACCTGAATACACAGCTACTTATGCCTTGATATGCAAATCATTTCTCTCAAAATGTATCACTAACTGCATATTTTAAATCATGCTGTTTCAGGTTTGCATTAAAACACAGAGAATTGGATTAAGCATTACCCATTAGCAGTGAGTTAGGGAGATATTCAATATATTTAGTGAGTCATGGGTAACAACCTGCATCAGCTCATTACTAGATTTAGAGTTAATTTTTTTTTTTAGCAATACCAATTGAAATGGTAGCAAAGATTCATAGTTGTGTTTCAACAGTAAAATTAATCATAGTGTATGCTTTATGGTGACTTATGGCATTCAATTTTATGATCACAGCTTACCATAATAGATTATATTAGTAATCATATTGACATAAGAAACAGATAATGAGCCTCAAATTTAAGTGACTAATTTTACCTACTACTCTCATTTGATAATTTTGGATATTTTTTCAGGTTAAATAATTAGTAATTGGCAGAAGTAGTCATAATTAACTATACTATAGGTAAAATAAGCAAATATCCTATAGCAATATGTGTAATCTGTATATTGATTTGGAATTTGGCTTCTTTATCTATTTAACCACAAAAGAGATACATACCTGAATGAGTCTGCCAAAATTTAACTTTTCCTGGTAACTCTCTTAAGAGGAGTAGCCCTCTGTTCTTTTCTGAAGGGAACCAGTGGAGAAGTAGATCTGGTAGAGAGGGAAGGTGGGGAGGGGGTTAGGGATGGAGGAATGGACAAAGGATTGTGGTGGTATTGTGTTCCCCAAAATATTGTGCACTCTAATAAACTTATCTGGGGTCAGAGACAGAACAGCCACTAGATACAAAGGCTAAAAAAATGGTGGCACTCACACCTTTAATCCTAGCACTCCAGAGGTAGAAATCCCTCTGGATCTCTGTGAGTTCAAGGCCACATTGGAAATGGCCAGGTATGGTGACACACGCCTTTAATCCCAGAAAGCGAGCCTTTAATCCCAGGGAGTGGTGGTAGAAAGCAGAAAGGTATATAAGGCGTGAGGACCAGAAACTAGAAGCATTTGGCTGGTTAAGCTGTCAGGCTTCTAGCAGCACCGTTCAGCTGAGAGCCATTCGGATATGAGGACACAGAAGCTTCCAGTCTGAGGAAACAAGACCAGCTGAGAAGTTGGCCAGGTGAGGTTAGCTGTGGCTTGTTGTCTCTCTGACCATCCAGCATTTCACCCCAATAACTGGCCCTAGGTTTGATTTTATTAATAAGACTCACTAAGATTCCTGTTACATCTGGCGCCCAACGTTCGTGGTACGAATTCATGAAAAAGCTGCTTGCCTGTGGCCTAGTCCGCCCCAGCTCAGGCCTGAGCTACACTTGGCCGGTTGTAGTGGTGCACACTGGTTGGATTTACTGAAGGAGTCAGAGGCAGGAGGATCCTGAGTTTGAGGGCAGCCTAGGAGGCTTGCTAAGGAGAAACTTCGGCCAGGGCCCAGGCACAAACAGTGGCAGCAGGACTATGGAGGCAGCGGCTGCTGCTCTGAGTTGCCGGCTTCTTCTCATCGTGTTAGTGACTGCAATGATGCTGCTACCTGGGACAAAGGGTTTACTGATGCTTGTTCAGAGAAGAATTACCAGGACCATTGTGTTACCAGAAAGGATCCGCAAAGGTCAGTTTGGAAAAGTTTGGCAAGACAAATGGTGGGGAGAAATTGCTGTGAAGATTTTCTCTTCTAGGGAAGAATGTTCATGGTTCCGAGAGACAGAAATTTATCAGACTGTGATTATTCCAAACCACAGAGGAGGCTCCCCCCCCAAAAAAAAAAAGTCTAAAGTGGACCATGACCACGCCTAACAGTGACTTTGAAATCTTCTAAAAGATGACAGGACTCCACACTGATGATTCCACAAGGACTATGGTAAAGCCATTAAGCTGATTAACACCACCAAAAGGTCAACTTTGGACTACAAACTGCTTAGGACAATTTTGAAATGGCTATCTGAGATGATCCAGCCTGACAGACTACTTGAACAAGGACTTGTAACAAGCCCTGCACTTTCTCATTATGCAGCGGCTGGACAAATGATATAGGACTTGACAATTAACCCAAAAATTTTCTTTTCAGGATCCCCTAAAGAAGGAAGTAATTTTAAGAAAACGATGCCCACATTCCCAAGAGGTGGGATGGGAGGTTTTTGGTTGTTAAATGAGTTATGGATATTGTCATTGTTTATGATGGTTGGTTACAAGTTGTTAGTTGTTAATGGTCAGGAAAGAAGCTGAACATGGAGATTAGATTCAGAGGTTTTGTTTAAAAAAGAAAGAAAAAAGAGAAAAGTATATAAATATGAGATAGATCTCTGAATCTATTCTGAGAAAAAAGATAAAGAATAATAGGATAAACTGGTAGATCACTGAATCTACACTAAAAAGAAAAAGAGGAAGATATAAAAATTCTAAAAGGTAGATTATTGAATCTATTATGAAAAGAAAAAATACTTTTAAAAAGGATTTACTTGTTTTAAATAAGATAAGTAATGAAATTTTTTTGTCTGAATTTGTCAAATGTTACTGGCCTAGACATTGTTATATATTAATGGAGTTTTTTGTCTTAATCTGTCAAATGTTAATGGACTAGACATCATTAATGTAATCTTGACTGTGTATATTGTATATACTTATTGGACATAATTTTTCTTGTATTAGTTATAAGCTTTTTTAATTTTAGACAAAAAAAGGGGAAATGTGGTGGTATCTCTAACATTATCATAAACATGAATTGGAAATGTTCCACAACTAAAATAATATCCAGTTTATAAAGAATTTGATACATCTAAAATTTATTGTATTTCAATCCTAAATATTCCAATAAACCATGAAATTCTTGGGAAGCTGTCATTTAATAATCAGAGCATGTATTAAGGTGCTGAATCTTGTGAGAATCATCTGTAATTGGATACTTGACTTCCTGATTAATTTTTTTAATTTTAAATCTATAATGATAAGGTAAGGACAAAATAAGAAGGGAGATGTCATAGATTTTACAAGTAGAAAGGGAAATGGTAGCAAGGATGGGATTAAAAAAAACAAAGTTCTTAAAAATAATGGATATTTTAGGTGCTGAGCATAGGAATTAATGGCTAAAGAGGAGTGGATCTAGTATCCACTTATGAGTGAGCACATACTATGTTTGTCTTTCTGAGTTTGGGTTACCTCACTCAGAATGATATTTTCTAGTTTCATCCATTTGCCTACAAATTTCATGGTGTCATTGTTTTTTACAGCTGAGTAATACTCCTTTCTGCACATGGACCACATTTTCTTTATCCATTTTTCGGTTGAGGGGCATCTAGGTTGTTTCCAGGTTCTGGCTATTATGTATAATGCTGCTATGAACATAGCTGAGCATGTGTCCTTGTGATATGATTGAGCATTCCTTGGGTATATGACCAAGAGTGGTATCCTTGGGTCTTGAGGCAGATTGATTCCCAATTTTCAGAGAAGTCTCCATACTGATTTCTAAAGTGGCTGTACAAGTTTGCACTCCCCAGAATGTCATTGTTAAATGGCTGAATAGTACTCTGTTTTGTAAATTTACCAAATTTTCGTGATCCATTTATTAGTTGATAGTCTGGTCCATCTCCTGGCTATTATGAATAAAGCACAAATTAATGTGTATGAGCAGTTAACTCTATAGTAGCATGTGGAGATTTTTTGGTATATCCCCAAGAGTGATCTAGATGGATCACATGATTGGCACACACACAGACACACACACACACACATACACACATATACACGTACATGGTTCAGGAACCTTCACACTGATTTCCATAGTTGTTGCATTTGTTTGCACTCCCACAGCAGTGAATATGTCTTCCACTTTCCTTATATCTATGCAAGCATACATTATCACTTAGTTTCATGATCTTAGTCATTCTGACTGAGGATGTTGATTATTTTTTAAATATATCTCAATCATTTGGATTTCATCATTTGAAAAGGATCTGTTTAGTTCCATGCCCCATGTTTTGTTTGTTTGTTTGTTTGTTTGTTTTGTTTTGTTTTGGTTGGTGTAGTGTTTATCATTTACACCATATCCTCAGGAGAGAACTTAATTTTTTTTTAAGTTAGAGCATAATACTGGCCAAACTTTAGCTTAGCTCTCCCATTGAAATTGGGACTCAGAGTGTTGTGTCCCTGAGTGCCTTTGTTTAAAATAAATGGCTCCCAGATCCATAAGATAGGCATTATAATGAAAACAGATGGAAGTAAGGTCGTGATATTATCTAAAAACTAAACTGGTCTCAGAAAGACAAATATGACATGGTTTCTCTCTTATGTGGAATCTAGAATTTAAAAAATACATATGACATGGTAACAAAACGGACTCCAATGATGGAAGAAAAATGTCTAAACAATGGAGTAAGGGAAAAGGAAGGTTAAGGACAGAGGAGAAGGAAAATATTCCAAGTGTGGTCTTATATGCAGAATGTCTGATCTCTCTTATCTGTCTACCTGTTGTCTATCTATGCCTTTACCTCTTTTTATGTAAGTATGTATGTATGTATGTATCTATCTATCTATCTTATTTATTTATCTATCTAGAATTATATAGTGAGACCTTGTCTCAAACAAAGGGAATGAAAAAGAAAGCAAGAAAGGCAAGCTAAGTGATAGTTTTCTGAAATGAGACAATGATGACATGCTCATGGCAAGTTTACCTCAGTGTGTCAGAAGGTAATTGTTTTCCTGCTTGACCAGGTAAACCTTCCTATATACCTCACTCAAGAACTAAAATTAGGATATATGGTAACAATGTAGATGATTTCTTATTATTTGCCTTTTTGGTCTTCTGAATAATTAGATTAATCCCCAAATGCACACATGATTAACTAATGCTGATATCCCTAAAAACATTGCTGACACCATTGCATGCTATATCACAGACCCTATCAATGTTTTCTTCCCTCTCCCAGAAATTAGGCCATGTAGATGTAACAGTCTTATTAACTGAGAAACACAGAGCCAAATGCAGAATTAAAAGCCCAAGTGGTCAGAGCAGTAGCTAAGAGCTGAGACTAAAACTGCCTTCTTACCACCCACTGCTGTCCTCCCCTTCCCAAAGAGATCTAATTCCTGTGTATCTGTCATTTTATTGACTTTCTGTTGTGCCTTCTCATTGGTTGTAAACCCAACCACATGACCTCCTCATCACTGCCTGTCTATAAAGACCTCCAGGTCTTCTATGGTTGATATTGAGATTAAAGGTGTGTGTCTCCATGATGGTGGTGTCCTTGAACACACAGAGATCTACCTGTCATGTGATCGGGATTAAGGGCATGTGCTACCACTGCCAGAATTCTGCTATGGCTTGCTATTAGCTCTGACGCCCAGGTAACTTTATTAACATACAAATAAAATCACATTTCAGCACAAATAAAATATCACCATAAGACCAGGCATCCTTTAGCTTTGTGTCAGGGACTGCAAGTTGATAAGGAAGTGTCATATATTACTTTCCCTCCACTTGCAACTGTGTACAAGCCTAGACTTCCCTCTTCTAATCCCTAGACCAAGCACAAGCTATAATGAAACCTGGTTCTTCGCAGTGGTTTCTTGACTTCTGACATGTAGGTCAGGTAAGGCCATATCTTGTAGTACAAAAATTGCAACCCCTATATTTACATTAGAAACCTATATGGCAAAGAACCTTTTTTTGTTCTCTGAAGTGAAAGGTCTGCCTTGCCCTTCAGAGGTCCTCTGTTCTGTCAATAGTGAAATGTCCTAATTCTCCTTGTATCATGATATTTGAAGGAAAGTTTCTCCACTTCCAGGAAGGGCCAATTATGCATGCCTATGGCTGTGATGCTTTATCTCTTCTAACACTTTCAGAAGTTAATTCCTAATCATGGCTGCCTGTGGTGGTGCTGCTAGCTCTACTAATATAGCTCATCTGAGGATAATTTTGAGTCCTTTTCTTTCAATGATCCTGCTTGTTAAATCCTACTACATAACTGCAGTGTTTTGTTTTTCATTTCTCTTGGAGGACAGGGGATGTGTGTGTGTGTGTGTGTGTGTGTGTGTATGTGTGTGTGTGTGTGTATGTGTGTGTGTCTCACTGGCAGGAAGGGTGGCCTGGGGTCACAGGTTAAAGGGCTGGGGAGGTCAGGGGCCACCCAATGGTTGCCAAATTCACTTGTGAGTAGCCATAGATTTGAACTTTGCACTAATCGCTCCAGGCCTGGGTCCTACATAGAGGACTCAGCCCAGCGGCTGGTACTCCAGTTCAAAGGCCGGCAATCAGGTTTCACTTGGCTTAGGGTTTGAGCCTTCAGTGGGTCCTGTACATTCCCACCAGCTTCCTGGATGTGGAGAGTGTGGGGTGGGACCAGAGCAAGCATTGTGCAGTTTCAAAGCTATGCAGATCCATCCTGGTTTGGAAATGGAAGACCTCCAGTGTGGGTGTCAGAGGCCCCAATTACTCTCGGAAACAGTAAACTTTTGTCCAGAATGCCTGAGTGTGTGGTACCAAGGACCAGTTAAGAGCTTGCCCTTTTGGGTCCACTCTGGATGCAGTTTAGCTAAGTTCACAATGCTGAGGTCCTGAAATGAACCCCAGGTTCTGCCTCCTGGAAAGGGGAGAGTAGGCATTAGCTAGAACATAAATTGGAAGTAGAATATCTTAAGCATCCCAAACAACATCTACATTGACATTTTAAAATCTGCCATAAGTCTGATGTACATTTATATTTATTAACACATATCAGTCTATTATCTACTATATATAATAGATTACTTTATTATATATATATATACATATATATATATATAAATTGTATATATATATTGTGTTTTTTTTCCCAGGGTCTTAGCAACTTGGAACTTACTATGTAGACCAGGCTGGCCTTAAACGTACAGACATCTACCCACCTCTGCTTCCCAAATGCTGAGATTAAAGGCTTGGGCCACCAGACCTGGTTTATTATTATATTTATTAACCATGTTAAGAAACGTTGTTGAGCCAGGTGGTGATGGCACCCACCTTTAATCACCGCACTCGGGAGGCAGAGGCAGGCGAATCTCTGTGAGTTCAAGGCCAGCCTGGTCTACAGAGTAAGATCCAGGACAGGCACCAAAGCTACACAGAGAAACCCTGTCTCGAAAAAACAAAAAAAAAAAAAAAAAAGAGAGAGAGAGAGAGAGAAACATTGTTGAACTGGGCATATAGTTCAGTTTGCAGAATACTTGTCTAACATGAATGAGGCCCTGGGTTCTACCCCCCAGCACTGCATTTTCTAGGCATGGTGGCAAACGCTAATAATCCTAGCATTCACAAGAGTCAAGAGGATTGGAAGTTCAAGGTCATTCTCAGCTGTATAGCTAGTTCAAGATCTCCAAATTTAAAAAAAAAAAATCACTTAATGAGTCATTTCTTTAGTTCAGGATTTCTCAAAGTATGATTTAAACAACTCCAACCTTAGGCACGGACAGCTAGCTGAAGATATGGACTCCCTGAGCACAACTCCAGGCTGTGGAGCCAGAATGTAGGAAGAGAAACACTTTAATTTTTCTAAATTACTTTCATCTGGAGGGGTGGGGCACTGCAGCACTCGTGCGGAGGTCAGAGGACAGCTTGCAGCAATCAGCTTTCTCTTTCCACCATAAGGATCCAGTAGATCAATCCCAGGAGGGGGGAGGGGGGAGGGGAGGGGGAGAGGGGGGAGAGGGAGGGGAGAGGGGAGAGGGGAGAGGAGAGATGCCTTATATACCTTTCTGCTTTCTACTATCACTCCCTGGGAAGGGAGAGAGGAGAGGGGAGAGGGGAGAGGGGAGGGGAGAGGGGAGAGGAGGGGAGAGGAGGGGAGAGGGGAGAGGGAGTTTCTGGTCCTCATGCCTTATATACCTTTCTGCTTTCTACTATCACTCCCTGGGATTAAAGGCGTGATGCTCAAAACCTAAAAGCTTAACCAGCCAAATGCTTCTAGTTTCTGGTCCTCACACCTTATATACCTTTCTGCTTTCTGCCATCACTCCCTGAGATTAAAGGCGTGAGTCACCATGCTTGGCTGTATTCTTGAACTAATGGATTTCTGCCTCTGGAATGCTAGAATTAAAGGCATGTGCTACCACTGCCTATCCTCATGTTTAATATTGTGGCTGTTCTGTCTCTGACCTAAGATACATTTATTAGGGTGCACAATATTTTGGGGAACACAATACCACCACACTGAGGTGTCAGTGAGGTGAGGTTGTCTGTGGCTTTTCGTATTCCTCTGACCTCTCAGGTTTTTACCCCAATAACTGGCTCTAGGTTTTTTAATTAATAAGACTGTTTAGCAGTTTGTGTTACACACATATTCATATATGCCTACCACAAAGTAAGCATTAGGTAAATTTTAGATTTGACCACTAATCCTTATAAAGTTTAAAAAAAAATGTGTTTTCACTACTATGTCTTCACATATTCCATCCATGATAGGCAGTAAAGAAGATTGTCTAATGTGTAGCTCAGGCTGTCCTCAAATTCATGATCCTCCTTCTCTTGCTTCCTTCAGCAAATCCAACTGGCATGTGCCACCACAACTGGCTAATTATTATATTCTACTTTCAAGTGCAAAAATTATTTACAAGTGAAAGTAGACTATAAAAAGTTCTAGGAAAGACAAAGAAAAATAATTCATTGTCAGATGGTAAAAGAAAAAAGAAAGAAAATAATGTAACTGAGTTTATCTGTTAGAAAAATATACACAACTAATCTAACATACTCTCAACAGAATACTAAGCTTTACAAATATGTGACCAAACTCAAAATTCCCGTCTAAATTTTTATTTATGATAACCCAAGTTTTAAACTGAAAGTAAAATCAATATTGTGGACTTATGAGATATGTAAGATTTGGGAAGCAGTCATATGATAACTGAGGCTTAAAAGATGAGAGGGAATAAATGTTTTCAAAAGCTTGATTACATTACACAATCAAATATCACAAAATGATGTTTTAGTCAGTTATAGAAACTATATAGACATTGTCTTCCAATATTTCATTAACACATTAATCAACTTTCATTTTTAAAGGCTACTCTATAAAGTTCACAATGATAAAATCACCTAAAAATTATTTATTTCTCAGAACATATGCCATCATTAAGCAATATATGAATATGTATAAAGTTTACATTATTTCAAGGCAGCCTATCAATGGGTGAAGAAAATAGACACATACACACATATGCATACATACACACACACACACACACACACACACACACACACACACACACACACACACATTTATAGTGGTTAAAAAGAAACAATAACTCATTAAATATATGTCAAATGACCAGATGATTGTTGCAAAACTCAATATCACTCTTCTTATGGTTGATTGATATATCACATTGTGGATAAACACAAAGACTCAATATTCTTGAGGGATCAATTCCTTCTATAAAGTGAATGAAAGGTTTTACAAATTTCAACCCAATTTGCCATGGAAATTTTGAAATAGAAATGACAAGCTATTCTCACATTTACACGAAAACACAAATGGTCAATCAGAGTGAAAAGGTTTAAACAAAAACACAGCAAAACTGAGGACCCCCTCTCTCTGAATTAAGACATGATAACAGTAGAAAGAGAGTAAGAGGCAAGAATCTTTGCCATAAAGATGGACAAGGCAATCAGCGGAAGGGCATGTAAAGTTAGGGAGCTGACTGACTCACTGTGTACAGCAATGGACCTTCAACAGAGGTGACAAAATAATTTAATCAAAAGGAATAGTATAATTTAATCAAAAGGAATAGTATTTTATTCATAAAATGTGCAGCCTTGGAAGGACCACTAAAGTTTGTTCTTTAGATCTTATGATAGTATTAAATAATGGAGCCTGACCACATGGAAGGAAAAATATTAGATCTTTCTAAAGTTCTGTAGTAAGTTTAAGAAAGAGAGACAGAGAGACAGAGACAGAGAGAGAGAGACAGAGAGAGAGAGACAGAGAGAGAGAGAGAGAGAGAGAGAGAAAGAAAGAAAAAAAGAAAGAAAGAAAGAAAGAAAGAAAGAAAGAAAGAAAGAAAGAAAGAAAGAAAGAAAGAAAGAAAAAGAAAGAAGGAAATGTCCGTGCCTGTCAACAGCTGGTGGACATCAACACCTATTACATTAAAGTGCTGGGGAAGCTGGCTAGGCTGTCAACCTGCCCTGAGAAGAAAACTCCCTACAGAGAAAAGTGACTTCAGCACATGAAGTCTAGTTAAAGATGGTTATTGTTGAGCAGACCAATTCTGACTGCTGGAAGAAAATTGTTCTTTCTGAGGGAAAAGTGAGTTCTATGCTTTATGAAAAAAAACAATAATATATATTACTCATATATTTTATCATATGTTATTTTCCCTGCAACAGAATATTTTCTGCCTTTCTGAAAGTCTTGTTCTAATTCATTGCTTAAAAAGTATTTTTAATTTATGCTTTATGTCTTTGTGATACGGGTAATTGGAAATCGTGCATTTTAAATACATTTTATAACTAGGAGATTTATATCTAAAAAACTAACGGATATAGTTTTTTTTTTTTTTTTGCATTTATACATTTTGCCCATTCTTTTAGGGAGGTTTGTATACAGAATAAAAGAAAGATTTCAAAAAATAAACAAAACATTCTTGAACTTGGGTGTCATTTATTCCTGGTACTACTTGGTGACAAGAAAGTTTCCAGTGTGGCAAGCTAGACTACAGAGGAAGGGTCTGCTATGAAGTGTCCTGCCAGAGAAATTGGCTGGGAAACTCCATCCGTTACAAAGAGCCAGGCTCCCTGAGGATCCTTGCTTTTCCTTTTTCCTCTACAACCCTGGATCCAGTCATATCTTTATATCATTTCTTCCTTTTGTCTCCTGTCTTCCTCTCTCCTTCCTTCTCTCTTTCTTCTCTCCTCTTGTCAATCTTTCCTTCCTTTCCTTTCCGCTCTGTCTCTTCTCCTTTCCTTCCTTTCCTTTCCGCTCTGTCTCTTCTCCCTTCCTTCTGTCATCTCTTTATCTCACCTTTCCTTCCTTATTTTTAGTCTACAAGGTGGGTCCAAATTAAACTCCATTTCAGTAGTATGTTATGCCATCCTAGTCTTTTGAAGTTTCCAATGAAAAAAGAAAAAAAAGACAGTGCATTTTTATAAAAATGGACATTGTGAAATGATCCATGGATTTTCCACACATGATTCTGAAGAAATCTTTTGGAGTGAAGTCATAGCCCCACCAGACTTATAGACACAGAAGGTTTTGCATATAGCTTTTCAGAAGCTGCATACACTCTCTAAAGCTACAAGTGATTTATCTCCTTCAATTATTGTTTCTTATAAATCAGAGACATCTCACAGTCTTGAATAATCTGCAGCATTTCAGAGACCAGGATGTAGGGATTTCACAAACAAGGAAATGTGTAAACCTGAGTCAATCAATCTGTCATATCATCTCTCAAGTATTAAATACCTGTGTCAACTTTAGATTTGACAAGACTTTGAACATAAGCAAATGTGAAAGCTGGCTATGCCAATTAAGTTATTACTATGCTCTCTATGCTCTTTCAAATGATATCATATTATCCTTCATTTCCTGAATTTTAAAGGTAGCTATGGAAGTGAAATATGAAGATCATTTCTGGGTTGAAGTAGATCTGATTTGATGACTCATGATTAAACTGAATTATGAGTCAGTTGGTTGACCTACTATCTACTAACTGAATGCTGGGGATGTTAACTAACTTAAGTGGACCTTTCTTGTAGTCTCAAAGAAGAATTCAAGAGATCATTTAGAAATGAATCTCTCTCTCTCTCTAGCTCTCCTCATCCCTTCCTCCATGCCTTTACTCCTCCCTCCTTCCCTAATTTTCTCTTTCTCCACCAATGACTTTTTAATTCATTATAATGCATTCTATACTTATTCCTACTTTTAAACTTTTCTATTCAGAATAATTTCAGACTAACAGTAAATTTGTAGAGATAGTTAAGTTCCCATATGCATCACTTATCTTCATCAAATTTGACCCATCACTTGCCACCGCATGGTCTTCATTACAACTAAAACTGTCTTTTCCTTTGCAGAGGAAACTATCTGGGTTAGAGTTTTGGGCACTGATGTTCTTTCTGAGGTGAGGTATAATCCAGGAGCCACTGGATTTTTTATGCTGCCTTGTTCATCTGCATTCTTTATTTCTATCAGCCCTTGAGCACTTTTGAAGTATACTGGTCAGTTATTTTTTGGAATCTGTCTTGATTTTTTCTCATGTTTTTCTTAATTTGAAATGAGATTTTTATTGGCAAGAGAATCAGAAGATGATTTTTCATGCTCTGTGCATGATGCTAAACAAGTGTGACTTGTGATGCTATGTCCTGTGATGGAAACTGGAACCCTGACCACTCGGCCAAGGTGCTGTCTTCAGGGTTGCTCACGTATTGAGCTGTTTTCCTGTTATAATTAGTTAGTATCTTGGGGAGCTTATTTGAGACAATACAGTATCGTATTTCCTCACACACATCACCATTTCCCCACTAACTTTAGCAACCAGAGGAAGAACTTATCTGATGTGTGCTGTCCTCATGGTAAGTTGATATTTCTCTCTCAACTGCTAGGTATTATAACTAGAAGCATTAAGTATTTTTTGTGTTTGAACATTAATTTTTATTTCTTCCATTTTAGTACTTAGGGGAGAGAATGCTCATAGCTGTACTATTTCATACTCTAAGAAGCAATATTAGGAAAATAGCAGTTGTTCAATATCCTTACCAGGACTTGATATTACTAGTAGTAAATATGATTTTAACTATTCTTTTGAGTGTAATGTTATTCTACTTTGTATGTGTCTCCTATGTGTGTTAAATCTCTGTAAACATGACCACAATCAATATTTAAACCATTATACCTGCCCTAATCAACACTACTTAACACTTAACACTTGGTCACTCACCACTGAACCACCCACACATTATATTTTCATTTTTAAAGAATATAATGTGTGTGTGTGTGTGTGTGTGTGTGTGTGTGTGTGTGTGTGTGCACATTATATATTTTAAGACTATCTGCTTTCACTAATCAGTACATTTCTGAGATGGTCACACACACATAGAAGCCCATGTTATTAATATATTAAAGTTGTATATAAAATCATATATATGGATAATATTACATGTGCTTAAAGTTAATTTCTTTTCATTAGTTGGTAATGTGTCATTGTAATACTGCAACAATTTTCTATCAAGCAATTAAGAGACACGAGTCATTTCCTCAGTAGGTTTTGATTTGTAATCAGTAATGATGACGCTGAGAATCTTTTCTTCATGCTTATTTTTCACTTTTAAAGTTTCAAGTTCTGCTCTTCCGGTACCCTTTAAAATTTGTTCAGTTGCGTTCTTCCTGCTGAGGACCTCACATACTCTACATACCAGTGACTTTTAAAAATAAGTTCAGTTATTATGCACATTTAAACCAACGATGGACCACATATAGAGCAGTGATGAGACTGCAATGGATCTACAGAATTCTTATCTCATGACTTCACTGCCATTTTAATGACGCAATGCAATTCAGTACTAAAGTATCTATTGTAGAAGGCTTTCCTTTCACAAGTAAGGCCCTGTAAAGACAAAGTGGAGGCACAAGAAAGGCATTATCATCATATAAATATCTGTTCCATAATAATATGTAATGAATGCCAGCAAAACCAAAGGGGGAATATGATAAAGATTTTATTTATTGAACTAAAAATATACAGGACTATGTAGTACATAACTCTGTGTGTATATATATATATATATATATATATATATATATATATATGGTATGAAATAAATTATTGAAATGTGTTCATATGTGAATTCAGCCACATAGAAAATGAATACATAACTGAAGTATGAAAGATGAGTGATTAAAGCAATCACCACCCAGTATGAGGACCAGAATTCAGATCCCCATAACTCTCCTAAATGCTGGGTAGATGTTGACACTTAGAAGACTAAGACTTAGCATCCCCAAAGCAAGGTGGCTAGACAGACTATGTACATCAGTGACCTCTGGTCTCTTGAGAGACCGTGTCTGAATGGCAAAGGTAGAGAGCAACTGTGAAACTTTCAGATGTCAATCTCAGCCCTGTACACACACACACACACACACACACACACACACACACACACATCCCCCATTCATGGAAACACACACATACATGAAAATAAATCTGCAAGTGAATATGCTTTGTAAATAATGGCACAGAAATCATCAACAAAATATTCACACGTTAATAAGTAAAACATAAAAAGCCAGAATGTCTCATGAACAGACAGGCTTCCATGAACTCAGACTCATTTTAAAACTCAAAGAATTAATCAATATAATTTGCCATATAACAGTCTAAAAAGAAAAGCTATAGCATCATCTCAAAATACACATTAAAAGTGTTCGATAAATTAATTTCTCTTTATGATAAAAATACTAATCAGTTTTATAATAAGTTTTGTCTAACTAATATCTTTCAGAATTCATCAGGCAATCACAGTAGCTGGTATCCCATTTATTAGAGTAGACCACAATCTTCTGATTTTTAGTTTGGGATGTCATGACTTTCAGTAACCCTGTTGAAATAATTTGAAAAGCAAGGGCAGTGAAATACATATAACAAAGGAATAAAGAACATTTTAATTTTTGAAAAGTAATAGAATTACCTTTGTTTGCAGATGACATAGTTGTCTATATTTCAATTGCCAATAATTCTATAAAACATACCTTGGAATTATGAATGATCTTAAAATGTATGCAAGAAACATGATAGTACACAAAAGCAACTGGATTTTTATGCACAGATTCTGAATTAAAAATGAATATACCTGTCCTTTTACAACACCACCAAAATTAGTGACTATAAATTTTGGAAAACATGCAAATTATTTATCTCAGAATATAAGTTGGAGAGTGATAGACGATGACACACAATGTAGATTCTAAGTCCCCATATGTGCCCAAGCATGCCCCTGCACACACATGCACATATACACATAGGTCAACCGCACTCAGAGATACATACACAAAATTTTGTTTTGTATTCTTATTTTAATGAAGTAATGAGGTTTCCAGTCCTGAGTTGAAAACAACACACGCAGATCTAGAAGCAATGTGAATATATGAATAGTCTGACAGCAGAAGAATGAAAGAACAGGAGGTAAACTGAAAATTCACATTTATGTCTGACCTCTCCAACTTGAAAAGTTTTGCTATAATATTTTAATGTGTTTTCATCTCTTCTTCAAACTTATATGTGTAATACATGGTATTTGATTAAGTCATAGTGGAATTTCTTTAGCCATCTCTGTCGAAAGGTGAAGCGTCACAAAGAACACAGAGAAGATCACTAGAGTAGAAAATTCTAGCCATCAACACAAGGAGAATTTTATTTGGATCATAAAAAAAGAAGAAAACAGACAATAGTGAGGGCTACTTTCAATGTAAGACTCTTGGCACAGAATCATTGTAGCAAAATGTGTCTATCATAAAACAAAGGACCTCAGGAGGACCCTTCTGTTTGTGAGAGTGTCCAGGTCTTAACACCTTCTCCAGGGTACACTATTTTCAAAACAATCTCAGCCCTAAAGGTAAATAAATACCAGTATGATAGACACAAATAATGTTTGTATTTTCACCATTTTAAAAGAGAAGCAAAATATTCTTTCTGCAAAGAAACATGATCAAATAGATATTTAATTGATAGCTATTATATGCAAAATGCTGAGAGGAACAGAGGACTATGAAATAAATATGTATTTCACTCATTAAACAGTATCTATTCAGCTGCTAATGAGTGTCCATATTTCTCAAAGAAAACAAGCAAAAACCACTATGAAAAGACTGATTGATGTTAGAAAAATATGAAATCATCTCTAGAAAAAAGTCATGTTATCATTTGAACCTGGAGGGTTTTCCAAAGTCTCATGTGGAAAAGGTGTGCTTGCAAGCCTGTTGAGAACTATTAGTTGTTGGAAACCATGAGAAGTGGAGTCTGGTAAAACGATGAGACCTCACTGTGGGCACATTGTAGAACAGTCTATTTTCTCTCTCTGCTCCTGGTTACTGGCCACCACAAGCTATGCATTTGTACTCCACCATATTCTCTACACTCTGGTATTCTGTCAGTACAGATCCCAAATGATGGGGAAAGCTACTGTGGAATGAAGCAATGAAGTCATTAAATTATATCAGTGGCTTTCCTTGTTTCTCAGCTTACAGATACTGTACTGTGAACTTTCCTGGTCTTCATAATCAATATGCCAAGCCTTGTGTCATGTATCATCACAGAACCTATGTGAGCATTTACTTAGGAGAACCAAGATTGCTACCATATTATATAGGGCGTTAAATACTATGTCAAATGATTTTGCATCTAATGTAATTGTCATGGGAAATCTCTGCAGGCCGTAAATTACCACATTCTTCCTAGATATCTGAATGAAACCAAAGTGTCATTACATGAGTATATAATTTCAAGCATCAATTGACCTCTGTTTTACTTCAATTTCAGAATTCTACTGGGAAATAGAAAGTTTAACTCTTTGGAAGCCATGAATTTAAGAAAAAGAAAATGAATCCCTAATTATTAATGTGTTAATTATGAAATATCTTTTCTTTTTTTCCTTTCTTAAGCAAGAAAGATTAATGTTGGAATATAAAATGCAACATTTTTGTGTGGAAAGCAGCATCCCATACATGCTGCTAGTTATGTGGTTGAGCTATTTAGACTATTTATCATCTTGAAAGAAACTAAAATGACTCTGTCAGATATTGTAGAATGTACACAGATCAACACAATGCCCAGCCCCTGCACCATGATGAACAGCAATGTATTTGGGCATTTAATATTTATATTTGCTCCAACTTATTCACTCATTTTTCACTGTCAGTGCCTGTAGAGATGAAAGAAATTAGTTTCATTATTGATGATTTTTAAATACAGACAGGCTTGGGGAGGGACTGAATCAGACAGATGCATGAGCTCCAGAATGAATGTTACATCCATCCAAGACCTTTTAAAAAAAGCTAATTAGAATGGTGCTATGGATAATGTACTTAAAATTCACTTTCTTTAACCAGCCATTTTCAGGCACACATGAGTATCAAATTTCTCTTAACTAAAGAAGTCACCCCAGAAAAACTAAACTCAGGAATCTGACACTATCTTTGTCTTTAACTCAAACATATACAATGACAGCTTGAATGACCGTTTTCTTTTGTACGAAATCCCTAGACTCTCTATATGTGACTAAACTTGCTTCTGTAACACAGTATTTAATTAATCTATAGAGCTTTATTGAGAGGCAAGAAACTTCAACAGTGTGGGTAAATCTCTTTGTTTCTGAGCACCTATCCAATAATTCCTATCACTGACAAACTCAGGAGACCTTTGGCCTGCGTTATCTTTGTGGCCATTGCTTGGATGAATTAAAATGAGAGAGCAAAAGTTCAAGCTTAAAAAATTCCCTTGAAAAGACTAAGTTCTAGTCTTTTCACTGATACATAATAAAAGAATAATTCAAAGGAATTCCTAGCAATGCTAATCAACTTCCTGAAAATCATCAGAACAAGACAGTCCAGTGCCCTACATTTATTATTCTGGCATTTGTGCAGCCTAATCCTAAAAGCAAATGGTTTGGCATTTCCTTCACTAAAAGATCTTTTTGTCCATTTCCATGAAACATACATTAGATTGTTTTGGAAGCCTCTGCTAATGCCTTGCCCTTTTAGACTTTTGCATGTAGAGATAATGACTTGGAGTAGGCTGAACATTTCATCTCTGCTTCAAGCTCTAGTATGGTCAGGCTATTGAATGACCCAGGCTGATAAAACATACTGCTTTCTTTTTATTCTCTTTCCACTTGGGAAGTGAAATCTCATTAGCTAACTGACTAGAAAACCTTAGTTGGTTAACTGAAATACGATCTGTCAGTTAAGAAACTTCATCACTGTTTTATCATTATAAACTGGGGAGCAGACAAGGAGGTCTAGACCAATTCCAGGTGCCCTTCAACGATGGACTTATTTAGCCCTGAATAAATGCTATCTCTAGAAAGTAAATCTAAATTAATTATAAGTTCTCTCTGAACGCTTTCTCAAAGTGTTACCAACCTACATACCTAAGTGTGATAGAGTAGAGTCTCAAACTGTTTATTACTTTTATGTTCAAAAAGTGTATTGAAAAAAATATAATTAAAGTGAAACCCTCTTACTTTAAATACTGGTAAATTCTGGGAAATATTGTAAAGTCTAATACTACCTTATAAACACTCATCATGTTATGATGTTGTCTACATTGCTACTCACTCAGCTTAATCTGTGTGTGTGTGTGTGTGTATGTGTGTGTCCATACACACATACACACACACACACACACACACACACACACACACACACACACACACAGAGAGAGAGAGAGAAAGAGAGAGAGAGAGAGAGAGAGAGAGAAAAGGATAATCGAATGCATATATACATCTGCATATAGGTATCCTATGCTAGCATAAGTGGAGGACATCAAAGTATCTGTGTTCAAACAAACAAAAAAAGCACAGAAAAATAGACATCATTAAATATTAAGGTACCAAGAGCTCTAATAGGTATTAGTAAATGTCTGTACATATATAAATGTAAAATACTGGTATGTTTAAGACCTTAAAGATTTGCCTTATATTTCCACTAAAGGCATTAATATTAATATATAATTTTTAATGTTCCTTTATTTTAGAAATTGCACCTAGTTTCATATATAATATATTGCAATGAAGAATATCCAAACTCTTCCTAATGTTTGTGTATAGTACCACTCATAAGGAACTGCTTTGAGCACAAATGCCTAATTTTTATTTTTGGGGAAGCCATACAATAAAACTCTCCTTTTGTTTATTTTTTCTTCATCCTTCACAGAGTGATGAGGAGTGCAATTTTCAGCCTTAGCAATGATCAATTTTACAATTGATTTTAGAATTTTACAATCAATTTTATTTCCAGTGTCAAATCAGACTAAGAAAATATAGGAACGAGGTTGCTGTTTAATGTCAATTCTTGTGCATGGTGAACATTGCCTTTGGCAAATTTCTTTAGTTGACTGCTTTCTCGTAGGGTTCATTGTGTTCATTTCTGCTGGTTATTCATCTTTCTTCTCCAAGACAAGGTGCCTACCTGGGACAGTAATGTGTGTGTGTGTGTGTGTGTGTGTGTGTGTGTGTGTGTGTGTGTGTGTGTGTACACCCTCCCCCCTTCTCTGTATGTATTAGAAAGATATCTCGCCGGGCGGTGGTGACGCACGCCTTTAATCCCAGCACTCGGGAGGCAGAGGCAGGCAAATCTTTGTGAGTTCGAGGCCAGCCTGGTCTACAGAGCGAGATCCAGGAAAGGCACAAAGCTACACAGAGAAACCGTCTCGAAAAACAAAAACAAAAAAAAAAAAAAAGAAAGATATCTCTTCTTGAAAAAATCCCAAAACATTCTTTCCATTCTTTCTTCTTGTCAACAACCATCATTCTAGTATCTCCAGGGAATGCCTATTTCACCTAAAAATCCTCTCTTACCTGGATAATGACAGGAATGGCACTCTACCTTACAGAGAAGTGCAGGTTTTCTATTTTGTCATTCATAAATAAAAAGATCTTTTTCTTTTGTTCTTTCCCATCACTATTGAAAGAGTTTATCATGGATCTTTAAATTTGCATGTCAAAACAATGACTACCAAGCAATCACCACCTTTGCATTACCTAGCCAATAGAATCATAACAAAGGCCAAAAGTATGGCCAATCTTGGCCTCTATCACACTGTCCCACTGCTTAGACTCTGCTAATTTTAAGTTCTCGTCTCTGAAAATCTGCTTTCCCTTTTCACACTAGTTCTTCAATGGCTGTTTTCTTTCACTTTGGATGTCTCATGGAAGAATGCTATGTTGGGCTGTGTGCAGGCGCATTGATTTTTTTTTTCATTGCCATAACACTACTCTCAATTTTAAGTTTCTTATGCTTTTCTTTTATAAACTCTGCCAGGCCTGGGATCTTGTTTAGTTTGTTTATCACTGTTCTAATTTCAGCTGTCATCTTGATACAACCTCTTGTCATGTGAGGGAGTCTCATTTGAGGGACTGCCTGAATCATGTTACTCTGGGGCCATGACTGTGAGGGATTGCTTGATTGATAATTGATGTGTGAGGGACCAGCTTACTGATGGTGGTGCCATCTGTGGGCAGTTGATCCTGGGTGTATAAGAAAGCTAACTGTATGAGAGCCAGAGGGCAAGCCAATAAGAAGCTTTCCTCCACGGTTTCTGTTCCAGTTTCTGGCCCTGAAGTACCTCAGTAATGATCTGTGACTGGGAAGTGTAAGCTAAAATAAACCTTTGCCCTCCCTAGTTGCTTTTGGTCATGGTATTTATCACAACAATGGAAAAGCAAATTAGAACAATCTCTTAGCCACTTATTGGGCACTGAATACATACATGATGTAGAAAAAACAAATGACCAGCAAATCTAACATACCCAACACTGCATGCACTGATAAATACTAGAATTGTATCAGATTCAAAATAACAGGTACGAAGAAATCTAGTACCACAAAGGGTACATGATATGCAAATTATCACAAATAGTTAAAAATATAACAAATATGGGAGATGATTATTACAAGCACTTACTGTTCTCTGCAGAGTACTGGGATTTGTATCCCAGTACCCACTTAGAAGTTCAAAACCATCTGCAACTCCAGTTTCATATGTGACACTCTCTTCTGTCTTCTGCAGACATCAGACAGATTTGTGGTGCACATACATGCATGCAGGCAAAACACTCATTCTTACACAGAAAATATTAATAGGTAATAAATGTACAGAGAAATACAAAAAATTGACAAAGGCTTAATACTTGATGAACTCTTAAAACATCTTGCAACATTTTCTGTAAGTTTCAAATTTCCTCACTTAAGATTTTAAATTTAAAGTTCTAAAGGAATGTAAAATGCTATATTAAATTTTGTTTATGCCATAATAATTTAATTCTTAGAAAATACTACTCCATGTATTTGTGTTCATATGTGTGCACATGAAATGTCATCTCTAGAATGAATTTCAATTATTATAGCATTCCATCACATAACATATACAGATTATTTAATACCGTGGGATCCTGTATGCTGTGAATATGTGTCGCTCTCATTGGTTGATAATAAAGCAGTTTGGCCAATGCTAGGCAAAATAAGGTTAGGTGATACAATCAAACTGAAGATAGAGATGAAGAGCAGAGTCAGGGCAGACACGAGCCAGCTGCCCAAGGAACAAGATGCCAGAGAACCGGTAAGCCACAGACCACGTGGCAATAAATAGATTATTAGAAATGGGTTAGTTTAACTGTAGGCTAGATAGTAATAACCCTGAGCCATTGGCTAAGCATTTATAATTAACATAAGCTTTTGAGTAATTATTTGGAAGCAGCTGCAAGATGGGGCGGGACAGAGAAACTTCATTTACAATATAAAAAAATCATTGATTTATATTCAAGTGATATATATATATATCTATATATATAGCTTAAAATTAGACAAAATAAGAAAATAAAATTGTTTGAAGCAATTTGAAATTATATGATTTCCATGAATATGTTAAACAATTTTTATGGGACTGATATAAAGAGGTAATTCAAGCTCTGATATTTATCTATTAATGAAATACATTTGTTAACCTATCAGATACTGAGTTCCATAAAACTGTCAGTCTTCTTTATAGCTCTTGTATAACCTACACAGGGTCAGATGGAAATGATCACAAAGTAAAAACATTAGTGTTGCCAAAGATATCAGGCTAGAATCTACATAATACACTGAAGAGAGAAGTAGACAGAATCAGTGGCTTGGAATACTGCATATATTTCTTCTCTCAAAAAGCATTAATAGAATAATTCTAGAAGACAACTAAAAACCTCCTATATAATATGAAAAACCATCACTTACCTATGCAAATGACAATTTCCAGGTTTCATGCAGCTGATGCTAGAAAAGTTAGTCTTTGTAATGCTGTCCCATGGAACACTGTATTTTAGTGGCTCAGTTATTGTGACATTCAACTAGACTAGAAAACAAATCTGTAGGTTGTTAATTGTGTAAGAGTCAGTACATGGCCATTATTTATTTATGATTTTTTTTTCAGTGTCAGTAAATCCATATGCACAGTTTTACTTTCTGTACCGATGCATGTTTACCACTTCTTTCTCTCCTATGGTTTGTCAAATTATAGTCAGTCTGGGAAGACGAAAGTGTTTGGGCTATAAACCTCAGTTCAAATCTGAAGCACTCGTGTAAAAATCTTGGTATGGCCACGTGAGTGCCTGTAGCACAGTGCTGGGAGGTAGGGTTGGAGATAATAGGATTGATGGGGTTTGCTGACTTCCAGCCAAATTCCTGGTTCCCTTAGGAATGCTGTCTTAAAGGAATAAGGCAGAGGATGCTAGAATAGGACATCCGTTTGTTTCTTGCATTGGCTTCCTAGAGTACATGGACAAATATATGTACCACACACACACACAGACACACAGACAGACAGACAGACACACACACACACACACACACATACATACACACACACACACACCCCACAGGCACACACACATAGGTCCAAAAATATGTACACACACATATGCACAGAGTATACATATCATATACACCCTATACATACACACACTACATATACAACATACCCCACATACAAACACACATGTGTTCACATACCTCACACATACCACAGAAGCACACACACAAAAAACAGGCCCACATACATGTGCACACACACACACACACACACACACACACACACATACACACACACACACGAAAAAGAAAGTATATAGATTTTCTTAGATTTAAAAAAAAATTTGTAACTTTGTGGTTTTAGTCATTGTCATAGAAATAGTATGCGTTTTCCATAAAAACAGCATTTAATGTTTTTGATGAAAATTCTGTAGTTGATTGGATTATCTATTTACATAGAACACGAGAGTACATTAACATGAAGCTGGGTAATTATACATGTTCTTTTAAAATATTTTTTGAGACAGGGTTTTGTGCAGCTTTGGTGCCTGTCCTGGATCTCGCTCTGTAGACCAGGTTGGCCTCAAACTCAGAGAGATCTGCCTGGCTCTGCCTCCCAAGTGCTAGGATTAAAGGCGTACACCACCACCGTCCAGTGTTTTTTAATATTTTAAATGCATTCTAATATAATGAATTTGGGAGTCCTAATCCATCCCTTTCAGGCCAAAGTCATACCTTTTCCACTGTCTCCATACTGACATGCTCCCTTCCCATCAGTCTCTACAGTCACACCTTCATCCCCGTGCTCACACTGCATGTGCTCCCTTCCCATCAGCCTCTTCAGTCACACCTTTTTCTTAGTGCTCACAATGCACATGCTCCCTCCCCATCAGTCTTTACAATCACACCTTCATCCCCGTGCTCACACTGCATGTGCTCCTTTCCCATCAGCCTCTTCAGTCACACCTTTATTTTGGTGTTCACCCTGCAGTGCTTCCTTCCCATCAGTCTCTACAGTCACACCTTTATCTCCATGCTCATGTTGCATGCGCTCCCTCCCATGAATCTCCTTTTAGTTGTCAGGTCCACTGTCAAAACAGCACTGCTTTGTGCTCCAGGAAAGATCATTTAGTTTTATTTTAAAATTGACTCTTTGTATATGCCAAGGAGAAGCTGTTAAGTGCTGCATCAAAGGGAAAAGCAGAAAGTTCTCAATTCAAAAAGAAAAGAAAAAAAATAGATCAATTTGTTAAGTTCTATAGTAAGAATGAATTTTCTGTTCCTGAAATTGTGAAGAAGGGTAAGAAATTCAGGCTAATCTGTCACACCTCAATCAGTGACACTTCCAACCACAAATGGCCAGCCATGAAGACATGCATGCAAATAACATTATACAGGCTGAACAAGTTATATTTGGAAATAGATATGTATATACATATACATATATGCATGCAATAACAGTGAAAAATGAGGCTATGGATTTGAGGGTGAGAAAGGAGGGGTATTAGGAGGATATGGAGGGAGAAAGGGGAAGGGAGAAATGTAAATAAATCACATTCTCAAGAAATTTGTTAATGCTTTCATTTAAAAATAAAAGATGGAAAACACACTGAATTACAGGTTTGGTAGTATTCATGGTTTCAACATGCACTGTGATGGTTTGAAAGAAAATGGTCCCCAGAAGGAAAGGTACTGTTAGGAGGTGTGGTCTTGTTGAAGGAAGTGTGTCACTGGGAGGGCTTTGAGGTCTCATATATGCTCAAGTTATGCCCAGTGAGACAGGTCCCATCTTGTTGCCTGCAAAATATAGAACTCTCAGCTCCTTCTCCAGCACCATGTCAGCCTACACCTGCCATGTCCAACCATGACAATAATGGACTAGACCTCTGAAACTGTAAGCCACCCAATTACACCCAATTAAGTATGGGTGTACATGTTACACCCAACATGCCCTGGTCATGTTGTCTCTTCACAGCAATAGAAACCCTAACTAAGACGTGCAGTGAGTCCTGGATTGTACCCAACTCATATAAAAAGGAACTCAACTACTGTAACAAGGAACATTGTAGTCTTTCTTTAGACTTACTTTTAAGTATGAAACTTGGTTTAGGTTTGTTCACAACTAGCTCTTAAAACCTAAATTAACAAATTTATATTAATATACATTTCACCACATGACTCATTACCTCTTCTCTATATAGTACATCGAACTTCCTCTGCATCTCACTGTTGAATCCCCTACCTCTCAGGTCCTCCCCAAGTTCCTCTTTCTCCCTGGAAGTCTCACCTTTTGTCTCCTGCCTAGTTATTTGCCACTAAACTCTTTATTAAACCAATCAGAAGGTGCCTTAGGCAGGTGAAGTAAGAATTACATTCACAATGTCCAGTCAATTTGTATTTGCAAATTCAGAGAAAGTACTCTATTATCAATCCTATCTTGGTGAGTCCAAAGTTTTATATCTAAATCACTTTCTATCATAATTTTTATTACTATCCTAAAAATATCATTTTAGACCTTTGTGGTGGTATTGTGTTCCCCAAAATATTGTGTACCTTAATAAATTTATCTGGGGTCAGAGAACAGACAGCCACTAAATACAAAGGCTAGAAAATGGTGGCACTCACACCTTTAATCCTAGCATTCCAGAGACAGAAATCCCTCTGGATCTCTGTGAGTTCAAGGCCACATTGGAAAAAGCCAGGCATGGTGACTCATGCCTTTAATCCCAGAAAGCAAGGCTTTAATCCCAAGGAGTGGTGGTAGAAAGCAGAAAGGTTTATAAGGCATGAGGACCAGAAACTAGAAGCATTTGGCTGGTTAAGCATTTGGCTGGTTAAGTTTTCAGGCTTCTAGCAGCAGTTCAGCTGAGAGCCATTGGGATGAGGATATATAAGCTTCCAGTCTAAGGAAAAAAAGACCAGTTGAGAAGTTGGCTAGGTGAGGTTAGCTGTGGCTTGTTCTGGTACTCTGACCTTCCAGCATTTACCCCAATAACTGGCCTCAGGTTTGATCTTATTAATAAGAACTGTTAAGATTCATGCTACAGACCTTAAAACATTTTCTTAGATAAACAATTTAAGCTTTTCTCTCTCTCAAACTTTACAAACTTTGTGAGACCTTAAAACTTTTTTTAGATAAACAATTTATGCTTTTATATCTCTCACATTTACAAACTTTATATATCTGTTGTGAGATTCTTTTTGAATTTAGTAACAAGGAAAACCTTAAGACTATAACTATCTAGTCTTCAACAATATCAGAGACCAGAGAGGATAAAATATTGCTTGAGTAAACAGCAAGTGCAGAACAAGCAACTTCCAAAACTACAGAAATGACAAAGATAGCTGGCTGCCTGGAGATTTACTCAAAATTCCTCTGTAATATTGAGATATTTGTTTTTGACCTACAGGCCTAGAAAATCTGACAGATTTTTCCATGAAGCAAGAATTTTGAAGTATTGTCGTATCTTGTCTTGCAAAGTTTGGCTGTCCTTTGTGTCTTGCTTGTCCAATTTGGACAGCATACTGTCAGCAGTGGAGGAAAGGGCAGTTTCTTTCTGAGTGGCTAGTTGGGCCACCTTTAAAGCAAACTCCATATGGAGGTCCTTCAATGCCCATCATCTTTTTTTTTTTGAAGTAGATTGGTGCTGCCAGGAGCAGATGTGTCTAACTTTCATGAAAAGCCTTGTTATTAAAACATTTTAAATGACATATTCTGTAGATCCCCAAAGTATTTAAGGCTACCAATATATCTAAAATGTATCTCTATTTAATCTTAAAAATATACCTAACTTGACTGCAAGTTAGATTGTTGCAGATGACTAACTACTGACCTGTATTTCTTAATTATCCTAAGCAGTTTGTTTAGGACTAGAACTTTACATTACATTTTTAAATGAGCTCCATGGGTACAATATTAAACAAGAGTAGAAAAATATATACAGTATTTTATAGTAAAAATAACCTTACATGTGTATCAATATAAAAAATCAGGCCGGGCGGGTGGTGGCGCACGCCTTTAATCCCAGCACTCGGGAGGCAGAGCCAGGCGGATCTCTGTGAGTTCGGGGCCAGCTTGGGCTACCAAGTGAGTTCCAGGAAAGGCGCAAAGCTACACAGAGAAACCCTGTCTCGAAAAACCAAAAAAAAAAAAAAAAAAAATCAATACCAATGTAAAATAATTGAAACTAGTAGTTGCTTTTAAGTTTAAAGGTAGCTTTAATGATCTACCCTTTTATCCTGTCATTCCTATATGTTCCTCCTTTTCTCACTAGTTAGGAGAGAAAGAAGGATAAAGGAAAGGAAAAAAGAAATACCTTAATCTAATCTCCTTTGTTTAGTTTCTTCCTTGACCACAACCAATAACAACTTGCAACTAACCACTTTAAACAAAGACAAACATCCATAACCCACTAAACAACCAAAAACCACTCAGTCACCTCTTGGAGATGTGGGTGTGGTGTACTTAATATTACTTCCTTCTGTCTGGATGTGAGGGCATCTTTAGGAGACCCTGAGAAAATTGAGAACATGATCAAGTCCTGGGAGTGCTAGCTGTATCATTTGTTGTCCAGTCTCTGTGTGATGGAAAAGTGCACAGCTTATCTGAAGTCCTAGACAGAGTAGTCTGTAAGGATGGACCATCTTAGCTAGCCACTTTGAAGTTGTTCTGGATGAAGATCTTAGAGGAAACTGCAACACAGGCATTCTTGGCTACTTGTCTTCATTGGCATCTGGTCTTTTTTTTTTTTTTTGGTATGAAACACACAAACTTTTAAAAGTAACACACATATTTGCATTATCGCAAGTATGAAATGTGTGGTGTGCACAAATCAGCAAAAGATGATTCTCTGCTCTATGTTTGAGCAGGTAAAAGACAACTGTAAACATTAGAAGTCCATTTGGACTGTATAATCAAACTGTAATATAAATCTCCATCCCTGCCATATAAAAGGTTGGCAGGTAAAAATAAGTCAGGAGGACTCTGTAGCCAACAAGATTTGTTTTCTCCTGTCTCAGAGCTGTTTCCATGTAGATGGATCAGCATATATGTCACCTGTCTTGTAGTTTTTCTTGGTTTCTTTCTTCATGTCTGCAACCATGATTTTCAGGAGGTATCCTCTGGTCAAATCTGATCCTTATTAATTTTGAAGGAATCTATAGCTTTTTCTTTCCTGTGGAAATTAAGGCATAACCTTTTCCCCAATGCAACACATTTCCTGACTTCCATTCTGAAGTTAAGACAGCCTTAAAATATATAGGCTAATTTAATTCAACAGGTTTTTTTCCACAATCCAACTTCTCTCAGGAGCTGCCATTTTTTTCATTATCGTTTAAAATTTATTTTTTTTCAAACTGTATTTTTTTCTATGACTGCCTCTACCCATTTTCTGTTCTTTCTTCACCATTTAAGAACATTTTCAAGCATACTGTACCTGTTCAAAGGTGATTTCAGGCTGGACTTGGCTTTCTGTGTGCTGTGACTCTGGGAAAATGTTGTAAATCTCTTCTGTGTGCCTACAGGCTCCTTCTAGTGCTCTGCTTAGCACATGGTGCTGGAGGCAGGCTCTGCCCTGCTCAGGTCTGTGAGAGTGGAGTATTACACCCATGGGCACAGGCTGGGAGTGTGTTTACCCTCCCTCGCTCTGAGAATTTGCTGAGCCAGACTGCAGCAGATGTTTCTACCTAGTCTCCACCAGAGTAGTGCATCAGCGGCACATAGGCCCTCTGTTTGGATATATGTTTCCAAGTTGGAGGCCAAATGTAATCTGAATTTCTTTTGACTGTCTGCTCACAAATAATGATACAGAAACTTCTTATTAAACATGAAAGCTTGGCCTTAGGGTTAGACTGTTTTTCCCAACTAGCCCTTAAAACTTTAACTAACCCGATTATATTATTATAAATTGTGTCACATGACTCATTACCTCTCCTCCATACTGTATATCTGACTTCCTCTGCATCTTTCTGGTGAATTTCCACTTCTCAGATTCTTCCCCCAATTTCTTTTCTCTCCCCAGAAGTCCTGCCTATTCTTTCCTGCCTGCCTATTGGCCATCCAGCTCTTTATTAAACCAATTAGAAAGTGCATTAGGCAGATGAGGTAAAATAGAAACATCTTCACCAAAATATTCTCCAACATTTTGCTTTATATTTTCATCCTCCAAACCCTCAAATAAATCCCTCAAAACTTACACTCTTCCTTATCTTCATATATTGTACCTTAACATTTTCTTTTCCTATAATGTGGATTAGAATCTAAGCACATATCATCATACTTTATTGTAACATCAAACATTTGTTTATTCTTATTTTATCAATTCCACTGTTCTTTTCTAAAAGGGAAGAGATGGGGAGGGGGCAGATATGGCATCATCTATAAATAAGCAACAAAAGGTTTAATTCACAAATTTTAAGTATGAATACCAAAGCTTTGGTGTTCCAAGGATAAAACATCACATGATCAGAGACAGGAAAAGCTGGCCCGTGCTGTAAGGTTCACAAACTTCCTTGACTAAATGAGGGTCTTCACAGCATAAATCCCAGCATGCACTGCCAGCGACTGTGATGTCATGCACAGGTGATTTGCCTTGTGAGCAGATCATGAGCAGCTGCAGCAGCTTCTAATCTGGACATTGAAAGTAACCATTGTTGGAGGTTATCAGAACACAGGTGTAAAAGAAACAGGATCAGAAAGCATTTAGAACTGAGTGGGAAGTGAAGACACCTGTAATAGAAAGAGGGGACTCACTACGGATGGTCAGTTTACAAATGATTAAAAGTCAGGTCTTATGCATACACATTAACCTCAACCCTTTGCTCTTACTATAAATCCTTTTAATGGTGGAGCTGGAGAGATGGTTCAGAGCACTGACTGCTCTTCCTGAGGACCCAGGTTTAATTTCTGGTACCCACACGACAGCTCACAAATCTGTAACCCAAATCTCCAGGGTCCTCTCCCAGTCTTCTGTTCTCCTCAGGCACTACATACATGTGGTGAACAGGCTTAAATTCAGACAAAACACAAAATAAAAAAAATAAACTCCAAAAAGTAACAAAAATTCCATTAGTGGTAATAACAGAGACCATTTTCACTATATCAATTAGACTTCTAAAAATCAATTGTCCTTCCTTATAACCTTTCATTCTACTGCTGTCTGAATCTTCTTTGTAATAAAATAGTACTGTGTGTACAGAAGTAAAAGGCAGTCAAGTTAAAGGGATCCTGATTATCAACTCATCCAAGCACCTCAAATTATAAAGGATTTAAAATTAAGTATGTGATAACTGTCACACATGTGGTAGGTGAGCAATATTTACTCATTCTGAAGGACACACTGTTCAGGGACTGAGTTTGAATTACAAGCAGTCATGTTTTCCCCATAGAGAGCTAAGCACTGAACTCTAGTCCTATGGAAAAGCTACAAGTACTCTTAACTGCTGAGCCATCTCTTCAGCCCTAATAAAAATATTTATGTGTTCATAATGCCAAGGAGGGATATCTCCCATAAATTTCTGAGAGGTTGCCATAAATGATATAGCTGGTATTAAGATCCTTATTGCCCTCAAGTTCCTGAAAACAGGAAACATGGCCATATGGGTTAAAGATTTCTGGAGAACCTTCAGAGTTACTATTTTAAAAGGATGAACATCAAAGAAATGACCTGTGTAACCTTGTACTGGAACACTATCATATGTAAACTGTAATAACATGGTTGATTTTTTACAACAGAACTGGTATGTAGAGGAAGTATTTGGGAAGAGGCCCTTCTTGACTATAGACTCTTTCAAACACTGCTTTTCACACCATCATCAACAGGAAGAAATGTGGTAGGCACAGCAACATGTGGTCCAGTTCACTCTCTGGAGACAGCGTCACTGCCACAGCTAGTGGCAAGACTTCTTGCAAACAGCTTCCTGCTGTCAGTGTCAGGTAGAGAAAACCACCTCAACATAGGACAAGGTTAATGCCAGGGACTGAGAGGAGGAGGGCACAAGACCAATTCAGAATAGCTCCTTGAGTCTGTTTTGGTTGTAAGCTTTTCACAGAGTGTGCAGTGCTGGGGATATTGCTCTGTATGCTGTAAATGTGTTGCTCTGATTGGTTAATAAATAAAGTGCTGATTGGCCAGTAGCCATACAGGAAGTAGAGGCAGGACAAAGACAGAGGAGAATTCTGGGAACAGGAAGGCTGAGTCAAGAGTTGCCAGCCAGACACAGAGGAGGAAGCAAGATGTAAGAGTACTGGTAATCCACAAGTCACGTGGCAAGTTATAAATTAATAGAAATGGGTTAATTTAAGATATAAGAACTAGATAGCAAGAAGCCTGCCATGGCCATACAGCTTATAAGTAATATAAGTCTCTGTGTGTTTACTTGGGTCTGAGCAGCTGCAGGAGCTGGGTGGACACAGGAAAACTCCAGCTACAGTGCAGTAAGTGCTCCCAGGTTCATCTTGCATCCCAAGCTCCCCCTGCTCAGTCATACTTCCTTTTCCAAGGGTTTCTCCAGATACAAATTCTGAAAGCTCAGGGTATCTGAATCCTGAAGTACATCTAAGTAACAAGAAATTTCTGCTAACTAGGTAATGGGGAGTGGCATTTTTAAAAATGGTCCTGTAAATAACAGATGTGCCTCTTAACCTTTCTATAAAATATACACTAATGATATTATCTGTGAAAAGGAAGGGAGAAAATGTTGTAGGGCATTCTTGTGGGATGAAGGAGGAAGTTAAAAACAAGGCAAGAAGGACATGCAATAATGATGCACCTGCATCAAGGCAGGCTGCAGTGGGATTTTTCAAATAGTGTATACAATGCAATGATTCAGATGGCATCTGACCCATGGGCCTGTTTCATGTAGGATGCAAGAGAGTTAGAAAGAATATGGTAGATAATCTTCACTGCAAGCTAATGAAAGCATTTCTTATTTATCCAATGTTTAAGATTTAATATAACCTCTTCAAGTGTGTGTGTGTGTGTGTGTGTGTGTGTGTGTGTGTGTGTGTGTGTGTGCATATGTGTACTGGTGTGCCTCCAAATCCACAATTAATATTTAAATGCAAACAGACTGATAGCCAGCTTGTGAGATAAGCAAAAATTTGTGTATAGACACAAGCTTTGTCCCTAATTATCAATCCTTCCTATATGATGTCTAATAAATACATAAACAAGTGAGAATACCTAAGCAATTGCTGATTAATATGGAGAAACATACAAAGGATAAGAAAGAAAAGCCAAATAAACACAGGCAATGTAAGACTCATTTTAGGAGCCAAGATTTAGAAGGAAGCATATGCTAGTGTGGAACAGAGTTGGGAGCAGACACATTTCACATCCAGAGGATTTTAAACCAAGATTATGATGACTTTTAAGGCAAAGATAAAAACGCAAATGAGCATTAGACTAAATCCTAGGAGTGTGGTAAATGTGCCAAAAGATGCAGATGTCAATTTGGACAGGGATGATGATTAGTGTGACTAGGTAATTGAAAAGAGACAAAAAAGGCAGAAGCTGAAATCTCCTAAATTTCGACTCTCTGCCATGTTGTTATTTGATTCAATTAACTTAAATGACTGAGAGATAACTGAATAAGTCACATGATGAGCTACAGCTCTTCTGAGAACATGCCACTTAGTAAGGAAAGTCAGTGTTTTGCTGACTGTAAATAAAGAGTTAAAAGGAGTATGTAAATACTGTTTGATCCCAAGAACACAGCTTTCTGTTTTCTTAAGGAAGACTAATGGTCTAAAATGGAATTCTGCCTTACTTGTTAAACCAAAGAATGAGAAGACTGGGACCGTGGATTCCAATTTCAAGTAATGATTCATCTCACATTAGGTGAGTCAATTAGGTTTGGCTTCTTTGACTACAAAAATGAAACAAATAATGCTCATTTACATTGCTGAAGTAATCTGAGGAGAAACTCAAGCTCCATACTTATAAACATACTTAAAACTAGAAAGCTGTAGACTACATAAAAAATTTAAATGTGTTAGTTCTATACAAAATATGTTGTTAATTCTATATTCTATTTTGTAGCTTATAATATAAAATGAGGTATGAATGTTTGAATGTTCTCTTGATTTTATCAAATAAGATTATTATGATAAAGTTAAATTTTGTGAACATAAAAAATTAATAAATGTATAATTAAATACTAGAATGGAAGGATTAGCTCAAAAAAAGTTGACAATGGAACAAAAGAATGCAGGAGACTCTCACTTATACAGTAACTAAATTTGTCAAACAATTACTAAATTTCAGTGAGAAAGGAATGATCTTTTAACAATAGTGCTAAGAATTAATTATAATTAAATAAAATCCAGAGCAGTAAAACTTTATATAGACTTACATGTAGATAAATACTTGCCCTATGAAGTAGTGGAGAATATCTTACCTAAGCCAAAAATAAGTCAGACTTATATGAAAGATTGATGAACTGGACCATTTTAAATTTCAAATTTTTACTTGCCAAAAGATTTCATGTAGAGAGTAAAAAGTAAGTCATAGAATTGTGGAAATATCTGTAATCTTGTGTTTGACAATGGCGACATGAACATACAATGCAAAACAACCTAACATCAGTGAAGAATACAGAAAATATGGCAGGAGAGTAGGTAAAGTGATTAATCATTTGTCTCAAGCACATGTAAAGAAAAGACAAGTTATATAAAGGGCTGCTGAATACATAACAGATAATCAATTCACTGGTCATCAGGTAACTGTGTATTAGAACTACCATCTAATAGTTATCGGATGACTAGAGATTTTTATTCCTTCTTTATTTTTTGAAATTGTAATATAAATACATCATTCCCCCTTCTATTTCCTCCCTCTGAACTCTCCCATACACTCCCCTTTACTATCTTTAAATTCATGGCAACTTTTATCACTGTTTGTTTTTATACCCATACATTTATATACTTATATTTTCTTAAACACAATCTTCTCAGTCTGTATAACATTACTTGTATATATGCTTTTAGGTCTAACCATTTTGTATTGGATAAACAATTGGTGTGCTGTTCCCTGTAGATGACAATGACCAAAATTAAAAAAAAAAAAGAAAAGAAACTTGGTATGGCTGAATTATCTATACCAACAATTCATATGGGGAATCTCAACACCTGATGCCATACAATATGATTGTGTTTGGAAATAGAATTGTTAAATAGAATTGTTAAATAAAGTCATTGGGTAGTCTCTGCTCTAATAGGACTGACAGCCCTGTTGAAGAGGAGACCAAGACACAATACAAAAAGAATACTGTGCAGCCAGAAGAGCAGGCTAGAAGAAGAAACTCCTTTCAGCCTCGCACTATACTATTTCCTTGTTCAACTATATGATGACAGTAGTCAGTACTTGTTGGCAAGGTTCTTAGAAAATCTTCATCTTCATCCTGGCAGGAGCATACATTTGTATAACTGCTAGAAAGCATGGCATTGTACCTAGTGACGCTGAAAGTACATCCTATAACGTCACTGCTAGTTTTATGAGTCAGAGGTCATGTACCATAATATTCATGGTACTGCTAATTCCGAAGGTTAATACCTCAAATAGCCAACAAGAGCAGAAAGGGCAAGGGATTGGTAGTACACTGTGTATCTGTTTGAAATAATAACATATGCAAAAACTCATGAAGACATTTTACAGATAAGACACTGTAAATATGACATGAAAGAACACATTTTATAAAATGCCTTTGTTAAAAAATACAAGAAAAACACAATTAATTTTTCACCAAAGACAATAAATACTGTTTCCTGGCAGAATAAAGAAGACAGTATAAGGTGGAGCATGGGGGAATCTCCATGTCAATGTTTTCATCTCTTCTACATCTTGATTTGGGTGATAGTGGCATGTACTTTGAAAAAAAATTAAGTAAGGAACAACATTATGATGCATGAGTTTTTTATTGATAATTATTTTTCACATAAACCACTCAAAATTCAGAGTGAAGCATTTCTAAAAATGTTTATGTCATTAGAAAGTTATTTTTTGTTGTGATTGGTGTTGTTTTGCAGCTTTAAAATATGGTGCAAATATGTATTTTTTCCTCAAAGTATTCTAAACATGAAGCGTTTAAAATTCAAATCTAAAGACTGCCCGTGGCCTTGTCAGACAGTCCATTCCTTCTCAGCTGTGACCTCAGAACGTATTCACTTTTGCTCACATTGGTCTTCCTGGTGCACAATAACACTTCCTCAAGTGACTTCATGGCTTCCTTCCTTGCTAATACAATGTCTGAGTAGCTGAAGTTGGACTTTACAAGGAAGATCTTCAGTGATGGACCTGACTGCCTAATATAATAATACTCTTTCATAAAATGTCAATCATTGTACTACTGCTTTAAGTGAAAATTTACCACTGTTTTTTTTTTAAACTGGTTATTGTGTATCTCTTCAAAGCTAATATACAAGTTCATGAAACTACAGCTTCTACCTTTTTTTGTTCATGTGTTGTGGTGGAGATAAGTCACACTACATTATAAATTAGATTTGCTGTCACTATGTAGCTCAGGTTGGTCATGAAATCCTCTTGTTTTAGCTTTCACGATACAGGAATTACAGGTGTGCTCTACCATACCAATTTTTGTTTTGCTTTTATATTCTCATCACCTAGAACAATACCTGAAATGTGTAAGCAGTTGTTAAACATGTGATTGAAGGATTAAGTGGATAAGTTTTGTTGTGAGTATTAGACTATAATATAATATCTAAGATTTTTGTTCAAGTGCATAGTTATCAAATGGAAAAAATATAGATTGATGAAAAGTATGAATAAAAAGAAATAGCATAAGACAACACATTAATGAATATTAAACAATTTGACTTAATGCTTAGCCATTTAACAGATCACAATAATCCCTACAACACAATGTGACAGAAAGGCACAGCCCAAGAGGGAGAAAATGTTCACTATTTATTTCTTCTCAAATTGGTTGTCTCCTGGAATGTCAATGCAAATTACATTGCAATGCAGATTTTTCCACAAATAAAATTGTTTAAGCAATGAAATGTGAGGTCTAATTCTTGAGTTAATTTTTAATGTCTTCAGTGAGCTAATTCATGGTCTTAACTTCTTTCACTTTAAGCAGGAGGTTTCCCCCCACATATATCTGCAAACATTCATTATCATTCAATACTATTTCTTTTCCATAGTTAAGAAAAGAAAATGGTTTGGGCTGTTCAGTAAAAGAACATGCTTCCTGTTTTGTGTATTGTATCCTAAAAGCTCTTCTTAATACTTTTCAGGTGAATCATATATTTCATTTTAAACAACATTATGTGTTAAATACTGATACAATCACAAACCTTGTACAAATTTGATAATAGAATTCCAATTCTCTTTGTCTTATAAGTCCCAGTAAAGCTCCCTGGGCTCAACACTTGCATCCTGAGTTACAGTCCATGGGTAATTCTCACTCACAGTTGGCTGATTTTTTTCTCCATTATGAAAACTCCAGCATAAGCACTCAGACTGTCCTTTTCCCCTTCACCAAAATTGGTCCATGACCTCCTGTAGAGTGTTCCTATTGAGCCACAGATAAACACAGCAGGTCACCTTCTATTGATTTATTATTTTATTAGAATTTGAAATCATTACCATGGAAGAGTGCCCACCAGGTTATCTTGTTAAATTAGGATCAAGATATAACTCAGGAAGACACACACACTTCTGGCTTCCAACTTGCTCAACTTTTGTCATTTTCATCTGTTTTCCTTCTTCTCCACTTACATCTGTAGCTCAAAAGTCAGGCTTCCTAAGTGTGCATCTCCTCACCTTACTCTACCCACTTAGACTTCGCTGCTTCCACCTTCAATTTTGACTGCTAGCAGCTTTTAACATCATGGTCACTTTTTTTTCAGGTAAGTTAAAAATAGTCTAAGATATCTGAATATTCTGTACTTCCATGTTATCATACTTTAAATCACAAGTCACTCAGATGGCCATGTGTCTGTCATGTCCAAGTGCTCGTATAAGGTGGTCAGTATGTGGCTAGACCTCAGAGTGGCATCTTTACGTGAAAATAATGGTGTCTGTCTTGTTCACAGGAGAATCATAATGATTGACAGTATGTTTAGATGTGTGAATGAAAAATTTGTAGGTTTGAGTTTCGCCAACACAGCACTTGCCTATTATGTGTAAGGTTCTGGGATCAATCCATGGTTCTATGAAGTAAAAATAAAAGAAATGTTTGTATGAGTCAGACCTTTAAACATCTTCAGTTAAGACTGTCTCAAATGATCAAATGCCATATAATAAGCCTTTTACACGCAAATATTCCATTTTCATGAATCAATCCAAACATAGGTCAAATTGTATTAGGGGAAAAATATTTACCTTGAAATTTCCATTGTCTCTTAAGCAATACACTATAATAAGTGTCCATATTTTCCATTTACATTGTATTAGGTTTTATGAGTACTGTGTGAATGATTTAAAATATATGTGAGGATATGTACACATTATATATGTAAATACAACATATATTGAGCATCCATAGTTGTTGTTGCTCATGGGATCTTAGAACCAACATCCAGACCTGTAAATACCAAGGGATAAGGTAGTTCTTAATAGCACAAATGGAAGTGCATCATTTTCTGTCCTTCATATTAAACCTTTGCATTAGTTACTTTTACCATCATTGTAACCAAATGTTTGACAGAAGGAAAATAAGGGGGCAAAGACTGATCTTAGCACTGATTTGGGGTCAAAAGGTATCAGTGATTTCAACTTGAAGCTGAGCCAGTCTATAAACTTCATTTCTTGCCTCTACTTATTTCTTATGTTTTCTAGTTCCCATGTCAAGAAGGTTAAATCCTTTTCAAATAGTGTTGCCAGCTGGGAGCCAAGTATACATAGAACCTTATGGCAGACATTTTATATTTAAATCATAACAACATTTATCCAAAGAAAACTAACTCTGGAAGAATTAATCATGATATTGGTGAAAATCACAGGGAAAAATAATTATAGGCAAATTATTTGACAAATGTTAACACGATAAAAATTAATTTGCAAATACAAAGGAGATAGTACAAAACACAGCACTTTTCTCAATAGTATGTGATAAAATGATATTTGCAAGGACACAGCTTGATTTACTACATAGAACTCTTCTAGTATTCTCATGGGAAATTTGGCATACGTTGATATCTACATTAAAAGTAGACACAGAAGTTCAATATCTTTTATATGCTGTGAAGCAGATGCATAAACAATGCAAAATAATTTTCCACTTCTTTGAGTGAATTATTTTGACATAAGTGAAAGAAAGAATGCAAGAAAGAAGTTCAAAAGATTTGTGCACTCTGTTTGCTCTTTTAAGTTAATTAAGTGACCTCAATAAAATAGAGGGCGTCCATTTTTAAATCTCAGCATCCCAAGACAGTAGATTATATCTGAAAATCAAAATCTTAATGGTCGTCTATCCATGAGAGTAAGGGCAATTTCATGGGTGGATTAATTTAGCTCTTTTTGTCTGTTCCTTTCATTAACAGTTTGTCTTTTCATTATTTTTATAATTCTTTTGAAAAAATGCAGGGAAGGAGAACTCTTGTCAGTAACTTTTTCAGTCCATTTTTTTTCAGTTCAGATAGCAAAAAGATGAGGGAGGAGGGAAGAAAGGAAAGAGAGAGAGACAGAGAGATATTAAACTACGGAGTAAAGTTATTTGTTTTTATTATGTCAAAGTTTCCTTTTTAATTAGGAAGATGAGCAGAAAGTGTGAATGTATTTACTCATGTAAGAGTATAACTTGGTGAATGCCCAGTCCCAAATAGGACATCTACTTAATTCCTTCCAAGGCTCATAAACAAAACAGCAAAAAGAATGTTAAGGGGTTGGGTGTTGCATAAGAGCTCTTCCAGGCATGACCTGACCATTGCAATGTTGCATCCTCAGCAGCTGTTGCTACTTTAGAAAAACCTGCATCCTTCCATGGAGGAGAAAGCACACATGGAATCCTGCCCATTTTTCTGAGAACCTGCAAGCAGTTACCTATAGTCTTCTTTGATAAGTAGAGGTATAGTGTTCAGATTTACAACCGCTGGTAAGTTTTTGTTCATATAAATTATACCCTGTCCATACTTCTGTAATTATCTATAATTAAACCCATTGTTTGCCAAAAAATAAAAATAAAGACAAGAAATTAGAAGGGCCTACTGACTGGTTTTTTGTCAACTTGACATAAGCTGGAGTTATAGGAGGGGACGGAATTCCAATTAAGAAAATACCTCTGTAAGATCAATCTGTAGGCAAGTCTATAGGGAATATTCTTATTACTGATTAATGTAGAAGGACCCAGTCCATTGTAGGTGGGGCTACCCCTGGGCTAGTAGTCCTAGAATATGCAAGAAAGCAGACTGAGAAAGCTATCTGGAGCAAGCCAGTAAGCAGAACTCCTCTGTGCCCCTACATCAGTTCCTGCTTTCAGGTTCCTGTCCTGTTTGAGTTCCTTCCATGGCTTCCTTTGATGAGGAACAGTTATGTGAAAACAAAAAGCAAATAAACCCATTCTTCTGTGAGGTCTTTGGTCATTGTGCTTCATCATAACAATAATAACCCTAAGCCAAAGGGAAACTAGTAAAGAAAAGAATGAGCCCAGGCTGGCATCGAACTCGTGATCCTCCTGCCTCTGCCTCATTCAGCAAATCCTACCGGCGCCCGCGAACAAGGAAAGAGATTCCGTGATAAATGAAGACCCCATGGGAATAGGAAGAATCAAAGTGCTAGAGAGGTCCCCAGAAATCCACAAAGATATCTCCACAATAGACTACTGGCAATGGTCGAGAGAAAGCCCGAACTGACCTACTCGGTTATCTGATGGCCAAACACCCTGTCATGCAATGACTGATGGAAACAGATGCAGAGATCCATGGCCAGGCCCCAGGTGGAGCTGCAGGAGTCCAATGGCAAGAGAGAGTAGGGATTATATGAGCAAGAGATATTGAGACCATGATTGGAAAAAGCACAGGGACAAATAGCCAAACTAGTGGAAATACATGAACTATGAACCAATAGCTGAGAAGCCCCCATGGAACTGGATCAGGCCCTCCGGATAAGTGAGATAGTCGATTAGCTTGAACTATTTAAGAGGCCCCCAGGCAGTAGGACCGGGACCTGTCCTTAGTACATGAGCTGGCTTTTTGGAACCTAGGGCCTATGCTGGGACACTTTGCTCAGCCTAGGTGAAGGGAGGAGGGGACTGGACCTGCTTCAACTAAATCTACCAGGCTGAGCTGAATCCCCAGAGGAGTCCATGCCTTGGAGGAGGTGGGAATGGGGGTGGATTGGGGGAAGGGTGGCAAGGGAGGGCGGAGGAGGGTGGACAGGGGAATCCATGGCTGATAAGTAAAATTAAATTAATTATAAAATAAAAAATAAAATAAAAAAAGAAATGAATGAGAATCTATAGGATTAGAAGGGAATAGAGAGAGGCTAGTAGTAGGTGAATGTGATTATATATGTACATATATATATATAATCATATATATGTATATATATCTATGATTTTCATAAAATCTCTATTATGCATAGTTAATATATGCCAAAAAATTTTTAAACTTTAATAAGTTAGTATAATATTGAGGAGCTAGAAAACTTTAAAAAAATTATAGAGCTCAATATCCAGTCTCCATCTTTCTCCTAGGGGCATGCTACTTTGGAAGGAAAGCCTCTACCCTCTACATATTTGCTATTTCTAGCTTCATCACAAGCTACTTAGGGATACCCACTTTAAGTCTATGTTCAGCAGTAAAACAATAGAAAAGCCCTTTTCTAAGAAACATTTCAGGACCTCTCTAGTAGGAACCAGGGACAAAAGCCTTTATCATGTCTTTTATGACAATACACCATAGAAATGGGAGCATTGTATAGCAAATGGAATCAGGGCTACTAGTGAACTGACCATACACAGACAGATTTTCCTGTAATACTCAAATAGATTCAATGTACACTGAGCCCTAAAACATAGAAGAGGGAGGTAGACAAGTACATAAGTGAGGCAATATGTAAAAGGCTGGACCAGGAAAGAGCCTGAAACTAAGAAATGGATGTGGCCCCTACAGGAAATACAACATTAGGTCTAGTTCCCAGTTCAGTGACTATTTTCCTGCTCATCATGAGCAAATCTTCAAAGTTATAAACATCATTTTCATGTTCTGAATCTGGATCTTGCTTTGAAATCCTGGTACTGAGTCTAGTACTCACTAGACTATAGCTTGGAGTAGTGGGACAGATAGCTAAAATGATGAAGCATCAGAGGTGTGTAGCATGAAAAATTAATAAAGCAGAAACTTCCTAATATATATATACATATATGTATGCAATTCCATATGTATATATGCAATCTAAAATCACCAAATAATGGGGAAGACAGAGACCCACTTGGCCATCTGTTGTCACAAATGATGTTAGGTTGCATCATACTGAATTGTTGGCCAAAGGAGCCCCACAGGAATTCTCAAACCGCTCAGTCTGTTGCCAAGAATATAGGTTGCTCTCAGCAAACTGACAGCAAGGCCCAATTGCTGAAGACATCTACACAACTCATTGAGCATAGAGGTGTCAATCTAGTACCTACAAAAGCCTTCACCCCTAAAGTACAGTGTTTTTGGTGATGGAATGCATTCTGCATGTTCTAAAAATAGAAACAAACACCAAGCCATCCACAAACCCTTTATCTATAATGCTCTACTGTGTGCAGGATATGCTAGGGCAATAGTGAAAAGAGTTTGTGGGAGTAACCAATCAGTAACTGATTTGACTTAAAGTCCACTCCACAATATGGAACCATAGTCAACACTAATGGTTGACCAAGAACCAAGACCAGATTGCCCAGGGACTTAAGACAAACCTAAATAATACTGATCTAAAAAATGTAGTGATAAAATGACTACTAATATTTTGCTACAGTCATCGATCCGTGTTTTATTCACCTATCAGCAGAGAAACATCCTCCTGAAACAGATGGGAAGAAGTATAGAGACTCACAGCCAAATATTACTCAGAGAAAGAGTGAGAGAAGAGAGAGAGACAGAGAGAGAGAGAGACAGAGAGAGAGAGAGACAGAGAGACAGAGAGAGAGAGAAAAAACACTCAACATTAAATGAGATATCTCCAGCAAATCCTTCTCCTCAGATCTCAGGGAACCCTGTAGAAGAGGAGGCAGAAAGCAGAAAGTGGTAAGAGCCAGAGGGGATGGAGGACGCCAAGAAAACAAGCCTTCCAAATCACACCAGAAAAAAATCATATGAATTCAGAGAGATGGAAGCAGCACACACAGGGCCTGCACAGATCTTCACTAGGTCCTCTGCATGTATATTATGGCTTCCATTTTAGTGTTTTTAGGGGATTCCTGAGTATGTGCAAGAGTGGGTCTTTGACTCTTGTGTATTCTCTTGGGCTCTTTCCCTCCTGTCAGGTTGTCTTTTCCAACTTCCTTGTGATAGTTTGTTTATTTTTTAATTTTGTTGTAATTTTTTACATGGATGAATGAATGAGTCAACGAAAACCTAGCCACTAGGGTAAAAGTTAACAACTGACCTGTCACTTATACCTACTAGGAGAGAGATAAACAGTTTTCTTCAATAGAGTGACACTGGGTATATCAACCACTCCAGTCCAGGGCTCATGTTCAGGAGTAGTTGACCAACATATAATGGTCATATAATGAGTGCTTTTGTTTGGTTACAACTTGTGTTCTTTTTGTTTTGTTTTGTTGTTTTTTTATTCTTTTGGGGTGTGGGTTTATTATTGTGTTTTTGTATTGGGTTTTTGATTGTTTTTGAGAGAGAATTTAATGTTGGATGGGTATAGAGGAAGAGAGAATTTAGGAGAGGGGGAGAATATGACCAAAATAAATTAAAATGGAAAAGTGTTTTAAATAATAAAAAAGGAAAGGAAAAAGAAGGATAAAAGGTCATTTATAATTAGACCTTTTTGGAATTCAACTGGGAAATGAACCTACGAAGTGTTTGCATCAGTGGCCCTTAATGAGTAATATTTCTACTAATACTTATTTCTTATATTCCATAGCTGGGTAGAGACTGAGATTTCTTAGTTGTTGGGAAGTGGCATTAGATAAGAATTAAAATGTTGGGGAAAGCAATAAGCCATGATTTAGGAAAAAGGACAAATTGTGCTAAGTAGATCATTAACAAATATGAATGTACCTTTTTAAAATTTCTTTTATTCATTTTACATACCAACCACAGATCCTCCTCTCATCCATCCTCCTGCTCCTCCCTCTTTGCCTTCCCCTCCCCGATGCACCCTTCATCCCCTTCTCCAAAAGGGTAAGTTCTCCCATGAGGGAACATCTAAGCCTGGTACATTCACTTGAGGCAGGACCAAGCCCTTACCCACCGCATCAAGGGTGAGCAAAGTGTCCTACCATAGGTAATGGGACCCAGAAAGCCACCTCATGCACCAGCGATAGATCCTGATCACACTGCCAGGGGCCCCTCAGACAGACCCAGCTACTCATCTCTCTCCCACATGCAGAGGGTCTAGTGCTAGGGAAATTCCCAGGAATCCACAAGGATAATCCCAGATTAAAATACAGCAATAGTGGAGAGGGTGCCTGAACTGGCTTACCCTGAACTAAAGATTAGTGAATATCCTAACTGTCATCATAGAGCCTTCATCCAATAGCTGATGGAATCAGATGCAGAGGTCTACAACCAAGCATCAGGGAGAGCTCAGGGAGTCCAGTAGAAGAGAGGGAAGAGGGGTTATATGAGCAAGGGGGGGGTCAAGATCATGATGGGGAAATCTAGAGACAACTGAACCAAACTCATAGGAACTCATGAACATTAGACAGACAACTGTGGACCTGTGTGGGACTGGACTAGACCCTCTGCATATAAGAGAGAGATGTTAATGTACTTTTAAGGAAATTTATCCAATATCTTCATGAAAAATAGACTGTAAATGAAAAGTATAGAGAGGGAGACATTAAAGGAGCATTTCATTTTCGGTATTGAACACAATGGCTATTCATACGTGAGGATAAGGAGGTGACCCTGAAGGTAGAGACACTAGAGGAGTATATTGTAGATGATTGTGGATTTATGTGTATCACTGAGCTAGCATGGGGAGAGAGAGAGAGAGAGAGAGAGAGAGAGAGAGAGAGAGAGAGAGAGAGAGAGAGAGAGAGACCATTATTTCTTACTTGAGTAGTGTGGTGAGTAGGAATCTCATTTAATTAAATATGAAGACTTCTGAGTTTAGGGTGGATTAACAAATCAATAGTTCAAATTTAGACATATTTAATTTGGTATGCATGTGAAATATCCAATTATAAATGTCAAATAATAACCACACATATGTATACATGACTCAAATGAGAAGGTTAGACTTTTCAAGCTTGAAATAGAAAATTAAATTGAATTTAAATTTTAAAACTTTGTATAACTCATATTCCTTAAGAAAGAATGATAACATCAGTAAAAGAAAACAGAAAAAGTAAGAAGACATGGGACAAATTTCTCACTCCAGCATCCAAAGTAGAGGAGGTGCAGTGATTACAGAGAGGCCAGAGAATTGGCAGAGTTTCAAGGGTTCTTATCTTGCAAGCATGGGAACTTGAGTTTTATCCTCAGAACCCATGTTAAAAAATGTTCATGCACAGTGGGCACAAGCTACTGTCAATCTAGTACTGGAAAGGCAGAGATGATTTTAATTCTAAGACAGTGAAAGAAGACCTTGCCTCCAAATAAGGTGGATTATGGATGCAAGAACAGCACATGCTTTTAACTTCTGAGTCATCTCTCCAGCCCCAAATTAATTGTTTTAAAGAAATAAAAAGACCTCATAAATGGAGACAGGTGGATAACCAATGTTAAGCTAAGTTTGGAACATCCCTTCATTAACTCTAAAATACAATAGACTTAAATCACTGCCCATATGGAACCTCACACTTGACAGCCAGTGAGCTGTGAAATTCCATGCACCACCGTTATGAAACATCTGGACCAAATATCTAGGTGATTATGCACGAAAAGCACACAATCAGGTGTCAGAGAGCTTTCAGAGTCTAACTCCTTATTAATTACACTCATATAAAATTTTACAGTATTTCAAAAACTTTCAAGACTTTGATTTAATAAGAACTGACTTAACTTTAAATATTCCCCACAGCTAAATCTACCTATTTATATATATTCAGAAATGACTATTTCTGCTTTTCAATGTGAAATACAGATTATATTCATGTATGCATTCTAAAAATATATTTAGATTTATAGCTAGTTCAGGGGTTGGAGACTAAATTTTCAGGTATGTTTAGATATTTTCATTTTATTCTAAAGTAATGAAATTCTGTTTTACTTTTATTAATTCTTTTAGACAGGGTTTCATGTATAATACATGGAGAAACATGAAGAAATGGCTACTCATCCCAGATAAGAAACCAAAGGCAAATGAAAATACAGATATACCAAAGTCCAATTTGATGAACCGATATGTTTTACTGAAGTTCCTTACAGGAATATGGGTGAGGTGTTACTTACAAGAGCAGAGATGGTTCAAAGACAAATGCATCACCACAAAAGCTACATCACTTAGAGTCCCCCTCAGCAAAGGTGACAGCTCACAAAGGTTAGAAGCTGGGAGCATACTGCCCAATTTACAAGCATTTCAAAAGGCTGGAGACTGTCTCTATCAGGTGGAGTCTTCCAGGTAGTTCAAATGAACTCTGATTTTTTTTTTTGTTTTCTTTTAGGTAGCTTGGTTGATCTATGCCTGTTCTAGGGAGTTCAGTTTGCCTGAGACTGTCTCTCAGTGTTCCTTAAAATTTATATACGCTTTGGGAGGGAAGGATCTAGTGAATCTATCCAGTTTCAGGGACTTCTTGAAGCTATTGAGTTATTAATTTTCTGAGCTCAGGAGCTTCCCTGCATAAAGGAATGAACTTCCTCCCCTTAAAATATCCTATTGTTTCACCATTCTTTTAAAATCCTGCACCTTTACAACCTTTGCTCCAAGATGGTAGGTATTATCTCAGAAGAGATAGCTACACAACACACCAGGCAGACTTCAAGCTTTCTACATAGCTGAGGCTGACCCTTAACTTCAGATCATCCTTTCTCTACCAGTTAAATGTGAGATTTTAGAAATGTATCATCATGCCCAGTTTATGTGGAGTTTATAATTGAATCTAAAGCTTTGTATACACTAGACAAGCATTACCAACTTAATTACAGCCCCAGCCCAATGGTAAAGTAGTTGGAAACAAAACAATGACATTCGAGTACATAAATTTAACTCAAGGTTAGGTATTGTTAATTGTAAATTTGGGCATATTTTAACTGGTCTTCTAGCATATAACACTTTTTAAAAGAGATCTATATTTTATTTTATCTTTATTAATTAAATTTTTCATTTATTTTCCATTCTGATTGCAGTTTCCCCTCCCTCCTCTCCTCCAGTTTCCTCCCCCTCTCTCCCCTCTACTTCCTGGCCCCAATCCACTCCTCCTCCTCTTCCATCTCTGTTCAGAAAGGGGCAGGCCTCCCATGGGTGTCAACAAAGCATGACACACAAATTGAAGGAGAACCAAGCCCTACCCCACATCAAGACTGAGTGAGGCAACCCATCATAGGGAATAGGTTCCCAAAAGGCAGCTCAAGCACCAGGGACAGGCCCTGTTTCCACTGCTAGGAGCCCCACAAACAGACAAAACTACAAAACTGTCACACACCTGCAGAGGCCCTAGGTTGGCCCCATGCTGGCTCCTTAGCTGTCAGCCCAGAGTCCTTGAGTTACCATGAGCTCTGGTCTATGGTCTCTGTAGTACATGAAATTTTAGCCTTAAACCTGAGTTACCTAATAAAACTTTATTCTTTAAGGGCAAACCACTTCAAAGGGTGTCATTTGCTAAACATAGAACAATGGCGCAAGGTCACACAGGCTGTAGAGGGGGCAGCTTTTACAGACATTGGATTTTAGCAAATACTAAAGTTTTTTCTAGAGTCTATACTATTTAAAAAATTGTGTCACATGATTGGCCTTATGCTGGGTCTTCTTTTGCTCCTTGGTTCAGATTATGAGAACCTACTTTTCTAGGTGATAGTGTTGGCAGTCTCAAAGTGGCAACTGTTAGCTGAGAAAACTCCTTCAGTGGATTCTACAGAGTTGTAATCCCAAAATGTGTTTCAGGAAACAAGTGTTGCACGAGATCATGTTCTTCATTAAAACTGAATTGATAAAATAATTAACTGATGTTAAATAAGAAAAAAGACAGATAAAATAATGGACATTAAAGGGTGCAGGTTTGAATCTTTTTTCCTAAACACAAGTGTACAGGATACAACATTCACAACAAATGTTAATAATTTTAAAGATTAAATCAAATACAATTTGGAGCTGTCTGGTTTGCTAGCTTAGCAGACAATTTACTATGGGTTATCCAGAGGTTCTTTCTTCAATGTTCTTGCAAGTTCAAACTGCCCAACAGCACACGTGGCTTGCATGGTTCTGCAGAGGATAACAGGGAACGCTGTTCATCCTCAGGCCATCATGTCAAATACTATATTCCACCCATTCTACATGCTGCTCCATGGCTTCTGTGTCCAGCTTACACCACAAGATTTATGGCCTTTCTAATGTTTAAGACTCTGAGATATACCTTAATACAACCACTACTTTCTGGATTTTGTAGTCCATGTACAGCAAGGTCAAGAGAAAGACATACCTATCAGACCCTGAGTTCATTGATTATAGGCCAGGCTCAAAGCCATGAATGTTTCTTCCATACATTTTTTCCCTTTCAAAACATGAGCATTCTTCCTTTAATAATGCAGGGTCTCACAAATACAGAGAAAGGAAGCTGACCTTTCCTGTGCTTTGGGTCAAGAAACAAATTAAGGATGAAAGACTACATGCATGCTTAAATGAGAGGAAGACACAGCATTAAATTAGCCATGAGCTAAACTTCAGCAAATCACTGACACCAAAATAAAACACATTTGCTTACTTTAGTGTCTCTCAGAGTTTAAAAATATGCACCTATATTATTATTCTAAGTTAGAAATATATTAGTGTTTGTCTACAAAAAGAAAAACTGTCTTTTTCTTCTCTGAAGAACATCTTTTAATACTAGTTTAGAAATCTAAAATTCTAACAGTATGGTTTCCTAAATTTCAGTGTTTTTCTAACAGACTCCTTCTCTCTTAGAGAGTAAAAAGGAAATATAGCTTGCTATGTGATGCTTCAGAACACTTCTACATTCTTATATGCGAAAAGTAGATGGAAATGTTATAAAGAAAGACAACAGATACTCTTTGTTAATTCCCTTCACAGATAATAAATAGTGCATTTTTCCACTAAACTGTGCTCTTCACAGTGGATCCCTCTATGTGTTTTTATTAGGAACAAACAGGTGAGAGATCTGCTTAGTGTCTTAGTCCTGCCTTACCTAACAGAGGCTAGAAGCTGGCACAGGCAAGCTTCCTGTACAGATCACTCCATTCATTTAGATTAAATCAGAAACTAGAATCTCTCTTTTTTTGTATTTTAAGAAAAATCACACTCAAAAAGCAAAGTCCAGTGAAAAATATTTAGTGGCTAGCAAAAGGATACCATTTGTCAATTCTCTGTATCAAGCTTCAGTGGTATGTTTAAATGTTGATTAATTTCTCACAGAAAATCCTTGGGCTCCTATGCATCATGCTTTCAATTTTAAAACATAGGATTTTTGTTTTATTTATATTTATTTCTTCATCCCCCTTTTATTCTTTCTGGTATTAATGTTTGGTAAATATTTTCCAAACATTGCACATATGTTGCAATGCAGATGCTCACCCAATTTAAGCTCTGAGCAAGGAATGTTCTTCTCAAAAAATATCATCATAGTTTTACAGACCTTTGTATGCTCATATCAAAATTTAACACACTTCATAAAAAACTATTTCTCATTTCACCTTGGTGAAGCTGCCATTCCATCAGACCCCTGGAATAAATCTGATGGCATACTTGGGACTGATAAGGAAAGGGTGGTTCAGCCAAAACTTTGCTCCTCAGGACGTATACTGAGTCTCTTTGGGGCATGACCTAAATGCCACCATTTTCTTCTTTTAAATTTAAGATAGAAAGATGGGCAAGGTTCTTTAATTAATGACTGTTATCTTGGTTTATGTTCTCTCCACTCTCTGTGATTTCAAAATGCTTTTGTTTCTTACTTTTTTGTAATATAAATAAGAAATGGGTGTGTTTTGGGACTATTTTGAAGATTGTCTCTTTTTTTTCCAACTCTGTCTTTGCCTTTAATAAAAGCTAAGATACTATTGTAACTAGTACATAGAAACTGTTAGTATATGGTACATTGCGGCCAATATAAGTGATGGCATCGGTATCATCTCAGACATATCATTTCTTGTCTTTGGAATATTAAAAAATAAAAAAGTTCCATTAGCTAATTTAAATGGTCAGTTGATTGTTTCATGCCAGTTGGGCAGCTTCAGAGTAGAACTCTAAGAGTTAGTCATACTGTTGCCCATGCTTCTTGAATCCATTTACTATTGTCTATCCCTTCATCCATGATGCTTCAGAGCTGCTGATACTGTGTTATCTGTCTTCTTGTGGTCAGCATTAGATTCTACAGATAAGTAAGTAAATATGACATTTATCTTTTTGTGCCTTGTTTCATTTAATAAATGATATAAATGTATCTATGTTACTGCAAATGAGAGACTTGCATTGCTTTTGTGGGCTGAAGAATGTTTGAATCATATATGTATAATGTTATACATATATAATTGTATAATATTTTCTTTACCTATTTCATCAGTGGACACCTAGGTTGCCTCCACATCTTAGCTACTGTAAGTACCATGCAGTGGATATTAAAGTGCAGATGTCTCTCTGATATCTGAATCCATTCTCTTCGGATGCATATGCCCTACCAGCTTTGCTGGATCATATGATATTTCTGTTTCGACAATAGTTTTAGGAACCTCCACACTGTATTCCTGCATGAGTGTAATAATTTTCATTTTCATCAACAACGTTTGAGCATTTTTCTCACCACATTTGTTGTATTTGTCATTTTCGATGACAGCTATTCTAAATGGAGTGATAGGAAATGTCCTAGTGATTTTGATTTGCATTTCATCATGATGAGTGAGGTCCAAACATTTTCTCATGTTCCTACCAGCCATGTGTAATTCACTTTTGAGAAGTAGTTACTGATGGCCAGTAGAATAGTTCAGTATTAATGGTGATTGCTACCAAGCCTGAAAATCTCAGTTTTCATAACAGGAGAGATTCAACTCGAACAGATTGTCTTCTGGTCTCCTATGTGCACTGTAGTATGTACTCTTGCACCCAAAACCAAACAAATAAATGAAATATATACCCACTGAGCTCATCTGTTCATTTTTGAAGTGAATTATTGGCTGTTTTGCTTTTATTCTTTATGTTTGCTGAATTAAACCTTTGTAGAATGGACAGCTTATGGATAGTTTCTGTCTTCCATACACACTCCCTATTCTGCTACTTCTTTTGGCATACATACATTTTTAATCTGATATTTTTCCAGTTTTTGGTACTGTTGGGTATTTTGGGAGGCCATATAAAACCATTTCCCTGTAAGAATGTTCTAACATGTCTTTCCCACATACTTTTCCTACAGTTTTAGAGCCTCAAGTCTCACATTTGTCTCTGATTTCTGAGCTGAGTTTTGTATGTGTGAGTGATGGGGTGTTTTTTGTTTTCTTTATACATATCCCAGTATGTAAGAGATTTTTATACCATTTATGTAAGAGATTTCAGTGTATGTTCTTGGTGCTTTTGTTAAAAATTAACTAGCTGTTATTCTGCAGATTTGTTTCTGTGTTATTTGATCTACTCCATTGAGCTGCTTGCTTTTTATGTCACTACCAAGCTTGCCTCATGGTGATGCTTTAGGGTCTGTCATAATGCCAAGTATCAGCCTTGTTTTTCTTGCTAAAGGCTGCTTTAATATTGTTGTCTTTTATGATACTGGATGAGTTTTGTGATAGCACTTTCCATTAATAGCAAGAATGTAATTGGTATTTTGAAAGTAATTCTTTAGAATCTGAAAATCACTCTGTCTAATTTGGTCCTTGTAGTAATGTCAATTTGTCCAATCTTTTATTGCACCCTTTTTTCTTATTGTTTTAAGATAAGATGAAAATATGAAATGTTAATAATAAAAATATTAATAAACAAAAGAGGAGTATTGAAATCAAGTAAGTACAGAAGGAAAACAGAATTGTCTTGCGGTCTTCTGGTAAGACAATTGTCCATTGGTATGTAAAGTCTTCTTTAAAGCACACAGTGTATAATATAGGATATGGGTCCTGAATTTTTATATTTCACATAATCATTTAAGGCAAATAGACTTTCTATATATGGATTTAATGATTCTAATTCCACAAATAAAATATGGTGTGTGTCATAGGTTAGGAACCAGAGAGCAAGTTAAAACAAGATGTATCATAAAAGGAAGCCAAGGGTAACGGGAAGCATTCCCCACTAATGGAACAGACTTGAAAAGAGAAAGTCAAGCCTTACTCATATGCCACCAACACAGAGAGCAGTCATTTCTGCTGCTCTTCAATTTATTCTTGCCACTGTTTAAAGGACAACAAAAGCTCTTCTTGTAAGTCAGTTTTTTACAGGTCTGTACTTCTGTGCTGCACCATGGAATGTCTGCAGTCTTTCTGCATTGTGGTTAGCAGTTCTGAGTTCTTAATTTTTCCCAAATGTGCAGCACAAGACAAATCTGTTTTACAGAGCAAAGTTAGATTTTAGAAAGAAAAATTAGACATGTGTTTCCTTTTCAATGTCTTATCCTTGTATTGTTCCCATTTACATCCAAATACAAGTGTATAAAGGCACTGAACATGGCAGAAGTGACCTGTGAATAACTGACCACTGAGTGATCCACATCACGGCACTGGGCTCCTGACATCTCTCATAACAACCCACATCATTGTCACTGCCAACCGCAGGACCCACCAGATACTGTTGTTCTGGCTGTGGCTATCAAGTTCATTCTGTGGGGTGACTGTACTAGGGCTTTCTAAGGTTTAATCAAAACTATTCCAAGTCTTTGAATTCTAAAGTTGTATCTGAATTACAAGTTTTTGAGATTGTCCTATTTTCCAGTTTAGTAGCTGCTGCTATTGACTGTCCTTTGAGGTGTGTGTGTGTGTGTGTGTGTGTGTGTGTGTGTGTGTGTGTGTGTATGTTGCAACACATACATTCTACTACCCATCTTAGATTCATTGACTGGAGACCTGCATATTTGATTGACAAAGATAGACAGACAAATGCAGAACAAACCTTAGTGTGTGCATCTTACATGCACAGAGGAGACAAGTGCTGAATAACTCAGAGAATTAATTAGAGCATTGAGTTATATAGTAGCATATCAAAGCCCAATGAATTTGTAGGAAATGACAACACAAAGTACAGGCACTTCAAATCCCTAAAGACTGCAAATTGTGGAAAGGTAAAAATATGGTGAAACTCATAAATGATCACGTCTGGTTTTATCAACATTTTTATGGAGTCTCTTTTGGTATCCTCTCTGCTTGACAAGCACTAAAGTTTTATCTATTAGTTAACTGGGAATCCTACCCCTGTAAGTAGTAAGTAGATTAAAGGAAGAAAGCAGACACTTTTTGAGCCTTTGTTTTTCACCTGCCTTAAATTCAAAATAATCCTCACAGAAATGTTCTACTGTCTACTATGACATTGCTCAAGATTTTAGTCTCCCAAGTCAGACTAGACTTCCTGGATGAGCTCCACTCCATCCTTTTTGGCCCTCACACTGAGTGATCTCTCTCATCTCTCCCCCTCAATTTCCCCCACCTCTCTGTCTCCTCTAGTATACACATCACATCACAGTTATTTGTCCTAACTGTGTTTCCTTATGTGTACCCTCACTATAATATGACATTGGAGTTCCAAATCAAGTAGTTCATTTGCCTAGGTTCACTCTGAATCTGAAATCTGCTGCATAGACAATGTACAGATTTTACTGTAACAACTTATTGCAACTTTGATCAATAAATCAATGTCATCTATTAATACATTCATCAATTTTTTAAAAATCTACTTAGTCAATTACTAAAGAATATTTGTATTCCTTCCCTAAGTTCAATGTTAATTATTTGGGTTGTTAGTATCTCTAGAAACTCAACAGTGTATGCTTAGATTATCTTTTACATTTCTCAGAAAAAGTGACTTTCTTCATGAGTTCCTAGTTCCTTGGTAATGAATCAAAGATATAGGGGTCATGCTGTGTCCTTACAGCCTGAAGATTCCAGTAGAGCTTAAAAACCACCCATATGAACTGAGGTGCTTGTTCCTAACAGCACGCTAGAGTCAGGTAAATGCCCATTCTTTCTCCTCAACGCGGAGCCAGTGGATTGACTTGTGTGAGACCTGAGTACTTCTGATGCCAGAATAACAGGGAAGTGCTGGTTGAGTGAACTGGCTTAGCTTTGAAACATTCTACATTACCATCACTAAATCCCTCTTTTTGAACTGAAAATTACATATCAATTCTCTATATCATTCCAGGACCTCAGGCACTGACTGAACTAACATGCTCACATCATTAACCCCATGCTAAAATGTGAATTGTGTTGATGACACTGATTGCAAAATCTTAGACTGCCCAAGGTATGAGTTTCAGCACACCACCTTCCTGAATACCCTCTTTAATCTCAGAAGTCAACAATGATGGCATAACAATTTTAACAATCCCCATTATCTGGGAAAATTTGAAATATAGGTCATAACTTATTAACATTGTCTCAAAATGATGACTGAAATTAGCCAAAAATGTTCAGTTCTAGAAAGAATAAGATAACTAAGCACAAAATTAAACAGCCTTTCTGTTCCAAAGTTGTTAGTTCAGACATTGGAATTATAGCTAACTATATTAGAAATTAAACAATTTCTAACCTAAGCATAAAATGTATAAATGTCTATAAAATAAATAATCCTATGTTTGTGGGAACCTGGGCATTCAAACTACTCAATGCTTTCCTTCTGTGTGCCAGGGCACTGACATCCATATAGTCAGCAGATGAGTGTGAGGGTTTATTGTGGGTGTGTTAATACTGCTTTTATCTGTGCCTCATCTTATGCTTTTATAATAAATAAAAGATAAATTAGTTTCATTTTGATTTGTTTTCTACAGCCTCTGGCTTCCTCTTATTCCTCCTCTTCCTCTATTCCATCTCTTCTCCAGTCTATCCCAGGAGTCGAGTATATCTCACCATTCCACTGTACCCTTCCATGCTGGAAAATTCCATTAGCACTCATGCCTACAGTTATTCCCTTTGTAAGATTTTGCTGATTTCTTTCGATCTTCCCATTCTGGAGTTTCTCTTTATGGTGTAGCTTGTTCTGGAAGATTCTTAATGTAATGATGTTTGCTATATGTGTGATAAAACTATGTCCTGTGGAGCACGTGTAGAATGATGATAGTTTCTTTTTTCAGTTGATCAGTTTGACAACCCTCTAAGGAAAACAAAGAAAACTAGTTACTTTTGTGCCAGTGTTGATGTTACTATTTGGTTTTCCATCTTGTTATTTTCTAGATGCCATCCCTGACTTAGCAGTTATCAATAGATGTTAAACAGGATGCTATGGGAAAGAATTATCTAATATGTTGCAAACTTTACTTTTAAATGTAGAAAAAAACCTCAAAATATGTATTAAATGGTCAAGAATAATGATAAAAATATTTAATTAAGCTTATTTGGAATGACAAGAATTTTTTTCTGTAGTGACATTTTAGCAAGATCTTAATTGGAATATAAATATTTATGCATTTGAATAAATGTACAAATTGGGGAACTAGGTAATTAAATTATCTTTATTATCTCTTTAAAACATTCAAATTGGGAAATAATGGTAGTACATACAAATGTTCTAATTATAGACAGTTCAAAGAACTGTTTGCCACTGTTAGTGAAATTTATTGAAAAAATAGTGCACGCCAAAAATATGTTCAGATGTTGAAAGTCCATATTTCACCTGCTGTTTTTCAGCTGTGTTTTGTAATATGTGCTTTTCACAAAAGCAAAATGCTTCAATGAAACCTAGTATCACTCATACCAGTGTTGGAATATATATCATGTTTTCAAGATTTTTTTTTCTTTTAGTCCTTGGTCAGATGAAATTCCATTACCATGGTTTGAAATGTAAATTAGCTTGTGTAAGTTTAGAGAGATCTTATAACAGTGGTGAAGAGGGAAGTATTGCTTGGAGTACATACTAAATTAGAGCTTATTTTCCTCACCATAATCAAGCCACTGGATAAGTATTATGTAATAAATGGAAATGCCAAGAAGACCAGACCATATTCATTGTGATGATCATTCTTCTGGGAAATGAGACAACTATGAAGTCTTTAGGGTTTATAACAAGTGTCATATTCCTGGTGAGCTTCAAGATTAAAGCTTTCTTCTGTCCCTTCTTGGTCTTTCATTGTTCTACTCGCTATGATAGCCCTTTTTACTTCTCTCCCTCTCTTCCCTTCCCTTCCCTTCCCTTCTCTTCTCTTCTCTTCTCTTCTCTTCTCTTCTCTTCTCTTCTCTTCTCTTCTCTTCTCTTTTCTTCTCTTCTTCTCTTCTCCTCTCTCTGTCTCTGTGTCTCTGTGTCTGTCTGTCTGTCTGTCTGTCTGTCTCTCTCTCTCTCTCTCTCTCTCTCTCTCTCTCTCTCTCTCTCTGTCCTCAGTTTGTAGCCTTGGTTGGTATGGAGCTTGTTATGTAGGGCAGGATGGTCTTAAACTCATAGAGAACAACCTGCCTCAGCCTCCCAAGCACTGGGATTAAAGACATGCACTGTCATGACCAGCATTATTTAATCTACCAAAATTTCAGGTGTTTTTCCTTTAATGTTTTACTCATGTTATAACTGAAAAGACTTTTTTTAATGAAAATTTTTTCTCATAGACATTCATATTGGCACCTGAATCCCTCTGCTTAAATAATTGCAGGATAAAGTCCAAAGGGCAATATCAATGATATCTGTGTTTCAGATTTTCTTCTCAAATTTCTGGAGGTTCAAATTCAGTGCATTTAATTTGTGGGCAATATCTGGCAACTTTCAATATGCTACATAAAGCAGCCAAATGAGGCTACTCCAACCTGCAAATTGCCTTTATTTTACAATTTGTATTCATGTGCACATATGCAACACTGAAAAAACAGTCTCCCCTCTGATCACTAATTCTAAGGCAGTTTACAGACACAATTAGAAGGCTTTTCTAACGTTGTAGAATCAAGGAAAATTGGTGCTTACATCTCTTTTAAAATTTTTCTTTTTCTTTTTCTTTTTCATTCTCAATTTGCTTCAGTGCTATGTATTCTCAAAATGCCTCCCTGGTTCCTGGAGCCAGTTAAAAAACATTATGCTGCTTGTATTATAAAAAAAAATAGTGGAGAATGAAAATCAGACAGAAACTGGTAAAACAGCCAATAGATTGCTATAGTAATGTGTGAAAGCTGATGTTCTGCATGGGAACAGCACTGTGAGGATGGGGATACAGGAATATCTTTGGTGATGGATGCAAAAAATGATCGAGAATGGCCAGCAGAAGGTGGCGATTGTCTGAACAACTCCATTGCTCACACTATTTATCAATAAAGGAACATTTTTGCAAACTTGTCATTATAAAAGTTTTGATAGATTAAGTTTGGGAAATAGTCTGAAAGTTCTTTGAGACACATAAGCAGATATCTAAGTATGAAAGTTGTTATTTAAACTTCAGACTTAAAAAGTATATCATGTGGAAAAAGTATTTCCTGTGCTCCAGCCAGCCAGTGTCACAAGTCACCTTTTGTGTTTTTTTCTTATTTAACAATAAGGATCATGACTCTGGTCTTAAATGTATATATACAATTTCTCCACTAAAAAGTCTGTATGAAGAACATCTTACAAAGTGAATTTAATTTATTCTTGCGGTGTTTATAAACTTTATTGGTGAACTACATTGACAGAAAGTTACATAAATAATTCAAGCTCTATTCTAGGAATTCCCACACCCTGAATGTGCCAAGTAGTCACTGGCCAGGCAAAGAAAGAGAAGGTGTCCTACATTCTAAGTCTTTCCTGGGTGGCTCCTCTCCCAACACTTCATTCTCCTAATAAAAGTAACTGGTATCTTAACATCTAACATTGCCATGTGGCATTTTTTCTGTTGTTACATTTTAATTCCATGTGGAGGAGAATCACTTGGAATTTTACAGTTGCCATGAAGAATATCTTAAACTGAAGACACATGAAACCCAGAAGACACAGCACCCAGCTTTCTGAGAGCTTCCCTCCTTTGACTATATGCAACACCTTCTGAGCAGAGAAGTTACCATGTACCTCCTTCCTCTTTGGGGCATTTTATGCTCTGAAAGAAAGGGAAAAAGCACTGGAAACAGTGTAAACAAACTTTCTCATCTCCAGTCTATTCCACAAACTCATTCATCTTTGCTGTACAGACCTAATTGCTATTCTTCTAAAATCCTCTATACTTCTTCCCTTTCCTTAGCAAACCAAGTATATAAACCTCCCACTTCAGACCTTTAGCTAACTGGATGTTTGTGTTTTTTCGTTTGTTTGTTTTTCTAGTTTCTATGTGCCATATTGTAAATCTGCCTTTCCTGTTTTGAATTTGCAGTTTCCCATCACTGGAGGTCAAGGAGAAAGGAAACCTTGGCCCTTAGTCTCCTAATAGAATTGTCCATTATATTTCTTTATATGTCTGAAAGTTTTTTGCTTAAAATTATATTTACATTAACAATTTATTTTCATTTATTAAAATTATTATCTGATATGAAATATAAAAATTTTCAATCTACAACTGTAAGAATTTAATGTTGTCCTGCTCATTCATTAATTTTAAAACATAGGACTAGGAATGTAGTTCCATATTTTAGAACTTGCTGTTGTGGAACAATCCTTACCTATACTGTGAATATGTATCACTCTCATTGGTTAATAAAAATACAAAGCTGAGCCAGGCGGTGGTGGCTCACGCCTTTAATCCCAGCACTCGGGAGGCAGAGCCAGGCGGATCCCTGTGAGTTCGAGGCCAGCCTGGGCTATCAAGTGAGTTCCAGGAAAGGCGCAAAGCTACACAGAGAAACCCTGTCTCGAAAAACAAAAAAAAAAAAAAAATACAAAGCTGACAGGCTAGTAGCTGGGCAGAAAGTTAGGTGGGAAAGCAGAACTGAGAATGATGGGAAGTAGGAGGGCAGAGTCAGGGGAGTCGAGAGAGTTGCCAACCACAGAGCAAGAAGGACGTGTAAAAATTGAAGTAACAAGCCATGAGCCACATGACAAAGCATAGATAGAAATATGGGTGAATTTAAGTGTAAGAGTTAGCTAGGAACAAGCCTGAGCTATCAGCAGAACATTTATAATTCATATTCAACCTCTGAGTCAGTTATTTGGGACCAGGCAGTTGGGGCAGGAAATATCTGTTTAAAACTTGCATAACATGCACAAGACCCTGGATTTGATCACCAATGCTGAAACTAAGCATAGTTTATTGAATATCCACTTATTATGAAACATTTTGTGAAATAGTAGATGTATCAGTTAGTAATGTACTTGCTGTAAAAACATGAGGACTTGAATTCAGGTTGCTAGCACTCACAAAAACAGCCAGACATTGAGGTGTGTGCTTGTAACTCCAGAGGAGGAGACAGAAAAATATGGTGGAGAGTGACTGGAAAAGAGACTCAACATAGACCTCTGACCTCCACGTACATACAATAGCATGCACATGTGCCCATATAGCAGTATGTTTACATAGTAACACAACATGTATACACAAAAAATAATGGAAAAGGTAAAATTAAAAGCTGTATGATATGGTTACTGATAAATCAGTTGAGGGTAGATATTTGGTGAAGTCAAGAGGAAAACCAGAGACTGATACAAGAAGCCCATTCAAGATGACCATGGAAACAGTTGTGAGGAGGTAAGGTGTACAATAACTATGACTTGACTTCTTATTAACATATACCTAATGATTAGGTACAGAAGTTCTTAGAAAGTAATGACGATCCTAATTGCTATCCAGGAAGAACATTAGCAACAATTCACACTGTTTGTTACAGTCTTTATTGAGTTTGAGATGATAGAATTATCTAGTAAGCATTTCATACAGTGAGGGCTTTAAATATCCAAAGCTAGTCTTTCTGTGTTAGAAATCAAATCACAAAACTGTGAGGCAAGGAAAGTGAGGGTGAGAAAAATTAAGCATTTGTCCCAAAATGATAAAAATATAAGACACGGAAAGTAGGTAAGTAGAACCATATGTATTCCTTTATCTGTGTGCTTTTTCAGTCTGCTATTAATTTATTGATTTGTTAGTTTATTTATTGTTATAAATCACAGATTATGTAATTTTGTGTAAAAAGGAAAACATTATCTCTATCGTATGCTCAGTAACATAGTACGAAGTCAATTGATAAATTATTTATTTAATGATGTCTAATAAATAATTTTTGTCCTCTCGCCAAAGCATTATGTAAAAGTGGGTGAACCAGTCCTTATTCACAGGTTCAATGAAAATTATATTCATCCTGTAGGATTGTAAAAGGATTCTTTTTATACCTTAATTTACTACATTCATCATTTTCTTTTTATACTCAAGAATCCAAAAGTGTTTATCATGTGTTTTTTTATATATATATTCTGGTTCTTCTACAAATACATATAAATGTTTATAATTTGGGGAATTGTACCCACTCAATGACATATCTTTAAGGCCCATCCATGGTGTCACTGAGGGATTTAGTTAATTACTCCTAAATGCCAACTGAGGCGTGCATCCACTACATTTTTCTAATGTATGTTCCCAGCCCATAGAGTTCTCAAATTGTTGTAGTAGAATCATAGAATATATGGATTACTACTGGATAAATTTACCCAGGATCTCAATTTCTGTTTAATAACTCAAGATTTAATGTGACTGAGCAAAGATACATTGCTGTCCATAACATGTGATTGAGTAGGAACATCTTCCAGGAATATTGAGAAGGGATGAAACCCAGGGGACTTCTTAAAGCAAATGAATAGCACAGACAGAACACAAAAATTAATGTAGATACCTATCTCTTTGGAAGGTGTTTGTCAGTGTGTCCCCATAGACTCTTTCCCCCCAAAATTTCAGGTTGTTGTGGGGCTAAGAAGTTACAGGTAGTCTTAGGAGGAGATAGAGAGAGTGGTAAGTGAATATGATCAAATGATCAAAATGAATTTCATGACATTAAAAAGATAAAGTATATCAACTCTAAGATTCCACCTTACCCTATTTAGAATGAATATAATTTTTGAAAATCAAATGTGTCTGTGTGTGTATGTATGTACATGTGTGTGTGTGTCAGTGTATGTGTGTATGTGTCTGTGTTCATGAGTGCATGTACATGTACATGTGTGTGGTGGTAAGGGCTTCCTTAAGGCAAAAGAGATAGTAACAAATTGATTAAATGAAGGTGGGGAGGAGGGAGGGTATTTTGGGGGTAGAAATGTTCAAAGAGGGATCATGGCCAAAGATGGAGAAGACTAGGAAACTAGTCAAACAAATGAAAAAGGTATGAAAAAAATTCACTCTCTAGTAAACAACTAAAAAATATAAAAGAATTTGAAGGTAGCTATGATGCATAAACGTGCAAAGTAAGCCTTAAAAGAAATGGGTCACTGAAGAAATACCTGAGTCCCAAATGTGCCATGCCTTTCTAAGTGTCATTGGTCAGAGAGGACCCAGGGCCCTACAAAACAGGCTTTTGCCATTCCACTTTCTTACCAATTGATAAGCCCCTACTACTGTAGATACCACACATCTTGGATGCAAGATGTAGGAAAAATTGAGATGGTAATGCACTTCAAGTTTCCTTCCTAGTGACTGGATTTTATATTATTGCATGGTCCTTTACAAGCTGCTTTGGGGTAAAAAGGCATTGGCAGCTAAAGCTAGCTATTAACTTCATGAACTATAATAGCAACTACCCGAACAAGATGTGCCAGGTCCAAAACTCATAGTTGAAGAGGTCTTTCATTTCAGAGGGGAGCTTCAGATGACTGCTTGGCTGAATTGCAGTAGAACAAGCCATCTCCAAAATGTCTGTATTTATACCCACATAGGATATTGCAAGCCTTAAACAGAATCCTTTCTGTGCATGGAATGTAGGTAAATGCAAAGACTCAGAGCTGCATAAGACTGTGAGAAGAGAGGACAGTTGAGGGTTCAACCTTAGACAAAGCACCTACACCACCCCTTTAAGTCTCCAGGAACATTGTATAAGAGGAGAATGGAAAGGAGAGAAATATTGCAAATTACCATCCTCTAAGCCTGGAATGGTCATGGGAACCACTAACACAGCAGCAGCTATGTAAACTGACACTGGTTCCACAAAAGTCAGGCCATCCTGAAAGTCGTGTAGAGATGGGGAAGGAACTCAGGGGCCACAAAAATGCTACTGAGCTATAGGTAATCAATAGATTCTTGAAGGGGGTCATATATCTTAGTTCACTTTCGATTGCTGTTACAAAGTCTATGATCAAAAGCAACTTTGGGGTGGGAGAAAGGGTTTGTTTCACTTTACAACTCCCAGGTCACAATCCAAGACCAAGGAGAATCAGGGCAGAAACTCAAGGCAAGAAGGACTAACCTTGCCTTGAATATACAATTACCCCTGTAAACATCTTACTTGAGGAAGGAATTGAAGGAGAGACAATGGATGAATGCTGCTTCCTTACTTGTTCTTCATGGCTTACTTATCCTGGTTTCTTATACTAGCCAAGACTGCCTACTCAGGCATGGTGCTGCCTACAGTAGGCTAGGAGCTTTCCCCATCAACTATTGCTCTAGAAAATGCCCTACAGTCTTGCCTACAGGCAATGTGATAAACACATCTTCTCAACTGAGATCCTTCCAAGATCGCTCTAATTAATGTCAAATTGACAAAAACTAAAACCAACCAACCCAACAACTAACTAGGAGAGCATATCATCCTCTTTCATACACACTAGTGAGCTGACAGGACCTTTACCAGTTCCAAATCTGGATCACACCAATGCCCAAAGTTAAACTCAGTGGTGCTAATACTGTGGAGCATGATACTGAGGTATACTGTACTGTGGTGCACCACACTGTGGTACACAATACTGTGGTGCACTATACTATGATACAATATGCAAAACACAAACTGGAATATAGAAGGAAGTTAGTTGTAGGGAAATGGAAGGGCTGGTAGAGGTGGGTGAGAAAGAGGGGAGAGCGGCACAAAGAGTTACCAGAATACACAGTGTATATATGACATTGTGAAAAACAGGTTTTCCTAGTAATAAAAAAGAAACATAAGACATGATATGTACAAAGTAAATTTCTTCCTTCTTGTTTTTCACAGATTTTGGATTTAGGAGTTGTATTACGTAAATGAACCACGACCTGCACAGTCAGACCTGAGAAACTTAGGGCAGACTGTTGAGATTTGCTTTTCTTCTAAGTAGAAGTATGAAAGAAATATAACAAAATTGGTGCTAATTATTTTAACTCTATCTTAATTAGTGCTATATTTTCCAGTTAAAATTTAAGCCATGGTTATACATATACATAAATAAAATATGTAAATGTGTGCTATTCACTATCAGATGTGTCCTAATTTTGATAATTAAAACTATAAGAACACATTAGGAAGGACAATGAACAAGGAAAGCAAAAAGTGTTGTGAAAATTTTCATTTATCTTACAATGCTCTATCATAAATTGATGTTCCATTGTCTTACAGCATTATGTCTAGTCCTTCTCAATTTGTTGGAGATTGCAATGAGTGACTGTGGGGGCCAAAGGTAGCATTTCCAATAATCTCCCATGGAATCCAACTATGCCACATATTAGAATAACACATTGTAATGGAAAAATTACAACACTTTTTGCCATTGGCAGAAGTATGAACCTTTGCCCACATGCCTATTTGTGGGGAGCTACCCACCACCCCCGCATTCTCCAGAGTTTACTTAAATGAGGATAGAAGGAAATATGAGATAGAAGAATTTAGAGTGTGGAGATAAACAGATAGAAAATACAGGGTAGCCTGGAACCTATTCCAAAGGGCCCTGACTCTCACTGCCCTAAGGTATTTATAGAAATGCCAAGGGGTGGAGCAAAAGACCTCTCCCCCAGCACAGCCAAGTGCAGACCATCTCAGACACCTGCACTCAAGCTCATGGTCCAATCATCCTCTCTATGCAGACCTGCTGGGTAAAGCCACTAGGAAACCTGAAAATGGGCTCCCACACCTGTTCTAGTATATACATCAACCTCTCAGAATGAATAACTGAGATCCTGATATATATACCCTTTGTTTTACCAAATCCACAATCAGTTACTGTAATTAGGAAAATCAACTACAATTAATTCATCTAGTACGGAAGAACACTAGAATGATACTGTTAAGATTTGGGCTCCAGTCAATTGAGAAATGCTAAAAAATTTACATTTTCTTTATGTTATTTGTATATGTGAACTGACTTAGACTACAAATATAAGGCAAAATTTGATCAGTTTTACCTAGTATGTGGAACTAACCTATGCAAGTGCTTTTCAGTTCATCTTCGAGAATAAAGTATTTTGAAAACTTATTTTGACAGTTGTTTCTCATATAAAATGTGCATCTGAAGTCACTTAATGTTTTCTCTTTCATTTGAAGACTGAAGTAGGGGGCATAGATAATACAGAGAGAATAAAGATAAAGCCAAGTGCATACGCAAAGAAATGAGATTTGTATAACTGACAATCACCTACAATTTTTTGACATGATATTGAAAAAAAAACTACTGAAATTCAGGTTGAGGAGATGAATACTAGTCTATGTGTGAATGTGATTTTGTGCTGAGAACATATGGCCTCCCCGTAGAACCACACACACTGGAGTTCGAGAGACCACAAAAAGTGACAGCAACTCTGAGGTAATGGCATATTAACTTAAGAGCTAGTAGAGAACCAGGGTTTTTCGAAAGCTTAAGAAAAGTTCAAAGAATTAAAATTTAATGAAAATAAATTCTAACTCCCACCTCCCAGTTTATCTTCTGCACGGACAGTTACTCTTGATGAAGATGGAATTTTCTTTTTAGTAGATAATTTGACAGAATACATAAAAATGTACTTTATGACAGAATGATTGTTGCTATTCCCCTTTGGCAATTAAACAGTGAATTGTGACTCCATCTGGCAGTAAATTAATAGTGTGCTAACATTTTTAAAGCATAAAAATAAACCTGGAAAAATAGGTTACTTAGTAGAATACAGTCTATGAGTGCATCTCTCTGTGCAAAAGTTAGGATAAATTAGAACCCAATCAGGTTTTAAATAGCTTTTACAAATCAAAAATAACAATAATTCTGAGAGAAGAATTTGATTAAGTTTCTTTAGAGACACATAAGACCCCAAATAGATAACAAACTGTTAAATTTTCCCTTGACTTGGCTGACTTACACAGAAGCACTCATCCTATGCAGGATCAGGGAGCCTGGGGGAAGGGATGACATTTTTAAAAATGCAGCCCGCTGACTGAGTGTGAGACAGTGGAAAGCAAAGAAATTAAAATAAGGGCATTGTGAATATGAAACCTGTGCTTTACCTGAAAGATTGTGAAATTTTACTCTTGAAATTAATGCAAATTCAGTCCAGTGAAGCTTGATCTTCCAATGAGTTTTCAATACTCTTACTGTGCACATCCATAGCAGATCTAAATCAGTGGCTCAAAAAATAATATACTGAAGTGTAAGGAAGTTAATCATGAAAAAGCAAAGTTCTGCATCATCACAAGAAAGCAAAGTATGTAGCATTTTCTGGACATGTATTACAGCAACCAATAATTATGAAATAATATTATTGGGCAATGTTATCAAGGTATACAATGACATCTACTGTATTATATCTGTTTTCTTTCCTAGATGAATGCATTCACACTCTTAATTCACTTTTATTCTGTTTGCTATGTAGTTGGATCCCATTACTCTGTCAAAATAGCTCTTCTTCAATTCGTCACTAACAATCCACATTACAAACGTAGAGGAATGGCATCAGCCAGCAGGCCAGGGTCCCCACATTCCAGCTGTGGGACACATATGATGGAAGGAGAGGACACATTTGTCCTTGTGACTTCCCCATTTGCACACACGTAACACACATTCTCACACAAAATAGATAAATAATTGAAACTATGAAACGAATCTAGATAGTATATTGTTATTTTAAACTTGTTGAGATCTGCATATATTATTATGATGTCCATGATGTACCCTCACTAGTTTCCCCGACCTTTGCCTGTGGCGAACATTTGTGTGTGTTACTAGGTGATTTTACAGTAACCCTGCTTTGTTCTAAAGTGTTCACTTATATTGCAATGCAATAAACCCCAACCATCATCTGTGTGCTTATGCTTCCTAAATTAATGTTTTCAAGTCAAACTTAAATAAGCTCACATTTTAAGCATCATATCAGAATTTACAGAAGTTGCATTCTGCTCTATCCAATATAATGTGTTCTATCAGGAAAATTTTCTTTCTTTTCCATTTCCTTCTTTCATATTTCCTTTTCTCCTCCTTCCCATTCCTTCTTTCTTCCATCTCTATCTATTTCCTCTCCCCACCTGAACTTTTTTCTGCAAGGTCTAGCTATGTAATCCAATTTGTCCTTGAATTTAAGATCCCCCCACCTCTGGCATCCCCAGGAGTACAGGGGCCATAAGCAAGAGCTACCACATTGAGTTTTACTCTATTCTCTGTATCTGAAAGCTGTGTCCCTTCTAGACTTTTCCTAGCACGTGAATAGTCCACAAGTGGTCAATTGCCTAATATTGAAACTCATCTAATTATTCTGTTACTCACCCCCCACATACCTAGTCCAGCACTGCAGATTACACCACCAAATCTGTCCTTCAGCCACATACCTCTTTCCAACTCCATTGCCATCATGGTTATCCAGTCATAACCAATTCTCACCTCTCACAATTGCCTTCTAACTCATCATACCATTTCCATTTTTAGTTTTTTTTTTTACATTTATTTTATACATGGCAGAAAGTATACTTAAAAGGCTTATGTTTGATTACAGTTAAATTCTTACTAAACTTTATTGTAATTGGATTAAAATAAACACATGAGGACATCCCATGAGATCCTATGAACCTATGCTGCCACCCACCACCCCCTTCATCCTCCCTTTCTATAGCCTCCCCACGGCTTGGCTTGTTTTAGTGTTCCAAGTATAACACATCTCCTGCCTGATCTTCTCTGTGCACGTTCTGATTTTTATTTATTTTGTTTCATATGTTGCGGTATTATGATTAATATGATTAATATGCTTAGTTTACCAACTAATGATTTTTTCCTGCTTATTATAATTAAATAGATAATAGACATATTTTCAGAGAATTTAGTTGTCTATTTAGAAAAACCTGAAACTGTCAATTTATTTAATTTTAAGTGATTTGGGGACAATAATCTCAGGACAAAAAAAAAAATCCTCAGACTTAGAACTGAAGAAATATTTCTTGTCAGTACTATATAAACTGAGATCAGAAACATGAACACCAGGACCTTGAAAGTTAGAGATGAATACAATAAACACGCAAGCATTGGTAATTCTGTGCTCTGACTCCAGATAAAGACAAATGTGCAAAGAGAATCCACAAGATTCACGGTTAACATTTGAAAAGTCTGCTGTCCCACAGAGTTATAGAAATCGCTTCCCATTGATCTCTTTTCTCGGGAGAACAGAACAAAAGGAAACAAAACAGACTTTAATAAACCCCAGATCTATTTGCAGTCTTATTTTCCTTTCCTTTCACTCTAATGACCATCTTTTACATTGGGAATAAAAGTATACTAATTTACTATTCAAAGCACTGACCTAATTTCTAAGGGAGGAACAATAGCTGTTTCTAAAGTCTAGGTTTTCTTACCAATGCCACAGCTTGTAAGTTACAAAGTGGGCCTATTTACCTAGGTAAGAATTGTGGGTGAATTTAGTCATTCTAAACTCTACTTTCACATGTATTCAGTATGGCCTCTTCTGCAGGGCTCATCAGACATCTGCATTCTTTACTAGAACTTTCTCAGAATATGCAGCCCTGACTACAAATGCTTGATCAGTTTTGCTCTCTTCCTCATTGGACCTAAAATCCTATGGACTATAAAAATGAATGAATTAGCAAATTTAAGAACATAGCCCTAAGTGATAAACTAATACTATTATTCTGATAAGTGGACATAGTATTGAATCAAATCCTATGGTGTATTTGTCTACCCATAGATCACTGAATCTCTTCACTTTGAGCAGAGAAGCTTGTTGAAGTAGATTGCAATTAACACAAACATCCTCCACTGCTCTGGTCCATAAGTCCTAAGTCCTAATTGGAACATACATATATCACACACTCACCAAGGCCCGGGGACCTTTGCGGAAGACAGAGTGGAAAGATTTTAAGAACGTGAGGTGGTGGATAAATTCAAGGAAACATTGTAGCAGGGCAGTGGCACATATACTCTCATAATTATTGTGGCAGCATACACAAGAGCTGTGCAAGGTCAAGTCAGACACAATCCCAGTATGGAGAGGAGGCAATGTGAGCAAAGTTCCCCCATTAACTGGTAACTATTGGCATTGGATAGCTGTTAGGAGAGGGAGAGTTAACGTTCTTTAATGATGTGATACTTGCTGGGTGGATCAAACTCCAGAGCAGGAGAAGACTCTTTAATGTTGCTGTGTAAGGTGAGGGTGAAAGAAAATCTCTGGAAGGAGTTGATTGAAGTGGATATGATCAAATTATATCATATGAAACCATCAAAGAATTAATAAAAATATTATTTTTAAAAGAAAATATGTGTATTTTAGCAGGGTACAGACAATTTACTAAAGAAACACATGAAAAATTTTAAATGCAGACTTATATTCAATATGTATATAATCTGTTATATATGTATTTATGTGTGTGCTATCTCTTATATATTTGTTTACATTAACTGTGCTATATTTATATATATGACTTATGTTAGTATAACATTAATTTACTTACTAATATAGGTTATCATGTGTGTATATTCAGTAAAAACACTCCATATACTGTAGAAACTCTGCAGCACTGGTTATATATAGTTTTGTCATTCATTTGTTTATTGATTTTAAGTGGCAATTATGTATTTAATCTATTTAACTTTAGATTTGCAAAATAATTGCAAATTTGCATAACTATTGCTCTATCAACAACAAAGCATATCAATTACCATTTTCAACTGCATTGTGAAAGATAAATTATCACCATACTACTGTGTTGTAAGAAAAATAATCATTTTTTGCTATTTTGCAGAAGAAAACATATATTTCTAAAGTTACAAAAACGATTTTATTCCAAAATGGAGATAAACGTTTACTTGCAAAGTTACATAAAATGTATCTTGTAGACTCAAAAATATCATTTGAAATTAATCTTATCTACAATGATCACTGGGAAAAACTCTCCAAAGGTGTGCAAGCCATATTAATCTTTAAGCAATGTAAGTTCGAAAATCTCCTTAATCACTTTGTAAAAGTAGTGATCCAGAAATATAAAAATTACACCCAATTTTTCACATTTTAAAGGTCCCACAAAGAATCCAGCATTTATAAAATCCAGGAAGGTGATCCAAATCTCACACACACTTTCTCAGCCTTCTTTCTTTCATAAGTAATAAATTATCCACTACAATGTTGCTTCCCTAGCCCATTTATGGGCTGTGCATTACAGCACTGACAGGAAAAAAGTAGTTCTGCCATCCAGGACTCTAGGGGTTGTTGGATAAGGATAGCCTCAGATTTTTCTGAATCCTTTTCAGATGAAAATTCATCAGGGCCTATGTCTTGGTCTCAATGTCTTCCTGAATACACCAGAGGCATAGAGACATGGAGACAATGATAGGAAGAATGACTCGGAGCTATGCAAGTGAAACAGTGCTCTGACCACACAATTTTACTGTATTACACAGCTTCTAGAGACAGAAATGCCTCCTGTGCCTATGTAGATAAGGACCGGGTATGTTGCTGTCTGCAGCACAGCTGCAACCCCTGGCAACCATGGATAGAACTGCATTCTGTTATGCATACCAGTTTCAGTACTTCTTGGTTGCCCTCAGAGCCTTGTAGTATCAGGCAAATGTGCACTGTAGTAGCTTCAGATGCAACTTATTTATCAGAATAATAGAAAACACAATCATGAGATGCAATGTGTATATTACATACTGTTATTTGTTTAGTTCAAACGATTGTAAGTCACTGTACCTGCTGAGGAGTTCGGAGTCAAAGTTCTGTGAAAGATTCCATTGTGCTGCCAGATGAACCTTTTAATGAGGAATACTTTTTCAAGTGCATTAGACTAATTAGCCATATCCTCACTGGCCTTCTTCCCAGAGTATCTTCCAGTTCACGGAACTCTGGTAGGACTTGACAGATACCACAGCATAAGGAAAAGTTCCAGTTTTCAGAGTTCAATGAGATATTGCCAACTTGAAGAGACAGATAGAAGTATAAGGCAAAGAACACCTTTTTTGTTTGTTTGTTTGTTTTTCTGCAAAATATTGGTTTATTTGTAAAACATGAAGGGAAGGAGAAAAGGAATACATTTCATTGAGCTGCTTTCCTAGGTTAAACTAGAGCAGTTCCATTGGGAGTCATGTTGAGTACTATATATCATTACTTTAATATTATTTGAGTAGGAAACTGATTTAGCTCCATTAATTCAGGAATTCAGTAACTGAATTCAGGACATTTTAGTCACGCAAGCAGGAAAGGAAAAGTGGATAAATATGAGAGTTGTTATGGTTTTAACAGAAACAAAATATTCCACTCACACAACTGCCCACCAATATCATTTCCCATCCACAATTAAACTCTGTCAGCAATTGTATTCCCCTCACAAGGACACACAATCTAACTTTGGAAAGTATGTTTCTAAAAGGGCAACATTTTCAAAGTGCCTCTAATGACCTTGCTGAACTCTTCTCCCCAAACTGTTTTCACTGTATTTTAATTTTAACTCTGAATTTGCAAACCTACAGGCTTTGGTCCAAATTATTTTTTGGCACCATTCTCCTTACTGTGAATATACCTCAACTTGTTGCAGGAAATTAGGCTACAATATAACATTAAAGACAATGGACCCTAGAAGTTAAAACTATCACAGCAACTAAATATCACATCCAAGTCCAGAATCTGGTAGAGTACAGCCAAGCATCTTCCTTTCCTGGAAGCTCATGGAGGTACCCCTTCTTATGCTAATCTTTTCTTTTGTCCCATCCTATGTTGTTCTCCATACATGATCATATATAGTTACAAGGCAGCCATGATGCAACCTCCTCAAACATCTATGATTCACATCCTATGGCATACTATTGTCGAACTGTTCCAAGTAGTTCTGTTACCAACCACTATTGTGTTCAATATGAGGAGCTATGATAAAGATATCATCTTTATTTATTGGTTTGAGCCTGGCCTAGAAACTTCAAGTCTTTGAAGACAGAAATTAAAGAAGATATAAGAAGATGGAAAAATCTCCCATGCTCATGGATCAGTAGGATTAACACAATGATGAAATGGTCATTCTACCAAAATCAGTCTACAGATTCACTGCAATCCCCATCAAAATTCCAACACAATTCTTTACATTGAAATGACAATACTCAACTTCATATTAAAAAAATAAACAAACAACAACAGAAACAGACTAGCTAAAACAACCCTATAAATAAAAGAACATTTGGAGGTATTACCATTCCTGATTTCAAGTTATACTACAGAGCTATAGTAAAAAAACAAAACAAAAAAAAACAACAAAAAAACTTGCATGGTATTGTTATAAAAACAGACAGGCTGATCAATGGAACCAAATCAAAGACCCAGACTTAAATCCATACAACTATGGATACTAGATTTTTGATAAAGAAGCCAGAAATTCACAATTGAAAAAGAAAGCATCAACAAATTGTGCTGGTCTAACTTGTTATCAGCATATAAAAGAATACAAATAGAACCATTTCCATCACCCTGCACAAAACTCAAGTCCAAGTGGATCAAGGACATAAACATATAACCAGATACACTGATCCTAATAAAGTGAAAGTGGGGAATAGCCTTGAATGCATTGGTACAGGAGAGCATTTCCTTAAAAGAACACCTATAGCATAAACACTAAAAACAACAATCAGTAACTCAGAGCTCATGAAACTGAAGCTTCTATAAGGCAAAGGACACCATCATTAGGACAAAATGGAAGCCTAAGAACAGGAGAAGATTTTCACCAACTACACATCTGATAGAGGGCTAATATCCAAAATATATAAAGAACTCAAGAACTAGACATCAACAAACCAAATAAGCCAATTTAAAAAATGGAGTACAGTATAAAAAGAGAATTCTCAACAGAGGAATCTCAGATGGCCTAGAAACACTTAAAGAAATGTTCAATGTCCTTAGCCATCAAGGAAATGCAAATAAAAATGACTTTGAGACTCCATCTTACACCTGTCAGAATGACTAAGATAAAAAGCACAAATGGCAGCTCATTCTGATGAGGATGTGGAGTAAGGGGAACACTCATTTATTGCTGATGGCAGTACAAACTTGGACAACTACTATGAAAATCAATATGGAAGTTCCTCAGAAAATATACCTCAAAACCTAGCTGTACACCTCTTGGGAATATACCCAAAGGATGCTCCATCCTACCACAAAGGTACTTGCTCAACTATTTTCATAGCAGCTTTATTCATAATAGCCAGGAATTGGAAACGACCCAGATGTCCCTCAACTAAAGAGTGGGCAAAGATAATGTGGTACATTTACACAAAGGAGTATTACTCAGTATTTAAAAACAATGACATATTGAAATTTGTAGGCAAATGGATAGAACTAGAAAAAAGTCATCTTGAGTGAGGTAATCCAGACAAAGACAGACAAACATGGTATGTTTTCATTTATAAGTAGACATTAGCTACTACGTAATCATGCTACAATCCATAGACCCAGAGAGGCTAAGTAACAAAGAAGACTCAAAAGGGGGACCGCATAAATCTCCCTGGTAAGGGGAAATAGAATAGATTTTGTAGATGGACTGAGGACAGGTGGGTATGGGAACAGGAAGGACCAGGTAAGGGGATCATGGAGGGAAAGTACTAGGGGGTTGACTGGAATTGGGGGGGGGGGCACTTGGGAGGTAGAGAGAGAGGAAGAAAGAAAAGAGAGAGAAAGAGAGGAAGGAAGGAAGGAAGGAAGGAAGGAAGGAAGGAAGGAAGGAAGGAAGGAAGGAAGAAAGTAGAAAGAAAGAAAGGTTAAAAGCCCTGAGGCAAAGCATGGATGAACAGAAACAGGTTAAGTTATAAGTGCTATCAAGAAGCAAGCCTAAGCTGAGCATTCATAACTAGTAAGTAGTCTCCATGTTATGAATTGGGAGCTACTTGGTTGTCCAGAAGAAAGCATTTGGTGTTACAAAATGGAGCCCTAAAGCCGGGCGGTGGTGGCGCACGCCTTTAATCCCAGCACTCGGGAGGCAGAGCCAGGCGGATCTCTGTGAGTTCGAGGCCAGCCTGGACTACCGAGTGAGTTCCAGGAAAGGCGCAAAGCTACACAGAGAAACCCTGTCTCGAAAAACAAAAAAAAAAAAAAAAAAAAAAAAAAACAAAATGGAGCCCTAATTTCCACATTGGGCCTGAGAGAGCTGAAGAGAAGAGAGAGAGAGAGAGAGAGAGAGAGAGAGAGAGAGAGAGAGAGAGAGAGAGAGAGAGAGAGAGAGAGAGAGAGAGAGAGAGAAAGAGAGAAAGAGAGAAAGAGAAAAAAAAGTCAGCACACCAAGTAGAAACAGCAAGTTAATTAAAAACGTTGACCACAATGCAGGCACCCACTCCCTAGATCTGGTTTGGTTGAATGCTCTTCCCTGTCAAAGGAAGCTCCTGGCCAGGGCCACTGGCTTAGGCTTGGCTTTCATGGATCAAAATAGAACAGATCCAGCTATCAGCACCAGAACTATGTGGTTCAGTAGTTAAAAGTTGGCCCACACATCAGAGAACCCTGCCAATGCACAGCTGTAGGCACTCTGTAAAGCATGTTCAGATAAAAAAAAAAAAAAAAAAAACATTTAAACAGGTTACAATATGTTTTAAAATGTACATAGGCTTAAGAAAGAAAAGAAAAAGGATATAGACAGTCATAGAAAATAAGTAAATAGTTTAAAATAACAATAAAGTCTCTAAAGAAAGAATAAATAAATATAAAGGAAAAAAAGCCACACAAAAATGAAAAATACACAGGGAGTCCTTATCCTGTAATGGTGTTGTGTTGACTTTGAATTTGTTGAATGCTGATGAGTGAAACACAGCTGCTGAGAGACATGAGACTGAAAAAGAGACTGCTGAGTTAAAGCAGCCTGAATACTTCAGGGATGTTAAAAACGAGAGTTCAAAAAACATACTGCATTTGAGAAGAGACTATGCTTGTGTCCACAAGAAATGAAAGGCTGTGGATTCATTCAAGGTTAATAGAGATCAGATTTGACCAGGAAGACCTCCTGAAAATCCTGGCTATAGACAAAGAGAAATAAACCTAGAAAAACTACAAAACAGATGACATATATTTTACCTGATCAAACATAATATAAAAAATCATCTTTGGTTGGCTTGTGTACAACACACAGTCCATGTTAATGCAGATATGCATCTTACCTTTGAAAGTTTGTGTGTTTTCAGAGCAAGGGGACCAGACAGCAATGAAAATATATGGCCCTGGTGATCCAGCCTCTCAGATTACCTCTGTTGTAATTTCCTTAGAGTTCTATATCCAGCTTCAAGGCTGCTGGCTAAGACGGTCCAGCCTCACAGACTATTCTAGCCAGGGCTGCAGATAAGTCTTGTGCTTTTCCACTGCATAGAGACTGAACAACAAATGTTATGGCTAGTTTTCCCAAGACTTGACTATTACCTCCCTAAAGATCTTATCACCCACAGACAACAGGGAGAAGTCAAGAGAACATGATGCCCACATTCCCAAGAGGTAGGATAGGTGGTTTTTGGTCATTTGATGGGTTATGGATTTTTGTCAACATTTAAGGGAGGGATATAGGATAAAATTAACCTCAACTATTAACCTCAAATATTTTACATTGGTATGGATTTTTGTATATTGATACAAATTTAAAATAATTTTTGTTACGTTGAATGTATGTTTCTACTCCTCTGGTTGAGATATTGTGCTTATGCAGCTCATTTAAAAATGTAAAGTATAATTAAGAAATACAGGTTAGTAGTTTGTCATCTATAATAATCAAACTTGTAGTTACATTATGTAAGTTTTCAAGGTTAAACTGATACATTTAGATAGGTAGGTGATCTTCAAACACTTCAAAGAACTACAGAATATGGCATTTAAGATGTTTAGTAACCTAAGGCTTTTCATGACAGTGACAAATGTCTGCTTTGGCAGCACGAACCTACTTCATCAAAAATGATGGGCATCAAAGAACCTCCATATGGAGTTTGCTTTCCCTGCTCTCGACTTGACTGCTAACTAAGCAGGACTCATAGGGTATCACAGAGACTGAAGGGACACTCACAGACACAGTACGGGTCTGAGCTAGGTCCTCTGCACATATGTTATGGTTCTGTATCTTGGTGCTCTTGTGGGACTCCAGAAAGTGGGAATGTGTATGTGTAGGGGTGTATCTCTGACTCCTTTGCCTGTATTGGGAACCTTTTCCTCCTGCTGGATCGCTTTGTCCAGCCTGGATATGAGGGTTTGCACTAGCCTCGTTTTAATTTGTTATGCCATGTTCAGTTGATATCCCTGGGAGACCTGCTCTTCGTTTTGTTGTTGTTGTTTGTTTGTTTGTTTGTTTAAGGGTAATGGAAGAGGAGTGGAGGAGTGGAACTGTTGGAGAGGGAGGGGTGAACTCAGAGGAATGGAGGTCAGGAAAACCAAAGTCAGGATGTAATGTATGTAAAGGATAAAAAATTTAAAAAAAATGATAAAAATGCATAATCTATAAAATGAGAGGAAGATGAGTATATGTCAGAATAATATTCCAGTAGAATCTCAAGATACTTTTCAAAAAGTAGGAAATTATACTAAACTTTCCACTTTTTCAATATACCAACATTGCTAATAGCAGTTTTAAAATAAACTTACTAAGTTTGAGATTGTTAGTATTTTAAGCACAGATTTAAAAAAATAATCTGGGCCGGGCAGTGGTGGTGGTGCACGCCTTTAATCCCAGCACTCAGGAGGCAGATCTCTGTGAGTTTGAGGCCAGCCTGGGCTACAGAGTGAGTCCCAGGAAAGGTGCAAAGCTACACAGAGAAACCCTGTCTCAAAAAACAAAAACAAACAAATAAAAAATCTGTTAAAGTGATCTTGTTAACAAGTAGACTTAGGAACAGCAAATAGTCTGTGGCTACTCAGAGGGCTCTTTCAGACTAGGCCTTGGACTTACATGTACCCAGGAATGATGGGTGGCCCAAAGCCCACTACACTGACATTCCAAGGTTTAAAAAGTAGATATTGTAATCACTAGTCAGCTTTGTTTTTTAGGGTCTTTCTTTTATTTCATCATACCTAGTTAAGCCCAGTCACATTTCCTCACTATGTATGAGTATAAGAAAGGGAAAAATGACTTGCACATGTAAAACCCTCTGTGATTTATACGGAGCACATTGCACACGATCAGACTAGTCATCCAACAACAATGCTGTGGAAAGATTAATGGAGAAAACAGGCTCAAAGAAAGTTAGAGCATTGATAAGTTACTCAGCTAGGTTTAGACTGAACTTAATTTCAAGGTTAGTCTTTCTCATTTCGGTACCCATTGATGAGTGGCACACCCTTGCATAACTCTACATAAAACCTAGAAGAATTACTTATCATCTTAAGGACTCCCTGAATAATGTATCCTCGTATCCTGAAGAAATAGCGGGGAGAATTAAATATGCATGTTTTAGAGGGGAACTACTTTTTATAAGTTGATATAAGCCCAGAGAAACAGAGAACAGTCATAGTACATAGGCCAATATTCTGAAATTAAAGATCAGGATTTTACCAGTCATTTCCTGGACTTCCAAAATATATGCATTTGACAAAGTGTCTGGTAAGTTATGGTGTCAATAGGCATGCACATATTGTGATGCACAAAACAAAATCATCACCATCTTCACAGTTTAAAGGCAGTGGACAAGTTCACAGTGAGTGCTGTTTGGCTTCTTCCTAAGTTTCTTTGTTTCCTGTGTCTCTTACACTTTTTAACTCTGTAGATAAGTATTAAATTTCATTACAGTGTTGGATGCCTGTTAATATCAGTTTATTTTAGTATTAGAAGGTATTGCCACAAAGTTTCTTTTTCTTTATAAAAATGGTTTCTTTTGCAGGGAAAAGAGTTATCTACTTCAACTAATCTATTTTCTTCTCTTTGCCTTTTGAATTCCAATGTTTTAGAAGTGACTTTTGATAAATGTGAAATAGAAGTTAAGATTCACTGAGTTTTCATGGTTTCTTATTTTACATTTTCTTTGATCACATGCTTTATAATGTTTTCCCTTTTAATCTCAAACTTCCCTCAGTTCTGTAAAAATCTGTAAAGTTTAAGGCTAAAAGGACAATTTCATCAAAATGCCCTTCTTTTCACTATCACCTCAAAGTATCTCTATTTTCTCCATCTCATCATTGCCAAATATATTGACCATGTAGTTTATGTCTCCTCACTACTTCATCCCACTAATGCTGCTCTTTAAGTTTTAGCTTCATGGATAATAGTTAATATGACCATAGTTTCTTCTATGTCCTTTCCATTATGATATCATCAATAATCAAACAGGCAGACTGATTGGCTAATATCTTCCTAGCTCATCCAATTTCTGTCCTTTTAAAAAGTCTTACCTATTAGATATTGACACTCTCCTATTATATCTCTCAAGACTATCTATTTCAGGTTGCTTTTCTCAAATATATTGACACTGAAAGATAAGCCTTGCCTATCTCAAATGAAAATTTAAGTTTCTACTCTGATATTTCAATCATTTGATAATATTTGAAAGAAGAAAGATATTTGAAGTGAAACTGTTTGTAATACTAATTATTAAGGAAAGTATTACACTGTATACAGTGTCATAAACACCAGACAAATATTATATACACATATTAGAAAAACACACAAGCTCCTAATAGCTGTCCTTTTATTGTGGAAGTTATAAAACAAATCCTAGTATTGTTGTTTTCTATCATTTTAAGTGTAACATTGAAGTTAAATAAGATGTTATATTTAATACTGTTATCTAGTATAATTAAAATAGTTAGATTGACACAATGTAAAAAAGCCAAGTTAAAACTTAAACAATGTTATTCAATATTTCTAAATATGATTTGTTGATTTTTGCTTTCTATTTTTAACATAAAACATCTATTTTCAGACTATTTTATAATTCTGCTCTAGAACCACTCAACTTGCCCAAACAGTGGTCACTATTACTCTGTGTATTTCTAATGATGTTTTAAAACTGGAGAAATTAGTCCTGTCACTGGAGGATGACCTTCTTAAAATGAATATATTTTAATTTTTAAAATGTATTATTTCATTTTACTTTATTTTATGTGTTTCAGTATTTTGCCTTTGTACCATTTCTGTGCCCAGTGCTCCTAGAGGACTGAGAGAGCTTCAAAGCCCTTGGAACAGGAGTAACAGAGGAGTGGGCTGCTGTGGGGGTGTTGGGAATCCAATCCTTGTCCTCTGGAAGAAAAAAACAGTGTTCTTAAACAGTGAGCAATCTCTCCAGTCACAGAAATGAGGATCTTGACTTTTTGTTCAATCTTTCTTGTATCTTACACATTCCTCTGTAATACTTCCTCTCCCTCTACAAACCTTTTCATACTAGTTTCAGTTAATAACATAACTTAGCATCACATGTGGCTAGAGACAAGGTACACAGTTTCTGTTGAGATGACATATCAATTGGACAGCATAATATTTATCAATTGAAGTATAAGCCATAATTTTAATGCAATTCAAATGAAATTGTAATCTCTGGTCTGATTTAATACATAGAAGAAACAAATTTGGAGTGTTTGCATATTCTTTTGAATGCAGTATTTTCTCAATCTCAGAAAAGTATCATAAATTACAGTGAGGATATATGAAAGGTAGGAATCTAATGAATAAAACTTAATTATGCCAGGCTATAACAAAGAATACAATTTTCTATGGTACAATACTATTCCAGAAAATATATAAATTTCTTAAGTGGTTAGTATATTGCCTTCCCTTTTGTATGCACTCCATCAAATAATACATGTTGCCAACAGTATTGCTTACCAGGCATCAGCTGCCTTACTCTGAACATAGGGAATCACTTCATTTAGAGTGCAGAGTAGCTCAGTTTTTAATTCAGGTAGTCTCTGCTCTGAATTTACTGTTATTAGCCATTGGTTTGTACAAAAGTTCAACACATTTTTCTATACTCAAGAGTTAATAGAAAATATGTTTCTGAAAGATCGTTCTTGAGTCATGTCCATTTTTATTCAGCATCTCCATCTGGATCTTGAAACACTATTATTCTCTTTTAGTGTCACATATTACAGTAACCAAACTACAAAGTCAGAAAAACTGTTAAAAGCACTCTGATATTTATCATAATACCCAGTCTTTATGAAGTAAAACAAAGTTGACAAGAAAAACTCAAAACTATAAAAGAGGATGGTTGGGTGAAAGAGAAGAAAACCCGGAAGACAATGATGTTAATGAATCACACTTTAAAAATGTATTCCTTGACTCTAGCTAGGGAAGTAGGTATACTAACTGCAGAACTGCACCTCCCCTTCCCAAATCCAGTTCTGGAGTCTCCCTCCCAGCTCTGTATCAAGCTATCTGCTGTGGCCACCACTTTCCCCTTTGCCATATATCCAGTGAATTACACAGTTTTCTCTTCAAACTTTCTTCCTCCAATTCAACTATTCATCATAGCTCCTAACTCTACCAGGAATTCCCTGAGAGCCTACAGGCCAGTCTGGCCAGGAAAGCAAATAGCCTAAGTGCAGATCTTCATCTCTCCCTCTTCTCCTCCAAATCCAATCCATCAGTCTCATCTCCAGCTCTGTATCAGACCACACGCTGTGTCTATCACTTCCTCTAAGCTCCCATCTCCAGTTAATAACTCAGATCTCCTCTATCCTTACTCCCCAATTATCCTTTTATCTCAGCCACCACCTCCAGCAAGCATTCCCTAGAAAACCACCAGCAATGTCCTCCAGAGAATAGTAGTCCAGAGAAGGAAGTAGGCCAACAAAGCCAGTAGGTAATCTTCAGATCATCAGTCTCCTTCCTCTCTTCCAAATCTGACATCCCAGTCTCATGCCAGCTCTGTAGCAGTCTATCTGCTGTGTGGCCACTCCTCACTGTAGTGGGTAGCCATTCCAGCTTTGATCTGTAAGTTCCAACCCCCATTGAGACTTCGGCAACTGTCACGCCTACAAGGCGGGGCGAAAGGAGGCGCCTGGGGACCCGAGATCTGGATCGGCTGGCGCTCTCTCTGTTGCGGGACCCTGGACTAGAGAGGTGTACCAAGCAGAGCTCCAGAGAACACCGCTGGACTGCGATACACCTTCCCCAGACTCCGCGACCTACCTATCCCTTAATTTGTAAGTTACGCCATTAAATAAATCTCCTTTTATCTACGTGGAGTGGCCTTAATAATTTCACCAATATCTGGCGCCCAACGTGGGGCACGAACCCACGACCCTGAGATTAAGAGTCTCATGCTCTACCGACTGAGCTAGCCGGGCTGGTGTCAGAAGTGGGATATATATTTCTACTCTTATTTGAAATACTTGTATATTGATACAAATGTAAATTTATATCTGTCATACTTTATGTAGGTTCTACTTCTGTTTAGGATATTCGGTATATTGATATGTATTTAAGATTATTGTCATATTGCATATCACACTACATACTCCTACCTCTGTTATAAATATCGATATATATTTAAGATTATTGTCATATTGCATATTGCACTATATACTCCTACCTCTGTTATAACATCTTGTGTATTGTCACAATTTTGAAGTCATCGTTCTTTACCATACACTTGCTTATAGACTGTTTACCTTGTTTACGTGAAGCCTTAGTCCTTAGGTTATTTCGGTAGATAAGACTTATAGATTTATAGTCACCTATGCTTGTCATCTCTATAGTTACGTTAGTTAGGTTATCCAGATTTACAGATACATAGGTCAGATGGACAGGTAATCTTCAAACACTTCATAGACCTAGAGAATATGGCATTTAAATAACTTAGAATTCTGTTGATGTGAGACATAATTGCTCCTGGCTGCACCAATTTGATCCCGAGAGAATGTTGGGCTTCTAAGACATTTCCATTTGGAAGTTTGTCTTCTTGGCACAAAATGGCCTACTGGGCAAAGAACTGCCCTTGCCTCGACGGCTGACAGTACTAATGCAATGCTATCCTTTCTGGACAAGCGGGACACAAGGAAAGCGACCACTGTACTCTGCCAAGACAGGGTAAGATGGTCTTTCAGAATTCCTGCTTCTGAAAATGGTCTGTCAGATACTTTAGGCCTGTAGCCAATTTGAATGCACCAACAATGCTGAGAAACATTAGGTGACTGTCCAGGCTGCCAGCTGTCTCCGTCTACTCTCGCAAGATTCCCGAAAGTTGCTTGCATCCATCTACCATTTCTCAGGTACCATTATATTCCTTCTCAGGTCTTTGATGGGATTGAAGACTAGCAGTTATAGTTACAACCTAGTAGATAGAACATATTAAGTATTAGATTCAGGTTCTTTAGGATAGGACACCTTTTGGAATGATCTTTGTAACATGCCATTTACCTATGCTCTATACTTCTCTGGATAATAGTATGTGTTTCTTGCTTGATATTGTTTGCATTGGTTGTAGTTCCATCTTATCTAGGTCATTATCCCTCATTATTCCTGGACAATATTTGATAACCATTCCTTTGTATATAGTCTTGTATTAGGTTAGAACTTTCTTATTTAGACAAAAAGGGGGAGATGTAGTGGGTAGCCATTCCAGCTTTGATCTGTAAGTTCCAACCCCCATTGAGACTTCGGCAACTGTCACGCCTACAAGGCGGGGCGAAAGGAGGCGCCTGGGGACCCGAGATCTGGATCGGCTGGCGCTCTCTCTGTTGCGGGACCCTGGACTAGAGAGGTGTACCAAGCAGAGCTCCAGAGAACACCGCTGGACTGCGATACACCTTCCCCAGACTCCGCGACCTACCTATCCCTTAATTTGTAAATTACGCCATTAAATAAATCTCCTTTTATCTACGTGGAGTGGCCTTAATAATTTCACCAATACCTCACTATCTGTCCTATTCCCATTCCAGGACACTAAGCCAGTTCTGGTGAAATGACCATCCTTTTCTCCTTCCTGTGGACCATCTCAGGTTCTACAACCCTTAGTCCATCCCCATCCCTAAGTGTCAGTTCACAATACATGGAAACACATTTTACCTAGAACCCCCAGTGGCCACAACAGACAGGATCCAAAAAGAATTCTTTTCAAGGCAGCACATAGCCCCAAAACTCACCTAAGAAGGAGAGAGGGAAACAGAAACCAAAGATCAAAACACTCAACAAAGTGAGACCAACAAAGACAAGACCACATATCAGTATCTAGATTTATAATTTTCCCAAATAGAGATGCCTAGACACTAGTGTAAAAACACAACCAACACAAGCCAGGCACCATATCTCCACTAGAGCCTAAAATCCTACCACACAGTAGGCTCTGAAAAAAAGCAACAGAATTGAAACATAAGACAGGGACTTCATGATAGAGGCCCTTAAAGAGGAAACAAATAAGTCCATTAAAGAAATATTTAACAGTTCAAGACCTCAACATAGAAATAAAATCAATTAAGAAAACTCAAACTGAGGAAAATCTGGAAATGAAAAGTTTAGACACTGGAACAGAAACCTCAGAGGCAAGTATCACCAAGAGAATACAGGAGATGGAAGAGAGACTCTCATACACTGAAGGCATATCAGAATTAAAGGTTCTTTAGTCAAAGAAAATGTTAAATGTAAAAAGTCTTGGCACAAAACTTCCAGAAAATCTGGGACACTATGCAAAGACCAAATCTAAGAGTAATAGAAATAGAGGAATAGAGAGAAACCCAGGTCAAAGGCACAGAAAGTATTTTCAACAAAATAGAGAAGAAAATGTCCCTAAGCTAAGGATGTAGATGTCTATGAAGATTCAAGAAACATACAGAACAACAAATAGACTGGAAAAGAAAAAATCACCATAATAATTAAGAAACTAAAAGGAAGAATATTAAAAGATTTAAAGGAAAAGAAAAAGCAACATATCAAGGCAGATCTGTTAGAATTACAATTGACTTGTCAGTGGAGACTCTAAAAGCCTTTAGGGCCTGGAAAGATATTCTACAGACTCTAATAGATCCACAGATGCCATCCCACACTACTATATTCCACAAAACTTTCAATCACAATAGATGCAGAAAACAAGAAAATTCATGATAAAAAATTAACCAATATCTATCTAAATATCCAGCCCTACAGAAGATGCTAGAAGGAAATCTCCAACCAAAAAAGGTTAACCATACTCCAGAACACATTAGGGATAAATAATCCCATACCAACAAGTCAAAAGAGGGGGAACACAAACACAGACATGCACAACACAACAACGATATACCAGGAATCAACAAATACTGCTCATTTATATCTCTTAACATCAATGGCCTCACTTTCCCAATAAGAAGGCACAGACTAAAAGAATGGTTGCAAAACAGATTCCATCCTATTTCATCCAAAAAACATACCTTACCATCAGTGATAGACATCACCTCAGAGTAAAAGGATGGGGAAATATGTCCAAGAAAATGAGCCTAAAATGCAAGCTGGTGCAGCTATTTTAATGTCTGATAAAGTAGACCTCGACGGGCGGTGGTGGCGCACACCTGTAATCCCAGCACTCGGGAGGCAGAACCAGGCGGATCTCTGTGAGTTCGAAGCCAGCCTGGGCTACAGAGCGAGATCCAGGAAAGGTGCAAAGCTACACAGAGAAACCCTGTCTCGAAAAACAAAAACAAAAACAAAAAAACAAAACAAAAAACAAAAAAAATAAAGTAGACCTCAAACCAAAACTAATCAGAAGAAATAAGAATAATACATACTCATGAAAAAAAAAATTCACCAAGAAGACATTGGAATTCTTAACATTTGTGCCCCAAACAAACACAAAGTTACCTTTGTTCATAAAAGAATCCCTACTACAGCTTAAAACACATATTGATTGTCAAACACTGATTGTGGAAGACTTCAAAACCCCACTCTGACAGGTCATCCAGACAAAATTTCAACAGAAAAATGCCAGAGCTAACTGGCTTCATAAGACTAATCAACCTAACGGATGTTTACAGAATGCTTTGCTCAAACACAAAAGAATATACCTTCTTCTTAGCACCTCATGAAACTTTCTCCAAAGGTGATCATTCTAATATGAAGCAAGTTTTAACAGATATAAGAACACTGAAATAACATCATGCATTATATATGATCACCACAGACTAAAGCTGGATATCAACAACAGAAGCTTACAAATTCATGGTAAGTGAACAACTCCCTACTGAATGAAAAATAGTCAAAGCATAAATTACAAAAGAAATTTTGAAAGAAGTTTTGTAGAATTTGAGTAAACAACATATCCACACCTATTAGAAACAAAGAAGGCTGTTTTAAGAGGCAAGATCATAGCACTGAGTGCCTATGTAAAAACAAAAACAAACAAAAAACCCTAGAGAGTTCTCAGACAAGCAACTCAACAGCACACTTGGAAGCTCTAGTAAAAAAAGAAGAAATCACACAAAAGGAGTAGACAGGAGGAAACTCAAGGCTGAAATCAATAAAACAGAAAGAAAAAAAAACAATCCAAAGAATCAATGGAACAAAGACTTTATTCTCTGAGAAAACCAATAATGTTGACAAACCCTTCTCCAAATTAGGTAAAAGATAGAGAGAGAATACTTCAAATTCCAAATTAACAAAGTTAGAGTTGAAAGGGCGTTGAGGAGGCACATAACAACAGACATTGAGGAAATCCATACAATTATAAGGACATTCTTTAAAAAACTGTACTCCATCAAATTGGAAAATCTAAAATAAATGGTTAATTTTGTCCATATATACAACCTACCAAAGTTACTTAAGATTAGATAAGCAAATTAAACAGACATGTAACCCCTAGTAAAATAGAAGCAGTAATTTACCCCACCCCTGAAAAAAAAAAGCCCAGAGCCAATTGGCTTTAGCACAGAATTCTATCAGATATTCAAAGAAGACCTCATTTCAATACTCCTCAAATTATTCCATAAAATAAAGGGACAGTGCCTAGTTCTTGACATAATTACACTGATACCCAAACCACACAAAAACTCATCAAAGAAAATTGCAGACTAATTTCCGTTATGAACATAGGTTCAAAAATTCTCTTGATCTCAGTCCACGGGGGAGGCTTTGCCCTGGAGGAGGTGGGAATGGGGGGTGGGCTGGGGGGAAGGTGAGGGGGCGGGAGGGGGGGAGAACAAGGGAATCTGTGGCTGATATGTAGAACTGAATTGTATTGCAAAATAAAAAAAAATAAGTACGTTAAGTGTGATGTACATCTCAGAATATAAACATATAACATTATCTGACATAAATATATTCAGTTCTCCATTAAGTATGTCTCAGTGTGCCCGAAAGAAAATCAACAAAAATAAAAATAAAAAAAATTCTCAATAAAATGTTGCAAACAAAATTCAAGAAGACATAAAGAAGACCTATCATAATCAAGTAGGCTTTATCCTAGAGTTGCAGGGATGACTCCACCACATACACAAACTGCAAGGCAAAAAACCACATGATCATTTCTTTAGATGCAGAAAAGGCCTTTGACAAATCCAATATCTTTTTATGATAAAAATCTCGAGAGACTAAGGATACAATGGATATACCTCCACATAATAAAGGCAGTTTACAGCAAGCCCATAGCCAAAATCAACTGCAATGGAGAGAAACTAAAACAATTCACAATTCCCCTAAATTCAGGAACAATGCAAGGTTATCCACTCTCTCCTTACCTATCACATTTATTTCTTGTAGTCTTAGCTAGAGCAATAAGACAACTGAAGGAGATACACATTGGAGAAGAAGTCAAAATATCTTTATTTGTAAATGATCTGAATATACATAAGGTAGCCTAAAAATTTCTCCAAGAAACTCCTACAACCAAAAAAAAAAACAAAAAACAAAAAACAAAAAATTTCAGCAAAGTAGCAGAATACAAAATTAACTCACAAAAAATCTGCTTCCCTCTCATGTATAATAGGCAGACTGAGAAAAAAAATCAGGGAGATATACTTTTACACAATAGCCTCAAAAAATATGTAATATCCTGGGGTAATTATAACAAAGGAAGTGAAATGTGTATGATAAAAACGGTGGTGGCGCACGCCTTTAATCCCAGCACTCAGGAGGCAGAGCCAGGTGGATCTCTGTGAGTTTGAGGCCAGCCTGGGCTACAGAGTGAGTTCCAGGAAAGGCGCAAAGCTACATAGAGAAATGCTGACTCAAAAAAAAAAAAAAAAAACAAAAACAAAAACAAAAACAAAAAAACTTCAAGACATTGAAGAAACAAATTGGAGACAATATCAGAAGATGGAAGGTTCTCCCATTCTCATGCTCATAGATCAGTAGGATTAAAAGAATTTGCTCTGCCCATGACCTTGGGCTACCTGGCCTGATAGAGGTGGTGCTAATTATCTGCCTATATGACCCTTAAAAGGGAGGAGAAAGGGGGTCACACTTGCTTGAGTGGTGAAGACCAGATCAGGTGGCATGAAGTAGCTTGTGATCAGTCCCCAGCTTCCCAAGGACTCTGCAACTGGATTTATCTTATCGTGTATCAATGAGTCTGTTTTCCCCATAGAACCCCTTAATAAAATGTATATATATATATATATACCATTGAGGCTCTTGTTACAATTAGCGCTCACCACTGAGCATTAATCTACATAGATAGACCTGATAAAGCTTAAAAAGGATTCTTTACACACAGAATCAGAGCTGCACTGGGCTTCCTCATTTCACAGTTTCATGCCAGCAGCAGCTCAGAGACAGGTCTCCCTGAGAGATGGAGCTAAGCATGGCAGGCTCCTACAGCAGTCTCTCCCACAGGCTTCAGTGCAGAAAGGCTTCTCACAGCCCCTGCCACTTCCTGTGGACCTGTGAGCACAGCTGAGGGCTTAAGAACACAGCTGCACACTACTTAATACTGCTTCCCAGAGTTGGGGAGGTAAGTTTGACTCATTGGTCTCTGCACCATGCAGAAACACCTGAGTGGGGCAGAACCAGCAGCCAAAGCCACTGCTTTTCTAGCCAAGCAGCTTAGCAGTTTAAAACCTCTTCTGGTCAGAAAATGATTACAGATACATAATAAGACAGATTCAGATGGAAAAAACCTCTAAATGGGTTACAGATGTTTAAAAAATATACGTGGGCTTGAGAGAGAAAAGAGAATAGAAAAAGTTCTTAAAAAAAGAAATAGAGTAATAAAAAAAAAAACAGCCACATAAAGATGGAAAATACAAAAACACACAGAGTCTGGAATCTGCGTATTATTGTATTGTCTTTGGGACTTTTTATCTGCAGAAAGACACTTGATTGAAAAGGTTGCTGAGTTAAACCAACATATTTATTTTAAAGGTATCTTGACTTCAAAATGTTTATGAATGCTTGTTTTTATTTAAAGTGGGTTTATTATAAATGCAATCTCTAAAGAAAAAAAGGAGGAGCCGGGCGGTGGTGGTGCATGCCTTTAATCCCAGCACTTGGGAGGCAGAGGCAGTCAGATCTCTGTGAGTTCGAGGCCAGCCTGGTCTCCAAAGCATGTTCCAGGAAAGGTGCAAAGCTACACAGAGAAACCCTGTCTCAAAAAAAAAAAAAAGGAGGATATAATATAGAAATGATAAAAAATGGGTTATTGAATCTACTTTGATCCACAAAAAACCTGCTAATCTCAAAATACTTTATATTGGTATGGATTTTGGTTTATTGATTCAAATTTAAAGTTACTTTCGTTATATTGTATGTATGTTTCTACTCTTGATTAAGATATTGTACTCAGACAGCTCATTTTAAAACATAGTATATTATTAAGAAATGCAGATTAATAGTCATCTATAAGAGCAAACTTATAGTGATGTTGGGAATATTTTCTAGGTATACAGAGATATATTTCAGACAGACAGACAATCTTCAAATACTTTGAAGACCTACAGAATATGGTATTTAAGATGATTTAATAACATAAGATTCTTTTTTTGTGTGTGACAGTGAGAAATATCTGCTCCTGGCAGCACCAATCTACTTCATAGAAGATGATAGACATTGAAGAAACTCCATATGGAGTTTACTTTCTTTGTGGTAAAAGTATGCCACTGCACAATAAAGTGTTCTTGCCTTAACCACAGTGTGCTATCCAAATTAGATAAGCAGGACACAAAAGAAAGGACTGCCAAACTTTGCCAAAACAAGGTAGGACAGCCCTTCAGAATATCCTACTTCACAGAAAAGTCTGTCAGATATGCTAGGCCTTCAGGCTGAGGATGGATTCCACAAGTTACAAAAGAACTTTGGGTGACTGTCCAGGCACCCAGAAATCTATATCATTTCTAGAATTTTGGAAGTTGCTTTACAATGCATTTCCTGTTTGCTTAGGAAATATTATAGCCTTCTGGGGTTTTTGATAGAGTTGAAGAATAGGTAGTTTTACTTATAGTTTTCCTTAGTTATGATAAAAGGTAAATTAGATATAAAACTTTAGACTTATAAAAATAGGATAGATGATAGAGTATTTTCTTTAATTTTACCAAATACAAATAGATATTGAAATTGTAATTCTTGCTTGATAACTGTTTTGTTTTATGTAATTTTACTATGTTAAAATGAAAACCTTCCTTTTTGATTAGACAGAAAAGGGGAAGCGCTGTGGGATTGCCTTCCTGTGTGCTGTGAATATGTGTTGCTACCAATGGCTAATAAAGAAGCTGCTATGGCCTATGACAAGGCACAATAGAGTCAGGCGGGGACTCCAAACTGAGAGACAAGGTGAAGAAAGGCAGAGTTGGGAGATGCTGAGTGCTGCCAGGGGAGCAAGATGTAATAAAATACAAGTAAACCCAAGAGACACATGGTGGTACACATATTAATAGAAATGGCTTAATTTAAGATGTAGTAGCTAGCTAGCAATAAGTCTGAGCCATAGACCAAACAGTTTGTAATTAATATTAAGCCTCTGACTGGTTATTTGGGTAGTGACAGGCAGGAGAGATTTATCTGGCTACACGTTGCAATTCCCATCAAAATTCCAACACAATTGTTCATAGATCTTGAATAGACAATTTTAAGCTTCATATGGAAACACAAAACTGTCGCGTCCACCTCGACCAGCAAGGAAGACGCAACACCAGGCTCTTCTCCAAGCAGTTTATTCAGGAACCTTAAACAATCTTCTGACCCCGGGGAAAGCCATCTTCTGACTCTGGGGAAAGCCAGCCCATGCCCTTTATAGGCACTGGGCAATCAACCCCATAGTGCCATGTGAACAATGCCGATAGGGTCAGATATACACAAGCAAGCCAGATTCCATGCCAAATAAGGAGTTGTTTATCCCAGAGAACACCTGCCATCGGGAAGGCGGAAGCCGGACACCGGCGCCATCTTTGAGGTGCGGCCGTGCATGTCTCTCTACACAAAACCACACAATAGTTAAAACATCCCTGACTGCAGAGCTGCAGGCAGTATCACTATTCAATTTCAAATTGCACTACAGAGCTATTGTAATAAAAAAAAGCATGATATTGGCACAAAAACAGATATGTTGATCAATGGAATTGAACTTAACTCCAAGAATCCTCACACCTATTAACACCTTGTTTTGATAAAGAAACCAGAAATTCACACTGGAAACCAGACTGCATCTAAACAAGTGGTGCTGGTCATACTGGATGGCTTCAAATTGATCCGTACTTACCACACTGGACAAAAATTAAAAAAAAACAAACAAACAAACAAAACTCCAAATGGACTAAGGATCTCAACATACAACCATATTACAGTTAACTTGATAGGAGAGAAAGTAAGACTCATTGATACAGGAAAAGTCTTTCTGAACAGAACCCTAATAGCTCAAGCACTAAGATCAACAATTAATAATTGGGACATCATAAAACTAAAAAGCTTCTGCACAGCAAAGGAAGGACATTATCACTTAGACAAAGCAGCAGCCTACAGACTGTGAAAGTATTTTTTATAAGGAACACATTCAACAGACAACTAATATCCAAAACATACAAAGAATTAAAAAACATTGATATCAAGAAAAAATAGCATAATTTAAAAATAGATAGCGATCTAAACAGAATTCTAAAGAGAGGAAACTCAGATGGCTGAGAAACATTTAACAAAATGTTCAACATCCTTAGTCAACAGGCCAATGTAAATCAAAACTACATTGATATTTCATCTTATATCAGTGAAAATGGCCAGGATCAATAAAACAAATGACAGCTCATGCTGGTGATTATGTAGAGTAAGGGAAACGTTCATCCATTGCTGGAGGAAGTACAAACTCATGTAGTCACTATGTACCAGTATCTCAGGAAGATGGGAATTGATATAACTCAAAATCCGTTTTACCATTCTTGGATATATATCCAAGGGATGCTTCCTCCTACTGCAGAGACATTTTCTCAACCTTTTTCATTGCTGCTCTATTCATAATAGCCAGAGTTTGAAAATAAGCTAAATGATCCTCAACAGATGAGTAGATGAAGAAAATGTGGCATGTTTACAAAATAGAATTGCAGGTAAAAGGATGGAGTTAGAAAAATAATGATCCCAAGTGAGGTGACAGACTCAAAAAGATAGATATGTTATGTGTTTGCTTATATATAGATATTATCTTCTGCAGCAATAACCAAGCTGCAATTGGTAGAACTGTAGAGGTTAGCTTTAGAGTCAGATACTTGTGGCAGGGGCAGGTAAATCTCCCTAAACAAGGGAAATAGAATAGATAGTTATGGAGGGACAGGATAAGGTACTCTAACAGGTGGGTCAATGGGGAGAAAGAAAGGGTTGGATGATGCAGGACATAAGGGGAGAGACAGCTAAAATTAAGGTTCATTGAGGGGTAGTATGGAAAACTAATACAGTAGAAGTTTCATAAAATATATACATATATGAATGTGATCTAAATGAAATGGCCAAATAATGGGGGAGACAGCCCCAACTGGACATCTCTTGTTCTCAAATGAAGTTTCCTGGACTGTGAATAGGTTACATCTAAATGAGTTCTTGGCCAAAGGGGTCTTTTTCCTAGGAGCTACAATCTTGTTTCACTCCCTGTTACTCTGATTCTTGGAGACAAGTCCCATATTCTTCCTCTTCTGAGGCTCCTAGCTCCACATATTCAGATGCAAGTACATAACCTATAGTAGCTGCAGAAACCAGGTAAGTCAATAACAACCATGTTTGGTTGGGTTCGTTGTGGGTGAGCAATAGAGAGGGGAATAGCAGAGGTACAGGTGATCTGAGCCTATTTTTTTTTTTTTTTTTTTTTTTTTTTTGGTTTTTTGAGACAGGGTATCTCTGTGTAGCTTTGCGCCTTTCCTGGGACTCACTTGGTAGTCCAGGCTGGCCTCGAACTCAGAGATCCGCCTGGCTCTGCCTGCCAGGCGGTGGTGGCACACGCCTTTAATCCCAGCACTCGGGAGGCCTATTTTTAAAATTTAAAAAAAAAATGGGTTTACTTTAGACACCAATTCTCAATGTGGTATACATGGCACAATGTTCTTAAAATTCAACCAGAATGTGAAACTATGAGCAAATCCTAACCAATGCTTCCTCTTTTCCATGAAAATTATTGGGATAAGGAATAAAAGGAATTGGGTAAATTAGAGCCTGTCTAACTTTTCAAACAATGAAGACATTATCTCCTAAATTTGGTTCTCTTCTAATAAAGAAGATCACTTTTCAAATGCTGATCCTGAGTACAGATATTTAAGCTGTTATCTTCACTGACTTTTTGAAGATGATAAGTCAGAATGAATCATCTATACTAATGCATATGAAAATGGATTTAAAGATTATGTTAACTGAATGGCACCACACTTCCTTACCAGAAGCATCATTTTTGAGCTTGGCCACCAGAATGATTTTAATTATTTAATTTATTTGTCATAACCATTTTAATTATATTCTTATTAACTTTAAAAATTTTACCTAATTTCCCTCAATTCTAAATAACTTGTCCTAAGCTTTTTATTGTGAGTAGAGAGAGAGAAAACATGAATATGAATGCAGATCTAAGAGTCAGGAAAACAAAGGGAAGTCAGTAGGGAACCACTAGCCTTCAGAGTAACAGACTTTGAATGTGTTCTCTGAAGCCGTATTTTTAAATCAATCACTTTCTGTGTGATGGTGTTTGGTCAACTTAGCAACAAGACATTTTTACATCATTTTAAACTTGAGTTTTATCAGATATAAAATGCTGCAGCCTATCTCATTTTCCTTAGAGAATATAAAATGAAATCAGAGAAGTTGAGCTGCAAGTCCGTGTCATATTTCTCAGAGAATCTAAGAAGGAATCAAGAGCGCTTTGCTCTAATGACAGCTTTCTTTTTGTGGCCATGTAATTTCATTTTAAGTAGAGCCATCTCACTGCTTCTCAGTGCCTCTATCAGAGGGAGGAAATGTGCTCCATCATCTGCTTAAAGTACACAGAATCAATAAAATATGGTTAGTTCCCTATAAACTTGGGTAGGATTATGACTTCAGAGCACTTCTGTTCACGTGCAGTCTCTCAGTAAGTGGTAAGTTATTGCTTTTCCAATGTGCATACTTCTATAGTCCCACTCTCTTCATGCCAACCTCCTCCTGCTTTCCCTTTCCAAGTAATTTGTTAAAATCACTTTATTTTTATATAGCTTAAGCCAACACTGATCTCCTCCCTTCTTAGTTCCTTTGAGTTTTATTACTTCCACCTCATCATCACCACTGTATTTTGAGTACTTACTGTATGGAAGCCATTTCCAAATGACAGAATAAAATTGGATTGGAGGGGATTCCATATTTCTCCCACAAGTTCAAAAGTATGATTTAGCAATTCTTCATCAAAATCAATCTACTATGAAAGAAAAAAAAAAAACATGGTTGACCTTTCTTTCCTATGACCAAGTAGAAAGAATATCACAGTTTCTTCATGCTCACTTCATCTGAAAAGTCTATTCCTGCCTGAGAGGCATACAACACATGCATCTTAAATACTGAGTGTTAGAAGTATCCATAACTTTTGTCCCTTTATCTCCTTGCATCGAGTTCTTATAAGGTAAAAGGTTATAACTTCTTTGATCAGATTGCTTTCCAACTTCCTAAGAAAAATTTATCACAGACTTAAGAAGTTGAAAATAAAATACATAGTAAGTTATTTTTAAGAAAGTTTATTTCTTTAATCACAATATCAAAAAGACTGCAGGACGACATATCAATTTTGCCACCATTACAAGAGGTATCTCCTACTATAATAGATAGACCCCTTGATATGAACAATTGCTCTGAATGGTCTATGCATCATGTTGACTATCAGCCATTTAAGAATTATATCATGAGATAACAAGATATTTTAATTTGATTAATTGGTCATTTAAATATTTTCTTTATTCCGAATTACAAGCACCATAGAGTAATCTCACTTTCCCTTTTAAATTTATTTCTCTAGTCTAATTTGCATGTTTGTGAGAGTTTAGAATGTTGGTCACATGATGTTTATGAAACACATTGAATTGAATCAGATTTTCATTTTTGAATCTAGTTTGTATCCAGTAAGTTCAATTACTTGCACATTCTCCAACAAATTTCAGGGAAAATTATTTAATACAGGCTGAAAATTTCTAATATGAAAACTCAAAATCTGAAATGCTTAAACTGTGAAATATTCTAAATACTGACATGATACCATACATGGGAAAATTATAAGTCTGATCTTATGTAAAATGTTATTAGCAAAATACAGGTGCACTAAAAATTTTATAAAATTGCCTTTATAATATACATCACTATAAAACAGAAGTGACTTTTATGTTTAGACATGGGTATCATCTCCAGATAGCTCATGCATATTCAAACTACATAGAACTTCTGGTTATTAGCATTTAAAATGTGGGATAATTAAAATATATAAATCTCCATGAAACTGATAATATGACAATAAAACAAGTTACAACAAAATCAAATACTTGTTCAGGATCTTAAGGCCATTCAAGACAATGAAAGACTGAGAAACTGTTACAGACTCCTTTACCAAGGAAAACTCCATGTACCTAACCTTAGATATGACAATAGAACTAAAAAAGGACTTCAGTGGGCAACATTATGGAATTAGAACAAGTTCTAGGCTGGACATCAAAAATGTAACTCCTGGAGTCTGGGGAAAATACTCAGGATCAAACTATAACATACCAAATGTCAATCAGTACTATTGAGCCAGTCTTAACGTTCTGATATTGACTGTTCTGCAAACCAGGCTCATATTCTGAAAGGTTTATTTGAAGCTTTACTTTCAGTAATATGGAGAATCTAAAGAGTGAGATGATTGGACTGAGGTGAGAAAGCCTGCACTTTGTGTCAGAAGTACCTAAATGAATTATCTACCAAGATTTAGAAAAACAGCAGCATAAAGGAGCAGCCTTGCAGAGCATGGCCAAGGAACATACTCCCTCACAATTTATTTCAACATGCTCAGGGAAAAACAAATTCTTGCACAACATTTAAGTAAAGGATACAAGACCAAGACACAGAGATGAGTGAAGTTCTATGTGTATGCACTATTTACTATTTTACTTGGAAGAACAAACAGGTTGTTTGAAACTAATAATAGTAATAATATTGAAAATATCTGCACTGATAAGTAGAATAAGATATAAAGAGTGTATCTTTACTTAGAATTGAAGTTAGAACCAATAAATACATTCATCTACATATATAGAGAGTAAAAATTATTTGCAAATAAATATGACTTATTGACATCACTTTCCCAAAAATACAAACTTACCAAAAAACATAGATGAATTTAAGCAAATATGCATGAGACATTGCATCTCTTTGCAAGGATAAGAAGAGGGAGGAGAAAATAGAGATTATTTTGTTTGTTGTTTGATTTAGCAAAGACACTCTTGGCTCTGTGACAAAACCAACGCCTCACACAGCTCTAAAGATCTTTTATTAGGACCTTGTATAACTTGAACCCTCCCATGAAAAAGAAATAACATTTGAAAGATACATGTCACACTTAAACTCTAATGATAGCAGTTTGAGAGGTAAAGGGTAAAGTCACAAGGAGGGAACCCTTATAGATGAAATAAGTCACTTTGTGAATGGGATGGAGAGAGGTAGGCAGGTCCTCTTGCCCTTCCAACTTCTGCTGTATGAGGAACATCAAGAAGGCCTTCCTCCATACCCACAGGCTAGCTTCCTGGTCTTTGACACCCCAACCACCAGAAAAAAATTATATTCTAGTATTTACTTGTAGTATCACAAACAGTTGAGATGGGAATAATAAGACATGCAGCACAAGTCTTTCAACTCAGGCTGCAGTGACACACAGAAAATTCTGAACTTGATCTCTTATGTGAGAGAAAGCAGTTTGTTAGTTTTCTGAGTCTTAGGTCCTTGACTGTAAATGTTAGACAATGAAAGTACTTAACACTTCAGTTATGAATAGCTGAAATTGACTCCAATTCATTAACAAGGGACATTTTTTACTTTTATTTGCTCAGAAGTATAACAAATCTTCAAAGGAAAGTGAAGAGATTCCACTTAATACTTCTTGTTCTTGTACATTATCTTCCCACATCAGAACCATGCTGCAGATGGTTATTTTGATAACTCAGATAGGTATCTCTCAGTTGGATATGGGCTTAAGTCACTGTTATGGATGTACCCTAAACAAAAGCTACATCTCACACCCCTTACCTGCCATATGTCCTCATTCAACAGTGTGAGCCCCTGTAGAGACTTGTCACCATAAGTACACTTGTCACACTAGTCTATTTGTCACCCTAGTGCAATAATGCCTGACTTGGATGCTGTTCACAGCCACTGGCCAGTGTCCAAAAGAAACCTTAAGTTATTTATTGTTTTCCTTGGCAAAAATCAAATTTAAAATCTCATTTCTACTGAATTTATTTTTTCCACAGCATTAAAAACTTATGCTGAAACATTTTAAGCCAGATGCAATCTGAATTCAAACAGTTTTTTTTTACTCTTGATTATATTTTTATTAATTAAATTTATTCATTTATTTTGCATCCTGACTGCAGTTTCCTCCCTACTTTCCTCTCATTCCCTTCCCCCACTTTCCCTCTGCCCCCCCCCCCATTCATTCCACCTCTGTTTCTGTTCAGAGAAAGGCAGGTCTCCCATGTGTGTCACCAGTGCATGGCAGATGAAGTAGAGGTAGGAATAAGCTCCTCTCCTCGAATTAAGGCTTGGTAAGGCAACCCAGCATGAGGAATAGTTCCCCAAAGCCTTCCAAAGCATCAAGGACAGGCCCCACTCCAACTGCTAGGAGTCCCACAAGTAGAGCATTGTAGAGGGACTAGATTGGTCCCATGTGAGCTCCTTAGCTGTTAGTCCAGTGCCTTTGAGCTCAAACCTATGAGCCCAGGTTAGTTGTCTCTGTGGGTTTCCTTGTGATGACCATGACCCTGCCCTTGGCTCTTATAATCCTTCCTCCTTCTCTTCAACAGAATTCCCAGAGCTCAGTCCAGTACTTGGCTGTGAATCTCTGCATCTTCTTCCTTCAGTTACTGGAGGAAGGCTCTCTGATGACAATGAGGATAGTCACCAGTCTGATTACAGGAGATGGCCAGGTCAAGCTACTGATCACTATTGCTAGGAGTCTTACCTTATTGCTGGGGTCATCCTCATAGATTGTTGGAGTTTCTCTTCTACTAGGTTTCTACCTGACCCTGAAATGCACTCCCACCATTAAGACATCTCTTTCATTATTCTCCTCCTTTCTCCCACCCCCACCCTGATTCCTCATGTTCCCATCCCCATCTGCCCCCCAGTTTACCTGGTAGATCTCTTCTACTTCCCCTTCCCAGGGAAATCCATGTGTCCTTTTTTGGGCCCTCATTGTTACCTGGCCTCTCTGGGACTGTGGACTGTAGCATGGTTATCCTTAACTTTACAGCTAATACCCACTAATGAGTGAGTACATACCATATTTGTCTTTCTGGGTCTGAGTTACCTCACTCAGGATGATTATATTTAATTCTACTATATAAACCTATACATACACATTTATTTATTTATTTATTTGTTTATTTATTTATTTATTTGTAAAACACACATTCCAACAACAACCTATTAGCCTACTATTATTGTCCGATGGGACAATGAAAGAGAAATTCCTCATAAGCTATAAATACCTTATGAAAAGTGTCTTTCTCTTATAACATATGGAAGCAACAAATAGCTTTGTTTTCTCTTTCTTTTAAAACCAGCCTCACCCCCATCCCCTCAGTTTTACTCTGCACAGTACCTAGTTGAAGAATTTCACAACTACAAATCCCAAACCACAGCCGTTCCTGTACATGTTCCAGGGTACAATGCACTTATCAAGGAATATGTAAAGCAGTGTCTCTCTTGAGAACCAATCTACATATTGAAGCATGTTCTTCCTTGTGTGAAAAGCAGGTACAGAAATACACTTCCCAGTTCACAGTGGAGAAATAGAAGATTATGTTTGTAGAAGCTACAGATTTTCTTGGGCATATTTTTCTCAAGATTTTCCTTCCTGCCTCTCTCATCCTGCTGGGGAATGCGAAAACGACAAAACAGACATGTTGAGAACTGAGTGCATTCTAATTAAAAACCCAAGATGTAGCCATCCTCTTTATTTGGCAGTAGGTTTTATGGTTGGTCGGTATGTTTGTGGTTTCAGTCTTATATTGTATGGATGAATTTTCATATATATTTACTACTTAATGATGACCAAGTTAGGGGAAATATTTTGGGCTAAAATTTAACCAGTGAAACAACTTATGAAGCATTTAGCAAGTTCGGTATAAGGGATTTTTTTTAGTAACTCAAAAGGATGTTTTAACAAACACTGGGCTTGCTTGGGTCAGCAACAGCTCCTCTGCATAGATGTTGTGAATGGTAAGTTGATGTTTTTGAGAGACTCCTAACAGTGACAGCTGGTGTGTTCCTGAGTCTTTTGCCTGCTCATGGGACTCTTTTCCTCCTAGTCGGTTGCCTTATGTGACCTTGATATGAGGGCCTTTGCTTTGTCTTATAGTATCTTGTTTTGTTGTGTTTGGTAATTGTCTCTGGGAAGACTGCACTTTTCTGAAGGGAAACAGAGGGAGAGTAGATCTGGAAAATCAAGGAGAAGTGGTAGTTGGGACGTATTGTATGAGAGAAGAATATTTTCAATTAAAACAACAAAAATGGAAGGAATGCTTTACCATTCATATAGAAACTTTGAAACACAATTGGGATTTTTTTTTTCTTGAGGCAGAACACTTTAAAGTACCTAAAATGTATCACATGTTATCTGAAAATATATTTCTCAGTAAGATTTTTAAAAAATCTTGATCACTAAATAACTAGTGAATTTCATCATGTACAGTTGATATGAATATTATGTAATCTGTAGTGAAGAAAATGACATTCAGATATGAATAAAGACTCTCTCTGGCAACTATTCAGTGAAGCCTCAATTGGACAGTGTTTTGAAGCTGCAACCATCAAGAAACTGAAAATCCTCTCTTTTCATTTCCTCCTAAAAGTAAAGAAAATTATTCTTTAGGCATCAATCTGAGCTGAAAAATAATCTGGTTCCTATGAAGCATTTCCTCTGTAGACTACAACTCTTTCAAAGGAAAAGGTTGAAATGCAAAACTATAGGAGGAATGAGCACTAGAGTGATAACGTAACAACATATTTATGACAACTCAAGACTGTGTTCTTGGACTGGAATTTCTAACCCAGTCTCTGCTATGTTACTGGCCAACAGTTCTGAGCCTAAACCCCTAGAAGCTTCACCTCTGCATGTAGGCAGCCCCCCATCTGAATCCAGTGCAGCTGCTGCCCAGGGCATACTAGAAGTAGCAATGTTTTAAGGTAAATTTACAAACCAGATGAGCTGAGCATGTAGGTCCTTTCTGTAATCTCAACACTTGTACAACACAGGAGGATTTCTGTCAATTCAAGGTCACCCCAAATAATGTAACATGAATTTCTAAAGTGGTCTTTTAATAAAAAAAAAAAACCCACAGCCAGATTTTGGGGTAAATGCTGAAAGATCAGAGAGACAAAGGAACAAGCCACTGCCACGTCTCACTTCGCCAACTCCACAAATCCTCTGAGTCCTCATCTGAAAAGCTCCAGCTGAAAAAGCCCTTAGGTCCTGTCTCCTCACACCTTATATACCTTTCTTGCTCGGATTAAAGGTGTGTGAGTCCAAAGTACTCAGATTAAAGGTGTGTGCCACCACTATTTGGTTCTATTTCTCTCCTAGTCAGAATCAATCTCATGTTGTTCAGGGTGGCTTTGAACTCACAGATATTCAGATGGATCTCTGCCTCCCAAGTGCTGGGATTAAAGGTGTGTGTCACCACTCTCTGGCCTCTAGGTTTAATCTAGTGGCTTGTTCTGTTCTCTGATCTTCAGGTAAATTTTACTAAGGTACACAATATATCACCACAACATAGCTAGTTTTAGGCCAATCTGAGCTACAGACTAAGACATTATTTCAAAAACAAACAAACAAACAAACAAACAAAAAAGATGTCCCATATAAAATGTATGGGCACAATGTCAAATTTGACAGAATGTAAAAGTTATACAAAATTATAAAGCTAGGCATGGGAGTAATGATCTCTGATCCCAAGTAAAACATTAAGAGAAAGGTTCATGTCAGCCTATGAAGAAAGCTCAGGTGACGAAGTATGTGTATGCTTCCCAGGTATGAGAACCCAAGTTTCACTAAAATACTGGGCTTGGTAGTTAGTGAACATTTATGATCTCGGCAAAGGAGGGGCGGTGTGTGCAGAGCCTCACATGAACACACATGGCTACATCTACACTTATTTTGCTAGATTTGCAAGCAACACACCTGTAAACTCAACACCATGGAAGCTGAGGCTAAAGGATCATAAGTTCAAGACCAACCTTGCCTACATATTAGCACCTATTTTCAAAGAAAAACAAAAAGCAAGTTCACCTCAATAAAAACTTAGTGATTTATTTGTAGCTGAAGTTTTCCTGGTCCTGCCTGGCCCATGGTCAGGACAAATCTCTCCCACAAGCATCCCCCAAGTAAACACACAGAGAATATATTACTTATAAACTGTATGGCCTTGGTAAGCTTCTTGCTATCTGTTCTTATATCTTAAATTAACTCATTTCTATTAATCTATAAGTTGCCATGTGGCTCATGGCTCACTGGTATCTTACATCATGCTTCTCCTCGTGGTGGCTGGCAGTGTCTCCTGACTCAGCCTTCTTCCACCCAGCATTCTCCTCTCTCCTTCTCCTGCCTACACTATCCTTCCTGCCTGGCTACTGGCCAATCAGCACTTTATTTATCAATCAATAATAGTAATATATATTCACAGCATACAGGACATCCCACAGCACTTATTTAAATAATTTAGATGACCAAAAAGCTAATTGGTTTCATTAAATTGTTTTCCACTCCTTAGACTGTAATTCTATGCTGTGTTTAATTAAATAGGAGTCATATACCCTTTGAAAAGTAAATCACCTTGTTCCACTCATGAAGCTAGCTGTGCCTTTATGACCATGCTGTTGAGATGTTAGTTTGAACTAGGGGGGTTATTAAGCCACAGAAATAATAGCTGCTGAGAACAGAATTTGAACACAGCTTCATACAAAACCTGGCCTTAAGACCCTACAAAATATGTAGCTATCAACTCCAAAGACTAAGTCAGGAACATAATAAAATGCCAAAGTTAATATAGTATATGAAATAAAACCATTTTCTTGAAATTATCTAACCTAAGTTACTAAAATACAATGAATATATTTTGGGCACATGAATAATAAAGCATAAGTCTATAACATTTGCCAAAAGCAATGCTCATTATCTGTTCTCAGAATCCTGGTCAGGATTTAACTTTGTCAAAATTCAGAATAATTACATCATAGAGAAAGCAGAGTTTTTTTGTTTGTTTTGTTTTGTTTTTGAGATCTCCCTAAGCCATGACCGGGCTTTTCCTTGATATATAATCCTGAATACACCTTCATATTTCTCCTCTAGTAACAGAATTTCTTTTTCTTTTTCTTTTCTTTTTTTCTTTTTTTTTTTTTTTTTTGGTTTTTTGAGACAGGGTTTCTCTGTGTAGCCTCCTGGAACTTGCTCTGTAGACCAGGCTGGCCTCGAACTCACAGAGATCTGCCTGGCTCTGCCTCCCGGGTGCTGGGATTAAAGGTGTGCACCACCACTGCCAGGCTCTTTTTCTTTTTCTATCTACTGAAAATTATTTATCTTGGAGAGAGGGGTATTAAGTGCCTAAAGAATGTATTTTTTTGTTATCACAAACATATTTGTGCAGTAAAACCATTTCACAAAACCATATTTTTATTCAACCTTCAGATACTGTTGGGGTGCTTAGTTGCTTCAGTCAGAGCACTGACAGCTAAGAAAGAGAGGTAGAAAGGCTGGTTCCATCAAACCACAAAACCAGGCAATCAGAAAACTGCATTTTGTTGCTTTGGAGTTAGGTAAGCTATTATGGGACTATGTATGCACATAATCATTTTCCACATTTATTCATTTAGAGTTCTTCACTTCTTCTTACAGTCCAGAGCCCCTTGTTTAAACAATGTGATGTTTTGGTTGCACTCCTTTAAAGCTTTGATGTTATTTCTAGAAGAGTGAGGCTTTTCTTTTCATCCCATTTTCATCATAAATTCTTATTTATGAAGGTACCCACTTGTGAACCACAGAATATTAGTCATGCTCCAAAATAAAAACTATGTTTGAGTCCTCTGGAATAATAGAAACTGAGCTCCATGTACTGACTCAAATGAATTTGGAGCTGGTGTGAACAGTCAGACATCAATGTTCAATGGATGGTTCCACTATGGATTATTGGCAAGTCTTTGAACACAATCAGAGTGTGCTACAGACGAATATGTCTTCCACGGTATCCACAGCTCCATGAATTGCTTTCAGGGATCTGTGAATTGGCTGCAATTGATTTCAAATTTCATTTATCTATCTCCAGGTTGCTTGAAAGAGGAACTGCTGATTTCATCAGCTTCTTACAAAAGTTTAAATGCCTGGCCAAATATTGATAATTACTCTTTTAATATCAGAGACACCTGGGTTGGCATTTAGTTGAACTAGTTAGTGGATTAACAAGACCACACAGGATGCTACCTAAGACCAGACTGAAGCACACTTGAATCTCCTCAAGTAGGATGAGAGTGTCAGCATTCCTTGAGCTGTTACTATGAGTCAGGCCTTATGTCACAGGCTTTTCAGATCCCACTAAATCTTAACTACAATTCCTTGACATGACTCTCCTCTACTCCATTTCACAGCTGAAAACTTTGAGGGTCAGGGAAATTAAGTACTTAGTAATTAGGCTTCAACATTTATTGAGGCAATTATCATGCAGCATCATCTTTCCCAGTTACATTTCATGGATGATTTCATTTAATCCTCAAAGCAGTGCTATGAGGAAAATGTTTTCTTACTTTACAGATGAGTAAATTATAACTTAGAAATTTGTGTTGCTTACTCAAATAATCCAATTGTGGTAAAAACAGAACAAAAATGGCATCAAGCAGTATATGAAATAAATTCTAATATCATATCTAATTCTTTATAGAAAATTGGTCTAAAAATTTCATACTACTTCTTACTAAAATACAACTGCAAAAGAGTAATAATAAGTTATATTGATATTCTTCTGAAGTGATTTACATTTAAATGATTAGCAGTAGGAGAGAATTGATTTCTTAGAAGAATTGAAAAAAAATAAGTAAAATTCTTAAGGTGAGAATGGTGTTCAAGAGGTTCTTATATGCTTGGAACTTCAGAGTTGAAGAAAAAGGATTTGAATATAACCCAGATCAAGCACCCTCTGATGTGGAGACTGCTCTGTTCTTTATGTTGAGACAGTATCCAGCCTTTGCTTAAAGTGTTTTGAGGGGTAGAAAGCTCTGCATCTCGAGAGTCCCCAATAGAACATTTTAGCCTTTAAAATAGTCTTATGGATTGGAATAATTTATTCCCTCAAGTGGAAAACCAATTATCCATACCAGGAAACCTAAGACTAAGCTCATTCAGGACAATCCAGTATCATGTGTCCATTATCCCTCCTACTAGGTGCTCGTTCTCTTCTTGGGTATGCTCTACCCTCATCTGTTGTTTTGATTGACAGCAAAATATAAGTGAAAAATAGCAAGGACATAGATTATTTATTTTTATTTATTTCATACAATAAACCACAACTGTAGATTCCCCCCATGCCTTCCAGTTCCCCTACCATCCCTCTTCCCCTACTTTCCCCCTCCCGCCCCCACCACATATACCCCAGTCTACCCCCAGGAAATAGCAGGCCTCACAGAAACATTAACCAAACATGGCACAACAAGATATAATAAGACAAGACACAAACCCTCACATCAGGGCTGGTAACCCAACCCCTCCTTTGAGTGTCTTGTGTTTTATATCAAAAGCTTCACAATCCATTGTGAGCACACCTGTAAGTTCAGGAGTACAGATGTTGAGATGAGAGGAGTATAAATTTGAGGCCAGCCTCAGCTGCACAGAGAAAGCTTTTCTAAAAAAAAAAATACTACCATCCTTTCATTTGCTGTCCTCGATGCTATATGTGTACTTTTCTGCTTTATAACAAGGAAGGAGCAGAAAGAAAAAAATATTATTTCCTTGTTTAAAAGAGATTGACTAGTGGAGAGGAAGCTGGTATTTCTATGTCACTGGCCCTGGTGGCCTTTCTGTGGAATGCCACCTAATCTAGGCTGAGACTACCCAGAAAGGGTCATTAATCCACTCTTTGTCCTTCCTACTGTCATTCATTCTTTTTAAAAATTTATTTACTTGTTTTACATCTTCTCTGTAGTTTCCCCTCCCTCCTCTCCTCTCAGTCCCTTTCTCTCACCTCTCTCCATTCCCACCCCCACTCCACTCCCCCTTCATTTGTTCATGAAAGGGGAGGTCGGCCATGAGTATCCACAAAACATGACATATCAAGTTGCAGTAAGAAATAGCACCTCCCCATGTATTAAGGCTGGAAAAGGCAATCCGGTATGAGGGTATGAGGAGTAGAGTACAAATGCCTGTAAAAGAGGACCACACTGTAACATATATGTAGACTGCCTAGGTCAGTCCCAAGCAGGCTCCCTGGTTGTCAGTTCAGTCTCTATTAGCCCCAATGAGGCAAGGTTAGTTGATTTTGTGAGTTTTCTTTTGGTGCCCTTGACCCCTCTGGCTGCAAGAATCCTTTCTGCCCCTCTTCTGCAGGATTACTCAAGCTCTGCCTAATGTTTGGCTGTGGGTCTATGTCCGTTTCCATCAGGTGCTGGAAAAAGCCTCTCTGATGACAGTTGGGCTAGGCACCAATCTATGTGTATAGCAGAATATCATTAGGCATCATTACATTGACATCTTTGTCCTCCAGTCATGTTTGGTTCTATCCTCAGTCTCTGGATCATCCATCCTAGGGGCCTGGTGCTCCAGGCAGTGTCAGCGGTGTGCCTACTCTCCTGGTATGAGTTTTAGGCTAGACTGGCCATTGGTTGGCTACTCCTTCAATTACTAGGCCACCTTTAACCTCAGCACATCCCATAAGCAGGACAGACTGTAGGTTGAAGGCTATATCCCTGGGTTGGCTTCTCACTTCCTCCACTTGAAGTCTTGCCTAGTCATATGAGATGGCCAGTATAGGCTACTAATCCACTATTGCTGGAAGTCTTAGCCAGGGTCATCCTTACAGATTCCTGGGAGTTGAGGTACAGACCTAAACAGAGAATTCTCAAGAGAAGAATCTCAAATGGCTGAGAAACACTTAAGGAGAGATATTTAACAGCCTTAGCTGTCAGAGAAATGCAAGTCAAAAGAACTCTGAGATTCCATCTTATACCTGTCAGAACAAATAAGATCAAGAACACAAATGACAGCTCATCCCATGCGGGAGAGGATATGGAGAAAGGGGAACACTCCTCCATTCCTGGTATGAATGTAAACTTGTACAGCCACTTTGAAAACCAGTGTGGTGGTTACTCAGAAAACTGAGAATCAATCTACCACAAAACCCAGCTACACCACTCTTGAGCATATCCCCAAAGGAAGATCAATCATACCACAAGGACATAAATTTATTTGTAATAGCCAGAAACTGGAAACAATGTAGATGTCCTTCAACTAAGGAATGTATAAAGAAAATATGGTACATTTACACAATGGAGTATTATTATTCAGATGTTAAAAACAAAGACACCAGGAAATTTGAAGGCAAATGGTTAGAACTGCAAAAAAAAATCATCCTCAGTGAGGTAACCTAGACAGAAAGATAAACATGCTATGTATTCACTCAGAAGTGGATATTAGCTATAAAATAAAGGATAGCTATGCTACAATTCACAGACCCAGAGAGTCTAGGTAAAAGGTAGGGTTTATGGGAGGATACCCAAATTTTCCTGGGACGGGGAAATAGATGAGATTCCATGAGTGAACTGGGGGCAGTTGGGGATGGGAACAGGAGTGATCAGGTTGAGGGAGGATGGAGGGGTAGAGTACTGAAGGAGACCACTGAAGTGGGGGGCATAAAAACCTGTCATTCTTTCAATAACTTGTCAATTTTTTGTGTGTCCCTTGGGTTCCAGTCTTTGCTGCAGGATTTTTTGCCCTTTGAATATCTCAGCTCATCTAAATGCTGCCTGAGTCTCGTTGCCATGATTCATCAGGACGATTGTTGGAATGGCATGCATTGTGATGACATGCTCATCTGTCAGAAAGCCCACAGCACATTCTGACTCAGGTGTCTCATGTTTACTTAGTTGACAATTTTCTTTTTTTTTTTTTTTTTTTGTTTTCATAAATAAAATTTTATTGGAACCAGCCATAGATTAGAATGCAATAATTCAGGTTGATATTTTTATATTTTGTTCATTACAATTTCTGTATAAATTTTTTTTTTAATTTATTTTAATTTATTTTGCAATACAATTCAGTTCTACATATCGGTCATGGATTCCCTTGTTCTCCCCCCTCCCATCCCCCTCACCTTCCCCCCAACGACCCCCCCCATTCCCATCTCCTCCAGGGCAAAGCCTTCCCCACAGACTGAGGTCAACCTGGTAGACTCAGTCCATTGTTTGGCTCGGCCTGGGAGGAGGGGACTAGACAATTTTCTTTTTAAAAGATAAATCACAGGAAATATGCTATCCCTTTTTTCTCACCGCCCTGTTCCTTTTTCTAATATTTTCCTGTGTTCTGTCAGGTCACTCCCTCTGATAGGTGGTACATTGGCATATCTCAAGTAAACAGAGAAAAATGTCAAGACACCAGGAAGAAGCTAAACACAAATTGCTAATGAGAACATGTAATTTTAGAAGTCTAAGAAAGAACTATGAAGAGTGAAAAGCATCTGGTGATTTTAAATCTGCATCTTCAATCCTGAATGCTGTTGCTTTGATCTAATGATTTCATAAGCTCTCTGACTTATTTATATTCATTTAAACCTTTAAGAATCAGATTTTTCTCCTTATTCCTATAGCATATTGTAATTCAAGCTTCTAGATAAGCCATGATGGAAGACTTACATATGCTGTAGCTCTATGCCATCTAAATCTCTTCAAAATAGAAGCACTTATTAAGGCACACAACAAATAAAAATATCACTAAAATTATTATCACCTTTCATATACTATTATATAAGTTAAGTTTCAGAGAAAAATGCTGCCTTTTGGCCATGTAATCCCAGTATATAGCAGTCTGGATGAATCTACTCACTTTATCTAAATGACTATAATAGCCTTCATGAATGTTATCTAAACCCACAGATAAAGGATATAAGCATCATGGGCATTTCCCCGCTCTGGAAATAACCCTGTACTCTTTTCCTTAGTTTGAGTTATACAACTGTCATATTTCCACAATCAGAAATGGCACAATATTTTCCTTTCATTTCTATTTTTTCCCAAACATAGTTACCTGGTACCACCTTTCCACCTTCTATAGGAATACAGAGAGGTCATCACTACCATTCATTGTAGGTTCCAAGAGGAACAATCTGTTTCACAGAATGAACCATCAGCTCTCTGCATTCTGTATTTCTCCTTTATCTATCTCAATCTACTTTATGATCTAGCAAAAGTCACTGAGGGAGACAGGAACCTAATACAAACTTTCTTGGGATAGACTATAGTAAAATTGATTTTGCAAAACAGGTGTTCTTATAATAGATGTTGTTTAACTTCAAGAACAAAATTAAATTTGTTTTTCATACCTCATGGAGGCTATGGCATTGTTTCTCCATATCTGGTCCTTCAGCCTTCCCCATTCTTCTGCATATTCAGCAGATATATGACATACAGGAAAGAGGAGCCTCAGCCTTCTTATCTGTACAGAACTTCATCATCACTTCCCAAGTAAACCCTGATTCATCTGTCCTCTCAATGAAAACAAGGAAATTCTCATTTATCTAGAAACTTAAAATTTTCTACATACTATTAGAATGTATTCTGCTTAAGAACAGGCAGAGAAGGAGTAGATAAGACAGAATAGGTCCCCCAAATGAAGGCATGTAGAAAGCAATCCCGTGTTATTGATGGGAGAGCTGTCAGGAATGCAAAACCTGAACTTCAAGTTCCAACAAGAAGTCAGGAAATGACATTTACATTAAGATGTAAATTGCAGGCAGTGACACTGTTCATTTATGTAAGTTGGGTTTATTTTGGTTTAGGGAAATATAAATTGGAGCCTTGTGTTTTCTCTTACAAAAACTCATTGCACAAAAATTAAAACTTAAGCTTGTCCCTGATATGTCAGAAAAATGCAACTGCCACCTCACTGACTAAATACAAATATTTGTAGAGTGCAAAGGTGGGTTTGTTAAAGAGGAAGTGTAAATTAGTAAGATTAATTTCATTTTTCTTCAAAAGTCATTGCTTTAGAAGCAATGTAGAGTCTATAGGGCACTGAGAAGTATGAAGTATGATGACTCTTCCCTCTCATGCTTAAACATTATATAAACACTATCACATGCATTAGGCATAAGTTCTATACTTCTCAGATCTAAAGAATGAACAAAAAATTGAAATGTCATTAGAGTCCATCTTCTTTTTATTGGTATTAATAGATTACACATTTTATTTTTTTCATACAAGGTCATTGAGCAAATGAATTTGTCATAGATTTTGTCAATTTGACAGGAACCTGGACAGTAGAGTAAGAAATTTCATCTAAGGAATCCCTTCCATCAGATTGGCCCTTGGGCATGTCTTGGAGTGTTTTCTAATTGAAATGGAAGCAAAAGGTCCCATCCCACTTTGAATAGTTCCATCCCTGTTCAGGTGTCCTTGCGCCTTACAGGAAAGGTAGCAGAGCAACCCAGAGGAAGTGACCCCGTAAGTGCAAGTCCAGTTCCTCCACGGTCTCTGCATGGTCTTTGTTTCAGTTCTTTCTTCCAGGTTCCTGTCTTGAGTTCCCGCCCTCATGTCACTCAATGAAAGACTGTATGTTATAAGACAAAGTAAACGCATATCTCCCTAAGTTGTAATAGGTCATTGTGTTTTTATCACAGCAATAGAAATCAGGCTAAGGTAATCTTTAACCACTATGGCATTGTTGAAGTAGTCACTGATCATTATTACATAAGGAGTCTTCAAAGAACAACCCTGACTCTAACTTCTTTTGTTTAGTACAATAGTTAAAACCTCCTTAAGGAGAAAACTAGAAGGAATATTTCTTATCAAATCCTAAGTTTAACTGCATAATTCTCCTGTTTTCACCAGTCACATTGGAAAGGGGTTATTCTCTATCCTTATCCACTGAATTAGACCCCTTGATGAAGAAAATGTGCCTTTCCTGTGACTTTCTGTCTGTTATGTACAAATTGTGTTGTTGCTGCTCTTGTTTTGCTTTTATTCTTTAAGATGCAGGGTCTTGCTATTACTCCATATTCACTTGGTGCTCGCTCTCCTTTCAAACTAACCTCCGGAGTTCTATGATTGCTGTATTATTTTGTAAACTTTATTAACTAATACCTTTTAAGCATTTCAGATATGAAGAGGGATTCCTCCTCCCAAGCTTTATGTGCTGTGGGATATTTTGATCACACTCTGACACTCTCAATATTGACAAAACAGTTTACTTTGAATCAGAGGGTGGAGCTAGTTATTAGCTGACCAAAATTAGCCATAGAGGTTTTGGAGGACCAAGGACATATAGAAAGACACAGGAAGTTATTGGGTGTGGCTTAGAAAGACCTTTTTGAATTGAGGAAGGAGGAGGTCATTGGTTGTTTCCCTGCCACTTCTCTGATCATTCAGGTGATTCCTCCAATATTTGACTCCTGAGTTTTTATTGATAAAGAATAATCAGATAAATGCTTCATTTATGAAATTCTGAAATATCCTTAACCATTCAAAAAGCAATAAACACAAGCTAGTGAATCACTGTGTATGTTTTTGAAAAGCATTTAGTTGTTGGGCTATCTTCTGCCTCCAATATAGACTTTGTAAATGACTAAATTGTAGTCAATGATTGAAATTCATACGCACACCACCACCACCACCACCAAAACCATATAAATCATTGCTCAAAATGAAGGAAACTTTAATTTAAGTAGAAAAGTGGGGAAAATATTTCTAATATCACTGTGATGTTGACATAAACAAGGACTCTCTCAAGAAGATCAGGAATAGAGTCATCATCAGTGAATAAGAGGTATGTTAGATATATCAAAGAATGTCTTAAGGCTAATGGTTTAAAAATACAAAAACAAACAATCAAAAATCCACAAATTGGGAAGCTAGCCATCAGATACCAAGTAGCAGGTACTGTTAAAGTACGTAGCCCACAGTGACTCATTGAGTCTGAATCAAAACGGTATAGAGGATATACTATTTTGATTTCTACTCTGGATCAGCAGCCACAGGCAGAACACCTGCTTCTAAGAACTCTTCTCCTGTGGCTTCTGTATTCTTCTACCTGCTCTAGATGACTTTCTCCACTAGCTTGTAGTGCTTCATCTCATTTTTCAAAATTTTATTTTAAGAATGTCTCTTCATGTGATTCAATAAAGCATCCAAACAAGGAAAGCTAAAATAAAGAAGTGGACACTCTCAGTGTGAAGATTGCTTAGAAATAGGCTGGAAGATACCTTCTGCATGCATCATCCCTGCTGACAACATTGTTTAGATGAAGCTTGTGTTACTATGGCTACCTTGAAATGCTGTTTTGTGTCTATACCCTTCTATATTTGTAGTCGAATGCATTGTTTTCAATGTCACATGCATTTTTACATTATTGTATTAAGATATATAGAGCAACCAATGGACAGGTCTGCCAGACAGAAACTTAACAGAGAAATAAGGGAACTAGCGGGCATTATTACCCAAATAGACTGAATAGATATCTGCAGAATATTCCACCTTAACACAAAAGAATATACCTTCTTTTCAGCACCCGATGGAACCTTCTCCAAAATGAACCAAATGCTTGGTCACAAAGCAAATCTCAACAGATACAAAAATTGAAATAACCTCCTATATCTTACCAGACCACCATGGCTTAAAGTTAGATTTCAACAACAACAAAAATTACAGAAAGCCTACAATCTCATGGAAACTGAATAATGCCCAATTGAATCACCAATGAGTCAAGAAAGAAATAAAAAAGAAATTAAAGATTTCCTAGAATTCAATGAAAACGAAATCACAACATACCCAAATTTATGGGACACCATGAAAGCAGTGTTAAGAGGAAAATTCATCGCTCTAAATGCTCACATAAAGAAGTTGGAGAAATCTCACGCTAGTGACTTAACAGCACAACTGAAAGCTCTAGAACAAGAAGCAAACTCACCCAGGATAAACAGATGCCAGGAAATAATCAAATTGAGGGCTGAAATCAATGAAATAGAAACAAAGAGAACAATACAAAGAATCAATGATACAAAGAGTTGGTTCTTTGAGAAAATCATCAAGATAGATAAGCCCTTATCCAAATTAAACAAAAAAGCAGAGAGATCCAAATTAACAAAATCAGAAATGAAAAGGGAGACATAACAACAGACAATGAGGAAATCAGAGAATCATCAGGTCATACTTAAAAACCTGTACTCAACAAAACTGGAAAATCTGAAAGAAATGGATGATTTTCTGGATAGATACTGCATACCAAAGTTAAATAAAGACCAGATAAACTATTTAAATAGTCCAGTAACCCCTAAAGAAATAAAAACTGTCATTAAAAGTCTCCCAACCAAAAAAAAGCCCAGGACCAGATGGTTTCAGTGCAGAATTCTACCAGATTTTCAAAGAGCTAATACCAATACTCTTCAAATTGTTCCACACAATAGAAACAGAAGGAACATTACCAAATTTTTTTATTAGGCTACAGTTACCCGGATAACCAAACCACACAAAGATGCAACAAAGAAAGAGAATTGCAGACCAATCTCCCTCATGAACATTGATGCAAAAATACTCAATAAAATACTGACTAACTGAATCCAGGAACACATCAGAAAGATTATCCACCATGACCAAGTAGGCTTCATCCTAGAGATGCAAGGATGGTTCAACATATTAAAATCTGTCAATGTAATACACCATATAAACAAACTGAAAGAAAAAAAAAAACCACATGATCATCTCATTGGATGCTGAAAAAGCCTTTGACAAAATCCAACCCCACTTCATGATAAAGGTTCTAGAGAGCTCAGGAATACAAGGAACATACCTAAACATAATAAAGGCAATTTACAGCAAGCCGACAAACATCAAATTAAATGGAGAGAAACTCAAAGCAATTCCACCAAAATCAGGAACAAGACAAGGCTGTCCGCTCTCCCCATACTTATTCAACATAGTACTTGAAGTTCTAGCTAGAGCAATAAGACAACAAAAGGAGATCAAGGGGATGCAAATTGGAAAGGAAGAAGTCAAACTTTCATTATTTGCAAATGATATGATGGTATACATAATTGACCCCCAAAATTCTACCAGGGAACTCCTACAGCTGATAAGCTCCTTCAGTATGATGACAGGATACAATATTAACTCAAAAAAATCAGCAGTCCTCCGATATACAAATGATAAACGGGCTGAGAAAGAAATCAGAGAAACATCACACTTTACAATTGCCACAAATAATATAAAATACCTTGGGGCAACTCTAATTAAGCAAGTGAAAGACCTGTGTGATAAGAACTTTAAGTCCCTGAAGAAAGAAATCGAAGAAGATATCAGAAAATGGAAAAATCTCCCATGCTCATGGATAGGTAGAATCAACATAGTAAAAATGGCAATCTTACCAAAAGTGATCTACAGATTCAATGCAATCCCCATCAAAATCCCATCTCAATTCTTCACAGACTTAGAAAGAAAAATACTTAACTTTATATGGAAAAACAAAAAACCTAGGATAGCTAAAAGAATCCTTTATAATAAAGCAACCTCTGGAGGCATCATGATCCCTGACCTCAAGCTCTACTATAGAGCTATAGTAACAAAAACAGCTTGGTACTGGCATAAAAACCAACATATGGACCAATGGATTTGAATTGAAGACCCTGACATTAATCCACACACCTATGAACATATGATTTTTGACAAAGAAGCCAAAACTGTACCATGGAAAAAAGGAAAACAACTTCAACAAATGGTGCTGGCATAACTGGATGTCAACATGCAGAAGATTGCAAATAGATCCATATCTGTCACCATGCACAAAACTCAAGTCCAAGTGGATCAAAGACCTCAACATAAATCCAGTTACACTGAACTTGATAGAAGAGAAAGTAGGAAGTAGTCTATAACGCATTGGCACAAGAGACCACTTCCTAAATATAACACCAGTACCACAGATACTGAGAGAGACAATTAATAAGTGGGACCTCCTGAAACTGAGAAGCTTTTGTAAAGCAAAGGACACGGTCAATAAGACAAAAGGACAGCCTACAGAATGGGAAAAGATCTTCACCAACCCCATGTCTGGCAGAAGGCTGACCTCTAAAATATATAATGAACTCAAAAAGCTAGACTTCACAATACTGAACAATCCAATTAAAAAATGGGCTACAGAGCTTAACAGAGAATTCTCAACAGAAGAATCTCAAATGGCTGAAAGGCATTTAAGGAATTGCTCAACATCCTCTTAGTCATCAGGGAAATGCAAATCAAAACAACTCTGAGATACCATCTTACACCTATCAGAATGGCTAAGATCAAAAACACTGATGACAGCTTATGTTGGAGAGGATGTGGAGAAAGGGGAACACTCCTCCACTGTTGGTGAAAATGCAAACTTGTACAGCCACTCTGGAAATCAGTATGGCAGTTTCTCAGAAAATTGGGAATAAGTCTTCCTCAAGACCCAGTTATACCACTGTTGGGCATATACCCAAGGAATGCTCAATCTTACCACAAGGACACATGCTCAACTATGTTCATATCAGCATTATTTGTAATAGCCAAAACCTGGAAACAACCTAGGTACCCCTCAACTGAAGAATGGATAAAGAAAATGGCACATATACACAACTGAATACTACTCAGCAGTAAAAAACAATGATATCATGAAATTTGCAGGCAAATGGATGGAACTAGAAAATATCATCTTGAGTGAGGTAACCCAGACTCAGAAGGACCAACATAGTATGTACTCACTCATAAGTGGATACTAGATATGAGGGAAGGGATGGCCAGACTGCAACCCACAACTCCAGAGAGGCTAGCTAACAGGGAAAGACCCTAGGAGGGACACATGGATGACCCTGAGAAGGAGAAGTGGATGAGATCTACATGAGTGGACTGGGTGTGGGGGGGTGGCAGAGGATGAAGAGTGGGGGATGAAAACAGGGAAATGGGAGGGTCAACCTGAAACAGGGACAGAGTGGGAGGGCAAGGAGGAAGATCATGGGAATAGGAAGAGGCGGGGTGCTGGGGAGGCTCTCAGGAATCCAGAAGGATGAGCCCACCTTGGTCTGCTGGCAGTGGTCTAGAGGGTGCCTGGACTAGTCTACTCTGGTGAACGGTCTAGCAAATAACCTAGCTGTCATCATAGAGCCTTTGTCCAGTGACTGATGGAGGCGATGCAGAGATTCATGGCCAGGCACCAGGCTGAGCTCCAGGAATCCAATTGATGAGAGAGAGGAGGGATTCTGCAGGCGAGGGACATCAAGATCATGATGGGAGGACATGCAGAGGTGACTGGCCACACTAGTGGAAGCCCATGAACTGTGGACTGGTGGCTGTGGAGCTCCTGTGGGACTGGACTAGGCCCTCTGGATATGGAAGACGCTTGTTTGGCTCAAACTGTTTGGGGAGCACCCAGGCAGGGGGATTGGGATCTGTCCCTGGTCTATGGGCAGGCTTCTGGGAATCCAGTGCCTGTGGTGTGACGCCTTGCACAGCCTTGGTGCAGTGGGAAGGAGCTTGGACCTGCCTAGGCTCAGTGTGCTGGACTCTGCTGACTACCAATGGGAGACCTCAATTTAGGGGGCGTGGGGATGTGGGGTGGCTTGGGAAAGAGGGCTGGGGGGTGGGAGGAGGGAGGAGGAGGGATCTGTGGATGGTATGTGGAGTAAGTAGATAATTTCTTAATAAAGAAAAAAATTAAAAAAAAAGATGGAGCACAAACAAAATATCACTGCAATCCCTTTATGATACCTTTACCTCTGTGGGCCAGTTGCAATGTCTCCTGTTATTTCTAGTTTGTTGTTACTATGGCTTTGTTCTCTTTGATTTCTTAATCTCAATATATGCTTCTTGACTCTACCAATTTTGTTGACTTTAATATAAAAAGAAAATCTGTGAGATTGTGAATCAAATACACATCACACACTAGTTTCATTATGTAAGTATATCATTATATACAATTATATAAGTATATCATATATAATTATATGATGTATATATTCATTAACAGAGAATGAAGCAGATAAACCTACCCAAATAGTCTGCTTTATGTAGCTTCATTTTCATGTTTCAAAACAATAAACAATCCAGAGTTTCATTCGAATGAAAAAAAAGAAAGATGATATAGGAACAATCTTGTCCTGTTGAGGGTTATATATAAATATATATATATATATATATATATATATATATATATATATGGCATGATGAGAGTGTTTTCTCTACCTTTAGTTAAGTAACAGACAGCAGTAATATCTATTCAAAAAAAACTCAAGGTCTGAGATCATGATGGTGTTGTTTCCATGTTAGAGCATTTTATGGAAAAATACATAGTAATTGTGAATTTCTAACCTGACCCCTCAAGTTAGTGCTATGTTTTAATCTCCATAAAGCCTTTTTATTGTCCAAATATACAATAGTTTGGTGGTAATTTATGAGTTGAAGAGTCTTATAGTGTTTCTAGAGAAAGGGGAATTCTCATCTTTTGTTTAATTCAATTGTGACCCTCACCTTCCCTTATAGTTTGATAAATATATATTATCAGAAGACAGACAACTCTATTGCAGTGATTCTCATGCTCAAAACTTCATGTTACCTGTACAATGATTTATATATGTCTCTCAATATGGAAAGAGCCACTACTTTTGGTCCATTATATATGATTTTTTCATTTCTTTTAGTTTTTGAATTTATAATATAATAGCATCACTTCTCCTTTTCCTTTTGTCCCTTTAACCTCGCTCACATACTGTCCATTACTCTCTTTCAAGTTCTTGGCCTCTTTTATTCACTAATTGTTACTGTATGTACACACACACACACACACACACACACACACACACACACACATATAGTTAAATAAAACCTACTGTGTCTTTAAAAAATGATATATAGAGCACAGCCTGTCAGTGAGATTTAGAAACAACAAAATCTGTACTCATTTCTAGAAGTATTTGCAAGAGACGGTGTACTTTGAACTATTTCCTTTAAGTATGAATTATTTTATATTTTATTGTACTGATTAAATGATGAAAAAGAAACATGCTTTACAAGTAGATTCAGTGGATATTGCCTCTTTTAGTATAATGAACTCAACAAAAATACAAGTAAGCCAAAATGAGATATTGCTTTATGCATGTATTTTGTAACAATAATAAGTCTTCCAGAGACTGGGGAGACAGCTCAGTTGATAAATTGCTTGTGTTAAAAGCATGAGAATCTGACTTTGATTCCCAAAACCACTTAGAAATGCCAGATGTGTGCCACATGCTGGTAATCACTATTCTGGGGAAGGAAAGATAGAGCTCTAAGGCTCACTAATCAGCCAGGCTAGCCAATTGGTAAGCTCCAGCCCAGTGAGAAACTTTGTCTCAAAAGAGGTAGCTAGTATTTCTGCTTATGACACCTGACATGGTCTTCTTGTTTCAAACATATGTGCATGCATGTACACAACAAACACACACACACACACACACACACACACACACACACACACACACGTATACTATTATAGGGGCATGCAGATTTTCTTGTAAATATAACCAATGTCTATCCTTTTCACAACTTTTAGAAGAAAATAAATAATTCATAACCTTAGTCTACAATATAAAGGAAAGACGATTAATTCTACAATTATAAGAAAAAGTTAAGCCGGGCGGTGGTGGCGCACGCCTTTAATCCCAGCACTCGGGAGGCAGAGCCAGGTGGATCTCTGTGAGTTCAAGGCCAGCCTGGGCTACCAAGTGAGTTCCAGGAAAGGCGCAAAGCTACACAGAGAAACCCTGTCTCGAAAAACCAAAAAAAAAAAAAAAAAAAAAAAAAAAAAAAAAGAAAAAGTTAAAACTGCGTGAAATGGCCCCAAACAAATAGATCTATTAGTTCATTGAGATATATCAACATTATGAAATGTTTAAAAGAAAGAGAAAGTACTATTTTTCATTGAAAAGAAGCATGAAGAAAAGAAGCCTGATAAAGAAATATTTTTTTTAAAGGGTACAGATGTTTGTCACAGAATTTTGTATAAATATGGATGTAGGGAATATTTTAAATATCAAAGTTAAATAAATGTTTATCACTAAATATTGAAGTTTTTAAAAATTTACATTATTTATGCCTAAATAATGAAGATAAAATGTATTGATGTTCTTAGTTTTATACTTTAATTAATCTTTCCCTTTTAAAGTGCTTCCTTAGTGGGGAAAAGATCCTAGCTATTTTACCCTCACATATAGTTAGTTTTACAGTTTCACCCCGAAGAGTAACAGCCAAGGAGATCAGAGCTTCAGGCTTCATGGTGATTAATTTAAAACTGAACTGGAGGACACAAATAACCTTCAACTTTTATCAGTGGATAACTCCCAGAGACATTCATCTCCCTACGAAAATCCATCTCCCAACAGGACAGCCGCAGACTTTCCTGACATCCCTCAAAACACAAATGCACTGGATGTCAAGCCATGCGATTCCACATGAAAAAAGATTTTTGAGCCAGGCCATGGTGGCACATGCCTTTAATCCCAGCACTTGGGAGGCAGAGGCAGGTGGATCTCTGTGAGTTCGAGGCCAGCCTGGTCTACAAAGCGAGTTCCAGGAAAGGAGCAAAGCTACACAGAGAAATCCTGTCTCGAAACCTCCCCCCCCCCAAAAAAAAAAAAAAGATTTTTGATAAATCACTCTGTCCAAATCAACACCTATTACAAATTTCATTGATGCACATGAACAGTATTTCTACTTGTTTTTTTTCTTTCTCAAATGCATTGTAAGAACTAGAAATGGCTAATGTAAGTGTAATTCTAATACAGCTACTTTATTTTCATTTTCCAGATTTTGTTTGAGTTCTACTAATAATATTTTTATTAAAATATCCATTTTTATTAAAAAATCTAAAATAAAAATTTATGATCTTTAAAAACATAATATTTCTCTATCAGGTTCCTTTTCCTTGATGTTTCCTCTCAATGCAAAATAGCAACTTTCTTTCCATTAAGTGTTTAGTAAAGTTGATATATCTCATTGAACTAATATATTCCTTTGTTTAGAGCCATTAGATTTGTTTTTAAATTTTTCTTATAACAATAGATTAAGGTTATGAACTCTTTATATGTTTCTGAAAAGTTCTCTAAAGCTGTTTTTAAAGGGCAGAAAATAAGCTACATTGATCATTACAAAAATCTGTATGTGCCTATGTTCAACAAAATTGCTGGGTCTGGCAAGATGACTCAGTGAGTAAGGGCACTTGCTCCTAACCCTGATGACCTGGTTCAGTTCCAAGGACCCACAGAGGAAGGAGAAAACCAATTCCCAAAAGTTATTCTCTAACCTCCATATTCTTACTATGGCATGCTCCTACCCCTCAGAAAACTGTTTAAATAAGTATAAAACACAAATTAAACCAGAAAATACTTTCTAGTGTCAATATTACATTGAAAATTAAGAAAATATTTTTGTTATTGTTTCATTTTGGAATATAATGAACAAAAGTAGACGGAAGCAATGAGATATTATATATATGTATATGTAGTTATTGTTATTTGTTTTGAATGATGTGACAAATTTGACTAAATTTCATATTCAACCTTGTAACATGGCTCTTAAAGTGTCTTTTCCCAAAGTTTTACTAAATTTTATTAGCTTCAGCAAAGCCTTAGTGAGATGAATATAATTAAACATCCCTCTATTCCACAAGTTCTAGAGTAGCATTTATAAAGATAGGAGACAGGAGGAATAGGTTGTGAGAATCTTGGATGAAAAGACTGCTGTTAAGCCAGACTGATCTCATTCCAATGGCAAAGAGTCTGGGATGAAGTATGTTCTCTCAACGGATTTGTTCATCCGGGTAATGACTGGAGGCTAATTTGTTGACACTAATATCAGTAAAACATTGGTGTTGCTAAAGTTTTCCTGCCTGGCCCACAGTCAGGACAAATCTCTCACCTGCCAGTCCCTCACCTGCCAGTCCCACAGACGCTCAGACCCGACCAAGTAAACACAGAGACTTATATTGGTTACAAACTGTATGGCCATGGCAGGCTTCTTGCTAACTGTTCTTACAGCTTAAATTAATCCATTTCCATTAATCTATACCTTTCCACTTGGCTCATGGCTTACCGGCATCTTCACATGCTGTTTGTCATCGTGGCGGCTGGCAGTGTCTCTCTGACTCAGCCTTCCACTTCCCAGCTTTATTCTCCTCCTTGTCCAGACTACACTTCCTGCCTAGCCAATGGCCAATCAGTGTTTTACTTATTGACTAATCAGCAAATCAGCAACACATTTGCCATACAGACCATCCCACAGCACATCGGTGTGTGTGTGTGCCAGTGTGGGTTTATATGTGCCACGTGCATGCAGTAGCCTATGGAAGTCAGAAGAGGGAATCAGATACTGCTAGAAGTAGAGTTATAGAGCTACAGTTGTGTGCCACAATCTGGGTGCTCAGAACAGAACCTGGGTCCTCTGCAAGATCAGTGATCATTCTTAACCACTGAACCATCATCTCTCCAGCCCATGACGGAATTTTTTTATTGATGACTCCCTCTAGTGAGCTAAGAAACCCAAGCAGGAGCTGAGGATACACCTCAGTCAATAAAGTCCCTGCTGTGCAAACACAAGGACCTGAGTTTGAAACCTAGAGACACATAAAAGCCTGTTGTGTTGATATGCATCTATTACCCCAGTGCTGGGGATTAGAGACTGGAATATCCCCGGAGTTTGCTGCCAACCCAAACTAAACAATTGGTAAATCCAAGTTCAGTGTGAAACTCTGTCTTAAAAAATCATGGGAGACATCATGCACTTTAGACAGAGAGCCCCAGAAAACTGTGAGTTAGAACTGATGTGAAGGCTGACTCCATGAGAGTCCTATCTTTCATAGTACCAGAAAGTGCCATTCAAACTTCCAGTGGAGGGAAGCAACCAACCTTCCTACCCAGCTATGAAACATGAATTACATGAACTACGAACTACAGCAATTCTTAGTTTGGCATGTTAGCCATAAGGGTACAATAGTGGCACAAACCATTGGTGGTAATTAACAGCTCTCTATCCTGACTTAAGACCAACTCAACAAGTATCAAACATGCCTGGTACTGAAACATAGTCAACTACTCAGAGCTTGCAGAGTTATGGAGCCCAGTTCTAATGGATACATCTATAAAACACTCCTGCACCTGAGGCTCAGGGCATATTGTAGAAGAGGAAGTAAGAAGACAGTAAGAGCTGGAGACAGAGGATCAGAGAGATTTTTGTGAGATTATATTTCCTAATAATGTCAAAAGTTACACATAAAATGTCTTAACAAAATCACTGTTTAACATGAAATGAACCAGGACAATAGCAATAGACTTCCAAAGTGGACCTAGTATGGTAAGGGAATCCCAGGATCATCAACCCTATCCTAAAAACTACAGGCAACTAAGGAGTTCTGAGAACATGAGAACAGTCATCTCCATGGAACAGCATAGCAACTGGTTACCCAATACCAATGGTCAGCTCTGAAAACATATATGAGTAACATTATACATACCAAGCAGTTTGTATTTGGAAATATATATTTATTTATAAATTTTTAAAAAGGGGCCATGCATTTGAAAGAGAACAAGGAGGGGTAAATCAGAAGGTTTAAAGAAAAAATGGGGAAAGGAGAAATGATTTAATTATATCATAACCTTGAAAATTAAACAAAATAGAGAGGAGTAAAGGGGGGCACTCTTCACAATATCAGCCTCTGGTCTTCACATGCTTACACACCATGTGCATGTACTTGAACATAGATATATAACATGTGTACATGTGCATGAGCACACACACAGTGCAATAAAAAAGAAAGAAAGAAGAAAACACAACCAAAATGAAGCTTTTATTGTAGGAGATTCTTAGTGCTACATGAACATCCACTGCTGGTTAAGTAATCACTATTCTGTATGTCCAGAGCCTGAAGTTTGAGCTTTAGATTGTGATAAGAAGTTACAGCTGCTCTGTTTCTATTATTTCACTCTGTGCTTACAGCATTTTCCCAAGAGTTGCTAGTTTAGTCAGGAGAAATGAAAACACCTTCCATCTCAGCATCTCAAGAAAGGCAGTCATTTGATTGGCACTCCATGTAGGATGCTGATCCATACAACAGTAACCATGGAAATGAATGCCATAGAAACCAGCTAGCGATCTATTGCATGCCACTGCATGCATGTCTATCAGAAAGCAATTTACATATGTATCACTCTATTAGAAGACTTTTGCCATAAAATTAAGTGCAATGTTTATGGATAATTTGGCCTAAATAGCTGGTAAGCAATCAGAATAAAAAGTTCACGATAAATCAATACTTATGATGTAAAAAGAATAAGAACTCTCTTTATGTGTTTAACAGAAGCATGTAAGCTTTATTAACAAGAACATTCACTTAGTCTTGTCTATTAGCTTTATTGCTACATTGATTGGGAAACTATAATAAAAACCTTGTTGAGACTTTATAATCAAATAAAATGTAATGACAAACGAATCACATAACACGTAGGCAGGATGGGTGTTGACTGTGTTTTAAGGACTGCAGCAAATGCATATCATCAATAAACGGAGAGTATCTAGTATTGAGGAGATGTCATGGAAATACATGCATTCTCTCTAGAACATATAAGCAGCACAAGAAAATACAGATATTGGTAGATGACTAATGATTTAAGTAATAAAGCATATATTTAATGAGATAAGGTGCATTGGAGTTGGTCTAGAATGATGAAAGTACAGAAGACTAAGCAGGAGATAAGAAAGGCATTTGAGAACATTAAGAAAAAAGTCCACAGACAGTTAACAGACTTGGACAGGATTATTTAATAATAATAAAAAAAGATTAATGAGAAAATCTTAGAATGTGTACTTAAGAAAAGCAGGGGAATTAAAAAGATCAGAAATCTAATGTGCTTATTAATAAGACTCAGAGGGGAAAACCAAAGTACAATAGGAAAATAGGAGCAACCTTGTTAGGAAGAGAGAAATGAAATTAAAACAATACTGAAAATCCCCTTTGCAAATATTACGTTAACAAAGGATTATAAAACAAATATTGGATGATACAAAACGTTGTCAAGACATAGGAAGCAGGCTGCTGGGCATTGCCATGATGAACACAGGCTGATGGAGCTACTTTGAAGCTGGGCAAATCACTGCCACTGGGCTTTGTCACCAAGTGCACTCCTGGGTTCATATTCTGGAAAAACTGGTACAAAAATACAAGGTAAGCAACCTGCTGTGTTATTTAAAAACTGTAGTCTAACTAAAAGAAGTTGAAAGAAATTTAATTATCTGAATAGGAAACAAAGATCATGTACGAACAAACATCGTGAAATGTGGTAGGAAAACCTTTTGAACAGTCTATCTGTAATTGATGTAACCATTCTTATAAGTCACACACACACACACACACACACACACACACACACACACACACACACACACACCATATACGTGTAAATTTAACCTCTTACATTAAAATTATAATCATTTTAATATTAAATGTGCATTATTTTTTGAGATTTTCAACATAATTATATCATTTTTTCCCTTTCCTTCTTCCAAACCCTGTTGTGATTACCCCTACTCTCTTTCAAATTCATGGCCACATTATCTTCAATCCTTACCACTTGTGTGTGTGTCTATGCCTCTGTGTCTGTGTCTTTTTGTGTACTCTTAAATATACATACAAGTGACAGTCTATGGACTAAATATGTTTTTATATATTTTTTGTTATTTTACTTTTTTATTTTTTATTTTATAATTTAATTTAATTTACATATCAGCCAGGGATTCCCCTGTCCTCCCTCCTCCCACCCCCTCTCCCTTCCCCCTAGTCCACCCCCCATTCCCATCTCCTCTAGGGCAAAGACTCCCCTGGGGATTCAGATGAGCCTGGTAGATTCAGTGGAGACAGGTCCAGTCCCCTCCTCCCTTCACCCATGCTGAGAAAAGTGTCCCTGCATAGGCCCCAGGCTCCAAACAACCAGCTCATATACTAAGGACAGGTCCTGGTCCCACTGCCTGGGGGCCTCCCAAACAGTTCAAGCTAATCAACTGTCTTAGTTATCCAGAGGGCCTGATCCAGTTGGGGGCTCCTCAGCTATTGGTTCATAGTTCATGTGTAAGAGACCATGATAAATGAAGACCCCATGGGAATAGGAAGAAGCAAAGTGCTAGAGAACTCCCCAGAAATCCACAAAGATACCTCAATAGACTACTGGCAATGGTTGAGAGAAAGCCCGAACTGACCTACTCTGGTGATCGGATGGCCAAATACCCCAACTGTCATGGTAGAACTCTCATCCAATGACTGATGGAAGCAGATGCAGAGATCCAAGGCCAGGCCCCAGGTGGAGCTCCAGGAGTCCAATCGGTGAGAAAGAGGAGGGATTGTATGAGCAAGAATTGTTGAGACCATGATTGGAAAAAGCACAGGGACAAATAGCCAAACTAGAGGAAATACATGTTTTTATTTTTAAGATTTATTTTGTTTTGAATTTTTTTATGTGTGGGTGTATCTGTATATGTGTATGGGCACATGTGTGGCTATTTTCAGAGCTGAGAAAAGGATGTCAGAACCCTTGGAGTTGGAGTCACAGGGCTGTTGTGAGCCTCCTGATGTGGTCCTATGAATCTGACTCCAGTCCTCTGCGAACCCAGCAAGCATTGTTACAGCTGAGCCCCTTCTACAGCTTCTTAATTTTTAATTTTGAGTTTTATCTTACTGTGAATTTACGAATTAAAACGCATATTTCTGAGATGCAATGCTATTTTAAGACTCTGTCCTTCTGAGGTAGCTTGGTGTGGAGCTCTTGCTGAGACATGTGTATAAATGTGGAATGATTAAACCAAGTTAATTAACAAATCTATCACTGAAATTTCTAGTATTTTTTTTGTGGTGAGAGCATCTGAAATTTATCTTTTTAGCAACTTAAAACATAAACTAACATATTAACTGTCATCCTCTGCAATGTGTCTCGAAACATGTTCATTTTCTCTAACTTAACTTTGCATCCTTTAACCAGCATACCTCCATATTCATTCTCACTCCCTCCTATGCTGATGGTGGCCACTCGTTTGCTGTCAGTTTCAGTGGATCCAGTTTGTAAGGTCTGTGAGAGGTACAGATGGGATGGCACTGTATTTAGCACAAAGTCTTCCATATTCACCATGTCTCCAAAAGACAGAAAATTTCTTTGGAATTCTGAATTAGGACTGGGGCTGTAGTCAGTGGTTAACATTCTTGGCTAGTGTGCAATAAGCCCTAGGTTAGATCCCTAGCACTCAATAAAGCTGACATGGTGTAGCATGCCTGTAATCCTAGAACCTGAGAGGTAGATGCAGAAGGATCAGAAATTCAACATGCCCTCAGATATATTTTCAGGAGTGGTATCTAAATAATTTAGAAAGATAATATTTAGATTGCGGACCAAATTCCATATTTCCATAATATTTGTAATATTCTACATTTCTGCCAATAGTGATGCAAGTTTCCTGGATTCTGCCCTCATTTTTTCTAATGCTTCTTAACTATTTACAGGTTGTATATAATTTTTCGAACATGCATTCTTATCCCAAGATACTCAGCAAGAATGGAAGGAGGTAATGCAGAGGAAAGGGGGTGAATTGAAAGTCTCAAATTGCCAGAAAAATCAAACTTAGTGATTCCACATGATAGATAAATTAGGCTATCAATTATGGAATACTTAACTTCCAACCCTTGAACCTCCAAATGGGCAAGCCAGCCAGCCTTCATTTTTTTTCTTTTGTGTAGTTATTAGTCTATGCACAAGGAATCATCACTGACTTCATACTATTTATTTTTATTTTTTCAACAAGTCCTTTGTAAAATGACTTGAGTCTCCAAGATTATCTACCTAATTGGAAGTAGAGAACTTTGGATTTTTTCTTTTCACAAGTGCAGACCACATAAAAAGCACAAACTCCAGCGAGGTTTCAAGCAAATGCCACTGAGGAAGCAAACGCTCAAAGGCAGAAGATGCTGAGAATGAGAACTCAAACGGAGGGGAATACAAATTGTCTAAGTTCCTCTTGAGAATGTAGAAAAAGAAGATCGAAACAGTGGGGAGGGAAGTGAGCGAGTCAAACTGTAACTCCAACACACCTCCAGATGCACATTAGAAGTTCGCACTGAACACCTCTGCCTTCTGAGAAAACATGCAGTTTTTAAAATACATGTCTCACACTGCTACACCACGTTTGATTTAAGACACAGGAGAGATCTCTCCTGCAAAGAAGCTACATAAGTGAAGAAAACTAGCTTCCCATGTTACCTTTATGTGTTTTCTCAAATAGAAAATTGAGATTGCAGAAACAGGACTGGAGCATAAAGGGTATTGTAAAGGGTACTTCTGTTTTCTTTATGCCTTCACAGGATAACCATTTTATTTAAAGTCTTTTTATTTAAATTACTGCTTTCCTGTCTGGGATCTCTGAGTGAATTTTGGAAGGAGATTAATGAAAAGAGCAGACACCTGGGAATACGCCACACCAGATGGCTGGCCAGCTGAAAGTCAGGGAGCTATAGTCTGCTCTGTCTTCAGGATGACTAGGGGACCGATGACTGGTCAAAGAAATGATGGCAATACCCATGTTGAGCAGGTGGTTGATTTCTGTGGGAAGCTTGGCTTTGTGGCTCCATGAAGCCGAGGAAGAAATGCAGCAGAAAGAGCCTCTGAGTTTCCCTCGTGTTCTTCTGGGCCTCAGGTTTTCCACATGACTTCTCGTAGATCAGAGGAATGAGGGTGTTAGTATCACCAATAACATTAATCAAATTGCCTTCAGGATCTAACTTGAACAGAAGCAGGGCCTGGAGATCGGCTTCAAATTCAATCTCTAGGCTGCAGCCTGCTCAGGCTGGAACACAATGTGTTTTATATGCTATGTCTCTTCCCCTTCTTACCTCGCACCGGTCTGTTGACCAAAATTTTCACCCCCTACTTGAACCCCAAAATAATACTCCTGTTTATAACTCTCTGAATATATCATCATAATTAATTGTTCATGTTGCCATTCCATGTCTATGGTACAAATTTAAAGTTTACCTTTTTGACCTTAAGAGGTTCAAGGATTCAGAGAGTTTGGAACATATTATGTCTATGCTTTGATAAGGAGCACTAATGGGAAATCACAATAGGGAAGAATTTAGCATTTAGTGTTATTTTTGTGTGAGAGGGAGACAGAGCGAGCGAGCAAGTGAGAGAGAGAGATAATAGAAAAGTAACATCTAATGTTCATGGGGCAAAGGTTTCAATTAGATTAATTTATATTCTAGAAAATAACTGAAAAGAGTTCAGTATTTAAAATTACTTGAAGACCATTTTTCCTTTTATTGAAAATAGAATTATTTTTTCTCACATAGTGTATCCTGATCACTGTAAGCACTCTCTCTACTCCTCCTAGTTTCACCTTAATTCCCTTCCTATTTGGATCCATCCCTTTTCTGGCTCTCATTAGAAAACAAACAAGCTTCTAAGGAATAATAATAAAATATAGTAAGATAAACCAAAACTAACACATCATAACAGGACAAAACAAATAAATAGAAAGAAAAGAGGCCAAAATGGGGAGGGGGCACAAGAATACAGATGCGGAGATGCACATGTTCTCATACTCAGGAATCCCATGTAGTATTTCAAAGTCTCTCACAATAATGTGTGGCTGCGGCCTCTGTATTTGTTCCTGTCTGCTGCAGGAGCAAGCTATGATAATGAATGATCAAGGCTCTTATCTATGACTACAACAGAATGCCATTAGGAGTCATTTCACTAGTACTTTTTTGTTGTTTGTTTTTAGAACAGTAGTATTTGGTTTTATGCTAGGTCCCTGGGGAATCTAATCTCAGATTCTTGATCACCCAAGAGTTACATCTTTTTTTGTTGTTGTTGTTGTTTTGTTTTTTGAGACAGAGTTTCTCTGTGTAGCTTTGTGCCTTTCCTGGATCTCGCTCTGTAGACCGGGCTGGCCTCAAACTCACAAAGATCTGCCTGCCTCTGCCTCCCAAGTGCTGGGATTAAAGGCATGCTCCACCACTGCCCAGCTAATTTTCAAGATCTTATGGCTTTTATCTGGTTAGTTTAACAAGTTCAGTAAGAGAGAGAGAGAGAGAGAGAGAGAGAGAGAGAGAGAGAGAGAGAGAGAGAGAGAGAGAGACCTCATTTTCTACCCAAAGAGCTTCATCACCTCTAGCTTAGACATAAAACTGAATATGAAATCTCTAGATCCCATATCTAGTTTGTTTAGGTTTATAAAGTAAAAAGCACTAGAAAAAAGTTAGTGGAAATTTCCCAGGGGTGCTGTAATAAAGCTTACTTAACTCTTAACATAACTTGATGGAAAGAAGCAGTCATAGCACGAATGCTTTAGGTGTTTTAATCTGTACATTGAGTCTTTGCCATCTCATCTCCAGAACTCATTAGCATATAGCATGGATCTGAAGCATGTGCTACCAATCCTGCAGCTCAGGTAATGTGATGCTGACACATTCGCAGCAGGGACGGCAAATGAAGCCTGACTTTCTTAATGCAGACAACAGAAACAAGGAAACTTGATAACACTTCATCTCATTTAACAAATATAAAATAAAATGTCTGCAAATTACAGAATTTCACAAGCTTGATGAAGTGCAGTTTTCATAATTGACTTATGTTGCAAATTCAAATTCAGAGCTTAATGTCTTGTTTCCACTAAATACACACTAAAATGTAATAAAGACAAACCATTTCTAAAATACAACTTAAAAAACAAAATGCAATGTAGATTAATTAATAATATTACATTACTAATACATTGGAGATTTTAGAAGAATCTTAAAATTTTGGGAAATAGGTCTTGTTTAGACTTTGCTATTTTTAATTTAACTTAAAGACATAGATCTGTGTTTCTACTTATCAAATGTATAAATACCCCTTATTTCTCATTTGCTCTGTTATTTTGTGGGGGGACATAGTTTTCTTGGAGAGACATGACACAAACGTGTCTACTCACTCCAGGAAGGGAACCCACCATAGACCAGCCTAACCATTTCATTACAGTCTGACTTGATTAACCAATGATTTTTACTGGGGTATAACAGAAACAGAGCTGAGAGGTTACTTTCAGGAAGAGAAATGAATGACCCAAATCAACTGCATCTGGGAAAAATCAACTCCAGTGTGGATAGTGACTCAGAAAATCTGCCTCCATGGACCTCTCTACACAAGTTGCAAGCAGATTGACAGGTCTTAGAAATCTCTCATAGAAAGCCTGGCCAGTCTCTGCTCACAGTAGTTTATTCTTGCTATAAAGTTGGTATGGACCTTGGAGAATCAAGTTTCTGCTTTCCCTGACATGATATTTCTTTCTTTCTTTTTTTTTTTGAGATTGATTTGATTATTTATTTTAGGATCTTAGAAGAATGAGAGTTTAGATGCTCTTAGCAGGAGAGATTCCCTGTCCAACTACAGCACTGGCAAAAGGATAAAGAGACAGAAATAGAATGTGTGATAGACAAAAAGAAGCCTGGGATGGGATGAGTGCCCAGCTGGTAAAATGCTTATCTTGCAATCATGAGGGCCTGAGTTCATAAACAATGTCAGCAAGGCAAGGTGTGATGCTGTGCCCATTTTTTTTATTATTAAGAAATTTTCTATTCATTTTACATACCAACCACAGATCCCCTCTCCTCCCTTCTCCCACCTCCCAGCCTTCCTAACCATCCCACTCCCCATTCCCACCTCCTCCAAGGCAAGGCCTCCTATGGAGGAGTCAGTAGAGCCTGATACACTCAGTTGAAGCAGGTCCAAGCCTCTACCCCTGCACCAAGGCTGTGTAAGGTGTCCCACCGTAAGTAGTGGGCTCCAAAAAGCCTACTCATGCTCTAATGATGGATCTTGATCCCACTGCCTGCGAAGCCCTTAAGCAAATCAAGTTACATAACTGTCTCTCTGCAGAGGACCTAGTCCAGTCCCATGGAGGCTCCCCAGCTATTAGTTCCCACTATTTTGGTTTGGTTGTCTCTGTATGTTTCCCCACCATGATCTCGGTGTCCATAGTTTATGTATTCTTTCTTCTCTCTCTTCAACTGGACTCCTGAAGTTCAGCCTGGTGCATGGCTGTGGATCTCTGCATCTGCTTCCATCAGTTACTGGATTGTAGCTAGAATTTTCCTGTGTCCCAGCCTGCCAGGGGTCAGGATAAATCTCTCTCACCTGCCAGTCCCACAACCTCTCGGAACCAAGTAAACATACAGAGGCTTGTATTATTTACACACTGTATGGCCATTTGCTCAAACTTATTACTGACTAGCTCTTACACTTAAATTAACCCATAATTCTTATTTATGTTTAGCCATGTGGCTTAGTACCTTTTCCCAATTCTGCCTTCACATCTTGCTTCTTATGGTGGCAGCTGGCAGCGTCTCCCGACTCAGCTGTCCTGTTCCCAGAATTCTACTCTCTCTTTGCCCCACCTATACTTTGTGCCTGGCTACAGGCCAATCAGCACTTTATTTATTAACCAATCAGAGTCACACATTCATAGCATACAGATATTTACAGCACTGGGTGAAGTCTCTATAATGACAATTAAGATATTCACTAATCTGATTACCAGGGTAGGCTAGTTCAGGCACCTTCTCCACTATTGCCAGTAGTCTAAGGTGGGGCCATCCTTGTAGATTCCTGGGAACTCCCCTAGCACTTGGTTTCTCCCTATTCTCATGATGTCTCCCTCTGTCATGGTATCTCTTCCATTGCTCTTCCACTCCACCCGTTACAGCTCAAATATCCCTTATGTTCTCATCCCCCATCCCCTACCCTCCATTGCCCCCATCACCCACAGTTTGCTCATGGAGAGCTCATCTATTTCCTTTTTCCAGGGTGATCCATACATCCCTCTTGGGGTTCTACATGTTAGCTAGCCTCTCTGGAGCTGTGGGTTGTAGTCTGGTTATCCTTTGCCTTTCATCTAGTATCCATTTATGAATGAGTACATACCATGTTTGTCCTTCTGAGTCTGGGTTACCTCACTCAGGATGATATTTTCTAGTTCCATCCACTTGCCTGCAAATTTCATGAAGTCATTGATTTTTACTGCTGAGTAGTATTTGATTGTATATATGTGCCACATTTTCTTTATCCATTCTTTGGCTGAAGGGCATCTAGGTTGTTTCCAAGTTCTGGCTATTATGAACAATGCTGCCATGAACATAGTTGAGCATGTGTCCTTGTAGGTTTTTTTGTTTTGTTTTGTTTTTGTTTTTGTATTTGTTTGGTTTTTTGAGACAGGGTTTCTCTGCGTAGTTTGGTGCTTGTCCTGGATCTCACTCTGTAGAACAGGCTGGCCTCAAACTCATAGGGATCTGCCTGGCTCTGCCTCCTGAGTACTGGGATTAAAAGCATGCACCACAACCACCTGACTATGTGTCCTTGTAGTATGATTGAGTGTTCATTGGGTATATGCCCAAGAGTGTTATCGCTTGGTCCTGAGGTAGATTGACACCCAATTTTCTGAGAAACCACCATACTGATTTCCAAAGTGGCTGGACAAGTTTGCACTCCCACCAACAGTGGAGGAGTGTTCCCCTTGCTCCACATCCTCTCCAACATAAGCCGTCTTCAGTGTTTTTGATCATAGCCATTCTGACAGGTATAAAATGATATCTCAGAGTCCTTTTGATTTGCATTTCCCTGATGACTAAGGATGGTGAGTAATTCCTTAAATGTCTTTTGGCCATTTGAGATTCTTCTGTTGAGAATCTCTGTTTAGCTCTGTAGCCCATTTTTTTCATTTAATTGTTCGGTATTTTGATGTCTAGTTTCTTGAGTTCTTTATATATTTTAGAGATCAGCCCTCTGTCAGATTTGGGATTGGTGAAGATCTTTTCCCATTATGTAGGCCATTGTTTTGTCTTATTTACCATGTCCTTTGCCTTACAAAAGCTTCTCAGTTTCAGGAGGTCCCATTGATTAATTGTTGCTCTCAGTGTCTGTGCTACTGGTGTTATATTTAGGAGGTGGTCTTCTGTGATAATGTGTTCAAGACTACTTCCTACTTTTTCTTCTATCAAGTTCAGTGTAACTGGATTTATGTTGAGGTCTTTGGTCCACTGGGACTTAAATTTTGTGCATAGAGATAGATATGGACCTATTTGCAATCTTCCACATGTTGACATCCAGTTATGCCAGCACCATTTGTTGAAGATGTTTTCTTTTTTTTTTTTTTTTTTTGGTTTTTCGAGACAGGGTTTCTCTGTGTAGCTTTGCGCCTTTCTTGGAACTCACTTGGTAGCCCAGGCTGGCCTCGAACTCACAAAGATCCGCCTGGCTCTGCCTCCCGAGTGCTGGGATTAAAGGCGTGCGCCACCACCGCCCGGCGATGTTTTCTTTTTTCATTGTACAGTTTTGACTTCTTTGTCAAAATTCAGGTGTTCATAGTTGTGTGGATTCATGTCAGGGTCTTCAATTTGATTCCATTAGTCTATGTGTCAGTTTTTATGCCAATACCAAGCTGTTTTTTTTTTTTTTAATGATAGCTCTATAGTAGAGCTTGAGGTCAGGTATGGTGATGCCCCCAGAGGCTGCTTTATTGTTCAGAATTGTTTTAGCTATCCTGGGATTTTTGTTTTTCTTTATGAAGTTAAGTATTGGGATTTTGATGGGAATGGTATTGAATCTGTAGATTGCTTTTGGTAAGATTGGCACTTTTACTGTGTTAATCCTACCTATCCATGAGCATGAGAGATCTTACCTTCTACATGTCCTATGCTGCCCTCTCCCTACCATTAGGAACCTTTAAATTTTGAAGGAAATTCTGTAAAACAAAAAGGTATTCTCAGCATTTACTACAGCTTGCAGTAATCTGGTGAGTGCTTGCTTTTCTACCTGTAGCAGAGAAAAGGGGAAAGTAGTAACACAGGCTGTCCTAATAGAACTTTAAGCTGTTAGTCTTATTAGCCACTCAGCATAAACACAGAAAAGTAAGGCTGAGTGTGGCTACAGTAGTTAATTTTATGTGTCAACTTAACTAGACTAATTAGGTGACAAGGATTCAGGGATGCTTTCATTCAGATTTTACTGCAAAGCCATCCTTTCAAGCCATGATTAACACCTGTAAGTGGCTGACTTTAAATGATTATCTTCTGTAATCCATACATCAAAGTACTTTAGAGAAATGAGTGGAGTTGAGTGAAAAAGAATGGGCCACACTTTTGTTCCATTGCATAGGATTTCTGCTTAAATGTCTCTTTTGGACTCAAACGTATAACAGTCACTCCTATCTGAACCTTTAGCCTGCCAGCCTGTCCTACTGATTTAAGGCTTACCACTTACAGGGACTTTAGAATAACATCAGCCAATTTCTTAAAATAAATGTCTACCTATCTATGTATCATCTTTCATCTATGTATTTACCTGACATCTGTCCCCTGAGTTCATTTTCTCTGAAGTACCTGAGTAATATGATCATAGTATCAAGAAAGAAAATGGGCATAAACCAAAAATATCATTAATCATAAAATAAAATTAGGTACTATTGTTTCTTATGGGGTGATCCCTCATTTGTGACCAAATCATTTTAGGGAAAGACATCTCTATCAGAACCATCACAAATAAGTGGTCATTTAGAAAGGTCATTGTCCCCTTGAAAGTTGATGTTATGTAAATACAGGCAATAATATGTCAGATTATGACCTATTTGACTTGGTTCTTTTGAATATTTCTCTCCACCTCCTAGTGTCCAGTCCTTTGTGTATTGCTTGACACCCACCTGAGGTAATTGCATATTGGACAAGAAATGGATACTTGATTCAGACAGGCCATGTATACTCTACTTTCTGAGGATCTGATGGTGTGTTTTTAAGTTGAGCTATCTTCTGTCAGTCTTCTTGTAAATGAAGAGAAACTGAATAAAACAAACATGATATATAAAGCAAAGGAAACCGCTTTTTTTACAGAAAGACCAAGAGAAACTAAGCTCTTCAAACTAACCTCAATCGATAATAACCAGATTCAATCCCTACGGATTTCATGAAATAGATCAATAGAGTTATACTAAATTCCTATCCCCTTTTCAACTTCATTTTCTTCTTCTTCAAGCTTAACTGAGTGACTTATACACAAAAGCTTTCAGAAAAATAGACAACTGGTTTCTTCCTTATAAAATCAACTATTACTTTTCTTTCCCTTGATGTCTTATCTGTGAAATCTTAAACAATCTAGATAGATGAAGTTGATGTCTGCTTTTCATTCAGTGACACTACAGAAATCACATCAGCACTTTCCTAATGGAATTTGATGTATTATTCACACAAAGAATTCAGAGTGAGTGAAAATATAGGTTTGGATTTCTATTGATTATTTTATTTAGGAACATAAGAATAGAGGGTCACAAATTAAATTGTAAAATTCCATAACTGATCATATTCTGATATCTGTAAAAAGAAAAATAAAAGACCAAAAACTGAAAAAAATAATTTAAAGTAAATAATGTGGTATATGTATTAAGTAAAATGTGGAATGATTTGTAATTAAACATGCTAGTATTTTAGATAGGATTTTGATATGAAGTATGTAAGTAAATGCATTTTAGCTAGGCTTCTGGATCATTGCCAATCTTAGCCAACCCACAGAGGACCTTTCCCATCTGCACTGTGAGAGCTCAGTAGTGCTCACTGAGGAAGTATGAGGTCATACCCTGCCACTGTGGAGACTCAGGTTTATGAGATCTAAAGTCAATACCCCAAGCAATTACTCAGCTTATCTGTTGCTTCAGTTTAATCAAGAGACTGTTTGTATAGTCTATCCTACAGTGACCCAGACTTCCACTAAAGAGAAATTTTGGGCAAGAATAATCTTTTCTGCCCCTGGTACAAGGTTTTCTTTTATCATAAAAGTTCAGAAAAACTTGACTTTTCCTCAGAAAAATGTTACATCTTAGGAGTGATAGTAGAAAGGTGTTTTCAAAGTTATACTATGTAAAACCAATACATAAAAAAGACAAAATTATAACTACCCATTTTATTGATCAGTCAAACAAGTGTTGTAATGCATTATTCAGGCAAATATTATAAAGTTGAGTGACTTTCATTTGTTCATTTGATATTTCAGATGTGTATGACAAAATGTCCAATGAACCTATCAGTCTTGAGTATTACTATGTAGTATTTGCCATGAGGCTTAAACTATACTTCTAGAGCACTTGATTTACAAGTCAGAGAGCCTAGGTTTGATCCCCAGCACTGCCAAATATAATTAGTACTTATAATATTAATTCATCTGGCATCATATATATTTAATTGATTAGCATATATAAATATCTTTAAAATGCTTCTCCAATTTATATGTCAAAGTTAATCAGTAGATGTGGTAGTCTGGCTGAGAATCGTTGTCATAAGCTCATAGGGTTGGATATTTAATCCTGAGTTTGTGGAACTGTTGAGGAAGAAGTAGGAGGTGTGGTCTTGTTGAAGGAGGTGTGTCACTGGGGACAGGCTTTAAGGTTTCAAAAGCCTCTAGCCTTCTCTGTGGTTTTCCCCATCATGACTTTGATGCCCCTGATCATGGTTCCTCCTCCCTCTCTTCCACTGGACTCTAGGTGCTCCCCCCTGTGCCTAGCTGTGGAACTCTGCATCTATTTCCATCGGTCACTAGATGAAGGCTCTATGATGAGCTAGTGGGAACTTATAGACTCTGGATGGACAGCTGGGGAACCTGAAGGGGACCAAACTAGGCCCTCTGAATGTGGGTGACAACTGTGTGGCTTGGTCAGTTTGTGGGACCCCTGGCAGAGGGACTAGGATTTATCCATGGTACATGAACTGGCCATTTAGAACACACTCCCAGTGGTAGGATACCTTGCCCAGCCTTGATGCAGGGGAAAGGGGGTTGGTCTTGCCTCAACTTGATGTGCCAAACCTTATTGAGTCCTGTAGCTGGAGAGACTCCCCATGGGAGGCCTTTGAGGTTTGGATAGGGGGTGGGGTAGGGGAAGGTGGAGGGAGAGCAGGAGGAAAGGAGGTAGGGGGAGCTGTGGTTGGTATATAAAATGAAAAAAATAAAATAATTTTTAAAAAGTCTCCAGTCACTCCTGTGCACTCCCTGCCTCCTGCTTGCTATTTGAAAGACACGCATTTTCACCCTTTGCTCTTGCTGTCTGACTCCTGCTACCTCCACTCCAGCATCATGGACTCTGGCTCCCTGCAACCATAGACCTAAATAAACCTTTTCTTCTATAAGTCTTCTTGTTAATGTTGTTCAACCACAATAGAACAGTAACTAAGATAGAAGCAATATTTACATTTCCTGAAATCAATTGTTCTGAAAATCATCCTGAATGCATAGCCTTGGATACTTGCCTATTTTTTAAAAGTCCCAGGTGGTTGTTGTCTACATTTAAATTAGACACTTACACAGAGCAACACTACTGAACAATAACTTTGTCCTTTATCAACACATCCTTGACTATTAATTTCTTCAGTATATGGCAATATAGAATCAAGTACCTTCCCTGCAACTGTATTATCTGAATCAAATATAAATATACTCATCGGTACTGACTACAGCATCGATTTCAAAATCTCATCTCAATTGCAATGTTCTATGGTTAAATGGAGAGCAATTTTATGTACAAATCTGCTGCACAGTCGTGTCCAGTGTATTTGTTCTTAGCACAGAGGACCATAGTTCACTTGTCCCATAAAAGCATCAATTAATGGGAAAAAGACTTAGAGAATTACTAACATAATACTTTATTTTCTTATTTTTTAAATTAAAATATAATTACATCATTTTCTTCTTCACTTTCCTAGCTCCAAACCTTCCCATGTAAAACACTTCCTCTCTCAAATTCATGGCCTCTATTTCTGTTCATAAATATATAAATTCTACCAATCAAAATGCAGATATAAGTGATCATGTGATATCCAGCCCCAAATGATACATCTACAACACAACTCCTGTACGTAAGGCTCAGGGATCAGAGCAGCAGAGGAGGTGGAAATATTGTAAGAATCAGAGGGAAAGGAAGTTTGCTGTGAGACTGCGTCTCCCAAAATTATCACAAAGTTACATAATATTATCTGTGGCCAAGGTCAAGGGAAAAAAATCATAGAAGAAAGGGATTACCATCATCTGTGCAGGGTAATTACATGACATGCCTCAGCAAACTATGCAACAGGTAGCCAAAAGGGCACAGAGTGCTGACATCATGAAGGTTGTCAGTCTTCCAGTTTCACTGTATTTATCGTTGTTCTCCATTTTGCACTTTTTTTTTGGAGTTCCAACGCCATTTGGGGGCTCTCAGGTTGCACTGAAGCAGATCTCAGAAACATGAATAAAGTGAAAGAGAGACTTTTCTGCCAGGTGTGATAAGTCCTAAACTAGGTCATAGGAATACAGGGATTTCTGAGCCTAGCTCAGTCCTTTCCTAGACAATGTATAAGTTGTCATTCTTCCACAGACTGTACCTCAGTTCCTCAAAGTCCTCCAGCTCCCACATGTAGACCTGTGGCACTCTGCTGCACTCCTCCATGGCCACACATCTCCTTGCTTAGCGCCTGCCTCTCCTCCTAGTTGAATTGGAAGAACATTTACCTGGCTTGTCTTGTTTAGTGCTACATCACAGAACCTGGCATATAATAAGGGACCTAGAACTGTTTTTGAATGAATTAAAAGGTTACCCTTGCTGGACAATCTCAATGTCTCTAAAGGTCTTCCCTATTCAATTAGAAAATGAAGTCATCTTGTATGTAATAGATGTTCTGTGACACATAAATAAAAGCCCCAGACCTATCTCTTAATTAGTGAGAGATGGAGAAAGCTCTGGGAAAGAACTGAAACTGTACCATCAATCAGGGCCCATGCATACATACATTAATCTGATGATCTGTTATACAGAGGCTGAACGTGGTGCAGAGAGGACAATAGCAGAAGTCAAAGGGACAGGAGGCCTAACCAACCCACTGCATCAAGCCACCTTTCTTCAAATGCTCCCTTCATTTTATTAGGTGACTTTCACATAGCATACATTTTTTAAATCCCCCAATCTATGGAAAAATAGCCCTTCTTCATGCCACACAAAAGGACCACAATCTTGTGTACTTGGAAACCTCTCTAGGGGAATGCTTGCCTATACCATAAATGCTGTAGTTCAGAATTTTTGATATTCACTGTTGTTGTTTGGCTTTAAACTTGTAATATATGGCTCAGTCTCTGTAGTTAATAGTTATCTATCAAATAATAAGATATGCCATTTCCAGCTAATTGATAATCAGTCTGATTTGAATAAGAATAGAAAACTCTGAGCACAGAGAAAGGGCACAGGAAGCTATTATGTAGAGCTCCTCAGAGGAAAAGGCAACTAGGTGGAAATCTGCAGGGTGAATAGGAGAATGTGACAAGTCCCAGACAGTAGCCAAACACAACAAGGCATGATGAGTTAGAGAAATATTGGCTGTTCAGTAGATTTCACCAAGAGTAGCAGGTGAGAAGTGGCAGAAAGTATACAGATAACTAGACAATGATCAAAGCCAGATTAAGAGGGCCTTGAAAAGTGAGCCAAGGGTTTGCAGTTCCTCCTGGAAGCAGGAAAGATCTATTAACGTTCTTAAATTAGGAAGCAGTAGTATCAGTTTTACACTTTAGAACCGCAGATGAGTCTGAATGTAGATAATGAAAAGGGATCACAGAGTTGAAGACTAAGACAGACAAGTTTAGATGCTGCTGCAAATTCGCCTTAACATCCAGGACAGGCGAGAGTGGTCTAATCGAGGGAGGAAATGACAAACTCAGAGAAGCAAGTGTGTTGATTTCAAGCATGGCTAAGGCTTACAGATTGATTGTAGTCAAGTGATAGAGCAGGAAAGAGATTCTTGTTTAGGCATTAGAGCGAATAAAATGTTTCTGGCTTGCTGCAGAATTGTGTGGTCTGGATGAGACTAGCCCATGCCAGGTGTCATCATGGCTAGGCAATATGTGCTTTCAACTCTATCACTGTATGAGTACAGGGAAGAGTCTCACAGAAGTCCCATGGTGTTGGGAGTCTCTGTTCTAGTGATAACTCCAGACATGCTGCACACTACAAGTTTTAGGGGAGGTCATCAGAAGTCTTTGTACATTCACAAAGTCGCACAAGCCCACATCTGCAGCTTTTCTTTTGTTTTCATATTTGTTTAAGAAATCAGATGTACTTGCTTCGGCAGACTGCTTCCCTGAAGTCTCTCAAGAAACTGCTCTTAGAATGCTTTTCCACCAAAAAAAAGTTACCACTGTGATTTCAGGAGTTATCACCACACTCAGATTTTGTCCCTCCCTCTTCATTGTATGTTTCCTGTCCCAACTAAGAGTCACATGTGGAAATCCTATTCCCCAAAGTCCTGGGGGGAAAAAGTTGAGGATGTGGTTGGACAACAAGAAGAGCTGTCAGAAATGAGAGCAGTGCTCTTGTAAAAGAGGTTCAAGGGAGATTGTGTACCTCGTGCACATATTTTGTATCTGTTAGTACTAGCATATGGTTTGAAAATATCTTCCAAGGGGCACTGTGTTGAACCACAACTTTTATCAGTAAATGTTGTGGTTTGAAAGAAAGTGGCCACCAAAGGGAGTGGCACTATTAGGAGGTGTGGCCTTTTTGGCATAGATGTGGTCATGCTGCAGGAAGTGTGTCATTGTGGGGGCAAACTTTGAAGTCTCATATATGCTCAAGATACTGCCCAGGATTTTAGAATACTTCCTGTTGCCTGCAACATGTAGGACTCTCAGATACCTCTCCAGCACTATATCTGCCCTGCATGCACACCACCTTGTCCCACCATGATGATAACGGACTGAACTTCTGAATTGTAAGTGAGTCACCCCAATTAAATGTTTTCCTTTATTAGAGTTGCCATGGTCATAACGTTTCTTTACAGCATTAGAAGCCCTAACTAAGACAGTAAATATTAAGAGAGAAGATTATTCTTAATCTAACTATGATACTGAGAAGTGAAGTTTTTGAATAATTAAAATTAGACAAAGTTATCAAAGCAGAACATTTCAGGATTAAGTAAAATGCTAGTGAATTTCTAAGAAGAGAGAGATCAGAGGAGACTCACTTTCAGACATGTGTACTCTATCTGTTGCCTAGTATGCATAGTGGAAATGATCAATTAACTACAAAGTTAATTTTAAGTACTATTTTGGGGTTTCCTTTCATAGGCCTCTGGCAGTACAACACAGCAGAAGTTAATGATTAGGGAAACTTTTCTCATAGTAAGAGAATGCAAAAGAGCAAGAAACTATGATCCCACTATCATCACAACTCAAGGGCATGTCCTCATTCCCCCAAAGACTTTCCATGAGGGCACAGGCACCAAGATTTTAATGCATAAGTCTTTGGAGAACTTTGTATAACATCATGTGATATAGGACTTTCTGAGCCAACAAGAAGATCATAGCAAATGAATCTTCTTGAATGTGTCCCAGAGCTGTGAGCTTAAGTACATCTCTTTTCTCTGTAGTTCCCCTCACTTCTTCCTCTATTGTTTTCTACAAACCATGTCATTTCCTTTGAACAGGGAAGTGAGAACGTGCTGATAGGCCACACTTGAATTCCGTGCTGATGGCCTCTACATTGCTTACCTGCCCACGCCTTCTTTGATGCAGTGCTGTCAGTAAATGTGTCTGCAGTTTCCAAGGTAAAATATCTTTTTTGTCTGTGACGCAGTATTTTCTTTTAAAACAGAGATTCAGCAAACCTGGCTGCTATGTCACCAAAATATATTCCCCAAACATCCATTTTTCACCACTTTGTCCCACACCATGTTAGTTCAGTTACCATCATTCAGTCATTCACTGTGAAGTTAACTGCTGTTCTAGCCCCTGCAGCTCATGAGCAATTATATAGATTTGTGTGCATAGCAGAAACCACCTTTTAAATAAACACTATAGGTTGTGAGCTTCCTCTTCAAGCTCCTCCATGCCATCCTTTATCTACCTGCAGCAGGACTGTTTGCACTTTATTTTCATGCTGGGGATAGAACACATAGCCTAGAATGCCCTATAACATCTGACCATCAGTGTACAATGTTCTGACCCTGGACTTCACTTTTTAAACATTGGCCGTTTATTGCCCTCTTTCTTAAATTCTACTTTCTACTTTACTCCTGTCTCAATTCTCTGTCTCAGGATTTTAAAATTATTAATTGCCACAGCATATTGAAGATTTTTATTAAATCTCTTTAAATCACTCAAAGATAAACATATACACACACAGCAGAGGGTGGGCTGGCTAAACAAGTCCTAAATATGCAAAGCAAAACCATTAAGAAGGAAAGATCATGAGTCTATAAGTCCAGAGGTATGGGGCTGTCATCTTTAGCAGGACTTCTCTTATCTCTCAGGGAAGCTATATTCCTGACTTAGATTCTCTGGGGTCAATTAGGTCCCTCCTAAGTATACATTCCAGCTACTTGAAGTAAACTGGTTAGGCAATTTTATTTTACCTGCACAATTTCTTCAAATAATGTCCCACATCACTGTTTGATTAAATAACTGGAAATTGCATCCCAGGTAAAATGACATGCCAAACATCATCACTGTCACCTATTTAGAAATGCTTTCCATTTTCATCAGAGCCCATGTTAAGACTCTTTCAGTCACCCTACACTTAATTTCTAGAACCTTCATTGCTTTGTTTATAGCATATGTCACAAGCCAAAATATGAACTAATTTTAAGATTTCTTCAATAAACCCCCCATGAAGGACTTTTTCCTCATTTATGAATATAGTCATTCAAGATCCATAGAAAAAGGATCAAAATATGAATGAACTAATGAGATGCTTTCCACAGTGTACTATGTGGAGGTCTTCAGGTTGGAATACAATTGCCTTTTCCAAACTCTGCTATCAGTGATTGACAGAGTATGGACAGAACTTTTACTAAGGACTTGGTAAGAGAGAATTAGAGAGTGTCATTTACCCAAGCCAAAGTGTAAATAAAGGACTGGTCAGCATCTACAGATTTTACCACACAGCAACCACCAGACTAACCTGAGCTACATAGGAAGACCCTCCATGCAAAGACAAGTGGAGGATTCCATGACATGGCATCAAGCCCTAGTGCTGCACGTAAATAAATGAGGAGATAACTTACAATCAAACAGTCAGTCAGGTAGGAAAGGGCACACCTATATTCCTGGAGACTCAAGAGACCAGGGTAGAGTGGTTCCCATTCCTATATTGCCTTGGCAACTTAAAGAGATCCCGTCTCAAACTTGAAAGTATTATGTTTGAGAATATAGTCAAATGATAGACTGTCTGCCTAACATGTCCAAAGTTTCCATCCTTGGTGTGGGGAATAAAATATGAATAATCATTTTATCAATACATTTGTATGCTTCCCAGTGCCCTGTTACAGCAAATAGCCAAGTGTTCTGAAAAGGGTGGATTGAGTAGAACCTTGCCTAGGCTTAGTCCTTTGTAACACATATCAACATTCTCTCAGGTAGCAAGCATGAAGTAGGAGGCATGGAGGACACAAAAACATGGATTCTGCTGTTTATTTATTATGTATCAGAATATTTCCCTTACACTTTTTCTAATGTAATTAAGCAAACTACCTTTCTCCGTCTTAGAATTGCTATTAACTTTAGCTAACAAATAAACAAGGCAACAAACCCATTTTCAATATTTGTCTTTCCATATGAACTCTATACAAACTATTGCTCTTGTGGGAAAGTAAAGTGTAGAAAATGCAAACCCAGAGTAAAGAATATGCACAAATTCTTAGTCCCTTGGAAGGAGAAGGAGAACAGCGCCAAACATACTAAAATTCGATACGTGTCCATTGAGTGTCTAGGTGAAAAGTGTGTGATTATTTGTAAATAAAAGAACACAATGTGAATTTTTGAAAAGGTATAATATCTCTCTCTCTCTCTCTCTCTCTCTCTCTCTCTCTCTCTCTCTCTCTCTCTCTCTTTTTCTCTCTCTCTCTCTCTCTCTCTCCCTCCCTCCCTCTCTGCTCTCTCTCACTAAATACTAATATTCTTTTTAGGAAATGAAGTTGCAGGATATAAACTACTGCTTACAGCCTAAGCATTAATATACCTTCCTCTCTCTCTCATCAGGGGGATCCAGAAGACTGAGGGATTTTTTCTCCAAGAAAAAATATTAGGCAATAAATGGGCTCTTTAATTATATTCAATGTGAAAAATGGATGATATAAAGAAAAATTTATGTGAGACTATTAGTATACAGATATTATAGGTAAGTCAGATATTGAGGAGCCAGAATGAGTGATTGTCATGGTGTAGCATTTTTCAATGGGATCCTAAGAGCATCAAGGTTCAGCCCAAAGGTTGCATTAGTGGCTGCTCAAAGCCACCTGATTACTATAGAAGGATGGATCAAAAAGTGTTGCATTTATTGCAATGTTTTGAAACACAGAGATTTTTCTCATGGATCAAGTTTCTAAGAGTTAATTTAAATGTGATAATAACTTTTAAGAATAATTATTAATTTAAACTATATTGACTGGGTGTGGTAATTTGAATGAAAATGGTACCCATAGACCCATAGGGTGTAGTTATTAGGAGGTGTGGCCTTGTTGGAGAAAGTGAGTCACTAGGGACAGACTTGAGGTTTCAGAAGCTCAAGCCTTGCTCAATGTAGCTCTGTCTTCCTGCTGCCTTCGTATCTGGATGTAGAACACTCATTTACCTCCCCAGCACAATGCCTGCCTGTGTGCTGCCATGCTTCTATCCATGACAATAATGCACTTAATCTCAGAACTGTAAGCCAGACCCAATTAAATGTTTTCTTTTATAAGAGCTGTCAGGGTCATGGTGTCTCTTCACAATAACAAGACCCTCAATTAAGACCCTGGAATTATGACTCCTGGAATGTTGTGATATGAATGGACTTTGGGCCCAAAGCAGGTACAATTGGACAATTTTGCCATGTGATCCACAATGCCTGGAACAAAGAAAAAAATATTATTGATGCTGTCCTTGCTTCATGTTGTGGATTGGAAAACTGAGTAAGAAAATATTTAATACAAGGATCCTCCCCAAGAGTCACTCACTGGTCATTTGCTAAAGGGACACTTGCATTTTGTTAAGGCAGATATGCAGTGTTAAGCCTCTTTTCACATTGTGAGATACCCCAGCATGAATTCTGGGTATTGAGTGAAATAACTCTGCAAACATCAATTTAAATTGTGTATCCATGTGCTATGCAGGTTTCTCCTATCTTCATTCAGATATTCAGTACTTCACCATACTAATGATTTTCATGTAAGAAATGCTTCATCTATGAAATAGCAGATATGTTACTTTCATTGTATGAAGGAAGAAGCAGCATATGAAAAACTAGATTTTAAAATGCCTCAAGTAGAAGCGACCCAATGAAAATCTGAGTTCTCTCTGATTTGGAGGTGGGCTTTTCAATGATGCAGCTGACCTTAACCCATCCCTGCTCCTGTAAGCAACCCCTTGTTCACACTTCTGTAAGTGCTCCTCAAAAAAAAAAAAAAATCACCGATTCACTAGGCTAGACTTGGATGAAATCGTGTCTTTAATCTGTTGTCCGATGTTTGTTTCTTCAAGTCTCTCCAGAAAAGGTCATGCAATATTCTAGTATAGATAGGAATTATTAAAGTTATATGTTTTTAATATGAAAGTAGGAAGAAGGAAATGAAAAAGAATATGGCAAGGGAAAAGAAAAAATGACGCACAAAAATATTTAAAAACCATTACCTTTTTCCAACTGAAACATTTACTTCTACAGGTAATCAACCTCACCCGTGTTTCACTGTCTAAATAGAATTGATTGCATGGGAATGCCAGCTCTCACAGACACAAAGTTTCCATTGGTCCATTAAGGAGGTATTGCTTCTATGGCTGTTAACTATGTTCTGCACATACCACACACCTCATACTCTTAGCTCGAAAGATCTGAACAACTTTCACAATAATGTCACATTCTTATTCTATATGAGAGATAGTGTCATCACAGTATTGCCCTCATTCTGGAAAACCAAATATTTTATATGCTTCTCAGGGATATGAAGTGTAATTAGTGGTGGTGTTTGAACAGTGATATGCAAGTGAAGACGTAAAACAAGTAATAGAAGGATGCTACAAAAAGACAAGGCAGAAACTTTTCTTATGTCAGAGACATTTTTTCCTCATTATTCACAATTCTCCACTTCTCATTTCTCTCACCTTCATTACGTTTTTCTTTTGAAGCTGTCCTTAGTACCTTTTTAAATCTACAAACACGTTAATGCAGAATAGAGGACAGTGATGAAGTCTCATGGGAAGAGGAATACAATGCAAATTTCAGGGCAAAAATTTCAGATAAGATATTGGGCATGAATTCTGGCATGTCTTAGAAGCAAGCAGAAGGAGGTATTTGATGTCCAAAGACTCAGGTTGCAGCAGGTGTTATATGAAAGAGAGTGCAGTAGGCATTTCTGAAGAGTAGAAATATTTCAGGAGATGGAAATGCGCTTAAAACAAATTTTGAGAACCTGTCTATGTGAGTCATCCACACACTGATTTATAGGAAAGCATTTAAGAATCTCCATCATTTTATGCATTATCTGAGTTCAGGCTATTCTTTCATCTTAGTTACTATAAAGTTTGGATCACGAGTTGAAGAGCTCTGTGTAACTTATGCACAGCTAATTTCTCTGGTATTTACATCTTATTTTGATTTTTTAACTCTATGAGTTTGTTTAAAACAAAGAAGATTAAGAATTCAAACTTTAAAATAAAATACCAACATCTTTTTACTAAGAGAAGCAGGGACACCTATCTGAGACATATTTGAGCTTTTATTTATGTAACCTCATGAAAGAGCTGAATTTCATTCCAGATCCCAATGCTTAGCACATATTGAAAGCAGAGGACTGTCACTAGAAATGGAATGCATTCATTCATTCAAAAACAGCACACTTAAAACTACAGGAAAATTAAGGGCTTTCTGTTATTGTATGTTAAATAGCAAAATTGAATGAAAACTGAAGCAAATTAGTACATATTGGATAAAATTCAAGTTGATAGCACACAGGTGTTTTATACAATACATTCATACACACTTATATTCACCGTGACTTATGATATAGCATCTGATATAACAAAATAAAATTGAAAATTACATGAACACAGCCACATTGTATATTTCTTTTCTTTCCTTGAAGCGTTTATGTACAAATTTGAGCTAACACAGGGAAGTGCTGTGCCACTGACCTGCACCTCTGCATTTCTCTCATTCTCCCCCATATCTCTCTCTCTCTCTCTCTCTCTCTCTCTCTCTCTCTCTCTCTCTCTCTCTCTCTCTCTCTCTCTCTCTCTGTGTGTGTGTGTGTGTGTGTGTGTGTGTGTGTGTGTGTGTGTGTGTATGTGTGTGGGTATGTGTATGGTTAATTGTTTGAGTATGTTTGGTCTTTGAGTATCAATTTATTCATTCTCATAAATTTTTCTCATTCATTTTTTACAAAAGATAGATTGACCAGGTCACAGTGATAATAATGAAGATATGGCTGAGTGACAATGAACTTTGTGCAACCAGATTCACCCTTTCAAAGTGTTTTAGAAGTTGGAATAAAGTTTGTCGAATGGAAGGTAATACAGTACCAAGGTCCTTCACTTCCTTGCAAATCAACAAGGTGGATTTTAACTGAAAAATAACCAAAATGTATTTATCGGTGACTATATGTAATGATCATTTATTTCTTTGTGATACTCAGGTTATTATGGTGATATTTTATTTGTGCTGGAATGTAATTTTATTTGTATGTTGATAAATAAACTTCCCTGGGGATCAGAGCTAAAAGCAAGCCATTTAACAGAAGTCAGGTGGTGGCAGCACATGCCCTTAATCTGATCACATGGCAGGCAGAGTCTCTGTGTGGTCAAGGACTCAGCCAAGCGGTGACCTGAACCTTTAATCCCAGTACCAACCATAAAGGCCCGGAGGTCTGTATAGACAGGCAGTGACAAGGAAGCCATGTGGTTGGGTTTACAGCCAATGAGAAGGCAGAACAGAAAGACAATAAAAAGACAAGTTAGACATTAGCAGCTCTCTCAGGGGAAGGATGGCAGAGAGTGGTAAGCTAAAGGCTATTCGCTAGTGCTCTGATCTCTTGGACTTTTAACTCTGTATTTGGCTCTGTGTTTCTTATTTGATAAGACCATTTAGAATGATGACTAGCAACCAATAACTAGTGGGAAGCTTTCAAAGAATGTTTGTTAAAAATTTTAGATGGCGTAGCTTTGAAACATAGAGATAATGGCATTCAATTTTCATGTCTAACATTCATAAAGTCCTTTGCATAGTAAGCAATTATAAAAATGTGTTTATATGCCCTGGGATAATTTGGATTGAACTTATTTTCTATGCAAAGAATTTCACATTCAGAATAAGCGATAAGGCTTTGTCAACTGCTGCATTTGAGTATAGTTCTTACTGTGTGTTTCCTTTGTAAGCTCAAGGACAGAGACAAAAATCTAAACTGATTAGGACCAGCTTGTTGTTTTCTACCATGTTTCCTTCTGTGTGATCTGTGTATGCCATTTATTCATTTACTTGACATGCATTTTCAAAGCCCAGCGATCTATAATGTTTCTTGTACTGAATAAAATAATTAAAAGAAAAATCCATTTTCTCATAGTAAATACACACAACATAATACAGAATGCCTTGTGAAAAGTATTTAAGTCAATGAAGATGGAAGGAACGCTTTCTATTTTTGGTTGTGAACTTAGCCTTTAAGCACTGAGCCATCTTTCTAGCCCTATGGAACAATTTTAAAGAAGCAGAAATGGAATTTGAAATTCAGTCTAACACCTTGGCAGAGATATTCCATAGATGGCAGGAAAAGAGCATTGCCATAGATAAAAGAAACAGAGGAATTTATGGAAGCATCAGAATAGCATGGGATTCTTGCGGACATAGGTTACATCTGACTCATTACTGTACAGTCAAGTAAGCAGCTATGACTTACACTTTCTAGTTTATGGTGGCTTTAAATATCCTTTAAAATAAAGTATTGAGTCAACCTAGTTCTGGTACTGGAAGTCTTATTTGGTGACAAGAAATGGCCAGTTGGAACTCTGAATCTCCCATTATTAGAAGCCCATTAGGATTGCCTTCACATATTTTAGGATGTTTCCACTGTACACAGTTTCCATATCATCCATCAAATTCCCCTCAATTCCAGCTGTTGTCTCTCCCCACATAACCTCCCTCACCCTTATCTCCCCTCCTCCTCTGCACCTGATCCTGCTGCTCTCATCCCCACCTGCCCTTAGTCCACCTCTAAGAATCATTCTAATTCCCTTCTTAGGGAGATCCATGTGACATCCCTTGTAATTTCCTCTGTACCTAACTTTTCTGGGTCTATGAACTGCAGGTGGTTATCATTTATTTAATGGCCGATATTCATATATAAGTAAATACATACCATATTTATTTTTCTAGGTTACCTCACTCAGAGTTTTTTTCTAGTTCTATCTATTTGCCTGCAAATTTCATGATGTCATTGTTTTTAACAGTTGAACAATACTCCATTGTGTAAATGTACCACATTTTCTTTATCCATTTTTCTGTTGAGGCACATCTTTGTTTGTTTGTTTGTTTGTTTGTTTGGCTTTCAAGTTTCTGGCTATTATGAACAGGGCAGCAAAGAACTTGATTGTGCAGGTGTCCTTGTGGTAGCATGAAATATCCTTTGGCTATATGCCCAAGACTGGCATAGCTGGATCTTGAGGTAGATCAATTCTCAACTGTCTGAGGAACCACCATATTGCATTCACATTAGCAAAGGGAGTCCTAGGGAAATCCCCAAACAATACTGGCTATTGTTAGAAAAATGGGTTGTTCTCTGCAAACTGACAGCAGGGCCCCATTGCTAAGAACAACACCCATACATTGAACATGGGGAAGTCAAGCTGGAATCTACATGGAATCTTCCACTCATGTTCTAATATCTTTGGTGAGAGGAGGTACTCTGCAGGCTACCAAAAGAGAAACATAAGGACCAACTCAGCCTGCAAGATATACTAGGCTAATGGTGGCACAGAACTTGTGGAAATAGCCAGCTAATGTTTGACTTGACTTAAGACTCACTCCAAGAGATGGAACCCATAGAGAACATTGCTTGGGTGATCAAGAACTAGAGTCTGGATAGCCCGGAGCCCTAGGGTAAAACTGAACACAACTGGTCTAAAATAAAAGTATCAATAAATGACTTCTACTGATGTTCTGCTATACTCATATATTAGTGCCTTGTTACATCATCTGAGAGACTTCCTCTTCAGCAGATGGAAACAAATACAAAATTACAGAGACCTAGATCCAGACATTATGGAGAGAGAGAGAGAGAGAGAGAGAGAAAGAGAGAGAGAGAGAGAGAGAGAGAGAGAGAGAGAGAGAGAGAGAGAGAGAGAGAGAGAGAGAGAGACCTTGGAACATTCATCTCTAAATAAGATGTCTCAACCCCTCCATCATCATAATAATTCCCTCAGAGTTCAGGGAACCTCTTGGAAGAGGAGGTGGAAAGAGTGTAAGAGCCAGAGAAGATGGAGGGAACCAGGATAGTAAGGCTCTCTGAATCAACTGAGCAAGGCTCATACGAACTCTCATAGACTGAAGCAGCAAGCATGAGGCCTACACAGGTCTGCACCAGCTCCTTTGCATATATCTTACAGTTTTTAGCTTAATATTTTAATGGGAAGCCTGAGTGTGTAATTTTTGTGCCTGCACTTGACTTGGGGTTCTTTTCGTTCTGTTGTTTTGCCTTGTCCAGCCCTGAAATGATGATTGTTGTGTATCTTATTACATCTTATTTTGTAAAAACAATATTGAGTTAATTGTAATATTCCAAAAACCAGTAATAGTTGCATACAGAGAAAATAATGGAATGGAATAATTAAAACCACACAAAAGGACCTTTAGCAGTTTTATACAGCATCTATAGACAGTTGTGTATGAGATGTTAAGCTGAGGAAGGTAGAGAACAAAAATGAGAGGACTGCGAAAGAACTTTGAGAATCCATAGTTAACAATAACACAGATGGGTTTTTTATGAGTAGTATGCACAAACATGGTTGCCATGTTGCAGAATTTTACAGCAACAAAAGAGTTAAAGCAAACATTGGCCAAGGGGAAACCATTTGTACGGTCTAAAACGTCAATATGCCATTCATTATATTTGCTGTACTTCCTAGCAGAGCAAAGAACACTCTTCTTGCATTTCCCTCTTAAGGTCTAGCATGATATTTGCAATTTAGAGCATCAGACTTTGCTTAAAGGCCCAGGAGTTGGTCCTGTCTCTGAGTGTGAGATCAGGCCATCCGAATGTAGAATCTCATGGGAGTCTTTAGGGTCACTTGCTTTCTATGCCTTCACGCTGCTGATCCAGCACTTAGACGTTTCATTTCCATTGTGAAACCAATAAATCAGCATATGTTGCCGGAGGAGTTTTAACCTCGTAAGATGCAATCAAATTGTTCCGTCAAAGTGACTCCTGAAAATTGATCTGCACATAGCCTGCGAGAGGAAAAGGACTTCGATGAATCTAAGGAAAATGGATCACTGATTTATAGAATAATGCTAAGTGGATCTTGCAGAACTGAGCAATGCTGTTGTACTTGGATCTAAACATGCTAATAATAAACAGAGCAGGGAGAACTCTTACCATTGGTACAACTGTGTAAAGAAGAGATTATTTTCATTTTCTTCTACCTGATTTTATTTTTTTAATCAGGGAGGAGTCTGTAAATAATATGGACAGAAGAGAGATTATCAAAAGAAAACAATCAAATTTTTATGTTAATATCCATATGGGGAATGCTCATTGATCAGTAAGTCAAGGAATGGTTAAAGTTTGTGTTATACAGTATCAAATAAATGACAGTGAAATTGTCATGGACAGGTCAAGACAAAGGACTGAAGGTCTAGAGACTTCCAAATGAAGGAATATAAATATGTAGGTGAATTAGTGATATATAAGGACCAACTGTAACAGATTGCTGTGGAGACTCTCTTGTGCTCAGCCTAGCATAGGACTGTTGCTAGAGATTAACTTCTGCCTCTCATGCTAGAAAAGGAGATGGAGACTCCCTAAGCAAAGGGCAAAGGTTGGAGAACCTTGCATCTGCTTCTTCTCAATAGCCTTTGGCTCACAATAATCTGTATGTTTTAGAAGCAATTATCTTGTTGCCTCTTGTTCCTTCAGCATTGGGATCATCATGCTTGCTGACATACTGTTTCAAAGTTACCTTCATGACAGCAAAAAATGTTTACTGTCTCTGATCAGTGTGAAAAGAGGTACAAAATGTACCTACAATTCCCAGAATACTTCCCTTTGTGCTTTACATAGCACACTATTGTTTCTTTCTCTGGCTTTTTAAACAATGTGCCTTTGTCCTGATTTTTCTGACTTACACTAATTATCCATAAAAATTCACACCATAATTGAGTCTTTGAATAACACTACATGTGTTTTAGCATATTATTTTCATCTTTCAAAGTTTATTTTAAAATGAGCAATAAAATTTGCCAATGTACAATTTCTCAACCTACTTTACTTCAATTCTGTCTTATTCTTTGTATAGAAGCCCCACAAGAGGCTTCATGTTTTCATTTCCAGAGGAGGGAGAGGGGGTTATAAGAGGGAGAGAGAGAGAAAGAGAAAGAGAGAGAGAGAGAGAGAGAGAGAGAGAGAGAGAGAGAGAGAGAGAGAGAGAGCATGACATGAAGGTGGGTAGGTAGGTAGGAAGAGGAAGAGGATTTGGAAGTAGCTGGAAGATGGGGAAGAATATGTTAAAAATATGAAATTCTTAAAAATTAATTTTAAAATAATATTTCATTTCCTTCTCTCTGCTTGAACATTAGGAGACCAAAGAGAAATAAGCACTTCTCTTGACATCTTGTTTCCCTCTTTGATGAAGCAGTATTTGCCTTATTAATTAATCAGACAGAGATTAACCAGGTAACCTCCCTGAAGTCTATGTTATTTAGGCAAAGTTATTATATACACAGAAGCAGCATGCCTTTGTCTCCGCACTATTTCCTCAGCCTTACATAACAAACTGTTTTTCAGCTTCATTGATTAGAATCAGGTGACTATGAAGTCAATGGAGTAATTGTGGATCTCACATCAAAGAAAAACCAGTGAATTGTAACTGCTGAAATCATCAAGTAATGTCTGAAGCTTATGAACATGAGGAATCAATCAGAGATTGAGAATTCTAAGAATAGTATTGTCCCCTTTCTTACAGAATTTAGCACCAATTTCTCCCCTCTTCCTCTGCAGAACACCATATAAAATGTAATCTGAGCATGTTTTGCTAAACTAACCATCCAGTTGCTACCCATTTCTACGCCTCTATAGAATTGAATCCAACTTCCCCATTGTAAGTGGGATCATCAGCAACAATCCTCGCTTTCAGAGTTTTGTGTTGTTATGAATAGAAAATAATAATTGCTTCTTTCTGTTGTTATCACCAGCTCATGTAGTGTTCAAATATAATGATTGCTAAAAAAAATAAATGGGTAAAGGGAATTGAAAAATGAAACCAGTCATTAAAAAAGGGTGGTGAGCAAGTCTATCAAGACAGCTGCAATACATTAAATCAGAGTTTAATTGTTTCAAAGTTTTTCTCAAAATTCTTAAGAGGGAATTGTTGGCATTTTGGAAAGGAAAGGGCAAGCTGTGCTAGGCATTTTCAATTATTCCAAACTTCCCTACATTCATTTTTGCTCCACATGATTACTGGTGCTCACAGGGAAAGAGTGGAGATGGCCCAGTCCTTGGTTGCAAAACTGTCAAAATACTTTGTGCCTTTGATCTTTATATGTAACTGTGGAATGGACTTTTGTAGGGAGGAGATAAGAGAATGTCTTCTATCACTTTGCCCATTTTTTTTTGTTCTTACCATACGTGTGTCTATAGAGTATGCCTATGATTGTTACAATTAAGAAAATGTTGGGAATACTGGAGATTGAATTCAGGGCCCCAACTCAAGACTAGCAGCTGTTATACCCTGATTTATATCTTCAGTGGAGCTTTTATTTGAGATAGGAGTCTCACTAAGTTACCCACTATGTGCTTGAGTTCACCCTATAGTCCAAGTAGACCCTAAACCTGCCTAAATATCTCAAGTAGCTAGGATTACAAGACTGTACACCAAGCCCAAGTCCTAATGCCACAGTAACTACAAGTTGGGGTCTTTAGAAATAATGAGGCTATGAGGCTGTGAGATTAGTCCTATTATTAGAGCACTTGAGGAGGTGGCTCTATTATTTCTGTCCCTTTTGCTTTCTGAAGGCATTGTGTTCAGCCCTCCAAAAGGCTCAGCAATGAAGTGATCTCCTGGAAGCAGAGAGTAGCTCCATATGAAGCAGTGGCGATGCTGTTGCCTCGAACTTTCTATCTGCCAGAAATAAAATAATGAATACATAAATAACTTCATATATTTTATGAGTATCCAGTATGTGATATTTTGTTATGGTGTCAAGAATGCATTATGACACCCATACCAAATGAGACATTTGGCTTTTAAACACCATATACTATTTTGATTCAACATTATACAGAAAGTTATGTAGCTTAATCAAATTGTCTCTCCATATACTAGTATTTCCAATCAGTTCTTTTATTGTTGTACAGACCAATCAAAAAATAGAAGTCATAAAATTCTTTAACACAAACCAGCCAGAACTTTTCAAAGCCCCTTCTTGTGACTTCTGGAGCAGTAGGCTGAAAATCATTTAGATACATGAAGGTCTGTGGGTCCCTGAGCAAATTTAGGGTTACAGTTATGTTTGTGAATGAACACTTACATCATATGTAACCACTGATGATTTTAAACTACAGTTAATACTTCCATGCTAATTAGGACATGCATTCTCACATCTCATGAGAACACATGACATAATCACTATTCTTTTACATGTTATAAACAAAAATAATAAAAATATAAAGAAAGAGCTACAGGGCACTTAAATGGCCTAGCATTCCCAAGCAGTAAATCTGGAACCAGACCCGGTCTGCAAAGGTGTGACTACTGAGCTAAGAGCCCAGTCAGTGCACAATGTCTTTCATGTCACTGTAACAATGATGCCATCCAAATTGCTCCTGATGCAGTGTTCTAATCAGGTTCTGCTTGAACTAGAATGAACTATTCATTATATAATCTCTCTCTTACAAAGATTTTCAGAACAAATATTTTGGCATTTATATCAACTTCTGTGATTATTATAACCACTTCTGAAAAAAAGAATTTAACCTAATTCAGTTTGACTTAATAGGTAATTAAGATAATACTAAAACTACACACTTTATGGGAAGAATAAAGGAAAAATGTTCAACATATGTGCCATAGATCATTGTAGCAGAAGATTAAGTCATGACTTACAGGCTTGGGACATTTGGAGAACAGGGAAATACCTACAGAAGTTTCCTTAAGGACAGTGGGCTGAAGCACTATTCAGTCCCTGTGCAATCCACAAATTCCCATGGAAAGGCCATGAGTCACAGCAATCCAATGCCAGTAAAATAATAAGAAATAAAATGTCATATTGATAAAAGATGTTTTTATAGAATTCTACAAAAGCTAGAAAATATAACAAATGATAACAAGATTTGAAAAAGAAAGTCAGTTCTGCAGGGAAAAAGAAAAAGAGCTCTGACTAGATAAGAAGAATCATTACACAGAACCCTAAGTGATTGGTAAGCAGAGCTGTGTAACTCAAGAGAAGAGCAGAGGTATAAATACAATGTAAAGCTGAGAATGTAAGGGAGGATTTTGAATTAGAAATTGAAGACAAGCCAATCAACTGTCTCACCCATTTGGAGGGCCTGATCCAGTGGGGACCCCTCAGCCATTGGTTCATAGTTCATGTGTTTCCATTCATTTGACTATTTCTCCCTGTGCTTTATCCAACCTTGGTCTCAACAATTCTCGCTCATATAAACCCTCCTCATTCTCGCTAATTGGACTCCCAGAGATCCACCCAGGGCCTAGTCATGGATCTCTGCATCCAGATCCCTCAGTAGTTGGATGAGGTTTCTAGCACAACAATTAGGGTGTTTGGCCATCCCATCACCAGAGTAGGTCATATCGGGCTGTATCTCGACCATTGCCAGCAGTCTGTTGTGTGGGTATCTTTGTGGATTTCTGTGGGCCTCTCTAGCACTTTGCTTCTTCCTATTCTCATGTGGTCTTCATTTACCATGGTCTCCTATTCCTTATTCTCCCTCTCTGTTGTTGATCCAGCTGGGATCTCCCGCTCCCCCAAGCTCTCTTTCCCTCAACCCTCGCCTTTCATTACCCCCACTCATGTCCAGGCTGTTCATGTAGATCTCATTCCATTTCTCTGTCATTGGGCGATCCCTGTGTCTTTCTTGGGGTCCTGTTTTCCAGGTAGCCTCCCTGGTGATGTGAGTAGCAGACAAGTCATCCTTGTTTCATGTCTAGTATCCTGCTATGAGTGAGTACATACCATGTTTGTCTTTCTGAGTCTGGGTTACCTCACTCAGGATGATTTTTTCTAGATCCATCCATTTGTCTGCAAACCTCATGATGCCATTGTTTTTCTCTGCTGAGTAGTATTCCATTGTGTATATGTACCACATTTTGTTTATCCATTCTTCAGTTGAAGGGCATCTGGGTTGTTTCCATGTTCTGGCTATTACAAACAATGCTTGGCTTGATCTGTTTGGGAGGCATCCAGGCAGTGGGACCAGATCTTGTGCTCATTGCATGAGTTGGCTGTTTGAAACCTGGGGCCTATGCAGGATTGTTTGGCTCGGCCTGGGAGGAGGGGACTAGACCTACCTGGACTGAGTCTACCAGGTTGACCTCAGTCTGTGGGGAAGGCTTTGCCCTGGAGGAGATGGGAATGGGGGGGGGGTTGGGGGGAAGGTGAGGGGGACGGGAGGGGGGAGAACAAGGGAATCCGTGGCTGATATGTAGAACTGAATTGTATTGCAAAATAAATTAAAATAAATTAAAAAAAAGAGAAATTGAAGACAAGCTGGGAGTTCTTTCCGGGGCCTGAAATAAGTGGACCTACAGTATTGAAAACTCTGAAATTAAATACATTGAAAATTCAGAAGTCAAATAATGGAACATGGATTAAATTCAGTGAATAATAAATAGTGTTTAATAGTTCCATTGAGACATTTTACCTTAACACTGGGTTATTTTTAATTGTTTTAACTAAATTTAACTTCAGTCTGAATGAAAAATAACCATAAAATTATCAAATTTAAAGACTGAGATGAGTCTCATAATTGGTCTCCATATCAATGGGATGATCAAAGAGCTACTGAATGAGGTGTGTGAGGTGAACAGTAGCCACAGTGCATTTTGAGACGATGCAGTAAAGTATTTCACAATAGCAAAGAAATTGATCCAGTGAACTTTTCAGGTCTAGAGGTTTATACAGGAGAATAAATCCTGCACAGCATGCCCAAGAACAGAAATCCTAGAGAAATCCAACTACTTCCATGTTAAAGACGAATGGTTTTATGAGTCAACAAGGATATTTATAGTCAAATTGATATCAAAAGACAAGAAAGAAAATCAAGAGAATATGAATAGGCCAATGGCACAATATATTAGAGTGAGATATCATTAAGTATATTACATCTCTGCTCCATTCTGTTTTTACACTGTCTTGATGCTTGCATTCCAAGATCACTACAGTGTCAAAAAAAAAATGAAATGTTCAACATCTAGGGGTGAAGCCTTGTGAAATTCTCCCCATCTCTGAGGGCATATAGACTGGTGTATTCACCATGCAAGTCTTTCTTGGGCAATCATTTTGTTGTGATTTCATGAGTACAGCTCCCTGTCACATCTAGGAGGCACTCTCTCAGTGGGTCCGGGTCCTCTGGCTCTTACACTCTTTTCACCATCTCCTCCACCCTGGTCCCCGATCCTTAGATGTTATAGATGATTGAGACTTGGCACCCAATAGTCACTTACTCTCTGCATTTTGACAAGTTGTGGACCTTTGTAATAGCCGCCAACTCCTGTGAGTTAGAGGAGGAGACAGAAGAGTGGAAATGATATAAATACAGTGTACTCATGTATAAATTCTCAAAAAGTAAAAATATTTTTAAATGAGATGAAGCGATTTATTTTTATTTTTTTTTTAATTTATTTTAATTTATTTTGCAATACAATTCAGTTCTACATATCGGTCATGGATTCCCTTGTTCTCCCCCCTCCCGTCCCCCTCACCTTCCCCACAACGCCCCCCCCCCCATTCCCATCTCCTCCAGGGCAAAGCCTTCCCCACAGACTGAGGTCAACCTGGTAGACTCAGTCCAGGTAGGTCTAGTCCCCTCCTCCCAGGCCGAGCCAAACATTCCTGCATAGGCCCCAGGTTTCAAACAGCCAACTCATGCAATGAGCACAAGATCTGGTCCCACTGCCTGGATGCCTCCCAAACAGATCAAGCCAATCAACTGTCTCACCCATTCGGAGGGCCTGATCCAGTGTGGACCCCTCAGCCACTGGTTCATAGTTCATGTGTTTCCATTCATTTGGCTATTTCTCCCTGTGCTTTATCCAACCTTGGTCTCAACAATTCTCGCTCATATAAACCCTCCTCATTCTCGTTAATTGGACTCCTAGAGATCCACCCAGGGCCTAGTCATGGATCTCTGCATCCAGATCCCTCAGTAGTTGGATGAGGTTTCTAGCACAACAATTAGGGTGTTTGGCCATCCCATCACCAGAGTAGGTCAGTTCGGGCTGTCTCTCGACCATTGCCGGCAGTCTGTTGTGTGGGTATCTTTGTGGATTTCTGTGGGCCTCTCTAGCACTTTGCTTCTTCCTGTTCTCATGTGGTCTTCATTTACCATGGTCTCCTATTCCTTGTTCTCCCTCTCTGTTGTTGATCCAGCTGGGATCTCCCGCTCCCCCAAGCTCTCTTTCCCTCGACCCTCGCCTTTCATTACCCCCACTCATGTCCAGGCTGTTCATGTAGATCTCGTTCCATTTCTCTGTCATTGGGCGATCCCTGTGTCTTTCTTGGGGTCCTGTTTTCCGGGTAGCCTCCCTGGTGATGTGAGTAGCAGACAATTCATCCTTGTTTCATGTCTAGTATCTTGCTATGAGTGAGTACATACCATGTTTGTCTTTCTGAGTCTGGGTTACCTCACTCAGGATGATTTTTTCTAGATCCATCCATTTGTCTGCAAACCTCATGATGCCATTGTTTTTTTCTGCTGAGTAGTATTCCATTGTGTATATGTACCACATTTTGTTTATCCATTCTTCAGTTGAAGGGCATCTGGGTTGTTTCCATGTTCTGGCTATTACAAACAATGCTGATATGAACATAGCTGAACAAGTGCTCTTATGGTGTGGTTGAGCATTTCTTGGGTATATGCCCAAGAGTGGTATAGCTGGATCTTGGGGGAGATTGATTCCCAATTTTCTAAGAAAGCGCCATATTGATTTCCAAAGTGGTTGTACAAGCTTGCATTCCCACCAGCAGTGGAGGAGAGTTCCCCTAGCTCCACATCCTCTCCAGCATAAGGTGTCTTCAGTGTTTTTGATCTTAGCCATTCTGACAGGCGTAAGGTGGTATCTCAGAGTTGTTTTGATTTGCATTTCCCTGATGATTAGGGATGATGAGCAATTCCTTAAATGTCTTTCGGCCATTTGAGTTTCCTCTGTTGAGAATTCTCTGTTTAGTTCTATAGCCCATTTCTTAATTGGACTGTTGGGCATTTTGATGTCTAATTTCTTGAGTTCCTTATATATTCTGGATATCAGTCCTCTGTCAGATGTGGGGTTGGTGAAGATCTTTTCCCATTCTGTAGGCTGTCGCTTTGCCTTGTTGACCGTATCCTTTGCTCTACAAAAGCTTCTCAGTTTCAAAAGGTCCCATTGATTGATTGTTTCTCTCAGAGTCTGTGCTACTGGTGTTCTATTTAGCAAGTAGTCTCCAATGCCAATGCGTTCAAGACTACTTCCTACTTTCTCTTCTAGCAGGTTCAGAGTAGCTGGATTTATGTTGAGGTCCTTGATCCACTTGGACTTAAGTTTTGTGCACGGTGATAGATATGGATCTATTTGCAGCCTTCTACATGTTGATATCCAGTTTTGCCAGCACCATTTGTTGAAGATGCTTTCTTTTTTCCATTGTGCACTTTTGGCTTCTTTGTCAAAAATTATATGTTCATATGTGTGCGGATTAATGTCAGGGTCTTCAATTCGATTCCATTGGTCCACATGTCGGTTTCTATGCCAGTACCAAGCTGTTTTTATTACTGTAGCTCTATAGTAGAGCTTGAAGTCAGGGATCGTGATGCCTCCAGAAGTTGTGTTATTGTACAGGATTCCTTTGGCTATCCTGGGTTTTTTGTTTTTCCATATGAATTTGAGTATTATTCTTTCCATGTCTGTGAAGAATTGTGTTGGTATTTTGATGGGGATTGCATTGAATCTGTAGATTGCTTTTGGTAAGATTGCCATTTTTACTATGTTAGTCCTGCCTATCCATGAGCATGGGAGATCTTTCCATTTTCTGACATCTTCTTCAATTTCTTTTTTCAGGGACTTAAAGTTCTTGTCATATAGGTCCTTCACTTGCTTGGTTAGTGTTACCCCAAGGTATTTTATGTCATTTGTGGCTATAGTAAAGGGTGATGTATCTCTGATTTCCTTCTCCACTTCTTTGTCCATTGTATATAGGAGGGCTACTGATTTTTTTGAGTTGATCTTGTATCCTGCTATGTTGCTGAAGGTGTTTATAAGCTGTATCAGTTCCTTGGTGGAATCTTTGGGGTCGCTCAAGTATACTATCATGTCATCTGCAAATAGGGAAAGCTTGACTTCTTCCTTTCCAATTTGTATCCCCTTAATCTCCTTATGTTGTCTTATTGCTCTGGCTAGAACTTCAAGTACTATATTGAATAAGTATGGGGAGAGTGGACAGCCTTGCCTCGTTCCTGATTTTAGTGGAATTGCTTTGAGTTTCTCTCCATTTAATTTGATGTTGGCTGTTGGCTTGCTGTAAATTGCCTTTATTATGTTTAGGTATGTTCCCTGTATTCCTGATCGCTCTAATACCTTTATCATGAAGGGGTGTTGGATTTTGTCAAATGCCTTTTCTGCATCCAGTGAGATGATCATATGGTTTTTTTCTTTGAGTTTGTTTATATGGTGTATTATATTGACGGACTTTCGTATGTTGAACCACCCTTGCATCCCTGGAATGAATCCTACTTGATCATGGTGGATAATTGTTTTGATGTGTTCTTGGAGTCTGTTTGCCAGTATTTTATTGAGTATTTTTGCATCAATGTTCATGAGGGAGATTGGTCTGTAGTTCTCTTTCTTTGTTGTATCCTTGTTTGGTTTAGGAATTAGGGTAATTGTAGCCTCGTAGAAGGAGTTTGGTAATGTTCCTTCTGTTTCCATTGTGTGGAACAATTTAGAGAGTATTGGTATTAACTCTTCTTTGAAGATCTGGTAGAATTCTGCGCTGAAACCATCTGGTCCTGGGCTTTTTTTGGTTGGGAGACTTTTAATGACTGTTTCTATTTCGTTAGGGGTTATTGGACTATTTAAATAGTTTATCTGGTCTTGATTTAACTTAGGTATGTGGTACCTATCCAGAAAGTTATCCATTTCTTTTAGGTTTTCCAGTTTTGTCGAATAGAGGTTTTTGAAGTATGACCTGATGATTCTCTGGATTTCCTCAATGTCTGTTGTTATGTCCCCCTTTTCATTTCTGATTTTGTTGATTTGGATGCTCTCTCTCTGTCTTTTGGTTAGTTTGGATAAGGGCTTGTCTATCTTGTTGATTTTCTCAAAGAACCAACTCTTTGTTTCATTAATTTTTTGTATTGTTCTCTTTGTTTCTATTTTATTGATTTCAGCTCTCACTTTGATAATTTCCTGGCGTCTATTTTTCCTGGGAGACTGTGCTTCTTCTTGTTCTAGAGCTTTCAGGTATGCTGTTAAGTCTCTAGTGTGAGATTTCTCCAACTTATTTATGCGGGCATTTAGTGCTATGAATTTCCCTCTTAGTACTGCTTTCATAGTGTCCCATAAATTTGGATATGTGGTGTCTTCATTTTCATTGATCTCTAGGAAGTCTTTAATTTCTTTCTTTATTTCTTCCTTAACCCATTGGTGATTCAGTTGGGTATTATTCAGTTTCCATGAGATTGCAGGTTTTCTGTAGTTTTTGTTGTTGTTGAAATCCAACTTTAGACCATGGTGGTCTGATAGAACACAGGAGGTTATTCCAATTGTTTTGTATCTGTTTAGATTTGTTTTGTGGCCAAGTATGTGGTCAATTTTAGAGAAGGTTCCATGGGGTGCTGAGAAGAAGGTATATTCTTTTTTGTTAGGATGGAATGTTCTGTAGATATCGATTAAGTCCATTTGAGTCATGACATCAGTTAAGTCCTTTATTTCTCTGTTAAGTTTCAATTTGGGAGATCTGTCCAGTGGTGAAAGTGGGGTGTTGAGGTCTCCCACTATTAATGTGTGGGGTTTTATATGTGATTTAAGCTTTAGTAATGTTTCTTTTACATATGTGGGTGCCCTTGTGTTTGGGGCATAAATATTCAGAATTGAGACTTCATCTTGGTGGATCTTTCCTGTGATGAGTATGTAATGCCCTTCTTGATCTCTTTTGATTGATTTTAGTTTGAAGTCTATTTTGCTGGATATCAGGATGGCTACACCCGCTTGTTTCTTAAGACCGTTTGATTGGAAAGTCTTTTCCCAGCCTTTTATTTTTAGGTAGTGTCTATCTTTGAATTTGAGATGTGTTTCTTGTATGCAGCAGAAAGATGGGTCCTGCTTTCGTATCCATTCTGTAAGCCTATGTCTTTTTATAGGTGAATTAAGTCCATTGATATTGAGGGAAATTAATGACCAGTGATTGTTCATTCCTGTTATTTTTTGGTGGTGATGTGTGGGTACTTCTATACGTCGGGGTTTACTGCTGTGGCTTTATCTGTTGCCTGTGTTTTCGAGGGTGTATCTGACTTCCTTAGGTTGGAATTTTCCTTCTAGTGCTTTCTGTAGGGCTGGGTTTGTGGATAAGTATTGTTTAAATCTGGCTTTGTCATGGAATGTCTTGTTCACTCCATCTATGGTGATTGAAAGTTTTGCTGGGTATATTAGTCTAGGCTGACATCCATGGTCTCTTAGTGTCTGCATTACATCTGTCCAGGTTCTTCTGGCTTTTAAAGTCTCCATTGAGAAATCGGGTGTTATTCTGATGGGTTTGCCTTTATATGTCACTTGGCCTTTTTCCTTTGCTGCTCTTAATATTCTTTCTTTATTCTGTACATTTAGTTGTTTAACTATTATGTGGCGAGGGGACTTTTTTTGGGGGTCTAGTCTGTTTGGTGTTCTATAAGCTTCTTGTATCTTCATAGGCATTTCCTTCTTTAAGTTGGGAAAGTTTTCTTCTATGATCTTGTTGAATATATTTTCTGTGCCCTTGAGTTGGTATTCTTCTCCTTCTTCGACTCCTATTATTCTTAGGTTTGGTCTTTTCATGGTGTCCCAAATTTCTTGGACATTTTGGTTCATGACTTTGTTGGCTTTAGTGTTTTCTTTGACTGATGAATGTATTTCTTCTACTGTATCTTCAACGCTAGAGATCCTCTCTTCCATCTCTTGCATTCTGTTGATTATACTTGCATCTGAAGTTCCCAATCATTTTCTCAGATTTTCTATTTCCAGCATTCCCTCTGTTTGTGTCTTCTTCATTTTTTCTATTTCCCTTTTCAGGTCTTGGACTGTTTCCTTCATTTGTTTCATTGATTTTTCTTGATTTTCTCTCAGTATTTTATTGTTTTCTTCCAGGACTTTATTGATTTCTTCTAATTTGTTTGCCCTTTCCTCTAGTTGTTTACAGCGTTCTTCACATTTTTTTGTCTTTTCCTCTACACAAGCCTCTAGCTTCTTCATGATGTCATTCATAAGGCTGTTTTCTTCTGCTTCTTCCAATTTCTGATGTTCAGGTCTAGGTGTTGGAGGAGGGCTAGGGCCCGGTGATGCTATATTGCTATTCATTTTGTTGTATATGTTTCTGCCTTGACGTCTGCCCATCTCCTTGTGCTTCGTTACTGGCCTTATCCGCACACTTGGTTCAGCCAGACCAGTGTTCCAAAAGGGAAGTCCGGAGCAAGATGGGAGCTGGGGGCCGGCCTCTAAGTCTCAGGAAGAGGCTTGGGGCTCAGGCAGATGGGCGTGGGGGCAGGGCGTGGAGACTGCAGGGTCTGCCAGGGGTCTTGGAGAAGGGGATCCTTCCTGGTGGGGCTAGCAGGGAACCTGCCGGGTGGCCAGAACCTGGGGCCAAGTTGGGTAGGTCTTCCCTGGAGTGGCTGGTGCCCAGGGATGGGGTCCAGGGCAAGGAAGGGCACTCACCAGTTTTCCAAAAGGGAAGTCCGGAGCAAGATGGGAGCTGGGGGCCAGCCTCTAAGTCTCAGGAAGAGGCTTGGGGCTCAGGGGGATGGGAGTGGGGGCAGGGCGTGTTGACTGCAGGGTCTGCCAGGGGTCTTGGAGAAGGGGATCCTTCCCGGTGGGGCTAGCAGGGAACCTGCCCGGTGGCCAGAACCTGGGGCCAAGTTGGGCAGGTCTTCCCTGGAGTGGCTGGTGCCCAGGGATGGGGTCTGGGGCGAGGAAGGGTACTCACCAGTTTTCCAAAAGGGAAGTCCGGAGCAAGATGGGAGCTGGGGGCCAGCCTCTAAGTCTCAGGAAGAGGCTTGGGGCTCAGGGGGATGGGAGTGGGGGCAGGGCGTGTTGACTGCAGGGTCTGCCAGGGGTCTTGGAGAAGGGGATCCTTCCCAGTGGGGCTAGCAGGGAACCTGCCCGGTGGCCAGAACCTGGGGCCAAGTTGGGCAGGTCTTCCCTGGAGTGGCTGGTGCCCAGGGATGGGGTCTGGGGCGAGGAAGGGTACTCACCAGTTTTCCAAAAGGGAAGTCCGGAGCAAGATGGGAGCTGGGGGCCGGCCTCTAAGTCTCAGGAAGAGGCTTGGGGCTCAGGCGGATGGGCGTGGGTACAGGGCGTGGAGACTGCAGGGCCTGCCAGGGGTCTTGGAGAAGGGGATCCTTCCCGGTGGGGCTAGCAGGGAACCTGCCTGGTGGCCAGAACCTGGGGCCAAGTTGGGCAGGTCTTCCCTGGAGTGGCTGGTGCCCAGGGATGGGGTCCGGGGCAAGGAAGGGCACTCACCAGTTTTCCAAAAAGGGAAGTCCGGAGCAAGATCGAAGCGATTTATTTTTATGTCAATCTATCTATCATCTCTCTCTCTCTCTCTCTCTCTCTCTCTCTCTATCTATCTATCTATCTATCTATCTATCTATCTATCTATCTATTTAATTTTAAAGCCCGAAGCAGGAAGGGTAGACACTATAACTGTCCATATGTCACTATCTAAAGCTCAATCTCCATGACATAAATCATCAAGGACATACTATCTTCCCATATGCACAGAAAAGTAGTATACTGATGTGACAATTGTCACTGTTTTTCCATCGTAAATTACTAGATTCTAAAATGTCAACTGATACTTGGAGCTTTTCTCTGTTTCTGATTACTTGTTAGCAAGGAAAGAAAACTTAGCTGTAGAATAATCTTGGAGACTCATCAGCAGTGTCTTCACTGTAGATCTCAAAGTTTCTGAGCACAGCCAGGTAGGTTCTGAGCAATGGATGATAAGTCAGTCTTTGGGAGAAGAGGTGGTCCACAAAACTTGATTTATTACTTGCCAGTTGTCAGAATCTATTAGTATATAGTATGTTTCTCTCAAATATACCACCCAGAAGTTCACTGTACCATTCCAGATGCATAATTTGGCCTCTAAAAATTATCAATAGGTTTGCCAATGAAGTTATCTGAGACTGTGGTAGAGGTTGTTCTATCACAAGAAATGATATGTTACTTAAAATTTTTCAGTATTTGTCTCCAATATGCACTCAATTCTGCTAATTGTGGCTTTCAATTTTAAGTTAGCTCTCCTACAGCTCACACCTTCATTATACAAAATAACAAATTTCTAAATTTAGATACTCAGGGTCAGTATCCTACTTGTTATCCAAAAAGCACATTGTAGTTCCCAGGTCTTTCATTGTTTAGGAAGGGAAAAAAAGCTAGTAAATAAATGTATGAACATAACTTTCTGTAATATTGAGAAGGGGGTGGGAAGGAGAAATGGAGAGGGACCTGGAAATACAGTCAGATAAGAGGACTGCAGTAATGAACACAATATGAGCACACACTCCTTTGTGGCCACTATTTCTGGTCATGGTCCAACCTCATCTGCCAAATAAGGGTTCTATAAGGAGAGAGAGAAACCGCTTGTTACACAATATATAGAAAACAAGAAGGAGAGTAGATATGACATCTAGACACAAGAGTGAAGAAAAAAGAACAATAAGGAGTAACAAAATGAATTCTAAACTCAGTCCTATATTTTCCAGTCTTAGGCATTTCTAAACATCTTTATTACTGAGATAAAAAAGGCTGATGTCATACTAGTTCAATCATATAAAAGATATATACATGATGAGTATGTACCTATTGAGAATAAAATATACATGATAATTATGTATATAAGTAAAATCAAAGATCAAATATTAATAACTATAACATTTTTAAAAAATCAAGATTTTAGGATAATGATGCACTGTGTAATTCTCATGTAATCATCTTATAACTGAGAATATGAACTCTAAATCAATCTTATGAATATACAGCTAAGAAAGATTACTACTAATTCAAATGATAATTTGATTTTATCTCACTGGAAAGCGGAGATGAAGCTAAGACATTAAGTTCAAGCAATTTCTTTGGAAATTGATCCCAGGAAGCTGATGTGGAAAGTCTGGAGAAAAAGACAGGAAAGGAAAAAGACAACAAATGAAAAATTACTATCCTCGTCAAATTAGACAGATTTTTGTTATGGCCAGATACCTGCTAAAAGCAACTTAAAGACGGAAAATTATTTTGCTCAAGATTACATAGGCTTCAGCCCATGGTCAACTGGCTCCATTGATTTCAATCTCTAGTGAGCAGAGTCAGACAAGAAAAAGTTGGGCAGCAAGATATGCCCATCACAGGCATGCTCCTAGAGATACACTTCCTCTTATTAAGCCACACTTTCCCCACTGCTCCAGCACCCACATTAAAACCTGGTGTGGCAGTGAGTACTTGCATCCTCGTCACTGGTAAAGCAGAAACAGGAAAACTTCTAGTCACCAGTGGCCAGACATCTTAGTCTCATCAGCAAGCCCCTGTTCTCAAGAGAGATTGTCTCAAAAATAAATAAATAAATAAATAAATAAATAAATAAACAAGCAGACAGATAAATAAATAAATATGATGGATAGCTTCTGAGGAACAATACCTGAAGTTGACCTCAACTGTTCAATTCTCGTGCACTCCAACACACTAACAGGCACATACATACACACACACACACACACACACACACACACACACGCACATACACACACACACACACACACAATTATTCTTTTGATAGCCTTAAAAATCTTCATAATCACCAAAGTCATGAAGCAGACATTGATATTTACTAATAAGTCATGACTAAACAATACCTCAAATAGCATATTCATGTACATATATACATATGTATATGCTTCTACTTAATATATTTTATATTTCTATAATATATTTATAATTTATAGTAATTATAATTTAAATATTTTTATAATATATTATAATTAATATATATTAATTAAACCACATGTCAACATGTCAGTGGTTAACCTTTTGCTGAAATGATGTTGGCTTCTCTAATACTTCAGTTACCATTCTTAACTGAATCATTTACCTATTGATTTGGGGCAGTAATACTACTTCCAATCAGAAAAATGCCTAAGTGTACCTCCTAGAAAATTTTAACCAGAAATAAATTAAGCTAAGCAATTTTAAATAACAGAGATAAAGTATTAAGTGGAGGTAGAATTTAAAACTACTTCAAATTGATTTCTTTTTAATTTTCTTTATAAGTAACACCAAAAAAATCACATTCAGAGATTACAGTGTTGGGGTAATCATCTAATGTGTAGATAATATTTAAATAAACATTATTTATATTTTCAACCTTTGAATTATTGGGTTTTATTGAGGTAAAATTTATATTCAAAAAAGCACAACTCTTTAGAATAGAGTGAAGCTTGGGAAATTTGGCAGGTTCATTACTGTATATACTAGACAGTCAGTACTTCTCTCATCTCTACTGAGTCCCTTTATATCTGCAGTTCACCACTCACTCCTCTGACTCCTGGCCATGGGAAACTGTCATTTTCTCCTGGAAGATTTGCTTTTCCTGAAGCATTATACATGAATGAGATCATATCTATTATCACTTTTTTGTTTTTTTCAGGTTTGATTTCTTGGTTTATCTTTTAAAGCGCTCTCTCTCTCTCTCTCTCTCTCTCTCTCTCTCTCTCTCTCTCTCTCTCTCTCTCTCTCTGTGTGTGTGTGTGTGTGTGTGTGTGTGTGTGTGTGTGTTTAGATGAATGAGTATGGGTGCTCATATGACTTTGTGGGAGTCAGGTTAGAATGTCATGTACCAGTCAATCAGCCTTGCCTTCTACCTTGAGGAACACTTCTGTCTATCTATTTCTCTCTCCCTCCCTCCCTCCCTATTCCCCCTCTCTCTGGTACTCCTTTTTCTCTCTTTCTTTCATTTTGAATGGAGAGAGGTAAGAACATAGCTAGGAATCTGGTTTGAGTGACATAAAGCTTGATTGGCTCATGAACCACATTAGCATCCCTGATCATGGAAACTTGAGCACTTTAACATATTTATACAAACAGAGCAATGAGAAAAACAAGGAAGATTAACCATAACATAGTCATCACGTATTGCCTGTAGCATGAATCTTAAAGAGTCTTGTTAATAAAAACAGACCTGGGGCAGGTATTGGGGTAAACACTGGAAGATCAGAGAAGCAGAACAAGTCACAGCTACCTCACCTCTCCAGTTCCTCAGCTGATCCTGTTTCCTCAGACTGGAAACCTCTGAGTCCTCATCCAGAATAAATCTCAACTGAACTGCTGCTCCAAAGCCTAAAAGCTTAACCAGCTAAAAGCTTCTAGTTTCTGGTCCTCACACCTTATATACTGTTCTGCTATCTGCCATCACTCCCTGGGATTAAAGGCTCACTTTCTGGGATTAAAAGTGTGAGTCACCATGCTTGGCTGTGTCCTTGAACACATGGATTTCTGCCTCTGGAATGCTAGGATTAAAGGCATGTGCTACCACTGCCTATCCTTTATGTTTAATATTATGGCTGTTCTGTCTCCGACCCCAGATAAGTTTATTAGGGTGCACAATATTTCGGGGAACACAATACCACCACAATTTCCTGGAATGGAAACCCTGTTGCAGTTCATTCCTTCATGTACTGTTATTGTTTGGGGGTTCAGATAGTTATAGAATCAATTAACTAGAGTGAAATGGGGGAACATCTTGAAGACACACCAGATAGGCATTTACAAGTGGCATAGGTTTGTATATCATCATCCTACTATTTCTCTCCCAAAGTAAGAAATTTAAGAACAAGGCCCTGGGTGTCTGCTCTCTGGAAACAACACACTTCTATATGTTGCTGTGAGAAGAGGAACAAGGTGAAGAGAGGTTTGAACTTTAGGCAATATACATGATTTAAAAGAAAGACTGGATACCACCAAAGAGAGGGAAGGGAGAGTCTGTGATGGGATATGATAGGAAAGGATACATTTTCCTAATAAGCACACAACACATCCAAATTTCGTCTGTGGATATATTCTCATCTTTTAAGACTGATCCAGAAGACAGTGTCACCCTGTCCCTGAGAGTCTCCCCAGCCCTGGAGTACTTCTTTATATAAGGTGTCCACAATGGCCACTGGCAGCTGTTTGCTCCAAGTTTCACCACAGAGGACTCTTTAACACCAGAAGAGAATCTGGACAAATCCAGTTCACATCCCATTTACTTTTACTTCTTTACAAACTGTTCTGTTTTAAAATCTGCCAGCATCTAGACATTTCTCTCTGTGGGACAGACAGTGCTTTGATTCATCTAATCATGATGAACAAAACACTTCAGAGGAACAACAGGTAAAAACTGATCAAAGGCTATCACAGAACCGATCATTCTCTGTAAGAGCTCGAGCAACATCCCAATATTGCCTGTGCAGCTTTCAGAACTCCCTTGAAGAGGGGAATTTCAGTTCTGTGGGTTAATGCAGCACTCTCAGTAACAGCTGCTTGATGAGAAAGATCAGGGAAAAGGAAAAGGAACCGACAAAAGTGGAGGGAAAGCAGTATTCTAGGAACCTTATATTTTTCCAGTAGAGGGCTTGGGCTTCTAGACATTCCCTAATCCACTGGATGTCCATGCAAATTCTCATTTTACATCTTTTCTTTTTAAACTATTTCTCCTTAATCCAGGAGTGAGAAATACATATATAAAAAGGGCAAGCCATCTGGGTTTCTACACTAAGGAATCTAAAATATGGAATTTGCATATATTATTTATTCTCCCTTAATAAAAACATATAAATGCCTTGGGGGAAAGTTTGTGATTAACTTTGAAATATATTGTGTAAGTGTTCACAGTGCTGGTATCCTCTGTTCCCACAAAAATGAAAAGATCATGGAATGCCAAGACAATTTACCTTCTTCTTTTTCTTCTTCTTCTTCTTCTTCTTCTTCTTCTTCTTCTTCTTCTTCTTCTTCTTCTTCTTCTTCTTCTTCTTCTTCCTCTTCTTCTGAATATAGATTTCATTTTCCTTTTTGGCCAGTGATATTTTCTCAAGTTGTTATTTGTACAATAAGGTCAACCTGTGATGCTTAAGAGTTTCTTGAGTCTGTCACTGGTGATTTCTATTGGGTCCTTTTGTCTCTGGCTGTCAGACCCCCAGCCTCCCCTCCTGTGAACTATCTAGCCTTTTCTTGCTAAAAATCCCTCTGCATCTTGCTCCTGTTTACCACTTGATTTCTGAAGTCCAATGTGTACACAGGTTAGCCACACAGAAGAATGTGAGGGAGCAAAGGAAAACCGGAGTTATCATATCAAGGAAGAAAAAGGACTTTGTTTATTGCAATGGAGAAAAACACGTACTGAGGCGAGGGGTATAGGGAGGTATATTAGGGTTAAAGGTAAAGGGGTACTAGGACAATTTGTGGAAATAAATAGTCATTTGAAAAGTTATAAAAACTAAAGTTTGTGAGGTGGACACTCATGGTGCCACAGCTCTTGGATCAGAAGGAGTGGCATGAGTTGAGGTCAGCCTGGGATGCCTAGTAATTTTCAGGACAGCCTGAACTTTAGAGTAAGACTGTGTTTCAAAATAAATAAATATAATAGAAATTAATAAATAAAATTCAGTAGATGGATAGGAACAGGTTGGGTGTGAGATTGGGTGTTTAGATTTAACTTGGTTAATCATTGATTAACATTGGGCATTTTAGTATGAAGGAGTTATGTATTAGTCAGTTATCCATCACTGAGTTAAATATCAATCAAAGAAATTCAAAGAGGGAAAGTTCTTTCAGTTTTGTTTTATGAACACACACGAGTGCTCATGTGTATGCATATGCCCCACTTAGGTGACTGGTGCCAGCACAGGCCAGGAAATGTCACTGGCATGTAGCTAGAGCATTCCTGCCTGACCCATAGTCAGGACAAATCTCTGTCACCCGCCAGTCCCACAGCCGCTCAGACCCAACCAAGTAAACACAGAGACTTACATTGGTTACAAACTGTATGGCCGTGGCAGGCTTCTAGCTATCTAGTTCTTACATCTTAAATTAATCCATTTTTATGAATCTATACCTTGCCACATGGCTCGTGGCTTACTGGCATCTTCACATGCTGCTTGTTGTGGTGGCGGCTGGCAGTGACTCCTTCCACCTTCCTGTTCTTTCTTTTCTCCTCTCTGTTAGTCCCACCTATACTTCCTGCCTAGCCACTGACCAATCAGTGTTTTATTTATTGACCAATCAGAGTAATTTGACATACAGACCATCCCACAGCACTGGCATCATTGCAGCTGGGCTGCAGGGGTTTGTGAGTCATCTGGGTTAGGTGCTAGGAACCCACATCTACTTCTTCTGCAAGAGCAGTCCCATTGGAAAATATGTTTGCTCAAAGTTTCTGTGGTATGGGTGTTTGGTGAGGACTATGAGGAAAGAGAAAAGCACAATAGTAAAAACATGTAGTGGAGGAAGCTGTACCATCTTAAGACCAAAAAGGAGAGGGAGGGAGAGATGAGAGAGACAGAAAGAGAGAGACACAGAGAGAGAGAGAGACAGACAGAGACAGAGAGAGAGAGATGGTGTCCCCAAATCCCCTTCAAATACATGCTTCCAGAGATCTAGTTTCTTCAACTGTGACCCCGCTCCTATGTCCACCACCTCCCAACAGTGCCACCTGGAGACCAAGCGTTCATTTTGTGTGTGTGTGTGTGTGTGTGTGTGTGTGTGTGTGTGCGTGTGTGTGTGTATGTGTGTGTGTATGTGTGTGTGTGTGTGTGTGTGTGTGTGTGTGTGTGTGTGTGTGTGAAAAATCCAGATTGAAAAAAGAAAACAAAAAACCCCAAAAACACCTCTGAAGATTAAAAAAAAACAATAAAATACAAAATATGTTTTAAAGAGTGAATTCTAGAAAATATTTGTGGTATCAGTTCCTATAAACATTTTTGAACTGCTTCAACTGGGGATGGTGTGATGAACTGATGGTTGTAGTGTGTCTGTACCTGTATGGATGTTTCTGTTTAATTTTAGTCTAACCTACAAGAGCTTTTGGAACATGATCTGAAGATGTGCTACTGTCATCCCAGCACTAGGGAGGCTGAGGCAGGAGAAGCATGAGTTTAAAATTTTGGGTTAATTTCAATGAGCCTAATTAAGAATATAGACCCCAGAATTGATTAGTACCTAGACTCCAAAATCCAGAATTCACAGTTTCCAGTAATCTTTAGCACCATCTGTCTTTGGAAATTAGAAAGTCAGTACAGGAGACAGTACAGAAAACAAATTTTTCACATGAGGTATTTAAAATATCTGCATACACAGCAAGTTGTATATGTCAAAACCATTTCCTAAGCCCCAAACCTCTACCCAGACATCAGTGAGACATCAAACGAAGAATTAAGCCAACTCTAATCAGTACAAAGGACAGACGAATTTCTATGCTAGTGAACTATCAGATATTCTTTAAGTTAACTTTGATGAAAGAATCTCACCAGCATGACTAAAATAATAATGAGCTCAATTAAAATTGTATAGAAGGCTATATGATTGATTTTGGCTTCATTTTCATTAGTAAGTTTCAATATTCTGAAATTTGATTTTATTGTTTTTACTTTCTGCTATTAGTAATGTGAAAGTATAAACATAAGGATTTTCCTAAATATTGTTGACTTCTTACACATCCAATTTAGAAAGCAAAACTACCTGCTGATAAAGGGTACCGTATTCTTATGGTGATCCTGAGAAAATTAAAAAGTATGGTCAAGTCCTGACTGGAATAGTCTGTGAGGCTACTTTGTCTGAGCCAGTTGCCTTGAAGTTGATTTTGGATATTGGATGATCTGGGCCATGGTATCAATGAAAACCTTTCAGAGTGTCTTGACTGGTCAAACCATATTAGCCTGGAAGCAATCCACAGGTTCTCATTTTCTGTGGAAACAAAAGCAGAACCTCTTTTCCAAAGCAACATATCTTAGACATAGATTTTTGAAATCATGATATATTTAAAATATACGTATTGATTTAACTCAGTAGCCTTTTCAATCAAATGACTCTCCACAGTTAAAAATCCCAAAGACAATATAATCCAGACTCTCTTTGTGATATCCATCTTTATGTGGCTTACTTTTTATATTACCTTTACTGTCTCTTTTAAAAAATAAATTAATTAATTAAATAAAATAAAAAGCAAAACTAAGGCTAGAGAGATGGATGGCTCGGCCTTCAAGACCACTTGCTGTTTCTTCAGATGATCTGAGTTTAGTTCTCAGCACCCATATCAGACTGCTCAAAACTGCTGTAACTCCCACTCTCAGGGATCTGACACTTTCTTCTGGCCCCTGAGGTCCCCTGCACACATGTGACATGTACACATACACACACACACACACACACACACACACACACACATACATACACACACAAACAAACACACATGCACACACTAAAAATAAATAAATAAACAACTAAATAAATAAATCTATTAATGTCTAAACAACATTAAGGACATAAAGAAAACCAAAACAACAGTGGACTGAGAGAGGATGCAGCTGACTAAAGACAGAATAATTTTGAAAAGATATCAATACTGTCTATGAGGTAATGATAATTTAGACTTAATGAATAACCGTGATAATATAATAATAATATGAGAAAGGTTAAGGTCCAAAATCTCTGCAGATATTAAACAAAAGCATTTCTTGTCAGATGTGTTGGCTCCAGCTTGTAACCCCAGTGTTTGGTAGGTAGAGAAAAACGGATCAGGAATTCAGTGTTATCTTCAGCTACACAAGGGGTTTGAAGACATCTGGGATTACATGACACCTGCTCTTCAAATAAACAAACAAACAAAAAGAAAAACAGACAAATGACAACAAAAATATTTGCTTCACATATTAAACTTTCTAATTTAAAAAGTAATTTAATAAAAGAAAATCAAAGGGACAATATTCATAGAAGACATAAAATATTCATTTGAAATTGTTTTTGATAATTTTGATTGAAATAATAATAATTACTAAGAACATATATTTGTATGTACCTTTAAGCTCAGCACATAGGAGGCACAGTCAGTCAGATAGCTATGAGTTTGATGGCTGCCTAGTCTACATAGTGAGTTCCATGACAGCCAGAGAAACTAAGTGAGATTCTGTCTTGAAAAAATAAAAACTGAAATATTAAAGTAATTAGAAAGTACAAAGTAAAATAGTAGTATGTTCTCTTCTAAAGTCTATCTTCTGTCTAGCCAAAGGTTCTTGGCATGATAATTGTTATGATAAATGGACACAGTATTAAACTTATTAAAAATGACCTATCGCTATGCTTATAGATAAAGAATCTCTCCAACCTCATCAGAGAAGTTACATTTGCAGTAGATGATAATCAACACAGAGAACCTCTACAGGCCAAAATGCAGAGAATGAAAGACTGCAGGATGCTGAGTCATAAATGGAACATAAACACAGCAAGTCTTCCTTCAAAAGATAGGGTTCATTGGTGTAGAAGGACCAGTGGCAGTAGATGACTGCAAGAACACAGTGTCTTGTGGACACAGCAGGGTAGCTGCACATCTGATCTCACAGTGGATGGGGCACCACGCAGAAGACCTGTGAAAACCTGTATCAGCCTAAGTCCCAGCAAAGGGGGGAACATTGAGTATGATGTGCCACCCCTAACTGAGGAGTGACTAGAAGTGTGTAGCTGAAGGAGAGGAAGGTCAGTTTTCTCTAAAAGTTTAACTACTGATAAGTGAATCACACTTCAGTGCACGGCCACACAGCCAAATATATTTGTGTAGCATAAATTGGTATTGTCCAAAAGAGAGACAACAATAGCAGTGAACAATGAGGCAAAGTCGAATGCAAAGAGAAGGTGGAGTGAATCTGGAAAGTGTTGAGAGGGGGAGGAAGAGTCTGATCCAAACAAGTTGTACAAAGTACAACTCAAAGATCTAATAAAAAACAAAAGAACAAAGTAATTAGATCCAGGAAGGCACAGGTTCATAGACTGGAGGGAGTTTATCTACTTGATCTTTAGTTCCAATAAAATAATACCAACTTGGAACATGTCTAAAGCAAAAAATGACCTGGGTATGCCAACTCAGGCTGTGCACACTGCACACACTCTGCAAGTTCTCAGAGTGGGATGAAGAAACTGCACTGTGTTATGAACACACAGTTGCACATCCTGTTCTCTGTTAAACATTGTGGTGGGGCAACAGATTGCATGTAGGTGCAATGTGTACTTAGCTTGTTTCTATAAAAGACAATTCTATGTTTCTGCCACTTCTAACATGGTTTAGTCCATTCTGAAAACTGCTCTTCCATTTCCAAGGGCAAAAAACGAAGAATTTGTTTTTGTTTTTTTAAGCCATTCTGTAATTTTTATTTACAAAAATAACACATTGTGTATCAGTCTATAAGTGCTCTTTGCTTAATTAGACTCTCCGCAAGCTTTTATTCACTATAGTAAGCAGAATAAAACTATTTAAATGAGGTGTCTTCAGAGCCACATAAATCTCCCTGTGCCTCCAAAGTGTAATTGTCATGTTCTAACATGGCAAAATCCACGGGAGCTTTTGCTGTGCTTACATGAAATGATGACTGGAACATATTAAACAGTCACACCGTGAGTCACGCAGTAAATGATGTGCATTTACACATGCATGCAGGTTAGTTTGCTGCATCCAAAGTAGTTCCTTCTTAGAAAAGCTTGATCTTAAGTTCCAATAGAGGAGTGGCATCTTGGACCTTGTCAAAAGCAAAATAGATTTTCTAGGGATGCCAACTCAGGCAGCATAGGTCTGAGTTTGAAAACTGTTAAGAACAAGTAGAAGAAGCCAAGAAATAATTGATTCATTATTATATTAGAAGATACTAAGAAGGATTAGTAGATGTCACAAAAGAAGACAATATGTATAAGTATTTATCGATGTGGAAGGAAATACGATGTATCAGTTGTAAACACGTAAGTTCTGCTGATTCCCTTTTTGAAATTCTGATTCTAGATGTTGAACACTAATATAAGTTCAATACTGACCTTTGATTCATATTTATTTTCCATTATTTAATTGCTAAACATGCAGTAACTCATGTTAGAAGTCATAGTTACTTAGCAAATAAGTTCAAATGAGTATTCTCTTGGGTTTTATTTCAGAATAAGAAATATTTGCAGGTCAATTCTCCTTGGATAAGTATTTTAATAACTTCAACGTTCACATGATTAAAACAAATGCTGCAGCACCATGTGTTGTCTTCTAAGGAGAGAGAGCCAACCAAGAAGAAACTTTAAAACTAAGGATTTTCAAAGATGCTAGAACAATGTAAAATAAATCTATCTCCCCCTTTCCTTTTTCCCCTTCAACTCACCCTTTTCTTGTTTATATACATGTGTAATATCATGTTTATGTGACTATATTCATAAGAAATTCTATTTCCTATTTGTATTAAGTAACAAGAACAAGAGTTATTCTCTTATCTGGAACAAAGAGAAATTAATGACTCCTTGGATATCAGACAAGGAATGAGATCCATGGATAAAGATGAAAATGAATAGACCAATCCCTACTTTTATCTGACCACCTGGGTATAGCAAGTTTCTAGGCTATACCAGAGGAGGGATAAACCCAACAAAGCTAGAACATTCTATAAATTTGGGATAAAGTGCACAGACCCTGACAGTGGAAACAGTGGGGTTAGGAGCCACAGGACGAGGAAATGAGTAGATGGTACAGTTGGAAGGCACTCCAGATACCTTCCAAGGTCCCCCAACCCTACAGTGAGGGGTGAACCAACTAGGACAGGAAAGAAAACAACCAGAGATAATAAAGGCCTGCCTTCAAACTTTAGAGCAGTAGCTTCCAGCTGGGAGTGTTTTTCCCCTTGAGATATGTTTGGAAATATGATGAATAGACATGAACAAGTAATGCTACTAGACATTCTGCAATACATGGAAAAGACCCACACAACATTCAATTATCCAGTTAACGTGACTGTAGTGCTGAACCTGAGAAGCCATGTATATGACAATGACTTGACTAGGGTTGTTCATAACACTGTGAGTTGAAAAACCTAATCCAAAGAGCAAGTAGTTTGTGAACTTCATATAGAATTAAAGTCTGGCCTAATTTTACCTTACAATGAACAAAACAATCTCCACACTAAGAACAAATAGCTAAATAATTCAAACATTTCCAAGTAACTTGAATATGTTGCAAGATACATCTCTGGAATGCATTCAGACATAAAAAATTCTCAGCACACACCAAAGTAATATTTACATCTATTATAATATACAAATGTATGAGTGAAACATCAAAAAGTAGGAAGGGATATAAAAGATAAAATAAATTTGCCTTTGCCCATAGAAAGCATAATAACATAGAGAAAAAAACTTAAAATAACTGCCAAAGGAAATTCTTGCAAATAATAACCAATTGCACTGAAGTTGAAGAATGGTAAGGCTAATAAGATGTGATGGATAGTTTTGTGTCAACCTGACACAAACTAAAGTCATTTGAGAAGAGAAAATTTAAGTTAAGAAAATTCCTCTATAAGATTCGGCTCTAGGCAATCCTGCAGGACATTTTCTAATTAGTGTTTAATGTGGGAAGGCATGGTGTCATCCCTGTGCTGGTGGTCCTGGGGTCTATAAGAAAGCAGGCTGAGCAAACTGTGAGAGAAAAAAAAAAAACAGTAAGTAGCATTCCTCCATGACCTCTGCATCAGCTCCTGCCCCAGGTTCCTGCCATGTTTGAGTTCCTGTTCTGATTTCCTTCAATGATAACTATTATGTGGGAATGCAAGCTGTATAAACACTTTTTTCCCCAACTTTTTTTGGTTGTGGTGTTTCGTCACAGTAGTAGTAACCCTAACTAAGACATATGACAAAGTCAGGTACAATACAATTTATATTTTCACACTGTTAAATACTTTGATATAAACTTTACAAAGTCTGACAAAATACTATGGAGGATTGCCACAAAAGTTTGCTGAAATAAATGTAAAATATTCTAAACAATGAGGAAATAGCCCATGTTAATGACTAGGAAGAACTCAGTTTTGTTTTTATAACCGTGTTTTCCACTTTGATCTGTAAACAGTGTAATCTTATCCAAAATGTAAAATTATTTTGTAGAGATCAATGATCAAACTACTTACTTTGAAGCAAAGGCCCAAAACAATTAATATGATACTGTGAAGTAAAGTTCTGTCAGAAAGCCTCATATGTAAGCACCCATGGATTTTTTGAAACTGTCAACATATAGACTGTTGAAACCGAATAGACTATCATAATTGTAATAGAAAGTTGCAAGTCAACAGCAAAGGTCATATTGAGCCATCTTTGGTCCCTTGCGACAGCCATTTACTACCAGCTTCTGTGTTTAACATAATATCTTCATGAGGACTAGATAAAATTCTTGGATGACATTGCTAATTTTGACAGACCTCAAGCTTCCAGGAACCTAATAATGCAACAGTATCTGAATCCTAAGGAAGAGATTTCACCCAACTCCGCTATAGTCATAGTCTAACGAACTGATGCCCCACCAACACATTTGGTAATACAAGGATTCATGACTGTGTTATTTTCTGTAACTATGAAAGTTTATATAACCTGATTCTAGATGTAGCACATCTGATTCATTGTTACTTGAATCATCAGCCACTGCCATTCATATCAGCTCCAGAATAAATATCCTTTTAAAATTGTACCTCAAAATTAGTGTTGATTCCTTACATAAACAATAGTTAAGACCAACAAAGCTGGAAGACTGAAATAGAATAACTGAGCACAGCATGTCATCCTTTGGATAAAAAGTGAATTTCATCAAGAATAAACAGGTGTTAAAATAAGGGCAAATGATTATTATTTACATTGAATAAAGAGAGCTCTGTAGTGACTCAAAATTAGTGTGTACTAAAGGAAGCATGAGGACTTTATTCCGGTAGTCTATATATGTTTGTATAGGAAAGCACTGTGGTAGTAACACTGTCGTGAGCATTCTCACTTTAAGATGTATGTTACTGAGTGTCTTAGCCAGTATTCTGTTGCTGTGAGCAGGCATCATTATCACAGGAACTCTTACAAAAGAAAGGATGTGTTTGGGGCTTGCTGACATTCAGAGGTTTAGTATATTATTGCTATCATGGGATGCATGCAGGTGGGATGCATGCAGGTGAGATGCATGCAAGTGGAATGTGTGGCAGCATGTAGGCAGACATGGTGCTGGTGAGCTAGCTGAGAGTTCTACATCAGGTTGGCAGTCAGCAGGAAAAGAGAGAGACTGGACCTAACTTGAGCATTTGAAAGCCCAAAGCTTGCCCCCCAGTAGTACATTTCCTCCAACAAGGCCTCATCTCCTAATATCTGCGAAGTAGTTCCACTCTCCAATCATGAAGCATTCAAATCTGTGAATCTTTGGGGGTCATTCTTATTCCAACCACCACACTGAGTATGCTCAGTTTGGGGACATGATTTAAGAAGAAAAAACATAGACTAATTGTTGGCATATTTTGCTTAAAACCATAGAGTACATCTTCAAAAGATTAAAAATAAGAGTCAAGAACAGTTCCGGGCATGCCAATCTTGTGTCAGAAATATGGTGGAAAAGAATACTTGTGGATATATCCAAATTCTTCTTCTCAAATAGAATTATTTGAATCCAATCAAAAAGACGTTCTAGTGGTGGACTAAAATGAGCATTTGCCCCTAAAATCCTATGTCTCAGTGAGTTTAAAATAATAATAGAAATCATCAAGACATATTACAACCCAGAATGCATGGTACTACTACAAGTCTAGACAAATATATGAATTGACTAGAATAGGAACTCCAGATGTAGGTGCTGACAATGGAGCAAAAAGTGTAAATGAGATAAAACAGCTTCATTAACAGAAGGTTGTGGAATAACTTGACGTCTACATGAAAAACAAGAGAAAGCAGATAACTGACAAACCTTTTAAAATTCACAAAAATTAACTGTAAGTGGAGCAGAAGATTAAATTTAAACACAAAAAAGAATAGAACTCTATAACATACCAAAGGAGAATATATGTACAAAACCTTGGGTTTGATAATTCTCCTGATACAACGCCAAAAGAACTGGTAGATTGGACTGCATAAAACATTTAGATGTTTCTGGAAAGAAAAATAAACAGTCAAGATAACAAAGAAGAAAAAAGCCACAATCAAGAAGTCTACCTGATAAAATAGTCTCACCAAATTACATATGAATGTTTTCAACACACTGTCTTAGGATGTTGCCTAGGTTAGCCCAAAACTTGACTTTCCTATGTCAGCTTCTAAATTAGTTGATTTCCTCTTCACAGATATTTATAGTTCATGTAAAGTAGTAAATGAATACTATCAAGTAAAATGCACTTCTCTATATTGTGGTATTAACATGAAATCCTGGGGACAAGGAAAAATTATAGCTTAACAAGTGATATGTTTGTGTGTCAAGTTGGGAATGAGTAGACCAGTAATGGCTAACCTTTCATATCAACTTGATGCACATGAGAAGAGGAGCCTCAGCTGAAGAACTGCCTATGTCAGACTTGTTTGTTGTCATGTCTGGGGAGCATTTTTCTTGATTGCTCTTTGGTGTAGGAGGGCTCAGTCCACTCCAGGCAATACCATCCTAGCCAGGGAGCAGCTACCCTCCATGGTCCCTGCCACTGCTACCGCTTGAATCCCTACCCTGGTATTCCTCAGTGGTGGATTGTGACCTGGAAGTGTATGATGAAATAAACCCTTTCCTCTCTGATTTGTTTTTGATCATGATTTTTATCACAGCAACAGAAAAGCAAATTAGGACAGGCTTACATTAGAAAAACGTTAGTGCAGGAAATTGAGTAGCCATGAAAAAGGAAACTTAGCCATGCTCTAAAAATGGAACATGGATTTACTGAAAAATTAAGATCTGTAGCATGCACAAAAATAAGTACAGAAAAGAAACTGTGATATTTTATTGGAAATGATTTCTTAAATATGGCAACAAAAAGTTTGATTTGGGCTGGGCGGTGGTGGCGCACGCCTTTAATCCCAGCACTCAGGAGGCAGAGGCAGGCGGATCTTTGTGAGTTCAAGGCCAGCCTGGTCTACAGAGCGAGATCCAGGAAAGGCGCAAAGCAACACAGAGAAACCCTGTCTCGAAAAACCAAAAAAAAAAAAAAAAAAAAAGTTTGATTTGTTAAGTAAAACTGTGGGATTATGGATTTTTAAATTTAAGAATATTTTTCTGTGAAAGACTGTTAAGAGGATGGAAAAACGCTAAAATTGAGAAATAATAAATGTATATTTGAGTATTTGTGTCCCAAATTTAAATGCTTTTGCTTAAAAGTAAGAAACAATTCAATTATCAATGGATGAATAATTTAAATATTCACTTCATGAAAGATACATGAATATCAAATAATCATATGACTGGAATATTCACTATCCATTATCACTAGGGGACACATATCAAAGCCCAGTAGGCACCATTCTATGACCATTATGATGCTGATGTATTAACAGATTCCACACTGAGTAATGGAAAAGAGTGTGAACTCAAGTTCACTCCCAGTAGAAATACTGCAATCACTGTAGCAAACCCAGAGCTATTACGTGATTCATCTACTTCATTTACAGCTATATTCTAGAAAGAAAGGAAAGCACATTTCCATATAACCTGAACACAAACTTTACAGCAACACTATTCATAATATCACCAAACTAGAAATGACCCAAATGTTCATGTGTAAATGAATTGTGCTATATCCATATAATTGGAATACAGTTAGCAATAAAAAGGGAATGATCAAAATGATATGTATAATGTGAATTAGTAGCAAAATTATTACACTGTGTGCAAGAGACATACCTCCCAAAACACCAATAGTGCTACTATAATTTTTCTCTAAAATACTAGATAAATGTGTGCTAATCTCAATAGAGCTAAATAGTTTCACAATTATCTGAAAATGCAGGATGACTCAGAATGATGGAAGGACTAAAAAGTAGAGGGAATAAATGTCTGGTGTGATAAAAATGTCACAGTTTTGACTGTGGTTATGCTTTTTCAGATCTCTTGATACAGATATTATAGATTATATAGATATATAGAGAGATACAGACACAGAGATATGGTGATATACACACTAATATGAATTACTGCACATTTCACATGTTAGACTGTGCAGTGTGATGCATGTCCATTATGCTTCAGTAATGCCATTGTATAAATCTTTTTTCAAGCAATGAAATAATTATAAGCATAGTTTCTGCTATGACAGTGTCCTGCTACACAGAACATATCCTTTTTAACCTCATCCTAGAAAAGAAGGCAATAAAGCTAAAATTATGCAGCAAAAAGTCAAAAGATGAAGTTAAAATGATAATTTCATATTCTGGAAGGGAACCACTATAAACACAAATGCTAAACAACAGAACAATACTTTCTAGAAATTACAGAGTTCAAAATCACAGGAAGCATAAGGGAAAACATCATTAAATCTAACTGCAAACTGATCTGCGAATTGAAAAGCACAATCAGGAAATGGTAAATTTCTTAAAGTGTTGCTTTTCTTGCCTTTACGATGAAAATTGCCAAACTACAAACTGAAAAGAGCATATTTTCTATTGCAGAAAAACTTAAACACATTCATTTAGAAGTAACTGAGGAAGTGGTTACAGAGAGATTAAATGCTGGAGCATAATGAGAAGGAATTTTTTTTTTGAGAAGGAACTTTTATAAATAGCAGACATCCACAGGACCGAGAAGTTTAGAGCACAAAATGAGCAGTAGTGTAAATGTCCATATGGTGAAGGAAGCCTCCTAGACCATTCGTTAATCAAATTGTGATTTTAAAAAAGAGTTAAGCAATTTTGACTTGTGACCATTTTGAGAAGTTTTTATATGATCTTCATTTACACAGGTATATAAAATAGGTGTACAAATCAAACTTTTACTGACAATAAATCACACAAAGAAATTTACTTTAAAACATTTTGTTATGCAAACAGTTTTGTATGTTATTAAAAGCAAAATGAATTTTCCTTACTAATGAGATGGGTATGCTTATTGAATTTCATGTGAAGAAGTAAAGCTTGGCAGAGTATTTGGTACAGCGGAAGGATTGAATTAGTTACTTTTCTGTTGTTGTGATAAAAAAAACCACTACCAATAGTGACTTACAAAAGAAAGAGTTTATTTTGGTTTATGATTCCAGAAGGATAAGAGTGCTTCATGCCAAAGAGCATAATAGCAAGCAGGAGGCATGGTGGCAGCAGTGGGAAGCAAAGAGCAAACTGGAAATGGGGAGAGACCACAAACACTCAGAACCTGGCACCCGTGTCTTACCTTCTTCATCGGGGGTGCATCCCTTAAGCCTCCCCAAAGAGTTCTGCCAACTAAGGACTGAGTGTATAAACAGATGAGGCTATGAGGGACATTTCCATTCAAACCCACCATAAGTAAGTGGGTCATCTTCAACTCTTTTTTTAGTTGACTGATATTTTGGTGTTCTAATCATCAATTATGAGAATGCCACTTTGCCTAAATACATTATACAAAATGGTAGAAATATGTGCAAAGCCATTGCAGAAATTATTGGAAATTCTGTCCTGATCCCAAGCCAAATTCATTTTTTTAAAATAAAACTCAAGTCATCAATCAAATAACAATTTAAAAATCAAGCATTCTAATATAATTCAAAAAGTTATGGTAATTTGATACTGGAATGATAACAGGAAAATATTGAAAGCTTTTGTCTTCCATAAATGAACCACATGTTTCTGTAAAAGCAGAAAACATTTTTGTACACTAAAAAACTATAGTTTATTGCTGTGAGATAATGTTTTTGTGCACTGGTTTCATAAAACACTGATTGGCCAGTAGCCAGGGAAGAAGTATAGGTGGGATAAGCAGACAAGGAGAATTCTGGGAAGAGGAAGTCTGAGTCAGAAGGCGCCGCCGTTCAGGGAGCAGCATGTAATGGCACACAGGTAAAGAAAATGTGGTGACATATAGATGAACAGAAATGGGTTGAGTTTAATTGTAAGAGCTAGTCAGTAGTAAGCCTGAGCTAGTGGCCGAGTAATTTTAATTAATATAAGCTTCTGTGTGTTTACTTGGGTCTGAGTGGTTGCAGACTGGGCAGGACACAGAAAAACTTCCAACTACAGTTTATAACTTCACTAGTCTCAGACCTAATCTGAGGTGTCCCCAACAGTATTTGTTGGAATTGCATAGTGTGAAAACCTGAGACACAAAAAATATGTGTTGTGTGCCGAGAACCCAGGCTGCAGTCAACTTCCATGATGCAATTGTGGCAATCATTGCCAGAAAACACTTCAGATTCATTGTGTGTTGGGTTATGAATTAATATTGGACAAAGCTATACTTCCAGAAAACCTCAGTATTGTCAATTTTTTAGATCTACTTACTTCTAAAATTCAGTTCCATGTTCCCAAAACAAGTCATAAACTATTGTTTTAAAAGTTGTTCTTAAGATTTACTTGTAAGAAATTTATTGACAACACACTGAAATCACTACAACTATAAGAGATACATGAACAATGATATATGTGGCACTACTAATGACTGAAGAAAGACTAAGGGAACTGGGATGTTAATCAGTTTTGTTTTGATCTGGCTTTGGTTTTGGTTTTTAACCAGTCACAATTACAGGTGTACTGACTGTACTCCACAAATCTTGTCTAGGCTGTGTTAAACTGTTCTGTTTTCACCTTCAGTAATAGTAAAGTTTTTAGCATGCTGAGATTTTGTATCAGGGAATATTAATCAAATTTGAAAATATTTCCTTTCTCAGGCAGCTCTTTCATCAGTAAGGTCAATAAAGTGATACAAGACAGTACGGGAGAAAGCACATTCAATAATACATCACCAAGACAGTCAGAATGGAGAGCTGTACTGGGACATAGACTGAGAAGCTATAGAGGTGAATCATGACAGGTAGGCAATAGAGTCATAGGGAAGGTAAACGATCTCAAATAAGTAAATCAATCCAGTCTGAAGAGTTGGCAAGGCCTTTACAATTCCAAGGCACTGCATCACTGAGAACAGCAATAATGTAGAGAAAGAAAGTAATACAAAAGTCAAAAACCAATAATCTGAGAAGGTCTACAATCTCAGCCCTAAAAGGCAGTGGAATTGGTAACTGGACACTGTAGCAAACAACATTTTGGAGGAAAGAGATCTGATGGAAGGTGACAAAAGTTAAAATATATGGGGGGTTGCCTGAGGGGAAGGGGAAGGGGGTGGGAGGGGGGAGAACAGGGGAATCCGTGGCTGATATGTAGAATTAAATTATATTGTAAAATAAAATAAATAAAAAATATCATACCAAGAGTTTAGGAGTTTAGCCAGGGAAGCAAGGATTTTTAGTCTGGGCATCACTCCTCAAGAATGCTGGTAGTGGAGCACACAAGCAAGTTATCAAATTAGAAAAGGTTAGATTAGAGCAGATTGTCTGAGGGACAATATCTATCTTGTCTCGTCTAGTTTCTGACACCTTCCTCTGTGTTTAGACTGGATTCTCTTCCTCTGTTTATCTTCAAGTTTGTATCTCAGTGAGTGCAGATTACCAGCCTGAGCACTTCCTCCTAAATTCCATAATCACTTCCTTTGTCGTATTAAGTAATGGTCATTTTTTTCACCCATGTTATTTGATAGCTACAAGTGCTGAGAACAAAGTCATGACATCTGTGTACAACTATGATTTATCACACCCATTACATGCCAGTTCTCTATAGGAGGTCATTTATGTGTCTACACATTAATACTTTACCAATATTATATACACTATATTACTAATAGAAGAGGTTACAATAACAACTTAAAAATAATCAAATGAACAAGACTTATTATTGATCTCATGTGAATTTCCCCTCACAGAATTCTTTCACTGAATTTTTTTGATCACTTATAAACACAGCAAAACTTCAGTTTCAATTGGAAAATGTATTTTTAACAGAAACATTGATTGCTGTTTAAATTTACATTAACAAATAAAATTAAGGAGAAATAATGAAGACAAATGTTGGAGAGTAGACTATCCATTGCAACATAAGCAAATTTTTGCTGAATTGAGTGATATTTTTTGAATGCTGTCTTTTATTACCCTGGGCTGCTAGTCAAAATGCAAGACACAGAAAAGAAACATTTTGAAATTTAATCTCCATTACCAGTTTCCCCCTTATTTATTTAAGTCTAGTTAATCAACAAAGAAATGTGGTTCTGGACTGTAGCATCTACTGATTCCTTTGCTGTAAATAGTCCCACCATGTCTGAATCAAACCACTAACATGGGATCACTAAATACTGAGATTTGGTGGAGGCGATGTTTTGTCACACACATCATTGAATTTCCAGCAGAAAAGTACATCAAGGGTAAACAGCTTCACAGCTGAGATCATAGTAAACTTCAGTGAGATAAACAGGAAGAGATTAATTTGATGTTTATTTCTATTTCAATATTATTCTAACAATGTGGGTGTGTATATTGAATTTTCAGCAGTAACTTTATCTGATAACTGGCAAGCTATAAGTTGTCTTTCCCAATTTATTGTATGGTGCTTTTAATGAATAGGCATGTCACATGATGATAAAGATCACAAAATAGTTTCAAATTTTATATCAGATACACTGAGGTTTAATGCCTTTGGAGGACTTCTTTTTCTCTAGGACTATTGATGGGACTCCCATACAGGTAGAGCTTTAAACCAGAATACCAAAACTATCATGTGAATGATCTCAAAAATTAAACTACAATGAGCACAACAATAATGTCTACTCAATTTTTTTTCAAGCTGATGGTCTCCAGGTCAAATTCCCTTAAGACAAAACTTGTGAATGACCTCTAACTTATTCTGTTTGCACACACCCAGCTAATTCACAGTTTACTGTGTAATGTTAAGAATGCCACTTTCTTTGTCCTAGCGGTTTCATAATCTGCAAAATGGAGATGTCTTCCTTCACAAGGGTGTAGTAAACTCTAGCAAATTTAAAACAGATTATATATTCAAAGTGCAATTACTCCACTAAGAAGAGTAATTAAGAAAATGAGTAGGAGATTTTGACAACTCCTTTGCAACCAGGCCATTAATTTCTAAGTAAGGAAATGAGAAAAAAAATACAGGAGCAGCTTCATCATCATCTTACAGGCTCTTTAGGGGAAAAGGGATCACTTTGCAATGGGCCCTCTCACAGAGAAGGAGAGGCCTGTGACCTCGAGCCTGCTTCTATTATGCCAGCATCTGCAGTCATTAGGTTCAAGTGGCATTTTTAAAAATTATATTCTACGAAAGAGTCCCAATGAAACAATAATTACCATTTAATGGGATTCACAGTGGCACAATAAATATCACTGTTCTTCCCCAACCTGAGCTCTGAACCAAGGAAGAAAGGCAGATGGGCTTCTAGATGTCTTCTTTTTTATGGATGGCATAGGACATTGCTTTATGAGTGGGAAAGTGGGCTTTCTGATAATGAACTCCACTACAAGGCTACTCTACTCACTATATCATGGGCAGAAGATAACCATTGTGCACCTCTATCCTGGAATGAACCCTCTAAAATTACAGCTGGAGGAATTGAAACAGAGTTCCTCTCAGTCTGCACCTTTGCTTCTGAAGAAAAGAACAGAAAAGGATGGATTTCCTTCCAGGTTTCTCCCCTCCACTGAGATGAATGGAAAATAAGGTTGAGATAATCTCATTATGTTATGCTTTTGCCTTAGAAGTAGAGACTTAATAGTCTTTACCCTTACTGTACATTTTTCACAATGATTGGCAAAGGAATGGGGAATGAGTTTTGAGACATTTCTTTTCAAGTAAAGAATTCTAGATCACAGCAAAGGAGAGTGACCTCCACTCTAACGCTCTTCAATGTCTGGCCCACTAGTAAGTATTCAGGTAAGCTGAACAATTTATATAAAGTTCTGCAACTATCTGTGGTATATAATTGCATTCATTTTTTTTCTTTGAACGTGGACACAACACACTAATGACTGCTTAGTATGGTGTGGCTTCTTAATGAGTTGGCACACTGGAAATTACATTATAATTTTTAGGAATGGAGAAAGGGTGAGAGATAAAAGAATGAAAAGATAAAATGACTGAAGGAGAGAGGGGGTGAATGACAGGAAGAGAGAGTTGAAGGAGGAAAGAAGTTAAAGAAATTCAAACCCAGGTCAGACAGACTTCAAAACATACATGTTTTCATTCCTATATAATGCCTAATTTCAAGTGTGATAGCTGGGCATAAAGCCTACTAGAGTGTTATTGCACAGTTAGCAAGGTGATCTTCTGAATAGTCATATTCTTACTACTAAGAATATTCTCTTTTTTAAGGACACTGTGCTCCAAGTTCTAACCAGCTCAGGTGCCATACATAACGCATGTTGAGATGATATATATTCTCTGGGTCCTCACACCAATCTGATAGAAATGAAATGAATGGCATCCAATACATAATGGTGTTTCTAATCATCCTAAAGATCAGCATGATCTGCCATAAATAACAGTGTAACTACGACCTCCCATTAGCATGTTCCTGCTATCCCCTCTCCACACAATAAACAAGGCTAAGGTTGTCATTCTTTTGCTGTTAGAGATTGATCATGCAACATTGACAAGCATTGATATATGAGATTAATCTCTTCAGCTCATTTATTCAAGGTATGATTCTTTCTCAGACTCACGCTGGGTAAGCAAACAATAAATATCAATAAGAAATCACAGGCTGTTTTTGGTCAGAAAACCCAAGAGTGAGAGTAAAACAATCAGAGATTTGAAGAGATTTTTCTGCTATTCACATTTTCTGGGATTTAGAGGTTTTATTTACAAAGAATATCTAAGCTCTCAATATGTTCCATTCACTACTTGAATCTGAAAGTAACATTTCAAATCCTTTATGTTAGCAGAACAGACACAGAACCATCTTTTAAACTTACAGTGGTGCTAAATGAGAATCTCCCTGTTTGAGGACACGTAAATATGCTACTTGCCTCTGCTCTTTGGATTGTCTGCCACGTTGATGACTGGGGTTTGTGATGGCTCTCTGCTTCCATTACTATGTTTTGTTCAGAGAATGACAGTAACAGGCTGCCTGAAGACAGAGGCCTGAAACAAGTGAACTCTTTATGTCTTTTATGGTCTTAAATATGTTGATCTGTGATTATGGGTAAAAGTTGCAATTTCACACAACTGGCATCCAAGGTAGTTAAGTGGTGAAATTGCTGTTATCATCAGCTGCCCTTGTGCGCCACTGCAGCTTCAGGAGTGAGATATTCCCCTCCTATCTAGAGGGCCCTGTGGGGTATCAGCAGCAGTGACATGAAGGGCTGCTCCTAAAATCATCCTGGTCCTCCACTCTGGGCAAGGTGATCTCCTTTGGTACCAAGAGCACTCTACAATCAAGCTTGCACTTCAGTTCTGTTTCTCAACTATTCACACTAAGTTTTAAAATACCCTTCCTCTGCAAGGTTTCCATTGCTTCTTAAGTAATTAGCATAAACTTAATAGCTTAAAATGTAATCACCTATCACCCAATAATCCCTTGGGTAGTAATCTGACCTGGGCCTCTGGATTGCTGTGGAGGCACCGACCAGGTGTGGTCACTTCTAGAGGCGCTGTGGAAATCTGTTCATTTGCCCGGAGACCATCAGAATTACAGGGTTCATTCTGTCTCTTACTTTGCTTTTGGGTGCTCTGATAACACCTGACCCAAAGCAATGTAGGTGAAAAAGGGTCAACTTCACTTTCAACTCAGACAATCCTATGGTGATATTTTGTTTGTGCTTTAACAAATAAACCTTGCCTAGAGATCAGAGTATGGAGCTAGCCACTGGAGGCCAGGCAGTGGAGGTGGCACACACCTTTAATCCCAGCACTTGGGAGGAGGAGACGGTAAGTGATAAGGCAGGGTGGAGACAGGAGGTGAGGATTTCATAGAGGTAAGAACTAGCAGCTGACAGCTCTGCTTCTCTGATCTTTCAGCTTTCACCCTGATATTTGGCTCCGGGTTTTTATTATTAAGACCAATTAGGATTCGTGCTACACAATCTATCACTGAGCCAATGAAAGACAACTGAAATGAAAACGTTGAAGTGAAACAACTAAGGTTGTTCTCTGACCTTCAGAAACATGCATGTCTGTGAACGCACACACACACACACACACACACATACACACACACACACACACACACACACACACACACACACACACACACACATACACACACACACACACACACACATACACATACACACACACACACATACACACACACACACACACATACACACACACACACATACACACACACACACACATACACACACACACACACATACACACACACACACACACACACATACACACACACATACACACACACACACACACACACACACACACACACACACGTGCTCACCCCAATATATCTTCTGGACCCTTATTAGCTGTCAAGTTTAATTTTCAAATACTTCTTTTTGTTGTAAGTTCAATTTTTATTGGCTAACAATATTTCAGGGGAGACTGGGAACAATGTGTTCCTGGTTGGTGGATCCAGGCTGTAGATACATTGGAGGGTTTCAGAGGTGACCAGAGTCCACATCTGCTGAGATCAAGTGTTTTCCTTTCAACACATCCAAAAACCAGAAGAAGCTGCGCACAGGTGTTTCTAGTGATTTTATTCTCAAATACAAGTATTCAAGAAGAACAAAGATGTCTGTTGTGCTTGAACATGACTGTCCCCTATAATCGCCTGTGTTTGGGTCCTTGTTCCCCAGTTCATAATACTATTTGGGAAGGCTGTGAATTGTTTAGGAGGTGAGTCTAACTATAGGAAGGATGCAGACCTTGGGAATTACGCCTGGGCCTCCCTCCCTGTCATCTCTGCTTCCTGGGTTTGGATGGAATGTGATCAGCCTGTCTCTGGATATTGCAGCCATGCCATTCTCACTGGTCTCCCTTGCCATGATGGAATGATCCCTTCATCATATAAGCCAGAATAAACCCTTCTTTCTTTTTTTCATTAAGAATTTTTTTATTCATTTTACATACCAATCACAGACCCCCTCTTCCCTCCTCCTGCTCCTCTACCCTTCCCCCCAGCCCAACCCCCCTTTCCTCCTACAAGATGATAAGGCCTCCCATGGGGAGTTAGCAGAGCCTGGTACATTCAGTAGAGGCAGGTCCAAGTCCCTCCTCCTGCCTCAAGGTTATACAAGGTGTCCCAGCATAGGTAGTAGGCTCCAAAAAGCCAGGTCATGCACCAGGGATGGATCCTGAACCTACTGCCAGGGGACCTCTTAAGCAGATCAAGTTACACAACCTATGCAGAGGGCCTAGTCCAATCCTATGGAGGCTCCACAGCTGTTGGTCTAAAGTTCATGAGTTTCTAGTAGTTTGGTTTGGTTGTCTTTGTAGGTTTCCCCATCATGATCTTGATGCCCCTCAGGTATTTAGTCATAGCAACAAGAAAAGTAACTAATTTAGTTACCTTTAGTAGGTGAATGGCTAAATTAACTGCATTACATCCAAACAATGGAACATTACTTAGTGTTAAAACAAATTAGCTAATGAACTAAGAAAAGACAAGGGGGGGGCATTATATCTATTATTAATGATAGAAAATGGCACAATTACATACTCTAAGATTGTAGCTATGTGACATCCTCACATATGGGGATGTAGAGACATTAAAAGTAGCAGTGGATTTCAGGAGGTAGAAAGGAAAAAGGAATAAAAAGTTGCTTTACATTGGTATTTTTTAAAGAATTAAAATTATTCCATTTGTAAAGTGTATGCATTTGGAAACCCAATAGAGGTGTACATCATAGAGTCAGCCCTAGTGCAAACTGGGATCTGATTTTATCATGTCCAAATATTGATTTATCAGCTCTAACAAACATAACAACCACTGCAAGATTTTAATAACAGGGGAGACTAAATAGAAGAGAGTGGGGTTGGGGATATACAGGAATTTTATGCAATTTCTGCTTATTTTTTCTATAAATTTAAAACTGCTGTCTTAGAAATGATTTCTGTCAGTGTTTTGAAAGGTCTCAACAAGATATAGTTTATAGCAAACAAACCCTTTAGAAAAATAGAAAAATGTTAACCATAAAGGACAGAATGTATATCTTTCAGATTCTTATTATATTATATACTTGACCTTAATTAGAACATATAACTCTATGACAAGTCAACTCATAAGCCCAATGGAACAGGAATCACTAGGGTAGAAAAGAAATGAATGCATTAAACTTCTATGAAGGAGTACTTTTAAAGGAAATATATTTACATGTCACAGTTCCTAGACAGCATAAAATAGATTATTTTCCAAACCTCAAGACAAACATAAAAATGCAAAGACTAAGCTAGTGGGAACTCAGGAACTTCAGACCAACAGCTGTGGAGCGTTCATGGGACTGGACTAGGCTCACTGCATAATTGAGAGAGTTGTGTAGCTTGGTCTGCTTAAGGGGCCTCTTGGCAGTAGGATCAGGATCCATCCCTGGTGCATGACCTGGCTTTTTGGAGCCTACTACCTATGGTGGGACACCTTGTACAGCCTTGATGCAGGGGGAGGGGCTTGGACCTGCCTCTACTGAATGTACCAGGCTCTGCTGACTCCCCATGGGGGAGGCTATATCTTGTTGGAGGACTGAATAGGGGAGTTGCAAGGCAGGGGATGCTGGGGGGTTGAAGGGAGGGAAGAGAGGGGGATCTGTGATTGGTATGTAAAATGAATAAAAAAATTCTTAATTAAAAAAGACAGATACAAAGAAAAAATGCAATGACTAGTAAAGACAATGTTTAGATTTATATTTTGGATGCAGGATCACTCTGTGTATCTCAGGCTAGCCTGGAAATTGAGTGTGAGGATTTCAAACATATACCACCGTGTTCAACTACGTTCCACAGCTAAAACTACTATCTTTAGTGGAGAGGGTACCTGAACTGGCCTTCTCCTGTAATCAGGTTGGTGAATACTTGTGGTGGTATTGTGTTTCCCAAAATATTGTGCGCCCTAATAAACTTATCTGGGGTCAAAGAACAGAACAGCCATGAGATACAGAGGCTAGAAAATGGTGGCACTCACACCTTTAAGCATTCCAAAGGCAGAAATCCCTCTGGATCTCTGTGAGTTCAAGGCCACATTAGAAATAGCCAGGCATGGTGACACATGCCTTTAATCCCAAGAAGTGAGCCTTTAATCCCAGGGAGTGATGGCAGAAAGCAGAAAGATATATAAGGCATGAAGACCAGAAACTAGAAGCATTTGGCTGGTTAAGCTTTCAGGCTTTGGAGCAGCAGTTCAGCTGAGATTTATTCTGGATGAGGACTCAGAGGTTTCCAGTCTGAGAAAACAGGATCAGCTGAGGAATTGGCAAGGTGAGGTACATGTGGCTTGTTCTGCTTCTCTGATCTTCCAGCATTCACCCTAATCCCTGGCTTCTGGGTTGGTTTTTATTAATAAGAACTTTCAAGATTCATACTACAAATACTCTGTCATCATAGAGCCTTCATCCAGTAAGTGATGGAAGCAGATGCAGAGATCCACAGCCAAGTACCAGGCTGAGCTCCCAGAATCCAGTCAAAGAGAGGGAGAAGAAATTATATGAGCAAGGGGATTCCAGATCATGATGAGGAAATCTACAGAGACAACTGAATCAAGCTCTTGGGAATTCACAAACTCTAGACTGACAGCTGTGGAGCCTCCATGGGACAGAACTAAGCCCTCTGTTTGTGGGAGACAGTTGTAAAGCTTGGTCTGTTTGTGGGATCCCTAGCAGTGGGACCAGGACCTGTCCCTGGTGCATGAGCTGGCTTTTTGAAGCCCATTTTCTATGGTGGGACACCTTGTTCAGGCTTGATGCAGGAGGGAGGGGCTTGGTCCTGTCTCAACTGAATATACCAGGCTTTGCTGACTCCCCATGGGAGGCATTACCTTTTTGGAGGAGTGGAAAGGGTGGGGGCAGGGCAAGTGGAGGAGAAATGGGAGGGGGAACTGTGGTTGGTATGTAAAATGAATAATTTTTAAAAAAAATAAAAAAGAAAGAATAGAGAAGTATCAACAAAAGCACAATTATGTGGTGAACCTGAGCTGAACTAGAGAGTTCTGTGAGGTTTTATTAAAGTTAAGTTACTGACTGCAGATGCTATGACAATACGTATTAGCTGCCTTGCCTTCTGTTCATGTCAGAAAGAAGGGATCTGTATTTAACTCAGGTTGAGAGGTACCAAGTAGTGTTGTGGGCCCCTTCCTCACTAGTAACTATGGTGAGAAAAATATTATTTATCATCTCAGAAGAATAATGAAGCCAGTATACAATTAAAATGTTGTAAAATTCTGTAAATTTGTATTTACAATGATAACAACTTTTAATGCCTGCCACTCCTTTTTAATTTACTCATTCATTTAGAAATAGTGTTAGAGTTCTCACTTTGCATTCTAGACACTGACACACTGATCGAAACCCAGGAAAATATACATGTCCTGGTGCTTTTTGATTAGCAGGAAAGAACAAAATGCACCAGGCCAACACAATGCCATCAACAAAGGCAGGGAGATGCCGAAAGAGATGACATTTGAGAGCTGAACAATACCACTGATTGCATTTGTTATGTGTTAATCAGCTTTTTATCATTGTGACTAAAACAAAAAATAAAATAAAATAGGCAAGCTAAACTTATGAGGTAGAAAACTTTATTTTGGCTGGCATATCTGGAGGTTTCCAACTGTATTCAGTTAGCTCTATTGTGTTTAGACCTGTAGCAAAGAAGTGCCCCTCACTTGGAAGACATGTTAAAAGAACCCTGAAAGACTATGGCCTCTAAGTAGCAAAAAAAAAAAAAGAAACCAGAATATGAATAATTCCCCCTCAAGAATACACCCTCATTGGCCCCACATTTTTCCACTAGCCCCACTTCCTACACATTCTATTGCCTCACAAAAGTACCACAGATTGGGAAAGATGCCTCATACACCTGAGTCTTTGGGGAACTCTTCTCCAGCCATCATGATGCTCTGATTAGGCAATAGTGATAATGTATTAGGTACTACTTTACCACCATGAAACTGAGAATTCAGTAGGAAAGAGAGAAATAAAATACATAGAAGCAGCTGTATTTTTCGAAAAGCCTATTTTCAGATAGTAACAAATGCTGTGTGGAAAAAACAAGGGGGCAGGAAGAAAGAGGAAGGGACAGAGTATATACATTTTAAAATTTGAAAATCTGCTGAGTAGTACTCCATTGTGTATATGTACCACATTTTACTTATCCATTCTTCAGTTGAAGGGCATCGAGGTTAATTCCAGGTTCTGGCTATTACAAAAAAAAATGCTGCTATGAACATAATTGAGCATGTGTCCTTGTGGTATGATTGAGCAATCCTTGGGTATATATGCCCAAGCGTGGTATAGCTGGGTCTTGAGGGAGGTTGATTCCAAATTTTCTAAGAAAGCACCATATTGATTTCCAAAGTGGCTGTACAAGATTGCATTCCCACCAACAGTGGAGGAGAATCCTCTCCAACATCCTCTTGCTCCACATCCTCTCCAACATAAGCTGTCTTCAGCGGCCAAGCCACTTTATTATCAAGCTCTTTAAGCAATACTAACCTGCCAAGTGAATATTGCTGTGGCGCTGTAGCTTGTCTGTATCCTTTTACTTTATGCTTCAGCTAAATTCAGCCTTTTATTACTTTTAAAAAATTATATATTACCTACGCTATATAAAGCAGTGATTTATTGACATAGCCATGAACTGAATCTACTTCTCCCATTGTCATTCCTTTTTCTTTTGTGAATCAAACCTTTATGAGATTTCTCAGTGAAAACCTACATGTATGGGCAGGGGATATGGCTCAATGATAGAATACTAGATCAGCATGAACAAGAACTATGAGTTCAATTCCCAACACTGAAATTAAAACAGAAAAGTTATCTGTGTGCGTGTAACAAAAAGATTTTAGATATCATTAACATATAGGTAAGTAAGGTTTCTCCTTAAAGATCTTTGAAGGAATTTCCCTTTATCTTCCTGTATCTGCCTTTGGCAGTGATGTATCTGCTTTCCATGTGGTTGTCAGTTGTTGGTTGTAGTTGTTGGTTGCTGAAGATGATCTACAATTTTTCTCTGATGACTTCAACATGTGTTTTGCTTTAAAGATTCTTTGACTTCATGGAAATGTATATGGTGATGTTTGAATGCAGATTTCAACCTTTCTTCTCTTTCTCTTTCCCTCCTTGGTTGGTAAATATTTTTTATGATAGCATTGCACTGTGTTGCTGATGCTCACCCCAAACTCCTTTGTTGATGTAGTCTTTCCATCTCAGTCTGCTGCATACTAGAGGCTACAGATGCACTACTAAGCCCCTCTATGGATTTATTTTCATAATTTGCAGAGAACTTATGTGCTCATTCATTTTCAAAGCTCCGACCAACTTCCTAATCAGATATTAGTGCACCTCTATTTCCCCTATTGCATATTGCACATTTTATGTGACTTAGGAAGACCTTCTTTCATGTATGTACATTATTCACCCACTCTGTCATCATGGCCATTTCTTTTCATTGTCTTACTGTAATTACATTTTTTTTCAGTTCTCTATAATTCCCTTCTTTCTATATATTTTATTTAAATCACAAAGAGTAAAATGGCAAGCACTGGAAAATGTTGGGAAGGGGGCTTTTGTGTTGAGAAGCAGAAGATACACATGGTGGCTTACAGGTTATGCAGGGCCAAGGAAGCCACCTTAAGGTACTATTCATTGTACCTACGACACCAGAACTCTAAGTCAGAACTGATGAATGTGATTTGTGGTTGGAAATTGTTTTCTTTGAAAACAACAGAAGGAAGGAGGGCAAAACGAGATGAGTCTTCTTGAAAGGTATATGCAAGAAATTATGCTGGCTTACATTGTAACATTACAGTGAAGACGGAGGGAAGTGAGACATTAACCTGACTATCCAGAGCACAGAGCTTTGCTGACATTGTTTTTAAATCTTCACACAGATGTTAAATTATCCCTCCAATTTTCCAGATGTGCAAATTGAGGGTTAGCCATGCCAGCTAATCTGGTAAACTCACGCAGCAGCTACTGAATGAAGACTTTGTTACCCGAAGCCTCCCAATTTCATGATTCTTCATAGACAAATGATAATGAGCAAGTAGAAAAATATGTATGCAGGGTATGAGCAGCCTGTGAGGTGCAATGAAGAAAACAAAGAGGGTTAATCAAAGCATTTGATTTGAGAACAGCTGCCAATAAGGGAGACATGATCAAAATTGGTAGAAAGAGGAACTTTGCAAGGTTTTAGAATATGAAGTTTTGTAAGACTTGGAGAGCAATGCAGAGCTCATACTATAGGTTATTTTTTACACTTCCCTCTTCTCAGCTGTATGGAGAACCATCCTACCATGGGCAACTCTACTGACTTCTTTGACCACTGATAACAACACTACAAAACTCTGAACAAAATGAACAAGGTCCCGTTCATGATTTTGGGAGAGTCTGAAGGGCTACATGTATGTATGAGGGGATGAAGTACAGGTATTGATAAGGTGAGTAGATCCCAACCCACAAAGGTATTAAGGAGTGAAATGTAAGCCAGCAGATTGTGTGGTAGGTGCTCTATTTAAGAAAAGGGGGGGGGGGGCAGTTAGACAAGAACAGTCCAGTATGAGAATGAAGCCTTGACTTCCAATAAATTAATGAATGATTACCCCTGCGAATGTCATTTTTAGCCTATAACACTATTAGCACTTAAAATACTAATTATCGCCGGGCGGTGGTGGCGCACGCCTTTAATTCCAGCACTCGGGAGGCAGAGCCAGGCGGATCTCTGTGAGTTCGAGGCCAGCCTGGGCTACCAAGTGAGTCCCAGGAAAGGCGCAAAGCTGCACAGAGAAACCCTGTCTCGAAAAACCAAAAAAAAAAAAAAAATACTAATTATCTAAGTCTTTATGTTCACTGGGCCAATTGACATATGTATAAGAAAATGTATTAGTATTTTTAACCGAAATAACTTCAGTCTTCTCACAGTGCATTCTTTATCTCAGAAGTATTCAGCATTAAGAGGCACGGTGAATGAGGAAAGTGTGACAGATGCACTGAGGAAGCTCCTGTCCAGCAATCTTTCATTGATTGATGGCAGTCGAATTGTGGCTTTCATAGCCTACTGTTATGGAAATTCTAAGGAAACTGAAAAATCACTACTTGACTTGACAGATGACAGGCCTCCGAAACAGCGATTGCATACGCGACTGCGGTGGCTTCAGTCATTTTCTTTTGGTGATAAAGCACAAGTCTATACCTGGGAATATCTTATTCAGTGCTCTCCATCTATAAAACCAAAGACAATGTTCTCTCTCATCAATAGCTCAGGAAGAAAGAGAAGCTGTCCGGATAAGGAGAAAGGAGGCACTGTCACAAACTAAAGTCCTGGCACTCAGCCCAGAATTCTATGTATAACTGAAAAAAAAAAAAAAAAGCTAAGAACACTTATTCTTTCTATGTACAAGATAAGAATAGCAAGAAATTGCGCTGTGCAGTGAGTATCGCTACCCTATATTCTATAGCCAGAATGCATGGTGCAAACCCTGTATACGTCTTGCTTGTCAGACTATCTAGGGCAAGCACAAACACCACATAAAACCTCGACTTCTTCATCAGTAAATGGCTTAGAATAACTGTACCTTTCCTGATAAGAGATGTGATGACCATAAATGAGGTTAACCTGATGCTTCTTAATTGTATGTGATCAATAGTAACAACTTTCAAAGCACTTTCTTAATATGAGACATGGAAGAAGCAATTACATTATCCTTCTGTAATGAATGAGTTACTGCCTATTGATCTGGGTACCAGGCTCTTTATTAAAATTATCTATTGGGTTGCATCAAATATATATGTCTATTATAATACTATTTGATTTTCTTTAAATCTAAGATTTTATAAATAATCAGCTATCATTGAGCCATAATGTGAGATAAACTGTACACTGGCAAACAATTGCTAACCAAAGCATATATCGCATATATCCAGTCAACTGCAAACAGTATTTTACTCAACACTTGTACTGGTGTTCTGTTTCCTCTTCCTTGGATTAGCAGGGCATGTTAGACAAGAACCTCTCAAGACAAGAACCTATCTCTGTGTTAGGGTCCCAGATTTCTCTGTTGGATCCTCTGTTGACCTGAATGACCCTCCTGGGTATTTGGTACAGTGCTGGGACTTTCAATAATGATCTCTGTGATCTGTTACTCTTCCTTCTACTAAAATAGCTGATCTTGGTAGTGCTGGAATTTGTGAATTTTCCCCCATTCATCATTTTTGCCAGGAAATTCTGACTATGATGCATACACCTACTACACAGGACATAACCTAAAGAACATAGTCCCCTCATTTGCAAGATACTGCCCTTCTGTATAGCATTTTGCAGACCAGAACTCACAGTCCATAGCTTGACTCTGTGTCACCACAACCCTGGTAAGGCTTTTATTTTATTTTTGTATTCTTTTGAGAATGTCATATAAGAACATTGATTTTAAATCATTTCTACGTCTTTCTCTCCCCATCCTGCTGTTCATGTGTCCTTTTACAAGCATGATCTCTTCTTTAATTAGCATTGTTTTATACACACACACACACACACACACACACACACACACACACACACACACACTACTGAGTCCATTTAGTTTTGCCTATGTGCGCATGGCTTAACAGTTAGGATTTGATTCCAAACCTCTGTTAAAGAGAGACTGAAATTTAGATAGTTCATGTTCTACTGGAAGTAAAATCAAACTCATTAGATGTAAAGAACATATCAATTTATTTATTTATTTTTTATAATGTAGTGCCAATGCACTCCAGATGTTTTTCCCAAAGTCACTGAAGACTTAATAGTTAAATTGTTACCTACTGCTGTATATCATTTAGCTGTATTTTTACCACACTTTTAAAAATCCTGAATCTTCATAACCACTGTGTGTGGTAGCATGGGCTTATAAATTCCTTCATCAAAAGGTAGGGATGCCTGGTCATTCCTCAACTGGTGGCTGCAGGGAGAGAAGATGAAGAAACAAACGTAGAATTAATGCTTATGATTTGTTTGGCATGGAACACCATCAGTTCATCCACTCTGGAGTTTTAATACAGGAAAAGAGAATTGACCAGAGGAGAACACTAGTATTATTGTCTTTCCTATTATTAGCTTAAATTCGAGAATATGCTTAAACTGCTCAGGCACATAATAGCTATTTGTAGCTGATGTTCCTACAGAGCAAAGAGTGAAGATTAGAAGACACAAAATAGATTGCTACTTCATTAAACAGAATAACTCATGATCTTAGTACTTGATATAGGCTGAATGAAGCCAAATAAAATAAAAACATGCTTTGAGAGTTAGGGGGGCATGGGCCCAAGCTGTATCTGTGTGTGTGTGTGTGTGTGTGTGTGTGTGTGTGTGTGTGTGTGTGTGTGTATGTGTAACAATCTATTCATACTCCTTAATCTTCTGATCCTACTGTAAAATGGGGGCTGTGACTTCTAATTTTCAAAATTGTTTTAATTGTAATACAACACACAAGAGAGTACATGACACATTAAAAATTCAATCTATATTACACAATCACACAATGGTAATTTTACAATTAGTCACACATCACAGATAGTCTGATGTATGGATAGAAAACCTCTACAATGTGAGACACTAACCTACTTCAGGAGTTTGAAAATTCATCTGTGTGTCATTAGAATACCTTGTACAGACTTCAGAAGAGGTCATTAAGCAAATATCCTCATTTTTAGAAAAAAAATTAGAACATTTTCTTTGCATATAAGGGTCTTAATTCCAGGAATAAATCATCAGCTTCCATTGTACCCAAAGTGGTATTGTGTTAATGTTAAATCAATACTGGAAAATGACATCTTGTCTCTTGTTATCACAGATGAAAATGTAAACTAATGAAAACCTAGATATTTCTAGTTTCTAATGCTGTACTCTCTGGTAGCCTCACTTAACTCATGCACACAATACTGCATGGGAATTAAATCTTTAACAATTTACCCACATTATTCCAAGGTTGTAAGTGGAAAAAAACTCTGATACAATAATAACAATATTTTGAAGCCTGTTGGAGAGCTGGTACTCAAGATATTTTTTTTCAGATGAGTAGAATAACTAGAGTTATTTTTCAAATAATCAGGAAGAAAACATATCACTGGCAACTTTGCTATTTCATGAAGTGCTAAACCCCTTACAAATATGTGACCGGCAGTTAAAAACCAAAATTATTAGGCAATTATTTTATCGTTACTCAGCTAACCAAAATCTCTGCAGTGGCTTGCATGCACTACTCATCAGGAAGTAAACACACAGCTGTCTGAAGTAGAAAGCAAGCTTTGGGGATATCCATTATGAAAAATTGAAGTAGAGATGTCCTTTCATTTCTTCGATCCAAATGATTTCTTTTGTGAGATGGAAGATTATTATGTTGGTCTCTAATAAAGACATTATAGTCTCCTCTTCTAAATGGTATGCATGTGTGAACTTGATTGAATTTTGCTACTAGTTTCTCTATATAGAAAAAAATATCCCCACATCCCTTTAAATTAGTAATTTAGTTTCCCATACTTTCATGTAAATGAGCTTACTGTTATATAATTGCTGTATTTATACAGCATATACTAAAACAAGACTAAGGTCTAGAACACATCACAGAGGAACCTGAGCCAGCACACAGTGTCTGCATAATCATGGATCTCAACTTTTAGTCTGGCAGTTGAAACAGTCCCAGTAGGAAGACAGTTCCTACTTATGCCAGCCAAAATACTTGACACAACTTTAAGCCAAGAAATATCTAAGAGCTTAGAATGCCCAATTCACAAACTGGTTAGGAGGGAATTGCCTATGACCAGAAAGTGCTACATCAAGTGTTGTCATCAACTTTGCAGAGGGCTTTGCAGGAACAGAGCCCTACTTATCTCCACTGTGGGCACCTGAGAAAACATTTCTACTCCACAGAAAATCGATTCTAAAAGTTTCCAGCTTTATTAGAGAATAATGGCGCTTCGAGCCCATTCCTTTCAGGGAATGAAATTGAAGATTATCTTGGTATTCAAAGATACGTCCTTCATGCTCAATACTTGTGGTTCATCTGTATTCTAAAAAGACAGGCCAACAATTTGAAGTTCATGTCGTTCTGACTCAGCCTGGTCTAGGCCAATCTTCTACAGCCTCAGGATGTATCTGAGTCACTTTTGGTGACCTCTCTCACTAGACTAAAGTTTGGAAAGTAGGGTTTTTACACAATTCAGCTGTTGGGATTTACCAAACAAAATAAAGAGTATCTCATTTAATTTTAATTTCAAATGAAAATTGATACATTATATAGAATACATTTATGCACATTTTTGATTATCGTTTTTGAAACAAGCAGGCCTATGTTTTTCTTCTATCTCCTCTGCATGTCTCTGAGTAGAAGATGAGATCAGCTCTCTACAGGTATGACTCTCTTACACTTCTCCCTTTTTACTTCCTTGCTTGTAGAACCACAAGAGTTAGAGGTGGGAAATTTAGGTCTTGAGTATTTCTTTTGGAAAACACAGTTGGAATGTCTCACTGACTCACCACTGCCGTTAGTTAGTTAACATGGGAATTTCACTGTGTCTAAAACACAGTGCCTAAACTTAGGTTTTAAAATTAATTTCCCATTAAATAAATACAATAAAATGTGTTTCTAAAGGACATAAAGAAAGAAAAATAGTTTAAGGCCCATCTTATTTTTAGGAACTGAGAGACTTGGCTTCAAGTGCTCTGGAATCAGAAAATTTGGGTGTGTATCACTGTTATAATTTTTAGTGTAGTGCTCCAGTTCTTAAGGAGCCTCAGCGGCGTTCCTCCTGGAGTTTCCCAGTTTCAACAGCCATCTTACACAGCTCTCCTCTTTAGTCTTGCCTCAGACTGATTCTCTGTCTCACTCAGGGTCATCCAATATCAATTTAAATCTGAGAAAAATCAGCGAAACTAAACTTTTACTTGACAAAATGTAGGGAACATACTGGTTCATATTTCTTACCTCTGGGAGAGAATAATTCAGTGGTTGCTACAGAGGCAGCTGAGGATCTGTTCTAATTATTTTTATTGTCCAGCTGCTGCTCGTGACCTCTCACACACAAGCTGATCAATTATTCCTTGTTTGTCTAAATGGGTAAATTTTATTTTTTTCCTGAGGTGTTTGGAGCTTGGGTTCTTTTACCTTCCAGTCAATAGACTGCATAAATTGTAAACTCAATACATCATCCTAGTATGATGTTTGAAAATACTATTACAGGATTTTATGAAATGCCCTAGGATAAGGAAAATCATACTTTAAAATAGATGGACAAAAATAAAATTTAATCCTATTTGGAAAATATAGAGAGAAAAAGATAAAATATTGCAGTGGATATCGTTAATGCTTGATCAAACTGTACCCAAGTATTTCACTCATTCAAAAAGAATTTATAAATCCACAGTCAAACTGTGAATTATCTTTGAAAAACCAACTAAAATTATCTTTAGCTAATATCAGAAGAGATGAACTAGAAATACAATTTCTAGAAATTCTTAAGCAAGTCAACAAATAGTCTTTGGAATTTCGCTTTACAGAATTAAGGTTAGAATGAAAAATCTCCCGTACTCAGGTGTTGACCATAGCAGAAAAAAACGCGAGAAATCCTAGTCATTTGCTTTATATTCCTCTAGTCTTAGTTTCAGGGAATACATAAATAATATAGCCTAGTCTTCTACCAATAACTGTTGCTAGAGTTTTCCTGCCTGGCCCACAGTCAGGACAAATCTCTCTCACCCGCCAGTCCCAAGCCGCTCAAACCCGATCAAGTAAACACAGAGACTTATATTGGTTACAAACTGTATGGCCGTGGCAGGCTTCTTGCTAACTGTTCTTACAGCTTAAATTAATCCATTTCTATTAATCTATACCTTGCCACGTGGCTTGTGGCTTACCGGTACTTTACATCTTCCTTATCCTGATGGCGGCTGGCAGTGTCTCCTTGACTCAGCCTTCCACTTCCCAGCTCTATTCTCCTCCTTGTCCCGCCTATACTTCCTGCCTGGCCATGGCCAATCAGTGATGTATTTATTGACCAATCAGCAACACATTTGACATACAGACCATCCCACAGCAAATAACTCCTTTCAGAAAAGTTTTCTTGAATTTATTAATGTCTCTCCAAGATACGTAGTGAATATATTAGACGAATTTATTTTATGGGACTAACACAAAATTTATGGAATGTTTATTCAGTTGGTGCTGTATAAATATCTTCATTTCAAGATTATGTAACCATAGAAGAAATCGACCTAAACATATAGTGACAAAATACATACTAAATGAAAATATTTCAATGGGAAAAATGCATATACTGTTTTCTGAGAAAATCGTTGGGAAGCTTTTCTAGAATGTTATCTCATGATGTTCATACCCATTTTTTTTTGTTTTTTGTTTTTTCCAGACAGGGTTTCTCTGTGTAGCTTTGCACCTCTCCTGGAACTCACTTGGTAGCCCAGGCTGGCGTTCATACCCATTTTAAAATACTAGGGAAAACATAAATACAATCAGAAACATGGAACTTTCTTAGAAGGACTTTGCCTCTAAAAAGACAATGAAAGAAAAAGAGGCAGCATGTATAAAAGAAAGCACATGAAACAAATTAACTAACAAATATAAACGAAGCAATTAGAACTGTCAGTAAGGCTAACTTACTTAGCTGCCCATCCGGGATCATTTTGTTTGACAAATGCTAGATAGTTGAAAGAAGAAAATAACATACTTGACTAAATATCATTCTTATTGCTATTGTTTTGGTATAGAAGATGATAATAGTTGTTACAAGGGACTTTAAAAAAGGACTAGATCCGAAAGTTGACAATGTAAGTAAGAAGCTGGGGTCTCCTTGACAATCTAGTGGGAACTTGGCCCATGAGTAACTAAGCAGGATGCTGCCTTTACACTGAAACTATTCCAAAGTAAGAAGAAAAACCCAGGAGCATGGGCAGACAGTTATGGCATATTGCATTCAGCTTCCCACTGGGTAACTGATGCAAAACTAATTTAAGATTAGATGATGATAAATTGAACTGGTGGACTTTAAGTTAGAGAAAAGTTGCCTAACTACATATTATCCCATTTTAATAATCATCCATAATTATATTTTTGTGATTTAACTACTAGATAGTATGTAGGTTCTTCCTATTACGGGTTTTTAAAGCCTTACTTATTGAGAAATGTGTATCTTGGTGGCTAGATGAAAATAGGTAGTTTGGCACTTTAGTTGTATTTCACCACTTTGGGAAGCCACTCCACTGCTCTGAATGTCTGGACTTGAGATCTGAAGTCATAGTGACTGTCCTTAACTGTGTCTCCTCCCTAGTCTCATCACCTGTCTTCAATAAGGCCCATCATGTGACCCACAATGGCCAATGTACAGGGCTCTGTTATGCTGTTTGTTGTGTTCAAGGTTATCTAACCAAGACAGAAAGTGGAGCCTGAAAGGCAGCCATGCTTTACTCACCAAGCTGTGTACCTTGGCATGGAGTGTATATGCCCAAAGAAAGGTCACCTTTTTTTCTAATTTTCATAGAAGCTCCATCTGCTTGCCAAGCTGTTCACCTGCAGGGCTGCCTCTACCTAGTGGGGGGATCATTTGCTCATTTGTACAACAGCTCTGGAGCCATATGGACTATTGAAGGTCCTGCCAATGGGGCAACTCCATACCCCTTGCCTCAGTGACTCTTTCATAGATGGGCTCAAGTCAAGCATGGTCATTGTCTCCCTCTGGACCAGTCTGTAACAATTACCTTGAAATACCACATTTAATGGCTAAACTAAAGGGATGGTCACAGTTGTCTATCTTATTTGAGACTATTTGTGACATGTAAGCAGGGAGAGAGCAGAAAAACTGAAAGATGTTAAAAAGAGTTATCAAGCTACCACTTGAACCCTGGTTCAATATTTTTTTAAATCTCTTCCAGCATTTCCTAGTTAAGCAGGTAAAGCGTTTCTTCCTCAATAAACTTGGTAGAAGTTAAATTTCTGTCATGTTCAAATGAAAGATTTCTGGCATCTACCAGCAGTGTGCTGTTTAATGCAGTTGTTAAATCACTAGAAAGACTGTGGTCAACAGAATGCAGAAATGGGTGTTATTCTTTCCCTAAAAGAAGGAAGCAAATTGCTGAAGAATAACAAGGACCTATTGATTTAAACATGAACCTGGAAATAAAGGATAATAGCTTCATGGGAAATGACTTATTAGAGTAGCATGGAGTTGGAAATAAAAGGATATCTGAAGATAAATGAGTGTTTTTTTAGCATAGTCCCAAAGTAATGAAGATGGTTTGGGGATAGCAACAAATAGAACCTTTCAGTTGGGGGAATGCCATGAACAAAAACACAAGTAACTGTTAGCAACATTTGTATATCTATTTATGTAGCACATGAATGAATGGGTTGTCTAGATCAGGACTCACATTAATGTCTGATGTTAGGGATCTCAATCTCTTTCTTTCCTCACATCTCTACATTCTACCTTCTCCTCTTCTACTACTTCTTTAATATAGAGGATACCTTCTCTGTTACTGTTTTAAAAGACCTCATAGAAGCTATGATTAGTAACATTTAGGTCATGGGTCCAAATCTTACTGGGACTGATTGACCAGAGAATTCTGAGCCTATGACCAGCATTATTTGGTCCACATGATTAATCTCCAGGGGAAAATGGAGATAACATTATATGACCTAACACATTGATATGTAGTTTCCCAAAGAAAGACTAGCAATTATTACTAGGAAAAGGAGATGGTTGCTAGGTAGGTAAGCATCCAAAGTCTCTAAATGAGTGTAGCTGACTAGATGGCAAAAAGGGAATATGGTAGACAGCATGAAAACAAAGTATGACAAATTGAAGGATGTCTAGGTTATGCTTGAATGTCTTAATTAGAAGTTATCTCTCAACCTGAATGCTGTAGGTGCAAACTCAATTCATATAAGGGAATCACTTGACCACTAAGAGATATCTGTGACCTTATGTTAAATGGCACAATTATATATTATATTCCAACATGGGGCATTTTTTAAAGAGTAAAATAGGAAAATTTCAATGATTTAAAAAAAATGAGCATCAGTTTGGACTTCCTTCCTAGAAAATGGGGGTAAGTGATTACTCTTATTCTGAACAAAGTGATCAGAAACAGTACCAACAGCCATTTGACCCAGTTATTCTAGAACTAGTCCATTCCAAGAATCTGTGGCCAACCTTAAGGCAGTCTCTAGCAGCTGAGCATAAGAGGGACCAGGTGATTGGCAGGTAAATCTTTCCCAGAGTGGAATATGAAATAACTTATCAGATGGTAATTTACATAACCAGTTGGACCCTCTTCTTTGAGAAGTATTGGTTAAAAAATACGTAGTCAGAATGAAGTTTAACTTAAAAAGAAAACCTTGTACAATACAGTATATTACTTCATATAGGCCAATGCCCTCTAAAATATACACCAAAATATTTCTCAACTCTAACAGGTTATATTTCATCCAGGCAAATGTCCACTGTGCATGATCCTACTTAGCAGACTCCTTCTGAATGTTGATTCTCAAGCAGGCTTCTCTATTTCATCTGCCATTCTCCAAATGTTGTTTACTGTCTGTGTAAAGACACTAGGGGAAGCAAAAAATTTTTCATAGGAATGACTCATATCATCCCCATCCCCTGGCCATTGATGAGAACCAATCACAAGAAACAGGGGAGAAGTGGTCATTGGGAAGGTAGTATGTCTTCTTTACCTGTGTTCTCTGAAGCCTAATAGCTTCATTTCCAGTCCTAAGTAGACCTTCAGTAAAGAAATTCTGTGAGGAAGAATAAACAAAAGACAGTCATGAGTGTATTAAAAATGGGCACATAAATGAAGCAAGAAATGTGGATTGGCTCTTGCCAGTCCTGCCTTTAGCATGATTTGATGTCCCCTCCATTCCACCTTACACTTACTTTATACACCTATGTGCTTTAATATGGAGAAATTATAGGATACCAGGATCTGGCCAAGTTCAGGACCAGCTCTCAAAGAGTAGTGGCATGCATTTGGTATATAATAGATTGTGTGTGTGTGTGTGTGGGGGGGGTATTGTTGACTCCTGGATCTGTCTCTCCAGTATATACCCATCTATTTTTCTCCAGACTAGTAGTTCATCTCTTACTCTAGAGAGATCCACTTTATTTTCCAACTCATAACATCATCACTCTGTCACATGCTCAGATGGGAGGCTTTGGAATCATTTCTGAATATCCTTTTTCTTCAAATGCCTTTACTTGTTCTCCACAGCTAGAACTCACCTGCCTTACAGTCATATCCACCCTTGTGTCTCAAAACACACTGTAGACATTTTAGCTCAGTCTTCCTATCTTGTATGTAGATATGTCCACAGGAGTCTCCTAGATAGTCCTCATACCACAGGCTGTGTCCTTCTATTTTTCACATTTCCGTGAACATGATCACTCACTGGTCAATACATAACTAAAAGCACACTCAACTTGAAATGCACACTTTTTCACCATTGTTTTCAGAATGATACTGATTCTCTTTAGGTGGTGGTTTGAATAGGAATGGTCTGCTGTGGGATGTCCTGTATGTTGTGAATATATGTTGCTATGATTGATTGATAAATAAAACACTGATTGGCCAGTAGCCAGGCAGGAATTATAGGATAGGCAGGACGAACAGAGAAGAGATGCTGGGAGGTGGAAGCTGGGGAGATGCCAGCCTGCCATCCAGGGAGCAACATGTAAAGACAACAGGTAAAGCCAGGGAACGCATGGCGACATATGGATTAACAGAAATGGGCTGAGTTAAGTGTAAGAGCTAGTCAGTGGTAGGCCTGAGCTAATGACCCAGCAGTTTAATTAATATAAGTTTCTGAGTGATTATTTTATAAGTGCTTCCAGGGTCTGTGGTGCTGGACAGGACTGGAGAAAACTCCAGCTACAGGCCTCCATAGGCTCATGTATTTGAATGCTTGGTCATTAAGGAGTGGCACTACTTCACATGGATTAGGAAGTATTGTCTTGTTGGAGTAGGTGTGGTCTTGTTGGACAAAATGTGTCACTGGGGGTGGACTTTGGGATTTCTAATGCTCAAGGCAGACCCAGTCTTTCTCTCCTCTTTTTCTCTGTGTCTCTGTCTGTCTCTGTCTCTCTCTGTGTGTCTCTGTCTCTCTCTCTCTCCTCATTTTCCTGCTGCCTGCTCATCCAATATAGGATTCTCAGCTATTTCTCAAGCACCATGTTTTTCAGTGTGCCACCATGTTTCCTGCCATGATGATTATGGACTAAACATCTGAAACTGAAGCAAGCCCCCTTTAAATGTTTTCCTTTAGAAGAGTTGCAGTGGTCATGGGGACTCTTCACAGCAATAGAACTTTGACTAAGATACCTTAATACCTGTTAAAATCTTTTATTAATCAGAGGTCATTCAGAACTACAAACTCCACCCAGTGTTAGTTAAAGGAGAAAAATGTAATACTTCAAAGAGATGTGATGGAGTTAAATGACAAGGAATGTAAGCCACAATTTTTGAACACAATAACACGAAGCTTCCCCTACTCTAAGGTGGTATAAATAACAGCAGAAGAGATATTACAAGAATGAAGAGTCAGGGTGTGGTGATATTTTATTTATGCTGAAATGTGGTGATATTTTATTTGTGCGTTAATAAATAAAGCGTGCCTTGAGGTCAGGGGGAAAAGGATAGCCATTTTAAGTAAACAAAGAAGTCAGGCAGCACATACCCTTAATACCTTAGCAGGAAGGATCTCTGTGTATTCAAGGACTCACTAGGGAACAGAGCCAAGCATGATGACACACGCCTTTAATCCCAGTACCAACCATAGAGACATGGATGGAGTTCTATACAGACAGACAGACAATGACAGAGCTGTGTAGGAAGAAGAAGTGAGGTAGCTGGGCTACGAGGCAATGAGATGATAGAAAAGCAAGGTACATAAGCCTGGGTAGATAGGAAGTTGCTCTCCTTGGAAGCTGCGGAGTTGGTGAGGTGAGGTTAGCTGATGACTTTCTGTATTTCTCCGATCTCTCCAAGGCTTTAACTCAAATTTCTGGTTCCATGTTTTTTATTTTATAAGACCATTTAAGATTCGTGTTACATCAGGGGCCCTTCAACAAAACTGAAAGTACTTCTTTGAGTTGACTGACAGGCGTTCACCAAGGAAGGAGCTCTAAAAAGTATTGCCCTCTTTACACATGTGGATTTCTTTCTGTGACCTCATTCTAGCTCCCCAAGGCACTTTCTCTGGCCTTTCTGTGTCCACACATCCTGTACACTGTTTACTGGAGTCAAAAAAGTCTCATTTCTTACTTGAGTGTCTGATGTCTGTGCTTTGGATCTTACCTTGAATATCTCTTTTGTGGATAATCTATTGCTGAAAAAATCTGCATTTGTAAATGTTGTACATCTAAATTCTTAAAAGTTTTAAATCACCATCATAACATGTACTTTAAATTTTAATAGTAAACCTGGGGAAATAGATCAGTCAGAGAAATGCTTGTTAAGAAAACAATTGTACCAGAGTTCAATCCCCTGAATTTATGTAAAAGAAAGGCAGGCATGGTGGCATGCACTTGCAGCCCACAGATACAAGGGAGTTCCTGAGCTTGCTGGCCCATTAGAATAGCTTAATCAGCAAGCTCAGGCCACTGAAAGACTCTTTCTCATCAAACAAACACTTCAGGTAGTGCCTGAAGACTGGTGATTAAATTTGACTTGTTGCCTCCACAACACTTTGGCACATATGTACCCAGTCATGTACACATATATACAGACATACACAAAATTTGAAGGCACTTCTAAAACTGTATTAGTGCTTGTTTTCTGTGTTCATAAATTCTGTGATTATGGGAAAATGGTCTCACCATTGTTGACACCCTGTGCCCCTGGCATGTACTAAGATAACTATATCAACTGACTATATGAGTCTGTAAAAGTCAAAACAGTACATTGGCCAGCAGCAATGAATGTGGTCCCTGCTTAGTTTATGGCCTCTTTTCTTACACTTTGAAAGATAAAGAACAATGTTCAAAATTCCCAGGACATCTAAATACTTGATTCTGGGGGAAAGTATATAGTCAAATTTATTGCATGAATTTTTTAAAGAATAGGTGAAAACATTAAATTTCAAATAAATTAATTAAGACATATTATTGTGATTTGGATTGAATATTTCAACGTTACCCTTATATTTTTTTCACCAGTTAACAAATATTATTTAGTAGAACGTAGATTAAGGATAAAGACATAGTGAAAGAAGGACATAAAGGGAGGAAATGAGGAAGCAAAGAGATAGAAAAATAAAATGAAAAGAAACAAAAATACAAACTTCAACAAAAGCATGTAAATCCCACTCAATCTAAGTGAGATGTTAAAGGAGAGGTATACACAGAGGAAATACTATGTTTGATTAGATTTTTTTCATTTTAGTTCACTAATACTGTATTTTTATTCACACAGATTTGTCTGTGTCTTCGATATTTCTTCTCCTAATATCTAGTAGAGAAGCTAACAATGACTTCTGTTAGCACTAACTTTGTGTATGATTACTCTCTAAGATAGTAACTTTTTTACTCATGATTTTGTTCTTTCACAATTTCATTTATGTACTCTGTGTATATACTGGTCCCTCTCCCTCTGCCCTCTGTTTACCTCCCTCCTCTGCCATCCCCCTGTTTCTATTAATCTATTTCCCCCATTTATTAGTTTGGGCTTTGGTTAGTGTCACAGAGGTCTGGCTGGAACCAGCAACACTGTACATAACCATCATGAGTTTGTGGTTGTCATGAGCATGCCATGCTTAGAAGATGGTGGTTCTCAGCTCCTCTTGCCATTGCTTAGTTCTATTATTCCTATCCTTTCTTCTATAGGTGTTTCTAAGCCTTTACAGAGGTAGTGTAAATAACTTGTCTAGAGATGAGCCCTCAACTCTCCTTTATTTAAACACTTTTCTCAGCATCAGATTTACATTCACCTTCATTCACTGTAAGGGGAGGCTTCTCTGTGTAAGGCTTGCAGTATTGTTTCTCCATGGGTATGAAATACACATTTAGGCCATGGTTAGATGACAGGTCATTTAAGCTACGTAGCTAGCTTAGGTTCCCATCCAGGATGTAAGAGCTCTTCAGTCACAGGTTTTGAATTATGTTCATAATATTATGCACAAATTCCCCCTTGTAGAACAAGCCCCAAGTTCAATTAGGGAGCATTTGGTAACCCCTAAGAAAACTATGTCTCCAATGCACCAATGGGCATATCTTGCCTGGCAAGTTAATATTATAGCTTGAAAAGTTACAGCCGCGTTAGACCACTGATGTCCTTATCCCATGGTACCCAGCATATCACCATCCACCACCATGGGGGCCAACAGAGAGGAATCTTTGAGCCCAATTTCAACTTGACTTTTCTACTTCTTGTGTCCAAGGTGTGTTGATGTCTAGAGCAGTACGATCGTATCAAATAATTCCAGTGAATAATCAAGAGAAGTGGCAAAAGCCCATATTTATTGGGAAGCCTCTGGAGTCTTTCTGACCAAAGACTCTTATGAAGTTGTCCCACACTTGGAACTGGATTCTTGTTTAGTGTCCATTGTTTCCAGGACCCTCACTGTCTAGTATTGCAGGGCACCTGCTTTCAAGCTCTAAGTTTTGTAGCGAGGTTACCAGATAGCAGGTTTCTGAGAAGTTTTCTCATACCTTCTACATTTTTTTTGATTCTTCCCTCTTCCACTCCTTTGTCCCCATCACTTCCTGTTTAAACCTTTCTGCACTCAATACACACCCTCTCCAGCCCCATTTAATGTTTATGGTATTACTCCTTCTGCTTTAACCCCCACTCCTAGTCCCTTTTAGAGTTTCTCAAGTTCAGACATACTCCAGGGTAGGTACACAAAGCCAAAAAGTGAAGGTTAGTATCGACATATAAGAGAAAACATGTAGCATTTATCTTTCTCAACTTGGTTATTTTGCTCAGTATAATTTTTTTCTAGTTCCATCTATTTTCCTAATTTTGTTTTATAAGTGTCCAAGTTAAAATTGTGTGTATTTACCACATTTTCATTATCTATTCATTAGTTGATGGGTATTTCGACTGATTCGATTTCCTGGTTATTGTGAATATAGCTCCACTAAATATGGATGAACAAGTATCTTTGCAACACAACACAGATTTCTTAGGGTATATGTCCTGGATGATATGGCTATGCCCCATGATAGATCTATTTCAGCTTTTTGAGGAATATCAGAGTATTTCCAAAACCATTATACTAGTATACACTCCCTCTATCAGTGTGTAAGAGTTCCTCTTGCCCCACATCCATCCCAGCACTTGTCATTGGAATTTTTGGGGTAATATCCATTCTGACTGTGCTCACATAGAATTGTAGAGTAGTTAGTCTACATTTCCATGATGATTAAGTGTGTAAGATGGTAATCTTTTGATCTGTGTCAGAGAAAACTTCAAGAATAGATAGTTCCCAATTTACAATCTTGCTCAACAGTTTGTACTTATGATGGTGTGAATACATATACACAACCATTATTATTATAACTTTCAGTATTCAATAACTTATGAGAGCTATTATATGGTTGATTATAAAACATCTTTTGTTTTAAATGAGTTTGTTCAACTCTTAACCAACTCTGAACAAGTTTAGGATTTTTGTAAGTTCTATGTATATTTGTAACTGGCAGTGCTTTCAATGCTCAGTAGGTTTATCAGCATATAGTTCCATTATAGGTAGACATGCATCAACACCTCAACTCTGAGAACATCTTATATGTTCTATTTGGATGCAGATCATTTCTTGGTATATGTTACGCCTTATAGATGCTTCTTGTCTCTAAACCACTTAAATAAACTCTTACCTCACTGTGTATTTTTCTACTAGATATGGGTCTCATAAACTCTCAATATTAAATAAAAAAATCAAAGTAAACTCAAAATATAATCTTCTGTAAAAATCATGTGTTTATAAAGTATTATCTCACTCAGTCCTTAGAAATAGGTACACAGGTATAATAATCTCCAGTGTTCTTTGGCAAATACTATCTGAGGAGTAACCTTGTAGCAAAGGATATACAAAATCAATAAAACATATTCATTAAAATACAAACTCAGAAAGATGTTATCTAAACATAAGATAAATAATTATTTAACATTATAAATACCTGAAGAGCTTGAAATTGTCTATATGGCCATCAGCAAAGAGAGAGCTACCTCCAAAATAAAGGTATCAACATTAGCTGGTGTAAATTCCTTTGAATGAACTGCTATATCTTTACTCCCTCTTCAGTCAGTTGCTGTTGGCAATGTTCTGGCCCCAAAAGCAATTGTGTGGTCCAGAAAACCAATATCAGATGAAAATATAATCAAAGGGATTCACACAGAGAGAGTTCTATTGAAGAAACAGCTTTTTTGATGCTTTGAATGAGGTAAAACACATTCAATAAGTACAAGCTTGGCTGAGTTGCCTGAAAATTCTGACTAGATAGAACCTATGAAAATTTTTACTTAAAGACAAAAATACTTATTCATAGACTTAGTAGGAGAATTAAATAATATAAAATATTTATATAACACTGCCTGATATGAGTTGAAATATATTGCCCTCAAATTCATATAAGGGAGTCTTAACTCTCAGTTCCACAATATATGATCTCATTTGGAAATAGGGTCATCAAAGATGTAATTAGTTAAGACAGGTCGTACTAGAGCCAATTTAATACAATGCACATCCAAGGAAAATGTAAAAGGAAATGGAGAGTACCTCTATTCCTGGCAGTTGAGAGACATGCATATGAGTCACAAATTATCAAAGATAGGAGAAAAGGATGGAACCAGTCTCCCTCACAGAACTAGATGGTGTCCATCCTGTGATACATTGACTTCAGACTGAAAGCTTCCATGAACAAAACACTGCTGAAGATACCCAGGGTATAGTACTTCAAGTTGCCAGGATATTTGAAAAACCAGTACAAAATCTAGGAGTGACAAACACGGGTGAGAACCCACCTAATTCCAGCACATTGCCACTTTCCTGTGTCCATATTCTTAAAACAAAAGGATAGAACAGCACACTGTTACATGAAAGTATCATTGTGAGCTTTCAGACTATGATTCCATACCATTGCTCTAGTCACTCAGGGAGTAAAAAAGAGCAAATCAGAAATATGATATGTGTGCAAACTGAAACATCTAGAAAGGACCTTAGTACAGGACTCCTGAACTCAGTTGGTCATTAAATTGACCAGGAAGACATGTGATCAGAAAGAATGAAGATTTTTGTTATCAGAAATAGTGTACCAACCACTTATCATTTATTGAGTATCCCTCTTATATGTTCAAGCACTGTACTAGCAAGGTGCAAATCATAGGACAGAGCCTCAATAGTGAAACTTTCACACACAGGTAGAAGCAATGTAATGAACGTGGCAATAGGTTGTGAGGCTCGAGGCTTAGGAACAGGACTGCCTTTCTAGATTGTGTGATGGAAACCCAAGATGTATTGCAGGTAGTCTCTAAATGACTCCAGCTGTGGGTTTGGCAGAGGGAGAAGACAGGAAAGTAATTGTAGGGACCAAAAAATGGAGACAAAAGCTCCAATCAGGCAATAGATTAGATGAGGGGTACAGAGCACAGTCAAGACCCTCTTCTCAAGCATGATCTGGCAAGATTGATAGTGACAAGGCTTGAGGGACAGCCAGAAAGCACTATGATTCTGGTGGTGTTGATAGTTGACTTTCCAAGGCAACAGGGTATAATGCTGCCAAGGACTAAAAATGCCTTAAGTGGAGTAGATGCCAGCAGAAACATCTGACCAGAATGATGTGTGTGGCTGCCAAAATCAAGGCAGATAATGACAAAACACATGTATAATTTAGAGAGATGGGAGAAGCATACAGTTTTCAAATTGAATTATAAAGATAGAATTTTGATGCCATTGTGAATCTTTTTGATTCATGGTATTGGCATATTAATATATTCATGATTCAAGTACATAGAGGTATTATTACCATTTAAATACAACTACAAAGTTATTTATATTTTATCAGAAAAAAATGATCAAAAAAATGATAGTGCAAGAGGCAGCAGGTGTTGCTGTCTTAAGGAACTCACTCATTTGTCAGGCTAAATTCATCCCCTGAAACTTTGTACTCAAGCACTGAAATGTCACTGAATGAACAAAAGTGTCAGACAGAGATCCTACCAAATAATACTGGAAACAGGTAAGGGAGGTGACTCTTTTCATTTCAGTGCATAATGAATTCCTTACCATAAAGGTAACCCTACCCTTGATTTGTTAGGAAGATCACAATCTATTGTTACTGGACTGAATCTACCAGGTTGAACTCAATCCCCAGGGGAGTCTTTGCCCTGGAGGAGATGGGAATGTCGGGGGGGGGGGGGGGGGGGGGGGGGGAGGGAGGGGGCTGGGGGAGGGAGAGGGGAGAACAAGGGAATCTGTGGCTGATATGTAAAATTAAATTAAATTATAAAATAAAAAAAGAAAATGATGTTTATATAAACTAAAAAAAACAAAAAAAGAAAAAATAAGCAAGAAATTCAAACAAAATGCCAATAATTTAATTTATGTTTAGAAATCAATCCACTTTAGCATGGGATATGGCTGTGTCCTCCCAGATACAGCAGCACCAACATCTAGAGAACTGTGAGAAACGCAAGTCTAATGCTTGTTCCAGACTCATGGAGTTGGAAGCAGCATGTGGGGTGTGTGTGTGTGCATGTGTGTGTGTGTGTGTGTGTGTGTGTGTGTGTGTGTGTGTGTGTGGTGTGTGTTAATAAGTTTTCTATGCAGAGTGTACAGTAAAACATGGATTTCTTCTGATATGGCCAAAGTACTCCTCCAATTTGGAGTACACTTCTACTAGAAAATTACATTGTATCCAGAATCTAAAAGTGACTGTGCATCATGCATCCTGCATTTTCTACGAAAGCCCTGACTGACTCTTGAGTGCAAGATAAAATTTGAGAACCATTCGTTGTCAGTAAAAATGATACCTGCACTTAAAAGACAATGACAGGAAAGAATATAAAAGAAAGGAAAGAATTGATGAGAGTAGAAGAGAAAGATGTGAAAGGAAATGGCTCAGTGGGTAAGGACACTAACTTCCAAACCTGATAACCCGAGTTACAGTCTAGGAACTGCATGGTGGAAGGAGGGAACCTGATCCTGTAGTTGTCCTGTGCCCTCCACATGCTCCATGCACATACATACACACTAAACAAATAAATGTAATATGAATTTAAAAATAATTAAACTAGCCTTTACAAAAGTGATGAAAAATATCTCCTTAGGCCATAGAGTAATGTTTTAAGATATTTGGTGACTTAATCCAATAAAAATTATGTGTGTTTGTCTCAATGTGGTTCCTTGTATTAGTTATTTGTTTTGTTGTTTGAATTAATTGCAATATATGCCAAAAGATGAAATGGTTTCATTAATTCAAGATATAAACCACATTTCAAAGCAGCAATAAGAGTGTCAGCAAGTGTTTTCCAGCATGCCATCCACAGCATGCCCTATTGTATCTGTACCATGACTTCTCATGATGGCCGTAACTATATATGTTTGTGGTGATGCTATTTTCTTCATGCTGGATTGAACTTGTGTTACTTCCTTCATCCTACATGGATATACAAGAATGAAAATCATTTTATAATGCTCCCCATGACATACAGACATCTCAAAGACTTCACACAATGAACCTATTAGGCAACTCCATCCCCTAAATATGAGCTAATATAATTAACAATAAGAGTTGTTGTAGTGGTCAATTTTAAGCAATGAAGGTTAAAATCTATAAGGGACAACTTGGGCAAATTCCTTGATTTGTTGTACTGAAGTAGAAAACACTGTTATAGATTCCCATGGTGAAAACAAATTTTCTAAGTGTGATATATTTAAATGATGTAAATAAGATTGATATAAAAATGGTGATTCAAAAATGTTGTAGAAAAAAAGGAGAACCTGTTGTGGAATATTTGTTTAACTATGTAAAGATGTGTTGCATTTGTTTAATTATGTAAAAATGCATTGCTTTTTTACCTTGCATGCCTAAGGCACCTGATTGTTATAATAAAAAGCTGAACAGACAATAGCAAGGGAGGAGGTATAGGTGGGACTTCCAGTAGGGAGAGTAAGTAGAAGGAATTTAAGCTTAGGGGGAGAAAAGAAAAGGACACCAGGGAGATGCAAGGAGCCAGCAAGACAGACATGTAAGAAGTAGGAAAGTAGGACACACATAATAAAAGAAATGTAAAAAATACCCTGAAGAAAAACATAGGTGAATAGAAATAGATTAAATTAAGTTGAAAGAACTAGTGGGACAAGCCTAAGCTAAGGCTGAACATTCATAATTAGTAGTTAGTCTCTGTGTCTTTTTTGTGGGGGCGGGGAGCTGGTGGGATCCATGAAATGGCTCAGTGGATAAGGATGCTGGCTTTCCAAGTTTAGGGACCAGTTCAATCACAGAACCACATAAAGATGGAAGGAGAGAACAGACAATACAAATTTGCCCTCTCTTCACATTTATACCATCACACACACACACACACACACACACACATATATATATATATATATATATATATATATATATATATATATCACAGAATGAGGAGGGAAGGAGACAGATAGACATGCACACACATACACATAGACATTTGAACATACACACATACACACACACATATAGTTGATAACTAGATGAGATGATAGATTGATAGATAAGATAGATAGGTGATATACAGATGATAGATGGATAGATAGATATGTTAGTTAAGATAGATTAGATAGATAGATAGATAGATAGATAGATAGATGATAGATGGATAGATAGATGATAGATAAAGAAAGATAGATGATAGATTAGATAGATAGATAGATAGATAGATAGATAGATAGATAGATAGATAATTGAAAATGGATGGAATATTTTTCAGGTCTAAAATATTGGCACTGGAGAATATTCAGGCAGCAGAAACAGATAATGACTTACAGGGTTTGTGATGAAACTAAACTGGAGTCGATCTGAACCTAGGACTTGTCTACACAACCAAAGCTTGTGATTTGAAAATCTTTTCTCTATTCCAGATTAAACAGGTCTGGAGTTGTGAGGGGCATGGGCTGAAAGCCGCTTGCAGTTTGGTTCATGGTATATGACAAAGCCATTGTGGGTATTAAAATCACATCATTTATACATAATTTGATTTATTTTTAGTAACTCAAGCAAAGCTGATGGAATCTGCCTAATTTATATTTAAGCACATTTTGTGCCTAATGATTTGGATTCTGTAAAGTCACTTCCCAGTGTAGCTTCTGCAGTCATGGCCCTTTCACTATCTCCAGAGCTTTCCCAGAATAAATCATCCCCTCTCCATACTCAGAGAACATGTGCAATGTTTTGTGACATATGGGCCTGTCTACAGTAATTAATTCCTACTTTGTCTGACCTAATTGCTCCATGTTGGCAACTCTTGTTGTTTTATTAAAGGCAACTTTGTTAAATACGAGCAGAATATTGCCAAAATGGTGATTTTCCCCCTAAGGTACACATAGTTTATCATTGCTTTTCTATCAATTATTAATTCCTCTGTATACACTAAATGTTTTCTAGAATGGGATTGCAAATGCTGTTGCATAATTCAACTTAATTTATCTTTTTAATTATATTGATGATTAGTTATGTGCCAAATCTATTGTGTAGGTGGATATTAAATTCAATATTCTTTCTTCGTGCTATGATGTGCTTCATTTTAGTCCTGCTAGTAACTAACGAAGAAAACCTTGTATTTTCTCTATGTATAAGGTGGGTCAGAGTTCTTGGTTCAGTCAATAATGGGGAGCCTTTTGTCTGCTTTGAATTAATCACTTTGAGTTGGTAGTTGAATCTGAGATCTGCCTGGACTTTTAGTCCTCCACCTGTACCTCCATTTAATCCAGATCACAGAGTAATAGTTTATGATAAGTTTGGTTTGAGACAGCAAACAACTAAGAAAATTATAGACATGTTAATTGCCATATTGTCATAGTATAGAATTTTCAAGACAAATCTTTGAGAAATGAATTTAATTTGTTACTCTCTATATTTCTAAGCCACTTTAAAAGCAGTTTTCTAAATCATATGTACTGTGTTATAGAATGCCTTAATCCTAATGCTGTTTATTATATATTTAAAACTACAGAGCATATGCAAATAACAAAGTAGATACTTTTTGGACTCATGCTCATTTCAGAATTTTAATGTATTACCTTTTTTGTTTGAGAATTTCATACATTCGTATAACGCATATTGATTAAATCTGCCCCCTTTTCTTCATATCTGATTCTCCCCTTATGCTGCCCATACCAATTTTCCCTCACAACTTTATGTACTTGTATGTTTTCAAAGTCATACAGTCCACTTAGGGCTGCTTACATGTGTGGGTGTAAGCCTGTCTTCTGAATATGGGTACCTTCTCAGGGACCATATCTCTAAAAAGAAACTGACTCTCCTTGTCCTAGAACTCATCAATTGCCAATAGCTACTTACCTAGAGTTTCTCCCCCAGCCATGCTTGGATTTGGGCTGGCTTGATCTCTTCCTGGTCTTCTGTGTGTAGTCACAGTCACCATCAGTTCCCAAGTGCAGCTGTCCTACCATGTTTGACAAATACTGCTTCACTGCGGATGTCTAAGGTCTTGGCACTCACAATCTTTCCATTTCATCTTCCTCAATGAGTCCTAAGCCTTGAGGGGATCGGATGTGATACAGATGCCCTATTAATAAATGGCCCTTCCTCAGTCTCTTATTAACTAAATATCGACCCATTGTGGGTCTCTGCATTAATCTCCATCTGCCAAAGAAATAGCAGCTTCTCTGATGAGGGGTGGCCACGCACTATTTTATGGATAGAAAGATAAAAACATAAAGATAGTTTAACAGTATGTCCATTCAGTAGAATGATAATATTAAGTTCTCCCTAGTGACAATGTCCTAGCTAGCTATGAGGTTTGGGTCCAGGTAATAGTACCACAAAGGGTTGACTACTCCCTTAACACCCATGCCACTATTGTGCCACCAGGCATAACTTGCCAGACTAGTCATTATTTTACCTCCCATGAGTTACAGCTGGGTAAGAATGTTTATTATTTTTCTCTTGTAATTGTGTATACAAAACCTTATGGCAATTGTAAACCTAGACAGAAAGGATGAAAGTTCCAGGTAAGTACCACCTTGATTTCTCTGTGTCCTATGACTCAAGTACCTTGAGTATTTGTCAAAAAGGTCTTACTATTTAATTCTGGATTTAATCAGAGCAATGGCAATAGCCTGTAATGTTCAGGGGCTCTGTGGATCATTTTAATAGTCCAGAATTATAAAAAAAAGCTGATTGAAAATTAAAAATAAATTGGATATATTCATGTAATGAAACATAAAGTAATAAACTTTAAAAGTATACTGAATACATATGCACATTGGGTATACTGCAAGAAAAAAAAATGGCTAGAACTATTTGCAAAAGCATGATTGAATTTTCCAGATAACATATTAACCAAGAAAACCAAGTATAATTATTTACTTAAAATATGATTTCATTTGAATAAATAAAAGGCAAGGAAACAGGATTCAAAATTGTATTTCCTAGAAATATGTATGTCAGTGATCAACCTGAACTGGAAAAATAATAAATTCATCCCGACAGTAGTCAGAAAAGTTTGGGTTTGGGGTTGGAAGTTGAAAATAGTTTACAGTTGTGTGCAATATCATCAAAAATGTAAATTTTTGGTAAATTTTTCATTGGTATGGTCACCTTGATCTTTGTTTTATCATCATTTTTAAATGTACCACCAGTCCTTTCATTTTGCATACACCCTTGTAGAGTTGGTTCCTGTTTTAGGACAAAGCTTGTGTAGAACTCTAACCATTTCAGACATTTATATACAGTAAGGATTATGTAACAGGGTTGCCTGATTTAGTGCATACTCAGTATTTTACTCAACTAGACTAAACTTCATATAATTTGTTCCAGTATACTGGAAAATAAAGGATTGTAAGGAAATATATAGCAGAAGCACACAAAGTAAAATATGTTTTATTTGGACAGTTGAATTAATCTTTGGAAAGTTGAGTAAATCTTTCATCTGATAATAAATACATCTGGTGCATATGAAAGAAATGAGGGCAGAATCTGCATTGTTGTTAGGTATTAAAAATGGCTTCATTGGAACAAAGTGGAAGTTCTACTTTGCAGATAATTCTTTTGGTGGTACAATGCCCAAATTTGGTGTGGCGAAATGTGACATCCTTATTTCTTTTAGCTGTGGCCTATATGCAATATTTTACTTGATTATAGCTAACATTCAACAAGAAGACACTAAACTGTAAGTAAGGATAGTCGGAAGGTTACAGTATTGATATTCATTAAGGATACATTTGAAATTTTGAAGAAAGAAGTCATTTGAATATCTTTCTTAGATTTTTAAAGAGATTTTTAAAAAACAATATGGTTTGATTCTGGTTTACTCTCTCCAAACTCCTCCAAGATCCTCCTACTTCTCCACTCACCCAAATCCCCACCATTTCTTTCTTTCTCTCATGAGAATACAAAAAGGCATCTAAAAATAATAATAAAGTAAAATTAGATAATGTGGTGATATTTTATTTGTGCTCTAATAAATAAAGCTTACATGAAGATCAGAGGGAAAAGCCAGTTACTACATTAAACATAGAGGTCAGGCAATGGTAGTACATGCCTTTAATCCTAGCATTCAGGAGGCAGAGATTCATCTGGACCTCCATGAGTTCAAGGCCACACTGGGAACAGAGCCAGGCACGGTGGCACACACCTTTAAATTCCCAACACTAGTTAACCATAGAGGTCTGGAGGCCTATACAAACAGACAGGAAGGGATGTAGCTGGGTGGAGAGAGGAAGTGAGATGGCATGGCACAGAAAGAATATAGGCATGAGTATACAGGAAGTAACTCTCTTGGGCTGAGGATTTCCCAGAGTAAGAGCTTGTGACTGTGGCTTGTTCTGTTCCTCTGATCTCTTGGCTTTTACCCTAATATCTGGCTCTGGGTTTTTTTATTAATAAGACTGTTTAGCAATTTGTCTTACAAGATAAAATAAAAATAAACAAACAAGAATGAGACAAAAGAAACAAACAGACGAAAAGGAGTCAAAGAAAAACCTCAAGAAACACAGATACACATTTATTTGCACACAAATCCCGAAAAGTACAGAAAACAGAAATCTTAGCATATATACAGAAGACATGTGAGGAAAAAAAAAGCCCTGACAGAGCATTATGAGACAATGAACTTCCAAAATACCATTGAGTTTGTTTTGTGTTGGCCATTTACCACCTACATGAGGCCTGCCCTTAAGTGTGACCCAGCCATACTTCATTACATTGAAAACATTAGTAATTCTTTTGAGAGAAGTTATCAATTGGAGATAGCTTTTAGGTTAGAGATGTGGGCTTGTGCCCATTTCTTTCAGTTCTGGACTCTGTCAGGCTCAGATGAGTATGGTCCCTGCACATGCTGCCACAGACTCTGTGGGTTCATATGGGCACAGGCTCTGATGTATTTAGGCGGCCTAATTTCCTGGGTGTCCTCCAGGCCCTTTGCTCTTACATTCTTTCTGACTCCTCTTCTACAGGGTTTCCTGAGCCCTGCGGGGGAGGGAATTGATGAAGACATCACATGTAGGACTGAGTGTTCCAAGGTGTCACATTCTCTGCACATTGTCTAGATATAGGTTTCTGTATTTGTTCTCAGCTGGTGTAGGAGGAAGCATCTCTTATGATGGCCAAGCAAGGCCCTGATCTATGAGCATAGCAGTGTCAGTATGAATCATTGTATTACTACATTCCTTTAGCAGAATAGTACTATTTGGTTTGCCTTTAGGTCCCTCGGCTATCTAGTCAGGTTCTTGGCCACTTGAGCAATGTCAGTCAGTAATGGGTTCCATCTCATGGAGTGGGCCTTAAGTCCTTTCTGATATTGTTTGGTTACCTCTACAAGTTTTGTGCTTTCTTGCAAAGTTTATCTGCTAGGAAAATATTCCCTCTGGTGTTTTTCTGCCTGTTTTTTTTCCATATCTTTATTTTGCCTTCCTGTTTTTGAAGATGACTTTCTTGACTGTAAGATGCTTGGCTAACAATTTCTTTTTCCTTTGAGCTTTTTAAAATTTGTTGTCCTTCACCTTCTCAACCTTACTGCTTCTGACAAGTTGACTGTAAGAGTTTGGGGTAGTTCAGGCATGTGATATAAATTAGCTTTGAGTTTGTTGCTTTTATGTTTTCCCTTTGTCCTTAGTGTCACACATCTTTTCACTTTCTACAGTATGCATAGTGTGTATCATCATCATGTGCTCCACTGAATGCTTACATAAATGTCTCTCATCCAGCACTTGGAGTCTCCAGATAGTTTGTTCACATAATTTCATGTTCATTTTCTCATGCCTTCTCTCCTGGGATTTAAATTACACGTTTGGTGCATAAAAGCTGTCTTGTAACTATGTGAGGAGCTATCCATTTTCCTTCATTCTGCACTATTTGAATTTTATAGTTTCCATCAGTTCATCTTCAAATTCACGTATTACATCTTCCACCAGGTTAAATCAACTGTTGAGCCATCTAATGCATTTGTCATCCTAGGTATCAAAGTTTTCAAGTGCAGAATTTCCAATTGACTCTCCTAATCATTCTGTGTTGCTTCATGAAGCTGTATTTTCACACGTTTCTTTTCCCTTTACACATGGATTTCTGTAGCTCCTTGGACTTACTGTGACTACTTTTACATGTCTGTTGAATCTAGTATTCAACTTTCCCAAACAGTTTTTGTTGCTGGCTTTTATTCTCAATGTATGTCAAACTCTGCATGTCTCATGATTTCTTTTCTTAAATGTGAGACATTTGTACAATACCCTGAAGCAATTCCCCTTTATCCACGGGGATTGATTTTGTGGTTGTTTGCGAGTATATGCATTTTCTGACTTAACTAGCCTACTTTGGCAAACTGTCTTCTTCACGGTGTGAAGCCTTTTGTATCCTCTCTCAGAATGAAACTGTGGGCATGTGGACATGAATGACATGTGGACTAAAATGACAGTGATTTTTCCTGGGGTTCTTAGTCTCTTCCCTTGATCTTTCTGCTAAATCCATTGCTTCTTTACTATTATATCCAACCCTGGAGATGCCTCTGATACTGGCTCATTCCCCTTCCATGAAAGGAAGGCAGCATCTGAGGCCTATCTTAGAGGGTTGTTAGATTTCCAATGAACTCTTTTTAACTGTCTCTGCTTTTCTGTTGTAAATTAGATAGCCAACAAGTTACCTTGCTGTTCTTACTTAAGAAGATTATTTACAGAAATCTCCTGTTAGCATGTACCTCCCACACGCTGTTTCAAATAATGACAGTTCTTCCCAGAAGAGTTTTTTAGCTCACTTTGGTATTAAACTGCTACTTTCTTATTCCGAGAACTCTGGACCCTGGGTTGGAGAGAAACTTCTGCTCCTCTTGGCTTGCAACTTCTAGCAACTTCTGCTCTGCAAGCATGCTAGGGTAAGTCCCAAAGAGATAGCAGCATCCTCAGCTTATACCTCAGGGCAGAGACTTTACCTATGATGAGGGATGGGTAGAAAAGGAGCCTCCCCCTTTGGTCATCCCTTCTTAGAAATTTAACCTCTTGAGCTTGAATTTGGAAAAGATGAACAATACTGACAGCCCATGGCTATAGGTCCACAGAACTCCTCCTGTAAATGAAAAATGTGCAATCTTCAATTTTGTTTGTTTATCTGTTTATTTGTTTTGTGACAAGGTTTCAATATAGCTCAGGCTAGTTCTGAACTCCAATTGTCTTTTCCCCCTATTACTGAATTTTTTTCACTCATGTAATATATCCTGATTATGGACCCTCTCCCTTGACTCCTATCAGTCTCTTCCCACCTCCCCTCTCATCTCTCTCATCTGGATCCATCTCTTTTCTGTCTCTTGTTAGAAAACAAACAAACAGGCTTCTAAGAGATAACAATGACACAAAACAAAATGTAATAAGTTAAAACAAAAAGTAACATATCAGAATAAGACAATACAAACACACAGAATGGAAAGAACACAAGAAAAGGCACAAGAAACAGATAAAGATGCAGAGACCCACTTGTCAGCACACTCAGGAACCCCATAAAAACACTAAGCTGGACCCCCAATCTTTATGCTTGAGCTTCCAAAGTAAAAAGATTACAGGCCTATGCTGCCATGAGTAGCTAGGTTGTTTTTAAAGTTCTATTTTCAGTTATTTCAATGAATGTTGAAGTGAAGTATATGTTTAAGTTGCTACATGAATCTGATTATTGTTGTTGTCAGAGCTCTTAGGGTAAGGGCCTGGGCCATGGCAGCACCAATAAGCTAGACAGAGCTAGACAGGCCTCTTTTTTTTTTTTTTTTTCAGTAGGCCAGTTGCAGATAAATGCCCTTGAAAAGTAGAGAGAAGAGATTTGTTCAGTGTAGCCATATCAGGAAAAGGAACAAATACAGAAATTCAGTGACCACCAAGCCTGTCTATTGTATGATGGCAAGAGGGTTAGGTTTCCTCTTCAAGGTGATATAACAGGTTGTCAAAAGTGTGTGAGATCTCTTCCTAGAGACAAGTTCCTCTGGTGGAAGGTACCAAGCTTCAGGTTTTTCCTTCCATCAGCATGAGAGTTTTAGAAACTTCTAGTTTTGGGAGGGGGTTGCAATTGCCACAGTTTAAAATATTTCCCGCCTGCCAGGAAAGTTATGCTGTCATCTTCTTTGAAGACTCGCTGTTCCCCTAGTCTCTTAGGTATGATGATTTTTTTTTCGGTCATATCACTAGCATTTAACAAAACCAGCACCAGAAATGCCATAGGTAAATGTGATTTCAAATTCAAGTTTTTGTATTTAATCATCAATGTGGGTAACATAACATGATCTCTTTGTTTCTTTCTCTCTATCTATCTCTCTGTGTGTCTGTCTCTGTCTCTCTCTGTCTCTCTCTGTCTCTCTCTCTCTCTCTCTCTCTCTCTCTCTCTCTCTCTCTCTCTCTCTCTCTTTTCTCATGTCTCTTTACCTGTAACAAAAGGAAATATTTGATTTGATAACATATGTTTACAGTTAATATCAAACTAGTACTCAAATAATCACTCTTGATGAACTGTATTATCTCATCTTATTAACAGAGACTAAGAAAAAGATTGTGCCCATATATGAACTGTTCATCCAACAAGTCTTCAACTACCATTTAGTATAAAAACTCATCTACACATCAAATAATTTTTAATATACTTAAATGGTTCAAAAAGAATGAATTTCTTTTGAAATTGACTTTTCACTCAAGATTTTGAAGAAAAGCCTCTTTTGAAGAAGCCTTACAGATTTGAAGCCTGGATAGGAGGACTGTTTTTCATAAGGACACTCAGATATTTTCAATATCTATTTTGCATCAGTTTAGAAAAATAATACAAAAAGAGTGGTTTTAAAATACAAACACTGAAATATTTTGTTTCTGAAATCATGACTGATTAAGCCTACAATGGTTGATTCCAGGAACTAGGGTACTTGATGAGATGTGAGAGTTTGTATAGCCAGTTTTTTTCCATACTATGGAGAAATGCCATGCTATTATATTAGCATTTTACTTATTCTTATCACATTTATTTGAAATCTTCAAACCTTCACACAAGGATTAAGAGAAAATTTGTCTGTATTATATTGTTTGAAAATGAGATTCCTGGATATCAGGAAAAGACTAGTAAAGAACATTGGCCCATAAGTTATTGCTGTATTAAATAATCATGCTGCTAAGTAGGAAAGACATCGATTAGCATGTATTTGTCATAATTTTAGACAAGTGGCATATATATACTCTGTGTTTATTCTGTTTATTTTATAGAGTAGGGGAATGGTTCAGAGTCAAGTCTCTCCACTCACTATGTAAGGCCCCACAGATCAAACTCAGGTCATCGGTGTTGGCAGCATGCACCTTTACCCATTAACACATCCAGGCACTCTCAGACCTAAGTGCAAGTGTTCTGTGTTCAGAACTCAGTTGCCTTTAAGTTGTCTATAGGATATGGGAGAAGGCTCCCAGGAAAACCTTGGATTCCTTATGCATCTGATTTTTGATTAAATTTTGTTCCTGGTGCCTGTGAAAGCTTTCACTATTGTTAAGCTTTCTATCAACCTGAATTCAGTTACCTTACATGAGGTTGTGATTCAGTTTAAGAAACAATGCTTGAGTGTGTACAATGCCTGCTGAAGTGTCCTGGACAATTTCACAAAATAAACTCCATCTCATTCTTATTGCTGTGGTTTGGAGCTGGGTATCTAGGCACCTGAGTTAGACCTTGAAAGGCTGGCATTTGGCTTGCTTACTCAATTCTTGAGCTCTCTGTCAGTCGCTCTTGAATGGAGATGAAATAGTACATACATAGGCCACTGCCTGTTTTCTTCAATTATCAGTGATTTTCTCTCATGTTCTAAAAATTGATGTCCAAGTTTCAATGATTACTGGCCATCCAAAACATAATAAGAGACTGAGAAGCATCATCTTAGTTTATTCAGGCTGCCTAACACAATGGTTACTTCACACATATGTATTGAAGGAGATGGAAAGCTAGCTCTCTGGTGTCTTTACATAGGTGCTAATTGTAAATACTGGCACTCTTCTCTGCTGCACATTCTGCTCTCAGAAGCTCTACCTCCTCAGAGCATTGCCTTGGGGTCAGTGTGCAGCATACGAATCTCACAGCAGCACAGCCTTCAAGCCTAAATGAATCTCTATTCTATCTTTTCAATAAGGAAATTAAATTAAAATTCTTCTTAGAAATGGTGCTGTCACCCTAAGAAGGATGCATGGATCGCCTTTGGAAGGGGGAACAAATGAATAAACTGGAGATGAGGGGGAGCAATAGAAGGGAGAGGGGCAATAGAGGGGAGGGGAGAGGGATGAGAAAATGAGGGAATGGGATGGTTGAGCTGGGAGAGGGAGTGGGGTAGCAAGGAAAGAGATATCTTGATAGAGGGAGACATTATGGGGTCAAGGAAAACACTGGTGCTAGGGAATTTCCCAGGAATCCACAAGGATGATCACAGCTTCGACTACTAGCAGTAGTGGAGAGAGTGCCTGAACTGGCCCACCCTGGTAGAGCCTTCATCCAGTAACTGGTGGAAGCAGATGCAGAGATTCACAACCAAGCACTAGACTGAGCTTCTGGAATCGAGTCAAAAAGAGGGAGTAGGGATTATATGAGCAAGGCCAATCAAGATCCTGATGGAGAAATCTACAGAGACAACTGAACCAAGCAAGCTCGAGGGAACTCATGAACTTTAGACCAACAGCTGTGAAACATGCATGGGACCAGACTAGGTCTTCTGTTTGTGGGAGAGGGTTGTGTAGCTTGGTCTGTTTGAGGGGCCCCTGGCAGTTGGAACAGGATCTGGTGCATGAGCTGGCTTTCTGGAGCCCATTCCCTATAGTGGGACGCCTTTCTCAGCCTTAATGCAGGGGAAAAGGTCTTGGTCCTGCCTCGACTGAATGTACCAGGGTTTGCTGACTTTCCGTGGGAGGCCCTACCTTTTTGGAGAAGGGGGTGAGGGTGGATTGATCAGGAGAGGTGGGAGGCTGCAGGGTAGTGGGAGGAGGGATGAGAGGGGCATCTGTGGTTGGTATGTAAAATGAAAAAATTCTTAAATTAAATGAATAAATAGCAAAAGAAACAAACAAAAGCAATAGCCCTCTCAAGTTTGCGTGTGCCCCAACTCCAGAAGGTTAGTTTACGGATCATCTAGCTAGAGGCTGGGAAGGTAGAGAATTTGTGTCTCCAACTCTACAGCAAAACATACAAAAGGAAGACCGCTGAGGATGGAGGGAGTACTCAGAACCAGATGCTCTTTCCACTCTCAATATTAACACTTTTGCCACTCCCTTTTCAGGTAAGATCTGTCAAAACCCATAAAAATGAAGTTAAATCAGAATGAGCATTCCAAGTTCCCCCAATGAAAAATAAAAATAAATCCTTGCTTTTTCTCACACTTCACTTGTATTTTTCTCAGTCATTTCCATTGAACTAAAAATTAAAAATATTATCTTGAAAAACACTGACACAACAGCAAGGAATATTTTCTGAAGATAAAACTGGAATTGAATTTAAGTATATATATATATATATATATATATATATATATACCCTCTTACTGGGAAAAGGAAAGCAACATTCACCGAACTTGTTAGTTTTATTTTTCCTTGGGGGTTAAAATGAGTTTTCTCTCCATCTTTGGAAAATGTCAGCAGACAACTCAAATATGATATGAAATAAGAATGCTGGGGCTCTAATTTGCATCAAAGCCAAAGCAACAGGACTTCTGTCATCTCCTCTTCAAAGCACTATCCTAAGGGATGTGCTGTTTCATTGCAAACCAAGGAATCCGTGCTCAAACAAGTAGCTGCTAGCTCAAATTTAACCTGAAAGTTTTAAAACAGAAAAACCAAATAGGTGAGAAGGGAGCTCTACCAATTCCCCAGGTGTTCCTGCTGCTTTCAGACAGTATTCCTCACTATTGCAGAAATTGTGTTAATAAGCAAAAAAAAAGATAGGCAATGCCCTGGTGAATAATAATAAGACGTATTACAAGTAAATGGATCATAACCATACAGAGAGCTCATGTTTTCACAATGGCTGAGTGTGAATCAAGACCAGGAACCTAATTTTCTCATGTCTGTAATTCATATTTTAGTTCATTTTCTTTCCAGGTGACTTTCAATATCCAGAAATTTGTCTTGGGGACTATAAAAGAAAGTTCAAAGAAAACATAGATACTGTAAAGAGCAGCAAGATGGCATTGGGATTGCAAGCTAATAATAAAAATTATAACAAAAGTTATTGTAAAATAAATTTGTAAGTCTTCAAAAATCATTCAAATAGCTACTACTACTGTGTGATACAAAATTGCTAAACAAACATTTTGGTGCATAGGCAAAAGCACAGTGGTTTTTATAGTAATGAGGCACATATTTCCAAGTCCTTCTAATAATTGGAATACAAGCACACAATACAGAATGAATATCGTTAAGTAAGGAATTTGTCAGAAGCATGTGTGTGTGTGCGTGCGTGCGTGCGTGCGTGCGTGTATGTGTGTGTGTGTGTGTGTGTGTGTGTAACTTGTTATTTTGAATGAAACAGCAGAAGGCTCTGAAAATGACCAAATGACCCTGAAAACCAATTCAAGTATGAGTCAGACAATTTAAAAACTTTACTTTATATATAAAGAACATATTGAAGCTATGAATAAAAGAGTTGAGAAAATCAAACTGGTTTTCACCATCTTTCCAAAGAACAAAATTGTTTTAATTAATCTTGTCTCTCATTTTTAAACTCTATTTCAGTGAAAATTGACCAAGTAATTTAATCAATTCTAGAAAACAATCAAATATATATTCTCTTGGTGATATTTCTTTGGGGATTTGGATTCTTTATCTGATTTCAATACTGATTTCAGTGTGTGTGTGTGTGTGTGTGTGTGTGTGTGTGTGTGTGTGTGTGTGTGAGAGAGAGAGAGAGAGAGAGAGAGAGAGAGAGAGAGAGAGAGTATGTTGCCTTTAGATATGTGTGTTTAATTTTCAAGGTTTAATTTCTAAATTAAATTAATATAAAATTTATTTACCCTTTATTTTTAAAGTCATAGAAAATATTTTCCAGAAATAGAGAAATAATTTTAACCTTTTTACTTAACTCACTAAGAATTATTATATTAATTGCTTAATTACCTACTACCACCTGAGTTCCTATGTTCATAGAAATATATTGATTTTCTCTCCTGTTTAATCACCTTAATTGCTTTTATCTACATCCTTCACTGAGATGATATTCTAAATTGATAATTAATCTATTATGTTAACTATATTGTGAATGATATTTTAAGATGTAGTTTTAACTTTGGCATTTATGAGGGTAATATCAATTGATTACCTTTAATTTTCAATGATAATATCTCTTCCTCTACGACAGATGACATAACAACAAAGTATCTGCACATCTGGAAGATATGGTTTTTCTCCTTCATGTTCACCAAAGTAATAAGAAAAATAACTTCAGAATCACAGTGACATGAAAATACAAATGTAAACCTTCTGAAAGAACTTGGCAGAAGGGACCCAAAGAATTGTAGTGTTGACTGTTTGCACCAATTGAGAAGGAGCAAACTGTTAAGGTCATGAGCCAAGACATGGAGCAGTGGTATCTGAGTCAGGGTGGAATCCACCACTCCTCTTTTGCATGCCAGGAGCAAGCTGACATTTTGCTATCTGTTTGTAAAATCACTGTGAGTGATATATTTATTATCAGTACACTGTTGACTTAATGTGTCAATATGACTTATGAGAAGATCTTATTAATTAATTACAACACTACTAAATCTAACGGAATTGAATATGAAAAATAAAGCCTGGTTAAATACTGTAAAGAATGAGCATATATTTTTTATGTTTTTATATTAAGAAAAGTCTGTGACAATTTCTCCATTCAAATTTTTTATTTATATTTTCCCAATTTATTTTTCAATATCTTCATTCTCCCCATTTGGTTATGATTAGAGAGAAGCAAAACAAAAAGAAAACGCATATTGCTAGAACATGTCCAAGATAGTGTTTTAATCCAAAGGCTCTACCCAGTGAATTTTTAAAATTATAGATAAAAAATATTTTAATTGCCAAAAGCTCATCCCTCATTGTTTTGATTTTTTTCTGAAGTGAAATAAGAAATATTTATGTCATATTAGAATATATATATATACATATACATATATAAAGCTTAAAGATGAATTGGCCTTTTTCTCTCATTTTATCTTACCTCTTCTGTTTTCTTCTTTCATCTGCATAATAACTATCTTAAGCTAAAATGACATTTTGTCAGTTTTCATTTTTCTCCAAAGGCTTACAATTATCAGGTGATGCAACTAAAAGCTGCCAGATGATATTAAAGATATACAAGACACAAATTGAATGATTTAATTTTCTGCCTTCAATACTATCTACGTACCACTGCTGTTCTATATTCCACAGCTGCCAATGGAGGTTCCTCCCCATTGTGGAAATTCAAGACCTAAGTACATTAAAAATCAGTTATGGATAACTGAAGTATACCTATTTTTTTCATTTACTTTATGAGATCTTTCCTAGATATTATATTCAACTGATTGTGGAAGGATTAGATAATGTCTGTATTTTAGAAGAAGGCACATTGTTAATAGTCATACGTGGGACAAACCTGTCCCTAAGTGTATTCTCTATTTTCTTTCTCATTTACAAATGAGAGAAACAAATAAGTATATGTATTATTAAGTATAAAACATTATGACTCAAGAAAGGAAGATTATTGTTTCCTTAGGGATATAAAATTGCCTTTTCCCCTCAATAACAAAAACTACATTTCTTTGGGGCTAATTAGGGTTTCAATGTGAGGGAAAAAGATTCAAGCTATCTTGAAAATGTGCTTCTGAAAACTACTTCTTACTGAGTAAGAATTATAACTACATATGCGGATGGAGATCTACACATATAAAATCAACATTTCAGTACACCATTGGAATTTCACGGTGGCACTTAAGTGTAAGAAATAAAGAAATCTTGAAGTCTGGATATTGGTATTGGAAAAAATAACTTTTCCAAGCCAAGGAGAAATGATTAGAAAACACATTTTGATCTTAAATTGTAGGAAAACTGTGGGAGACGGTGAGCAGCCTGCTTTTAAGGCTTTAAATATACTGACATGTTGATACCCTCCAGCATGTCTCTTGCAGGAATTTTTAAAATCTCCTTTGGTCTTAACATTTCCACTTTGGAGGATAAGTGAGCGAGTGAGTGGAAAAGAAACTTCAATTACTCCAGCTCTCTCCTCACCCTCAGAGCTTTTCTACTTTGTGGTTCAAAGGATTTTGCATTTGGCAAGAGCTCTCTTACAGCTGGAGAAAAATACTTATTTTTTTTTTCTGAGATTCAATTAATTCTCTTGCACACTGGTAGGACTGGATTAGATTCTGCTTAGCCCCTTTTACTGGTAAACTTTATGATTAAAGATATAGTTTAAAATCATCACAGTTTCAGTACAGCTTGGAGGTACACTTACGGATATTAAACCAAAATTCACCTGAAGAGAAGCTAAAAGGCAAGAAAAGACTAAAATTTATCTGACTTAGAGAGTTTGGGAAACACCTGAAAGAGATACGGCTGCCAATTTTTCTTTTTGTCTTTCATCCAAACTAGGAGAACAAGCAGAACACAGAGTCTTCAATAGATGCCAAGGCAGAATAGATGAAAGCAGATCTTAATAACATGCATGTGTACTCTCTCACCTCCAAGATGAGGAGTCTGTGATTCAGAGAGGAGAGGCAGGTTAAAAGACAGGATTAATAAATCAACCCATTCATTAGTTCAGTTAATGGCTCATTTAAACCAATATTCACAGTGCTGGACACTGCTGTAGAAGGTATTGTGTACAGATACTCTGTCATCCGATCTACGGTTTTAAGGACTATTTTATCTGCTGTAAAGGATAAAAAGGAAATTCAAACAGAAAATAATTTTATTAGGAATGTTATTATAATATCAAACATAAAAATGAAAGAAAAAAAACTTCCTAAATAAAGTTTTGAAATGTTTGCTCATTATTTACAAAAATCTAACAATGAAACAACATTATAAATTTTAGAGGAAACTTAAGTTATTCAAAATGTTAACTTAGAATAGTTTGTCTCAATTGAATACCCTAGGCAATTCTACTCAATGTTTAAGCCAATAAGTAACAATTGTATTTAAATTGCTCTAGAAAAATAGAAGAGGAAAACATTACTCTCACTGTGTTTGGTGTGGTCATTGCTAGCCTGACAACAAATCCAGACAAAACCGTATGAGGAAATAAAGTCTACAGGCCAAGGCAGGACAGAATTCTGTTCACAATAGTCCTCAAGAAGTCCTCAAAAATCAATGGGCGGTAAGAGGCTGAAACCTTGAATACAGGCTGTCTTCGTTTAGCAATGAAAAAGGTGATTAAGAATGAAAATGCAGTTCGGGCTGTCTCTCGACCATTGCCGGCAGTCTGTTGTGTGGGTATCTTTGTGGATTTCTGTGGGCCTCTCTAGCACTTTGTTTCTTCCTATTCTCATGTGGTCTTCATTTACCATGGTCTCCTATTCCTTGTTCTCCCTCTCTGTTGTTGATCCAGCTGGGATCTCCCGCTCCCCCAAGCTCTCTTTCCCTCGACCCTCGCCTTTCATTACCCCCTCTCATGTCCAGGCTGTTCATGTAGATCTCATTCCATTTCTCTGTCATTGGGCGATCCCTGTGTCATTCTTGGGGTCCTGTTTTCCAGGTAGCCTCCCTGGTGATGTGAGTAGCAGACAAGTCATCCTTGTTTCATGTCTAGTATCCTGCTATGAGTGAGTACATACCATGTTTGTCTTTCTGAGTCTGGGTTACCTCACTCAGGATGATTTTTTCTAGATCCATCCATTTGTCTGCAAACGTCATGATGTCATTGTTTTTCTCTGCTGAGTAGTATTCCATTGTGTATATGTACCACATTTTGTTTATCCATTCTTCAGTTGAAGGGCATCTAGGTTGTTTCCATGTTCTGGCTATTACAAACAATGATGGGATGGCCAAACACCCTAATTGTTGTGCTAGAAACCTCATCCAACTACTGAGGGATCTGGATGCAGAGATCCATGACTAGGCCCTGGGTGGATCTCTGGGAGTCCAATTAGCGAGAATGAGGAGGGTTTATATGAGCGAGAATTGTTGAGACCAAGGTTGGATAAAGCACAGGGACAAATAGCCAAATGAATGGAAATACATGAACTATGAACCAATGGCTGAGGGGTCCCCACTAGATCAGGCCCTCCGAATGGGTGAGACAGTTGATTGGCTTGATCTGTTCGGGAGGCATTCAGGCAGTGGGACCAGATCTTGTGCTCATTGCATGAGTTGGCTGTTTGAAACCTGGGGCCTATGCAGGATTGTTTGGCTCGGCCTGGGAGGAGGGGACTGGACCTACCTGGACTGAGTCTACCAGGTTGACCTCAGTCTGTGGGGAAGGCTTTGCCCTGGAGGAGATGGGAATGGGGGGGGGGGAAGGTGAGGAGGACGGGAGGGGGGAGAACAAGGGAATCCGTGGCTGATATGTAGAACTGAATTGTATTGCAAAATAAATTAAAATAAATAAATAAAAAAAAGAATGAAAATGCAAACTTATTAGCTGCATTTGTGATAAAAGGGAGAAAAAATACATAAATGTATTAACCAAAAATGAGATATAATTGAAAATGTTCAATAGCAGATAACTTTTGAAGCTGTAAGCTATCTACAAATTTAACTTTGGCAAAATGAGAGATTGGGAGGGATTTATAGCAAAGATTCTGCCTATATGAGTATGATTCAAAGTTATACTAGAGGAACTCATTATTTCAGTAAAAAAAGGTATAATGTAAAAAAGAAAAAGATGCTTCAACTTATATAGGAAAATGTTGTTAGATAAAATATCTTCAGGACTCTACCAATGTTGAAAGTAACATTATATTTTAATAATTGAAGGATGCATTAATACACCAAAAATTTCATATATTCTTATATAGTAGCAGACAGAAAAGACTGGAAAATAGATATAAATATCACATTAATAATAATGTAAGATGTGAGATAATTGTGGATAAACATAATAAAATATATGCAGTTATATGCTGACCACAATAGAACATTAGTGAGAAACATTGAAGAAGGCTTTTGTAAGGGGATATTGATACATTCTGAGATAAGATGTGTTAATAAAATTTTTTAATTGGCCGGGCAGTGGTGGCACACACCTTTAATCCCAGCACTCGGGAGGCAGAGTCAGGTGGATCTCTGTGAGTTCGAGGACAGCCTGGGCTACCAAGTGAGTTCCAGGAAAGGCGTAAAGCTACACAGAGAAACCTTGTCTCGAAAAACCAAAAAAAAAAAAAAAAAAAAATTTAATTGATTTATAGAATCAACAAAATCTCAATAATCCTATACCCTTTCTAATAGAAATTGGTTCACTAATTTTAAAAAGCACACAACCTAAGATAGGACAAGTATCTAAAAAATAATGAAGACAAGAGATAAATCCTTTTAAATTTCAATAATATCCATAGAACTACAGCAAGAAAATAGAATGACATTGGTGGAAATCTAGATAAAAGAACCCTTGGAACAGAAAAAGACCTGCACAAAATAGAGCCACACTAATTTCAATTGAGATTTATGCAATCAGCAAAGCAATTTAATAAGGAGTACACTGGCTTTTAGAAAGTTGTATTGAAATAATTCAATATTATTATAGGAGGAGAAACTCCAAGATTTTCCTCACAAACAAGAATAACTAAAATATGTTTGTAATATGAACCTTAGAGTGGAAAAATGATCTTAGACATTTTGGACTAGAACACAAAAGGCATAAAAATTTTAAAAATGAAAAACAAATGCATTTCTAGAAAATTAAGAGATTTGACTCTTCAAAAGACACCAAGAAAAACATGACTTGTGGCAATATAACATATCTATGCATAGGGGCTGCTAATCATTTGATTGTAGTAATCAATATGCAGTGTGTACATATACCTGTCCCATAAAACTTTTCTTGGGGAGATACAACACACAAGTCTACTCACACAACCAATGACAGACCAAAATGAAGATTACACCTACTTGGTGAACCAATGAGGTTATTGGGGATACTTAGAGGAGTATAGAGGCAGCTTTTCTTGCAAGAGAAAGGCTGACTGAAAGGCAGATGCATCCCCAAAATCTCACTCCAACATAGGTGATTAGTCACTAAAGCTGCACCGTTGGAACACCCCACATGACTTGCAGCCAACTCAAAGTGTCAAAAACCTCTTCTAACTCAGTAAAGAGCTTCCTCCAAGCATCTCTACCTCTTTTCTTCTCCCCATCCTGGTACTGTTTCTACAACCTTGGGGAGGGACTCATGTACCTCATTAATCTCAGCTCTCTCTCAGGGACCTCCTGCAGTGTGGTTTATGTCCTAAATCTCATCTATCTCTCTCTCTCTCCCATGAGGGCATGTTTCCATTCTAGGGAAATCAGTACCTAATACTATCAAATCACCTTGTTTTGTATCTTTATGTATTGTCTTAATTTGTCATTAAATGATGTAAACAAAATATTTGGAGGTGGATAAAATATAAAATATTGATAACAATATATAATTTATGAATAGATACATGGGCTGATGTGATGGCTCATTGGATAAAGGCACTTGCCTCCAAGTCTGATGACCTGAATTTGTTTCCTGGGACCCACATGGTAACAGAAAAGAACTAACCCCTGCAAATTGTCCTACTTAATATATGAAAGTATCCCAGATCATAGGCACATACACACCCACACACATGCACATGAACACATGCATACACTCACACAAAACAAATGGATAAAATATAATAAACTTTTAAAATGTAGAATAAACAAACATGGCAATAAATAATTATCAAATGACCCTTGTTCATAATTATGGCAAAATTTACACTATTAGTATAATAAGATATACATTCTGAGGAATACACAAAGAAATTTCATCTCCTTAATAAGACGAATAGACCAACTAAAACAGGAAGAGAGATCTAAATAATAGTGTTCATAAAATTAAGAGGAATGACTTTGAATATTTTCACCATACAAAATGAAAAATGCACAGGAAGACAAAACACATTACATAGTATAAACATGTCTCAAAAAGAAATATTTGAGCAGATACTTTCCAAAAGAAAATATTAGATTTGCCAATGAGTTTATGAAAAGACTCTTAATATACTTACATAAATGAAATGTAAATCAAAAATGGATATTATTGTATGCCAACTAAAATGGCTACAATGGAAAATGATGATAGTAAGATGTCTTGAACTTGATGATAAGTAATTGATAATCAAAAATTAATTTTCAAAATGTCAGGAAGCAATACAGAGAAATAAGTGTCTTTCTTACCCTAGGAATTAGAAGGTTAAATAGCCCTTTCACCTTGGTGTTTAAGGATACTGACTCAGGCATTCTGTGCAGAATCTTGCATCTTGGAAAATGCCGTAGAGTGTCAGAACAGGCAGTCATTCTTCTGGTTCAGAACACCAAGGTAACTGCCACAGCTGTAGCTCTTATTGGCTTACTGCAGCAAGTATAGGTGAAAAACTGCCTGGTATAGATAAGCATGAACATAATTGGTAGAAGAAGAAGAGGTTGGATCCAATGTTTCCTAGTGGAAAGTGTGATGCACCTTCATAGAAAATAGAGGCTTTCTTTGAAAGTGTGGGTAGTAAGTAAAGATTTGGACACTAAAAGTAATATAAAAGTTATATAAGAGCATATAAAGGATTTTCATATTCTGTTACAGAAATTTGTTAACATATTGTTTAGACTAATTTAAATACATAAAGATAAATTTGAGTTTGATATGTTGTCTAAGTGTTAGTGAACTTTTATAATTAAGGGGCACTCTAAGTTTTAAATAACTACAGATAAGAGGATTGACTCTGTAGAGATGTCCAATTCCCAAAACCAATATAATATACTTTAAATAATCCTAAATTAAAATCCCAGTAATGGGTTTGTTTTTCATTTTTAGAAATTAAAAGCATCATGGCAAAATGTATATACAGAGCTAAAAAAAGAAAAAAGAGGGTTAATAGGACTGGAGAGATTGCCCAGTGGTTAAGAGCACTTAGCATTCTTAACCAGGACTGAGTCCTGATACCATCGCCCATACTAGGTGTCTCATAATACCGGGAACTAGATAAATTATATATGGGGATCCAGTGTGCACATAGTGCCCATAAATTCATTCAGATACACACATATACACATTACAAAAATTTAAGACATTAAAACATTAAGAAATAAAGATTTTAGAACCAAATGGACAACTGCATTGACATTCACATTTCTCCGAGGTAATCGGAATGTCAAAACAATGGGCCAGTGACCATTATTTATTCAGTAAACAGTGCTGAAAGGAAAAAAAAAATATTGGTTCAGGACCCCCAAGACCAAATTCTCAGCACAAAGGAGATTTATTTGCCCCAGAGGGACAAAGGGCAGGGAATAAGAGACAAAGACATGAGATAGAGGACAAGGGAGAATAGGAAGGGAACAAGGGAAAGGAGACAGGAGTATTTGTCCCAAAGGACAAAAGACTGCCTCTGGATAGAGGGCAGACAGACATGGCACATAGGAAAAGGGTAGTTTATAAAGGTAAAGAGGGAAACCCCATGTTAGAACGAGGTACTTACTTTTAATTTGGCATGTTAATTAGGATAGTCAAAGGTAACTTTTGATTGCTAGACTTCAATACTTTAACTGCTGGACCTTGGTAGTCAGCCTCAGGAAGAGAGAGTGGCCAAATAAGGAAATAGACCTTGGTGGCTAGCTCTAGGAATGTAACCTAATGGTTTTTAGCAAGGCAGAGAGGATGGGGAGAAGGACAAGTCCTGCCAGATGCTAAGTTCAGGTGCTAAGTTAATTAGATAACCAAATAGACTTGAAAAATCAAAACTATCTGCTTCCATTTTACTGAAAATGCTTCCCCCTGAGTATCTAATTGGGTTGTTGGATTTATCATTTCTATCTTCATTTTAGCTTGAGTTTTTTTTGGTTTTTTTTTGTTTGTTTGTTTGTTTTTTTTTTTTTTTTTTGTTTTTCGAGACAGGGTTTCTCTGTGTAGCTTTTCGCCTTTCCTGGAACTCTCTTTGTAGACCAGGCTGGCCTCGAACTCACAGAGATCCGCCTGCCTCTGCCTCCCGAGTGCTGGGATTAAAGGCGTGCGCCACCACCGCCCGACTTAGCTTGAGTTTTATTCAGTGCCTACATCCTTATTGAATTTACTCTTCAAATCCCAAACTATCATTCATTTCTTTCAGGTAAGCATGTAGGGTTTTTGTTTGTTTGTTTTTGTTTTTGTTAGACTTCAATAAGGAGTATTTTACTAACCTCATGTTCATTCAAACATTTGTTAAGGTCCTCTTTTTTCTCCTTGAATTCTTTGATCTTGTATTAATTTTTCTTTTAATTTTTGTTGTCATTGGGTCATCTCGCTAATTCTCCTTGGAGAATATTTCCATAGGAGTACTGATTTGTGCTTTTGAAGAGGGAGGGGATGTATTTCCTTGGCCTTTCATACTATGTTCTTACCATATGACCTGGGCATATGGACTTATTTCACTGGTCGTATGTCTATATGTGATTCTAGCCTGCTTTTGTTGAGTGGAAGTATTTTTATTCTCCATGTTTATTACCTTCAACACAAAATGTCCACTGGATGAATGACAATTTTCATTAGCTTAATGAGAAAACTCAGTGATATAGTTTTAACTCAGTATGGTACAAAGTTCTTTTAGCCTTTGCTTTTCTAACTTAGCAATTTGTAGGTGGCATGATTTCTGAGGAGATATGAGCAAACGTCTACAACCCCAGATGGGAAGGCAGCGACAGACAAAAATACCACTAAAGTCCAACTTGGTACATCAGTGAGTTTTATTGGCGTCATTAAAAGGAATATGGCTGAAGGGTTATGTAAAGAGCATAGTAAAAAATGCCTTTTAGACATGTAAAAATAGCTTACTCAGGATTCCCAGTACACCCAAGGCTACATTTGATAACCAGAACTTAAGAACATCACTCACTCTAGATAATCAGACACAGTCATGACTCTACGATGCCCCCTGAACAGCATTTAAGCAGAGACCCAGTACAATGCTCTGCTCTGAACATATTGGGGGATGGCACTTTGATCTGTCCTGCAACAGGAGATTCTCTTTCAGGATTCTAACCCTCAAATCTGAGACTTCTGTGAGAGACTGGACCTGACCTTTGGCTAAGATACATTGGCCAGGTGAGTAGTTTTGGGGAGATAGGACAGTAGTTAGGTGCTGTAGAATAATCTTTTTGTACACTGTGAAGATATATTACTCTGACTGGTTTAAGAAAAAGCTGAACATCCAATAGCTAGGCAGGATTTCAAGGCAGAGAGGACAATGGGAAGAAGAAGGCAGAGATACCAGGAGACACAGAGCAATCAGGATGGGCAGAACAGAGATGAGGTAATAAAGACACACGACAGAAAGTAAATTAACAGAAATGAGTTAATTTAAGTTACAAGAGCAAGTTAGAAGCAAACCCATGCTAGGACTGAGCTTTTACAATTAGTATAAGTCTCCTTGTCATTTTTGTGTGTGTGTGTGAGCTGGAGGCCCAAAGAAAAGACTGACTAGACTTAGGAACTAGGAGTGAGAACCTTGTGTGATGACTTTCAGCATAATAAAATAGAACTTTTTTTATACTATGTGTATCTACCTTCTTGCTCACAACAGGTTACTTGCTAGAAGAGAAATGACTGAAAGACACCTGCATAACCAAAGCCCACCCCAGCAGACAGTTCACAAAAGCTGTGAATCTAGGACACACTACACAGCCTACATTGCAGGGCAACAGGTTGGAAGTGTCCTTTGTATGTAGTTCAGTTTGCCTGAGTCTCTCCAAGCCAGCTCAACTGATCTATTTTTTACAGGTAACTCAATTTATTTTGAGAATATTTTTAGGTATCTCAACTTGTCTAAAGTTCCTCTCAGCAGTCCTTACTGCTTATATATGCTTTGGGAGGAAGTGACCCGGTGACGCTGGTCAGTTTTAAGGACTTCCTGAAACTACTTTGAACCATTTACTTCCTGAATTTAAGTGCTTCCCTGCAAGATAGGATGCTTCATCTCCTCCCAGGACATCGTATTTTACCTCTTCATAAATATCCTGTGTCTTAATGAAGCTTCTCTACTGAATAAACAGTTTTATCTCAGAGGAAATTGCACTGGAATAAAATTTTGAGAATACATGCTCCAGACTCTAGCCCCAGGATGTCGTCTCCCCAGTGACCAAAAATCTCAACACATCTGTTGTTATAATTGGTCTTGCTAGCTTCCATCAGGCTAGCCAGAACTTCCAAGTTAAACTTTATGAAGGCAATGGCAATCCATGTCTTCCCATGGAGCAGCTGTCTATGATGATTCAATAGCATATCCCCATCTGGCAATAGAGGGCAGGCAGGAAAACCATCAAGCAGTGGAACCTACATCATGTGCAGCTGTGAGCAGTTGAGTCTACTAGTTTTCTTCCATGGCAGTGATAGAACATCCAGCCCAAAGTAGACCTCATCACTTTGCCAAATAGCCCTGCCACATATAGCTACAAGGGGACATGATGCTCTCTAAGCACCTGAAGTTGCCTCCTCTGATTAGTCAGTTCATCCAGGTCCTGGACTGTCAAACTGAAGCTAACCCACAAGTACCGGGCAGAGGCACACCAGGAGAAGCAGAGGTTGTTCACCCAGCCTGAGAATAAGGCTGCTAGCAAAGAATATGAATCACAAAGACACTGCCTGTTATTCAAGCAAGGGTCCATATTGTCACCACCATTTATATTCATGTGTGAAATTCTAATGAAAACTAATAAAATAAATTGTAGAAAAGAGAAAGATTGACAATTTCTGCTTTGTAACTTGGGTGTGATACAAGATTTCATGAATTATCTTCTGAAGCATCCTTCACCATTGTGCCAATCAAATTACATATCTTTGCCAAGGTCATTCATGATATGAGTCTACAATGTACAATGAAATGCCAAGATCTATAAAAAGAAAAAAATATCTTTTATAAAGTACACACAATACTAGATGCAATGGGCTTAAATGTGGGTGTAATAATCTGCAGCTAGGTTAAAGATGATCTATCACTTGTCTCACTGACTTGTTTTGTTTCTTTTATTGTAAACACTTGTGGGTTCAGTTTTTCATTTACAATGCATTTAGGCTTGGATAGCTACTAAAAGAACAGCAGTAGTAGAAGTGGTAAATAAACAGTTTCTCAGAGTGTTTGAGATAGTGTAGGCAGATCTCATTTCATGTACCTGGGAAGTATAAAAAGAATATATTATCATATAGAATAATATGCCTGCCACAAATATGTGTTAAATTGAATGCCCCTTATTCATTTCCTCTGCAATCTGAGATATGCACCAAATAAAATACCTGCCCCAGTGGCTAAGAAAATGAAAGTGAAATCGTGATGTCTAGGGCCAGTGTGGTGAGGCAACAGACAGGACCCTGTTGTTTGGTACCTTCTTCTTCCACTTTCCAGCTGTGTGGCCAGGAACAAACAAACTATGACTTGAGGCTAATTTTTTATTCTACATAACCAACATTATAACATTATCCTAATATCCCAGCTTCCACAGCTGTTAGACGGATCATCTAAGACAACACATAAGAAAGAGCTTTGTTGACTTAATCACTGCTCTTAACTTTCACTAACAGACGGACTCTGACTTTCCCTACAGGAAAACTGTTCGAATGTAATTTTCCTTATAATCTCTAGAATAAAATTATTTAAATGCTTGTCATTTGAACTTAAGTAATCCTGTGGCAATTTGAAAATCACTCGTTTTAAAAATGTTCTGTTTTAGTGTTTTATTGCTGTGAAGAGACACAATGATCAAGACAAATATTATAAAAGAAAGTGTTTAACTGGGAGCTTGCTTAAAGTTTCAGAGGGTTAGGCCATTCTTATCATGGCAGGGAGCTTGACAGCAGGCGTTGGTGCAGTAGTGGTGTCATAGCTGAGAGTCTTACATCATGATCAGTAGGCAGAGAGGCAGAGAGAGAGAAACACCGGGCCTATGGTAGGTTTTTGAAACCTCAAAGCCTACTCCCAGTGACACACCTCCTCCAACTAGGTTGCACATACTCCAACAAGGCCATATCTTCCAATCTTTCCCAAATGATCTAGCAACTGATGACTAAGCATTCAAATATATGACCCTATGGGGACCATTCTCAATCAAATCATCACAAGTACTTTTTTATTGATAAAGTACTTCATCGTGATTCCTTACATAGTTTGCTGATATTAGTGATTTAATAAAACACTATTCTAAGAAGTAAGTGGAATTCTGCTTTTATGAAGTCACATGAAGGTAATTTTTCAGTAAAGATTAGAAAGGCCAAAAAGAAACGGATGGCCCATTGTAAGTTTCCATTTTTCTTTTTTTCTTTTTTTTTTTTTTTTTTTTTGGTTTTTTGAGACAGGGTTTCTCTGTGTAGCTTTGCGCCTTTCCTGGGACTCACTTGGTAGCCCAGGCTGGCCTCGAACTCACAGAGATCCACCTGGCTCTGCCTCCCGAGTGCTGGGATTAAAGGCGTGCGCCACCACCACCCGGCTCCATTTTTCATTCTTAAACTTCACAAGTAAACAGTTTTCAAGATAGGAAGATAAATGTGACATATACATGTGAAGTTCATGTTTCACAAACCTTGAAACTGGGATGATGAAAAGAGCATCTGAGCAGGAGGTGGCACTGCCTCCCACTCTTCTCTCTCTCTCCTTCCCTTCCTTTCTCCTGTCTCAATATGAAGAAGTGAAAGAATAATGAGCATGTGTCAGGTCACTCTTTAACTATGCTGTAACACCATAGGTAAGATTATTAATGTGTGCACTCAATTCCTACACTGTGCCCTAGGTCTCAATTCAGAGGACCATTTCCTAACCACATGATTTTTATGTATGACCACTTTCCACATAGAGATGAGCAGATTACCCCATATTAATATCATTCAGACTTCTGTCACTGTAAGCAAATATCTGAGGTAAGCAACAACAGTATAAATAATTCAAAAGAGGAAGGTTTGGTCCCCACTTCTGTTCATTCTAGGCCTATGATTAAAAAAATAATGATTGCAGTAGAAGCATGTGGAAGAGGCCTCACAACTTAGGGTGGAGAGAAAGCAAAGAATTAGATACAGCTCCCAAGAACTGTTCCAAGGAATTTACTTCTCTAGCCAAGCTTCACCCCCTTAGGTTTCCAGAAATAGTGATACCAGCTAGGGAATCAAGTCTTTCACAATGTGTTTGTAGGAGGCATTTCATATTCAAACCATAATATTCCAACTGGAGCCCCCAAGAGCTCATGACCATCTACACCATATTGTAAAATACATACAGTGAATCTTAGAGAGTCCTTGTAACCTTACTCATTTTAACATTGTTCAAAGGGTTAAATCTAGAGACTGAAAGATAAATTCTTAGGTCTTGTACATTTTTAAAGGTAATTCATACACTTCTATGTATGCGACCCAATGGCACAGATTAAACATTGTCACACCATAAAGGAGGAATATGGGCATAGAAAGAAACACTGGAACCCAAGCAATAAAGAAACTCGGGAAAGAAAACATTAAACACAGCAGTTCCATGTTTACCATTCTTGGCACATGGCTTTATGCTTTGATCTCCCAAGAGCTTGGGCAATCTCATCCATGTGGTCTTGCCAGTTGCAGTCATATGGCCTCTCTCTTGGGCTAACTCTACTCACTACCTACAGCTTCCAATAGCAGCTGTTTCCCGTTCCGAGCATCTCTCAATTTCTGTACTTTTCATTGCATCATTAACCTCTCTGCTATGTCTTCAGGCATGGACCTTCCATGGAATACATACAGAGATCCTGACTCTTCCCCAAAATTCCTGGCATCCCAGGCTTCCTTTGAAATATGAATGAAAACCTGCAGGGCACTGTAACTCTAACCATCTGCATACCTGTAAAAAACGGCAGCATGAATAATGGCACCAAAGCCCATCACTGGCTTAAGCAGCACTTGGGTCCTATTGAGTTATCCTGAAGTAGCTTCCAAGTGCTCAGGCTGTCATATGCTGTGATAGCTGTCCGGAGGAAGCATCATACTTTGCCTGTGAGAACAGGACACTCTCTTCTCAAAGGAAGATCTTCCTATTGACTTTCCTTTCACATGTGATGTGCTCATAAAGACCAATTACAGAGAATCTTTCAAGGCATCTTCCCTACAGATCAGATGCAAAATACTTGGATTCCTTTTAATGGTGGTAATTTCTTCAGAAACCATTCCTTTTGGCTTCAGTTTTACAAAACTTTTCTAACTAAGCTACAAGCTTTCTAAATCACGATGCTATGCACTGCTTTTGGATTCAAATTCCCATTGCAAACCCTGCTAATAGCAACCATAAAAGTCTATGGCACATTCAAATATGGGATTATCATGGAATTTCCTCATCCAAAATAGTCTGACATCTTTAAAATGAGATACCCATAAAGGAAAATGTAGAGAAGTTCTTTGCCATGCTGTGACATGAGTGACTTCGGCTTCATTTCCCAGTGCATTCCTGGTCACCCTGTGAAACCTGAGGAGTGCAATCATGCTTGCTTGTATCCTGTCAGCATTCCAGTGTGCTGAGGTCCCACACTGAAGGTTTATCATGTCTACCCATATTTTCTATATAAGTACACAGCCAAAATACATTTGATACCTTGATGCCTGGTGTTTCAGATTGAGAAATAAAAATTAAAGATTTACAGTTGGGGCTAGAAAATTTTCTCATTGTTTTAATACTATTAGTTGTAATAAATTAAAGAACCAAAATCATGAGCTATTAAACACAGAATACCTACAGCACTATCTAGTCATACAGACTTCATTTGATCTAAGAATATTCCCCTTTCATTCTTCACAATGCCATAAAATTTTAAAACCTTCAAAATATACACCTGCCTTGGAGTGTTATATGTAGCCACAATATATTTAAGGTTTACACTTTTGGAAAATGTTTATTTAAAGGTGAAAAATAATTTTATTCATAGTTATTTTTTTCTCTTTAGAGTTTAGCCTCTTCCCCTTTGGATGTGCTAAACAACTAATCAATCACTTGTAAATACCTACTAACAGGAATTTGGTAACAACTACATTGCTACAGTGTGTTTACATTACATAAACTGTATCCAATTTCCTGTGGTATTCGTACCCATTTGTTTGGCTATCTCCTGATACCATTCAAGTTTCACACTTCTCTAGAACAGCTGAGTGTAGAGCTGTGTAGAGAAAATCTGGATGGCATTTGCAGAAAGTTATATTTGGTCATGTTTTTAAAATTACCCAGAAACCAAAGCTATGCCAAATAAAGTAAAGAAATATTTTAAAAAAATGGCACATCATGAATGTAGTTCCTTTCAAATATTAATCAAATGACAGATTTTTTTAACATTAAAATGCAAACTATGAATCCAGTATTTATCATGGGCAACAAGCTAAAGTCATCAACAAATTCGCAAATCTTTCAAAAAAAAGCAATTGCTACTCAACATTTCTGGAATCTCTTTGGACAGTGATGAAGTTTGGGTGAGAAAGATCAGAATAGAATAATGATCTGACAATGTATAGTTTTAATTCATTTATTGAAAAAAGAAAAGCTAAACTGATGAACAGTTATAACAGATACTCTGAAATGTTTATGACTACACTACTTAGCCTCCCCTGACTATAACTGTCACATTATGTCTATACCTTTCCATCCTTCTGACTTGGGCTGAATTAGAACAAGTAACATAACAGCAAAATGTCACATTCTATTACTAAATACCTTAGCGAGTTAGGTACCCTCAGCTTTTTCTTCCTTTAATCATCTTTACTATCAAAGTTCCCATTTTCACTACCAGACAATTTGAAAGTTATTAAGAATGTGTCCATGACACAAATTACATCTATTGTTTACACTACCTTCATAGAAAGGCAGACTATCCCCAAGAGTAAAATTCACCTTGAATTATGCCACCTTCTTCCAATTTTGTATTTGTTCTTTTTTTTTCTCTGCCCTAGTCTCTAAATAGCAGTAGATGTGGTTAGAATGACAAGTGCCTCCTCAGCTACTTGAACCAAGGTGAATTCAAGAAGTAGTCAACAGACACCTGTCCATCATAACAAGTGCAAACTGGTGCCAGGTGCAGAGCTATGCAAATTGATCCAAAAGTGTACTTCCTGTTAGCACATTATTAGTTTCCCTCTGACACCTCACAGTCTTTCAAGGCTCTAAAGTATACAATGTAGAAAGAAATCACCTTTGTGCTGTCTTATTTTAGGCACAAACTAATGAGAAAATAAAAAACCATGAACTAGCACTTTGGAAAAATGTTTTGGCCCTAAATATTTTTCTCTAGATCCAATTTCTTTTGAATGCCTGTTATGTGCACAGTGATCTGTGGGGCAGAATACATGGATAGAAAGGGGTTTAAATCAATATTGCTTTTACAGAAAGAGTGCTTCCAGAAGAGACAAAGGCACATAATTAAACATAACAGGCTTTTCCCAAGGACAGATTTCTCTAAACTGAACAAAATAAACCTTCCTTCCCTTTGTGCTTTACCCTTTTGAGGACTTTATAACTTTGGATTGTTGTAAAGGAGTTTAGAGGACATTTCTTCTCATTATTTTTTAGGAAATAAAAAGGACCCAACTTAGAGATAACCCTGATTCTAAAAGAAAGACATTTAAAGGCCATTGTATGGACACTATAAACAAACACTAAAGGACAGTTGACTCAAGCAAACGGTCTTTACATAGTCTTTAGAGTTTTGTTTTCCAGAGTTCCTACTGCTAACAGTCATTGAGATTTTCTTACGTAGTTAAAATAAGGACTCTTCTCATAACAAATGAAAATTAATGAAGATGAGAGTATAAAACAATGTATTATTGTTCTGATAACCAAACTACTACATTTCTTACAGTTTAAGTTACTTGGGATTGTCATATACAAATACATTGACTCAATAATTTGTGTTTCTTAGTAAGAGTTCTTCAGAAGCTAACATGGTGAATTGTGCATAAGAAGTGTTTTGAGAGGTAATGTTAAGAACACAAAGTGGACTCCTAGAGCTTGGCCTGGTGTTTGACTTCTGCAAATAAATAAATTGATTGATTGATAGATAGATAGATAGATAGATAGATAGATAGATAGATAGATAGATAGAAAACAGTCAATTAATAGGCATATAATTAGTTATGTATAGCTGATAAGTCCATAAATAATGAACATTACATATGATGTATATATAATGTATGTAGTAGATATACACTTATATAATTGTGCATAAGTGTTATTTTTCATACCCTTCAATGTTCTTTGGCATGTCCTTTTACTCAAGGCAGATAAATTATGCTACTACTGAATAAAAAAGAACCCAAAGTGAAGAAATGAGAAAGAAAAAATAAATAAAAGGGATTTAAGCTGGTGAGTTTTATTACTGTGTAGGTTTCTGCTATATTAGTTAAGATTCTATAGAAAAACAGAAATGATTGAAATATATATTAATATATATGGATATTAATATATATATATATATGTGTGTGTGTATATACACACACACATATGACAAAGGAGACTAAATAGGCTTTCACAATGTAGGCTGGGCAGTCCAACAATGACTGCCTACTGGAGAGGCTTGTGTACCTGATAGCTGCCCAATTCATGAAGCAGGTTGTCTTATCAGTCCTAACATGGTTCTGAAGACCTGAATTAATGCTTCAGAGTCACTGGTCTCCAGTCCAGTGGAAAGCAGTGGAAGCTGGGTTCTGATGTCACTAAAGAATTGCAACTGCAGCAGCTGCAGCAGCAGAGTAGATACACTCACCAGCAAGCAGCACCATTTCCCCTCAGACCTCTGTATAACCAGGAGACACTGCCCACTCACAGTAAAGTTTGGCCCCAGACAAAGGGAATCAGAAAGTGTTGGTAAGTATAGAATTAGTACACAGGCATTTTAGAAATGGTCTGAAGAAAATGATAGGTTTTCCATGTTGATTATTTTTCTCATTTCTGTAACAAATTTGAGAGGCAACTAAAAAGAAGCAACTGAAAAGATAAAAAGTTTATTTTGGTTTACATTTCTTTGGGATACAACCTTTCTAGAGGGAAAAACCTGGTAGCTGGAAACAGCTCTTCACATTGCATCTGCAATCAGGAAGCAAAAGGAACTGAATACCCCTACTCTGCTCATTTCCCTGTTATATTCAGTACAGCTGTTAAGGTGGGTCTTCCCACCTCAATTAGTCTAGTCTAGAAAATCCCTCACAGATATACCCAGTGATTTGTCTCCTTTATGACTCTAGATCAGATTAGACAGTCAGTCAATAGTAACCAATACTATTACCTATAGGTTCTTGCACAATGTGTACAGAAAACGTTAAAGCAAAGAAGAGTTGGGCCAAAGACCTCTGATCAGAAAAGTTCCTTAAAAAAAAATCAAGAGTGCAATGAACAATGTTCAATAAAAAGAATTTATATTCCTACTTCTTCCCAATGCTTCAGCTGTTGCTTATGAAATAACTGTGTCAATCTGATTGACTCTATTCTCAAGGGCATTTTATTTTGAATAGCTATATGATTTCAATCTTTTGAGAAGTATTTAAGTGATAAGTTTGAAGGTGCCTCTACCTTATGAATTGAGGAAGATCCTAGGCCATTTGATGATGATAGATGGTATTTTTTTCTTAAAGAGTTGTTCAGAAAAGATAGAGCAACATATTCTAGCTCTGACAGACATCAGAACTATGGCAAGAAAGGATATCCCAAATTCCCCCAACAAGAGTCATTCTTAAATGTTGAATGGAAATGTGTTGATATTGTTGCTATATGCCCTGACACTGGACTTGTCTACCACTTGTAGCCTTGGGTGCTTGCAATAGGTATTTGTGACTAGGCTAGAGAATGAACAGTCTTACATTGAACTTTTGTCAACCTCTGTGAAACAACATCTTCTTCCTCTCAGAAAATTACACCTCTCTTACTCCTTATCACATTCTGTTTGCTCTTTTTATTTCACTTTTCCTTTGAATTTTATTTTGGGGATGTGTAGAAGAAAGAACCTTCTGTTCTAACAGCCTTCTTCATCGACTACATCACTAGAGATTTGAGAGCTTGAGATCCAGAAGTCACCTTGTCCAGTTCCTGCATGTCAGAGTCTCAAGCAGAGGACTTCTCACTGGTTTCATATTGTACTCAAGTGAAACAGTCTTTAAATCAAGAACAGCGCAGCTGGTTGATTGTGATAGGGCTAGATGTCACAAAGAACAATTTCAAGTAACAATTTAGAACTTAATCCTCCTATAAATACAGTTACAACCTGGAATTATAAGCAATTTATATGCATATTGTTAATAGTTAAAACAATAATAACTATATTAGCAGTCATTCACTGAAATAGATGTGATTGGGAATTTTAATTACTATGTGATTAAGCTGCTAATATAATTTAGATTTTTATTTTTATTTTAATGGCCCAGCAATGAAACTTGACAATAAGTATGTGAAATAATAGCCCTCATGTATAACTTTGAAGTAAAAATATAATTCTTATTTCACAAGTGTTTTCTTTCTGTGAGGCAGAGATAATATACAGATTTGAAAATTTGATTTTACCTTGATTATTTATATGCAGAATATATGACTTAATTTTTCCAAGAAATTATCTGAGCATCCTCACCACCATCCCCATGTGTTCTTCCATACATGGTAATATACTTAACATATATGCACAATAGCAAAACAAAACTAAACTTATATGATATGGTTGCTTATAATTTATATGGATATAAATATCTTCAATTAACTCTTTTCTTTTTAAATGAATTGTAAGCTTTATTTCCACCTTCTCCCCTCCACCAGAAAATTATGGTTTCAGTCCATGCTGACATCTAGATTAATAGACTATGTGGCTTTTAAGATGAGAGCTGAAAACTTTCAATCGGGACACAGTCTCAGATATTCAGTACTTTACCCTTAAACGTGGGAGGCCTGGTAGAAATTAAGACTTGATGTGGGATAATGCTTTCATACACTGGTTTAATAAAATGCTGATTGGCCAGTAACCAGGCAGGAAGTATAGGTGGGATATACAGACAAGAATTCTGGGGATAGAAAGGTTGAGTTGGGAGATGCCAGCCCACCGTCCAGGGAGCAGCATGTAATGGCACACAGGTAAAGCCACAGAAAACATGGTGACATGTAGATTAATCGAAATAGGCTAAGTTTAAATGTAGGAGCTAGGCAGTGGTTGGCCTGAGCTAATGACCAAGCAGTTTTAATTAATATAAGCCTCTGTGTGTTTACTTGAGTCTGAGAGGCTGTAGACCAGGCCCGGGACACAGAAAAACTCCAGCTACAAAGACTGGTGATACCTGATGCCCACTTCTTTGCCCTTTGGTATATCACCTAGAATTTGCTGGCAGGCTTCCAGGTATTATGTCTCAGAGAAAAAATTTTGTCTCTGTCAGTATGGTACATTCACTGGGAACCAGGTTGTGATGCTCCTTAGTCTGTAGAGCACCAGGGATCCATCTGTTAGACTGTGAGTGTCTGATTCAAGCTGTCTGCCATCTGACCATCAGTTTCAGTTCATATTGCCTCTTCTACAGTGAATTCCTTATTTAAGGCATCCATTCAGAATATTTATTAGCTCCTTTAATGCACTCATACATCTTCAGACATTTTGTTTGTACCATAGAGAACTTATTAAACTAAGGACCTTCATCTGCCCACTACAGCTATACCACATGTTTTATTGCTTACACGATTTTTATGAGAAGTATCTGTACTTATTTCACAAAACCTATACAAGTCTGAAAAGAAAAGCACCTTTTCCCTGAGCATCTTCCAAATTCAAAAAAGGTTTCAATATATTGCTGGTTGCCCTAGATATAAGTTTTGTTAACTTAAAGGCACATGTGTTTTTTGGATCAACAAAAGGCAAAGGAAGCTATCAGAATTTGTTTCTCTACAATTTAAACAACAGATTCAAGGAGTATGTGTGGCTCACTGCTCCTCCACTCCAAGAGCAATACACAACAGACACTTCATAAGTATCATTAGATGAATAATGACAGGAACTTATCATTTGCTGGAACTGCCCGTGAAGGCTGCAGGGCTTTCATTCCTCAAAGCTGGCGGAGATTACTGTGTCACTGTGCTCTTTGAGCCTGAAAGTCATTCTCCATGGATTATTTCTCTATTTCCTTAAGTTGAAGACAAATTAACAGCCTTAGTTTGAATGTCTCCAGAAGCAGAAATTGAACCCTGCTGCCAGCCACATACAAACTGGTTACAGATATTTGCACCTTCAGAGTTTGATATTAGCCATGGAGATAATTGACTTTTGAATTCAGGCATGGGTACCTCCAGGAAGCTATCTGCTAGATGAACAAGTACTTGGGATTGTCAGAGGGCATCAATTGTGATAGATAAGCATGAATTCCCACTTTCTGTACCTCAGTTGTCCTTACAAAAAAAAAAACCCTTACTATGTCAGAAGTGGCTGGGAACCATAGATTCCATCTCCACATCTGAGTAGCCTTTCTAAGACCCATGCTTGTTATATTCTGCTTCTATTTGTAGAAGAAATGGTTTCATTCACAAGGCAAATCAGAGTGGGAAAAAAAAGGGAAACTGACATCATTTGGAAGTCTGGAGGATGGACTTACGATAATGAAAGGTTTTAGGGAAGAATTTGATTTTTTTTCTACATGATGTGGTAAAAAAGATAAAAGAGCATTGCACATTTGTGTTTATATTTATGAACGAATTTTTATTTTTAAAGGAAAGAATGCATTGGCCCAGAAATCCTGGAGTGTGTTTATGATCAAATACAATTCAATAGCCCAATTTCTATGAAAAAATAAAGGTATTGCTATTTTTAGTACTGCTTAAGTCTCGGAAACTCATAAATACCACAGTTTTTCTAAATTCTTCTATTTGTCATAACCAAAACTAATAGTACAAGCACTTAACTCACATTCCTGCTTAAAAAAATAGAAAAGGGCAAGGAATGACTCTTTCTCAAGTTAGTTTAGCAATTATTTGTTAAATATTTTGGCAACCAAGAACAAAGACCTAAACAATCTAGCTTATGGGAAAAATAGATTGATTTTCTGCATTCATCGAGTTCTCAGATATCAACACTTAGGAGATAATCAAATCTGAATGGAAATTAGAAGTGGAAACATTAAGAATTGAAGACATCACCTCCCTTCTCTAGGATCAAATGCTTTCTTTAGTGCTTCTGCTTGCTTTTAGTCTGTCCTGTTCATCATTATTAAAGGTTTCTCAAAGGCTTTTCTCCTTCATAATTGCTCATTCACAATGCTACACACTTACTAATGAAGTTCTAATTATACTATCTTTTCGTTACATTATTTTCTAACTGTAGCACATAACTCTCACTGCAACTGTTTCTTTTGCACCTATTGCTTCAAATTCCTTTGGCAGAGGCCTGATGGACCATATTCAAGATAAGAGTGAATTCCACACAAATCAAGTCTTACCTGTCATTCAGTCATTTGGCCTTGCTGAAGTCAATGAATCATCTGTGGTTGGAGTGATATAGCCATGATGTGTGTATAGGAGTACAACAGATGGAACAAGATTGTCAAGAAAGAATTCAGTGGGGTACTATGGAGACTGAGTAGTGAGAATAGATGCTGGAATTGTAGAAGAAAACCACAAGCAAGTAAAGATTAGAAAGAAGAAGGAACTGTTTCACCAACTTTAGAATGTAGTCTAGGCCTACCTCTCACTGTTATCATTTCTTCTGAAGTACTTAATTACCTTTTTCTGAAATAGGAAGAAAATAGATACACTAATAAACAAAAGAGGATCATACCAGACCTTGGCATTTTAGTTTATAAAACACAATAGGATTTTTTGTATAGCACCAAATCTGTCTTTTAAATTGTACTCTGCTAAGATGTGTTTACATTCCTTGTGCACAAAGATTGATAAACTTTTGTGGAGTTGCAGAACACACCCATTTTTTAAGTAGATAAAGTAGACATTATCATACAAATGACCACCCAATTTTAACGCCTCTAGAATAGTGTAACTATTGGAAAGATACAAGAAGCCTTTATCCTTATAATTTCATATTTTCTTTTCCTTTCTTACTTCTCTTTTGAAATATCCTTAACTTTCCTGAACCTATGGTGCTTTGATTGAAGAAAATCTGTCCCTTGCTGCTCTCTCTGCACACATAAGCTGTGACCAGGATCCATTGATTGCTTTCAGTTGACAAATGGCGAAAGTGTTCGTTATCCCTCCAGTCTGTGTGTGAAGCCTACATACATTATGTCACTGTACAAAACTGCATACAAAATCAATAAACTTGAAGAAAATGGCTATAAAATCACAATTCTTTAAGTCAAGAGAAAGTAAATTGATTGTGTTGCCCAGATAGTTTGGGATTTGTTGCCTGTTTCTCTGGGAGAGATTTCCTTTCCAATAACTTCAGGCTCAGGAATTATAGTTAGTCACCATAAGCCTAAAAGTCGGATGCATTAATCTTTATATATGTTCCTTTTCATTACTTCTTACTTTATTTATGGAAATCATTTTCCTAGAGTGGTACCATAAGTTATACAACTTGTTTTCATGAGAAATTGAAGTTAAAAAAATAGATAAAAATAGATGAAATGAAATATCATTTGAAAAGTGCCCTGAAGTAATTACTATATATTGGTTTTGATAACTGGTTCCCAGATTTTCTTAAAGTCTGGGATTTGGTTGTATTTACAAATCATTAAGTAATACTCCAGTAATTATCTGAAATATAAAACCTGGACCATCACTCCTTTTGTTTCAAGCTCAGATTCATCTGATGGGCAATACCCTGTATCATTTGTTCATCTTATAGCAAGTCCTAAGGAATATACGCTACAGAGCCTGAGAGCATGATTGGGGCCTGTTCAAATGGTACTTTATCTCAAAAATTTCCAGAGAGAAACAAAAAAGTTTGATTGAAGCTGTCATTATAAAATTGCTGTGTATGCAAACGGGGATTTTGTTCTATTAAAATGTCAAATGTGAAATCTCTCAACTCAATAATGCTTGAATCAATGTCATTGTAGTGTCTCTCACACATCTCCCGCTGCTATAAATATCTTCCTACTGAGATGTTCATTGCTCCAACCACCTCCATATAGAAGTTTTACAAATAGAATTTTAATTAAAACTCACAGAATAACCCTCATGAGTGAAGAATCTTCTCTGCATGGCCTAAGACTTGAATCATACACATTTTTATTAGAAGGCAGATCAATACCCCGGATACTCTATCTTGATTTTCAGATTAAACATAATAATAAATTAAGTTAATTTTATTTTTAAATAGCTATTAGGCTTATATAGTTTTTGGAGATGAAGCCAAGTTTTGAAAGGCAATTATTAGTTGCTAGAGTTCAAGATATCCTTAATTTCAGACATGATAGTCACTAAATAATAAGGAAGCAATAATAATCAAGATTACAGATTCAGATTATAGCTTTATTTTATTGAGAGTTCACTAAATTCTGAGCTTCAATTAAATCATCTTTTTGTGTACTGTCCATAGTAGAAATACTGGTAGGTATTGTTACCTTTATTATGCAGTTAAAGAATAAAAAAAAACCGCCGGGCGGTGGTGGCGCACGCCTTTAATCCCAGCACTCGGGAGGCAGAGCCAGGCGGATCTCTGTGAGTTCGAGGCCAGCCTGGTCTCCAAAGCGAGTTCCAGGAAAGGCGCAAAGCTACACAGAGAAACCCTGTCTCGAAAAACCAAAAAAAAAAAAAAAAAAAAAAAGAATAAAAAAACCCATTAAAATCTTCACTTAAGTCAACACAATTTCAAGAAACATCTTCTATTTAACAGTGTGTTTGCTACTTTTTCTCTGTAGTTGAGAAAGACAAGTCTCATTAATAATTTTAAAGTCTGAAATTATACAGCATCAAATGCATGATGTTTTGTGAGTTAAAGAAAACTTCCAGGATCAAGCTCAGATTCATGAGAAGTGAAAAAAATCTCATCACATTGCAAAGGAGCAGGTGCATGGGTAGTCGGAGTTGCCTGTCACCATCTTCGCAATTGGCCAGGGTTAGAGCTGAATCAGGTACCATCATTCATAGTTGAATAGCATATGTAACTGAATACTAATTCATTTGGAGAGTACCAAATCATAGAGCAAAGGTTGAATATGGGGAGCATATTTAAGTACCTTACCCTTCCTCCACCGTGCCAGAACTCAAATTAATCCCCAAGGTTACTGCACCTCACTGTATAGTTAAGAGCCTATATACCAACCTTTATATATTCTAGTTAAATACAAAGAATTCCATCTAGAGGTTTTAAATTAAAGAATAGTATACATGGAAGGTTAAGTGATAATTATTTAAGGTTATTATATATTCTTAAAATTCCTCAGGAATATTTGAAGTAATTTTGATGATGAAAAGTGATGTTTATAAATGGCAACAGGATTTATATCCATTTAAAAATAATTAGGTATCATACTTGTAAGCACTTAGGATTTAATGACTTCCAACTAGCTGTCATGTTCCGTGCCCCTAGCAAACAGCATCTCTTGCTCGCCAGATTGTTTCCTCTTCCCTGTTCTTAGGATGGAAGTTACAGGAGCCAGAGGCTAACTGTAGAAAATGTCTTAACAACATCTGCTTACCTTGTAAAGTTTGCCATGCATTGGTGACTTTTTGCCTTTACTAGTGTTTCAATCCTACAAAAACAAGATGTTCATGTAGCATTTATGGAAGGGTACATGCTCTCCACAGGAACAATATTATTGAGGATACTCATGTGCCTAAAGGTAAAGTCAGAGAGAATTGAAACATTTATTTCTATGACTGCTATATTTCAAAGAAGGGAAAACAAATGTATATATTAATAATTCTGGTTTCAGAGAACACACATATAAATGCATATATATGTTTAATATTAACCATGAATATTATTGTACTAATTATAGTTATCTTAGCTTGATTCTGGAAAAAAATGTATAACATATTTTAAATGATCTACGATCTTCTTGTAATCTTTAAAAGATACGTTTGATGTATTTTCCCCAAAATATCTATGACTTTCCCTTAGATAGTCCAGCGGTGCTGTAGGTAGAATTTGAAGGTTTGGATGCACTAATCATCACACTTTATGTTCTTTTCCATAACCTATCTAATTCAAACAATTAACACTAGTGAGTCCCTGCTCCTCCCTGTTCCCCGTGCTCTTCTTCACATCATTGTGTTCCTGGTATTAACTCTCTATCTGTTCACTTTATTCCAACCTCAGCAGCTGGAAGTCGTTACTATCTGAGGAAGTCATAAGGAAGTCGAAGAATACAGACATTAACTTACCCAAAAGCTTCATCTTTGGAAAATGGGACAGTCAAAATACACACCGAGCATTCTTATATCGTCATAAGGGAATCTGTGCACAGCATGTTGATAGTCCACTAAAACATCACAAGAAAGATCCTGGCCTCTTTTAATCACACATCACCCCACTCTCATGATGTTGTTATGACTGATTGCTCGGAGAACAGAGTATTACTGCCCTTTTATTATGTGTTGTCTATGGTTGTAACTTTTTGGGCAGAGGGTCACATTTATTAAGTGGGAGTGGGAATGAGGAAGACAGAGTTAACGAATGCAAAGCACTAAGAACATTTGACACATAATGTGTGCTCTATTTTTTATTTTTATTTCCATTTTATATTATTTTATGTATATAATGATTACTTTGCCTGCATATATATGTGCACTTTTGTGTCTAGTGCTTGTGGAGGTAAGAATGAGATATCAGATCCCCTGGAAATGGAGTCACAAAGAGTTGTAAGCCATAATATAGATGTGGGGACTCAAACCCAAGTCCTCTAGAACAACAAGTAAGTGCTCTTAACTGCTGACCCTTTTCTCCAGTCTCAATAAATGTTCTATTAATGTAACTAATATAAGATAAATGCCTTAAAATCTTCATTTCTATTGTATTTCACATCATTTTATTTATGCCCTTAACATCACTAGTACTGAATTTAAATGGACTTCTTAGGTAATTTCTCCCATATTTTAAATATACTGCAAATTATTATTTATATATTTTATTATTATAGCATCTATATTGAATTTACATAATGGTAAAATAAAAATTTAGCTCTCTTTCATACAACTACTCTTTTATTGGATATTCATGTTTCTAACACCTCCATTATTTTAATATAAATGTAAAAATTTTGTGTTAGTTATATATTTAGCATTTTAGAACCCAGTGCTACTCACAGCTGTCCATATAAAAAGCAGGAGTAATTACTTCTGTATCTTTTTAGTCTTCTTTCAAGCTAATTATCACTTCTATTAATGCTTGATATTCTGTATTACTTTAATAATATATCTTTCTATCTTATCCTAATTTTGTCATTCTCTATTACTGTACTAAACACATACAATATACAATGGATGATTATTTTATTTTACTTGTTATTGAGGATTTTATGTGTGTAGATAGAGAAATAGAATATGTGTGAACCATTTTCCCCCACAACTCCTCCAAACCACCCAAAATTCTGGCCTAGATGTGAGAGATGGCCCCTAGCTCTCATCCCTCACTAAGGAGTTCTTGGCAATTGAAGAATGCTTTTGGAAGGAGAATTATTCTTTTATAAAGATGTGACCATTGGTAGGATTCCAACACTCCATGGATGGTTCCCATCCAAATACATATGAACAGAATTTTCATTTTCTTGAAATTTACTTCTAGAATCTCCTTATGATCAGGGTGGGACAAAAATGTCCTTTATTGTCCTAATATTTTCTTTTGTTTCTCATCTATACAGAAACTTATGGCTTCCATTTTATTCCCTTGGTTTTGAGATACCTCTCTAAGCGCTTCCTAAAATAAGTGCACCAGAGGTTAACTTTTAAAATATAATATGTATTGAAATATCAATAATTTATCTTCATATTTTAATGCTAAGACAGTTTAGATTCTACTCCAACATTTTGTTTGTTTGATTGTTTTTACTGTAAAATTCCTTTATTGCTGCTACTAAAACATCTATTGTCTTTTTCACATTTCATCTTTAGAGTCCCCCAGTTCTCTCCTTGGCTCTCCTTTCTTCCTATGTCTCCATGATTCTGAAATTATATAAAAATATTTCAAGGGGAATCTAATTCAATCTGCTATAAAAGTATTAGATTAAAACAGCCAAAAGTAAAATAAACATTTATGAAACAACATTGTCATAAGCAAAAATATGGTGGTGTCTTTTAATTTCTGAAATAATTCTGATAGTAACATTAGCACTATGTTATCCTTTGTTTTTATGCCAATGCTTTATATTTTCAACTCCTCTGCTGGTTCCCTTATTCCTTTTTATTGTCTTTATAATTAATGTCCCAACAACTAAGAGATCTCCCATCTTAATCTATTAATACTTGATTCTTTTCCTCCTAATTGTTATAATTTCAGTTTTCAGAGATAGTGTGTGATCTATGGCTTTCATACTTCTTTGGTTATTCCAGTGTGTCACAGAGCAATTAGTTTTGCTCATCCAAGGGCACAATTATTAGCTTTTTCTTGGAACTTTATCTTGAAATAATCTTAGTTGTACAGGAAATCTACAAAAATAGAGTTTTTCTATGCCTACAGTAATTTTGCTTAATGCTGATATCTGGCATAACGAAAGAATAATTATTAAAACTAAGAAATAAACATTTACACATGCAAAATGAAATTTCCAAACTCATTCAGATATCACCTCCCAGCCCCTCATGACCTCTGTCCTAGCTTCACCCATTGCACTTCATCTTGTCTCTATAGTCTTGCAGTCTGTAGCAATTCCTCAGACATGACTAGTCTCTCATGACCTTATTCTTGAAGGGCATTGATCAATTGTTTCATAACATATTACTCATCTTGGGTCCATGTGACGTTTCTCCATGATTAAATTGAGGTTGTAGATCTCGAAGAAGACTAACAAGGTAATGTGCTCCTCTCAGTATATCATATCATGGATAGCTGACATTGATATGTCTTATTACAGGAGCTATTTACTTTGATCATTTGGATATAATGGTTTCCGTCTGTCTTATGAATGACCCCCAAAAAATGACTTTTTAGCTTTGTAGTTAATAAATACTTTAGAAGTAATGTCTTAAGACTGAAAATACCCTGTTTTATTCACAGTATTTGTTTGTCCCTGAATTGAACTTCCATTAATATCTATTGCTTGCAATAACTATCTATTACATTTGTGTCTAGTTATAGCTTATATTCATCTTGTGATTCTACATCTATTAATTGGAATTATTCTATAAGAATGAGATGTATTTTTATTAGTTGTTCAAATTGTTCTAGTTTTGGTCTTTAGGCAGGGTTTCAATTTGTTTTAATAATTTTTAAGCAAATATTGCCTATATAACAAAAGCACAACATGGTATTCCATGCTCATCTTGTGCTTCAAGAGATCCTACACTAAAATCAGCCATTTTTCCAGGATGCCCTGATTGATATGTTAGGTGTACACGAAAAAAAAATAATCAAATGAAGGTTCTCAGTGTGCGTGCATTTTCACAGGGTCTCACATACACACAGACATATACATACAAGTATGTATATGTTCCTGTATATGTGCTTAAAAACACTGATTTGTGTACATATATTGATAGCTCCAATGTATTCTGGCATGGTCATGCCAGGATTCATGCAGTCTTTTAATAACATTAACATCTTTATGTAAAAATGGGGAACCTCCTGCCTATACACATTGCTGACAGCATATTTATTTTTCATTAGCTCTACTATAACCAGTAAACAGTGCCAGATTTTCAATCCACAACTTGTGAATAATGAACTTTGTCACTAGAGGACAAGTTTGTTGGTGGACTTCTTCTTTGTCTTCTAAAATCTGGCCAAAATACTGTGTCCCAAGGCAAATCCTTATATCAGTTTCCTAGTGGAGCCATATCAAAGGGCCCAAGACTGAGTCAATGAAACAATAGAAATTTTTTTTCTTGTATAACTTTTTTAAAAATCCTAGCCTTTTGAAAATGTCAAATCTTCATACAATTAAATAGAGACAAGTTATTTATTTAATAAAAATACCTATGATAACTCATTAAGTTTGTTTAAGAAATATACTTTTAAATTTAAATCATGTAATTATAGATTTTTTGCCTTTTATTGAACCAAATAAATTCCACATAAAGAAAAAAAACTACTAGAAATATACACAACACTGTTTATTCTAGATATTTCTTAGCTTTTGCTTTGGTTTTGGCTTTTTTTTTCTCTTCAGAGCTGAACATTTGGCACTTGGTGTTCTCTTTCCTGGGAAAGACCACCTCTTCAACTCCCAACTTGCCTCAGTTACCTATAGTTCTCGTGTGGGGTTGAGGCTTCCTTGGCTTTTTCCTAATCCCCTTTGGCATGTCCACCAGTATCATTACATTTGGGTAGTTTTGTTGGTGAGAATTTATGGGTGTAGCTTCAGATATTACTAGGAGACACAATCTCACAGGAAACTCCTGGATCCTCCAGCTCTTACAACCTCTCACCCCATTTTCTGCAATGTACTCCAAGCCTTTAGTATGTGAGTGGATTTTAGATGTATCTACCCAGACTAGGCTCCACAACTCTGTATTTTGATATATTGTGGTTTTCTGTAGTGGTCTTCAGCTGCTGCAAAGTGAAGTTTCCATGATGAGGGGTGAAGACTACATTTATATATGTGTATAAAGACAATTGTCCCATAGTTCTGAAGTACAGGGTTCTGAAGTTTAGGTGTCTGCAGAGTCATGTGCTCTCTGATGCCTGTCCTGCAGAAAATCTCTTGCTTCTGGTGTCTACTGTCTATCCCTGTGCACCTTCACATTGTGTGTGCTCCACTTTCCCCATTTTTATGAGAACACCAGTCACTGAAGTGTGAAAGCACTTCTGGCTGCATTTTAAAATGATTACAACTCTAAAGAGCTCATTTTCACGTAAGTTAATATTGACACAGGAGCTTAAAACTTTAACATACCTTTTTAGAAAACACAGTTTAACCTTTTCAGTATGTTCATGTGATTCACATTTAATGCAATTAGATTCATTCATTACACTTCATGGGGGGTGTTGCACTGGGATCCTGATGTGTTTTTATAATTTACTATAATAAGGTATGTTATGCTAATGTTGTTCAGTGGTGCAGATTTTCATAAATGCAGCATCATGTATCCATTACAACAGCTAAAATAAAAAAAAATCCCATCACCCTTAAATTCATTCTTCATGTAGCTTCCCACCCTAATACCACTAACAATTTTTTTAAGTTTTGTTTTCCTTATATTTACTCCTTTATCCATGGTTTTATTTGGGATTTAGTTTTCTTCATTGCCAATCTTCATCTTTGGTTTGAGAGGGTTTCCTGAAGTGTGTGAACAAATGTGAACTGTCTGTTCATGTCTAAGAGTCAGTCAGTCGGCATGGGTGAGAATCTCTCTGTGCATGACACTGGCTGAGGACACTGAAGTTGAGCCATTCTCTTTGGAGAAGGACAGATGTTAGCACTCTTCTGCCTGAGCTTATCTCTTCTACTAAATTCATGCTTAGGTATAGCCTTAAATTTTATTTGACCCTTTGAGTTTATGCCAAAACAATGAGTAAGAAAACAAACAAATGGTATCTTCTATCATTAGTGTGGAGTTTGACAGATCAAGAAAGCAGTGCATGAGTTCAACCCACCATGTTCAACCCAAAGTCTGTCTTTTTTGATAAATAGATACAATCTTCACAAAACTCTTTATTATAGGGAGTAAAATTATAATGGGAAGAGCTAAGGGTTTAAAATTAATAGTATATATAGACTTGAAGTCTGACTTTATAATTCCAGCTTCAATATAAATGACAGACAAAAAGACAATTTCAGAGGTTATTGGAAAAAAATATGTGAGATTAACTGAGGACCACAATAGAGCTTATAAGAGTGCATTCTAGAGAAATAAAAATATTTTAGGAATATCCATGAAGTAACATCTGAAGAAGGAGTGGTTGGGTGAAATATCAGAGTCTGGTGTGTTTCCCTTAATACTGCTTTGAGAAACAGAAGATGGCATTCAAATTTCTCTTAGTCAAAGCAAAAAGAAGTCTCTTTAGAGAGGCATGTGGGTTTAGTTGAATTAATGTTCATTCTGGAGTGATTACTAGGTAAGTATTTGAAAGCTTTTAGCTTGTAAAAAAGCACATCGAGCCACAAATGGAAATTGTGTCAGTCAAGAGTAAGACTGCTGAGAAGAAAGGGCGGGAAAATATCGAGAGGCCAGTGCCACTCTGGGTTCCCTCTTCCCTCTGTCCCAGTACACTTACTCAGCAACAGGCTGTGAAGAGTAACTCGGTTCTTCATGAGAATTACTGAGACAATAACAATCTTACCTTTGTGTAAGTCAGAAAGTGATGCTCAAATTTCTTTTTCCAGTCAGAAGAGAGCAAAATAGAAACATTATCACCCACTTTCAAAAAAATCAAAGTTGCTGGTGATCTGCCTTGATAATGCCAATCTCTTATATGCTTTGTTTTCTTTGCAAGAAATGGACAGAAAATGAAAATTTTAACACGCACACACACACAAAAAAAATCCAAAGCACATCATTATCATACCTATGATAGTTCATTAATATTTTTGCTATCTTTCTTTTGTGGTTTCTTTCTTAAATTTTATTACAGAATGAGAATTTTCTTGAAATCAAACATGTTTTCTTACTGTTTCTGGTAGAAAAATCTATAAAGGATCTTGTAGCAGTCTAATTTTAATTAAGAAAGGTAGTCTTTGGAGTGAAGCTCTCGAATTCCAAAATTTGTCTCCTTGAAATTCAATACAGTTAGTTAACATTTACATATTTACAACATTACCCCTTGGTCAATGTTTATAGTATCACATGTTTTCACTTTAAAAATAAGAAGATTCTCATTTGTCCATATTGCATACAATGCAACCACTGGACATTAGCAAATACATGACTTAAGATTATAGTAATAGCCGGGCGGTGGTGGCGCACGCCTTTAATCCCAGCACTCGGGAGGCAGAGCCAGGCGGATCTCTGTGAGTTCGAGGCCAGCCTGGGCTGCCAAGTAAGTTCCAGGAAAGGCGCAAAGCTACACAGAGAAACCCTGTCTCGAAAAACCAAAAAAAAAAAAGATTATAGTAATAAATAATAAAGCTATGGACTGCAGCTGCTTTTAACCAACATTCTTATTAGGCTTTATAAGCTCTGGTGCTGATCCTTGCATACATTTGAGAGTCCATTGCTCACCTTGTGAGAGACATATTAACTCTTTCAAGTCCCAAGGGCACCATTTACTAAATGACTTCTTTAGTGCTCTAAATGTACCTTAGTTCCCTGAAAGAGGCACATTAATCTTCAGAACATCCCTGGAGAAAACAGATCAGGAAATAGAATTTTCATGGACTTCTCAGATCCAAACCTTATAAACCTTATGCTACTGAACAACAATAACAACAACAAAAAAATCTCACTGGTTTCTATTTCTCAATGTCCCCAAATGCCTTTCAGATTTATATGTATATATAAGAAATAGATATGAACATAAAATGGTTTTCCTTGAATTTTAGAGCAACCAGAAAGAGAAATCTTAAGTCATAGTTTAACTACAAGACCAGAATTGTGCCAAGTGATTTCTTCAAAAGCAGTATCCTTTAGTCATTTAAGGAAAATGCAGATGCCAACACGATATGAAAACCTAGAGGCAGCCATCAATTTTGTGGTTACAATCTCAGTTTGCTAATTTTTGAACAATAGAAGAATCTATGGCCAAGTGGAAAGAAAATCTCTGCTTTATTTTATCGATTCAGTATCTACAGAGCAGAGGGTCATTTTATTTAAATTTCTCCACTAAAATGAAATAAAATCAGTTTGAGAAATTTAGAAGCTGCTATATTGAAAACTGAAAAGAGACACTCCATTTTTTCTTCCTATTTCTCTGTTTCCAATTTTCTGAAGTTTTAAAGATAGATTGAACAGACTGTTTTTACTTCTCTGTTGATTTAGAGTATTGGAAAAATACATGAATTTCCTAGGCCATTTATTATTAATATGTCTATTTCCCAATGTAATCACAGGTGATATTGAAGAAATCTACTTTCCCAAATGCTGCAATTATAGTTAAAGAAGAGGGACCTTTAAATAAAATTCCAGAGTGTGAAAAAATGATAGAAATTTATTTCAGATCTTTATAAAACTCAAAGTTTTCTAAATATGTTCACAGAGGTCAACAGCTTTAGTTTTTATTATGAATCCAGATTCAGTCATGGCTTCCACCAAGCTCCCTTATCACCATTCCTGAGAGAAAGAGGAAGAGGGGAATAGGCAATACTGGGCCCTACAAGTTTAACCTTGAGTAAAAACAGCTCCTGCAGACAGGGTGCAGAAAGGACCTTGGTGAGTTCAAAGCCCAGAGTTGATAGCAGGGATATTCCATAACTGCAGCAATTCTAGGACTCACAGGTGGAGGGGCACCAGTGTGGTCCCAGCTAGCCTGTCCAATTTGAAAAAGGATTTTTGCTTCTGAATTTAGATCGGAATTGTCACCTGGTGACTAGGGAATAGATAAAAGTTAGTAAAGCAAATAAACACAGGGCAGAAAGTTTGGGTTTTTTGTTGTTTGCTTTTATTGTTGTTACTATTGGATAACTTTTGAAATACAATCAGAATTTTGATGCAAATCCCCATTCATAAAGCTAATAAAATCCTTGTGATGAAAACTATAAAGAAAGCTTTCACACAGGAGGCACACAAATTCTTTCTTTTCCTACTAACACAGGTCTCCTGATTATCAAACATGATTTGGATTTCATCTGAGTGAAGTTATAAGTTGCCCACATCAACCTAAAGAATCTTACACTGATCCCCAAAATCCAAAGCTATATTATGGATGTATACCATGCAGGACACCATCTAACAGTACCTCCTGGGCATAAAATCAGCACATGGTAGCTATTACACAGGCATTGCTGAATTTCATGAAACTGTAGTGTATGACAGCTATGCTTATCTCACAGAAGAAAACTGAGGTATGAGAATGTTAGATATCAGTGTCGCATTGAGCTGTGATCACTTGGTTCTCTATCTTCAACACTGCTTTTATATGTTTATAATAATTCAGAATATTTTACTGCACACACTGTGTATTAAAGTCTCCAGGAAATATGGACAAGTAGGATAAACTTTCATTTTTGCACTAATTAATTATTACTATGTGGAACTGGCTCATACAAATATGGGAGATGAGAGAAACCACAATTTTCCATTTTCAAACACATGACTAAGGAAAGCCAGTGATATATTCAATCCAAGTCTGGCCTGACACCTGGGAAGCTGACAACACAGTTCTTTGTTTTCAGCCATCTGAATTTATTTAGTTTTTTAAAATATATATACATACATACATATATATGCATATATATACATACATACATATATTTGTTTTTTTTTTAATTTTTATTATTAAGAAATTTCTATTCATTTTACATACCAGCCACAGATTCCCCACCTCCTCCCTCTTCCACCTCCCCAGTCTTCCCTGGCAACCCATCCCCCATTTCCACCTCCTCTAAGTCTAGGTCTCCCATGGGGAATCTGAAAAGCTTGGTACATTCAACTGAGGCAGGTCCAAGCCCTTCCCCACTGCACCAAGGCTGCGCAAGGTGTCACACCTTAGGCACTGGGCTCCAAAAAGACTACTCATTAGTTTCAACCTCAGGATATGGTGATGTGAGACACTAGCCCTCTTAGAGTACATTGAGAGAAAGAAGCTAATTTCTCTCTCTTCCATCTTTTGCTCTAGTGAGACTCTCAACCCACTGGACTGTGCCCATCCACACTAAGAATGGTTTCCCCTCAACAGATCATCTGCATTTGGATGCTAATCTAACTTTATCCACATACACCTTCACAGGTACATTCAGAAGTGGTTTTTAATCTTGACAATCTAGGGCCTTCTCAAGCTGATGTACAAAATGAACCATCACAAACTGTAAAACTTATAGGCTTGAAATGACCAGAGGCAAGTCAGGCTTTCGGAGAGTGGACTGAATGTTCTGTAGTCTACTATGCATTTCTCCTCCGCTCTTTCCACTCTGAGCCTGACACCCATAGATGCAAGCCTCATGCTTAGGCACCACAACCTCAAGAGGAGAAAATAAAGTCCTTCCAACCAGAAAATAAATATTCTTCACTTCATTCTGAATGGGCAAACTTAGTCTATGTGACCTAACATCCATGGTGAGGAACATGGAACTATGGCACCACTGGTAATGCCATCCACCCCAAGTCTCTACCTATGGCCCTAGCAGGTCAACTGATCAGAAATAACTGATCAGTTCCTAGTATCAAAGGAGAGAAAGAGTCACTTAAATGGGGAGGGTGTGGGGATTGAGACTCATTACTCCAACACTTTGGAAATGTGGAGTCAACAGGAAAAAAAGTTCTAAAACATTTTTCATTCTGACAACAATTTCCTTGAAGTTTAATATGTTTTCAACTTGATAATTCTACTTGGATTATATATTATGTGATAATGTTCTAAAAACAAGTAATTAATTGAATGAATAAGTCATGATAATGGCAAACATTAAGTAACTATAGTTTAAGTTTTGCAAAATTGGAGGAAAGGAAACAGTTTTAGATAGTGGAATAAAAATAGTAACTTTCGAAGTAATAATGATTTAGGAAAAGTTTTGATACCACACATCTGGGAAAGCAATATGCAGATGACATGATATACTAAAACTGTGTATCATTCTCACAATCAGTACAAGCTTTGTTATCAGTACTGTAGTTTTGATCTTACACAGGGGCATCACCTGAATATAAGCATCATGGGGGCACTGTACTGGGAAGGGAAGGGAAGAGAAGGGAAGGGAAGGGAATGCTCACAGCAGGGAGCACCGATAAACACATTTTAGTAATATCAGAAAGCGCAAGAAAAGGAATAATATGCTCACATTATGCATCATTTCCCCATTTACAAAATACAGACAGCATGCCCAGAAATGCAAAGTGCAAAGAAATGAAGAGGTGCTCTCAGATGAGCACCAAATGGAACACATCACAATAAAATGCTGAGCAAAACAAGCCAGTGGACTGAAATACACACAATGCTACTGACAGATCAGAAACTGGCTCCTTGATGACTCATCTCTTCTCTTTCTCCTATAAAACTTATTGAACCTTAATATAGTTCTAGGCACATAAGCTGAGCTCAATAAATATTTGAGAACCTCATAATGAGTGTCATGATGAGCACGAGTGCGAGCATTAAAAATAGCCTCTGGTCCCCGAGTTTCCTCAGTCACTGTGCTGTTTACCCTTAACCAGGCATGCGCTGCATCTGACATAGTTAGTATTTCCATTTTGATCGCCTCTCATCTCAGACTCCTTAAAGGATTTTTAATAGCCTCTCCATCAACATCTCCCTTATTACTTCATAAATAAAAGGGATGCTGGATGGAAAGTGTGTGGCTGCCTCCTTTCTGTGTGTGTGTGGTCGGGGGCGGGTGGGGATTCATACCACAAGAAGCACCTCCTTCCCTCCTTCTAGTATTGGCTTTGCCATCCCTTTGTGGTTGGATTGGCCCAGTCATATTTTTCTTCCCTTTTGAAGCTGTTTTATCTTTATAATTTCATAGATTTTAATCATCAAAATTTTTTTGTGATCTCAAAGCAAGCTTTATTTGTCAGAACACAAACAAAATATCATACAACATTTCCCCCTTTTTGTCTAAACAAAAAGCAAAGGTTTTAACTAACATAGAAAAACTATATACAATAAGTACAATAACTGTATACAAATATATACAGGCAATAATTATATTAACAATGTCTAGTCCGTTAGCATTTAACAAATTCAAAGAAAATAATCCATTATCTATTCTATCTTGATGAGTCCAAAGTGTTGTACCTAATTCACTTCTATTTTAACTTGCATTACCAACCCAAAACTATCTTTTATTTTTTTTGAGACAGGGTTTCTCTGTGTAGCTTTGCGCCTTTCCTGGAACTCACTTGGTAGCCCAGGCTGGCCTCGAACTCACAGTGATCCGCCTGGCTCTGCCTCCCGAGTGCTGGGATTACAAAACTATCTTTTGATGTCTCTCAGCCTTATACAATTTACAAGTCTTTCATGAGTTTCTTTTCTGAATTTGTTGAAAAGAAAAACTATAACTATAAAGTCTTCAACTTATCTGTGAAGCAGGATTTTTGAAAAACTGTCCTACCTTGTCTTGGCAAGTTCAGCAGTCACTTTCTTTTCTGTCCTACTTGTTCACTTTGGACATGATACTGTCAGTAGTCAGAGCAAGGGCAGTTTCTTGCCCAGTGGCTAACTTTTGCCACAAAGAAAGTAAACTCCATATGGAGTTTCTTTGATGCCCATATTCTTCTCTGGAGTAGATTGTAGATTGGTGCTGCCTGTAGTAAAAATGTCTAATTGTCAAAAAAAATCTTATGTTATTAAAACATTTTAAATTCCATATTCTATAGAGCTCTGAAGTATTTGAAGACCACCTGTCTATCTAAAATATATCTCTGATTGACATTGAAAACATACCTAACATGACTACAAGTTTGATTATAATAGGTAATTAACAACTAACCTGAATTTCTTTATTATCCTAAAGTTTGTAATACTATCTTTTAAGGACTAGAAATTTACATTACATTGTTAGATGAGTTGTATAGGCACAATACCTTGAACAAGAGTAGAAACATACATATAGTATGATCTAACAAAAATAACCTTAATTTCACTGGGTGGTGGTTGCATATGCCTTTAATCCCAGCACTTGGGAGGCAGAGGCAGGCAAATTTCTGTGATTTCAAGGCCAGCCTGCGCTACAGAGTGAGTTCCAGGAAAGACTCCAAAGCTACACAGAGAAACCCTGTCATGAAAATAAAGAAAGAAAGAAAAAGAAGAAATAACCTTAAATTTGTATCAATATACAAAAATCCACATCAAATGTAAAATACTTAAAACTAGTTGTTGCTTTTTTGTTTTAAAAGTGGATTCAATAATCTACCTTTTTATCCTATCAGTTTTATAACTTAGATATAGTATACAAAAAAATTCAAATTTGTATCAATATACAAAAATCCAAGCCAATGTAAATTATTTAAAACTAGAAGTTGCTTTTGTGGTCCAAAAATAGATTTAATTATCTACCTTTTCATCCAATTCTATATCCTCCCTTTTACTTTTTAGAAGGATATTTCTGAATCTAATATCCTTTGTTCAGCTTTTTTTCTGACCATTACCAATAACGACTTGTTACCAAACACCCTAAATGATGACAAATATCCATAACCCACTGAATGACCAAAAACCACCCACCTCACCTTTTGGGAATGTGAGTGTCATGTTAATAAAAATACATCCTACTGTCTGGGGGCATGGCATCTTTGGGGGTGGGGCTCTGAAGAAAATTGGGTTAATTGTCAGGTCCTGGAAGAGCTAGCTGTATCATTTGTTATCCAGTCTCCATGTAATGGGAAAGTGCAGGGCTTATCTCAAGTCCTGGCTAGAGTAGTCGATGAAGCTGGATCATCTCAGCCAGCAACCTTGAAATTGTCCTGAGCAGTTTGTAATCCAAATCCAATTTTTAGGTGGTGTTTTTCAGCTTAGAGGCATAACCATAGTCCATGTGGAATCGTCATTGTGGTACACCATTATATTTTTGGAGACTTTACAGATCATTGTTTCGAAAGTTTATCATTCACTGTAGAAAACTTAAATATCATTAATATCAAAACAGGAAGTTTAAATTTTGAGATAGTACTATACCTAAAGAAAGCTTTTAAAGAGTCAAAATAAATTTGAGGCGTAAGAGATTTGTGATAATAATAGTTCCTCCATTTTGATTTTCTTTGGTCCCATATCAGGTGGCTCTTCTGATATGAAACCAAGACTCTGAATTTTCTTTTTTTTTAATCTTTATGTTATTTTACATGCCAACTACAATTTCCCCTCCATCCTCTCCTCCCATTCCCTCCCTCCACCTACCTTCTACCCCCTCATCCACTCCTTCTCCCTCTCCATTCAGACGGGGTAAAGTGTCCCTTGGGAATTCACAAAGCATGGCATATCTAGTTGCAGCAGAACCAAGCTTCCCCCACCTGCATCAAGGCTGAACAAGGCATCCTACCACAGGGAATAGGTTCCGAGGTGCCAGCTCATGCATCAGGGACAGGAGTCTCCCAGTCAGAAAACGGCCAGGATCACATGGTTTCAGTGCAGAATTCTACCAGAATTTCAAAGAAGAGCTAATACCAGTACTCCTCAAATTGTTCTGCACAATAGAAAGAGATGGACTATTGCCAAATTATTTTTATTAGGCCACAGTTACCCTGACACCCAAACCAAACAAAGAAAGAGAATTACATATGAATCTCCCTCATGAACATGGATGCAAACTACTCAATAAAATACTGGCAAACCAAATCCAAGAACACATCAAAAAAATCATCCACCATGATCAAGTAGGCTTCATCCCAGAGATGCAGGGATGGGTCAACATAACAAAAATCTGTCAACATAATCCATCATATAAACAAACTGAAAGAAAAAAACACACATGATCATCTCATTAGATACTAAAAAGGCCTTTGACAAAATCCAACACTCCTTCATAGTCATCAAAATTTAAAAATCAATTCTCACACTAGTTTTCAATTTCCCTAATTTCCTCTCAACTGTGTGAATTATAGTTTGTTTTCTAGCTCTAGTTTCAATTTCCCTAATTCCCTCTCAACTGTGTGAATTATAGTTTGTTTTCTAGCTCTACACCTTTAATGGGAATTATACTCACAAAAATCACAATACTATTAACTTTCAAATCAATTTGGTCTATTTTCAGGCTTTTTAAAATATCTATAACTTTGTTTCTGTTGTCACCAACAAATTATTTTTTATGATGCTTCTTAAACTTTTAATACTTGTTTATGGAGAACAAGGGGTTTCTGGTATCTTGTTACCTTGATGGTATTATATCAATCATACTACACAAATATCTGTGATAGGCAACTCTAAGTTTTGTTAACAAAAGTAAAGGTTTATTTTGGGTCATGCCTTGGGAAGTTTCTCTTCACACTCATTTGCCCTTTTATGATTTGGGGGCTGTGGAGAAGCAGCATACATTGGTAGAAACAAGAATGAGGAAACATGCTCATCTCATGCTTGGGGAGTGAAAGAGAGACAAGGAAAAGAACACAGCTGAACAGGATTTTTCATGCTAACATTCAAAATGATCAAATACCTCTCACTAGTAGACCCTATTTCCTAAAGTTTCTGTCACCTCCCAATTGCTCATGCTGGGGATACAACTTAACCACATAGATCTTTGAGAGACACTGAGGACATGACATACAATGAGCATCAGTGATGTTCAGACATGCATTTCCCCTCTCCAGAACTCTTCAGCTTGTCATAATGACATTTTCTTGATGTACCTCTCTCTCTCTATCTCCCCCCACTTTGGTTTTTTGAGACAGGGTTTCCACGTGTAGTTTTGGTGCCTGTCCTGGATTTCGCTCTGTAGACCAGGCTGGCCTCGAACTCACAGAGATCCACCTGGCTCTGCCTCCTGAGTGCTGGGATTAAAGGGGTGGGCTACCACCGCCTGGCTTAACAATAGCTATTTTCTTCAAATTCTTCAAACACTGGCTCGTTTTGTTCAATGCTGCATTGAATTCCTTTTTGGAGAGTCCCCTATCTGTGTCTTATTCATATTCCTAGATTGTCATTGTTATTCTTTTTTATTGAAAATAGATATTTTAATATAATCTGATTATGGTTTCTTCTCCCCCAATTCCTCTCAGATCTTCCTCAAATTCTTTACCACCCAAAGAAATATCCTTTCCTTTTCTCATTAGGCTATAAACAGGCATCAAAAAAATCATAAAATAAAATCAGAAAAATTAAAAAAAGGAAGAAAAAGAACAAAGTAGAAATCTCAAGAAACAAATACAGGGTCCTGGGGTTGGGGATTTAGCTCAGTGGTAGAGCGCTTGCCTAGCAAGTGCAAGGCCCTGGGTTCGGTCCTCAGCTTGAAAAAACAAAGACAAATACAGGTTCCACGAAGCCTATCTTACCCAGCCTTAATACAACAGGAGTTGCTTGGTTTTACAACAACTTGATATGCCATCTTTCATTGATATGCATAGGAAACCTGCACTTTTCTAAATAGAAAAGGAGGAGGAGGAGTGGATTGGGGGTGGGAGCAGAGTCAGAATGGGGGGAGGGACTGGAAGGAGAGGGGGAAGGGGAAATTGAGGCCTGGTTGTATAGTTAATTAATTTTTAAAAATGAAACACATATAAATGCAGAGACACATATTCATACATATAGAAATCCCATAAAAACACAAAACTGGAAACCATAGTATATAAACAAAGGACTTGTAATATAAAATCAAAAGCCCTGAGAAAGCATTATGAGACAAAGCAATTCCAATTCCAAAAATGCAATTACATTAGTTTTGTGTTGACTGTCTACTGTTGGGCATAGGACCTAGCCTTGAGTGGTTTCTATACCTAGTGAGACTGTTTTGGAGTAAACTATTTTGTGAATGGTTAGAAGACATCTCCAATTGCTAAGCATTCTCTTTCATGTGTTTCTGGAACCTGGTATCCTCCATCCTGCATCTACTTTTAAGCTCAAACTTTCTTTTTAATCCTTCAATTTGACTTTGGGGGTAAAAGAATTCAGTCCTCTGATCTCTCCAGTGCATTGTTGTTTGATTGGATACCAAAAGTAGATACAATTTTCAATTGTTCCTATTTTCTTTCTACTACATAGAGCAATGACCTCCACATGGATCTCCCTATACCTTAATGGAAGAAAAGTCAAAAGTCTCATAGCTATCAGGACAGAACATAGGCGTTTGTCCTTCGTACTCAGCCAAATACTACGCTAAGAAAATATCTATAAAATGTCAGCAAATGTTAAGTCCCTTATCAAATAGGTGGTCAAAACATGAATACCCTTAATGCATTCTCATTTGGACATTTCTCTTGGGCTTTTATTGTAAATTAAGTTGCAAAAAGTAGAGGCTTTAAATTGAAATCTGTTGTGTACTTTCTATCACACCGTTCTGCTTAAATACGGGAAATGCCTTGAGTGTTGAATGCCAATGATGATTGAAATCCCTCTAAACCATAAATTTAAATGTGTTCTCAGTGATGAGGAAGATTTTGCATTATGCACAAGATATAATTGGACACTTTATTCTGAAAGAAAGACAGGATAACTATTACAAAACTCTCAATACCCAATTCCTGTCTTTTAAAAACTAAAAACTAACTCCACCATCTTATATTAGAGTAGAAAAGATATATAAGATGATGGGAGACAATCATTTTGTTTTCTTTCTTATTTGAGTACTTATTCTCCAATTTAAACATGCAGGCTAGCAAGTCATATTTAGTTTTTGTGATTGCTAATATCTGTCTAGCAACTCAGTTTTTACTATTGCTATTGTTGAGCTCAATCTAGCATTTCCTTAAATTAATAAGAATTTTCAGTAGAGCAGGAGAGAAATTAGGTAAACTTTGAGCACCGCACAGAATCTGACCCCTGTTATCACTGCTAAGTTGAGTCATTTGGAGAGAGACTTTTCCGAAAAATAACTAGATATATGAGCAGACACTGCTGCTTCTTAAGAGAAGTAATTTTAAGGTCACTGAGATCAGTGACAAATCCATAAAATATTTCCTGAGCAAACCAGTGAGCAATCATTTCTAAATTCATGACAACTCTTTAAAAAAAATTTAAAGGACAATAATCACATTTTGTGAGAACATTCCTTTTCTTTGGGAACTACAACTTTACTAGATAGATAATCAGATACTCACTCTCTCAGGTGAATGTTCAGCAGAGCAGGAGCTAGAAGTTAATAAATTAAAGAAGGTGCTGGGACAGGAAAGCACAGGAATCAGCAATGATGGAGCATAGGGCACAAGTTTAGACTTCATAGAAACAGAATGGATCCAAGTAAACCAAAATCATTTTGCATTAGGATCACAGATAATATTTAAAATCATCAATTTCTAGAAACACTGCCAATCAAAGGTGGAAAGAATGACATGTTTGCTCCATTGCCAGATGGTTGGGATGTTGATTTTGCTAGTGTATGCACTGTTTGGCTTCCGTGTCTACATCCCAATTTTGAAGGTGACTGAAAATCTCTGCACCTGTCAAATCTCCTAGTTAACATTCAACAGTTGGGGTTACTGGCAGAAATATTATTCAGAGATAAAATTTCTATTATTTATATCACTTTAGATGGGATATTGTGAGAAAAGTCACTTAATTTTCTTTCTCTCTAGGAAATAAGCAAATGGCAACAGAGATTTGTCTGGACTTAAATTCAAGGTTCTAATTTTGGTCTTTGATCCTGTAAGACCTTGGATTGATATTCATCACTCAATAAGCTTTACAAATACATCATGAGTACACTAAATGAAAGCATTCAAAAGCATGTGTCATCTGCCATATTCTGATTACCACGATAGCCACAAAGACAGAATGAATAAGTTGGAGAATAATTAGATGAAATATTTTGTTTAGGACAAATTTTCAGAGGTAGATTATTTCAATAGACTAAACAAAACAGTGCTTGTGCATAAATCACAGAAATCAAAGACCATTCTTAACATGTAACAACCTATTTTTAATTAAAGAAGGAATTTAAAGTCAATGAAAAGTTAATATGTATTTTATGGCATTTTAAAATTCAAAACTGTTCATTTAAATGCATAATATTCACATAAGGCAATGACATCTCTTACTGCTGTTTATATTTTATCAGAACTAATTATATCTTATATCAATGTAGTAATAACAACTACCTCACCTATTTGTATCTACTATGTCCAGGCATAGTGCTATGAGTCAGGATAAAATAGTGAAGACAAATATAAATGGTGAAATTTATAACCTAATTATTAATATATAATGAGTGTACAACATTGGAAAACAATGATCCTTTACCATAGCAGTTTCTACAATATTTTCTACTCTCAGACTAAAAGAGTAAAACTATTAACTCCATTTTGAATAATTCTATCTAAAAGAAAAGTACTACTTATCAACTCCACTAAAATTATCTCACTAGTTTTGATAGATACTATTTTTGTTACAATCCAATTTTAGACAAACTTCATTCATTTATTTACTTCTGTATGTGTTTGCAACCAATTTATTTTGTAAGACTTATCCTGAAATTACAGTGCTCAAGGTTAAATGGTCAGCAGAGACCATGCTGGGTTTCATAATTGCTCTGAGTATTTAAACACACACAGTAGACTTTTTCATCCCTTTAGGCTGAAGTTATTATGGCCAGATTCAAGGAGACCTTTTTTTTTTTTTTTTTTTTTTTCATGAGTGAGTTAAAGTAGGTTCCAAACTGCCTCATGGTGGGGGGTGGGGGGTGTGGATGTTTCTACCGCCTTTTCCCAGTAGCTGTTTTTCTGGGTAGTAAAAAAACAGTCCATATGTAACCCAGTTCTTTCTAGACTCTCGCTCTCATCATTAGAAATTCTAGCCTATTCCCAGCCCACATAAAATACATAGCATGCGGTTCTGCTCTTCATCAATAACACAAAGTAGTTGTACCCCAAGTACTTGTTAGAGAGCCCAGCTACAAATTTACTGCAGCTTGGAAACCCTCCTAACTTTAGTTAGAGAACAATATCTGTGGACGATTTCCTGAAGCGTAACTCAATCTGCATAGCAGAACCCTCACAGCCATCTGACGGACTAAGCCTGGTCAACAGAAAAATGCACATCTAGACCCGAGGATGTCCCCACAGAAACACTTGTAATAAACTGCACTTTCACCTTGGTGCTGTGCTGACAGCGTGCGCTGAAGGACTCTAACAGACAGCAACATAAAATTCATTGATGTCACGATTAGGACAGTTCCTGGAGGATGCTCCACACTGTGTTGTGCTGTCCTTTTATGAGGGCTCAAAGGAGAAATCTTTTCTCTGGTATCAGCGCCAGAAATAATTGTACTTCCACTAAGCAACAGGTGGGTTTCATTTTATGGACACTATGCAGCCTGTTACTTCAATGTTAGCCTCTTGCTTCACAAGTAGAACGCCAGGGGTGTGGCCTGCCTCAAGGAATGTCAGGTGACTTCACGGCGCCCTGCAATTCATTCATTCCCTCTTTCCTTCGTTTGCTTCCTGATGCCATTCTTCTCAACCCTGTCCACTTAATTTTCACATCTATTTATCCGAAAGTGTGCAAGCTGACATCGTTCCTCATGATGGATTAAATAATGAAGACTAATGTGAGATAATAAACAGCACATATTTCCATTCTTTCTATAAGCCCCCCACTTACACCTGAGAGAGGATAGGCTAGCATGCACCACAAGATTCACCACCATAAATAGAACATAAAAGCAAGCAAGCAAAAAAAAATGTTGCTTTTAATTGTGAAATTATTCATTTGGTAGCAGTTCAAAATACAAGGAAATGGAAAGAAGCAGCTCTGAAAATATAGAGATGATATTCTAATTGTAGTAGTTCTTGAAACACATAAGCAAACCTCAAAGTTAAGAGAGAAGGGGAAAGAGAGTAGAGGAGACAAATGGTGGAGAGGAAGGGATGGGCTGAGAGAAGGAGACTTGGACAGTGTCAGGTCCTGATCCCCTCCTCTCCTGTTGGAGCCAATTGAAAGGGTCCTGTAAAACCATAAGAGCATCAAGTGATGGACAGGTACTTTGCCTCCTCAGAAACGGACAAAACCATCAAATCCAGGAAGATACTGGCCCCTCTTTTCTTCCTTCCTACAGGTTTTAGTGTCTTTTCCTGTGATTTTTCTATGGTAAAATTAAATATATAACATTCAGAATTGAATACATGCTCTCTTTTGGCCATTCTCTCTTCCCATTTTTCTTTATTTCCTGCAATGGAGATTTTATTCTATGTCTGGATAAAAACGTGAGTCACAGATTTGATGTCTGTATCTCTCTTAAATTCATGTCCTAAACCTCAAAGTGCTGCTGGTTGTGTCTAGTCATATGTCTCATTTCTCACTTCAAACAAATGTATTAAAACTGAAACATTCCATATAGGATTTCTTTGTGGAATTTCTGATCCATGTAGTGGCCTCACCATACTCTGCCCAAGCTTCATATTAAATACACACACACACACACACCACCTATGATCTTTCCTTACCTCCCACATAAATCAAGCCATAGACTTTGTTAGCCTTGCTTTCATGTATCTTCACTCCATATACGCTGTCATTTATATAGCACAGAATGGCATCTGGTTTCTCCATTTCTGTGACTGAATATAGACTGAATATGTGCTGTTCAAAGCAACCTGAGTTAGACTCCCTCTGTGAGTCTTCATCAGATTTTTCTAAACTTACCATTCCTTACTTGTAAAAGGGAGGTTGAAAATAGCTACCTTGCAGGTTTGAAATGAGGACAACCTGAAATTATTTATCTGACGCTGACATAACCTCAGACCCACTCAGGAAGCCTGAGAATTTCATTACTCACATATTTTGCCTTTTTGCTTCCTCTATGCCAGGCTGCTAATGAAAATCACACAGTTATATAAATTCAAGGACACAGAGGTTACCTAGACTCTCCACAGTAATCAGGATGTTTTTTGTTGTCATTGTTTGGTTGGTTTCAATGCTAGATATTTAACTCAGGGTCTTATGAGCATGAGGCAGGCAACACTGGACCACTGCCCTAAAATTCCAGCTCTAATTCTTTCATTTTTAAGAGTCCTTTTCCTAAAAGTGTTACAATCTTTGGTTATTTAACATGTTCTCATTACAGTTGTTTCCAAGTATGTTTGCTTTGTGTTTGTTTGTTTTGTTTTGTTTCATTTGGAGTATACAATTTCCTCTTTCATATCAAGAAGTTATTCTATCTATTATCTTATTCTCTGCCTTCTGGTGTTAGAAACACAGCTTTTCCTTGAATCTAAGTCTACCTTTTGCGTTTGTGATTTAATTGAGAAATCTGCCCCCTCCATAATCTTTCAATTTCTTTTCACTAACTCAAATGTCATGGCTCCTTAAACCTTTGCCTTCATCTTTCAACACATTTTGAATCCTCTTGTCCTGAAATGACCTTCCTTGGATTCTACTATATAAGCTTGGTCATTCTGATCCCCTTTGCCCTTCTAGACCAATGTTTCTGAGAAGATATTCTGTATTCCTTTATAAAATTGTTCATTTCCGTGTCTCTTAGCACACGGCAATCACTCTCACTTCTTTATCAGATCTCTCTCACCATTCTCATTCAAACCACCATACCGTTTATAAATTAAATATGTATATTATATGTGTGTGTGTGTGTGTGTATCCTCATCAGACACCAAATCTGCTGACCTCTTAATCTGACATGTTTCACCATCCAGAACTAAAAACAAAAAAAAAGGATGAATTTTTTTTTGTTTCTTTTTTTTCTTTTTTTAGTTAAGAAATTTTTTTTTTTTTTTTTTTTGGTTTTTCGAGACAGGGTTTCTCTGTGTAGCTTTGCGCCTTTCCTGGGACTCACTTGGTAGCCCAGGCTGGCCTCGAACTCACAGAGATCCGCCTGGCTCTGCCTCCCGAGTGCTGGGATTAAAGGCGTGCGCCACCACCGCCCGGCAAGAAATTTTTTATTCATTTTACATACCAACCACAGATCCCCATCTCTTCTCTGGTCTCGGCATGGCACCCAGACTTCCCCTCCAAGCCCCGCCCTCCCATTCCTTCCTCTGAAAAGGTAAGGCCTCCCTTGGAGAGTCAGCAGAACCTACTAGACTTAGTTGAGGCAGCACCTCCAAGAACCTCCCCCTGCCTCAAGGCTGTGTAAGGTGTCCCACCATAAGTAATGGGCTCCAAAAAGCCAGCTCATGCACCAGGGATGGATCCTGATCTCACTGCCTGGGGGCCCCTTAAGCAGATCAAGCTACACAACTGTCTCACTTATGCAGAGGGCCTAGTCCAGTCCCATGGAGGCTCTGCAGCTAATGGTTTCAAGTTTGTGGGTTCCCACTAACTTGGTTTGGTTGTCTCTCATGCATGTCTTTTTTTTTTTTTTTGATAGAGCACCAAACTTAGGTTTTTCTGATGTAACAGTCTAAATAGTATGTGATTTCATTCTTCCATTACTGAATGTTTTCTCCCTCAAGCTTCTGTTTGAATGGTTTGTAAGTCCACAGCCCCTCCCTTGAATCCCAATGCCTCTTGTTTCTTTGACTTTACTCATCTCTACATGCAGAATCTTGGCTTTATAATCTTTTTGAAGATTGCCATGTCCTTTGCTTCATACTCTGGGGTTGCCCTGTGCTGGTGTAAAGTGAAATCTTACAGATTTTCATCTTTTAACCATCTTCTGTACAAACAGTCCCCAATTATGTCCTTACTTTTATCCTTGGACTCTACTCTGAGTTCCAATTCTATACAGACTTTTGATTCAATTACTTATCTAACACCTTATAATTTAATTCTATTGTAAGCTCAGTAAGGTCAACAAGTTCAAAAGAGAACAACTGTAGATAAATTTCTAAATGGTCTTCTTAAATAAAAAACATGGAGTCTTATTTAAAAAAAAAAAAAGCCTTAGAGAAAGATCAGGGAGATAGGAAAAGCCACAACTAACCTTACCTCACCAGCTCAGCAACTTCCAAATGTGAGTTACTTCCTATCTACTCACACCTTTATTGCCTTGCTGTCCTGCCCTCTTATTGGCTCTCTTAGCCCAGCTACCTACCTTCCTCTTCCTACACAGCTCTTTCACTGTATGTCTGTTTGTATAGACCTACAGGTCACTATGGTTGGTACTGGGATTAAAGGAGTGTGTCACCATGCTTGGCTCTCTTCCCTAGTGTGGCCTTGAATACACAGAGATCCTGCCTGCCAAGTGATAGGGTTAAGGATGTATACTACCACTGCCTGACTCTTTGTTTATTTAAAATGACTTGCTATTTCCTCTGATCTCCAGGCAAATTTTACTTATAAAAGCACAAATAAAATATCACCACATTTTCCTATTATTGTCTAATAAAAATAAAAAATAATAAAAACAACACCCCTACTTCAAATCTTATTTCTCTTTTTCTAAAAGTCAGTTAGCAATGTTGCCCTTGTAATCATCAGTTCATGCCTACATAGAACCAATTGCTGAATTCTAAATAACCAGCTTACCCAATCTTTCTCTTCATATTTCCTTCTCCATTTCTAATGTTCAGGATATTATTTAGAACCTCAACATTTCTCACTTGTCTTAGGGAATATATTATAAATAACCAGCATGGAAGAAGGTGAGCTAGCTTTGGGGTAAAGCGCACAGCAACAATACTGCATCAAACACACTTCCAACAGCTTGTTGATTTGCATCCATTTTCTCTCCTTCAGAAAGAATACATACCTCACCATGGAGCTTGGTCCACTTTTGCCATTCCTCAAGGCATGATTAAGATTTCATTTTTGAATGGATCTCTCCTCAAAGACAAAACATCATTAAAACAAATATACTTACTCTGTGATCCCTTGATAACCATGACTGACTCTACCCTAAGTCTGTCATGTTTCAATATTTTCCTCTACAACTTGTCTTTCTTTAATGCAAATTAGCTCATCCATAATTATATAATTACTGAGATGTTAATACAATGCTGAAGTCCACTGTGGGATATTTGAACACTGTGAAGATATATTGCTGTTATTGCTGTAATAAAAAGCTGAATGGCCAATAGATAGGCAGGAGACTTAAAGGCAGAGAGAGAACCTTGGAAAGAAGAGGGGGAGTCACTAGCCAGACATGGAGGAAGCAGAATGGGCAGTACCAAGAGATAAGGTAAGGAGCCACATGACAGAACATGGGTTTAAAAATATGGGTTAATTTAAGTCCTAAGAACTAGAAAGGAACAAGCCTAAGCTAAGGCTGAGATTTTATAATTAATAATAAGTCTCTACATTGTTTTGAATGAGCTGGCAGCCCAGAGAAGTCTGTCTACATATGGTGTCCAATGTAGAGGCCTGAATACCCAAATATAGGGCCTAAGAAAGTTAAGAAAAAATATGGACAGGAGCCACAGGAGGCTTCCTAGTTCTTCAGTCTCTCAGGAGGGCTGATGCTCAGGATATGGAGGTGCAGCTACTAGCCACTGCTGAGCCAGCTGCCAGTACCATGTGCTAAAGTAAGCTGCTCAGTGGCTGACATGCATTTTAAGATTAGTCTCACATGGTCAGAGAATGCCACAGGTGCTTAGTAAAGTCAGGTCTAGACACAGAAAACCTCTAAAAAATACTGTATGAGCCTGGCGGTGGTGGCACATGCCTTTAATCCCAGCACTCAGGAGGAAGAGCCAGGCGGACCTCTGCGAATTCCAGGCCAGACTGGTCTACAGAAAGAGATCCAGGACAGGTACCAAAACTACATGGAGAAACCCTGTCTTGAAAACAAAACAAAACAAAAATACAGTATGTTTAAAAGGTGCTTAGATGCTAAAGAGAGAAAAGAAAATGGGTATAGACAGTCACAAAAAATAGTTTGAAAATAATAGTAAAGTCTTTAAAGACAGTAAGGTAATATTAAAAAGACTAAGCCATGTAAGGATGGGAAATACATACACAGGGTATTTGGATCCTGTGTGGTGCTTTGTTGACTTTGGAATTCTTTTAAATGCTAGTGTACAAAAAACAATAGCTGCTGAGAGACATTGGGTTGTGGAAACTGCTAAATTAAACCAACCTATATATTTTAAGAATGTCTTAACTTCAAATCGAAGTTAAAAATATGTTGCATTGTGAGAGAGTTTATGCCTTTGTTTCCATGGGAAACAAAGAGTTATGGTTCTCTTCAAAAATTAATAAAGATCAGATATTATTGGGGAAGATCTCCTGGAAATCTTGGCTACAGACATGAAGAAACCAGGAAAGACTCCAGGACAAGTGATGTATATGCTGATCCCTCTACTATGGGAACAACTCTGAAACTGGATGAGACATGATAAATCTTGTTGTCTACAGAGTCCTCCTGACTTATTATTAAATGCCCTATGACATGAATAGAAGTTTGGTTATGCAGTTTAAACAAATTTATAAAGTTACCAGATGCTTTTTACATGCTCAAACATAAAACAAAACAAACAAACAAAAAAAACATCTTCAACTGACTTGAGTACATCACATATTCCGTACTTGTGTTAAGGCATATATATAAATAATTTTTAAAAGTTTATGTGTTTTCAGAACTGAAGGACCAGACACCAATGAAGGCAAGTAGCTTAGGTGATCTAGCCTCTCAGGGTGCCTCTATGGCATTTTTCTCAAAATTCTACACCCAAAACAACTTTGAAGCAGCTAACTGAGATAACAAAACCTCACAGAATACTCCAGGCAAGACTTCAGATAAGCTCTAGACTTTCCCCATCACACAGAAACTAAACAAAAAATGATACAGCTAACTCTCTCAGGACTTGACCATCATCCCAACTTTCTCAGGGTCCCCTAAAGATGCAGTCATGCCAAGATAGCAGGAAGTAACTTTAGGAATATGATGCCCACATTCTCAAGAGGTAGGGTGGGTGGTTTTTGGTAGTTCAATGGATTATAGATGTTTATCATCATTTTAGGGGGTTGATTACAAGTTTCTGGTCATGGTAAGGAAGGAAACTAAGGAAGGAAGGTTGGATTCAAGGATCTTTCTGAAAAGAAAAAGGGTGATATGGAAAGTATAGGATAAAAGGGTAGATTATTGAATCTACTTTAAATTGAAAAGCAACTATTAATCTCAAATATTTTACATTTGTATGGATTTTTGTATATCAATAGGAATTTAAGGTTGTTTTTGTTATATTGTATGTATGTTTCTACTCTTGTTTAAGGTATTGCATCTATGCAGCTCATTTAAAAAGTAATGTATAATTAAGAAATACAGGTTAGTAGCTAGTCATCTTTAATAATCAAACTTACAGTCATATTAGGTATGTTTTCATGGTTAAACAGATATATATTTTAAATAAATAGTCTTCAAATACTTCAAGGATCTACAGAATATGGCATTTAAGATATTTGTTTATTAATTTTTTAATTTATTTTGTATAACAGCCACAGTTTCCCCTCCCTCCTCTCCTCTCATTCCCTCCCCACACCTCCAATCTATCCCCCTATCCACTCCTCTCCCATCTCCATTTAAAAAGGGGCAGGCCTACCCCTGGAAGTCAACAAAGCATAGCAGATCAAGTTGAGGCAGGACTAGTTCCTCTGCTTCATCAAGGTTGGGTGAGGCATCCCAGGATGTGGAATAGGTTCCCAAAAGCCAGCTCAAGCATCCAGGATAGGTCCTGATTCCACTGCTAGGAACTCCACAAATAGACCAAGCTACACAACTGTCACCCACATGCAGAGAGCCTAGAATGGTCCCATGAAGGCTCCCTAGCCATCTGGCCAGAGTCTGTGAGCTCCCACAAGCTCAGGTCAGCTGTCTCTGTGGATTCCCTTTGGTTCATATAATCCCTCCTCCCTCTCTTTAAGAGGACTCCCAGAGCTTGGCCCTGTGCTATTTTAATAACATAAGGCTTCTCATGACAGTGAGACACCAGACATATCTGCTCCTGGCAGCACCAATTTACTTCAACAAAGGATGATGGGTATTGATGATCCTCCATATGGAGTTTGCTTTCATTGTGCAAAGTTATCCACTGGCAAAGAAACTGCAGTTGTCTTGACTTCTGACCAGATGCTGTCCAAATTGGACAAGCAAGACACAAAGGAAGGTGACTGCCAAACTTTGTCAAAACCAGGTAGGACAGTCCTTCAAAATTTCTGCTTCACAGAAAAGTCTGTCAGATATCCTAGACATATAGGCTTAACATGGATGCCCCAACGTTATAGAGTAACCTTGGGTGACTGTTCAGGCAGGCAGATGTTTCTGTCATTTCTTATAGTTTTGGAAGTTGCTTGCTCTATGCTACTTGCTAACTCAAGTAATATTATATCCTTCTCAGACCTCTGATAGGGTTAAAGACTAGATATTTATAGTTACCATTTTCTTTAGTAATGATAGAAATTAAATTAGGTTCAAAACTTTAGATTCATCAAGAGGGGATAGATAATGGAGTATTTTCTCTGAATTTACAAATACAAATGGACTGTACATTTTGAATGTAATTTAACTTGATAATTGTTTTGATTGTATGTAGTTTCACTTTGTTAAAGTTAATATCTTTCCTTTCTACTTAGATAATAACTGATGATTATTTTTATTCTATATAGTTTTACTGTGTTAGATTTAAAACCTTTCCATTTTATTTAGACTTGTACACTATGCAGATGTATTGGTGTGAAAGGTGCAATAAAAAGCTTAATGGCCAATAGCTAGGCAGGAGATACTTCTAGGCAGAGAGAGAATACTGGGAAGAAGAGGAGGCATCACTAGCCAGACATTGAGGAAGAAGGATGGGCAATCCTAAGACATGAGGTATCAAGCCATGTGAGAGAATGTACATTTTAAAATATGGGTTAATTTAAATTATGAGAACTAGTTAGAAACAAGCAGAAGGTAAGGCTGAGCTTTCATAATCAATAATAAGTCTCCATGTCATTTTTTTGTGAGCTGGTGGCCCAAAGAAAAATCTATCTTCAGAAGTCAGTACAATATATTAGATTGTCCTTCTGTTTTCTAAGTCTTTAACTATCAAGGACATGTTTAAAAAGAACAGAAAATATGTAAGTGGTCTATAAAAACTTTAAGAAAAAAAAGCTAAAAACTAAAAAAGTACCTTAGCTACATGTAGGATTAGTTACTTCAAGTGTTAATGTTCTTGTCACAATATTAAGTAGCCTAAAGAATTTGAAACCAAAGATGATGTAACTGTGAACATATTTATGTTTTAAATACACTGGAGACATATTTTGATGCACCTGGTATCCATTATAAGTAAATGTTCTCAAGAACACCAGAGAGAATCATGAGCCCAGAGACTAAGTCAGCAAAAGATCACCGAGTGTTATGATTGAGTGTAAACGTGAAATGCAGCAAGTAAGCAGAGGGGTTGTGGCTGCACTTCCTTCTTTACTAAGATCGTTACAGCATTTGTTAGTGCTTCAGCGTCAGAGTTCCCTAGGCCAGGGATGCTTTGTACAACCCATTGTTTTTCTTCAAGTCCTGCTTTTATAATACTTAGTTCTGTGACTCAGAAGCATTTTCCAGAAACACACACACAAACACGTGTGTGTCTATCTCTCTGTCTGTCTGTATGAATATATATTTATGACACCACAACAGAAAAGCCTGTGCATTAAAATAGTGTTTCTAAAGTCCAATTAGTCTGTGATTTTCCGTAGAGAAAAACATCACAGGCTAACATGTGTAGGGGCATTCTCTAACTCACTAATGTTTGATGAATTGAATGAAGCCAGAGGAGATACTGAATAAATGCTAATTCTTGTTTCAAATTTGTTTCTCAAGATTCGGTTTCTCCTCCCTTTAATTTCCTGTAGAACCATTGGTCTAGAATCCGAGGCTGACTCTCCTGTGCTCTTTGTCACTCCAAAACACCTTCCCAGGCAGTCTAGCCTGCCCACTGTGCCCCTCCTCCACAAGGTGTGCCTCTCCCTCCCTTTGCTCACAACCTTTGCTCTGAATTTCCCCAGAATGACTTCTCCTCTCAACTTAATTACCAAGTCCCCATCCTTTTGTAGTACTACCTCATTTCAGACTTTTCTCACACCCCTTTCTGAAGCAACGACCTATAATGTGCCCTTGCCATTAACAAGGTATATTCATATAATGTTTTCAACCTTATTAAACATGATCCACTCTAATTAAATGGTATGAATTAAACCTGTGATTGAATGTACTAGAGACCTACAGTTCAAAATAGAAACTTGTACTTAATAAACACTGGCTGATGATTCAACAAAGAGATGCAACTGAGCTAGCAGGATAATTTATATTAGACTAATATAAATTATTATATTAATAATTGTGTGAAAGCACAACCAAGCAAAGCAAGGTAGGTGGTTACTGGTAAACTTTACGTCTGAACCTAATTCTTTTCTTCTTAGGAAATTTAAAGGTGGTGAAATGAAAGAAAAGAAGAAAAGAACTACATTTGATAAGTGGTGAATGGGAATGATTGAAAAACATAAATCTGAATTAATAAAATATAATTACAAAGACAAAATGGTCATGCTTCTGCAGTATATAACCAAATGAAGCATTATTCAAGAAAAAATAACATTTTTCTCTTTTGCTATTCTGGCCAAACCACAATGTTATCAATGTTTGAACTACCCATCTGCCCATTAAAATTCATCAGAATCCTGATTCCTCAGGACTCCATCTACCTTGCCACATTGCCTGTATATTGTCATCTATCCTAGTCAGGATGCTCATCTTCCAAGAGTAAAAGTTGATAATAACAAGCACAAATACACTGAAATGTTGCAAATAGTGATATACTTCCACATATATCTAATGAGTGGGATGGTTGAATCCAATATTAGGAATGCTTTACATTGTTTGCACTGAAACAATCACCAGTAGTTAACAACAAGCCTCATATCCAAGCCAAATGAAGGTTTTAATAAAATTTAATAAGTTATGACCATATGACTTTGTATTATTCAACTAAGTGTTAGACATGTCTAATTCATAACCATGCAGGTACTTGTTTGAGGGGTCCTTCAATCCGTCATTTTACCCTGAAATGTAAATATGCAGAGGTTGTAACATCCAGAAGAATATGAAAAGACTGAACATCCTGGTTATTTTGGTGTCAAAATAGATGCATTAGTCCTTTTTTGCAAGGTGATTATTGTTGAGTCACTGAAATTGTAGCAGCTCATTTTTCTTTAAGTGAATTTTTTCGCAAAATATCTTCATTGTACAACAGAATATTTTATACGAATATCAAGAATTGGAATGCTTTAAATCATTTTATAAATCTTGAATAAATGAAACCATCTGCTCAGACACTACTTCTAGAGTCTGAATCAGTATGAAGTATGATCCTTGGTTTTAGAGTTTTGAGAGTCAAGCCTAGAACATAGGTACAACATTCAAAATATACACATCATTCCATAATCTTTTAAATGATATCTAGATTAATTAAGCTTTGCATTCAATAATATTGTAACATTATCTTTATATAATTGCTGTATTTTATATGGTAAAATATTTGAGAACTGTATTTATAACCTTCTTAGGTTATTTATGAAGATTTTCCTATAGAATAGTCTCCTAAGGACAATTAAGATACTTTCTCAATAAATCATTGAAATCTAAATCCAAGTTTAGAATAACTAAAGTTATTATTCATCCCAGTAGGTCCTCTCCCATGAATTAATATCACTGTTTTCTCTGTTTTGATTTGTTATAGTCATGTCTTAGAATATTGCAAGGGTAATATCAAAAATATCCTTACTCAGTGCTTGGTATTTCTAATGTTTTGCTGATACTAGTTCACTCAACACTCTCAAACTCAGTGAGAGTAATACTATCCTCCTTTTTTGTTAAAGGAAAAACAGACTTTAAAAGCTTATCCAAACCTACAATTTTGTAATGGGATTGGAAAACTGTCAAAATAGTACTAAAAACTATGTTTTCATAAATTATATTCCTCAGATAGATAGATAGATAGATACATAGATAGATAGATAGATAGATAGATAGATAGATAGATAGATAGATAGATAGATAGATAGATAGAGGTAGGTATATTAGGCATCTAATTTATGTGTGCGTGTTGTATAAAGGAAGCCGTTTAGAGTCCTCTCTAAAAATTTCATACGATGTTTAACTTTTCCAGTGTCCATTCCATTTATTTATTTTAAAGCCATGAGAAACTCATCTTTATGTTGTGGTCAACCTCATACAATTTAAGGTACTAAGAAAATCCCATCAGTTACAAATCTCATTCAGATTACTCACTAACACAAACCTCCCTATCTCTCTCTGACCCACAGCTGGGATTTGTTCAGTCAAAAATATGAAGCATCTGAAGTCTTGGTCCTTTGTGCTTGACAGAGACTGTTGAAGTAAAGGGAAACTTCACTGCTGGAAAGGCTGAGTGAGTGTCAAGCTGGTCATTTTTCAGCTTACAGGCCGATTAGTTACAGCAGTTCAGCTAGAAAGTCAGCGCCCAGGGCAGTGTTCAAAGGAGTCGTCTCTGTGATATAAACTGACTGAGGGATATTAAAGCAAGTGAGAGAAGTGGCCTTTGGGGGAGGGAATCTGGTAGAACACATGAAAAACAACAGGTACTTAGAGACTGTCTGGGCTTTCAGTGATGGGAAGACCACCCCTGTGAGCCTCTTCCAATTGTAACTATACAGAGGAGAGTGCCCGCCTCAGACATTTGCATCTATTTCATCTGCCCTTTTGGGAAGTAACGTGATTTAGCACTGGTGTCTGAAGGATGAAAAGAGTCTTATTAATGTGTGGCAGTTGGTGTTGTAGCACAGACAACCCACATAAGTGATGGAAGACCCTCACATAATTGGATCTGAAATTGAATAAAATGATGAAAAATTTAGCATAGCCTTTGTCTTTAGACACTACAGTGGGGACAGCCCAGAGGTCAGGATACTTGAGAATGATGAGGGGCATTTCAGAGTCTCCTGGTAAAAATTTGTTTAACACAGTCTCATGATTAAAAGGAATGTGTACCCTGCTGTGGCACCAAGGAACAAGAGAGGGAATAATAAATTGGTGCCATTGACAAGGTGTCATTTGTTATCTGTTTTAAAATGTCAGGTTGTGTCATTATGGTGAAATATTTTCTCCCTTGATGTATGTCTTACAAAGCAGGTTCAATGTTTGGCACTATTCTATTTCAATATAAGAAAACAGCTTTGAATCTAGAAAACACTGTCTCAGAGAGGAAAATAAGGTCATTGGTGACTTTTATTTGGCCATTTTTTTCAACCTCGCCCCATTAGCAATATGTTTCATTCACCTATTTGTTCCAAATTCTTTATTTCATTTGTCTTTTGAGGAGTGTAATTGTCCCCTTCTCTCTTAGCTAAAGGCAGGGAGTAAAATAAATTTTAGATATTGTAAGTAATTGCACATTCTTACATGGTAAACTTCTGTGCTTGTTAGATTCTTCATAGCCATATCTCTCAGAAAGTTTCAGAATACAAACAAAAAAACCCAAATCATTCCTAGGGTGTTTCAATAAAAAATAAGAGAAGGCAATTTTAAGACTATGGGTTGATAAAGATATTAAACTTACATACTGTGATCCTGCTATACCATAATATAATTTAAAACTTTGTAATATATAGATGGATAAAGACATAGGATATTAGAATCCTTAGCAAGTCGGCATCAGTTTCAATGTGCTTCACTTTCATTGTTTCTCACTGTTGTGTTCTTAGGCAGAACAGGCATGCACTAGACAAAGGGTAGAGTCAAGTTCTCATTGAGTTTGAAGAATAAAAAAAGTAAGAAACACCCCCCCAAAAAAAGACAGTTCTGACCTGTGACTATGGATGTTGTTTTCTGTGCTAAAGTCACTGGACCTAAGGAGAATGGAAATTGCTTAAAGCATCCTTGGTACTTTTTCCCAAAATATGCATGACATCTACTGGCTTTGGCTTTTAACTGCTTATTAGCATATTTTCAAGTTACAGTCAATTCACTCTGTCTTACAATTCCATATGCATGGTTCACCTAAATATGGATGGAATTTTGTTAACTGTATCTACACTGAAGATGTGTGGACCATTTTTCCTTGACATTAATTTCTAGGCAATACTATATGATGACCATTTACATTTGTGTTACCTTAGGCATAAAATATTACCCAAAGATGTTTTAAAGTTTCAACAATCTGCATGTTATATAAATATATTATGACATGAATAGACATTGAACGTCTGCAAACTTTGATATATAGGATCTCTACAAGTAATCCTTCATGGAAACTGAGTGATGAATGTATGCTCTTCAAAATCTAAGAGTACCAGAGCAGTTGTCTCAGGCCTTATCAGTGACTGTTATGTAGAGATTAAAAGCTAAAAATAGACATTAAAAAAACTGTGGATGAAGTGCCAACTTTTTTTTTTTTTTTTTTTTTTTTTTTTTTTTCGAGACAGGGTTTCTCTGTGAGCTTTGCGCCTTTCCTGGAACTCACTTGGTAGTCCAGGCTGGCCTCGAACTCACAGAGATCCGCCTGGCTCTGCCTCCCGAGTGCTGGGATTAAAGGCGTGCGCCTCCACCGCCCGATTCCTTTAATTTTCACTTGTTAAAAGTGAGGCCATATCAATATATTTCTGGTAATGTAAGACACAAATGCTTCACGGAACTACTCAGCTATCAGTGACCCACCCATGGGACCTATGCAGTCTGTTTTTAAGAGAATTGGCATTTAAAACAGAAGTTGAAATGGTCATTTTGTTTTAATACACCTCTAATGTGCTTTGCACTTATGTGTGTTCACAGATGTGTTCTTCTTTCTCTTTATGTGATAGAGTTGAATTGCATCCTTTTGTCTTTCATTCCATCCACTCTCTAAGTTATTTTGTCTCTTTTGACTGATCTTCCATTTTACATTCTCCTTACTCCACACATTCCCCTGGGTTAAGCTATATTTTCAATAACCATGCGTTCTATGGTCACTAAGTTAGTTACCCCAGAAAACCCATGAATCTCTAAGTGCATGTGGTCATTTTTTGTGAAATCTTTCAGCACCCAGTCTGAATATATTATGCATCAATGATTATTGCACTGTCTGCTGCACATTGACTTTGATCACTGTTACATCCTTGAAAACAACACAAATTAGAAATGAACCACCCAATAATACTTTCCTTGCTTAAAAATAAATACATTGATATATTGGGACACCTTTAATATTTCTGACCTCATTTAATAGATTATACAAAGGTGATGTCTTTTTCTCCTAGTAAAATTCTCCATACATCCCAAAAGACCAGAATTCCTTGTAGTCTGCCTCATCCTATATCAGAAGTCATTTCATGCAGTCATTCTTTGGACTTGCTAAGACAGATCCTCAGCTTTAACTGCTTAATGATAGGCAATTGGACAAAGGCAGGATAGCAAGGACAAAATAATCCAAATTGTCTAAACTTCCTCTCTGATTTGGCATCAAATCGCTCTTCTAGCTGAAGTGACTTTGTCCTTCTGCTTCAGTTTCTAAAAGCTTGGCTTCTGCCCATTCATTCCTGAGGCTGTCTTAGCAATGACCTCCTGACCCAATCTCTATGGAAATGTCATTGTCACACTCTTGACAGCCTCTGTTGTACAGACTGGAAGCTGCTTCAATCCCAACCCCTCTGGGAAACCCACTATAACTCTGCTGATGAGGTTAAATTTTCTTGCCATATGCTCTCATAGCACACCCTGGCACTCATTCAAAAGTATGCCCACTCCACTTATAGCGATATTATTACATATGTGTATTTCTATTTGCTTATCTTCCTTTCTAAGCTGTTGTCTCTGTGAAAGCAACTATTATGTTCATCTTGTCCACAGCTACATCTTGAGTCAAAAGGCAATCTTTGGCACTCAGCACATGCTGAGAAGTAAACAGAGGCTGAGCAGTTGTCACAGTTGCTGGTTAGAGCTGATGCCTGAGGGATGGTTGCCTCCTCTTCCTCCAGGCCTTTAGTGAGTACTATTTAGGGTTCTTCTCAAAGCTTGCTGTTTTGGGTTAGAATAAAGCCGAACTCACAGCTTTTTAGCACCAGAAAGACTTTTGCTGTCGTTTCCTAACAATGCCTTTCTCACAGCACCATGGGATGTGGAGTCTCTCTGTAGCTAGTGTTTTCCTGTCTGACCCACAGTCAGGACAAATCTCTGACACCCACCAGTCCCACAGCCTCTCAGACCCAACCAAGTCAACACAGAGACTTATATTGCTTACAAACTGTATGGCCATGGCAGGCTTCTTGCTAACTGTTCTTATATCTTAAATTAATCCATTTCTATAAATCTATACCTTGCCACATGGCTCGTGGCTTACCGGCATCTTCACATGCTGCTTGTCATGGTGGAAGTTGGCAGTGTCTCTGGCACAGCCTTTCACTTCCCAGAATTCTTCTCCTCCTTGTCCTGCCTATACTTCCTCCTGCCTGACTACTGGCCAGTCAGTGTTTTATTTACTAACCAATCAGAGGAACACATTTGCCATACAGAACATCCCACAGCATCTCTCCTCACATCCACTTCCACAATGAACATCACCACCTTTGGTGGCCTTATTCTGTTGCAGTTAAATAAGTCCCATCTAGTTCTATTCTAAGTTGAGACACTTTCATTTTGGAGTTAAAGGAATTCCAGCTACAGTTGGACCAAACCACTGCTGCTTCCGAGGTCTTAAATGGTGTTCATTTGTCTCAATCCAACAACCAGGCATACTGAGAGACTGTATTTGAAACAAGATTTCTGAATAAAATAACAAGTAATCTCCCCCATGTCAACATAAAGCGATACTAAAACATGACAATGTCTGCAGAGAGAATGGCTTCACAGAGAAAGTGTGGCATGCACACACACACACATATATGTGTGTGTATATATATATATATATATATATATATATATATATATATATATATATATTCAGCTCTCTTTAGGCTGAGTATTTAAATAAATACATTAGAACTGAGTAGGTTCATACATGTGTGTGTGTGTGTGTGTGTACATATACACATATACACATACATGTACATATATATTCCAGCAAAATAAGACTTCTAGGTTGTATCTACTAGGTAAGTAAGCTTTTGGAAGTCAGCTTTTCATAGGCTGATATTTAAGGGTGTTAAGCTTTGAAAAACCACATAGCAAAAATAATTGTAGTAAAAGGGTGACTTACCTAACTGTGGGCTTAGTCGTATTTTAGCAGTTGAGACTGACAGATACTAAAACTTGAACTTGACCCTTTGGATAAGGACATAGAAGGGGCAACCCCTTGCATCAAAGCTTCGTCCTCTATGTTCTCTGATAGAAATAGGCTCATATTAGATAGAAAGCCATTCAAATTACCAGATGCTATCTTTTTTTTTGGGGGGGGGGGCTTTCAAGACAGGGTTTCTCTGTGTGGCTTTGTGCCTTTCCTGGATCTCGTTCTGTAGACCATGCTGGCCTCAAGATTCGCCTGCCACTGCCTCCCGAGTGCTAGGATTAAAGGCATGCACCACCACTGCCCAGCTCAACCAGATGCTATCTTACATTTCTTTGACATATGGATCTCATAAAATACGTTTTTATCTTGTAGGCCTAAGTTTAACAAAACTGATAGTCTTCTAGAATTTAAAGCAATACTCTGGACATTTTATGACAAACATGTATTGCAATCCTCTTGACAAAAAAAAGATTAAAAAAATCTTTACTTTTTAAAAAATGGATTGCATTTGGAGCGCCTTTGAAATAATGCTGTCAAAGACACATCTGACATTTAAAGTATTTAAACAAAAGCAAATAGTAATCTCATATATTTCATAATGATTGCAGAAAGATTTGCCACATCTTCTCTTCTAAACACCCAAGAGCTCATTAATGATCTCTTCAGATGTTGGTTGGTATTTTCATTCGAATGCTTCCAAAGGCTTATGCACCCAGATGTATTTCTAGACTAAAGTGTCTTTTCAAAAATGTATCACCTCATTGAGGCCTGGTTCAACATTTTATCATTTTTCCCTATATTTCTAAAGGTTGACACACAAGTAAAGTGTCTGATGAAATTAAATGAGATTTTTCTAACCGGAATCACAACAACATCATCAATAATAAAATGTGCATATACTGAAGAACTCACTGTTTAAAAGGATGTTGTAAATGAATTTATTTATGTTTTAAAGATGTCCCATTGTTAGCAGCGACTTTAGAAATGGGCTATGTTAGTATCTATACTAGTTGAGAGTTAAATGAACTTACTTGCTAAACGTATCATCTGTCTTTGGTGTTAGATTTTGGAGACTGTGAAAGTAATGGGAAATAGTACTACCTCTGCTAATCGCTTTCAGTGAAAGGGGGCAAAGAAATATTCAAACAGTATCATATTCTGTAACTTTGGGTACCCATCTTAATAAAAGGACAAGAATTAATTTAATTAGATACTAAATAATACAGGCATTTTGGGGAGATGTTGGTGTTTATTTTCCATGGGTTATTTTGATGGCTTTGTAAATATTAAGTTTGGTTTTTAGCAAGATTATATGAATTAATAGTGACTTTTATAGATGAAAAACATTTCTTTCTTAAAGATACAAGATCTTTGATGTGAGCCTCATGACCTTGTATCTAATAAGATGGAGTAGAAGTTTAAGACCAGGAGTATCTAATTCTAAGTCCTGACTTATTAACAATTCTGACATATTTGCTTCCTAAGATGAAGGATAATAAAAGCAAAAATAGCTAGATAGAACTGGATAATAAAGTCCTAAACAAAGAAGGCTTCAGGCCAAAGCAACAATAATTGAGATGTATGAGCCTATGTTACCAGCTTAGACACATATGTGAAATGTCCAATAACCATAGTACACAGCTATGATGTCCAACACTTGACCACAGTTACAAAAGATTCTAAAATGAGTAATCTGGTCAAATACCCATCAATTTGACTCCTTGTCCTCCTAACCCTTCCCTCATCCATGATGTCTTCTTTTTTTGAGACAGCTAAGCATCATGATGCCTTTGGCTTTTAGTAAGTATTCTATCTTTATTCCATGTCTAACCAGTAACTTTTATCATTCAAATAAGACTACTGTGAAAAGATCTCTGAAGAATGCAGAGTAACAATCTACAAAAGTAGATTGAAGAATGAGATAAAAATTAAAAGACAAGTCGGGGCTGATTTTAAACATTCCTAGATAGGTTACTATTTAAGAGACCATATTTTGAAATTTTGTAAGTTTATAAACATACTTTAATGCTCTTAACTATAAATGTTTAGTGTCAAAGTAATAAAATAAAAATTAAAATATTAATTATTTCCTTCCAAGTGTGCTAAAAAGTTTTTGTTGTTGTTAGCATTTGCTCTGTTAAAAGGATACTTACTACTCCCAAGCTCTCTTTAGCCTGAGTATTTAATAAATACATTAGAACTGAGTAGGTTTTATTCTCTAGTGACCCAGTTCCCTTGGCATGCACCTATCTATGAGCTATCCCTTTATCTATTTACACTAAGTAAGGAGTGTTTGCAAGTTTAATATTAAAATATATTTTTATGGAATATAACTGAAGTTAAAATTTCTGAACATTGGTTACTTCTATTATTACTAGTCATAAATAATCTCAGGATTATACTTAAAATCCAAACATTATAAAATGCTGATTGTCTTTCAGGAAAACAGGTAGACACTGCCAAATCCATATTGGCTGATTCAGAAGTGTGACTGAGGTGTGATTATCATCAGTAAGTTTGGTCATTTTCATGTGGAAGTCCAAGTCACCGTTTTTCTCTATTTTGTTCTTAGTCTACTCATTTAGTTTTATCATTTTCCTCGCTGAGAAGCAGTTTCATACTGTCCAAATGTTTTCCCTCCAGCATGTTTAATGCCTCAAAGTCAGGGAAAACATAACTGAAGCCCAAAGTTTGACCTTTCTAGATTGTGTAACTTAAAACAAGTTTTCTGAATTTGAAACTTTCACTTGACTTATTCATGTAAATCAAAATAAGATATCCAAAATATATCACAAAATTGCATCAAATTTTATAGTCTTTTTTTATATATCAAATATCTTAAACTTGGATAATATACTGTTCCTATTAAACCATCAATTATCTCTGAAAAATACAGAATATAACTTATTTTGGAAATTATCATTGCTATTTTTATTATTATTATTACCATCATTATGTAACCTTAACACTGTAACACATGGAGAATCCCTAAAAAATATCTAAACTTTTTTCATAGATAAGTGAAAATTTGTAATTAATTTGCCTTGTACTGAAATATACCATATCCTCCCCTATATTCTTTCTCAAAAGTAACTTGACTCTATAAAGGATAGATCTAGAAAAGAGGAGATAGGTCAAAAGTTCCCTTATTTGTTTACTCATTCTGGGGTTACTAGATTATACAACTGTTGAAAAATAATCATAAAATTTGCAGCCAAGTGAATAGAACTAGGAAAAAAAAACATTCTGAGTGAAGTAATCCAGACCCAGACAGGCAAACATGGTATGGACTCACTCATAAGTGGATATTATACACAAAGCAAAGGATAACCAGGCTACAAACCACAACCCCAGAGAAGCTAGGTAACAAGGAGGACCCTAAGAGAGACACACATGGATCGCCCTAGGAAGGGGAGATAGATAAGTAAGATAGAGAAGAGCAAATTGGGAGCATGGGGCAGGGGGAGGTAGGGGGAGGTGGCAAGAGAAAATGAGGGAAGGAGCTGCTTGAGCTGGGGGAGAGACAGAGAGAGGGAGAGCAAAGAAAGAGATATCTTGATAGAGGGGGCCATTATACAGTTAGGGACAAACCTGGTCCTCGAGAAATTCCCAGGAACCTATAAGGATGAACCCAGATAAGACTCCAAGCAATAGTGGAGAGGGTCCCTGAACTGGCCTTCCCCTATAATCAGATCGATGACTACTCTAATTAGAATCATAGAACCTTCATCCAATAACTGATGGAAGCAGTTGCAGAGATCTACAGCTAAGCACTAGGTGGAGCTCCTGTAGTCCAGTTGAAGAGAGGGAGCAGGGATTATATGAGCAAAGGTCAAGATCCTGATGGGAAAACCCACAGAGACAGCTGATCCAACCTAGTTGGAGCTCATTGACTCTGGACTGACAGCTGGGGAACCTGCATAGGACTGAACTAAGCCCTCTGAATGTGGATGACAGTTGTGTGGCTTGGGCAGTATGGGAGGCCACTGGCAGTGGGACCAGGATTTATCCCTAGTGTATAAACTCACTTTTTGGAGCCCATTTCCTCTGGAAGGACAGCTTACTCAGCCTCGATTAGGAGTGGGAAAGGGGCTTGGTCCTGCCTCAACTTGATATGCCAGACTTTGTTGACTCCCCATGGGAGGCCTTACCATCTCTTAGGGGTGAAGAGGGGGTGAGGTGGGAGGAAAGTGGGAGGTGAGCAGGAGAAGGGGAGGGAGGGGTAACTGTGGTTGGTATGCAAAATGGAAAAAAAAAAACTTTTAAATTAAAAAATAGAAAAGAAAATTAATGACTGGAGTACTAGCCACTAAACCAACACCATATAATTTAAAGTAAGACTAGGATCTTCTTATAGAATTGAGTTAACACAATATACTGGCTATAATCCATTGAATGCAGCTAAAATCCCTGGGCAGGGAAAAGCATGAATCAGCTATATGAAAACTCTGAAAAGTAGATAATTATAAGAGTAGCAAAAAGGAGAATAGCTTCATTCAAAGTACAGAAAAGCAATCTCAATGGTCATGTTTATTGTTAATTGTCAGCTTGATAGGACCTGGAGTCACCTAGATGAGAAGCCTCTAGGAACACCTTTAAGTGATTATTTAGCCTCTGATCATCACTGTTGATTAGGTTAATTGAAGTAAGAAGACCCACACTAAAAGTGGGCAGTACCATTCATTCTCTGAACTTGGTGCCTGGACTATATGAAAAGGGAAATGTTAGCTGCATTACAAGCATTCAACTGCTGTCTGTTTCTTGGTTGTGGATGCAACACCACTGGTTGCCTTAAGCTCCTCTGGCTTAGTTTCCCTATGATGGACTTTACCTTGAACTGTGAGCCAAAATAATATCTCCCTCTTGAATTGCTTTCGGAAGGGTATCTTTTCATAGCAACAACAGAAGTAAGTAAGACACTGTCAAAGAAGTGACACGGTGTCCAATAAGCATATAAACATGTTCATCTCTTATCATTAGAGACTTTCAACTGAAAGCAGTAAGACAATACGACTAACATACCAACTTGCACATTACATAATAATAACTTATGCAACTGTAGCTTAGAGGTGAATTACTCAGAGATTTTCTGTGTAAGCATACAGTTGTCCAGAAATATATGTCAAGCCATACAATATTAGAAAATATTTTTGTTGTAATTCTCAGCAAGCTTGGAAGGAAACTTTAGCAGAGTGGGTGGACTTTCCTAACCAAAGGTCTTTTCACATTCAAATTGAAAAGGTATCTTCTGTCTTCCAGAACACATACATTGAACATAAAATATATGCTGGATGAAATAATGGGATAGGAGTCTGTCTCTGTAGTAGAGTTCTTTCCTGTTATAAGTTAAAGCCCTGGGTTCAAGTCTCAGCACCATCAAACAGCTAAATGATACTCATCATTCAAATATTTACAACTGTTACATACTAAAAGATTCTCTTCAAATGCTATGATAACATTGTGATTTTTCTTATAAATTCCTGGATATACTGTATATGTTGCCTCACTTACCTCTAAGCTACCATTTTCCAAAGACAATTGCCTGAATTTGAATTGCACAGAAAGTTAAGGTTATTAATACAGTTGAAAGTTCTGAAACTGATCACTAGAGTTAAATGTCACTCATAACCCACAAAGAGCCCTGTTTTAAATGATTTTGTCTGGTATTCTCAAGATTTATGCACTGAAACACTTTAAAGACAATTACAAAAGGTGGCCTTCATTGTGCTCCTTATGAGTACTGGTGACTATCCTCGGTTGCCTTGGAGTCAGCATAATAATTTAACATGTGCCTAAGGAAAACTGATATTTAACAAACTCACTCTAAGAGTGGTGTGGGTATTTATTGTAACCTAGCAATTTTTTAATCTGTAATTAAATGCATAATGAGATTTAAAATGTATATTATTTGTAACTAGTATGGAAATGTCAATAGTGCACTAAAGCTCTTTTGCTCCAGACACAAACAAGGAATCAATACTGGAGTCTATTGAAGCCTGGAAAAATAGAGACTTGAATAATTGTCTAGTTAATTTAATAAATGTTGACAGCTGACTGAGATAAATCAAGTTGTAAAGAAATCTTTTACCTTATTAGCATTTTGGGCCTGAATTATCCAGATAATTATTGCAATTTTCCACATCACTTTGCTCATATTGACAGTATCTTTCTTTCAATTTTTCATGTAAATGTATTTCTTCTATTCTGCCCCAGCTCAGCAAGGTGTGAGAGCTTTATGATGCAAATCTAGCATTTTGTTGTGTTGTTGCTACTTTTCAGAATGCTATCCTTTCTGTTTGTATGACCTTTCACTTGCTATAGATAATTTCACTTTGGCAGTTCCCAGGGATCCACTCATGTGTGATACAATACTAAATAGGGAAGACCTCTTGAGGGTTCTTTCTATTTTTCTCCATTTCTGTGTAGTTTATTTGAATTTCCACAGGACATGTCTTTAATGTTTCCTTCTCTCATATTATATTTCCATTCCTGTGGGAAATTAGTTTTATTGCTCACTTGGTTTATAGCTAACTATACCTATAGCAATGTTGTTTTCAAGGCATTTTGAGTTTTTCCTCCATGCCATAAAAACTAATGCGATTCAGTTTATCTGTGTCTCCTCAAATAGTACTTATCCAGTTAATTTCAGACCAGAGAACATATAGAAAGCAGACTCTATTGTATATTGCATCATCATTTCTTTTCCTAAAGACCAATGGGAGCAGGAGGTAAAGGGTCTGCCTGCGAGGTACAGAAAGAGAATCCCAAGCATTGCTTTATCACTGTATAGCCTCATTCACCCAGCCATTATTCAGCAATGCATAATAAGTCGCCATGTCACTACAAACATCATGATTTTGTTACATAAGGGGGAAAAAACTGAACTGAGAAATTGTAAAATTCGGAAATGTATTTGCGGAGTATCAATTATTTCATTAGTGCATCATTTACGTTCTGTTGCTGTGATAAAACTCCATGACCCAAAGCAACTGACGAATCAGAGTTTCTTTGAGCTTGTGGTTCCAGAGGAAGAGTTCATAGGGGTGAGGAAGGAAGGGCAACAAGTGATAAGCATGTGACAGGAGCAGAAAGCAGAAGAATCACATCTTGAGACACAAACACATGAACTATGAACCAATAGCTGAGGAGCCCCCAACTGGATCAGGCCCTCTGGATAAGTGAGACAGTTGATTAGCTTGAACTGTTTGGGAGGCCCCCAGGCAGTGGGACCGGGACCCATCCTTAGTGCATGAGCTGGCTTTTTGGAGCCTGGGGCCTATGCTGGGACACTTTGCTCAGCCTGGGTGAAGGAAGGAGGGGACTGGACCTGCCTGGACTGAATCTACCATGTAGCTAGAGTTTTCCTGCCTGACCCACAGTCAGGGCAAATCTCTCTCACCTGCCAGTCCCACAGCCGCTCAGACCTGACCAAGTAAACACAGAGCCTTATATTGGTTACAAACTATATGGCCGTGGCAGGCTTCTTGCTAACTGTTCTTACAGCTTAAATTAATCCATTTCTATAAATTTATACCTTGCCACATGGCTCGTGGCTTACTGGCATCTTCACATGCTGTTTCTCATCCTGGCGGCTGGCAGTGTCTCTCTGACTCAACCTTTCACTTCCCAGCTTTATTCTCCTCCTTGTCCCGCCTATACTTCCTGCCTAGCCAATGGCCAATCAGTGTTTTATTTACCAACCAATCAGAGCAACACATTTGCCATACAGTACATCCCACAGCACTACCAGGCTGAGCTGAATCCCCAGGGGAGTCCTTGCCCTGGAGGAGATGGGAATGGAGGGTGGATGGGGGGCGCGGGATGAGGGAGGACAGGGGAATCTGTGGCTGATTTGTAAAATTAAATTAAATTATAAAATAAAAACAAACAAACAAATAAATAAATAAATAAACAAATAAATAAAATCTCTAACTCCAGTTCCCACACTTCTGGCCTTCAACAGGCACCAGGCATGCATGTGGTACACAAATATACACAGAGACAAAGCATGCACATAAAATACAGTACTCTAATACAGTATCCTTGAAATAACCTACAGTCTTCACAATATGACTCTACATCTCAACTCTCGGGACCAAGCATGGAATATGTGTGCCAGTGGGAAACCCTCATTCAAACCCATAGTGGTGGAATCAGTTGTTACTTGGGTCCTTGTGATAGTTTTATATCAACTTTTATTTTTTGCCAAGTCTCACTATCCTCTGGAGTCAGTTTTACTGTTTGTCTGCATGCATTTTTATATTTCGAGCCTATAGATTCCATCGTAATTCTGATTTTTCTACCCTGTTTTCCTTTTCAGATATGACTTGTGCTGTGCACATTTCTCACTCTCCTGCATGTGAAAGCTCATTTTCAGTAAGGCCTCTCCTGTATCTATTAGTATCTACTTTATTAATATCTATTTTTTCTTCCTTGTGGTTATCCTTGAGAATTCATCAATTTTATTCATTAAAAAATAAGACTGTTGGATTCTGTGGTGGTTAATGTCTATTAACAACTTGATTGGATTAAAAATCATATCAGGAATTAAGGAAGCATTCCTTTGGGTATGGCTGTGAGAGCTTTCTATCAAGGGCTTACTGAGGAGGGAAGACATCATCCCATAGGCTGTATGCCCGGACTGAGAAAACTTACTGAGCATCAGCATTCCTTGTTTTCTGCTTCTTAGGCAGCTCAGATCTGAATGGTTGCAGCCATAGGCTCCAACTACCTTCAGCTCAACCATGCTTTCACCTCCTGAGTAGGCAACACCCTGTTAAACTCTCAGGAAAAGTAAATTCTTCCTGCCCATGGAACTGGTTATTTCAGGTATTAGTCACAATGATAAGGAATTAATATAGAATCTTAAGTTCATTCATATGCCATTTATTTTAGTGGTTTCTGCTCTGTAGTGCTTCCTTTTAAGTTTCATTACATTTATTCTGTTGTTCTCTTCTCATATTTTAAATTATCTATTTACTGAAGTGAATTTCAGTGTTTTCCCAAATACAATTTCTATAACCATTATAAAGTTTGCTCTAAAGAAGTTGCACTATTCTAAAATATTTTTAAATGTTATTATAATTTATACTTTGATTATAAGATATTTAAATATTTTTTTTATTTTTCAAAGTTATTTCTTAAAATATAATATCCTATGTGGTTAGTAACAAAAGCAGCCAAGGACCAAAACTGATCTCATATGACTTCAAGATGCAGGTGCTTTGCCCTACAGTGGTTCTAGTAAAATGCATTGTATATTTAATAAATATCATTCTAATGGCTGGAAAGAGAGTACAGTTGGTAAAGTATTTGCTGTGCAGCTACATGGACATAAATTCAAATCCCAGCACTCACGTCAACAAACAAATTCATGAAGCAGGTACTGTACTTTGCATTTGCAATATCAATACCAGGGAGTCAGAAACAAGAGAATCTTTATGAATTGGGCTTGCCACGCTAGTCAAATCAGTGAGTTCCAGGCTGATGGCAGAATTTGCCTCAAAAAAAGATGGAAGTTACTGAGAGGGAAGTAAAAGCTGCTGCCTTCACAGACCATCTGGGCATGGGCAGCTTTAATCATGCTGCATCTCCTTTAAATGTCCTGATTTTCTTTTCTCCAAACCACAAATAAATCCTATATGCCAACATAAAAAAAAAATCTAATATCCTTTACATGCACACATAAGTATATATCACTGTGCTACTCACTAAATGGTTGTAATGCTAATATTATAAGCATTCAGGTCAAGAAACAGATCTTGGCCAGTAGGGTAGATTGCCTCCTCATTCCACTGCAATAACCAGTGGACAACAATACACTCACCTCTGGAATTACAGATTGTCTGGGGTCTAAATGTATCCCAGAAGGCTCTCTTCTTGGAGATCCCCCTCTCCCTACACTGCGTCTGTGGCTCTATCCATGCTATAGCACATAGTGGTGGTTGATTATACTACATTTACAATAGTCGCGAATGTTTTATCTCTCTGGTGTTTTTGTGGTAACAAATACTCCTTTTCTGAAAATTCTGGAATTTTCCTTTTGGTGAACACAGGTGCATGCTTATTCTGCATATTCATGTTTGATAAACAGCTCTTAGAAATTTTAAGGATAATGCCAATTCATATATAGACATAACAGGTTTGATTATACTGCCATGTTCTAAAAAGGTAAGATCCACACAAATCACCCAAAGCCTGAAGGTGGGTCACAACTGGCAGTGGTAGAGCACGGCAATGAACCACAGGCTCTGTACCTATATAGAAGCTCCTAAATGAGGCAGCCTACACAGTGTGGGGAGACTTTGTTGTTGTTGTTGTTAACTTGAATAGAGCTGGAACCTGGAAAGGAAGGAATGGCAAAATGGGGAAATCCTCAGAATGTTTCTCACTTGAGCACACATACTGAAAATGGGTGCCTGGAAATTGACAGTAACTAGGTAAAAATTAAAATAATTCATTGTGTATTGCTGGACCCCGGAAACCTCTGAAACTACTGAAAGGAGTCCTAAATTTTAGCACACCGGGGAACAAAGCTGCAATCATGGGTACACGCATTTGTTCTAATTTAGTGGATGTCTCAAACAGCTTTCCAAAGCCATTGCATCAATTTACAATCTTCCAAGCTGTGTGCTAGAATTACACCGTCTATAAATAGACCTGTGCACGCATAGTGTCCTGTTTTGTTGATAGAGTGAAACAGGTGAAGTGGAGAAAGGATGGTCTATATTTTTAGTGGCATGGGGATCAGTTGTGCCTGTGTAAGGGATATACATTTAGAATGGGCCCCATCTCACAGCTTCCCTTACCAGCTGGACATGAATTGTAAATCTAAATGTAACTGGTGAAAACAAGACATATTTTAGGGGGAAAGGCATAGGAAAACATCATCGTGATGTTATAAAAGGCTAAACTATAAACAAAAAACCAAAGCACTGTGAATTAACATGACCAATTAAATAATATAAATTAAGAAATTATTCATCAAACACACATGAAAATGTGAACAAGTCAAAACTAAATGATATTTATCATATATTTATATGTGTACATATATATATATATATATATATACATACATATGATCTGAAACAGAAACTATACCAAAATATAAGACATTCTACAACTCAATAAAACACAGAAAGAGTTGATTCACAAACATATTTCACAAAGAGCTAAAACTGTAAGATACATGTTGGACATCTTAAGAAAAATGAAAATGTTCATCCAATTAAGAGAATTAAGCCAGACTCAGAAATAAAATATCACGTATATTCTATCATTGATGATTTCTAGACTTTATATAGATACATATAATTATGTATATATGATATAAAAGTAGAAATAAACATATCTAAGGAGACAAAAGGAGTTAGTGGGAGGGAGAGGAGTGAGAACAGCTGAGTAGGGGTTTATGGGAATAACAAACTCCACATACAATATATACTTGTATGAAAACTTCAGAATATATGTAGGTAGCATGCCCCACATGAATGAAGTTCTGAGTAAATGTGTGCTGATGACATGGAACAGCCATGTCAAGGACGCCATTGTCTCAGCGCCATGGGAATGGCATGACCATCTCCAGGCAAGGCTCAGAAGGATGTTGAAGCCTTTCTCTGATTCATAGATGATGTTGATACTGTGTGTAGAAAATGTTTTCTCTTCCTGGATGCTTACAGCTCAAAGACGTTCCCCTATGGAGAGCACTCCTACTGAGATCAGTTAGACCTGCCTCCTTGGTTAGCTGTATTTAAAAACCCTGAATCCTCATTTATCTGTGTGTGATAACTATCATCCTTGTTTGGCTGTGTGCAATAATCATACCTCTCTGTTCAAATGGATATAAAAAATGCACTGAACTTATGGAGGTGCTGTGATTTCTTTATCAGAAAACCCAGTTCTCCTTATCCCAGGTTTCCTGTATCCATGGTTTTGTATGTGGGTTTGTCTTTTCTTGGTTCCCCACTTGCCCTAGTCAGGTCAAATCCCTGGAAACCATTCAAGGACATGGCAAGTATAAATACTATTAAAAGACAAGTACCTTGTAAAGTATGCTGCAGCAAGATTAAGAAAAAGTACCTAGCAAGTTCTAAGGGAATTGCCCATAAAAGATAACAGATTATTTTAAATGAAATACATATTACTTCATTAGGTCACAGCCTAAAAGAAGGTACCGAACACTATAATAAGGAAAAGAAGTATGTTTCAAATAAATATACTCTCACTAGCAGCCTCTGCTGCTGATTTACACCTAATTTAATCAACATCTTTTCTGGGTGAATCTGTCAGGATTTATCTTTACAACAGTTCCAAGAACATTTTAAAAGAATATGAACATGATTGCACAATATGCAGACTATTGATGTTTTAAGAACTATGTGAAATATTTGAAGGAAGTGACCCAAACTGATTTAGTGATCAGTGATCACTACATGAAAACGCAATTAATGAGGATGTTGTATAGCCAGCAATTTTTTTTTAAGAAATCAAAAGCATCATGTTGGTGTTTGTTATGCATATAATAAAACCATGAAAACAGTGCACTCAGTATTCAACATTCATTTCTAATTTATGCGTCTACTGAACATTCTATTGATTGGATCAGCCATGGTGATATGCCTGAGGTTGTGTAGGCTTACCTCCAACTTACAAGCTCTATTTAGGTCCCATTCATACTTCTGTAATGAGTGGAATACCCAGGGGATATTCTGAAACAATTATAAAACTACAAGGGGAAGTGCAAGGCACATTGTTTTTAGTGCTCCACTTTTACCTGAGCTAGGAACATTATTTGGTTCATATAATGGCACAACCTGTAACGACACAGGAAATTAACAGGTTCAGGAATAGCCTCCAACTCTAGGATCTGAATATCTGTCAATAGTTTCTCTAGTCTCTCTACACTTGGGAGGTTTAATTCCAGAGTACTTCCCACATGATCCCATAGAGGATACAAAAGCAGATTGAATCCCTGTTACTTACAATAGTTCAATAGCAAACCACAACTTCCATCTTTTCATTATAGTTTGTAGTAGTGTTCCCTACTATCACTTGGAAAATAGCTTATTATGAAATTCTCCTTTCAAGGGAGCTCTGCTGTGGGATGTTCTGTATGTCAAATGTGTTGCTGATTGGTCAATAAATAAAACACTGATTGGCCATTGGCTAGGCAGGAAGTATAGGCGGGACAAGGAGGAGAATAAAGCTGAGAAGTGGAAGGCTGAGGCAGAGAGACACTCCCAGCCTCCATGATGACAAACAGCATGTGAATTTGCCGGTAAGCCACGAGCCATGTGGCAAGGTATAGATTAATAAAAATGGATTAATTTAAGCTGTAAGAACAGGTAGCAAGAAGCCTGCCACGGCCATACAGTTTTTAAGCAATATAAGTGTCTGTGTTTACTTGGTTGGGTCTGAGTGACTATGGGACTGGCGGGTGACAAAGATTTGTCCTGACTGTGGGCCAGGCAGGAAAACTCTAACAACAAATGGCGCCCAACGTGGGGCAAGAGTTTCCATCTAAAAACTGAGAAAAAAGATTCTAAAACGGAGCTAAAAACAGCTTCCTAATTGTCTCTCTCAAATGAGCAGCTGCTGCTGGTTTGAGCTACTTGTGGGTTTCTGGTGTGCGCACTTGACCTGCAGTTTGGCAGGAATGAGGCCTCTACAAGTATCACATTAAGCTTCATGGTGGATTTAGCCTTTGCTAGTACAAAACAAAAAAAAGAGGTTTCTGAGCTATACGCTGCTTGGATAAAAGCATAGACCCACTAGACCCACGATAGCTCCCAGAGCTGGTGGTAAACCACCGCCATGTTGGGAAGATGAGGTAGGCAGAGCCAGCAGCCACAGCTGCTACAGTTTAAAGCAATAGATTCACAATAAGACAGATTCAGATGTAATAGTTTACAATGTGTGTAAAATATACGTAGGCTTGAAAGAGACAAAAAAAGGTTATATATACGGTTATATAAACAAATACATAGTTTTAAAAAATAAAGTCTTTAAAGAGACAATAAAATTAATATAAAAAATAAGCCACATAAAGATGAATATTACACAGAGAATCTGGATTGTGTTGTCTTTGGGATTTTTAACTACAGAAAAACATTTGATTGCAAAAGCTGTTGAGTTATGCCAAAATGTATATTTTAAAGGTACCTTGACATCAAAATTTGGATATAAGGATATGTCGCTTTGGAAAGGAGACTCTGCTTTTGTTCCCACAGAAAGCCAGAGGCTATGGATTTGTTCCAGATTAAGATACATCAGGTTTGACCAGCCAAGACCCCCTGAAAGGTGACACCAAGGCCCAGATGATCCAACATCCAGAACTGTTTCAAGGCAACTGGCTCAGATGATACAGCCTCACCGACTACTCCATGATCCTAAAATTTTCTTTGTGTCCCCATAAGATACAGCGCCCCCCTCCAGCAGGAAGTAGTAAGAGAAGCTACGCCCAAATTCCCAAATTATATGTAATTTTACTTTGTTAAGGTTAAAACCTTCCTTTTTGAAAAAAAAAAAAAAAAAGGGCGAAGTGCTGTGGGATGTTCTGTATGTCAAATGTGTTGCTGATTGGACAATAAATAAAACACTGATTGGCCATTGGCTAGGCAGGAAGTATAGGCGGGACAAGGAGGAGAATAAAGCTGGGAAGTGAAAGGCTGAGGCAGAGAGACACTCCCAGCCGCCATGATGACAAACAGCATGTGAAGATGCCGGTAAGCCACGAGCCATGTGGCAAGGTATAGATTAATAAAAATGGATTAATTTAAGCTGTAAGAACAGGTAGCAAGAAGCCTGCCACGGCCATACAGTTTGTAAGCAATATAAGTGTCTGTGTTTACTTGGTTGGGTCTGAGTGGCTATGGGACTGGCGGGTGACAAAGATTTGTCCTGACTGTGGGCCAGGCAGGAAAACTCTAACAACAGAGCTCAAACTAAATCATGTCTTCCTTAAGCCTACCAAGTCTCTCATTAACTATTTCCATAACATATTACTCCCTTTCTATACACCTTGATATTCTATCAGTGACTCACACTTGTCTTTGCTCATTCTTTCTTCTACTGTGTTTGCTGGTGTGCTGATGTCATACCATGTCATTAAGTAAGTTAATCCTGTAATTACTCATATTTTGGGTATTATGATTGCTAACCTTGATTGTCAATTTGACTGCTGCATCTGAAATCAACTAAAATCAAGTAGCTGGGCATTCCTGTGAGGCATTTTCTCAATCTGATTATTTGAAGCGGGAAGACCCACTCTAAACCTGGGGAGCACTTCTTGGTGGCAACCCAGATATAATGACATAGAAGAAGAAAGATTTGCTTTGTGCCCGTTGCCCCCACTCTTGATGGCAAGTCCATCTATCTTGTTGCTGAATCAGTCCTTCACCAACCTTAGAAACAACCTCCTCATAGACACTCCAAACCCCTTCTTCAGCAGTAACTGAAGACCAGCAGCTCTCCAAGGGATCCCCTAGGACTTCAGTGTCAGATTGGGACTACCCAGATGGCATCCTTTAAGCCAATCCAATCCATATAGTTTTTCATTGTATCAGTTCTGTTTCTTCAATGAACTCTGACTAATGTAGATGTGCATTATTTTTCCTTTTAAAATACATTTGATTTTTATTCTTAAAATCTTGTCAAATACTATTTTTATGCCCATTCAGTGTTCAATAATGTCATTGTTTGTCTTCTTAACTCCTGGTTCTATTAGTTATGTTTTCTTTTCCCCACAAACTATTATATATAAGTGTTTGCCTCTGCACAATTTTGGTATTTTTATTTTTAATTATAATGAACTTCTCATTTTCCTTGAAATTACACGGCTTTTTGATGTTGTCTGTGGATATCTATTTATGGTGATTACGTAAGATAATTATAATCTTCAATATTCAAAAAAATCAAAAGAAAATAAAATTTCTCAGGCAAATATATCAATTCCCACTACATATTTGCCTGTCTACTTAATATGCTGTTCTTGACTACCAAGGTTGTCTGTTTCAGGTAATTACAACAAGGTAGATACCAGGAAGAGTCTTTGAGTAAAGTAAAAATTTCAAAGTACCCCATAATACATTTTTCTAGGCTTCAATTTTGAACAATATTCTGATTATTTTTAAGTTCCCTAACCATCCATGAGTTTTATGCTTTTTATGTCTTCCCCTTTTATTCCATTGGAACATGTTGATCACTTTCTGTAGTTACTCACTATGAATTATTTTAAGTACATGGAAATAGCTTATATGATCAAGTATATCAAATATATATAAACATATGTGTGTGTGTGTGTGTGTGTGTGTGTGTGTGTGTGTGTGTGTTGTGTTCCAATAGGAACATGATATTTGTCAAAATTTCCTTAAACTTTTAAGGTATATATCATTATATCTTATTTTATATGGTTTTGATATATATTATTACAAAGTGAAAAAACATATATTTCTGTTTACCTGTGAAGGAGTTCTTAATTGCCACTTCTAATTTATGTATAAAAAAAGTTTGAAAAAATGCTATTGTATTGGCTGAAATTAAACACTTTCATTATTTCTATAAGATTGATTTACTTCAATGCTTTTGAGTTTTTCTTCCATCGAATCTTCTTGTGTATTCATTTATTAATATATTCATTCCAGACAGCATTTCAAAGATGCTGACTAGATATACTGATTACAAATTAAAAAATATAGAACACATCTTCTCTGCAATAATGTAAGGTTATTTAAGGATACAAAATATATAAATACAACCACAAGGCAAAGATGTGAGAAGTTACATAGTGAGGGGTCTAGAAGTGGTTTAAGCCACATCCTAGGTAACTACAGGGCACAAAGAAGGAAAGACATCCGTCTCTCATCTTGATTTGCAGCGGAACCCGATGAGAGAAATCATAAAGAAAACAATCTTTGTTCCAGCCATTAATTGGTTTAGCTGGGATTTGGTCATAGAGCCTACCAACTGTGAGGCTCTGGATTCAATGTCCAGTACCACACAAAAGATGGGGGAAAGACAGCCATTAAATACATAGGAACAGAAGCACTACCAGTAGATTTCTACAGTTTAAGTAGGAGGTTGAATAAATATGTCACATTATTAAGTAGGAAGTATTCTTGAAATGCAAAGTCGTGTTGAGTGTTACCTCTGGAGCCAGAACACACATTGGATGCTCAGTTCAGGCATAAGCTCACTCTAGGAATTTAAGGCAAGAGTCTTTTGAATTCCCTGTGCTTCATTTTCACTCTAAAAATGTATCATAGACGTTTTTCTGTCTTTGCTTTTAGTTTTCTACTTAAACATAAACTGAAACAGAATTAATGACTTAATTCTTCATATTTTATTGATGTTATAACTACACTTGTTATTTATCTAATTCTGCCAAATTTATACATGTGATTTGAAAAACTGAGTTATTTTTCTCTATATTAACAATGATATGAACTCAACTCAGCATTTAATTAGAAGACATGTAAGACTCATAAATAAGAGCCAATTTAATTTAAATATTTAAATATTTTATTCTTAAAGTACCTAAATGGACACATATTGAAGTGTAGAGAAGGTAGGGCTGTTGGGGCTCAAAAAAATAGAAATAAAGAACTCAACTACTCTAAATAAATTTAAGCCTTTCTCAGAAGCCATAGCCAACAACCGAATGTTATTGGACATATTCACTTCATATTTCTAAGGTAAAATTTGACTTTACTTGAGGGTTAATGTCTATCTTTAACATAAGTTTTAGTCAGAGTTGATCAGGTTATATTGTAGTTAAAATAGTGCTCCCCCCCGCCAGGTCAATGACAACACACAGTTTTGTTCTGGTTTTCCTGTTCAGGAATTTGCATGTCAGGACTCTCTCACTCTTAGGTCAGCCTAAAGCAGGCACTGACTCAGCATTCCAGGATGTGTTAACTCAAGGGCATTTTTCTCATGAGTTGATGCTGTAATGACTGACAGTAGAAGATATTTCTGGAGATCTAAGGCTTGGTAATTAACTCCTTCTACCTGGGAAAGATATGGACTACATCTACTCTTGGTGCATTTCCTAAAGTAATTCCCTTGACAAGTTCTATTTCCAGAGGAGCAGGGAAGTTCAATCTTCTCATGAGCCCATAAATTATGAGCTGGCACTTGTATTAATATTTGACATTTAGCCAGTTTTCAAAAGAATCTTCGAGAAGTGCCAAAGCCTCCTAGTATACTGTTGAGATGTCTATTTGTCTCTGTGTATATCTCCCTTTAAATTATTGTGAGTTTCTTATAATGAGGGCTTCCTGTCTTTATTTCCTAAGTGCACACAAGGATACTGATGGTTCACTATTTGATTTCCAATAGTCATTAAGGTATGTCATGCTTACAACTTGCCATTAGTATTAAAGATAAACACCAGAAAACATTTCAAGAGCCAGGTTCATAGGATAAGATTCTACATTCTTTTGTGTTGTCTTTTGTAAGAAAAAAAATACATTCTAAAAATGCTACATCATTATATAGTGCTGTGGATATCACTCGATAAAAATAAAGCACTGATTGGCCAGTGACCAGGCAGGAAGTATAGGCGGGACAAGGAGAGAGGAGAATTGAGGAAGGAGGAAGGAAAGGGAGACCAGCTGGAGCCACCACCAAGACAAGGAAGATGTAAAGTACTGGTAAGCCACGAGCCACGTGGCAAAGTAAAGATTAATAAAAATGGGTTGAATATAAGAGTGAGAGCTAGACAATGATAGGCCTGAGCTATGGCCAAGCAGTTTAAATAATTTAAGAGTCTGTGTGTTTGTTTTATAAGTGGGCTCTGGGACTGGCGGGACTTGGTGGTGGGAGCTGGAGAAAAATTCTCCAGCTACAATATAGTTTCAATATAATTTACTTAGTACTTAAGCTAAGACTTACAGATTCCTAACATGGGCAATTTACCTACCTGGGTTTGCAGAGGAATGTCTTGTTCTAAGACACCTGACTTTTCAGTTCTAAAACAAAACCAACACAGAAATAAGTTTAAATGGGACTGCATATTTCTCAAAAACTTAAACATTTCTTAATGAAATAGTGTTGTTTTCTTTTTATTGCTTTACATTACATGTGTCCTAATGTAAAATTTTCAATGTCTATTTTCACCACAACAGTGCAAAGAAGCAAAATGATGTAAAGGGACGTTACATGTAATCACCATCCAATCCTGTCAGGCAGCACTAATGGTCCAATGTGTGAATGGCAAATCTGCTTGCCTGTTCTGTGTTACTCAACCATCAAAATATACATATAAGTTCCCTCCTGTGAGTCAAGCACAGTGCTACCTATGGGGCACACAGAGTAGAAAAATACCACCATGAAGGTGATAGCATCTGCCAAACACTCTAAATTTAGCTTCATGGAAGGGTGACTTTGTAACTCTGATTCTACACCTGAACTTCTATAATTAACTTGCAAAGGAAGGGAAATCCTGGGGTTGTCTAGTAATTACCAGCTTACTTGGTGGATCTGGATTACTTTAAAAAAATACCAAATCAATCTTCTATGTAGATGCCCATAAATCCTATTTGTTATTAAGAGTAACAGAAGTAAGATAGGTACTTCAAACTTTTCCATAGGAAGAACTTATTATTGTTAAAGACACACACACACACACACACCTTAAAGAATAAAGATTTACTAACTAATTCTGAATCTATGACGTGTTCAAATGTCTAAGGGTTTGTGTTTTACCATTTTATGAAAAGATACACAATAAGCTTATATTATATTTACCTGTATACAACAATGCAAGAGAAAACATACAGAATTGGATAAAAGAACATGCTTTTCCTCCCATTATCACTTAACTATTTTATTATGATAAAACAACAGTAATAAACTAACCCAGGGACGATTAACTTTCTAAAAACATCCCTTTTGTATGAAAGGCTCTGGCCTATATCTATTCTAAGTAATTGAAATAAGTATCCCTAGCTTAGCAAAGCAATAAAATATAAGGAAATGATCTCGTCTTTAATGCTCCTAAGCATGCCTCCAGGAGTTTGTAAAAAACTGAAAATTGCCAGATGTACCCCAGAGAGCCTTCCATGGGGCAGCTGTGAAATCCTTAAGTCAATTTTCTTATAAGAACTATAGGTCATTTGGAAGGACTGCTAGATCCTGAATGAGGAGAAGACTAATATCACAGATAGAACAGAAGTGGAAGGTAAGGCAGTTTGGGATTTGGGTTCTACCTCTACCCAAAATACTACAGTGTGTGTGAGATATACTGCTAGGCAATGAATAGCTGTGCAATATCAACTTAGAACTGAGCACCTATAGATGTAAAGATACTGTGGATGGGGAATTGCAGGGGAGTTTAATAGGATTCTCTACTCAGGTTTGTACAAGGCAGGTAGGATCAGGTTCACATCTAGAGCTTCAAACAAGAAACTGTCTTTTCAAGATTCCCAGATTAGCTAACAGAAGACACTTCCTTTAGGTGGTAGGTCTAAGCATTTCACTGACAGTTATTCAGAGGCTACTCTTGTCTGCCCAAAGTTCTTAGAGTCACTAACAATCCCTGATATCTAGGCTTCCCTAATGTGGGCACATAATTCACTTTTCCAGTGAGAAGACTCCATTGTAGAATCCCATTGTCAAGGCATCAATGAAAAGGGATATCTTACCACATGTGTCATACTCCATTAGTTAGAAGAATGTAACAGATTCCCTTTATTGCCAAAGTGAAGGAATGGACAGTGTGTGGACCCTCGACAGTGGTCAATGGAAGATACTATAGATCTTTCAGACACAATGGGGCCTTAGGTCAACTGTTTAGCAGCATTGGTTATCCATTTTCTTTTCTAATATCAAACTGAATTATATTCCTTGGATGGGGAAATATATAAGGATGTTGGTATGTCATAACTATTGTATAAATACCATATATACTAATAAAAGAAACTGCTTATCTGCAAAATCACTCCCAACTTGAGCCTTAATGTCTAAAACTTACATTCATGCATTTATTAACTACAATGTATCTCCACAACCAAACACGTTTTCATGACTGTCATACAATGTGTTTGTTGAATGAATAGTCATCTTAGTAAATGGCTATTTATTTATTTATAAATGGATTTTTAAAAATAAAAGGATGGCTTATCAGCCACCAACTCATTAAAAAATAATTTCAATTTAAAATGATGGCTGTGGATGGAGCCAGTAAAAGTAGAAATAAGGAATCCCAATGGGCCATACAGGAAGTATTTCAATGGGGAAGAGTATGCCAGCTATTCTGTGCTTAAGAACAGCAGTTCCTTTTCAGCTTCCAGCTCAGAGGCCTGTTTTGACAGCTGCTATGTAGGTTTCAGGGAGTTAACCAGCCATGAGCCCTGCCTGCCCCTCTCGCTAGTATTCAGATCCTCACATTGCTCCCAACTGCCTGCTTTCATCAGCACTCTCACTCCACTTTTACAACACATAACAAAAAAGTTAAGATCTGAAGATAATTGTTTGGAGACTTAGCTCAAAAATCTAATTAAGCAGGAGAAACTAAAGAAATATTATTCTAAATAATCCCCTTCTATGCTGTACGTATGTGTCACTTTTTTTTATTCTATCAGTTTCTTTTTCTGTTGCTGTTTATTCAGAGAAAACCTGGGTAGGTAGAGATATAAGAATTAGAATGTTAAATGTATAGTAAATACCACAGATAAAAATTCCTCCTATTCTTCTCCTATCAATACATACAAGACACAGGACAATAATTCAGCAGAAAAAAATCAGCAAGGGAAAGTACAATATGAGATTTACTTTTTAAGCAGATAAACCATAAGCTCTAAAAAAAATCATTTTTTCCTTAATGTGCCACTATTTCTTTAGCTAATCTCTTCTATTCCTGACCCTTCTGCATTTACTGTGTAAGCCCTTCTGCTCTGTTCCTTGATAAGCTCATTAAATTTATAACCTGTTGTTCTATGCAGTAATATCAAACTCATTATGTTTAATAACTATCTCAGTTTATCATATTTTCATTTATTTAGTATTGTTTAATTTTTTGAATATTTTTGTTTTCCAGCAGTCAATTTTTCCCCTTAAACACGTATTTCCAAATTATTCTGTACATCAGCAGATATTTGTAACTGTGCCATTATATAAATATGAAGTCTATTTAACAAGAATTTCTTGAAAAAATGGATGTGTGAGATTGACAGGTAGAAAGAGATGGTTACTCTGAAAAAAAAAAAAACCTGCAGAATTTAGTCATAAAATGTTGCTTCAAAAAGGAATGTGAAGGCTCATTAGCTGAAATGCTCAGGTGTCAAATGCTTTTGTGAGAGTTTTACAGAGAGTGGGCTTGTGTGGGAGCCGGCAGAAGAAGTGACCCTGGGGTCTCTTGCTCTTCTGATCCCTATAGTGAGCCGTGCTGACTCCATACTAGTTTGAAATTTTTGAGTTTAGAGAAAAGTGAGAATACAAATGTGGAACCTTTCCTCAAACCATGCAGATGCCTCTTGTCATACTTAGCCATTAGGATTTTCCTTGTATTTGTTACTGTTCTTACAAAGGCTTCTGGACCTTCCAAACACCTAACTAAGTGTGAGCAGGACAGATAGACACACCTATTACATGATCCTCCACAATAAGGGTAGTTATAAACAGGAATAAATTAAAATCAATATAAAGCTTTCAAAGATTAACCCATGGAGTTTATCTAAATATATGAAAGAATCAATAATTACATTATTACTACTGTCTTATTTCCCATTTCTCTTAGTTACACATGCAAATTTATGGTTTGTATGTGTAAAATGTGTAGGATTATATACTGTGTTATTTTCCATAGTTAACAATTGATGTAGCTTTTTGAAACTTCAAATTCACTTATTTATAGAAAAGTGTATTCTTTCTGGCTATCCTCTCACTAAATGTTCTAATGTGTGTGAGGCCGAATTTTCTGCAAAGTTCAGTCAGTTGTTCCACCCACATACAGTTCTTCCTTCTATTGAAAATGAACCATAGTATATTCAGCCTAGAACATAAGGGAGGATCTTTCAGAAAACAGGATGTATCATTTATCTGTTTCTCTCACAAATTAATTATGAAGACCTTTGTGACAGTGGAGGCCAACACTGGTACATCAGCACATTGATGTTAAAAGAGTTACTTTCCAACGAATATTGTAAGTTTTGAAGGTTTCTGGTCCTTAAACTCTCAATATTTTTAACTACAGGGGTGGATAAGATGGTAATAATTTCAGAAACAATTTCAAAGACTACTTATTTACATTGCTGGCCAACAGTAGTCATGTGTAGTCACATGCTTTGCTTATTCAGCTTCAGGATTAAAGAACATAGTTCGTTCTGCACCTGGTATATATATTCTAGGATAATGCATGATGGTTTGGGCTATATTGGTTCGTTACTAATCTAGTATGTCATATATTGAGGTGGATAAACAGTGGGACTGGCTTTTTCAGCTTAGTTTTTTAGGATATATTATCTATGAAAAGTCATTTGTACCTGTATCTGCGAATGGTGGTGCCTGTTGGCAGATGTTAAATGTTCTGCATCGTGTTGTACTCTACTCTACAGTCCTCTGGGTTCAGGTGCAATTGGTAGTAGAGTCCATCCCCTGTGGAGCCATGAAAAGCCACAGTCCACCTGCTGATGCTCCTCTAACATCTGTAAGTATAAAGACAATGTTCAACGTGACGGCTTTAAATGTAAAAATCTGTAGTACAGCAACCTGCAGGGGCAAGTTAAACTGGAACAAAATATCACAAATGAAAGACTTAATATTGTTATCTGATATCCTATACACTGATTAGAAATATTTCCTATACCCAGAAATCCTCCTAAAATGATACTGATCGTTTTTGCATTACCTTATGGGCATTTTTATCATTATTATTTTTTTTTTACAATACCATACGTGTGTACATGTGTATTGCAATCATACTCACTTCCCATCACTCTCTCATATCTTCTCTTACTCCTGCTGGCTCCTGACTTCTTCCCATCTAGTCCCTCTCCAGCTGCCATGTGCTTTTTTCTCAGGTCCTGTGCAGGTGGCCCCAGCTGCTGTGTGTTCATGATTGTAACAGCTGTGTCATAGCCAGATGACGTCATTTCAAAGCGTCCCTCTCCAGCTGCCATGTGCTTTTTTCTCAGGTCCTATGCAGGTGACTCCAGCTGCTGTGTGTTCATGATTGTAACAGTTGTGTCATAGCCAGATGACATCATTTCAAAGCGTCCCTCTTCATCTTCCAGTCTTACATTCTTTCTGATCCTCTTCTGGGATGCTCCCTGAGTGTTGGAGGAGGTGTTATCCATGTCATATTGATGGCTGAGCTCTCCATGTCCACTTAGTACTAGCACTTTCACCAGCTGTGAAACGTGTTTACATTTTCTAGTGAGCTTAAAAATAAAAGATGTGAAGAAGAAAGAAATATGACTAACTTTGAGTACTGCAGCTTTTCCCTGGATCATTTCCTCAGAAAGTACCCTGTCTTAGTAGCATTTCATTTTTCTGTGATAAAATACCCTCACCAAAGAAACAGGCAAGAAAGAGTTTGTTTAGCTCATAGCACATCAGTCATGGCAGTCACATGAGAGGTGACAGTGGCAGGAGCTTTAGAAAAGTCGTGGCCTTACAATCACAGTCAAGAGCAGGGAATAATGTATTAATCCATGCATGCTGCTGCTCACTTAGTTCTCTCCTTTTCATTCAGGCCATGGTCCAGCCTATGAAATGATGCCACCCACATTCATGGCAGGTCTTTCCAATCAGTTACCTCAACTAAGACAACCCCTCACAGGCATGCTCACAGATCAATCAAACCTAGACAATCCCTCATTTAAATTCATTTTCCAGGTATTTCTATACTGTGTTGAGTCTACAATCAAAACTAACCACCACATAGCCTATCAGATATTTCACATCTTAACTATTTCTAAACAAAAGTTTATAATTGACACAAAGAAATGTATTTTCTATTAAATCACAGAAGCATTTTCTTGCTCCAGGAATTTCAAAGAAACAAATAAGTTGAAGATTATTTTTATGAGGTTTTAAACACCCCAATTTATATAAGAAAGCTCTTTAAATAATTACTTTTCATAAATTAGTTACAAGTATAACACAATTTTAGTAGAGAAAGGCTAAAATAAAGGCATATGTTTTATAACTGTTATCTAACTTGTTCCTTCAGGAAAAAATTGGGGATGAGAAAATAAAGAAGACAGGAGTTGGGATCAGGTGATCTTGCATAAACTGATGGCTTATGCCAAGCAAATTTATTAAGAAGTAAGCAATGTGTATATATATATATCTCAGAGGAAAAATGGGACAGAATCAGCAGAAAGTTTTCATACAATGGGAAGAAGACAGCAGGAAAGAAATCAAACAGTATTGCATAAAAGGAGGATGCCTCAAGTGCATCTCATGGACTGAGTGCTTAGCTGCCTTGGAGCTAATAACTACTGCCCTCGAAGTGGGGAAAAGTTGAGTTCCCAGGACCCTATAGGATAGCTCACCCAAGGCCCTGACTCCAGGCTATTACTAGCCTAGCCAAGCATGTTCCTGGTTTTAGACAAGGATCTACCTTCCTTAACCATATTTTAGGGCCCCAGGACAAGTTTTGGAGTTAGGACTGTCTCTCAATAATGTACAGCAGATGTAGCAGTGGTAATAAGTAGTAACAAAATTAAGAGTTAAAATCATAAAGATTCTGCCAATCCTTTCTTGAAAAGCTGAGGTAGGCTTCTAGGAAGAGTAAGTCTTGAACTGCTCAAAAGCAGAATATTTCTGGGTTGGAACAGAGAGTGAGAATATTACATGAGACAGAAAAGTAAGTTTTGTTTTGAACATAGTTCTATCTCAGAAAACAGCCCTAAAAGTAAATTACTGTCAAATAAATAGCTATGCATTCCCTTACAAATTGTATCATTGGATATGTTTTAATAAAAATTCATTCAGAAAAGTATACCAGTGGTAAAGTTTCAAATGAATGAGACATGCAATATGGTAATATTACCATTCATGGAGACTATTGCAACTCTGTATTTCAGACCTTTATTAATAACATATTTAGGAAAAATGCAGTGATATAGAAAACTCTTAATGAGATGTATATAAATACTGATTGATTACAATATAAGTGCTACAATGAGTGAAATGTAGTATTATGAAGTTTTACCATGGGCTGTTTACTGACTCAGAGAGAACAGGATATATTTATTTAATATGTGAGTTGTTGTTGTTGTTGTTGTTTCTAAGATGCTGTTAAGCAGGGAAGGGAACCACTAAGTGAAGGCAAGAAGGAAGACTGCTTCCATGACTGGACATATGTGAAATGACCAAGATATAACATTCCTCAGGACTGAAAACTGAGAACAGTGGATAGAGGGAAGGCTGGGGCAAATGAGGGAAACAGGCTTGTGAGGGGCTTATACAGTATGATAAAGACTTTTGTCTCTAGCCCATGAACAATGGAAATCCAATTCCATGAAGAATAGAATTTGAGTTTTAAGTGAGAAGTTTATACATTGGATTAAACTTTCAAAGACACTATTGCACTTGGGCATTAAGATAAGATTAGAACTTACATGAAGGAAAGATCACATACCAATACAGAAAGAAGGCAGTTCTCCACAATGCAAGCAGTGAGGTCTAGGAGAAACCAAGTCTGCTGGCAGTTTGATCTTGGGCTCCTAACCAACAGAACCATGGGAGAATACATTTCCATAGTTGAAAAGACCAGAATGGACACAGGAGCGTGAGGCAACTGGTATCATTCAATGCCCATTCATGAAGCAAAGAGAAGAATCTCAGCATTTAGATCACATTATCCTTTTTATACAGCTCAGTGTGATGGGTCTTCCCACTTCAAGTAACCCAATCTAGAAACCCCCTCTGAGGAATAGCCATTGTTTTGGACTCCAAGGGGATTCCAGAAGTTGTCACCTTGACAGCAAATTTTAACCATGACACAAACATAAGATTTTCAAGATATTTCACACTGCCTTAGAAGATCTAAGGTAATATTAGTATCATATTTAAATTATATTTGTGTGGTTGCTTCTGAAGTCTCTTTAGAAATAGGGAAAGTAGATATTCAAGCTTGGTAGAAGGGCAGGGGATTGAGTAACAGGAGAGGAACAATTATGTCTCCATGTCAGGATAGAGCTTTCATCATAATTTCAAGTAGTTCTTAAACATTAAGTTTTGTTTTCAGTTGTTTAGCATAAACGTATTTCATATTTTTAATTTAAATTGATTTTGCTTCAAAAGAATTTTAAGAAAACCTTTGCTCTTGGAAAATGCACCAACTTTTACTAAGAATTCTTGGCCTCTGGAGGACTAATTTTCTCTTCTGGGATTGTTTGATCTCCATTTAAGAAACCAAGGCATACATTAACCTCAGGATAACCACCTAGCAAAGTCCACACCAGAGATAGAGACTAGCATTTTAGAGAAATAGCATCATAGAATGACCATGAAAACCTCGACTTTACATTGCTAAAGATGAGCACAGCTAGAATCAGGAAGCCATTGGCACAAAATAAAGATTTACTTGTCACCTCTTAGCATCAAGGCAGTACATACCAGTTTGGTTAATTTACACTATCACAGTATTGGGGAAATTAAAACACAATAAAACTCATTTGGTTCTCAAATATAAACAGGGATCACTGAATACATGCTATGATAGTCTATTTCAAAATGGAGTAATTGCAAAGAATCAACTACAATGTTAGTAGTAACAATACTTTATCATAGGCAGTATATGAACTACCTGCTGCTAAGTCAAGGCAAATGAAAGTAACTGCATCATTTCAAATAAGGACACATCTTTGGGATTATTGAGGATCTTGATAAGTCTTGACAGAGTATTTTGTATTTAAACCATTTCACAAAACTTCAATTAATATGAGTTGTGAGGAAGTATGAAAGCATTGTATATGAATTCAAAATAAATTAAATTCAACTTTGGAAACTATGTAGAAAGAAAGTAGCATTGGCAACAAGCTTTAAAACTCATATCTTAACTTCAAAGAACAATTAACGTTTGTGGTTGTTTGAGTCACAATTGTTTTATACACAATACTCACTTGCATAAAATAAGTGGCATTTTTGGGTCTGTGGATTCACTGGTTTTATAAAGCAAAGAAACTCATTCTGTGTAATTGCGAGTGCTACACAGACAGTTAGTAGTTGATGCTAGTCATGAAAAAGCCTGCCAAATTCTCTTTCTTTCCTTGCCAATATATTGTTCACATCCTATTTTTGCTCCTGACATCTTCACCGGCTCTTCTGCCAACTGGAACAAAGTAGAATAAAATTGAGGTTTACTAACTCTAAAATGTGTGTTTTTAAAAACTGAGGTAAAAGTCACATTACAGCTATGGAATACATTTCCTCAATTATATCCTATAACAAAGGACTAAATAGAAACCATGGCAACACTGTGTAAAAATAAATGCAAAACAATGACCACATATAAAAAGATAAAATAAGAAAATAAGAAATGAGATACTTTTTACATTAAAATGAAATCTGTGTATTTCATTTTCATGAAAGACCCAAACTATATATATATATATATATAAAATGGAATCTCCAAGTTATCTGAGAGTTAAGTTATGTATTCTATTATATATCCTAGAGCAAGAGAAGACATAAAGACTATCTTTTAGGAATCTCAGATACTGATTCTACTGACGGAATTGATGCAACTTATGCAATTTTCTGCATTTTGGTAGAAAATGGTTACCCTGTTTTGTAACTAGAAATTATGCATATTTTAAAGCATCATGATAGCAAATAGTCACTCGACATAGACCACAGGCATCAAGCATTTTAATCTTTTCTGAAGACACTCTTCACATTAGAGTATAATAAGTAGAGTCCTGATGGTAGAATGGGTAAGTGGTTGAGTCCTGGACCTGGGCTCTCTGCACTAAAACTTCTGCTTTGTCCTTCAATAACTGTCCAACCTTGGGAAAATCAACCTGGCCCTGTGAGCCAAATGAACTTTCCCTCTTGGGTTGTTCTTGTAAGGTATTTTTTCACAGCAATTAGTCAACTCATAAATGCACCAGCTCAGAATGACCAGGGGAGGAAGGAGAGCAGTTCAGCATCATGCTTAGACCAGTCTCATGTTTTGCTTCTGTCAAAGCCCATTTCACATGATAGTTCTACTTTTCTCCTTTAGGTAGCTTTTGGAGAACCCAGCACGTCTATAATCCAGGAGGCTCACATCAGTTCACAAGAAGCACTAGAACTGCTTCAACTCATGCATGAGGATGATAAAACATTAATGTCAGCACCTATCTCAGTCTGGGATGCTAAATCAATTGAAGGAGGAGACAAAAAAGACTTAAGACTGCTATAAGGCCCAGAGTAAGAGTGGAAGCTATCATTGGGGCTGCTCTGGGGTGAAGGCAAGATGAATGATTAAGGGGTTGGATAATTCTAAGATCTGGAAGCCTCATGAACATGGTCTAACACATTGTGATGTTGTTCAGTTATTCATAACATTACAATTTTTGGCTAATTGTACAGCTTCAGATTTGTATCAATGGATGCTCTTTTCTTTTCTTTTTTGTTAAAATGTAATCCTATCCTCTTTATATATAAACCACCATCTTACTCTTTACAGATATAAAGTTGACATGGCATATTTCCCTTAATTGAAATGTTTTACTCTAAAATCACATGTAAATTATTTATAAAGTCATTCTAAAATTTGTCTGGATGTACTTACTTTGGGTTGCTTGCTAGAATTTTTGTTATTGATGTTCCTTTGTGAGTATTTTAATACCACCAAAGAATCATGCTTATAACATCCAGGCAGAGAGACAGAGGACCACACATGAGTAACCTTAAAGACTTCCTACTGTTCAGCTCAAGGAAGCAGGGAGAAAGTAAAGGCTATGGTGCAGAATAATTACAGCAGACAAAACCTCCCCCACAACCATGATGGATTGTTGACCTAGGAAGGAATACATTTTTATTATGCTAAATTACAAAAATATAGAAATTGTACGGTCTTAGAATGCAACCCAGTCTGAAAGGAAACCCTCAAAATAGGTATTTGATGATACTTAAATGTAAGAAGAATTCACAAATTTGTAGACATCAGGAATTGGAGAAACTGACAAGAAAAGATGCTTGGGTTTTAACACTTCAGAGAAACTATTAACATCAGACCTAAAACAGCAAGAGGAGAGAGAGTTCATTCCCTGAATCCAGATTGTATAGCTATGTAGAGAAACTCTGATGAGAACTGTAGACTTCAATAGAAGATCTTTTATTGTCCAGTTTCTTTCTAGTAGCTTCTCAGCATGTGGGAGGAAAAATACAAAAGGCTCAGAATATAACAAAGTGAAGAGAAGTAGAATACATTGACCTAGAAGAAAAAGAGAGCAAATGGAGATAACCATCAACATAGACTTTTCCCAACGTCATCAAAATTGTTATGAGATGGCTGCTGAAACAACACAGCCGAGACATATGGTTGATGTAAAGATGAGGTAAACAGAGAAGCCTGAAAAGGTATCCATGGCATCTGGTATAAAACATTTGATATTTCAATTTTTACTCAGAAACCCACTAATGTAAACCCAGAAAGAAATGGAAAATAGAATGTTAAATAGCATGTGATTGTTATTGACAACATTTGGCAATTATCAGAGGAAAAGAAAGAGATCAAAAATCATTCTGAAAACAAATAGGAAGTCCCCAAATACAACGACTTGTTGGATTGGAAACATGACTACACCTCAGTTCCAAATGGTAGAACATAAAAAGGATAAACAGTTTGAATTTAAAAGCCCACTGAAAACCCAAGATCTTGGCAAGCAGTAAATAAAAGACATGGCTACTCAGCTCATTATTACGGGCTCTGAATGATATGTGGGATATGTGGCTGCATAGGCAAAGAAGTTTCTTTCAATTAGTCAAAATGTTTCCCAAAAAAATAGATTGAATGTTTGGATTTCCTACATGAAGCAGATAGGATTCTGGTACCTGCAACTAAGTCAAGAGAGTCACTGTGATTTAGTCAATGACATGTGAGCAGATGAAGCCTCTCAGAGCCAATGGAGAAGTTGCCAGCTTCTCTTCATTTTGTCACAGCAAGCAGAGACACAGGTGTCAGGATGACCTGCTGCAGACCTCCATTCAGTTGACTAGAGGGAGGTATTGCAGACATAAAGCAAAAGGCAAAGACAGGAATTAGTTCTCAGTAAGCCACCTTAGCTAGTTCTTGTTTATTATCAACTAACATCTTAAAGAGTTTAAGTCAGTTATCAACTTTTGAAATTGAAGATGCTGTGTGATATGTAACTATGGCAACACAAACTAAAACAATAATAGGCAACCAATATACAAAGAAGAGAGGCAGAAACAACAGCAGCCAAGTTATAGAAATTGGTGCAGTCAGACTTATTTTACCTTTTGTGAATGTAATGGTTAGTTAGAACTAAAGTTAAAGATTGCAATCCCAAAGAATTTTCCACTTTTATTCTTTTACATGCACAAAAATACATTTCTATCATTATCATCAGTCCATTCAGTCTTAAATAATTTTCAGAGATATTATTTTGGTATGTTGAGATTACACGGGTCCTAAGGAAGTTGTGGAAGTTATGATTGGTGTACATGTAATGCTTGGAGTTTAGGGAAGACTCTGTGGTAGAATAATAAGTGTGTGTTTCTGTTCCATGTTTCAACTACAGATACTGAAAACAACGTTACATCCTGAGTAGTGAGAGTGCCCTTTAACTCATATAAAACTTCTTTAGATTCTGCCTCAGTTTGTGATAACAAATTGATTTATGACTGAACCCTAGATAGTTTCAGAGCGGAAACCAGAAGAGTCATCCATCTGAATATAAAGTTAGAAATTTCAACCCATGATCTCAATCTCCAGGATTTGGAAGTGGACACTGAACTCATCCATTCACCAGTAGCTAGTGATTTATCCAATCGTATTTCTATAATAAAATCATTTACTATTTGGATGTTTTGGAGATTGTTGATGGGGTTGGCCCTAGGTTGGTGGGCTAAGAGGATGCCAACCCTAAAGAGGGCATAAAATGATACCTTTACACCAAATTGTGTCTTGTGTATCTCCCAGTTGGCTTTTCCTGAACTCCATGCTCCATAATAAAGCTATTTATAAGTACAGCACTTTCCTGAGTTCCATGGGTTATTCAAGTGATCACTGAATCTGAGCAAGATATTATAATAATATCTTATTTTAGTAAACCAAGAAGTGCTGGTAACATATATACCCTATTTTAGAGTGTAATGTAAATTGGGGATAGTTCTGGTGGACTAAGTCACATGACTTTTGTATCATCTGTACTCATGTCAAGTTATTAGTGTCGGAATTAAATTACTAAACACAATAGTTGACATTAGAAAGGTTGGGAAAATGCAGAGGTCTAAGTGTTCTCCTAAATAATGTACCCAGAGCAGGAATTCTGAAGGGAACCAAGTGCTCCTCAGAACATTTAACACAGGTAAATAATGAGAAAAAGGTAAACATCATATACAGATTGGAATGTAAAAATGCATCAGTTTTTAGAGACTAGGAAATCCTTCTAAAATATATAAAATTTCCAATCATGAAAGAAGCTGGAATAGAAGTATCAGAAATAGCAACCATAATTTCAGCAAGGTAGTGCTCACCTTCAATCTCAGCACTCAGAAGACAGAGACAGGCAGAGCGCTGTGAGTTTACAGGCCAGCAATACAGACATTAATTTGTTAGGGGGGTTGTATTTTGATATATCTTTAATAGTTTTTCTTCATTCAACATATTCCTTGGGAGTCTAATATTTTCACTAATGTATTTCATCAAAGTATGACATCCTTTAACTTGTCCTCATTGTTGGACACAGAATCTGGTCACTGTCTTTCTCTTGTGGGCTGCTGTGTTTAAGTTGTGTACCCAGACTACAGTGATGTCTCATTGTGGTGGTATTTTACTTGTACTGAAATGTGATTTTAATTGTATGTTAATAAATAAAGTTGCCTGGGGGTCAGAGCTATTAGAGCCATAGCAAGTGTGTGGCGGTGGTGGCGCACGCCTTTAAGGACCTGGAGGGCGGTACATACAGGCAGTGACAAGGCAGTCACGTGTTTGGGTTTACAACCAATGAGAAGGCAGAACAGCTAGACTATATAAAGACATACACACAGGAAGTAGGTCCCTTTCGGAGAGCTCTCTTGACTGAAGAGGATTGCTGAAGAAGGAAGGGTGAGGCTCTTAGCTCTGACCTCTTGGCTTTCTTCTCTGAAAAAAAAGGGGGGGGGGAAGTACTATGGGACGTTCTGTATGGCAAATGTGTTGCTGATTAGTCAATAAATAAAACACTGATTGGCCATTGGCTAGGCAGGAAGTGTAGGCGGGACAAGGAGGAGAATAAAGCTGGGAAGTGGAAGGCTGAGTCAGAGAGACACTGCCAGCCACCATGATGAGAAACAGCATGTGAAGATGCCCGTAAGCCACGAGCTATGTGGCAAGGTATAGATTAATGGAAATGGATTAATTTAAGCTGTAAGAACAGTTAGCAAGAAGCCTGCCACAGCCATACAGTTTGTAACCAATATAAGTCTCTGTGTTTACTTGGTCGGGTCTGAGCGGCTGTGGGACTGGCAGGTGAGAGAGATTTGTCCTGACTGTGGGCCAGGGAGGAAAACTCAAGCTACATCTCATACCTGGAGATACGCCTCCCTCACTTCAAACAGCTTATTCTTTTCTTTCTGATGTGCTGTGTTGCTACTGTCAAACAGCATATGTTCAGTAGTTTTGAATTTCCTCTTAGAAAGTTTAGCACATATGATTTCATGGCCATAACTTAATGGACCAAGGATGAGCAGATAGCATAACCTGGACCAATGCAATTCCTTCTCCTAAAAAAACGAGAATCTAAGCCAAGTGAACACATTATCAGATTTGGCTTTTCTTCCTTGAACAAAGATATATAGATATGTGATGTTCCATCTGCCACCTGGTATGCTGCACGTAAGAAAACAGAGCCAGTATACTGAGAAACATAAAGTAGATATGATGGACTAAGAAGTAAGTAGACATGAACAAAATCCAGGGGATGAGTTCTCTGTATTTTTTTCAATTTAAATGATTTTTAAATGCAAACATGAGAAATACTGTCTGGCCTATTCATTTCTTATCCATGAGAACTTTTCTGTTGCAGAAGCATTCATCAAGAAACTACGCAAGCTGAAAATGTGATGTGGATAACGTACTTGCAATTTAAAGGTCACAGATATTTTGTAATCTGATTGAAGCGATGTACTATCATTGGTGTTTTATTATATCAGTAAGAATCAAGTTACTCAACAGAGACAGTCACCTAATGCAAAAAATAGTATAAGATGGGGTATTTTGGGGGTGATTTTGGACTCTTATACCATAGCAAACTTGTTGGTAAAACTTACAGCTCACTAGCTAAGTCAGTATCATGAAGTCTTCTGCTTTGTTATCTGTCAGTATCAATTATTAATGTAACTTCAAATCATTAAGCCTTTCTATTAGATATTCAGACACTGTTCATTATTGGAAGAAGATCTCAGAGGTTTGAGACATGTCCTGGGACCATTCAGATACAGGACAAGTCTCAATCCTCTGAGATCACTATAGGACAGGTAGTAAAAGAACTACTTAAAATGTGTTAGATACATCATGTTCTGCCCACCATACTTTCCCTGGCTCCATTCTTCCCAATCCATCGCTGCACTTGAACCCTTCACACAAATGGAATCTTCTTTACATCCACTACATTCTTTACATACCACATTGTGTGAAACAAACACAAAATCCTTCTGATGCTGTTTGCTGTTTCTCTACTTATAAAATTAATACAAACTAACTATCCAAATATAAAATAGAGAACATATGACTGCAACAGATGGTCTTTAAATTAAAGCTACTCATTTATGTGAGGAACCATATATTCCCAAACCTATTGTCTTCTAAACATAAAAATAAAATAAATTTTCCATTGTTTATCCTATTCCTTTGAAGTCAAAAGAAAAGTTACTGTGGAATTGTCTTTACAGAGTAACACTTTAAAATTCCTCTTTGTAAGAAACAAAAGCACTAGATAAGTACACATAAAAAAAGTCTCTGGGAATGCAATTTAAAAAGCTTTCATGATTTTGTACTTATCTTCAGGAAATAGTTTTTGTGCCATTAGCAGGTACTAATTGCCTGGTATCATTAAGATACAATGGTAACACAAAAGGAATTAACCCTGGATTTCTATCTATAAAACAGAATATTTTTATTGCCAGGTACATCCTGGTAATAGAGTTCATTCAGTTCTCTAAACATGCCAGGATATTTAGTTGCATTTGCAAGATTGCAATACGAGTTAATGAGGATGCAATCATCAGACTCATGTTTACATGCTCTTCCTCTTGTTTTTATTTTCAGTTTCTTTGTGTCTTATTTTCTATGATAGATGCTACTCTGCCTAACTCTTCTGTTTCATCAAAAACAAACTATGTCATAAATAAAATTGTTATACAAGAATGAAAATTGTTTATTCTTCCCTTTGAACCATTCAACTCACCTCTGTGACAGACAGCAGAGTGGAGTCAAATGAAGGTTGAAAGACATCATGAATTCATCAGAAAAATCACACATTAAGGTTGGATATTATAAACTAGAATTATATTAGCATTCTGGTCACTAAATCTTCTTAATTAAATTTTATTTTATTTCACCCTTACATTATAGTAATTGTACAGTAAACACATTCACTGCCTTTCTGTTCTAGGGAAAATAAACCCTTATTCTAAAAGCAAGTCAACACTTTAAACTTTCAAAGTCAAATGTATCACTCATATTAAACATATCATTTTTCTTCCAATTTTTTATTTGTCTTTTCTTTGAATTCATTAAGGGTAGTTTTCATTTCCTCTTTAAAAACTTCTATCATCTTCTTAAAGTCATTTTTAAGGTCTGTTCCTTCTGTTTCTTCTGCTTTGGGATGTTCAGGTCTTGCTGATATAGCACCACTAGGTTCTGATGGTGCCATATTAGTCTTTATGCTGTTGACTGTATTTTTGCACTGGTGTTTACCCATCTCTTCCTCCACTCTGTGCAAGTGCTGTCTGTGTCTGAGGGAGCCTCTTTTGGTCTAATGGGAGCTCTTAGTCCAATCTGTACCCAATTGGAGCAGGGTGTGCTTATGTCTCCAGTTCACGGGTGTCACAGTGGGCTGTTTTCTTGGAAAGGGGGCCTGGGAAGTGGCAGCTGGCTGGTCCCTGGGTCTCCAATGGCTTGGAGGAGGGGCCTAGGGGATAGAGACCTGGTCTTCCCAGTGTGGAGATGGGGTCGGTGCAGGGTGGGGCTTCTGTTTCTGGTTTTCACTGGTGTCACAGGGGGCTGTTTTCTTGGCCAGGAGGTGGGGGAAGGGGCAGCTAGCCAGTCCCTGGGGCTCCAATGGCTTGGAGGATGGGCACAGGATCTAAACATGTCATTTTTATACCCAAGAAAAGAAATAAAAATGGTCAGTATCTTATTTCCACAGTTCCATGCAACTGTAGACCACTATAAAATAGTGAATTATGTAAGATCTGCTATATGTTAGTCTCAGCTTTTCATTCTGTTTTCCTTTTATAAAAATGTATTCAATGTACAGTCAAATAAAACCACTTAGACTGACAACACAAATTTGAAGACTGGGAAACAGAAATCCACATTTTAAAAATTTAGCTAAGTGCTTTGTATTTTGTTAGGGTCTAGTGGTCATGATATACTGAAGAAATGTAAAGACAATGCCTATATGTAATCCACTACAAAATACAGACTAGAGGAATTGGGATCTTGCAAGGAAGGTCTTCCTATTGGAAATATATAATGCATCACTAAAACTAAGAAATTGTAACTAGATCCTTGGATATGGTTAAGATTGTGTGAGAAGAAATAATTCAAGTATGGGAATTTCATGAGCTTTGACACAGGCAAATTATTAAATTTGACTGAAGATATCATGAAAGGAATTGCTAAAACATATATTTAAAACTGGGTAATTTGAGTGAACTCAAAAAGTGACAAAACTGTATTAACATTTTAGTTGTAAGAAGTCATTCAGCTTTTTGAATAGTACATAATATATCTAGAGTTTTCCTGACTGGCCCACAGTCTGGACAAATCTCTGATACCCGCCAGTCCCACAGTCACTCAGACCCAACCAAATAAACACAGAGACCTATATTGGTTACAAACTGTATGGCCGTGGCAGGCTTCTTGCTAACTGTTCTTACAGCTTAAATTAATCCATTTCTATAAATCTATACCTTGTCACGTGGCTTGTGGCTTACCAGTACTTTACATCTTCCTTGTCCGGCTGGCAGTGTCTCCCTCACCCAGCTTCCTGTTCTCTCAATTCTCCTCTCTGTTAGTCCCGCCTATACTTCCTGCCTGGCCACTGGCCAATCAGTGATTTATTTATTGACCAATCAGCAACACATTTGACATACAGACCATCCCACAGCAACATAAAATGGAGGAGATTAAACTAATATTTACACTTTGACCTCTTTTCAATGCTATTCTGATCATTCACAATTACTCACTATCATAATCAAAGGGGAGTCATGATATTGACTTTCAATTATCTCTGATTTAAATAATAAATTTAAAACAGAAATACACATGAAATATAACATACCTTGAAAATCACATTTTAACTGCATTTTCTGGTCCATTTTGGGCAAAAGTGAAATAACACATGTGCAGTAAACACCTGGGGCTATCTACTTTAGTTGACAATGATGATGGTGGTATGACAATGCAGGATCTACATCCTTAGGGTAACGAGAGGATGATAATTCTTGCCTTTAGCTTGAGGCACTGTTTCTTCCCCATGGATAACTGTTGTTACTCTTATTTTCTTAAGAAAAAAACATAACTGGAAATTATATTATTACTTTGAAGTATACTGAACAAATTCATCAGTATTTATTTCACTGCATTCAGGTTGTTTGTGGAAACTGGGAACGTGAATTTTGAGTGATACAAATTATATCCTTTCTCTGATAGGCCAGGCCATAAACAAAACATAGAGACTGTTCACCGTGTGCCAGGACTTTTTATAGTTTCATATGTGAAATCTGCATGATTTCTCCTTGTGACCACTTCATTGGTTAATTCATGAAGTACTTTAGTTTGAGTATGAAAAGTACAAACACACCCACCAAGGTTTTAGGTGTTCCTTCCTTTGTATGACACCAATTCAGTCTAAGACATAACTTGACATAATGAGACTGATGCTGAGGAATAAAACAAAAGACTGGCAAATATAAAGAATGGGAAATTTGCCTGCTTAGGGGTTACTGTTGATAGATATAATATGTAAATATATATGTAGATATAATATATGAAATTTCTCCAGCTCACTTAGGTAGTGACAGATTATCAGCCTTTATTTTAACATACATTTTGACTGGACATATCTTTGGAATTAATAAACTCAGTGCTTGAAGATTTATTTCATTCTTTCCTTTCAGGTACACTTCTAAAGAAAGTCTTGTGAGTCCTTTAGAATTGAATTAAATATTATTAATTCTACCATAGAATTCTTAGATATGTGTTTACAAGGAAATTTTTTTCATTATTCTATATTAGAAATAGAATGTAAAATATACCATGCAAGTTTTGTTGTCTAATGTATAATTTCCACTATAGAATATAGACACAGTTTCCAAATCATGGTTCTTCTAACATTTTGAATAATACATAATTTTGCTGTCCTGAAAATTATGGAATGCCTAGCAGCATCCCTGATCCTTGCTAAAATAAAGAGTATAAATAATTTACAAACATTTCCAAATTGTCAAATATCATATGTTTGAGAATATCTAATTGTCAACAATTATGTGATAAATCATCAGTAAACTTTGCTCCTTAAAGAGAGGCATTTGTGCCACAGTATCGATGAGTCAAAGATTTGACAACAACATAGAACATGTTCTGCATAAGAACCTATTTACCCAGTCAAGTTTTGGGGAAGATATGGGGTCTCATTTAAAGGTTCATCTGGAGAAAGATCCTCCTCTGGGCTCATGTAGCAATCGGAAGCATTCCATTCTGTAGAACCGCTCCTGTGGACACTGGAATGTAACGTAAATATTCTTGCTGGCTATTGGCTGAAGGTCAAATATTATTTTTGATCCATATTGACCTCTCTAACATGCAAGCATTCTTCATGAAATTCTGGAAGTTGAGAATGTAATACTGAGAATATACAAGTCTGACAGGAATCACAATCTTTTGTGATCTTATAGGAGAGATACCCCTTTGTTAATGTTAGGTTCTATCAATATGAATAAAGTTATTCAATAGAGGTGAACACCTTATGCCATGAATAGCAGATTAGGGGTGGTCATATAAGCTCCTTCCATAACAAATACTTTAGTAAAACATTATAGCTATCTGACTATGTCAATATTACTTGGTTCTTTTTGAAGCAATTACAACTACCTTGCACAGCTGCCCAACACTGAGAAGAATAATGCATATTCTATATGATTAGGATGTATTTATGAAGAACTAACTACCAAGTAAAAGAAATATGGGGGTGACAAGTCAAATCTAAATTGTTAGAGTAGAGGTAGTCCTACAAGGTGATGGCAAATGCTCGTGTTGGAACGGGCTCATACATGTAAATAATATGAGGAAGGAGAATAAAGTGAAGCAAAAGAAAAATAAAACAAAACAAACAAACAAATAGCCAGTTTGTGCTTTCAAGTTAACTACTCCAGTCCCTTCAGCTAACAGGAAAAAAATAGCTGAGTGGGGCAGCTTGGCTAGATATTGAGTTCAAACTTATTTCAGAGAAGTCTCTTCTATCACATTTCCCAAGGTCAAGCCTCTTTTAGCATCACACAGCTCATAGTGAGCAGTACATTGTATTTCATGGCACAGCACAGACATGAACATACACACACCACTTTGGTAATCATTTCATGACCTCCCAATCTATTCGGAGTCCATCCTAGTATAATCTAATCTTCTTCCTGATTACACTATTATATGCCATTTCATTTCAAAAGGGATGGCCAAGATCTATTGAATCATTAAATTGATTTCATGTCCTACTAATTAGTATTGATTGTCTGTTTGGAAAGCACTCACCCACTCCAAGATGCTCATGTTCTCCTCATAAGTAATTATATCCATGGGATCTAGTCAGCATTTGGAGGCCTCATTAGAAACCCTTCCATGCTGCTTTCCTGGGTGTCTAAGCATTACAGCCTCTGCTATACCCTTACTTATTTTCCACAAAATCCGTAGTTGAAGCTATCAGGGATGACTTTTTTATACCAGAAGTTCAGCAAATAAAAATAATTTATGTCATTTAACTTAGTCCAAAAGTTAATAAAACAGAGAAAGAAAACATAAGACTCCATTGGGTCAAACATGTTGACATTATTGTGTTATAACCTTAAGTGTTGTTTTGCTCAAGACATGGCTGGGATAATTTCTTTCCTATTAAAATGTAATATGCTAGAAGTATACCTCAATATATAGAAGATTGCTTGTCAGCAAACCCAAGTATCTCCATCAGTTCTGTCAGTGGGTTTTGCACTAATCCATGAACCATGCAGGTATTTTGGGTGAGCCCAGCATCTCTGAACAAGTCTAAATTCAGGAAAGTGAGCTGTGGTCTTGGAGGTCAGTTGGGGCTAACTGGCCCATTACATTATGTCCTGGAGAACTTGGCCTCATTAGCACTTTGAATGCTGACCCAATGATCTATGCAAAGAAAGTGAAACAGTTCAGGATTATTAGGACCTTTGGATCAAGTACAAGGTTAGAACTATTTCTTAATGTTAAAGAGTTTTATACAATTGCTTAAATATTACAGCAAAAGTACATACCTCTGCATTTCTGGAAAGCTGATGGGGAAGATAAAAATGGCTGGAGCATGTATTACATAGATTAATATCCTTGGAAGTACTGTTCAAGTTTTAAATCTATGGCTTAGAAATTCAATCCACACACAGTTTTAAAATACTTTGTTTTCAATACAAATCATGTCTATACGGTGTATAAAAAGGATACAATCTCAGTTTCCCAGGGTATTTTCCAGCTGCTATACTCTTTGCATGTTGTAAATAAAGACTGTTATGGAAGATGAGAAACAACCTAAGAAGAGGCAGAGGCACAATCATCATTCCCATCTTTTTCTAGCTTTGACTCTCATTCACTTTGATTTTTGTTTTCATTTGATATAATTAGTATACATGGCGCATAATGCCATTAAAATTACTAGTTAGTATGCTGATAGTAGCAATTATCCTGCATTTTTTATTTCTAATGTATATATGAATGACAAAGTAATGTCTGGTGATGGGATGGCCAAACACCCTAATTGTCATGCTAGAAACCTCATCCAACTACTGAGGGATCTGGATGCAGAGATCCATGGCTAGGCCCCGGGTGGATCTCTGGGAGTCCAATTAGAGAGAATGAGGAGGGTTTATATGAGCGAGAATTGTTGAGACCAAGGTTAGATAAAGCACAGGGACAAATAGCCAAACGAATGGAAACACATGAACTATGAACCAATGGCTGAGGGGTCCCCAACTGGATCAGGCCCTCTGAATGGGTGAGACAGTTAATTGGCTTGATCTGTTTGGGAGGCATCCAGGCAGTGGGACCAGGTCCTGTGCTCATTGCATGAGTCTGCTGTTTGAAACCTGGGGCCTATGCAGGATCGCTTGGCTCGGCCTGGGAGGAGAGGACTGGACCTACCTGGACTGAGTCTACCAGGTTGATCTCAGTCCACGGGGAAGGCTTTGCCCTGGAGGAGATGGGAATGGGAAGCGGGCTGGGGGGGAGGTGAGGGGGGGGGAGGGGGGAGAACAAGGGAATCCGTGGCTGATATGTAGAACTGAATTGTATTGCAAAAAAAAAAAAAAAAAAAAAAAAAAAAAAGTAGTCCAGTGGATTTACTAGTGCCTTGCAAATTATCACTCTCATTTTTAAAATGATACTTGGTAGCTGTATTTCATCTTGCTATCCCTTGTTTGTGAAAATAATGTTGAATAGATGCTAAAGAGACCTTGTAACAGGTCAGGCTGTGAGTTCCAAAGATGAGTGATAACTCAGAAGCAAATCTGGACACAAGTTGGTGATAGTATCTGGAGCAGAATTTATATATAACGTATAGGATATATTTATTTTAAATAATACAAAAATCAATAATAAACAATATAAAATATATCTTGCAAAAGTTATTTCAATAGCTAGAAGCTTAGAAGAATTTAAGAAAACAGTGTAAAAAGATCAGGTACACCCTCATGCAATTTTCTACAATGTTTATATTTTATATGTATGTTCCACAAACTCAAAGCCAGGAAATTTAACATTAGCAAAATGAAGGAATGTAATTTTATGCTATTACTACATTTCAGTATCTACACCAAAATCAACTCCTTTACAGCCACAAAAACTTTCCTTTCCTTTAACCTCTCATTATGTTTTAGTTTACAATAAAATAATCATGAGTACTTCTTGAATATGGAAGTACATAAATACATGCTGTAATTTTCAACCAAAAAACAACATTTGGAAACTTCTAAGATGGAATTTTATTGTATTTGTCCATATTTTTACTGTCTTTAGATTTTTCTTCACATTTTGTTTCTAAACTATCTCACATGTTTTCCTTTATGTGACAGTTTTGTGACCATTTTTCCCAAAGGATTTCTCCCAGAGGTAGAAGTCTGAGTGACTTGATTCTTTTTCTCCTACAGAAAGGAATCTCCTTTTTTCTTTTCATAACAAGATCCCTGAATCTAATATCCTTTGTTTAGTTCCCTGCCTGATCATGACTAATAACAACTTGCAATCAACCCCCCTAAATATTGATAAATAAACATAATACACCAAACAACCAAAAACCACCCACCTCACCTCTTGGGAATGTGGATGTAGTATTTTCTTGACTGTGTCCTGTGGTCTGGGGGTAACAACATCTTTAGGGGACCCTGAGAAAATTGAGATAATGGTCAAGTCCTGGGAGAGCTAGTTGTTGCCCAGCTTTTGTGGGATGGGAAAGTGCAGGACTTATCTAAAGACTTGACTGGACTAGTCTATGGGGCTAGACCATCTCAGATAGCTGCCTTGAAGTTGTCCTGAGCAGTTTGTAGTTCAAAGCTTATCTTTGGATGGTGTTTGTCAGAATAATGGTGTTGCCATAATCTAGGTGGAGTCATCATAGGGCCCTACCATCCTTTTGGAGACTTCAAAGATCACTGTTAGGAATGGTGATGGTTCACTGCAGAAAACTTAAACATTTTAAATGTCATATGCATCAGATCTTAACGAGGTTAAAGGACCACAGTCTATTAAATACATTTGGGTATACAAGCTTAATTCCTAGTTACCTTATTCAGACTCAAGTTTGAAATCATGTACAGGAAGCTAGATGAAACCTATTTCTAGAACTAGTTAGTACTCTATATGACCATTAATATCAACAGAGAGTTTAATCTTATAAATTAATTCTATATTAATCTTATAAATTTTGATATAATATGTATACCTTAAGAAAAGTTTTAAACAGTCAAAATAAAATAAAATCAAAGGATTATGAGATTAAAAGGAATAGAATAGCCCCTGGATTTTGGGCTTTCTTCTGTGCCATACCAGGTGGCTTTTCTGACATGAGAAGGAGATTTGGATTTTCCTTTAACAAGCATGCTTGGGTTTAGAGAAGGAGAGAGGCATGCTCCAACTCCAAAGACAGCTTTAACTTTTAATTGAACTGGAACTACAAAAAGACCATTTGCCTTATATATCTGTAGAGAACAGCAGAATCTAACATTTGGGAATATTTATGAAATTTTGTCCTGTTGGAAATATGCAATATAATTAGGCCAATTTACTCTTTTTCTTGGGACATTTTTCAAGATGATTCATCCTTTTCCTTCAGATGTCTCATTTGCCTGGTGGTCTTCAGATTCCTTAGTTGGAAGCCTTTATTCTCTGGAAAAGACAAAAAAAGAAGAAAAAAACCTGTCCCAACCCTAACTTTGGGGAGTTTTGCTTTGCTTTATGGTAGCTTACACATGATTAAATGAAAGTCATTTGTTGGTCTTATAAGTTAGTTTAGATTGAATGGCCACACTATTCGAACTATCACCTCTTCTAATCAACAGACCGCTCCTGTTTGATCTAATCTTTACCAATTTTGATGATATCCAAGCTTTTCTTCCCCAATGGAAACAAAAGCAAAACGTCTTCCCCAACATAAAATATATCCTGGTTTCCATTCTGAGGTCAATACATCTTTAAAATACACCGGTTGACCTAATTCACAGTTTTTTTTTTCTACTATCCAATGTCTCTCTTCAGGTGTTGTTCCTTTATCATTAGCATTTTAAAAAAATAAAGGTAATAGAGCCTTGTGTAATCTATACCTAGGGGTTTGTATTACTCCTTTCTGTTTATTAAGCTTATCTTTTAAAGTTTGATTAGATCTTTCTATAACTGCTTGTTCTGTAGGATTCTGTAGGATACCTATAATATGTTTTATGTTGTAATATGCACAAAAAAACCTGTTTCATTTTACTAGAAACATACATTGGAGCATTGTCAGTTTTAATTTATATAATATTCCCATGATGGCCATAACTTCTAATAAATGGGGGATTACAGAATCAATCTTTTCAAAACTCAAAGCAGTAGCCCATTAAAATCCTGAATATGTACCTATGGTACAGTGCACATATATTAATTTTCTAAACTCTGTAAAGGGAAACACATCCCCATTTACCAAATTTCATTTCTTTGAGTACCTTTTGGGTTGCTACTTGAAGATAGCAGAGTTTAGTTATACAAAGAACAAGTAGAACATTTTCTTATAATTTTGCTGGCTTATTACCAAGTTTTATATATATATATATATATATAACCAAGTTTTATTTTATGTATATATATTTTTTTAATCTTTGCTACTAATATTGTGTTTATTATGAAATTCTGAGGTTTCTAGCACATTTCCTAAGCTCAAGGAAAATTATGTAAAACATCTCATCATTAAATTTCTGAAAAATGAAGAAAACATTGTGCTTTGTTTGGTATAATGATAGCACAATAAGTAAAAATTTAAAGCAATTTTTATTTTTTATTTTTTTCTTTGGAAGAAAATTATATTTGTTTTATTTATGTATTGTTTTTTATTAAGATTTTTTTTATTTATTTTATACACCAACCACAGATCCCTTCTCTTCCCTCCTCCTGGCCCCCTTCAGCCTCCCCCTCCAACCCACCCTCCATTCTCTCCTCTGACAAGGTAAGGTCTCCCATAGGGAGTCAGCAAAGCCTGGTACATTCAGTTGAGGCAGGTCCAAGCCCCTCCCCCTGCATCAAGGCTGTGTAAGGTGTCCCACCATAGGTAGTGGGTTCCAAAAAGCCTGCTCATGCACCAGGAATGGATCCTACCAGGGGGCTCCTTAAGCAGATCAAGCTACACAACTGTGTTACTTACGCAGAGGCCCTAGTCCACTCCCATGGAGGCTCCATAGCTGTTGGTCAAAGTTCATGAGTTCCTACTAGTTTGGTTGTCTCTGTAGGTTTCCCCATCAAGATCTTGATGTCCCTTACTCATAGAATCTCTCTTATCTCTCCTTAATACACAACAAAATTTACCTCTGTAATTCTATTTATTTGTATTGTTCTTCAGTATTTTATTTACATTGTCTAGGCAACAATAACACAATTGATAACCATATTATTCTAAATTTACAAAACCAAGACTCTCTCTACCCAGTGAACACTAGATTTTTATCTTCCTTGCCTGGTGACCATGACCACACTGAAGGGTTCTCCATGGAAAATCTTTTTTGAACAAATGCATACTGATATCACATCAGCCACTGAAATTAACATTGAACACTTAAACTGGGTTTTGTATATTTACTGAGTAGAGGTAGTTTACTTGTTAAGATGACAAGCATGGCCCCTTGGCCTTGCCCAATGGTTCTCAACATCATATGCATCAAAAATGCACAGAAAGTGGCTTAAAATCCATATTTCTGGGACTCTTCTCCAAAGTATCTGTCTTAGTTAGTTTAAGACAGGACTCAGAACACAGTATTTCTCAGTAACTCTATAAATGCTGCTAATGCTAGTGAGCTTAGTGGCACACTCTGGAGGACTCACAAATGGTACAGGAGGCTATATCTTTTTTGTCCAATTGTTCTGCTATTTGTTTATTTCTCACACACTCCCATTCCCTCCCATTCATTTCCTCTCCTATCTCCAAACATCTATTTCCTCTGGAATTCACATGATCTTTCTTTACAAAATCCACTAGCTCCATTTAGTGCTACCTGTCTGTGCCTGTGTGTAGAGCCATCTGCAGGAGGATGGACAGCCTCTCAGGGGCTGCATCCTGAATTAAAGCTGATTCTCCTCCCCCCTCAGTAGTCATTTTGATAATTTTTCCTCAACTAGGAGGAGAGACTTCAAAAACTCTTCCCTGTACAAACTGGGATTCTGGTTGGCTTCATCTAGTGCAAGTCACATGCAAGCATTTACGGCTGATGTCAATTCATGTGTACAATGATGTTTTCTTATTTAGCAAATACTGTTTTGTTTCACTGCAGATCCCAATTACCACTGGCTCTTAAACACTTTCTACCCTTCTTCTGTGATGAACTGCAAACTTTGGAGGCAGGGAAATGATATAGGTAACCTATTTAGGACTGAGTACTCAAGAGCCTTATTCTTTGTGGGTTGACCAGTTGTTGGACTCTATTAATGCTATTGCTGCAGAAAAAAGCCTCTCTGATGAGGGCTGAAATATGCACCAATCTGGTGGTGTGAGGAAGGGACACAAGATAGGAATCTTAAAAAAACTGAAGGAGTAAGGGATTCCTTAGGCCAAACAGTTTGTAATTAATTTAACCTCTGTGTTTATTTGGGACCAAGTGGCTTCGAGTCACATGAAAACTTCCAGCTATACCTATCAGAGCAGCATTATAAGCATGAGATCCAATCTCAGCTGTATTTTGGATCCATTCATCTATGGGTGTTGATTTGCCTTTAAAGGCCTAATCGCCCTTTTGCTTCTGAATTAGTATTTTCAAAAGCCAAAGATTCAATTAATATTTGTCTGACTTCTGGATCTGATATTCTATTTACAGCTGAAGTAAATCTTTGTAAAAAATCAGTGAAGAATTCTTTTGGGCCTTGTGTAGTTTTAGTAAATGATTCAGTACTCTTTCCTGATTTTTTAACCCTGCCCCAAGCATTGAAAGCTGCTATATGAAATAAGAGCCAAGGTGTGATCATCAAACATAATCTGCTTTGCAGATCAGCATACTGGCCTTCTCTGAGAAGCTGTTCTTGGGAAATTTCAATACCTCTAGCCACACTTTGCTGTTCTATGACCCTAGCTTCCTCTCTCCACCATGTTTTCCATTTTAACTGAGGACCAGCTTCCAATACTGCTATAGGTAAATCTTTCCAGTCTTGAGGAATAATTCTGTTCCAAGTTGCCCATGAATTTAATATCTGCTTTATAAAAGTTGAATGTAGACCATATGAAAGAATTTCTTCCTTAAATATCTTCAAATCTAATATTTCTACAGGATCCAAATTAACTTCTGAATAGCCTTGGAGGTACATATCATCAGGTGGTCACTCTTAAATGGTAACTGGATAAACTAAGTTTGGTTTTCTAATAACCTTGGGATGCTCCTCTTCAGTTTCATAGTGTAATGGTGTGGTTCATTTCTAAATGTCACTGTCTGTCAATATTTTTCTTATTTTTGTTAGTAGGTCTTTCTAAGGATTGTATCTTATCAGTCTTTTTTTTTGTATTTGACACCAATATCAAACAACTTTTTAAGTATAAAACATGAATTACCAAACTGATGGTGATTATAATCAATATTATATCAATCCCAGATAAGTTGATTATCCTTTAATTTATTTTTCTCATTTTAAACCATCTATTGTGGAACTATACAGAGACCTAACTCCCTGTATTGTAATACTGTTCCCCATTCTTAATGTAGAGAACACTTTTTTAAAACTAGTTTCCCATCTTAAGAATTCCCAGGGGTCTCACCACATCTGCTGACAATGACAGTGAGGTGTGAGGCTGGCTGTCACTGTGCAGCGCAGCTGGCCAGAGAACATGGGTGGTGCATGATCTGGCTGAGGGCAGCTGTAGCTGCTTGCGTATAGCTGGGGGCTGAGAACGTGCGGCAGTGGCAGCGATAGTAAAAGACCAAGCAGAGGTCTAGATGGCTGACCTGATGTGGCAGTGCACTGAGGAGGGGCTCCAGGAGAAGCCTGCAACCCACAGGGAAAGGAAACCAGCTGCCTGAAAAGCAAACACATGGGGACATGTGGCAGAAGCCCATGTAGCAGGAAGTGAGGGCACAGAGATGCCTGACAGACAGAGCCACTACGGTGGCATTTGGGACCCAGCTGCCTGTGGAGTTTGGAGATGAGAAAGGGAAGCAGGTGGAGGTTGTTGTAGAAAGGATGCAATGGGAAAACCCCAGACTCATGCAGCGGCCAGAGGGGAGGGAGGAAGAGCCAGCTACAGCTGCAGTTCAGATGGCTAAAGAGCCAGTGGCAAGTGGCTACCTCATAATCTGTTGCCCTAAGTTGGATGCCAGATGAGGCATTTATCTAGTTATTCTTTATCAATAAAAACTTGGGAGTCAGATGTCAGGATAAGAACCTGAATGATCAGAGAAGTGGCAAAGAAGTCACCAGTGACCTCCTCTCTCTCATTCCTTGATCCAAAAGGGACCAAGACTCTCTCTAAGCCCAACCTTACTACTTCCCGTGTCTCTCTATCTGTCCTCGGTCCTCCAAAACCCCTATGGCTAATTTCAGTCAGCTAATAGCTAGCTCTGCCCTCTGATTCAAAGTAAACTTTATTGTCAGTCTTGGGAGCATCAGAATGTGAGCAATATATGCCACAACAGTTGGGAATTATATGATTGAATGCTGAATATGTGTGACAATGATGTATGTATGTCTCTGTCTATATGTGCATGTGTGCATGTGTCTACATGTGTGTCTTTGTGTGTGTCTGTGTATGTGCCTGTGTTTGTGTATGTGTGTGTGTTTCTTTGCCTGTGTTTGTGAGTGTGCCTATATGTGTATGTGTGTTTTTATATTTTTCTATGTGCTTGCATGTGTGTGTCTTTGTGTGCGTGTGTGTGTGTGTGTGTGTGTGTGTGTGTGTGTGTGTATGTGTGTGTGTGTGTGTGTATGCATGTGTGTCTGTGTGTCTGTGTTTGTGGCTCTATGTATGCTTTTGTGTATTTCTCTGTCTGTAACACAAATCTTAAATGGTCTTATTAATAAACAATCTGGGGCCAGATATTGGGATAAATTCTGAAAGATTAGAAAAACAGAACAAGCCACAACCAACCTCACTTTGCCAACTCCTCAGCTGATCTTGTTTCCTCAAACTGAAATCCTCTGAGTCCTCACCCGAATGAATCTCAGCTGAACTGCTCAAAAAGCCTCTAGTTCCTGGTCCTCATGCTTTATATACCTGTCTGCTTCCTGCCATCACTTCCTGGGATTAAAGGTGTGTGTCCTTCCCAAGCAAAGGCATGAGATCTCATGTGCTGGGATTAAAGGCATGTGCCACCATGCCTGGCTCTGTTCCCAGTGTGACCTTGAACTCACAGAGATCCAGATGGATCTCTGCCTCCTGAGTAATAGGATTAAAGGAGTGTGCCAACACTGTCTGGCCTCTATGTCTAATCTAGTGGCTGTTTTGTTCTCTGATCCCTAGATAAGTTTTGTTTGTTAGAATACAAATAAAATATCACCACATTTGTCTGTTTTTGTGTGAGTTTGACTGAGTGTATGTTATGTGCCCATATATTTGCAGGTGCATTTTCTCATGGAGGCCAGAAGACAGTGCTCTGCTTCCATCATTTTTTGCCTTATTTCTTTTGAGACAAGGTCTCTTAGTGAGCCTGGAGCTAGGGTGGCTGGCCAGCAAACCTGAACGATTATCAATTCTCCTTCCTTTGCTTCCACCCAAACCATCTTTTCAGGCATGAATATCTACACCTGGCTTTTAACCTAAATATAGATCCATACCCAGAACAGCACAGCAAACACTCTTAGGCACTAATTCTTCTGCAGTCCTTAAATTGAATCTCTTTTCATTATTTTAACTTTAAGTTGGCAAATGCTTTCATCTTGTTTAACACATTTATTGATGTTTTTCTTTGGTTTTAGTTATTGTAATTTTTAATCTACTATTGCAGTGTGTTTATACCTTATACTTTCTTGTTGCTTGGATGAAATCTTCTATGTTCAATGTGTTTAAATCATGCGAACATTCATAATTTCTTTTTGAAGCCTTTCTGTAATGGTTGCTTTAAAATCTTTGTCATTTTGGAGCTGGACTCATTTCTCATTCTTACTCATATCTTATTGTCTCTCACATAAGTACATCGCCACTGTATCCTGGATATTTGAAGTATTAAGTTGCTAAACTATAGACATTGTTTAGGTCTTTTTTAGAAGGCCTCCTTTGGCACTGTGCCAGCAGAGACAAGTAGCCCGCTGTCGGTTATTGAGAAAGGCCTCACTCCTTATGAGGTAGTACTGACACCTTGGGAACCTACACTACACTGCCACTAGGAAAGAGGAAGTACTCCAGCTTCCAGCAGTTTTCCCCAAGGGCATCTTGGGGTAGGGCAGGTCTGTTGGGGATGCACATTGTTGATAGTAGTGCTCTGATTCTATGTGTTCAGCATTTCTGAGCTTGGGGCACAGCCTTTCACTGTGCTGTTTGTCTTGAATACGACTGTTATTGTCCTGAAATTTCCATTATGAAAATACCATCTTTTTTTTTTTTGGTCCTGTCCCTTCAGTAAAGAGAATGTGTTTCTTAATAATTCGAGTTTGTTTGTCCACCTTGATGTTTCTGTGTTCTGGCTTCTTCAGTTCCCAGTCTTGGGCAAAGTAAACAAAAGGAAAACCCTTTGCCATTCCTTGGTTCTGAAGGTTCATAGTTGTTTTTATGTCTTCTCTATTTTGTAATGTTTTCTTTTGTCTGATTTAAACACGTTCATTAAGAGTTTTTAGCTGTGCTTAATGGTATTAATAAGGAGAGATGAGTTTATTGTGCACATATTCAGAGCAGAAATCTCTACCCTGGTCAGTTTTGAAAGAATAATGCACTTCCAATAAATGTTCTTTTAATATTGTTAAATTCTTCACTGTAAAAGAGTATTTCATGGATGTAATTTCATACATTTGTTTAGTGTTACACAGATGTAGGATGAAATTTAAGCATTTCTGAGCTAGTTCAGTATTTAGTACTTCAGCACCTATTCAAGACTAATGACCTCACTTGTTTCTGCTGCTGCAATATTAGTGCTCAGGGGCTTCTGATCCCTTTATGTCACCTTTATCACTGTTAGCCATCAGGATGATGAAATAGCATCCAGAAGCTTTCTTCTCAAGTCCCTGAGGTAAAATACTAGCTCTATATTATCCACAGCTTATAGTTGATAATAAATGCACAATGTGAATATTGTTCAATTAAATGACACAAAATGAACATTAGAAATCCCACTGTGTAGAAGATATGCTTATAAATACTAAACTTACACATTTGTGACAATACCTTTACACACAAATTCCCAATATTATAATACAAATTCTGAATAATATAACTGATATCCATAAGTTTTATGATTATCCTCTCTACTCGTGATTTTGGGGACAGTTCTTCATTAAGCAAAAGTATTGAACATACAATATGTAGGGGTTAGAGTTTATTCTTTCATTGATTTCAACTATTATCAAATATTAAATAATGATTATTTGAAAGTTCTTGGAGATACAATGTTAGTAAAACACTTTATAGGCCCTCCAAGCTTCAAGACTTTGAACTTCCTTCACAGAGACAAAGACAATATTTATGAGAGCATGTCAAATATGTCCCAGAAAAAGATGTAAGGACAGCCATCTATAATTTCAGTTTGACATTACCTCAAGACTTTTCCCAGAATCATTTATTCCTTTATCACCCCCAGCTCATTCTCTTTGAAACCTCCTATCCATAAGCCAAGTGTCAAGAGAAAGGTAAGTTTTCACTGAAGATAAACTTTTAGATAAGTAATTGATCAAAATTTTTAGTCAAAGTTTCATATTTCAAAATTATCTACTTAAAACCATCTTTGAAAAATATTTCCATTTTCAGTAAATTGCTAATTGTTCAGACAAGCATTTTTTATAATCAATTTACAAAATAAATGCTATAAAGATCTGAGGGTCTCTGACTCCTCTCAGTAGTCACCTACAGATATAGGAGTGGGCATGGAAGTCTTCCCAGTCTTCATCTCCACTGGGCATCTGGGCTGTCACCATATGATCCTAGTGAACAGCAGCCTTGTCTTCAGAAACTTGTTCCAGCATCAACTTTGTCATGTCACACCTGCATGACTTTGAATTTAACCTCTTTAATCACTTTCTCTTATCTCTAGATGACTTTGTGGAGAATATTAATTCTAGTGAAACAGTAAAATTGTTTATTATGTTGCCCTTATGGTCTCTGCCACACTCCAACTGAAAGCAATAGGCAAAAGCTACTCCTAGAAAGGATGGGGTGTAAGGGCTAAATGGTAGGAGATATTTTTATATTAGATCATAAATAAGAATATTGATAATATAAAACAAGGGCACTATTACGTAACTAGTAGAGTCATATGGCTTCACAGAAGTGAATAAATGAAGTCTGGCACAGGGATTAAACCTAGCAATATACCACCCTTTTATGAGTGTGTTCCAGTAGCAACTGATGACTGAAGTGCATATCCTTAAAAGTGTGAGACTTAGAGTTAGACCACAGCATGGATCTTCAGTATCAGTGTGATAATTTCACTTGAAAGTTTATATAACTTATAGCATTTACGTAGCTCTACTTCCAGTGGGCTGTGAATTATGTTCATTATTTCCCATTCTTTCTCTTCCCAGTTTAAAACAATGCTTATGGTGCTGAGACAATTAAAACACAAAGATTACATTTTACAATAATGTCTTTTTTTTTCAAATATTCATTTGTCTCTAACACAAATTGAAATCATCCTAACTTATTCCAATAAGGACACATGTCTGTCTGAGTACCAACAATAACATTAGTTTTGGTACTATACACATACAGACATTTAGGTTAGTGACAAATCCATAATATTCTAGGTAAAGTGAAATGAAATTCATTTAAAAGCTCCCAACGTGATAAAGAAGTTGATAAAACACACAAGATACACAGCAACAGATAAAAAGAAAAATTTCACCAAGGTGTCTCATAATTTCTGTCATTTATTAGAACAAGCATGGGTAAAATTCAGCTCTGAAAAATTCTACATATAGCATAACTTTCTAATATGCGATAACATTCTATTTAGAGTTTGATATTTCATGTCATTAGCACTCTTTGCAAATCTGAGATATAAAAGAAAAAAAAGACTCCGGTGTCAGCATCTTCAAACACTGTATAAGACAGTTATATTAGAAAGTTTCAGTATCATTATGATATAACCCCATTTCCCAAAGCCAGTATAAATAACCAATTACACTGTGTCCAAATGGGCTCGATAGACTTACTGAAGTGCTATGAGAAGACAAATTCAGTATTACCATTAGAAGCACTCCTATATATAGTGCTTAAGCACATTTATTCTGTCCTTTCTCAACCTAGCTGCTGCAGGATATTCTTCTGAACAGAAAGCCCTTTTCACTTCCCCCAACACTCACATTTTGCCTGGTGCTTTTGCTCTATTTCTTTAGAAGGCGAAGTACGTCATGTGAAAATTATCCCGTATTTAAGTACTTAAACAAATAAAGCTACAAAAATGATTCATTTTATAATCTTGACATTTCTGGCCAGAGCCAGGAAGCTAAGAGTAGACAGTGCCATGATGCTGAAGAGTGATTAGCAATTAGGATCATTTTAACTGAAAGAAAATCACAGTTACAGTATCCTGTTTCTCTAAAAGAGTTCCTCCATTAAAAGAGTGGATAGTGACATTGGCTAGTAAGAGTCATTAAAAGAAACTTAATACATGGTGCAAATAGAAAGATACTGCCAGAAATAAAACTGTTCCTAAGAGCCCTGCCACTGTAGTTAGCAATGAAGAACAGTGGCATTTTGCACAGTAAATCAAATTTACTGTGATGTTGGAATGGAGAGATTTTTCTCAAACATGTTCTACCTCCTCCCCAAACACCTAACTGGTCACTGGAAATTACTGATTCAACATTTCTGTCAGATATGGAAAATGCATTTTAGAAATATTTTTATATTATAAATATCAAGTGTTACCACATCATTTCGAAACTGTACTTTCTCAAACTTAATGAAGCTCATTATTCCTTCCAAACATGCTAGTTACAGACTAGCACAATAGCAAAATTCCTACTTATAAGCCATTCACTGAGCTACAGTACAGAGTATATTTCATGAATTGAGTCCAAGCAACCCCTTTAGGGGCTCACATAGAAGTTATAGTAAAAAAAAATACACCCCTGGATCAGTTAGTCTTATCTTAGTTAAATATATATTGAGAAAAAGAAGATCCTTATCTTAGTTAAATATGTATTGAGAGAAAGAAGATCCTTTTAACATCTTAGGATCTGGACTTGGAATCAATTTATGTTGAGAACAAAAATGTGTCTTTTACGAATATTTATAGGAAAGGATTTCAGATTATGTGCTCAGCACTGAGTGGTACATTTTATTCTTATTAATGTTTCATAAACATTTGTATGAAAAACAATATGCTTTCCACTGCTTCTAAGTATTAAGTAGAATTATTGCAGCATCTGCTTCCAATGGTTGAGTGCACAAGCTTTCCATGCCTCATCGTAAATTCCACAATGCATTAAGATGTCATTAAATGTACCTCCTGTGATTGTCTCCTAATTTACATTCTTTGTAAATCATCAGGTAAAATTCAAGTGAACTGGGAATAATCTGCCCTGCTTTCCCTTCTGCCACAAACCAAATGTCATCCATATTCTTCACTTCGTTTTCAGTCTCCTCCAATGCTCCTTGGCTATGCTTTTCTAGGGACCGTGTACAAACGTACACAGTCATCAATGATCCTTAGATGGCCACAGTAATACCACACACAGAAAGTTAGAAAGTTGGCTAGAACATTATAGACAAGATAGAAATCCTTCTCAAACTCACATCTCAGCTGTAAAGCAAGGGTGCCCCTCCCAGACCCAGCAAGCAGAAGACTGAAAGAAAGATGTAGGTTAAAGCATCCCTTTGCCCTCATTTCCATCTTTTATGCCCTCACTATGTGGTTCCCCAAATCACAGATTCTCAGTATGAGATAGGACTGGTTCAATTCCCACCCAGTACAGGATTCCCACAGATCACTGTTCCTCTGTTGCCTGAACATTTCTAATAAAGGGAGTCTACAGATTTGTAAGACTAATGATTGTTACTTCCTTGTCAAGCTTATCCTGTATATAAACTCACTTCTCCCTCTCACTCTTGTTTTCCAGAGAGGAATAGTGACTTTTCTTCTCTCTTGGACTCATTTTCCCATTTTGATTGCCACTGTTTGGTCAAAGACAGTGCTATTGAGCTATTATAACATTCCTCTGATTTTTGTTGTCTTTGTCATTTACCTTGGAAAGAGCAATTGCTCAATGTAACATGGCTACCTGCCTGTATTAGTTAGGGTTTCTATTGCTGTGAAGAAACAGCATGGCCATGGAAACTCTTATAAAGGAAAACATTTAACTGTGGCTGACTTACAGTTCAGAGATTTAGTACATTATCATCATGATAGGAAGCATGGTGGCACACAAGCAGATATGGTGCTAGATAATATCAACAGAAAGAGAGAACGATACAGGACCTGGCTTGAGCTTCTGAAACCCCAAAGCCCACATCCAGTGACGTGCTTCCTCCAACAAATCCACATCTACTCCAACAAGGCCATACCTCTTAATCCCTGTCAAGTTGCTTCACTCCCTGATGACCAAGCAAGCATTCAAGGAAATGAGCCCATGGGAGCCATTCCTATTCAAACCACCACACTGCCTAAGTGAAAATTATGAGGATACTGTTATCAAAGTTAACAGGGAAGAGAATCTTTTGTGGAGAGATATACATCAACATCCCTATCTCAATTTTTGAGAGTTCTTGTCAATGGCTTCTTGTTAAGGTTGTTTCTTTTCTTTTTTCTTTTTCTTTTTCTTTCTTTTTTTTCTTTGCCACTGGGAGTGTGATCATGCTTCAGTGACTATATGGGCAACACAATTTGGACTTTTTTATTCTCGTTTTTTTGGAGGGCTCACAAGGGGGATGAACTCGGGAATACTGGGAAATGAGTGTGATCAGGATGCATTATGTGAAATTCCTAAATAATCAATAAAAATTTTACATTGGAAAAAAGAAAGAAAAATCTTTGCATGTTTTGTAAACTACACTCAGAATTTTTTTTGTTTCTATTGCACAAAAAGCTGTGAATTTTAATATTGTCCATTGCTTTGAATGAAGTCTGACAGAAATTCGACAGGAAAGATGTTTTAGAACAATGTCCAAATGGATAAACACACATGGATTCTACATCCAAGCCTTGTCTCGGAGAAGAGAATATGTAGGACTAAGGAAGGAAGTAAACAATCATTACAGACAAACACAAGAATCCAAAATGTACGTCAATTTTGACAGATTAAACTAATCTGTCATGTTGAATTTATTTCAAATACAAGTTATCTAATAAAAATAGCTTTTATTTCTAGACCAGGATTTCTTCCCAATGTAATATAACTTCAGATTCTAGTAATTATGAACATTGTAAAATCACAGATGCCACTTGCCATAGTTTTACATTTGAAGCGAAACCTCTTGTTTTGCTTTAGAAAGAAGGACATGGTCATCAGGCAGTGGGAAGTTTTTAAAGCACCAAAAATTTGTGACACATAGAGGGGATCAGATGATTGGTTTTCCTCTTTGTTTTTGCTTAGAGAACATGCCTTGGCATTTACAACAATGAGTCCCTGAACTGATGCTGAAAGAAGCATGGTGAAGAATGAGAATCTTTTGTAACCTCCAGCCTATTAACAGAATCAGAACACCATTTTTTTTACTTCAATCCCTAGGGGGAAAAAATGTACATAATCCTCAAAAAATCTAGGGATTAGAACAAGTTGATAGAAGAGAGTAGAGAAAGTTTTTCCTTTTAGAAGATGTATTAGCATGTTGCACAATGCTTTCATGAGCCATTTTGCAAAATGCCTTGCTTTTGAGGCACCAGGAGGTAATACTAAGAAGCAGGTATCAGGAGGGAAGTGTAGGCAGAAACAAATACAAATGCATGAGATTCTCTGATGTCTGTCCCCTCTTCCATCTGTAAGGTTTCCATGGGCACATCAGGTCTAGGAAATCAATTTTAAATGTCACTCTCATCAGAACACAATCTTATTTTCTAACAAATGTAAAAGCAGATTCCTTCTCAATAATAACACATATATAAGATTAAGCCTGTGCTGTCAGCTTTTCAGATAAAATTAACATCCTGTTAATGTCCAGGAAAACAAGGCTCTACTGCCCAAGTGTGATGATTTAGAAACTAAACTTTCCTTGTCCCTCCTCAGTGATAACTATGTGCAGGTTTGAGATGTATTTGTGTATTCAGTGAAAAACTGGTAACCTAGTATAAAAAAATCACATGGAAAATTTTTATCCTGCTTATTTCAGAGTCATGGTTGCTAAGACATGAAGAACTCTACAAGACAAGCTAAAGACACTTGTGCACAAACACTGGATCTTTGATTCAGCCCCAGATTAACTTAAATTAAAATAAAGAATACATAAAATCAGCCATCTTTTACCTAACCATCAGTAAAGAAAAATGAGCTTTAGTGATTTCACTCCACCCATGGATAATTGAATGTTAGTAGTAACACTGAAACCAATGACTATGTTTTTGTTTCCAAGCGCCACTCAATATTCTGTTTTATTTTGTTTTGTTTTTACACTGTACTCTGAAATATGAATTGAATCTGTATTTTTCTTTCTGTATCTTTAATCACATGACTTATTATGATTAGAAATTATATATATTTTCATATTTTGCTTTAAATGTCATTACCAGGTAATTTATACCCATTTATCCTGGCATGGTTATTCCAGAAGTTAAGTTGAAAACAATTAAATCATTTATACAATCCCAGTAAATGACTAATGAATTTAAAGTTTGGAGGAAGATTTTCAGAATCTACTTTGAGGAAAAAGAATAATTCAAATATTCTAAGTTTATACCACCATTATTTTACTCTTTCTATTTTGTATCTTTTTCTTTCAGATATTTTTCCTCATGCTACTCATCTTTCTTGTCAAGTCCTTAACTCATGTACTGGAGTTTGACTTTCCAGGCAACACTGAGGATTTAGCTGTCATATATATTGACGTCTTCAAAGACCAAAAGTCAAATTCTGAATAAGCTAGTCTCCCTCTATGGTGGTCTGATTGAGAATGACCCCTATAGGTTCATATATCTGAATGCTTTGTCACCAGTTAGTGGAATTGATTAGGAAGGATTAACAACAGGGTCTTCTTGGAGGAGGTGTGTCACTGGGAATGGGATTTCACATTTAAAAAGCTCATGCTGCCCCTCACACACTTGCTTGCTGCAAGAATATCAGGATGTAAAGTTCTCCGATACTGCTTTAGCATCATGCCTGTCTGCTTCCTGCCATGATCAACTTCATGTTGATCATGTTCATCTAACCCTCTGAAACTGTAAGCAAGCTCTTAATTACATGGTTTTCTTTTGTAAGAGTTGCCTTGGTCATAGTGTCTCTTCACAGCAATAGAAGAGTAACTAAGACACTCTCCTCCCGCCCTTGCTATCAGACCCCCTTCCCAGTCCTCCTCTACCACTACTACATCCTCTTTCTCTTTTATTGTTTCTGTGTAAATGAAAAAAGCAGAAAAACTGTTGATCTTCCTAATTCTCCTTAACTGTAAGAAGTTTGTTGAAACCCTAGAGTTTAACAGACATGTTTCTTGTAACCCCTCCCAACACACACACACACACACACACACACACACACACACACACACACACACACACACACACTTATGCCTAACAAAACCAGTATTTCCATAAGGTCACATACCAAGTTTCAAGACTTAGATCTAGCACACATGAGGAATAATTAACATTATGTTTGACAAATTTTTCAGAATGATCTTGAAATTTTGTGCTATTTAAAACTATTTTCCTGAATGATTTTCTTAATGATTAGCCAGTTATTTGTCTTAAATTCCTGGTATATTTGTATTTTATATGTTTGAAAAAGCTTTGGGAAATATTATTTTATGTTTATTTTAAAACACATTTATAAGTGTACTTGATAGATTTACAACATGCCCCTATGGTTGGGCAAGCCCAGCGGACCTAGACATTTCCGCTTAGCCAGTTCCTGGGTCAAAAGGTCTCGAGTGACCAGGACCCCATGGCCTTGCATGGTTGTGTAAAGTGCACAATGCAACCATGTGATTTTTGCACATGCGTGGAGTAGCCACATGAACCTGTGTATGCATGCACAACCCAGCCTTTATTAGCCGGCACCATATTCCCGGCTTCCTTCTTCTTTCTGCACGTGACCCTTCAACAGGCCTGAGCACACCTGTCTCTCTCTCTTATCTTAATAAAACTCTTGTTAGTGGATTCTGTCATGTTTTGTGACATTTCCTCACAGAGTAAGAGCTCCGCCAAATAACTAACAGTACTAAAAACCATACTTTTTTTTTTCAGTGTGGTTAAACTATTTTCTAACAAAAATCCCATTGGGAAACCACCATTTGGATTATTAGTCAAAGAAGACCAACTGATCCCTAAGACAGTAAAGGCTATTGCTTTTTCCCCGAGTTGTCACACAGAACTTGAAGGTAGGACTCTATTGCTGAAGACAACACATTTTGGATATAAGACTTGGAGGAATCTAATTCAAGTGTCCTGCCTGGGACTAGTTCTAATATTGTATTTAAAGGAGCTATGCAAATTGTCAAGGGATCCTTGGGGCTCATTGATGGGCAAGTTAGCATACTTATTGAGCTTCAGGAACATGAGAGATCCTGCTTCACAAAACCTAGGTGGACATCAACTGAGAAACAACAACCAAAGTTGACTTCTGGTCCACCTGTACACCTGCACACATTTGTGTATAACCTACCAAACCAACACACATACATACATACATACACACACACACACACACACACACACACACTGTACAAGGGGTGGAAGTTGGTTACTACAGTACTTGTCAATCAGTGAGTCCTTAACTTCTGACAAGAGAACTGTGGGAAGATGGTACAAAGCTGAGACAACTATAAATTATTGCATAGAAACATGGACTGAATGTTGGAACATCACACACTGTGTTCCTAAAAACAGAACCCAACATTCAATGCACTAGTGGATTCTCCTTTGCTTTCTGACATGAGAATTGATTAGTCTTGGACAGTAATAGTAAGCATCTACCACAATTGAGGCTACTGGAGGGCAATTGTGTCTAACTCAATATTTGGCATAACACAAACACCTTGTGGTGCTCAATTAGGATAAAAAAATAATAACTGAGCAATTACAATGGCATATATAATGTTCTGCCTGTGACTAATTTCTCTGGAAAATGGAAAGAATATTGATGATAAATAAAACAGATTTAATGAAATAACCAAGTTCTTTATCAGCTTTAGACAATGATTATTGGGCTCCTAAGTTTGTGTATCTTGATGGGTATCTGATCCTTTTTTATTTAGTCTTTCTCTGATTTCTGATGCTTTCCCCATAAAATAAAAGAAGCTAGGAGGGCAGTGTCTGATGTCAGTTATACTTAATGATGGAGACCAGAAGATTGTGAGTACAGAACAGGTTCCTCTGATCTGGATGTAATATCACCATGGTAACACACCAGGCCTCCATTATGTCACTAGCAAGGCCTAGCTGGGGTGGCCTTCCAATTGCTGCATGACCTGTGGACTCTGAAGAATCTGGAGAATATGAGGAGCAAACAGGCAGCTTATTCCTTAACTCCCTAGATTCAGTTAGTAACACACATTAAATATAGAACTATTATTTAATTCTATATAAATTATTTACTTCTACATTAAATGTAGAACTATTATTCAATTCTTTATGCTAAATATGGCAGAAAATATTTTCAAAGGAGAACATCACAGATTTCCATCACCTAGAACTATTAACCATCTGGAGGAATGGGGCTTCTGTAGTTAAGGTGGGAAAAGAATAGCAAAGCTCACCCCTAGTCAGTCTTGCACCTTGCATTGAGTTAGCTTTTCTCCAGATTCTAATAGTAACTGGACCCTTATAACAGACAGCACAGTCGGAAGCTTCTTTCCCACCCCCTGATTCTTTGTTCTTCTACCGTCTTACATTCTCGGCTCTTGATGAAGTGAACGGAGGAACCATCAGTAATTTTTTAAGGGTATGCTAGTATAAAAGGAAATGAGTTTAGACAGTTAGTTTGTAGCCACCCTTCTCAACATAAACATTAACAGGTTATCCAAAGGAATGCTTCCTGAGGAAATGTGAGCCATTTTTAAGTCATTGCCAGTATTCCACGTTTTGCAGAATGTGCCTGGTAGATGAATATCATGGCATCAAAGTCCAATCTGGGAAAGATAATTGATGTCTTTCCTCCCTGAGAAACCTACACTGTACCTTCAAGCACTATGAAAGCTGGACAGTAGGAGGAAGTTTCCCATTTAGTTTGAGATTGATTCCTCAATGTCCACTACAGGCAGAGTGTAATGATTTCAGAAATCTTATCCTACAAGACAGTTATGGTGGGGAACTGCATTAGTCACTTTTATGTTGCTGTGATAAATAAAACAGCATGATGAAAAGCAAGTGCAGGAGAAAGAAAAGGTTTGCTTTGAATTAGAATTCCAAAGGGACAGAGTCCATCATGTGGTGACAGGAGGAGGAAGTTTGGCTGATCACATTTCATCTGCACACAGGAAGCAGACAGAGAGATCAACAAGTGGGACAAAGCCATAAGCTTCTAAGATTGACCCAATGACATGCTTCCTCCAGCAAGGCTGCACCTGCTGAGGTTACATCGCTTCCACAAACAGCGCCACCTACTGGGTACAAAGTGTTAATATATATGAGTTCATCAAGCATATTCTTTCATACTGCTACCTTCTATCCCTGAAGTCAGTTGGCTTAATGGAATCTCATGATGCAAAATCCCTTAGCCCAAATCCAAAACTTCTCAGTCCTTAGCAGTCTGGAGAGCCTTCAACAGTTCAAAGTCACTTCTAAGTCTCAAGGCAAACTCTTAATTGTGACTCCTTCAAAAAAAAATAAATACATACACGCATACTTCCATACTATGGCACAGAATATACGTTACATAATTCAGACATTACCATTCCAAAAATAAGGAATGGAACCACAGTGAGAACAGATTGAACCAAAGTTGGACTGAAACCCAGTGGAGCAAAAACCAAATCCTATAGCTCCATGTTCAGTATCTGAGACTTTCAGTTTCAAGGATTTAGATAACTCTGTCCTTCTAGCTTTGTTTCCTGAACTATGGCAACATAAGTCGTGTGTGTGTGTGTGTGTGTGTGTGTGTGTGTGTGTGTGTGTGTGTGACATAATTGCTCTATATATTTGTTTTTATTGTTGTTGTTGTTGTTGTTGCTATGATAAAGCACACAATCAAAAGCAACTTGAGGAGGAAAGGGTTTATTTGACTTACAGGTTACAACCCATTACCAGAAAGCTAACCCAGGAAATAAGACAGGGACCAGAAGACAAGAAATGAAGCACGGACCCACAAAGAGATACTGTCTACTGGCTTGTTACCTCTGTCTTTCTCAGGAATATATTGCCCTCAGTTAACTGGGACTTTGTGTATCAATTAATTGTTAATAAAACACTTCCACAAACATGTGTTTTGGAATTCCATCTTCCTAAGAATGGTTATTTTTGTGTCAAATTAACAAACACTGGCCAGCACATCCTGAATGCACTTCTCCTAGGCAGATGACGCACAGCTTTGGAATCTTTACCATCATGGGTGCTCAAACACAACCGAAGCTTCACCACCACAGCCCCATGTAATGGCCTCCCAGGGCTTCCCCTCACAGATGCGGAACCTCTCACATCTTCTTTTACCCAAGACCCTCTCTGAAATTGCCACGAAGACCCCATCACCTCCTCAACTTTCTATCTTTCACATCTCTACAGGCAATACCACATGGATGATGATGCTAAATTTGGCAGCCTACTTAGGATAGACCCTTTCCTCCTTAGAAAGCAGAACCAGCAACTTTTGTATGCTGAAGCCACTGATTTCTAGTACCAAGTAAGCCTTTAGGCTCTCCTTCACAGCCTGGAATCTGAGCTAGCTGGGGGTTTTGCTGCTGACACTTTCTCAGTTGTTCCTGAGCATAGCAGAAGGCTTTCTTGAGCTGGTAGTTATCAATCACTACCTCTTTTTCAGCACAAGTCTCTGAGGTGAACTTTAGTTTCGTAATGCTATTTTCCTCTCTAAACTGTACATTTTTAATTTCTTATTTGTTGCTTTTTGATGGGAGACCTGAACAGAACTCATCTGTAATAATCATGGCACTGTCTTTATGCTATGCTCTCTTGAAATTTTCTGTCAGAGAAATTATTCTATTATGTTTTAAGTTAGCCTCCAACAAGTTATTTAAGATAAGGGCAGAATATATCCATATTCTTTTTTTTCTTTCATTTTTCTTTATTAAGAAATTTTCGGCCGGGTGGTGGTGGCGCACGCCTTTAATCCCAGCACTCGGGAGGCAGAGCCAGGCGGATCTCTGTAAGTTCGAGGCCAGCCTGGACTACCAAGTGAGTTCCAGGAAAGGCGCAAAGCTACACAGAGAAACCCTGTCTCGAAAAATCAAAAAAAAAAAAAAAAAAAAAAAAAAGAAATTTTCTACTCACTCCACGTACTATCCACAGATGCCCCTTCCTCCCTCCTCCCACCCCACAGCCCTCTTTCCCAAGCCACCCCACATCCTCACATCCCTCAAATCGAGGTCTCCCATGAGGAGTCAGCAGAGCCCAGCACACTGAGCCTAGGCAGGCCCAAGCCCCTTCCCACTGCACTAGGCTGTGCAAAGTGTCACACCACAGCATCGGGTTCCAGGAGCCTGCCCATAGATCAGGGACAGATCCCGATCCCCCTGCCTGGGTGCCCCTCAAACAGTTGGAGCCAAACAACCGTCTTCCGTATCCAGAGGGCCTAGTCCAGTCCCATGGGGGCTCCACAGTCACCAGTCCACAGTTCATGGGTTTCTATTAGTGTGGGTGGTCATCTCTGCACGTCCTCCCATCATGATCTCGACATCATGGGAATAGGAAGAGGCAGGGTGCTGGGGAGGCTCTCAGGAATCCACACGGTTGACCCCACCTTGGTCTGCTGGCAGCGATCCAGAGGGTGCCTGGACCGGTCTACTCGGTCTACTCGGGTGACCCGCCTAGCAAATAACCTAGCTGTCGTCATAGAGCCTTTGTCCAGTGACTGATGGAGGCAGATACAGAGATCCACGCCAGGCTCCGGGAATCCAATTGATGAGAGAGAGGAGAGATACTGCAGGCGAGGGACATCCATATTCTTTACCAAAATATCACTGTAAAATATCTAGCCAAGTTGATTGTGGAGTCCATTTCTCCTTTTAAAAAAATTCATGCCAGTTCATTACTTTCAGCACCACTGTCTTCCTAGGTACTAGCAGAGCACCCTATTAAGCTCTGCTTACATCATTCAATAGCTTTCCTATTCCAAAATTCCAATACCTTACACATTCCTCCAAAGAAACAACAGGGTCAGGCTCATTACAGCTATAACCCCACTCCTGTTACCAGGTTTGTTATTAGTTTTCTGTTACTGAGATAAAATATCATGACCAAAGCAACTTAGGGAATGACATGCTAATTTCATATTTATGATTCTGGTGGAATTGAGTCCATCACACAGCAAAGGCACAGCATGGCTTAGGAGCAGGATGCTGGCTGGGTTTCCTTACTTGCAGATTAAATTAGTTATAATAAAAACAACAACTCGGTCTATTTATCTTACACTCTATCACTTGAGAGGATAATGAGGGATGGAAAAGTAAATAAATTCTCCTTTGTGCTGAAAGGCTTATGGCATAAATATCTATGAACAAAGATAGACTTAATAAGGAAAAAGCAAATGAATTTGTTTAGTCCAGATTTAAAGATTCAAATGACAGCCTATGAGCAGCTGCTTTGTGAGATCAACTATGTGTTCCTGCAAGGAAAGGGGAGCTACTCCTCTGAACTCATTTTATTTTAGATAAGGTCTTTTGAGGAAATACAGTAAATTATCCAAATCTGTGTTATACAGAATATTTAGATGCGTTAACATGAACTTTGATCATTGAAATACTAAATTCTCAGATCCACCACATTTTAAAACACATATGATTTCAAACTATCAGAATTGTTCCTGCCTTTACATGTGATACTGAGTCTTTCCTATATAAAGATGCATACACTTTTTTTTTTTGCAGTAAAAGCTCTTTTCTTTGTTTATCAATACTTTAGGAATTAGCCCTAGTGCTCTTTTTCAAAAAGTTTTTTTAATATTTTAATTAAAATATATCACATCCCTTTCCTTTCTCTAGCCCCTCCAAAATCACCTTCCTCTAACTCTTTCCATGTCTCCTTCAAATTGATAGCCTTTTCTCCACTATTATTGATAAGTGTGTATGTGTGTGCATGCACAAATATACAAATATAACCTACTGAGTCCATTTTATTATTTTGTGTGCACATTTTTTGTTTTGTTTTGTTTTTTGAGACAGGGTTTCTCTGTGTAGTTTTGGTGCCTGTCCTGGATCTCTCACAGAGTCTGCCTGGCTCTGCCTCCTGAGTGCTGGGATCAAAGGCATGTGTCACCACCACCTGGCTTATGTGTACATTTTTTAAGGTCTGTGTATTCATGGTTTCAGGGTTGACTACTTTGTATTGTACAGCCAATCGAGGAAACCATACCTGAATTCAAATGGTGTGATCTAGTACAAATGTTGTGATCTGTTACTAAGGTGTGATCTAGTACAAATGTTGTGATCTGGTATTGATGGTATGATCTGATACTAATGGTATGATCTAGTACTGATGGTGTGATCTGATACTAATGGTGTGATCTAGTACAAATGTTGTGATCTGGTACTGTTGGTGTGATCTGATACTAATGGTGTGATCTAGTACAAATAAGCTGGTGACATTTAGCAAGACTTCATAATCAGTTTCTCTTTTGCAGCCTCGTGGCGTTGGTTCTACCTGGGTATAGTACAGAACGTGTGCAGATAAAGAATCTCCTGGAGGAAAGGAAGGTAAGAGTCAGAAAATAGGTTTCTTTAGTTTTATGACATGAGGTTTCCTGCTTCTGAGAATTCCCAGATCCCTGTAAGCACAAAATACTCATTATACCAAAGGCCTTTTTACAGGACTCTGTTCATGAAACCTAACATAACAATGACGACTTCCATATAGTGGCTGCTTTCATGTGCTGACTACTGCTCTGAAAACATTGGATATGTATGTTAACAAACAGAATTCTAACCAAATCTCCATTATGTGGAAATTGTAATTCCTCTTTTAGAAATGGACAAACTGTAACCCTGAAGACCTTAAGCACCTGTAGTGGCCCTCAAAACAAATGAGAAAAAAATGTTTAGATGCAGCCAGGCAGTTTCTAGACCCAGTACTTATTATCACTATGCTGTATTGCTTGTGCAATAAAATTCAAGCTTCATCATGAATAATTTTTTGTAATTATTTAATTTCTCAAGAACACCAGATACCACACTGATTTAAAATTAATTATTCACTACTTAGGATTAACTTGAGTTCCTTTTTTTTAAACCATCAATAAAGCAAGCTTGTTTCAATTCAAGGTAAGATTTTGTACATACTTATACATTAAGTGAATCGTTACATGAAGTATTTTTAAAATGCAAACATCTTATCAATATTCTTCCAAATAAGTTTAACAATAAATTAAAAGAAAGTGTCTAATTCAACTAAAATGTGTTAAAAATATTAGTGATAAATACTCATAGCAGGATACTAGACATGAAACAAGGATGACTTGTCTGCTACTCACATCACCAGGGAGGCTACCTGGAAAACAGGACCCCAAGAAAGACACAGGGATCACCCAATGACAGAGAAATGGAATGAGATCTACATGAACAGCCTGGACATGAGTGGGGGTAATGAAAGGCAAGGGTTGAGGGAAAGAGAGCTTGGGGGAGCGGGAGATCCCAGCTGGATCAACAACAGAGAGGGAGAACAAGGAATAGGAGACCATGGTAAATGAAGACCACATGAGAATAGGAAGAAGCAAAGTGCTAGAGAGACCCACAGAAATCCACAAAGATACCCACACAACAGATTGCTGGCAATGGTCGAGAGACAGCCCGAACTGACCTACTCTGGTGATGGGATGGCCAAACACCCTAATTGTTGTGCTAGAAACCTCATCCAACTACTGAGGGATCTGGATGCAGAGATCCATGACTAGGCCCTGGGTGGATCTCTGGGAGTCCAATTAGCGAGAATGAGGAGGGTTTATATGAGCGAGAATTGTTGAGACCAAGGTTGGATAAAGCACAGGGACAAATAGCCAAATGAATGGAAACACATGAACTATGAACCAATGGCTGAGGGGTCCCCACTGGATCAGGCCCTCTGAATGGGTGAGACAGTTGATTGGCTTGATCTGTTTGGGAGGCATCCAGGCAGTGGGACCAGAACTTGTGCTCATTGCATGAGTTGGCTGTTTGAAACCTGGGGCCTATGCAGGATTGTTTGGCTCGGCCTGGGAGGAGGGGACTAGACCTACCTGGACTGAGTCTACCAGGTTGATCTCAGTCTGTGGGGAAGACTTTGCTCTCGAGGAGATGGGAATGGGGGGGGGGTTGGGGGGAAGGTGAGGGGGACGGGAGGGGGGAGAACAAGGGAATCCGTGGCTGATATGTAGAACTGAATTGTATTGCAAAATAAATTTAAAAAAAAAGATTTATAGAAACTGAAAATATTAAAAAAAAAATATTAGTGATAAATAACCACAGCTGAATTCACATGTATGCTGTATAGTCACAGGCATTTGCATATTTAAAAAGAATCTTGTTGCCAAATGGGTATCACTTTCCTAATACCTGCCTTTTCATTTGTAAAAGTAGTCTTGGGCCCTCAAAATACCAGTAATTGACCTAGAGAAAAGTAGTCTTTTTACTTATTCAAATTGCCTTAGCATTCAAATTGAGTATGGATTAGACTTCAAATCTGAATTGCTGTTAATTTTATGAAGGTAACTATCAAAGGGAAATGTGAGATCACAGGTGTTCATCTTCAGAACCAAACAAAAATGACAGCTCTGGTCTCTTTGGAGATTCACTTTTCATGTACCTGGAATGCTTCATTACGCAACATTATTCATTATAAATGTCTCATTGTTCTGTCTAGCAACCAGATGTGCTGATGACAACTCTTTCACTCAAGGTAAATTATGTGATAATGGAAAGAAGGAAAATCATTTCATCTTGCATTCAATAGGATGTAATCTTCATGTTGGAGTGTGCAAAAATAGCCAACAGTGACTTGAGACTTTAAGACAAGTATATTTTCCTGGAAACTACTGGTTTTTGTTTGCTTTCAAAGGAAAAAGAGAAAGAAAGAAATGAATTTGTAATTACAACATAATAGGATTCAGAAAATGCACATGGCTAATTATATGCACACTAGACAGGGTTCAGCTGGCCTGGAGGAGGAATTTTGTTTACTTTGAGAAGGTTCATTAAGCCTGCGTTTTCAATGTAGCAAACAAACATTGGAAAAAAATAATGTAACAGTTTACTGTGATGGGGTGTGGGAGTAGAATAATCAGGTGAACCTGGTAACTATTCTGATATAACATTGTTCATAACTGTGATATTTTTGTTTGTTTTAAATACATGCATATATATATATATATATATATATATATATATATATATATATATATAATATATTATAACGATTACTAGTGGCAAGGGGGAAAGTAGTACTTTTATTACCCAGTTTTAATCATAGCTATACAAGGAATGGGATCTTGGTTCATGCCTATATGTTTATAAGAAGATGAGGCTTAACAAGACACATTGTTATACACTCAGGCAGGAAAGTAGGCAGAATCATGTGCACAGGACATTGTTCATGTGTTTGTATCGTCAAATTCTACAACTTGAAGACATAAATCACAGTTATAAAAATAAGTCAGAAAACAATCAGGAAAAGGACATTATACTTTTATTGAAATGATACAGTAGTGTTACAGATCAGAACCTCCTACCCTAAATTATGTCATTTGAACATAAGGTTTATTTTGAGCTGAAGGTAATTGGTAAAAAGGAGACACAAGTAAAGTCCCATGACATCTTCCACTTGCCTACACATAGGCACTTGCACGAAGACTCTCTCACCCCCTAGAGAGAATAACAAAGGTAGGTTACTGAGGACAAATGGAGACCCTTGTCAGCCTGGAGACAGCACAAGAAGAATTTATACAACAAATTTCAATTTATTCCCAGCACCCAATATGGATCCTAAAGAGAACTCCAAGCCACTGAAAGAGTAGTGTGTGCTGTTAGCTGCTGAGCCATCATTATTCCAGCTCCTCCTCTATACTTTTTGAGCCAGGTTCTTTCATTGGACCGAAGCTCACTGATCCAGCAAGACTTGCTGTTTTGTATTACAGGTGGGCACTACCTTGTCAACTATATAGGTTGCCATGCTTTCAAGGCAAGCACTGCCAGACTGAGTTATATCCCCTTCTCCTTCAATCTCTTTTAATTTTTTTATAACTATTTTATTAACTGTGTATCTTCCAAGTATTTGAAACATAACATACATGTTAAAAAATCATTTCTTATGAACCTGTAATTTATACCCAGGCTCTGTCTTAGTTAAGAGCTATGAAAAGTAGAGAAAGAAATAATTATGTTCCCTTTGTGTTGCAAATGAAATAGAAACAAAATATAAGTTCTGAGACAACCCAAAGTTAGTTCCAAGTGACTCTTCAAAGGATGTTTGTAGCAAATGATAATACTTTGATCTGGGGAAACTTGATTATGTAGAACAGACAAACTCAACAATGAAGGTACTAAAGCAATGAGAAATCTATGCTCTTCTTATTAATTATTGAACTGCTTCCTTAATCATCTTAAGAGACCCCGAATTCTTTAATGAAAACTTCTTCTGGGCTTCTGTCACCATATAGATCTAGATCATTTTACACAGAAACTGATTACATATGTTAGTGCTGATTTATATTATAAAATATAATAATATGATTCAGGAACTGCTTTTCATGCTTAATCTCTCCTGTCTTGATACTCCTATAAAGTATTTATTCAGTGTATATCTCCTATGTATGTGAAGCACATGTATTAATAAATGCTTTACTGTTTTTAGGGGCTGTAGCAATGTTTGAGTGGTTGAGAGCACTGGATACTAAACCATAGGATGCTGTGGAATAATCCTTCTGTACACTGTGTGAATATGTATCACTAGGATTGGTTTCACAAAAAAGCTAACTGGCCAATAGCTGAACAGTATACAGTTAGGTGGGGAAGCAAACAGAGAATGATGGGATGAGGAAGGACAGAGTCAGAGGAGTCACCAAACAGACAACAAACAGAGAACAAGTTGGTCACACGAAATGGGATAGAAGTAAAAGACATGAGCCTCGGGGCAGCACATAGATTAATAGAAATGAGTTAAGTTGTAAGAGCTAGTTAGTAACAAGTCTGAGCTATTGGCTGAGCATTTATAACTTATACTAAGTCTCCAAGTCAGTTATTTGGGAAGCAACTGACAGTTATTTGGGAGCAGGAAGCTGGGATAGGAAAAGTCTGCCTATGGTAGGACCCAGGCTCAATCTCCTGAATCTACATAGTGGCTCACTAGCTTCTATAACTCCAGTTGCTAGGATTCAGTACTATTTTCTGACTTCTGCCAGGTATGCACGTGGCATATAAACATACATGCAGGCAAAAGATTCATATGTGTAAATAAAAAATTAATAATAAAAATATGTTTTAAAATGTTCTACAGTTTTCCAATCCCTAGGGTTTCCAAGTAAGCCTACAAAGAGAGCAGAACAGTACATAGTATAGAACAACATGCACTGAATTGGGATTTGTGTTTGATAAAAAAAAAAGTTGTGGGAGGCCATTGTTTTGTACAAACCTCTTATACTAGGCCTCAAAGGACCATACCAAAATGGATCTCAAGCTCAGTGACAGATAGCAAAACTGAAGCTTTAAAAAGTATAGGGCCATCCCAAACAGGTTTCCCCTCCTTTTCTTTTTAAATGAAAAAGTGAGATTCACCTTAACCAATAAAAAAGAGTCTATCTTTCTTAACCAGCATATTAAGGAATTAGTTCGTGGTTTAACCCTAACAAGGAAAGCCAATCAATCTGTCTTTTATAATTATGAAGATTCTGTTTTCTTGTTCCCACCTTACAAAAATCAATCAGTCTCTCATATCCAGTGGAGCACAAATTTTATTTTATTGAGTGGGGTATCAGCTAATATTAGAATCACAAACAAAGGCAATTACACCTTTAAACTAACCATGATCTCATTTTGTCTTTTCATAGTTTGGTATTGGGGAGATGGCTATTATCTGATCATCTTATTAGAAACTATGAGTATAGTGAGTAACTTTTTTAACCCAATATTAAATCGATAACTTGATAACATAGTTGTACACTATAAAAAATAAACATTTAGAAAAATAGCATTTTTTAAATCAATACTTTTTTAAAAGGTAATTCTTCTTCACTAATATCTGTTTTAAATGACCATTGTTAAAAAAATTAGATTTATTGAAAAGGATTGAAACTGTTACTACATAGATAGTAGAGTTTAATTAATATTAATCACAATGTTTGGATTTAATATGAATTTGAATAGATCATGAAATACAAATATATGTATGTATAACAATAATTTTTTATTGTTTGAAACATTGCTTCATTTGAGGAAAGAATATCTTTTATTTCTTATAAACATTTAATTAAACCCACAAACAAATAAAAAAAGAAAACAAGTCAGTTCTAAACCTAGAAGTTATCACTTCTGTAATAGAATGCTTACAGGGCAATGCCAGGCTGGGAGTTTGATTCTTAGAACTGTATTTAATTAATTAAAACTGGCTTATAAGTAGTAAAAAAAAATCTGACTTCAACATGTATAAAAATTATTCACATGCTCAGAGTCTAGATCCACAAATATATGTTCACTGTTGTAAAGAAATACATTTCATTTCTGGTCCACATGGCAAGTGTTAGTATCCTCTGCTTCCAACTTTGTCCAGGTTACCCACAGCTCCCGGCAAACTCCCACACTGACTATCCATTCAGTATCCTAAGAGATTAGTGTGCACACTACAGCCTGGAACTCCTAGATTCAAGCCATGCTGCTTCGGTCTCCCAACAGGTGGGAGTATGTATTTGATACTCTGCTCAGCTCCATATTCAGGAAATGGAATTTTCTTAATTCAAAAAATCTGTAGGGAGGATATTGAAGGTAATTAAATACAAGGTTACAATAGGAATAAATAAGTAAATTCATCCTTATTATTTCTGGTCATATAAAGACAATTAGCCATAGTCCTAAGGAAAAGGAAGCTAGTAGCTAGAAGCTAGAGGTCCAGGAAGATTTGTTTGTTAAACAATTTGATCTACTGCAGTTAAAAGATTTTATTTCACTTTAGAATAGTTATGTTGAACGGGAGTTTTGTTTCATTTGGGATTTTAACTCATTTAAACAGGATAAAAATTTTTATGGGCCATTTTTTGCATGTGAACATTTGTTTATATTATGGGGCTTTTCTGCATTATTTTACATGCATCAATTCACTTCGTATTGATGCTGTTCTGATCCTTATCTTAATGCAATGGAACTGAGCTATAGAAATACTCTTGTTTAAGATGTGAAGAAGCAAATTGATAAACAGGACCATGGTCCCCATTGTGGCCATTTGTGACGTTATTATGAGTGAACATTTAAAGAGTTGATGGTGACAGCAGGGTGTATCTACCAGATGAGAGAGTGAAGGTCTGAAAAGGGTGGTGGGGAAAACAGAGGAAAAGTACCATAATGCAATGGATATTGACCACTATTTAGCACAAAATTTAATTCCGTATACATAATATATTTACAATGTAGAATATTGCTAATTGTGGTGATTTGAATGAAAACAGCCCCCACAGACTCATAGGGAATGGTACTGTTAGGCAGTATGCGCTTGTTGGAGGAAGTGTGTTACTGGGATAGACTTTGAGGTTTCAGGATCTCAAGCCAGTCCCAGTTTCATTTTCTCTTCATGCTTCCTGCCAAATCAGCTGTAGACCTCTCAACTACCTCTCCAGCACCATGTCTACCTGCATGTCACCATACTTACCAGCATGATGATAATGGACTAAGCCACTGAAATGTAAGCCAGCCTTAATTAAATGCTTTGCTTTATAAGAGTTTTTTGTGGTCATGGTGTCTCTTCACAGCAATGGAAATCCTAACAAAGATACTAATACAATATTAATTGCCATACAAGTAAATAGAGTTCCATATATACTAAATGACTTGCTTAGTTTCCACATTAAGAGACTGACAAAAGAAAGTATTTCTCACCCTAATTCCAGATGTTCTTATTTCTATAGCAAAGAGAATTCCTAAAGCAATATACATTGTTCTCCCATAATTGCCCAGTTTTACACACTACCATCATCATAACATTGTATATGAAAGTTGATTTATCTTCTAGGTTCACTCATCCTTCTTCTCTATAAATCATGTGCTTCATGTATGTCCCCAAACTCCTTGTTTCTGATTAAAAGAATAGTTACACACATTATATGTGTCATTTAAATAATTAAGAGAATCAGAAAAATCAATTCATGATGTTTTCCTCTGTAGAAAACCAAAGGCTATGTCTAGGTCACTGAATTATCTCAGACAGGTTGCTTCTGACATGAGAAAAAATCGAGATACGACCTGAGCTTAAAAATACTTGGCAGGCTGGGCAGCGATGGCACACGTCTTTAATCCCAGTACTAAAGAGGCAGAGCCAGGGGGATCTCTGTGAGTTCGAAGCCAACCTGGTCTATAGAGTGAGATCTAGGACAGGCACCAAAACTACACAGAGAAACCCTGTCTCTCAAAACAACAACAACAACAAAAAAAAAATTGGCAGTGTTTCCCTTTATCCAATGATAATGTGAGTAGTATTTGTTTATTGTTATGAAATTTCCATATATGTTTGTATGGATTCTAGAAGCACAGATTGTGCAAGATATTCTTAAAAGAGACACAGAAAGCCTTGATTATAGCATTCACATATTGTGTATTCAAATCGATATTAAGTATTTTCAGAATTCTGAAAAAAGAATGATACTCCTACAAAAATAGCCTATGAATCATCTCTAGAAAATTTTCCTTTCTCTTCCCAAAACTATCATGCTAGTGTGTGACATGTAATGAACTGAGTTAAAGTGTGAGCAGTGTTCGCTACAATAGAAAAACAATTTCAAAACTAAATTCACCAGTAGTTTAACCCACTCCACTAATAGAGGGAAGCATTTGCCTTTATCATACATCTTCCTGAAGTATATCCTAAGTTCACATTGCCATTGGCATCAAGCAGCTGAAAACATTCAATTCTTTTAGCTCTTTTAGTGCAAAGATCTAGTTTGACCTAATTCATTGCAGGTAAAAAGTGCATATGATTTAGGGGCTCTAATGCAATAGCTAATAGCTTTGCTTGAGGACCACATTTTATGTCCCCAGTGGATGCTTCCTGTTTCACTCACTTTAATTATCCAACATTTTAGGTATGGTTCTCTCTTTCCAACTTCCCTGTTGTTTTAAAGTTAATCACTGTTCATAATTACAGCGCTGGATCATTGAGAAAGAAGAAAGAAGCCATTCTCTGAAGTCATGTATTTTCCCTGCTGATAGCAGGATTGTTCCCTAAAGAATATTTCCAGCACATTGTCCATTTCAGTTACAATTGTCTCCAGAGACATGCTTTGTATAATTTTCCCTGAAACACCATTTGACCCATTATTAATTTAATGGACTTTATGATTTTTTCCTTTTATACGAAAACATACATTCCATTTCCTTAATTTGATCTCATTTTCACTAGATATGAGAGATCATAATGGACTAAGTAATTTCTATCCATTTTCTAACAACTATTTTTTCCATAAGATAATGACTTAAAGTGAACATAGAGTGTCTATACTATATAATACTAAATTGGATTTTCACCAATTTTACTGGAAAAGGAATTTTATCTTAAGATGTTTACCTGTCAAAGTACCATAGAGGTGATATAAATTCTGAAAAAAAAAAACACGAAGTTTTCTTGAATAATTACAGTCTTCTAATATCTTATCTCAAAATTTGTAAATGCATTTACTTGTTATATAATTGGAAGGTATACAAAGTTATGTAATCAAAAGAAGTCTCCCACATTTTGTTCCTAGAAAACTAATTACTCCAATTCCTCTAGCAGTATTTCAAATATAATTCCTTATCTTTGGTCTGTAATAAAAAAAAAACTTATACTTGCAACTATAATAAGTTGTTGCATAATGTGAGATATTATGAAATGCAAATGATATCAAAAGATAAAATTAATTTATATGTTTAAGATTATACTTAATTTATAGCATTCAACTTCTATTTGTTCATGGAGTTGTTTCATTTGTTTTGACAACTGATAGCAAAATTATAGTCTCAGAAATGATAAAATCTAATTCAGTTCTGAACTTTTTTTTTTTTTTTTTTTTTTTTTTTGGTTTTTCGAGACAGGGTTTCTCTGTGTAGCTTTGCGCCTTTCCTGGAACTCACTTGGTAGTCCAGGCTGGCCTCGAACTCACAGAGAGCCGCCTGGCTCTGCCTCTCGAGTGCTGGGATTAAAGGCGTGCACCACCACCGCCCGGCAGTTCTGAACTTTTTTGAAGGTAGACCTGATAAAGTCTTTCTTGGAATCAATGATGATTTAAAGTATTTTAATCCAAAATCCTAGAAGGATGAGTGGAATTATCTTAGATGGAGATTACTTGCAAGATATATTTTTGGAAATGATAAAGAGATTAGATTTGACTATCAGATACATAAAAGCATATATAACATTTTACTATTATATATAATATATTATCACTTTATATCTACTTATATTTTTAAGAGATTCTACCCAAAATAAATGTCATGTTATATTAAACATTGGTACTAAAGCTGCAATGGAACACAAGAATTCTTGATTACTTTAAAGATTTACGCACAAGTAGAAATCTGATTATCAGTTATATATAATCGATACCATGCTTATCTAGAAATCAAACAGGATTTTTGCAAGTGCTGGAGAATCAAACTCACAATATCATGCATACAGGGCATATATCACCCTGAACTGTAACTCCTGCCTTTTAATTAAACACACACACGCAGACACACACCCACATAACTTTTCTGGTCTCTAGTTAGATATTGAAGTCATATTTAATAGCACTATAGCCAACTGTATCATACTTTAGCTACTTAAAACAATTTCTATGAAAAGTAAAACAGCAATAAAAGTAGGTACACACAAGAGAACAAAGCAGTTTCAAATAGCTAAGCCCATTTGCAAATTAGAAGTATAGGCTTGGCCTAAGTAGGGACAATTAGCTACAGGAAATGTGTGCCGACTGTCTCACTGCAGGCCTGCTTTCTGATGAAGATCCCTAGACTTTTATTATCCCTTATCTTTGATTCATAGACCCTGATTTTGTAAGTCATACTTTTTATCTACAATCAACATTTTACCAAGAACTTCAGGTAACTCTTCTTCCTCAGATAGTGGAGTCTTGACACTTGTATCTTATGAACTCTAGAATTCCTTGGAAGCTTCACATTTTCAGAGTTGGTGTTTTCCCACCATTCTTTTTTTCTAATAAAATTGATTTCATTGAAATTGACACTCCATCCATTGCATTGCTAGAATTCACAGTTACAGGCTCACCTTAGCCTGTCCTTGAACTAAAACATTGAAAATAACAAATTCATGACTGGAATGGGAAAGAACATGCAGAAGAACAAAGTTTCACATATTAGTGTTTTACCATAACTCTTAAACCTAGTGGCTTTTTAAAGGGAATGTCTTCCCCAATTTATTGGGTCAGGTGAGGGGAGGGCCTACTTCTTTGGCTCTTCTGCTTCATGTGGCACCAATTTAGCTACATTAAACTGGCTGTTGCTTTAAGCTGAGATATTCAAGAAGGCTTTACTCTTATGTACAGTACCTCAGTGTATCTCTCTGTGATCACTGTATTTTTTTTCCTATAGCAGTTACTGTTCTCTAGAAAAATAGATCCAATAAGATGAGGTGTGTATATGTATGTGTGTACAGTGCAAGTCTGAAGTCTTCGTGATGACTCCATCTGATCTGACTAAATCTCATGACTATCTGCAAATGGAATTCCCTATCTCTTTGAGGACCTCAGCTTTTTCATAAGCTTCAATGTAGGACATTCACATGATAGGATGCAGTCTGTCATTACTTAAGCCTGCTAATGGAATATTAACCTCATCTAAAGGATACCTTCATTTGTGTGTTTCTGATGGGGTCTGAGAGAGGCACTAATCTAGTAGTATAAACATAGAAATTTAGAGGACAGTTTGATATCTTGTCCATTTAATAAAATAGTAGGTGTCTCTGTGCTCCCCAACCATGGATTCTTAGACAGATTTACTAAATCAAGCATGTGTTATCTTCTGTGGAGTGGGTCTTACATCTTGATAGAGGTTTATGTAGATGTATCCAACCTTCCCATCAAACAATAAACACAGAACCAATGCAAAGAAGAAAGCCAAGAGGTCAGAGCCAAGAGCCAAAACCTTACCCTTCCTCCTGCAGTGGTCCTACCTCTCCGAACCAGAGCTACCCCTGTGTTAAAGTCTTTATATAGAGTTCCTGTCCTGCCTTCTCATTGGTTGTAAACCCAACCACATGACCGCCTCCTCACAGCCTGTCTGTATAGGCCTCCAGGTTTTCCATGATTGGTATTAAGATTAAAGGCATGTGTATCCAATAATGGCTGTATCCCTGAACACACAGAGACTTACCCAGCTCTGCCTACTAAGTGCTGGAATTACAAGCATACGCTACCACTGCCCTGCTTTCCTATGGCTTGCTAATAGCTCTGACCCCCGGGCAACTTTATTTATTAACATACAAATAACATTTTAATACAAATAAAATATCACCATATTTCCCCTTTTCTATTTTAATAAAAAGGAAAAAAAAGAAAAAGCTTATAACTAATATAAGAAAAACTATATACAAAAGGACAATAACTATATACAATATATACAAGTAATAAATACCTAAACAATGTCTAGTCCATTTGTATTTGACAAATTCAGAGAAAATAATTTCATTATCTATCCTATTTTGGTAAGTCCAAAATGTATCCTAATTAATCTTCAACTATAACTAACTAACCTTCAACTATAACTAACTAATCTTCAACTCCCTCAGAGACCCAAGAAGGAAATAATATTAGCTAACAAAAATAAAAACAGGAAGTGCACATAAGCAACCTCCAAAAAATTTGTGAGTTGACAGAAACAGACAGCTGTCTGGACAGTCACTTGAGGTTTCTCCGAAGTGCTGGGGCATCATCTTCAGCCTATAGGCCCAGCATATCTGACAGACTCATTTGTGAAGCAGGATGTACACAAGGTCAACAGTTCAACCTCACATTGAGTGAGAGTAGTCCATGTACCAGAAACACCTGAATTCCACCAGTGTCATGTCATGATTCAGGATTTCAAATTCTGGAAATTGCTGATGGTTTTCCAACTCAGCTGTCCATTCTTCCTGGCTGTGTATATATGGCTTCATCTCAGCATCCCATTCTTCTCCATATCCCTCCATCAAATGCCAGTCTACTATTGAGAGGCGTGAGCTTAGTTACTCTTCAAGAATAACTGTTTCAGTTGCTGTTCCATTGCACATCAGAGGCCATCGGCCCACTGCCTGTTCAGCTGCCTTCGAAGAAAAGGGCACTGTACCTTTTTCGAATTGCGAAGGCCACTTCAGGGATGGTGCCATATTGTCCTGGCCTCTGAAGATGCCTTTTGATAAAGCCATAACCACACTTGTTTTGGCAAGAATCAGTAATCCTTTGTTTTATGTCCTGTTTGTCCATTTTGTCCTGTTGATTCGAGGATACTTTGTTGTCCAGTAGCTAACTTTTGCCACAATGAAAGTTAACTCCATATGCAATTTCTTCAATGCCCATATTTTCTCTGAAGTAGATTGGTACTGCCAGGAGCCGACGTGTCTCATAGTCATAACAAAAAAGAAAAATTTTCTAAGTTATTAAAATATTTTAAATGCCATATTCTGTAGATCTCTGAAGGGTTTGAAGATAACCTGTCTATCTAAAATATATCTACTCAATCTTGAAAACATACCTAATATAACTACAAGTTCTATTATAATATCTAACTACTAACTTTCATTTCTTTATATCCTAATAGTTGGTAATAACATTCAAGGATCAGAAAATTGCATTACATTGTTAGATGAACGGTACAATTAGAAAAATATATATAACATTTTCTAACAATATCAATTTCAATATATATAATTTGTATACAATATAAAACAATCCAATCCAATGTAAAGTATTTACATTTTTCTTTTCTTTCTTTCTTTTTTTTTTTAATAAGAACCTTAAATCTAATCTCCTTTGCTTAGCCTTTTTCCTAACCCTTGACAACAACTTGTAACCAACCCCCCTAATCAATGAAAATTATCCCAGACCCAAAACCCATTAAAAGACCAAAAAAACCAACCGCCCCACACCACCTCTTTGGGAATGTGGGCGTCGTATTCTTGAAATTGCTTCCTGCTGGGTATGGGCGAAGGTATCTTTATCCTGAAAGAAAAATTTTAGGTTAATTGTCAAATTCTAGGAAAGGTAAATATATCCTTCGTTATCCAGTCTGTGTATAATGCCAAAATTCAGGGTTTATCTCAAATCCTTATTCAAGTAGTCTTTGAGACTGGATCATCTCAGCTAGCTCTTCTCAAAATTGCTCTGAGCACTTTGTAGTTCAAAGCTGATCTGTAGATGATGTTTGTCAGCTTAGTGATGTTATTATTGTCCACGTGGAATTGTTGTTGTTGTGGGGCCCCATCTTCTTCCTGGAGACTTCAGTTGATGTTAGGCCTAACCGTGATTTCCTGCAAAAAACTGATAAGAGACTCGAACACAAAGACTATATATGCGACTTTTTAGAATTAGTTAGTACTCTATATGACCATTTATATCTTAACAAAGTTTAAAATGTATATATATCTATATATATTGATCTTGTAAATTTTGATATAAAATTCATACTTTAAGAAAAGTTTAAAGAATCAGAATAGAATCAAAGAGTTGAGATTCGTAATAGAATAGTCCCTTAATTAATTTGGCTTTTCTCCTGTCCCATAGCAGAAGATGGCTCTTTTCCTCTGGCATGATACAGGGAGTTTGCATTTTCCTTTTAACAACATGCTTGAGTTTAAAGAAGGAGAGAGCCATTCTCCAACTCCAAAGTCAGCTTTAAATTTTAATTGAACTGGGACTATTAGAAGTTAAATAGTGTTAAATCTTTAAAGAAAAGCAGAAACAAACATTTAGGAAGACATAAAATTTTTTTAGATAACATACCCATACGCCATTTCACTCTGTTTCTTAGGATAGATGATTTGTTCCTTTTCTTCAGTTGTCTCATTTGTCCAGTGTTCTTCAAATTCCTTAACCTTCATTCTCCTAAAAGACAAAAACAAAAACCTTTCCCCAAGGTTTTTTGGGGATGTTCCTTTTTGACAAGTTATCTGATTAAATGAAAAGGCATGTGTTACTGGTGTAAGTTAGTTTAAATTGGATGTTTACGATAGTTGATGGATTACAGAATCAGCTTTTTCAGAACTCAAAGCAGTTGCCCATTGAAATCCTGAATAAGTATCGATAGTGTGGTGTACATATTTCAGTTTTCCAAATTCTGCAAAGTGAAACACGTCCATCTGCCAGATTTCATTCCTCTGAGTACCCTTTGGGTTACATCCTGCTGGTAATGGTGTTTGATTGTAGAAGGAACAAGTAGGACATTTCTTTACTATTTCTTTGGCTTGTTGCCAGGTTATGGAAAAATCCTTTTTTAAACCTTTACTATTTACATGATGTTTTTTATGAAATTCTGAGGCCTCCAGCACATTTCCTATCAATAATTTATCAATCTCATCATTGCCTTGTGCTAGAGGGCCTGGCAGACCAGTATGGGATCGGATGTGAGTTATATATAAAGGATGACTCCGTTTTCTGATTGTATCTTGTAATTGAATAAATAATGAAGTTAATTCTGAAGCATCGTGAATAAATTCTGCAGTCTCAATATGTAATACTACTCTTTCAGCATACTGAGAGTCAGTTACTATATTGAGAGGTTCTGAAAAATCCATTAATACCAACAGAATAGCATACAATTCTGATTTTTGAACTGAATTATAAGGACTTTGAACCACTTTACTTAAATTTTCTGATTTGTAACCTGCCTTTCCTTGTTTGTTGGCATCTGTATAAAATGTACGAACTCCAGATATGGGTTTTTTCCTCACAATTTGAGGCAAGATCCAATCAGCTCTCTTTATAAGATCAATTCTATTGCTTTTGGGATATTTGCTGTTAATTTCTCCCAAAAAATTACTACAAGCTTTTTGCCAAGCTTCATTTTCTATCCATAATTTTTCAATGTCCTCCTTAGTTAAAGGTACGACAATTTCTGCTGGGTCTATTCCTGCTAATTGACGAAGTCTCAATTTTCCTTTCCAAATCAAGTCAGAGATTTTTTCCACATAAGTTTTTAATTTTTTATTTGGTTTATTTGGTAAAAATATCCATTCCAATATAATATCTTCCCTTTGCATTAATATTCCTGTTGGGGAATGCCTAGAAGGTAAAATAACCAAAATGCAATCCAGCTTTGGATCAATACGATCTACGTGCCCTTCATGTACTTTCTTTTCTACCAAGGCCAATTCTTTCTCAGCTTCAGGTGATAATTCTCTTGGACTATTTAAGTCCTTATCACCTTCTAAGGTTTTAAACAAATTATTCAGTTCATCATTTTTTACCCCAACAATAGTTCTTAGATGAGAAATGTCTCCAAATAATCTTTGAAAGTCATTAAGAGTCTGTAGTCGATCTCTCCTAATTTGCACTTTTTGAGGTCTAATTTTTTGAAGTTCTATTTTATATCCTAAATAATTAATAGAACCTCCTCTTTGTACCTTTTCTAAAGCAATTTGTAATCCCCAGCAAGGCAAAATTTTCTTTACTTTTTCAAACATTCTTTCTAAAGTATCTGCATTTGAATCAGCTAATAAAATGTCATCCATATAATGATAAATTATAGATTTAGGAAATTTTTTACGTACCACTTCTAATGGCTGTTTTACAAAATATTGGCACAAAGTTGGGCTATTCAACATTCCCTGTGGGAGAACCCTCCATTGAAATCTTTTAACCGGTTGAGAATTATTATAAGTAGGCACTGTGAAAGCAAATCTTTCTCTGTCTTTTTCTTGTAAGGGTATTGAAAAGAAACAGTCTTTTAAATCAATAACTATGAGAGGCCAGCCTTTTGGTAACAGAGTAGGTAAAGGAATTCCAGATTGTAAAGAGCCCATTGGCTGAATTACTTTGTTAATTGCTCTAAGGTCTGTTACCATTCTCCATTTACCAGATTTTTTTTTTATAACAAATACAGGAGAATTCCAAGGGCTGGTTGATTCTTCAATATGATGAGCATTTAACTGTTCTTCCACCAGCTCTTGTAAAGCCTGGAGTTTCTCTGTTGTTAAAGGCCATTGCTGAACCCATACAGGCTTGTCTGTTGACCATTTTAAAGGTAGAGCTGTTAATGTTTTTGGAAGATTATCAGTTGTTGTGCCCTGTTCTTGTATGACATGGATGGCTGGTGAGCACTCATTAGAATAATATCTTTTAATATTTGTCTCAGAAACATGTACTAATTTATGATTTGTTTCTGAGATTGGAGGGATATTAATCTGAGTATTCCACTGTTGTAACAAGTCTCGACCCCACAGGTTCATAGCTATGTTAGCCATATATGGTTTTAATTTTCCTTTCTGCCCTTCTGGACCTATACATTCAAGCCATCTTACACTTTGTTTCACTCTAGATAATGTCCCAATTCCTAAGAGTTGAATGTTTACCTCCTGAAGAGGCCAAGTTGGATGCCAAAATTCTGGTGCAATTATGGTAATGTCAGCACCTGTGTCTACCAGACCAGACAACAAAACACCATTTATTTTTATTGTTAGTTTTGGTCTTTGTTCATTAATAGAAGTTTGCCAAAAAATTTTCTTTATGTTTTTTCCTGTATTTCCTATTTTCTCTGTTTCATCATCTCGACTAACATGATTTATTCCAATAGACATTTGGTTATTTAGTTGCTTTGAGTAGGGGTTTCCTCTACAACTGCAGGAAAGGTTTGAACTGGATTTACTGTGGGGGCCTGCCTGAGGCCCCTCTGGGAGTTTCCCGAAGCTCGAGGCAGAGGGTTACCCTGTCTGTCCCTTGTTGATCTACATTCGTTGGTCCAGTGTTTTCCCTTACCACACCTTCTGCATACTCCAGAAGGAAGGGGCATTCTGTTGCCAGTGTTCCTTGAATAAACATTATTTCTAGGAATGACCTGTTTACAATCCCTTTTCAAATGTCCTTGCTTTCCACATCCAAAACATCTAACATTGCTCAAACCTTTTGAAATTGCTTTTCCTACCCACATATCATCATGGTCATAAGCCTCTACATTAACTGTATCTCTAATCCAATCTTCCAAAGGTGCAGATCTTGCCTTTAACGGCCTAATTATTCTTTTGCACGCTGCATTTGCATTCTCAAAGGCTAAAGATTCAATTATTATCTGACTAGCCTCTGAATTCGGGACCATTTTTTGTACTGCTGAAGTCAATCTTTGTAAGAAGTCTGTGAAAGATTCTTTGGGGCCCTGTATAACCTTTGTAAATGACTCAGTTTTTTTTCCTGGTTCTTCAACTCTGTCCCATGCATTCAAAGCTGCCGTTTTACATAGAAGTAGGGTTTGGACATCATATGAACATTGTGTTTGTACTGAAGCATATTGGCCTTCGCCAATAAGCTGATCCTGGCAGACTTGTATTCCGCTATCCCTCCATTGTCTTTCTATATTTTTAGCCTCATTACTGAACCACATTTTCCACTGGAGATTTTGTCCGGGTTCAAGAACAGCCTGTGCCAATTCCCGCCAGTCCTTTGGTATAATCCTATTACAAGCTGACCAGGTGTTTAACATTTGCTTTACATATGGGGAGTGCATGCCATAAGATGCTATTGCCTCCTTAAATCTTCGTAAGTCTAACATTTCAACTGGAACCCAAGTATTTTGTTCATTCTCTTCATCAGGTAGCTGCTGTACGGCTACTGGATAAATTAAGGGTGATTGTGTGAAAACTGGCTTTCTTTCTGTAACCTTACGATCCAATTTTGAAACAACTTCACTATTTATTTCTTCTGTCTGAATTTGAATTTCTCTATAATTCATTTTTACCGGTTTAACAAGTTTTTCTAAGACTGTTATCCTGGCACTTAAGTTGACGATCTTTTTAAATAGTAAAATGAGGATAAGAAAAGTAATAAACTGAATAATTCGATCAATATTAATCTTTTCATATAGTTGTTCCATTGTCAGAGTGCCTAAAATTTCAAACAAAGCCCAATTTTCTTCCAATGTACACATAAAGCCCATTTTTTTTTTAATGTAGAAAAAAAATCTCTTTTAAATAGATATGTTAATTGACTTACCAAGTCTGGGTAGAACAGTAGAATCCCAGGGAATTTCACAGCCACCTGGTGTTCGAGGTGTGAATCCAGGGAGAGAGAGAGAGAGAGAGAGAGAGAGAGAGAGAGAGAGAGAGAGAAAGTGTAGCCGCTTGAGCTGAGTCAAGCCTTGGCTTTACAGGCAGGGGCCCTGTTCAGCGGGGCAGGTCTGAGTTGTTTGTAGCAGTTCCAGCTGCGGGTCAGTCAGGCCTGGGCCCAAGCTAGGCAGCCGGGCCGCCCAGGCCGGAAACCGGACCTGCCGCCAAGCCAAGCCAAGCGGTTTTTAATGAATTCTTGTCACGTTGGGTGCCAAATGTAGATGTATCCAACCTTCCCATCAAACAATAAACACAGAACCAATGCAAAGAAGAAAGCCAAGAGGTCAGAGCCAAGAGCCAAAACCTTACCCTTCCTCCTGCAGTGGTCCTACCTCTCCGAACCAGAGCTACCCCTGTGTTAAAGTCTTTATATAGAGTTCCTGTCCTGCCTTCTCATTGGTTGTAAACCCAACCACATGACCGCCTCCTCACAGCCTGTCTGTATAGGCCTCCAGGTTTTCCATGATTGGTATTAAGATTAAAGGCATGTGTATCCAATAATGGCTGTATCCCTGAACACACAGAGACTTACCCAGCTCTGCCTACTAAGTGCTGGAATTACAAGCATACGCTACCACTGCCCTGCTTTCCTATGGCTTGCTAATAGCTCTGACCCCCGGGCAACTTTATTTATTAACATACAAATAACATTTTAATACAAATAAAATATCACCATAGGTTTATATGGAGGATGAGGTGGGAAGAGGGAAATATCACTAAAAACCTTTGGAAAAGCCATATCAAACCCACCATTCTTTGTGCCTAATTTGAATAGGGACCCTACTAATGTCGCTCCATAATGCTGTATACTGGCCTTGACAATATTTCCCTGTCACTGTAGTCTTCATGTATAAGTCTTGTCACTTTAAATTATGCATTTCTCAATCTCAAGACAATTGCCAAGCTCAGAGTAAGTCACATATTAGACACTGAACATTTGAATTAAATGTATGGCAATATATATGAACAATTATTGGCATAGATGAGTGTCCCATTCTGTTGGTTAATTTTCAACATGACCTAGTAGGTTTAATATACATCTTGCTTTCTTCACTTGGGCCACTAAGAATTCTATTTTTGTTTCCTCTTTCCCATCCTTTGCCTATATGAGACAGCAAGTAGAAAAAAAGAAATGTGGGGAAAATATTTTGTAACTTATTTAGTTTAGTGGTTTAGGTTTGAGAGCTATACTTACTTCATTTTTGTTGCTCTGATCAAATTCCATGAGAAAAAAGGAACTTACAGAACAAAAGTGTTTATTTCCACTTACAGTTCCAGGTTATAAATCATCACTGTATGGAAGTCAGTGCAAGAATTACAAATAGCTAGTCACATTACACCCAAAATAAAAAGCAGAGATGAAGGAATGCATATGTTTGCTTGCCTGCTTGGTTTTCCCATGCTTACATGATTCAGGAACTCTGCCTAATGAGTGGTGCTGACTATAATGGGCTGGACTTTAAGTTAATATCAATCACTTTATTAAGATGGTCACCTGCAGACATGCCCACAAGTCAATCCAGTGAAAAATCCCACTCAGTTAAACACTCTTCCCAGATGATTTTTCCTTAAGTCATTTATGATTAAAGTTAACCATCACAAGAACCTGTAACAAATGACATATTAACTAACAAGAAAAATAATAACAATTTATTTAATGAGTCATGGAGACTATATGAAAGGTCAAAATACAAGGGAAAAGTTTGTATTTTATTACATTTTTGATGAAGAAGTAGATAGTTGTGGGGACGTATGATTGGTTTATACTACAATGGTAAGTAATAAACTGGGGTACAAGAGCTAATTGTTCAAATTTTTTGCCATGTTTCTATGTCTTCAGAGTTAAGGATATTGCTTTCTTACTTGTAGAGGTGGGTTATCTCTCTAGATAGTATCATGATGTACTTCAGAGGAAGTTCAATTGTGACCTGCTTTAAAGGGGAATAGTAAAAGAAGGCCAGAAACACCTTCCTGTTTCTTTCTGCAACTTCACAAAAGCCAAGAGGCCAGATATCAGAGTTGATGCCATCAACTCCATCAATGAAGATGAATTGGAATAAACTAAGACATATAGAAAACTTCATAAAAAGAAAAATCAGCATATATTTGTTTGCATGTAATTAAAAACTAATGCACAGATAGTTGAGCAAAGAAACAGGTGGTACATATTTGTACATTGTGAGCACAAATCATTAGCTGTTTTTTGTAAAAGTAGAAGTTGTAAAGTACATCCACAAATATGTAAGAGCTCAGTTCTACTATACAGGCATATGGTCTTACAATTTGAAGTCAAATAATTATTTAAATTTATTTTTCCTCTACTATCCAGCTTTATTTCCCTAGGAAGTCAAAATTTACTGCTCATTGTGTAAACATAAAATAGAAATAAAGGTGAGAATTTAAAGATATATTTATTGATATGAAATAATGTTAGAAAAGTATTTAGTACATAAAAGTGCAACCTGTGTATATTAGCTCTCTCTCTCTCTCTCTCTCTCTCTCTCTCTCTCTCTCTCTCTCTCTCTCTGTGTGTGTGTGTGTGTGTGTGTCCTTCTGTGTGTCTGTCTATCTTTCTGTCTCCCTTGTCTTGCTGTCTTTCCCTCTGTCTCTCTCTCTTTCTGTCTCATCTGTGTCTCTGTATCTGTTGCTGGGTCCTAACAGCTTCCTCAGCGGTGGGGTGAGAAGGCCCAGCATCAAGGACACAGGCACCAGGAGTCTGGTGAAAGGTAAACAGTAGACTCCTTTAGTCAGAAACAGGGAAAGCCTTATATACCCTCCTCCAAGCACCCAGGCTGTGTCCCAATCTGGTGGCATTGTGTGGTTGCCCCTGTATCTGTCTCATTCTCCTATCAGAACTGAATGATAAAATTATAAATCCCCTAAAATTCCAGCATTTGCCATATCGCTATCAGGAGAAGAAGCATAAAAGCCAGTGCTGCAATGAACCTGGAACTCAAAGGTTTAGGTGGCTGGTCGTTTAAATCCAAATCCAAGTCCCAAAGCCCAAGAACCAGAATTTGCTGATCTTTACCTACAAGAAAACTTAAAAATCCCAGACTAAGCAGAAAAAATGGTCTTTTTTCTCTCCCTTTAGATGTTAAACTTTATAGAAATATGTAAGGAGTCTTTTTCTGTCCCACCAGCCAGCTCTCAAATAACAACACAGTGGCTTATTATTAATTATGAAAGCTCAGCCCAGCTTAGGCTTATCCCACTAGCTTTTGTAACTTAAATTAACCCATTTATATTAATCTACATTTTGCCTCATGGCTTTTCACCTTTCTTCTATTCTGTATGTCCAGCTCTCTCCAGGCTTCATGGCAGCATCTCTCTGAATCTCGATTATCTCCTTCTATTTCCTTTCTCTGTGCCCAGAAATCCTGTCTATACCTCCTGCCTAGCTATTGACCATTCAGCTTTTTATTACATCAATCACAGCAATACATTTTAACACAGTGTACAAATATCCCACAACAGAAATACACAAATAACACTATAAATATTATTTACTCAATATCTGGACATTGCTTACAAGTAAGTTGATACATAAAATTAGCCATCATGAAAGTACAAATTAAGAAGCAGGTTACCAAACTCTTCCTCGAGTTTCAAGTTTGTGAAGCCCAGACTGCTCAATGGTGTGCTGAACATGCAGAGGCGAGCAGATTGCAAGTGTGGTCAGTGAAGCCGAGCATTTGTTCGATCATGCTCACCTATGGTGCTCACCTATGGTGGAACTGTTGGCTTAAGTTTTCAATTTTCCAAGCTCACCATTTTCTTCTTAATTGGTGTGCATATTGTTCTATCTAAACTAATTAAAAAATAATAAAATAGGCAATATTTGTGCTGAAAAGGACTTATGTAAACTAAGACTTTGCAGTAAAACCACTCCCTTATCAGTTACAGGAGAGAATAAAAATCATTGTGTAACAATGCTGAGGAAAGATTTAGAATAATAGAGAAGCAAGTCCATAATTACATTCATTAATCTTATTTTCAACTTTGAACATCAATTACAAAAAAATGTAGTTAAGGTCTAGATATTACAATATTTTTGGTTTCCCTAAAGGCTATCTAAGTCCACACACAGCCACTCTTCCTTGCTTATAAAATTTCTAATACTGTAAAACTTCTCATTCTTCCTAGGGGTACACACACACACACACACACACACACACAAAGAAAGAAAGAAATAAAGAAAGAAATGATGATTCTAGCTGCTGAAGAGAGATTGGTCCATATAATTATGATCTAACACTGTGGGCATCTACCAGTTGCTTTCTGTGTTCCTGTCATTGAGGTCCCAAAGAAACACATCAAGAGCGAGAGATTCAGCCCCTTTCCAGAGAAACCAGGGCAATTGACTGCTATTTTTCCTCCACAAGGATTATGCCTGCTCACAACATTAGAGGCTGTGAACAGAGATCTATCTAACAAGACCCCCGATCTCTGCGAAGCATGTGCCAGAAAGGAAACCAGAGGATCGTGATTTCAAAGTCACTCAAACAGACCTTTTTACTACAAAGTGTCTTTTCAATTAGAAAGCTGGAAATCAGACAGTGAGAAGATGTAAGGTAAGGCGGGCAAGCAAGGTAGGGCTACCAACCTCTCCCGAGTACCCTTCCTTTCACATTTAATTCATCTCCTTGAAGAAGCTTGGGGTGCCACAGATATCAGTTACCTACACCCACACACACACTTTTTTCTTAGAATGTTTGTGTTCATCCCATTATTCCTTCAAGTATACCGTGAAGCGGATACCAGTTTGTAAAAGCTTTTGTTTCCGAAAGGTAGCCCTTTGCCTCTTCCACAAGAAAACATAATTACTCAGTACTAGCCTAGACCTGTTTCTAATCACGGAGAGATTAAATGAGGGGATCATCTGACAGTATCTGTATGTTGGAAGCATCTACTAATGACCTTTATTACTAACGACCTAAGCCCTCAGGCAATGAACCTAGACAACACTGATTAAGGAAGAAGCCTGCTGGTTTTACAGCTATATAAAAGAGAAGGAATCTTGGTGTTAATGGAAAGGGGTTGGGCAAAGAAAGAAATGTAAAAATGAATGGGCTATAAAAACAGAAAGGCTTGTTCCTGCCTTTGTGCTACAATGTTAGAAAATCAGTCCACAGATGTGAATGTTCAGAAACAATCATGAACAGACATTGATGGAGTTCAGCCTTTAGAATGGAAGATCCATTTAAAACAAAAATACAGCCAGTTGTGAACATAGGCTTTTCTTTAATAATAATTTTTAAAAACATGTCATTTTGACCCACCATGCCATGTGCAGTGAGTGAAGACTTTACTGTGAGGATTTTCCTCAGGAGTGTGTGCAAGTATTCTTTCTGATCCAAAGTGATCAGGTGACAGCTACACTGTCCCTTTTGGCAGGGCACATTATACACACACACTGCCCGACCACACACACACACACACACACACACACACACACACACACACACACGACCACCATCAGCACTACATCACACTGTTTAAAACACTTCCTTAAGATTCTATCCAAAGTGTGTTTAACCATACCACTCTTTTTTCTTCTTCCTTGCACCCTACATGCTTAATTAATACATCTGGCTCACATCTTGTTTCACAAGGATATGAAGACTTAAATGGACATTGTACCCAGCTTATGGTGATATTTTATTTGTACTGAAATGTGATTTTATTTGTATGTTAATAAATAAAGTTGCCTGGGGATCAGAGCTAATAGCAAGCCATAGCAGAGGCCGGGCAGTGGTGGCACACACCTATAATCCTGATCACATGACAGGCAGATCTCTGTGTGTTCAAGGATACAGCCAGCATGGTATTTAATCTCAATACCAACCATAGAGACCTAGAGTTCTGTATAGACAGGCAATGATGAGGAGGTCATGTGTTTGGGTTTACAACCAATAAGAAGGCAGAACATAAAGTCAATAAAAAGACAGACACACAGGAAGTAGGCCTCTTTCTCAGGGGAAGGACGGCAGCGACACCAAGGGATAAGAAGGCGGTTTTAGTCTCAGCTCTTAGCTACTGCTCTGACCTCTTGGGCTTTTAACTTTGCATTTGGCTCTGTGTTTCTTATTTAATAAGACCGTTACATCTACACCAGCTACCCACTGATTTTCAGCTATGAAGATATTTATACGGAGATGAGAGAAGTTTTTTTTTGTTTTGTTTTGTTTTTTGGTTTTTCGAGACAGGGTTTCTCTGTGTAGCTTTGCGCCTTTCCTGGAACTCACTTAGTAGCCTAGGATGGCCTCGAACTCACAGAGATCCACCGGCCTCTGCCTCCCGAGTGCTGGGATTAAAGGCATGCGCCACCACCGCCCGGCGAGAGAAGTTTTTAAGATTGCATTAGTAATGTATTCTGTTAATATTACCTGAAGTTGAAAGATTATAAAACAAAACAAAAATAACCCACAAAACCAGTTTGAATAAAACTAAAATCACTGCAAAGTCAAATATCCCCCAGAAGCAATCACTTTTGAGATTAGTTTATATTACTAATTTTTTTTAATATTGAGTTCTAATTATGCATAGAATATGTATTTTCACCTTCTTTATTTAAAATGCATTGTGAGAGACTGAAAAGTGCTTTGGACACAAAGAGAATAGGCTCCTCCTCCAGAGGATTCAGGTTAGGTTCCAAGCACCCATGTGGTGGCTCACACCATCCATAACTCCATTTCCAGAGGTGCTGACATCTTCTTTAGGCATGGTGCATAGATACACATGCAAGCAAAATATCTATACACATAAAATGATGAAAATATGTTTAAAGAAACAGTGTGAGACTTTCTCTCTTAAATAGGAAACATGATGTTTTAATTGGTGATACAATGTTGAGTATAGAGTAGACAGTCCAGATGAAAATAATTAGAGGAACTAATTACTTCATAACACAACAGCACAAGATTGGCAAGCAAATATTAAATTCAAGTTCTTGATTAGTATGGAAACTGGTTGTGAGAAGATAAATGTCTCTTAGCTCTTGAATAAAATTATTTTACAATTTTATCACTTATTAAAGTGCTATCTATATGAAGACTAAGACACACAATTAGATCATTGTTTAAGAATAAAATAAGTATGTCCTTTTGGAAACATTTTAATTAATGTGGATTGCACTAAAAAACTTCAGAATTTAAAATGTCTGAAACAATTTTCATTCTCTTCCTAATGATGTAATTGAGTTTATACAGGTATTCACTCATTCAATGAGTACTTATTACTAGAGAGTACTAAGTGTTGCCAACCATAGAAAACAATAGAAAGGTGTTTGGTCTCCTTGTCTTTTGCATTCCAACAAAGGGTAAAAGTGAAAAGACTGGGGAAGAAGTAGGCAGATGGATATGTCCTAGATAGTTACTAGGAATGGCAAAACTCTGAGCAGAGTCCCAGCAGTGAGTAACATGAAAGCTGAGACAAACTAAGGAAAGTGAGAAAAGGTATAGAGAATGTGTTTTACTTAGATGACTGAATAGTTACCTACAGGAAAATCCTGCAGTAAAAAAAGGTCAGAGGCCAGTGAGAGAGAGGTGAGTTAGAACATACTGACATATCGAATGGAGGTTGCTGGAGCCCTGTCTATGCATTGCATTCAGGTCATGGTAATGGGTAAAGAGTTAAGAAATGGGGCAAAACAAGGTGCTTGCTCATCTTGGCTCCATAAAACAGTAGAAATTCCCCCTTTTTAGAGCAAAAACATAATGGGATGGTTTACTCACTTCAGATGGGAGGAAACAGGAGAATGTGTTGGACTTGTCATTTTCTGCTTTCTTGCTTGAACCTAAGAGCTAAGAGGATAGGTGCAAAGCCCTCACATTCTCCATGCAGAAAGCCAGATTCTGTGACTTAATTCTACTTTGTAAGCTGGCTTCTTTCTGTGAAGCTGTGCTCTGGTAACATGTTCTTGAGTGTTCATGTTTCAGGTTCAAGTTAGATAGTGACTCCTTGCCATATTATCTAAAAATTATAGCAGCACTTAGCAGGGCTGCTCTGAAGCTTCTCAATTATGAGAACTCCCTCAAACCAACACAATCTTAAGAAGTGAGCGTGATTCTTTTCCTAATTTTAGAAAGGGAAATTGAGGCACAAAGCAATAACTAATGCAATGTCAAATACTCTGTCAGTTAATGGTATTGATTCTAGGTTATACATCTCTGAAGTTTATGCTTCTAAACAAATGATTGATTTCAATATTTTGTTTTCAATATTTTGTAATGGAAAAACATAACAATAACTAGGAGGGTACATAACAGACTCCAAAGTATTCATAAAGTATTTGAGCATTTTTCATCCATGCCTTTGTATAATTCCTTCACCTTTGTCATGGAGATAATTCCCCTCTTTGACAAAGGCTAAACTTCAATGGTTGCCAGGTATAGGAGGATCGCAGTGCCCACCAACTTCCCTGGAGATAATTTACTCGGTCTCTCTCAAGCTTGTTCTGTAAGATAGCTGGCTCCGAAGAGGCCAATGTAACAAGTCACTGACAGCGTCAGGGGCTGATGGGCTCAGGCTCATGGTCACCGATGATTTGAAGCCCACCAATAACCACTGAGGCGTGACAATGGATCCTTGCCCATCTCAGTGTCACAGAAGCTTCCAGGTCTTGGGAAATTCTTAGACTTCAATCTGATAAAATCCCTGAAACAGAACTACCTATGTTTGGATTCTCAAAACAGAGAAACTAGAAGATAAAAACGTTGCTCTTGTTCTAGTCTCTGAACTTCTGGTGATGTATTATGTGACAACTGAAAATTAATAAAGACAGTAATGATACATATATGCAGGCTATAGAGAGAGGAAGAAGTGACATGTTTGATCTAATGAACATTTCCCTACTTATCTCCTATCTTCTGTAACTTGAGCATCCTTTACAAAACTGGATAGGCCGTACCCTTCCCAGAGCTATGACAGAGAAACTCCAGAGGGTTGGACAACCTTTCTGAAATGGCTGATCCACAGCTGTGCAGCTCTCTCCGATGGCGAAGTCTGATCTCTTCCATGGTCTAACACTATCCTGGTTCTCAATGCAGCAATCCTAACTAGAGTGCCCGTCAGAAGCAGTCATTGCATGTTCTTTGACTCAAGAGAAGGCATGCTCACAAAAAGCACAAACATGACTATCAGCTAAATTTCGCTGGGGATCTTTGTTACTTTTGCTTTCATATTTTTTTTTGTTAGTTTGGAAATCTACACATATGCACACACGTATACCACAGAAATAGCATTAAAAAAACTCAATCTAGTAGTCAAATGTCTGTTGCCAGCATAAAGTGGTGACTCTTGTTAGAATCCTTGCAGTTCATAAAATACTTTCACACCCTTTAGTCACTGAATGAATGCTTGTTTAATAAACAAAATAAATGAAGAAGTCAATTTATTGATTTCCTTTAGAGTGAAGGTTTCTAGACAGTTGCAAGCATTAAGAAGGGAAACACAGAAGAAAATGGCAAGGTTAAACGAAGTAGAGACCTGACAGCAGACTGCCCCAGTGTTTAAGGTGGCAGCTAAGAGCGTACTTTACTAACTTCACATGCTGGCATCACTACAGCGTTCTCCAACTGGCCTAAGTCAGAACATCTGCTGAGAGTGCTGGGATTAACTCCATGGTAACATTAAAAAACACACCCCCATTCCTATACGTTTCACTGGACAGTGCTATCTGCTCAGTGGGGAGAGGGGTGTTTAAGAATAAATTTGGTGACATTAAACATGTCACAAAGGGTATCATGATCCTTTATGCATAAAGACAATTACATCCCTTACTTTTGTTATGATGTGTATTGTAAGGAGTAGTGTTGGCATCTTTGTCTTAATATTAAAGGAGACCATATGAAGATTTCAGTCTAGCCTTTTACAAAGCTAATAAATCCCTTTAAAAGGTGAATTTTGGCTAATTTTGAATCTTGCTCTCCCAATAACAAGATATTTACGGATGTGTTGTGCTGTAGGCTGAGAGGAGATAATATTAATAATACTTGATGGGAGGGCTGATGAGGTTCATAACCTCTAACTGACAACCTGAATTTAACATCAAATACTGAAGATACCCACAATGGATCACTGGGAAAATTGTACATAGTCAGTTTGGTATTATGTGCTCTGCATTTCATATTTCAGAATTTCATATATTCATTACAAGGTTATGGAAAGCCTTCTTGGCACTAAGAAGGTCAAGTTCACCTTATTAATCTAGATTATATTTACACACTGTTATTTTTTTTTCTCTCACATAGACTTGCTTCTGTTTTATTTTCTTTGTGAAAATCCCACCATACACAAGTGGCCCAAGGCAAGGAGAGACCCTTTCTGGCCAGTTCTCCTCTATCCACTCCCTGTGCTGGAACTTCGAGTGTGAACTCCTAATTATCACAACACCGAGAATCCACACTTTCCCAGCTCTGATACAATTCCCTTTGAGTATGTCCACCTACACGTCTGAATTGTTCCTCAAAACTGTCTCCTTGTTTCTTTCAGGTTTTGAGCAAAGACAGATTTTAGTCTCAGGAAGCTACAGCTAGAATTATTCATTCAAAGCAATAGTCCTTACCCACATTAAGACACTGTAAGTACTTCCAGATTTTCCTTTATGTAGTTTCTCTAAATTTAAGTGAAAGAGGAGATGTTTGTGTATTAATTGCTCTTCTATTACTTTGATAATGTACCATGATCAAAGCAACCTACAGAAAGAAGGAAGAGTATGTTTGACTTAACGGTTCCAGAGGGTAAAAGTTGGTCATGGTGGGGAAATCTGACAGCAGGCAGCAATCATGGCAGGTGGAGCAGACCCTGGAGGCTCTTATCTTGAACCTCAAGCACCAAGCAGAGTGAAATGGCATGAAAATGGCATGACTCTTTGAATTATCAAAGCCACCCCAAGTGACATACTTCCTTCAGCAAAGCCACATGTCCTAAGCCTATCCAAATGCCATCACCAACTGGGAACCAAGTATTCACATATTCCAATCCAAACCACCACAATTGTTTATATCTTGAATTAAATTATGTTTCTGTCACCCTAGCATACAGGAAACAAACAAACCCCAAGATATAGGAAACAAAATTCTTGTTAAGCTGACATTCTAATCTGCTTCAAAAGTTTGAGATGGAGTGTTCCCAGACATAGGGCTGATTTGTTTGTAGCAGCCTCTGTATTCCAGTTACTTTAATAAAAACACTCTGCATTGAACACCACCCCAGTCGCTCAGGAGATCGAGTCAGCCATGCACATGTCTGTGATTGACAGGATTCCAATCAAGCAACTTTTGTCAATTAAATACAAACACATAAGCTTCACTACCTGGGACTGTTATGCTTACTGGTTTCGACTTCAATTAATTTTTGGCTTGATTTCAAAGTCATCACATTTTGAGGCGCTGAATATGTGGTTTTACAAGAAAAATCTTTAGAAAGTTCCACCATCCCCTCTGACCCACCTAAGAATGACTGGCCTTCACTTTTCTCAGGTAGAATACTGCCTCTTATCTTTTGTTATGGAGATGTGAGTCATTTTATTCTTTTCTACCCTGACTTGTAAATGTTGAGGGATCTATTTATTTTTGCATTGAATATTTAAAATATCTCATAGTATTTAGCTTGTTTAAAGGCAGTGGTGCTCAGTAAATATTTACTCAACAAACAAGCAAATAGAGGAAAGTGTTAGTCAATTTACATATGTGCTTATTGTATGAAGTCATAATCACAAATACATAGTAGAACCAAATGCATTAGGATACAAAGAATTTGTTCTCAGTCAAGAAAAATGTTAATGCAGAAAATTATTCCCTCTTAAATATTTCAAATGGAGAAGGTTTTGATGATGATATGTTCTCTTTAAAAGACCCGCACACCATGTGTACTATTTTCAGGCATTTATAAGGCTTTTTAAAGTTTTAAATGACTTAAGAAATCATCTCCAGCTCTATCCTTCCTGCAGTGAGATAGATAGGCCTCCCTGGGGATGCTTTCTCTTTGAGTACCTGTGAGTCTGAGTCACACTCTCTTGAAGACTGTCTTATGGCATGATGTAAGGCACTGCATTTGGTACCAGCTGCAGTCTCCACATGCTTCTCTGCTCTGGTTTCAGAAAAACACATTGCAGTAGACATATCCGAACATGATGAATGTGGGGAGCACTGTGGCAGAGGCCCATGCTCTGTAGGAAAGGATGCAGACAGTCAGTCAGATGGAGAGTTTAAAAGGGCATCCTGGCTGCCTAAGCAATCTGAAAACCATCAGAAGTGATAAATCTAGTGATATTCTTAGGTCATGTTCCAACTTCAAAGTTGGAGTATAACCAAAGTTCAATTCCTGATCCAATTTCTCTCCTGCACACTCCCAACCTAGGGGTTGCTTGTTGACAATATCACTTTTGTTCACTAGGGTTCCTAAAAATCACAGGCTCTAACAGTTCACAGCTATTTGCTACCTCAAACATTGGATTTTACCTAGTCATTCAATATTCTCTTTTTATAATTCCATCCAGTGCTTTTCATTAATTAAATGCGTGTCCTCTCTGCTCAGATCTTTTACTGTGTCTGCTTAGAACTACCAGATGTCCCAACTATTGACAACATTTGAATAAAATAAGTTTCATTATAAAATATAAGTAATTTGTTCATATTCTTAAGACCTCCCAGTAGATTGCTAGCTCCTAAATTTTTTATTTATTAACACTTTTCACAATTTTTCACAACTGTTGTCCCGGGCACTGGGCTAGGCACTAGCTGTACATCTCACTGACTCAAACCAAAAAACTACCAATAGTAAATCACTACCCAGTCAGGGTAAGAAGATTCATAGTGATGATGAGGAAGCTACTCTAATGGAAATGGCAGAAGGTTAGGTATATCAGGCAGACTATATCTCTCAACCCCTGCCCAACAGCTTACATGACATAAGGTGATATGGAAAGGGTTAACAGCACCACAAATTATGTGTTTCAAGAAACGTGGCAAATACAAAAAGTTCGGTCACTTTAGGCAAAAGAGCAGTTGCACACAAAGAATCATAACAGTGCATCTTTGTTCTTACATCAGTTCTGCTACCCCTCACCTCTCTTAGACACACCCAGACCTAGACACAGGCACTTTAGTGACAGAGGAAAATGTGTCATCCTTCATAACACTGAACCTCATATCCAGTATTAACATCTAAAGCTGCTTTGACCCTTTCTGTAGCCTCACTTCTCTCTTTGTGGGATAACGCTCCCCTACTTTCATTTCCAGAAATGTGCAGTTTTGAAGGATGGAAAGAGATGTATACAAGCAACAGCTGGGAGGCAGGGAGCTTTGCCAAGCCCCGGGAATAATCCAGTCTAGCCACTGTGGCTTGCTGTTCATCAGCACTGGAGCAGAAGCGTCTTGAAGTCAATTTATTCGGGAATAGAAAATATCTGATTCAAAATTACCAGTGACAATGGTTGCTTCTTTTTAAAAACTGTGAACACTGTAGCAAGCAGAGCTCCAAACCCACTCACGAGGAGTGCAGGGTGAAACACTGAGAAGTGATGCTTTTTTCCCTTGGTGTTGGCAAACTTCCTAAGATAAACTTGATGATCCTTACAGTCTTGAGAAAACAACGCCCTCCAAACCAATGCTGACAGCCTACCTAAACCAGGTCAGTTTGATGGTTTCAACAGACAAGGGGACAGCTGGGCTCTTGCTGGATTTGATTCAAAAATGGTGTAGAATTGTGTGTTCTACATGGGAATTGCCATGAGTCCACAGAATTTTGACCTTGTTCAGACTTTGATGGGAGAGACTGGGAACTGAAATATATACCTCAGAAAAAAATTTAAGACCATTGTCAAAATAAGCTATTACTATAAAACAAACGTCTTTTGGGGACCTAGAGATATGAAATACATTTTGGTGATGATGTCATGGATATGGTATAAGATTTAATTTCAATATTTATGTCATTGTTTCTATGACTGCAATTAATATAATTAATATAATCTCAAAATGGTGCAAGGTCAAATATATTCATTTCCAAGTTGTGTAAATAAGAGTTGCTGAGAAGGTCAAGAAGTATAAGAAATGAGATTAATAACACAAGTCCATGGCTAGTAAGGAAAGGCTTCATTTCATTTAAGTTTCTAAAGGACTCCAAGCATTGTTTTTAGCAATATTAAAAGTTGAATACAGTGTTAGCTTTTCTACTTTTTCTTTGATGATTGCCTTCCTGTGGTAAGTTACATGTAAGCAACTATATGCGGTAGTTTGCAGGTAAGCTGCCCTACCAGCTCCACAGCTACTTAAAAATGCTCTGTCCCTTCTTGGGGTGATGGGTTATTGACTATAAATATTGAAGTACTTCATTCTTGAAAATCACAAACTAGTCCATGTTTTCTAAGTGTGGGGAAGCAAGGCCTTGGCATACCTGAACATTAGATTAAGAGGTTTTAAGGTTGATGACTTTGCTCAGTGGCTCTTTCAATAAACTGCATCTCTCACACTGGAACCAAGCAAAACAGTACCAAAACCTGTATTAATTTGCTGCTAGAAGCTGAAAGAACAGAATCACACACAGCTCTGTGTAAACACTAGTGCTTTCCAAGTCTTACTGACACCTGGTGGCTGCAGCCAAACAGGCTGCAGTAAACAAAGACGGACCTTTAATTTAAAACTGTATTGTTTACTCATTCTTTGAAAAGTTTATACAGTTCATGTGGATCATATCCATACACTCCACTACACCTCCCAAATCTATCCCTACCTCCCTACTCTCTTTTTATTCTTTAAATATTATTGTTGCATATAAACATAGCAATAGAAATAAAAACAACTTAGTTCATTTAGTGTTGTTCACATGTGTATATGCTAACCACTTGGTACCGGGTAACCAGTTAGGGACTCATATCTGGGGCAGATTGAATCTCTCTTTCTCATTAATCATCAATTGCCTGTTGCTCCTCTTCTAGGGTTGGGCCTCGCAAAATTCTCCCTACTCCCATCCATGCTGATATGTCAACTGGTATTGTTATTGCTGAGGTCTTGTTTAGGCAGCTATATTACTGATACAGAGGGAGGGTAGAGAAATAATGTTAGGGATGTTTGAAAAAGAGTGTGCTGGCTAGATTTATGCTCAACTTAACCCAAACTGTAGTCATCTGGGGAGGAAGCCTCAAATGAGAAAATGCAACCGTAATATCAGACTGTGGGCAAACCTGGAGACATTTTCTTAATTAGGAATTGATTGGGAGGTCCCAGCCCATTGTGGATGGGGCCACCCCTGGGCTGGTGGTCATGGATTCTATAAGAAAATGGGCTGAGCAAGCCATGTGGAACAAGCGAGTAAGCAGCACCCCAATAAACTCCACCCCTCTTGCTTTAAGGTCATGGTGTTTCATCACAGCAATAGAAACCCTAGCTAAGACAAAAAGCATAGAGAATCATATTATTTTATGTTTACCTACCCTTAGAAAATCTCAGCGTTTACACCATCCCTGATACTGAGGGACACTAACCACTTCCTTCCAGCCTAAGTAGGGTGAGACATTGAAAGTCTTTTTTAAAAGCAAAAGTTTTGTAATATTTTGTGTTCAAAGGAACACTTTTAGCATTTATTTTCAACTTTTCCCACCTGAAAATTGAAAAAAAAATATTTGTGGTTGCAGGTTCATGCCTCTGTGTGTGTGTGGGGTGTGTGTGTGTGTGTGTGTGTGTGTGTGTGTGTGTGTGTGTGTGTCTGTGTCTGTGTCTGTGTGTGTGTGTATGCAGGTGCCCAGGGAAGCCAGAAGAGGATCTTCTGAAGCTAGAATTACAAGCAGTCATGAGCACATGAGTAAGAAAATCATAGGTTGTCTTCTGAGTTACATACACAAACGTGTGTGCATGTACCTACACACATGAACATGGACATACCACGCCCATGTACTTATAAACAAAAAAGTACTCAATGCTTTAAGTAAATATGTGGGAAAACACATGACCAGCTAAGGGGAATCCAAATCCTCAGAAGCCCTACTGATTTCAAATAGACATTGTGTCTCATCTTCTTCTGCTGGCAAATCTACTAATAAAATTACCAATATTTCTACCATTTCCAGCATTATTGTATTGTTATAAGAACATGAGTTGTGCTGATCCAGTATGCTTTGGAGACGCCCATTTCTACACAACCTTAAAAGTCGGGAATAAGACCTAGAATTAGGGAAAAAGGAATTCCCAGCCCATGAGGACACATGCACTTTATTGTGGAAATTCTTGAAGGAACAGAGACTCCTTAGATTAGCTTAAGTGGAAGATAAGAGCCCTGCAGGTGCTGCTAATCACCCATGTCAATCCTTATGCAAACAAAGTCACACCAGACAGATCTCAGAGATGACAAAACACAGTTTGGAGATGCAAACTCTCCTGAGGGTTGACTATTAAGTCTACCGAAATACATGGACATAGCTTGACCAGAGGAAAAGCCCGTGAGTTTAGTAATGTGTGCATGTTCAAGAAAGCCCCAGAAATAAACTGAAAAAGAATCAGATGTGTGAGACTTAAATACCCTTTTCATAGGTATTTAGATGGGAGCTAGAGCTACTTTTCCAGGGGGAATAAATGGTTTTAGGGAGATGAATAGACCCAAAAGCCCATAGACCCTAAGTGTGGTATTTGATCTTTCAGTCTCTTTCTGTATGGTATGTGCCTAATCATTCTTGGTTAAAGAAATTGCAGTATGAAGATTGAAGGCAACTGTGTTTCTCTGGCTTATCCAGGTTTAGGTAGATAAGAGAACTTCAGAGAAAGCCCTTCCCCAGGTGCTCTCAGCTTGAAGTCTGCACCTGCACAATTTTGGTGTCATTTTCTGAGCCCCAACAATAGCTTTCAGCAGTCATTGTCTGAGCATGAGTATCCTGTGGAGTCTGAAGCTGGAATTGTCATTGAGTTTCCATGTGTCTATATGTTCCCTTTATAGTGCGCTGTTCCCTTTATAGTATCCTGTCATTTGCAATGGAAGATTCTGTAGTTCCAGTTACCAGGTACAGGATCTGCCTCACTTTTCAGCTCCTGTGGTTTCCTTTCCCTGTTTCTTGAATTTATTAGCCTTTGGTAAGTTTACAGCCCTCTATCTGATTTGTGATTTAGTTGTTTGAGCCTACAAAGCAGAAACAATGATAATATCTGTTATGACTACTATACTTTCATAGCATTAGTTAACCTCATTATTATACTGAAAATGATATGAAAATTTCATAATTTGGCTCTGGCTTCAATTCATGCCATTAACCTCCTTGTCTACATGCTGCAGGAAAATGCAAGACCATCAATCACCAGATTTTTTGTTATTACTATTTTTAAATATGATCATCATTTTGCCTAAGATACATACATATATATCCATAAATTAATTTAAATTAATAAAGAAAAGGATCAACTTTTGACCCACCAAAATGAACACAGCTTTCCCTCTAGGCAACGTCAAACCAAAAGGGGTTAAAGCTCAGAAGTCAACATTTAGGGGCTGTCTCATACAACATTGTGTGATAGTCATCATATTGATTAGTGCATTAGATTCTCCAGGTATAACTGAATAGATTAATAATAACCATTATTAATTATGTCCTAATATCGAGAGCAACTTGAGTGTCATTGTTGATTGGGGATATCTAGATATATGGGAAATAGTCCTAGTTTAGTGTCTCTGATGTCACAAATAGAGCAAGGTCAAGTTCTGTTCAGGTGGCCTAGCTGGTTATGCCTGTTTAGACAGCTCAGGCCTGTCATTAATCTTATATTTTTTCTGAGAAAACAATTTATCAAACTCCATGTTAATTTTTTAGCAAACTGTAAATGATCTCTGTATTAAGATGGATTTCACACTGGGCAGTGGTCTGGTAAGCCTTTAATTCCAGCAGGTGAATCTCTGTGAGTCTGAGGCCAGCCTGGTCTACAGAACTAGTTCCAGGATAGCCAGGGGTACACGGAGAAACCCAGTCACACACACACACACACACAACGATGGATTTCACACACTGATTTTCCTCAATCCCTATATTGCTAGCTGGATGCTATTCAGCTTTTTGAAAGTTCTTTTGTTCCTGTCTCAAATAATTTACCATGTTTATTTCTACTAATATGCCAAAACTGTCCTTTTATAATTCAGACAGAACCATTCACGGTTCACAATTATGGAACAGCACAAGGTATAGCCACAATTTAAAAATTAAAATGTGAATTTTATCTTTAAGAAATGACAGTCTTTCCCTTTAAGACAGAGAAGACACACAAAGTGTGGTATGTTTCCAATGGCTTGAAAATCTCTACCTATCTTTTTTCTGCTCTTTAATAAGCAAAAATATTGAAAAAAACATAAGATCATAATAAATGCACATATATTTGCTACTCCTGTTTTGGTGAAGTATTAATGGTTTTTATTGCCTCTATTATTAACAATTTAAATGCTTAGGATCCTCTTGAAAATAAAAGCACAAGAAAGAACTTAATATTCAATACCTCCTCCTCCCATGTTCTCCCACACATTTTTCTTCTCTTAAATAGACCCTGATTTCTTCTAGACTACTCAGGCTGATTTTTTTAATAGATCATATCTCTTTTATCTTTATATCTTCTAACAGGCTTAATATACAATGTCATTCAAAAATAAAACAGTAAATAAAAACAGTGAGATTTTCTTTTAAGAATTTATTGATAAACAATATCAAAAGGCCATGTAAAATGGAAAAGCTAAAAAGCACATAAGAACTTAGCAAACACTGAGGGATGTATTCTTCATTGCCTCAGTCACAAAGCCAAATATTGCATTTATCATAGTCCAACATCTTTCCTCCAAACATGTCAGTGTTTCTGTAGAGTTAGCTTAGTTTTTCTTTCCTTGGTTTTGTTTATCTGTTTGTTTGTTAACTAGAAGTTATTACAGTTTCAATGACTAATTAGAAAAATACATGGAGTTCAAACTTAGGTTTTCATAGCTTCCAAAGTACAGTAAATTTTATATGATAAACTTTTAAAAAGATTGAAAATTATGAGTTATAATGCCATGACAGATAGAGCTTAGCAAATAGAAACAATGAAGAATTTCAAAATGTAAAAATTTCTTAAATAGACATGTCTTAGAAAATTTTGTCATTATAGCCACTTCATAAAGACTGTAGTAAGGGAGTGTGCATTACACACTTGGCAATACTGAAACACTGAGTTGACATTTTATCATTGCCTTGTCCACAGTAGAAAGTGCCCGAAGGCCTGCAGTAAATGGTCCCTCTGGAATATATAAATTGTCTCATAATACTGTTGTTGCTGAGTTGGGCTTTGGGATATTACCTTGGGGTTTTATAATAAGCTAAGCACCTAGATTTGTATTAAAATTCATTGTTCAGCCAGATAGACCTTCAGTATGACAAGTTCCATTACTTTAAGACTCTTTTCTAAACCAAAAATGTTTTAATTTTTCTATACAAGAGCACAAGACAGAATGAGCAAGATCTTTCCCTCTTTCATCACCGCTGAACTACTATAATGAAGGACAGATAAACAAGAAATCATATAGATTTGTTTAATATAATTTCATATGACACCAGAAAATTCAGAAATAAGTATACAATAAAATGGAAAACCAATGTTATGGAGTACCCTGAAGAAATATGACTGGAGGAAAGGTATATGATTCATGATGATTACATGGGGATAATTCAGCACCTGTTTGTTTACTAACTGCTTCCTTGTCCCTCTCCTGCTAGCTTCTGGAACCCTCTGTAGAATGGGGTTCTTATAACTCATTTAGAAAAAAAAGCCAGAGAACTCTTTGATGTCTTGCTCCAGGTGACTGAAATAAAGTTGGGGACAGTGTCCTGCTTCTTCTATCTTCTCAAAGGCCACTTTGGGGGTAGCAGGTTCTGAACCCTACCAAGAACAATTAATTGCTTCAGGAATACATGTTTGATAGAACTGTGTTTAATATTTTCTAAATATAGTTGATTTGAGAGTGATTGGCAGCTTATGTATTAAATGACCATTGGTGCTGGCCAAAGAATTGTGAAGAAATCATGGTTAAATAATTAGCTGGGTCTGAAAGAAGTGAAAGTTGAGGGAGGTAAGAGAGAAGGTGGCACAGATGTGGGGAACTTGGATGTGCTTTCCTGTTCAGTTTGCAACTACTCTGTCTTCTGAACAGAAATAAACTGAAAGTAGAAATCCAAAGAGCCAGTGTGTCTATTATTACTATTCATATCAGTTGACTACACAATATACCCTTGTCGGAAAGGAAAGGTTAAGTTAGTTTGCTGTGAATGTATCCAGTGGTAAAAAGAGTGGAAAATCAGTTAAGAAGAAAAGGATAGGAAGAGCTTCTGAAATTAATTAAAAGTGCTGGCTTAAATACATACCTAAATGCTTACTCCTCTGTGGAGTTGGAAAATGACATTCAGTAGAAATGTCCTAGTTTATCAACCTGACACTGAGCTGGACTTGAATACATGTTTGCTTTTGAAATCTTGGATAAAAGTCATGAAGGAGAAACAGAAAGCACTGCGTCAATTTCTTCCTCCAACTCCTATGTGTAGGTTCAGTAAAGGTTGAACCCACACTTAAGAGACGGAGGGGCACATTAAAACCTAGAGCAGGAAACTCATAATATCCTTTTTGGGTTAAGAAAAATGCTCTAAAATGTTGATACAAATTGAAAATTAATATTTTAAAACCCCTTCTCTGCTAGCAAGGTAAATTTCCTTTCCAGTTGGATCAAAGCTGTGGAGTAAAACCAAGTACTAAAAAAAGATCTACAAATGCAGGTGTGGAGTATGATGCCTGAACAGCATCATTATGATGTCTCCCCACTTCCTCCTTACACTCAAACACGGAATTATGTTCTGCCACACATAGGAGAATGGGGAGATGCTGTGGCCAAAGAAGATGTCTTCCTTGCTGAATGTGAGCAATGTGATCAACTCAGCCCTCAAGCTGCAAACACCCTGATACTGAAAATGAAGCAGTAGTGAAAAGAAATGCTGCCCCATGTCTGCATTCTTTGCTAGAGCAAGATGGTAGGCTTCTTTCAACACCTGATTTTTAAAGAAATAACAGTTTATAATTGGGAAATATTTGATTCAGTGAAGCATGGACTCCAGACTAATTAATTATCTTTTGAGAGAGAACCAAGGTACATTTGGGCAATGAATTAAAATTAATTAACTAGGTACCACAGTACTCAGAGATTTTGAAATGCACAAAAAATATCCAGTGTCACCTGACCATGAGCCAGAAGCCCAGTTTTCCAGACGTGTAGCCCAATGATAGCTGTAATTCATGGCATTTTATGACATTTCATGGAACATTTGGTCATTATGACATTTATGATGTAATGAAATAGGCCATAAAATGCTGTAAATTGTTGGGAACAAAAGACATTCATATTTTTGATGGGCATCTTCATTTCCACCAAGATGTAAGCAGGTTAAATCAAAGCTCAACCTGCAGTTGAACAGCAAAGTTTGAACTTAGGCCTTTCTCTCCATCTGTCTCTTCCTCCCTTCCTCTCTTCCTCTTCCTCTTCTTCCCCCTCACACTCCCTCTTTTCTTGCTCTCCTTTGCATTTTTTCCCAGTTAAATCAAAAGCCAGATCTGTAAATGTAAAAACAGAAGAATCTTCCCCATATTTTGTAGAGAAGAAAAGCACTATGATTCTATGGGTGAGAGTAATAAATCCCAAAAGTGCAAAATATGCAACTTCTGGCTCATTTGCATATTTTGTGGCTGGGTAAAATGTGAAACATGCACAATTTCTAATAGTAAGTGATGACTGTGGCTTGCCTATATCTGATAATATAATTCCTGAAACCTTTTTTTAGCACCCACTGTCAGGTTTTTTAAATGTCAGACCTGACCTTGTTGAATTATGCATGGAAATTAATACTAAAGTGTTTTTCCAGGAAATAGTTTTAAAACACGCAAAAATGTTCTCTTTAGGAAGAGAAAAACAAATGTCTTCAAAAGACCATTTCATTAGCAAAGCCCAGCTATTCTTTAAGATCATCTTGTGCTTTTGTGTGGTTTAGTATTTATAAAGTTACCAAACAATTACTTGAGTGTTAAAGTAGGACAGTTATATACATCACACAGAAGTATTCCAAAACTGCAGTCAGGGTTAGCAAGACTGCTCAATGGGGAAAGGCACTTGCTGACAAACCTGGTTTCTAGAGTTTGATACCTTTAGCCCTTATGGGGTGAGGAGAGAACCTATTTCTGCAAGTTGTCCTCGGGCCTCCAAACATGCATCATGACAGACAAGTGCTCACTTACACACACACACACACACACACACACACACACACACACACATGCGCGCGCACGCACGCACGCACGCACGCACGCACGCACTCACACGCACACACATACACTAAAAAATTTATGAAAATACATCAGGACATTGTTAATCACATATAACTTATACATAGTGATCTTCAAATTAATGTTAATTTTGTGACTTCGGTGACAAAACTTACCTTGGCACGTACTAAGTAGAGAGGAAAATCCAGATCAGATTGTTTGCTCTTTTCCTGATCCTATTTTGTTCTGTTTCATTTTGTCATGTGATATGACACTATTTCTAGTGGTATTTTTGATCACAGATAAGAGCAAGGGCTGGAATTTATCATGAACTGAGTTTGTGTATTTCCACCAGAATTCACTTGTCAGAGGCCTAATCTCCAGTGAGAGGTATTTGGGGGTAATAGTTAGGGAGATAGTTAGATTTAGATGACTTCCTGAGAAATGGCGCTCTCTCTCTCTCTCTCTCTCTCTCTCTCTCTCTCTCTCTCTCTCTCTCTCTCTCTCTCTCTTTCTCTCTCTCAAGTAAGGAGATCACAGAGACAGAGTGATCCTCTACAACCAGAAAGAGACCCATTGTGAATTGCATCTACCATCACCTTCACAGAGGACTTCTCAGCTTTCACAACCATGAGAAAGGATTGTCAGCTATCCCAGTCACCTCGTCTATGGCATTTTGTTACAACAGCATGAACTGACTAACAGAGGGAAAATTTACAAATAATTTATTCCAAGAGATAAATCATCTTTAACTAAAAAGTTTTTTTGTAATATAGAAATATATTACTATAAGTTTATAAGGAAATTCTTATGGGCCGTATCACTCTGAATGGAGCCAAATGGTGCATGAACATTGATTAGTAAGATATCTATGCCAGACACTTCTCCTAAATGAAGGCAAGAACAACAGATCATATTGTTCCTGAGGAAACTGGGGACTCAATGACTTTATTCTGCAGACTTGACCATCATGTACAAGACCACTTGGAAGCTAAGTTTCAGGGCTCTGCTCCTACTTCTTGCTACTTCTAGTCAAGAAATTTATTTTATTTATTTTACTTCTACTTTTTATTGACACAACTCATTTATATTGGAAATGTGAAAGCATATTTCCAATAATTCACATTTGCTAAAACTTTGTTGGTTAGAGTGCATTAGGAGTATATAGAAATGGACTAGGTTTTCTAGAATGAAAACAGCTCAGGAACTTACATCAAATTCTTTCCAGTCTCACTCATCACCCTTGCCTCAGCCCCAGAAATACATGAATATGTTCACATCACTATAGTTTTGTGTTTTCTAGAATGCTCTAGAAACGTAATCTTATGCAACCTTTGGAAATTTAGGAACTTTCATTAACCAGAATGAATTAAACCATTTCCATAATATTTCATAAATCAATATTTTGTTTCTTTTATTACAAGTAAAATTAAATTGCATGAATTTATCAGAGTTCAAACATCCCATGGTTGAGTTTGGACTTGGCTACTTTGATTAGAACTTTTTGACGATTAGGAATAAAGTACTATATATTCAGGTGTAGTTTTATATTTTTAATTATACTTTTTACTTCTGACAAATAACCTAGAAAAATGTTAGGTCACATGGTAAGTGGGTATTTATTCTATTTCTAGCCTCCAAATTGGAACATTCCTTTTTGGAGGGAAGCTAAAAAATATTAAATGGACAAAACCACAAACAGAAGGTAAAAGTCATAGGGTACAGGAAGTACAGAAAATTCCAAGACTTGCAAGGCCCTCCCCAAGGTAATAAAATCAATAACCAATTGCATCAGAGAGTTGACTCTCTGGTTGTGTTTTCTGCAACCTGTTCAGGGAGCTCTTAGGATGCAGCCTTGGTGAGCCATTCTTTAAGCGAGGGTTAAGTTCTTGGTGAGATAACTATCTCTGAGTCATTCATTCCTATAAATGACCACAATAGACTCACAGGTTCACTAGGTTAGATTTGGATAGCCTAGCTGATTCAACAGACATTTGTTTACATCATATAATGCTGAACTTTACAGGAAGTTGCTACACGGCTTTCCACATTTGGCATCCTATTGGCCAAGAGCACCAGCTGTTCATTTTTCTCCACAGCACTTGGTATTTTCATTCTATGTTTTTGTTAGTTACTACTAACTGTAAACCAGATATTCCTGTAGGTTTTAGTTGCATTTACCCAATGTTTAATTTTGTTGTATGTGTCCTCAAATCCTACCATTGTCATGGCACCAAGAACTTTTGCTCATCTCTTTATAATGGTTTGTTTATTTTACCATTGTTTGAATTATGGAAATTTAAAATTGAAGATACAAGACCTTTGTCAGAAATGTGCTGTCATTTTCTTAATAGTTATTTCCTCTGACACAAGGTCTAATTTATCAGTTCTTCTATTTTGCATCATGCTTCTGGTCTCTTGAGTCAGAACTCAGACTAACCCAAGATCACAGATTTTCACTTGTGATTTCTTCTACTACTACTAGAACTTTACATTTTACACTTAGTTTTGATTTCTACTTCAGATAAACTTTTTTAAAGGAAGTAAAATATGGGCTAAAATACCTTTTGTTTACTTGTTTGTATACAGTTGTTTAATTTTCCCAGCATATTTTATTGAATGGATGAGGGTATTCTATTGAGCTACCTTTGGACCTTTGTCAGACATTGGTTTATGATTTTGGGTCTATTCGGAACAATTTTATTGTCCCATGGTTTTGTGTCTACATTTTAGATCACTGTAACTTTTTGGTAAGTCTTAGAATCTGGTACTGTGAGCATCCCAAACTTATTGTGAAAGGCAAACAGCTTTCAGAGTAGCAACCAATCGTTCACAGAAGCCAGAGATATTCCACTTCAAAGTCAATGTTCAGTTCCATGGCCACCCAACTTCAAGGTATGTTGATAAATATATAGAGGTTGAACAAAGTTTAGTTAATAGTCAGATAGTTTCTAGAGTACAGATTGGCAAATGTTTCCATTTTAGTGACAATTTGGGCAGGATAAGCTCACTTTATTTCAGTTATATCTTTCTGGTAGGACTATTGATCTCACTTTGTTATTCATTATAAAACAGTTGTAATCAAAAGTGATACATTCATAAGTCCTATGATGACATTTTCTCATATTGCTTCTGCTTTATTCTGCTTTACAAAGCTTCTATTGCACATAGCCTCTCTTGATGCCCACCTAATAGGGGGAAATTTCTAAACTCCTATCTAGTGTAATATCTCCTTTTTCTCAGCCTGTAAAATACCTTATATTAAGATGTTGCAGCTATTTTCTTTGTCACTATTTATATCATCTCCTGACTTCTCCTATGTTTATGCTTCTGGATAACAATGGCCATAACAAATAAGTATGTTGAATTCATGTCTATATTCCTAACATAAGAACTCAGTAAACATGTTTTATTGTTGATAGTTCAGCCAAATGGCCCTAACATTCTTAGTGAATTAAACTGATATAATCACCAGGCCAAAGCTCAAATGAGAGGCCATCAAAATCCATATGGCATTTTGTTCTGATGACATACTTCTATAAGGACCAAAGGATTGCTTTCAGATTATAACTCCTAAATCTGCCATGGTTAAGGAAGGTGACAGAAGGGCAAGAAACTGACTTCCAAAGTCTAGACTTGCTAGTGTTCCTCATGGCCATGAATTTAAAAGTCACACACCTGCCATTGCCAAGGGAAGCCAAGCAGTTCACATTTCCATTTCTTCATGTTTCTTGTCCACTGTCAGGGTTTCTAAGGACAGCAGAGAAGGGAGGAAGAAAAAGCAAAGGATGGAAGGGGACAGACCAGATCTAAGATAATTAAAGTATTACTTGGCCTGTACAAATTATCTGTTCGAGCAATAACAAAGACAGAAGCAATTTCTAGCTCAAATTTCATTAGTTAAATGAAGAATTGCAATTGCATTAATTAACTTATACTACAATATTCCAATAGATCCACTGGACATTCTCAGCAATGTTAGATCTAATTTCTTATTGTAGTCTCTGTCTGCCCAGGTTCCATTATGTAGCATGATTTCTATTTTTATTTCATGCAAATGATGTGATTAAAAAGTGACTTACCAATATGTAGCATGAAGATACCTTTTATTGATAAATATTACACTTACCATGTAATTTCTAATAAAAATTGATATAAAGACATAAAATATGGTGATTTTTTTCCTTTTCTTCTCCCTGAAAAATTATATCATTTGAATGTTAGTACTTAGCTTGCAAACCCAGAAATCTAAAGTCCCTTTTCTTTTCTATATCCTCTGAACTTAAATTACAAATTTGATTGCTTACGTATCTTAGAGCTTACACATCTTCCCCTTCCCTATCACCATTGCCTTATTCACCATTGCTTATCAAGTTTAATATAATGTCTTCATTGCCTTCTCCTTTTCCCCTATTAAATTATTGCCATTGGAACTATTGTTAATGAATAGCATCAATTCACTATCTTTAAAGTTTTTCCAGGAGCTGACCATTGCCTTGTAAGATAAAATTCTAATTTCCTTATACGGAAATCCTTCTGTTTTTTTCCACAGGTGTCTGTTGGATGTCTCTCTTGAAAAAGGAACATACCACCAAGTGTAATGGCCTGACTGTGATCTCCAGCGCCTGCATAGTGGAAGGAGAGAATGGACTTCCATAAGCTCTTCTCTGACCTCCATTCATGCTTCATTGCAGGTGCACAACAGACACGTGTACAAACACACATTTAATACATAAAAGAACATCACTGTCCAAAGACTTATTCCACTACAGGATTTTTCAGTTTGTTCTTAAATTTTATCCACAGATATCCTGAGAATCACAAGTTTTAGGTTAATATGCAATTTTCTTGTTAGAAAAGTATCACTTTTCAGAACCAAGCCTATAATGAACATTCTGTCCAAAATTTAACGTCTGGGTATGTTTTTCAGTTTTCAACATGCTCTACAACCCAGTGACTCAACATACTAATGATTTGCTTTCTTTACTGATGAAAAGTATACCTTACATTAAAAAATAATCCACAAAACAAAACAACTCTGTAACCATGACAAAATGTTCAGTTCACAGTTCCGGTACTGTTAACTTTCCTTCTGCCCTTGCTGTGCCCCTGCAGATGTACTGGCTTCTCATGGGAGCCATTACTGTACTTCCTACATGTGTTGAGGTAGACTTTTCATAAAATATCTCTCAAGTAGCCCCAACCTGTAGCATCTATGCTGTCATATAATACCCTTCCTTTGAATGTGAAATGATTCCATTTACTCGCTTTTAGTGAATACTATGCAGGCAAAGCAATGGGATTCCATCCCCACCCTTAGGAAAGACTGCAGTTTGCTCTATGTTCACTTTCATGTGCTTTGCTCTGCCGTCCACTCCTGCTGGTGAAAAAAAGCAGTCATATTGTTAATTGCTCGATGAAGTGGTGCAGAAGACAAAGAACTACCAAGGGCACCTGGACAGCCACTGGCCAGGCACTCATTGCCTCGGTCTACCAACCTGGAAGGAGTTGAATTCTGTTAGCATCGATGAGTGAGTCACCAGAAGGTCTTTCCTGTGCTTGTGCCCAAAACAACTGCAGCTGCAGTTGACACCTGACTGCAGAGTTAGAGGACCCAGCAGAGCTGTCCCAGAGCCCTCACCCACAGAATAAATGTTGCTGTTTTAACCCCAGTAGGTTTATCACTCAGCAATAAATTATATACAGATCTCTGGTTATACATTTGTTAAGAGGAATGTGGATTCACAGAAAGAATGTGGGTTTGGAAGCTAAATTATCAGATTTGAGTTCTACCCTACGGCTAACACTGTATTTGGGCAATCATTTAGATGGTTTCTCCCTCCCTAAATGGGATATCCATGCTAATCCTTATTGTGGGAATTATGCTTCACAGATGACAGACACTCAGTGTTATTGTTCCTACAGGACCTATTAAGATCAAGGATTTGTCTGCTTGTGGATCAATCTTCATCTACAGTTGGATCTCAAGGTTGGTATGGTATTCAATAATACATTTTGGATTTCATTAATAGAACAATGCATCTTTTTTTGTAACTGTAAACATTTAAATGTACTCTGTGTTTTAAATACTTAGTTATGGAGTAGGCATTGAAGAATTAGAACCTGGGATCTATATCTTTGTACAAGACTTAAAAAATTTTATTTTGCAATGCAGCAATTAATTTCCTTGTATGTTTAAGCAACTATACTTTTTATGTTAGCTTCAATGCCAAAATATGTTCATTATTAATTACTTCATGTAACTCCAATAAGAAGTGAAAACAAAACCTTCGAAGTGTGCTCATGCACAAAAAGGCAAACCAAGCCTAAGGATCATTCATCATTGCCGAAATGAGACCCTGTTGTTCTTTTTAATCCCTACTCCCTTGGAATTAATCACTTGCTAAAATAAAACAAGTACTATTTGGGAGCACACTAATATACAATTCCCAAGAACAAAACTTTTTATTGTTTACTAATTAAAAGCAGATTTTTCACACAAGAACTTTGACATTTTTACCATTTAACTATCTCCATCCCATAACCTATCTCCTCACATTTCTAAAGGGGAACCACAAATTCCCATTCTCAGCTTGTGTTTCTGGCCAAGTGACAAGCCCCTGGGTGCTTTTGCTTGGTCATGATATCCCCTATTTTCTCTCTTTGTAAGAGTGTCAACTGATCCCATTCAGCTGCATCTTACCCTAGGTTTACACTCGTGTATATTAACCAGGAAATGGCCAGACACTTGTTCAGGAAGAATACATACACCCTGTGTATTGCCCACTCCACATCCACACAAAGACATTACACTTAATAAAAAAGACAGCTCTCACTGTGACTCACCACCCCTCTAGCATCCTACTCCATTCTCACCTTCATGCCACTTTACTTCAAAGGTTTCTCTGCTTAACATCCTCCTGTCTCTTTCCTCTAATTGTTGCTTATAACATTTCATTTAGAATTCTATCCCACAAACTACACAGAAACCACTCTTTCCAAATACTAGTGGTGGTATTGATGCCATTGTTAATCCAGCTGCTCAGTGACAGCCCTTAGAGGCACCACAGGCAATTAAATGTGTGACATGGTAGACCACGCCTTCTTTCAGTGGTTTTCCAATTGGAAATTCTGGAGATAATTGTCTCCTGGTATATTACCCTCATCACTAATTGTCCTGTTTTATTTATTTTTAAGAGAGAGTGTGCCTTAAATACAATTTTGGTCTGGTTGCCTTTCTACATATGAAACTTGACAAATTATTTAATCTTTCAATGACTTATTTTCTTCACATACAAAATAAATATATTTATATCTTCCATATAACATTATGGCAAAGTTGAATTAATCCAAGGTACTTGGAATAGTCCAAAGAATATTTGTGCAGCAATACCTGTTCAATAGATGAATTATTATCAGTGTTATATAGTATAACTTAATTTATCTATATTAACAAAATATACACCTGTGTCCTACAATATATCTGCAAAATTTTAACTTAGACTGTAATGTTATCTATGTAATCCATGCCTAAAATATGTCATATTTAATTCTAAAAATGAAAATTTTCAACATATAAATCATGATTGAAACCATGGAACTGGATGATATTGACCTGACAGTATGTAGTGTGTACAGTATGTGTATGTATATGTATAAGAACAGGTCTGAAAGCTTTGTTAAAAAGACAACATTTTACCAATATACCAGCATTACAGAATGAGTAAAGAGGAGATGGCCCAGCAAAGAGACTAAGGAAGAATGAGTGGCCAAGGAGACTCACAGAATACATAGGAAACGATATTTCAAGAAGGAGACTACAGAAATCAATATGGCGCTTTCTTAGAAAATTGGGAATCAATCTCCCCCAAGATCCAGCTATACCACTCTTGGGCATATACCCAAGGAAAGCTCAATCACACCACAAGAACACTTGCTCAGCTATGTTTGTGTCAGCATTGTTTGTAATAGCCAGAACATGGAAACAACCTAGATGCCCTTCAACTGAAGAATGGATAAATAAAATGTGATACATATACACAATGGAATTCTACTCAGCAGAGAAAGACAATGACATCATGAGGTTTGCAGACAAATGGATGGATCTAGAAAAAATCATTCTGAGTGAGGTAACCCAGACTCAGAAAGAAAAACATGGTATGTACTCACTCATAGGAGGATACTAGATGTGGAACAAGGATGACTGGACTGCTACTCACATCATCAGGGAGGCTACCTGGAAAACAGGACCCAAGAAAGACACGGGGATCACCCAATGATGGAGAAATGGATGAGATCTACATGAACAGCCTGGACATGAGTGGGGGAAATGAAGGGCGAGGGTCGAGGGAAAGAGAGCTTAGGGGAGCGGGAGATCCCAGCTGGATCAACAACAGAGAGGGAGAACAAGGAATAGGAGACCATGGTAAATGAAGACCACATGAGAATAGGAAGAAGCAAAGTGCTAAAGAGGCCCACAGAAATCCACAAAGATACCCCCACAACAGACTGCTGGCAATGGTCGAGAGACAGCCTGAACTGACCTACTCTGGTGATGGGATGGCCAAACACCCTAATTGTCATGGTAGAAACCCCATCCAATGACTGGGCAATCTGGATGCAGAGATCCACAGGCTAGGCCCCAGGTGAAGCTTCGGGAGTCCAATTAGCAAGAAAGAGGAGGGTTTATATGAACAAGAATTGTTGAGACCAAGGTTGGATAAAACACAGGGGCAAATAGCCAAATGAATAAAAACAAACGAACTATGAACCAATGGCTGGGGGGCCCCCAACTGGATCAGGCCCTCTGAATGGGTGAGACAATTGATTGGCTTGATCTGTTTGGGAGGCATCCAGGCAGTGGGACCGGGTCCTGTGCTCATTGCATGAGTTGGCTGTTTGAAACCTGGGGCTTATGCAGGGTCGCTTGGCTCAGCCTGGGAGGAGGGGACTGGACCTACTTGGACTGAGTCTACCAGGTTGATCTGAGTCCTCGGGGGAGGCTTTGCCCTGGAGGAGGTGGAAATGGGGGGTGGGCTGGGGGGAAGAGGAAGTTGGTGGGAGGGGGGAGAACAAGGGAATCCGTGGCTGATATGTAGAACTGAATTGTATTGTAAAATAAAATAAATAAATAATAAATAAAGAGGTGCAAACACCAAAAATAAAAAAGAAGAAGAAGGAGACTACAGCAAAAGTATCACTTGCTGACAGAAAAAAATCATAGAAGAATGGAAACTTGCAGCTGAGGGAAACAAGAATTGACCCTAAACAAATAAACTTTTAAGCACAGGTACTTGGAAATGTTGTAATTTCAGTCTTATGCCAATTTCGTGATGATAATAACTATTAATTTATATACATGAGGATTGAGAATTCTGATACAGGAACCAAGATAGACAAATTCAGCCAGAGATTAAAGTTTGTTACGGTTTGGGTACTGTGTCCACTCAAAGGGCTCATATATAGATGGCTTGATTTCTATGTTATGGGGCCATTTGGAGAAGTTCTAAAACTTTAAGAGATGAGACCTAGTTTAGGAACTAGGTCACAGGAGATCCTGTCTCTTCAACCTCTTTCTGGTCCACCATGAGGGAAAAAGCTTCTTCCTCTCACATGTTCCTGCTGCCACTCTACCTCACTTTCAGTTCAAAAATCAATTGATTCAGATTAGTGCTCCAGAACCATGAGCTAAAAGTCTTGCCTCCACTTAAGTTGCTCTGTTAAGTATTTCAATCATAACTGTTTCACGGTAGCACACACAGGGTTTTAATACATATGTGTAACAGAATGCTGCATGGCTGGGTAAAGGTGATGCCAAACCATAGAATACAAGATGAATAAGAATGCTGGCAGAGAAAGAAAAATGAGAGGATGATATGAATAAAGGGAATCGACCAATTGGAATCTCCAAAGAGTTGGGAATATGGCAAGAACCATGTGAAACATATGTAAACAAAATTAAAAGGAAAACATTATGGGTGGAAATGCAAAGCAAATTTTTAATATTTTAGAAAAGAACAGCTTCAGACTGTGACCAGTACCTGGGTAAGTACACAGACATGATGGAGATAAAGTGACCAAGGCCACACAAGTCTCAACATTGCCAACTACAGATGGGAGGTCTATATGTTTATTTCAAGTTAAATGTAAAACTCAGAATTGATGTGCTTTGTTCAATTCAAAGATTTATAATAACTTTCATGTTTAACACTTTGGTCAACCTTGAATTCAGTCTCCTGACCTGGAAACTATAAAACTGTCTAAGCTTTTATTGCTGTAAATTTCTCTACAATCTAAATTCCTTTTTATATAAGGCTAAAGACCAAGACACTGGAGCTCCTTGTCTTCTTCTACCTGCCTATGGCAGCAATGATTGTCCTTGCACACGAACATCGATTTCTTCCTTCTCCTGAACTGCAGCACCCTTAAAACTTGATGCAGAAAGTAACGACAGATGGGAGTTTTATCAAGTGTTGCACAAATGAAATTTCCCGTTACTGAATTACCATCGCCACCTATAGGTTACCCTCTTCCCAGCCTCTGGCAGCAGATCCCTTTCTGCCACTTAAACCAACGTCTTATACACTAGGTTTTTCTCTGGTAGCCCTATACAACAAGATCACATGGGTGATTAAGTGTGTATTTGCTACAAACCAGCTCCAAGTTTGGTGGACTAACGTGTGATATTGTGTTCCCCAATGTATTGTGCACCCTAATAAACTTATCTGGGGTCAGAGAACAGAACAGTCCCAAATAGATATAGAGGACAGAAAATAGGGGCACACACACCTTTAACCCTAGCATTCAAAGGGAGAGATCCATCTGGATCTCTGTGAGTTCAAAGCCACACTGGAGCAGCCAGGCATGGTGACTCACGCCTTTAGTCCCAGGAAGTGATGGCAGGAAGTAGAAAGGTATATAAGGTGTGAGGACCAGGGACTAGAGTCTTGTTAACTTTTTAGGCTTTTAGCAGCAGTTGAGCTGAGATCCATTCAGATGAGGACACAGAGGCTCTCAGTCTGAGGAAACAGGATCAGCTGAGAAATTCTGTTCTGTCTCTCTGATCTTTCAGCGTTCACCCCAATACATGGCTCAGTGTTCGTTTTTATTAATAAGAAATTTTAAGATTCATGTTAAATTAACACATTTATTTTTACCTTGCAACACCTAAATTTGGTGGCCTACTCTCCAATTCATTCTGTTCCTCACAGTTAATCAGCATATAGATGCCTTCTAATTCACAAAGGCCCCATTCCCAGTATTCTCAAGCTCCTGGCTGTATTATCATATTTAAACTGGTAGACATCAAAGAACGCAGACTGGATCATGAGCAATTTTTTTGACATTCATGACTTAAAAGTAGTGTATATCACCTCTGTTGGCCAAATTTTAAATAAAAATGTTAGTTTATTTGATATTATGAACTTATTTTTACAAAAAGCCAATGTGATTTTTTTTTTTAATTTTTGTGAAAAAAATGTTTGAATTTTTTTTTTTTTTTTTTTAGGTTTTTCGAGACAGGGTTTCTCTGTGTAGCTTTGCACCTTTCCTGGAACTCACTTTGTAGCCCAGGCTAGCCTCGAACTCACAGAGATCTGCCTGCCCCTGCCTCCCGAGTGCTGGGATTAAAGACGTGTGCCGCCACCACCACCCGGCTGTGTTTGAATTTTTTTTAATTTATTTTACATCCCAACCAGTTTCCCCTCCCTCTTCTCCTCTTAGTCCCTCTCCCTACCTCCCTTTTTCCTGCTCCCCCACAGCCCCTCCTCCTCCATTTCTATTCAGAAAAGGGCAGGCCTCAAAACATGGCATATAAAACTGTAGTAAGACTCAGCAGCTGTCCTTGTATTAAGGCTTGGCAAAGCAACCCAGTATGAGGAATATGGTCCCAAAAGTCAGTAAAGGAGTCAGAGACAGCCCCTGCTCCCACTGTTAGGAGTCCCACAAGAAGACCAAACTATACAACTGTCACATATATGCAGAGGGCCTAGGTCAGTCCCATGCAAGCTCCCTGGTTGTTGGTTCAGTCTCTGTGAGTTCCTAAGAGCCCAGGTTAATTGAGTTAGTACTAGTACAACTGGATGTCAACATGTAGAAGACTGCAAATAGATCCATATCTATCACCCTGAACAAAACTCAAGTCCAAGTGGATCCATATACACTGAACCTGATAGAAGAGAAAGTGGGAAATAGACATGAATGCATTGGCACAGAAGACAACTTCCTGAACAGAATGCTAACAGTGTAGACACTAACATCAACAATTAATAAATGGGACCTCATGAAATTGAAAAGCCTCTGTAAGGCAAAGAACACCATCAATAGGAAGAAATGGCAGCCTATAGAATGGGAAAAGATCATCACCACCCCCACAGTTCCCCAGAGTTTTCTTGAGTGCCAGTAGCAGCAAATATTAGATAGAAGGGTTTAGATTGTGGAGAGAAACAGATAGAAAATAAAAGATAGCCTCGAGAGGGCCTGGAACCTATTCCAACAAGCCTGACTGTCTCTGCCCTAAGGCATTTCTAGAACTGCCAAGGGGTGGAGCAAAAGACCCCCCCCCATGCCTAGCACAGCCAAGTGCAGACCATCTCAGACACCTGCACTCAGGCCCGTGGTCCAATCATCCTCTCTATGCAGACCTGATGGATAACGCCACAAGGAACCTGAAAACGGGCTCCCACACATAATGTATAAAGATCTAAAGAAATGATATCAAAAATCCAAATAATGCAATTAAAATTGGGGTACAGATCTAAACACAGAATTCTCAACAGAAGAATCTCAAATGGCTGAGAAACACTTGAAGAAGTTTTCAAAATCCTTAGCCTTCAGGGAAATGTAAAATGAAAACTATCCTGAGATTCCACTTTACATCTTTCAGAATGGCTAAGTTCAGAAACACAAGTGACAACTCTTGTTGGAGAGGATGTGAAGCAAAGGGATCACTCCTCCACTGCTGATGGGAGTGCAAACTTGGACATCCACTTTGGAAATCAGTATGGCGGTTTCTCAAAGAACTGGGAATCAATCTACCACATGACCTAGCTATACTTCTCTTGGACATATACCCAAAGGATGCTCAATCATACTACAAGGATACTTGCTCAACTATGTTCATAGCAGCTTTATTCATAATAGCCAGAAACTGGAAACAACCTAGATATCCCTCAACCACGAAATGAGTAAAGAAAATGTGGTACATTTACACAATGGAGTACTACTCAGCTGTTAAAAAAATGACATCATGAAATTCAAAGGAAAAATAGATGGAACTAGAAAAAATCATCCTGAGTGGGGTAAGTCAGACTCAGAAAGACATACATGGTATGTACTCACTTATAAGTAGATATTAGCTGTAAAGTAAAGGAGAACCATGCTACAATCCACAGACGCAGAGAGGCTAGGTAACATGGAGGGCTCAAGGGAGAACACTTGGATTTCCCTGGAAAGGGGAAATAAAAGAGATTTCGTAGGTGAACTTGGCTGGTTGGGGATAGAAACACCAGAGGTCAGATGGGAGTAGGGTGGGCAATGCACTGAAAGAACCAACTGGAAAAGGGTGGCATTTCAGGGTCAGGTTGAAGCCTGGTGCAGGAGAAACTCCCAGAAATCTACAATGATGACCCCACCTAAGACTCCTAGCAATTGTGTATACATATCCTGAACTGGTCATCTCCTGTGACCAGGCAATACTTCCAGTGGAGGGATTGGGACACCAATCCAGCCACATAAACTTCGACCTGCAGTCCATCCTGCCTATGAGGTGTGCTGGGGTAAGGGTGGCACAGAGATGGTGGGAGTGGCCAACCAATGACTGGTCCAGACTGCGCCCCATGCAACAAAAGTGAGCCCACCCCTGACACTGCCTGGAGTGCCAGGACCCACAGGCTGGAAAACCCAGAGACCTAGGATAGAACCAAACATGACTGGAGGAAAATGAATGTCAATGTAATGGTGACTAGTGGCATTTTGCTGTACTCATAGATTGGTCCCTAGCCCAACTGTCATCAGAGAGAGTTCATCCAGCACCTGGTGGCAACAGATGCAGACACATACAGTCAAATATTAGACTGAGCTCAGGGAATCCTACTGAAGAATGGGAAGAAGGATTATAGGAGCCAGAGGGGTCAAGGGCATCACAAGAATACCTTTTAGCCAAATCTTAATCAAAGGACCATCCAATATGAAATCTAATATCTAACAAAAATTATTATTCAGTATTGTGCTCTTAATGAAAAAGAAAGTATGTTTGGTAGAACATAGAAATCCCTATCGAAAAAGAAAAAGAAAAAAGAAATCCATATCAAAGTTTTAGATCTTGGTGTTTATTAACAGATTGGCCATTAGGAAAATACCAGAATTTCCTTCCATTCAGCTTTGTGTTAGAGTCCACAACTCCTCAACATCTCAACTTCAATATTATTAATATGCTGAATAAATGCCATTATACAATATACAACTATGGGTTTTGTAATTTTAACATGCATTTGGTTGTATGAGTTTGAAATCTCTATAGGTAAGGTATATTAATATATGTATTTATATTATTTGCATAATTAGTATTAAGCCATATAGCTTTGTACATCAGTTTAACTTAATAACTCAGTTAATTATCTATGTGGTACTGCTGTGGATATCGCTCTGTATGCTGTGAATGTGTTGCTCTGATTTGGTTGATAAATAAAATGCTGATTGGCCAGTAGCCAGGCAGGAAATATAGTACAGGCAGGATAAGCAGAGAGGAGAATTCTGGGAACAGGAAGGCTGAGTCAGGAGTCGCCAGCCAGCCACAGAGGAAATAAAATGTGAAGGCAGAACTGAGAAAAGGTACCAAGCCACGTCGCTAAACATAAATAAGAATTATAGGTTAATTTAAATGTAAGAGGTAGTCAATAGTTAGCCTGAGCTAATGGCCGAGGAGTTTTAATTAATATAAGCCTCTGTGTGTTTACTTGGGTCCAATCGGCTGTAGGGCCACGGGAACTGTGCAGGACCAGGAAACCTTCAGCTACATGGTACCATTTATTTATTTACTTACTTACATTTTGTGGTACTTCTGATCAAACCCAGGGCCATGTGGATAGTAGGAAACATGACCTATTATTGATGAATATCCTCAACTTCTTTCTATTTCCTTTATTCTTTTTCCTTCTGTATCTAAGGTTAAGTGTTTGTTCTTAGATGATAGCTTGTTTGACTTCCCTCTTTGTGTGTCAGTTAATCTCCTTAATATTTTTTAAATTATTCTAAAGTGTCATCATTTTTACTCCAAAAATACTTTAATTGTTCTGCCAATTCATGCAGTTGCAATCTAATCTCTTCTATAATCTCCTGATTATTAAAGTAAGTGAATCCTTTAATTTTCATGCAATTCAAAGCAGTTACCTTTTTGGCAGCAGTTTCCTTTGAGATAATGATCTTCATCTGGCTTTGGCTTGCCTTGATAATTAAAATGTATTCGTTCTAGATAGCTGTATATGTTACTCACATTAGAACAGAAACATCACTCTTTGGCCTGCTTCTGATCCCCACAATCATATATGTTGATTTTATTTTAACCTCTTCTTTTTTTCCCCTCTGATTTCAATTAAAAACTTCTTGTAAAAAATCAGTTATTGACAAAGGATTTTGTGGATTTACCTAATGCATTCTGTACTCCAGTGCCCTAAGAAAATGAATAATACAAACGACAGTGAATAATAATATTTGGGACTGTTCGAGTTTTGGTATCTGTCAAATCTGCTTTATTTGAGAAAGAACTGTTATGCTAAGTTACAGTGCATCTTCCCAATATAGACTGATTATATTTGATCTGACACTCACTCCAGGAATATGGCTGTTTTGGTGAGATGAGAGCAAAGCTATTTTAATGATTGCCCACACCCTCTATCTATAAAGTTACCTTTATTTTTTTACTTTTGAGTCACAATGGCAGAAAATGGTTCTTAAGAGACACATTCTTAAAAAGGAAAAGTTCTCTAGTTTGTATTTTCTAACTTAAGGTAAAAACCTAACATCAACAGTTCTTGTATAATGCTGAACTCAGCATGAAAGCTTAAAGAAAAATTATTAATTCAATAGATATTATGCCATTATTTGAAATTTATGAGAAGAAAAATAAGACTTTCAACATTGATGACATGTCACTAATAGAAAAATTATGAAATTTTTTGTAAAAGGTTATAAACACAAATTATTTGACTCACATCTGGGAAAATAGCCAGGGATACTCACACAAAGTTAAGCACATACTATGTGTCATTTCTTAGGAGAAATCACTTGTCACGATTATCTTTGGATTTAGTTATTGGTTTGGCACAACAGTAATCATTTCATTTGCTCACAAATTCACACCTTGAATAGATTTAGGAGTATGTTCTTTAGTACTCTCTGTAACTTGGACAGAGAAGTGCTGAATCTCTTTCCTGTTTTCTTGCATACATATCAGCAGGGAACTTAGCATAGTCTATGTGGTCTAGGAGGTGTTGGTTTCTGCTGCACTTCTGCCTGGCCCAGTGGCAGGTTCTAAGAGCAAGCACTCAGCAACTCACCCAAAAGCTATATCACTGTCCATGGCATCCAATGGAGAGCTACAGAGCTTCATTCCTGCGACAGGTAAAAATCACAGTTTGACCTCTCCATGGAATAAAGTTCAAATCACTATGAATGAGAAAATTGTAGAATGGGAGAGATAATGGTAGTTACTTTTTAAAATATTACCACCTATATTATTTGAATAATATCCTTTTTAGCCTTGATTTCACACTGAAGAAGACTCAAGGGAAATTGTAGTTTGAAAAAATCTCCATGCATACTTATTTGGCAGGTTTTCCCTTTCAATGTATTTCTGAAACAGTAGATATTTCTTAAACAATACAATCTTTATAAAACTATACATTTGAAAGAGCAGATCAAGAAAATTTCTCAGTCACTCATTTGAGTAAATCATTATGAGAAAGATAACAGACACAAACAGCAACAGTAAGGAAAGCCCCCCACTCCTAGCACTACTGTGTTGTCTGTAGTTCTTCATCTAGGGTTGAGATCCCATGAGAATTTCTCCTTCCATGTTAGCATGGCTATTGGTGTTGTCTTTGTTCATATCTTGGGATAATAGTATGGAGAACCCTCAAAAAGGTTTTGTTTTGAACATTGCATATCTGTTCTAGGGTTTCTTTATTGTCACAAAAATTTGAAAGTATTTAATGTAAATTAAATATGCATAGAACTTTTTTTCAATTTTAAGCATGTATGAAGGGAACCATAATGAGAAAAAAAGATAAAATTAAAAAATATGTTAAAAGATTTGTTGTTTGTTTGTTTACTGTTAGAAGGAGAACAGTAACATTTATTTGTTCTGTGTAATGGTCAGTTACTTGTCAATGTGATACAAACTAAGGGAATTCCTCCATCAGATTGGCCTGTGCCTATGTCTGTGGAGCTCTTTCTTGATTGTATATTGATAACCGAGGGCCTAGTCTCTTGTGGGTAGTGCAACATCTGATCAGGTTTTCTTCAAGGGTATGAAAATAGGCATGTGAACACAAACCTACAAGAGAGACAGTAAGCAATGTTCCTATGTGGTTTCTGCTTCCATTTCTGTATACAAGTTCCTACCATGAGGTCCTGCCCTGGCTTTCCTGGATAATGCATTTTAACCTGTAAGATAGAATAAACTCTCTCCCACCAACTTACTTTTGGTCACGGTGCTTTATCACGGCAACCAAAAACAAACTAGCACTATAAAATTGGGGAGATACTCATATTTTATGATGGTATCTTTTGGTTTTATTTATTATTTGTCCTTCAGTCTAGGACATATGGTATAGTTTAGGTTGGCCTAGAACTCAAGATGTATTTTATGCTACCCTCAAACCAAAGTTTTAAAAGATATTGTTTAAGATTTTATTATCATTATTTGTATGTCACTATAACTAGGCATAAGTACTGTATACCTAAAAGTACCAAACTGTAGTTAAAAACATTAGACTTCATGATTTATGTGAGTTACATTTCCTCCATTGTCACAAAAATGTCTTAGTGAACAATTTGAAAGGAAGAAAATTTATTTTGCCTTCCAGTTTCAGAGATTTTAGTCCATGGCTCAGTGATTCCATGGTTTAGGGGCCTGTTGTAAAACAGATATCATGGTTACTAGGCAAGACAGAAAAAATTACTTCTGTTATTGTTATTATTACTCCGGTAATAATAATTGTCAATGTGTCAAGAACTAGAATCTCCTCTGAAGATGCCTGTGACTTATTTTCTTCATTAGGTTGATGAAGCCGGGAAAGCCCATCCTAAGTACAAGACCATTCCATGAGTTTGTTTCTCAGACTGCAGAACAATGAGAAAGATAGCTGAGACCAAGCATGGTCTCCCTCTACTTCTTAAATGTAGCTATAATGTCACCAGATGCCTATATACTTGTCATGATGGACTGTACCCTGGAACAGTGAGGCAAAATCAGTACTTCCATACACAGATTTTTGTCAGGGAATTTTTATCATAGCAACAAGGAAATTACCCAACATGCTTATGGAAGGTAGAACTTCCTTAAAGCAATCTCAACAGTTTTTAGAACTGATTTGTGTGCTGATTCTATTTTCTAAGAATTTCTTAAATTTACTTAAGACATAAGACTCAGGAACATTGTTATAATTTGTAATTTATTTTCATAATCCATAAAAATACAGAGAACTATTAAAATGGTATCATCTGAAACACATTTAGTAAGATATATATAAAAAGTTACTTTGAATTATGGATATACAATATAATTGCAAATATATAGTACGGTAGATAACCTGGTGAATTGTGTGGTCTAAGTGATCACTGCAGAGTGTTCTAATGGCTCATATGTGACTAGGGAAACTCAAGTTCTCCATTTAGCACTCAGAGTACTCGTCTTAATTTAAGAACACAAACAGTACTGGATGGTGGGATTTGCAGGACTGTGATGGCAGCTCACTCAACTCAAACAATCTCCATCCTTTGGACTGTAGCCAAACTCCTAAGAGGAGGCAGCCAAGAGAGGCGAACATAGATCTGTTGGCCTGACTCTCGGGAATTCATTCAGAGCCAATTCACTGTTATTTCAGGCAGCATTCCTTCAAGCTAGATTAGGGCTTTCCAAGAGTAACAGTGAAGGAACACCTTCACCAAAGTGAGGGATGTGGAGGGAGAGAACACTGATGAATGTTTGCATGGACTTGTGACCCTGATGCATGTGTGACAGATGTGAGTAATTAATTGGCAGCCAGTCCTCATTTTGCAGGTGAAGGCAGTAAGCCTCATTTAGTCAGCGTTACGCTCCCACAATACGTGATCTTAGAGATAGCGCAGGTTTGATGTGCTGTTTGGCTTTTGTCAATTTGACATAGATTAGAGTAGCTTTGGAAGAAGGAACCTCAGGTGGGGTATTGGTCAGATCAGGTTAGTCTGTGGGAATTTCTGTGAGGCTCTTGATTGGTGTAGGAGGGCCCAGTCTACTATGAGAGGCACCATTCCTGGGCTGGTAATCCTGGACTGTATGGGAAAAAAAAAAAAAAAAAGCTACCTGAGCACTAGCCAAAGAGAGAGAGAGAGAGAGAGCCAGTTAGTATTCTTCCATGGTTTCTGCTCCAAGTTCCTGCCTTGAGTCTCTGTCATGATGTCTCTCAGTGGTAGATTGTGAACTAGAAATGTGAACTGAAATAAATCCTTTCTATGCCACTTTGCTTTCAGTCATAATATTTTATTACAGCCACAGAAAAGCAAACTAGGACACCCACCTGTAACCGGAAGGTTTCACCAGTACCACCCGGCCGCATGGTCCCTCAGCCGCATATAAAATAATCACTCAGAAGCTTAATATTAATTACCAATTGCATGGCCTATGGCAGGCTTCTTGCTAGCTAGCTCTTATAACTGGGCCCATTTTTATTAATCTGTAAGTTGCCATGTGACCATGGTTTGCCATTATTTTCACATCTTGCGTCTCCTGGCGGTGCTGGTGTCTCTTTCCCTTCTGCCTGTCTTCTTTCTCTTTCTCTCTTCAATTTCCTGCCTAGCTATAACCTGACTTTCCAAAGACCAAAAGGCTTTATTTATCAACCAGTCGGAGCAACACATATTCACAGCGTACAGAAAATCTTCCCACAGCACCCACCAACTCTACAGTTACAATTCTGCTGTTTATTTCTCTCAGAATGCAAGAAAAGTCGATGTTACAATGGGTCTACAACCACAGAATGACTTCTGAAAGCTTGATAGCTACAGACAGGCAAATACTACAGGACTCAACTCTTGGGACAAAACGGAAGTCCAGGATTCTTTATGTTTAAAGCGAAACTATCCAACACAACTCAACTACCAGAGGAGTAACAATGGGAAGTTTCCTCAAAATAGAAATTGAGTTCAGAGAAAGAGAGGTGGGGCACTAAGAGAGAACAGAAAGATAAAGATAAAGACAAAGACAAAGAGGAAGAGGAAAAGAAAGAGAAAGGGTGACTATCTAGAATACTAGAATACAAACTTTGATTATATGAAACCTAAATAGTTAAGGTGTCGTGTGATCTTAGCCCCAGGTCAGTGAGCTCCATGTTATGAGCTTTTGCCCGTACTACAGCTGTTGCAGAATTCTCTCTTTCTCTCATCCCATCACTTATTTTTTATTCTCAGAACTGTTTTCTACATTAAAATGCTGAAGCTCATCATTATTAATTTTTGGCTCTAAACTAGTAAGAATGGGTATCTCAAGTATTCATCTTTAAAATTACTTTTATTTTTATACAGGAGTGCAATTATATCATATATTCACAGCAAATAAAATCAAACAATATGAAGTAAATAAAATGAAAGTGAGCATGATTATGCCTCCATTTTGAGGAAGTTTCACGGGCATGTAACTGTTTCCCCCATTACAGTGATGCATATTGGCTCCAAAGGTAATTCTGTTTTTATTTACAAAATTAAAAGCACTATTAGCCAGCTAATGAGTCACATTTCTATCATCATTGTATATAATATTTTTGCAAATGAAGTCATTTTACATTCTTTCATTTATCACATTTCTTACATCTTTCCCAAATGACACATTTTAGTATATATATTCATACAAATATATTTCAAAAGGATGAGGTTTTACTAAAGTGAATAAATAATTGTTACATGCTTCAAACAGAAACCCAGAGGCACAAATTTGATATTTACACTGTCCCTTATTTAAAGACCTACCCAGGTTAGGCATACAGAACAGATGACTAACAAGGAATTATCATTTTATTTGTTGTTTACTAAATGTTAACATCCTCACTGAAAATAGCATTCATCTTATTTATGCTAGATAAACTCCACTGAGATCTAGACTTTGGCATGGTAGGAATCCCAGGGATGTATAGTAAATGTGTAGAAGTCTTTAGAAACCAATAATCCTGCTTGTCTCACTCTTATTAATAATTGGATGCTGAATGAAAATGATTTTTTAACCTACATGGACAGTATATAATAGGTTCTTAGGATGAAATTCCATATTTACCCTAAGTTATGTTCTAGTACTTTGTATTTAAATTTATTTCTGTCCTAGATATGATGTAACTTATTCATCACATAACTGATATAACTGATTCATCACATAACTGACAGAGTGAAGTAAATCAGATCTGAACTGTAGTAAAGAGAGTTTCAGAAAGCTCTGAGAATTGCAGAAACTAACCCAAAGCTGCGTCGTTAGAATACAGTACTAGGGATTTGAATCCATAGCCAGCTGATTTAAGGCCAACATCCTATCTCTGATGCTCTGCTGATGTGATTTAAATGAGTGTGAATCATCAAATATTGTCTTCTGTTCTAAAGAGTTAAGGAGAAATGAGAGTTCTAAAGGTCTATGAATTAGATCCCAGATGATGCAAATCAATCATGTAAAATGTGATATTTTATAGATAAACATTCCACATAATTTTTAAGCAGAGTCAATGAAAACCTATATTTATTAAATGGTCAAGTGTCATACATAAAGTAGATTTTATAACAAGTGTACTTAACAATATACTTAGTGAGTTTTTCTTCTACTTTGATATACTTTTAATTACTGCAAAACAATTTACATGATGCTTTGGTTATAAAAAGTCCAAAATCCTTTAAATATATTTATAATCCATAACCATTAAAGTTTTATAAAATTTTAAAGTCATAGAATTGCTTCAATAAGAGAATAACTTTGTATTTTAAACTGCTGCACTATGAAAAGCCTGAGAGGAAATGGTTATTTTCTTGGAGGGGTTTGTCAAACCGTCTTTTGAACCAGAATGAACCTGCTATGCTTATTTTTTTCTCAGTTTGCCACTCCCTAATCACTCAGTTGATGCTTAACGTCGTCACAGAGTTCACTGCACAGATTTCTCATTAGCCTCATTGAAATGATAAATTATGCCCTGACTGGCTGAGCATTTGGTCCTCCTTTTAAACCACACCCTTTGGAATGAGCTTTTATGTTTTCTCTTGACATACCATGCTCTTACAACCAACATGTTCCAATATATGTCCCAGATCACATAGATTTTTCCCCCTCTGCTTTCTTAACTAAAAACAAGATAAACAAATTACTTGCCATTGCAAGGGAGAGATTCATCATTCATAATTAGAATGAACCATGGTATATAGGAAATGCTTGTGCACCGAGCAGAGTTTGTGCTCAGCTTAGCTCAGCCATTGGCCATTGTAGACAGTCAGAGAATTGCTAAGCAGTATCATTTGCATGACCTTCATAGATAGTGATAAAGTCACCATGCAAGCTCTGATATAGAGCTTTAATAGGAATTTGGTGGCTGATATTAAAAATATGAGATCTGGGAAAAAAAAAAAAAAGATCTGAATCTTCTCTGATCTTGAAGGGTCTCGGTAGCACTGTTTGTGGATTTTTTGTTCCTATGAGGCCATGTTATTCAAAACTGGAATATCTTCCTCTCAAATGTCTTTGACTACTGGTTCCCTTCAGCCAGTTGAAAATATCTATCACTAATCAGGACTAAACAGTATAAGAATCATAGGGGCCAATTATCGAGTAGGTTCTCATTAAGGCAAGAGGGCTGTAGGAGTAGCACCAAGCTCATTACAGTTAAAGAGAAGACAGTGAGGAACAATGGCTTCAAGGAGAGGAACTCATTTCCTCTGTTCTGTAAAGCAGTCATTGTTACGCATCCCACTTCTGTCTGTGCAGTCCTGTACTGTTCATGTGCCTGGTTCACTCACTAGATCTTAGAGAACTTCTATCAAAACAGACGGATTTTGTTTAATCTCCTTTGTAGCACATACTGTGACTGAATAGAATACAAACTCAGGAAAGACTCACTGAAGATGTATTGCACCATCAAGGTGAGTGTCTGAGTGTGACCTAGCAGAAAAGATTCCAGGGTAATTTGTCCTGAGCCAGAATAGCAAAGGTGTACCTCTTGGTCTCTGGTCCCATCCTTGAGAGAAAACTATGTGCCTGAGCACATCTTTCCTTTATTTACAAATTATTATACTTTCTATTTTAAAGATCTAGTAGGGTATCTAAAAAGTAATGAGTTTCTGTTTATTTTAATGTTTCCAAACTATAATGGATACGAATCCAAAATTAATATTCTACTTCAAAGGGACTCTAGCAGAATTGGGAGGGACAGACTTCATTCCACTGAAGAGGAAATAACAGTTCTTCTTCAGCATTTGGCCTTTCCTTTGACTGTGAAGGAAGACTTTATAGTCGTAAGCCAAGCTCTTTCATTCTGAACCTTTATTCTCTTTTCTCATCCCTGCCTCTAGGTCAGTGGTTCTCAACCTTCTTAATGCCATGATCCTTTAATACAGTTCTTCATCTTATGGTGACACCCAGTCATAAAATCATCTCATTGCTACTTCATAGTGGTAATTTTACTACTGTTATGAATTGTAATGTAAATATTTTTGGAGAGAGAGGATTGTCCAGGGGTCACAACCCACAAGTTGAGAACTGCTGCTCTGGGGTACTTTTCCAGTGTTTTACTCCACAACTCTCATTATACTCTCAATGGATTGAAACAATAGCCACCTGGAATAGTAAAGGTTGTCGGCTTAAAAAATCGTTTACACAGATTTAAAGCACGGAGTTTAATTAGAAATGTTAACATTTAGAGCCATTTGATTCATTAACAGTGCTGATAAGAATATTAAATGAATTAACTTATCTGCTCCCCTTAAGAACATAGATGGCAGGCACCATGATGAGTTGTAATAAATGAGAGAAGTTGCCTCTCTTAATTCATTGGCTTGCTAGGTGGTGAAAATAGCTCCTAAGCATTAGAAAGTTCTCAGATGTAGGTGTCTTCAGGTTAATTAACACAAAGGCTGGTGTATCTGTGGCTTGACTGACCCTCACCCAGAACAGTAGTGAACTCAGCTGGAAGTTCCCCTGTCCTATCTTTTGGCCATGCTGTCACACAGGGAAGGTTCTCAGTGTTTTTGCTCTTCTTAGTCCATGTATTGAACAGTGTCTACATTATGTTAGCGATTTTACTATTGGGCAATTAACAGAACACAGAGTATGCCGTTTTAGTATTTAAATGATTAGTCACTTTAGAAAGAGCATTCTGAAGATATGAAATTGTATTTTATGCTGTAACTTCCAAACAAACTTTTATGCCGAATAAATGGAAGAGAATGGCCATTCTAACTGTATAGGCGTTCACAGAGATATACAGATGCGGGTCTGACGAATTTTGGTATATGATGTTTTTTATTTGCAAGTTTTAAAATAAAGTTTATTTTTTAAATTAAAGCAAATATGGAGAGGTAATTTCTCTGAACTCCTCTTATCTACCTAAAATCAGAACCTGTAAGAGGAATTCAGTTATATATCTGCTCCCTGGAAGCTCCATCATTCAGAGAAAACTGAGTCAATATAGAAGATTAGGGAGGGGATGACAAGTCACTCAAAGCCTTATTTGAAACTCTCATATTTTCCATGGGCTTGAACTCACAAAGATCCAGACGGATTTCTGCCTCCTGAGTGATAGGATTAAGGGTGTGTGCCACCACTGTCGGGCCTCTAGTGGCTGTCTCTGTCCTCTGATGTCCAGATAAGTTTATTAAGGTACACAATGTATCACCACACAGAGCACACTCCAGTGGAAAGCCACCACACTACATCCAATAATACTTGGGCAGCTCAAATTGGCCTTGATGGGGAAAAAAGGACACAACATAGGGCTGTAAGGGAAGGGAGAGTGGACCTGAGAAGAGCTGGGGGTGGGACGGTGAAAATAATAAAAACTGATTTTATGAAATTCTCAAAGAACTAAGAAAAATCAAATAATTGAAAATATATTAAATAAACAAAACCAAGTCTTGCCATAAAGAGATGAGAGGAAACAGAAAGAAACAAAAACAAAACCCAAACTATGGTGATTTTCAAATGAAGCTCTTCTGATGAAATGCCAGTACAACTGATGAGAGACATAAGGAAAGGATTAAGAATGACTTCTCTAATTTGAAACTGTCCAGAGGGAAGAGTTCTCTGTGGTGTTTACTGCAATAATGAAGACACCTCAATGGGGATGTTCAGAAATGGAGCATGGAGGGGAAATAGAAAGTTATTTTTGGAGCGGCTATTAAAAAAATAATTAGACGTACAAGTGGGGTTAATTTTGTGGTAGCCAGATGGATAAAAAATGTCGACAGGGAAACAAAATGAGAGCTGTAATGAGAGGCTTGCCAGATTCTAAAGAATTCGTGAGATAGCTTGGGATCCTCATGAAGACAGTGTGTAGACAAGGCAGAGATGCGACCATGGAAAAATACACAGAGCCACCATGATTTAGAGAACATCCACAAGATGAGAAAGAAGCCAAGTATGCAGGGGACCAATCACCACTTCAGAAGGAAAGACGATTGTGTTATTAAAACAAAGTCAGGTGTCAACCTGGAAGACACTTCTGAAATAGCTAACACGGTGAAGCCAGAGTACCAGACGCAGGATCTGAACAAACAAGGGCAAAGTTTCTGTAAGTCTACTTGAAGTGATGGTAGGAGGGCCAATCACTAGTGAGGAGAGGAGGCAACGAGCCCAGTCTGTGGTCATGTGGACCCTTTGAAGAACTCTTATTTTTGTTGTTGCTATTGTTTTCCTGTAAAGGAGAGGGAGAAAGTGGAAGGTAGTTTGACTGGAATGGAGGATAAAGGAAGTTTTCTGTTGCAATTTAATGAGAGAGTCTCAAATATAAAATGACCACCAAAAAAAAGAAAAAGGGAAAAAAATACTATGATTTAGGAGAAAAAGAACATAATGTCTTAAAGTCCTTGAAAAATTAGTATTATAGAAAGTATAAGAATGAATGAAAGGTTTGGTATTAAGAATGGGATGGCTTGATGCCTCACAGTAATTAAATTTTTACGCTTTATTGCAAGTGTTTACCTTGCCTGCACTTTTTTTGTCTTTGTGTTTTAGCCTCACACTAGCTAATTGTATGAGTATAACTAACAATGGAATTAATAATAATTATGTTATAATTAATACTATATTCCACTATGATTAATAATGGAATAATTAATAACAATGTATTAATAGATATTATATATACATACTAATACATAGTACATGAATACTTACATACTAATACATCTGTATATATATACTTGCTGTCCAATTTTAAGAATCTCCCTACATTTAATTGTCACTACTCTAGGGGCAGGGTATCTAGGAGAAAGGAGTTGATAAGTAAAGCAGAATAAAGTCTCATGCAACATCCAACTTTATTCAGAGCATCAGACAATTTATACTCTGAGGGCTAAGATGACCCCAGATTAGACTACTAGCAATAGTGGAGAGAGTGCTTGAACTGGCCTACCAAGATAATCAGACTGGTGAATACCCTAACTGTCATCATAAAGCCTTCATCCAGTAACTGATGGAAGCAGATGCAGAGATCCACAGCTAAGCACCAGGCTGAGCTCCAGGAGTCTAGTTGAAGTGAGGGAGAAGGGATTATAAGAGAAAGGGGCATCAAGATCATGATAGGGAAATCTACAGAGACAACTGAACCAAGCTTATAGGAACTCACTAAATTTAGACTGAAGATAAGCTAAATTGTGGAACCTGCATGGGACCAGACTAGGCCCTTGCATATGGGAGACAGTTGTGTACCTTGGCCTGTTTGAGGGGCCCTAGCCAGTGGGATCAGGATCCATCCCTGGTACATAAGCTGGCTTTTTGGAGCCCATTATACCTATGGTGGGACACATTGATCACCCTTGATGCAGAGGGGAGGGGCTTGGTCCTGCCTCAACTGAACGTAGCAAATCAGGCTTTGCTGACTCCCCATGGGAGGCCTTACTCTTTTGGAGGAGGGGATGGGAAGGGGAGCAGAAGAAGGGATGAGAGGAGGATCTGTAGTTGGTATGTAAAACAAATTTTAAAAATATTATTTAAAAAAAAGGTCACCTGAGTAAAGTTTCTGAGTTCAAGTTGTATACAATCACAAGAACAAGCCACATGTGGCAAAAACATGTTTTTCCATGAAGACATATAAACAAGTAACAGACAATTTTAATGAATAATCTTAAGTAAACTCACTTCTATCCACTACACCTTGGAGGAGCACAAAAGCACAATTCAAGAACAATTCCATGTTTTGAACAAACTGAGGTCATAAGACTCTCGCCTTGTTTTCTCAAAAGCACTTAGAATTCTCCTCACGTGACTTAATTCTTAGACTGTGTTCTGACACTTGATATAAAATTAGTATAAGCTAATTATTTTAGGTTGGTATAAAGACATAGAAATTACTTATAGATAAGAACCTCAGGGAAAATATGATACAGAATTGTTTGGTTGGTACTTTTCTTCCATGATCAATATAATTCAAAAACTGTTCTAGATTTATGTTATGAGTGTTTTGAACCTAGTGATTATCTATTGCCAATGGTTAGCTCTGAAAACATACTTACAGGTAGCATTATACAAACTGCCCAAGTTATATTTAAGAATATATGTGTGTGTGTGTATGTGAAATAACAGCAATTAATGAAAAAAGGAGGCTGTGAATTTTAAGGAGAAGGAAAGGGTATGTAGGAGGATTTAGAGAGAGGAAAGAAAAGGAAAAAAATATTATAATTAAATTATAATCTCAAATTTTTAACATTAAAAAAATGAAAAAAATACCAAAAACCTTGAACCCCACCCTTTTTGCCTTTGAATAATAAGCAGGAAGGTAACTGATGGGCATAGTGTACTAATTGATATTTGATGATCAGTCAATGAGTTCCATTCTATTTAAGACAAATTTATTCACTGAGTTTCTTATTATTTATCTACAGAGCTAAGTCATTTCTCCTAGTTGCTTCTGGTTGCTGATAATGCTCAAAGGTGACTGCTGAAATTGATATTCCTCATGGTTGTGGTCATCTCCTCGGACTCCTAAGCACAGCGTGTGATCACAATGAAGCATGTGTGAGTGAAAGGAGAAGAGAGTAAACAGTGACGGGAGCCCAGGGCCAACAATACTTTTGATCCTACTTTACATTTGTTGTACAGCTCTGTCTTAGAAGCCTAAGGAAACACAATACTGAAAATGCCCTGGAAACAAGGTAGTTAGTTCCAGATAACTTCTCAGCAGTTAATTTTTCATATACAACCTCTGAAGTCAACAAGTAAGATTTACTACTAACAACTGTCCTAGCAGATGATACAGAGGTACTGTGACTTTGGAGAGAGAGGGGATGGGAGGGTGTACACAAAGAAAGGAAAATAAAAAGGGAAAGGCCAAAATTCTTTCTATGCGCGTATAATAGACAACTCCTAGGAATTATAAAGCCAGTCAAAGTAATGAGAGTCAAAGGCTAGGCCTGCTGCCAGAGGTTCAAAAGCAGCATGAGACTGCAGTGGGAAATGCAGAACAGCACACAGCAAATCAAAGCAAGAACGAGGACTCTCCAGGACACTGACATCCTGCCTAGCCAGCCAGTGAAGAGTGGATACTGGAAGCTAGTACAGGGAGCTTGTTAGTGGGGGAGTGGGGGGGGGGGACAGACGCAGCTTTAAAAGGCTCTACAGGAAGGCAACGGCGACAACAACAGAAATGGCATCACTGCATATTTCCACCTCTATAAGCTCCGGTTAGTAAAATTTAAGTTAGAAAGCACAGCAACTGTTACTATTACCTACATTGTCCATGTTTCTCCCGCAAAATGCTTGAGACTCTACAGTTGGGGCTTGGTTTGAACATTCCACATTCCTCTAGAATCTAATTACAAATCTGAAAGAACTAATTAAATTTAATTACACTTACAGATATCTTGTATTCAATCCATTTATATATCATTTCATTATGTGAAAACTTCCTATTGAGGTTTAAGTATATGCATGTTATTAGGGAGCAGACATCTGATACTTAATATAGTAAAAACTATAGTCATAAATCCCCCCATGTTTTGATCTACCCCTCATAATAGAGAATACCCCTTGTAGCTGATACTCAAGGTGACAAATTGAACCCCTGTTGTGACATTAACATGCCAACAAATAGCATGCAATAAGAGAGAGAAAGGTGCACTGATTCAGACAGTGAATGAGTTTGATGGATTTTATTCTAGGCTGATATGCATTGAAGTGAAGCTATCAAAGAAGAATGGTGTAGATATTGAGATACAACTAGCAATTTATGCTACAGAGCTATTTAGATATTTTTTTACTTATTTTATTTTATTTTACAATACAATTCAGTTCTACATATCAGCCCCTGATTCCCTTGTTCTCCCCCTCCCGCCCCCCTCACAGTCCCCCCAGCCCACTCCCCATTCCCACCTCCACCAGGGCAAAGCCTCCCCCGAGGACTGAGATAAACCTGGTAGACTCAGTCCAGGCAGGTCCAGTCCCCTCCTCCCAGGCCGAGCCAAGCTACCCTGCATAAGCCCCAGGTTTCAAACAGCCAACTCATGCAATGAGCACAGGACCCGGTCCCACTGCCTGGATGCCTCCCAAACAGATCAAGCCAATCAACTGTCTCACCCATTCAGAGGGCCTGATCCAGTTGGGGGCCCCTCAGCCATTGGTTCATAGTTCATGTGTTTCCATTCGTTTGGCTATTTGTCCCTGTGCTTTATCCAACCTTGATCTCAACAATTCTCGCTCATATAAACCCTCCTCATTCTCGCTAATTGGACTCCCAGAGCTAATTGGACTCCCCCACGGGGGCCTAGCCATGGATCTCTGCCTACAGAATGGGAAAAGGTCTTCACCAACCCCACATCTGACAGAGGACTGATATCCAGAATATATAAGGAACTCAAGAAATTTGACATCAAAATGCCCAACAGTCCAATTAAGAAATGGGCTATAGAACTAAACAGAGAATTCTCAACAGAGGAAACTCAAATGGCTGAAAGACATTTAAGGAATTGCTCAACATCCCTAATTATCAGGGAAATGCAAATCAAAAGAACTCTGAGATACCACTTTACGTTTCTCAGAATGGCTAAGATCAAACACACTGAAGACACCTTATACTGGAGAGGATGTGGAGCTAGGGGAACTCTCCTCCACTGCTGGTGGGAATGCAAGCTTGTACAACCACTTCGGAAATCAATTTGGCGCTTTCTTAGAAAATTGGGAATCAATCTTCCCCAGGATCCAGCTATACCACTCTTGGGCATATACCCAAGGAATGCTCAATCATACCACAAGAGCACTTGCTCAGCTATGTTCATATCAGCATTGTTTGTAATAGCCAGAACCTGGAAACAACCTAGATGCCCTTCAACTGAAGAATAGATAAATAAAATGTGGTACATATACACAATGGAATTCTACTCAGCAGAGAAAAACAATGGCATCATGAGGTTTGCAGGCAAATGGATGGATCTAGAAAAAGTCATCCTGAGTGAGGTAACCCAGACTCAGAAAGACAAACATGGTATGTACTCACTCATAGGAGGATACTAGATGTGGAACAAGAATGACTGGACTGCTACTCACATCACCAGGGAGGCTACCTGGAAAATAGGACACCAAGAAAGATACGGGGATCGCCCAATGACAGAGAAATGGAAAAGATCTACATCAACAGCCTGGACATGAGTGGGGGTAATGAAGGGTGAGGGTCGAGGGAAAGAGAGCTTGGGGGAGCAGGAGATCCCAGCTGGATCAACAACAGAGAGGGAGAACAAGGAATAGGAGACCATGGTAAATGAAGACCACATGAGAATAGGAAGAAGCAAAGTGCTAGAGAGGCCCACAGAAATCCACAAAGATACCCCCACAATAGACAGCTGGCAATGGTTGAGAGACAGCCCGAACTGACCTACTGTGGTGATGGGATGGCCAAACACCCTATTTAGATATTTGTATGTAGATACAGACAGGCGGATAAATGCATAGTCATCCAGACAGACTTCACTGATAACTAAAGGAAACTCAGGTATGAACAGTCAGCAGTAGCTGCTACAGAAATATGTATGTGGGGGGTGTATGTGAATAAGTGTGGCATTGTGCATGTATAAAATGTTGATCCTCTGCTAATATCTCTGGTACTATTTTAAGTTTCATTTTATTTAATCATAAAATTTATTCATGTTTCAGATGAGGACAGTGAGGCCTTGAAATTTTTAAACTCAAAGTCTTACAACTTTTTATTGACTTAATATTTACATTATTATGATAAATAAATGAGTTGATTGAATTTCAATAGATAGAAAATTATGAAGATAGTTAGATAGAAAGATGATAGATGGGTGGTAGATAGGGAGATATATTGATTAGTACTTAACACATGTGTAAATTATTTCTATTTCCCAGGATTGCTGTAACAAAGTATCATAAACCAGGGGGTTTAAAATAACAATTTATTGTTTCATACTGCTAGAGCTACAAATCTAAATCTCAGTGATGGGAGGATATGGCTTTCTAGACAATTCTGAAGGAGACTTTTGGCATTTTCCTCTCTTTGTAAAATGTGCTTAAAACTCATCTTAACTCAATTACATCTACAAATACCCAATTTCCAAATGATACCTTTGGAATCTGAAGTGTCCCCACACAGGTTCATGTTTTTGGCCCCTGTTTCTCAGCTGGACGGTGCTATTTGGAGAGGACTGTGGAGTTTTAATGACTGATTGAAGTAGAACTCTATAAGCAGGGCTTTGAAGGTCCCAGCTGAGCCTCTAGTTCCAGCCACTTTCTGCCTCCTGCTCTATCTACCATGTGAACAGCTACTTCCACAGGTTCCCAACACCATGAAGAACTAGACTCCTCTGCCACGGTAACCTTCACAACAGACTGGGCTGGTTAGTCTTTTTGTCAACTTCACACAAGCTGTGGTCATCTGGGAAGAGAAAGCCACAGTCAAATAAATGTCTCCATCAGATTGCCCTGTAGGTAAGTCTGTGGGGGCATTTTTTGATAATAATTGATGTCAGAAGACGTAGCTGACTGCAGGCAATGCCACCTTGGACAGGTCATCCTAGGCTGTATAAAAAATGTAGGCTGAGTAAGTCATGGGGAACAAGTCAGTAAGTGGTATTCCTCCACGTTCTGCTTTAGTCCTTCCTCTAGGCTCCTGCCTTGAGTTCTTGCCCTGACTTCCCTTCATGATGGACTACAAGCTGTAAGCTGAAATAAACCCTATCCTTCCCATGTTGCTTTTGATTGTTATGTTTATCACAGTAACAGATAGCAAATCAGGACAGACTGCAACGTTTGGAAACCATGAAACAAAGAGGACATAAGGTGTTTCCCTCCAGTACTTTGCCCCGGAAACTCAAAAGAAATGGACCAAATAATATTACATTGCTTGGTATGAGGGTAATAATTCAACATATTTTTTGGTACACACAAATCAATTTAAACTGGAAATACATTTGATGTGCTATGGTTGGTTTTCATTTCATCTCTATTCATCTGGCTTCTTCAAGTTCTTATATAAGAATGACTACCCCTGAGGACTTGTTTAACTATAAAACAATTAAATCCATCTTGATTTAATTCATCATGCAGACACTGTAAAGTGCAGGACTTGGGAGAAGAGTGCTTCCCTGTCTTAAAATGTCAAATTACCTCTAAGAAAGGGTAGTTTTACATTTTGATAACCTTGGGGAAGATCCTATCTAGATTAATTTGTGATCAGCTCACCAGTTCTAATTTAGTTTTTACAACAGAGTCTAAAATGAATCTATATCCTGAAAGTTACTGAATGAGAGATAAATGAGTAAGTTATTAGTGCTAGAACATAATTGTGGGAACAATCAATGAAACTCCCCTGTCTCTCATGAGAAAGTGAATTTGAGGAAAATCCCATCATATTCCAGCAATAAATTCTAAGTCTGGAAGGCTTACCTCCAACATCAAATCCAAATAAGGTTTAATATACAGGAAACTCCTAATGTGTAGAAGCTTGTCTAACCCCAACTAAAATTACATTAGGGAAATAGTAGTAGATGCTATTTTTTGCTTAGCAAAAAACATGATGGTACATGCTGTTGATATTTGCTCTGAAGTAGATAATAATGCTATTTGGGGTTGTTTTAAAAGGATTCTGCTGTTAGATACACATAGATTGAATCAGATGACACAAGAGTTAGAGACACCACCAGGGTAGGGTGGTAGTTGATGTCTTCTGAGGTAATGAAATTGTAGCTTAGGATACTGGCCTTGAAATTAAAATGAATAATGTTTGAGAAGAGATATCAGGAAAGAAAACTTGATAGAATTAAGCAATTCATAAGGCTGAAAAAAGAAGGGCTTGCATGACTTATGTATCTTTTTTAAACTTTGGACACTGGAGGAGAGCTGAAGAGCTGGAATGCAGACTAAGAGATTTACAAATGTTTCCTTATTAATACATGTAGATAGCCAAATTGAGACAAGCTAGAAAGAAAACTCATTTGCAATGTGTTCTCCTCTCCCCAACTGGAACATGAAAACTTGTAGGGGAATGTTGGTACAACCTTTTTTTCTCCTATATTCATGGACTGAAACAAAGAAAGATGAGAAAAAAACTTACATGCTCCTCTCTGATTTCTCTTCTTTTCCTCTATTTTTCTTTGCCCTTTTCCTCCCTTACTAAAAGAATTGTGGGAAAAATTGCAGTGCTAATTGCTTCTCATAGATATTTTTATCCCGAGTATTATTTCTAGAAACCTATACATTTTTATTTTTCAAAGAAAATTTCCATATTTAGGACAAAATTGAATTATTGTTTGATATTTCCTATGATACATCAAAATAGCTAGATCATATTTTTACTTAGATGTGGAAATATTATTTGTCTAAAGTTTGTATCTTTTCACCATTTAGATGTTCCCATATTTCTGTACCTGATTTCCAAGAGACTATATAATTTCTTTGTTCTTTTGGTTTACTATTTTAATTGAAAATAGATTTTAATACAGTGTTTTCTCATCTCCTAACTCTTCCCAGATCTTCCCCATTTCCCCATTCAAAAAGATTCATAACTTTTCATTCTCTCTCTCATGAGGATACAAACAGGCATGTAAAAATAATAATCAGATAAAATAAAATCAAACAAACAACAATGGTACAAAATAAATTAAAAAAGGAAAAGAGCCCTAAATCTCAAGAAATATATATAGATGTAGACACATTTACCCACAGAGAAATCCCATAAAAACACAAAACTAGAAATTGTAATATAAACATAGGCTGTCTTGGTAGGCCTTGGTAAATAGTGTGATTAAAGGTTTATAGTTATAAAAATACTGAGAAATTAAAGTTGGAAATGATATTTGCAATAGAAATATCATTAAATTCTTACGGAAATATGTTTAGTATTTTGAACTAAACTTAGTTTTACAGTCCCTGTGAGTTTATGATTACCCTGTACTAGATATTCTCTGACATGCATAAGAGATTATGAAATTTTATTCAGTTGAAACACACTGTATGCAAAACTGTGAAAGATTCATTGTATCAAGGAAAATATTGATTTAAAATATACTTTTCACACTCCACAGAATAGATCAGTGCTTAAATGACCTGTACCAGCTGAGGTTATTTCTACATTATAAAGTAAATTGTAAGGTCATTTTTTTTTAATTAGATTATTAAGCTAGAAGGCACTATTTGGTAGGACTTCATAATTTCATTTTTTTCTTATATTTACTTGAAAATACGTGCAATATATTAACTAACATAAAAATTATAAAATGCTATATTTTAATATTGATACCCAGAATTTAGTACTGATTAATTTTGACTCTGACAGTCTACCAAATACATGATTATTGCTTAAGTTAATGAATACTTGCTTGAAACCCAAATCAAAGAGTGCTAATTCATGATTGATTATCTGGCTCTGGCTCATGTCCATTGTGTTTGAAAAAACAACTTGTTCCTTTTACTAATCCCATAAACTGTGCTCATCACACAATAGTCACCTGATACTATTTCATGGAGAAAGACAGACCTGCTTAGGAAACCATTTTCTTTTTCATCAATCTTGCCAGTACATAAATAAACTAGGCATATATATATATATATATATATATATATATATATATATATATATGTATGTATGTATATAATTTCCAGATCCCTACACAATGTTATTAATCAATGCCTGTGTGCAATCGTAGGACTTGAAAACCTACACTTATTTCAGTAGACATTTACCTAAAAGTGCCATAAGATCTCTTAAGGAAATCTCCCTAGTATTTAGATCAAAACTTAGTTTGAAAGCACCCATCTATGTATCTAAAATGATGCCTTGAAAGTTTGAAACCTCCCTTGAAGAATGACTTTGGATACACTGTGATTTCCTAATGGTGAAGAACAGATGGGATTGATTGCAAGCTCAGTGTGAAACAGGAGGAAAATGCCTGCAGACATCCAAGCCTGGTAGGGATCAGTCATAAAAGCCCCACTAGCCCAGGCTTATCAGGGTGAAAGATCCAGACTGATGAACACAAGGCAAAGTTTGTGCAGAAGAAGTGAAATCGGCCTAGTAATGACTTGATTACCGAAAGCAAACTATCACTTATGGAAGAGGATGCTCTAAGTAAACTAAAAGAGGGAGACATTCTGGTCTCACTAGGCTTCAAATAAAATGTTGCAAGATTTGTTTTAGTGGCAGTAGGAGATGCCCAGTAGTAATTTATGTTCTGGGAGGACTTTCTTATACAGAGTTAGCTCATCTCTTATTTCAGACCCCCTAAGTCTCCAAGAAAAAAAAAAGAATGCAGTCAAATGGCAAATGAGAAACAAATATCCAGATAAGCCACAGTGGGATAAATTATGTAAATACCTAGGACTGTGGTAAATGGGCTCCTTGGAAAGCTCATTCTGGTCTACTTAACATCTGAGGAAGATAAAAAGAAGTAAATTGCAATTATGAAATAATAAAGGGCAGAAAGATCTTAATTGCCATCTGAGGATAGATAGAAGAATGGACTGCGGATTCATTTTGGTGTGCATTTTTTATAGCTCTTCAGGTACTTAGAAATGCATGGTGTGTATAAGCCATTATTCAGTTAATGAGATGCTAAACTACAATTTGCGTTGAAATTGTCCAGTGCTGCTTTTCATTAAAGAGATAATGACTCAAAAGATATTTTAGGTGTTGCTACAAGCTGCTGTTTTCATTCAATTTTTATTTGGCAAATTGGGTCACATTGTATTACAAGATGATCATCTGTCCTAGAACATGTTCACGTTCCATGATTGTGAAACAGGGAGATGATGGAATATGATCACCCCTTTGCATCTGGCATGTGGCCCCAGCAGAATATCTCAGTGAAGCAAGTCAGCAGACCTTTATGCAATAACTTCAATTTTGCTCTAAGGCACTTTTGTGTATATTGAAATGTGCTCTTAGAGGGCAAAGTACCTGCAAGCATTCAGTCTGCTCCAACAGATCGAGTAGCACAGTTTGATGAGCAGAGTTCTTAAGCTTGCTTAGATTTGTTGCAAAGAAGCTGAGGGTGTGGTCACCACAGAACTCATTAGCTGAAGGTAGGAATCACCTGGCAGTCACTAGCAGTTCTTTTGGAAGGAAAGCCTAGCTAAGCTCCAGGCAGCTTTCTAATCTGCCAGTTCTCTTGGTTCAGAGCTCTGTATCTAGAGTCTACATCTGGCAAAAGACCTTAAGGGGCAAAGTTGTAAGACTAGCTCGAAAAAGTAAAGTGTTTTAGTATAATCGTGATTCCAGTCACTGATAAAAATGTGGGGGAACTGTTCTACACATATTTTTGGAATTAAAAACTGTAGGACAGAAGTATGGTTCTCTGAAAGGTCTGGCATTTTCTTCTCTGAAAAGCTAGGGAGAAAATAGTCTCAGCTTTGTAGGCTTAACGATTTAACTCTACTCTTTAAAAGCAGACACACAGGGAATCAGAATGAATGAGGATGGCTGTTACATTAAATCTTTATTTATAAAAGCAGCAGTGGCATCCAGCCTATACTTTGTATGCCCTTCTAGAAAGCCATGCAAAAACTAAAGCCTCGCCGGGCGGTGGTGGCGCTCGCCTTTAATCCCAGCACTCGGGAGGCAGAGCCAGGGGGATCTCTGTGAGTTCAAGGCCAGCCTGGGCTACCGAGTGAGTTCCAGGAAAGGCGCAAAGCTACACAGAGAAACCCTGTCTCGAAAAACAAACAAACAAAAAAAAAAACAAAACACTAAAGCCTCGATCCACTAAACCTATTGCTATGTTGTGCCCAAGCAAGACATTTACACTAATTTTTAAAGTATTTGCCTGGACTAGGGAGATGTTTCACTAGACATGGCACTCAAAACCAAAACCAGCAAGCTCTAGACTTGCACAAAGAACCTGCTTAACCAGTGCTAGGGGAAGACATTCAAGGTCAACTTCAACCCTCCATAGATTCTCTCTCTATTTTTGTCTCTCTCTTATTCTCCCTCCAGCCCCACCCCCGTCACACACACACACACACACACACACACACACACACACACACACACACACACACTGATATGCCAAATATAAATAAGGTTTACCCTCTAGGAACTAGGTGGGTAGCTGAGTTGTAAATGGTTTGTCCCACAAGCATAAGGACTTGACTTCAGAAGTCCAGGCCCCATCTAAAAAGCTGGGCATAGAAGCAGATACTTGCAATCCCAGTGCTGGGAAGAAGAAACAATATTTCATGGACTTTCTGTCCAGCAAGCCTAGCCAGCCAATATTCTTCAAGTTCAGAGAGAGACCCTGTCTCAAAAAATAAAGGGAAGAGTGATAAAGACATTTGATGTCAATATCTTTCTTCCATATGTACATAGATAGAAACACTCACTTGCCACATACATGCATAGACACAAGTCATAACATACAAGCACTACACATTCAAATACCTTCCCCCTAATGTTCATTATAGTATTATCCATAACAGAAAAATATGATTTTCTTTAACAAGAAAATATTCAAAATGCTAACAAGAAGCAATCTGAAAATACGTAATAATGTTGAAAACATCAGTGGATAAAAATATGTATAATTAGAGACAGACAAAAGTAGGAATACTCAAAACTACAATATTTCACAAGTCTAGAATAAAAATAGGTATTAAATTTTTCAAACATAATACATTCAAAACAAAGAGAAATCACTGGACATATCCACATGTTGGGACAGTAGTCTTTCATTGACTATCTTGTATGATAGGAGCTGTGCTTAGCTTTGGGTTCAGAGGAATATGTGGGAGTTCTGCCCTGAAATAACCATACAAACCAACAGAGTAATATAGCAGAGATGATGAAATTATGATAAATCTTGTGGGCAATGAGGGAGGATTTTCTAGGGAGCTGTAACAGCATAAAGGTCAGGAGAATGACTCCACCAGAAAGGAATGTAGTAGTTTAAGGCTAGCACTGTTTAGTGGGGTCAGGGGGAGAAATGAGGTCTATAGATCCTCGAGAGCTTACTCTGACACACTGCAGAGCATAACCTTTATTCCGGAGGTCATATGGATGACAGAAGTAGGCTGCAGTGAAAGGATTTAAATTTCAAGTCAAATAATCTTCTTTAAGAATATTCTTGCAATAATATGAAGAATCTATTATAGAACACAAGGAAAACAGATAAAAAGAGTAATTATGGGGCACATCACATTAAATCATTAGAGTTTTGTGACCTGGATATTACTTTTGCTAACTATATGTTAGTCTTTCTGTCTTCTGCCTTTTGTTTGTAAAAATAAGCATAGTAATGCTTTCCCAGATGCAGTATTGTGAATGTTATAAAAAATGTTTGTAAAATCACTTTCTCAATGCATATTTTATTGACTACATATATAATTGGAAGCTGGTATTGCCAATTATAATAATACTTGTTAGACATATTAGGTAATTTAACAAATTAGTTTGAGAATAATGAGGAGGGAAGTACAGTGATATTAAGTAGATCAGGGAAGAGAAGGTAAAGGAGGCATCTGAAGGACCCTTCTGCGGGATTAAATCATTAATACACACTGGAATTGCAAGACAAAGGACTAAGCATGGAGTTGCATGCTTAAGAATGTTGCTCACGCCGGGCGGTGGTGGCGCACGCCTTTAATCCCAGCACTCGGGAGGCAGAGGCAGGTGGATCTCTGTGAGTTCGAGGCCAGCCTGGACTGCCAAGTGAGTTCCAGGAAAGGCGCAAAGCTACACAGAGAAACCCTGTCTTGAAAAACCAAAAAAAAAAAAAAAAAAAAAAGAATGTTGCTCACAAACCAGGCATGGTGACACACAAAACACTTGGAAGGTACAGGTAGAAGGATCCCCTGGTGTTTAAGGCCTGCCTGTACTATGTAATGGTTACCAAGGCACTGACACATTATTTCACCATGCCTTCCCCAAAAGCCTGTCTCTAACATTGGAAAAAATAAATATTTTTATGTATAAAATAGTTGGAATGTGATCAAGTACTTATATAAAGAAAATGTAACCTCAGTGGAGTTAGCTGTCAAAGGATATGGATGACAATGTTGGCCTAGGCTGGGTTTGCGGGTAATCTAAAGAAGAGAGAGGAGAAAATATCCATAGATACATGACAGGTACATGAAAACATAAATGCATGATTCTCCACTGAAGTACAGGAGATACAGCATTACTTGATTACACCTTTCAACAGAGTGTTATGTTTTCTTCTGCATCAATACTTGGCACAATTTGTACGCATCCATTAGGGTGAAATCCAGTTTAGTATGAAAGATGTGTCTATTATTGATATAAAACTTAAATGTTTTCTAAAGAATTCAAAGTCAGTGGGGAAACAGAGAAATAAATGACTAAGAAAAGAACCAATTTTACTGTAATTTCATTGATAATACTATTGATTGGTAATGTCACTTTCCTCCTAAGCTTCAGTTGTGTTCTTTTTAGTGGATGTCTGAGCAGATGGCACACAGCAGACCTGAATTCCTTCTCCTTCTCTTCAGATTCTAGTTCAGTCTGCTCTGAAATGTCTGACCATGCCCTGCACCATCATGCACTTCTTTATGTAGTGGAATCAGTTAATAACTGTCTGATATGTAACTTGCTAACTTCATGTTTCTGACTCTGAAGTGGTAACATGTGCAAAAGATTGTATATATGCAAGTTAATTATGCATCTTTCTCTACCTGTGACAAGACCTCGTTGACTCTCTTGACTTAGGAAACTTACTTGGTTAGGAAGGCAGACTCCATCTTTATATAAGTCACACTATGTTTTCCACACTATTCTGTCTTTGCTGAGTGTTTTTCATGTTGGCTTTAAAATCACCCAATATATTTAGCCTAACCACTGCTATAATTTTTCCTTTGTGGACATAGTATTTGTTGATTATGCATTTGAAGAGGCTATTTCTCTGAAATTTGTTCAACTTTGCATTCATATTATAACACAGCAAATTAATTGACCAAATTGGAAAGAAATGCAGTGATTTCAGTTTTCTCTGTCAAAATCTCTTGGTTCCAAGTGTAAAAAGTTCATGAGAAATTAAAAGATGCAATTAGGTAGTTATACATCTATTTTCAATGCAATGAAGACAGAAAGATTCTAGAAAGATCAATTCCATATTATATCTGCCTCTGTGACATGTAATTTTTTTTTTACTAAGTCACACTCTTTGACAGTGACATCACGTTAATATGGAACGCTTATCCAGGGATCAACTACTGGAAAAGTGTGACTTTTAGATATATGTTATGTTAGTCATTTTAGATACTAAAATTATAACTTTTATCAACCATAATTTTATTAAGCTCTCATTCTAACTTGGTGAAATAGGACACAATATACCATTAATCTAAAAATATGACATTATGAAGTAATCAAATGTTGAGAAGCTATATTAAGCTTTCTATCTCATATGAAATATATCTGTAAAATGATATTGTATCCATTTAGAACCAGCAAGCAGGACTCATAAATTATGCCTGAAATGGGTAATTCTGAACAATGGAGTAAAATGGAGCAATAAAATATGAATTTAATGATTGACAAGAAATCAATGAAGAACTGAGTTGGCCATTTGGCCACATGCTCAAGAATTATAAATTTTGGTAGAACTGGTACAATGTTAATTTTATGCACTTCACAGATTATGCATAATTTACTTAATCAAATTAATTGTGCATATATTTTTCAAAAATACTGTTATTTGTTGAGTGAAAAAAGAAACACTTTTTGTACTTTAAGATGAGGTGGGATGTGTACAAATGATGCCAAGTGTTGACCCCAAAGGCAACAAGAGATGCACATGCCATCTAGATATGACCAGTTTCCCACTTCAGGAATGAAACACATTCTCTGTAGAGTTGAAATCTCAGTCTAGCAAGACTAGATCCCAGAGGCTATGTCCTTGAATCTGTGGCCCCAACACTATTGTACCATCTAGCTTTTTATTAAGTAAAGGATTGTAAATTATTCATCAAATGCCAGGATGTTCCTCAAGTAACTTACATTTTCGCTTCAACACACACACACACACACACACACACACACACTAAAGTCTAACCACAAAGCTAATAAAAATAAGAAATTTTAAGAAATGAAAAAAAGAAAAAATATACACAGATAATTTTTATTAATAATCTTTTATTTAAAGTACCTAGTCATAGACAGAAACAAAAGTGATAGCCATCATGTGTTTACCCATTTTAGTGTTTTAACAGGCATTTTATAAATTACATTATGACAAATTGAAAAGAATAAATCAGGGTCCATAACTTTAGTGCCAAGGCTTGATCAATTTTAAAATAAATCTTGGAAAATTTTTACCCAAATGTTTGATCCTTTTCCACATATTAACTTAAGAAAGACTAGTATCTATGTCTTATTTCTGTAAAAATAAAAACCATAATTGTTAGTGAAGATGATATGCCAGAAATGTTTTTGTTAAGAAGAATAAGTCAATGCTGTTAATTTCATGGTAAAAGATATAACAACAAAAGACATAATTTGGAAGGTGAATAGTGGCTTGGCACAAAGAAGAGATGGTGAATTGGCTAAGTAGGAGAAGTATCCCCTTGCAGGAAGATTATTGAATATAGAAAAGTCAAACAAGCAATTGATTAGATTAGTTTTAGTGTGTAGATAAACTCCAGGGTGTCTAAGCAAGTTAAAATCAAACAAATATAGAGGGATACTGATGTATTGCTTGCAGCCTGAATAGAGACAGATGGAATAGTTCATTCTAGGCCAAACTACTTAATAAAGTATTTGCATCAATAAACTCTGAAGTGCTCTCTGGAAGATAAATAGGATAGTGAAGACATTTCATCCTTTGTATCTAAGGGCTATCCCCCAGAGATGTAGAGGGCTTTAGTCTGTACAGAAGCCCAATGGGAGTGGTAAAGGCTCTCTTGGAGCACAAACATACCCCACACTTAGTAAGGGATGATTGCTGTAGTTATGATAAGGGCATCTTATGAATTCAAACCTCACAGGGCATCAGCTCATCTCTGATCTAGCTCCAAAAGCCTGGCACAAAATCTAAAACTACATTAGCAACATTGGTTCAGAGTAGCTCCCAGTGATACATTAGTCCAATCAAAAAGGACTCCTATAGAAGTTTTAGGGCCCAGGGAACCACTGAATTATCCTGATGGATAACACTTAAGAGATTCTATCAGAGAATAGATGTTGTTTATTTGTTGTTTCTCTGAGTTGCAGTAAAGGACTTTTAGGATAGAGCATCATTGTGAACATGCAGTTGCATCTTTCCTAACAAGGCCCTGCAGTCCAGAATCAGCTAGGGCATCAGCTCATTAGTAACACTCAAATTCTTAATCCAGTCCATTTGATTCACATATCAACCTGGATCAAAAGCACTGTTTTCTTTGGTCATTATATTTTAATTCTAAATTTAAACTTCTTCCAGTGTCATCTGTACCTCAGACAATCCCTTAGTCCCTAACTGGTACAAAGTTCTGTGCAAATTATGCCTGTAATCTATAACCTTTTAACTCCCTATCATTATAATACACACAGTAATTTGCCACCAGACTGCCTTGTTGATACCTACATACTGAATCTTTGGTGATGATTCTAGCAAGGTTTAGTTTATTTCTTGTGCTTCTGGAGATGCATGTGAAGAAACCCATGTTACTTTAGTATTAACATGTGTATCAACATCATACTTTTCTTTAGTGTCTTTAAAGGAATCATAAGACCATAAGGCTTCTAATCTCTTGCTCTGTCTCCAAACATGACCAGCTCAATCACTTCAGACAAATGTAAATATATTCTTAAAAGGCCCTGAACTAAGCCATTCAACCTCAAGCAAGTACAGCCTTATATACTAGAAATGCAATAAATATTGAATGATGAACTGAAGCCATTCATAACCAACAATCTTCATCATCAGGAAATGTTTCCTCACTGCTACTCTAGGTCCTTCCTATTTTATTTCCCCTTACTATGATCTCAGTAATGTAGAGAATATCTAGCAATCAATCTTTGTACTATATCTGTTCCTTACACGAAGACTATTATTAAATTTCCTTCATGATCCTCAAACCCACTTAGCTTTCTCTTCTGTAAGCTAAATAATTCATCTCCCTTTTCTACTTTTGTCATGTCTGGGATTTTTTGCATTAAGCAGACGGAGAAATGCTGAAGCCACAGGCCATTTTTTAAAATCCAGCATTACTTAATTGTGTTAAAAGTAATAAGTAAACAGGAACAGTGTGTGCAGATACCATCAGAATATGGATAAGTGATGTAAATTATCTAAGGAGTCACTAACATCTGGATCATTTTATAATTTGCCTTTTCTATAAGATACAGTGTGTAGGCATCAATGATATTCAAAGAGAAAGAATAAAAAGTTGCAAGCTTCCTCCTACTCTATAGTCCTTAATTATACATACCCCTATTTCACAGTTCCTCTGAACCACTAAAATTTTCCTGTACATTACCTACTAACTTCATTCTATAAAATAAAAAGTGTTTGGAGTCTTCCCTGTACTCTTGGTTGAACACTAGAAAGAAGAAAAATGGTTCATATATCTCTGGTGGTTTCAAAACAACAACAAAATCTTGAATTCCATTTAGAGAAGCTAAATGCAGAAAGTATAAGCTATTTATCAGCCTGGCACTTTCAAAGAAGTAAAACATACAAAGTTCTTTAAGTTGAAAAAAAAAGTCATGGCAGAAGTTTGCCCATCATTTGCATCCCAAGTAATATAGCAGAAGGACATCCTAAATTGGTTTCTGTCATCACACCATGGACTTAAGAGAAATTAAATATCTTCCTACTAGGAGAGAATAAACTGTTAGGCATTGCTGGACAGATTCCAAGGTTAATGTGGAAGACTGGACAGCTACAGCTTGACTTGCCTTGTTTATGTGAATGAGTGACAACGAGTGACATGCAGATGGTAGAACTTCAATAGATGATCCCTCAAATTCTACAGCTTTTAATCTTTAATGTTCCCAGGAGATTGATGCACTTCTAAATATTTCATTTCAGTGCAGTGTACTAGAAATAGCTGTGTCCTATCCCTCCCAGATATGTAACAATTTCTTGCCTTCAATCCAGAAGAGATCATTGAGAAAAGCTGCTCCCTCCTCATGACAGGCTTGTTATCGAACTCTGTCATCCCCTTGACCTATATATGCTTGATAGTATTCTGTTGACACAAGGGGGGTATACACCTCAATTTTATTTTATTTTTTGCCATCATTTATAGCTTTTTAAGAGTTCAATTTTACTAAAGGTTTGAGGAAATAAGGTGGGGTGTGGCTCAAATTTTGGAATGTTGCTATTAGTAAGGCAAAGTGGATAACTGGATTTCTGCAGAGTGTGTTTTCCCCAAAGAATGTACTCACTCTGCTTAATCAACTGGCAAACAAGACACCTAGGGTTATCTCTTTACCATGCTATTGCCCCATCAATAATGTAGACTGTCATTAAGAAGTCATTTCTCCCTTCTGGGCTGAATTTTGAGAGGTCCACCATATGGAGAAAAATAGGAGTTATGGTGTGGAGACCATGCATCACATTGTAATCTCAGAAATATGCTGTGCTATTCACCAGACAGTCCATGAAGATACATTCCAAGGCATGCACCAGTGCATCACAAAATCTACAGGCTGAGACCACTGAACTCATTTCATTAGGACCTCTCAGTATTAAGATTATAATCATGCTTCAGGGCATACACTGATCACCAGCTGAGCTCAGGAAGATATTTTGCTCCCATGACAAGACTTCCCAGAGGTCAAATGCATTGCTGGAAGGTTTCTATTTTGCAAATATTTCTTTACTATCCTCAAATGTATTTTATTAGCTCTCTCTTCAAGTTATAAATTTCTCAGATCATCAAGCAATCCTATAAGCAATTATAGTTATAAGCAATTACAATCTGAACTTTGATTTCTGTCTTCTTAAATTTTTTGTCTCTCTTTTCAAACAGTAATCTTTCTGTTTTACTAAAAATGTATATAAGAATTACATATTAAGATTAATTGTTATTTAATAATAAGGCACTTGTCTGAACTAGACACCAAATATATATATAGCTAGTAACAGTATTGAAACAAATAGATTCTAGTTTCAGAAAATGTTTGTCTGTGTGCAAGATCATGTAGTAGTTTCCTGATGGCTCTGGTCACTCACCTGGTCAGCAGCTCAAAGGACACAAGAACAATCTCCCTCACTAGCTCTTGCTAAGGGCACATCCCTCATAGTAGCAGATAAGATGTCCTTGAAATGACACCCTTCCAACATCCTATCTGCCTAAATTACAGAAGCATAAATGCAAAGGTAAAGAAATGGAGTTTTCATCTCCCTAACCAAGTAGACAGTGGAAAGAAGAAACGTGATATACTAGTTAGATTTTTGTCAACTTTGAACACACTGGGTCATCTGGGAAGAGGGAACCACAACTGAGAAAATACCTCCATTAGACTGGCTTGTGGGAAAGTCTGTGTGTCATTTTCTTCGGTAATGGTTTATGTGGGGGGGGGGGCGGGTCTATGTGGGTCATGTCACCCCTTGACAGGTGGCCTTGCACTGTATAATAAGATAGGACGTGCAGGCCATGGAAAACAATCCAGTGAGTGGCATTTCTCAGTAGGCTCTGTTTCAGTTCCTGCTTCTAGGTCCCTGCTTACGATTCTGTCTCAGCTTTGTAGCTAGAGTTTTCCTGCCTGGCCCACAGTCAGGACAAATCTCTCTCACCCGCTGGTCCCACAGCCGCTCAGACCCAACCAAGTAAACACAGAGACTTATATTGGTTACAAACTGTATGGCCGTGGCAGGCTTCTTGCTAACCGATCTTACAGCTTAAATTAATCCATTTCTATAAATCTATACCTTGCCATGTGGCTCATGGTTTACCGGCATCTTCACATGCTGTTTGTCATCTTGGCGGCTGGCAGTGTCTCTCTGACTCAGCCTTCCACTCCCCAGAATTCTCTTCTCTGCTTGTCCCACCTATCCTTCCTGCCTGGCTACTGGCCAATCAGTGTTTTATTTACTAACCAATCAGAGCAACATATTTGACATACAGAACATCCCACAGCACAGCTTTCCTCAGTGATGGATTGTAGCATGAAGTGTAAGTCAAATGGTCCCTTTCCTCTTCAAATTTCCTTTGGTCATGGTCTGTATCACAGAATAGAAAGCAAACTAAGAAACGTGAATATTAGAGGCATATCTTACTACTGCTCTGTTAACAGGCTGCATCTGGAATTTTTGCCCATCACTTCCTCTTTTTGACTATGGGTTCTTTTATCTCAGTTAATAACCCACAGATTCTCAAGGAAAGTGAGATATATTCCTAAGCAGTGACTTCTGCCCTCCCCCCCCATTGATATTATTAGCGAAAAAGCATAGCTTTAGTTTTTATTTTTACTATTCAGGACATACTATCTGCACCATCACAATCTACCTTTGAGTCTTCATCAGCTTAAAATATTACCTAGAGTGGCAGAGCTAATGATGTATCAATGGAGGGGGCAGCAAAGCAAATGACCTGGATTCAAAACCCACCTCTACCACTTAATTAGACAGTTATTAACTTTTTGCAGCTTCAGTTCCCAGGACTATATCTAGATGCATTAGGAGTGATCTACAGGTAGGTGTAAGGATTACATCATGTAGCATATAGTAGATATTCAATAAATATTGAATAAACAGGTATGCATAGGTATATGTGTGGCCTGCCATATATACTCATTCACTTGCATTACCAGAGCTTAAGAATGGAAGTCTTGGCTTCATTTAGGAATAGTATCAAAGAAAACTAACTCTTTGTAAATGCTGTCTGAGGCAGGGGTTTTGCTGTGCATTTCAGAGATTCAAGAACTTCAAAATAGGAAGGCATTTTTAGGAAGAGACTATCAAATTGCAGAAGGTGAATTTACTTTAAATCAATTGGCATATTTATCAATTTGTCTAATGACATTCGTCTAAAATGCTCATTTATCAAATATACTTTTGTCCATGTTAGGAGAGTGTTAACTTGAGGGATTTTGGTGAACTTTCATAGTGTCTGTTTTGCCTGCTTTTGAAGGTTCCAAGGCATTGCCACCCAACTACGAATAACTGTTTTAACTGTTGTAAATGAATTTTAAAAACTGAAACAATTTATATTAAAAACTATTAAGAGTAGCATCATAGTGTATATGAAATGATATATCTATGATAATTTTTATTAGTAATATGATTATTAAGCTAATGGATATTTCAGGGTATTGGACATTAGAATAATTGGTTTTAGACAAGCTGACCCCCAAATCTTTTAAAGAATTGAGTGTGAAAGTAGCACCATCAATTTGAACTGACGTCATTTTGATGGGTTGTCTTTGTAATGAAATTCAGCTGTGGTTCAATCTATTGTTCCATTCACCATGAGGATTGCTAGCTTCAAATCCGTGACAGATTTCCAGAGTTGGAACCTGTGTGCCACATTGGCTGACCCTAGAGCCATGTGGCAAGAGTCTTTTTTTCTGCACTGCCTTGACAAGAGCAGAGAAATCTGTTTCGACCTGGCTTTGAACTCAAACTGATATGCTCTATTTAATATTCTGGCTTCTTTCCATTTTGCCTGTTTTGGTAATGCACATTTCAAACACTGTCTCCTATGATAAGATTTACTCTTAGCATCACTTGTTCAGAATATAGGAAAAATAATTAAGAGGTGGAGGTGTGAGAATTTGCCTGTGGGGGAAAAATGCAAGAGAATTCACAGATACTGGAACATGCAATTTCTACAAAAAAAAAGAAAACCTTCTAATTTAGGAATGAATCAACAGTCTCTTTTGTTAAAATGGTGGCAAACACATGAGAACTTTTTTTAAAAAATCGGTTTAATTCTCATTGATTCCTGCTCTTACACAGGAAGAGTCAATTCTTTCCTATTTTTACTCAATAAAATTCTTCTCCAATTTTACAAAATTGAAGAATATTTGTTTTAATAAGAGTAGCTTTCCTGGCATTCAGAAGATGTAGAACTGCTAGGCAATCGGAGTTTGTTTAAAGTTCTGTCTGACTAAGTGATGATGTGAGCACATTGGTCCCATTGTAGTATAACTAGCAGTGTGGAAATTGTCATCTGCCAACAAGTAATGGTGGTCATACCTCACTGCCACTCCAACTGCTCACAGTCCGGTTCAGCCTGCCACCCTGAGCTCCAGCCAGCTGTCAGGACTGTCACAGCTGCCATCTTATTTACTGCCATAAGCTTTCTTGGCATTGTGGACTCAGACACTGCTGAGATGGCTCCTGTCATTGGCTGTAAAAGGTACAGGGAGGAGAGACTCTGAGGAACCCTGGGAAGGTGCAACATGTTCCAGCCACCTGACTGTGGAACCAGCCGGTACTGAGTCTCTGAGGTTGTTCTTTCTTGACTGATAAGATTGGACAAGGCACAGTGGGCCCTCCAGAACTCCTATTCAGAACAGTTTTAATTGAATGTGTCACTGACAAGGCACAATCATTTGGGCTGTGGCATCTATTCCAAATAAAACAATTGTTTTAAAGTAATTGGTCTGACAAGAAGGCTGGCAGCCATTGAGGATAAGATGCATGTGTTGCTATGAGAAGAGACAGAAAACATGTTCCCTGTAATTGCCATGGCTGAGCTTTTAAACTTTTCCCCTTATTCCACATGAAATGCATCCTTTAAGAAATCTCTGATTTGAATAAACATTGAGTAATTCTGGAGACAACATTTTGCTTTTCATGTCTTTTATACACATAAGAGGTTCTTTCTCCACTTGCTTATATTATGCAGCCACAACAATTTACAATATATTCAACAGGGGAAAAAATAAGTGGGACTGACTAGCTTGTTTCTGAATTTCAGTGTCGCTCTCATGTTTAGCAAGAGCTGATATGAGGATTGCAATTATGCAAACATAAGACAGAAGGTCAATTACATCACCTAGTTAGCATATCCAGACCCAAATTTCTACAGTATGTAAGTGGCTTCTCAGGAGAGTCACTATGTCTGCAAGAGGCAAAAGCAGCAGTTTTCTCCATTTATCACACCCACACAAAGGATTGCATGGTAAATTATCCACTCTGGCTCACAGTCTTTGTATATCCAGACAAGAGCATGTCCCCTTGTGAAAAACAACTATCCTTATAATAATGCTTTATAAATGATTTAATAAGTACAATATTATACTATTGCATTTTATATCATAATTTTAATGTAAGAATTGACTACACATGTGTATGAGTGTATGTGTGTGTGTGTGTGTGTGTGTGTGTGTGTGTGTGTGTGTGTGTGTGTGTTTCAGATTAATATAAAAGCAACATTTTTACTCTAGGTCACGAATGACTCTGTCTTCAACTTTCATCATATTTTACCACACGGAATATATTTTTTTCTATGAAAGTTCTAATTAATTCCCCCAATGCTTTCTTTTATAAACTGGAGTTTCTCCTATGAGTTACCAGGAACATCAAGCTACTATAGAGGTTAAACATGTGGGTTTAATATTGATATTGCTGGATTTGAAACCTAGATTGCAACATCTAATAGCTAAAAATTTAGAAGCATTACTTATTTCTTTGTGCCTCAGTTTCTTCCCCTATGTAAAGGATTCTATCTATTCATTTCTGCATCCACTCAACAAGTACTCTATGTCCATATCTATGGTATAAGTGTTCTCAGTCTTTGGAATATAACAAGGAACTAGCCAAATATAATACTAGGGAAAATTCAGTTAACAAATAATAGTATATATTTTAGGTAGAAATATTTTCAATGGACAAGGATAGAAGGATGGGGAATTCAGAGGTAATAAAAAAGGAACAATAATCTTGTATTAGATGGAATTTTCTAGAAAGTTTTCTTTTCAGAGTTGGCATTTGGTCATTTGAAGCTGATTGTGGGGGGGAATCCTGTGGAGAGGATTCCAGGTGGGGAGAGAAAAAAATACATAACTCTTAATTAGCAAATTAAATACATTGTGTCTCTGTGCATTTGAGGAAGAGCAAAGAGATATAGTAAGAGTCATAGAAAAGACTCCAAGGAAACTGATGAGTAGTAGTCAGATAGGTAAACAGGGTTAGCTCTAGCCTTGATGGTCTCATAAAAGAGCTTCATGTAAGGTGTGAGATGGGGACCTACTCCCTCCTGTGGGTCCTGGAGATCATCTCTCCAAACACTGTAAAAAGAGCAGATTGCAAAAATCAAGGCAAGAAAGGGGAGGCAGTTCTCTTGCAGTCATAAGTAACGCTGGAGAAAGGACATCAGCTTTGACAAAGGCTGCTGCCATGGAGGTGGTGAAAGGTGATACATTATTTGAGGATGAATTTGATGCAGGATGGAAGGAAAGGACTTTTCAAATATGGTGACATCGGCTCACAGCTTCTAGGTGAAAAGTCATACTGACTGCCAAGTTAGGACACGTTAAGGGAGGGGATAATTTGGGGGGATTCAAAATATCAGGGTTTTTTTTTTTTAATGTTCCATGTGAATTTGCAGCCAGTCACTAGTGTCTGGTCTGTGATAACTCTTTAATAAACTTCACACATTCTTGTGGCTATTGTCATTACCATTATAAATGACGACTAAGTCCAGGAATTTTTTAGTTCCTAAATAAGTCTCATAAGCATATTTTCCTCTCCATACACATGACAGCATGTTAGTTCAACCTCTGCTATCTTTTCTTTTTTTTTTTTGGATTCTTGGAATGGTGACCTAGCTGAGGATTATAACTCTCCCTCCACTGCAGCATATTTAGTGTGTTTTATTCACCGCCTGCAGAATCTCATTCCTGATATGCAAGCATGATGACTCTCCTCCCAAACTTAAGCACGTGCCTCAGAGGCTCTCTGTACTCAGGAGAAAGAGCTCTGAGTCTGCAGTGATCCACTCTACTCCTCCTCCTCTACGCAACCCTTTTATTTTTTCCAAGTTCCCAAATCCAAATCCCTTTAAATTTATAAATAATGACTGTTTCTCTGCGTTTTCACAAACCATTTCCTTTGCCTAGAATATCATTTTACTTCACAGTGTGTAACATAAATTGCACTTAATTTAAGTCCTAATTGGGACTCACCTTTTCCACTGAAGCATTTTATAAATCCTGCCAAACAGTAGACTGCACATTGTTTCATGCTTTATACTTAGCTATTTTACTGGAAACAGCACATTTCCTTATATGCAGAGATGCTACAATATTGTGTAGTCCTTAAAGGTGAGGAATTAGCTTCTTTATCTCTGAATGAATATAAATATGACTGTTAATGGCATATATATTATATTACATTCTTTTTCACTACTGCTACTACTAAGATCCAGATATCAGACAGAGACTGAAGTTCATTAGTGTACCATCAACATTATATCATGACATGCCATACCATATATATCACACATCATATCCATCATCATATCATGGTTGATTAACATAGGTTTTATGGTATTGAACTGATTTTTTATTTTATTATGAATTTTTCCATGACATGTATTTTTTGAAGCATTCAAATTCAAACTACTTGAAAAATTTTATTCCTGTTTTCTCAGACTATAGATCTCTCATATGCTATTTATGAATCATCTTTTCCTTAAAGTTTTACTATTCATTGGGATTTGGCCTACCTCTTCCAACTTATCATATCAAGCTGATATTTTTATTTTGGTTTCTAAATATGCAAGTCCTCATTATTTTACTATAATTGCATTTGTACATTTACTGTTTCTTTTTAAATCTTCTGATATTCTTGTTAATTTTTTAAATTAAAATATAATTAAATCACTTCCCCACTTCAATTTCTCCCCCGTCACCTTTCCCACATTCCATTTAGTATTACCTTCCGGACAATTCTATTATTTTACTCTTTTGCATCTTTCAATGATATGCCACAATTTTGACCTTGGAATAGGTGTTTGATAGTGACATGTTGGAATGAAAAGAACAGCACACCCATGATTACAAATCACAAATCAAATCCCATAATCACAAGTCCTCAAGCACAGGGTGATGGACTCCTGCATGATCTCTAGTGAAGCATCTTTGTGAAGACCTCAAGACAAAAGTTAATGAACATCTTATTTTTCACTTACATCATATGTAGAAATGAACTAAGGTAAAACTCAAACTTGGATTATCAATACTATTTTATATTTGGAGGCAGGTTTATAGTTAGCAAAATAAATGGAGACTCATTTCACCTTGAATTTTCTAAGGATGAGGTCATAGGTGGTATCTTCTTACCAATGAGGCAGGAATGTGGAAGCAATATCATCAAATCTTCCCAATTTCTTTTAGCATCCAAGTAGCCCCTATCTAAAATTAGCTGTTTATGGTGTTGTTGCTGTTTTTATGTTATGCTCATCAACCTCTTGTTGGCCAAAACAATGAACTGGAAGTCTGGAGAACCACCTTTGTTCTACTGAAGACACCATGGAAGTAAAATTCTGCCTTCTCCATGACTCAAATGGCTCAACTGGCATGGCTCCCGGAAACTCAGTGTTATCGATGGTAAATCCACTGTTTCATTTGATTATATGCCATGCTTAGTTTTCACTCCTAACACCATACATTTTTAGACAGAAATTTTAAAAGAATCACTTCATTTGGCAGGGATTAAAAATCAAAATGAGAAAACATGAAAAGCTGCTTCCAGTTCTCATATGAAGTTTAATGCCCAGGTTCCTCATTAGACACTGTCGGGGCAAACCCTCCTCTATTACTTTTTGTCAATGAAATTTTAAGAATAAAATCCCAGGACAAAGGACATTTTAAACTAATTAAAAACTGTCACAACTGTTCTAAGCAACCTGGGAGATATATAGGAAATTTACAGCCCATCATGTTACGTTTCCTTAGCAGAGCCATTGGCAAATGGTCAGCCTGTCATAAGAGTCCAATTAAATTATATAGCATTGCAAGCTTTCACTTCACCAATGTCAGTAATGGGGCTCCTTCAGATGGCCCTTGATATCCACTCCTGGGTATTTTAATTTCCTGACAAATCTATCATCTAAAATTTACCATCAAGAATAGTCAGTCTCGGAGCTGTGATAAAACAGCACAACTTCTAGTATTTCCCTTAACTATGTAACAAAGGGACAATCTTTCTAGACCTTATTGTGGCTAAATACTATTATAACCTTCCCTGTGTATCTGCATACACACACATATTGACTTTCAGCCACGGATTTGATCAACTTGTAATGTATGAATTTACAATATTTTAGACTATTTTAGAATATTTCCAAATATTCAAAATTCCCATGCTTCCTCCAATTCTCATTATGCTGTTAATAGTATCTTATATTTAGTCTGATGATCTAAACACAAGCTATTCATTCCCACTGAAAAGTCTTAAAGAGTATGTTTCAAGCATGAATGAGGACAGCTTGAAGTGGAAAACATTTTAAACACACGAGGTCAAAAGTAAAAATGTAGATTGTCACTGGCTTTGAGATATTTCATGAACTGTATAAATATGCTTAAAATTTGAAGGGATTGAACTATACTTAGGATCCAAGGGGAGAAAGGAATTTATTGTTTTGAATTAGCAATTTGTTTTTGACAGATCATATTAGAGGCTAGGATATTAAATAAATCATTTGTGAAAACCAAGCTGGGCGAAAAACAAAAACACATTCCATGTATTAGAGGAAGATGTTTCCTTTGTTTTCCAGTAGTGATGAACAGCTTTTTGAGAGATCAGATGATCTCTTGAATAGCTGGCGTGTAAGAGCTGCAAGGTAGTATGATAGGGCAGTACATATGTGATGTCACAGGATGAATTGTGCCCCTTCCAAAGATGTGTTGATAAAAACAGACTTTTGTAGGGAAGAAAAGAGAACAGAAAACATGAGGCAGTCAGAATCAGGGAAGCCTGTGGCCAAGGGTAATAAATATGAAAGAGGAAACAATCTTATACTGGGATAATAACATCTGACCCCCAGATAAGTATATTGGGGTGCACAATATATCAACCACACCTAGTAACTCAGAATGTAAGTGTATCTCAACAGAATTTAGAGGTAATTAAAAGGAAATAAAACAAGTCTTTATCTAAGCTGAAATTCCTTTTAAGGGAAGAACTATGCACATATTTACATACATACACACACACACACACACACACACACACACACACACACACACACACACACACACACATACACGAACACACACACACACACACACACACACACACACACACACACTCAGCCCACACACACACACACTCAGCCCACAGAAGAAAGACTACTGTTGGGAGGCCCTGCTGGTGAGGTGTGGCAGTCTACCATAGCCTGGCAGCTTTCTCTAAGCTCAGCAACATGGAGGACTTCCCTCCTTAATCCCCCTCTCCACCACCCAGCACGGGCTTCCTGCTTTCTACCTGCTCTTATCTGAAGAATTTCTCTAAGCCTGGAGGACTGACATTATCTAAAAGTTGACTCTAAAAGCTTACTCTAAGTCTGGATGCCTGGTTTATCTCTAGTGTGACCCTTGGCACAATTTCCTGCTGGAAGCCCTCCCTCCCCCCACTGCACATGTGGTAACTAAGACTTGTACTAGGAGCTTTGCTATAGGACCTTGCTGCCTTATGGTAGGAGTGTGCCACTTAAAGCAGATTAGGGTTTGTCTTCAAGCTTCCCAATCCTATATATTTCCTATACTCTGGAATAAAGTTGAGCTGAATCACCAAAGTCATCTCCCGGGGGGTCCATCTCCATCATATTCACAGCCATCCAAACCCTGTTCCCTGCTTCTGCTCCCTCCACCTTCAAGGACCAGTGTACCAATGATCCCAAGGAAGACACAGTGTCAAAGACTACAGGGCAAAGGTAGCTGACTGCAAGGCAAGGAACGAGGATTCAAAAGTAGCTAACCAGCCTACACCTAGGAGATGAACTTCAAAACTCCCAGAATTGTAAGAAACTACTTGGTACCCTTAGCCACCTAATGCAGTGGTAGCAAAACACAAACTCATTATAAATCAATGGCATCCAGAATGGAACTGACAAATTTAACAGATATCTTGCACAAAGTCCATCTACCTAATTCCTGTAACAAAGAAGAAAGAGAACAAGAGTTTCCATTGAAGCCCTTTGTCAAGGAGCATATGAAGTTGGACAATGTGCAAGACATGTGTCCCAAAATGCATTCTGATCTATACTACTCAAGGGATGTTAAGGAGCAAATGGATTTAAAATAAGCAGCAAATGGAGTTAAAATAAGCAAGAGTGCTGTATTGTGGTAGAGAAGTTTGTTCATAAAATGAAAGCACTTCCTAAACACGAGCTGAACAAGGAAGACACAATACGTAAGTGGTGTTGGAAAGCCCACAGGACCTCAATCCTACACAGAGAACTACAAGCAACTCAAGAATGCTGAGAGTTGGAGAAATACTGTTCCCCATGGAATACTCTTTCTCAGGGGAAGAGTATTTATATTATATAATTATGCAAGTATCGTATAGCACACCTATTAGTTATCCAATACCAAATGGTCAACTCTAAAAACATACATGCATCACAATATTACTGCATTATACAAATTGAGCTGGTTGTACTTATTATTAAAAGATATATATGTATATGCATATACATGTATGTATGTAAACAGAAATTAATAAAAAAAAAAGAGGCCAACAATTTGAAAGAGAACAAGGAGAATGTCCTGTATAGTTTTATGTCAGCTTGCCCTAAGCTGAAGTTATCTGAAAGAAGAAAACCTCAATTGAGAAAATGCCTCCATAAGATCTGGCCACAGGGCTTTTTATTAATTAATGATTGATGGAAGAGGGCAGAGCCCATTGTGGGTGGTGCCATCCCTAGGCTGGTGGTCATGGGTTTTATAAGAATGTAGGCTGAGCAAGCCATGATAAGCAAGCCAGTAAGCAGCACCCCTCCATGACGTCTACATCAGCTCCTGCATCCAGGTTCCTGCCCCGTTTGAGTTCCTGTCCTGACTTCTTCAATGATGGACTAAAATGTGGAAGTGTAAGCTGAAGAAACCCTTTTCTCCCCATCTTGCTTTGGTTGTGGTGTTTCATCACAGCAGTGGTAATCCTAACTAAAACAGAGAAGTGTATGGTATGAGTGTTTACAGGGAGGGAAGGGAAGGGAGAAATGATGTAATTATAATATAATATATAAAATAAAAGAAATTAAAGAGGAAGCCCCATTGACATGAGCTGGGAGTAAGACAATAAGGATTTGAGTCCAAGATGAGAAGGTCCAGTAGGACTTGTGAAGAATCAGACTCTTTCACACTAACTGAGATTGAAAGAAGGGCCTCTGGTTTGATTAGCAGGGAGAATAGAATAGAGAGTAAGTAAATGGACTCCCTATGGCAGGTAAAGGTAGGAAATCCTATAAGCCCGAGGTAGAACAAATCTTCACTTCCTTCTAGTTTATCACTCTCCCTTTCAGCACATCAGATATTTTATCTAAATGTCCACACATAAGACAGCAGACTGTTAGAGAACTGATAAAGAGGTAAGGTTTGCTTGAGCAAGTATAGAGATCTAATAAGGATAAGGATTCAGTGGACTCTAGGTCTGGGGGTATTTGAATAAATGTAGTTCATTTATAAAATTCAGATGACAATGAAATGAGAATAGGTATGGGAAAAACACAATGCAAGCTTCTTTCTCCTACTGTTAATCATTGGTTGGTGCTGGAGATAATGGTAGGAAGACTAATGTGGGGAGAAGGAATATTCTCAAATATATGTTTCAAATGAAGCAAGATGTAAGAGAAGGTAAAGAGGAGTAAAGCGAATAATGTACATTTGGATAATTGACTCAATAAGTTCTTGTTGCCCTTTTATAAGTGATCTAGTTTTGCACAGGCTTTATTTAAAAATTCAAGAATAGTTAAAACTATCGATTTGGGACCTGGAGAATTAAGAGCACTGGGTGCTCTTCTAGAAGACCTAGGTTCTAATTCTAGTGTCTACATGATGGTTCACAACCATCTGTAACCCGAGTTCCAGGAGATCTCATGCCTCTTGACCTCTATAGGAACGAGACATATAGGTGTTACACTAACATATACACAGGCAAAACATCCATACTCATAAAAATAAAAATCACTTTTAAGTTTCAAAAATAGAATTTTAAGAAATAACTCATATTTATTAGAGAAATAACTTCACATAGAATACACACATACACGCACACACACAAATTCCCAAGTAAAGAAGAAAGGAATAAAAACAACCATGGAGATCAGAGAATGGAATTTTATAACTCAATTGAGTCTTTAACTGTGCTTTGTAAATAGAGTATGATTAGGGCTGGCAAGCATTAAGACAACAACCGGTTAGGCAAGATCTGTCCATTGATGCAAGAGTAGCAGGAACGTTATGAGAGGAACCAACCATTTCTGGTTAGATTTTGGGCCTGTGCCACAATATGTAACTATGCCTAGTACCTTTAACTGAGCCAAGAACTATTAGCTGGTCAAGTAATAGACCCTAGGGTTGAATCTACTACTATAGTTCTGCTAAATGGACATAGTCATACATTTTCCACTGAGTATTTATCTTTATACTCATAGATTAGTAAAGCTCTCAACCATCATCAGAGAAGTTTATTTTTAAGTAAATAGTGGTTAATAGAGCAATGCATAGCTGCTCAACATGCAGAGAATAAGAGAGTGTGGACTGCTCATTACTAAACAGACTTCTATATCATACCCCCTTTTCTCAAGTGGTGGGAAGAGTGTGAAAAGCAGTTAGTAGAGATCTTAAGGTAGTAGATGACTACAATAAAACAGTGTTTTCCAAGCATGACAGGGCCAATGCACGTGTGAATTCACAGTGACTATGACTGCATTCACAAGACCTACACAAGATCAAGCCAACAAAAATCCAAGCCTGGATGAAGACAAGGCTCACAAAGTCTCATCACTAGCTGAGAAGCTATTGGCAATTGATGACCACTGGAGTAGGAAAGTCAGTTTTCTTCAGGGATATGACTCCTTAATGCTACCTATGCTGCAGTAGATGGACTCAACACCCATGTACATACTGCCAACACTAAGTGGACTCCGTGAGCTTAAAGGAAAGAATACATAAAATTAGGAGGAAATAGTGCTTTGTGAGCATAGAGGAAGAATTGGAGAGAAGGAAATGGTTGTGGATTTGATTAAAATACAGCATATGCATGTATGAAATACTCAATACATATAAATCTAGAAAGGTTTAAAAAAAACGAAAGTGTTTGCTCAGCCACTCTGAGCAAAGTTTATGAATTAGGAGACTGGTGGAAATATTTAACCTGCCTGAGTGAGACAGCTTGAGAATATAAAGAATTTGAAGGCATCTTCTTACCCAGGAAGAAAATTGTGCAGCAGAAATGGGCATTAGCACATTAGTATTCAGAAAGTGCAGGAAAGGGTGCACTCGGGAACTGGCATCTGTGGCAATAAAAAAAAGGAGGGAACAGAGATGGAATATGAGCTACAAGCTTTTGTCAATAAAGCTGGACTTGACCCTAGCAGAAACTCTGAAGCTAAGATGAACCTTCAGACATACAGCAACAGGATGAAGTCTTTGTAGTTTTATACAATTGCATCTACTGAGAGAAGATTCCTTGTAAGAAGCGAGGGCAATTTTCTTAGACATGACATTTGACTACCTGCTGGAAGATTGACTCTTTGAGTTCTAAACATATATAGTCAACATGGTAGCATTTCTTACAGTACATTCTTTGTATTCTGAAATCCAGTGGTTTGTTTTGGCTTGGTTTAGTTTGGGGTTTTTGTTTGTTTGCTTGCTTGTTAATGTTTTAGAACAGATCTTCCAAGATTTGTGCTTCCTATTTTTCTTAAGAGAATGTAGAAGGTGAAGAAGAGTGTGACAAACTGTAGCACCCCTTGGTTTCAGGAAGGACAAATAATGCTTAGGGCCTGCCTACCATATCATGCTCTACCTACCACATCATTCTCTACCTAACACATCATGCTCCACCTAACACATCACACTCTACCTACCATATCATGCACTACCTAAGAAACACATCATGCTCTACCTAACACATCATGTTCTACCTAACACATCATGCTCTACCCATCACATCATGCTGTACCTACTACATCATGCTCTACCTACCATATCATGCTCTACCTACCATAGCATTCTCTACCTACCACATCATGTCTACCTATCACATTGTTCTCTACAGCTTTCTTTCCTCAGCTAGCACTTCAGTTGGACTATGCTGCTTACCTAGTAATATGAAAATGACTCTGACCCATATGCAATCTGAGCATAACTTCTCAGGCCATTAATTATATCTATGATATTCCAACCCCTGCAAAAACTGAGCAAAGGTGTAGAAATAGGTACTAAACCAAACTGCAGGTGACAATTTCCTTTCTGACTTTTTATGAGAAAAAAACAGTTTGACTAACAGAGTGAACTGGTCTTGCCAGGATGTTGACTTCTCCCCTGGCCTTTGGCCTAGGGAGACCTCTATTCTTAGACAATAGTCACAACTTATTGTGTACTGTCTTGGTTAAGGTTTCTATCACTGTGATAAAACACCATGGCAAAAAGCAACTTGATGGAGTATATTTAAAATTACAGCCCATAGTAGGTCAGTTCGGGCTGTATCTCAACCATTGCCAGCAGTCTGTTGTGGGGGTATCTTTGTGGATTTCTGTGGGCCTCTCTAGCACTTTGCTTCTTCCTATTCTCATGTGGTCTTCATTTACCATGGTCTCCTTTTCCTTGTTCTCCCTCTCTGTTGTTGATCCAGCTGGGATCTCCCACTCCCCCAAGCTCTCTTTCCCTCGACTCTCGCCCTTCACTACCCCCACTCATGTCCAGGCTGTTCATGTAGATCTCATCCATTTCTCCATCATTGGGTGATCCCCATGTCTACTCTGGTGATGGGATGGCCAAACACCCTAATTGCCGTGCTAGAAACCCCATCCAACTACTGAGGGATCTGGATGCAGAGATCCATGGCTAGACCCCGGGTGGATCTCTGGGAGTCCAATTAGCGAGAATGAGGAGGGTTTATATAAGCGAGAATTGTTGAGACCAAGGTTGGATAAAGCACAGGGACAAATAGCCAAATGAATGGAAACACATAAACTATGAACCAATGGCTGAGGGGTCACCAACTGGATCAGGCCCTCTGAATGGGTGAGACAGTTGATTGGCTTGATCTGTTTGGGAGGCATCTAGGCAGTGGGACCGGGTCCTGTGTTCATTGCATGAGTTGGCTGTTTGAAACCTGGGGCCTATGCAGGGTCGCTTGGCTCGGCCTGGGAGGAGGGGACTGGACCTACCTGGACTGAGTCTACCAGGTTGATCTCAGTCCACGGGGAAGGCTTTGCCCTGGAGGAGGTGGGAATGGGGGATGGGCTGGGGGGAAGGTGAGGGGGGTGGGAGGGGGGAGAACAAGGGAATCTGTGGCTGATATGTAGAACTGAATTGTATTGCAAAATAAAAATAAAAAAAATTAAATAAAAAAAAATTACAGCCCATAGTCCATCAACCAGGAAAGCCAAGCCAAGTAATCAAGGCAAGATGGAGAGTTAGGAGCTGATGTAGAGGCCACGAAATAATGCTGCTAACTGGTTTGCTCCCATGGCTTACTCAGTTTACTTTCTTATACTGTCTAGGATCACTGTAGCTGGAGAGTTTCTCTCCAGTCCTGCCAAGCCCTGGCAGTCCCATAGCCCACTTATAAAATAAGCATACAGATGCTTATATTATTTAAACTGCTTGGCCATTAGCTCAGGCCTACCATTGTCTAGCTCTTACTTTTATACTCAGGCCATTTCTGTTAATCTATATGTTACCACATGTTCCGTGGCTTTACCTGTTGCCTTTCCATGATGCTCCCAGGATGGCAGGCTGGTGTCTCCTGACAGCCTTCCTGTTCCCAGAATTCTCTTCTCTGCTTGTCCAGCCTATACTTCCTGCCTGGCTAGTGGCCAATCAGCATTTTATTTATACAGAGCAATATCCACAGCACTTCCCCTTTTCTTTTTTTTTCCAAAAGAAAGGTTTTAACTTTCACATAGTAAAATTACATATAACAAAACAATTATCAAGCAAGAATTACAGTTACAATATCTAGTCTATTTATAATATCTAGTCTATTTGTATTTGGCAAAATTAAAGAAGACATCCCATCTATTCTATATTTGTGAGTCTAAGGCTTCATATCTAACCTATCTGTTATCATAACTAAGGAAAATTATAACTATCTAGTCTTCAACTACATCAAAGACCTCAGAAAGATATAATATTACCTGAGAAATGGGAGAAGGACGCAAGCAACTTTCAAGAGTCTTGCAAGAGTAGACAGAGATAGCTGGCAGCCTGGACAGTCTTTCAAAGTTCTTTTGTAAAGTTGGGGCATCTGTCTTTAGCCCACAGGCCTAGAGTCTCTTAGTCACTTCTCTCTGTGTCCTGTAGAATGTCTGGCAGTTTCCTCTGCGAAGCAGGAACCTGAAGGACCATTTTGCCAAGCAAAGTTCAGTGATCACCTTCCTATGGGTCCTGCATGTCCAGTCGATCAAGCAGTCCAGGCAAGAACAGTTTCTTGCCCAAATGGCTATTGTTGCCAAGGTGAAGATAAACTCTATATAGAGTGTCTTCGATGCCCATCCTCCACTCTAAAATAAATCTGGTGCTGCCACGAGCAGACATTTCTCACTGTCCAGAGAGTCCAAATTTTAAAACATTTTAAACGCCATACTCTGTAGGACTTTGAAGTGTTTGAAGATTATCTATCTATCTGAAATATATCTATGTATACCTAGGAAACTTAACTAACATGGCTACAAGTATGACTATCATAGATGACTAATTATTAATCTGTATTTTAAAATTATCCAATACAATCTAAATGAGTTACATAAACATAATACCTCAAATGAGAATAGAAATACATATATACAGTATAACAAAATTAACTTCAAATTTGTATAAACTAAAATCTACAGCAATGTAAAACATTTTTAAACAAGTTGCTCTTTAAAAGTAGGTTCAATAAGCTACCCTTTCATCCTATCATATCTAAACTATCCCTCCCTTTTTTTTAGAAAGAGATTATGTTTATAATCAACCTGTTTTAAATAAAAATATTGGTTTTTCTTTGTCCCACACCAGAGGGCTCTTCTGATATGGGACACAAGAATCTCTTAACGTTTTCTTTTAGCAATATGTCTGGGTTTAGAGAAGGAGTGAACCAATTCCATCTCCAAAGCCAGCTTGGTATATTTGGGAATTTGGGCATAGCTTCTCTTACTACTTCCTGCTGGAGGGGGGCGCTGTATCTTATGGGGACACAAAGAAAATTTTAGGATTATGGAGTAGTCCATGAGGGTGTATCATCTGAGCCAGTTGCCTTCAAACCATTCTGGATGTTGGATCATCTAGGTCATGGTGTCATCAGAGAACTTTCAGGTGGTCTTGGCTGGTCAAGCCTGATGTATCTTAATCTGGAACAAATCCATAGCCTCTTGCTTTCTGTGGAAACAAAAACAGAGCCTCCTTTCCAAAGCAACATATCCTTACATCCAAATTTTGAAATCAAGGTACCTTTAAAATAAACATATTGGCTTAACTCAACAGCTTTTACAATCAGATGCTTTTCTGCAGTTAAAAATCCTAAAAACAACACAATCCAGATTCTCTGTGTAATATCCATATTTACGTGACTTATCTTTTATATTACCTTTACTGTCTCTTTAAAGACTTTATTTTTAAAAACTATATATATATATATATATATATATATATATATATATATATATATATATATATATCTGTATATATTCCTTTTTCTTTCTTCCAAGCCTACATACAATTTTACACACACTGTAAAGCATTAAAAGTCTTGCTCCATCTGAGTCTGTCTTATTGTGAATCTATTGTTTTAAACTGCAGCATTACTAGGGCTAAAATAGCAGCTTTTGCTGGTGGCTCCGCCCACCTCAGCTTCCCAACATGGCGGTGGTACAGTTTACCGCCAGCTCTGGGAGCCATCAACTCTTAGAAACAGTGGTTCTATGCTTCTATCAAAGCAGTGTGTAGCCCAGAAACCTCTTTTTTTTTTTATACTAGCAAAGACTAAATCCACCATGCAGCAGCATAATGTACTGCTTGTAGATGCCTCATTCCTGCCATACTGCAGGTCAAGCGTGCATGCCAGGAACCCGCCATAGTAGCTCAAACTCGCAGGCTGCCACTAACTTGAGAGAGACAACTAAGAAGCTGTTTTTAGCTCCAGTTTAGAATCTTTTTTTCTCAGGTTTTAGGTGGAAACTCTTGCCAACCCTTTGGGTGCCATTTGTAGCTGGAGTTTTCTCCAGTCCTACCTGGCCCATGATCAGAACAAATCTCTCTCACCTGGCAGTCCTTCAGCCACTCAGACCCAATCCAGTAAACACACAGAGACTTACATTGCTTAAACTGTTTAGCCTAATGGCTCAGGCTTCTAGCTAGCTATTCTTATATCTTAAATTAACCCATTTCTATTAATCTATACTTTGCCACATGGCTCATGGCTTACCAGTATCATACATGTTGGTACTCATGGCAGTGGCTGGCAGTGTCTCCTGACTCAGCCTTCCCATTCCCAGAATTCTCTTCTCTGCTTGTCCAGCCTATACTTCCTGCCTGGCTAGTGGCCAATCAGCATTTTATTTATACAGAGCAATATCCACAGCAGATCACCAGCACAGAAGGATACTGCCTACAGTGACCTGGATTTCCCATATCAATCAGCAATTAAGAAACTGCACCCACAGATTTGAATACAGGCAATCTTATAGAGCCATTTTCTCAATTTAAAGTCCCTCTTACCAAATAACTCTAACTTGCATCAAATTGACACACATACACACACACACACAAAAAAAAAAAAACAGCAAAATTGTGGGCCTCGGTGGAAATATTATCCTTTTGAAAATCAGAAGTATTACTCTAAAATGTATTAAGAAAGTTGATAGAACAAGAAATTTGTACTTCCAAAGCAATTGGGTGAAGGGAACATCTCCTGCTTCATTTCTGGGTCTATTCATTTACCTAGTGGAGATACAGCACTTTTGGTGTTTGAGGAATCCTTTGGGGGATGATTGCCCATGATCTTAAGGTTTAATCTACATGCTCATACTTTAAACATGACTGAGAGACAAGTCTATCATGATTGCCTTTCCACAGTCTTCCTAGAAGCTCCTGGGCACTGTGCTATATGATGTAGGAAGCACATTCCTGTTCTGAAAACTCTTCATTGTGTAATGAGCACTTATTGCAACAGCCTCCTGATCATCATACTTTATTGGTTTTGTTTATTCATATTAATTTGCACTCTTAGCTACCATCTATCTTACTCCTAAGGGAACCATATTCTATTAACTATCTCCACAACCCGCTATGTGTCAGAAACACTTCCTTTTCTCTTCACCAATGACCCTACACCTGATTACAATTGTATGCAGCTGGATTCTCTCAGTTATTTCTCCGCAGCTCTCCTCCATTGTCTGAAAGATCTATAATCTGCCTTTGATCCCAGAGAATATAGTCCCATAATGGAAGAACTCACCATAAACCTTAGTCCAATGAAAAAGTAGAACTGAGCTTTTTAGTGATATGGTCCCCTCACCACAAACATGCACCTTATTGCTTTGGTCAATGATGAATCCTCTGGGAACCCAGAGGAACATAACCACTGGTGATATGGTATAATCTCTCTAACATGGCATGCTGTATATGGATTGGCACCCCTCTTTGTAAACTATGAGAATTATGGCATTTATACTCTTTGCTGATCTGTCCTTGTTTTTTTTTAAGTATGTAGGACTCCTTCTAGCAGTGTGTTGTTAAAATCTGTTTCATTGTTAACTCTCACATCTCACAAAACGGTACCTGTATTTATAACTTATCTAGTATAAGCTTAAAGACAGTGGATAGAGACTCTTGTTTATTTATATTAATTTGCACTCTTAGCTACCATCTATCTTGCTCCTAAGGGAACCATGTTCTATTAACTATCTCCACAACCTGCTATGTGTCAGTGGATGTCAACAGAAGTAGGAAAGGTCAATAAATGAACTGATAATATAATATACAAAATAATGAGCTTATGATCGTGGTTCTGGATATCAAATCATTTTTATTTGATTAATGTTATAAAACAAACCAGACTGAATCCTGACAACTCAGACAACACTTAATTTTTCTATAATATGCAATTTCTTTAGGACCCTGTAGGAATAACTTGTGTCTCTTCTACTGAGCACCAGTCAAAATAGCTAAGGGCCTGAACCTGCAATCATATGAAGGGTTAATAGCACATATGCCTGGAAATAAATGCTGTCAATCATTTGAAATCTTAGCCATAGATATTAGTGGAGACATGTGAATGAGGCCTAGAACTATTGGGTTGGGTGCATAAGAAGAGGCATGAAGGGAGGGAGGAAGGGAGAATAAGAGGGAGGACTTGGTATTCCTCTGGCTTGGGCTTAGATTTTATACAGTACTTCATCTACCGCATGTCATTTATCACAATAGTCATAAAACCCTGATTCAATTTTCACTGGAGTGCAAATATTCCCACCTCAGGTCTAGGATGGTAGCAAACAGAAGAGCACATGGCAAGTGGAAACAGTTCCACTCCGTCTCTGAAAACTGCAAGTCACCAGACTAGAAATGCACAGCCCAAGAAGAATCTTATCAATTTGACAAACAATTACTTAGCGTTAACTCCTGTGCCTACTTATCTTGCTTTAGCACTGCTATCTGGGATAACAGGGGATTCACGGCCAACTTTGCTCAGTTTTCTTTTAAAAGGTAAACCAATTTTTGAACTACAAGTCTTGTTAGGCTACCTAAAACTTATTATCTAAAGTAATTAACTACTATCACAAGCAGTACTTTATTCACTGATATGTGGAAGGAGTTGAATAATTGCAGTCTGAATGGGAGAGGAACATGGCCTACTTTATAATTGGTTTTCATGTATTTTTTTTTCTATTGAAACCTCAGACTAGGAAACAGTTTGGACAACCTTGTGAAATATTCTGCAAAATATTTGTATATTTAATGCTCAACGAGGGAACAAAAGAAGTTCTTATTCTAATAAGAAACTATTTTTTCTTAGTAAATATCAATGCACAATTATATTAAATTTTTATTAGCAATTATTCTGTGAAAAAAATAGTCCTTTGCTTGTTCATTCATTTCTGCCTTATTCTCTTTTAGGTGATAGCATTCGTGGGTGTTTTTCCACAATTTGATTCATTCATAAATTTGTTTTTTAATGTAAATATATACACTCACATTTCATAAAATGAAATGTGATTTACTGGAAAAGAATAGCAAAAATGTAAAGCTTATTAGAACCAATTCTACACTTATCCACCACCCAAAATGAGAACTCTATGACAAAGTTAAAACTAGAAAAACAATTAGCTTTATTTCCTATCTTATAACTCATGCCCATTACCTGTGTTCAGTTCTTTCTTAGCCCCTAATAGCCTTTATTGCTCTCTTTTCTACATTTTATAATGTACCAACATGTACATTTGTGGTTTTGTATAAGGTTGTTTGGCCTCATTTAATATTATAAGTTCTAAGTCGATCCATTTTTTTAATGAAGATTTTATAATTTCATTTTTCTTTAGGGCTCAATAGTATCAGATTTTCATTATTGATTCATCTGTTGATAGAAAATAGGCTGATTCCAATTCTTTGATGTAGTCAATAAAGCATCAATAAACATGGGAGTGAAAATACCTATTTGGTTACATAGTTTTATGGGTATATGCTCCAGATAGAAAGAGTTGTCATACAGTATTTCTGATTTTAAATATTTGACAACTCTTCCAACTAATTTCTACAATGGCTGTATTAGTTTGTATCCCTACCAACGGTGAATCAGGGTTCCTTTCTTTCTACATCCTCATCAATGTATGTTGTCATATTTGTTGATAACAGCCATGCTGAATGAGGTACTATCTCAAAGTAGTTTTAAAAAGCAGTCTCTGTGACTAAGGGTATTGAATAAATTTTAAAATAATTATTGGCCATTTGTGTTTCTTTTTATGAAAACTGTCTATTCAGTTCATTTGACCGTTTGCTAATTGACAGTTTTATTTACCTGGTGTTTAATTTCTATAATTCTTATTAATTTTACAGTGTTAGCCCCTTGTCTGCAGTGTGACTGGCAAGGATTTTTATCCCATTTTATGGAATGACTGTTTACTCTGCTGATCATATCCTTTGCTCTACAGAAACTTTTAACCGTCACACAGGCCCATCTGTCAGTACCTAGGGTTAATTTCTGTGGTATTAGTGTTCCATACAAAAAGCTGTTTCCTATCCTAAGTCTTGAGCAGAAAAAAATATATTCCATCAGGAAAGTGGGAAATCAACTGGGAAGCTCAAAATGGCTATTCCAACATTGCAGAAGTTCATGGAGATGTATAGAATGAAGCTCTTAGTAATTTTGGTGTGTGACATTTATTTTATTTGCAATGGTTTTCTGATATTGTTTATAATTTTTTAAGAGGACCAGTGCTAACATTCTTACTGATAATGGGCATCTTGCTCTATAGATTTCAGTGCAAATGCTTGCAAGGTGATGTGTATTCTAGCCGGCTCTTAGCCCTTGCCTGCCTTACTCTCAAGATAGCACCAGTGTGAATCCTGCACTTTAGTGTTAGCCCCTCTAAATAGATTCAATGGGAGATAAATTTCAGGGTTAGGAACAGGTCCCTGAAAATCAGACTGTCACTATGTGAAAATTCTCTTTTAGAAGAAAAGTTAACTATTATTTACTTCCCAATTTTCATTAAGAAATTGTATTTTAGTCTACTGAATCCTACCTTTAGTCAATGTAGATACTCCACTGCCATATCTGTAATACTTTTCTTACTTTGTTTTTATTCAGTGTCATGACCATCCATGGCCGTTTAGCCTCTTTCTGCCTGATAATATTCTACCCAAGGATCTGAGATTCAAAAACCCAACTCAGTGATCAGTGTAAAATAGCAAAAATTGAATAGTTATGTAGCAATTTGTGTAGGAATTTTTAAATGAGAAGAGCATGATCTTACTTTGGTATTAATTCATGTTCCTGGCAGGGGTGGGGGAATGACATGGGGTACTAGATAAAAGTGTGAGATGAAGGAAGACATTCTAGGGTGATAGCCTTGATGGTGACAGCATAGGATTCATGGTTAAAACTGGGAAAAGGGGTCAAATTTTCTCTGTATCAAAGAGAGAACTCATTCCTCAGAAAATACTAGAAATCAAATTCAGCAGCACCTTCAAAGGATGATTCACTATGATCAAGTGAAATAAGGGATGTAAGAATGGCTCATTGCACACAAATAAAATATGTTGCATGTTACAATAACTTGTGTGCCACCATTAAATGTAGAAAACTATTTGATAAAATTCTTTATATTTACCTGATAAAACTATCCATAAAGCAGGAAGGAATGTGCTTCAACATGAGGAAAGGCGCATTTAGCAAAGCAATAACTAGTGTTATACTCAATAATACAAAATTGAAAACTTTGCTTTAAAAAACAGGGACAAGAGAAGGATGACAATCTTCAACATTTCTATATAATATATTACTATAATTCCTTTCCAGGGTAATTAGGTAAAAATCATTATAATAAATCCAATAGGAAAGGAATATGTGAATTGACAATTTGACATGATATTAAATTTAAAATAATACCTAAAACTAGCAGAACTAACACATGAAGATACTAAAGTGATAAAATATAGAGTCAATACCTAAAAATGGGAAGCAGTTTTATATTTTAATGAAAAACAATACAAAACATTCAAGAAAATAATCTCATTCACAACAACTAAAATTCTTTAGGAATAAATGCAACAAAAACAATGGAATAAATACAAACAAGTAGAAAGATATTCTACTTATGTTTTGGAAGAATTAAAAATGTTAAAGTAGCCAGTCTAACAGAGGTTCTATGCAGATTAAGTATGGTATAGATTATTTCAGTGCCAAAAACCACCATGAAATTACAAAATAATCCCAAGTAGGTAAGGTATTCTTCCATCCAGAAGAATAAAATTAGAGGCACCATACCAGCTGACAATCTATATTAAAAAGCTACAGTAACTAAAATAGCATGCTAATAGGAAATAGTGGACAAATTGAGCTACAGAATAGAACTCCATACAGAATTTAGAAAAAAATCACAAATTTATTGTTTGTTCATTTTCAACAAATATGCTCGGAACACAATATAAAAATATAGTTTGTTCAATGATAGATTTTGGTTAAACTAGATATAGACATGCAAAAGATGATATTGGACTTATCTCAAACTCCAAATGGATTGATGGTGCCAATGAAGACCTGAATGTATAAATTTACTTTTAAAAAAAGGTTAAAAACTACACGATATAGATTCTAGTCAATGAATTTTGGATTTGCTTGCAAATACATAAGCAATGAAAGCAAATAGAGATAAATAGAGTCATATCAAACCAGAATAAGATTCTGCATGGAGAAAGAAATAATCACTACGGAGAACCAACAAGCTACAGACTAGGATAAATAGCTTAAAAACACACATTTAATATGGAGTAAATGTCTAAACCACACAAGGAGCACAGTAACAAGAAAACACTCCAATTAAATCCACACAAAGAAAGGCATTTCTCAAAAAAGACATACAGTGAACAGATATCTGGAAAATATGTCATGGTAAATGATCAGGTAAATGCAAACTAAAACTATAATGAGCTAAGACTTCACAAATTTCATAATGATTATAATGCAAAAAGACACCTTTACAGAAGGAGGGGAGAAAGGGTGTGGAAGACAGGACTCTCTGTGCATTGTGGGGGAGAATGTAAACTAGTATATCCTTTGCAGAAAACTATATAATATGATATTTTCAGTTCCTCAAAATCAAAAGTAAAGTGCATATATAATGGGAAAACCTCAGTTCTATGGGACATGTAATATAAAAGCAAAGGATTTGTGACCAGAGATAAGAGATCAGCCTAGAAATCTTTCTGCTAAATAAGTAGGTCAGACACTGAAAGACAGGTAAGGCAGGCATGCTCGCACTTACGTGTGACGCTTAAAACAACCTGGGGAGTAGACTGGCAGTACCAGATTCTGGGAAGTGGGGAGTGTTTGGTAAAAGGTCCAGAATTTAAAGAATTTAAAGATAGTTAAGAGAGTAAATTTCATTTTCCACAGAAAATAGAGATGATAGTCATACTAATCATAGCTTGATTTAATAATTGAATATTTAAGACATGGATTTTAACTGCATGTGCATCCCATGCATATGTGCCAAGTATGCTTTGTCATTCTATATTAATGAAAATAAGGAGATCAAAAAGCCTGGGTTAGAGATGAGATAACGAAGAAAGAGTCAGAGATGGCTCAATCTGGTTACTTAAAAATGACACCAAGCTTTTAAACAGATCAGTGTAGATCAGTTTTGGTCATCCTCAAAGTCTGGGTCAGTAGCTCTCACTTGAGTGGACAGGACCACCTGGAGGCCTGACAGACCACGTGCAGGCCCAGCTCACGGGCATAGGTTTGGAGAGTCTGGAGCTTCAGCAGGTTTCCAGATGATTTTAACAGATGTTCTAGTTTAAGAACCACTGATTTAGATAAATCATCATTTTAGGGATATTGATTAATAGCAAAGATAACTTTTCAACGGAAGTCAGAAAACATTATTCTATGACTAGGGGCTGTTTCTTTTTTAATGTGATTAAGCATTTACTGGATTATAAGCAATCACTTATTATTAAATAAATGGCCAGGCAATTGAATGATTATTTATTTTAATTTCTGACATTTGGTTTTTTGCTTTGATTGAACTCTTCGACTAAATAAATCTTGCAGTTTTCCCTATTGTATTAGATGGCTGCATTAAGCTGCGCCTGTTGCCTGTAACCAGTCAGGTGAGTATATAATTTTCTTGCTGTTCCCACACACACAGGAAGCAATACTTGCTAGCATAATGGAACACCAGGCACATATTTTCTGCTTTGTTACACTCACCCTCTTGCTCTTTGGGGTTTTAAATTTCCCATTGTGCCCTCATTCTTCCAGCAGAGGAAATTACACCACCCGCAGAATGCATGCTGTGTTTTCCCATCCTGGTGAAAATGCAACAACGGTCATCCCGGAAGTGGGAAAGCACAGAGCACAGACAGCCATCACTGGATCTGGGTCATCCAGCTGCTGCTGGCTTGGGAACAAGCCAAGCAAGTTCCAAACTCCCCAGAACCTGTGTTTTATATGCAACTCATTTTCGCACAGCAAGCTCCTTCTGTGTGGCTGAAATGGTGCCTGATGAGATGCACTGGAGTGATGGAGGCTTCAGGGGAGCAAGGACCCGGGAAGCGGGTGCGGGGAGGACTGGGCTAAGATGTAAATGAGGTAAAGGTAATGGTAAAGGCCATCACTACCAGGCTTCGTTGCTTTCAATAACACAAATGCTTTCAACAAGATGAATTTCTAGGACAAGAGGAAGACAGCAGAAACACAATGCGATTGACGGACTGCTTTGGGCAACTGATTCTATTACGTTCAATAGGCTGAATCAGAGAACCTGCCCAAAAACTTCATACATTGCAATGATATTCAAAAGAGAAAGATGCACAGAGGCAAAACTGAATTTAGTTTTCTTTTCTCAGTTTAACTTTGCCATACTCTTTCACATAATAGCCAAGGATACAAAATTTCAGGATGTCCCAAAGTTAAAAACTTTGGTAAATAAATGGTACCTATCTCTCATTTAAGTAGCATAATTGAAACATAAATCAAAATATCAAAATTCTCTCAATCTGATAGCTATGTAAACAAAATCCCTTCTAAATCCTTGCGTTATCTGCATCTATGGAATTATACAAAGACAGCAGATAATACCTATCATAGTAGATTACCATAAGGTACTGCATGATATTTTACTATATCTTTGCAATGTCAATAGGTATCTGTCCATTTATTTAACTCTATTGGTTCACATTTTAAAATATTTTTGCTTTCCTTTCATTTAAAATTAACTTCCTAATTTTGGAAAGAAAGGAGTAAGATACATTTTATGAAATATTTTGCTAACATTTTCCTAAAAGCTATAATGCATATAAAAACTATACATGCATACTCTATTTTTCTGTGTTTGGTATTGTAGAAATGACCAACTAACTAAAACTTCAGGGCTAATCTTTCCATTGCATTTTCACTCATGGTTCCAACAGCCACAAGAAAAATCACTGTGCAATATCTACATTTCGGCTCCTCTGTTTGGTAAGTGAGTAGAGTAATAGTTTTGTTTTATATTAGGTTGTCTGTTAAAATGCTCTGGAGAAATGTGCTTCATAAATGCAAGGCTGCTAACATTTTTAAAAGATAATTGTGCTACACACCATGGGGACTAAGACACATACTGTACTAGGCAAACCTTGAAAATAGGACTGGCCTTCCTGTTCCCAAGGAAGGGTGACTCAGGAGTCTACTGGGATGGACTCTGAGTGTTTCAAATGAGAAAGCACTTTTTAAACTAAAAAGAGGTTAAAGAAAGTACAGATTGGGGTGTTATTATTAAAAATATACATCTGTGTCACAATTGTATGCTGAATATGATAGTCCCCAGCTCTGGGGAAAAATCTTTGAGCAATTTAACAGTTTGGTTTTTTTTTTGTAGGTTTTGTAGGCCCCATGTACAATTAGACCTAACTTTGCAAAAGAGAAAATGTATATTACTTTCTCCCCAAATCTTTTATTTGTTAATGATCAGACAAAGCACTTCTGTCCACATGGCATTTTGGAAATTCTTGGGAATCAAATAAAACCCAAAAATTTTCACTGCCCCCAATATTAAATTGAATTTTGAATTTTAAGAGGCCTTCATCCAGTTGAGATCTCCACCCACAAATTTGCACGCAGAAATGCTCTGGAAATTGAAAGCTGGAGAAAGAGGCACTGCTCCAACCTAGTGGGCAACACAATCTGTTGGGCATCAATGTCATCCCCTAACAAGAATGACGTCATCTGGCTGTGCAAATATGGGTAAGAAATAACTCTAATAATGACAATTTTTAGTGGAGCAGAGACATGGAGAAAATAAAGCTAAAAGAAACAGCTTTATTTCTTTGCCTTCTTTGCTTTCCTTCTTGCTTTTTGCTATCAGATAACAACATAAGAAAATGTGAAATCTAAATTTTGCTTTAAGAAGTATGTTACGCTTATAGTAGAGTCAAGCATTTTTTTAGTGACTATGTTATGAAAGATACTATCCCACACATTGTAGATGCATGCATTGGCAAATTTCAAGGCCCTCTCTTACCCCATCCATTTCTATGCTTTCATAATCATATGTTCTCACTCAGTGAGCACTTACCTTTGAAAAAATGGTATTTTAACACTCGACTGTCTCTTCAGCAAAAGTCATTTTATTGAAATAATAAAACAGACTGTATCCTGCTGAGCGTGATATTCCGCAAGGAGATGGGGAAAGGACCAGAGGCTTGCCTAGGGTTGGTGGGTTTAAGGACACACAAACAAAATGCCTAGAGAGAAGAATAAACACCAAAAACTACACACTGTTGTGTGTCCGTTCCAGTGATGTAATAAATGAAGAAGGAGACAGTAATGTTCACACAAGGAAGCCTGAGGAGCAAGCATCCCTCCATTTGTAGTTTAACATTTCTCATTTGGGAGTCAGTTCTTACAGTCACTGGTATGTGGGCGGGTGGGCAAATAAGACAGTAGAGACAGAGGTAAAGTGATGGGAAAGGAGACTTAGGTGCCCTTTTAGAATTGTTCATGAAGTAGATGTATTTCTATTAGAGAAAGAACCAAATAAAACTCTTCCACTTCTGCAGGTATTTTTCACCTGGAAAAGAAAGCAGAAAGCACAAATGATAATAATAAAGAAAGGCCAGCAGAATAACAAATAACCACACACAGTCACTTTGGATCTGTTCTGAAACAACAGAATAGACTTTAAAAAGCAGTAAAGACAATAAAAATTCAGCCATTGTGAAAGAAGGAAAGCCTGAGCTGCAATAAAGGCAGTCAATAAAGAAGCTCTCTCATTTAAACATCAAATGCACATTGTTTTGCAACACCTGTTATTCAGCCATAATAGCTTTCTTAACCTGTCAAAGTGTTTAAGCTGAGGAAAAGAAATGGGCCTCCAGCTGTGCAGTTCTGTGGAGAAAGCCTGTGCTGAGCGATATTAGTTTAATGAAATGTGTACAGATTGTAATTGTGGTAATAAGAGGGCAATTCCCCGAGGTGCCATAGGAAGGCGGTGAGCTCAGTCAGGCAGAAAACAGAAGCACACAGGCTGAGGAGGGAAAATATGGCCTGCTTGGGAGAAAATGCAGGACTGAGTAGTAGGAGAGGGGACTCCTATAAGGAGGTTTACCTCAGACCCAGTCTACAAAGTGTTAAAGCCCTTCCTAGAAACACAAGTGACCTGGAGCTAATGTGAATCAGTGTTCAAGCAACACTGCAGGTGCTTCAGTCAGGTGTCATCAGCCCCTCAGTCCTCAACACTGTGACCCCGACCTATCAGGAAGCCAGTCAGAGTGAGAGACATGCACAATCACAAGCAGGTGAGGATAAAGAAGAAATAAAAATAAACTGAGAACCACATAATCACTGTTGGCTCTTTGTGTTTTTCTGGGCATCAGTTCAGGAAGGCTGGACATGCTTTAGGAGTCAGGGGCCTCTCTTGTCAGCTACTCCATAATGCGCCAGTATTTTCAAGTGCCTCGGTCATTTGAAGTCCACAGAGCAGAAGCCCAAATATGGAACCCTCAAGGAGAACCAGCGACGCCAGTTAGGAAATCCCAGCAATGACTGGCAAGTCACTGGAGGTCTGGTGAGGCAGAAGCCTTGAGTTCGGCACTCCAGGGAGACCCAGTCACAAGGCTCCATTCAACCCTTGTGGGCTTTACTCTGATGCTTCTCAGGGTTTCATGGTGCAGGTCAGAGAAAGGCCCTCTTGTTCTTCAAGCAAGGAATGAAATACGAAACGTTTTGAAACAAGCCAGGACATCCTGTTTCCCTTAACAAGGTCTGTCCTCAAGAAAAACGTTTCACACAAAGTCTCATGTCGTGGCTGTGTTTTATCAGAGTGAGGAAAGAAAATAATGAACAGGGCCTTCAAGCATCACATCCCAAGTAAGACAGGCAAGAGCACTGAGAAGTGCTTGGAAGTTCACATCCTTCTGGTGCACAGCCTTAGTTAGAAACGAAGAACCAATCATGGGACTTTGGAATACTTGCCTTCTCTCTACATGCCTTAAAACCCTTCCTACCTTGGCTCCTTTAACTCAGTACATCATGTCTGGCTATTCACAAAGGATCACTAGGTTGCCTGACCCACATATAATCCCAGCTCTTGGGGCTGGGGATGAGGAGTTGTGCAGGAAAGTCTGGAGTCCGTGGCAAGCCTGACCTATGTTGTGAGACCCTGTCTCAAATAAAATGAAAAAGAAAAATTATAACAAGGATATTTTTCAGACTGTATTACCTCAAAGCTCCTAAAGGTTAAGGAAGAGTCTATGCTTGAAGAGGCGGCACAGAGACAGACATTCCAAGAAGGACCAGAAGGACGCGTTGGAAATCAATAATGCTGTATTGGAAGTAGAGAATGCCTAGATAGGTTCAATAACAGAGCAGACATAGCTAGAAAAGGAACACTGAGCTTGAGGAAATCTCAACAGAAAGCACAAGATCCAAAAAGTAAAAAGTAACTGAAAAAAAATAGGGAATATGAAACAACCATAAGATATAATAAACGAAACTTGAGAATTCTCAGGAAAGAGAAAAGAACAAAACTTGAGAATTCTCTAGAAAGAGAAAAGAACAAAACTTGAGAATTCTCTAGAAAAAGAAAAGAACAAAATTTGAGAATTCTCTAGAAAGAGAAAAGTACAAGTTCTAACAATCGTAACAGAATTTCCCCCCAAATTACTCTGTCACAGAGTAAATGACAAATTCAATAATCTCACAAAATATCAAGTAGAGTAAAGGTATGTATGGATGGTGTACATCAGCATATCTATTTCAAACTATAGAAATTCAAAGCAAAGAGAAACAATCCCCCAGAATTTTTTAGGAGGAAATGAATAGTATATCAGTGAATATATAACATATATAAATGGTTATATAAGCAAATATAAGAAAGGGGCTTGAAGACAGAACTGAGCTGCACATACTAATCTGGCAGAGGAAACCATTTCAATTCCCAGCACCCATATGGTGGCTTAAACCATATGTAACTCAGTCCCAGGGAATATGATTCCCTCTTCTGACAACTTCAGGTACTGCATGCACATAGTACACATACATGCAGGTGAAATGCTGATACACATTAAATAAAAATTAATAAGCCTTGAAAGAAAAATAAATAAATCTAGTTTATCTTCAGAAATTGTATTAGACAGCTCATTGCTACTGTAAAAAATTAACTGAGATAATCTATGTTAAGAAGACAGGCTCACTGTGGTCTCCTGACCCCGCTTTGAGCCTCTGCTGAGGTAGCACACGGGACAGAAGAAGTTTCAAGAAGAGTAGAGACTGGCTGGGTGATGGTGGCTCATACCTTTAATTCCAGCACTCAGAACCTACAAAGCATTTTCCAGTACAGCCAGGGTTACACACAGAAACTCTATCTCAAAAAGCCAAAAAAGAAACAGAAAGTAAAGAAGAAGGAGACAAAGAGAGACTGAGATCCAACCTTTATGCCCTTCAATAACCCAACTCCTGTCCATCAGGGCCCACCTTATATAAAACCTCCTCACCAATAACACCACAGGCTCACAACCACCCATCAGTTTATGCATGTTTAAGACTCATTCAGATTCCAAACTGCGGCAAAAGTCATTTGAAAATGCGAAGAAGAGATCGACCTATTGAAATCTTCTGAGATAATCACAAAATAAAATATTCCTTGTGTTCTGAATAAAACTGCCAGAGAAATAATTTCTCAAGCAATATGTTTGCTGTTAGTACACTGACCTTGCAGAAATGTTCAAGACCTCTTTAGAAAGAAAACATAATCCATACTAGAATCCCGTGGATAGGGTCATCGCCCTTGCTGGAGCACTTGCCTACCATGCATAAGACCCTGGGCTTGATTCCTGCACCAAGAAGGAAAGAAAGTCATATCAACAAAAGAATGGTAGAGTGTTCAAGAACCAATTGATGGGGACAGATGAAAAAAAATAATTTTTATGGTTTTACTTGATCATAACAGCTAACAATTTATTCAGAAAACAGTATCACACAGTTAATTATACACGCATACATCATGTATGTGACATGAATGGCAACAGTGATGCACAGGGTAAGAAGAGGTAATTCTGATTATTTTACTGTAAGGAAATACACTGCCTACCAAATTGCACAATGTTTTCTGAAAATGGGATTTGACTAGTTTAGATATATTGTAAATTCTACAGCAACCTGTACAAGAAAAAAACACACAACTGATTTGTTAATAAAAGAAAGAAAATATACCCCTATTAAGTGCTTGTTACCCATAATACGCAGGGGAGGAGAGAGTCACCAAAAATAGGAACAGGGAGAAAATATGGAAGCTATAAATTTATATATAGTAGTAGTTACTGGGAGCAGTGTTGGTGAAGCCATCAATCAAAAGACAGATTTCCACAGTAAATTAACTTTAAACAAAAAGACACACATAAATGAAAAGGCTGGAAAAGGGTAAACCATGGCAGCCATAGCCAGAAGAAAGTAAAAGTACCTTTATTAGTTTCAGACCAAGCTGACTCCAGAGCAAGGAAAGTTATCAGCTGTAAAAGTAGTCATTACAATATGATAACAGTGTCAAGGCTCCAAAAGATACATGATTTTCTCATGAGCACTAGCCCCGGTGCATGACAACATGTCCAGTGAAAATGGCACAATTCCCCTTCAAATTCAGCAACAAGCTGTGTGGCTGCTGCAGAGCCCAGTGTCTACAGGTAGCAACAATGAACTAAAGCTTGAAAAAGCTGCAAGGGTCTTGAAAGTTTTCACCATGAACAATGAGACATGTTTGAGATCTAAGGTGTGTTTAAGTTAACTTGCACATCATTCAATGTATACACATCTCAAACTATCTTAATGCCACATCCCTGTGTGTGGCTTTGTTTTTATGTCTCAATTAAAACAAGCTTAAGCTTTTTTGTTCTTTTTTTTTTTAATGGTGGATATTTGAGAGAAAAATAGGTCAACCCACTAATGTAGTTGGAGATGTCAATACTCATCTATCAAAAATAGACAGCCTACAGCAGAAAAGTGGTGAGTCACAGGTGCAGAGTCACCACTAATCAACCGCAGGTAACTGACACCTAATGAGCCTCTCATCCAACAACAGCGGAGCACACATCCTGCCAAAGCTCACGTGGGGTCTCACGTCTATCACACTCTAAGAAGGGAAAGCACAACTTAAGAATTTTAAAGACCAGAACTCACACGATGATTACTTCCAGACAACGGTATTATTCAGTGAGAAGTCAATAGTGGAAGGCTAGTGAGAAAAAGAAAATCCTCGGAGATGCACAACACAACCATGGCTAGAGTGGTGGCATGTGCTCAGGAGGCTGGCACAGGATGATCATGGGTTTTATACCATAGTTCAAAGGAAAAAAACCCATAAGAAAAATTTAACAAAACATTTGTAAATAAGTGAAAAGAACACACAGCCTCTAGATGTGCAGATAAATACTAGAGCAGCGCATAGGGGGGTATTGCAACTTGAATGCAAACATTAGAAAATAATAAAATTCTGAAAGCTACCATCTAAGTTCCTACCTCATGAAACCAGAATAATAAAAGCAAATTAAATCAAATGTAAACAGAACAAAAAATAATAAAAATCAGGTCAGCTCCAATGAAATTTAAAGCAGAATATCAATAAAGAAAATCAAATCCAAAGCTGGCTCTTTGAAGGATGATTAAAATCAATAAGCCTCTAACCAGGCTAACAAAGTAAAAAAGGAAGACACAAATTACCAAAATTGGAAGTGAAAATGAAACTTTACTTCAGCTCCCAAGGATATTAAAATGGAAATTTTATGAAAATATCTGTGTGCCTGTCTTAGTCCATTCAGATTGCTATAAGAAAATTTCATAAACAATATGTTTATCAGAAAGAAAATACTATTTTTTGGCAGATTTGATGTCTAGTAGGGAGTCGTTTCCTGATTTCGAATTGCACCTACTCAAGGTATTTTTGCAAGATGGATGGGCTTGGTAGCTCTCCAGTCTTAATAAGGCACGAATCCCCACCATGAAAATTCTACCCTTGAATTCTAATAATTGCCAAGGGACACACTTCAGTACTGTCAATAAAGGGACCAGGATTTCAAGAGAATTCACTAGAGAAACAAAATGCAAACAATAGCACCAAAATATGACAACACAGATGAAATCAGCCCATGCCTTGAAAAAAACACAAGAAAAAGTACATAAGCAGTGCTTCAGGATGTAAGACTGGCAACGGTGACAACTGCTTACATACACACTGTGAACCAGCATGTGGAACTTTAAATTAAAAACACATTTCCAGTTGGTAGCATGTCACAGGCCCTGGGTTAAATCTCCAGCATCACATACGCAAAGAATTCCATCTCCATTAGTGCTGAAAAACGCTAATTTTTAACAATTTATTTACTAATAAAATATTACAATAAAATGATAATATAATTTTATACAAGTATAGTAGAATATAAGCAAAATCAATATAAAGGAACATATACTATATGAAAGAACTCACAGAACAACATGAGTTAGGAGACACTTCTCATTTATAGTCAGAATATTGTCAAGATGTGAGTTATTGTAAATTTATGTATAGATTTGATATAATTCTAAAAAAAATCAGTAACAGTAAAAGGATATTGCACAGCTGATTCTAAATTTATATAAAGAGACATAGACTCAAAAGTATCTAATAGAATATTGGAGAATATACAAGCCTGTGGTTACCTGGTTTCAAACTGAATAGGCCACTGCAATTAGGTCATGTGACATTTATGGAGAAATAGGCCCAGTTCAATGGAACAGTCAGGGGCCCAGATGTCAAACCATGTACATATATAGTCAACTGATTTTTTTGGCCAAAAATTGAAAGCAATATTCTTTGCAATAAATGGCAGAATATTTGGACATCCATATGTATGTCAGTTAGTCTAGCCAGAGATCATAGACCCTTAACATATTAACTTAAGGCACAGAGTTAAATGCAAGCACAAAACTCTAAAGTACCTAAAGCAAATCATGGAGAGATGTTTAAAAGAGCCTTGAGTTTTGTGATGACTTTTAGGTACAACAACAAAGACATGATCTGTGAAAGAAAGAATTAACAAGCCAGACTACATTGAACTTACAAACTTTGCTTTGCACAATACACTGTAAAGAAAATGAAAAATAAGGCACTGACTGGAAGAAAATGCATACAAAAGAACATATATGACAAATCATCCAAATATTCAAAGAATTATTAACACTTGGCAATTAAAAGCAAGAACTCAACAGAAAAATAGGTCAAAGACCTTAACAGGCATCTCACCAAAAGAGAAAAATGGCAAATAATCATATAGGAAAATGCACTACACCATTCATCAGGAAACGTAAGTTAAACCAATAGGGAAATAGGGTTAAACACATGTTAAAATGACAGAACCCTAAGTACTACACCAAATGCCTTCAAGGATGAGGAGACCACAAAGTCATTCACTGCAGGTAGGAATACAAAATGATACAACTACTTAGAGTTTGAAAATTTCTTATAAAATCAATACACTCCTATGTGATACAGTAATCATACTTCCTGTCATTTAGCCAAAAAATGTTGGACACATCTTCATACAAAAACCTGCTCATAGATACAGATATAAGGTTAGCTCATAGTTACTAAAATGTGGGAGCAACCATGATATATTTTAGTAGGTGAATGAATAAATGAACAGCAACATACCCAGACAGACAATGAACTTTTATTCACCATTAGCAGAATATAGTCTACCAAGAAATAAATATATGAAAATATAAATGCATAATAAGTGGAAAACACTACATACTGTATTATTCTATGATATTCTTGCTTAAGCAGACTATGAAATCTATGAATAAACTTCCAGGATGTAAAGAGGATGAGACAACAAAGCTAATCTGTCTGAGTCTATAATGATGGAAGCATGCCATTATACATGTGTCCAGTCTGGTAGAATCAAGAGACGCTATGGGAACTGTGCACCTTAGTGATGATATGTCAACATAAGCAGATAGGCAGCTGTACCAAAGTCACCACTGTGCTACATGATGATGAGAATGAGGGAAAATTAGGACTGTGTGCAGAAGCCCAGCACACAGAAAAATCTCTCTCCATTCCTCTCGGCTTTGCTGTGAATCTAAATTAATTTCAACAATAAAAATTGGGGGCTATGGATATAATTTATTCATTAAGGTGCTGGCCTTTTAAGCATGAGGATATGAGTCAGATACCCAGAACCTGCTTATAAAAACCTGAACATGGTGGGGACCACTTGTAATCCCAGGGCCAGGGATTGAGAGAGACAGGCATATCCCTAGAATTCACTGCCCATCCAGCTCAACCTACTGAGTGAACTCCAGGCAACTCCAGTGAACTCCATGAAACCTTGTCTCAAAAAAAAATATGTGGATGGCACAAGGAACAACATTTGAGTTTCTCCTTTGACTCCAAATGTACACAAATGCCTATGTATCTGTATCAGCGTGAATAGCACAAACACAAATAAAGTTAAAAAAATGAATAAAATGTTTCCCAAGTATTGCCTTACATTTGAATAAATATTTAACCATCTCTCACCTTCTATTATCTCCAGAAATGTACAGCCTTGGCAGAGGTGTTCATGGTAACTTCTTATAAATCTAAAGTAATAAATTTATGCGAAATATTTTAAAATATATTTACTTTTCTGATCAATATTATATGTCCAGAGGTTGTTTTTTTTAATAGCCAATCAGCTTAAATTAATCTTAAAAATACTGATCTGATAGTTTGATTTCTGTAAATTGTCTATTACATTTTCTTCTTGTTTTAGTCAGAACTCTCTATAAAAATAAAATGGATACAATGGTATATTAAAAGGGAACTTAATAGAGTGCCTTACAATACAGTCAGAAGGTTTTCCTTCTAATTCAGTTCAAATTGAGTCAAGTTAGCAACCAAGATTAGCTACCACACTTCACACTAATGTATACCCCAAACACTTAGGAGATAATTTATAACAAGAAATTTAAAATGCCATCCATGACCTGGCTTTACATATTCTTTCAGCTTCTCTATCTGATAGTCAAAGTCAATACTTTAAAATGGTGATACACATTCTAATTCCTATTGGTTTAATGTATCTGGACAGACCTAGACCAACAATTATGGAGTGGTATGTGCTCTGAAGATTTGCACTGGGGGGTGGGGGGGAGGTGCTACTCCAGCAAAGCAGCTGGATCAATGGATTGCTTGGAGTTTGCTATTAAGAGCGTACTTTTAAACCTTTATAAGAATTAAAATTACTTAGCACTGAATGTGTCCATTTTCCTTTTACCACATAATTATTAAACACTAAAGGCACACAAATGTTTAATTAAGTACTCAAAACCCACAACATGGTGCATTATCTGAGACGACTATTATCTACATGGCTTGCAGCGTTTCCATGAATAACATTCACTGTGATGTATTGAAAGACTTTGAAATATGAGCAAAATATGCTAAGTCCTTCGTTAACAATACTGCTGATAGTTTTGTTAATTTCAAAAGCTCCTAAGGTGAAGAGGAATAATACTTCAATAATTACAATACACAGCTTAAATTCTGAAGTTACTTGCAGATGCATGAGCCACTACAAGTGGTACCTCAGATAAAAGCTGAACCTAACCAGTATAATTCCACATTGTTTTTCCTTAGCATTACTCTGCCATCTGATCCACATCTCATGGGACACGACCAAATCGTGAGAGACAAAGGGCAGCATTTACGGGCAAAAGACACAACCTTGAGGTTCACAGATGACGTTTAATTTCCCTCCGACGTTACGTACTGCTGGAACTACCCACAGGAACTACGGTTGCACCACAGAAATGTGAATTGTTTATCAGTTAGACTTTAGGAAAGTGAAGCTTTTCGAAGAAGACACAGTATTCTATTGTGTCAGGAGCTCCTCTGTCTTTCTTCCCTGACTAGCCCCCCCTATTCCCATTTAATCCCCACCTATAACCCTTCATGAGGAATATTAGCATCCTTCACTTAAGGAATAATTGATAAGGAAATTGAATATTAGAGGTACTAATTCATTTTCCAGACAAAATAGTTAACGGATAATAAAGATATGATTTAGAGCCAAATTCCTTCAATTTATCATCTCACTGGAGTTCTAGTGAGTAATAAAACTACAAACAAACTAGTTTTAAAAAAAAATTTAGATAAGGTGTAAAACTATTTCTGAGACCATGTCACAGACCAGTATGATAAATATTGGAATATTCACCAATAGGAGAATATAGAGGACAACATTTATTTTCTTGATTAGAAACTGATTCACCCAGAACATATTGTGGAAAATATATCTAAACCTATGAAGATTATAAAGTAGATAGATGGTTTCTAAGAAAATTTTAAATTCCAATATTTTAAAATTTATGGCCATAACTTTGCTAACTGACTCCCCTTTGTCATTAGATCATGGTGTCTTTCTCAGACTCAGTTTCCTTTAGGGATGTCATATAAGCATAGCCAGCGTGGAGATCACAAGGAACACCTGGCAACAACATTGAAGCAAACCGTAATTCAGAAGCCACAGTTTCTGAATGGCAGTCAGTCTGTGCTTATCTAAGTACTAACAAAACAGACCATCCGCCAATTGGAAACTCTTACTTGGAATACATTTTTGAAATATCATTCAATTGAAATCACAAGTGTAACAAACGGTTTTTGAAATGAAAACTGAGCCGTTACAGGGAGAAAACTCCATAATCTAGCACCAAATTCAGTTATCTTGACTCAACTTTATAATCTGTGTTTGTTCCCATGTGCCCTGGGTGTTTCTGAGATAAAATTTTAAACAATCAATTCAAGGAGCCTCATAGGCTGAGCATTCACCGCCTGTTTCTGTCCCTCCTGATAATAGTTAATAATAGGAGAGAGGATTTCTGAGACTTTCTCAGCTGGGACCCTGTATCGTGCACTGACACTATGGCCCTTCTCTGATCCAGGGTGTCATGTGAATCATAGTGACTGATTCCTTGTGATATGGCCTGTCATGGTGCCAGATGCACCAGCTGGAAGACCACAGAACAAATTGCTGTGGCAAATGGAAACTTAGAAGTTAAAATTTCATATTACTTTTTGGGAATCATTCTATCTAAATTATAGGTAACCTTTCAAAAAGTAAGTGTGATGAATTATTAAGAATAAGAATAATTATCATTTTTAATGTAACATGTTTCTATATCATTCCTACACATATACCTTCATGTGATTGCTTTTAAAATGAAATTCAAAGGTCTCCTTGAGAACAAAACCAAAATTAAATTATTTGTATTATCTAAAGAAAGCTCAAATTGCTTGCCCATGCAATACTAACAAATTTCTTAAGGCATGGCAGAACTATTATTTTTCCACTGAATTCTAAAAGACTACTGAGGAGAAATGGTCCTTCTCCTAGGTGACCAATGCAAGAACTTGTGTTTGAGGAATGGGAAGTGTCCCTTCTCTCAAAGCAGTGAGCAACAGCTCCTATCTTCCAGGGAGTGCCACCATGGAAAGATGTCTCCTTGGGGAATATGCTGATACAAGCTTCTCTCTATAATTTTGTGAAGATGGATGAAATGAGTGTGACTTGGTTCTTGTATCAGTTTGCATAAATGCAGCACAGAAAAACTCTCCGTGTTAAATGTCTCTGAAAGTCTGTGAGTGCTAGAGAAATGTCTACCACCCCTTGTAAGTTCCAGACCCTCTCTCTCCCTGCCCTCTTTCTTTCCCTCCCTCTCCACTCCTTCCTCTCCCCCTCTCTCTCACCTTCCCCCTTCCTCTCTCCTTGTGTATGTGCACACACATGTGGAGACCAGAAGTCTGCATCTAATGTTTTCCTCGGCCTCTCTCTCCCTTTCTTCTTGAGACAGGCTCTCACACTGAACACAAAACTTGTGGATATGGTTAGGCTGGCTACCCAGTTAATCTCCGTAGATCCAGCTCTTTCTGTCTCCTCAGTGCTGGGTAACAGGTGCATGCCACCACACTGGATTTTTCTACAAGAGTGCTGGGGATCCTATCCCAGGTACTCATGGCTTTCACAGAAAGCGCTTTATGGACTGAGCCATCTCCAAGCCCCTGATATTCTGTTTCCTGGGTACTTTTCCTATTCCCTATCTTTTTTATTCTTTTTCAAAGTCCAAAAAAGATTTTAAGTCATCACTTTCAACCTGCAAAGTAAAAGGGGTCAATATTAAATGAATATGAATGAATTCTATTGATATCCAAACAATTTCTTTAATTGTGGAAACAAAACTTCATGGCTCTTCCTTTAAAAAAAAATACAACTGTATTGAATAGGATGCAAGTTGAAAATTGCACCATGGCTCATGTAAGAAAATTCTCCTACACTATTCATCTGATCAGAACTGTGCTTTCAAAGTTACTACGTGTTGGCTCTTGTTCTGTGTGTTCGTTTAATATACCCTCTTCTACAAATCCTTTCCAGTTAAGATTTAAAGGTTTTGTTTCTGATACTGTGTGAAATGAGCTAGAGTCATACCAGTTTTTTTTTTTTTTTTTTTTTTTTTTTTGTTTGTTTTTTTTGGTTTTTCGAGACAGGGTTTCTCTGTGTAGCTTTGCGCCTTTCCTGGAACTCGCTTTGGAGACCAGGCTGGCCTCGAACTCACAGAGATCTGCCTGGCTCTGCCTCCCAAGTGCTGGGATTAAAGGCGTGCGCCACCACCGCCCGGCCATACCAGTTTTTTTGCTGTGACTAAGTTAAACATTATTTATTTTTATTCTGTTTTGGCCTTCAGCTTCAGCAGAATACTGAATATAAAACAGGTTTCCTGCATTGAAAGGCCTGCTCAATACTAAGTCTTCTGTTTGTGCTTCCTGGCCTTGTAGGAGTTCTGCAGTGTTTCCTTCAAAATGGCCAAGGTTGACTGTCTATTCACCCTGCTTTGAATCTGAAGCAGTTATAGGTTTTCCAAGACAACCTGTCTATTTAGGTCCAGGCCTTTCCACCCTCATCTCAGGAAAACTAATGACCAGAGATCCCTCTTCTCATCTACTGTACTTTATTATGTATTTCAAGGTTGAAAAAAAAGGATCAATGTTTTTCCTTTAAAATATGACAGAGCTATTTCTTGCTTATAGAATAGATATCAGAGATTTTTTTCCCAGGGCTGCTTGTGATTCTAGATGGGGTAGTTTTACCACGTCAATCCAGCCTGATTGACTTCTCTACCCTTCATGAGAGTAATTTACTTGCCATCTTTCCAGACACCTCTGGTGACATTTTAAGGCAGCCCGTTTGTTTTCTTTAAGTGTGATACACAAAACCAATCTCCCTTGCATTTGTGTTCACCCAGAGGCTGAGACCATATTTTAAAAACTAAAAATAGAAGAATAAAAAATAAAAAGATCATTGGAAGATGTAAAGCCTTAGTTCTGGCTTTGCCTAGGGTCCTCATCAAACATGAGGAGTAATGCTATCATCACCAGAGGACCTGGGTCCTGTGAGCTAAAAGTCTTCGTATTAAATTGCCAATCAGCTGAATACTCGAGTTCCTAAGTAGGCAATTCTCATCATCAAGTTTCATTTTATTTCCTTATAATTACATTTCATCCATCATTTATTCTGTTTCTCTTAGTTCTCACTACTTTCTATTCCATTTTTTTCTTTACTTGTCCTTTGAGGAAATATGCTTTTGATAGTAGCAAATTCATTTTCATTTGCTTAGCAAAGAGATATGAGGAAGGCACAACAAGCCAGACGTGGTGGTGCATGCCTACACTCTCAGGTAATCAGGAGGCAGGAGCAAGAGAATTCCAAGTTCAGTATCAGACTGAACAACATACACACACACACGCACACTCACACACACCACACACACCATATATACACAAAAATAAAATAAAATAAATGGGTTTATGATATAGATATTGGAAATGCCTGGGAATACATGATCCTTAGGAGAAGTTTCAAGCAAGAAAACAAAAATTAATTGATGGGTGATGGTGCTCTGAATGCCGTGAATTTGTTGCTCCCATTGGTTAATAAATGAAATGCTGATTGGCCAGTAGCCAGGCAGGAAGTATAGGTGGGAAAAACAGACAAGGAGAATTCTGGGAAGAGGAAGGCTGAGTCAGGAGTCGCCAACCAGACACAGAAGAAGGAAGATGTGAAGGCAGAACTGAGAAAAAGTACCAAGCCATGTGGCCTAACATAAATAAAAATTACGGGTTAATTTAAGTGTAAGAGCTAGTCAATAATAAGCCTGAGCTAATGGCCGAGCAATTTTAATTAATATAAGCTTCTGAGTGATTATTTCATAATCAGCTGCGGGGTCTGTGAGGCTGGGCAGGACCAGAGAAAAATTTAGCTACAATTAATTTTAAGATAGTGCTATAAGAAGAAACAAGCATATTAAAGAAGGTGTGATTATTAGACTTGGAAAATAATGTAATTTTACAGTGAAGCTTCAAGTTGATGAAATTTGCTGAATTTTCTAAATGTATTTGACTGATAAAGACATCTTTCTCACTAGTCGTCATTTAAGAAGGGGGAAAAAGAGAAATTAAATAAAAACTGATGAAAGGGGTAAAAAGTGAATGTGTATAAAAAATCTTGTAAAGTAAAAGGTCAATTTTAAAATCAAATAGACAAGTAACTGTGGAAGTTTAAAGAAGTTTGAATAGTGTCATTATTTCTTAAGAAAACAATGTAAACAGTTCAGAAAGTTGATTAGGAGAAATGGGAAGAAGGTGGAAGAAAGAATTACAGGCACAGAATGAGATGGTGTCATGGCTGAGAACAGTCACACAGTGTGAACAAATCCATCCAGAACTGTCCTAAGGCTAAGTTAGGTGAAATCACCTCTTCCAGTTACAAGAACCATGAACTGAGCCTAGGGGCTGTGCTGTCTTAATTCCATGCAGACAGTACAAGCAAACAAGGCCCCAAACAGAACCTGTGTGATGCTTGTGACTGCTGAAATTATATCATTGATGGGCTGTGGCCCCCAAATTGAGCTCTTTATTTATTTATTTTCAATGGCCTAATTCATTAGAGCAAGAACGTTGACGTTCTACATTCTACAATCACTAGCTAAGGGACGAAGATGAGAAACTATGAACAGCATAGGCCTGAGCTCAGCCCACACTCCCTGCCCACTCCTTCACTGCTTCCCTTTGGTTTTAGGTACCATTTCTGTTTTCCTTCACTTCTTTTCCTCAGAAAGCAAGCTCTCTGTGAGTCTCATTTTCTGCCTCCTTTCTTCCCTTCTCCCTGACCAACAAATGCCATGTAACAGACAGACTCATTCATCTCCACAGCCTTATCTGGAGGAGCATATGTTTCCTTTCTTTGAGGTCAGATTAACTATTCCTATATGCAACACAAAGAAGAAATATGCATTGGCAGCAGATTCTCCTAGGGCAAGCCATCTTTTCTGTCCACTGTGTTAAGCCAATTTAACATGCTTAAACATGCCTTTTGTCATTCACAACAAAAGCAAAAGACAGCCGAATTCTGGTTAATAAATCATTTTCCAAGGCAGAAAGACTGCTCAGGAAATATGATGCCAAGCATTTGAGGCTAAACTCTAAGGACTTTTAGTCACAAGTTGACCCAGTCTCTCCATGATTAAAACTGTTTTAACAAAGACATTTCAAAGAATTTCAAAGAGCAGAAAGAATTTCTAAATTTAAAACAAGCTCACTAAGTAATTGAGGCACACTTTATTTTCACAGAGGGGTTTATTAGATAAATTATTTTTCTACAGAGAAGGGTGTGTAACGGTACAGATATATTTCAAGAGGGTATGAATTCTAGTCAGAGTCCCCCTCTCTCCTCCTCTCTCTGCCTATGTGTGTATATGTGTGCTTAAGATTTAACTTGACAATTTTGACCTATTTGTACCTCAATTTTTTATTAATTCAAATTAAATGCAATCAATTCCTATCAATAGTTACCAAAGTGTACTTTGTAAAAAAAAAAAAAAAAAAAAAAAAAAAAAAATTACCACAAAAGACAGAATACCTCAGCACAAAGAGGGAAAGAATTGACTTGGAATGACTGAAAAACGATAGACTAACCCTTAAACCCCACATTCTAAACTGAGGGGTCTTACAGCTGGTCACAAACAACATGTGCACATACTCACACCTGCACACACATGCATAGAAATTCGATGAACTTCCCAAGTGCCAGCTTCTTGTAGGATCAACTGTAACTACTACTGCCAAATCCCCGAGCATGCCTAACTGTTCACATACTCACGTTCAATTTTGTTCTGTTATAGAAGAATGAGTTGTGCTGTACACCCACTCATGCTAGGTGGTGCACGCATTCATTTTGGGTAAAACATTTTCAGGTCAAGCGATATGTTTAGAAATCCATCTTCAGGTGGTCTGGGATGAATTTTTCTGGTTTGGCTCTTATCTTCTCCTCCTACCCAGCTGCTATATGGCATTTAAAGCTTGGACAGGCTTCCAAATTCTGAGTGAAGGGGACTCAAAGCTTTTGGACACACAGTTGCCACAGTTTGCAGACTTCCCTATTGCTATGCTTACTGATGGATGAAAGGGAGCCACAAATAATGCTGGCCAGACAACACAGCCCTTTCCAATTTCTGAAAATGACATTGTTTCTCGGTCAGGTGGGTAATATTGCAAACTACCATCATCCATATGGACACTGAGAGGAAAACTGGGTTGAATGGTTTTTAGGCTTTTAGCAAGCTGTGCTTTGACAAGAATTGTCTAGAGCTAGTAGAGATAAGTAGTTCTTCCCTGGCTAGTATATGCCTCACTGTGGGCTCTCCGACAGTCTTCTGTATTTAAATGAACATGTAGCCTTAAAATAATGAGGGCCTTAATTTAGCTAAATGTACTTATAATAACCATAACGCTTACAGTCCAGTTACTGGGCAAAGTGATAAACATTCATTACCTCTTTTACATGAGAATGTTGAGCTGATAGAGAAAGTTATTTAGTACACCATTTGTGATTGTGTGTTATAGGCTCGCTGTGAGGAAAATAATGTTACTGTGGGGCAGCCTTTAAGTCCAAGCAAATTCTACACCACACAGCTAACACTCATCTTTGGAAGTGAATGTGCACTGAACTCTCATTCTACCATAAGAAATATTCTGGCTGTCTTACTTCATTAACACTCACAATGAATCCAAAGCATATTAACTCATTTTAAGAAGATGAGAGTGCCTTCACCCCTACATTTTAGTATCTCTGCTGTGGGATGGTACTTTCTTTAAGGAAAGAGAAACCTGAACCCCAACCCAGCCACAGACCCCTTGATCCCCAATCTGTCCTGCCTGTAAGATGTGCTGGGGCAGTGGTGATGCAGAACTTGTGGGAATGGCCAACCAATGTCTGGTTTAACTTGATACTCATGCCTCCAGAGGGAGCCCATGCCTGACAACGCTTGGATGGCCAGGAACTGGAGACTGGATGGATAACCCAGAGACATAGGGTAGAACCAAGCACAACTGGCCACAAAGAGAGAGAGAGAGAGAGAGAGAGAGAGAGAGAGAGAGAGAGAGAGAGAGAGAGAGAGAGAGAGAGAAAGAATGAATTCCTAATGATGTTCTGCTACACTCATAGATGGGTGCCTTATTCAATCTTCATCAGAGGAACTTCCTTGGCAGCAGATGGGAATAGATGCAGAGAGACACAGGCAGACATTATGTGGAGAGAAAGTCTAAATGGAAGCCTCTATGGGTCCCTCCACTTTGAGGAGGAGGAAAGACTGTAGGAGTCAGAAGGCATGAAAGACACCTAGAGAACATGGCCACTGTGGTAGTTTTAATGTAATCGGCCCACATAATCTCATAGGGAGTGGCACTATTAGGAGGTGTGGCTTTGTTGGAGTAGTATGGCCTTGTTGGAGGAAGTGCATCTCTGTGAGGATGGGCTTTGAGGATTCCTATGCTCAGGATACTGCCCAGTCTCTCATTCAACTTTCTGTTGCCTGTAAGGTGTAGGACTCTCAGCTACGCCAGCACCACATTTGCCTGGTGCCACCATGCCCCCCATCATGATGATAGTGGACCAAACCTCAGAAACTATAAGTGAGTCACCCCAATGAAATGTTTTCTTTATAAGAGTTTCCATGGTCATGGTGTCTCTTAATAACAATAGAAACCAAACTAAGACACTCAGTGAATCAGCTAAGCAGGGCTTATATGGGCTCTCAGAGACTGAAACAGCAACCATGGTGCCTGCAAGGGTCTGCTCTAGGTCCTCTACATATATGTTATAGCTGTTAGCTTGGTGCTTTGTGGTACTCCTAACAGTGAGAGTGGGTGTGTCTCTACTCTTTCTCCCACTTTTGGGACTCTATTTCTCTTCTTGGGTTGCTTTGTCCATCCTCAATATAAAGGCTTTTAGCTTGTCTTGTTATTTTTTTTTTTTTGTCCTGTTTGGTTGTTGTCTCTTGTAGGTCTGCTTTTTTCTGAAGGAAAATGGAGGAGGAGTGGATCTCAGGGAGAGGGTAGGTGGTGGGAGTATAGAGCTAGAGGAGTGGAGGAATGGAAAACTGTGGTCGGGATGTATCATATGACAGAAGAATATTTAAAATAAAAAGATAAGAATGGGGGTAAACATGTACCATGTATTCTAAATATCTTTAAAACATATAGTCTATGATCTTTTCCCTTTCTTAAAATGCTGAAATAGTTTCCTACATACTTAGAGTAAGTTTCAATGCCAAATCACATATTAAAACCCTACAATATCTTTCTAATTTGACTCTTTTATTTTAAGAATTTTTTTATTGAAAATAGTTTTTTAAAGTATGATACATTCTGGTTATGATTTCCCATCCCCCAACTCTCCTCAAATCCTGCCATGTCCCCACTGACCCAAATCTACAACCTTTATTTCTCTCTTTTATTATGATGCAAACAGGCATATAATAATAAGGAGGAAAAGGAAGAAGGAGGAGGAGGAGGAGGGGGAGGAGGAGGAGGAGGAGAAACAAAAGCAAATAAACCAGAATAGGACAAGACAAATAAACAGAAGATTAAAAAGCCAAAGAAAAAGCTCAAGAAACATATATAGATGCAGACATACACATCTTCATGCACAGAAAACCCATAAAAACAAATAACCAGAAACCATAATATAAATGAAAAGGACTTGTCAAGTCAAAGAAGTCCTAACAAAGGGACCCAACTCAACCCCTTTCCTTCTTATCATTTCAAGCTGATCCTGAGATTCAGCATACACGTATCCAGGTCAAGGTGATGAACTTGGTATTTTCCTGTCTGAAAACTATTCCCTTTATATTTTCATGTCATCTTGCCTCCTTCCTTTCATATTACTGCTTAAGTGACACTCTTCAGAGGTTTCCTAATCTCCTATGGAAATGTTATTTAATATCCTTTCCCATGTTAAGGGGAGACATGCGTATCAATGGAAATTATGTTTGTGTTTTTTTTTTTAAATATTTATCTGTTTACCCTAATAGTATAGAGTCTGAAGTATGTGGATGCCCAATAAACATGAGCTTAATGTAAATTAACTCTTTACAGTTGTTGGTGTTGGGTTGTGCCTTTAACGTTATCAAGAGCAGCTGAGGCAAATTGATGTCAGACCACGTATTTCATAGACAATTGTTTATGATTCAAAATTCTACTTAGAGTCCATAATAACAAATCTAGAGCTGAAAGAAATCAAATGAAGATTCATAGGTTCTTAAGTTATTGGAGAAACTATATCTACCTATTAGTAGCAGAATCTAAAAAGAAATAATTATGTTCCCTCTTCTGCCTCATCTGTCATTCCTTTATTTTCTGTTTCACCTCTGGTGAATTAGTACTATTATTCTGTATTTATATGGTGATGCAGAATATTTATTGAGAGAGAACATATTTGGTTATCTTAATATTTGGATAATACCTCCCAATATTTAAGTTGAAGTTCTACCCACAAGTAACACCTGCATTAAATGTAGCCATAAAATGTAGCCATGATTCAATAAGATTAGTGTCCTCATAAGAAATAACTCCAAAAAAAATCCTTCTCATTAAAAATGTGTGTGTGTGTGTGTGTGTGTGTGTGTGTGTGTGTGTGTGTGTGTGTGTGTTTTACACATCAAGATAGATCAGGTGAGCAACCTGTCAAAATACTGGTTATCTATAAGTTAATCTACCTTCAAAGAGAACTTGGCCAAGCTCCAAAACAATGAGAAAGCTAATTTCTCATGTTTATGCTTCCTGACTTATTGAATACCAGGAAAAAACAATCAAATAATAAAAAATTTTGTCATATTGAATTAAAGGACAAATGCCATACATCATCTTGAATTTGTATGATATTTAAATTAAGAAAATATATTGTTTTGTTTTAAACTTAATACAAGTTTTCTTATAAGCCCTGAAAGTATTAAATCCTGTCTAGTTCCAGGATAGCATTCTTCTTAGTATGACTAAATTATGGTGAATATGTTCTGCTATTTGGAAATTACTGTAGAGATAGGCAGCTACTATCTCCTATCCCTTGGGTAAATCATTGTTCAAATCTTAAGTTACCTCTTACTTCACCAATACTTTACACAACTTAGAGGTAGACTGTGTTTTTTGGGTTTTTTTTTTGGGGGGGGGGGCGGGGGGAGGGAGAGTGGAATCCTTTTATTGAAAATAGATTTTATTTTCCTCATACAATATATCCTGGTTACAGTTTCCTCTCCTACTCATCTCAGTTCCTCCTTACTTCCCTTCCCATCTGGATCGACCCCCTTTCTGTCTCTCATTATAAACAAACAGGCAGACATGCAATGGTGCAATATGCCTTTAATCTCAGCACTCAGGGGACAGAGGTAGGTGGATCTCTAAGTTTGAGGCCAGCCTGGTCTATACAGCGAGTTCCAGGACAGCCAGTGCTACATAGAGAAACCCTACTTTGAAAAGCCAAAATATAATAAGAAGAAGAAGAAAAAGGAGGAGGAGGAGGAGGAGGAGGAAAAGTCTTCAAGGAATAATAATAAAATAAAATATAAAGATAAAGGCTAACACATAGAACAAAACAAACATATCAAAGAAAAAGAGCCCAAGAAAAGGCACAAGAAACAGATATAGCCCAGTTCCTTGTTTGTACATTCAAGAAACACATAAAGACACTAAACAGGAAGCCATAATATGTATACAGAGGACCTGTAGGGTAAAAAGAGAGAGGTTAGGAAAATGTTCTATGATTTTGTTGAAAATACTTTCTTTGCCTTTGACCTGGGTTTATTCTTCTTCCTCTATACCTATTATTCTTGGGTTTGGATCTTTTTATAGTGTCCCAGATTTCCTGGATGTTTTGAGACAGGATTCTTTTTAGATTCAACATTTTCTTTAATGCATCCATTTCTTCTATCAGGTCTTCAATACCTGAGATTCTGTCTTCCATCTCTTGTACTCTTTTGGTGGGTCTTGCTTCTGTGGTTTGTGTTTGATTTCCTAAATTTTTCACTTCTGAATTTGCCTCAGTTTGAGTTTTCTTTATTCTTTTTCCACTTTTGTGTCGAACTGTTTTATTCATTTCCTTCTATTGTTTGTTTATGTTTCCATGGGTGTCTTTAAGAAATTTATTCATTTCCTGTTGTTGGCTGTTTTTACTCTTTTGGGGGGCCCACCACCCAGCTCTCAAATAAATCACACATGGAGGCTTACTCTTAATTATAAATACCCAGCCTTAGCTTGACTTATACCTTGCCAGCTTTTCTTAAGTTTAAATTATCCCATTTACCTTTTGCCTCTGGGCTTTTTCCTTTTCCTACTTCTGTATATTTTACTTTCACTCTTACTCTGTGGCTGGCTATGTGGCTGGGTGGCTGGCCCCTAGCATTCTCCTCTCCTTGTTCTCTTGCTCTTTCTTCTTTTCCTCCCAGATTTCTCCTTTTATTTATTCTCTCTGTCTGCCAGCCCCACCTATCCTTTCTCCTACCTCATTATTGGCCATTTAGCTCTTCATTATACAATCAGATGTTTTAGACAGGCAAAGTAACACCACTTCACAGAGTTAGATAAATGAGAATGCAACACATCTTTGTATCATTAAACAAATGTTTCAGAGCGTAAACAAATGTGACACATCTTAAGATAATATTCTACAACAATTTCCTCTTTAAAGAGCTCTATCATATTCATAAAAGCTCTTTTAAGGGTTTTGTTCTTGTGCTTCAGCTATTTTGGAATACTCAGGACCTGTGGTGGTACGGTTGGTGGGCTCTACTGGAGAAGTTGTCCTGGCTGTTATTATGTTTTTACACTGTCGTCTAGGCGTCAAGGTTTGGGAAGGCTAGGTGCTGACATCTGGTCTTGTCTTTGCTGGGTTGGTGTTCTGTTTCTTGGTTTTGTTCCCTCTACAGTTCTTAGGAGAGCATGGTGGCTGAGTGTTGCCTGGCAGGAAAGTCTTCCGTGGTCCTGATAGGTGTGGTCACTTGGGGTTTCAGGTAAATGTGTTTCTGTGAATTGGGAGCTGACACTTAGTAATAGGAAGGAGGAAAGCAGGGTGTTTTAGCAGGAACTACTTAGTCCCCTGGAAATGGTCTAAGGTCTAAGAGGGTGAGGAGAAGCCACAGCATGAAGTCTGCTTCAGAGCTGTGGATGAGACTCGGGGACAGGATTTGAAGGAACAGAAAGAGAGGTGAAGATCTCCAGTAGCCTACATGTTTCCTCAGTTGGAGTGGTCTGTGGGTTCCTAGGGAGTGCCTGATGGAGTTGGTGTTGGGGAGGGGGAACAAAGCAAGGAGTGGGGGAAGGGAGGTTCAGAGGGAATGAGCTGTGTGATCCACCAGAGGTGAGGTCAGGGAGGCCTACGGGGGGGGGGGGGGGCATCCCACCCCCACTTTTCCCCAGGGTACTCTTGAGCAGGAGCAGCAGGAAATATTAGATAGAAATATAGCTAGAGAGAGATAGGCAAAAAACTCTGGGCCTGGATCCTAATCCATCAGGCCCAGAACTGTAGCTAGAGTTTTCCTGCCTGGCCCACAGTCAGGACAAATCTCTCTCACCTGCCAGTCCCACAGCCGCTCAGACCCGACCAAGTAAACACAGAGACTTATATTGCTTACAAACTGTATGGCCGTGGCAGGCTTCTTGCTAACTGTTCTTACAGCTTAAATTAATCCATCTCCATTCACCTATACCTTGCCACATGGCTCGTGGCTTACCGGCATCTTCACATGCTGTCTCTCATCATGGCGGCTGGCAGTGTCTCTCTGACTCAGCCTTCCACTTCCCAGCTTTTTTCTCCTCCTTGTCCCGCCTACACTTCCTGCCTAGCCAATGGCCAATCAGTGTTTTATTTATTGACTAATCAGCAACACATTTGCCATACAGAACATCCCACAGCACTGAACTTTATTCCAAAGGGTTTTATATAACAATACCAAGGGGCGGGGCAAAGGACCTCCCCCTTGCTAGATACAGCCAAATGTAGACCCTTCCAAACACCTGGTACTCAGGCCCGTGGTCCAATCATCCTCTTATGCAGTCCTGCTGGGTAAAGCCACTAGGAAACCTAGGTGGGCTCCAACTGAGGCCATCACAGGTATTCTGCTGCAGAGCTGGGGATGATACTAGGTGACTGGACTTGGAGGGATAATAGTGAGGTGAAGCCTACCTGCTTCTCTGGCAGGAGTTGCCTGTGGGTTCCCAGAGGGTGCCTGCTGAAGTTAGGGGCTGTGATTGAGCAAAGAGTGGGGGTGATGGAGGTTAGGAGCAGAAGAATGTGGGATCCATAGGAGATGGGGGCAGTGTAGGGAAGGGAAGTAGAAGGAGGTGCTCTGTTGCAGAGATGGGGATGTGACTGATGGATTAGATTTGGATGAGCAAAGGGAGAGATGAGGGTCTGCAGTCAGATCTGTTTCCCTGGCAGATGTGGTCTGCAAGTTCACAGGGAATGCTTTCTGAACCTGGGCCACCTTACAATATCATCCAAAGGCCACATTCATGCTTCCCTAGAATACAGCTACATTTCAGAATTAACACACAACTTGCTTAGGTTTCATCAGAAAATTCATTAAGGACCCTAGCATTTTAGAAGGACAGTGGAGGATCTTGTTTAGAAAGCAGTTGGTAGGGGAATCCCTCCCCATAGAGTTTTGAGTGTGAAGGTCTATCAGTGTCAATCCTAATTGCCCTCAGTGTTTCCCACAATTGATGGAATTGAAGCCAAGAAATGTATAACATATCTCATCATTATGGCTCTCTCACTGTGGGGTTGATGGGCACACCTGGCCACAGCTGACCAAAGACCATTCAGATTTGCTTTTATCTTATTGTTCTTGCAGACCAGAGCAGCCTTCAGAACCAATCACCTGTCACTGAAATGAAACATGGATCCATTAAAAATAATAAAGAAACCAGTACAAGAATTTAAATCTATTCCAAATAGAAGAAAAGTAAAGTATATTAAAAGTATATTAACTATACTCTGAGAAACTATTCAAATGCCCAAATGGGCATAGTGTTAAACTATAAAGTGGCTATAAATATAAACTAACCATGACCTGTGAAGTCATAACAACAGCACGTGATGAAAAGGTGGTTTAGAAACACAGAGGCTCTGGTGACAGTACAAGCCAAGTATTGTCTGACTATAGCCTGAGAAATACATGAAGATCATTTTATTGTTATCAAAGACAATGACAGTCTGAAACCCATGCTGTATCCCTGGTGCTTTGGCAGTTCTGATAAACTGATCCCTCAAACAGACAACGGCTTGGGAAAGACTACACAGGTGTGAATTAATGGCAGTAGTTAAAGAGGTCATTTTCTCACAGTAGAGGAATAATTGCCTATTGTTAAGAGCTCTCCAAATGTTCAAATAAGTCAAATGATCCCATGTATTTATATCAGTATTTGTGGTGTGTAGTGTTCAGAAAACCACAGAATTAGCATTCTATCTCAAAACCTGGCAGTATGCAATAATAATTTCACAAACTTTATTATTAATCACAAGTATCTATAATAGAGGCACTTTATTGCAAGTGGATTCTAAAAATAGAATATAGAATACCTTAACAGATAACAAATTATTTTCAGCACAAAAATTCTGAAAGTAACAAATTCCAAATAAACAAGATTCTAATACTGATTTTTTGTGTGTGGTGACTGCATTTTTGGTGTTAACAGCAGCAATTAATCAACTTTACTTATCATGGTTAATTAGATTTCCATCCCAAAGCCATTATATGGGGCAGTGTGTTTTCTCATGAAGGCTGTGGCAGTTCCACAGTGCAGCAGATGGCAAGTCAACTGGGTTTAGGTGAATAGTCTAGATAATGTCATACTAAGTGACATCTTTCAGCAGGAAGTCAGTTTCATTGGATGCTGGTGCCCCTTTCACATACTACCAGCCTATTTGTGGCAATTCACCAGACCTGGTACCACTGACAAGTGAAAACAGAATTGTAGGCATCTTGGAATAGTAAAGCAGTGCAACCTGGTTATTCCAAACACCTGAACTACTAGGTGAACCCACGAACTCTAACTACTTCAACAGGGGCGTGAAACACAACTTCACTGTCTGGAAGAACTATTAGCTTAATGGACAGCAAGTGTATATATATATATATATATATATTCTCACCTAATGAAAATAGACCTGATTCCTTAATTACTTTAAGCTCAGGGTAAATATGACATGAACTTAGGCTTAGCATGAATTTGCGACAGATTTCATTTCCCTTTCTACTTTCCTGGAACTCTGACTTGTTTGAGTTTAGCCCAGAGAGTCATTTTCATACCAGAACAAGAACCCTCACTGGTATTTAATCCTTTGAATTGAATCACTGCTTCAGCCAATTCCAGTAGACACCATGTAACTGGAACGGCCATGGCAGACACAAAGCTTCTCTCTGCCAGCACTCTGTTTCATCTTTCCTGGGCAGCTTTATTACTGTGCATATGTTTATGAACATGAATTTCCTTGTCTAAAGATTCTAGTACAAAGGAAAAAGATCTCTGCCTTTCAGAGTAAAACTAGAGCTTTAGAATGTGGTACATTTGAGAGCAAAATGTATAGCTGGGTAATTGTTATGCCAAAGCAAGAGTTGTTACTTTTGGCAGATTGTAATCATTTTCAAATTAGTTTGTTTTGTCGGCCAAAAAAAAAAAAAACACTCAGACTGTTTTTCATTGGCACATTTAAACCTTGTCTTAATGGCTACCTATTTCATTATTTCTAGAATCAATGGGTGTCATTGAGGAATTCTTTTTCTTGTAGACCAGGCTGGTCTGGAACTCACAGAAATCCGCCTGGCTCTGCCTCCCGAGTGCTGGGATTAAAGAAAGGCATGTGTCACCACCACCCAGTGAGGAATTCTTATAACCAGTCAGTCTCATGTGCCTGAATTCACATGATAAATCATCAACGTGTCTAGACAGAAAGGAAACAAGCATCCTGCACTGGAATCTTAATCTTTGGAATTAGCATAAATTTCATGTCATGTGCACATGACAACAGAGAAACAACCAACACATTCTGTTTATATTTGAGTCCTTTAGAGACTTGTCTGGTGAGGTTGAGGCAGGTTGCAAGAACTGAAAACCAAATTCCCAAATGATCAACATTTCACCCAGGTTTGTCCATGTGCCCTGGTTTGCCAACATTCCACCAGCTAAGTAAGCCTTCTGACACAAGGCACAGTTAGTCATGCCCTGTAAAACAGAAGTTGTTTTGGCTTCTGTTTTCTGGCATGCTTCCATCCTCTCTCTGCCCTCCATCTAAGGCTCAAGCTACTTTCAATCTTTTGCTTATTTGGTGAAAAGGATGTTAAGGACACTTTGTTCTTTAAGAACTTCTTATGTGCATCTGTGTGTTGTGTCTATGTCTGTGTGGATGTCGGCCACGTGAGTACAGGCTCCCATAGAGATCAGAAGAGGGCATTAGATCCCCTGTAGCTTGAACTGAAAATAGTTGTGAGCCAAGGGACATGGATACTGTATTCTGAACCTGGGTGTTCTGGAACAGGAAATGCTCTTACTTCTGAGTCATTGCTCCCACCCATTATGGACATTTTTTTAAAAGCAGAGAGATGCAGATATTATATTTAGATCTCTAGTTTTATGGTTGTGCTCCAGTCTCACAACCATCATTTGAAGTGGACAGCATAGCCTATGACCATACCATCCCAATGTCATCTAAAGTAGCAGCATTAGTTGAATATTACAGTTGAAAGAACATAGGCCCAGAGTTTAGGTAATTCTTTGATACAAGCAAGAGGCAATATTTGAACCCAAGTCTAAATGACTTTAGAACTAATTTTTTCTATACTGTTTGTAATGGTAAAACCACATCCCTATCTTGATTTACAGTTCTCAGTGGTTGCTAGAGGGTTTTAGGGAGTTTGTCTTTTATTTTATTTTATTTTATTTTATTTTATTTTATTTTATTTTGGTTTTTCGAGACAGGGTTTCTCCGTGTAGCTTTGCGCCTTTCCTGGAACTCACTTGGTAGCCCAGGCTGGCCTCGAACTCACAGCGATCTGCCTGGCTCTGCCTCCCGAGTGCTGGGATTAAAGGCGTGCACCACCACCGCCCGGTGAGTTTGTCTTTTAAAGGAAACTTATGCCAAGTTAAGGTCAAAGAAAGGAGAGTCTAGAGATCTTAATAAAAGGAGAAGGAGCAGTTTTGTCAGAGTGCTGTATAATTGCTATGTTAACGTTTGGTCTCCTAGTGCTAGGCTGGTCCTCTAATCTGTGTGTTGGAAAACAAGGTTTTATATATTTACATACTGCCACTCAGAGTTGAAGTTGCACAGCAGTGGGCTTGACTGTGATGCCTCGCAAACAAACTTTTTTCCAGAAAGACGGAAAGCCTAAGGAACAATTTGAGCATGATATAAGTGCACAGTTGTTCATGTCTCTTTCATCAGTGAGCATGGCCAAGTAAAGGCACAGAACCTGATGCCCCCCAAATGGAGATACATGGGCACATAGAAAACACATACATGGTGATTCATGAAATATCAGTGATTTCCATTCACAACAGGCCTGAAAAGCCACACCTGCCCATAAGGACATTGCTGCTCTCTGACAGATTTAAATAATCTCCCATTAACCACATTGCACAGCTTCCAAATCAACCTTTTATCAAAATAAAGTGCCATATTGTGCCATTTTTTTAAGCCATCTAAATATGTGAGGACTGCTACCTTGGTTCCTAGAGCCTTGTTTTTTTTTAATGAGGAACTGAAATGGTTCTTGAGGATTGTGCCATTCAAAACTAGTCTCATTTTTCCCCCAAAGACCAAAGATTCTGATCATGAGGATGTGAACAATGACTTTTAGGAATCCAAGTGTCTCCTCAAGGCAGCATTTTCTGTTTATAGAAGAGCCAAATAAGATGTTACTATCATGAAGTTTTAGAACTCTACCCAGAAAGAATGTAGTCAACTCAACAGCATGCCAGGGTAGAACAGTAAAAGTTGTTCAGGCCATGGAAGGAGACTTAGCAGTACATTATCAGGCACCAGGGATGCTAAGCAATGATGTAAGAAATCACTCTTTCATGAAAAATGATCTTTGATAGCCTGAATTTTAAACAATTGTTATTGTTACTACCATTTCCCTCATCTACAAATAAGATTAGCATTATAACATTGGTTATTGCCTAGTCAATGACAAAATATTTTTCTACATTAAAATGATCAGGCAAAGTCTACTTATGAAGCTTGCACTGATTGATACACTATATGTATGTGTGCATGTGTGTGTGTGTGTGTATATACATATACAGTGTCTACATAATAGTGCAAATTCATAGCAGTTCAGTGGCTTTCAAATTGGATTTCAGTACAATTCATCTTTTTAATGCCACAAAACCTCTTCTGCTTAATTAGATTGAAAATAAACACATTCTTGAGTGTTATTTGTTAGATTAGAAATGAACAAACAGAGAACAGTGATTATGAAGTCAAAGAAGTAGAACTTGGGCTCATTTAATTTTCTGGATTTGTGTGAGCAATTGGAGTTTTTATTTGTGCATAAAATAACAAGTAGTGGTACAAGGGGAGAAACACAATACATCACACTTTGGTTCGAAATAATAAGGGGGATGATGATTTCCCCCTCCCCACACAAATATGACCCTAATTCCCAGAGCCTGTGCCTATCACTAACAGAGCACAATACACTCTGTAGGTTTGATTAAGTTACTGACCTTGAATTGTCTATGTGGCACCAAGTCTCACAAGTGCTTTTAGAATTGAGAGAGGCTCAGGAAAAGGTGGTGAGAAGGAACCAGTAGAGATGGGGGGGTCATTAGGTCTCTGGGTTTTGGAGGAGTGAGGGACTGCCTCTAGAAACAGTCAAGTGCCAGAAAAGGGGTTTTCCTACAGAGGCTCCTGAAGGCACTAGGTTCTGAGCGGCTGGGTATTAGCCCCATGAGACTTGTTGTGGTGGTATTTTACTTGTACTGAAATGTGATTTTAATTGTATGTTAATAAATAAAGTTGTCTGGGGGTCAGAGCTATTAGAGTCATAGCAAGTGCATGGCGTCGGTGGCGCACGCCTTTAAGGACCTGGAGTTGGAAGTGATACGTAAAAAATTTCCTAAATCTATAATTTATCATTATATGGATGATATTTTACTAGCTGACTCAAATGCAGATACTTTAGAAAGAATGTTTGAAGAAGTAAAGAAAATTTTGCCTTGCTGGGGATTACAAATTGCTCCTGAAAAGATACAAAGAGGAGATTCTATTAATTACTTAGGATATAAAATAGAGCTGGGAAGTGGAAGGCTGAGTCAGAGAGACACTGCCAGCCGCCATGATGACAAGCCACATGTGAAGTATCGGTAAGCCACAAGCCACGTGGCAAGGTATAGATTAATGGAAATGGATTAATTTAAGCTGTAAGAACAGTTAGCAAGAAGCCTGCCACGGCCATACAGTTTGTAACCAATATAAGTCTCTGTGTTTACTTGATCGGGTTTGAGCGGCTTGGGACTGGCGGGTGAGAGAGATTTGTCCTGACTGTGGGCCAGGCAGGAAAACTCTAGCTACAACTTGTTTTATACTTCTGCTTTCCAGACTGTATGATGATACATTTGTGCTGTGTGAAGTGGGTAAGCAAGCAGTGGTCTGATGCAACAGCAATTGGAAGCCAGGACAATAGGAAATGAATATCCTATTGGAATGACTAAAACTGAAAGCAACTCTCTTTTTAAGATGGCAATTACTTTATTAGCAAAGAGAAAATCAATATAATTATTATTACCAAAATATTTGTCACAAGTCAGAAGTGTTTAAAAGAATGTGACATATGCTTTATCTATAGCACTAGGACTAAGTTTCAAGAGCTCTGCTGGCAGCATGAAGTTGCCTTCCACACCCTGCCCATTCCATATCCTCTCCTAGCTCTTCTCTTATTATCATCCCCATTATAATGCTAAATGACTGGGTTAATTATTTTAATTATGCCTATAGAAATATGTTATAATACTATAAAATAAAAGGCAAGAAGATAAATTGCTTTAGTGTAGCAGGTATTCATTCCACCAATAGCTTTCGAGTACTAACTGCTTAAAGTATTGACTGCTTAAATCTGAGATGGTCACATGGGGTCACTCTTTTGGGTGGTGAAGACTGGATCAGACAGCATGATGCAGCATGTGATTGGTTCCCAGGCTTCCAAGGACACTGCAACTGGATTTACCTTACCCTGTATCAGTGAGTCTGCTATCCCCATAAAACCCCTAAATAAATTTATATATATGTGTGTGTGTGTGTGTGTGTGTGTGTGTGTGTGTGTGTATACACACACACACACACACACACACACACACACACACACACACACACACATATATATATATATATATATATATATATATATATATATATAGAGAGAGAGAGAGAGAGAGAGAGAGAGAGAGAGAGAGAGACTATCGACATTCACATTATAAATGGCATCCAACATGGGGCACCATATGATAAAGGAAGTCAAATGATTACTTTACTGTTTATCATCAGTAAAATGTGTGCACAAATATCACAATACAGGATGAGGAATCTGAACTGAGTTGCCAGGAACTCCTGCTGCCTGCTTGGCACTCATTCCTCCTTCCAAGAGGCCCATGTATCCCTCTGCCCCACCTTATCTTTGGGTCATGTCCATGCCTCATGAAAACTCTCCCTCTTGGACCAAAATGGTCCTTGCAATTGGTTAGTTGACTGGTGACAGGATTCCCGTAACACTTTAGTAACATGGTTACTCTTACTTCAGGGATAAAACCATGTCTTATTTATCCCCAGCACTGAAGCAATCAACTGCTATCAAATAAAGGAACCAATAACATGTGATTAATAAGCTAACATTAAAAATAACTACAATTTTTTTATTTCTTTTAATTTTGAGATTATAATATAATTACATAATTTATCCCTTTTATCTATTCCCTCCAAAGCCTCCCATATGTCCTTTCCTTGCCTTCTTTTAAATTCATGATCTTTTTTGTCATTAATTATTATTCATTCCTTTTGTAAAATTTATTGGGCTCTTAAAGTTTTTATTTAGATCTATTTATTTTATTTTTGTGTGTGAATGGATCATATGCATGAATGAATATGTACCACATGCATACCTAGTGCATTTAGAAGTCAGAAGAGGGCATTGCACCACATAGAATTGTAATGACAGAGGGCTGTGAGCTACCATGCAGGTGCTGGGAATCAAACCTGGATCCTCTGCAACAGTACCACATGCCATCTCTCTCTCACCCTCCTAGGACTCTTTTAATATACCATTTCAAAGGCAGATGTTCACCAATATTTTTCTAGCTGCCCTCTTTTCAAAAATTTAAGTTTTTCTCCAGGTTCTCATAGCCTAGTTGTTCCATTACACAGTTCATGTCACACCCTGACACACAGAAAAACTAGTTCTGTGAGCTTTTTGTTTCTCCTGATAAACTGTAAGTTCTTGACAGTTGTAAGGGTGCAATGCATTTGAGCCAGTGGTCAATAAACAGGTTGAATAATTTGAATCTGTTACATAATAATTACTCTTTAATTTAATTAGAAATTGGCATATTTCCTACCTTAATTCTTTCAAATAATGTCTTAAAGGTATGTAAATATTTCCCCATGCTTTTATACCTCTTCATATAAATCACACCTTTCCTCATTAGCTTGGCTTATTCTAGTCCATAAACATTAAAAAAAATTCTTCCAAGGAGCTGTTGCTCAGAAATTTCAAAATATCTTATGTTTGTATCCCTTAAGGTAAATGAGTTTTTTCCTTCAATATCAAAATTAAACAATTAAAATAAGTCTCTGACATAAAGTCATTTTACTACACTCTAGAATATTTTCACTCACTACAGTTAAATCTGAATCCTCATTACTGGCAAGCACATTAACACTGTGAAGCCTATTGATTTACAGACATCCATGAAGCCGAAACAGTGGAGACTTTAATAAAAGGCTTAATGTGAAACTCTTCACAATATAAAAATGTATCCCTCATAGTCTTCCTGGGACCTAAAATAATCTGAGAGTCAAACATGTCTCCACATAGAGGGGAAGTAGAGAGCTAGAATTACAGAGTCAAACTGTCTACTTGCACTTTCAATATACCACAAGCCCAAAGCAGGTGACACTACTATTTGCATGTGGTGCTTACACAGTTATGCTAAAGAGCTCCCAGAGAACAGGCAGATCTTCCAAAGCTGGATGAAAAAACATCAGTGCAACAACTGTAACAAAGAATTATTTTCAGTTCAAACATTCATATCAAAAATAAACCCACACTCCAGGATCTCAAGGTGGTCTACAACTACAGACTAAATTTTGTGAACCACTGGACAGTTTTTTTCATGTGAGTATGAAATTTTTAATTTTTTTTTTTGAGAAAATGGAATTAGGCCAGAGGATACTGAAAAGATAGAGATTTCTCTCAGAGGGGACTAACCCCCAAAGCATAAAACTACTCTCTGTGAAAATGCAGAAGTTATATCATTATAAATAGAAAACCTATGCATATATCTTGTCCATAACATTAAAATAATTAAATATAAATAGTATTAAGTGTATAGTTTCATTTATCACAGGTTTCAAATATCTCAGATGGTATCTGCAAAATGGTTCCTATCAAACATGATAAGTAAGATACAGGGCAAAAACACATCTCTGCCACATCTATTAACCAGAGCAGGAACAGGCATCCCTGAGGGACAAGGAAAAGAGTGCGCTATGAAAATACAGAGTGATATGCCAGGCTGTGAGTGTCAAGGAAGCCATGAACAGTAAGGAATTCTTATAAACTATTGCAAGCTTGAGAGTGGCCTGTGGGAGAATTTCTACCAGGGAAATCAGCAAGTCCTACATAGGAAATTAGTTCCTACCTCATTCCTAGTAGCTTATTAGAACACTGAGTCTAGGATAGAGCAATACTGTTTCACTTTCTCATAAAAATCACTGTGAGATCAGAGAATATTCTTATTAAGGTCACCACACAATTGTATGTGGAATTGGGAGATAATGTTGGGATACAATTCTAAAATAATTTGTAAAAAAAAAATCAAAAGTGGTTTTAATTAAATTTTACCACCACACAATGAATGATAAATAAAAAGAATTAAGGTGGTTTGAAGGGTTTTTTTTGTTATTTGATTGCTTAAAAAAAAAAACCCAACCTCAGAGATTGGAATACATATGAAGAAATAACACAACTGTGCTTACAGACCGGGAGTTTTGAAGAACTCAAAACTCAAGACTTAAATATTTCACTCACATCAAGGTCAATTTTAGAATATCTTACCTGAGCACTGGGCACAACTTTAGATTTTGAAATATATAGCCTTTTCTGTGATTAATACATTGAAATTAAATCATTATTGTTCCTTCACAGTTATTTAGCATTTTAATTTATTTTTATATGTGATCTTAAATATGGTCTGATTTTTACTCAGGCCCTGAAATGAATGAACATTGAGTCACCATGAGGGTTTCATTTCTTTGATTTAATGATGCCGACTCTATTGTTTCAGGCTTCTACTTTGTTAATATTATTCCATTTGCATCCAAAATTTTTGGCTTCCTTATGGGATTGTCATGTTCTTTGCTCATTGTCACATCCTTTATGTCCCTTTGTCAATTCATGCCATCTTCTTTCTCCAAATACTCCCTTTCTGCTTTGTGTAGAATATATGTAAACACAATTAACTATAGATTTTGCATGAGAGAAAACCTGTGGCATTTATATTCTTCCCGAGCTCCACATTGCCCTCTGTTGCTCCTCCCTTTGAACTTCTTTGCTGTGAATTCCATTTCTACTTTCATGCCCTTTCTTTTGAATATTTGCTTAATGCCTATTTCCTATACATTTATTTACAGATATATTAAAATACAGTTTTCTTCAAATAAAAATAGTTAAGTGTAAAGTTAATATTTGACCAAGACTCAGACAAAAGTTCAATATCAGCAGTAAATAATAACCATGAAATCTTGGAATTTACTATATATGTATAGGCAGATGAGGCATAAATAGACATTGATATAACCGAGACAAGAGTTTTACTTTGTATTTCAGGCTGTCTTGAAAAATTTCTATGTATTTAATGTTACCCTCAACCTCTGTTTCCTCTTGCATCAAATTTCTGGACACTGGAGTTCCATTCTACCACAACTCCTGTTTTAGTATTTATGAACATTATTGAAATATCATTTAGAAGTCAAATTTGAAGAATTTCTTCAGTGGAAATTCTTTCTCGATGCTGTTGGCGGCTCTAGTGTTCTTACATTTGTGATGCACACAGATTGTTGAAATAATGTCTGCTTCTCATGAAGTGTGGTATGTGACAAGCTTCTGTGGATGGTAATATTGGAAAAGTCATTTTACCACATTGAAAAGCTTTCAAATCCAGTTGTAAACAATAAGATGGTGTGATACAGTTTGTACATTTATACCAAGGTTTCTTATACTCTTTGAATAAGTTTTCTAAATGCTTTCGAATATATTTGTCACCTATAAAATATGTTGAAGTGAATAGAGAGAACTGATTTTGGATCTGCTGACAAGAATGTCTGTAAAGTTGGATGGGGGAAAAGATCTGAACCATCAAAGCAAAGAAGATTCAGCAGGTAACTACAACCCACCTACTTTTTATGCAAGCCACACTATGTTGCTAATAAATTCTGTTAAGATGGTATTAAAGAACCCATCTCCCTCAAGCAGTCTCTTAGATATGTAAAACCTGATATTTCATCTTGTTTGAAAATCTTATGTGAACGTAAATCAAGATGAGGCGGCAGAATGTTATTGAACTGAACAGTCATCTATTTGACCTCCAATGTCTAAAATAAAACCTAATATCAAATAAGACATTTTACAAGGAAATAAAATGGGAATCAACCTTCTTTATCCTATAATACTTAACCTGTGGAACATGTTTTGATTTAACATTTGAAACAGAATCTCTAGGGGGTTTTATTGTTTGGTTTAATATCTATTATTTTACTGTAATCATGTTCTTGTTGTTACACTTAGTGTCTAAAATATCCCCACCCGGGCACATGTTTAATTCTGCTATCCAACTTCTTCAAATATGTAGAAGATGTGGAGCGTTTAAGAGCCAGAGATTGAAGCTGGAGAGATGGCTCAGCAATTATGAGCACATGTTGTTTTTCCAGAGGACCTGGGTTCAGTACCCAGCACACACAGTGAGGGGCTCACAACCATCTGTAACTCTGGCTCCAGGGGATCCTATGCTCTCTTCTAGACTCCACTGGTACATCCACACACATGTCATAAACATATGCAGGGATACACACATAAAGTAAAAGAAAAAAAGCCTTTTAAAAAAGAGAAGTGGGACTTGGCAGGCAGATGTGTGTCAGTGGGGATGGGTTTTTCGAGAAGACACCAGCCCTGGTTTTGCTCCCAATTCTCTGTGTCCTGTCTGCTACCATGGGAACAAGCCTCTCCTACACATACCCTGCTGTGAGATGGTCTGTATGTCAAATGTGTTGCTGATTGGTCAATGAATAAATCACTGATTGGCAGTGGCCAGGCAGGAAGTATAGGCGGGACTAACAGGGAAGAGAATGGAGAGAACAGAAAGCTGGGTGGGGGAGACACTGCCAGCCGCCATCAGGATAAGGAAGATGTAAAGTACCGGTAAGCCACAAGGCACGTGGCAAGGTATAGATTAATGGAAATGGATTAATTTAAGCTGTAAGAACAGTTAGCAAGAAGCCTGCCACGGCCATACAGTTTGTAACCAATATAAGTCTCTGTATTTACTTGATCGGGTTTGAGCGGCTTGGGACTGGCGGGTGAGAGAGATTTGTCCTGACTGTGGGCCAAGCAGGAAAACTCTAGCTACAATACCCACTGTTGTGGATTCTGCAACACACTTCCTACTCTAAAATACAAGCCAAAATAAACCTCTCTTTCTAATTTGCTTCTGTCAGATATTTAATAACTAATGCAAATTGGAATATGTTTGACATCTCTTTTCACATCTATTTTCCTCAGACTCTTCTATTTTTCTCTTTCTTTCCTCATTTTAGAAATATTTATTCATTGATACTTTGAATTGTGTACTTCTTCAGGTTTGCCTTCCATTTTTGTCTTTCCCTTACATTTTTAGAGCTGTTTTGTTGATAGTTTGAATGGCACATTTCTTTTTATCACTGTGACTTTTAATGCTCACATTCAAAACAGATAGCCTTGTAGTCTCTCACATCATTCAGGTCTGCCCTCCCTTCATGTACATGTCTTGAAATTTTTAACCTTATTTCCCCAGGACTCTTCATCTTTGATGTTGACCTTACTCAGTCTATCTTCTGTAAATTTCATAATTTCCCAGAGCTTGTCTTTTTCTGTTTTTTTTTAATATTTTGTGAAAATCGTTCACATAATCACTAAAGCCACTAGTTTACTTTTCTTGTCCCTTTTCTCATTATTTGTAAGTATTGACTTTATTGAGATATAGCGCACACACACATACAATTCACCCTCTTAGTTCTCAGTGTTGTTTGGCATATTCGCAGTTATTTGTCCATCAACAAAATCAGTTGCGAACATTCCAACTATACCAAATACAAAATCTCATAAAACTTTCTCACTTCCAAATTCTCCCCAACTCCCTCTGTGCTAGGCAATTCTGATATAGTCACTGCCTATTTAGATTTAAAAGGCTGCTGTTTCATAGGCATATAATCATTTTGTGACCTTCCATTCCTCGTTCTTTTCAATCGACATCGAGTCAAAAGAAATCTTACCTATTATATATCAGCATTTAATTAATTTAATTGTATTGGTGACTAATATTTCTTGTTTAGGTAGACTTTGTTTACTAATTCATGAATTGAACAACATTTTGGCTATATATGCATATATATGTGTATATATATATATATATATATATATATATATATATATACACATATATATATATATATATTGCTTACATTTGTAGTACTATTATCAATATCATTGTAGGGAGTTATGTGTGGATATGTGCTTCTTTTTTGGTTATATCTGTAGGATGGGGCTGTTGAGTTATATGTAGTCTTCATGTTTCACTGTATTAAAACTCTCTAAGATAATTCTAAAATCTATACCATTATTTTATTCCAAAGAGCTAGATACGAGGAGTCTAATTTCTCTACACCCTAAACAATGCTTGTTATCACTTAGAAAGAATTGCAGTCATCCTGATTTTTCCCTTGTGGATTAAATTTGCATTTCTCTAATGTCTAATGTGTGTATTGGCCACTTCGATGGTTTCTGTTCAGACCCTTTACTCTTCTTTGAGTTGTACTTCATTATCAAATTTTAAGAGTTCTTTATACATTTTGTTACATGTATTATTCTTTAATAACTGGATATGTCTACAAAAAATGTTTACATTTTCTGATATTCCTTTTCAGTTTTTGATGTTGTACATGTAATATGATAAAATGAAACATATAATTAATGTATGTATTAAATCATGAGTACATATAATAATTTGTGCTAATTAATGCATTATTCATGTTTAAGTATGTATTTTCTTGTGATCCTTTATGTCTCTAACTGCAATCAACTACATTGATTATTGGTCACTGAGGGGAGGAGCCGTGCCTCAGAGACCTTGCCTCCTGGTGATTGAGGGTATGACATGTGAACAGCACCTCAGGGCCAGAGTCTTTTACTATAATTTACTCAGCCACCTCTGACCTAGTCCTTCTCCTCACTCTACCTTCTAAATTCACCTTAACCCACATCAAATTCCAAATTCTACACTCAGAGCAGTATGGAGTTCTATTTTTCTTTTTTAGGTCCTATTTTTATTCAGTTTGAAATCAATATCATCACAGCTTCTGTCTGAATTGATATTGGTCTCTGACATTGTCCTTTGCCCTGGACTGTTTCTCTAAGGAAAAAAAAGAAAAGAAAAAAATCAACTCTTAGACAAAGAGCAAGGAGATGAAAACTCTCAGCCAATTATATGCTGAGATGTTAACTTACTGCAGTTTCTGCTGTCCTCCCTGGGTGTTCCCTCTGGCCTGCTCTACCATGCTACTTCAGATTCAGAAAAGTGAAGCGGACCTCTCTGCCCTGTAAACTGCAGTGTTCTTCCCTGTGTATGCATCTGGTTCTCCTCTGATATAACTCCCAGGGTCCCTGTTGCAGGTGGTGTCCTAAGCATCCTCCCTCAGCATGGGTCCCTTGAAGAATGTCTTGGGTCCTCAAATCCACATTGCCATTCTCTTTTCTATCTGATTTCCTTTTGGCCAGGATTGAGAAGCATTTTTCTTTCATGGCAACTATTACTGAAAAATTTCACCATATTTAAAGGATTCTTATTCTGTACCACTAGGTATCTTTCTCACTTTCCCTAAAGGCTTGATGACATGTAACTCATATGTAAAAATTACCTTTAAAAATGTTGTTTGCAAAGATATCACTAGGAATTGATGGCAGGCTTACAACTTAAATACTTTTGCTAATAGTGTAAGAGAGAGTGAGGGGGCAGTTTCTTGAGAGAAACAAGCAGCAAGAAAGAAGAGCCTTTTAGCAAAGACACAATGTGGATGGAATTTTTAACTAACGGAGACTATTAGGAACAGTGCAAAAATGGGAACATAATGATAATACCACCTGAGAATTTTTTTTTTTAGACAGGATGTCCCTCCAGAGCCTTGCAATGCTGCATGTTGCCTTCTTTGTTTATATAGTCTAGGGTTGGATTTAGACTAAGCTGGGCCAGCCACAGATAACGGTTCCTGCTTCTAATAATTCTTCTCCTCTGGTGCTCTTTAGAGCCCTGAAACCTAGAAAGGTTTTGAGAAGTAATAACATATGAGCTTATTCTCTCTTTCATTTCTTCTCCCTTCCTTTCTTATTTTTTCCCTCTACCTTTTCTTTATTTCTGACAGAATCTAGTTATACAGCCCAGGTTGCCCTGGAGTTCTCTATACAGGACAGGATGGCCCCAAACATCAAATTGACAATTCTCGTGCTGAGCTGGGTGCAATACCATGCCTTTCCTGAGCTTATCCTTTTTCCATATTTCATTTAGCTCTAACAATAAGACAATGCCTCCAGAAAAAGAAGCCCATCTCAAAAGCTTCTCTTTCTTTCAATGGCATGTAATGTGTCCCTCAGAGGACCCTGACACAATTATCAGTGCTGGCGTAGCAGCGAGAACTTGTGAAGTTCTCCTTGCCCTGTGTTCGAGAAGAGTGGCCAAAATCCCACTTAGAACTTCAGCTTTCACTTCACTAGCAGTAGCTGATCGACAAGTTCCAAGTTTGTAATTGTATATTGATAAACTAACTTAGAAACCTCCCGGGGTTTCCAAGCACAGGATTACATTTTCCATTAATAGAGTGTGGAATTGGCTATTTGTATAGCTCCTTGACAACTTGGAATGATTTTTACATATTATAAATAATTTCAGGTCTTTGCATGGTAGGCATACATCTTTGGAATACTAAGTTTTAAGCCTGTAATTATTTACATCTTTCACAAAGGTAAATAATAATCTGAACACATTGAGAATAACACCAATATACATTCTGCTCTAAATCATAAAAGGTGTCTCATTCAAATGTATCCAAACCTTAAAATTCAAGTTAACATAGATCCAAATCAAATATAAAAATCTCAGGCAACATGCACATTAACTTCAAGTTATTTCACACTCTGTAATTTCAGATTTAAACATTAATCAAAGCTGGTAATATTACTATGATAGTTATTCTTGATCTCAACACATTTTTTCTGAAAAAAATTAATTAAATCTGTTATTTGACAAATTCATATATGTATAAAATGTGTTCTGATCACTCTCACTCCATCATTATCTCCCTTTGACCCTTGTCAATCCACACTCCTCAGTTCTTCCTTACTAACCTCTTTCCTACCTCCATGCCTTTGTGCTTTAGACCAGGGATTTCTGTGTGACCACTGGTTTGGAACTGTCTCTAAGAGTCTGGTGACCTCATCTGTGGGTGCACAAGTGAAGACACTGACTTCCCTTGTCCCACAATCTATTACTAGCCAGCACTTCCTCAGTAGTGGATGGGAGCCATGAATTCCTTCCCCATCTATGAGGTTTTGTGCAGGCCCAGTGCAGGGAACCACAGATGATATAAGTTCAATGACTGGAAACACACTTTTCCAGCCAGAAGCTTTTCTGTGTTCTAGACATTTGGTTACACACAAAACAGTGGGAAGTTCCCCTTCTGATGGAGGTCAAACACGAGTGGAAGGGGCCATTAACAATAACTAAATATTGGATCATTTATATTAGAATTATAACTAAAAAAGGGGGGAAAGCATGGGAGTGATTATTGTGACCACATTATGCCACAGACATAGATAAATGTGTTTATGTCTTTCACAGTTTCAGGATTTATTGAATAGCAATAAATTCACAAGGTTTAGTGGTTTTAATGACAGCAATTTGTCATACAATCTCCTCTACCTTGGTAATACAGCCCAGGAAAATGCAGATTCTTTCACTCCACTTTTTTCTAAGTGTTCTGAGACAGGGTTTCTCTGTGTAGCCCTGGCTGTCCTGGAAGTCACTCAGTAGATCAGGCTGGTCTCAAACTCCTAAAGATCCTCCTGCCTCTGCCTCCCAAGTGCTGGGATTAAAGGCATGCACCACCACTGCCTGGCTCTTTTACTCCAAACTTAATTACTAATTTTAACTTTCATATTTTATCTCTCATATCATATATCATGCAATACCCATATCTATACTTATATGTGTGGTTTGTAGAATGAATAAAGATTTAAAAGGCTGTGGCAAAGTATAGTTTCAGAAGTGAGCCAAGAGTGAGTCTGTATTGGTAAGATGATAATTTGGCCAGTGCTAGAAGGGAACTACTCCTAGAGCAGCTGGAGTCACAGTTTCAGAATCCAGCTGCAAGGTAAGAGGCCAAACCAGGATTTGCCATCAGGAAATTATAGGCGAACAGGTAGATAGACAGGCTGGACAGTAGGCTGTATCAATAGTAGGCAACTGAGCAGAACTGAAGGTCCAAGAACAAGTTCAGAATCATCTACTTGTCAGTCCATAGTGCGCACAACATGTGTGAGATGATGGGTTGATGTGTTTCCAGCCATCTCAGTGTTAACTGTCCATTGCTTATGGGAGAAGTCAGGAGTTGCACCCTTTCAATGGTGTGGTGTGTCTGATAAGCTCTTGGGATGGTTTCCTTGATACAAGATTTCCTCTAAAATCCCAATTTATCGTGATAATTTTATAGGGTGGCTCCTTTTTCACTACCAGGAAAAGTCATATAAATAAAGCTTGAAAGACAAGAAAGAATTTTGGGGGGAAAATCTGGGAGCAAGCATTCCAGGCAGCAGAAGTGAGAACAAACCAGCAGAAAACCAAGGAAAGCTACATTTAGACACTTGGACAGTGGTTTAGACACTTGGAGGTGGAATAATGACTTCACAGTTACAGAGCATGAGTGGCATGACCATATGATCATGCATGTATGTACATTTCTCTGAGTGCAATCTGTTTGTACCTGAGGCCATAGCACATCCATGCCTGGTTTCATGAGGAACTGATATAGCTACTCTTGTAATTATAGACACTTGTGGAAGACTGTTGACGTTTTCAACATAAATTTATCATGAAACTCAAAACCTAGAAAATGGCTTTTACTTTTTACTATCTATTTTTCCAAGGAACTTCTTTAAAAATCACTGTTCATTATAGTTACTGTGTTTTTGTATGCTAAGAGCCTTTACTCTTGTCAGTTACTGCTCTACTTGTGTGTTCCAAAGCTAGAAAACATGAGAACAAAATTATACTAAAAAAAAACTGCACCGGAAAAGAACCTCATTCACGAGAATCCTTTATTTTTACTACTGTCTTCTTAATCTTTATTAGGTTCTGGGAAGCAGCGCTGTGCAAAAGGAAGTGATTGATTAGACTTTCACCATGCTCCCTCGTCTGTGCTCATGTGTGGACCGATTTTCTAGTTTTCTGCAGTCAGAAGTTGTGCACTGTCTGAAACCAGCATAAAGGCTGACAATACAGACACCAGGGACTAGCCAAGGAGAGGGGCATTTAAAAGGTAGAATGTACAGACAAATGTGCCAAAGGCAAGTATTGCAATTGTCAAGCTCTTGAAAACATAGATTAAGAAAAAAGCCCCATGGTACATCCATTGATCAATCACACACACACACACACACACACACACACACACACACACACACACACACACTGTGAGTGAGAGAGAGAGCAGAGAGAGAGGGGGTGGAGAGGACAAAGAAAAGGAGAGAAGGGCAGAGATAGAGGGAATGAGGGAGGGAGGGAGAGAAAGTGGGGAGGGAGAGGGAAAGAGAGAGGAGAGAGTGTGTTTATTAGTCCCTGGATGCAACAAAAGGTAAATAACACTAAGTATTTCTATATTTAAAATCTTAAGACCCTGGAAAAAATAAACGACCATAAAAGTTAGACTATAGCTCAAACAGAGAGGCAGACAAATGTACTAATGTTTCTTGTGGTATTTTAAGCTATGATTTATATCATCAGATAAAATATCACCTGCATTTAAGTCACTTTCTCTTATATTTTATCTAAATAATAGAATAATTTCTGAGACACTGAACTGGTCAGTGGGCAGAAACAGGTTGGAGATAAATATGACTAAAAATTATATACATTATATTATTTTACCATTTAATTTGTGCATGTATACTGAGCAATGGGCTAGATATACAGAAGCTAGCTTGTGAATAGGGAGAGATTATTAACCATAAAACCATAATGTGTTTATCAGAGTCATTATGATCCCAGATTGTACCTACTGTGTACACTCACCAAGGTCCACTGTGATCCCAGATTGTACCTACTGCGTGCACTCACCAAGGTCCACTGTGATCCCAGATTGTACCAACTGTGTGGACTCACCAAGGTCCACTGTGATCCTACATTGTACCTACTGTGTGCATTCACCAAGGTCCATTGTGATCCCAGATTGTACCTACTGTGTGCATTCACCAAGGTCCACTGTGATCTGCTGTGGAATAGTCCTTTTGTACTATGATTTAATAAAACACTGATTGCCCAGTAGCCAGGCAGGAAGTATAGGCAGGATAAGCAGACAAGGAGAATTCTGAGAGGAGGAGACACCAGCACACTGTCCAGGGAGCAGCATGTAATGGCACACAGGTAAAGCCATAGAATATGTGGTGACATATAGATTAACAGAAATGGGCTGAGTTAAGTGTAAGAGCTAGTCAGTAGTTAGCCTGAGCTAATGGCTGAGCAGTTTTAATTAATATAAGTCTCTGTGTGTTTACTTGGGTCTGAGTGGCTATGGACTGGGTGGGACACAGAAAAACTTCAGCTACAATGATCCCAGATTTTACTTGTTGTATGCAATCACAAAGATAAGTTCCTAATGTTTCTTGTTCCATGCTTGGAGTGTAACATGAGCATCTGATACATTTTCAAAGAGATTTGCAAAAAAATAAAAAGACAGCATTTATAATATTGAAAACACACTGGGCAATACACGGGAAACATAGTATAGATCTAAAATTTATTCTTCAAATTTTTCATATACTAAGGACGAGGCATCCTAGGTATGTTCCTTAATGATTTTTATATCAATGGCAGAGTACTCACTGATGAAAACATTAGGGATTCCCTCCATTGAAAATTTAACTAATTTAAACTATAAAGCTTAACATGTACAAGAATGACTGCAGTTTAATGGAGGAACTCTTCACAAATACTTGCATCCTTGACCAGGCTCCTCTGGTCAGATATCCCTTTGCTGAAGCCATAATTGAGCTGCCTTACCATGCCCACCTTTAGGTAGGTAAAACAACAGGGATTAGGGATCTGTGTCCTTTTTAATTATTTGTGATTTATAAAAATAGCCATTATATATTTTAGTTACACAAATCCATCATTTGTGGGCATGAAGAAATTCTATGTATTCTTTCTCTTCTTGCACCTCACAGTAAGTGAATAACAAGTGGAATATTACTTTAGATTTGGCTCACTATCAGAATGGCATGAGCATCACTCCATTGCCTGAATGCGTAACAACCACAGACCACAGTCATGACTTTCCAACCTAATTTATACTACACATTGTCCACAGGAAAGGCTGTAGTATCCCAGAGATCAGCACCTGGTGATCTTGCAAGATCTCTCCCAGCTCCTTAGCTGTGCCAGTTTTCCTTCTTCATCTTTCATGGTTCCAAACTTTTCTTCTTGCTGCTTTGCCCCTTTCATACACCACCTTTCATTTGACTAATTGCTTCAGCATGCAGGACTTGATCTTATTGGCCTCATACAGGATCAGCTATGGTGACTGCTGCAGGAAAAAGGGCTCCCTTCAGTTTCTTAAGTATTCATTCATCGGCATGATCTAGACTTTAGGTTGGAGTGAATAAAACTGCTACATGTAGACCATGTGCTACAAATTCTTATCTGCACATGGTCTTCATTTCCATGGAATTAGTATGTGCTCGTAATTGCTGAAGCATGCTTATTACAAGTTTAGTTTGTCGAGAAACTGGCAAATTGCCTTATAGAGAGGCTACATTGCTCTTTATTCTCATCAGAGTGTGACTGATCTAGCTCTCCACATCCTTGCCAGTTTTATGGTGGCTCTTTTGGAAATATTATCTTAGCCTTTTGATATGTATTCATGTTTCTTCATTGTGGTTTTAATTTGCATCTCCCCAAAGACAAACTAACTGCCTTTGGAGGCATTCTCCTGTTATTTGTGCTTTGTGTAGTCTCTGATAAAATGTCTCCTCTTGTCTTTGGCTGATTGTCTAGGTGCAATGTTTCTTCCTTTGGGTCCTCCTCCTCTCCCTTCTCTTTTTCTCTTTTGGTACATTGGCAATATGTGATTTGTAAATACTCTTTATCTACTAGGGATTATATTTTAATGACAAATCCACAAAATTTTTTTAATCCCAACCAAGCAATTCTCCATCAGATATGGGACAAGTGTTGTCCAATATAACTCTATTCTGATAATGTCTGCACAGCAGTGTGGTAAGATCCCACAGGGTAAGAACTCAGTCCCACAGGACTGATCCTCCAGTTCAGATATCAATCTCTGCTCCAGGTTGAGGCCCGTGCCTCTAAACAACTGGCTATAAATCAGGGTCACCACAATTCCATATTTGTATTCAGTTAATTTGCTAAACTAGCTTGGAAAACACTTTATTAATATTTACCAATTTATTATTAAAGGTTACACCAAGGACAGAGATAGATAGCCAGACTGAGGACCCATAGAAAAGGGATAAAAGAGCTTCTTACTCTCTTTGGAACAGAATCCTGCTGTGGAATGGTCTGTATGTCAAATTGCTCTGATTGGTCAATAAATAAAACACTGATTGGCCAGTGGCCAGGTAGGAAGTATAGGCGGGACTAACAGAGAGGAGAAAGGGGAGAACAGGAAGGCAGAGGAGACACTGCCAGCCGCCACCATGACAAGCAGCATGTGAAGATGCTGGTAAGCCACAATCCACATGGCAAGATATAGATTTATGGAAATGGATTAATTTAAGCTATAAGAACAATTAGCAAAAAGCCTGCCACGGCCATACAGTTTGTAAGCAATATAAGTCTCTGTGTTTACTTGGTCGGGTCTGAGTGGCTGTGGGACTGGTGGCTGACAAAGATTTGTCCTGACTGTGGGCAAAGCAGGAAAACTCTAGCTACAGAATCCTTCAGATAACTCCATCTGCTTATCATCCTGGGGCTCTCCAAATTGTCTTCTTGAGGTTTCAAGGAGGTACCATTGCATGGTCACTGATGATGGCATCATTGGCCATGGTATTCAACTTTAATTTCTTCCCCTCACCCACCACAGAGGTTACAGGAGTCCCAAGTTCCAGGGCTCTGATCATATGGTTCTCATCCTGGAGCCAAGTGCATGTGCTAACACACACACACACAAACACACACACACACAAACTGTATTAGATTAAATGGTATTCTTATAATTCATAAAACTCCAACAGATTTACAAGCTTTATGCCAAAACCCAGGGGAAGAGATTAAATAAATATGTATTATGTTATTATGTGATAATATCATTGTCAAACTTGTGCAGAACTATTTCTGTCTTTCACAACATTGTGTTATTCTATTTACCTTGTCTATATTAAACTTTTAAACAATCTTGTGATTATCTATAAATAGAACCTTGCTGAAAATTTTGTTTGATTTATCGTTTTGATTTTGTTTTTTTTAAATTATGTGTATTATGTGAGAGAAAAGGCATGTGCACATGAGTGTGGGTGTTTGGAGAGGCTTTTTCTTTGAGATAAGATCTCACTTTGTAGCTGAGGCTAATCTAGAACTTGATATGTAGACTAGGGTGGCCTTGAACTCACAAAGATCCACTAGCCTCTACCCACAGAGTGCTGAGATCAAAGGTGTGTGCCACCATCCATGGCTTTTGTGGGATTTTCAATGTTATCTTGTTATCAGTGATCATAGATGATGGTATATTAATTCTAATAACTAATTAGGGGATGTGAAGACACAAGTTACATTCTCTGATTTTTTTATGATCTTACTGAGCTCACTTATTATATTTCCAGGACAGTGTTGTAGGTTCCTTGGCATTTTCTCTGTTGATAATGATGTCATCTCAAAATACTGACTTATATTTCTTCCTTCTAATCTTCATTGTTTTGTTTTCTTATGCTATATAAAATTTCTTTTCATGTGGGGTAACAGAAGAAATCATTCCCACTTCCAATATGAAGTGTAAGGCTAGTTGCAGGGAGCTTTGTTTGGGCAGTTGCTTGATTTTGTATTTTCATGATCATTTGAACAAATGTGCCTTCAAAAGTTTTTATCAGGAATGGATACTGCATTTTGTTTATCAGTCTATGGTAAACTGGCACAATCATAATGATTTTTCTACTAGGACTGTTAATTGGGAGATAGCGTTGATTATTGTTTTCAATTTTATATTGGACAATTATTGAATTTCTGGAGTAAACATGGAATCTAATTATCTTTATGCATTGTTGAATTTTGTGTGAAAATATTTTAGTGATTTTGCATCTACTTTTATGATGAATATATGCCTATAGCTTTTTTCCTTTTTTCTTTTCTTTGAAAATTAATTAGTAGATAAATGACAGCTTTATAAAATAAATAGTCAATTGTCCCTTCCTTTCTTGTTTTTCTGATATACATTCATAGAATTCATGTTAATTTTTCTTTAAACTTAGGTAGGGCTCTCCAGTGACATCATCCTGATACAAAATTTCTCTTTGGGGGGATTTTTAAATATTGACTTATAGTTCCCTATTGACTGCCTAGCTATACTACCTTAGCTGTAGCAAGCAAATTTTATATGTTATAGTTTAATTTTCATTTAGTGTCATGAATTACGTCAGAGATTATTTAGAAGTTGTTGCTTAGTTCTCAAACATTGAGAGATTTTCTGTCATTGCTCTTTAACTGATTTCTAATCTGATTCTGTGGTGGTTAGAGAACACTCAGAGAATGATCTTAATTATATTACATTTGTTAAAGTTTATTCTATCAACCAGGTCTCTCAACCAGGTGTTCTGGGTTGCCAACATTTTCTGCTCTGAGTCAGGGATGTGAGACAAAAAAGAAAACTACCAAAGGCCCCCACACTTGGCAGTCACTCAAGTCCTGAGCTCCGTGGTTTATTTGCCTTTTGTTAATCCAATGTCCCAGAGCGAGAAGGAAAGATTCAATAGATGATCCCCCATTACAGTGAATTTTCACTGTCTTTTATATTACCATGATACGATGATCACTGATTTGTGAAATAATCAAATTGATACCTATAATATTTGTATTCTGTGCAAAATATTTTTAAAAAATAGCAACAGATTAACCGATCCCATTCTTAGCATATCCCTGCATCCTCTATCAACTCTATCATCTCCACTGATTTGACATGAATCCTCCAACACCACTCCAAACATTTTCATCAGTGCAGTTAATTGACTAATTGGTGGAGATGGTCATAATGGTGGTAATTGGTGTAAAGCAAACGTGCTTGTGTATACTCATAGAGGTTTATAAAAATGTCACACATACTAGTAAAAAATGAATTGGAAAGTTTTTCAGGTATCTTATTACAAGAAAATATAGCTCAACAATATAAATAGGCTAAAAATTTCTAAAAGTGCAATAACTAGAAAAATATAAGGGAAAAACATAAACTTTATTAGTATTAAAATTATCTTCATTTTCTATGAAAGGAGCATACAGCACTAAAAAATGTTCAGCTATGTATAAATGTAAAATAAATGTCCAGTTAGTTACACTTTAAAAAAACTATTTACAGAGAAGGAACCCTGCTTAGGTCAGTATTAAGTGATCAGACTTTGTGTGTGTGTGTGTGTGTGTGTGTGTGTGTGTGTGTGTGTGTGTGTGTGTGTGTGAGTGTGTATTTCTGGGGATGTTGCTCTGAGGTATTTCTAGCATACAGTAAGTGCTGGGCTCTTCCTTATCAATAATTAGTAGGGTGTAGTGGCATGCATCTTCAATCCTAGCACAGTTGAGATAGAGACTGGAGAAGTGAATTTAGAGTCATCCTCAGCTACCAAGACTGTAAGAAACCCATCTCAAACAATAATGTTAGTCAATATTAGCCAGAAATCTCTAAAGAGATAACTTTAGAGAACTGATAGAACACATAATTATTATATATAATATAATATATATGTGTGGAATTTATTAGATTGACTTACACGATATTGTCCAGGTAATTCAAAACTGACTGACTCACTCTGGCAAAGCCAAGAGTCTGAGAGTGGCCCAGTCTAGTAGATTACTGGATGTTGCAGTAGTTTTATCTAGCACCGAAGGCCTGGAGGATTTTTGGTGAGCTACTGGTCTTCAGTCCATGTCGGAAGCCTGAGGTAGCTGGTTTAAGTATTGATGAAGAATGCAGCAGCCACAGTAGCTAGATGGACTTGGCAGTAAGATTAAAGGCAACCATAAAAAAAAAAAAAAAAAATGAAGTTTCCTTCTATGTTCTCCCATGTTTTTTCAGCCACCAGAAGGTGCTGTTCATGGTAACATGGGTCTTTCTGCTTCAAATAAGCTGACCAGGAAAGTCCCACACAGGGGTGCTCAGCATTTCAGTCTTGTCCAAATACAGACAAGCTGACAACTGAGATTAGCCATGACAAATAATAAGAAGAAAGTAGACAGGCTTTCTCAAAGATAAACTACTATTTATTGTATGGCCACATACTGTACACATTGAAGTTTAAATTCAGCACATTTGATAGAAAAAGCTTCCATGTCAATGGTGCAATTAGTTATTTCTTTAGACACAAGGTCACTCTCAGTGCTAGGAGCTACCCCTAACTAAGGCTCAGGGAAAATGACATCTCCAAGCCTCACTCTCTTCATTTGCAAAAACAAAATAACACTATTTAAGATGGAAAATTTAAACAAAATATACACAATTAACACAATTCTTAGCATATACTAGCTGCTAAATAACAAATGATTAAGTTATTGTTTATAATTCACTATTTATTGTCAAAAATGTGTTTCATTAGTCTGACAATGGAGAGCTATGCATTTGATTCTAATATTGTCTGAGTTACAGATTTGACACCCATGTCTTGCAACATCATTTTTTAGTGATAAAAATTACACTCAAAACAAAATACTCTATAATCAGGACCATGTACGTGTTGTTGTGTTCATAATTATCTAGTACTTAAGATGCTATAGGTTCAAGTGGCTAACCAAAAACTATCTTTAGAAAGATGCAGTCTATCTAGCATCCCTTTGTTTTATATGAGATCACTAAGTGACTAAACCATGGGGTTTGGAATAATCAGATTAAAATATAATGAAGTAAATTGCTATGGAGCATTAGAGAAGCTGTGAGATCATAGTTTCTAAACATTTCCTAAAAGTCAAAATGCTTTATTCCTCCTCATGGACCACCAGGGAACACTGACACTCTAGTGGCAGCTGCGTTTCTTTCAAGCCAGTACATTTCGGACAAGGTTGAGAGTTTTGTCTTTTAATGCTTCACAGCCCCAATTAGGAACAAAATTAGCCACTATCACGGGATGAATGATTCTTTCACAGAAGACTTCTTACGAGTGTATTTGAATTGCAAATGTCAAAACCCCTCAAGAAAATGCAGCCAAAATAATAAATAAGCAGACAAGTTTTCCTAAGAGCAGTGGTAATTCATTATCAAACAATTAACCTTGTAACAAGTCCACATTTCCAGTTTAGAATACTTCATTCAGTTTTGGAAATACAACTGTGGTAAAGGTTGGAGGCACAGGCTAGTACTCAGATGTTAACCATTTACAAACATTTTTACATTAATGACAGGCGGGAGAGCCATCTGATTAGGTTCTCCCTTGAAGAAAGCTGACTGTTTGCCAAGGAGCTCTGCCTCTGGTTGTCTTTAAGGTTCAGACCTTGGCCATCCAAAGGAAAATGCGAAATGGGGCTTCAGGTAATTAATTTTCCCACTCTGCCTTTCTTAGATTCTAATGAAGGCCTTCAGAAGTCTTTATGACACATGGACAAAAACAGTGCAGAGCTCCAAATCTTTCAAACCACCTCCTTCATCTGTCTGTAAAATTTTGTGATGTTCTGAATGATGCAAAGGACTAAGCTGATGATGGTCCCGCGGGCCAGGAGAAGACAGCCAAAAGAGCAGCTTCAGGTTAGGAGAGGTGGATTATTTGAAATTAAGATGTTAGCTACAAAGGCTCTTTGATAAAAGCTTTTTTGGGAAAAAAATGTAGAATAGAAAAAATGAAAGTATGAGATGTAAAGCTGATCCAGACCTATGAAAGCCTATTTGAGAATGCAGACATGGGGACAGCCAGTGACTCCTCAGTGTGGATGGGGCCACACCTCCTGGCATCTGCCTTGAGGCAGAAAGGACTGCCTGAATTAGTCACAGGACTGTTCTGCTCCACTTCCCTCAGAGATCACTTGCTGCATTCCTGGCTCTTTTTCTCCCAGTTCTAGTGTTTTCAGTACCTCAAAAGAACTCAAAAGTGCAGCACTGTGTGAACTCCCAGGAAGCTGTCAGAGGCACCTGCCTTTGAGCCCTTTCTCTTATCAAGGTGCATGAGTGGACTGACTTGCCTTTGTCTCATTCCCCATCCAGTTCTACAGAATCCTGTGTCAGATACTTTGCTGGGAGTTAAAATGAGCTCTCTAGTTTTGTCACATTTAGCATCTTATGATGTCATATTGATCTCATTGATCTCTGGATGCTCAGAAAGAATTACATTGTGAAGCATGGACTATGTGTCACAGGACTACATATTGTTTAATCTAACAATATTTGTGAGAATGAAAAGATAATATTTATATGTGTATGTATGTGTGTATGCATGTTCATGACTATGCAGGTGCATGTGTGTGCATGTATGGGGAGCCAGAAGACAACCTCAGGTGACATTCATTTTCTTTGAGACAGGGTCTTTTATTGGACTAGGGCTTAGCAAGTCAGCTATACTATGGAAGAGCAACCTTCAGGGATGCATCTGTCTCTGGCTCCCAGTGCTAGAAATACAAGCACAGGCCACCATGCCTGGTGTTTTCACAAGGATTCTGCGGCTTGAATTCAGATCCTCACACTTGTAAAGCAAGCTTTCCTGGCTGGGCCACCTCCCCAGCCTGGAAGGTTAATTTCAATGATCCCCTGTTTATTTCAGTTTCTACTTACCTAAACTTGGTATAAAACTCCTGTTGTCCCACAGACTTACTGGGTGGAAGCTTAACATTGAAACAATAAATCCCTCTTTATTCCTCAATCATTCATGTTCTAGCTTATCCCTAGAATATTCAAATGGTGCAAGATAGCACTTGTTGAAGGCTTGCTATTTTCAAATTATAACCATTCTACAGTTTCTCCGATGCTTAACCAATCTTTGCTTCCATGCTACCATTATCCATATCTCCATACCTTTAATGCTTGTGCCTCTAAAATACTGTTCAACACTGTCCCTGAAGCTTCCCCATCCATGGAGGAAACCTACTGAATATCCTTTCTGTATTTCACTCTCAAAGTCACCTCCCATCTTCCTAACCCACCAGAGTGTCTTCGTTTCATACTTCTGCCGACCTCACTGGAACTCTTCAAGTTGTCTTTGCAGCACCAAGGTTCTCTGTTGCTGCTCTCCCCCATCTTAGTAGCTATTCTGTTTCATTCTCCTATTCTAGTATGTTCTTTCTTTCTTTAGGTCATGAAATCCAGTGTTTTCTAAGATCAACCCTTGGATCTTGTCTATGCTGATGTTTCCTTGGGATCTGGATTTTCTCCAGCAACAACTGATCAAGTCCTCACTTGAATTTCAGAAACAGATTTTTGAATGGACATTGCAGATTTGAAATCTCTTTCCTTTCTTCCCATCAGCTTCTATGCCCACACAGAAATATATTCCTCTTTGTTAGCTGGAGACCAGATTAATGGCATCAGTACCCACCAACAAGCAAGTCAGATTATCAATTCTGGTTAGGTTTAAAGACAAGAGATACTTAGGTTTTGACCCCGGCTAGGATGAACTTTTCTCTGGTCTGTTAATGAAATGCTAACAAGAGGTACAAAGGAGGCTGGAGTGATTGCTCCGTGGTTAAGAGCTTGTATGTCTTGTGTATACTTGTACATACTTCTCTTAAAGAGGACCTGAATCAGGTTCCCAACACCTATGTCAGGAAGCTCACACCTGCCTGTAACTCTAGATGAAGGTGTTCTGACACTCAATGCTGCTCTTTTTGAGCATGTGTACTCATGAACACACAGGCACACATACATGCACACAATTTAGAACAAAATTATTCATTACAAATGAAGCAAACAAGAGACTACTAGTGAATATAGTTGCATACTTTTCATTTTTCTTATGAATAGAACTGCTCAAACTTTGGTGTTTTTAGATCTCCACAGAGAAGAAGATATTTTCTGAGGCATATAATAAATGACCTCTGTCTTGTGAGCTTTTAACCTATTGCTACATCAGAACTAATAAACTCTCACCTCTGGTTACTCTGTTATTCTGATACCTTGAACTTAGCATTGTTAATGTCTCAGCATTTTAGTGATGGTCCTTTATCTATGCCTCTGCAAGTATTTATATCTCCCAAGTGCTATTTGTAGGCAGATCTAGTCATAGCTCACCACAACATGATTACTCATTGGAAAAGGTGGAATTTTCTTTGCTTGTTTCCTCTGAGTAACAGTCTACACAGCACATGATTGAGTACTGTTGCGTCTATCTTTAAATACCTCTTGCCTATTCGTTTCTGGCTCACTGTTGTTTCTACCAATATCTCTCATATATAAAAGTCTCCAACCTAGTGTCTAATGTCAAACACTGTGTTCTTTCCTGTTTATTCTGAATTCCAGTATCACCAACTAAATCCCAGATAAATATAATGCTGCTTGACTCCTCAAAAATCCTTCAATGCCCTCTCAACACCTTCAGATAAACTCCACCTGTCACAGCACAGCAACAGACTCAAGACAAGCAAGGTCCAAATAAACTCTGAGATTTCATTTATTTCTGCTTTTACTTCTTTCTGAGTCTCAAAGGACTTCTAGTTCTTCAACCACATCCCACTTACACAAACCTGTATGCTTTCCAAACTGTGTGGAATAGTATTCATTTTCAAACAAATCTTTTACAATGTCTGCTAGTCTACAGAACTCTTTTTAGATTTTTACATACAACTTACCTCAGACCTCACAGATTCCATTTTCAAGCACATGCAGACATCAACTCCTTAACAGCTCTTTCCTACCAGCTATATTCAAGTCATCATGATCTTTGTGGATTTTTTCTTAATATTTTAAAAACTGAAATATAATTACATCACTTCCCCCTTCCTTTTTCTCCATCCAACCCTTCCCATGTACCTGCTGTTGTTACCTCCTGAAATCATTGCCTTCATGGTCTTTCAGATAGTTTGGTGCTATATTCATCTAACCATCTATTGATCTGACTCACACCAACAGCAACCAGAAAGGTCCTTTAAGTCCTGTGTCAAATCAGTATGTGTCTGTAAGAGATGCATCAGATAGTTTGGTGCTATATTCATCTAACCATCTATTGATCTGACTCACACCAACAGTAACCAGAAAGGTCCTTTAAGTCCTGTGTCAAATCAGTATGTGTCTGTAAGAGATGCATCACAAAGTCCTCAAGATGCTTAAAATGGCCAGAACACCAAACTGACTCTATTATGCTTCTTATACAAACAAACCTATTCTAAAATTTGTTACAACAACAACAATACACAATTTCATCTTGAGTGAGGTAACTCAGACTCAAAATGACAAATATTATCTGAATTCTCTTATATGTGGATATTAGCTTTTAATCCTTCAGCGGGCATATTACTATCTATAGAATCACAGAAGTTATGTATAGAGTAAGAGCCTGGGGAAGGAGATGAACTCCTAAAGTAAGAGAAATAGAATATACAGTTATGGAGAGGTGGGACAGGGGAGAGTTGAAAAGAAGGATTAAATGGAGAGGGAGAGGAAAGAGGAAGGTAAGGGAGAGAATGGGGAGGGACAGCTAACAGTAAGTGCCATTTCAAGAGTCATATAGATACCTACTACATTAGAAGCTTCCTAAAATATATACATACATAAAAGAAATCTGCTGTGGATATCACTCTGTATAAATAAAATGCTGATTGACCAGTAGCCAGGCAGAAAGTATAGGAGGGACAAGCAGAGAATTCTGGGAACAAGAAGGCTGAGTCAGGAGATGCTGCCAGCCACCAAGATGAGGAGCAGGATGTAAATACCGGTAAGCCACGAGCCATGTGGCAAGGTATAGATTAATAGAAATGGGTTAATTTAAGATAGAAGAACTAGATAACAAGAAGCCTGCCACAGCCATACAGTTTGTAAGCAATATAAGTCTCTCTGTGTTTACTCGGTTGGGTCTGAGCGGCTGTGGGACTGGCGGGTGAGAGAGATTTGTCCTGACCGGGGGCCAGGCAGGACTGGAGAAAACTCCAGCTACAGAAATGTAAATGGACTCCTCAAGTAACAGGGGTGACAAAACCCCAGCTAGAGCTCCTATGACTCCAAGTTAAACCTACAGTGCCAGGAACAGGTTACAGCTAATTGAGCCGTGGGCTGAAAGGGCCCCAAGTGAACCTGAAACAACTCAGGCAGTCACCAAGGCTATCGGTGGCTCTCCACAGGTTGAGGGTAAGGGCCTATGCCTAAGACAACACTGCATATCTCACGGGACACAGAGAAGTCAAGCTAGTGCCTAACTAGAGCCTTCATCCTACTGACCAGTGTTCATGGTACTAGAAGGTACTCTGCATGCTACCAGAGAGGAAAACTAAATACCAACCTAGCCACAAACCCTTCAATCTACAATGGTGGCCTGTTTGCAAATAAACTAGTTCAATAATGGATCAAAAGCTGTAGGAGTAACCATCCATTGTCTGACTGAGTTTAAGGACCATTCTGTGAGGTGGAACTGTAGCATGAATTTTAAAAGGTCTTATTAATAAAAAAAATATGGAGCCAGATATTGGGGTGAACGCTGAAAGATCAGAGAAACAGAACAAGCCACAGCCAACCTCACCTTGCCAACTTCTCAGCTGATCTTGTTTCCTCAAACTGAAAACCTCTGAATCCTCATCCTAATGGATCTCAGCTGAACTGCTGCTAGAAGCTAAAAGCTTAAAAAAGGATCTAGTTCCTGGTCCTCATGCCTTATATACCTTTCTGCTTTCTGCCATCACTTCCTGGGATTAAAGGTGTGTGTCACCATGCCTGGCTGTTTCCAATGTGGCTTTGAACTCACAGAGATCCAGATGGATCTCTGCTTCTGGAATGCCAGGATTAAAGGCATGTGCTATCACTTCCTAAACCTATGTTTAATATAGTGGCTGTTCTGTTCTCTGACCCCACAGACAAAATTTATTAGGGTGCACAATATATTGGGGGACACAATATCACCACATGGAACCCCTGCCTGACACTTCTCATATGGTCAAGAATATGAGACTAGATAGGCCAGGGACCTAGGAGAAAGCCAAATACTACTGTTCAAATAAAGGAACATAGCAATAAAATGACTCCTAATGACATTCTGCTGTACTCACAGACCAGTGTCTCATTCAGCCATCAACAGAGAAGAATCCTCCTGCGGTAGATGGGAACTAATACAGAGACCCACAACAACCCAAGGAAACAATGTCTTCTGGACACAGAGACTGTGGCAGCATGCACAGGGCCTGCAAAGGTCCAAGCCAGATGGACTAACAGCACCAGGAGGGGAATTGGACACAAGCCTCCATCGCTAACCTAGAAGCTATATCCAACTGAGAACTACTCACCTCACCAGAAAAAAAATTAGTTTTCCCCAATTGAGTCTCACTGAGTATATAAACCATACTTAAGGGAGGTCCTAGGCCCATCAGTATATGTCAAATACAGAACAAACTCAGTTTTTGTTTGTTTGTTTGTTTGTTTGTTTTGGTTTTTTGGAGACATTTTGTCTCATAATGGTTCGTTTGTTTTTTGTTTTTTGTTTTTTTCAGCTTTCTTGTGTTTTGCTTATCTGTTTTGGTTCCAAAAATGTTGTGGTTTTATGGGTTTTGTGTGACTGTGTGTGTGACCACCTGTGTACATGTTTCTTCTGATCTTTATGTTTTTGTTTTCTTTTCTTTCTTTACTGTTTGTGTTTTTTTTCTGTTATTTTTAAATTTGCTTGTTTGGTTTTTAAAGACAAGAGAAGGAAGGTGTGGAATTGGAAGGATGGGGAGGTGGGAAGAATCTAGAAGGAGACAAGGGAGTGAAAACTGTGATCAGAATACACTGTATTAAATTTTTTTCAATAAAATGTTAAAAATAAATGAATTAAAAATGAAACAAACACAAAAGCTCTTTAAAAATAAGAGACACTAAGAAATAAGTAGCAACAACTGATAGTAAGCTAAGACAATATAAAAACTGTCTGAATGAGAGGACTCACTTATTCTTTTTCTCCATCTCTCACTCTTCTTCTAAAAATATATTATCATATGCCTGCCTTCTCAATTTCAAAAGTTTACAGTATCTTTTGTCATATACAAAATCAAATCATCATTTTACGTTATGGAGTCTTTGCTAAGTAAAATAAGGGCTACATGAATATAAGCACAATACTGTTACAGTTACCTTGAAAACAAAAATGAATACTGACTAGCTCCACTCCAGTGACATACATGATTTTGTCAAAGTCAGTTTCTTCAAACACCTGACCTTGTCCACATGACCTTGTGAATAATTACCTCGCTTCTTTCCTGTCACAATTTTCCTTATTCACATTATATCAACAGCAAGATGTCTTTCTGCCACAGCAATGAACCTCTACCTTTGCATTTTTCCATCTAATGACTTTACTCCTTCAGATTACACACACACACACAAAGATGAAAACTCTCCTCCTCACATGAAGATGCTCAACTAGGTCTACAATTCAATTAGTATTAAATATATTAACTAAAAAACATACATATGCATTTTATTTAGTAATATTTATAAGAATAAAACAGGGAAAGATAGAGACACACACAGAAGAAGTTAGAGTTTAAAGTTTATACACCAGCTCTTTGTTGATATTATTTATTTTTATTTTATGGGTATTTGTCCGCATGTGTATTTGTTCACCACACACATGCCTGGTGGAAGCAGAGGTGAAAAGAAGATGTCAGATTATCTGGAAATAGAGGTACAGACAGTTGCGAGTACCATGTGGGTGCTGTAAATGAAACCAGGGTTATCTGCAGGAGCCACAAGTTACTCCTAAAGTCTGAGACATCTCCTGCCCTGATAAGCTAGTTTTGTCAAAGAGCAGTAGAAAATCTGAGAAGACAGTGGACTCTGGTTTCGGAGAGCTCCTTGTGGGAATGGTGAGGAAGTAAAAGTCTGTTTGACAAGGTTGTTTATGAAGAGTTTTCTTGGCCTTTCTTCCTTCAGGTATGAGTTGGGTACTTTTCACACGTGATTTTACCATCTGCCTTCAGGAAGGAAACTATAGGCCAGGTGGTCCTTCCTGCCATTTCTTCAAGTGATGTAAAATAATTAGCACATCAGGGTATTACTTGTTATGTGGTGTGATCTGATCCACAGCTAGCCAGGCTGATAAATAGATGACAGACAGACAGACAGACAATAGATGGATGACAGATACGATTCTCTCACTAGTTAAAATGCATGCTACCCCAGTTATCAGCTTTGAGAGAGAATACTTTCCCCAACATTCTATTCCTCCTCAGCCTACTTCAGTCACATAACAATGTACAATTTCACCTATATTTCCTGTTTTCTCTTCAATTATAAGAGAATAAATCATGATAGGAGGTCTTGAATATTATCTTTATTTCTAGATATCTGAGAAAGGAGTTTATAAAGAAATAAAGGAATACATGTACAAATATGTCAATTCACCTGAAAATGATAAAGTATGACCATATTTTTATTATATAAAGGGAGTTTGCTACCAGTTTGGAGACATTTAAAAACCAAGGTCAGCCATCTTATAGGATATATACACATAAGCTCATCTATTTCCTCTCCAGGTAGACACCTTGCTGGGAGACCATTAATTCTTCTGGGCACCTCACCAACCACAAGCAAACCTTAAAAGTCACAGTTGTTTTTATTCTATACTTTAATATACTTAAATCTAAAGGTAACCCTTAGTAATAAAGACATGATTATTTAAATGTGCTACAAAGGGCTAGGGAGATGGCCCAGCAGGTAGAGTGCCTCCTGTGCAGGCATGAGGCCTGGGTTTCAGACCCTCAGCTCCAGTATAAAACTAGGGCCTGGTGGGACACATCTGCAAGCTGAGTGCTTGAGAGTCAGAGACAGGAGGATTCTAGGACTTGCTGGCCAGATATCCTAGCCAATGCATGAACCCCAAGTTCAGTGAGAGAGCCTATCTTATAAAACAGATGGAAAGAGATTAAGGAAGTACTCAACCCAGAACTAACTTTGGCTTTCATATGCACGTGAACTCATGTGCATCCCTATCCATATGCACACATGCACACATTAATAATAGCACACACATATACCACATAGGCACAAACTCTAAGAATTAACACAAACATATTTACCAGATACATTAGTTTCCTTGCTCCCTAAGTACCAAGTGTGGCTGTAGATGACATAAATTTATCTTATGACAGGCTAGAATTTCAAAGCCAAAATGCTGACAAGACCCCTTCATCCTCTTTTCTTGTCTCTTCCAGACTCTGGTGGCCTCTGGTGCTCTTGGCTGGTAGCCACTAGACTCCCATCTCTGCCTGCTTTCAAAACCCATTGTCCCTGTGTCTGTCTCTCTCTTAAGAGAATAGCAGTCACACAAGATGATGGGTCCATCCTCCTCCAGTATGATGTAACTTTAACTTCGTTTTCAATAACTTTATTTCCAAATCAGATCACAGTCTGAGATACTGGAACTTGGATTTAATTTGTGGGGAAATTTTAAACCACACATTCTGAAAATACAGCTATATAAGTTTTCAGTCATGAGTATTGTTTCTTTTTTTCATTTAAATTTTATTTATTCAGCCATTCTTTTCTGGCATAATGACATGTTCTGAACAACAAAAATGACTGAACCTCTCCCTTAGGAGATACAGAAACAAATATTTAAATACAATGTTAGGTGTAATACTGCACTGGTAAAGTGCCCTGAGAACACAGATGCAGGTGTGATTCATTCAGCTTGTGAGATCAAGCAAAACAATGCAAGATCATTTTTTTATGTAGTACTGTGGATGTATGAGAGCTAGACAAGCGGAAAGATCAGAGAAGACATCTTAAACACAGGACCACTCAACATAAATATATTGAGCACCTGCTGTGTGCTAAACGTGAAGGTTAGGAGCTGGCATGCTGATGTAATCTGTGTTTGTGTCTGGGGATACAGACATTAAATGTGTCTGTGTTGATGGAATGTTAATTTAGCAAGGAACCCAGAAGAGTAAACTATTCATCATAATGAGATAGAATAGTTGCTCAGAAGGAGCTCTGAAACAGGTAAAGAAAAGAGATACTGAAGCTTAAATATCCTGTTAAGTGACATGAAATTATTATAAATACAGCCATGTGAAATAACTGAACTTTTTTTTTCTAAAAGCAGCCTCCTTGAGAGCATATAGTACAGATTGAAGAGTACCTCAGCATGCATTGCCCACAACATATTACCATTACAAGTCCAGGTTTTCACATGAACATAGAATGTGGTCAATGGTGGATGCTGCTTGCATGTATTTTTATCATCTTCCATAAAGTAGACAGTTAGATCCAATACAAACAGATGCTATGCAAATAGAGGGCCAAGTATCTATATTACTTTCAGATATCAAGCTTTGAAATGTAGAAAGAGTACATACTAACTCAAAGATACTTAATTGATGTTAAGTTTTTTTTTGCACTTGACATATTTTTAAAAATCCTCCTTTTGAACCACTGGTCTAAACAGTTAAAAGGATTTATAGGGAATCCTTTGTAGAGAACACAGTTTTTATAAACACAATTTTATCATTATCCTTCCTGTCTCAAGGATAGCTCAGAAAAAGAATATCAAAAGGACATGAAAATTCATAGAACAGATTTATGCCTATATATGTTGTGAGTATATGGTACAAAACATGTATCTGTACTAATATATCACTTATATGTATACACACATATACAGAGAGAGAGCAAGCAAGAGAAAACGAGAGAGAGAGAGAGAGAGAGAGAGAGAGAGAGAGAGAGAGAGAGAGAGAGAGAGAGAGAGAGAGAGAGAGAACTTTGGAAGCCAACTAAAACATTGACAGAAACTTTTGCTAAATTGTTAAGTATAAGCACAGAACGTCATAGAAGGACAAACTTCCCTCTGCACACTCAAGTTCCTTAGGTGGCGTGATATGTGCATTACACTGGGGAGAAATCTGGTTCATTGTAAAGGGTGTTATGTACATGAGAGAGTTCACAAAGGAAAGTGCCGGACAAGAGCGGGCCGGAGTCTGGGTCTTGTCCACCCTGTCTCTGGGTGAAGAGAAGGAGGCTAGACCACTTATAGAAAGACAAAGGGCTTCATACAAGGTGAGGGGCAGGAAAAAAGAGCACACTTACAGGAAATGAAGTCACATTTGGGAGAGATAAATGAGCCCCTAGAAAAGGAGATGAGGGGAGGCCAGGGGGAAGGAAATGAGGGGAGAAGGGGGGAGGGGAGAGCAGGAGAAAGAAGAGGAGAGAAGAGGAGAAGGGAGGGGAAGGAAGGAGAGGAGGGGAGGAGAAGGGAGGGGAGGGGGGAGAAGGGAGGGGAGGGGGAGAAGGGAGGGGAGGGGAGGGCAGGATTTGAAAGGAGAGGAGTGGAGAAGGGATGGGAGGGGAAGGGAGGGGAGGAGAGAGGAGAGGGGAGGGGAGAGAAGAGGGGAGGGGAGGGGAGGGGAGAAGAGGGGAGGGGAGGGGAGAAGAGGGGAGGGGAGGGGAAGAGAGGAGAGGAGAGGAGAGGGGAGGGGAGGGGAGGGGAGGGGAGGGGAGGAGAGGAGAGGAGGAGAGGAGAGGGATGATGCTGTGAGCATCTGTGTATTTGTGTCTCAACCCTTCAACTCTCTAGGTGCCTCAGTCTCTCCTGACCATTCACTGGAAGGGCAAACCATGACATTCAGTCTTGACTTCTTTAGGAGTGGGGTATTGCTTTTCTACAGAGAAAGGAGTTCAGTAACTGAATTTCCTTCAGTTCAAAATGTTTATAAACCATTTGGCCTGTTTCAGATGAGTTCAACCCAGAGAACAGAAAGACAGAGGTATGCCATGCTGAGCATTTGACACTTCAGGAACAATCTAACATGGTGATCTCACTGTCACCAGGTAGTGGTCAAGGCTCTACAGGCTTCACTTCTAAGTCCTGGCACCTGAAGGCTAGCATGGTCTGTTTCTGTCGCTGTCCTCCTTCCTTTTTCACTGGTTTTTAAAAAAGAATGAAAGCCATTTAAATTCTCCACGTTCTCCTTGCCTTAGTCCTTTTCTAAGGAGACTTTTGGTTTAGAAAAAAAAAATCTACAGTCATGATGATGGTACAGCTCAGTTGTACACAGCATGTTTATTAGGTTTAATCCCCAGAACCACAGGAAGTGAGAAAGGAGAGAAAAAAACAGGGAGGGAAGAAAGGAGGATGAGAAGGAATGAGGGAGAAAGGGAAGGAGGCATGGAGGAAGGGACGGAAGACCTCTATAGATGATAAAAGTTAAGGAACTCCTATTAGGACTTTAAAATATTGGCAAAAAGACACAGTCCTGTGTCACTGGAGGGGAGACAGTCCTGCCTGTAAACACTGGGTCCTACAAGTCTGGACCCAGTGACTAAATTTCCGTCATGAAGGACAAAGGGCCGCATAGGCCGTGGCTGGAGGACTGGTTGTGGGCTTCCAGGGAGGGAATATAGAGTGCATGCACAATTGTATCATGGCCGACCCTTCTGCACCAGCAATGCTGATTACGATTCCAGAACCATCCCACATGCTTTCAAATTATCTCTACTAAACATATGTGATTCAAGTTGTAATCTGAAGTGCTTTTCTATAAAAATATTAAAAATGCATTTCTCTTTCATGGACTGGTGCACTCTATAGTTCTACCACAAATGCTGCAGCCTTAACCCCTGTTCTTTTCCATTTTTCACTCACTTTTATATCCAGATGAGAGGTTTCAAAGGCATTCTCATTTGCTGCGTATAAAAACTGAAGTGCAACGGGAATCCTTAGGAGAGCAAGCTGCCTCTACCACACTCCATTACTTCCTGCACTGTCTGTGGTTACTGGGCATGAACTTCACAAAAGGCTTCCTTAGAAACCAAGGGCAAGATCCCACCTCGGTGAAAGAATCTATTAAACAAAATCAAAGCCCATGAGATCTGGAGAAAAGGAAAAACAAAGAGATACCTGGCCCTACGTTTGCATGACAGAGTAAAGCCTGAGCACCATCTCTCTGGAGGTTTCTAACAATGACAGGGGGACAAAGACACTCTGAGCAGGAGGATGATTGCATTACAGTGTGATTGTGTACTCACTCGGCAATTAATTAACACAATAATTATTGGCCAATGTTTATTCATAACATATTCCTGGTGTGCAAAACATAAAACCCACACACATGTATGTAGGTGTGCATGTATAGATCTATATGTCTTTTTAGTAGGAGGGAAATTATACATACACACCCACATTAAAGTCACATTAAGGTGACTTTAAAAGTACACACAGGAAATATATATTTTAATTTTCTCAGTACCTGTGTGTCTTCCGTGTATGTGTGAATGGAGGCATGAGTTGGTTCTTTTCATCTATAGATTGAGGAGACGAAACTCACACCACCAGATTCGGTGGCAAGAGCTCTTAGCCACTGAGCCACTCTCCAGCCCATGTTATACTTTTTGTTTGTTTATATTTTTGTTTGTTCGTGGTTGAAGCATGTTCTCATGTATCCCAGGCTGGCTTCAAATTCATCCCATAGCAGAGGATTCTTTTGAATATCTAATCACCCCGCCCTTACCTCCCAAATGCTAGAATGCACTATCACATCCATTTTCATATGATGCTGTCATTTAATCCAAAGTTTCATTCATCATAGATAAAAATTCTATCAGTGGAAAAAGCCATGGAAAGATTTCTTTCTTTTTTTTCCAGACACTAAATATAGGTTCCCAGGTCATAAGAGGCAACAGACAAACAAACAAACAAACAAAAAACAAAACAAAACAAAAGCAGACCAATGGAAAAAAGCAGACCAGTGGTAAAAACCACATGGTCCAGGATTTAAAACATGTTCAGTGAAAGTGTAATCTCTATTTGAGCAAGCTGAATGACCTCCCAGGCTACAGCAGTTCAGAATTGTGCTGTGGCTGCATTGTTTTCTGTTCACTGTCGGGAACCAGTGTAACAGTGTCAAAGCCAGTATCAAAACTTGCTGAGGGTGGGTATGATACCCTGCTGTTGTGACAAGTTCTACAACTCAAATGGCTGTGGCTTTCATTTGAGTCCTTTGCAGATAGCGTTTGGCATGGGAGCACATATCATATAACCCTAGATTTGTGATCTGTGTTAAAAATAAAAACGAGCCGGGCGGTGGTGGCGCACGCCTTTAATCCCAGCACTCGGGAGGCAGAGCCAGGTGGATCTCTGTGAGTTCGAGGCCAGCCTGGTCTCCGAAGCGAGTTCCAGGAAAGGCGCAAAGCTACACAGAGAAACCCTGTCTCGAAAAACCAAAAAAAAAAAATAAAATAAAATAAAATAAAAAATAAATAAATAAAAACGAGAATTTCGTTCTTTTACAAATAAAACTTTCGGTTATGATTGCAAATCTACTTCATTTTTTCTCAGTACTCTAATTTACATTTATCAAATCAAAAACATCGCAGTATAAGTGACTTTATAAAAAATGATATGTTGGAGCAACAACCCAATCCTGGTCCACACTGGTGCTTTCTGAATGTGTGTGACAGGAAACGAGTGAAATGTGGAAGCTCCCAGACAAATCCTTCTTCTCTTCCCTCTCTCTATGATCCTCTCCTCCTCGATGCCTTGTCAGCCTCTGGGAGTGATATGTAAATTAGCAAGCCTGTGCACCAAGCTCTACAGTTAGTGGACAGCCTCAGCTGCTACAAAGTCTATTAGAGAGGTTGGCTGGACTCAGTTGCTTTAGGGAGGATCAAAATGCAGTCTACTGTCTTGCTTTGGGTCTACATTGAAAGTGGGGTGTTTTTTTTTTCAGCAATTTTCCATCTAGTCTTGACACTCTGGGACTCGTGACGGTTGATAGGCAGGTGGATGATTGAGTTGTTTTCCAGTTAAGAAGTGCTTAGCAAAAGAGTTATGGGGCAAAGCAGCCAATAAAGCCATCTACAAAGACTAATGGGCAATGCTGACAGACCCATAAGCAGGGAGCATGCTTGGCTCTCTTTCCTGTCACAGGGTGCATTCTTGCTGCATTTGCAACATGCAGGACAATACCTGTCACAGAATTCATTTGGAATTTCAAAGACAAGATCACCATGCATAAGTGTGAAACACTGGATTACTCTACCACCAGCTCCCTGGAGTCTTTGTGATAGTGACCTCACTATCCTTGTGACAGTGAAGCACCTGGCTCCAGCATTCATAGGAAGAAAATGAGATAAATTCTGAGCAATTCTCAGTGTATGGAGACCTTGATTTAGTTATGTTCAAAATCACCTCTTCAAAATGACAGAGCCTCCGTTTTCTCTCAAGCCCTCCACGGAAAACCTGCTGGCTGGCTACAATTTTTAGATCTCCTATTCCAGGGGTGTTTCTGCCACCGTATTTCCGACAGCAAGAGCAGTGGGAAGAAGAGAGAAGCTCTGGCTTAAAGCTGGACTGCTACTGCTAGAATTCAGTCCTAACTGGGCAACTAAGAAGCCTAATCTCATGAGAGACTAACATTTTCCATGAAATAAATCAGACTTGCTGGTTTTATTTGTAGGCAAAGAGCAAAGAGCTCCAGTCATGAGACTTGTGTTTAATGTGTAATCAGTCAAATGGAATATTCCAAAAGTGAGAACAAAACAAACCCAAAATCTGTTCATCCAAGAATCTGTGAGAACACAGGCAGAGACAAAGTGAAACCTGCTAATTCCCTGGACTGGTTTATTTGTTCTTTTTTCAAACAACTTGAACAGCAACTTCCATCCAGGACTTATTTAACAGAGACAAAAATGAAGCACAGTTTTTTCCTTGTATTGTTTTAAAATTGAGCTACTTTGTTAGTTCCTCTGTCAGTCACACCTGATAGTGTGAAAATCATGTAGGGATGAGGCATCCCACTTTGCCTCAGTGTTTCACATGTTATTTTGTAGCAGTGTTGTGATCTTTCCAAAACTCTTCTAGAGGCTCAGGAATCAACTTGCAACTTAGATAATCAAAAAGGAAAACAGTACCTTGTACACACAACCAACAGGGAATCTCTGTATCAGCAAAGTTCGCTGCTATCAGAACACTGCAGTGCCCTTGGCTGTTTTAGCCCGTTTCATAGGGTGTAAACACTGCATAGCAGTCTATCCAAGTAAGGCTTCATCTCTGCTACATACGAGCAGTAGAATCAGACCCTGGCTGGCATGTGCTTCTCAAACGCCTCATCAGATCAACAGCAGCATTGTCAGGTACCTTCTGCCTTAGAGGAACCAAATAAGTAAGGACAGTTCTCACCTACATCTCCGAGTACTGCAAAGCACTGTGGGGGATGCTAACATGAGCCCTCTTCCTGCAGCTGGACTGCCCTTCCCTTATTGCCTCTGCTCCATAAAGAACCCACTCACTTTGACTAGTGAGATAAGGAGGGTCTCACATCCTTGGCTGCCCATTTCACAAAGGGTTAGTGAAGTCCATGCTTCAATCTCCTGTCTCTATAATGAGGATTCAGTAGATGTAGGACTCTAATTTTCCTAATTGTAACTTATCTGTGTGAACAGTCTACTTGCCCTGTAATCCTGAACACAGTCTCCAAATGTTGGAACTCAGGCAATTAATAAAGCTGTTCACAGGTATCAAAACCTCAAGCTGTGTTCATATCACACCCCCAGGACAATAAAGTTTCAGCTGTCTAAATGCAGGGCGGGGGGGGGGGGGCGGCAGTCTAAACTTGAAGGGAAGAAGAAAGAAGTGTATTGGTTCTCACCCACCAGTCTGCCAATTCAATGCTCTGGGGTACTGTGCACATAGAAGACAATGGAACAGGCTGCTGTGCAAGGCCCCAAAGAGGAAGGTCAGAGTGAGAAAAACTAAGAAACTGCAAATGGCATTTGTTACTGACTAAAAATAAGAGCGATGGAGAGTCAGAGAAAAACCTAGAGAGGAAATCTCAGGAAGGGCTTTGGGAATGTATGGGCTATAGATCAAACCACATCAAGTCATTATTCTACATGAGGTCTCAGAATAGTGAGGCCCAGAAAATTTAGATGACCTGTATACATATGTGACGGTTATAAGCAACCTATTTGTTTAAGGCACTCTTTATTTACATCATTTAATTACAAGAATATATCTGTGAATAGACAGAATAACAAGAATTTTACTATCCACACATTGGGAACTGGTGTAGAAAGCTAAGAATTAATTACTCTATGTTATATAGCTGGCAAGAAGTGAAGAGAGATTAGAAAGATATATAAGCAGGATTGAAATAATATATATGTTCTTTGATTCCTGGACAAAGTCAGCAATACATCACTTGGAATGCCTCATGCCTACAAACTCTCTTTCACAGAAATAGTCAAACATGAATATGAAGTTATTTATACTTAACTGGATTTGAAAACTAAAGAAATACTTTAGGGTTTAGTGATTGTGGTGTTTAGCCAGAGAGAGACTGAATCCTTCCAACAGCCACACAATCTTGAATGTGGATCTTTCCTTAGCAATCTTCAGAAGAGCTTCCATCCCTGTCATGGAGTTCACCTTGAAACAGCATGTTGGGAAACCCTCACACAGAGGCCCTAAGTAAGGTAAACTCTGACTACTAACCACAGGAACTGTTACATTAAAAGTAAGTGTGGTTTAAACTTCTAACATTATGATAATTTAGTTTGTAGTGATAGATTACTAAGCAATTATTTATGCATCTTTTTTCAATAAAACAATTGGAATCCCCTCCTGCGTCAAAGGTGCAAGCATGCTTGCACCTTTGACCTTTCCTCTTGCCTTCCTGCTTCACATGCTGCTTAAAGGTGCTGGAGTGGGTCCTAGGGGAAGCACTTACATTGTGATCTGGGATAGTAGACAAAGTCTTACCTTGTTCTCTCTAATCCCCTGGCAGATTTAATACTCAGTTGTCCACTGTCAGGAACTGCAAGGTCCAAATCATTTATTATGGTGTGTTTAAGAATATTTCTATATTAACTAGTTCTTTTGACATAAGCATTAATGGAGAGCATAATTCAGTCTCAAGGTACCTTATGGAACATTTATCCTGAATTGCTTTACCAAGGCCTGCAAACAGGTGATGAACATTTTCCTCTGATGATGCATGTAGCCCAGAACTATTGTGGCAGACAAAGGAAGGGAGGGAAGCCAGGAAAAAGAGATATCAACCTCTTCAGTTGTTCCCAGGCAGTTTTTCATTTACAATGTCCTTTTTATTAATGTTTCTTTCACTCATCTTTTTTTTTCCTTTTGCATGGGTTAGAGATGAGTAAGAAATTGGTTTAATCATTTTCTGAAAAATCAGCTAAATTCTAATGTTGTTTGATTACATCCAGTTGCAAAAATGTCAAGTGCATTTCCATTTAGAGTGCTTGCTTAAACAGCCGTGCAAATGGGCGACACCCAAAAATCAGCCTACAGCACGAGTGAGTTCTGCATTCTTTTCAACACACACTGGCATTAATCCACTCCCTTATTCTTGAAAATAATGCGTTTTTCCAGCACATCATTCCTTAAATGAGGGTGATCCATCACCACTGGAGATTCACCAACCAGGCACATTAATAAAAACAGACAGCTTCTGTGGTCTTTCCTTTGGGAAGGCTTGTTCCCCTTGAGAGCAATATTTGGTTGTTTGTGCCAAAAATCCAACCCAGATGTTCCCACAAGTTCTGCTTCCCCTGGTGTAACATTTCCCTGGACCGTAATGCATGGCAACTCTCATTCCAGGCTTCATTTAGAGGCCATTCATCTTAAAATGATCACTCAACATAACGAAAAGGGATTGTTTTCCCTTCTAAACATGGAGGTATTAGAAGTTATTGTATTAACTGTACAAGACATCCTAATCTCTGATCAGTCTGGCATTATAATGTGATTAAAACCCACACATACATCACCTATATCCAAATGCCTATTTGATTAATAATAGTGAGGTTCAAACATCTGGAAATTAGTAAAAATCTCAAACTTTTGCCAATTGTTCTTCAAATTTTAAAAATATCTGGATATGGGCCTAGAGATATGGCTCAATGGTTAAGAGCATTTGCTGCTCTTCAGAGGACTCAAAATTCAATTTTTAGCATCACTATCAAGTGAATCATGACTGCCTGTGGCTTCTGCTTCAGGGCATCCAATTCCTTCTTCTGGACTCTGTGAGCACTTGCACCTACATATGCACATATGCACACACAGACACACATGGGTATACATAGTTAAAAATAAAAATAGGTATTAAAAATGTAACTGGAATTGCTACATTGAACAAGTCTGTAATATTGAGGTCTACAGAGGAAATGAGTATTCACATATCAGTATCTATTAAGAATTAGTTAAGTGGTGTTTTATTGAATGGGATCACATGACCTGAATTTTCTCCTTAAACACCCATGAATTAACACCTAGTTACGTAACTTTACCTTCACATATTTCTTGTACATGCTTTAGTCTCTAAATCCTGATATCCTATTTCAGAAACCAGATTGTCCATCCACATGGTACAGTAAATTCTCCAACAGAACATTTTAAAATTAATGAACAGATTTACTTATCTTCTCCACACTTAATTTAACCTATAACAATGATTGAAATAATCCTAGCTTACACTATTGAATAAAATATTTAATCATTAGTAATACTGGAAATAAAAATATCAATTGTAAATTAGCAAAAATCAAACAGTGTGTTGTGTGTTGTGTGTGTGTGTGTGTGTGTGTGTGTGTGTGTGTGTGTGTGTGTGTGTGTGTAGATACCTAGAAAGGTACAAAGAAAGTTCATAGGGCTAATCACTTCTTTTTCTTGTTGTGATTCTTGGCAAACAGTTTCCAGGGAATTAAGTCAAGAAAAAGCTACTGAGAAAATATGTGTGGCTAGATTATAGCAATAGACTTATATGGTTGACCTAGATAATGGTTATTTGAAGTAGAATACAAGATATTCTAAGTAGAAACTGTGCTGAGTATTTAACTGCATGATGTTACTAAGACAAAGGGAAGAGTTTTCCAAGAATCTAACTGTAAACCCAGATTTAAGATCAAGAAGTCATGTGTGTTTATCCTACAAAGAAAACGTGCCATAAGGAACTGTTGATCCAAGTCAGTTAATCATATCATCACAAAGAATCATATTGAAAAAATAAATGGAATCAATAAAGGCTGAGCACGGAAGAGGAACATGGTATGAAACGAAGGAGGAGACTGGGAATAGACTCATTTATATGATTAATATTTTTCTCAAATTTCCCTGAAGTTGGCTATGGATTTTACAGTGTCCCAGAGCACTAGGGTTCAAATTAACTCTAGCTCTTATGACTTCATTCCTCAAAGTCACAACTTGAGTTAGAATGTGGAAAATCACAGTAGAGGACACATCATCCAAACAACTAGAAAAGCCAGTAAGCTGAAACATCGTAGCTGCACAAATAAAAGAAATCCTAACGGAACTGAGACACAGAGAGTTCTGCACACTTGAGCAGCTGTCTCACCCCTGAGGGAAGAATGAGGAGGAGGAGGAAGGGCCCAGAGACAACTCTGGCAAACCTCCCGTAGCACATCAAAGGGAAGGGCAAAGTGTTGGGACCAGGAGCAGCTGCCTCATAACCACTGGCCCTTCCTCAGGGCGGCAGCATAGGACCTGGAAGGCCCAAAGCTTGGGCTCCAGGACAGGGTTTCTGAAGGGGCAGGACTGCCTGGGAAAGAGAGCTCCACAGTGACCCAGAAAGCTGGAGAGTGGGAGCAAATGAAAAGCAGATTATCAGCCACTTGCCAGTTCTCATCACAAGCCTTGTTATAGACGGGCATCTTAAGCTGGTTCTTCAAGGCATTTAAAACTGTTACTGAAAGGCGTTTAACTAAAGCTGCACGGAAACCCAGATGGAGGTTAAAAACAGAATAGTCTCATTTAGCCCTCATCACTAAAGGCTGAAAACTGAAGGGCAGCTCTGCTCTGGATAGGAACTCTTACTTTGATTTCTTTCCTCTTTACCTACGTCTGACATTTAAAAATGAAGATAACGACGAGAGAAAAGAACAAGCAAGGGACCTTTGGTAGGAGAGAATAAGCGATGGAGTGGACGGTTCTGCCGGTGCAATTATCCGGCAGGAGCCTGAGATGAACCGGGAGGCACATGTTCAGAGGAGAAGGCAGACAACATGCATGTACAGAGAGAGATTTTCAGCCGAGGGGCAAACACTGTATAAACAAACATCAAAGGAGAGCACAGTAATATGAGATTGCTATAAAACTGACAACAATCCCAATAAAAACAGAGAATTTGAAGATCACAGTCAGCAGAGATGATACACAGAACAAACCAAAATGAAAGGAAGAAAGGGGTCCAGAACATGTGAAATCTGAGGGACACCATCAAACAGTGCGATGCCTGGGTCACCGCGATCCTAGGACAGACACTCAGGAACTGCTGCTGCTGAAACTCACTGGCCCCTCACCTGCAACTACACAGCAACCAAGCGCTAGCACTTTGCCTCCCTTCTTCCTTCTGCAGTCAGTAACCAAGCGATAGCACTCTGGCTCCCTTCTTCCTTCTGCAGTCAGTAACCAAGCGATAGCACTCTGCCTCCCTTTTTCCTTCTGCAGTAACCAAGCGCTAGCACTCTGCCTCCCTTCTTCTGTCAGTAACCAAGCACTAGCACTCTGCCTCCCTTCTTCCTTCTGCAGTCAGTAACCAAGCGCTAGCACTCTGCCTCCCTTTTTCCTTCTGCAGTCAGTAACCAAGCGCTAGCACTCTGCCTCCCTTCTTCCTTCTGCCCTTTACACTTTGGGTCAGCTACATAACCTTGCTAATAGGCTTGTTAATTACTCAAGGAATGCCTACTGAAAACTGGTAATAGCTTACCTGTCTCTTTTCTTTCTCAAAGCTGAAGGAGAAAGACTGGAGTGAGGAGGCATCCTGCTGTCATGCCTTAACAAGTCCTATTCCAGACCCCAAAGCTCTCCAATCCTGTTATACCTACAGTCACCTTGGACTCCATGAACAGTAAGTAACGTGTTGAAAGGAAGATGACACTATGGACAAGACAGTAGTTATCTACAAAGATGAGGCCTCACCCTGTAGCAGGAGCAGTCATCTTATGGCAACCAGAGTGTTTCCTTAAGCAATAGCAACTTTTATTTAGAGACCACACAGAACTAGAGCCAAGACGGTAATCAATTGAGACTGTGTTCATAATGCATGTTTCTCACATTCTGCTCCAGTCCTTCAGCTGTTTAAAACTAAAATCCATATGAGTAGCCCAAAGACAGACCCCAGACAGTCTGGGCCCCTTCATCTGACTTTTCCCCAAATATGTACATTGATTAAATATCCTTTCTCTGCTTTTCACCATCTCTCCTCTATTTAATTAGCATACTGGGATAATGGCCAAGCCTAGTCTGCTGACACTTCTGGAGCATGTGATTTTTGCCCTAAAACTCCAGTTACAATACCAGAGGTTAGAAAATATATTCGGGGGAGTAGAAGGATGGAGAGATGGTTCCTCAGGTAACAGCCATTGGCTATTCTTCTAGAGAATCCAAGTTTGATTCCCAGCATCCACATAGTAGTTCACAGCCACCTATAACTCTGGTTCCAGGTTTTCTGGTGCCCTCTTCTAGCCTTTGTGGGCACCAGGCATGCATGGGGGAATGTAGACATATAAGCAGGCAAAACACTCATACATATTTAAGAAAAAAGGGGGGACTCCTTAATATATATATATGTTGTGCCAAAAGAAATAGTTAAAGAGATTATGGCTTAGATTTTCTCCAAAGAAATAAATCATGGCAACCCATAATACAAGAAAGTCATCAGTAAGCCACAGAGCATAAGTGCAAGGAAAATTCTCTAAGTAGTTTCACCATAGTAAGCAAGTAAAAACTAAATATAAAGAGAAGAAAATCTTAAAAGCAACAAGAGAAAATGAGTGCTTATGTTGTTATGGCTGTAGCTGGCTTCTCATCCAACATAGGAAGGGCCAAGTACACATAATGGCATCTTTAGAGTGTTGAAGGAAAGAGAACTGTGAAGTGGAATTCCACATCAAGTGAAAGTATTCCCCAAAGGCAAAAGACAGATACTTTCTGAGTAACAGAAGCTGAGGAAATCCCTCCCTAGGCTACCTGCACTACGACCATAATCCCACATCTTTCAGAAAATGGTAACATTTAGAAAGAGTTGGAATAAGTAATGAACCAGGTAGGATAAAATTATGAGTAAATATTATATAGATTTTTTATCTACATAGACATGTAGATTTATTTTTAGAAAGTCTCAAAAGAATATTGACTTATTAAAGCAATGTCTCTAGCATTATAGAAATAAAATATGTGACAATAAGAACACATTCTATATTGTACATTTTTACATTGCTAATGAAATAGGATACTATTCATAGGCATGTTGTTATAAATTAGTTATAGCTGTTGTGACATGTGGAGTTATGGCTGTAAAGCTGATGCAGGTGATAAAATGGCATACTGAAATACATGATGTACACTAACAATGCATGAGTGGGGTGGGCTACAAACACATTTCAGACAAGCAGAATGAAGTATGAACATGACAAGCCCACAGTATTGATAAGCATATCCAGTTAAAAAAGAACTAATCGGAAAAAAACACAGTGACTTGTTCAACACATTTCATGAAATGAAAATTCACAAAAATGTTTACTTTGACCCCTTGAAGAATACTTAAGGACTGACCACTTGATATCAGCTAGTCAAGTGGTGTGCTATTCCCTGGGGAAAGCTCTTTCTCCTGCCCTCCAGCATTCTTAATTGCCTGTGGTTCCTTGTCTAGGGCCTCCTGAGCCCTCCGTGTTAGCATGTCTACTGGTATAGTCTTTACTCAGCTCATGTTCAGTCAGTCATGATGGTGAGACTACATGGGAATAGCTCCTCTGACATGCCTAGAGCACCCAGTTTTACAGCAAACTTCCTGTTCCTCTGGCTCTTACATCCCCCTCTTTAGCAATCCTTCCTGAGCCTTAGGTGGAGTTATGTTGTTGTATCTTTGGGAATGGGCTCCACAACTCTGTATTATATGGGTTTATATAGGAAGGTTCTTTTTTTATTATTTAAGAAGTATTTTTATTCATTTTACATACCTGTCGCGTCCGCCTCGACCAGCAAGGAAGACGCCAACACCAGGCTCTTCTCCAGGCAGTTTATTCAGGAACCTTGAGACAATCTTCTGACCCCGGGGGAAAGCCATCTTCTTCTCCTCCCTCCCCTGCCTCCCCGGGAAAGCCAGCCCACACCCTTTATAGCCACTGGGCAATCAACCCCATAGTGCCACGTGGATAATGCCGATAGGGTCAGACATACGCAAGCAAGCCAGATTAGGTCCAGGTGCGCGGAAGCAAACCAGATCCTAGCCTTAGCCAAATAAGGAGCACCTGCCATCGGGAAGGCGGAAGCCGGACGCCGGCGCCATCTTTGAGGCACGGCTGTGCACGGCTCTCTACACATACCAAACACAGATCCCCTCTTATCCCTCTTCCCACTCCCCCCACTGCAGCCTCCCCCGGCCTGTGACCCACTCCCTCCTCCCCCATTCCAAAAGGGTAAGGGCTCCCAGGGGGAGTCAGCAAAGCCTGGTACATTCAATTGAAGCAGGACCAAGCCCCTGCCCCCGGCATCAAGGGTGAGCAAGGTGTCCCACCATAGGGAATGGGCTCCAGAAAGCCAGCTCATGTACCAGGGTCGGATCCTGATCCTACTGCCAGACCAAGCTACACAACTGTCTCCCATATGCAGAAGGCCTAGTCTAGTCTATATGAGATGGTTTTAAGAGAGTAAAGGGAAGGGAGAAATGATGTAACTGTAATCTCAAGAAACAATGTTTAAAGATTACTTGATGGAAACCACTATAGTACATATACATTTTTTAAAAGTATCAGATTCTGATATCTACATCAATAAAAAATATCTGATCACAAGTATTTTTCTTGCATTATCAGTAAGCAATGGATATACATAGAACATTTTTGTGTATAATTTAACTCTTATTTGGAAAATGTTTTCTCTATAGACTGTTCATATAGTCAAATATGTTCATATAAAGTAACCTCATTGTTCTATTTAGAAAAAGCAATGCATTTTCTAAACATTTCTAAACAGATTTCTATACGTGTTCTGTATAGAAAAAGTTGAAATTGAAGAATTGTGTGAAACAGAAAGTGAAATTCCTGGAGTCACCCTATAGACCAATACATTTAACAGGCCGTAAATATCAATCCATATTTGTTTAGATCATAAACAAAATTAGGGACAAATGTATATATTTATATTTATAAAGTGTCACATGTATACATGTGCTTGCAAGTATCCTGAAGTATAACCTAATGTATTCATATTATCAACTATACAAGGAAGCTATATTTCATGAATCAGTGCAGGTAATAATATCTGTCATTTATAACATCTATATGCTGAGTATTTTTCTCAGCACTTGACAAAGGCTAGCTGATTTTTTCCTTTATAATAATCAGTGTGTTAGATATGACTATCTTCATTTACTCCTGGGAGAAATGAAGAATAAAGAATCGGCTGAATTGTCAAAGCTCACATCACACAGGGTAACAGAGCCTCTTACTCCCCTGAACCCACCTGGTAGCCTGCTGCGTCTATATGTGCCTTGGCCAATCTAATTAAGCTCTTATCTGTGGCCATTTAAACTTCTTTACTTTGAATCCATGCTGCAATCTGCATTCTTGGCTCCCTGGCACTTGGGAGCCTTGCAGACCTAAGGAAGACTGCCTCTCTAGGGAAAGCTAATGCAAAGCATAGTAAACAATTTACTTAGGGACATGTATTTTATTTTATTTGGAATCAAACCCTGAGGCATCTATAGTCCCAAACATACCCACATCTTACTCTCATAGTATGTATACTAACCTAATAGTCCCTCTACCCTGTATCTTCCCAAGACTGAATGAATACACAGCAACTCACGATGACAATAGCTCTGTCGGCCTGAATTATTCAAACTAGCCTGGCCTGGATTCTCTTCCCTCTGCTAACCACCTTTCCACCAGAACTCTTAGAAAAATAAAAGAGTCTTGTTGGTGGCTTCTCCTGGCTTCTGCCTCCTCTTCTCCTACTGTTCCTTAATGTGGCCCTTCCTGAAGTGCATGGTGTGCCTTCTTGTCTCAATGAAATGCAACTAATACATTCCTTTGCAATGGTATAAGTTCTATGTGTGGCTACTCTGTGGTTTTAATCAATTCAAATATTGCAATTCCATATGAGAAAATTATCCTTGAATTATCCAAATACTTAAAAAATGCAACCTTTGATCATTATTTCTCTCATTATTAGTGTTATTATACAACTTTTCCATGTAGTTATTTGTTTCATTTTCTTCCATCAGAGGATTTGAACCAATTTTACCTCTTTCAGAAAAGCATTGCATGTTTGTGGTTGAATTGGAATAACTGAGATTTCAAGCTAATCAGTGTTCTCAAAAGGAGACCTCATGTTCCCTGTAACTCTTTTACAATTAAAACCAGGTTCCTGGGAGTTGGCCTCTGTGGGAGGAACACCTGCTTAGAAAGTAAGAAGTGAGAAAAATGGATACACAAATCCCAAAGTGTGTTACGCTTGCCTGCTCTATAATGCAGATCTGTTAATAAGAGCCAGCTGTCCTTACAAGAGGTATCACTGCAGAGAACAGGATTGCCAGCAGGTGCTCTTCCAAGGACAAGCAACTGGACAAGTGTCCTCTAATTCTTTGCAGATGACAGAAGAGGAAAGTGGGTTACAGACGTATTCGACAGAATTGATGAACAAATTCAGGAATCCTGTTGATAAAATTACAGTGGCATTCAATAACAGAGAACCTTAATTATGGAGAGAAATTGCATTTAAGATATCTCATGCAGGGTAAGTAGTTCTTGGGATCTTTGTGGCCAGGCATTTTCCCTCCATGTGCACCAATTTATACATGGAACTTCATATCTGACAATGAGGCAGATCTTACTTGCTCAAAACTTACTTTAGTGATCTATGTTTTCAGTCTAATGCAAAGGAATTTAAAGATCATGTGCTGGCTAGTTTTTGTCAACTGGACACAAACTAGAGTCACCTGGGAAGAGGGAACCTCAATTGAAGAGTTTCCTCTAGCAGAGTGGCTTGAAAACATATCTGTAGGAAGTTTTTTTGATGAATGAGTGATGTGGGGATGTCCTGGCCACTGCGGGTAGTACTATAACTAGGCAGGTGGTCCTGAGGTATATAACAAAAAAAATTTTTTTTTAAATTGCAAGCTGAGCAAGCCACCCATAAGAAGCCAGTAAGCAGCATACTTCCCACGGCCTTGGCCTCAGCTCCTCGGTCTAGGCTCTTGCTGTGAGTTCCTTCACTGACTTCCCTCAGTGACGGACTGTTACTTGTTCATACAGCATGAAATAAACTTTTTCTTCTCCAAGGTACTTTTGATTAGGGTTTTGTCATAGCAACAGAAAGCAAACAAGAGATTTTAATGATGCCTTAAACACACTTTCTAAACAACATCATTCTTTCTTGGTAATAGTTTCTAGAATGTCAATGAACATTTTTTACAAAATAAAACAGCAGAATGGCTCAGTGGAGAATGGTGCTTATCACAGACAACCAGACACCTAGATTTGATCCCTAGGACAGGTATGATAGGAGGAGCAAACCAACTCCTGCAATTTGCCCTCTAACCTCCACACTTACCCTATAGCATACATGCCCTGCCCCCCCCCCCCGCACATAAATGCATGTATACATACATACATACATACAAATAAATGTAAAACTAAGTATTTAAAGAATATATTTTGTTGGAAATGTGTTATGACAAATTTTAGTATTTATGGAAGGAAAATTGTGGAAGGAAATTTGGTTGCTAAATACATGGTTTATGTAGAATATTTCTAAAAATGGATCCTAGTTGAATCAGATCCTTCTGATGGAATTCATTCATTAAACCATGTGAACTTAAACAGTGGTTCATCACCATCATGTTACAAATCCTGAAAAATCTAAACCAATAAACTCTATGGCATGTTAATCCTCTAAATATCTGTGGATTAACTGAATTCTTCCCCAAAGTTGAATGAAACCAAAATGCAACCCAAAATATAATAAAGTAAAATTAATTTTTGCCTTAGGCTTAAAGTTTTCTTTCAAACCAAAAGCAAAAAATAAATAAATAAATAAATAAGGACACTCTTGGGAGTGGAGAGGCATGAAAAGATGTTATAAAAAGCCAACAACAAATCCATGTAATCTGTAAATGTTTATTTAGTAAGAGAGGTCACTGGCTTAGTGTTTCTGAGTGAGAAAACTGACAAGAAGATGGTGAAGGTAACCTGAGAGACATAGTGTCTTTCTTTGTTTGTTTTACCTCACAGGGCTCTGTGAAAATTAAAATATGAATATATGTTTGACTAGCATATGGCAAAAATTTAAAAATTGTTAGTATACAAATTAACATTACATGAACAATGATAGTTTAGTTGTTTAATCAAAGATTTAAAAGATATTATCTAATGTTTCTATGATTTTGAGAAATAAGCATACCATTATGATATAAGCAATCATCTGCTCAAAACTGAATATGCATTCAGTAGATAGAACATTCCAAATTTTGAATGTTAACCTTTTTCCAGGCTAGCTAAGTGCAACAGACTTTCCTACCTGCTGGGCTCAGGCATATTGGTAGTGAATCAACTAATTGGTAATCCAAAGTTTAGTTTGGCTGTGATGATTGGTAGGTTGAGTGAATTTTTGGTAACCCAGGTTGGCCTCAAACTTGATGTCAAGAGTGGTGTGAATATGGGTACATGCCATTGTACCCAGAATATTTTTTTAATCAGGACATAACACACTCTCTCTCTCTCTCTCTCTCTCTGTCTCTCTCTCTCTCTCTCTCTCTCTCTCTCTCTCTCTCTCACACACACACACACACACACACACACACACACACCAAGTTTTTTCTAAAGGTGTCTTGTCTTTTAAAGCCTTTTCCACAGAAAAACACAATTGCTTCTAGTCTCACTGAAATTTCATGAACTAAAGACATTAAATTACTGATGCTGAGGAAGTGACTAAAAACAAAATGTTAAGTTCCTGCCTGTGGGAATTTCATGTGCTTTGGACACATTCATCATTGATAAAATCAATATTAGCCCTCAATAGTTTCACAAACTCTTCCATATCCTATCCTGCAAAGATGGTATTTAGGTTGCAGCCATCTCAGCCATTGCTTTTGTTTAGATCTGAACTGACCTGCAAAGGCAAGTATGTTAAGGCTTGATCATTATCTTCTGGTATTACTGGAATGTGGTAAGATCTTAGGAGGTAGGGCCTACTCTGAGGAATGCCCTTGAAGAGGACAATAGGATGCAGTTCTCTTTCTCTCTTATTTTGCTGCCATGTAGCTCTGAGGTGAGCACATTCCTTCAAGATGTGTTCCCACCATCATGTGCTGTACTCTGCCAACCCAAACCATCAGAGACAGACAACCCAGGAAGAGAACCTTAGAAACATAGACTGTCAGAGAGACACTGGATATTTCAAACAAAATGAACTTTTAAAAGATTTTTTAAGACTGTAGGCTTTTAAAGTTATACTTTGTTTTATTTTATGATGCTAATATAAAACCTTGGGGATATATCAGAAAGCAAAGGTTGCAATTTATTAAGGGATGTATTTGCATGTCAAGTTGACAAAGGGTCAATTGTGCTGATTGGCTTTTATCAACTTAACACAAACCTAGACATATATGGGAAGAAAGGATCTTAATTAATAAAATATCTCCACAAGACTGGCCTGTAGGCAAGTCCACAGGGTATTATCTTGATTAATGATTCATGTAGGAAGGCCCATCCCATTATGGGCAATACCTCGCCTAGGCAGGTGGTTTTAGGCTGTCTAAGAAAGCAGTCTGAGCAAGCCAAGGAAAGCAAGCCAGCAAACAGTGTTCCTCCATTGTCTGCTTCAGTTTCCGACTCCAGATCCATGCCTTGAGTTCCTGCCCTGACTATCTTTCATGGAAGTCTACAACTAAAAGTTTAAATAAACCCTTTCCTCTTGATAATGTTTCTGTGTTATTATTTTATCACAGCAATAAAAGCCTAAACTAGACCTATTACCTGTGATAACTTAATGGTAAGACCCACTTTCTTGACTCATAGAACGTGTAGTTATAAACCTGTTACTGACCTGGAAGCATCATCCCTACTGGCTTACTTTAATAGTGATGAAAAGTGCCACATAGGCTACTAGAGGAGAAAAGTAGCTATCATTCTCACCCAGGTGTGAACTTTGTAAACTAAAGTATGACTGGCCTGGCAAGGCATACCCATTGGTACAGTCATGGCACAAATATCACAGAAATAACCAACCATTTTCTGATTGGACTTAAGTCTTACTGTGCAATATGAACCACACCTGGCATCATTACAGAGAAAAAAAAACCTGTGATTAGACAAGTCATAGATCTTTTGGGAGAATCCACTACTATTATCACTGGACATAGTATTAAAATAACTCCTAATGACTTATTGCTAAGTTCAAAGATTAATGTACCTCTCACTCATCATCAAGGAAGCTTCTGTTTGCAGTGGATGGTAATTAACACGAAAACCCACAACTGGCCAAAGTGCAGAAAATGAGGGACTGAGAAATACTCAGCCCTAAGTGGGACATCTACATCACATCCCCTCCTTCTAAGACTCGGGGGTCCTTGCAGAAGAGGGGTCAGAATGCATCACAGCCAGAGACAGTGGACAACTAGAAGCTACTTATTGCTGAATAATCTCTCTCCACCCCCTCATTGAACAAATGGCCTTGAAAATGAGTTATCCAGCTTCCTCTTGTATAAGTTCTTAAGTTCTGTTATCCCAAAACTAGGCTAAACTATTGCAAAGACAGAGAATTTTCTTCTAAAATCTGAAATCCTTCCCTTTAGGGCAATCTGTCTCTATTAAAATCTGTTGTGTACATTCCTCATGTTTTGGCGACTTGGAGGAAGTACATCATTAGACTCGAAAGAGTGCAAGCTTGTTGTTCATTTTATTCTTCTGTAATTTGTTTCCCAGTTTTTATTCAAAAAGCAAAGAAATCAGTGTTAGTTCATTCTTTCATTTGTTGATTCAGAAGATGTTGGAGAAATATCTACTGCCAGATACACATGCAGTGTTGAAACCTAAAGACCACTCCATGTCAGTTGATACCTTAAGCAAAAAAAAAAAAAAAAAAAAAAAAAAAAACAAAAACAAAAACTGTTAGCAATGTCTGAGAAACTATGATAAGGAAAGAAGGAACTTCCAATTCTATCATTTTTCTCCATGGTCATTATAAGGGTTAATATACAATTAGCAACTCAATGGAGAAAAATAAGAATCCAACAATCTAGAGATTTGAGAGTCTGGTTTTTTTGTTTTGTTTTGTTTGTGTGTGTGAGTGTGTGTATGTTGTTGGGGTTTTTTTGTTGTTTTATTTTTGTTTTTAGTTTTCCTATTTTATGTTTTACTTTCAACAAATAAACATTGACTTCTTGATTTTATTTGAATATTGTTTTCTAAAGGTAACATTTGTGATGGCTATACACAGAATAGAAAGCAAGATTATGGGGAAGGTAAGATAAAATCACTATGAGACTCACTTAAGGAATCATATATGTGTCAGGATTTCTTTCGAAGTGGTATTATGTATATCTTCCACAGCATGACAAAATGCTTTCTATTTAATAATGAATGCTATACTATAGTTTGTGAGACACTGATACATAGATTAGTTGCTTTCTTTATAAATGCACAGTGTTAAAAAAAATGAACAGATGAGAACAGATGTGTGCAGGGTGGTAGAGCACACACCATACACTTTGAACACAGAACTTATAGGAACAGAGCAAAAACTGACCTGGAGGCCTCCACCTTAAGTACTGGCTTTCATAGCATCAGAAGATACTATGTAATTGGCCAAGTGAGAGGAAAAAATTGGTAGTCATACCCAGCTGTAAAGCCTATGAACCACAACCACAACTGGACCCGAAAGATATTCACAATTGTGAAATAGTGGCACTTTCATTTTCGGGAGTAAGGAATGGAGAATCCACTCCTTGTACTGTAAACCTTGAAAACTAACTGTTGCTGGAAAGGACATGGTCTCCAGAGAAGAAACTACTATTGCCATTTTCCTAAAAAATAAAATAAAATAAAATTGCTAAATTTTTCTAAATATTCATCCATTATGCCTCAGGTAAGTGTGGTTCTCACCCCTCTTCAAAAGAGTTTCTTTTGGGGATTAAAGGCTCATGCCTTTAATCCCAGCACTTGGGAGGCAGATCCTGGAAGATCTCTAGAAGTTCGAGGCCACAAAGTTTAATCTATAAAGCAAGATCCAGGACAGGCACTAGAATTACACAGAGAAACTCTGTCTCGAAAAAAAAAAGTTTCTTTTTACAACCGATGGAGACAATTACAGAGATCCAGAACTGGTCAACTATAGAGGATAATTGACCATGAAGTGCTCAACCTCAATTCGTACATCTGCAATGCACTTAAGTTTGAAAGAAAATCACAGAGGAGGGTGAGAAAAGATTGTAGGAAACAGAGTACCAGGAGGTCTTCTGTGGCTAGATAGCATCCCTTAGACATGATAGGGCAAATGCATCCATGCAATCTCCACAATATGATTGTGCCAATAAGACCCGCATGATGACACTACAAGTGGCCATGCGAATGTGGAAGGGGGAAGTTCCAAAACATCTCACCCCTAGATGAAGAGAGCTACGGGCCTCTGAGGCCTGCTAAAAGAGGGAGGATCCACTTCCTCTAGAGCTGAGTTCCCACATAGCTTGGTCATTTCCAATTAGCCATCACACACACACACACACACACACACACACACACACACACACACACACACACACATACACACACACACACGACATGAAGGGGCAGGAGGGATGAAGATTCAATGCTTATATATATGGAGTCTTCAAAAACATCTTTTGAATACATATACATTGGGATATGATGTAGCTCAATGTCACAGCAAATAAAATAAACAATAACAACAACAACAAATGAACAACTAGTAAGTCTCAGAGTTTCAATTCAACTTTACCTAGTCAATTCTCTTATATTTGCAAGTGTTTATTGAGTACCCACTGGTGTCAAATCTTGGTGGTGAAATAATCAATCATCACGGTTGTTACCAATTAAAAAGAAAACTTTTCCCTTTTCCCCCCACTGTTTTATATGATTTGGCAGAACTCTGAAATAATTAGCATATACATTATGTAGTTTTTAAAGGAATGATGCAGAAAGTTATATACAATTTCTTTCTCTGTACACAGAACTATCAGTTCTTCTGTAATAACTTTTTTGTTAGAAAACTGTACATTAAAAAGAAATATAAAAAATTCATGGTTGATAGCAAGTGCAAATGGGAACTGAGTCTGCAAGTGGTTTTGAGATAGAAAAAATGAGACAAATCAAAATCTGCTGTGGAAAGTTACTTAGAAGTGCTGATAAATAAAGGAGTGGGAGCTACAGACAGCCATGATGCTGAGAGAACACCGGGAAAGGGGGGCCTCAGTCTCCCTAGTTATGTATGTTTGACTTATTGGGGAAAACTAGAGTAAACTCTTCATACATAATTTCACTACTCTGTTCCTATAAACTGCCCAAGGGATATTTTTTAAATTCAAGATTAGTTCGTTTATTCAATAATATATATTGAATTCCAAGAAGGCCATCTAAATACCTCCTGGTATAGATAAATCCCATTGATTTACCATTTACCCGCAACTTTTATAGTTTTTTTTTTTTAATTAGTAAAATCAGACAGGCTTTAGGATGCTGCAAACTGCACCCGGGTCTTGGCACATGGTAAGAAGGGTTTGATCACTGAGCTCCAGCTTGGCCCATAGTCATCTGCTATCCATTCTCTTCCCTTGGATGTCAAATAATTCATCACTTTCAAACGGCATACCTGAGACTTCCTCCCAAAGGTGTTCATCTCAGTGTCTTCAATCCCCTTTTTCTCAGAGGCTTAGGCCCACATCTAGGATGGCATCCTGGTTTTCTCTTTCTTTGTTTATTTCACTCACACTTCTAACGTTAGGCAATCCTGTTGGCTCTTCCACCAAATATGCTGTGTCTGACCGGCTCTCTCTGATTCCTCCATTATCACCCATCTCTCAAATGAACCTGGGCTCCTATTTCTGTCACTAGGCTCTCATTGTTCTCTTTTCAAAAGAGACAAGAGTAATCTTGTTAAAATCCAAGTCAAGTGGTTCCAAACTGGTCTAAATTCTTCTCTGGTACCTCGCTCCACTCAGAGCAACCTTGGTCTTCAAGACCCTTCCATTACTTTTATGCCTTCATTTCCTGTTCCCTCCTAGAGGGTGCACGTCATTCCTTACAGACCACACTTTGACTTCTGATTTCGTAGCAGCTCTTTCCTAATCATCATCCACTCTTGCCTGATTTCCTCTCAAGGTGACCTCTTCTCAGTGGGACCTCCCTCGACTATTTAGGCTAAAATCCACCTCTCTCTCTCTCTCTCTCTCTCTCTCTCTCTCTCTCTCTCTCTCTCTCTCTCTCTCTCTCTCTTACACACACACACACACACACACACACACACACACACACACACACACACACCAGCCTTCCTCTACTTTCCTCTCTTGGTACTTTTATGTAATTGATTTAGCATCTGATCCCACCCTACCATCACAGGCATCATGAGAACAGGGTATCTTTGCTTTGCTGTATTGCAAGTGTTGAACACATTGTGGGGACAGAGCTGACACCAAACATTTAGTAAACGGATACGTGAATGACCCGTGGGATCCTAACAACAGGGGGAGATGGGATGGAAAGCAGGGAGTTTGTTTAAGTACATTTCTGACCTGTAGGCACGACTTTTCTTATCAAATGGCTTAAGTCGCAATAATCTATCACTACCAGCCTTTTTATTTTCATTTTCCTCATTTACCAGCCCCACTGCCCAAATCTCTCCCGATCCCACACCCTTTGGCATTGGTAGTTTCTGACAAGGCTGCCACACCCAAATAGCTCCCATCATGGCCTTTTTCCAGCTGATGCATGAATTAGGAACAAGGCTTTCCAGCATTACCTGAATATAAGGGTTGTATGTTTCAATGCCCCTGGTTTACATAATGAGGATATTTCTAAGAGAATAAATAAAAACAGTCCTTGGAGTCTTTCGCACTGGAAGTTATTTAACTGGGCTGGAAATCATTTTGGAAAAGACATTGTACACTCAGTGTTGAGGTCATAAAAAGGGAGTAAATAATTAGAAAGTGGGATTGAAAAGTTGCATTTAGTTTTATATTTCACAAGATCACTGGCTAGTACTTTTCATCACATTTTATGAAAGTCATCTGCTACACAGTGAACTCAAGCAAACACAAACGACCTCTATTTCCATCTCTGAGGCCCATACCACAATGATTCAGAAGTGCTGTATTCAGAATATAATTCACACACAATTATGTTCCATATTTGTAAGAAATCTAGTACATAAATCTCTAAATGGAACAGTTTAACCAACTTTAAAAGAATGAGCAGCTGAATGGACTCATAATGATATAATGTAGAAGCATAAAAATTGAAAGAATATAGCCACCTTGTAAATTTTCTCCATTTCATATTTATGCTCTCTCTTCTATTTATTGTATCATATATCAAATTATTCTGCTTTCTTAGAAAGCCATTTTTATAAGAATAGCACTGAGGACACAAGTCATGCAACTCTGAAGGAGAAATATGAAAATACCTACCCTCCCACGTGCTCCAGACAGCCTTGTCGTGATGCTTGTAAGGCTTTAAAGTGAAAAAACGTCCCGTGGGCATCAGTCAAGTGGCAATATTTGGAGGCTCACTAAGCTGAGATTTCTTGTGGATAAGCAAGGATTCTGGATGAATGTGCACATTTGGAAATCAACATAACCCTAGACTTTCAACACGCAGCTAGTAGGAGTCATGAATAACATAGCGGACTCCCCCCAACAAAAGTAAGTAGCATTGTATATTGAACAATCCTTCATCTTGAGTGTCAAAAGTTAAGGTGGTTAATATACACAGTGGTCTTAAAAATAATGTAGACAACTCTCAATAAGACTGGATTGTTTAAATTGCTACTAAATTGTCTCTTGAATTTCCATTTCATGATTAGTGAAAGGCTTGCTACTTTTGATAAGATGGCATCCAAAGATATTGTACAAAAGATGTAGGTAATATTTGTCACTCCTTTGCTTAAAATTATATTTATCTCACAGGATTTGGCTTATAATTTAAAAAAATCTTCTATCTCTTGACATTGAATACTTAAGAGTATGTTTTGACTAACCATTATCAAATATTCATATTTATCACTCTCTCATATATTTATGGCCTTCCAAAATTTCATCTCTGAATATTCTTTTATTAGAGAAATAAAACATCATTAACATTTCTCAGAGGAAGGCCATGCTATCGATCTTTATTTATCTATAACAGCAATTCAGATGTGTAAATTTTTTAATTTATAGGGCACTTGCATTTATAAAATAACCATATGCCAGAAAATTCTTTTAGCCTAAGCACATCTTTGCAAGACATAAATTTTACTCAGAGTTGAATATGTATCAGAGGTTTACTAAAGCTAATGCAATATAGTAAGGAGTAGAATTTAAAAGCTGCATATATTTTCCATATAAAAATTAATAAAGAAAAATTTTATTAGTGAAATTGACTCAAGTTTAGCTGTCTTCTCACAGACATGCATGACCTGTCTACACCTATAGAACTTTGAAAGATATGAAGGTAGGAGACTGGTGATACACTGGATAACAATTTTAAACCTTCTACTGGGATGTGGTAGACAAACATGGAACTGTTAGATTTATCTATGCAAAAGAGGAAACTGAGGACAGGAATCCAAGTTATGAATTATGAAATACAAAACCCAATTTTAGGTCTTTGATCTATCAATATGAATTCCTCTCTTAAATTTTGCATGTTTTTTAGTAGCCACAAAGAAGGAAGCATAAAGAAAAAAAGGAGCTAAAATCCATACAGGAGTAAAATTGGGAATTAGACCTGTTGCCTAATGCTTACATACATATTTTATGATTAATAAAAATTCATTTCAGTAAATTTCATCAGTAGGGGAATTTTAATATTGCTCATTTACCATAAGATAAAACATAAATCTTTTACATGAACATTTATCTACCTATTTATCATAATCTTTCAATATACCTACCTACATTTCTAACTTTCTATACGTCTACCATGAATAAAGAATATGAATAAAAATCTACAAGGAAATATTTCTTGGTTACAATAATGACTTCACAGTGAAATTACTCACGACAAGACAGCCAATGACAGGACACCCAGACGGCTCCGTGAGTGCAGTGACAGTCTGTCTAACTCAGATCCTAGACAGATGTATGGAAGTAGAGCACTGACTTTTGAAAACTGCACTCTTGCTGGGTGGTGGTGGCACATGCCTTTAATCCCAGCACTTGGGAGGCAGAGGCAGGTGGATCTCTGTGAGTTCCAGGCCACCCTGGTCTACAAAGCGAGTTCCAAGAAAGGTGCAAAACTACACAGAAAAACCCTGTCTCAAAAAACCAAAAAAAGAAAAAAGAAATAAAAAGAAAACTGTGCTCTTACTTCCATACAGACACCATGATGCATACACATGCATGTGAACACACACACACACACACACACACACACACACACACACACACACACACAAAATAAACTATAGTGTAAGAGATGGGGAGACTGCTCAGCAAATAAGAGAACCTTGCTGAGAAACCAGGTTCAGCTCACTACCATCAGTAACTCCAATTCCAGGGGATCAGATATCTTTGCGGGTAACAGGCATGCACAAGGTGCATCTGATGTGAGATTTTACACTAGTTATATATCAGTTGTATATTTTGACATACTCATATGGAAAGTATGCTAAAATGACCTATTTACTGGTCTTTTCTGTGAAAATTAAATGGTAGAATACATACAACATATTTTGCAAATGAGATAATAAAATTCTGAAAGTACAGATTCATGTTATATAATTTTTGTTTACAATCAAGAGTGAGAATTAGAAGACCAGACAAAATCATGCATGTTCACTATGATATCTGTATTGTAACATTCTGTCAAACTGGTGTGATTTGTGCTATATTAAGAAAGTCTCCTGATTATGATTTTCATTTTAAGGCATCTTTTATTGCTTGAAATTAACTAGTATAAGATTTAGAAATTTAAATTTCTATTTTAGGAAATACCCAAAATTAAAAAAATTAAGTTCACATGAAAACATTACCTTATCTAAATTTGATTTAAATTTTGGTGATTTAATACTTTATTTAACAGACATACAATATAGTTGAACTTTTGCACAAGTTTATTTTAGTTCTTCATTGGTTCCCCTTTCAGCAATGCTTAAAATATTAAATCATGTTAAATGCTGAAAGATAGAAATCAATGGTCAGTGAATGGTAAAGTGTTCCTAACTACTATGGTTTTATTTTGCATCCTTGGATACTCTCATTTCACATAAGTTGTTAAGTTCAAAGCTATTTTCCAGGTATGAGTTCACGTACAACCTGAATTTGACTTTCTCAATTAACTGCTGATACAGACATTTTTAATTTTTTTGTCCAATAAATGGTGTTTCAGTCATATTCTAGCATTCCATACAAATCTCACTAAGCTGTAGCTGTTTGACATCAATATATATAATCTAAAATTCAAAATCCCATATCAGATCTGGCAATTAATCTTGTCTTTGTAAACACTCTGCTTCAGTGCTCCAACCCAGCACTTGCTATATTTTCTTTAAATGAGCACATATATTCTTTGAAAGAAACCTAGTTATCTATTCATTTTCAAAGAATTGAGAAGCTACATGAAGTCATGTGATCTGTCTATAGTTGGTAAACATCTTGCCTGCTGATGTTCACACTCTGCTACAATCCTCTCCCCAAAAGTGGGGTAGAAAATGACTTGTTTCTACTACTTGAAATAGGTCCCTCCTCTGATTACTACCCTTGTGTAAGCTGACTGACTTGTTCTCATTGGAGCAATGAAGGATACAGGCAGTGCTCTGTTGAGAATACTCTTCCTCATGGCAAGGAGCTGCTGACAGCCTACAGCTTCCAGCTCAATGTGACAGCCAGATTATGTCAGGGCCTTTATTACATGCAGTCACAAGGAAATATATTCTGTAATGATCTGAAAGTGAGTACTTTCCCAAGTGAGCCTTCCAATGAAAATGCTACTCAACCACTACCTGGCGCTCATCCAGTGAGAACTTGTCCAGGGAGCCATGCAAACTGTGTTGGGACTCCTGATCTACTGGACTATGAGGCTATAATGGTGAGCTATTTTAAGCACTAGTGTTGTGGCAATTTACTATGAAGCAATATAAAACTCTGGATGAGAAAAATGCTAGTCAGAATGTTCCAGAAGGAGGAATGAAGAAGACATTTCTGTTTCCTTAAGAAAACAGTTCTGCACAGTTGGTGTTTCCTCAGCTGTCTTAGCTATGGTTTTGGAACAAATCCAAAGTGACTGGAACTCAGAGGACAGTCCAGCCAAGTGTACAGGGGCTTTCCTTCTTCTCAAGTTCAAGTATTTTTATTCAGAAAAATGAAAACTCATCTCCTGAGTCATTACTATTCAGCATCAAGAATGAAATGTTTGAATTGAGATTTTGCAGTAGCTCGAGGGGAAAAAATAACACTATTCTTTTGTTTTTATTGTATCCCTTCATTTTCTTGGGTGCCCTTTATAAAAAGTCAAGACATACCCAGGGAAAAAGACTGAATTTTAGAGACTTTGGAGTTCTGTTGCCTAGTTGCATAGACTATTAAATGTCAGAGAATCATCTGGAAGGAAGGTTAAAAGTGTTTGTACATTACTATTATTCTTGGCTATTGTAAATTTGTGAAGAGCATCCAGAAGAAATTTAGCCAGGGATGCTGACAAGCAGTGCAAAGTGTCTTGATCCCTCATGTCCAGTTTCTCTCATGGTCATAACAGCACACAAGTCTAACATCCTACAACAACAAGATTGTATTAGCTTACAAGTAAACAATCCGCAAGGCCTGGCTGTTGCTTTGCCCTGAGTCAACAAGGTCAAAACCTAGGTGTGCTGGGAATGCTTTAACTGGGATAGTAGGAGAAAATCCACTCCTTGCCTCACTTAGAATCCCATCTGTTAACGTAGCTCAGTGCCATGGGCTTGGCTCTAGTACCTGTTTCCTTGCGGCTGTTGGATGCAATTTTCAGCTTCTAGTTGCTGGCAGTATTCTTGGTCACCTTCTCCAATCCCGAAGCCAGAAACAATGGCTTGCAGCATTCTCATATTTCAACTTTACCTTCCTCTCTCCCCAACCTTTCTCATCTGCTGCATCTCTGTCCATCTGAAGAGAGAAATTCCTCAGCTTTTCAGGGCTGCTGTGAGTGGACTGCACATCACCAAGATAACCTCCCACCTCAAAGATGGGGCCCCTCTTCGCATCCTTTTGTCAGATAATTGTACTATTATATTCATAGATTTGGGGATTAGAGAAAGGGTACCTTAGGAAGTCATTGTTCTATCTACCAAAGGATTCTTAAATTAAGATAAAAATAACAACCTAAATAATGAAGAGCTCAATGGAACCAGAAAGATCTTTAAATTCTGAGAAACAGTGTCCCAAAGGAGTATTATTGTTTATATTATGTAATCTTGATTTAGAATTGGTCAAATCTGCCTGGAGTAAGGAATGTAACTTTTATCAAACTTTTTTCTTTCACTGAAAAAATTTTTATCAATGCTGGAGAGAATGCTCATTGGTTATTTCCAGGGAAAGTCAGACAAATTCTTAATTATGCAAGAATAAACATTCAAATTGAGATATTTCTTTTTTTTTTTTAACAATTGATTATTTATTTTTGATATTGTTGGACATTCTTTTTTTTTTTTTTTTTTAGCTCTGACCCCCAGACAACTTTATTTATTAACATACAATTAAAATCACATTTCAGTATAAGTAAAATACCACCACATTTCCCCTTTTCTATTTTAATAAAAAGGAAAAAAAAGAAAAAGGTTATAACTAACAAAAGAAAAACTATATACAAAAGTACAATGACTATATACAATATATACAAGTAATAAATGTCTAAACAATGTCTAGTCCATTTGTATTTGACAAATTCAGAGAAAATAATTTCATTATCTATCCTATTTTGTTAAGTCCAAAATGTATCTAATTCACTTTCTATCCTAATTAATCTTCAACTATAACTAACTAACCTTCAACTATAACTAACTAATCTTCAACTCCCTCAGAGACCCAAGAAGGAAATAATATTAGCTAACAAAAATAAAAACAGAAAGTGCATGCAAGCAACTTCCAAAAAATTTGTGAGTTGACAGAAACAGTCAGCTGCCTGGACAGTCACCTGAGGTTTCTCCACAGTGTTGGGGCATCATCTTCAGCCTATAGGCTTAGCATATCTGACAGAAGTTGTAGTCATATTAGATATGTTTTAAAAATTGAGCAGATATATTTTAGACAGGTCATCTTCAAACCCTTCAGAGATCTACAGAATATGGCATTTAAAATGTTTTAATAACTTAGAAAATTTTTCTTTTTTGTTATGATTATGAGACATGTCGGCTCCTGGCAGTACCAATCTACTTCAGAGAAAATATGGGCATTGAAGAAATTGCATATGGAGTTAACTTTCATTGTGGCAAAAGTTAGCCACTGGACAACAAAGTATCCTTGAATCAACTGCTGACAAAATGGACAGACAGGACATGAAACAAAGGACTACTGATTCTTGCCAAAACGAGTGTGGTTATGGCTTTATCAAAAGGCATCTTCTGAGGCCAGGACAATATGGCACCATCCCTGAAGTTGCCTTTGCAATTCGGAAAAGGTACAGTGCCCTTTTCTTCGAAGGCAGCTGAATAGGCAGTGGGCCGATGGCTTCTGATGTGCAATGGAACAGCAGCTGAAACAGTTATTCTTGAAGAGTAACTAAGCTCACGCCTCGCAATAGTAAACTGGCATTTGACAGAGGGATGTGGAGAAGAACGGGATGCTAAGATGAAGCCATATATACACAGCCAAGAAGAATGGACAGCTGAATTAAAAAATCAACAACAATTTCCAGAATTTAAAATCCTGAATCATGACATGACACTAGTGGAATTCAGGTGTTTCTGGTACATGGACTGCTCTCACCCAATGTGAGGTTGAACTGTCGACCTTGTGTACATCCTACTTCACAAATGAGTCTGTCAGAGATATTTCTTATTGAGAGAATAAAATGTAGATCTTCCATTTCATATATATATATATATATTATACTTAACTTAATTTCACATATCAACCACATATTCCACCATCCTCCCTCCTCCCACCCCTGAGCCCTCCCCCCCAATCCACCCCCCATTCCTACCTCCTCCAAGGCAAGGTCTCCCTTGGGGAGTCAGCCCAGCCTGGTAGACTCAGCCCAGGCAGATCCAGTCCCCTCCTCCCTACACCAAGGCTAAGCAAAGTGTCCCAGCATAGGCCCCAGGCTCCAAAAAGCACCAAGGACAGGTCCTGGCTCCACTGCCTGGGGGCCTCCCAAATAGTTCAAGCTAATCAACTGTCCCACTTATCCAGAGGGCCCAGTTCCATGGGGCTCCTCAGCCATTGGTTCACAGTTCATGTGTTTCCACTAGTTTGGCTATTTGTCCCTGTGTTTTTTCCAATCATGGTCTCAATATCTCTCGCTCATACAATCCCTCCTCTCTCTCACTGATTGGACTCCTGGAGCTCTACCTTGGACTTGGCCATGGATCTCTGCATCCACTTCCTTCAGACAATGGATGAGAGTTCTATCATGACAGCCAGATGTTTGGCCATCCAATCACCAGAGTAGATCAACTCAGGTACTCTCTTGACCATTGCCAGTAGTCTACAGTGGAGGTATCTTTGTGGATTTCTGGGGACCTCTCTAGCACTCTGCTTCTTCCTATTCCCCTGGGGTCTTCATTCATCATGGTATCTCCCTCCCCGTTCTTCCACACTGCTCCTGATCCAGCTGGTACCTCCCGCCCCCCTAAGCTCTCTTTCCCCCGACCCTTGGCTTCCATTAACCCCCCCACCCCCAGTTTGCTCAGCCACTTTGGAAATCAATATGGCGTTTTCTTAGAAAATTGGGAATCAACTTCCCTCAAGACTCAGCTAAACCACTCTTGGGCATATGCCCAAGGAATGCTCAATCATATCACAAGAACACATGCTCAACTATGTTCATAGCAGCATTATTTGTAATAGCCAGAACCTGGAAACAACCTAGATGCCCTTCAACTGAAGAATGGATAAAGAAAATGTGATACATATACATAATGGAGTACTACTCAGCAGAGAAAAACAATGACATCATGAGGTTTGGGGGCAAATGGATGGAACTAGAAAAAATCATCCTGAGTGAGGTAACCCAGACTCAGAAAGGCAAACATGGTATGTACTCATTCATAAGTGGATACTAGAGGTAGAGCAAAGGATAACCAGACTGCAACTCACAACTCCAGGGATGCTACGTAGTAAAGAGGACCCTGAGAAAGACACAGGGATCACCCAAAGACAGAGAAATGGATGAGATCTACATGAGATCTTTCATTTCTATTCATGCCTCTCTAAGCCATGTAAGAAAAACTGGGCAGCTTTAGTTTAAGAAATTCCTGATCTTCATCACCATTTCTAGTTTGTTCTCGGAACCTATTGCCATGACTTCCATGTGGTGCCACAGGTTCCCCGGCATGATGGGCTCTAGACCTCTGGACTTAAAGTCAAAGAACGCTTTCATCTGTTAGCTGCTGTGGTTGTAGTGTTTTATCACAGTAACAGAAAAGTAACTAAAGCAACAGGACCTCATTTTCCTTTATGAGTGAATAATATTCTATTCAGTATGTATAGAATATATTTTCCATATTTATCTGATGGTGATTTAATTTGTAATTTTGGCTTAGAATTAATCGGTTCTAGAGTATGTGATAAATTCTATTGTTAATTTTTTTGTTTTTTTGTATTATTAAGAAATTTTCCATTCATTTGACATACCAACCACAGATCCCCCTCTCCTCCTGCCTCCCCAGCTTCCCCCCAACCCACCCCCTATTCCCACCTCCTCCAAGGCAAGGCCTCCCATGGGGTGTCAGCAGAGCCTGGTACATTCAGCTGAGGCAGGTCCAAGCCCCTCCCTCTACACCAAGGCTGTGTAAGGTGTCCCGTCATAGGCACTGGGCTCCAAAAAGCCCTCACATGCACCAGGGACAGATCCTGGTCCTACTTCGAGGGGGCCCCTTAAGCAGGTCAAGCTAAACAACTGTCTGGCCTATGCAGAGGGCCTAGTCCAGTCACATGGGGGCTCCACAGCTGTTGGTCATGAGTTCTCACTAGTTTGGTCTGATTGTCTCTGTAGGTTTCCCCATCATGATCTTGCCTCTTGTTCATAGAATCCCTCTTCTCTCTATTCAACTGGATTCCTGGTGCTCCGCCTTGTGCTTGGCTGTGGATCTCTGCATCTGGTTCCATCAGTTACTAGATGAAGGCTCTATGGTGACAGTGAGGGTATTCACCAATCTGATTACTGGAGTAGGCCAGTTCAGGCACCCTATCCACTATTGCTAGTAGTCTAAGGTGGGGTTATTCTTGTGGATTCCTGGGAACTTCCCTAGCACCCTCTTTCTCCCTGTTCCCTTGATGTCTCCCTCTATCATGGTATCTCTTTCCTTGCTTTCCCACTCTGTACCTGTTCTAGCTCAACCATCCTATTCCCTCATGTTCTCATCCCCCATCCCCTTCCCTCCATTGTCCTCCCCTTACCCCCAGTTTACTCATGGAGATCTCATCTATTTTCCCTTCCCAAGGTGATGCATGCATCCCTCTTAGGGTTCTCCTTGTTAGCTAGCTTCTCTGGAGCTGTGGGTTGTAGTCTGGTAATCCTTTGCTTTACATCTAATATCCACTTATGAGTGAGTACATACCTTGTTTGTCCTTTTTTTACGGGAACTGTTTTTGATGACAACTGCATTCCCATCAGTAAGGAACAATATTTTAATTTTTCTACATTCTTGCTCATACTCAAATACTTCTTATATCTATTTCCTTTTGCATATTAGTCCTAGTTTTGTTACAGGACCCTGAAGAGACTAGGATAATCAGTGGCACTGACGTCTTTCTATGTGTTTGATGTTGGTTGGCCTATCTTCTTGGGAGGAAATTTCTGTTCAAGTCCTTTCTTCTTCCTTAAATCACCTTGCTTCACTTTGTTACAATTACCTATTGTTAGTATTTGACTCTCATGAAATATATTATTTAAAAGAATTTCCTACCATTGTGAGTTGTCTTTTATTTTCTCTTTCAATATGATCCTTTGATACATAAAAAATTAAATTTAGAATACAATTTATGTATTTTTGCTTTTGTTGCATGTAATTTTGGTACCATATTTGAAAACTACTTCAAAATCCAAGATCGTCAGGATTGAAATCTCTTTTTTCTATAGCAATATTGCCGTTATAGTTCTCATATGAAGGTCTTTCTTTGATCTACATACAATTTACACTGACTCTATTTTTTCTTTTTAAAAATATAATTTATTATCAGTATCATTATTATTACTATTGTTCATGTGATATGCATATGGGTATGTATGGCATGGCATGTGCATGGAGGGCAGAGAATAACTATGAAGTTGGTTCACTCTTCCCAGCTTTACAAGGATTCTGGGATTGAATGTAGGTCACTAAGCTTCCACAATGAGGCTTTACACAGTGAGCCATATTGCTGGCTCAACTTCTTTTTTTTTCTAAGATTTCAATTCAGATAACAAAATACCTTGTTAATGCATTATTATTTGTAATAGCTTGACACAAATATTGAATTCTTCTTTTGTTTCAAAGGGAAACCTAAAGAATGAATAGTGTGGCTCTTTACTGTGCTATATACATAAATAAATGAGGGAATGAAGATCAGAGACTTTTTAAACTACAGCTGCCCAGTTTTTCTTGCATGGTTTCAAGAAACTGAAGAGAAATAGAAGGATCTATGTTTTCTTTTTTCAATGAGAAATTTCTTAAATTCAAATATTCACTGTTGCATAATTAAGAATTTGTTTGATTTTTTTTCCTTTGAAGATGACTGTATTAACTCTCCATTTCTATAATGAGGCAATTAACTACAAAGAAAACGGGTTATTTTTGCTGACAATTCTAAACTTTCAGACTGAATGGTCGTATTAGTTTGGGCCCATGGTGAAGGGAGAACACCAGCAGGGAAATACATATGAAGTGACTCAGAAACTTCATGAACCAGTAACAAAGAAAAGAGAAAGAGACAAAGGTCCCACAGTCTCTTCCAAGGGATGATCTTATTGTCTTAAGTCAAGGTCCCATCTCCAGGAGGCTCCACCATATGCCACTAGCAATCAGGGTTAGAAAGTCATTAACACATGGAATGCAGGGGTATACTCATCCAGCCATAGAATAACCTGAAAACTCATGAGATGTCATACACAATGGGTAATTTCTTTGTTATCCTTTATTGAGCCCTGGACAACATTTGGTAGTTTGTACTAACAGGGCCAATATTTGCTATAGAATGTCCTTAGATAATTTAAGCCAATGAAATTGCTTAATACAGGAAGGGCCCTGCCCATATTATCATCCTACATAAGTGTAGGACAAGGTTTTGACCAAGTGGGCCCCAATCCTACCTCTGGAAGGTGGAAGGTGGCTATGGATTAAACTCAGCTATATGGCCACTGTTTCAGTCAATTATGCCTGCAAAGTAAATCATCAGGAAGTCTCTGGATACTAAAGCTTGAGGAACTATCCTGATTGTCAATACAGTCTCCAATTCCAGAATTGTATTATGACATTTCAATTCACAGAGGGATGCAAAACATAATCACACTATCGTATGTCTTCTGTGTTCATTCTTAAATGGTGCATTCAGTAAGTTATATATGATAGTCAGTACTTCATTATACAAAGGGTTTGTGTTAGGTGATTTTTGCTCTGGTTTAGGCTAATACAAGTATTGTGAGCACAGGGGCCACTTGGGCAGCCTATAGTATTTGAGTGTTGGCTAAGTCCATTTTTTTTTGCCTCAAGACATTTTTATTTGGTGGAGGGACACTTATGCAGACATAACCTCATCAGAAGTCTAAGGACATCACACTGACAAGAAATGTGACAATGTCTCTGGGTACAATGGAAGTATTGCACCTCTCCCAAACATTGAGACCTCTCCCAAATGTTCTTTTACATTTTTTCTGTTTGGCTGGTTCTAATTTGTATCCTATTTCTATGATAAAACTATATAGATTTTCAGTAAGTTTTGTGGTTTTCATAAATCAGGGAATATGAAGGCTGTTATCAGGATGCATGAAGCAACTGACAAACCTAAAATATGTAGTAAATCTCCAAGTCTGGGCTAGTCTCCTGGAAGGGTGTACTCTTGTTCTTGTTTTTCACATCCTGGTGCCAATTCAAAGACTGAACACCAGAGGAAAGAGGAAGATACTCATGGGTCAGAATTTCCATATTGCTCTGTATGCACTCACACTCACATCAAATCCAAAGCAAGTGAATTGCCACTATTATAGAGATATAGTTGAAAACCATGTATCCCCAGAGGAATCTGTTAAAATAGCTAGGAAATAAAAATAACTAATATGTCATCCAACTGATGAATAGATAATGAAAGTGAGGTACATATATTCCAGGGGCACTGCAATTCTATTCAGCTGTAAAGAAAACTGAAATTTGCAGGCAAATGGAAGAAGCTAGAAATGTTTTACTGAGTATGATAACCCACACCTAGAAGGACAAATGCTACATACTGTATAGTTGTGTTTCTTGCTCAGAATCTTTAGATGTGAATATATGATATGAAATAACTACAAAAACTCGGAAAGTCAAAAGGATGTTGGGGGGTATGGAGAAGGAACTGTAAAGAGAGGAACAAAAGAACATGGGAGCTATGAAGAGGAAATGGGAAAAATGAGAGGGAGGAGGGATAACTAACATTAAGCGTGTTTGAAAAGCCATGGGAAGTCATTATATTTATTTATTTTACATATAATATATTTATGTACATGTGGTTTAAATGAAATTGTGTCACTTGGGGTGATAATGCTTCCCCCAGAAGCTATAGATGATCTAACAAAAATGTGAGGACCAAACATGAAAAAACTCCTTTCCAATTGTTGGTCAAGGAATCCAAGAATCTTTCCAAAACAATATGTGCTATTGCCATTGCCTTTAGCTGCCTCCTAGAAATTGAAGATAAGCCCCTATTAATGAAGACATTGTACATTTCAGACACAGCACTTGGAGAAATCTAACTGGATATGATCTGGCAATCTCTTCTATGAGTACTACCTCTCATATGCAAATCTTAGCAATGACCACCATGTAAAAATATTTCCAAAGGCTCAATAGTAGAACTTATTATATCTTGGATTTTACCTACTTCTGTGTCATTAAAATAAATTTCTTCTTGGTATGAAAGAATTAATGCCTGGTACTATAAACATATCCAGCTACCTGTGGCTGCTTAGGCCATTGACCCAGGAGAGAAACCACCATTCACGTGTTCCTAGAACCAGTATTGTCTGTAAGTGCATTTCAAACACTTATCCATGCACCCACAAATAAGTGTAGCTCTCATCCTGCATCAAAGAAGCTTCTTTTTTGCAGCAGATAGAGACCACATACAGAAAGTCACAACGGATCAAAATGTAGATAACTGACTTGTAGCTTGAGTTTTCCTGCCTGGCCCACAGTCAGGACAAATCTCTCTCACCTGCCAGTCACACAACCGCTCAGACCCAACCAAGTAAACACAGAGACTTATATTGGTTACAAACTGTATGGCCATGGCAGGCTTCTGGCTAACTGTTCTTACAGCTTAAATTAATCCATTTCCATTAATCTATACCTTGCCATATGGCTCGTGGCTTACCGGCATCTTCACATGCTGTTTCTCATCATGGCAGCTGGCAGTGTCTCTCTGACTCAGCCTTCCACTTCCCAGCTTTATTCTCCTCCTTGTCCTGCCTACACTTCCTACCTAGCTAATGGCCAATCAGTGTTTTATTTATTGACTAATCAGCAACACATTTGCCATACATAACATTCCACAGCACTTCTCCCTTTTTTTTTCAAAAAGGAAGGTTTTAACCTTAACAAAGTAAAATTACATATAATTTGGGAATTTGGGCGTAGCTTCTCTTACTACTTCCTGCTGGAGGGGGGCACTGTATCTTATGGGGACACAAAGAAAATTTAAGGATCATGGAGTAGTCCGTGAGACTGTATCGTCTGAGTCAGTTGCCTTGAAAGGATTCTGGATGTTGGATCATCTGGCCATGGTGTCATCAGAGACCTTTCAGGTGGTCTTGGCTGGTCAAACCTGATGTATCTTAATCTGGAACAAATCCATAGCCTCTGGCTTTCTGTGGAAACAAAAGTAGAGACTCTTTTCCAAAGCAACATATCCTTATATCCAAATTCTGAAGTCAAGTTACCTTTAAAATATACATATTGGTTTAACTCAGCTTCCTTTGCAATCAAATATCTCTCTGCAGTTAAGAATCCCAAAGACAACACAATCCAGATTCTCTGTGTAATATTCATCTTTACGTGGCTTATTTTTTATATTAATTTTACTGTCTCTTTAAAAACTTTACTTTTTAAAACTATGTATTTGTTTCTATAACTGTATATATCACCTTTTTTGTCTCTTTCAAGCCTACGTATCTTTTACGCACATTTTAAACTATTACATCTGAATCTGTCTTATTGTGAATCTATTGCTTTAAGCTGCAGCAGCTGTGGCTCCTGGCTCCACCCACCTCAGCTTCCCAACTGCCAGCTCTGGGAGCTATCATGGGTCTATGCTTTTATCCAAGCAGCTTGTAGCCCAAAAACCTCTTTTTTTTGTTTTGTACTAGCAAAGGCTAAATCCACCATGCATCTTAATATGCCACTTGCAGAGGTCTCATTCCCGCCATATGGCAGGTCGAGCTCGCATGCCAGGAACCCACAAGTAGCTCAAACCGGCAGCTGCCAATCATTTGAGAGAGACAATTAGGAACTGTTTTTAGCTCCGTTTTAGAATCTTTTTTCTCAGTTTTTAGGTGGAAACTCTTGCCACCACGTTGGGCGCCATTATTGGTGAAATTATTAAGGCCACTCCACGTAGTTAAAAGGAGATTTATTTAATGGCATAACTTACAAATTAAGGGATAGGTAGGTTGCGGGGTCTGGGGAAGGTGTATCACAGTCCAGCGGTGTTCTCTGGAGCTCTGCTTGGTCCACATTCACTATCCAGGGTCCCGGAATGGAGCGCCCACCGATCCAGCTCTCTGGTCCCCAGGCGCCTCCCTTGGCCCGCCTTGTAGGCGTGACAGTTGCCGAAGTCTCAATGGGGGTTGGAACTTCCAGATCAAAGCTGGAATGGCTACCCACTACACTGACTGACCATGAAATGATGCAACTGATACATACATAACACAACCCTTATATCTAAGACTTGGGGAAATTCCTGAAAGACAAGTCTGGTATATTGTAAGAGTCAGAATATAAGGGTGTCTACCGTAAGACTGTGTCTTCTGTGTGTGAGAGGGAAGTTGCACCCATGAAATCACAATAATATGGATACCTCAACACGACCCAAATAATGACAGCACCATGCTGTGGGATGGTCTGCATGTCAAGTGTGTTGCTGATTGGTCAATAAATAAATCATTGATTGGCCAGTGGCCAGGCAGGAAGTATAGGCAGGACAAGGAGGAGAATAAAGCTGGGAAGTGGAAGGCTGAGTCAGAGAGACACTGCCAGCTGCCATGATGACAAACAGCATGTGAAGATGCCGGTAAGCCACGAGCCACGTAGCAAGGTATAGATTAATAGAAATGGATTAATTTAAGCTGTAAGAACAGTTAGCAAGAAGCCTGCCACGGCCATACAGTTTGTAACCAACATAAGTCTCTGTGTTTACTTGGTCGGGTCTGAGCGGCTGTGGGACTGGCAGGTGAGAGAGATTTGTCCTGACTGTAGGCCAGGCAGGAAAACTCTAGCTACAGCACCAGATGACAAGCCAGCCTGAGAGGGGCAACTCACACACCTGTATGAAAACCCCACCCCTGCAAGGAATTAAAGATTGCTGGTGGCAGATAATTAGTCTTCCTGAGGGACGAGCCCCTAAATGTTGTTCAATAACAAGTGTTCAACCCTAAAAACATGCTAATATGACCAATACTGAATGGATTCAGCAGGTTTATGTGTGTGTGTATGTATACAGAATACATAGTATAAATATGTAATAATGATAACTGTAAAAGGGGTCATGAATTTTAGAAGAGCAGGGAAAATGGGGTCATGGGAGGAGGTGGAAGGAGGAGAGGGAGAGGAAATGATGTGAATACAGGATTCATATGTGAAATTCACAAAACCTTCTAACTAAATGTAGCTGTGATTGAAAACACATCAGTATGTCATTAATCACCTGTGTCTAAAGCCTTTTACTCTGAGAGATGAGGCCAAGAAACTGGTGCTGATGATGTGAAGAATAAGCACTTCTAGGAAGAACGCTGACATGTGATGATTTTCAAGTCCCAGAAGGCATCAGACACTCTAGAAGCATGAAGCTGTAAAGAGAAGGGGCAAAATGTTGAACAAGCATGACATAGTATCATCACAGCTGATCACAAGCTGCATCATTTTGCCTGAGGCTAACCATACATTTTTTACATAAAAATTGGTAATCTCAAAATCCATATAAAATACAATGGATGTTAATGTTGCTTTTGTAAGAATGTCTAAATTCCTTCCCTGTAAGAGAGAGAGCATCGAAAGGGCAGAGCAGCCCCAAACAACAAACTTGCAATGCAACCCAATGGCCTTCGTTTGTGGCTGTAATGCTTCCTCTATTACAGACAAGTGAGCTGAGTAACCATGAAACACATTCACGTGACACACTAAAGGGCCTCATGAATTGTGAAACATGTGCATTAAATATTCATTAAGCAGTACTTCTCTCTAGTACTAAATTGCACAGAATATTCAAAAATCAGATTATTCAGAAATGATGTTTATATGTAATTATTTTATAATTATTATCAAATTGTAATACATTTTCACAATAAAGACAAATGTGGGAAATATATGTGGGTATAATATATTGAAACATATAAAATGAGCATGTACATAAACACCCGAAAGTCATTACTTACTAATGAACAGGATTTTATGAGAAGATTTTGTATGAGGACATTTCTGAGAAGACGAATGCACATCAAACTATAGGCAAATCAGGGATGGGGGTGTATTTGGGCTAGTCAGAACAGAGTGTGTCAGAATAAAAGGAGACATAGTTCAAACAGGAAATATTACAAATGTAGAAAGTAGTGAGGCATTGTTAAGGCCAATGATACGCAATGAGGCATGGAGAAGTTCAGTCCAGGAGGATCCCCTCTGCTCTTCTGAGGTGTTGAGATATAGTAGTAGTTAATTAAAGGCTTAACACAAACTGCAGCTATACTGTGGAAGAGAGCTAGATAAGAGTGGAAAGGGGGCAGGGCAACAAGTAAGAAGTTGTTCTCATTTCCTGCTGTTGCTGTTAATAAACACTATGACAGAAAGCCACTTCAGAGAGGAATGGGCTTATTTCATCTTACCCTTTAAAGGTAAGTTGAGACAGGAACCTACAAGCAGGACTGTTTGCTATTCCATGCAGCATTACCTCTGGCCAGGGACCTCACTCATAGCCAAAGTATAAGAACATTAGAATCTAAGGAGGAATACTGTTTGCTGGATTGCTCTCAGGCCCCTGCTTAGCTAGTTTCCTTGTACAACTCAGGACCACCTGCCTCGGAGTGGTGCTGCCCACACTGAGGTAGGCTATTCTGTATCAACAAATGATTAAGAGAACTCCCTATGGACATGCCCATAAGCCAGTCTTATCTAGGAAACTCCTCAATGATGACTTCTCAGATGATTCTAGACTGGGTCAAGTTGACAATTAAAGCTAGCTAGGACAAAGGTTATTAAAATAAACTTGCTAAATAACTATGAGTGGAATTTACAGGAGCAGATTAAGAAAGGTGAGGAATTGAACTGAAGGTCATACAAAGATTTGATCTTCAATGGCAATGCCATCCACCATACAAAAGAACAGTAACTGATGACTGGGTTAGTGTATAGTATAGATTAAACATATCCCAACCCAAACTCATATGTTGAAATTCTAGACCTGGAGGTGATGGTACTAGGAGATGGGAGTGTTGGGAGAAGAATAGATCATAGGAGTAGAGCACCCATGATGACATTAGTGTCATTTATAAAAGAAATCCAAGACAGCTTCCTTCCTTCCTTCCTTCCTTCCTTCCTTCCTTCCTTCCTTCCTTCCTTCCTTCCTTCCTTCTTTCCTTCCTTCCTCCCTCCCTCTCTTCCTTCCTTCCTTCTTTCCTTCCTTCCTTTCTTCTTTTGTACCTCCCTTCCTCCTTCCCTCCCTCCTTCCTTTCTTTCCTCCCTCCCTCTCTCTCCCATCCTCCTTTCCTTCCTTCCTTCCTTCTAATAAGAACACAGTAAGAAGATTGACTATGAACTAAATAAAAATGGGTCCTCAGTAGACACTAAATCTGCTAGTGCTTTGATCTCAGAGTTATAACTTCAGAAATAAGCACCTGGTTTGTTTTGTTTTGTTTTGTTTTAAACGGCCCATTGGAGAGCTAAAGGACAGAGTAAAAAAAAGAACGGACAAAAAGTGGGAGGGTTTGCTGTTAGATGGGAAGTTTGACTAAAGGACCAAGTCTCATAACTGAAGTAAAGACACGATACACTAAAAAGGAAAAGCCAGGTTGTTCTGTGCTGGAGGCGTCCTCAAGGGCTTTGCAGAGGGAGTAATGCTTGCATGGAGTCTTGAAGGCAGATGGTGACGACAGGAAAAGAGATGGATAGTAGTTCAGGCAGGGAGCATTCTGAAGCTACCAGGAGAGCTGCAGATCTGTTTTACAGAAGCTCTAAGAGGCGAAGAGCTAGCAGTCCAAGTGGAAACTGAGAAACGGCTTTACTCTTGGAATCTTTCCATAAGAAATGCAAACCAAACTTAATTAAGCTGTAAGAGTTTGACGGCAATATCATATTTTGCTAACTATAATCCAATATTGCAGCATATTGTCATTTTTTGTATAAAATACAGTGTCAGAAAAGGAAAGGTATTAGCTCAAAATCCAACACTTACACTCACCACATGGTGACTGAGGACTTAAGTCTAGCTTCTTTGGCTTTCACTTGTAGGATAATTTTATTTTCAGTTATATGTGTATGGTATAAAGGTTATTTTAACAAACATAATATAAATAATAAGAGAATCACTCATACTGCTTTTATTCAAAAGATGAAAGCCATTAATAAACATTGTGTTCTTCATTAAAAGTCCTTCAAATCTGTGCACTCTTTACATCATTGAAATGTTGTAGATACTCATATTGAGAAATTCTAAATGAACTGAATAGGTTTAAATGAACTTTTCTGTATCTTCATAAAATATATTGAGGGATTTAAAACATATTTTAATGTTTAGGCCTTTGCATGTTATTTAATATTGAGTTTCACTTTTTTCAAGATTCTAAATGATATTCACATGTGTGAATCACTGTATGTATTGCATATTGTTACCTTATAATAAACTTCTATATACTATACAATGGAATCAATGAAAGAAACTAGTATACCAGATTGTAACTACTCTTCTTTCAAAAACACAAAAGACTTATTTTATATAACTTAATGAATGACCAAAAAAGCATACACAAAAAATATTGCTTTGTCCTTCTGCATTCTCATTGGAATTATCATACTACTTTTGTGGTAAATTATCAAAATTTGTTCAGCTGTGTTGAAAGAACAGGAAAAATAAAGCTCACAAAATAAAGTTATACATAATACCTGAAGTAGTCATGTATATCCACTATAATGGAATAAGATATGATTTGCATGCAGAAGACAGTATCTTGTACTATCAAGGAGCATCCATAGAATAATGGCTGACAGTGGCCTCTCAGATACAAAGCCAAAACTACATAGGACTTTCTCCCATCCAATGACATACAATGTCCCTGGCAAAAGTCAGTGTGTGGTGATGAACAGACTATAGACAGATAGATGATAGATAGATAGATAGATAGATAGATAGATAGAGAGATAGAGAGACAGATGAATTATATACACCTGAGAGATATATATAGATTACAGATATATAAATAGATTGATAATAGATAAATGATAGACAACTGATATACATATAGATGATATATAGTATAGATAGGTATATAGATAAATAAATGATTGATAGAAATATATATATATATTATATATATACAGATAAAAGAAGATAGATGGATGATAAACAGATAAGCAATAGATGATAGATATGTGAGTGATTGATAGGCAGATTAGATAGAAGATAAATAAGATATACAAGAGATGATAAACAAAGACAGCAGGTAGTTTTCTGTGTGAACTTGGTTGGCTAGGCAATCATACCTTACTGTTTAAATATCAGTCTAGATGTTGTAGAAATACATTCTGATGTGATTAACATACAAATTCATAAATTGGATAAGCATAATAGCTTCTGTCAGGTGTTTAAAGTCTTTTATACTTACACAACAAATCTCAGATTTGACAGCTTATAAACAACAGAAATTGCTTCTCATATTTTTGGAGGTTATGAAATCCAAGATCAAGGCATTAGCAGATTCATCTATTGAAGTTTATCTTGCCAACATGTGGCACCTTCTGATAATCTTTACCAGGAAAGAGTTAGCTAGTTTTCTGGAGTGTCTTGTGTAAGGGCAATAGTGAGGCAGAGCAGACATGATCTAATGACCTCTCACTGCTCCTTTGAACACTGTCTTAATATTAGGATTCAAAGTATGAATCTTACAGACCCAAGCATTAAGTCATTGCAGAGAGAAAAGACTGAGGTCTCTGAGGAATTGAGGCAATCTGACTCCTGCCAAATCCTGTGCTACAGTTTTGACATGATCTGTTCTAGAACTTAACAGATATGGTTAGAATTTTAAGTCTGTTGGTGTGCTCCACAAATTCCAAATTTGCCATTCTCCATAACTGAGAGTCAAGTTTTAAAACATGTATCTCAATGGGTTGGTGGATGGATGGGTGGATAGGTGGATGGATGGATGGATGGATGGATGGATGGATGGATGGATGGATGGATGGATGGATAGGAGGGTGGCTGAATAGATGAATGGAGAGGTGGGTTGGTGGGTGGATGGATGAATAGATTGAGATGGAGACATTGAGGTATGAAGGAATGGAAGGATTTACCTTGGAGAGGAGTTAATGCAATATAGTCAGATCACCATGAGGCCCAAAGAATTTGCACATTGTCTATCGAACAGTTACTCCCACTTGAACCCCCTAATACATTTCTAGAACGAGCCAGCCTAAAAGCAGACAACTAGGGAGACTGTAAAAGAAGAACACTGAAAAAGAAGTGTGATTCCTAGAGAAACTAGTAAGATAAGTGGTGAATTACAAAGGTGTAGAAGTCTAAAAATTTTTCTTTTACCATATGGTTTTTCCTTTTTTTCTTAATTGACAAAGATTACAAGGCATATATATATATATATATATATATATATATATATATATATATATATATATATATACATTTGAATAATGAAGAAAAGAAAATGCTATTTCAGAATATGATAGATGAGTACCTGCATTTAGGGAGGCATTCTCTGCCCAGGGGCCTAATTAGGTTATAATTTCAAAAGATTTTTTGAGTGGCTCTCTGATGGAGGCCCCACCATATTTTCAAGCTTCATTTCATACACACCTCCCCTCTGAAATGCTGTTGCTCACAGTACATCAGCTATGCTAACGAGATATCAAATTTTTCTTTAATATGTGGTATTAGAGTAGAAATTCTAATTTAGTTACTTTTTAGATGCAAAGTCTAAGTAAATGGTTATTTTCCTGTTGTCTATGATTAATGTTTACAGATGCCAAATGTGATGGAACCTCTCATTTGGTGCACTAGGGGTTGAATTTTGAGATCTTACCTAGAAAAACTAAACAACTACTCAGTAGGCTAGTAGTTCTCTTTGTTGGAAAGTTGAGTTTTAAAAGTTCTGTGAATAATTATGGAAATGATTTGGTGATCATGGTGAGTGGGACAAACTGAGCTCGGGTATGACATGACAATACCTCAAACCTCACGTTTGCCCTTCAGTGTCAGAAGACAGCTTGCGAGCAGTTGGCCTCAAAGGGCTTAGCTATTTATCTTTGATGACAGGTCGTAATTTGATTAGCTCCATTTTTCTAAACATTCTCATACCTCAAATCAAACCACCCTTCCTTCGTCTGTCATTGTATATTACTTATGTGTTCATTCCAACAACCATTTTTTAATCTCCTAAGCCATTGCCCTGATGCATTTTTTCTCCATTTTTGGACAAAAAGCTCATAGAAGGCACATTACTGCATCAGTTTACTATATTTTTACAAGAATATAATAAATACAGACTCTCCTACCAAGTGTGCACAATTTCCCAGAAGCCTCAATTATGTATTTCTTTTCTACTGAACACAATGACCTGCTGAAACATTTGCCCGGCATTGCTGAAAGAAAAGAAGCCACGTAAAGAAATCCTCGTCCAGGTGATCAATACTGAGGGAAATCACATAAGTGGGTTCCAGGTAGCACCCAGTCCATTCTGTCTCTAATTGTCATCTATCTTACTTTAAACAAAGAGAGAAGCAGGAGTACTTACTTGTGGAACTTTAAAGAGAGCTATGGAAGTAGTCTCCAGTGGCCAGGTAAACTACACTCCATAGAACCAAACAGAATGTATAGAAAAACACCTGGCTGAACAACTAAGCTTCCTGTAAATATGTTTGTAAAAGACTAACAGAAGCTGGAAATATGAGTTCATGGTCTGGGCTAAGAGAATGTTTATAAGTGAGATTCGGTCCTGGGAGAATGCATCGGTACACTGATAGGGACTTTTCTCACCTTCACATCTTCAGGAAATCCTGAAGTCTGTACATAAAGTCTTCTTTAAACCATGTCCTGATAGACATAAGCAACCAGCTTGGTCCAAATCACTATGAGCTTGTGACTCAATTACACCACCATTCGAGTTCCCTCTCCTGCCACACTTTAATATTTCTTTTTGTGAGTCTTTCAAAAGCCAGCCCCCCCAAAAGCAAAACTATCTGCAGCTTAAACTTGTAAGTTTCTTTCACAAAGACAAAGACTCACAGTTGCCTAAAGATATTTGCTGAATGTAGTCAGGGCCTTCTGTTTTTACAAAAGGGTCCAAGCCCCTCCTGCTGCCTCAAGGCTGTGTGAGGTGTCCCACCATAGGTAGTGGGCTCCAAAAAGCCCACTCATGCACCAGGAATGGATCCTGATCCCACTTCCAAAGGGCCCCTTAAACCCTCTGGTCAAGCTACACAACTGTCTAGCCTAAGCAGAGAGCCTCGTCCAGTCCCATGGCGGTTCCACAGCTATTGATCCACAGTTCATGAGTTCTCACTAGTTTGGTTTGGTTGTCTCTGTACGTTTCCCTATCATGATCTTGATGCCCCTTGCTCATAGAAAGAGGTACTATGATAGAAGGAGACATCATGGGGATAGGGAGAAACAGTGTGCTAGGGTATTTCCCAGAAATTCCCAAGGATGACCCGACCTTAGACTACTAGCAATGGTGGAGAGGGTGCCTGAGCTGACATGCCTCTGTAATCAGATTGGTGACTACCCTAACTGTCATCATAGAGCCTTCATCCAGTAACTGATGGAAGCAAATGCAGAGATCCACAACCAAGCACCAGACTGAGCTCCAGGAGTCCAGTCGAAGAGAGGGAAGAGCGATTCTTCCTCATTTCTAGCCTTACTTACCTCTGTGTTATCCCTGTAACACTGTAGGCATATCTGTGTTATCCCTGTAACACTGTAGGCATATCTGTGCTATCCCTGTAACACTGTAGGAATATCTGTGCTATCCCTGTAACACTGTAGGCATATCTGTGTTATCCCTATAACACTGTAGGCATATCTGTGCTATCCCTGTAACACTGTAGGCATATCTGTGTTATCCCTGTAACACTGTAGGCATATCTGTGTTATCCCTGTAACACTGTAGGCACATCTGTGCTATCCCTGTAACACTGTAGGCACATCTGTGTTATCCCTGTAACACTGTAGGCATATCTGTGTTATCCCTGTAACACTGTAGGCATATCTGTGTTATCCCTGTAACACTGTAGGCATATCTGTGCTATCCCTGTAACACTGTAGGCATATCTGTGTTATCCCTGTAACACTGTAGGCATATCTGTGTTATCCCTGTAACACTGTAGGCATATCTGTGCTATCCCTGTAACACTGTAGGCATATCTGTGTTATCTCTGTAACACTGTAGGCATATCTGTGTTATCCCTGTAACACTGTAGGCATATCTGTGTTATCCCTGTAACACTGTAGGCATATCTGTGTTATCCTTGTAACACTGTAGGCATATCTGCTCTTTAGCCCTTGCACTACTCTTCCCTCTAGACGCTAAGTGAAAATGACACACACACACACACACACACACACACACACACACACACACACACCGCCCAGTATACGCACTATCTCTATCAAATACTGTGCCTGCCAGTGAAATCTAAAAAGCCCCCAGAAGCCAAGCTATTTTGTATACTCCATTATTCATTTCTTAAGGAAACTTAATCTCCCTCTTCTTTTGGTTTGCTTAATGGATCAAGTCATTACTGAATATAAAGTGAGTTGAAGGGCAATTTATCATTGATATTTACAATAATGACTCAAGGGTATGAAAAGATATTTGACTCATAAAAATTAAACTATTTTGTATGATATAATTATTCAAGAAAGGAGTACACATTTAATCTCAACAATAGATATTTATCTATGAAAATAATTCTGGTTAGTTCAGGGCCAAGCAGAACATAATTCTAAACATCTCTAGTCTTGTATTTCGTTTAATCATAGCTCCACTGAGGTAAGCATGTGAACCTTCCTCACAGTCGATGAAAATTTCTTCTTGCATTAACCTATCTATACTTGAACATCATGTTCAGAATTTGTGTGAGAAAGTGATGTGATAGCTGCTCAGAGATACATTTTATTTTTACTATCTTAGGAACTGACAATAAAAAAACAGTATAAATGGATGAACATTTTCAGGCTTTTAACAAGGTAATTGAAAAATGCATGCTTTCGTGAAGAAGTATAAAACGCTGGAAGGGATCATACGTTGTTACAAAAATGCCCTCTGATGAATGATGAAAGAAAAAGGGAATAATTATCCTGTGTCATGTCTCATGTCCAATTAACCATTAAGTGCTATCTGTTCATCTTGAGTCTGTCCATTCTTCTCCACCCAGCACTGTGCCTTGAATTATGCCATCATTATTTTGTAGACCACTAAGGTAACAATTTCCTAAATGGTTTCCAAGACTCTCCTCTTGCCCCTTTAAGTTCAATTTTGACATTGTCACTTGAGTAATATTTCTTAAAATGAAAGTGAAGCATACAGTGACACAATCCCCTGCTTAACACTCTTCGATAGCTCTCTAATGCGCTGAGGGAAATAAAAGCATAAACTCCCTGGAGTGACATCTAGGGCCTAAAAGGGAAGGCCTGAAACGCCCCACTCCCAGCTCCAGCCCTCCCCACTCAACCTGCAGCCACCATTTCTCTATCAGTCTCTGTAGAGTCAGCCTCTCTTTCCTCCTGAGCTTTGCCCTTGTACTTCTGTAGCACGAATCTTAAAAGTTCTTAATAAAAACACCCAGAGCCAGGTATTGGGGTGAATGTTGAAAGATCAGAGAAACAGCACAAGCCACAGCCCACCTCACCTTGCCAGTTCCTTAGCTGACCTTATTTCCTCAAACTGAAAGCCTCTGAGTCCTCATCCAACTGGATCTCACCTGAGGTATGTGTGCCACCATTTTCTGGCCTCTATGTCTGTCTAGTGGCTGTTCTGTTCTCTAACCCCAGATAAGTTTATTAGGGTGCACAGTATATTGGGGGACACAATATCACCACATACTTCTTTCTGTCAGCACACTCCTTTCTTCTACTGTGGAAGCCTAGGAAGGAGTTATGGCCCATTTGGTCCTCTGTATACATGAACTGGGATAGGGAATACACAAAGCCATATGTAAGTAAGATGGTTCCTTACAAAATGACAATAGAACAGGTCAGGAAGAACTGATGTGCACAACCATTCACACACAATACCCAGATGGAAGAACATCCCAATAATACCCACTGACTTTAGGCTGGATACCTACTCTGTTGCTCAGAGTGGAAATCAGTGGATATACTTCCCTTTTCCCTTTATGTTGTCTTGGAGTTATTGCCAGTTTAAAAAAAAAAAAGCCTAAGTGCTGTAAATGGAATTTTTTCTGTGACCTGCAGCCACTCTCAAATAAACACTCAGAGGCTTAATATAAATTATAAAATGCTCAGTCAATAGCTCAGGCTTGTTATTAGCTAACTCTTACATTTAAATTAACCCATGTTTCTATTTATGCTTTGTCATGTGGCGGTACCTTTATTAGCATGGCACATTCATCTCCTGCTCTCTCTGTGCCTGGCTGGTAACTCCTGACTCTGCCCTTCTCCTTCTCATCATCCTTAGTTTGGTCACCCTGCCTGTACTTCCTGCCCTGCTACTGGTGAGCATTTTATTAAATGAATTCGAGTGACAAATCTTTACAGCATACAAGGTGATTATTCCACAGAAAAGTGCACCCATGCTTCCTGGGAATCCAATGACTGTGTTGCGTTTGGTACTTGTGACTTGAGACCTTACCCTAGGAAACTGCTGGCAGTCACATCTAACACCTGCTGCTCACCTGTTCCTGGAAGATTTCTTTGCTGCTTCTGCTGGCTCTGTCTAGGCTAGGTGACAGCCCCATCTGTGTGCTGCTCAGTAGCCAGTGCTATTCTCTGTGGTTTCATCAGCCTCTATTGCCATTAACTGTTTAATATTTTCCCTCCCCATTTGTCTGTGTTTTATTTAAGGACAACTATCAATAATTCTATCATTTCCCACATGCCCAATACACTATGACTTCTGACTTAATGAAGTCCTGAGTCCTTAAATGACATCAAAGTTTGGAACAATCACTATGGAATGTAACACGAATCTTAAATGGTCTTATTAATAAAACGAGACCTGGGAGCCAGGTATTGGGGTAAATTCTGAAAGATCAGAAAGACAGAACAAGCCATAGATAACCTCACCTTGCCAACTTCTCAGCCGATCCTGTTTCCTCAAACTGGAAGTCTCTGAGTCCTCGCCTGAATGGATATCAGCCAAACTGCTGCTAAAAGCCTAAAAGCTTAAAGGGCTCTAGTTCCTGGTTTTCATGATTTATTTACCTTTCTGCTTCCTGCCATCACTTCCTGGGATTAAATGTGTGTGCCACCATGCCTGGCTCAGTTTCCACTGTGGCCTTGAAATCACAGAGATCTGGGTGGATCTCTGCCTCCAGAATGCTAGGATTAAAGGTGTGTGGGCCACCATTTTCTGGCCTCTATGTCTATCTAGTGGCTGTTCTGTTCTCTGACCCCAGATAAGTTTATTAGGGTGCACAAGATATTGGGGGACACAATACACCACAATGGATTTTTTTCTCATATTGTGGGGGACAGAGAGCAAAATAAGATGAGAGATCCCTTGGATAAGAATGTCTTAAATGACTTGTAAGAACCTAAATTTCTTTTTTTTATATTAAATATGCTTTTGATCTCATGAACATGTTTTCTTTTTTCTTATTTTTTTATTAAGAAATTTTTTATTCATTCTTCATACCAACCACAGATCCCTCCCTCATCTCTCCTCCCACTCCCCCCAGCCTTCCTCCCCAGCCCACCCTCCATCCCCTTCTCCAAAAAGGTATGGCCTCCCATGGGGAGTCAGCAAAGCCCTGCACAAAGCTGAGGCAGGTTCAAGCCCCTCCCCCTGCATTAAGGCTGTGCAAAGTATCCCACCAAAGGCACTGGGCTCCAAAAGGCCAGTTCATGCACCAGGGATGGATCCTGATCTCACTGTCAGGGGCCCCTCAAACAGATCAGGCTACACAACTGTCTCATCCATGCAGAGGGCCCAGTCCAGTCCCATGCAGGCTCCACAGCTGTCAGTCCAGAGTTCATGAGTTCCCACTAGCTTGGTTCAGTTGTATCTGTAAGTTTCCCCATCATGGTCTTGATGCCCCTTCCTCAGAGAATCCCTCTTCCCTCTCTTTGACTGGACTTCCAGAGCTTGGCCTGGTGATTAGCCATGGCTCTCTGCATCTGTTTCCATCAGTTACTGGATGAAGGTTCTATGATGATAGTTAGGGCATTCACCAATCTGATCACCAGGATAGGCCAGCTAAGGCACCCTCTCCACCACAGCTAGTAGTCTAAGCTGAGGCCGTCCCTGTGGATTCCTGGGAACTTACCTTGCACAGGTTTCTCCCTATCCCCATGATGTCTCCCTCTATCAAGATATCTCCCTCATTGTTCTCCCACTCTGCCCCTGTCCCAGCTTGACTATCCCATTCCCTCATGCTCCCATCCCCCATTCCCTACCCTCCATTGTCCCCCCACCCCCAGTTTACTCAGGAGATATCATCTATTTCCCCTTCCAAGGGCATTCCATGAGTCCCTCTTAGGGTCCTCCTTGTTTTCTAGCTTCTCTGGAGCTGTGCATTGTAGTCTGGTTATCCTTTGTTTTACATCTAGTCTCAACTTATGAGTGAGTACATACCATGTTTGTCTTTCTGAGTCTGGGTTATTTTATTCAGGATGACAGTTTTAGTTCCATCCATTTGCCTGCAAATTTCACGATATCATTTTTATAGCTGAATAATACTCCATTGTGTATATATACCACATTTTCTTTATCTATTCATCGGTTGAGAGGCATCTAGGTTGCGTCCAGATTCTAGCCATTATGAATAATGCTGCTTTGAACATAGGTGAGCAAGTGTCCTTGTGGTATGATTGAGCATTCCTTAGGTATATGCCCAAGAGTAGTATCATTGGGTCTTAAGGTAGATTGATTCCCAATTTTCTGAGAAAACACCATACTGATTTCCAAAGGGGCTGTACAAGCTTGTACTCCAGCCAACAGTGGAGGAGTCTTCCTCTTTCCTCACATCCTCTCCAACATAAGCTGTCATCAGTGTGTTTGATCTTAGCCATTCTGACAGGTGTAAGATGGTATCTCAGAGTCATTTTGATTTGTATTTCCCTGATAAATAAGGATGCTGAGCAGTTCCTTAATGTCTTCTGATCATTTGAGATTCTTCTGTTGAGGATTCTCTGTTTAGCTCTGTATTTTGATGTCTGGTTTCTTCAGTTCTTATTTTGGAGATCAGCCCTCTGTCAAATGTGGGGTTGGTGAAGATCTTTTCCCATTCTGTGAGCTGTCATTTTGCCTTATTGACTGTGTCCTTTGCCCCACAAAAGCTTTTCAGTTTCAGGAGGTCCCATTTATTAATTGTTGCTCTCAGTGTCTGTGCTACTGGTGTTATATTTAAGAAGTGGTCTCCTGTGCCAATGCATTCAAGACTACTTCCTACTTTCTCTTCTATCAGGTTCAGTGTAACTGGATTTACATTGAGGTCTTTGATTCACTTGGACTTGAGTTTTGTGCATGGTGATAGATATGGATCCATTTGCAATCTTCTGCATGTTGACATCCAGTCATGCCAGCATCATTCATTGAAGACGCTTTCTTTTTTTTTTTTCCATTGTACAGTTTTGGCTTCTTTGTTAAAAACTAGGTGTTCATAGTTGTGTGGATTAATGTTAGGGTCTTCCATTTAAGTCCATTTGTCCACATGTCAGTTTTTATGCCAGTACCAAGCTGTTTTTATTACTATAGCTCTATGGCAGAGCTTGAGGTCAGGGATGGCGATGCCTCCAGAGGTTGCTTTATTGTAAAGGATTCTTTTAGCTGGCCTGGGTGTTTTTTTTTTCCATATGAAGTTGAGTATTGTTCTTTCCAGGTCTGTGAAGAGCTGTGTTGGAATTTTGATGGGGATTGCATTGGATCTGTAGATTGCTTTTGGTGAGTTTGCCATTTTTATTATGTTGTGTCTACCTATCCATGAACATGAGAGAGCTTTCCATCTTCTTCAATTTCTTTCTTCAAAGACGTAAAGTTCTTGTCATACAGGTCTTTCACTTGTTTAGTTAGAGTTACCCCAAGGTATTTCATATTATTTGTGGCTACTGTAAAGGGTAATATTTCTCTGATTTCTTTCTCGGTCCATTTATCATTTGTATGTAGGAGAACTAATGGTTTTGTTTTGTTTTGTTTTTTTGAGTTAATCTTGTATCCTGCCACATTGCTGAAGGTGTTTATCAGCTGTAGTAGTTCCCTGGTAGAATTTTTGGGGTCACTTATGTATACTATCATATCATCTGCAAATAGTGAAAATTTGACGTCTTCCTTTTCAATCTGTATCCCCTTTATTTCCTTTTGTTGTCTTACTGCTCTAGCTAGCACTTCAAGTACTATATTGAATAGACATGGGAAGAATGGATAGCTTTGTCTTGCTCATGATTTTAGTGGAATTGCTTTGAGTTTCTCTCCATTTAATTTGATGTTGGCTGTCAGCTTGCTGTAAATTGCCTTTATTATGTTTAGGTATGTTCCTTGTATTCCTGATCTCTCAAGGACCTTTATCATGAAGGTGTATTGGATTTTGTCGAAGGCTTTTTCAGCACCTAATGAGATGATGATTTTTTTTTTCTTTCAGTTTGTTTATATGGTGTATTACGTTGACAGATTTTTGTATGTTGAGCCATCCTTGCATCTCTGGGATGGATCCTATTTGATTATGGTGGATAATTTTTTTTGATGTGTTCTTGGATTCAGTTTCCCAGTATTTTTTGTTTGTTTGTTTTTTGTTTTTTGTTTTGGTTTTTCGAGACAGGGTTTCTCTGTGTAGCTTTGTGCCTTTCCTGGATCTTGCTCTGTAGACCAGGCTGGCCTCGAACCCACAAAGATCTGCCTGCCTCTGCCTCCTGAGTACTGGGATTAAAGGCATGCGCCACCACTGCCAGGCAGTTTGCCAGTATTTTATTGAGTATTTTTACATCAATGAAGAACCTAAATTTCAACATATAGCCAGCATTATTTCATAAACTTGAGGATACAGCTGATATTTTTAACCCAATAGAAAAATCAGGAGTGTTTCATCATTAAACACAGTATGGTCTGTAGGTCTTTCAGAGATGTCTTAAATCATACTGAAAGGATTCTCTTTTTCATTTTCTGAAAAGTCTTATGTAAAGGGATGCTAAATTGTATCAAATGCTTATTCCAATTCTACTGGGGTTATTTTTTAATTTTATTCTTAATCTTGTGAGTTAAAATGCTAAAAAACAAAAACAAAAACAAAAACTTTAATGCTGGATAAATTTAGCATCCTGGGATAAACTCTGATCATCTATCATCTTTTTTATGATTTCATGATATTATCATCTTTTTCACACATTGCTTAATTTAATTTGCTGACATTTTGTTGAAACCTGTGTCTAATTTCATAGACTTCAGATTTGATAAGTTCTTGTGAGAGTTCAATTCATGATCCTTTCCTGTCTACACCAAGATCACCTTAGCTTATCAAGTCCTTAAAATTTATATAATTGTTTTATTCTTGGCAATCCCATTTACTTATTTTCCATCTCTTTCTTGCTGCTCCCTTGGGTTGTTGACCTCTTCTCTAGAACATGCCATGTATTTTATGTAGGTATTTTAAAGTCCCTGCCTGCAAATTCCAGCACGTAGCCCACCTTTGAATCTAATTGTGTTGACTCTTTCTACTTTTCACTATTATACCCCTTCTCTGTGTGTCTTAGAAGTTTTCATTATGTGATTGTTTTGTGTTTAAAAACACCAGATACCCTACAAGTTTGAATTATTGCCCTTATCACCCCAAAATATTTATTTTTCTTTGTCGACACAAGGCTGCTACTGTGCACTAATTTGGCATGTATTTGGGTTTGCACTTTCTTGTACTTCCAATTAGATACAATAACCACTGGCTTCACATTACTTGGCAACGTGATAAACTCCTTTAGAAGTAGAGAGGCTAGAAATGAAGGGTGCTGTTTTGAAAACAGCATTATGATTTATGCATGAGCTTACAAAGATTTAACATACTTTTTAAATTCTTACTGAAGAACACATGTTTATTATTAAAACATGTTTTCAGTGTTTCAAAAGTATTTTTAAAAACTCAGAAAAATATCTTAGCATCAATACTGTTAAAATGGATATGTCCAAAAGGGAAAAAATATTGTTACAATTACAGTGGGGTACTGTGGCCACACACACACACACACACACACACACACACACAAAATGCCTCTTTCTTCATGTGTGATAGGTTCTGTCCTGTCTTAGGGTCTCTATTGCTGTGAAGAGACACCATGACCACAGCAACTTTTATAAGGAAAATATTTAATTGGGGTTGCTCACTTAGAGTTCAGAGGCTCAGTTCATTATCATGATGATGGAGAAGCAATCAGCATGTAGGCAGACATGGTGCTGGAGAAGAAGCTGAGAGTGGAGAAGGAGCTACATGTTGATCCAGCAGGCAACAGGAACTGGTCTGTGACAGTGGGTGTGGCTTGAGCATATATGAGACCTCAATGACCACCCCCAAAGTGACATACTTCCTCCAACAAGGCAATAACTACTCCAACAAAGCCACAGCTCCTACTAGTGCCATTCCTCATGAACTTATAGGGGCCAATTACATTCAAACTGCCATATGTCCCATAAAAGATTTTAAGCAATGACAATATCTCTAGATTTGGAGTAACACTCAAGCAATGGCATTAAAAAGGACAGTATGTTTGGGTGAGTAATTTTTCTAGCCTGAACTTCTTAAAACATAATGTATACATAAATCACCTGGGATAATACTAAAATATAGTCCAGATTCAGTATGTCTGAAGTGCTATTGAGAGAAAGCCTTTCTACTCAGTTCTAAAGTTAGGACCACTCTTGGATCACACTTTTAGGTTCAGTCTCTTATCTCTAACATCAGAATTGCTGGCCTCTTACTATAGTATCCAACTTCCAAGTGACCCCTACAAATCTACAATCCCTAGCATTTGTACACAGACCAACACTGTACCAGAGCTGCTCTATGAGACAAAATAGTGGATCCAAGATTCGGCTGCCAATGGTTCTGTGGCTTCAGCCTTAGTTAATAATTCTTTTTCTCGAGAGCTTGGGGGAGCGGGAGACCCCAGCTGGATCAACAACAGAGAGGGAGAACAAGGAATAGGAGACCATGGTAAATAAAGACCACATGAGAATAGGAAGAAGCAAAGTGCTAGAGAGGCCCACAGAAATCCACAAAGATACCCACACAACAGACTGCTGGCAGTGGTCGAGAGACAGCCCGAACTGACCTACTCTGGTGATGGGATGGCCAAACACCCTAATTGTTGTGCTAGAAACCTCATCCAACTACTGAGGGATCTGGATGCAGAGATCCATGACTAGGCCCCGGGTGGATCTCTGGGAGTCCAATTAGCGAGAATGAGGAGGGTTTATATGAACGAGAATTGTTGAGACCAAGGTTGGATAAAGCACAGGGACAAATAGCCAAATGAATGGAAACACATGAACTATGAACCAATGGCTGAGGGGTCCCCACTGGATCAGGCCCTCTGAATGGATGAGACAGTTGATTGACTTGATCTGTTTGGGAGGCACCCAGGCAGTGGGACCAGATCTTGTGCTCATTGCATGAGTTGGCTGTTTGAAACCTGGGGCCTATGCAGGATTGTTTGGCTCGGCCTGGGAGGAGGGGACTAGACCTACCTGGACTGAGTCTACCAGGTTGACCTCAGTCTGTGGGGAAGGCTTTGCCCTGGAGGAGATGGGAATGGGGGGGGGGGTTGGGGGGAAGGTGAGGGGGACGGGAGGGGGGAGAACAAGGGAATCCGTGGCTGATATGTAGAACTGAATTGTATTGCAAAATAAATTAATAATAAAAAAAAAAAATAAATAAAAAAAAAAAAAAGATCTAGTGACTATGTTACAAAACTTGGTAACTTGTGGGAAGGTGCAGTGAGACAATAAGGCAAGGGTTCTAAGAAGAATACAGTCCAGAAATTCACTCCAAATATCAATATCTACAAAAATTCTGTACTACCCTAGTAACAAAAGTATGAAAAGAAAATCAACTTGGAAATAAAGTAGTGAATACAAATAAAAAAAAAAAATAATAATAATAATAATTCTTTTTCTCTCTACCTATGATCACACAGCTAGATACCAACTGCCTGATAAGGACTAACTGACAACAGGGAACTGTAATGGTACTGTTACTACTGAACCCTCACAACTTCTACAGAGAACCAGAGCTACAGACACTCAATGAAGTTCCTGACCCTCAGAAATCTCTAGAATAGAAAAGATTTACTTTTTAAATTTAGGGGATAATGTCTTACACATGGGGAACTGATTCATTCCTTAACTTCTATGTTTTAAATTCAGTATTATCAGACACATGGGAAAGCAGGCTGCCTGACAACTATAACAAAGAAGAGATGGAGTGATGGAGTCACAAGCCTAGGAAGGTCAAGGGTTAGCAGCTGTGGGTTTCTAAGCCAGATGAGGGACAGGAAGGCAGAACATTGCCCATACCAGGACATCTCTCAGAGAGCACAGCAGGAGTGGGGCCACTCCCTATTGAAAAGAGACAAAGGCCATGTCATGATAAAGTCAGTAAAGCTTCTGTTTCCCCCATCCCCCCCCCCCCCCCCCCCCCCCCCCCCCCCCCCCCCCCCCCCACCCCCGGCCATTGCCAGAAATAGGAGGGGTTTTGGAGGGTGGGTGAGAGAGTCCAAGGGAGTGTGGCTGTCAGCTCTTTGATTTTGGATGTCTAAGATTCAGAACTATACAAGAATAAATTTTTGTCTTTAGTTGACCAGTATGCAATATATTATTGCAACTCCAGGACATGATATAGGATTATTGAGACTGACTTATGTAATATATCAAAATATACATACCAGGTCCTGTTGAAAAGCCATAATGAATAAGAGTTTCAAACATGGGACTAAGGTATACACATTTGAACTTCACAGCTAATAATGTATATCCCAGGCTAGGAACCACTGAACTAGATGACTTGAAAACATTAAATCTAAACTTCAATGGCTTCAATCCTTGTGGAATTTTTAGAGTGTATTAATTTCTTGTTCCACCATGATTATTCCCGTGGGCACTTAAATGCCATTTGTAATTTTTTATGTGAATACATGCATCAGCCTAATTAACTGCTTTTTTTCTCATTGATATTTTTTTTGTTGAGTTATTCACATTAAATTGTTTTGGAGTTGATACCAGCTTCAAAGACAAACATTTATATTTTGGGAGATTTATAATTTTCCTTAAAAATAACAACATATGGTTTTCCTCCTATAAGTATTTCTTGAAGAATTGCTGCCTTATTTTGCTGCATTTATTTTATTTTGCTATAAAGTAGAAAATTATCAAGAACTGCCTCTCTAGCTTTTCAAAAATAATTATTGAAAAAATCAAACAGATGCAATATATAAATAAATTTCATAAATTCACACATGTGGGAACTTTTGTGAATCCTACGCATCACTTGCAGAAATGTACTTATAATGCCTTTAGTGAAATAGTTATTTTGTACTTTTCCAGATCAGTGCAGTGAGGTGAATGAACTTCTTCACCCTAATACTAAGACAACAAATATATGGATGTCATCATTTTTACCTAGCACCGGGGAGGTGAGCAAGCTCTTATCACTGTACCACCAGATACTCAGCAATCTTCAGTTACTTTCAAAATAGTGCTACTCTGTTTTCTGTTTTCTACCAACACTACCCAAAACACAGAGAGCAAAAGTGCTCTACTGGAAATAAAGACTCTTAAATGTGTTTGTGTGGTGTCAGAAACAGCTGATAGCAATACACCAGGATAACAGAAATCTAAATCCATACGGCTTTGTAGGAAAGGTTGGCCTTTCTACTGCATCACAAATTTACCAAAGATGAGGATCAGACCAATTGACAAGCTCTGTTTCTAGGAAATTAAGTTTAGGACTGATATCAACATCACACTCAGAGGAATTCACACGAAATAAGGTAAGTAGCCAGAGAAAAGGGGGAAAGCTAATCGTGCTTTTGTATATTAGACATTCACCATTGGGCATTTCCTGGTCTAAGCTTATTTCTGCATATCAGCCAGGCATAGGTATGTAACAGAAGATATGATTCATACATGAGCTTCAATTAAGGCCATCAAAGAGCATCAAGGGAACAAGGCACGGGGGTAGGAAGGCAATCATACCTTACTCCTTAATCAGAAATAACATTCCTTAATTGACAAATCTTCATTAGTAGCAGATGGTAGGTGAGCAAGAATTTGGGGTAATAGCCACCTTTTTGACATTACCTCTAATTAAGAAGGCTGTCTCAGCTATCAGGACAAATATTTCTCCTTCATATTTCTCCCAGGTCAATAATAACTCAGAAGGGATAATGAAGTCTGTTCCCCTTCTGTCTATCATTTACTCTAGCTGTTTCCATCTGCTCTAGGGTGAAAAGATGAACTATCAAAATGATTCTAGTCTAGACTGAGCACTCAGGAAGTCCACGGTGACTCATGAGTGTTACTTCGTATCAGGAGAGAGCAATCCTAGACTCCATTGACACAGACCTACAAAGGGAAAATGGTCTCAAATCTGTTCATTATTCACAGTATGGAGGACAAACAACAAGGAGACAGCTGATTGCACTTCACATCCCCTGGAAAACAACACACTTGAGAGAGGAACCAACCAAGACCAGTGCAGCCGTGAAAACTTCTCAACAAACCTTCACAAAGCAAAACACTCCTGTCAGATGATAACTCAAAGATCTTATCTTATATAAGCATCTGAAAAATTCCCCTGCAGAATGTCCCCAATGCAGCTTGATTACTTTAAGCTTCTCTTTGCATAGATATTTGGCAGTTAGTTACAGTAGCAATTTTCAAAAGCAGTCCCCAGAGTGGCAGCTTCAGTACAATCTTGGAAGTTACCAGAAAGGTACTAGTCAAGCTTCACCCAATTTGGCTCAATGAAAAACCCAGGGGATAGTGTCAGAAATCTGTTTTAACAATCCTCCAGTGTGGGAGGCACTCTGTCTTGGCCCTTCACATTGTTTTTGATTTTGGGATCTGACCCTGGCATTGGAGTTCTTTTTTTGGTTGTGTGATATGAGAATCTGGCCTGCCTTAGCTTGAGCCAGTGCAGAAGCTGTGTGATCAGAGCTAAGTCACCAAACCTGGTGCATGAACTGTTTTAGTGGACCAGACAAGTATGGCTCCAAACCATGAGTCTGGAGCTAGGCCTATGGGTATGGAGATGGTGTCAGGAGTGGGAGTGGGTGAAATGGGAAAGGGTTGAAATTATCTACTTGTCAAAGTGGCCCTTGGACAGGCAGGTTTGGAAGCCAAGGGTCTGGAGCCTATGACTGTGGCAATGGCAGCAGATGAAGGAGGTGGGCAACAGTGGTAACAGAGGGAAAGAGAGGCTTGGTGGGCAAAAGCTTTTAAGTAACTAAAATCTAAAGTTATAATAATGGAAATATAGTTAGTTATCAGATGGTGCTGCACACTATGCTAGATTCCTGACCAACTATTGAATTGGGTTATCCTCACAGGAACTAAGCAGACAAGCATTGTTACTCAAATTTGTAGACCAGGAATCAGAGTTGCCAGTAGAAAGTCATATGCTAATTCTTTTAACCACTTAACAATATGCATAAACCAGAGGAAAATATAATAATCCCTCCAATTTTGTATAGAAATACTTAAGTTTTTAAAAAAGGCAAGTTCAGACCTAAAGTAATAAAAGAAACCATAAATATATTTATTATTTTAAAATATATTTATTATATTAATATGTTATATAAATATATTTATTATTTCTTTTCCTATATATAGAAAAATTAATATTGGGAAAAGAATTAATGATTGAAACAATTATGAGCAAGAAATCACTTCTATGACAGAAATATAAACCCTTTTATTGCATTAAAAAAATCCATGCCCAATTTTCAAATATGATTTAAGAACATGCAAACAAGTATTCCCCAAATTTCAACAAGGAGGCAGGAATTCTGACATGGAAATTTGATCACTTACAATCTTTTTTTTTTTTTTTTTTTTTTCGAGACCGGGTTTCTCTGTGTAGCTTTGCGCCTTTCCTGGAACTCACTTGCTATCCCAGGCTGGCCTCGAACTCACAGAGATCCGCCTGGCTCTGCCTCCCGACTGCTGGGATTAAAGGCATGCGCCACCACCACCCGGCTCGATCACTTACAATCTTAAAAGTGAAGCGGTAGCCCCTGTGTCCATCTGTCTTCATTCTATCTAGTGACCACAGGGCAATTATATGTAGGTCAGCTCCCCTGCAGACCATCTTTGACACAATGTATAGTGAGATTTAAAAAAAAAAAAGCATGAAACACAAACAAACAACAAAAGTATGACATTTGTTTTCAGGAATTTTATAAAAAAAAAAAGCTGGATATATCATTTAGAGCCCCTCTAAAGACTCATATAAAACATCAGGTTAGGATGACTTTTCTATAAGGTGATTCACAGTGAGACACTATTTCACAAAAGTTTAATGAATCTTCCAGGAAACATCACTGTTCTGTTGAGTAGGACAGCAAACCTTCAATTACACTTGTATTTATGTCTCTGATGTAAGTCTTCTCCAAGACAGTGTGTTTTGTAAATTTTCATAGAAATTGTAGCAGAATAAAAATCCTTAAATGCATGGGGCATTTTCTGAATGATCATTGTGAGATACTGAGATTATTAATTAATGTGAGGTGTTAATAACTTAACATTTGAAGCAAGACAACTGTAAAGAAAAGTAGTGGTTTAAGTAACTTACAGTTCTAAGATTCAAGAGAAGGGCATAAGTATCTACTGGGTTCTGGTGACAGACAGCTATGGAAAGGGCCTTGTGAGTGGACATGACAGGAAGCCAGCGAGTCTGGCTTGGGCCATGATCAGACCTTTAAACATCTATCTCATGAGCCCTCATAGACATGCTAGAGAAGTACACTGATTCCTTCCAAAACCATAGCCCCAGTGGCCAAAGGGCTTCTCACTAGTTTCTTCCTCTTAAAAGTCTGAATCATATTCAAACACCATGATGCTTAGGAATAAGCCTCTGACACATGAACCCTGAAGGATACAAAAACCTCCAAACCATAGAACTGGGGTTCTGGGGGGTAAATGTTAGGACATACTTATATAACTAAACATCAAGATACCCTAGGATATCTTTTTGGCTTATATACTAAGATGCAGAATCAACTAAGGTCTGGTGTGTGAAGAGTTAGCACGGCATAGAAGGAAAAGAATTCACAGCAAACCCCGAGTGCTTGCCTTCAAAGGCCGGTTCTATCACTTGTTAGGTACTCAAAACTCACTTGTGAGACACTCCACTTTCTGTATCTTGGTCCTCGGTTCTGAAAATGTAATTTTTCAATAAGAACAACCTCTTAGAGCTGTTTTGAAGATGAACACTTGTGACATGTTTAGAATACCATGTGGAATTATATAAACAGCACACAGTATACATTAACAGAGAATTTAACCAATTTTCCTGGCTGATATTGTTACTTGGTCTTTTGACCTTTGCTTGTCAGTATATATTTCTCTTTTATTAATTTCATGTACCCAAGTCATTAGTGGCTAGTCTGCCTCTGAGGGATCATATAAATGATATCATAAGGGAATGATATAAAATGAAACAGATGGTATAAAAGAACTTTGAAAATACATTTCTTCTGTCATTTTCTGAGAATAATCAGCAAAAGTCGTGCTTTGTCATCTTAATTTAATATAGTCAATGGAGTCCTCCCCAGGAAAACTTCCATATAAAGACTCAATTGCTAGAATATTCTATTTCTTCTACTAGTATTTTGATATATCTATTATTCTTTCCTCCATATGAGTAGCATATAGTATTCTACCAGAGTATGAACACTGTGAGTGGTCTAAGAGAGTGTGCTCTTACTGTGGCAAGGTAAGAAGCAGAGAAGTTGCAGAGGAAGCTGAAGTCAACACTGCATTATTGTTCACAGTCAGCTCCGCTTCCACACTGAGGGCCAGCATAGACTCCTGCTACCATGGTGATGATGGCATCCTTTGAGGAAATGGGAAGAAAGGTGTTTGCTCTGTGACAGGATCAGAGTCCTGAGATGATAACTGTGTCAAGATGGAGACCAGATCTGGAACCCTCCAGTGCTAATGAAGATTTATTCACTCATGACATTTGATCAGATCTTCTGGGTGGATGCTGAGGTTTCATTAGTTAAAGACATAAAGTAGTCTGCCTGATTAAAGAGGCAAGGAACAGTAGGGAGCACCCATAAATTACTACAGCTCAATTAGGTACAGACAGTTTAGTGAGTGTTTATTACTAGTACAAAGGAAGATTTTCCAATTAGATTAAAAGGTTTAGAAAACAACAGTTACAGTCACCATAATTTAAACGGAACTCTAGAATAATGCATCGCCAGAAACTTTATTGATTAAAATTGAACTGGCAAGTTATTTGTAGTGTTCACTGTTTATCAGTAGAACCCCTGCTGTGAAGAACAATTTCCCTCATAAGATCAATGGGAGGACTGAGCTAATTTCTTCTTGCCCTGAGAATTGATAAGAATATAAAGGGCAGCTTGACCACTGCTGAAAATACCAACATGATTTATTCAGGTTAATCATCAAGAAAGTGGCATTGCATAAATCACTGGAGATGTATCGTGTCACACAAGGCCCTTCAGGCTGGCTTTACTGTCATAGTAGGGCCACAGTAAGAAGTCTAGGATTGAATCAGAAAAGCCTTTAGCTAGTTCAGCTGCATGCAGCTACTCTCAACATTGGAAATGGTAAGAAATCAAAGGGAGGTTTCATAAATAACTTCTCTGGTGGTAACCCCTAGTATTTATGAGATTAATTTGGTGGGATGAAGCCTGAGGTACTCTGGGAGTTCTTGTATCTTATTGTCTTAAAGTCTCCAAATGACATCCATAAGCACAAAACAAGCTGGAAATTGTTTCTGATCTGAGGTCTTGGAATCTGTATTTCACTGGCCACAAGATTAACTATGAAAGAAAGAAAAGAGAGGCAAGGAACTGATAGCTGAAATCCATGGATTCTTGACAAACAATGTGCCAAAATGCTTGTCACAAACTCACAGCATGATTAAATGTGTCAAAGTAATCAATTAAGAGACAGAGGTGGGCTGTTTCTTCAAGTTCTACAGTGAAAGAACAGTAAGGATGATTGAAATAAGACATAAACAATCCCACAATTAAGTATCAACCTAAAAGCATCTATTATAGACCTAAGTGAATGTATAATTATACATGTATAGTTTAATGAAAATTTTCCATCTGGGATGGAAAGGCTCCTTTCAGGAGCCAAAGACCATCTAACAGAAACCTCTCCAGGCAGGAAAAACTCTTTTGAGTTGTGGTCAGAGTTGTCCAAGAGACTCTCAAAACTTAACAGGCTACTGATATCATCCTTAGATGACCCCACAAGTGGAAGGTATGTCCCTATTTCTGAAGACACCATGCACTAAGACACAGGGCCCAGAGGCCCCAGAATTGGTACTGACTGCAAAACTTTCTCCCTAAGGACTAGCTTTCATGATACCAGATGGCTCCATAAAAACTTTCAAAGGAAGGAGGCAAACAACGTCCTACCCAGCTATGACACCTATGCACCATAACAACAACCAGCATGGCACAATAACTCTAAGGATGTAGCAGTGACATGCATACTTTTGACAGTAATCAATAGTTCTTTAATTAGAATTAAGGGCCACAAAACAAGTGGGAAATCATGCTTATTATTGACAACCAAGTACTCAGAGCTAATTTTGGAGGAAAGCCCAAAGCTGACCCTTATTAAACTGCATAATCCCTAACTGCATTCTAAACATCTGTCCTTATACCCACAGATAAGTGTAGTCCTCACCCCTCATCAAGGAAACTTCTCTTTGCAACAGGCAGAGACCATTATAGAAAAGCACAACCTATCAAAATGGTGCAGCCCAGTTCCAAATGATACATTTACAATACAACTCTGGCACCTGAGGCTCAGGGACCATTGAAGAAGAGGGGGCAGAAAGATTGTAGGAGCCAGAGGAACAGGGAATTTCCTGTTCAATTGTTGACTCTGATAAATGTTAAAAGCTACATGTGCAAAGTCTCACCAACATGACTTGCCTAAACACAAGCTGAACAAAGACAACAACAATAGACATGCAAAAGTGGATGGGGGAAAACATAAGAACTCAATACTATACAAAGGACTACAGGCAACTAAGGAATACTGAGTGAGAGTGGGAGAAATATCTTCCACAGGGAAGAGCACACAAATTGGTCATCCAATACCAAATGGTCAGCCCTGAAAACATACATATGAGTAACATTACACAATTTGAGCAGGTTGTACTTATATACTTAGAAATATTACATATTTGTATGTAATGTAAAACAAATATTATATATTTGTATGTAATGTAAAACAATGTTTATATGTAATATTTCTAGTGAGAAAAAAGGCCATGATTTTGAAAATGAACAAGAAGGATTTATGGGATGGTTAGGAGGGAGGGAAGGGAAAGAGGAAATGATGTATTTATGCTATAATCTCAAAAAATAGAAGACATAAATTTTAAAATAAACTATAGCTGAAAGATAATCAGTGTTCCCTTTGCACAACCATACTGAAGAATATCGTGTGTTTTGCTCATAGTGTTACCACTTCTGGTTCTAATCTTTCCCACCTACTTTTCCTAGCTTTGCACCTCCAAATGAATTTTGAAGCAGGAAGCAGCAATTTGAAACATTCAAAGACATAACACAACAAACTGGCACTCTGTCTGTTTTCAAACTTCATATCAGCTTTTATTTTCCAGAGAAAGTGCATAGCTGCATAGTGAGTCACTTTCATATTGGTATTAAGACATTAATATCTTTTGCATATATATTATGGCTTGTGGTTTTGTTTATAGGAGGTGCCTGTGCAAAAGTATTGTATCTGCATCTATGTTTGCTTCTTGTGTTTTTTCTTTAGGTCTTTTTCCTCTGTTCGTTTGTTTTGTCCTACTGCCTTTTGTTCATTTTTTTTGTTTTCTCTTATTTTATTTTATTCTTCTTCAGATGTCTGTTTCCTTTTCAAGGAGAGACAAAAAGGTTGTGGATTTCGATGGGAGGGGAGGTTGAGGGTATCTCATAGGAGTTGAGGGAGGGAAACACATTATCAGAACATATTGTATAAAATATCTATTATCAGTCAAAGAAAATTAGAAAAACTACGTATGTGAAGATGTAGAGCTCCATCATATCTATCTATATCTATATCTATATCTATATCTGTATACAGATATAGATATAGATATAGACATAGACATAGACATAGACATAGACATAGATATAGATATAGATATAGATATGTATATAGTGTGTGTGTGATTCTTATTAATCCATGATTAAGAATCAGCATCCATCAAAGGATGAATTGAAATGATAGAATGAACTATGCCACTTCCCACTAGCAAACTAACTCTCAAAACAGACAAAAATAAGTGATCAGGAAAAAGGAGAACAAATGAACTAGCCTGCTCTGCTAGTGTGTAAGCAGAATGAAGAAAAATTAAAAAAAAAAGACATACACAGAAGGCAGCAGGGAATCGAGTCTCTGACTCTCGATCAGAGAGGAGGAGCAACATCCTTGTGCTAAGTACATGAACACAGAATGGGGTGAATAGTTGTCTCTCCTTCTCAAACTGAGAAAATGCAATTACTGACTTTGCAAGTGGACATGTTTAATTATGAGCAGTCTTAGATTCCAACCATTCTTTGATGTTGCTGAGAACTATTTTTCAGAGACACAATTGTCTTACAGTTTAATAACAGGCTCCCAGCACTTTCCATTTATAAATAATTTCTACCTTAAAATATACTTAATTAATAAATAAAAGTAACATATTAATTTCATTTCTAGTTCCCAGTAAGCATTGTTTTAGGTTCTATTGTACTTCACATATTTACCATTGTTATTTATAACATTTATTGGGATTCTCTCTTTTACAAAAAAGTGCACAGTTGACATAAACTTTTTGAATGTCAGCCCTAACATTGTGTCAAAGAACATAAGATGACAGTGGACAGACTGGCATACTTTCCATTCTCGTGCGCATCCTGAAATAAAACACAGAGTTTTTGTTGTGGATTAGATATGAAATGTCTCCTCCAAAGGCTCTAGTGTTGAAGCTTGGTTCCTAGCCTGACACTATTCAGAGGTGACTGGATCATGAGGGTCCTGACTCCTTCAATGATAAGTAGGTGTAGTCTGGGTGAAGGATACTTAGGACACTAAAGCTATGGCTCACAAGGTTGTAGTTGTCCCTGTCCCTTTTAAATAGAAAATTTATTTTCAAAATAGCTTTTCTGTAGACAGATCTTTCTATGAGCTGCCAGCTCACAAAAAAAAAACCAATATGGAGACTTATTACTAATTATAAAAGCTTGACCTATAACTTAGGCTTGTCCCACTAGCTCTTATAACTTAAATTAACCCATTTCTATTCATCTATGTGTTGCCATGTGACTTGTGGCTTTTACCTCTCCTCCTGCATGTCTTGCTCCCTCTGTGTACAGCTGGCAACTTTGACTTTCTCCTTCCTAGAGCTCTTTCTGTCCATAAGTCCCCACTATATGTCCTGACTAGCTATTGGCCTTTTAGCTTTTTATTAAACCAACCATACTGACATAGCTTTACAGTGTAATCAAATATCTCACAACACTTTTCTGAGGAAGTTGTACTTAATTTGTCAATTAAATACATATTGCCTTACCTCTCTCATCATTTCTTATGTGAATGCTATCTATCCATGTATCTATTTATTTTTGAAATAGGGATCTTTCTATGTAGTCCTGGCTGTCCTGGAACTCTTTACACAGACCAGGCTAGCCTCAAACTCATGGGGATCTGCCTGTCTCTGCCTCCCAAGTTATGATATTAAAGATATGAGTCACCATATCATACCCAAGCTGTACTGGGCTCTTAAACCTTGGTCTGTTTTACTACTGTGATGACATTAAAAGGCTCTCATTACATGGATTTCTTGTTCACTAAATCCTTGTCAGCACATGGACATTCAAGAAACTTGCTGACCCAATCATCTTTATGACCTAGAAAGCTTCAAAGAACATATAATCCTGAACTTTATTCTACTCTGAAATTTTCACTCAGTAGGGATGAGAACATGTATTTTTAGTAGGGTCCTGAGTGAAGTAAATGATGATAACAACTGAAGTACTTACTGGGAGGCAAGTCTGAGGAATGATAAATTTTTTGAAATTTTATAATTTTTAATAAATATTACTCATTTACTACATTGAGTAGTTATGAGTCTCTGCATTATTGCCATTCACTGAAAGAAGGAACTTCTCTGTTAACTCCAAACACACAGTCACACAGATGACCTTGGTTAAAATCAGTCATTAAAGCAACTGGCATCAGTGCAGGAATACCAGAACTTAGTATACAGTACATAAAAAGGAGCTCTGTAAACAGCTGAGTAAGATCGGTTGCAACACTCCAAATGCTTTTAAAAAGTAGTTTTCCACATAAATTTTGGGCAAAATGAGTTATTCCTTATTGATTCGATATACCTAGATGTAATAAAAGTGTGTTGTGAGCTGAATTCTTTCTTCTCAAACCCCAGAAGTTCTAATCTCTAGACCAGAGAATGTCTCCTATTATTAGCAGGTTATTGTGGAGGCAATCAGTAGATTGAATATGTTATATTGGAGTACAATGGTCTTCTAACCCATTAGAAAGGGTAGCTTTATGAGCAGGAAATGAAGATGCAGACTTGAACAAAGGACCACAAGTGGAGTTGGGGACAGAAATCAGAGGATACAGCAGGAGTCTGGGACTACCACAGCCTTTTTTTTAAAATTTAAGAAGACTTTTTTTTATTCATTTCACAATTTTACATACCAACCACAGATCCCTCCCTCATCCCTCCTTCATTCCCCTCCCCCATCTTCTCTCATGCCCCCCAACCCACCCCTCACCCCCTCCTCCAACAGGGTAAGTTCTCCCATGGGGGGACAGCTAACCCTGGTACATTCAGCTGAGGCAGGACCAAGCCCCTCCCCACTGCATCAAGGGTAAGCAAAGTGTCCAACGAAAGGTACGGGCTCCAGAAAGCCAGCTCATGTTCCAGAGATATATCCTGATCACATGCCAAGGGCCCCTCAAATAGACCCAGAGCCACACAATTGTCTCCCATATGCAGAGGGTCTAGTCAGGTCCCATGCAGTTTCTACAGCTGTTGGTCTAAAGTTCATGAGTTCCTATGAACTTGGTTCAGTTGTCTCTGTAGATTTTCCCATCATATTCTTGACACACACACACATACACACACACACACACACACACCCCGCCCTGGCTCATATAATCCCTCCTGGAGCTCGGCCTGGTGCTTGGCTATGGATCTCTGCATCTGCTTATATAAGTAACTGGATAAAGGCTCTATGATGATAGTTAGGGTATTCACCAATCTGATTACCAGGGTAGGCCAGTTCAGGTACCCTCACCGCTATTGCTAGTAGTCTGGTCTGGAGTCATCCTTGTGGGTTCCTGGGAATTTCCCTAGCTCCAGGTTTCTCCCTTATCCCATAATGTCTCCCTCTATCAAGATATCTCTTTCCTTGCTCTCCCACTTCACCCTTCCCCTAGCTCGACCATCCTGTTGCCTTATGTTCTCATTCCCGCATCCCCTCCCCTCTATTGCCTTCCCTCTCCCCAGTTTACTCATTGGGATCGCCTCTGTTTCCCCTTCTCAAGGTGATCTGTACATCCCTCTTGGGTTCCTCCTTGTTTCCTAGGTTCTCTGGAGATGTGGGTTGTAGTCTTGTTATTCTTTGCTTTACCTCTAGTATCTACTTATGAGTGACTACATACCACGTTTGTCTTTCTGAGTCTGGGTTATCTCACTCAGGATGATATTTTCCTGTTCCATCCATTTGCCTGCAAATTTCATGATGAAGAAGATATCAGAAAATAGAAAGATCTCGCATGCTCATGAATAGGTAGAACCAACATAATAAAAATGGCAGTATTATCAAAAGCATGCTACAGATTCAATGCAATCCCCATCAAAATTCCAACGCAATTCTCCACAGACCTCAAAAAAAAAAAAAAAACAATACTCAACTTCATATGGAAAAACAGAAAACCTAGGTTATTTAAAACAATTCTTTACAATAAAGCAACTTCTGAAGGCATCACCATTCCTGACTTCAAGCTCTGCTATAGCGCTATAGTAATAAAAACAGCTTGGTACTGGCATAAAAACTGATATGCGGACCAATGGAATCGAATTGAAGATCCTGACATTAATCTACACACCAATGAACACCTGATTTTTGACAAAGAAGCCAAAACTGTACAATGGAAAAAAGAAAGCATCTTCAACAAATGGTGTTGGCATAACTGGATGTCAACATGTAGAAGATTGCAAATAGATCCATATCTATCACCATGCACAAAACTCAAATCTAAGTGGATTAAAGACCTCAACATAAATCCAACTACATTGAATCTGATAAAGGAGAAAGTAGGAAGTAGCCTAGAATGCATTGGCACTGGAGACCACTTCCTAAATACAACACCAGAAGCACAGACACTGAGAGCAACAATTAATAAATGGAACTTCCTAAAACTTAGAAGCTTCTGTAAGGCAAAGGACACATTAAATAAGACAACATGATAGCCTACAGAATGGAAAAAGATCTTCACCAACCCCACATCTGACAATGGGCTGATCTCCAAAATATATAAAGAACTCAAGAAACTAGACAGCAAAACACCAAACAATTCAATTAAAAAATGGGCTACAGATCTCAACATCCTTAGTCATCAGGGAAATGCAAATCAAAACAACTCCGAGATACTATCTTACACCTGTCAGAATGGCTAAGATCAAACACACTGATGACAGCTTATGTTGGAGAGGATGTGGAACAAAGGAAACACTCTTCCACTGCTGGTGGGAGTACAAACTTGTACAGCCACTCTGGAAATAAGTATGGCAGTTTTTCAGAAAACTGGGAATCAATCTACCTCAAGACCCAATGACAGAAACCTGGGAATCAATCTACCTCAAGACCCAATGATACTACTCTTGGGCATATACTCAAGGGATGCTCTATCATATCACAAAGACATTTGCTCAACTATGTTCATCGAAGCATTATGCATAATAGCCAGAACCTGGAAACAACCTAGATGTCCCTCAACTGAAGAATGGATAAAGAAAATGTGGTACATATACACAATGGGTACTCCTCAGCAGTTAAAAAAAAAAAAACCTGTCTATTAACAACCAGAAGAAAGCTAGGAGAGTGACAGTGACCATGGCTATCCCTTACCACCCTCAGAGCAACTTGAACTCAGTATTTTCTTGTCTGCAAAACTGCAAGGCAGAATGTCTCTTTCATTTAAAGCACACAGACTACTTTATTAGAACACCAGTGCAAACTGATGATCAGCTTAGACTATAGATTTTAAACATAAAGCATTCACAATACTACATACAAGAAGAAATCTATATAAAAGTATAGTTCACAACACTGTCACTGAAGGAGTAACTGGTCGAACTCAATGCACTTTGTTCTTGTCTGGCTCAGTTTTTGTTCCTTCAATATTTCTCCCTGAGTCCCACTTCTCTACCCTTACCTTGGATTCTAGGAAGAAACAGCTGATTAATAAACATCTTTATGACATGACAAAGGTAACACCTAAGGTTCAGAGAGCCTTATGGGACACATCACCCCCCCAAATGAGGGCATGTGTACGCAACGGTGAGGCTGTACCCTAGAGCAGAAATGATCACTTTAGGGGAATCAGATTACCCCCATAGGCAATGAAGACTCTTTGAGAGACCATGCAGAACCAGAAGTGATACAGTAATTATCCAGGACATACCAACCAGGACTGCTCAACAGTGCATACAACTTGGTCCCAGCAACAGTCCTTTCTCTATTTAAACCCGAAGCTCAAATCAGTACCCTACTGACAGAATGGAGGTCACTGAACCCTGTATCGGTTCCTCCTCCCTGTGCAGCTACATTGGTTAAATCTCCTTTAGTTGCCTTTCACCAATACTCTTCTCTTTAATTGACATAACTAGGACAGGTGGCTCAGCTTCCTCTATTGGGACTCCCTTAGCCAGGACTTCTGCCTTAAACCCCAGGAACATAATGAGCTGTGAAGGACAAATGCAATATTGTTCCCGAATCTAAGCTTTGAAGCCAAAATTCAGAGGGAACTTGATAGGAAGCATGCAAAATTGAACTTATATTTTAAAGGGATGAGACTTGGAGATTAGTTCCTTTAGTAATTATGTGTAAGAGAAAGATGGTTTTGCCGATTTAGTGGTTTGAACCTTCTTAGAGTGTTTAATATATCTGTGTATATATCCAGTTATTTAAAAAATTCAGACAGGCACAGTGGGAAGGGAAACACTATGTTGTTTCTTTCATGCCCTCTAGCACTCAAAAATGGTGCCCCAATGGTCAGAGAGAGTTAATTCATATCCCAGATGACTCACTCTCTCCCTAGGAGTAGATCGTTCATTGGCCTGACAAGGTCATTCTTCATTTTAACCATTACCATGGCATTTTATATTGTCAAGCACTATGTGGTTTTGCAATCCTTAAAATCCCCTAGTGAAGGAAAGGAGATGACAAACACAATTATGTCTGATTTACAGACTGGGGAACTGGGACTCAAACAAGAGACAAAGCCATCATTGGCAAGGGCCATCCCAGAAGGAAAGGCTAAGGTCTGTGTTCATCATGTGAAGTACAGGAATAAGCCTAAGGGAGATCAGCTATGCATACAGGTTCTTACGTTTCTTGGAACTTTAGAAACCCACCCAAGCTGATTCTTGTCAGCAACCATCTGTCAAAGACTAAAGGTATACAGAAAGTAGAGCACAAATTTATGTACTGTTTGAAATTTTAGCTACTCAGGATTAGAGATGCATATAAAATTAAAATGAAATATATAGTAACTTAGCATTGACTCTCTGGAACTGCACCAGAGGAGTAAGGACAAACATTCTTTACTATTTCTGCTGCTTTGACTGTGAATAGTTAAAATAATCAGAACAGAGGTCTCTGTTTGCTTAGGAAAAAACTGAAAGGATGGAGTTTTCCATTATTTAGTAAATTCCATCTAAAAAACTATATAAACCTGAAAATACCACAGTTTCTAATGTGTTACTAATGTTAAGATCAGCCTGTGAAGCCGGGCGGTGCTGGCGCACGCCTTTAATCCCAGCACTCGGGAGGCAGAGGCCGGCGGATCTCTGTGAGTTCAGGCCAGCCTGGGCTACCAAGTGAGTTCCAGGAAAGGCGCAAAGCTACACAGAGAAACCCTGTCTCGAAAAAAAAATAAAAAAAGATCAACCTGTGATTAAGCATTCCAACAAGGGCCTTTTATCTTCTTTGGCAGCATATAAAACCATCAATTGTCCAGATACTGAGTATCAAACAATGATAGACTTTTTATGGTGTTTGAGGGAAGTACATTCCTAAGACCTCAGCTCCTGAAAGCTTACAAAAATTTAAAACGTAGTGTCTGAGAAACCCCTTCAGAGTGAGTCAACATTTGATTCTCAACTGGAATCCAAGCATTGGGCTAGAGGTCAGGTGATTGGCTGAATTTCACACTTCTGAGGTGGAATGTTGAACATTTCATATCTGTTTTAAGCTGAATCCAGAGATGCAGACGGCCAAAGGAGATGAGGCTTTTTGTAATTTAATGTTTACTTGTTTTGGCTTCATAAAGTTTCAAATGTTCTAACCCAGTTTTCCCCTGCCAATCAGAGACCTAGGTTTGTCCTGGTGTTCCATTGATTCTAAAATCAATGACTTTACTCTGGTGTTTAAGAGTATGATTGCTCTTTCAAAGCGAGCTGCACAGGCGAGGTGGTCTTTGGAGTTTGATCAGTTTTTACCACAATGAAGCAGAAGAGCTAAGAATCAATGTGATGACCTAATTATGATGAAGCTGTTCAATTTCTACTGTTGTGAAGATGCACAGATTGAATTTACAGTTTGGTGGCTGACAAGAGTAGTGATAACTGATGCAAACCTATGGCACAACATATACCAACTTCGTTCCAATAAACTTACAATTTAATAAAAGGAACACAAATTAGAATTTGTTCTGTCGTCTAGTTCATCCCCTTCAATACATTCCAGAATTCCTGGATTCACGGAATCACACAGTATGTGATAGGCCAAGTAACTTCCTGACTGAAGAAGCAATTGATATCATTCAGTCACATGTAATAACAGCTATGAGTCTCCTGATACTGATACACTTTAACTTTAAAACAGGATCTTGCCTATAGTAAGTACTTGACAGAAGTTGTTTGAAGAGACACTAAACCTCAAAAGACTTCAAATGATCCTTTTATTTGTAGGACATGCTTTCATTGAATGTTTTCATTTTATCAACCTGATACTATGTAGTTCAGTTTAGATTTCCTTCTTAAAATATACAGCTAAGTGAAAATTAGTATATTTTTGGGAAGTTTCAAGAGTACTAGGCTTCCATATGTCTTTTTCAAAAGATTTCCAGCATTACTAATCCCTTCCCTACTCCTTCCTCTATTCTACCCTCCACTCTCATACCCTTGTTCAGTTTTTTCTTTCTTGTTCTCTTATTCCCTTTTAGCTCTTTATACCAGTTCATTCTACCTCCCTTGTCAAATGCAACTCTAGATACCATTAGTAATTTCCAGAGCTCTATGGTTAATCCAAATAAAACACACACACACACACACACACACACACACACACACACACACACACACACACACGTCTTAAGAGTCAATGCTAACATCCACAGATGAGAGAAAACACAGTAACATTTGTCTTTCTGGGTCTGAGTTACATCACTCTGAATGATTGTTTCTAGCTCCATCCATTAGCCTAACAATTTCATTTCTCTTAGTAGCTGAATAATATTCCAATGTTAAATATACCACATTTTCACTATACATTCATTGGCTGATAAACATCTAGGCTTATTTTAATTTCCTAGCTATTGTGAATAGAACGGTAATGAGCATGGATGAGCAGATGTCTCTAGAGCAGGGTATGGAGCAGTTCAGATACATACTCAAGAGTGATACAGCTGAACCATGTGTGTTTTTAGCTTTTTGAGGAAACTCCACACTGATTTCCATAGCTGCCAGAGTTTGCACTCCCAGAAGCACTGAGTAATTGTTCCCCTATCTCCCCATTCACACCAGTATTTGTTAACAATAGCATGTCTGAATGTTTGTTTTTAACCCAGTTATTCTGACAGGGGTGAGATGAAATCTTAAAGTCATTTTAATTTGCATATCCCTGATGGCTAAGGATGTTGAATGCTTAACCATTTGTATTTCATCTTTGGAGAACTCATAGTTTATTTCCACACTCCTTTTTATAACTTTTTAATTATGATTTTTGAAATATTACATCATTTCTCCCTTTCCTTTCATCCCTCCAACCCTCCATGCACCCAGTCCCTTGGTGTCTTTCAAATAATGTTTTAATTGCTTTTGTGCATGCACAAGTGTGTGTGTGTGTGTGTGTGTGTGTGTGTGTATTCCTAAATGTATAAATACAACTGTATTATGTTACTAGTCAGTATACGTTTTCTGGGCTACTATTTTGTGCTGGATATCCAATTGTTATGGTCTTCCCTGTAGTGGGTAGCCATTCCAGCTTTGATCTGGAAGTTCCAACCCCCATTGAGACTTCGGCAACTGTCACGCCTACAAGGCAGGGCCAAGGGAGGCGCCTGGGGACCTGAGATCTGGATTGGCTGGCGCTCTCTCTGTTGCGGGACCCTGGATAGTGGAGGTGGACCGAGCAGAGCTCCAGAGAACACCGCTGGACTGTGATACACCTTCCCCAGACTCCGCGACCTACCTATCCCTTAATTTGTAAGTTACGCCATTAAATAAATCTCCTTTTAACTACGTGGAGTGGCCTTAATAATTTCACCAATACTTCCCCAAGTAAGCCCTCAGCATTCCTAAATTGCCTGCAATTCTTCGTCTAGGATTGAGATCTAGTGATCTTTCCTCTTCTGGATTAGTGTGTCTGCTGGTGCTGTATTTGTTCAGACCATGTTTGGCAGCCACGCTGTGAGACTTCACAGGTATAGCTTCTCTGACATTTCTAGAAGGCATAATCTCACAATCTCCCTGTTCCTCTAGTTCTTACAATCTTTCTGCCTTCCTCCCACCATTATCCCAGAGCCTTAGGTACAGGAGCTGGTTATGTAGATGTACCATGTAGAACTGTGTTCTTCACCTCATTTTCATAGGTTGTAGTTTTCTGTAATTCTCTCTGTTGCAAAGAGAAACGTCCTTGATAAGGGGTGGTGAGTACACTTATCAGTGTTTAAGGAGAAATATAAGTATGTAGTTAGGGAGTATGCTGGTTTAGTACAATGGCAGTTATAGGTTCTCCTCCAAGGTCCATGATTTCACTCGTCCTGAGTAGTTGGCTAAGTTTCCAGGAGCAAGATTGATTTCCCTCTTGTTGAGTGGGTCTTAATTCCAATTAGAGAATTATTGGTTACCACCAAGGTATGAATATCACATGTTCACCCTCAGTGTAATCTGCCATGCTGACTGTTACTGTGATTCTTAGGCATCTTAACTGGATGGAATAATTGCCTCTCTTCTTTGTACGCTTGCGTGGCTCCTTCTGGACCATGAAAGTTGGGCCTCAAGGAGGAGGCATTCAGCTGAGATCCAGCCTGAATCCTCCGTATCCTGTATGTGAAGTTCATGGGCACCTCAGCAATAAAGACTTACCTTCTATCTCTTGGGGGCATCCAAGGGCAACAGCAATAGCTTTAATCTTTTGGGAGTTCTTTGGTTCCTCGTGTCTGGTGCTGGAAATTTTGCTAGATAATCTTGGGGGCAGCCTAGATTTACAAATTTCATTTCAACCATATATGCATACAAAATCTTACATGTAATATTTGTATTTTCAGGTAAGTAGTTAATAGTATTATTCCTTAGGACTTTTGCAGACATCTTTACTCCTATTTTTAAGTCTACCCTCTTTCTTCTGTATTTATCTCCCTGCCCTTTCTAATTAAAGCCTCCCTCTGTGGTTCATATATTGTGCACCCCAATAAACTTATCTGGGGGGGTCAGAGAACAGAAGAGCCACTATATTAAACATAGAGGTTAGGTAGTGGAAACACATGCCTTTAATCCTAGCATTCAGGAGGCAGAGTTCCATCTGGATCTCTGTGAGTTCAAGGCCACACTGAGAACAGAGTCAGGCATGGTGGCACATAACTTTAATCCCAGCACTTGAGTTCTGTCTTGCTTGGGAAAGACACATGCCTTTAATCCCAGAAAGTGATGGCAGGAAGCAAAAAGGTATGTAAGACGTGATGAGCAGTACTTAGAGGCTTTTTAAGCTTTTAGGCTTTTAGCAAGAGTTCAGCTGAGATCCATTCGGAAGATGACTCAGAGGCTTCCAGTTTGAGGAAACAAGATCAGTTGAGAAGTTGGGTGTGGCTTGTTCTGTCTCTCTTATCTTTCAGCATTCACCCCAATATCTGGCTCTGAGTTTTTTTTTTATTATTATTATTAATAAGACCATTTAAGATTCATGTCACTTCCCTCCCTTTTCATGTCACTTGCACCCTCCCATCCCCCTCTTTATTATTCCTCCCCCATCCACTGCAGTGGTCTCTCTTAACTTTACTTTTTTTCTGAAGTTATTTCAGATTACATACTAACATCTGAAGATTTAGAGTGAGGTACTGCAGACCAGACAGAACATGTGGCATTTCCTTTTCTGGGTCTGGTTGCCTCATTCAATGTAATCTTTTCTAGTTTCATCTACTTACCTGAAAATGTCATGATTTCTTTTTTCTTTATAAATGAACAGTGTCCCACCATATATACATACCACATTTTCATGATCATTCTCCTGTTGAAGGACATTTAGGTTATTCCTACTTCCTAGCTATTATGGATAGGTTACAAATGAACATACTGTGGAATAGAATGTCAAGTCCTTTGGGCATATGCTAAGGAGTGGTACAGCTGGATCACACAGTACTTTTATTTTTAAAGAATTCTTCATACTGATTTCCAGAGTGGCTGTATCAATTAGCATTCTTACCAACAGTGAATGAAGTTTTCTCTTTCTTCAAGTCTTGCCAACTTTTGTTGCTAGTTGTTTTGTTGATCTTTGCCATTCTGACTGGGAAAGATGAAAACTCAAGGTTGTTTTAATTTGCATTTCCCTAATGGCTAAGCACACTGAACATCTTAAAAATGTTTCCCAGCCATTTATAGTTCATCTTTTTATATCTCTGTTTATTTCCACACCTCGTTTTTAATTGAGTTGTTTCCTTTCTGTTAATTTTTAATATGTGTGTGTCCCAGATAGTAGCCCTGTGGTGGAGGTGGATGCACTGCAGGTACAGATCTTTCTCATCTTCCAGACTGCCTCTCCTTCACTGTACAGAAGCTTCTCAGTGTTAGGAAGTTCCATTTGCTTTTCCTCTGATATAGAATTGTCTGTCTGGTGTATATATTTTCTCTTGTCACTTATATTTAATACTGTATCCCAAAAATCCAAGAATGAATCCAAAATTATAGAGAATTTTCTTCTAGGGTTACATAGTGTCAGCTGATTTAAATCTTTTATTTTTTTTCTGTTTTGACTTAAGGTTCATACTTAATATGAAGAAAGGGCCCAGTTAAATTCTTTTGTGAGAGTACCCAATTCATTAAATAAGGAAACTACTTTTTCCCATTGAATGGGTCTGATGCTTTGATAAAAGGGAGTTGATAATAGATTTATTTATTTATTTATTTCTACATTCTCAATTCTATTCCAGTGATCTAGCTATCTTTCCTATGTTAGCACAGCACTGTTTTTTATAATTACAGCTTTGTAATAAGTTTTGGAATTAAAATTGAACTGAAAATTTTCATTGTTCATTTTCAAGATCACATATTGTAAATTCTACACAAATTTTAGATTTTTCTCATCCATAAATCATTGAAAACTTGTTAGTAATTATGTTAATTTATGTTGTGTTTTGTGGGGATGATTTCTATTTAAAACAGGATTAAATGTTAAAATTCATGAGTCCAGAATGATTTTTCACCTAGTTAGCTTTTTGACTTAATGTTTTATAGTTTTCATGCTTATTAAATATTCATTATTTCATTTGTTTTTATGTTATTAATTTTTATCTTACTCTAGCTCCTGTTTTATTATTAGTTTCCCCCCTTTAGATTCTTTTAAATACCCAGATTTAGAGTGGTTAGATTTAAAGATAATTTTAAATATACTTGTAGTATACAAGAAAGACTGAGAGCCAGGCTTTGAGTTCCCTGGTATAATTCCAACCTATTGAGAGGCCAAAGCAGGAGGATCACAAATTCAAAGCCTTCCTGGGCTTCAGAGTGAGTTCCAGACCAGCTTGATTAACTTACTGTGACCTTATATTAAAGTAAAGAGTCACTATATGGGTAGGGATGTATTTTGTCAGGAAACGCTTACCTGGCACATGCAAAGTCCTGGGTTCAACCCCAAGTACTTCAAACCCAAGCCAGACCAAGATATGGGAAGAAAGGAGGGAGGGAAGAAGAGAAGGAAGGGAGGGAGGAAGGGAGGGAGAGAGGGATGGAAGGAGAGAGGAGGATGGGGAGAGGGAAGGAGGGAGGGAGGGAGGCAGGGGGGGAGGGAGGGAGGGAGGGAGATCATAGTGTTCAGGGTATGTCCACAGCCACTGTTTTGGTAACCAGATGTGATGAGCATGGCTATGATGTCACGACAGAAGGTCTCACATCTTAGGTTGTATTCTTCTTTTTTCCCCTCTTCTTATTTAAAATAAATTCTTTTCTCACATAATAAATCCTGAGTATGATTTCCCCTCCTTCTATTCTTCCCATTTCCTCCTCATATTCCCTCACATCCAGATCCACTCCCTTTCTGTCTCTCATTAGAAAAGTACAGGCTTCTAACAGATAATAATTAATTAAAATAAAAAATAATAAGATAAAACAAAAACTATCACACTGAAGTTGGACTAGACAAACAAACAAAAGGAAATTAGCTCAAGAGAAGGCACAAGAATCAGAAACTCACTCATTCTCACACACAAGAGTCCCAGAAATGGGACTAAACTAAACCATAAGCCATAATATATACTCAGAGGACCTGGTGACGAGCCATGTAGGCCCCATGCCACCAAAAGAGAAATGTAAACACCAAGTCAGCCACAAGCCCTTTGATCTATGCTGGCTGCAACATACCCTAGGGTGAGGGTAGAGCAAAGCTTATGGGAGTAACCAATTAATATCTTATTTGACTTAAGGCCCATCCATGAGCTCAAACCCATACCCAATGCTGCTTGAGAGACCAAGCTCAGAGACCAGTTAGCCCAGGGACCTAGGATAAAACCAAATACTACTGTACTGCGCTAAAATCAAACAAAACATAGTTATAAAATGACTCCTAATGATATTCTGCATAAGAAAATGTTGCTACAATGAAAATACAAAAAAATCATGTTATAAAAGGATGACCAAATGTAGTCAATAATGAGGAAAGATTCATAAAATAAAATTAAAAGCATAAGTAAAAATGACCAAATATCATATAAATAATCTAACTCTGGAATAATTTTAGGATTAGAAGTGATAATTATAATAATTTAACTCTCAGGGTTGGGGATTTAGCTCAGTGGTAGAGTGCTTGCCTAGCAAGCACAAGGCCCTGGGTTCCGTCCTCAGCTCTGGAAAAAAAAAATTTAACTCTCTATCACTAAAGACAAAAGAGCTCAAAGGATGGATAAATTGTTCAGTTATGATCACAGGGAAGAGCTAAATAAGATGAATCATGTGCAGGTACAGGAGACGAAAACTGGGAACGAAGCAAGATTCAAGTAAACACTTCATAAACTAATTTAGCAATGGTTTTACCAATCTTAACCAACGTCCTTATAAACCTGTAAACCTACCTCGCTGAAAAACAGGAAGCCCCTCAGGTCTCTCAGGCATAAACATGAAGTAACTGCCTGAAAAATACTTCATAAATAGTAAAGTAAGCACATGATTTATGTCATCAAGGGTTAATGACTTACAATAAATTATAGTTAAGGAACAGCCAAAAAGCTCTTGAATAATGGCAAGAGATAAGTGGCTGCAGAATAACATGGAGCCTGCTCTTTGGGGGAACATATCATGCTGGACCAATGCATTTGAAAGTTTATGTCAGTCTGTACACGTGGTAAGATATTTAGCACTCAACATCTCGTGGGCAATTATGTGGAGAGGTGAACTCTGCCTCTAGCAAAGCTAATGTGAACACACTGGTAATCTAAAAACTGAAAGTTTAAATTGGTAGATATATTATTCATGAAAGAAATAGTTCTTCATTTATAGAGGTTTTTAAAAATAAGACATAATGCATCTGAGACTTAAAACTATTATGTGTTCTTTTAAAAAATCAATTCATAAACCATATTAAGAGAACCTTCTTGATATTCCTACAGTTGGTAGATGCTGCCATGCAGTGCTCCGTTGCTGAGGTCAGATTTTACCAGATAGCTCTGTCTTGTCAGACCCTTCAAATGGTTGACTCAGTGGCAAACAGCCATCTGGCACAAGATCACACTCGTCTATAGGGTGGCTGCTTTCAAAGTATGAAGGCCAGTCTTCTTAGCCCAACAGTGTATCTCTGCAGTTCTGTCCCATCTCACCTCCAGATCACCCTGCTAAAAACCAGGGTTGTCATAGAATCTAGAGTGACACCTTGCTTCTCCCTTGGTTCTTTTTCTCTTCTTCCACATCCTCTTCTCAATGTTGAATTCAAAGAGCTCCCCAACACACACACCATGTTCAACTGGATAACCAAGAAAAAGCAGGCTACAGAAGAATTATTATTCTTTTAATCATTCCTAAGGTTGAGGCCTCCTGGGCTTTTCCCAATCCAGTTTGGCATGCTCAGTGGTACCCTTATTCAGCTCATGTTCTGGTGGTCATGTGGTGGGACTTTATGGGGATAGCTGTGATGTTACCAGGAGACATAATCTCACGGGAAACTTCCTGATTTTCTGGCTCTTAACATTTTCCTTCTCCCTCTTCCGCAGTGTACCCGAGTCTTCAGTGTAGGAATGTTTTGAAGATGTACCCGTTGGAACTGAGCTCCGCAGTCTTCATTTTGATTGGCTGTGGTTTTCTGTAGTGGTCTCTGTCTATTGCAAAGAGAAGTTCCTTTGATGAGGGGTGAATACGACACTTGGGTGGGGCACAAGGACACCTGTTTGGAGATCATCGTTAGGATTCTGCTGGTTTAGCGGATTAGCAGCTATAGATTGTCCTCCAATAACTATGACTTCACCAGCACTGAGCAGTTACCTAGGTTTCCAGGACAGGCAGGCATCCCTCTTGTTGATCAGGTTTTAAGTCTAATTAGAGAACTATTTGTTTACCACCAAGGTCTGTGTGCCCCTCTTGCGCCCTTTGTGCCATGCTGGTCATTGACGTGGTTCACAGGTGCCATAGCTGGGTAGGACTGTTGTTTGCCTCCATCCTGACACTACAAAAAAGAAAAAAATCTAGAGGCAACTGAGTAAAACTTCTCCAGGGAACAGCACATCAATTGGTTGTGCAATGCCAAATAGTCAGCCCTAAAAGCATACATACATGTAACATTACATGGACTCAACAGGCTATATTTAGTAATATATGTGCATATATAAGTACATACATCAATGCAATAAAAATTAATTTTAAAAGAGGCCATGAGTTTGAAGAACACTGGGAGGGGTATATAGCAGGATTTGGTGGGAGGAAAGGGAAGAAAAAATAGAAAATAATATATAAGCAAGTAAATAAATAAAGACTAGTAATAGATGATAGGAGGAGTGATTTTTTTCATTTTTCTTTATTAAGAACTTTTCTACTCACTCCACATACTATCCACAAAACCCCTTCCTCCCTCCTCCCATCCACCAGCCCTCTTTCTCAAGCCACACCACATCCCCACATCCCCCAAATCAAGGTCTCCCATGGGGAGCCAGCAGAGCCCAGCACACTGAGCCTAGGCAGGCCCAAGCCCCTTCCCACTGCACCAAGGCTGTGCAAGATGTCACACCACAGTCACCGGATTCCAGAAGCCTGCCCACAGACCAGGGACAGATCCTGATCCCCCTGCCTTGGTGCCCCCCGAACAGTTTGAGCCAAACAACAGTCTTCCATATCCAGAGGGCCTAGTCCAGTCCCACGGGGGCTACACAGCCACCAGTCCACAGTTCATGGGCTTCCACTAGTGTGGCCGGTCATATCTGTACATCCTCCCATCATGATCTTGATGTCCCTCTCCTGCAGTATCTCTCCTCTCTCTCATCAATTGGATTCCCGGAGCTCAGCCTGGTGCCTGGCCATGGATCTCTGTATCTGCCTCCATCAGTCACTGGACAAAGGCTCTATGATGACAGCTAGGTTATTTGCTAGGCTGGTCACCAGAGTAGACCGGTCCAGGCACCCTCTGGACCACTGCCAGCAGACCAAGGTGGGGTCAACCTTATGGATTCCTGAGAGCCTCCCCAGCACCCTGCCTCTTCCTATTCCCATGATGTCCTCATCTATCATGGTATCTTCCTCCCTGCCCTCCCACTCTGTCCCTGTCCCAGCTTGACCCTCCCATTTCCCTATGTTCTCTTCCTCCACTCCTTGCCCTCTGCCACCCACCCACCCAGTTCACTTATGTAGATCTCATCTACTTCTCCTTCACAGGATCATCCATGTGTCCCTCCTAGGGTCTTTTCCTGTTAGCTAACCTCTCTGGAGTTGTGGGTTGCAGTGTGGCCATCCCTTCCCTCCCATTTAGTATCCACTTATGAGTGAGTACACACTGTTTGTCCTTCTGAGTCTGGGTTACCTCACTTAAGATGGTATTTTCTAGATTCATCCATTTACCTGCATATTTCATGATATCGAGGAATGATTTTTTTTAATTTAAGGTCATAGATAATATTGGACAGAGAAACAAGACTCAAGCTATTCAAATACAGAAGTCAAAGGAAATAGGCTTGAGTTTACCTTGAGTAATGTCATTCACTGTTTTATAAATTTGTTTCTCCTCCATGTACATGTGTACTTTACTGCTAGTTGACAAAATGAAAAATATTAACATAATAAAAAAGCCATAAAATGTAAAAGCAGAAAAAAAGAAATAAATTCTATGATTAATTTATAGTACTGGCTCACCTGTGGTTTATTTCTATTTTCATTTCTGATATTAGTTTATAAAATTGCTTTAATATTGTACACAGATTTTGATTGACTATAAATCACTCCCATTCCTTTTTCACTTCCAAAAGCTTGTTTTAATAGTTAATAACTGAATATGTCTTCTGTAGCTTAGGTAACTACATCTATTCAAGTCACTTGTGAGTCTCACACATTTTTTAGAATACTTGAGTGGATATAGAAAAATATCACAAATAGAGGAGCCCAAAGAGCAGAAGCTTTGTGTTTCCTGTTTCTAGAGGGCAGAAGTTAGAGATTTAATCATCATCAGGGTTGATTTTCCTGGGCTGTGAAGAAAAGAATGTTCAATGTCTCTCCCAGGTCCAAGTGAACTGCTGTAAATCTTCAGTGCTTCTCAGCCTTAGGTATACCACCATCACCTCTGTCTTCATTATGATATGATGGTCTCCCTGTGCATGTTTCTGTATTCAAATATGCATATTTTAGAAGAACACAGTTACACGGAGTTAGCCTCCACTGTGATTACCAGCATTCTCCATTGCACAGGCTGCTAATTGCTTACTCATAGAGAATGTGCTCATAGATGGGGCTCCAGAGTCTCTTGTTTCCTTCAAGAATGTAATTGTCACAGGTAAGCTCCAATTTCATGATTCTCAAGATCTCACTTGTTCCTGATAAATTTCTTTCAAGTATTGCCTCTTTCTGTCTCATATAAACCATGTAAACTATAATCCTCTTTCAGAAAATTCAGGCAACTCAATATTTGACATTCATTTTTCTGGTTTACAACGTCCTTGAAATTATTGTTTTAAAAAATGTAAACTCCACATTTTGTAGAAAGATTTGCATTGTCTTTTGAATTATTTCCTTTATAACATTTTCTATGACATATAAAGTTGTTCAGCTTCTACAGTGGAGAACTACTGATAGCCATGCTGAATGACTTATGTTCTGGCCACAGAACATATGCACAAGTGATTAAGCAATTTGCTTAGGATTCCATGGCTAGGAGACGAGGTCAAGATCTCCTCTCCAGTACCTGGTAGTTTTGAAGTATTTTCTTTTTTTTTTTTTTTTTTTTTTTTTTTTTTTTTTTTTTTTTTTTTTTTTTTCGAGACAGGGTTTCTCTATGTAGCTTTGCGCCTTTCCTGGAACTCACTTGGTAGTCCAGGCTGGCCTCGAACTCACAGAGATCCGCCTGGCTCTGCCTCCCGAGTGCTGGGATTAAAGGCGTGCGCCACCACCGCCCGGCCTGAAGTATTTTCTAAAAGTCATTTTAGTTCAATTTATTCAATTCAATGGAAGAATATGCATTCATTAATGAACTATCCTCTTTGTTATTTTAGTCATTAGTGATTCATCTTAGATACATTAGTGAAGATATTTTACAACAGATTTTCTTGAGTTGGAATACACTGGAACATCTCCAAAGTACTTGAATTTTTCAAAATTACATTAATTTTAGGTTACATGGATAAGTCAACATGTCTATGTAAGTTCTATAGCTTTTGTCAAAACTCAAAGTGTCAATGATCCTTCTGAAATGTGAGCAATGATTTAAATCATTCTCTGTGATTGATTTGTCTTCTAAAATAGTATTAGTAGTAGAGCATCTACCAAGATTTTGATACTTAATATTTAAACTTATAATATATGTGAACTGAACATGAATCTGACAGTACAGGAACCAGAGTAATAGAAGAAAACTGAATGTTGAGAATGATTGAGAGAAAGAGAGAACTCTAAATCAGCAAAGTGCCTGGAACCCTCATAGCTAGGAGAGTTGGAAAAGAAATGCAAAGGAAAAACACCCACAAAATTCCAACTATAACCCCACCTTTCAGCAGGGTGTCCACCAATTCAGCTAGAGAAAAAGAAAGAAGAACAGCATCACCATTCCCAATCATAGCAGCAGGTAGGGAGCTCTAAGCGCTGGAGAACTTCAGAGTCCCACAGTGCATCCATTCTGGGGGCCTGCTGAGCTTCTTATCTGCTTTGCAACCTAGGAATACACTTTAGACATTTTTCATCCTATAGAAGACAAATTGCCACAAAGGTCACATCTATTGCTGCCTTTCCTTAGGAACTAAGATGAGTCCTGATGGAAGCAGAATCAGGTGCTGGTGTACCCTGGTTTAGTATCTTGTTTTAGGTCTAGCAGGTTCATAGCCACAAGCTTGAGTCCTACTCACATGTGCCCCTTCTGTAGTTTCAGAGCTGTAACTGCTGGTGCCACAACTTCTGACTGATTATGAGTATCCTGGAAAAAATAAACTTTACATCATTGGGCTCAGGAACCATGCATGCTGGAATTATAACACTTGGCATTACTGACACTTTCCCCCAAGGGACTTGGGGATACATAGTACTGCCACACAACTGAAACTATAGCAGCTACAAGGACACAAACAAGTGTCATCAAGTGTTCACGTCTTTGAAACTGAGGAAATACATGCATGGGATCCCATATCCATGACAAAAATTATACAACTGACTTCATTTACTGCTGTAGTCCAGACTAATGATACACTCAGAGAGACTAACAGCATTGAAAACCAAACTCAGAGATACCTTATTACCAAAGCTGAAACACCAAACACCGACCCTACTGATGTCCTATATCTCACCTCAGAGCCAAACTGTTTGCCCACAAGAGCGACTACACAAAACTGGAAAAAGTGACTATCAGAGCATAAGAAGGCACACCGGCACAGGGAAACTCACATAAAAGGAAACATGGCTTCCCCAGAGCAGAACAACAGTAACTTTCCAGCAGTAGATTCCAAACTGAAATACCCCCAAAAGAATCAAAATAAAGATACTAAGAAAACTCAGTGAAATGCCAAGAGAACAGATAGACAATACAAATAAGTTTAAAAAATACAGTGGTATGTGAATTTGAAATTCAACAACAAGATATGTATATTTTAAAATGTCAGAGCTTTGGAGCCTAGTTTGGAATCAATGTGATAACATTTGTTCTTGTCTTGTATGACATACTAGAACAAAGAAAGAATTTCAGAACCTGACAAGTCTTCTGAGTTAACCTAGTCAGATAAAAGAAAGGAAGAAAAGAAAGGAAGAGAAGGGATGGGATAGGATTAAAAAAAAAACTGACAAAACATATTAGCTGTGATACCATTAACTGAATCTTCCCATTATTATCAGTTCAGAAGGTAAAGAAAACAGGAATTTAAAATTCACATGAAATAATGGCTTAAAGTTTTAAAAAGTTTAAGAGATATGCATATCCACATATAAGCAGCTCAAAGGAGCAAAACTAAGTACACTTACCCTCAAATGGACCATCATTGCACATATCATGCTCATTGACACATGTCATGGTCAAAATTATGAGAAATAATAAAAAGAACACGAAGAGCCCTGTGCCAAGACACACAAGGAAATTCCAATCAGACTTCCAGCATAGTTCTCAATAGAAAACTCGCAGGCTAGCATCAAATGCATGCGATCCTGCCAGCCATGGCAACTGTACTCAGCAGAACCATCCTTCAAAACTGAAGTCAAAATAAAGACTTGTTCAAATAAGTGTAAATTGAGGGAATTCATCACCACTATAAGCAATACTTATTGAATCTTGTCCTAGGGATCAAGGATAGTAATCACCATCATGAAGGCACATGTCATAAAGTGTGCAGAATAGTCATAAAGTACCCCGTAAAGATATTCAAATAGTGTTGCTACAGAAAATCAAATGAATATCCATTTTCCCAAACACATAGGCCAGGGTAAAGAAATTGTCACAATTTAATTACTTTTTCCTTGTTTTCTTATTTGCACATAAAATAAGCACAAAGTAAAACATAGCAAATATTCTTTTTGTGTGTTTTTTTTTATTTTATACTCTTAGAATTTCAGAGAAACAAAGCATAAGAAAATCGGTCAGGTGGCTAGCACACATTCAAAGTAACAACAAGTACTTTGTTTTACATGTTGGTGTTCAGAATGTCTTCGCATGCTGTGGGATGTTCTGTATGGCAAATGTGTTGCTGATTAGTCAATAAATAAAACACTGATTGGCCATTGGCTAGGCAGGAAGTGTAGGCGGGACAAGGAGGAGAATAAAACTGGTAAGTGGAAGGCTGAGTAAGAGAGACACTGCCAGCCGCCATGATGAGAAACAGCATGTGAAGATGCCGGTAAGCCACGAGCCATGTGGCAAGGTATAGATTAATGGAAATGGATTAATTTAATCTGTAAGAACAGTTAGCAAGAAGCCTGCCATGGCCATACAGTTTGTAACCAATATAAGTCTCTGTATTTACTTGGTCGGGTCTGAGTGGCTGTGGGACTGGCAGGTGAGAGAGATTTGCCCTGACCGTGGGCCAGGCAGGAAAACTCTAGCAACAAATGGCGTCCAACGTGGTGACAAGAGTTTCCACCTAAAAACTGAGAAAAGATTCTAAAATGGAGCTAAAAACAGTTCCTAATTGTCTCTCTCAAATGAGCGGCAGCTGCCGGTTTGAGCTACTGGTGGGTTCCTAGCGTGTGCGCTCGACCTGCCGTATGGTGGGAATGAGGCCTCTGCAAGTGGCACATTAAGCTGCATGGTGGATTTAGACTTTGCTAGTACAAAACAAAAAAAGAGGTTTCTGGGCTACACGCTGCTTGGATAAAAGCATAGACCCACGATAGCTCCCAGAGCTGGTGGTAAACTACTACCGCCATGTTGGGAAGCTGAGGTGGGCGGAGCCAGCAGCCACAGCTGCTGCAGTTTAAGGCAATAGATTCACAATAAGACAGATTCAGATGTAATAGTTTACAATGTATGTAAAATATACGTAGGCTTAAAAGAGACAAAAAAGGTGATATATAGAGTTATAGAAACAAATACATAGTTTTAAAAAATAAAGTCTTTAAAGAGACAGTAAAGGTAATATAAAAAATAAGCCACGTAAAGATGAATATTACACAGAGAATCTGGATTGCGTTGTCTTTGGGATTTTTAACTGCAGAAAAACATTTGATTGTAAAAGCTGTTAAGTTAAACCAATATATATATTTTAAAGATACCTTGACTTCAAAATTTGGATATAAGGATATGTTTCTTTGGAAAAGAGTCTCTTTTGTTCCCACAGAAAGCCAAAGGCTATGGGTTTGTTCCAGATTAAGATACATCAGGTTTGACCAGCCAAGACCCCTGAAAGGTCTCCGATGACACCATGGCCCAGATGATCCAACATCCAGAATGGTTTCAAGGCAACTGGCTCAGACGATACAGCCTCACGGACTACTCCATGATCCTAAAATTTTCTTTGTGTCCCCATAAGATACAGCAGCCCCCTCCAGCAGGAAGTAGTAAGAGAAGCTACACCCAAATTCCCAAATTATATGTAATTTTACTTTGTTAAGGTTAAAACCTTCCTTTTTGAAAAAAAAAAGGGGGGGAAGTACTATGTGATGTTCTGTATGGCAAATGTGTTGCTGATTAGTCAATAAATAAAACACTGATTGGCCATTAGCTAGGCAGGAAGTGTAGGTGGGACAAGGAGGAGAATAAAACTGGTAAGTGGAAGGCTGAGTCAGAGAGACACTGCCAGCCGCCATGATGAGAAACAGCATGTGAAGATGCCGGTAAGCCACGAGCCATGTGGCAAGGTATAGATTAATAGAAATGGATTAATTTAATCTGTAAGAACAGTTAGCAAGAAGCCTGCCACGGCCATACAGTTTGTAACCAATATAAGTCTCTGTGTTTACTTGGTCGGGTCTGAGTGGCTGTGGGACTGGCAGGTGAGAGAGATTTGCCCTGACCGTGGGCCAGGCAGGAAAACTCTAGCTACAGTCGCATTCTCTGGTTAGACAAAGATTCTAAAGCTTAAAAGAAAAGCTCTCATTGGCTGTCTTTATTTAGCACTGTATTTCCTATGGCTGCATCAACAGTATGTGTTTAGAAAGAATGCCATGGAGAAAAGGAATTAAATGTGTTACAGCAACAAGCATCTCTGTCTCTAGAAGTTAGACAGGAAACTGTTCTTTAAGCAGCTGATGGATGACATCATCACACTGGAAGTACGTCTCTGTGAGAAGACTGCCAGCTTACCTTTCTGTTAAAAGACGATACCTTTGGGATGCATCTGTGAGGAGAGAAAAGTTGTTTCAATAATTGGTGCTCTACTGTATACATCTCTACCAAAACCCAAATATATTTTCTGATTACTTGTTATTATTCCAAACAAGAAGCCGAGCCGGTGTGGCAGCTCAGCCGAACATCATAATTGTGGGATAAATTTTACAATGTGCTCTTTATTAAAAACTAAATTTATTGAGTATCTTCGATTAGTTGCTGTAAATCCTGGCTTTGGTTTGTCCTAACGGTCTGTTGGAGACTTGGGCTTCCTAAAAATGAATGTTAGTCTGTGAGTTGTACCTGCAACTGTATGTTGTATTGTAACAGTAGCACATCTAATAACACAATTCCAGAGAGAGGAAAAGAGAAAATATCAGCAAATAAGCTCTTAAAATTTTCATGATAAACTTAATACACTGGTTTTTACCAGGGACAAATGGTCTGGGAGTGAAGTTCTTTTACAATACAGTTACTTATATAATATACTTGCAGTATGTAAGAGGTTCTATTAGGGTTGACCTGTGGAGAAATGCTAGTCTATCTCTAAGCTTTGTGTCTGTGGATTACACATAACAAATGATGGTTTGATTCCTTCTACGACCATGAACAGCTGGATACAGATGAGCTGGCACAGGGAAAACTGAGAGTATGAGAGCTTGTTCAGGATCTACCCCTCTTACTGTCTGACGTGTTTCCAACTCAGGAGGTGGTTATTTTCTCACTTTCAACTATAGGACACTGCTCTGTTGTCTAGATTTCTCTTTTCCACAAACACAGGTTGGACTATTGTCAGCATTTGAATGTATTAGCTCACTTATCTCCTTGAGAGTTAGTGTATAGTCGCTCAGCCAAGCTTTAAACATCTCTCTAATTGTGTCATAACCAACCATGTGCTTCTCATGAAAGTTAATTAAAGGATGGAGACTCTGAGTGGCGTTATATTTACTGGAGTACAGAATATTGCTCATGCAAATACAGTAGTTTTTGTAAGCAATTTCTACATTGCAATGACAGAAATGCCTAAACATAGAGAAGATGGAAGGCAGTTTTCTTGTCCATCTATAATGGTGAAGCTAAACAGGGCCTTTGTTTGAGGGAGCCTTCTCTCAGGGGATTTTATTTCAGACAAGCAAGTCTAGAGCACTAGAATGTTTCTAAAGGAACTTTTTTTGTATCACACCATGTAGAAGAGGTCAATAAACACCTAATAGTGACATGTGCCATCACAATATAACTTTCAAAAATAATAAATCTAGAGGTAAATTTAACTAATAAGTAGGCATGTGTGGTGATATTGTGGAATATATTCCTGCTACATCTGCTGCCCAACTTGTCAGGTACAAATTCATGAAAAAGCTACTTGCCTGTGGCCATGCAGGCCCCAGCTCAGGCCCGAGCTACACATTGCCAGTTGTGGTGGCACACTGGTTGGATTTACTGAAGGAGGCAGAGGCAGGAGGATCCTGAGTTTGAGGCTGGCCTAGGAGGCTTGCTAAGGACAAGCTGCAGTGGGACTATGGAGGCAGCAGCTGCTGCTCCGAGTTGCTGGCTTCTTCTCATCGTGTTGGTGACTGTGGTGATGCTACTACCTGGGACAAAGGGTTACTGCTGCTTGTTCAGAGAAGAATTGCCAGGACCATCATGTTACAAGAAAGCATCAGCAAAGGTCAGTTTGGAAAAGCTTGGCAAGACAAATGTTGGGAGAAATTGCTGTGAAGATACTCTCTTCTAGGGAAGAACATTCATGGTTCCAAAAGACAGACATTTATCAGACTGTGATTGCTCCAAACCACAGAGGACACACACACACACACACACACACACACACACACACACACACACACACACACACACAGGGAACCATGACCATGTCTAACAGCAACTTTGGGATGATAGGACCCCACAACGATGATTCCACATCGACTATGGTAAAGCCATTAAGCTGATTAACACCATGGAAAGATCAGCTTTGGACTACAAACTGCTCAGGATAATTTCCAGATGGCTAGCTGAGATGATCCAGATTCACAGACAATTTGAGCAAGTACTTGAGACAAGCCCTACATTTTCCCATTATGCAGAGACTGGACAACAAATGATACAGCTAGCTCTCCCAGGACCTGACAATTAACCCAAAAATTTTCTTTTCAGGGTTCCCTAAAGATGTCTTCGCCCCCAGAAAGCAGGAAGTAATTTTAAGAACACAACGCCCACATTCTCTAGAGGTGGGGTGGGTGTTTTCTGGTCATTCAATGGCTTATGGATAATTGTTATTGTTTATGATGGTTGTATACAAGTTATTAATTGTTAATGGTCAAAAAGCTAAACAAAGGAGATTAGACACAGGGTTCTTGTTTAAAAAAAGAAAAAGAAAAAAGAAGATATAGAAAAGGGTAGATCATTGAATCTACTCTGAAAAAGGGGAAGATACAGAAATGATAAGATAAAAGGTAGATTTTTTGATCTACTCAGAAAAAAAAGAGAATATGGATATGATAAGATTAAAAAGGGAGATTATTGAATCTACTTTTTTTTCAGTTGGCCAAGGTTATCTCCTTTTGATGAATATACTTTCAAAAAGGAACTACTTGTTTTAAATAGGATAAGTAATGAAAATTTTTGTCTGAATTTGTCAATTGTTAGTGGACTGGACATTGTTAATATATATAATGAAGTTTTTGTCTGAATCTGTCAAATGCTAATGGACTAGACATTGTTAATGTAATTCTTGACTGTATATATTGTATATATTTATTGGATATAGTTTTTCTTGTATTAGTTATAAGCTTTTTTAAATTTTAGACAAAAAAGGAGGAATGTGGTGATATTGTGTTCCCCTAATAAACTAATAAACTGATCTGGGTCAGAGAACAGAACAGCCACTAGATATAAAGGCCAGAAAATGGTGGCACACACATCTTTAATCCTAGCCTTCCAGAGGCAGAGATCCACCTGGATCTCTGTGAGTTCAAGGCCACACTGGAAACAGCCAGGTATGGTGACACATGTCTTTAATCCCAGGAAGTGATGGAAGGAAGCAGAAAGGTATATAAGGTGTGAGGACCAGGAACTAGAGTCTTGTTAAGCCTTTTTAGGCTTTTGAGCAGCAGTTCAGCTGAGATCCATTTGGATGAGGACACAGAGGCTTCCAATTTGAGGAAACAGGATCGGCTGAGAAGTTGGTGAGGTGAGGTTAGCTGTGGCCTGTTCTGTTTCTCTGATCTTTCAGCGTTCACCCCAATATCTGGCTCCCGTGTTTTTTATTAATAAGACCTTTTAAGCTTCATGTTACAGACATGTTAACTTAGAGAGAATATATTTTTATAGAAGACTAGTGTGTAAGTGGTCATGTGTCAAGAGAGTGAGTTTATACATTATCTTTTTCAGTAGTAAATGTCCATTGAAGATACTGCATTTCAGGAATTGTTGAGGTACTGTAGCATGAATCTTAACAGGTCTTATTAATAAAATCAAACCTGGAGCCAGGTATTGGGGTGAATGCTGGAAGATCAGAGAAGCAGAACAAGCCACAGCCACCTCACCTTGCTAATTCCTCAGCTGATCCTGTTTCCTCAGACTGGAAGCTTCTGAGTCCTCATCGAAATGGATCTCAGCTGAACTGCTCCTCGAAAGCCTGAAGCTTAACCAACCTAATTTCTGGTCTTCATGCCTTATATACCTTTCTGCTTTCTGCCATCACTTCCTGGGATTAAAGGCTCACTTCTAGGGATTAAAGGCGTGAGTCACCATGTCTGGCTGTTTCCAGTGTGGCTTTAAACTCACAGAGATCTGGATGGATCTCTGCCTCCCAAGTGATAGGACTAAAGGCGTGTGTGGCACTATTTTCTGGCCTCTGTATCTAGTGGCTGTTCTGTTCTCTGACCCCAGATAAGTTTATTAGGGTGCACAATATTTTGGGGAACACAATACCACCACAAGGTACAAAAGTGAAGAATTAACAAATTGTGATAAAGAAGAAATTTTAGATATGGCAATGAGTAATATATTGTAGACTGTGTATCTGAAAATGTATTACTAAGAACTTTTTTTGTCTAAATACACATAAATGAAGGATGCTACAGAGTTAGCCTGAAGAACCAGGAACCTGATGAGAAAGAAAAGAAGAAAGTAACCCAAAGCAAGCCTTGCACTCCCTGTGAGGAAGCCTTGGGTCCCTAAACAGGACAAGGCCTAAGAGTTAAGAAGACAGCACAAAGTGGGCAAGAATATAAGCTGGTGTTGTGGCACTCTTGGGGGCCTACAAGCAGAACCTGAGAGAAGGGAATAACATGAGGGCATCTGGCATTATATCTCTTTCTAATGGATGTGAAAATGCATGTACATTTGTCCACAAGACCAAAATATAGCATTAAGCATGGCATCTAACAATCTCAGCAGCTCCATTGTGTCTGGTTGCACAATGAGGAGGAAAAGAAAAGGCATGATAAATTAACTGACCTGGTAGATTACACAAATTAGCCTCTGAGAATGTGGGTGATGAGAATTATATGAATCCTTCAAAATGAGAGAGTTCCTCTCTAAAAAAGCTGGTGTCAGTCATTGGCACATCCTTGTAAAAAGATCTCCTGTTCAGAGGAAGATGTACATCAAAATATCAACCATGTTGTAAGTTTTCATAAGCCATATTCATTTGGACAAAAGTGAGATATGGCGAAGAAACTGAAAACAGATACTACAAGCAGAGCCATAGCTGAGTCAGAGTGGGAGCTGCCTTCTATGGTTTAAAAATTATGGAAAGTGGAATGCTTATGACATGTTAACAAGACAAAGAGGTTATGCATACTAGTCAAATGGAAGTTTTAGAGTTGAAAAAATAAACAATAATTTAAATTAAATGAGGAGGGTTTATATGAGCGACAATTGTTGAGACCAAGGTTGAATAAAGCACAGGGACAAATAGCCAAATGAATGGAAACACATGAACTATGAACCAATGGCTGAAGGGTCCCCACTGGATCAGGCCCTCCGAATGGGTGAGACAGTTGATTGGCTTGATCTGTTTGGGAGGCATCCAGGCAGTGGGACCGGGTCCTGTGCTCATTGCATGAGTTGGCTGTTTGAAACCTGGGGCCTATGCAGGATTGCTTGGCTCGGCCTGGGAGGAGGGGACTAGACCTACCTGGACTGAGTCTACCAGGTTGACCTCAGTCTGTGGGGAAGGCTTTGCCCTGGAGGAGATGGAAATGGAGGGGGGGGGCTGGGGGAAAGGTGAGGGGGACTGGAGGGGGGAGAAAAAGGGAATCCGTGGCTGATATGTAGACCTGAATGGTATTGCAAAAAAAAAAAAAAAAAAAAAAAAAGAATACAGTAGATATACTTAACTTCAGGTTAGATGATGGAGGATTGATGAGTACAAGATGTTCTTAACAAAACATAGAGTGAAGTATAAAGAAAGTAGTCTCCAATACACATGAGACCATGTGGGATACATTAAACATAGGACAAATAATGCTCATAACCACATTATGAAATATGGATGAGACAGGATTTGGAACAGCAATACTTGGAAAAATAATAGATGATAATTTTTACGTCTGATAAAAACCACCAAATCACACAATTCAAAATATTGCAAACATCAAAGAACACTGAGGCGGACGCTGAAGGTAAGAAAACCTGGAAACATTAAGTCTGTGTGTTGGCTTATGCTATGTTTTTTCTGATCTCCGAAAGCAGATAAAAGGCACAATCTTCAAAGCAAAAACAGCTCATTAAGAGTATGGGAGAGAGATGATAATATACTGGCAGTTTCAATATGCAGAAAGAAAATATATTCAAACCTGGATTTTTTTTATTTAGCAAAAATCATCCAAAAACTGAAATAAGGACATTACCTTTCTATAGAAAAACTCCTAAAGTACAATACCTTGTAATAGCATACATAGTGAAATGAGAATCTTTAGATAACAGCAGCATCAAGTTGTTTAAATACAGTCCTACCTTCCAAAAAAAAAAAGACAAGGAGTGCCTAAGGCACCGTCACAGTCATTATGATGCATTCAGTGGTTTCCAGCTACTGTCTACTAATGCTTTATATGAAAAGATCTATTTGTTCGTCTAAATGTACCTAGAGCTACAATTTGTCCAGAAAATGCTCAAGCTGCCATATCATATAATCCCACAATATCTGGCTAAAGCACAATATTAATTTATTATGATACAATGTATTTCTTTCTAATAGAAATCTATGTTAACTAAGAGTTAGTAACTTAATCACATTAAGGTAACTCCCCTGTCTTGGCAGTAAAAGCAAAAAGAAAAGCAGACTATGAAAATCAGATTAGCAGTCAAATGTAGAAGCATGAAGATGATCTTTCCTATAATCTCTTAATGATTGGTTGGCGCTATGAAACCAACTAAGCACTGTGAGCAAAGTGAAGGATCTGACCAAGGGATGATACCTCAGTGAAAGTGGTGTCACACATATGTGTCTCTATGACTCTGTGGGTCCATCATACTCACCAGTTAGAATGCTGCAATTTATCTCTTCGATATTTTGGTCTGGCTTTTTGTTCTGGACAACAGGCATTTCCTCTCTTAGAAGATGAACATGGCAGAGTGGCATTGTATGTTCTCTTCAGAACAGTATGTCTTAAAAATGGACTGAGCTGAGGAGAAAACAAGAGCAACTTATTTTAATTACACCATCCATATACTTTAAAGGATTAGTTTAGATAAGTGAACAGTGATCTCATTGATATAAACTAACTCACTGATATCATTCATTAATACCCTACATGCTTGGATTAATATCTGTAAGTGTTCTTTAACATGTAAAAAAGTTATTAATCATGATCTTAACTAAATTGTAGTTCACACTTTTGCAAAACATTATATATATTTGAGAGAAACCAAACTCTTTGGTGAAACTTAAAGCTCTCTAATAATGAAATATATATTTTGCATGTATTATGACCTGTAACCTTCATATTTTAAAATATTTTGTTTCCAGTGGAAGCAGATACTATTTTTTTCACACATGCTTTCTCCCAACATTTATCCTCCTGACAAATACCTGATGTATAAACATATAAATATCATCTTTCCAAGACTATTTCAGTAATGAGAATATGAGGTAGCAAGATACAGCCCATTTACCTTGCCCAGGCAACATACCAATGAAAACACTGAGAAGAAAAAGAGTCTGAAGCAATTTTACAGGTGATTAAAAGTAAAATTAAGTCAATGTCCATTCACTCACTGTTATCTAAGTGTCTTTGGAGACATTTGAAAAAATCAGGATGATGAAATTGTAACTCTGCTTTGGCACTGCTATGAGCATTAACTGAAGTCATCCCCATGAGCAGAGCAAGCCTAACACACAGTGGTAACACAGTCCTTGCAACCCCCACCCCGCCCCCGCAACTTCTTATTTACATTGCCTTCCCTGTGGACACACACAGTAGGGATGATGGAGGAGCTGGAAACTGAGGGGAGTAGTTTCAGCAAACAAGATGAGAATTTTGCATTCTAGGGCTTATACTTTTCCACGGGGGTTTGAATGTGATAAGACAACAGTAACAGACTTTAAATCAGCTTCGAATGGGAGGATAATTAGCAGTGAGGCTTACAGAGGCTCCCGTTTCTGAACTTTAATTTCCTCATATCTGAAATGGAGTCAGAGCTGTTCTACCTTATATTACCTCATATTTGTTAGAGAAATTAACTCAGTTAAGGAAGATGAAGTAGTCCTTATCGGTTCTCTCCTGCTTTTCATGTTTCTTCCCTATAACTAATTACCCCAGCCTGTAGGTTACTACCCTACCAGCCTGTAATGTCTCTGGTTTCTTACTCTAGAGCAGTGGTTCTCAACCTTCCTAATGCTGAGACCCTTTAATACAGTTTCTTATGTTGTGGTGGCCACCAACCATAATATTATTTTCATTGCTACTTCATAACTGTAATTTTGCTACTGTTATGAGTCATAATGTTAACATATGTGTTTTCTAATGGTCTTAGGCAACCCCTGTGAAAGGGTCCCCAGGCCCCTAAGGGTGACCCACAGGTTAAGAACTGCTGCTCTAGAGTTTTTGGTTTTTTCTCCCCTCTACTGGTTCAACTGAAATAAAGCCTGTGGTCTCTTTGAATCGCTTGTTCCCTTATCTATTTCTCCTCCTACCAACCTGACACACAGGAAATACAGGATTAGAGAAATTGGATCCTAATTCTGAAAAACTAGAGTATGTCACTGATTTGCCAAAACTCAAAGTGTGTGTGTGTGTGTGTGTGTGTGTGTGTGTGTGTGTGTGTGTGTAAAATTGCGGACCACAGTGGACTGAAGAGAACAGAGAGCTAATTCAAATCACCTATTGCCTATTCCTTACCAACTCCCAAGCAAATACACTGACTTCAGAAGGTTGAGAGTATGTCATTATTAGGAAATGATGAAGTGAGGAGGACCATCAGGAGCCAAAGGCTGGGAAAATACTTTGTGAGGCCCTAAGTTTTCATGCTGCACAGAACAATCATAGTTAGTTTCTAACAGGCTCAGCATGAAGCTGAGATATTAGCAGAGCTGAATTTGGGGATAAGAAAGTAGAAATAGAGTGGATGTTCAAAGGCTTCATCTACATTAGAATCAAGAAATGACCAATTTACTAAGGTCACTTGGGGCACAGTCTCTTTCTATGCCCTTCCCTAAAGGCTCCTCATGCTAAAGACTTACGATACTGGAAGTCTTTCTTACAAGGAGTTGATGGCACCATACATTAGAGAAAAACATAGATCTATATTATTTAAGATAGAGTGACTCATTTGGCAAACACAGTGTGAATGAAACAGAAATGTATCTTAAAGTTTCAGCGTTTAGCATCATATTACAAAGTTATGATTCAAGCAACAAAAAGTGGGTGTATTCAAAGGACACAAGTGTTAGAATGAGCAATTTTGTAAATGTAAATGATTACACATCATCTATATATTATGTAGCTGTGAAAATTAAAATATCTAAATGTTTTAAAAGTATTATCATAGAATCAATAGATGAAAATACTACTGGTTACTGTACCTAGGATATTATTTTATAAAGTCATCCTGATTATAAAAATGGGTAACATATTTATCACATTGTTTCAAACAAGAAAGTGAATATTATTTCAAAAGTCTAGGAATAACTTTGTACACTGGTTTTTACATTTACTAAAACAAGGAAATGAAAATGTTGCCATAATTATTTTACTAAGAGTGGAAGGTTTCCAAACACGCTACTATTTAGCATCAAAGGATATGTGGGCACCAGAGGACTTGAAGACTCACTAGAAATCTGAAGCAACAAAGCACCGAAGGCCAGCAGCAGGTTTATGGTATATAGCCCACATCAATAGCCAACTGACCTTTGGCAAAGGGGCAAAGCAACACAGTGGAAGAACAAAGACAGTCTTCAGAGTTACAGCAAGCCAGAGGGAAACAGAACCAGTGATTGAACTGTGAGGAGGATATAGTGATGACGAAAGAGACAGCTATTAAGAATTTGACACTGAGGGAGAAAACTGAAGTGATATGGATGACCACACCTAATCTGAAATTCTAAACCACTGGGAAAACATCAAGTAACAACTCTGTTCTTCCTAACTCACATGCATGTAGGAGAAGCAGAAACCCTAGCACCCTCACTAGAGACTGGGAATCAGTCATTTTGTATTCCCATCATTTTATGCCTAGAGATAGTGTTGAGCATAAGATAGGCCCTTTGTGTATTTGAGCTTCCTGAAATCATGTGCAGACTATGGCTTTCAGAATCCAAAACTCTGTGAAAGTGCATCCCTGTAGCAAAGAGTAGTCTAATGTGCACCTAGGAGTTTTATATTCTGTATTGTATGGCTTGAAAAACATTTAAAATTAATCTGAACTAAGAACAATTTATATATGTTGTTTCATTTAAATGATGATGAATGTACTTGAACTGTGAATTACAGTTGAGGGAGAATCAATACACTTTTAAAGCTGTGTTTCTGTCTCAAATGCCTAATGAAATAAATTAGAATATACTCTAATCTTCCATTGGTTATAGATTTTAGTAAACTTTTAAGTAATACGGCATATATTCACTATGTTCTGTAAAATATATTGCTTAAATCACTTTAGCCAGGAGAGGTTATTAGTGCATATTTGTTCAAATCCTTGCTAGGATTAAAAGTATACATTTTCTTCTGAGAATGATGAAAGTCTTTCCAAACCACAGTTAAAAATACTTTTTTCATAGGTGCAGCGCTTTGCTCCTTGTCAGACAAGAAAATGAGAAGGTAAGGAGCGGTTAGCTTTTGTTGTATATCCATGTTAAAAGATAGAATATTGAAACTATTAATAAACAGTTTCAAAAAAGTCACTTCCCAGAAAGACCAAGATTGAAAATCTGTTCCAGTGTAAAGGTGATTAAAGGAACATAATGACTAATGCATGGTTCTGGATGTGAAATATTAATCAAACAGAGAATTATAAGATCTATATTACAGATAATAAAATAGTAACAATGAGAATCCCTGATTTTTATCACTGCTCTGTGGTTGCAGAGGAGAATACCTTCCTGGAAAGGAGATAAATTCTGATGTCTTTAAAAGTGAAAGATTATGATATATTATAGATCCAAAAATGTCATAAAATACAGTATATAAAAATGCAGAGCTATGTATGTGTATGAGAGAATAAAAGAGAGGGAAGCGAGGGAAGTTTAAAACATATTTCATGCTAACAATTAGGATATCAATCTTTGGATGTTTTTCAAAACAAATGTAACCATGTGTAATCTTATTTTTTTATTTTTATTTTATGTGTCTGAGTGTTTTTCCTGTACATATGTAAGTGTACCACAGTGTGTCTGGTGCTTCAGAGGCCAGGAGAGGGGGAGTAGGATCCCCTAGAACTGGAGTTACAACTGGTTTGGGACCATGATATAGGTGCGGAATTGAACCTGGATCCTATGGGAGAGCAGCAAGCACTCTAAACCCTTGAGCCATCTCTTCAGCCCCACAACATGAAATGTTACTGTGAGGTGTCTTCTCTGGATTTCCAGCATTCAGATACTCGTCAGCTTCTGTGGTTATGGTCTGTCTTCCTCTAAAAATGGAGTTCTGTGCTGGAGACTGGCTCAGTAGTTCAGAACACTGGCTGTCAAGTGCGATGTTTAGTTCTGTGGATAAAGGTCAGGGAGGAGTAGAGCTGGCTCATGTGGTAGAGTCATTTGCAATTGTTTTCGAGGATTCTCCTCATTGATCTCCAGAGTGGATACACCAATCTGTATTCTCACTAACAATGAATGAGTGCTCCTCTTTCTCCACCACCTTGCCAGCCTTTGTTATCAGTTCTGTTGATCTCGGAATTCTGACTAGAGTGACGTGAAATCTCAAGGTTGTTCTAATTTGTATTTTCTTAATTTCTAGGGATAATGAACATTTCCGAAGTATTTCTTAGCCATTTCTATTTCTTTGATTGAGAATTCTCTTTAGATCACTACACCATATTTTGATTGTGTCATTTGTTTGCTTGACTCTTTTTTGTGAATTCTTTGAATATTCTGGATATTAATCCCCTGCCAGGTATATAGCTGACAAGATTTTCGCCATTCAGTGGGTTTCTTCTTCACTCAAGGACTGTGGCTTTAGCTGTTCTTCAGAAGCATTTTAGTTTTATGAACTCCCAGTTGTTAAATGTTAGCTTTAATTCCAGGGCAAATGGAGTCCTGTTGAGAATGCCCTTTCCCACAACTACATCACATAAGGAACTGCCTATGTTTTCTTCCAGTAGTTTTAGTATTTTAGGTTTCAATTTGAGGACTTTGGTCCACTTGGATCTAAATGTTGCACAGGATGATAGATATAAGTATAATGTTATTCTTCTGCATGATCACATCCAGTTTCCCAGCACCATTTGTTAAAAATGTTCTCTTTCCTCCAGTGTATATGTTTTAAATAAAGAAAATGGCACTTTGTCAAATATCAACATGGCAGGATATCCCTAAAGTTGCAATAATTGTTACTCCCATGTTAGTAGTAACCAACAGCTGTCTAATTAGACTTAAGGTCCACTCAACAACAGGGATATTATTCCCAGTACTGAAAACATAACCAGATCCCCAGGGCTAATGAGGTCATGGACCTGAAAAAATAATCTACCACTACCACTTTACTAGATCAGCATATATACTTAGTTTATGACATAAATCTTTCTTAATCTCACCCTTATACCCACAGATAAGTGTAACTACCATCTGTCATCAAGAAGTCTATCTTTATAGCAAATGGAGATCATCACAGAAAACCACAACTGGACACAATGCAGAAATCAATGGATGACAGGGAGCCCAGCCCCAACTGAAACATCCTTAGCACAGCTCCTGTATCTGTGACTCAGGGAACATTACAGAAGATGGGGCAGATAGATTTTAAGAACCAGAATACCAGGGAGTCCTCTGTAAACAGTAACTTCTAGAAATGGAGGCACAAACACAATTGGAACAATGGCAATGTTGATGGGCATATTAATAAGGAAGAGGGAAATTTTTGGAGGTTCCTACTTCTAGACAAAGAATACAGGCAACTAGAGAGTTCTGGGAGAAGGGAAATTAGTTTCACCATGGATGAGCCCCAGCATTGGTTGTCCAATGCAGAGTGGTCAGCCCTGAAGCTCTATACACACAGACAATACGAATGGACTCAGCAGGTTGTATTTACATGTTTGTGCATACACATGCAGATGCACACACATATGTACATAGATAGGCTATCAACTTGTTCTGAGCATGGGAGGAGATGGAGGGAGAGTACCTGGGAGTGGATGGAGTGAGAAAAGAGATGGGGGAAGTTATGTAATTCTATTTCAATTAAATTCATATTTTAAAAAACTTTTTTGATACTCAAAATTCTATCCAAGATCTCATACATGCCAGGCATGTGGTCTAGCACTAAACTACTTCCAGACTCAGCAATATATGCTTTGATGTCAGACAGTTTCAAAAATCTGCATTGCTGAACTATTTTATGGCCCTTCTAATCATCTAACATAACTCTATCAATTCTACCCAACACTCTAAAGTACTGGCAGAATGTTTTCTACTTTTCCTGGCAGCATCGCTATAGAATATGGTCCTTCAAAGTTTCACTCTTTCAAATAACTAGAGGATACCATGAAGCAACATGATATGCAATATCAGGGTATACCTCAGAGTCAGGAACCCAGAAATGCTGTGGGAAATCGTTCTGCACGCTGTGAATGTGTGTTGCTCTGATTGGTTGATAAATAAAATGCTGATTGGCCAGTAGCCAGGCAGGAAGAACAGGATGGATAAGTAGACAAGGAGAATTCTGGGAAGAGGAAGGCTGAGTCAGGAGTCACCAGCCAGACACAGAGGAAGCAAGATGTGAAGGCAGAACTGAGAAAAGGTACCAAGCCACGTGGCTAAACATAAATAAGAATTATGGGTTAATTTAAGTGTAAGAGCTAGTCAGTAATAAGTGTGAGCTAATGGCCAAGCAGTTATAATTAATATAAGCCTCTGTGTGTTTACTTGTGGGACTTGAGTGGGAGAGATTTGTCTGGACCACTGGCAGCTGCAATACAGGAAAACTTTCAACTACACAGAAACTGAATTGTCCTTTGCAGAGAATTTGCAGCAGTATTGACAGAGGAAATTTCATACTCTCTCCTGCTCTGTCGTCGGACCTCACAAACCACCCCATTTACCCACCAGCTGCAGCTGAGCTTCTGCACTGTCTCTTCACATACAGGAAGTCTTCCTCCCAAACCTCTGGGAAGACTGCAGTAGTGTCCCCATACCTAACTTGTGACAGCATCCCACTGTTGTTTCTGCTTCTTACTTGACTGCATAGCCTGCATTATCTGTGCTCCTGTTTAATTTCTTACCTATTCCAGAAGCTGGTTTTCTCCATTCCTTCCTATAATACTTCCTACAATACAAACTATATCTGACACAAAAACATCTGAAGTTTTTGTTTTGTTTTGCTTTGATTTAAGTTCTGAGAACATTAGGTCACTGTTAGTTTCTAGAAAATTCTCAGGTAAGATGATATTGTGTATAACTTTTCTATTTTCTCTACTTCTCACTTTAGATTTCTGTTACACAAACTTAACTATCACAACTACTCATGTATTTACTTAATAAATATTTATTTTAAAATATGACATGCATATGAAAAGGTATGCAAACAAGATACAATGATTTTCAGAAATGCACTGCTATGGAAGCAGGACTCATCTAAGCTCCTATGTCTCCACCCAAGCTCAGCCCCTCAATCTACCTCATGTCTTCACCTGATGGATCCACAGAGAGATGTCTGTTTGTATCTGGCTCCATGCATTCATATTAGGCTTGGGATATAGTTCCTTGTGGTTAAGTATGACATTCTTTCTCAGTTCTTCCCTGCCCTCATTTTATAAACACTAAAATAAAGTACTTTATATACTCTGTTTCTGATTGTCACTTCTGAGTAGTTTTCTATTTCAGCTGTAAAAATTAGTGCTAATGTCCATCAATGTACATGTTTGCTAATGTGTACATATACACACTACTGTTATATACCTGGAATAGTTACTAATGGGACAAATATCTACACATTTAGATTTATAGAACTGAACAAGGAGTTTCTTCTGCAGGTATCTATGAATTTCATTGTTTTTCTACATTTTTTCCAATGTCCTGTGTCTTTTGTCTCTGTCTCTTTCTTGTATTTTAGCTATGTTAATAGAAATGAAGTGGATGACACTACCATGAATCCACTTATGTTTGTGTTTCCCCAAAGTCCACATTCTAAAACCCTATTCCCTGACATGCTGGTATAAAGTGGTTCAATAAATGAGTACTTGTTTTTAGAGGCATCTGTCATGAAAGTGATCAGTGCTCTTACGTGACAGAGAGGCAGGTAGCTAGCTTTCTGCTCTATAAAGATGCAAAACCTGGGAACTCAAATGCAAGCCTGAGAAAGCTCTTACCAAAACCCAAGGACACTAAAGTGTGATCTCAAAATTCCAGCTTTCAAAATTTGGGGAACAAATTTATTATGTTTATAAGCAAATCACTCTATATCATTCTGTTACAGCATCATGAAATATCATAAGCCATATATGTATGAATATATATATATATATATATATATATGTATAAAATGTCCCTATGGTAGTTGATGTAAACTGTCAACTTGACAGAATCTAGAATCCCCTGGGATATAAGACTTTGAGCATGCCTGTGGGAGCCATCATGATTACAGTAATTGAGGCAGGAAGACCTATCCAATGTTTTTAGCACCCATTCCCTTGTTTGTATTCTAGATTGTATAAATGGAAAAAGAAAGTGAGCAGCAACATGGATTCGTTACTTTTTGCTTCTTTAATGCAGATGCAATGTGACCAGCTGCTTCAGGCTCAGCTGCCCTGAAGTCACTGCCATGATGGACTCGGCTACAATCAAACCTTTCCACCTTAAATGGATTTTGTTGGGGTATTTTTTCATAGCAACAAAGACTCTTAGAGACATTCTTCTATTTCATTTTCTCTAGTTGTATTGAATTTACTTTTCATGCTTAGATACACAACCCATCTAGACCTGGTTCTGTTTGTGACCATAAGGTAGTGCTTACTTTTTTCCCATATGAAAGGCCAACTGTATGAGTGTTATTTCTTGATGAGCCCAACTTCCCTGTGATATTGTATTTTCTTAGAATCTCTATAGCAATGTTTGTTAAATATACTCTTCCATTTGTTTACCCCTGTGTCAGTTATGACACTGTCTTATCAAAAGTGGATTTATAGAAATCTAGGCACTGGTTATAATCACACACTAGTGATGCTTTTACACATGGCTGCTTTGGCTGAAGAGTTCCATGTACAGAAACAAATAAATTATAAATCACCATGCCAGTTTTTTACACACATAAACTGATGAAACTTTTACCAGAAACTGCTGTGGATATCGTTCTGTATAAATAAAACACTGATTGGCCAGTGGCCAGGCAGGAAGTATAGGTGGGACAAGGAGAGGGGAAAATTCTGGGAAGGGAAGGCTGAGTAGGAGAGAGACTGCCAGCCTCCGCCATGACAAGCAGCATGTGAAGATGCCAGTAAGCCACGAGCCATGTGGCAAGGTATAGATTTATAGAAATGGATTAATTTAAGATATAAGAACAGTTAGCAAGAAGCCTGTCATGGCCATACAGTTTGTGAGCAATATAAGTCTCTGTGTTTACTTGGTTGGGTCTGAGTGGCTGTGGGACTGGCGGGTGACAGAGATTTGTCCTGATTGTGGGCCAGGCAGGAAAACTCTAGCTACAAGAAACTACACTTATTAGCAAGGACAAGTTAAAATCATGTCCTTAATATATTAAAGCCCATCCTATAAATATACACTTTCAGTTTGTGTCAGTCATAATTTCTGACATTATAATATTCAATTCAGCCGTTATTTTTTATATTTTATAATCTTATATCATTAAAATGAAAGCTTTGCCTTTTATTTTCCAATAGTTGATAACTAAATTTTATTGATTTTTTAAGTCATTGATTTATATCATTTATTTTAAATCATTGTGAATTTTTAGTTTTAGTTTTTTGGTTTTTTTTTATTTCTTTAGATAAGGAAGAGTTTATTTGGGTTTATGGTCCCAGAGTGATAGGAATCATGGTGGGTGATGATGGGGCGCCATAGCAGCAACCAGAAGGTATGGTGACAGGAGCAAGAAGCAGAGAGAGCTAACTCTCAGTGGCATGAGGCTTTGGCCTCTTAGTCTGTCACCTGTGATTCACTTCCTCCAGGAAGGTCACATATCCCAAACCTCCCAAACAGGACTGCCAACTGGGGAACTGCCTCATGTGATCAAGAAAGAATGCTGAATATGGCAATCTTTTCAAAGGAAGATGAGATACACAGAGCTAAATATACTTCAGAAAAAACTATTTCCATGAAATCTAGGCAGGTATAAACTTATTTTTCTGTTAGACAGGAAATGTTTTGAGTTGAAACAATACTTTGAGTTGAATACCCTTGCTTTTCAAAACACTTCTTTTTTATTTTATAATTTAATTTAATTTTATATATCAGCCATGAATTCCCTTGCTCTCCCCCCTCCCACCCACCTCATGACATATCAAGTTGAAGCAGGACCAAGCTCCTCCCCCTGCATCAAGGTTGTGCAATGCATCCCACCAGTTCCAAAGAGCCAGCTCATATACCCTTCCTCCCTCCCTTCCTCTGTCTGTCTGTCTCTCTGTCTGTCTGTCTCTGTCTCTCTCTCTCTCAATCACATACCCACACTCACACTAAACTAAGCCAATAAGAAAAAAAAGTAAGATAAAATGAGTTAATTAAAATAAAAGTGTGAAATTAGTTAATATAAGAAAATAAACTGGTGATCACTTTCCATATCTTCTCAGATGTAGTAAATTATGCATTCAAGTAGGAAATGTGATTATCTATAAACTCAGAAATAACTATAGTGTTTGATAAAGATATTTGCAGTAGACTTTTTGGTACCAATGCTAGTGTAGTCAAAATTCACAAATGTGTAAAGAAAAAAAATAGTTAACATTTTAGTGACATTTTTTAAAAGTTCACAGCATTCAAACGAAATACTGTAGCTGAGAAGTGGAAAATGACTAAGTTATCTCCAGTACGTGAAAAAGGTCATGAGGACTGCCTACCCACTGAATCCACCCATCCGCCGGAAAGCCATAACCAGAAAGAGCTTTGACATTATTACATTTGGAGGAGATAAGCCAGGTCCATTGATTATATTCAGAACTTAACATGATTATTACTCTTTGGTTTTCATGGCAACTGTAAGAGATTTTTCATTTCTTAAGTTAAAATGTTAAAAGTATAAGGTTTTACTTTGATGGTTTTAATGTTTTAAATATCAAATTCTTAATTGTAAAATCTTAATTATACATTAGCCTAATCAAAGGCTCTAATTTTACCTACATTTTAAAAACTGAAGGCATCATCTTTCAATACTAATGGCAAAGTACAACAGAATAACCAGATGACTCCACAAAAGACATGTTCAAAATTAAAATAAATTACATGTATAATGAGTTCAAGAATTCATTTTACATTCATACAGCATGCATATTATATGAAACAAAAAGTATATTAATAATAAAGTGATTTAAAAAACCCTATTAAAAGGAGACCAGTCTGTTAGATGATTATACTACAAATAGAACTGGGGAAAGATGAAAAAGCAAGCAAATAGGTTAAAATGTTTGGACTTTTGTTGACTGGGTCAAGATATATATGCAAATCCTGGTAAACTAATGCAAAATAATTAGATTGTGAGTAAGGAACACTGCCAAGAAGTATAGATGAAATGAAAGTCATCACATAATCTGAATGGAACTATTTCTGATAGTCATTAAGGCTGCTTTTGCAATTTTCTTAAAGAGGCAACTCAATATATTACCATTAGAATAGATTTTCTAGGTCACAAGATATCTATCAGGCATGTATGTAAACTGCTATAGACAGTCTTTCTAGTCTAGTTAGAAACACAATTACTTATAAAAAATCAGAATATAGGAAATGACACTAAGATTCTTGCATTCTTTTGCAATATATCACCGTAAAGATGAATCCTATGGCTAAATTATAAACAAAACCTGCTGTGGATTTCACTTATAACTAACAAAGACTAAAGAAATATTTCTACCCCAAGATGAATGTTTATAAGGCTCTAAGACTTTAGTTTGTGAATAAGATGTTTGTGTTAACATTTTCTCAAATTTCATGACTTCTTAAGACTGTGAGAGTGGAAAAAATACCTTTTAAATTTATGAATGCCTGAGTGTGATAATGCAATGTTTGTAACATGAATTGCTAAATGGTCTTATTAATAAAAAAAACTAGAGCCAGATATTGGGGTGAATGCTGAAAGATCAGAGAAACAGAACAAGCCACAGCCAACCTCACCATACCAACTCCTCAGCCTCCAGAGAGTGAGTTCCTGTTTCCTCACTCCTTATATACCTTTCTTTGTCCTGCCATCACTTCCTGGAATTAAAGGCATGTGTCCTTCCCAAGCAAAGATATGAGATCTCAAGGTTTGAGATTGAAGGTATGTGCCACCATGCCTGGCTCTGTTCCGAGTGTGTCCTTGAACTCACAGAGATCCAGATGGATCTTTGCCTCCCACGTGATAGGATTAAAGGCATGTGCCACCACTGCTTGACTTCTATGTCTAATTTAGTGTCTGGCTCTGTCCTCTGATCCCCAGATAATTTAACTTGATAGAGCACAAATAAAATATCACCACAAATGTTATTTCTTTGGATTTCAAAAATTCATGATTAACTAATTTAAGTTTGCTCCTTTGTTGTTAATCAGGAGAAGAACTTCCCTTCTCTGAGTCATGAGAAGGAAGCATCCAACGTGTACTTTCTGGCCCAATTGCTATAGCTGATAACAACTAGAATGTGTATTCCCTACAAGCATCTCTCTTCTCTAGTGCTTCACTCCCAATGTATACCATGCACTACCTAAAGGTCTGTTTCCTGGGCCTTTGATCTTTTTATAAGATAAGATCCTGGAAACAGTTTTTTTTTAAAGTCACTTTCTCTGATTATTAGAAACACAGTCTCCAGCCTTCTCATTTTTCATTTCTTTTCCCTCCATCTTCTAAGCACTACAGAGAAACAAATCCACTCTCTCTATAAAACACACCAAATTCTCCTTTAAAGTATTTTCTATATTCAATTGGTTGGGAGCTCTAGAATAAAAATAAATGATAGTGTTTATAACATCACTTTCTTTATTCAGACTTTAATAAGAATGACTGTTCTAAAACTTCATATTATACTTGCTATCAGGATGCTCTATGTTGTAATCACTTTATTTTAATGCACTATAAAATCATAATGCACTATCAAATATAACTAAGCTTTCTATTTGTGGAACAATTCCAGAATTTTAGAAGTGACTTAGCAGCATTCTTTAAAAGTCATATTGTTTGTAACCTTTACGGTTTTTGAATAAATTAGTTATATTACTATTTTTTCCAGATATAAATTCTATTTGATGAGAAATATTCTTTTAATTTAATAATCCAGCCACTATTTATTGGGACTTTGAACTAGGAAAGCAGTTGAGTGATGGAAGTGGAGCTTAAGGGCCATCCTAATAGGAGCTTGGAAGACAGTAGTGTTAAGAACAATATGGACAATGGAGGTCCAGTTCAAAAGCTTTCAGAGGGAATAACTCAGAGAGAGACCAAAATTCTTGGGATATTTTCCCAAATATTGTGGCTTCTTTTCGCCTTCATCCTATGAATCTGCCTGATGTTAAATTGAGAGTTTTTGGAATAATTTTGTTGGCAGAGGCAATATCAAGAAAGCCTAATATTGACTCTGTTGTATGGTTATTAGTGATCACTCTTATACAAGTCTAAAATGAAAAATACAAATAGGGCAAAGAGAAATATGAAATATATAGTACTGGGAGGAAATGAGCAACAGGAAATTTAATGGAGTGGAGGACTGTGCTGATGTGAAATAGAATAAGGTGAATGGTGTCCTCAAGGAAAGACCTTACCCAACTAATCCTCCAATTTGTGAAAGGAAAATGCCCAAGGAAATTTCTCCACACAAGAAAGGCATCTACAAAGGAAAGTTTGTACAAATACAGTTTAGAGGGAGGGCCAGACTCCACTCCAAGTAGGCAGCCAAATTTGGTAGTGTCCTCCGTGTGGTTCTGGCCATAGAATCATGAACAAAACATGAGCAAAGGGATTGTGAAGTCCTCCTCTAGGTTTAAGAAAACCCCTGAGGCCAGATGTGTGGTTAGTGACGTCCCTGCCTGGATGTCTTGAGTGCCCATTGTATGAAGCTGTGAAATAAATTTTAGATGACATTAGAGACCTCAGGATGTTGGAGGTACCAGAGCAGTGGAATATCTACCAAGGACATCTCCATACAGGGAGTAGATTCAGATCAAGAGATAGAAGTGTGCTGCAGTCGGCAAAGCTGGAACGGTGACACTATCTAATCCCTTTGACATTAAACTCGGAACTGCAGGATTTGGAGTTTTCCGTGCTATGCTTCAGTCTTGCTTTGGTCCAGTATTTCGTCCCTATGGCCCATTCCTCCATTTTGGAATAGCAATGTCTATTCTATACCATTGTATGTTGGAAGTATGTAATTTGCCTTTTGGTTTTACAAGTAGTTATAATTAATAGACTGTCTTGAGTTTCAGATGAGGCTTTGGACTGTAGGGTTTTTTGAAGATAGAGTAAATGCATTTAGTATTATAATAAGGCTGAAGAGAGTGAAATGCGGTGATTTTAATAAGAAATATGTAAGTTCAAAGAGTTATACTGGTATACTACTCTATGTGTTTTGTAAAATTGTACTTCTAAGATGAATATTCTATAATTCCTCACTCCTGATCGTCTCTGTCTTGATATTTTCCAATCAAACAATTCAGTCTCTTTCCTTCCTTCAAATCTAGAAAGTTCACAGAAACTGTCAAGACAAAACATAAAAAAAAATAATGTCCTCCTATTTTGAGCCCAAACAACATAGAGCCCTGTAAATTCTATTCTGTGTTACTGACAGGTCTGAGTCTTTAAGTCTGAGGTGATCTGTATGTAGAAACAGACAAGGAAATTGAATTGCTATCTACAATTGTACTACAGTGACAATACAAATATAGACCATGTAGCTATGAGGTTATACAAGGAAACCGCCAGGGTTATTGGAAAAACAAAGTTCTGTTCTATGGACTAGATAAAGTGTGAAGAAAAGTAGGATATATACATTACATATAAGCAGCATAGAGGGAAGTGTTGTCTGGAACTACATGGAAGATGAAAAGCATTACTAAGTGAACAAGTGGTTTTAACTAGTTTATATGGTGATATTTTATTTGTGCTGAAATGTGCTTTTTTTTGTATGTTAATAAATAAAGTTGCCTGGGGGTCAGAGCTAAAAGCAAGCCATAGCAGAAGTCAGGTGGTGGTGGCAAATGCCTTTAATCTGATCACATGGCAGGCAGAGTCTGTGTGTTCAAGGATACAGCCAGCACAGAAACACAAGCCTTTAATCCCAATAACAACCATAGAGACCTGGAGGTCTGTATAGACAGGCAGTGACGAGGAGGTCATGTGGTTGTGTAGCTAGAGTTTTCCTGCCTGGCCCACAGTCAGGATAAATCTCTGTCACCCGCCAGTTCCACAGCCACTCAGAACCAACCAAATAAACACAGAGACTTATATTGGTTACAAACTGTATGGCCATGGCAGGCTTCTTGCTAACTGTTCTTATAGCTTAAATTAATCCATTTCCGTAAGTCTATACCTTGCCACGTGGCTTGTGGCTTACCAGCGTCTTCACATGCTGTTTGTCATGGCTGCGGCTGGCAGTGTCTCTCTGACTCGGCCTTCCACTTCCCAGAATTCTTCTCCTCCTTGTCCCGCCTATACTTCCTCCTACCTGACTACTGGCCAATCAGTGTTTTATTTACTAACCAATCAGAGCAAAACATTTGCCATACAGAACATCCCACAGCATGGTTGGGTTTACAACCAATGAGAAGGCAGAACAGAAAGTCAATAAAAAGACGGACACACAGGAAGTAGCTCTCTTTCTCAGGGGAAGCACAGCAGCGACAATGGGTGATAAGAAGGCAGTTTTAGTCTTAGCTCTTCACTACTGCTCTGACCTCTTGGGCTTTTAACTGCATTTGGCTCTGTGTTTCTTATTTACTAAGACCATTACATCTACAAATTTATTATGCAAAATACTGAAAACACCAATTGTCTTGTTTTAACTGTTCATTAAGAATCAGGAAAAACAAGATGCAGTAAAGGGGAACTGTTCCATCACAAGAAGAATTTGTGAAAACGTAAAAGAGTCTTTATTTCATGAGATAAAAGACCTGTTTCTCAAAACTAGGCTCTCTTGCAAACAACCAGCATAGTGAAAGAGGTCTTAGGCCATCATCTGACAGGAAGTTGGGTTGGTTCATGGGAGGAGTTGGATGGAGAAAGGAAAGGGAGGAACTGATGCAATTAGATTTTAATTAAAATTTTAAAAAGAGCCTACATAGCAAAGAAATAGTGATGCCCAGATGAAAATCAAATCAAAGGAATACTCTACAACCCTATGCTAATGTGTCAGGGATTAAAGAAGGCTCTTTGTAATGATTTAACCTAGGAAGTCGGACATCTGAGAATTTCTAATGAAAAAAAAAATCACAGTGGACTACTTAGAAAAAACACCTTAAATTATAGCAAGTAAAAAGATGATTTCAAAGAGATTTGGTAGCATAAATATCAGGTGGAGTGATGTAGCTAGAGTTTTCCTGCCTGGCCCACAGTCAGGACAAATCTTTGTCAGCCACCAGTCCCACAGCCACTCAGACCCAACCAAGTAAACACAGAGACTTATATTGCTTACAAACTGTATGGCCGTGGCAGGCTTCTTGCTAACTGTTCTTACAGCTTAAATTAATCCATTTCTATAAATCTATACCTTGCCACTTGGCTCGTGGCTTACTGGCATCTTCACATGCTGTTTGTCATTGTGGCGGCTGGCAGTGTCTCCCTGACTCAATCTTCCACTTCCCAGCTTTATTCTCCTAATTGTCCCGCCTATACTTCCTGCCTGGCCACTGGCCAATCAGTGATTTATTTATTGACCAATCAGCGACACACTTGACATACAGACCATCCCACAGCAGAGTGATTTTATAATTTTGCACAGAGGAACCTCAAAACTCTTTAAACAGTCATATACAGTCAGACCCTGCATAGGGACATTGCCATAACCAGTAGTTTGCATAAATGACATTGACCCCATAATATCATGACTGAGTTGGAGAATTCTAGTCACTGAGTAAATAGTCATAGAATGATGTAATACTTACACAGATGTGATGATGTTGGTGTGAACACACTGTTAGATATGTGTCTTAGTTTACGTTTATATTGCTATGAAGAGACACCATGACCATGGCAAATCTTATAAAGAAAACATTTAATTGAGGTGGCTCACTTACAGTTTCAGAGGTTCAGTCTGCTATCATCATTGTGGGGAGGATGGCAGCATACAGGCAGACGTGGTATTGGCTACATCTTGGCTTGCAGGACACAAGAAGTCAACTGAAACACTGAGAGGTATCCTGAGCATAGGAAACCTCAAAGCCCACCCCCACAGTGACACACTTCCTCCAACATAGCCACATCTACTTCAACAAAGCTATACCTCCTAAAGTGCCACTCCCTATGGATTGTGGGGGCCAGTTACATTTAAACTACCATGTAACACAAATTGCTAAATGGTCTTTTAATAAAAAAATCTGGAGCCAGATATTGAGATCAGAGAGACAAAGGAACAAGCCACTGCCATGTCTTACCTCTAGGACTCCTCAACCTGAAAAGCCTTAATTCTTGTCTCCTCACACCTTATATACCTTTCTCCACCCAGCCATCACTTTCTCCCTAGTGCTGGGATTAATGGTGTGTGTGCTTCCCAAATACTGGGAGTAAAGGTGTGAGATCTCAAGTGCTGGGAGTAAAGGTGTGTGACTCCCAAGTATGGGGATTAAAGGTGTGCGCTACCACTGCCTGGCTTCTTTGTTTAATCTAGTGGCTTGTTCTGTCCTGTGATCTTCAGGCAAATTTTATTAGGGTACACAATATATCATCACACTACCACAATATTTTAAATAGAAATATAATCCCCTCTATGTTAAAATGATATACAGTAGTCAACACATTAACATGTTACATAGGTTTGTAGCCTAAGAGAGACAGCTGTACAATCTAGACCTATGCAAGTACACTCTACAATGCTATCACCTACACTGCATTTCATGGACACACCTACATAGTTAAGTGACACATGCTGTGGATATCACTCTGTATAAATAAAATGCTGATTGGTCAGTAGCCAGGCAGGAAGTATAGGCAGGACAAGCAGAAAAGAGAATTCTGGGAACAGGAAGGCAGAGAGTCAGGAGATGCTGCCAGCACCCCCTTGAGAAGATGTTAAGATACTGGTAAGCCACAAGCCACGTGACAATTTTTAGATTAATAGAAATGGGTTAATTTAAGATGTAAGAACTAGATAGCTAGTAGCCTGAGCCATTAGGCCAAACAGTTTAAATAATATAAGCGTCTATGTTTTTATTTTATAAGTGGGCTGTCAGACTGCCGGGGCTTGGCAGGACCCAGAGACAAAACTCCAATTACAGACACATAACTGCATACACAAGCTGAGAGGAACAGGCATTTTAGAAATGAATTGCCTCAAATTCTACATAATGATGGTATGCTGAGAAATCTTTTGAACTCTGATTGTACAGCTGTCTCTCTTAGGCTACAAACCTATGTAACATGTTAATGTATTGACTATTGTATATCATTTTAACATAGAGGGGATTATATTTCTATTTAAATATAAGTGGCATCCTTTCAGAAAATGAAGAATCCCTCAAATAGCAGGGGGAAGAGAAATAAAGAAATATTTCCAAAGAACAAAACTGGCTTACTCAAAAGAACTTACAAGATTTGCCTAAATTAAGTTTAGAATTGCTATGGAGCAATGCTTTCTGCATACCTCTTTTCCTATTTGCCCAGTGAAGTTATCTTGCCATTTTCTCCCACTTTATGTAAGAGAAAAGTAAGGCAGATAAATTGTTCTCTTAGTTTGGAAATTTTCAATTAAAAAAAAAAAGCTACATTCAGGAACTGAATGCAAGGACCAGACCCAACGTTCCCCTCTATGAAGTGTTACAACGTACATGATGAACATCAAGCTAATGTTATAATGGGGTGGGATTCAGAGAAAGTAATTAAGGATTTGAATATGTATAGTCAGAGCAGACGCTGGTAGCCTCTATTATCAATGATAGCTACAACAATTTCTGTCATTCCACAAGACACAGTTATCAGCCATTATCACTAAAAGTATAGGGGAGCAAAGAAAGTAATATGTCATATACTTCCACATCCTTAGTCATAAATTATACCATTGTTGACAAAACAAATTAGGGGGGAAAAGAGGTTGCAAAATCAACAAATATTTCAAAAATACTTCCAAATACCCATGTTTCTATTAATGTTTATAAAGCAATTCTTTAGAAATGTACCTTATCCCAGGTACACAAACTGGCTTTTTAGACCCCCATTCCCTATGGTGCAAGGCCTTACTCAGCCTTGATGCAGAGGGGAGGGGCTAGGTCCATCCCCAACATGGGATGACAGCCTGTGTTGACTACCCAAGGGAGGTCTTACCCTCTATGAGGAGGGGATGGGGGTGGGGTGGGTGTAGGTGGTGGGGGGAGAGTGAGAAGAGGAGGGAATGGGAACAGGGGTTCGTATGTAAAAGGAAAGAAAAATACTTCAATAAAAAATTATATAAAAAAATAAAGAAAAGTACTCAGTGTTTCTTTCAGAGAAGAACTGACTCTGAAGATTGATGATCAACAATTTAAAAGGAAATGGGATTATTAGACTGTAGTGGTTTGAAGAAAATGCCCCATAAAGGGAGTGGCACTATTAGGAGGTGTGGCTTTGTAGGAGTAGATGTGGCCATGTTGGAGGAAGTGTGTCACTGTGGAAGTGGGCTTTGAGGTCTCATACATGTTCAAGCTATACCCAGTGAAACAGATCACTTCCTGTTGCTTGCAAATCAAGATGTAGAACACTCGGCTACTTCTCCAGCACCATATCTACCTGCATGCCACCATGTCACACCATGATGATAATGAACTAAACCTCTGAAAATGTAAACCACCCCAATTAAATGTTTTTCCTTTATAAGAGTTGTCGTGGTTATAGTGTCTCTTCATAGCAATAGAAACCCTAACTAAGACAGAGACCATTTGCTTCTTCTGGTTGAATTTGTTTTATACAGACAGTATTTCTGGTGGATTTTCCTTTTCTTTTCTATTACTTTTAGTGCTTTCTTCTTAAATAATTTCTTAAATCAACAAATTCTATCTATGCACTTGTTTTTTTCCTCTGATCTTATCCTTATGTCTTTAATGATTCTAGCTAAACTAAAATACAACATAAAATATAAAATAAAAAACACAAAACATCATTTTGTAATGTCAAGATTTTAAATATTAGGATGGATATTCATTAACCTTAAAATAACCCATATAAATTTTGTCTGTCATTTTAAATCAGGCAAGTTATTCTTCCTAAATTTATTTTCTCATACTTAGTATTGAGTTCCATGTAGTAAAACTGTCTCTCATTCTTTGAGGGGAATATATTATACATTTTAGTTTGAAAATTTAAAATTTGGATCAAAAATGGTATAAAGGCAGATAAAGATATTAACTATCTTTATTTAAAATGTTTAAAGCAAATTCTATTTTCAATGAAGTCATTTGCCTTTACCAAATATTATAAATTAGTTATTTTAAAAAGTGATATTTAGAGCAAAAGTTAAAAAAACGTAACCAATGAAACTATACATAAAATTTCACTTCCACTGACTTCCATCTAAGTAGATCAACCTAAAACAGTGCAGTGCTTGGGTAGCAAGATAGCTTAGCAGGTCCAATTACTTGCTAAAAATCTGCGGTCAATCCCCAGAACCCACAAATGCAAATCACAGTGCTCTACTGTATTGAGCGTTGAATATCCCTACATCAATGAACAGCTGCAATCCCTGGATGTTGAACATCCCTACACCAATGAACAGATGCAATCCCCGGATGTTAACAACAGTTTCTCCCAGGTTTTGCTGTGATGAGAGGTGAGAAAGGAGTGATCATTGTTCTCCTATGTCATAGACACATTAGATATGAGTTCAAAATGATTTATGCACTCACACACACCTTCATATATATACATTTACATGTTGAAAATTCAGAGATGACAATTCATTCATAAATTATGTATATGTTAAAATAATAAAGGCAAAGTTATTGAATAGGTTCATTTACTGTGCTTACATTATTACTTGGAACATGAAAATGGCACAACTCCTAAGGATTCCACTTCCATACAAGGAAGGAAGAGTTTTCTCTAGTCATATATTTTAAACAGGATAACTAAAATAATTTCCAATTTTTCCTTTAATTTTAACAACTGTAAGTTCATACCTAGATCAATATAGAGTTTTAACATTGAACAGAATGTCTTTTGTAACTCTAGGCAAACAAAATAAAGCTGCCCAGGGGGGGAATTACCACACATGCTTCCCCCCCAAGACACACGCTGAACTCAGGATTACACTGTAACTTCTAGTCACAAAAGATGGTGATTTGCTTTTCAGTCAACTGTTTCCTGCTGCTGCAAAAAATGTAAGCTTTGTTTCAGAAAAGCTTTAACCTGAGAATTACTGCGTGCCAAGTGAAATAGACTGAATAATCTAGAAGGCAGCCAGAGAACTAGGTTTGGAAAATAAAATGATCTGTTGGGAAGTCACAATGATGCCCCCTATGCTACTGCAGGCATTGGTACAATTCCACACATTCTCTCAGGAGTATCTTAAACCTGAAGGAAGTTCCCACAGAGCACAAAGTGTCTCCCAGCAGTAACTGAATCTTGCATCTTATCTAATAACTGCCTGCAAATATACCCTGAGCTGTTGCTTCACTTTCCTGAGAGGTGAGACTCTCTGTGGGGCATCCATTTTGCCTGCCAAATATTTCCTCAGAAGTTGTTTGTTTTTCTGCTGTTATACTTTAGATAGAAGTTCAAAATTTCATGAAAGGGGGAAAACAATATCCATATTAAAATACTAAAATAATTTTGCACATCTATCAGTAACATGTGATGGGTAAGGGTCACAAAAAGAAATAAGATCACAAAAAAGAAAGAATAAAGAAAAGTAAGCGAATGTCCATGATGAATCCCATTGTCTTTTTAAACACAAGAAGCTCCTGTGACCACTGACACAGAAAATTTGAGATGAATTGCTTAAATGTTTAAAATGAAAATGAAGAAACAGTCTGGGGATGTCATTGTTTCTATATATTCTCAGGTGTGAAGGAAAATTCAAACAGGAAACAACATATGCAGAAACAACATATTCTGACTACTTGCCAACTCAATGTGTAAAAGCTAGATCACACAAAACTGTTAACAATAGTTACCATGTCTCCTATGACAATCATTTCACTACAGTGTGTAGGGGCCCCTTAATAACTATAAATTTTAGTATCATTAATTACATTATATAAACACAATATAGAATATTAACACAAATTTTCCATAGTAGAAAAGGCAACACATTTCTGTCCTGCCATGCTTCCCATGTGGTTTTCAAACTTGAAGAACTGTATAGCAATAGAAATCTTCCAATCAATATAGCAGCCATACTTTTCAGTTTAGAATCGTTGGCTTAGGGTAAGGTAAATGCGCTCATGGCCAAGGCTGATGGCCCGAGTCCCATCTCTGGAATTTACAGGGTAGAAGAAAAGCGCAGACTCAGGCAAGTTGCCCTTTGACCTTCACACAAATGCCCGTGCACATGTGCTTCTCCACAGGTGAATGAACACACACACACACACACACACACACACGTGCAAGCACACAATTTTTAAATACTCAGTTTACATAGCCACACATTACACTCAGTTTCTTTCTATTAAGTTAATTTGAATATCTTACACAGAATACAAAATAATTTCTCAGGAACTACAATTAAAGAGTGTTATGTTGTTAGTGGATTTTAAAATAATTATCAAATTCTGCAATAATACTTAATTTTCTATATCATAAAACTCTGCCTAATTACAACAGTCTGAGAGGAATGCAGTATAGTTTATCAGGTGAATGTGTTTGATTTTAACACTGATGAGATTCACACTGATCATCAAGTTAACACGGCAAATCTTCCCAAGATTCTCATGTTCATGGAGCTGGTCTCTTGATTCCTAGATTTTTCATTATGTCTGCTTTCTCTTATTTAATCTATTTTGTGCGTTGGTGCAACTTCAATGTGCTTTACTGGCAGGAGGGCTGAATAAAGTTTAATGGAGACAGATTAAGAGTGAGTTCCCAGCTAGTATGTGCAGAGTCCAACAAGAAGCTGCAGCTGCACATAGCCCTTAATATGTCCTAACCAAAGCCAGGATTCAGGAATACCTTTCTCTTTCCTAAAGAGAGGGGGTATGTGACCACTGTGTGTGTGTTTAAAATGAAGCAATCCAGTGAGCACTAACCTTGTCTTGGACATGTATTGTAAGTGAGTCAGACTGTCAATTAATAACTTAAGTTTCATTTCTAAAGAAACCCTGCTGGGAGCCTTCACATATGAGAGAACGTTCCCCCGAATCAGTGTTCCTTGAGTAGCTAAAGTATTTTTATTGATGAATGTCATTTCCATGTAAGACTTAAACATATCTTAATAAAACCCGTGGGTTTTATTTTTTTAGTTTTTCCCCAGCTTTTGCATAATATTACTAAGTCTGAGGCTAAGTCAGTCCTTACAAACATCTCCCTTAGCATTTGGAAACTGACTTTTGTCCTTGATTATATGAAATGCTGTGTTATTTGCAATGAAACAGTGATGGTGTTCATTGTAAAGACTGAGTCAAGAAGCATGCCTGTGCACAATTAAACAAGATAAATGCACAATCATATAGTTTAGAAATCAATATTCCATAGAAATACTTAAAATCTAAAACTGGAAATTTTTTTTTAATTGCAAGAGAAGTCATGAGATTAAAACTTGTAATTAGTCAACACATTTTAACTCAACCATGACACAGAACCTTACCAATGGCAGAGATTGCTGGTGTGTTTTTAAACATTAAACTTTAAAAGTTAATAAAATAACGCACTTCTTACAAAGATGAGATGCTTCCCTTAATATTTAACAAAATGCGAAGACAGTATTTTTCTATAACACAAATAACAGAGTACTGCAGTGGACTCAGACTGTGAGACAGGCCCAGTGCAGAGCTCAGGCTAGAACGGCAGCAGCCAAGGCAAGAAAACTGGCATCTGGGTAAAAACGCAGCTCACTCATACACTGAAAAGGTACTATTTGCCTAAAAATTAGGTAAGTAGAACCTGACTTTTCCAGCAATGTTTTCTAATTTTGAGGGAAGCAAAGGCAAATTGGGATAAATCCAAGAACATAGAAACTCACATGCTTCAAACAAACAGTGTTTCTGGTCCACCAGGAGCTTCTAGCAGGAGTGTGTCCTGAAGGGCAGGTTGTGACCATGTGAAAAAACACCCATGTTACAGAGTATGTGGTACACGTAGCTGCAGCGTAGGCCCACTCTTCCCATAATTCCTCCGCTCATTCTTTTGTTTTCTTCAGCCATTCTTTCTTGAGAATCTAGCATTTATCTAACATGATTCTAGGCACTAAGGAAATAGCAGCAAACACAAAAGACACAAATTTCAAGTTCATGGAATTTATACCATAATAAAGATACTAAAAATGAACAGAAATGAGTTAAAACTACAGTTTACTAGAATATTTTGAATGTTGTAAAGAAAATCGAAGAGAGGAGAGAGAGAGTCTGGAACAAAGGATCCAACTTGTAATAGGGGTGACTTAGGAGGGCCTTGGAGAAGGTGACAGAAGAGCAAATGTTGAAAGGCGGTGGGCAAGCCATGTGGACAGTTGCAAGTGGAAGGTCCAGCAGAAATAGCTGATACAAAAGCACCTTTGAGGTGCCACTTACATGAGATGGTAATGATGAGATAAAAGTGAACTGAGCTGGAGATGGGACAAAAATAACGTGCATGCATTATGCCACCATAACTATTTTAGTTCTCATATGGAGTCAGAAGTGAAGACAGGAAGAATTTGAGGTGAGACACACAGTTTCTTAAACTTAGACATTATGTTTGACATGTGGTAACCATACATATTAGTGTGCACAATGTCATATTTAAACATGTGTGTACATCTTATTTGGAATACTCCTGATCATTGTTGTCATAATAAATAATAGTAGGAATAAGCACAGAAGACACAGGGCCAGTTATAAAGATGCACAAATAATTCAAAGAAGAGATGACGACAACAGAGATGTGGGGGCTGTACAAAGACCTCGAAATCTGTATGTGTTTGGGAAGTAGAGCTAAGAGGACTCACTGACTGCAAGAAGAGTGGAAAGAGAAGTCATGTTTGTCTGCAAAGTGTTTCCCTAAAGCTGGAAGGATCGTGTGGCTGTTGAGATGAGGACGAACAGCAGACGGCAGGTCTTGGGGATCAAGAGTTTTCTGTTATGTTGAGAAGGTCAGTTGCCAGGGAACTGCTGCCACACCTCCGGAGAGTTGACTCCCAGGATCCACAGTGTAGAAGCAACAGTGGACTCCTGCGAGTTGTTCTCTGACCTCCATCCTCATGCTGTAGATCATACCCACCCCTCACCCACACATTTAATAAACAAATGCATTAAACATTAGTGAATATGACTTGAAGCTCTATTTCAAACATTGAAATGCCTATTATTCAACCAAGCAGAGACAGACACTAGCTTTAGTTCAGATTTCTGGACTAAAGATAAAATGTGGGACCAACACAGACAACATCTAAAGCTCTCACCAAAGTCATAAGTAAAAGAAGTGAAAGACCGTCCACTTCTGGAAGGCACTTCAGCTTCAACAAGTTCAAAAGATCAGAAGGAATCAGAAAAAGCAATGTAGTCCTTGGTGTTAAGCACAGAAGTTTCTGGAAAGAATGGATGTCAAGTACTGTGTTAAGTGCTGCTGATAATTAGATAAGAGAGGATTGAGGGCTGAAGAGAGAGTCTGGTCACATGGTAATTACTGTGCACCATGATAAAGTGCTTTGCCTGTAGTGCAAAAAAAGTGGAACCTTCCTAGGCTCAAGCAAGAATAAGAGGAGTTTGGGAGAGAGAATACATGACTGGATTTCTCAGTGACTGGAGACAGGTATATGGGAAAGCAGTCCACCGAGCGCTTTTACAATGTGACATATAAGAATGTGCTTGCATACTGCTGACAGCAGAAAAGGAAAACTTAGTTATATAGGGAAGAAGAAACTTTTCTAAAGCAATGTTTTCACATGAGGAGGGCCTTGTTGCTGTTCACTGCTGGAGGGGAAGTCCTTGAAAGAGGCAGACATGTCAGGACCTTGACAAACACACAAGGCAGGCAAACTTGGATACCAGATAACTTAACTTTTGCAAACAATGATGCATATAAAATCAGCCTAAAATTTTGAAAATGTGTCAAGGATATTCAGATACATGTAGTCACAGTCAAATCAAAGGCCACAACAAAGCTACTCATTATTTAAAAGGAAGGGGTATAAGAATAAGGTTATTCAGAATGTAGATGGGTATGCTAACATGGAGTGGGAGAAGCTCATGATGCCTCAACACAAGACAAATAACTACAGGCAACTAGATCATATACATACAGGTAACACTGTATGAAATTAACAGGTTATATAACAATGATTAAAGAAAAAGAGTCATGGATTTGAGAGAGGGCAATGTTAATAACCTATGTTATTAAAACATCTTAAATGCCATATTCTGTGAATTTCTGAAGTGTTTGAAGACGACCTATTTACCTAAAATACATCTCTGTTTGACCTTGAAAACATACCTAATATGACTACAAGTTTAATTGTAATAGGTGACTAACTACTAACCTGCATTTCCTTATTATCCTAAATAGTTGGTAATAATAACTTTCAAGGACAAGAAAATTGCATTCCATCGTTAAATGAGCTTTATAGGTACAATATCTTGAAGAAGATTAGGAATGTATGTACAATTTGTTCTAACAAAAATAATCCTGTAAAATACTAAAGACTATTTTTGCTTTTTTGATTTAAAAGTAGATTCAATATTCTACCCTTATATCCTATATCTAAGAGACAATGAAATTAAGTCAAATATAGTCCAATGACTAATGGAATATTCTCCACCTTTAATATTTAGAAGAATATGATAAAAGTCAAATTCAAAAATATTTCTTAAATTGCTGTTTCTCAAACAATTTGTCCATCTCTCTTCTCAGCCCAGTGAAGCTCAAGGCTGGGCCCCCATAATTCACTAAGGACAGAATAGCAACTTTATTTACTCTATTAGTTTATATTGATTTATAGATGGATCAATAATTTATAAGAAGACACTTATAGTGTAATATATAATTCAAGTGTAATAGTATGGTAACTTCTTAATATTATACCACTTTTAAACCTAATTTCCAGAATGAATAACAGGACACATACAATAGCGTGAGACATTTGTTATACAAGCTCATGCATCCATGTTCAGATACTAATAACTTCTACTACCTAATTGTTTAATGAGAAATTAGAAGAAGTTATATGCTAAGAAAGCAGAATTTATAAACATTATATTTAGATATTTTTTGCATTTGTTTGCAATGGGTAGATCTGATGTTTGAAGTAATACTTGCTTTTAAAAAGACCTTTTCAGCAACAATTAGAACATATATTTCAAAATGCAACCCCTAATCATAATGCTGGAAATCTCTGGTATATTTCTTTATTAGATGCTAATATGTATTTTCATAGAAATTTAAATGTAATTTAAAATTTTTATAGTTTATACTATAACATAAATATTTCCCTTTGTTTAAGCATTAAGAAATATTTTAAGATATTCCACAGTAGTATTAATAGTGATATAATTTTCCTGAGTTTGTGAAATATATCAATATTTTCAGTATATTCATAATTATACATTTTCCTTCTATTTTTGGTATCTCTTTAAAATGTATCTTTCAACTTACAGTTACAGTGAAGGAATATTAACTTCAAGTTTATTGCTACATATAACTAAAACTGGTCTACTAGTCTACTCAACAGATTCAACTTCTAACATCAAATTATACTTCTGCACTGAAATAAACTGGAGAACTTCAGGCTTGGAAAAAACACAGTACAAAAACCAATAAGGCTGGTAAATGAGAACAACTTAAATTATACCCATGGGGAATAATATGAGAAAAATTACTCTAAGCTTTATTTAAAATTCTAAGCTATATTATTTCAAATAACCCAATACATTTAGTAGAAAATATATATATAACTTTGGAAAACTTTACTGCTCTCTAACATTTTAATGTCTGAATGTTCTATTTTATCCACTTATACTGAGACTTTAAGAAAAAGAAGTCCATAGCCAATATCATTTTTAATATTGCAAAATAATAATGAAATTGCTTATATAGAATTCCCTGTGGGATTTTTTAAATGTACATACCTAAAATGAATGCTTTTGATAATAGTTTCCAGTACCAGGCATGGTTTTCTTCTTGTTGAATGGATCTTAAGTCCAATTAGAAACTGTTGGTTACCCTCAAGGTATTCCTGTCACTCTTGCACCCTTAGGATTATCATGTCATACCATGCTGGTCATTTTTGTGGCTCACAGATGTCATGACTGGATAGGACTGTTGGTTGCTTCCCTCCATTGGAAGCTTGCATGGCACTTCAAGTACCATGTAAGCTAGTCCTCAGGGAAGAGACATTCACATCAATTACATCCCAGGGCTGGAATTAAACCTCTGGGCTCTGAATTTGAAGTGCATTGTGTCTTCAGCACTAGGAGCTTACCTTACACCTCTGGGGGTGGGGCAACCAAGAGCAACAGCAATACTCTGCAATGTTCTGGGAGTCCCTTGACAACTCTGACCAACAACTCAAAGAAGGATTCCCATCCTGGTGCTAAGGTTTTAGCCAGCTGCTCTCCCACCCCACTACTTATCTTCCTTCAGCCTAGGTAGGAGGTTAAACCACAAAACATCCATATGTAGTATCCTAAAGATAATAATGAAATGCTGCTAAAAATGTATCAATTATTTTTAAAGGAAAAAATCTGGGTTTTTTATTGTTTTGTCATAATAAACTGCATTACAGCACATCACTGCTTTCACTGAAAATAACCAGAAAAAAACATGAGTCGGGGTAGTGAAAGGCGAGGGTCGAGGGAAAGAGAGCTTGGGGGAGCGGGAGATCCCAGCTGGATCAACAACAGAGAGGGAGAACAAGGAATAGGAGACCATGGTAAATGAAGACCACATGAGAATAGGAAGAAGCAAAGTGCTAGAGAGGCCCACAGAAATCCACAAAGATACCCCCACAACAGACTGCTGGCAATGGTCGAGAGACAGCCCGAACTGACCTACTCTGGTGATAGGATGGCCAAACACCCTAATTGTCGTGCTAGAAACCTCATCCGACTACTGAGGGATCTGGATGCAGAGATCCATGACTAGGCCCTGGGTGGATCTCTGGAAGTCCAATTAGCAAGATTGAGGAGGGTTTATATGAGCAGAAAAAAAAAAACATAAGAGAATAAAGATCTAGAAAGGCAGCAAAGCTTCGTAGAGACAAAACCCTACCATATATACCAAACATGAGCTTAACATTATCCAGTTTCTCCTTCTCAAAGTATTTGTTTTTTCATGCAAAAGGTTAAGAAGCCAACAGATGATGCTGATTAGAGCCAGGGAACCACACCACACTCTGCAGCCTCACAAAGATAAAGGATCAGAAACAATGAAAGGTGAGCATAGAGGCTGAAGAGAGGGCTCAGTGCTTACCAGCATGTGCTTCTCTTCCAAAGACCCAAGTTTGGTTCTCAGCACCCACATCAGGTGACTCACAACCACCTATAACTCCAGCTCTGGGGACTCCATCTCCACCATGACTGCTTGAAACCAGGTGTAAGCAACAGAAAACAGGAAGAGCAACTGCTCTTGTGTGTTGAGTGAGTGGAAAGGTGGTAACTAACATCCTGATGTGAGCACTGGAAGCAGAGAAAACCAGAAGGTAGAAGGAAAATGGAAGCGAAACTTGGAAGCTGAATACTCTGTGCAGGTGAAAGATCCTTCCCATGGGAAGGTAGAACAAAAGCAATTCAAGACAAACAAAACTGACACAAACTGTTGCAGGTGGAGAATAACCCAGGAAGAGATCCACCTTTGATAGCTGACTTCTACAGGAACTTGCTCAGTTGAACACACACAAGTACAACAGACACACACACACACACACACACACACACACACACACACACACACACACACACATCCCACAACAAAAATCAATCTGATGTCACACTGTGCAAAATATTTTTGTTTTCCATTTCATTCACTTAATAAATTTGCTTAGAACTTACAATAAATTACAAAAATAAGTGGGATTTATTGTCTTTTGAACAAATTTTATAATGCAGTATGAAAATATTAATACGCCGGGCGGTGGTGGCGCACGCCTTTAATCCCAGCACTCGGGAGGCAGAGCCAGGAGGATCTCTGTGAGTTCGAGGCCAGCCTGGACTACCAAGTGAGTTCCAGGAAAGGCGCAAAGCTACACAGAGAAACCCTGTCTCGAAAAACCAAAAAAAAAAAAAAAAAAGAAAATATTAATACAATTCAATATTTTGAGCTAATTTTTTTAGAATAAAATAATCATCTCACAAAATCTGTGTCCACGCTGCTTCACAGGAGAAAGGTCTATGATTTGATGTTGTGTGGTGAATCGGCACTGTGTGATCACCCATCCTTCTCACCAAGGGCATTTGTCACAGTTCTACACTCTTCATTCCCTTTCTAAGTCTGCATGCTGCATCTCTGAACCTACTGTAACTAGACTGCTGCTTTCCTGTTGTGCACATTAGCCCTGTAATGTGTAGCCACATACTAGGAGAAACATTCCAGCACTATGGAACAATCTACACTGTTGGACAACATGATTCTAGAACGACATAAGCCCATAGGCTTCTCACATTCCTTGTCCTTCTCTTTACATTCCTGAGTCTATATACAGCTCTTTCTTTCCCAGAAATGTTAAGATGTTGGTAGTAGTGTTAAGAATGGTAAGAACCAGAAAGAGGAAATATCCACACTGAAACAGTACTTTAGACAGCACAGCACAGCAGCACACATGTCATAGTTTATTAAATGATCTACATCACAGTTGAGTAATTTTTTCATAAGAAGAAAGTAGGAAGCTTCCTGGAAAGTCCCTAGACTCTGATTTGACACACTTATAATACTTCATTATTCCTCACTTGCCAAGTATCACTTTCCTAAAGAACTACTGAAAAGATTTTATTTAAATAATCAAATGAGTTTTAGTATAAAAGAAAGCAAAGTATAATGGTGACTATATGAGACATATGCATCCTAAAACAATTGACCAATTCTAAATCACAAGAAAATTTTTAAAAGCTTATATAAATTTATTCAAATTTATTCGGGAGGCAGGGGGATCTCTGTGAGTTCGAGGCCAGCCTGGGCTACCAAGTGAGTTCCAGGAAAGGCACAAAGCTACACAAAGAAATCCTGTCTCGAAAAACCAAAAAAAGAAAAAGAAAAAAAAAGAAATTTATGAAACAAAGTAAAAAGTTTCTATTTAAGTTTTGAAAATAACACCGTATTTATCACTATGAACTTTAGAAATATAATACATAAAAGTAGGATTTGAAGTACTAAATTTTAATTATATCCAGAAAAAATCTTCTAAGAAATTGTTACAGTGTCTTATCTCAAAATAAACTGTAAAGAATAGAAAAACTTCATTAACACATTGTTCAGGAAGTCAGAGAAGTTACAAATAGGAAAGAAAATGTGATTAAAAAAACAGCTTAATGAGGACATGTGCTATACAATTTGAAGAAAATCTGAAAAGTGATTTTAGGTGTTAACTTTAGAAAGCTACTAATAGGCACATATGAATATAAACCTGAACTTTCAATTTGTGTGTTTAAAGACCAAACAAAATTTAATGTATTACCATTGTTTACCACATATTTGTCGCACTTTAATTAAATGGAAGATTTCATCCACCTTTAGGAGAAAAAGCAGTAGTTAGTATTTCAGAATTATAGAATAGCAATATAAGGATATATTTCAGGTACCATATGTTATTACATTGATTGCTATAACTAATTTTTGAAAATAAGAACTTTGACTTGCATAAGCTACCAAGTGGCCACTAGGAACAGTGCACTCAGTGGGTACAATCAAAGATTAAGAGGGAATGAAAGTGTTATCACCAGCAGACTAAGTTGATTAACTCTTGTCAAGGTCAATGTTGCTGTTTGAGCAATAAATTACACTGGAAAACCTCTTCAACAAGCCATCTAAGATATTTCAACTGATAACATCTACTAAAAGTGTAGGGAACTACAAGGAAAATTTTTTGTCACCTTTGGGCTCATAGGAAGATAATTATGTTATCATATGTTTCCACTTCATCTTCTGGGCAGCATAGAAATAATGCCAGGGATACTGGAGAAGAGTCATTAGAATCTGTAGAGGCAGATAAATATAACCCGTACTTACCTCCAACATCCATACCTCTGCACCTCTCCACTTAGAGTCTGCAAAGGCAGATAAATATAACCTGTACTCACCTCCAACATCCCTACCTCTGCACCTCTACACTTAGAGTCTGTAAAGGCAGATAAATATAACCTGTACTCACCTCCAACATCCCTACCTCTGCACCTCTCCACGAAGCATCATTAGTATCAAATAAATCCCATGACAGAGATAGCACAGATTATCACCATGCTACCAATACACTTGAAAAGTACAACCAGATCAACCACGATCATGAGCTTCTTCTCTGTATAAGACAAGGAACTGTCATTTGCAATAGTTACCTATGTCTCAAGACACTGGAGTGCTATTATACAATGACTGACTGGATAAACTAACTTCCTGATGAGCTTCACCTACCTAGATCACTAACTGATTATTTTTTAAGAGCATTCATGTGTGTAATAGGAGGATCAGAGCATGATCACAAAAGGTAATTCACTGAAATAAGGAGAAAGTAAGTTATTAAGTGGGTTATAGCAATGTAGGCAGACACTGGAATACCAGCCACAAAAGTGTTCTGGTATCCATGGGTCAATTACATGGCTAAGTAGTCAAATATAAAGCTGAGGCTGAAAGGCAGAATGACACTGTTTACATTGGGCTTCTTTATGAATCAAAGTGCTGCTAAGAGTCCCATTGCATGTGCTCATTTGACAACCTTTTGAGATTACAAAGGATCCAAATCCAAAGCAAAATCTCACATACTCTTTCAGCTGAAAGGAGAGGAAGTTTTTCTGACACCCATTCAGAAGCTCTGGGAGGGCATGCCAAGAAACAGAGGTAGACCAAAGTGAATTATCATAACTAAAACTGGAGCCTAGACTTGGTCTTTCAGTGTCCTGGATGGACACAAAATGGTTAGGCTCTCGTGGGAAAACCCTCCCCTCACCAGATAAATTACGGCATTGAAGCTTTTACAATTGTTTTATACACACAATATCTGACATACAATCAGAAGTACTAGTCATGCAAAGAGGCAGGAAAATATGACCATCAATCAAGACAAGAAGTGAGCAATAGAAGCACACGAACAAATGACCTAGACATGAAAGTTATCCAAGAAGAACACTAAAATAACTAAGATCAATATGTTATTAAGAACTAAGGTAAAGACCAACAAAATTGATGGAAGGAATGAAAACTTCCACAAGGAAGTAAAATCCATAAATAAGCCACAAGTAGACGTTTATACTTTTAAAAAATACAGTATCAAATGCACACAACTCTGTTTGATGAAGCTAAGAGTGAACTATTCAGAGAAGAATACAGAATGCATGAACCAATAAAATGGTCAGTAAAAACTAAAAACTGAAACATAGAAAAGAACCAGAAAGAATACAAAAGAGTACAGGATGCATGAAACACAGGCTGTGTTAATTACACTACATGAAGGCAAGGACAGAGAACAGAGTTTTAGCCAAAGATAGTTCTGAACCAACAATGAACCAAATTTTTCTGGGACTTTAAGGTATCAATACATGCTGTGGGATAATGCTTTTGTATACTGGTTTAATAAAGTGCTGGTTGGCCAGTAGCCAGGCAGGAAGTATAGGCAGGACAAGCAGAGGAAGGACAGAGTCAGGAGTTGCCAGCCAGACACAGAGGAGGCAAGATGACAAGGCAGAACTGAGAAAAGGTACCAAGTCACGTGGCTAAACATAGATAAGAATTATGGGTTAATTAAGTGTAAGAGCTAGTCAGTAATGAGCTAAGGGCCATACAGTTCATAATTAACATAAGCCTCTGTGTGTTGACTTGGGGGATACGAGTGAGAGAGATTTGTTCTGGTTGCTGGCTGGCCAGGACACAGGGAAACTTCCAACTACAAATACACATATTCTGGAAGATCACAAGCAGAAAGGAGGATACATACAATGAAGACCATGGCTGATCAAGTCAAGAGACCAAAACAATCTCTTAACGCAGTAAAAGTAAAAATGATGGCTGACTCATTATCAGAAACATGCAAGTCAGTATAAAATAGGCTGAAAACTGCAAGGGTTTTAAAGAACTTTTAAACAAACAAACAAACAAACAAAAAAACCTCTGGAGATTTTAACAGAGTGAAAACATCCTTCTGTGATTGGGATAAAAATATTATTAGAAGCTAAAATTAGTCGGGGCTGAATAAGAAATACTACAAGTAGCTTTTCATATTGAATGAGAATTGATTCCAGATGGAAAGAAAAAAAAAAAGAACAGTGAAAATGATGACATTTTAGGGAGCCAGAAAAACAATTAGCTGCTTAAAATAGGAATATCTCTTGTGTCTTGTGGATGTACAACATGGATGGAAGAAGGTATCATTATAGCCTAAAAGGTAGGAGGGAGCTAACTGAAGCTAAACTGTTTCATAGTCTTGGTATTGAATGTGGACTGTTAAAAAGGTTGGGGATGCATTTTGAAATCTCAAGGATAAACCCTGTGATGGAATACATGAAGAATAAATAAATATAATCATATATGATTAATGTAAAGATGAAATAACAAGGAAAAAGATCCTTTGTTAATCAATTAGTAAAGGAAAGATAAAGAATAAAAATAGTAATATATATGGGAGGTATGGAAATATATCACAAGAAAGTAGATTTAAACACAGCTATATTAACAATTATATAAAATCTAAAAATACTAAAACCTTCAATGAAAACACTGAAATTATCCAAGTATCTAAACACATCAAACATATACTACTCATAGAAAATGTGCTCTAAAAGCACATGAGAACAAAGAATAATGAAAGAAAACGATGGGAAAATAGGACCAAACATATGAGTTAAAGGAAAAACACACTGTTTGATAAATAAGAGGACTTTTAAGATAAGAAAAAATGCCTGGGATAAAAAGGATAATTCAAATGACAAATCAGTAATATTAATATGAAAATAAGGCAATATTAGTTATGTAACTTACAAGTTCCCAAATTACAAAATAAAATGATTACAAGACATAAGGAGAACTATGTCCGTGTGTGTGTGTGTGTGTGTGTGTGTGTGTGTGTGTGTGTGTGTGTATTCTTGTATTCTTTAGGAATTCCAGATCATGCAACCTAATCACACTCATTTCCCAGTCCTTCCATGACCACTGCCACTCTTGTGACCCCCCCAAAAGAAAAAAATATTAAAATTAAAAGAAAAGGGAAAAGGAACAAAAAAGTAGAAAGTCCAATTTTTGTTATCTACATACTCACTGGAACATGGTCAAACTCTCAGTGGCCTGCCCCTTCAATAGAACTGACTTGTTCCCCTCCCCTACCCCTTCCCCCTTGTAATTTCAGTAGAGTTTAATGTCACTCTCTTTCAGACTGTTTGGTAGAACTTACAGATTTATAATGTAGTCACATCAAGACCTCCCCCTGTGATTTTCTTTCAAACATTCTGTTTTTTCCTGGCTCTCTGACCCATTTGAGTCCTTTACTTTTTCTGATATAATTCTTTTACCTTCTAAACATGTTCATGTTTCCTAAAAACTGGCAAGTTAAGTAGAAACAATCATCTCTAAACTTGTCCTGCCCCACACGTTTTCCTCTTCCATTTTGAGCAAGTTACTAAATACCTGGACTCTGAACAGAATTCACACTCATGTTTATAGTTTGTCTAGTTGGATTCCTCACCAAACTGAAAATATACTGATGTTCATGGGTTATGTCCACAGCTCAGATGTATGGAAGATGTCTAACAGGCGGGAAACTGTGTTGGGAACAATGAAGGAGTGCCATACCACATCTCACAAGATGGATCTGAGAAGCCTGGCTCGTAGGAAGCTGGAAGTGCCATTCAAACTGGTTAAGAAAGTAAGGGAAGCTACACAGAGAAACCCTGTCTCAAAAGACCAAAAAAAAGTAGGGGGAAAAAGAGTAAGCAAAGAAGGAGAAAATGGCTGGTCCATAAGTTTGTACTGGAATTTAATTCCCATATTCTGTAAAGAAATGAATGTTAATTATCACTCAGAGATGGCTAGAATAAGGGGAAGAGGGGAAGAAGAGAGAGTGAGTTATTTGGACATAAGAGAATGTGAGACTTCTTTAGCCTCAGGCTCAACATCTGCCTGGGAACTTCAGACTTACTTGAAAACAGGGAGGACTGGAAGGGAAGGGAGCTGCAGATGAGAACTATTCACACTGTATACATTAGAGCATTTCGTTATCATACTACTACCCAGCTATGCTTGCAGCACTGGAAGTTAACTGACTTGGAAGTCATATTGTAGTTTGTGATCCATTTGGGACTTGACTAGAGATCTGTCCAACTGCATCTCTCCATTTAGTGTTCTTCCCCACCCCCACCCTTTTCTCTATGCTTCCCTGTCCTTTTCTCTCCTGCTATTAACATTTTGTTGTTATTGTTAATGAGTTTTCATAAGGTCCACTGTGCTTCTATGTCTTATGAGGTACCAGGCAAGGAATGTCTTTGCTTAACTCTACAAATATCTAGGAAACTAGTATTATTTTCTGTAATCAAGGGAAGATATAGGCCTTAGGGACATGGTTCAGTGGATAAGATGCTTGCTGTGCAAGCTTGAGGACCTGAGTTCAGATGCCGAGCACCCACAGAAAACGCTGGGAGGGTCAACATGAACCTATAATCACTGTACTGAGAGACTGAGACAGAGAGATCCAGGGGGTTCACTCCCTAGCCAGTCTAGTCAATCAGTGAGCCCCAGATTCAGTGAGAGAAGCTGTCTCAAAAAGTGAAGTGGAGAATGATACAGGGAGATGTCTGCCATTGACCTCTGTCTCCAACTGGTGCATCCACAAGCAATTTGTACAGGAAGCTCCAGGATGCAGCTTTCATGAGTCATCATCCATGCTGGACTGGGCTTTGGTGATGCAGCTGCATTTGAGCCACTAACGCTTCTGCAAGGAACCCCAGTAACCTCTTGGATTCATCATGCTAGACTTGAATCATTCCTTTGGTCTGCCATTAGTACCCTATGTAAGGTGAATGCATGTTTGTCCACATCACACATGGAAGAGGAGCCATGTCTGACCTATTATTTCTTCCTTTCCTCCCGTAAAACTATATTGTATGAGCCATGTAAAGTTCTTCAGAGAACCTGCAGTGTATCCTTGTGCTTCTCGGCTTTCTGAGTTCCAGGTTCTTACTAACTTGTGACTAATACCTTCGAGAAACCCTGTGTGCATGCAAGCATCCCAATTCTCCTTTGCAGACCTGGGTCCAGTGTGTGTTTGCAAAATGAATGAATTAATCAGTCAGCCACTCAGTCAATCAAGACTGACCTTTAATTAAATGGCCACTTATTTACTTTCTGGTCTACATTAGAATTTGTCATGCTGCCAATTAGAACTAGAACCTTTATAAATGTAAACTTGAAAAGCACTACATTGTTAAATAAATTCTTTTTAAAAAATTCTAAAAAAAATAAAATAAAGTAGTAACACCATAGAAAAGTTAAATTGTCTGAAAAGCTGGCTTAATATAAGGGATATATATATATATATATATATATATATATATATATATATATATAAACAGGTTATATAGTAAATATAACAATTATCTAGTATAAGTATAACATTAGCCAAAATGTATTACTAAAGGATCACATAATAAACAGACAATAAGCACAAAAATAAATATAGAAAGAAAACAAATCAATTAATTATATGATTATCTTTCAACATGATAAAATGAGTGTTCATGGGTGGATAGGGTTTTACAGGTAAATCAAAGAAAGAAAATGTTACTTTTGGCACAGAAATAAAAGTGTAAAATGCATGTTATTTCTTGATACCTGCAAGTCAGTTTTTACCTATGGAAGAGGGTTTGAGATGGCACTGGAGTGTCAGGCAGTCACCCTGCATGACTTGTAAAGTTTGTAGAATGTCTCTTTTCTCAATTCTAAGATTGTATAGAAAAATAATAAAATATTCACGAGATGTGGAAGAAAATCAGACTAGCAGTTGGAATGTTTCATTCATGCTGGCAGTATTTAGAAATTGGATTAGAAATGCACAAGGTCATAGACAGCCACTGCAGTAATTTGGGTCAAAAATAATAAGACTATGATGCAAAACTGTGGTGATATTGTGTTCCCCAAAATATTGTGCACCCTAATAAACTTATCTGGGGTCAGAGAACAGAACAGCCACTAGACACAGAGGCCAGAAAATGGTGGCACACACACCTTTAATCCTAGTATTCCTAAGGCAGAGATCCATCGGGATCTCTGTGAGTTCAAAGCCACACTGGAAACAGCCAGGCATGGCGATTCACACCTTTAATCCCAGGAAGTGATGGCAGAAAGCAGAAAGGTATATAAGGCATGAAAACCAGGAACTAGAGCTGGTTAAGCTTTTAGGCTTTTGAGCAGCAGTTCAGCTGAGATTCATTTTGGATGAGGACGCAGAGGCTTCCAGACTGAAGAAACAGGATCAGCTGAGGAATTGGCAAGGTCAGGTGGCTGTGGCTTGTTCTGCTTCTCTGATCCTCCAGCATTCACCCCAATACCTGGCTCCAGGTTTGTTTCTACTAATAAGAACTTTTAAAATTCATGCTACACAAAACAAGGGAGAAAAAGTATGGAGGGGTGTTTCATTTTCAAGTGGTGGTAGCAGTAGAGAATGTATAGTACTAGGTGTTCTGTATCCATAGCTAATGCAGGACAAATGGACAAAGCACAAGGTGTAAGAGGAAATGAAGCCGGTTCACATCTGGGTGGAACGTTCTATCTTTGAGGCATGTGTGGAAATCTGTAGATGGAATACTTAGCAAAAATCAATAGAGTCTGTACATTCATAAAGAAAATTTGAGCCAAATCAATAGATATTGCATCTATCAGTCCCTAAAGCAGTCATCATGGTTGTGAATATGAGAACGCTGAAGAGAGGGGACACTGAAGAGAGAATAAAAGACCGAGAGCAAAAGGAACCAAGATCCCATGTCAAAAAGAAATGGTTACATTGCTCCATTCAGAGACCAAGTGCTCAATGGAAGACTGCTTACCTATCATGGCCAAGACCTTGGCTTCCAGCCTCATCATGAAAAATAAATGGTCACTGTGGTAAATTTAATTTTATGTGTATTTTAGCATAATAAAATGATTTAGAAGGTAATGCAGTCTTTTTTAAAAAACTATACTATCAGAACTCTTCCATGAACCTAGAAAATTCCCACACATCCCAGCAATTCTGCAAATGACATCAGCTGGTTGTCCTCCAACTCAGTTCTGAGACCATCACACCACACAGGCTCAGTCCCACAAGATCCCCCCTCTCCGATTCAGACGCCATTTGCAAGCCCAGGCTGTGTTCGGTATTTCTGCTTGGATGACTATAAATCAAGATTACCCTGATGCCTGGTTATAGTCTATAGATTTATTAGAGCCACTCATAGAGCTCAGGAAAATACTTAACTCAAATTTATAATAAAGAATAGGGAAAGGAGTCACGAGCATTTCCAGATGGAAGAGCTATACAGCAGATGCAGGTAAAGAGGAAAGGAGGGACGGATTTTCTGTTTCTTCACTGAGTACACGCTACACAAATCTACGCGTGTTCAGCTATGCAGAAGCTGATTAGAACCTTGCCCTTCTTCGGTCCTACAGAGACTTCCTTATGCAGTCACAAATTGGTGGCCATTGGTGATCAATTCAGTCAGTGACTACCACCTTCCTAGAAGCAAGTGATAGAGCTGAAATGACCAACTCTAATTAGGAATCATATCTTAGTCTTCATAATCGGCCTTTATCTTGAAAACATTTAAGGGACCACTGACTAGTAGTATTCTAACTAATGTGTAATGGACATGCCTCAGTCCAGAAAGTCCAAGGTTCAAAAAGCAATATGGAAGGCAATAATACAAAGATTGTACTATAAACTTCAGTATAACAAAGCCACTAAAAATTTACTTCAAAAATGTAATCCTAGCACACAAATAAAGTAGATAAAAATGTCTCATTACTCAAATAAAAAGAATGCAGATTTAGAGTTTACATTTAAAGAAAAATTCATTGGCCTTTCAGCCATTTCAATGAAATCAAGTGAACTACAAAATAACCAGACTCTTGAACAAAATAAAAAATGTTTGTGGGTCACTGATCTCCCAAAAGTGAATAAGACATGACTAATATATGTTATGAGGACTTAATGTTATAAATTGAGCTACACATCTGTTTTGTTTTGCTGTAGAACACTTTCAGAGATGAAAACATTACTTACTTGTAGGAATTTACATGTCTGTAAATCAAGACTTTAGTAAATCCATGTGGTCACATTATTATTAAGAGTTATGGATATTACTAGCAAGCCATATATCCTTCTGGATTTTCAGATTTAGGGTCCTGTATACAGAAATGTACAACCATCTGGGACAGAGCATTCAGAGATTTTGAGAAAGATATAAAATTTTATTTTCACAGAAGGTCCACACCTTTGTAGAGACCACATACCAAGTAAATGAGAAAAGACACAGACACACAACATGGGAGCTCAGAAAGGAACAGTAGGGAAGGGTGTTTGAAAGACAAAACAACTGGAAAATAATTACCCCATAAAAAGTCTACCAGAGGCTCTGGAGTAGTAAATCTGTAGGAAAGTTGAGGGAGCAATTTAAAACAGGAACTTAGGATGGAATTCATGGTTTGTAAAGTTCAAGTAAGGAATTTTAAGGCAATGCTAATCCATGAAAACCTTGGGAGTCATGTTCTTTTCTTTCCCTAATATCTGAGTTCTATGATGCCTCCTTCCCTCACCTCAGTTCATTGCCTATGAACTCAACCTGTTAGCAAAGCACATTAGTGAATATTTTTATTTTATACAATTAATAATGAGTATAAAGGAGGACTACTTATCTTTTTGAGTTAATACCCAAGGGATGCTGAATCACACCACAAGGACACTTGCTAAACTATGTTCATAGCAGCATTATAATTGCCAGAACATGGAAACAACCTAGTTGCCCCTCAACTGAAGAATGGATAAAGAAAATGTGGTACATATACACAATGGAGTTTTATTCAGCTATAAAAAACAATGACATCATGAAATTTGTAGGCAAATGGATGAAACTAGAAAATATCATCCTGAGTGAAATAATCCAGACTCAGAAAGGCAAACATGGTATGTACTCACTCATAAGTGGATACTAGAGGTAAATCAAAGGATAACCAGACTACAACCCACAGCTCTAGAGAAGCTAGGAGACAAGGAGGACCATAAGAAGGATGTAAGAATCACCTTGCGAAGTGGAAACAGAGATCTCCATGAGCAGGGACAATAGAGGGAGAAGATAGAGGATGAGAACATGAGGGAACAGGATGGTGGAGCTAGGAAAGGGACAGAGTGGGAGAGCAAGAAAAGAGATATCTTGATAGAGGGAGACATTTTGGGATTAGAAAGAAACCTGGTGCTAGGGAAATTCCCAGGAATCCAGAAGGATGACCCCAGATTAGACTACTGGCAATAGTGGTGAGGGTGCCTGAACTGGCCTACCCTGGTAATCAGATTGGTGAATACCCTATCATCATAGAGCCTTCATCCAGTAACTGATGGAAGCAGATGCAGAGATCCACAACCAAGCACCAGGTCGAGCTCCAGGAGTCCAGTCAAAGAGAGGGAAGAGGGGTTATATGAGCAAGGGGTGGGGAGGTGTCCAGAACATGATGAGGAAATCTACAGAGACAACTGAACCAAACTCATAGAAACTCATGAACATTAGATCCATAGCTGTGGAACCTGCATGGAACTGGACTAGGCCACCTGCATACTGGAAACTGTTGTGTAGCTTGGTCTGTTTGAGGGGCCCCTGGCAGTGAAATTGGGATCTATTCCTGGTGCATGAGCTGGCTTTCTGGAACCCATTATCTATGGTGGGACACCTTGCTAGGCATTGATGCAGGGCGGAAGGGCTTGACCATTCCTCAACTGAATGTACCAGGCTTTGCTGACTCTTCATGGGAGACCCTACCCTTTTGGAGAAGATGATGGGGGGTGGATTGGGGAGGGGAAGGCTTGGAGGAGCAGGAGGAGGAATGAAAGGGGGATCTGTGGTTGTTGTGTAAAATGAATTTAAAAATTTCTTAAATAAAAAAGTAACAAGTATATAATTTTATTGGCATCTAAATTTAAAATACAGATTTGAATCTTTCCTCTATTGCTCTTAAATTAATGTATACAATACTTTTAGACTGATTAAAGACATTGCTGAAAAAGTCGCTATGTTATTAATAATTAACAAAAAAACATGAAAAACTGGTGTGGGCAGGAATGGAGGGTATAAATAAAATTAGGCCAAGTAAGTCTTTATTTGTTGTTCAGGATTGGCTTCAAGTATACCTTGAGAAATTCCAAAGTTCTTTAGAGCACACTTGATAAACCTCCTTCCATGTAATTCACCGTGAAATAAAATTACTTTGGGGAAAGTGCTATGTTGTGAGGTCAGTTCCTATCCAATGAATAAAGTATTTCTGTCTTTAGTTAAAATATCCATATTGTGCACTAATTTTTATTTATCTGCATTACCTTTTGTGATGAACTCAGAAATTTAAGGGATAAAAGTAACTTTGCAGAAAAATTTAATCTAATGGACTCTTTACCAACAGAAATTTGAATGGCAACTGCAGCGCTCAGGGCATCACTACTGATATTTGTATTTTCTTGGCTGTCATCTTCATGGTGGTTAATACTGATTGTCAAGGAATGAATCTAGGTTCAGTAAAGAGAAAAACTCTGGGCATGTGTAGGAAGGAGTTTCTAGGGTGGATTTATCTAGGTGGGAAGATCTGCCCTAAGTGAGAATAGCACCATTCTATGGCCTGGACTCCAAGACTGAATAAAAAGCAGAAAGCTGGCTGAGCATCAGCATTCATCTCTCTCTGCTTACTGATTAGGGGCACAATGTGACCAGCAACTTCAATTTCCTGTTGCCATGACTGTCCCTCTCTATTCAAACCTACAGCAAAACAAACTCCTCCCCCACATGGCTTTTGACAAGTATGTTGTCACAATAATAAAAAAAAGTAAACAGTGAATCTTAGGAAATATTTTTAGGCCACCTAAAATAATGTTCCTTAACTCCTTTATACCATTCTTAGATATGTAGAAAAATCTGCCCTTTTATTAAATTTATAAGCTTGTGGCCAAAAGGATGTAAATTTGTTTTTTAAAAAACTAGATTACTTTTTGCTGAAAACATTGAAATGAACCCTGGAAGCTACAGTGTGATAAACATAAAGGAAAAGGCAGATTTATGGGGCTCCTTACAGGGTACATCTAGGTCCAAATAGTAGTAGCAGTGTCCTGAGAATCTCTCACGATCATATAGAAAATGAATCAAATTTAAACTATACCAGAAGTTCAACTTTTTCGGGCCTTTTCACATTTGAACTTTGTATGGTACTCGTTTTAAAATACCTTTTTCAGATTTCAAAAATAATATACATAACCTCATTATAGTTATTACATTATATATCATAAATTTATAATTATTAAGTACACTCCATTTTCTAAATATTTTCTCCTCAATAATTCTAGATGTCAAAAAGGTATTAGTTTGAAAAACTGCATTACCAAATTTATTTCTATTAACCACAAAACAATAACTTAAAAGGATGTCCCCATGATTAAATTGCAGCTAAAATGTTAACAACCAAATTAACTTTACTATGTGACCGACCATCTTGTTGGTTTTCCTGTTTGAAGCTTTCTATCCCTGCTAAGCAGAGAGAACATCAACCATGTTGTCTTTATAGATTGCTCACTTATTCAAATAGATATTACTCATCTACTAAAAATAAGGTGAATAACAGAGCAAGCTTTCTGAAACTATATATCAAGAAGAAAGTTTTATAGCTTTAGTATTGCTTACAAATCAATTCCTTAGACCTGGACTGCCATTAGGCGCTTTTAAGACTGCCGAGAGTGTGTCATTCACTGCTATTTTGACACATTAATGCACTAATGGTATGTGCAGGCTGACATAACTTCTTGCGAGTTCTATTACAATAATTATCAGGACCCTATGAGACATGCAAAGTTAAGCAAGGTGACAGAGAGTATGTAAATACTCAAGAATTCCTGAAGCACCCATTTTAAAATGACAGTGAATAATTAAGAAACTATAAAAACTTCAAGATAAAAACTGTCTGCTAAGACTCTCATCAGAGGAAACAAACCATGAATAAAAGAGACAGTCACTTAGAAATAAGAGGAAAGGAACATTCAAATATTTCTTGTCATTTAAATTACAAATATATATTTTTTTATTTTTATTAAATAAGAATAAAATTTTAGACACAATCACATATTACATGTTAAGACTATGAGGTACTGGCAGTCTTAAAAATTGAATGCTTAAGAAGTACATGATTTTGATGAAATTGTAATTGTGTTTAGAAATCATACACCATTAGTGGTAACATACATACAGATCTTCTGTGAAAGCAAATAAAACATGAACATAAATTAGTAAATACAGTCCACATGTGAAGTCAAGTTGCTACTGCCAACAGAGTACTGAGTAATCGACCTTCTCCACTCTCCCTTTCTATCTTGTCAGATTCCTGCAAAATGAACAAAATTTCTTCAAATAAATGTATTATGATAGCTCCATTAAAATAGCAAAAAAAAAGTATTTCTATCATCTACTTTATCACATTTTTGCCACTTGCACACTCTCCTAGCTCAATCTGATGCTGGTGTGAGTAAGTAACAGGATGGCCCTGTCATAGAAGTGCTTTTTGCTCCCACAGTCTTCCTATGCTATGAACAACCTGGATTTGTAGCAGATTGCTACAACAAGAAATGCTGGAATTCCAATAAAGACATAAAAACCAATCCACTAATGCACTGATTCATGTTTAAGAAAGAGAACTTAAAAGGTCACTACAGAGTTGCAAAGCACAGAGTTGCAAAGCGTAAGTGAGAGGGGAGAAAAGTTTAGGTACCACATGTTCCCCTTCCCTCTGCGGCAGGGAAACCTCAAAAGTGATGGGGAAGGGTAGTGCTTCTCTGATTAGTGTAAGCTAGAATGGGAGATATCAGTTCTTGCCTCTGACCTGCTTTTTCTGGGAGGCATTAAATTCTAGAAAGTTCCCTTAAAATTTCAGGTCACAGCAAAATAGCACTGAGATAGTTGTATGAGGGAATCTGTAGGGAAGAGCCCACTGGGAAACCTAGAACTCTACCAAGGTGTGGAAAGACTGCTAAATATCCTTTAATATGAGGAGATCTTTATGGGCAAGCCCACAGAGACACTCAGAACTCTATGAAGGTGTGGAAAACTGATAAATATTCTTTATTATGTAATGTATTGAAAGAAAGAAAAATGGAAAGAAAATAGATAATGGGAGGGAAGAAAAGGCAATGAAAGAGAAAAATAAAACACAGAGCTAGCTGACACAGATGGGCCCTGGTCATGGCAATAGATGTGGCAGAAGAAAGTGGTGTAAGAGCAGATACAGACATATCTGAAAATGCCATCAGAGAAGCATAATCCCCAAAGACTCACTAACTCAGCAAATGAAAGTTTAGACCCCCAAAGAGCATTAAATGAAATGCCATGGGGCTTCTTCTAGTCAAGATAGAACCCAGCTACGAACTTAGACTCAGAAAAAATGCAAAAGAAAAGCAAAAGGAAAGAAAGAGAAGAAAGAGTGAACATGAAGACAGACAGAGAAAGAGAATAGTGGAGAGAAGGGTAAATGCAGGAATAAATATAGTGAGATGCTGCTAAAGGCATTTAAATAAATTTAAATGAAGAACTAGGTTTTGGAAGTGTCTTGAAAACTTAGATTCAGACTAGGAGACAAGCTTAAAATAAGTAAATTCAGAAGATACAAATAGTTTTCCATAACATTATGCTTAATCCATTGGCATTGAGAAATGAAAGGTATTTAGGTTTGGAATTCTAGATCTGGAAGCTATTCAAGATTATGTTGTGTTTATTAGCCACAGTATCAAAGATTAGGTCTATTTCTAAAAGTAGACTTAAATATAAAACAAAATGAATAAAACAAGTGATCTTGATTTGAATCATCAAACTAACATAATGGTAAAAACAATAATTTTTTTCCACAAAGTATAATTTTTGCTATTTATGTTATTATATTTTACTTTTGTGATATTTTATATCTTTTATCAACATTTCTGTAAAGATTTTTATGCTATGGAATATGTATTGAAGAGAATAACTAGTGTACTAATTCCTTTTCCTGATGCTGTGGTAACTTGATAAAATGACTTATGAGACAAAGGCTTTATTTTAGCTCACAGCTACAGAGGGAAACAGTCCATTATGGTAGGGGAGACATGGCAGCAGGAAGAGAAGGCATGAGGCAGGTGTAGGAGGCTGGGTGGTCACACTGCTTCCACATTCAGGAGGTAGAGAGTGAACAGGAAGTGGGACTGGTCTGTAAAGCCTCAAGAGCCACACCCAGTGATCCACTTTCTCCTTCAGGGTACCACAACCTCTCCAAACAGCACCACCAGCTAGGGACCTGTTGTTTAAACATGTGAGTCTATGGGGGGGAATTTCACATCTAAGCTATGGCAACTAGATATATTGTCTCTCCATGGAATCCATGATTACATGGATCTAAGTGTGAACTTAGAGATATTTATTGTGTTCATCTTTAGAAGACTATTCATTTTCACCTGTACACACAGCAAGTAACCTGGCACTAGGCTAATGAATCAGCATCAGTAATTTACAGAAGATTGTAGATTACAAAAACTTGCAAAACTGGAGAATGAATCCCACTAAGTTCACAGGCTAGAATCACTAAACTGTTTAGTAAATTGCCAAGCTTGGTATAATTAGAAATAGAGCTGGTAAAGAAGTGAGATTCCTAAAGCTCACAAGCATGCTGTTCTCAGTCCTCAGTTCCATTGTCTAGAACTGATAAATGATCAAATTAAATTTCAAAACTATAGTATAGATATACCATGAAATAAATACAATAACAAAATGGGTATTGACAACAGAGACCTGCCACTTATTTCCTTTTAGTCCATTCTCTTTAGTAGATGTGGTGGTTTGAATAAGATTGGACCCCATAGGCTCATATATTTGAATACTTAGGGAGTGGCATTGGGATGTGTGGTCCTTGTTTGAGGAAGTGTATCACTGGGGGTAGCCTTGAGGTTTCAAATGCTCAATCCAGGCCCAGTGTCACTCTTTCTTCCTGCTGCCTGCAGATCCAGATGTATAACTCTCAGCTACCTCTTCAGCAGCAAGTCTGCCTGCTTGTAGCCATGATTCCTGCTATGAAGGTAGTGGGCTAAACCTCTGAAACTGTAAGCCAGCCCAATTAAATGTTTTCTTTTATAAGAGTTGCCATGGTCATTGTGTATCCTCACATCAATAGTACTTTGAGACAGTGGAACATTTGAAAAATTCAACTAGAATCTCATCTTCAACATAAATATACCTATTACCCAATTTGTTCATATAGAATTTACATCACACCTATATTTAGAAAGGAGCCAATAATAACATGTATGCTTCAAGCATCTAGAACACACTGCTGAAGTAAAAAGCCAGGATAAAGTGAAAGGTGTTTAACGAAAGTATTTTCTAGATGCAAACTTTATTTTCGACTTTAAAAAGTAAGTTAAAAATAATACTGCTAATCCATGTATACCTTACCAAATATTAGTTATGAAGCAATATATGCCAACACCAATGAATAACACAGTAAGCATCCTTTTAAGCTAAAGCACAGACATTGTTATCTTCTATCAGAGACAGATACCATGTCCTTTAAACCTGACAACTTATAATTCCTGCCATGGAGGAAAAAGAACATTATAAGACTCAAATAGTTGCTCTAGATTGTATGGGGCCCATTTGATGTTTGATGTCATAACTAATACAGGAAGTGAGCATCAGTGTTAAACCACATACTATCAGAATTTTAGTACATAATTCACCATAGTTTTTCTTTTTATTGAGGAAAAATAAGGAAGTTACTGTTTTGTTTAAAACCACTACATATTTTCCTTTGTGTAGAATCTGCAACGTTTATCTTATAGGCTGGAAGACTTTCATAATTTTAAGAAGTTAAACACTTTCCCCAGCATTTTGCGTTAGAATATGGTAGAAAAAGTAACCTTTGTTAAAATATACTTTTGTACTATTCAACCTGACAGGTCACCCAGTGCAGAGACTGTGCATTCCTTGACTGAACTTGAATGTTCTAGGTCACACACAGGGCTGACTGAGGCATACATGCAGAGTGATGTTAGGACACTCTGCTATGTACCAACAGTGCATTTATGATGAGTGAATGGAATATGATTATGGCCTGAAGGGGATTTAAGCCTGAGGACAATGGCTTATCATCTTGACTGAATTCTATATACATCTAAAGGAAGGAGTTTATAGAATAATTTTTATGAATTATTATGAAATCACAATTTTTCATTTTCTGAAATCTTGTGTACTCTTGCACTTTATAAGGCATTTGTCACCTGAGAATAACAGGATTTCTTCCACTACAGTGAAGTGGCTCCTTCTAGAACTGAACTAGTCAAACAATTTAAAATGTCATGCTGCTTTTAAAGTTACAGCTTTAATGTGATGCAAAGCATTTTCATCCATTATATAAATAGCACATGACACTTGACATTTTCGTACTGTTTTACAGCTTTAGATATACAACCTGAAATTCTCAGTACAAAAGTTGAGACCCTGTGCTAGAAGAGTGGAAAGCCTAAAAATTTAGTATCGAATCATCTGGATTACAATATAGGTCTACAATATAAATATTATATCTACAATATAAATATTTCAATATTTAGACTTATGTTCATCTTTTGTAAAGATAACAACAGTGCCAATACAGCCTTGGATAGTTGTAATTATTAAGTAAAATAAATATTACATAAAGACCTATTAAGCACAAAATAGATGCTCAATAAATCTGATTGTATTCTACCAGTTTCATATCCACTTAAGATAGAGCTACATAAAATGTGATTTTGTGAATCTCAGGATGTTGCTAGTAGTAAGTAACAGGTGAATCAATAGTAAAACATTGTTCGCTAGTTTGAGAAGCAAGACTATTAGAAAAAATGTTTACTATAAATGTAATTGTGTAATTATTTGATTATTCACCAGATTACATTTGAAAGTAGGGCTCAGAAAATAACCTGACAATATTACTTGAATACTACTTACTCAATTTTTATAGAAAAACAAACAATAAGAAAAAATAAGTTGGTTTAAAAAATCACTTGTTTCATCCAACATCAAATTATGGTCATTCATTTACCATCATTATTCAGCAACAATATCTTATCCTCACTGCACACAATGTTCACAAAAGAGTGACAAACACAGACACTACGATCATGGGAGAAACACAAAGATAAGCAGCAGAAGCCAGTCAGAGTCATAGTAATGAGTCTATGAGTAAAACCACAGCTAAGAAACCTGGGTCTCTAACAGAGAAATCAGGCTATGTAGGGAAAGTGGAGGACTTTCTGAATGAAGGATTTTATAAATGAGGTATCCAGCAAACTGAAATAGTTTTGGGTAGAAGACACAATGGAGACCCCATTAAAATATCACAGTAAACTGCAAAGATGAGCAACAGAAAAGAAGGAATTGGGTGTGTTTATTCTGCATTTAAAAAAATATAAAGCAAGGGGGATTCAGATAAACTTGACTACCTAAGGATAAACATGCTGTTCCTGGTCTGTAGCTGTTATCTCTATATACATTGCTTCACTCAATCACAACAGTAGAATCACAGTTATTCCTTTGGGGTCTGATTGTTTGAACTTGATAACAGAAAGTAAACTATACGTATCACAGTTTTGTAGTGTTTGTGATCTTGAGGGAACATTTCCGAATGTGTTTGAGGAGCAAGATCCATTTTGTGTTGGGGTTCTTTATTCTCCACTAGCTCTTCCTTAGTTTCTCATTGCTTTAACTTCATGCCAGTCACCACATCTTGCCGTGTGGTAGAAGCCAGCAAGGTTTTAAGAAATAAGCCCTTTGTTGAAATGGAAGGGACGATGTAGCCCATACACTACAGCAACGTCCTCTTTAACAGAATCATTGTTTTGAGATTTTTACTAGTGATGGTCTTGTCTCCACCTCAGAGTTTCACTCTCAGCAAGCTCTATATAACCAATCACCGGACTTCTGAGATGACATAAGCTAGCATGTTAAAAATGATCCTTCAAACAAAATTATTCTCATCCTTCCAGTGACCCATGTTTATGCCCTTCCCTTTCAGAGATTCAACTTCAGTACCTCAAGCTGAGTGAAATATAAATTGACTTTCAAATTACAAACCTGTCTTAACATAGAACTTGCACTCTGAAAAATGAATCACTTAACAGTTAAAAACAAACTGTATTTCATCTGAGACCTTCCCATATTCTCTAAAACCATACTGACATGATCTGCTTCTTTCTAAGAGTGATTCTTTGCAGATGTTTACAGAAAGATCAACATCTCAGACCACACCAACCTCTTTGCTCTAATTTTACCATGATATGCTTTAGAGAACTCAATCAAAAATATTAAATTCGTCCGTGATTTTGTATGAGTATTTTTAAGTTGAGTATAATTTACTGTTATTTAAAAATATCATTTCTACTGCTGTTTTATAAGAATTGTGATTACAAGGGAATTAAACCTTGAAAATGTAGTAAACGGATCATCACTTGCAGCTATTTCAAGAGGTAGAATACATTATTCAAAGACAGCGTTTTCAACAGCCAACTCATCTATGAATCCTTTTTTCCTTGCAAGGCAGTGATTATATTTAATCTCATGCTGGCCTGAAACAATGTATAAATTTTGATGACGTTGATTCAAGTACATGTCACTGTAGCAAAAATAAATTGTAAGCCTGATGTTTGATTTGTGATAGAGAAAAACAAGTAAAACTTAAGCAAAGCCTCTGAAAGTTCTATACAAATACACTTTAATAAAAATTAAACAGTCAGTGACAGGCACCATACTAGTCTTACTGAGTAAAAAACAAAAAAACAAAGTTTTCAAACACACAATTTGGAGATGATAGAAAAGAGACAAACAGGAACACAGCACTAACTGAGAACAGAAGAACAAAGCCATTGAACCTGGTAAGTACCTGAGTTCTGTCTGAGGGCTTTTACTAGACTCACTGAGGAATCACGGAACAAGCACATAACCATGCAGTCTAACTCTAAAGCAACTAAAAAATAAGAAAAATAGGAAGGCTTGAAAGCTATGGGAGAAATAATCACAAAAGCTTATGTCCCTTGTGTCTGTTTAAATTGTAAATAGTGAATGAATATGATAAGCCTCCTTAAATATGAACTACCTGAAAAGAAAAACATAAGGCCATCATAGACTGAACAATACCTAAAGTTCATACAGAGCTAAGAGAAGTTTAGTATCAGACAAGTCCAAGGAAAAAGACTTGGTTGACAACAACTGACATGTTAGTAATGCAGAAGGATTACATTACATGGATTGAATAGTCACTTTAGAGTAAGGCTATTCGAATGTAAAAGATCTCAAATGTTCTTTAAAATAGTTAAACTGATCTGTAAATAAATTATCTGCTTGACAGCTTAAACTGAAGAAACTTTAAAAAAAATACAATCAAACTTTTAAACAAAACAATAGCCATATTGCTTAGTATCTAATTCCACTACACACACACACACAAAAAAAAACAAAAAACAACAAAAAAACATTGCACATGTGATAAGCAAAAGAAGCTGCAATTTATACAAAAAAAAGCACTCTATAGAACCTAATCCACGCCGGGCGGTGGTGGTACACGCCTTTAATCCCAGCACTCGGGAGGCAGAGGCAGGCGGATCTCTGTAAGTTCGAGGTCAGCCTGGTCTACAGCGCGAGATCCAGGAAAGGCGCAAAGCTACACAGAGAAACCCTGTCTCGAAAAACCAAAAAAAAAAAAAAAAAAAAAAAAAAAAAAAGTAGAACTGAATCCAAGAGGCAAGACAAGGTATGGTGGCCCACATCTGTGATGGAGCACTTTGAAAGCTGAGACAGCAATACTAAGAATTTGAATCCAACTTGAGCTATCTAGTGAAACCTTGTCTCACAAGAAAAAAGAAAAAACAGAAACAGGTTTTCAAAAATGTCTTTCTGAGCAGTTAAATTGTACACACAGGACTTTTAAACATCTATTACAAGTATATTCAAATATCTTAAGAAATTAATTAAATATACTAAGGAATATAAAAGTGAGATAAGTCGGGGATGGAGTATGTATGGCTCAGTCACTGGCTGCTCTTCCAGAGGACCTGGGTTCAATTCCCAACACCCACATAGCAGGTCACACAGACCTACAACTCCAGTCCCAGGGATCTGACACCCTCATATAGCATATGTACAGTCAAAATACCAGTGCACATTAAATAAAAATTAAATAATCTTTTTTTAAAATATTTTTAAAAAGTGAGATAAGTCAAAAAATGCCTTAATAATCAATGGTCAATTTTTTTTCTAGATTTGTTGTTAGAACAAAAATAGAAAGCCATAGAGGATTGAACTCATGATGCTCCAATCATGTTAAATATAAAGATACTATAGGAGAAAAGATCAGTACCATTGAGGACAGAGCAATAACAACCCAGATAGAAAATGAAGCAAAACATAGGAGAAAAACAGTTCCAATGACCTGGTATGCAGTATCCTAAATATGAAGTATTTTTTCTGTAATCTCAGACAGAAAAGTACCAGTCAGCATCAAGGGAAACTTAATCCCAACAAATACAGCCAAGGTCAGATGCCCTGAAGCAGAACACCAGTCATCCACAGCAACTGTAACTATGTAAAGAAAATATCCTAATTTCTTCATATTAGAAAGGGGCACGCCTTACACACCAGAGCGAAGACAAGTTAACTGCCATCTTCAGAACATTACATAATAGAGGTAATCAATCTTCATCTTTGTAATGCTAAAAGGTTAAAAAAAGTCTAATAATCTACAAAGGGAGAAAATAATTTTCAGAAGTTAAAACAAGATATTTTAATAAAAGTAAAAAAATTCTAAAATTCATCACAGAACTTCTAAATATAAAATAAATCAATTTATTTAAAGAAAAACTTTAACATTATTACAAATGAAAATGCTGGTTTATACAAAGAAATGAAAACAACATTTCAGTTGAAGTTACTTTAGCCACAACAAACCTACTGATAGAAACCCTAAAGTTGCTGAACACATGAAATATTCAACATCATGGAGCAATTGAAGACAACAGTTTAGCACCTTCTTACATGATTAAATATCTGCCATACATATGAGCAATGCAGTTCGAAGTATTTTCTCAACTTCATCCAAACATTATGTTCACACAAAAAACCTTTATATAAATATTTATAAGTACTTTTATGCTCAATCCTTCAAATTTATAAAGAACTCAAATATTCTTCAAACATTGGTGGATACATAAATTGTGGTACATTTATAAAACAGAAAAAAATTTCATAGATTATCAAAGCTTGAAACATGTAACAGAGTGGAAGGACTTCAAGTGTACAATAAATAAAAGATAACATACTTCAAAGGGTTTCTTACTTTATCATTTATATTTATAAACTATTTTATCAAAGGAAAACCATCACTGGTAGCAGACTTGTGTTTATAAGGATGGTGAGTGTAGAGAAAGGTCTTCTTTATATATTTGTGAGTTTTCTGGCAAAAAGCAAAGTAGAACAATGCAGGGATGCAGAGAGATGGGGAAGGATAGTGAGAGATGAGAGAGTGGGTAGGGGAAGTTCATCAAAATGAAGGATTATGGAAAGCCCCGGTTATGTAATTTAAAACCAAAAAAAAAAAAGATTTGAAGATAGATATCCTACAAGGGTAGATAATAACATTACAAGTTGTAATGAGTTACTAAACAAAAACTCAAAATATGAGATACCTCTGTAGAAGTTATTGGTAAGGAATACTAGAGGAGCTCTCAAAATAATACAGGCCTTTGCCATTCCTCTTGCTCTCCCAACAGAATTGATTGATAAAAACGTAGTGCTGAAGATACCTTGGAGGCAATACAAAGAAATGAAGCTGGAACTAAGATGCAAGTTTCATCAATACTGATATTTCATGCTGCCAGATGTTATTAGGCAAGCTCCTGAGGGAGTAGACGGCATCAACAGTCCTACTGAGCTGTAACTTCTATGAACTACAATACTAAAGCACCAGATGAGTCTTGTCTGTTGGTGCAACAGTGGCATGACCATTATGGGGAAACCAACTGCTCCCTGATTGGATCTGAGTCCTGCTACACAGGAAGAAGCCTGCAGCTAGTACTGTAAATCAGCCAAAAACCCATGACCTTCCTCAGTCTCGGGTACTAGGAAATAACCTGATATTGTTGCTTAAATAAATTGACATAGTAGCAAACCAGCATCTAACTATATGTTATCTACAGACAAAGACTACTCTCAGCTTTAATCAGAAAAGCCTCTATTTATTGTGAACCAATGTGAATAAACAGACACATGTGGATTTACATTTGTAAAACTTATCAACCTATACATTGAAAATGGATTTTAAGGAGGCTGGAAAGATGACTCAGTAAGTAAAAGTACATGATGCTTTTGCATAGGACCTAGGATCCATTCCTACAACCCACTTAGTAGCTCACAACCATCTGTAACTTCAGTCTCAGGAGATCCAGAACCTTCTAGTATCTATGAGTAGTAGTCATGCACATGATACATATACATACACTTAGGAAAACATTCAAATGCATAAAAAATTAATAGGATTCTACTGTATATAATTGACATTTGAAAATAACTTAGAAACTATAAAGATTACAGATAGAAAAATCTATATGATAAGTATTACCTCCATTTCTATAAGAAACCTGATATTCATAGAGGCTATGGATGTTAGGTATGTATGATAAATAAGTTTAAATAAAAAATATACTTACTAATTATTTTTTATTCATGTGCCACATTGTTTCGAGTCTCTAACATACAATTACCTGTTTATGTGATTATATTTCAGTATTCTAAAAAAAAAAAGTCTAAATAATTTGGAATTTAAATGGTATCAATCATATATTGTCTTATTGTTATGAGTATTTAAATGTTTATCCTCTATGAAAAAAATCAAACTTCATTTCTCATCCATTGTTTAGTAGCATAAAGCATTTTCAGTCAACTCTAACTGGGCATGAGCACATGTGAGTAAAGCAAATCATTTCTATCACTCCTTTAGGGCACATTCTATTTCCCTCTTGTGCTATAATGAGGATAATTAATCTATATTACATTTCAGCATGTCTTCCAAGAAGCACATATTCCACTTGCTTTTCTTAATTTAAAGAAAGCACATTTTTATTTTTGGCTGTGTGACTGATAATAAAGCAGTTAATTTCATTTTCGTCATGTGCTGCTTTATGGAAAGTAGAAGAAAGGGGACAGTAAGGAGCAAGGAGAGGCTTGAAGGAACTGGGGAGGGGCAATGGAAAAGACAGAAGAGGATGGGAAACTAGCAGGGTTAATTGCATACCAGAGAGACAGGAGTGGAGAATGTAGTAGGAGAGGGGGGTTTCAAAACACAAATTATATGTGTAAATGCTATAATAAAACCTATTACCTTGTATGCTAATTAAAAACTAAAGAAAAATAATTTATTTAAAAAAAGAGAATACAGTGTTTTGTTTTGTTTTGTTTTAAAGATTTATTAATTTATTATGTATACAGTGAGTGTTCAGCCTGCAGGCCAGAAGAGGGCACCAGATCTTATTCTAGATGGTTGCGAGCCACCATGTGGTTGCTGGGAATTGAACTCAGGACCTCTGGAAGAACAGCCAGTGTTCTTAACCTCTGAGCCATCTCTCCAGCCCCGAGAATAGAGTGTTTATTGGTAGAAAAATGAACATTTCCAATCATGTTATAGGTTATATGAACATTTTAACTTTAGAAACCTGAACTATATAAATTATGCTTTAAAACATGTCCTTTGGAGTCACTACAAGTGACTTAATATGCTTCAATTAAAATAAGTGCCATTCCTACTGTATTTAGTTGATATGGAATTCTACTTAACTATTGCTAGACCTTTGTGGTGGTTTAAATAGTGGGCATATAGGCTCATATATTTGAAAGCTTACTCATCGGGGAATGGCACTACATGAAAAGATTAGGAGGTGTGGCCTTGCTAAAGTAGATAAGCCTTGATGGAGGAAGTGTGCTACTGTGGGTGAGCACTGATGTTTCAAAACCCCAAGCTAGGCACAATAGCTCTTTCTTCCTGCTGCCTAGGGATCTGGATATAGAACTCTTCAGCTACTTTGCCAGCACTATGTCAGTCTGTGTGCTCCACCATAGCAACAATGGACTAAACTTCTGTGTCTTAGTTAGGATTTCTATTGCTGTGAAGAGACATCATGACAACAGCAACTCCTACAAAGGAAAAACATTTAACTGGGGTGGCTTACATTTTCAGAGGTTTAGTTGATTGTCATCACAGGGCCACATGGTGGCATGCAGGCAGACATGGTTCTGGAGTAGTAGCCAAGTGTCCTACATCTTGACTCACAGGCCACAGGAAGTGGTCTGAGACACTGGGCATGGCTTGAGCATATATGAGGCCACAAAGCCCACCTCCACAGGACAAACTCCCTCCAACAAAATCATACCTACTCCAAAAAAGGTATACCTCTTAATAGTGTCGTTCCCTTTGGGGGCCATTTTCTTTCAAACCACCACACTCTGAAACTATAAGCAAAACCCCAGTAAAATGTTTTTTTTTGTTTTGTTTTGTTTTTGTTTTTTCAAGACAGGGTTTCTCTGTGTAGCTTTGCGCCTTTCCTGGGACTCACTTGGTAGCCCAGGCTGGCCTCAAACTCACAGAGATCCACCTGCCTCTGCCTCACGAGTTTCTGTGGTCATAATATTTCTTCAGAGCAAAAGAACACTGACTAAAACATCTTTTCATGTTGAAATTTGTCTGCGAAACTATTGGAAAATTTCTAGATATTTCTGAATTAGTCTAATTATATAAACGATTACTACATTTTCTTCAAACTCAGTTTTTTTTCAAACTCCACTAGGAGTTTGACCATGTTCCAGTGAGTATATGGGGAATACAAATTGGACTTGTGGGGGTTTGTTTTGTTTTGTTTTTGTTTTTGTTTTCCACAGGGGAGATCACAAGGATAGAGGGTTGGACTCAGGAGGACTAGGAAGTGAGTGTGACCAGATGCATTATGTGAAAATTCCCAAATAATCAATAAAAATATTATGTTGGAAAAAAGAATATATACTTTTATAATATTATTTCACTGTTGTGTAGTATTTAGTATAATATTAGTGTAATAAAAAAGTGATGGAAAGAAAAAAGAAACTTCCTGTGGCAGACCTATGTGAGAAAAATGTAAATAAAACAAATTTTCTGAGTTGTCATTAGAAAGGAACTGAATGCTTATCACTTAGAAATTCATTTATGGAAAAAATAGATTTACATGCATCTATAGAATATTTTCCTACCTAAACTTTATTCCTGCTTTCACCCTGAAAAATCATTTTAACATAGTAATAAAACCTTAAACTTAAAGGAAACTTTAGATTTCTCAAGTATTAAATGACTTACTAAAGCCATTGTTCTTTTATGCTCTCGAATATGCACTATTTATATAATTCATTTTATAACATAAGTTGATTATATGAACCTTCTTCTAGTCTTCTTGAAAGCATAAATTGAAGTTTTGAAGTTCACCACATTTTAGTAATAATCAGCGGGAAAACTTATAAAATACACAGAAGAATAGCTTCAGTCTATCCTGGAGGGTTCCAGGCTTACTCAGTTGGCACCCTCCTGATAAATATGCCCAATGAGAAACACTTCATAAATGCTGAACAACAGAAAGCCTGCCATTGTAACATGATTTATCAAAAATGAAATTCTGAAGAGGGGTCAAGGGGAGGTTAGCTGAAAATTAAACATATTTACAAAATAGCTTCCTGATTATGGAATTAAACAATGTGAAAATACTTGTTTGGAAATAATTTTTATAAAATAAATTTTATGAATACAAAGTTAGGAATCATAATTACAATTAATTTAAATTTAAGTCAGCATCTGAGAATACAAGATCTCAAAGTTAATAGACGCTAAGGAAATCACCACAAAAGTGCACAGTACAAATTCAGATCACAGTGCTAGAAGGGATTGAGGCTTCGCAGATGACATTTACAAATTATTGAGCTCATTATGAGATTTATATGTGAGAAGAAAGTCATGATACAAAGATAAGAAAATTTTAAGAAGGATAATGAGAATACCATCATTACCTTCAAATATTCAAAGGACATTCATGTAGGAAACAGAGCAATTAGGTACACTGCAGCAAAACTACTGAAAATGATAACTGAGATAAACTACGTAAAATAAATAGTCTATGGCAATTACATTTGTGCAATTAGACCTCTGCACACACATACTTTATAAAACATGAAAAGAGGGCAATTTTTATGTATCCAGAATAGCATAAAAGCAGGGAAATAACATGGAATTGTACATTTCCCAATATAACAAAAGCTATAAAATATATATGCAATACCAGTATAAAAAATACAAGTTATTAATCTCTATTTATAATTCTTAAAAAGTTGTAACATGAAGTTAAACATAATGTCCTAGGTAGTATATTCTGTCAGGTGAGAATTTTAAGCCTGGCATACAGTTTGGTACCCAGCAAACAGCAGGAACTTCAGATACTTCAGAGCCTATGTCTAGACAAACTGATGTTAGAGGCATGAACCTTGAGGATGAAGTGACATTTACAGCAGTTCCTGCATAATGAGTTCATTGTTTTCTTGTACTGTGTTTCTCCAAATGTGGGCCACAGAGTGTATCAGGAACCTCTAAAACAGTCCCCATTCAGATCTGACTCAGTGGTCTGGAGGGGCTTTGGAATGCCACATGTCTAAGAAAATCCCAGTTGATTCTGCTTCTTCTGATCTTTGAACTACAATCGCAGTAAACATTTAGGTGACTGGAGCCCATCTAAATTTTTCTGTTAGTAGAAAGTGTTTAACAAAACCATGCTAGATTTCAACGTAACGCAATCAAGGAGAGGTCTACATTTTTCACATGCTCTTCTTGTACTATAAAAGTTCAGAAGCACTGCAGAGCAGGGGTGGGGGTGGGGAGCAACACTAAAGAGAGTCTAGAAGGAGACTTGTGACCTATAAACAATAGCCTTCTTTGCATTTCCCTCCTGGGAGTTTTTATACTTTAAAATGTCCTTTATATTAACTTTCACAGGAGTTAAAATGAATAAAACTGTTAGGCAATGAGATTGCAAAATGATTTGCTCAGGGCCCTCTACCCACCTGGGAATGGCCCTAAGCCATTAAAAACAGGTTAAGTGGTAGAAATTGAGTGGAAATAAGTTTCAAATCCTCAAGAAGGCAAGAGGTTAATTATCAGGGCTAGTCAGGGATCCAGAACCTTGGGCCTTTGATTCAATACTTTCTTAATGATCTGGAAAAGAAAGTGAGGTTTTGAAATTTGCAGGAAAATTTTATTGTAATTTTCTTGAGATTAGGGAAATTGGTTGAATTCCAGAATATCTTAACAATGTGAAGTAATTAAGAAATACAAAGGCTTATAAAATCCATTTAAAATATGGAAAGGCAAAATACATTTGAAAAATAAATTCAAATTACTCATACACAATGATGAGGTCTGAACTAAATGTGGTTTTTTTCTCTTTGATAAGATTTGTATGTCTCTTTGTGCAGTGAAGATATTTGTTCACTACCTAGAGGCAATGAAAATGGAATGAGACTTTAAGCTATATTTAAAAAGAGGCCAAACTAGGACACACAAAGATATCCAATTTCTAAATCAATAATATCTCCATATCTTAGCTATGGTAAAACAGCATTTATCTTAGTTGTCTCATTGTTTTGAAACTAAATGAAAACCAGAAAACAAGGTGAGTAACGAGAAATTGTTATAGTCATAAGGAAAATGATGTACCTTTTACAATAAAAAAAATGAAGGACACATAGGACACATTTACTTGAGAAAGAGGAAAATTAAAGGGTATAATAGTATATAAGGTAATGAATACTAATGGCAGAGTCAATTTGGAACTCTGATCTACCCATATTTCTAAAGACCATTTTCTGGTAATAGAAAAAATATAACTCAATTATATTAGAAGATAGATAAATATTATAGGCAAGGAGTATAATCGTTATTAACAGTATCTTTCTATGAAAAATCCATTGCAATGGTATTATATTATCAAGGTAAATAAAATGACAGAATAAGATTAGCAGACATTATTTAAAAGTAATGGCCTGTAGCAATATCTGAAGATGATGTAAAGAGTATTAGGTAATGTGATCACTTAGAAATAGGGAAATATTCTTTCTCCACTTCCTACAGTTCTTTGCAGCATAGAGAAAAAAGAAAATGAAAACAGAGAAAGGAAAATGTGTCTGTGTTTAACATGAAAAGTACACAGGATCTAATTTCCTGGATCTACTATTTCTCAAGCAAAACCAAAAAAAGTATTTTTAAAAAGCCATTTACAAGGGGCTAAAGATGTCTAATGGTTAAGAACATTCTGTTCTTCCAGGGGACCAAAACTCCTGAGTTTGGTTCCCAGCGCCCACATCAGGAGGCTCACAATGGCCTGCAACTCCAGCCCTAGGGAATTTCCTATTTATAGAGGAAATTCATTAAAAATTAAGTAGATGTTGGGGCTGAGGATATAGCTCAGTGGAATAAGATTTGCCTAACATGTGCAAGACCTTGAATTTAATCCCTAGCACCATAAAAGAATAAGAACATTGAAAATCCAGATTAAGTAGAAGTCATTGAAAAAGGTCAAGCCATGAGATTCTAATCACTCAGTAATCAAGTAGTGCATATGATTTGCTAGTAGCAAGTACTGGCTAGACACTGACAGGAAGAAAGAGTCTGTGACTGCTTCAAGCAAACCCTACTGGTAGTTACATCACAATGTGAGAACAGAACCACAAAGGATGTGTGTGAATGGATGATGCTACAGACCACATGGAGAAGACACGGAACCCAAACTGAGGGGTTTCACATAATGCCTTTGGGGACATCATTTTTGATATAAGGGGCCTCATAAGACATTGTTCAAGGAAAGAGCAGGAAGACACCTTATCAGCAGAAGCAATTGCATCAATGTTTATGCAGATTAAAATTTAGTATGTTCAAACTAAAAAGAGGGGGAAAAAAAAAGAAAAAGATGAGGTCATAAATCAAGTCCTGATGAGAGGTTGAGCTTAATTTTGGATAGCTGAGAAACTCCTGACTGGTATTTAACTAGCAGGAGTGTCTACCTGAACTTTTATTTTTAAGCGAACTCTGCCCATAGTGTGGAATAAAGACCAGGAGTGGATATGTGTATAAATAGGAAAAGCTGGGAGCTCACAGAGCTTCTGTGGGGCAGATGATCATGGGAGAGTTGACACTGAACTTGGATATATGCAGACAGATTCTTAATTAACTTAAATTCTTCTAAGTAGGTAGAATATATTAGCTCACAAGTAAGTAAACATGAAGGTTAGTATTAAAGAAAAGAAGACACAAGATTCCCAAATTCAAGTGTGGTAAAATTTGCTGAGACAAAAAATCTAGGTAGATGATGAAATGGAAGAGGGAAATGGAGCAAAGATACACTGAGCCAGAGTTGCTTTCAAATAGTCCCAGAGACATGCAAAGGTCATCTTAAAAGGCAGATCCTTGAATATGAAGACTTAACTCTGCAATAAAACAAAAGTGTTCAGGATCAACTATTTATTGTCTGTCTTACTTTTCCACTGCTATGATAAGCAACAGGATCAAGGCAAATTGTAGAAGAAAAAGTTTATTTGGAGCTTACAGTTTCAGAGGGTTAGAGTCCATGCCATCATGGCCAGGAACAGGGCAGCAGACAGGCAGTCAAGGAGCAGGAGCAGTAGCTTAGAGCTCACATCTTGAGATACAACAATGAGACAAAGAAAGCCAACTGAGAGTAGCGTGAGCTTTTGAAACCTCAAAGCCCACCCCCAGTGACATACATCCTAGAACAAAACCACTCCTTCTCATCCTCCCCAAACAGTATCATCAACTGGGCACCAGTCATTCAAAGAAGCGTATGGGCACCGTTTTCATTCAAAGCACAACTACCATCAGGAAACTTAGAAATAAAAACATTCAAGAAGCGGTGCTAATAACAACCTTTGATGTGTGGAATATAAAATAAAACTAAAAAGTACAGCTAAGTAAGATAAAAGATTGAAGAGCAGGATGGCAGAAGGGAAAGATCACAAAGGGGCCTCTGCATCTGAACACCACATCCACTGTGGACAGCATTTTGATTTGACACAAACTCCATAGGCATTGGCATCATTAAAGAATAAATTACTCAAGCTGGGTAGTGGTAGCACACATCTTTAATTCCTGCACTTGGAAGCCAGAGGCAGGCAGATCTCTGTGACTTCAAGGCTAGCCTGGTCTATTGAACAAGTTCCAGGACAACGTCCAAAGCTACACGGAGTAATCCTGTCTCAAAAAACCAAAATAAATAGATGATAGATAGATAGATAGATAGATAGATAGATAGATAGATAGACAGACAGACAGACAGATAGACAGATAGATAAATTCTTCATTATTTCATTATTTTTCTTCTATTCATTTGGAATGTAGACTTCATTCTATATGATTAACGTCTCAATTTCCTAAACGATTGTGAGTTTTGTAAAGAAAAGTGATTTAATGGTTAAAATTTGAGCAGACATTTCTAAATAGAAAAATATTTCATAAGTTCTGATTGTATGAAAAGAAAGACATGTAAGTATAACTTTTAGGGTTTTCATTTACAACACCTAATATTTTCTATGTATAAGAACTTAAAAATACATTTACTTTTTATTTATTTGTGTATTTAATTAGTGTGTTTGCGTCTATGGTGTACACATGTATGCATGGGAATACAATCATTTGTGTGTGTGTGTAGGAGACCAAAGGTCAACATCAGTATTCTCTTCCACTGCTCTCCACATTAATGTTAGGACAAGTTTACATCTAAACCTCAGTCTAGGTTACACTAGTTAACCAATAAGCCTGAAGGATCTGTCTATCTCTACCCTACCCCAACCTCTGGTGCTATAAATATTCACTGCTGCTGCAGGATGTTACATGGACGCTGGAGATATGCACCAAGATCTGTATGCTTTTGTAGCAAGTACTCAGTGAGCCACCTGCTCAGCCCCATTAAAATATCCATGTATTAAAATCATCTCACTATAACAGATTATTAAAGTATTTCAAACTTACCAATTTTATTGTGATGATCTACTATAATTAGACTATGTTTATCACAATAATGCTGAAAGAAGTGGTGGGACATTGCCATTTTCTATGATCACATTCTGAGAAACCCTGATTCAAATGGAAACAGAATACAGGAGTTGGGTAGACTGAAAAGGTGAAAGGGACCTGTTGTAAGTGGATCATTATATGCTGGGAAAAAGTAAAAGAGAGCTTACACAGATGGAGTGTAGATAATAGGAGTTTGGGTGAAAGAAGGGTGAAGTGGGCTACCATAGGAACCTGAGTAGTTTAAAGAGAATTGTCACTGGGCAACTCACTTTAACAGGTTAGGAAACATCTAACATGACTGTACTCAGAATATGGAAATAAGTTCAGAGATATTATTGTGGGTGAATTTTGCAGTGAAGGCACAAATTTAATCACTATTACTTACCAATTTGCAGCCTTTATGTGTTCATTGAAACTGAACTCTTTCTCCATAAATCTAAAGTAAACTGTATTTTGTTATAAGAATCAAATGTCATATATATACATTTGTATATATATATATATATATATATATATATATATATATAAAATTTATTACCATAATGTCTAAACTTGTTAAAACTATGTAAGAGCAAGAACAAACATGTAAACTTTCTCTGACCTACTAAAAAATAGTTGTATCATATCTACACAAATGACAGCCACTCTGAATGCCCTGTTTGTCATAAGTAACTTTTGGAACCCAGAATCAATGAAATAACATTGGGTTTAGAGCATGAATGGCTATGATTAAGACCTAGTTTTTGTCTATTAGTACACATAAACAGAATGGATTGAATTGGGGATAGCCCAAAAAAATACACCCCAGAACCTGCAAATTGATCTTGGAAAAGGGATCTTTGTGGCTGTAATTAAATTAAGGCTCTCAAGGTGAGATGATTGCCAGGGGCCCGTCCTCGTAGTTGACAGGTCCCACAGGAGGCAAGGAGTGAGAAAGGGACAGAGTGAACCAGGCCATGGTGGTTGGGAAAATATTGCAGCTTGATTGGCTAGCAGTCAGAATGCTTAGTAGCAACACAGAATTCAGTAAGCAGAGAGAGATTCACGTTGTTCCAAAACACAAGTCATATCATTTTTGTTTCCAGACATGTGTTTAACTTTTTCTCTTGCACATTTGGGGTTATAAGTTTAGTCATTGTTGATAAACCGTGACAGAAGAGAGTTATCTTTTATAATCATTTTTCTTTAAGTTTAGGCATCATTGATAAACAGAATTAACTTTTATAATCATTTTTACTCATCAATCCCATAACTCAATTTTTAAGAATCTAGAGGCATATGACAGCCTGGTTCTCAGGCTGGTAGCTCTTTGGCTTCAAGGACACTAGACAGAAAATCTCCAAGCCAGCCCGGGCAGATTGCCATGTCCTGAGCAGTATATTATTAACTCTTAATGATCAGAGTACCCAAGAAAAATTCTCAGGCTAAAGCTGCTACAGTTATTAGTTAATTTATGGCATAACACAATGTTTACATTTAATATCTTTATAGAATTTATTTATATGTCTAATCCTGGTATTCTTTTATTTCTTGGTCATATGACATCAAAGTGGCACTGCATGAGCTTTTTTTCTAAGAAAGGGAGGTCCTGACATCTCATTCTTTTATCATCTTTCCACACCATTCTTTGCCCATCAACATAAGTCTCTGTGTAGGACAGAGGTTACTTAAGCTAATTTAACTTTGCTGCTGTATATGTCACATAATCGCCTGAGTATATGGTAGGAAGAGGCATGTAATCTAATCTGTTGTCAACTCCTCTATACCACCAAATCTTTTTGACCTTTTTAAGTTTACTTTGTTTTGATTATCTTGTTCCAGAGTAAGTGTAGGGGCAGATGTTTTAAGAATATCTCAGAACCTCATATAGAGATCTCTAGCTTCTTTATGTATGTCACAACCTCCAATGCGTAAGGAAGACCTTCAAGTAGATAAGGATATCTTCCTAAAAGCTGGAGAGGTATTATGATAAGGACTTTCCTAGGGAAGCTTAGCAGCAGTATTCCTGGGGGAAGGCATAAATGATTCATAAGTAATTTTCTATCAATCCAATATCCTCAAGTCATACAAATATTAAGAGTCCCCCAACCATGCAACATGTGACGATCAAAACCAAATGTGTCATGGCGGTGATCATGCAGCTCAGCTTTGCTGGCTCTTTGTCAAGCAGCTGTGCTGGCTTTATGACTTTTGCCATTAGCATCAGATATGGCTGCACCAGATGATCTTGGATTAGGATGGACCATCAATCAGATGATAAATGTCTGAATTAGAAAGAAAAGCAAATAGGATCCAACAGATAGCTACAAATCCATAATCACAAACACACAGATAACCCTGGGTAATCACTGTGTTTACAAAACAAAATGAATAGACATGACACGAGAGAGAGAGAGAGAGAGAGAGAGAGAGAGAGAGAGAGAGAGAGAGAGAGAGAGAGAGATTGATTGATTCGAGGACTAGTGGTAGGTATGAGAGACAATATGACCAATATGCAAGGCTAATTTGAAAGAGTAATAATTTTTAAAATCAATAACTGCTACAAGTGTCATAGAGGGATTGCAAACAATTTCCTGAAGAACTAAGTACCAGAAACTCAACAAAGGACAGGCCTGCTTATAAAATTATGTAAACAGGGAGCATATGGGGACTCAGAATGCCCAGAGTATGTCTATGGTCTGATTTTTACTCTTCCAACAAGAGGTTTGCCTCAGGCTTGCAAATGGAGCTCAGAACTGCAGAAATCCAGAGTCCTTCACATTCATGGATCAAATATTATTAATCACTTGCTACAACAACCATGTTGCAAAGAAGTCATTCAGAAATCCCACCAACAGAGCTTTATGTAGTTTTTGCCTTTGTAAATGGAACTGATTTGTGCTTCAAGTGACTTGCTATTTGTCAGCACTACTAGTTTTTATGTGGTGATTTTATAACCTACAACTTTTCTCAATTTATTCTTTAGTTGTAAAAGTTTTGGACAGAATCTTGGGGTTTTCTATATATATGATCACGCCATTAGCACTAACAAATATAGTAATTTTTCCAATATGGATGCTTATTATGTTTCTGATTCTGATGGCTCTAAAGAGGACTTGAAATGATGTTGAATAAACTTAGAGAAAGCAGGCCTCCTAGGGTTGTTACAGATTTTAGATTAGAAGCTTTCAGCTAGCACCCCTTCAGGATGATGTTTTCTGTTTGCTTGCTATACAGACTTTATTTTATTGAGACACACACTGTATACATAATTCATTCAATATACATCTATTGAGATGATGAGATGGATTTGCTCTTAATTTGTTAATGTGTTACATCACATGTATTGATCTACATATATTGAACCATCCAAACATCTCCTGGTAAATGTTCTTTTTAATGTGCTGTTGGATTTGGTTTCCTAGCATCTTGGTGAGGATACCCTCAATTTGTTCACCAATGACATTTAAGTTTCTTTTCTTGTTGCATATTTGTTTGGATTTCATATCCAGGAAAAGTTGGACTTAGAGAATGATTTTGACAACAAATTCCTTCACTGTCAATTTTAAACATGTTAATAATAATTTGTGTTAATTATTATTTGAATGTTTGGTAGAATTCATTAGTGGAGGCATCTCATCCTGGGGTTATCTTGTATGGGTGTTTGTTATGGATTTACCCTCCTTATAAATTTTTGGTCTATTCAGATTTTCTGTTTCTGAAGAATCAGTCTTGATAGGGCATGTGTCAAGGAATCAGTACAAGTTTTCCACATCATCAAAGCGGTTGGCATGACACTGATCATTTGTAATGGTTTACATTTTATCACTTCTTTTCACTTTTTTTCTTTCATTGGTCTTTATATATCTGGTTTGTACATTCTTTCAAGAACCTTATCTGTACAAAATTGGCGTTTTATGTAAGTTTATCTGGTTTGTTCATTACTTTTGAGAACCATGTCTGCACCATTGGTGTTTCGTGTATATTTTTATCTATTTTATTTTATTTCCTTTACTCACTCTTTCTTTTCTTCTACTAATTTAGTGTTTGTTCCAGTTTTGTGGTTTTAATTCATTGAAGTTACTTGAGATTTTTCCAGTCTTTTGATTTAGTTGTGTGCTGTGAATTGGATGAATGTTGATCAAACTCTACATGCAAAGCCCTCATTGGGAGGGTTTGTGTGCTAAAGATTTTTCATCTTGTTTTCAGAACCTAAAAGTGCCTGTTAGCTGAGACAGAGAACTCAGATTTCATGATTAAAAGGTCAAAACTAAAAAAAAATAATAAAATAAATGAAACATAAAAGGAAAGACAGGTGGAGAGAAAAGAAGGCAGTGTGAGAATGGATGCAAAGCCAGAGCCGGGGGTTAATCTTCCATAAGCCAAAGGATTCTAAGAGCCATAGAAGGTAGAAGAGACAGGAAAACTAGAAGAGGAAGAGAGCAGTCTTCAGGGCTCTAAGATGAAATATCACTGGATGAAACATGTGATCTCACACTTCTAGCCTCAGAATCTTGAGAGAATATATTTCTGTTTTAAGCCAAGTTCACAATAATTTATTTTGTCAGCTGTAGGAATGGATGCAGCATATTCATGATGTGGAACAAGAATTTTAACTTGTTTGGGCTTCAATTTCCTTCTCAATAAAATAATAAAATAATATCCTGTCACATAGGGTTGTTGTGTTAATTAAATAAAATTATTTATATAAAAGTATCTTGAGGGATATTTAATACTAAAGATTTATTATGTTTTCTAATCTGTGGGATGAAGTCTTTATAAAATGCATAGGGCAGAAAGAAATGAGAAAAAATTAAATGAGTGTCAATATTTGTAATGCACTGAGGCAAGGATAACATATGCCTAAGAAATAAATAAAGAATAAAGAAACATAAAAATTGAATAATACAGTATATGCCTTACAAATCATCTAGCGGTATATATGAGATAAAAAGGGTACAGAGATATTAGGATTAGATTTACAATTTGGAAGAGTTTAGGGAAATCTATAATTCTTTACTTGCCATCATATATAGAATGTTACAGAACAGATAGGTGTCAGGGTTGCCCACAGATGAAAAATAATGCATATCTTATGACTTCTAAAAGAGAAGCCAGCTCATTTCAAAATTAATAAAAATCTGGAGCTGGAGAGATTGCTCAGTGGTTAAAAGCACTGGCTGCTCTACCAGAGGACCCAAGTTCTATTCCCAGCATCTACATGGCAGGTCATCACCATCCATAAGGACAATTCCAAAGGATTTGCCACTTTCTTCTGTCCTCCATGAGTACCAAGCACACATGTGAGGCTGCCAAAACACCAATACACATAAAAACTAATACAATGATTTTAAGTTTTAATAATAAAAATCTAAGTGCATCTATGATTGAATAATGAAAAGCAGTAAATAAAGGTATTCTGAGATAGAATTATGATAAATTCTAGATAAAATAAATTTATGCAAAGCACCCCAATTATGTACTATGTACCATGCTATTTTGGAGAGTCTTTCTTGTAATTTCTTCTTAAAATGCAGTTTCCTAATCGCTTTTGAACAGCTGCTGTACATTTTTTCAGTTTGCAGCACAACAAAGCCAATATCAATTCCTATTGAATATCCCCATAAGAGACCTAATTCTAATCTCAGCTCCTTTATTAATAGCTTTGCAGTTGTGATCTTTATTATGCAAATCATCATTTCAAAATGAGGAATTCCTAATCTTGATCCTGGAAGAAAATGAGTCTTATTGTTGTTTTAAAAGTACTTTCTTGATTTCTTCAGCAATGGTCAAAGATATAAATATGATTTTAAAAACTTTCAGGTTATTTTCTATGATTATTGGACCCACATGTTTTAGGTACTTTGTTTTATGTACTTTGACAGGAAGTTTTTTTTATTATGCTCATTAGATGAATTTCACAGATGACCTAAAACTTAATTAGTATTATGACAGGATATTCTTAATATTTCAGAAATTTGTAATATGAGATGTCTTGAAATGAAATGTCATAAATTTAAATACAGTTTTAAAAATATTAATAAAATATAATATGTAGATGTAACCAACCTTCTTATTAAATAAGAAACACAGAACCAATGCAAAGAAGAAAGCCAAGAGGTCAGAGCTAAGAGCTAAAACCTTACCCTTCCTCCTGCGGTGGTCCTACCTCTCCGAACCAGAGCTACCCCTGTGTTAAAGTCTTTATATAGAGTTCCTGTTCTGCCTTCTCATTGGTTGTAAACCCAACCACATGACTGCCTCCTCACAGCCTGTCTGTATAGGCCTCCAGGTTTTCCATGATTGGTATTGATTAAAGGCATGTGTATCCAATAATGGCTGTATCCCTGAACACACAGAGACTTACCCAGCTCTGCCTACCAAGTGCTGAGATTACAAGAGTACGCCACCACTGCCCTGCTTTCCTATGGCTTGCTAATAGCTCTGACCCCCAGGCAACTTTATTTATTAACATAAAAATAACATTTTAATACAAATAAAGTATCACCATAATAATAAGCATTTTTATTAGAAAGGTTCGTTTGAAAAGGACTTGGATACTGGGTTGTCAAAGAGTCCTAATGGTGCCAAGATGGAACAGAGACTGAGACTGATTTAAAAAAAAAAAATCTAACCATATAATATATGTAAGAAACCTCTCTTTTCTTGGTCTCAGTTTCCTTACCATAAACTCCATATAATAAGCATACTTACCACATAAGGCTACAAGAAGGAGAAAACTTGAGCAGCACTTAGAATGTTTTTAACACAGTATAAGCACCAGGAACAGGTGCTCATGTGATAAACATATACCTGAGTGATTAAAATGTGATGCGCTAGAAAATTCAGACACTCAATACTTTTGCTAGCCAATGCTACATTTTCCTATTTCTTTCTTGGTAAATTTGGCCAGTTTTCATTATGATCTCTAACCATATATTTTTCTGTAACCAAATATCATAACAAAAAGTTATAAAAATGTGGATTTGAGTTATTCACAGAAGCAGTAGCATATAAAACAAATGTAATTATAGACCAGAGGATACAAATATTCTGTAGAAATGTAAAATATATTAGACTTTGGATTTCTTCAATCCATAAAAGCCACAACTTTAAATCATATATCTCTAGACACTAAAATAGAAAAATGTGAAAGGAACAGTACACCAAACTTGAGAACATCTGTTTCAAGTTTTCAAATGCATGTGAGCAGTTGCTTTTCCTAGCAGAAGCAGCTCAGGTGAGTTATTTTATTGAACACTACTGATTTTGGGTCCTCAAGTTTTACAGAAGTTCAAGCCAGGTCTCGAGCTACATTCTAAAGCCAATCAAGCTGGACTGACCATCTTAACATTTAATTGCTTTCTACCAGAGTGATAAGTGCAATCACGAGGCTCTTTTCAATGGAGCTGTTCTCTGAATAATCCAGCCCCATTACCTAAACATAGCAATGGTCCCCTTTGGAATTCTCAAGTATGTCTCCAATTTTCTCTATTATGGAAGCAGTTAATGGCTTACATTCTATTTCTATATGACATGAATACTAACAACAAAGGTCTGCAAGATAAATGACTAAATTGGAATTGTGTGGCTTTGTTGGAAAAATTCAAAATCATGACAGAAAATGAAATGGTTTCTTATTTTCTTCTAATGTCTATCATACTTGTATTTCATGACTATTTCATTTTTTTGTTATAAAATAACATGTTGCTATACATCCACAAGAAGAGATTCCCAAGATTGGAGGTGTATATCCACAGAAGGCAAGCTGTCCTTTTTAAATAAGTATCAAATATTATAAAAATTTTAATGTGAAACTGATCTATTGTCTATACAAAATATTTATAAATGTTGATTCCAAACCGTAAGAGTTGTATTTTCCACGATCAATTTTTGTATGAGCACATCCTTTCTAAGGCTCTTTAAACTACAAGCTTATTAGTTATTTTTGTCTTGGTGAAAAAGGAATGTAGACATCAAGAAAAAGAGATCCACAGATTGAATTTTCAGTAACTGGTCTCAGAGTAATTAAGCTACATAGAATCCGCATAATCTTTGGAAAAATCCCTCCCCTCCTCTTTGGAATTCTCATCTGTCTAAGACTGTCTTAGCCTGAGTCAACCTGAATCTTCCTGACCAATGGCAATGAGCTGTCATCAACCATGTAGCTGATACTTTTTGGCTGGGCCAATTTTCCCTTTGAGTTATCATTACCTTTAGAACTTCAAAAATGTCATTAAAAATAGCACAAGTCCAATTGCTTTAGTTTCATTCTATAGTTGTTAGTCAGCTCAGAAGTCGATATTTTCAAAATATAGAACAATTTGCTACCTCTCCAAGAGAAAAACTGGGAGTTGAGGTTTTTCAACTCCTCTTCCTGCTTGCTAGTCACAAATTTGCATTATTTCTTTCCTGGTCAGCAGTAATACTGCTATCTCATCACATTTCCAACTCTGATTATATAAAAGACAGTACCCAGGGATGCCCACCTGGAGAAGTTGGAATCTGTTTGTACAAACTAAATCCATCCCTCCTCTGTCACAGAGTGTGGAAGCTGCGTGTCAAGAACTTCATGCATAGGGATTATGGTGAATGGGGTCCCAAACGTACTGACCAGCTATGATGAGTCATTTTGTAGTACTGAAAGTGCAGAAGCCTTTATCTTCATTTCTAGATGCCCCACGGTAGATTTGCCCATGGCTCTGGTTCTATCAGTGCGTTGGGGGGAAGATTAGAGCTTCTGGCTCTGCCATCTTGTTACCACTCTCCTGTGCCTATTCTTTAATTTGAGACTCAAATCTTCTTTTTAATATCTCTCAACAAATGATAAAAAGACAAGACATTTGTGTTCCATGGCTAGTGGTCACATGTAAACCTACATGCCCTACAAGTTTCTTAACTTGTAAAGAAAGCTTCTAACTCTAGTACTAAAACTATGATGACTACAGCTAATACTATCCAACTGAAGAACTCAAATAACTTCTATTTCTTAATGTGTGTGTCACTTTTCCTTTGAGCGGCCATGATGACAAATTATCCTTTTTTATTTTCCTTCTCCTTTCAACTCCATGGGCAGCACTGCTAATGCTGAGGCTCACAATATTACATTAAAAACACGATCATAAGCCGGGCGGTGGTGGCGCACGCCTTTAATCCCAGCACTCGGGAGGCAGAGCCAGGCGGATCTCTGTGAGTTCGAGGCCAGCCTGGTCTCCAAAGCGAGTTCCAGGAAAGGCGCAAAGCTACACAGAGAAACCCTGTCTCGAAAAACAAAACAAAAAAACAAAAACAAAAACAAAAAAAAAAACATGATCATAAGAGATATGAACATAGCAGGGTAAATGGGTCTCCTCTGAATAAGGATACTTTGAATGGGTTACTTTGAGATAATGCACAAACAAAAGGAGCTCTGAAAAGTCAGTCTTTTATAAGAGAAATATCTACCCATAAAGAAAATCCACCTCTGTTCTTGTGATTCCCTGTATGTGACAGAGAGCTGGCAATGAAGTCTCTCTAGACTAAATCAATGGGGAACGTGTGTGCCTGACTTTCCATAGCATAGTTCTGTGCTTCTGTTGTCTGCCTTCTTCTAAGAAGTCCAAACTCTCCTGCCTTTGTTTCAGATAAGTATAAAAATTAAGCCAGAGGTCAAGAACACTTAGAGACCTATTCTAGAGATTTCCTAATTTCTCCAGGGGACATCTGTGTGCATAGGAACACATGTTAACCTTCTGTTTCTTTTTCCTAACCCACGTCTTATTACAGCAAAGCCCAGCCAAGAACTTAAGAAGTATAGAGGAAAGATTACTTTTTCTCCCTTAAGCTAGGTAATGTAATACTACAAATGTTAGGTGGAGCATACTGAACCTTCATCTCCCTAAGGGAGAGAAATTTATGCAAATTTATTTACTGCTGATAAGTTTTCTTCCCTGTAAAAGCAATGTTGAAAGAATAACCATAGAATTGAGGGAGATAAAACATCAACATTAGTAACTTAATGCCATAATTTTCACCTAAAAGCTAGACAAGAATAATTATTTATGGTTGTTTTGTCCTGTGAATAGAGGAAATTATAATTCCTGAGATTAATCACTGAGTGATAATCATTCAACATACTCTAAGTCTTGCCTAATTAAATCTCCAAAATATGTATGATAGACAGATTGAGAACAACATGAAATAAGTTGTCTAGAAATGGATTGGTAGGAAGATTCTGGTTCTTACAGAATCAGGGTAGCAAAGACTAATTCTGTTCTGTGTAAGTCACTCTTTTTCTGTCAGTATTGTACCATCAGCTACAAAAAAATGTCATTCACAAGGTCTTCATCAGTCCGTCTTTTTTAACATAACACATAGCTATCCCCCTCTAAGTCTAAGAGGCATGTCTTGCATCATGTTTTTTAAAAAGCCTTAAAATAATGGATTCATTGTTATATGTCTCTGAACATAGTTACCTTCAGTAATGAAAACATTTTTATGGAAAAATATCTAGTACCATCCCTTACACACATCTGCAGAAATAAAGAGGCTTTATTGTATAAATATTAAACAAAGCACTCTTCACTTACTAACAGATAAGCAAGAAAGTGGTCATTAGAGTAAATCGTGAACTTACTTAGATTTACATAATAATGCATGGAATTAACCATATTTAATGTTATTGGAGAATAAGCAATCTTTCTCATCATAATCATCTTGATCTAATTCTGTCCTTCAGAAATTTTAATTCATCTAACTTAAAATGTGTTCAACAAAGGCACTTCACAATATTAGTGCAATTTGCATCAAATGCACTAGAGAAAATTACCTAATACAATTTTCTAAGCCATTTAGTATCATGAACTTGGCACTAAAAGGAGAAAATTGCATTTTATGATTTGCAGGCAGCTTAAAACATCATACACCTGAATTCACACAATCTGCATATTTTATATGGTACTCTCAATGAAAAACCAAGTCTTTAACAATCCAGAACACTAACTTAAAGACTTTACTACATTACACTGAAACAGAAGATAAGACATCTACCTTGATTTGAGAAACAAATGGTTTAACTATAAAAACACTATAATGATTTCTCTCCTGTTTTCACAATAAAATTATGTCTTTCCTTATCTTTACAGTCATTTTATAATATTGAATGAATAAAAAGGAAAGGACTTAAAGTACATATATAGCTACATTACTAAATCCAAACTCCTTTGAATTAAAGACTATCAAGTAAGAGTCAAAGAAAGAGATGCGTTCCCCACTGATTTAGGATCCAGGTATTTCATCATCCATTCTCTTCTTCACACAGAGTGAGTCACAGGAACAAAGGTGAATTTCCTTTATTGATACGTATTTCTCTTATATAATGCTTTTTACTGCTTCACTTATTTATGCAAATATTAAATTAAGTAAAATGGATATAGTTATTCATTTAGAAAATTTAACTTGCAAGTGAAGTTTCTTGGTGTGTCACTTCATAGACAGCCATCAAATAAGTCAATCATTTGCTAACATTGTCTGCAATTCTCACACTTTTTTTTTCCAAATGTGAATAGCACGGTGCCTATCATTTCTATATCATCCTTATCACAATGTGGCATACAACAACACTGACTGCCCAATACTTTAATGCAGGTTACTTTGCGATTCTTCCAGTGTCATGCTCCTAAAAACATAGAAGGATGACATTTCAACTCAGATACCTTAAAACTGATTCATTTTGCCAAAGGGAATAGAATGTAAAACATCCCTTAACCTCAGTACCAGGAAGAGAAATGAGACAGCAGAAAAGATACAAGGCAGACACAGATTTTTTTCAAGCAAGAGAAGGAGCTGTGGGGCCAAAACAAACAGACTGAAGTCCCAGGTTAACAATGAATGCAGGCAGCAACCATTTTGCAGGGCATATTGGAGCAAAGAAAGCTAGCTGACTCTACAGAAATCAATATATGAAGACTGTACTTAGAGTGACCTGTGGGCAACTGCATTAGCAGAAGCTGAGTCTCTCTTGCCAAAAGAACGGGATCTTTACAGAGATATGAACACCAAAGGAAAAAAGGTAGGAAGACCAGACAAAAGTGAAGGATACGAATTAAAGCAGAACACAGACTTTCTTAAACCAAAACTAACCTTTGTTGAATTTTTTATAAAGATAGATTTTAACTTTGTATCAGAACTCTATAGTGTATTTCTTAGAGTATATATCCATTACTCATAAATACACATAATGTTTACTTATGCATATATGTGTATATGTATATCTTATGTTATAAACTCCGTATAATGTAATCTACAGTGTCATTCTACAGTGTAGGCTCAAATATTTTTCAGTTAATGTATATTATCTATTAGTTTAAAAAATTATAATTAATATGATAATTGGAAAAATTTAACTCAAAGCTTTATGAATTTTTTTAAATCCTATAGTCAACATCCCATACTGGAGAGAATATAGTTAAATCTCCAAGACATACAGCTTTCTTTTTTTTTTTTTTTTTTGGTTTTTCGAGACAGGGTTTCTCTGTGTAGCTTTGCGCCTTTTCCTGGAACTCACTTGGTAGTCCAGGCTGGCCTCGAACTCACAGAGATCTGCCTGGCTCTGCCTCCCGAGTGCTGGGATTAAAGGCGTGCGCCACCACCGCCTGGCTGACATACAGCTTTCTAATGTGAGCTCAATGATCACCAACTATCCTTATTCACCACCTTTATAATCCCTTCCTTGAGTGTGGACTGAGTCTAACAACTCTGTTAACAAAGTAAAGGATGGGCTCTCACTGTCTAGCATATGTTACGAAAGTGTGTGACTTCCACCTTGATTACACTACATCTGACTCTTCCTGTTCACTTCTCCTAAGGGTAGCTGGCTGTCTTATGTGCTGCTGCTATATAAGAAAAACCATATGGCAAAAAATCTGAGGCCAACCCTCATCCAGCAGGTAGCGATAAAGGGAGATCTCAGTTCAAAATTCATGGGAGGAAGTTGAGTCCTGCCAACTGGAAATGATATCCTACCCAATCAAATCTCAGTGTGAGCACAGACAAGGAGACACCTGGACCACATCTCTGCAGATGACTCTGTGGCAGAGCACCAGGCTAAGAGCACACAGAGCCCTCAAGCAAAGGAACAGTTAAATAACAAGTGTGGCTAGAAGACACTAAAGGCTTGAGTAAACTACTAACCAATGATTACCAAATTACACAACCTCATTCTTTGAAAGTCTTGTCTTAGCTGGGTTTGTTTCCCTCTAACTGTATCACATAATTACTAGAAACTAAGCAAATTCCTGAACAAGTCAAATATGTCTTTATGGCTGTCTGTAAAAATAAATGTTAATGTTAATGAGAAACAAACATCAGAGCACCATAGAAGCTAGAATTTTTGCTATAAATTCTGTGTCAAATTATCAGTAATTAAACATTACTATAGACTAATAATTCTTGGGCAATTAGTAATAAAGTATGTAAATGAAACAAATTGAAATAAACAATAAAGGCTGTTAAAATTTCAATCAAAACTTAATTATATATTTGAATAATATAATCAATAGTTTATTTTGCATACCTTCTACAATTATGAGAAATAATCTTTTGATCTTCACAAATTCCCAGCTAATAAAAAATACACACATTAAAAATTCTTCAAGTTTGATTGAAAAGGTAGGATTTTGTAATCATGTAGAGAGGAAATGTTGAAGACACAAATGCAAAATTACTTTGTCCTCTCTTTAGCAATTCATTCCTTGCCTCAGTGACTGCTTTAACATGTTTTTTCAGTATTTCTTTTATTTCTGAGATCATAATATAATTACATCATTTCCTCCTTCACTTTCCACCTCCCAAATGCTCCCACACCCCTTCTTATTCTCTTCCAAATTCATGGCCTCTTTTTTCATTAATTATTGTTACATACATATATGTGTATAATAATTTGTTTCAAGTTCCTATATTTAAATTTTATCTGTGTCCTAGTATGTGTTCTATTTTAGAGGAAATCTATGGGAGGCTGAGAGGAATATGTTTTTTGCAGGACTTAGATGGAATGTTCTACAGATGTCTGATTTATGGTGTCATTTAACACTGGTTATTCTGACAAAAATTAAACATCTATTAGTTTAGTATGAAAGGGTTAAATTCACTCACTATTGTTATGTTGAAAATAATCTACATCTTTACATTTATTAGTATTTGTTTTACAAATTTGATACACTCATTTTCTGAGCATAGATGTTGTGAATTGACTCTAACCCTCTGTAACCATAAGTCCCAAATTAAACAGCTTTTTCTAAAATGTGTCTTGGTCAGGTTGTCACAACACAGCAATAGAAAAGTATCAAGACAGTAACTAAGATACTCACTAAGTTTATGTTTTAATCATAAACCCAGAGAAACCTCATAATCTGAAAATATAAAATATTATATATATGAGCTAAAGTATTACCTATTTTAATAGTTATTTTTAAAAATGAATTATTTTTCTTGAAATTCAAAATAAAATGTATTTTTAGTTTGCATAAAAACTGTTCCTTCACAATACCACAAAGAAAAGTTTAATTACACAGGTTTGTATATATACTTCAATAGAAGACTTGGAATATATATATATATATATATATATATATATATATATATATATATATATTCTCTTTTGCTTGAGATATGTCTATGCTGCTTCATTTACTGGTTCATTTTAAGAGCCTGCTTTTATTGGAATTCTACTTTTAAGTACTCACAGGTTTAAAGTGATTAAAATATTTTGTGTTAAATTTTCAAAATCATTTCAAAATCATGGCCTCTCATCTCCTACATAGGAAGATGAGACTTTGATATGGCTGACTTTACAAAAGAAACAGCTCTGTTTACTAGCACTCATCGTCTTACTCAAAAAGGTTGCTTCAGCTTTGTTTCCTTTCCTTTTAGTGAAAATAGATTCTTTCCCATACAATATATCTGGATTACATTTCTGTTCCCTCTATTCCTCCCAGTTCCTCCCACCTCCCCTCCCCTCCATTACCACTCCCTTTCTATTTCTTATTAGAAAAGAACAGGTATCCAAGAGATAATAGCCAAACATGATAAAATAAAATATAGTAAAATGAAGTTGGACATGCCAGCCAACAGGATGAAAGGATTCCCAAGATTAGGCACAAGAATCAGAGACACATTTGTTCTCAAACTCAGGAGCTCCATAAAAACACTGAGCTAACAGCTATAATATACACATAAAGGACTGGAAACACTGAGCTGACAACAGCTGTAACATACACACAAAGGACTGGTGCAGATGGACATAAGCCCTGTGCTTGCTGCTTCCGTTGGTTCAGAGACCCTTGTTTTCCAGGTGTTTGCCATCCCTTCTGGCTCTTAAACTCTTTATACCTCCTCTTCTGCAGTGTTTCTTGAGCTTTAAGGGGACAGATTTGATGGAGACCGTCCATTTAGACTCCCTCTCCCCATAACGCCTGTGTGCCTCTTCATCTGTTCACATCTTTTGTCAGAGAAATCTTCTCTAATGATGATTAGATAAGGCACTGATCTATACGTACAGCGGAATATAGTTAGGAGTAATTTTATTGATTTTTTTAACCAATAGTGTTTAATTTTACCCTAGTATCTGCACAATCTAGTTTCTGGTTCTTGGTTACTCAAGCAGTGTCTTGGTTGGGTTCCTTCTTATAGAGTGAACCTTAAGTCAAGACATCAGACATCAGTTGGTTACTCCCACAAGTTCTGTGTCAACATTGCCCTAGCATATTGGTGAAATTATTAAGGCCACTCCACGTAGATAAAAGGAGATTTATTTAATGGCGTAACTTACAAATTAAGGGATAGGTAGGTCGCGGAGTCTGGGGAAGGTGTATCGCAGTCCAGCGGTGTTCTCTGGAGCTCTGCTTGGTACACCTCTCTAGTCCAGGGTCCCGCAACAGAGAGAGCGCCCGCCGATCCAGATCTCGGGTCCCCAGGCGCCTCCTTTCGCCCCGCCTTGTAGGCGTGACAGTTGCCGAAGTCTCAATGGGGGTTGGAACTTACAGATCAAAGCTGGAATGGCTACCCACTACACTAGCATATTTTATAGACAGGACAGATTGTAAGACAAAGGTTTTGTGGCTTGGTTGGTGTCCATGTTTCTCTTTTGGTAGCCTGCAGAGTGCCTTCCCACATCAAAGATAGTAGGACTCAGTGGTGAAAGATCCATGTGGGCTCCCTCTCAACTTCTCCATGTTCAATGAGTTTTGTGGATATTTTTCTCACCAATAAGGCCCCTGAAATCACTTTGCACAGAGCAACCCATTGCCTTAGCAACAGCATGGGTTGCTTGGAGATTTCCATGGGACCTGCTTGGACAACAAGTTAATTGAATGCAACAAAATCCAGCTACTAGAAGCCTCGTTTGGTGAAAAGAGATGACCAGTTGAGACTCCATATCCCACATTATTGGGAGACCTCAGCAGGATAACCTTCTTATATTCTAGGAAGTTTCTACAGTATTGGGTTTCCAAATCATCTCTCAAATGTCCCTCAATTCCAGCTGTCTCTTCCTGCATTCTCTCTCTTTACCCTATCTCCTGTCCCCCTCCCCACCTGATTCTCCAGTTCCTGCTCCCCAGCCCCAATCCACCTGTAAAATTTATTCTATTTCCCCCCTCTATGGAGAGCCATGTGTCACCCATAGACCTAGCCTATACCTAATCTCTCTAGGTCTATTGATTGTAGCTTGGTTACCATTTACTTAATGGCTAATGTCCACTTATGAGATGATGTATACCATATTTATCTTTCTGGCTCTGGGTTACCTCACTAAGGATGATTTTTTTCTCTAGTTCCATTCATTTGCCTGCAAATTTCATGATGCCATTTCCTAACAAATGAATGTATCACTATTTTTTCTTTATCTATTCTTCAGATGAGGGACATGAAGGTTGTTTCCAGTTTCTGGCTATTAATAAAACTGCTATAAAGATACTTGAGTAAATGTCCTTGTGGTAAAATGGAACACCCTTTGGGTATATGCCCAGGAGTGGTATAGCTGGATCTTGAGATAGATTGATTCCCAACTTTCTGAGGAACTGCCATATTGATTCCCATAGTGGCTTTACAAGTTTGCACTCCTACCAGCAATGAAGGAATGTACCCCTTGCTCTATATCCTCACCAGTACGAGTAGTCACTTGTGTTTTTTATATTAACTATTCCAACAACTGGCCATCTCAAAGGAATTTTTGTTTGCATTTCCCTGATGGCTAAACCTGTTAAGCATTTTTAAAGTGTTTCTCAGTCATTTGAGATTACTCTATTGAGGATTTCTCTTTTGCAGTAGCTTCTAATTAGATTATCTGGGGGTTTCTGATATCTAATTTCTTGAGTTATTTATATACTTTGGATATTAGTCCTCTATTGGTTGTGGAGTTCATAAAAATCTTTTCTGATTCTGTAGGCTGCCACTGTGTCCTAATGATAGTGTCCTTTGTCTTACAGAATTTCTCAGGTTCATGATGTCCCATTTACTAATTGTTGATCTTAATGTTTACACTATGACTGTTCTGTTCAGAAAGTCATCTCCTGAGCCAATGCATTCAAGGCCATTCTCCACTTTCTCTTCTATCAGGTTTATATGTCTGGTTTTTGTTTTGTTGTTGTTGTTTGTGTTGTTGTTGAGGTCTGCGTATTTCACTTCTTTATCAAAAATCAGGTGTCCAAATGTGTGTGGATTTATGTCTATGTTTATAGGTATCACTTACCAAAGTTAAGTCAAGATCAGATAAACAATTTAAATAGACCTATAACCCCTAGTGAAATAGAAGCAGTCATTAAGTCTTCCAACCAAGAAAAACCATCAGTGCCAGATGGTTTTAGCACAGACTCCTACCAGACTTTTAAAGAAGAGCTAATGCCAATACTCCTCAAATTATTCCAAAAAATACAAACTGAAGGAAAATTGCCCAACTTATTGTATGAGGCCACAGTTACCTTGATGCCCAAACCAACATAAACACCTAACAAAGAAAGAGAATTACATACCAATTTCCCTTATGAACATAGATGCGAAAATAGTAAATTAAATATTTGCAAACAGAATCCAAGAGCAAACACATCAAAAAGATCATCAACCATGACAAAGCAGTCTTCATCCCTAAGATGCAGGGATGGTTCTGTAGCTGGAGTTTTCTCTCCAGCTCCCGCCAAACCCCGGCAGCCCAACAGCCCAGTTATAAAATAAACACACAGACACTTATATTATTGAAACTGTTTGGCCTAATGGCTCAGGCTTCTAGCTATCTAGTTCTTACATCTTAAATTAATCCATTTCTATAAATCTATACCTTGCCACGTGGCTCATGGCTTACTGGCATCTTCACATGCTGCTTGTCATGGTGGCAGCTGGCAGTGTCTCCCACTCAGCCTTCCACTTCCCAGAATTCTCCTCTCTCCTTGTCCCGCCTATACTTCCTGCTTGGCCACTGGCCAATCAGTGTTTTATTTATACAGAACGATATCCACAGCATGGTTCTATATACAAAAATCAGGAAATATAATCCACCATATAAACAAACTTAAAAAACCACATGATCATCTCATTAAATGCAGAAAAGGTCTTGACAAAATCCAACACACCTTCATGATGAAAGTTCTGGAGAGATTAGGGATACAAGGAACATACCTAAACACAATAGAGGCAATTTATAGAAGGCCTATACCAAACTTCAAATTAAATGAAGAGAAAGTCAAAGCAGTTTCACTAAAATCAAGAATAAAACAAGGTTATCCACTCTCTCCATATCTAGTCAATATAGTACTTGAAGTCTTACTAGAGCAATAAGAAAACTGAAGGAAATCAAGGGGATACAAATTGGAAAAGAAGAAGTCAATGTATCTTTATTTGCAGATGATATGACAGTATACATAAGTGACCCTAAAAATTCCACTGGGGTACTTGGTCAGCTGATAAACACTGTCAGCAAAATAAACAGATACATAATTAACTCAGAAAATCTGTAGCCCTCCTATGTACAAATGAGAAATGGACAGAAAAAGAAATCAGAGTCAAAATAGCCTCAAATAATATAAAATATCTTGAGGTAACTATAACCAAGCAACTGAAAGTCTTGTATAATAAAAAAATCTTAAGTCTTTGAAGAAAGAAATTGAAGAAGATATCAGAAGACAGAAAGATCTTCCATGGTCATGGTTCAGTAGAATTAACATAGTAAAAATAGCCATACTACCAAAAGCAATCCACAGATTAAGTGAAATCCCCATCAAAATTCCAACACAATTCTTTACATACCTTAAAAAGACAATTCACAACTTAATATAGAAAAACAAAAAAGGATAGCTAAAACAGTCCTGAACAATAAAAGAACTTCCAAGGTTTCACTTTATTTTCAAGTACACTGCAGTAATAAGATTTATGGCCATTCAACTCATGGCCTTCAATAATGTAATGTATAATTAAATATAATTATTCTGGATGTAATCACACACAACTCAAATACCAGTACCTATGAGGCTGTGGCATCTTATGTATAAGCAGACATTGTGTCGCTTACATATGTAGTCATTAAACAGTGTTATATATGAAGAGTTTATCACCTATTACAAATGTACAATCAATGAGTAAAAAGAAATAATGAAAATAAGTGTGGTTTGGTAGCATTCTTACAACAGTTATTATTCAGATAAGTATATTTTACAATGACTAATTCACTAAGAGTATCATACAATATAGTGAACACATAAAGTTAAATAGCAGCATCCCATTTACTAATTACTCAACTCTTTAGCAGCAGTAAAAATAAAGGTAATGCTGGCAAGTTCACAATGAAGTCTTAACATAATTTACTCAGTTATTTTTATTGGCATCCTATCAAGACTGCCAGATTATACATGTATATAATTTATGATTTCAAAATAACTACTGCTACAGGATAAATAATATGAATTATTTGATAGACCACTACTTGAGTAAAAATTGTGTACTTATCTCTTAAGAAAATCAACACAATTCCCTATATATTAGCTTGACTGTTTTAAAAGGATCAATTTCTGATGGTCTGCTACATGAACTATTAGAAGTTGTGAAGACATATTGGAGGCCATGTGTGTGTGTGTGTATGCATACACATGCATGCACACATGCCATGCATTTAAGTTCTTCAAGAAAATTCTATCTTAATTCCTAATCAAGAATAAATGTTTTCAATTTCATTGAAACCACAAGATGTTTCAGAGGGCAAGGAAATGTATGAATGTAATCCTATACCATACTAGATAAATATTTAAATGTAAAGCAATAATAATTTCATGGGGATTGACTCATTAAATACTTTGTCCTTACTAATTCTTCAGATGTACTGATGGAAGTTCTAACTCATTAAGTGCAATATAATTAAAATTTCATGAAGATAAGATTAATTCCATTAAAGCTCATTTTCACATTCATATTCCGAAAATACTTTATCATTCATCTATTAATAAATAAACTATAAAAAATCAAACAGTTTTGATAAAAACTTTATTTTATTCCTCACTTGATTTGTTTGGGGTATGATTACAATGATCATCAACATTTTTTTTAATCACTTTTATCCTTTACAGCTGTGGTGTACACTGGTCATGAATGGCTATTTAAGTTTAAATTAATTAAAATTAAACACAATTAAAGCTTCATTTCTTTCATTAGCCTAATCACACATTAGATGCTCAGTTGGCAAGTTAAATGGAATGTTTCCATTATCTCAGAACACTCTTCTGAGCATTGCTTCTCTACAAGTACCACAGTAACAAGTTCCTAAGGCTGCGCAATGGGCAGTTCTTGAGTGATGCAGATAGGACTGAACCCCAGGGGTGACTTAGAGTCTTTAGCTTTAGAACTGCAAGCAACTGGTGGTTTCTGGGAGAGGTAGCATCAGTCTTCTCCAGGGATAGGTTAAGTCTTTTCTTTCCCTGATAGGTTAAGCAATCCCAAGAGGTCATCTCTAAAAACACATGAGCAAGATTATATAATTTCAGCAGATTGTACTTATAAGCATGTGGGGCGGTGGGAGGACAGCAGAAGGAGAAGGGGAGGAAGAAGGAGAGAGGGGAGGAGAGGGAGATGGAGGGCAAGGGGGAGAAAGGGAGAATTAAAGAATAGGAAGCCAAGAATCTGAAGAGAGAGACATGCTGGAATTGGAGGGATGGGTGGGGAAAGAGTGGTGTATATACAGTATTCACATATAAAAGTCTCAAAAAATGTTAATGAAATTTTAATAGAATTTTGAGTTTTCCCAGTGTGACTGGCTTTTGATAAACAATATTAACCATGAAAAAAGATTCTGTTAATTTGGAAAGCCTCAGCAAAACTTAAATGTGTGAAATGATTGAAAAAAAAAACTAGGAACTTTTATTTGGCCTGCTTGGAAAGCTAAAACCTGTGCATAATACTTTAAAACCATATCAGGCTTAAATTAATTTACACTTTATTAATATATATGATAGAGACACAATAAATCAGGATTCAGTCTATTTTCCAAAGTGGTTTAGCACTATCGCTTATAAAGTCTAAATATCTAGCAACTTTTAAGAACACTTGTAACATAACTTGATTGTTTTCTAAATTTCATTTTGCTGTCCATCAAGTAGAAACTGATTATTATAGTAACACATTCAAAGACAGATGTGGAAAGACGACTATGCGCCCTTAAACCACATCCTTAAAGTGCTTGGGCAGTAGCTCTAATTTCCAGTGACAATGAGGTCATTTGGAAAAACAACAGCCAGCACTGCTAAGGTCCCCGAGTACTGTGTTTATTTTGGCTGACCTGATGGGAAACTTTTGAACAGTCATAAGCTCATGTCCCCTGCCTTGATTAGCCCTAAGAAGGTTACGAGTTTCTAAAATATGAAGATAAGTGATTGATTAAGTCTATCCCCGTTTCATAATTATTAATGGTTTTTATTGTTTGATTTCTTTCTGTTTTAAATTGTCAAGAATTTTCTTTTGCTCTAAGATCTGTGAATACATCCAGCATTAATTCCTAGGATGATAATATTCCTAGAATAATAATAACATTCCTCTCCATACTTCTACTTTGGTTTGTGTGTGTTTCTTTTCTGGCTTCTAATGATTAAACTAAGGGCCTTGAACCTGACAGGAAATCTCTTTGCACATCTAGGGGTGTTCCACAGTTCCATTTTTCGTAAAACAACTCAAACAATGCCATTAGAAGTAACATCTTGCTCTACTCTTTCCAACACCATGAACAATAAAGGCCTGTAGAGAATGTGTACATCAAAATTTAGGCTGAATCAGTTTAGCAGATAGATTAGAGAATGAATTTAGTGGCATATAACTTTGCAAAAAAGCAAACACCAGATACAGTACATTTTAAAATAATTCCATGGTACAGAATAGTGACTAAAAATTAAAATGAAGCAATCCATCACTAAGTAGAAGATATTATTTTGCTGTAATAATAAAGTCAATTGTTTTTCTGTTTGATGTTTCTTTAATATGTGGCAAATATACTAAACTTTCCTTTTCCCTGTCATTAATTTTCTTTTTTAATTTGAAACATTTTAATATATTTAATCACATCCTTTCCCCTCCTCTAAATACTCCCAAATTTCCCCTACCTCCCTACCCATCAAACTTCATGTCCTTTCTCTCTCTATCTCTCTAAAAGAATAATCAAATAAAACAGGTATGAACCAATGTCCATGTTACACATGATATCACAGTTTCTGTAAATTCGTAAGTGTGTCAATCCTGTTGTGTCTGGACAATGGTGACTCTTTGGAGTCATCCATCACCTCTGGCTCTTACACTCTTTCCACATCTTCTTCTCCATAGATCCTTGAACACTGAGGGAAAGAGTTTTATAAAGACATCCAACTAGGGCTAAGTACTCCAAATTCTCTCATTCTATGCTTATTGTCTAGTTTTTGGGTATCTATGTTAATTATCATCTAATGCAAAAAGAAGCTTCTCTGATGAGGGCTGAGCATTACACTGACCTATGAATATAGCTATGTTTCTTCAAATAAGTGGGAGTCTTTTTGTTGATATTTTCCTTAAGATAATAATAGTGGTTTGACCCCTAGGGCACATGACATATGTAATTCAGGTTCTTGGCCACTTGAACAGTGTCAAGTATGATTTCTATCTCGTGGAGTAGGCCTGAACTCCAATCAAATACTGGATGGTTATTTCCATAACATATGTGCCACCATTACACTGTATATCAGGCAAGTCAGTATTGTAGGTCACAGAGTTTGTGTCTAGGTGATATCGATGATTATTTTTATCCTCTGGCAGTATATGAAGTATTTTCCAGTACCAAGAGTGCTAATCAGTAGGCATGAAGCTTCTAGTTGGGCACCAGTTCAATATTATTATGTTGTTACATGTAATATTACATGTAAGTTGTGTCTTCAACAATAGGGCCTTATCATGAGGTTGTTGAGAGTAATAAATAGACTTGGCAATAGTTTGTGGTGTTTGTGGATGTCTATGGGACCCCTAGCATCAATGACTCAACAAGATATAACCCATTCATCCACTGAAGATTTAACTTAGTAGCATAAGATGTCTAGTTTTAGCATTATATGGTGACTCCATTTAAATTTTATTCATACATTATATGTTTTAGGAGGCTTCTATGGTAGTCAGTATGCATAAGGCTTTTCAAAAGACCTTTAGTGTTCATTATCCTTCCCATATTCCCTGTTATATCCTTTCCTCTCATACCTTGTTAGTCTCATGTCCCCCATATTTCTTTAAAACACCATGTTCCTTTTCCCCTTCCTTGGAAGATCCATTCCCTTACTAGCTAGCTGAAAATTGTGGTTATTTGAACTAAAATACACATATCTAAAGCTCAAAATCTAACATCATATATAAGTGGAAATGTGCAGTATTTGTCTTTTGGGTCTCAGTTATCTCACTCAGGATGATTTTTTTCTAGATCCATTCATTTACCTACAAGTTTTGTAATTTCATTATTAACAGCTAAATAATATTCTATTGTATAAATATGCCATGTTTTCTTTATCCATTCATCATTTGTTGGACATATAGTGTGTTTCCAGTTTCTGGAAATCATGAATAAAACATCAATGAACGTGGAATAGCAAGTATCTCTGTAATAGGATGTGGAAATCTTTGGATATATGCCCAAGAGTGATAGAGTTGAATCCCAACACAGATCAATTTCCAGCTTCATGAGGAACCATCTCACTGATTTCCATATTTGTCTAACAAGTTTGCACTCACACCAGCAATGAATAAGTGTTCCCTTTTCCCTGAATCCTTGCTAGCATGAACTGCCATTTATTGATCTTAGCCATTATGACTGGAGTAAGATAAAGTCTGAAAATAGTTTTAATTTTCATTTCCCTGATGGCTAAGGATGCTGAACACTTCTAAGTGTTTCTTAGTCATTTGTGGTTCATCTTTGAGAACATCCTGTTTACATCTATACCATATTTTTAATGTTATTAAATTTTCATTTAAGTTATTAATAAGGGATTGTTATTATTATTAGCATTATATTATTAAAATGTTACAACTTGTCCAGAGGTGAATCCTAAAAACAGACACATTTATAGGTCAGGAAAATTTTAAGGAATGGCAAATGGAAGCAAAACTGTTTTGTTTTTTCCATGGTGCAGTGGAGAGAGCTGCTGTGGGATGGTCTTTTTGTCAAGTGTGTTGCTAATTAGTCAATAAAACACTGATTGGCCATTGGCTAGGCAGGAAGTGTAGGCGGGACAAGGAGGAGAATAAAGCTGGGAAGTGGAAGGCTGAGTCAGAGAGACACTGCCAACCGCCATGATGAGAAACAACAGCATGTGAAGATGCTGGTAAGCCACGAGCCATGTGGCAAGGTATAGATTAATGGAAATGGATTAATTTAAGCTTTAAGAACAGTTAGCAAGAAGCCTGCCACGGCCATACAGTTTGTAACCAATATAAGTCTCTGTGTTTACTTGGTTGGGTCTGACGGCTGTGGGACTGGCAGGTGAGAGAGATTTGTCCTGACTGTGGGCCAGGCAGAAAACTCCAACTAAAGAGAGCGTCTTAGCTAAACAATTGGTTGTCATGAATGTTGTATTGTTAGTAGTTGTCTACATCTTACAGGGTTATAAAATAGCTGCTATAAAATCGAAACAGATGCCCAGAGTATGCTGCAGATAATGTAGTTTTCTAATGAAGCACATAAATTTCCCTGAAATATAATGCAGAAATTTTACTTTGTTTTGTTTTGGACAGCATCTCCCCATGAAGTCCTAGCTGTCTAAGATTTCTTTATAGACAAGGCTGGCCTTGATCTTCCAGAGATCCTCCTGTATCTGCCTCTGCTTCCCAAGTGTTGCATACTTCATTTGTAATGGGGTTATTTGTTTTCCTGATGTTCCGGGGTTTTCATTTCTTTGTAGCTTCCAGACAATGACCCTATAGCAGATGTATCATCGGTAAATAATTTTTTTTCTATTCTGTAATTTGCTGCTTTGTTCAGATAATGGTGTCCTTTGCTGTAGAGAAGCACTTTAGCTGCATGGGGTCCCATTTATTAGCTGCTGGCCTTAATACCCGTGTTCCCAGTGTTTGTTCAAGAAGCCCTTCCCTTGCTCATGAGTTTAAGTCCATTCCCTACTTTGTTTTCTATCAGACTCAGGGTATCTGGTGTTAGATTGAAGACCTTGTTTCATTTGAAGCTGAGTTTTGTGCAGGGTGATAGACATGGGTCCACGTACATTCTCCTACATGCAGCTACCATATTTTACCAGCATCAATTGTTGAAGATTCTGTCTTTTCTCCAGTGTGCATTGTTTTTTACTTCTTGATAAAAAAAATCACTTGTCCATGGGTATGTGAAATGATATCTGAGTCTTCAGTTTAATTCCAGTGATCAGCTGTCTACATGTCAATATAATTTTATGTTTATTAGTACAACTCTAATGCAGATTTGAAATCAGGAATGGTGATACCTCCATCAGTTGTTTTATTATTCAGGATTTGTTCAGTTATATGTGTTTTTTTTTTTTTGGTTTTTCGAGACAGGGTTTCTCTGTGTAGCTTTGCGCCTTTCCTGGAACTCGCTTTGGAGACCAGGCTGGCCTCGAACTCACAGAGATCCGCCTGGCTCTGCCTCCCGAGTGCTAGGATTAAAGGCGTGCGCCACCACCGCCCGGCTTATATGTGTTTTTTATTCAACATGATGTTAAAGATTTTATTTTCAACTTCTAGAAGAATTTTGTTGGCAATTGCATTAAATTGGTAGATTCTTTTGCATAGGATGACCATTTTCACAATATTAATTCTACTGATCTACCAATATGGTAGCTCTTTCCATACGCTGATGTCTTTTTCAATTTCTTTCTTTAATGGCATAAGTTTTTATTATACCTGTCACTCACTTGCCTGGTTAGAAGTATCCCACGGTATTTTTGAGGCTACTTTGAAATACACTATCTTCTGATTTCCTAATCAATAAGCTTATCATTTGTATAAAGAAAAGTTGATGTGATTTTGTGTGTTAATTTTGATTCCTGCTACTATGTTGAAAGTGTTTGTCTTTAAACATTATCTTTAAACTTTAAAGTGTTTAGCTGTAGACTTTTTCTGGCAGAGTCTTTAAGTTTTTAGGGTCATTTATATGAAATCATATCATGTACACATAAAGATATTTAGACTTCTTCCTTTCCTATTTTTTTTTATTCTTCTCTCTTATAATACATCCTAACCAAAGTTCCCCTCCCTCCATGCCTCCCATTTCCCCCTCCACCTCTCCTCTACCCCATATAAAATCCTATTTCCCTTCAGAAAACAGCAGGCCTCCCAAGGATATCAACCGAACATGGTATAACAAGATGCAATAAAACTAGGCACAACCCTTATATCAAGGCTAGGCAAGGCAACCCAGTAGGAAGAAAAGTGTCTGAAGAGCAGTCAACACAGTCAGAGATAGTCCCCACTTACATTGTTTTAAAAAAATCAATGAAATAATCCCTTTCTATTTGTATTCCCTTGATCTCCTTCAGTTGTCTTATTGCTCTAGCTAAAACTTTGAAAGGTGTGTTTCTTGGTTGCAGCAGGAAGATGAACCCTGTCTTCTAATCTGATCTGTTACTCTGTGTCTTTTTATTGGGGTATCGAGATCATTAATATTGAGAGTCATTAATGCTGTTTGTCAATTCCTGTTATTTTTATTGTGATGGTGTGTCATTTTTTTTTCCTCTTTTGATTAACTGTCTTGGGATTATTAACTCCTTGTGTCCACTTGGGTACAGTCAACCTTCTCTTCAGACTGACCTTCTCTTCTATTGCCTTCTGTAAGGCTGTAATGGTGGATAGAAATTGGTTAATTTTATTTTATCATGAAATGTTTTTCTTTCCCTGTCCATCCTGATTGGCAATTTAGCTAGCTATAGTCTGAGCTGGCATCTGTGTTCTCTCAAAGCTTGTAGATCTGCCTGGATCTTGTAGAAGATCTTCTGGTATTCCGAATCTCCATTGAAAAGCCAAGTGTTATTCTTAGGAGCCTGCTTTTTTATGTGTCTTTTTCCTTGTTTCTTTTAAAATCATTTCTCTGTTCTGATTACTATGTGCCTTCTATTGTTTCTTTTCTACTCCTATCTAGTTGTTCTGTATGGCTCTTGTAGCTTAATAGGCATGTCTTTATTTAGATTGTGGAAATTTTCTTCTATGATTTCTTTTTTTTAATTTTTTATTTTTATTTTGCAATACAATTCAGTTCTACATATCAGCCACGGATTCCCTTGTTCTCCCCCCTCTGGCCCCCCCTCACCACCACCCCCAGCCCTCCCCCGGCTCCCACATCCTCCAGGGCAAAGCCTCCCCTGAAGACTGAGATCAACCTGGTAGACTCATTCCAGGTAGGTCCAGTCCCCTCCTCCCAGGCCGAGCCAAGCGATCCTGCATAGGCCCCAGGTTTCAAACAGCCAACTCATGCAATGAGCACAGGGCCCAGTCCCACTGCCTGGATGCTTCCCAAACAGATCAAACCAATCAACTGTCTCACCCATTCAAAGGGCCTGATCCAGTTGGTGACCCCTCAGCCACTGGTTCATAGTTCATGTGTTTCCATTCGTTTGGCTATTTGTCCCTGTGCTTTATCCAACCTTGGTCTCAACAATTCTCGCTCATATAAACCCTCCTCATTCTCGCTAATTGGACTCCCAGAGATCCACCCGGGGCTTAGCCATGGATCTCTGCATCCAGATCCCTCAGTAGTTGGATGGGGTTTCTAGCACAACAATTAGGGTGTTTGGCCATCCCATTACCAGAGTAGGTTAGTTCGGGCTGTATCTTGAACATTGCCAGCAGTCTGTTGGGTACTAGATGTGGAACAAGGATGACTGGACTTCTACTCACATCACCAGGGAGGCTACCTGGAAAACAGGACCCCAAGAAAGACGGGGATCGCCCAATGATGGAGAAATGGAAAAGATCTACATGAATAGTCTGGACATGAGTGGGGGTAATGAAGGGCGAGGGTCAAGGGAAAAAGAGCTTGGGGGAGCGGGAGATTCCAGCTGGATCAACAACAGAGAGGGAGAACAAGGAATAGGAGACCATGGTAAATAAAGACCACGTGAGAATAGGAAGAAGCAAAGTGCTAGAGAGGTCCCCAGAAATCCACAAAGATACCCCCACAACAGACTTCTATGATTTCTTAAAAATATTTTCTATGCCTTTGACTTGTGTTTCTTCACCTTTTTCTATGTGTATCATTCATAGGTTTGGTCTTTTCATAGTGTCCTGGGTTTCCTGGATGTTTTATACCTGGGTTTTTTTTAGATTTAACATTATCTTTGACTGAGCTATCCATTTCTTCTACTTTGTCTTCAAGATCTGAAATTCACTTTTCCATATGTCTTTTAATCTACTGGTGAGGCTTACCTCTGAAGTTTTTTGTTTGACATCCTGAGCTTTTGATTTACAGTTTCATTTCAATTTGAGTTTTCTTTAGTGATTCTATTTCTTCACTAATTTCTAATTTCATTTCTTAAATTGTTTTCACTATTTCATTCAATCGTGTGTGTTCTCACAGCCTTTTTAGAGGAATTCATTCATATTCTCTTTAACATTCTAGAATATATTCATAATTGCTATCGAAAGTCCTTGTCTAGTTCCTCAGCTAAATTGCTTTCATTAGGGCTCATTGCAGTGAGTTTGCTGCTTCAGCCTCCTGGTGAGGACTCAGAATGCTCTCCTTCTTTCCTGCTACTACTTTCAGCCTTTTCTTCAAGTCTGTCTCCACTACTTCCAATCCCTAGAACACTCTACCAGGAGCCCACAGACTACACTCCACTGTGACCCAGCTATTATCCTTCTTTGTGATCTCCATACAAGTCTCTCCAAACTTATACTTATGCAGCCTGCCCTCCTGAAATCCTCCTCCAAGTCCACTTCCAATCCTTTGAGATTCAGCTTCTTAGTGTGAATCCAGGGCTCCCTAGTTCTTTCCTGAGCCTCATGCAGCTTTCCTTTCTAGCCCATTCCCATTCCTTTGTGACTCATCAAACCTACAAAACAGACACCCTACTGGGGAAACCATACCCACTACACTTGACTGGGACTGACCACAACCCTCTACTAGGGAACCCACAGCCACAATACATGGATAGGGCACAGAGCAGCCAAGAGCAACCAAAGAATGGAATGCCCACCCAACAAAGACAAGACCACATATCTGTTTCAACATCGTAATTCCAGATGCCTAGGTCCTAGGGAAAAATACAATCATTAGCAACTAAGACAATATGCCTCCTCTAATTTATATTCTTATAAACCATAAATAAATGTATTGTTTTAGCAAATGTTAAATCCAAGGGCCAGGTAAACAGTTAAATGGTAATTCTTTCCCCTAGCACTCTGAGGCCATAGATTTGCCCAGCACCACAAAAATCAATCAATTTAGTTAAATCTGTTATGATTTCCAAGAATAGAATATCCTTGAGGTATATGGATGAGACAGTCTAAATAACACAACAGTGTATAACTAATTAAAAGATGATAGTCTATAACAATAAATTACTTAATTATCAGCATTTAATTGTATTTACTAAATGCATCTAAATGTCAATAGTAACACTAAAAATTACTCAAATATAAATGTTAGGTTAACTGACTCACTGGCAAGTTCGGTGTTCTTTACTCTGCAGCATGCAGATAAATGAGGTCATTTTTATCTGAAATGTTATCAGAAACTGTGGGAAAAAGTTTTTTAAAAGTGACAAATAATATCAAGACTGTGAGAATCTCCTGATGGCTTTGAAATACTGTCAAAATCTTATCAGTAAATATCCTGAGGGATGATTTTTTTTTCATAAGGATACATCTTGACAATACATTACATTGTGATGCCACTTTTTAGGCCTTTATCATCTTGCCATTTTATCTGCAAAAGTAGATTTGCTGATTTTGGGTGCCATGGTTTCCTGCCAAACCTACGAAGACAATTGCTAGGATCAGATTTAGTCTATGATCCTATATTTAGTCTGTCCAGGTGTATTTAGCTTACAAATATCATGGTTATGCACACTTATAATAAAAAACATGATTATAAAATTTAAATAGCCCTACAAAACACACACACACACACACACACACACACACACACACAGAGTGAAAAAGCCAACCAAGAGACTATATAAGATGTTTAAGATGACTCAAATATAGAAAGCAGATGAAAAATTTGAAAAAGTGTAAACATGTATTATAACAATTATCATAAGCTTAAGTGATATAAAATTCATTAATAACATAAAAAGAAATAAAAAATATGATGTAGATTTATTATCAGATTTTGAAAAAACGGGGGCAGTACTAATAGCAGAGACACCAGCCTATAAGCTGGTTAGAGAATGATTTAAAAAAACAGACTAAAGAAGAAATATAGATGAAATGATAAAGTTGCAACTAAGGAATGAATACATGACAAAAAAGAAAAAAGATAACAGATTCACCTGCTGCAATTTTTATTTACATAAAATTGTAATATTTGTGGTTTAAAAATTAATTTCTACTAATGAACTCTAAAATTTGGAATTAGACCAGAGAAAAATCATTGCTGAATACATATATATCTGAAAATACACAACTCTGACAGCAAAGAATGAGAATCTGTTCTTCAGCTTTCTCCAATCATAGTCGGTTTACACTACACTGAAGGCCAAATTATAACACATCATCTCCTGCGAGTCAACCCAGACACACTCACTCCACTTTTGAGACACAAAATGTCAGGTCTAAGAGTTTAGAAAAAAATTGTGGTTATAAATAAATGGCTCATTTTTTGGATAACCTGATTCTTCCACAGATCATCACACTTGAGGATGAAAAATGATGTGAGATCAGACAGAGGGATAGAACTCTGAACAAGGCCCCTTTCATTTCTTTCCAGCACATGCTGGACCCCCATCTGCCATGGTTCACTGCAATCAAATTGGTTTTCTCTTCTTGTATCAATATCCAAATCTTGGTTTGCTCAGAAGGCATCTGCTAACCTTCTCATTAATCCTGTGAATGTCATCAGTCAGGCTACTGGGGGCTGATCCATGTTCCCACTCACAGGATATACATGAAGATTTCCAGAATCTCCAGGAATGTTTGAAAATATTCTCTGTGCTAAATGATATATACTTGCACTTTTAAGTAATTTCCCAAGGACATTATTCTTTGGAAGAATAATTTAGAAAAAAAATTCTAGTGACTTAAAAAGACTTATAATTAAGTAAAATATCTGGTTCAAAAATGTGAAGTATAAAAGACAAATACCAAAATTCTTCTAACAAATAATTTACTGAATGGAAGTTCAGAAGCAACAGTAATTAGAAAGGGAAAAATAAAAATAATAACCATCCTAATAAATAAAATCAAGCTTGAAATAATTAAACAATGTATGTCAAAATTTCCAATATCTAAATATGGTACTTGAGAGCCCAAATTAAACCATTTCATTTCATTTTCCACATGCATGTGGCAGGGTTGGGGTGGAGCTCAACTGGTAGAGTACTTGCCTCATACACACAAATTCCAGGATTTTCTCTTCAGCACCACATAAAATGGCTTTAGGAGACAAGGGAGATGGCTCAGAGGTTAGGAGTGTGTAGCTCTCTAGCAGAGAACCTGAGGTCTGTTCCTAGCACCATGTCAGAGGTCCACAACCACCATACCTCTTGCTCCAGTGGTATTTGAGGTCTTGGGTCCCTGTGGGCATCTTCACTCACATGCACATACCTATACAGACATATATGTACATAATTAAATATATTATAAGTTTTTTTAAAAAACCAGATATGGTGGTAGAGGCCTATAATCACTGAATATGAGTGGCTGAGTAGAAAGATCAAAGGTTCAAGGTCATTTGTCAGCTAGAGAACAAATTTGATGCTGGCCCTGAGGCTATATGAAACTTTGACTCAACAAAAACGAAATTACATATGAATATAGATAGATGATACAGATATTATTTGCTTTTAATTTGTTTGTATAGATCACATTTATGTATCATTTGTTTTACATATAAACAAAATAGAATGCTTATTATTTAGTATGATAATAAAATAATTATACACATATCCTTTCTCTACTTAGATTCATGCCTATAAGATATCAATTCATAAATTCAAGTAATTAATTCACAAATATATAGTGTTGGTGTTCTCTGTATTTTGACCAGTTGTGGTTTTCTGTAATGGTCTCAGTCTGCTCCAAAAAGAAGTTTCTTTTATGAGAGGTGAGACCCAAACTTACTTATGAATTAATAAATTTGGTATTAGGGTATTTACAATGACATGACTGTTAAAGTTCGGGGAGAGTATTTGAGGTAGAAAAAGGGAGTTTGGATTTATGCAGTGCTACCTGTCAACATAGGTAAATATATCACATTAAATCCCATAAATACCTGTAATCAATACATGCCAGGGCTGCATTTATAGTCAATATGTGGCATCTAGGGCTGGCAAGACATTACAGCAGGTGCAGGTGTTGGCAGCCAAGCCTGAAAACCCAAGCATGATCTCCAGAACCCACATAATGAAAGGAAAGAGCAGGCTCCAAGAAATATTTTTAAAAACTGTCTATCAGAAAATTCTTAGTTATCCAACATTTCAAAACTTCTAATTGAGAGATCTAAAACAAAAATCTAGTCCAAGATTCCAAAACCCTGTATGTTTCATTTTGAATAAATTATGTACCTTTTGACATGATGGTAATATTTCTAACAGAAAATTATTAATGATAATATCAAATTAAATAATTTTAAAATGTAAGAATATAATAGAATAAGTATGAGTCTTAAACTGAAATCAGAAATGGTGTTTTAATACTAATAGAGATTCAATGTCTGTTAATTAATTCAGGCAGTTATTAGGAGTGACTCAAAGACTTCAATTTCATTTGCATTTTTACAAGAAACTAAAAATGAGCCGGGCAGTGGTGGCGCATGCCTTTAATCCCAGCACTCGGGAGGCAGAGCTGTAGCTTGAGTTTTCCTGCCTGGCCCACATTCAGGACAAATCTCTCTCACCCACTAGTCCCACAGCGGCTCAAACCCGATCAAGTAAACACAGACACTTATATTGGTTTCAAACTGTATGGCCGTGGCAGGCTTCTTGCTAACTGTTCTTACAGCTTAAATTAATCCATTTCTATTAATCTATACCTTGCCACGTGGCTTGTGGCTTACCAGTACTTTACATCTTCCTTGTCCTGATGACGGCTGGCAGTGTCTCTCCCACCCAGCTTCCTGTTCTCTCAATTCTCCTCTCTGTTAGTCCTGCCTATACTTCCTGCCTGGCCACTGCTAATCAGTGATTTATTCATTGACCAATCAGTAACACATTTGACATACAGACCATCCCACAGCACTTCCCCTTTTCTTTTCTTAAAAAGGAAGGTTTTAACCTTTACACATCTCCAAAGTCAGCTTGGTATATTTGGGAATTTGGGCGTAGCTTCTCTTACTACTTCCTGCTGGAGGGGGGCGCTGTATCTTCTGGGGAAACAAAGAAAATTTTAGGATCATGGAGTAGTCTGTGAGGCTGTATCATCTGAGCCAGTTGCCTTGAAACGGTTCTGGATGTTGGATCATCTGGCCCATGGTGTCATCGGAGACCTTTCAGGTGGTCTTGGCTGGTCAAACCTGATGTGTCTTAATCTGGAACAAATCCATAGCCTCTGGCTTTCTGTGGAAACAAAAGCAGAGTCTCCTTTCCAAAGTAACATATCCTTATATCCAAATTTTGAAGTCAAGGTACCTTTAAAATATGCATATTGGCATAACTCAACAGCTTTTGTAATCAAATGTTTTTCTTCAGTTACGAATATCAAAGAGAACATAATCCAGATTCTCTGTGTGGTAGCCATCTTTACTGGCTTATTTTTTTATATTAGCTTGAGCCTATTGCTTTAAACTGCAGCCTTCTAAGCCTGAAACAGCGCTGGCGCTATGGCTGCTGGCTCTGCCCACTTCAGCCTCCCAACATGGCGGTGATACATTTTCCGCCAGCTCTGGGAGCCATCAACTCTCAGAAATAGTGGGTCTATGCTTCTATCAAAGCAGCGTGTAGCCCAGAAACCTCTTTTTTTTTGTTGTTTTGTACTAGCAAAGGCTAAATCAACCACACAGCTTAATGTGCCACTTGCAGAGGCCTCATTCCCAGCATACTGCAGGTCGAGCATGCACGCACGCTAGGAACCCGCCAGTAGCTCAAACCAGCAGACTGCCGCTAACTTGAAAGAGACAACTAGGAACTGTTTTTAGCTCCATTTTAGAATCTTTTTTCTCAGATTTTAGGTGGAAACTCTTGCCAACACGTTGGGCGCCACAGAGCCAGGCGGATCTCTGTGAGTTCGAGGCCAGCCTGGGCTACCAAATGAGTTCCAGGAAAGGCACAAAGCTACACAGAGAAACCCTGTGTTGAAAAACCAAAAAAAAAAAAAAAAATGAAAACATTTGCTTATTACTTGAATAAATAAAAATGAGAAAGAAGTTTTTCAGTCCCATCTTAAAACATCTTTTTGGGGAGCATATGAAAGCTAGTTCAAACCATGGCAATTTCATTGCGGAGTCTGATATGTGTCATAAAGCTTCCAGTATGGAATTTTTAGATCTAATTTCCATCTCCAGATAAGAACTGAAAGACAAATTACTTTTAAGCAGAATCTCAGCTCTAGTCACCTTTTTCAGAAAATCTGAAATAGTCCAAGACCTTTCAGAACACACAATGTTGACTCTGTCTATTTTAAAGTGTCTGCTAGCCCATCACAGAGGTGCCTGGAGTCTGAGTCTGTGGTTTCCTGGTTAACTTCTGCAGCCTCAGGATATGTGTCCAAAAAGTGGCCATGCTCTCTGGGTGCACACTGCCTTCTAAATCACAACTCTCAAACACCTCTATTTGCAAAACATCAAGACCACAGCAACTCTTACAAGGAAAACATTTAATTGTGGTGGCTCGCTTACAGTTTCAGAGGTTCAATCCATTATCATCATGATTGAGAACATCATGGCGTGAAGACAGACGTAGTGCTGGTGTAGTAGTTAAGAGTCCAACATCTTTCATGCAACAGGAAGGAGACTGTGACACTAAGTGAAGCTTAAGCAAAAGATCTCAGAGCCCATCTCCACAGTGACACACTTCAACAAAGCCACATCTCCCAGTAGGACCACTTCCTTTGGGGCCATTTTCTTTCAAACCACCACATCCACTATACATGCAGAAGGCCTATTCTATGAGGCTACACATTTTCTACAAATTTAGAAGGGGTGCTGTCAACCAGTGACCTACATTATGCCAAAATATAGTAATATGAAAGCATATTTTACAAAAAGTAAAAAAAACACCTAATAAATGCAAAGATAAGTTCTTTGATATTAATCTTCTGTTAGCTATTTTTCAACCTGAAAACTAATTAAATGGAATATATATGTGATCCACAGACTGCCTGTTCTATTTTCTAACATAAGATTTTTATGAAAGATGTTATTTAAATACAATGTGCTACCATATTCTTTATAACATCACTTTATATTAAGTCCAAGTGAATTAATTTATTAATTAAGTTATCATAATTTATTTACTTGAAGGTCTTCATATTATTATCATTGCCTTTTAACTTCCAAAAGTATTTTATATGCATTTTATTATATACTCTCATCTCCTCTATCATATATGGAATAATGCCTATAGCTGTATCACTATAATTTAAACTGATTATTTTCAACAGAATAAAGAACTGAGGCTCAGCTTTTTTATATGTTATCTGTGAATTTTTTTATTCATTTCACATATCAATCACAGTTCCCCCATCATCCCTCCTCCTGCTCCCATGCAGCCTTCCCCCCGACCATTCCCCATCCCCTCCTCCAAAAGGGTAAGGGCTCCCATGGGGAGTCAACAAGGCCTGGTACATTCAGTTGGGGGGGCAGGAGCAAGCATGAGCGGCTCAGATATTAAAATTAAATTTTAAAAAGTGCTGTTTGACTAAAAGTAACATCTCCTGTACCAATACAGATCAGTCTGCACTTGTCTATCTTTTGGACGACAGACTGAGAGCAATACTGATGCATAACTGCTGTTAAAACAGTGCTTACAGTTTCAGTTTCAACATAACTGGATCTGCATTGAAAGCTTCCCTGAAAGAAATTGATTTTATCCACAATTTGAGATGGATTATATTTAATTCTTTTGCTTGTTGCATTAACAGCAAAAATCATCATGATAGCAATGACCAATTCAGAATCTAGAAATTTAAAACACTTTTTCATAGCTATATTCCCTCTTTTTTCCTCCTTATTTCTTTCCCCACAGTGACATGAAGAAGAGCTCTTTCAGCTAAATTTGTATAAACAATGTTGAGAGACATGTATCCTGGGTTCAACACTCACATGGAAGACAGAAAGGTATTATAGAGGGCGGGGTAGATTTCTGTGGAAAAGTCATCACTGCACTGAGCACCCTCCTCTCCTAGAATGGCAGTTAAGATTCTTCTAACACATCCAGGAAGGGTCTTTCACAAAAGCACTTGAGATTTGTGCAGACCATTTTCTGAACTACCTACCCCTATCCCCTCTATGATACTAGAGTTGTTCTCTATTATCTAGCTTTGAATGACTTAAAATGCATAAATCGTCTCATAACTTAGATCTATGTCAGAAGAGAGGGGAAACCAGAATGGAGCTCTGTTGACTGTTGTTTGCCAGTCTTACATAACAAGGGACATCAGTGAAAGAGGAAACAACAGAAGAGAAAATGCGGTTATGTGCTTGCATCAAGAAAACAGATAGATCTAAGAAAATTCCCAGATTCCACAAAGTACACTTGAGAGTCAGCTTTGTTCTGTCAGTCAGGACTTAAAGCCAAGCTACAGGACATTCCAATGAAGAACTCTTCTGTTAAGCCTCTTCTCTCTGCCCACACTTCCATCCCTGTGAAGCTCCAAACCACTAACGAGTGACCAGAAAACAGGGAAGGAGACACTCAGAACAAGGGGAAAGGATGTTACCACACCAGAGCCTCCTCACACTTCAGGCTGAAGCTGGAGAAAGGAAGAAAAAGTAATTAAAGCAAGTCAGCTTTCCTGTGGGACTGTGGATGACAGAATTTCTTAATTTCTCAATCGAGGCTTGTTTCAGTATATGGTAGAGCATAGCATTATCTAAGAACTGGAAGGGAAAAAATCACTGTCAGACTTGCCACTGTGTTACTAGTGGTACAACAGGAAACTTCCGTTCCTGATTGCTTAAGAACGAAACCAGCCTTCATGCTTTAACTTGGAGAAGAGTAACTGCCCTAGGTACGGTGAGCATAACCACAGCAGCGATGAGTCCAACCATGTGCTAGCACTGTACACATTTCTGCCTTCTTCTGGTTCCTTTCAGTTCTGTTCAAAGCACCTTCTAGAACCAAGAGTGCCTTAAGTTTCAATCATTCAAATTGTTAAGACTCTACTGAGAAAGTAAAGTAAGCCCACTGAGCTTCTCATAACCTCTATTTGAGATCATGTACCTGAGTGGACCAGGACATCAAGGAGCATGTTCTCACCAAACTGAGCCGAAGGCATGTGTGCGATGTGCCACTCAGTGACGGTTTGCATTTGACAGTTCCATTGAAGACTGTCAACATGCCATCAAGGATGTGCCTGGTCTCATCTGAAAACACTAGCAAACACTATTTTTCATTTTGAAATACAACATGTGTGTGTGAGTGTGTGTGTGAGTATGTGTATGTATGTGTGTTTCTGTGTGTGTGTGTGTGTGTGTGTGTGTGTGTGTGTGTGTGTGTGTGTGTGTGTGGTGTTTCCCCTTTATTTGGGTAACTCATAGTTTTAAATACCTGTTTTGAAAGGTTTTGAATTCTGAATTTGTGTGTCACCTTTGCAGTTCTTGAGGCCTTCAAAATGCCAGATTCTCAAGTGCCTGAAATGGGCAGGAAGCCCCCAGATTACAGCAGAATGGTTGTCGGTGAGTTAAGCTCTGTAAGCAACATTTTAAACCAGGGGTTAGCACTTCAAGTGGTGGAGTTTTCAGAGCGGGGTGAGAGACTGTCACCCTTGATTAAGGCACAAAAGGAAAATAAAGGACAGTATCTCCACATTGTGCTGACTGGGCATGCTACCCGCTCAGATACCTTTTCTGTTCATCTGCTGTCCACTCTGAAATGAAAACAGGAACGGCAGGTGATCACTGGGTTAAATGCCATCAAAGCTTGGAAGCATCACTGAGTTCAAAAAAGCTTCAAAAGTCCTAAGTTAACATGGAAAAACTAGACATTGTTAAGTCCAGTTTCTCTGGTTTGCTACTTGACATCTGTCTAAACAAATGGTACTATGTCTTATTAAAAGCTCATTTAATAAAATTATCTATTTCCAAATTTTTATAAATAAAAATAACATTTTATTATATCTAATTTATAAACATTTAGAAATAAAAACAAAATTCCTTCTGTGCAACTAAGTAACCATCAAGAAGTATGGGATCAAAAATAATTCTGGTTATATTAGAATTTACATTTAATTAGTTTCATTTATATATTGAATTAATTTCATAGATAATAGTCCTCTATCCTTAAGTAGGTTTAAATTAAAGATCACAAATAAAAGATTGCCATCTTGGTTTATCATAACCAAAAAATGATCAAAACGTATATAAAATACATGCCTATATTCATTATTATATAGGTATGCATATACATAATAAGGACTACTTACAGTTCACTAAGAAAATACGGTTAAACTGAAAAATAATTCTAAACAGTTTCAGATTAAATGTTTGATACTTTAGAAGTCCTAATTTTTCCTCCTCAAATCTCCTATGAAAAGATACTAAAACGTAAAAGGCAAAGCTTCGGAAGCAATGACAGTCAGTGAGAATGGCCAGGTCTCACTGGATTTCACATAACTAAAGGTTAGAAAGCTCCATTAAGTAGATTGCTTAGGAAAGAAGAAGTAAATTATGCTCATCAACTCTTAATGTATATTCTTGCCTCAGAGACATGGTAACATCCCTGAGAACAGAAAACAAAAACATTGTCTTAATGAGTAGAAACAGTGTCCCAAGCAACTCAATGATAGTTTCCATTGTCTGTCATTACTGTAACTGAGACTACAAATTAAATCCAATAGTCAACAGTACCCACAAAAGACCGTATCTGGAAATAAAATTTAAATCCAGAAAGACATAACAGGAAAAGGAAGGCAGAAAAATGCATGAGAGGATTGCACGCACTCTGCACTACAGTTTCCATAATTGCTCCCAACTCTCTAAAATGAATCCTATCTGTACAATCTCAAAGCTGATGAGGTAGTAAAGGAGGAGATATAAGCCCAATCCAGTGAAAGTCATTGGATTAGTGACTAAACAATAGAGCCTTTTAATATGAGATCTGGAAGTAAGGTTCTAATGGTCTCAGGTAATAGCGAGGGATGATAACTACACTAATGTACTGAGAATTGGCAATACAATTGTTTCCATTCAACTGTTAGAACAAAGCTTACAAATCAATTATGATATAAAGAAGTGAGTCTGAGTTGTAGGAATTAAAGTTTTGTTCTTTAACAATGTGAAATATAATCAATAAAGATTAATTTCTGAAACCAGATGAATATTTGTATATAAGATAGTATTTGTGAATCTATGCTAATGTTATAGGACATGAATGAAACAAAATTTTCATGAAAGATTGATCTTTAATGTTATAGAATGTCTACTTTTATAAGGTTATCAGCTCAGAATTCTAACATTATTTTTATCCATAAAATAACAAATAACAATGGAGTTTGTAAATTTGCTCATGGAATGTCATTTATGAGGTGCTTGCTTGGCCACTAAACACTGTGTGATGAACAAAATATTCATTCCCTTATGTTCATGAAGTTTACAATCTAATATGTAGAGTAACCATCAATCCCAAACAACAAAAGAAAAGGGGGGTGTAAAACAGAAGCCAAAGTAAAATCAATCATATGGGATAAATGATATTTCATTCTAATAAAGAGCAAAAGGTTAAAACTAAATCTACCATATGATTCAGCTATTCCACACCTTGGCATATGCCCACTGGACTCAACATCCTACTACACAAATTCTTTCTCAGCTATGTTATTGTTGCTCTGTTAACAATAGCTAGGAAGTAGAGAAAACCTGAATGTCTTTCAACTGATGAGTACATTGTTGTAGAATATTATTTTAAGGTGTGTTACTTTTGTTTATGCTCTGGAACATTTGTTTAATGATGCAAAGATGTGTTTGATTAAATAAAATTTACTTGCAGTCAGGAGACTGAATCAGCAACTAGCTGACAGAAAGTGGTAGAGAGGAATCAGGTGGAGAAGGGTTTCTAAGGAGGGGCTAGGAGAAGCATGAGAGGTTTTTGCTTTTTGTTTTTTGTTTTTTTTTTTTTTTTTGGAGGACGCAAGCAAGGAGCGGAGATGAGCTACTTGCTATTCAGCCTCTCTGAGGAGCAGAATTCCACCTCAACCTTTGAATCTTGAGTTCTTCAGAGGGACAGATATTTAGTAAAGTTCCTTTGTAGCTTTGGAAGAGTTAGAGCCTGAGGGAACAGAATTCTTTTAGGCCACAGCTCTTGCATCCTAACCACTGCTGGTAGTGACTGAGTTGAGTTGCAGATGCTGATTGGGATTGCCATGACCTAAAAGGCAGCAACAATTTAATTTAAAGGAAAACAATTGGTGTCCCATGTTGGGTGCCAAAATATTGTTAGTAGTTTTCAGCTCCTTTGGGGGGGCCTGCTACCCAGCTCCCAAATGAATCACACATGGAGATATATTCTTAATTATAAATGCTAGGCCTTAGCTTTGCTTATTTCTTGCCAGCTTTCTCTAACTTAAATTATTCCATCTACCTTTTGCCTCTGGGCTTTTCCTATTCTCTTACTTCTATAAATCTTACTCTGTGACTTGCTGTATAGCTGGGTGGCTGGCCCCTGGAGTCCTCCTCCTTCTCTAGCTACTTCTTCTTTTCACTCCAACATTTCTAGCTCCTTCTCTGCCCTCCCAGATTTCTCCTTCTATTTATCCTCTCTGCCTGCCAGCCTCACCTATTTCTCTCTCCTGCCTCACTATTGGACATTCAGCTCTTTATTAGATCATCAGGTGTTTTAGATAGGCACACAATGACACAGCTTCACAGAATTAAACAAGCAACATAAACAAAAGTAGCACTCCTTAAAGTAATATTCTACCACAGTAAATGACTAAACTATGGTGAATATAAACAGTAGAAAATTATTCAGCTGTAAAAAAATGAAATCATGAAACTTGCCGGGAAATGGACATAAGTGAAAATTATGCTAAGTGAGGTAACCCAGACCCAGAAAGACAAACTCCACATCACATATTTTCTCTTATTTATGGATCCCAGTCTCAAAACTTTAAACTTTTCAAATTCCTTCACTTGCTTAATAATATTTTTTTAAATCTTATGATAACTCACAAACACACACACAAATTATTTAATTCATCTTAAATAATTTTAAGATGAATGATGCTAAATTGAGGAAATTAATACTCATGAACAATATATTATCATAATAAAAGATCATGCCAAAAAGATACCATGTGATCCATCTATACTACTGTTGGGCATATAACCAAAGGACTCTATATCCTACCACATTCATTTTCATTTCAATGGTCTATTCACTATAGCCAGTGGAAACAGTCTAGATGTCCATTAACTGATGAATGAATAATGAAAATGTGGAACATTTACACAATGAAAAAGGTAAACATTTTTCATCATAACTAGATAACTTCATAAATTAAAACAACTATACAACAAGTACTCAGAAAAACAATGGGACTTTTATGAAACAGAAATTTATTATTGCTGACCACAAGATAACTGATATCAGAATTTTATAAAATGATTAAGTGTAGATTGAAGTTTTCTTGTATCCCGCCTAGTCCACAGATGCTCAGACCCAAGTAAACACACCGAGGCTTATATTATTTAAAACTGCTCAGCCATTAGCTTAGGCCTACCACTGACTAGCTCTCACACTTAAACTCAGCTCATTTGTCAATTGATATGTCGCCACATTCTCTGTGGCTTTTCCTGTGTGCCATTACATGCTGCTCCCTGGATGGCAGGCTGATATCTCCTGACTCAGCCTTCCTCTTGCCAGAATTCTCCTCTTTGCTTGCCCTGCCTATACTTCCTGCCTGACTACTGGCCAATCGGCATTTTATTTATCAACCAATCAGAACAACATATATTCATAGTGTACAGAAAATATCCACAGCAATTAAGTGCTATTTATAAGATACTTAGATAGATAGATAGATAGATTTATAGATAGATAGATAGATACTGAAAGCATTTGTCCTGTTATTCTCTTGCAAAGTTTATTCTTGAAGAAACAGTTCTAAATCTCCAGTATTACATTAGTCAACCTTGCTTTATTACAAGAAATTATCTGCCATGTCCTACTTATGAGGAAAGACAGGTTTGTATAGCTACATTTTAAAAGTTCAAAGTTCAAGGTAAGAAAAAAAGAAACATTGGTTTGACGACTAGTGAGGGTAGTCCATGAATCCATGACAGCACATCATGGCAATGTATTTAGGAATGGTCTCATCTCCTCTCCAACCACATCAGGGAAAGAGAAGAGGATGGGCAGGGTCCCACAATTCCTATTGATGCCATCAACTCTCCAATCAACTAAGGACCACTCTTAGAAACTACCTCCCAATATCAATATCACAATGAAGATGAAGTCACATACAGATTTCTGAGGGGTACTTGCCATCTAAGGCACAGCAGATCTATCTATCTATCTATCTATCTATCTATCTATCTATCTATCTATCTATCTATCTATTTCTACCTATCTCTGTCTCCCTTCTCTCTCTCTCTCTCTCTCTCTCTCTCTCTCTCTCTCTCTCTCTCTCTCTATCTCTATCTCTTTCTCCCCAGCTAACCGGTGAAGAAGAAAATTATGAACATGAATATGAGGCTTATGTGGTCTTGCTTTAAAGTGGTATTACATTACCTCTGTCCACATGATACTGTCCAGAAACAAGTCACATGTCCTCTCTTACTACAAAAGAGGTTAGGTTACACAGTGAGGTGATGCCCAGAAGGGAATCAAACAGGTTTTAGTTGTCATATAGGAAAACCTGTCACATCATCTTTTCCAACTATGATTGTACAGATGTAAATAGGTAAGGAAACAAAAAAGAATTGAGGATAGGAGACTAGTAAATAACAATAGTATATTGTTCATTGATATTGCTATACTGACTATGTCTCTTCATCATCTGAAATACTGTTTTATTTAATAATCAATGCTGAGGGAATTTTACCTTGTTTATTTAATTTAATTTACTATTCTGTGTTTTTACACTATGAGTATGTGGGTGAGGTGACAAAGTACACACTTGGAAGTAAGAAGACAACTTTGAGGGGTTAGTCCTCTCCTCTGACCTTTATAGTTCTGAGGATCAAACTCAAGTAATGAGACATGCACAGCAAAGTGCCTTTGCCCACAACACTCTAATGTGCATAGTTTTCACTAAATATTCCAACTGCTCACTTAGGTTAATTTAAGTTCAGATCAAAATTGTAAAGATAATATAGAGGGTTATCACCTACATTTCGTATCTTACATAGTCATTCATCAAAACTACAAAGTTTAGACACCAGTGCAAGCCACAGGGTACTGCTATGGGTGTACCAAAAATGCTTTGGGTGTTTCTAGCACATTTTAAGTCCTTGGCCTTTTAAGACTTTCTACAATAATTCTCCATTCTTCTTAACACAGTCCCAAAAATCAATAAATTTTCTGAGGAGATCTGGCTTGTTTTATTGAAAAATGACATCTGGAAACCAAGGTCTGTGTCCACCCCTGTCTTCATTTACAGCTACAAATAGTGAATGTGCATTGCTGACAGCTACATTGAGAAGTGTAGCATCAATGGAAACTCATCAACTTGAACAGGTACCGTGTGCACACACTGCCAAAGGCGGAGGACTAAATCTAGCTTTCCACTCTTTTGTAGTGAAATTGCCTCATTTTATAGCATTTTTCTGTTGTTTTTGTTTTGAGTTTTCTTTGCCTTTTTAATTTTAATTTTTACAATTTTTCTTTGACAATTTCATTCATGAATTTAATATACCCTGGGGTTTTGTAGTTTAATTTAGTTTTTCTTTCTTTTTTTCCCAAAAAGGTGATGTCCATGAAGAACAGGATAGCTTTAAACTCACTATGCAGCTCAGGTTGGTCTTGAATTCATGATACTTCTGCGTTAACCTCTTAAAAGCTGAGATTTCAACCCAGTTTTGTGGTACTATGCATAGTTCTCATTTTTCAAAATTTGTATTCACTGCTTTAACCATAATATTTTGAATCCTACCGTTGCGCAGAATATCATATAGTAAATTATATGATTTTATTGACATCTCGAGTGTTTGTTAAAGAAATTTTGGAATAGTTAGTATGATAGCACAGTTTGAACTATTGAATTGGCAAAAAAAGGAGAGATTTAGCATTCTTAAATAGCAAGACTAAATTAAGCCATTCACTGTGTGGCTTTAGTGAAAGATGACATAAAGATGAGATCATTTAAAAAAATCATAGAAAAATATGAAGGTTCTCTAAAAAGTCATGATGATTAAAATATCCAGTTAATGTTTTGTTTTTTGGAAACATTCCATGCTATTTTCTAATTCCTTTTAGTGAGATCAGGAGGAAAAAATATTATGCAATATAACCTTAATTAGTAAGGAAAGAAATGGAATCAATACTGTCCTAACTTTTCATTTTCTCTCCCTACAGAAGTTTCGATTTTTATAGTCTTATTTTCACAGGCAAAGTGGCAATAGAACAGTAACTATCCATAACAAATTTTGAAAAATAACATGATTTCTCACCTATCTAGAAAGAAAATTCTTTAGGGGCATGCTTACGAGTTTTCTTTCTATTATTTGTAGCCCTCTCTTGGAGACTAGGAAATCACTTTTATTGTACTAGTGCCTTTGTCTGTTTCTATTTGGCATTATTGATTTGTCTCTACTCCATTTATTTCTGAGCACAGAACTGCACGAGAACTGATTGTTTAATTTGTTGTTTGTCAAAAACACATCGGTAAGGTTTAGGGATGAGCATTTACTAACTTAGGCTCAACTGTGCATTACTTCTGAATTCTCACCTTGCCACCCACCCCATGATTTAACTTAGGACAATAACATAAACAACTTTTTAGAATTATATTTCTTAGCAAAATCTGAAAGGTGCCAGGTCATATATGTCCTCAGAAAATTCTCATTAGGTTGTAAGATAATCAAGATTATGAATTATTTTCTTAGTAAGAGAAAAGTATATAATTTTAAATGAAAAAAATTGTAAAAATATTATAAATACAATTAAACAAATGCCAAATTGCCTATGGCTTAAATATTTTTAAATTTATCTTATTTAAATATATTAGATTATAAGCTCACTGATGAAATTATTTTACCTCCACTCCCATTGAAAGCTCCCTAGAAACACCTTTACAGACCTACTCAGAGGTGTGTCTCCTAGTGATTCCAGTCCTAATCAGGGGAGAAATTGAGATTACCCATAATAGAAACCTGAAGACAATTATGGCCATACCACCTCAGAGTTTATAAGAATGGTAGCCAGGTAGGTCTCTTATTATTCATGATTTTGTGTAGTCAGCATTAGTAGCAAGTAACCTCTAAATAAAATTTCACATTTGCTTGTAAATCCAAGTAATGCAAGGTAACTGTGGGCAATTGTATTATCCAAAGACCATCCAACATCCACTTCTTCAGTGTGAGTTTTCTATTACTCCAATAAGAATTCTTACCTAGGGGCAGGGGAAAGGGCTCAATGCTGAGCACTGGCTAGTCTTCCAGAGGACCCCAATTCTATTCTCAGTGCCCCTATGCGGGCTCACAGTTGTTTGTAATTCCCGTTCCTGGGAATGTGATCCCTTCTTCTGTTTTCTTTGGGAACTGCACACACTTAGTGCATAGACACAGACATAGGCAAACCCCTTTCATATAAAATGAACAAATAAATACTTTTAATTTAAAATTTTTATCTAGTTTCATTTATTGTTATGTAACTTGGAACATACAGCTATGGTAATCATTAACAGGAAGAGTTTTACTGTTGTGGTGTTATTGAACATCAACAACACAGTGTTGTTAAGTGTGAGTAGAAGATAAAGCCCATTTTCATATGTATGAGACATAGCAAATACCAATGATTCATTTCTAGGGCATTTAGAATTATCTGCTCAAAATGGCTTGTGACTGTCGTAAAATCTGAGCAAATATTTGTTCTCTTTTCCTTTTTCTACTCCTGCAGATGCTGCTTCTCACTTGCCCTAAAACTGTGTGTACCCTCTATTGGGAATGGAAAGGCTTGAGATGAAGAACATGTATACTGTGTGTGCCCTCTATTAGGAAATGAAAGGCTTGAACTGAAGAGCATCTACACTGTGTGTGTGCCTTATATTGGGAAATGAAAGGCTTGAGCTGAAGAGCATGTACACTGTGTGTGCCCTCTACTGGAGATGGAAAGGCTTGAGCTGAAGTGCATCTACACTGTGTGTACCCTCTGTTGGGGGATGGAAAGGCTTGAGATGAAGAGCATGTACACTGTGTGTACTCTCTGTTGGGAAATGAAAGGCTTGAGCTGAAGAGCATGTACACTGTGTGTGCCCTCTATTGGGGATAGAAAGGCTTGAGCTGAAGAGCATCTACACTGTGTGTACCCTCTGTTGGGGGATGGAAAGGTTTGAAATGAAGAGCATGTACACTGTGTGTGCCCTCTATTGGGGAATGGAAAGTCTTGAGCTGAAGAGCATCTAAAAAGCTGCTTTTACATAAAGAACAGTGTCATAAACCTTCTGACACTGTTGAAAGTCTAGACAATGAGCAGAAGAAAAACAGAAAAAGAAATGTATGGATGAATGTGTGTGTGTGTGTGTGTGTGTGTGTGTGTGTGTGTGTGTGTGTGTGTGTCTTCTGTGTGTGTATCTACATGCACATGCGTGCACTCTGTGCTTACATGTGCATTTGATTTCTGATATGGTTTAATGTGTCCTTTCTAAAAGTCAGATGTTATCAGTGTGTTAGTATTAGGAGTTGGGCCCTTATGGAGTGATCAGCTCATGTGGTTTCCTTCCTAATGAATATGGTTAGCTGCTTTAAAAAAAGGGCCTTACACTTTTGACTAGCTTATCCTTCTGCCATCTGCTCTGTGAAGACACAGTATCCATCCCTGACATCTGAATCCCTTAATATACAATTTTACCTGCTCTAGAACTTCTGTTCTTCTAGAACAGAAGTAAACATATTTCTGGCCTTTATGAATTACAAAGCTTCAGACAGACATGAAACAGGATGCAAAAGATCACAGAGTGCCTAATACACCTGATTATCGTGACACTCAATGGAAAAACATCCATCCTAAAAGACACAGTTACCAAGCGTATAGTACAAATATAGTTCTTGACATTCAGACTGATTCACTTGTGTTTTTATGTGATGAGAGACAATTCACCATTGGCCATTGAGGTGCCTATACATGTTGTGCATTCAAGAAATACAAAGCCCTGACCACTCTTTACCTGCCCATTACCAAGAGTTTTCTCTGGCTCAAGCAAACAATACAGTTTCTCTCCCCAAAAGCAAACTGCTTCCACTTAGCATAAAAGCTGTGACTTTACCATGCCTTGATCTTTCCTGTGACACAGCCTGTGTATTCCCTCATGGATCCTACATAGCCCCAGCACTGTTACCAGATAAAATAAAGGATGTCCATGTAAATGTGAATTTCAGATATACTGTGATGTTTTTAGGGAAAGTATGCTTCAAATATCACACTGCACTTATCAATAATGAGAAAATACTTCACTAAAATCCACATTTAATTGTGTCTTCTGTATTTTTAATCCATGAGATATCTAAAGTACAGACTGATTTGGCATTGGTGTGATTAATATAAATGCCCTTTGTCTCTGACATAACATTTAAACATTTACCAGGCTAAGCTCACCTCTAGAACAAAAACAAAATCATGCATTCAGTAAAATATAGTTATAAGGCCTTAAAGTTGTTTAAAACCTATTTTGCTTAGGTCTCTTCCACTGCTTTGAAGCAGGGATATTATTCTTGTACTAAGTTTTCATGGATATTTTAAGAAAGAACAGCCTTGGTAGAGTATGTCCATTTAAGGGCCAGATCTGTTTATTGTTCAGTGTAATGATGATAATGTTCACTTTTGTTGCAATGTTCATTATTGAGAGCCACTGGTAGCAAAAGACTATGAGAGTATACAGCAAGTAACAACTAGAGTTCAGAAGGTCAACCTATTAGAACTAAAGGTTCTGTTAGAGGAAACCATCATGCAAGGAGTTATGGGATTACTGCCTTTTGAATGAACTGGCTGTCTCTTGTTGTAAACTTCTTGTGCAATAACAGCTATGATTCTCCCCATTTACCGTGCATTCTCATGTTACGTGTACATGTAATCTCATGATTGCATCTCAATCTTGGGCACAACTTTCCCTATACATTTGGGGTAATTGAATAACATTCCCCAGCTGTGTTTATTTTTCATTAACATACATATGGCCAGGGCCATTTTCCAGACAAAAGTATTTCAGCTAAGACACCGTTTTATCCAAGGACAAATGCAGATAGATAAACATTAGTTCATCTCACTTACAGATAAGAGAAAATAACCACTAACAATTAAATCCTCATTTGTTTACCTTCATCCCAGGTTATTTACACAATACCCTAATTTAAGAGATTTACTGCTCACATTTCTGGGATGATGTTTTAGCCACTTACTAGTTACTGAGTTAAGGTAATTACTTCCCACTGACCGAAGGAGATTTCTGACAAGGTCAGGTGGATGATAGGTACCAAATGTCATTTCTTATGCAAATTCACTCTCTCTTTTGGGTTGTAATTGGAAGCTGACAATTATTGCTTTATGAATGGATCCTTATCACCTCTCTCTGCGACCCTGAAAATTTCAAGCCTTGCATTGCTTTGCCAAAGAGTTTGTGCATATATACTGCTTACTCCACAGCATCTGAGGAAACTGATTTAGAAGAACAAAGATAAGGACGGAGATAGAAAGAACCAGATAGATATGAGAGAACAGCAAAAGGGACTGAGAGCAGGAGGGACTGGGAAGAGCTAAGTATGAGAACAGAAAAGAAACTGTGTAGGTAGAATTTACTTAGAAGAATGAAGTGAATGGACTAAAGAACATAGTGTGCTTAGATTCATTTTATATCCCTCAGATTAGAATCCTAGCCACCTGTACCTTCTGTATTGGACCCTGGTAGAAATCTCCTCAGGGCAGGCACTTGTGGAGAATCATTAGTTCAGGTAGGTTGATTGAGCCCTATATAATCAAACCCCCAAAAGTGATGAGTCTCTCCTATAATGCAACTGCACACAATTATCATACAGCTCTTTTTGTGTTGCCATACAGAAAATAGGCTTTTGGAAAATGACATAAATACTCATATCTGATATTGCCTTAGGTAAAACCTGATCTTATGTCTCAGAGCTGGGTATTTTCTTCTGCTTACTAGCACTTAGGAAATGGGGTGGGCCAATAGTTTGCAACTATATATAACAAACCTCTTTATACCTCTTAAGGGGAATTTTGACACTGGTGTGTTAATATCATATCCATATTATATGTTTTGGTTCTGGAGCATTTCTCCAAAATCCAGGTTAACCATTTCTCATTAAGGAGCTGTAAGCCATTCCAAGAAGCTATCCATGTCCACCATCTTCATTTGTTTTCTATTGCTGTGATAAAACAACATGACCAGAAGCAACTTGAGTAGGAAAGGTTTGGCCTGCAGGTTACAGGATGTCATTATGAGAAGCCAAGGCAGGAACGTAAAAGCAGTAACTGAAGTCAAGACGTGGAGATACATTGTTTACCTGTTTGATCTTTCTGGCTGGTTCAGCCAGCTCTCTTATATACCCCAGGATCATCTGCCCAGGTATGGCACTGCCCAGTGGTCTGGGCCCTTCTCCATCAATTACCAATCAAGAAAATATCCCAAACACTTGCCTACAGGTAATTGAGGTTCCTTGTCCCATTTGAATCTAGCTTATGTAAAATTGACAAAAGAAAAAACTAACTAGGACATCTGCTTTGGAGTCTTGAACATTTTTCTTTTCTAAGTAATGCTAAAATGTAAAATGCCTTCTACTCCCCCACCTGAGCCTCCATCATATTGCATGTCCTATATGTACAATTTCCCTAGGCATGTAGGATGCTGTAGTCCATGCTGGCATAAAGCCCTCCTGAGTCCTTGGATTATAGTTGTTCTCTTTTACACCTGGTGTCACATAACATTTTATCCACCAGACATTAAATTCCATGACAGTAGATATTGAAGTTGAATATAACTGTATTATTTAGAATTTCATACTTTTATGATGAAATACTCAACAGAAGCAATTTAAAAAGGAGAAGTTAACTTGGGCTCAATATATTTAGGGGATGGTTCCATCATAGTGGTTAAAGCAGCTTGGTATGTGATGGTGAGCGCATGCAGCTTGTTCACATCATAGTTGACCATGAAGGAAAGAGTTCAGGCTGGAAACAGGTCAGGCTATTACACTCAAATGCCCACCCACAGTGACCCATCACTGCTATACATGCTTCCTGTCCCAAAGGTTCCACAACACTCCCAAAACAGTGTCAACAGCTGAGGACCAACTGTTCAAACATATGACTATGGGAACATTTCACATTCAAACCACAGAAATTACCTGGGACAATAGTTGTATAAAATAAACTTATACTGGATATTTGTTGAAAAGAGAGTTCATGAAACTATAGGAAAAATAATTTCTTTCTGATATGTTTGGCTAATTTTTAGGGGTAGAGACAGCTACTACTATGTAGTCCTGGCTGACCTGGAACTCACTTTGTAGACCACGCTGGCTTCAAAATCACAGATACCTACCTGCCTTTGCCTCCTAAACTTCTGGGATCCAAGGTGTGTGTCACCATGTCTGACTTTGGCTGATATTTTTCAAACAAGTGGTGTTTGAACAGTGGTGTAATGTATACAGTGTTATGTCGGGAGACATGGTAAGTAATAAAAGGTACAGTCCCAATATTTTCCTATGTTATTCTCTTTCAAAAAGCCTTTCCTAGGTAGTTAGTTGAATTTAAGATCTGAAAGATGTCCTCTCTGTCTTTGAGTTACTTTTAATTACTAATTTAAGTACAGACATTTTCTACAGAAGTGAAGTTTTAAATATAACAATGAGAGCAGTTATGAGACGGCCAAGTAAAAGTCTAATGGATGAGTATAAGCAATGAAATAGAGGTTTGCAGGTGCCATGACCTCAATTGTAACCCCCTAACATCCATACGTAAAAGCCCTAGCACTTGATGTGACAGTAATCAGAGATAGAGCCTTCCAGATGAGTATGGTTAAACTGAAGCACAGGTGGAGCCCAATTCCTACAGGACTGGTGAGTATGCTGAGACCTCCTGCCCTCAGTTACATAGGAATGGTTACATGAGGACTTACTTGAGGAAAACAGCCGTGAAGTGCTTGCACCAGAACTCAAACTGAACAAAAGCTTAGCCTTGAACTTCCAGACTCCAGAACTGTGACAATGAAAACTTACATGCTTAAGCAATGAAGTCTGGTGCATTTTGTCATGGCAGTAAGTAGATGAATATGGCAAGCATCTTAGGAACTGTACCTTCAATTTTAATGAAGAAAATAGTTATTTTATCGTAGATATACTTGAATAAATTTGGCCATAATAAACAGGGATGTTTATAGTTAAGGCACAAGAAACAACAAAAAATACTGTTGTGGAGCAGAAAGATTACCTTTGCTCATGGTTTTAGAGATGTTCACCGATCATGGAGAAAGAGAGTTACCAGGCAGGGAAGTTCACATGATGGTAGTCAAGGAAGCTGAAAAGGGCACTCAGCTCACTTCCTCACATTTTCTATTGGCTGATGGAAGGGCACCACCTGCAGTCTGGTGTACCTTCCTTCCCCAGTTAACCCTGAGGACCTGCCTTTATGGATGTGTCACTGATTTGCTGCCTCCCTAAGCTCCTAGGTGGTTTTAAGTCTAGTCAAGTTGACAGGGAAGATGACCCATCAGAGTAACTCACTATGAACCCAGGGAGAAAAGCCTTCAACAGCCTAAACTTTTTTGCTATTAGTGGCAATCTAAAATTAGAAAAAGTATTCATTTTAGTAAGCCAATCTGGTGTTCCAAAACTGTTTTTCAACGTGATTGGAAAGCAATTTTTCTATATTAATCCAATTGCTGAAACTAGCATAGTTATGCAAAGTTAAATTTGAATGAGAAGAGTTGCCCATTTCTGAAGTACTTATATAACATGTGAGGATAAAATATAATGTCAAGTTTCCGGACAAGTTCTACAATATACATTTATTGGTGTATATTTTTGCTTCATTAACCTACATGAAGCTCAATTTCCATTTCTCTTCTTAAGCTCCATAAGAGAATGTTTAAATTTAATTGTTAATAGGAAGGGGATTTTTATCTCAGAATTCTCAAGAGAGAGAATGAGATGCAATAGGACATGATGTGGAATATGAATTGACTCATATCTAGGGAGGCTGATAAGATCTTTCACCTGATGTAGAAGCTGAAGACCCAGTAAACCTGGCTGTATAGTTCTGAGAAAAACAGCTTACTAATAATAGAACAGGATAACGAACAATAACCATGGGAGATTGGATCAGATATTAAAAAATATTTTAACCTGAAAATAAATTGTTAGCATATGGCTATGCTTTGCTAATCATTTTTGCTTACTTAGAAAGAAATCTGAGACAAGTCAAGTAACTTACACAACATAGTTCTGATTGTTTAATCTAGATTTTATTAAGCATTATCAATAAATACAAATATTGCTAACACTAATTTAAATATTATAGCAATATAGATTTCTGTTTCCGAGTTTTCAATAATAGTACTTTAATATTTTTAAATGTTAGTTTGTGTCCAGCGTTCTACTCATCACTTCATAGGCATTCTACTAATCCATTGATTCTAACATACTTTATTTTTTATTATTTTAATGCTTTAAATCTGGATCATCTTACAATTAGTTAGACATCTGACTGAATCAAAGTTATGTGAACAACAACAAAAAATGGTGCATGCCTATAACCCCTGCATTCGTGAAGCTGAGGGAGGAGGAATGTGAGTTCAAGACCAGCCTGGGCCACATAGAGTGTCTTTGAAGGAAGCCTGGGCTGCATAGCAAGACCTTTCATCAAAACAAACCAATGTAAAACGAAAGAAACAAAAGAAAAAAAACTGACTGCACACTGCTTTCCCTCTTACTGATACATAAGACAGCAAGTGATACAGTGTTTACTCATAACCCAGTTACTTTTGAGTAACTTTTCAAGAAAACTTAGAATTGGGATAGCTACCACAGGGCAGTAATCTCAATTTTTCATCATTCCTTTACATTGTTTTTTGAGGGGTTGGTTTGAGTTTGAGGGTTTTTCCAGACAAGTCTCACTTTGTTGCCTCGACTGTTCAAACTCAGAGATCCTCCTGCTTCACACTCCTGAGTGCTTGAAATTATAAGCACATCCAGCTTTGATACACACACACACACACACACACACACACACACACACACACACACACACCAAGATTTCCAAAGGAAATCCAGTGGGAGTATTTTCTCTCTGCCTGGACATCTAAATATTTAAATATAATAGTGTTGCCTGATTTGATTTTCTCAGTCAAACACCATACATATGTGTCATATAGTGTTAGTTGCAGAAGTACAAAAATAAATTTGGGACCATGAATTTCTAATAGTTAAAAAGAGGGGGCATTGAAACTGATCAAAACACAAGTCATTGAAAAAACTGAATAGTTAGTTTAAATCTGAATGTTACATAAGAATGCCAACTACTTCTTGAAAGTAGAATTAGTAACACGGTGTACATTACAAAAGGCACATACAATCAATGGCTTTCATTAGCATTATGAAAATAATTCTATGATTTTTGCTTTAGTAATATATTACCACTAACTGTTGAAATAAAAATGATTAAAACACATACACAAAATTCTATACATTGATGAACAAGTGGGAAGTCCTTTAGAAACAAAACATGATAAAGATAATACTAAGGGTTATTTTCTGGCAAAGCCAAATTATCAGTTTTAAACATACTTATAAAAGCTAATAGTCATATTAAATCAGCTAAGAATCTAAGAATACTTTAAGCAAATACATTGAATTAATGAGAACATTGATTTTTCAATTAACAACTAAGTATTCTAAAGCTATTAGCAGAATGAAGTCTGAAACAAGACGGGGCTACAGGAGCACTAAACGCAGAGAGCAGACATTTTGGCAACTGAAGAATTACCCATGGAACATAGGAGAAGCAACAGTATTGTGAGATGTGAAAGGAGCAGTGCAGGAAGGAAGTTACAGCTGGAGAACAAACAAGGAGGCAGCAGGCATGAACATTATCAGGATGAAAAGAAATTCTCTAAGTCAAACAGAATTTGTACAGGCACTAAAGAATTAGAAAGCTTGGTGTGAAACAAATGTGTTTATTAATCAATAGATAAAACTGCTCATCCTGAAGGAAATCAATCTTACCAATATTGACTGACTGTGAAACAAATTAATGATTACCCACATAGTAAGCATCATCATCTGTTAGGTCTATATAAATATTAGAATTTTCATCTCACTATGTCACTGTTCAAAACAATAGGACTCAATGACCAATTCAACAAACACAAAATGATGACATAGAGAAGCATGTATATTTTCCTAAACTACAAATTAAAGCTTAGATTCACTAAAAACACAAAAATATAAGAACTACAATTAATTGATTGATTATTTTCTTACAGTTACTAGAAATCCATCCCCAAAAAATTTAGTTTATTTTGTTGTATAAAAAGTCTGCTTCAGGGAGAGTAGAGTAGAGTAGGTAGTATGGTGAAAGATCAATAACACTAAAGACCATTCAAAAAAAGACATATAGAAACTTAATACTGCAGAAGCTTTCATATAGACAGACAGACAGACAGTTGATAGTTGATAGATTATAGATAGGTAGTTATAGATATAGATATATGAGTTAAGTGAGTTCATACACACATAAATGAATTTACCTTATTATAGGAAGACAATCACACTAATAGATACTAGGAGCTAACTAACAAAAGGCCCAGTATCAGGAATAATGTACTTCTTTCTGAGTTGTTAGCCAGTGAGTTTGCATAGACCCATCCAAATATTACAGGCTCTTTGTACTGTTCTTGGTTACCCTCCAGAACATAAAAGTAAGATCCTGAAACTAAAGACACCACATACTTGAGTGATAGAACATAACAGAAACAAAACTGAAAAGGATCTAGAAGCTTCATAACTACTGATTAACTTTCATGGTGCTGGAAGATGCTATGCAAGCTACCAGAGAAGAAAGATAATTGTCAATCATACTGAGCTATGAATCCCACAAATAGCAATAATGACTGACCTGCCTGGCAAGACGTGCCCAATGGTGAAATAGTGGCATAAACATCCTGGGAGTAACTAACCATTTTCTGATTGGAATTAAGTCCCATTCCAAAAGAAGAAACCTATACCTGGCACCTTTACTGGACCAAGAACCAAGATCTAGATAGGCCATAGGCCATAGGAGAGAACATATTACTATTATTCTGCTAGATGTATACAGTATTAAACTTATTTCTAGTGACTTATCATTATACCAACAGATCAATGTATTGCTCGTCCCTCATCATCAATCGTCATCTTCCAATTGTAGTATATGGTGAGTAACAACATGACCCACAACTGGCTAAAGTGCACAGAATAAAAGACTGCGTAATACTTAACACCTAAATTGAACATATAGACTACACCATGTAGCTGAAGATTTTTCTGTGTCATGCCCAGTCCGCAGCTGCTCAGACCCAAGTAAACACACAGAGGCTTATATTAATTATAACTGCTCAGCCATTAGCTCAGGCCTATCACTGACTAGCTCTTACACTTAAACTCAGCTCATTTCTGTTCATCTATATGTTGCCATATTTTCCGTGGCTTTACCTGTGTGCTGTGGCTTTACCTGTGTGCCATTACATGCTGCTCCCTGGACAGCAGGCTGGTGTCTCCTGACTCAGCCTTCCTCTTCCCAGAATTCTCCTTGTCTGCTTATCCTGCCTATATTTCCTGCCTGGTTACTGGCCAATCAGCATTTTATTAAACCAGTATACAAAAGCATTAACCCACAGCAACACCCTCCCTTCCCAAGGGTCAAGAATCATTGCAGAAGAGGGGGAAGAAAAACTATAAAATCCAAAGTTTGTAGATTACTACAAAGAAACATTATCTTCTGAACACAGCAGGGCAACTGTACATGTGAACTCATAGTAGTTGTGACAGCACATATAAAACCTGTACAACATGAAGGGGCTGGTCCTGCAGACCCAAAGCTGCAGGATCTCCATGACACAGGGCAACAACAGGATATCCAAGAGGAGTCTCAGTGAGGGCCCAACATTGATAGTGTAGCAGAAAATAGAAGCCTTGAATCAGACCAATGATGTTTAGCAATGAACACTTGCAAGTAAAGATACACAGATAAAAAAGGGGTTTTTTTGCATGACTTACTGTGTCATACTACAGTTTCCATGAAAAGATTGATTTTCCTTTTTCTTCTTTTTTTCTCTTAAATTTTATTTTAGTTTATTTTGGAGGGGAGGTTGCAAAGGCAGAGGGTGAATACAAAGGGAAGAGGAAATGAATGAAATTGAGATGCATGATGTGAAAGATACAAAGAATAAATAAAAAGAATGTTAAAAATATATATAAAATCTGTGCAAGGCCAGGCTTAGCTCTGGGAGTCCAGTTGAAGAGAAAGAAGAAGGATTATATGAGCAGAGGGAAGGGGGTGGGGGGGGCAGGGAGGTGGTCAAGATCATGATGGGGAAATCTACAGAGACAATTGAACCAAGCTCACAGGAGCTCACAAACTTTAGACTGACAGCTGTGGAACCTGCATGGGACCAGACTAGACCTTCTGCATGTGAGAGACAGTTGTGCAGCTGAATCTGTTTGAGGGGCCCCTGGCAGTGTGATCAGGATCTGTCCCTGATGCTGGCTTCCTGGGTCCAATTACCTAAAGTCTGACACCTTGCTCACCCTCTATGCAGGGGGGAGGGGCTTGGTCCTGCCTCAACTGAATGTAACAGGCTAAGCTGTCCTCCCCCCCCATGGGAGAACTTGCCCTTTTGGAGGAAGGGATGGGGGAGGGTCAGGAGTGGGGAGATGAGGGGGGAGTGAGAGGAGGGATGTGAGGGGGATCTGTGGTTGGTATGTAAAATGAATCAAAAAAACTTTTTTTTTAAATCTGTGCAAGGGTAAGCCAGACCAAATACCATCATGGAGAGGGAAGTTGAGCACACAATCCCACCCACTAGGATATTAGCTGTTGTGAGGAAAAGACTGTATTCTCTAATAGTGTAGCACCTGATAATTGACTATATCCCAGTGAGAGACTACACATTCAAGGGTATTTGGGCATAACAAATTAGTCTTGAAAGATTTTTAAAATACATAAAATGTCACAAAGTTGTCTGGAGAGGGAATAAGTGGACTGTTGGAGGTCTTGATGGTCAGATGTTACAGTCTATCATGGCCTGGCAGCTCTCTCCAATGCTTAACAACTTCCTCCCCAGTGAGACTTCCCACTCTCTACTTGCCCTTATCTGGATAATGTCTCTAGGCCCACAGGACTGACCTTATCTGAAAACTGTCTCTAAGTTTGGTTGCCTGATTTATCTCTAGTGTGACCCTTCACACAGTTTCCTGCTGGAAGCTTTCCCCTAGCTGCATGTATGGTAACTAAAGACTTGTATTAGGAGCTTTGCTATAGGACCCTGCTGCCACATATAAAGCCTTATGACAGGAGTGTGCCACTTAATGCAAATTAGGATTTGTCCCTAGGCTTCCCAATCCTTTATATTTCCTATATTCTGGAATAAAATTGAGCTGATTCACTGAAGTCATATCCTAGAGGGATATCTCCATTGTATCCACAGCCGTCCACACACTGTTCCCTGCTTCTGATCCCTCCACCCTCCTGGACCAATGCACCAATGATCCCGGGGAAGAAACAGAGCAACAGTGGATCTGTGAAGAGGTGGGGGAGGGAGCAATTGGTCAAAATTCTTCAAGAACTAATAAAAGTTTTCAAAGAATTAAGAAAAATATTTTTAAAGTCTACTTCAACAGGAAATGTAAAACAATTTTAACTGTTGTCTTATAATTCTCAATTATATAAGGCACTATACCTATTATATAATAAGAAAGAAACCAGTCTAATATTTAAACAACATAAATACTGTAGAATATATTTAAGTATGGCTCTGTTGATTTAATGTTTTATTCTTCATTATTTTCATTAATACAAAAAATTCTATTAACATGTTATTATTTAAGTATACATTTAAACTACAATGCATTTATATATCTTTTTAGAACATTAACATGAAATTCATATTAGAAAGAAAATAATTTGAGATACTTCAAAAACAAATAGTAGTTTTCTCCATAAAATTAATAGATAGAAATCAGAGATGTCAAATTAAGTTCATTATAATACAGATTTAAGAAAATATTCTGCTAAAGGAGACATTCAAAATCAAAAGTGGCTTGCCTCTTTTTTCTATCAGTCCTGAAACTCACAAACACATATAAAGGAAAATAACACTGAAAGCAAATGCAATGTCTGAAAAAGTGATGGACTATATGATGTGTATGAAAAGTAAATGACAAATTTGTAGACTGACCATATTATTAATAATGAATTCAGACTACAAGAGAAATGCTAGGGGTTTGTGATTGGATAGAAGAAAAATATCATTTGGATTACAACCTTAAATTTATTTTAAAAATATAAAGCTTTTCTTAATAATAGTAGCAACACATATACACTTACACTTATGCAGAGATCATCTCTAACACCCAAAATATTTTCCAATTGTTGGGGTTGATTTTTCTATTTTAGTGGAGAATATATGTCATCAATCTTGGTCAAAAAAAAACAGAGAAAATACTGCAGAGACACCATATTTTTGTATGATGATCTACTCAAAGAGAAACCAATATATTGCTAAGTATCAAATTCAGACAAGAAATGGGTTTAAAGTAATTCAAGGAACATGAGTTGGTGACAATCCATCAAAACAGTGAGAATGTGTCCCTGAACTACTAGGATACATTTACCAAGTGACCTAGATAATGCTTACAAAACTCTACAACAATCCTGATGTTAAAATTTAAAAAATACCCTTAAATCGTTTACATTTCCTGAAAGCTAAAAATTAAAAACACCTTTACTTCTTTTTACATGATCTTCAGCTTAGTTGAAGTAAAGAATGCTCTGTTAACTTATATTTGATGAATAATTTTGAAATTCTAAAACACCTTATCCTTAGTGAGGAGTGTTGAAGCAACCTGAAGCAGAAGTTCCTCTGCAAAGTTTCTGCACAGTAAATGTTCCCCCAGATACCACAGTAAGGGAGAAGAGGCAGAGAACGTCCCTGGTCCAGGAGGAATGTTTTTGTTAGATTGTAGAAGGTTGGATGAGTTGTCAGAATAAGATAAATGGAGCTGGGCTGTGCCATTAACCTGTGACATTTCTGACAGGGCAAGGCTATGTGCAGTGAGAAAGCTGCCTTTTTTCCTTTGCTATCTTTCAACTTATAATAGAAATAAAAAAAGATAGGTGAAATGTTCTCATGAAAGACAGCAACAAACCAGAAGAAGCCTACCTTGAATAATAGATGTTTTCTTACTATATGCAAAAATTCATCCTTTGTCAGGAAGTCTTAATGAGGTATATCATATAAATTGGTCTATTTAAAAGAGAGTTAAATAAAAATATTTCTTATGTTCACATGGATATTTATTAACAACAAAAATTTCTTTCTTCACTGAAAATATGACTTGTTCTTCAATCTATGATATGTGAAAATCATTCATCTTATTTATGAAAAAACCATGCCATTCTTAAAATAACTACTAAGCTTTAACATACATAGCAATAATAGCATTTTTGTTTTATTTTTAGGTTTATTAAATTTCACTAAATTCTTATCACACATTTTGCTGTTTAGTTTTCTACTGCCATAAAAAATCAGAACAGTTGGGTAAAAGCTATAATTTCAAAAGATAAAGTAGCAAAATATTTTCATGAAAATGATGAAAAAAATCAATAGGATCATGAGTTCTTGTTGATATTCACTGGGAGAAATGCAATTGCTGATGTTATTCTTTGCTTTACATGTATCAATAAAATGACTTTCTCATGATCTCAAGTCCTTGCTCATAAATATAATATAAATGCATGCAAAATTCAGCCTTTAAGGACCATAATGTAACACATTTATTGAGCCATCACAACCAGGACCGTTTTAAGGCTGTGATTAATATGCATCAGCAAAAGTGCTGTATAAGTCAGTGTGCTGCAGAAGTAAATGAAGAGGCAGTGAGATAAAGATCTTGTGAGCAACATGGCCATGTGTAGAAAAGGATGTTAAAACAGTACCAGCTCCTATATTCATAACACAGTAATGAAACAATGGAGACCAGAAAGCAACGTTTATAGTCTATAACTGAAAATGTTACTAATCGTGATGACAGGGTTGAATGATGTCTCAGCTGGAGAAATCTTAATGTGTAAGCATGATGACATGAGTTCAGATCCTAGGCATCCACAGAAAAAGAGACACAGTGTGCACATGACTATAATCCCAGCAGAAGTGTAGCTAGGTCAATACAGTGGCTTGCTGGCAAGCCAGCCCTGCCCAATCAGCAAGCCAGAATCCCAATGAGAGACACTGCCTCAAAAAATAAGATGGATGGCCCCACGGAACAACCCTGGAGGTTGATTGCTAGCCTGTAAAAGCATGGGGGCATGTTCACCCACACACAGGTACACATACACACAAACACACACACACACACACACACACACACAGACACACACACAAAGTAGATACAGACATGCAATAAATGCAGAATGATCTATGAAAAACAGGCATTATCATTTACTCACACAATTTTTCATTTCATTTTGTTAAATATGTACATAAACCAAGCATTTCTCAGTCATATTTAATAGAGACATAGATTTGGATGAGTAGACAACTAGATATGTAGACAGAAAAGTAGAAAGGGGTATTTCCCCAAGCACTATAAATAACCTTATATACATTATCAATTATTTTAGTTTCCCTACTATTTATAAACTCTTATAATAATACAATAATTCAATCAATGTAAAGCATACAGAAAAAGATACCATTGGATTTCTAAGATACTGATACTTTTAAGTTTTGAATAAAATTTACATATTCTATTAAGGCTTATTTTTATTGCCTTAGTTCCAAATATAACCAAAAGAGGTAAAATATTGTTTCAAACACAATCTCCCAAAAGAAAATCCAAACCTGTATTTCCATTTTCACATGGCAACTACAGTGGAAGATTTAGAAACTTATCAGATAATAAATTTGTATATAAAATTCTCTTGTTTATAAATGAAACACATTAAACTCTTAAAATGAAAAAGATTCACTTTAAGGACTTTAAAAGCCTAGGGCAACATTGTTAAACACTTTGATATTTAGTCAAATGTTGAAACAAAACATAGCCATATGTATATTTAAAAGAATAAAACCACATAAAATCATACAATATTTAACACTACAAAATATTATAAAATTATGAAACTATCTTAAGGTTTTTTATGATAACAAATCTAGGAATATACATATCTCATTGATTTTTACATACATATATACATATCAAAATATGTCACTATATCTTTATACACCAATATATCAATATATACACTGATAAATTTCCAAATATATAGTCCATTGAAAAGAAAATTATAACACACAAGTAATAATAGGAAAATTATGATAATAATGAAGCCATTGGCTACTTCTCACTAACTGTCATGATGTCTTTGTTTACAGATATTAACTCTTTCAAGTTTTGTAACCACCATACAAGATAGGTTTAGTTCTGCTATCATTCTAATTCTATAACACAAGACATATCAATATATTGGCTAGTGAGGTCATGAGTCTTAGAGGACAGCCTGCTACTGCCACTTTTCCAAGTCAGTATAATTCATCACTGCATTCTAAAGACTCATCCCTATACACACAGGCCAGTATAGGTCTCACTCTTCATGAAAGATGCTTGTTTTTACAGCAGACTAAGACCATTACAGACAGCTACAACCTGTCAAGACACAGAAAAGCAACCATAGAGTTCCCAGCCCCCACTGATACATCTATAATACAACTCCTGCCTAAGACTCAGGAACATCACAGAAGAGGCGGCAGAAAGATTGTAAGAGCAAGAGGGCTGGGGACTCTGCCATGAGACTGCTTCTATATCTGACAGGGAAACTTCACCCATGAAATCCCAACAATTACAGCAGCAGATGATATGCCAATGTGGATAGAGGAAATCTCAAAGAGCTCCACCACTAGAGGAAGAGCTACTGAAAATTAACAACTGCTGAGAGAGGGAGAATTAATCTTCCCCAGGGATAAGCCATTTAATTGGTTATCAAATACTGATTATTTCTAAATTGTCTAGATTCCACTAAGGTAAAACTAATTACTATTTTTAAAAGTTGTATTGGTTCTATTATCTTTATCATGGTAAAAAGGTTATTTCCATTACACTGAAAAGCATTTACATTACACATAAATCCCAAATAAGTCCTGCAACAAAGACACTTTTTGAGCCCAGGGATCATCCTGCTGGGTCTCTGTTGCTTCAGTCCCTGCTCAGTCCTTTTAAATGAATGGAAGGAGGGTCGAGTTCATTAATACAGCACATACTTAGCATGTGTGAGGATTCATGCCTGGTGCCAAAATAAATATATCAGTAAAGATGGAGAGCCCAAAGGTGTAATCCTTCCTGACTACAAAAGCATCAAGGTTCCGCCAGCCTCCTACAACAAGACGGTCACATGCTTTATTTTTCTTCATGTAGAATCTTGCTTCATTTACACAAATTAATATGTGAGGATTTGAAGATTTCTTTGAGAGCCCTTAAGTTTCTACAAGTAGTATTTTCTAGTTTCCCAAGGAATAAATTGTGTTTGCATATACTGCAAAGTTATATTCAGAGAAAGAGTCAGATTGATTATGAAAAAAACTAGCACTTTCTACTTCATTTGATGATGAATTTCTATTATGTTATATTATTATATTTTGCAAGTTTCCATTAAATTATTTTAAAATAATATTTTTATTTATTCTTTGAGAATTCCATATACTTTTGGTTTTGTTTGTTTTGTTGCTTGTTTTTCAATTTTAATTTTTATTTTAGAATTCCATACATAAATATTTCATTCTCATCATTTTTACCCCTCTCTCTCCTCCCTATAATTCCTCCCATGTTCTCCCAACTCCTCTAAAACTCATGGCCTTTTATCCATTAATTATTATTGCTACATACATTCTCTCTCTCTCTCTCTCTCTCTCTCTCTCTCTCTCTCTCTCTCTCTCATACACACACACACACACACACACACACACACACACACACCACACACACAACTTGTTGAGTGCTTCTAATATCACTCAGATTTTTTAGTTTTTTTAAATATATATTTATTTATTTTACATCCTGGCAGCAGTTTCCCCTCCCTCCTTCCCTCCCAGTCCCTCCCCTCATGCCCCCCCCCCATTCCCACCCCCAATCCACTCCTCCTCCATTTCTGTTTAGGAAAGGGCAGGTCTCCCATGAGTATCAACAAAACATGGCATATCAAGTTGCAGTAAGACTAAGCACCTCCTCATGTATTAAGGCTGAGAAAGGTGACCTAGTATGAGGCATAGAGTCCCAAAAGCTAGTAAAAGAGTTGGAGACAGCCCCTGTTCCAGTTATTAGGAGTCCCACGAGAGAACCAAGCTACACAACTGTAACTTTATATGTAGAGTGCCTAGGTCAGTCTCATGCAGGATCCCTGGTTGTCAATTCAATCTCCCTGAGCCTCTATGAGCCCAGGTAAGTTGCTTCTGTGAGTTTTGTTGTGGTGTCTTTGACTCCTCTGGCTCCTACAATGCCTTCTCCCCCCTTCTGCAAGATTTCCTGAACTCTGCCTAATGTTTTGATATGGGCCTGCACCTGTTTTCCTCAGTTGCTGGATGAAGCCTCTCTGATGCCAATTGGGCTAGGCACCAATCTGATCACAGGAGATGGCCAGATCAGGCTACTTATCTGCTATTGCTAGGAGTCTTAGCTGGGCTCATCCTTGAAGATTCCTGCGAGTTTCCCTTGTGCCAGCTTTTCACCTGACCCTGAAATGCTCCCCCTTTCCAGTGGTCTTTTTCAGTACTCTCCCCTCTGCCCACCCCAACCTGATTGCTCATGTTTCCACACCCACCTGCCCTCAGTCTACTTAAGAAATCTCTTCTATCTCCCCTTCCCAGGGAGATCCGGGCATTCCCTCATGAGCCCTCCTTGTTACCTACTCTCACTGGGTCTGTGGATAGCAGCATAGTTATCTGCAGCTGGAGTTTTCCTGCCTGGCCCACAGTCAGGACAAACTCTCTCACCTGCCAGCCCCACAGACGCTCAGACCCAACCAAGTAAACACAGAGACTTATATTGCTTACAAAATGTATGGCCGTGGCAGGCTTCTTGCTAACTGTTCTTACAGCTTAAATTAATCCATTTCTATTAATCTATACCTTGCCACATGGCTCGTGGCTTACCGGCATCTTCACATGCTGTTTGTCATCATGGCGGCTGGCAGCGTCTCTCTCTCTCAGCCTTCCACTTCCCAGCTTTATTCTCCTCCTTGTCCCGCCTACACTTCCTGCCTAGCCAATGGCCAATCAGTGTTTTATTTATTGACTAATTAGCAACACATTTGCCATACAGAACATCCCACAGCACTTCCCTTTTTTTTTTTTTTTCAAAAAGGAAGGTTTTAACCTTAGCAAAGTAAAATTACATATAATTTGGGAATTTGGGCGTAGCTTCTCTTACTACTTCCTGCTGGAGGGGGGCACTGTATCTTATGGGGAAACAAAGAAAATTTTAGGATTATGGAATAGTCCATGAGGCTGTATCGTCTGAGCCAGATGCCTTCAAACCATTCTGGATGTTGGATCATCTGGGTCATGGTGTCATTGGAGACCTTTCAGGGGGTCTTGGCTGGTCAAACCTGATGTATCTTAATCTTGAACAAATCCATAGCCTATTGCTTTCTGTGGGAACAAAAGCAGAGACTCCTTTCCAAAGTAACATATCCTTACATCCAAATTTTGAAGTCAAGGTATCTTTAAAATATACATTTTGGCATAACTCAACAGCTTTTACAATCAAATGTTTTTCTGCAGTTAAAAATCCCAAAGACAACCCAATCCAGATTCTCTGTGTAATATTCATTTTCACGTGGCTTATTTTTTATATTAATTTTACTGTCTCTTTAAAGATTTTATTTTTTAAAACTATGTATTTGTTTCTATAACTTTATATATCACCTTTTTTGTCTCTTTCAAGCCTACGTATATTTTACACACATTGTAAACTATTACATCTGAATCTGTCTTATTGTGAATCTATTGCTTTAAACTGCAGCAGCTGTGGCTGCTGGCTCCGCCCACCTCAGCTTCCCAGCATGGAGGTGGTTTACCAAGAGCTCTGGGAGCTATCTTGGGTCTATGCTTTTATCCAAGCAGCGTGTAGTCCAGAAACCTCTTTTTTTTTGTTTTGTACTAGCAAAGTCTAAATCCACCATGCAGCTTAATGTGCCACTTGCAGAGGACTCATTCCCGCCATACTGCAGGTCGAGCACGCACACTAGGAACCCACAAGTAGGTCAAACTGGCAGCTGCCGCTCATTTGAGAGAGACAATTAGGAACTGTTTTTAGCTCCGTTTTAGAATCTTTTTTCTCAGTTTTTAGGTGGAAACTCTTGCCACCACGTTGGACGCCATTTGTAGCTGGAGTTTTCCTGCCTGGCCCACAGTCAGGACAAACTCTCTCACCTGCCAGTCCTACAGACGCTCAGACCCGACCAAGTAAACACAGAGACTTATATTGGTTACAAACTGTATGGCCGTAGCAGTTATCCTTTATTTTACAGCTAATATCCACTTATTAGTAGGTACATAATATGTTTGTCCTTCTCTGTCTGAGTTACCTCACTCAGGATGATTTTTCATCCACTTGCCTTCAAATTTCCTGGTATCCTTGTTTTTAACAGCTGAGTAGTACTCCATTGTGTATATGTACCACATTTTATTTATCCATTACTCAGTTGAGGGACATCTAGGTTGTTTCCAGGTTCTAGAAATAAAGATGCTATGAACATAGTTGAGCAAGTGTACTTGTGGTATGATTGAGCCTTCTTTGGGTATATGCCCAAGAGAGGTAAAGCTGGGTCTTGTGGTAGATTGATTCCAAGTTCTCTGAGAAACCAGCACACTGACTTCCAAAGTGGCTGTGTAAGTTAGCACTCCCACCAGCAATGGAGGAGTGTTCCCCTTGTTCCACAGCCTTTCCAGTATAAGCTGTCACTTATATTTTGACAGTATATATTCCTCTCTTCAAATCCTCCCAGAGCCTCCCCTATTTCCCTGCTCCCTGGACTTCATACTCCTTCCCTGTCTTTAAAAACAAAATATAAAATCCCCCAAAAAAGTCATGAGTTCAGTTTGTGTTGCCAACCACTGCTGAATATTGGGTGTGGGTGCTCTGGAGTGTGGTCCATAGACCAAGTGCCAATCCATTGAGGAAAATGCACTTTCCCCAACCTTGTAGCAATCTAATGCCCGTCGCTTCTTAACTAGTCACATTCTTATCAGGTGCTCTTTTCAAATTGAAAGAGAACACTAATGTTTGTCTTTCATTTTAGTATAACTGCTTCATTTCATGAAGGAAATCAATAATACATTACTTTTAAACATTGTATTTTACATGAAACTTAAATAATACATTAACCACAATTGAACCTGCCTATGTAATGGAAACCAGAAACATAAGCATCTCTAAAGGCCCTGTATTCACCTATACTTTCAACTCCTATTATTATTTCCTAATTTCTCTATACTACACAATACTCTTACCAAAATAAATTTACATTTATTCTTTAATTTAAAAGAATAATATATATTAAAAATAATACATTAAATTAAAATGTATAAAATTGTGTAAAATGTATAAAAATTATAATTAAATTAAAATATAAATTATCGTGAAAATTAGTCAAAATTATCCTAATAATTTCAGTCATTTGTTGAATTTTGGAAAATTTAATACAATCTTTTGAAAGGATTTTAAACTAAGTAATGCTATCTGGCTCATGATTTGATACAGAGTATATTTTCTCATAATTTATCCATAAAATTGATAATTATGAGGCATTATGAGAACAGCCATTGAGTCTCAATGAGTAGAGATTTTCTCTGGATTAACACTGTTAATGCTGACTCTTTTCAGCTTTCACTAAATGACATTTAACTTTTTTTCTACCGCATGTCTAAGGTAGAATTATATATTTAGTACTCTATAATCAAAGCATAATAAATCTGAATCTCATATTTACAAAAGTAAGCTAATTATTCCAGTCATTTGAGAAAGTGAATGAGGTTGACTGAATTTCTTCTGAACTGTTCAACTTTTAAATTGACTCTCACTAGTTCTCGTTTACTGAATGGGAAAGATTCAAACATACTGTTATGATCTTTCGCCCTCACTTATTGACTGGTTGAATCATTGACACAACGTATTACCACTTAGCCCAGGTTGGCCATGAACTCACAGTGCCCCTCCCTCAGCTTCCTGACAATGGAAGATGATAAACATATACCACTGCACTTGGGTTTTATTTATTTTAAGCATCAATACTACTGATACTATGATTAGCTTTCATGCAGTAAATTACCTAGAGGTGGCATTGAGGCAAGTGGGTTGAAAACAAGCACGCCTATTTCTACCACCTCCTAGCACTGGACTACCTCACAGCCTCTAATCTTCTGCTTCTTCCTCCTGCCACTGTGCTGCAAAGGTCTGCAGTCCATGGTCTTTGTCTAAGGTTATCCCAGTCCCTTCTATCAATTTGCTCCCTTTCTGACTCAAATTTAGGAGTTAATTTCCGCAGAGACCACAGTCTACTCAAGAACTGTGTGAGGATGAGGAGGGCTGGAAAGCCAAGTATCGTCACAAGTTCATGGCAACAGCAGGACACTAATTTGATTTGCTCCCCCAAAATGGAAGTTGGAGTAGAATAGTTGGATCTACATGAGGCGGAGAAACAGGGGCAGATAAGGCAGTCCAGTGATGCAGTGAGCTACCATGCAGTCTGACAGGCACAAGTGCAGTTCAACATGGCCCCCGAAACTCAAGTCCCTAGAACATGGCCCATGAGTGAACACGAGACAACAGTAAACTCTGATAGAGGGCTAGCCCACGTTCCACCCAAAGGTTGATCAGAGATTAGTCAGTGAATCCACTGACCAAACACAAGATATCAGTCTTAGGGTCCTAAAGGAAGCAGTTAAAAGTGATGGGCCCTGAAATCATACATGTATAAATACCATAGAGGGACTAAGTAGTTGTATTTTTATCTATTTAGGAAACACACACACACACACGCACACACGCACACACGCACACACACACACCAAAGAAAACGGGGTCATGAATTTAAGAGGCAAGGGTGTACATGGGAGGGACAGGAAGATGGGATGAAGCAATTATAGTATAATTTCAAAAAATACACATTTTATAAAACAAAACAAAGCCAGCATTAAACCTTTAGAATCTGGGGAGGCCTAAAGTGATCTCATGGAGGGCTAGGGTAGATGAACAGCAAGGGTTATTTTTTTTAGGTGAACTTAAGGTTTATTAACTTATTATTATTATTAATAAACTTAATAAATAAACTTAATAAATAAACTCTTAAGAGACCCAGACACATTTCAAAAACATTTAAAGCCACCCCAATGAGTACTGACTAAACATCCTTGTTACCTAGAAACAGCATACACTTTCCACTACACCCTGACCCTGAGGCGCAAACGAGGATTCTGCTACAATATACAAACCTGGAAGAACTGTAATACCAATATCCAGCTACCTTTAAACATAACTGGGTACACAGAACTCCTTCAACGGCTCAGTTAGTGATGGATTAAAAATATGCCAATGTAAAGGAAAGCTTCCTGCCTTACCTTCCTACAAAGTTTATGCTACTTAGCACCAATATTTGTGTGGACACCCAAATAGAATTGATGTTGGAGGTGTGTTTAACAATGAAACAGAAGGCTGACGAGATGACCCTATGTTTTGAATTCAAATACATCATAGTTCCAATCCCACCAATGTTTCTACCATCCATAGTGATTGTGGAAAAATCATTATTGCTGCTTGAAGCTGTGAGACAATGAGACACTTCTCCTTACTAAAAGTAATGATATCTACTATACAAGCTCTCTGGAGATTGAGGGAATGTATAGGATATATATGAACTACTACCTGGAACAAAAGAAGTAGCCCTTGATGATGTTGCACCACTAGTAATGTTATCAATATAATACATGTATGGTGTCAGCACTGCCTTTCTAGGAATGTCAAGATTCAATATTCAACTCAATTTGCCATTAATTTATCTTTACTTAGCTAAATGGTAGACTCCTTTTCAGCTTACATACCCAGGGTCTCAGGCTGCTGCACATCTAAAACTAAGGCCAGTTTGGCTAACGGCAATTCAGCTGTGATACTTGCCTCATTTAATCACATTTGCTCCTTCTAAACTTCTAGCTGTGTGTATACAGAAAGCAATGAGGGCAAACCATGGCCTCACCATTTTTTTCTAATGATAAAAATGAAGTTACCAGGTTCTTAAAATAATTATCATTTTTAAAATCTTGCACCTACCAGTAATTGTCATATATATGCACATATATACATACAATTTCTGAGACAACTACTGTTTTCAAAATATAAAAGAGTTGCTATTGTTTATATATCTTTAGTTGTAGAACAAAATATATCTAAACAGAATTATGAATAGTCTGTATCAAATGAGAAAAAACATGTAATCACAAATAATCAGCATCTAAATTCTACTAGCAAGTGACTATTTTAATTTTTTATTTTTTTATTTTTTTGGTTTTTCGAGACAGGGTTTCTCTGTGTAGCTTTTCGCCTTTCCTGGATCTCGCTCTGTAGACCAGCAAGTGACTATTTTAAAACCTACTCCAATACAAAGTAGTTCAAACTTAAAATAATGAGGGAATTTTAAAATAAGTTACATTGCATTAATTCATATCACTAGTAATGATATCTAGAATATTTAAAATTATACAATAAATGTAGAATTTGAAAAAAAATAAAAATAACTAGATAATGCAAATATTTTAACTAGAAAATCTAAACAACAGAATCATACTCTTCAAATAAATTTTCATCCCAAGTTTTACAATAAATTTTCTATTTCCAACCTAAAATATAGAGCTCCTTCTCTTTGATCATTGCATGGATAACAGGTAAGCCAAGCAAGGTAGATGGCAGTGCAATGAAAGGTGGTCAATAATTGGAGGTAAACTTGTGATGGCTGCAAGAACTAAAAATGAGTATATCGAATCTAAAAGGCAAATACAAAAAACAGGTTTACATAATTTAACAGATTCTTTTGCATTTTAAATCATGTAGCATAATATAAAATAAACCAGAAATTTCTTCACTGACTCCTAGATAAATCCACATGAAATTGTTCTTGTTTTAGAAAAGATTCATATTCTGTGAAAAACAATTCTGCTAAAAATGCCATGAGTGAAATTTTCAGTCTACTCATTAGAGTGAATTGGAGTGGAGGTCCTGACAGGTAATAAAAACAAGTATATGATCTTATACTTATATAAGATAAACGGATTCTCTGTGGTAACAATACCACTTCAGGCTTGTCTCAGTCCAAATGTGCTTGTACCTAAATGCCCTGAGGTATCACTTACGATCAAAGTTTCATGGAGTTATGACAAATACTTCCATTTTCACATGGTAATGAAGAGAGCAGGGCCTAGGAAAGACTTTTGAATTGGCTAGCACACCATTTACCACTCGGTATATCCTGATCAGTAACTTTTCTGAAGCCCGTGAGTAGAAAACAGGAAATCTGATGAATATAAACAATACCGTGTGTCTTTTTTTTATATAGAGTACATCTTTGTAACTAGTCATATCCTTTGCTCTGACTATCTAACCCTTTACTCATGACTTAAAAAATATAGAACAAAGTGATAAAAACTGTTGTAAGCACATGTTCTTAAAGGGAAAAAATCACTGCCAACTGACATTCACCCATAAGCTGGTTACTTAGAATGAATGGTATTTTGTTAAATGAAACATATGGCTTTAATGTTTTACATTTACATATTTTATTTAAAAATTATGAGATGACATCTCTAGCTCACTCCCAGCACTGAATAATGGGATACAATTAGAAAAAAAAAAACTAAATACATATCCTAAAGAATAAACAGTGCTCATCAATGAAGAATAATGCCATAGAACAACATAAATTTTATCATTAAAAATCTTAATGAAGAATAAATGGTCAGCTCTATAACATACACATATGAGCAACACTAAATGACTCAACAGGGTGTGTGTGTGTGTGTGTGTGTGTGTGTGTGTGTGTGTAAAACGATAATAATTAAAGGAAAAGAGGCCATGAATTTAAAGGGAAGTAGGAAAGGTGATGTGGGAAGATTGAAGAGAGGAGAGGGGGAGAAGTGATGTAAATACACAGACATAAAATTTGAAAAAGAATAAAACTATTATTTTTAAATGCTTAAATAAGGTCTGATAAGATGGCTCAGCAGGTAAGGGCACTGGTTGTCAAGCTGATGACCTGAGTTCAATCTCTGGAACCCACATAGAAGAAGGAGAGAACCAATCCCCAGTTGTCCCCTGTTGTAGCTGGAGTTGTCCTGTGTCCACCCAGCTCCTGCAGCCACTCAGACCCAAGTAAACACACAGAGACATATATTACTTATAAACTGTATGGCCATGGCAGGCTTCTTCCTATCTAGTTCTTATATCTTAAATTAACCCATTTCTATAAATTTATACCTTGCCACGTGACTCGTGGCTTACCGGTATCTTTACATCTTACTTCTCAGGGCAGCGGTGGCTGGCAGCATCTCCTGACTCAGCCTTCTACGTCCCAGAATTCTCCTCTGTCCTTATCCCGCCTATATTATACTTCCTGCCTGGCTACTGGACAATCAGCATTTTATTAATCAATCAATCATAGCAACACTTTCACAGCATACAGAAAGACATCCCCAGCACCCAGTCCTACATTTGCTTACTATGGCACACAGAAAAATGAAAAGACAGAGAGGAGAGGAAGAAAGGAAGGAGACAAATTTTATAGAACAGAACAGAAAATGAGACTGGATGACAGCATGAGAACTTTAAACCCCAAGAGAAATGTCCAGGATAAGATCAGTGTTAACTAAGTATGTTATCTAATAACTTCATGACTGATTCTTATAGGTCATTCTTAATGCCAGATCAAATAAAGTTACTATCGCTGAGTATGATCTACTGGTACAGAGAGGCCTTTCTGTACAAGAGTAACATTGGGATGCTGAGATACCACTGTAGAAAACAGAATTTTGTTCATTACTACAAGTTCAATTTAACTATGGAAACAGTATTAGAGAACTCAGTTACAAAGTAATAAAATAATTAATATGAGATTTGCTCCTAATGATGTCATTGGGTGCTAGGAACTAAATACTGCAAGTATTCCACAAGCTTCACAGAATCAGGACTTAGGGTACAGCACAGCAGCACAAAATGGGACAAGAAACACAAAATGGTTTGAGGATCTAATTTGTTACTTAACAGCTAGCCAAATGCTAGCTTTGATTTGAAATCAATAGTATTGAGATATACTTATCAATGTTTAAAAATATAATCATGAATTTATACTTCTCATTTTCCACATGGAGGAAAATAATAAATAAAAAATAAAATAATAATGACTAGCAAAACAGCAAAAGAATTATTTACGGGCTGGGAAGATAACTTAGTCAATAAAGTGCCGCCCCAGAACCCACATAAATGCTAGATCAACAATGCACATCTGTAATCTCAGTGATGGAGAGAGGAGACAGGAAGATTTGGGGAATTCATTGGCCAGCTGACCTATCCAAATTAGTGAGCTACAGATTCAGTGAGAGACACAACCTCAAAAATAATTTGGAGAAAAATTGAAGAAGACACTTGACATCATCCTCTGATCAGCCCATGTACACACATATACAGATATTCACACAAGCACACACATACACCAGAGAGAGAAGGCGTCAGAGGGAGGGAGGGGCAGAGGGAGGAATGGATGGAGGGAGAGAGAGGTGGAGACCAAAACAGAGACAGAGAGAGAATTGTTTGTTACATTGTGGAAGGTTAATAAAAATACACGTCTCTAAATTTATAAAATATAGAGAAAATAGTTGGTGCACTTAGAGTAACAAATTCCAAAACTTTTTTTCCAAAACACACTATTACTAGGGTAAATACTAGAAAATTATATGAAATAAATAAAAAAATTTCTATGTGTACTTTAAGAGTTGTTGAAAAGAAGTGGGAAAGTAACTGTGAGAATGTTGCACTCCAGAGGAGGAGCCTAAGAATGAATCCACCTATATTTCCTTGTGGAAGGGGTTTGAACTTAATGGCAGTAGAGGACCAACAATGAGATGGAGAAAAGAACATCACCAATGAAGGGATAGTATCATGGCTGGAGCTTCCACAGGTCATTGCTCATAATGCTACACAATAGAGGAAAGAGAGCATCCTCAACAAATGGTGCTGGGAAAATTCCATATCTACGTTTAAAAACTGCCATCTTTCTTTCTCATGGGTGAACAAATCAATTCCAAACTGATCAAATCACAATGTTAGACTTCAAACCCTGAAATTTCTAGAAGGAAGAGTAGGGATACATTCAGGATATAGACTCAGAGAAAGTTTTTCAATGGGATTCCAGTCATGAAGCAATGGAAGCAACAACCAATAAATGGGGCTCCATGAAACTAAAAGACTTCAGTACCACAAAGAAACCAGTTAACTAACTGTAGGGGAAGTCTACAGAATGAGGAAAAATATAGCCAACTACTCATCTGACTGAGGATTCATGTCTAAAATACACAAAAAACTCAAGAACTACACTCAAAAGCCATGAAGAACTAAACACCAACAAAACAAACAACTCAAAAGTGGGTTATGAAGCTGAACAGATGGTTCACAGAAGAAAATTACAAATAGCTAAGATATATTTTAAAGTGTTCATCATACCTAGCCATCAGGAAAATGCAAATTAAAACATCTTTAAAATGTTATCTTACCTCAGTCTAAATGGTAAAGATTAAGGAAAGATTCCTAGCACTTAGAAGACAGAGGCAGGTGAATTTCTGTGTCCTTGAACACACAGAAACACATAGCTCTTCCATTGAAGGAATTTTCAGAAGCCTTCTGAAAATTGTACTACATACTAGGACCCTGTACTCATAAACTCCCAGCAGCTGTGGTTGCCTGCACAAGATTTAACAAGATCCAACCAGTTAGAATTCTAGCACAGTGAGGGAAAGAGCTCTGGAGCTCCAACCCCTGGGACCTACTGGCAGCTGATGGCTTCAGGGAGAGGGAGAAACATTTTCTTCTGAGTATATGGGCCCTGGTAGGTCATAAATACTCCAGTGGATGGTCAAACAAGTATGAGTATCAGGCAACACAAATTAGACTCAGTGGTATAAATAAATGTGTGTGTTCACATGTGTGTGCACACGTTTGTGTGTGTTCACAGTATTGAAAGGGGGTATTGAGATTGGGGTGTGTGTGAGACTTGTTAGAGAAAGGAGTGGGCATGAATATGATCAAAGTACATTTGTATGCAAGTATGATATTCTCAATAAATTAGAATAAATCTTAAATCTTAAAAGGAAAACAAAGGACATGATCAAAACACAAACCCCACAAAGACAAATTCAAAGGAAAATAAAGATATCAGCCACTAAGAGTAAGCAGCCTCCATAGAGAATATTTTAGTTTGTTTCCTTTCTCATGCTCAGCTGAATGGTAAGGCAGAATGGCTTCTGAAAATTCCTTCATTGGAAGAGCTATGAATCCTGACAGCTGGAAGACATGTGGCATGTACTAACAGGGTGTAACATATCTGCAGCACCTGCTCCAGAAAGCAGAAAAGAACTGGCCATTTACTGTGGTGATATTTTATTTGTGCTGAAATGTGATTTTATTTGTATGTTAATAAATAAAGTTTGCCTAGAGTCAGAGGTCATAGCCAGCCATAAGCAGAAGTCGGGTAGTGGTAGCACACACCCTTAATCCGATCACATGGAAGGCATTGTCTCTGTGTGTTCAGGGACACATCCAAGTGTGGTGACATACACCTTTAATCCCAGTACCAACCATAGAGACCTGGAGGTCTGTATAGACAGGCAATTATGAGAAAGTGATGTGGCTGGGCTTAGAGCCAATGAGAAGGCAGAATAGGAAGGCAATAAAGGCACAGGTTAGACAGGAAGAAGCTCTCTTGGGAAGATACAGCAAGGTGGTAAGCTAAGGTTAGTTGGTGGCTATTGCTTTGAACTCTATGGCTTATACCTCTGTATTTGGCTCTGTGTTTCTTATTTAATAAGACTGTTTAGAAATTCATCTACATTCTACCTTAATATGCAACAATGGTTGGCAGTCATGAAAAGATAAAGGCAATATAATCAGTAATTAAGAAATGAAAAGTTTAAGGTATTTGAATTTTGCATACTCAAATTAAATTTGTGAAGACTGTACTTAATAATGTGAGATAATAGACATTCATGCATTGTAAATAAGTATGCAATTGGTAAATGTTTCTATGAAAGAACCACCCACTTGATTCATAATATCTGAGGCATATTGATCCTATATTCTTATCTCCCCACAATTCTATTTACAGCTGCTCTGTGACCCCTGTACTACTCTATCACTTCTATCAACACACTTCCTTTTTCTGCAAAGCAAAAATCACTGTCTGGAAATGGCACTGCTTCTTGATTGTATGATTATGGTCATAGCTCAATATTGTCACAAGGCAGTATGCCACTTGAAGACAAGAATCATTGTCTTTCTTGGTCATTACCATCTAGAACTAAGAGGCCAACACATAACTATTAGTTAACAAAGGTTATTGAATATGTGTATTTCCATGGCTTTATAATTAGAAACATGAAAAATTGTTCAAAATGCAGTTCAATGACATTTAACTTAGTGTTAAAAATTATGAATTTTGCCATACGTATAGCTTTATTTACTAAAGTAAAGAATTAGAATCAACCTAGATGCCATCAATAGATAAATGGAAAACAAAAACTTGGAAAAAATATAATATATGTATAAATATATAGATGAATACTACTCCACTCTAAATAAAATTGATAGATTTATAATGGATAATATTAAGCAAGGTCACACAATTTGAGAACTGCATGTTCCCTTTCATATGCAGATTCCCGTCAATAATATATATGTATAAATATATATGTGTGTGTGTGTTTGTGTGTGTGTGTGTGTGTGTGTGTGTGTGTGTGTGTGTGTATAATACATGAGCATGCAGTATAACATAAAATAAAGAGAAGAAGACAGGCTAAATATAAGGGATGAGGGAGGAATGGTCATGTAAGTGATCTGGGTTATGAAAAAAAGATATGAAACTAATTGTTTTCTAGTTTTAATTCTGTCATGGGTTTTTTTTATTTTGATGATGGGTAAGTGAATAAAATATATTTGATACCAAAGTATGGGATTTAATATGAAGCCTAACAGCTTCCATTTCAAATGCCAGTTCTGACTGTATATAAGTTCATTGAGTTTTATAGATTTTGGGTCAGGTTAATTTGAGTATATGATGTTTTATTTATTTTCAAGTATTTATAATAAAGTTTATAAAATAAAATAAAAATTAACTTAAAATAGTGAAAAATCAAAATTAATATAACAAAAGCTGTTGACCATATAACACGCATATAAATTGTGAAAATAAAAATGCTATGTATGAGATGTACATGGATGACCTGAGCAACTACGTATCACTAAATTACCAAGGCAGTTTATGAAACAGAAATAATATCCCATATCTAATAAAAGTTATCTCTGGCTGGAAGAAACTAAAATAATTTTTAATCTTTCTACTAATTTTTCTTGGTTTTTCGAGACAGGGCTTTTATACAATGTGCTTTTACTCAAAATGAACTATCAAGTTATTTTCATTGTTAGAATACAGTGAATCCAATATAGAATACCTACAACTTGCTGATGGGTGAATCTTAATTTTTTAGAGCATAGTAAATTGAACAAATGTGAAACAGATTTGGAAAAGGAAAAGAGTAAATAATATATGCATGTAGATGTGTGCTAGGATATACATATATCTATGAAATATCTGAAAATACAGCTTAATAATTTTTATGTAACCTAAACTTTACACAAGAAAAACAGAACTGGTGTAAAGAGATGATTATGTGCTTTCAGTAAATGATGCTCTCTAACAGGATCTATTTATCTACATTTTATAAGAAAAACTACATACTAAAATCTAAGTTGTTCTTTCTCATTCTTTGGAGAATCTGATAAAACTACTAAGCCAAATACAATCTTTCAATTCAGTTAATGTTTTGTTGCATGTTAATGTCAGTTTCTTGCCTTGCTATTTTGGATAAATAAAGTAGATACAATTCCCAAAGCTGAAAATAGTTCCATCATTTGTTGAGAAAAATCAGAAATGTATAAAACCTACTCTATATTTTAATAATGCCCAGAGCACATGACTAGAGATTTTAGGAATGTCCTTGAAGTAGTTTGAATTGTTTTTATTTCTTACTGGAGTTTTAAAAGCATAATCATTACAAAATTCACTGCTTAGGCACAAACTACTTTTGTTAAAAAGAACAGAATGGTGCCATTCTTCATATCAATATTGTTTTCTAATCTTTTGTCATATTTTAACAGAAATAAATAAGACACATACTTTTTCACTCTCAGAGAATTTCATACATGCATAGAAGATGTTCTAATAAAGTCTACTCCCCAGTTCCCTCCACTTCAATCCCTCTTCTAACATCTACCACTCCTCCAATTTCATGGGTTTCCTTAGTGCTGCCACTGTGTGCATGGGCACAAGGCCATGGATAGCTTCATAGGGAACTTCATCCTTGAAGAAAACTACTTCTAATAGCCAATCAATTGTCCATGACTACCAAGCTAGGGATAGGACTTTATAATCGCCTGCCTACCCCAGGCTAGGGTTGGGTGGCTTCATCCTATACAGGTTTTATGCATGCTCAAGAATAAACCTGTATCTGCTGTTATGGAATACTATTTTAACATGTGTTACAATTATTTATACTGTGGAACATTTGTTTTAATGATGCAAAGATATGTTGCATTCTATTATGTTGCTTTTGTTTAACTCTGTGAAGCTGTGTTACTTTGCCTGTCTAAAACATCTGATTGGTCTAATAAAGAGTTAAATGGCCAATATCTGGCCAGAGAAAGGATAGGTGGGGCTGAGAAGCAGAGAGAATAAAAAGGAAAAAAAGAGATCAATGAGCAAGAAAAGAAGGGGCCAGCCACACAGCCACACAGCCACACAGCCTGACATGGAATAAAAAGGAAAGAAAAAATATACAGAAATAGAGAAAGGTCAAATCCCAGAGGTAAAACATAGAAGGGATAATTTAAGTTAAGAAAAGCTGAAAAGAAACAAGCCAAGCTAAGGCTGGGAATTCATAAGTAAGAAAAAGCCTCTGTGTATTTATTTGGGAGCTGGGTGTTAGGCCCCCCAAAAGAGCCAAAGGAGTAAAAAACAACTACAATCTACTTTTCAAATAGTAGAACACTACAGCGATTTACTTTCAGGTTTTAGCTTTACCACATTTTTTTTTTAACTTGGACTCAAAATATCTCCTCAGCCAAAATAGGTGAAGGAATTTAGATGGTGCTACTACAAAATATTCCAGTTTTACATGCTAATTATTTTGGCAAAAACTCTCTTTGAACTCCCCTGATCTTAGAGGTGTAGCCTCTAAAGAATTTAAAGGCCATGAATTCCCTTCCTGGGAATCTCATCCACTGGGCAGGATTAGGTTGGAGCAGAATAAGCTGATACCAGGTCCGGGAACTATGGTCACTGGTTACCACTGATTCTTCCAAATGCCTCTATTAGGTAGGTTTGGGTATTTTTATTTGTTTTGTTGTTTGTTCAGGGGCAAAAACATCATACAGATGTGACAGTCCCATCCAACCAGTTGGGTAGGTTAACTAGGAATTCAGTTCACACATGTCCAAGGCAGAGGGAAAGGATGCTGGTGTTCAGCTGGCCGTCTTCTTTTTCCTCTTTCAACCCCTCAAAGTCCCAAACTCAGGCTATGGCATTATCTATAGTCAAGGAAGCTCCTTTTGCTCATGCTGTTCCTCTCTGGAAGGTTCTCTCACACATATCCAGACATGCCTAGGTCTAATGATTGTAAATTTAGTCATCTTAATAAGATTGAACATCACAGGGCCCATTGATCTCTCCCTCAATCATTACTTCCATCCTGAATTTCCTGTTTTCTACATTCCTCTCTTCATAGTGAAACACTGCAAGAACTGGATCTCATGGATTTGGCAGAGTTGGCTTAATTCCATACAGTACTCGCATAAATGTAACATTTTATTTTCTCAGGCTAATGCAGCACAAATCTTAAAAGGTCTTATTAATAAAAACAAACCCTGAGCCAGGTATTGGGGTGAACGCTGATTAGAGAAACAGAACAAGCCACATCCAACCTCACCTTGCCAATTCCTCGGCTGATCTTGTTACCTCAGACTAAAAGCCTCTGAATCCTCAACTGAATGGATCTCAGCTGAACTGCTGCTAAAAGCTAAAAGCTTAACAAGACTAGTTCCTGGTCCTCACACCTTATATACCTTTCTGCTTCCTGCCATCACTTCCTGGGATTAAAGGTGTATGTCACCATGCCTGGCTGCTTCCAGTGTGACTTTGAACTCACAGAGAGCCAGGTAGATCTCTGCCTCCAGAGTGCTAGGATTAAAGGTGTGTGTGCCACTATTTTCTGGCCTCTATGTCTATCCAGTGGCTGTTCTGTTCTCTGACCCCAGATAAGTTTATTAGTGTTCACAATATATTGGGGAACACAATATCACCACAGGCTAATCTTTATACTGCCAGTATAATTTATAGACTCAATTATTCAACTCTTACCAGGTATATGGCAAGTTTTCCCTCTGCCTATTTATTTTCATGGTATTCTACAAATTCTGGTATACACCTCAAAGTCATCAATTAAATTATTTATAAGTAGATTATTATCTTAAAGTATAATTTCATAACCAATTACTAAAATAAAGAAAGTCTCCTGGATACAACACTTCTACAGGTATCTGTGTCTGTTTATGTTTGAATATCAGAGCAAAATAGCATGATCTGCTGCAGCATATTGCATAAGGCATGTTAAGACCATGGCTTCTTCAGGAAATCTACTTGTACAGAAAGATAAAACTACATACAAAACATATGCATGTATTACACGGAGATTACAAGATGGAAAATTTCATGACACTGGATGTTATAAAAAAAAAAACCCAAACTGTATTGTTTCCTTCATGTTATTCCATGGCAGGCCTTCTAACAATAAGCATGCCAGTATTTCAAAATGATAAACAAATGGCTGCTATAATGTATTCCTCATTCTGTGTCAGTGTTAAATATGGTATATGACTGTAATTGTCAACATTTCAGAGTTTGTTCTTTAGGGAAAATATATGATAAATTTCAGCCATTCCCTTCCAGTGTATGAATCATTAATCAGTTTTACAATTCTAGTTCTAAGTCTATGAGATGCAATTGAAAACTTTTGAAAGATACAAGGTAAAGCTGACTAATTTGTATCTGTGTCAATATATATAAAACACAGCTATGCCTTTTATGAGACAGACATGGCCTAGGATACATCTAGAAAAGGTGACAAGGTAAAAAGAACATCTATAAATAGACAGCTGCCTCTTAGAGGTCATTTCAGAGTGACTGTACCATCTGTTTTCTTGAAAACCCAGCCTCTTCATAAAGCATGCCGTAGCAAAGGGTATCTCAAAAACAGTCATGTTATCTGGATGAAGAGAGATGCCAACAGAGTCTGGACATCAGGCCTAACTGAGAATAGAAAATGGTCAATAGACTGACACTTTATGCTGCAAGGAGTACTTTACCTTCACAGAAATGGATGTAGACAGTTGATCTTCCTATGAAATTAAGTCATCTTTTAAAGAAAATCACCAGAATGAACATCATTATTCATATACATACATACATATATAATGTGACACTATGCACTAAATTTAAATATTAACATAGTAGTGTATATTGCAGCCACTGTAAAGAAATACAAACATCAATAAATCAATTTATGGGAAATAATATTTAAAAAATATAAACCTACAATTAATATTCCAATTATTCTTTTCTACCTCATGTGACTTTATCCTTTTAAAACATAAGGTTCATACAACATATTCAGGCTATCCTAAAACTTCATATTTCTCTTCCTCAGCCTCCCAAGTGCTGAGATCTCAGCTATGGTCTATCACATCTAGATTTCTCCTACTAATTTGAGAAAGCAGTACATGGTAGAGGAATGTTGAGACAGAAAAATGATTTAATAAATAATTATTTTAATTCCTATAGTAAATATCAATAGATAAAACTCACATAAAGTAAATCTCATTGAGGCCTTCAGTGGCTCATAAAATATAAAGTGACTTTGAAAGCAAATCTGTTGCTTGGCTCACTTCTACAGAAGCCAAAGTGACTTCATATCTTTATTTTAAATGGAATCAAAGAGGACCTGTAATAGATCACCACGACCAAAATCAGATTCCATTAACGAGATAGAGAAATGAAGGTAGGCTGATATAAAGAGATGATGGATGGATGGATGGATGGATGGATGGATGGATGGATGGATGGACGGACAGATGGATGGATGGTTGGATAGATGGATGGATGTATGGATGGATGGATGGATGGATGGATGGATAGATGGATAGATGGATAGATGGATGGACGGATGGATGGATGGATGGATGGACTGACAGACTGATGGATGGCGAAATAGAACACAAAAACAAAGCAAAATAACTTTTGCAGTGTATTCTTTGTTGTTTGACTAGATTAAGCATGTGCTAGCTCTAGACTGTAGTTGTAACCAACGGTCTTATAAAATAAGAAACACAGAGCCAATTCAGAGAAGAAAGCCAAGAGGTCAGAGCTAAGAGCCTCACCCTTCCTGATTCAGGGATCCTCTCCAGCCAAGAGAGCTCTCCGAAAAGGACCTACTTCCTGTGTGTCTGTCTTTAAAGTCTTCCTGTTCTGCCTTCTCATTGGTTGTAAACCCAAACATGTGACTGCCTCGTCACTGCCTGAATGTACCGCCCTCCAGGTCCTTAAAGGCGTGCGCCACCGCCGCCACACACTTGCTATGACTCTAATAGCTCTGACCCCCAGACAACTTTATTTATTAACATACAATTAAAATCACATTTCAGTATAAGTAAAATACCACCACACTAGACTACTTGCAAACTATTAAGGATAGAATTATAGCTTAATTCAAGAGTCTTGTCATTTCATTACAAAATAAACCAGATCTCTACAGAACTGGAGGATAGTCTACTTCACAGACAGAAGCAGTCTTCCAGAAGATGTTCTCATGTGGCAACATGTCCTCACATATCCTCATTTTATGTCAGCTCATAAAGCATGCTGGAATATATGTGAACAGATGACCTTTTTGCTTTTGAAATAGCTCTGTCAGACAAAGCTTTATCTGTTTATACAGCAAGCAGAGCATTGGCCTCTCCATATGCCTGACAGATTTCAGTGCCAGTTCAATGGTATAATAAGGACTATTTTGGGCTTATGAACAGTCTACCTAGAATACTGCACATGACTTCTTTAGTCACATAATAAACAGTAGGAGAGGAGGAAAAGAAGCTGAGTTGTTAAAGCTGGCTAGACCTAATGAGCATGTGTTGAAAAGACTTTGATATAAACTGGAGTGTAGTCTGTTAACTTGAGACTGAACACATCTATCATCCAAATGATAATTCATCACAATATTCTTCCTCTCAGCCTGTGACCAGTAACCTGGACCTGTTCTCTTGAGAGAGAAGGGGCGTTGGCAGATGAAGCATTGTATTATAGTGATGGATCTATCAAATTAGGGTTTTCTTGGTAGTTGTTGAGCAAGTGAGCTACAAAGACAGCTTCCCATACATATTTTTACTTGAATTGCATGCTTCATCACATAAACTTAATAGAACCAAAATACAACAATGATTCCAGCAGAATTAGAGAGGATATGTGACCCATGATGGAGGGGATTTTTTTTAGCTCCATAATGAATGAAAAGGGGTGATTTCTTGATTTATAGTTCTTCCATGAAATATATCTACTAAATAATAATATCACTAGATAAGAGACTATTGTTATAACTGTCCAAACCACATACAGAATGAATAAGGTCTGGTTAAAAGATTCATTGAGCACTAACTATGAGTTAGGGAGGTATAAATGATTTGTATGTATTGTTCATCATATTCAGAAACCTTAGAAATTGGTATTCTTTTCATATTAATTTTATAGATAAAAAATGGAGGGTCCAAAAGTTAAACAAAATCACTGTGGTATTTAATATTGACTATCAAGTTTTCAATATTGACCTAGATAGAATCACACAAAAAAAAACAAGCTTCTGAACATGTCTGTGAGTCATTTCTAGGCTAAGATAACAGAGATGGTTTGATGCTTACTAAATGTAGGCTGCATTATTCCACAGGCAAATGTCCTGGACTAAATAAAAAGTGAGCCAAGCACAGGATCTCATCATGCTCTGCTTCTTGATGGCAGACACACTGTGACCAGTTGCCTCAGGTTCTGTTGCTGCTATGACTTCCCTGCCATGCCAGGCTGTACCCTCAAACTGTGAGCCAAAACAAACTCCACCCTCTGTAAGTTACTGTTGCCATGCATTTAAATCACAGAAATGAGAAAACATAGTCACCAAGTTAATGGATAAAAGAGATTAGCTTAGTGGATTTTTTTATTATAATCATTCACATGTTGTGTGTGCTTTCACAATATACAATTGATACTGATTTCAATTAGGAGTGCCCAATTATATACAAATGAAGCAAACTTGGTTAAACCACAGAAAATAAGTAAAATAAGAAAATAAGTAAAAAAAGAAGACAGAGTTTGTTTTCTAAAACTTCTATGCCAAAATATCCCTCTGAATGCACAGATGTCCTAAATGCCAAACTTGTTGAAATAATTGAAGTAATCCCAGATAAACCCCATTTATAACCATGACAAAAACAGTAATTCTGTAAGTAAAATGGAGTCATCCCTAACAAATAAGGAAACAATTTATTTTAGAGATAGTTTAGTTTGATGAAAAACAAAACAAAATCCTACCTAGCTTAGTTGTAAATGAAACACACACACATGGGCAAGTTCCTTTCTCACTCTAACCCTGTCTCTCATCAACAGAATGAAGATCTAAGCATCCATGTGGCAGATGACCTTCAGATTAGTAGATGGATGAAAAGGTCTTTATGACATTATCAGGTCCCCAGAATCACCATGTTATTTTCTAATATGAATTATATAAAACAATTGTTAATTATGTAGTTAACAATTCTTATAAATTTCTGTTGTAAAGAACAACCAAGGATTTCAATAATTCCAAAACAAAATTGGGAAACACCAAATACATGCCATCAAAATTCTTTTAAAATAAAGTTAGAATTGGTTAAAGTCTGCATTTTGACCACATATTTAAAGTCATAATTCATAGAAAGGACTGATATTCAAAATAGGAATATTAAGTGAAAAGATAAGTAGAGAGAGGAAGAGAACTCAATGTACCTGAATGAATTTTTTATCACTAGACCATTACCATAGCCTGTATTTATTTTTTGCCATTTTATTAATATATATTAATGCAATATCCTATCAGCATCATTAGCTGGAATTAACAACTGGATGTTGGATGACACTTTCTAAACATATCCCTATCTTCTCACTTTCTTTATCCTGTTGTACTTGATAAGATTTGTACCTGAGGCTGAGTGCTGAGGTCTCCAGCATACATCCCTGCCATTTCCTATTCTCTAATGACCTCATCTGTTCTTGTCACCTCCACACTTGCAACTCTACTCTTTAAGATGTTTCATGGATGTAATGTTCTTAATTTAAATGTATTTGTAATTTTAGAATGAGAAAAAAAGATAAAACATCCCCACCATATAAAAAAAAGCAATTTAACAACATCTTAAAATAGCTCAGCAAATACTGCCATGATTCCAATTACCTCTTACATACAAGATAATAAAAAATAGCATTCCTAGTTTTGCACAGTTAAAATTGTAAAAGCTTTGTAGAAAATTGTGATTTTTCTTTTTCTTCTTTTTTGATATACTAGAACAAATGAAGTTTGGAGCTAGAAATCTAACCAGTTTTTTTTTCAAAATATGTGTGCTTGAAAAAAATCAAATATAAGACAATCAATAATATAAAAATGATTCAGAATATTAGGCATATCCATTTTCATTTTCTCTTTAAATATATGTATAAATATAATGTCACTTTAAAGGTTTCTAAGACTTTGGATAAATATATCAAGTCATATTAAAGGTTTCTAAGTCTTTCATGTTCATAGATTTACTTGAGAACCTGAAGAAGCTATATTAAAAAAAACTCTGATAAATAATATATCATATTTAGTTCCATAAACTCCTAAAATCATTGATAACAGATTATTGGTTAATTACACATAATTAAATTATAACTAAATCTTTCTTTGTAAAATGTCAAAATGACTTAATTAACAAACTGGAGTATTCTCTTAGTTTTAAAGGAATTGAAATTCATATTTTGGTTGTGAGTCTTAGCCTTTAATGGCTGAGCCATCTAAAGATAATAATACCAGTAGGCAAGTCTTTACAGAAATCAACCTGTTTCTATTTAATAAGGTTTCATGTTGTCACTTTAAAAGGTACATTTTTATGAACGTTCTATCACTTTAAATCACACTGAATAAAATCATAATTGTATCTAACTCCTAGTGCTATTCTGGGAATAAACTAAGATAATGGAGGTGAGGGCCTCTGCATCGTACCTGAGCACATTTACCAGTCACCATACGTCAGCCATTATTATCACCATGGTGACTATTAATGGGATTTCATGCCAGAAATATAAACTGTTCTTAGACTCTTAGAAAGTACACCAAAGAAAGTAAAGTAAACCAAATAAAGTCAAATAAAATTTAAAAGACAGTTATATAGCTACACATATGAATAGCTAGACATATTTTAAATCAATTCAAAATGATGCATTTCAAATCGATAATTCAGTTCCAAAGAGCTTAAATTTTTAAAGACTTATTATATATTTTGTGTGTGTGTGTGTGTGTGTGTGTGTGTGTGTGTGTGTGTGTGTGTGTCTGTGTCTGTGTCTGTGTCTGTGTCTGTGTATGTCATGTGTATAGAGGTAGCTTCAAAAGCCAGAAGGGATATCAGATACCCTGGGACTGGAGTTACAGTACCCCTCTGATGTGGGTACTGGGAACCAAACTTGGTTCTTCTAAATACGCAGTAAATGCTCTTAACCACTGAGACATCTCTCTGGGCCCAGACATCTTGAAATGTGTTTGGGCAATAGAATAGATAATAACTGCATAATATCGTCAAATTTTATATTTTGTATTAAAACAAAGTAACTTTTTTTTCTGAAATTTATTACTTTTCTGATTTCAAAACATTTTTTAACAATCACTATGTTAAATATTTTATACAGATTATGAAATTATTGTTTTCCTTAACAATTTTGTGACATCTGTCATTTCTTTTTCTTTGCTTTCTACTGAAAACAGATTCTTTTTCTCACAAAATATATCCTGATTACAGCATCCCCTCCCTCTCCTACCAGTTCCTCCCCAAATCTCCTCCCATCTGGAGCCACTCCCTTTCTGTCTCTCATTAGAAAAAACAGAAACAGGCTTCTAAGGGATATTATAAAATAAAACAAAACTATCACATCAGAGTTGGACAATACAAAGGAGAGAGAAAGAGCCCAAGAGAAGGCACAAGAATCAGAGACCCACTTGTTTGCACTCTCAGAAATCCCATAAAAACACTAAACTGGAAGCCATAATATATACACAGAGGACTTGGTGCAAACCCGTGAAGGCCCTGTGTACTCTGCCTCGGTCTCTGTGAGTCCTCGGTCTCTGTGAGTTCATACAAGCTTTGCTCATGTTGATTTGTAGGGCCCTGTTTTCTTGGTGTCCCCATTCCGTCCTCTGCACCCCGTCTTCCCTGGGATCCTTAAGTCCTGAGGAAAGGGATTTGATGGAGACCTCTCATTTAGGGGTAAGTGCTCCAAAGTCTCTCACTATTGGCAGAATGTCAACCACCTTGTTGCATCACTAAATGTAAAACAATTGAAAGAGAGTATATTGAAAGTTTACAAAGTTTTTAGAACTATAAAGAAAATAGTTATCTTAAAATATAAATACAAGCAAGCTGGAGATGTGACTGAATGTTACAGCAAAAATGTAGTATGGCTGAAGCACTAGGTTCTATTTCCAACACCACAGATACACACACACACACACACAAATACACACACACACACACACACACACACACACACACACACACACACACACACTCACTCTCACACACACACATTCTTCCTAATGTCAAAGACAGAACTGTGTTAAGGGGCCATTTTTGGAATATTCCACAATATTAAGTAGTCTTAAGTCTTTTCATTGTTGGCCCAATGATACAATTTGTGGAATATATCATTTGACAGCATTTACAAAAGCAGCCAAAGCAGCCAAAACTGGAGCGTGTGAATCCACTGTCATACAATTAATGTGTAAGTGTAAAGTCTGACATAGTTAACAATCAAAATCACCATGTTAGTATTTTGTTGAAATTATTAATGATATAATGTAGCCTATATAAACTGTCTTTTGTTACTAATAAAACAATACACTATGATTTATAAATTCATTCTTATGTGAGTCTCCTTAATATGGCAATACACTATAGTTTAGTGCTTTCCCATAGGAGTAAAAGGAAATAGTAATTTTGTTGGTCTTAGAAACAGCTAGATTTAAGCCAGGCTGTGGTGGTGCACGCCTTTAATCCCAGCACTCGGGAGGCAGAGGCAGGTGGATCTCTGTGAGTTTGAGGCCAGCCTGGGATACAGAGTGAGTTCCAGGACAGGCTGCAAAGCTATGCAGAGAAACCCTGTCTTGAAAAACTCAAAAAAAAAAAAAAAGAAAAAAAGAAAAGAAAAAGAAATAACCTAAATTTTAGTACAGCTAGATTGTAGAATTTTCCCCCAAAATTTTTATATTCCTTATCTCATTTACTCCAGAAATTGTAAAATATTGTATAATTATCACTCACTGCACAAATCGGTAATCTGCACACAGTGAACCTACATGCTGTTTAAGTTACTTACGTCAGCAACAGCAGAGCAAGAAGTTAGGCTTGAGTAAGATTTCTACCTGTCTTCCACCAGAACAATAAAATTAACAGCATTTTAATATATGCCAGGTACTACATCGATTTTTCCCATTGTAAAGCATAGGAAATTCAAAAGAAATTGTTACTTGAAAGTATTAAAAGTTATCTATCCCCATTCACAATACTCAAATCCAAATGGATGAAAGATCTCAACAAAATCCAGCTACACTGAACCTGATAGAAGAGAAAGTGGAAATTAGCCTCAAACACATTGGTACAGGAGATCACTTCCTAAATATAACAACAGTAGCACAGATACTGAGAGCAACAATTAATAAATGGGACCTCCTGAAATTAAGAAGCTTTTGTAAGGCAAAGGACATGGTCAACTAGTCAAAATGGCAGCCTACAAAATGGGAAAAGATCTTCACGAACTCCTCATCTGACAGAGGGCTGATCTCCAAAATATATAAAGAATTCAAGAAACTAGACATCAAAATACCAAATAATCCAATTAAAAAATGGGGTACAGAGCTAAACAGAGAATTCTCAACAGAAGAATTTCAAATGGCTGAAAGACATTTAAGGAATTGTTCAACATCCTTAGTCATCAGGGAAATGCAAATCAAAACAACACTGAGATACTATCTTACACCTGTCAGAAAGGCTAAGATCAAAAACACTGATGACAGCTTATGTTGGAGAGGATGTAGATAAGGGGAACACTCCTCCACTTCTGGTGGAAGTGAAAACTTGTACAGCTACTCTGGAAATCAGTATAAAGGTTTATCAGAAAATTTGGAATCAACCTACCTCAAGACTCAGCAATACAGCTATTGGTCATACACTCAAAAGATGCTCAATCATACCACATGGTCACTTGCTCAACCATGTTCATAACAGCATTATTTGTAATAGCCAGTACCTGGAAACAACCTAGATGCCCCTCAACCAAAGAATCAATAAAGAAAATATGGCACATTTACACAATGGAGTATTACTCAGTTGTTAAAAAAAAGACATCATGAAATTTGTAGGCAAATGGATGGAACTAGATAGAATCATCCTGAGTGAGGTAACCCAGACCCAGAAAGACAAACACAATATGTACTCACTCTTAAATGGATATTAGGTACAAAGTAAATGATAACCAGGCTATAATCCACAACCCCAGAGAAGCTAGGTAAAAAGAAGGACCCTAAGAGGGACACCCATGGAGGGCCCCAGGAAGGGAAAATACTTAAGATATCCTGGGTAAACTGGGGGGAGGGGATAGAAGGGGAGGAATAGGGAATGGGAACAGGAGGGGCTGAGTTGTAGGGAGGGACAGAGAGGGAGAGCAATGAAAGACATATCTTGGTAGAGGGTCCATTAGGGGATTAGGGATAAACTTGTGCTAAGGAAATCCCCAGGAATCCACAAGGATGACACCAGCTAAGACTCCTAGCAGTAATGGAGAGGGTGCCTGAGCTTACCTTCCTCTGTGATAAGATTGGCAACTACCCTGGTTGTCACCGTGGAACTGGAACCTACATCCACTGACTGATGGAGGCAGATGTGGTGATCCACAGCCAAGCACTGGCCTGAGCTCCCAGACTTGGGTTGAGGAGAGAGAGGAGGGATCATAGGAGCAAGTGAGGTCAAGATCATGATTGGGAAAACCCCAGAGACAGCTGACCAAAGCTGATGGGTGCCCATGGACTCTGGCCTGTCAGCTAGAAAACATGCATGGGACCAAAGTGAGCCCTCTGAATGTGAGTGACAGTTGTGTGGCTGGATCTGTTTGGGGAGCCCCTGGCAGTGGGACCAGGACTTAACCAAGGTACATGCGATGGCTTTTTGGTACACTTTCCCTAGGATGGGATGCCTTGCTCAGCCTTGACGCAGTGGGGAGGGGCTTGGATGAGGGGCGGGAGGTGTGGGGGGTGTTAGCAAGTTCCCCTACAAAGTGTTCCAGTTCTCGTGTGTGTGTGTGTGTGCGTGTGTGTGTGTGTGTGTGTGTGTGTGTGTGTGTGTGTTTGTCTGAAGATTTCACCACATACTATCTTGTCAGGAAGCATGATACTCATGGACTGAAAGGTCTAGGCAAATTTTAGTCTACTGAATATGCAAGACTATAATAGTCCTCTTATCAGTTTATATTCAGGACAAAGGTGAGATGTTTAAACAAGGCAGCTGCCTTTTGAATCTCCCATGATCAGTCAATACCTCTTGCCCGTGGTCTTATAAGTGACTGCAATAAACTCACTGGTTCACCAGCTACACTTAGATGAAATGATTCTTTGGTCTGTTGCAAAGATCCAGACCCAAAACAGATCCAGCCACACAACTGTCACTCACATTCAGAGGGCTCACTTTGGTCCCATGCATGTTTTCTAGCTGACAGGCCAGAGTCCATGGGCACCCATCAGCTTTGGTCAGCTGTCTCTGGGGTTTTCCCAATCATGATCTTGACCTCACTTCCTCCTATGATCCCTCCTCTCTCTCCTCAACCCAAGTCTGGGAGCTCAGGCCAGTGCTTGGCTGTGGATCACCACATCTGCCTGAGGTGAGCAGACAGTTACTCATATCTCCCATGAAACATTTCATACCACTAGCCAGTAACGTTTGTAGAAATAAGAATATTAAAGGATTCATATATTGTCTGGCTTTTGTTTATAAGACTCAGAAACCTAGAGTTTCAGACTTATTTCCATTCTTCCATAGAAAATACACTCTCAAAGTGACATTTTAAAAAACAATGGAAAAAAATCCTTCAGAAATACATAACAAGTAACTTACATAGGTTAGTGATGTGACCATGAAAACCATTAGATTTTTTACAAATGAGAACTGTGAAGTCTCAAAGAGTTAACTGAGCTAAGCAATAACATAAAGATATTAAATATTAGATCTGTGATTCAGACATAGGAATGTTTCTTAATGTCTGCTCTGTTCCAGCTCTATTCTACCACTTCCAAAATTTCCACTACCCAAAGCATATCCATCACCATCATTACCATTACCTCTACCACCACCACCCACCCCGTAACTATCACAGTCATCAATACTCCATGCCCTACCCTCAGCCTGTATTCCTCAGGAGTTGGTTTCCAGAGCACATCTGTGGGAGTGGTTGACATAAGTGCAGTAAGTTACAAATTAAAATAATTCCCCCAAACCAATCAAAGAGAACCTTCCTATGGCGATATTTTATTTGTACTGAAATGTGATTTTATTTATATGTTAATAAATAAAGTTGCCTGGGGGTAGGAGCTAATAGCAAGCCATAGCAGAGCTGGGCATTGGTGGTGCACGCCTTTAATCTCAGCACTTGGTAGGCAGAGCTAGGCGGATCTCTTGTGTGTTCAAGGATACAGCCAACAGACAGTGACGAGGCAGTCATGTGGTTGGTTTAACAACCAATGAAAAGGCAGAACAGAAAGTCTATATAAAGACAAACAGACAGGAATTAGGTCTCTTTCAGAGAGGTCTCTTGGCTGAAGAGGCTAGCTGCAGCAGGCGGGTAAGGCTCTTAACTCTGACCTCTTGGCTTTCTTCTTTGCATTGGTTCTGTGTTTCTTATTTAATAAGATGGTTGGTTACATCTACACCTTCCTAACTGAAAACTATTTATAAATGCACGAACACAGTCACTGGATAATTCTTACACTGAATAAAATGAAACCACTACAATATGCAATCATCTTTCATTCTATACATTTCAGTTGCTAAAATACTTCAAACAAATATTATTTAAGACTACAAAATAACATAAAGCACAAAGTGTTTAAGTATTAATGTAATTTCTTATCACTTTTAACTTTATGGCATTTGGAACAGAAGTACTATAATTTTTAGGCCAGTAAATGGTAAGGTCTGGGGTAAAAATCAACAAAAAAAACCCAACTAATTAATTTTCAAAGTTTGTAACAAAAGAAACAACGCAACATGGATTAACTTTGAGTACTTTGTATTTGTACCTACAGCAGAGGCAAATTAGTGAGAGCCATGTTAGGTACAATGGTATCATATTGGACATGGCACAGAGAATACCATATGAAAGAGTTTTTTTCAAACCTTCCACTCTCTCCATTTATTTGCATTCTATAACTACATGCCAAACCAAGCATATCATAGGTATTCTGGCACTGTCATATTTCATACAAGGACATTTCAAGTAAAGAAAATTTGCAAACTGATGGCAAATGTCTACACTGAGGCACCCTCTCATCACTCTCCATAAGTCCCTGGTTAGCCACTTGAAGCTAATTCATTAATTACTTCATGAATTGTTCACATATGCTCAAAGGTATAATGGCAAGACTGTTCAGTGTAGCATTGCTTACATAAAAATAAGAGGTACTAGCAACTTATTTTGTTCCTCAGTTGCAGAATGAAAAACAGTGACTTATTTATACAGTTGTATGACACAGCCATTAAAATAAAAAAAAAAAAACATGTTTTGGTATGGATAAATCTCAAAACAGAAGAAGTCCAAGAGTCAGGTGTAAAGTTTGGGCAAAATATGAGTAAATTTATGTGGAAAACTAAATGTATAAAATAACAAAACACAATGAGTATTTGGAAACTGAATAAGGAGGAAGAGTTAGAAGCAAACAAGAAAGGCATTAAAGGAAGTGATCAAAAGCTGTGTGCATGTGTGTGCGTGTGTGTGCGTGTGTGTGTGTGTGTGTGTGTGTGTGTGTGTGTGTGTGACAGACAGACAGACAGACAGAGAAAGAGACAGACAGAGAAAGAGAGAGAGAGAGAGAGAGAGAGAGAGAGAGAGAGAGAGAGAGAGAGAGAGAGAGAGAGACAGAGAGACAGAGGGAGAGAGAAACAGAGAGACAGAGGGAGAGTCTAGGGTTAGCAGTAGTCCTCTATAGAAAATTATCAGGAAATGAGGCTGGACAGATAGATATTAACTAGAATATGAAGTAATATGATGGCTAAGTTACAGACTCTGAACTTTGCCATTAAAACTGGAGAGTCAGAAAAATGAATTCATAAAAAAATAAAATGTTCAAATCAATGGCTTAGAAAGATAACTGTCAGATGGAGAGGCCAGTAACAGATTTAAGAGCTTGTTGCAATAAGTTAAAAAAAAGTGTTTCTTTCACAGAAGAGAAAAGTGTCATGAATTCAAAAACAGTTGTGGATGCCAACTTCACAAGGCTTGATGGTCAGTAGAATTCAAGAGTCAGGAAAGTAGAAGAAATATAAGCTAACACCAAGATTTTAAATTAGAAATGATGGCGGGAGAATGAGGAGACTTAATGAGGGATTTGAATGCTATCATCAGGAGATTTTTAAGGAGCAAATCATAATAAAAGATTAGAAATTTAAGACACTCATAATTCTTGAATCTTGCACAGGGGCTGTAAAACTGGGCATGAAGCTAGGGCAGCAGAGATAAGACAGTTGAGGACAGAACCTGGAGAGTGTCTGTAGACCAATATTCAAACAAGACAAAGGAAGAGACAATATGGAAGACAGAAAGGTAGACAAATGCCAGGCAGAAATCTCAAGTAAAAGAGCAAACAAGGAAGGAAGAGAATATCTGTACGTGTTTGAAGAAACTTTTCAAATAAGTGGCTAGCTAAGTGAACGTTAAGACAATACTTCACAACCTGTGGCATAACTAGAGTGCAGAAAAAAAAAAGTGTATAGTCTTAGGTGTAGACGAATTTCTAAAGTCTTATTAAAAAGAAACACAGAGCCAAATACGGGGGTGCAAGCCATGGAGATCTGAGCAATAGTTATAGCCACCAAACTAACCTTAGCCTGTGCCTTTATTGCCCTGCTGTTCTGCCTACTCATTGGCTCTAAGTCCAGCCACATCACTTCCTCGTCACTGCCTGTCTATACAGACCTCCAGGTCTCTATGGTTGGTACTGGGATTAAAGGCGTGTGTCACCATGCTTGGCTGTATCCTTGAACACACAGAGACTTTGCCTGCCATGTGATCAGATTAAGGACGTGTGCTACCACCACCTGACTCCTGTTTATGGCTATGTGACCTCGCTATGTGACCTCTGATCTCCAGGCAAACTTTATTTATTAACATACAAATAAAATATCACCACATTTCCGCACAAATAAAGTATCACCACACTTAGGTGCCAAAGTACAGTTTTAACAGGGTTCAGGTCCTAAAGACAAGGTGTGGTCAGCGGGGAAGAGAGCAACAAACGCACGCCTGAGGGTTCAGCAGCTCTCCTCTCTCTCTCTCTCTCTCTCTCTCTCTCTCTCTCTCTCTCTCTCTCTCTCTCTCTCTCTCTCTCCCTCTCTCTCCTTATATAACATATTGACTACATAAGTCATTTGGCAAGCATCAGAGGCTTGTACCTCATTTTTACTTCCCCATTAAATGTCCAGAGTGAAAAAGAAAAGTACAAAACAGTCTTATCCAAAACAACATCTTCTGAGAGCGTTTGTCAAATCAGGAAGTTACAAATTTCTCAGGGTCTGCAAAGCATAGACCTTCTATTTTTACAGCCTATGTCTACGCTGGCTGCTCATGCAGTTACAATATGTTAGACAGTCTGAAATTATTTTTACCTTAACCAAGTTACACGTAGAATCATTTCATGTTTTCTAAAATGCAAGCTTTACAAAATATCTCATAACAAGCATTTAACTGGCTGATTACAGCATTTTTCTGTTCCTCAGTTTTATAGTAGGGGCCTGTTCTTTTCATATGCTCCCAGAAAGGAAGATCCTCATAACTATTCTTTTTCCATCAACCTACACTATTCTTATTCCCTCTATATAGGTTCCAGAATGGGGCAAAGGATATGCTTGTAACATTTTGTATCCAGAGCTGAGCAAAAAATTTCCCAGAATCTACCCTATTGGTCCCACGATCCTTGGGGCACAAGGAAGAGTCTTCCTTCTGTAACTCTCCTCTCAGGGTGTCTTCAATGTTTTCTCTCCAGAAATTAATGTGTTTCCCCAGGGGCTGCATAAGTAGAAAACTCCCCATTAAATAAACGACCGTTCCTAAAAGGAAAAGCAGAAGCTGCGCACCTGCCACTGAATCTCTTCGTGAAGATTCTCTGGAACTTTGTCAAGCAGCGTCCTCTGCCTCATGACTCGAGCCGTCCCTTGTGACATGGCCTGTGCCTCTTAGGACTTTAAAGGTCAGATGCATGGCATATGTTTTCGTCTTGTATTCCATACATTCCTGACTGAATATATGTCTGAACCATGTGACTTGAAATGCTTCATGGAAGATGTAACTTGTAGAATCACATATGGTAGCAGAGTTTGGGGAACAATGAAGTGGAGGACTGATAGAAAGTGACTCTGACATCATCACTAATTTTTTATTTATCTTTATTGAAAAGTTCCTCTTTGAAAGCTCATTGCATCAAGTTTCAGCATGAAGTCATTATAATAGTAATGGGGTTATACATATTAAAAGAGCTATATGAAAGAAAGTCTACATGTTCAGGAGCCAAATTTAATACGTAACAAATTGGATCTATTCCCAAAGTGGAGAGCCTCTTAATATAAATAATTGTTCTGTGAAGCACATTTTTTACTATTATCTACTATGTTCATTACAACTCAAATAGAAAAAGATATTGTCTTAGCCAGGGTTCCTACTGCTGTGAGGAAACACCATGACCAAAAACAACCTTGGAGGAAAAAGTTTACTTGGCTTACACTTAAACTGTTCATCAATGAAGGAAGTCAGAACAGGAACTCAAACAGGGAAGGAACCTGGAGGCAGGAGCTGATGTAGCGTCCATAGAGGGGTGCTGCTTGCTCAATACAGTTTTCTCAGCCTATTTCCTTATAGAACCCAGGACCACCAATCCAGGGACGGCATCACCCACAATGCTCTGGGCCCTCCGCCATCAATCACTAATAAAGAAAATGGCTTACAGCCAGATCTGATGGAGGCATTTTCTCAATTGGTATTCCTTCATTTCAAGTAACTCTAGTTTGTGTCAAGTTGGCATAAACTACCCAGCAAAGGTATCTACTATAACAATTTTTAAAAAAAAGTTATTCAAGAAAAACAAACTTCAGTGAATTGTTGGTAACAGTTTTGGATTAGTAATAAAATTCCAAATTTTAGGATTCATATTAAAGGTTTTACAATATATATTTACTATAGTGGTACAGATATTGCACCATTGTGATTTCTCATAGTGATTTTCTTAATAAATTCTCAGATGAATAATACTGATAAATTAGTAATTGTAAACATAAGTATATAATTAAAACCAAATATATTCCAGTAGCTCCTGAAAGATTCAGTAATCTTCAGGCAATTATTAAAACAGAAGAAATAATAGTTAGTCATGATTTGGACATTTTGTGAATTTGATAAAGAATTTGGTTTAAATAATTTTTCCAAATAATCCATGTGGTGCATTTCTTGAATTAGAATTTTGAAACTATAATCTAAAATCTGCAACTAAAAAAGTCACATGAGTAAAAGAGAAGCTTTAGACTGCAATACGTTCTTTTGCAGTGCATTGAAAGCTCATATTATACTATTTTCTCTTAGTCTGATAATTTATCTTGACCTTGCCTTTTATTACATAAGAAGCCACTGCTGAGAACTGCAGTTAATACAGCTATGAAACTTTAACACCATCTTCAGTTTTTACAAATGGTGTGATTTTCTGTCATTACTGAGATAGCTTGGATTAAGACATGAGAGCAGATGTAGTGACACACTGGATAACCATGCAGTGGATATTGGACACAGGGTGACTTCCACAGAGGGGAAAGAGGCTTCACAACAGGTCCCATGTCATGTCATCAATTACGGACCTGTCACACTAATGACTAAGGAAACGCAGGGAGCAGTGACAATGGGAACATTCATCTTTCTCTTCTCTGGCGATGCTGCACCTGTAGCCCACTGCACTCTGTCTTCTGCTGCCTCCCGCCTACCTGACTTTTGTTCTCCATGACAGTGAATGCGAGCACGAGAATGCAGCCTATCTATCATCCTTTCTTCCTGAAAGGCACCTTGACTGCGGTTAATGGCTGTAATAAGACCAGACAATAGAGTCTCTACCCTGCCTCTTATGTTCAGTTTTCCAAAAGTGGATCCAATTGTCACAAAACAAAATCAAAAGATTCCATCAGAAAAGCAAATCATACTTTATACCCACCATCTCAAATATTTTGTTCTGCTAGCTCATGCCATAAATATGAACTATACTTTGAAGAGAGATGTGAATGAAAACTAATGGGACCAATTTTCTCATGTGAATTACACAAACAACAGTAATAAATAGTAAGTACATAATATTCTTATGAGCTTCATACATAAAAACATACAGGCTTTATATTTTTAGATGAAGTTGTACGCAACCAAAGCTTCCTCTCAGGAAAGCAATAGTGACTTTGAACAATCGTCTATACATCTGATACTCCCCTTCTATTCTTTACAAAATGACTTTATGATATAAGATGTATACATATAGAAAGATTATTAAAAGAAACAAGTTTGTACCATATGAAGAACAGATTTAGTAAACAATTTTTGTTAAGCATTGTTTTGTTTGAGACAGTTTTGTTGTTTTAGAAAGCATTTCAATCTGTAGCCCAGCCTAACCTAGAACTCTCTATGGAGTAGTCCAAACTGGCTTTGAAATTGTGACAGTCCTCCTACTTCAGACTCCTAATAGCTAAGATCAGAGGCATGAACAACCACGCCTGGCTAACAGTTATTTTTAAATCCCTATCAAGTGGTATGTGGCCTTCACATGAATTGGGCTGCATAATGCTAAATCCTTGTTTTGTCAAAACACAGACTTAAACTGTGTTTCAGGGTCTATATCTTTAGGATCCTCATCCAATGGCTTCCACCTCTTAGGGTTATTGCTAGGAATAACTAGAGTAGTAGCAAGGTACAAAGAAAACCCTAAATAGCAGTTTTAAAATAGTACTGTGCTCCTAAAAACTAAAATAAGGAAACCATTTTCCTTGTAATATTAAATATTAAAAACTAAGCTAGGCATGGTGATAGATATGGATGGATGGATGGATGGATGGATGGATGGATGGATGGATAGATGGACAGATGAGAGAGAGAGAGAGAGAGAGAGAGAGAGAGAGAGAGAGAGAGAGAGAGAGAGAGAGAGAGAGAGAAAAGTCTATTCCACCATAGAATTGCTGCTGTTTCTTGTACTGTATTACACATCAGGCACTAAAGGCTATTTCAATGATTTCGATTGCCATAAGACACTTGAATGATAGGCTGTTATTATTTCCATTTTGTGTAATAAGAAATCTTTAAGGGTTTAATTATTTGCTAGGAATTTTCAAGCTTTTTTTCAATATTTCAAAACAGAAGATTCAAAAAACATGTATTTTTCTACCAATTAAATATTTCAAGATGAAATAAAAAGAGTAGCAATCTCAAACATGTCTATAAATATCTATGACATAAGGTAGTAATATAAAGTATCCCTTATCCAAAATACTTGAGAAAAACAGTATCTGTGATTTCATAGGGTTTTTTGTGTGTGTGTGTGGGAGGGAGACGGGGGTGAGGGGCTGGATTTGGGACTGTTTGAATGTGGATAACAAAAAACCTTGAGTATAAGACCTAAGTCTAGTAGAAAAGTTACGTCTCATATACACTTTATGCACACATCCTACAAGCAATTTTAGACAGTATCTTTAGTACACCTGCCTTTTGACTATGACTAGTCACATAAGATGAGGTATAAAGTTTTGCCTATATAGCACTGCATGAGCATTTTATAAAGTTTCAGAATATTTTGAAGGCTGAAGTAAAGATTCTTAAATAATAATCTTCTAAGAGAGGAATAGAGATATATAAGTCAAAAAGAAGGAATTTAAAGGTTAGAACTCAACAGAACATGACTGTTTAGGCTAAGGAGGTCAATATGCAATTAACTACCTGAATAGGGCAGTTATCTTCTCTAGACACACCCAGACACATGACAATAGAGCACAGATGATAATAAATTTAAAACTCAGGCTAAAATTCACCACCACTGAGAGGGAGAAACCGGAGTTAAAGCAGCCTGTCACTGAGTTATAGTGTTGGTTCTAAACCAAGAGATCATTTGCTACCTTTTTTGAAATTTCCAACACAATTACAGTGGTGGCAGTTCTGAACATGAACCAGAGGAATAATCTATATTGTTACGATACACTGTAATATCTGAGGAAAACTCACATTGGTGATGCTTTCCAGAAATCCGTGCATTGGTCATTCGTTGTATTATAAGCAAACTTGTAGGGAGAAATCCATAATTCAACCTGAAAAGCAGCCTCACACCACATACTAAGAAAATCATCAGAAAAAGCATCAAGGATTTCCCTATTGATGTTCTAAGTGCAGTTGACACAATCAGCATCTAAAATAAAATATAGGCTATATAGACATACCCTATAACAACATTTCAGCATTTAGTCTTATAAAATGAGTATTTTTAATTTGCAGTCATAGATCAATAGTCACTGGAACTTTAAAAACAAAAGTTTCAATATTACTGAAAAAAATCTTTCACCTTCTTGACATGTATTCAAAAATCAAGATACTGGGATAAAGCCAACCTACTCGTAACTAGTACATAACATTTGCATAAACCAGTTTTTGTTGTTGTTGTAATGACTAACTCCAGGTTTGTTTTCTCAAAGCACACAGCTGCCCATATGTTTAAGTCTTCACTAAACTGCCAAGGGAGGCTCTAGCCTCTGGCTTCAGTTATGTATTTTCTAGAGGGATTAAAGCAAAGAATATGAGGCTTTATATTATCTTTCTTTCCATACTGACAGGGTCCTTTAAATAATTACAAAAGAAGTGAAAATGCAAGACATGCATGATTCTTCTCTTACATACTATTTTATACTTTATTTTATAAAATATTTAGGCCTTTTTGTAAAACAGATACACATAAGTTAACTATATCTTTCAATAATTATTTTAGTAGGAAGTCCCATGGGAACTCCCCAAATAACCCAGGCCATTCCCAATAACCAAGGCTCTTGGCAGTTCTCCCCAAACTGATGGAAAGGCCCTACTGCTTTGCTGAAGACAACACCTACAGAAATCATTGAACACAGAGTAGTTGAGCTCAGTCCTACCTACAGCCCTCACCCCTACAGACTAGTGTTCATGATACTGTCAGGTACTCTGCATGTTACCAAATGGAGAAAAGTAAACATCAACCCAACTACAAACCCTTTTATCTACAAAAGTAACATGGCTGCAAGACATACTCGTCCAATAGTGGCACAAAGCCTGTGAGAGTAACCAACTAATATGTGGCTCAAGTTAAGGCCCCTTTCATAAGAGGGAACCCATACCTGATACTGCTCACCTGTCCACAAACTGAAACTAGATAGAACAGGGACCTAAAGGAAAATCAAATACTACTGTTCTCCTAAAGGAACATAGCAATAAAATGACTCCTAACAACATTCTGCTACACTCAGATCAATGCCTTCCTCAGCTCTCAAGAGAGAAGCCTCCTCCTGCAGCAGATAGGAAGAAATACAGATTTCCACAGCCAGACAATATGCAGGGAGTGAGAGACCTTGGAACACTCAGCTCTGAAAGGGATGTTTCCATCAAATCACACATCTCAGAGCTTTGGGAACTCTGCAGAAGGGTTGGAAAAAAGAATGTAAGAGCCAGAGGGGATGGAAAACACCAGAAAACCAAGACCTTTGAGACAAACAGGGCTGGGGCACAGATGAACTCACAGAGACTGAGGCAGCTTGTACAGGGCCTGCGTGAGTCGGCACCAGATGGGGCCCAAGAGGCGAAAGAAGTGGACACATTCCCACATCCTTAACCCATCATCTATATTCTCAAGAAAGAAAAACTATGAAGACAGAAAAAAGATCAGCAATTTTAACACAAGTCCTGTTGATCCACAAACAAGGCAGGTCTTTCCATCCTCTAGTGTCTTCTACAATTTCATTCTTTGGGGAATAATGGTTTTCATCATAAGAGTCCTTGGTTAAGATTGGCTAGGTACTAAAATCAATACACAGATTCCTTATAAAATCCATAAAAATAATAACTTTTTACAAAATGTAAAAACAATGTTTACAGTGCCTCACTCAAAAATCATTGCTTCTTTTCTTTTTTTCTCAATCCTTCATGTTGTAGCAAGAGTCTTTTGATTCTTGTTGTCAATTTGACATTTTTGTCCCATTTCTCATGACCCTGAAAGCTAATTAGAAGCTATCTAGACATGCCTGGGGCTTGCCAACCTGATCTTGGATGATGGCTCAGACATTTTATTAGCAAAACCTCACATTGGAAATTGGGTAGCTTTGGGGTTTTTTGTTTGTCTGTTTTCAGAACTGACTATTTCCTTAAAGGAGAATCTTTAATTCTCCTGATAGAGGTCAGAATCCAAGAGTAAATGAATGGGCTAGCATCCCCTGCTGTGATGAGTATTAATTTACTTGGTCACACACACACATACATACATACACACACATACACACACACACACATATATATATATATATACAATTTTAATATTAATATATATTTTAATATTAACAATGCTAAAGTCATTGTTTGACAAAAGATGATTTTATTTCCTCATTGATATTTAATTCATTATTTTGAATAATTTTGCAGGTGTGCACATATGCACACACATGTGGACCACTGGATAGCCTTGGACATCATCCTTATATATGCCATCTACCTACCTGACACAAAGTCTCTCAGTGGCCTGGAGTTCCCAGTTAGCTAAGACTCTTCTTCCCATAGTTTATGAAATATTTCAGAGTGGTATAATAAATATATTTCACACTTGGTGTTAGAAATTGACATTTAATTTTTCCTCTAAATTGTTTTTTGACTAATTTTCCAAATATAAAATTTCTCTCAAAATCAGTAAAGCATATGCATGCAGTATTATTTTTATACAGTGTACTGAGACAACAACTCTTCGACACAACACAGGGTGAGGATAGTTAAGTTTTAATAGTATATCAGAATCAGTTATCATGAAAGTAGTGTTTTCCAAGACATAAAGTAGACTATGTTACAAGACTGTAGGACTGCTGACACAGGAGGTAGTCAAAGTTGGCCAATTTCAGCCCTTGGGGAAACACCTTCAACCTACTTGAGCAAGTCAATAACAACATAAGTAACAACACAGGAATGGAAAAAGAGTTGGTAGGCAGGCAGCCCTATCTGTTAAGAAGCCAAAGACCATCCTTGATCAGTAAGGATTACACAAATTAATGGAAAAATTCAACTTCAAGGTCCAATGTTCTTAACACTGTTGCTGAAAACAGCCTCCTATGACATACAAGGTCAGCAGAGCTCTAGCTTAAGGGAAGATGGCAAGTTCAGGCACTCACTCATGGTTTAACAAACCTAGCTGGATATGCGTTAAACTACTTCATATTCACACAATATGGATGACTGTGGAATTATGATCCTGTGAATAGATCTTTCTTCTAACTCATTACAGACTTTAAAAGATATAATAAAAGATGTAAAGAAAGAGAAAAAACAACACTTGAGACTTGAAAAAAGTATGTGTAGAAGAACGTATTATTTTCAGATCATGCTTGCTTTTCTTGTTATTGGAGTAAAATTATTGAAAATTAGCATGGTCAAAATTCCAACTGTTCCAGGAATTAACAGGTCATAAAAATGCCATCCAGTGGCAATGAAACCATACTACACCAAGTACAAATATGAATGCCCAATTAGAATGTAAAGAGTTACTTAAAAACAGAGGATTAAGCACACCTATCATGAGGGGCTCCATCATTGGAACTGAGGACAATCAAAAGAAAGGATTAAAAGGGTGGTACTTCATAGAAAATTTTTGGTTTGCCCATCAAAAATTCAAAAAGTCTCCTTTTAGACTTTTGGATAGAAGAAAGTAACTGATATTTCTAAGATTTAGCTACTAAAAGTTCATAAAAAAAAAACCTGCTTTCCTCACTACATCTATTAACACTGGCCAACCTCTAACAAAGATTCTAATCCATATATCTCATCTTATAAAACTTGTAGGCTGGTAAACCAAAGTTTATGAGGCTATGAAAGTGAAAAAAATGAATTATGAAAACCAGACATAAAAATCTGTTACTATGAAAGACTATTGATTGCTTTCCTTCCTTGGCTGCATGCATAGCACCTTCTAATACTATGAGAGCTAGTTCTCAGGGATGACACTTCCACGTCAGTTCTAATTGGAATCCCCAAGATCTATGTCCAGAGTGTGCTTGACTTTGGTAACATGGACTTACCCTCAAGCTCTGAGAAGCAACAAGGGCATTGGCAATAGCCTATACAGTTTGGGGAATCTCTTGGACTTTTCTGACCAGTAACAAAAAGAGACATTTCTTATGTCCAACCCAGGGATTTGTGTGAGATAGTCTATGGCTCCTTGGGGAAGTATTATCACCCCTTGTGCTATAACTCAATGAAAACTATAATGTGCGTGCATGCGTGAGCGCATGTGCGCGCGCACACACACACACACACACACACACACACACACACACACACACACACAATGTATGTATTTAAGTAAGCTTATAAAATAATTTTCAAACATCCTTAAGTATTATTCATCTCTTCTTCCTCCCTCTTTTTCTGTATTACCTTCCCTTCCCCACCTCCCAGTTAACACCCTCCATCCTGTTTTCTCGTTTCCCCTTTCACATTATCTGTGCCCTACCTTCCCCTTCTCTAAAGCTCCCTCTACCCCTTTCCCCTCCTAGGACCTTTCCTCTTTCCAGCTTCCACAGTTACCTCAGGTTACACACCTGACTCTAATGATTTAGAGCTGGGACCCACAAACAAGAGAGAATATGAAACATTTGCTTTGCAGGTCTGAGTCACCACACTCAATATATTCTTCCACTGCCATCAATTTTTTTACGAATTTCATTTTCCTTTACAGCTGAATAGAATTCCATTGTGTACGTGTACCATACTTTCATTCATCAATAGAATAATAATCATAACAATAATCAGCCTATAAAGGTATCATCAGTGGTAAAATACTGTCATTTTCATCTTGTAACTAATAGCTATTAGTAACTAATAGCTGTCTAATTGAACTTAAGGCCCACTCAATAGGAGCAAATTCATACCTGATACTATGAACCTAGAATACTACTACTAGTGGCTGGAGAAGTCATAGACAATAGAGGAGAATCTAGTACTATCATTTTTCTAAAACAATACAACTTTTGAATCTTGTATACGCACTCATCCTTCTACCCACAGCTCATGTAGATCTCAGCCTTCCATCAAAGAAGCTTCTTCTTATAGTAGATGAAGACCATTGCAGAGATTCAAACCTATTCAAAATTCAGATAATTTGTAACTGTGGGGTGCCCAACCTCAACAGATACAACTACAAAACAACCTCTACACATAACACTCGGGGAACATCATGAAAGAGGGGAAAGAAAAAGTGTAAGGGTCAGATGATCAGAACACTTGCTTTGAGATAATATCTTTAAGACATGGCAGAAAGTTCCACCCATGAAATCTCAACAATATCGCTGCCTAAACAAGACTGTATAATGATCACTCCAGCTGAAATTCCAATGATGATGAAGGAAATTTTACAAGGCTTCACCTTCAAATGAGGAGATACAATTAATCAGTGGCTGCTGAGAGACAGAGAATCAATTTCCTGAGAAGCCCACAATAGGTTATCCAATCACAAGTAGTCAGCAATAAACACACCTACATATACACAATGCTAAATGAACTCAGTAGGTTATGTGCATGTGCATATATATCTATGAATATATATATATATATATATATATATATATATATCTGAAAATAACAATAAAAGATTATTTCATGGGGGTCATGACTCCATGAAAATTATCTAAAACATGTAATCAATCAATAGCCTAAATTAAAAATTTATCTTTAGGATCCAGTTGCTCTATCTCTCTTCAAATACAAGAGCTACTAAAATAAATAACCTGAAACTTCTCAACACAACACACAGCGTATCACACGCTGGACTGGGGCAGAATTCCCACAATGACACGCTAATATTATGTTTTCGACGACATAACTTTGTCTCCCCAAAATGCAAAAAATTGGAAAGCCGACAGACTAGTAAACCAAGTCGTTATAAGCACAACTGAGGGTGAATTAAAGGAAGGCCAGAGTCCATAAAGAGTTAGAGACATTCTTTTTATAATGACAAATGACAGGTAGCATATAAGAACTCTCGTTAAGCAATATGTGATGATTTTTATGCTTGAAGTGCAAATCCTAAAAGCAAAACTACAGGACACATTTCCAAGGGCTATGAAATACTAGCCTACACACCTTAAAGCAATTGAACTTTTAATAGCAAGCTTGTCAGATTTTAAAATTAAAATGTTAATAAACCATTTCTGCACAGATTAATACATATTTTGGGGGAAATAAATCTTGGAACTATCTTTAATATCAAAATTGTATGTGTATCTGTGTGCTTTATTATTGTATATTTGCAATTTAGCAGGAAACTATAGAGGAGAGTCAAGTTTTAAATATTAAAAACCTTTGATTTAGTTTGATTCATGTTACTATAATTCTCAGCATTGTCTAATACCTAGTAACAATCTAATATCTAGTAACAAAGGAAATCTTCAATGTCCATAGTTCAGAGAAGAGAAAATCAGTATTTCAAAACTCTGCGTTTTTATACCCCTACAGGTCCAATACTCACCCACTCATTTTATTTTAAATACAAAGGAAAATTGCTGTTTGCCAAGAATTTTGTATATTTTGGTGCTTCTTTGAGTTTGTATATCTCGTTTCATTTTTCTATATCATGTTTTTTGGCTTCTCTAAAAAGAAAAGTCCCATAACATTTTCGTATTTTATAAAAAATACTGTCAAGTTTTATTGATTCCTTTTGACCAGCTTCCTGACTCCATATACCTTTGTATGCCCCATCTTTTCCCAATACTACAAATACCTTATGATAATTAAAATATTTATATATTTTCCTTAATGAACTGCTATAGGCTTTAAAGAACATTTTTGTTTCAGATTTTCAGAGCCTACATCAAACTGAGTCAATATTTATAAGGTAGAAATGAAATGATATAACCATGAGCTAGAAGTAATAATAATAATAATAATAATAATAGCAACTAATGGGCCTTCCTACACTCAAATCTTACAACAAATACCTTTATGAATGATATCACAAATATCATCCATATTTGTGATAGTTTTTATCCTTGTTGCATATAATTAAGTTAATTAAGATTTATTGTCAGTTTTCTCTTAATTCAATAAAACTGCCATTTCCATATATGTAGCTTTAAATTTTTCCTCTTTTGACTTTAAGCAATGAAACTTATTTTTATAATGTAATTGTATACTAACATATATGTTAAATATAGAAAATGGAGCCAGTTTGCTTAAAACAGAGACTAGATTATATAGTGAACATCTCCTTACTTCTTGAAAGTGATTCTTTGGAACCAATACAGACTCTCAAGTTCTCTAGGAAAATTAATTTTCCACACCTCTACCCTTAAAAAATCCTGGCCCACTCACTGTCAAATCATATTTTGAAATCTTAACCCCATGTAGAAAATTAGGAAGTGATATAATTTGGTAGGTGATTTAAGTCTTGAGACATAACCCTTAGGAATAAATAAACATAAGAAAATAATGAAGACATTCTTATGAGATACCACTGAGTAAATATTCTCATTACTAATGTTCCAAAAAGAAAGGAGAAGAAACTTATTTAATTAAATAATAGCAAAAATTTACTCAAATCATGGACAAATATAGACATCTAGGTCCACAAAGTACCAAAGGCCTTAGTTACATTCAGACAAAAGGTTATCTTGGAGGTATTTTGTACTCAGAAGCTCAGAATCCAACACAAAGAGAAAAGCATCAAGTCACACTTAGAGAAATCTCAAAGAAACTAAGCAAGTTCTCACCAGGCAGGAGCACAAGTATTATATACTCACGGTCTTAAAGGAAATGAAACAACAACTGCTCTTAGAGGAAATGAAACAGTGAACTTATTCAGAAATAGAGAAATAAATCAGGAACAGAAGAACCACATCACAAGAAGAGTCTTGCGCACACACACACACACACACACACACACACACACACACACACACACACACACACAGCTTGAAGGAGCACTAGATTGGGAAGAAAAGGGACAATAATTAATATCATTACAATATAGAAAGCACAAAAGTTACTGTTACCATGGACAAAAAGAATAAGAATGGAATCAGAACTTCCAGTGTATACTGCTTAACCACAAATGAAAAATAGCATTTTAGAACAGAAAGAAAGAAGCAAAGGACATGTTAAGCATCCAGAAAAAGTTTTTTAAAAATACAAGAAAAAGAAACTTACCTGTCAAATAATAGCTTTGAATGAAAATGCAATATTAAGCTCTTTCATTTAAAGATTTATAAAAACATGAAATGATATGCTACCTACAAAGACATCACTTTACTTAGAAAGTGACACATGAAGGAACAGGTGTGACACATGTGCCATAAAATCGGCCTGAGTGTTTGCATTTGTGTCCAATAAAGCCTGCGGGAGCTACAGCGTTCATTCCACCAGAAGTAGACTCTAAGTACAGCACAAGGAGGTTCCTTACAAAACACAGAAATAACTAATACCAGTGCTTGCGTGGAATCATGGAGTTGGCCTGGTCTAGCTGTCTTGAGAGGCACACCTAAAGGATTTTCATGCTAAGGTCCATGGCTTCTCGGGCACTTGATGCCGTTCAGTTCCCGAGAAACCAAGGCATTCCCTCCGTCGGTGAATCATTCAGGCCACCCTGTGATTCTCTGTACTCCCTAGAAGCCAGCGAAGCACATAGAAGTTTGACAGGGCAACTGGTATTAGACATTAATCTTCTGTTCCCTGCGCAGCTTGCAAACATCATTGTATCCTGGCAACTACTAGTGAATTGATCCTGGTGACCACTATTGCATTGTTTCTGATATGGGGATAAAAAGACTGAGTGCTTACACAGAGAAACCTTGTCTCGAAAAACCAAAAAAAAAAAAAAAAAAAAAGACTGAGTGCTTACAATAAACCTGTCTCTGCCCCAGTCTTGCTAAGACCTCTACATAATGACCTCATTAAGATTCATTTCCTCTCAGCCACACCAGCTAACTGTGGCCAGGTAAGTAAGCACTGGTGCTTACAAGTGCTCATTAAAAGTCCCATAAAATTGCCAGGCGGTGGTGGCGCATGCCTTTAATAACAGCACTTGGGAGACAGGCAGACGGATTTCTGTGAGTTCGAGGCCAGCCTGGTCTACAGAGTGAGTTCCAGGACAGCCAAGACTGCTTCACAGAGAAATCCTGTCTCAAAAAACCAAAAATAAATAAACAAATAAATCCCATAAAATACACTCAAAAGGATTATAAAGGCCTAATATAAGTACAATTGCCACAAATGTTTATATAGATTTAAGCCATACACTCAGAAGGCCCTCAGCTTAGAAGACCTCCATTCACTATGAAGCCAAATGATATATATTAAAATATTAAAAGTATAAATATACATTACAACAAATAGAAAATATCCAAATAGTTTTTAAATTTATAGAAAAGTATGGATGTTTTATATATCAATGGTATAAAGGACAAATATAAAGTTAACATAATGTTAAAATTATAATTCTGCAATAATTTTCCTTAAAATGTGAAAATACATCTTCAAAAATATCTTACTCAAGTAAAAGGTTTTGATTAGGCAGTATTATCAGTAAACACATAGGAATAACCTAATGTGCACATGTTCTATACTTTACAGAAATGATTCTGTTCATGTCATAGCTGCAAGAAAGCATTGACAAACCTCGTATGTCGTTGGGCCAGGAGAGAACTCTTTGGGAAAATGTTCAAAACGCTTTGTTCCTTTAACAAATGAGATCATGGCAGAAGATTTCATTTTAATAGGATTGTATGTTGCAGGTCCTAAGAGAAAAGAACATAAATTTAAAGTAGTTTTATACTTCCCGACTTTAGTCAATTAGCTATTACTCTTAGGTTTGTACTCGTAATCTACAAAATAAGAAACAACTGTTCTTATGAAGTTTCTCTAAATAGTTAATGAATTTCAACCATGATAAGTATAAAATGATTATGTCTACTTGCTCAGTTGTTAAATGTAATATGGAAACAATTTCCTAAAAGAAGACAAAACTGCAATTCTCCAAGAGACACATCATAAAAAGTATACTTAATTCATTTATTTCCCAAATATTCATTCACATTCAGTGAGGGAGTAGTGGCAGCTGCATTTAGGAGAATGAAGATTTGAAGAGGCAGACAGATGATTTAATAGCATTCTGGACAACAAATATACATATATATATATATATATATATATATATATATATATATATATATATGTATCACAGCTCAAAGACAGTTTAAATGGAACAATGTATCAAAGATTATTTGAGTGGAAATCACATAATCCTAAAATAAATATTACTGTACCTAACTTAATGGGTCCCAACTTGCATGTTATAATACCCCTAAGTTATAAGAAAGTGACCAGAAGCTATTTTGCATATAAAGATGAGTATAGGAAATTCAATACTAAGTTAAACAGATATAGACTCCATCCTTTACTTGCTTGTTTTCCATGTTAGCTTTACGCACAGTCTTTTGTTTAAAAAGAAAATGTCCTACTTTCCTAGATAATAAGTATCTCTTAAAAGTTTTACATGGGACAGTGAGAAGACTCAGTCGATAAAGGAACTTGCAAAAAAGTTTGATGGTGTAGGTTGGATTCTTTAACCCCATATGGTAGAAGGAGAGAACCAACTCCTACAAGTTGTCTTCTGACCTCCAATGACCTGTATATACATGCACATGAGTACACACACACACACACACACACACACACACACACACACACACACACAGAGTAACTCTCTAAAACAACTAAATTTATTTAAGAAATGTTTTAGAAATAAAGAGACACATGAGAAAGTTGTAGTTTAAAAGCAAAATCTGACAGTACATTATAGGAAGAGACAACTTGAAGATGGTCCATTTCAGGAATGCCAATAAGGCATTTATGAACATTTATAGTGTGGAAGAGAAAGTCAGTATTCTCTAAGAAATACAAAAACATTAAGTATGGAGAGTGACTGGAAAAAGACAATAATCTATAGTGATACAGTTGGAAAAATGGCTCTAGAGTGGATGGGCTGGAGAGATGGCTCTAGGTGGCTGGGATGGAGAGATGGCTCTGGGTGTCTGGGATGCAGAGATGGCTCTGGGTGTCTGAGAGGCAGAGATGGCTCTGGGTGACTGGGAGGCAGAGATGGCTCTGGGTGACTGGGAGGCAGAGATGGCTCTGGGTGACTGGGCTAGAGAGATGGCCCTAGGTGGCTGGGCTGAGAGATGGCACTAGGTGGCTGGGCTGGAGAGATGGCCCTAGGTGGTTGAACTGGACTAGGCGTAGTGGTTAACAGCACTTGCAGTTGTCACAAAGGATGAAGAAAGAAGGTTTGGTTCCCAGAATTCAGGTAAGGTGGCTCACATCTACCTATGACTCCAGCTCTAGGGAATCTAAAGCCTTCTTTTGGCCTCTGCAAGCACCCACACACATTTATACATACACACATATAAATAAATTAAATCTTTTTAATGGAGAAAATAAAAAATATACAATATCTATGAAAATATTAAGCTTATGACCAAAACAAGGGAAGCAGAGCAAAAAGACATTAGAGAGTGGCATCATGAGTTTGCTAAGAATGTGTTGTCTTCAATAGTTGAAAGGGTGTCCAAGAAATGATACCAAAAAGGCAACGGTAACTTCACGAGCCCAATAGGAAGCTGATCTGAGACAAACAATCCAGTTAATCACAGGAGTAATGGCTGAAGTTGTTCTCAGTGATGGTGTATGGAAACAGAAATCTACACAAGAGACTAAAAGTTAAAAAAGCAATAGAAGAAAGGAGAGTGCAGAAAAGGAGGAAGAGAATCTAGTGAACAGATGAACAGCTTGTGACTAGATTACAAAAGCTGACAGTGTAAATATAGACCGGTTAATTTGCTCCACTCCTAGTCAAACCAATGCTCACTAGGTCTGCCCCGTGCCAAATACTGTATTTCAAGAAAGAGCTCTATGAAATCAAACATTTCAAAAAGATAGACTTCATGAAGATTTCCTTACCATGGATGTGTGGAATATTTCAGAACATTTGCAATGAGTGAAATTATAACAGGAGAATTCAAGAGTCACTCCAGGAATATAAAAGTAATTTGGGGGCATAGTGTATCATCAATGAACATAAACAGTGAGCTAGTAAAGTAAATACAAAGATATTAATGGAATATAAATATAATGCTTCTGTATCTCTCTAGTCAACATTCATTCAAAATTATATACTTATGAACATGCATTCCTTATGCTTTTAAGATCAATAGCTTCTTAGAACTAATACATTCATATGAATCATTTTAATGCTTTGATTCATTGTAGAGAGCATTTCAAAATATGGAGAAGATAACATCCAGTCTCTAGTTCAAACAACCCATATCAACTTAATAGCTATCCAAAGCTAAAACATCATTGTAGGAAGTTAATGGGTAATGATCTACCAAGGCACATGTTTTTTTTCACAACTCTTGTTACTGTAAAATAACTGTATAGATGACAGTAGGATGATATAATTTGTATGTATTTAGAATGTGGCAGAACAACACACAAATATTTAAGTAAAATATTGTAAAAGATAGACTTTCATATACAAATTAAGCTATGCACAAAATTTTATGTATTGCTGTAGTAAACAGAAAAAAACTGCCATTGGGAACTGGCTATATAATTCCAGTTAGTTAATTGACAATTGAAACGTTACTGACCCAGATATACAAAGGTTAATGCAACAGGCAAGGCTATTATCCAAACACTATTGTATGGAGACATTTTATTTTCAATTATGAAAAACATAGTCTGTGCTCTGCACTTACTACTGTGCTACAGCAACTGATAAACATGTTCACTCATTGTTAAGCAGATTCTTTACATATTCTGCATATGTGTTATATATATATATATATATATATATATATATATATATATATATGTAATTCTTCAAGTGTAATTTGGTAGATTTATCTCTTTTGTTGGAATTCCTTTGAGGGGTATTAAGTAAAGAAAAATACTTCACCATTCTTCTTCCTGCATTTTAGCACTTGGTCTGTTTTAAGCTATGGAGTACTAAAAAGATTTATTGCACTTAATCTTAAAATAAAATTCCAATTATGTACACTGCTGTTTATATAATACAGGTCAAAGACTTACATCACTACACCAGCTCTGATTCACAGCTGGATTGTTCAGAATCCATCTCCTATTTATATACAAAATGCCATGTTTTAATCACAGGTTTTGGAAGAAGAAAACTTCTCATCCAACATCTATGAAAAGTATGCCTGAATCATGACTAGTATATAATAGGAAATTCCATAGCAGGTGATTCTTATAATTACATATTTTCCAGCCCTCTGCCAATTCAGTCTCTATGAAATGTCAGCCAATGCCACAGGGCAAAAACAGTAGAGAACAGAAACACTGAGTAATCTAAAATAAAATCTGTTCTCACAGTCCTTCAGTGTGACCATTTTGGTACATAAGAGTGGACACTAAAATAACCACTTCTATAAATAAATCTGATAATCTCTGATTTAAAAATGACTGTCTCTATGCTGAGTCAATACTTAGAAATCATGAAATCATTCTTACTCAATAATAATGAACTCTACATCATATAAAGATTATTAAAAACCCACTGAAAAGTAAATATTCCCTATGTAGGCACAGTTTTAGGATTTTTTTAAATGAGAAAAAAGCTCACTTAAGTAACATGGTTTTAAAATATCAAGTAAAGAGTTGATATTTTGTACAACTTATTTTATCACTGTGACTTTATTATTTGGTTTTAAAAATTATGGAATATCAAAGAAAAGATGAGTCCTTAAAACACACCATCATATTAGAGACATATTGTGATTTACTGTTTTCTACTGTATCTAAGATTCAATTTGATCCAATGGCACTTCAGACTATGACCACGGTATTTCAGTCTATGAAATTGAGCTTGCAGATAATGATGAGGAGATATGCAGACTAAACCTGTATTAATTTTAAGAAAATTTCTCATATCTGTGTTCACTGTCTCATTAACTTTGCTGTCCAAAATCAAAATACTGTCGCATACTTGTTCTACTGGTTGTGGATCTTAGCCTTTCAACAAATGAGCCATCTCTCCTGCCCAGCACTGTTACATATTCAAAGACAGAAGGCATAAGGATAATGATTCTTTAAATACTTCCCTAAGTATTGAATATTTTAGGATAATATCTTAAAGTAGTACAGAGTACCAAGAAATTCCTGTCAAAGGGGCCTTAAGAAATAGAATATAATAGTATACTCCAAACCAAGTAGATTAGGGGATTAGTCTACCTAAACCATGTTCCTGTTAAAACACTTGTTCTTCACATTGAACAAGCAATGGGGCTGTCGCTGTGATAACATATAAATACATAATCATATGGCTTTATCTTGACCAACATAATGCTTCAGGAAGCAATGGCTGTTTATATGTGGGCCTTTACATTATATATTTATCAAAATGTGCATCTATCAGCCCTGTCAAATGAATTTTTAAACTGCTTCTAAAACAAAAGTATTTTTACTCTCTGGTAATATAAGTATTTTATAAGCAAATTTCACTAGACTTAAAGATGTATACATTATAACACAGCATTCCAGTATGAATTATAGGAACCCAGTGATAAGGAAGCCACCTTTCATTTAAAACTATGTGGCAGTCTACAAATATGCAACTCATGAATGGCTTTCATCAATAACTAAAATGATAGAACAGCTTTTGTGCTTTATCATCTACTTTTTACATTAATTGAGATGTGGTGGTACATGCCTACAGTCAAAAGAATCATGAGCTTGAGGCTGGTCTGGCCTGTATGCAGAGATCTTATCTCAAAAATAAGTAAGTAAATGGTTTACTGACAAACATCTAGTATCTCAGGAAGCTTTGTGCTCCTTTTTGGCCAAAATGTATGTGTAGATTTAAGTACGAAAAAGACCTTTTCTTCATGGAACAGAGCCCTGTGATTACCATGATCTCCTGAGCATGCTCTACTAGAATAAGAAACCACAGACCACTGATACAGTAAAGAATGGAATCTACATCTAGGTAGGACAGACCCTTGTCTCATCCCTGTTAAGAGTTAGCGGTCCTACAAGTGGGCCTGAGGTTTGGCTGGATCTACCAACCGTATAACCATTCCCTTTCCTTGTCTTCTTTTCATTTCAGATGATAGGTAAAGTCTAAGTTGCCTTTAAACCTCCAAGGATTTGAGCTTCATTGTCCTTTCTCTAATGCTAGCATCCCCACCATATGGTGGCAGACCTTCGTGCCAGCTTATCTTACACAGCGAAGCTTTCTTCCTTCTCTTTTCTTCTCTGTTCTCTTTCCCTGGCAACAGTTTCCAAGTGAACAGTTTGCTTGCCCTGGGGTTTTCCTTTTAAACTCTAACAAATTTTCTGTCCTTGAGCTTTCATTTGAGTCCTCTTAATTTTTTTTTTCATTAATGAAACTAAGAACCCCAATAGGGATACCTACCCAATTTCTAAGCTATCATGTGATGGCTCCACCAGGGCTCCCCAGAATTCCTGGTAACACCTCTTTCATGCCTTTCTTTATTGATAGAGAATATGAACTATACCCCACAAATATAGATGGCACCACTACCAATAGAATTCTGCAAATATTCTTCCAAGACTTCTTCTCAATCAAGTACTACAGGTTCAGGTCAACCAACAATAATGGCAGTAGGATTTTTTATATCATATTTTCTTTCAAATAGCTAGGGGTTTTCTTATCATGCATCACACTTATATTCTATGGGTCTGTTTGTTACAGACCACTCATTTCTACCTAAAGCTATTACATAGCTTGAAATGTTGGGCATTGAAAACAAAGATATTCATATCTAGCACTGTGTATTTTTACCTAATCCTCCTCAAAATGTAGTGCACAGATCAAAGGCATGAGAATCATCCAACTGTGTCTTTGTGGGTTTTGTTTTGTGGGAGTTTGAGACATCTTACTCTGAGCCTAGTCTGGCCTCAGCCTGGAGATCCTGCTGCTTTTAGCTTCTGAAATTATGGGATTAAGGTGTGAGCCACCACAAAGATGTGCCCAAAGGCAAGTTCTTTGCACCCATCCTTACCACTAGAATAAACTGTGTTCTCTGCAATTCAGACCAAGAAAACACAATTTCACTGAAATCCTGTTTTAGACCTCTGAGCTACAGTTTAGAATTTTTCTGTCCAAAATATATTGAAGTATCAAAAAACTCTCCCCTCAAATATCAAAAGAAATAGTGATCCTAAAATAAATCTATCTTCTGAAAATTCAGATGAGTGAGATATAACTGCTTCTAGAAATCTATCTGATTCGCATCTACCCATGGTAGAGATTCAATAACCTCAGGACATGCCAGAACCAGGCAAGGAAGAGTCCTTTTGATTTACGCATAGGACTCTAATGTGTTTTACTTTTTTCTCAGTAACTGTCTAATGCAGAAACAGCTTGAAATCATATTTCTGTTTCAAATGTTAAAACCATATTCATATTGTAAGTACTTTAAGAACAGTGGTCTTGAAGAAGGAAGTAACTGATAGAGACTGGTATTTTAGAAACAGGAACGTTTCTGTGACCTGCTTTTTGCTGTTTTTAACACTATTGATGTTGTCATAGGCAACATTGTGGTGATATTTTATTTGTGCTTTAATAAATACAGCTTGCCTGGAGAGAGATCAGAGGAAATAACAAGCCATGTTAAGTAAACAAAGAAGTCAGGCAACAGTAGCACATGCCCTTAATCCTATCACTTAGCAAGGAGGATCTCTGTGTGTTCAAGGCCACACTAGGGAACAGAGCCAAGGGCGGTGACACATGCCTTTAATCCCAGTACCAACCATAGAGGTCTGTACAGACAGACAGAAAGTGACAGAGTTGTGTAAGAAGAGGAAGTGAGGTAGCTGGGCTAAGAGAGCCAATGAAAGGGCAGAACAGCAAGGCATATAGATGTGGTAGACAGGAAGTAACTCACATTTGGAAGCTGCTGAGTTGGTGAGATAAGGTTAGCTGTGGCTTTCCCTATCTCCCTCATCTTTCTCTAAGGCTCTCACCCCTGTATTTGGCTGCATGTTTTTTATTTAATAAGACCATTTAGAAATTCGTCTACACAACATCTTGGGCAAATTTTATAAATCTATTTGACAATCATTCAAGTTTTAATTCTTTTAAGAATTCTTGCCTCCATTATTTTACTCTGATGTTTTCAAAAGTAAACCTTAAATCTGACTTCAGGTTCAAGCTTTCTCTGTACTAGCCATGTGACCTAGGTAAATTCTCTAAACTTCCTAAGTTTTAGTTTCTTCTTTTGTGAAAGAGGGGTAAAATGGTCCAGAGAAGGTAAGCACCCTTCACAATGCGATCCTATGAGTATGAGCACACAGCTAAGCTGATGCAGCCCTTAGAATATCCCTGAGGGAAAGGAAAGCGGGACATCACTTAGAGTCTACAAGAAACTGGCTTCAAAAGCTACACTGTGCTTTGCCTCTTTTAGTTACTGAACATTGCCTTCAGAATTGCTAGAACCTCCCCAAACAGCAGACTTGCCAGAGGAATGTCAAATGAACGAGCTGAAAATGTCCCACTGCCTGAATGAGGTATAGTCCTGACGGTGGGTAGAGTCTAGTGGATGATAATCACAAGCTAGAGTAAGCTGGTAAATTCTGCAATTTTGTCCCTAGGTGTACTTTTCATTTTACACTGTATTTTAAAAGTTAAAAGTATAAACACACTTAAAACAAAAATGTCACAGTTCTAAAACCTTTCAAACTGCCACAATGTCGGCCGCCAAGGCTGCCACACACAGCTACTTTCTAACTCCATTCCACAGACAATGAGAGAAAAATGAAGGCTAAGTGCTGGTTCCCCCTGCACCCAGGTCCTTTGCTCTATTTTATGGGGAAGGCTGCCTCTCTGTGGTAGAATCCAACTGTATCCTGTTCTATGTGGGACAAATTTATATCTCACTCCTTTCTAAACTTCCAAAAAAAAATCTGCATAATGCTCAAAAGCGCAAAGATTTAAATACAGTATTTTGATCAGGGTCATATCTTTGACTTCATGTTTAAAAACGTCTTTGAACCTCGTGAATCAGCCGTACTCACCTAAGCAAGCATGCACAAGCAAAGCTGAAAGCAGCTTTTCCACAGGTAACAGATACCAAGTGTAATAGATTTGCTCAAACAGAATGGTCACATTAGCTGTCTCTTTTGAAAATAGAAGTCATTATTCACTTTACACTGAGTGACCTCTACTGGTCAGAAAGACACATTAATAGACATCCTACCCACCAGAAAGCAGCTGGTATCTTAATTTTGCCAACAAATGACTCATATATACTGTGTCATACATGTTGCCTGTTACTCACTTAGAGTAAAATGATACAGGGATGTATCATAGCTCAGATACTAAAGACAAAGGCATATATCAAGTAAATAAATCTAAAAATACTGGTTTCTTATTCTTTCTCACCTAGTGACCATTTTTACTTGAAATGAAAGTATACACAAAAGGTCCCACTATATATAATATTTACTTATGAAAAACATACTCTATAATAAAAAATTCAATATTTTGATAATATATACTATACAAAAGCCAAAAGATACACATTTATACACTGTTAACTGAAAGGCAAACTGTTTATCTCCATCATAAACATATGTTTCATTACTCTTCACAAATAAATGATTTATTTAATTAAGAATACAGACAAAGGATTGACATCTACCTCTCTAAAACAGAACATTCTTCCTCTTTCAGAAACAAAGATAACTATGAGACAATGCGGACAAAATCATAGTCTATCTTTCTAGGAGGGTTCTGTCTCAGGTAGAACAAAAACAGCAATCAGTAGATGGCAGGTTAATTCCTTTACGAATTTAACAGAGGTCAAGACATGAAGTGTACCAAGAAAAACATCAAAGAAGGTTACCCGCAAAAAGTTTTGATGAAAAATATTATTATAAATCCTGCCTGCTAATTATTACAAAATCTCCTTCCCTTCTCTATTTTTTTCTCTTTTTAACGATGTCCAGGGGGGTGGGGGGAAACATATTTGGTTTCTGCTTCAGCTGAAATCTATTTATATGCAAATAACTTACCCATTATTACTGTGAGAAAAAGACTTGTGCATAAAGAGAGAAATAAATTATCACTAGAAGCCATTAATGAAATCTATTTCAAAACAACATTTTACAAGAGCCCTCACTCATGTAATATTTGTTTAAGCCTCGAGGGGAACTGGTGGAATTCTGCACATCGATGAAACCTGATACTACATTATTTCCCATGCCAATTTGCCTTATATAATTCATTTATCCTTTGCTTAAAAAATGACAAATGGAACTCCAGTAAGTATCTTCAGAGAACTTCATCATTAAAATCAAAGCCTGTTTGTTTATCACATAATTGCCAGACTTTGGAGTTTGCTTTGTTGCTACCATTTCCTCTCTGGATTTAAAACATTAACATTCTTTTTTACACTGCAACAGTAGAAATGTACAACTAGATGAGTGTAAGAAGAAAGGGGAATCTTGTAAGGACAACTTGAATCTCCACAGAGAAGAATCAGGAAGATCATCACTAAGAGACCTGTAACGTAATATGATATGTCCTGTCCCTTTCCTTTCTGGGTTTCTTTTTTTTTTTTAAAGATTTATTTATTATGTACACAGTGTTCTGTCTGCATGTATGACTGCAGACCAGAAGAGGGCACCAGATCTCATTACAGATGGTTGTGAGCCACCATGTGGTTGCTGGGAATTGAACTCAGGACCTCTGGAAAAGCAATCAGTGCTCTTATCCTCTGAGCCATCTCTCCAGCCCCCTTTCTGGGTTTCTTATCTTGTTGTTTGGTTTATAAGCTCTGCTTTTGGTAGAGGTAAATGTCTCTGTATTTAACTTTGCAGGTATCTCTTTCTTCTGCAATCTCCTTAATGCTGCATGATATGTCCAAAGTTGACCTGAAATCCTCATGTTTACATAAGCTCTTACTTTAAGCTTTTTACATTTGACATTTTTTATTGCAATAGTATTCTCTGAGATTTCCTCCCAATGTCTTTGTACTTTTTTTCTTCCATCTTTGAACATCGTACTTTGTAAGGATCTAATCTTATTTTCTTCAGTAAGAGTTTCATAATAAACATTATGTCCTACTAAACAATTAGTTTTTTTAACCCTCGGGATATGGAACATCTTACATTCAATTGTCTTCATATGTGTGGGTCTATCTGTTTTTTTCCTGCTTTGTAATCCATTCATCTTGCTTTTATATGAAAGCCATGATATTTTTATTAATATGAATTTGTCCTATGTCTTAATAAGTGGTGCAGTGATTACTCTCATTCTTCATACTTTCCTTTCTTAGATTTTTATGTACCCATTAATTTGTATATATTCTAGTATATTTATCAATTTCTTCAAAAACTCCAACAGAAATCATAAGCTATTACACTTACAGATTAAAGTGAAAAAAACTGCTAGCTTTATGATACAAAGTAATCCCATGTAAAACTGAGAGCACTTGTCTTATACAGGGCCCAGGTTCAGTTTCCAGTAACCACATGGTGGAACACAACCGTTTGTAACTCCAGTTTCAGAGGATCCAGCATGCAAGCAGTACAGACACATACACGCCTGATCTTGGCACCAGGCAAACATGCAGTACACATAATACACACCTAATCTCAGCACCAGGCACACACGCAGTACACATACATACACGCAGACAAAAACACTTATACACATAAACTAAAAGAAAAAGTCAACTGCTACAAGATGCTATAATCTGCAGATTCTAGCAGCTTTGTCTTTCTTTCTAAACTTTCTTTTTCTTCTGTGCTCTTATACATTCTGTCCTAAGGAACTACTACAAGCATCTGACTTAATTAAGAAGATATAGTATAAGTGGGTATCTCTGTAGGGAAACAGAATGGAATAGAGAATTCATTTAAAAAGAAAGCCCACATGACTACAGAGGTGCTAAAACCATACATTGTAGAAAAGATAGCATAAATTGAAGCATTTCCCAAACTCATTTGTTTGGACACTGGTAGGCTGGCAGCAGCAGAGCAGGGAAATGTCTGTGCATTCTGGTATTTGGCTTTTTGATGACATTCTCAGCTTTGGGGTCAGTATAAGGTAGGGTTCTGCTAAGAACAGTATTAGGTCAGATTTAGCAGTGGGCAATGAGGAGCTTTTGTAAGGAATAAAAATAGCCCAAAATAATTTGGCTCTTTCTGCAAACATTTAACCTCTGTAACATGAATTTCAGTCATTTGGTCTTGTAGATTTCTTTTTATTCTTTTTAGTATTTCTTTAAAATTTTTTGAAATTATAATTACAACATATTCATCCTTCCTTTTCCTCCCTCCAAACTGTCCCACATAACCCCACCTCTTGTTCTCTTCAAACCCATGGCTTCTTTTTCTTTAAGTGTTGTTGCATGTATGCATGTATAAATACATTTTCAAATATAATCCACTCAGTATAAATAATGTTATTTATATGTATATTTTGCAATTAATAGTTCTACCCAGATACAGCCAGCATGGCATGAAAACCCTAAGAGTAGAATAGTAGCAGGCATATGTATCTTCAAGCTAATTAATGGCTTTCTAATTAAGATCTACTCAACAAGATTTAAATCATACCTGGTACTGGAAATCTAGCCAACTACCCAGAGCTAGTAGAGTCATGGATCTTGGGGGAAATCCTACAACCACTACTTCACTAAGCAGCACAATCCCTCACTACATCCTAAATGTTTGCCCTTAGACCCACAGATAAGTGCAGTTCTCACCTCTCATTAAGGAAACTTCCCTGTGCTACAGATGGAGACCATTATAGAAAAACCATAACCAATCAAAATAAAGAGTAGTGGAGCCTTGTTCCACCTGAAACATCTACAAAACACTCTTGCAACAAAGGTTCAGGGATCACAGTAAAAGAGAAGGTAGAAAGATTGTAAGAACCACAACAGTGAGTTTGCTTTGAGATTGTGTCTCCTAGAAATTTCAGAGAAGCTACAAGCATAAAGTCTTATTAACAAGGCTGCTAAACACGATCTGAACAAAGATGACACCAATTGACAATATACCATAGAAGGGGAAAGCTCACAGGCCTCAGCCTTAGACAAAGCAACTAGGGAATGGTGGCATGAAGAAAATGGTCTTCCCTAGGGAAGAACACACAAATTGGTTATCAAATGCCAAATGTAGGTTTCTTTTTAAAACGGGGTCTCCTGCAGCCCAGGCTGCACTCACACTATGTAGCTAAAGGCAATCTTGAACTTCTGATTCTCCTGCCCCCACTTTTCAAGTGCTAGAAAGACAGGCATGCACCCCCACATCCAATTATATTGGAGAAAATTGAACACAGGTGTGGCTTTTATTTTTTTCTCCAAACGTCAGTTTACAGATAAAAAATGTTGAAAATTTTGTTTTGTTTTGTTTTGTTTTGTTTGTTTGTTTGTTTTTTCGGTTTTTCGAGGCAGGGTTTCTCTGTGTAGTTTGGCGCCTTTCCTGGAACTCACTTGGTAGCCCAGGCTGGCCTCGAACTCACAGAGATCCGCCTGGCTCTGCCTCCCAAGTGCTGGGATTAAAGGCGTGCGCCTGGTCTCCAAAGCGAGTTCCAGGAAACGCGCAAAACTACACAGAGAAACCCTGTCTCGAAAAACCAAAAAAAAAAAAAAAAAAAAATGTTGAAAATTTTATAGAGAAAGAAAAAACCCTACATTTATGGCTCATAAACTGGTACAGCCACTATGAAAATCAGTATGGAGGTTTCTCAGCAATGTAAAAGTAAAATAACTATATGACCCACCTGTATCACCCTTGGACATATACCCAAAGGCCTCTAAGTCAGCATACCACAGGGATAGGTACTTGCACATCCATGTTTATTGCCTCAGCAACCAATATGATGAAGAAATGGAACCAGCCTAGATATCCATCAACAGATGAATGGACAAGAGTGCAAAACCATGGAATTTCATAGAGTTGCCTACACTCTAAGCACTGGGGAGCTGAGATAGAGGGGGAGGGATCAACCATTTGAGGTCAGTTGTGCTACATTATAGTGACACACCAACTCAAAACAAACAAATAAACAAACATAATGCCGCAAGTTTGAAAGATGACAATGTTCCTGAGAAGCCTGCAATGATGATACTATCCTGAATTTACTCAATGCCCTTGAGTTACACATTTAAAACATGGCTAAGTGAATATATTCTACGTCCTATTGTGCTACATTTTTTAAAGTTCTCATTAACAGTATGTAAGACAGTAATGGTGTGTATGTGAAGCTTAAAATGTAGCAAAAAAAAAAAGTAACCAGATAATTAATCTTAGTTGTAGGAAAGAAAACCAAGCGATTTTTTTCCTACAGCAAATCTAAAGATCATGGCGCTGAAGCCACAGAAAGAAAAATAAAATAACACCTGTGCTCTTTCAGCCTCATCACTGGGTGAACTTTGACTCTGTGTTTGCAGGACCACAGCAGAAATTTTCTGTTTTTCAGTAAGCTCTTTGTAGCATTTTGTTTGATATTGTGTGCATGTGCCACACACCTAAATACTCACTAAGTACAAACCTATCTGCACATACACTATATCAATGTTCCCAGATGCATCCCCCAACAGATTCCTCTCATCCAATCTCCTATGATGTTTCCTAAGCTTGATACAGGAAAAAAAAAAACCATACAGAGTATAAAGTATCAGCTAAGCTCTATTCTCCTCCCTATGGCATATGTTTCTAAAACTATGTCCTGCAGGGAGATTGTAAGTTTTGAAGAGAGGTTATGATTCTGTTAGAACCTAAAGGTGAAATGTCCTGCATGGGCTTGGGTGTCTGAGTATGGGTCCCCAGCCTGTGGTGCTATTTAGGGAGGTGCCCAAAACTTGAGAACCACAGTCAAGCTGAAGAATGGAAGCTGGGGGTGGTCCTGGAAGGTGTCAACTGCTGCCACTTCCAGCCTAAAAATCACTTCCTCATCTGGCCAAATGTGACAAACAGTGATACAAATTCATGTCAACACGAACTGAACCATCTCAGCCACCATACCGCTGCTATGAGGAAGCCCATGTCAAAGAAAACTCCCCCAACTTTAGATTCCTCCTCTCAGGTGTCTTGTCACAGAAAGGGAAGTGACATGCAGAAGCACCTGAGTCTTTAGTATATTTGAATGCAAAAATCCTAAGAAAGAAAGAACATTAGGCATGATTATTTACAGCCTGGTTTATACTGCATAATATCATTGCAAAAGTAAAATTATAAAATAAATACATTATGCATATAGTAATACTTTACTGTAAAAAATGTAAGTAAATAAAAGCATCATATTATAGTGTTACATAATAATCTTTCATCTAATAATTTCCTATTATTTTAACATTTACAATATTAATATTCATGTTCCTTAATAATATTAATTTAAAATTAAAATACACTACCTATTATGCAAGTGTGCTCACCTATTCCCAAATTCCCCATGAGAGTTTTACTCTATCAGTGAAAGAATGACAGGTTTGCTGTATGAATAGACTAGAGTCAGATGAGGATGACAACATCTATTTTATCACTGCTCTGACACACAAAAATGGAAACTCTACTTTGCCTAAGCATTAGTTTTTCTTCTGCAGAGGTACATTTGCATAGGATGTTAATAGCTATTGTGCTTAATTTTGTTATCAAATGAATTTGAGGAAGCTTAGAACAAACAAACTCGTGTTTGTGTAAATTACATTAGGAACTTTTTCATTTTCTGAATAGCTATAAAGTTCTCAGAATTGCTAAAAGAAATAAGTTGAAGTTCTGACAAAGCAAAAGCATATTTTGAGAACTGAAATATCTAATTTAATCATATGGTATAACAGAAAACTAGCATATAGGGAAAGTGAAGAATGGAGAAGCCAGGGCAGGCATGGAAAGTTTGGGGTGTGAACATGCAGCTGAAGACCATGTATTTACATAACACAACAATGAGCCAGGAAATACATCCAAGGGAATATGAATGGCATAGTCAGATCAGTGTGTTACAACGCCTTTAAACCACTTGTCTTTCCACATGTGAGAATAATAAGCAAAGGCTTCTAAGAATATGGTGTTCTTTCTGTCTTCAGTAATGTTATTTCTTATACTTTAAATTTGACAGTTCTACCATTATTATGGACAGCATTTTGAGTAATACATGATAAGCTATAGCAGAATAAGCCACAAGGCAATTATTACGGTCTCTTCTCTTGAAATCACATGGTTCTTTAATTGCTGGGGGGAGCAGAGAAGAGCTGCAAAATGGTATACAGAGGCATTTTCATTATATTAAGCATTGCCCCAAAAGGCTAGTTTTAATAATAGTTTAACTGGATGAGCTGATTATTTATGGTATATTTCTATTACCAGAGTCAGATTTAAATCAAATTATAAAGTTCAAAGGGAAGATGGCAGTAAATCCCTTTCTTCTTCTTTATCATCTAGAAGTGTTATTCCAGTTACTGGAGGGCTTTCCCTTCTGGGTAATGCTGGGAGGTATTTCCAGAAAGTCGTCCTTATAAAATTGCCTGTCCAATCAATCCAAAAATAGGCTACCAGTGGCTTAGGTATAATTTACAAGCTTCCACTAACACTCCAAACATGGACCTTAGTTAGGTGTGCTTTCAGGTAAATTTAAGTCTCTCTACTTTCTCTTCCAGAAACCATCATTCAAAACTACAACTGTACAGAAAACGTCCCTATCTGGTCCAATCAAATCAAACTCATCAGGGAAAAGTCATTCTTACATATCTAATCATATTCCATTTTAAATCAGTTCATTAAATTCTGTGTTAATTTCTGTACAAAAGGTATTTTTTAACTAAAAGTATTTTTCTTCTTCATTTCCCCCTTAGTCTATTGATTTCATCAGAAACCATCTCATATTAATTCCAAGGGCCTTTCAACTATACTATAATAAAATATTATAGTCTGGTATATCTAATTAAAATAAACATTTCCATGTAATATCATCAGAAAAATTAATAATGCTATGATTGAAATGTCAGAAAAGCTGTTGTGTGAATGTGGACAAGGAAGTATGCTTAGAATTTAGCAAGCCCTTAGCTGAAAAAGACAGCCCAGTTCTAGTACCCAGTTTATACAGGACTTTACTGCCCAGTGTACCTACATTAAAATCCAACTAAGAAACCTGAAGAAAGTACACAATTTTATGTTCATAAATCATTTATCTGAGTTATTTAAATATGTGTTAAATGTATCAAAATGAAGGTTCCCTAAATCTCACTTTTAACCCTTATTGGAAAAAGACAGAGTTAACATCTGGATGCTAACCTCCCATATAAGGCGTAAGAGGAGACAATGGCAGTCATCAGAGCCAACATCTCTTGGGGACTTAAGTGCCATCTCTGTAACTCTGCATCTTCTGAATGACCCAGCAGCTGCATGTGTGTAATACCATAACCTCTGCACACAGATGGTAACCTGAATCAACGTGGTTGAACAAACAGTTATGAAGCAGACATATCACATAAATTACAGGCAATATCATTCCTTTACTGGTGGGTCTTCAATGTATTCTGTTACCTTATATAGAGAAATAAATATCAATTTGGATCTTTGACATTCTAAAATTAAAGTTTTTGTCAAAAAGTTTTAAAAATTGTACATGACTCTATTGTCCGATGTTCATGTCAGGTTCACATGTTATAACATCAAACACCCTTATTTTCCCAGGCTTTACAGAGTGGCACTCCCTCTGCCATATGCTTATGTGACTATTCAATCTCATAGTTAAACTGCTTCTATTGGCAAAATTATTAGCAAAAACTGGGGGAAAAAAACTTTTCCATAAAGTAAAACACTGATAAGCAAATTAAATTGAATAGTAAAAGACAAAATGCAGAACTCTTATGTTGGGATTGTGCCCAGTTAATAGAAGGGGAATAGGAATACAGCCCAAATATAGGCAGCTAAACACCTTTTTACTATGGCATATGTGTGTTTGTGTGTGTGTGTGTGTGTGTGTGTGTGTGTGTGTGTGTGTGTGTGTGTATACAAGTGTGCACCTGGAAGCCAGGGGTTGACATAGGGTCTCCTTGAGGCATCATTCTACTTTACTTATTAAGGCAGGGTCTCTGGCTGAACCCGGAGCTGGCTCCAGCTTGTTGGACAGCCAGCTTTCCCTGGAGGCTTTCTGACACTGCCTCCCCAGTGCTGGGATTACAGGCAGCTATAGTTGTAAGTTTTCTCTGGTCCCACCCAGCTCCTGCACCCTTGTGGCCCTGCAATAGCTTTTTAAAATAATCACTGAGAGACTTATATTACTTTCAAACTATATGGCCTAATGGCTCAGGCTTCTCACTAGCTAGTAGCTCTTACATCTTAAATTAACCCATTTCTATAAATCTATACTTTGCCACGTGGTTTGTGGCTTACCAGTACTTTACATCTTGCTTCTCATGGTGGCGGCTAGCAGCATCTGCCCCATTCTCTTTTATTCTCTCCTATCTCTCTTGGATTTTCCAACCTGGCTCCATTCTGCCCTGACATGGGCTAATGTAGCTTTATTTATCAACCAATCACAGCAACACATATTCACAGTATACGGAAAGACATCTCACAGCATTTATCATTTTCTATCTAATCAAAAAGTCTTTAACTTCAACATAGTAAAATTATATACAACAAACCAGTTATCAAGCAAAACATCACAGTTACAATATCCAGTCCACTTATATTTGGCAAATTCAAAGAAAATATTCTATTTATCCTATATTTGTAAGTCTAAGGTTTCATATCTAACTTATCTCTTATCATAACCAAGGAAAACCATAATTATAACAATCTAGTCTTCAACTACATCAAAGACCTCAGAAGGAAACAATATTACCTAAGTAAACAGGAAATGCATTGTAAGCAACTTCCAAAACTCTGGCAATGACAAAGACAGCTGCCTGCCTAGACAGTCATCCAAAGTTCCTCTGTAATGTTGGGGTATCCTTCTTCAGCGTATAGGCCTAGAGTCTCTCAATCGCTTCTCTCTGTGTCCTGTAGAATGTCTGGCAGTTTCTTCTATGAGGCAGGAATCTGAATGACCATTTCACCTTGTAAAGTTCAGTGGCCACCTTCTTATGGGTCCTGCATGTCCAGTTTATACAACATACTGTCAATCAGTTGACGCAAAGGCACTTTTTTGTCCAGTGGCTAACTTTTGCCATAAAGAAAGCAAACTTCATAATGAGTTTATTCAATGCCCATCATTCTCCTTGAAGTAACTGGTGCTGCCAGGAACAGATGTGTGTCATTGTCAAGAAAAGCCTAAGTTCTTAAAACATTTTAAATGCCATATTCTGTAGGTCTTTGAAGTGTTTGGAGATTACCCATCTAATTGAAATATATCTATGTATATCTAAAAAACTTAAGTAACATGACTATAAGTTTGATTATCATAGATGACTAATTATTAATCTGTATTTCTCAACTATATATTACAATCTTAAATGAGTTTCACAAACAAAATACTTGGGAGGCATCCAGGCAGTGGGACTGGGACCTGTCCTCAGTGCATGTGCTGGCTGTTTGTAACCTGGGCCTTATACAGAGACACTTGGCTCAGTCTGAGAGGAGGGGACTGGACCTGCCTGGACTCAATCTACCAAGTTGAACTCAATCCTCAGGGGAGTCTTTGCAATGGAGGAGATGGGAATGGGGGATGGACTGGGAGGAAGGGGGGGTGGGGGGGAACAAGGGAATGCATGGCTGATATGTAAAATTAAACTAAATTATAAAATAAAATTAAAAAAAGAAAACTTTTTAGAGTAGAAATATACATACAGTATAACAAAATTAACTTTAAATTTGCATCAATAAACCAAAATCCATAGCAATTCAAAACAAGTTGTTCTTTAAAAGCAGATTCAATAATCTACCCTTACAGCCCATCATATCCATATCCTCTTTTCTTCTTTAGAAAGAGATTGCATTTATAATCAACCCTCTTTAAATAAAAACAAACATTTATAAACAGTTTTTTGGGAATTGGGCATAGTTTCTCATACTACTTCCTGCTGAATGAGAGTGCTGGCAATCTTATGGGAATCCTGAGAAAATTAAGAATTATGGTCAAGTCCTGAGAAGACCAGCTATAACCTTTGTTGATAGGTACCATCTGTTAAGGTTCAGGAAGTCTGGCTTGATCAAATCTGATCCATCTTAACCTGGAAAAAATCCATAGGTTCTCATCTTCTGTGGAAACAAAATCAGAACCTCTTTTCCAAAGCAATATATCCTTAGATATATATATATGTATATATATATATATAATATCAGCAGCTTTTACAATCAAGTGTCTCTCTGCAGTTAAAAATCCCAAATCCCAAAGACAATATAATCCAGATTCTCTGTGTGATTCCCATCTTTACAGGGCTTATTTTTATATTACCTTTACTTTCTCTTTAAAGGCTTTATTTTTTAAAGCTTTCTATTTCTATTTTTTTTTGGTTTTTCAAGACAGGGTTTCTCTGTGTACCTTTGCGCCTTTCCTGGATCTCGCTCTGTAGACCAGGCTGGCCTTGAACTCACAAAGATCCACCTGGCTCTGCCTCCCAAGTGCTGGGATTAAAGGCGTGCGCCACCACCACCCAGCTATCTTTCTATTTCTTTATATAACTGTCTGTATTCCTCTTCCTCTCTCTTCTAAGCCTACACACATTTTTACACACTGTAAACTGTTTAGGGTTTATCCCTTCTGAATCTTCCTTATTGTGAATCTATTGCACTAAACTGCAGCATTACTAGGACTGAAATGGCAGCTTTGGCTGCTGGCTCTGCCCACCTCAGTTTTCCAACATGGTGGAACTACATTTACCACCAGCTCTGGGGGGAACCATGCTCATTGCTGACTCTGTGAAGCAGTGGGTCTATGCTTTCATTTAGCAGCATGCAGCCCCAAAACCTTTCCTTTCTTTTTTTTTTCTTTTTGTGCTAGCAAAAGCTATATCCACCATGCACCATGTGTGGCTTGTAGATGCCACTGTGTACAGTGGCAGGAATACACCATGCTGCACTCAAGCCCATAAGCTGTGAACTCACACACTGTAGCTCAAGTCCACACACAACAGCATCTCCGTACATTGGTGTCTCTATATCTCAACCCACAAGAGACATGAAGTAGAAAGCTATTTTTGGCTCCATTATTATGTGTTTAGAAGTCCTTTTTAAACTCTTTTAAGCCTTATGGAAATTAGAGAGCTCTGCATTGGTATGCCAAATGTAGCTGGAAGTTTTTCTGTGTCCAGCCAGGTCCACAGCCACTGAGATCATAAATAAACACACAGAGGCTTATATTAATTACAAACTGTATGGCCACTAGTTCAGGTTTATTACTGACTAGCTTTTACACTTAAATTAACCCATAATTCTTTAAACACGTGGCTTGGTACCTTTTCTCAGTTCTGCCTTGTCATCTTGCTTCCTCTGTATCTGGCTGGAGATTCCTGACTCAGCTTTCCTCTTCCCAGAATTCTCCTTGTCTGCTTATCCCACCTATACTTCTTGCCTGGCTACTGGCCAATCAGTATTTTACTCATCAACCAATCAGAGCAACACACATTCACAGCATACAGAGCGATATCCACAGCAGGCAGCTGCTATGCTTGCCTGGCTTTTATGTGGGTTCTGGGGATCCAGATTGGTCATGCTTGCAGGGTAAGCAATTTGTCCAGCAAGTAGTCTTTCCAACTCTAGTTAGCCAAAACATAAGTATGCATTACTATCAGAGAATAAAGGGGATTATAAGAGGCTAAAACTAGTTACCATGGCAGAAAATGTTTCATTTCATTTAGCTTTTCCTTAATATCTGCCCAACTCTGAGATATCCCACCAAGTATCATAAAAATGAAGAATCTCAAACCTCCTTCAACACACATCACATTTTCTGGTAACTGTTTCTATTGCAGAGGACAGTGTCTGTCTTATGGATTCTCTACAAATAAATAAAAAGAATAAAACTTTGATAAGAAAAAATGGAATTAGAACAGAATCAATGATCTCTCTCATTTTGTATAAAAGCCAAAACATGCGCTGAAAGCATTATTGCTGGAGCATGTGTCTCAATCATGAACGCAACTTCTAGTGTGCATGCACATGCACAGACACACACACACACACACAGGCATACACTACACAAATGCTTCTAAAGACTTCTCTTTAGTTTTATATGTAAGCATGATTATGAGAAAGGGATAGAAAAAAGATTATTTACCTTTATATGGTGAATAGTTGAGAAAGAACAAGACAAGGGGCATTACAGAGGCCAAATCTCAAGTATTACTGCTAAGTAGAAAGATAAACCCTTAGCAAACATGCCTCATAGTTTTAATGTGAATGCTATTATTCTTTCATTGTTTGACTTAGTGAAAAGTGAATCTTATTAAAGTACACAGTGGATGCCAGATAATAGAAATACAAGTTAGAAAGCACAGAAAGGTTAGTGCTTTGAAAGGAAATTGAATTGCTACTTGACTAATCAAAAGCTTTCCTCACAAGGGTAATTTCACTTTTGATTTGAGAAAGTTTCTAATTTCAGAAGTTATACAGCAAAGGGGGTGGGGATAAAATATGACATTCCCAATCAATTGGATCAGGCTTGGTAAGATTTTCCTGTACTCACCCAGACAGTACACTTTCTAAGTTATGCAGGCCATGCAGTCTCTGAGACAATGGGTCATATGTGATAAAGCAGCATAAAAGTAGTCACAGGTGACATGCAAATAAAAGAGCATGACTATATTCCAATAAAGGTTTCTACGTATCAACAATATAATTTGAATTTTATGTAAGTCGATGCAAAACAGTTTTCTTATTTTGTTCTTTTTCACATCTTAAACGCATGGACTATACAAATACAACCAGGTTTGGTTTAGAAGCCTTAGCTGGACAGCCACTTGCATGTGATAAAGAGTTCTCCCAAACTGACATGTTTACATCTAGTTCCCCAGTCCAAAGAAAAGAACTACAATGCCACATAACATTGGATTTAGAGGTCTGCTTTGCTCTCTGGGAAAGAGTCCTACATAATGTATTTGTTCTCAATTAGTTTCTATAGAATTCATTACAAGGAAGTTTAATGTGTTGGATCAAGTCAATGGATAAAGTAGACAAAATCATCTGCATAGTTACATGGGTAAAAAGTCAGATTTATATTTGCTGTTTATGTTGCTTTACTCAAATATGGAAGCTTTCATCCATGATAAAGCAAAAGAGTCAAAAAGTATTTCCCACTATATACCACTAGTTGTATAAATTATAAAGTATAAGTTCCCACTACATTTTCTTATTCAATATTTCTATCAGTGACTTCAATTCACCCATTATTCACCATTTTATTCTGTATTTGAGTAGATAATTATCTTAATAAAAATATTTGTATCAAAGGGTTAAAAGTAAGATGATGAAAACTTACAGGTTTAAATCAGAAAATAGGTCATTCTGAATAAATGAATTTAAAAATTAAATGTAATAATTTAGTGAACATACTTTATTGTTAATATGGAGGAACTCTGAATAAAAATGTTTGTAGGATTTATTTTACACAGGATGACTCTACTTGGCAGTAGGCCCACTCTAGAGATAAACTAAAATTCCTGTCTTGTGTGTGATTACTGATAGGGTGACATTTCATACTGAGAAATGTGCCCATGTGGAAAATAAGTTGCATGGACCCTTGAGTGGGTGGGATTCCTTGGGCAGTAACATTTCTCACTGGAAGTCACAGAGAATTACCAGGATGTTCAATGGAACATCTCTAGGGAAAACGCCTGTACCTTTTAAGGATTTTCACTTGCTCTACATCATGTGCCTTTTCCCGTTTTAAATTTCACACTGTATTCTCTTCCTAAAATGAGCACTGGGTATGTGGTTAGCAGCTTTGGGGTCCAGGGATCTGATAGCAAACCATCAGCCTTGAGTGAGTGGTCTTTGGGTCTGCTCACTTGATGACAAGAGTCCTATGTGTTTGCTGCAGTTAGTGACAATGCTCTCACTAAGAAATTGCTGCCATAAACAATAATGACAAAAGAATTTGGTTGTGTGGTGATATTTTAATTGTGCTGAAAGGTGATTTTATTTGTATGTTAATAAATAAAGTTTGCCTGGAGATCAGAGGTCACATAGCAAGCCATAAAACAGAAGTCTGGCAGTGGTAGCACACACCCTTAATCCGATCACATGGCAGGCAGAGTCTCTGTGTGGTCAAGGACACCAGCCAAGCATGGTGATACAAGCCTTTAATCCTAGTACCCACCATAGAGACCTGGAGGTCTGTATAGACAGGCACTGACACAGTGACGAGGAAATCATGTGGATGGGCTTAGAGCCAATGAGAAAGCAGAACAGGAAAGCAATAAAAACACAGATTAGATGGGAAGAAGCTCTCTGGGGAAGCCACGGCGTGGTGGTAAGATAAGGCTAGTTGTGGCTCTTCACTAGTTCTCTGATCTCTTTGGCTATTACCTCTGTATTTGGCTCTGTGTTTCTTATTTAATAAGACTGTTTAGAAATTCATCTACATGGCTGTAATTGGACGTTTTAAGAGTCAAAACTTCATAACACTAATGTGGAGAGAACCCATTGATTGCCAACTATCACTCAAAGCCATACTTCACAGTTGGATGTGATGGACATGTTCCATGAATGTAAGTGGCTAAGAACTCCTCTCAGCAAAGAACTGCAGGAAGAAACACTAGTCCTTAAAGGGACTTCTAATTTTCCTCTAATTACTGAATGGAACCTCCAGATGCCCCAGCTTCTGTCCTACCTCTTTCTCTGCATACATCACCATCCTCCTCTTTTATGTCCTCAATTCAGCTTGCCAGGAATAATTCTACAGAATTCTAGAAGTTCAAATTCTAATCAACAAGAAAATACTTTGTCATTTCTAACTACATATCTTTAATTCTAATAAATAAAAAGTACACAGCAATTATACTTAGAAAGTATAAAATATCATACATAATGAAGGAATCACCTCTTCATACAACTATTAATTTTTATTTACATACTCTAAAATTGAACATTCACTATAATACACATTTTTAATTATATGCATTTTTCAGCAGTCATATTCCACAGAAATTTTTATAAATTCTTTCTGTAGCTAATATATTACCATAACACTCCTAAATACAGGTTGAAGTGTCTTTTAATTGGCTTTATTATTTTCCATTATGACAAAACACTTGATTCCTTCATTTCACAAAGTTACTGAAGATCAAAAAGGTTGTGAAAGTCAGAACTAGTCATCTTAAACCTAGACAGAGTTTCTCCAGTTTTCTTACGTAATATTTCTGACCTCACTTTACTCTACCCTGCATAACACTGCTTGTCTATTGGTCCTGGTCTAACAAATGCACTGCAGCATCTCTCTGCTCTATTTAAAGCACTGCTTCCCATACCCATAGATGAAAATGCCCAGTCTTCACAGGAGTATTCAAGACCATTTACAGAGTAGTTTGGACCGCCTTCCAGCACTCTAATGCTCAACCCCTTTACATCAGTTGCTTGCTCGGAATGATCCTGCACTACACCCTGCAAGCTAGCAGGCTAGTTGCAGAAACTAATACTTATGCACCTGTTTCCCTTGCCAAGATTTAATTTCCTCTTCTTTTATACATAGAAATACTAAAATCTTTTAGGGCTCTGTTCAGATCTTGTATCCTTCATAAAGCCTTTTTCAATCACAATAACCCCACTCTAATCTTTTTCATTCTCTGAATTCATAATGCCCCTTTCAAATGAATATAAAGTATCTTCCCATTAGAGTTAAACTATCTCAATTATTCACTCCCATGTCAATTTCCCCTGCAATGCAAAGAAATAACTGTACTGACTGCCCTCATTTCAAAATCATGAATGTAAATGGTGTACTTTTTCCTGTGGTTAAATAAATACCATAATCCTACCATTTGTAAATGTACTTTCAAATGGCATTAAATTAATTTGCAATATATTTTAGCATAACTGTTATCTCTATATGAAACTTTTTCATTAATAATAACTCTCTTACCCTCCCCCATTCGATTCAGCCTCTGGTAACTTACATTTTCTGACTGTGTATTTGTTTATTCCAGATACCTGAAGATTGCTAATATAATAGGAACTGTGTAATAGCTGTTCGTTTGTGCCAAATTTATTTCACTAAACATAGTGTTTTCAAAGGTCCATCCATGTTGTAATGTAACAAAATTTCATTTCTTTTCATAGATTAGTATCATTCTACAGTCAAGTAATATACTCTGCTGATCCATTCCTGTTGATGAACCCTTGGGTTTGTTACCTTTTCTGCTGTGCACAACATTATACAAATTTTTATTCACGTGTCTAGCTTCAATTATTTTAGATTCCTAGAGTTGAAATGTTGAGACATATGGCAGTTTTATATTTAAACATTATAAAAAACCATAAAACTCTTACCCACATTTTACATACCACTATATAATCCACCAGACTTGTGCGAAATTCCCCTTTCTCCAACTTTTGCCTTTTAAACTTCAGGGACTGTAGTAATTCAACTGAGTAAGATGCCATATCTTGTGGTGGCTTTGATTTGCATTTTCATAGTGACCAGTAATGGTCATCTCCTTACCACCTGTATTCTGACCTTTCGTGTATCATGGTTATTACTTTGACCCATTATTTTTTTATAAAATCATTTGATCTTGTTTTCTCCTCCTCCAACTCCTTCCAGATCATCCACCCTACACTTCCCTAGTCACCAACTTTATGTTTCTCTATCGTGCACATGTGCTGTCTGTCTCTGTCTCTGTCTCTATCTCTTCCCTCCCCCTCCCTCTCCCTCTCTCTCTAAACAAACAAGCAAAATAATTAATAAGACCAAAATTGTAAAAACAAAACAAAATGAAACAAAATATACACATACACACACAAAAAAAAAACCACTTTCATATTTTTGGTGTTGTACAAATAATTCTTTGCATGGGACCTGCCCTGAAGTGTGCTTGATATACACAGTGACACTTTATTGGGGAATATTGATTTTTCCCTTTGCCAATAAGATACCAATTGCAAATAGTATCTTAGTTAGGGGTGGTGGGCCCCATGTCCACTTCTTTCTCTCTCAGTGTGGAAGTATCCTGACGGCTTGAACCTATGCAGATCTTGTGCATGCTGACACAGTCTCTGTTATTGTTCATATGTGCACCAACCCTGACGTGTCTGGAAGACACTGTTTCATTGGAGTCATCTATCATCTCTGTCTTTTACAGGCTGTATGCCTCCTCTTCTGCAGAGATCTCTGAGCCTTGAGGGGATTGATAAAGAAATCCCAGTTAGGACTGAGTGCTACAAAGTCAATTGCTCTCTGTACACTGTCCAATTGTAAGTCTTTGTATTAATTCCCATTTACTGCCAGAAGAAGTTTCTCTGCTGTGGGTTGATGAGGCATTAATATGTGAGGAGAGCACTGTCATTAGGAGTTATTTTATCGCTATGTTCCTTTAGCAGAATACTAGTATCAAGTTTTCCCCCAGCCTACTTTCTATCTGGTCTCAGGCTCTTGGTCACTTTAGCAGTGTCAGGTATGGGATTCATATCATGGAGAGACCTTAAAGACAAGCAAACAATTGTTTTTGCTCCCAGGACATTTTTGTCACCGTTGCACCAATATATCTTGCAGACAAGTCTCTGTTGTAGGTGGCAGGGTTTGTACCTGAGTGATCCTGATGATTACCTCTCTCCTCTGGTCGGGCGCAGAGTACCTTCCAGCACCATGAATGCTGGTGGACAGGTGTGATGCTTCTAGTTAGCCATGTACCAGCTTGAATTCTCCGTGTTGGATGACATAAGCAAGTGTTGTCTTCGGCAACAGGGCTTTACCATCAGGTTGTGGAGAACAATCAATAGCCCTGGAAAGAAGCTGTGGTGTGTGGTGGCTTTCATGGGGATGCTTCGGCCAACCATCCAACAGGAAGTAACCCACTCCTGGCACTGGGGACTTTCCTGGTGTCACTGTCTCACCTATTATTTGGGGACTCACTTAGATTTTTCCATATATGCACATATTTGAAGAAGCTTCTACTGTAGTAGATTTCCATGTTTTTTCAAAGGAACTTTAGTGTTAGTTGTCCCTCCCCATATTCCTTCCTTTGCCCTTCTTTCTCACCCCCTTCCTATTTAACACTACTATTTTGGTTTAACCTTTATCTCCCCATAAGAGTGTATTCTCTTTCTCACTCATTGTGAGACCCTTTCCTCCTCCCTGGTCGCTAACCTCTGTGGTTATTTGGATTAAAACACCATTTATCATGCTACAATATCTGTGTTTGGCTTTGCTGGATGTTTTTTGAAACACCACTCTAGGTAAACAGGTAATTAAGATAAGTGAAGTGAGTTAAGAGGAAAAGTAAGTTAACATCAAGTTTTCTGTTCAATCTTGAAACTTTAAAAACATGCTTTATTTGTGATATTCTTGTAAGGAGAAAAATCACATAGTTTAGATTTGTATTAATTTAATCAATCTAAAAAAATAGTAGGTGTCTGTACCTATAAATCTAACAGAGAATGACAATGGTATTTATAAGTAATTCAAGAATGCCCCCTAACAATAAAGCTGTAATTTGAGAATCTAATACATAAAATCCTGAAAAATATTCCACCCAAATTATTGGATAACAGAAAGGAACAGTGCTCATGTTGGATATTCCAGTACTCTTCTCTGTTGAAGCCCGTGGTACTGTGTTCCATAACTGAGTATTTTGACCTATTCTGACATATGCCAATTTCCCACATATATATATCCTACATTTTCTTATCCTTAGTAGTATAACTTACCTGTTTTCTTAATAAAAAACAAAGCATTTGCATTTACTTCATTTGTTTTCAATTTTATGTTAAGTGTTTATAAAATATTTAGCTCTGAGAAACTATCAGTAATATGTGCACCTAGATTTAACTCATACTGGATCAGCTAAAACTCTTTACTAATTTATATTTACTTATATCTGTAGATATGATCCAGATTGACAAAAGGATCTACGTTTGTATTAGAGAATGATCTCACTTCTATGGGTGCTCAATTACAAGTTAAAAACACAGACCCAATGGTTCCAAGGTCACAGAAATGAGAGAAAGCATGTGGCCCCTGACTCCCAGGTGTTGCTTGAGTTTTCCTGCCTGGCCCACAGTCACAAATCTCTCTCACCCGCCAGTCCCAAGCCGCTCAAACCCGATCAAGTAAACAGAGACTTATTTTGGTTGCAAACTGTATGACTGTGACAGGCTTCTTGCTAACTGTTCTTACAGCTTAAATTAATCCATTTCCATTAATCTATACCTTGCCACATGGCTCGTGGCTTACCGGCATCTTCACATGCTGTTGTTTCTCATTGTGGCGGCTGGCAGTGTCTCTCTGACTCAGCCTTCCACTTCCCAGCTTTATTCTCCTCCTTGTCCCGCCTATACTTCCTGCCTGGCCACTGCCAATCAGTGATTTATTCATTGACCAATCAGCAACACATTTGACATATAGACCATCCCACATCACCCAGGGGCCGTTGAGAGGGCTCCCTAATAGAGGATGTAGTAGAGCACAGGCAATGTGAATGGAGAAACACTGAGGGTGGGAAGGTTTAAACAAGCATGGGAACTGGGGGATGGGAGAAATTAAAATGTGGGCAAGAAGGGTTAACAAAAATGAATAAAGTATAGAAAAGCCTACTGCTTTGTAAGTCACCTAAAAAACTAAGAGTTAAAAGAGAGATACCCTGCATAGCTCTATAATAGTGCTTCTAGACTCTATTGTTTATTAGACACTGTCAGGTGTGGAGTACCTCCTTATGAGTTATTGGTCAAGGAGGACCCAGAGGTTTCCCACATGACACACAGTCCTCCAATTCCTCTTAGTTGCCCACCAGAGCCCGATGACAAGACCCTATACCTGAATGTATCATGTACTTTGATTATAATATATAGTGAAATATAATTGAAACTGAGTTGGAAGCTTCCTCCCTGCTAGCTTGCTTTCATTATGCTGGTTCCTAGAGCATAGAGAAGGAATGAATAGTTTTACCCAGCAATGACCTATACAAACTACAATGCCAACCTGTCTACCAAGACGTGCCCACTGGCATGATAATGGCATGACTATTATATGGCTTTAGTAAGGGTTTTTGTTGCTGTGATAAAACTATAACCAAAAGCAACTTGGAGAGGAAAAGGCTTCATTTGGCTTACTCTTCCACAGTCCATCAGAGAAGGAAGTCAGGACAGAAACTGAAGACTAGAACCTGGAGGCAGGAACTGAATGGGAAGCCATGAATAAGGTCTCCTTACTGGCTTGCTTCTCATGCCTTTCTCAGCTCACTTTCTTATACCACCCACGACTACTTTCCCAAGGCTGCACTGCCCACAACTTGCTGGGCCCTCCACTATTGACTAGCAATTTAAAAAATGCTCCTGAGGACTTGCTAACAGAAAATCTGTTAGGGTATTTTCTCAACTGAGGTTCATCTTCCCAGATAATTCTAACATTTATAAAGTTGACAACAATATCAGGAGTAACCAACTACCATTTGGCCCATTATACACCGCATATAACTGGTACTGTAATGAAGGTAAAAATATGTGGCTCATGAAGCCACTGTGCCTATGGAGAATTCACTGGTTTTTAGACAAATTGACATGTCACTGAACTGCATTCTAAATATTAATGTTTAATACCATAGGCAAATGCTACCCTCATCCTTCATCAGAGAAGCTTCTCTTTACAATGAAAAGCAGTGAATACAGAGACTCATGGCTGCTCAAGGTGCAGAGAATAAGTGATGAGTGATTCTGCCCTAAATAGGACATTTATACCACCTCATATAAGGCTGGGGGAGAAGAAAGAATATAATAGCCAGGAGAAGGCAGAAGTGATGTGACATGCTATCTTCAAAATACAATACAGCCATTGAAAACAAGATCTCACTGCAGCTGCAGCACAAGCCCTTTAGAAGATTTGCTTGTCAACAGCCTGTCATGGACACAGGAGAGATGTAGGGGAACCTACCCCTCCTTACTGAACGACTGGTTACTGATGAATTCTGGGGTAAGCACAGTTATTGTCTCCCACTGTTGAGTCAATGGTGAGCCTACCAGACTTCAATAGATAGTCCCAGACTCCTAATTACACAGACAGTCCTGGTTAAAACAAGTGTGTTACTCATAAAAAAGGTATGAATGTGGAAAAGTAACTTGTGAGAGAACGGGGAGATGACAGGGATGACTGGAAGGTAAGAGAGGGCAGGGAATGAGAATAAACAGAATGCATTAAAAAATGTGTGTGAAGCTGTCAAAACAGATTAAACTAAGTTTCTAAAACATCCTCTACTAAAAAGTTACTAATTTACTCCTGTTTTAAGGATTCATATCTTCATTTGGTGGTCTATTTTAAATGTTTAACAAGTTCGATCAAAAGTTTAACACCTAGCTAGGATTCACATGAAGAAGAGGGCCCTCAAGACATGAACTAACTAACCCTTCAAATCTGTGATTTCTCCTGGGTTTCCTTTTGACTGTTTCTAATCTTGTTATATTTATTCATTCACACTCTCTACCTCCTCTCCACTCTCTTTCTTTCAAATTTGCACTTTTCATACCTTCATTTCTCAGTAAAAATTAGTTCAAAGACTTCCACTTAAAGGACATAAATGAATCAATTCCATGGTATAGTCCACCATGTCATATTTTAATGTTTTATTGAAAATTCATGAAAACATTATAAAGTACAAAAGAAGTTTATCTTTAATTATTGATTGCAACAATTCTCTATACATAAATGATTTTTCCACCTGCTTCATGGAGAAATCAGTGTCTCCAGCAGGTGCTCAATCAAGTTCTTGTTTGTGTTCATTCCTCATTCCAAGAGCATTGTTTCAACTATTTACTCTTCCTTGTAATTTCAGTGGAATAAAACTAGTTGTATATCATCAACAGAAGTTTAAACATTTAACAGTAAACAGGAAAATGGGTGGGCTTAGAATGTATAATATTAAGTGAGATCACCCAATCTTGGAAAGAAAAAAAACCTGCACATTGTCCTTCATATTCTCATCCTAACCAATAATGTATACAAGTACCAGCTAAGTGTATGCATAGTATAATATTTAGAAAGTATGTCAAGAAAGAGGATAAAAATCTAATTGCTGCCAGGCTTGGTGGTGCTCGCTTTTAATTGCTGGAGGCAGAAGCTGGAGGATCTCTGTGAATTCAAGGCCAGCCTGGTCTACAGAACAAGTTCTGGAACAGCCAGGGCTGTTACACAGAGAAACACTGTCTTGGTGGGGGCGAGGGGAGAACTAATTGTTTTTCTAGTATCAACTCAGTTATTGTTTTCTATTTTGTAATGGATAAATGCATTAAAATGTAATTGATAATACTAGTGTGACACTCTGAGCAAAGCTCTACAACTTCAGAATGGCCATTCTAATGGTGCAGAACTTCACTGAGACGGACTTTGGGAATGGGCAAGTTTTCTTTGAGTGGCTACCTTAAAATAGCTGTGTGATTTCATTAAAATAAAGTGATTCTTATAAAATAAAAATAAATTTTAAAATAAAAACAAAATAGTCTGCAAAACATTTAAGTAAGAATATTTCCATATATTTAGCTAAATTTATTTTTAACAACCAACAAAATAAAAAAATATAAGATGAAGCAAAAAACTTTCATGTTGAAGTTGGAAACAGTGCCACAAGCAGTCTCCTGTGCCAATGCATTCAAAGCTTTCTCTTCTATCAGATTCCCTGTGTCTGGTTTTATGTTGAGGTCTTTGATCCACTTGGACTTGAGTTTTGTATTCTTCTGTATGCAGGCATCCAGTTTGACTGGCACCATTTGTTGACAATGATGTCTTTTTTCCAGAGTATATTCTTTATCAAAATTCAGGTATCCATAGGTGTGTGGTTTTATGTCTGAGTTTTCAATTCATTGATCAACATGTGTGTTTTTATGCTAATACCATGAAGGTTTTATTACTATAACTCTAAATACAACTTGAAATCAGTAATGGTGGAATCTCTAACAGTTCTTTTATTGTTCAGGACTGTTTACGTATCCTGGGTTTTTTATTTCCCCATATGAAGTTGAGAATTGTTCTTTCAAGGTCTGTAAGGAATTTTGTTGGAATTTTGATGGTGATTGCATTGAATCTGTAAATTGCTTTTGGTAAGATGGCCATTTTTACTATGTTAATTCTACTGATCCATGAGCATGGAAGATCCTTCCATCTTCTGATATCTTTTTCAACTTCTTTCTTCATTCAAAGACTTGAAGTTTTTATCATACAAGTCATTCACTTGGTTGATTATTGTTACCCAAAATTACTTTATATTACTGGAGGTTATTGTAAAGGATGTCGTTTCCCTGATCTCTTTCTCAGTCTATTTGCCATTTGTACATAAGAGGGTTACTTATCGTTTGTTTGGTTGGGATTTTTTTTTTGGTTGTTGTTGTTTTTTAGTTAATTTTGTATCTGGCTGTTTTGCTGACAATGTTTATCAGCTGTAGAAGTTCCCCAGTGGATTTTTTTTAGGGTCACTCATGTATACTATCATATTATCTGCAAATAAAGATACTTTGACTTCTTCCTTTCCAATTTGTATCCCCTTGATCTCCTTTAGTTGTCTTATTGCTCTAGATAAGATGCCAAGTACTATTTAAAGAGATATGGAGAGTAGACAGCTTTGTCTTTTTCCTGATTTTAGTGGCATTTCTTTGAGCTTCTCTCCATTTAATTTGATAGTGCCAATAGGCTTGCTGAAGATTGCCTTTATTGTGTTTAGGTATGTCCCATGAATCCCTAATCTCTCCAGGACTTTTATCATGAAGGGGTGTTGGCTTTTGTCAAAGGCCTTTTGTGCATCTAATGAAGTGATCACATTTTTTTCTTTTAGTTTATTTATATGATGGATTACATTTCCTGATTTCCTTATATTGAAGCATCCCCATATCTCTGGGATAAAGCCTACTTGATCATGATGAATGACCTTTGCAATGCGTTCTCAGATTCAATTTGCAAGTATTTTATTGAGTATTTTTGTATCTATGTTCATAGAGAAAAATTGGTCCATAATTCTCTTTGTTGAGCCTTTATGTGGTTTTGTTATCGGGGAAGCTGTCACCTCATCAAATGAATTTGGCAATATTCCTCTGTTTCCATTTTGTGAAAAATTTGAGAAGTAATAATATGGCATTAACTCTTCATTTAAATTCTGATAGATTTCTATGCTAAAACCATCTCAAGCTGAGTTTTGTTTTTGTTGTTGCTATTGTTGTTGTTTTGGTTCTTTTGTTTGTTTTGGTTTGGGGGGGTTGGGAGACTTTTAATTACTGATTCTATTTCCTTAGGGGTTATAGGTCTATTTAAATTATTTATCTGATCTTGATTTAACTTTGGTAAGTGGTTATCTATCAATAAATTTGTCCACTTCTTTTAAATTTTCCAATTTTGTGGAGTACTGGTTTTTGAAGAATGACTTAATGATTCTTTGGATTTCCTCAGTGCCTGTCATTTATGTCCCCTTTTCGTTTCTGGTTTTGTTAATCTGGGTATTTTCTCTGTGTCTTTTACTTAGTTTGAGTAAGGTTTTGTCTATCTTAATTTTCTCAAAGAACCAACTCTTTGTTTCATTGATTCTCTTTGTTTCTATTTTATTGATTTCAGCCCTCAGTTTGATTATTTCTTGCCATCTATTCTTCTTGGGTGTGCTTACTTCTTTTTGTTCTAGAGCTTTCAGACTGTGCTGTTAAGTTGCTAGTACAAGGTGGTCTTTCCACTTTTTTATTTAAGGCACTTAGCGCTATGAACTTGCCTCGGCAGTTTTCATTGTCCCATAAGTTTGGGTATGCTGTGTATTCATTTTCATTGAATTCTAGAAAGTCTTTCATTTCTTTCCTAATTTCTGTCTTGACCCATTTTTAATTCAATAGAGAGCTGCTCAGTTTCCATCAGTTCACAAGCTTTCTTTCTATTATTGATGACACCCAGCTTTAATCTGTGGTGGGCTGATAACATGCAGAGAATTTCAATTTCTTGTATATGTTGAGATTTGCTTTATTTTCAAGCATGTGGTTAATTTTGAATAAAGTTCCATGATGAGCTGAAAAGAAGGCATATACTTTTGTATTTGGGTGAAATGTTCTGCAAATATCTGTTAGGTCCATTTGTTTTATATGGTCAGTTAGCTCCACCATTTCTGTTTAGTTTTTGTCTGGATGACCTCTCTATTGGTGAGAGTGGACACTGAAGTCTCTATCTATCAATGTGTGAGGATCAATATATGATTTAATCTGTAGTAGTATTTCTTTAATAAACTTGGGTGCCTTTACATTTGGGCATAGATGTTAAGAATTGAAATATCATCTTGGTGGATTTTTACTTTGATGATTACTTTTATTTTTATATATATTTATTTATTTAATCTCTTTTAATTAGTTTTTATTTGAAGTCTATTTCATTTGATATTAAAATGACTACACCAGCTTGTTTCTTAGGCCCATTTGCTTGGAATATCTTTTTCCAACCCTTACTTTCCAACCCTTTACTGGGAGGTAGTCTATCTATAATATCTATCTATAATGTCTATCTAGATAGGTAACACCTATCTATTGGTATTGAGGTGTGGTTTTTTGGATGCAGCAGAAGGATGGATCCTATTTTTGCATTCATTCTGTTAGTCTATATCTTTTTCTTAGGGAGTTGAGACCATTGATATTGAGAAATATCAATTACCAATGACTGTTGGATCCTGTTATTTTGTGGTTGGTGGTGGTAGAGGTTGTGTTGTATGTGTTCCTTCTTTTCATTTTGCTGGTATAAAGTTATTTATTTCCTGTGTTTTCATGAGTGTAGTTAGCCTCCTTAAGTTGGCGTTCCCCTTCTAGCACTTTCTGTATGATTGGATTTGTGAATAGATATTTAAATTTGACTTTATCGTGGAATATTTTATTTTCTCCAACTAAGATGATTGACTGTTTTGCTGGGTATAGTAGTCTGGGCTGATATCTGTGGTCTCTTAAGAGTTTGCAGTACATCTGTCCAGGCCTTTATGGCTTTTAGAATCTCCACTGAGAAATCAAAGGTAATTCTAATAGGTCTGCTTTATGTTACTTAGTCTTATTCCCTTGTAGCTTTTAATATATTTCTTTATTCTGTATTTTTAGTGTTTTGATTATCATGTGGTTAAGGGACTTTCTTTTGTGTTCCTGGTCCAATCTATTTGGTGTTCTTAACGCTTTTTGTACCTTTATAGGCATCTCCTTCTTTAGGTTAGAGAAATTTTCTTCTTTGGTTTGTTGAAAATATTTTCTAGACCTTAGAACTGAGATTTTTATCCTTCTTCTATTCCTATTATTATCAGGTTTGGTCTTTTCAGAGTGTCCCAGATTACCTGGATGTTTTGTGACAGAAATTTTTTAGATTTAACATTTTCTTTGATGGGTGAGTCTATTTCTTCTACTGTATCATTAATATCTGAGATTCTCTTCCATCACTTGCAATTTATTGGTGAAGCTTATCTCTGCAGTTCCTGTTCAAATTCCTAAGGTTTTTTGTTTCCAGAATTCCCTCAGTTTGTGTGTTTTCTTTATTGCTTTTATTTGGAATATTTGGGGCCTGATGTGGTAGGATAGCTGGACTCCAGTGAAGATACACTGCCCTGGCTGTTATTGATTTTGTTCTTAAACTGGCATCTAGGCATCTGGGTTTGGGATGATTATAGGTCTAGGTACCAATTTCCGGGTCTGTCTTTTTTGGGTGAGTATTTTGTTCCTTGATTCTGTTTCCTCTCTGGATTTTTGGAGAGTGTGATTGCTGTGTGCTACCTTTTTTACCGGCCTGCTCATCTGTGTGTTCAGAGAAAATGCCTGCTGCTGTTGGAGGCTGGGATGCAGTAATATGTAGGTGGCGGGAATGTAGGAAGGGAAGGTCTGTGGTCTCCATAGAAGATGTGGGCAGGGTAAGGGAGGCTGCAGCTGGTGCTCTGTTGCAGAGCACGTGACCAGTGTGTGGGATGGGGTCTAGAGGAACAGAGACAGGAGGAGGTCTGTAGCTGACCTGGTTTTCTGGCAGGCATGGCTTAGTTACGTGTCTATTTGTTCATGAGACTGCTTTCAGTTAAAATACATTCTTTTGGTATCAGCAAGTGATAGAGAATGATTAGGTCAGCAAGGTAATACAGTAGATTTTTACCCTAAGCAATACTTTCACAAGAGCTACTACAAGTATTCACCTCACCATCTTACAGTCCCTGGACTTCTCTCCAAGCAGTAAACCTTCAAGGGAAATACATTAGAAAATATAAGCACGCACACACGCTGCTTCCACTGCCTGAAGCCTGTCACATGCACTATACGTGAAACGGAAAAGTTGGGATACCGCTCCACACACAATGCAAGTCTACCTCTTCCCTAATTATCTCATCATTTCTTCTTTCCCTCACAACCAGACCTTCCCCACAAATGAAGTTAATTATATCACAAGCAGCTCATCTCCTAATTAAGCTTACTTAAACCACAAATGCATCCTCTCCTTTTATTAGGATGAGGTGCTCTGGTCGGCAATTAGGTGACGGCTCCATTCCATTAGCTAGACTCCCAGGTGTAATGTGGCTTAACTCAGACTGGACCACAAGTGTTCTTTGTTTTATTCAATGCCTCCTAAAATTCAATGAATTGACTTTATTTTTACATACAAATTTTATATCTTTAATACAAAATAGATCTTTTTTCTGATTAATATTAGCAGCACCTTATCCACAAATAAACTAGAACCTATGCCAGTTTAAAATCATGAGGCTTCCAAAGGAACATATTCATATACTGTTAACGGCCAGAACGGCTAGTAAGTTCATCCCACTTCTGTAGTCCACTTTCCCTGCTCCTTTGCTTGTTCATATTAGCCAGAGCTGTTTATTAGCCAGAGCTGTTAGTACAAGTCAACAGTCAGAATGAGTTGTGAGAATGACATCTGTGACAAAGTCACTGGGAGAGAAGCTCCAATTCACCACATAACATAAAGATCAACATACTTCATGCCGCTAACACAGCCACCTTCAATAAGGCATCTACTTTACAAACTCATTCAGAAATGCTGCTAAATGAAAAGGCATAAAGGATTAAACAATGTTAATTATAATTTTATCATCGCTATGTTTATACAAAATTTGAAGATTTTAGTCTGGGTGGTAAGTGCTGGAAATGGCCATCTTTCAGTGAGAATGACCATGGTGGTTGGAACTCCTAAAATTAATGACCTTTGTGCTCATGAAAGCATTTTAGAGGCCGTATGTGTGACAGTGCAGAAGGCCTAGAGAGGGAGCTGTGAGGAAAGTGGGAACAAAGGGATGGGAGCTAAAGACTCTACTAGGAAATAACAGGGATGCAGCTCAGAAATTAAAGATACAGGGAAATTTTAATCAGAAAAAAATACAAAAAATAAATTTAGCAAGATGTAAGAAGCTGGGGCAAATATCAGAGAACACAAAAGGTTCATAAAATAGGTATAATTACTTTTAAACTGCTTATAGATAAAAAGGTGCAAAATGCACTGGTCAACTGAGATATTTTATCCAAGCCACTGCAGAGACTGTGACATCAATGAAGAAAGCATTAAAGAGAAGGATTCTCAGAGTGTCAGAGAGACAGGGCAGACAAATATCCTCCGTGTCTCAGTCATGCTAAAGGATGGAGGGTGACAGCGAGGCCACCGTTTGCCATGAGCATTTGCCCTGAATACAAAACTGTATATGTCATAACTGTCACTGACTTTCCAAAGCACACGGTTCAGAATGGGGTCAGCTTTCTCACATTTCTTTGAAATAATGCTGTTACTAACTACCTCTATATGCCCTATATGTTACTGCCCTATATGTAACTGTGGAGAAACTAGAGAGAAGGGCTGGGATTTGATACATTGAACTGTGGATTTGGGGGAAGAAAAAGTTACAAATGGTAAGCACAGAATGAGCAAAAAGAGGAGAGTAAACAGAAATATTTTGGTCAGAAATGATGTAGTGCACCATGTCTGCTAAGAAGTACCACACTGGCAGTGATGAAGGCTGGGCTTGTCCATCCATGGGTAAAAGAAAATTGATGAGTTTAACAGTCTAAGGTATTTAGTATTTGTGTCAGTCTCAGAGAGAAAAGTCAAACACACATAATAAAGTATAAGAGTAAGACGACCAGCCAGCACAGTCCTTGCTTGGGGAGTCGCAGGAACTTGTTTCCTGTAGTTTTGAATGAGTCTCAGGGTACAAAGGATGCTGGGTTCCTCAATCTGTAGACTATGCCAGTGAGTCTCCAGATAACAGTGGTTGTCAGAACTGCAGGAAATGGAGCCATTCCATCTGCTTCTGTTGGAAGTATTTCCAACTACTCTCAGCACTGCATAGAATGCCTTAGTTGGGAGTCTGTTCTGTCAAGCAGAGCTACACTCCTTTTCAGAGGCTCAAGATAGAATCCATTTTTCTGGCTTCCAGAACTCTCACACATTTCTTGGCTTATGGCCACTTTCAGTCTTCAAAAACTAGCAAAGACAAGTGACCTTCTAACAGGGCATCACTCTGGCTCCTCTGCTTCCTTCTCTGACTTAGAGGAACCTCTGTGATTCTACTTGATCCATTTACATATTCAAAAAATAATTCTCCACCTTATAGTCAAATTATCTGCAAATTTATTTACTTTTTGCCATGATAAGATGAGGCATGCTCCCTACTGTTCCCTAGGGACCAATCTTTATAGAGCATTCCCCTCAGACCTGATCTAACTGTGTTAGTGGCTGATAAGGGCAGAGACAGGAGACTGTGAACAGAGAAGGGTCAAGGAAAGAACACTTCCATGCTAGTTGAAAGCTTTTCCCTATTGCATGGAGCCTGTTACTGTATACGTGTGTACACCTTTAATGAATATGCACACTGATTTCACCAATGAGGAACATACAACTAAAATGTCTGGGGAAATGTCAAGGGAAAAACTGACAATAGCAATGAGAAAGGAATCAATGATAATGACTCCATTTGATTTTAAAAGTATTTTATACTAAAGAAATATTTTAATTTCCTTAGCTATTATCACCAGATTATGAAAAGATATTACTCTTGAAATCATATCACTAAAAACCATAAATGTTAGTCTATCTCTTTTCTCTGATATTCAAAGCTTACATATTAAATCTTCCTAATGTTCTCTCACTTAACAATAGAATGCTATATTTTCGCACAAATGCTGACACAAGAAAATAAGAGCCTTCTGTCTACCCAAGTATTAATAAAATCTAGCATACAATTTTCTATATGATGTACTTGCTCACCATATATATAAAAGGGGTTGTATGAATATTTTACCTTAACCTTAGATTCTAGAAATAAAAAAAATCATTCACTACATAAAGAAAAAAGAAAGCTTTATAAGAGATAATTCAAGTTCTACTGGAAGAATGTCAACTCAAAGTTTGCAAGTGTATTTAAATGGCAATTCTCTAACATGCTTCTGTTATTTGGTTTTCTGGATTCCTCTATGGAAAAGTAAGTACATAACCAAAGATAAATATAAAACACCCAAGTAGGGTGATTAATTTCCAGTTTGTCCTGGGCAGTCTTAACTCCAACTTCAACATGCACTGCTTTCATCTCAAAGCTTTCCAATGGGGGAAATGTGACATTGTCATTCAGCTAACAATATAATTAAGATAACTGAGATCCAAATAAATTGTATATTCAATAAACAATCTTTAAAGTTGCATTAATAATTGTAAAAAAAATACACCTAACCAGGCTCCAGTAGTGTTATGACAGGAAAACACACTATCAGACACACAGTGAGGTCGCCACTCTGTGTTCCCTGTGTTCCCTGTGGTATACATCCAACAGTTTAGTCATAAAGCCTTTGATTGTTGGCAGTGCTGGTGTCTGGTGGCTATGATCTGATGGTTTAAACTGGGACTTCTCCTTACAAAAAAAAATAAGAAACCTAAAAAGAGAAACTTCGTGAATGAATTAATGATATATTGACAGTATCCCTATCAGCACCCAGAAGTAGCAAAGCCCTTCACTCCAAATTGGCTTCAAGAGTAAGACGAATTTCTTATTGTCAACTAATGTAGTTTTATACTTTAAAAAGGCAGAAAAACCTGGACATTGGGGTGCCTGCCTGTAATCCCACCACGTGGGAGGGTGAAGCAGGAGGCTTGGGTGTTTGAAGCCTTCTCGGACAAGCTGTGGAAGCAGTATCTCAAAAGAAAAGGGAGGTGGACAGAAGGAATAGTCTGACAGTAAAAGAAACAGAAAGACAAATGTTCTCAAAACAGAAATACCTGTGTTGTCAAAAACATAGAGATAAGAAATTAAAGTCTACTCTTGAAGTCTATCCCCATGTGATACCTGTTCTTGGTTGTGCACTTGACTGTACCTGGAATGAACTACAATCCAGAAATGGAGGGCACACCTGTGAGAGATTTTCTGCTTGATTTGAAGTGGGTGAATCCACTTCTAGTCCAGACCTATGCAGTAGAAGGACACACACCTTTGACCCAGATCTTGAGGCAGGAAGACACAGGCCTTTAATCTAGATCCTGGAGCAGCAAGATAAACCTTTAATATGGTCATACCTTCTGCTGCAAGTCTATACAAGGACATAGATGAAGGAAGCTTTTACTTTTTGCCTGCTTGCCCTTGCCTTACTAGCACATCCCTTCCTTCACTGGCATTGGATCCTACTTCTTTGGGTCCAGCATATACAGAAGACCAGCTGAGACATTTAGCCTAGTGGGACTGAGAAACTACTAGATTCTTTGACATTCTATTCACAGCTAGCCATTGTTGGATTAGCTGTAAGTCATACCAATAAGTCCCCTTTTTATATAAATAGAGATTCATTCCATAAGTTCTGTGCTGTAGTAAACCATGCTAATACCCCAGAAAGTGAGAAAAGTTGAAATTTAGCTTACAGGCAAATTAGCATAACCTATGACAAACAGTCAAGTCCATGAGAGGCCCTGACCTTGTGTCTCAGTTTTCTTCCCTCACTGTGTTCCTGCTCAACTATTAATAGCAGTAAACAACAAAGAGATGAAAGGATTTCTTTTGAAGAAGCCACGTGTGCTTTTCATCTTTTTTGTATATAAGTTGCTTTTTGAGAGGGCTCTTGTCCGCCAATAAAAGGTGTAGCAGATACACAAATACACAAGTCTGGAGACCAGGACAGAAGCACAGGCTTGAGTGTAGAAATTCAGGAATGGAAAGCTGATGGAAGGACTCTACCTTCAAGTCCGCTTCAGCTTCAGTTTTGAGATAAATCTGTTACTTGACTGTGGAAAAGTGGAGTAACTGGATGTTGGTAGTGTTTCTGGTGCTGAGACTGGGGAATATTGCCATCAGATCCTCGAAACTATGATGAATCACGATAACGAAAACAAACCATGTCTTTAGTGCTGTTCCTTTACAGCAGTCAAATGTAACCTACTTACTCCTAAATACCCCAATCAACTATACTAAAAAATAGGAAATAAAAATCTATCATTCCTTTGATCTTAAATGTTGTTCTGAATTCGAGCGATATTACTGACATGCACACAGTAAACAGCAAGCCGCTCTGCATTGTGCATGTGGAGAGTAGCATCTCTGCTTCTCAGGTGAGGTTATGCAAATCTGAAAGCCCTAGCACACAACTTATCAGTCATTTTAGTAATGACTCTTCCTTCTAATAGAGAAATTGTAAAGTTAAAGAATTTGGGCTCCAAACTAAGACAACTTTTTAAACGAAAAGTTAATAGATAAACTGATCAGAGCAATCTTTGTATGGACTTTTAGAAGGAAAATAAGAACAACTTAGTGTTGTGGTGCTTGCTTCTGTCAAACAAACAAATTTTGTAACATCTCAACCAACTAGTACAAAAGATGTCCATAAATACCTGTTTATAACTTTCCTATTTTGTAATATTTAATTTTATAATTTCTTACACTTTGTGAATTGCAATAATAAATTCAATATAGTTAAAACAATTATTGGACTATGAATGCAATCATTTAAAATTTCAAAATATTAAGCACAAGTAACTAGAATACACTTTTGAGATTTATGAAAAAACACAGCTCTCAAATTTAGAACTTTGGTGATTTTATAGTGGAAAAGGTAAATAAACTCAGTTGTTGGCAACTTGAGATACACTTTAGTGTTTATTCCACTTCTAATTATAGCTATTATTTCTTCAATTAAACTGATGGATACAGTATATACCATCTCACTAGAGTTTTCTTCTGTGTCTACAGCAAACTCACAGAGGAGTATAGCAACTGCACCTGGGAACATTTGATTCAATGTTTCTTCTTCCTAATTGATGTTTTTAAGGTTTTTCCATTTGTTGTAATAAACACATTTCACTTAGTAGAAAAAAAATATTTCAATATGGATCTCTCTAACAATTAAGTATATCATTTTTAACAGCACTAAATTACTGCTCTTACAGTTTCAATTTCACAATATTTGTATACTTAACTACAAATTAAAGGAAATAAATATTATGTGATTTATATCTTTTTTTCTTCTTTCTTTTTTTTGTTTTTTTGAGACAAGGTTTCTTTGTGTAGCTTTGGTGCCCTTCCTGGAATTCACTCTGTAGCCCAGGCTGGCCTTGAACTCACAGAGATCAGACTGCCTCTCCCTCCCCAGTGCTGGGATTAAAAGCATGTGCCACCACCACCCGGCATGATTTATATTTCTGTGAAGTTATCCACAGCATAAATAAAAACTACAACTTTAAAGCATTTTTGCATAAAAGTTACACTTTGTCTAAAGAGATAGCTATATAATAAACATGAAAGTGAACCCTCTTGCCTAAATTTGGGTTCAGATTTGGATGTGTTGATTCACAATTGTAACCTCCTCACTGAAGAAGTGTAGGAAAGGAAATACTGAGTTCAAAACCAGCATAGGCAGAATAGAAAAATACTGTCAGACATAGTGATAACATTGAGGAACTAGAATTTAGACTGTTTGGAATTCAGCTTCGTGGATGACAGTCTTGCTGGCTTTCTCCATCCAGAGTTGACCAGCAGCTGGTTGCCAAGTGAAAAGAAACCTTCTATAGAGTGAAAAAAATGACAAGATACACAGGTAGACCATAGATAAATTGAGGCAGGCAGAGTACAGTGGAGGAGACCCAGATGAGAGAGTGCATAGACCATGAGGATTCTGGCACAGTAGAGGGCACAGAGTACACAGTGCCCCTGAGTAATCCCTGTGAGGAGATGAGAATGCAGACGTGCAGACAGAATGGAAGGTTGGAGTGCAGAACAACCACAGCTAAGTGTGCAGTCTTGCATGAGTAGAGGAAACAGGAGTCTGGAGAATGACAGAAGGCTTGGAGCACAAAGTGTCCATCTTAGAGGACAACAGGAAATACCTAGGGTAGAGACAAGTAAAGAAGGAAATGAAAGAAAAAGAAAAAAAAGATGTTTCCGGTGTGGATGAGTAGGGTTTGACTCTTGCTGAAAAGGCCACAAGCAAACAGAATTTTGCTTCTGTTTGCTTTTCTCCCTTCTCACAACTGACAGGCCTTGAGTCAGCTAGGAGGCTAATGAATGTCCCTGCAATGCCCTCTATCTATGGAGAAGACTCAGCATTATGCTTACTGCAGAGAGGAATTCTAAAAGGAATTGGTGCATTTCAAAATCATGTAGTAAGGGATGAATTTGGAGCTGAAAGACAATGAATTGATAACAACCATACATGTGAATGATATTCATTACTAATATTTGAATAGCAACTAATAATAATAGCAAGCATTCTCTAAATAACTGTCAGTACAATTTCATGTGCATATGTATGTATATGTTGGATTTCTATCCTTCAATCAAAATATAATTGATATTTATTGTTATAAGAGTAAAAGCTGATATTTGTACAATATATAACATTATATAAAAACAACTATTAGGAACTGTCAAATATTTAAATAGTGAACTGTCTGACAGTCCATATTATACTTATCAGAAATATTTTAGCTAAATAAATGTTTATAGAAATTTAAATGAAAAAGCAGTATTTGAGTATTAGCTTATATAATTCTTAAAATTTCTAAAAATTTTTGCAATATTAGCTTGATAACATTAAATAAACCTAAGTAACATAGAGTTATTTTATAGCTATTTAATTTCACTGAGATCATAAATCATTTTGTTTTGGTAGGGGAGTGGTAAAACAGAGTCTCACACTGTAGCCATGGCTGGTCAGGAAATCACTACTTAGGTAAGGTTGGTTTCAAACTTCCAGCAATCCTCTGACTTAGCCCTGAGTGCTGGGACCACAGGCATGTGTGATCACATGTAATTGATAGGTCATGAATCTTACAGAGCTATTTGGGAATTTTTCTCAAAAGTATGTGGCAATGATCACATACCTAGCAGCTCCTAGAAGAGAGAGATACAGTTGTCTTTAATTGTGTGGCATCTGGTGGATTGAACATGCTTCAGTGGATGGTCACTCATCTAAAGGTATAAAGGCAGCACATATAGTACTCAATATGTGTGTGTGTGTGTGTGTGTGTGTGTGTGTGTGTGTAGACACAAATTTGGGTGAGTTTGAAATTGGGGTGGATATTGCAAGATTTGGGGAAGAGTGAATGTAATCAAACTACAATGCATGAATTAATAAAATATTTTAAAACTGAAAGTATATTAATAGTAAAGACAGAATACTAACTTTGCTATCTCAGCATTAACCAAGAAAAGTGCCAAAATTAAATACATCTATTTCTAATTTTCTTCAAAGATAACAAGGGCTATAAACATATAAAGAAAATAAAACATTAGAGATACAAGTAAAATTTTGCAGACAAATTGTCATTTGAGAAGCCTGTCCCAATGCTGTATTTCTTATCACTGGTGGGGCAGTGACAACAATTTTTTCTCCCGAGATCATGCAGAGCAGCAGGTACACTCCAATGAGGCAGTTGTTGGAAACCCTATGAAAGGTCTACAATTGGTGTACTAGTGAAGATGTATTGTCATCATAAATCTCACATAAAGTCAACAAATACTTGTGTGCCTTCTCTGTTCTATATCTTTGTTTCAAACTTACTTTTAATTTCCTCTCAGATAGAGTTTCCTACATTCTGTTTTTGAAAGCACAAGACTGATTTAAATGATTGAAAGGAGTATGTTTTCAATCACATACTTATTTGATTTGACAAGGAAATTGCAGCTGATGCTATTTCTAACAATGACATTGAAATAGCTGCATTACCATTGTAAGATGCACTGCAGTATTTAAAAGGCATCTTTATAAATAAAAATGTTCACATGACAACAGGAACTTAGGACTTGAAAGATAAAAGCACTCCATGGTAAGTATAATCTTTAATACAAATGCCCTTCCAATCACACTGATCAAAAAGCAACAAAGTAAACTAAAATTACTTATACCATTATTTTATCATTTAACACATGGTAGGAAGCAAATCAATCTTTAACTGCCATTCATATGTCACAATATGCAAAAATAATTAAACCATACATTTCACACCAGAATTGTGACATTAAAAATTAAGCATTTCATTGGATAATTATTTAAATTTTATGTTGTTTGCTAAAAGAATTAAAATAATATGTTTGTCTTGAGGATGGAGGATTTGTTATAGCTGAGGGGCCTTTATACCCTGTGTCTGAAATGTTGGTGTCAGAAATAAGAACTTACTTTTCACTTCTTGGGGATCCTAGTTCCTAAAGACACATCTATAATACAACTCCTGCACCTAAGGCTCAGAGATCACTGCAGAAGATGGGGCAGAGACTGTCAGAACCAGAAGATTGGTGAGTTGCAGTGAGACTGTCTTCTTAGAAGTGTCAGAAGTTACATCCACATAGTCTCACCAACATGACTTCGTGAACATGTGATTAACAAGAACACCAACAGACATGCTAACACAGAAGAGGGAAAGCCTATGAAGCCTCAACCTTACACCCATAAAATCTCCCAATGTGACGGCTTAAATATATAAATACACCCTGCTTCATCTGTATAATGTTACTTGCATGTATGCTTTCAGGGCTGCTCATTTGGTATTGGACAGACAATGGGATTACTCTTCTCTAGGGAAGACTACCTCTCCCACTCTCAGCTTTCCTCAGTTGCCTGTCATTCTTTGTGTATGGTTGAGGCCTCATGGGCTTTTCCCCTATCCAGTTTGATGTCTCCTAGTTCATCTTACTTTGAGTGACCTCTGTGTCACTTTGAGTTTGAAGAAAACTTGGTACCAAATCATATCTTACAGTCTCTTGGGTACAGGACCTTTCCTCCATCACTATAAATGTGCTTGTGAGATTCTCCCTTATACTTCCCATTCTTCATTTCTACGAGCCAGTGACCCATTAATTTTCCTCACATTCACCACTCCTCTTCCTCCAAACAAAACAACACTCAGCAATTTATCCCTAGGATTTGTGGCATCCCAATAGAAATCCACTCACAGCAAGCACACCATAGTTGCAGTTTTGTTGACGATGACGTGTCACTTAGGGATGGTATGTAAACCATGATGCTGGATACTGTCCTCTGTCTTACTGATCCCCCTACCTTCCTCTTGGACTGCTTTGTACACTCTTATAATTAGTATTAGATTTGAGTAGATATAACTTACACCCTAAAAGAAAAGTGGCTTTTATCTCTTCCTTACAAAAATAAAGTACTGGCTTCATTTAGTGAGAAACCCAGTGTTTTTCCCCCTAATATATATGGGACATGTCTTTTAAGCTCGAATCACATCAAACTACCAGAGTTTCATAGAAGAAAGAAACAAAAAGGAAAAGAAGGAAAAGGAAGAAGAGGAAGTAGGAGGAGAGGAAAAAGAGGTGGAGGAGGAAGAGTAGGCAGTGGAAAATGCAGCACCTGCAGCTGTCTGTCTCCACATTATAGAGTCTTCCCATGCATCTCATACAATGGTGGCTAGACACAAACCACAGCCACACCTGCTGTGACATGAACCAAGTTGCATAAACACTTTTCTGAATAAAATTCTATCCTACTAAGGAAAACTGAACTGTAATCAGTCTGTTCTGTCTACCATATTACAATAGATCAACTCAAAAATAAATAAAAGATGTATAGTGTTAATAAAGAATATTAATAGGTTATTGAGAATAATTAAAAAAGCAGGAAGATAAGTAAGCAGGATCCTCGGGGGAACGGCACTCTTGTAGTCAGAAAGTTTCTCTGGTCCCGCCAGGCCCCCATAGTCCTGTGGCCTTCTTACAAAATAATCACTCAGAGGCTTAATATTAATTATAACTGCTTGGCCATTAGCTCAGGCTTATTATTGACTAGCTCTTACACTTAAATAAACCCATAATTCTTATTTATGGTTAGCCACATGGCTTGGTACCTTTTCTCAGTTCTGCCTTGTCATCTTGCTTCCTTGGGTCTGGCTGGCGACTCCTAACTCAGTCCTTCCTCTTCCCAGAATTCTCTTTGTCTGCTTGCCCCACCTATACTTCCTGTCTGGCTACTGGCCAATCAGCATTTTATTTATCAACCAATCAGCGCAACACATATTCACAGTGTACAACACATATTCGCAGTGTAAAGACATCCCACAGCACATTCCAACAAAAGAAGTTATTGAGAAATGAAGAGGATAAGACAAAATAAAAAGCAAACGTGCACTTATTCACCTACTATTTACAGAGACAAATAAGAGATACAATATTTGCCTTCATGGAATCCACTTTCAGTACTTTGAAGGTGATAACATATAATGGCTCTAAAAAGTCACCTAGAAAACTTACCACAGAATAAAATGTCTCACAATATTTTTAAGACCTACAATTAAAGTAAAATCAATCTTCAAAATCTAATCACAGGCTGAGACATTTAAATTGTTAATTAATGTAAATATATAGTGAATATGAATCAGTATTATAATTTTAAATGATTCAAAATATCATTGATAAATTTTGATGTTTGAAATATTGTTTTCATTATTTACTTTTTTGATAAAAAGACAATTAAAGATTTTCATTTTATAAGTGTTATGTATATAGATTCTTAAATATATAAATATGTTTGTATACTTATATGTAAAACTTAAAATAAATCTTATTTGCAATTAACCCTATAACATAGCTAATAATATTAATATTATTCCATCTTACAAATGAGAAAACTGAGTTACAAGGTATTGTGCAATAACCTGTCAACGGTCACATGACCCATCAGTGACAGAGCTGAGATTCAGGTCTGGGAAACAATTCCACACTCTATGTTCTCAGCTAGTTCATTAGCCTTTCTCTGTATCCATTATTCCATTTCCTTGACTGTGGTTTCCATTCTCATTTATCTTAATTTTGCTACTATTAAATTTTCTTTAACCTCAGCGACTGTAAAGTGGCTATTCTCTAAACAAAATACTAAAGGGAGATGAATGAATTAGGGGAATAAGAAAAACAAAGTTCTATTTGGCAAGATCTGTCAAATGTTTGTAGGAGGTGGCATGTAATAATTCTGAAGTGGTAAGTGGGGTTCCCATAGGAAATGTAGCCTATAGAGAAAATGAATAATTTTGAAAGTATTGAAGCCATTAATATCTACCACTTTAATAAAATTAAATAGATCAATCAAGCACAGAAAACTCCTGGACACCTCCAGGAGATAAATTCCCTTTATTATTATTGTTCCTGATTTTTCAGTACAATGGGACTTGCAGAAGCAACACTGGGGCTAAACTGCACTGCAGTGAAAGCCCAGGGCCCTACAGTGGTTCTGTTCCTTCTAATGTTAGGAATAGTGAGAGAAAAACAATCTCAGGCTACGCTGCCTACCTCACAATTCTGCTTTAAACACCGAGAGAAAAGAACTAAGTACTAAACACATACAAAACTGGATTACAGTGATGCATCGCTGCATTGTACTGGTGGATCTTGGTAAATATAGGTAAGAATAGTCCTGATGTACTTCACACTGGTAATCCAAGAACTCTTCAAAATGCAATAATAGATGTTCTTATCTAAAGGAAATTGATGAACCTTCAGCCTATAGTTAAACTGTACTAGCAACAGCCTACATAGGCTTATAGACTTCTTTCACTGTCAACTTCTGTACAGAAAGATAAAGAAATAATTCTCTATTGGCTGAAACCTAAAGGTCTCATATAGATCCCACTTTAAGAAAACTGACACAAATGATAATTTAATTATGCTCCAAAACAGGCTAAAATTGAGGGGGGAAATACCAATCCTATCATAGGTTTCCTATACAGATTCCATGCGGAAAGAAAACAGTGTACTTTCCTGGAACAGCCCATGTTAAATGACCACATATGGTTATCCCCAGGGAATGAGAAAAAGAATTATAAAGCCAATGAAAAAAAAATGGTTTTGTCCCTTCTTCTGTACAGAACAGCTAGTACTTTGCAGTCAAATGTACAGAATACCATACAATCATGACCTTTGTTAGATGTTAGGAGTGCCTTTGGTCAACTACCTTTTTATTATTTTAGAATGAGTGTAAGAGTCTGAGCCAGTGGATGACTACAAGGAATTTTATCTTCTGCAAATGGCAGAGCAGCTGCGCATATGAATTTAAAATGTACAGCATGTACAAAGACTGTGCAAGAGCAATCTATATCAAATCCCAGCATGGGCAGGGTAGTTGGGCACACACTGCTGCTCATAGGTGAGGAGATATTGGCAATTATTAGCTTCTGTGAAGAGAGACAGAGAGCTTCCTGTAAGCATGTAACCACAAGGGTGACCACTCTTCAGTAGAAGATCACACATCCACAAATACTTGGGCATACAAATTGGACTTGAAGGATTAAACACTAAGGCCACAACGTTGGGTGGTAGGATAGCAGTAGGGGGTGAAGAATTGGTATGCAGGATGAATATGATCAAAACACATTTACAAAAGTCTCAATAAAGCTAAGTTTAAAATAACTACTCAGTTGTTTAGCTCATAATAAATTAACTGTTCTCCATTCTTTCTCATGTAATGTCTGTAATAGTCATCCTAAGATATTAAATTATTACCTAATAAATTTTTGCTTTTAGAAGCTATCAGCAAAAAATGGAGCATATTTGTTCTATCTGCGGCCTATTTTGTTTATAAAATTAAATTTTAATTGCTTAAAATTAGATCAAACAGAATAGCTCTATAATTTGAATAATTTCCTATGCATAAGGAATTTCATTTTTACTAATAAACTATTTACCAATTTTTTCTGATCTGAATTTTCTCAATTTGCTGTTAAATTGCCTCTTCCAAATATGTATGATAATAAATATTTCACTATTAGAGATTTAAAGAATGATTTTTCTTCTTTCTGTTCTAATGTTCCTACAGTGAACACTTAAAATATTTGAATCAGTAGAATCAGAACCAAAATGCATTGGTAATAAAGCTTTCACTCATCATCTCTGAATATATCTTTTCCAGACTTAAACAAGTATACAAAGTGGTAAAGAACAAAAGAAGAAAAGGAGAGAAAGAAGTAGAGAATGAGGGAGGAGGGAAGGGAATTGTACACACTGAAATATAAGGAATATGACATAACCTGACCTTTGGATCTCTTGCCTTGTAATTCAGTGATATGAGTTGTGAAGCATAAAATTTAGGGGATGGGATGGTCAAGCTGGGGGAGGGATGGAATGGGAGAGCAATGAAAGAAATATCTTGATAGAGTGAGACAATATGGGGTAAGGGAGAAACCTGGTGCTAGGGAAGTTCCCAAGAATCCACAAGGATGACCACAGCTTAGAATACTAACAGTGGTGGAGAGGATGCCTGAACTGGATTACCCTGGTAATCAGATTGGTGAATATCCTAATTGTTATCATAGAGCCTTCATCCAGTAACTGATGGAAGCAGATGCAGAGATCCACAGCCAAGCACCAGACCAAGCTCCAGGAGGGATTCTATGAGCAAGGGGGGGTCAAGATCATGATGGGAAAATCTACAGAGACAACTGAGCCAAGCTTGTAGGAACTCACGAACTTTAGACTGAAAGCGGTGGAACCTGCATGGGACCGGACTAGACTCAGCATAAGTGAGACAGTTGTGTGGCTTGGTCTGTTTGAGGGGCCCCTGGCAGTGGGATCAGGATCCATCCTTTGTGCATGAGCTGGCTTTCTGGAGCCTATTACCTATGGTCAGACACCTTGCACAGCCTTGATGCAAGGGGGAGGGGCTTGGCCCTTCCTCAACTGAATGTACCAGATTTTGCTGTCCCCCATTGGAGGATTTACCCTTTTGGAGGAGGGGGTGGAGGGTGAAGGGGGGATGAGGAAGGGAAGGCAGGAGGGTGGGGGTGGGGGTGGCAGAAGGAGGGATGGGAGGAATCTATGGTTAGTATGTAAAATGAATAAAAAATTTTAATAAAAAAGTCAAGATTAAAAAAATTTACCTATTTTTTTCCTAGTTCACATAATTGTGGACCTTTCTAATGGGTGTTGATTAGAGAAATTATAGAATGAGCTAATGTATAATCTTTTAATGAGTTCTTGCTAATCATTCAGTGGACATATTTATTGAACCACATTTCCCTAGAATATAAATTATGAATGGTTATATATTGTTTTACTGTATATATCTAATGTAATATACCTGTTTGTAATCAAAGCAAAAGCTATATATCATATATACATGTATATATACAATTACATATCATGAGTTATGTTAACACACACACACACACACACACACACACACACACACACACACATATATATATATATATATATATATATATATATATATATATATATATATAAAATTCCCCTCAGAAAGTCTAAAAGCTATGAGACTAAATGTTAACAGACCTCAATTTCGGTCCTGACTCTCCCGCTGTCAAAAGCTGATGACAGTTTGTGCATCCCTTACCCTTACTCTTACCCTTCTACTCCTTCATTTCTGAAAGTGAGGGGAGATTGGATCCTGCCTGCCTCAAGGAATCTACAGTTCTATGCAATATCATTCAGAGATGTCAGAAGCTTTTATGTCATTTATATAAAATTCAAGAGTTGTCTCTCTTTTTCTTTCACTTTGATCAAAGATGACTAAAACTGATAAAAACAATTTGTCCAATTTGTCATCATGACAAGGCTTTCCATCAACTCTGACCTAGATGCGTATCAAATACAACTTCTGATTTAACAGTCCACCAGTTACATTTAACCACTATAAAGTGTTCATGAATGAAACTTTTATTTTAGTTGATTCCACTTCAATAGAGATTATAGCTTTCCTTCCAGAAATGCATATAGCCTTAGCAAAATTGTGCTACCACATGTAAACTATTCTTGTAAATATTTTGAATTATATAATTAAAGGAATACATACAACCAATGTTCTACTCACGTTTACTAGAAGGCTATTTTCCAAAGATAAATGATTCACTTTTTTCCCTAGACTCCAATGGCTGAATTTAACTCTGAAGCATAGAAAACAATTGAGATAGCTCAGCAATGGTATTTATAATATTTGTCTTAATAAATAAGAAAGGAGAGATAGGAAGTATAGAGAAATGTGATCTTTATTATGTCATTTCTTGAAATCTGTTTCAAAAACTACTAAAGCATAAAGACAACGTTATGATGAAGCATAATGCTATGCTATGAAATGTAAAAAAAAGTCTTCTGTGAATTGCATCTGTATGTTCTGACTAAATTTATTCTAATTTAATCTTTCTGTAATTCTTCAAAAGGAAATTCAACTATAAAAATGTGCTTTAAAGAAATCTGAGATGCTTCTAAGTTTTCTTATCATAGATAAAAGAAAATGTTTGCATGAGGGAAAAAAACAGAAGCACCATAAAGTTCTTATAATTGCTTCAGTTTGCCTGAGTTATTAAAAAAAAAAAACCACAACACACTACAACCACCCAGACACATCTTTTAGGAAGAATATAATTATGATAATTTTTTTCAAGTAGAGATTGTTTAATTAGTGGAAATTAGATTAATCTGCAGTAACTATTATAAAGTACTAGTTATGGAGAAGCACAGAGTACCCTGAACAGACAGGACTGTGAAAACAGTAACAACGTCAGGCAGCAGTCTTAGAAATATGTGATGTATCAGAGCACTGTGCACTACTGAAGCATCCATTTTTTTGAGAGGGTTTAACCTTAAAGGGCGCAACCACAGGTTACTCTTATCATCATGAAAAGAATGATTGTTAAGGCAGTGGTGAAAGCAGGTTTTCTTAAGAGTTTTCCATGTCAAGTTATACTATAATTTATATTAACCTATAATTTATATGGATTTTCATGCATTGAACTGAATGCATGGTTTTCTCTGAAAAGTGTTTCCATAATGCAGCTGAAGACTCAAGAACAGGCAAAAATTTACATATCTAATTTTATGTTTAAAAATCAACATTAATAATTTAAACATATTGTTTCACACATTTGATTAAATTTACATGTCATACTTAAGGTATACATTAATCTACCAAAAGCATCCTTAGATCACTTTTTATCCAAACACCTTCCTTTCCATATGTACATACCTGTCAATTTGAAAAAGATCTTGCAGGTGCTCAGTTTCTCTGAATTTGTCAAATAATTTTCATTTTAACAATATTAATTTTTCTGACATATGAATATATTATATATATTTCCTTCTTTACTTATATGGAAGTAGTATTTTCTGAGCTTCTGATATTCAGATGTTTTACATTTCTGTTCCCGTGTGTGTGTGTGTGTGTGTGTGTGTGTGTGTGTGTGTGTGTATGTGTGTGTGTGTGTGTGTGTATGTGTATGTGGGTCTGTGTGTATATATGTGAGCATGTGGAGGTTCAAGCTTGGTATCAGAGCCTTCCTCAGTCATTCTCTGCCTATTCTCTAATGTGGGGTCTCTTAACTGAACCTAGAGCTTGTCAATGTGGTTAGTCTGACTTACCAACTTGCTCTAAGGATTCCCTCTGTCTTCTAAGCTCTGGAATTACAGACAGGCCACCGACCCACCAACATGTACTTCTTGAAACTAGCTCAATTTGCTGAACACAGTGACTTCCAGTAGTATTCCATTTCCTTCAAACTGTGTAACCATGGTCTTTAGGATTGAAAAAAATATATGGATCCAAATTCCAGGCTTCATGCTTCCTGTTGTTCAGCAAGAGCTTTGACTACTGAGCTGTCTCTCCGGGAGCTGAGCATGCATATTCCCTGGAAATCTCTAAGTATCATGTGTCATGATGCAATTGTAAGTCATATTTTCACTGCAATCTTCAGCTTTTGCATTTCTAATTAACTATGTTTTTATATAGGCATTTTGTTCTGTGACCTTCTACATTTACTAGTTTGTCCTATCAAGTTTTTAGCTCATTTACCTTGTATCAGAGAAGAAACAAGATCACGTGTTGTCCAAACAGATGATGTAGTCATCCTTTTTAAACTGTAGTTTTTCTCAAATTCCTAAACTAGGATTCCACATAAAATCATTGATTTAAAAAAATGGAGAAGAGGATATTCTTGTAAAATTCCCTGTTTGGTGCTGGTGCACACCTTTAATCCCAGCACTTGGGAGGCAAAGGCAACTGGATCTCTGTGAGTTTGAGGACAGTCTGGTCTATAGAGCTAGTTCCAGGACAGCCAAGGCTACGTAAAGAAAGCCTGTCTCGAAAAACCAATGTGTGTGTGTGTGTGTGTGTGTGTGTGTGTGTGTGTGTGTGTGTGTGTGTGCATTCATTCATTACATATATTCATTCCCTGTTTTGGGGAAATAGCATTATATCTTTCAGCATAGACGACAGCAACAGCTATGGGTTTTCCATGGTTTCTTTCCATCATATTGAGAAAGACAATTTCTAGTCCTAGTTTGCTGAAATTTTTGTTTTTAATTTTTCATTATTTTACTTGACTTTAAATTTTTTCATACATATATAGTATATTGAATATATTCTCCCCATTCGCCCCCTGTCCTTTGGTGTCATCCTTTCTATTACCCCTCTTTGTTAAACTGAAAATCTCACTTCTAATTTCATGTAATATGTACAAAAATTATTTCTGTTATAAATACTAGGAACTTATCTCTAATAACAACGAGAAAGCATGCACATTTGTCTTTCTGAAACTATCTTAATTTACTTACTATAATTACTTCCAGTAGTATTCCATTTTTGTCAACTACATAATCATGATCTATGGATAAAAAAAATCCATTTTGTGTATATGCCATATTTTCATCACTCATCCCTCTGTGCACACCTAGGTTGGGTCCACAACTTAGCACACTGAAGTAGAAGTCTCTCTGTAATGTGCTCACTTTGAGTCCTTTGGACACATATTGGGAATGATTCTGTTGGGTTATATAGTAGATCTATTTTCGGTTTTTAAGAAATCTCCATACTGACTTCCAACTTCTGAATGACTTGGCATTCCCATGAGCAGAAGATGGTGCTGCCCTTTTGTCCAGATACTCAGAAGCATCTATGCTTGTTTCCTGAGTGACTGCCATTCTGACGGGCTGAGATTAAGTCATCATGTATTTTTAACTGTTATTCCTCTGATTGCTAGTGAGACTGACATTTTATATGTTTACTGGACAATTAGACTTCATCTTTTGAGAACTGTGTTCATTCAGGAATCCGTGTATTGAATGGGTTGTCTTATTTTTTATTTAGTTTCATGGGTTCATTGTATACTTTAGATAGTAACAGATGTATATGTAGCAAAGATTTTTCTTCCAACCTATTGGCTGTCTCTTCAATAAACTAACTGGTTCCTTTGCTGTAAAGGATTATTTAAAATATTTATCCTATTTTTGAGATTTACTTAAATTACATTAGTTGTTTTCATATTATATCATTCCTTCCCTCCCTTTCCTCATGCCAAAGCCTCCCATAAACCTCCTTGCTCTCTTCAAAATTCATGGCCTCAAAAAAAAAAAAAATTCATGGCCTCTTTTCTAATCAATTGTTCTTACATTCATATATATATATATATATATATATATATATATATATATATATATATATATTCCTCTAAATATATTTAGGATTATATGAGATATATATTCCTAAATATAATCAGTCCAGTCTGTATAATGCTACTTGTATGTATATTTGGTTTTGAATAACCAATTAGTGTGCTACTCCCTGGAGAAGACTATTACTCCTGTTCTCTGCATTCCTTAGTTGCCTATAGTTCTTTGCGTATGGTTGAGGCCTTGTGGACTTTCCTCTGTCCATTTTGGCATGGCTATTGTTGTTCTTGTTCATTCAGCTATATTAAGGCCATCACGTTGGTGAGACTTTATGGGCGTAGCTTCCAACATTACTAGGAGACACAATCTCCCAGCAAACTTCCTGATCCTCTGGCTCTTACATTCATCCCAGCCCCTCTTCTGCAATGATCCCTGAACCTTGGGTGTGGGAATTGTTTTGTACATGTATTCACTGGGACTATGCTCCACAACTCTGCATTCTGGTTGATTATGGTTTTCTACAATGGTCTCTGTCTGTTGCAATGATGAATTTTCTTGATGAGGGGTGAGGACAACACTTATCTGTGAGTATGAGCATAAATACTTAGAATGTAGTAGAAGATTATGCTAGTTTAGTAAAGTAGTGGTTGTAGGTTCTCCTCCAAAAGCCCCACTTGACTAGCCCTGAATAGTTGGTGAGGTTTCCAGGACCAGAAATGGTTTTTCTCTTGTTGAGCAGGTTATAAGTCCAACTAAAAGACGTACTGGTTACCACCAAGGTATGTGTGCCACTACTGCGTCCTCAGGGGGTTATTGTGCCATGTTGGACTTTGTCGTGGTTCACAGGCATCATTGCTAATCAAGACTGGTTTGTTGTTGTTGTTTGCTTCCCTCTGTTGGCAGCTTGCGTGGCATCTTCTGGTAAGACGAAAGCTTAGTCTTCAGGGAAGTAGCATTCAGGCTACTTCCAGCTCAAGAGTCTCTGGATTGCTCCTTCTAAATCTTTTTGTTTGTTTGTTTGTTTTGTTTTGTTTTTTGAAGATTAAGAAGGATTGGCTGTAGAACTTCTTTGAATGACTAGTAGAATTCTGCAGTGAATCCATCTGGACTTGGAGTTTATTTTAGCTGAAAGGCTTTTTATTACTATTTCAGACTCTGTGTTATGTGTCTGTTTAGATTGCTTTCCATCTTTAATAGAGTACAGGATTTTAAAATATTTCTTTATAATATTTTAAATTTCTTTGGTGTCTGTTGTAATGTTTCCCTGTTCGTTTTTTTTTTTTTCTTTTTAATTTTGGCCCTCTCTTTCCTTTTTTTGTTTGTTTGTTACTTAGACCAAAAGTCTGCCAGTTTCATTAATCTTCTCAAAGAACCAACTCTTAAATTCATTGATTCTTTGTATTTTTTCTTTGTTTCTACTTCATTGATTTCTATTTTGTTTCTAATTACTTCTTGTCATTGACTGAGTTTGTGTTTGGTTTGTTCTTTTGCCAAATTTTTTAATTTTATAAATAAGTTATTTATTTGTGGTCTCTCTAATTTTCTAATATAGGCACTCCAAGCTATAAATCTCCCTTGAAGAGCTGCTTTCAATATGTCCCAGAGGCTTCATTTGTTGTGTGTTCGTTTTCATTTAGATCCAGGAATTTTATTTTCATTTCTTTCTTGATTTCTTCTTTGACACAATCATCATTCAAGTAATGAGTTGTTTAATCTCCATGAGTTTTTGTATTTAATAGAAATTTATTGTTGTCAACTTTAAGTTTTATTGCATTGTGATCAGATAGGATACAAGGAATTCAATCTTTTTGAATTTGTAAAGACTTGTTTTGTGTTCTAGGATGTGTTCTGTTTTAGACAGGATTTATTTGCAGCTGAGTAGAATGTGTATTCTTTGGTGTTTGGGCAGAATATTCTGTAAATATCTGTTAAGTCCATTTGATGTATGATGTCAATTAATTCTCTCTCTCTCTCTTTCCCCCTCTCTTTCTGTCTTTCAGCCTCTCTCTGTCTCTCTGTCTCTGTCTCTCTCTCTCTCTCTCTCTCCCTCTCATCTGGTCTCTGTCCAGATGACCAGTCTATTGGAGAAAGTGGGGTGTGAAATCACCTACTACTATCTTTAAAACTAAGATGTGTTTCTTGTAGAAATTAGATTGGTGGATTTTGTTTCTTGATTGATTCATTCAGTCAACCTGTGGGTTTTGGGTTTTTTTGATTTTTCAGGGGTTTTTTTGATTGGAGAAATGAGTCCATTGATATTTAATGTAATTATTGAAATGTGTGTTAATTGCAGTCACCATGTTGATTTTGGGTGGTAGTATTTATTTTTTCAGTGGTACTCTGTGTTTTGATAATTATGGATTCCTATTCCTTTCCACAGTCTCTCAGTTATATGCATTCCTCTCTTCAGTATGTTCACTAGAGAGAGTTCTTGTGATATTTTGGTGAAGAAACAGTGGCAGCATTTGCCCTTGTCTGAAGAGTCTGCCTGAGGCTAAAGTGAAGAATTTTGGATTAATTTCATTGGCAGAAGACATCTCAAACAGCCTAGTATAGATCCTGTCATGTGGATATTAGTAGTACCTCTAATGAAGATTTATAATGAAAAGTAGCAAGTTGAGCATAGCAAATTACAAAAAGTATATTTTCAGGAGAAAAAGAGCACCAGAAAGAAGAATGGAGCTCAGTTCTTTGTTCAAGGAGATAAACAGGTTTTTTAAAAAAATGGAATAAAGGGAGTGATGACCTCAGGGCAAGATCTCACTCAGCATATGAAAAGGAATTAAAGAAAAATTTAGAGCCAGGTGTTGTGGTGCATGCCTTTAATCACAGCATTGGGAAGGTGGATCTCTGAGATAGAGGCCAGCCTGATCTAAAGATCAAATTCAAGGACAGCCAAGGGTAGGCAGTAAAGGAAAACAGAAAGCCAGTGAAGATGTAATCAAACAAGGGAGCCATGTTCCAGCCAAAGTAAGCAGCAGAACACAGCAGCTTCAGCCACATAGTACTGGCTTTAGATTTAAGGATAGAAGAAACAGGTTATAAAAGTTGCCTCCCTGACTAAGAACAGCTGCTGAAGCCAGACATGTGTCAGAGGTGTCCCTGAATGAAGGCCTAGTAAAGAGGCAATTGTGTGAAACTGTGAAGTTGCTGCCTAGATTGCCTTAGACAACCCGAGATATTGGAGATACCAGAGTTGATGGATACCTGCCAAGGAGAGCTGCTAACAGGGAATGGAACCAGGACAAGAGAAAGAAGTGTGTTGCAGTCAACAAAGCTTAATGGAGTTGGAGATGTTGAGAGCATTTTGACATCAGGCATGTAGATACAGAGTCTGGAGTTTGCCCAGCTGGCTTTTGGTCTTGCTTCGGTCCAGCATTTCCTCATTATGCTTCCTCCCCTGTGTTTTGGAATGGTAATGTATATCCTGTGCCATTACATGTTGTAAGTATGTGATCTGCTTTTTGATTTTGATTTTTAACAGGTGATTACAGTTAAGAGATTGTCATGAGATTCAAAAGAGATTTTGGAATTTGGACTTTGAAATAAGTGTGAGACTGTTATAGACTATGAGAACTTTTAAAGTTGGATTGAATGCATTTTTTGTATTATGATATGGCCATAAGCCTTTGAGGGACAGGAAGTAGAATATGGTGGTTTGAAATAAAATGGCCCCCAAATGGAGTGGCACTATGAGGAGGCATTTGTTGAAGGAAGTGTGTCACTGTGGAGGCAGGCTTTTAAGTCTCTTTTCTCAAGCTTCCCTCAGTGTGACAGTCAGTTGACTTCCTGTTGCCTGCAAGATGTAGCACTCTCAGCTCCAGCACCATGTCTGCCTGCATGCTGCTCTTCTTCATGATGATAATTGACTGAACCTCTGAAACTGTAAGCAAGCCACCCCAATTAAATGTTTTCTTTATAAGAGTTGTGATGGTCATGGTGTCTTTTCACAGCAATAAGAACCCTAACTAAGACAGTTAAGAAGGGATGTGGTGGGTCACATTCACAAGCTAGACCCTGGAAAATGATGTGAGAGGTCTGACAAGGAGGAAAAGTGAAAATATTTTTTAACGTAAATTGTCATTGAAGTTTTTCAGTGTATTTTTTAGCACATTTTTATTGATTAATTCTCATATCTTAAGCAATCTTACATTTCAGAACTCTGAGTATCTAATAGTAGTATATAAACAAACATTTAGATTTTATTGTATTCATCCTTTAATAGTTTAATGTATCTCTTTAACTTGAGGAGCCTACCTAAAATTTATCAATCTTTTTTTTTCAATCTTAATAACTTCCTAATAATTAGATTTTTTCAGGTTCTATTTTTTTGTTCCACTGGATTTCAAGTATGTTTTTGTTTTCTAAAATAACACTTAAACTGCTGACTTGCAATATGGTATACAGGGAAAATGACCAATTTCAAAGTTATGGTAGACTTAGGTGCTAAACTTGAAGTTATGGGTTTTTATTACTCTATTTTTTTCTATTAATAAATGAAGGAAATAATGATTAACTTATGTGAATATATTAACTAGATTACTGAAACTAAAAGCAGCTCCAAGTTTCTTTTTTGATTGAGATCAAACAAAAGGTAGGCTATTTAAAATTAAAATAAGTATTAATAGATATATTAATAAAGTGTGATTAAGGAAAAATCGTAATTCCAATAACAACCATTGTATCTAGTTCCTCATCAAGCAAAGTTTGTAAATTGCTTTAAGTCAAACACAAAAATATTAAAGACCATCTTAGTCTTCTTCCACAACTACATGGTGTGTATTAACTAGGGAATAAAAATCATCAATCACTGTCCTCTTCTACTGAATCTACATTTACACCATGATTCCATCAATCAGTGATAAAATTATGCATCATCATTGTATTCAACTTTTATGAATGTTCAAGTCCTGAAAGTATAGATTATGTAATGATTACTTATGGCTAAAATTAATCATTTTCATGTGATTAAAAATTATGATCATTTTGGAAGAGTTTTTTCCTTGTTTGTTTAGTTTTTTGAGACAAGGTCTCACTATGTAACCTTGTAGCCTTGGGTGTCCTGGAACTTACTACTGAAATCAGTTTGTCCTCAAACTCACAGAGATCCACCTGCCTCTGCCTCCCAAGTGCTGGGATTTAAGGTGAATGTCACTATACTGGGCTTGGGAGGGGGGGTGGAATTTTTTTACTTTAATTTTACAAGAAAACTTTTTAACTTTTTGCTGATTCTTTGTGGATTTCACATCATGCATCCCGATTGTGGTGGTATTGTGTTCCCCAAAATATTGTGCACCCTAATAAATTTATTTGGGGTCAGGATCAGAACAGCCACTAGATACAGAGGCTAGAAAATGGTGGCATTCACACCTTTAATCCTAGCATTCCAGAGGCAGAAATCTGTCTGGATCTCTGTGAGTTCAAGGCTACATTGGAAACAGCCAGGCATGGTGACACACGCCTTCAGTCCCAGAAAGTGAGCCTTTAATCCCAGGAAGTAATGGCAGAAAGCAGAAAGGTATATAAGGCGTGAAGACCAGAAACTAGAAGCTTTTAGTTGGTTAAGCATTCAGGCTTTCAAGAAGCAGTTCAGCTGAGATTCATTCTGGATGAGGACTCAGAGGCTTCTAGTCTGAGGAAACAGGATCAGGTGAGGAATTGGCAAGGTGAGGAAGCTGTGGCTTGTTCTGGTTCTCTGATCTTCCAGCATTCACCCCAATACCTGGCTCCAGGTTTGTTCTTATGAATAAGACCATTTAAGATTCCTGCTACACCTGATCCCATTCATCTTTTCATCTCCCCATCCCTTCGTATCTGCCCTCTGCCCTATGTAACACCCCCCTGAAACTAATAAAGTTTAAAAGAAAAATCTCATTGTGGAACCTGTAGTGTGGCCCAGTGAGTCACAAAGTGTACCCTTTAGTCCATTTATCTTTACTTGCAAGTGTTCATTGCAATGAGTCATTGGTCTAGCTTGAGGCCTCTGGCTTCTGCTGCACTATTGATACTAGGCCCTCCCTGGGACTCCTCTTGGACATCCTTTTGTTGCCCTGTGTCACAGAGATCCTGCAGCTTTGGATCTGCAGGACAAGCCCCTTCACATGCTCCAGCAGTTCATGGACGGGGTAGATGTTGGTGTGGACCAACTCAGACCCTGGTTCTAGAACTGCGTGGTAGCTGAGTTGGTCAGCCCTCCAGCTCCTTGAGAAAGACTTTGAAATGTCATTTTTCCCTAATGTATTTTTCATCTAAGTACTCCCAATGAAGATTAGTGTGGGAACATTAGAGACTCTGTGGCTATCTGGACAACATGCTGGGCCCCTACTCACTGCCCTGAATACTGACCTCCTAAAGGTTTCTTCTGTTTCTTTTCTTTCAAAATCTCCTTCTTTTCAGCTATTTTCCTTCTTATCCCTAAAAATGTAAAATTTCAAGGCAAATTAATTTCTTATTTAAGTGAAAGGCACCCTAAATAAGGTGGGGGGGCATCAAACCATAAAAACTTTTACATATTAAAAAAAGGCCATGGACTTTAGAATAACTTGTGACTCTGCATGCATTCCTCTGTTCTTTCATTGTCGATTATTCCCACCAGAGTGTAAACTCTACATAGTGAGATCTCTTTTCTTGTTTTCATAGAGCCTCATAAATTACACCTGAAACTATTTGCAGCGTAGTATTTCCTTGTCTGTGATAGTTAACATTAACTGTCCACTTGATAGAATCAGCTGAAAGACAAGCTTTTGGGCATACCTGAGAGAGACTATCTAGATTATCCATTGTATTCATTAAAATGGAAGGATCCCCTCTGACCAGCAGGCTGATTAGAGAGCTAAGAACGAATACTCATCACTTCCTGCTTCTTCACTGTAGATGCAGAGTGTCCGGCTGCCTCAAAGTCCTGCCAGCAAGACTTCTTTGCTATGGTGGACTGCATTCTTGAACTGTGAGCCAAAATAAATCCTTTCTCCCTTAAATTGCTTTTATTGTATTGATTCAACAGAGAAATAACAAAATAACAATACAATCATTGATTTATTTTGCATGGTGACATTTCAGCCTTTTTCAGAGAATTCTTATTTTCTGAGCAAAAAGAATACCACCAATCATTTCAGTTTTGTAAAGTGTTCTATTACATTTTGTATTACAAAATGGTATAATAAATTACCTCATTTTATTGACTAGAACAGATAAGTTAACCCACAATTGTTTGGGTAAGAAGTTTGTTAGCCTCAGCTTGTGCGTTTGGCTTGTTTCTCAGAAGGTCAAAACAAAAGCTTTTGAGGGGACCTGCTCTTTTATGGAGGGTCCAGAAGAGTAGTCATTTCAAGACTCAGATTTAATAGATTTGAGTTCTTGACTAGGACCCAGTTTCTCTCAGAGAATCTTCCCTCACCGCTTTGTTTTGGCCCCTTTCTTCTGTCCTCAGTAAGGACAAGCTCACACATGTCCACGGCAAGCTCACACATCTCCACAGTTCTGGATTGTCTCCCTCTGCCTCCCGCTTCTGCAGCACACCTCTTGTTAACAATTCTGCCTTCTTCCTAAGGATTATGTGGTTCAATGAGACCATCGGGGAGCCCCCCTTATTTTAATAGCAGCAAACTATCAGCCTTTAATTCCATCCATAAAATCCCTTCACCAGGTAAAACTTGACACGTTCACAGTTCGGAAATTAAGGACTAGGCATCCGGAAAGAAGCCATTTTTCTCCCCCATAAAGCAGTGATTTGAAGCAATCAGTTGCTCAGCTTTTATAATATTCTAAATATACCAGTTCCTCAGATTCAACCAAACTTTCCCAGGTTCTCTCAGCCATCCTGGAAGCACACTTTCAGATCCTCTGAAAAGCGGAGCAGACATTTGAAGGTGTGTTTTCATTATTTGTTACTGACACAGGTTCACTTCAATTTATACTTAATAAAACTTTATGGCTGAGGTATGAGAACTGTTCAGAAAAGGTGCAATGAGATGGAAAACTGTCTTTGTGAACTTTTTCTCACACTAAGAAAAGAAAAAATCATTGTATAGTTCAAACAGATAGGAATTGTTACAATCTCTGAAAGAATGTACCCTGCAATGAATTTAATTTAATCTTTATGAAATAACTTGAGTGGAAAACATAGTTCACAAGGCCATGCTGAACAATGAATTTCATTTATACTAAGATAAAATGGCTAAGAGAACAACTATAATCTCTACTTTATACACTGTACTGATGTTTGATTTTATGTAACACCATTTTTCTGCCAAGCAGTGAATGCAATTTTAAAGTTGTCAAAGTCAAAAACAGTTTAGAATACAAATAATCTCTGTTAAATTTAGGTTATATCACAATAAGGTCTCAAACTGTATCCTTCCAATTTTTTCCAAAAAAAAATATTTTTCTTGTTGTATTCTATTTCAAAAACCAAAGATTAGACAAACTTCAACACTGCATTAACTGAGATAATTAATCACATAATAGAAGTATTATAAAGTTATGAAGATAGAAACCATATTAAAAAGTTTTATTTGCAGTTAATCTCAATATATAGAAGCCCAGTTTTTTCATATATATATATATACTTACATTTTATCAGTGAATCTATAATTTGTGATTTTTTAATGAATTGGCCTGTATATCAAATTTACAACTTAATCAATACTTATCCTTAAAAGTAAAACAATTCCCATATAGATACTCACACAAAGAGGATTAGTTTGATAACCATGATATATATAGAGATAGAAGATGATACATGATAGATAGATAGATAGATAGATAGATAGATAGATAGATAGATAGACAGATGATAGATAGATGATTGATAGATAAAGATAGTAGATAAAAATCAACTACTCTGAATACACTGCAGCAGTAAAGCACAGCTCCCAGGTTTCTTGTGGCACATGGGGAACAGATGTGGTTAACCACACAGCTGCAAATACCTCCTAAACCACAGAAACAGTTAATCCAGTGGCTGTCCATTTTAAGGTACAAGTTCTACAAATTAAAAGCTTTATTATACAAATATATATACACAATATATTTTTAAATTTTTGGATAGCTACTTATAAAAGCAAAGTAAACAGTGCATAATAGACTAGTGAGCATGAAAACTGACAGAATGAGAACAGGCAAGATTGCTAAGGAAGCCCTCAGTCCGGGACATTCAGGAAAGAAGAAAACAAGTATGAGATACAGACTTAAGGCGTTCTAGAACTCCTTATCTGAGCAGGATTCTTAGGTCTCTTCAATCCCTCTCGTGAGAAGAACCCTGCCCTGAGATGGGCACCTCTCCAGACACATCGAATCCTTTCAATCTTTCTGCTTTAGCCTTCCCAGCTTCCCACTCGTGTCCTGCCCTACCCAGTCCTTACTGTAGTACATGACCCCTTGTTGGCAAGCTCCTCAATTCCCTCAAGTCTCTCTTGCCCAAATTCAGAAGTCATTTCCCTAGTGTGATGATCACAGTCTCCCTTTCCAGAAAAATCTCACTTTTACCTCATTTTTTCTGATAATTAATAAGTAACATATGATTTAGTATCTATTTTACACTTTATATTGTTCATTGCCTATGTCAGGTACTAGGATTTTAGTTCCACAAAAATGTTTATCATTTCTAACTATTCAGCAGACAATGTGTACTGACTTGGATGAACAGTTGAGATCACTGGTGACCAAAAGTCTCTTACTAGGGGATCTCTAAAAGATACCTAAGATTCACCAAAGATATTTCGCCTTTTCATTCAAGAAAAATGTAAATAAAGGATGGACCAATATACAAAATAATAAAGAAAAGAATACATGAAAAAGCAATAGATATAAATAAATCCAAACAAATTTATCATATTAAACAAATTTGAGGTTATAGATAAGTATGGCTCAGGAGGAACAAAAGATTTTAGTGCTATATAAACTTTATCACATGTGCACATAACAAAAACAAAGGTATTTACTAAAATGCAAAATCAGAGTATTTGCCAATATATTCCCAACCAGGAAGCAAGTGAAATAGGGGTGAGAGTGTAGGATGGGGAAAAGGGATGAATATTTTCAATAAAAGAAAAAAAAGTGGAGGGAAAGAGAAAACAGATTGCTTGACTTGCTAACAAAAACAAATTCTATTTCCTAAATATGTTAATAATAAATGGAACCCAACTTAAAACATTCAGATAACAATTTAAAATAAAAGAGGATGAAATATTGAGTTCTTACCCTCTTACTAACAAAAAAGAGAGGGGGAAGGAGGGAGGGAGGGAGGAAAAAAGTAAGAGTGAGTAGAAATAAAGAAGATAAGGGTATTCATTGTATTATGATACATAGTTCACTTCTCCAGAAGGCTATAATTTATAGTCAACTAATATCATTGAATCCAAAATCATTAAGCAAAGTTAAATAGAAGCAAAGCAATAAATTATATCACTAAGGTGGGAGTTTTTAACACTCACTCAAAGTAATTTATTCAACAAGATACAGACAATATGAAAATTTCAACTAATAAGCTTTACTTTAGGTGACAAAGGACTTTGTGTCCAACTACTTGCAGATATGCATCATTTTAAACACAAATGGAGTACTTACAAAGTGCTAAGCACTTGACTATAAACTATATACGAACAGTTTCCAAAAAGTGGACATTTACTAATCAGCTGTCAGAGACTGTATAGGTTTGGATGAGGATGGAAGGCTACCTCTGTTGGCAAACTTCTCTCCTAGCATGCATTAAGCCTTGTATTCCATTCCCAGCACCACATAAACCAGGTGCTTGCAATCTTAGTTCTTGGGAAGTTGTGGCAAGAGGATTAGAAATTCAAGGTGGTCCTGAACTATATATATATATATATATATATATATATATATATATATATATATATATATATATATATAGCAAGTTAAAGGCCAGTCTGGCACACATAAAACCCTGTCTAATAAATAAAGAAATATACTGTGATTTTTGAAAACTACAAACATATAAAAATTTTAAATTTAATTTTAAAAAAGTATACATCAAAGGAGAGATGATATCACAAATTAGGATATATTTAGAAATGAATCATATTGAAACACTACCAATAAAGTGGAAATAGTAAAATTAGGTAGTTAAATAATAATTGTTATTTTCAGAAAGTAAGGCTTTGAAATTGTCCTGAAATTATTTAAATCAGAGCAACATCTAGTTAAAAATGTTTCCCTGCTTTTCTCTTAAGCTAAACATAAACAATCAAAATCTGATAACCAAGTCTCCCATGGAAATACCACAAGAGGACCATAAAGTAGCCTCACACACAGTGTTTGTGTGAGGGGCTGGGGTGATGGATCTGTTGGTTAAGGGCCTATTGGTGAAGCACAAGCATGAGGATGTGAGTTTGAATCCACAGCTCCCACACTAAAATGTAGGTGTGGTCACTGTGGGAGGGGCCTGACCCCTGGATCTACAGAGCTCACTGGCTAGCCATTTAGTCAATGGGTGAGCACCCATTGAGAAACTGTCAAAAAATTAAGGTGGAAAGCAATCAATCAAGGTACCAAACACCAACTTCTGTTCTCCACACACATGTGCACATGTGCATGTGGACCTGCACACACATATGCACAGATACACATAAAATGAACACACATAAAAATATAAAACAAATACATGTATGACATTCTTTGAGAAAATATTGGGTCTGGCTGTAAATATCAAAACAATAAAGTTTCTATTAAAAGTAGTTTTAAACTTTGATAGAAAAGTGGTTCTTAAGATATTAAAAGCAGTAGAATAGAAAAAGATTAATAAATTTGATTATATTAAATGAAGATGCTAGTACCTTAGTATTCAACAAATTATCAAGAAATTGAAAGAAATCATAGATAAATACTTTTTCAATGTGTGTATAACCATAGATAAAACTACCATACAATGCCAGTGAGACGGCTCAAATAAAGGAGCTTGATGTCAAGCCTAAGGACCTGAGTTCAATACCGGGATCACATGGTGGAAAGAAAACAGACACTTGCAAGTTGTCCTCTGCTTTCCACACACACATACCATGGAACAAGCATGAGTGCGCACACACACACACACACACACACACACACACACACACACACACACGAGAATGAATAAATAAATGTGATGTAAAATAGTAAGAGACATGACCTATAAAGAACAATATTGGATTAGTAATAAAAGTAATCTAATAAGTAGTCAACAAATATGAAGAACTGGTTTACAGGAAAATATTAAATTAGAAAGTACACAGAAGATTAAACTTTGGTAATCTTAAGGAAAATGTGCTGTGGGATGTTCTGTATGGCAAATGTGTTGCTCTGATTGGTCAATAAATAAATCACTGATTGGCCAGTGGCCAGACAGGAAGTGTAGGCGGGACAAGGAGGAGAATAAAGCTGGGAAGTGGAAGGCTGAGTCGGGGAGACACTGCCAGCTGCCACAATGACAAACAGCATGTGAAGATGCTGGTAAGCCATGAGCCACGTGGCAAGGTATAGATTTATAGAAATGGATTAATTTAAGCTATAAGAACAGTTAGCAAGAAGCCTGCCACGGCCATACAGTTTGTAATCAATATAAGTCTCTGTGTTTACTTGGTCGGGTCTGAGCGGCTGTGGGACTGGCAGGTGAGAGAGATTTGCCCTGACTGTCGGCCAGGCAGGAAAACTCGAGCAACAAAAATGCAGATGATAAGCTTAAGGAAATGCTTCTAAGTCAGAAGAAACAAATGAAAGTGACAGCACTGTGCTTTGGAGAATCCTGGAACAATTGCAAGTCTCATATACTGCTGGGGGAAATGTAATCACTAGATTCATCTGGAAAAAACTATTAGGCAAGATTTGTTAAATGAAACATCTACAAACCATATGACTCAGAGATTTCATTCCCAGGAACGTAATGAAAGGAAATGTATGTATAATTATATGTATCAAGAAAAATATATATATTACTTATATGTATCACAAATATACATACATATATGAATGCTCACCATAACACTGAACAGCAGCAAGGAAACAAAACAAATTCCCATCTGCAGTAAAATGGATAAAGAAATTATAGTACATTATTCTACTTAGGTTGGACTAAATATTGTTTATCATCGTTGTCGGAAACAACATGGATTACAGCTTGCAAGAGAGAAAGAAGCCAGACAAAGACTAACACACACTTTACTATTCACCTTATACATAAGTTGAAAACAGCCAAAGCGAAACAGTGGTGACAGAGACAAAACAGTGGGAGAAAGTTAGTGGAGAGCCTGGAACTAGGGGACAGTGGTGCTATGCTCCCTCATCTTGACAATGGTTACAAGGGTGTGTAACATGAATCTTAGAAGGTCTTATTAATAAAATCAAACCTGGAGCCAGGTATTAGGGTGAATGTTGGAAGATCGGAGAAACAGAACAAGCCACAGCCACCCCACCTTGCCAATTCCTCAGCTGATCCTGTTTCCTCAGACTGGAAGCCTCTGTGTCCTCATCCAAATGAATCTCAGCTGAACTGCTGCTCAAAAGCCTAAAAGATTAACAAGGCTCTAGTTCCTGGTTTTCATGCCTTATATACCTTTCTGCTATCTGCCATCACTCCCTGGGATTAAAGGCATGAGTCACCATGCCTGGCTGTTTTCAATGTGGCTTTGAATTCACAGAGATCCAGATGGATCTCTGCCTTCGGAATGCTAGGATTAAAGGTGTGAGTGCCACCATTTTTTGGCCTCTGTATCTAGTGGCTGTTCTGTTCTCTGACCCCAGCTAAGTTTATTAGGGTGCACAATATTTTGGGAACACAATATCACCACAAGGGTGGGTTCACAGAAAGAAACACGTTGAGATACATAGTGATAATTCATGTTTATCTATCCATATTTAATATGAATATTTGTATGTGTGGTGTGTTTTATATGTATGTCTATGTACATACATGAGTGTGTGGGTGTGTACACACATGCACACATGTTTGGAGGTCAGAACAGGACTTTACGTACCTTCCTCTACTGCTCACGTCTCTCGCTGAACCGGAAGCTTTGGCTAGGCTGGCTGCCCTGGAAGCTCATGGGGGCCTGCCTAGGCCCTCAGTGCTGGAATCTCAGGGCATGCACAGCCATGTTTATTTTAGAATATTGATGGTTTGGAGGCTATGGTTTATCATTATAAGTAAAGATAGAGAAATGTCTAGTAATATAAATTACAACTCCTGTTAATTGCTTTGTAACAAAACTACAATAAAGTTTTACATATAAAATATGAGTCCCCAAATGCTACCATTTGTTAAAATAGATACACTGAAACTATGTTAGTATAATTTAGCTTTATGTGTAGAAAGAATACTTTTAAAATACACTTTAGGGCTCAATATTTCTTAGACTTCAACATCTCGTTACACTTCCCCTAAATGCACATCTTTCTTAATAAAGAACAAACTGCCCTCCTAATCTCAAGTTCTAGTGATGAAAACTTCTAACAGCATGACAGCATTTTAAGTTATAGGGTACTCTAATGTGTTCAGGTAACCAATGCTGACTCTACAAAATATCTACCAAAATCAATTTTTATCACTCAAAATCTATTGCAATTAGAGAGCAATGCCAAGGCACTGACACACTAATGGGTCTCAAAATATTTCAAAAAGAATAAGGAAATTGCAACATGTTTTAATTGAAATGCAGCCATGATAAGGATAACAAAGTGGATTATCTGAGCCTTCCACATGGCTAGCATATAAACTAGCATTCTAGAGGGCACTGCCTTTTTATAAGCACCAGCATTGTCTGGCTGCATTTTATATTACAACTGTCCTACATTGAACCATTTCTTAAACTTTACTATATCTTTTAATAAAACAAAAGTTGTTTGACTGTTCCAAGTACTTGATTTTTAATTTCATTTTAGAACAAGAGTGTAGCATTTCCAAAAAGGATCCACTCTATAAAATTGGACCTGCTTGAAAGGAATATCATACCTGGATGAAACAGTCTCATGCATTCTACCACAACAGTAAATTACATGAAAATGATTAAACTGGAATTAGAAACCAGTTTTCTAATACCTGGAGTGTTAAATTAACAAGGCAAAAATGATCATCTCTTGCTGGAAAAGTTGCAATGATTATGTATAAGAAGTAGGAGCATGTCAAGGACATCATGATCCTCAGTTCTCCTAACTTTCCCTATTTCCTTAACCATTTCTTGTAACTTAGTGATTTAACAATCTTTTGAATGTACTAATTTCTATCATTATGCTTCCTGGACTTAGAAGAAATACTCTCTTTCCCTAAGAACTGGGGAGGGCAACAGAAACCAAGAAACAAAACACCTACCCAACAAAGACAAGATCAGATATTAGTATTCAGAATTACAATCATCCCAAGTCTAGATGCCTAGACACCAGTGTGAAAACACATTAACAGGGGCTGGAGAGATGGCTCAGTGGTTAAGAGCACTAGCTCCTCTTCCAGAGGACTCTGGTTCAGTTTCTGGCACCAACATGGCAGCTCACAGTTGTCTGTAACTCCAGTTCCATGGGATCTGACACTCTCACACCAATGGACATAAAATTAAATAAATTGTTTTTTAAAATGCATAAACAGCCAGGAGAATATATCTCCACTAGAGCCCAGCAACCCTACTACAATAGGCCCTATGAAATGTAATACAGATGAAGCACAAGGAAACGACCTTAAAATAGCTTTTATGAATATGATAGAGATCCTTAAAGAGGATATGAATAAATCCATTAATGAAATCTAGGAAAACACAAACAGTAGAAGGAAATGAACAAAAGAGTTCAAGACATGCACCTGGAAATACAATCAAAAAGGAAACCCAAACTGAAGGAAAACCGACAAGCCTCACCAGGAGAATACAAGAGAGGGAAGAGAGAATGTCAGTCATTGAAGACAGTATAGAAGAAATGGATACCTCAGAAAAAGAAAACATTAAATTAAAAAAGTTCCTGGCACAGCTGGGTGGTGGTGGCTCATGCCTTTTATCCCAGCACTTGGGAGGCAGAGGCAGGCATATCTCAGTGAGTTTGAGGCCAACCTGGTGTACAAAGTGAGTTTCAGGACAGCCAGGACTGTTACACATAGAAATCCTATCTAGCTAGTCAGGATTTCCAGGCACAGAGGATGCTGGGACAAAGAAGGGCAGAGATGCCATGAGATGCAAAGGAAGGAGGACATGCAGGAGGAGAGGTAACAAGCCATGAGCCACATGAATACTGGCTCTTCTTATGGCCTTAGGTTCAACTTAGCACAGCTTCTTATCCAGATCATTATGCGCAAGCCTTTTATTCTCTCTTGGATATTTTATGCCAGTTTGTAAACAGATTTAAGACTATTCGCTAACGTTATCCTTTAATATACAGAAATTTTATTATAAGCTATATATCTGTTCCATGCGTATTTCTAAAACTATGGATTCAAAAGCAATTTTAGTTCAGTCTGTCTAAAAGGTTGCTCCTAATTATTCTCTATAATAAACTTGAATAAATAATTTGAGTAAGTCTGCCTATTGTGATTACCAGTCCACTGAATCATTGGTTGGCTTTTGACAGTTTAAAATTTTAAGTGAAAAATATATATTGGTCCTCTTGTGTTGTGCTAGCTACATGGCAATCTGAAAGATGCAATAGCCTGGGTGTTTTGCTTTTGATAAATATAGTCTCCTGTGATTACTTACAATATCAAGGATTTAATGATATCCATTAAATATTCCCTTTTTATGTTCAACTCAGACAACTCCCTCAGCTTTGTATGAGCTTCATATACACAAAAACTACTTCAATGTCAAATAAAGGGATTGTAGAGATGGCTTAACAGTTAAAAGTACATATTGCTTTTACAGAAGACCTGAGTTCCATTCCCAGCACCCATACTGGGCAGCCTACAACTTGAAACACTAGCTCCAAGGGGGATCTAATGCACATACCCACACACAGACACATGAGTAATTAAAATAAATCTTCTTTTAAAGTCATAGAATCTCACATTTAATGCAGATTTCCCATTGTTATACACTCTTTTTTATTTTTTTTGGTCTCTTCTACATTATTTACCTCCTTTCCTGTCCTCCCTCCTAATAGCTCATTATCTCCTTCTCAAACTCATGTCCTCTTTTAATTTGATTGCTATTATTATATGTATGTATAAACAACACGTATTTCAGACACAGGACTTGGAGGATCCAAACTGGATCTGACCTGAAAATCTCCTCCTAAACACTAGCTTCTATAATACCAGAAAGATAAATATAATACACACATAGCCAATATTACACTGAGTAACATGATTCTATACTTAAAATACCTTAAGGACTCCACCAGAAAAAATATATATCTGATAAACATTTTCTGTAAAGTTGTATTATACAAAAATCAACAAACAAAAATCAGTGGCTTTTTTATATAATAATAACAAATTGTTGAGAAGGAAATTCGGAAAAAAAAAGTCCCATTCAAAATTGCATATAAGAACCTAAGAATAAGCCAACAAAGCAGCAGAAGGTAAAGATTTAAGACACTGAAGAGAATAATTGAGGAAGATACAAGATGTTGGAAAGATCTTCCATACTTCCAGATTGGTAATATTAATACTGTAAAATTAAACTATATTACCAAAAGCAATCCACATGTTCAACACAACCTCCATTGGGTATTTTCAATGGCATTCTTTACAGAACTAAAATCCAATAATCCTGAAACTCATATGGAAACACAAAAGATAGCCAAAAACATCCTAAGCAAAAACAACACTGCCAGAGATACCACAGTTATTAACATCCAATTACACTATAAAGTTATAGTGAAAATACAGCAAGGAAATATCATAAAAACAGACATATATACCAATATGTAGTAGAGAACCATTAAGTAAATCTACACAGTTGTTGACACACATGTTTGGGCAATGGTGTAAAAAAACATGCAGTGAAAAAGGATGGCTCATTCAGCAAATGGTGCTAGAAAAGGTGGACATCCAAAGCAGAGAAGTAAACGTAGGAAAAACACTTCAAAACACAGGCATGCATAAGAACATTCTAGAAAGGACTCTAGTTGCACAAGAAATAACCCCAAGGACTGTATAGAAGCTCATAGAGAGGTAAAAACTTTGGGTATAAATGTTAGTGTGCTATTGTTTTTTATTTGCAAGTATTTTATAATAAAGCTTATAAATGAAAAAAAAAGACTAAGAATAGAACATCCATAAGACTGAGTTATATCATTCCTGAACATCTATCCAAAGGATTCTATATCCTACTTGGTCATCCATGTACATTGCTGCCTTTTGCATGATAAAAAAATGAAAACAACCTATATTTCCTATATTTCCAGCAACATATGAACAGATAGTGCCAATCAGGCACATATAAATAACAGAATTGTTTTCAGACAGAAAGAAAAATAAATTTAGAAACATTGTAAAACAGTGTTTCAATCTGAAAATCGTTATATTAAGAATGGTATTCCAGGTTCAGAAAGACAAATACTGCATATTCTCCCTCATTTGTCAATACTAGCTTATACTTTTTATATATGTATATATTACATATATATTTTATATATGTGTGAGTAAGTGTGGATATAGGTCATGACGCTGGAGAGAGGACCTTTAGCAAGTGAAAAGACTGAAAGACTAATATAACACATGTCAGATAAAAGTGGAAGGGACTACTGAGGGTATCAGTTAAAGGTAAGGGGGTAGGAGAAATGAATGGAGAAGAGGATGAATCAAAGCAAAGTGTGTCTGAAATGTACACTAACCTAGCTCTAGTTCTTTTTAAATTAATTTATTTATATTTTTTCTCTATGTTATTTTATATACCAACCCCAGTTTCCTCCCCCTCCTCTACTCCCGATCCCTACCCCCACCTCCCTTATAGCCCCCCATCCACTCCTCCTCCCTCTCCATTCAGATTGGGTAAGGTCTCCCTTGGGAATCCACAAGCTGTAGCAGGACCAAGCTCCTGCCCCCCGCATCAAGACTGAACAAGGCATCCCACCATAGGGAATAGGTTCCAAAGAGCCAGCTCATGCATCAGGGACAGGTCCTGGTACCACTGCTAGGGGCCCCACAAAAGACCAAGCTACACACTGTCACCCAGATGTAGAGGGCCTAAGTGGGTCCCATGCCAGCTCCCTAGCTGTCTGTCCAGTGTCTGTGAGCTCCCACAAGCTCAGGTTAGCTGTCTCTGTGGATTTTCCCATCATGATGTTGACACCCCCTTGCTCATATAATCCCTTCATCCTCTCTTCAACTGGACTCCCAGAGCTCGGCCCAGTGCTTGCCTTGGATCTCTGCATCAGCTTCCATCAGTTACTGGATGAAGGTTCTATGATGACAATTAGGGTAGTCATCAATTTGATTACAGGGGAAGGCCAATTCAGGCACCCTCTTCACTATTGCTAGGAGTCAGCTGGGGTCATCCTTGTGGATTCCTGGGAGTTTCACTGGCACCAGGTTTCTCCCTAACCCCTAATGGCCCTCTCTATCAAGATACCTCTTTTATTACACTCCCCCTCTGTCCCACCCCCAACTCAACCATCCTGATCTCTCATGTTCTCATTCCCCCATCTCCTCCCCATTACTGCCCCCCACTGCCACCCCCAGTTTACCCAGGGCATCTCATCTATTTCCTCTTCCCAGGGAGATCCATACATCTTCTTAGGGTCCTCCTTGTTACCTAGCTTCTCTGGGGCTGAGGACTGTAGTCTGGTTATGCTTTGCTTTACATCTAATATCCACTTATGAGTGAGTATATACCATGTTTGTCTTTCTGGGTCTGCATTAATTCACTCAGGATAATTTTTTCTAGTTCCATCCATTTGCCTGCAAATTTCATGATGTCATTGTTTTTTCCCAATGAGTAATACTCCATCATGTAGATATACCACATTTTTTTTTTACCCATTCTTTGGTTGAGGAGCATCTAGGCTGTTTCCAGGTTCTGGCTATTACAAATAATGCTGCTATGAACATAGCTGGGCAAGTGTCCTTGTGGTATGATTGAGGATTCTTTGGGAATTTGCCCAAGAGAGGAAGTATTGCTGGGTCTTGAGAAAAATTGATTCCCAATTTTCTGATAGGTCACCATACTGATTTCCAAAGTGGCTGTATAAGTTTGCACTCCCACCAGCAGTGATTTGTTCCACACCCTCTCCAACATAAGCTGTCATTAGCGTTTTTGATCTTGGTCATTCTGACAGGTGTAAGATGGTATCTCAAAGTCATTTTGGTTTGCATTTCCCTGATTAGCTCAAGTTCTTTTAATCCTAATGTTGAGAAATGTGCTTATAGGTTTCAGATGCATCATGGATAAAACAATGCTTTAAATAATGATTTAAGATTACATTAAGATGCTTCTGTTAATGACTTTGAGGTAGAAAATCTTGAGGAACAATTTAAAGTTTAGAAAGACACACTTTTAATAGCTGAACAAGGGACTCACTGAGGTCAGAGAACAGGAACAATGGCAGTCTGGCTATTGCTGGCTGATGTACCTTTCTTGTTAGGACGGATTGGTGATCAAAGATGATGATTAATTCTTTGTACCTTTTCTGCCCTCAGCTTCCTGATATAAAAGACTGTTGATGAGTGGGTATGCACCCTGAGGATTTAAAGTAGAGTTGACTGATTGTTTTTCATATACAAAAGTATTGATTTGTGATTCTTTTAAGATTTTCTTATAATATTACCTTTAAAAATAAATAATAAATTAAATGATCCTTTCTTTGTAACTATAAAAATGCAACCTCCCAGTAAAAGAACTGGCTGAGAAAAATACATTGCTTACTTACACTCTGTTACTCTATAACAAGTTGCTTGGACATGAATGTATATAGGTTCTTGGGAATAGTTTGTTTTTCACCTGTAATACATAAAATGTTTAATCATTTAAGGGAAATGGAAAACATGTCATTTTTTACTTGTATTCATTGTAATCATTCACTTGAAAAATAGAATGTAACCACATTTTAATTTTTATATTGTTTGAAAGATTTTGCTTAGGTATATAAGCTGTAAGGGAAAAAATAAAGTTAGTTGGAAGAAGACATCAAGAGAGACACAAGGGGATATATCTGGAGAGAGGTAAGAAAAGAAAGAGATGAGAGAGATGATAGAAACACCCTAAAGAGGCGTGTGTGTGTGTGTGTGTGTGTGTGTGTGTGTGTGTGTGTGTGTGTGTGTTTCCCTTTTTCGTTGGCCCCAGAGAGTTAAGTTTTGCCCTGCTCACCAGCCCCAGAGAATTATGTTTTACTCCCTCAGATAGGAAAGCCAAAATGAGTGATTTGTTTGTCGACTCAGTGGCTCCCACTCAATTCCTGAGCTGCTGAATGCTGGCCCTCACAACAGCAAAAAGTAATCATCAACCTTACCCACCTACAAACCTGCAAGCTGCAATAGTGACAGTCTTGCAAGATATACCCAGCACTGGTGCAATAGTAGCACAAATTTTATGGGAGTACCAACCACTTTTTAATTTGATTTAAGGCGTAATCCATAAGATGGAACTCATATCTGACACTGCTAATGAAGCAATGAACCTGAGACTATTTTATGGGTCCTAGATGAAACTTACTACTAATATTCTGCTAAGGCATAGAAATAAAAAACAAAACCTAATGATATATTGTTATATCCATCACTCAACCCTCACCAAAGCTTCTTCTAGCAGTAGGGGGTAATTAACAAAGAAACACACAACTGGACAATGTGCAGAGAGTGAGAGTCTTTGGACCACTCAGCCAAAATGGAATGTCTATCACACTCCTTTACTCAAGACTTGTGGATCTATGCTGAAAAAGAAGTGGAAAAATTATAAGAGCCAGAGGTGGTAGATGACCCCGAGGAAAGAGCGTCTTCCAGACACAACAAGACTGATGCACAAACGAATTCACAGAGACTGTAACAGCATGCACAAGTGTGGTGATATTGTGTTCCCCAAAATATTGTGCACCCTAATAAACTTAGCTGGGGTCAGAGAACAGAACAGCCACTAGATACAGAGGCCAGAAAATGGTGGAACACACGCCTTTAATCCTTGCATTCCAGAGGCAAAGATCTGTCTGGATCTCCATTAGCTCAAGGCCACACTGGAAACAGCCAGGTGTGGTAACAAGAGCATTTAATCCCAGGAAGTGATGGCAGAAAGCAGAAAGGTATATAAGGTGTGAGGACCAGGAACTAAAGCTGGTTAAGCTTGTAGACTTTTGAGCAACAGTTCAGCTGAGATCCATTTAGATGAGGACTCAGAAGCTTCCAGTCTGAGGAAACAGGATCAGCTGAGGAATCGGCAAGGTGAGGTAGCTGTGGCTTGTTCTGCTTCTCTGATCTTCCATCGTTCACCCCAATACCTGGCTCCAGGTTTGATTTTATTAATAAGACCTTCTAACAATTCGTGCTACACTGCTACACACAAGTCCTCCACAGGTTCAAGCCAGACAAAATCCCAGTGTAAGAAGGGCAAGTGAGCACAAATACCAACCTAACTGAAAAGTTATTTGCAATCAATAGCTTCTGGGAGAGGGACAATCAATTTTCTTCAGCAGAATGATATTTATTGGGTACATCAACCACACTCCAGGGCAGGCTTTACTCTCCGGAGTAGTTTGCCAACATAAAACAGACTCCATGTTACTCTGTATGTGCTCTTATTTGTGTGTTTGGATGGATGGATGGATGGATGGATGGATGGATGGATGGATGGATGGATGACTGGTTGGCTTGGCTGGCTGGTTGGTTGATTGGTTGGTTTGCTTTCCCCTTAGTTTTTGTTTTGTTTTGAAGAGAAAGAAAGAATATGAAGTTGTGTGGGTAGAGAATGGATAGAATCTGGGAGGAGTTTGGGGAAGGGTAAAAATATGATCAAAATATGTTCTCTGAAAAATATTTTTTTAAATCAGTAATCTGCATGTAATTAATATATGGTTAATTTTCTCTATAATCTACACTTATTAACAAAATCAATCATGTGTCTAAAGAGAAAGTATTTAAAAAAAATTAACATAATTCAAAAATTGAATCTCATAATTGTTTTTCCTTATGCCAGAATTACCATGCATTCAGCAGCTCAGAAACATTCCTGGAAGCTATAGAAGGAAAAAACAAACAAACAAACAAACAAAAACCACTCTATGTTTACTGCAATCTGTTAACAGCACTCAGTGTGTGCTGCATTTGGACAAGCTTTATGATACTTTGGGAACTAGAATATTGCACGTCACTGAGAAAATAGAAGAAATAATTAGTTTTCACACTACAGTGATTTTTATATCAAAGGTATTACTTATGTTTATTAAAAGAGTGAAAAAAAGACTAGCTTCGTGGAATATGTTCAATTAACTTCTAGGATAAATTATATTTGTTCCTTAAAATAATTTCCTTTGGGAATCCAATGCAGAAATCACAATGTTATCTTCCTAAATAATCTATACTTGCACAGGAAAGTCAGTCAGTACCTGATAGGTTTAAGCAATGAATATTATCTTACATGTATTGTACTGCAGTGATAATCACTCAGTTAAACAGTGAATTTCTAATAAAAATTATACTTTAAATTTCAAGTTTTTTCTTCATTCAAAAATTTGAGACTATAACGCTGGCCAAGGGAGGCCTGGGGACCCAAGATCTGGATCGGCGGGCGCTCTCTCCGTTCCGGGACCCTGGATAGTGGAGGTGGACCAAGCAGAGCTCCAGAGAACACCGCTGGACTGCGATACACCTTCCCCAAACCCCGCGACCTACCTATCCCTTAATTTGTAAGTTACGCCACTAAATAAATCTCCTTTTAACTACGTGGAGTGGCCTTAATAATTTCACCAATAATCTCCACTCTCCCTCCACTCCTCCAATTGCAATCCCCCAGTCTTGTCCCCATCTCTGTAGCAGACTACCTGCTACAGCTTTCCCTTCCTCTTTCCCTCCATCCCACTGCCAGGGATCACTCACACAGGCCTCCTCTCACAGTCTTTATCAGTCACCCAATCCCTTTCTCTCAGCCACTAACTCCTGCAGGCAACTTCCTGGAAACCCGCTGACCACATCTGCCAGGGAAGCTGGTAGTCCATAGGCACACTCCTTCCTGTCCTCCAATTCCAATCCAACAGTTACCTCCAGCTCTGTAGCTGACTACCTGCTACAGAGAGGGGGTCTATGCAGATCCAGGTGGCACACCCAGCCTTTCTCCTTCCTATAGGCCCTCTCAACTTCCCAATTCCAGACCGTCCTCATCATCAACCTACCTGTAAGCTCTCAATACCTAAAAACAAGTTCTACCTGGGACCCCCAGTGGCCATACCTGGATGGATCTCAGTTTTCCTTACTAGGCAACCCACAGTCCCCACATTCTCCTAAGAACCAGAGAAGGCAACAAAAACCAAGGAATGGAACACCCACCCAATAGAGACGAAACCGGGTATTGCACATTGAATTACAATCATCACACACCCAGAATCCTAGACACCAGCATAAAAACACAATAAATAACAGCCAGGACAGTACGTCTCCACTAGAGCTTAGCAACCCTACAGCAGTAGGCCTGAAAAATGAAATATAACTGAAACATAAGACCAAGACTTCAAATTCGCCATTGTTGGTATGTTCAAGGTCTTTAAAGAGGATATGAATAAATCATTAAAGAATTCTACAAAAATATAAACAGTGGAATGAAATGAAGAAACAGTTTAAGACATGAAAGTAGAAATACAATCAATAGAGAAAACTCAAACTGAGGGAAAGTGAAAATGAAAAATCTGTTACCTCTACACACTGGAGTACTATGTGGATGTTAGCTGTTTAGTTGTCAATAAGAAAGCTACAATCCATATAACCAAACAGGTTAGGCACAGAGTAAGGAAGGAGGGATGGATAACCCTAGGAAGACAAAATAGGATAGATAGATGTGGATGGATGAGACGGAATGAAAAGGCATGGCTCAGCCAGTAAGAGCACATGCCATCAAACCTGACAGACCCAAAGGGTAGAAAGAGAGACTGACTCCAGCAAGTCGCACACTGAAGCAAGAGCATGTGAGAGCACACACATACACACACAGACACACATACACACACACATACACAGACACACACTCATACACGCACACATACATACATACACAGACACACACACACAGAGACACACAGACACACACACGATATCAATAAATAAAATGTAATAAAAATCTTTTGTTTGATTTTAAATATCCAGAGCATGGTAACACATGCCTCCAACTGAGTATTGAGGAGACAAAACCATGAGCCTCTCCAGTCTGAGGCAGCTATGGGCTACAAGTCATGACAACAAAAAATAAAAACAGGAATGATGGCACATATGCACTTTCTTAGACACTCCGGGAGCTTAACCAGGATGATTTTGGAGTGTGTGATTTTGTAAGGAGTTTGGGCTACATAGCAAAAACCTGTCTCAAACAAACAAACAAAAAAAGCCTCAAAGAAAGAGAATTGTAATTTTTTGTATTTTATTTTGAAATTAGGTATTTCATTTTTTCTCAAGATATTATTTTAATTAAAAATAAACGTTCTACTTACTATAAAGTAATATATACTTCTAGAGAGAATGACTTTTAAACTTATTCACTGTGGGAGTGTGTGTATTGTGAGTGTCGTGCCATGGGCACTACAGCGTGAGAGTGAAGGTCTGAGAGAAGGTTGTGGGGTCAGTTCCTTCCTTTCACCTGTACACGGGATCTGGAGACAGAACTCCGGCCATAGTCTTATTGGGCAAATGTTCTGACCTGTTGAGCCATCTTGATGACCTGAGAAACTATTTTTAAATTGATGAAAAAAAGAAAACGAAAAATTAACTTTCTAATAAGTCTTGGGTAATTACTCAAGGTTATTTTCTCAGTGAGACTTGCTCTCACAACATTACCTAAAGTGGCTCAGATGCCACACTGAAGTCCTGCCCTCTGTGTCTCTCACCTATCCCCACAGGTTTCTATGCGTCTATCTGCCTGCATCATCCCTCCCTGTCTTTACTATTTCTCTATCCAGTTCATTCACTTTGTCGATGAATAGTACACCTGATGCTGAGCACTGAGGAACAAGGATATTTGCCTTTATTTGCTACTGTATCACGAGGCCTAGAACACAGCTCTCAGAATATAATGAAATGAATGAACAAAGGAATTAAGTCTACATTTTTGCCAAGATTTCCAAATTTTATAAAATATAAGACATTTCCACATTTTTATAGAACTCTGTTAAGGTTGATACTCAGATTAACTGAACCCCACTTTTCATTTAAGAAATTAAACTTCAATTTGATGGCTGTCATCACTGATGCTGAAAGTGCAAGCATCCCATTGATAATTCCATTAGGGCAACCTTAGAAATAGAATTTTGGGTCAGACATTGTATTTATTTGAAACATTCTTCGGGCCTGTTCTTGAGGAATACTGATAGCAAATTATATATCCGCCTCCAACTTGGTCCTCTCAACAACGTTTTCACCACCCACTTTTTCTTTCAAATTGCTAAGCATTCTCCCCACTAAATGTTCCAAAGCAGGTCAATATAAGAGGTAAAGTAATATTTAAGTACTTTTCCACTTAGCAATTTCACATTACCTGAGTTGGATCAATCACAAAATCATTTACATACCCATGAATTAAAACTTGGGGTAATAAAAGGAGATTGCTTTATAATGTGATACACCTCATTTAATAATTTCTTCATTAAATGATTCTAATGTGTTTTTATTGGTTACACAACATTTAATGGAATACAGCATACTGATTGCAAATATACTCTCTCCCTATTTAATTTAGACTAATGAAAATGAGTTTCATCTTTCTTAAATATATGCAGTCAAAAAAAAGACTTCCTTTGTAATTAAGACAAAATCCTCCCATACCTGTTAAAGTTCTACAGCCATTTAAAATAAAAACATGGCAATATAATGTGAATCAATAGATAAATATTTTATAAATCTATGACTCTTATAAGATTATTCATATATTTATCAGCTTCTATTCTTAAATTCTTATCTACATATAAAAAAACCAAGAAATTGGTTTTAATTTTCAATTTTCTTTACAAGTAAAAATGATAATACTATATATTCTTTAACACTATAAAGCAAAGCCCTCAAAAAATAACAAATGTGTATACCATACTCTTAAACTCAAAGAATCCTACAGTTTCATTTTTATATATAGCACAGTACTATAAAATAATTTGACATATAATGAAGTTTACATTTACATGAAAAAGCCCTTTCCAGAGACATTAAAGTAAAACAAGGAGTTTGGGAGGCAGCTCAACAGTTAGAAGCATGTGTTGCTCTTGCAGAGGACCTGGGTTCAGTTCCCAGCAACCACATCTATTGGCTCACAACGGCCTGTAACTCCAGCTCCAGGGAATGCAATGCCCTTCTCTGGCCTCCACAGGCACCATGCACACACCAGGTGCATACACATACATGCAGGCACTTACACAAATACATAAGAATAATCCTTTTTAAAATTAATAAAGCAAAACAAAACTACCAATGGCTAAATGGCAAGCTGAGTACACAATTTTTGACTACTTTATTTCTAACAAGTGGGTGATATGAAAGGACACCGCTCATAAGACAAGCACTGACATGGGACACAAGACAAATAGTCCTGTTATTATACGTTATTGTAAAATGATTATTCTTGAAAAGTACCAAATGTATCTGCTTGTCTCTGGCAAATGTTAGAACTATTAAGAACTGCAAGTAGAAATGAGGTAGTAGTAAATCAGCAAAGACACTGATGATAATTGAAAGGACTCTGGCAAGCTAGAGCCTGATGATCATGGCTCTAACAGGACTTACCCTTCTCCCCATTCTCTCTGCCTTGCTAAAAACCATTGTATTACATCCCTAAAGCTAGCCATCAAGGTCTGTTCCCCTATTTGGCCACTTCCTCCTCCTGAGGATGCCTACCAAGGCCCAGCAGCCAAAAGTCCCCTTTGGTTCACCTAATTAACATGTCCAGTTACATGTCCAGTCACAGGAGGTTCTTTCCTCCAGTCACATGTCCAGTCACAGGAGGTTCTTTCCTCCAGTCACATGTCCAGTCACAGGAGGTTCTTTCCTCCAGTTACATGTCCAGTCACAGGAGGTTCTTTCCCCTTTCACCTTTATAAACCGTCATTTGCTTATGTGCCAAGTCTGTCTCCTCTCTATCCAGATGCAGTCCTTTGTCCCTGTGGAACAAATATCCCTTCCCCCTTTCCCTTGTTCCCTCCCCATTTCCTTCATCCCCTGTCTCCTTTACCACCACATCTGAGCCCATTCTAACACAGACCTCCCTTTTCCTCCTCTTAAAAGTTACACCTGCAAGATCATTTGCTGCTGTTTTCTGCCTGAGTCAGAAAGCAGCCACTTTAAATTTTCTCCCCACTTAATAAAGGATCTCTGTGAAAACAGGTGTTTGGGTGTGGTTTGTGCCTAATCTTAATCCAGGATCTGGGAGGAAGAACCCACGGTGCAGGGATCTCCTTTAATGATGATATAGATCAAAAGATAGAAAGATCCTTTTGTCATACCCATCAGTAAGGAAGCATCACCACTACCAGCTATGATTTTAAGTTTGACTTAGAGCAAAGCTGAAACTCGACAGTGTAACAATAGTACAATAGCTCAGAAAAAAAGGACGGAAGGAAAGAAGGCCAGCAGGTAGACAGTTCAATTTCAACTTGATGTGGATCTCAGGCACTCTGCCACTGTATGACAGATGATAGTCTCTGGTTTTTCACTGAAAACTCTGGAAAAGGAAAAGTCTCTTAATCCTACTGGGCTATTTTCCTTCATATTCTCTAAAGATTCATCATGAATTGCTTACTCAGTGAAAACACATTCACTGCAGAAGAACGCTGCTCCTGCTGTGTGTCCGGTTCTGCTGCGTATGATGCAGACTAACTGACCTACTATTACTTCACCTTTAGACCAACACTACTAATAACAGATCCAGTCCCAATTTTTAGAATCAAAATCATTTTTATAACTCTCAACCTTCAAGTACGTATTTATCTCTATATTCACTGCCAGACTACTCACTTCTCTCACTGCTTTGACCTAATCCTGGCAAGAAACAATTTAAGGGGGAAAAGGGTCACTTGGGTTTATGGTTTGGACAACTCACTCCACAATGGTAGGGAAGACATGGCCACAGCACCAGCTCCTGTCCATGGTACAAGGAGAGCACTTCTCAGTGGACCAGGAAACAGCAAGGAAAAGGCCAGTATTCAGCTGGGATTCTCCTTTTACGTTTTCATTCATCCCAGTACCACAACCCATCAGAGCCCACCATCCTCCTTCAAGACGGGCCTTAATCCTGTCTGAGAACACTCACAGAACACCTACATGTATGCTTCACCAATGTCTTAGGCATTTCACAATCCAGTAAGTGGACAAAGCTAACCACTGAGACTGCTTTCTTGATATTTGAAAATACCCAATTGGTTTGCACAACCGGCATGTATGTCTTGTATTAACCTGATTTCCAAATCAGGGGAAAGTGCCTTTCTCATTGAATAACTTTTTATGTGCTCAGAGTTCTGGGTCTTTCACCAACAGCATTTTATTATCTTAACTAAAACTGATAAAAAGTCTTTGGAATAATTAGGAAACACAAGCCCTTAGACAAATTTTACATTTGAAAATAAAAGTCCCACATTTTTCTCTATTCCCTGTTTTCCTGGGGAGGGAAGGTCGATACACTTTAATCACCCCCACTGTGAAGTGTGGGTATGAAACTATGACTTCCCCATGGCCCCAAAGAACGGTCAACCTTACCTGGCCCATCTTCGATTTTCCCCAGGCACCGAGGAGTTCCACTCAAGAAGGAGGAATGCTTCATTTTAGCCACTAAACTACGAGGTGGCATGTAGTTGTGTTTAATTTGGGACATATCATATGATTTCTGAACATCATAGCTGCCTGGAGGTGGACTCATCTAGAAAAAAAAATGTGAAAGATAAGCATAAGCATACTTTATGTGAAAGATATCCAGCTACATACATACTAGATAAATGTTCACCCTCAGCAAAAGCAGTCATTAGAAATATATGAAAATGTCTTCAATTACAAACAGAATTATAAAATAGATTCCACCAAATCATCTTTATAATACAATTATAACTAATTATCCAAAAGTAAGGAAAACAGAATCATGAAATTTAAGTTCAAAATACTTTAAAGAGTAGACCTTATGACACTGATCAAATGCTCATATTTAACTTTAATGATGAACACTGAATTCCATACAGGACTCAGAACAATGAGTATGTGTCTTCACAGACGGCAGAGACATCCCTGCCGTACTATTCTGAACCAGCATACTTGACTTGTTCTGCAAAATGAGGCTGCTTCTTTCATTTTTAATAGGTTCCAATTAAGTTGGAAAGCTTCTGCTTTCATCATTTACTGTTCTTTATATGATATGCAGTTACATTTGCATTTTAATCAATATGAACCACATATTAATTATAACAATAATTCTAAACTAAACTACAAATGTCATGTAGTAGGTGCATAATTAATGCCTTAAAGTATTACCTAATTATCTCAATGAAAACTTTTTTTAAAATTCTGCACAAATTATTTTGCATGCTGTATTACTTTTGAAATCTATTCACCTTATATATTAAAAACTAAAACATTTGGGGACTGGAGAGATGATGCAGTGGTTAAGAGCAATAGAATCTCTGCCAAAGGACCTAAGTTCGAGTCCCAGCACCCACATAGTGGCTCACAACCATCTGTAACTCCAGTTCCAGGGGATCTGACACCCTCTTCTGGCCTTTCTGGGCACCAGGCCTGTATGTGGTATACAGACATACATATTAGCAAATACCCATACACATAAAAATAATGATAAAACACTAAAATTTTTTAAGTATTAATGATTTAGTGACATACAAGAGAGTATTTTGGTTGAGTGTGTGTTTCAAATGTCTGTTGCTTGCTTGCTGTGTGGCCTTAAGCTAACAACTCAACTCTGTGATCCTCTGTCTCTTTTTTATAAAGTGAAAATAGCTCTATAAATCATAGGGTGAGTACAAGGACAAAACAGTCCACAAAAGTCAAAGACTGGTACCTGACTGTACAGGAACGTTAATGCATCTTACCATTCTAGAAAAACCTAATTCAATGCAAGTTCAAACACAAGGCTAAACAATCAGGGTTTATTTAGGCTAGTAGGGAAGTTGTTGGTGTGTTTTCCACAGAGGAAAAAAAAATAAAAAAAACTAGTTATGCCTACCTGAAAACTTACTCCCTACTTGTTTATTAACCTGACTTATCTCATCTTATTTATCTTTAATTTGCATTTTAGCTGAACAAGGTAATAATTGCTAAGTCACTATCCCAAAATGATGCTTTGTATGACTGATATAGAACTCTGTCTAGTAGCAAGAATGTAAGTTATTCCAGTATTTAGTATCCTGAATGAGTTTAGCACCATGGCTGGAAAAGAGTACCATGTAGATAAGAACATCCTCCCTCTCTTATAATCTTTTGTTTTTTATTCAGCTTACAGTCCAGGTAATTCTCATCATTGCTGGGAAGTCATTTCAGGAACTTGAGACAACTAGTCACATCCATAGTCAAGAAGAGAGACTGACTAAATTGTAGCAGGAATCTTGAAGAGTCTTATTAATAAAATCAAACCTGAGGCCAGGTATTTGGGTGAATGCTGGAAGATCAGAGAAGCAGAACAAGTCACAGCTAACCTCACCTGGCCAACTTCTCAGCTGGTCCTGTTTCCTCAGACTGGAAGCTTCTGTGTCCTCATCCCAATGGCTCTCAGCTGAACTGCTGCTCAAAAGCCTGAAGCTTAACCAGCTAAAAGCTTCTAGTTTCTGGTCCTCATGCCTTATATATCTTTCTGCTTTCTGCCTCACTCCCTGGGATTAAAGGCGTGAGTCACCATGCCTGGCTGTTTCCAATGTGGCTTTGAACTCACAGAGTTCAGAGGGATTTCTGCCTCTGGAACGCTAGGATTAAAGGTGTGTGCTACCACTGCCTATCCTCTATGTTTAATATTGTGGCTGTTCTCTTCTCTGACCCCAGATAAGTTTATTAGGGTGCACAATATTTTGGGGAACAAAATACCACCACACTAAATATATGCATGATTACCAGAGTTCAGCTTACTCTCTCCTTTTCACTCAGTCCAGAATCCATCCCAGGACACATTAAGGGTGAGTCTTCCTGCTTCAGTTAACCCAACCAAGAAATACCCTCACACACACACAACAGGCAATCCCAATCCAGACAATTCCTTAGTGAGACTTTCTCCCCATGTGATTCCAGATTGTGTCAAATTGATCGTTAAAACTCACCACCATGCCCACTATTTGAACCCTGTTCATATATCAGCAGAATTTCCTTCCAAACACAAAAGCTAAAAATATCTGATTCTCATTTTCCTGATCTCATTTTCTTTTAAAACTAGGACACAAATCTAGGTCATAGGCTTAAATGCTAGCCTTTCAAAGAAACAGAGAACATTAACATTTTATTCTAGTGAGGAGATCAGCAGAACTAGTAGGTACTCTTCCCAGGGACAATAGACAGAAGCAGAAATGAGAGAGCAAAAGAGAGATTTAAGAGGTCTGACAAAATAAAGTATACGTTGAATGCACAGCAACGACAAACCTGAAGTACCTGACCTCCTCGTCTGGAAGTCAAGGACCCCACCAAACACTGGTCCAGTTAATGTCTGTAGGATTCTTAGATGGCATGCTGGGGTCTGCTGCCACCACCACATCACTGTCATCACCTTGACTGGGATGGTCCTGATGAAACCCTCAGTGATACCCACCCCCATGTTAGAGAGAGATGCTGACTGGACACTGATAGGAAACCCCTCCAGTATGTTAACACACAAACAAACAACACATAATTCAATCCCAGGAAGATAAACAAATTCACTGGCTCCAATCAGCTCGCAGGTAAGAGAGTCAACCTGTTAGCACTCGGTTCAAATGATTTCATAAACTCTGTGACCTCATTCAATACTCTCTAGTTGAAAACCCTTGGGAAATTCCTCATATTCAGAACTGTTAAATTTGCTCACTTTACAACCCCAGGTGACACTTCCTGATGTCATCCAAAATCAGAATTTTCTAATTCCAGTGTTTGATGTGACTTTGATGCTGTGGATGTGTTTGTATGCTGTCAATATGTTGCTCTGACTGGCTACTAAATAAAGTGCTGATTGGCCAGTAGCCAGGCAGGAAGTATAGGCGGGACAAAGAGAGAGGAGAATTCTGGGAACAGGAAGACTGAGTGAGGAGTCGCCAGCTGGACACAGAGGAAGCAAGATGTGAAGGCATAACTGGGAAAAGGTACCAAGCCACGTGGCTAAACATAAATAAGAATTATGAGTTAATTTAAGTGTAAGATCTAGCTAGCAAGAAGCCTGAGCCATTAGGCCATACAGTTTTAATTAATATAAGCGTCTATGTGTTTATTTGGGTCTGAGTGGCTGCGGGCCTGGGTGAGACTGGAGAAAACTCCAGCTACACTTTGACATATGAAATTTCCTGTATGTTCTCACCCTAGCCATATGAAAGTGTACATGGGTTCTAATCTTGCCAAACTGTGGTTACCAGCACTGACTTAACTGTTAACACCCTCAGCCCAGCTAAAGACTCAAGTGAACATCTGACCCATGATTTGTCTCACACTGTAACAAACTGGAAACAAAAGCTGGACTTGAGTTTTAGCATCATAGTGATCTATATCTACCTGTGCTTGTGGACTGCTCTTGTGATCCAGGATTTCTTCTGGGAGCTTTACAGAATAAATTCTCGAGGATAACCTCAAAAAATATACATGTAGAATCCTCATTAACCCAGTAAGAATTCAAGACCCTCAGAATCCCACTGACTGAATGGACTGAAATGGTTTTGGGCAAATTTAGCTGGTTAACATCGTGATGGACAAGCTTACCACAAGTTGTACCCTGAAACACCGGCCACCAGGATGCATAACCATCCTTATGCTATACAACCTCTCTTGGCCTTGTAGTCCAGCCTTTAAGAGTTTTCAGGCTGAGTGGAGCAGACAGCCCCGTGGAGCCAGAGATATAGTGTTACTGCCATCAGGGAACTCTGGGGGGGAAAGTGCACCCCACAGGACTGTTTCTTTCTCCATAGCTCCTGAATATACTTGTATCAGCCATTTCAGCATATTTGATGGCAGCTACCAGATGGAAAGAAAGCTTTTTATTGTTGATGTTTGTTACTTAGGCTGTTTACTGTTTTCTCCTGAAATGCAGCACTATGGAACCACCTGTGGGGTCCCAACCTTTAAACTGCACCTATCTAATCAGGAAATGTAGTAAATGCATCTTTACTTGTGAGTTTACTTCCGGGTACAGTTATGTTAATCTTCACTTTACCTATGAGTGGAGTCCTGCATTTGCAACTAAAATGAGATTGTTCTGATAAATTTAACCTTTGAGTAATACTGACAGAGACTAGTTATTTCTAAATTGCTTTTTATCTCAACACTGTTACTGATGTATCAACTTGGTAACACCGTAATCCTAGTTTTAAGGCTATGGGAGAGCTGCAAAGGCAGGGGGATTTTATGCACCAAACTCAAGAAGAGGAGGAGCGCTTTCTGAGCCAACCAAGATTTCAGGTTGTTTGCTTCCCTGTGGGCATTTACTAGTTCTCAGCAAGGTCCAAAGAATGGGTTTGTCAAGGGTTGGAAGGATTGGTCTAAGGGAAAGTGGAATTAACAGAGCTTTTCAAGGTCACATAGATTAGAATAGAGGAATAAAAACCAGGGAAGCTAAAACCACAGCTGAAGCTTACTATGGAGCATATGAAAAATGCAGCAAGTAGGAAAAGGACTGAGCTCTGAAAGGTGGACAGTAAATTCTCCTGCAGATAAGTGGTTCTGAGGATCCACACTATTGCAAGAACCAAACAGATTCTGTGCTGGCTAGTTTATGTCAACTTCACACAAGCTAGAGTCATTTAGAAAGAGGAACTCTCAATTGAGAAAAATACCTGCATAAGAGTAGCCTGTAGGCAAATCTATGATGCATTTTCTTAATTAGTGATCAATATGGGTGTGCCCAGCCCACTGTGGGTCATGCTCCCCTGGGCAGCTGGTCCTGGGTACTATAAGAAGGCAGACTGAACAAGCCATGAGCAAGTAGTACTCCTCTATGACCTCTGCTTCAGTTCCTGTTTCCAGGTTCCTGCCTTTAGTTCCTGCACTGACTTTCCTGGATGATGGACAAGCTACAAGATGAAATAAACCCTTTCCTCCCCAAGTTGCTTTTGGTCATGTTCTTTTATCCCAACAACTGAAACTCTAATTCAGACAGATACTAATTTCTTTATCAAGATGGATTGCCATGTTTTGAATATGATGGAGAAGAGAACTAAAAAGTAAAGCTGAAAATATCTGAAGGGCTGATGTAGAGAAGAAGAGAAAGAGATCTTTAGATGCCAGCTGGAAAGTATAGAGAGGAAAGTGGAAGGACTGAGGGAGGGGAGAGATGAGAGATGTGGAGTCTAAAAGGTAGAGTGTGGGATCTGGAGCACTTGCTTAGGAGTTTGAACGGTTTGAGTAAAAATGGCCATCATAGACTTACATATTTGAATGTTTGATCATTAAGGTATTGCATTACTTGACAGTGATTAGGAGGTGTGGCTGGGGGTGGGTTTGGGAGTTTCAAATGCTTGAGCCAGGCACAATGTCTCTCCCTCTTTCTGCTGCCTGCTGATCCAGATGTTGAACTCTCAACTACCTCTCCAGCACCATGTCTGCCTGTGTGCGGCCATGCTTCCTGCTGTGACCATAATGAACAAAACATCTGAAACTGTAAGCCAGACCCAATTAAATGTTCTCCTTTAAAGAGTTGCCATGGTCATTATATCGCTTCACAGTAACAAAGTAATGACTAAGAGAGGAGTTAACTGTCACGAGGAGAAAAGCCTGCTGCAGTACTCACGCTTAATATCAAAACCATGCAGCAACACTCATGCCACACATGAGGTAAAGTGCTAGGCAGTTAAAGAACTAATTCTTTCGAGTTATATGATACATGTCATTCTATTTCTGTTGCTAGGGATAGTTATTATCCATAACATATTTTATCTTTAAAAATCACTCACTATGATTTACACTAAAAGTGACTTTATGCTTTGGGTTAATACGTATTTCATTCTAGTTATTATTTCATGGCTAAGAGTTTATAATAAAATAGTCTAAGATTTTAGCCTAAGATTTCATCTTAAGTATCTCAAATATATAACCATAAAAGTCACTAAGAAATTATTTGACAAAATATTTGTCATACTTGTGAAGTGACTTAAGAAGACTTCAAGCTTTCAACCAAAGCTTTCAATCAAAATCTTTACAGTGTAGGTCATAATACAGTGAAGTTGTTTGAATATGCAGAAAGCTTTGATTAAAGCAATTTCCAGTACACTTATCCACATTGCTTAATTGAGGATTTAGAGAGAAGACATTCAGATGATAATCAGATCATCTCCGTTAAACACACTGCAGATTGTAATTAAGAGCATGTTGTCCTTGCTTTTTTTTTCAGCATCTCTAATATTCATCATTGTAAACATACACCTGTGGAGATATATGAATTTGAAAACACTAAGTCTTACTTTCAAAGACAAAAATACTTAAAGACAAATGCAATTATATTGTTAATGATAGCCAATAGGTAAAAACAGAAAATCCTAGCTTTATTGTGCATGCTCTCTTGGCACATGAGACAGTAGCTTATGTAACAATTCTGTTTTATTAGAGGAACTAGAACTATGTGCTATCACATGACACATAATCCTGAGGAAGGAACAACAAAAGTGCCATAGGCAGAACTGATGTCATAGGAAGAGCTGATTCCACCTGGTTTCTCTATCATGGCATTTTAGCCACAAATTTCCAACTGCTGGACATTCCAACTTTTCATCTCAAAATAAACTTTATTGCCTCCTTTACCCACAACAATCCAACACTCTGCTCTTCTTCACCTATTTGCAGTGGTGATTCCTTATTTGGCCAGACCTGACAATATAAAACTGGCCTTTCTAATATGGCCCTGACCTTGTTAACATGAAAAGAAAAATAAAAAAACAAAAACAAAAAAACAAAAAACAAAAACAACAACAAAAAAACCTGGCCTTTCATTTTCTGTCTTTCTCTCATATAAACTCCCCCAATATCTCACTATTTTGGCATTCCCCCCACCATATCCTACAGTTGCAGACCCTCCTAGTTGCCTTACCCCAACCTTCAATGGGGGCAGAGTCTCCCCACTCTGTCAGAGACTAAGCAGACTAGGAGAAGTCCAGGTAGGCTGCTTGTTCTCCAAACTCTCCGACTCTTTCAGTATCTCACCATCCCTCCAACCTATCATCAGTCCCATGCCCTCCTAGTTGCCTTTTCCCAGCATCCAACTTGGACAGAGATGCCCTGCTCTATCAGAGAGCAAACAGACTGATCAGAAAGCAAACAGACTGGAAGAAGCCCAGGCCACACTGACCAGAAGACCAGAGAGGAAATAGAAGCCAAGGAACAATACACCCATCCAACAAAGACAAATTCAGAAATTGGTACCTAAACCTTTTATTATCCCACATCCAGGTGTCTAGAGGCCAACTAAGAACACAAGCAACAATAGCCAAGACAATATGTCACCACCAGAACCAAGCTATCCTACTGCAACAAGCCCTACACTGTTGTGGAATATTATTTTAAGATGTGTTACATTCGCTTATGCTGTGGAATATTTGTTTAATGATGCAAAGATGTGTTGCATTCTTTAATGCTGAATTTGTTTAACTCCGTGAAGCTGTGTTATTTTGCCTGTCTAAAATACCTGATTGGTCAAATAAAGAGCTGAATAGCCAATAGATAGGCAGGAGAAAGGACAGGTGAGGCTAGCAGGCAGAGGGAATAAATAGGAGGAGAAATCTGGGAAGAAAATATTGAGGAGTGAGAAAGGGAGAAGGAGAGGAGGACATCAGGACCAGCCACCCAACTACACAGCCAGCCAGAGAGTAAGATGTAAAGAAAGGTATATTGAAGAAAGATAAAAGCCCAGAGACAAAAGATAGACAGGATAATTTAAGTTTAGAAAGGCTGGCTAGAATTAAGCCAAGCTAAGGCCAAGCATTCATAAGAAAAAATAAATCCCCATGTATTTCTTTGGGAGCATGGTGGCAGGCCCCCCAAAGAGTAAAGAGTAAAAACAACCAACTACACTGAATATTCCAACACAACAGAAGCACAAGAAAAAGACCTTAACACCAACTTTATGTAGATATTTAAGGACCTTAAGGAGGAATTGAATTAATCCCTTAAGAAAATTCAGGAAAATACAAACAAACAATTGAAATAAATGAATAAATCCCTGAAAAAGAGCCAAGAAAAAAACAAACAATTGAAGAAAATAAATAAAACTGTTAAAGACCTGAAAATGGAAATAGAAGCAGTAAAGAAAACACAACTGAGGGAATCCTAGAAATAAAAATCTAGGTACATGAGCAGAAATCATAGATGTAAGCATCACCAATAGGATAAAAGAGATGGAAGAGAGAATCTCAAGCACAGAAAATACAATAGAAGAAATTGATATAGCAGTCAAAGAAAATGTTAAATCTAAAAAGTTCCTGACACAAAACATCCATTAAATCTGGGGCACTATGAAAAGACCAAATGTAAGGATAATAGGAATCAAAGGAGGAGAAGATTCCCAGCTCAAAAGCCCAGGAAGTATCTTCAACAAAATCATAGAAGAAAATTTTCCTAGCCTAAAAAAAGAGATGTCTATAAAGATAGAAGAAGCTTATAGAACACCAAATAGATTAGACCAGAAAATAAAGTTCCCCCACCACATAATAATTGAAACACTAAATGTACACAACAAAGAAAGAAAACCTGCATAGGAAAAAAGTCAAGTAACATATAAAGGCAGACCTATTAGAATTACACCCACCTTCCCAATAAAGCCTCTAAATGTCAGAAGGGCCTGGACAGACGTGTTGTAGACTCTAAGAGACAATAGATATCAGTCCAGACTACTATACCACACAAATTTTTCAATCACCATAGATGGAGAAAATAAGATACCCATGACAAAGTCAAATTTAGATAGGATCTTGTAGCTGGAGTTTTCCTGCCTGGCCCACATGGGGGTCTAGCTCAGTCGGTAGAGCATGAGACTCTTAATCTCAGGGTCGTGGGTTCGAGCCCCACGTTGGGCGCCAGGATCTGTCTACAAATCCAGACATACAGAAGGTACTACATGAGCAGAATCAAATGAAGGAAACTCTCTCTCTCTCTCTCTCTCTCTCTCTCTCTCTCTCTCTCTCTCTCTCTCTCTCTGTCTCTCACACACACACACACACATACACACACACACACACACACACACACACACACACACACACACACACACTACTACCACCAGAATAAAAAAATAACAGGAATTAACAATCACTGGTCATTAATATCCCTTAATATCAATGGACTCAATTCCCCAGTAAAAAGACACAGGCTAACAAAATGGATGCAAAAACAGGATCCAACCTTCTGCTGAATACAAGAAACATATGTGTCAACATCAAAGACAGACACTACCTCAGAGTAAACAGTTAGAAAAAGATTTTCCAAGCAAATGGAACCAAGAAGCAAGTTGGTGTAGTGATTCTAATATCTAACAACATAGACTTCCAACCAAATTTTTTTTAAAAAAAGACATGGAGAAAGACACTTCATACTCATCAAAGGAAAAATCCACCAAGATGGCATTTCAATTCTGAACATCTATGCACAAAATTCAAGAGTACCCACATTTGTAAAAGAAACATTACTAAAGCTTAAATTACACATTGAACCCCACACATTAATAGTGAGAGACTAAAAGGCTTCTGTGAAGCTGAAAGTTTTGCTATGTCCCGCCTGGTCCACAGCTGCTCAGACCCAAATAAACACATACAGGCTTATATTATTTTTAAACTATGGCCATGCAGACTTCTTGCTAGCTAGATCCTATATCTTAAATTAACCCATTTCTATAAATCTATACTTTTGATTTACAGTTCTATAGTATTTCATATAAAATTATCTCTTGCATCCTGGACATGAGTACATAAAAGTAAGGTTCATTTGAGTTCAAAAGTTTGAACATAACAAATTTCTGACATCTTACAGGTAAATATTTTCTCCACAGCTAATGAATATTAAGCTTGGATATTTAAATCCATACATTACTCACAAATCACACTCAAAATTTATATCTAAATTTATCAGGATTATTTTAGTGTCTGAATATGTCCAACCAGTTCTGAGATAATTATGTCCTTTTCATTGTCACTTTCTTCCTATCACACTCAATGTTATAAAAGAAGTAACTGAACTTAAAGAAAACACTGGAAAAATAAAACTGTTCTGATTGGTGATAGCTGCTTCAATTTCTTGCTCAGTAGGATTAGTGTATGTGAGGAAAAAGTCTATACAGGTCACTTTTGTTCGTGCTTTTCTATAAAACCAATGTAAAGTCAGTTACAAAAAATGTAATCATTAAAAATAAAAGTCTACTTTTTGATATCAAAGAGAAGAAAATTGATCTCACATCAAATATTCAGCGAAATAGTCAGATTTTACTACCTAGAGACACAGTATAATTTTTCTTCAGAGTTTAATCCCTGAGGGAAATCTCAATGGATGTCTTCAGTTTTTTCCTTCACTGATGGAGTCAACATTGTATTAACCTGTGTTGAAAATAGGAACCTTATTAGGGAAAAGAGAAACTGAACAAAAATCCAATATAGGACTGCTTACAGCCAAAGCAGCTATGTATTGTATTTGTGTAAAGTGCTTTCAAGACTTAGTGGCCTGCTATCATTGGGGACTCAGGAACAAGGCTAAACATGTGAGATGTTACCACAGATTCATTCATTAACTCATGCATTTGCTTCCTGGTTAAAAATCATTGATCACTATGTTCAGGGAAGTCGTCTTCTCTTCAACACCCTACTCTCTTCAACAGAAAGGTCATTCAGACGGAAATGACACATGGAAATAATGAAACTTAATAACATTATGACCTAACAGATATCTACAGAACATTTCACCCAAACACAAAAGAATATACCTTCTTCTCAGCACCTCACAGAACCTTCTCCAAAACTGAACACATACTTGGCCACAAAGCAAGTCTCAAGAGATATAAGAGAAAACTCTCTGTATCTTATCAGACCACCACAGATTAAACCTAGTTTTCAAAAACAGAAACAACAGAAAGCCTACAAACTCATGGAAATTGAACAACTCTCTAATGAATGACCACTGGGTCAAGGAAGAATATGTGCATAGGGATATACACATAGGTGTATACACATTGAGATATACAAATAGAAATATACATGTATGGATATGCACATGGGGTATACACATAGGAATATACACTCTATTGTGAAATTGTACATTTAACTCATCACTATATAATTGTGTGTGTGTGTATATAACAATAATAATTAAAGAAAAATAGACCATGGCCATGAATTGAAGAGACAGCAGCATGGAATAAACACAGGAGGAGCTGGGGGAAGGGGGAAAGTTATGTAAATCATATGAAATTTTAAAAATAAATAATTTTTCAAGATCAATTTGTGCTCTGTTATAATTTAACCAAGGCAGTGGTGTTTCATCATGGTCACAGATCCAGAAATTTGGATCAGAACTGTTAGGAAACATTTTAGAAATCTGTGACAAATGGAATATTGTTCACAGGATGAGAGGCATCACACCCATTAATAGTTCATATATCTTGAGTCTGGCTTTCAGAATGGTTCAAACCATTTTAAGCAAACCACTTAAGATGGGTTTACAATCATTAATATAGTATAGCATGCTTTAAGTAGCTGAATGAAATATCCATTGAAAATCTATTGTCACATAAAGTTTTACAGCTTAATTCTTACAATTATGGACAAGAAGAGATTTGAAAGTATAAAAATACTATAGGTAGCCATGAGGTACTGGGAAGAAATGTAGAAGATGTACAATCCTGTTTTCATTTTCCTGAGTACGGATGCAGTGATGGCAGATGGTGGTGTCCCTGCACTCTGAGAAATGTGATTATAAAACCCACAAAATACTATTATCTGAAAGCCAGAAGGAGTCCACATGGATAGTGTTTTAGATTCTGGAACTCGGGGCTGCTGAGATGGTTCGGGCAGTAAAGGTGCCAACTGCATGGCCTGACAACCTAAGTTCAATCCTCCAAACCACACAAGGTGAAGGGGAGCACAAGCTGTCCTCTGACTCCACACGTGTGTGTATTTTGAAGTTAACGTTTTCTTATGATGACAGTGGTATGTCTTTGTTAAAGGCAATCCATTGGCATTGCATGTTACTCTTCCCTCTGTGGTTAATGACATGAAGTTAGCAAAGTGCACTGTTCAGTAGCTCCTCAGATCTATTAAGAGTAAGTTCCATTATTCCTTGTTCTCCCTCTCTGTTCTTGATCCAGCTGGGATCTCCCGCTCCCCTAAGCTCTCTTTCCCTCGACCCTTGCCCTTCATTACCCCCACTCACGTCCAAAAGACCATGATAAATGAAGAAAGACCATATGAGAATAGGAAGAAGCAAAGTGCTAGAGAGGTCCACAGAAATCCACAAAGATACCCCACAATAGACTACTGGCAATGGTCGAGAGACAGCCCGAACTGACCTACTCTGGTGATAGGAGGGCCAAACACCCTAATTGTCGTGCTAGAAACCCCATCCAATGACTGAGGGAACTGGACATAGAGATCCACGGCCAGGCCCCAGGTGGAGCTCCAGGAGTCCAATTGGCAAGAAAGAGGAGGGTTTGTATGAGCGAGAATTGCTGAAAGCAAGGTTGGAAAAAGCACAGGGACAAATAGCCAAACGAATGGAAACACATGAACTGTGAACCAATAGCTGAGGAGCCCCCAACTGGATCAGGCCCTCTGGATAAGTGAGACAGTTGATTAGCTTGATCTGTTTGGGAGGCATCCAAGCAGTGAGACCGGGTCCTATCCTCAGTACATGAGCTGGCTGTTTGGAACCTGGGACTTATGCAGGGACACTTGGCTCGGCCTGGGAGGAGGGGACTGGACCTGCCTGGACTGAATCTACCAGGTTGAACTCAATCCTCAGGGGAGTCTTTGCCCTGGAGGAGATGGGAATGGGGGGTGCACTGGGGGGAAGGCGGGGGCGGGGTGGGGCAGAGGGAACAAGGGAATCTGTGGCTGATATGTAAAATTAAATTAAATTATAAAATAAAAAAATAAAATAAAAAGAGTAAGTTCCATACTTCTGAATATCTGTTTTCAGAACAGCACTCTGTGGGCATTGTCTCACTGTCTTGTGGCTCATGTTTGGTACTGAAATGATGCTGTTAAGAGAGTTATTCTTTGATATGTACGGCAGAGACTATGGGTTACCTCATTTGCATGTTTTTCAACTTCCTTCTGCTCTGCCTTTCTGTATTTTAGAAACTATAAAGCTGAAAACTATTTTTCATGAAAACTGTCACTGCTAGTGATCCAAGGATGATTTGTTTTTGTTATTCAAATGCATTTGTGTAAGTCTGGATATGGAACAGAGTTATGTGTAAGGGGAAGCTGGGCTTGAAGAATTCTTTGCTGGAGAAAATATATTCAAGGCAGTGTGAGTCAAATTGACAGCTTCAGCAAAAGAAAACAACTCAGGCATGCAGCTTCCTAATCATGCAGCAGCAGAGTGGCTTTGGGGCCAGTAGCTCATAGTTGCAACTTTTCATCCCAAGGTAAATTCCTAAGTGCACAAGAGCAGAAACACTTCCTGTGGAGGCCAAGTGACCAAGTACTGCTTTCTATGCATTCTTGAACTGTAGACAAGTGTTTATTGATCCAGTTAACATTGGTGTAAAGAGCTAATTGACAATAAAATAATTCCTGCTTAAACTTTATGGTGTTTTTTTTCCCCTAAAACTATGCATACTATGCATACTCTTTTGTCTCCACTGCTTTTTTTTTTTTTTTTTGATAACCTACTTTTCCTTTGGTGCATGCATCTCAATGTATTTCCTGCTCATCTTCCTGAGGATTTGTTTCAGCTCCTTAAATTGGAGGATTCATATTTTCATTTACATTGAGGGGAAAAGATTTCTCCCTGTTTTCTTTCACAAATTCTGTCAATGAACAGCCTGCAGAATTCCTTTTAAATAGGCTTGAAATTCCCTGTCTTTTCTCCTAATGTTTCTACTACATTTACAACTGATTGTCTCTTTGGTACATTTTCAGAAACTCTCTTAGGTCTCTCTTCCAGGAAGTATACTAATCACTTTTTCAGTTATTAACAAAATATGACACCTGAAAGTTTTTAGCACCATCCTCAACATCTAAGAGACTCCACTCCAGGGTTAAAGCTAATAGCACCAATGCCTGAGACCTTCTTCTCTTCCATCAGCCAAGCTAATGAGGTTCACCCTTACAATGGCCATATGATAGCAAAAATGAGTACCCCATTCCACTCCTGTTTGCTTTTCAGGAAACAGAATTCCTAAATGAATTAAAAGAGTACAAATTGATATTGGAGCAGTTGCAGGCTGGGGAGATGGCTTAGCTGGTAAAGTGCCTTCTGCCCATACATGAGAACCTAAGCTCAGTTCACTAGCACCTATGTAAAAGCTGGACCATATGGTACATTCTATAACTCTAGCACTGGGGTGGGATGTGTTGGAAAACAAGCAGATTCATGAAACTCATTGGTCAGCCAGCCTAGCCAAATTGATGTGCTCCAAGTTCAATGAAAAACTCTATCTCAAAAAATAAAGCAGACAGTGATTGAGAAAGACAGAGAAACCTCTAACACACACACACACACACACACACACACACACACACACACACACACACACACACACACAAATGTGTGCATGGCCTCTCGCCTACACAAAAGCACTTGAGTGAAAATAGGAAGACAATGCAGAATATGAAAGAGAAATCCAATAAATAGGAAAGCTTTAAAAAAAATCCATTTGAATTTTTGGAGGTGAAAGTTCAAATCCAATTGAAAACCTCATTAACCTGCTACAATAAATACATGACAGATTATTAGGGCTTGAAGAAAAGGGACACAAATTAAAGCATTCGGACAAGAATAAAGAAAAAAGGAAGTGTGAGCAGAACATACAAGATCAGTGAATTACCATTAAAAGACCAGAATGTATCTACAGATGGCTGTAGAAAAATATAGAGGTATGAGCTAATAAGGAAATAGCAAAAAATAAATAAAAAATCAAGTAATGAGAAAGAGAAAGATATTGATATATATATGGTCTTTAGTATGATAAACATAATATAAAGGAATTTCCCACATCATATTACAGTAAAAACTCTGCACATAAAGAAAGAAGAAAGAATATTGAAAGTTCTAGAACAAAAATTCCAAGTGACACATAAAAGAAAATCTATCAAAACAGCAAATTCCTTAGCAGAAATTCGGAAAGCCAGAAAAGCATGGAATGGTGAACTTCAGTCCCTGGTAGATCAAGCAGCTATAAGCCTATATTACTAGGCTGAAAAATATAATCATTTGTAATTGAAGAATAAATGCATCCTTCGATGGAAAACAGAAGCTACGGAAATCCATATCCATAATCCAGTACTGTAGAGGACACTTTAAGAAATTCTACATACATGAAAGATAAACACATCCATGAGAATGTATATATGGACTGAGAAAGAGTTAATCATCACAAAAAGCAGCAAAATGACAAATTATTACATAATTCTCAAAAATAAATCTGAATGGTAATAATGTCAATTTTCCAATTAAGTAGCAACAACAAAACTGTTTTCTAAAGTTGTACATTTTTATTTTTTAAAAACTAATTTACATAATTACATGGCTCTTTTATATATTTCTCTCTAATGGCCACTGATTTCTAAAACGAGAGAATGAGTAAAAAAAAAAAAACATAATGACTTTTAAAGTAAAAGAAAATTAAGAAAATGTATTGAATAATTTTCGTGATCTTAAAGTATACTGCTTATATTAGGTATATATGGAAAATAATTATTTTGGATAATGTAAGACAAATGTTATACTCCAGAGGATTTTTACAGATCTCAATTTGATGTTTTCTGAAGTTCCTCCACAAGAGCATGGCTCTCTGTGTCCTGTGAGCTGTCATAAAAGACTAGAACAAAGTCTCAATATTATTTTCTTATAATTTAAATTGAGATAAGCTGATATAGAATATAAATGAACTGAAGCTATTTAGTATTTAATATATAAAAATGTATAAGGGAGAATGTCCTATGTCATAATTAGGTTCTAACATACAAAACTTTCCAGCTATTTCCCAGGATGCATTCTGATCACACTCTTTTGTCTTTATTTCACATCATGGTCTCGTAAATATACAACAAAATGTTACTCAAGTATTTGAGATACAGTGTGTTAAAACAAAAAAAGAAGAAATGATCTTATGTGCAATAAAAATTACATAGTAATTTATGTCAAAAGTTAACTTCATTACAATTTTAGCAGGCATACATCTACTTCACTATAGCAAGCATCAATATAATTATGATTCTGTGAAGATAATGTAATCTCAAGTGAATGTTAAAAGAAAAAACTCTGTCTTCCAACTAGCACATTAGTGGGACTTGCCTAATTAAATCAATTGAATTCCAATAGAAGAAAAGCCCCTTAAGTGTACACTATGAGTCTCATATGAAGAAACAGATGTAATCAGGTACTTACTATGCACATTAGCAAATTGCTGGAAATTTTTTAATATGTGAATTATTTTTGGTATATAGCAAATCAAAGGTCTAAGAAAGATTTTTAAACTCTGGTGTAAATGCATAATGTGCAAATTCAGGTTTTAAAAAGTCTATTCTGCTAATGCTTCTTTCATAATTAAGCAATGGTATCCTAAAACCATTTTTATAGAATTTTATATGGGGCCATAAAATGCATAAATTAATTTTCTAAGTATAAATGCCATATTAAGGGGTAATTATAAAGGCCTGAGAGATATTATCATTAGCATACATGCTGCTTCCTTGGTTTTCTGGTGTTTAGGGAACTGTTTTACTTTCCTGGAACATCTTTTCAATATTAATAATAAAATGTATTTAAAAGTTGCAAATATACCACTATCTGTAAAACTGTTTTTACATTTTCTTTTTCTTTTCTTTTTTGTTTATCTTTTGAGAATTCCATACTACGTTTACATCATTCTCCACATTTCCTACCTCAAACTCCTCCTATATATCTCCCACTCCTTTTCAAATCCATATCCTCTTTTTCTTATACATGTGTGTGTGTGTGTGTGTGTGTGTGTATGTGTGTGTGTGTGTGTGTGTATGTGTGTGTGTGTGCACGCATGTGTGTGTGTTATGTGTATGTTATATATAGCATATATAACCTGATGAGATGATTTAATGTTGCTTATATGCAGTTAGGCTGACCTCTTAGTATTGGATAAACTTATCAGGAGGCTTGTCCCTGGAGAAGACTGATTCTCCCCTTCCCAAAAACCATTAATTATTCTGAGCTCTCAATGACTTTTATAACCTAAGGTTCCAAGACTTCCTTCCATAAGCCCCCCACAAAATAGTTCATTTTTCTTTATGGCTGAAAAAAATCCATTATGTATATAAATTTCACTGTCTTTATTCCTCTGTTGTTAGACACTTAGATTGGTTCCATAAAATAACTCTTATGAATGGTATTGCAATAAACATTCATATGCAATCATTGCTGAAGTAAGTTGATTTGGAGTGGTCTAGCTGGGTCATATGGTAAGTCTATTTTTGTGTTTTTCTAGTCAGAATGTGTTACTAGCTCAGGGTAGCCTTACATTCAAAGGCTCACTACCTCAACCTTCTGAGTGTTGGAATTATAATGTGTACCATCATACTGAGCTTCAAAATCAGCAAGGGCATAAACTTGGGAGGGAGACACTTTGTGAGAGTATAGGTAGCCGAAAGAGGAAACTGGGGGTTATTTATGATTATAATATTGTATACATACATTTAATCCTTAAATAATTAAGTTAAAATTTTCAAAAAAAAAAGTAGACCATTACAGAAAGCCACAAGTGGCCAAAATACAGAGAACAACTGTGGTGTGCCCAGCCCCAATTGATACATCTACAACACAACCCCTACACCTAAAGCTTAGGGAATATCACAGAACATCAAAGAAGAGTGGGCAGAGAGATTGTAAAGAGCCAGAAGACTAGGACAAGATATCTGCTGCAAGATACTGTCTTCTATATATGTCTGCACCCAGGAAATCTCAATGACATGGGTACCTAAACAAGATCTAAACATTGGTACTTCAAGTTGACATGCCAACATGGATGAGGCAATTTTCACAAAGCCTAACCCCTATATGAAGAATTTAATGTGCAGATCTTGTGAGAGCTAGGTAGACTGGAATGCTAAGAGTAACACTGGCAAGAATGGTCCACATCATGATTCAGAGGGAACAAAGATTCTGTCTGGAACTGGGATAAGAGTTGATCATAAGTTGGTATACATAGTGGAAAAAATATAGTTTTTCTTGATGTCCTTACAACTTCAAAATATTGCTTTTTGATTAATTATTATTCCCTTGAATCTTCACTCATTAGACTTCTCAAAAACATTTTTTATTATCAGTAGCATTCTTGAAATATGTAACCAAACTAACTCATAAGCAGGAAAGCAAAAAATAAATTATTCAAGTACTTAAAGCATTCTTATGATCACAAATAAAATGACTTAAATATATTGGAAATGGAATAAAAGAAATAATATTTTTGCTCATTCAGCATGAAGAATTGACACTCAAGCATGAATTACACGGTTTCAAAGGATGGCATCCTCAGAGGAAATTCCCTTGTTAAGTATACTTTATCACTCTACATTTTAAAGTCCTTACAGGCTGATATACTTTTCCATTTCTCTGATCTGAGTCATTTATATCCAATGCAAAAACATCTAGAGTAGAATCTGAAGAGTCCTCCATCAGAAGCCTCAGTTGTGGTCTCTATTGCTTAGTCAGACTTAATTATTTTAATGTCAAAACTTTCAGAATCTGCTTTGGATAGAGAGAGCTAGAGTATCACTCCACACTACAAATAAAATCTAAATAATCTACAAGATGGCCAATTTTCTTGGATCTATTAGAGAAAGCTAACATCAAGTGCAACAAAATTATAGTGAAATGTAAAGAAGGACCGGGGTCTCCAGAAAAGGTTTTTATAATTACTGGTTTATCTGAAGTGGGGAATTAAGCAAGGATGGGAAACACCACATAGACAAGTGTAAAGAAGTTTTAATGGATTGCATAAGCGTAAGTGTTGACTAGTATAAGATATAAGACATTAGGATCCCACAGACACAAAGACTATAAGATGCCAGGGACCTACAGACAGTGCTATGGTCTGTAACCTCACAAAGAATATTAGGGGGCAGAGACTGGCACTGCAGAAAGAATGCCTCACAGTACAAACTGAAGAGAAAACTTTCTGCCACAGTAAAGGAGCCAAATGTTCCACTCCAAACATTTAAACATTTCCTACATGTAGAAGGGAGCACAATGAATATGTTGCCACCAGCAAACGAGTCCTATAGCTGACAAAAATATAGCAGGGAAGGAAGTATTTTGCAAGAGGAGCAGAAAAATCATAAGGTTGTTCCAGAAGCTCAAAATGACTGTAAAAGATACACCTGGATACTCAGAAACTTGATCCTGCCTAAAACTTCTGCTGAATCTTACACTGTAAAAACATCCATCCTATGGCCTCACATCACTAGCAAAATGTGTCACAAATAACATGGGGTATAGCCTAAAACTAAGAAAAGAACATAAATACTAAAGAAAAACTCTGGCAACCGACATCTACACTCAGGAATAATGAGGGAGCATGACACCAGCAATACACGGAGGTTGTAAGTGTCACTGCTCAGGTATCCTGGCAGTGGGGAGCCAAGGACTAACACAAAGTCACTGTAAACACAGTGGCTTACAGCTCTGCTCCAGGGAAAGGTTTCCCCAGTGCAAGTGTAACAACTCTGCTCCAGCACAGGAGGGTTTCCCCAGTGAAGCTGTCTCTGCTCTGCTCTGCTCTGCTCCATCCCTGGTGTGTAACAACTCTGCTCTAGTGCTTCCCCAGTGAAGCTGTTACAGCTGGGCTCTGCTCTAGTGAAAGTGTCATATCATACAAACACCTCGCTCAAGAGATTTCTTGGGAAGGAAGAATCCGGGAAGGTGGCTGCCTTGGGTGAGAAACAGCAGCAAACTGAGTAAGGTACAGAGCTTATATAGAGTTTCTTGGGGGTGGGAGAGCTTTGCCGGGTGGCTTGGTATTGGTGGATGTTTGTGGTCTGATTCTGGGGCAAGCTCTGGGTTCGGTGGGATTTTGTGCACAGGAACTGGTAGTATTTCAAGATCAGGGTCCTCAGGGACTGGTGGGATTCTGTGCTCAGGGATTAATGGGATTCTGCAGCCCGACTCTGGTGCAAGCTCAGGGATTGGTGTGACTTCAAGCCCTGGTTCTGAGGTCAACTCTGTCTCAGGGTATTTTTCCTTGGCCCATTTTACCCTTCAGAGGTGAAATACAGCAACAATAAAACCCTAAACTAGCCCAATTCCTGAAAAACAGTAACAACCCTCCACATTAAGCCTTACCAGATAAAAGGGTAAGTCACTGGAGATATAAATTTTATCCATATCATTCCTTATTCTGCTACATACCATGTATGAAATCAGGTTAACAGTATTCAAAGATGGTACTCTAAGAGGTAATAGGATCATGAAGGCAATTGGGATAATTATATAAGGAAACAAGAGTTTGATCATCTTTTTCTCATTGGTCATGTGAAAGAAGAACCTCTCTGTGGTGGTATTGTGTTCCCCAAAATATTGTGCACCCTAATAAACTTATCTGGGGTCAGAGACAGAACAGCCACTAGATACAAAGGCTAGAAAATGGTGACACTCACACCTTTAATCCTAGCACTCCAGAGGTAGAAATCCCTCTGGATCTCTGTGAGTTCAAGGCCACATTGGAAACTGCCAGGCATGGTGACACACGTCTTTAATCCCAGAAAGCGAGCCTTTAATCCCAGGGAGTGGTGGTAGAAAGCAGAAAGGTATATAAGGCGTGAGGACCAGAAACTAGAAGCATTTGGTTGGTTAAGCTTTCAGGCTTCTAGCAGCACAGTTCAGCTGAGAGCCATTTGGATATGAGGACACAGAAGCTTCCAATCTGAGGAAACAAGATCAGCTGAGAAGTTGGCCAGGAGAAGTTAGCTGTGGCCTGTTCTGTATCTCTGATCTTCCAGCTTCACCCCAATACCTGGCTCACAGGTTTGATTTTATTAATAAGAATTTTTAAGATTCATGCTACACCTTGCCATATACAACCTCCTGGTCTTGAACTTCCTAGCTTCCAGAACTATGACAAATAAATTTCTGCTCTTCATAAATTATCCAGCCTTTCCTTTCCTGTTACAGTAGCAGAAAACAGAGTAAAGGAGAAAATATGGGCTAGAAGCTGAATGTTCTGGAATAAATAGTGAGATGTGGAAGTGGCTTTCATACTACACAATAGGAACTAGAAGAGCAGGCTAGGAAAGGTCTAGATTGCCACAACAATGGATTAAAAAGAAGAGCCGCAAAGCTACACAGAGAAACCCTGTCTCGAAAAACCAAAAAAAAAAAAAAAAAAAAAGAGCAAAACTATGAGAGGAGTGGAAAGTTTCTACAAGATTTCTTAAGTGGTCAGGACTGGGGGTGATAGTAGAAAACTTTACCTGTGGGTCATCTGCTGAGGTCCTGGGAGGGAATGAGTAACAAGGGAGTAGAAGCTGGATAAATGCCATTTCTCTCACAAGGAACAGGGTGGAATTGAACTTGTGTCCTAGTACTTAACGAAATAAGGAAGTGAAGAGGCATAAAGCAGACTATCCATCTAAACAGCAAGGCATCCATGTTTCTGTGAGGCCACATTTAGCCACACAGAGAGGAAAGAAATGATTTAAATGCAAAAGTATAGTGAAAGGGGAAGCATAATTTAAAGAACTGGAAAATTTGCAGACTTCCCATATAGAATTAAAAGGAGTAACTTTAGAAGAAACCAACCATGTCTATAAAAGTGCTAGGTTTGCACTTCTAGCCTTGAGAATTGAAGGTCAATAAATTTTGATGTCTAAGTCACTGTGTCTGGCATTTGGTATAGTGGCCATAGAAAAATAATGCACAGCTGAACTTTCCTTCTCAACACAGGCCTGCAGTAAGGAGAGGATGAACAAAAGAAGCCCAGGGAAAAGGACTGAGAAAGTGTGGTTCCTTAACAAGGAATCCTGAAGTAGACAAAGCCTCAGGTTCAACCCTCAATATTGGTGAAAGAAAACCAGAATAAGAGAGCCATAAAGTAGAGATCTAAACAGAGAATTCTCAATAGAAGAATCTCAAATGGATGAAATATATTTAAGGAATTGCTCAGCATCCGTAGTCATCAGGGAAATGTAAACCAAAACAACTCTGAGATACCATCTTACACCTATCAGAATGACTAAGATCAAAAAACTCTGATGACAGCTTATGTGAGAGGGGATGTGCAAGGGGAACACTCCTTGACTGCTGATGAGAGTGCAAACTTATACAGCCACTTTGGAAATCAGTATGTCGACTTCTCAGAAAATTGGGAATCAATCTACCTCAAGACCCAATGATACCACTCTTGGGCATATACCCAAGGCATGCTTAATCATATCACAAGGACACTTGCTCAACTAAGTTCATTGGCATATTATTTGTAATAGCCAGAACCTAGAAGCAACCTAGATGCCCCTCAACCAAAGAAATGATTAAGAAAATGTGATACATATATACAATGGAGTACTATTCAGCTATAAAAAACAATGACATCATGAAATTTGCAGGCAAATGTATGGAACTAGAAAGAATCATCCTGAGTGAGGTAACTCAGACTCAGAAAGACAAACATGGTATGTACTCACTCATAAGTGGATACTAAATGTAAAGCAAAGGATACTCAGACTACAACCCACAGCACCAGAGAAGCTAGGAAACAAAGAGGACCCTAAGAGGGATGCATGGATCACTTTGGGAAGAGGAAACAGATGAGATCCCAATGAGTAAACAGGAAATGGGGGGGGGGAGAGGGGACAGGATAGGGGATGAGAACATGAGGGAACAATATGATCGAGCAGAGGAAGGGACAGAGTGAGAGAGGTATGAAAGAGATATCTTGATAGAGGGAGACATTACGAGGTAAGGGAGAAACCTGGTTCTAGGGAAGTTCCCAGGAATCCAGAAGGATGACCCCAGTCTAGACTTCTAGCAGTAGTGAAGAGGGTGACTGAACTGGCCTATCCTGGTGATCAGATTGGTGACTACCCTAAGTGTCATCATAGAGCCTTCATCCAGTCACTGATGGAGGCAGATGCAGAGATCCACAGCCAAGCTCCAGGCCAAGCTCCAGAAGTCCAGTTGAAAAGAGGGAAGAGGGATTATATGAACAGGGGTGGGGGGCGGGGGGGCCAAGCTCAAGATGGGGAAATCTACAGAGACAACTGAACCAAGCTCACAGGAACTCACAAAATTTAGACCAACAGCTGTGGAACCTGCATGGGACCAGACTAGGCCCTCTGCATACAGGAGACAGTTGTGTAGCTTGGTCTGTTTGAGGAGCCCCTGGCCGTGGGATCAGGATCTATCCCTGGTGCATGAGCTGGCTTTCTGGAGCCCATTACCTAAGGTGGGACACCTTGCTCACCCTTGATGCAGCCAGAAGGGCTTGGTCCTTCCTCAACTGAATGTACCAGGCTTTGCTGACTCCCCATGGGAGGCCTTACCCTTTGGGAGGAGGTAATGGGAGGGTGGGTCGGGGAGGGGGAGAAGCTGGGGGTGAGCAGAAGGAGGGATGAGAGGAGGATCTGTAGTTGGTATGTAAAATGAATAAAAAATTTTAACAAAAAAGAAAAGAAAAAAAAGAGTAACTCCAGGGTTAAAAAATAATAAAAGGCTTAAAGTAACTTTTAAAAAGATAAAGCTCAAAATTCCTTAATTCTTTAAAAGCTAAATAATTATAGATATAACTTTGATGTTACAAACCAGAAAACTTTCCTGAGCCACCATTTTCTTCTTTTAGAAGAATATATATGGTATGAATATATATACATATATATTCATTCATTTATACTTATCATTCATATATATTATATATTCATTTATACTTATTCATATATATGACAAAGACATTATGAGATCAAAGAAAACAAGATGCATCTTTACAAAGACAGCAGTCTAGTAAGACAAAACTATGAGACGATTAAAAACCATAACATACAGAGACTAGAAGGAGGGTTCAGTTGTTAAAAACATCTGCTTCTCTTGCAGAGGACTCAGGCTTTGCTCCCAGCACCCAAGCTAGCGAACTCACAACTACCTGGACCTCCAGAACTTGTGGATCCAACTCCCTCTTCCGGCCTCTTTGAACATTCCCACACACCTGGCAAACATGCACACACACATACACACACGAGAGAGAGAGAGAGAGAGAGAGAGAGAGAGAGAGAGAGAGAGAGAGAGGAGAGAGAGAGAGAGAGAGAGAGAGAGAGAGAGAGAGAGAGAGAGAGAGCGCGATGGGGAAAGGGAGAGGAAGAGAATAAATCTTTACAAATAAAAACATAACATGCTACACCTCTCTTGGTCTGGCTAAGAAAGCAGAGCTACCAAAAGTATTACAGAAGAACACTTTTTTTTATCAGTAACAATAACTTTATTTTCTAACAGGTAATTTTTCTAGTGCTTCAGTATTTTCCTCTCAGAAAACACAAGTTTTAGAACTGGATCACTTGGCCCTTTCTCTTCTTGTCTCCTCCCAGTTCAAAATGCTTGCACCTCTAAATGGCCAGCATCCTCTTGGATCTGCAGTTGGGCTCGACACACTCAAACCTGAGCACAATCTTCTTTGTGGTTTTGGCCTTCTTTCGGAAAATTGGCTTTGTCTGCCCACCATAACCACTCTGCTTCCGATCATAGCACTGCTTTCCTTGGGCGTACAGGGAATCCTTGCCCTTCTTATACTGGGTCACTTTGTGAGGCTGATGCTTGCCACATTTCTTACAGAAAGTCCTCTGGGTTTTAGGTACATTGACCATCTTTGCAGTAGAGGTGTCTATGCGATGAAAACGAGGGACCCGGCGTCCGAGATCGCCGCTTCAACCACACAAGCCCAGAAGAGCAAATTTTTATGTAGAATTTAAGAAAATCTGGAAAGTCTAGTCGGAGCTAAAAGGATGGCCCTATCAAGTTTATCCTAAAACAAAGGAGTTGGTGAAAAAGCCAGAACTCATGGGAAATGCTGGGAAACTGCCATAGATATTAAATGGCAGTGTGAGGGAAATCCCTAATATCACCACAGTGATGATAGCACCATGGCATCCCTTGAGAATGACTCCCAATTTATTTCCTCCTGAGTGCCATGTGACATGCTATCACTGTAAACATCCAACTTCAAGCCACTCACTGAACAGAATTCTGGAAAATGTATTTTTCAGTTATATCAGAAAATACTGGTGGCACTAAGGCCACCATATACAATCCAGGAAAATCGAGTATTTTAAGTAATTGTTTTCTTTTGGATATGATTTATTATGTCATTCCTCCCCTGAGGTTGTAAAGACGCTGCTACTCGTTGATGTGTACAAATCTCAACAACTCTCAAGTCATGATTTATCAAACACTTCCTACAAGTCAGGCGTAGGCTAAGCATTGTAGGCATATTATCTTAGTGTGAAGCTAGACACTATTGTTTCTGCATTATATATGATATAATTGATGAATGGGTAGCTTACTTATGACCACCAAATGTCTAATGAATCTGAATTTGAACTCAGGTCAGTGTTAGTCCAGAATGGATTCTCTTGGTAACAGCATGTTTCAGGGTTATGTAGACTTAATAAAACAAAATCAGCTTAGGTCTCACCATGTGTTCCTGGAGGAATTTTTAAGAGAACAAAAAACATATAAATTATGAAAATATTATATAAACCACAATTAGAAAAACTCATAAATGAGGTGGTAAAACAATAATAATAAAAATGAAGCAAAAACTACTTTAGAAGTAAAAATATAAATGTGAAAGAACATGAATAGATATCATATAAAAATATCCTAAGATAAAAATAAGGACCATTTTTTTAATTAAAACGAAAAAGAATCCAGAGCAAAATAGCAAAAAGAAACAAACAAAGATCAGAGTTCAAATGTGAAGAAAATAAGTTCATTAGTCAGTTTTCCATTTATGTAATACAATATCTGAGACAATTTATGGGAAAGACTTCTGAACCCCAGTTCTGAGGTCCCAGTGTAAAGCTGCGTACAAAGGATGAGTCCACACAGAAAATGGGACAAACAGACAAGTGATGGCAAGTTTTCACTGTCAGCTTGACAGAATCTAGGATCACCTGGGAGATGGCCTCTGGGCATACCTATGGGGACTGTATTGATTATGTTCACAGATGCGGGAAGACCCACTGTGATAATTTGAATGTGACTGGCCCCCATAATTCCATAGGGAGTGGCACTATTAGGAGGTGTGGCTTTTTGGAGTTGGGTATGGCCGTGTTGGAGGAAGTGTGTCATGGTGGGGGTGGGCTTTGAGGTTTCCTAGGCTCAGGATACCACCCAGTGAGTCAGTCAAATTCCTGTTGCCTGAATGATGTAGGACTCTCAGCTATTCCTCTAGTACCACATCTTCCTACATGGCACCATGCTCTCCACCATGATGGTAATGTACTGAACCTCTGAAACTGTAAGCAAGCCACCCCAATTAAATGTTTTCCTTCAGAATAGTTACCATGGTCAAGGTGCCTCTTCTCAGCAATAGAAAACCCTAACTAAGACGAGACACCCACTCTCTGTGAGTGTCACTATTCCATGACTGAGATCCTGAACTGTGTAAATGGAGAGAGGTAACTGAGCAGAAGCAAGACTTCATCCTTCTGCTTCCTAATTATGGGTGGGATGTGATCCTGTCCACATTTATGTTGCATTGATTTCCAAATTATGATAAACTATACTTTCAATGTAACACAAAGTAAACCCTTTCTTTCAAGTTATTTTTCTCAAAATATCACAGCAACAGAAAATGAAATTTAGATAGCAGAACTATTCAGCCATTTAAAAAAAATGAAATTCTGTCATCTATGACACTGTAGATAGCCTGAAGGACATTACATTAAAGGGAATAACCTGAGTAAAGAAAGACAAGCACTATATGATCTTGCTTGTGTATAAAATTTAATTTTGCAATCCTGAAGAAGTACTAAACAGCAAGGTAGTTACCAAGGGCTGGGAACATTGGTGGCAATGGATTGGAAAGATGTTAATCAAATAATAAAACTTTCATTAGACAGGAAAAATAAGGTTAAGAAATTCATCATAAAATATGTGACAAGAATTAATAATATATTGAATTCCTGAAAAATGCTGAGTAGATAAGTGTTCTAACCATAGGAAGTAATAACTATAAGACGTTATTCAGATGCTAATCAACTATATTTAGTCATTCCACAATGTAAATACATCCCTCAAAACACTGTATTATACCCTGAAATGTAGATGGTTATGATGGTCAGTGTAAAACCAGAGAAGCTTGTGATAGAAGTCAGAGAAATCTGAAATGTGCAATAACTTGGGGCTGAGGTGTCATTACCAAACTCAAGCTGGAGTGGTCACATGAAGAGCTAAGTCTTCCATAGGGAAAAGAGGTTCTTAGCTAGTTCCAGGAAGAGACAGAGCTCACCTACAACTACAAGGGCCAGCCCCATGTCAAACTCTCTGAATGAACTATTGTCCTGAACCTCTGAAAGGAACATGCTTTTGTCAAGAGCTTTCTTTGAGCCTAATTATACCCTATAATCCACCTGAGCTGTGCTGTGCCCACATGTTGGAAACTGGAAATAATAAATGAGTGTGTTGTTAAGATAGTGAATTTGTGGCAGTCTGTTATTGTAGAGAAAATTAATACAGCCCCTGTTGGTCAGATCATGCATGCCACTACAATCCATTCTCTATTTGAATGCCAGACGGCAGTTCCTCAATTTTGCACCCATGTTCGTTCTTTCTGCAACCACTTCAGAGCACCTTAAGCCAAATCAGGAAAGTTGCCTTCCTTGTTCCTTCAGGAGTATTTGCCATTATATACTGGGAAACTGTCCTAGGCCCCATTTCCCCCACTGGCCTAAAGCTACACAACAGAAAGTTAAAGTTTTAGTATTCAATGTAGTTCAGACAATGCTTGACCCATAAAAAGTTAGATCAAATTTTAAGTAATGCAATGATTAAAAACTACTAGAAGTCACGGGGAAAGCCTTTTTTATTGTTTTGTCTTGTTTTGTTTCTTAAGACAGGACCTCACTCTATTACAGTCTAGCTTCAAACTCATGGCAATCCTCCTGCCTCAGCCTCTGAGAGCCAGCACTACAAGTGTGAGCTACTATGCCAAGCTCAGGAGCAAAATGAAACAGTAAGTTTTTAACTCAATCTAATTTTTCAAAATTGGTGATGTAATTTATTCTGCCTTCAAAACAGACACTATATCTTTGCATTTACTATATTCTTTATCACAATTCTTTTTTTTTTTTTTTTTTTTTTTTTTTTTTTTTTTTTTTTTTTTTTTTTTTTTGGTTTTTCGAGACAGGGTTTCTCTGTGTAGCTTTGCGCCTTTCCTGGAACTCGCTTTGGAGACCAGGCTGGCCTCGAACTCACAGAGATCCGCCTGGCTCTGCCTCCCGAGTGCTGAGATTAAAGGCGTGCGCCACCACCGCCCGGCTCCACAATTCTTATATGTGGTGCTGGCTGGGAAGCAAACTCTAGGTTTATAAAAATTAAGAAAGTATTCTACAGTGAGCTATACTTCCAGACCAGATTTGGACTAATTAAATTACATTAAAAGTGTCTGACAGTATTTTGTTTTGTTTCATCGGCTACATGTTTCTGTTCTAAGTAGAGAATATCAAATTCAAGATCTCCTTTTAGCTCCCTCAAAACATTACTCAGGCTCTAGCTAACTCTTCAGTAAAGCTTCTCAATCCAGGATTTGTCAGGATGTTGCACATGTTGCCATGGAAATTAGATATATTTCCATCCAAATGTCAAATGTGGCAAAGATCAGGTCTTTCATGACTTGCCTGACAAGACCACTAAGAGGGAGAAATCTCAAAAGGATCTATAAAAATGGAACCATATTTGAAAACTAAAAGACAATATATATGGCTATTACTCATAAGACTTGTCAAAACCAAATTTTAACTATATGAATTTTTTTTTGGTTTTTCAAGAAAGAGTTTCTCTGTGTAACAAACTGTCCTGGAACTCACTTTGCAGACCAGGTTGGCCTCAAACTCACAGAGATCCACCTGCCTCTGCCTCTGCCTCCGAGTGCTAGGATTAAAGACGGACACCACCACTGCCCAGCTATGAATTATTTTTTAAGAATAAAATGCATGCTAGTCAAAGAACAATTTTTCAGTTTTGTTATTTTTGGAAGCCAAGACTTGTCAAATGTCAAATATGTAAATATGGTACTCATATATTAAATTTAAAAAAATAATAACTATTTAGATACATGACATTTTGATTATCATTTAAAGAATTTAAAAGCTTAAAAGGCAACTAATTTTTTTTATAAATATAAATAACTGAAATTACTATTTCTCCATTTTAATTATGTCCATGAAGATCAATGAATAAAAACATAGATGGAAACATATACCATGCATGCATTTATCCCAAATAGCACCAAGTCAAATCACTGAATCTTATTTGAATATCTCAGTGTGACTGCATTAATATTCATACTAAATTGAAAAAAAGAAGACTGAGTCAGTACACTTTCAGAAACAAAAGGAAACCAGACTACTAACAAGTAAGAGAGAACTTTGACCAAAGATCCACATGTTCCTTCCTTACTGCGTGAGGAACACGACACAGATATTAGTCTATCATTAATTGAATCTCTATCATGAAGATAGTAGCAGAATTCATGTACTAGCTGATTCAACACCATGCTTATTTTCATTTAATCTGATAATAGGGTATATGGCATAGAAATCAACTACTTTCAGGATATAAGTAAAATATTCTTCTATTTATTGTATTTTCTTATATTTTATTAAATTTATTAACAATTTCATATATATATACATATATTCTTATTAACATCATTCCCACCATCTCTAATCTCCCTCCCACCCCTATGACCCAATACCCCTTCTGTAAGAGTTTGTAACACGAATCTTAAAAAGTCTTATTAATAAAAATACTCTTTGCCTTTCTCCCAGAATCTATTAGTAGCCAATAGTTCCTCAGGAAGGGATAGCCACATGGGCTTCCTCCAGATCTATGACTGCCAACATCTGGTGCAAACAGCTGGTGCTGCTCTGAAATCATGACTGTACAGCTATATCACACCCAGAAGATAGAATTTTTAATAATCCAAAAAAAATAATAGGGCAGCAAGATGGCTTAGCAGGAATGGGCATCTACCATCAAGGCTGACAACCTAAGTTCAATTCCTGAAATCCACATGGTAGATGGAAAGAATGGGTTCCTGCAAGGTGTCCTCTGACATGTGGACACAAACACACACACACATACACAGATTTAAAAATGTAATAAAAATTTTAGATAATACTGTAGTCTACAGAAATTTTACTTGACCTGTATTATAAAAGGCCCCTCACACTTCTGATTTCTCCAGAGACTATTCTCCTTTGACTAGATTTACAGATGTTAGGTTGGTTGAGAAGTATCAAGAGACAGAAGTTAGACAGCAAGACATGAAAGATGGTGACACAAACTCTATTAACTTCGCTGAATTTTATTGTATAACTTTTTTATTTCTACTTTTTGTTGTTTGTTTTGAAAGAGAAAGAGCATGGAATTGGGTGGGTAGGGAGGTGAGGAGCATTTAGGAAGAGTTTGGAGATGGAAAAAAATCATCAAAATAAATTTGTCAAATTGAGGGGCATTTTAGTTTTTTATGAATAATTCTAATCAATTTTTTATTAATGTGCCAGGTGTGGTATGGCACATCTGTAATCTTAGCACTTGGGACACAGAATGGCAAGATAAGGTGATCATGAGCATCTGAACTTAGCTGTATGAAAAGTTCAAGGCCAACCTGAGCTACTTGTGATGTCTAAAATAATAATTTTTAAAACATTTATTAATTAATGTGATTTGTTGCATGAAAATAATCCAGGATCCACAACAGATTGGATAAAAGGAAAATTTACTATGTAACATGGACAACATAAGCTCAAAGAGAAGAATAAAAAATGTTTTATAATCTAAATCATGTAGTGGCTCCATGAGTAACTTCATAATATACTGCCCTGGCCTGACTATAAAATCTTTGCACAGTTAGCCACCAATCATTAGTAGAAGCACAGGTTCTTAGTCTAAGTCAACAATGACAAATAAATGCATTTCTCATTCTACTAGGAATGCCTGGGTTACATTCGCTTGTTTGGAGAATGTTAGATACTACATGTGATAATTTTTGATTTATGAGTAAAAGGTCTCCAGGTCAATAAATGACTTTCAAAGTTGCTGCAATTGGATTTAGCTAATTTGGCCTGCTTCAACAAAAATCCCGTATTGTTAAATGGAATCCTTTGCATTATGGAAAAACATGTACACTCCCTGACATGGAGCCAGCACCTTAGCAAACTTCTTGTAACTCCCAGGACATCGCCCTGTAGATCGAACGTGCCTCTTGGGATGAGGATTTTTTGCACAGGATTGCTTTTGAGCTTTATAGAATAACCTTGGGAGAGTTGGCCTCAGCCTCAGAATGCTGCAGGGCATGAGACAGGCTCAGAAGTTCTGTGTGAATGAAGGCAACACCATCTGTAATGCCCTGTATTGGGAGCTGTCACTTCCTGAGGAAATACTCAGAACTGAATTTTTCCGTATTTAACCCTGACACACTGAAGCAATAACATCAACAAAACTTCAAAGAACACAAGATCACAAGAAACAGCCAAGAAAAGTGTCAGTAGTAGAAAATGTGGCATGTGCTCTTGAACACAATTCATTAATTTAAAAGTAATCAATGAAAGTTTCTATAGGTAACAGTAATAAAATAATAGATGCAGTGCTATTTTGAATGCTATGTTATTTTTCATGTATCTCAGCATAAATATTAGGAATTTCATCTTACTTATTGTTACATTATTATCCTTATATCTTATTGAAATTAAATGGCAGAATAACAGATTAAAGCAAATAAAAGTTTCCAATTTTTTGTTTAGATGGCATTTACTATATTCTTTTTCTGTGGCATGCCCAAGACTTTACCATCACGAGTCAAACTGAGCACCTAATTCCAAGTAGCAAAACCACATGTTTTTGATAGTCACTATTTAAGAAGACCAGTTATACAGGATCACAGAGTTCAAAATCATGATTTCTGTGATTTGTCATTAATCTGTGTTTATGGTTTTCTTGTCAGCTAGCATGCATTGATAAAATCTGAGGGTCCCTGTGTGTCCTCGGGACCATATGCCAAAATAACGAAAGTTCTTAAAAGTGTAATGGCCCATCTTGTAGCTATCAGAGCAAAAAATGACATGCTATATTGTTAACATCAAAGAGTTTTGCTGCTTTTGTTCCTAGCAGCCTAAAGAATGGACATTCAAACAGGCAGGATAACCACAGCCCAGTTTAGACTGCTTTCAGATTTCAAATGAAAACAGCTTCAGCAAAAGTTATTTTAAAAACACTAGCATAGCATTCAATTTCCTGAGCTTTCCCTTACCACCTAGATAAAAATTTATTGCTATAAATATGTTTAAAAGGAAGAAGAATCTATACAACTTAAATTTATACTTTACAGAGGATTATAGAACACAATTGGATTTCGAATTAAGAATTTTCCCCATAAATCTCTTTGATTGTTTTAAATTTCATTCAAGTATTTATTGCCACCTCTTTAATGTATAAAGATGAAGTATTTGAACATCTATTTTTCTTTCCAACATAACAAGAATATACAAATGTAATGATTTGTAACTCAGGCTAAGAATCTATAGCTAGACAGGGTCTAGAAGAGACTCCATGCTATTATGCTGCTGAGTGGGCATAGTATTAAACTATGACTTATCATGACTTATGCTAATGGCCTACCATTATACTCATAGATCAGTGAATCTCTCATCCCTCCTCTGATAAGTTTCTATTTTGTAATATGATTAATACATATAGCCAAGGTGCAGAGAATGAGAAACTGCAGAATATTCAGCCTTAAAGGAAACATATACCACAACTCCACAACTCCCTTCCCATGGCTCAGGGATCATTGTACAAGAAGGGGTGGAAAGGGTGAGGAAGATGACTACAAGTAAACATTGTCTTCTGGACAGAGCAGAGCAGCCACACATATGAATGCACAGGGCCTGCACCAGAATGTACAAAAACTGTGCAAGCCTGAGCAAGAAGAGAGAAGTGGGCACCCAATTCTACCTCATTCCTAGAGGTATTGGCAACTGTTAGCTGCTGGGAGAGAGAGAGAGACAGTTTTCTCTAATAGTGTGTAGCCCTTGGCAAGTCGACCACTCTCCTGTAGAAAACCACACATCCAAGAACAGTTAAACAGCACAAGTTTGTCTTGCAGTATTTTTTTTAATAGCACAAAGTTGGGTGAGTAGGGAAGAAGAATAAACTGAGCAAAGTTGAGGGAAAAGTCAAATATGATCAAAACACATTATATGAAACTTTCAAAGAACTAACGAAACAAAGACTATCAGTCAATTAGATAAATAGTTCCCACTTGAGAAACCAATCTACTATATTAATGTTACCACCAAAGTTATGCTAAAATATGTTTACTTATTCAGACACATACATGCAAGCATATATGCTTATATATGTACATATAGAAGTTATTAACCCTGTATTTTTTAAGAAATTTATTTATTCATTTTATATACCAACCACAGATCCCCCTCTCATCCCTCTTCCCACTCCCCTCCAGCCTTCCCTGCCTGACCCACCCCACCATTCCCTCCTCCAAAAGAGTAAGGCCTCCCATGGGGAGTCAACAAGGCTGGTATATTTATTTGAGACAGAACCAAGCCACTTCCTCCTGCATCTAGGCTGAGCCAAGCATCCCACCATAAGTAACAGGTTCCAAAAAGCCAGTTCATGCACCAAGGATTGATCCTGACCCCACTGTCTGGGGCCCCTCAAACAGACCAAGCTACAAAACTGTCTCCTGTATGCAAAGGGCCTAGTCCAATCCCATGCAGGTTCCACAGCTGTTGGTCTAAAGCTCGAGAGTTCCTTTGAGCTTGGTTCAGCTGTCTCTGTAGATGTCCCCATCATGATCTTGGCCACCCCTTGCTCATATAGTCCCTCTTTCCTCTCTTAGACTGGACTCCCGGAACTTGGCCTGGTGCTGGCCTCCCTCCTCTGTAATGTGGTGGTGGAAGCAAGGGAAAGATACCCTCCCCACTTGCCCCTACTGTCTCCACGGGTGAGGGAGCTGACCCCTTTTCCAGTATCTTGTTAAAGTTGAATAACTCCATGTAGAAGAATGAAAATACTCCAATATTCAACTGCACAAAATTCAACTCTAAATAGATGATGGACTTCAACATAAGATTAAATACCCTGAATCTGATAGAAGACAAAATAAGAAATGTGCCTTAACTTATTGGAACAGGAAAGGACTTTCTTAACAGGATCATAATAGCATAGGAATTAGGGAATTAAGACAAACTATGAATAAATAGGACCCCTTTAAGCTAAAAAAAAAAAAAAAAAAAAAGCTTCTATACAGCAAAGTACACCATAATTCAAGGAAAGAGGCCACCTACAGAATGGGAGAAAATCTGTACCAAGGATTACCAGGGGGAAAAATCTGTACCAAGGATCACCAAAGGGAAAAATCTGTACCAAGGATTACCAAGGGGAAAAAATCTGTACCAATGGTTAGTATCTAAATTATATAAAGAGCTCAAAATTAAATATCAAGAAATTGAATAAAAGTATTAAAATATGGGGTATGGAACTAAACAGAGTTTCCAAAAGAGGAAACACAAATAGCTGAAAAATACTTTAAAAACTGTTTGATATCCTGAGCTTTCAGGAAAATTAAAATTAAAACTATTTTGAGATTTCATATTATCCCAGTCAGAATGGCCCAAGATTATTTTTTTAATTATTGAAAATAGATTCTTCTCTCATACAATGTATTTCAATCACAGTTCCCCCTCCCTCCACTCCTCTCAGCTCTCCCCCCACCTCCTCTCTCCCAGATCCACTCCCCCTCTGTTTCCTCTTCAGAAAAAACAGACCTCCAAAAGATGACAGCCAAACATGGCAGAACAAGATACAATAAGACAAGGCAAAAGCCCCCATAGCAAGGCTGGACAAGACAACCCAATAGAAGGAAAAGAGTCTCAAGAGCAGGAAAAAGAGTCTGAGAAACACCCACTCCCACTGTTAGGAGTCCCACCAAAAAAAAAAAAAAAAAAAAAAAGCTAACAGCCATAACACATACACAGAGGACCTGGTGCAGACTCATGCTAGCCCAGTGCTTGCTACTTCAGTCTATGTGAGCCCATATGTACCCTCATAGTTGATTTGGTGGACCATGTTCTCCCGGTGTCCTCCAGCCAAAATTAATAAAAACAAATTATAATATATACTGGTGATGATACAAAAAAAAGGGGAACACTTATTCATTGCCAGTGGGAGTGCAAATTGGCATAGCCAGTATAAAAATCAGTGTGGAAGTTCCTCAAAAAAGTGAAAATCCATCTACCAAAGATCCAGCTATACTTGGTCATATGCCCAAAGGACTACAGAGATACTTGCTAATCCATGTTCCTTGCTGCTCTATTCATAACTACCATTAACTGGTGAATAGGTAATAAAAAATGTACTACATTTACACACTAGAATATTATTCAGCTATTAAGAAAAATGAAATTTGTAGGTAAATGGATAGAACTAGAAAGAGTTATCCTGAGTGAGGCAAACCAGACCCGGAAAGAAAACATTATATGTTTTCTTTGGTGGCGGGGGGGGGGGGGGGGGGGGGGGGGGGGGGGGAGTGGGGGGGGGTTGTGTTTCAAGACAGCATCCCATTATGTAGCTCTGGCTTTCCTGGAACTCACTCTGTAGACTAGGCTGGCCTTGAACTCACAGAGATCCACCTGCCTCTGCCTCCAATGTTTGGATAAAGGTATGTGCCACTATACCCAGCTGTATGTTTTCTTACATATGGATGTTAGCTTTATGTTTTAGATATGTGTGTCTCATTTAGAATATCCAGAGAAGTTAGTTAACTAGTAAGAGATCATGGGGGAGGAGGGCATTTTATCAAATACAGTATTATAAAGGGATCAAGGGAAAAGTAGATCAGGAGGAGTAAGGGGGTGCAGATGGAGGGCAGGGCACAGGGGCACAGAAGGGATTATGGGGAGAGATAAGTAATAAGGAAGGACTTTTGAAAAGCCATAAGAAAACTTACCATGTAGAAGTTTTCTAAAATACACACATACATAAATGAATTTAAATGGATTCACCAGGTAATGAGGGAGACAATGCCCCAACTAGACTTCATATGATTCAAAGTAAAACCCCCAGTATCAGGAATTGGTTACAACTTTTTTAATCATTGGACAAAGGGGTCCCATAGGTCCCTCAACACTAATGGGTATAGCTAAGGTTATTGTTTACCTTCCACATCAAGACCCTGTTGCTGAAGACACTATATACTCAGGACATAGAATATGGAAAAACATAGCTGGTACTCAGCTGGAAGCTTCACACCTACTGGCAAGTGTCCAGAGTGCTAGAAGGTACTATAAACACTAGTAGAGGGAAAAAGTATCATCATTCTCATCAAGTGTAAAACACGTAAACTATACCAACCTGCCTGTAAGATATGCCCATTATTGTTATGGTGCCATGGATGTTAGGGAAACAACCAGCCACATTTGATTGGGTTTAAGGACCACTCTATGAGATGGAATATGATATATGTGAGATGTATACATGATATTGTTATTGATAAGAACTTTAGACTATAAAAGTCCTGGGCCCAGAAGAAAAGCTACCATTATTCTGCTACATGAACATAGCAATAAAACAACTCCCAACGACATATTGCTATAAAACAGTAAATCACTCAACCCTTAGCAAAGAAGCTTCTACTTGCAGTAGATGATGATTAACACAAAGAACCACAAGTGGACAATGAACAGACAGTAAGAGATGCTGAAGTACTCAGCCCTGGGGGGGGATGCTTTTATCCCATCCACCAGCTCAAGGCTCAGGGATCTATGTAGTAAATGGGGCTGAAAGACTGACTGTAAGAGGTAGAGGTGGTGAATGATTTCAAGAAAACAGTATTTTTCAGATATAGCAAGGCAGATGAACATATGAATTCACAGTCCTGAATAAGCTCAAACCAGATAAAAATCTCAACATGAAGCAGGGGGAGTGGACATAAAGTCCTACCCTTAGCCAAGGACCTATTTAAAAATGATAGCATCTAAGGGAGGAAAACTCCATGGTTTTTAGTATCTTTTGTTTTGTGCTTAAGAGAGAAAAAGAATAAGAAGTTGGAGTAGTAGAAGATAAGTAGGATCTGGAAGAAATTAGGGTACAGGAAAGAAGATGAAAAAAATATATATGAAATTTTCAAAGAATAAGAGAAAAACCAGGAAAAAAGAATGAACAGTTCTGATGCAGCACTAAGAAACTGAAAGCCTGTGGATGATCTCCAATAGCAGAGAGAAATGCAAAATGTGACACCATCTGGCAGTAAGACATTTGCAAGAGAATCCTTGCTGAGATGTCACCCTCTAATTGCCTCATCTACATTTGGATCATGACAAAGGAAATGAGAAGGTAATTTCTATAGGGTAAAAAGTAAAGTTGTAACTGAAGGCATAGTTTACTGAGTCTCTCAAAGTATGTAATCAACTTTATGACAACAAGCATTTCATATCCAACTGAAAAAATCATAAAGCATAAATAATTCTGGATAGACTCCATTAATAAGACAACAGAGAATTAGTACTTTTATAGTCATAATTTTAGTGTGTGTGTGTGTGTGTGTGTGTGTGTGTGTGTGTGTGTGTGTGCTTGTGCGCATGCACAGACAAGCACATGCACATGTAGGTTGTCGCAACTTGAATGAGAATGATACCATAGGCTCATATACTTGAATGTTTAGTTCCCAGTAGGTGAACTTTAGTGCTTTAGAAGGATTAGGAGGTGTGACCTTGTTGGAGGAAGTATGTCACTGAGGGTGCACTTTGTGGTTTCAAAAACCCATGCAAGGCCCAATCTCTCTCTCTCTCTCTCTCTCTCTCTCTCTCTCTCTCTCTCTCTCTCTCTGTCTGTCTCTCTGTCTCTCTCTGTCTCTCTGTCTCTCTCTCTCTCTCTCTCTCTGTCTCTCTCTCTGTCTGCTGCCTTCAATCAGGATGTAAAGCTCTCAGCTACAGCTACAGCACCATGCCTGCCTGCCTCCCTGCCACGATGCACCCTGCCATGATGATAATGAACTAATTCTCTGAAGCTGTACGCAAGTTCCCAATTAAGTATTTTCTTCTATAACTTGTCTTGGTCATATTATCGCTTCACAGTAATAGAACACTAACTAAGACTGAGGTCAAAGGTCAACATCAGTACTCATCTTCAATTGATTTCTGCTTTTTTTTTTTTTAAGACAGAGAGTCTTACTAAACCTGGAGCTCAAAGATTCATCTAAACTAGTTGGTAATCAAGCCCTGAAGATCCTCCTATCTCTGCCCACACCCAGCACTAGGATTACAAGAGTGTATTTCTGCATCTGGTTTTTAATGTGGATATTAAAGACCAAATTCAGGTCTTCAGAGTAAGCACTGTACCTACTGCGCCATCTCCTTCACCGCTGTAGTTATGTTAACATTATGTAAACCTCTGTAGAGGTAGACCAGGACTAAGAAGCACTGGACTACCTAAGAGGTGTATACTTTTGGATCTACTGCTATTGCTGGGAAGATATGGACAAATATCTATTAACTCCAGAAAGGGAACCAATGGCAGATCTAACTATGGATACCACCAAAGTCCAACTTTAAAAAAAAAAAAAAAAAAAAAAAAAAAAACTTTGAAAATCAAAATAGTTTTTATTGGGGTTACTTACAGGAGCAGAAATAACTCAAAACAACTGCATCACCAAAGCCCATGCCAGCATGGGTGAGAGCTCATTAAAACAGCAAACATGGAGTACAATACACAATCTGGAGGCAGCTTAACAGGTTGGAAAGTATCCTTTCCAGGTGGCTTAGCTGTTCTCTGCTTCTTCCAGGCAGTTCAGCTTGTCTATGGGTGTCTTTCAACGATTCTTACAGTTTATGTATGCTTGGGGAGGGAGGAGCTTATTAAATCTGATCTTTTTCAAGGATTTCCTGAAGCCACTGAGTTGTTTACTTCCTAAGCTTAATGAGTTTCCCTGTGGGATGTAATGTTTGTCTCATATACCCTCTAACATCCTGTGTCCTAACTAGCTTCTTCCCAAGACAGAAGGTTTTAATCTCAAAGGAAACGGCTATACAACACCATCAATAAAGAAATATGGTTGATATAATGACCCAATAAAACAATTCTAAAGAGAAATGTGTACCTTAATTACAAAGCTTGGAATGAGCTTATCGTATCTAAGAAAAAAATCCTATTAGCAAAATAAACTTGAATTTGGTATTTACATTCTAAGAGAAATGAAGACATATCATGTACTTCATAATACTACTAAAATCAAGCTTCATTTCTGTAAGAAATTTGTATAAATTGAGCTTTAAGAAAAATCTAATTAGTTCTCATAAAATCAGGGATGGAAAAAAAGGATGATAAATTGTTGCTCTGGAGAGGTAGCAATTGACTTTATTTTCTTCATCCTTATCAATCACTATGTAGGTTGAGTGTAAGAGTCCAGCTCCGACCTGTCTGAGGGTTCTTGTGGGGAGGATAGAGGAATGAGGAAGTATTAAATAGAAATATAGGAGGAGATGACAAGAAAGACAGAGACACTGGAGAGCTTCAGGAGGGCCCTCTTACCTTGAGATTTACTCTAATGAGCTTTTTATACACTACCAAGGGGAGAGGCAAAAATCCTCCCCCTTTCAAGATCAAAGCACAACATACAGCAAAGTATAGACCCTTCAAAACACCTGGTAACCACACCCCTGGCCAAATCATCCTACTATGCAGCCCTGCTAGGTAAAGTAAGCTCAGATTCTCTGACCTTGAGTAAGGCCTTACTAGGAAGCCTCTGTGGATCCCCACAGTTGAGGATCCATTATCTTAAATGTTGGCATCAGATTTGCATCAAGTTTTGAGTTTTTGAGTTGGGATGATTGGAATATTTGCATGTACACAAGGATATATGTTGTAGAGAGGACCAAAGTCCAACACAAAATTCAGTTGTAATTCTTACATGCTTTGTATATATAGGCTGAAAGTAATTTTACTAAAAAAAAATTTTTTTTTTCGTTTTTCGAGAGGATTTCTCCATGTACTTTTGGAGCCTGTCCTAGACCTCGCTCTATAGACCAGGCTGGCCTTAAACTCACAGAGATCCACCTGGCTCTGCTCCCAAGTGCTGGGGTTAAAGGCGTGTGCCACTGCCGCCCAGCTAATTTTATACAAATTTTAATATACCTGAGTTTTGATTGTTACCCAAAGTATGACATCAGCAATAGAATTTTCCACAAGTGACAACATATTGGCACTCAAAAGCTTTGCATTTTTGAACCATTTCAGAATTAGTTTCACAATAGAATGTTTAATCTGCAGTATCTAAAAATCTGACTAAAGTTTACTTTATTCAAAAATGTCTTCTACCTAAATATATGATATAAGCTCTGTTGTATAATAATTATTTGAATTTTTCTGGAATTAGAGCAAATGAAGAAGATATAAGATCTAAAATGTGGAACTCCTGCTTAGAGTGCTTTATATTTGTCATAAAAATAGAAAGCCAATCGGAAATGTCATGAAGGCAGCAGACATATAACTAAAATTAGGGAGGTAATGTAAGCATAAACAGGTCTTGGTATAGAAAAGGCCCTCTTCCTTGGAGTGCAAACCAGAACAGCTCAGCAGAGTGGCACACACAACCTGTAACTCCAGCACTGAGAAAGCCACAGTAGGGAATGGCAGTGAACCGGAGGCTAGCCTGGGATACACAGCAAGTTCAAGGACAGTCTGTGCTAGGTAGGGAAATTTTGTCCCTGAAGAGTAAAGAAAAACAAAAGGAAATAAAAGTAAACTTTCAACTATGGTTATATAATTGCAAGTTTGGCAAATCCCCAAGGGTCATTAACTCGTGAATGTTACAGAGTGAGTAATATATACCTCCATTTGAACTAAGGACTTCCTCCTATGACTAAATATAATGAGTATCAGACAGAATCAATGGGTTTTAAATTTAAAACTTCATAGTGCATACATAAACCTCAAAATATTTCATGCAATTCAATGCTAAATTTGAAATCTGAGTTGGAATATTTTAAATTTAATAAGCAAATTTAAATGAGTAAGTTGAAGAAAAAAAATTTAACACTTATAATAATAACATTTTTAGGTAACTTCCTGATTTTGAGTGTTTATTTTAATCTGAAATAACAAAATTATAATTGCAAATTCTGAGAATTTTCAAGCTCAAATCAGAGCTGTACCTTTAGAACAAGGTACTAAAAATAAAATTTCCAAAGTATATAATAAGCATGAAATATAGGCATACATGCCAGATAATCAGACCTTTGAAATGATTCATCTGAACTGGATGTGTATAAGAAAACTTCCCCCATAGAGTTGTTTTCAGAATAACCTTTACCTGAGAGAAAGTTGTTGACCTGAATAAAATCCTAAATTAAATTATAGTATTAGACATTCCATAGAAGTAAAAACTACTAAAGCCCAATCTGAAATACTGGTTTAGTGACCCACACTCACATTTCTCAGAAAATTGAGTCAATAAAAGTACGCAAAAAAAGAAACTGTAAAACATAAAATTCCAATAATTACTAAAGGAATCAAACTCTTGAAAATAAGCTTCCAGCAAAGATAATCTCCATCATATTACCAGTGAATTTATATAAAAATTTAATGAAGAATAATTCAGTCTTATACAAAGTAATAAACAGAATTCTTCAGTGACGCGGTGGAGAACATAGACACTATCTTTTAGGAATCCAACATAACTTTGGAATTCCAAAACCTATAAGATAATTATAAAACAGTATTTAAAAAATAAAATTACAAAATAAAATATTTACATAAAAAGGACATTCACCTTCCCTGTCCATGGTTCTTTTGTCAAGATTCCCCTCTTTAGACTTACAGAATTACATGTTATTGCCATTCTATATGTCTTCCTCATGGAGGAGTTACAATGAATGAGCACATGGCCACAGACACATGTGTCAAGCAACTATACCCTTGTGTTTAGGGACCACCTAAAGTCAAGCCTGTCCCAGAAGGCCTCCATTATACACTACCCACTAAAGACAAGACCCAGTCACGTCCCCAGTTCAAGGACAGCCTGACAATAAATTCAAAATGCCAATCTAAAAGAAATGCAATGACTTATATGAACAGCAGCAGACATCTAAACAAAAAAAGCCAGAGAAACAATAAACAACAAAATTAGAATTTCCACCAAAAGGAGGAAGCCATGAAAAGGGAGGAATTACAGAGCAGAAATGAAATTAAGCAATGAAGGAAGCTGTAAACAAGAAAAAGGGTGGAGCTGTTCCTGTGACATCATCAGTTTAGAAAGACAAAAGGTCTTCTGAAGTGAAGCAGCATGAAGAAAGCCTACCATAGTTACAGGACACCATCAACTAGATCAATAAATGTTTTATAGGTGTTACAGAAAAAAAAAAACAAAAGTATCAAAAGGGGACAAAAGTTTATCTAATGAAAAAAGTTTCCCGCCTGAATCTCTGGGATCAAAAAGCAGCAAACAGATTAAGCATAAAGAATCTTCACTGAGACATAGTTTAATCTAGTTGCCAAAAGTAAAAGACAAAGTATTTCTGAGTCATTGTTTTTAAAGACCCTCATCACATGAAAGAAAATCTCTGTAAGGATGTCATAGGATTTCTCAGCAGAATCCTCACAGACCTGAAAAAATGGGGTGATGTATTAGAAGAACTAAAATCTTAAAACAGAGATGAATACTACAGCTACCAAGGCTATCTTTCAGAAACAAAGGGCAAACAAGGATCCTCTCAGAAAAACACAAGCTGTGTTCCTTCATTACTATTGGGTAACCATATGAAAAATGATAAAGGGAGTTCACTAGATTGAAATCAAAGAACACTAAATAGAACACAAGGCATCTTGAAACCACAATGCCTACTGTAAAGATAAGGAGAGAATCAAATTTGAAGACCACCCCTGTGCTGACAATCTTTATACTGAATCACTTTAGCATAAATGTTAAATGGGACCGGTACTAAATGTAATTATAGCTATGATACCTTATTACTGGATTATAGTATACAAAAGATATAAACAGTGATGTCAAAAATAAACAATAAGGGAAGAGAAAGGAGAGCTTGAATCAGACTACTATATAAGATACCTTATGCATGCTCTATAGTAACTACAAAAATAAAATCTATGGTAGACACACAAAACATACAGAAAGGAACTGAGCTACAATATTACAGAAAATCATCAAATAATACAAAGACAACAGAGATAAAAAAAAATGGAAAGGAGGATTTAAGAATAATACAAAAATGGCAATAAATCTTTACCTAGCTATAATTTCTTTAAATGTAAACAAGTTCAAGAAACAGGACAAATGAATTGATTTGTTTAAGCTAATTACAGGGTGCCTTTTAGAAACTCACTGTATCCTGGTTTAGTGGTCCATGTCTGTAATCCAGTCCTCTGGAGGCTGAAGAAGGACCATGAGTACAAGGCCAGCCAAGGCTGTACAGTGAGATCATGTCCAACCAAAAAATAACCAAAAAAAAAAAAAAAACCAGGAAAAAAAAAGAAAGATCAGCAAAATGACCTAGGAGGTTAAGGTGCTTGCCACCAAGGTTAACAGCCTTCTTTATTTGATCCCAGGACCCACATAGTGGAAAAAGAGAACTGACTACTTCAAGATACACTATGATTGCCATCTAAGTACCATGGCATGAATGAGCACACATACACACACACACACAATATCATTTAAAACTAAGAAAAATGAAAAAATTAAAGTACCTTAATCAAACTTTAAAGACTAAAAACAGTTTTAAAAGAAGTAAAAATAGCCGGGCGGTGGTGGCACAAGCCTTTAATCCCAGCACTCAGGAGGCAGAGGCAGGTGGATCTCTGTGAGTTCGAGGCCAGCCTGGGCTACCAAGTGAGTTCCAGGAAAGGCGCAAAGCAACACAGAGAAACCCTGTCTTGAAAAACCAAAAAAAAAAAAAAGAAGTAAAAATATATTACATTATTACATGTGATTGGGTGTTGCACGAATTCTAACAGGTCTTATAATAAAAAGCCAGGAGCCAGATATTGGGGTAAAATGAGAGAAAAAGGAACAAGCCACAGTTACTTCTCACCTTACCAACTTCATGTGTCCTATGATTAAATGTCTCTGAGTCCTCAGCTGAAAAAGCTTCAGCCAAAAAGCTTCTAGCCAAAAGGGGTTTCTGCCAAAAAGGCTCTGGTTCCTGTCTCCTCATACCTTATATACTTTTCTCTGCCCATCCATATCACTTCCTTCCTAGTGCTGGGATTAAAGGTGTGTGCTTCCCAGATACTGGTAGCAAAGACATGCGATCTCAAGTGCTGGGATTAAAGGCATGTAATTCCCAAGTACTACAATTAGAGGTGTGTGCCACCACTGCCTGGCTTCTATGTTTAATCTAGTGGCTTGTTCTATCCTCTGATCTTCAGGCGATTTTTACTAGGGTACATAATATATCACCACAACTGGGCATCATGGTATGTTGTGGAATATATTTTTAAGATGTGTTACATTTGTATATGCTATGGAACATTTGTTTAATGATGAGAAGATTTGTTACATTATTTTATGTTGCATTTGTTTAACTCTGTGAAACTGTTACTTTGCCTTTCTAAAACATCTGATTGGTCTAATAAAGAGCTGAATGGCCAATAGCAAGGCAGGAGAAAGGATAGGCAGGGCTGGCAAGCAGAGAGAATAAAGAGGAGGATCTAGGAGAGAAATCAAGGTGAACAAAAAGAAGGGGCCAGCCACTCAGCCACACAGCCAGTCACAGAGTCAGAGAGAAAATAAGAGAAAAGAAAAAGCCCAGAGGCAAAAGGTAAACGGGATAATTTAAAGTTAAAAAAAGCTGGCACGAAACAAGCCAAGCTAAGGCCAGGTATTTATAAGAATAAGCCTCAATGTGTGATTTATTTGGGAGCTAGGTGGCAGGCATCCCAAAAGAGAAAAGAATAAAAAGGAAAAAAAACCAACAACAGTGGCACACACCTTTAATCCCAGCACTAGGGAGACAGGGGAAGATGGATATCTATGAATTGGAGGCCAGTCTGGTCTACACAAGTTCCAGGACAGTTGGATCTACATAGGATACTACATACCACATAGACCTTGTCTTGAAAAAAAAAAAAGAAAGAAAGAAAAAGAAAAAAAATTACATGTGAAACATAATATAAAGAAAACAAGAGGATCTAGATTTATAGTATACAAAATAAACTTTGAGTAAGGACTAGAAAAAGGAGATAGGTAGGAAGGTAGGTAGATAATAGATAGATAGATAGATAGATAGATAGATGATAGATAGATAGATAGATAGATAGACAGACAGATAGATAGATAAGACGCTTACTCTATAAGGTTGAATAGTCACTCATTGTATTAGTTAGGGTTTCTATTGCTGTGGAGAAATACCATGACCACAGCAACTCTTATAAATGAAAACATTTAATGTGGTAGCTCCTCACAGATCAGAGGTTCAGTTCATTATTATCATGGTGGGGAGCATGGCAGCTTGTAGGCAGATTCTGGCTACATCTTGACCAGAAGGCAACAGGAAGAGGGCTGTGGGTCACACTGAGCAAACCGTGAGCAAAAGAGACCTCAAAGCCCACCCCAACAGTGACACACTTCCTCCAACAAGGCCACACCTACTCCAATAAAGCCATACCTCCTAATAGTACCACACCCTAGGAGCTTTTGGAGGCCAATTACATTCAAACTACCATACTCATCAATAGAATATAACAATTGTTTGTAATATATCCTATATTGGTACATATATAACTATTATGCTATCTTCATGAATTGAGAATTTTAATATTAAGCACAAGCATTATGAAATAGATATATCATATGATATTCATATATTAATGTATATACAGATAAATACTAATATAAAACTAAAGACTTTGATACCTCCACTTTCAACAATACTCATGTGACCCAATAAAATTTCAAAGGGAAACAAACTTCACCTAACAAAGATGTACAGAGCACCCAACATGACAAAATCAAATGCTTATTTGTCTCAAATGTGCAAAGCACCTGTACCCCTATTAAGTACATGAAAATGTATGCAAAAAGTTTATCAACACCATGAATCATCAGAGAAATGTAAATGAAAACTGCAATAGACGTCATCCTCAAAAACTAAGCTATTACAATATTAACAAAGTATGAGGAAAAGGAAAAGAATCCTTGCACACTAGTAGTAGGAATGTAAACTGATACAGCCATTATGAAAAACAATGTGGAGGTTCCTTAAAATCTAAAAATACAACTGCCACATGATCCAAAAATCTCACTTCTAAGCACATATACATTTATGCACTCCTATGCTGATTTCAGTATTACCCATAATAGCCAAAGTATCTAAACCCATTTATTGACAAATAATTAGATAAAGAAAATATGTGTATACACTGTGGAATAATATTCAATCCTAAAAGACAAAAGAATACTTTATTGTGACATTATGCTAAGTAGAATAAGCCAGGGACAGTGAGATAGATATTGCATAATCCCATTTATAAGGAGAACCTGAACTCAGACAGTGAACAGAACAGTTGTAGCCAAAAGCTGTAGAGTAAAGGGCGAAATAGGGAAGTGGTACCCAGAGTACATGAATCCTCTGTTAGACATGAAGGATTCTGGAGGTTTGTTGTTCAACATAGTAACCACAGTTAGTAATAGTTTGTTTTATACATTGTTAAGAAAACAGACTTTTGTGAGAAATGTTAAATATTCTTGCTACAAAATGTAAAGTGATGTATATGTTAACTAGCTTGGTTTTACTAATTTCATACTATTTGTATATATCAAAGTATCATGTTGTATACCATGAGTATATACAGTTTCAACTTATTAACTATACCTTTGTGAAGCTGGGGAAGAGAAGGAAAAAAAGCAGTAATAATGTTCATGTTACGATAGACTAAAGTTTATGTGATGGAAAGTTACCCCTAATACACAGTGTTAAGTGGAAGGGGTAAAGTCAGGCATGGTGGCACACACCTTTAATCCCAGCACTCAGGAAGCAGAGGCAGGTGGATCTCTGTGAGTTCGAGGCCAGCCTGGTCTACAGAGTGAGTTCCAGGACAGCCAGGTCTACAAAGAAAAACCCTGTCTGAAAAAAGAAAAAAAAAAAAAAAAGAGGTGAGAACTAACAACCAAGGAACATGCATGGGACTGGCCTAGACCCTCTACATAGATGTGACAGTTGTGTAGCTTGGTCTACTTTGTGGGACTCCTAACAGTGGGAGCAAGGATCGTCTCTGACTCTTTTACTGCCTTTTGGGACTCTATTCCTCTTGCTGGGCTGCCTTGTCCACAAGGCGCGGTTCCTAGTCTCACTGCAATTTGAAATGCCATATTTGGTTAATATCTATGGGAGGCCTGTCCTTTTCAGAACAGAAATGAAAGAGTGGAGGGGAAAAGTCTGGGGGTGGTCAGAGAAGAGGTTGAGGAAAGGGCTGAGGAGAAGGAAGGAGGGGAAACTGCAGTTGTGATATAAAATGACAATAATAATAATAATAATAACAATAATAATAATAATAATATAATAATAATAATAATTTTTAAAAGGACTTTGAAGAAGCAATCCTAGATAAATGGATTTATGCTGTTACCCCAGGAGCAGTTTAGCTTTCTGGAGTGGATTCTTGATAAAAACAATGAGTTTGGAACATTCCCTTTATGCTCGGTGTTTGTTCTCTCACTCTGCTGCCTTCTATGATGAGATGGCACAGTAAGAAAACCCTCACAAACTGTAAAGCTCTTGGGTTTGAACTTCCTAGTTGATAGAATTGCAAGAAATAAAGTTCTGTTCCTTATAAATTACCCATCTTGGTTATTGTGTTATATATAACAGCAAAAAAAACCCTGACTAATTTAGTATTTAAGTCATAATTGGTCATTATAAATTCAAAAATTTAGGTTACCAATGATTAATTTGCCCATATATGGACAAAATGATCATATAGTGCTGTGTCTTCTCATTTTGGAGAAAATTTGAGAATGTTTTTGTAATATAAAGGTCATTAGAGTCCATGAGGCAGAGCAAAGTTGCTTGCAATGATGTATGGAAGTTTATTTTTATGTTGAAAGATGTTGAGCAGCCAAAAGAGTGGAATATGGCAGACTCTTGAGAACTGTCTCTTACCTGTAAATTTCAGAATCCACAAATCCTGTTTCTGCTCTGCTAGATGGCTCCTTGCAAGATCTGGGCAACCCGAGGTGCTGGACAGTGTGTGCACAGGGGGGCCAGAGCTTCTACCTACCGTCCCCTACTGTCCCCTACCGTCCCCTACCGTCCCCTACCGTCCCCTACCGTCCCCTACCGTCCCCTACAGTCCCCTCACCACAGAAGCAGCAGCTCTTCCCAGAGCTGCAGTTTTCCAGCATGCTTCTGCTGTGTGCTTCTTGTGCCATTTTACACACAAACTTTTAACGTGAGCACATCTCATTCTTTCTCTTTTGATATTCCTCCTCAATTCTCTGGATTCTGCTTTCTTTTCACCTATAGAATTTTATTTGTCTACCAATCTCACTTTAACTATAGGAATCGGTTTCTACATTTATTGCCTGTGTGCTTGAGCTCATAGCATTTGTTTCTTATCATTAAAGATAATTTTGAAAAGATAAATGAATTCCTAATGCTCAAATATTCTGAGATAAAGTTAATTTCTTATGAGTAAGTTCATCTTGGATAAGGAAATTAGACATTTAAAGTCAACTTCTAAATGTCATGTTTCATTAATCAGGCATTCTTGAAAAGAGATTTTAATGGCATTAATACCATCTAATACCAAGTAAAGGGGTGACAGATACAGTTATCCTGGCATCAAGGACATTAAAGAGAAAGTCCAAGGTCTGAACTAATCATCTGGAAGTCGTTTTAAACACACTGTCCTTTTAACTCCCACACAGTCTACAAAAACTGACTGGTTAGCACAGATGTGGGAATCAGACTGGAATAGATGCCATGACTACAGTATAATTTAAGTCTCTGATACTACGTAGAATATATGTCATCTGTTATTCACTTTGAATTAGTGTAACACCTTCAAAATATGGACAGTTTTCATTCTCAAAACACATGAAAGAGCAAAAAATTTTCATCAGCCAAAGAATAAAACCATAATGAGTTCTTCATAAATTTATTATTTATGTGAGAATTATATAATCTAAATAAAAGTGATATAAAGCTTCAGTTTATAAAACTAGTACATAATTGGGTTATTCTATTCTCTTCACTATATTAAGTATTGATGGGTGTCCAATAGGAAGAAGGAATTTAGAATGAGGCTTGTCATCATACCTCTCAGACTAGTGTCTTCAGTATTAGTTCTAAATCTTAATAAGGATGGAAACTACATGGCTATTATACCTCTCAGACTAGTGTCTTCAGTATTAGTTCTAAATCTTAATAAGGATGGAAACTACATGGCTATTTATTGGCTTTTGAAAACTACTTTATGAACTAATGACATTATATAGTTAAGTAAAAATGTTATAGAGACTTTAAAATGGAAGTATACGACATGTGCAAGTATACTGTGATTGGTGCCTTTCTCAGTACATCAGAAATAGTGTGTCTAAAATCCTTTACTTTTCCTGTTGTCCCGAAGTAATATATTCTGCACCACTTCTTAGAGTACAGTAAGATAACCAGCAAACCAACCAACCGGCAAAGCAAACCTAAAAAGGATATCAGAATCTAATAAAGAAAAACGTAAGTGTGTGTGTGTGTGTGTGTGTGTGTGTGTGTGTGTGTGTGTGTGTGTGTTCTAGTAGAAGACAGAAGGAATCAAGAAGGTGAGGGCAGTGAATACAGGCTTTAGAATAATTCCAATTTCATAGACTAGTTCCACTGAAATTGTCTGTTTCTGTACTGTCCCCAGATCCTTATGATCTATGTCACAGGCCAAGATAATTTTATTCTGAGCTCTAAGACACTATTACCAACTAACTGGGACCATTTTGCAGAGGTCTAAAGTAGAATTCAGAGCTTTCCAAGCTTAAGTACTTCTGCCCTGGTTCCTTTTGTTCCTCAATATCTAGAAATGATCGCAGTTTCTGTGTTGCTGTCCCCACAATGAGTCAATGTTATTTGCCTTTTCAATTATCTATTATTCATAATTCCTCATATTACATTATCTTCAGAAAAACGTAGGTTTTGTCTTTTTAGTACTCCCTGGTTCTTGCTGCTAAAAAGTACCACTATACCATTTGTCTTTAGCAGGAAAGGCAGTTATTACTCAAACACCTTCCAAAGGGTCACATAGAAACCTGAAGCATTACTCACCATCATTCTTGTCAATATTACAACAGAGCCTCTGATGAGCTACCGCTATTCCCAATGCCCAGTCTTTCCAGGATCACCCACATTTTTTGGAGCATAAAACAGGCCTTACTCTTGGATCTCAACATTCTCCCTCCTCTATGCTTCTCTGCTCTTCATTATAGGAAAGGTTTTTTGTCCATATATCCTGCAATGTCTTACTCCCCTTCTTATAGCAATGCCCTTGGTACTCTGTCATCACAATGACAAGAGCATACCTCAGCTGTCCTTCTGTTCCCAAGAGCCCCCCCATTGAATGTGAGTATAAAGCAGTTTCCCCAACAAAGCTACAGCCAGAGATGAGCATGTCTAATTCACCAACAAACATAGGACCATATAATAAACAGTGTTGTTTCTTTCTAGTAAGGTTTTGTGTTATTTTACTGTTCAGTGATAATTAAACCAAACACTACAACTTTTATCTGACCTCCTGTTTGAGAATACTTAAAGGTGAGCTTCTGGAAATTAAAAAAACTTAGACAATTCTTTGATACACAGCCTTAATAAGTCTTGTCTGTACCATACACACAAATAATGTCTCTGAAATGAGCTGTAAGAAATGTTTGAAAAGTTCATACTAAGCATATTTTCTTCTCATTCCTTTACCATTAAGACATAGTGCCCCAAACTACAAAAGAAAGGAGCAATTTCACTTAAAAGGAAGTATGAAAAAATAGTGTCATATTTCAGTATGTTCTTCATTAACATTATGGAGTGATAAGAAGAAAGTATAGGCATGATATTGACTTAGTTCTTAACCACAAGTCTACCATTTGAAAGTTTTACAACCAACTCACTTGCACTATGAATAGCAGTAAAAGAATCCCCTTAATTCTTACCACGATAGGCTCAATAAGGAAACAGACTGACAAAGTTGCCTAAACTCAAGTTGCTAGAAGGTACAGCTGAGATTAGAAAAGTTTTATTCTTAATCCACAGCTTCGTTCTCAAAACTTTTTGAGAAGCAAGCACATTTATTATGGATGAGTATGCACATGTGTGATTATTTCATTTTAGCATATGACAAACACATAAGTCAAGAGAGGCTAAGCATGTATTGAAAATATTAAAGGTGGGGTCTATGACTGACAGTGGGTGCCAAGCTGCTCATATTGGAGCAAACCGTTTCTCTTGAGCTATGTAACCTTTTGCATCATTATGAGTTTCAAACAAAACACTATATTGGATTTATTCCTCTCCCCTATGATTTTTTCTAAGTAGTAATTTGTTTAAAACATGAAACTCTAAGACTATTTCAATAAATACATTCATGTTAGTATAACTATGTGGAAAGATAAGTATATAAACCATCACTGGCATTTACATTCCTAAGCTTGAATATAGTCACAGATGATATCCAGAATATCTAGTACAGGATATTAAAGTAACACAAAATTAATATACTAATGAAAATTATTTTCACTATTCCCTTACATTGTTTCTATATTACAAGTGTTTATCAAGTGATTAAACCAGCAAGATACCTTAGTGGGTTTCTTTGTCAGGGTTACTATTGCTGTAATGAAGCACCATGACCAGAAACAATGTGTGGTGAAAGGGTTGATTTGGCTTACACTTCCACATCACTGTTCATCATGGAATAAACTCAAGACAGGAACTCAAGCAGGGCAGGAACCTGGAGGCAAAAGCTGATGCAGAGGCCACTGAAGGGTGCTGCCTACTGGCTTACACTCTATGGCTTTATCAGCCTGCTTTCTTATAGAACTCAAGAACCTTAGCTCAGGGGTGGCCCCACCCACAATGAGCTGGGCCCTCCCCCATCAAACACTAATTTAAGAAAATGCTCTACAGGCTTGACTACAGCTTCATCTTAAAAGCACTGTCTCAATTGGGGTTCCCTTATCTCAGATGACTATAGCTGTGTCAAGTTGACATACCACTAGCCAGTACAACTGACCTCTTGTCAGCCTGACACACAACACATCTGTTGAGCCACAACCTTTCCTTTCTTGTTCATTCCCAAGATTACACATTAATAAAGACATCACAATATAAAACGTTTTACAAAATTAAAAGGTACCACAGCCTTACATATTCAAACACTTTAAAAGATGTCTCATTAAAATTATCAGGTCTCTTTTAAAATCAAAACCCCAAAATTTCTCTTTTTGCTTTAAAGCTTAAAGTCTCTCAACTGTGGGCTCCAGGGAAATCAAAAATAAATTAAATACTTTATTACTTCAAGAAGAAAGAACCAGGATATGATCACAATCTGAACAAAGCAAAACCAAACTCCAACAGTGTAAATAATGTCCATTTTCTGGGATTCACTCAGTCTTCTGGGCTCCTCCAAAGGGCCTGGGTCTTTTCTCTGGCTCCACCCTCTGCAGCACACAGAGCTTAACTTCTAGGATCCAGCTGGCTCCACTCTACCACTACTGCTGTTTTTGGTGGTTGTCCCAAAGTATGAGCATCTCCAAGCATCTTCAGCTGGGCTCTTCTGCTGAAATAAGCTGCACTTTTACCAATAGCCTCTTCTGAAATGTCTGCATGTTGCCAAGCCTCAGCTTCTCTGCATGACCCCTTAATCCTGGGCCTTCAACTGCTATTGATCCACCACCTTCATCAGTGGCCTCTCCTGGCCTCTCACAGTGCCAAGCCTCAGCTGTCTCAGTGACATCTTCATGCCTTCAAAACTAGTACCACCTGGATGACTCTTACACTACCAAGTTCAGCTAGCCTCAGATGACTATAACTTGTATCAAGTTTACATAGAACTAGTTGTCACAATGCCAAGTCTGAAAATTGGAGTTCAATTCCCAGAGCCCTCATGCTGGAAGGAGAAAAGCAACTTCTACAAATTGTCTGTGACCTTCACAGGTGTACCATGACATGGTCCCCACCACCACCAACACACACATACATAATAAAGAACATGGGATAAAATGTAAATTTTTTAAGTACAGTAAAATTTTTCAAGAAGTTATTTTAATAAATTCCAAGGGTTTTTTTTTTCATTTTAAACATTATTATTATGAATCTTATAAATTTGATACCAGTTATCCCCAAATCATGGTCCTTTCTGAGATACAAACTGACCTAAGAAAGTATATGAAACTCTTCCTATGACTTCTCTACTGAATTTATACTGCTCAACTTCCAGTCTCTCAACAATTAGAGCAAAATTAACTTCAGTAATATGGCTGGTGCCTGACTCCTCTGTCTGTTTCCACTGACCAACAGCAAGTGAGAAGCCCTTACATCCCTAAGACACTCACACTTGGACAGCTCTTGTTGTAGATCACAGAAATCACACCTTTGCTGGATTTATTTTGATCAAAATGATTTTTTAAATTCACAGGAAAATTCCATGAAAACCTCAAGGTGGCTTTTGTCACTAAACTGTCTCTGTTTAAATTTGGGCTCTCCCTTTTAAACTCTGCCTTGATTTTCTCATTAAAAGATGACCATAATTATGGTATTCAAATTAGTTAGTATCATCTGAAATGATGTACAGCATGAATTAAACACTAAGTAAGTATTAGGTCTTGTTGATATTAATAAACTCAATTTCATTAATGTCTGTGGAAGACAAGTATTTAATGTTTTGAATAATTCATCTCATTAAATAAATGAAATATAACATATTCTCAGGGGCAATCCTTCTATCACAGAATGAAAACCAAAAGATTCATGATAAGCAACCATCCTTTAAATCCTTGAGTGGATAGGAAACATAGATATATGTGCATTTTCCTCCTAAAACTGCATTAGAGTTTTAATGTATTGATGAATTTTCTTTGAGATTTCCCATCAAGAGTATCTAAGACGTCACTTTATCTCAAGGAGATTTCTGAGCCTATAAAATGAAAGCTGAAGCTCATGTGCTTGGACAAATGCCTGGGGTGAAGTCAGCCTCAGAGCTCAGCTTGCCATTTTCCATCCTCCTGAATTTAGCCTTTGGCCTGGGTGATCCTTTCATTTCAGCTCTTGAAAGAGCCCATGAATATGTTCTGTTTTCATTTTATTCAGAATTTTTGTTTTCAGAGAAGGAGTCAAGTGAGATTCAGTATATCTGCATACTAGTCTAAATGTATATTCAACCACATGAGTACAATTTATACTTCTATTTTAAAATATATTCACTTCATAAATAAAATTCAAGTCACACATAGAGTCTAAGCTAAATTATAAAATATGCCTCCTTTCACATCCCCCTGGCTCCATTCTAACAAATAACTCCTTTTAACAGTAACTGGGTCTTTGAGGGTTTTCTTTTGTTTACTATGTGGGGTTTTGTTTGTTCTTTGCACTAATCATTACATGTTAAAATCATGCCTAACAGTGGTTGTTCCATTTCTTATATCCATACACTGCACTACGAAATGAGAAACTTGGCACATTCTCTGCCTCTCAACCACTTGATTTTGTTATTTTTAGTAGTAGTAGTTAAGTTTCTAATGTTTGAATTCCATCTTTAATTCTAATTCAGTTTTCTGATCTATAATAGGTTCATTTAGTTATTATTGTTCTGTATAGAACCAAGTAGTATAACTAAACACAAAAAAGTGAACAAAATCTGTCTCCATGCCTCTAGATGTATATATAATTCACACACCAGCTAATATACACTTGTCTTTAAATTTGTTTTCACTTTTCCTCATTTTATGCAGGAAATGCTCAGTTACTTGTCTCTGTGCTCACATCACCCTTCTTTAATTTCCTCTTTTCTCTTTTCTTAATTTTTTACTAGATCAACTCCATCCATGGGCATATAAAGATACTAAACTTACTGTGCTCTAGTACGCTAGAAAATTTTTGTGAGATATTTGATTATGTTATGTAAAGATATGTCACTATGATGGTTTAATAAAAAGCTAAAGAGTCAATTGCTAGGCAGGAGGTATAGCAGGAACTTCTAGACACAGAGAGCTCAGGGGAGAAGAAATGTGCTGTGGAACAATCTTTTTGTACACTATTAATATGTATTATTCTCTTTGGCTAATAAAGAGCTCATTGACCTATAGCCGGGCAGGAGGAGGTTAGGCAGGAAAACCAGACTAAGAGGATACTCAGGAGAGGGAGGGTGGAGTCAGAGGAGTCAACAGCAGATTCAGGAAAAAACAAGATGAGCATGCTGAATTGAGAAAAAGTATCAAGCCTTTGCCAAAGCATACATAAGAAATATAGGTTAATTTAAATATGAGTTAGGTGGAACAAGGCCAAGCTATTGGCCAATCATTTATAATTTATATTAAGTCTCTCTGAGTCAGTTATTTGGGAAGCAGCTGCTGGTTATTTGAAAGAAGATGTTCAGGACAGGAAAACTCTGCCTGCAGAAAGGTGGAGTTACCAGCTGGTCACAGAGGGAGCAAGATATGCAGGAAGAGAGGTAAATGGCACAAGCCACATGGCAGCATGTAGATAAATAGAAATGAGTAATTTAAGTTATAAGGGCTAGTTAGAAATATGCCTAAGCTATAGGCTGAGCTTTCATAATTAATAATAAGTCTCTGTCATTTTTTGTGAGCTCGTGGTCCAAACAAAAACCTGGCTACAGAAAATCATATTATTTGTTCACTTCATTGAAATTTCAAGTAGAGGGAAAATTCTATATCCAAAATTATTTCCTCCCAGAAATCACCAAATGCATCCCTCTATTTTCTCTAAGCTCTAAACATTACTAACACTGTGGCACAACCACTGTTCTCAATGTGTTTCCCATCTCTCTGTGAATGGCCAGTTACATTCCTCTGTGGCAGCTTTAAGTGTATTTTTTTAATTTATGTTCATCTGAAAATGAATAAGAATGTACAGAGAGCACAGGCCTTGAATCCCATGTTTGTTGGCATTTTAGTGGGGTCCTCATATTAAAAATTCATATTTTTACTCACCTTGGGATAATTATACATTTTTTGCAACAAATGGTCCTGTCATCTCTTGTATTCTAGTTTTGCATTACCTAATAGCTGCCTTTTACTGCATTAAACTAAAGTTTGTATTTTTTAAAAACAGCAAGTATTTCACTGGGACTTTATACAAGAAAGAGATGCATGCATATTAGTTGTCTTTTATTTGAAACCAAAAGTCTAAGAGATTTTTGTATGTTTATCCAAAACTACTTGAAAATTTAAAATAATATATCCTCTTGTTTCATATATGTATATGTGTATATACATACATATATATGTGTGTGTGTGTGCATATAGAGAGAGTAAATTCTAATATTTTTATTTTGAAGTGAAAATTGCACAATGAATCCCATTGTTTCAGACATGTGAGAGGTTATTTCAAATCTGTTTTTAGAGTAGTAATTTGTATCTTTCATTATATATGCATTTATTCCCATGGTATTGTCATTTATAGAAAGCAGTTTTTAAGAACAATGTTTCTTGACTAAAGAGAAATTTCCTTTATGTTCAATGTTTTACTGGTAAGTATTTGATACCTGAAAAGACAACTCTAAGTGGCTGGAAAGGAGGTCCATCATGAAAAACTGAGTTCAGTATCCCAGAACCCACAGAATGGAAAGAGGGAACTAATTCTCTCTAATTGTTCTTGACCTCCAAATGCACTGTGGCACACATGAGTACATGCTCGTGCGCGCGCGCGCGCACACACACACACACACACACACACACACACATAAATATATAAATAACAAATGTAAAACATACATACAAGCTAAGTTGGTTATATTTATATATTTAGGAATGCATATGCTTATATAGATGCATAGATGTATATAACAATTAATGAAAAAGAAGGCCATGATTTTGAAAGAGAACAAGAAGGGGGATATGGGAAGGTTTGGAAGGAGGAACAGGAAGGGAGAAATGGTATAATTATATTAAATTTAAAAAAATAAAAGAAATTTTAAAAAATGTAAGACCATACTAAAAAGAAGTCCCCATCTACAAAGAAAGGCAAACAACGACATGAGCGTGGTGAGGAGAAAATAACCCTCAGCTTCAGCGTCTTTCTCCACACAGCAAAGCGCACATGCGCACTCCTGCAGTGCCTTAGGAACATCACGGGTTTGTCCCCACTGCCTGCAACATTATGACACAATTCTAAAGGCATTAGAAGCAAAGTCTTCATTTCAGTCACAAATTCCTTTTGGCATGTTTCTCTGTGGATCCCATGTATATATGACAATGAACACTGAAGAACAGCTCAGTCCTGGAACTCGCCACAAGAGGAAATGAGCTATTGGGATGGCTTACTCACCGAACAACTACAGAAAATCACCCACAGCTCAAGAAGCCACTAGACAATTCTAAATTGTCTTTTTTTAATAGTATTTTTTGAGAATTTTGTACATGAGCGCTGCATCTATATCTCTCCTACCTCTTACTCTTCTCCAGCTCCTTTCTTCCACTCCTAAATTCATGACCTCTTCTATAATTATTATTTTACATGTCTATTAATATGTATGTATGCGTACACATGAATATATAACCTGCTGAGTTTGGTAGGCTTTGCATGTATGTGCATGTGTTTAGAGCTGACCACTTAGGATTAGACAATCTTTGTGGGAGTTTGTCCCTTGGAGGCAACCAATTCTCCCTCTCAGCAGCCACTGACCTCTTATTGCTCTTCATAAAGGGACAGGACCATATTTTGAATCCATAATTACATAACAATTTCATAGAATCTGATGTTAATTATGATCCTATCTCAGATTGCCAATAAATGCCTGAAAAAATTCATTTCTGAATTTCACTAAATTCCTATTATATTCTAAAAATTCACCACTACAGTAATTATTACTGTTCTTGCTTCCTCCTTAACGTCATTCACCCTGTTCTTGAACCTGTTACTTTGTTGCTAAAAAGATTCTAAATTAACTCACCCATCTCTGACTTAGCAGTTTGATCTCAGCTGCCTCAGGTATTTACTCATATTTTTTAATGCTGGTTGATGATCCTATTTTGCCAATTTGTCATCAATAATATATATTAAAGATGGTCTGATTTCTACAATATTTGAATGATGATTTTATATATATAGTTACACTGTAACACCTGTCTTAGTTTGAAATGCAATAAAATACTATAAGCTACAGAAATTTATTTCTCCCTGTTCTGAGGCTGGAAAGGACAATATCAAGGCACAAACAGGTTTAGCAAGTGACATGGCTTGCCTCCCACAAATGGCAGCTTCTCTTGGGTTTAATATCCTGGAAAGGCCAAGAAGCTCCTACCCTTGACTTAATCACCTCCCAGTAAGTCTCATCTAATGTGAACATTTTGGGAACTCGGATGTCAGCATATGAATTCAAACTCACACAAGCATTCAGACCAGACCATAGCAACACTATTAATTGATCTAACTTTTTAACTGTGTTATTTTGAGAACTTTTTAATAAATTCAATCTGAATAAAATAGCCAACTTCATTTTTAAGTTTATTTTGCTGTACTTCTTCCATTTATCCAGTATAAGCTATTTGTAAAGTTGGTAATTGTTAGAAAAATTCAAATAAATACAGTTTGAAGTATGAGCTAACAGGACTAAAGAATCACTGATGAGTCTTATATTTTAAAATGGAATTAAATTATACAGGGGAAATGCATTATGAGTAAACTGAGTTGAATCTAAAGTGAACTTTTTATTTCAAATTCAACACGTTAAGTTCAGCTTTCATGTATGACCTGATAATAATGTCCTCTGACTCTACAAATCCATGTAACATGGTCTCTTACAGCAATGTGTACTTTTGCTAAAAGTAGGAGCACTAAGCTAGTCAAACACATTAGAGCAGGTTATTGAGGTCCTTATCTAAGTCTCTATGTTGCACAGTCTGCTCCATTTCTAAAACTACAAGTAAATTTGATTATAGGAGCCTTCTTACCGTATCTGGTACTACTGGAGCTCTTTCTGTTCTTGACAAGAAAGCGGCGTTTTGATTAGTCAAGTTAGGTAATTCATCAAGAAGTCTACCAACCTGTGAATTCCAAAAAAAAATGTTGAAACTAAGAGTTAAAAGAGTATATAAATTATTTTATCTATGTAATTAGCACTAGAAACAATAAGTTTCAATAAGTGAAGCTTGGAAATATTATTGCCCCATTAACAGAAGTAGACAAACATTCAAAATTAACTTTTTTACATAGGATATATAAGTAAAAACCTTACAGTCAATGAATTAATACAATGGAAATAGTTGATTATAAAGCCTTTAGTTAAGTATAATGGATCCTTATACGTTATTTAAATACATAAGGGAGGCTACCATGAAGTTGTGTCTCCTGGGAATGTCTGAAGCGACACCAATGATGTCTCACCAGCATTGCTGCCTAAACATGAGCTGAACAAGGGCCACAACAGCAGACATACTAGTGTGGGTAGGGAAAAGTACATAGTCCTCAAACATACACTAAGAATTACAAGCATTAAGGAATACTGAGAGCAAGAGAAATACTAGCTTCTAGTGAAAAGCACATCAATTGGTTATATAATAACAAATGATCAGACCTGAAAAGAAAAACATACAAGTAACATTAAATAGATTGAGCAGGTTGTTCATACATATTTAAAAATGTATTTGCATATACAAATATGCATGTAACAACAATTATTGAAAAATGAGACCATGGATTTGAAAGAGAGCAAGTAGGGATGCATGAGAGAGTCTGGAAGAAGTAAATGATGGTAGAAATGTGTACTTGTATTATAGCTTCAAAAATTAAAAATAACAAGCTAAGTGTGGTGGTACATGTCTTTAATCCCAGCATTTGGGATGCAAGGGCAGGTGGATATCTGTGAGTTCGAGGCAAGCCTGGTCTACCGACCAAGTTCCAGAACAGACACCAAAACTACACAGAGAAACCCTGTCTCAAAAAACAAACAAATAAATGAATAAATAAAGTAACAAAGTGAACATATTAGAATGAATTTTAGCTATACTCAAACATTTAGATATCAATCACTTTTCAATATCACAACCAGTATGTTCTAATCTCAACAATATACAATTATAATTTATATGTTCAGTAATATAGCATTGTTTGTTAACACTTTATTATTAATACATGAAACATAGTAGCTAAAATTTTAACTCAATTATCTGCAGTTCTGAACTAATATGTTTTCTAAGTAAAGTGATCAATACTCTTTTAATATGATAAACCCTCACATGCACTGAAGATGTAAATTAATAGGCTAGAAGCAGGTAGTCTACAATTTTAATTTACAATTAATTAATCTCTGTGAAATACTGTTTCCAATTTAATCTAATTTATTCATCTGTATTCATTTAAACTGTATACACAGTTGCAACATTCTATATTTATACAAAAGAGATAAAGGTTTATATCTCATCTTTATGGACCTCAATGTTTTCATTTCATAACTTCATATTTGTATTTAGTATTTCAGCATTTGACACATAGTAGGTAATGGTATGGTCTGATATATCTATTTCTTTATTCATTTTATGGTTAATGTTAATTTACTAAGAAGTTAAATCTATCCTTACATGCTCTCTCTGTAAAACTCTCTGCTCCTTTAGCCAAAATGCTGAGGTTAGTTCTAGCAATAAACCCAATTTTAGTGTCAAAATGACAAAAAACTAACAGTATAGTGATAAAGGCTCTCAAAAAAATGAAAACAGAGGAACATACTTCATGACAATAAAAACTATATATGGCAAACTTAAACCCAACATGAGAGAAAACAAGGACAAAGTTAAAATATTTCCACTAAAACTGGGGAAAGTTGGAGGTACCTGTTTCCAACAAATACTTTACACTAGGGCAAACTGAAGCACTAAGGAAGAGTTTCCCAACTTAAAAAAAAATTGTAGGCCAGACAAAATCACTACTAAATTCTTCCAGAACCTTAGAGAAGAACTACTAACAGCAATGCTCCTCAAATCATTCATTAAATAAAAGGAAAATTAAAGATGAAGCTTAAATGATCAGTAAATACATGAAGAATGTTCAACAAGGAGTTAAATAGAATAAAACCTTTTAAAGAAGAAATCAGACAACAACAAATGCTGGTGAGGATGTAAACAAAAAATAAAGAAGCTTTATAAACTATTATTGAGAGAATAAACTAATATGGCCACTATGAAAATCACCATCAAGACTCTTTCACATAATTAAAATCAATTTCCATATGATCCACCTACTGGTATACACTCCTAGGACTAGATCCAAACGAATCATAGTCAGAATACCAACAGAAGTACTGATACATTTATTGCAGTCAAATATTCGAGTTATGGAGTCATCCAAAGTAACCACCAACAGATGAATATGGAATATGTGCTTGAGCTCACAATGTCCCCCACAAGAACCATAGATTAACAAAAACTCCAATACCAAGCATAAGAAATACTATTTAATTGTTAAACAATGACTCCCAAAACAATATACCCTGTTGATGTAGCTTTTGGTTGCTTCTTGGAAGTTGAGGGTAAGCCCCTAATGTGAAGACACCACTCACTTAGGACACAAAACTGGGATTCAAGCTGGATACCTGAAAGCCTCCTTCCTTCAGTCCAGCTTCCATGGTACCAGAAAATACTATGCAAGTTATGAAGGGAGGAAAATAATTCATAGTCCTACCCAGATGCCACACCTATGAACCACAGCACTGGCCAGCATGGCAAGACATCCAAAAATGCAGTCAGTGGCACACATATACTGGTAGTAACCAACAGCTGTCTAATTGGATGTAAGACCTACTCAACATTGGGGAAACCATGACTGGAATTAGAACCTAGCCAACTCCCAGGGCTAGTGAATTTATAGGAAAGAATCAACTACTACCACTTTAACATACCTCCATAATTCCTTACTGCATTCTAAATCTTATCTTTATATCCACAGATAAACATAACTACCACACTTCATGAAGAAGCTTCTCTTTACAGCAAATAGAAGCCCCTATAGAAAATGGATTACAGGAGCCAAGCACCAATGAATGCATCACAGGGCCTGAATGTATGGTACAGGGTGTGGGATGACTCATCCCTAACAGGCTTGAGGGTCAGATGGCCCAAACCAGTTAAAAAAAAAAAAAAGAGAGACTTTCAGAGAGCCAACCTGGGTCTGCCTAAGGGTCTTAGCAACAGCAGCTGACACATAATCTGGAGATGATCTGGACCAATAAGAGGCAGCCATATCACACCAGCAGATGCATATTCATCAGACCTCCTCCCAAGGTGGGGTGGACGGTATATAAGACTTGCCTCTTCCTGAATAAACTGAGCTTGTTGTTTCAACATTATCCCAGAGTCTGTGTCATTGACTCTAAGCCTACTTGGTCCCCTCCCCCAAAGGGAACAACAGCACAGGACCCTGCCACACCAGGGAACATCTCAGAAGAGGGATCAGAAAGATTGTCAGAGCTAGACTATCAGGAAGTCGGCTATGGAACAGGCTCTCCTAGAAATAGCTACATAAACAAAACAGGAGCAATGCCAATATTAATAGACAAGCTAACACAGAGAGAAAATTTCACAGGGCTCCAGCCCTAAGCAATGAACTATAGACAATTAATGACTGCTGGGAGATGAAGAATTGGCCTCTCCCAAGGATGAGCCCCTGTATTAGTAGTCCAATACAAAGTGGACAGTCTAGAAACCATATATATACACAAATAACAAAACTAGTCTTGGCAGGTTGTATTTAAATATTTGTGCATATATATATATATATATATATATATACATACATACATACATATATGTGTGTAACAATAATAATCAAAGAAAGATATTATCAATTTGAGAGTGAGAGTCACTGGAGGGGTTGTAAGAAAGGTATCTGGGAGGACTGAAGATCACCTCATTGAGCTTCACAAGCTAGGCCCATGAAAATAAATGCTGCTTGTTTTCTCTCATATGTACAATCTAAACTTATTTTAAAAACAAGACTTGAAATTAGAGAAGAACTATATGGAGCAGCATAAGGAGACCATCAGTAACAAAGTGGGGACTGGAGAAGATCAAAGGGAAAAATTAAAATAGTCAAGTACATAATATTTATGTATGAGAATGTCAAAATGAAACCCATTAGTTTTTGCAATCAATCCATGGTAACAAAAGAAAGAATTCTAGAATAGAAAATAAGAATATGTGAAATTAATTGTGTATTTGAGTATATGTGTTCCTTATGTTTTTTCTTTGCTTTTTTTTAAATTCTGGTTTGTTTGGGCAAGTTTTGTTGTTGTTTGCCTGTTTGTTTGCTTCATAAAGAGAAAGAATAAGAAAGGGCATGGAGTTGGGTGGTTGGGGAGAAGGGAAGGGTCTGGGAGGAGTTAAGGAAGAGGAAATCATATTAGAATATATTGTGTGAATAGAATTTTTCAATTAAAAAAAGAAAATTTTTTTAAAAAATAATTCAATAGTTTCATTTTGAAAAACACTTAAAATGTCACAGGTTCTCCTAACAGAAAATTTATACACCCAAGCAAGAAGAGGGAGAAAAGAAGGTGCAACACAGAGATATGCTAAGAGATGTTCAGAGTATGATGAATAATCCAACATACCTATGTATTAGGATCCAAGAAGTGGGAAAGGATATGGCATAAGAAATATATGAAGAAGCAACAGACAAGAATTATTTCAAATTGACGCCACACAGCAAGCCAAGATGTAACAGCTCTGCAATTTTGAGACAGATGTATTGAAAGGAAAGCAACACTTAGTCACACTGAATATACAAATGAGAGACACAAAAACATCCACTCACTTCACAGGAAAAACAATATGCAGAACAACCCACTTTTCACTGGAAGCCACACAACTAATGTCATTACGGTGCTGAAAGTAACTAGCAACCTAAAAATTTACACCCCCCCAAAAATTCAAAGTTTATACAAAACAGACCTTTTAAAACAAACCAAGCCTACAATAGCTCAGCCGACCCAGACAAGGAGAAACACAAGTTGCCCATTTTTCAGTAAGGCAGAAGACAATTCCAGACAGAAGCATGAAAATGCAGAAAGAAGTGAGCACATGGTGATGGCGTATCAGTGAGTACTGATGATGCAAAGCAGTAATATTCCAACAGTGTAAAATATACAAATTTAGAGTCTGTGACAATGTAGCAAAATGGGGTGAAAATGCTCTAAGTTGGGATTGTTGAAGAAATAGTAAGACTAATTATTTTTATTTGGATAACAATGATCAAATGATGCCACCAAGACTCCAATGGGAAAAACAATGCCAAACTAAAAATAATGAACTCATGGTACAATTTACACTAAGCATAGCAAAATGTTCTAAAAACTACTAAAATTCAAGACAGGTCCCTTGAAATCACCAAGGTAGGTTTAATTTGGTATTTTTATACTCAAAGGGGTAGGCTGGGGGGAAGGTGAGGGGGGCTGGAGGGGGGAGAACAAGGGAATCCGTGGCTGATATGTAGAACTGAATTGTATTGCAAAATAAAAATAAAAATTAAAAAAATGTTTGTATCAAACTTAATCTTTATTAGAGAAAAAATACATAAAAAGATATGTGAGAAAATGTTTGAAATGAGGCTTAGAAATATTAAAAAAAATATGCCAATCAAAAGACTAAAAACCTTTAGAACAGACATAGTCATGTTAAACTTGTTCATTCAGCAACTCCTTAATAAAGTGGTGGCTTCAATGGGAAACAGGCTGACAAAACCAGATAGCTACTGAAGACTGTCAGACACACTGTGGGGGTGGGGTATGAGGGGAAAAACAATAAAATACAAATGTCTGTAAATTAATTAAATGTGGATACCAGAGTCTCCTATTACATCCTGTTACAAGTTACCAAGTACTGTTAGTTTTGGGTGCTAACAGAAGACACAGGCTGCCGAGCCAGAGACAAAGGGCTTGTTACCATCCTAACAGAGCATGTGTCAGCAGACCTGAGCCAGGCCTCCCTGTCCAGAGGGCATGCTAGAGACCAGACAGGTGGGACCAACGGGTACCATCGTGTTTGGTTCTATCCTAGGTCTCTGGATCATCCAGCCTCTGGGTCCTAGCACTCCAGGCAGTGTCAGGGGTGGGCTCACTCTCATGACATGGATCTCAAGCTGGACCAGTCATTGGTAGGCCACTCCCACAATCTCTGTGCCACCCTTACTCCAGCACATCCCATAGGCAGGACAGACTGTAGGTTAAAGGTTGTGTGGCTGGTTGGCTTCCCAATTCCTCCACTGGAAGTCTTGCCTGGTCACAGAAGATGACCAGTTCAGGCTACACATCCACTATTGCCAGGATTCTTAGCGAGGGTCAACCTTGTAGAATCCTGGGAGTTTCCCTTGCACCAGGTTTCTATCCAACCCCAAAATGCACCCCCCTTCCAGTCATCTCTTTCAGTACTCTCCCCCTCCATCCATTCCCAACCTGATCCTTCATGTTCCGTACCTACCAGTCCCCTGTCCACCCACAAAATCCCTTCTATTTCCCCTCCCCAGGGAGTTCCATGCATCTCCCTTGGGCCTTCCTTGTTACTCAGCCTCTCAGTTTATTCATGATAGGCTTCTTATACATCAGCAAGGGGAAGGGCAAAAGACCTCCCCCTTTCAAGATCAAATTACAAAGTACCAACAAGTGTAGACCTTTCAAAACACCTGTTAACCATGCCCCATGACAAAGAATCTTGTGATTAGGCCTTGAAGTATAAGACACTGGTAACCATGCCTTTGCACCCTATTATGCAGCCTTAGATAGCAACATCAACTCCGACTCTCAAACCTGGAAACAAACCACAAGCTGGAATCTTTGTGGGCTGCCACACACTTATAAGTGAGTACATACTATGTTTGCCTTTCTGGGTCTGGCTTACCTTACTCAGGTTGTTTTTTTTCTAGTTCCATCCATTTGCCTTTAAATTTCCTAATGTCATTGTTTTTAACAGCTGAGTAAAAGTCCATTGTGTAAATGTACCATATTTTCTTTATCTATTCTTCTGGTGAAGGACATCTAGGTTGTTTCCAGGTTCTGGCTTTTATGAATAAAGCTGCTATGAATACAGTTGAGCAAGTGTCCTTGTGTTATGATTGAGCATCCTTTGGGTATATGCCCAAGAGTTGTATAGCTAGGTCTTGAAATCCTTAAACATATTATGTTCTAGTTTATTTGCACTGTTAGTGCTATTGCTTTATCTTAGAATCATGTTATACATATTAAATACTTGCACAAGAATGCCACTTTGTAACCAAAGAAATGGCTCAATGGGGAAAGACACTTGCTCCCAAGGCTGAAGCTCATGGTGAAGGTAGGAAGCTGACTCCTAAAAGTTATCCTCTGGCCCACACAGCCATCCCATGGCATGTGAACACACACACACACACACACACACACACACACACACACATACAATGTTTAAAATACCCTTATGTAATCCAGTACCATTTACAGTGAATATATACTAATAAAAATTTTATAAATTATATTATATTCTACATAATTATATTGTACATACTTGTGTATAATCTGTGTGATATTATATAATTATATACCATACATTATACATTAAAAAATATATTCCATAAAGCTGCACTAGTACCTCCACTGAATCTCAAGCTCCCGTTCTCACCTCCTGGCCCCACTGCTGGCCTTTCCCACACATAACCTTCTCCTTATTAGAAAACTTACCATTTTTAAACTAGCTGTCTAGTTAACTCTCCGTAACCCTTAAATATTATGTGCTAAATATCTCCATTTCTTTGTTTGAAGCTATAGACCTTCACCTTTCTGATTACTTTTCCCTGAACATAGCTTTAGTGCAGATTTTTTTCAGATGTGATATCTGTAATCTCTAGAACTTCAGTGTGTAACTTGTTTTTTTTCCGCTGTCATTCATCTACTAATTAATGTGATTGAACTTCACATATGAAACATAGTAATAAGAATAGCTTACCATACTTTCCTAGCAATTCTAGTACAACATGAAACTTTAGAGAGCTTTAACAACTTAGTGTTGCATATAAATATATTATATATAAAGAATAACATCTTGCCATTAACATATCACCTGATAATCACAAGGTCCTGGACCACTGGAAACCTCTTTCTCAGCTATGCTCAAAGTTTGAGGGGCAGAATAAACAAATCCAGTTTTCTTTGGTTTCTTCAAGCGGTTGTTTCGAACCTTGGCAATTTTAGTATTGCTTGAAATATCATAAAAACCAGGACCTAAAATTATGAAGAACATTATGTATAAGAATAAGTACACTTTTAAAAACTTTTTTGAACTCAGTAACATTAAGTAAAATCTGTAGAGAGAAGTCCATGTATTTCTGGCTAAAACGGAATGGTATAGACACTTTTAAAATAATCAAATGATCACAAAGTTAATAAGTAAATATAAATGAATGTCAGAAACATGCAAAGAAAGCAGTAACAAAACTCTAAATGACTCTACTTTGCTGTGGGATGGTCTGTATGTCAAATGTGTTGCTGATTGGTCAATGAATAAATCACTGATTGGCAGTGGCCAGGCAGGAAATATAGGCGGGACTAACAGGGAGGAGAATTGAGAGAACAGGAAGCTGGGTGAGAGAGACATTGCGAGCCGCCATCAGGATAAGGAAGATGTAAAGTACCGGTAAGCCACAAGCCATGTGGCAAGGTATAGATTAATAGAAATGGATTAATTTAAGCTGTAAGAACAGTTAGCAAGAAGCCTGCCACGGCCATACAGTTTGTAACCAATATAAGTCTCTGTGTTTACTTGGTTGGGTTTGAGTGGCTGTGGGACTGGCAGGTGAGAGAGATTTATCCTGACTGTGGGCCAGGCAGGAAAACTCTAGCTACAAATGGCGTCCAACGTGGTGGCAAGAGTTTCCACCTAAAAACTGAGAAAAGATTCTAAAACGGAGCTAAAAACAGTTCCTAATTGTCTCTCTCAAATGAGCGGCAGCTGCCGGTTTGAGCTATTTGTGGGTTCCTAGCCTGCGTGCTCGACCTGCAGTACGGTGGGAATGAGGCCTCTGCAAGTGGCACATTAAGCTACATGGTGGATTTAGCCTTTGCTGGTATAAAACAAAAAAAGAGGTTTCTGGGCTACATGCTGCTTGGATAAAAGCATAGACCCACGATGGCTCCCAGAGCTGGCGGTAAGCATACTGCCACCATGTTGGGAAGCTGAGGTGGGCGGAGCCAGCAGCCACAGCTGCTGCAGTTTAAGGCAATAGATTCACAATAAGACAGATTCAGATGTAATAGTTTAAAATGTGTGTAAAAGATACGTAGGCTTGAAAGAGACAAAAAAGGTGATATATACAGTTACAGAAACAAATACATAGTTTTAAAAAATAAAGTCTTTAAAGAGACAGTAAAATTAATATAAAAAATAAGCCCCATAAAGATGGATATCACACAGAGAATCTGGATTGTGTTGTCTTTGGGATTCTTAACTACAGAGAGATATTTGATTGTAAAGGAAGCTGAGTTAAACCAATATGCATATTTTAAAGGTACCTTGACTTCAAAATTTGGATATAAGGATATGTTACTTTGGAAAGGAGACTCTGCTTTTGTTTCCACAGAAAGCCTGAGGCTATGGATTTGTTCCAGATTAAGACACATCAGGTTTGACCAGCCAAGACCACCTGAAAGGTCTCCGATGACACCATGGCCCAGATGATCCAACATCCAGAACCGTGTCAAGGCAACTGGCTCAGATGATACAGCCTCACAGACTACTCCATGATCCTAAAATTTTCTTTGTTTCCCCAGAAGATACAGCACCCCCCTCCAGCAGGAAGTAGTAAGAGAAGCTACGCCCAAATTCCCAAATATACCAAGCTGACTTTGGAGATGTGTAAAGGTTAAAACCTTCCTTTTTAAGAAAAGAAAAGGGGAAGTGCTGTGGGATGGTCTGTATGTCAAATGTGTTGCTGATTGGTCAATGAATAAATCACTGATTGGCAGTGGCCAGGCAGGAAATATAGGCGGGACTAACAGGGAGGAGAATTGAGAGAACAGGAAGCTGGGTGAGAGAGACATTGCGAGCCGCCATCAGGATAAGGAAGATGTAAAGTACCGGTAAGCCACAAGCCACGTGGCAAGGTATAGATTAATAGAAATGGATTAATTTAAGCTGTAAGAACAGTTAGCAAGAAGCCTGCCATGGCCATACAGTTTGTAACCAATATAAGTCTCTGTGTTTACTTGGTTGGGTTTGAGCAGCTGTGGGACTGGCAGGTGAGAGAGATTTATCCTGACTGTGGGCCAGGCAGGAAAACTCTAGCTACACTACTTATACAAAAATTTAGAAAACACAGGTTCAGAACAGTTGCCTGGGGACAGGCATGGGTGTGGACATTAATGCATGTGAGAAACTTTAGAGAGTGACAGGACTGTCCCAAAACTTGATAATAACAGTGGTCGCCTATGTGAAAGAAAGCTGGCAGCTTGATACCATTTGAAAGCCACATACTATCCTGAGCTGCAGTGACCACTCTAGGAAATCACGACAAAAGAAATCTTCAGTGTGCTGAGAAGGAACATCCTGAGAACTGTAATAGCTACATTCTTCCCTAGTGACAATATCCTGGACCTAGAAGACATCAAAGCAGAGCTACCAAAGGAAATTATTCCTTCTGTAGTCATTCTCCACAGCCTAAGTTACCTAAACATCCTCCTCTTGCCTTTATTTAATAAGACTCCCTAAATCCCTACCTAATGAAACATACTCTGATCTTTCCTAGTGTCCTAGATTGGTTTCTGTTGCAGTGATTTAAAAAAAACAAAAAAAAAAAAAACATTGACTAAAAGCCACCAGGGCCTAGGAACAGTCAGATCAAAACAAATGCAAACACTTCAGTGTCTGTCCTCTGAGACTTACAATCTTCTGGGATCCAAAGAGTCTGGGCATCTCCACCTCTCCTGCCCTGTTACTCATAACACACAGCTTGTCTTGGAGACTCAGGCTGGCTCCACTCCACACCTTCCACTGTCTTTGGTGGTCACCCCACACTCCTGGCATCTCCAATATGCTAAGATGTCCACTGCAACAGAGGCTGCCTCTCCTGAGCTCTCTTCATGGACTCAAAACCCTGCTTCAAAATGCCAACATCAACTTCTCTCCTCAACAGTTTCAAGCCTGGGTGGGGCCTCCACTACAAACTAGGCTACACCTGCCTCAATGGCCCCCTGGCTTCTCTGTGGGGATTCCAACCTTCCCAAATAGTGCCAAGCCTCATCTACTCTCTATGATCCCTTTATGCCTTCCAACTCAGTACCATGTAGGAGACTTATTACCCATTACCATCTGCAGTTAACAGCATGAGATCCAGCCTTGACTCCCTAGACCACATTGTCTGTGTGCTGACCCTGAGAGGTTACATCTCAGAATATTTCACCTCAAGAATGCTGGTATCATACCAATCACAACTGATTCTTCAGCCAATGCTAACCAGAACCAACTGTCCTAGTAAACATCCCACTTCCACAGACTCTTAATCCAGTCATAGTAATGGTCCTAATAGAGTCTGCCTCTCTCTGAAACTTCATAAGCCAGGACTCCAACCTCCACATCACTCTCAACATCTTGTCTTCCAAGCTTCCATAACTTCTAAGCATTCAATGGCTTTGTCTGTCCCTAAGCTCCAAAACCCTCCCAAGAAACACAATCAGGTCCATCAAAGCAACACCTCCAAGATCTCAGCCCTGGTTTTCTGTTCTAGTTTGGTTTCTTTTACTGTAGGAACTCAAGACAGGAACCTGGGGGCAGAAACTGAAGCAGAGACCATAAAGGAACATTGCTGAGTGACTTGTCTCCCCTGGCTTGCTCAGCTACATTTCCTAGATAGTACAGGTCCACATATCCAGGAATGGTACCCAACAGTGGGTTGGGCAAATCCTACAAGTAGCAATCAAGAGAAATATCCCATAGCCATGCCCATGGGCTAATCTGGTGGAGGGAATTCTTGAGTTGAGATTCCTCTCCTCAGCTAGGGCTGTGTCAAGTTGACAATAAAACTAGCCAAGACAACTACTCAATATTAATTGTAAGTGCTGTTTGGCTTAATAAAGCATCTGAGCCTCTTTGAATGACAGCTGACTAATATATTTATCAAGATCATAGATCTACACTTAAAATTACTTCTATTATGTGTAAATTAAACCTCAATAGAGAATACATGAAGAAATCACAAAGCTAAACAATGGTAGGTTGGTGTAAAATGTATTTAACATAAAAAAATCTATCTTCTAATTTTACTGTCACTACACTTATTTTAGTTTTTCACTCCTTCTTTACAGTAAAAAACTATAACTCCAAGTATTTTCTATAGTGGTAGTCTGAATAAATAGATTTTCACATATTTTCCCTCAAAAGAAAATAAACAACTTTCTATGATGTTGAAAGTTCTTTGTTAAGATACTCAGATACTTGCAATAAAAAAATGTAAGTATCCTCTGAATAGTTCAGTCTTTCTTCAAGAGAAGTCCATTTAGGTGAGTAGATATCCATTAGCGAAATAGGACATATTTGAATGAGTACTTCAAATTATGTGTGTTCTATTAAATTGGCTCTGTTACTTGATCTTACTAAAACTTCACTACATACTGATGTTTCTGCTTACCACATAGTCAGTACTTATATTTGTTACTTTACATAGTACCGCCAAACATAGAACTTTAAGAAATTGAATTCTCTCATGTATACATCCTGTTAAGGACAGTAAGTTACATACAATTAGAGTAAAATATTAACAGCAAACCTGGCATTTCCTCTGCCCTGGAGTCATGGATGAATCGGGCAGCACTTTGCCCAAATGGACAATTCTCCCCTGATCTTTTCTTTGAGTACTTCAAAGCAGTTCGTGTTTCGTTATATGTGCCAGGAGCCGGGGCACTTGATTTGATGGCTGCAAATCTCTAGGAAAACAGATCAATAAAAAAACAGATGATGCCACACTTGATTAGTTAAAAGCTGACTTCTGAGCGATGCAGCATCTAGAGCCTATTTCTCTATGCAGCAAAGACAATACAGATGAATTAAGATCTTTTGGTCATTGAAACATAAAATACTTACAGTTAGCTTTTGGTAAAGTCTCTGATGTACTAATACTGTTATGTCTGTGTGTGTGCCTCACTTCCTTTAGAAAGAAATAATGCTGAGATGAGATTCTAGTTCCAGATGACAGTATATGGACAGTTTTAACTTTTAAATATTCTTCACTTAGCAAAGAACTATATGATCTAACATGGTTTGTGCTTTATTTTTGTGTACACACATGTGTGAGGGAGCTGGTGTGTGTGTGTGTGTGTGTGTGTGTGTGTGTGTATACAAATGTCTGCATGTAGTGGTAGGGCAGGGGTCAAGTCAGAAGTCTTATTCACCTGCTTCTCTGCCTCAGTTTTAGAGACGGGGTCTTTCATGAACCTGGAGCCCACTTGCTGCCTAGACTGGCTGGCCAGCAGGCCCCAGAGACCCTCTTGTATTTACCTTCTAATATTGATGTAGCTAAATACTGGTTTCCTGGAGCATTTCTATCTTTAACCCTATGCTGCGGTAAAATGAAGAATTGCTCATATGTTTCCATTTGCTTTTAGTCTTAGAAAGGTTTTTAACTCTTTCTATTCCAATTGATTTTTACCATTTGTGAATCTATGAAACACTGACATGCTTCCAAAAGACAAACCATGCTTTTATAAAAGGTGCAAAGAAGCACTCATTGCTGCCTCTCATTTTCACTCTATTTCTGTGATCCTGCCTCTGGGGTGGGTAGGGGTTCACAATGTATAACATTTTCTTATTTCCATGGTGGAAATTCACCCACAGGGTGCCTAATTTCACACTCCCATCATAGTATCAACCAACTTGGGGAAGTCCTGGAAACCACCATGCCTCTTGGAAGTAGATATGCATGCACTGCAGCATCCAAGGGCCATCCCAGCCCTCGCCATCCTTTCCACAGAGCTGATAACTCTGCTTTCCGGTTCACCCTGTGTGTGTGTTCATAAAACCAAGCAGCTACGTGCATGTTGTCCTTCTGTCCTTCTACCCTCTGTGTGTGTTCATAAAACCTAGCAGTCACGTGAATGTTTCCCTCTGTCCTTCTTCCTTCTACAAAATTTCAGTGTATCAAGTATATTTTTGCCTTTTGTAAAATTAAGTAAATATTAAGGCCAACTAAATTGATCTCTAAGAGGAACAGGAGAAGAACAGGTTGGCTACTGGGTGTGTCGATTTTTTTAATGCCCTGGACAATTATAAAGTGCATCCAGAACTTGGAACCATGGTTACAAAGAAAATAATTGTGTTTTGTAAGGTATTATGTGAAAACATGAGAATATTCATTGCATTTTCATAAAACACTAAACCATTTCTGAAATATGTCTAAAATTTCCCAGAAATATAACCATATTTACTTGTACAAAGCAGAAAATCTGACCCCTAAGTCTACCTTCTTAATTGGATTGTTTCTTTTTCTATTGTCATAATTAATCTGTCTTTTCATATACAACTAAACACACTACCTCTATGAGGCAATCATGTTTGGTTTTATCTCCCCTGTGTCTTCTGCCATTAGTCTATCTTTCACTATCATTAATTTAAATAAAGTTATTATTTTTCTTTTCCATCTATAAGATATAATTTAAATGAATGATGCCAAATGACATAAAATTAGAACTATATATTAGATGAATGGAAGCTGCATAAAACTCAAAAGTGCTAGTTATAAACTGTATTTTTAAAAATCAAGGGCACATACACACACACACACACACACACACACACACACACACACACTGCCCTTTATATATCCTTCTTGTGCAGTGCCTTAAGTACTATTAAGTTGCTCAAGACTAAAATCTAAAATTCACTCTTGAGCCTCTCCATTCCCTCAATACAACGTCTAACTCATTAAAATGCAATCTTAATTATATCTATAAAATATATCTTTAATCTATCTACCTGTCTCCAAGGAGATCTTAAATATATTGAAAGCAAAGTAGTTGTCTATAGTCACCTGAAAGTTAATAACTTTCCCAAGTTAAATAAAATAATCGGAGCTGCACACAGCACAAGTGGATAAATTTCACGACCACCTTGTCTGGAGGCTGCTGCATCCATCATAAATGTTTGTCAGTCTCTTCATTTTCTTGCTCTAGAAATACCATGAACACCTCTTAGTCTGCTTAGGATGCTCCTTGAATGATGTGAAGTGGTTGCTATGGAACAGATGCTCTGACTGCAGTATCACTGGTAAAGGTCCCCGTGGCAGTTACATGTGTGACCGATGGCAGGTATAACAGAACACCTTTACGCCATCCTCCAAAAGTGACATATTTCCACATGGGCTACACTTAATACTCCATGCATGCATGAGCAAAGTACATATTAGGATTCAGAATAAAAGTGGTATTTCTGATCATCTGAACTGAATGTTCACATATGCAAATTTTGAATAATAGAAAAATGTTTAATAGATATTCCCAATTGAAATATTCAATCATGTATTATTGTTAATATTCAATCTTATTTCACAAAACTCTATCCATAATTTTGCAATATTTTGGCCTGACCATGCCCCTTTCTAATTTGCTGTATGTTATTTTGCTTTTCACAATTAAACACCTTTGGATTTCTTATGGCATTCACATTATGCCTGTTACACTATGTATATGAAAATAGCTATACACAATTACCTCTGATTCAGAAAGAAAAACAGAAGATGCATCATTTACATTTGCTGTCATACTTTCTGTCTTATCAAATTGACTTTTAATTTCATATTTTCCAGGTCCTGGTACTCCCTATATTACAGAAAGAAAGAAATACATTAAGAAAAGATTTTTGTTCTACAATACCTAAAAAAAGACTGGGTAATTCTTACAGGCTATTAGCAAAGCTTGTCATTAAGAGGAAGGCAAGGGGAAAAACTTCCTAACAGCAGGAAAATAAGAAAAAGAAACAATGTCCTGGGCAAAGCTTCTGTGGGCCCTGAAAGCACACTGCCTGAAGCTTTGCTGCCCTCTGCTGGTAAAGTCCAAAAATACTCCTAGTTTTTCACATGGCTAACTACAAAAAGAAAGAAAGAAAGATGATTTCAACTGTCCTTTCATTTCAATGTATAGAGCTAGCCTTTCCTCTTAAAACTGTCTCTGGCTTGGAGTGGAGCTCGACGGGGGAGCTCCTGCTTATCACGGGCACAGGGTTTATCACAAAGCAGCAACAGCAGGAAAAACTTCACAGTCTTTTCAAACTCCCATTAATCAATACCCAAACAATAGGCAACAGGAAATATTTTATTTTAAACGCAAATGCTTAATGTAAAAAACTAAACTTTTACTTGAACACTTTTCAATAAATAAAAATTTGTAACTGAAAGTTTTTCTGTGTTCCCACCCAGTGGCCCTGTGGTCCCACAGCCATTCAGACCCAAGTAAACACACAGAGGTTTATATTAATTAAAACTACCCGGCCATTAGCTCAGGCCTACCACTGATTAGCTCTTACACTTAAACTAGCCCATTTCATTAATCTATATATTACCACATGTTCCGAGGCTTCACCTGTGTGCCATTGCATGCTGCTACCTGAACTGCAGGCTGGCTGGCATCCTGACTCAGCCTTCCTCTTCCCAGAATTCTCCTTCTCTGTTTATCCCACCTATACTTCCTGCCTGGCTACTGGCCAATCAGCGTTTTATTTATCAACCAATCAGAGCAACACATTCACAGCATACAGAACATCCCACAGCAAAAATTAATCTTATTAATCACAAAACTGAGTTCCTTATTATTATAATAAGACAAGATAAAACAGATGATAGATTGGATAGACAGAAGATGATAGACAGGTGATAGATAGATAGATAGATAGATAGATAGATAGATAGATAGATAGATAGATTTCATGAGCAAATACCTTATTACCTTTGTACAGCATTCTTGGTGATAGAAATAAGTAAATAAAGTTAAATTCACATCTTTTCATATATCTCTCATTTGGTTTTCCACAGGTAAAGAATTTCTTCCTGAAAGGCTGTGAAATACTGCCATCCTGGCATGACAGAACCAATGCAACCATAACATTACAGTAGCTGTGGCTACCTCCAGTGAGCTTACACAAGAATGGATCTGTCAACAGTCAATCACAGATCAATGAAGGGTTTACAGGGCCCTACCCTTTACTACTGAACTATTAACAAAGAATGGATACTGAAGAGGGATAGACATCATTTCCGTAACTCACCCATTGATGCATCACATTCCCATGTTCAATTCCAAACCCATGGCCACATAGACAAACCTAATTAAACTCAGCAAGTTACAAAATAAAGCAAATCCCAGTACTTGGGAGGTAGATACAGTTGAATCTCCATGAGTTCAAGACAAACCTGGTCTATATAACCAGTTTCAGGCAAACCAGGACCGTGTCACAAAAAAATCAAAAAAATGTTACTTGGAGGAAAGGAACTTTTGTGGCAGTTTTGGGTAGTTATATAGGAAAAGATGGCTACCAGAGAAGAAAAGTATTCATCAATCTTATTCAGCTGTAAAGTACTTACTTACTCCCAGCAAAGCAGCAGGATACAAAATTAATACACAAAAAATTAGTAACCTTCTTATATACAAATGACAAATCAACTGAGAAAGAAATCAGGGAAACAGTGCCTTTCACAATATCCAAAGACAAATAAAATAACTCTAACCAAGCAACTGCAAGACTTGTGTGGTAGTTTGAATGAAAATGTCCCCACAGGATAATAGGGAGTGGCACTACTAGGAGGTGCGGCCTTGCTGGAGTAGATACGAACTTGTTGGAGGAAGTGTGTCACTGGGGGTCAGACTTTGAGGTCTCAGATGCTCAAGCCAGGCCAATGGCTCATGGTCTCTTTCTGCAGATCCAGATATAGAACTCTCAGCTCCTTCTCTAGCACCATGTCTGCCTGCACACCACCATGCTTCCCACCATGACAATAATGTACTAAATTTCTGAAACTGTAAACCAGCCACAATTAAATGTTTTCCATTATGAGAGATACTGTAGTCATGGTATCTCCTTCACAGTAATAGAAACCCAAACTAAGACAACTTGTATTATAAAAACTTTAAGACATTGAAGAAGATATCAGAAGATGGAAAGATCTTCCATGCTCACAGATCAGTAGGTTTAATATAGCAAAAATGGTCAACCTATCAAAAGCAATCTACAGATTTAATGCAATCCCTACCGAAATTCCAACATAATACTTCACAGAAATTGAAAGGACAATTTTCAGCTTCATATGTAAACAAGCAAACAAAAATAGGATAGCTAAAACAATCTTGAATAATAAAAGAACTGCTTGGGGTATCACTCACCCTGACAACTAATTGTACTACAGAGTTGTAGTAATAAATATAATACAGTATGATATTAGCACAAACACAGACACATTGATCAATGGAATTGAATTGAAGATCCATACAAAATCCACATACCTATGAACAACTAATTTTTGATAATGAAGGCAAAAATACATATTGGAAAAAAGACAGCATCTTCAACAAATGGTGCTGGTGAACCTAGATGTCTGCATGTCTTCTGAACACAAACAGATTCACACACCCTCCACAAAGCTCAACTTGAAATGGTTCAAAGACCTCAACATAAAACCAGATACAGAGCCTGATAAATAAGAAAGAGGGGAATAGCTTTGAGTTCATCAGCACAGGAGAAGAGTTCCTGAACAGAACACAGATAGTACAGGCACTAAGATTAACAATTAACAAATGGGACATCATGAAACAGAAAAGTTTCTTAATAGCAAAAGACACCATCGTTCAGACAATGTGGCAGCCAACAGAATGGGAAAAGATTTTACCAACTACACATCCAATAGAGGGCTAATATCTAAAATATATAAAGAACTAAAAAAAATGAACATCAAAAAATAATAACCAGCCGGATGGTGGTGGCACACACCTTTAATCCAAGCACTCAGGAGGCAGAGCCAGGTAGATCTCTGTGGGTTCGAGGTCAGCCTGGTCTACAGAGTGAGATCCAGGACAGGCACCAAAACAACACAGAGAAATCCTGACTCAAAAAAAAAACAGAAAGAAAAAATAATATTCAAATTAAAAACTGGGATACAGATCGAAACAGAGAATTTCAAAGAGGAAACATATATGACTGAGAAGCATGTAAAGAAATGTTCAACATCCTTAGTTATCAGGGAAATACAAATCAAAACTACTTTAAGATTTCATCTTAAACCCACCAGAATGGCCAAGATCAATAAGACAAATGACAGCTCTTGATGGTGAGGACATAGAATAAGGGGAACACTCATCCATTGCTGGTGGGAAAGCAAACTTGTACAATCACTAAGGAAACCAATGGGATGGTTCCTCAAGAAGATTGGAATTGATCTACCTCAAGATCTAGCTGTAGCACTCTTCACCAAAGAATGCTTCATCCTATTATAGAGACCATGTTCATTGCTGCTCTATACAGAATGGCCAGAAATTTAAAATAGCCTAGATGTCAATCAATAGACGATGGATAGAGAAAATGTGATACACTTACACAATGAGATACTACTCAGACATTAAAAGATAATAATTTGCAGGTAAATTCACAGAGCTAGAGAAAAAAATCCTATGTGAGATAACCCAGACCCATAATGACAAATATGGTATGTATTCACTTATATGTGGATGTTAGCTGTTAAGTCACTGATAAGCAAACTACAATCCATATAACCACAGAGATTAGGCATAGAGTAAGGGACTAATGGGGAGGGAGGATTTTCCCCTAAGAAAAGGAAACAGAATAGACTGTTATGGATAGATGAGGTGGGGGACTGGAATGGGAGGATCAAATGGGAAAAAAGAAACTATGGAGAAGGACAGCAAAAATTATAGGCCATATGAGGAGTCATATGGAAACATGCTACAGTAGAAACTTCCTACAATATATATGTATAAAGGTGATCTAAATGAAATTGCCAAATAACTGAGGAAATGGAGCCCCAACTAGACATCTCATGTCACCAAATAAGACTCCCAATATCTTGGATTTCATTACATCTAATCAAAGTGTTGGCCACAGGGGCCCCATAGAAATCCTCACACTACCTAGGCTATTGCCAAGGTTCTTGGTTGCTCTCCACAAACTGATAGTAAAGCCCCATTGCTGAAGACAAAACTACACAACCTATTGAACTTAAGAAGTCAGGCTGGAGCCTACATAGAGCCTTCACCCCTACATTCTAGTGCCATTGGCACAGAAAGGTACTCCGCACACTACCAAATGAGAGCGGTAAACACAAACCCAGCTACAAACCCTTCAGTCTACAGTGATGACCTGCAGGCAGTCTGAGCCTGGGCAACAGTGACACGAAGCTTATGGGGTATCTGATTTAAGGCCCACTGCATAAGATGGGACCATCCCTGACACTGCTCAGGTGGCACAAAACCTGACACTAGACCCGGGGGTGTGGTTTTACTCTTGGCTTAGTGACCACACCTGAGTCTACCGATATTTTAACTATTGTCTGCACCCCACATCCTCTCAGTAAGCACCCTGCCTCTCAGACCATGGTCTGGTGGGATTTCCAGTCCCACTGGTACCCACTAGATCGCAGCCACCAAATGTAGGTTTTAACTAAGTCTCCATCATTCTATTTACCAATAAAGACTTGGGAGTCAGATGTTGGGAGTGAAAACTGGCTAGATCAGAGAAGCTGAGAAGCAACCAGGTGACCTTCCTTTTTGGCTGGAGACCCAGCAAGCAAAGTGTCTCTCCACTCATCCCAAACCAAAAGACAGCAAATCTCTAAGTCCCTCCCTACTCCTTCCTGTATGCCTCTTTATATGTCTTCCTGGTTCCTCTGTCCTCTCTATGGCTAATTCCTGTCAACTAGTTGCTGGCTCTGTCCCAAGTCCAAGATTAATTTTATTTACACAGTCTCATAGTTTCACAGTGCAATCAAATACCCATGACACAGAGTAAATTCAAATACTACTGTTCTGCTGAAGGAATATAGCAATAAAATGATTCCTAACAACATTCTACTATACTCATAGATCAGTATCTTGCTCAGCCATCATCAAAGAAGCTTCCTCCTATGGTAGATGGAAACAAATACTGAGACCCACAGCCACAAAATGTACAGAGTGAGTGACCTTGAAACAATCCTAAATGGGATGTCTCCATAAAATCCCTCCACTTAAAAGCTCAGGAAGCCTTGCAAAAGAGGAGGCAGAAAGATTGTAAGAGCTGTGGGGGGGGGAATGAAAAACATCAAGGAAATAAGTCCTTTTAAACACAGCAATACCAATGCACATATGAATTCACAGACGGTAACAGCCTGCACAGGACCTGCACAGGTCTAAACCAGATGAGATCCCAGTGCTGAGAGAAGTGGAACAAGACCCATCCCTAACCCAGAAGCTAACCACTCACTATTGAAAAGTTTGTTTTCTCTAACAGAGTCTCACAAGGTGCACAAACCACAAACCACTCTTAAGGGCAAGTAAATGGCCAAAACACACACACACACACACACACACACACACACACACACACACACACAAAAAAAAAAAAAAAAAAACCACTCAATGGCATCTTTGGTCTGTGTCTCATAGTGTTTTGTCAGGGTATTTCTCTCTCTCTCTCTCAACCTTACAGATCCTTTGTAAGATGTCTCGAGTCAATACTGGCTCCTACAATATTCTCATATTTCAATTCATTAGAAATTCAGCAGTTTTCTCAGAGAGGCATGGAAGCTATAGATATTGTGAGCTCAGGGGTAAAATGTTGCCTGAGGTTCCATTGTCTCAAGCTTGTGTGAATATCAGAAACAATCTTATCTGATATTAGGTCTTAACATTGTGAAATAGTTGAATTTTGGTGTTAATTCTGTCATTTTCACAAACTTATTATTCAAGGTCTTTCCTACACAACTACTTTTAGCTACTTCTAGCCATCTTTCAGAAGCTCCTGCAACAAAGGAAGATGACTATTATATGAATGTCTGAAAGAAAAAGAAAACCTAGAAATGGTGGTTTATGAGGCTCTATATTGGAAAAGTCTACTTATGAGATGAATGACTAGATACAGGGCAAGTTGGAGAGTGGAACTGTATAAGTACATCACTGAACAAGGGAGTTTCTCAAGGGCTCTAAGACTTTGTGAGACATGGAAGCCAAAGGCATGGGGCAAACCCCAAGACTGCTCCAAAAACAGTGCTCAGCTGAGAAACTTAGAGCTTGATTGTTCAGTAGCTTGGGGGTAAAATGACTAGGTGTGGGGTCCAGTTGAAGGGCCTGACTTGCAACAACTCACAGAGCCTGAACATGCAATGGGGCCACGCTGTCAGTGAGGGCCTGTGAGAACCAATCCACCAAATTAGTGAGCACATGACCAAAAGCAAGTGTTTTGTTGATGTCTGTATTAAAAGTATGAATTATCAAAAGAAAAACTCTTATTCAGCAGTGAACCTCGTGATCGATATTAGTGACTAACTTGTGCATGTCCACTGGTGCAAGAGCAGCATGAGCAGCATGTTGGAAACCGCCACTTAGGACTGCATTTAAGTCCTGTTCAGCAAGGTGTAAATAATGCCTGGCATCATTACCAGGCCTAAAACCTATAGCTAGACAGTTCATAAGTCCTAGAAGTGGAGCTATAACTATTACTCTTCTAAATGTATATAGCATTAAACCAACACCTAATCACTATGTTACACCCACAGATAAATGTATCTCTCATTCCTTATTACAGAAACAGCTATTTGCAACAGATAGTGATTAACACAAAGACGCACAACTGGACAAGGTGTAGAAAATAAGAGACTGCAGAATGCTCAGACCTAAATGGTACTTACGTATTGTACTCCCTCCTCCCAGCCCTCAGGACTCATTATGGAAATGTGGGGGACTGCTGTAAGAGCCAGAGAACCAAGAACATTTGGGAAGCAAAGCTTGCCCTTGATGGGGGAAAAAGTCTCCAATAAAACCTTAACAGAAACACAAGAAATATTTTAAAAAACAAGGCAACATGAACCCTCACAAAGGCCATAACTATTCAACAACTCAAGTCAGACAGTAAATAAATAAAATCCAGATGGAGTTTACTAATAAAATAATCATCGACCTCAAAAAGAATACAAACAAGCGGATTAATTCAGTGGCCCTGGAAAGGAAAGTCAGCAGCCAAGTTTGAATGATGCTACAAAATGAATGTAAAAATCAATGATACTGATGAAAATCTAAGCAACAGAGGGAAAAATTTAGCAAGGAAAATTGACATTTTCGAACAAAAAAAAATATGATCATAGTAAATGAAAAATTGAATTGAACATCAAAAACAAAAAACAATGCAGACACTACCAAAGATGTGATCAAGCAGAAGAATAAGAGGGTAGATGACAAGGTCAATTAAATACTACATTCAAGTGTCACTAAAGGAAAAAACAAACATCATGACAGTAGCTAAGACCCTGAGTACAATGAAGAAAGCAAACTTAGCCATGGCAGGAGACACGAGCCTGTAACCCCAGAACACAGAGAAAGAGGCAGGCAGGAGGATCAGGAGGCTAACCTGCTCTACAAAGTGAATTCTAGGCAAGCTATGTAAATGAGCCCTATCTCAAAAATAATTAATAAATAACAATTATTGGTAATTATGATGATGGTAATTGTGATAATGATGATGAATACCCTTTCTTTAATGTCACTGCTATTTGTATTCTTTGTCTAAATAAGAGTTTATTGGTGTTGTTTAGCTTTAGTAATTGAGCCCAATTTTCTTTTACTAGTGCAATCATGAAAAGTAGCAAATAGTTGTTTTAAGATACTACATTTAGAGATCATTTAGTATTCTATAACAGATAACTAAAAGAACAGCTAATGTTTACCAATCACCTACTATTTGCCAGGAGCTATTTCAATTTCAACTCACAGTTAAGAAAACCACAATACAAATAAATTATTTCCCAAAGTACCATAGTGTATAAGTGGTTGGGACTGATATATTGCAATCCCCAACTTTCCTTTCCAGATATGGATGTTTGTGTGAAACATCCTGGCTAAGAAACACAAGCGATAGTCAGTGAAGCTAGAAGCAGAGCAAGGTTGAGAGAAAGATCAGTTTAATTCTAAATATTAGTTTTATAGTTCCTACATGACATCAAAGTGGAGTCATACATGCATTAATTTATACAGGTTGGAACTCAGGGGGAGTCAGTGCTATAAACACACAGTGGAAGTAATACATATAGGCAGTAATATCTGAAACCATAAAACTACATGCATTTTCTGGGAAAACTATAAATTAAAAAGATAAAATGGCTAGCATACCATATGATGTTTATGTGATTCCTGATAGTGTGTTTATAATATTAAAAAATAGCCCCTTCACTTGAGCTAAAATGCATTTTAAAAGTATGTCCCACTTATAGTTAATACTCATAGTTCATCCTCATGATGGATTGAACAGAGGAGCATGTAACTTGGATTTGGACCATAGAGAGCATCTGTCAATTACATTTGTTTCATAATTATAATGTAAACTTTTGATTCATTAAAAAAAAATGTATGATTTGATTCTGATCCTAGAAAGCAAAGATTCTCTATTTTTAACTAATCAGATTTAAACATAACTAAACCAAATAAACATGGTATAGTAAACTCTAAGGCAATTAGAAAAGTATCATTATATTCATCAACAATGGCCATTGGGCCTCAGATGCCACACTTCAGTTGTATGTCCTCCAAGTCAGAATATTAAATTAGAGACAGGAAGTGCTTTGTAGGCTAAAAATCATGTACTTATTATCCAGCCATATGTTTAGTAACAGCAATAGAAAACAAAAGTAGAGCTCTAATATAAATCTAGGCAAGCAAATCAAAAGAGGAAAAATGTAAATATAAGTCACTGAGCTTGGCCATATATTACTCCTCCAGAGTAGAGGTTGTAATGTAGAGTATCATACAGACAACAGCATGAAACTCAGTAATGCTCATGAAATCTATTTAGATTCCATAATACATTTGCTGAATAACAATTCATGTCAACACTGGAATTTGTAACTCAGCTGAGCCAAAACCGTAAACAGCAGGCTAATCCATACTTCTCGGGTCTGAGGTAAGATGAAGGACACCATCCTGGGACTCCCACCACAGAAGCTTGTTCTGCTAACTTTTTTCACCAAGGAAAAAACATAAACAAATATTTTTATAGTTTTCTTGCAATTACTACATCCTGTATGTGTAGTATCTAGTAGCAATAAAGGATCATAATGCCTATTTTGGCAAATTGGTACAATGTAAATGTTCAGAGTTCAATATTTATTAGTGTGCAATGCAATGTCAACTTCCACATACAGTCACTTAATTCCTCTTTCTTTTAACAAACCTAAATTCCCCATTCAAAGGGAAAATGTTATCATTAATTGAATAATAGACAGTTGAAATCATACAAATGAAGTAATATTAATAAATCTTAAATGAACTGAAGGAACAATGTAAGATTAATTAATAAATATATTCACAAAAAGAGCACCCAATGCCTACTGGGACCAGGCAGACAAGTAAGTGTTGAATAGAAATTGGCTCAAATGGAAATCACTCTGCTTTATCCCCAGAAGCAATATTTAATCAAACTTGACTGACTGTTGTAAGAGTGGGTTTGGGGTGTTTTGTTTGTGATTTCTTATTTTAAAAACAGAAAATCTGGATTTGATATGAAATCTAACAAGCTACAAGTGTTGATAACTAACTCAATTTTAACAACTTTAATTATGACATAAAAATATAAGTGCAAATTAAATTCAGTCCTTCAGCCACTAAATTTCACATTCTATTCTTTAACATCTTAAGTCTATTTCAAATAAATTTCACGTATATTCTTTTATATATTCAATTGTAAAATATTCATTCAATTGTAAAATTGGAATATAAAAAAGTTTGAGAAGTGATGTAGTGTTTCTATGCATGATTATAGTAGTTTCCATGGTGAAATAATGATGCTCATAATTACTAGTTGTCAGTGAGATTTTCAGAAACTGATAGCTGTGAAACTAGAATTATTATTGTTAAATTTAGGTAGATTATTGTGCCATGAAAAGATAACTGATTCACAATAATCATTACCTAATCCTATAAAGTGGCTGTGTTTGTCATCACAATTCTTGTTATGATACAGAACACAGACTCCTATCATATTCACAAACAAATGAACATGGCAGATTAGAATTTCTCATGCACTATTCCTCTACAAAGTATGGAGATCAGCTGGTGGCAATCAAAAAAATGAAGTTATGAAAGTGGATTTAGCAAGCCCAACAGATACATGTCATGAACAAGTGAATACACAGTTGTAGATCAAGTCATCAAGTAATGAAATTACCAGAGTAAGTATCTTCCATGATCCTGTGTGGTATAATAACAATATAAATTTGTAAGGTCATGATCATTGGGTAAGTCATGATTCAATACATTAAGCTATTTTAATTTCTGATGTTTGTTGAAACAAAGTGTTTATTTGGTTTGAGTGTGTCTCTAGAAAGTGTATGTGGAGGGGTGTCAGTTCATCAATGTAGTGATCTTGGGAAGCAGAGTAGTAGGCAATGTTTCGGTCATGATGAGTAACCTTCAGGAATTTACCAGTGATTTTTCAGATGAATATGTTAGCTGTCATGAGACAGCTTCCTCTCTTCTACATGTGCCCGCTTGCCTTCTGTTTTTTTTTTTTTTACATCAACCAAAAAAGTACAAGACCCTCCAAAGATGTGCCTTCTCAGTCTGTAGCTTCCCAATCTCTAGAAATGTAAGCCAAGATAAATCTCCTTTCTTTAAAAATTATCCAACAAAAGATAATAAACTAAGATGGAATTGGAAACTTAAGATGAAAGCAAGTACTCATTTATAGCTTCAATAATAAAATTTCTTTACATTTACTATCTGCAGGCTCCTATATGAGCAGTAAGTGGCCACTAAGATCACCAATTTGGGGTCATTTTAAAGGTGTTTCTTAAGGTTCTTGATAATTAAAATCAGCTGTACATTTTGAGAACTAGTAACAAAGTAGTTATATTTCAATATGAATAATAATAACATCTGTAGTCTTTCACTGTGTAGCTATATGCACCTCAACAATGGATAGCATAATTTAGGTTGAATTTGAAATTGATTCCTTGTACTAGCTCCTATGTGAAATTTGATAATTTAAATTCATAACCATAGATCACTGTAAATTGCACCAAAAGTTTAGTGGCTGTCAAGTCTGCCTATTCACATTAAACACAAATGGCCCAGAAATTATGGAGAGATGGCTCAATGAAGACTACTGTCAGCTCTCTAGCAGATAATAAGTTGTAATACTTTATAGCAAAATCTGGAAGGTTGCGAGTTTCCACTGGTAAGACAACAGTTGAATGCATGTCTAATCCACTATTAAGAAGTCCTAGAAAATATTTCTTCATGCTCTGTTGCAACATATGGAAGTGGTTTATATAATGTCTAAATAACACATCATCAGTTTCTTTCTCCAAAGAGTGGAAGAAACCTTGAGCTGGGGAAAGCGTCCAAATCTCAGACTCAAGCTATTTGTACCTGCATTTGATTGTTTCCAAGTCATCAGAAAAGACCTTCAACATTGAAGAACATACTATTTTGGTATGGAGGTGATTAATCCAAATCACAGAAGATATAAAATATTCCATATAAAAAGACAATATGGTCTGTACTGACATTAGCTTCATATTTCTTTTTTTTTTTCTTTTTGGTAATTTTAGACAAGGTCTCACTATGCTTTCTTGACTGGCCTAGAGCCCACTATATAGACCAAACTGGCCTTGAACTCACAGAGATCCACCTGCCTTGGAATCCTCAGTGATGGGATTAGAGATGTATGCCAGCACAACCCACTTTTATTTCATTTCAACAGCTCATATAATCACCTCCCTCCTCATTCTCATGTAACATTTTTATGTTACATGGAAAATATTTCCTCATTATCTACACTCTACAAGTGTTGACCATATTCATACTTTGACTTTATTTGAAATGCAAGGTAAAAATCATAAGGAATAAAGGTTTGGAGGCGAGTTATTATTTATTTTGACAGTTTAAACATGACTCCAATCTACCATGATCATACCCACTCTGCACTATCTGCTCTTACCCTTTCCCACACACGTTGACCTCCTTCTTTCAACTAGTCTCCCTCCTATGTTCATGTCTTTGTGTGCAGGTGTGTGTGCGTATGTGTGCATGTGTGTGCATGCTCATATACACAGGCATGCACACAGGTGGCCACAACTGCTGTGAGTTTATGATATTGTGTTTGTCTAAATTTACTGAAATATAATTAACATATTTAAAGTTCTATGCACTTAACACATACAATGTCATATTTTGATAAACATATATATCATGAAATGATTATAACCATCAAACTAAGAAACTAAGAAAATATCAAATACTATTATTTTTATAGGTAGGGTAAGAATATTTACAATATGCTCTTAATAACTTTATGTGTAAGTTTGATGTTATTAACCCTTGCTTGATATGCTTAAGAGAGATCTCTTAAATGTATTATTCCTGTCTAACTGAAAATATATATCCTTTCACTGATACCCAGATCTCGCCACAAACAAAATCACCATTCTATCTGTTTCTATGTGATGAACTTTGAAAATCCCCTGATGAGAGTTTTCAGTATTTGTCTCTTTGTACCTGACTTATTGCACTTAGCAACATTTTCCAGAATCTTCCATGCTGTTCCATACAACAGCAATATGTCTGTATTCATCTTTCAGTGGGAGATAGGCTAACTATATATTATATACGTTGTGACTAACACAGCAGTGAACAGGGAAGGAAGACATCGCTATAATGTATTGCTTATTTTATTTTGGATAAATTCACAAAACGGGATGTTGGATCATTTGGTAGTTATGTCTTAAGACTTATGAGGAATTTCCATCCTGTTTTCCACAATAACTATATTAGTATTATCCTTTTAACAGTATTTGAAATGCATATAACCAACCACACCTATCTTTTTTAAACTTTTTGCTAATACCAGCTTTAATGGGTATTAAATGATATCTCACTGTGGTTTTGATTTTCATAGCCTTGGTGACAAGTAAGCTTGAACACTTTTATATTTGTTTGTTTGTTTTCTTTTTGTTTATTTATTTTTTGATGTTTTTATATCCCAACCAAAGTTTCCCCTCCCTCCTCTCTTCCCAGTTCATCCACACACGTTTCCCCCACTGTTTCTCTTTAGATACAGGCAGACCTTCCATGGATATCAACCAGCCAGAGTATATCAAGTTGCAATGAGACTAGGCACCTCCTCTTCTCTTAAGGCTAGGTAAGGCAATCCAATAGGAAGAATGGGTCTCAAAAGCAGGCAACAGAGTCAGAGACAGCCCCTGCTCTCACTGTTAAAAGTCTCACATGAAGACCAAGTTACACAACAGTAACATATATGCAGAGGGCCTAGGTCAGTGCCATGCAGGCTCCCTGGTTGTCAATTCAGTCTCTGTGAGCTCCTATGAGCCCAGGTTAGTGGATTCTGTGGGTTTTCTTGTGGTGTCCTTGACACCACTGGGACCTAAAGTCCTTCCTCCCCCTTTTCCACAGGATTCCCTGAGCTCTACCTAATGTTTGGCTGTCAATGTCTGTATCTGTTTCCACCAGTTACTGGTGTCAACCAAAGAATAGATAAAGAAAATGTGGTACATTTACACAATGGAATAGTACTCAGCTGTTAAAAACAATGATATCAGGAATTTTGCTGGCCAACAGATGGAACTTAAAAAAAAATTACCAAGTGAGGTAACCCAAACCCAGAAAGGCAAACTATACTTCCTGCCTGGCTACTGGCCAATCAGCACTTTATTTATCAATCAATCAGAATAACACATTCACAGACATCCCCAGCATTTCCCCTTCTCTTTTTTTCAAAAAGGAAGGTTTTAACATAGAAAAATTACATATAATAGAACAGCTATCAAGCAAGAATTACAGTTACAATATCTAATCTATTTGTATTTTGTAAAATTAAAGAAAATATTCTATCTATCGTATATTTGTGAGTCTAAAGTTTTATAATTACCTTTTTTTGGAAGTATAGTTTAGGCAGGATAAGCAGAGAGGAGAATTGTGGGAAGTGGAAGGCTGAATCAGGAGACACTGCCAGCCACTGCCACCATGAGAAGCAAGATGTAAGGATATTGGTAAGCCATGAGCCATGTAGCAAGGTATAGATGTACAGAAATGGGTTAATTTAAAATATAGGAACTAGACAGCAAGAAGCCTGCCATGGCCATACAGTTTATAAGTAATATAAGTCTCTGTGTGTTTACTTGGGTCTGAGCAGCTGCAGGAGCTGGGTAGACACAGGAAAACTCCCGTTATACTTATGTTGAAATCTTTACCCATTATGATTGGCTTTTGTTTGTGCTGCAGATGAGTACCCAGTTTCATTCTGTATATGGGGCCCAGATTTCTCAGCACTATTCATCCAACGATCAATTCTTCTTTCAAATATGTTCCTGGCAACTTTGTTTTAAAACTCAATTAACTGCAAATACATGCATTTAATTCTTGGCTTTTCATTTTGTCCCACTGTTCTACATGTCCCATTTTATCCTCAAAGTACACTGTTGTATTTACTGTGTCTTTGTAGCATACTTTGAAATCATGGGGTATGGTAACCTCAGCTTTGTTCTTTCTTCTCAAGATTGTTTGGGCTGTTCAGGATATTTTGTGGGCTCATATACATTTTAGGATTATCTATTCTTTTTCTTTGAAAAATGACATTATAATTTCTTTAACAGTAGCTTTTGGTTTTATTCTTTTTTATTTTAAGTTTAAGTTTTATTCTTTACATACATTACATCCTGACCACAGTTTCCCATACCTGAGGATCTGAATTCTAAACCATGTACCTCTGAACAGAGTTCTGCATTCTGCCTTGTTTGGGGACACACAGAACAAAGATGTGTGCTAACAGAACAAGAATGTGCAGCAGGATCCTGAGCTACATGACATGCACGGGGCTGCATGAAATGCACAGGCAGAAACTGCCCTTGGGCTCTCCCTGGAAAGGCTTCACTTTAGCACTTCTCCACAGCTGCTGCTTAAGGGCTGTGCTTCTAACTGGCTGCATCTATAGATGATGGAGCAGGCAACTAGACTTCCTGATAACACAAATGATGTGTGGTACTTCTCATTCCTTCTCACCCCATCTTGGGTCAGTTTGGGGGGAGGGACACACATACTGCTTTTGTCTAGAAATAATAGTATGTCCACACATGAACACTTGAGTGATGAGGTCTGGATCTTGAAGAAGACAGATCTATGAACAAATTGCTACATAATTTTTGTGAATTCTCCAGAACTAAGGAGAACAAAGAGGTAGGTTTAAAGTAGTATGTGATCACATCTAGTTACTAGTCTCACTGGTTGAGTATGGAACTGTGGTGGTTTGAAAGAAAATGGCTCCCAAATGGAATGGCACTATTAGGAGGTCTAGCCTTGTTGGAGGAAGTGTGTCACTGTGGGGGTGGGCTTTGAGGTCTCTTTTCTCAAGCTTCCCTCAGTGTGACTGTCATTCAACTTCTTGTTGCCTGCAAGATGTAGCACTGTCATCCCCAGCACATGTCTGACTGCATACTACCATGTTCCCCTTCATGATCATAATAGACTGAGCCTCTGAAACTATAAGAGAGCCATCCCAATTAAGTGTTTTCTTTCTAAGAGTTGTCGTGGTCATGGTGTCTCTTCACAGCAATAGTAACCCTAACTAAGATAGGAACAAGCACGCACACATATCTAGCTCCTATTTCTTCCTGGAAGGGTTTAACTACACACCTAAGGTCCTGATACTTCCTGCTGCTGTGTCTGTGTCATTCATTTAATTAGTGTGACAATAGATAACAGAATACATGATAATAGAGATAATAGAGCACATGAACTCTTCTAGGAGCCTGACTGCCATGTGGAAAGTTACTGCAGCTCCCACCATTTATGCTTAGTAGGCACATCCCCAGAGGCACCTCCCAAAGAGTAGCATCATCTGGAGACTGCATCATCATACACAGGATGTTGTAGGGGACACACTTTCTAAATATTAACAATGTCTATGAATTATGTGCCAATTAATTGGGTAACTGATAAGAAATGTGTAACTTCTTAGATAACCTTCTTCATTGGAATTGTAAAGAAATAAAAAAAATTGAACATTACATTAATGTTTAAGACATATGGATCAGCAATAAAAAAATGAAAACCAAAAGCACAGCTGGAGTCAAGAGCACATAAGAGAGAAAACTCGGTGGCTAAGATCATACATTGCTCTTGCAGAGGACCTGCCTTCTGTTCCTAGAACCCACATCAGTCTGACTGCTCACAGTTGCCCACAAATCCAGCTTCAGGGTATCTGATGCCTATGGGGCCTGAGGGGTACCGGCATGTACATTGGTACCCCCAGAGACATATACACATAATTAAAAGTAAAAATTCTTAGTATAGAAAATAAATTACAGCATAGAAAGTTAGGAATATGGTGGTTTTATAGGTGAATTCTACTGAACTTAAAGAAAAATTAATGCCTGTCATTCTTTAACTCTCACAGAAAAAATTTAAAAGGAAAGAAATTGTATCCAACTTTATGAGGCCAGTGGTCTTTATGAGGCCAGTGTTACCTTCCTGAAAATGAAAAAATATTATAGAGCAGTGCCTCTGATGAACATAGATGCAAAACTCAAGAAAATATTTTTGTACCGATTCAGCTACATCATTAAAGTATTATAAACTATGGTCTTATGTGCTTTATTTTGGGAAATTGTGATCTATATGACCCAAATGTAAGATAAAACCTACCTCATAAATGTAGAAAACTTAATTTTACAAAATTAAATAGTTATTTATGATTAAAAACTCTTTAACAAGTAAAGTGTGCAAGGAATGTACATCAATACAACAAAGACCATATGCTGAAGGCTTATGGGTAAAATCAAAGTCAACAGTGAAAAATGCTGAAATCTTTTCCTCTAAAATGAGGAACAAGGAAAATATTTCAATTCAACAAAATTTCTACTCACTACAGTCACTCAAAGGGCTAGCCATAGCTTCTAAGTAGTAAAATTAAAGCTGCCCTAACTCAGAAGAGAGGTGAATTGTTTGCAGATGACCAGCTCCTACATATAGAAAAGGTCAAGGACTCCAAAAAACTGGTAGAAACAATGGATGAGACTGAAAAAGCAGCAGGAAACAAAACATGTAACACCCAGTGTGTCTTTGAATAATAAAGCATTTTAAAAAGAAGCTGGAAAGACAGCCCCACTTATAATAGCATTGAAAATAACATTAAAGTATTTGGGTAATAAATTTAGCTGGGGAGGGGGGATTACTTCTAAACTTAAAATTACAAACCATTGATGAAGTACATTAAATAAGCAAATGAATGGAAATATATCCCCTATTTATGAATAGAATGAATTAACATTGTTGAATCACCCAAATATGCCTATATTATCCAAATCAATCTACAGATGAAATGAAACCTTCATCAAAATTATAATGAGCTCAGCAATGAATAGATAAGTGGTCCACAAATTCATCTGATAAGTAAGTTCTGATGGGAAAGAAACTCAGAGAGATCATGCAACCCCTGAAATAGCAGTTCTTAATTAATGTTGAATCAGCATCACTGGAAAAACTCTAAAACTACATAAAGGAGTCCTTCCTTCTACCAACCCTGACTCAGGAGCTGGGGACAAACGTAAACGTAGGACTCTAATGTGCAAGCCATGTAAAGAACAACTGCACTGGACAATACACAAAGTAGGGGGACTGTCTTAGGCAATGTTCTAGTTCTTTCCATGTTTAGGGGGTGATGATTTAAAAGGATTAGGAGGTTTGGACTTTTGGGAGGAAATGTATCACTGGGGGTGGGCCCAAGCCAGTATCAGTGGCTCTCTCTTCCTGCTACCTGCAGATCCAGATGTGTAACTGTGGTATTGTGTTTCCCCAAATTGTGCATGCTAATAAACTTATCTGGGGTCAAAGACAGAGCAGTCACAATATTAAACATGAGGATAGGCAGTAGTAGCACATGCCTTTAATCCTAGCATTCCAGAGGCAGAAATCCATGTGTTCAAGGATACAGCCAAGCACGGTGACTCACGCCTTTAATCCCAGAAAGCGAGCCTTTAATCCCAGGGAGTGAGGCAGAAAGCAGAAAAGTATATAAGGCATGAGGACCAGAAACTAGAAGTATTGGGCTGGTTAAGCGTTTGGCTGGTTAAGCTTTTAGGTTTTGAGCATCACGCCTTTAATCCCAAGGAGTGATGGTAGAAAGCAGAAAGGTATATAAGGCGTGAGGACCAGAAACTAAAGGCATTTGGCTGGTTAAACTTTCAGGCTTCTAGCAGCACAGTTCACCTGAGAGCCATTCGGATATGAGGACACAGAGGCTTCCAGTCTGAGGAAACAAGACCAGCTGAGAAGTTGGCCAGGTGATGTTAGCTGTGGCTTGTTCTGTCTCTCTGATCTTCCAGTGTTCACCCCAATACCTGGCCTCAGGTTTGATTTTATTAATAAGACTTTTTAAGATTCCTGCTACATATAACCCTCAGCTCCTTTGCCAGCACCATGTCTCCCTGCAAGCTGCCATGCATCTTGCCATGCTGCTAATGGACTAAACCTCAGAAACTGTAAGCCAGCCCCAATTAAAGGCTTTCCTTTATATGAGTTGTTGTGGTCATGGTGTCTCTTCACAGCAACAGAACATTTACTAAGACAGAAATTGGTACCAGGGGGCTAGGTATTTCTGTGACACAACACACCTGACCATGCTGCTTGTTGGCAGAATGTGGACTTTGGGACTGTGGATTAGGAAAGCAGTTGGACACTTTAAGTGGGCGTTAATGGGCAATGCCAGTAGGAACATGGAAGACAGTGGTGCTGAAAGCAGGGTGAATTATGACAACCCAGCTCAAGAGGCTTCAGAGGAGAAAAATACTAGTAAATGGACTAGAAATCATTCTTGTGATATTTTGGCAAAGAATATGGCTCTTTTTTTCCCTTGTCCTAAAAAACTGCCTGAGGCTAAATTAAAGACTTAGATTAACAGCAGTAGCAGAGGAGATTTTAAGACAGCCCAGTATTGACTCTGTTGTGTGGTTATTAGTATGCATATTTATAATTTAAAAGGAGCAAGATGAGCAAGGAAAATACAAAAAACAATTTGAAAAAAAAACGGAGCATCAGAAAGTGTAATGGAGCTAAGTCTTGTGCTCAAGGAGATAAAAAGTCTAAAGAAAAGCCTGATGCTAAATGGAATAAATGGAGTGGTGACCCCAGGGCAAGACCTCACCCAGATAAGCTTCCAACTGGTGAAAAGGAGTTAAAGAAAAGTTTAAGGACTGAAGGAAACCATCAAAAATATAAAGCTGATGAAAATGTATTTGAACACAGGGACCATGTTCCAGCTGCAGTAAACAGCAGAATTTGGCAGCTTAGGCCACATGGTTCTGGCTTTAGAGTCGAGGATTAAGGAAGGACATTACTGAATATCCCTCCTAGACTAAGGAAAGCTGCTGAGGCCAAGTGTGTGACAAATGTGTCTCTGCATGGAGGCACAACGGGGCCATTATGTAAAGCTATGAAGGTGAAGCCTGGATTACCTTGGAGACCCCAAGATGTTGGAGATGCCAGAGTCATGGGATACCTGCCAAGGAGAGCTGCTAACAGGGAGTGGAGCCAGCCCAAGAGAGAGATGCTACAGTCAACAAAGCTGAAATTAGTTGGAAATCTGAATTGTACTTTGATATCAGACTAGAGATGGAGAGTTTGGAGTTTGCCCAGCTGGTTTTTGGTCTTGCTTTGGTGCAGTATTGTCTCATTATATTCCCTGTCCTCTCTTTTGGAATGGTAATGTATGTTCTATGTCATTGTATGTTGAAAGTATGTGATCTGTTTTGTGAGTTTGATTTTACAGGGGATTACAGTTAAGAGATTGCCATGAATCTCAGAAGAGATTTTGAACTAGACTATGAGGACTTTTGAAGTTGGACTAAAGGCATTCTGCATTATGATATGGCTAAAGTCTATGGGGACCGGGGGTAGACTGTGGTGGTCTGAATGAAAATGGTCCCCATAGGCTCATAGGGAATGACACTATTTAAAGGATTAGAAGGTGTGGCCTTGTTGGAGGAAGTATGTCAATGGGAGGTGAGCTTTGAGGTTTCAAAAGTCCAAGCCAGGCCAGTGTCTCTCTCTCTTCCTGCTGCCTGCAGATCCAGAAGTAGAATTCTCAACTACTTCTCCAGCAACATGACTGTCTGAGATATGGTTCTGTCATACCTCCCACCATGCTGATAATGGACTAAACCTCTGAAACTGTAAGCAGTCCCTAATTAAATGCTGCCCTTTATAAGAGTTGCTATGGTCATGGTGTCTCTTCACAGCAACAGAACACTAAGACAGGGACCAAAGCACTAATTCTCAATGTGACAACAGATGAAGCAATATGACTTGCCCAAGTTCTCTTGGCTTTTTCTTTCTACTCTCAAGAGAAGAGAAGATAACATTGAAAAGAGAATGTACAATGGAACTCTAGACTCTTGAGAATCAGAAGATACTCTACTTGAGAAAATTCAGTACAATTAGAGATAGAAGAAAGGCAATTAATGCTAGCTGAAGAAAAAAGTTTATGCACAAATGGAAAGAACAGGTAACATCATATGTATGCTCTCTGGTATATAAATCAAAAAATAAAAAATAAAAAACATAAGTTTTGAGTCATCTTTTCCCTTAAAGTAAATTTTGCCAAAACATAGATTAGTTAAGTCATGCTAGACAAGAACTGAGTATTTTACTTGAAGCTTTGGAATAAAACAAATTTGTGGCAGGAATCAGGCCCATGACACATTAGCTTGGCCCCTTAACTTACAAAGGCTTCAATGTCTTCCTCCATAAGAAAAGCTTAAACACAGGACTGGGATGATGGCTCAGTCAACAAAGTGCTTTCAATGTAATCACGAGGGCCTGAATTCACTGCCAGACCTTACACAGAATCTCATCACGTACCGTGGTTCACGCTTATAAGCCCAGTACTGTGGAAATGGAGACAGGTGGATCACTCATCTCACTAGCCAGCTAACCTGTTCTAATCAGTGAGCTCCAGGCCAAGGTGATATCAAGTTTCAAAAAATCCACACAGCTCCTGAGGAACAACATCTGAAAGATGACTTTGGCCTCTATATGCACTTGCACACAAACACACACACACACACACACACACACACACACACACACACACACACAGATTATTATGGGTGACAGTAATAATTTTAATATGCCAGGAAACGAATAATGAATCAAATAATGCTGGGTTTGTATAAAAACAATTCAGGAGCTAAGTCACTATTTAACTTGTAGATGAATTTCCACATGGTCTTATTAAATAAAAAACTCAAGAGCCAGAAATTGGGGTTAAAAGCCTGAGATCAGAGGAATAGGAACAGCCACAGCTAACCTTACCTCACCAACTCAGCAGCTTCCAAATGCTAGATACTGTAGCTAGAATTTTCCTGCCTGACCCACAATCAGGACAAATCTTTCTCACCTGCTAGTCCCATAGCCGCTCAGACCCAACCAAGTAAACACAGAGACTTATATTGCTTACAAACTGTATGGCCGTGGCAGGCTTCTTGCTAACTGTTCTTACAGCTTAAATTAATCCATTTCCATTAATCTATACCTTGCCACATGGCTCGTGGCTTACCAGCATCTTCACATGCTGTTTGTCATCGTGGCGGCTGGCAGTGTCTCTCTCTCAGCCTTCCACTTCCCAGCTTTATTCTCCTCCTTGTCCTGCCTGTACTTCCTGCCTGGCCACTGGCCAATCAGTGATTTATTTATTGACCAATCAGCAACACACCTGACATACAGACCATCCCACAGCAAGATACTTCCTGTCTACCCACACCTATATCCTGTTCTTGCTGTTCTGCCATCTGATTTGCTCTCTCTGTCCAGCTACATAACTTCCTCTTCCTGCCCAGCTCTATCACTTCCTGTCTGTTTGTACAGACCTCCAGACCTCCATGGTTAACCAGTGTTGGAATTTAAGGCATGTGCCACCACACCTGGCTCTGTTCCCAGTGTGGCCTTGAACTCACATAGATTCCTGACAGATCCCTCCCTAAGAAGTGATAGGATTAAAGGTGTGTGCTAACATTGCATGACTTTTATGTTTACTTATAATAGCTTGGTTTTTTCCTCTGCTCTCCAGGCAAGCTTTATTTATTAAAGCACAAATAAGATATCACCACATTAACTAAATACCGTGAATGGAATATGATGAGCAGCAATAAGAATACTAATTGAAATACACATGTATGTTTAATGCCAAAAATAAATGTTTCCTATTGAAGGATGCTATGCAAAATTGTACAGTTTTTGAAAAGCTAAAGAAATGGAAAGATGTGGCCCTACCACAGCCAAAGTCTGTGTTGATATCCATGGCACCTGTTACCATTGAAGATGATATGGATGCCCAGGATCTGGGCCCCCACTTGAGGCCATGCTGGTATCCAAGAGCCATGCTGCTGCTGGGGTGACACAGATCTGAGTGGTCTGAGCCACCACCCAGGGCCATGGTGACATCTGGGTCCAGGCTGTTGCAGAGGACCATATCCAGGTCCAGGGTTCTACCACAGCCAGGGTCTGTGTTGATGTCCATGGTCTGAGTCGCCCCTAAAGGCCACACAGATGCCTGGGATCTGGGGCACCACCTGCAGCCATGTTGGTGTCTGAGGGTCATGCTGCCACTATGCAAATCTGCATGCCCTGTACTGCCACCCAGGGTTATGGCATGTCAACCTGCCCAGCTGCTGCTGAGTGTCGTGTCTGAGTTCGTAACCCTAGCACAGCCAGGGTCTGCAACTATGTCAATGGTTCCTGTTACCACCAAAGGCTGTGAAGAAGCCTGGGGTCTAGGCCAACATCTGAGGCCATCTTGGTATCTGAGTGTCATGCTGCCACCAGGGCCATACAGATCTGCATTCCCTATACTGCTATCCAGAGCCATGGTGACAACCAGGCCTGAGCTGCAGCCTGGGGCCATGTTTGGACCTGTGGCCCTACCACAGCTCGGGTCTGTGCTGATATTTATGGTTTCTGGTTCCACTGAAGGCTGTGCAGATGCCCGCAGTCTGGACTGCCACCTGGGGCCATGTTGTTGTCCAAGGGCCACCTTGCAGCTCAAACAATGCCAACCTGAGTGGTCTGAGCTGCCACCCAGGGCCAGGATAAGGCTGAGGACCATGTCTGGGTCTGTGGTCCTACGGCACTCAGGGTCTGTGTTGATGCCCATGTCCTGCATTTACACCAAAGATCACAAGGATGCCTAGCTTCTGGGCTACCACCTGTGGCCATGTGGGATCCAAGGGATGTGCTGCTACCAGGGCCATGCCGACCTGAGTGGCCTGCACTGCCACCTGTGGCCATGGTGTCATCTGGGCCCAAGATGCTGCTGAGGGCCATTGTCTGGGTCCACAGCCCTACCACAGCCAGGGTCTATGTCAATGTCAGTGGCTCTGGTTACCACCAAAGGCAGTGTAGATGCCTAGAGTCTGGGCTACCACCTGAGGCCATGTTGGTACCCAAGGGTCATGCTATCACCAGGACCATACAGATCAGGGTGGCCTGAGCTGACACCTGGGGCCATGTTGACATCCAGGCCTGACCTGTGTCCAGGGGCCATGTCTGCTTCCATGGTCTTCCACAGCCAGGGTCTGTATTGAGGTCCATGGCTCCTGTTACCACCACAGGCATGCAACTGCTCAGGGTCTGGACCTCTACCTGGGGCCATGTTAGAGTCCAGGGACCACACTGTTGTTGAGCCCACACTGATCTGAAAAACCTACACTGCTACCCTGATGGCCATGTCTTGATCGGTGATCCTGCCACAGCTGGGGTCTGTGTTGATGTCTGTTGCCCGTGTTACTAGGATGAAGGACAGATAAGAAGGGACTGGGAAATGAGTGAGATTAGAGTGCATGATGTGCTATTCCCAAAGAATCAAAAAAAAAAAAAAACTACGTTCAAAAAATGGAAAGAATGAAGCAATTTAGCTTATCTCATCTACATGAACTGTTGCACAATTCCAACAGTAACCAAATAATAACATGTCTTTCAACTAACAAAAAATATCATACAATATTACCATTTTTAAGAGCTCAAAAAATAACTAGACCAAGATTACAACTGCCAGTGACCACCAATAACACCAAAAGAGAGAGCAGACATTTTGTGTCTCCTGAGGTGATCAGGTGATGCAATAGTCTTGCTGAAAGGACTGATCATTAATTTGATTATGTCTCTGTGCTTAACAATTAATCTACAGAAAATGCAAAAACAAAAGAATACAGAATGAGAAAAGAATATCAATGAGGACCATTCAAAGCCAAATTGTGGGGAAGTCAAGAAAAGAATAGTGGCTGGAAAACACTTGCTGCTCTTCCATAGGACCCTAGTTCAGCTCCCAGCACCCAGGTCAAGCAGCTCACAATAGCCTTTAAATAAAACTCCAGAGGATTCAATGCTGTGATGATATATTGTGCACCCCAATAAAACTTACCTGGGGATCAGAGGACAGAGCCAGCCACTAGATTAGACATAGAGGCCAGACAGTGTTGGCACACACCCTTAATCCTATCACTTAGGAGACAGAGATCCATCTAGATCTCTGTGAGTTCAAGGCCACACTGGGAACAGAGCCAGGCATGGTAGCACACACCTTTAATCCCAACACTTGAGCTCTCATGCCTTTGCTTAGGAAGCACACATACCTTTAATCCCAGGATGTAAGATGGCAGGGCAGAAAAAGGTATATAAGGCATGAGGAAACAGGAACTCATTGTCTTGAAACTGAGTATTTCATAGAGGTAAGAATTTGTGGCTAGCTTGCTCTGCTTCTCTGATCTTTCAGCTTTCACCCCAATGTCTGGCTCCAGGTTTTCTGTTTATAAGACCTTTTAAGGTTTGTGTTACATAATGCTATCTTCTGGGCTCTATGAGCACCTATACACATTTGTATATATTCACAGAAATGCACACACATACCCATAAGTAAAAAACTATTATTTTTAGAAAGAATAACCTATCTTTGAAGTGAATACAATATAGAAAAAATATGTAGAAAAAGCCTTATAATAAAATAAATATATCAAGTAATTATATAGTTCTGATTTTAATTCTAGTTGAAACAAAGTTTTTTTTTTTTTTTTTTTTTTTTTTTTTTTTTGGTTTTTCGAGACAGGGTTTCTCTGTGTAGCTTTGCGCCTTTCCTGGTACTCGCTTTGGAGACCAGGCTGGCCTCGAACTCACAGAGATCCGCCTGCCTCTGCCTCCCGAGTGCTGGGATTAAAGGCGTGCGCCACCACAAAGTTTTTAATATGAAGAAATTTGAAAACATATGCAAAATGCTACAAGATCTAAACATGAAGCAAAAATGAAGATTCTCTAAATAGAACTCAAGTAGTTCAGGAAATAACAAGAATTGACAAATGGGATTATATCACATTAAACAACTTCTTCACAGCAAAATTCACTGAGTGACAGTACAGCCAGTACACCTAGAGAAAAAGCTTTATCAGATAGTCATCTCACTTCTGACAGGGAATTAATCACCCAAATGAAGAACTCAAAAAGTAAACAAGAGAACAGACAACCCAATTAATAAATGGGTAAATGAACTGAACAGATAGTTATCAAAAGAAAAAATTGCAAATGGCCAATAAGTCCATAGTAAAAGCTTTAATATCTTTATCAGGGAAATGTAAATGAAACTACATTGATATTCAATCTCATTCCATTAAGAATGGCTATCAAGAAAACAAAAACAGCAAAGCTAGTAAGAAGGGAGGGCTTACCAGGAACCTTATACTCTAGTAGTAGCAATGCAAATTCGTCCAGACACTGTGGAAACCAGAATGGCAGTTCTGCAATATTAAAAACAGAATTATGCTTTTAATCCCAGCACTCAGGAGGCAGAACCAGGTGGATCTCTGTGAGTTCCAGGCAGGCCTGTTCTACAGAGTGAGATCCAGGACAGGTACCAAAACTACACAGAGAAACCCTACCTCAAAAAAAACCAAAAATAAATAAATAAATAAATAAAAATAGAATTCCATATGACCCCACTGTCTCATTCTTTGGTATATATCTAAAGAATTCAAATCAGCATAGCAGAGACACTTGTACATCATGTTTATTGAAGACACTACAATAGCCAAGATATGGAATCAGCCAACATGACTAATGAAAAGGGAATGGATGAAGAAAATGTGGTATATATTGTATACATAATGGGAGCAGTGCTGTGGATACCACTCTGTATGCTGTGAATGTGTTGCTCTAATTGGTTAATAAATAAAGTGCTGATGGGCAAGTAGCCAGGCAGGAAGTATAGATGGGACAAAGAGAGAGGAGAATGCTGGGAACAGGAAGGTTGAGTCAGGAGTCTCCAGCCAGATACAGAGGAAGCAAGATGCAAAGATACTGGTAAGCCAGAAGCCTCGTGGCAAGGTATAGATTTATAGAAATGGGTTAATTTAAGATGTAAGATCTAGTTAACAAGAAGCCCAAGCCATTAGGCCATGCAGGTGTAATTAATATAAGCCTCTGTGTGTTTACTTTGGTCTGAGTGGCGGCTGCAGGACCTTGAGTCTGTGGGACCTGAGCAGGACCAGAAAAAACTTCAGCTACAGGGGGGAGCATAAAGAAAGCCAAAATTATGTTGCTACAGAAAAATTGGTGGAAGTGGAGATCATCATATTAGAAAATGAGCCAGATGTAGAGAGGCAAATATTATTTATTTCCTCTTGTGTATAGGATATGGGTTTTTACAGAAGACATAAAATTATAATAGGGACTATTTGAGAAGAAAAGTACCTTGGCTATTGGATAAAAAGGAGGGTAATAAGACATAGAAATCTGATCATAGTATATAAATATAAAAATGCCATAATGAAACCCATTCTTGGCTGGGCAGTGATGGCACACACCTTTAATCCCAGCATGCGGGAAGCAGAGAAAGGCAGATCTCTATGAGTTCAAGGCCAGTCTAGTAACAGAGCAAGTTCTAGGACAGCCAAGACTACATAGAGAAATCCTGTCTTAGAAAAACAAACCAAACACACAAACAACAAAAAACAAATGAAAGAAAGACAGAAAGAAAAGAAAAGAGGGAGGGAGAGAGGAGAGAGGGAGGGAGGGAGGAAGAAACTCATTCTCTTGTGTAATTAACATGCTAATAAAAATATAACTTTTGCCGGGCGGTGGTGATGCACGCCTTTAATCCCAGCACTCGGGAGACAGAGCCAGGTGGATCTCTGTGAGTTTGAGGCCAGCCTAGGCTACCAAGTGAGTTCCAGGAAAGGCGCAAAGCTACACAGAGAAACCCTGTCTCGAGAAAACATATATAGATATATCTATATATATCTATATATCTTTCATTTTTATTTAGAAATTTTAATTAATATTAAAAAACTGAAAAATAGAAATTTAAGGTGATTCTTTGTTCAAAAATTATTAAGAATTTAAAAGTAACATCCCAAACACATTAAATCAATATGTATGGAGTATGTGGCTGTGTTCAACCCACACTATTGCATACTAGTGAACTTTGCCTTGATCATAAAAATGCAAGGTAATCTACAAATGGGGCACACAGAAGGCCAGGAGTTAGAAATACCAAGGTAATGCTTACATCAAAAGTAAGATGGGCATGTTAGGGATATCCTACACAGGTAAAAAAGGTGGGAAAACTTAACCATTGAGCCATATCCCCAACTCAGGGATATTTTTATAACTACAACCCCCTGTATTGTGAGCAAATTTGATGATGTATATATCCATGCCTCAACCTGAATATCTGTAGTATAGTAAGACATTGTGTTTCAATTGTGGCACACATTCACACAAATGGACACACATGCACATAAATAAAAGTAATTATTTTAAAACTAATAACCTATGTTTTCCCAAAGAACATAATATAGAAAAAGATATAGAGGAAAATGTATAATATAAGAAATATATCAACCAATTACAACGTATAGTTCTGATTTTAATTCTGCTTGAAACAAATTTTATGAGCAAATGGGTAGAAATAAATGAACCATTAATTTAACTTCATTTTTTCTACTAGATTATGTTGTTACTTGTATGGAACTCAATAATCTGATGCCTAAGACTCTTTGTCTTTTCAGAAGGAATATGAATTTCAACATATTTATCAACACTGAGGGAAGTTTGGTTCATATATCAATATACTACTTATAATATGATTAAATACAGACTCTAACCTAAATGTGCAAATTGCCCCAGTGACCAAGAATTTTCCAAAACTGTACATTTGGTGGAAAGTTTTTAACCCAATCACACTCTCAGGAAATCCAGTAGGAACTCTAGTATGAATTAATGCAGAAGTTATTTGTCAAAATCTAAAGAGACATGCTTTAATACTTATTCCATTTGGAAAAGAGCTTGTGTCACATTCCCTTATCCATATCTAACAAGAAAAAATATGTCTTCATCTGTAGGCACATGGACAAAAGCCAGCAGAAATGGCCTTTCTACTAGAATAACTATTAATGTTACTATTCATGAATCAAGAAGATGCAATATCCATAAATCACTCTCACTATTAAGAGTATTGCATGTACTCAAATTGCCTAATTTATTCTCTTCACCTGTAGGTATACAAGTGACCCACTTTATTTATTCACAACTTTATTATTTCTGACAATCAATATCAGTTACAGTTCTTTTTATTAACCATATAATATGTATTCAGAAACGTGAAAAAATCCAATTCCCTTTTTAAGAGGCTAGTATTTATGGATGTCAGAAGACGCTGCATTCAAACATGCCCTCATCAATCCTAAGAGCACATTGAGGAAATGTTTTCTTCTCACCTTTTTCTGTCGGAATCTAAGCAATCCATCTAGTTTGCTAAGAGTCAATCACTCTCAGATGAAAGCAATTATGTAATGGAAGACTGAGACTGTGCGTTTGATTATTAGGGTATTTTGCAGAAAGCAATTCTGGATCTAAATTTTAAATGAGTTCTTGGTCAAAGTCCAAAACCCCATAATAAGAGCTATAGAAAATACTTGATCCTGACACAAACACTGTAGAACTATACTATAGGTGCCATAACTCAATTTTAAAGACAACTTTAATTCAATGAGCCAATAGGAGTTATTTAGCAATTTAAATAGTAAGTACAGGCATTAATTTCTCTAATACCATTCTTCATTATTGCATACCTGGAAGCCAGAAAGTATGTTCTGGACATTAAAATAAATATACTTGCTCTTGTATCTTTGGCACAGTAGCTGCGTCTTAATCTACTGCTATTTTGGCCAACTATTGCAGCTCCGCAGCTGCTGGCCCGTCTCTAGCAGTGTCAGGCAGCAGCCTGGTGAGAATTCTGCTCCTGCAGGCACCTGCCCTGTTGCTGCTGCTAAAGGTAACTTTAACTAAATCTCTATCGTTTTATTTACGAATAAGACTCGAGATTCAAAGGCTGGAGTGAAAACCTGTGAGCTCAGAGAGGCTGGGCTGCAATTAGCTAAACTTCCCTCCTTGCTGGCATCCCCTAAAAATCCATGCTTCCACTTTGCCAAACCAGAAAAAGCTGCACCACTCCAAAACCCCACGCTACCTTCTTCCTGTGTCTGTCTCTCCTGGATGCCCTCTGATGCTCTATGATGACTTTCTGTCAACTAGTTGTTAATGCAGCCTCCTGATACAAGGTTAATTTTATTTAATTAATGCAAATGTAAACTCAGGGTTCACAATGTGATCAAATATCCTGCAAAACACACACACACACACACACACACACACACACACACACACACACACACACGTTTAATATATATATAAATTATTTATATATAATATATTTAATAGTATTGTAGTCAACAACATCACAAAGATTAAATTGCCTCAGCTAAGCTTTTGGAACAAAAAAAGAAAAAAGTATCAAAATGTAAAATATGTGTAACATTTAATTGTATACCTTCAAAGAAGCCACACTCAGGTTATTCTATTGATTGTATTAAAGTATTAAATATAAAGTGAAAAGGGACAATTGTCAGAATACAGTAAAAAGATTGGTGCATGGTGAACAACGCTTTGGGGAACTGTGAGAAGGGCTCCAGGATAAAAGGCAGAAGACTCAACTTAATGTACCAGGCTTCGTTGATGCCCCACGGGAGGCCTTACTCTTTTGGAGGAGTGGATGGGGGGTTGGGTTGAGGGGGAGGTAGGAATGGTAGGGTAGGGAGACAGGAGGAGGGGTAGGAGGGAGAACTGTGGTTGGTATGTAAAATGAATAAAAAAATAAAAAAGAAAAAAGATAAAAGGCAGAGGGCCTTTCACCTCAGGTGCATTTTGTTCCCTGGATTGTTCTTGGACGAGATTTTTGTGCCTCCTGCGACAAACATTTACATTCAACTTATATGATATGTTTATTCTTCTTGGATGTCAGAACATAGCTATAGAACCCCATCTGGTCAGTGCACCCTGAATCTGGATATGGCCTTTTGCTTTGCTTTCCTGCTTTCCCAGATATAATCTATAGTACGTGCCAGGCAACTATGTTTAAATTGATCTGTCCTAAGAAGTTCTCGGGAAGGGCTGCCCTATCAATATTTAGTATGTGCTTACTGAAACTTATTTGCATGTTTTTCTGCGCATGTTTTTCTGAATTCAAACAGCCTGCCTTGAATCACTGCTTTTTTTAGTTACATTGTGTATAAAAGTACACTGAAACTGAAGTAAGGTTGTCTGCAACATAAGACTGTAGTCTGCCCCATTCTTTCAGGTCCTCAGACCCCAGTCTCTCAAACACAGATCTGTGTTAAGTCAACAAAGTCAACAAGGAAGAGAGCTGAGATGTTTCCAGCAATAAGCAAGGTGTTAGAGTCTTGTTAATATTATGTTTCACTTGTCATAAACACAAGCCTTATTGATTTTAAATTCATGGAGTTTTATATCATCATCCAGAATTCCATCAATCATTTATCATTGAATTACCAATACAAAACAGCTTTCTGTTTTCATTTCTTTCACAAAAGTTATGCCACGTGAGGTAATGCTCCCCAAGCCATAGACTACCTAAGGAAAACTCCAATGCCAAGTGTGGAAAGCTGTCAAGGAAGAAAAGCAATCAATAGTTTTACCAGCTGTGATGCCCATGAATAACAATAATACCACCATGGAAAAAAATATCCCTAAACGTGCAATCGTGGAACTTCTATCTTGGAACTAACCAACCGCTGTCTAATTGGACTTAAGGTCCACTCATGCCTGGTACTATATAAACCAAGCTAATTAGCCATGACTAGTGAGGTCATAAATGTTAGAATAGAATGTACTACTGCCACCTTCTTAAACCAGAATAATTCCTAAATGATTGTAAATACTTACTCTTATACCCACACATAGCTTTCACCCCTCATCAAAGAAGCTTGCTTCTCTCTGCAACAGAGACCATTACAAAACATCACAATGGTCAAAAGTCAGGGAACAACTGATCTTGGAGTACCCAAACCAACTAATACATCTCAACACAACTCCTACACCTTAGGAAACAGTGGAGAGCATCACAGAGGAGTGGGGAGAAAAACTGCAAGAGCCAGAGGACTAGGAGAAGTCTCCTGTGAGATTGTGATAGGGAAGCTGCACCCACGAAACCTCAGAAATATGGCTGCATACACAAGACTTGAACAATGACTACACAAACAGCCATGCTAAATGGAAGGAGGAAATCTCACTGGGTCCTACCCCTAGATGAAGAGCTACAGGCAATTAAAATCTACTCAGAGAAGGAGAATAAGTCTTCCCCAGAGATGACCCTGGCAATTCTTTATCCAGTACCAAGTATTCAGCCCGAAAATAAACACTAATACTCAGCAGGTTATACTTATATATTCATGTGTGTAGGGATAGGATATGTGTGTATGTGTGTGTGTATGTGTGTACAACAATAACATTTTTAAAAAGAGGCCATGAATTTGAGAGGGAATAAGGGGGTACATGGGAGGGGTTGTAGGGTAGAGAAGGGGGGATATAAAAATATAAATTTTATATATATAGTTGTTTGTTTGGTTTGGTTTGGTTTTGAGACAGAGTTTCCCAGTGTAGCCTTGGCCGTCCTGGAACTCACTATGTAGACCAGCCTGGCCTTGAACTCAGAGATCTGACTGGACTCTGCCTCCAGAATGCTGTGATTAAAGGCATGCACCACCATGCCAAGCTTTATATTTTAATTTTTAAATTGCAAATAAAAATTTTAGTAATGTGATGATAGTTTCTTTATAACCTGACTTGAAAATATATTACAAAACAATATGGAATTAGGGGCTGGGGCAATTACCAGCTCAATTGGTAACTGCTGCCATGCAAGCAAGAGGATCTGAGTTTGATCCCCAATACTCACATAAAAAGCCAGTGTGGTCAGGGCTAAGCCTAATCCCAGCACCATGTAGGTAGAGACAGGCAGATCCCTTAAGCTTGCTAGCCAGCTAGCTTTGTCAAATCAGTGAGATCCAGTTCCACTGAAACATCCTATCTCATGCTAGTGCAATAATGGCACAAAGCTTGTGGGAGTAACCAACCAATGTTTGATTGGATGTAAAGCCCACTCCATGAGATAGAACCCATCCTGATACTGCTCAGGTGGCTAAGAACCTGAGACTAAGTAAGTGTGGTGGTTTGAAAGAAAATGACCCCCAAAGGAAGTGGCACTATTAGGAGGTATGGCTTTGTTGAAGTAGTTATGGCCTTGTTGGAGGAAGTGTGTCACTGTGGAGGTGGGCTTTGAGGTCTCAGATATGCTCAAGGTACCATCCAGTGTCTCAGTCTACTTCCTGTTACCTGTAAGATGTAGGACTCTCAGCTACTTCTCGAGAAATATGTCTGCCTACACGCCACCATCCTCCCTGTCATGATGATAATGGACTGAACCTCTGAACTGTAAACGAGCCACCACAATTAAATGTTTCCCTTTATAAGAGTTGCCATGGTCATGATGTCTTTTCACAGCATAGAATCTCTAACTAGAGTAAGCTATGGACCTAGGGGAAAACCAAGTACTACTGTTCTGCTAAATGAACATAGCAATAAAATGACTACCAACAACATTTGGTTATACTCACAGATCAGTATCTGGCTCAGCCATCATCTGAGAAGCTTCCTCCTGCAGTAGATGGAACAAATAACAGAGACCCACAACTGAACAATGTGCAGAGGGTAAAAGGCCTTGGAACACTCCATTCTGAATGGGATGTCTCCATAAAACCCCTTCCCTCAGGGCTTGGGAACTCTGCAAAAGAGGAAGTGGAAAGGAGGGGAGTGGTGGAGAACACCAAGGAAGCAGGGCCTTATCATCATAGCAGGACCAATGCACATACAAACTCTTAGATAAGCCTATGGCAGCATGCACAGGTCCTACACAGGCCTGTGTCCTATGGGGTCCCAGCACTGAGAGGAGAAGTGGACACAAGCCCCCAAAGCCCCTATCCCTAACGCAGAAGCTGTCTCCAATTGATAACCACCTGCAAGGAAGAATTAGTTTTCTCCAGTGGAATCTTAGAGGGTGTACAAAGCAAACTTAAAGTCAGGTCCCATACCCAGGCCAAAAGAAAATGAACTCAATGATAATTTTAGAGGGGTTGTTGTTGTTGTTGTTGTTGTTGTTGTTGTTGTTGTCTTATACTGCTTTGTCAGGGTTTTGGTTTGGTTGGATTTGGTTCTGCCTTACAGGTCTTTTGCTTATATAGTATGGTTTCTGCTTTTGTGTTTTTATGGGATTTGTGTGTGTGTGAATGTGTGTGTCTCTGGGTCTGTTTCTGTTTCTTGTGCTTTTTGTTTGGCACTTTTTTCTGTTTATTTTGTCCTATTCTGATTTGTTTGTTTTTATTTCTTTAGATTACCCTTTGTTTTCTAATTCGATAAAGAAATAAAGAGTGTTGGTTTGGGATGTGTGGAGGATCTGAGAGGATTTGGGAAAAGGGAAACTATAATAAGAATATATTGTATGAAAAAGTCTATTTTCAATTTAAAAATAATCAAAATAAATAAATAAAAACCCTATTTCAATACAAAGTGGGTAATCCTGAGGAAACACAGCCAAGGCTGACCTCTAGCATCCACATGCACCCACAGACACGCATGAGCTCACACACACATACACACCTGCCCAAATACACAAAAATGTTTTAAATTAGCATAAAAACAGCTTCATAGAGCAAAGGGAAGGGAAATCAGAACATGGAAACAAATCTACACACAACTGTTTGGGGGTTTTTTTGTTTTTTTGGGTTTTTTTAGAATTCTGTCCTATAGTATTACTATCATTACATTTGGGTACTTTTCTTCTTTGATAATTTCAGACAATGTATTTAAAGTATATCCACTCCCTCTTTCCTCCCCCAGCTCCTCCCACACTCCCTCCACCCATATCCTTGCAACTTCATGCCCTCTTCTTTGCTTTGCTTAACCTACTGAAGCTAACTATAATTAGTGCTGTTTCTATGTGCATGGGTGTAGGAATATCCACTGGACCATGAGCAACCTGACGTGGATCACACTGCTGAAGAAAACTGACTCTTCTTCCCTCAGCAGCCATCACCTGCCAAAACCTCCTCAACTCTGGGTGGGTCCACATGAGCCCCTTCCTTATCTGGAAACACTGGAGTGGCCAAGTGGTTTTTCACAAAAGCAGCATGATCAGGAAATCCTCTTCAATAAATTGCATTGGGGGAACTGGATATTCACTTGCAAAAAATAAAATTAGGACCTTATCTCACACTGTACATAAACTCAAAATGGTTTAAAGACTACAAAATAAGACTCAAACATTAAAATATTAAAGAAAGCCTCAGAGGCATGCTTTGTGACACTGGGTTTTTGAACAATTCACAGCTAAGAAACAAATAGCTGAATTTCAAAATGGGCAAAAAAATATTAAACAGACATTATTCAAATGAAGGTTTACAAAGAGCCAACAAAAATTTGAGAAAATTCTCACCATCTCTAAGTATTAGACTAACGCAAACCCAAAGCACTATGAAATATCACCTCATTCATGTGAGAATGCATAGTCTCCAAAATACAAAGGTAACAGGTATTTGTGAGAATGCAGAAAAAGGAGACCCTTGCACACTGGGTAGGAATGTAAATCACTACAGCTGGTCCAGAAAAAAAGAATAGATTTATTTAACTACCACATGACCCAACAATCACACAGCCAGGATCAACAGATATTAAATTAGCACACTGCAGAAGTATCTGTGCTCCCATGTTTATTGTAGTTGTATTCACAGAGCTTATATATGGAATCAACCTATCAACAAATGACTGGATAATAAAAATATATGCACTGCAATATCACTTAGCCACCAAAAAAAAAAAAAGAAATCCTGTCATTTGTAATACTCTATATGAACCAGAGAATTATGTTAAGTGAAACAAGCAGAAAAACAACACTGTAAAATATAGAAAGTTGATACAGGAAGATGGTGGTTACATGAGGTTCGTGAGGAGTCAGGGTCGAGGACACATGTCCGGTTATACATGAGGGATATGTGCAAGGACTCTGGTAAAGCAGAGTGATGGTGGTACATGATGACATGCTGCATTCCTGAAGAATGCTAAGAGTAGACAGACAGTGCCCTCACCACTGCAGTGGGAACTATAAAGTATTACATTTGTTAATTAGCCAGAGTCACCAGTTCTATAGCATATTTATACTTTAAAAACACGATTTTAGGTGCCAGCTTACATGTCTGCTTAAATAAATAAATATTAAACTGTAAGGAAAAAGAAGAGGCTGTATAAAGTAAAAATATTGAAATTTTCTACAGATGCTAAATGTTGAAACTGGCCATGTGTGATTTTTTGACATTAAAAGCAGTTATGGGTATTTCAAAGTTTATGTCTTTCCTACAACTGCCATTTCAAACTATCCCATCCTCACGTTCCCTGCTGACAGTATAGTATTAGAAGGCATGTTATAAGGACTTGCAAATGCCAGCAACATTTGTAAAGGTCATTGTACTTCTAAAAGGTACAGTGAGAATACCTATGCTCATTCTGTTAGAACTTCACTGTGTGTTTAACTTCTAAACTAAAACATACTTCCAGTAAATGCTGGATATACATCAAACACAAAGCTTTGTAACATAATGGGCACTGCCACTAAGCTCTAGCCACTGTGTATAGAAAGGGCTCTGGTCCTGGCATTTAATCAGCAATTGCAATGATACTTTCTCATTTCACAATCCATAACAGCTGTTGTCAATGTCTGTTTCAGTGACCCCTGTAAGTCCCTGATATTCTTTCGCAGAACCTTTAAGATCAAAATTAGTTTCATAGTAATATTAAATTGTCATTTACCTATTTACTCATCCTCTTTTTTTAAATATTTTATTTTATTTTATTTTACAAAACAATTCAGTTCTACATATCAGCCATGAATAGACACCAGGATATAATCAAATTGAAGGCTGAAATCAATAAAATAAAAACAAAGAGAACAATACAAAGAATCAATGAAACAAAGAGTTTGTTCTTTGAGAAAATCAACAATTATCCAAATTAATCTTACCCAAATTAACCAAAAGGCAGAGAGAGAGAGCAAGCATCCAAATTAACAAAATCAGAAATGAAAAGGAAGACATAACAACAGACAATGAGGAAATCCAGAGAATCATCAGGTCATACTTCAAAAACTTGTACTCCACAAAATTGGAAAATCTAAAAGAAATGGACAATTTTCTGGATAGATACCACATACCAAAGTTAAATCAAGACAAGATAAACTATTTAAACAGACCAATAACCCCTAAGGAAATAGAAACAGTCATTAAAAGTCTCACAACCAAAAAAAGCCCAGGACCACATGGTTTCAGCGCAGAATTCTACCAGATTTTCGAAGAGGAGCTAATTCCAAAATTCTTCAAATTATTCCACACAACAGAAAAAGAAGGAACATTACCAAACTCTTTTTATGACGCTACAGTTACCCTGATACCCAAACTACACAAAGATGCAACAAAGAAAGAGAATTACAGACCAATCTCCCTCATGAACATTGATGCAAAAATACTCAATAAAATATTGGCAAACCGAATCCAAGAACACATCAAAAAATTATCCACCATGACCAAGTAGGCTTCAACCCAGAGATGCAAGGATGGTTCAACATACAAAAATCTGTGAATGTAATACACCATATAAACAAGCTGAAAGAAAAAAAAACACATGCTCATCTCATTAGATGCTGAAAAAGCCTTTTGACAAAATCCAACACCCCTTCATGATAAAGGTCCGAGAGAGATCAGGAATATAAGGAACATACCTAAACATAATAAAGGCAATTTACAGCAAGCCAACAGCCAACATCAAATTAAATGGAGAGAAACTCAAAGCGATTCCACTAAAATCAGGAACGAGACAAGGCTGTCCACTCTCCCCATATTTATTCAATATAGTAATTGAAGTTTTAGCTACAGCAATAAGACAACAAAAGGAGATCAAAGGGATAGAAATTGGAAAGGGAGAAATCAAACATTCACTATTTGCAGACAATATGATAGTATACATAAGTGACCCCAAAAATTCTATCAAGGAACTTCTACAGCTGATAAACTCCTTCAGTAACGTGACAGGATACAAGATTACCTCAAAAAAAAATCAGTAGCCCTCCTATATACAAATGATAAATAGGCTGAGAAAGAAATCAGAAAAACATCACCCTTTATAATAGCCACAAAAATATAAAATACCTTGGGGTAACTCTAAATAAGCAAGTGAAGGACCTTTATGATAATAATTTTAAGTCTCTCAAGAAAGAAATTGAAGAAGATATCAGAAAATGGAAAGGTCTCCCATGCTCAAGGATAAGTAGGATTAACATAGTAAAAATGGCAATCTTACCAAAAGCAACCTACAGATTCAACCCAATCCCCATCAAAATCACAACACAATTCTTCACAGACCTGGAAAGAACAATACTCAACTTCATATGGAAAAAACAAAACGGGATTACTAAAAGAATCCTGTACAATAAAGCAACCTCTGGAGGCATCACGATCCCTGACCTCAAGCTCATAGAGTTATAGTAATAAAAACAGCTTGGTATTGGCATAAAAACTGACATATGGACCAATGAAATTGAATTGAAGGCCCTGACATTGATCCACACACCTATGAACACCTGATTTTTGACAAAGAAGCCAAAACTGTACAATGGAAAAAAGAAAGCATCTTCAACAAATGGTGCTGGCATAAGTGGATGTCAACATGTAGCATGTAGAAGATTGCAAATAGATTCATATCTATCATCATGCACAAAACCCAAGTCCAAGTGGATCAAAGACCTCAACATAAATCCAGTTACACTGAACTTGATAGAGAAAGTAGGAAGTAGTCTTGAATGTATTGGCACAGGCGACCACTTCCTAAATATAACACCAGTAGCACAGACACTGAGAGCAACAATTAATAAATGGGGCCTCCTGAAACTGAGAAGCTTTTATAGGGTAAAGGACACAGTCATTAAGACAAAATGACAGCCTACAAAATGGGAAAACATCTTCACCAACCCCACATCTGACAAAGGGCTGATCTCTAAAATATATAAAGAATTCAAGAAACTAGACATCAAAATACTGAACAATCCAATTAAAAAATGGGCTATAGAGCCAGAGAATTCTCAAAAGAAGAATCACAAATGGCTGAAACACATTAAGGAATTGCTCAACATCATTAGTCATTAGCAAAGTGCAAATCAAAACAACTCCGAAATACCATCTTATACCTGTCAGAATGTCTATGATCAAAAACACTGATGACAGCTTATGTTGGAGAGGATGTGAAACAAGGGGAACACTCTCCACTGTTGGTGCGAGTGTGAACTTGTACAGCCACTTTGGAAATCAATATAGTGTGTTCTCAGAAAATTGAAAATCAAGCTACCTCAAGACCCAGCTATATCACTCTTGGGCATATACTGGAATGCTCAATCATACCACAAGGACACATGATCAACTATGTTGATAGCAGCATTATTTGTAATAGCCAGAACCTGGAAACAACCTAGATGCCCCTCAACCGAAGAATGGATAACGAAAATGTGACACATATACACACACAATGGAGTACTACTTAGCAGTAAAAAAAAAACAATGATATCATTAAATTTGCAGGCAAATGGATGGAACCATAAAATATCATCCTGAGTGAGGTAACCCAGACTCAGAAGGACAAACATGGTATGTACTCACTCATAAGTGGATACTAGATGTAAGCAAAAGATAATCAGACTATAACCCACAGCTCCAGAGAAGCTAGCTAACAAGGAGGACCCTAAGAAGGACAAATAGATTGCCCAGTGAAGGAGAAATAGATGAGATCTACATGAGTAAACTGGGGAGCCTTCATCCAGTAACTGATGAAAGCAGATGCAGAGAGATCCACAGCCAGTCAAGCTCCAGGAGTCCAATCGATGAGAGACAGGAGGGATTCTATGAGCAAGGTACATCAAGATCATCGTGGGAAAACATATAGAGACAGCCAGCCAAACTAGTGGAAATGCATGAACTATGGACCAATAGCTGTGGAGCCCCCATGGGACTGGACTAGGCCTTCTGGATAGGCGAGACAGTTGTTTAGCTTGAACTGTTCCAGGGACCCTGGGCAGTGGGATCGGGATCTGTACTTGGTGCACGAGCCAGCTTTTTGGAGCCCAGTGCCTATGGTGTGACACCTTGTACATCCTTGGTGCAGGGAGGAGGGGCTTAGACCTGCCTCAACTGAATGTACCAGGATCTGCTGACTCCCCATAGGAGACCTTGACTTGGAGGAGGTGGGAATATGGGGTGGATTGGCAAGGAAAGCTGGGGAGCAGGAGGAGGGAGGACAGAGGGATCTGTGTTTGGTATGTAAAATAAATAGAAACTTTCTTAATAATAAAAATAAATAAATAAGTTTCTAAAACAAAGAGTTTGAGAATTGGTGCCCCATGAGCTAAAAGGAAAATTAACAGAGAAAATTATAAATAAATGTTACTATGCATAATTAGAAACATTTTTGCAAATACCATGTACATAAAATAATAAACAATCATCATATTTAATTAATAGGCCTTAGGGGTCCAAGAATACTCATCAGATATAATGTGAGTAAAAACAAAAAGCCAAATTCACCAACATGAAAATTCCTACTCTCAGGACCAAGGATTCTTATAATATGGATGTGGTCTCTGTTACTTTAAGAATCATATTAGCATAAAAGATATATTGTGCATGTGTCCCACAAAAAAAGTCCTATTCTTTTACTCTCTTGATCCTTAGACATCTTGAAACTCAGTACAAGGACACTTTCCCCAACAGAAAACAAACTCGATCGATCTTAAGACACAGAATGTGAATGTATTCTCAAATCTGGGCCTTAAAATCTTTCACTTCCAAGTGAGGTAACCCAGACCCAGAAAGACAAACATGGTATGTATCACTCATAAGTGGATATTAGATGTAAAATAAAGAATATGCAGTTACAATCCACAGCCCCAGGGAAGCTAGGTAACAAGGAGGACCCAAAGAGCAAGGCATTAATTTCCCTGGGAATGGGAAATAGATTTCCTGGGTAAACTGGGAGTGGGAATATGGGAACAAGAGGGATTGGGTTGGGTAGTCTGGGCATAGGAGATAGATTGGGGGTGAGACGGGGGGGGGGAGTAATGAAAGAGATCTCGGGAGGGAGGGGGTGCATTTGGGAGAAACCTGGTGTCAGGGAAACTCCCAGGATTCCACAAGGATGCCCAGCTAAGATTCCTAGCAATAGTGGAGGGGGTGCCTGAATGGGCCTTCTCCTGTAATCAGATTGGTGACTACCCTAGTTGTCATCAGAGAGCCTTCATCTAGGAACTGATGGAAGCAGATGCAGAGATCCACAGTCAAGCACTGGACTGAGCTCCAGGAGTCCTGTTGAGGAAAGGGAGGAAGAATTGTACGAGCCAGAGGGGGTCAAGGTCATGACAGGGAAACCCACACAGGCAGCTGATCCCAGCTCATGGAAGCTCACAGACTCTGGGCCAACAGCTAGGGAGCCTGCTTGGGACCGCCCTAGGCCCTCTGTATATGTGTCACAGTTGTGTAGCTTGGTCTGTTTGTCGTCTCCTAGCAGTGGGACCAGGACCTGTCCCTAGTGCTTGAGCTGGCTTGTGGGAACCTAGTTCCAATGCTGGGTTGCCATGCCCAGCCTTAATGCAGGGAGAGGAGCTTGGTCCTGCCTCAACTTGACGTGCCATGCTTTGTTGACGCCTATGGGAGGCCTGCCCCTTCTGAATGAGCGGATGGGGAGATAGAAGGGGGGGGGAATGGGAGGAGAGGAAGGAGCAGAAACTGCAGTCGGGATGTTAAATAAATGAAAAAAATTAATTAATTAAAAAAAAGAAAAAGATATTTCACTTCCCTCCCCAACTGTTATGCAAATTGACAATTACAAAAAATAAATTTCTAATGAATAAAACTCCTAGGTAAAAATATATTTGCCTAATATTATAAAGGAATTATACACTTTTGATGTTGCTAATACTACAACTTGAAAGTCCTTACAGTATGTTTCTCTTGGAAAATTACATGAAAGAAAATAAATACAAAGCTAGTTTTATTTAAGTGGGAAAAAATGGTTCCTAGAATTGACAAGTACTCCAGATTTCCAGGACAGTAGGCTCCAAGTTTCAAAACAAATAATGCTAGAGTTGATGTCCTGTTCACAACATGTTGTGAAGAGTAAACATTTAATAAGACATTTTCATAAACGTAGAGCTCTAAGTATATGTGTGCACTGTTGCCCTAGGAAATAATGAAGAGAAGCTTCTCTGCGGAGTCAAAGGAAGCAAGCAAGAACACACCAACCAATGCACAGCATCGGAGTCTGGTTGCTCACACCCCAGGGCTTACGGTAGACATAATGTTCTTCCAAAGTGCTGCTATCACTGACCAAAAAGTCTTTTAAAGATAGAATTCATAGCTAGATTTGCATATTTTAATAGTTCAAGCATGATCCTCCATTTCTTTAAATCACATTCTTTGCATATATAGATGCCAGGTTTGTAATTTCTTAAATGTGGAGTCATAGCACCTTCTTATAAAGCATTATCCTATCTGAAGTCCCGTAGATTAATGGAGGAAAATGCTGAAATGTATAGTATCTTGAAACAGATGCACCATCAAATGTAATCATGCTTATTAGATATTAGGCCTCTATTCAGTCAATACCATTAAAATAAGATGTCTGAATAAAAATTTACAACTACCCACACCTAATTTATAATTTAAGTATAACCTAGCCTTTTCCGATAACCACAATAGTCATATTTTACAAGACATTGAAATAGTTTCTATTCTCTCCAAAATAATATTTTGTATAAATTATTTACAAATGTGAATCTATATAAGAACATCTAGTGAAAATATGTTAATGTTCATCATTTCTTAAAGTGTTTTTCCCACATCAAAACAGGTAAATGTGGATGTGTGTGGAAGAGATGACTTTGCATGTCCTCCAGGTTGGCCCAGAGGGCAGCGTTGGCAATAATGGCCCATCTGTTCACTCCTGGCAGCAAGCAAACTTCTAATGAAGACAGATGTGGGTCACCCTGGGCACACAGGCTGCAGAGTGCTAATGATCCACCTAGCGGTCACTGCCTACCTCTCCAGACTGATGGATCACCTAAAAGGTTCAGTGTGAGGAGCAAAGATGACTCTTGCAGGTATTCATTCATCTTTCCAAGACACTGCTCTCATTTTTCCTACATACTGAGTTCTACCATTGTCTATCCAGTCTGAAAAATGCCATTACTGTATACTACACCCACTCCTCTCCGACAGCCTTGATATCACTTCTGAGAACTTAATTTCTTCTACATTATCCACATTATGATATAGCACCATAGATTTATAAAACACAACAGGTAATATTTGTCCATCATAAAACTATTTATGAATAGTTACATATAATTTCATTATCAACATAAATCTTTCTAACTGCTGCTTTTAAAATATTATTGAATATCTCTAGCTTCTTTAAAATTATTTCACTCTATTCAAAAACAATGTTAACTTATTGAGAACAACTAATGAAATACATGTCAGCATCTATAAAATACAAAGATGACCACTTAACTTTGTTGTAGATGAGAATTCAAGAGTCAGTTGCTTTTAAAATAAAGTATCACATTATACCTAAGCTCCATTGAAATGGTTCTTGAAAAAATGACAACCTAAAAGACTTGAATACATAATCTTATGTTAAAACATATAACTGTTTTAATGCACATTCCATGTATAAATAAACTTAAGAGAAATAGTATTCAATGAGTAACAACTTTAATCAAGTTTGAAGGCATTACAATGGTTTATAAGCTATGTTTTTACAAACTTTATTTGCTATCCAGACTTTTAAGATAACTGCTGTTGCTTCAGTCACTAGGGTAATTTATTCTTAAATTGACTATTAATAGAGTAAGCAACTATGCCTGAACTTCACTGAAATTATCTGGCAACCCATGACAGTCACAATTCATGCTAACACAGAATATATATATATCAATGTATAGATTTTATTATTCATTTTTATGAGTGTTTTGCCTGCATATGTGTGTATTCACTACATGCATGGCTAGTGCCCACAGAAGCCAGAAAAGTCCATCACACTGCCTAGAATTGGAGATACAGACAGCTGTGACCCTCCATGGAGGGATGCTGGGCACCAAACCCAGGTCTTCTGCAACAGCAGCAAATGTTCTAGCCCCATCCCTTAATCACTTTAATACCTTGGATTAATAAGTCTACCTTACCCAATAAAAAACCCAAATGTGAATTTTTAAAGGAAAAGAAAATAGGACTATTTATCATAGGACCATATCAAACTCAAAATATATTTCTAGCAATAGCATCAAAAATATGAAGAGAATGGTTTTATTTATATAAAGGATACATGGCAGTTTCAGACACCCAAATAATATTAGGGCATTACCAAGAGAAAAGCAGGCAAGTATTTTTTTCAAAAAGCAATAATTAATATTCCTGTAGTATCTTTATTTTGATTTTTTGAGAATTTCATATATAAATATCCTGTACTTATATCATTTCTACCCATCCCTATCCACTTTCTATCTCCACCACCACTCCTTCTCCAACATTACTTCTACTATAATTATTGGTTACATATTTATATAAACATATATACACACATACAAAATTGACTGAGTCCCATCAGTGTTGCCCAAAGGTACATGTGTTTATGGCTGACCACTTACAACTGGGAAACCTATCAGAAGACTTGTCCCTAGATAAAATGGATTCTCTATCCCTCAACAGCAAGTGACCACCTGTAGCTCTTCATCTCAGGGTGGGACCTTGTGAAATTTTCCATCCACACTGGTATGTCAGCTGATGCGGTGTTCATGAAGGTCTTAGGTGGAAAACCATCCTGTTTCATGGGTGTTTAAAACACACTGTCTCACAGCAGGCATCTCATTCCTTTGGATTTTCAGTCTTTCCATGCCCACTTTCTGCAGTGTTCCTTGAGCCTTTAGGTATATGGGTGCACTGTAGATGAACCAACTGGGGATGTGGACCATGTGGTCATTTATTCTCTACTTTTGACTAGCTGTGGTCTCTGTATTAGCCTCTGTATGCTACAAAAAGAAACTACCGCCGGGCAGTGGTGGCGCACGCCTTTAATCCCAGCACTTGGGAGGCAGAGGCGGGCAGATCTCTGTGAGTTCGAGGCCAGCCTGGTCTCCAAAGCAAGTTCCAGGAAAGGCGCAAAGCTACACAGAGAAACCCTGTCTTGAAAAACCAAAAAAAAAAAAAAAAAAACTACCTAGGTGAGGGTGAGAGCGTCATTTATCTACGGGTATAAGGTGAGTATTTATAACAGAAACTCTATTGATTCAAGAAAACAATATTGAGCCTGGTGGTGGTGGCGCACACCTTTAATCCCAGCACTCAGGAGGCAGAGTCAGGTGGATCTCTGTGAGTTCCAAGAAAGGCGCAAAGCTACACAGAGAAACCCTGTCTCGAAAAACCAAAAAAAGAAAGAAAGGAAGGAAGGAAGGAAGGAAGGAAGGAAGGAAGGAAGGAAGGAAGGAAGAAAGAAAGAAAGAAAGAAAGAAAGAAAGAAAGAAAGAAAGAAAGAAAGAAAGAAAGAAAGAAAGAAAGAAAGAAAACAATATTGTAGGTTCTCCTCTGTAACTTCTCTACCCAATGATTCTTGGTTAGGTTTACAGTATCAGACATAAGTTCTCTCCTTGGGTCACCCTTGCCTATGTAGAAAGCTTTGGGCTACATGAGACCTTGTCTCAAAAAAAAATACATAGTAATGACAATAATAATTACAACAACGAGTAATCTACCAATAAGAAAAGCTGAAAGGATATCATGAAAGGCTATGAACTTTTTCTACCTTTTATATCCTTATAACTAAGCTTTTCTTAAGCATAATTTTAGTCGTTTGAAACTGCAACTACCGACTTAAGAACTTCTTACTATTAATAAATTGTTAGACAACATTATACTAAAATTACATAAAATATCCTACTTTATAAATATCTTAAAATGTAACTTCAAGATTTTTAAAAATGTGTTTAATTTATATAGATAAGTGAGTAGAAATAAGAGATTGTAACCATAATTTAAAGGAAACTACAAAATACATACCTGCAAGCTCTTTTTGCTGGGCAAAATTTATAAAGGAACTAAAATTAACAACTAGTATTTGCTCAGATGAACACATGACAAATTGCCACATCTTCCCAAGTAATTTTTAAACATTTGCTTTAATGAAAATTAGAAATGAATGTTATGCCAGTAAAGAACCAAAGTTTTGGCACCACCTAGTGAAATTTTACTCAGATTTTTTTAAATATTTTTCATTTATTGAGAATTTCATATATCTACTGTACTGTTTTACATCAATCCCCTCTCCCTCTCTTCCCTCCAACTCCTCTAGTGTTCCCCCACTCTTTCTCATTCATGGCCTTTTAGCCTTTATTTTTGTTACATATATACATACATACACCTATATAAATATACATATAAATAATATAAATACACATATGAATATATAAATAATGTAAATGCAACTTGTTGAGTTCATTTAGTGTTGCTAATACACTAAATGTATTAGCTGGGATGACTAACTATGACTGCTTGGGACAGATCACCTATCAATGGGCTATTCCTGGAACAAACTGATTCTCTCTCTCTGTAGTCATTCGTTACCTGCAACTCTTCATCTGGGGGCTTTCTGATATTCCCTTATCTACACTAGCATGTAAATTGGTGGTATCATTTCTCAGGTCTTGATTAGGCAGTCATATTGTTGAGATTTCATGGGTACAGCTTCCCTGTCACATACAGTCATTCAGAAGATACAGTCATTCAGAAGATTCCCTGGTCCTCTGGTTCTTACACTATTTCTGCCCTTCTTCCCTCCTTAGATGTAGGGGTTGTGTTGTAAATGGATCAAGTGGTGGTGAGAAACCCAGTGCTGTTTGTTGCAATAAGAGGCTGCTTTGATGAAGGGTGGGAGCTACACTTACCTATGGGTATAAAGCTAAGTATTAAGAATGCAGTTAGAAACCATACTAGTTTAGGGAAGTGGAATTTGGAGGTACTCCACTAGAGTCACTGGTCTCACCAGCCATGGGTACTGGGTTATGCTTCCATGTCAGGCAAGAATTTCCTCCTATTAGGTGGGCCTGAGGTCCAATTAGATAGCTGTTGGTTACCCTCAGTATATTTAAGAGCCACTACTGTATCTTCCAGGATATACTTTCTTCTCAGTAGACCACGTAACTTTCTCCAAAATTGACCACAGATTAAAACACAAAGTCAGTCTCAACATATTACCAAAAATTTGAAATAACACCCTGCATCCTATCTAATCACCATGGGTTAAAGTTGGATATCAACAACAATGGGAATGGCATGAAGCTTACAAACTAATGGAAGCTAAACAACTCACCACTGAATGAAAATTGGGTCAAGATAGAAAACAAGAAGAAAAATCCTAATGCTGCATGCATTAAGACCAACAATAAGTGAATGGGACCCCATGAAACTAAAAAGTTTCTATACAGCAAAGCATACTATTACTGAAATGAAGAGGCAGTCTATAGAACAGGAAAAATCATTACCAGCTATACATTTGACAGAGAGTTAGAATGTAGAATAAACAAAGAACTAAAAAATAAACATCATGAAAACAAACAACCCAATTAAAAACTGGGTCATAGAACTAAACAGAAAGCTCTCAAGAGAATGTTCAATATCCTTAACCATCATGAAAATACAAATGAAGCCGCTTTGAGGTTTCTTCTTACCCCAGTCAGAATGGCTATGATCTAAAAACAAATGAAAACAAAAGCTGGCATGAATATGGAGCAAGAGAACACACTTATTCACTAGTAGTGGGGGTTCAAACTGATGCAGGCACTATGAAAATCAAGTTCCCCAAAAATCTAGAAATAAATACACCACATGATCCAGCACTCTTGGGCATATAGCCTACTAAAGAGATACTGACCATCCACGTTCATTGCTACTTTATTTACAATAGCCAGGAAATGGCAACAGCCTAAATGTCTATCAACAGATGAATGGGTAATAAAAATGTGGCACATTCACACGATGAAATATTATTCAACTGTTAAGAAAAATGAAATTATGATATTTCCAGGTAAATGGACAGATCAGGAAACCATCTTTCTAAGTGAGATAACCCAGACTCAGGAGAACAAATGTCAAATGTTTTCTTTCATTCGTGGATGTTAGCTTTAAATATTTAGATATCTGTGTTTCATTTACAATTTCCACAGACATCAGTAAACTAGTAACCCCTGTGGAGGGCACAATAAAGGGAGGAAAAATAGAGCATGGTGGTATAAAGGACTAAAGGGAAATAATGGAACAGGAAGGATTAAATGAGGTGGGGGATAGAGGTTCAGGGTAAATGAGGAAATATGAGAAGTGATAACTAACACTAAAAACCTAGAAAAAGTTGTATGAAAACTACTACAGTAGATGCTTCCTAAAATAAAAACACATACAAATATTTAAAAATGTAAATGGAATTACCTATGACAGTCAACTAGACACTCCTAACTAACAAATAAAAAGCAAAAAGCCCAATGTCAGGAATGCGTTACTTCTATTGGAGCTGTGCCAGTAAGTGGCCATAGACTTCAAATATTACAGGTTACTGATATTTCTTTTGGTTATCCTCCAGAACTTGACAGTACTAGCTATTGATGAAGACATCATATACTTGTATTATAAAACTTGGCAAATCATACAGATATTGACCTAGAAGCTTCATCCCTACTGGCTACCTTTCATAGTGATGGAAGGTATTATGCATGCTTCTGGAGGATAAAAGTGATGATGAGTCCTACCCATCTGTGAATCCTGCAAGCTACAGTAATGCCCTGCCTAGCAAGATATGCTCATTGGTACAAGAGTGGCACAAACGTCTTGGGTGTATCTAAACACTTTTTGTTTGGATTTAAGGCCCACTTGACAAGATGAAACCCATAGTTGGTATAGTTATTGGGGCTAAGAACTAAACATGTAGGGATAACCTACTATGATTACTCTACTAAATAGATATTTTATTAAACTGACTGCTGTGGGATGGTCTGTATGGCAAATGTGTTGCTGATTGGTCAATAAATAAATCACTGATTGGCCAGTGGCTAGGCAGGAAGTATAGGCAGGACAAGGAGGAGAATAAAGCTGGGAAGTGGAAGGCTGAGAGAGAGACACTGCCAGCCGCCAAGATGACAAACAGCATGTGAAGATGCAGGTAAGCCACGAGCCATGTGGCAAGGTATAGATTAATGAAAATGGATTAATTTAAGCTGTAAGAGCAGTTAGCAAGAAGCCTGCCACGGCCATACAGTTTGTAACCAATATAAGTCTCTGTGTTTACTTGGTCGGGTCTGAGTGGCTGTGGGACTGGCAGGTGAGAGAGATTTGTCCTGACTGTGGGCCAGGCAGGAAAACTCTAGCTACAACTGACTCATAATGACTTCTTGTTATACCCATCAACAAATCAAATGTACTGTATTAAAGAACACTATTACACTGAATATACCTCCTTACTTATAACCATAGAATTATGTAGTTGTGATAGATTATATATCCAAACTAAGTACTCTCTGGGATTTTACTTGAAAAGTTTGTGACCTTTAATTATTCGACCATTTTTCTTTTTCATATATAAGGAACTATTTCTTCTTTTTCTTCTTCTTTTTATATGTATGTGTATAATGTGCATACATGTATATATGAATATTCACATATGTGTGGGCACATGTGTATATACAGGTGCACATGAATATAGAGGCCCAAGGTGATATCAGGAATCCTCTTCAGTTGTTTTCCACCTTGTTCTTTGAGGCAAGGTGTATCAGACCATGCCCACCCAACATTCACACAGGTTCTAGGGATAAGAACTCTGGTCCTCTTTCTTGTGCAGCAAGCACTTTAATCAATGAGCCATCTCTCCAGATCTCTTTGGCTCTTTAGAATACCCATGTGCTGTGAGATGTCATTCTGTATACTGTAAATATGTATTACTCTGATTGGTTGAGAAATAAAACGCTGATTGGCCAGTAGCCAGGCAGAAAATATAGGCGGGGCAAACAGATGAGGAGAATTCTGGGAAGAGGAAGGCTGAGTCAGGAGTCACCAGTCAGACACAGAGGAAGCAAGATGACAAGGCAGAACTGAGAAAAGTACCAAGCCATGTGTTTAAACATAAATAAGAATTATGGGTTAAATTAAGTGTAAGAGCTAGTCAGTAATAAGCATGAGCTAATGGCCATACAGTTCATAATTAATATAAGCTTCTGTGTGTTTATTTGGGTCTGAGCGGCTGTGGGCCCTGGTGGGACTGAAGAAAACTTACAACTATACCCAAGTCTACAGAGGATGGAGTGGAAAGATTACAGAGCCAAAGGCTGGAGAGGATCAGGGCCAAACAGTGTCCTCAAGACATGACAGCACACCCATGAACTCACACCAACCATGGTTGCCTGCAGTAGACATGTGCAGGATCAAGCCAGTCAATGGTCTAAAATGGAGGGGAGAAGGGTTTACAAGCTCCTAGTCTGACTGAGAGCTATTAATAATTGATGGTTCCCTAGGGAAAAAGAATCAATTTTCTGTAAGGGTTTGGCCCCTGGTAGGTTAACTACACTCCAGTGAATGACTGACTTCACAATGGTGAGTATAGGGGCAACATAAATCCGACTTGGTGCTTTAATGTTTTTAGAGAAAGAGTGAACACAAAGTTAGAAAGAACTGGAGTTGAGGTGGTAGGAATCAATCTAGGAGGAGTTAGAAGAGGTGGGAGCAAATGTGATCAAAATGCACTATTAGAAATTCTCAACAAATTGATAAAAACATTATATTAAAATAGAATATCCAAATCTTCTGCCAACCACTCCCTTGACACAACGAAACTCTAGTATTACCACTGATTATGTCCCAGAGTTTTCCATGGGCAGCATGTAATAGTGATATAAAATAGGATATTTATGAGATACTATTTTGCCATATATAGTGTAATTATTATAAATGAAAAAAATGTGTAAGAAGAAATCAAATCTGTAGATAAGTAAGGACTGTTAAATTAAAACACTGTCTTCCTAAATGTAAACTAAAAGTTAATACATGAAAATCTTTACACAAAATACTATTTTATTAAAATACATGCTCCTAACCAATATAAAATGGCATTAAAACATGAGGAAATCATGCTTTTATAAAGTAATTATCACTCAAGTCCTTACCACGTTCTAGGTAGTATGGTAAGTACTGAGAGCATAATGTTGAACAATGCATGGTCCCAAACTCAGGAAATATGATCAAGAGAAAAGACAAACAAATGTTAATATTCAAAATCCATTCCATTGCTATTGGTTACAATTCTTCATGCTGTTATTTTACCTATTTCACAATTTTTTTAAATCACTTTAGGCCATAGTGATTTCAACAGCATAGTAAGCAATGTAATAATACAGAAAATCTTATTTTAACTTGAAAATCATCTAATATAAAATTTTCTCATTTAAGGAAATATAGCATTATAAAAGAAGTTGTTTTTTAATGTAATAACATTTTTTCTAAAAATCTTGAGGACTGAGGTTGAGATGAAATGAGAGATTATTTGCCTAACATGACAAGGCCTTGGATTCTATCTTCAATACACTCAGAAAAATGCAAAATGAAATAATTTTCTGACTTAATTTATATTTTGTAAATAATTTTATGACCTTAATATGTATTTTAGTAAATAATTTTCTGATGTTAATATGTATTTTGATGATGAAGGATTATGTATATGTATAAGTAAGTTCCACTGATAAATAAAACATTAACAGAAGCCCAAAGCTTTTTTCAACCTTTTTTGAGTAAACTATATTGTTATGTTGTTATATTGTTAAACTATATTATAAAATTACTTGATATATCCATTAGATCCTAAGCAAAGTTAATACTTTTATCAATTTTAAAATTATAATTGTTATTTTATTAAAACAAATGCATAATTATTGTGATTATGTATTTTTTCTAATATTATATCTTATTTTAGGTAAATGTTTCATTGTTAGTTAATGTCTAAGCAAATAACAGGAAAATCTTGAGGGGAAAAAAAAAATCTTACAGAAGTGGCTGGAGAGATGGCTCAGTGGTTAAGAGCACTGGCTACTCTTCCAAAGAACCCATGTTCAATTCCCAGTACCCTATTGGCAGCTCACAACTGTCTGTAACTCCAAGATCTGACACCTTCACACAGACATATATGCAGGCGAAACACCAATGCACATGAAATAAATAATAAATAATTCTTACAGAAATAGTTACTGATTTTTTCCAATGGAGGAACACATATCCTTACTTTAAATGTACTGCTTTTTAAATGTTCACATCACAGTCTTTACCTCTTAAGTTAAAACATACTATACAGGACAAATAAGAATTTTACTTGCCTATAATTTTCAAATAAAAAAACTTAAATATACATCTAAAAACGGAATATACATCTAAATGAATTTTATGTGCATATAAACACAATTCAGAACAAAAAGGAAGGGAATCTTACATGGCGTGCACTGTGGCCCTTCTACAGCACTCAGTGAGTGACACGTCAAGCACTGTAAACCTGAAAGAACGGTAACCTGATAACAATGATTCAGTGATATTAAAATATGGAAAACAGATGAAATATTCCTTCAACTTACCTTTTTTTCCTCCTGCAATACTATTTCTTCATAAAGCCGTGGGACAAATGTACAATAATTTTGCTGTTGATCTTTCTTGATGTTAACATTTTCACAAGGTAATGTCCTTTTCCTTTGGAAAATTCAGATAGAATTTACGAGTTTTTCATTTTAAATACACAAATATTTATAGAAGCAAAGGTAATTTTTTTACAGCAACAGGTTCTGCTTTAGATGACTTTGATAAGACCAATGGGTTGGGCCAATACATTTAAATTCTAATGAAAATGCATTTCCATGTGGTTGCTTTTATTTTTTCTTTTTTTAAATCGGAGCACTGGGGCTGCAAGGATGGTTCAGAGGATAAAGGCCCTTGCTGTCAAGGCTGATAACCTGAGTTCAATCCCTGTAGCCCACATGGTAGAGGAATAGGATCCCTGCAAGTTGTCCTCTGACCTCAGCATGGGTATGAGCATACATGCACATACATACAAACACACATGAAAAGGAAGGAAATTAAAATTCAGAGCACTGTTATAAAATTGTTCTAATAATTATTCTATAAGGAAAATGGAATATGAGGATGGCAGCATGAACTGACATCATCAAAGGTAACCAAAAACAGTTTCCTGATAGTCTACTTACCATAAAAAAGTCTTTGAAATCCAAAATCCCTTGGTATTTTAATTTCTGATTAAAATAAGAAAAAATAGTCCTCTCTATTTATATCATAAAGCAGTAAGCAGAAGAACATAAAGATCTTTGAGAAGAAAGAGTGACTTTATTTTCATTGGGATTAGACATTTTAAAGAAAAAATAAAGCAATAATTAACAGTCCCAAATCCTGAAGTCAGACAGCCCGACAGGAATCCCACCTACCAGCTCTATGATCTAAAACAAGCCACCTTTCTCTTAGCTTCAGACTCTTCATCTATAATTAGACATATTAATAACTAATTCTTTATAACACAATGAAAAGAGTAGAAAACATCTGTGAAGTAGTCAGTGCCATGCATGGCCCATTATAAACCCGCAATAGCTTTGGGCATTAATCATTGTTAGAACTATATTTAAATGAACCATACTTGCCATATTTCCTATGTATTGAACAGAACTTCAAAGATATTCAGTTTTCAACATTTTAAAAAAACTATACTAACTACATAAAATTAAACTAAAATAGGTAACAGAAAAACAAAACTTTAAGTTATGTAATAATTACCACTAATTTAGTATTCGGTGCTAGGATTTCAATGTGCATTTACCATTCTGGCTCACATATCCACTAATTTTATTTGTACATAATTTAAAAATAAGCTTATCTTTCATAGCTTCAAACTCAGTTTGAGGCCATGAAATAGATGTCCATTTGTTATATTAAATTGTTATGTATTGCTCATGTCCATTTCTTTCCCATAGAGGATTATAAATGCATCTCTCCATTCAAAGTGGCCAATCATCCCTTTGTTATGTGTAAAATATCTCATAAGAATTTTAACTCCATAAGGTCTAACATAGAAGGAAAATATTTACTAGAAAATGTCTACTGCAGAATGAACCAAGACAGCTCCAAATAAAATACATAGTGACGCAGGCAACCAAGCTGAAAAGCAGGAAACGAGAATAGTTGCAGAACTGAAGCAGTCAGGAAGGCAATGTGGATTCTATCCTGCAGTTCAACGTGGAAAAAAATAAAATCAAAAGAGGTAAAATGGGGAAATTTAAAAAGATTTTTAAAAATAGCATAAAAGTAGATGAATAGTAAAAAATGAATCAATATTAGAAGAAATAAAATGAACTGGATGAATAAACTACCAAGCAAGAACCAATAGTGGGAGGAGAGAAAAGGCACTAGAGAGTTCTTCTCTGATGTACATAGAGAGAGGGAGGCTCACACATACACAATGTTTAAGAAGAAAAACAACAACAGCTAAAGCTAAAATTACTGAGCAGAGTTGGACCTGCTGCTCTCCCCGGGTCAGTTCAAGTAGCCCTGTTGTGCTATGGCCTGATCATAGCCCTGGTTTATGTTCCATGTTCTTTGTCCTGTATGCTCTTGAACTAAATCAAAGGATGTGAAACTTCCCAGCACCCCTGAAAGGTTTTAAAAGTCAGGTATTTTCTCTGTTCTAGGGTTTCTCAGAAGGCTTCTCTGGCTACCCTATGCTATCCTATTCACGGCAGCTTTCTCTTTTACTCATCCTTTAAGCTACCCCTTTTAATGAAGCTCTTCCAGTTTTAGAGGGAAGCATCTCTTTGTCTTGAAGGCCCTGTTAACAATGGTTTTAACATAATTACTATTTCCTTCCAAATGCTTTCTCATCTCAAGACCTGATAATGGTCCATGGCCCTTTCTCCTAATAAAGCTAATTCCTGATGGTAATTATGTGTCAACTCCTTTTCAAACCAACCACTTATTCTTATATCTAAGAATGTCATGGCTGTGAGTCTCACTAACTCAGAATGTCTTCTCAAACAGTTATCTAGTCAAAAGAAATGGAGACAAGTCAAAGGACGTGGAATTCTGACCTACCTTCTTTAAGATATTCTAGGATCTTTTGTCTATTTTAAATGAAGCATAGTATATCTTAATGACTAGGTGCATGGGATAGGTACTCAAACAGGTCTCAGTTAAAGTCTAGTTCTGGCATTTCAACAGTTGCATAAGTTTAAACATGTTATCTTCTCTGATGCTTGAATTTTTCACTAATAAAATAGGTAAATAATAGTAACTACAAAGAGACTAGTGAAGACTAAATGAAGTAATATATATATAAACCAAGAGACAGAATCTGGCTCATGAGAAGGCAGTAGTTTCCTTGAGGATTATTCAAAATATAACACTCTTTGGAGTTTTTCATACTAATTTTCCTTTCTTAACAGGATCGCCTAGTCCGAACTAGTACCATACTTTATAGTCAGCAACTATATTAATGATGCCTAAGAAGTCTTTTCCACTCTTACTCTCTCTCCAAGGTTTCACTATGTAATCCTGAGGACCTGAGAATCATTACGGAGCCCAGGCTGGTCTTGAACTTGCAGCAATCCTCCTTCCTCTGCCTCCCAAGTGCAGGAATCACAGGTGTGTACCACCCTGCCCAACTGTTACTTGTTTTTACTTACTCGATGATATCATATTGTCCAGGACCAGGACCTGAATATTTGAGCAATTCTTGTCTTCCTGTAGCATTGCCAAAACTGGTACCTCTGTATTTCAAAGCAGATTTAGGATAATCCTAAAATAAAGAACAAATAAGAAAAAGAGCATGAGACAAATTAAAAAACATTGTTAAAATCGACTGAGGTCTAATTACACAGCAAGGATATCCTTAGTCAAAGAAGTTCCACCAGTCAAATCGGGACTCTTTAAGCTGGATTCTGCCCATCTGTTTCCTGTGTCAACCAGGATTCCCTGAGAACTGCTTCTAACATTAGTCCACACTGACCCAGTGTGAGCACTTTGCTCTTGGTACTACCCTGGCAACTTAATGCCTCCAGAACAATGAAGTACAGTTCTACCTCTGCAAGGAGGCTGAATGTATTACTTAGAAAAAGGGAAAAATTATTTAAAATACATTAATTAAAGAGATTGAGAAAATACAAACAACACCAAGGGACCTCAGACAATTAATTACATGATATTTAAAAATATATTCATGTAAAGTTTTATAAGAATAGCAAGTGGGTAAAAAAATTAAACACTATCCTAGTTCATGATATTGCTAATATATGAGGATAGGATTATTCTTTTAATACCAAAGAAATTATTTATGTCAGGAAAAAGCCAACCAACATTTTCCTCTAACATTGATAAGAATAGATGGCAAACTTAAGCATGAACTACAAAAAGTTAAAGCACTGGCTTCATCAGCAACTAAAACAAGAAAATATAATGCAGTAAGGACAGTGGATACCATTCCAATGGTTCTCTTCTCTTGTTGTGATACATTCCTCTTTAGGAAATATTTAAGAGGCGTGGAGAAATGCCTCAGTGGTTAGGTGCAGTTGCTGCTCTGGGATCTGGTTTCAGTTCCTAGTACCCACACAGCAGTTCACAACCATCTGTAACTTCAGTTCCTGGGGATCCAAGGCTCTCTTATGGCCTCTGTGGGTACTCCACTCATTCAGTGTACATACAAGCAGGCAAAACACTCAATATATAAGTTCACAATAAATAAATTATATAAGAAATAAACCATTTAAAAATTTTTAACAAAACTGTTTTAACTGAAGGTAGAAGATAAACTCTAGATTACTTATTGTTAATTCATCTGAAAGCTGTCTTTGTAAAATATGGTGGTCTTAAACACGGTATGTACCTACTCATAAGTAGATAGCAGATGTAAAGCAAAGGATAACCAGGCTACAATCCACAGCCCCAGAGAAGCTAGGTAACAGGGGAGATCCTAAGAGGGACACATGGATTGCCCTGGGAAGCAGAAATAGATGAGATCTCCTGGGTAAACTGGGGGCAGGTGGCAAGGGGCAGTAAAGGGCAGGGGATGGGAACATGAGGGATTGGGATGGTCCAGTTGGGGGAGGGCTGGAGAGGGAGAGCACCAAAAGAAATATCTTGATAGAGGGGGCCATTATAGGGTTAGAGAGAACCCTGGTGGCAGGGAAACTCCCAGGAATCCACAAGGATGACTCAACTAAGACTCCTAGCAATAGTGGAGAGGGTGCCTGAACTGGCCATCTCCTTAATCAGATTGGTGACTACACTAATTGTCATCATAGAACCTTCATCCAGCAACTGATGAAAGCAGATGCAGAGATCCACAGCCAAGCACTGGGCCAAGCTCTGGGAGTCCAGTTGAAGAGAGGAGGGAGGGATTATATAAGCAAGGGTGGTCAAGATCATGATGGGGAAACCCACAGAGACAGCTGACCTCAGCTCATGGGAGCTCACAGATTCTAGACCTATAACTAGGGAGCCTTTATGGGACCAATCTAGGCCCTCTACATGTGGGTAACAGTGGTGTAGCTTGGCCTGTTTGTGGGGTCCCTAGCAGTGGGACCAGGATCTGTCTCTGGTGCATGAGCTGGCTTTTTGGAGCCTATTCCCTATGGTGGGATGCCTAGCTCAGCCTTGATGCAGTGGTGGGGGAGAGCTTAGTCCTTCCTCAACTTCATATGCCATACACTGTTGACTCCCATGGGAGACCTTACCCTTTCTGAGGAGTGGATGGAGGGGGTGGGAAGGAAGTGGAGGGAGGGGAGCGAGAGGAGAAGAGGGAGGGGGAAACTGTGGTTAGTATGCAAAATAAATTTTAAAATTTTAATTAAAAAATATGGGGGTCTTGTTTTATGTGTTTGTTGTTATGCCTGCATGCATATCTGTGTACCACATGCATGCAGTTCCTGAGGAGCCAGAAGAGACACTGGATCTCCTGGAGCTGGAACTAGAGTTAAATGTGACTGTGAGTTGCCATGTGAGTACTGGGAATTGAACCTGGGTCTCCTGAGAGAACAACCAGTGCTCTTAACCACTGAGCATCTCTCCAGACCATAAAACAGTTTAAATAAGCTTGACTACTACACCCACTACTATATATTGAATAAAACCCCTATAACATATAGTTTAACTACATAAAACTGTGTATCGAGTGTTCTAGGTTACTATTTAAACACATTGTAACAAACTATCAATTATCATTACAATGTCAATGCAACAGATAGAAATGTTAGCACCACAAAGCACAATTTCAGTGCACCTCACCAGACTTCAAGGGTTGTATAAAATAGACACACGTCAGACACTTTAAAGGATTTCCGGAACATGCACCCCAACAGGAAAGGCCCCGCTGTATGTGAAAAGATCTGCAGCTGAACGCTGTTAACACTGCAGAAAGGCAGAGGCTGGAGAGGATGGTGGACTCTTTGGTAATGAATAGGCAGCAATTTCTAGTGAGAGAGGCAACATTCCAAAGCTCTGGGAGGCTGTGACAAAATCTAAAAAGAAGTCCCTGCATCTGGACCCGAGAGCTGAGTGTGGAAAAACAGAGTCGCCAGCTGCTGTGTGGCAGCATCCTCTGAGATTAAAACCTTTCATCCTAGAGAAAAACTTGTTAAGAGACAGGATGTTAAAGGAGAGAGGAAACAGCAGGGTGTGCTAAGGAGGAAGCTTGTAAAGACACAGGGTGTGAAAAGGCTAGAAAACAACAGGATGTTCTAACATTCTGTTCTGCAGGGAAGCTCATTAAGCTCACGAAGTAAACAACTCAATAGCCCTGGGAAGTCACTGAAACTGAACAGACTCACTAGGTCCCTCCTTTCCCAAGTGAATACAAGCAGTAAGGAGTGCTGAGAGACTCCTCTGTGCTCCCTAGAACAGACAGAGATGAAACAACCCACCTAGAAGAAACAGACTAGTCAAGCTGACTGAAGGAGGGCAGAAACAGCGGAACTGTCCGAGTTTACTTCAACTAAGCTGCCTGACACTCTCCAACCTGTTAACCTGCCTGCAGGCTGGCAGTGCACTCTGGGTGTCATGAGCTGTCCCCATGCTGGGGTGGGCCTTGGGTGATACAGCTGTCTTTGCACCACTTTTCCTGTTGTAGGTGAGCCCTCACCAGACACCTGTGAGTAACCTCAGGAAAACTCATTGGTTCACCACATTAGACTTTAGTAAGATCCCTACTTTGGCCTGTCCTGGGTTCCCTGTCTGGGGTGGGTAGATGTCTGTTTACATCACCCCAGGAATAGTGTCACACAACACCAGCTACATTCAGGCAGGATTCAGACATGTTTGGGGATGTTTCCCATCTAAACCGGCAAATCACTTGGAAGGTGACAATGAAAACTAACTCTGGGAATCAACTAATCATGATGACCCAGCTAGTAAGGAAATCTTAAAATCAGAGCAATAGCCATGCCAAATGAGAGGACCTGGTGGACAAACCAGGGCCATGACAGTCTCCCCTAGCAGCCCTGCCACGGACCAGGCCTTAGTTTCGATTCACTAGTATGGGCTGGAATTGAGCAAGCAAGTCTCAGGAAAACCACAACTTAGGAGCAACCAATCAATAGGTGACCCCCAGCCTCCTGCTGGCTCAGCAGACCCCCAGAAGCCCCTTCTGCTGGCTCAGGAGATGTCCCCCCAGACTTCTGCTAGCTAAAGATAGCTTTCCTTACCCTCTTGTCAACAAGCCCCTAGACACTAGACCCCACCACCATCAATAGGCCCCTAACCACTACAGCCTCCCACCAATCAGCTCCCAGACTAATATTTCCTCCACCAATCAACACCAGATTAATCCCTCCTCCCTGGAACTCCCCTAACTCTACTTAAAAGGAACTTATGACCTTCTTTGGGGGTCTCTTTGCCACCCCAACAAGCTGGAAATAAGCACTCTTGCTAACCTGCATACACAACTGTTGGTCTTTCTTGGGGGCTTCTCTCGGACCCTAACATCAAGTACTGAATATTCTCTGATGCCTGAATTTTCGTTCTCCAGTGGATTAATGCCTATATCTTACAGCAGGGAAAAATTAAATAACTTGTTTTATTATCAAGGTGGAACTGACCTTAAAGGCTATCTCCTTGAGGAACTAGCTCTCATAGTATCAGAGTATGCTATGCTAGCTGCTGATGGAAAAAGTCCTACCCAGCCCTAACGCCTAAGACAAACCAAACCTCAGCAATAGCCAGCCCAGTAAGATATCTCTAATGGAGCAACAGTGGCACTTTTATCCTGGGGATACCCGCAGGGTTAAGCGGCGGCACTCGTGGCTGGCTGCAGCTATTGAAGCGGGTATGCCGCACTAGTGGCTGGTGCTAGATGCTGCGGTGGCGGAAGAATCACAAGCCATGGTTACCTTTTTAGAGCTTTATTGGGAGGAAAGAGAGAGAGACAAAGAGAGAGGCAGAGACAGAGAGACAGAGAGACAGAGAGAGAGACAGCACGGCGGGAAGTACAGAGAAAATACTGAAAGAGAGAGTGGGAGGGCACACCCGCTTTTTAGGCTGGGACATCACAGGCTGATGACGTGATAAGGACAGAATCCTTACAATAACCAACATCCATCTAATTGGCCTTAAGGGCCAGTCAATAGAGGGAATTAACTTATGCCTGGTACTGTAAATCAAGTCCACTACCCATGGCTGGAGAAGTCATAGACCCTAGGGGTGCACTTACTACCTTCATTTTCCTAAACCAATATAATGGCTAACTATATCACAAATGCTTTCCATTATATCCACAAGAAAGTCTAGCTCTTATCCATTATCAACACTTCTTTGTGCAGCAAATAGAGGATAAATAGAGCAAATAGAGAGACCCCCAACTGGTCAAGAGCAGAGAATAAGTGATTGTGGAGTGTCTAGCCCCACTGGTACATTTACAACACAACCCCTGTATCTAAGGCTCAAGGAAAACAGGGCAGAAAGATGGTAAAATCAGAAACCAGAATACCTGCTACCAAACAGTACCTTCTAGGCATGACAAGGGATCTACACTCACAAAATCTGAACAATATAGTTAACAAGACGCTCATAATGACAACACAAGCTGGCATGCCAATGTGAACAGGGGAAATGTCACAAGGTCCCAACCCCAAGTTGTCAAATCTAAATACATTTACTCATAAATAACACTAAATGGATTCAGTTGTGTGTGTGTGTGTGTGTGTGTGTGTGTGTGTGTGTAAGTAACAAAGGAAAAGTCATCAATTTGAGAGGGAATTGGTGGAACAGATGGGGAAAAGTTAGAAGAGGGAGAGAGAGAAGGGTGGAAATTATGTAAAAACAATACTAGTTTATTAAATACTCAGAAACATTAGAATTTTAAAAAAGAACTTTTTTTCAAGCAGTGACAAAAAAAAAATTGTCAAACGTGGTGGGGCACACCTTTAATCCCAGGACTCAGGAAGTAGAGGTACTCGAATTTTTGTGGGTTAAATGCCAACCAGGACAACATACTGAGACCCTGTCTTAAAATAAAAAAGCACCAAGTGAGTTCCAGGAAAGGCGCAAAGCTACACAGAGAAACCCTGTCTCGAAAAACCAAAAAAAAAAATAAATAAAATAAAAAAGCACTGATAAAAATCAGTGTTATTTTTGTTCTTCTAACGGAGCATAATACCAAAAATATATAAAATGGGTATTGTCACAGCCGTGATAGATCACACTGGTTGTAATGGTCAACAGAAAGCACCATTTGGCAAAGACTACAGGGCCTGGTGGAACAGAAGCTATTTTCAGTGCAAACAGGCTTACAGAGGAAGCGCAGAAGAGAGCCCCCAAAGACTTCAGGAAACACCCGGGAAAGAAGGAAACTCTACAGAAGGCTAGAGGTCCTCTACCAAGATAAAAAAAGATGAACACTGATGTCTGAAGGATACATATTATTAGTCTTTTTTTGTTCCTGCCATTTGATGAAGCCTAGGAAATATGATGTTTTATATATATATATGGATTCATCCTTATTACTTCTAGAATGTTTTTAGTACGGTATGTGTCTCAGTGTACTTGTATGACTGAGCTGCAGATACCTTCTTATGAATTATAACACAAAGAGAGAGAGTCCTCTTCTCTTCACTGTGGGCATTCAGCCTTAACACCATAAGTGATGGGTGAATCAGTCCCATAAAGCATTACATCAAAGGAAGATATATTGCTATTATTGTCATTACAAGTAGGGGTTCCAACTGATATATGATGATGAATCTCAGCCTCTTATCAGATCCTTGAAAGAAAAGTCTATGAATAAAAAGTGAAAGAGCTGTCTACCAAGCTCTGTAATACTGTGTGTGTGTGTGTGTGTGTGTGTGTGTGTGTGTGTGTGTGTGTGTGTCTGTGTGTCTATGTGTCTGTGTGTGTGTGTGTTTCCATGCTATGGGACTCTTAAGGATAGCAAAAACAAAAAATCAGAAAGCCTAACACAGAAGGAAATAAGAAAAGGTATCTTAAGGCCTTAAAACAAAACAAGGTTACGTGAATTACTTTCCAAGTTCTTCAAAATGGCTTACTGGTGGCTGTATTCTCAAAAACTAATGTCTACACTTTAAACTGAAAATTGAAGCTTTTATTTGAAAGTACATTAATTCTAACCCATGGCAAACTCCATATGTGTGAGGGTAATTTTCACCTTTCACCTGGAGGAAGTGTTTGATGGTGTCTTCTTGGCATCATCCCTTTGAGGTTATTAAAAAAGGGTCACTTAAACACAAGTATCCAATATTGTGACAGTTATTCTGATAGCTAACATGACTCTTAAGAAACTCAGATGTAGATATTCTGGACACAGGATGGTCTGAATCCCAGACAGGGTGGAAACCAAAGTTCAAATTACAGGGTAAGTTCTAATGGTGGAAAAACCGTCATTTCCCACTTATGTTGCATTTTGTTTTTAATTAAACATGAGGCAGAACTTCATAATTGTATAGACATGTACTAGTAATAATCCAAACTTATGGCCATGTTGAATATCTTGGCATATCTCTGCCAGTTCGAGGCCAGCCTGGTCTACAAAGTGAGATCCAGGAAAGGCACAAAGCTACACAGAGAAACCCTGTCTTGAAAAAACCAAAAAAGAAAAAGAAAAATTAAAGCTTTTATATCACATTTTTTAATCTTACAAAGATCATAAGTCAGGTGAAGTAACACATGCCTTTCATCCCAGCACTTGATATGCAAAGGTAGGCAGATCTGTGTGAATCTGAAGCTAGCCTGATCTACATATCTAACTACTAGGCCAACCAGGGCTACATAATAAGACCCTGTCTCAAAGAAAAAAAAAATCATGTTAACCACCACCCCAGAGTGTTACGAGATTGAGTCTAGGTCCTTAAATGTGTTATATAAGTGTTCTATCACTGAACTACACCCCTAACAAAGAATTATTTCAATACAATTCAGGACCTTGAGTAGAATTATGTCCAAGAAGCATTCTTCAAGTAAATTATCATTACTGAGATTTTATGGTTCAACCTCTGAACACTTCAAAATGAAATCCTTTATACATACATACATACATACATATACATGTGAATAAACACACAGGCACACACAAAATTTAAGACATGAGCAAAATAATTTTCCTGTATGAACAATAAAGGGCATTTTATTTAAACCAGGTGAACTAACAACTAACAATGGAGCTCACTAATTTCTATAGTACTCAGTTAAACGTTCAATCTTAAATTTAACTTGAAAGGCTTAAAAAATAAAAAACAAAGGATAAATTGATGCACATTTAATTCTCAATCACATGAGCTTTTACATTAAGAATTGTTGCCAATGCCAATTTCAAGGTCACTGTCACTGTGGGAAGTTATTAACAAATAAAATATGACTTAATTGAAGCAAACTCAGCATGCAGCTGTAACACTTTAAGTGAATGCTGCAATAAAATTTGAAAAAGAATTACTGACTGCCACTCTGACTGACAATTAAATGAATGAAGAGGGGACTGTGTGACTTTTACCCCTCATCTTTCCATCATTAAATATGGAAACAGACTTGTAAAGAATTAGAAGTCTCAAAGTGCATCAGCTTAAGCACTAATGGGATGCTCTGTGGCAGCTCAGAGGTCAGCATCATGATTTCAGTTCCAACCTCCTTATGGGAAAAAAAATCTAGAAATACATGTCTAGCCATTATTTAGAAATGAGAGAGGCTGTATTTTATCTTTCAAAATGTTATACTAAGTAAATTATATACAGAAGTTCTCTGCAGATGAACTTAGCAGAAATATATCATTTGTTGGCTATAAAACAATTCTATATTTAAACTTTACCATATTCCCTCAGTAGACATGATTTATTCATTAGACAAATCCATAATAATTACCCATCTATTTTATATTATTTTGTTAATGTTTCATTGTGTTTCCATCTGGATACTAATATTATTAAAACAGTACTATCCACAAAAAGCAGGAAAAGAACTGCAAAGAATAATCAGAAATTTGAACAATGATTTGATTAAGCATTACTATATTATCATTTACACAGCAGTGTCAGAATCTGTTTTCTACAGAAGCAGGAAGAAATGGTACCTTCTGCTACCAAACTTTGCACCCAGTCTCAAACTCAAGATGTAAATTTCATAGACTATCACAATTCAATTGCAACTGAGCTTCATTGAATCTTCCTAAATACGGAGAAAGATGCCTTTAATTCATGTGCAAACCTTTGTTTTTATATGACTTGCTTAATTAAATTATATTTGTACTTGTAGACCAGCAAATATTAGTGGGATTGACTCAATGATTACTAAAATAGATCATCTACTAAAATGAGCCTATTCATGATCTATTATGGCATAATAATTGTCTTCTCTTTTCCATGAATTATATGACCAGAAATAAAGCTTATATGTCAATATATTGCTTATTCATGTGAAAAAAATGTTATGAATCTAGGAAAGCTTAGAGGCATTACTTTGTCCTGTTAAGATATGACAAATTATTATAGAACAAAGAAATAGTTTAACTAAAAAATATAATTTTAAAGCTAAAATTTTATTTAAAGATTTAAAATTAATCAGGAAATAATTTAAGGCCAATGATCCATGACTACTACAAAAAGTAAATACTAACTGAAGTATACTATAAGTTTTCCCCAAGATATTTAAGATAAAACAACTAAGCACAATGAAGCTAAGAAATTTGACAATGAGCAAATAGCTATCAAGCAATGGAGTCAATAAACCCAGGTATCCCAACTCTCTTATCTTGTCCTTCACTTTGTAGAGAATATCCTCCTAACAGATGAGATGACTTCTACCAAGGCCATTCACATTATTTATAAATTGATCTCTGTGACTGACTAGACATAAATTAGCCAGTCATGTATGATACGTGCGACTGTCTATACATGGAAAATGACTGATTTTTAGGTTGTTATTGACAAGTAATAAGATACTCAAGGCCTGGAAACCAGAGCATGGAGAGCTAGAGTGAGATCTCTTGAAACAGTCCACATGACCAGAAAGAAATATGGATCCTCAGGATGAGAGCACTAAACATGTAATATTCCTCCTCTCCATTTATCACAAATAACCTGGAGCTTTATAGTGTCCCACTCAGGTAAGTTTCCAACTTGTGAAAAGGAACTAAAGAAAAGCTTAGAGCAGGTCTGGTCGGACATACCTTTAGTCCCTGCACTGGGAAGGCAGAGGCAGGCAGATCTCTGAGTTTGAGGCCAGCCTGGTGTACAGAGCAAGTTTCAGGACAGCCAAGCTTAGGCAATGAAAAACAAAAAGCAGGTGAAGATGAAATTGAACGAGGGGGACATGTTTCTGTCACAACAAGCAACAGAACTTGGCAGCTGCAGTCACATCGTTCTGGCTTTAGAGTTAAGAAAGAAGAAATGGGTGATGGAAAGTTGCTGAAGCCAGGCATGTGTCAGGGGTGTCCCTGAGTGGAGACTAAGTAGAGAGGTCATTTTGTGATGCTATGAAGTTGAAGCCTGGGTTGACTTGGAGACCCCAAGACATTAGAGATGCTAGAGTCATGGGATACCTACTGAGGAGAGCTGCTAACAGGGAGTGGAACCAGTCCAAAAGAAAGAAGTGTGTTGCACTCAACAAAGCTGAAAGGAGTTGGAGATCTGAAGAACATTTTGACATCAGACATGGAGATGCAGAGTTTGGAGTTTGCCCAGCTGGTTTTCTATCTTGTTTTGGTCCAATATTTCCTCTTTATGCTCCCTTCCCTATGTTTTGAAATGGTGATATATATCCTGTGCCATTATACGTTGGAAGTATGTGATCTGGTTTTTTTTTATTTTGATTTTACAGGGGATCATAGTTAAAAGATTGCATGAATCTCAGAAAAGACTCTGCACTTTGGAATTTAAACAATTGTTGTGATAGACTATAGGGACTTTTGAAGTTGGATTGAATACATTTTTGCATTAAGATATGGCTAAAAGTCTTTGAGGGCCAAAGAGTAGAATGTGGTAGCTTGAATGTAATTGGCTCCATAATATCACAGGGAATGGCACTATTAGGAGGTGTGGCTTTGTCAGAGTGGGTAATGACCTTGTTGGAGGCAATGTGTCACTGTGAGGATGGATTTTGAGGTTTCCTGTGCTCAGGATACCACCCAGTGTCTCAGTTGACTTCCTGTTGCCTGTAAGATGTAGGACTCTCAGCTACCTCTCCAGTACCAAGTCTGCCTGCACACCACCATGCTCCCTATCATGATGATAATGGACTGAACCTCTGAGACTGTAAGGGAGCCACCCCAATTAAATGTTTTCTTTATAAGAGTTGCCCTGGTCATGGTGTCTCTTCCCAGCACCAAAAACCCTAACTAAGACAGGTGTCATTAAATTTTGTTCTCATTTGTTCTCCTCCCCCACTATATCCTCCTCCAGGTGGTTCCCTGTCTTCTAGATTTGTCCCTCAACAGCTTTCCTATAACAAGTATTCAATTCCCATCTATTATTTCCACCTCCCTTAATATCTCATCTTCCCTTTTCATGATCTCCTTTCTGGTTTTGTAACCTTCTGTTGTAGAACACTGTCCTTTAAAAAAATTCCTTATAATACATGTGAGTGAATATATTTTTTTCATGATATTATAGCACTTGGGATAACACTCCCCCCCAAGAGTCATGGACTAACAAAAATGCTAATGCCAAGCATGAGAACTCTCCTTTCAAGCTGCTGATCAGGGGAATACAAGGGACTGTTGCCCTTGGATGCCTCCCAAAAGTTGAAGGTAAGTTTTGATTGTTGAAGACACCCTGCACTTTGGACACAAGAACTGGAGGATTAGCACTACAAGTGACTCAAAAGTCTCCTCCTGAGGACTAGCTTTCATAATACCAGAAAAATGATATACAAGTTGCCAAGAGAGGGAATCAATCAACAGTCCTACCCGTATCATCCCTATGAACCACAATGGCCAGCATGGCAACACCACTAAAAGTACAATATGGCACTTACATCTCGGTTGATAACCAACAGCTCTTTAATTGGATAAAAGTCCCACTGAACAAGAGGGAAATTATGCCTGGTATTGTAAACCTAGCCAACCATATGGCTAGTGAGGCCATGGATCTTGGAGAAGACCCTACTACCACCACTTTCCTACACTAGTATAATTCTTAACTACATTCTACTTCTACATACTTACCCTAGTATCCACAGATAAGGGTAGATCTCACCTCTCATCAAAGAAGCTTCTTTTTATAGCAGAAAAAAAATCATTACAGAAAGCCACAACTGCTCAAAATGCAAAGAACAATGCCTAGCCCCAATTAACACATTCACCACAAAAATCCTCCACCCAAGGCTCATGGAACATCACTGAAGAGAGATGGAAGATGACAGGAGCCAGAGAACAAAGAAATATGCTGTGAGATTGTGCCCTTTAGCAATGATAGGGAAGCAGCATCGATAAAACCTCAATAGCATGGCTTCCTAAACAATAAATGAACAATTCCAACACCAACTGAAATCCCAACACAGATGAAGAGGCACAGGCAATTAACTGCTGAGAGAGGGAGAATTAGTCTTTCCCAGGGAAAAGCCCCAAAGGTTATACCTAGAAACATACATGCAGGTAACACTGAGTAGACACAGCAGGTTATATTTATATGTATATTCAGTTATATTATATGCAACAATGTTAAAGAATCCCAGGGAAACATGGGTAGGAGGAAGGAGAGGGGAAATGTTGTAATTATATTTTAACTAAAATCTTTTTTTTTTGTTTTTTTTTGTTTTTTTTCGAGACAGGGTTTCTCTGTAGTTTTGCGCCTTTCCTGGAACTCACTTTGTAGACCAGGCTGGCCTCGAACTCACAGAGATCCTCCTGCCTCTGCCTCCCGAGTGCTGGGTTAACTAAAATCTTAAAAATACATTGTATGAAATTCTTAAAAAATAAAATATGAAATACATATGGCTGAGCAAGCATATGTGAAGCATTTCAAGTCCTTTGGGCATATGCCAAGGAATGGCATAGCTGGGTCATATATTTTTAGCTTTGTGAGGATTCTCCACATTGATCTCTAGAGTGGCCGGATAGGTTTACAATATCACCACATTCCCTCCAGCATCTGTTGTCTGTTATTCAAGTGATGTTTGCCATTCTAAATTAGTAAAATTAAAAACTCAAAGCTGGCTTTTTGTTTTTTGTTTTGTTTTAGTTTTTTGTTTGTCTGTTTGTTTTGAGACAGGGTTTCTCTGTGTAGTTTTGGTGCCTGTCCTGGATCTCGCTCTGTAGACCAGGTTGGCCTGGACTCACAGAGATCGCCTGACTCTGCCTCCCGAGTGCTGGGATTAAAGGCATGTGCCACCACCACCCGGCTTACAGCTGTTTTAACATACATTTCCCTAATTACTAGAGATGATGAACATTTTTCAAGATATCTCTTAGCCAATTTTTTCTCTTTTTGAGAACTCTCTGTTTGGGTCCCAGGCCAGTCTTCATTTGTTTTGGCTCTTTGTGTTTTAAAGTATTTATATATTTCAGATATTAATCCTATGTCAGATGTATAGCCGTCAAAGAGTCTCTCCCATTCTGTGATATTCCTCAAGTTGATTTTAGTTTTATGAAGACCCACTTGTCAATTGCTGGCCTCAGTTCTTAGGCAAATGGAGTCTTATTCAGAAATTTCTTTCTTAAGAAATGCCTATGTTTCATAAGGTACTGCCTATGTTATTTTCTAGCAGTTTTTGGTGTTTTGGGGTTTCACATTTAGGTCTTTGATCTACTTGGAGTTAGTTTTAGTTTCATGAAAGATGATAGAGATGAGCCTGACTTGGTTCTTCTGCATGTGGACATCTAGTTTCCCAGCAACATTTGTCAAAGGTGCTTTCTTTTCTCCAGCTTATGTTTTGAAATCTACCAGAGAGAGAGTACGTGACTCCTTCTGGCAAAGGGGAACTAGTTTCCTTTGGATCTAACATTCCAGCTTTATTTTAAAGATAAGGGCAACATACCCTTTTCTGTAACTGCTTCTCAGATGAAAATAGGATATCACTGTTAAAGCCCATGAAGGCTGAAATACTAGTCAAAGACTGGGAGAGGATTTGGGTAATTTGGGATAGGGGTGGAACATTCATCAGAAGCATTTGATTCTCTGACTCAACGTGAAGAGACAGGCAACAATCATATTGGTTGGACTGATTTACATCAGCTTTCAGCAAGCTCAGGGATCTTGGGTTTTGTACGACCAAACTACTTCAGAGAAGTTTGTGGTCCACAGCTGGTTCCGGGATTATGTCTGTCAGCCAAGTGGAAATCTGATGGGACAGACAGAAACTAGGGGCAGAAGTTAACGCTAATAGCTTAGGGGGAATCCTTAGATTTGAAACTTTGAGGCCTGTGGTCCTGGGCCTCAGAGCAGAGGAAAGAGAAAGTCCCCCTTCAGGGACAGACAGCTGACTAACATGACGGGGGCACTAATCTGGAGTCCATCTGACCTGGAACTGGTGGACCCAAATCATGACTTTCTGACGCTGACATGAAGTTTCCAAAATTCACAAAAAAGATCAAACTTTTAGATATATTAGCATGACCATTGTCTTCTGTAATCTGCATTGACATCCTCATTGTGGGGAAAAACAGTTGACAAGTGTCTGTAACAGCTAGAGGAGGCTCATGTCTTTCAGGCATAGCAAAAGTTTGGGGATTCCTCCCCCACAAAAAAATAGATTCTGGGTTAAAAGCATGAATACTCTTTGCTCTGTCTGATGGCTGGAAAAGAAAAAAAATCATATATATGACAGAGATGTTTTCAGCATGATGAGAAGCACTTTTAAGTTTATATTTAGAAAATAACCAAAAAAGTTTAAACTTTTGAGCCTGTGACTATGATAATAGTAGCCAGTGTTTTGCCAGGGCCAGATTAAAAGTTTATTAGAACTCTACTGATTAACATGTTAGTACTCTCATCCTCTGAAGTCCTAATATCATGTATTATCTTTTTCAATGTAAATTCTGTCAGCAAGGCAAATCTGTCGTGAATTTGCCTTTTCTTACCAGGGGACCTAATAGTTCTAGAAAAAGCAAGGCCGAATTTTCATATATGAAATGGACTGACCAAGCAGCTGCTACTAAACTGAAAAAGATACAGTTAGCTATCAACACCACCAAGATATGAGAAGGATAAATTTGTACAGAAAGTATAAACCAAATGATCATTTTATTAATTAAGATGACAGATGCTGTGGAATAATCCTTCTTGCACACTGTGAATATGTATTACTCTCATTGGTTTAAAAAAGAGCTGACTGGCCAATAGTAGGCAGGAAGAGGTTAGGTGGGAGAGCCAAACTGAGAGGACACTGGGAAGAAGGAGGGCAGCATCACGAGAAGTCTCCAGCCAGACACAGAGAAACAGGAGATAGACATGTCCTGAAAAAAGATACTGCCACATGGTAGAGCATAGATAAGAAATATGGGTTAATTTAAGATGTAAGAGCTAGTTAGTAACAAGTCTAAGCTGTTGGCTGATCATTTATAATTAATAGTAAGTCTCTGTGTGGTTATTTGGGAGCCAGCAGTCCAGAGAAACCCCACCCCACCCCCATACAGAGACTTGCCAGCTATCTGGAACTCCCTGGATGGTTACCCTAGGTTTCTCCATGGTAATCTTGTTGGTCTCTGATCTTGTTGAGTTCCCAGGGTGGCACCAGGGCAGCATCAGTCCTCAGCCATCACACAGGACAGCATTAACTCTTTGACTGTCACACAACGCAGCATCAGCCTTTGGCTGCCAGACCCAGAAGGTCCAAGATACTTTCCTGTAGATGAGGAACTTGAGAGACTGGCACCTTGGCAAGGCAAAATGAAGAAGTCCATTATCTAATGGACTTGTCTTGTCCACACTTTGGGCAGAGTCCTGGCAGTAGGCAAGGCATGGTGTAATTTTTTCCAGTGGTTGTCGGCACTACCATAATCTAGGTAGTGTTGTTAGGAGCTAGAATTTTTGTCTATCATAGGAAGCCTTTTTGTCAATTGAACATTTTATATGCCATCTTCAGCAGATTTCTTAAGATTTTTGAGGGCTTTCTATTAAGTACACCTGATTTTAAACAAATTTTACTTGTTTTTAGTTACTTGTTTACTTGTTTTAGGCTTACTCTTGAAAATATATACAAAAAGCTAAATAAAGCTTGGCCCTGTAAATGAATTACTTAGTACTTAGCATGACTACAAACACAAGTTCTGAATACATTAAAGAATTCAATCATTTATAAGGTGACTTACAATTAAATTGTATGTCCTAATTATCTTCAACAGTTTACAGCAAGTTAGCAGCTTTTACATGATTAGGATTTATAGTTTTATTCCTGTTAAATTAACCTTTCTTGCTCAGGTTATCCCTATGTCCCCCAACACATACACAGTGGTCTTACCGATCCTCAGAGAAAGAAAGGTTACATTTCAGCTCAAGAGTTTTGAATATCCATGACCTTGAATGGGGGGACATTTTTTTTTGTAGCCATCCTTTTTTTCCAACATTTTTACAGAAATCCTTTTGATTAAAAAAAATTAAATAACATGAGACATAATAGTAACAAATAAATTTACCATTTGTTGTAAGAAATTTTTTCTAAGGGGCTATTAGACAGTATCTGGAGTTTTTACTCATTATATATAACAGCTTTCCCATTGCTACAAAGGCAAACCCCTTTCTTATTCTTAGTATGTATTCTTTACAGATTGTAACCATATGCAATAGTTTATAGACCTTAAGGTACAAAAGTTACATAATAGTCTTACAAATCTTGAGAAGTTTGTATTTAGCAAAAGTTTTAGAGAATTAAATAAAACCAAGAAAATGAGTATGAGATAAACAACAGTAATTTCTATTGGGAACAGTCTGCTTTTTAGCTGTTTTAAAGCACGTAGTGTCTTTTCCTATACTGTTCCCGCCCCACCCCACCCCTCACCCCCCATTCTCTGTCCTAGAGTTAGGTGTCCTTTTAAGCTAGGACAGAGATTTGAAGAAACTTTTCAAATAAGCATGCTTGAGTCAGGAGAAAGAAAGCTCAGAGATGAGCGATTTCACGGGGCTTCATTGAACCCATGAGCTGGGCAGAGACTGAACAAGCTCGGGGAGCAAGCTGGGAGCCAGAACTGCTGCAACAAAATAAATACAAATAGTAATAATAACTAGCCAAGCAAAGGCTGGCCACATGCTATCATTCACCAACACAGCAGAGTAACAACAGAGGGTGTCCCAGGGTGGGGAGTCACCTTACCCAAATGTCAACAGAGTATCCCCTGATGACATGTAACCCTGGACTTGAGTTACCCAGAAGAATGCACTCACCAGAATTCAAAAGACCAGACAATACAGAAGGCTCAAGAGGGTCGAATTAGGGTATCCATTAGAGAAAGAATAGGTCTGGAATGAGGTCCCAAATGTTGTAGTCAGACTGTTCTCACCCAAGAGAAGGAGATCAGGATGAGCTCTTTATAAATTTGAAGTTTTTACTGAGCCACACAGACCTGGGGCATGCACTCTTGTGACTATCAGTCAAAAGAGGTAGCCCTGAGCTGAGTAAGCAAGGGGTTTATACAGCAAAATCCACAAGTTTGGTACATCCCTTCAATGTAGCTATGATGGCGATTAGCGCACATGACAGGATATGAACTTTTATTGAGTATAGGGCACAGATTTGTACTACGGTGCTTCTGTTTGAACAGGGAGCAGAAAACCTTGTGGTTTCGGAAACAGAACAATGCAAGTTTGCAAGTTTTCCTATAAGTACCTTTACGTGCCTGAGGATCAATCTGACCTCAGTTCTAGTCGGAGGATGGGTCAGGATTTAGTAACTATGTGTTTTTTTTCCACTTCACCAGTACTTTGTTAAAAGCATTTATTTAGAACAGTCTTCTGGAGGAGACTTTAGGTTTTCTAAGTAAAGGACCATGTCATTTGCACATAGCAAATTTGATTCCTTACACTCTTATTTGTAACCCTTTTGTTTCTTTCCTGGTCTTGTTTTGACTAAGACATTGAACACTATATTAAATAAGAGTGGAGAGAGTAGAAATACTTGTCTTATTCCATATTTGAAAGGAAAGTCTCTCAATCTGTCCCCACTTTGTACAATGTTATATACAGGTGTTTTGTCATAGATAGCCTTTATTTTGTCATGTCCTTTCATTTTATTTTATGGAGCACTAGGAGAAATATTCTGACTTCTAGAAAGGGTTGGCAGGATTCAGCAGGGAACACATCTGGACCCTGACTTTTCTTGGTTGAGGGGTTAAGGAAGTGTAATTGTTGATGATGATGTTTTAAATCTTACTTACTATCTATCTTAAAAAGGGTTTCTATTGCTGTGAAGAGACCATCACACCATGACCACAGCAATTCTTATAAAGGAAAACATTTAATTGGGGGTGGCTTACAATTTCACAGGTGTAGTCCATTATCACCATGGCAGGAAGCAAGGAAGTACGCAGACAGACATAGTGCTGGAGAGGTAGCTGAGAGTTCTTCATCTTGCTCCACAGGCAACAGGTAGTTAGCTGTCTCCTACAGTGGGCATAGCTTGAGCATAGGAGACCTCAAAGCCCACCCCCATAGTGACACACTTCCTCCAACAAGGCCACACCTACTCCAAGGCCACACCTCCTAATAGTGCCACTCCCTATAGGCCAAGTATTCAAATATGAGTCTGTGGGGACCATTCCTATTCAAACCACCACACTGTCATAGGTCTTCTAGGTTGTTTAAATCTCCTTGATTTAATTTTGGTAGCTCATATGTGTCTAAGAATTTATTTCTTCTGTGTTTTCCAAGTTTTCTTTTTTTTCTTTCTTTCTTTCTTTAAATTGATTTTTTGGGGAATTTCACATCATGCACCCTGATCACTTACTTATTTCCCAGTCCTTCCATGTCCAACCCCTTTCCCTTTTGACAACACCCCCACACTAAAAAAAAAAGTTCAATTTGTGTTTTCCATACACTCACCAGAGCATGGTCAAACTCTCATGGCCTGTCCCTTAAGTCGAACTGAGTCATTCCTCTCCCACACTCCTGCAAGAAGCCATCAATTGTGCAGGGATAACTTCAGCATCCTTATCATGCTCCCTAAGAGTTCTCTTCAATGGCTTCCTATTTAGTCATTGACATCACTGCAAAAGTAGCCTTCTTGCTCTTTACAGTCAATGGGAGCACAGGTCATGGGCTTCCACATGTTTTCTAGCAACGGCACAGACCCTCGATGCAATAGGACCACTGACCCAGACAAGGCCCTCAGAGGTAGCCAGGACCACAGACATCAAGGTGGCCTCAGGTCATTCACATCAATATGGCCCCCGGAGGCAGTAAAGTAAGTGTGTGTGTGTGTGTGTGTGTGTGTGTGTGTGTGTGTGTGTGTGTATGTGTGTGTGCCACATGTGTGCAGGTACCCACTGAGGCTATAAAAGGGAGTTCTATCCTCTGGAGCTAGAGTTACAGATGACTGTGAGCTACCTGATATAGAAGATGGCAACTGCTTTGGGAAGCTCTGGAAAGGGAGCAAGAACTCTTTTATCTGCTGAGTCATCCCTCCAGCTCCCTCACCTCTAATTTGATTAATCTGATCTTTTCTTTCTCTTTCTTTTGGTTAGATTGGCTAGGGTTTGTCAGTCTTATAGTTTTGTTTTGTTTGTTTTTTTAATCTACTTCTTTGTTTGATTTAATCTATGTATTGCTCTTTCAGTCTTCATCCCTGATCTTACAATTTCTTGTCATCTTCTGCTTTTATGTTTGGATGGTTCTTGTTTTTCTAGGACCATGGTCAACATTAGGCTATTTATTTAAGTTTTTTTTTAATTTTACTGTCACCTATTTATGTTTGTATGTATGCCACGGTGCATGTAGAGATAAGAGAAAAACATTCAGGAACTGATTCTTTTCTTCTACCATGTGGGATCTGCAGATCAAACCAAGTTCTCCAAGCTTAGTGTCAAGCACCATTATCTACTTAACCATTTCACTGGCACCCAGAATTTTTAATATGAAGAGTCATTGCCATAAACTTTCTTCTCAGAACTGCCTTTGGTATACCCCAGATGATCTGGTAAGTTGTGTTTTTCCTTTCATTTAACTCTAGGAAGTTATTTTTTCTGCCTATTTTCTCAATGACCCAGTGGTTATTCAAAAGCATAATGAGTTTATTATTATTATTATTATTATTATTATTATTATTTCTTTTGAGTTAACCAAGATTTTTGAATATTCATTAAACTTGTAATAATTTATGAAAAAATCATAATGTGGAGAGGTGCTACAGGTTAGTGCATTTGTGAGGTACCAAACAAACGTGAACAAAGAAACTGGAGACAAACTTGTCTTCAGAAATGACTAGATATTTCACCAGTAGCAATTCGAGGCAGTCGTACATGGGTCTACACCATCCGACCCTCAAGTCCAGAATGGAGCCTACAGTTCCTTTTGTCTCCTGCTAGGATAGCACTTCTAGACCTACAAGTAAAGCTTAAGTATTCTCTAGATTGTTTCTTTTGTAATGCTCAGTTATCAGTTATAAAACCATTAATACTTTTCTTACATCACAGGATTAGGATAAGTAAATATACTGGAGTAATGAGAGCCAGCTTCCTCGCTGTGAGGAAGTCCAGATGTAAAAAGGAAAGGTTAGAAAGACTATGCTTTTAGACTGTAAACAGAAGTATATTTATAAGCTCAGACTCAAAGTCAGTGGTAGTAAGCCTTAATTATTCATTTCTAACTCTGTCCTGAAATGCCCTCAAAGCAATAATACTACCAAATCTCTACCTGGAGAAACAGGGTCTTTTAAAGAAATGGCTAATGGCAAACTGGGGTGGGAAGAAGCGATATGATATGTCAAGTACACAAATAGCAGCTCACAGGAACTTCAAAGAATAAAATCTGGGATAAGTTAAGATTCAAAAATAAATATTTAAGGAAAACAGAAATACATGAATCTGATATAAATTCTGATATAAATACATAAACGAGAATGCAGCTAAAATTCTCTCTCTCTCTCTCACTCTCTCTCTCTCTCTCTCCCCCCCCCCACCACCACCACTCTCTCACTTTCCAGGTAGGATTTCTCTGTCTTCCAACAGTCATCCTCAAATGTGTCATACTTACAAACTGAGGCTTGTAGTACGCTGGACCTATTGTGTTATCACTAGCAGGAGGTGTCCGTCTTTCAATACTGTCATCGTCATTGAGATGATAGCCGTGCGACTTTCCGGAAGAGGGAATTGATGGAACATCAAGGCTTCTGGAAACTGCAGGTGTTCTAGAAATTTTCTTTAAGCATAAAATGTTTGTGAGGAACACATTTTATGTTATTCGGAGACAAGAAGAAAGAATAAGAGCAAAACATTATAATTTACTAAAGGCAATCACTAAATATTGACTTAATGAATTACATAATATTAACCAAAAAATGTCTTATAGAACTAAGTTGAAGGAATGCATTCAAGCTTTAGTACATCTTATAGACTAAGTCATAGACACTACTAAAACCACCATAAGAACCAAGGATTTACTCTTAACTTGGTCAGCTACTTATCTTTCTTAGTAAAGCAAATAGTACTGATTCAATAGATAAATAAATAAATAAATAAATAAATAAAAACAAGGCGCTCCTGCAGCAACATCTGATATTCAGCTACTTATCTTTCTTAGTAAAGCAAATAGTACTGATTCAATAAATAAATAAATAAATAAATAAATAAAATGAATGAATGAATGAATGAATAAATAAATAAATAAATAAATAAATAAATAAATAAATAAATAAATAAATAAAAACAAGGTACTCCTGCAGCAACATCTGATATTATGGCAGTGTATGCTACACAGAACAATCCTTAGTTCTTTCCTTGAGTTCATTTAGTGACATTTCCAGCCTTCATTCCCTGCAACTCTTGACTTCTCTGTATATTACCCATAAGTTATACACATGTGCTAACTGCACAGGCCACAGAGCAGAAATATGTCTATGAGGTAATGTTAAAGCCAATGGAAATGAATCAAATTCATTTATAAATACGGTGTGTATCAGATGTAAATACAACAATAAAATGTATGCTCTAAATATGAAAGAACTATGGCAAAATTAACAATCTTAACATTAGGTCAGAGCTTTCAATTGGTTAGCCTTTTTTAAAAGGTTTTACTTCCACAGAAAATAACTTAAATAGAAACAGGAAGTAGTATCATAAATTAAAAATGTATCTATCAAACAAAACATGGACATTTGAAGGATTTAGTTGTACAGAAAAAATGCCATGGGATTATACTGATCCCCATATTTTCTGGGCAAACAAATAACCGCAATGGTGAATGCACACATGTCCATGCACAACTGTGCTATGAAAAGCTCCCACTGCTAGAAATGATTTTTCACTAGAGATATCAGCTAAGTAGCTTCAGTGGCACTTACGAAAAGAAATTTAAAAAAGAATACCTTGAACAGCTTTCCTTCTATTCAATACTTTCAAAAAGGACACACCAAAGGATTCCAAAACAATAGCCTTTCCTCCTCAACTTCCATTCATGTTCTTCTCCCTCAGATCTTGTATTTCCAGCAGTCCACAGAACACTACTAAGCATGCCATGCCAACACACACTGCAGTGCTGTCACTCACGTGCTTTTCTGGGACTACAGACCACCGTGGGAATTCACCATGTGAATCCCCTCCAAAGACTCTTTCCCTTTGGAATATTGGTGAACACTTCACTATGGCTCTAAGATAGTATTTCATCAACTATATTGTCCCAAATTTTGCTCCCTGCTGAAACTGTGGCTCTTGTGATCTGCCTTCTATGTAAAAAGAGTGTCTAACATTACGTTAATCAACGGACACACCTGGTCATTCAGCGATGTCTGACAATCAGTAAATGAACATTTATTTTGCCCTTACACATGAAATATACCTAATATCTAAATATATGACAGAAAACTCAATCTTATCCCTGCACTAACATTATTCAACTAAGACCTTAATCCTAAAATGCAAAGTACTCTTTTGTCAGAGAATTGTTGAAAATATAATTAATTTGAGCTATGTGAAATACTTGGGATAAAAAAATATAATCACACCTAATAAAACATAACCAAACCCATATTAAGTAATGTTATTTATCTCAACAGTGTATGGCTTTGGTGTAAAAATAACTGATTCTATAACATGAATTTATTTTTCCAAATGCAGCATCTATGATTCCCTTAAAGAAATTCTTCACTCAAAATAAAATAATCTTACTTTTGCCCTCCATAAAAAGCCAACTTTTGTATCACTCATAAACCACTCCATTCCTAGAATGCATACTCCAATAGCGCTCTCCAAGGCCCATCTCCACACTAACCACCTCCAGTAGTCCTGTGCATCTGCTATCATGCTGCAGTCCTTTAGGTCTCTAAGGCATTGCATTGCATGACCATGCATCTATCACTTTTCAAATCTTGTCTTGAAATAGCAACTACCTCTGTCCCCCATCTCAATTTTCAGCTTTCTTCCTTCGGGCATCATGTTTTGTTCTGTATGGTTCAGGGCCTCACACAGGCTTGGCAAATGCTCTCCAACACCAGGCTACACCTGCAGCCCAGGAATCATGTGGAAATCACTCTTTTGCTAACAGGTATTTACACACAGTCACTAAAAACAAGTGAACTATATAGATAACCATGTTTTAAATCTCCCTTCTTCCTAGTCACTGCATACACTGTGGCTACAGAATAACAGGACTGAAAAAAGAGCCCACTGATGTAGCTCAATGGGGGACCAATTATCTAGCACACACAGGGCCTGGGTCCAATCCCTAGGACCATAGAATAAAAAAGAAGAAAGAATGAGGTATGATGTTACTCTAGTTAAAAACTAAGGTTTATAAAAATTACTTAGTATTTATTTAATTATAAAGTAAGTACAGGGTTGGGGATTTAGCTTAGTGGTAGAGCGCTTGCCTAGCAAGCACAAGGCCCTGGGTTCAGTCCTCAACTCTGGAAAATAAAAAATAAATAAATAAATAAATAAATTTAAAATAAGTACAACATGAATAGTAAAAATATACCAAGCTTTGTAGTAAGGTTTTTGTTGTTGTTGTTTTTTAACATTTTTAATATCAAACAAACTGCTTAGGATTTCTTTTTTATTTTATCTACAAGAACAGTCATTAGAAGCATAACTTAAAAAGTGACATACTGCAGAAGATGTTCTTTAGCTTGGAGTACCTGCTTGCTTGTGGTGCACAATGTCCCAGGATGAGGCTGATTATAGTTGGCCGGTCCCGGACCTTCCGAAATACACTTCTTAAACCGCTTTTCTCGGTTTTGCAGACTACGGCCTCCTTTTATTTTATACTAAATTGGAGGTTAAAAATTATGAAGTAATTCAAGATTATGGATTCCCATTATGATTATGATTCCTATTTTATCAACATAAAATATTAACAAACAGTTTTAAAATGAAATCTGAGAAAGTTAAGGCCCTTACTGAAAACAAGTTCTTCTAAAAGAGAATACTGAGATAATAATTGTAGTTATCAGTTTTGACCCTAAGCTCAGACCAAAATTTACTATACTTTAGAGCATTCTAAGGTAGTACAATAAAGGAATCAAAGACAGGAATTTCCAACCTCCCAAGTAGGGTTAAAATAGACTGTGTTGCAGATCATTGGAAAAATGGATACTTATGAACTGGACTTTCAGAGTACTTCAGTAACAAGTCTGGCCTTCCGTGCTAACTAGTTTTATGTTAACTTGACAAAAGCTTATCATTGAAAAGAGAGAACCTCAACTGAGCAAATGCCTCCATAAGAAATGGCTGTGGGCAAGCGTGTTGTGGGCAGCAGGACATCTCTGGGCTGGTGATCCTGGATTCTATAAGAAAGCAGGATGAGTATGTCATAAGGGGAAAGCCAATTACAGTCCTCCTCAATGGCCTTGGCACCAGCTCCAGCCACCAGGGTCCTGTCCTTCAAAGGTGAACAGTGATGTGTAAATGTAAGCCAAACAAACCCTTTCCCTCATAAGTTGCTTTGGATCATGGTGTTTTATCTCAGCAACAGGAACGTAAGACACAAATTAGTACCAGGATAGCAGGGTAATTGTTGTGACAGACCTGACCATGTTGCTTTGGGGAGGATTGTGGAAGGACTTTGGAACTTTAGTCTAGAAAAGCCACTGAGTGTTGAAAGCTTGGTGAACTGTTCTGTGGGAATTTGGATGGTAAGTGTGGAGTGAAATGCAGATGATAGAGGCCTGGCTTGTGAAGTTTCAGAGGAAAGTTTGAGAGTCTCTTAAAGATTCTAATGGGGGGTGGGCTGGAGAAATGGCTCAGCATTTAGGAGTACTGGGTGCTCCTCTAGAGGATCTGGGTTCAATTCCCAGCATCTGCATGGTGCTCACAACTGTCTGTAACTCCAGTTCCAGGGGATCCATGACACGAGGCATGCACGTGGTGCACATACATATGCATTTAGGCAAAATACCTGTGCACACAAAATAAAATAAATAAATCTTTTTTAAAATTATTCTATTGGGGCCATTTGCTATTTTGAATCTGTGGTTCTTGTCAGCTGAGGCTGAGGAATCAGCTGTGATTAACAAGAGGCCAGCACTACTAAAGTGAACCTTATGCTTTACTGGGAGAATTGGAGCTGGTTAACTAGAGCTGAGACACTAGTGGTGATTAAGAAGAGACCAGCATCACTGAAGTGAGATCTTCTGGGAAGGGTATCCTCAGGGTCAGCACACAGAAGCTGTGTTCCAGAAATGGCCAAGGTTGTACCTCGTGCTGACAGGCAAATTTAGTCATGTGTAAGAGTCTCTCACAAGTGGCACTGGTTCTGAAGGTATGAAAGAATCATGGAGAGCAGCTGAGGCTTGGCACTTCCGAGAGGCCAGAAGAAGCCACTGATGAAGGTGCACCCTCATTAGCAGTCGAAGGCCTGGTTTAAGGGGTCATGCAGAGAGTTGAGGCTTGGCACCTTGAAGAAATCCTAGAATACAGTATTAGTGAAAGTGCAGCCCAATTGCAGCAGAAGACCCCAATATTTTGGAGACTCCAGGGCCATGGGATGAACAACACCAAGGACAGCAGCAGCCATGGTGGAAAGCCAGCCTGGGTCTAGGAGACAAGCTGTGTAGGCTGTAGAGAGTGGGACCAGAGAAGTGATCCAGGCCCTGTGGAGGAGCCCAAAGCATGGTGAGTGGATCCCAGAAGTTGGATACTGAAATTTACACTGTGGGACTTTGGTTTGGCTTTGTTAGTATTAGATTGTGCCCTTGTTCTTCCCTCCTGGAACAAAAATTATTTAATTTATTTTGATTTTACAGGAGACCACAGTTGAGGGACTTTGAACTTTTAAGGAGAGTTTGGGGTTTTACTGAGAGTTTGGATATTTTAAAGGGAATAATTTTGAAAGTGTTTGGATTTGTAAAGACTGAAACTTGGTAAGTTTTCAAAGCATTGTGTATTCTGATATTGATATTAATGCATGATCTTGGGAGAGACCAGGAAAGGAAAGGTTGTGGCTTAATGGTGATGTGTTTGCATGTCACGTTGCTAAGGAGTCAATTGTACTGACTAGTTTGATGTCAACTTGACAAAAGCTACAGTCAGCTGAGAAGAGGGAAATTCGATTGAGAAAATGCCTTCATAAAATCTGGCTGTAGGCAAGCCTTTTGAACATTTTCTTAGTTAGTGATTGATTTGGGAGGACCCAGCCCATGGTGTGTGTATGATAGGAGAGGGGACACCCTAGGCTGGTGGCACTGGATTCTATAAGTGGGCAGAGTAAGTCATGAAGGAGCACCATCCTCCAGGTATCAGGTACTGCTTCCAGGTTCCTGCCCTGATTTCCTTCAGTTATGAACAGTGATGTTTAACTGTAAGCCAAATAAGCCCTTTCCTCCCCAAGTTGTTTTGAGTCATGGTATTTTATCACAGCAATAGTAACCCAGACTAAAACGCCTTTCAAGCTTGTTCATGATTAGTCATTTTTATAACGCACATATTGATTATTTATAAAGAACTTTATACAGGCTTATTAGATAACAGTTTTCTGCTCATCTTAGTCTTAAGAACTCTTTATTCATAAAACACATTAGAAGGTATTTTCCACGCCTCATCATACTAAAAATCTAGATTCTCCAGAAGCAAAAAGTTACCAACAGACTAATGGCAAGTTCACATTCCAATAAAATTCCAAAAGTTATAAAATTTTATTCAATGTAAAAAATATACTGCAGTATCTTTGGAATATACATTATTTTTGAGCATTAATGAAGCCATTTAAGTTATTTTGGTCAAAGACCTATGAGGCTATGCAAAAACAGGAAACAAATGAGACATGGCATGGTTATAGACTTAAAGTACAACACAAAAGTACGCCACTGCTACCTGTATATCTTGACCATTTGTACAGTTTTCAGACATCAAAATTCATTCAACAGTCCAATTCTGCCATTCTTGTGGACCACTGAAACATACAATCATCTTTTGTATCATAGCATACCTAGACTAATGACTAACACATAGGCAATCAAGGTCAAATGCATCCATCTTCTATTATTTGAATTATACAAACACAGATTTAAAAGAGGAAGATATGAGGGGAAAATAAAATACAAGTGGCACTTTATACTACTGATACAAGAAATATGGGTTGGTTTTTATTGTTTTGTCCTTGGATGGGTTTTTTGTTGTTGTTGGTTTTGGTAGTTTTTGTTGGTGGTGGTAGTTTTGTATGATGATTTTAACTGTTTTTTAGCCTAAGCTTAGCCTTGAACTTACAATGCTCAGGTTATAAATGTATGCCACAGTTAAGCCTGGGTTAGTCTTAAACTTGCTGTACTGGGATTATAAATGTATGCATCTGGTTAAGAAAACATGGTTGTCATTAACTCAGCAATTATAACACCATAAACACACCTGTGCTTGTGATACATTGTAGTGTGCTGGACCTGGAGCAGCTTTTCCAGTGTCGGAGGAAACAGCATAAGCACTTTCTCTGGAACTCAAAGAAAGAAATGGTGCATAGCCATCTATAACAAAAAAAAAAAATCACCACTAACACATAATATTAGATCAGAAAGATGCCTGAGAAAATATACTCGATATATATAATCATTTAGTACCCTCACAATTAAGACTATATTTTCAGAACTAATAGCTATTCATACAAGTTGTTACTTTTTAATTCTCATGTAGCATTACAATTTTTATTAATATCCATTAAATATAAGACCCTATAGGAATGAACATATTGAACAACTGAAAAAAAATAAAATTCTCTTTTCTTTTTTTTTTTTTTTTTTTTTTGGTTTTTCGAGACAGGGTTTCTCTGTGTAGCTTCGCGTCTTTCCTGGATCTCGCGCTGTAGACCAGGCTGGCCTCGAACTCACAGAGATCCGCCTGCCTCTGCCTCCCGAGTGCTGGGATTAAAGGCGTGCGCCACCACCGCCCGGCCTAAATTCTCTTTTCTTGTGTGTGTGTGTGTCTGTGTGTCTGTGTGAATTACCCATCTGTGTGCATATGTGCATGTATGTATCCAGGTGTGCGGGTTTCTACATAAGTGCACAGAAGCCATAGGTCGGTATCAGGTGTCTTCTTCCACCACTTTCCAACTTACTTTTTGAGGCACGGTCTTTCACTGGTCCTAGAAATTTCAAAAGTTTGACTAGCCTAGCTTGCCAGTGAATCCACCCTACCCCTGCACTAGGGTTTCAGAGCAGCACCCTGTGATTGACTGTGGGTGGCACTGGGGATACAAACGTGGATGCTCATGTTTGTACAGCCAGCACGTTAGCCATCATGCCATTTTGCCAGCCTTTTTCTCTTCTAATCTTATGTGACCTAGCTGATAAAGCATTCTATCTACAGAAAACCAATGTTTTGTAGTTTTAAATAGCAAATACTGTCTTTTTAAAAATATACATATAGACAGCACTAAAGATGTATCTCAGTGTTAGAACACCTGTCTAGGATGAGGTCCTGGTTCAACCCCATTACCGAAAAAAAACATTTAGAGAAATATCCAAGATGCAAAGAATTTAAACCAAATTGACAATGGTTTGTTGATAATGCTTTGGCACACAGTTAGTGCTCAGCAAATATTTCTTGACTGCCTAATAAACTTCATTGGAACAAGCAATCATGGTACTACACAAATCTGGATAGCCTGATAAATTCATTTTAAGAAGAGAAAAAGGACTTCTTAATATCCCCATATTCATATTATTAATGTTGGAGTATATAGCAAATATGTGTGGTTTAAAACTACATATATAAAAATGGGCAATGGAAAAAGAAAGCTGGTATTCATAAAATCTTCACTGAAGTTTTCCAAAATTAGTCACACAGACTCTCCTGTTAATGAACTGGAGGACACATGGAGTATGAATACAAGAAAAAACACAAGGAAATGAAGACAGTTGTGATGATAATTTCTACACAGAAAGGCTCTCTTCTGTTTTATTTGTAGCTTTGTACTCATGTTTACATGTTTCTCAGAATTTCCAACTGTGCTAGTTTTCCCCAAACATGGGACTGAGAGTGCTAAAACTAGAACAGTTCCATATGACCAGAATGATGGATCGTCTTATCATAATATTCTGCACAATCAACAATAAAGAATAACTAGCATTCTACATTACACATTTAGTTGGTCATTCAAAAATACTGAATATTTTATTATGTATACTGTAAGTCTGCATTATAATGAAGGTACAGTAATAACACAAAAACCAAGTTTCAAGTGATGGAGAAATTAGGTAAAGAAACAATTATATTACTATCTGTGCTGCCAATAACTAAGGTACAAAATATAAGAGAGGGTTCTAGGGAATTCACATTAGTAGAGTTTGATTCAGTGTATGCAGATAAACTGACATATGAAAGGCCAACTTCAAACTGACAGAAAGGAGAAATTAAGAACACAGGAGGAGAAAAGATTTGAAAGGAATGAATTCAGTTTGGGGTATATTGAGTTTGATGTGCCAACAGCAAAAGATAAATCAAATTGGCACAAAGCAATACAAGTGCATTTGGAAAAAGATGTCCAGTATGTGATGAAAAGACAAGCTATGTAGCCACAATGACAGCCACAGCCACAATGACAGCCACAAAGCAATAGGCATTATTCACATACAAAACAACTAGGTCACTAAAGCAGACACTCATCTGGGAACACTTCAACCTATAGAGCAATTACATAAACAATAATTATTTAAATCTATATATCAACTGCACTCTCTGATGTGGATTCTCTATATTCTGATTAGCTAGTATAATAAAATCATCCTTGTTGCCATACACATAGGTACATCAATAGAACCACAGACAATCTCCTTCCATCCTGCTCTGGTGGCAGATAAGCCTTCCCCTTCAAAGAAGAAATCTACAAAAGAAAATATTTAGATGAAGTTGTCCAACTTAGATAGCTAATCCATACAGACATAGAGACAGCTGCCTTTAGACTAGAATAGCTGTCTCTAGGGAAATTTTGTTTTGGGAAGATATGCTTCCTTCTCAGATTAATTGTGAGAAAACAAGGCATAGCTCTTGTTTTCTGTGAAATTTGAGTATCCATTCTCTTATCCATTCATAAAACCACAGCAGCTCAGTCCTGGTCCATTCAAGAGGCAAATCCTAGATATGTTTGTTATTCCTGATCAAATGTCTAAAACCAAGGCAATCAATTAGTATATTAAATAGAATTTCTTGAGGAGAATGTGGAACTAGTATACCAGAGGTCTAGCCAAACAAGATAAAAAGAGGTTGAGAATAACCACTTAAGGCTACAAAAACCTGTTACTCTTGTGAGGCTTGCTGTAACAATTAAGTTATACGAAGTCCCAACATCTATCCTTCCCACATCGGACTCTTAGCATATACCTGATCTTTCATTTAAATAAGTATGCACATATCTGCATGGTCCAGTGAGATACCTAATATAAAGATGCATGAAGTAGCATGGTAGCTGCTTATGAATTGTCTTGCCGAGGAATCCAGCAGAGAAATGGACAGAAACACTTATTCCATCAATTATAAATATGCTGTCCTGAATAGTACAAGCACGCACGCACACACATGCACAAACACACATACCTAAGAGTTCCCAAGCACAGAATTTCTTAATTTATGTTAAAGGTGAATAAAATATAATCCTTTAAGTTCGTATAGGGGGCTTACTGTTTTGTTATTGTTTTGTTTGTTGTGTGTGTGTACACATATGGGTGACAGATGACAGACTTGTTGGAGTCAGTTATCAAACTCAAGTCATCAGGCTTGGCAGTAGGTGTCTCTACCCACTGAGCCACCTCACCAGCCTCAGAGAAATCTGTAATGTAGTTCATTAGTTTATACTTTACTACAAGGGAGTAAATAGCATGAATACTGCTCTCAAAGAGTTCACAGTTTAGTGGGACTTTCATATATATTAACAGTAATAATAGAACCAAACTGCTATCCAAAAGAAGTCACCATAAGTCAGAAGAGGGAAAAAGTAAGAATTTTATTTCAGCTGACTATCAAAAATAAATAGGAACATGCCAGGTGAAGGAGGAACACAGAACATATTGGATACATGTATTAGCAGGTAGAAAGGCATAAAAATGACCGAGAATGATCTTAAGAAAATTATCAAGTTAGAATTGCTGAACTGTGGTCAAGTGTAGAAGCAATGTGCAGCTGTTTGGAAAGATCAGACTAAGTGGAACACTAGACCAAGGATGAGAACATAAAGAATTCTATTGCCATTGAAGAGTTCAGATTTTTAACCCTGGTGTTACGAAAGTTTGTTTTTGTTTTTCAAATAAGGTATGTTTTCTAAAAAGATGAGTCTATCCACAAGATGAAAAGATGAAATGAACACTGAGACACAAGCAACATGCTAGTGTTGAGAAAATATTAAGTTGGGGTGGTTATGAAGAGAGGAAAAGACTTTCTGAGAGATTGTGAAGATATAACCAATGGTCTTAAAGGCCAAGAGAAATGGCCAGGCAAAAAAGGAAGCTAGAGTTCTAAAGCTTAGACCAGCCCGAGATGGCGATGAAGGTGATGAACAGTCCTGCAGACTTAAAGACAGGAGAAAACTTATCTTGGAGATATACATCTAACTCTGTAAAGATTTTGGGAGTAGCTGAACATAAATAGTAATTGAAGTTACAGCTATGAATAAGAAATACAATGAGCAAAGCAACAAGTCAAACATGGAAGTGCAGCGTCTTTTATGTATGATTGGTAGGAAAGAAAATAAAGGTCCCTTGATCACCGACACACATGACTTAGCAGCAGGAAGAAGAACCAGGAGAAAGCAACAAAGAACGTAGTCAGCTGCACCAAAATAAAGGCTATAAAAGCAGCACAGGTGCCCATCGCAGGTAAATACTAAGATGCTGAGGAATAAATGCTTATAACAGCTCGACTGTATTTGACATGTTTCATAAATGCCGAGGACAGAAGCAGAAAAGCAGTAAAATTTGAGATCTGAAATACAGATGACAAATTTTACCATGTCCAGAGAAACTTAAACCAACCATAATCTGAGCAGGGATGTAAATAGAATACTAACTCCTGGACTTTGAAGGGGAAAAACATGGCATTTTATATATATATATTGAAAAATGTAGGCTTACCAAAAAAAAAAACACTATAATTTGGATAGTATTAAATTTAAAAAAAAAAAAATCAGAACTTCAAAAGCAGAAAGCAAATTAATATTTATTACAAGGTGAGCCTAATTCACGAACTGAAAAATAATTAAAAGAAAAAGCAAATAACTACTTAAATTATCAGTTCCTAGGCCACCTCTCAAGAATATAACTTTTCAAAGAATGTAGAAAGGGGTTCTTAGTAAGTATGAAGCTGGGAATAGTCAGATAATTTCACTGTCTGGGGGGAAAAAGAATGGGACTATCTGTAAGTGATAATACAAATTAGAAATGTGAAAAACTATATCGTAGGAAATAAATTTGATTAAGGTGTGTGACAACCATAAGACAAGGGCGGAAGCAATTACTCAAGACTCGTTTTTTTATAAAGTCAACGGAGCCAAGGAATCAAAATCCTAGCTCTAGTGTTTTCCGACTTCACGTATGTTACATTGCTGGGTTTGACTCCTAAGGGCAGGCTGAAGGCAGGACGCCTGTCCCAGGAGGCTGGCCTTCAGCGTCTTACCTGTGGCCCCCTGCTTAGGGAAAGGTACCTGGTAGGACCCAGGACCCACGTGCTCCTGGGTGCAGCCACCGTGGGCCAACCCGAGCCAGCGCGGAGCACGATCGTACATGGCGGTGAGGGGCGGGGCTCGCGGGACTGAAAACTGGGCGGGCACTGGGCTCGGAGCCTGAGACCGCAGCACCCCTAGCGTGCGAGCGGCCTGCGGACGAGCTCATTGGCACCAGCTTTCCGCCGGGGCCTCTGGCGCCCAGGTAACATGGAGTGGACAGCGGCGGAGTTCCCGCCGACAGCCAGCGCCAGTTCAACTCAGTGTTCGAGCGCCGCTCACAGAAGGGAATTAGTCTCCAGAACTTCCGGCTCTGGCTCCGCCTAGTCCTCTCCTCCCGGAAGTCTGAGAAGGGGGGAAGCGGGCGGGACTCACATAGGGAGGTGCGTTTCCGGCCCGGCCCTCGGAGCATTTCCGGCGGAGCTCTGAGCTGCTTCTGTGAGGTTGCTCTCTGTGCAGAGCAGGGAGACGCTGCATTTGTCGCTGTGCCTCTGCTCACCTGCGTGATTGCTTCCCGTCCCCAACTACTTTCATTGTGCAGAAAAGCCCTAAAAACGCGTTAGAAGGAGGAGAATTAATTTGACTTTTATTTGCTGTCCCTATAATCAGGGTGACTGGGAAAACTCAGGAAAAAAAAAAAAAGGAAATGTCGGGAACCTTCACTCCTGCCACACATGCATCCACATAACAGAGTCACCCCCAATCCTAACCTGTGCGCAATCAAAACTTCTAAAGGAAACCCGGGAGTGCGGAGGGTTGTAGGTGAGAACAAACAAGGGTAAAGGGAAAGTTCGCCAACTTAAGCAAGGCAAGTGCAGGGTCTGAGAGTGAGTGCCTCTGGTGTTGGATACCTGTATATGGCAGCGTTGTCTATAAAGTAAAGTGAAGGCATTGAAAAAGCCCAAGCACTCTCATTGAGCCTTTTAACCTTCAGCAACAGGAGCCTGGCTTTTGTAAAAGGCATAAGGAAAGTATCAGAATCCAAATATCTATTTGACTGTTTTTCCAAAACTTGCACAGCTTCTGAACATCCTGAAAGGCTTAGGCAGTCCTACCATGGCCAAGTCTTAACCCCCTGTGCCTTACCCCATGCCTTAGTTTATCCCTAATAAAGATTTCAACATAGTTAAATTATGTCATACTTACTTTGCTACTTAGTTCTCTTCATTATAGACTGGATTAATTGTACCATCTCTGTTACAGTGCTCTCCATGAAGGTGTGTGTTTCCTAAGGATGAGTCTCCTGATGTCTTCTACCAAACAGCTAGCTGAATGATTTACTTACTTGAAAAATTCTTATTGGCAAGTGTATAGTTCTCTTGCTCTCTTAAGTTAACCAGGATACAAATATAACTAAAGTCCATGTCCTTGGTTGTTCTCTAGTTGGAAAAGACATGAATAATCCAAGAAGTGGCAAGCAAGATGTACAGAATATTACAGCATTTGGAAGCCTTCTTTGTAATGAATTGTTAAACTTTCTTATTGACTTTAGTGCTTCCCACATTCTTAGAAAACCCGTAATAGTTCTCTCAATGTTATTTTAACTTCATTTATCCAGTCTGTAGCAAGATCCCAATCAGAAGATCTAGAATAAATTTACCATGGTATACTAGGAAAAGTCACAGATAAAAGGAGGAAAATCTGTGTCATTAAAGGTGTTGTTTCCTTTAACCATCTGTTTGTTGGACATTCCTTGTACATCATTTGCTCTTGATGATCCAAACCAGTATGTCAACCCGGACAGCAAGTTCATACAGACTATAGCATTCACAGCCTGGTTGTGCTGTAGCAGTGGGGTAGAAACTGAAAAAAATACACAGGCAGAAAGTGAGATGAGGATTTATTGAAATCCACCAGCAGGGATGCTAGCAGGGGAGAGAGTGACCATACTCACAGTGAGTGTAGAGAGGAACATATCACAGCCCAGAGCATCTCTCTGCAGCTGAGTGTTCCTTTTCAACTGCAGAGGGGTGCTCCATGCAGTGGTGGCCAGCTGCACCAAGAGCATTTGTGTTCATGGTGCTTTACATTGCACCTAGTTAACACCAGGAAAGGGACATTGTAAGTCAGACCACATAAGCAGTGATTTCATTGGCTTCCTAGTTTGTTTTGTCCTTGTATGACCAACATGCCAAGGAATTACTGAATGATCCTATGTGCAGGAGGCAGGTTTACTCTGAAGATAACCTAGCTGGCCCCTGTTCCCATGATGTATGAGAAGGAATCAGTTACTCTCTAGATAACCCTTGTTCTGATCTCGCCTGCTTTCTTTTGTGCCTTGCTCAGAGTCTTGGGAAAAAAAAGGGTCGTTTCAGGGACATGGTAGTTAAGTGTCCTTCTGGGAGATGATTCACAGGGCCATAGTTTCTGTAAACAGTGAGGTATAGTCATGTCTTCCTCTGGCTGTTGTCTTTAATGACACAAATTTACCCCTTCTTGAATAGGTTTGGGGCTAGATTAGGAATAGCAGTAGTAGCACTTTATGTGCCTTCTGTCTGACTTAAGTTTTTGAACATTGAACTTAACATAATTTAGATAAATTCTCAGGGGTAGCATCTCCTCAAGCTCATTCACAAACCTGTAAAAAGGACTCTGTCCTGAAGCACCTGGCTGGTCTCCTGGGTGAATGTCTTCTTACAGGGTCTTCAGAGGGATGAGTGATCAACGGCAGATCTTCTAGACTCTTAGTAATTTTGTAATACTTGATTTCCAAGAATTCTGCGCTCTTGGAAAGTCTTTATTTAAAGCATAGAAAGGTGTTTTCTTGATTACTGTGTTTTTCCCAGCTAAAAGTTTCTTCTCATGGCTCATAACCGGACTACTACACAGTTTTTGAGGATTGGAAAATACTTTTAAATAAGTAAAATATTTTTTATAATCTCTCATTATGATGTTTCTTGAACAGTCCAGGTTGAGTGTGCTACTTTTTAAAAAAAAATATTAATTATAATTATCCATAAACACAAAATAAATAATTGGGTCTAACATTCACAGTGTCTAAAACAAAAATATTTAATGCTAATTAGCAATACTCTAGTTGACCATTTCCACAGTATTAGTAGGAGCTGTTTGAACTAAAATATATCTGACCTCAGAATTTATGTTCCTTCCATTTCTTCCTACTGAGTCCTTCCAGAATAAAAATTTTAATGGAGCTTTGTACAGCTGTGGTGTCAAGAACTTTTAATTTCAGGCCTCAAGAGAGAGGTGGACCTTTGTGAGTTCCAGGCCAACCAGGGCTACATGGTGAGACCCTTTGTAGCTAGAGTTTTCCTGCCTGGCCCACAGTCAGGATAAATCTCTGTCACCCACCAGTCCCACAGCAGCTCAGACCCGACCAAGTAAACACAGAGACTTATATTGGTTACAAACTGTATGGCCATGGCAGGCTTCTTGCTAACTGCTCTTACAGCTTAAATTAATCCATTTCCATTAATCTATACCTTGCCACATGGCTCGTGGCTTACCGGCATCTTCACATGCTGTTTCTCATCATGGTGGCTGACAGTGTCTCTCTGACTCAGCCTTCCACTTCCCAGCTTTATTCTCCTCCTTGTCCAGCCTACACTTCCTGCCTAGCCAATGGCCAATCAGTGTTTTATTTATTGACTAATCAGCAACACATTTGCCATACAGAACATCCCACAGCAACCCTTCTCAAGAAAATAAGAGCATCAGAGATGGCTCAGCAGTTAAAATTCCTGGCTGCTCTTAAGGATTGCAGGACCTGCATGTAGGTTCACAGTTACCTCTAACTCCAGTTATAGGGGATCCAAGCCTTCTTTTAAGCCTCTGTGAGTACCAGGCATGCATGTGATATACAGACAAACTTGCAGGAAAAACACTCATAAACATAAAATTTAAAATAATATTTTTAATTTAAAAAACAAAAGCAGAATTTTTTAATAACAGACATCAGAAAATCAGCTTGATTATTCATCAAATACGCAGTGCAACTACTCAGTGAAAAACTACAATTTTTCTTTGTAGCATTTTGCTGATAAAGTAAATAGTGTGATATATCGGATGTCAAATGAAAGCTGAGAATTCTGCCTGCAGTAGCCACTGACTACCTTATAATGTAATATGTCAAAATGATTTTGAAAATTATTTCATCTTTTTGTTGATTTATTTTGTTTTGCATTTTGAGGCTTGATCTTGAAGTGTAGCCAAGGCTGGCCTCAACTTTGAATACTTCTCTCTCAGGTACAGGGATTACAGACATATACCACCACATCCAGCTTAAAACTAAATTCCTCAACTCATTGTGACTTTGGTTTTCCATTGTTTTGCTTTTTTGTAAAAAAAAAAAAAAAAAAAAAAAAAAAAAAAAAAAAAAAAAAACAGAAAGAAAGAAAGAATTAATCATTTTACATTTATCGCAGTAGGCTAAATAAACCCTATCAATGTTGCTGGAGGTCCCACTATAAGTGATATATGTTCAAAATGATGACTTGTGTTTCAAAGATTACAAAGTATATCTTACATATTTGTGTAATATAAAATTTTACAACTCTATGCTTCAGGAAATGCATTTTAGAAATTACTTGTCCTTTTTTCACTTACTGAGCACATGCTCTGGGGCAAGCAGTGGATGGGCACTGACAGGAAGAACTCACCTGCCACACCAGTGGAGCAAATGCTATTAATTTCTCCATTCCATACTGGAGCTTACAGCCACTACATTTACTGGCCAGCATGTCACATATTACTAAATGCTGGAGGTAGTTTTAAAGCCAGTCTGAGTCCATAGCCTAGTATCATGGGCATTAAAAGGTACATGGTCCTCCCCATGCTCTGCTCTCACAGCAAACCATACTCTATCACAGTGCTCTCTATACATTGATGGGTGACTCCCAGTCTTGACATCAGTCATTTCATGGTCCACAAATGGCCTGCTATAGTCCCAGCTGCTATAGATAGCAGGTAGGAAGAACAGAAGAGTGCTCTTCTTCCTCTCATGGAAATTTCGTGTCTCTGAGTCTTTTCTTTCTTCTGTACCACTTTTCTTCTTATTCCATTATATTTTACTCTTGGTCATAATTCATATATGCTTTCAATACACGTATGTTCAGGTGCTTGTTTAATGCCTAATATATGTGTCCCACCACCACTTCAAATGGAATATTCCCAGACTTAAATCTTAAATTCTCTCTAGAAAGCCTGATCCTCCCTCTCATTTCCTATTTCTGTTCTAAAGAACAAACTTCATCCCATAGGTAAGGTGCAAAGCTCTTAGATGACTTCTCCTCCCACATCCAAACAACTGCCAAGTGCTGTTACATCCCACCTCTGCAATCTCTCTGAAATCCACCTCCTCACCCCATTCCCACTGTCATTTTGTTGATGCTCTCAACCATGTTGGTTTTTTCTAATATCTCAAATGGAATGCCTCCCTCCAGTCTCTCTGCTGTAGCTTATCCCACACAGTGCAACTAGGTTAATCTTGCCAAGTACAGTTTGCAGAACGTCACTCCCCTGCTTGGAAATTTCCTATGGCTTACCCTGAATAAAGTTAGCATTGGCTGTTTAAGCAATCCTCTTTACCTTTCTCTCCCTGTGTCTTCTACTATTCCCCACCCACACAAGTTACATATTGGTCACAGACCTCTGCATTTGCTCAGAGTTTGGGAATGCCCTCCTGCTTCTGCTCATCTATTAATGCGAAGTTCTAGAAAGCACTGTTTTCTATTCTCATAGCACTTAGCATACATGTTAAAGAGTAAATTTTAATGTTTACTGAATTTATGTTTAGAAGCAAAATAAAACCAAGTGAATAAAACCAAGCAATACTACTTGTGATACTTGCTTAGTATATTAAATTTGATGAGAAATAAACAAGTCTTTAAAATATTTTCAAGAAAAGAATGAACCACAATTAGAGAAATTAATACATTCCTTTTTTGTTTTATTTTGGTTTTGATTGTTTGTTTTTGTTTTTCCCCCAGAGACAGTTTCTCTGTGTAGCCCTGGGTGTTCTGGAACTCGCTCTGTAGACCAGCCTTGCCTCAAACTCAGAGATTTACTTACCTCTGCCTCCTGAGTACTGGAATTAAAGGTGTGCATCACCACCATGAGGCTCTGTGTTTGCATTCGTAAAAATATTATTCTGTCTGTTAAAAGGTAACAAACCAAGAAGCAAAGTTTAGGGGGAAAGGAACCAGCCTTTTTCATACAATACTAAGACTTAGAGTTTTCTACTTATGATATTAGATTCAATATGTTTGTACTATTAAGAGCACTTGCAGTAGCTAACTATCAGTTATTAGTATGAAGATATAAAGTCACATGTCTAAGTAAAAGGGTCTTACACAGAATACACTGAATATCAACTTACCCTATCATACTCTCATTATGAGTCTTAAAATTCATGCAAAGAATGCTTAACATGCTTAAGTTAAATACAATATCTAGAAAGCAAGTGAACTTATGTGGGTAATTGAATGAATGAGTCTTATTACACAAGGAATCTGGGAATACAGTAATCAAAATGTGTCTTACCTTTGTCTCACTACCAATTTTAATATACCTGAGTCCCTTCCAAGTGTTACAGTTTCTGGGCCTTTAGAAACCATGTTTAGGTGAAACCAGAGGTTGCAGGAATGATTCAATAGGTAAAATGAGATGAGAACTTCCTTCCAAATGGAATTGGCCTACCTTCCATGATTTCAAGACTGCCATGAGTATTCTAACAATCAGAGACTTACTCCATTGCTAACAAAATGTGTGTGTATGGATGTATATTTTGAAAGAGGAAGATGTGGTCAAAGTGTATAGAATTCAGACTATGGAATGAATGTGCTAAATGAGACAGGTAACAACTAGCAAAATAAGAAGCAGATTTGAGGAATTTTAAAGGCAGCACAAGAAAGTTTGAAGCTAATCCTGACTCTTCCAGCCGCATAAACATGTCGATTAATTAGAAGAACAGTTAGACATTGTTGAGACACAAGTTAGCTCAAAAACAACAACAACAACTGGAGCTGGGCATTGGTGGCACACACCTTTAATCCCAGCACTTGGGAGGCAGAACTCTCTGTGAGTTCGAGGCCAGCCTGGTCTACAGAGCAAGATCCAGGACAGGCACCAAAACTACACAGAGAAACTCTGTCTCAAAAACAAAACAAAAAACAACTGGAAATGAGTGTGTCAACATAAAGATCAAGGAATATAAAAATATCAATCTGTAAAAAAACTTGAAAGAGCCCCCCAGCTCCCATCTTGATCCGGACTTCCCTTTTGAAAACTGGTGAGTACCCTTCCTTGCCCCAGACCCCATCCCTGGGCACCAGCCACTCCAGGGAAGACCTACCCAACTTGGCCCCAGGTTCTGGCCACCTGGCAGGTTCCCTGCTAGCCCCACCGGGAAGGATCCCCTTCTCCAAGACCCCTGGCAGGCCCTGCAGTCTCCACGCCCTGCCCCCACGCCCATCCGCCTGAGCCCCAAGCCTCTTCCTGAGACTTAGAGGCCGGCCCCCAGCTCCCATCTTGCTCCGGACTTCCCTTTTGGAAAACTGGTGAGTGCCCTTCCTTGCCCCAGACCCCATCCCTGGGCACCAGCCACTCCAGGGAAGACCTGCCCAACTTGGCCCCAGGTTCTAGCCACCCGGCAAGTTCCCTGCTAGCCCCACTGGGAAGGATCCCCTTCTCCAAGACCCCTGGCAGGCCCTGCAGTCTCCACGCCCTGCCCCCACTCCCATCCGCCTGAGCCCCAAGCCTCTTCCTGAGACTTAGAGGCCGGCCCCCAGCTCCCATCTTGCTCCGGACTTCCCTTTTGGAATACTGGTCTGGCTGAACCAAGTGTGCGGATAAGGCCAGTAACGAAGCACAAGGAGATGGGCAGACGTCAAGGCAGAAACATATACAACAAAATGAATAGCAATACAGCATCACCAGGCCCTAGCCCTCCTCCAACACCTAGACCTGAACATCAGAAATTGGAAGAAGCAGAAGAAAACAGCCTTATGAATGACATCATGAAGAAGCTAGAGGCTTGTGTAGAGGAAAAGACAAAAAAATGTGAAGAACGCTGTAAACAACTAGAGGAAAGGGCAAACAAATTAGAAGAAATCAATAAAGTCCTGGAAGAAAACAATAAAATACTGAGAGAAAATCAAGAAAAATCAATGAAACAAATGAAGGAAACAGTCCAAGACCTGAAAAGGGAAATAGAAAAAATGAAGAAGACACAAACAGAGGGAATGCTGGAAATAGAAAATCTGAGAAAACGATTGGGAACTTCAGATGCAAGTATAATCAACAGAATGCAAGAGATGGAAGAGAGGATCTCTAGCGTTGAAGATACAGTAGAAGAAATACATTCATCAGTCAAAGAAAACACTAAAGCCAACAAAGTCATGAACCAAAATGTCCAAGAAATTTGGGACACCATGAAAAGACCAAACCTAAGAATAATAGGGGTCGAAGAAGGAGAAGAATACCAACTCAAGGGCACAGAAAATATATTCAACAAGATCATAGAAGAAAACTTTCCCAACTTAAAGAAGGAAATGCCTATGAAGATACAAGAAGCTTATAGAACACCAAACAGACTAGACCCCCAAAAAAAGTCCCCTCGCCACATAATAGTTAAACAACTAAACGTACAGAATAAAGAAAGAATATTAAGAGCAGCAAAGGAAAAAGGCCAAGTGACATATAAAGGCAAACCCATCAGAATAACACCCGATTTCTCAATGGAGACTTTGAAAGCCAGAAGAACCTGGACAGATGTAATGCAGACACTAAGAGACCATGGATGTCAGCCTAGACTAATATACCCAGCAAAACTTTCAATCACCATAGATGGAGTGAACAAGACATTCCATGACAAAGCCAGATTTAAACAATACTTATCCACAAACCCAGCCCTACAGAAAGCACTAGAAGGAAAATTCCAACCTAAGGAAGTCAGATACACCCTCGAAAACACAGGCAACAGATAAAGCCACAGCAGTAAACCCCAACGTATAGAAGTACCCACACATCACCACCAAAAAATAACAGGAATGAACAATCACTGGTCATTAATTTCCCTCAATATCAATGGACTTAATTCACCTATAAAAAGACATAGGCTTACAGAATGGATACGAAAGCAGGACCCATCTTTCTGCTGCATACAAGAAACACATCTCAAATTCGAAGATAGACACTACCTAAAAATAAAAGGCTGGGAAAAGACTTTCCAATCAAACGGTCTTAAGAAACAAGCGGGTGTAGCCATCCTGATATCCAGCAAAATAGACTTCAAACTAAAATCAATCAAAAGAGATCAAGAAGGGCATTACATACTCATCACAGGAAAGATCCACCAAGATGAAGTCTCAATTCTGAATATTTATGCCCCAAACACAAGGGCACCCACATATGTAAAAGAAACATTACTAAAGCTTAAATCACATATAAAACCCCACACATTAATAGTGGGAGACCTCAATACCCCACTTTCACCACTGGACAGATCTCCCAAATTGAAACTTAACAGAGAAATAAAGGACTTAACTGATGTCATGACTCAAATGGACTTAATCGATATCTACAGAACATTCCATCCTAACAAAAAAGAATATACCTTCTTCTCAGCACCCCATGGAACCTTCTCTAAAATTGACCACATACTTGGCCACAAAACAAATCTAAACAGATACAAAACAATTGGAATAACCTCCTGTGTTCTATCAGACCACCATGGTCTAAAGTTGGATTTCAACAACAACAAAAACTACAGAAAACCTGCAATCTCATGGAAACTGAATAATACCCAACTGAATCACCAATGGGTTAAGGAAGAAATAAAGAAAGAAATTAAAGACTTCCTAGAGATCAATGAAAATGAAGACACCACATATCCAAATTTATGGGACACTATGAAAGCAGTACTAAGAGGGAAATTCATAGCACTAAATGCCCACATAAATAAGTTGGAGAAATCTCACACTAGAGACTTAACAGCATACCTGAAAGCTCTAGAACAAGAAGAAGCACAGTCTCCCAGGAAAAATAGACGCCAGGAAATTATCAAAGTGAGAGCTGAAATCAATAAAATAGAAACAAAGAGAACAATACAAAAAATTAATGAAACAAAGAGTTGGTTCTTTGAGAAAATCAACAAGATAGACAAGCCCTTATCCAAACTAACCAAAAGACAGAGAGAGAGCATCCAAATCAACAAAATCAGAAATGAAAAGGGGGACATAACAACAGACATTGAGGAAATCCAGAGAATCATCAGGTCATACTTCAAAAACCTCTATTCGACAAAACTGGAAAACCTAAAAGAAATGGATAACTTTCTGGATAGGTACCACATACCTAAGTTAAATCAAGACCAGATAAACTATTTAAATAGTCCAATAACCCCTAACGAAATAGAAACAGTCATTAAAAGTCTCCCAACCAAAAAAAGCCCAGGACCAGATGGTTTCAGCGCAGAATTCTACCAGATCTTCAAAGAAGAGTTAATACCAATACTCTCTAAATTGTTCCACACAATAGAAACAGAAGGAACATTACCAAACTCCTTCTACGAGGCTACAATTACCCTAATTCCTAAACCAAACAAGGATACAACAAAGAAAGAGAACTACAGACCGATCTCCCTCATGAACATTGATGCGAAAATACTCAATAAAATACTGGCAAACAGACTCCAAGAACACATCAAAACAATTATCCACCATGATCAAGTAGGATTCATTCCAGGGATGCAAGGGTGGTTCAACATACGAAAGTCCGTCAATATAATACACCATATAAACAAACTCAAAGAAAAAAACCATATGATCATCTCACTGGATGCAGAAAAGGCATTTGACAAAATCCAACACCCCTTCATGATAAAGGTATTAGAGCGATCAGGAATACAGGGAACATACCTAAACATAATAAAGGCAATTTACAGCAAGCCAACAGCCAACATCAAATTAAATGGAGAGAAACTCAAAGCGATTCCACTAAAATCAGGAACGAGGCAAGGCTGTCCACTCTCCCCATACTTATTCAATATAGTACTTGAAGTTCTAGCCAGAGCAATAAGACAACATAAGGAGATTCAGGGGATACAAATTGGAAAGGAAGAAGTCAAGCTTTCCCTATTTGCAGATGACATGATAGTATACTTGAGCGACCCCAAAGATTCCACCAAGGAACTGATACAGCTTATAAACACCTTCAGCAACATAGCAGGATACAAGATCAACTCAAAAAAATCAGTAGCCCTCCTATATACAATGGACAAAGAAGTGGAGAAGGAAATCAGAGATACATCACCCTTTACTATAGACACAAATGACATAAAATACCTTGGGGTAACACTAACCAAGCAAGTGAAGGACCTATATGACAAGAACTTTAAGTCCCTGAAAAAAGAAATTGAAGAAGATGTCAGAAAATGGAAAGATCTCCCATGCTCATGGATAGGCAGGACTAACATAGTAAAAATGGCAATCTTACCAAAAGCAATCTACAGATTCAATGCAATCCCCATCAAAATACCAACACAATTCTTCACAGACCTGGAAAGAATAATACTCAAATTCATATGGAAAAACAAAAAACCCAGGATAGCCAAAGGAATCCTGTACAATAACACAACTTCTGGAGGCATCACGATCCCTGACTTCAAGCTCTACTATAGAGCTACAGTAATAAAAACAGCTTGGTACTGGCATAGAAACCGACATGTGGACCAATGGAATCGAATTGAAGACCCTGACATTAATCCGCACACCTATGAACATATAATTTTTGACAAAGAAGCCAAAAGTGCACAATGGAAAAAAGAAAGCATCTTCAACAAATGGTGCTGGCAAAACTGGATATCAACATGTAGAAGGCTGCAAATAGATCCATATCTATCACCGTGCACAAAACTTAAGTCCAAGTGGATCAAGGACCTCAACATAAATCCAGCTACTCTGAACCTGCTAGAAGAGAAAGTAGGAAGTAGTCTTGAACGCATTGGCATTGGAGACTACTTCCTAAATAGAACACCAGTAGCACAGACTCTGAGAGAAACAATCAATCAATGGGACCTTTTGAAACTGAGAAGCTTTTGTAGAGCAAAGGATACGGTCAACAAGGCAAAGCGACAGCCTACAGAATGGGAAAAGATCTTCACCAACCCCACATCTGACAGAGGACTGATATCCAGAATATATAAGGAACTCAAGAAATTAGACATCAAAATGCCCAACAGTCCAATTAAGAAATGGGCTATAGAACTAAACAGAGAATTCTCAACAGAGGAAGCTCAAATGGCCGAAAGACATTTAAGGAATTGCTCATCATCCCTAATCATCAGGGAAATGCAAATCAAAACAACTCTGAGATACCACCTTACGCCTGTCAGAATGGCTAAGATCAAAAACACTGAAGACACCTTATGCTGGAGAGGATGTGGAGCTAGGGGAACTCTCCTCCACTGCTGGTGGGAATGCAAGCTTGTACAACCACTTTGGAAATCAATATGGCGCTTTCTTAGAAAATTGGGAATCAATCTCCCCCAAGATCCAGCTATACCACTCTTGGGCATATACCCAAGAAATGCTCAATCACACCATAAGAGCACTTGTTCAGCTATGTTCATATCAGCATTGTTTGTAATAGCCAGAACATGGAAACAACCCAGATGCCCTTCAACTGAAGAATGGATAAACAAAATGTGGTACATATACACAATGGAATACTACTCAGCAGAAAAAAACAATGGCATCATGAGGTTTGCAGACAAATGGATGGATCTAGAAAAAATCATCCTGAGTGAGGTAACCCAGACTCAGAAAGACAAACATGGTATGTACTCACTCATAGCAGGATACTAGACATGAAACAAGGATGAATTGTCTGCTACTCACATCACCAGGGAGGCTACCCGGAAAACAGGACCCCAAGAAAGACACAGGGATCGCCCAATGACAGAGAAATGGAATGAGATCTACATGAACAGCCTGGACATGAGTGGGGGTAATGAAAGGCGAGGGTCGAGGGAAAGAGAGCTTGGGGGAGCGGGAGATCCCAGCTGGATCAACAACAGAGAGGGAGAACAAGGAATAGGAGACCATGGTAAATGAAGACCACATGAGAACAGGAAGAAGCAAAGTGCTAGAGAGGCCCACAGAAATCCACAAAGATACCCACACAACAGACTGCTGGCAATGGTCGAGAGACAGCCCGAACTGACCTACTCTGGTGATGGGATGGCCAAACACCCTAATTGTTGTGCTAGAAACCTCATCCAACTACTGAGGGATCTGGATGCAGAGATCCATGACTAGGCCCTGGGTGGATCTCTGGGAGTCCAATCAACGAGAATGAGGAGGGTTTATATGAGCGAGAATTGTTGAGACCAAGGTTGGATAAAGCACAGGGACAAATAGCCAAATGAATGGAAACACATGAACTATGAACCAATGGCTGAGGGGTCCACACTGGATCAGGCCCTCCGAATGGGTGAGACAGTTGATTGGCTTGATCTGTTTGGGAGGCATCCAGGCAGTGGGACCAGATCTTGTGCTCATTGCATGAGTTGGCTGTTTGAAACCTGGGGCCTATGCAGGATTGTTTGGCTTGGCCTGGGAGGAGGGTACTAGACCTACCTGGACTGAGTCTACCAGGTTGACCTCAGTCTGTGGGGAAGGCTTTACCCTGGAGGAGATGGGAATGGGGGGGGGGGCGTTGGGGGGAAGGTGAGGGGGACGGGAGGGGGGAGAACAAGGGAATCCGTGACTGATATGTAGAACTGAATTGTATTGCAAAATAAATTAAAATAAATTAAAAAAAAAAAAAAAAAAACTTGAAAGATAAGTCCAAAATAATTGATATGCCAAATGATACCAAAATAGTAGGTTTTTAAAACACAAAAAAAGGTCATGAAAGAAGGATGAAGAAGAGGAAGAAAAACTCTGAGAACAAGACCACATCAACCAACAATCTAGAAAGTGCCTCACAGGCACGCCCACAGGTCAGTCTGGCAAAGTAATCCCCCAATTAAGAACCCCCCCAGGAAACTCTTTCTCACTTTCTTGTATCTTCTTGGTAGGCAGCCATCTCCTAACAATGTGTTTACAGAATAACACATGAAGACTACATTCTTTGATTTCAAGGATAATTCCATTTCAAAAAGAAAAAGAAAAACATTATCATACTCCTCTACATAAACAAAAAACAAATTGTCAGATAAAATACTATATATACATATCAATAAATGCAAAAAAAGGCACTTGATAAGTCATTCCTAACAAAAATTGTGCATTTTGATGGAAATTGAAGGGTACTATTTAAATATAACAATAAATATTTACAAAAATTGAAAATAGAAAATATTATTCTAAATAGCAAAACACTCAAACTATTCAATTAAAGCACACTCCTTTGATCCCAGCACTCCAGCAGGCAGAGGCAGGTGGATCTCTGTGAGTTCAAGGCCAGCCTAGTCTACAAAGCAAGTTCCAGGACAACCAGGGCTACACAGAGAAACTCAGTTTCAAAAATCCATCCAAAAAAAAAAAAAAAAAGAAAAGAAAGAAAGAAAGGAAATAGACTCCTTTATCAGTATTATTTACTAATGGATGTCTATTTTATACAACAAAATAAAGTAACTAGTATTAAATTGGAAAACAGGAGATAAAAGTATCTATTTAACTATGATGCTACTGAATACTGAAAGAGCATCAAAACATGCATTTTAAAATACCATAGAGTAGTATTAAAATTAAATGAAGTGACTAGATTCTGTTTAAATAGCTGAAAATAGCAAGATCTTCATAATTAGGTAAGTATCTCTTACATACCTATTGTTTTACTGCAGTATTAGAGAGGGAGTGTAATGCCACATACAAGCAAGCCCTCTACCTCTGAACTATATCTCCAGAGTGCTCAAAAAATATTTCACTTATAATAACAAAACAGCTGGGTGGTGGTGGCACACGCCTTTAATCCCAGCACTCCGGGGAGGCAGAGGCAGAGAGGCAGGCAGATCTCTGTGAGTTCCAGGCCAGCCTGATCTACAGAGTGAATTCCAAGACAGCCAGAACTACACAGAGAAACAAATGAAGTTGTGAACAAGTAGATGTCAAAACCAAATTCGAAACCAATGTCACAAAGTATCAACTATCTAAAAATTAATACATGATCTTAAACAATTCTCATGTGTTGATGTCTTCACATACTAGATGCAGGAGAGTAGAGAATTATTAAAAAGAAAAATAATGAGGGATAACTACTCTTCTTCAAAATCAAATAATACAATGATCATAAACCTCTTGTAATCATTATTAATGCGCTATTTACTTAAACAAATAGATTAAAGGAACTAAAGAATTAATTCTGAATGTTTCCCTGTGTATGTAAACATTCTATTTCATCATGAAAAAGGTTAACTCAACAATTCTGCTAATGAAACCGCCTGCCATCTAAAAGGAAATAAAATTCACCCACATATTGCACATTTAGAAAAATAATTTTGAAATCTCATAAAACTTAATGTAACAAGCAAAATAATAAAAGGAGCACACAGAAGAAACTAGAAAAGTGCATTGTGAGCAAAGAAGAGTTGCTTAACTAGAGGGATTTAGAAGCTTTAAGAAAAGAGATAATCATAAGAGAATATCACCATTTAAAACTTTGTGTCATATAAAGGCCATACATAAAAATAGATAAAGCAGCAACTTTGTTTAGCTCTCATTCAGTTCCGGAGACTCCAAAGCATGACATCAACAATGCTTGTCATCCCAGTATGTCACACATGGCAGATGGCATCATTGTAGCAAGACAGGAGGAAAGAGAAATTCAAGGCCCAGGTAGGGCGCCTGAGAGCTCCATTAATCCGTCCATGGGCAATGTCCCCGATGATTTAATCACCTCACTGGGTTCCGCCACTTGACAGCTTTGCCATGTCAGCAGTGCTAGACTAAAGACTTTGGAACATGCACACACACACACACACACACACACACACACACACACACACACACACGCATGCACACGCACACACACACACACATACACACACACACACACACACACATATCATACCCAAACTGTATCCATCATACAATCTTAAGAATTATCACAAATGGAATCAAATATAACATGGAACATAATAAAAATAGGAATAGAATAGAATAACAAGGTGAAACATTCCAGAAATACGCATTCCTTTTACTAGTGATGAGGACATTTATAACAAGGTCACAGTGAAATGACATTTTTTTTTAACTCAACAAATTTTCAAATATAAAAATGATAAACTCTTTTCTGAAAGAATGCAAGAAGTTTACAATTTTGTAGTTCTATATGATAGAATTGTGAATTTTTACTGTTTTGGATAGCTCTCTGTGAAATATATGTCTCCCACTAAAATGCTGTAGTAGACCAGTGAGAAGGAGGTTGCCACAAAGCTTGACAGTCTGAGTTTGGCCCCTGAGACTCACATGCTAGAAGAGAACCAAGACCTACAAGGTTTTTGACTTCCACATGCATATCATGGCACATATGCATGTGCTCATATACATATACACACATACAATAAATAAGCAAAATGTAATTTAAACTATTTTAATGCTATAGCACAAAATAGAATGCCTAAGTATGTAAGGCTAAGTTTTATTTCTGTTCATCCAAAATGTTACAAATGAATAAGAAAAATGCCTCTTAATACAGGGAAGGAATCAACTCAGACACCATGTAGGCATTTTAAACACTTAGCATTCCCATTAATAAGCCTAATTCCCATGAGATAGTGTTGAGGAAAAAGATTCAAAAATATTTGGCACAATTTTGAAAGCCAAGAAATCCTAAAACCTATATATACATGTCAAATGTATGTACATGCATGTGGAAAATATGAATGGGTGCATGCTAGGCTATTAGTACAAATTAGCCTAAGTGGAGAGAAGAGAAGAGACTATATATTTTACACATTTTTGCATTATTTGTAAAACAAGGGAAATGTTTACATGTTATTCATTAAAATTTAATGTGTGAAATTTTGGTTGGAAGGGACAAAACAGGAAAAGAGCAGTTGGAGCTGTGAGATGATGTCATTATTTTGTTGGAACAAATGTGACAAAACAAGGATCCAGCCAGAGTTAAACTAGATGGGATTAAGTGAGGTGCAGGAATGCAGACAGATGGTCTGGGATGCTTGGGGAAATAGTCAAATCCCACCCAATTCACGGGAGACTGAAGTCAAAAATTTAAAGCCTCATGAAGTAAACACTAACTGGAGGCACAGCCACATGTGCCCCCAAATGGGAACAACGTGGACAGGCAGATGGAAAGGTTTAGGATCATGAGGGGGATATCTAAGATATGAAGAAATTAGTTAAGTGACGTTTGTAGAGTCAGAGTTTCTTAGAAAATGCAGATGCAATATTTCTCTTGCTGACTTTGACTAAAATCAACATTTGTAGCAAGTCATCTGCTGGGAGAAATAGCAACTGCTGGTTCTTCTAGTGCCCTGTGGAAACTGGATTTGAAATCAAAGCAAATACAACAGCCTGATCTCTGACTTCCTGAAGGACTGTTTGTAAATATAAGTACCTGTTCCTTTCTGTTGCACATGTAGAGCATATTCAATCAGTTTACGGTTCTCACTGATTAAATAAATCCTCTGATTATAATCCATTTAAAAATAGTCATATCTGTGATATTTTATTTGTGCTGAAATGTGATTTTACTTGTATGTTAATAAATAAAGTTTGCCTGGAGATCAGAGGTCATAGCTATAAACAGCCGTCAGGTGGTGGTAGCCCATGCCCTTAGTCCAATCACATGGCTGGCAGAGTCTCTGTGTGTTCAAGGACACAGCCAAGGTGGTGACACGCACCTTTAATCCCAGTACCAACGAGAGAGACCTGGAGGCCTGTATAGACAGGCAGTGATGAGGAAGTGATGTGGCTGGGCTTAGAGCCAATGAGAAGGCAGAACAGGAAGGCAATAAAGGTGCAGGTTAGAAAGGAAGAGGTTCTCTTGGGAAGCTACCGCGAGGTGGTAAGCTAAGGTTAGTTGGCGGCTATTGCTCTGACCTCTATGGCTTGCACCCCTGTATTTGGCTCTGTGTTTCTTATTTAATAAGACTTTAGAAATTCATCTACACATATTAAATACTATTAGGAAGGAAATCTTAGTTGAATCTTGACCATGTTGAGTGAGTAAGCCATTTTCAAAAAGGCATGTGGTATCACTTACATGAAATATCTATACTACTCAAGTCCATGGAAACAGGAAAGTGTAATGATGGTTGCCAGGGCTGAGAGAAGGTAAAACTGAGAATTATGTAAGGGTTAAGAAGTTGTATAAGGGGGGCTGGAGAGATGGCTCAGAGGTTACTGAGCTATCTGGCTACTCTTCCAAAGGTTCTGAGTTCAATTCCCAGCAACCACATGGTGGCTCACAACCATCTGTAATGAGATCTGGTGCTCTCTTCTGGCCTGCAGGTGCTGTGGGATGTTCTGTATGGCAAATGTGTTGCTAATTAGTCAATAAATAAAACACTGATTGGCCATTGGCTAGGCAGGAAGTGTAGGCGGGACAAGGAGGAGAATAAAGCTGGGAAGTAGAAGGCTGAGTCAGAGAGACACTGCCAGCCGCCACGATGACAAACAGCATGTGAAGATGCCGGTAAGCCACGAGCCATGTGGCAAGGTATAGATTAATGGAAATGGATTAATTTAAGCTGTAAGAACAGTTAGCAAGAAGCCTGCCACGGCCATACAGTTTGTAACCAATATAAGTCTCTGTGTTTACTTGGTCGGGTCTGAGCTGGCAGGTGAGAGAGATTTGGCAGGTGAAAGAGATTTATCCTGACTGTGGGCCAGGCAGGAAAACTCCAGCTACATGCAGGCATACTGTATACATAATAAATAAATAAATTAAAAAAAAAAAAGAAGTTGTGTAAGATGAAAATTTCCTGGTGATCACTGCACAACACTTTGAACACATTTAACACACTGAACCATACAAAAGAAGAAATAACTACTTTATGTTGTATGATTTGGAAAATTCACAAATATTTGATGAAGTATACTTTCTTATCATAGCTATAATGTAAAGAATATGTTGACAACATGTCTTTTACCTGGGTAGAGAAAAACTCAACCGAATCTCAAAAGTAACAGGTGTGTGTGTTGATTATCTACTACCAAAACCATTTACAAGTATGCAAAATATTTCATAGATCCATAGACATTAATAAGACATTAGTAGACAATTGTTTGTCGGGAGGTCTCACTGGCTAGTCAGAGGTTGAAGTCCTTCTCTCATGGCCTGGCAGCTTTTTCCAAAGCTCTACGACATGGGACTCCCTCCCTCTCCAGAGAAACTTCCTATTCTCTACATACTTGGAGAATGTCCCTGGGCCCAGAGGACTGACCTTGTCTGAAAGCTGTCAGATGCCTGATTTATCTTTAGCATGACTGCTAGAAGCCTCGCCTGCTGCACATATGGTAACTAAGACTTGTACTAGGATCTTTGCTATAGGACCCTACTGCCACATACAAAGCTTTATGATAGGACTGTGCCACTTAATGCAAACTAGGGTTTGTCCCCAACCCTATATATTTCCTATACTCTGGAATAAAGTTGAGTTGATTCACTGAAGTCTGTCTCTCAGAGGGATATCTACATCGTGTTCACGGGCCATACAAGGATCTTTGTCGTCACTTCTGCCCCTTTGTCCTCATGGACTGATGGCCAACTGGCCAGAAAGACAAAGGGGAACCCCCACAATTGTTGGTGCAAGTTCTAAAAGCGTAAGTTAAATAGCAATTCAATGTTAAGAAACTAATAACTGCAATGGAATAGCATATGATGACTATTTAAGTGAAAGCTACTAGATAACCCAAATAGGCCTAATAATGAGCATAATGATGTACATATGCCTTATGCATATATCTAGGTAATTGCATTTTTTATTTTATAAAGTTTATTATTTAAAAACAACATTTTACAAGGAAGTTGATGCTTCTGCACACCTGTCATAAAGCACCAAAGTTTACTTGGTTTTGCTTCAACCTATAGGGTTTTCTTTTAGTTTGTTGGTTTTTGTTAGGGTTTATTAGGGTTTTTTGTTGTTGTTGTTAGGGTTTTTCTTTGTTTCAAGGTTTTGTGGGAGTGGGGGTTGTTGAGACAGTCTCTCTTTGTAGATAAGGCTGGCCTGTAATTTACTATGTAGACCAGGTTGGTCTGGAACTCAGAGAATCTGGAATACTAAGATTAGCAGCATGAGCCGCCACCACACCTGGCTGAACAGTTAAAAAAAAAAAAAAAAAAAAAAAAAAACCATGAAAACTAGCCAGGCAGTGGTGGCATACATCTTTAATCCCAGCACTGGAGAGGCAGAGCCAGGTAGATCTCTGTGAGTTTGAGGCCAGACTGGTCTACAGAGTGAGTTCCAGGACAGGCACCAAAACTACACAGAGAAACCCTGTCTTGAAAAACCAAAAAAAGAAAGAAAGGAAAAAAAACCATGAAAATTAGGTTTCCAAAAGTAATCACACAATTCCAGATTTACACAAACCCAAGACTAGACAAAGGATCAAAGCTTTATAACCATCAATTTTGGCTACTAGAACAATAAAGTAAAAGTTTTCCACTGTCCTCAGTTTCCTCCTCTTCCTTCTAATGTAACCAACTAACAGTTTTCCTCCTATAAAACACAGGCAAAAGTGACTTCAATGGCTCTCGGAAAATGTGCTGTGGTAGCCATGTGCTGAGAGAGCAAGACAAACTCCATTTTAAAGAAAACTTCATTTCTAGCAATACTCACATAAAAGCTGAACCAAGTTCCAGAGACACAGACACCCAGCTAAGACTCTGATCAAGGCGACCCCCACCTCAGGGTGGGTAGGCTGCTGGCCAAGAAATAGTTCTGAAGCTAAAACAAAGCCATCAACGTCTCCAATAGTACTGGGAGAGTCTCCAAATGTATGTTGTCTTCTGTCGTTCTTCTCTTGGCTAAATGTTCCTGTTAGTGAAGTATGACCCTGCAATGCAAAGGCTTGTACCCGCAGCTTGCAGTTTTTCCCTTTAAAAACCCTTTACTCTGAGAGCTCAGGGCTGTCCTCCTTCACCTGGCTAGCCAGTGTGTTGGATGCGGACCAAGCCCGGGTTTCCTTGTTATTAATAAACCCCTTTATACTTGCATCAGATATTGTTTTCATTTTTGTGCTTGTATTTTTTCTTTCTTTAATTTTATAAACTTTATCATAGAAAACTTGCAAATAAAGAACATCACCCATGAAAATTAACCATACCCAAAATTTACAATAGACATCAGACAAATACATTTCTAGATTTATTGTGAACATTTAATATTCTACAAACTGAAACACTCTTGAAAACCTACAAGGATTTTTTTTAGTAAAGAGCACTAGATGGCACAATTTCACCAATTTAGGCTAATAAAATATTCATCCTCCTATTAAGTCCATATAAAATAATGTAGATTTATACTTACATCTAAGCAATTGAAATTTATATAACATTTTTGTAAGCTATCGAAGCCAAAGGACACATAAGACCCTGTCTCAAAAAGAACAACAGAAAAAGCTTTCTGAAGCAGCGTGCCCGTTCATGTGGTCTCTGTGATTTCCACACTGGCTTACCATGGCCAGGGCCAGAAGGTGCAGAAGGCGATGGTGCAGTCCACCAACTTCATCTTCAGACACTTGCAGAGTCTCACATCCAGGTGTGGCTTTGTGAACAAGTGAATGTGTGGGTGGTCAAATACTGGTTTTGATGAGTACCTGAACCTCACTTAAAAGATGCAGAAAAGATTCATTCTTAAACAAAGTCAACAAAGCTGTTGGTTTGGGTCAGGCTAACAGGAGATAATATTTCTCTGCTACAGAGATTTTCCAACTAGACATGATCAAAGGATGGAGAAATTGACAAGGCAATACAGAGAATATGGTTCTGAAACATGTGTTCATATTGTTTTCATGGCACTTATGTTTATCTGGTAACAATAATAATTTTTAATGTATTTTTTTAAAAACTAGGGGCTGGAGAGATTGTTCAGTGATTAAGAGCACTTGCTCTTCTTGCAGAGAACTCAAGTTCAGTTCCCAGCTTCCATATGGCAAATCACGACCATCCATAACTCCTTGGCAGAAGGTTTGACACCCTCTTCTGACCTCTGCAGGCACCATGTATACACTTGGTATATAGAAAAATATGTAGGCAAGACACTCATACACATAAAAATAAAATAAATCTAATTTTTAATTTAAAAAAATAAAAATAATATGGTAAGTTAAATTTTTTAAAGTTATTGACAATGTATTTCATATACCCCGTGTTTTATATGTTTATTCCTGAATATGAAAGTGGCAATTCTAAACTGAATTAATAATTTAAATAATCCAAAGAAAATAGATATTTCTCTTTAAGACATAAAAGTTTATTGACCATTAATTTATATCAAATATACATTTTTATAATATTGACATATCGTAAGACTCTAATGTAATAAAATGGGATAGTGACTCCCTTGATAAATGCTTAAAATGAGGTATTAGGAGTAAGAGCCTAAAAGTATGAATTATTTTTGACTCACTGCTTAAGATAATTATACCCAAATGTGACCTAAATTTTCTCATATTTAAAAATTAAAAAGAAATAGTGCATAAATAATGGGAAATGATAGAGGTCGACTAGATTTCACATCCATTTGACCTTTAATTTGTCTTAAATATCATATTTGTAGCAAAAGTCCCAGATCTGTCTAATGTGTTCACTATCACTTCAGTTTTTGGAATTATTTGTAGTTCAGAAGGTTTAACCACCATTTTGGGACATGAAGCAATCCATCAACCAAATAAGGAGACCGTATACCTCACCTGAACCAACCCTGCCACTCCTCTAGCTCCTGACATGGTCCTTCCTAACGGTTATTTGTGAACACTGTCAGATGGGGCAGTCAACAGTGCTAGGTCCTTGCTTGTAAGGCTCTGCGAGGGAAAGTCCCCACTTAGATATTCTTGCCTCTTGATAAGCCCTCCTTGTTCTGAGGAAAGTCATCATCTTGCACAAAGAACACAGATTCTGAAAGGTCACCTATGAAGATGGGAATGGGAACAATTACAGTGCCTTATGAGCTAGATTTTTGAAGCCACACTAGATATCAATAAAAGGACAGACTGCCCTTAATCCCTGCCCACTAAACCGAGCATGATGGCAGACAGAGGGGGAGAGAAGGTGGGAGACTTCAGAGGAATCCTACAGTCGTGCTAGAGGCCATTGAAAGTTGATGAGTCTATGGTGACTGCTCAATAGCCATGCTAAGTAGACAGATTCCTTGTAGAAAGCTGTTCCCAAACACCTAAGATAACACCTACAACAGCTGCACCAAAATTCTCTCTGAAGCTGCCAGAATTCTCTAAGTTTTACACAAAGACCTGTGATGTAGTAGCCATTGTACTGCTGCTCCATCCATCAACTCAACACGATAACTACTTTTTTCTTTAAGATCATTTACCCCAATAGCGCGGGGAAATGGAACTTTGCTCTCAAAGGCAAGTTTAACATTAAAGTCTCTTTTTTATCCCTGTTGAAATAATGTTTATTTCAATATCCTAGACAATATGTACAATGTATTATGGAAACTGAGAAAGAACATAGAGTGCTCTTCAGAAGACAACCTTCTTTAAAGAAGTGTTGTGATGTGGGTACATAATGAACAGTGTGTCTTATTCCCCAGTGTTTCCATTTCGTCCCTGAAGATTATCTGAGAAAATTACAATAATCCATCCCCGTTGCCAGTGGTGACTTGTTCAGCAAAAGCTGACTGCAGCTGTGTTAGGCCTGCCTAAAATATCCACCACCCCAAGGATGCTCATTCTAATCCCTAAAAGCTATGAATATGATAATTGGGATCAGTTGTAGGAGACAGTTAGCCCCAAAGTAGAAGAAGAGCTGGCTGAGACTAATCCAATCACACAAGTATAAAATCCAATGTGAAACTCCACAGCTTCCATTCCAAATGGCTATCCTAACTGTACAGACATTCATTGAGTTATATAGACTTTGTGTCTGGTTAATTTTGGTATGTGGTAATTTGTTTTGGGTAAGAATAGAAGTTGCCAGGCGGGGGTGGCGCACGCCTTTAATCCCAGCACTCGGGAGGCAGAGCCAGGCGAATCTCTGTGAGTTCGAGGCCAGCCTGGGTTACCAAGTGAGTTCCAGGAAAGGCACAAAGCTACACAAAGAAACCCTGTCTCGAAAAACAAAACAAAACAAAAAAAGAATAGAAGCATGATATAGTGATCAAACAGCTGTAATATTCTGCTAGGATTTCTGGGGAAAATATAATTCTAAGGACAATGAAATTATATTATAATATCAAAAAATAAGAGAAGTAATAAAAAAGAGTATATATCTTAGGATAAAATTGTGTCTCCTTGTTCTTTGGATGTTGCTGTGTCTGCACTAAATGACTAGACCTGACTTGTGATGAAAAAGATTGTATTGATATAATCCCTGAACACTGAAGCACTCTCAAAGCCAAGAAAAAACTGCTTTTGGTCATAACACCTAGGGCAGAGATAAATTAGAAACGGAAGCAAACCTATAATCTACCTGCCACTGAAGAGATTAACCCTGAAGTTCACCATATAACCAGGATTATGATACAGAAGAAATTTACTGTTTAAGTCAGTTTTGAGTCAGGGTTGCTGTAACTTACAGATAAATGTTAATGCTGGACATAATGACTCACACCTGTAATCCCAGTTCTTGGAAATTTTAAGCAAGCAGCTTACCGGTAGGTAACACCCAGATTCAGAAAAAGCCATGAGCTGACCCTACTGCATCTAAGGGGAAATACATGACATTCCAAACATTCCCTATAACCCTAGACAAATGTCAGCCAATCAGGGTCCTGAACCCTGGAAATCCATCACCCCAACCTCTGCTATGATAATAAAAACCCCACCCTGCCTGGGCTCAGGGCTCTCTGCTCTCACTGCTGTGGGGGACTGAGAGTCTAGGCTCTGAGCTTGAAAATAAAGGCTCTTTGCTTTTATATATGGTATTTGGTCTCCGTGGTGGTCTTTTGGGGGTCTCCAAAATCTGGGCATAACATTGGGGATTATTGAGGATAGCTAACCCCAAGGATGCAGAGAGCCATCACATAAAAAAAAAAAACAAAACAAAAACAAAAAAACAAAAACAAAACTAACATTTAGGTTGCTGACAGAGCTGCCCATTGTAAAACAAAGAAAAGCTTAGTTAAAAATTAAACCCTATTTGCTGGCAGAACTGATGGCTGTCAGGTTCCATCTCTTAAGCTTATAACTTTTGATTCTTATATTCCTGTCTTACTCCTATATTCCTATACTCCTGGACCCTTCTTGAAGAAAACCAAGAGGATACAAGTTGGAAAGGAAGAAGTCAAAGTGTCTTTATTTGCAGATGACATGATAGCATACCTAAGTCCTATTCCAAAGTATTAGTTTTTGTTTCATCATTATATTATATTATATTATATTATATTATATTATATTATATTATATTATATTATATTATATTATATTATATTACATTATATTATATTTATTATATTAGATTCCCTTAGAAGCCTGTTCATTTTCTAATGATAATCAGAAAGGGGGTATATATGATGGGAGGGGAGGAAGGGAGAAGCTGGGAGGAGTAGAAAAAGAGGAAACTGTAATCAGGATATATTGTATGAGAAAAACTATTTTCAATAAAAGGAAGAAGAGGAAAGTAAATAATTTTCCTCCTTTTCAAATATTCATACCTAGTTGAACTGAACGAATTCAAAGATTATATAAATGATACCTCTGTGATAATATAAAGAATTTCTATTTAATATTAGTGCACATAGTTGTAAATTTGAAGTTCATTCAATAAAAGCAATGTTTTGTTTTTATAGGTAAAACCTTAAAACATTGCCAAATGTTTTGGAATTTGGGAATTTTCTAGACAGCTCTATCAATCAGAATACAAGTCATAATCTGTGTTTTAGTAGAACTCATGGCAGTTTGGAAGTGAGCATCAAGACTTATTAAAATCATGTTACTGAGCTGGGCGGTGGTGGCGCACTCCTTTAATCCCAGCACTCGGGAGGCAGAGCCAGGCAGATCTCTGTGAGTTCGAGGCCAGCCTGGGCTACCAAGTGAGTCCCAGGAAAGGCGCAAAGCTACACAGAGAAACCCTGTCTCGAAAAAAAAAAAAAAAAAAAAAAAAAAAAAATCATGTTACTGGTAACTCAAAATGAGTGAGTAGATGTGCTTACAGACAAAAACAAGATTAAAGATTTGCAGGCAAAACTTAAGGAGCTGATACTCACACCCATTGCAGCCCCAGTTGCAGGCCAGCAGGCAAGACTTCTGCAGGCAGACCTGACGACCACACACACACACACATTGGACCTTGTAACCTACAAACCTCACTCCATCACTACCACCCCCAAATCCACCCACTCACCAAGACCACAGCTGCTCCCTGAAACACAGACTCCACAGGCTCTGATTGGACCAAGAGATGAGTCATTGTTCTCCTAGCCGATCACCCCAGCCTCTAGGCTTTAAGCCCAGGGGCACAACCCTTGCCCCCATACCCCCACCTGTTGCAGCCCCAGTTGTAGGACAGCATCTTACACCTGTCAGAAGGGCAAAGATCAAAAACATTGATGACAGCTTATGTTGGAGAGGATGTAGAGCAAGGGGAACACTCTTCCACTGTTGGTGGGAGTGCAAATTTCCACAGCCACTTTGGAAATCAATATGGTGACTTCTCAGAAAAAGCGGGATTCAATCTACCTCAGGACCCAAGGATACCTGCTATGGGATGTCTTTCTGTACACTGTGAATATGTGTTGCTCTGATTGGTTGATAAATAAAGTTGCATTGGCCTATGGCAGATTGGTTGATAAACAAAGCTGCATTTGCCTATGGCAGGGCCAGATAAGGTTAGGTGGTACATCCAAACTGAAGACAAGATGAAGAAGGGTGGAGTCAAGAGAGATTCCAACCCACCACCCAAGGAGCAGCAAGATGCCCACAGACTGGTAACGCTACAGCCATGTGGCAACATATAGATTAATAGAAATGGGTAGAGTTAAGTTATAAGAGCTAGCTAGTAAGAAGGCTGATCCATAGCCCATGCAGTTTGTAAGTAATATGAGCCTCTGTGTGTTTACTTGGGACCAAGTGGCTGCAGGACACAGGTGGGATAAATTCATCCCAACTGCGAGCCAGGCAATACTGGAGAAATGTCTGGCTACAGATACCACTCTTGGTCATATGCCCAAGGGATGCTCAATCATACCACAAGGACACTTGCTAAACTATGTTCATAGCAGCATTATTCATAATAGCCAGAACCTGGAAACAACCTAGATGCCCCTCAACCAAAGAATAAAGAAAATGTGGTACATGTACACAATAGAGTATTACTCAGCTGTGAAAAACAATGACATCATGAAATTTGCAGGCAAATGGATGGAACTAGAAAATATCACCCTGAGTGAGGTAATGCAGACTCAGAAAGACAAACACTCATAAGTGGATACTAGATGTAAAGCAAAGGATACTCAGACTACAACCCACAGCTCCAGAGAAGCTAGCTAACAAGGAGGACCCTAAGAGGGATGCATGGAACACCTTGGGAAGGAGAAGCAGAACAGATCTCCATGAATAAACTGGGGATGAAGAGGGCAATAGAGGGAAGGGGATGGGGGGTGAGAACATGAGGGAAGGGAACGGGATGGTCAAGCTGGGGGAGGGACAGAGTGAGAGAGAGATGAAAGGGATATCTTGATAGAGAAAGACATTATGGGGTAAGTAAGAAACCTGGTACTAGGGAAATTCCCAGGAATCCACAAGGATGACCCCAGATTAGACTACTAGCAATAATAGCTTGAGCTGGCCTACCCTGGTAATCAGATTGGTGAATACCCTGTCATCATAGAGCCTTCATCCAGTAACTGATGGAAGCAGATGCAGAGATCCACAACCAAACACCAGGTTGAGCCCCAGGAGCCCAGTATAAGAGAGGGAAAAGGGACTATATGAGCAAGGGGAGTCAAGATCATGATGGGGAAATGTACAGAGACAACTGAACCAAGTTCATAGGAATTCACAATCTTTAGACCAACATCTGTGGAACATATATGGGACAGGTAGACCCTCTGCATAAGTGAGACAGTTGTGTAGCTGGGTCTGTTTGAGGGGCTCCTGGAAGTGAGATCAGGATCCATCCCAGGTGCATGAGCTGGCTTTCTGGAGCCCATTACCTATGGTAGTATACTTTGCTCAACCTTGATGTAGGGGGGAAAGGCTTGATCCTACCTCAACTGAATGTACCAGGCTTTGCTGTCCACCCCCTAGTGGGAGGACTTACCCTTTTGGAGAAGGGGATGCAGGGTGGGCCAGAAGGGAAGATGAGGAGCAGGGAGTGGGGAGTGAGAGGAGGGATGAGAGGGAGAGTCTGTGGTTGGTATGTAAAATGAATCAAAAAAATTTTTAAATAAAAAAAAAACTGGAGGAGCCTGTGAAACACAATAATAAATTTGGTTAGGTCTGTGGGCATATGTGATTAGAGTTAAAATAACTAAGCTAAGAACTGTAAGAAGAGAATTTTGAGACGTGCTTCTGTAGTGAGAGGAAGTACAGGAGAGATGAGTAGAAAGAGTATTTTAGAAGGCCCCAGTGCATTTGGAGAATTTAATGCATTGTTTTATCTCAGGAACAATCATTTCAGTCTGTAGGTGAAGAGGGTGGGACTGGCAGAAGCCAAACTGTGGAGGCTTGAACAGTAGGAGGGATACTTCATCTTCTGAGACAGGAAGGAGGAAGTAAGGATAAGTGCAGATGTTTATCACAAAGGAGATTTGCAAATGTAGGCACAGGGGAATAATAGAACAGCAGGGTGCCTAAACTCAAAAGAAGTAATTACAGAGCAGAACAATACTGAAGAGGTTTCCTAAAACGTGGTATTACAGAATCAAAATAGCTGTTGTGTCCAAGAAATGGCAGATCCACAGAACTCAAATGCAGCTGTAAGTAAAACAGCAATTTATCCAGTTGTCAGTGCAGAGTGCTAAAGTTTGTGATCTTGTTAATCCCACACATGTGAGGAGAAAGAACACCAACCCAAATCATCATGGCCAAATTAACGCAAGCTTTTTTATTCATATACATGGGCTGTCTCTTTCTAAGGTAGTGTTCAAGATATCAGCACTGGACAAGGGGAAGATAAGGGTTTTTTTATAGTTCAGGAGTAGAGCTTTCCAAATGGGAGACTTGGCAGGCAAGTAGGCAGGGTTACAGAAGCAGGATGTAAGCATAACAAAGTGGTCATAACAACTTGCCAAAACAAAGACATGGTTGTGTTAATCCCACTAGTCAGTTAAGAATAAGACCACTATGATAGTTTAAAGCCAAATTTGAATCAAGCTTTATTAAATACTGGCCAGGTAGATGGGCTCTGGCCAAGTCTACACCTGGGTTCCCAGGAAATGGCCTCAATCAAGTTTTTCAAGGGCTTAAGAAGGAAAATCCATAATTCTCTGCATTTCCCACCAGGTCCAATCAGGAGCAAAATGTATTTCCTGCCTATGTACCTTCCACCCACATGTGATCAAGCCTATTCAGTGCAGATGGGTCAATCAAACTTGTTTAGCAGAGTGAAAACATGTGGCTTGTTATTTCACATAAACAATAGCCTCCAACAATCCAAGAATTACCTGTCCTTGGGCAAGGTGCTTGCAGATCAGAGGAATTTTTGTTTCATGGATCTCTAAGGCATAGTAATTAAAACTTAAACTGCAACTTAGGCTCTCACCATTGCAAGGTGGTCATAACAACAAGGTAGTCACAACAAGGTACTCATAACAAGGTAATCACAACAAGGTGGTCATAGCAGCATGGCCATAGCAAATTGGTCATAAAAAGTTGGTCATAACAAAATAGTCATAATAACCATTTGAAATAACAGTATGGTTGCCATTTCCTGGAACAGGCAGTGTAGAACCATTTGTAGTTAAGGTTACAGGTGTAACATAGCTCAAGAAACAGATTAATCATAAATAGCAATGAATCTAGTTTGTTTTTACTATAAAATGGCTTTTGAATCTAAAATAGAGGTAGGCTGGATTATCAATCTCACAAAAGTTTAAATGTTGAGTAAATAAGATTGTACCCAAAGAGTTAAATTGTGTTTTTTCACAGAATCTATTTGTAGATGGACACATAAATAACAGAATTTCTGTTCAGTCAAGAGGTTTTCATTACACTCCATTGAATAGATTAACATAGCTAATGATAAAAAGAAGAAGAAGAAGGTGTTGATTGGTCAGCCAACCATTTGAGAGAATGGTACAGATAGACATCATTCCCCTGGATCAAACCCAAGACCTCAAACATGCTGCCTCCTTCATTCCCTCATCCATCAGTCCCTTTATGTACCTTCCATTGTTTTTTATTTATTTTAGTGTTGTTGTGGTTGTTGTTTTGCTTTGTTTTGGGAGTCTTATTGGGGTGACTGGTGGTAGTGATGGTTTTGTGGTTTTGGTTTTGGTTAATTTGTTTTGAGACAGGATCTTATGTAGCCCACACTGGCCCTGAATTCATAGTGCACTCAAGGCTGTCCTTGAATACCTGACCACCACCACCAACACCCCTGCCTCTATCTCCTTAATTTAATATGTTTGTTTGTTTGTTTTTGGTTTTTCGAGACAGGGTTTCTCTGTGTAGCTTTGGAGCCTGTCCTGGAACTCACTCTGTAGCCCAGGCTGGCCTCAGACTCGCTGAGATCTGCCTGACTCTGCCTCCCGAGTGCTGGAATTAAAGTCGTTCACCGCCTGGCAAAAATTTCTTTCTTTCTTTCTTTTTTTTTTTTTTTTTGGTTTTTTGAGACAGGGTTTCTCTGTGTAGCTTTGCGCCTTTCCTGGATCTCGCTCTATAGACCCGGCTGGCCTTGAACTCACAAAGATCTGCCTTTCTCTGCCTCCTAAGTGCTGGCATTAAAGGCGTGTGACACCACCGCCTGTAATATGTTTCTTAGCAAGGGAATTCACTTATGTAACCAAACTAAAATGACAAAAATGAGGAAGCTTAACTCTGGACATTATCACTTAATATTCTCTTTTATCAATTGTTCCAATTTTTTGTTTGTTTGTTTGTTTTATGACAAAAACAAACCATGGTCTGACTGTTAGGTCCTAAAGAAACCAGGAACAAATGGCTCCTCTCAGTACTTCACTCACACACTCGCACACATGCTCACACACACACACACACACACACACACACACACACACACACACACTCCAGTCCCTAAACCTTTCCATCCCCTGAGCTTTACTTCCTTTCCCCCAACTTCTGGTTCTTATATAATCCAGCCATTTTGGCCAGACGCTCTCTTCGTCCTCGTTCTGGGGGTTCTTTCCTCTCTCCTGGTCTCCTCTCTTGTCCCTCTCTCTTCTCTTCCTCTCTCACTCTCCCTTCTCTCTCTCCTTTCACGGCCCAGTTCAGTCTGCTGGCCATGTTCAGTCTGCTTCATTCTCTTTCTACTCTGGACTTTTCCAAATGCCTCTGGCTGTTCTCTCCCTCATATCTACAATAAAAACCTTCTCCTTAACCACACCTAGGAGTGGTCATGTCCTTATTTTCATTCACTGAGGATCAATCACTCTCTCTAGAGTGCTGGAGTTTGAACCAAGAGCCTTCCATGTGCTAGGAAATGTCTTAGCACTGAGCTACAGTGCTAAGGGTCACTCTATGATTTTTCATGTCTATTTTTTCTCCTTTGACCTGGAACAATACATTAGTCCTTCATAACACTGATATTTCTTAAACTATGCCCATAGCATTTTATATTAAGGTTCTCATTTTAGAGTCATCCTGTGTTTCTTTATGATACTAATACAGATTGTGCATTTGAGGGGAAAATGATGTGTAAAGTGCTCTTGTATTATTCATGTCTCTAGTTGGAAGTGCCTGGCATCTATTTGCCCCATTCTGGTGATAAGTTTGAACATTCAATGCAAGTAGTATCTGTCAGGTTTCCACATGGTAAAATTGCCCTGTTCTTTATCCGTAGAATAGTTTGTCTCCTAGCTGATTGCTGTGGGATGGTCTGTATGTCAAATGTGTTGCTGATTGGTCAATGAATAAATCGCTGATTGGCAGTGGCCAGGCAGGAAGTATAGGCGGGACTAACAGAGAGGAGAATGGAGAGAACAGGAAGCTGGGTGGGGGAGACACTGCCAGCAGCCATCAGGATAAGGAAGATGTAAAGTACCGGTAAGCCACAAGCCACGTGGCAAGGTATAGATTTATAGAAATGGATTAATTTAAGCTGTAAGAACAGTTAGCAAGAAGCCTGCCACGGCCATACAGTTTGTAACCAATATAAGTCTCTGTGTTTACTTGATCGGGTTTGAGCGGCTTGGGACTGGCGGGTGAGAGAGATTTGTCCTGACTGTGGGCCAGGCAGGAAAACTCTAGCACCAGCTGATTACATCAATGTCTGCTAATAGATTTTTCACATTTTCATTGCAGAAGGATGTCTCAATTTCTCAATAGTCAGAGACTTCCTTGGACTCCTGTCTCAGTGGCTTCTGATAGACAGCTGAGTCGAGTTCTTCAGGAACCCTGCAGACTAAAACTGAGAATTACGGTGGAGACCAAAGGAAGCAAACATTTCAACCCTGAAAGAACTAGCTGTAGGATATTAATGACATTAGTGAGAAGAAGCTGTTGAAATCAAGCTGTGTTGTGCTCTAAGCAGACACTTTGTTTCAGGCCGTGCCTTGTCCTATAGACTCCACCTTACAAGAAACATTTGACTCCATTTTGAGCGAAAATGCAAAAGCAAGATGACTTTGCATCCTAAGTATGAACGCAACTAACACCATCTGTACCACCCATGAGACCCAGAACAATAAATAACTTATTCCTAAAAGAAAAAAGGATGCCACCATACAGATTTGTCAAAGTAAATTAGGACCATATAAGCTTATTAAAAATCATACAAGGAAAACCAAAACTTGTCATCTACCTGGCATGCAAGCCAAGGGACAGACAGACAGAGAACTGTCAGCTGCCCAAGGGGCTTCAGCTGAGCTTGATGCCTACTGTTGATACAACCTATTTAAATGACTGTTCTGTCAACCCATTCATCCATATGAGTCTTGCCCTGCCTTTGCCTTTATAATCAGCACAGCCCTGCACCTTGCTTCTCATCTCTGCTTGGCCCTAGTCTTGATTCAACTCTAATGCTGTGGCTTGACTGCAACAGTGCCTTCAGCTGACCTCTTCCCAGATTCATTGTGCTACTTTCTCAAAGGTTTTCTTCGCGTCGCTCTCAGATTTCTGTTTGCCTCTAGTTGGGCCTCTTTAAAACTCCTTGAACTCTGTGTGGCCTCTCTAGTCCTCCATTTTGTAACCTACATATATTTAATATGTAATGTATGTTATATGTGATCTAAGAGTTAGTATTAGCAGTTAAGATAGTTTCCCTTGGCCATCTACTATGGGAAATCAGGAGTACTTGGCAAACTGTCAAGAAGACTAATGCACCTTTTGAATTTGTTATCCAATCAATTCTGACATTGGGGAAAGACACAAATATTGTGGAATAACCTTTTTGTACACTGTGAAGATGTGTCTTTGCCAAGGCAACTTCTGATTGGTTTAATAAAGAGCTGAATGGCCAATACCTAGGCAAGAAGAGGTTAGGTGGGACTTCCAGGCAGAGAGAGAGAGGAAGAGGAGATGAATTTAGATGCAGGAGAGACACCAAAAGGGGACATGGACACAGAGAGCAAACAGGAGGTCCAAGGTGGAAGACAGGTAAAAAGCCACGAGGCAAAGTATAGATTAATATAAATGGGTTAATTTAAGTTATATAAGCTAGCGGGACAAGCCTAGGTTATAGGCTGTGCTTTCATAGTTAATAATAAGTCTTTGTGTATGTTTTTTTTCTCTGTGTGTTTTTTTGTGAGCCGGCACCCCAAAGAAAAATCAGTTACACACAAACATGTCAGTCTGTGTTTCTAACATGGTGCACTCATGACAGTGGGTCAAGGTCTGGTCTGGTTGGCCACTGTGATCCTTCTGTTCTACAAGGTGGTCGACTCTGCTAAAGCTTTTTGTCACTGTCATCAATTGAGTGAATCAATCTAATTCCTACAAAGTGATCTCTTCTCCTCAGGGCACAGCCTTACCTCCAAAAATAATGATCCTTGTCCAGGATATGCTGTTCTCCATGGCTTGTTTTGTTGGGAATCCAAGCATAAGAGAGTTAGCAAATCAGATATTAGCTGGTTTAAAGTCATTATGAGTGAACTCCTTCATAGTCACCAGTTTGTAAACTGAAGAACTGAAACTATGGGACTTTATTCCTGGTCATGTGTTTGGCTTCACAATGGTCTCCCTGGCTATTGCCCACTCTGATCCCTTAACTGTCCCACTTTATAATAACCCCTTAGAGAGTGTCCCACCCTATAATCTACCGTACATTTTATGTGTCTCCTCTGACTTCTTCTTGACAGAGTTCACAAGGATTGGATAGCTGAGAGGAGGCCAGAGGGAGATGTCAGTAACACAAGGTGACTGCAGTTAGGACGATGACTGATCCCCGCGCCTTCAACCAAAGTAGAGGAGACTGAAAAGTGAAAGTGGAGATGCCAGGTTTTCATTCTGCTTTTTGTTCCTGTGCTGGCTTAGTTTTATGCCAACTTGACATATGCTAAAATCATCCGAGAGGAAGGAAACTCAATTAAGAAAGTGCCTCTATAAAATCTGGTTGTAGGGAATTTTCTTAATTACTGACTGATGTGGGAAAGCCCAGCACATTGGGGATGGCGCCATCCCTGGGTTGGTGGTCCTGGGTTCTATAAGAAAGCAGGCCAACCAAGGCAGGAGGAGCAAGCCAGTGATCAGCACCCCTCCACGGCCTCTGCATCAGCTCCTGCCTCCAGGTCCCTGCCATGTTTAAGTTTCTGTCCTGACTTCCTTGATGATGAACAGTGAAGAAGAAGCATAAGCGTAACAAACCTGTTCTTCCTCAGGTTGCTTTGGTTATGGTGTTTCATAACAGCGATAGTAACCCTAACTAAGACAGTTCCCTTATGGAGCCAAGAGTCAACACTTTTCAGCAAAGGCACCTGCTTCACTAGCAGCAATAAGAACCAAATCCACAGACTGCTGTAACCTTGTTTGCAAACAATATTGGATGTTCTTTCTCATCCCTCCAGGAATGAAAATTCCTGAAAAGAGGCTGTTGTCTGGCTGTGAACAACAACAACAAAACAACCCCTGGAAGGAGTTTCTGTGACTCCAGAGATGGATGGACCGATCAGAATTTCAGTACTGTGGGGAGATTGGACTTTTGTAGGTTTACAGGTTAATTACTTATCTTGGGCTAGTTTGAGCCTTTTGGAAGAGCCATTCCTTGCCCCACTCTGCATCTGAACTAACACTTCATGATAGTAAATATAAAGCCTCTTAGAAGCTGTTAACTTGTTGGGCAGTGGTGGCTCATGCCTTTAATCCCAGCACTCGGGAAGCAGAGCCAGGCGCATCTCTATGAGTTCGAGGCCAGCCTGGTCTACAGAGCAAGAACCAGGACAGGCACCAAACAACACAGAGAAACCCTATCTCGAAAACACAAGAAGAAGGAGAAGGAGAAGAAGAAGGAGAAGAAGAAGAAGCTGTTAACAAAACACTAGTTTTCGCCAACCAAGAGCTAACAATGTCAAATAACATTTGAGGCCTAAATAAAAGTTGCCCCTATCTTGATGTTTCTGCCTCTCTAAAGTACCCACCAATGTATTTTAAACTTGCTTTGATTTATGATTTTGTTGGTGTTGTTCTATAAAACTATAAAAACTTCATGAAACTGCTTCCACATTGGGACATGGAATTTAGGGTAACGTAAACCTCTGTTCCCAGGCCATGCTAACTCAAAACGGTTCCAGAACAAACTATCTCCTATTCCCTAGAAGGTGAGAGCTGTGGTTTTTATGAGATGGGCAATAATAAATATAGCTCCAGACTTCTTCGAGCTATATCCAATGTGGAGACATCACAGAGCTAGAAAGCAGCAACGCACACAAATGAGAAGACTAAGAAAGCTTAGAGATGATTAGTAATGCACTGATAGTTCTGAAGAATTTTTATAATTTTAAAAACTACTCTTTGCTTATTACAAAGCCTTTACACTCTCTCACTCTCTCTCTCTCTCTCTCTCTCTCTCTCTCTCTCTCTCTCTCTCTCTCTCTCTCTCTCACTTGTTTTTTCTTCTTTTATCTTCTGGTCTTTGCAGTTGGTCATGCAATCCCAGGAGATGGAGGCAGTACTAGAAAAATAAGAAGGTAAAAACATTTTGGATATTGATGATAGTCATTTCATAAGTGCTCAGGAAAGCTAAACTGTGTATGAATTTTTCTATATTAATCTTTTGGCATCCAAGGTCAATTCACAGGTCAATATCAAGAAACAATGGCCGGGCGGTGGTGGCGCACGCCTTTAATCCCAGCACTCGGGAGGCAGAGCCAGGCGGATCTCTGTGAGTTCGAGGCCAGCCTGGGCTACCAAGTGAGTTCCAGGAGAGGCGCAAAGCTACACAGAGAAACCCTGTCTCGAAAAACCAAAAAAAAAAAAAGAAACAATGTATTAAAAAACAACTCACAGATTAAAAAACTTAACATTTAGCCGGGCGGTGGTGGCGCACGCCTTTAATCGCAGCACTCGGGAGGCAGAGGCAGGCGGATCTCTGTGAGTTCGAGGCCAGCCTGGGCTACAGCGCGAGATCCAGGAAAGGTGCAAAGCTACACAGAGAAACCCTGTCTCGAAAAACCAAAAAAAAAAAAAAAAACAAAACAACATTTGCTGAACTCATAAAATGTGATTTGTCACTGTCTAATCCATAGAAAAAAACATATAACTTTTCTATTTGTAGAAGACAAAACTAGCCAGGTGATAGTGAAAGGACCGAGCAGACACCATAACAGACTGCTCAGTCTTCTCTGAGATCAGGCCTCAATTTCAGTTTCCTGAGACTTGAACAAGCAGTTTCTGGGAGGGCCATGAACAAAAGACATAGCCCTTGCAGTAGCTCCCTTTCTGCACGTACTCTGACTGCTCAAAGTTCAGCCAGTTGTTTACTGTCTAGGACCCCTCACCAATTTAGAGCTACATGCATGGGTCAATGTGACTGTGGTAGGCCAGCCAGCCTCCATAGCAGCTCAAAGACAGAGCCTGGGTCACTGAGTCAGCCTCCACAGTCAGTACATGTTAGGCCAGCCAGCCTCCATGGCAGCTCAAGGACAAAGCCTGGGACTTGTCCAGGTCAGCCCCAAAGTGGATAACTGTAACCCCAACTAACCTTAGTCAACTAAAAGTTACTAACATGATTGCCACTCACATAATCTAATCCTGAGTCTGTTCCTATGCAGTCTGTAGACCCCCAAGCCTCTTTGCTTTAAAAACCCTCCCCCATTGCTGAATCTGGGTCTCTCCTGCTCTGCTGCTGCATCAGATGGACGGAGAGTCCTGAGTTAACTCATAATAGAAAAAAGACTCTGCTTTTGCATCGGATTCCGTCTCTTGGTGGTCTTTGGAGGACTCTGGGTACAACAGTGGTGGCTCATGCCTTTAATCTCAGTACTTGGGAGGCAGAGGCAGGTGGATCTATGAGTTCAAGGCCAGCCTGGTCTACAGAGCAAGTTCCAAGACAGCTAGGGCTACATAGAGAAACCCTGTGTCAGATAAATCAATCAATTAATCAACCAACCAACCAATCAATCAATCAAAAAGAAGGCAAAACTAAAGTTCACCAGGATTGCTGTGAATGTGGGACTTAAAAGTTATGGGACTGAGATAAAAGCCCAGACCTGATTCTAGGCTCTTCCAAAATGTTACACTGGATACATCATTACTTTCATACTAATAAGTGTTTGAAAGCAATGGGAAAAAAGAAATTGCTAAGGGCAAAGTGATTTGTAATGTGATTAGAAGAGGTTATGTGTACATCTTTCAAATTTAAATTCGGGTGATAAAAATCTTTGGTCCGTGGAAAGAAACTGTTCATCATACCACTTTAGTGTTAATGGAATAGCAGCGATTACTGCTTCAGAAAATCCCACAGCTTCGAAGAAGTAGACACTTGAGAGAGAAGATATCCATTAAGTGGATTTCCAGATGTTATGCAGGTTATCAGGTATATGAACTACACAAGCACAAAGACCCAAGATTTTAAAAATTAAAATAAGGTGGATGGAATTATGGGCATTTTAATTTTCTTTTATTTTTTTTTAAGAAAAAGTCATTTATTGCTATTATCTTTGCTTATTATGCAATAAATAAACACAAGGAAGAAAAATATTGCAGTGGATTGATTATAGATGGTTTTCCTACTTTCATTTAATAGTTGTAAAAACATACAAACAAAAATCTTAAAACTGATTCAATTTGAGAGAATTTCAACTCCTTAGATTTTTAGTTTTTTTTTTTTTTTTTTTTACTCTGAGCGCACAAGTCCTTTGGTCTATGTTGAGTCAGTAAATTCTGTCTCCCAGGCAGCTTTCTGTAAATCAGAGCTGAAGGTCAAAGCAATGTTAATGCATTCCGTTAAAGTGAAATACGATTGCTTTGCATTTCAGTGGGTTCCCTTCAGCTTTGCAATGTTTAAATGCTCTCATCGCCACTACTGGTTATTCTCAATAGTTTGAATTTCTTTAAATTTAAGGGCCAAAAACATCTATGAAAAAAATAATTCAATTCAAAAAAATCAAACAAGGGACTAAGCTGCAGCTCATTGTGAAATACATTCTTTCCATGGGCAACATTATGTTAAACCCCCAGCACCACATAAAAATAAGTAGAAGAAGAAGATCAAATAAAATGTCAATCAATGATTAAACATAAGGACTAGCCAAACAATTCCCCAACTTCATCAGTAATAAGATGTGTTAAATCCTAAATAAAGAAATAATATTGCTCAGCTATAAAATTAGCAGGTTTCAAAAACAATACTTATTACTAACAAGAGTGCAGAGAAATATTCCTCTTCAAGTCCACGTTCTCATAGCTCTACACACTCCTAATTTAGGTCCTCCAGACTAGAAAATCTAATCTTATTTATCTTATTTGCCTGAGCACTGTCATGTGTTTATTTCTTAACTCCCATCTCCTCCCTAAAATCTGAGATATATTCCTGAAATATAATTTTGCCAAGTTACTGCTTTATTTTTCAGTCTCTGAGTTTCCAAGGTAGAATAGTTAATATCTGAAAAGAAATAGCTAACTGCATGGGTGCAGCTCAATTTTGTCATGGTTAGTACAGACAATACATTCTGGAGACATCCCAGATTTGTTTCCCTGACAGCCACAGGAAGCCAAATTAGAATTACAGTATTGCTTAATAAGCACTGAATTAGAATAGGAACATTAGTTATACAATTCACACGGTTAATGGCCTCGGGCTGAGGCTGGGAGCTCTCACCTTCCCAGGCCATTTTTATCAGTCTGCATTCTCTGCCTGACAATGCCTCAATGAATATTAGCAACTTTTCATTTAGCCTTTCCATTTTCTCTACTCCAAATAGAACTGATTTTTTTTCATTTATATAATCTCTCTAAGTGAAGAATAATAGTGCTGCTTAGAGTTTTACTTATTGAACAGCACACTCCAGACCAGCTTCATGAGATTGCACACAGGGCAGTCCAGCTGGAGTTTAGGGTGCTCACAAACTCTGCAGTTCTGCATCGCCCACACATTTATTCTCACAAAGTCAGCAAGTTAAGGAAATAGCCAGTTTTCTATTTAATGCTTTGAGAATAACCTCTAGCCTAAGTGGACACTGTTCCTTTGATATCTACTTGTTTGGGTGGTTGGTTTAGATTTAGAGTTCTTGTCTTGTTTTGCTTTAAGCCACTTAGAGTAGATTTCTCAGAAGGCAATCTTAGTTTTCTTATTGTTTTGATCTTGGTGGTGTGTCATTGTTAACACCAAAAATGTGTCATTGGATGGCCTCTTAAGAACTTTTAAGTTGGGTCTAGGGAGATGACTCAGTGGTTGAGAGCATTTGTTGCTTTATCTTCTTTCTTTTTACCTATAAACCTATAAATTCTTGTCTAAACTCATCTTACCACTGTCCATGAATTTCCTTCTTTGAGTCTGTGAGACAACGGAATCAGAAGACACTGGCCTCAGGGGGAGCCCCAGTAAACACTGATTCTTGTCCACCTTGGTTGTCACAGCTTGCATACCTGAAGCAGTGTATTTGTTCCTTTTCTACTGTTTGAGAAAACACCAACTTATAGAAGACAGAGTTTATTTGGGCTTACGGTTCCTGAGGGCTAAGAGTCTGTCATGGGAGGGAAGCGTAGCAGCTAGTAGCAGGAACAGGAAGCTTAGGCTCACACGTCTTTTACCTTAAAATCATGAAGCAGAGAGAGCAACTGGGAATGGCTTGAGGCAAAGCCCACCTCCAGGGACAAACTCCACCAGGGCCATACATCTGAAACCTCGCCAAACAGCACTTCCACCTGACCGAGATTTCAAACACATGAGCATGTGGGGGACATTCTCATTCAGATCACCACTGATGAGAATGCCACCATTGATATCATGAACCCACTTTTCCCACATCATGAGATGTCTCTATCCTTCTTCCTCCTCCTTTATTTATCTGCCATCATAAAACTGTAAGCTCCTTCCTGTTCTTCGAGGTGTCCTTGTTAACAAATGTTTTCCTTATTACTATTTGCTCAAATAAGATTTATCTCAATTGTCCAGTACATTTGGTCTTTCACACACCAAATCACACACACAGATTTGACAGTGTTTTGATGAGGATTATAGTTAATACACAGTTAACACATGTATAGACTTTGAATGGTGCTCAACATCTATTATGTACTCAATGGTGAAATTATCTGTAATATCTATGTTAATCTAGAGCAAGGCAACCAAGTACAGACCAAAGAAAGATGTGTCTTGGTTAGATTTTTTCCCCCAACTTGACACAAGACAGGGTTATCTGGGAAGAGGGAACTTCAATTGAGAAAATGCTTCTATTATACTATCCCATAGGTGAGTCCATGGGGTATTTTCTTGTTTAATATTAATGTGGGAGGGCCCAGTTCACTGAGGGTAATGCCGCCCCTGGGCAGGTGGTCCTGGGTTGTGTAAGAAGGCCGGCTAAGCAAGTCATAAGGAGTCAGACAGTAACAGCACTTCTCCATGGTCCCTGCTTCAGTCCCTGCCTCCAGGTTCCCACCCTGAGTTCCTGTCTTGGCTTCCCCGGATGAGGGACTCTAACCTGAAAGCCGAACAAGCCTTCCCCTCCTCAAGCTGCTTTCGTCCACATGTCTTATCCCAGCAGTAGAAAGCAAACTAATATAATTTGGGACTCATTAGATTGAAATCTAGGAAAACACAGATCCAGAAGTCTTGGTCCTTTCAGACTTCATAAAACTGTTACTGCAGCTATGATTTCCTGCACTGGACCAGTAAGTACCACACTGGGGTGTCAGTGTCCCAGCAGGGACTAGGGAAGAGCTTATGAGGCCCACTCCTCCCTAAGGAGCTAAAGGCAGGGAATGGTTGCTGGGGGCAGGAGGAGGAGAGTTATACTCATCAGTAGCTTGGCCCACTGGTAAATTGCCTTTGCTTAAGTACAAATAAACAGCCCCCCTACCCATGTCCATGAAGACTACTGTAATTAAACACAGTGACTTACAAAAAACAAAAACAAATAAACATGAAAGTAGGAGGGGACCCTTACTGGGAAGAAGATGGAGGGCTGGGTGGGAGCAAAAGGCGATAAGAGAATAACGTGATCAACGTTCTTTATATGTGTATATGAAATTTTGGATGAATCAATTAAAAATGGTGACTATAACAGATTAAATTGTAAGAGGGATCAGAAATTACGTTACTTATTAGTCAAGGATTATGATTGGTACTGGCAAAGGTTAAATTGTCTTACAAGAAAGATTGGATATGGTCTCAGTCTTTGGACAGTATGGGACTAGTATTCTATTGTACATCGAGATCAGCGGTGCCCAACCTGTGGCTGCAACCCCCATGGGAAGTCGCATATCAGATATTTACATTACAATTAATAACATTATCAAAATTACAGTTGTGAAGTAGCTATGAAATAATTTTATGGTTGGGGGTCACCATGACACTGTAGTAAAGGGTCGCAGCATCACAAAGGTTGAGAACCACTGTTCAAGATGATCAGCAGAGCCTAGTCTAAAGTTAGCTCCATCTGCAGGGCACATTTATCTGTAGCCCCGTTCAAAGGCTCAGCTGTGCATCTGAGATCTGAACTACAAAGGTCTCCTGACCCCATTTTAAATTGGCCTAACAACTATACTCCATTCTGACTTTTCTATGATACCTATATTACCTATGTATCATTTACCTAAATGTATTTATAACATATCTCTACTAGAATTAAGGTAATAATTATTTTTAATCGATATTAACTAACTCCCAAATAGGAAAGATAATACAGAGAAACACGCTCATCTATTTGTATTATTTGTAGTGCTACTATCTGACCTAAACTGGCCGCGGGAAGAAAAACACGAAAAATTCAAGGGCGAAGATTAGTGGTACATGGGCAAGAGAAGGTAAAAAAAAAAATGCGGCCCACTCCTTGGAACTAGTTTTCTCTAGATACCCAGTGCTACTTCCAGACTGTGTAGCCAGAACCCCCCACCCCCACCCCCTGTTTGCGGCATTTGACGTGTACCTCTTTAGTCTCAATCCCTCCTTCTTCGTCATAGACTCATAATTCTCCCCTAGCCGAAACCTCTTCCTTCTTCAGTGTCTGAGCCCACAGCAGCACATCTTCTGCGCACTCACAGCTCCTCGGCCATCCCGAGGGAGGGACACAGCTCGGGTTTCTGTGGTCCACACCATTTTCCTTCTTGCCTGTGTGTACTCTGCTCCCCATTTTCTTAGCCAGGTACCTGCAGAGCCTGTCCTTTGAAATTCTCTTCCTCCCAAAATCCAACCTTCAGATTATGGAAATCAGAAACCACTGACTTACAGAATTTCTTTCCTACCCCGTTGTTTCCAACAGTTACCGCATAAGGACTAACCTGCTTTTTGTGTTTACAGGACTTTCATACACCAAGCCCACTCCGCTTGCCCAGGTTACCTCCTTGTCTCCTAAGACGATCAAACGGCAATGTGTCCATGAAGGGCTCAGCCTCGGAGAGAAGAAGCTAAGACTGAAAACGGCTCCAACCACAAGACCGTGAATGCTGCAAACTGTGGAAACCCAGCTGAGAAAAGTGATCATTTTGTTGGATGTGGCCAGCTGAGGTCCAGGAGGGTGTCTTCAGTCCTGAGCCGCTTCATCTGTCCACACACAGGCGGTACAGGGTTGTGTGCTGAGGAAGGACCAGAGCATTGCTTTAAGGGAACAGGGGTTTAATGCTTGCCTGAGACAATCCCCAAAGAAAGCAGTTCTGAGCTGGTGTTTACAATACCATCGGCCCATACACACATTCTACAGTTTTGGTCCGCCATTCTCACCATGTTGTCATCTGTTTTCTTACCAGTTGCCTAGGTCACCAAACACCTTTAGGCTTCAAAGCCAGAGGTGACACTCAGGTTGTGGAGATCACCCAACAGCCCTGAAAACAGCCTAGCCTGTGATTTTTTTTTTTTTTGGGGGGGGGGGGGTTTGTCCATGGAACCTCTTTGGACAATGGTGCAACTAGATGTAACTCATTCCTGACACTGGGGGCTTTACTTATTTATGCCTGACTTTTTGTGAGGGTGCTGGAGATCCAAACTCAGGTACTCACAGCAGGCACATTACTGATTGAACCCAACATAATCTTAATTGTGGTATCATGGATCTACCTTTTAAATATCCGTTTATTTTCATCATAGAAAAAAAAAACTACTATTTAGACTGCTGTGAGACATATAGCATGTCACATAGTAATTCAAAGCCCATTTATGCTATTAATATCAAATCAAAAGTAGACACATCAGTAGGGCTGGTTCTGCAGCCAGACCAGACACAAGAGCAATCAAACTAAGTAAAGGGCTGTAATACGGACTGAAGGTGACAGAGGCCGAGAGAGACTGCAGCTGTTATTTGGCAAAGGTGTGAGGAGGTGGGGAAGAGGACAAGGACGAGCACCACCAGGCTTCTGGCATGGTCTCAAGAAAGCCCCAAACTGTCCTGCAAGACACAGTGTTCTGAAACCGCTACATAACAGATTAAGCCAACACTTGCCTCTGCTGGAGTTCCCTACATTTCTGGTTTTTCTTCCTTGGCATTTTACTATGTTTCAGTCTTAAATTTGCAACTTACAACCCCACTGGGTATTTATGATCTTCACAGGCACAGTGCACCATTCGCTGGATAAAACGGAACAGAAAGCCGAATGCTCTCCCATCCCTGCAGGCCCAGTTCCGGTTCATATGGCATAAACCTCAAAGAACTTCTGAAACGGAGCGACGCCAGCTCCCTTGAGCTGGAGCTTGGACTGAATCTTGGCACCCAGATTTTAGGAGAGGAAAAGCTGGGGGTGGGGAGGGCATGGGGGCTGTCATTTCAAACCTGCCAACTAATTTTTTTTTTCCTCTAGGAAGACATGGAAATAGATTTGGGACAAATGACTCCTTTGTTCTTGAAATTTTGTTATGCAAATATACAGCAAAGACTGTATGCACAATTAACAATGAAAGGGTTTGTTTAATTATATACATGATTGCTTACTTGGTAGACAGAAATTCTATACCCAAGGTTTTCCCCACCCCCAAGAGGAGGTGTCTCCCTAGAGATGAACTCCTCCACACCCTGGTGTGGCTACATTTCTCAGGAGCATAAGTTGAGGGCATTGCTGATGGAAGATGAAGACCTGGGGCCAGAGGTTGAGGAACTGTTTACATAAGGTACATTCTGAGCCCTGGGCGGGAGCAGTGCAGCTCTGAGCTCCAGATGGTGAAATGTCACATGGAGTTGAGGAGGCAGCTCCCCTGCCCAGAATCTTTCATCAACTACCACCCCTGAGGACTGTTGCCAGTGTTTAGAACCTCAGAACTAGAAGCAGCACTCACTACCTCTCTCTCTCTCTCTCTCTCTCTCTCTCTCTCTCTCTCTCTCTCTCTCTCTCTCTCTCTCTCTCTCTCTCTCCCTCTGCCCCTCCCTCCCTCTTTTTCTCCTACCCCCACCACATCTGGTGTTATTACTTCCTACTGAAAGAAAGCATGGAAGGCAGGACTATGAGCATCACTTTTCACAGACTTCGAACCCTGTTATTTTTAGTATTCAAAATCAGGTTCTTCCTTGCTAGCTCCTTCTGTGACAATCCTGCTGAGATGGTCTGAGGAGGGTCACAGGGCCTCTATTGCCTAGAAACAAGCATCCTTGGGGATCTGGTTAGAGCCACAGCCCAGGGGTTTGATGCTTGTCAGCAGAAAGCACTCAAGTCAGCCGATGGTCTGACCAAATGTACTTGGCAGCTAAAAACAACAGCGCTTGCATTATGTGAAAAGCTGAGTAAGATTTATATCCAGCTCTTCGAATGTAGCACAGCTTCAGAGCCCCACCTGGGCTGTGGCTCTCAGACAAGCCCTTAAGGAAGGGAAGACTCTAGCATCTGTTAGAACAGGAATATTGAGAAGGGCACAAGAACACTTGTGAGTGAAGAAATAGATGAAAATCTGGTTTTGTCTAGTGAGATATACTCTCACTACATAGTCCTGGCTGTGCTGGAACTTAATATGTAGCCCAGGCTGGCCATGAACTCACAGAGACCCACCTGCCTCTGCCTCCCAAGTGCTTCGTTAAAGGTGTGTGCCGCCACACTCAGTATGATAAACATGAACAGTGCTATGGCAGGAGAATGTCAAGTCTCAGGTTAAGGCCCAGCTTGGGCTACTGTGGAGGTTTGAGTGAGAAACGGCCCCCATTGGCTCATGTATATTAGTACCTTGTCCATGGTTAGTGGTGCTGTCTGGGGAGGTGTAGGTGGTGGTGTTGTCTGGGGAGGTGTAGGTGGTGGTGTTGTCTGGGGAGGTGTAGGTGGTGGTGTTGTCTGGGGAGGTGTAGGTGGTGTTGTCTGGGGAGGTGTAGGTGGTGTTGTCTGGGGAGGTGTAGGTGGTGGTGTTGTCTGGGGAGGTGTAAATGGTGGTGCTGTCTGGGGAGGTGTAGATGGTGTTGTCTGGGGAGGTGTAAATGGTGGTGTTGTCTGGGGAGGTGTAGGTGGTGATGTTGTCTGGGGAGGTGTAGGTGGTGGTGTTGTCTGGGGAGGTGTAGGTGGTGGTGTTGTCTGGGGAGGTGTAGGTGGTGGTGTTGTCTGGGGAGGTGTAGGTGGTGGTGTTGTCTGGGGAGGTGTAGGTGGTGGTGTTGTCTGGGGAGGTGTAGGTGGTGTTGGTGTCTGGGGAGGTGTAGATGGTGTTGGTGTCTGGGGAGGTGTAGGTGGTGGTGTTGTCTGGGGAGGTGTAAATGGTGATGCTGTCTGGGGAGGTGTAGATGGTGGAGACTTGCGGGAAGCAGTAATCACTGAAATGGGGCTTTGGGAGTTTATAGTCTTGACTCACTTCTAGTTCTGTCTACTTTGTGTTTACAGTTGAAATTACGATCACTCAGCAACCAGCTCCTGCCATTATTGCTGCCGTACCTCCTCACCATGATGGACTCTTATCCCTCTGGAACCATAAACACAAATGAAACCTTTCTTCCATAAATCGCTTTTGGTCAGTGTTTTAGTACAGCAGCTTAAAGTAACAAATACAACCTGACAAAGCAACTTTGGGGAGAAAGGGTTTATTTTAGTTTATAATTCCAGGTTAACAGTTTACTGTGTTTATCTAAGTTATTCTGTTATCAATAGAAACTCAGAAACCAGATACCGGGGTGAAAATCTGATAGATCAAAGAAGCGGTAGAGGAGGGACCAACTGACCCTCTCTCCTTACTTCCTAGACCAAAAAGGAAGGACCAAAAGCTGAGACTCTCCAAGTCCCTCTCCACTGCTTCCTGTGCCTCTCTATCCATATCCTGGGTCTTCCACAGTGTCTATGACTAATTCTTGTCAACCAGTCACTGGCTCCACCCCCTGATTCAAGGTTCCCTTTATGAACACAGTCTCGGGGTGTCACAGTACAGCCACATATGTTGAAACATTCCATGCAAGAGAAATCAAGGTTTCAGGCACCTGAATCAGCTAGTTGCATCCACAGTCAAGAAAGAGAAAATGAATTCAAGCTTACAAGCACTCAACCCACTTTCTCTGTTCCTATAGTCTAGGATCCAAATGCATTGAGTGGTGCTACCAACAATGCACAATGGGGAGATGTGGTGGTTCCTCCCACCTCAATTAAAGCATTCAAGACAATTTCCCATAGACATGCCCATAGGCCAACCTAACCTAGAAAATTCCTCACTGAGACCCCTTTCACTGGTGATTCTCCATTGTTGCCTGTTAGTAATGCCAACCATCACAAACACCCTTTTGTATTTGCTGACTCTTGTAGACTGAAGTTCCTCTGTCCTGCAGTTCTGCAGCTGCTTATAAAATAATCACTCAGAGGCTTAATATTAATTACAAACTGTTTGGTGTATGGCTCAGGCTTATTATTAACTAGCTCTTTCATCTTAAATTAACCTATTTTTATTCATCTATGTATCACCACCTGTCTCGTGGCTTTACCTGCGTTCCATTTCATCTTATTCCCCTGGTGGCTCTTGGATTTCCTGCCTGGCTATAACCTGTCTTAGCATAGGTCAAAGCAGCTTCTTTTTTAACCAGTGGTAGCAGCACATATTCACAGCATAGAGAAAGGCCATCCCACAGCAGACTCTAGTTCTTCTTCTATCCAAGTGAACACCTTTCCCAGGGACTTCTTAGTCATTCTCATTAGGAGCAAGCCCACCATGATGTGTTTTCTCTGGGAGGACCATTCCTCTACCAGTGTGTTGGTGTTGGTCTATCCACAGTGTAGAATAACCCACTATTGTGAGCCCTTTGGTACCAGTGGCTTTGTGTGAATGCTTTGTACATTAAGACTTATTGTCAGTTAGTTTGTTTTGTTTTGAGATAAGGTCTTATTCTGTAGCTCAGGCTGGCCTTGAATTCATAGCTGTCCTCCTGCCTCACCCTCCCACGTGCTGGGATTATAGTCATGAGCCACCACACCCAACTGCTGTGGAATATTCTTTACACTATGTGAATATATGTTGCTGTGATTGGTCTAATAGAGAAGGGCGGAGTCTGGGGAGATGCCAGCCAGCTTCCAAGGGAGCAGGACATGCTAGAGGACAGGTAAAGTCACAAGCCATGTGGCAATACATAGATTGATAAAAATGAGTTAATTTAAATGTAAGAGTTAGCTAGTAACAAGCCTGAGCTATTGGAAAAGCATTTACAATTAATATAAGCCACTGTGTGGTAATTTGAAAGTGGCTCCTGGGATGGGAAAACTCTGCCTACACCCAACAAGCTCTTTTTAAACCTGAATCAGAATGTCAGACCTTCAGCTTCCATGAGGTTTTGTTGGAAGTGTTTGTCGATAAAATTGTTTGAAGCTGAAGCCTGCCTGTCCTATAATTATGAATCTCCTTTGAGCATGTCTTGAATGGAATGTAGGAATCAACTGAGAGAGACATTTTTACCTAAGAGCTACATTTGAAAATCCCCCTAGTCTTATACCCCTGGTCTTGGTATCACAGTGTCTTCTACAGTTCTTAACCACCAGATCAACTAATCACGGACTGAATCTACCAAATCTGTGAGCCCAAATAAGCCTGTTTTCTCTATGAGCTGATTGAGATAATAGTTAAACCCACAGAAAGTTTATTAACCTGCCACTTAGTGGTCAAAGTGATATACATTCAGTGCCCTTTTTCATTGTTGGTGCTCTGAATGAGAAAATGATTTCAAGTTGGCTTCTCTTTTACTGGGTACAAGTGAATGTCTGACGTTAGATGTAAGAGATGGACTAAAGACTATTCTCTTCCTATATGAGGTTAAATGTATTTGGATGCGTTTGCTTAAAATCCTTTCTGTATAAACTGGTTTCCTGTTGGATACATGAGACTGCAATTTATTGCTTCTGCCAAGATCTTTCCTGCCTAGATAATTCTCCTCTGGAATACAAGTTTGGCAGGTGTGGGAGGTAGTGAATAGCTTTGCTAGTCAAATTTTCCAAGGGTTACTTCGATCTTTTGTAGACCATTATTGTCTAGAGGAAAAACTATACACATATGTGACATATCTAGAAGAAGAAAAACAGCACAGTAGTTCAGTTTCAATGTGTACACTTGATCTTAAAAAAAGTCACAAATCTGTATTGACTTTTGACTTCTCTGGTTTTATAGGATGGATGACAAACTATGTGATTTCCTGTACCTATGTGTCTCTTTTAAAAATTTTTGTATCATGATTAAAAAAAGAAGCGGGGAGGGAGAGTTTGACTTATCAACAGTAGTATAATTATAGTCATTAAAATTGCTTACCACAGATTCTTAATTATCATTCCAGGATAATAACATTATACATTATTATTAACTAAGTGTCAAATTTACTTTTTGCCAATTCAGTGTGATTATTTCTGAAGTCTTGGTTGTCAAGACTTTTTTTTTTCATGTTGCATAGTCATCTGCCCACAGTTATTTTAAAAAAGAAGGAAAGAATAGAGAGAGTGCTGGCCAGTACCTCACAACAATGAGAAATAGTTCTCTCCACTAGTGGTCATTAATTGTATCAGTTCCAACACCCTTTCTTTTGAAGCACAAGAAATACTTTAAATCAAGGCACTGTCATCTTGCGTTGTAACTCATTGCTGGCATGACCATAAATATATAATTTCACCCCAAAAGGCAACATAAGAGAAATAAAGGAAATTTAGTTCAAAATAAAACTATATATACATATATATTATATATACAATTTACATATATATGATATTACTTTTGTAAATGTATGAGCACAACTAACAAGAAGGCATATCAAGTCATGCTTACATGCTTACTTCCAAAGAATAGGTCACAATTAAAAAAAACACATGGAAATATTCAGCTGAATACTTTTGAAACTTTTCTATTTGCTTGACATTTGAAATCACCATGAAAAGAACAACAAATGCAAACTTATCAGAGTTATAGTAGCAATTTTAATGCCTTGAATAGTGTTGAATGTCAGTGGCATGATTTTCCACAATGAGAAACAACTCTTGGTACAGTTTAAAAGGAAAAATTATACAGTTTTCCCAAAATATGCCCAGTATTTGCATTCCTGAAAAAATTCCACATGTATTAAAAACCTCCTGGAAGTACTTTTGCTTATCCATAAAAGAGTGTCAGGTTCCAGGCTCAGAAAATTACAAACAGTCTTTACATCTCTTGAATATACGAGGAGCTGTCTAAGCACAGTGCAAGACAAAGCAGTTCTTTGTTGCGTTTAAAGTTGGAAACGCTAGGTTGGGCCTGGCCTCTACAAATGGCAAGTGGCACTGTGGTCACCGCTCAGGCCTTCTTCAAGACAGAGGAAAGCAGATCTGTGAGCTGTCTAAGCAGAAGCACCACAGAGCACTCACACTTCAGGGAAGCCTGAGGGTAGACCACCTGTCAGGGGCAGGTTTGACCTGAGGTGTTGCCCTGTGCTGCATCCCTGGCATGAATTTTTCCTAGGACCAGGTCCCGGTGGCGAAGGAAAATAGGGCTTACAGGGTAGATCTCAGAAGGGGTGAAAGAAAAGACTTTTGCTTTTAGAGTCAGGAGAGCTTAGGGGCCTGGGCTTTGGGAGGGCAGGGGATTGTTAAAGAGAAAAGCAAAGGGCCTCTGGAAGACAGGATCAGACAAGGGGGCAGAGAACAAAGGTCTGCCACAGTAAAGCAAGCCAGACCATGAAAAGCTCTGTGGGCAATCCCCATGAAAGGCCCTGAGCCGACTCACCCTTCATGTTTTCTGTGGTGCCACCGAAGTCCAGGGGCAGGTGTCACAGCTTAATCTTGGCAGATATTTTGGGAAGTGGTGGAGGGGCAAACATTTGGAGAGCTGAGGGTGTGTGGCGTGTCAAATGGAAGCCTGACGCTCATCATGAGCAGGCCTCAGAGCCTGGCACGGGTACTTCAGATCAGCTCCCATTTCAAAACTAATGAAGTAACAAACTTTCAGGAGAAATGATGAAGCTTTTTCATTGGCCCCTTTCACTTAGAACTCCTGAAGACCCCTTCCTTTTTCCCCCCAACATATTTTTATTATTTGGTACTTTCCTACAATGCACCTGACCACACTTGCTTTCCATTCCTCTCAGGTCTACCCACCCACCCTTGTGCCCCCCCACCCTTCAGAAAGAAAAGTACTCCAGGTCTAATTTGTGTTACCCATATACTCACTGAAGAATGGCCAGCTCCTTAAAGAAAAATGAGTCTTCCCCACCCACACTGTAAAGATGCTACACTTCAGCAACTTTATCAAAGTTTTCAAGGACTCTCTTCAATAGCTTCCTGTCTCCACTGTTCCTTTTTTTTGGGGGGGGTCAGGGGTGGGGGTGGTTGTCACAGAAGCTTTCAATCTCTCTTATATATTCTCAGTTATGAGTCCGAGGTCATTGATACCAACACCAAGCAAATGAAGCTTCCTTGCTCACAGCCACTGATGGCAGCATGGGTCTTGGACTTCTACATGTTTTCTGGTGGCAGTGTCGACCATGGTCATCCTGGTCAAGATGGTCTCATCCTGATCACAGAGGTCAATATGGCCTCAGGTGGCAGCACAGACCACAGATGTCAACATGGCCCCTGGAAGCAGCTGAAGACCCCTTTCAAGCCTATGTCCAACAGATAGCTTTCTTTTCAACCGAGCGTTAACAATTGGGAGATTTAAAACCCCTGCTCTTCGTGAGCCTCTATCATTTAGCCCTTTGATAATGAGAAGTAGAAGCAAGGAGGGGCAAAGTCACATTTAAGAGCAGCCAATAGCTTCTGACTTTGTTTCTAGACCATAAACAGCTTTGAGGGGGAAAAAGATGAGATTGTGGGATTAAAAACTTAGATGGGGTCTGGGAAGATGGCTCACTAAAATGCTTGCCAAATAAGCAATGAAGATTAGAATTCAATCCCCAAAAACCACAATAAAAAGCCAGACATGATGGCATACATATGTAACCCCAGAACTGGGAGGCAGAGATAGGAGGATCCCAGAGGTTCAGTGGCAAGCCAGACAAAGCAATGAGCGAGGAATTAAGGTGGGGGAAAACTGAGGAGAACACCTGTCATTGGCCTCTGACCTCCCTAAACACATGACACATGTGTACATCATATGCACACAGGTACATCAGTCTATGCACACACATGAATACATACATTCTCTTACACATATGCATACCTACCTGCACATGCACACAACCAAATGAACTTCTGAATAGAGTATAAAAAAGATAAAGTTTATTTCTTTGCTAAGAAATAAATGGTCAAAAATAAAAGAGGTTTTTGAACAGAAATAAAAATTAGAAATTAAAGCAACAAAGATACATCAATTTTTGTCATTATACTGGTGAGCATTTAAAAAGTTAGCAATGGCAATTTTGCTGGTAGTAGATTCATGTTAAAAACAGACAGAAAGAGGCATCATGTGTTGAATATAAACCATATGATTTGTACAAATAGTTTAAGCTCTGTGAGCCTCTGTTATTGACTGGAACCCACCCCAAATCTAAATTCCTAGATACCTTTAAAAACTTGAGGCTTTAAAGGAAGCGTTTTGGAAACTCCTGTGTACCCCAGACTGGCCTCAAACCTATGCTCCTCCCACCCCGGGTTCCTCAGTGTTGGGATTACAGGCACAAACTCCAAGCCTGGCTCATAAGCAGTCCTTTCTGAGAACAATCTGAGACTGTTATAGTAGCCCTTTGTCTTAGTTAGGGTTTTACTGCTGTGAAGAGACACCATGACCACAACAACTCTTGTAAAGAAAACATTTAATTAAAGGTGGTTCACTTACAGTTTCAGAGGTTCAGGCCACTATGATCATGAAGGGGAATATGGTAGTGTGCAGTCAGACCTGGTGCTGGACCTGAGAGAACCTCATCTTGCAGGCAACAGGAAGTCGACTGACTGTCACACTGAGGAAAGCTTGAGTAAATGAGACCTCAAAGCCCGCCCCCATAGTGACACCCTTCCTCCAACAAGGCCACACCTACTAATAGTGCACTCCCTTTGGGGGCCATTTTCTTTCAAACCACCACACCCTTCTTTGGCAGACACACAGAGATAGTGTCCAATAATATTAATTAGAGAACTGTTGATAATGGTTAAAAAAAAGAAAGCAAAGAGGGGACTACACTTTCATCAGTCAGTAAGTACTTATGAAATAAATTAAGTAATAAATAAAGAATGTAGCTCTTTTAAATGAATGGTATAAATATGTATTTCTTGACATAGAATACCTGACTTTCTACTTCTCATTTCCATTTATATACAAAATTGATAAACATTTATTAATTCTAAAAGTCATACCCCACCTCCTCCCTAAGTCAGCTCTGCCAACACCCTACCCTGTGTTAGTTTCAGTCAGTCTTCTTTTAGTTGCTCAGGCCAAAACAGTAGGCAAATTCCTGATTCCCTTTTTCATATACCACATCCAATTTATCAGCAAATCCTGTTATCCATACCTTTTAAGCACATTCAGAATCTAACTCCTGCCCACTATTCTTGTGGCCACTGCTGTCTGAGAACACCAGTGTATAACAGAGCACTACTGTCACGGAGTCCATTGTCCCTCCACTTCTACCCTCGTCCCACAAACTCTAGCCAGCTCTTCCACAGTTTTGTTTCTCTTTCTTTCACGGAATTTAAACTCTTCCCACAGGCCATTGCCAGCCCCACTTCTGACAGCAACTATGTATTTCTAATTTCAGCTGAAGCAAGATGTGGCTGGATGATTACGTTTGATGGAATACGAGCAGAGATGAAGTGTGCAATTTAGGGTTCTGCTCCAGTGCAAAACACTTGCCCTGGAAACTATTGCTCCCTGTTCTTTAAGATGCCGTGATCCTGTGAATACACAATGTCTAAAGGATGGAAGGAAACAGAGTAGATGGAATCCCATCTCTGACGTCATGACCAGAACTACACTACCAGAACTGAGGCAAACTCATACTTCACCACAGCTAATGGGCTTCATTCTCCTCATCTCTCCTCCAAATAGCAGCCTACAAAATTCTTTCTTTCATTTTCTTTTCTTTTTTTCTTTTTGGTCCTGGAGATTGAACAAAGGGCCTCACATGTACCAAGCATGCACTCTGGCACTAAACTCTACTTGCTGGCCTCTAAAAATCCAGCAAGATGTAAGTCATATTGTGTTATATGTATATTGTGGTTTATTCATCTCATTAGAGTCAAGGCCAAAGTCTTAGTAAGGCCAGACCTTGTCTTCTTCCATCACTTGGCATGACTTCTGTTCCCACTCACCCTGCTCTAGCCAAAGAAAGCTGTTTGGCATGCTTTGGACATGCCAAGTACTCCACCACCACAGGGCATCTCCTTTTGCCATTCTTTCTGCATGGAACTCTCTATATCCAGAGAGCCACAAAGCTAATTCCTTGCCAACTCATAGAGACTTTTTCGGCTGTGTCTTACTCAGTGGACTGTCCCCAGTTACCTTGCACTCTCATACTTCCTGGGAACTGTCCTTCTTTCCTCCATTGCCCCTTTTGCTTCTTAATATATAATGCCACTTGATTAATTAAACATATATTTATTTTTCATTTATTTGTTGGTGTTCATGTTGTGTGCTTGCACATGCTCACACATGCTCACACATGCATGTGGAGGTCAGAAAACAACTTTTGGGCATCAGTTCTCTCCTTCTACTGTGAGTTCTGGGGATCAAACAGGCTGTCAGTCTTTATTATTATTATTATTATTATTATTATTAAGAAATTTTCTATTGATTTTACATACCAACCACAGATTCCCCCCTCCTCCCTCTTCTCACCCCTCAGCCTTCCCCTTCCAACCCACCCCCTGTTCTCACCTCCTCCAAGTCAAGGTCTCCCATGAGGAGTCAACAGAGCCTGGTACACTCAGTTGAGGCAGGTCCAAGACTCTCCTCCCTGAACCAAGGCTGCACAAGATGTCACACCTTAGGAACTGGGCTCCAAAGAGCTGGCTCATGCACCAGGGACAGATCCCAATCCCCCTGCCTGGGGGCCCCCCAACAGTTCAAGCTAAACAACTGTCTCGCCTAGTATCCAAAGCAGACTGTCAGTCTTATATAGCAAGTGCTTCCACTCGCTGGGCCGGCTCACCAGCCTATAATGTACTTCTTTAACATAGTTCTCCCTTTGCAAGTAAGTTCTATGAGAGAAAAAAAAATCTGTTTTGTCTGCTGATATATTCCCAATGTATAATACAGTATCTGACATATAGAAGAAGGTCGTGATGTTTTTGCAGTAATGTTCTTTTGTCTCCAGATGAAAAGCAGTCAGGAGAAGCTCAAGAACTTCATCAATGGTTTGTGACAAGAAAAGCTGGTTAGCATCAGAGAGTCTGCATTGTTGCATGTGAATGTCAGGGTTAACGCCCCTTATTTTTGGAAGCGACCGTTTTAGTACCAAACACTGTATCTTCCTAAAGTCTCAAGCTGAAGAAAGGTCAAAGGGAGGAGGAAACGTTCTTGCCTACATGCTTTCAGGGTAGTAAGTCTTCTCCAAATGCCTTCAGTAGACTTCTTAGGTCTCATTGGCCAGAACAGTACCAGAATGTCATTTTCACATAAATTATTGACAAAAGAGAATAGATAAAATATATACTAATTAGGATGCATTCCAAGGGCTGGACAAAATGCCATTTAAACAAAATTGGAAATCTGTTAAAGAACTGGTGACAGGAAGGAGAGCCAACCATACTTACCTAAGTGAAATATAGTTAAATAAATATTTTTTACAAAATTATAATATGTAAATGTACAAATAAAATATATAAGAGTACCTTTGACTAATATGTGTGGAGGTCAGAAGACAAGTTGTAGGAATTCCACCATATGGGTCCCAGGAATTGAACTTGGGTCTTCAGGCTTGGTGGCAGGTATCTTTACTTACTGAGACATCTCACCCACCCCATTGTGGGCATTTTAGTTTGAGCCATATAACATTTTGGTTCTGTTAGCAAGAAATGCAGGAAAAAAATAGGTTTGTAGTAGATAGCTGGCGGTGTCCGGGCTTCGGCCTCCCAAAGGTATTAACGTTCACTACCTTTGATGGTAAAATTATGGGTGATTCTTGTGTGTTCTTGAATTGTTTTAACTTTTTTAACATGTGTTTTCTAACGTGAAAAGAGCATAATAAAGCTGTTTCTATTTTTCAAAAAGAAACAGAAAATTTAAAGATTTGCCTTTATAGGTTTCACCAAAATATCTTTGACATTAAAATGTCAGTTTTAAATGATTCTGTCAAAACATTCTAACTGAATACAGAACTTTGGGTATAAATTCTCTGAGCCTCCATTAACTTAGATGTACATCAAGGATATTTTCCCTAACTTCCAAGTTTATTCATAATGAGATACAATTCAGGCAACATGGTGTAAATAAAACAACACAATACTCACTAAACACTAAGGGTTTTCTTCTTCTTTGTTTTGGGGTATTTACTTTTATTTTGTTCTGCTTTTAATTCATTTCTTTGACAGGGTCTCATGTAGTCCAGGCTGGACTGGAAGTCCTGTATAGTTAAGGATGACCATGAACTTGTGATCCCTTGCCTCCACCTACTAAGTGCTAAGATTAAAGGTATGCACCACCATGCCCAATTTACAGAGTGCTCCTGATTGAACCAGGGCTCTGCTCATGCAAGGCAATCAATCACTCTGCCAATGGAGCTGAATCCCAGCCCTAACTGTTCAGATATATAGGACAAGTGAAATAATCCTTTTAATTAGTTATGTGATTTATTGATTTCACTGAGCTCTCTCTTCCACGATCACTCAACTTCACTGAGCATTTGCTATGTAATAGAAACCAAGGAAGTGTCCTTTAAGCCTCAAAATAACCTATGAGATAGGGAATAGTATTATCTAAATTTTACAGATAAAAAGAACAGACAACAAGAAAGGTAAGTGAATTACTCAAGACTTAGAGTAAGGATGTAGAAAACATAAATTAAGATTCAAGCAGTTTGACATGAAGTTCTCATCCTTAAGCCGGTCCACAACACAAATATGAAATGCTACTACTTAGAAAAACAGCATAAGTCAGGTTAAAAACCAATTCAAATTCAAAATTACTTTAACTATTTTAATTTGTAAGTCTAGCAAAAATAATTGAAGAATCAACCAAATACCTTTTGAAACATATCCAGAAATTCAAACCTCATCTAAACAGATTTTCTAAATGACAGTGCCCTGCATTAAGTAATTTCTGAAAATTCTACTCTAAATTCTCAAAATGTATGTGTTTATACTTTTTATAAGAATTCCCAGAATTGTAAATTTTCAATTGAATTCGTGTACTGACTACAATTTGGCTAAGTCGGCCTAGAAAACTAACAACATTATGAAAACAAAATAAGCAAGTGTGCTACCAAGACAGCTGTGTTGGTAAAGTGCTTGCTGTACATGTATGAGGATCCCAGACAGAGCACACCAGCACCCAAGTCAAAACGCTGTTCACAGGGATGTGTGCCTGTAATCGGGGTATGAGGATCCTGGGTGCTTGCTGATTAACCAGTCTAGACAACCATCAGCTCCAGGTTTGATGAGACCTTGTCTCAAAAATTAAGGGAGAATTATTTAAAGATGACATTTGACATGTATCTCTAGTCTAGACAAACACACACACACACACACACACACACACACACATTCATGCACAGTCACACTCACTCATACATGCTCATACACATTCACTCATACACACACAAATCATAGCAGAAGAGCAATATAAACAGATTCTTTTAGATGTTGTACTGGCATAGTATTAGTATTCACTATTTAACGACTCTATTCTCAGTATAAAATTAATAAAATAAAAAGTCATGAACTATTAGTTTTAAAATCTAACCAAAGTTATATAAACAATATGTGTTTACTGCCAAATTACACTAAGAAAAAAATTAAGCAATTTTATAACAAGTAATTCTGTAAGGATCAGCATTTACCAACATGTATAAATTAATTTCACTAAAATTTGCCCAGTACCTAATATCTTCCTCCTGCCTAGCTGAAAGGCAGAAATTATAACAAATTCAGTAAAGTAAATGGTTCTTTTCAAGTGCTTATGAAGTCAGTTCAGAGGTGTATGCTGAGTGAAGGACTGTGTGAGGGAAATCAGGTGAGTGTGGACAGGAGAGAGCAGGATACATTTTTTAAAATTATTTTTACATAATAGGATGGTGCCCCAACGAGTAAGAGCAGAAAGCACAGAGTATAAAAAGAGTAGATGATTTTGCAGTTGTACATTCTTCATCACCCTTAAAGATAAATTTTAAGGAAAAGAAGTGGTAAGTTATTAGAGGCAACTTGGGTGATGGATGGAGGATCATATCCACCACAATTGTAGCTAAGCTTTATCCAAGGTCAATGCAAAGATATTGGAAGAGATTACATGAGCAAAGTACTATCATCTGGTATTTCACGTCCACCATTCTGATGGAAGACCTTGTTTCAAATACAAAATATCTCCTTTGCTTGTAATAGTAGATCTTGCATTAAAATCTATTTTGATAGTAGAATAGCCATGCCACTTTTGTTGTGGATACAGTTTTGTATGGTCCAGACTGTTCAAGCACTTACCTTTAACTTCTCATCTCCTTGTATTCGAAATGTTTCCTTTGATTGGGTAGCTTGGCATTCTTGTGGGACTCCTAACAGTGCGGGTAGCTGTCTTTGACTCTTTTGCCTGTGCTTGGGACCCTTTTCCTCTTACTGGGTTGACTTTTCCAGCCTTGATAGGAGGGTTTGTGCCTAGTGTTATTGAAACTTGCTATGCTGTGTTTGGTTAATATTCCTAGAAGGCCTGCTCGTTTTTATTTTTAGGAAAATGGAGGAGGAGTGGATCTGGGGGAGAGGGGAAGTGGGGGAGGAACTGAGAGGAGTGGAGGGAGGGGAAACTACAGAAGGGCTGTAATATTCGAGAGAAGATGAAAAAATAAAAAATAATAAAATAAAGTGTTTCCTTTGGAGGCTGAAAAATGCAGCTGAGTGTTAAAGCTCTTGCCTGTAACATATGTGGCCAGGGTTTAGGCCAAGACACCGCAAATAAGTAGTAAATCAACTCCCTTTGTAACATATTGCTGGAGACTTACTCTCTCCCTAACATTGTTAGTCTTGAGTTGGAATACTTGTTCATTTTTATTAATGCAGTTTTCCTATTACTGTTTTTAACCCGCCTGTGCTATATTTTTTCTTTCAATTTTTCCACTCTTTTTGTATTAGTCAAGAAATCTTTACTCATCATTTCCCCCCTTTCCACCATTTGATCATTAGTTATACATTTTTAAATGTTATTTAGCTCATGGGTTATTGTGCAGCAGTTTCATAGCTATGTTGCAATTGACATTTTATTTTGTTAACTTTTCCAGCTCTTGAAATTGAAGTTCAGGTTTTGTACATGCTAGGCAAGTGCTCTACCACTGAGCTATATCCCCAGAATATTGACATTTTAGACCAAACAGCTATTTATTAGGATTAAGGAAGGGTGATATACATATACTGTAGGATTCTTAACAGCATATGTGGCTCCTGCTTATTAGACATCACTAGCATCATACTCAAGTTTCACTTTTTTGACAGTCTTTTGATATAGCCAGATGAATTTTTACTTATAAACACAATTGCAGTTTAGATCTGATGTGCCTCCTAACAGTTTGGGTACCACAGGCTTGGCACCACTGGTGGCACGGTTAGGAGCTGATGGAACATCATAGGAAGGAAATTGAGCCATTATAGACTTGCCCTAGAGGGACTTAGCTTGAAGTCCTGGCACCTCCTCTGTCTCAGCTTCCACAAGTTCCACAGCATGCCCTGCCTTGTTACAGGCCTCAAAGCAGCAGCCAAAGGTGAGTCAAGATGAACCTTTCTTCCTTAAAGGAATTATCTTGGGCATTTTGTTACAGGAGTGGAAAGCAGACTGATATAAATACTCTCATGTAAATGTGGCCCAAAAGGAGTGGAACATATCTGGCACTATGATAACAACAACAACAAAACAAACACCACCAACAATAACTCTCCATTTTGCCACTGCAAATCTGTCCTTATCTCTATTAACCATATATTAATTTTCCCTGCTTTTTCTCCTCATGTAACATAATTCATAAAATATTTTTTCATGTGCCTAGTTTCTCTGGACTTCCAGCAGCCTGCTGCTGTTCTCTGCTCACCAATGTTCCCTTTGTTGGCATTTCTTCCTTGGTTTCTCTCAATTTGGCTTCTCTCCTTTGCCTGCTACCTTGGATCATCTCCCCAATCCACTGTCAGCATCTAAATATTGAGTCTGCTGTTGAGGGAACCCAGTGAAGGCAGATCAGACTGAAGGAAACGTAGTCTTAAGGGAAAAATAAACCTTAATTTTGAACATTTCAGAGGCATTTAAAACTGCAATTCCAGAAGAATGTTGTAGCTGATGTAATGTGTCCACCCAGTTTCTGCAGCCACTCAGACCCAAGTAAGGACACAGAGACTTATATTACTTATAAACTGTATGGCCTAAGCAGGCTTCTTGCTATCTAGTTCTTCTATTTAAATTAAATTAACCCATTTCTATAAATCTATACCTTGCCATGTGGCTTGTGGCTTACCGGTATCTTTACATCTTACTTCTCATGGCGGTAGCGGTGGCGACTGGCCGTGTCTCCTGACTCAACCTTCCACTTCCCAGAATTCTCCTCTCTCTTTATCCCGTCTATGCTATACTTCCTGCCTGGCTACTGGCCAATCATCATTTTATTTATCCATCAATCAGAGCAACGCATTCACAGCATACAGAAAGACATCCCCAGCAGAATGTCTCAACCATTACTTTCTTCATGTCAAAGCACTAAACACCTAATTTTTTTTTAATTGTGGGACAATTCCTATGACTTAGCATTACATTAATGTAGTTATAGTGCATTATTTATTCCTCCAAGAAAGTAGCATATTGTGGTGGTTTTGACGAGGAATGTGCCCCATAGGCTTGTATATTTAAACTCTTGGCCTGCTGGTTCTGCCAGCAGTTTGGGTAGGTTATGGAGGTTTAGGACTTAGAGCCTTGTTGAAGGAAGTATGTTGCAGAATATTATTTTAAGATATGTTATATTTGTTTATGCTGTGGAATATTTGTTTAATGATGCAAAGATGTATTGCGTTCTTTTATGTTGCATTTGTTTAACTCTGTGAAGCTGTATTACTTTGCCTGTCTAAAACACCTGATTGGTCTAATAAATATCTGAATGGCCAATAGTGAGGCAGGAGAGAGATAGGAGGAGCTGGCAGGCAGAGAGAATAAATAGAAGAAGAAATCTGGGAGGAAAAGAGAAAAGAGCAAGAGAACAAGGGGAGGAAGATACTAGGGGCCAGCCACACAACCACACAGCCAGCCACAGAGTAAGAGTGAAAGTAAGATACACAGAAGTAAGAAAAGGAAAAAGCCCAGAGGCAAAGGTAGATGGGATAATTTAAGTTAAGGAAAGCTAACTAGAAACAAGCCAAGCTAAGGCTGGCATTCATAGGAAAGAATAAGTCTCTGTGTGTATATTTGGGAGCTGGGTGGTGGGCCGCCAAAAGAGGAAAGAATAAAAATAACCAACAACAGAAGTATGTCACTGGGGATAGGCTTTGAGGATTTATAGCCCCACCCCACCCCACTTCCTGTTGCTCTCTTTGTTTCCTGTGTATGCATGAAAATGTAACCACCAAGCTTTCTGCTCCTGCAGCCATACCATGCCTTCCTGGCCATTATGGACTCTCTTTCTTGAACAACAGCTAAAATAAACTCTTTGTTTTATAAGTTGTTTTTGGTCATGATATTTTATCATAGCAACAGTAAAGTAACTGATACACATGTCAAGTCATCCTTTTTGCTCATCATAGAGCTCAAAGTTCAATGTATATTGTTAATCCCAATGGTAAGAATGAGACCACTACCACAATTTGATCCAAATTTGAAGCAAGCTTGATTTTTATTAGGGTGCACCCAAAAGCTGGCCAGTGACTGCCTCCTAAGTCCGGTTAAAGAAAGCAGCCCCAGTACTCAGGAGGCAAAGGCAGGCAGATCTTTGTGAGTTCAAGGACAGCCTGCTCTACAGGGTGAGTCCCAGGGCAGGCTCCCAAACTACACAGAGAAACACTATCTGGAAAAACAAACAAACAAACAAACAACAAAAAACAAAAAACAAGAGAGCAGACCTGAAATCTATTTCTTGGGCCCCTTTTAAGGAGTAAAATCACTAGTAGTTTTACAGAAGAGAGACAGATAATGGGACAATAAGGAAATATAGAAAAAATTAAATAAAATAAAAAAACCAAGCACATCATTGTGGTCACCATGTGACTAGGGAGGGTTCAGGGAAAGTCAGGAAGGGCAAGAGTATTCTCAAAAACAAGTCAAAGTCATGGGTTGGGGAAGATCAGGTTCCAGGAAACAGAGAGCAATTCAGCTCTTACAATAAATAGTAACTTATTTTTAACAATACAGAATAATGGCTTCTGCCTTCAAAATGGAGTCAGGCAGTTTCCTCAATGTTACATGAAAATACTAATATTTAACAATGCATCTAAAGGAGTATTATTCAGTAGCATTCTTCTGCACTGAATGCAGTTTACAAGAAAAGCTAATTACTTTTCCACAGTAGGTGAAAACCTCATGCCTGGAATGTATGAATGATTTTCATTTGAGTAAATTAAGAGAATTGACTCATCTTTCTTGCAAAGTTATCCAGTTACATTTAGTCAGGGACTATTCACAACATTTGGGAAACCTAAAAAAAACAAAAACAAAAACAAAAACCAAAACTAGAGTACCTTTTCCCTGTAGACTCTTTACTTGAAAATTCAATTAAGATTTATTGATAAAAGACTGCTTCAGCTAAAATAGATTACTCTAATTTAGGAATCAATAAATATTTCTCTAAGTTTGATGCACTATAAAGTATTTAATTTATGTCTATCTGATGTCCAAGTGTGTTGGTAAATGAGAAGCCTAAAGCAACGTGTGGGATAGAGTGTAATTTGGTTAACGGGACAGAGAGGGCATCTGTATTCTAATCATAACATGGTCAGTTTTAGCAACCTGCATACTACCTTTGGATTTCTACAGTGTTCCTTCAGACTGCAATCTTTAACACCTGGCTGATCACCCACACACCAAGAGAACGTTTAGAAGCTGTAGACAAATGCTTCCGCACATTCCCATCTCTATGAACTCCTTTTGGGTTTTTGTTTGTATACACGTGGTGTCTATATGTCTTCATGTGTACACGTGTACATATGACTGGGAAGGAGGCCTGAGGGTAGCATCATCAGATACCTTTTTCAGTCACTCTCCACCTTTTTTTTGAGATAGGATCTCTCTCTCTCTAACTAAACCCAAAGCTCATCAATTAGCAAGTTTGGCTGACCAGTGTGAACCAGGGATCAGCTTGTCTCTATTTGTCTCTGAACCCCACACCCTCAAGCACTGGGGTCACCTCAGTGCCCAGCTTTTTGTGTGGGGACTGAGGATCTGAACTGGGGTCCTTATACTTGTATGGCAAGCACGTTACTGATTGGGTCATCTCCCCAGACTCCTTTGGTTTGTGTTGGCCTGTTTGTGTGACAGAGTTCCTGGTGAGGCTAAATTTAAACACTAGCAACACAGTGGAGGTACCTCTTGCTTTAGGTGCCGGTCGCCTGGCCTCCTTGGAGATCTTTGTTTTGTTTAGTTGTGTGAGATGCTCAGGGGCCTATTCTCTTGGGGGAAGTCTCATATCCTGATGTTTGCCCCAAGTCTTCTGGAATACAAAGCTTGCCTCTCGGGTACAGTGAGGGAAGTTTTTCATGCTAATGAAGGAGCCACTTGAGGAAAAAAAACAACTGACTCAGGAGCTGAGCAACTTCTTGCTGAGATTTAGCAGTTTACAGATTTCTAAGTCTGAGGTGACTTTGTCCAGGATTTTTAATTGGCAAATGGCGCTGCAGTGCTAGCCTTCCTCATTGCTCTGACTGAAAAAACACCTGGCAACAAGCACTCAAGAGAGGAAGCGTTTGTGCCGATTCGCAAAATAAATTTGAGAAGGTAGAATCTGTTATGCCAAAAACACCCCCAGAGAGACCACCAAAGACCAAGGATGTCCAGAATGCAAAAGCAAGGTTTGTTTTCATTTCAAGTCATGACAGGGAACTCATCTCAAGCACTAACTTGTCTTAGCGCAGCGAGGCAGGGAGGAGTTGCTCTTTCTCTGTGAGGCTGGCTTTTAAAAGGCAAAAACCACAAGTCCCTCCAGGTTGTCGGGGAGTTAGCACGGGTACAATTCTAATTGGCTAAATCTTCCTGGGCCTCCATGTTATCTTATTTTAGTTTGTCCTTTTGTTCTGTTAGAACTTTTACAGCCCATCTCCGGAATTGAGAAGTGCCATCTCCGGCGCTGGGACATCCCATGGTTAATCAGTCACCACCAAATGGCCTGTCTTTTGTCCGGCATTTGGGGCACTCTTTTGTTAATTAGCTGCTACCAGATGACCATACTTTTAAGTTCCTGTGGCTGGCACCATCATTTCTGGGAGCTTGAAACTGGCCTGGGTCTATCTATATTAAGATATCTTTGTCTAAGTCTCCTTCTTCGTCTTAGAGAATAGAGCAAGGGTCTCACAGAGTCCAAAATGGTGGGAATGGCATGGAGCAAGAGCTGAGCCTGTTGGTCACACTGGATCTGCAATCCAGAAACAGAGAGCAGACAGGAAACAGAGCCCAGCTATATAACCTCAAGACCTGCCCATAGCAGTCCACTTCCTCCAATGATGCATCACCTTCTGAAACTTCTATAACTAAATAGCACCACTAGTGGGGAACCAGGTGTTCAAACACGTGAGTCTATGGGGGACATTTACATTTAAACTATAGTTTTGAATACTAAAATTTTGAATACTAAAATTTTGAAACAGAAATTTGCTTTAGGGGTTTGATCTTGTGAACCAGGCAATTTAAAACTTCTGGCTATCCAGAATAAGCAAGTGCTACTTTGGTTTCTACCTACCAAGCATTCTGTCAGCTCAGGGACAAGGACAAAATGTACATAAGTATAAACCTGAAGCCTGACTATGATGTATCTACAGACCCACCACTGCAACAAGAGTAAGTAGACAGCCCTCAGACTGGTCTTCACCCTTATTTTTAAGTGAGATTCATTCTTCTAATCCTTATTGCCTGGTACCTGATAGAAAACAAGTCATTGGACAAAAATATGCTAGGAAATAAGAGAAAGACCCCATTTTCAAAATCAAATTCTGCAATCAACATAGGAGTAAACTTGAGGTTAAAAAAATATAGAACTGAGAAATCTTGGAAGGTTTATTTTTAAAAATGAAAGAAAATGTTTTGCTCTGCTCTGATCTAAGAAGGTGCAACCAGAACAAAATTTCTCTTAAAGTTTATTAAGTTATAGTCATTGTCATCCCTAATAAAATTCTGAAGTTTCTTCTTCTTTTTTTTTTTTTTGACATTGGAAAATAATGCTACATGTAGTTGGCATTTTCTTTGGGCCACCAGCCAGCTCCCAAATAAAGACACAGAGACTTATTGTATTATAAATGCTTGGCCCTAGCTTAGGCTTGCTCCACTAGCTCTTTTAACTTAATTTAACCTGTTTCCATTTATCTGCATTTTTGCCTTGGGGCTTTTTACCTTTCTTTCATTCTGTATGTCCTACTTTCCTGCTTCCTCGTGTATGACTGACTGACCTGCTGACCTGGTGTCTCCCTGTCTACTCCTTTTCTTTCTCCCCCAGCCTAAATTCTCCCTCCTCCTTACTCTCCCTGCCTGCAAGTTCCACCTCTACCTCCTCCCTCACTATTGGCTGTTCAGCTTTTTATTAGACCAATCAGGTGCCTTAGGCAGGCAAGGTAAAACAGCAACACATCTCTACACAGTTAAACAAATATTCTACAACATAAACAAATGCAGCACATCTTTACATAGTTAAACAAATGCAACAGCTACAGTTGACAAAATAAAAACAAAAACAAATACACACAACCAGCTTAACCTATAAAAACAAATGTATGAGTAGAGTTAGAAAACATCTATAAAACAGAGTTCAAAAATAAATCCACATATAGAAAACCAGCACATGATTAATGTAAGTCTTCATCTTATTTAATAAATGGATTAGCTAGTGAGGAACTTTGGATAATTGGGCTAACATTTTAGAATAATCTCAGAATAAATTCTAGATGTATGAATATTTAGTTGTAAAAAAAGAAATAAGAGAAATAAAGGAAGAACAAGGTAATGTCTCGTCTTTCTTATTTTTTTTCCCTTGGAGTAGGAGACATTTTTGTTCTGCTTAGCTTTTCATTTAATGAGATACTATCTCACTATGTAGCTGAGGCTGCCATAAATTCACAAACCTCCTGCCTCGGGCTCCTAAGTCCTGCAATTACAGACACGTGCTACCATGCCCTGCTGAGCACAAGATTTTTTTCAGAATGACTTGAAACATGGATGTCATTCAGAAACACATATTTCACTGCATTGAGGTCCCAAAAGACAAACAACAACAGTACATATCTATAACTAAAGACAAAATACAGTAATTCACTGAAAGAAAAAGTTTTTTAAAATAATTTCTTTAATATATGAATAACACAAATCAATTGGAAAAGAACAAATGAGACAAAAATGGCACAGACTAGCCTCTCTATTTTAAATATGTTTAATAAAGAATATTATGTTTAATAAAAAAATATGCTACATAGCTGGTGAGCATCTGAATAGCCACATATGATTTTTATGGCTTGTGCCCGATGCTTAGTGACAGATCCCTCCCAGTTATTTTTTTTTTTTTTTTGGTTTTTCGAGACAGGGTTTCTCTGTGTAGCTTTGCGCCTTTCCTGGGACTCACTTGGTAGCCCAGGCTGGCCTCGAACTCACAGAGATCCGCCTGGCTCTGCCTCCCGAGTGCTGGGATTAAAGGCGTGCACCACCACTGCCCGGCCCCTCCCAGTTATTTTAAGTAGAAGCTCTGCTAGTAGGTGAAGACAACAACCCATAAGAAAAAATGTGTATCAGAGTTTATGAACCTCTGCAGTACTGGCATTGTACAGCAGACGATTCTTTGTGTAGTGACTGTCCTGTGCATTGTAGAATACTTAACAGCATCCCTGGCCCCTACCCACTGGATTCTAGTAGAAGCAACTCTCAAACTCCAGTTGTAACATTCAAAAATGTTTCCAGACGCCATCAGCTGCTGCCGTGCAGCTAACAACAACTGATGTATTTATAACATTCCAGGTAGGGTGTTATGAAAAAAATAAATAAATAAGGCTGGATAAGGAAGGGTAGCGTGAAAGGAGGCATGCACTACTTTCCACTGGAATGCTGAGGTGAAAGCTCTCTGCCAGGACAGACTGTGTGAGCCCCCACTGCTGTACAGAAAGAAGGAGCTCCAGGCAGAAGGAACAGCAAGGGCAGAGACCCTGGAATGTGTATGTATGTGCATGTTTAAGGACTAGTGAGGACCCATGGATGTCAGCAAAGAGACAAAGAAAGAAATTTACAAACAGGGTCAGAGAGGAGAGCAGGGCCAGATCTTTTAGTCTTCTAGGGTCACAGGAAAACTCTGAACACTGGCTGGTTCTTTGTCAACTTCACACAATCTACAGTCATCAGAGAGGAAGGAGCCTCAGTTGAGGAAATGCCTCCATGAGATCTAGCTGTAAGACATTTTCCCAATTAGTGATCAATGGGGGAGGGCCCAGCCCATGGTGGGTGGTGCCATCCCTGGGCTGGTGGTCCTGGTTTCTGTAAGAAAGCAGGCTGAGCTAGCCAGTAAGCAGCTCCCCTCCATGGCTTCTGCATCAGCTCCTGCCGCCAGGATCCTGCCCTGTTTGAGTTCCTTTCCTGACTTCCTTCAGTGATGAACAGCAATGTGGAAGGGTAAGAAAATCCCTTTCCTCCTCAGCTTGCTTTCTAGTCATGGCATTTCGTCGCAGCAATAGAAACCCTAACTAAGACAATTGGGTTAAACAAAACTCCATAGGGGATTTGGGAGAAGACTGGGAGGATCTAGCTTATGCTAAGAGGGGGGAAAAGTGAATAAAAATAGCCAAGGATCTTATGAAAAAATAATCGACTTCAGTTTAATTAATTCAAAGGACTTTAAAAAATTGATGTAGCACTTTTCCCACTTGGGACATTAACAAAGATGAGAAAGCTAAAATATCAGTTTTTAGGGAAACAAGCGTCTTTTTCTGCTTTCCATAGAGGTAAGGGGACATTTGTGTGCAGGACAATCTGTCAATACCTATTAAAATTTAAAAATTGATGCAGTAATTGCATTTGCAAAGAACTTAATGCATAATTCTACCTGCACATGTGTGAAAACATATCATAAAACTGACTGTTAACATTACATTATTTAAGTAGCAAAACTGGCATTTTGTCAGTGTTGACTAACATTGGACTGACTGTAAAAATCATAACAAGACAATTAATAGAAACTGTTCTGTAGCTGGAGTTTTCCTGCCTGGCCCACAGTCAGGACAAATCTCTCTCACCCGCCAGTCCCACAGCTGCTCAGACCCAACCAAGTAAACACAGAGACTTATATTGCTTACAAACTGTATGGCCATGCCAGACTTCTTGCTAACTGTTCTTATATCTTAAACTAATCCATTTCTATAAATCTATACCTTGCCATGTGGCTCATGGCTTACCAGCGTCTTCACATGCTGCTTGTCATGGCGGTGGCTGGCAGTGTCTCTCTCTCAGCCTTCCACTTCCCAGAATTCTTCTCCTCCTTGCCCTGCCTATACTTCCTCCTGCCTGACTACTGGCCAATCAGTGTTTTATTTACTAACCAATCAGAGCAACACATTTGCCATACAAACCGTCCCACAGCACTGTTCAGTAATAAATCTATGTAAGTGATCTCCAAAAAAGTATTATAGTTTAAGAAAGATAAAGTTGGCTGGGTGGTGGTGGCACACACCTTTAATCCCAGCACTCAGGAGGCAGGGCCAGGTGGATCTCTGTGAGTTCGAGACCAGCCTGGTCTACAGAACAAGATCCAGGACAGGCACCAAAACTACACAGAGAAAGCTTCTCTCAAAAAAAAAAAAAACAAAAGAAAAAAAAAAGAATGATAAAGCTATGTCCAAAACCGGCTTATGGTATAGTCCCACTGTTATTTTAAATGCATGTGCTTGGTCTCAGTGTATTCATTTCTTCATAACTGATTCCAATTAAGTGGCCTATTTCCTATAATTTTCATTGAGCATAAGGAAAATGTTTACTAATGGATGCTTCCTTCTGTATGGAAGCTTAATTTTTCTGTCTTTGTTCAGTTTTTGTAGATGCACATTTGAGATGCACATTTCTAATTTTTTTTATTATATGTGTATGTGTGCATGCCTGCATGTAGGTATGTGTATCACATACATGCCTGGTGCTGAAGGAGAACGGAAAAGGGTGTCAGAACCCCTGAAACCAGAGTGGCAGGTGGTTCTGAATCCCCATGTGGGTGCTGTATACTCAACCCAGGTCCTTTGCAACAGCATTGAGTGTTGGCAACCACTGAGCCTTCTCTCCAGCTCCAATAACTCACCTTTTGAAAGACATTTTAAAAAACCCTTTGTTTGAGTATAATTTTCTAATTAAATCTGATAATTTTTCAAGTAAAATGTCAGTGTTTCTATATGACTGGGAAATTCCCAGAAGGCCAATGGTTGTCGCTGGACAGTGTATGTAGAAGTGGTGTTTGATGAGCAATTCTTCAATCAGTGGCTTAAGCCTGTCTCATGGGCTTTTCTCCCAGGATGACCTGGATCAAATACAAACACATTTGGCTGTCTTGGTTATTATAATTCTCTAAGGCTCTCTTTGCATTCACTCAGGCATCTACTCCTCCTAAAGCTGTGAGTGACTACTCTTAGGATCCAACCTGTGATCCATCTACCCACCTAGCCTTCTGTCAACATTTCAGAAAATTGTCAATTACGAGCAACAGCAGCCTGTAGGAAATGCTAATTTAATATTTAAAAAGAGGCAGAACCCATTAAGAGAGTTAGAGGACCAAGATACCTGCTGTGTGATAGTGTCTTCTAGACATGACTGGGAGATTGCACCCAAGAAATGTCAGTAACAAGGTTGCCTAAGTAAACCTGTGTAACAACAACACAAATGTCTGAAGAGCTATAGGCTCTTGGCTAATGACTGCTGAAGAAGAGAAAATTCATTTTCTCCAGGAATGAGGCCACTAATAAGTCATCCAATCCCAAGTGATCAGTCCTAAACCCATCTACATATAAGCAACATCAAATGAACTCAGGAGGATATGTGTGAAGAGGGAAGGGTGGAAATGTATGTACATCATGTATGAAATTCTTGATAAAATTTTATAGAAGGTTCTCAATAAAAACCAGGCACATTGGCACTTGCTAATAATTCCAGTGCTGGGCAGACAGAGATGGGCACATCCCTGAGACTTGTGAGACAGACAGCCTGACCTATCAGCAAGTTCCAGGCTCCTTGGAGAACATCAGAAACCAAGGTGGACAGTATCTGTGAAACGACACCTGTTCTCTGGTCTCTACCCTTACACAACACATACACACACATGCACGTGCACACAGGAACATACCCACAGATGCATACTTCAAGAAAAAATGTTTAATAATTGCATTGCATCCTATTTATAAATAAAATAAAAATTGGTAGCAGTTGTTATGCTCTTATTATGCAATTGTAAGGTAATTACAGATTTTCTGTGGCTTCAGGCTTTGTGAGCAGACCTGTGCATAAAGCTGGTTAGGCTTTGTTCCTGGCTTTCCGGGGCCCACTTTTATACAACCTAGGTCAGAGGAAGTGAAAATACTGTTTTAGATCAAGATGAGATAAACCATCTGTAGTTTGGGGTTTAGGGAGGTTGGTGCTTTTGTTTTTGAGGGAGCTTTGTGGGGTTTTGTTTGGCTGGTTTTATTTTGGTTTTGTTATTGTTGTTGTTGAGAAAGAGTCTCACTGTGTAGCCCTAGCTGGCTTGGAACTCACTATCTAGATGATCCTGCCCTAAAATCAGAGATCCACCTGCCTCTGTCCGCTGGGTGCTGGAATTAAAGGCAGCTGCTGCAATACCAGCTGTAGTTTATAGAGACTGCTGTCTGTGACCTTGTAACTGGTTTCTCCTCTCTGTTACTAAGCATCTCTTTCTTGACCAAGACTCCTACCTCAGTCTGTGTATTTCTTGTCTCTACAGTGAGAGGCTAAGTTGAGTTGTTAGCATTAGGGCATTTTCAAAAGGAATAATACAAGGCCTAGTGGTGTACCTGTAAGGTTTTTTGATGTCTAAATTCATTTCATGCTTTTTCTAACTTTTTTTCTGATTTTTATTTTTAACATCTATTTCTGAGCAATTTTCTAGCTAAAATATTTTCTGATTTGTTGACATCTTCCAGCTGAATAACTGTCAGATTCCTGTTTGGCCTTTCTACTTCCTTGAGTTGCAAGTGGATAAACACTTCAGAGGAAAAAACAGATGTTCACAACCAGCCTAAATAGCATATGGCTTTGGTGTGTGTGTGTGTGTGTGTGTGTGTGTGTGTGTGTGTGTGTGTTCTGACTCTGATGGTGTCAGTCATGGAACTGAAGTGCCAATTAATACATGTGACTATCTGCTGCCAAACACAACTATTCTTCCAGTAATTGTATCAAAATAGTATCAGAATTATCCAGGAAACCTGCTCTTTAAAGGCTGGTGGGATCCTATTGAAGGTTCTTAAAAGCTATTTGGTAAAATCCAATTAGCATAGAAAACAAATTCTTCAGTTGGTTAAATCCAAACCTTTCATGGAGGAAAAGGTTGCTGTTGTGAACATGATTGTGTCTTGGGGAACAGTGTCCATGTATTTAAGATCATCACTGTACCTAGCAATCATCAATTTTTTTCCTTTAAGTTTTGAACATTAGAGCAGACTTTAGCAATTCTTGCCCTCATGACCTAACTGTTCGTTATTCCCTTTTATTGCAGTCTTAGAGATCTCTGCTTTGCAGAGCATGTTCAGGCTCTACACAGAATTCTCCTTCAATCTCCTACACTTTTAAAACATGCTAATTGTACTAGCTACATTTCATTGCTACAACAGAGTAACTGACGAAAGCAGCCTAAGAAAAGGTTAGTTCTGGCTCCAAGTCCACCGGGGCAAGGAGGGCATGGCTACAGGGGTGTGATGCAGCCAGTCACTGCATCCAGTCAGGAACAGAGAGCAAGGAGTCAGTCAGGGGCCCCAGCTAATAGTATGGTTCCATTAACATTTAGGGTAGGGGCTCCTTTCTCAAGTGCTCCATTCTAGCACTTGAATGTATCTTGTATCTCCCTTACAGATACATTTGGAGGTTTATCTCCTGAGAGATTATAGACCCTGTCACATTGACAGTCATTATAAACCATCATATTAACAGGAACTGACGAGTGTAAACCTAGGGTACTGTTCAGGGAAACTTCTCAACTTCTTTTACCATGTTAACCCCCTACTTGAGTAAGGCTGTACTATACAAATGACATTTCTTAGTAGTTCACATTTCACATATGATAAACCACATTATGAGATATCTGCAAGAAAACTCCAAAGTAGCATTAAAATAGCCTTAGAAGGACTGCTACTATTGCTTTTTGTGGGAAGATCTATTTTTTTCTCCTAGCAAAAAGAAACACAAAATGCACTTCTTATCATAAAACTATTGGGAAATGGTAATAATGCTGTCATCTTTCTAAAACCTTGAAAGTCCATGATTACATGAGAATTATGCTTTTAGGGTTTAAAAAAAAATAGGTTCTGAAAGTTAAGACATGTACTTCCAAAATACATAGGAAGTTTCATGAAATCTAATTTTAATTCATTACTTTGTGATCAATTCTAATAACTGGTGGTTACTGATAAATATATAATTCACATTATCTGCTCCAACAAAACACAGTTCTGCACATTTGTATGTTTCTTCTCAAATAAGGCAGGCTCTCCAAAGTCTAAATGAATAAGCCATTTGGAGCCAGATCTTCATCTCTGTACTGTGTGCCTGTTCTCCTTCTAGAATTTCCTTTGAAGTGAACAGGATGAAAACTTGAAAAGGGAAGTGGCAGAGGGAAATCAGAGACTTGCTGTTGCTAGTTAACATGGTTGGGAAGTCAGATTGCCAGCTTCAAAGAATGGAGAGGGAGAGTGGAGGGAATGGAGAGGGAGAGTGGAGGGAATGGAGAGGGAGAGTGGAGGGAATGGAGAGGGAGAGTGGAGGGAATGGAGAGGGAGAGTGGAGGGAATGGAGAGGGAGAGTGGAGGGAATGGAGAGGGAGAGGGTGTAGAGAGCCATACATGGCCGTGCCTCAAAGATGGCGCCAGAGTCCGGCTTCTGCCTTCCCGATGGCAGGTGCTCCTTATTTGGCTAAGGCTAGGATCTGGCTTGCTTCCGCACACCTGGACCTAATCTGGCTTGCTTGCGTATGTCTGACCCTAGCGGCATTGTCCACGTGGCACCACGGGGTTGATTGCCCAGTGGCTATAAAGGGCGTGGGCTGGCTTTCCCGAGGGAGATTGGAGGAGATAGGAGATCAGAGTGAGAGTGAGAGTGAGAGTGAGAGTGAGAGTGAGAGTGAGTGAGAGTGAGAGTGAGAGTGAGAGTGAGAGTGAGAGTGAGAGTGAGAGTGAGAGTGAGTGAGAGTGAGAGTGAGAGTGAGAGTGAGAGTGAGAGTGAGAGTGAGAGTGAGAGTGAGAGTGAGAGTGAGAGTGAGTGAGAGTGAGAGTGAGAGTGAGAGTGAGAGTGAGTGAGAGTGAGAGTGAGAGTGAGAGTGAGAGTGAGAGTGAGAGTGAGAGTGAGAGTGAGAGTGAGTGAGAGTGAGAGTGAGAGTGAGAGTGAGAGTGAGAGTGAGAGTGAGAGTGAGAGTGAGAGTGAGAGAGAGAGAGAGAGAGAGAGAGGATGGCTTTCCCCGGGGTCAGAAGATTGTCTCAAGGTTCCTGAATAAACTGCTTGGAGAAGAGCCTGGTGTTGCATCTTCCTTGCTGGTCGAGGCGGACTCGACAAGAGGGGAGGGAACAGAGAGGGAGAGTGGGGGGAACGGAGAGGGAGAGTGGAAAGAAATAGCTCAGAGAGGATAAGTAACTTCTTTGTATGGTGATATTTTATTTGTACTGAATTGTGATTTTATTTGTATGTTAATAAATAAAGTTGCCTGGGGGTCAGAGCTAATAACAAGCCATAGCAGAGCTGGGCGTTCATGGCGCACACCTTTAATCCCAGCACTTGGTAGGCAGAGCTAGGTAGATCTCTGTGTGGTCAAGGATACAGCCAGCATTGGAGACACACACCTTTAATCTCAATACCAACCATAGAAGATCTGGAGGGCTGCACAGACGGGCAGTGACGAGGAGGTCATGTGGTTGCGTTTACATCCAATGAGAAGGCAGAACAGAAAGTCTATGTAAAGACAAACACTCAGGAAGTAGCTCTCTCTCTTGGCTGAAGAGGCTAGCTGCAGCAGACAGGTAAGGCTCTTAGCTCTGACCTCTTGGCTTTCTTCTTTGCATTGGTTCTGTGTTTCTTATTTAATAAGATGGTTGGTTACATCTACAGCTTTGAGTGGAAGATCAAGCAACTTAAGCACAAGTAAGAAGAAGCCAGTGGAAGGTCCTGAGCTGGGGACTGACATCACAATCTTTAGTGCTGTGAAGATGATTCTGCAAAGTCGGCCACAAATAAACAGTGGTCAAGAAAGAAGAAACTAGATGGCACAGGGATCTGGTCAGAGTCGCCATGCCAAACACCCGGAGACAGGGAGCCCTTACACAGAGGGCGAGTAGCACTCAAGAAACACTGCGAAGAAGACATAGGCAGCTTAGGGGCTGCTTTGCATGGGTGACAAAATGAAGAGCAAAGAAAATCCCAAACTCTGGGGTTATTAATGTGATGAAAATAGCTATTTTTGTGTAAGTACATTTTTTAAAAGAAAATCATAGCCAAGATAAAGTTGAAGGAAAGAATTATGTACTCTATCATAAAAGTTTTCTTGGGCCACTTATCACAAAATCTGGTGGCTTAAAACACTGGGAATTTATTTTCCCACAGTTCGGAGGGCTACAGTCTGAAATCAAGCTGTCAGCAGGGCCTGCCCTCTCTGGTGGCTCCAGAGAAAATTCACTGCCAACTTTTCTCAGCTTCTGATGACTTGCAGCGATCTAGTGTTCCCCCGCTGGTGGCTGTATCACCCCGTCCTCACACAACCTTTGTGTGTCTTTGCACATCTGCAATTCTCATTAAAAAAAAAAAATGTGTCATTGGATTTAGGGCTCACCTAATCCATGCTTATCTCCTTTCAAGATCATTACTGAATACTCTAGGCGAGGTTACATTTGGAAATCTGGGTGCACAAGAATATCAGGCAAACACCATTGAACCCACTTCCTATATCTATGCGAATAACTCTAGTATTTCACAGCTATGCTTCTATGTCTCTTAACGAGAATGCCACAGTTTTACAGTTTCTGGGGTTTGCAAAGATGCAGAAGGAGTCTATCTTGGTTCTGAGGCTCAAACAGGAAAATAACTGCCACAGTGCTGCAGTAGGGATGTAAAATCACAAAAAGAGTGCTTGGCTTGAACAAAGTGGCACAAAGCAAGGAGAAAGGTCAAGATCTCCAGTTTCTTCTGTCCTAACCTCTTCAGCATACGCCTTTCCTTGAGTAATGCTGTTTGCCACGCAGTCTTCTGGCATACTTTTCCTTACTTGTAATAGCCAAGTCCTGCTTTTCTTAGTAAAAAAAATTATTAATATGTAATTATATCATTCCCCCTGACCTCAAACCCCTCCCCATGTACTCACTCACTCCTTTTAAAATTAATATCACAATTTAAAGTTATTGTTGTTATACATAAATGCATAAATTATAGACACAACCTGCTGAGTCTGTTTAGTGTTGCTTATGTGTATATGATTTCAGGACTGACCACTTTGTATTGGACAATCAAGTAGAGGCCTCATCCCTGAGAGAGGCTAATTCTCTCTTAGTAGTCATAGTTTACCAAGGGGTGAGATGTAGCATGAATCTTAAAAGTTCTTATTAATAAAAACAAGCCTAGGGCAGGGTATTGGGGTAAATGCTGGAAGATCAGAGAAGCAGAACAAGCCACAGCTTCCTCACCTCACCAGTTCCTCAGCTGATCCTGTTTCCTCACACTGGAAGCCTCTAAGTCCTCACCCAAATGGATCTCAGCTGAACTGCTGCTAGAAGCCTAAAAGCTTAACCAACAATAGTTCCTGGTCCTCATGCCTTATATACCTTTCTGCTTCCTGCCATCACTTCCTGGGATTAAAGGCATGAGTCACCATGCCTGGCTTTTTCCAGTGTGGCTTTGAACTCACAGAGATCCAGATGATCTCTGCTTCTGGAATGCTAGGATTAAAGGCATGTGCTACCACTGCCTAACCTCTATGTTTAATATTATGGCTGTTTTGTTCTCTGACCCCCAGATAAGTTTATTAGGGTACACAATATATCAACCACAGTGAGACCTTATAAGATTTCCCCCTTCCCATTAGCATGTCTACTCATACAATCATTGTTCAGGATTTGTTTAGACAGCCATACTGTGGAGGTATCAGGAGTAAAGCTTCCCTGTCATTTCTAGAAGACACAGTCTCACAGTCGATTTCCTGGCCCTCTGGCTCATACAATCTTTCTGCCCTTCTTCCATGATGTTTCCTGAGCCTTAGGTTGTGTTGTTGACATATTGGCTGGGGCTGAGTCCACATGATCTGTTCATCTCTGCATGATGAACTGTTATGGTTTTCTGTAGGGCTCTCCATTTGCTGGAAAAAGAAGCTTCTTTGATGAGGGCTGAGAGCTATACTTCTCTGTAGGTATAAAGATAAGTTTTAGAATGTAGGTAGGAGTTATGGTAGTCCAGGAAAGTGATGCTGGCAGGTCCCCTTTTTAGATCCATGACCTCACTAACCCTGGGTAATTGGCTAAGTTTCTACTACCAGGCATGATTTCCCTCTTATTGAATGAGTCTTATGTCCAATCAGACAGCTGTTGGTTATTGTCAAGATATGAGTACCACTACTGCACCTTTAGGGTCATCTTGCCATGCTAGTCGTTAACAGTGCATTGACATCAGAGCTGGGTAAGACTGTTGACTGCTTCCCTCCCTTGGCTATTTACACAGTACTTCCTGGTACTATGATGGCTAGATGGCAGGAGGAGCTTTCAGATTAGATCCAGCTCAAGTCTTTCTGTGTCCTCAACAGTAGGGATTTACATTTAGTCTCTGAAAGGCAAGGAAGGACAAAAGCAATAGCCTAGACTGTGTTGGTAGTCACTTGGTCTACCATGACCAACCACTCAATTGGAGGTTTCTCATGCCTGATACTAGAGTTTTTGCTAGATAGTCTATGGCTTTTGTGCAGAGCATTGTCAACTCAAGTGGCATGATCTCATTTACATATGCACATTTATTGTGTATAATTTATGTAAATATAAAACAATATGATTCCTTGAGGCATTATGAAACATTCTTGGTGTCATTCATCATGAAAGAAAAAATATGACAGAAGATAGGTTATAATTCCACCGATATGTTATCTTTTAATAAAATAAAAGCCTTTTTTCTTAATTGGTGTTTAAAATGTACAAATAGTTATTATCTCTAGTTTTCCTTTATTTTTCTAGTTTGCATATCCATGCATATCTAGAATATTTTATCTAAGGCATTCTAATTGTTTATTAATGTACAATAGAATCTGGAGGACTTTTAAGATTTTAGTTTATAATTCTTTTAGAAGTTTGCATAAAATGGTGGGTTTTTAAAAATTCATCACAATTTTTGCGTGACATGTATTCTTTATTCTTGCATAAAAGGGGGAGTTATGAGAAGGGATTTTAGACTACCTTCCTAGTCTTTATTGCTTCCACATTGCCATGTAGCAAACTCAGAAAAACAATTACATCACTGTAAAAACCAAGTAACCTTTTTAAATGTAAGGTCGAATTTGTTCTGCTGTCTTAGTTAAACAAGAAGAGAGGACACAGAATACCTGGGGCTGACGGTGCCGAGATGAGCTCAACCCTGGCCCTGCTGCCGAGGTGCTGAAGATGCTAGCAGTAAACAAGGTGCACAGTGCGACGCTCGCCAGTGTGGGCATTTACATATCGCTGTTACGATAGCTGCGTATTGCTCTTACAGGTAAGGTGGCTGAGGAAGGCATCACTGGAATGTGACATTTCAGCTAAATCTGAAAGGGTAAGAAAAACTATGCCAATCAGAGGGTAAGTTGGCAGAGCATAGTCTAGACAAAATAGTCTTCTGTGTTAACTCATTATCTAGGCTGTGTTCAGAGAAATGGCAAGAATTGTATTGTTCCCAAAGAGCAGGCTTGTGCAGACAGAATCTAAGAAGAAAGGGGGATAAGATGGCAAAGCAGATTTCTCTACACCCCACCCCCCACTTCCAAAAAGTCAAGCCATAGGCCTATTAAACCAGGATTTCAGAAATACAACCAAAAATGTCTTTGGTTATCTTTGAGTCTCAAAGCAGACTTTTTTAAAACAACTTTTGGAAGATAATATTTGAGAGAGCCCTGTTTTGTAAGAGATATAAAAGGGGTGTGCTAAATTCTTTGATCTCTCCCCTTAACTTCAAAAGATTACTGTGTATAGTTTGTGTGTGAAAGATCTCATTTAAGCACGAAGCTTCAAATAAAAGAGTCTCTGCCTTTTTCATCTCTGTGGGCTACAGCAGAGAGAACAGAGACAGGAAGCGTGAGGAGGGCAGTGCGCACAGCACATCTCCTCTCCCCACCTACACAAGCTCTGATACAATAGAAGGACTGGAGGGGAGTGTGGGGGTAAAAACACTTGGAAAAGGGGGACAAGGACGTTGAAGGCAGGGATGCCTGAGGAACAGTGGGGAGGAAGTCGTGAGGCCTGGAAGAAACTCACTCATGTCTTCAACGCAATGACAACATGGCATGAGATCAATGGAAACTCCACTGAGAACTAGTGATGACAGTTTCCACTTCATAAGAAAGGATCAATAACAGAGAGGTAGTCCACATCTCAGTGCTTTGGAAGATCCTACCAATTGCATCAAATATATCAAAATGGGTAGGATGTAGGGAATCTCAGATGAGCATTGTCTAAGGTCACCACAGAGAGAACACTTTGTGGGGGGACTCTAAGGTCTTGGGCAAATGCCAAAACTTGAGCCAATGTCACCCCAGTGCCACCCAAACCTCCTGTTTGATGGTCACCAGTAATGAAGGAATCTCTACAACAGATTAGCCAGTCAGCCGAGGTACTGGTGTGAGGGTACAGAGATGAACAAGATGAAGCAGATTTGGCATGGGGCCCCAGATGATAAAAAGTCAGCAGTGCATGAAGATATGAAAAGGGATCTGAAGTGGAGTAGATGGCTGCCTATGGGGAGCATGGTGGCAGGAGCTGAAGCCAAAGTGGACAGAAGCCAGAAGACATAGCAGCCTGTAGGCCATGGTAACAGGTCATGTTTTATTCTTATTACAATTGGGAGTCAATGAAGAGGCGGCGCACACAGGGGTGCATTTTACCCAAGAGGATAGTTTAGGATATGATGTGAAGGATGGCCCATAAGAAGCACAATGGAAAACAGGGAGACCATATACAAGAAAATGAAGAAAAAAGTCATCTGTAATAAAATAATAGGCATTTCAATATATCAATACTTGAATTCCAATTATGCTTGGAAGACATATTTGTGAATCTGTACACATCACCAGCCAGGCATGTATTTCTCTAAATTTTTATTATATATGACACAGTTAATTCTTTGTAACTCACAGTTGGAAAACTCGACATTCACATGAACTTCTGAACTTTTTCCCCAAATCCAAACCATAGCTAACAGCCACATGCCTTTCCTTCATTGAACAGAACGAATATAATTCAGGCTAAAGTAGAAATGAAAAGTGTAACATTTAATTATAGTTTAAAAACACCTCAGAGCTAAAAGTTCACAGAGTTCCCGGGCATCTTTCAAATACATGCAGCTCTGTGAAGAAAAGCTAAACATTGACCACTCAGTATTGGATAGCCAGCTGGGGGCTTGTGCCAGGCTTTTCCTCTTAGGCTACCAACCGGCTCCCAAATCATGACATGGAGACTCATTAGTTTTGAATGCTCAGCCCAGCTTAGGCTCGTTTCTGGCTAGCTCTTTTCATATAAATTAACCTGTTTCTCTTTACCTTCTGCCTTGGGCTGTTGACCTTTCTTTCCATCTTACTCTCACTGATTCTCCTGTCTGGCTACCTGGTGGCTGCCTGGCTTCTGGCCCCAGGCGTCTCCTTCATTCTCTCCTCCTCCTCCTCCTCCTCCTCCTCCTCCTCCTCCTCCTCCTCCCCCTCCTCCTCCTCCTCCTCCTCCTCTCATTTCTCTCTCAAGCCTAGATTTATTCTCTCTGCCTGCCAGCCCCATCTATCTTTCTCTGCCAACCTATTGTCACTCAGCTTTTTATTAGACCAATCAGATGCCTTAGGCAGGCAAGGTGAAACAAATGCAACACATCTTTACATAATTAAACAAATGCTGCATAAACAAAAGCAACACATCTTTACATTGTTAAAGTAATATTCCGGAGCACGACAAAATGTAACACATTTTTGCCCAGTTAAAATAATATTTCATAACTGGGGCTCTTCTCTGGGGAAGACTCTTAGCATTCCTTAGTTGCCTGACGTTCAATGGTCAGCTCTAAAATCATATGCATGCAATAACATTATACCAACTGAGCAGGTTGTATTTATATATTTAGGAATACATACATATATATATGTGGGGGGGTATATATATGTATACATATATATATCAACAATTAAAGAAAATGAGATTTGAGAGAGAGCAAGGGGGTACCTGGAAGGGGCTTGAGGGAGGAAAGGGGAAAATGATATAACTATATTTTAATTTCAAAGTATAAAAAAAATCTTTAATTTAAAAAATAAGAAAAAGAAAATCTAAGTGATTGAAATACTTTGGGGGTTTTAATAAATAGAGGTGCTACTATAGGGCAAGAGGACAGCCTGCATCTGTTCCACTGTGTCCCATCTGCACGGCAGTTGGATACCTGCATGTTTGGGTAGAATCGAGAGTCTGTTGGACCTCTCAAGAATAATTTATTTATTCTGATTGATGTCTAACTAGAAAATTATTTAAAGTTAAGGCCTAATATACTTCAAGTGTTTTAGTTGAATCGATAAACATAAGTCATCTTTCTCTACTTTAATTACAACAGAGTTATATTTAGGTACCTTTTTGATAAGATAGATGTGTTTTTTAATTTTTATACTATCTTTCTCTTACCAAAAATGATGACTAGATAAGATTGAGTTACTTTAATAATTGGGATCAGAAAAGGAATGACAATAATGGATTCAAATCTACTGTGTATATTCAAACGCAAAATATTTAGGTAATGAGATCTCATTGGGAGATTTTATTCCATTTCTCAGATACAGGCACCTAGGAAACAAAGCTGATGCAATATTCAGAAAACCCACCAGGGAAAACAACATCTACAAAACAAAGGAACAAATGAATTGGGCCCGATAACTGAAACCCCAGTCTCAACTCTAAAAGCAATGCTGGGTCGCAAAGGTGAAATAACCTCATGTTATCCATGTTAGGTCAGTCTGTGTGGACTCTGCTGTGGTTACAAGAACATATCCTTTATCTGAAAACTGAGAGCAGTAGTCATTTGTCTCTCCTGGCTCAACACAATAGTATCGCTTTTCTGATAGCATGTGGGTCACAGAGTGATAAAAAGGAAAGAGTTTGCAAAGGGTATGTAGAGAACGCTCCTACCTTGGCTGTTTCCACCTAAACATTTTAATTCAAGAGTAATGTTCACAATAGATCCCACAGGATTTGAGAAGGTGTTTATGAGTTTGAATAGTAATATTCTTCTAAGAAACAGTCACATTTTTCTCCTGCCTTTTAAAAGAGCAAAAAAAAAAAAAATGTGAACAAGGTAGAGAAAATTTAATTAAAAACCTTTCACTAAATTGTATTCTTGAACATCTACCAAACCATTATGATGAAGTGATCATTGACTAGATATCACAGAAAAAAAAATGTTTTAATTTGAAGTAACTTTCTAGAAGCATAAAGAGTTCTCAATCTAATTTTGACTTACAGTTTAAAATGTTAATATATGATAATGAGTCCACTTTCTGAATCACTAACAGAAAATAACCACTCTGGTATTTGTCTCTGTGAATTTGGCAAGATCTAACAATCTTGTGAGACTTTCTGTATGTACAATTTGTATGCATAATTTAGTGCGTATATACTGGCACCTCACATGGGTAGGGATAGCAACTGCACACAGTACTAACAAACGTGGAAGCCTTACTAGAACATGGAGAATTCTGTCATTTACTAGGAAACCTACATAAAACTGGCTTCTGAAGTGTAAAATAAGCTGTGCTAAAAATAAGAGAAAAATTATAGATGGTATCTGTTCATCTCTCACTAGCCAGGAGCTGTAGAGACCCAATGAGACCAGTTCCCCAGGGATCCCTAGGAGAGTCCTAGCTCTGGCATGTGATACCATACCATGTTTTTTAGATGGGTGCTAAGGAATCTGAACGCAGATAGTTGTGCTTGTGTCCACTGTACCAACCGAGCTATCTCCTCAGCCCCGACAACCTACGTTTACCTGCATTCTGGTACCTGTTGTTCAGTCGTTCTTTCCCTTGCTCCTCTCTTCTTTCATAGCTGCTATAAAATTACTATTTATTGAGATCAACTCTTCTTCAGCATTCACAAATAAAAGGGAACACACACTGTCTCCTATGTCTGACTTATTCCAATAAATACGAGCCTCCAGCTTCATTCAATTTACTATAAAACATAAGATATTTTCTATAGGTGAATATTGTTACACTGGGTATATACCCCACATTTTCTTTTTCCATTCATTTATTACAGAGCATTTAAGTTTATTCTGTATCTTAGCATTTGTGAATTTTGCCATAAGAAACGTGTGTATGAAAGTTTCTTTTTTATATGCTTGTCTTATTTACTTTGGATGTGTGTGTGTGTGTGTATGTGTGTGTGTGTATGCAATATATGTGTGCTATAATCTAATATTATATATTATAATATATACACTGCTACTGCAGTACTTGATGAATTTGTATACAGACTCACTAAAAATATGGCAGCCATAAATGTAGGCATATATTTCTTTTCATTTTCATTTATATATGACTAAGTTATTCCTTTCTAACTATTTATAATGGCATTTCCCTCACTGGCTTAAACCACTAAGACCTATTCTGGTATATAAACATTTCTTTACTCTTTGGTTTTCCCCAGGTCCTAATTCCCAGGAATTGTAAGTCTGTTTAGTCACATGCAAGATGAGAATTAAAGATTGGTCTTAGTTTGGGTTACTATTTCTGTGATAAAACACGATGACCAAAAGTAAGTTGGGAGGAAGGGCTTTATTTGAATTATGCTCCACGTCCATAATTCATCACTGAAGAAGTTAGAACAGAAACTCAAACAGGGCATGGACCTGGAGGCAGAGCTGATGCAGAGGCCATGGAGGAGTTCTGCTTACTGACTTGCTCTCCATGTCTTGCTCAACCTAATCTCTTATAGAACTCAGGACCACTTGCCCAGAGGTGGACCCACCTACAATGTGCTGGGCCCTCCACATCAATCCCTAATTAAGAAAATGCTCTACAGGTTTGCTGATACAGCCGGATCTCATGAAGGCACTTTCTGAATTGGGCTTTTCTCCTGTCTGATGACTCTAGCCTGTGTCAAGTTGACATAAAATTAGTCAGCATAGGATTTAAAAGGAATGAAGATTCTGATCTCATGAACCTGTAGTGCACAGAATATTCTGGATTAACCAGGTGAGTCCAACTTATCTCAGGATGCTTATAATGGAAGAGGGAGTCAAATGAATAAGAGAAGAATTTGAAGATGCTCTGCTGCTGATTTTGATGATGGAGGAGGGAGTTATTAGAAATATAAGCCAGGAACCTTCTAAGGTTGGAAAAGGCAAAAAAAAAAAAAAATTCTCCTATAGATTCTCCAAAAGGAGTGATTGCCCACATCCTGATTTTAGTCCATGATATCTATTTTGGATTTCTGATCCCCAGAAACTTTTCATATAATAAAATAAGCAATAGAAAAATAACCAAGACATTGAGGCAACTACTGTAAAGTCCAACATTGCTACAAGAGTTACAGCAGAAAACCCTAAGACACAGACAGTCCTGTACATATTTTGCAAATAATTACAAGCCAAGCATTCAAGAGTGAAGTGGCCACATCATGCCCAGAAAACAGCATTCCATAGCATGCCACCCCTCCCTCCAGCTTATACATTCTCTCCTTCCCCACTTGCAAGATGTTCCCTGACCACGAAATATCCCCTGAGGAATGAGCTTTTAACAGTCACGTGTTCTCTGCAATCTGACCAGTGCAGGGATCTCCACAGTAATTGCTGCCTACCACAAAAAGAAGCTTCTTCAGCCAAAGCTGACAGAAGTGATAATTCATGGGCGTTAAACATGAATATTTAGAAGTTTTCCAGCACACCATGTCTGTATAGCAAAACAATAGCAGTACCTTTCCTATCAGGACCTATGACCACCCCAGCCATAGGGTTTTTTTGGAGGGTGGGGAGTGGCTTACATTACAAGACATGGATTCCCTCCTATGGAGCAGACCTCAAGTCCAATTAGAAAGTGGTTAGCTGCCCCGTAACAGTCATATCATTATTGCACACTCGGACCCAGCTTGCCTAGCAGGTCAATAGCAGAGCGCACAGAACCCACAGCTGAGAAGACTCTCGATGACAATTCCCCAGCAGTGCGCATGGCATCTTCTAGCACTACACAAGAAAGCTAAGAGGAAGTTTTCATCCCTGCTTGATTTCTCTATGCCTCCAACTATAGTGTGTATATGCCATTATTTTAAACAAGTATATATAATTTCCTTTCCACATGAAGGTTAGACAGACTAACTCTTCATTCCAGTGAAACTGTAGTCTAAGAGGGTTCTCTCTAAATGTGCTAACCTTTCTGGTGCAGGCAAAATGTTAATATTAGGCTTGAACAGAGACTTGAGACATAGTCAAAACGACACTGAAAGTATTGACTTTCATGTCCCAAAGCAGCATCAAAAATGGATCAGCAATAAATGAAGCATGAAGAGAGAAAGCCAAAAAGATCTAGTCAGACTGAAATGTAAGATAAATATCCATGGATTTAGTAGCTGAAGTTCCACAAGTTCCCATGGACTAGAAATAAAAAAAATAAACACTGATGGTTGAAATTTGGCTTCTGAAGGTTGACAAGGATAGTAACTACCCCCTGAAACATGGACTTGGTGTTCAAAGATCAGGTAGAACTCAAAAAAATTTTTTTTTCAAGTTGTGTCTGCTACTCTGCCCATAATACACATGAAGCTTCAAGTTTAGGCAAAGAGAAAATTATTGTAGATGCCTGGCTATAAAGTAAGCAAACCACCAGAGGGCTTGGTGATCACATCAGCAACATTGCCAAGTCAGCATGTAGCAAGGATTCCAAGTGAATGTGATAAAAACTTAATGTGTGTTCTTGAAGCCAAGGAATGTGGGTAGAGATAACCAGAAAGCTGACAGGTGAGCAAGGATGAGCACAGACATGAAAATGTCAGCACAGCCCAAAACCAGACCAGCATGGCTGCCAGAATCCTGGGAGAATCCCCCTCGAGGAACTCCACTCAAATAAAGCCAGACCTCGACCAAGGTGCAAAATTTTAGAAATCAGAGCAAAGTTATGAGTTTATTAAGTAGAGATAAGAAAATAGGACAAATTTGAGATTTAAGCACAGGGGTGGGGTGGGAGAGAGGGAGAGAGACTGAGACACTTGTGCTACGTAAAAGCTGATTTTTTTTTTTAAAGAGAGAATAAAATTGTCAATTCATCTGTTAACTCACCCATAATATGAGTGCTTTGAAATGCTGCCTTCTGGGTATGACATGACTGTTGCCATCATGAACACAGAGCCACTGTGGTGGCCTGCAGGAGACCTGCACCAAAACAGACATGAAAGCAGGAGGAAAAGGAGCTTAGTGGAGGTGGAGAGGTGAGAGAGGGCACTGGGGGTTCCTGCCGGGTTTGAGTTTCTGTCCTGATTTCCTTCAATGACAGATAATGATGTGGAAGTATAAGCCAAATAAAGCCTTTCCTCCCCAACTTGCTTTTGGTCACGGTGTTTCATCACAAAAATAGTAACTATAACTAACACACCTATCATTGTGGGAACATCATAGTGTATTCACACAAATCCAGATGGTACAGTCCACCACACACCCAGGCTAGGTCACTGCTGCTAGGCTACCAACCTGCCCAGCATGTTATTGTGCTAAATAATGTGGTCAGTTATAACATGTAAATATACTATATAAATATATATGCTATATAAATAAATATATAGTGTTGGTATATCTAAACATATCAAGACAAAAAGGAAAATATGGTATGAAGTATTTTTTTTAAAATGTACATCTGTCATGGAGATCTGGAATCTGAGACCTGTTGCTCATCTTGTTACTGAGAGAAAACCACGAGGCAGGGACTGGCAAAGGAAATATGTTCATTTATGGTTTGGTCAGAACCAGGGAGAGAAAAGTTCTTAGTTTTTCTCTGCCTTTCCTGTGGTAATTTATAGAAAAGATGCAACACAAGCCAAAACATATGCGTATGTAGAGTGAGCTGTGAAAGAAGGAAGTCTTCCAGGAGATAACTTCCTTCTCTAGGCTCAGGACATCAGCCTATTCTCTCCCCAGTATAGGTCTCTTGGGGAGATGTTAATTCTATAGAGCCCATGGTTGCAGGGTCCCTGTACTCTGTGACATTCTCTCCCTAGTGTAGATCTCTTGGGGAGATGTTAATTCTATAGAGCCCATGTTTGCAGGGTCCCTGTAATCTGTGACATATCCATTTATGTGAGTGAAGCTTGCAGGACTAGAAGCTGCTCTGGGCAAGTTAGGGTGAGCGAATAAGGAAGGCTGAGGATGTTACTGAATATCACTATAGAATATGTAAGAGCTGTACCTTTATATACTAAATTTATGTTTAAAAAAATTGTCCCCAACAATAGATCTAATTTAACTTACTTTAAAACTTTTAATTATTAAATTTTGTTTTGTTTTATTTGTTTGTTTGTTGTTTTTGTGTTTTGAGACAGAGGTTCTCTGTGCCACTGGCTGTCCTGGAACTCACTCTATAGACCAGGCTGTCTTGAAACTCACGAAGATCCACCTGTCTTTGCCTCAAGTGCTGGGATTAAAGGTTTGTGACATCACAGTCTGGCTAGTTTGTTAAATTTCAAACTTCTTTTTATCTTGTAATAATAGCTTAAAACATAGCACGTTGCATAACTTGACAAAAATATTTCTTTCACTTCATATAATTAAAATATTCATTTTATATTTTATATGTATATTAAGATATACATGTAGTTAAATGTGCATTTTAATTATCCTTTGGTTAGAATTCAGACACATACCTTAGCAGAGTCAGCATCATCAGCATCACTGTCTTCCCCCTCCACATTACGTCCCACAGGAAGTGCTGTGGGCAATCACACACAGCGCTGTCTTCTAGGGCAGCGACATCCTCTTCTGGGCACTTCTTGAAAGACCAGCCTGAGCGCTCCCCAAGCAGAAGTCTGTCCTTAGTGGCTTTCCTGCTTTGTTTTACTTCCCACCATGGATTTGCTTGTGAGAGGATTGCACCCTGTGGATACCCACTCCCTACTAATGGAGACCTTTTGCTTGCTTCAGTCAAAGTTTCCAGACTTTTAAAGGACTTTGTTAGGAGTCAGAAAAAACTTCTGAATTCTTTCTGTAAATTTTCCAAAAATTTGTCTTCTCTTATTTTTCTCTTGGCATTTCATTGGCTACACATCACTAGGCAAGAAGAAACTCTCAGCACTATTATCTTCTTACGGGACTACTGTTGTATACACGATGTGATCCACTGTTGACCAAATACTATTATACAGCTAATGGCTATGCAATATAAATCCATAGAGACCTATCGCTTCAGAGATATATGAACATTCTATAAAGAGACCAAGGATTATTTCTGTGTCCACAGCATTCCAGGGCAGGCAGATTTATTTTTTCCATGAGGTTATCCAAGAATGGTTGTTTGGGTTACATCTCCAGACAGTTGGAACAGGAAGAACTGCAGTGCAAGCATCTTCTGAAAGGTTACATCATGGCAACTTAATGCAATTGTCCCAGCTTTAGTCATGCCCCAGTCATCCCCCTTGCTGCAGGGGAAGCTGAGAAATGTGACTAATTCATGTGGTTACATGCTTAGGAAGAATGAACTGACTGGCACATTAAGGTTCCGGGGCCCCACTGGCTATCTCTGTGTTGCTAAAATGTCTTCCCCTGGGGAGGGACATAGAAAATATCTGCTCCTCCCCCAAGGTCTCAGTGACAAACTGAGGTATGATTCCACCAAAATCCACACCACCGAACTTTACCTGGGGGAACCAATGAGTTTATTAGGCTTACTTAAAGGACAATGGGTGGTGGGCAGGATGGTAAGTGACCTTAAAGTAGCCACTCTGGAAAGTCTCCACTCCACAGAGACAATGGCTTTCCCATGGTGGCATAGATGGAACCCACTTCCTCTCATCCTTCCCTATCTATATACTCCAGCTCCTCCCGGGGACCCTGAGGCCATGTGCAAGGACGTTAAATTGAATGTAACTAGTTGGGAAGTGTGGCTGGATACTTAGGTGAGGGTCTTATGACAATCCCCACCCTGTCCTTCCAAGAGGGAATGTCGGCAGTCAACAAATCCAGCTGAGATGATCTTTGGTGAGCAGGCCCCCATGGACTCCTGAAGATGGTGGCAGTTTGGCTCAGAGGATAGTCCTGTACTGCTCTCTGCCACAAGAGTAAAACTATAAAACCAGAAAAGAAAAGGAAAAGAGACAAGGAAGGATACATGGAAAGCTTCAGTTATGATGTTTAAAAAATGAACACAAATTTATCAAAATGTTAGAATTTCATAAATCTGGGTGATGAGTCTGAGGGTTTTCATTATATCATTCTTTGTATTTTTGTGACTTTGAAGTGTGTCATAAAATAAATGAACAAATGTCCTTTAAACACCTTTAATAAATGAATAATAATATGCAAAAATTTAAGTAAATAGATGAAAATGTTTACAGGATTGGTAACTATAGTCATCTAGATTCACTGATTACCAAATTGTAACAAATCACCAAAGCAGGCATTGCACTTTCCAGATAAAGGTTTATACTTACTTAAACATAATACTAAAACTCATCTAAAGTCTAGATTTTCTTTAAGGCCCTCAATGAACTCCTGAAGCTTGCCTTTTCAGTGAACTGAAAAAGTTGAACCTGCACAAAAGCCACTACCCAGACTGCACTTGGCTTTATGTCTTTTTGAGACCCAGTTGTTTAAAAAGTCTAAATGCAAGGAGGCTTAGATGAGGAGGAGAGTGCTGGGGAGTTTTTCATCAACATGACACAAGTGGTGGTCATTTGGGAAGAGGGAACTTCAACTGAGAAAATGCCTCCATCAGATTATCCTGTAGGCAAGTCTGTCAAGCATTTTCTTGATCAATGAGTAATGTGGTAGGGCCCAGCATAGCGTGGGCAATGCCAGCCCTGAGCAGGTGGTCATGGGTTATATAAGAAGGCAGGCTGAGCAAGCCATGAGGAGCAAGCCAGGAAACAGCTTTGCTCCATGGTCTCCAGGTTCCCTCCTTGAATTCCTGCCTTGGTTCCCGTCAGTGGTGGATTATAACCAATAAGCTAACATAAACCCTGTAGATGTAATTCTGAAAGGTTTTACTAAATAAGAAACCCAGAGCCAAATGCAGAGTTAAAAGCCCAGAGATCAGAGCAGTAGCCAAAAGCTGAGACCACCTTCTTACCACCCACTGCCGCTGCCGTCCTTCCCCTGAGAAAGAGACCTACTTCCTGTGTGTCTGTCTTTTATTGACTTTCTGTTCTGCCTTCTCATTGGTTGTAAACCCAACCACATGACCTCCTCATCACTGCCTGTCTATACAGAACTCCAGGTCTCTATGGTTGGTATTGAGATTAAAGGCATGTGTCTCCATGCTGGCTGTATCCTTGAACACACAGAGATCTGCCTGTCATGTGATTGGGATTAAGGGCGTGTGCTACCACTGCCAGACTTCTGCTGTGGCTTGCTATTAGCTCTGATGCCCAGGCACTTTTATTTATGAACATACAAATAAAATTACATTTCAGCACAAATAAAATATCACCATAAAACCCTTTCTCTCCATGCTGTTTTTGGTCATGTTATCTTATTCAGTAATAGAAACAAAACAGAAACAAGGAGCTAACAGAATATATCTAGTCCTGTGCCTTACTAAGAAAAACTCAGCCAAACCCATGCATCATTTTCTCTGACTGGATCCAAGTCATAAAGTTTGATTAAAAAGCAAGATTTACATAGTTTTATCATCAGTGCTGAGTTTTGAACAAGAAATCAATAAGCTGGGAGGAAGGTACATGTGCTTATTTTACTATATTGTAATCAGAGAAAATGTAAGCTTTTCTAGCATCTACAAATTTTAATCATGAAGGTACTTATTTACATTTAGGAAAATATAAAACTCAGAAGCTGGGATTTTATACCAACAGAAGCTATGTTGAGTGCTTTTGTGCAAGCAATTGTCTCAACTCATTAACACAGTTTACTAAAATCTGTGTAAACAACACATTACTGGATATCATGTGATTATGTGTTTAAAATGGACAATACAGAGGTAGGCTTCTCTAATGTCTATATTTTCCACAGTTCTATTGATTTCCCAGTTCTTCATTTTTTTAATAGGGCTATGTATTCTCTACTTCAATGACAAGTTCTACACAAATCATTACGATTCTATCATCCTGGGGAGTGGGGAAGATATTGTTCTGTGCTACAGCTTTTCCCTAATATGCATAAGGTTCTGGATTCAATCTCCAGAATTGGGGGGAAGAATTCTGGGCTCATATGGGTTTTATTCTTGCCATCACCAAAATAGAAAGCAAAAATGTATGTGAGAAAAAGACAGAGTGAGAGAGAGAGAGAGAAAATATGAACTTGAGGCTCAGTAAGAAAATTATTTTTAAAGAAATAAAAATATCAATTCATCTATAATTCTTTCATTTATTCTGGATAAATAATGTGATAGCTTAAATATAATGGATGAGTTGGTGTCAATATTATGAAACATGTTCTTAACTATGCCATCTTGTAGCTTACAATGGTGCTGCTCACAGTATGTTCTAGGGATGAGGAATAATCTTGTTAGTGGTCTGTGGGTTCAGGAGACATTTTCAGCAACATGACAAAAAAATCTTATTCATGCTAAATCTAAAAAATACCTTTTTGTTATTTTTCTAATACTTCATGTTTATTTGGATTTGTCTAAAATTACTTGAAATTTTAAAAACTTGTTTGTTCCCACAGTTGACTTGAGAAAATAGCAAATAAAATCCAAAAGTCATGAACTAAAACCCTTACAGTGAGAATCATTTGTTTAATGTAACTAGAAAGGTGATGGTGTGTATTTATTCAATACTTAATATTTTGAGATGCTTTTAACTCAAATGGAACAGAGATTATTATCCCCATGCTCTGGATAAGGAAACTTGAGACCCAGATAAGAGAGGAATCTAGCCAAAGCCACACAACTGAATGGGTGAGGTGCAAAATCTTCTAAGGCTACCTGGTGTTCTTTCCACCGCTTCCTGCACCGGACTGAGATGTATGCTGGTTTGAAACAAAAATGAAAACCATGATTGTACCACTCGATTTTGAAATGAGGTTATTCATGCTTTTCAATTCAATTGAAGCTGAACGTTCCTGGGAATACAGAGAAACAAAAGAATCATTCAGACCTGAACTTTGTCTTTTACACTAGCATTTTTAATCTCCACTACTCCCATACTGTCACTTTCACTCCCTCCACAGGCTGGGGGTGGGGGAGTGAAAGGTTAATATTTTGTTGCTACATCATTTAAATGTGAAAGAAGAAATGGAAGGCATAAAGTAAAATACTAATTCAGAAAGTGTGTTCTACCGCCCAATAAGCTACTAGTTCTGCATGACTATTTAAATTTATTTTCATTTACATTTTTAGTTGTGTTTATTGTATCTGTGTGTGTGTGTGTGTGTGTGTGTGTGTGTGTGTGTGTGTGTGTGTGTGTGGAGGGTAATGTGTACCACAGCACAATGCATGTGGAAATCTAAGGTTCTCCACTATGTAGGTGACAGGAGTTGAACTCAGGTCACCAGACTGGACAGCAAGTGCCTGTATCCATTGAGCTACCTCTTGTACCCCTAAGGAGTAGTTCAAGCTGGCCTTGAACTCATGATCCCCCTGCCTCCATCTCTTCAGTATCTCCCACCAGTATGGTCACACACAACCAATTTAATTTAAATGAGAAGTTTGCTTCTTTGATTTCACTGGTCACCATCCAAATTCTCAATCACCACTACAGCTAGTGCTAATGGTATTGGGCAGCACAATTATAAAACATTTCTATTATTGTAGGAAATTCAGTAGATAGTACTGTTACAGTTTGCTTTTGCTTTTCTTTATCTCCTGAAGGGCTTCTAACTTTTTAGAATTAAAAGTGGAAAAAATAAAATTATGAATCTTCTACAATAAGAAAAATCTAGTATATGTATATTGAATAATTATCTTGAAGAACAAATAATTTCACAAATAATAGCTGGTCAAGTAAGGGATCAGAGAGGGACCTATCTTAAATTTAGGGGAGATAGACTGAAGGCACACTGCAAAAAAGGTTAAAGTCTAATTTTGAGACAGAAATTTAGCATGAAGGTAAAAATTTAAAATAGTTACATTCTACCTTTGTATTTAAAGGAAGAAAAGAAAGTGGGGAGTGATGACTAAGGAAAATATTTTTTTTAAAAAGTCAGTCTTTGTTGTTCTGCGGGCGTACAGCAAGGACAGCATAACAGATCAGAAAATCATTCTCAGCAGCACAAGCAGGACACTACTGGAATTGGGGCAAGTTTGCCTTAGCATTTTATAATAGAAATTAGACACTCAGAATAGAAAGTATAAAATTATAGAACAGAATGAGTCTTTTATAGCAAGCAAATCAACCATGACTAAAAGTCCAGGAAATGGAATGTGTTTTTAGCCTGTCTCTGAAGACATATGGCTCGCATCCTAAGCCCTGTTTCCCAGCCAGCTGCCATGCTCAAATCCCATCGAGCATTTCAGGCAAAAGCTCTCTTGATTGTGTGTTGGTTGTTTCTCACTCTGATAAAATACACCTAAGCTCCGTAAAAGCCTCAAGGACTCTTTTGGGCTCTTTATCATGAGGTCACATCAAAGGTGGGCCATCACCTCCTCTAGGTAACCTTCCAAAGCAAGCAGTGCTTGACAACTCATCCAGCCTTCATTTCATTATTTCAGTGACAGGAAGAAAAGCGTGAATGAGGTGCCAAGGGAGTAGAGAGGCAGAAGAGAGTTGGAGAACATGGCTCCAATCCAGTGTGCCATTTATATCCTTGACCGAGATGCAGGCTCCTCTCCAACCAGGGCAGAGGAAAAGAGGAGAAAAGGGTTTGGTTTTATATTTATTTATTTATTTTTGGTCATTAGGAAAGACAGACAAAATATATTTATTTCCAAAACACCTCTGAAGTCAAATGTGATAGCCATAGATGATCCAGATTTTTAGAAGTTTGTGAACGGCTTATCTGAATCTTGCCAGCAGGAAGGAGTCTGCTGCAGATCTAAAGATAGGTGGCAAGCTGGCAGATGTGACTCGAAGTGTTCATAAGACACGGCAGGAAGTGAAGAGGTGGGGGACGGGAGGAAGAGCACAGACTCCGGGAGCAGGCAAGCCTGAAATCCCATGGAGCCTGGGTCTCCCAAAGGCTCTGCAGAGGGACTGATGATTCTAATCAAATGCATCACATTATCTGCAGCTTATCTAGAGATAAAGATATCTATCTTGTTGGAAAACAGAGAAAATAAAGATAAATAAAAAGAATTTTTAGAAAATTCCAAGTTACCACTGTTGGGATCCAAAGGAAAGATTATCGCAACTACTGTGAAGTAATCAACTCTTATTAAAATAATGGTTTTTCCACGGATGGAGTGGGAAAGCAACGAAAGAGACACCATGATAGAGGGAGACTTTATGGGGATGGGAGAAACCGCGTGCTAGGGAAGTTCCCAGGAATCCACAAGAATGACCCCAGCTTAGACTATTAGCAATAGTATCTGAACTGGCTTACTCCAGTAATAGGGTATCTGAACTGGCTTACTCCAGTATTCCGATCAGTGAATACCCTAACTGTCATCATAGAGCCTTTCTCCGGTAACTGATGGAAGCAGATACAGAGATTCACAGTCAAACACCAGGCCGAGCTCCAGGAGTCCAGTCGAAGAGAGAGAAGAGGGATTCTATAAGCAAGGGGTATCAAGATCATGATGGGGAAACCTACAGAAACAACCAAACCAAACTAGTGGGAACTCATGAAATTTAGATCAACAGCTGTGGAGCCTCCATGGGACTGGACCAGGCCCTCTGCATAGCAAGACAGTTGTGTAGCTTGATCTGCTTAAGAGGCCTTCTGGAAGTAGGATCAGGATCCATTCCTGGTGCATGAGCAGGGCTTTTGGAGCCCACTACCTATGATGGGACACCTGGCACAGCCTTGAGGCAGGGGGAGGGGCTTGGACGTGCCTCTACCAAATGTACCAGGCTCTGCTGACTTCCCCATGGGAGGCCTTACCTTCTTGTAGGGAGAAATGGGGAGTGGGTTGGAGTGGGGAGGCTCGAGGGTTGGGAAGAGGAAAGAGGGGGATCTTTGATTGGTATGTAAAATGAATAAAAAATTTTTCTTAATTAACAAAGAGAAGCATTAAATAAAAACAATAGTTTTCCATACTCGTTGACAAATTGCTGCAAGGATGAGAAGGATAAGTTAAAGAATCACATTGACTACAGCCTAACATCTACAGACAATTGACTCCAACTGCAATAATGTTCGAAAGTCTGATCATTGATCATGCTCATGGCCATCTAGTCTAACACATGATGTACATGGGGGATGAGGCTGTGGGAAAACAAGAACTACCAACTTGTTTCTGAAATTGGTTGTGCTGGCTACTTTTATGTCAACTTGACACAGCTTCTGAGAGAGGTGAGCCTCAGTTGAGAAAATGTCTCCATTAAATCTGGCTGCAGCCAAGCACATAGGGCATTTTCTTAACTAGTGATTGATGGAGTAAGGCCCAGCCCATTGTGGGTGGGGCTACCCCTGGCCTGGTGGTGCTAGGTTCTATAAGAAAGCAGATTGAGCAAGCCATGGGGAACAAGCCAGTGAGCAGCATGACTCCATGGCCTCTGCATCAGCTCCTGCCTCCAGGTTCCTGCCATGTTTGAGTTGCTGTCCTGATTTTCTTCAAAGATGAACAGTGATGTGGCAGTGTAAGCCAAATAAACCCTTTCCTCCCCAAGTTGTGTTGGTTACGGTATTTCATCACAGTAATAGAAACATTGGTATTACTAAGAATCATGCTCACTATCCATCCCACATCTGCCCCACTTATATTAACCTCAGAGAAAGATAAAGAGACAACATAAGAAATACAAAGACAAAGTTATAGACTAAGAAATGAAGAGCCATCCTTCATAAAATATCCCAACTCCAGGTTTAGCACTAAGGCCTTTAGAAAATGGGACAAATTGATGGAACTTTTTTCGCTTTGGACAGTCTGCTATAACAAACTACCTGAAGCAATCTATTTGAAAGGAGGAATGGCTTTTTTTTTTTTTTTAAAGGATCACAGTTTGAGATGTTTCAGTTCATCATTGCCTCATGCTGTTGCTGTGGGCCAATGGTAGTTCGGTACCTCATGGTAAGCAGCATGTGGTGGGAGAAGCTTGTTTGTGGCACGATAGATAAGAACAAAACTAGAGAGCCTAGAAGGAACCAGGATTCCCAGATCCCCCCATCAAGGTTACAACCCCACTGACCTAACTTCCTTCCATTAAACTCTACCTCCTGAAGGTTTTAGCATCTCCCTATGGTGTCAAAGGCTAGGGCTAAGCCTTCAAAACATGGTAACTTTAAGAGACATTCAAGATCCTGCTATAATATTTCATAGACAAAGACAAACCAAGGCAGCCACAGATTTTTGGTCTTTTTACTTTTGTGGCCTTAGGTTTTATCTTTGGGGCAAAGGAATTTTACAGGGGGTCTTTTGAGGACATTTGGATTTGGGACAGTTTTGAACCTTCTGTTCTGGAGAATGCTATGTTCTTTTATTTCTTGGCATGGGGTGCTGGTGGGAGCTTTCTTCATAGAATTAGGCAAGCACTCTACCAACTAAACTACATCCTCAGCCCAAGAAAGCTATTTTCTTAAAGATGTGAGTGTAGAAAAAGTAGAGCACAAATTGTTCAGGATTGATTCTAGATTTGAGGCAAGGAAGGAAAGGACACCTGTGCACATCTTTCTAAATTCTCATAGCAGGTACTTGTTGAATGTTTTGGCTGCTTGGCCTTTGACCTCTTTTCTGGACTCATGTGTTCTAGCCTCTGAATCTTGATGGGGGACAAAATGTTACTTTCCAATCCAAAGCTATATGCTCTCTTTTTCAGTCTTTCTTGCAGGTAGAATAAAATGTACCCAAGCTCTCTACTTTGACTCAAGAGTTAGTAAAAAAAAAAAGCAGAAACCATGCCATCCAAGCCAAAAGTCACTTAGATTGCAGGACTAGCAACAGTGCCTCTTTCTTTTTTTTTTTTTTTTTTTTTGGTTTTTCGAGACAGGGTTTCTCTGTGTAGCTTTGTGCCTGTCCTGGAACTCACTTGGTAGCCCAGGCTGGCCTCGAACTCACAGAGATCCGCCTGGCTCTGCCTCCCGAGTGCTGGGATTAAAGGCGTGCGCCACCACCGCCCGGCTCAGTGCCTCTTTCTTACTGGTGCTGACCAATATTCAAGGTGCTACTTCTGGACAATGGGCCTTTATGAGATTGGCTTGGCTCTAGATGTTAGATGCTGTTGCTATCTATCTGTCTATCTATCTATCTATCTATCTATCTATCTATCTATCTATCATCTACCCTCTATCACCTGTCTATTCTGTATCTATCATTTATCTATCATCTATCTATCTCTATATATCATCTATCTCTATATTTATATCTATTTACCTATCATTTATTTATCTACCTATATCTGTCTATCATCTACCTATCTATCTATCTATCCTCTATCTCGATCTCTAACTCTGTTTTTTGTTTTTTGTTTTTTAGGACAGGGCTTCTCTGTGTTGCTTTGGCTGTTCTAGAACTCAGTCTGTAAACCAGGCTGACCTCTAACTCACAGATATCTGCCTGCCACTGCCTCCTGAGTGCTAGGATTAAAGGCATGCACCACCACCATCTAGCTATTTATGTATCTCTAAGTTTAATTCTCTTGTCTTTCTAGGGACTCTAAGAGGTATCCCATATTCTTTATTGTATTAGTTTGGTGCTATGCTTAGCAAAGCCGATTTCTATTGGTTGTAACTGAGAATCCCAATCTACCAGGAAAGTAAATTATCCAGCATGCCTGCCCTATTGAAAATCAAATGCTAGTGCTGAGTCATTGGTGACCACATCATAGTAGTGTAGAGTGTGAAAAATAAAGAACTGTGCCCACTTGTACTAAAACCCCTCCCTCTCTGACATCACCTGCTAAAATTAACTATTTCTCTGAATTAATCTTTCTGCCATATTTGAGACTTTGGACTACTTTCCTAGTGGTGGTTGGCTTAACTTTTGTTTCAAGCGAATTGAGAAATTCCTGGAGATAAGTAAAACATACCTAGGCAGGTCTCTGTGATTAGACTATTAGACTATGAGAACTGTGTCCTGCCAAGTGGATTATTAGTTTGAGGGTTTCATAAGATGATGGCATTACTGAGAAATAGTGAATATAGGAAGTGGGTCCTAGTTGGAGGAAGTAGGTCATTGGGGAGGAGTGTCCTTCCTTAGGGTCTTATCTGGCCCCTTCCTGTGTTCCCTTTCTCTATTTTCTGTCTTTTCTGATGTCAACTGCTCTACTTCCTGGCCACCATGATGGACTAAACCCAGAAGCAAAAATCCAACCTTTCTTCCTTGCATTCTTCTCTCGGGTATTTTGATCACAGTAAGGCAAAGACTTCCATCCATGGAGAACCTCTACTCTCCTTTGACATCTAGGAGGTTAAAGACTGAACAGAATTGTTGTTGTATTCTCAGGGCATTTCATTCTGCCTGACACGTGTTACTCAATTAGATTTCAATGAATAAATGAATGAGTACATATTACCAGCTGAGGATTAAAGCACATAGGAAATATTAGTTAAAATAATAAAGAGTTGTAGTAATCCATTTTATGAAGCCTGATTTAATGATAATGATTAATAGTGTATAAGCAAATTATATCAGTTAAGGCAAATATTATAGCATAACTTCAACATATCATCAGTGAGCTTGGTCTGTTTCTTACCATGTTGATTAATCCAGTAAAATCAAGACTACAAAAGAATATAAAGGAGCTGCAATTCATGTGGCTGCCAGATCCCAAGGAACTTCAAGAGTCCTGTGGCTACACAGTTATCTACACTGACCTTTACATCAAAAACTCAAAAGTTTAACAATACCATCATTCTTTCTTTGGTCTTCAAAGGTCACCAGATTGATTTTTATCACATAGAAAGCAAAATCTGAAATTACAAATGTGAGTTTTACCTAGACAAATATACCCAAGCTCTGTTAATTTATAATTTGTAAATTTAAAAAAATACAACTCTGTTAATTTATAATTAAATAATATTTATTTCAGGACTGGAGAGATGGCTCAGAAGTTCAAAGCATTGGCTGCTGTTCCAGAGAACCAGGGTTCAATTCACAGTACCCACATGGCCACTCACAACTGTCTGTGACTCTAGTTCCAGGGGCCCAACAGCCCCTCTGGCCCCCTTCTGGCCCCCTTGAAGCACTGCATGCACATAGTGAACAGACATTCATGCAAACTCGCATACACACATTAAAAAAAAATTAAAACCTCAATTCTAGCACAACAACTAATTGTCGTGCTAGAAACCCCATCCAATGACTGAGGGAACCGGATGCAGAGATCCACGGTCAGGCCCCAGGTGGAGCTCCAGGAGTCCAATTGGCGAAAAAGAGGAGGGTTTGTATGAGCGAGAATTGTTGAGACCAAGGACAAATAGCCAAACGAATGGAAACACATGAACTATGAACCAATGGCTGAGGGGCCCCCAACTGGATCAGGCCCTCTGGATAAGTGAGACAGTTGATTAGCTTGATCTGTTTGGGAGGCATCCAGGCAGTGGCCTGTCCTCAGTGCATGAGCTGGCTGTTTGGAACCTGGGGCATATACAGGGACACTTGGCTCGGCCTGCAAGGAGGGGACTGGACCTGCCTGGACTGAATCTACCAGGTTGAACTCAATCCTCAGGGGAGTCTTTGCCCTGAAGGAGATGGGAATGGGGGGTGAGTTGGGGGGAAGGGGGACGGGAGGGGGGGAGAACAAGGGAATCCGTGGCTGATATGTAAAATAAAATTAAATTATAAAATAAAAAAATTTAAAACCTCAAAAAAAAAAAAAGCTCATATCAAGATCAAACTTATCCCAATATAACCAGATAGGAATCTCATGGGCATCAGTTTGTCAGAAATGGATGCTGAAGAACTTTAGCCAATGAACCAAAAACAGCTCATCATCTGTTTTTACAACTCTAATTTTATTGAATAAAACTGTCCATCTGTTTAGGTACTGTCCGTGTGTGACTGCTTTTGCAGCGTAGCTGTGAGTTAAGTAGTTGGGGAGTATAGCTCACAATGAAACTAAAAGAGGCACCATTTGTTCTTCTGCAGACGGTTGCAGATGCTTGCACTGGAGACGAAAAGAGAAGGCAGAGCGGTCTGACTTCTGGCACTGGACAGGGAGGCCCTGAGAGCTGGGGTCCTCTTGCCCCTTATCTACCTCAGAGCAAAAGCTTCCTGGCCCTTCTGCTTTCCCAGCGACATCACTGCAAGGACTTACGACCATGAACTTTTGCATGAATTCTACGCATGGGATGCCACGGTTCCCTGTCTCCTTGTCATTCAACCCAATTCTTCTGTCCCTGAAGTTTCGTTGTTCTCACTGTCTCACAACATAGTCTTCTTTTTATTGACAGTCCTCCTTCTCCCAACTCATTATCAACCCATTTCTCCATTCCTCTTCCCCCACCATCTTCTAAAGTACAGTACCACACACCAAAGCTCTTCCAGTACATTTTCTTCCAGCTCCCCCGCTTGCTCAGGCCTCATTTATCTGCTTCCACGGCTTTCAGTATAACTAATTTCCTCTCACTGAACCTTCCCTTAAAACCTCACAGCGGCATTTCCAAAGACTGCACGTCTTCACGTGGGTGTATGGGGTTTCTGCTCACACTCGTCTGGTTTGACATCTAAAACATAATCTCTGCCCACAAAAACAAATCACAAAAAAACACACGAAACTAGACAACTATTCATTGTTCATGGTCCTGACTTAATTGTATCATTCTCCCACAGGTTGCTAAAACCAGAAATGGGAACTTCTCACCATCTACCTCCCATCAAACTTGAAATTATAAATGTTCTCCAGTTTGAAATATATTTAGAAATTGTCTCCTCCATGTCATTTACAATCTTCTTTTATGCCCTCACCATTGAATACCTTTAAAAGAGTTTTGCCTTGTGTTCCTGTCCTAGGTTGTTATTTCTCAACTTTATTTCTCCCAGTGTTTCCAGAGTAATCTTTCTGTAATATAAATTTGATCCTTAAACCTATCTCTTTGGAAATCAAGATTTCCCAGTGACCTACAAAACAAAAACTGTTTGAAGTGGCATTAGAGAATAATTTTGTCCTCAACTACCTTTTCAGATTTATTTCCAACTAAACCCCACTGTGAAACTTAAGCCCAAGAAGAATCTGATCCTTTCCTCCCCCCCGCCCCCCACCATGTAGGATGGTCATCAGACATGCATTCGAAAGACAATAACTAGTCATAGTTTGGTTGACACATTTTGTGGTGTGTGTGTGTGTGTGTGTGTGTGTGTGTGTGTGTGTGTGTGTATGTGTGTGTTGTTTGGAAAGTTTTATGGAGAAACTCATGAAAGCTAGTTGCACTTTGAAAAAGCAGCCTGAGCAATGTTGTTAGAAAGGCTTTTGATGGTATTCTGAGCCCTAACCAGAAGGAATAAAACCATTTCAAGAGATGAATTTCACAGGAAGAACTGCATTTTACCCTGTTTTTCTGATTATATATTTAGTAAGTCTATATTTCTAAGCACTACTCTCATAGCTGAAACTATTTAAGGACTAAAAATGAACAATAGCTTGACTAGAAGGTGTGAGTAAAATGAATTCAAGAACTTGGATTCCTTTTAACTAAGAATATGATTGCTCCATCTTCACACTGTAAATTCCCAGGAAGGCATTAATCATATTGTGCAGGAACTGATCTCTAGTTGTTCAATTGGTTTGTATTCTACCTTGCTTTATCCTGTATTTCTCTTATAATAGCTACATTAATGCTACCTGTCTGCTCTATCCTCCCAATCCTTCATCACACAATCAGCAGAAAAGATGAGTTAGCCCCTTCCACAGTCTTATCTCTACACAAGCCTATCACAGTCAGCAGCATAGCACTTGCTCACAAGCACTCCCAAGCCTATTCATTCAGTCCCTGATCACAAGTCTAAAGCTATTAAGATTCTTTCAAAAACAGTTGTTCCATTAGACATTGTTCCTGTTACCAAACAGCTGATGCTGGATATGACCCTTTCTCCCATTAAATAGAAATAGATATGAGAGACTTTTAATGAGGGTTCTAATAGTCTGTCTTTAAGGCTCCCTCTTCCACTGCAGTCAATTAGGCATGCAATTGGTGTTTGAAAGGAAATCATTGTCCTGACATTGCTAGTCAACAGGAAGCACAAAATCTTCATTCTCAGTGTTGCTATATTCTAGGGCAGGGAGAGAGCAAACAAATAAACAAAATAAAACATCAAACAACTAGGCAATGAAGAAATTGCCTAGTTGAACAATGAAACAGAGTGATACAGTCGCTATTTTAGATTTATTTGTCTGTGCATATTATCTTTGATAAAAGTGAAACAACTAAATTATTCTCTGAGATGCTTGATCTGTGACCTGAATAATGAGACAGTTATGGAAAAATAGGAGTACCCCATAAGGGGGTAAACAAGGCAGAACATCCAGAAAGCTCTTGAGGTCTAAGGATGAGAAGATAGTGGCTTGTACAAGATAGCATCGTGGCAGACATAGATGTTGTGAAAATATTTTGGAAGGTGGTAGATAGGAGGGGGCCAAAGACAACAAAGAACAGCAGCTTCCAGGTCATTGTCTGAACAAAATGAGATCATAAAAACGAAGACAAGAGCCGACTGGGAGCTGGGAAACAATCAGACTTCCTGTTTGAATCATACACATTTTGAATTTTTGACATCTATAAGACATAGTACTATGGCAGCTGATAGGCACACTTGGAACTATGTTTGGATGGAAGATGCCTGTGGCCTTGAAACAAAGTAGATATATTCAAAGGAGATTTACAGAGAAAAGAAGAGGGAAGGGGCCCACCAATATCAGAGGTCAACAGAGAAGGCACCTCAGGGTTCTGAGGAAGAAAGAGTGCTTCTCTAATCAGCTCAGACATCTATATCCATTGCCAGTTTCCTATCTTCTTGCTGGTAGAAATTTTAGGATTTGACCGGGAGCCACTGGTCCAATGTGCTTATTTCTTCCAAGACAAATGTTGCTGACAACTTCCTTCATTTAAATGATACAGTGTGTGCTGCAAACCACCCACCCATCCTTTCTGAACTCAGCATACTGCTATCTGACTTTGGCATCTAGATGTTCAGGCTTTCCCCTCATGGCATAAATCTTGTTGTGCCTTGTTTGAGGAGGATATATGTGCTTTCTTTTTGTTTCTAGCATTTCATGCCTGGTTAAATTCCATCGCAGGGATTTGAAGTGCTTTTTAAGATGGGTGTTGGGATAGAAAACTGGTGTGCTTTTCTTAGTGGCACCACAGACGCAGTAAAACTTGATAAGTGCTTGATGCTCCTTTGTCTCACTTCCAAAATGGATAGATGCAAAGTCCGGGGGGTGGGAGGGGAACTAGGTGAATAAGTGGTTTGGGTATGTGTTTTTTCACATAGAGTCTTGTCAGCAAGACATGAACATTGTGCGTGCGTGTGTGTGTGTGTGTGTGTGTGTGTGTGTGTGTGTGTTTGAAGGTTACCTTTTTTATTAATTGGGAATTTCATACATGTATATAATGAGTTCTGATCAAATGAGTTCTGATCAAAATCACTCTCCATTCCCTCCTCTCCAGTTCTTTCCCCCACTCCCATTTTTGCCTCCCTCCCAAGTTCATGTGCTCTTTTTAAAAATTTTTCTTGATCCTTCTGAGTTCCCTTTGTGTCCCTGTATGTACATGGGTGTAAGACCATCCACTGGAGCATGGGTAGCCTCTCAGGAGCCACACCCCTAAAGAAAACTGATTCTCCCCTGACCCCAACAGTCATCAGTTGCCAACAGCTCCTCAGCTAAGGGTGGAAGTTCAGGAGATTCTCCCCTACAAATGCCCAGACTTTGGCTGGCTCGATCTTGTGCATGCCTTATGCATGCAGTAACAGCCGCTGTGAACACTGTCATTTTTGGAAAACACTGTTTCACTGCAGATGTAAGAGTTAATTTAGCTCCTACAATCTTTTTGCCCCCTCTTCCCCAAGGATCCCTGATCATTGAGGAGAGGAGGTATAGTATAGATGTCCCATTTAGATCTGATCACTCCACATCCTTTTATTTTCTGCATGTTGACCATTGGGAGCCTCTGGATTAACTGCTATCTACTGTGCATAGAAGCTTCTTTGAGGACGGTTGAGATATACACTCATCTATGGGCATAAGAATGAGAACTTAGGGGCCAGTTTATTAGTGTCCACAAAGCCAAATCATAGTTTTAGATTTTCACTTGGGGACTATGATCTAGCCACCCATGAGTTCTTGGCTCTATCTTGTAAAGTAGGCTTTAAATTTAATTGGAAAGTACTTGGTTACTCCCATGACATCCATGCCACCACTATACAAATGGGCCGATCTTGCCAGGTCGGTCACCATTGTAGCTTGCAGGGCTCACAGCTGGGTGAGACTACTGGTTTTTACCCCCTGCATGTGTAGCACCTTCTAGCACTATGAAAGCTGGTCAGTAGGGATGAAACTTTTAGGACTGTACCAGCATGATTTCTCCATGTCCTATGACTCGAGTATATGGTGTCTTCAGCAATAGGGTCTTAACATTAAGTTTGCACAGATAACCAAAAGCAGTAGCAATATCCTGTAATGCTTGCAGAGGTCTATGGAACCCTGCTGATCAATAACTTGAGAAAAGACAATCCCTACCTGTCATTGGGCCTTTTATTTGATAGTCTATGGTGTTTGGGGAGGCATTGTCCTCCTGTTATAGGACATTGTCCTTTAAACTCCTTTTATATATGTTCATGTATATATTTTAGGAAGCTTCTAGAAGAAAAGGTTTCCACATGGCGTTTTCAAAGGTCTTTAATGTTAGTTATCCCTCTCCAGATTCAATGTTCTGGCCTCCTCTCCTAGCCTCTCACCCCATGTAACACTCCCTGTTCCATTATTCCTCTTTCTCCATTCACACTACCTGCATCCCATCCCTTTCTCTTGAGATGCCCTCCCCATGCTCCCTTCCTAGTATCCTGTCTTCTGTGGGTAGTCTAATTTAAACACACATATCTAAACATTCAAAGCTAGCACCCACACATGAGAGAGAACATGCAGCATTTTTCTTTTTATGTCTTGGTTACCTCACTCAGAATAATTATTTCCACCTCCATCTATTTACCTAAAAATTTCATAATTTCCTTTTTCTTTTCATAATTTACATGTTTCTTTATAGCCCATTGTTTAAATATACCACATTTTTATTATCTGTTCACTGGTTGACAGACATCTAGGTTGTTTGCATTTTCTGTGTGTTGTGAATAGATCAGCAGGGAACATGGATGAGCAAGTGTCTCTATAGAGGACGTAGAGTCCTTTGGGAAGATGCCCAAGAATGGTATAGCTGGATCAGATGGCAGATCTATGCCTAGCTTTTGAAGATGTCCCACATTGATTTCCAGAGTACCTGTGCCAGTTTGAAGTCCCACAAAAAGTGTTTCTCTTTTCCTACATCCACATCAGCACTTTCTTTCTCTCTTTTAATCTTAGCCATTTTTGACTAGAGTAAGTTGAAATACCAAAGTAGTTTTAATTTGTATGTCTCCCATGGCTAGGGATGTTTTCAAAAAATATTTCTCAGCTATTCATACTTCTTCCTTTGAGAATTTTCTGTTCAGTTCCTTGCCTCATTTTTTTTTTTTTTTTTTTTTTCGAGACAGGGTTTCTCTGTGTAGCTTTGCGCCTTTCCTGGATCTCGCGCTGTAGACCAGGCTGGCCTCGAACTCACAGAGATCCGCCTGCCTCTGCCTCCCGGGTGCTGGGATTAAAGGCGTGCGCCACCACCGCCCGGCAACCTTGCCTCATTTTTAATTAGGTTATTTTCTTGGTATTTAGTTTTTTGGAGTCTTTGTATATTGCAGACACCAGCCCTCTGTCACATGTATAGCTGGCAAAGATATTTCCCTATTCTGTAGGCTGCCTCTTCCTTCAAATGATGGCATCCTTTGCTGTACAGACACTTTTTAGTTTCATGGGATTCTAATTGTCAATTGTTCATCTTAGTGCCTACTCTACCAAAGTCCTGTTGAGGAAGTCCTTTCCTGTGCCTGAGTTGAAGCATATTCTGTACTTTCTCCTATACCAGATTCAGAGAATCTGTCTTATTATTATTTTTTGTTTGTTTGTTTTAGGCAAGATCTGTCTTCGAACCCAAAGCTCTTAGGTTCAGCTAGAATGACTGGCCAGTGAACTCCCAGGATCTGCTTATCTCTGCCCTGAAGTTCCCAATGCTGGGGTGATAGACACAGCCACTACATTTGTGGGCGCTGCTGACTCAAACAGGCCATCTTGCTTTCACAGCAGTCACTGAGATGTCTTCCCATAACTTAATATTAATAATTTCCATTCTCTCTCATTTGGTAGTTAAGGATTTTGTGTGAGAAAAATACACCACTGATATCAATCTCTTCATCCTCCTCCCCAATTTCTGTCACTCAGTGTAAAAGTCTTAGTTAAAACCATTGTTTGCATGTAGTTGGTACCAAATTATTGTGCTGCACTGAAGCTCTTTGGTATGAAGCCCTCACCACTCTAGATGTCTCTAGAAGAATAGTCACCTTGAAGCCATTGTTCAGCCATTGTACACAGAGCCACATCCATCACTAGTGCAGTGGATCCACGCTCTTTGCTCATCCTCCTCAAAGAATGTAGTTTACAAAACACAGTATCTAAAATTAGCAATGGGGGCAAAAGGAAAAATTATGCTTTACAGTGATATTTGCTTGCGTCTGTAAGAATGGACTTACACTTTACTAATGCCACTAACTATATTAAAAGCACTGCTCTTCTCGCTTGCTCAGAGTGAGTATGTAAAATAGCCCCAGGAAAGCTTGGCAGCGCCCTCTTCGTGAGTCTATCATCCTCTCATAGATTATATGTGCCGTATGTGCTGCAGGATGTTGCCAGTGAAGCAAATGTTTAAAATAAGAGACTTTGTAAAATGATATGCGCTGACCATGAAAGTCACATGGAAGCTCACTGACATCCTATAGAAAGGATTCCCAAGCTAAAGGCTAAGAAATGCTTATATTTCCCAAGAGCTGACATATTCCCAATATCCTGACGTTTGCTATGAACACAAGTGACTGCCATATTTTTAAAACAATAATATTCTTAATCAGTTCCTTCAGGCAAGGGTAACACTTCTGACAAAGATGGAGGAAACAATTGCTCTTCAGGACACTTATGCTACAAAAACAATATTTTAAAAATAGGAACTTTCCAGCCGGGCGGTGGTGGTACATGCCTTTAATCTCAGCACTCGGGAGGCAGAGGCAGGCGGATCTTTGTGAATTCGAGGCCAGCCTGGTCTACAGAGCGAGATCCAGGAAAGGCACAAAGCTACACAGAGAAACCCTGTCTCGAAAAACCAAAAAAAAAAAAAAAAAGGAACTTTCCATCATTATGTAATTTTGTTGTTGAAGACAACTTAAATATAAAAAACTTTTAATACCTGCATAATTAAAGTCTTAGAATGGCATTTTTTAAAACTTAAAAAAAATCTTCTAAATGAATACTTTCAGTAGGTTTGGAACCCACTTCTTCAAAATTTTTCTTAAAACATAGCAATTTCTGATGAGCTGCAAGAACTGGCATTAAGATTATTATAGACTTACTAGTTGAATTTCAACATTTGCATTGTTGGTAGATGAATTTCTCCCACGGGATGGTACTAAAAAGTGATAGAATTCAGCAATGGTGCCTTCCTTATTCTAACCATCCTTGTTTTGTGAAATTACTCTTTCAACTAAAGTGCTCATCAAAAATGACATGGCCAAAATACCGAGCTTTAAACCAAGACCCTCTGATCCACTAGAACTCGAGGTACTTAATTGATGAAGCCTTTTTAACCAAATTGCTCTTTTCTAGACAGGTCAAAAATGATTTGTCATGCCATTGACACGAATGATTTCTATTTCCCCACTCGTTTTACAAAGTGCATTTTACAGTAGAACGTTATTGAACACACAATTAAGATTATAATTATTAAACTGGAGGAGTGTTCAAAATGCTTTCCTTAGGAGTACATGATTGAAATGGGATTTGGAGGTTGCTGCTTTAGTGGAATTAGTCTCATCTTGCTTCAGGTCCCTGTGGTCCCTTTTCCATCTGCTCTCCCACTGTTAGACTCCTTTATAGTCTCCTAAACCCCTGAATCTCTTCTGCCACCTCAATCTTTCCACTCTACTCTCAGACATTCTGTCAGAACGAATAACCAACTTCCATCTGTAGCTAATACCCTTAGCTATGTCCCATGGTCCCTCTCCTATTGTCTTTGTGAGTCCCTCTCCTTGACGCTGTCCAGACCCTTGACTCACTTTAGAAAGAGAGTGGCACAGCTGCCCTGTCCCAACTCTAGATCAAAATTTCAGGAAGGCCTAGTGGCTTCTGCTTCTGTACTTACAGAAATATATATATATATGCGTATGTATGTATGTATGTATGCATGTATGTATGTATGTAAAATCTGGGGAGGGAGAGACCTCCAGGAGGAAGAGAGCAGAAAACTGAGTCATCTCCACAGTCACCGGATACACAAATGACTCTTGCCCTAGCCCATTCAAAGAGCCATAAGATCTCAGCCACATCTGAGAACTGCAAATCAGAACTCTTTCAGTTGGACTCAGTCAGCCACAGTATTTTGAGAAATAATAGTTGTTTGTTTTGGTATCTTAAACCTCAACAATAGATAACAAACTCCTCGTGTATATACAATCTTCCGGGAATCTCCTCTCCTCTCGTGAGTATAAAGTAACTTTTCACTGAAGAGCATTTTATCCCATACCCCATGGGGTGACATGTGCTTAGTTCCTCACCGCCCACAAGACCAATGGAGAGAGCAGCTGGTCTCCTCACTCCCCATTGTCATCTGTACAGACCTCTGATCTCTTGAAGTTCATGCCATCTGGCTACCTGGACTTCTAAATCTTGTGGCTGCCCTCTGCTAATCTCAGTGCCATTCTTCTTTACTCACAGAGATCCTCACTCCTGCCACACGCTCGACTCCTACTTTCTCCATCACACCCAGAGCTCTCAGCAATCACATGGATGACCCCAGTGCTCTCGGCAATCACATGGATGACCCCAGCGTTCCCGGCAATCACATGGATGACCCCAGTGCTCTCGGCAATCACATGGATGACCCCAGCGTTCCCGGCAATCACATGGATGACCCCAGTGCTCTCGGCAATCACATGGATGACCCCAGCGCTCTAGGCAATCACATGGATGACCCCCGTGCTCTAGACAATCACATGGATGACCCCAGCATTCCCGGCAATCACATGGATGACCCCCGTGCTCTAGACAATCACATGGATGACCCCAGTGCTCTCGGCAATCACATGGATGACAGCCTACATTCTTTCTCTCCGTTTCCCTATTTCCTAGCCATCCTTCCTCTCATCTTCAGCCACCTCTCCCATTTTCATACATTAGGATCTATAAACTAAACCACTTCTGCCATACAAGGTTAAATTTTGATGCTTCCTGCTTACATGAGTTATTACCTGCTCTGTAACTATTCTTGGGCACATTGTGCTCTAGGATAAGCAATGAATGTCACTGAAGAAAATGACATGGCCAGGCAAGCTTTATTTGTTAGAGCACAAACAAAATATCACCACACAGACCCGTCTGCCTATGGGTGGCACCACCCACAGTAGGCTGGACCCTCCTACTTTAATTAGCAATTAAGAGACTGCCTCATAGACGTGGCCATGGGACACTCTGACCAGAACAATTCTCTGATTTCCTCTTCCCAGGTTACTCTAGGTTTGGGTCAAGTTGACAAAAGAAGTTCGCCATGACATCATCCATCTGCCTCCTCATCTGTCTGTTTGTCTAGAACTGGTCCTACATTTTGCCTCTGTGGCCTCCACAGTCCTACACTTTGCTTCTGATGCTCAACTAAACCGTACAGCTCTGCGGACTTAAACTTCTGACCCCCCTCTCCAGCAGGATTAGTTATCTAACACCTGCAGAGATTTTTTTCTTTCCATCTCTATCTGCTCTTTGGCAGTGCCTACAATAAGATGTCATTGAACTCTCTAAATTCTGCAGCGGACTCTTTAACCTTTTCGCAACCATTCTGTAACACACACACACACACACAGAGAGAGAGAGAGAGAGAGAGAGAGAGAGAGAGAGAGAGAGAGAGAGAGAGAGAGAGAAGAGAGAGAGAGAGAGAAAGAGAGAGAGAGATTTGTAGTGGATAATTTGGATCTGAGTTGATATTATTAATTAAAATTGGAATTAAATAACTTATATTAGCAACAGCCAGCAATCAAGGGATATTCAGGGCTACTTGACAAATGGCAGCTAATAAAACTAATGTAGCTTGCAAATTTATTGTTATTCAATAAATTCTCATGTTTTGGAGAGAAACCAAGATGTTCATCTATATTTTGGACATAGCATGCTTACAGCATCCCCCTAAGATGCCCATATCCTAGTCCTTGGAACCTGGGACTATGATGCCTTACAAAACAAAGGAATTCTTGCAGATCCTTCAAATGAAGGGTCATAAAATGGGAAGATTACCCTGGGTTGGGCAGAGCAGGTCCAGTGTGGCTACTAGAGTCTGTATGAGGAAAAGAGGGAAAGAGAAGAAAGAGAGAGGTTTGGTAACAGAAGCAAGGCTTGAGTGAGCTGGCTGGAAAACATGGAGGAACGCCAGGAGCCTCCAGAAACTGCAAGAGATAAGGACACAGTCTCTCTCTCTCTCTCTCTCTCTCTCTCTCTCTCTCTCTCTCTCTCTCTCTCTCTCTCTCTCAGCTTGGCCTCTAATGGCTGAGCCATCTCTCCAGCCCCAGATATCTCCTTAAACCTCCCAAATGAATGAAGTACTTTCCAACGTTTGAGATTACCCCAGTAAGATCCATTTTGGACATCTTCCTTCCAGAGCTGTAAGACAATAAATCTATGTCATTTGAAGCCATTACATTTGGGGTCATTTGTTACAGCAGTCATAGGAAACTACTACAGAGGCATTAAGCAAATTTTATATAGTCTTTAGTACTTCAGATGTGTGTAGCCCCTCAGGGTCATCATTATGGGAATCAATTATCAGTGAACTGTAAGTAAATAGACATGCTGGTTAATGAGGCTTTTCGGTTCAGAAGGCTGAATGAGCCAGTGTTTATTACAGAATCTTCATAGGTAGTATGGATTATTTCAGAAGGACTGGATGAGATTAAATTAGGAACTATCTGTAAATTGCCCAATTTATATAATTAGTTTTTAATTACTTCCCAGTTTTGCTTTAGGTCAATCCAGGGTCAAAGGAATGGAACCGTTTAAGACTGGAAGAAATGCTTGGGGTGAGTCTGTATGCACATTTGTGATGGAGGGGCAGAGTGGCGATCATTTTAAGTGGGAGCGCTAAATGCCTCAACCAGATCAAGCTCCATGGGACGGACATTCCTTACATTAAGTGACAGTTCATGTTTTTCCCCCTGGCCATAAATCACAGTTCTTTCTTTCTTCCCCCTTTCTCCGTCTCGTCCCTCCTGTCCCCCTTCCTCTTCTCTGCCTGACAGCCTTCCCTATGTAGTCCAAGGTGGCCTGCTACTTGCGGTACAACCTGATTAGTTTCAAATTCAAGATCTTCCTGTTTCTGCTTCCTAAGTGTTGAAGTTACATCAGCATCCTTGGCCCCTTCACAGTTTTTGTAGGGAAGGTATCAGAAATTCAGAGGTGAAGTCATTGGCTCAGGAAGAGAACATAAGCTCCGGGAAGGAAGCAGTGGAATGGTACTTGATACTATCTCCTGAATTCCTCCCTCCTTCTCTCCCTCCCTCCTTCTCTCCCTTCCTCCCTCCCTCCCTCCCTCCCTCCCTCCCTCCCTCCCTCCCTCCCTCCCTCCCTCCCTGTGGTAATGTTCTGAACAATCAAATCTCTTGGTGTTCTCAAGCCACATGCTTACTCTGGCACAACTTTATCATCACTACAAAATGCAATATATAAAATGAAGTAAGAAATTTTGTACATTTTTCTTGGTTATTTCAAGAATAAATGACCTACATCCTAAGGAAAAGGTGCTTTGTAAATAGCTATATATAAAATATTATAGTAATGCAGATTCTTTCATACTTGTAAATTTCAGAGAAACAGGACACAGATATATTTTAAAGACTCGAAACTCTTCCTTCAAATAAGGCTACTTTATAATGGTAGTCTTTATTTAGTTAAGGCCACAGGAAGTGTAAGGCAGTTTTCTCACGGTGTCTATCTACATTTTATCACAATGCTAATTTGAGATAGAATCATGTTTTACTTCTGCCGCTTCCATTTCCTATTGTAGACACTAAGTTAAATGGTGGAGCTTCTGAGCATGTTCTGTTATGTGTAAAACGGAAGTACTGCCTTATATATGGTATTTTATTATTTAAGATGATTATTACATACCGCTGGAAAGATGGTTCAAAGGCAAAGACACTAGCTGCCAAGGTTCGTGGCTTGAATTCCACCCCAAGAACCCACATGGTGGAGAGACTCCAAGTTGTCCTCAGACCTCCAGACACACACTGGAGCATTCGTGTGCACACATGTACATGCACACAGACATGTACATACACAGCAAATAAATGCATGCATGTAAAAAAGACATTTTATTTAAAAAGACTGTTATTCAATCTTTAATAAACCACCACATCCTTCTTAATATTTTCCAAGGTGGTCCGTTATTCTTCAACCTTACTGCTTTTTAACTCTGCTCACACCTGGACTATATTTTTCTAACATATACACATATATTGTATTTTTCGTTAAGCCTCACTATGTAATGTGTAGTTCTACCCTTGTGAGCTTGTTCTATTCTGAACCATTTGATGAGCTATAGTGGCTTTTAAGTGGTGGCTGCAAAGAATGCTGCATAACTTCTAAACTAGCCTGGCAATTACATTGCTTTTCTTCTTTTTTATGCTTAATTTCCTTGTTATTTCCTAGCAAGTGGAGTGGTACATGTTTTACAGCCATCTTCTTGAGACTTCTTTTTAAATATATTTTGAATTCTTTGAGAACTTAATACAATGTATTTTGTGGATATTCATTCCCTACCGCCCAACTCCTTCTAGGTCCGCTCACTAACTTTGTGTTCTTTTTTAAAAGCCCATCAGTCTCAGTTTGTATTGGCCAATACTCTTGAGTATGGGGCCTCCCCTCAAGTGTGGTCCACACGGCAAAGGTTGCATTAGAGAAAACAGACTCTGCCTTTCCCAGCAGCTTTCGTGTGCCAATAACTCTTCAGATAGCAGTGGACTACTTGCCCATCTCCCTACCTCTGCGGGGACTTGGTCTGGCTTGAGATTGTACACACGGTAACAGTCACAGTGAGTTCATATAAGCATCTATCGGTGGTGTCCAGAAAACACTGCTCCTTGAAGCCATTTATCACCTCCGGCTTTTACAATCCTTCTGCCCCCTCTCCCTCGAAGATTCTTGAGTCTTGAGGGGAGGAGTCTCACCTAGAACATTTTAGAGTTTCTCAACAGTCTCCCAGCTTCCTGTATGGATTTCCTTCTTAGTTATTTTCTTCTGGCAATGACTTAACTATATATTTAACATTTTCAAACTTAAAAACTCTCTAGTATGTTGGTAGTGGTGGCACATGCCTTTAATCCCAGCACTCAGGAGGCAGAGGCAGGCAGATTTTTGTGAGTTTGGGCCAGCCTGGTCTACAGGGTGAGTTCCAGAACTGCCAGGGCTACAGAGAGAAACCCTGCCTCAAAGGACCAAAACAAACAAACAAACTCTGCTGAGCATGGCTCGCTGCTGCATTCGAATCATGTCCACGACCTTAGCCACTACCGAGGCCCTACAAGACTGGTGTCCTCTTGTCCACTTCTGTCGCACAAACTCCACTCTCTTCCAGCTCTGCTTGCTTCCCTGAAGCCACAGGAACTTCTTGCAGATTTCTCAGATCCTTCTGTCTAGGCCTGTGCACTACAGACCTTGTATAGTTAATAGTATCCCCTTCCAGATTTTCCCTGATAAGTTCAATATTCCACCTATTGGTAATTCTTCCATGTTACCCTGATGTAGTAGTCATCTATTTGCCTTTATTTTCCTGTACATTCAAGGACCAAGACTTGGTTGTGTGCATCCTGTGCACTAATTCCTAACTAGGACCTGTATTCTCAGTATAACATAAATGACACGACTCATCCTTTTCCTCACTACTTTTAACCACGTCATTGCATTTCCGTGAAACGTTCAGAGGTTCCTTATTTCCACCTTTATCAAATTTCAATTCTTATGTCTGGTTTTCTTCAGTCCTTCGCCTTTTGTCTATCACAATGAATTTCAAATCTTACTTCTCAACAGATGGTCTTTTAATGGTCTAATTCACATGATAGATGTGTTGGGGGTCACCATGTAGCCTTCTCGTAGGATGGAATTATTCCCCCCCCAACCCCGCTTAATTTCCCCAAGAACAATTCTACCCCTCCTCTCGGTACCTTCCTATGAAGTCACCTCTGGCGGCTTCTCTGTCTGTTTTGCATTCACAGACTTAGGAGGTTTTTTCGAACAGGAATAGACTGTTAAAACAGACTGGTTTCACCCTCACCTTGCATAATATATACGGACAGTTAGATCTAGCCTGTGATGCTGCATCTCCATTGTTAACTTGATGGGTTTTCGACTCACCGTGGAAACAAACCTCTGGACCTGTCTGTGAGAGCTTCTAGATTAGGTTAAGTGAGTCGGGGAGAGCCACCCTAATTCTGGGCAGCACTATTCCACAGCCCAGGGGCCTGGACTGAAGAAAAAGAAGTCCTTCAGCACCAGCATCCATCACCCTCTTCCTAATTGTGGAGGCATATTACTAGCTGCCTCAGCTCCTGCCAACATGCCTTCCATGCTGTGATGGACTGTATCTTCTTAAGCCAAAAAAACCTCCCTTCAGTTTCTCTTGTCGGCTAGCTGATCACAGCAATGAGAAAAGTAATGGACACATTAGCATAGCACAGCGCTCAGAGGAGATGCTCATTAACCAGGCTAACGGATGTTTAACTCTTACGTCCTGTCTCAAAATGTCCAGAAATGTAGGTCTATACTTCTTTGAAATCTATAGACATTAGTTTGAGTTGACAAAATATGAAAAAGTAAATTTAGGTTTCAATGGATTTAGGGAATTGTCGATACTTAATTAAATGGTATAGGGGATAACAATCAGGGATGAAAATAAGGTTAAAACAGTTCAGTAGTTCAATCCAGATGAGCATGATTTCACTAATGAGGTCTTTTAAAAAGAGAGGGTTCAGGTAGAAAAATTCACTGTGAAATCATTCATCTCGTTGTTGTAAAGTTCAGCTAACTATTCCAGTGAGATCCCTTCAAATGATATTCAGAGGATCATGGCAAAGAAGAGGCAATCAACTCCCTATTATTCTTGGAACGACAGCCTCTCTCTTCTATTTTTTCTTTTTCTTTTTCTTTCTTTCTTTTTTTTTGCACAGCCCTTCCCAGCATGCTTTCTTTAAAGGATTTTGATCACCCTCTAACAGGCTTTAATTAGTTAAGTGCTCTTTCTCAGAGACATTTTCCTTGATGCTTTCCCCCTCAAATAAAAACCATTTATTGAATCATGTCAACTTTCAAAAGAACTTGTTATCCAAATGAACAGGATGTTTATGAACATATTTCATGGAGGGGATTTGTAAACCTCTACATTTCACTTTGTAACAGGCCTGCTCTTGACCACTTCCTAACTTGCAGCACCGGGAGAGTGAATTGATTTCTGGGAGGACTTCTTATATAAGGAGTATTTTCTTGGTTGTTTGTGACTAGAAAGAAAAAAAAAAAAGAATAGGAAGACTTGTATTCATGCAGTAACTTTCACTTAACATTTGTTGTGTTATCTGTGTTCTGAGCACTGGGGATGGAATGGCAAGTAAGGAAAGGCAATTTTTCTAGTCTATCACCTTGTTTGAAAAAAGCAACCTTTATGATCTCAAAGAGTGAACACAGTATAACACTCAACTCAGTAAAGGATTCATTGTTTAAAACCGAATAATACAGTGTGGTTGTTATATCAAAGTTATTGAATAATTATTTTTACTGTGAGATGCCAAGTTTATTTTCTTTATTTTAAAATTTCTTTTATTCTTGTAAGAAAAATCTCAACACCATTCTTTTTTAATGCATATGAGTGTTTTGCTGGAATATATGCTTGTGTGTACATGAGTGCACAGTGCCCTCGGAGTCCAGAAGAGGGCATTAGATTCTCTGGAACCGGAGTTACAGCTGGTTGTGAGACACGATGAGGGTGCTGGGAATGGGACCCAAGTCCTGGTGAGAGCAGCCCGTGCCCTTAGCACCATTCTTGTTCTCTTTTGGGATAAAATCACTGGGGTGGGGGTGCGGAGGTGGGAGGGGTGCGGAGGTGGGAGGGGCGGGGATAGAAAGACTTTTATTCATACAGCAACTTTCACTAAACATTTGCTGTGTTAGCTCTGTTCTCAGTAATGGCAAATAAGGAAGGCAACAATTACTAACTTATATTTAAATGTGATAGCCAAAAAGCAAAATACATACCAGTCTAGTGACATCATTAAAGAGAAAATAAAGTATGGAACTGAGGATATAAAGTGGTACACAGAAAGTCTAGATGAGACAGCTATGGGAAGTCTCATAAAGGTAACTTTTAAATAAAAAAAGTAAGAAAAATTATATTCCTATAAAAGGAGAAGAAAGAGTTGTGTGGGAAAAAATATGAGTCTGTGTGGGGGCACATCCTTTAATCCCATCACTTGAAAGGCCACAGAAGAACTGATGTTTGTGAGGTCACTTGGAGTACACAGTCATTAGGCAAGCCAGGACTATATAGCAAGATCATCTCTCAAAATAAAACAGAGTACAATAGGTGTTATTTATGAAACTAGTCACTTGTAGGTGTAGTGCACAGAGTCTCACTGCAGTTACATGCCAGGGTGGTATTGGAGTTGAACATAAACATTATGCTTGAGCTGCCTGGGATTTTAATTGGTAAGAAAGTTAAAGGGAAGGCTTGAGGATGCAAGGGGAGCAAAAATCAAAAATCATGCTTCAACTAATGCCAGGTGGGAAGACAAAAAGAAAAAAAAAAAACCAGCTGCTTTTCTAATTTCAACTCATCTATGCAAATGAAGCTAGAAGATACCCTGAAATGACTATGATATATAATTAGCAATGGAAGTAACAGAAAAATTAAAACGAGTTGAAACGGAGAATCTAGAAGACATTTGTGAGTATTAAGGAAGTAGGGACACACGTCAAGCGACACAAAGGTCTAGGGTGGTCTTTTGGAAATATTTGAAAAAGAAAAAAGGAAGTGGCAAATGGCATGTTACGTTTGTAAGACGGATTCCTGGCTGAACCGTGCCCTAGACGTCGTGCGGAAATCCCTAACACATCAGAACAGGACCTTGTTTAGAAATGAGGTCACTGCCGACACCAGAGTCATAGAGCCATCTTCCCAGTCCACATGACCAGTGTCCTTATAAATAAGGTAAAATTGGACTCATAAGCACACAGGGAGAATAAGTGAAAGCTGGAGTCACGCTGTCACAAGCCAAAAGAATTACCGGAAGTTAAGAGGAGCCCTCAGAAGATGCATGGCCCTGCCCTGATTTGTCTTCTGTTCTCCATAATTTCAGTAATTTCCTTGTTCGAATCCCGCTTGAAGTGATTATTACGACAGCCCTAGGGAACTTTTGCAAGATGATTTTTGAGGCAAACAGGAAGAGTATTTTTCTTCAAGAACGGGGTGCTTAACTTCTACATCAGTCTATCGATCACACCTGTCTTTAATTATGTTGCATTTTTATTTCAGAAAATTACATAAAAACCCAGTGCCTAACACATCCAGAGGTTCTTCTGAGCTGTGCATGTGATATTAGAGACCGGTCTGTGAGAGTCACAGACCCCGCTGAGGAAAGAGACCTGGGGTTCAGCTATCTCCTTCCTACAGATGGCCAGAATCCAGGTCCTAATCAACCACACAGGGGTCAGGACAAAAAAGCCTCCTCTCGGCGCAGAGAGCGCAGCGAGGGGCCAAGCCCCACGCGCATGCCCGGTGGCGAGGGTGCCAGCGATGGGGGCACCTCAGTCCCGGGGGTTGCTCATCCTCCACCGGGTCACCCCGGCTCGCAGGTGGACTTGTAATTTTTCTGACTTGAGCACGGCTTTCTCCCTCCCCGGCTCAGCGCGAGAGCGGCGGGCACACCCCGGAGGGCCCGGCCCGACGGCTGCCCGGTTAAAGGTCTTTAGGCGAGCGCTCGCCCAGGGAAGGCCGTGACCTTGCGGCCGCGGTCCAGCTCGACCCGCTCTCCCCGCCAGCCTTGCAGGACAGCCTGCCGCGGCCCGGCGACACGCCCGCGGGCATCCGCATCCTCCGGCTCCTCCGCCCCGCACGTGCTCGACAGGGGCGTCCGCTGCACTGCCCTCTGCACGCTCCTTCCTGGGGGTAGGAGGGTGGGGAGGAGCTCTGTCCCCACAGCCTGGCGACTTCGGTCCGGCCGCCGCCCTTTAGGCGACAGCCGTCAGGCTCCTCGGCGCCGGCCCGCAGACCCACGCCCCCAGCCCAGCGAGCTCAGGCTCGCACGGCCGTGGGCCGGAGGCGAAGCTGGCCTCACTGAGCATGCTCGGCGGGGAGGGCGGGGCGCTCGGCCGCGCGTCGGGAGGGCGCTTCTCGAGAAGGCTCGGCGCCTCGGCGCCCGCCCGCTTGCCCGCTCGCTCGCCCGCCCGACCGCACGCTCGCTCGCTCGCTGCCGCGCCCGCCGCAGGCTGCGCCCGGCCGCCCCGCCCCGCCCCGCCCCGCCCCCCGCCGCTCGTCCCCGCCGCCGCCGCCGCCGCCGGCCCGCAGCCGCAGCCGCTGCTCCTCCCCGGCGGCCGCCCCCCGCGGGTCCCTCCCTGGCTGCGGGAGACGCGGAGGTAGAGGGAGGACGCCGCTGCGCCGCGCCGCCCGCCCGCCCGCCCGCCCGCCGGTTCGTCCGTCCGCCTGCACCCGAACCCTTCGCCTCGCCCTGCCGGTCCTCACTCTGTAGGAGGAACATGGGTAAGTCCTCCCCGCCGTCATCGCCTGACATTTTTTTTTTTTTTCCCCTCCTCAGCGTGCTGCAAGGGTGGCAAAGCATTTTCTCGTGCAAAGTTGCCGGGTTCCCCCTCTCCCCCGTCCTCGGGGTGCCGGGCGGCGGCCCTCCCCGGGGACCGCGGGCGCACGCGGGGAGCCGGGCCGGCGGGGTCGCGCGCGGGGTGGGGTCGGCGGGCGGCCGGCCTCCCTTCCTCCATGCCTGCCGCCGGCGCCGGGCCGCGCGGGGCGTCCCCGGGGCTGGGAGGCCGCCGTGCTGCCGCTGCTCTGCTGCTGCTGCTGCTGCTGCGGCGGCGGCGGCGGCTGCAGGCTCGGTCCCCACCGCGAGCCCGGGCACTTGGCGGAACTTCCTGCCCGTGGGCGCGACCTCTCCCCAGCTAGCCTGCCTGCAGCCGGCGCCGGCGCGGGGAGAGCCGGCAAGTTGTTCGGGGCAGAGGGCGACTCGCAGCCGAACGCGAGAGGGGGACAGCCTCCGAGCCGGAGGGGGACGACCGTGGGCCACGCGAGGCTGGCGGGAGCCGCTAGCTGTTGAATTAGTGCGGGGTGGACAGCGGTGTGTGCACGGCTCCCGTGCTCAAGCGGTTTTCTGGATTTCCTCCTTCTGGCTACAGTAGCAGGAAACTGTAACACGTTGTTACCCATTGTAGCACGTTACGGAATTGACACGCTGGTTATTCTCTCCCAGCTCCCCCTGCCTAAATCTGCATAATCTGATTCTAGTTCCATTCTATTTACTTAATCCCAAGCGATGGCAAATTCATATTTCAAAGCAAATGCTTGGTAAAACGGTATATATTTGAACCTGAAATCTTCATCAGATACTTTTGTTTACCTGTGTAGCATTCCAAAACACCTGATCCTTCTGTCCTGTAATTAAGAGCGAAAAGTTTCCTTGGATAGTAACAACTCAGATCATCTTCCCAGCACACGTTCCCGTTTGCTTCCACTCTAAGTGATTTCCTCTTCTTTAAATGGGCTTTCTTGGCGTCCCTCCACTTGGACTTTCCCCACTCCGCTGTGCAAGTTATGTGTGAGTGTGGTCGTTTCATCTGTCAGGACCGTGCTCAACGCATGTTCAGGGTTAGGCCGTGGCAATTCTGAATCCGCAAGGAAGTATCTGATTTAGAAGTGATGTGGTAGGAGTTTCCCGGAAGAGCAAATGCCAGGAGCTTCGAGGCAGACCTTTGACGGTTCAGTAGGATAAAGACAGTTGGAGGAGGAGGAGGTGGTTTGAAGAAAAAAAAAAAACAAAACAACCATGACCCTGAATTTTACGTTCACTTGTTTTTCTTCTAATTGAATACTACTGACACTTGAAACAATTTTTTTTTTATAAAAAACAGCGTAATCCCATTTATATGTCCCTTTCTCTAGGAATAGAATTTTTAAGAATACTAATCCAGATTACAGGTTAAAATCTGCATTTCAAAGGATTTTTAATTACAGGTTTTGTGTAGAAAAAAGTCTTTTTTTTTTCAAGCTGAGATTTAGTTAAAATTCAATTTTAACTAAGCACTCAAAATATTGAATCAGTATTTTTTCAGTGGGGGAAATATCCGAAGTCAGTCCTAAACTGGGGAATAAAAATACCCAAGACAGATAAAGTTATTTAATAATCCTGCAAATCTTGAATGCTTGATTAAAATTAAAGACACGAGAAGAAGCCAAGTAGAACCCCATCATCTTTTGGAGCTTCTCAGAAACGTATGCCCCCTCCTTCTAGCATTTGGGGTGCCTTGTTAGAAAATTTTTTTAGCATTTACATAATCTCTAATGGGGTTATTTTTATGTTTTATACACTTAATCTTGAGTTTAAGAAGATGAATTTTATGTCTTAATTTTTTGTATCTCTTTTAGTGCTTTTCACATAGTAGGTGTTTAGTAAAATTTGGTCAAATTATTCTTAATTCTATTATTTTCTTCCAGTTCTTGAATTGAAAATGTAAGTCCTGAACAAATACATCGATTGGTAGACACGGAGGTATAGATGAACCAGGAGCAGAACAGTCTAGTTGTAAGGCCTCTGATTTAAAAAAAGAAAGAAAAGTTGCATTGTCTCAGGGGTATGAGTTTTGAAGTCAACCCTACTTCTCTAATGCTATTTCCAGTGGTTAAGATGTTTGTGTATGATCAGGAGGTATATAAAATAATACATTGAAACCTTGGAAGATAATTTTATATCTGAGCCAGTGAAGTTATTAACAGCTCTTAAGATATACTAATTAATGGTAGGGGAATTACTTTTTACTCTCTTTTAAAGAAATAAATAAGGTGTATTTAACTTATTTTAAAGATAGTCTGTTTTGGTTTTGTGGTACTAGGGATTGAACCAGGGCCTTGTGCATGTTTGAGCCCCAGGTGGAACCCTTAAAGGATACTTTTATGGCACTGACTTTTCTCCCTAAGAAACAAAGGTAGTTTTCTATGTAGCCTTTCAGACAGCTATTACTTTATGTGTATATGTTATTAAAATCCAATATTGGTTGAAAATCGATCCAATGGAGTATACTATGGGAAGGAGAAAAATGAGTAAGACAGCCATACTTCATATTTCTTACACTCTTAGGAACTTTATGACCCACAAATAACTGTAATAGGAGTAAATGTATAAGTAGCGGGTATAATGACACACATATATAATCCCACTACATTGGAGGAAAGGCTGAGGCAGGAGGGTCAAGAGGACTGATGAGTTCGAGGCCAGCCTGGACTGCCTGGCAGGACTAAAAGGAAAAGTTACCCTGTCTCAAACAGCAACATAAAATCTTCTTTTAAGGTGAAGAAAGCTGCAAATGATACAAAATGTCTTTGCATGTGTTACAAAGGTGCTGGGATGTAGAGGTTTTAGAGGAGTGTTAGGTGAGCCAAAGGTTAGTCAGTTACTCTTCTAAAAGGTAGAGCTCAGACTGAGGACTAGGAAGGGGGGGGGGGGGGCGTGACAGAAGTGAAAATAGGGAATTTTGAAGAAGTTTCTAGGGTGTGATTAAAAAGCCCCATTTAGCTAGAGAAACATTTCAGAAACGGTGGGTGACAGAAGTGAAAAAAATATTAGCAATTGCCAAATAGATGTGAAATGCTGAGCTGGCGAGTTTGGACTTGTTGAGGGAACCTTTAAATGTCTTTATGCAGTGGACTGCTGCTGTTCTCTTACTTGGCCATAATGGTCATTTCACGGGAGTGTCTCACACTTCTTTGACATTCTCTTTTATGTCTCTCTGTCTTAGAGACATACATTTTGGTTTAATGTGAGCTTTGGAGAGAGCAAAATCATTCAAGCCAGAGCAGTAAAGTCTGTTTTGATTACAAAATTTTATGATACTTGAAATTTAAGTTTGAAATGTACCCACTATCTCAGATGTCTTACATTCATTCCTATCTATGTCCGATGGTTTTTCTTAGTTTTAAAATGTCAATTTCTCCTTAACAAAGTAACTCAAGTGTCTGAACCAGTTTGTTAGCTCTGTCTAAATAAATGGCCTACAGAGTTTTTCTAATGTGGCCTGTGTTCAAACCGCAGCGGGATAGAATTCTTTCAGTGCATGTGTTTGTACAGTATTGGTACTCAAAGAATTCCTGGAATCCAGTCAGGGATGGGGACAGCGATGGTGGGAATGGTTAAGTTGGGCTACTAGCTGTGACTAGCAGTATTTGCAAATTCCAGAGTTCCAAAATTCCAGATGTTTTTCCCGTCTGTTTTCCCAGAATGACTTTAGGTACACCTCTTGGTATACTCTCTTCTCTCTCCAACTTTGTATCTACTAGATTATTTAACATCAGTATATGAAAAATTAATTGAAACTCATTTGAGTTCAATATATAATTGGATTTATTTTTAGTGATTATTGATTTCCTTACATGATTATATCGTATACTCACCCTATAGAAGTAATAATTTCATGGACACAAATAATATAATAAAAAGTAATGATGATTTGTATAATATAAATACCTATTTTAATATGTCTCACCTACATGCCTATTGATTAATTTTCAATAGTGATTTTAGTAACTCAGAATTTCTAAAAATTAATAAACCTGTCTCATGGGCCAGTACAGGAGTCTTCAGAAGACCATTGAGATGGTAATTACCAACGGTTGATATCAGTTACCATGCTACACTTTATATAATTTAAAAATCTTTTCAACAGTTCAACAATTGGGTGACAGGCCATATTTTACTGAGTCAAAGAAATAATTTATCCAAGAGGATAGAACATTCTAAAAATTTTGATTTTTAAAGTAGTAGTTTTCAAATTTTAGCTTGCATAAGAATCATCTGGAGAGCTTGTTAAAAAAAATGACTGGGGCAACTCACGATTCTGATTCAGTGGGTGTGCATTAAGACAGTCTCAGGTGATGCTGTATTGGGAATAACAGCACCACATAGCAGAGGCTGGCAGCTCACGATTCTGATTCGGTGGGTTTGCGTTAAGACAGTCTCAGGTGGTGCTGTATTGGGAATATCACCACCACATAGCAGAGGCTGGCAGACTTTTTTCTGTAAAGGGCCATATGGTAAGTATTTTAGACTTTTCCGGCCAGGAGGCAAAGTAAAGAGTACTTAACAGATAAAAGAAATACACAGTGAAAGGAAATAAACAACTGCAATCTTTTGCTTGAGTTAAAAACACAGCTTGTGTAGTACTAAGTGAAAAGATTGAATTGTTTTGAAGGATTACATTTCACTTAATTATGGTTCTAACTTATACTATCAGAATTGATTGTACATCTTCACCTGTTAATGAAGGTCTTGAAAGTAATTTTATGACTTTTGTCTTTGAAGTTTTTTTACATAGATATTTCCAGATACATACAGTTTTCTTTCTTTCTCGTTTTGGATGTGTTGAGGGTTAAACACAGGGTTCTGTGCTCTAATACGTTCTTTTTTTTTTTTTTTTTTTTTTTTTTTTTTTTGGTTTTTCGAGACAGGGTTTCTCTGTGTAGCTTTGCGCCTTTCCTGGTACTCGCTTTGGAGACCAGGCTGGCCTCGAACTCACAGAGATCCACCTGGCTCTGCCTCCCGAGTGCTGGGATTAAAGGCGTGCGCCACCACCGCCCGGCTCTAATACGTTCTTAATGAACATATTGCATTTTGAGAATTCTTCCCTGTTCTCTTGATATTTCCCAGTTTGCATTCAGATTAACTACTTCCAATTGAAAACTCAGTGGGAGCTCCTGGTGAGTTTGTGAAAAGCTGCAACTGTAGTTTGAGCTTGAAAAATATACCTGTTAAGTTTTGTATATACGTGGAGGTCTTGTTTAACGGTTGACAACCCAGGAACTGCCCAGAACAGATCAGTTGTTACTTCTGATTTGAGCATGTTGTCCAGATGGCTTTACTGTAATATAAATTTCTCATATAAGTTTCACATTGACTTTGAGATGAGATGCATTAGGAAACATCAAATTGGCAGGCAAATCTAATTTTCAAAGACACAGGTTTGGGTTAGTTCTCTGTCTTTCTGTCTGTCTTGTCTTCCTTTGCTATTTGTAGCAAGCATTTCTTTTTGTTTAGAGCATCTCATGTGTCCTGATTTTGTTTGTAATTATCTACAACGCTACAAATGCTGATTCACGAGGCTTTCTTATGGTAAGGCAAGTTGAGAGTTTTCAGTGTCCTCCCTGATAGAGGTAGACAGAACCAGTAGTGCGGTGGTTAAGTCTGTGAGTGCAAACGACATTCCCTACTTGTGGTACAGTCACATGATACACGATGGATTAAATGTTTTTCTCCCTAAAAACCGGTTAGTGCAGAACAGTAAGCTTCAAAGATGGTATGTTTTTTAAAACATAGTTTGTAAGTTGACTAACTGGCCTCTTTGTAATCCTCGTATATTTTTGCCACCTGGTTGTAACACATCTTAGTGGATTCCACTTCAGGTTATACAGGATTAGCTTTTTCTTAGCTTTGAAAATACTCTCTCATATCATTGTTCTATGTAAAAGCTTTATTGAACTAAATTCTTCATTAGTTTGGGATTGACTTCTTGGAAAACAAAACAAAAACAACAAACAAACAAAAAAAGACAACTGCTAACAGGTAGCTTACCGGAGCCAGGGGAAGTTCCTCAAAGCTCTTTTGGTTCAGTTTTCAGTTAGGCTCTGCTGTTACTCCCAGTTGCCTGTAGGTAGTGTTGCAAGCACTCGCCCGCCCGACAACCTGCTGTTTAGTGGACGCTGGTGGTCAAAGTCAGGCCTCCAGTTTTGCAAAGCAAGCACTTTGCCTGCTGAGCTGGTTCCTGTTGCATTGACTTTCCTCGGGAAGGCACAAAGGAACATCCAATCACCCAGAGGTATCCAAGGTAGACCAGAGTCTGACCTGGTCAGACCAATGAGTTTGTAGGGCTTGCAGGTTGAGGGCTTGCTTACAGGTGCATGCATGATTCCTCCCCCCTCCCCCAACAGCTGCATCACTGCCAAGTCCACCCCATCATAATGGCTACAACATGGAAGTGTCATCATAGAGTCCTGCTTTCATTGAAACCTCTAATTCCTTACACTCTTGGCATCTCCCAAGATCACTTGCAGTTGGGGGTGGGGTGGTGAATCTCAGGTGAGGTTCTGACTCTTGCTTCCACTCCCTAGGGAGTCCCAATAACTCTAGTACCATTACTAGTACCATAGACCTGGCTAGCACTGTATTCTTCTGCTCTAGTTACCATAGCTACCAGGGCAAAGCCCAGGGTGGAATCCTGTTATGCCTAGGGAAAAAGCTGCCGTAAAGCACCTCCCCAGACCCTAAAAGGCTATTTATTCTTCAGTAAGCATGTTGAGATTTGGTTGTTGCAGTCAAATATCATTAACTCACCATGGGTAAGTAATTTTTTTTCTTGCCTGAGTAAGAAATGTGCCACTTGGAAATTAACTTGGTTTGCACCATAATTTTCATGAAGAAATAATGCTGTGACAAGATATTTTGTTATCATCTCTTTGATGATTGCTATCCTGTGAGTTGGGAATGTGATGAATGTTTAGTCTGGTGATATTTATGTATTCTGTATTTTTCTAGTATAGCTACAGTGTTAGTATATAATACCATGATTTGCTATCCACTTGATGACAAAATAATCTACGTAACACTTTAAATTTCTTGAAAGCATAGTATTTGAAGGTAAGGTGGTCCTCAATTTACAGTGTGATTATATTGGTTTGCTGAAAGAGAACTCTGTTGTAAGTAGAAAATACAGTAAGTTAATACTTGTAGTATAACTTACCTACAGAATACTATGGTAACCCAGTAAACTATAAACTATCTCCTGTTTAGCTTTAGATCCATGGTACTGAGAATAAGGATTGTACTAATGTTCACTGGCGTGGGAACAGTTCAAAGTGTGATTTATCCCCAATATGTATTTCTTTTGCACCATCCTAATGCTAAAAAATATAAATTGAGGCCTATCTATAAACTTCTTGACTTGACATGCTGGTGGAAATGAAATGTTGACTTCTTAAATAGTCCAAAAATGTGGCTTCATTAGACCTGCATTCCTACATGACACAACTGATTAGTACTGAGTGGAGAATCCTTCATTAAGGCTGGACACACATGAGTGCCATGAAAGTCTGATACCATGGATTCATTTAAGGAATTGAATTAATGTAAAACTCTATGGACTTTCTAACATATTTTATATCCTGCAAAGTTGATATCTGGTTGATAAAGCTGCATTGGCCTGTGGCAAGGCAGCTTAGAGGCAGGTGGGCAATCCAGGCAGATACACGGAGAGAAGAAGGGAGAGGAGAGGGAGACGCCCCTTTAAGAGTCGAACAGCACTCGAGTACCTAATGAGAACGTCATTATTTCAGACCAGGTGCCGCTGTAGTCTTCCTTTACTTTCGGCCTTTGAACATTGACTTTATTTTCTAGGGAAAATCATGGGATCATCAGCATATAACAGGGCTATTAGATTGTTTCTAAAGAGTATTGTTTTATTTTGTCTAATAAAGACTTCACTAACACAGAAGACTTGACATAAAATTGTTACCTGTAAGAGAACGACAAAACAATAATATGGCTAAGTTACTTACTCTGTTATTTTTAAGTTATTGAAAAAGACTATACAAGTTATTTGCAATAATCTAAAACAATAAGTTCTCTTCATTCGTGCTGGGATTTTTTTTAATAGAACAGACAAGGCAGAATTCATTGTACTTCTCCACACTGCTGCTTTGAAGGCTGGAGACATGCACACTGTCTTAGATAGTGTGAAAATAAGAGCTGTGTCAGGTTGAAGAAAACTATTTTCTGTAAGTCTTGGAAAATATTCTTGTTTCAAAGTTCATTAAGTAGTTGGTGCTGATTGTTATAAACAAAGCAGAAAATTGATGAATGTATGCCTCATAGACATGTGAATGCCAACTGACTTTCATAAAATTGGAAAATAGGTTTGGTTTAAAATATAATCAAAACAAATATAAAGTTTCATGTGAACTGATTAATTTCCTTTTATCTGCAAAAATCCAGTTTTGGAAAGGTTATGATGTTAAGCTGCAGGAGGGAATTAACACCTGTCCATTAAGACATGCTTCTGGCTTTGACACTGTTTGTACAAGCACTGTCCGTGAAATCAGAAACAGGACAACATTACCATAGTCGGTGTTAATAGAAAGTGACAAAACAAGTTGTGTAAATGGTCCTTTTCCACTCTTGGAAAAGCTCAAACTCTTAACTGTAGACAAAGAATAATGTAAAGAAATGAATAATAGAAACGGATAAGGCCGTAGCCTTGAATCCTCGGAGGAAACACAGACTCCAAAACTTGAAAGAATGATAGAGCCCAGATTTCTCTGGCACGTATATGTGTTTATTACTTGTAAAGATCTAGACTGTTTTCTTAGAATTTATTTCCTTTATGAGTTAAACACCTATAGAAAGCTGAATATCTATTAGACATCCCCTTTGGTACTATGGCAGAGACTGTCCCCTGCCATATTTCAGTTTTTGTTTTTAATTACAAATTAGACATATAGACAGTTGTTACCTAGGACAACTGGTTAATTTGGCTGGAAATTTTCATTCTTGGAGAACTTCCGTCTACATAGAGCAGCCTTCAGAAAGTCCTTATTTTTGCACAGTTCTGGTCTGCACAGAGTGAGTTTCACTTACCTGTACAAAGTGCTAACTGCCGGGACAGAAGAAGGGCCAGAACTTTGATTCATCCCAGTGTTGGGGTGAATTCTGGCCAAGTTATTCAGCTTCTGTATTCAACTTGGTTGACAATACTTCACAAGAAAGTTGCAGGTATTTTATAAGATATGTGAATGTGAACATCTGTTTCCAAAGCTGAAAATATAATAATGTTTGGAAAACTTGATCTTACATTCAGAAGTTAAACCAACAAAGAGAGTCATGTTTATTGTACTTAAATAGCCATGCAGTGAACATTATTATTACAGCAGATTACATTTTTCAAAGATGATCATAACAAGCTCTTGCCCCGCATAATTGTCTATAACTTGCTATCCCCTTTGAGAGTTAGGATCTACTTCTGTAGAATCTGAGTATACCTATGACTTGGTTTTGATCAGTTGAATGCAGAATTCAGCAGGAATGATTCTGAGTGACTTTCTTGTCCCAGTCATAGAAGTTAATGATGCTTCTTTGCAGCAACACTGGTTTGTCTACAGCCCTGAGAAGTCTGTGTACCTCAAAGCTGCTGTGGGAAGTAAATGAAGCCTTGTGGAGAAGTGTTAGCGTCAAGCCTTAGGAAAGCAGTCCTGTGCTCAAGCCCTTCTGGGCCAGTCATCAGACCTGTGAGTGAATGAACCCATTGCGTGGTTGAGATGATGTTCGAGATCCAGCCATTGGGGCACTTCAGAGTCACCCCAAGTCTCTAAGACTCAGCATAGAAAGTATGAACTTTGTGGGAAGATAAGCAATCCACAGCGTGAATGAGCGTATTCCTAGCTTATGGAATCTGTGCACATAATATAATATAGCTCTTAGTTCATACCAGTAAGTTTGGTATGATTTGTTGAATGATGATAATTGGAACATTTCCTTAGTAAGAAATAGATTGATACTAAAATTCATCATAGAATGCTTCCTGTGTTTTTCTGGGGTTTTGCATATGAAGATTTTTGCCTATAAACGCTGGTTACTGTATGGCAGAGTATTATTTCATTCAGTAGTAATCACCATCTTCCAAAAAAGTGAGTCAACAAGTCATTTTTAGCGTTTGGGTTGCTTATGTTTTGAAGGGGTGTATGTGTACTGTGTACATGGGCACAGAGTGTTTCTGGAAGGACACATGAGAAGTGCTAAAACAAGTTGCCTCTGGGAATTAACTGGAATATGCAAAGGCAATGCTCACAGAAATAAAAAGTATTTTCTATATTGTGAAAACTGGGGAGAGTTATGTTGTGTTCATCTTTGTGTCTTTAGCCTTGAGTGTGATGTTTAGTGATTGGTGTGCATCTAGATCATATTGGAATAAATAGAAAATTGATGTTATCATCTTAATTTTTGATCACTTTATACATAACATGTTTAGTCCTTCCTCACATAGCTCCTCAGTTCTCAAGAAGGCTATTTATGGATCTGTATCTGTCCATGTCCAGTCAGGAGACAAACCACAGAATTCGTTAGAGATAGATACTACTACAGGCAACATGAAATATATATGTTTGAAGACCTAGCTTATTGTTCAGAGCATTTTAAAAATACTTTATTTGGGTGTTTGCATGTATGTCTGTGTACCACTTGTGTGCCTGGTGCCCAAGTAGGTCAAGGGTGTCAGATCCTCTGGAACTGGAGTTACAGATGGTTGTTAGCCACTATGTGGATACTGGAAATTGAACCAGAGTCCACTGGAAGAGCAGCCAGTGCTCTTAACTGCTGAGCTATCTCTCCAGGCCCCACTCAGAGCATATTAATGCTTGCTCTTTAAGCCCAAATCTCAGTTGGGTGATGTGATTAAGAACCTGGTGCTATCTACACATAGAAGAGTGTACTGCAGAAGAAGAACGCTAACCCTAAGACACCAAAGGCTTATGTAGGGTGCCAGCCAATAAATACACACACATACCTTATCTGTTACATAAATCTTCCCTTGCGAAGAGGAAAGCATCGCTCTGTGTATTGCATTAAAAATGAGTTAAAAACAAATCTCCAGAAAGAAGAGGGTATTATGCAGTTGTGGAGTATCTCCAGAGAGGGAGCCTTATTTTTATTGTACCTTACATTGTTTCCCCTTCAGATAATTATGATGGCACAGAAATGCCAAGAAGTCTAGGGGAAAGGAGCTCTTCCATACAGTAAATATTTTAGGTAGAGTGTGTGTGTGTGTGTGTGTGTGTGTGTGTGTGTGTGTGTGTGTGCGCGCGCGCGTGCGCGTGCTGCATATATGTCTATATGCTTCTGTCTTCCTCCTTTGAGACAGGGTCTCCCATTGGTCCAGAGTTCACTAAATAGGCCAGACTGTCTAGCCAGCAACCCTGAGATCCTACAGGCTCTGCCTCACAGCTCTAGGATTAGAAGCACAAACAGCCCAACATTTTTCTGTCAACTCTGAGGACTGAACTCATGTTCTCACATGCTGAGCTATTTTCCCAGCTCAGCACACAGTAAATTAAACAGAATATTTACTGTTAAATTATTGAGCAGTGATAGACTTGGGAACTCTGAAGGGTAGGATACACCCAGGAAAGGGTATCCAAGGGAGGAGAAAGTAGATTTTCATTGAAATATGCAGTTTCGTTATTCTAACCTTTCTTTCTGGTCAAACCCAGAGCCCTGCATATACTAAACCTGTACATGCTTCCACTAAGCTACAGTCCCAGTTGCCAGCCTCCTCCTGAGTAACAGTTCACTTGAGTTTACACAGGCCAAAACTCATCCATGGTCACCTGACCTGGAAGAACAGCTCTGAAGAAAAAAGGCTCACCGTGCTGCGGTGAGAATTACACAGAGAATTGTAAAAGAAAGTGAGAACTGTACAAGGTAGGCTAGAACCCGGAGCTGGAGAAGCATTCTGCAGGAACCGGAAGCGCTTCTGTGTATGACCCAGGCCCCAGAGTACCTACTTAAAGGAGCGCAGAGGCAGTGCCGTAAACTCTCCGGGACGGAGGTGGAGCTGAGCTGGTGTGGACTCCACTGTGCAGCACTGCACGAGTTACAGGAGAAGAAGGCAGGGTGAGAGAGAGTCTCATGGAATTTGTGATTCACCTGTTCAGCTAACCTGCCTAGCCAGAGCGCTCCAGGGATCAGCTCCTGTGTGTGCCCCCATCCCCAACACTGGAGTTCCAGAAGCACAGCCAGGTTCCTATGCTCCTGTCTGCATAGCTTGAGCCCTCTCCTCAGACCTACCTCTCTCTAGCTCGGTGTTTACAGGCCAGGCCTTAAGGTGAACTTGCATATGAAGTGCCAATAAGTTAGTTGATGCCTGATGTAATCTTTTGTTCAGATTTTATTCTTTTAAGTATGTGATGTATTAGTGTTTTAATAGTCATGCCTTCTGCTTCCATTATAAGCTTAAGAGTTTGTCTGAATCCGTTCTGTGGTTTTCCTCTGCTGTCAGACATAGCCTCGGATCTGGGACAGAACTTGAACCTTAAGTGCCAGGAATCAACAATGCATCATAAGCAGGTACTTGAGTTGGTGCTGAAGGAGTTGATGCTTGCAGCCTCAGTATTAAGTCTAAACCTGTGTACTAACTGGAGGAGCTAAGTGGAATGTGAGAGTTAAGAAAAAAATAAAATGGAGCCATAGGTGGGAAGCACAGGATAATAAACTACTGAGACACTATTCTGGAAGAATCTTTGTGAAAGAGTGCTGGTATTATGAGGTCTTCGGTGGTCTTGCAGGCACCGTAGGTGTAAGGAACTGTAACAGGGTGGATCTGTTTTAAGTGGTTATTTTATTTTTGTGTTTACACAGCTCCTTGTTGTGAACGCTAGCTCACCAGTGTGTTGAAGTGAGGTTCCAAAGTCTACTCCTCCCATTTGGTTCCTTCCAGAGCTTTCCCTCTGTAGTCATTTCAGCAGTCCACAGCAGCTAGGTAGTGGCAGGTTACATTTCACCAGCATTGTGCCAGTATGGTTCTTGGCTTTCTTTTAAAAATGTGAACATGCTATCAAGCTTTGTTAATTTATCTGTGTTGATTTTTCTTCATTGTCTTATAACATCTTGGTTATTGACCACTATTTGGTATGGAACTATAGTAAATCTTTCCATTTAGGAACATGTGGAGAATACATTACCCCCAATATTTTTCTTGCTCAATTCTTAAAGAATTAAGCCTGGATCTTACTGTGACTTGCTCTGTGACTAAATACAAAAGAGATAATGTATTGATTTGTAATTTCTATCATGTTGTATGCTAAAGCTGTATTGACAGTGTAAAACAGGAAATAGAACTCTTTGGTGTATGTGAAATAAAATTTAAGTGTGCTCTGCTCTTAAGCATTAAAGTTTAGTATTGAAATCATGAAGATTGGCTGACTCTCTTGGCTCTCTACTTAAACGCGACTATAGTAAGGCAGTGGTATCTCTCTTAACTGAAATAATCTTCATTCCATTTCAGAATGCATGAGGCCTGGGTTGTAGCTCATTGTTGGAACATTTACTTAGGGTAGATTGAACTCAAAGCCCTCAGCTACAGGGTTTCACTGTGTAGCTCTGACTGTTCTAGAACTCACAGAGATTCGCCTGCCTCTGCCTCCCAAGTGCTGAGATTAAAGGCATATGTCACCACCGCCTGGCCTACTTACTCACAATGTTTTTTATAAGAAAGAAGGTTGCTCAAAAAGTTTTGTACCAGCTTTCTGAAATAACAAGAGAAGCAACCCCAGAGTCATATGAAGTCATTACTTTTGTCATAATAAAAATATTTCTTAGTCAAGGCAATTTATATCATAATTTGTAACAAGATGTAAGTACAGGAAATGGAAAATGAATGTTCAGTTGTCAGGATCTATTTCATTTTCACTCAGGAGAATAATGTGAAAATGTTCGAATTTCCCATCTAATAAAAATATACTAATTGGGGGGCGGCTGGAGAGATGGCTCAGAGGTTAAGAGCACTGGCTGCTCTTCCAGAGGTCCTGAGTTCAATTCCCAGCAACCACATGGTGGCTCACAACCGTACGTAATGAGATCTGATACCCTCTCTGGCATGCAGGCATACATGCAGATAGAGTACTCATACATAAATTATTTAAATAAATAAATCTTTTAAAAAATATACTAATAGAGTTTTATATACACAAAAATATAAAACTAAAGAAATGAAAAAAGCCGGGCGGTGGTGGCGCATGCCTTTAATCCCAGCACTCGGGAGGCAGAGCCAGGCGGATCTCTGTGAGTTCGAGGCCAGCCTGGACTACCAATTGAGTTCCAGAAAGGCGCAAAGCTACACAGAGAAACGGTGTCTTGAAAAACCAAAAAAAAAAAAAAAAAAAGAAAAGAAAGAAATTAAACCCCACAAAATTGGAACTGTATGAATTTCTACAAAAATAATTTTCTGAATCAATTTGCATTCAGTCTGAATCAGTCAATTTACAAAGTTACTTAAGTTGCGGAATTGAGTCACTTTTTAGAAGTTGACTAAATTCATCTGGTCTTATTTTGTGTGAAGGCTTAGCTTTGTCTGCAGTGGAAGAGGTAAGTGATGGGCCATGTGCAGTTACAGTTAGTTTGTAGGCTGAAGAAAGAGCTCCACCCCATAGGTACATAACAGATGCATTAGTCCCCTTTCTCATCACTGCCATCGAACACCTGACAGAGCAACGGAAGGAAAGAGGGCTTCTTTTTGCCACAGTTTGAGAGCACAGCCAGTCACTGCAGGGAAGTCACGGTGGCAGGGACTGGAGGCAGCTGATCAGTCACACCTGCAGTTAGAAAGCAGAGTGGGATGCAAATGCTCAGCGCGCGCGCGCGCACACACACACACACACACACACACACACACACACACACACACACACACCCCGCCACCTTTTTTTTTTTTTTTTGAGACAGGTCTCTCTACATAACCTGGCTGGCCTGGAACTCACAGCCTTATGTCTGACTGCCTTTTCTTGATTTCCTCTGGTCCTAGCCCCCAGCCCATGAGATCATGCTGCTCACGTTCATATTGAGTCTTCTCTCCTCAGTTCAACATTACTAGAAATACACTCTAGACATATCTTTGCATTCAGATGATTTTAAATCCTGTCCAGTTGACAATCAAGGTTAACATTAGAGTTGATACATGCTGAGTAGATGCAGGGTCTCAGTGTTATTGCCACTTGTAGCCCGTATTGGGAACAAACTCATGCATATGAATAGTTATAGTATATGCTACAGCTATACATAAACCAAAACTAAGGAGTGTATAATTTATGAAGTTTAGCGTTTTCATTAAATGGAAATGCTTATTAATTTTGTTTTTCTTCAAACATTATTAATATTCCTACTTCTTAAATGCTAACTAAATTGTCCTCTAAGTACTGCACATATGCACTTGGCATAGTAATTTTTGTTAAGATAAACCTTTACCACATCATGTGTATGTATATGTACTTATAAAGCATATTTAATATTTGTATTGCTGCTAGACCATGCTTCTGTAGGACAGTGTCATGAGAACTTATTTTAAGAAATTGGTTCACTCATATTACCTTCTTTACTATTCAAGGTTTTTCCCTGCCATCCCTGGGCAGATGTTCCTGGGTTCTATAAGAAAGCAGGCTGAGCAAACCATTTAGGAGCAACCCAATAAACAGCCCTCCTCCATGGCCTCTGCATCGGCTCCTGCCTCCAGGTTCCTGCCCTGTTTGAGTTCCTCTCCTGACTTCCTTGATGATGAACAGTGCTGTGGAAGTGAAAGCACTTTCCTCCCCAACTTGCTTTTGGTCATGGTGTTTCATCACAGCAATAGAAACCCTAAGACAGAGCACAAGGGGAAATTTTCCGTATTAAACTTACCTAACAACAGTTTACTTAGTAGATCATTGAAATGATTGTTGGGACTATTTTCTCACTTGTTATAAACATCAGATAAAAAGGGAAACCATGATTTGCTGATGTAATTGTATGCATAGACAACTTAGGAAACTTAAAGACAAACCACTTACTAATAATAGAATGTGCTTGATGGCTGAATATTTGATCTTTTTTTATGGAATCATTTTGCACAGTAACTTGTTTTTACTCCAGACATGTTTACCCATAGAAATGAGAACATTGCATAATTGTCATTGATGATAGTTTTAAAATTTGTCAGGAGGACTAGAGATGTCACTCTGTTGTAGAGCACCCACCTAGCATGCATGAGGCTCAGGGTTTGATCCACCTCTGCAGAGGAGGAAACAATATGGCTAGAATATGTCACAGGATCTGAATTAAAGAAGTCAGTTTCACTGAGAGACTCAAAATAAGATCTGGATAAAATCAGGTAAGTTCATGCTGTAGAAAGGCAGACTTAATAACTAACGCATGAGAGTTCCTAAAATAAAAGTATAGAGTTCATGTGTTCTAATCATAGACCCTAAGGGATTTTAATTCATGTTTGTTTGCTCATTCAGTCCTTCAGGCCTTCACTGTGGAAAGATGCTTATAATGATAAGTGGATTTAAAAATCTGACTCAGAAAGCTGAAAAGTGAGCAGTGACTTAGGAGATACTGCAGGATGGGACCATCATTGTCATTGTGTCAAGATTGTTAAAAACAAGGGACTTAGAAATAGTTGTATGTGTGACAAGGTGCTTATTTAATTCATTAAGGAAAGGATAAAATAGTAAAACTGTCAACATATAGGGAAAATAAGAATAAACATCAATCTTAGAGCATATGAAAATGAATACCATTGAATTAAAGACCTAAGTAAAGGGGCTAATGAAATGGCTTAGCAGTTAAGAGTACTGGCTGCTCTTCTTGAGGATCTGAGTTTGATTCCCGGCACCTCCGTGGTGGCTCACAGACTTCTATAACTCCAGTCCCAAGGAATCCAATGAACCTCTTCTGGCCTCCATGAGCACTGCATACACATGGTGCACAGACACATAAAATAAAAGTAAATAAAATCTCAAAAAAAAATGAAAAAAGAGACCTACGTTAAAACTGAAAGGTCGTATATGAAAAGATAATCAAAACATTTGCTCAGAGTCCAGGGCTCTGATCCAGGGCGTGCATTCTCTTTAATTTTTTTTAAATAAAATTTTAAGTAAGATCACAAATAAAAGCATTATAGGGTTATGCATGAAAACCCAGTTCTTCAATCTCAGTACTCAGGAGTTTGAGGCCAGCCTGGTCTACATAGGAAATCCAAGCCAGCCAGTGTTTTGTAGTCAGATCCTGTTGTTTTTAAACATGACATGGCGTTTTAAAGGAAGCTGCTCAGAATCTTGCCCAGTTCCACAGTCTGTGCATCTCCATGAATGTCTGTGCCAGCAGAGTGGACGTTCTGATGCAGTGAACTTTTACTTAGGGTTATCTGCTTTGATTATCAGGTATGTGTTTTCTTTTTATAACAAACTAAGTCATGCATTATCTTAGATGAAAGAGGTATTTTGGAGGAAGTATTTTGCTGTTAATATTATTTGTGTTGAAATGTGATGATATTTTATTTGTATGTTAATAAGTAAAGTTTGCCTGGAGATCAGAGGAAATAGCAAAATAGTGATAGCACACACCCTTAATCTAATCACTTAGCAGGCAGGGTCTCTGTGTATTCAAGGTCACACTAGGGAACAGAGACAAGCGTGATGAGACATGCCTTTAATCCCAGTGCCAGCCATAGAGACCTGGAGGTCTGTACAGACAGGCAGTGACAAGGAAGTGAGGTAGCTGGGCTAAGAGCCAATGAGAGGGCAGAAAAGCACGACAGTAAAGGCACAGGTTAGACAGGAAGTAGCTCACATTTTGGAAGCTATAGAGCTAGTGAGGTAAGATGGTTGGTAGCTCTCACTATTTCCCTGATCTCTAAGACTTTTCACTCTTATATTTGGCTCCGTGTTCTTTATTTAATAAGACTACTTAGAAATTCATCTACAAATACTTTTTCAGGCTGGAGTATAACTCAGTGTTTGAACATTTACCTAGTATGTACAAGGCCTTTGGTTTGAGTCCCTAGCACTCCAGAAACAAAAAATTTGAGATAATACTTCTTTTTATTGAAGGGGATTATCCACTTCTTTCTTAGTATAATACTTAACAGCAGTGGGAAGTTGAGAGATTTTCACTGCACAATTTCATTGTGTTAAATTATCAGTAAATACAAAGTACAGAAATGGAATTTACATGAATGGTAATTTGTATGGTAAGGATTCACACTGAGATTTCTTATCATAGTGTATATGAAAGAGTCTAAAAATACTGCCCTGTGTTTCCTACTCAGATTTAGAACCTCTGGAGACATATGCCATGGAATCATACAGATTTTAAAATTGATAGAGGTTATTGACTCCTACTGTCACATGAAATTGCTGGTAACTGCACTGCTGAATTTCCTATTTCCTAAATTTGTCACTGGTGCAGGTGGCTAACCAAAGCTTTAGAGAAGTAAAATTGTTACCTTTTCCAAAAGATTAACACAAAAGGGTAAGACCACAAAAGGGATAAGCCAGGTGGTAGTGGCGCATGCTTTTTAGTCCCAGCACTTCAGAGGGCAGAGGCAAGTGGATCTCTATGAGTTTGAGGTCAGCCTGGTCTACAGAGTTCGAGGACAGCCAGAGCTGTTACATAGAGAAACCCTGTCTTGAAAAACAAAACAAACAAGACCACAAAAGAGGCTGAAGTGTCCATATCCACTCCTCTAGCTAGCTAACCAGCTTTAGAACTGGACTCTCACTGTGTCATTGAGGCTGACTTTGAGGCTGACGTCTTGAACTCCTGGGCTCACAGGACCCTTTTGTCTTCACCTCCCAGTTAGCTGGGCCTACAGACACACTGCACTGCCCTGGCTCTTCTCGGGCGGGTGTGTAAATCTCATCAGTTATTCCCGCCGAGGGAATGAAGCCGATGAAGGTAGCTGCCAAGGGAGGCAGAGAGGGCCAGAGGTGTCACTGTGATAGATAATGTTCCATTACAAAGCTTGAGGCCAGTAGGAAAAAAGTTGTTAGCCTAATCATTTTATTTTCCAATATATGCCTTCAAAATTGAGAGATAATTCACATGTACAGATTTTAAATGACTGTTAGGTGAGTTTTGATAAATGTGTTCATGTAATCACTACTTAAATCATGATGTGAAACATTTTACACTGTTTTATAAGTAGATTCACAGTAAGATTTCTTTAAGTATTGATCTTAATTTATTTAAGATGCTGGCATCTAGCATAGCTTCAGCTGCCTCTGGATCGGTGGTTCTCAGTCTTCCTAATGCTTCGACCTTTTAATATAGTTCCTCATGTTGTGGTGACCCCCAACCATAAAATTATTTTCATTGCTACTTCATAACTGTAATTTTGCCACTGTACTAATCATAATGTAAATGTCTGATTTACATCTGCTGTGCAAATCCCATGGGGGTCACAACACACAGGTTGAGAACTGCTCTGGATGAAGCATTTAATGAGCTTTTCCTAAAATGTTTTCACATTACTATAGGGCAATAATTATTTCTATAGAAAGAATAAGTTTTTTTATTTTGAACCAATTAAGGTTTTTATTTTTTGTTTTTGAGATGGAGTCTCTCTGTAGACTATGCTGGCCTAGAACTCACAGAGCTCCAACTGCCTAAATCTCCCAAGTGCTGGGATTAGAGGTGTGCACCACCACACCTGGCCTTAATTAAGAGTTCTTAAGCAAATGGATTGTTCTGTGTTGGGTTTAGTTAAATACTTTATATCTTCAAATGTATAAATTGGGCTGGAAGTGGTGATGCATACCTCTAACCAGCATTTGGGTGGCTGAGGCAGGAGGATTGAGTTCCATACCAACCTGTAATACATAGTGAGACCCCTCTCCAAAAAGCAAAATAAGAAGCTGGAGAAAACCTGAGTTCAGTGACCAGCACCCATGTCTAGTGGCTCACACCACCTGTAATTCCAGCTCCAAGAGCTCTGACACCCTTTTCTGGCCTCTAGGGGCACCCCAGCCCAGGCATGCATGCATGTATGCACATATAATCAAAAATAAAATAAATCTTAAAACAAAAAGCTCAAAACCCGAGATTCTTAAATTGGCCTTGTTGCTCTCATTTTAAAATGTAAAAGGCCATATTAATATTTCTGAGACTATGGAGTACATAGCAAGTACTTCCAGGCATCATTTGCCTTTCCTTTTCTGTTGGCACGCCATAACTTGTAAGTATGTGAGACAAAAGTCAGTAATAGATAGCTTTCTGGAAATAAAGAATGAGTGTTGAGTATGCACCTCCTTTATGCTAATCACAAGTATAGTGCGTTAGCTACAACCGTCAAGGTGCCCATACAGTGTACTGGAGAGTGTATACCAACAGTATAGAAAATGAGCCGTCAGACCCGGGGTGTTTATAAAGAATGACCCTGGAGGATTAAGGAAGAGGAGGCTTTGGTAGGATGGGCAGGGATGACCCCTGAGGTGATGATGACATGACATGGGAAAGGAGCTTGATCAGAGGGGTGTCAAGCGTGGTACTGAAGATGTGATGATGGGAAGCCCTCAGAAGGACATCAGTGTCAGTGGTAGGTGTGTGTGGAGATACAGTGAGAGACCTTTACAAAGCAGGTTGGGAGAATACATTTAGAGGGAAGGCTGTGTAGTTAGTTTTGGACTACTTAATTTGTTATGTTTGCAAAATATATAGGAGATTGGATTGGAGGCATGGATATTAATATTTGTAGTCATGATCAGTTAGGTCAGCAAATTAGTGTTTATTGAGTTACTCTTACAGTGTACTGCATTGCTTTGTTTTGTAATTTTGAACTATTTCTTTAAAACTGTTTTTACTGGGTAAGCACCCTGGTGCATACCTTTAATCCTAGCACTTGGGAGACTGAGGCGAGGGCATCTTTGATCTCAAGGCCAGCCTGGTCTTTATAGCATGGTCAAGGCTAGCTAGGGCTACACAGTGAGACTCCAAACAAAAGAAAAAAAAAAAAGCCCTGTTTCACTTAGTTTAGAAATGTTATATTTAGAGACTTATTTTTAAATTATTCTCCAGTACAATCTAATAGAACAATCTTTAGCTAAGTACTTGCTAAGTATTAGGTGAACAGTAGGACTTACAGGTTAAAAGAAAATTTGGGAGTTAAGAAGAGCAGCAGTTCTCGGCCTGTGGGTCACGACCCCTTTGGGGGTCGCATAAAAGATACTCTACATGTCAGATATTTATATTACCATTTGTAACAGTAGCAAAATTACAGTTATGGAAGTAGCAATGAAATAATTTTGTGGTTGGGAGTTAACAACATGAAGAACTGTATTAAAGGGTTGCTACTTCACAAGGTTGAAAAACCACTGAACTAGAGCATGTTCTTTATTTTTAAACTTCTTGATACAAGTTTTTAAATTTAATCTTTCCCAAAAAGTACATCATTCTTCTCTTTAAAGTGGGGATACCATATTTCTAGAATTACCAAAAACTTGCCATGTACAAAACTTGATTAAAATATATGCTGTTGGGATGGAGATTTAGCTGAGTGATGGAAGACTTGTATAGGCCTTGTGTTGGATCACTAGTGCGCGTGAGCACACACACACACACACACACACACAGAGAGAGAGAGAGGGAGAGGGAGAGGGAGAGAGAGTGTGTGTGTGTTATTTGGAAGTAAGATCTTATTATTGGTCCCACTATTTTCAGTTTTTACTGTGTTGATTTTCTTCACTGAAAATGGTACAGTTGTGTAGTATTTATGAGTTAAAAAAGACTGCTGATGTTTTAGTGTACATCTGTCAGATTGTATTAGTATTAAGTCTATACTAACCTGTTTTATAAGCCTTAAAAAAGCTTTAAGAATGTTCACGATAGACTTTTATTATTTTATGTGTATGGATGTTTTGTCTACCTGTATGTCTGTGCCCCGCATGCATTCCTGGAGCCCTTGGAGGCCAGAAGAGGGATTTAGATCCCTTGGGTCTGGAGTTACAGACAGTTGTGAAGAGCTGTGTGGGTGCTAGGAACCAAGCCTGGGTCCTCTGAAAAAGCAGCCAGTAGTCTTAACTGCTGTGCCATCTCTCCTACCCCAGGAAAAATATTTTTGAAAACACCATTAAGGCTACATTTAAAAAGTTCTACAATAGGAAACTGGAAGTGTGTGTAAGACACATTTGTTGGCTGTGAAGAAGACTTGTGCAGCTGCAGATTGTTGGAAGTACTTGTCATTCTGTGGAGAACCTGTCTAAATTAGAAAGAACGAACTGTGTCTTTAATGTGTTTACTTTCTCACTGATAGTTTGTCGATTAAAGGAGAAAAAAAAAACTAGCTATATTTATTGTTGGTGATAAAACTAGATTTTCAAAATAAAATTAAAAATTTGGGAAACTTAAATCACATTTGTTACATTGATAGCTTTCCAATATTTAATATGCTGCTTTAAAAATAAGATTGGTGATGATATAATCAATTTAGTAATTTGAAAAAGCTTATTGAGGTATGTCAGCACTTGGAGATAAACATAATTCAGTGGCTAAAGTTTTTTAAGTGACGAATGCAAAAATATAAACAGCATGTGTACATGAAAGATTTAATGTGCTAGAGACCCGCAGATTTTAATGTAATAGTTGATCAAGTGTTGGTTCTGATTTCACATGGCAGCTAACTGTTGAAGAAATACAACTTTGCTGTACTATCACAGCATATCCACAGTTACCTGAGAGGGGCATAAAATACTACCTTTCCAGCTGTCTGTAGAAGACATAGTTGTCTTTTTCTACATCTATTCAATTATAAATTACAACACATTATAAAAGACTGAATATAGGAGAAAAGATGACTCTGCCATCTTCTGCTGAGCCACACATTGAGCCTATAATGACAAGCCACTTTTGTTGTTTTGTTTTTATACTACTACTTTTCATGTTTAACACGTGTTTAGATGACTTACAAAATAAAACTTTAAAAGTCTTAGTTTTTACTTTTGCATTTTAAATAGAAATAATGTAAACAAAAGTTCTCTGGTAAATCCCAATAAGATTTAAAATTCTGAGATTCCATGGTCTAGGATAGTCAACTTAGAATTCAGGAGCAGAGCATGAACATCATAACCCAGAATGTGTTGCTTTTTAAAGTGATACTCTGTGAAGTGCTTTTCAAATGGTAGTATAAAAATAGGCTTTGTATCACATTTAATATTAATTGAAATCATTGCAACTTTTTTTTCATTCATTTTACACACCAATCAAAGATCCCCCCTCTTCCCCCCCCCCCCCCCCCCGACAAGAAGGCAAGGCCTCCCATGGGGAGGCACATCCAGTAGAGGCAAGTCCAAGCCCTTCCCCCTGCCTCAAGGCTTCACAGGGTATCCCATCATAGGTAGTGAGTGGGCTCCAAAAAGCCTGCTCATGCACCAGGGATGAATTCTGATCCTACCACCAGGGGGCCCCCCAAGAAGATCAGGCTATACAACTGTCTCCCATGCAGAGGGCCTAGTCCAGTCCCATGCGGACTCCACAGCCATTGATCCAGCTTTCATGAGTTCCTGCTAGTTTGCTAAACCTTCATTTTTATTTTCTATCTTTACAAAGGTACAGAGCTGATGAGTTGGTTCAGCAGTGAAATGGTGCTTGTCACCCAACCTGACATCTTGAGTTCAGTTCCTGGGAGACCCATAGCGTAGAAGGAGAAAACTTGCCCTTCAAGTCCACAAAGGTGCCTTGAACATACTTGTGTATACACACACACACACACACACACACACACACACACACACACACACACACAATTAATAAATAAATGTAAAATAAGAGAATAGAAGCAAACTATGAAACTAAATATAATTTACAAAACTATGCTTTCATTACTAATTTTTCTCAAGTGTACCTGGTTTCTTCTATAAGGCATTAGCAATTGGAAAACAGTCATTGATAATCTGTGATATTCATGATGTCTTAATTACATATGGAGTTACTAGCTCATAATTGAGTTAAATGGACAGTTTTTTTTTAAATTTACAGTAGATTATTACATGCAGAGTTCAGGGCCATTTGGAATATACATGGAGGCTGATTCTATCTTGTGCAATGGTTTTCAATCTGTGGTTAATGACCTTCTTGGGAGGTGTTGAGCAACCCTTTCATAGGCGGCGCATATCAGATATTTGCATTATGATTCTTAACAGTAGAAAAATTATAGTTATGAGGTAGCAATAAAATAATTTTATGGTTGGGGGGAGTCACCACGCATGAGGAACTGTATTAAAGGGTCCCAGCGTTAGGAAGGTTGAGAACCACTGGTATAGTGGGAACTTTTGTATACCAGTAGCTACTGGTTTTCCTTTCACCGTGTGATGGTTAGGATATTGAAGTTTCTGGTTTTTTCTTTCTGTAAACAGATAATCTCAGTGACACCTTAAAGAAACTGAAGATAACAGCTGTTGACAGGACAGAGGACTGTTTAGAAGGATGCTTGGATTGTCTGCTTCAAGCCTTGGCTCAAAATAGTAAGTTTCATTGTTTATTCAAATTCCAGACTGAAAAAGGATCAAATCAGCATTGTCTAGAAATTGGTATATAGTTAGGCACATAACTCGTATTCACATATTTTGAATTCTTTTGAATCTTATTCTTGAATGCTGAAATTGTTTCCAATGTTCTGTCCGCCTACCCACCCTTCACCAAAAACTACTCAAAACTCAACTGATAGGCAAAGAAAAGAGAAATTGATTGGGGGTGATGACATTTATACCAGCTCCAGAGAGGAGCCATTATGGCTTTTTCCCAACACCTACATTTGTGCTTTTATAACAAAACAAAAAACAAAAGACTAAACAGTTATGTGTAAGGAAGAGACAGCAGAAACCAAAGGGGGTTTAAAATACTTAGCATTGTTTTTCTGAGTGCTTCCCTTTGCTTTTAAGAGAATTTTATTTTAAGATCATATATTTATACATAAAATAAATTGGAAAGACCTATCAGCAGTCACACAAATTTCTGAAAATCTAGGACCAAGTTTGGTGTTCAGTGTCTGATAAATAATTCCAAAGAGAGAAATCACATAATTCTTCATTGACTATCACAATGTATTATTGCATTTGGTAGAACATGTTTCTATTCACTAATTTTTGTGTTAACATAGTGAGTGGGTATGTATAAAATGATCTTCATTTGTTTCCATAATCCTTCTTAGTTGTACCATATTTGTATTTGATGATGCTATTCTCCTCATGGACTAATTATGTAGCCCTGTCCAAGAATTTAGGGGAGAGTATATTGTTATGGTTTTAATTTCAAGTACTCAGAGGTGAGTGTATTTCTTTAGTTTTTCTTAAACTGCCTAGAAAATACAAAATAATCGATTACGGTTCTCTTCGTGGAAAGGAAGCTAACCTGGATTTGCTTTTCTTGTCATTGTGACAAGAACAACTTGAAGTAAGATTTCTTTTGGCTCACGATTTCAGTACATAATGGCAGGTCATGGTAGGATAGAGTTATTCAGCTACCAACAACCAGGAAGTAGAGAAAGGAGGGCATTGGGACTTTTAAAGGAAAACTCTTCCTCATTGATCTCCTTTAGCTAGTGCTAACTCCAGAAGTTTCCACCATCTCCCCGAATAGCATTGCCAGCTGGTGACCAGACTTCAACACGTACATGAGGCTGACGCTCGTGGCATTTCAGATTCATAACGTACATAACATAGCCTTTAAATCTGAGTCTTGGTAACCTTTCCTTTTGAGATTGTAACTCTATCTAGCCATTTAATGCAGAGATGACAGATGAGTTGAGACAAGAAGTTCAATGAGAACATTTGCATAGTGTTCAAGATGGTAGAGAAAAGAGAAATGTCTAATCCTGTGCTGCCCATCGCAGTAGGAGCTTGACTGGTCATGCTTCATGACATCCACTAAAACTTGGGATGAACTTTGTTTTTCAGTGGCTGCCAGGCGATGACTTATGCAGATCACAGATGTAAAACATTCCCACAACCATAGGAAGTTTTTTGAGTAGCGTTGGTCTGGAAACCAGACGGAACCTGGTGATCTGATTTTACACGTGCTTATGTCGGTGGTTTTGCACAACAACACACTTCCTTAAGTGCACCGAGGGTCGGCGTCGTTTTTTTAAGAGTTGTGATGTTATAACCTTCCTCTGTTTTCCACTGTCAGCTCACTTTTTTACTCTATGTTTATTTGAGGGGAAAAAAGACTTTTTAAAGGAAACCATCAGCTTTAGAAACCGGACGACATAAGGATGGTTTCCTTAGTAACATGTGGAAAGGCCAGAGTTGAGGGAGGAAAGTGACGAAGGGAAGCAAAGGTTCGAGCCCTTTAAATGACAGGTTCAAGAAATGTTGCCTGGTGTGAGTGTGGGATTAATTCAAAACCTGCATGTAGGCTTGTTGAACTTACCTATTGAAAATGGTCCTAGAATTGTGTAAAAGAGAATCTTAAACCCATAAGGTGTTTAACAGAACCAACAGAATATGAACTAAAGATAATGAAAAAGTGTTTCCTTAGCAGTCTCATAAAGTTTATAAATGTTCTCATTTCTAAGACTACTAAAAGAATTTGACACAGGAAGAAGTTCTTGCAGTTGTTCAGTATTTGACTTAAAAAGTCATTGAAAAGCATATTACTGAACAAAATATAATTCTGAAGTATCTACAACTGTGACTTTGGAATATTTGAACTGTATATTATGAATGATTACAATCTGAAGTTAGAATTGTAAGATATTTTTAGATTTTTTTAGTTTTTGAAATTAAAATATAATTACGTCATTTACCCTCTTTCCCTTTCCTCCCTCCAGCCCCTCCCATCCCCCTCTTACTCTGTCAAGTTCATTCCTAAATATATAGATAAAGCCTGCTCAGTCTGCATAGCGTTGCTTGTCTGTGTATGATCGTAGGGCTGATCACCTGGTGTTGGTTTATCAATATGGGGGCCTACCCTGGGGAAGACTGTTTCTCTTGCTCTCAGAATTCCTTGGTTGCCTGTAGTTCTTTGCCTGTGTTTAGGGCCCTGTAAGATTTCCCTTTTCCATGTCAGCATGTCTCTTGGCGTTGTCCTTGTTCAGGTCTTTTTTAGGCAGCCGTGTTGTTGAGACATCATGGGTGCGGTTTCTCTGACATTTCTAGGACACAGTCTTCCTGTGTTTCGGGAGCCCCACTCGTAAGGGGGTTTCTCGTTCCTGGTGTTGTGAGTTTTGTTCAATAGTCTATAGCTTTTGGAGCAGGGACTGAGTATTGCCAGCCCAGGTGGGAAATTTTCATTTAAATTATATATGTACACACATAGATGTATATGTACTATCTGTAATTTTAGGTAAGTAAATAATAGTATGATTCCTTATGGCCTTTTCAGACACCTTTGCTGTTAGTTTTGCTTTCCTTTGGCTTCTTGTGTGTTGAGCCAGGGTCACACTAGGTAGTAGTAGCTGGCCTGGAACTCACAGAGATCTGTCTGCCTCTGCCTCCCAAGTGCCAGGATTAAAGGCATACACCACCTTGCCAGGCTCCCTTTTACTAATTCTTTGAGAATTTTGTACATGCATACAGTGTATTTTGATCATTTTCACTCCTGCCCCTCTAACTGCTCTAGGATCTAGCCTTACCCAATTTCATGTCTTTTTTTTTTTTAGTTAATGATTGGATCTAATTTGTAGTATCTATATACGTATGGGGGTGGGGCCATCCACTGGAATGTGATCTACCTATCAGGAAATACACCCGTAAAGAAAACTGACTCTCCTCCCCCTAGTAACCGTGAATTTCCAATGGCTTCTCCACTAGGGGTTGGAGCTTGTGAGCCCTTCCTCTTCCATTCTAGAATGGTGACTGGCGTGGTCTTGTGCAGGTGACCAGAGCACTGAGTTGTGACTACATCCGTCACGTCATGTCCTTACCCTCCCCAACTTGTGCCACTTAAAAATTTCTGCCCCTTCTTCCTCAGAGTTCCCTAAGGTGTGGTTGTGTGTGTGTGTGTGTGTGTGTGTGTGTGTGTGTGTGTGTGTGTGAGTGAGAGAGAGAGAGGAGGGAAGGGTGATGCACATATCCCATTCGTCTCTGAGTGTTCCACAGTCACTACGGTTAGTTTCTCCATTAACACTACTCACTGCACAGAGAAACTGCTTTGATGAGGACTGAAAGCTTCATCAATCTGTGGTAGTTTGATTCTATGTCAATTTAGCAAAATAAAGGTAGGTTCACCCGTGGAGCCTATGAGCTCCCCAATCTTGGGTTCTAGGTCAGCTTACAGTACCCGGCGTATGTTTTCTCCTGTGTAGCAGGCCTTAAGTCGAAGCAAAAGGCAGTTGTTTACCCTGATAACTGTTGTGCCATTCTGCCCGCCTTGGACATCTCTGGCCAGACCAGTCTTCATTGTAGCTCACAGGGTCACTAGCTGGGGAAGACTCCTGGCTGGAACGCTTCCTCCATACTGCCTATTTCATGGCACTGAAATCAGAATTTTATTTTCTTTTTTTAACCTTGATATATGGCTTTAATGTGGATTTCTTGTTCCTTTATTCCCTTTCTTCCTGAGTTTAATGACTATGTCAAATTTTAAAGAAAAATTAGAAGATTTGACTAACTCACTGTATTTTATAGAATACATTTTGCAAGTATTCTGTATAAATCTCTGATCTAAATTAATAACATTCACTCATATAAACACTTTGATCTCACTTTTTAAATATTTTTAGTAAATATATGAAGGCCACCAGCCAAGAAATCAGCCTGTTTGTTCTGGTTTCATTTGATTCTGCTTATAGCTACATGACTTTTAGTAAATGCTTGTCGGATTCTAGTATGATTATTTCATTTTCATTTGAGAATTTAAAACAATGAGCTACCTGTGGTTGCCTAAACATTTTGGAGTTTCAGTCACCTTACAAGCTACTAGTTTCAAGGTCGAAAGGCAAAAAAAAAATTAGTCTTTTGTTCATATTAAAAATCTTGTTAATTTTATTCCATTTTAAAGCATGAGAACTGTACTTCTCAGCTGGGGGTTGGGGGTGCAGAGTCATCTGTGAAGCAATCCCAGTGTGGCCATTACCTTAAACTCTTATTCCTGAAGAGTTAGGTCTTCTTCATCTGCTTCAGTGTGTGTGTGTGTGTGTGTGTGTGACTTCCCAGCCACTTGCTTGATGATAAATAACTCATAAAAATCACAAAGTTGTTTGTTTAATATATGACTTTGCTAGACAACTCAGATTTGTCTTTGTGAGTAAACAGTGTTAATTCCTTCCCTCTTGCTAATCTTGTTGACTTGGTAAGTTCTTAGTTTATTTCTTAGCCCTATTCTTTAGCTCATCCTATTGTGTCATTGTTGTTGTTTGTTTGTTTGTTTTTGTTTTTTTGGCTTCCACCCAGGCTATATTTCTAAGCACACTATTAATTTGTGTGAGTTGTTCATGTAACTTCTCTAAAAGGAAGTCTTTTGTGTCTCATTTGGTTTTAGTCTATGATATGTACACCTTTAGTAGTAGCAAAACTAGCTTCTGTGTAAGGGACTGAAACACCAGATGTCTATCAAAAACCCCACTAAATTTACTCTTAATGAATGTAGATTTGCTGCTGTTTGGAGAAATGAAAAAAAAAAGTATTGTTTTACTTTTTCATAGTATTTTCTAGAATAGATTTTATTTTTTCATCACATTAACAAATGCAAGGGAAAACGCTGTGCAAGCTAAATTCAGTGGTGTACTTTTATTTATATTGCATTTCTTAGTTGTTGTTTCCATGGCTCATGAATGTTTACAACTGATACTGATGATATACTATAGTTTTTACCAAAGAAACAGACCATTTAAGAATATGTGGAAGAGGGTTGGAGAGATGACCCCACAAGCAAGAGCACTTGTTGCTCCTGCTGAGGAACCAGATTCAGTTTCCAGCATCCACATGGGCTTCACAGCTGCTCAAAATGAGTTCCAGGGGATCCAATACCTTTTTCTGACCTCCGTGGGCACCAGGCATGCACATGGTACACATACATAAATGCAGGCAAAAAAGAAAAGAAAAAAAGAAAGATGATACAGAACATCTCAACTAAACTAATAGTCAAGTGAGACGACATTGGTATTCCTGATGAATTAGACTTCAACAGAGTAATAGTCATTAAAACTCCATATCGCTAGCTCAGTTAGGAAATAAGGTAAACCAACTAGTCCTGTCTGTGCCTTCATCACAACTAGGAGATAGATTTCAGATTATTAAGAAAAGATGTAAACCTCTAAATGTAGTTCCTCAGACACTCCGCTAGGGAGATTTCTGCCAAGACTGCACACACTACACAAGAGGAGAAAAGGGCAGGGAAGCAGATGCCCAAGGGCGAAAGCACACTGTTACATTTTTCTTTAGAAAGGAAAAGTCCTAACTTGGTAGGGAAATTTTACGCTTTGACTAAGGCTAGATTGGAGTATTGGCTATTTGAAAGTACGTAGGAAACTAAGCATAGTGGCTCTTGTTTGGGGTTCCAGTTAAAGGCTTGAGGTGGAAGAATCGCTTGACCCAGGAGCCCAGAAGCTCAAGACTAGCCCAGAAAGCATAGCAAGTCCCCATGACACCCCTCCAGCACAAAAAGAAAAGAAGTGCATAGGATCCCATGTGCCAATCAAGAGGACTCTTTTGGGGAATGAAGGAGTTACTCCTCTTGGATACCTGGTGAAAACTGAGAAGTTAAGTGTCTGTAGAAATAAGAATAGCACGAAATTAGAAGACGTGCTGTATTAATTAATTTTGTGTTGCCATGACCATAATACCTAACCAGAAACAAGAGAGGAAAAAATGATTTTTGACTCGGGTTTCCAAAGGTTCAGTCTGTCGTGATGAGGAGGAGTACAGTGAAGTAAAGCAGCTTACATCATGAGAAGCAGGGAAGGGAGTATGTGGCTAGCATTTCCCTTTCCTCTGCTGTTCTGACTCCTGTTTAGTCCAGGGGGAATGCTGCCCAGTGTCTTCTCACACCGGCTTACTGTCCCTTGAAACAACACCCTCTCAGACACTGAGGAGTGTCCCCCCAGCCTCCTTCCTACTGTCCCTTGAAACAACACCCTCTCAGACACCGAGGGGTGTCCCCCCAGCCTCCTTCCTACTGTCCCTTGAAACAACACCCTCTCAGACACCGAGGGGTGTCCCCCAGTCTCCTTGATCATTGCAAATTCAGTCTAGTTGTCAATGAAGATTAACTACCACGTACACTAAATACTGCTTTGGGTTTTGGTTAGACATGAGAGCTTTTGAAATAAAAATCTAGCTATTCATCTCAAGTAAGTCTTTACCCTTACTGTATAAACTTGTATTAAAATAATCATTGAATAGAGATTTCAGGTGAAGTGTATAAGGAAGAAAGCAGAAAAAATAAATAAACCAAATGTTTTAGCTACTGGAAACATTCTTTTTCCCAATGAAGAAGTTTTATGAAGCAGTTGTCAAAAACAACCCACTGTAACTCGTACTAGTATCCTTAAGTAAGCTTTTGGAATGTGGAAAGGAGAAACCGAGTTAGAAACTTGAGAACAACAGGAAGATGGAAAGTTCAGATTACCAGAAGACATGAAAGGACATGACAAGCACTTTGGAAATTCACAAATTAAAAGGGACTGAAAATATGGGAAAGAAAAGGTTGAAAATATAGTGAAGGGTGAAAAGAATGAATTGAGAAGAGATGATTAATATCAAAGCTAGATCTGTATTGTGTCTGTAAAGATACATGTGATTAGAGTCCTAAAGACACAACAGTGAAAGGAAACAATACACACAATGATAACCTTCCTTCAGGTAAAGGAAGACTGGACTCTGTTGTAAAAGGACCCAGCAGGTACTTGTGAAAATTGACCTATGGTGTCATAGTGACCCATGGTGAAATTCTTAGTATTTTTAGATTTTATTTTATTTTTAATATTGATTGTTCCAGCCTGAGTTGCTGTTGATAAAGACTACATGTAGCTTTAGTATTCTATGGTTGAAGTTAACTGACATCATTAATGACATGCAAGAGTCTTTATTATTAGAAGATCTAGTTACTCTTGGTTATGGTACACAAATATGAATTCTTTACTTCTAGAACTTTCATAACTTGTAGAATGCTAACAATTTATTTAGCATTATGAAGTTCCGCACCGTTCCTCCTGGCACATGAGTCATTCATGTGGTATGTGTGCTACTTGCCTGTTTGTCTCTTCGGAGCCGTCTCAGTTCTCAGTACTGTGTATTAGATCAGCTTGTCTGTCTGTAAGGTTGACACTGGAAGTATCTTATTATTTGTGCTCAGATGACCCTTACATTACTTAATAATAGCCCCCAATTCAGAAGTGATAATGCTTGCTACCTGATTATGCTAAAGAAAACCCACAAAGTACCTCATTTAGGTGAAAAGGAAGGTTCTCGCTAAAAAAGGAAAGAAAACATTGTATGTTGTTGTTGCAAAGGTCTGTGGTAAGAACAAACCTTTTTCATCCATAAAATTGTGGAGAAAGAAAAACTCATACTAATTCTGCTGTTGTACCTCAAACTAAGCTAGAGAACAATATATGATAGAAAATAGAAATGACATTAAATTTGTGGGTGGAAACATGAACAGAAACTGTGTTCTAATGGATGGGTGGCAGTGTATTATGCCAGAAAGTGTTAAGCCTCACTTTATCTTGCCATGTAGGCAGTGTATCATCTCACGTCATCACAAGAAAAAAATGAGTATAGAACAGCAAGATACTGTGAAAGAACAAGAACACATTTACATAGCTTTTGGTTTAATTATTGTGTTATTTTTATTGCTAATCTTTCATTTATAAGCTAAACTTCACCGTAGATATATGTATTTAGGGGAAATATATATTACATATTAATTACATGCATTTTTTTATAAGTGTGTATACTGTATCAGATTATCTGTTGTGGTATTTTGGGGTATACCACGGGGAAGACACAAACGTGTGTGTGTGTGTGTGTGTGTGTGTGTGTGTGTGTGTGTGTGTGTGTGTCTGTGTGTAATTCGGTACTGTCTACAATTTCAGACGTCTTAGAGGTCTTAGGACTTACACTTTGCACATAAGGAGAAACTCCTGTAGGCACTAACTCAATGTGTCAGTTTGTTCTGCTCTAAGAGAATATGATAGATTGGGTAATCAGAGGGCTCTAATTCTCGATAAGGGCATTTGTTTAGGAGTTGGTCACTGTTAAGCAATTTTAAGAATTAAATTCCAGGTCTGGAGAGATGGCCAAGGGTTAAATGACCTGCTGTTCTTGGGGTTCCTGGTTAGGTTTTCAGCACCCATATCAGACGACTTAACAACCATCTGTAATTTCCAAGTCCAGAGGAACTGATACCCTTTTCTGGACTCTGTAGACACCTACACATATATATATATGTTCAGGCACACATAAAATAAAATGAATAAATTTAAAATGTTAATACCATTGTGGTGATTTGAATGAGAATGGCCCCCATAGGCTCATATATTTGAATGCTTGCTCCCTAGTTGATGGAACTGTTTGGAAAGAATGAGGAAGTGTGGCCTTGTCGGAAGAGGTCTGTTGCTAAGGGGTGAGCTTTGAGTTTTCAGAAACTCACACCCAGGTTCAGTCTTTATCTCTGCCTGCTGCTTGTGGATAAGATACAAGCTCTCAGGTACTACTCCAGTGCCATGACTGCCTGTCTTCTGTCATGATCCCCACCATGATGGTATAGACTCACCCTGTGAATCCGTAAGCTCTAAATAAACCTTTCTGTAAGTTGACTTGGTCATTGTGTCTTCATAGCAATAGAAAAGTGACTAAGACAATCATGATATATCTTTATTATAAACACTGAAGAATTTTGAAGAATATATTTCATCTCATAAACTAAGATGCTAGAGATTACCACTTTGATTCTTTGATGGGTAGCTACTCAACCTTTTCCTTGTATCCCTTGAATTGAGGGGAAAGAAATCTCAACCAAGCAGCCTCCTGTTTAACAAATAGAATGCTTTGAGTACTTACTCCCAGGAAACTTTACTGTAGCTGTCAAAATCAATGCTCAGTGGCTATAAATGAAGCTGTGACTTGTGCTTTAAGAGGTGTTGGTCCAGTCACAACTGCTCCAGACAGCTGCAGCACAGGCCACAATAACAAGGTTTCTACCAAATGGTCTTTTATTGCCTACTTGTAATCCTTAATGTAAGTCAAGCAGGCTGAGCTGTTAAAGCTGGTATCCCTAAAAGCTGATGGAATCCTGTGACTCCAGACACAGGTACCCAGCAGCAGTAGCCACAAAGCAATGACTTCTGGGGCTGAAACCCTTGCTCACTCAGTAGCTAGGAGCCGACTGAAGAGTTCTTGAAAGGGACTGGAAGTATAGACTGATGGACTGTTGAAGTACTAATATGGGAAGAGGCCACAGAACTGAAACTGTATGTGGATACAAAGAGTCAAGACTTACCACCAACAACCTGTCTTCAAGATACTCTGGGGCACTAGTGGCACACATGTTCTGGGAGTAAGTAGTCACTTTTTAGTTGGAATTAAGGCCCACTCCATGAGATGGAACCCAGAAATGACACTCTAAAGTGGCCAAGAATCATAGATGAGGTAGGTCATGGGCTTAGGGGAAAGCTTACAACTGTTATTCTGCTAAAGGAACGTAGTGATGAAATGTCTTACTGCTGTATCCATAGACCATTGTATGGCCCAACCCTCGTCAGAGAAGCTGCTTCTTGAAGTAGATGGGAATTAACACAAGCCCACAATTGGACAATAAGCAGAGAATGACAGACTTTGGAGCACTCATTCCTAAGTGAGATTTCTTCGTCACATTCCTCTCAAGGCTCAAAGATCTTTTCCAGAGAGGAAGCAAAAAGATTATAAGAGGTATAGATGGTGTATGACTCCAAAGAACAGTATCTTTCAGATATGACAGGGCCAGTGCACATATAAACTCACAGAGTGTGGCAGCATGCACAGGACGTGCATAGGGTCAAGCCAGATGGGGTTCCAGCACTGCGAGGGGAAAGTTGACAGAGTATCCCACCCGTAACCAAGGAACTATTTGTAATTGATACTCACTGGCAAAGGGAAATCAGTTTACTCCAATGGATTGTCAGTAGGTTTTGTTTGGTTTTGGCATTTCTTTTGTCTTACTGGTTTGTTTGATTTTTGATTTTTCCTTTTTGGTTTTAGCAAGTGAGAAAGAACATGAAGTTAGGTGGGTAGCGAGGTGGGGAGGACCTAGGAGGAGTTGGGGGAGAGGGAAAACATGATCAAAATATATTGCATGAGGAAAACTTTTTTTTTTTTCTCCTGGAGCTGAGGACCGAACCCAGGGCCTTGCACTTGCTAGGCAAGTGCTCTACCACTGAGCTAAATCCCCAACCCCGGAAAACTTTTATGTAGTTTTTTTTTAACTCTTTGTTTTTTTGACTCTTTGGTGGTCTGCCACCCAGCTCCCACATAAATCACACACAGAGACATATTCTTTCTTATGAATACCCAGACTTAGCTTGGCTTGTTTCTAGCAGCTTTGCTTAAATTATTCTGTCTATCTTTTGTCTCTGGACTTTTATATCTCTATTTCTGTATACCTTTCTTTGCTTCTTTCTCCATGGCTTGCTGTGTAGCTGGGTGGCTGGCCCCTGGAGTCTTCCTCTCCTCTCTCTTGCTCCTCTGTCTTCTCTTCCCAGATTTTCCCTCCTATTTATTCTCTTTGCCTGCCAGCCCTGCCTATCCTTTCTTTTGTCTTGCTATTGACCATTCAGTTCTTTATTAGACTGATCAAGTGTTTTAGACAGGCAAAGTAACACAGCTTCACAGAGTTAAACAAATGGAACATAAAAGAATGTAACGCATCTTTGCATCATTAAAACAAATATCCACAGCATAAACAAATGTAACAGATCTTAATACAATATTCCACAACACTTTTAATAGAGTCAGGACTTCGTTTTAGTCTCTGGAAGAGTTCTAGAGAACTGCTTAGAATTAAGAGCTTAGGGTACCAACACCTGAGGCTTGGAAGTTGCAGTACCAACTGCCTGGTGCAAGTTAAGTGCTTTGAAAGCCTAGAACTTGTTCTGACTTGAACAGCTAGAGCAGTAAGCTTATGGCTTTGAAAGCTTGGAGCCATAAATCTCTAGCTTTCACAGCTTGGGGTTACAAGATGCTGAAGTATGAAAGCCTGGCCTTCAAGCCTTTGGTGCCAAGGAGTTCAGGAAGCCAACACTGAGGAATCTCCAACCCTTGCCTGTTAATGATTTCCATCCAGGTAGAACAGATGTCTCTCCTCCCAGCTGTAGTGGTGACTTGGTTGTGGAGGCAGGGTCAAGTAAACCCAGAACCAAGGTACCAGCAGGTGTGAAGACTGCTGAACTACCATGTATTCTTGTTAGTACCCTGGCACTCACGTGATGGCAGACAAGGGGCAGAGAGTAAGAGGGTATGCAGCTCCCTGAAGATGGCATCAATCCCCTCAAGAGACCTACGCCTTGTGGCTTTGTCCTTTTCTCAAGTTTTCTTTTCTTCTGAGTTTGAGACAGGGTGTTACATTGTATCCTAGACTTTTCTTCTGAGTTTGAGACAGGGTGTTACATTGTATCCTAGACTTTCCTTCTGAGTTTGAGACAGGGTGTTACATTGTATCCTAGACGGGCCTAGGACCCACTGTGTGACTCATGCTGGCCTCAACTGCAAGAGGTGCCTTCTTGCCTCAGCCTCCTGTGTCCTGAGATTGCAGGGAGATTACAGTTATGAGCCAGTAGTCTCCTTGATCTTTGTCGTTTAATAGCTTCTCCCAAAGCAGTACTATTATGTAACAGATTAAATTTCAAAATATGAAAATTTGAGCAAAATACAATGCTTTATTTTTTTTAATTACCACAGTGGGATACCTGAGACAGGCTGCTTTATAGCAAAGGCATTTATTTTGGCTCATAGCTTAGGGGTCAAAAGTCAAGGTGCTTCATCTGGTGGTGACTTCTGCTGTCAAAGGCCTGAGGTGGGGCAAAGTATCACACGGCTACAGACAGGGAACATGAGCATATTTGTGTGTCTCGATTGGTTTATTGCTGTGCTGGTTAGTTTGGTGTCAACGTGACACAAGATGGAGTCGTTTTTGAACTTCAGTTGAGGAAATGCTCCACTGGATTAGCCTGTGGGCAAGCTTGTGGTACATTTTCTCGATTGTTGATTAGAATAAGAGGGCCCAACTCTCAGTGGCAGTGCACACAGAACTGGGCTAGTAGTCCTGGGTGCTGTAACAAAGGCTGCTGAGCGGGCCATGGGAGCAGTCCTGTGAACAGCACTCCTCATGGCCTCTGTTTTCTACTCCGGCCTCGAGTTTCTACTCTGACTTCCTTTGATGCTGAACTGATGGTGGAACTGTTTTCCTCCGCAGAGAGTTGGGCCCTCTTATTCTGATCAACAATCAAGAAAATGTACCACAAGCTTGCCCACAGGCTAATCCAGTGGGGCATTTGCCTTTGCTCATTCATGGTCTTTTAATCAGTAGAGCAATAGAAATGGTAACTAAGATGATCTCTGTCAAAGTACCAGGAGTTTTTCTTCTACTCTCTGAACTTATATTTTCTTTGGAATTTTCAGCCAGGATACAACAAAGCAATATTCCTGCTTCTTTCCCATTAAACTAAAGTTGGCTTGAACTTTCAACTTGGTAATAAACAGGGAGATGCCTAGTTCTGTATTTTGGTTTCTAATATTAATAGCAGTCTTTACTACATTAAATGTAACACCTTAATTTTATATGAAACTCCATTTTCTTTAAAAATAAAAAAATCATTGTGAATAGAGTGGCTAAAAAAACAAAAACAAAAACAACAAAAAAAAAAGCCCCAAACTTTTAAACAGTAAGCCCTTACCAAATCAGTTACTATTAAAAATAGTAAACTCTGCTGTGTCTACTATTTTAAGCCAATAAAATTATTTTTGGCTAACACTAACAATAGGGGTACTTTTTCTTAAGGGAAAAAAATAGAACATTTATACTAAATGTATAGTGAGGTTCAGATAATTTGCATGTCCTTTATTCAAAATAAATGCTGACCTAAATTAGTAAAGAATAATTAAGATTTATATCATGAGTTTAATGTAATAAAAGAAATGTTTACTAAGTGGCCTGGCAAGCATCGGAAATTTCTCCAAATAGTAATATGTACCTACCAAAGTCTTCATAATTACATTCCATAAAGGATTAATTTTACTTCCAGAAAATTCTGTATAAGGCTGGTGAGGTGACCCAGCTGGTAAGGGCACTTGCTGCCGAACCCTGTGTCTAGAATTTCATCTCCAGGGCTGCCTGGTGGAAGGAGACGATCACCTCCAGCAAGTTGTTCTCTGACTTTACATTCATGTTCGACTATGCACACACGCAAATAATGTCATCAGATATTTCAAATTCTCCAGCATTTCAATGGCCAAGGTAAAAATATTTTCATAACTGTAGTCATGCAGCCTTTAAACCTCTGACTATGAATTAAGTATATGTTTGTTTATATTATTCCACCCTGAAAATGTAAACTTGATTGCTTATAATTTTTTCTTTTAAAAATGTCATTTTACCTAGATTTTCATAATATATTTGTAATGTCATGTGAGTTTTTGTATTTTAAGATTTAATAAGCCGGGCGGTGGTGGTGCACGCCTTTAATCCCAGCACTCGGGAGGCAGAGGCAGGCGGATCTCTGTGAGTTCGAGGCCAGCCTGGGCTACCAAGTGAGTCCCAGGAAAGGTGCAAAGCTACACAGAGAAACCCTGTCTCGAAAAAACCAAAAAAAAAAAAAAAAAAAAAAGATTTAATAAATATGAGTAGAAATTATAGATTAATACAAAATTAAAGTTTCTAATGTTTGTCTTTAAAAAGACTTTACTCAGGGCTGGAGAGATGGCTCAGAGGTTAAGAGCACTGACTGCTCTTCCAAAGGTCCTGAGTTCAATTCCCAGCAACCACATGGTGGCTCACAACCATCTGTAATTGGATCTGGCGCCCTCTTCTGTATACATAATAAATAAATAAATCTTTGCCGGGCGGTGGTGGTGCACGCCTTTAATCCCAGCACTCAGGAGGCAGAGGCAGGCGGATCTCTGTGAGTTCGAGGCCAGCCTGGGCTACCAAGTGAGTCCCAGGAAAGGCACAAAGCTACACAGAGAAACCCTGTCTCGAAACCCCCCCCCCCCAAAAAAAAAGACTTTACTCTAGCTAGAAAAATAAGTAATTAAAATAAATTATTTTCCTTTGGAAAAAATTTGGTATGGGCCTCAACATAAAACTCTAGATTTTTCATTAAATAAAACATAAGGAAATGTCTCATGATAATTGTATGTTTCATGTGAAGTCAGTAAAAGCAAAGCTACTCCCTTTTCCTTGTTTCTTATTTGATTTTAATTTTCTTGAGTTATGAATGTCTGTGAGTATTATCACCAATTATAAAGTGGTTGAAATGGGAAAAATAGTGGAAACATTGACGATGGGGTAGAGTAAGAAATGAGCTTTTGGAGCTGGGAATGGTAGCACATAACTAATCCTAGCGATCAGGAATCAGGCAGGGAAACTGAGTTGGAAGCGAGACTGGACTATCTGCCCAGACCCTTTCTCAGAAGAAAAAGAAAGGAAGTAGTCAAAGTAAAGGATTGAAAACCAAGAATGGGAAAGATCCAGAATGGAGATCGCAGGAACACACTTTGGGTGATTTTTATCTCATAGGTACACAGGTCAGGTACACAGTTTCTAACTGAATGTAAGATATAATTATTTTGCTGGCTATAAAATAAGATCTCAATGAAAACTGACAAGTCCAAAGCATTATTATGCCCTACTCTTTTCCCCTCCTTTGTTTTGAGATGAGATTCATGTATTCAGGATTGGCCTTGAACTTGCCATGTAGCCAAGGATAACCCTTTGACTTCTGTCTCCCCCATGCCAGATCACAGGCCTGGCTGTCTTGCTTAGCTTACAAAGTGGAGGGATTGAATCCAGGCTGTTGTGCATGCTAAGCAAGCGCAGTACTAACTAAACTACATCCTTATGTGGATATGGTCATTTTACTCCGTCATAAATCAACCAAAACTGAAGAAAGATAAATATCTCATATTTTTCCTTTTATTGAAAGTAGATTTTTTTTTTCTCACATAACGTATCCTCATTAAGGTTTCCCCTTCCTGTCCTTCTCCCAGCTCTTCCCATCTCCCCCCGCCCCACCTGGATCTGCTCCTTCTCTCATTAGAAAATGAACAGGCTTCTATGGGATAATAAAATCAACACTAACACATCAGAATTGGACAGAACAAACAGGAGGAAAAGAGCCTGAGAGAAGGCACAGGAAACACAGACTCACTCGTTTGCACACTCAGGAATCCCATAAAAATACTAAACTGGAAGCCATAATATGTATACACAAAGGACCTGTAGGGTAAAAGAGAGAAAAAAAATGAAAATAAAAAAATAAAATAAAATAAAATAAAATAAAAAGCCCTGACATGACATTATGAAAAAAGGAGCCTCCAAAGATCCCATTGAATATCTCATATTTTTAGTAATCTAAGGGTCGAGTGCAAATCTCTAAGCTAATATTTCTGTGTTGGGCCATTTAATATGGAAGATCTTTAGTTAGATTTATTTTTTGAAATAGAATAGTATTTAATCTTATTCATTGCCACTTGAAAAACAGTGTGTAATTCTCTTAAGATTTAAGAAGGCTAACTTATTCAGATAGAGTGAAAGTCTATTTCCTTTTTCTTATTCCATTTATTATAGGCTGTTAGGGCAGCGAGAGACGTCCTGCACATCAATTATTCATGTCGAGAATAAAAAGCAGTCCACTCACTGAATGTAGGTGAACCCATGATAATATCTGGAAACAGTTCAAATGCAGATGAGTTCATTTTGTGTTGCAGTGCTATGGTCAGACGTTAAATACATGAAGTTATTGTGCTTTTATGAAGCACATACATAGCCCCCCATTTTCAAGTCACTTAGCACAGTGTTTGAGGCAGCCTAAATAAATACTCTTTCCATAAGAGGATCGGAGCTGATTATTTGGTAATGGAAACTGATAGGTAAATGTAAAATTATAATTTGTCATCAGAAATGCTACAGTTGAAATATGTTTAATATCTGATGAGGGTATGCTGATTTGCTACTGTTAAAGGAAAATCAACTGTCAGGTCAGAAGGACCTTTCATTCATGAAAGAATGGAAGGCAAATCGGAAATAAACCGACTTTTGTAATTAGTTCGATTTATTAAAAATGTCAACTCTTCAGCCTTTGAGTAGTTTTAATCATGTTATACAACACTAGATGTAGTTGCTTTGTGTAACACAGAATGAACTAATTTTTACTGTCTTCTTATATTCTAAATAACTCTTAAAATATACATACTAACCATAGATTCTTTCCTCATACAATATAATCTGAATTCAGTTTCCTCTTCCTCTACTCCTCCCAGATCCTCCTCACCGACTCTCACATCTGGATCCACTCCCTTTCTGTCTTCTAAGAGATAACAAAAAAAATAACAAAATAAAATATAAGAAGATAAAAAAAATCATATCAAAGTTGGTCAAGTCAGGCCAACAGAAAAAGAAAAGCCCCAAGAGAAGGCACAAGAATCAGAGATCCACTTGTTCACACATTCAGGAGTCCCATAAAGGTACTAACTGGAAGCTACAGTATATGTGCAGAGGACCTGGTGCACACCTGTGTAGGCCCTGTGCCTGCTGCTTTAGTCTCTGTGAGCTCATATGCACTTTGCTCAGTTGTTTTAGGGGCCCTTTTTCTCTCCTGATGGACTGCCTTTTTAATAATGTGGTTCAACATCTTTGCTTTATAATCTAATAGATATTAAGCCACATGTGGTCATTGGACATTTAAAAGGGCAGCTAACTAAGAAGTTATAAGCTCTTATTTCAAGTACTTAGTTATAAAACAAATTCAGTTACTTAATCTTGTTTTGACTTCATAATGAAGCAGTTTACATAAATATTAAACGTACTTGCCTGCTTGAAAATTTAAGTTACACACGTGACTTACATTATATTTTCATTGGAAAGTGTGGTGGTTTACATGAGCGTGTCACTCATAGGCACAGACTTTGATCAGTTGGTCCCCAGTTGGTGGTAGAGGAGGTGGTAGGATCTTGCTGGAGGCAATACATCCCTAGGGTAGGCTTTGAGAGTTCATCACTTTGCCCCTGTTCCAGGTCCCACACTATGCTTATGCTTGTGATTGAAGATGTGATCTCTTAGTTTCTTGCCCCTGCCACCATGCTTGCCCCTTGCTGTCATGCCTCATTGTCACATCCCTCTGGAACCATAAGCCCAGATAAACTTTATTCCGTAAGTACCTTTGGCCTTGGTATTTATCACAGCAACAGAGGAGTAAACAATACAGAAATTGGCGTCCTAGACAGATAGGTGCTGCTTGAAGTTTTTCAAGCATGTAATTATTCGGAGATCTTGTTAATACACAACCCCAGGACCTCTGGATAAAAAGATTCTGATTTAGTAATTCTCAGGTTAGAGCCTAGAATTTGCATTTTTAGTAAGTGTTAGGAGAATGCTGATGTGCTAATCTGTGGATCACACTTACAGTCACAAGATTCAAATGTAGTTATCTTTTCAGTAGATAGAAAAGAAGGTCGCCTCAGATGAGTCAAAGGAGATACTAAATGTTCTCACAATCTGTTATCTATGAATAAGATGCTGACATACTGTCTAAAGGAATAGGGAAGTATGGAAATGGGCTTTTGAAGAAAAAATTGTGAAATTTCATCGTAGACCATAAAAATCTTAATATATATTTGTTACTGTTTCATATACAAATGAAAATAAAAATATTTCCATATGGGGGAAGACATAACTCATTATTTTTAATTATGGGAATTTAGTGATATAATCTAAAGAAGAAAATCATAGGAAAACATACCCGTGAAGGTCCAATTACATAGAGACCTTTTATGTAAAACACTTTTTTTCTAGACTATTTCCCTCATTTGAGTATTGACAAACAAAATGTCAGAGGTAGCATGTGCCTGTAATCCTGGCGCTGAGAGGTGGAGACTGGCCAGTTCCTCCTGGGCCTGCTGGCTGACCAGTGTAGACTATTTGGCTAGCTCCAGGCCTGTACGAGACCCTTTTACAAACAAATGTAAAGCTGTGGATAGCCCCCAGTGAATGACCCCAGAGATTGTTCTGTGGTGTCTGTATGTGTAACTGCACATACGAATGCACACAAAGCCAGGAATCTTGGAAATTGGAATGGAGAGAAAAATAAATCAGTTAGAAATCAGAGTGACAGAGGGAAGGGTATGTAATGGTAAATAACAAAAAGAAAAAAACACTTAGGAGAAACACGATTTACTAAAGTTTGGGGAATAGGGTCATGGATTCCACTGTGGTAGAATGCTTGCCTACGTGTGTAAAGCCCTGGGATTAGTCCCCAGCACGGCAAGTATGGAAACAAAGCCTTTAGTGTCCCCTAAAATACTTTCTTCTTTATTTGGGCACTGTCCTCAATGAGTGAAGGTATTTTCACCACCTTATTATCTAATTTTACTGTTTTAAAATAGCTTCCTAACCTAGTCTCTTGTTAATAATCCCCCTCAGAAGTCTTGTCATTAGCAAATAGCCTTCATGAAAAACCTCATTTAAAATGTTTGATTACATTTAATTTATTATTCACACAAGTGCCACAACACACGTGTGGAGGGGAGGGAACAGCTCATAGGAGTCACTTTGCTCCTTCCACTACCTGAGTCCCAGCTGTTAAACTCAGGCTGCCAGGGTTAGTAGCTGTACTGGCTGGTTTTGTACATCAGCTTGACACAAGCCAGAGTCATCAGAGAGGAAGGACCCTCCTTTGAAGGACTTTCTCCATGAGATCCAGCTGTAAGGCATTTTCTCATTTAGTGATCAATGGGGAGGGCCCAGCCCATGGTGGTTGGTGCCATCTCTGGGCTGATGGTCCTGGCTTCTATAAGAAGGTGGGCTGAGTGGCCAAGGGAAACAAGCCAGTAAGCAGCAGCCCTCCATGGACAGGTATCAGCTCCTGCTTCTAGGATCCTGCCCTGTTTGAGTTCCTGTCCAGACTTCTTCCTTCATTGATGGACAGCAATGCTGAAGTGTAAGCCTAATAAACCCCTTCCTCCCCAGCTTGCTTTCTGGTCATGGTGTTCCATCACAGCAATAGGAACCCTAACCTTCACCTGAGCCGTCTTGCTAGCTCCCTTACCACCACCAAGCTTCGTTTTTATGAGGGGTTCTATTTGTTTTCAGCAACCCTGATCCTAAAAACCGCTTTTTTGTTGTTGTTGTTGTTGTTGTTTGTTTTTGAAACATGGTCTCTTGTTTGTACTGAGGCTGGCCTCGAATCCCTGATCATCCAGCTTTCACCATTTTGTGCCACTGTGCTTGGTTTTTAAAACATTTTTATTGACCCCCTAATCTTTTTCCGTGCAGTTTCTAATTATTTGTCCCATTTCTAGCTCTTGGTTAAATGTATAAATATTCTTTTTTTTTCTAGCCAAACTTCTGTGTTGGGGAATCACTGCTCATCCCTTGTTTCCTCTGTTGGAACCCTAGGGTATTATAAAAAGAAAGGTGGTGCCATGTTTTCCTAGTGTATCTGTGGACATTTGCATTCTTACTTGAAGATACGTGTTGGAAGGACAAAGGTGTTCTCTTCTCCAGGAGCCTTAGCTTCACAAGGGAAAAGGAATTGACGTGTACAGTTACGAAGGCTGGCAAATCTCAGTTGGCAGAGTGGGCCAGGGTTAGAGACTCAAGGAGCTCATGTTACAGTCCAGGTTTGAAAGCAACTAACAGACATCCCTCTTGCTAGGGCAGTTGTCTTTTTCTCTCTTTACGTCTTCAGTTGATAATATGGAAGCATACCTACATTGTAGAGGCAAATGTGTTTTACTCAAGACCCATTGATTTCAGTTATCTAAGAGCACCATCGTGGAAACATCCAGAATAATGTTTGACTAAATACCTGGAAACTGCCATTAAACCAAATTGACAAAAAAAAATTAACTATGACAAGTAGAATATGCATTTCTATTGAAATACAAAAATGGATTATATGGTACAATAGATGTGTTTGGAACAATTGCGAGGGAAGAATGCCATTAGAGTGACAGCTTTATATAAAAAAAAATGTATAATTGATTTTTTACTGAGAATTATCCTGACCTACTTTTCAATACCTACTGTTAAATCCCAAAATGAGGTTCCAAAAGGCAGGGTAATTTTTTAAAGTAGGGACATATGGACTCAGAGTCTAGATTTTAGCACACAGTGTTCTTTGAGGTGAATTTATTTTAGATGCTTGTAATTTTCTCTTCCCATAGTTGAATGTTCCATATCTTTTCATTATACTAAAGGAGCAAACAGAATGTTTTCCTTTGACTCATAATAACTTAGTCATGGAGTGATTATCTTTTCTTTGTGATGTGTGTATGTGGGAAGGATAGTATAAAAGCAAGGCAGTTTTCTAAAGTGATTTCTGAAGGTTTTAAGAATATTTTTGCATATGTTTGCATTTGAAAAATATGATCTAAGACCTGATTACTCTAATGCAAACTAAAAAAATTAGTCCCTGTATGAGCTAATGACTAGTAATTCTATGAAACTTCTGTTTTTGACTTCAGAATCCTTAATAAGCTTGCTAGTATATACAAGGCCTTAGGCACTGGGAGAACAAATGTTGAGAGAATTTTTAAAATATAAGATAATTTCTTTATGAGCTCAGGGAGAAGTAATTACATAATTATAATGACATCAATAAGGTAGCTCATTTATTGATCTTTATTACTCCCTCCGGTAACAATTCATCCATCACTTTATTCAAGTTTATATCAGGGTATAGTCATTATTTTGTATGCCTTTTCACTTCTTTGATTGTAAGTACTTAAGGGCATGAATACAGTTCTTATTTACCATTAATTATAAACCATAATACAGTAGTTGGTAATTACCTTAGAGAAGTTGGTAGTCTAAATGAATAAGTAACATGATTATTTATTGAAACAATTCTCACTATATAGCCTAGCCTTTGCTGACCTGGAATTCTGCTGTGTAGCCCAGGCTGGACTTAGATTCTCTGTCTTCCTGTCTCAACCTCTAGTTTGCTGAGATCACAGTTGTGTGTCACTATGCTCTGCTCTAGATAATTTGTTTCGTTTTGTTTTTTAGATAAGGTCTCCTGTATCCCAGGCTGGCCTCGAACTTGTTATGTAGCCAAAGATGACCTTGAACTTCCAGTTCCTGTGCCTCCACTTCCAGAGGGATGAGATTACAGGCATGGTGCTACCATGCCCAGTTTCTGCAGTGCTGAGAATCAGACCCAGGCCCTCCCGCATGTTAGGCAAGCTCTCTGCCGGCTGGGATACATTCCCAGCCCCTAGTTGGGGGTTTTTGTTGTTTGCTTGGTTTTGAGATAGGGTGTTTACTATGTAACTCTGGCTGACCTGCAACTCACTACATAGACCATGCTCGCCCTGAACTCACAGAAATCTGCCTTCCTCTGCCTCCCCCGTGTGTTGAGATTAAATACGTGAGCTGCCTGTATTGCTAATAGCACTGATTACAAAACGCTGTACAAAGAGTTGGATTCAACTCAACAGTTTTAAGAATTTTAAAATTCACAAATTTAAGAGTCACTATCATAGAAGGAATGACATGTTACCTGTGTCAGTAATAGGTATTGTGTGGGTAAATGCTTGTCCTTTTCATTCTGCTTAATTTTTCTTCATAGCTTGGACAATGCCAGCCATTGCCCTTTGAACACTTTGATGCAGTCATAGCACTGGCCAGCTGCTGGGGAAGAAATCACCCAGTACGGAATACTGCCATTCCTAATTGAAGTTCTCTAGCTGTGTCTCAGTCTGTCTTTGTGTCCCTTGGACAACATTCGTGGCCTAAACAGCTGAAGGGAGGAAGGGAACATTTTGGCTTCCAGTGTGTCTGTACATAGGTTTTGGTTCTTAGTTCTGGATCCATAGTAAGAGTAAGCTCACGGTGGCAGGAATGTGTGGGGAAAGCAGCTCACCTTATGGAAGCCAAGAAGCAGGGACTTTGCCTGTGCTGGCAGCCCCCACCCCTTTTCTCTTTAGCCTCCAACTTGTCAGGTGGTACCTGAATGGTCAGTTCCGGTCTTCTCTGGAAATGCCCCCCAGATACACAGAGAGTTGCCCTTTTCTAGTCTCATTGACAGTTCTTCATCCAGTCAAATGATGAATTGCCCATTTCAGCTTTTCACGTATTCCCTGTAAAATATATCTTTCTTGTCTGCTTAGAATGTGTGCTATCATCCTCACAAACTCACCTGACGGCTGGTCAGATGGCCAAGAGGGTAAAGGACTTGCTGGGTAAACTGAGGACCTGAGGTCAGCCTGCCAACAACCATGGGAAAAACTAGGAATTGTGGTGCATGGCTGCTAGTTCCAGGGTCAGGGAGAGACCCTGTCTCAAAAATTAATGTGCAGGTATGACAGGGTAGCTCAGTGGATGAGGGACTTACAGCTAAAGCCTAATGACAGTGGTTTTTAGGTTTCTTATCAAGGTCTTTGATCCTGTTAGAGTTGGGTTTTGTGGAGGGTGAGAGTTGCCAAAGTCTCAATGGGGGTTGGAACTTCCAGATCAAAGCTGGAATGGCTACCCACTACACACACATCTATACACACACCCCTCAGCTCAGAAATTAACTCATTTGGGAATTTTCCATGTTTATGAAGTTCTGATAGCCTCCCTCTGTCCTTTATACATAAACCTCCAAGGTAGTATGAATCACATTGAATAATTTTAAAAATTATATCTCTTTCCAGCTCAATACTTAGCTTTCTGATGGTAGTTTATAGCCTCTTTATCTTACATTTTCACTGTAAGAGGGACTTTGTAAAAGTATATTTTCCCACTCCTGTATCTGACAGCTGGAAAACAATTACAGGGGTCTGTGTATTAGTGCTGGGAATAAGCAAGAAGAAGGAATAATGAATTTAAAATGTAGTGCACTTCATCTAGATGGAAAGAACATCTCAAACAACAGAAGGAAGATATAGAAAGCCACAGTGGTGGGAAAACCTCGTCCAGTAAGAAACTTAGGAGATGGGCGTGGCCAGCAAATAGAGTCCATGCAGGGTGGTCGAGAAATGGAAGCTAGGAGTTGTCTAAGAGACCAAGTTCTGAAGGGACTTGGAGGCCATGCTAAGACTGTTGTAAAAATGTCTTAGACAGATGTCAGACATGCAAGGAAAAATAAGTAGACACTGTGGTGACAGTTTGATGGCAGATCGGATGATGGCCACAAAGAAGAGAAAGGTCTCCTCTAAGAGGTCCTGGGCATAATTTTGTGATGGATTGTCAAAATAACAGTCACAATTGGACCATTAAAGTTAGGAAATGTGATGCCATGTTTTAAACCATTCATGTAGATTCAAAGTGGTCCAGGAATAGTAGCAGATTGCTCTTTTTTTCACCATATGGTTCTTGGGGGATGGAACTCAGGTTGTCAGGTATGGCAGCAAGTGTCTTTACCCACTGAGCCATCTCGCCAGCCCATCCCAGGTGCTTTTAAGTTATGAAAATGCAGCTCAATTTCTACCTGGTGAGCCCTGGATTAATTAATAAGGAAGAAAATAGAATTTAGGATGTCTTCATGGGAGTACTTGGAGGGAAGAAAGTCTAGAGCAGAATCAGGCTAAAAGTAAAGAGGAGATGGTTGGCTTTGGGAATATCTAGGTGGTTCTTACAATCTTGAAGACTCCAAGGGGGTACAATTAATAAGTGTTCTTGAAGGCTAACCTAAGCCAGCACATGCACTCCCATGTGTTGCTAGTGTGGTGGTCTGAAGCAGGTTTCTCTATTTAGTTTAATGGAGCAGGTTTGATACTGTAACCACAATCTTAACAGCACATTTAGACTATATGATCTTGTCTCTTCTCAGAGTGGTGAGGCTCACTTGTCCTGTTAGATATATACAAATGTCCGCATTATACCGAGTGATTCTTTGGCCACACTACAATTATTTTTTTCAATATTCAGATGGCTATATTGTACATGATTGCTTCTTTCCCACCCTCTCCTCCCTATTTCATTGGTTCCCTTAGACCATTTTTGCTTTGTATGTATAACATGCATTACTATAAAAATCTAGGAACCACAAATGAGAGAAAACATGGTATTTGTCTTTCTGAGTATGGCTTAATTCACATAATATGATCATCCCCAGTTGCATCCATTTTTCCTGCAAGTACATAATGGTGTATATATGCCACATTTTCTTAACCTGTTCTTTCGGAGTTAGACATCTAGGTTGGTTCTCTAATAGCTGCTGTGAATGGTACCATGGTAAGCATTATTGTGCAAGTATTCCATGACAGGCTGGATTGAAGTCTTTCCAGTAAACACCCAGGGATTACCGATAGCTGGACTGAATGAACATCTGTTTTGAGATTTTTGAGAAACATCCATACTGACTTCCACAGAGGCATTCCTACCAGCTGTGTATGAATGTTCCTTTTTGCTGATGTCCATTCCAGCATTTTGTTGTTGTTGTTATTGTTGTCTTTTTAAATAACGTATGACCTTCTGAATGGGCTGAGACAGAATCTTAGTGTAGTTTTGATTTCTATTTCTCTTCGAACTAGGTAGATTGAATTTTTTTTATATTTATTGCCCATTGTCTCTGCTTTTCTCTTTTTTGTGTATGTGTGTGGGTGCACATGTGTGTTTGGGTGTATGCACACACATGTTGTGTTTGCATGTGGAGGCTGGAGGCTGACATTGGTTGTTTGGCTTGATCACTCATCACTTCATATTAAGGCAGACCTTGCTGATCCTGTAGCTCACCAGTTCTGTCCGCCATCCCTGGCCCTCTTAGACGAGGGTTCTGGAGACCTGAACTCCAGTCTCATGCTCAGCAGCAAGTGTTTAATCTACTGAGCATCTCGCTAGCCCTTTACTGAGTGTTTTTATTTCATCTTTTGAGAACTGTTGTTCATTTCATTAGTTCACTTATTATTGATTTGGTTGTTCCATTTCTTGGTTAGTTTTGTGAGTTCTTTGTATATTTTACATAATAGCAGTCTGGCTTATGTGTAGCTAGCAAAGATTTTCTCTCATTCTTTAGGCTATTGTTTCACTTGATTTTCCCTCTTCTGTACAAAAGCTTTTTAATTTCATAAGGTCCCATCGGTGATTGTTGGAATTATTTTCTGAGGGACCAGAGGCCAATTGAGAAATTCTGACCTGGGCCAGTCCATTGAAGTGTTTCCTTTGCGTTTCCTCCAGTGGTTTTAGGTTTCTTATCAAGGTCTTTGATCCTGTTAGAGTTGGGTTTTGTGGAGGGTGAGAGTTGCTCATTCTTCTACATGTGAATTGTTTGTTTATTGAGAAAAAAATGAGTCCTTAGCTCACATAATTCACAGTTCATAGTTTAGGAACACAGGTCAGTGAAAAGCTTTTATGGAGCTCAATCCAAAGAAATTCTTCAGATTCAAACTACTCTACCAGCTTCCCTCGCATCTTCAGAATCTTTTCGTGGAATCATAAATTCTGTAGAAATCAGCCATGTCAGACTTACAGGAAGCTGCAGCTGCCAGCACCACAGTGAATGCACCAGTAGTATGAAACTGCGGAGTCATTCAAGGTTTCTCCAACGCCCTAGCTGCCATAGCACTTAAGGTCCCTTACCCTTAGACGCTTAGTCTGCGGGACCAGAACCAAGCAGGTCCCTCAAGGACTCAAGCTCCCAGGGATGCCCAAGGCTGTGCACCTTAATGATTAACATGGATGGGCATTGCAGGTACCATGGGGACAGCAGATCAAGGACCCTCCTCCCAGCTCAACCCTCAAACTGGGCCAACCAACATGTTCTTCTCTTAGTCTGTCTCACCGCCTACCCACCCCATCCCCAACCCTGCTTGCCTAAACTACACCATGGCTGAGGAGCCAGGCACCACCACCCCTTACTTAGCATTCTTGTTTACATCTTAAGTGATAAAAAGTGATTTATCTCCTTTTTAACTTTTCCCAAAATGTTAGTGTTATCAGTATTCAGTGATTTACCTTAAAAAACAAAGTTTTCCGCATCCCATATTACTTTTTTCCCCCTTGAAACTGGAGTAAATATCGTCTCATCGTTGACTTAACAGTAGTGTGAAATACTACTCCTTTCAGTGTTTTCCTTGAATTACTCATTTTTAGATCCTTTGTTAAGTGACTTGAGAAGCAGAATATAATCTTTTAAGCTCGCTATAAATATTACTAAATTCAGAACGTTCAAGTCCTGCAGATGGCAGACTTCTGTATCTTTGTTTACTTCCTGTTTCCCTCCAGGGTATCTGACAGTAGAATGCAGATGGAGCTTTATCGGAAAATGCTCCTTTGCTGTTAATATATCCAAATTCTGTGAGCCTGGAATGAGGAAATCCACTTTTTTTTATCGGGACCTTTTCTTCAGTAATTACTTTTACCTTTGAGATAAACAGTGCATTATGTAGTCTGCTTTCCCACGGTTGTTAACACAGTTTCTTGTGGTGTTTACTTATGGATAAATGCCTTTTGTCATTTTATTGTACACCTTTCAATTTTTAGCAATCTCTTTATGACCTAGTTAGTGATCATTTTAAAGAGGCAAAGCTAGCACACACCCCCTGCTTATTCTGGTGATGATTTCCAACCACAGCTTTAACCACAGTTTATGTTATCCTTAGGATGGAAATAATGATAAGATTATCAAAATCATCTGCTGTCATTTTATAAATGAGTCTCACAGCTTAATCACTTAGGAAGACCTGCTTCTAATGGTTTTTTGTTCTAGTATTTCTTTATACTTTTTCCATTAGACTGAGTGTGTGTGTGTGTGTGTGTGTGTGTGTGTGTGTATTCACTCTACATAGTACTTGGTTACATGAAGGGATTTTTTTGTACAAGTATATAATATACTTTGAGTGTTATTCCCTTTCCTTTGATTGTGCATACCCCTTTCTTTCTTGAATCTCTGCTCTTTTATTTAAGACCCATTGGGAAAGGTTCTCATGAAGAGAATGTCATTTTTATTGTTAATGCCCTTTAAAAGCCATTTTTAAGGATGCTCACAGATACCTGAGAACATATAGATAATTGTATGCTTTGGGGAGAGGGGGGAGGAAGAAAAGGAGGGAGGGGGAAGACAGAGAGAGAGAGAGATTGATTCATTGAAACTGTTTAATTGGGTGTGGTAGCACATGGCTCATATCCCAGTACCTGGGAGGCAGAGGCAGACAAAATGTCTGAGTTCAAAGCTAGCCTGGTCTACATAGTGAGTTTCAGGCCAGCTAGGACTACATAGAGAGACCCTGTGTGAAAAAACAACATCAACTTCATGTTTATTAGACACTGGCATTTTAGTGACATAGCACATTTTGTTATAGTTTTATGGCAAAAGAAAATTATAACTCTAAAGTATTTAAATTCTAGACCTGTGTAGAAATCTGTTACATAATAGTATAAATACTGTTCCCAAATTCTTGATTTCTTTTTCATCCAACTATTCTGCCAGTTACTTGGATCATGGCTGTGGGAAGTTGTGTCACAGTGAGAGGCTTGCACTGTTGTGTCTTTCTCTTGCCCTGACACTCAGCTGTGACACTCAAACAATCCTTAAGTTATAGTTAAAATGAACTATGCATGGATAACGTGCAGTTAACATTTGCATCCATGCACATGCGCCTGAGCCTCACATTCAGTCTGGATGCGGCTTGTGCCAGATCCTGCTGTCAGCGGGCTTGAGCAGATGGTGGGCTGGGCCCCGCGGGCTCTCTGACCCAGTGATTTCAGCTATAGCTCCTCTGGGGCAGTTGTCAGAAAACAAAGCATTGTAACATGGGAAATGACTTTACCGATTCCTGGCATGGTGGAGGGTGTGTGTGTCTGTCTGCCTGCCTGTCTGTCTGTCTGTGTGCACATGCACATACATGCACACACACACAATAGATTTTAAGTGTCAGATTTCCTGATGGTACCTTAAAACTTACACTTTTGTTAAAGATGCAAAATGAAAGCATATCCTGGAAGAATTACGATCCTTTAACTGTAGCTAGAGTTTTCCTGCGTGACCCACAGTCAGGACAAATCTCTGTCACCCGCCAATCCCACAGCCGCTCAGACCCAACCAAGTAAACACAGAGACTTATATTGGTTACAAACTGTATGGCCGTGCCAGGCTTCTTGCTAACTGTTCTTATATCTTAAATTAATTCATTTCTATAAATCTATACCTTGCCACGTGGCTCGTGGCTTACCGGCATCTTCACATGCTGCTTGTCATGGTGGCGGCTGGCAGTGTCTCTCTGACTCAGCCTTCCACTTCCCAGAATTCTTCTCCTCCTTGTCCCGCCTATACTTCCTCCTGCCTGACTACTGGCCAATCAGTGTTTTATTTACTAACCAATCAGAGCAACACATTTGCCATACAGAACATCCCACAGCATTTAACTTAGAATCCTGGGTAGATAAGGAGCACATGAAATAGCAGTTTCTAATTTTTTAACCCAAACCTTTTATTAAAAGTATTTTACAGGAACTGGAGGTGTAGCTTAGTAGTAGAGTCATTGCATGTGAGAAGCTCTGGGTTTGGGTCCTAGTATACCAAAACAACACGTGTGTGTGTGTGTGTGTGTGTGTGTGTGTGTGTGTACACGTGTACATACAATCATATTTACATATATAATTTAACCCAAAACATAAAAAATAAAAATTTTAGCTTAACATGTGGATTTTTAATTCTTTTGTTGTTGTAGGTGATACTTCTTATTTCTCTTTCCAGAAAAAAATTTTAGAGCTCACTGGCAGATCGGAACCTACAGTTTGAAAAACACTAGTTAGGGGCTGTTCAGATGGCTCTGTGGGTAAAGGTGCTTGCCAACAAGCCTGATAACCTAGGCCTGATCCCTGGAACTCTCATGGGGGAACAAGAACTGACCTCCCATAAGTTCTCCTCTGACCTCCACAAACACACTGATGTAAAAGCATGCCTATGCACATGCACACACATGTAAGTAAGTAAATATGAAAGTGTCTTCAAGACAAAAAAACACTAACGTTAAGCATTAACTATAGAGACATTTTTGTATACTTTCTTGAATTATTTGAGTAAGAATGAGTTTCCTACTTCATCATTTATGTCACGTGTCTTTTAAGAAACTCTTAGTATTTTCTATTACTTACGTATTCAAAGATCTACAGCAAAAAAGCATATTATACAGTCTAATTTTAATTGAACATTTTAATAGGCCGTATAATCTTCTCATTAAATACATATCATTTCTCATTGCCTATAATCAAATATAATATTCAGGGGATTTTCTTTATTTCTGTCATATAAATAACCGTATTGCCTTTGGTTTAATAGGTCATTTCAGTAATAGATACATGAAGGAGCTGGCTTTTGTTTTAAGACTCTTTAGGGAAAGCAGTAAGGAGCTCTTGAATTTTTGTATCACCAAGCAGAGCTTTGAATATCATGGAGATTATTTCCTATTTCTTTATATTAATAGTGATTCTAATGAGTGATATTAAAAATGTGGTCATCATATGGAAGTGTGTAATCTTAGCTATCATTCAGTACATAAAAAATTATATGAGGTATAGGTTTTACTCATAATCGCTATTTTCAAGTTACTATACCTTTATTGGGAACCATAAAAAATACATAAAATTATATTGGTATAGCTCTAGGAATTTACAAAGGATGTAGAAAAAAGCATCCCTGTTCCAAACTGATACTGTTGAAACTAACACTAACACTAAGTTGTCCTGTAGTTGACAGATTAAGAAAACCCCCTTTGTAGTGTGACGAGAGAGACAAAATGGTACTATAGTGTATTGTGAAAATTAAAACACGGTAAAAGCAGCTTATATAGCAAGGTAATTTATATAAATGGTTCAGTGTATATGAAACTAACTTTTATTCAGGATAGAGAAAGTTCTTGAATAACTTATTGTCATTTAAGTAGTTCATGTCTGCATTACAGAATTTCATAGAAGCCCCCCTCCCTTTTTTTTCTTTCAGACACAGAAACAAGTGAAAAAATACAAGGAAGTGGAATACTTCAGTTGTTTGCAAATCTGTTGATGCCACAGTCCTCCTGCACAGCCAAAGTAGCCAACATCATAGCCGAAGTAGCCAAAAATGGTGAGGTTTTCATCCAGAATTTTCTGCTCGGAACATCTTCAGTTTTACACCTTACTTGTCAGTATGTTTTATTAATTTATGTTTTGATTTAATAGATTAGACTCTTTCTACTTCTTTTCTTTGACTTTGTGTTACTATTTTAGATGACTCTAGTTAACAGTTATTTCCTTCATATATTTCCACTTACTCAGAATAGAATTAAGGAAAACTACTGTTTGTCTCCGTTGTCCTTTTATTGTTCCTTAGTTGAGGGCTAAGAGTTTTTGGTGTTGCTTCCTCGTCCATCTTGTATCACAGGCAGCGTATGTTGGTGTCTATCTGCGGTGTGTTGGTGTCTGCGGTGTGTCGGTGTCTATCTGTGGTGTGTTGGTGTCTATCTGCGGTGTGTTGGTGTCTATCTGCGGTGTGTTGGTGTCTATCTGCGGTGTGTTGGTGTCTATCTGCCGTGTGTTGGTGTCTATCTGCGGTGTGTTGGTGTCTATCTGTGGTGTGTTGGTGTCTATCTGTGGTGTGTTGGTGTCTGTCTGCGGTGTGTTGGTGTCTATCTGCGGTGTGTTGGTGTCTATCTGTGGTGTGTTGGTGTCTGTCTGCGGTGTGTTGGTGTCTGCAGTGTGTTGGTGTCTATCTGCGGTGTGTTGGTGTCTATCTGTGGTGTGTTGGTGTCTGTCTGCGGTGTGTGGGTGTCTATCTGCGGTGTGTTGGTGTCTATCTGTGGTGTGTTGGTGTCTGTCTGCGGTGTGTTGGTGTCTATCTGCGGTGTGTTGGTGTCTATCTGTGGTGTGTTGGTGTCTGTCTGCGGTGTGTTGGTGTCTATCTGCGGTGTGTTGGTGTCTATCTGTGGTGTGTTGGTGTCTGCGGTGTGTCGGTGTCTATCTGTGGTGTGTTGGTGTCTATCTGCCGTGTGTTGGTGTCTATCTGCGGTGTGTTGGTGTCTGTCTGCGGTGTGTTGGTGTCTGTCTGCCGTGTGTTGGTGTCTATCTGCAGTGTGTTGGTGTCTGTCTGTGGTGTGTTGGTGGGTGTTGTGCCGACAGAGCCTGGCTGATTGTCTTCTCCCCCTCAGTTTAGCGTGTTTCGTCTGACAGTTGATAGCAATGCTGCAGTTGGAATGTATGTTCTGTTTCCCACTCTTGCTTTCGTAGAAAACAGCTATGTCTGAAATTCTCTACTGAAAGCACTTTGGGGAACAAAAGTGATAATATAAATTATCTAATACTTAATTCATCCCACTATGTGTTATTTATATCCAGTGACCCTTGGAAGAATTAAGCCAGAACTGCATTTACATAATTTCAATTTAATCGGTTTTAGCAAACACCAAATAAGTAAAGCATCCTTTAAGCATGAGGGAAACTCTAGTAATTATAATACTTAGTATGTTTCAGCTGGACAGAATTTGGTATTGTGCCTTTTACTCTAATATGTTTCATAGACCAATGCTTTTCACAGGAAATTTAAAAATTTCTGATTTCATTTGAGTAATTACCATGCTAATTGATTTTTCAAAGAACTGTTTGGGCTGGTAAGGCACTGTCCATTTATGTAAATTACCAAAAATGAAACTGGCACACGACACTTTGCTTATTTTAAAGCTCATCAGAGCCTTTCACGTGTCAGTGACCTTCTGTATTGGCAGATCATGTTTGTTCACTGAAAACTGGCTCTCTATGATTTATACGCCAGAGCCTCCCGAGGTACTATGTTAACTTAAACCAACCTCTTTTTATACAAAGCAGCTTGGGTTTTTAAGATAAGTGATTTATTTTTAACCTCATCCGAGTCACAGTATAGATTTGGGGAATTCAGAAGACAGGATTCGTTTTTATTATAGTATATTATATATATAGTTTATTATAAATAGTATATTATATTATTATATATATTATATATATTGTTATATATAGTATATTATATATAGTATAGTATGTATATAGTTTTATTATAGTATATTATATTTATGTATTATAGCATTCAATGTACTCACGACAGTTCTACTAGCAGAGGTTTCTTCTAGAGGTGCCCTGGAGAGTGGTGTCTGTGTCCTAAAGACAGAATAGAATGTTTAGCATTAGCACCCTCAATCAGGCTAATAAAAAGCATATTACTCTACTAGTGAAAATAAATGGACATACTTAGATGTTTATTGCTTAATTAACCTCATTGTTTTTTAAAAAAATGAGTGGCTGATAAAATGGAATAAACTCTTACTGAAAGATTTTTTTAAATATTTTTTTTAGAACACAACAACATATTCATTGACCATAAGAAAAGATTATCATTTGAACCATAAGAAAATGAGGCTGGAGGTGATTTTTTTTTTTATCGCTAATGCACATTATGTAACTACAAGGAAGAAATATTAGCATATAACTCCTAGATTCAGATTCAGCATAAAATGTGCTTAAATTTTATTTGCATATAAAAGAATATGAATATTGATATACCCAACTGTGTTCAAAATTCCATGAGACATTCAGGCTCGATGTGGAGTATAGCTATAATTTGAGGAGTAGACATTTAGACCTGTTGTCCTTTTAATTGTTGCTGCCTTTTAAGCCACAGCTGTCCGAATCAGCAACTCAACTCTGCCGCTACCAGCAGTGGTTAGGCGGCAAGGGCGGTAGCCTAGCTGGAGAGAATTCTGTTTCCTCAGGTTCAGACTCTTGCAAAGCTACAAAGGAAGCTTAACTAAACCACTGTCCCTCTAAAGAACTCAAGATTCAGAGGTTACGGTGGAATTAATTCTGCCCCTCAGAGAGGCTGAATAGCAAGAAGCTCACCTCCTGCTTCTCCTTGCCCCTCCTTACAAACCCTTCTCCCCGGCTCCTCCCTACCACTTCCTGTCAGCTAGTTGCTGACTCAGCCTCCTGACCACAGGTGAATTTTATTTCATCAAACATATCTTTGCATCACTAAAGAAATGTTCCAGAGAATAAACAAAAGTAACACACCTTGAAATAACATTCTTCAATGTAGACCGTTTAAATAAATTATTCCAGTGTATGATAGACTTAACAGCTGACTTGAGGCAGTAGAGAAATAAGCAAGACAGAGGTAATCTGTGAGTATTTCCTGGTGGGTAGATGACTCACCAGGTGAAGCACACGCTGCACAAGTGTGAGGACCAGAGTTCAGGTCCCTAGAACCTCGTGAGAACCGGGCTAATGTGTTGGTTGCCTGCAGTCCCAGTACTCCAGGGGCAGAGATGAGATTCCCAGAGCAACCTGGCTCACTAGACTAGCCAGAATCAATGAAGTCCAGGTTCTAGGAGAGACCCCTCCATTGGAAAATAAACTGGAAAGCTGTTAGAAGACACCCAGTGTCAACTCAGGCCTCTGCACATGTGCGTGAACACTCTTTTGTACACATGTACACATGGTCCTGTGCAAGTATGAATATGCATACACATGCAGTAATAATAAAAACTTGTATTGGTGCTTATCCGTAATAGTACTGGTAATTGTCGACATTAGCCACTATTGTGTGCTTACATATAATAGTGTTGTGTTGTGTGTTATACATTATCCCAAATTCTTGTTGTGGTTTATCTGCTTTAAGTACTCCAGGTGATTCTGATGAGTGTAAGGTTAAGAACCAAGTCTTGGTCCAAAACAATACAGAATCCGCAGCATGAATCAGCATTATGCTTTTTCTTCCTGTATCAAACTTTCTACCAGAATGCTCATACATTAATAATGAAACAGGGATTGGCCACTAGGAACATGGGAGTTTCTCATTCAGTGTTGTAGTTTAATGTATTTTAATTCTGTCCTTCATTCCATATCAAGTAGTTGTTTGTTTTAATGTGAAAAAAGCGCCTTAGAAGCAGCACTTTGAAACACAGGGTGGAGGGGGGGAATGTATCATGTTGTCGAGTAGCTAAAGTTTACCTTGTCACTTCAAGTGTTGGAACCTTAGCCCATGACTGTGGAAGAATAGCCATCAGCGTTATCTTTCGAGATATGAGCATTAAAGAGAGTGTGCATCAAAACAGAAGGATGTCGGTTGGAAGAAAGTTGTGTAAAGCTAGGAGTTAAGGAAGGAAGGTTACTAGAAAATGCACACTCTGATGATGGAGCAGTATCCAGAGTCTAGGCATTAAGGCACACTCCAGCACTCCTCCTTGTATTTGGTTGTGAGCTTTGGCTTTCTACTTGCTTCCTTCAGGTAGTTGAAAGTGAGAAATGTACACACAAATCTCATTTTCAAATAGTTGATGTAAAATTTATGAATCTGTGTATATACAAAGAAAATTATTTTGTGGTTTTCATCTCAGCCTATACCTTATAATAATATTGAATGAATATGTAGCTGAAGTAAGTTTGGCAAAGGAAAAGTTAAAAAATAAGAAATTATTAATGTTTTTACTAAATCAAAGGTGCAAAGAGGTGGGAATCCACTTTGTTTTTGAATTTTATTAGCACTGAGCTAAATCAATGCCTCTGAATTGAATTACTGTTTTGAAGTCCACATTTAATGCAAAAAAAAAACAAAGTAAAATCTAGGTTTATAGACAAGCAGGCATATTTACAAATGTGTAGTAGTTTCTGCTTTCTGTGGCTCCCACCAACTTGTGCCCAGTCATACTGCCCTTTCTTTCCTCCCCGTACAGTGCTCCACAGCCTCCATTTCCTGGAGTTCAAATTATCTTATTTCCTCACCATTGCTCTGACTAGCAGATCTCACAAAGTAGGCTCTTTACTAGTGCTGTCCAGGCTGGATGTGTTTTAGAACCCAGCCTGACGTGTTTGGGTACCGGTTCATGTAGTATTGACATAGCTCTGTGTGTGCTGGGACCGCTTTGAACTTAGATGACCATCGTAGCCATTCTGAAGCCTTTCCAATATCATATACACGTATTGAAAACATTCTTGCTAAGTTCTGGAGGTGTTTATTTGCACATGCGCGTGTACACTCACACTTTCTCACACACATGCGCGCACGCACACACACACACACACACACACACACACACACACACACGGAGGGAGGGAGGGAGGGAGGGAGGGAAGGTAGGAAGAATGGGCCAGGTTGGTTATTTAAAATTATGTAAGGATTGCTGCCCATCCTCAATCAAAAAGATTTTTAGGAGCTTGCTTTCTTCAAAGGCTGGCAAAGTTGTCTTTATAGTAACTGAAAATTGGCATTGCTAGCATCTTTGTTCTGGCTGTATGCTTCCTAGTTATAGTGACCAGAACATTTTACAATTTCCTCTACTTATTTTCCCTCATTTTACAAATACATATTGATTATAGAGTCCAAGTTTTGAAAAATTGGGATCAGATAAACAATTAGCACACAAAAACAAAGAAAATCATAGTTCCTTGATGTTTGCATTCTTTGAAGACAGTATCAAAACAGCAATATAACAACAGGTACCATTTTTGAAATAAAAATCTAAATTATACCATTTTTAAATTTTATATTTAAATGATATTCAATGAAATTATCTCAGCTATGGTAAGCTAGGTATAGCTTAGTGAAAAAGAAATGAATACCTTTCTTTAGTTGATTGCATTTTAATTTAACAGTTGAGATCTATAGATATTTCTGAAATATGCATTAATGTGAAAGGAAGCCCATAAGTAGATGGATGGTGTTGTCTCCATAGTTCGTGGGTGTGTATAACATAATTTCCTTTTTCTCAACATATCGTAGGATACTCTACATTATTAAAACTGCCCATGATAAATTTAGAGGTTAGCTTTTGAAGTTGAAAGAAAATCTGAACCGTGGGAGTTGAAATTGTAAGAAGCTTTCAGGAATGTAGCAGTAAGAGATACAGGAGGAATGGAATCCTTCAGGTCCCTCACAGTGACCTAAAAAGGTCGTTCCTTGAGAATTTTTAAATTAAGGAAAAGATAAAGATTGCTTCCGAGGACAGAAACAGACTGAGGAATGCACCCTCTTGACAGTGGGAGTGAAAGTTGGTTATTGTTTAGTGAGATCAATTTTACCATGAAGCATAGCTCTTTGTTTATTCATCAGAACATTCTGATAGTAAGCGTGAAGTCTAAAAGGATAATTTGAATAGTGACTTTTGGAAAATTTTCATTAACTCCCTTTCTTTATTACCTTTTTGATTTTTTTTTGGTAAGACACTGCAAGAATGAAGTTTATTTCTAACGGTTACTGTGGTGGTATCACTGAGAGTCAGTGAGCGGAAAATAGTAAACTATAAAGATGAGAGAAAAACAGATTTGGATGACAAGAAAGCATAATATTTGCAGGTGAGACCTGCAAATGCTTGCATGAAGATGAGGAATTCAAGATTCTTCTAGGCCCTAACAATTGAAAAAGACCCATTAAAATGATTCATTGGGAGATCTTTCCATTTTCTGACATCTTCTTCAATTTCTTTTTTCAGGGACTTAAAGATTGGAACATTTAAAATTTGACTTTGAGCTTTTAGAGACCATATAGGAATAAATTGGACTGTTTTTGATAGCTTAGTTTCTAGCGTATCCTTTAATTATCACACTTTGAAAGAATTCTGCCACCCTCATGTACTGTTTCTAAAACACGTCAGTCATTCTCAGAAGGTAGTGACAGCTCAGCTGTAATGAAAGTTAATTAAAAGTACTGTTGGTGTGATGTGGAGACTACCAACAGTGGATAATACAATCCTACTCGTTTTTGAACATTTACTTATTTCTTTCATCAGGTATATAATAGGATTGTAGCAGGGTGCTTTTGAACAGAAATGTGTTCTTCAAATAGTGAGCACTTTGGACATTTCAATAGTATGTGTTTATTTTATTAGGGGAGATGATGTATGTAAAATATGTATCTTTTAAGTTCTAATTAAAGATGTCTCTCCTTTTCAGAATTTATGCGAATTCCATGTGTAGATGCCGGATTGATTTCACCACTGGTACAGCTGTTAAATAGCAAAGACCAGGAAGTGCTGCTTCAGACGGGCAGGGCGCTAGGAAACATATGCTACGATAGCCGTAAGTGTGAAGAATGCGCTAATACTTCCATATTTTTTTTAAAATTTAAACCTTTTAATTTTCAAATTAGTTTCACTTTGGTGTTGGGACTGACTTTTCTAGATGGGCCAGTAAGCTTTAGCTCTGCTTATGTAGCAGAATTGGTGGAAAGTTGGGTCATCATATTCTTAACTAAGAAGTTATAGGGAGTAAATTACCCTGTTTTCACAAGTTATTTCCTAAGTTAAGTACATTGCTAAAACTGAGACCTGTAAGCTTCACAAAAATCCATTTACAGATCTTTAAATTAGGTCTTATGAAGTATTATTATCTAAATGAAAATACTTATGGGAAGTTTTTGATTTCTAAGTCTGTCCAAATAAAGTTTTAATTAATTACCATTCAATAAAACCATTCATAAAACCCATCATCTCCAAAGCTAGATTGGCCCACTGCATTTGCATTGGCTCCATTCCAGTTTCTTACTACATCATTGCCATCCTTATCACCTTGTGGAACGCAGTTCTAGACAGGAAGCAAGAATTTGTGTGCGGGTTTATTGCAAACATACTGTAATTTCTGCTTCCCATCTCACATATACACAGAAAACTTCTGAGTATAAAGCTGGACGTGGTGACATGCACTTTTAATCCCAGCACTCCAGAGGCAGAGGCAGGAGGTTCATGAGTTCAAGGCCAGCCTAGGCTATATAGCAAGAACTTACCTCAACAGACAGAACCCGAGACTTTTAGTGTTTTCAAATTAAGTAGGCATAGTTTGGTTTTCCCTAGATTTTTATTTTCTGAGACAGAAACCACATACTTATTCAAATTTATACTATCTACAAATTCATTTACATTTGTATGACCGGGATAATTTTACCACGTTTTCTCTATTGAGTCCATACCTCAAGTGAGTTGTATTTTTCTGTGAACACTAAATATTTGGCTCTTTTTTATAACAGATGATGTTTTAAAATGTGATTTCCTTCTGTGAACCAGATAGTGAAAGTATATGCATATTTACTGTAGAGCAAAAAGACACTCTAGTTATTAGCTGTAGTTGTTCTATAGCCTTAGACTATCTTATTCTCGTTTATTTCTCTTTGCTGTGTGTAATGATGTCCAGGACATCTTACTGTAAAATTTAGCTTCCTTTTTCCAATCCCTGATAATGCATATAAAGTATCATATGTTCTGCTCTGTTCTTATTCTGTGCATCTTAAGGTATTAGCTTCCTTTACAAAATGATAGTTCTTCATATTTGTAATTTTTGTATCCTCTGTGTGTGTGTGTGTGTGTGGTGTGTGTGTGTGTGTCTGTGTGTGTATGGTTTTTATTCAGCATCATAGATTGTAATCTCAGCTCTCAAAAATTATTCACTTAAATAAAATTACTTTTATCAATACTTAGAAAATGGGCACAGTGGTAGTTACAGAGTGGTTGTATGCACTTGCAGATTCTGTGTGTTACGTTTTGCAGTCTTGCTCTTTTGTGTTTGCTGAAGAGTTTAAAGCTGCCAGGAGTATTTCGATATTATTCAGCTTCATTATTCTTAAATTGTTTTCTCTAACCATGGGAATTATTTCCTCTTGTGAGTCTTTTGTCCTGGAGTTTCACTTTGTTGTGACAAAATAGAAAACACACAGGAATCTCTCGCCTGATTCTCCAGTGGTTCTAATGGACACACAGTCATTTATTTCCTATGTAAAGAACCTTGAAGTCGGGGTGGTAGATGTCAAGATAATACGGCTATACTGTGATGGAACTGAAGTTCACTGTTACAGTTTTTACAGCCTGTTCCTTTGTCTTATGAAATACACAGTACAAAGTTTTACTGGCATGCTTCAGGCTGTGACATTAATGTTTTTCATTTATGTAGAAACATTTGTAACTACTTCATCCTTTAATGACTTGAGTGGAAATTATCCTTAAATCGATAAGTCAACATAGTGACTCTAAGCCGTAATTTTCACTTCTCAGCTTTGGCTCCGGAAAGTGAAGCTAACAGTCTTAAAAAATAAACATAAGTGATTTAGTACTGTCAATCATGTGACAAAAGTGTATTCACTGTACTGTGTTGTCATAAGTATATAACTTCTTAAGACTACTTTCTTAGTCTTTTATTTTAAATTAAATTTGTGGCAACTTCTTAATGTTTTCTCCAAAATTACTCTAGAAAAACTAGAGTTTGTACTTAAATTCCAAGATATAAAAGTATGAATTCAATACTATTTAGTTACTAGTGAATTTACTTGAAATGCATTTATCAGTTATTTTGTGATAATTGGAATTTTTAAGAAACCTGAAAGACTGTAATGGCTTCTATTTTACCTAATCAACCATTCCCCCCTTTCAAGAAAATGATGCTTGTTTTTTTGGAGAGAAAGAACAGAAAATATTATCAATTAGTAAATTTAAGAGATATGCTTCTTCAAAATACAACATATTTTAAGTTCATACTTGTCCTATCAAACTTAACTTGTCGGCCCAATGGGATAGTTACGTTAGTGTGCTCTCGATGAGTCCTTTTCAGTGTGGTTTTATTCGGGGTGGTAGTAGGTGTGCCATAGATAGCAAAGCAGCATTTACAGGGGTTCCTGTAAGCAACTCACCATCGGAGAAAAAATTGGGAATCTGTGTATGTGTGGTAGACGTCTACTAACATGTCTTTAGCTAACAGTTCATTTGAAAGAAGTAACCATAAAATTCATGGAACTCTACCAAAGAAGTAGGTCAGACTTGAGGTTTAGTAACAGCCTTGTCAGTTCCCATCATAGGTGTTCTTCCTAACGGAAGAAAACGTTCTTATATAATCCCCACACCAAGAACTGACTGACACATCTACCAAGCGAAGGAAGCGGGGCTTTGGTGACGATGAACTCTTTGAATCCATCTCCCTTTTGTATGTGGAGATGGAAAACAGTCACTGCCTGGGAACAGTACTCATTTAAAATTGTCAGTTTGTTTTCTTCATGTAACCTCCAGGCATTCAGTATGGATTCCTCTTTCAAACCATCCAAATAGAGCTTTGATGCAAGCAGCATGTTAAAATTTGTGTGCCTCCGGGTTGGGGATTTGGCTCAGTGGTAGAGTGCTTGCCTAGCAAGCTCAAGGCCCTGGGTTCGATCCTCAGCTCAAAAAAAAAAAAAAATTCGTGTGCCAGATTAACTATTAACTTTGCTAGAGTAACCATTTTTGAGAAGTTTGACATCTTTCAGAGAAGACAGAAAAAATTGTATTTCAGTTTGGAAAGAAATGAGCAAAGCTGTGTGTATAGTAGAACCTGCTCAGGAATGTTGTTTTAAACAGAAAAATGATGTTATATTTCAGAAATGCTTGTCCTGTGTGGACATCCCCTTCAAGGCCAGTATTTAAGACTAAGAGTATGATTGCTTTACTTGGAATTTTTTGTAGCATTCCCTATTTTCATTGATTTTTAAAATTTATATAGATGTACAAACATTTAAAATTTCTAATATGATTGAGTGTTCCTAAAGCTCTAAAAAGCCCATGGTAATGTCTCATCTGCATTTGTCATTTCCAGGGATACATTGGTTATTGGAGACTTGAGTTTCTGCTTGTTGATATTACTGCTTTAGTTTAGGAGATAGAATTTGATATGCTAGTTAAAAGATAAGAGTAGGGGCTAGCAGGAAATGATTATATAAAATTAAATATTTAACCTTTTTATATAAAGAGCAAGATTAACACATTAGTCAAAATTTAAAAGTAAACAAATATGCTACTTATAGTAATAAAGCAATACTTACTATTATATAATTCTATTAGAACGGTATGCATATTTAAGAGTCTTACATGATGTACTGTCTTACACAGAAAATTATAGTCCTACTTCTTGAATGAATAAAATAATCAAAATGAGTTCATAATCAGATTTGCCGAAGTCAGTGTTTGTGAAGTGAAACAAAAACTGTTTATTTAATTGACTTCAGTATACAAAAGAATAGTCAAATACACACATGTACCCATCTGTATGTTAGTGATTCTTAATGTGTTACATGACTGATTGTTGATGGGTGGATGGATGGACCGGGATCCTGATTGCCTGAGACAGGTTCCCTTCCTGAACCAAAAACTTGCTGTTTGGACCAGGCTTGTTAGGCAATGAGCTGCCAGGATCTAGCTGTCTCCACCCCACAATGCCAGGGTCACAGGCACCTATAGCCATGCCCAACTTTTTACACAGGTTACCCCTGGGGATTGGAACTCAGGTTCTCATGCTTGCAGACAAGCGCTCTTGCTCACTAAGCCATCTCCCTGGCCCCACTATTGTATTATTTTTATATAAGGGCCAAATCTAGTTTTAACTGCAAATGCCAAGAAATAATAATAATAATAATAGCTAAAAATGTTTTATAATGAAAGTTGGTTAGATTAATATAGGATAGAAATGCTTTGAAGTGGTGCAGGTAATCAATACTTGCAGCAGCTTTACTAAATAGAATTGTTTATACTGGCACTTAGAACTAATTATTTCAGTGATCAATTAGATTATTTGGTTATGCAGTCAGAGGGTTTTGTTTCCTTTTGTCCTTCAGTGTTTAGTTTCAGAAGAAATTGAATTATCAGCTAGTAGCATACAAGTAAGATTCTTGAACTTTAATCAGTCTGTTTTATCTTAAAACTTGACTTACTCTCAAAGTGTGCCATTTATAGAAGAATGAATAACTTTTGCAATGAAACGTAGATTTTATTAATGACTGTTACCATGTGACAATACTAAATAAAAATGTCCTGTGTGGACTGAAGTAGATGCTGTTTTATAGTTCTTGTAAGCTCTAAAAAACATGGATGAAAAAGGATCATGTTGTAAACATAATAGAGAAAATAACATGGACAAAAGCAGACACCTTGAGGGTGATTAGAGTTAAGTACGTGACTTCACCACAGTGGTGGTGAGAGTATGATTTCCAACTGGTTTCCATAGATCCAATAGTGCATTCTAGATAAGGAAAGGAATAGCTTGTTTAAAAATGATCTATAAATACATACACGTTTAATATGCCCCCTGGAAGGCAGGTAATGTAAAGAGATATCATTTCAGCTGTGTCATTTACTAAATTATCATTTAATATATCTGATTTTACTTGTTTCATGAATTAAATAGGACTTATAGCTGAGTGTGGTGGGACATACCTTTAATCTCAACACTTGGCAAACAGATCTGTGAGTTCAAGGCCAGCCTGGTCTATAGAGCAAGTTCTAGGACAGCCAGGGCTACACAGTGAGACCCTGTCTCGCTCTCCACCTCCAAATAGGATTTATATATGAGAGTAGAACATAGATTATAAACTATAATGCAAAGCTAATAAATACTGTGATAATCATTTCTAAACAATAATGCAACCTAATGTATATACATTAACATATACTGTATATTTACAATGAAGACATAAAAGACAGGAAGCTTATAAAGGAGGGCAAAGGAAAACTCTGTAGGAAGGAGGAATACACTTGACCATATGTGAGCATTAATAAAACCGGAGCTTCTCGGCAGCCCACAGAGAACAAAAATTTGGCTTATATGATTCTTACCCAAAAGAAGAATGGTATAGTTCTTAAACAGACCCTTGAGACAAAATGCTAGCAGGGAATTATTAGGATAACCCTATATACACTTAGGAAAACTATGTAAAAATGCAGGCTAGCAGTAAGTGTGGTTCTTTGATGGTGGTTCTGCAGACTCTGCTCATGTGCTCCATCTAATGACTTCTGTGTTACTCTTTAACAGGATCCAGGAAATAATACTGTGTACTTAGTGAGGCTAGTGTAATTTGCAAGACATAGCCCTAATACGTTGAGTTCTGGTGGTTACCTCAAGTATGAAACTTAAAACTTCCAACAAATTTTGACTTAATTTTCCACTAGTTTAACTTTAACCCCAGGTACTTTGTATGATATGTCCAGGTTGAAGTCTCTATAAAGAAAAAAGTAAGTTTGTGTATTAGTTTGTGTATGTAGCCAGTTTGCTAAGAATCTTAATTTGCTTTAAAAGTGAGTACTGAAAACACTGTACTAGTGTTATTGCACAAATCTAGGCATAGATAAATTGCTTAGATCTGTACATGTACACACCCAAAATAAAATGTAATGAAGTCTGAATATAGAGTCCTTAGACATTTACCAGTGTTGATTTCCTGATGGAGATATTGTACCTGAATCATGTGATATTCCCCTGGGACACAGGAAGAAGTAGTCAACAAGAGCATGCTTGTGGTTTGGGAGCCTTGGAGGGGTTGGGATGTTTGTTTTTTGTTTGTGTGAGTGCATACATACATGCGTGTCTGCACGTGTATATGCCCATGCCTGTGTGCGTCTGTATCTCTGATAGCTTGCTGTGAGTCTCTACATACTTATATAAAAAGCTTAAAACATTCACATGTCCAAAAGGTATACATAATCTCTGTTCTATGACAAATACTTGTTTCTTTTAGCTCTTCATGGGATGGGAGCACTCTCTCCTCCCCCGCCCTCCTGTCACCCCCCCCTTGTATATTTTAAGGTATAACAACAACAACAACAAATCTCCCAGTGTAGCTGTGATTGATATTTTCACCTTCATAGCAGCATACAGTGTGGATGTGGGAAAAGATGTGAGACAGAGGTTTAGGAAGCTGTTTTAACGGGCCAGCTGTGATGCAGTCTGTAAGTTTAAATGTGAAGGGGGAGACTGGGGCATTACACATTTGGTTGGTTCTTGGTTAGCATTGTACCAAGTTTAAATAATATTGAATACTTCAGTAACTGATTGTTTACACTTTGAAATCTCTTATTATTAAAATGATTTAAGAAACACCAAGTAAATTTTTACTGTTAACAAAAATATCAGAGAAGAATAAACAAGTGTTTGTCCATGCTTGATTAGTTTCTAAGTAGCACCACATTATAAAAAGCGACACATTAGCAAAGACATGGAATAGTGGTTTTTTGAGTAATTGTTTGTAGTTTCACAGATACGATGGTGGAGCTGACCTGTTGAGGGTACTGCATATGACAAAAGTAGATGATTTTGGGGTCGGGGGAGCCAATAAGAAAGTGTACACATTTTTCACACTTGCTGTTTTTGTGTCTTGGATGCCAGATTGCTTTCTTGTGCCAGAGTCAAAAAGTCTGATGGCCATTGGCTTGACTTTTCCTTGTAGCTAGAGTTTTCCTGCCTGGCCCACAGTCAGGACAAATCTCTCTCACCTGCCAGTCCCACAGCCGCTCAGACCCGACCAAGTAAACACAGAGACTTATATTGGTTAAAAACTGTATGGCCGTGGCAGGCTTCTTGCTAACTGTTCTTACAGCTTAAATTAATCTATTTCTATAAATCTATACCTTGCCACCTGGCTCATGGCTTACTGGCATCTTTACATGCTGTTTGTCATCATGGCGGCTGGCAGTGTCTCTGACTCAGCCTTTCTTTCACTTCCCAGCTTTATTTTCCTCCTTGTCCCGCCTATACTTCCTGTCTGGCCACTGGCCAATCAGTGATTTATTTATTGACCAATCAGCAACATATTTGACATACAGACCATCCCATAGCACTTTTCCTTTTTTTCAAAAAGGAAGGTTTTAACCTTATTTAGGTGGAAACTCTTGCCCCACATTGGGCGTCATTTATAGCTAGAGTTTTCCTGCCTGGCCCACAGTCAGGACAAATCTCTCTCATATCCTGATTATTAAGATTTAGGTGACATAGAGAAGGTCACTTTATCAAGCCCTGGAAAAAGGAGTTTGTGTATTTTAACTCTTTTTTACTCTTATTTTTACCACGTTCATTTTATCTGTTAAAGCTGAAGTTTCAGCTTAGACATAAATTTCTACTGCTTGTTGAAACCAGTTAATCCATACTAGTCTGTTGTATTTAAATAATGTCATTTTTTAAGTCATCTACTTATAGGAAGGATTTTTTAGGAATCATCATCAAATAGTTGTAACTGATATGAGACATGTAGTAGTGTTCAGAGTTAATATTAATTGCAGCAGGCAAATCTTTGATGTACCCATCAGATGCCATGCTGTGACCTCATTTCAAACTGCATCTGCGGTACCAGATCTTGGGGACCAGAGTTTACCTCTTCTTTTCCTGATTTGGTATTACATGTATCAATACATTAAAACTTTGATATATCCCTACACAAAGGCATCATTTAAATCTGAATATAATATATATCACAGAATGCAAGTTTATGCCTCTGATATGAATATTTAATGATTATCATGATTCTTATCCTCATGACTCATTTTTATAATTCCACTAATGGAATATTTATAACTTTTGTTTTTCGATCTGGTTTTTAATGGATGCTACCTGCACCTGGACCATGAAAAAAATGATTTTTGAATTTGAAAAATGATGTTTGTGTGTTTGGCAATTTTTCTTTATTTGAAAGCTTAAATAAAAATTTGGACATACCTTTAGGCACATAAATCTTCAGTGTTTGGCAATTTTCTTCCCTGGTAGAATTCATAAATATCTTTGACTTTGTCTTTAAAAACAATATAGATATGCCTATTATTAATCCAGGAAAATAGTTTCTTTTGTACTTAGTAAAATTAAATAGTGGTGTATGTAAAGGGAAGAGAGAAAAATCCTTCAGATCATGCAGCTCACAATGGCAGATTTATGCTGTTCACAAAACAGTGACCCCACTATGAGTGATTTAGATCATTGGATGCCCTCTTCTTCAAGTATGAAGGCCTCCTTTTTAACACCAGCAATGTTTTCCCACTCTTCTTTTGAGGATATTAATCACATAATAAAGATTATACTTGTAAAATTTAAGGATTGAGAAAATACATTAGTACTATGGAAGCATGAAATCTAGAAGTTGGTGGAGGGGTGAGAAGGGCTGTCTCTATAAGGTAGCCCAGGCTGACTTCAAACTCAACGTCTTCTTGCCTCAGCCCCTTCCGAACTGGGACTCCAGATGTACTTTATGGGAGGATGCTTCTTTGTAATTGATAGGACGTGTATCTCAAGTCCAGCGGAGGGTTAGTCATTCGGACAGTCATGAGAAGAGAAGCATACCACGGAAGGTAGACCGCTAAACCAAAGAAAACAGAACCTGTCGAAGCTTCCTGTTTTAAGCAGCCTTCTGTAAACACAGAGAAAAATGAATCTCTAATGAGTCAGCTTGAAATTAGAAACACCTTTGTCACCAAAGACATTTGTACAGTGGCCTGTGTGGGGCTTAAGTGTCTCATAGAGGGTGGAGCAGTTGCCGATGCAGAAAGGGCAGAGGTTGCTTTCTTCCTCTGGGTTTTATTGTTACTCCTACATGGTCTTGTTTTTCTCTGTTGAGAATCATGAGTCTAAGGCTCTTAATTGACACACGGAGGAGGAAATAGGTGTTCTTAGATCTCTGTTGCTATAATTTTTCAGCACTGACTGCAAGCAGCTGGGGTAGGAAAGGATTTATTTACACTCCCAGGTCTCAGTCCCTCATTGCGGGGAGTCAGGGCTGGAACTCAGGCAAGAGGGTGAAGCATAAAGCATGGAGGAATGTTGATGCAGACTCACTCTAGGCCCGTGCTTAGCTAGCTTTCCACACAGCCCAGGACTACCTGCCCATTGAGTGGAATAGTACATAAGGAGCTGGGCCTCCTGCGTTAGTCCAGAAAACCAACTCACCCCCGCCCCTGTGCCAAGACATGCCCACAGGCCAGCTGATCTGTGTGGGCCCTTTGAGGTTTCCCTGAGATGACTCCAGGCTGTGTCAAGTTGACAGTTAAGGCTGACCAGGACATAGGTCAACAGTAGCTTATTTGTACATTTGAGAATGAATATTCAAAAAGTTAAATAAACTTCTCATTTAGCAAAAGGTTCAGATACTTTTAATCAGATGGGATACATAGAATGAAGGGAACAGGGAGGAACTAGTAATGGGAGTAAAGCTACCTAGAATTCATAATTTTAAAGTGGGGACTTGGGGAGAGATGGTTCAGCTGGTGAGAGCTCTTGCTGCTCTTGCTGCAGAGGGTAAGGATTCAGTCACGGGCACCCACACGGCAGCTTACGGTAGTCTGACTCCAGTTCCAGGGCATCTGGCACCCTCATTTGGCCTGCACAGGCACTGGACATGTACCTGGTGAGTATTCTGCTGACAAAACACACATACATACAAAGTTACAATACATCTTTATAATTTCATGTGTCAACTTACTGCACCACAGACCAAACTGATATTTGGTTAAACGCTGTACTATAAGGTAGTTAGGAGTTAGTGCATAGAATAAAGCACCTTACCCCATTCTTTCATGCTGTTGAAGCCCCCATAGAAAAACAAAAATACTGGCCCTCCCAGGGAATTGTCTCCTGCAGACTATAGAGCTTAGAAATCAGTCTTTCAGAAGTTACTTGTTTTTAATAACATTTTATTTAAAGCATCTAAACCAGATACACTGAACCTGATAGAAGAGAAAGTGGAGAATAACCTTGAACTCATTGGCACAGGAAAATACTTTTCTGAACAGAACACCATTGGTGCAGGCACTACAAAAAATAGCTAATGTACCAGGCTTTTTCTTTTGAGCCACCAACCAGCTCCCAAATCGTGACTTAATATTAGGTATGAATGCTTGGCCTTATCTTAATGTTCATTTCTCCCTAGCTCTTATAACTTAACCTGTTTCTCTTCATCTGTATTTTGCCTCAGGGCTTCTTACCTTTGTGTGTGTGTGTGTGTGTGTGTGTGTGTGTGTGTGTGTGTGTGTGTGTGTGTGTGCGCGCGTGTATACATATACATACACACACACACATATATATACCTTATATATCCAAAATATATAAAGAACTTAAGAATAAAGATATCAAGAAAACTACCCAATTAAAAAGGGATACAGATCTAAACAAAGAATTCTCAGCAGAGGAGTCTGAGAAACACTTAAAGAAATGTTCAACATCCTTAGCCATCAGGGAAATGCAAGTCTAAACTACTTTGAGATTTCCTTTTACACCAGTTAGAGTGGCTAAGATCACTGAAAAAAGTGACAGTTCCTGCTGGTGTGGATGTGGAGTAAAGGAACACACATCGATTGCTTATGGGATTACAGACTTGTACAGCCAGGGTAGAAGTCAGTGTGGTCTCAGGAAGAATGGAATTGATCTACCTCAAGATCCAGCTATACCACTCTCTGCCATATACCCAAAGGATGCTTCATACTACTCTGGAGACACTTGTTCAACAATGTTCATTGCTGCTCTAGTCATGTTAGCTAGAAATTTGAAGCAACCTAGATGTCTCTCAACCAAAGAATGGGTAAAGAAAATGATGGTTACACATGGAGTATTACCCGTTTAAAAAAAAAAATCATGAAATTTGCAGATAAATGAATGGATGTAGAAAAACATCCTGAGTGAAGTGATCCAGACCCAGAAAGAGAAATGTGATATGTATTCACTTACATGAGAATATTAGCTGTTAAGGCAATCATAACCAAGCTGCAATCTGCAGAACTACAAAGGTTAGGTATATAGGAAGGTCCTGGGGAGGACAGATAGGCTAGATCTCATTAGGAAAGGGAAATAGAATATATAGGAATGGAGGGGCTAGATTGGGAGGATCAAATTGAGAGGGAGAGAGTAGAGGAGAATGATGGAGAAAATGAGGGAGAGACAGCTATAACTATGAGCCATTTGAGGGATTGTATTGAAACCTAATAGTGTAGAAGCTTCCTAAAATATATGCATCTATAAGGGTGATGTAAATGAAATCACCAAATAATGGAGGGGATAGAGCCCCCAACTGGACATCTCTTGTCCCCAGTGAAGTTTCCAGTCCCTGTATTGGATTACATCTAATTGAGTCATTGGCCAAAGGGATCCCATGGGAATCCCCAAACAATCCAGACTGTTGCCAAGACAGTAGGTTGCTCTACACAAAGTGACAGCAAGGCCCCATTTACTGAAGACAACACTTAAACATCTCATTGAACATGGAGAAGTCAAGCTAGTGCCTACCTAGAGCCTTCACCCCTGTGTTCCGGCATCTTTGGTACAGGAAGGTACTCTGCAGGGTAGTAAAAGAGAAAGGCAAGCACCAATCTAGCCACAAACTGTTTGTGTCCTGTCTGGAAGGTTTGCTAGTGCAATGGTGGCACAAAGCCTGTCTGTGGAAGTAACCAACCAGTATCTGATTTGACTCAAGACCCACGCCTCCAGATGGAACTCCTATGCTTGGGTGATAAGAGCTTGAGACTAGGTAGCCTAGGGACCTAGGATAAAGCTTAATATTACTGTTCTAAAAACAAGCCAAAAACTGTAGCAATAACATGACTCCTAATGACATTCTGCTGTAGTCATAGATCAGTGCCTTGCCAGCCATCATCAGAGAAACTTCCTCCTGCAGCAGGTGAGAACACATAGAGACCCACAAGCAGGCATAATGCAGAGAGTGAGAGACCTTGAAACACTCAACCCTAAATGGCATGTCTCCATCAAATCCTCCCACAGGATCAGGGAGCCCTGCGGAAGAAGAAGAGAAAGAAAGGGTGTGAGCCAGAGGGCATGGAGGACACCAAGAAAGCAAGACAGTCTAGTTCAAGATGAACTAGTTCAAGTTCATACGAACTCACAGAGACGAAGGCGTTGTGCACAGGGCCTGTACGTGTCTGCACCAGGTCCTCTGAGTATATATTAAGGGCTCCACTTCAGTGTTTCGGTGGGATTTCTGAGAGTGTAAATGAGTGGGTCTGATTTTTGCACCTTCTCTCGGGCTCTTCTCCATCTGTTTGTCTGTCTGTCCATTCCAGTGTGTTAGTTTTTGTTTTCTCTTGCACTTTACTTTATTCTGTTTCATTTCATTATTATCCTTTAAAAACCCCTTTGTTTTCTAATGAGAGTCAGTAAGGGGGTTGATCTGGATGAGAGGGAAGATTGAGAGGATATGGGAGAAGTAGAGGGAGAGGAAACCATAATCAGCATATATACTATGTGAGAAAAAAATATTTTCACTAAAAGGAGGGAAAAATAAATGTATCAGTATAATTTCATCTTATTTAGATATAATGTTATGTAATTCTTTGTGATAAGGAAAAGAATGGTGATGATAAGCCAAGATTTGTTTTCTGATTGCTATATGTTTCTTGAATTCATAAGTAAATGAGAATCATTACTGATTGTAGCTGTGTGGTCGCTACACGAGTGTGTGGGTTCACACGGATCCATGGAATGAAGACACAGAGGCATTTTAAGAATGAATCTAGCCTTTCATGGCTGCAGGGGGGTCCAGCCTCGAAGGACTGAAGCACTAACTCTTTGCCTAGGGCATATTTCTTTACTCCATTTTACAGTTTAGATAGTTAATCTCCGTACCTTTAAAGCAACCCAAAAGGAGCTCCCAGAGACCAAATGCCAGGTGCAAATTACTTGATTTATCAGGTACCATGGTTTTCCGGGTTTCCTGGACCAAGTTTTACATAGGCCTTTGATCCTTAGGGGACTCTCAGATCCTTGACTCTCTAACAAGATTCACGTAGGGTGATAAGGGAAACAAAAGGTAAGAGAAACAAAAGGTGTGCTTAAGCAAAGGAAGGATTAGGGCTAGGTGCTGCTCTCTGGAGCAAGCCAGGAGCTCAGCAGGAATGTCACTACAACTGATTTTTTTTAAAAACTCGCTTTTGATGTTAAAATTGATTGATGCTCAAACTTCTGGGTAAAAATAATGAATTTTAAAGTGAGGGCAGTTGCATCGTTCTTGTATAGTGTTCCTGTTGTCTTATTATTTCTAAGTAATAAAATATTTCCTCCATAACTATTTCTAGTATCTTAATTCTAAAGTCTTATTTTTTCTGACCATGAATTTTAAAATCAAATCATAATTTGTACAATTGGGCTATTTTTAAAATAGTTATATAATGTATACTACATTTGCAGTGTAATAGGGCTGATACTTTTTAAAATGTGTATGGTCCGGGAATAAATCAGGTGAAGCATCAGGGAATTTAGATGCATTTGCTTCATACACAGGCCTGTAATTCTCCCTGTTTGCAGTGCCTAGGATCTTTTCACTTGGTTCTTTTAAATGTTCTAATGTGCAATAAGCATATATTATACTTGTAAATAAACATGAAGATTAGTTATTTCAGGAGTAAGCTGTTAGAGTGTCTCATCTCTCTGTGGTGGTATTGTGTTCCCCAAAATATTGTGCACCCTAATAAACTTACCTGGGGTCAGACAACAGGACAGCCACAATATTAAACATAGAGGATAGGCAGTGGTAGCACACGCCTTTAATCCTAGCATTCCAGAGGCAGAAATCCATCTGTTCAAGGATACAGCCAAGCATGGTGACTCTCGCATTTTTTAGTGATGGTGTAGGTGTGATGAATAGCATTTAATCTCTGGAAGTGAACACACTTTCTTATATATTGGATTGTTAGTGTGGAATACAGGTCAAGTTAATATAGTCAAGAGTTGAACTGGGTTTCTTCTGTTCTTCCCTTTCATCTTCACTTCTCAACCTATGGGTCATGACCCCTTTGGGGATGAATGACCCATTCATGGGGTCTCATATCAGATACCCTGCAGGTCATATCAGATATCTACATTATGATTCATAACAGAGGCAAAATTACAGTTAGGAAGTAACTAGGGGGTGGGGTCACCACAGCATGAGGAACTGTATTAATGGGCCACAGTATTAGAAAGGTGGGGAACCACTGCCTTCCCGTCAGCTAAGCCCCAGTTCACACCCTCTTAATGGTGTGCTGTGTCTCCTGGGTTTAGACTGCCTGTGCCCGAGGACTTTCCTAAGGGTTCCTGCTTTCCCTGCAGCCCTTAGCAATTAGTGCCGTGCTGTGTCAGGGGTTTTCTTCATGTTCTTGCTGCTCTCCCAGCAGTAGACAGGCCAAACCAATATGACTAAACTAAGGCTGAAGTTGACATCAAGCATTTATTCTGTTTTCTGAGAAAGTGCACACAAAAATAATTTATAGTTGCTATAATTTTTCCTGAATCAGCATAAAAAGTCACTCCTTGTTTTTCTTGGGGAAAAAAAAAAGAATTTCTGACCAATTTACCATGATTTTGTCTAGGAAGAATTACTTTAAAAAATAAACAGAATTTGAATTATAATGATTAGTGATTAGAAAGCTAAAAGTAGCAAGATTTGAGGGTGTGTTTCCCATTACCAGACACAACACACAGTAGGTTCTTTCTGTACATAGACCATAGTAGACACAGTATGGAAAGAAAGGAGCAAGAAGTATCGTAGCTAATGGCAACTCAGTGTAACCTCCTCCTGCTTCCCACCTAGACCAGGAAACTGACAGATGTTGAAATCCTGCTCACAGGCAAGCTTATCAACTCATGGAGACTGCATTTTAATTATTTTATAAATCATTACCTTAGTGATAACAATTTTTCTAATGTTAAATTCTTTTTGGAATTCTTAACATTTTGAGTCTCAGCAAAGGAAAAAAAAATGCCCTTTCTGACAATGAGGAGTAATCTTAGGATTTCCAGTGTTTTCTTCGGTTCTTCAGAGACCTTAGTTTATGACATACCTACAATTTCCCTTGACTGAAATGTCTTTCCTTCTGTTTAAAGTAAACCAGCTCACTTTCTTTTATTTACTATTAACTATTACTGAACTTGAAATAGTTAACCCCATGTTTACTAGTAGATGGTAGTAGAAAGTAGAGAAGACTGTTCTCCTCATGACTTTGTTTCCTCTGTGAAGGAGGAAGTATTTGTGTTGTGGCTTGCATAGCCCTCCCTCTGTCTCCTCTGTAACCTGAACTGTGCATGCCTTCCACTGCACCCAACTGGATTTGCATATGAATCTAAAAACTGTGTTATTGCGCTTTGTTACTTTAAGCTCTGAACTAATTATTTGTGAAATAATGTGTTGATCAACTTGGTACTTTTGTGCATTTTAGACTGCTGTTGGATGACTTAATATTGCATGTCCTAAAAAGATTTCTTGAGAAAGGGAAGAGATAACACTGCAGAAATGACTCTTAAAATGTCTTCTTAAGCCGGGCGGTGGTGGCGCACACCTTTAATCCCAGCACTCGGGAGGCAGAGGCAGGCGGATCTTTGTGAGTTCAAGGCCAGCCTGGTCTACAGAGCGAGATCCAGGAAAGGCGCAAAGCTACACAGAGAAAACCTGTCTCGAAAAACCAAAAAAAAAAAAAAAAAAAAAAGTCTTCTTAATTGATGCTGAAAATTAAGCAGTACTGTTACACTGTGACCACTGGGCTTGGTGGCACATGCCTGTAGTTCTGGGATTGAGAACGCTGAGACAAGAGGCTTGCTGCCTGTGCTACCTCAAAATCACTAACAATAAAGTGCTTTCAACTTTTCTAAATTAAATGGGCAAGGAAAATACTTCTTCAAAAAGATACTTAATAAGAGAACATTGAATTAGTGTTCAGACTTTTCCAAATTCCATTTGGTGATATTTAATCATGGTAACTTCTTTAAGCCAAGTACGAGTTAAAATAAAAGCAAAAATTACGATTTCTTAATTTACTAATCACCATGTTCTTAGCTCTGAAAAATACTCAGGCTCAGAGGTATTTACATGCAGCTTCTCTGTGCTTAGCTTTTATTCTGGCTTGGTGACTTCAGGGACTTGTGTCCCCGGTCACCTTTGGTTTGTGGAAATATATACACACAGCATATACAGAGTTAGTGTCATCACCCCTTGCAGAGTGAATAAGGCAGTGCATTTACAAACACAACACACTGAATGTGTAAAAGAAAATCTCTGGAGCTAGGGAGATAGTTCTGTTTATAAAGCATTACCGTACAAGCACACATGTAAAAAGCCTGATGGTAGTGTTGTCCTGTAATCCCAACACTGGGGAGATGCACACAGGACATCCCTGAGGCTTGTTGGCTATCTGGCTGTGGTGGTTTGAATGAGATGCTCACCTTGTCCTGGGCATTTGAATACTTGGTCCCCAGATGGTGGAGTAGTTTGGATAGGTGTTGGAGGTTAGGAGGTGTGGCCTTGCTGGAGGAAGTATGTTGCTAGGGGCAGGTTTTGAGGCTTCAAAAGTCATGTGCCATACCCTGCTTCTCTGCAATCTCAATTTCCTGCTGGAGATGGGAGCTCTCAGCAGCTCCAGTCACCAGGCCTGCCTGCTGCCATACTAACCTGCTGTCATGACAACGGACTCTTTTCCCTCTAGAAATGGAAACTCATATAAACTCTTCTTTCTATACATTCATTCTCTTTTGTTGCGACTATGGGAAAGTAACTAATAAACCAGCCTAGTGTAGTTGGTGAGCACCAGATCCGAATGAGAGCCTCTCAAGAGAACAAGGTGCATACTCCAAGACTGATCCTGGTCTCTATATTCAAGGGTATATGATTCCACATACATATGGGCACAGGCATGCTTTTTGTTTTGTTTTGTTTTTGTTTTTGAGACAGGGTTTCTCTGTGTAGCTTTGTGCCTTTCCTGGATCTCGCTCTGTAGACCAGGCTGGCCTCGAACTCACAAAGATCCACCTGCCTCTGCCTCCCAAGTGCTGGGATTAAAGGCGTGCACCGCCACCACCCAGCTCAGACATGCTTTTTATTTGCTAAAACTTCATTGAGAACTAAGTAATAGGATCAATATGACCTTGTACACACACTTTCTCAATAATTTTATTTTTTCTGAGTAATTTAAAACAAAATTTAGATGAAAGTTTTTTAGACTGAATTGTACTGTTTATTTCTCTTATAGACTTAGAATTTTCTGTTCTGCTTTATTATAATCATCACTGCAGTTACAGTGTTCACTTGATCATAAGCCTACAGTTTTTTAATTTGGTGCCTCTAATTCTCATATGTTTAGCTGGCATAGTCAAAAACAAATAGTCACAGATAATTCAGATGTTTGGTTTGATAACTGGATGACCCAAATAGCATAAGGTCAAAGACTGACTGATGCCATTAGGCACCAGCCATGATCTTTAATACAGTGTATATCCCAGAGTAGGTATAGTGTAATATTTAATTCTTTGTGCAGGGTACATAGACAGTAGATCCATATTTTATCCACAAGAATACTAACTAGTCATGAAGATTTGTGAGTCACTGCCCATATCAGCTGCCCTGTCAGTGAACCCTGAAGACCATGGGAAACCACATTACTCATGAAAAATAGCCACATTCTATAACTATTGGAATAAAGATGTAAGTATCCTCAGTCTGTTATAGTAGGGGACAAGAGAGGTGACATGGAGAATGGAAAACAAAGGGAACCATTTCTAATAAATAAATAACCTGAATGTGAACAAAGAAAAACTGTGGTTTGGTGAGTCCCAGGCAGCATGTAGAAAACTAGTGGGATCACCTGATAGCTCATTAATTACATTTCTTTTTCTGTTTGTAAAATGAAAGAATGAAATATGTGGTAGTAAGAGCATAAAGAAAATCAGCTTTCAGAAGTTTTTCTTTCCTCCTCATCTTTCTCTGTCTTCTCATCCTCCTTCTGCAAAGTAAATGATAATTTGGCAGCTCTTGGCCAGTGGTCCCATTTGTTTAAACATACTGAAAGCCAAGGATGCATTCAGCATTTACTGCCCACAAGCAGCAGCATGTTGGAAAAAACAGAAGTAAATGTGTGTAATAACGCCACAGTAGTTAGACTCCGTGCTTGCTTTTTATATTATTTTCTTGAATTTAATTGTATTACTCATACTTGAAAATAAAGTGCCAACTTGGTAGCTTTCCCCAACATCTGTGAGACATAATCATGACATTCAGGTTTCATTGTTTCTTGCTGTGGGCTACAGAAAGGTATTGGAAGTATATTTTGCTCTTAGACAGTATTAGTATGAAAAAAAATGATAACTTGGGGACTGGAAACTGTTCTATGGCACGCCATCACTAAAGAATGAGGTAAGCCTTAGGAGTGTTGGTAGGTTCCTCCTGTGGCTATATGTCTTATAATTATTAAAAATTAAGATGTAAATTACATTTCTATAGTTAACACCTCAAACTGCTGCACAAGTTAGATGTTACTAATGATAAAATAGCAACTCTTGTATTATGTGTTTTATATTTTCCTCTCAGACTGATAGCAAAACTTTTAATGCACAAATCAATTTGGTATTCTGAGTAGTTTCTGAGAAAAGAGCTATGTGTACATAATTTAAACACAAGAACAAGACAGGAATGGAGAAGAAAGGAAAGAAAGCAGCTTTATGCTGAGACTTAAGTAATGGCCTTCTGATTGTACTCAGAATCTTAGTTATTGTATTACAAAAATGGTTGAGTAAATTTAAAAAATTGTACACTATATTTTGATCATATTTTCCATCCCCAACTTTTCCCAGATCCTCCCCAGCTTTGTAGCCACCAAACTCCATTCTCTCTCCCTTTCTCTCTCACTCAGTACACACACACAGACTTTCTATGTATATATAAATATATATTTCTTTCCTATATCCATATATGTGTATACATTCATCCATATATGTGTATACACACACACATACACACACACACACACACACACACACACACACACACACACACACACACACACACACACCAAAACAAAATAAAGCAAAAATCTCATAAAAAATGCGGAATTCATTTTGTGTTGATCAGCTGCTCCTGGACATGGGGCCTGCCCTGGGGTGTGGTTGATATACCCAGTGACACTCCATTAGAGCACACTGATTTTCCATTTCCCCAGGGATATGAGTTGCAAATAGCTTCTTGGTTAAATATGGGACCTCATCTAACTTGAATTTGTGCAGGTCATATGCCTGCTGCTACAGTCTCTGAGTTCATATATACTGTTGTGTCTGGAAGACACTGTTTCCTTGGAGTCAACCATTACTTCTGCCTCTTACAATCTTTCCACATCCTCTTCTGCATGGATCTTTGAGCCTAGAGGAAAGGATAAAGGACTGAGTGCTTCCAAGTTTCTCACTCTTGGCATGTCTAGCTGTGGGTCCCTTTGTTAATTCCTAGCAACTTCAAGAAGCTTTTCTGGTGAGGGTTGAGTAAGGCACTGATATATGGCAGTGGGAGTCATTTTATTACTCCTTTAGCAGAATAATAATATTGGGTTTTCCCCTAGGTACATGATTTATCTAGTCTAGGGTCTTGGCCACTCTGGCATTATCAGGTGTGGGTTCCATCTCATGAAGTGGCCTTAAATCCTATCCAAAAGTTGTTGGCTCATCACATAACATTTGTGCCACCATTGTGCCAGTGTGTCCTGCAGAGAGGTGGCTGTTGTAGGTAGCAGGGATTGTAGCTGGGTGATAGTGATGATAACCTTTCTCCTTCCATTGTGTGGAGTCCTTTCCAGCACCATGAGTGCTAGTCAACAGGTGTGAAGCTTCTAGTCAGTCACCAGCTTGCCTTCTCCATGTTCAAAGACATAAGTAAGTTAAGTGTTGTCTTTGGCAACCGTGCCTACCATAGGTTGTAGAGAGCAATAAATAGACTTGGCAATAGCTTGTGATATCTGGGGTGTTCCATGGGATCCCTTTGGCCAACAGATCCACTAGATATAATCCATTCCTGGTACTGGAGGTTTAACTGTTGGCATAAGACATCTGGTTGGGGCATTGTGTTTCCCCATTACATGGTGACTTCTCTTTCACCATAAATAAAGTATATATTTTATTATAGGAAGCTTTTTCAATAGACTTCTATGTCTTTTTTTAAGTCCTTTGGTATTAGTTATCTCTCCCCATATGCCCTCCTTTAACCTGCTTTCTCATTCCTCTCCCCTTTTAATCCTGCGATTCTGATTTCCCCTTACCTTTTTATAACACTATATTCTTTTTCTCCATCTTTGGAAGATCCTCTCCTACCTGCTAATCTGTTACTTGATACCTAACCTCTGTGGTTATTCAGATTGTAACACATATATGGAAAGCTTAAAACTTACCATCCACATATTAGAGAAAACATACAGTATTTGTTGTTGTTGGGGGGGACTCAGGGCGGGCGGGCAGGCAGTATCTGGTTTACTCATTCGGGATGATTTTTTTTTTCTAGATCCATCCATGTATCTGTGAATTTCGCTTTTTAAATGGCTTAGTAAAACTTCATTGTGTAAATGTACCACATTTTCTTCATCCATTCATCAGTTGATGGACATCTATGTTGTTTCCACTTTGGAGCTATTAAAAAATAGGCTGTAACCAGGCAGGGCTTCTAGTGGAGGCACTGGGATACCAACCCAGCCACAAAATCTTGGACCTACTATCTGTCCTGTGTGCAAGATGTGCTGGGGCAGTGGTGGCTCTGAGCTTGTGGGAGTGGACAACCACACCACAAATTAGAGGGAGCCCATGCCCAACACTGCCTAGATGACCAGGAACTGGAGGCTGGATAACCTAGAAACCTAGGGTCTAACCAAACACGACTGCCTGCCCCCTCAGAAAAGTCAATGAAATGATTCCTAATGATGTTCTGCTCCACTTATAGGTCAGTGACTGGTCCAGTTGTGGTCAGAGGGGCTTCCTCTAGCAGCAGGTGGGAGCAGCTGCAGAGACCCATGGCCAGACATGAAGCGGAGAGAGCCCAGGGTGGAGGTCTCCATCAGGTCCCTCCCCTTGGAGCTTGGGGAACCCTGTAGAAGAGGGGGAAGAGGAACTGTGGGAGCTAGAGGGGTTGAGGATACTGGAAGAGCACTACCTGTGGAATCCACTAAGCAGGACTTATGAACAGTCACAGAGCTTGACAGTCTGAGCTCGGTCCTCTGCATACATGCTGTGATGTTTAGCTTTGTGTTCTGGGGGGACTCCTGACAGTGGGAGTCGGGCTGTCTCTGACTCTTATCTGCTTTTTGGTTGGACCCTTTTCCTCCTACTGGACTGCTTCTCCCAGTCTTAGTGTGAGGGTTTGCCCAGTCTTACTGCATCTTCTTGCGCCATGTTGAGTTGATGTCCCTGGGAGGTCTGCCGTTTTCTGGAGGAAGAGTGGGGGGAGGGGAAGCTGGGGTCGGGATATATTGTATAAAAGAAAAATAAGTAAAAATTAAAAAGGTAGGCCAGGCATGAATGTGGATGAGCAAGTATCTCAGTTCCTCCCTCCCCCGACGCCAGCCCCATCCACCACTCCTCCTCTATTTCTCTTCAGATACAAGCAGGCACAAGAGTTCTTTCATTATTCAGGAGTGTTTTAGCTAGCCTGAGTTTTTTGTGTTTCCGTATAAAATTGAGTTTTTTGGTTTTGGTTTTTTGGTTTTGTTTTTTTTTTTTAAATTCTGTGAAGAATTTTGTTAGGGGTTGCATTGAACCTATTGATTGGTTTTGGTAGGATGGATATTTCTCACAGTAGTGATCCTTCCAATTCCTAAGTATGGGAGGAGGCCTTTGCATTTTCTGGTGTCTTCAGTTTCTTTATTCAGTGTCTTAAAATTTTTTATTATACACGTCCTTCACTTGCTTGGTTAGCACTATCTAAAGATACATTTTTGAGGCTCTTGTGAAAGGTACTGTAGTTTCCCTGGTTTCTTCCTCCATGACTGTCATTTGTGTATAGGGAAGTTACTGATTTCTGTGTCAATTTTGTATCCTGCTACATTGCTGAAAATGTTGATCAGCTGTAGGAGTTTACTAATAGAATCTTTAGGGTCTTTTATATATAGACTTTTATTGTCTGCAAATAAAGATATATTGACTTCTTCCTTTCCTATTTATATCCCCTTGGTCTCCTTCAGTTGTCTTATTGCTCTAGCTAAGACTTCAAGTACTATATTGGATAGGTATGGAGAGAGTGGACAGCCTTGTCCTGTTCCTGATTTTAGTGGAAATTCTTTGAGTTTCTCTCCATTTAAGATGATGTTATGGGCTTGCTGTAGGTTGTCTTTATGATGTTGAGGTATGTCCCTTGTACCCAGGACTTTTGTCAGGCTGCAGCAGGATTCAGAGTGAGTCTGGAGAGACTGATGGAGGACAGGAGTGATGGTAAAGGCTGTCTACCCAAGTCCCAGCCTAGAGTGACCGCAGGGGTCTCTGGTAGAGAATGTATCTAATGCTGTAGAAGTCACAGAGGCATGGAAATGGGCTATAAGGAAAGGTTGTAAGTGCCACCCCAAAAGAGCTTTTGAGTAAGTTTTTAACCCTGATGGGTTTTGTTGATAGGGAGCTGACTTAACAGACTACAATTGAGCTTGGTAACTCACATGGAATACCAGCAGCTAGGTAGCTGATAAAAGAATATTGATAGGATTTCAAGGCCAAAATTGGATATAGAGTGAGCTTCCAGCTGAGCTACAGAGTGAGACCCTGTCTCAAGATTAATTAAATGGGCTCAACAAAGCTTTGTGTACTAGGAAACTGAGGCTTATTCTAGGTATTTTTTAAGATTTCTTTGGCATTCACAATTTATATTTTGAAAGCTCACATTTACTCAGCAACTGACATCAAATTCTGTTTGAGTCATGTAAACTTTACGTTGGGATATGCATGTTGTATATTCATATAGTGAATATTTAGATTGTTAACTGTAAGTATTCATTTTCTAAAATACCATCACATGCATATTGACTCGTTCTTGCGTATTTTTTTGTTACTGGAAATTATATTGGCTTTTTGTTTTAAGATAGGGTCTTGATCTGTGGGGCAGGCTGGCTAGAACTTGCAGTAGCCTCAACCTCCTAAGTGCTAGATTACAGGTGTGTGCCATACCTGGCTGGAAAGTAAAGGGATGTGTGTGTGTATGTTTGTCTGAGTGTCTGTGTACAGGTATGTGATGTGTTCATGGGGAGGCCTGAGGTTGATATTGGGTATCTTCTCCTATTGCTCTCTACCTTATTCATTGAGGCGGGATCTCTCACTTGTACCCAGAGCTGACCTATATGGCTAGTGTAGGTAGCCAGCTGGTCCTGGGGAATCCCCTGTCCCTACCTTCTGAGTGCTGGAATTACAGGTAGGCTGCTATGCCCATCCAACATTTATGTGGGTTCTGGGGAATCTAAATCCAGGCCTCAAACTGCATGGTGAATATTTTATCCACTGAGCAATCTCCTAGCCCTGGAACTTAAATTTCTAAGAGTACAACATCTCAGCCAGTTTCTCTGACTGGTTACCCTAGAAGTATATAATTTTTTGTAGTCTTAGCTGTTTAGCATAGGGCATAGGGCATTGTTGTGCATCTGTATAACAGTATAGCTATTAGGGCATGTTATGAAGCTAAATAAATGAACTTATTTTCATTTTAACCTATTTCCTTAATTTTTTTTAATTAAGAAGTTAGTGTGTTATAAGTGCACATAGGGCTATGCCAAAAGAAATGATGTATAAAGTTCCATGTCATAAGATGATTGAGCATCACATAGAAATAAATGGCCTTAGTCCAGTGCTTTTATTAGTAGAAAACTAAACGTTTTGCGTTTAGGAGAGTCTTAGCAATAACTCCTTTGTGAGGTGTTTCTTGTACTTACCTTTTGTTCCCATAGCTGAGTTATCCATTATGGCATCCGCTCACCAGTTTAGCTCTTGGAATTATTGAAGTGTGGTTAGTTTGAATTGAGAGGTATCTCCAGGGTAAAATACTATTGGATTTGGAAGATTTATTATGGAGAACATAAATATTTCACTAATAACACTGATTGCTTGTTACAGTAGTAATAGTTTAGACATTTGGTTGAATAAAATCATATTGAAATGTATTCCTCGCCTTATTTTAATCTTCAGTGTGGCTTCTGGTAAATTACACATGTGGCTTTTATATGTTACCATCATGATTCTGTTGGAGAGAACTATCCTATAGACTGTCTTTTTATATGAAGAGGTCAGATTTTAAAAGGTATATACCCCTTTTAACTCTTTCCATTCCTGTATTCAAGGGTTGGAAAGTATTCTAACGCTGTTCACACGTTCCAGCAGCTGAATGGCATTTGTGTATTGTAGGTTCACAAGTATTTTTGACCATCACTTGACAACCACTTAAAAGTTGAAATATAATGGTGTAAGCTAGGAGAGGAGATAAGGAAAAATAGAGCACAAGTCAAGAGTGAAAAGAATGTTTGTGGATGACAGAAAATGCTGCTAGACCCTAGCACTAGTATTTAGTAACTGTATAGTGTAACCTAGAATTATACTGTGTTCCATTCACTTTTCTTTGACAACAGACTTTGAAAAGCACTCATAGAAAGATATATTTATTTATTGTTTTTCAAGTTAAGGAACAAACACGTTCACCAATTAATAGTACTTGGGAGGCTGTCACATGCCTCATATGTGTGAGGCCCTGGGTTCTCTTCCTCAGGAGACCTGTCCCTTCAGAAGAGAATCATTTTATTCCTGCTTTTTAAAAAATCTTAACAATTTCATTGTGAAAGAGGGCCGTGAATTTTCTCACCATCAAATGGACACTCAGAAGTTCTTTAAGCTCCCGTTTTTATACCAGTGAGGAGACTCTTTATTTTCCTCTTAAAAAGTGATTGTCTCGGCCCCATCCCACTCCCATGTTCATGGTTCTTTGTTTTGTTTTCCTTTTGTCTGGTTTTCAACAAGACATTCAGTCACCCTGCTTAGGTTTATTTTCGAATTATTAAATAAAGACTAACAGAGTGTTGTGTTTTGTATTTGAAATTGTAAGGTACATTTCTTTTCTTTTCTTTTCTTTTTAATTTAACTCTTTGTTTTACAGATGAGGGCAGAGGTGCAGTTGGCCAAGCAGGTGGTGCACAGATTGTAGTTGCCCATTTAAGGTCACTGTGCAGTAGGACAGATCCCGCCAATGAGAAGCTCTTGACTGTCTTTTGTGGCATGCTGATGAACTATAGCAATGAGAATGGTAAACAAAACTGAAAACTTGCTTTATCTGTGGGGGAAACTTTAAAATAATTTTTACTATACTATATGACAGATATTTGAAAACTGAACAGATTCGTAAGTGGCGCATAAAATTAAGAATTGACTTTACAGTGTTTGAAAATTACAAAATGGCTTGAGGTACAGATTGGAACTAGGCTTTGAAGGTTGCCCATGTTAATACTTAAACCTAAAAATCAAATGGACAGAATAGTTTAAAATTTCTTGCTGTGGACATTTTAAAAAGAAGCAGTGTTAAGGTAGGCTCATGTTTATGACTTTAAATACCAGGAGTAGTTCTAAATAAACATTGCTTTTAGATGGAAATTAGTTTATTCTAGTTACCATATTTATTTGGAATTAAAACCCTTCAGTAAAACAGCTTTACAATAACAGTTCAGAGTAACTGGAAATAGCTCATTTTAAACATTAGTCTGTAAAACAATTTGTTTTCCCGATATGGCATTTTTAGGACCTAGCAACAGATGACACACTTTCACATAGCCTGTAGTTGTTTGTTATAGGAACATCCATCCATGCAATAATAATCAGTTCTCATAGTACTTCTGTGTTGAAGCATGGCTCATTTCTCTTTATCTATGTAAAATATTATGTGAATGGAATGCTCCAATTTCATTGAAATGTCCTTGCATTAACAGAGGTCCTTCTGTGATTTGTTTTGTGGGTTATTTTAAGTTTTACAGTTGTACATTGAATATGTAGGGGTTTTTTTTATATACTGAATTTACAGAAGAACAGTTGGCAGCTTTCAAATGGTCAGTAATTTCTATTTTCTTTCACCTTCGCTGAATCCCTTTGAAGGATCCTAAACATGAACAGAAACAGAACAGAGTCTGGGTAAAATCCAGTTTTTAGTTTCTAACTGGAGTTTAGCTAGAGTACACAGGTATCTGAATTATAGTAGAACATCATTGGTCAACTGTTCATGTTCCCTTTTAAACTTCAACTGGGAAGCAACTCAAGAAAATGGAAGAATCCAAGTGGGAGAGCATTTCGTGACGCAGCTTTAGATACAGTAGACACGTTTCTGCATCTAAACTAGGAATTGTCGTATTCTGAGGAAGCTGCTTGAAAATGTATGTAAAAAATACGAACGTGGAGAAGTGGCTTAGCTGGTAGCTAAAGTGCTGGTAATGCAAGCATGGTGAGCGGAGTTTGGATCCCCAGCACCCAAGTTAAAAGGAGAGACAGACAGACAGACCTGGAGGCTCAATGGCCAGTCAGTCAACTGAAAAGGGGAGCTCCTGGTTTAGTGAGGGACCTTGTCTCCAAAGGTAAGGTGGAGAGTGATTGAGGAAGACATCCTGGTGTCAGCCTGTGACCTCCACACAGGACAGACAAAATGACTGAAAGAACCTCCAAAGCATGCCAACTCCTGTAGTATCGCAGTCTATGGCAAAGTGTATTGAGGTGACATTAATATGCCAAGTGCTCATGCTTTTGTGTTTTCTAAGACTAGGCCTTCCTCTGCTGGTGAATATGCTTGAGAAATAATACAAATACTTTGGGAAGCTATATAACTTTTTTCATAATGTTGTTGGATAAATGCTGTATTCTAAACCTGATGAGAAATGCCTCATTTAAAACTTAGTAGATAAAACAAACGGTATTTTTAGACCATTAAAGAAACATGGCAAAGGTTACTCTTCACCCTGTTTCCATGCCCTGTCTTGAGCCCCCTTTGAAGAGACTTTCTTGTTGCTAATGTTTTAACTTACTGATCCAAATGTTTTTGCATTACTTACTATAAAGCATTTCTAGTGTTGTGCTCATATTAGTTACTATTTACTTAAATTTTCTGTTTAAAGACTTAAAAATTAGAACTTCTTTGCTAACATATAATGACTTAGGATTGATCCTGTGTACCCAGGAGTTGCTAAGACCCCGAAAAACTCAGGAGGTACTTTATATCAGCACTTAATGGGAAGTTTCCTTTTAGATGTGTTACCTTTGAATCTTTGTGCATACTCTTGTGCTAATTTGTGAGTAGAATATGAGTGATAAATATCTCACTTCTCCTGTGGAAGAAAAAAAGAATTAATTGTTTCTTTGAGCCTAATAACTTAAGCTTTATCCATAGTTAAGATATTTTTAGCTGCATAATTTTTTTAAATACTAAGATAAGATAGTATTGAAACTGATCACAAAGAACTCAACATAGGCTCTGATGATAACATTTTTGAATTATGTATCAGTTTTAAAATGCAATGACGCTATGCAGTGTATTCATTCAAATACTTGTTTTTATCATGAAACTGTCAGTACATCAAGGTTTCAGTTTTAAAAATAAAGAACAAAACCATTTCCTAAACATAAGGAAGATGTCTGTGCTATGAGTGTATTTGCTCAGTGGAAGCATCCTTATACCATTTGACAAATTGTTTATTAGTTTATTAGCTTAAAAGTTTAGACTAGCTTAGGACTACATTTTTAAGCTATGGACTATTCTTATTTTTACCTAAAATTGAAGCAATTAGAACTTTTTATATCCATACTGGTAAGCATAGAGTGTCTGGGTTATAAAATGTATATTATTACTGAGCTAGAAATGTTTGAGTGATAATGTATAGAACCTTATTTGAATATGACAGAAAAACTTTATTTACTAAAAGTCACTTAACATTTTTAAAAATCATAACCATTTTTTATGTGGCAAACAAACAAAAATACTCAAATTGTATAGTTCTCCAAAATAATCTAAATATTAATTTGATAGTTCTGCCTATAGAAAGCTTGTTAAGTATTTGGCATTCAGCTTGAGGGAATGTGGTGGTATCTCCTTTTTCTGGATATGACTCGAGTTTTAAATGAGGAACTCAGATCTTTAATTATTGATATTTTATTTTACTAATTTTTTCCTGTTTTTTTTTTTTTAACACTTGCGAGAACACTAAATATTTTTGCTCAGTTGTCCAGCTGTTAACACAGATGCTTTCTGACTGGCAATGGAAGTACATCCCAATCAGTCCATCATAAAACTGACAATAGCCTATATGAGCATTACACTTGATACACTTAACCCACACTACACATCACACCAAGCACTGTGAAGTACCACTTGTTTAACCCATGGCCACATAGCTGATGAAGAACTGTGGCTCAGTGCTTGCTGTGGCCAGCATCACAAAAGAGTCAGGCTGCACATCACTGGCTTGGGCAAGAACCAAATGTCAAGTTCTGCTAGATCCTCCTGACTCCATACTGCTTCCATCCCATCATAGAGTTAAAAACCTTAAATCGACCATTTTAAGTCAAAGACTATCGGTAGTATAGTGTTTGAGTATATCGTTCCTCTGGTTATGTAGTGTCCAGGCACTGGATACTTCAATGTTACCTAAAATTTTCATTAATAAAATCAGTAGTTGGAGGAAAACTGTGCTGTCCAAAAGCAATCCTTCATTATATAAGCTAGAAACACTATAAATTCTTTATTCTTGTATTAGTTAAAAGGAGGCAGTAGCAGGGAGGGACACTGAAAACAAGTACTATTTCCCATTTTATCCACAAACTTGGTAAGCCTGTATATGCACATCTGGAAACTACAAACAAACGTAATCTTAAGTGAACCATTTAGAAATCAGAGTAACACCTTGTGTAGGAATCTGTCAATTCATGGTCACCATTGTTAAAATTATAAGTAGCTATGACAAATCAGTAAGTAATAGATACTCTACTTAAAGGTTTAATAATTTTCTGTTGGTAGGTTGGTTGATTTTGATACCTGGTTTCACTATGTATGGCTGGCCTAGAACTTTCTATATAAACCAAGCTGTCTTCAAACTCATAGAGATCCAGTGCCTCTTCCTCAGTAGTACTAGAATTAACAGTGGCCACCACCATGCCCAGCTTAATATATTTCTTAATACAAGTGTATTAAAGACACAAAATAGAGGGGAAAGATTGTTACAACTTTAAAACAAAGTTCTAAATGGTAATAAACAAGAAAGACTGATTTTTTTTTTTAAACACAAACATATAAAGTAAAGGTAATAAACATGCCACCAGGAATAGTTCCTTCTCAGTGTATTAGTATACAACCTATGGCTTCTTCATGTGACCTTATGTACACATATGGTAGCTATATATTTGAATATATGCGTTTAATAAGCAGTAGCACCAACATCCTCAATCAACAATTCTCCAGTATCCCCAACATCTCCTTAAAAGAGGCTATCTTATGAGGTAGGGAATGCTATTCCTTGGGTACTTTTGTTAAGGGTTAATAACTGCGTTTAAGTGAAACTTGGTACTTCTATCAGTTGGCTGAAATAGGTTTCTAGGGTATTTTCTGTCTCTGGTCTAGATTTGTTGCTGGTCTGGCTAGAATGCTCAGCAGAAAGGTGTGAGCAGGCCTGACAACTTGATTTGCTCTCTGGATCCCAAAAGGTGGCAGAAGAGAGCCAGCTCCCAGGAATGTCCTCTGATCCCCCACACATGCACAGTGGGCACTTGCGTGCACACACGCACACACACACACACACTGTTTTTTTTATGTAAAGATCATTACATGTGTAATTAATTTTACCTAATTACCTGTGTTTCTGTAGGTTTCATTTTCATGTTTTGAGAGGAGAAGAACATAAAAGTTGGGTGGATAGGGAGGTGGGGGGAATGTAGGAGGAGTTTAGGGAGGTGAAAGAACATGCTCAAAATATAGTGTATGGAAAAAATTTAATTAAAAGAAAATTCCAGAAACAAAGAATTTTTAAGTTCTAAATAATTTTAATCATGGTGGCTATACTTGTTTTATATTTTTAAAAGAAGAAAATGTTTATCATACTTGTTATAGCCCATTTTACTATATATGATAAATGGTTATATACAGTATCTGTTACAGTCTAAGGGTGTAGAGTAGTGAGCTAAGCAATTCCCTTAGAGTGTGCTTGGTAGGTTTTGTCAGCGTGACTCAAGCTAGAGTCATTAGAAGAAAGAACTCCATTGAGAAAATACTTACATCAGATTTGTTTGTTGGTAGGCAAATCTGTGGGTCATTTCTATGATTAATGATTGATGTGGGTGGTCCAGGCCACTGTGGGTGGTGCCATCCCTGGGCAGATGGCCTGGGTTTTATGAAAAAGTAAAGTGAGCAAGCCAGTAAGCAGCATTCCTCCATGGGCCCTCCCTGCTTGAGTTCTGACCTCGGCTTCTGTCAGTGATGAATGTGATCAGGGCATGTAATAAAATTTTCCTACCACTCCCCTTCCCCCCCAAAAAAAAAACCACCATTTCTTTTTATCATGAAGTTCATTTCCTTAGTGAATCTAATCCAGTAACTTGGATTAACTTTTTTTTTTCAGTAACTTGGATTAGCTTCTTCACATTTAAAATAGAGATAAAAATAAATAAGGAACGATACTGATTAAAACACATTCTGTCCTAAGCTGTGCTTATCCTGTGTTTTGGTGTTATTTGATGACAACACACAGGAACATTTCCTAAATGTTAGATGTTTAGAAGGATTCTTGCTCCACTTGGTGCATTACTACCAAAGTTTAATTAATTGGCATGTCTATATATTTTCTACATACTAGATTTATATATATATATATATATATATATATATATATATATATATATATATATATATATATATATAAAACTATAGGACAAAAAATAGCCCCAAACATAATATTGGATCTTCCAGTGTTACTACATTAAGTGTATTCTCTAAATTTTGTCTGTTTATAAAGACATGGGCCTTATACTTTTAAGTTCACATCTTTTAAATCCAGTTTGTCACATTGAAACGTTGTAGTGTGGTCAGTGAAGGTATCTTCGGGATTTCTAGTGTGCAGCTGAGTTCTTGGGATTCTTATTCTTGTTGCTCTGCTGGTTGATGTGCTTTATTAACTACCTTCTGGCTGATGTGCTTTATTAACTACCTACTGGCTGTTGTTTTTGTCGCTAAAAAAATCCTGAGTTTTCTTCCTGTGCAACAGAGCTTTTGAATCCCTTTGCTGAATCGGGTAGAATTAATGAAATTCTGCCACAAATATCTTTTTATTTACAAATGCTTTGTTCTTAATCCCATGTGGTCAAGTGTTGACACAAATACTCAGCTTAACCCATTATAGCATCAACTTTTGAGTGTAAAAATCTTAAATTTTATCTTAGTAAAACGAAGTGGTTGAGCCACTTTGACTTCATCCGTGTTTCTAATAGCTCACAAAGTTTGGCGCTGTGTCACAGGACCAGCGCTCTGCTGTCCTCACTAGAGTCCAGGTTGCTCTTGCTGTGATGACTGGACATTTAGCACTGTAATGCTGCAAAATGTGTCCAGTGTGAACTCAGGACAGTGGAGGAGCAAGGGCTGTGTGGGTGTGTAGTCTCTAAGCTGGTCTTCTTTTCTGTATTCCCCTAAAGTTTGGATTTCAGACAATCAAGGCCACTGGATATTATTTTCAAGATTTTCATCATTGTGTAAAGTGTATGTGGCACGATTGGTTCTCTGATTTCTTTTTTCCCCTCATCTTCACAAAACCTCAGAATTCCCAAGGTGGACTTTTAATTAGAAGACTGGTGGCATAAATGTGATTAAGTAACTAAAAGTAGAAAAACAAAAACAGCAGACCACCTGCCTCAGTTTCCCCTTTCTCTGCACCCCATCTCCAGTGAACCACCCAGATGTTTCTCTCTAAAGTTCCATCACCGCACTCATTGCTTCGTCGAAGTCCATACTCCCAACAGGCACTCTCTGCGGACCTGCAGGCATTTGCTCAGAAAAGCAGATAGGCCGACTGCAGGGCTTCACCTCTCCTTCCATTCCTCCAACTCCAGTCACCCCTTCTCACATCTAGTTCTGTAGCAGACTTTCTGCTCTCCTCCCCTTTCTCTCCCCCATTTCCAGGGGACTAAGCAGATCCTTTCCTTCCTCCTATCCTATCCCAATTCCTAAGTGTCACCACCCAATGCCCAGAAACACATTTCACCAGGAACCCCCAGTGGACACACCTCTCAGGATCCCATAAGAACTCTCTACCAAGCACCACACAGCCACCACACTCTAAGAACCAGGAGAGCAACAGAAACCAAGGAGCAAAACACTTGTAGATGTAATTCTAAATGGTTTTATTAAATAAGAAACACAGAGCCAAATGCAGAGTTAAAAGCCCAAGAGGTCAGAGCAGTAGCTAAGAGCTGAGACTAAAACCGCCTTCTTACCACCCACTGCTGCTGCTGTACTTCCCCTGAGAAAGAGACTTACTTCCTGTGTGTCTGTCTTTTATTGACTTTCTGTTCTGCCTTCTCATTGGTTGTAAACTCAACCACATGACCTCCTCGTCACTGCCTGTCTATACAGAGCTCCAGGTCTCTGTGGTTGGTATTGAGATTAAAGGTGTGTGTCTCCAAGCTGGCTATGTCCTTGAACACATAGACTCTGCCTACCATGTGATCACACCACCACCTCCCGGCTTCTGCTATGGCTTGCTATTAGCTCTGACCCCCAGGCAACTTTATTAACATACAAATAAAATCACATTTCAGCACAAATAAAATATCACCATAAACACTGACTCAAAAAAGATAAGACCAAATATCAGTGCCTAGAATTACAGTGTTCCCAAACCTAGATGCTTAGATGCCAGCATAAAAACATGATCAATCAGTTCAAGCCAAGACAATATGTCTCTACTAGAGCCCAGCAACCCTACCACAGCAGGCCCTGAGTATTCCAATGTAGCTGAAGCATAAGAAAAAGACCTTAAAACAGCCTTTATCAATATGATAGAGGTCCTTAAAGAGGAAATGAAAAAAAAATCCTTAAAGTCTATATAAACACAAATAATGAAAGTGAAAACAGAGTCAATAAAGAAAATCCAAACTAAGGGAAATCTGAAGAGGGAAAATTTAGGGACTCAAACAGAAGTCTGAGAGGTAAACCTCAACAACAGAATGCGGGGTGGAAGAGAGACTCTCAGGCCTTGACGATGCAATTAAAAAAAAAAATGGATTACCTCCGTCAAAGAAAATGTTCAATCTAAAAAAACACCTGGTACAAAACATCCAGGAAATCTGGGACACTATGGAAACCCAAATCTAAAAATAACAGGAATAGAGGAAGGAAAAACACCCAAGTCAGAAGTACAGAAAATATTTTTAACAAAATCATAAAAGAAAATTTCCCTAACCTAATAAAAGAGATGCCTATCACGGTACAAGAAGCATAGAGAAAGCAAAATAGAGTGTACCAGAAAAAAAGTCATCTTACCATGTAATAGTTGAAACACTAAATGTACAGAACAAAGAAAGAATATTAAAACTACAAGGGAAAAATGCCACGTAACATATAAAAGCAGACTTATTACAGTTACACCTGAGTTGCCAGTGGAGACTCTGAAAGCTAGAACGGCCTGTATAGATGTGCCACAATCTCTAAGAAACCACAGTCAGCAGCCCCGACTACTATACCCAGTAAAACTTTCAATCACTGTAGATGGAGAAATTCATGAAATATCATGAAGATATTCCATGATAAAGCCATTTAAACCATATCTATCTACAAATTGAGCCCTACAGAAGGCACTAGAAGGAAAACTCCAACCTAAAGAGGCTAACCACACCCAAGAAAACACAGGGAATAAAGAATCCCCAAGAAGTAAATCAAAAGAGAGGAGATGTGAATGCATGCACAAGCACTCAACACACACGCAACAACAAAATAACAGGGATTGACAAACCTTGCTCATTGATGTCTCTCAACATCAGTGGTTTCAAGACACAGACTAACAGAATGAGTGTAGAAACAGGATTGATCCACCTTTCTGCTACATTCAAGAAACACACCTTAACATCAAGGATAGACATCACCTTGGTAAAGGATTAGAAAAAGATACTCCACACAAATAGACCTAAGAAGTAAGCTGATGTGGCCATTTTAATTACCTGATAAAATAGACTTCAAACCAAAACTAACCATATACTCCATACTCATCAAATTATCTATGCATCAAACACAAGGGCACCCAGTTCATAAAAGAAAAACTGCTACAACTTTAGTCATATATTCATGCTTACATGCTGATATTGGGAGACTTCAATATCCCATTCTCACCAATAAACAGATCATCCAGACAAAAACTGAACAGAAATGCTGGAGCTAACTAATGTTATAAACCAATTGGAACTAACAGATATTTACAGAACATTTCATCCAAACACAAAAGAGAACACCTTCTTTAGTGCACTTCATGGAACTTTCTCCAAATTTGACTGAATACTCAGACACAAAGCAATTCTCAAAAGATACAAGAAGATTGAAATAACATCCTGCATCCTATCAACAACAACAGAAAGCTTACACACTCATGGAAAGTGAGCAACTCACTACCAAATGAAAAATGAGTTGAAAAAGAAATTAAAAGCTTTCTAGACTTGAATGAAATTAAATACACAACATAATCCAAACTTATGAGGGCAGGTCTAAGGGCAAGTTCATAGCGCTAAATTCTTACATTAAAAAAATAAATGAAGTATCATACTAGTAACTTAATAGCACATCTGAAAACTATGGAATAAAAAAGATATCACACCCAAAAGGATTAGACAGCAATCACCAAACTCATGTCTGAAATCAATAGAAATAAACAAAAAAGAATCAATTAAACAAAGAGTTGGTTCTTTGAGAAAATCAGTAAAATCTACAAACTCTTATCTCAATTAAATAAAAGGTGGAAAAAGACTATCCAAATTAACACATTTAGAAATGAAAAGGGGGACATAACAGACACCAAAGAAATCCAGAGAATCATAAAAACATACTTCAAAAAAAAAACAAATTGGAAAATATAAAACAAATGGATAATTTTCTCTTATATATACCACTTACCCAAATTAAATAAGCAGGTTAAACAGACCTATAACTGTTAGTGAAATAGAAGCAGTAATTAAATGTCTTCAACCAAAAAAGCCCAGAATCTGATCGTTTAAATGCAGAGTTCTATCAGACTTTCGAAGAAAAGTTAATGCCAATATTCCTCAAACTATTGCACAATATAGAATCATAAGGAACATTGCCTAATTTGTTTTACTCTGATACCCAAGTCACAGACCCAACAAAGAATGAGAATAACAGACTAATTTCTTTTATGAACATAGATGCAAAAATTCTTAATAAAATGCCTACAAACTGAATCCAAGAATATATCAAAATGATCATCTACCATGATTAAGTAGCCTTCATCCCAGAGATGAACATAGGTAAATCAATAAATGTAATCCACTATATAAGCAAACTGAAAGACAAAAGTCACATGATCATCTCATTGAATGCAGAGAGGGCCTTTGATAAAATCCTTCATGACAAAAGTCCTGGAGAGACTAGGGATACAAGAGACATATCTCAACATAATAAAAGCAGTTTACAGCAAGCACATAGCTATAACAAATGTCAAGTTAAGTGGAAAGAAACTCAATGCAATTCCAATAAAATTGGGAACAAGACAAGGTTTCCACTCTCTCCATATCTATTCAATACAGTACTTGAGGTCATAGCGAGAGCAATAAAACATCTGAAGGAGTTAAAGGGAATACAGATTGGGAAGGAAGAAGTCAAAGTATCTTTATTGGCAATGATATGATAATATACATAAGTGACCCTAAAAATTCTACTGGGGAACTCCTACAGCTGATGAACACATTCAGCAAAGTATCTGGATACAAAATTAACTCACAAAAATCAGCCTTTCTGTAGACAAATGAAAGACTGAGAAAGAAGTCAGGGGAACAATACCTTTCTTAGTAGCCTGACATAATATAAAATATATATAAAATCTTGGGGTAACTCTAACCACACAAGTGAAAGACTTGTATGATACAAACTTTAAGATATTGAAGATGCAAAGATCTCTCATGCTTATGGATCTTAGGGTTGGTAGGATTAATATAGTAAAAATGCAATCATCAAAGAGTCAGTGCAGTCCCATCAAAATTCCAACACAATTCTTCACAGATCTTAAAAGGATAGTTTTCAGCTTCATATAGAAACACACACACACACAAAAAAACCCAAGTTAGCCAAAACAATCCTGAATAATAAATGAAATACTGGAGGTATCACTATCTCCAGTTTCAGGTTGTACTACAGAGCTATAGTAATTAAAACAGAGTGGTATTGGCATAAAAACAGACTTGTTGATCAATGGAATCAAATTGAAGACCCAGACATAAATCCACCTGCATATGGACACCTGATTTTTGATAAGGAAGCCAGAAATGCACACTGAAAAAGATAGCTGTACCAGGCTTTTTTCTTTTGGGGTCACCAGCGCCCTCCCAAATCATGACAAGGAGACTTATTTTTGGTTTTGAATGCTTGGTCTAGCTTAGGCTTGTTTCTGGATAGCTCTTTTAACCTAAATTATCTTGTTTCTCTTTATCTATCTTTTGCCATGGGGCTTTTTACCTTCCTTCTCTTTATCTTACCTTCACTGCCTCTCTCTGTGTCTGGCTGGCTGATGACTACCTGGTTAGCCCCAAATGTGTCGCTCTGTTCCTCCTCGTTCTCTCCTCCTTCCTTCTCTTGTTCTTTCTCTCCTTCTATTTATTCTCTCTGCCTGCCAGCCCCGTCTGTCTTTGTCTAGCTAGTGGCCATTTAGCTCTTTATTAGACCAGTCAGGTACCTTGGGCAGGCAAGGTAAAACAAATGCAATACATCTTTGCATAATTAAACACACATCCTTAAATCATTAAACAAATGCAGCATAAACAAATGTAATACACCTTTACATAGTTTAATATTTCACAACAGACAGCATCTTCAACAAATGGTGCTGGTCAGACTGGATGCCAGCAGGAAGAATCCAAATAGATCCATATCTGTCACCTTGCAAACTCAAGTCCAAATTGATCAGAGACCTCAACATAAAAGCAGATATGCTGAACCTGATAGAAGAGAAAATGGGGGATAGCCTTGAACTCACTGGCACAGGAAAAGACTTTCTGAACAAAACAGCATTAGCACAGGAACCAAGGACCACAATTAATAAATGGAACCTCTTCAGACTGAGAAGCTCCTGCACAACAATGGACATTATCATACCAGCAAACCAGTAGCCTGCAGAATGAGAAGAGATCGTCACCAAACACATCCGGTACAGGGCTAATATCCAAAACATATAAAGAACTAAAAAAAAAAAAAAATGAGAATATCAAGATACCAAATAACCCAATTAAAAAGTGGAGTACATACTTAAATAGAATCTTCAAAATAAGAAACCCAATTAGCTGAGAAATACTTAAATGTTGAACGTCCTTAACCATCAGGAAATGTAAGTCAGTACTACTCTGAGTCCACCTGTACCACTCCTGGGCATATAGCAAAAGGAGTGTCACAGAGACACTTTCTCAACCATGTTCATTGCCACTCTACTCATAATAGCCAGAAATTGGAAACCACCTAGATGTCACTCAACAAAAAACGAGAAAAAGAAAATGTGATGCATTTACATAATGGAGTATTACTCTACCATTAAAAAAATAAAATTTACTTGTAAATGGATGGAAAAATCATCCTGAGTAAGGTGTCCTAGACCCAGAAAGACAAATGTATGCATTCACTTGTAAGTCAGTGATAAGCAGCAAGCTACAACCTATTGAACCACAGAGATTAGAGATAGAGTAAAGGACTGGAGGTGGGGGGGTGGTGACAACAGATAGTTCTCATTAGGAAAGAGAAATAGAATAGTTATTGATAGCTGGGTGAGGTCTAGAATGGGAGACTCAAGGGGGAAGTGGAGAGAGGGGTGAGGAAATATGGGGAGAGACATAAAATTCCGGGCCATTTGAGGGATAGTATGGAAACAATACAGCAGAAGCTTCCTGAAGTATATACACATAAGAAGGCAGTTTAAATGAAATCATCAAATGATGAAGGAGACTGCACATGTCCTGTCACCACATGATACTTCCAGTCCTGAGATTGGGTTACATCTAATTGAGTTGTTGGCTAAAGAGACTCCACTGGAATCCCCACACAGCATAGGCTGTTGCCAAGAGTGTAGTTCCCTCTCCACAAACTGACAGCATGGCCCCACTGCTGAAGGCAGCACCTGCACAGCTCACTGAGCGTGGAGAAGTCGAGCTGGTGCCCACACGTGTAGAGCCTTCACCCTTACATTCTGGTGGCTTTGGTGTAGGAAGGTACTCCGCAGGCTGATACAGGTAAATACCAGTACTGCCACAAATCGTTTGATCTGCAGTGGTGGCACAAAACTTCTGGGAGTAACCGACCAATATCTGATTTAATGCTCATTCTACAAGATGCAGCCCATACCTGACCCTCTTAGAGTGACCAAGAACCTGAAACTAGATGGCCCAAGGACCTAGGGTAAAACTAAATATTTAAAGCAAACAAAGAAAAATGTAGCAGTAAAATTACTCCTAATGACATATTGCTGTACTCATAGATCAGTACTTTGCTCAGCCATCATCAGAGAAACTTCCTCCTGCAGCAGATGGGAACACATACAGAGACCCACAGCCAGACAATATGCAGAAAGTGAGAGACCTTGGAACACTCAGCCCTAAATGGGGTATTACCATCAAATCCCTCTCCTTAGGTTCAGGGGACCCTTCAGAATGAGAAGCTGAAAGGGTACAAGAGCCAGAGGTGATGGAGGACACCCAGAAAACAAGGTCCTCTAAATCAACATGAGCAAAGCTCATATGAATTCATGGAAACTGAAACAGCAATCGCAGGGCCTGCACAGATCTTCATCAGGTCCTCTTCGTGTATAGTATAGCTTTCAATTCAGTATTTTTATGGGACTCCTGAGTATGTGCATGAGTGGGTCTCTGATTCTTGTGTCTTCTCTTGGGGCTCTCTTTTTTGTCTGTTGGTTTGCCTTGTCCAACTTTGATGAGATGGTTTTCACTTTGTCTTATTGTATTTTACTATTACCCCTTAGAATCATGTTTGTTTTCTAATGAGAGACAGAAAGGGAGTGGATCTGGATGGTAGGGGAGGTGGGAAAGAACTGGGAGGGGTAGAGGGAGGGGAAATAGTAGTCAGGACGTATTATGTGAGGGGAAAATCTATTATCAAAATGGCTCAGCAGTTCAGAGCGCTTCCTGATCTTGTAGTGGGCAGGGGTTTGGTTGTCAGTACTAACTTCCAGCTCATTACTATCTGTATTTCCTGTTTGAAGGAATCCAATGCCCTCTTCAGTTAGGCCTTTGTTGGTTAGAGGCACGCATGTAGTGTACAGACATACATGCAGCCAAAATACCCATACCATGAAATAATAATAGTTTTGTTGTTGTTGTTGTTGTTGTTGTTTGGCTTTTCGAGACAGGGTTTCTCTGTGTAGCTTTGCGCCTTTCCTGGATCTCACTCTGTAGACCAGGCTGGCCTCGAACTCACAAAGATCCCCCTGCCTTTGCCTCCCGAGTGCTGGGATTTAAGGCGTGCACCACCACTGCCCGGCTATAATAGTTATTTTTTAAGTTCTTTATACTCCATTTTGTGTTCTAATTTCTAAAGGAAACAGTGTACCTTGATATGGTGATATTGTGTTCCCCAAAATATTGTGCACCCTAATAAACTTATCTGGGGTCAGAGAACAGAACAGCCACTAGATACAGAGGCTAGAAAATGGTGGCACTCACACCTTTAATCCTAGCATTCCAGAGGCAGAGATCTACCTGGATCTCTGTGTGTTCAAGGATACAGCCAAGCATGGTGACTCACGCCTTTAATCCCAGAAAGTGAGCTTTTAATCCCAGGGAGTGATGGCAGAAAGCAGAAAGGTATATAAGACGTGAAGACCAGAAAGTGAGCTTTTAATCCCAGGGAGTGATGGCAGAAAGCAGAAAGGTATATAAGACATGAAGACCAGAAACTAGAAGTATTTGGCTGGTTAAGCTTTTAAGCTTCTGAGCAGCAGTTCAGCTGAGGACTCAGAGGCTTCCAGTTTGAGGAAACAGGATCAGCTGAGGAATTGACAAGGCGAGGTAGCTGTGGCTTGTTCTGCTTCTCTGATCTTCCAGCATTCACCCCAATACCCAGCTCCAGATTTGTTTCTATTAATAAGACCTTCTTGCTACACCTTGATCCTTTTTTTTTTTTTTGCTTTGTTTTGGTTTGGGTTTTGGCCTTTTTTTGCAGGGGGGTGGGCGGGTGGAGACTAGTTTTTTGAGACAATTCACTATGTAGTGCTAGCTATCCTGGAACTTGCTATGTAGACCAGGCTAGCCTCGAACTCAGGTATCCGCCTGTTTCTGCCTCCAGAGTGCTAGCACTAAAGGTGTGTGCCACCACCCAGCTTCAATTCTGTTTTAATAGTTCAATAGTGAACATTTATATTTCTCTTGACATAACAAATTTACAGCATCTGAAGCACAGTGGGAGATTTTTCTGGTGTGCGGAGTGTTTACCTTTTCTGAAAACAGTTATTAGGTAAAGGGCAAGCCCTGCTGATGTTGGCACACTAGTTGAACTACGTTTGGATCAAGCATGGGGTTCCACTGGAGATGTCTCTGCAGCAAACCTTCAGCTTCTTGGCCTTGCAAGTGCTGAGACTGGAGCTAGAGGGAGAGAAGATGTCAGCTAAATAGCCCTGTCTCCAAGCCACTCCACAGCCTTTCTAAAATAGAGAGGGTGGCTTAAAGTACTGTGATGATTACATTTTGTAAAAAAAAAAAAAAAAAAAAAAAATGTAGCAGGTGTGGCGGCACACACCTTTAATCCCAGCACTTGGGAGACCGAACAGTGTCTTGAGTTTGAGGCCAACCTGGTCTATAGAAAGTTTTAGGCCAGCCAGGGCTACATAGACCTTGTCTCAAAATAAAAGAAGAAATGAAAAGGCATTTGAAAACTAGGATTACTAGCTAGAAATTCAAAGGCTTTAGATAGGGTTGGTGTCTTGTTAACATAAGTTAAACATTAGAAATAATCCTGTGTAACTTTGAAGTGTAAAACTACATTATTCTAGGATAATTTATACCCCTGCTTGTAAAGTATTCATGCTAAGGTGTAAGCTAGCTTGCCTTTTAGCTTAGTTTGCTAAACAAAAAACTGAGATGATTTCAGCAGTGTCATATGAGGGTAGAGCTGTTGATTGGTTTTTCTTCATAAGAGGCTTTTCAGTCACACCTGCTAACATTGCTCTGAAAAAGAGTTTTAAAGAAAAGTAAATCTCGTTGTGGAAGCTGTACTGTGACACAGTGAGTCACTCAGTAAACCCTTTAGTCCATATATGATTACTACAAGTGTTCATTGCAAAGGGTCATTGGTCTGGTTCAAGGCCTCTGGATTTTGCTACATCATCAGTACTGGGCCCTCACTGGGGCTCCTCTTGGATATCCTGTTGTTGTTCTGTGTCCAGGAAACCCTGCAACTTTGGGTCTGCAGGACCAGCCCCTTCACGTGCTCCAGCAGATTATGGATGGGGTGGATGATGGGACGGACCAACACATAGCCCTGGTCCTGGGTTGAGTGGTTGCTGTATTCATCAGCCCGCCAGCTCTCCTTCATCCTCAACACCAGGGTGAGCTCTCCAGCACTGCCCCAGCTAGCTCACCCTGTGTAGGAAACAGCAAGGGGAGGGCAGGTTCTCTTGCTCATGCCCTCTGGTTCACACCTAAGCCACCAGGGCAGGTATTTTGTTTTATCCTTGAAGGAGGGGTTGCAAGGGTACAGGGTGGATGGAAAGGGACGGGGAGATGAGTGGGATTGAGATGCATGATATGAAATCCATTAAATAAGTTCTAGTCTTAAAAGCCAATTTCTGAGATGAGAACATAAAATCAAAGTAGGCATACTTGTAAAAATAAATATCATTTGCTGCAGCATTCACTTAAACTAGAGTTCATCTGCACTAAATAATTTAACCTAAAGATGGTATTGAGAAAAGTTGTCTACTCAATAAAGATGTAATCACCGCATATCATTGGGTTGGGAACACGTGCTAGGCTTGGGAATAATAGAATGCTGTCCAGTTCCTCTTGCAAGTCTTTTTGGGTCTGTGGCTGCTGTTTCCAATCCTGCCTATGTGCTTAACCTTAGAGCTCCCATGGAAGACCAGGCGTGCTATTTTGAGACTGCTTTATTTTCAAAACCCCGAAAGAACTTACTTGAATTCCTTTACTAATTATTAACTTGGAGTATGAGTATATTGGTTAAAGCTTCCAGTATTCTCATGACTAATGCATCTTGATTTGCTTTTTCTTTTCTTTTTGAAATGACTATATGTCATTGAAATATCTAACCTTAGAATTAATGGGGCATTCTGGATATGAAACACATATGCATGTTTTGTTTTTTAAAGCCTCTTAAAATAATAGATTTGAAGTTTATTTTTTAAATATTTAGTTGTGGTTTTATACCTTCACCACTGGGTTTAGAATAAAACTCTGTGTTCCTGGTAATCAACAGAAGGGTACTGTTGGTAAAGTAGAGGGACATCTTCACTTGCACAGGTGCATTGGTGTAGCCAGTTAACACTACTCACCCTCTTAGTGTATTTACATCAGCTTTCATCTCAGTGTTAATGAGCTAAAACCAGCTTACAGTCTGAAATGCCACATTACTGAAATCATTTCTAATTTTTAATATTCATGTCCTGGTTTGGGGAATGCAGGTGTTTCATTAGGTCACAGGTGGGTTTTCGGTTTTTGTTTCAGTCTCTATTATGCTCAAATGGTTTTTAACCAATTTGTAATAGAACATTTATTTCATCAAGACGTCTGCCTTTTGGTTTTCACTGTACCAGTTGTGTGCTGCTCACTTTAGCTTGGGGTTTTAATGAAAGCCTCTAGGTAGCAATAACCTACCTTTATTCTGTAACTAATAGAAATACCATACATACATACTAATATGTAGGCTGTATTTCTAATTGGGCATTTCCTTTTGATAAAGTTTCATCTTTAAGTCTTACCAATAGGGTTAATAATCTTTTAGCACTGTCTGTAGAAGCCTTAGGAATTAGCTAAACATGTTATAAACTGAAACTTATTTTTAGTAATTAATTAATAATTGAGTTATTAGCATTTCTGCATACTTTGTGCACCTGTAGTCTATACCAATGTTTTAAACATTAAACTTAAAACTCAGGGGGAAAAAGGTTCCTCAACTTGAGATCTTCTCTCCAGATCTCCATTCTTTGGAGTTTCCATGAGTGTGACCTGAAGAACTTGGAACCATTGAAATTCAAATGTAGGTAGGTAAGTGTTCACACCAGCGCATGCGTTGATTGCCTTTTATCTCTTTGTACATGCATCTGTATTGCACCCCCTCAGTGCCTTCTTCCTCTTCCTCCCCATAGATCGATCATGCAGGGCCTGTGTCATCTTGATATAACGTAGTTTTGTAACTGTACTTTGGTTGGTATTTGTCTGTGATGTGTATCAGGAGCAGTTGTAGAAAGTCTTCAGACATGGACGGCATTGTGTTGTCTAAAGACTGTCTCACACATACGTGTTTGCTGTGTCTTGGCCTGGGTTGCACTGTTTTGAGTTCTGTGTTTGTAGAACCTCTGATACAAATTCACCTAGAGTTGCTGGTGTTGGTTGAGGGATGCAAACGTCTTAGTCTTGCTCTTGTTTCATGTACTCTTCAGTGTGTCCAAAAAACATGAATTATCTGTGGTTCCACGAATTTCTTCCTGTTGCTCTTTAATTTAAAAGTTTTGCTTCTCGTCAGATTCATGATAGCATGAATGTCAACTGTTATCTGTTGAAGAACATCCACAAGCTTTCTTTGGACAATTAAAAAATATCAGTTATATACTGGTTTGCTTCCATGACTAAGAATACCCCACACAAATAATATTCCCACATACGTAGTTAGTTACAACTGAAATAAACTAGATCTGGAGTAGTCTCCTAGGCCCAAGTAGAGCCTGTTTAGATAAAAGAGATGAGAAATTAAGATGCTTTATTAAAGTAATTTCTTTCAAAAATATCTGAAACCAAAACCTAAATTATAACATGCTTTCTGCTGTTGCTGGGCTTCCCCTCTCTCCCATATTTATTATATCTGCCAAGTCTTCCATTAAAATTCAGAACATTTTCCCCTGATTTCTTCCCCCATACCCCCAACTCATAAAAATTGGGCAATTCTTTGATAGTGATTCTTAAACGTTTGTCCTCTGAGCCCTTTTAAACACCTAAAAAGATGAAAATTTTTTATTGTGTGTCTAGGGTATTACTAGCGGTGCTTATAGTGATAGAAATTAAAATTTTAAGTGTTTCTTATAACATTTTAAAGTGATAAGTGATATGTTATCATGATGAAGTGATATGTTAACATGAACAATCTATGAAAAGTATTTTCAAAAATAAAGTTGCTGAGAAAAACAGCATTTTTACTGTGAATATTGTTACCATAAAGAATACAGCCGGGTGGTGGTGGCACATGCCTTTAATCCCGGCACTTGGGAGGCAGACCAGGCAGATCTCTGTGAGTTTGAGGCCAGCCTGGTCTACAGAGCATGGCCCAGGATAGGCTCCAAAGCTATACCAAGAAACCCTGTCTCAAAAACAAACAAACCAAAAAAGAATATAGTAGTTATTTTTTGATGTCACTTGGTTCAAATAGAGTGCCAGCATTTTTACCAACCATTCTTTTTACATCATCAGCACACATGTCAATATATTGAAAAGGACAAATAAAACTTCTGGTATTTTTATAAAACAGATTTTCCTTTGGTAGTTTTTCTAGAAGGGTTTCAACAATCCCACTTAGAAAACAGTATTGTAGAACGCCTTTATCCACAATGTGAAAGTTTGTGCCTGCATATTTTAGTTCATTTTTTTCTTTTCTGGGTCTTCAGTATCCAAGGAAAACTTACATACATTGTGAACAAATTTTAGAGTTATTTGAGTATGATTATTGCTTTTAGTTAGCATCAGAAAAATAGATATAAAAGAACGCACCCAGATGGTCCAAAATGAGTCTGTTCAATCGGATGACTGTACATTTTCTCTTGTGTGTGGTATGTGTGTTCTATGTGAGCATATAGTTAATTTGGCTCCTGAGTAGTTTTTAAACGTGCTTTCAGAAAGAAGCAGTTTTCACAAACGTGGTGAATCACACCATTGGCTGTTTGGCTATGCTACTCTTCCTGATGATTTGCTATAATTCAGATGTTATTGGTGCAATTTGTGTTCCAAAGATTTTATTAAGTTCTGCATTTCTTAACTTTTTGTTCTTCTTTACCCTGGCACCTAAATTTATGACATTTTTTTAAGTAGTCCAAGGAAGTTATAGTGATGCCAAGTTAGAACGTGAAGATCATCTTCTAAGCGGCATCATTCTGTTGAGTTACCTGACGTCCTTGCATTGTCGGGTATTTGTAAAGCTCATACTGACAGTACTGAGGGGGTGTGTGATGCTTCCGTAAGCAGACGTAGAACAGAGTTTGACTCACACTCAATGCATGCGCTAGTGCCCACGCTTACATACCTGAGATTTATTTAGTATACGGCAGTTCTGCAGTATGTGACGAGATAGTCAAAATGAGTAAATATTACTGCTAAAGAGCAATGATATGCTGGCTTGATCTACCTGTGCAGAATGCTGCTGGTAAGTAACCAGAACAATTTTTAACTTGGAGAGGGTTTTGGTGCATGATCAGTATAAGTAATATACTTACAATGGAAGTATTCAGGCCATGTAACATACTGCACTGTATAGTCTAACCTAAGTGTTTTGCCTGTATTGAGAATCATTCATTTAAATGCTTCATTGTATATTCAGGAAAGTTTTTGCATTAAAAGTATAAAAGCAAATCATTTCATTGAATATATTTTTTCCTTCATTTAGAATAAGCTTCATAATTCCACTGCCGATTTTGAAATGTATTATTAGGTTGTTTGAACTGTAAGTGTGGCCCTGCCTTTTTCTCAAGTTTATTTTCTGTTCTTGTTTTGATAATAGGCCCCTTTCTAATACAGACAGGCTCCAGTAATCAAACCAGATAATTAGCCGTAATTACTTACTCAGTTTTCAGGGGCAGTTAGTAGTCTTTGACCATCTCTTCATAGTTCATTCTGAAAGCCACCAGGCAAGTCATGCTCTGGCACGTGAGAGAGCCCAGCCCTCCTGTTGTGTTCTCTTCTGATCCCCACCCACTCCCATCCAGAGCTCAGGAACTGTGGGGAGTAATAAAGAAGGGATGGGCAGCTGTCGAGGGATCTGTGCTGTGAAGAAAAAAAAAATGTATTTTGTAAGAAACAATTTTATCTTTACATCCCAGATAGATAACTTTTAAAATTTTGGAGAGAATAATTAGCTTTTAAATAGCATTTCATTTTAAAGTAGAAAAACAAACAAACAAAAAACCAGTTTGGGAAGACCGTTCCTGTCTTCGATGAACCCATTATTGACAGTAATGTTTTGTGTAAACGCATGAAGTTTGTCTCTCTTCTTAGCTCATTCTAAGAGGGACAACTTCTGGTTTTCACTGGGTTGATTTACCTTCAACCTCGCTACAGGTGTTTTATTAACAGCGTCCATGAGGAAATCCTGTGGAGACACAAGGCATGTTTAGCGCCTTAACACTAATTAGTTACTTAGAAAACGAAAGTGAACAATGACAGTGTTCTCAAGTCATCCTTCCGACTGAGATGACCTGTCACTGTAATTAAGGAAAACTGATAGAAAGACACTTTAGGTGACCCTTTTCCCTGTTAGAACTGCATCGCCTCCTAGCAGTCATCACAGAACCACTCTGCTGCAAATCCTCAGAACCAGTTGCTTTACTTGTTACAGACTTGTGATGGTTTTTTCTGATTATGAAGGAACTGTGTTTTTTAAATTCTAAGATTCTTCTCTTCTCTCTTGGTCTCACTTCCTGTTTTTCTTAGCCTTGTATTGTGAGTTGCTGTTACACAGATACTTCTAACCTTTCCTTTTAAAACCAATGGTGTGTTTATTCATATGTCTTAAAAGCTTCATTATTAAGCATATTTAAAGGTATATGAAGACCCCATTTGGAAGAAAAAGAATAATATAATGGTTTGATATATTTTTTAAATTATTAATAAATTTTTGCTAATCATTGAAAAGACTAAAATCTGAGTATACATGGGCTGGAGAGAGAATTCAGCAAGTTATGGCTAGGCTCACAACCAAAACAAAACGAGTGGACTTCATTTGCCTTTGCTGTAATTCAAAGAGGATTGAGTTACAAAAAGTAACAGATGTTTTCTGTTTGATAATATTTGATAATATAAACACTTCTTCCCTTTTTCTTTTTCTGTTTTAACAGATTCTCTTCAAGCTCAGCTAATCAATATGGGTGTTATCCCAACCTTAGTGAAATTACTGGGCATCCACTGCCACAATGCTGCTCTTACAGAAATGTGTCTTGTTGCATTTGGGAATTTAGCAGAACTTGGTAAGTCTAATTGTCATTAACTTATTAATGCTCGTACAGTGGCTCTTTCTTTATGAACTTAGGATCCACTTAAATTATTTCAGTTTTTCTTTTATGTATTCAAGGTACTTTGTTCAATTTTTTTTTAATAGTTTACTTAGTTATTCAATTTCCTTTTTTTAATTTTATAATTTAATTTAATTCTACATATCAGCCATGGATTCCCTTGTTCTCCCCCCTCCCGCCTTCCCCGCAGCGCCCCCCCCCCCCCCCATTCCCATCTCCTCCAGGGCAAAGACTCCCCTGAGGATTGAGTTCAACCTGGTAGATTTAGTCCAGGCAGGTCCAGTCCCCTCCTCCCAGGCTGAGCCAAGTGTCCCTGTATAAGCCCCAGGTTTCAAACAGCCAACTCATGCACTGAGTACAGGACCCGGTCCCACTGCCTGGATGCCTCCCAAACAGATCAAGCTAATCAACTGTCTCACTTATCCAGAGGGCCTGATCCAGCTGGGGGCCCCTCAGCCATTGGTTCATAGTTCATGTGTTTCCATTCGTTTGGCTATTTGTCCCTGTGCTTTATCCAACCTTGGTCTCAAACCCTCCTCTTTCTCGCCAATTGGACTCCTGGAGCTCCACCTGGGGCCTGGCTATGGATCTCTGCATCCGGTTCCCTCAGTCATTGGATGGGGTTTCTAGCACGACAATTAGGGTGTTTGGCCCTCCTATCACCAGAGTAGGTCAGTTCGGGCTTTCTCTCGACCATTGCCAGCATTCTGTTGTGGAGGTATCTTTGTGGATTTCTGTGGGCCTCTCCAGCACTTTGCTTCTTCCTATTCTCATGTGGTCTTCATTTACCATGGTCTTTTATTCCTTGTTCTCCCTCTCTGTTCTTGATCCAGCTGGAATCTCCCGCTCCCCTAAGCTCTCTTTCTCTCGATCCTTGCCCTTCATTACCCCCAATCACGTCCATGTTGTTCATGTAGATCTCATCCATTTCTCTGTCATTGGGCGATCCCTGTGTCTTTCTTGGGGTCCTGTTTTCTAGGTAGCCTCCCTGGAGTTGTGAGTAGCAGTCTAGTCCTCTTTGTTTTACATCTAGTATCCTCCTATGAGTGAGTACATACCATGTTTGTCTTTCTGAGTCTGGGTTACCTCACTCAGGATGATTTTTTCTAGATCCATCCATTTGCCTACAAACCTCATGATGTCATTGTTTTTCTCTGCTGAATAGTATTCCATTGTGTATATGTACCACATTTTGTTTATCCATTCTTCAGTTGAAGGGCATCTAGGTCGTTTCCAGGTTCTGGCTACTACAAACAATGTTAAAGAAATAAATCCAATTAGATTTTTTATTACATTGTTTTCAATTGCAACTATTTTGCTTCTCTAGTTATTTTATATATTAGGATTTAAATTTTAAGAGCTTTGAATGTATAGCCCAAAAGTAGTGTGTTTGTAAAAACCTCCAAGAGGCTCATGGTTTTACTTACACCAGTACACACACAAAATAAACATTATAATTTCTTTTTTAATATACATTATTTGATTATAGAACCTTAAAAGCATAGCAAACTAAAGTGTTTCCACATCTTTTCATAAAATCCCTAAAAGTGTGGGGGGGGTTCCTATAAGTATATATATTATATATTTTTCATATAAATATATATTTATATCTATAATATTTTACATTTAGAGAGTATGTATATGCCTGTACACACACCACAGCATGAGTGTGGAAGTCAGAGGGTCGGTCACTTGCAAGAGCTGCCTTGATCCTTCTACCATGTGGTTCCCTGGGATTGAACTCAGTTGCCAGGCTTGGCAGCAAGTGTTCTTACCTGCTGAGCCACCTTGCAGGTTCCTGTGTGTTTGTAAGAGTATTATAGAGCAAAATTCGAGAAACCTTTGAAAATCAGAAGACAGGTAGAACAATGCCAGTGCTGCAGACATTTCTTTGTCATAACAAAAAGGCTGACTGCCTCTGCCCTTCATCTCTGTTTCTGTTTCTTCTCCTCCCCACCCTGTTTTCTACATTAATTCCTTCTTCTCTATCCCTCGCTTCCCTTCCAACCTTTGGGACGAATCATCCCCACAGCCATGTTTATAATTCTTTATTATATTTATAGGGATGTCACTGGTGTTTTGTCCTAGATAATGCACTAGTTAAAGCATAAATATATTTATTAATCTTACACTCTATAATGAAATATAAGGTACCAGGACTTTGCTATTTATCTTTCTAAAAGTTTATGTTCTTTGCACACTAATTTTTCAGTACTTCAGTTTGACTTGAAGCTTGAAATAATAAGGGATATGTGTCTGTCTGGAGATCTGATGGCAGCTTTGGCAAGTCTTTTCTCTCCACTGTGGGTTCCAGGTATTAAACGCAGGTCATCAGGTTTGGGTGGCAATTGCTTTTACCTGCTGAGCTATCTCACCTGCCCTGGAAATATTTTTTAGTCTTTCTCCTTTTCTTTTTTCAGACTGAATCTTACTTTATAGCTTGGCTGGCCTAGAACTCACTAAGTCGCCCAGGCTGATCTCATTGACTGGAGATCCCCTTGCATCTCTCCAAGAGCAGGGATTAAAGGCGTGCACTGCACCTAGCTCAAAGCCATTATTATGTAGTGGGTCATAGCCTAGTATGCATCTCCCTCTACTTTCCTTTTTCATGCTAGTGCGGCTAAGAAGGAAAAAACATTCAGTTAGTATTTGGAAGTATTCTTTTCCTTTGATAAAACAAAGTGGGTCATGGGAGTTTATGTCCAGTAGAGTTGCAGAAGTCACTTTAGAATCTCATACTGATGTCCTTCTTCGTATCCAAACATAACAGAACGGTTCAGATCTCATGTCACTCCCCTTCAATTCCGTGCTTTACTTCACATTACTAGGACTACTACATGGTAACAGAGTAGCCACCAGCCACACGTGGTTGTTGAACGTTGAAATATGGCGAGTCTAAATTGAGAATGTGCTGAAGAATAAAATACACAATGAGTTTTAATGATGGCATGAAAAATACATGTTTTGCCAATATTTTACGTTCATTTCATGATGGATGGATAATAATTTGAAGCTAATGGGTAAAATAAAAAGATGAGCTTTGCTTGTTTGTGTAGGACAGTGGTGCTGTAGAGAGCAAGCTCTACGGCGGGTGTCCTTCACCTGTGGAAGTCCCTTCCTTTGAAAGTTTAAGAGAGAACAGTAAGAAATCAGAGGCTGGTGAGCTCTTTGTCACCTGTCATGAAGGGACAGTGACAGTCAGCCTTGATAGGCTGGAGTGTACAAGCACATACAATTGCAGTTGCTTGCTGAGGACCAATTTCAATCCTTTCATGGTTATATTTCTACATCTTGTAAATGCATCAACTTGAGAAACGTGCAGAACTACATGACTTCATGGTAAGGAAGTTAAGCGGCCATCTTGACCTTCTTGCCACTGTTGTGAATTTCAAGGATTGAAAAGTTGAACAGGAGAGTGTGTCTGCATTGACTCCATTTTACCTTTTCAGGAGAGGGGAAGGAAGGCATTACCAAAAGCATGCTCATGCATAGGTGACCTCCTGACAGAAAGTAACAAGCATTTAGGGATGCATCTGATTTGTGTTTGTCAAAAAAGTGGAGGCATGTAAATAGAGGATGTGTTTAAGGAGCTAGTTTGTAAAAATGAAATTGAATGACAGTTGAAGAGAGGGAGTGTTTTATGTGAGAAATGTAGACATTTCAGTGCTGACTGAGAGTGAATTTCTGGAGAGGGTGAGATTAGACACGCTGAAGAGGACAGGGGATAAGGCTTCAGGAACACTGATGAATTGACTTTGAAATAATATCTGTGAGCTTGTGTCTCAGTGATGGAGTACATGCACAAAGCCTTACATTTAATTTCTGATACTGCAAAAACAAATAACAAAAATACAGTAGTCATGTCAGAACCAGCACAAAAGCATTAAGTTATACTAAAGATACAGTGGTGTCATCTTTTATTCAGCAATGTAAAATATAATTGGTTATGAACAATTTTCCACTTTGCATGAAAGCCCTGAAAGTATGAATTTATGACTCAGTAATTTTATCATTGCTATAGCTACCTATATATTATTCCAGTGAACATTTTTTATGGCCTCAAATGTAACTGGGTCAGAACATTTTCTCTAAAGCTTTAGACACTTTCTTTTTCAGGGGCATTAGAAATCAGTTTGATTGTTTCCTGGGTCTGAAGAGCATTTGTGTTCATGAATAGTACAAAATGCCTGAATATTAAAAGTAATAGGAAACAAATTTCTGGGTTTAATTTTGTTTGCTTACTCTAAATTTTTCTCTTATTTTTCAGAGTCGAGTAAAGAACAGTTTGCTAGTACAAACATTGCTGAAGAGCTGGTAAAACTATTCAAGAAACAAATAGAACATGATAAAAGAGAGATGATTTTTGAAGTTCTAGCTCCATTGGCAGAAAATGGTAAGGAAAACCCACCTTTTGTTGTTTGATCATGTAGGGCTTTTCAGGTTCTTTAATGCCAATTCTTAACTCAAAGCCCTTCTTTGTGCTATTAATTTTGTTATATTTTATTTTTGTATCCTTACCTTCAGCTTTATTATCCATGACTGTCTATTCCATGACTCTGTCTAAATTTAGAGAAGCTACTTTCCAAGTTTGATTTTAAAGTCTTAGCAAAGATGCTTCTGCAGTTCTTTCTGCTCTAATGTAGAAGAAAGAGGAGGCCTGGGGAGATGGTTCAAAGGTCTCCGCCACTCAAGCATCAGGTCCTGGAACCCATGTAAAAGTCAAGTGTGGCAGCGGGGCGGTACGGAAACAGGATGCTGATGACCAGACAGACAGACCAGTTAAGTGAGCCTCAGGTTCAGTGAGCAATCCTGTCTCAAGAAACAGAGTGGGGAATGTTGGAGGAAAGCATGCAGGGTTGACATCTGCCCTCCACACGCATTCTCACAGACACAGTTGTAAGAAGACAAATGGAATAAGAGACTGAACTCTACTTCTGAGCCCTATAAAGGCACAAGAGGAAAACAGCTGGAGTTCTAGGCCTGTCAACAATGGGGATGTTGGTGAATCACACCTTCTTTAGCAAAAACAGCTTAAGTGATGGACCCAGAAAGATAGGAGCAAGTCAGCAAACCCACTGTAAAGTGATTGTTCAAATATAACATCTACTACATGTTCAGGGGAGCCAGACACTGACAAGGAGCCACACTAAGAGCAAAACAGCAGCAAACCTCCTGGTACTACAGTTATTATCCATCGACTTAAAGTAGGGACAGTGGAAGCCAGACAGAGTGTATGTGCTAGGTAAAGTGCTTGCCGGACAAGTGTGAGGACTGAAGTTCAAATCCCACATGCATCTGTAACCCCAGTACTGCTGGAGTGGAATAGGAGGCAGTAGCCTGGTGTGCCCAGCAGGTAACAAGAGAGACTCGGCAACGTAAGGCAAAGGGTGAGTGTAGCTGGAGAATTTTTCTCCAGCTCCCACCACCAAGTCCCGCCAGTCCCAGAGCCCACTTATAAAATAAACACACAGACTCTTACATTATTTAAACTGCTTGGCCATTAGCTCAGACCTATCATTGTCTAGCTCTCACTCTTATATTCAGCCCATTTCTATTAATCTTTACTTTGCCACGTGGCTCGTGGCTTACCAGTACTTTACATCTTCCTTGTCTTGGCAGTGGCTCCAACTGCTCTCCCTTTCCTTCCTCCTTCCTCAATTCTCCTCCCTCCTTGTCCCACCTATACTTCCTGCCTGATCACTGGCCAATCAGTGCTTTATTTATATCAAGCGATATCCACAGCAGGTGAGGACCAGCACTTGAGGCTGTCCTGACCGCCACGTGCGCACCATGAACACCCACACTCAGAGACACAGCGCACACACAGAAGATCAAAACAGGTCACTTACTGTGTTCAGAGAGATGAAAAGCAAGCATTAAAAAATTCAGAATGAAAATTATAAATAATAAAAATTTAACACCGCAGATTTAAAAGTCAACAAATAGAAATTCCCAAATTGAAATTTCCAACCAAAATTAAGTACTTGATGGCAGCTTTAAAGCAGGTTAGATATAGTTGAATTATGGAACCCATGAACTGAAACACAAGGAGAAAAGAAACCCTGAAGGAAGTCTAAAGAAAAGGAGAAGCAGTCACAAAAAGGAAGGTAACTCACTATGTTCCTTTGCTGTTCTTGTTTTTAGTCCCAAAAGAGAGGAGATGTTTGGGGAAGGGACAGTGCAGAGTGCTGGCGGAAAAGATCTGAAATTGCAAAAGATACCACGTTCTTGTAGGCAGCCAGGGCCACCACAGAGAGGCTCTGTCTCAAAAGGCTTCTAAAAAGAAAGGAAAATGCACATAATTTAAAATACACCACAGAAGGAAAAGACAGACTTTTCGCTAAACAGTACTGAGAACACAGGGAAAAATACAGTTGGAGGCATTCCCATTGCCCTTTTTTCTGGGAGTGGGGGTGGGGGGAAGGGACAGAGTCTCTCTGTTATGTAGCTCTGGATATCCTGGAATTTACTATGTAGACCAGGCTGGACTCAGACTCACAGAGATCCACCTGCCTTTGCCTATCAAGTGCTAGCATTAAAGACATACATGTACCACTATACCCGGTTCTGCATATATTTTTAATTGATTTTAGATAAGGTACTGGCTTCAATTTGAAATCTAAAGCTAAAAACATTTATAGTAAAATATAGGAGGCAGTCCTGATATCAATCCTGAAAACCTTAGTTCAGTCCGCAAAGCCACATAGCATAAGTAGATGACCAGTTTCTACAAGTTGTCCTCTGACTCTCCATGGGCATTCATTCCCTCTCCATTCCACATCTCCCCACCCACACATACACAAAATCAATATCTCTTTCTTCAAAAAATTCAAGAAAGTGCAAACAAACACTAAGAAATACACATTTCAGTTATATAAAGTTAAATGAAAAGTGGGTCAGGACTGATCTCTCAGTAGCCTGGAAGGCATGCAGTCCTGTGCTCAATCCCCAACACACACACACACATAAATAGTAATGAGAAAAGAACGCTAAACTAGCTTTTAAGAATGCTTATTTATTTGGTGAGGCAATAAAGTATGGAGGTATGGAGGTGATTTATCGTAACAGCCAGGGTATTGGCATGAGAGATAAAAAGGGAGGAGCTTGTGAGGAGAATGAGAAATGTATAAAGGGACTTCTTAGATTGTGGGCAATTTCTTGGTCTGAGCAATTGTCTTTTTCGCAATTGCTTATGTTTATATGTGTATTTTCTGCATGGATGACTTTTCCCTGGCTTTTAAATAAAGGTTGTATGATAGAAAATCTTGATTGCTAGGTTGGCTGGCCTGGGTTGAGAAGCTCCTACGATTAAAACGTACTGAGTGTGTGTGTCAGGGTCCAGAGGAGACTAACTAAGGGGGCAGAGACCTGCCCTAACTGTGCAAAGGCCTCCTGGTGACGGTACCCCACCACAGTGTGGCTAACTGAAGCATGAGCCCAAAGAAACTGCCTGCCTCCGTTTATTTGCTGGACTGCAGGGTATTTAATGTGTATGTATATGCATATGTGATACACCTTCTGTGAATATACATTCTTGCTTATCATACAAACAAGTGATAAGGATAGTCCTTAGGTAAAATGGTGTTGATAAACGTGCTAGAAAGTCTGCTTTGCCAAAATGTCTGGCTGATCTTAACAAAGGCAACTTGAGGTCTCTAAATCCATGGTTACAGTCAGACTGTCAGAAAGATCTGTAACCTTTATCCTGCACATTTTACATGTTCTAAGTACCTAAATCTCATTCTTCAGAGAGAAACTTCTTTTTCATCTCATTAGGTAGCTCTACAGAGGGAAAATGTTACCCTGATCTCCAAGTCTTAGGCCAAAGAATCACTGTACCCACCTTCCAGAGTTCCCATAGAGTAGAGTTTTTATTTATTACGTGCTTTCTCATTTACCTAAATTCTGTTAAATAATTGTACAGGGGACCAAGTGACAGACCTTTGAAAACTTGTTTCTGTATTATCTGTATCCTATTTATGATTTTTTTCTTTTGCTATACAAGAAGCATAATTGTAAGTTTGTATCTGTGTAGTTCAAGGCTTTAACATTTCTAAGACTTTTTTAAAGCACAGTTTTCAATTCTGGTTTCTGCACTTTTCTAGCCCTAGTGGCCTGTAACCAAGGAAACACCCTACTTTAGGAATGGCCCAATACAGGTGCATGGTTAAAAAACAACAACAGTATATTTTCTGTACTTAAAGATATTCAAAGGAAAATTAATAACCCTGGTAAAGATAAAAAGTTAAAATTTCCCATGCTGAAGTTACCTAAAAGAATAAACATTAAATATATGTGTATTTTAAATTCTTTCTTCCACATGACAAACTGAAACAGCCATTGCTGTATGTGACACACATACAGCTTAGGAAACCAATAAATGCAACCAAGTAAAATCCAACTAAAACAGTACAATGTACACTTGAATGTTTTACAAAGAGGAGATAAATACGCCTACAAATATAAAATCCTCAACACCACAAGTGGTGTACTAATAGGATATTAGCACTATAAAACAATAGACTCAGTATGGGGGCGAAGTTACTATTGCAGTCAGGTTTTTAAAATGAATATATACAATATATTTGTATATCTATAATCTATACATTTGCCTTTTAACATAATCATCATATCTAAAAGAATAGTGATATTGGTTATTGTCAGAGCTGAAAAAGACCTGGTGTACTTGGATGCTATAAGACATTTGAGAGGTACAGAATTTCAAATAGAAAAATGAAGTAAGTTTTATGTAATCAAGCTGGACCATCAGGTACTTCATCTTGAAACTCAAGTGTTCAAAGGTGTTTTGTTGTTTTTTTAATCTAAGTTGTGCATTAACTAAGCTTAAAATACACTAGTTCAAATTCTGTATGACAGGTCATTTATACCGGAGGCCCCATGTCATCAAAACTTACGATTTTGTTCCCATTGTTCTTCAGATGCTATTAAACTACAGCTGGTTGAAGCAGGTTTGGTCGAGTGTCTGCTGGAGATTGTTCAACAGAAGGTGGACAGTGACAAAGAGGACGATATTGCTGAGCTTAAAACTGCTTCAGATCTCATGGTTTTGTTACTTCTGGGAGGTGAGTTTGAATTTCTGCCAGTCATCAGGACCTCTTGTGCCTTTCGGAAACACTACACTAAGCATCTTATTTTCTTATCTCGCTTACTATTGCTGTGGTGGTTTTGAAACCTTATACACCCTGTGAAAAGAACAAGCGATAAACTCTTTGCTTTCTTCCAGTGTTTGGAGACCTGTCATATGGAATAGACAATTATGACACCAGGGTCCTAAAAGCCGGGTGGTACTTGGAAATTGAGCTACACAGTTTATAAACTTTAGTGTCTAATCTCTACTAATTACCTGTTTGTTGTTATTATTATTATTATTATTATTATTATTATTATTATTATTATTAACCTACTATTGTGAGGTGTCTAGTTTCCTAGCTGGATATCCACTTTGGAACATGGGTTTGTTACTCCTAATTATCTTATTTAACTCTTTGTTTCATTTCCCTCCAGATGAATCCATGCAGAAACTTTTTGAAGGAGGAAAGGGAAGTGTATTCCAAAGGGTGCTTTCTTGGATTCCATCAAATAACCACCAGCTGCAGCTTGCTGGGGCATTAGCAATTGCAAATTTTGCCAGGAATGGTATGCGTATTAGTTATTCCTTGTGAATAAAGTGTTCTGCATTTTTTAAGTTTCTGCTTTTCTATCACACATTCCAAAAGTGTACAGTCCAGAAATGCTTAGTGTGTTGTTTCCTTAATCTTTTAGAGGTCTGAAATATTTGTAGTGACTTTACTAACAAATGACACATTTTATATAGTCATGTGAATTTTGAAATTTAAAGATCAGTGATCATGCATTGGATTTGAATACTTTGTACTTCAAATTTAGTGAACTTGAGCATATACATCTGATGGGGGATATGCTCCTTTTCCAGTCATGTGATTTTGGCTTTAATAACCTGAATTCTTGGGTTCTTGGGTTATGCCCTTATATCCATGAAATTTATATATGAATAATCCTATGGGTGTACAGTATTTAGTTTAATAATATTTCAACGGTCAACGGTACTAGACCGGCTTGTAAATCTGATACCCTTGATAGTTAATCTAAGAACTCTTACATCTAAGAAATGTGGACTGTTTTTATAATTCAATTTTACTCCAATGTGAACTATTCATATATAGCACAGATTTAATGTCCCTTAATCCAATATACTTTAGACCTGAAGCATTGTAGATTTTGGATTTTCTCAGATTTTAGAATGTTTATATAGACGTTAGGTAATATCTTGGTCAGAAGACCCAAGCCTAAACATGAAATTTATCTATTTCCTATACACCTTGTGCACATTGTCTGAAAATAGTTTTAGATGATATCTTTAGTGTATCCTTATTGTGGCTAATTGATCCCATCAATTCAATTATAGGTTTCTACTTACAGATTCCTATCTCTACCACAAATTTTCAGAATTTAGAACATTTCAGACTTTGAGGTTTTGCTTCAAAAAAGTTCAACCTATAGACTATCATGGGTGACTTATTTCCTCCTCCCTTCTCTTTAGAACTATTTAATAATGTAAGACTGGCAGGATATTAAGCTTGTGATATAGATCAGTATAGTTTAAAAGATTTAGTACTTAATTAAGATTTAGTGCTCTAAGATACTTAAACACATTTTTATAAAGAGGGAAATTTGCCTTTGTTTCGTGTAGATGGAAATTGTATTCATATGGTGGACAATGGAATTGTAGAAAAACTCATGGATTTGCTGGACAGACACGTAGAAGATGGGAACGTGACTGTACAGCACGCAGCACTAAGTGCCCTCAGGAATTTAGCCATTCCAGGTAAGATGAAGCAGCTACATGGTTTGTGGACCTCCCTGTCAGCAAAAGCGGGGGAACCAGCTGTTATGGTACATGCCTTTAATCCCAGCACTGGGGAGGCAAAGATATTGTTAGTGGTCAATCTCGTATAAGTAGTGAGTTCCAGGCCTGCCAGGCCTACATAGTGAGAAGCTATCTCAAAAGAGGGGCGGGGCAAGGAAGAGTCTTCAGATTCTCCACCTTTTTCCTAACTAAGAAATGGAGACCATATGTTAAATGTGTTTTCTGAGACAGTACAAAACTGATCTCTTGAGATGACTAAATGAATTGATCAACTTCTGTGAGCTCTTTGCTTTCATTATATTACATGCCTACACTTTCTTAGGCATCTTCAGTTGAAGTAAGATGTGACATCAATGAACAGGGTCCCCTAAAGACTAGTTTTATAAGGTAGTGGAGTCCCTTTTGTTTCATCCTGTGGGCATATATATATATATTTGAAAATAGCCTTGATATATCTTTGCATTAACAGTTTGAGCCATAGAATGATATTTTTAGAGAAAATGACATAGATGATTTTTAAGGCTAATTCTTTTATTCTACTTACTAATTTAAATTTCTGACAGAGTAAAATAGTATAGTAACATGAAGTAAATCCATATATATTTGATTTGTATAGCATATTGATAATATTTAATAGTGTCTATCACATATTAGTATAATTGAGTCAAATACAGTGATAAAGAAAAACACTGAAGAGTACATGTGTATTTCATAAGATACCAGCATTTTCAGATTTTCTTTACCAAATGCTTTAAAATTGTGTTTTTAAAAACTAGTATGAGTTTTGTGTGTTATGTTCCTGTAAGCAGGATACTTACATAAACCAAATCATATTGTTTGTCCACCTGCCTTGGGCAGGGGGCACTGAGACATATTTTATCCCAGACTAGTCTCAATTTTGTTACGTAGTTTATGAGGATCTTGAACTCTTGATCCTCCTGCCTCACCATTTCATACTCTTACTGCTAGCATACACCAGCATGCCCAACAGCCTCACTCTTAACATTTCTACATAGAAAAATATAGAACAGGGTCTTAAAGATAGTAGGTACTGGATGTGTGTTGAATAGAATGTTTATTGAGAATGTTAGCAGCATTTTAACTATAGTCTTTTTTTCTTTCTAGTTGTAAATAAAGCAAAGATGTTATCAGCTGGGGTCACAGAGACAGTTTTGAAATTCCTTAAATCTGAAATGCCACCGGTTCAGTTCAAACTCCTGGGAACACTAAGAATGTTAATAGATGCACAAGGTAAAAGAAATAGTTTCCAAGTCACAGTCTTGGTATAGTGTTCTATGTGCTTAAAAGGGACTTTAGTTTCTAGTTGTCAGAATTATGGAATTGAAAAAGTAAATCGAAAACAAAAGTTAAAGAGAGATTGATTTTAGACTTAATTCTTATGCTAAATGATTTTGAGTAAAAATTATGTTGTATATTATTAATACCTAAGTTTTCTGTAGGTTGATGTCTTCTTATTGGTTCCTGGGGTTTTGTGCTTAGACATTTTCATACCCATATTTACCTTGTCTTGAAAACCATGTTTTAGTATAGTGACAGTCACCATTTTTAAAGATTTATTTTGTATTTTTCTATTTGAAGACTGACTGACTGCTCAGCTTAACCAAGACTATGAAGTTATTTGTTTTTATGTTTGTGTGAAAGCCTGTGACAATATAGAATAAGCTAAATAGGCCATCAGGCAAGAAGCATTTGTAGTGCTTGCTTTTATAAAATTGTTGCAGTTTTGTAGACCTGTAATTTCCCTTTCTGCACCTGTTTTCCTGTCCGCTGATTGCCTACCAGTGATTCCGTCTGGTTTTGGCTTGCCTTGTTTCCTACAGCAGAAGCTGCTGAACAACTGGGAAAGAATGCTAAACTGGTGGAGCGTTTGGTTGAGTGGTGTGAAGCCAAAGACCATGCTGGTGTGATGGGAGAGTCCAACAGACTGCTCTCTGCCCTCATCCGACACAGTAAATCAAAAGTAAGTTCCCCAGGAAGCAGGCGTTCACTGACAAGCATTGGAGTGTTGGTGTGGATTCTGCACCATGTGCCTACAGACTCATGTCTCTTCTATGAATAGCTAATCTCCAGTGCCAGCAGGAAGTAAAGACTGAGGGTCTGTCTCAGTTTTAGTACACCATGCTTAAAGGTAAGGCTTTGGTAGAGGGGGCTGAGAGAGAAAGTGGAGAAGGGCTTTCCCTCAGAGACATGGATATCTGGACACCCAGAGGTCAAAAGGCACAGTTTGAACTGAAAACAGCAAATGCAGATCTGTTGGAGAGAGTGGACGGGGGATTGATTATCCGAATTAAGAAGAATTATATGCCAAGGAAAGTATGTGTGTTAGATTCTCCAGAAAAGTAAGTCTGCCACCCGCTTCCCTCCGATATTACTGGGGATTAAATCAGGCTTGGATACACTAGGACACACTCCATCACTGAGCTACATCCCCAGCCTTTCTGCCTTTCTGTGTTTTTCTTTTTTTTTTAGACAGAGTTTCATTGTCTCGCTCAGACCAGCCTTGAAAGGCTGGGATTTGAGGCACGGGACACCATAACCAGAATAAGTATAAATAAACTTCTTGAAGGATTTTAACCAGCAGAGTGTCATTATTTCATTTCTATTTAGAAAAATCACTTTAGCGTTTAATGGGAGCAGAAAAAAAAGCTGAAGTCAAAGCAAAATGTACGTAAGGGATGATGCCACCTATGGCTGAGCTTTGAGACTGCCGATCGTCATTTTGACACACTCATCTCATTGTTCCAACAAGAGTCTGTTTCAGCTCACGGTCCAGCTGGGTGGTAGCATCGGAGATGGGAAATGGACGTGACAAGATGTAGGCATACAATCGGCTGGCCCTGTACTAGGTACAGGAGGAAGCAGTTCTTTAAATGAGTTAGTTAGGGCTTGGTGCCAGATAGGGCATGCCAGGCATCCAAACAAGGCACAGAGGAGCGGCTCAGGCTCCCCCACTTCTGTACTCTAACCCACCTCCCCAGACTTTTTAGAGTGTTTCCCCTTAGACTTTCTTTGCCCCATGAGATTTCCCACCAACAGTTTAGAGTTTAGGGAAAGCAAAATTCTGTTTACTGTATTACATATAACAGCAAAATAGTTCTTCCATCTGAACATGGAACTCTTGGATAAATTCCTGTTCCGTGTGGTAGTAAGGCTAAATAAATAAATAAATAATAAAGTGTGGCTAAGCCACAAGCTTCAGTTGTACATGGAAAAATTCATACCAACTTTCAAAACAACCATATTTAGGAACCAAAACTTTTCTAATACTGAGTAGAAATATAAATATTAAGATGTTTTATGTATTTTATTTGTCATAGGTACCCCTTTACTTCACCTAACTTCTGCTTCCTCCTCCACCCACCCACCCCCACCCACCCCCAAACATTTTTAAGTGCCCATTCAGTATCCAACACCATGTAGGTTCTTAGAAAGATGAAAAATGTGGCCTGCATCTTTGAAGATGTGTATGTATAGGTGCATGTACATATAACAGAAAACAACTGGGAACTATATAGGAATTGCAGCCTATGGTCACATAATTTTAGGTTTAGGTTTACAATTTAGTGCACATGGCTGTATTTCTTTGTGTCTTTCCCACATTCGAGAATAAGCTGTTCAACAGCAATAAGAACATTAGTTTACATATGTCTGTGATCAGCCTTTAGGGTGTGGTCATTACATGAGGTCTAAATCAGGATTGTTCGTTTAAATTATTTTTAATATAACAAACATCGAAATAGAGAACAGATTATAAAATGTATTCTATTAAATAATTACCCAAGAAATGTTACCAAAATATCAAGGTTGTATAAGGCTGGGTGTGGAAGTACATGGTGGGCAAAGGCATGCGGTTCTCTCTCCGAATTTGATGCCAGCTAGGCTTACATAGCACAGGTCAGCCCAGGTCAGCCTGGGCTACATAGTGAGATCATGTCTCAAAAAAGAACAGATGGGCAGACAGACACAGGGTTATATGGTAGGCTTAATTACAGAAATAGTGTAATTTTGTTAATCCCTGTTGTTACTTTGGGATGAAAAGCATAGATTCAAACATTTCAGTGAACCCCCTGTAATCCACTAATAAACTGATTTGACCAAGAGTTTCTTTTACAAGTTGAGTCTCTAAACTATATTCTGAACATACTTTGGGAAAGGCTTTGGAATAAAGCTTTGAAATAATTAAATTTTGGATACATCCCTACAGAGTTTTCTCAGTTGTTATCTTTCTCCTTGTTTGTTTGTTTTGTTAATAGAATTACTGCTTTTTTTGTCAATTGGCAACATTATTACTGCTTTGAGAATTGAGAGATTACAAAATTCCATTAACAACTATTTTACTAAAACCTCACACTTCTGTAAATCCTTCTCAGTTTGGGGTAATTGGTGCTTTGGGTCATTAACCAACCACAATAAAGCAAAATTTAACCATCTTTAATTACTGTACTGGGTAGGAATAGATCTAAAGTCAAGAAAGAAATATTAAAGTTTCCATCTAGCCAGGCATGGTCATACACCACTGTCATCCAAGGACTCATGAGGCTGAGGCAGAAGGATCTCAAATTCAAGCCCAGCCTGGGCTACTTGAAATTTCAAAAACCCTCACCAAATTATTACATACACAGAACCCACAAAAGGTGAATGTCCTACAGTTCTGAATACCAGGTGTCAAGCTAGTGACAGCTGCTACCTTATAAGCCTGCGACTTGGCAGATGTTTAATATACATTATGAATAAGACAGTGCACTACCACTTAATAGTGTGAACATGTATGTTCTGAACCTGTGAAGTTATTAATTGTTCAAATTTATAAAGGGTACAGTATGATAGTTTGATGCATACACATTGGATAATGATAGGGCAGTTAACATTTCCTTTAAACATTTTCAAATATTAACATAATCATACATATTTATGGGCTAGAAGGTGGAATTTCAATGTGTATATAGTAGATACTGATTAATTGGTATAATGTATATGTCCATTTCTTTATCATTATTTTGTATCTAAAGCTTTGGGGCTTCTCACTAGTAGTTATTCATTAAATATATACAGTAATTGTAAATTCCAGTTGTGAACTGGCACTACTGCCGCCATACTATGGAAAACCATAACTTATACCTGTGTAGAGGTACCCAGTGATTTGACTTTCCAGTAAGCCCTGTAAGAGCCTCCCTACTTTTCTAGCCTACAGTTAATCACAGTTACACATTCTGGTTGCTTTGTTAGTTTTTATATCTACATATAAAAGAGAACCTGAAGCTCTCTTGAGATCTCTGTGTCTGAGGTATTTCACTTAACATATGACTCCTCAGTTTCATCCTTTTTTTTTTTTTTTTTGTATAAATGACAACATTGTTCCAACTGATTTCATTGTGTGTATACCTAGGAATAAGAAAACCAAATTATTTATTTCCAATCTGAAGTTCTTTGGAAACCTCTCTAGTGTTGTCCTTGATTGCTGTCCTTATTTACAGTCCCATGGATGGTGGATGAATATAAATGAAAATTTGCTTTCCTTTTCTCCACATTGTTTGATAATCATTAGTGAGATGGGTGGTATCTGTGATATTGACATGAATTTCCTTCAGAGCTAATGAAATCATGCCCCCCTTTTCTGTAAATTTATTGGCTGTTTGATTTTTTAGAAGTATCAATTTACTATTTTTAAATGGGTGATTTGGGGTGAGCGTTTTCAAATCTTTATATATTCTTGAGTGTTAATCTTGTCTTAATGTGCAGAATCTTTTTCCACTGTCGTTGATCAGCTTTGCTGTGCAGAGGTGTTTGATAGTTTCGTTTCTCTGATTTTGCTTTAGTTTCTGTGCTTTTGGAGTTGTACAACAACCACCTGTTCCCTATCTCAGTGTTTTGAACTTTTGCCCTGTATTTTCTTCTAGTATTTCCACAGTTTTTGTGTTATATTTAGGTTTCTGACCGCCCCCTTTAATTTTTATATAGCAAGAATAACTAGCCTTTTACCTGTGAATATTATTTTCCTGGTACATTTGTCTGTAAATGCAGAGGTTGTTTCTGGGTGTTAGGTTTTTTTCTGTATCTACTTTATGCCATTCGTGACATTTGAGTTACTATAGCTTTGAAGTGTGTACTTTGAAGGTGAGGGATAATTGTTACACTTCAAGCTTTGTTTAAAGATTCCTTTTTCAGATCTTTTTGCTTCCATATGGATTTTATGATTTGTTCAGCTGTGTGAAGAAATCAGTCTGTGACCAAAGGCTGCACACATACTAATAGAACTTCCTTCCTTACTCTTGTTCCCAGGTTGCAAGTGTCTGGAGGTTGAGCATTTGTCTAATTCCATGAGGTTTTCAAATGTGGCTCACAGTTGTTGGTTCATGTTGGATTTAATTTCCCTCTAGACAGAATTTGTAGAGAGACAATTCAGTAAATGCTTCAATCACAGATTACTTAGAGAACAGTAGATTCCACTCATGAATCCTTTCCTCTTCTGGTGGTTTCAACTCCATATCCATATTCATTGGCGAAGACTCGTATTTGATATCTAGTTCATACAGCATTCCACTCAACTGTCAGTAGATGCTGTTGGAAACAAAAGAGTATTCTCTCTCCTTTCTCCCAAAGCCCTTTGATGGTCTTGTCTATTTGAGAGCTCAACCAAGCCATCAGAACAACTGTGGTTTCCCAAACCATTCACTTTTTTTTTTTCCTTTTTGGCATGGCTCTAAATGCTGGTGCCCATTTCTTAAGGATGGGTAGCCTGTCTGTTGACCATAGGCATTGGTGGTGAATAAGCAAAACTCAGAATGAGCACCTTGTTTCTCATGTTAGACTGTGGTCTTCAAAGAATTGGATGAGTAGGAGATGTGGAGCTGCCAGTCAGCAGTGTTGTTAATCCTTCATCCTATGCTTCTCTCTCACCCCGTGATAATGTCTGTAAGTGGTATTTAAGCTGCTGCCTGTCGTAGTGCAGCTGTATTGTGGATGTTGCATGAAGCAGCAGTCCTTTGTAATCCATCTCATTCCATTTCTTTAATTGCTACTAAAAGACTCTGTGCCAAACCAGTGTAGTGTTTGTGAGCGGCTTTGTCAAAGGCCAGCTCACCCAGGAGCTTCGTGCTACCCCTCTTTTGTTTGGAAGTATGCCTGTGAGGGAACCATCCACCAGTCATGCACTTGAATTTCAAATATCCAGTAATTACATAAAGCTGAATTTGGGGTATTCAGTAATTGAATAATAAGTCGGGCTCAGGAACCAAGAGATCTCTGTCCAAGATGATGATTAGGAAGGAGCCATGAACTTCTCTGAGGATTTCAGATTCGCAGGTTTAGCAGCATTATTCTATTTTCAAATTTGTCTTGTCTAGTTGAGCGTGAAGTTTTATACTTTGAACATATAGAGCTGTTCCTGTCCACTAATGCTATACCTAATAGACAGTTCCATGACTGTCAGGCCCCTGATCAACCAGCACACAGCGGAGTACATGCATGTTTGCGCTGACCTGTGTAGTCATACATGTTGAATGTTGTAGTCCTTTGAGAGCCGTCTTGAATGCTGTCTTAAGATTTAGCCCTCCAGAAGTCTTCACTGACTCACCAGGTTTCACATGCTTAGTCATCTCGGCCATGTGCAGTAGCTTCCTGTGCTTATACCATTCGGTGAGTGCATGTATATACTTCCCAGCTGCAGAGGGCGGACACAGGAGGAGAAGTCTAGGCTGCCTTTACCAAGTCAGCCACCTACCGGAGTTGGCTATCACTTAGAAAAGTTTAATGTCCCTGGTTAGTAAGCTTTTAAAAGCCTGTCCAGACTAACATGTTTAGTCATTGGCTCACTCATCCGACATTTATTCAGATTTCTGAGCAAGCATTGATACAATGTAAAGATGAAAATTGTTGTTACATGATTCATTGGCCACACCATACTACAGTCCGTAAATTGGTGGTCTGAACCCAAGCCTGTCACAGAACATCTAATGTGCACATAAAGTAATTAAGGGGAAAGCAACTGTAAATGCTAGAGGTGAGCCTGTCAGTGGGGATTGTTTGCCTTTGTTTTCTGTGTTCCAAAACTTGGTTTTTGATTTAATTTTAAAAAAAGCCTCATTGAGAAATAAAATATAAGATAAAACAGTTTTAAACTTGGTAAAATATACCTAAAATTTCTAGAGATTTTGCAGACATCTGAGGTTTAGATAAGACTCCTTATGGGCTAGAGAGACGACTCGGCTGTTAAGAGCACTGTCTGCTCTTCCAGAGGACCCTGGTTCAATTCTCAGCACCCGCATGGCAACTCACAGCTCTCTCTAACTCCAGCTACAGGAGATTTGACACCTCACACAAATACAGATACAGGCAAAACACCAATGACAATAAAATAAAAATATAGTTTTTTAAAAAGACTCCTTACAAAGTCATGTTATTTAGTTTATTCATTGTGATTGAAATGATCTCAGAGAAGCTAACTGAATAGCTGGATTTATTTTTTGAAGAATATTATTTAAGTTGTAATACTCCAGGTGAACCTTGTTGGTTTCTGAAATGGTACTAACTAGCCTTTAGTTCTGGGGGAAAAAAAAAACCTTGCAGTTAAAATATAACTATAAATGCATTTGTGGAGCCTCTTTGGATCATGTGAAGCAGCTGAGTGCAGTTTTGCTTTGAACATAATTGGTTTAAAACAGGGATCTGGAGATCTGGATTTGAACCTTGGCCCCAGTCTGATTTAGGCAGATGCCACTCTTCATTTACAAACTGGAGATAATACCTTGCTCACAGAATCCTCTAGGGGATAAAAATGAGCTATGTCTATAAACTTTTATCATATTCTATCAGGAAAATCAGCCATGTGGAGAAGCAGTTTAATAATCATTTGTTGAAATAGTTGGAGAGACAGTAGACATTTTTAAAAGGAAATACTCAGATACCTGTTCTAGTAAGAGCGGTGACATGCTTGGACTTGGAGACTGTTCTCATTACAAACTTCCTCCCTTCCCTGCTATTATATAGCCACAGTGAACTAGCCATTGAAAAAGGAAAAAGGAAAAATGACAGTCCTCAGGCCTTCCTTAGGGAACTACATGCATCTATTAATGTTTTCTGGTCTTTACTCAGTAAGCTCCTCTGAAAGTTCTAATCAACTGTTACTTTTTACCAAGTTGGCCACACTTAGAAAGGCTTTAAAGTATCGTTTCTCTGGCACAGGTGAGGTGCCTTAGTGGGAAGTGGGGCTTATGGACAGGCCTGATTCCCCCAGTTTGATCTCAGGATCCCACAAGGTGGCAGGAGAGAATTCCCAAGAGTTGTTCTCTGATTCCTCTGTAAGCCCACTTGGCACTCACATGCACAAACACAATAAATAATAAATACAGTTTTAAAAGAGGTCAAAGGGAAAAGGCTTGAGAGCTGTCAGAGCACAGCTGCCCATAAAAATGCAATTCTTAGGTGACACTGATTTGGAATGTTATCACAGGGCTCAAAGCCATATTTTCTATAAATAATTGATTTAAAATTTTATGTAAGATAGAAACATAAAGGAAGGCATGTTTTAAATAATTCAGAAAATTAGAAAAGCAGTCATAATTAGATTTGTACGCCTTTGAAGCTAACAAAGTAAATTATTCTGAAATTGTGATTTTCCACAAAATTAGTTAGCTTAAGAGCTGTAAGAAAACAAAATTTGTAGCAGAATGAAGACAAAATAGTTGCTAAGAAGAATTGTGACTACTTACTGCATGTGACTTTTTGCCACATTCTTATATGTCCTTTTTATATAGCCTTATAGTTATTACAGAAACATATGAAAGGTAAATCATGTCACAGATGAAGTCACTTGTCAAAGACAGGCTCAGTAGTTTGCTTTGTCAAGTCAGTGTTGGTACCAGGACTTCTCCACTCCAGAGTTCTCTGGCACCCCTCCCTTAAAGTCAGAGTGAGAAAGGGGACCGAGAATAATTGTGACTAAAGTTGTGTGTGTGTGTGTGTGTGTGTGTGTGTGTGTGTGTGTGTGTGTGTATTCATGTGCTATTGTTTTGTGGGGTTTTGGGGGGTTTTTGTTTGTTTTTGGTTTTTTTTGCAATTACAGTCTCTCTATTCCCTTTCTTCCCTTCAGACCCATATGTACCCTTCGTCCCTCCCTCCCTCAAATTCATGGCCTCATTTCTCACTAGTGTGTGTGTGTGTGTGTGTGTGTGTGTGTGTGTGTGTGTGTGTGTGTGTGTGTGTTTTCAGGACTGTTTGGTGTTGGACAGGCAGTTGGTGTGCTCTTCTCTGGGGAAGGCTATTTCTCCTGTTCTCAGTCTTTTTGACATTTAATCTCAAATTTGTCAAATTAAATGAAGGGGTAAAATATATATATAATATCCATCCATATCCAGAGTATCTAGAGAATAGCTGCCTGGCACTATCACAAACATTTTTAAAGCAAAGCTTTTTTCATTCCAAATTTCCTTTTCCCCTGTTGATCCTGATACACGTACATATGGGGAAGTGACACTTTTACTTCTTCAGTTTCAGTAGCTTCTAGGCCTCTCTGTTCCTTGACAGGAAATGCAATGGTCTTTTTCACTTAGGCAATTTAAGTTGTCACTTTTTGATGAGTTTATTTAAAGCTAAAAGCTTTTCCTTTTCTGTGAAGAAAAAACAAATGTATGGTTAAAATGTAATGATTCATACAGGATACTGTCCGATAACTACTCAACAATGAGCTGACTGATTGTTATGCCATCTCTTTATGTGTAGAATTAAAGTTTATAATTCTGTGATATTTATTTATTGTAGGATGTAATTAAAACCATTGTACAGAGTGGTGGCATCAAGCATCTAGTTACCATGGCAACCAGTGAACATGTAATAATGCAGAATGAAGCTCTTGTTGCTTTGGCACTAATAGCAGCTTTGGAATTGGGTAAGTACCTCGCTGACAAACTTATTTTTTACTATTTTTATCTTGGATGAAAGGAAGCACAGGAGTGGAATGGAAATGAAATAGAACCTTGGCTGTGGAAGTATTTTGCTAGTGTCTACTTAAATCCAAATATATGGAAAATCATATGTAAGCTGCTGTCACAGGTGTTTTCCTGTGGCTATGCTTTGTGTAACATTTTTAGATCAACACTTTAGGACTTAACTTTTAAGTATTATTTTACTTGGAAGATACATAAAACATTTTCAATAAACTTTATAATCATTGAAATGAAACCTGGAATATCACAGGAAGAAGAATCTGGAACTGGGGTTATAGCTCAGTTGGCAGAGTACTTGGCCTAGCATGCACAAGGTCCTGAGTTTCAATCCCCATGTGCCTGGTGGTACATATCTGTAAATCCCAACATTCCCAAGGTATTAGATAGGGAGATCAGAACTTCAGCATCGTCTTTGCTACATAGTGAGTTTAAGGCCCCCTGTGTATATTATGTAAGCCTTGCAACTCAGATGGAAAGGTATCCTGGCAGTTGGGAGCCAAGGACTAACACAGTCACTGAAGCGTAGCCGCTTACAGCTCTGCTCCAAGGAAAGTTTTTCCCAGTACAAGTATAACAGCTCTGCTCCAGCACTGGAGGGTTCCCCAGCAAGGTTGTTACAGCTCTCTCAGGTCCTATGGAGTGCAACAACTCTGCTCCTCTAAGGGATAGTTCCCCAGCCGGTGTCACAGCTCTGCTCCAATCAGGCTCTGGTGAAAGTTGTTAAAGCTTGGCTCCGCTAGGTTGTCACACAGCCCAACAAATTGGAAAGGAAAAATCCAGGAGGGTGGCTGCTTCTGCTAGGGTGGGAACTGTTAGTTTCTGTGTGTGATTGGTGGCTGTCTAGTATACAGCATCCATGTGGTCAGAATTCTCCATGAGAAGCCAAGACACAAATAGAACCAGACCCTGATAACTGTCAGCCAGGGATGGTGTATCAGAGCCATATAACTTTTGGCTAAGACCCAAAAATGCTTTACAGCACACCCAACCCATAGGGTCTTTTAAATGGAGAATCGTGTTCTTTGCAAACAGGGATAATGTGGTTTCCTCCTTCCCTATTTGTGGCACTTTTTCTATCTTTCTCTTACTGCACCAGCTAGGACAAGCGCCTCCAGTGATCTTCCAGATTTTGGTGGCATGTGTTGTAACAACCCCCTTTTCATCGATAAGCCTATTCATTTGAGTCTTCTCCTAGTTTGGCTAAGGATTTCTTGAACATTTGGGGGTGTTGTTTGTTTTATTTAGGGAGCCAGCTCTTTGATTATGTGCATTTTTTTTTTGTCTTTTTCATTAGCTTCCTCCCCAATATTTGTTATATCTTGCTGTGTTAGGTTTGGTGACTTCTTTGGTTTGCTAGAACTGTGAGATCCCAATATCGTGTGTGTGTGTGTGTGTGTGTGTGTGTGTGTGTGTGTGTGTGTGTTTATATTTATAACCTTTTCATTTTAATACATCTTTACTGTATTCCAGATGTTGTGATAAGAGATAGTACTTTTTTCATGAGATTTTAGGAATTTCATGTCTTTCTTGTTTCTTCAATGACTGTTGTTCATTTAATAGTATAATTTTTTAGCATACAAGTATTTGTATAGTTTCTGATGTTTCTCTTGCTATTGAGTTCTCATTTTGCTTACTGTGGTCTGCTAAGATAGAAGGAATTATTTCAGGCTTTGTTTGTTTTTTGGTGTTGTTGCTTTTGGGGTATCTGTTAAGGCTTGTTTTGTGGCCTATAACATCATCAGATTTAGAAGATTCCATATGCCACTAAGGAAAATGTGTGCATATTCCTTATTGGTTGGGTGGAATATCCAGTTGGTCTGTGATATAATCTAGCTTTGAAGCTTCTTTGCTGGTTTGTTTGGCAAATCTGTCAAGAGCATGGAATATTGGAATCCGCTGCTATGACTGTGTGAGGACCTGTGTGGTCTTTTGTGCCTTTGTGTGCGTGTTTAAATTCAAAGCCCCAAAATTTGGTTTCCGGATTGTACCTGTCTTGATGAACTGTAGTCCACATTTCCTCCTGACCGGTCAGAGCTGGAGTCTACTGAACTAGAGTGCAGAGACAGATTTGTTTTTTCTGCCAAAGGATTAAAAAGCAGGAAAGAAAGTTTGCAGAGCCAGATTTGATTTCAAGTGGAAGCAGGAGAGGAAGCAGACTCCTCCTTCGAGGAAGAGAGAACTGGAACGCACATTTCGCCAGGGGAGGCAAGAGTCTAGTTGGTTGAGTATCTCTGTCAGAGAAGGTAAGTTTTTCCTGTGTAGGAGCCTTCCAGTTGGTTTACTCAAAGACAGAAGGGCTGGTTGGTATACAGCCTGTCTCCAACTGCACATGCCTGGGGCAAGCAAGCCTGCACATTCTAGCTTCAGGGAAAAAGAAAGAGGAAGTAGGCACCATCTCCACTATTTTAGGACATGCCAAGAGAAACTCTCCACCCCAGGGCACCCTTTCCCTAGCTATCTTACCTCCCAAAGGACTAATCCTAACCTGTCAGTTTTACCAGCTTCTTTACAGCTCTTTGCTTGGGAGATATACAGCCTTTGACTCTCAGTGTTTGTACATCTTACTTGTGTTCCTTGGAGACAACAGATAGATCACCTTTTTCAATCCACTCAGTCTGCATCTTTTAATTGGCAAATTCGGTCATTTGCATTTAGAGGTATCATTTAGAAGGGTCTGCTGTTTCCTGTGATAGTGTTATCTTCCTTCTGTTAGTATTAGCAATTTGCTGTGTTGGGTGTGATCGATCCTCCACCTCGGCTCTCTGTTCATCTCTGCGTTCGTCTCATGAAATGTTTGCTTTCCTGTGTGTTCATGGATGATGCTGTCTTCTTTCTCTATACACACTCCTTTAAGAATCTTCTACAGTGTTGGCCTGCTTGGCATGAATTGCCATAATCTGAGTTTGTCTTGAACTGTCCTTATTTATCCGTGAGTTTTAAGAAATAATTTCATTGGATGTAGTAATTTTGGTGTTAGTCATTTACTTTCAGGGCTTGACCTGTGTTGTTCCATGCTTTCCTGGTTTTTAAGGGTGCTAATGAAAGACGATATTTTTGTATTTTTTCCCTTACAGGTTTTAATGTTGTTTCTTTATATTCTTGGCAGCTTGCCTATGATAAGTCATGCAGAGGTTCTTCGCTGGTTGAGTTGTTTCATTGAATAAATTGCTTGTCTCTGCTCCTCCTGCCCCATGGATTCTTAGGTTTCATTTCTTGAATGTATCCTAGACTTCTTGGGAGTTTTAGTCATGTTTCTTTTTGTATATGTCTGCATGTATTGTCTTATTTTTCTGCTTTGTCTTGTCCTTTTTGGTGGTTTTTCTTATGAGAGTAATGTTAAAGCACAGAATATTAAGTAACAACTAATGTTTTTTAATATAGAAAAATAGGTAAAAGTTTTTGGTTGTTTTGTTTTTTGTATGTTTTGTTTAAGCAGCTTTCTTCTTCCCCATACCCTGGTCTTTTCATAGAAATTCTCACTGCTCCTTTTTGGGAAGTTCTTTGTAAATAGTGTGTAGAAGGGGAAACAATGTTTAACCTGATGGCACTACCACCATCCACAGTGGCTGACACTCTATTTCGTATTGTAGGTCCTGCTGAGAAAGATCTTGAAAGTGCTAAGCTTGTACAGATTCTACACCGACTGCTAGCAGATGAGAGAAGTGCCCCGGAAATCAAATATAACTCCATGGTCCTGATCTGTGCTCTCATGGGATCTGGTATGTATTCCTTCTTTCACTTGATATCAGTCTATGGCTTCCATCAGATAGTAAATAAAAGTCATAGGAAATGGTTGACTGTGTTTCAAAAGCAGTAGACATTAATTTTTAAGATGATACAGGAACTTGCCCTCAGAGGACAGAATAGTGTGTCAGATCCCCTGAAGCTGTAATTACAGGCAGTTGTGAGCTGCCAGATGTAGGTGCTCAAAACCAAACTCAGTCTTCTCTCTGCAAGAGCATGTGTGCTCCTGACAGCTGAGCCATCTCTCCAGCTCCCAAGACTACTTCTAAACTGAAACTGTCCCCAAAGGATTCTTCTAAAATAGTGTCATACAGTAAATACAGCAAAAAATCAACTTGTGTGTGTGTTTTTTTTTTGGGGGGGGGGGTTGGTTTTTGGTTTTTTTCAAGACAAGGTTTCTGTGTGTAGTTTTGGTGCCTGTCCTGGAACTCACTCTGTAGACCAGGCTGGCCTCGAACTCACAGAGATCCGCCTGGCTCTGCCTCCTGAGTGCTAGGATTAAAGGCATGCACTGCCACCACCCGGCATCAACTTGTGTTTATTAATACCCAAATACGTTTTTATGTAAAGAATAAGTTCTGGATTCACATGTTGTCGTATTAACTAAAGACTTTATTCGAGAAATCATTGATGTGTATCAGTATATGTACCATTGATACTTGGATGTATGTTCATTCTGCTGTTACTGAATGGAACGATTTAGAAATATCGATTGATTCTATGGGGTGATGTGGTGGTGTTTCCTGTACTCTTGCTGACTTCCTGAGTGTTGTCAGTTGTTGAGAGAAGAGTACTGAAGCCCTCCTCCCCATAATAATACATTTGTATGTTTGTCCTCCAGCTCCATCAGTTTTTTCTTAGAATGTTATAAACAGTATTGGTAGGCACATACGATGTTAGGGCTCTTGCAGTTTCTTGGTAGAGTAACGCTTCTGTGACATGTAATGTCCCTCTCAGTCTCTACTAACGTTCTTGCTCTGAAGTCTCATTTATGTGGTGTTAACATAGCTACTCCTGCTTATTTTTAAGTAGCATTTTCATTTTCTTTCTTTTCTTAGTGTCGTCTAGTGTTAATAAGTTTGAAGTATCTGGTAGACAGTCTTTACTTACAGTCTGCTCTGCTGGTGCTTTTTGAGATAACTACCCCCAGCCATTCTAAGTTACCGCCTAGCAACAAATTCAATTTTCCCTCATTTAAGAATGTTTTATCAACCCCTTCATTTATAATTGTCTATAGTCAACTGATTCTTTGTTCATTCCATCTATACATGACAGTTTCTCATGAGAAATCCACTGTGTTCTGTTTCCTCTATCCATGTTTTTAGCTTTCATTTTTCTCAATTGTAAAATGTGTCTTGAAGCACAGATTTGGGTTTATCCTGTTTGAAGTTTGTTCGGATTTTAGAATCTATATGAGTTCATGTCTCTTACTAAATTGGGAGAGTCTTTAACCATTATTTCCTGAGACTCTCTTTAAAGCTCTGTCCTGTTTTCCTTCTTGTTCAAGGTCTCTGATGGAGCAGATGTGAGATCTTCAGTCATTTCTATAGGCTCCTGGCACTTTATCTATTGTTCAAACAGTAATTTATGATGTCTCATCTTAAAGTTTAGCACTTATTTCCACAGATCCTTTTATTCCAGTATTAAATGTATTAAGTTTTATTTTGGTTAGTTTTCTGAAAGTTACCTTAGTGCTGAAATCCCACTGGCTGCTTTTGTCTTCTGCTTTCTTCCTGGGGTGTTTTGTCCAGTTGTTTGAAGCACATTCATAGCTTTCTGTTGAGACAGTTTAATTGTAATAGAATATGTAAACATAGCTTTACCATACTAGCCATTTTTCAGTGTTCAGTGGCAGGAAGTGTGGTCACTTTGCTTCCTGACCACCACCATCTGTCTCCAGGCTGTTTGCCATCCTCCGAAACTGATCCTATATCCACTAAGCAGTAACTCCCAGTTGTTCCTATCTCTCTACCTCTTCCTGCTGCAGTTCTGTATTCTTTTTATTAGTATTATTATTAATTCTAGGCATGTCATGTAAGTTGAATAATAACGTATTTGTTCTAAATGCTAAGTGATGTTCTGTTGTGTGTGTATATGACATTTATTCCCTCAGTAGTTGGAAGTTTTCCTGTTGCCACCTGGTCCCACAGCTGCTCAGTCCCAAGTAAACACACAGAGGTTTATATTACTTACAAACTGTATGGCCTATGGGTCAGGCTTCTTGGTAGCTAGCTCTTATAACTTAACCCATTTCTATTAATCTATATGTTGCCACGTGGCCGTGGCATCACCGGTCTGCTGACCTCTTATTGCTCCTTCAGCGGCAGCTGGAGTCTCCTTCACTCCACCTTTCATCTTGTCTTCAGTTTGAATGTGTTCCCTAACATTGTCCTGCCCTGCCATAGGCCAGTGCAGCTTTATTTATTATCCAGTGGGACCCACACATATTCACAGCATACAGAAAGACATCCCCCAGCATTCCCTCCTTGATGGGCATTTGTCTTATTTATACCTTGCCTTTTTGGGATAAAGCCACTTAACACTGGTATAAAAATCACTCTTCAGGCCCCGCTTTCAGTTCTTTGGGGAATATACAAAGAGATGGAAACTGGGATCTTATGATAAATCTGCTCCTGTGTTTGAGGAGCAGCTGCAGTGCTGTTTTCCAAAGGGTTTGACTGTGTAACATTTCTGCCAGTAATGCATATGGGTTCCAGTTCTCAGCATCCCAACTAACCCTGCTTTTCTGTAATCACCACTCAGTGAATGTGAGGTGATTGTTTTGATCTGCCTTCTGTAGTCATCAGTGATGCTGGGAATCTTTTCCTGTGTACATTGAAAGTTGTTTGGCATGTTGATTTGGCATATGTTCCTTCCATGTGTTCTGACATTAATCCTTTATCAGATGTGATTTATAAATATTCCCTGTTCCGGGAGCTGGAGAGATGGCTCAGTGGTTAAGAGCACTGGCTGCTCTTCCAGAGGTCCTGAGTTCAATTCCCAGCAACCACATAGTGGCTCAAAACCATCCATAATGAGATCTGGTGGCCTCTTCTAGCCTGCAGGAATATATGCAGGCAGAACACTGTATGCGTAATAAATAAATCTTTTAAATAAATATTCCCCTTCTGTTGGTTATCTTTTAGTTCTGTTGATAATGCTCTTTGATGTATAAAAGCTTCTTATTTTGATGAAATACCATTAGTTCATTTCTCTTTGTGTTGCTGTATCCGAGAATAAAATCTAAGTTTGAGATTATTGCTCCATTGTGAGTTTGTGTGTAGGACAGGCATCAACTTCATTCTTTTATATATGACAATCCAGTTTTCTCACCACCATTTGTTGAAAAGCCTTGCCCTTTCCTAGCCAATCTTGGGCCCCTTATCAAATCAAATGTGAGGATTTATTTCTGGTCTCTTTCTATTCTGTTGCTCTGTGTCTGAGGATTTATTTCTGGTCTCTTTCTATTCTGTTGCTCTGTGTCTGAGGATTTATTTCTGGTCTCTTTCTATTCTGTTGCTCTGTGTCTGCCTCTGTAACAGAACTGCATTAAAGTCAAGAAATGGGAGACACTTCTACTTTGTTCCTTTTCAAGATTATTTTGTAAACTTGAAGTCTATTTAAGATTCTTTTTTTTAATATTTATTTATTATGCATACAGTGTTCTGCCTGCATATATCCCTGCAGGCCAGAAGAGGGCACCAGATTTCATTACAGATGGTTATAAACCATCATGTGGTTGCTGGGAATTGAACTCAGGACCTCTGGAAGAACAGCCAGTGCTCTTAACCTCTAAGCCATTTCTCCAGCCCCCTATTTAAGATTCTATGTGACTTTCCAGGTATGGTGGCCCATGCCTTTAATCCCAGCCCTCAGGAGGCTGAGACAGGTGGATTTCTGTGAGTTGAGGCCAGCCTGGTCTGCATAGTGAGTTCCAGGACATCCAGGGCTATGTAGAGAGACCTGTCTCAAAACAAGAAAGAGAAAAAAATATTCTATGTGACTTTAAGATGGATTTCTCCTGTTTCTACTAAAAGATTAGTTGTGGTGTGTGAACATACCAAAATTAATACACCAGGAATCAAGGAGATGCCCCCTCAGTTAAAGGTACTTGCCTGCCACCGAAGCCTGAGCATAGTTCTTGGGATCCACATGGTTGAGGGGGAATCCACTCCCACACACTGTCCTCCGAACACAATTCATGCCCTGCGGTATAAGCTTGTAGTTTAAATGAAAATTAAAAATAAATAATAACAATTTCAGTTGCAGAGTATTGATTATATTGAACATATTTAGACCCCATTCTTCCCAATAGCAGGTCCTTAATAACCCTGGGAGTCCTAAACTTCCTTACAGTTAAGGGTAAATGAGCAAAAAAGGTCGGAAAAGGCTAGGAACAAAAGTCTAACAAGGAGGTGAGTTTTGCAGATTTTATCCAAAGTATATAAAGTAAAAACTTCACTTATCACAAAATTTAACAGGTTTTTAAATAAACTATTTAGCTTTTTGTTTGAATTGCTGGTGGGATTACTAGATGTTGAGATTATACAGTGAGCTATATTAATTACACCTTATTACCCTGAACAGCTTCAGACTGCAGAACCTAATATAAATCTTTATAAATGACAGTGCACTCCTAAAAAAGACCTTGCTAGATCCTGTTGGACTCTTTCCTGATTTATTCCTGGCTTTATAGCTCTGTCTAGTCCAATCATCAGGTGTATGTTTAGAGAAGGTTACTCAGTGCGATTAGAACAATGTAGCGGAAACGTGAGCGGTTTCTTCTCTCTTCCAGAATCTCTATACAAGGAAGTGCAGGATTTGGCCTTTCTAGACGTTGTATCCAAACTTCGAAGTCACGAGAACAAAAGTGTTGCCCAACAGGCCTCTCTCACGGAGCAGAGACTTACAGTGGAAAGCTAAGGACGGCCCCTCCTGGCACAAGGCATCACCCCAGCTGACTACCCCACTGTTCTCCATCCAGCTGCTTCTTCCGCTCCATCCTCTACATCACTTGTGCATGCGTGTAATGTTCCAGTACCAACTGAAGAACTCTATAGGTACCTGCCTAATAAGATTTCTCAACCCATAGTTAATGTGAACACGACTGTCCAAACAAGTCTCCACCCATAACTGTTATCCCTGATGCTTGAGCTACATTAAGTAGAATGTGCATGTTGTAGCCCTATGATGATGTAAACTTGGTACTACATGCTGACTTGCTCTTCACATGCAGTAAGCTACATAATAATGTACTGGTAAATTAGAAACAAAGAATGCAGCAGGATCTGTCTAGCTTATTTAAAGATGAGACTGAACAGTAAAAGTACCACCATAGGTTTTGGTGCTTGGGAAGCACAGTGATCAAAAACTGTATGGCTGCTCATTCATTAGTCTTCTGCTGATGTCAGGCCCCTTGTGCCTGGAGTTGAATAGATTCAGTACTCTCTCTTTCTCTACGGTTTCTCCTTTTTCTGAACTGTATGGGCAGTTTGCCAAACAACGTGGCAAAGCTTCCTTAGGCATCTCCCTCCGACTTTAACAGACAGTGGTACCAAGGCCCAGTGCTGAAACATGATTTTCAGTGTGATCGGGACAGAGGGGATAAAGAAACCCTAGCATACTGGACCACTTTGGGTCTTGCCTGTATTTTACATTCTGATTTGTGTGTAGTTACATCTAGACCTTCCATCAGTGAGCTAGCGTCGTCCCACACATGTCTCTAATAAAACTTACTTGCCATTCGTTTCAACTGAGGAAAACTGAGTACAGCTTGTTCGGTGGAGGACCCCACACACACCCCTGTTTTTCATCTTTCAGGCTGAAAGCAAGGAGTTCCATCTTTCATACTCCTTTTAACTATTGTGCTAATTCTAGGTGGATAGAAGAGGAAACATGAAGATGTAAGCTTGTCTACGCTAAAGGAAGGAAGGAAGGCCAGTTTTAAAAGCCATAGTAGCCAGTCCGGTACACTGCAGATGGCCTCATAGCAGTCATTGTTAAAAGAGTTCCTCACTTGCATTTTCCCGCTGAGAACCATGGTAATCTCACAGGCTGCAAGCTGGGACTCGGTGTAAGGAACCTTGGCAAAGTGTAGTGTGCTCGTCACTGCCACTAACCACCACCAAGTGAGTCTTTAGAGCTTTGACACACAGTCTTTATAAATTAATCAGGACTCCCTGTGACCTGCCTTCTTGCACCCGTTTGACCCCTGCTGATATACAAGGGAGGGTGGGGGCTCCTTCACAGGACTGGAGGGCAGTGAGAGGGGCTGCTGGAGAGGGGACAGCTCCTTCCTCCCCAACAGGAGATACACGTATCTCTGCATTATCTAAATCGGACTTTGGTTTTCACACTTTTAAATTCAAGGAAGATTTACTTCATGTAAGTAAAAACTTGACTGACAATTCCCTCTGATGTCCCAATAAGGGAACTGTTGTGAGCGCTTGTGCTATACTTCTTATAGGAATGAGCTCTTTAACGTCTTTCTCCTGGGCTGGATACGTGGACTAATGTTGCAGAATTCTGTCCATATTAATAACTTAATAAATAAATAGTATATGAAACTACAGTGGTATTACTTGGTTTCTTTGTGTATGTTGTCTATACTTTCACATCCAAGAACAGGGTTTACTCATAATTGGTACTAAGTGTGTTGCTGGCAAAAAATAATTCCAGATAGATGATGAGACTTGGAGAGTGCTACTTCCAGAGCTTTAAAAAGAAAACACTTATAGATTGCATTCTTATTGAAAGGAATTATAGGGAAAAAAAAAAACAAAAAACTCAGAAACATCCCAAGGTCATAGACTTGAGAAATGGAACCATGTGGCTCAGCTGCCAGCAGTCAATTCAAACTCATAGAGCCCCTAGCGCCAGCAAAACCAAGTGCAGTCCACTTCTCCAGGAGGACTGTGCACTTAACTACAGAGGCCAACTAATTAGGAAATTCACTGCTAAGCTCAGGCAGTTGGGAGAATGAAGACCAGATAATAATCCTTCATCTCCAGCTAATGAAGCTCAGCTTCAGGGGCTAACATTAAATTACTTTGCTACCCCAGAGTGCATTTTAAAGGAGCAGTAGGGGGAATAGCACCACAAAGCCAAGAATGTCCCTTCTTCCCCTTGACCCCACCAGAAGCTTGGAGTCCTCTGACCACCTTTCCATTCTGTAACCTTGCATTCAAAGCAAATCTGATAAACACTATTCCAGAATCCAGTGTTTTCCTTGGAACTATATTTTGTGTATACTATGATGTGAATAGAGATGTGTAACAAAATTTTAAAGTTCTAAAATGATTACCTGTTGGGAATGGACTATAGCTACCTGCAGGCATTAGTGTAAAGGCCTGAGAAAACCTGTATATAAAGAATTCAAAGGAAATTAGGCTATTCAAATTCTGCTGAACATAGGGGCTGAAGATGTGTAGGTGGTTAAGACACTTATATAGGTGAGCATCACTGTTTGTATCTAGCTTGTATCCAGTTTGTAAAATCAATAAGATAGACCGCCACTCAACTCAAGGTAACCATAACATTGCAGTGATGTTTGGGATGAAGCCTCTTAAATGCAACTAGGAATGTAAATCATTTTTTTATACAATCATGTGATCTCATAAATTTACATATACACATAGAGACAGAAACATTCCATGTAGTGTATATAAGTGTATGTTGTCTAGGCATATCTAACTGGAATGTTGTGGTTGCTATACTTTAAAAGTGTGATATAGAGCTGGCAAAGTGTCTCAGTGGGTAGAACCTCTTGCCACACAAGCTTAACAGCCTGAGTTTGATCCCTGAAACTCACAGGAGAAGAGAACCAACTTCGAAAAGTTGCCCTCTGTCCTTCACATGCATGCTATACACCCCTGCACACACATCAAGCATACACAATAATACAAATTTTAAAGTGTAATAATGTAAACTACTTGGTCTTTGGATACTTCGTCACATACTGACTATAGGACCATGGCCAAATTACTTAAAACTCACCTTATTTTCTCTTCAGCATGGAAAACTTAATGGTCCTCAGAATTTTGAGACAGAACTTTAGAGATTCAAGATAAAGGTGGATAAAATATACTATGGACTAAACTACTCTTAGGCTTCTGCATGTTACCCAGCTAAAATAATTTTAAAACAAAGCTGAGAGCTGAGCATGGTGGTACATACCTTTAATCCCAACACTAAGAGGCATGTAGTCTCTGTGAATTTGAGACCAGCCTGGTCTACATAATGAGTTCCAAGCCATACAGGACTACATAGTAAAACTGTCCTAAAAATAAGTAAATAAAATTTTAAAAAGCTTTTTATAAAGCCATGTTTTTGTTCTATCCAGAGCACAGAGATTTTAATCCAACACTCCTAACATAGACAATATACATCGTGCTGTTCACGATTCCAGAGAAGAACATTTATGTTGACAATTTATTTTGTATTCCAGATCAAGTCTTCAGTAGACCAAATGTATACCAAGCAGTTCTGGTCCCTGCAGTCTCTGGCCCTTACTCCCTCAATCCCTACCTTTCCTCCTGACTGGTGTTGCCACACTTGCCTAAGAAGCATGCAGAGCCTCCCACTTTGTAAGCAAACCAGAGAATCAAGCTGGTACACCCATCAGATCTACCCCACACTCCAGGCTTGGACTGGTGCAAACATCCTATACACCATACCAGTCTTCTCTGTCCATCTAATTTCATCCCACCTTCCAACCTGTAGGCCCAACTCACCTGCACATCCTTTCTTCTGCCCCAACCTGCTCTGTCAATGTTAGCATAAAAAAGTCCACATGCCCAGATATCATTGCAAATAATACAAACAATATGAAACCTGGTATCTCCTCTCTAAAAACTACCTATCCTGTAGAAATGTTTGCCAGTGAGAAATACCTGGATGAACCCAGGAAACAATTTAAAAGAATAATCATAAACTAACTTCAAAGAATTCAAGGAATTTTAAGAAGACACAAACAACTCAATGAAATTAAGGAGAATAAATACTTGAGTGATGCCCAGGAAGATACAGGCTGATGGAAATAACAAGGACATTCTAGGACTTGAGAACAGAATTCAGTCAGGAGATGGAAACACTGAAGAGGATTCAACTGAAATGAAGACAAAATTGAATAACCTGACTAGAAAACCCAAAGCCTTCTGAGTAGAATGGATCAAGAGAAAATAGAATATCAGGAGTTGAAGTGAAGGATAAAAACCAAAGAATATGATTTTTAAAACACAGGAACATACAGGAAGTGTGGGACATCATGAAAAGACCAAACCTTTGAGTTATAAGCATAACTGAGAGAGAAGAACCCCAAATCAAATGACATAGACCTGATCTTCAACAAGAAGAAAACTTTCCCAAACTATGGAAAGTCATTCCCAAGGAAATTTTAAAAAGCACACTGAGCACTAAATAGACAAGACCAGAAAAGAAATTTCCCAGAGCATATCATAGTTAAAACATTAAGTATGCAGAACAAAGAAAGTGTACTGAAAACTGCAATAGAAAAAAATTCAAGTCCCATAGAAAGGAAAACTTAGCAGAACAGCAAAATGATTTCCCAGGGGAAACTTTGAAAGCCAGAAGAAGAGCCTCGAATAGTGCATTCCAAGTCCTAAAAGATCAAGATGGCCATCCTAGGACAATATACCCAGAACAACTATCAACTGCCATATTTGAAGGAGAAAGGAAAACTTTCCACAATATAAACAGCCTAAAAAATTTTATATACAACAAACCAAACCTGAAGAAAATACAGGGAGGAATATTTTCTGTTGAAGAGAGGGATGAATATAGCCAACAGACTGTGAAAAGAAATATGAAGCCATAATTAAAATACAAGTATCAATGATAACAAAAATCAACATGACCACAATTAATGCACATATTTCAATAATATCTTTAAGTGTCAATGGCTTCAATTCTCCGATCAAAAGATACACGCTAGCTGAATGGATCAAGAAACAAAATTCATCTGTTGTCTACAAGAAACATACTTTAGCTTCAAAAATAAGTAAAGCCTTAAAAGGACAGACAAAGCACTCCAATCAAATAGGACCAGGAAGCAAGCGGGCATCACTATCCTAATATCTGACAAAAAAAAGACAAGCAAGCAGGCATCACTATCCTAATATCTGACAAAAAAAAGACAAGCAAGCAGGCATCACTATCCTAATATCTGACAAAAAAAAAAGACAAGCAAGCAGGCATCACTATCCTAATATCTGACAAAAAAAAGACAAGCAAGCAGGCATCACTATCCTAATATCTGACAAAAAAAAAGACAAGCAAGCAGGCATCACTATCCTAATATCTGACAAAAAAAAAAGACGTCAAACTAAAACTAATCAGAAAGATAAACAGGGATACTTCATTCTAAATGAGGAAATAATTAATCAAGAATACTTTACTATTCTAAACATACATGTACCAAACTCTGGGGTGTGAAGTTTCATAAAAAATTCTACTACTGGATATAAAGACACAGATTAACATCAACCCATTAAAGCAGGTGATTTCAAAACTCCACTTGTTTTAATAGATGGGTCATTTGGACCAAAAACATCTGAATTAATTGGCATCATCCATCAAATGGACTTATCTACAGAATATTCCACTCAAACACCAAACAATACACATTCTACTCAGCAGTGCTCCGGAGCTTATCTAAAACAGCCCAAGTTCTGGGACACAAAACAAATCTTTACAAATTCAAAAAGGCTGAAATACTTCCCTGTATCCTATTTGACAACAATATAGTAAAACTTAAAACTGACACCAAGCAAATCTCTAGTAAGTACACAAACTCATGGAGTTGAAACAACTCGTTGCTGAATGGTGAATGGGTCAAAGTAGTCAAGAGGGGAAAAAAAAGTCCTGAGACTAAATGAAAATGAAAACAAAATCTCTGGGACACATCAAAAATAGTCCTGTGAGGGAAATGTATAGCTCTAAGTGACTTTATTACAAATCAGAAAGAGCACAAATGAATGAATGATGCAACTCAAAAATTGGGAAGAACAAGAACAAACCAAATCAAAACCCCGTTGACGGCAAATTAATAAAAATCAGAGAAGTTGTCTTAATTCTTCTATTTCTGCAATGAAACACCATGACCAAAGCAACTTGGGTATATCTGGCATGTGTTCCCATATCACAGTTTATAATAAAAGGAAGTTAGGAAAGGAAATCAAATAGAGCAGGAATCTGGAGGCAGGAGCTAATGCAGAAGCTATGGAGGAGTGCTGCTTACAGGCTTGCTCCCTACGGGTGTGCTCAGCCTGCTTTCCTATAGAACTCAAGACAACCAGCCCAGGGATGGCACCACCCACAATGGACAGGGCCCTCCCTCATCAATCAGTAAGAAAATGTCCTACCAACTTGTCTACAGCCCAATCTTATACAGGCATTTTCTTAAATGAGGCTCCCTCCCGTCTGATGACTTTAGCTTGTGTCAAGTTAACATGAAACTAGCCAGTACAGAAATTAATGAACTAGAAACAATGAAAACTATATGAAAAATCCTGTAAGAGCAAGTTCTTTAAAAAGATAAAGATTGACAGATCTTTATCTCAACTAACCAAAAGAGGGAGAAGACCCAATTAACAGAATCGTAAATGAACAGAGAAGCATTACATCAGACAGCAAAGAATTTCAGAATATTATCAGGATTGCTCTTAGGAATGTGCTCCATTTAGTTGGAAAACCTAAAAGAAATGGATGAATATCTAGATTCAATCAAATTACCATAATTAAACCAAGAAGTCAATATCCTAAGCAGACCGTAACAAATGAGATTGAAAAAGCAACAAAAAGCCTTCTGCCTTTAAAAAAAAAAATGAGATAAAATTCAGGGCCAGATGGGTTCATAGCAGAATTCTATCAGACTTTCAAACATCTTCAGCCAATCCTTCTTAAAACTATTCAAAAAAGTAGAAACAGGTGGACCACTCCAAACTCCTATGATGCCAGTATCACTCTAATACCAAAACAGTCATGACAATAAAAAAGGAAAACTACATGCCAATATTTCTGATAAACATAGACTCAAAAATTCTCAGTAAAATACTTACAAACAGCATAGAAACATACATCAAAAAGAGTAGCCACTGTGACCAAGTTAGCTTTATCCCTGACATGCAGGAATGGTTCAACATATGCAAGTCAATAAATGTAATAAACACTTAGTTCCATCCATTTGCCTGCAAACCTCATGATGTCATTGTTTTTCTCTGCTGAGTAGTACTCCATTGTGTATATGTACCACATTTTATTTATCCATTTTTCAGTTGAAGGGCATCTAGGTTGTTTCCAGGTTCTGTCTATTACAAATAATGCTGCTATGAACATAGTTGAGCATGTGTCCTTGTGGTGGTATGATTGAGCATTCCTTGGGTATATGCCCAAGAGTGGTATAGCTGGGTCTTGAGGGAGATTGATTCCCAATTTTCTAAGAAAGCACCATATTGATTTTCAAAGTGGTTGTACAAGTTTGCATTTCCACCAACAGGGTAGGAGTGTTCCCCTTGCTCCACATCCTCTCCAGCATAAGCTGTCTTCAGTGTTTTTGATCTTACCATTCTGACAGGTATAAGATGGTATCTCAGAGTCGTTTGGATTTGCATTTCCCTGATGATTAAGGATGTTGAGCAATTCCTTAATGTCTTTCGATCATTTGAGATTCTTCTGTTGAGAATTCTCTGTTTAGCTCTATAGCCCATTTTTTAATTGGACTGTTGGGCATTTTGATGTCTAATTTCTTGAGTTCTTTATATATTCTGGATATCAGCCCTCCATCAGATGTGGGGTTGGTGAAGATCTTTTCCCATTCTGTAGGCTGTCTTTTTGTCTTATTGACCATGTACTTTGCCCTGCAAAAGCTTCTCATTTTCAAGAGGTCCCATTTATTTATTTGTTTCTCTCAGTGTCTGTGCTACTGGTGTTATATTTAGGAAGTGATCTTCAGTGCCAATGCGTTCAAGACTACTTCCTACTTTCTCTTCTATCAGGTTGAGTAACTGGATCTATGTTGAGGTCTTTGGAGCAGAGTAGGAGAACAGGGAGGGAGATACCATGATGAATGAAGTCCCCAGGGGAATAGGAAGAAGCAGAGTGCTAGAGAGGTCCCCAGAAATCCACAAAGATACCTCCACTGTAGACTACTGGCAATGTTCAAGAGAGTGCCTCAGCTGACCTGCTCTGGTGATGGGATGGCCAAACACCCTGGCTGTCATGATAGAACTCTCATTCAGTGTCTGATAGAATCAGATGCAGAGATTCACGGCTGAGCCCCAGGTGGAGCTCCGAGAGTCCAATTGAGAGAGAGGAGGGATTGTATGAGTGAGAGATATTGAGACCATGATTGGAAAAAGCACAGGGACAAATAGCCAAACTAGTGGAAATACATGAACTGTGAACCAATGGCTGAAGAGCCCCCATGGAACTGGACCAGGCCCTCTGGATAAGTGAGACAGTTGATTAGCTTGAACTGTTTGGGAGGCCCCTAGACAGTGGAGCTGAGACCTGTTCTTGGTGCATGGGCTGACTTTTTGGAGCCTGGGGCCTATGCTGGGACACTTTGTTCAGCCTTGGTGTAGGGAGGAGGAGACTGGACCTGTCTCAGCTGAGTCTACCAGGCTGGACTGACTCCCCATGGGAGACCTTGCCTTGGAGGAGATGGGAATGGGGGGGTGAATTGGAGGGGAGGGCTAGGGGATGGGAGGAGGGAGGACGGGGGAATCCGTGGCTGATATGTGAAATTAAGTTAATTATAAAATAAAAATATATATTTAAAAAAACACTTAGATGGACTTAAAGACAAAAATCACATGATCATCTTAATAGATAAAAAGCTTTAGGGGCTGGAGAGATGGCTCAGAGGTTAAGAGCACTGGCTGCTCTTCCAGAGATCCTGAGTTCAGTTTCCAGCAACCACATGGTGACTCAAAACAATCTGTCATGAGATCTGGTGCCCTCTTCTGGTGGGCAGGGATACATGCAAACAGAACACTGCATATATAATAAATAAATAAATCTTTAAAAAGGAAGAAAGAAAAGAAAGAGCCTTTTGCAAAATCCATCATGCCTTCATGATAAAAGTCATATAGCATATAGGACTAGAGGGAACACCTCAACATAAGAAAAGCTGTTGAAGTAACCATCTTATTCAATAAGAAACACAGAACCAATGCAAAGAAGAAAGCCAAGAGGTCAAAGCTAAGAGCTAAAAACCTTACCCTTCCTCTCGCAGTGGTCCTACCTCTCCGAAAGAGACCTACTTCTTGTGTGTCTGTCTTTATAAAGACTTTCTGTTCTGCCTTCTCATTGGTTGTAAACCCAACCACATGACCGCCTGGTCACTGCCTGTCTGTACAGACCTCCAGGTCCTCTATGGTTGGTATTGAGATTGAAGGCGTGTGTCTCCAATGCTGGATGTATCCTTGAACATACAGAGATCTGCCTAGCTCTGCCTACCAAGTACTGGGATTAAAGGCATGCACCACCAACGCCCAGCTTTCGCTATGGCTTGCTAATAGCTCTGACCCCCGGGCAACTTTATTTATTAACATACAAATAAAATCACATTTCAGTACAAATAAAATATCACCATAAAAAGCTATATATGAGAAACCCACAGCCAACATCATCCTAAATGGAGGAACAATTTGAAGCAATTCCACTGAAGTCAGTCATAAAAAAGTCCCTTCTCCTTTTCAGTACTGTGCTCAAAGCACTAGCTGGAGTAGTAGAACTAGAGAAGGTAATTAAAAGGATACCAACAAGAAAAGAAGAAGCCAAACTATCCCATTTTGCAGATGGTATGACATTATACATTAGTGATCCAAAAATTCTATCAGAAAACTTCTAGAAACAATTTTTAAAAATTTAGCAATATTACAGGATACAGAATCAACTTGCACAAATCAATATATTTTTATACACCAACAACAGACATACAGAGAAGATCATAAACACACTTCCACTCACAATATTCTCAGAGCAGATAAAATATCTAGGAATAAATCTAACCAAGAAAGGGAGGGACCTCTACAATGAAAAATTTAGAGCTCTGAAGAAAGAGATAAAGATATTAGACAATGGTAAGCCATCTCATGCTCATAGGTTGTGAAGATGGCCATTTTACTCAAAGCTGTTTCCATATTTGATGCAATCCCGATCAAAATACCCATCTTATACTTCAGTCTCACTTAATATTTGACAAAAATATAAACTGGAGAAAAGAAAGCGTCTTCAACAAATGGTGCTGGGAAAACTGGATGTCCATGTATAGAAGAATTAAAATAGACCCGTATCTATCATCTTGCACAAAAACTATCACCTTGCATCAAAATGGATCAAAGACCTAAACATGAAACCTGAAACAGCTAGAAGAAAACATGGACAATAGTCCCCTTACATTACATAGGGTAGGAAAGGACCTTCTGGACAATGGACAAGTGGGACTTCACGAAACTGAAGAGCTCCTGCACAGCTAAAGAAACAACTACGTGATGAGGAAGCCCACAGAATGGAGAGGGCCTGTGCTGGCTGTACATGCGACAGGACTAATATCCAAAATATATAAAGAACTCAAATCACAGAGTGAAAACAAAAACAGACTCATTGGGAAAATGGGCCTGAGGCCCAAACAGGAAGTTCTCAAAAGAAAAAAAAAAAAAAGAAGACTAAGAAATATCTTAAAGAATGTTCCTCACTCCTAGCAATTAGGGAACGTAAATCAAAACAACTTTGAGATTCCATTTTATCCCTGTCAGAATGGCAAAGCTCAACACAACCGCTGGTAACAAATGCTGGAAAGGATTCAGGGGAAAGGGAACCCTCATTCTCTGTTGGTGGGTTACAAACTGGCACAGCCACTATGGAAGCCAATGTGGAGACTTCTCCAAAAGCTCCAATTGAATCTACCATATGAGCCAGCTGTACCACTCCTAGGCATAGGCAAAGGGCTGTACATCCTACTCCAGACACTTGCTCAGCCATGTGCTCTACTCACAATAGCTAGGAAATGGAAACAATGTAAATGGCCTTCAACTGACAAATGGATAATAAAAGTGTGATGCAGATACACTATGAAGTACCGCTCACCTGTAAATTAAAATCAAATCATGAACTTTACAGGATGGAACTAGAAAAGATCATACTGAGGGAGGAAACCCAGACCCAGAAAGACAAATGTCACATGTTCTCAATTATTGGAGGCTCCTAGCTCCAAATCTTCAGATGTGAGTACATGTTATGGAGTAACTACAAAAGTCAGGAAAGGAAAAAGATACCATTGTTAGGGTTCAGGATGGAGGAAGTAAGAGAAATAGCAGGTACATATGATCTGATTGAGAAAATGGAAAAATGGGGGGCTCTAGTTATGAGGAAAACAGAGAAAGGAAAGGAGAGTAAAATAAAACATTGAGAATGCCTGAAAAAGTCATAAGCAATCACACTATTAATGATCTACCTACATATATGGTTTATATGAAATTCTCTCATCTGGGTTGGCAATGCTTTCTTGGAGAATCAAAGACCTAACAAAAAACCTACACCAGGCATGAGAAGCCTGCTTTTGAGTTATTGGTCAGGGCTGTTCAAGACACTCCAAACATTACAGGCTGTTACTATTGCCCTTTATTTCGACCACATCCAACCGTAAGACGATTCTATCTATCACTCCACCTTCCTTTCCTCCCTCGGTCTCCAGAACACACAGCACTTTACTCTCCAATGATTTCATTTTTGTGCAAAAAAGGTAAGCAAGAGAAAGGGGCTGGAGTATGGCTCCATGGTAAAGCCCTTGTCTGGCAACCATAAAGCTCTGGGTTTGATCTTCAACACTATGAAAAATGAATAAAGAAAACAAACAAAACTAGGCATCATTAAGTAGTCACATTCTGGGACTGAGGAGATAGCTCCGTGAGTAAAGTGCTTGCCCTGAAAACATGAGGATCCAAGTTCAAATCACCAGAGCCCATGTAACCTTAGTGTTTCTGCAGAGAGAATGGGTGGGGGTGGAGAAGGACAGGACGGCTCAGCGAGCTGGCGGGTACAGCAGGGAACAGACATCCCGTCTCAGGTGGAAGGCGATGAGGGACACGCAAGGTTGTCCTCTGATCTCTACTGTGTCACATACACGGGCTCATACTCCCAGAGACACTCCTCATACAGAGCATACTCGCTCTTCTCACCCCTGCTGCGTCATCCTAATGTCCAGCATGAAGGACGGGAACGGAGAGCAGAACAGCCACTTCTAACAACCACAAACTTCTCTGCCTGCCCTCTCACCCATCCATTCCTGTTCCCCCATCAGATCACTGAGAAGTGCAGGGACTTCTCCTGAGCCTCCAGAGAACAAGACAAGGCACCGTGTGAAGAAAGGCATCCGATGAAAACTCACCTCTGGTTGCTTTACCAGGAAAACTTAGGCAGGCATCTTTGTGTGTCACACCCTCATCTGAAAGGCATTCAGTGTGCTCTGTTGCATCTGTGACTGAAGTCCAAAGCGGAGCTCTACAACAGTTTGGTCATGCCTTTTTTGTAGTAAGTGCCCTGTATCTTACATCATTAAAATATTGTTATAGTTTATTTTAATTTTTTTTATTTTATGTGCACATTTGTCAGTGTGAGGGTGCCGGATCCCCTGGAACTGGAGTTACAGAGGGTTGTGAGCTGCCATGTGGGTGCTGGGAATTGAACCCAGGTCCTCTGGGAGAGCAGCCAGTGCTCTGGAGCCATCTCTCCAGCCCCCATATCATTAAAATATTATGTCATGTGTGGCTAAACCTTTTTTTCTTCTCCACTTGTATAGTAAGAATTTTATCTTTTTAAAAACTAGCTTACCAAAGTAGCAGGTTTCCTTGCAGTATTTCACACATACCTGGGTTTGGTCGACTCCTCATGGTACACTCTCCCCTCTTCTGCTTCCTATTCCCACTTTTTTTTTTTTTAATGATGTGGACCTCAGACTCCCAGACCTGCAGACACAAACAATGACTCATACAGCACCAGCAGTCATTATTAATCCAACATTACCCCTCCACTTCCCTATTGGATTATGAGTCATTGGCCACTAATACTGAGATCATTATAAACCACAAAAATCTAAGGACAAGATCCTTGAAGATACTCCAGAGTTTCCAAGGGTCTCTTGCCATAATTAGTGTCTGTTTTGTTATACATTCTTAATCTGGAAAAAAAATTTAATCACTGTTTCACCCACATGCCATATTAACCCTTCGGTGATGGCTGCTCTTCTCAGATAATAAGTGGGTTTTTATTGTTGTTTTATCAATACATGCATGGTCATTAAAAACAACATGAACCAACACAGGAATGCTGACTACTCACACAGTGTCTTCATTATGAACCCAAAAAGCTGAACATGAAGCTCACATCCAAGTGAGAATTTGTAAATCAACTTAGGGAAAATCCATTCTGAGAGTGTAAAGCGGAAGGAACTGTAAGAAGATTGGCATTCTGTTCACTCATCCATGCTCTCTGCTTTCTTGTCTTCCTCCTCTTATTATTATTCATCTACATGTGTGTTGCACTGCTATATGTTCTTATTAAACAAACAAATGGCCATTATTCTGACTACCAGGAATATTGCCTATAATTTTAATTCATGTGACATATAACCACCCTAACCCTAACCCTATGATTGGATGTATCATAGTTACCTAACCTTTTCCTTACATTTGGATGTTTAAGATATATTGAGTTTTAAAAACCAACCCCCAAGTATTAGGTTGTATTTTTAGATGCTACTAGTTCTTCATTTCAAAACCATCTGACCTGGCCAGGTGTGGTGGCACAGGCCTTTAATCCCAGCACTTGGGAGGCAGGGGCACACAGATCTCTGAGTTCGAGGCCAGCATGGTCTACATAGTGAGTTCTAGGACAGCCAGAGCTATGTAGTGAGACCCTGTTTCAAAAAACCAAAAAGAAAAAGTAAAAAATAAAAAATCTGACATGTCGGGACTCTGTACTTTCGGTCACTAATCTTAACAGCCCTGTTGTTCTCAACCCTCCTGGACTCAACAACTCCCAGATAAGCCCAGACGGCCAGCACCTCCCTCTAGGTATTTGGCTCTGACCTTCTTCCTCCCCATTACCACCATCCAGCATATCAGTGTGAGGGCCTAAAGGCTGAAGAGCAGAGTTCAGCTGTCACCGCCCACAGTGACAGCTCCCGGCAGGTGACTGCTTCTCAGCACTGTCATCAGGTGCTCATGCAGTTCCTTAACTCTCACCATGCCTGTGACCCACCACTCCCATTTACTCTGCCCAATCAACACTCTGCAGGCACAGCTCACATGGAAAGGGGATAGAGATGGCAAGTCCCTTCATTTACAAGAAGCGTCATTTAGCACTCTCCCCTCCATGATCTGACCAAGACAGTCCTTCCCTATAAGTCAGATATGGCACAGAGACCTTCACACATGCTTGTTTGGTCCACGTAGCAGTTTTAAGGGGAAAAAAAAAATTGGGTACATCCATTGGAATTTTGAATGACATAATATAGATCTAGTTCCCTGACTTCTTTTAATCTAAGGGGTAAGAGGAATTGCTCAGTTGGTAGCATGCTTGCACATGGATCTGAGTTCAGATCTCTGGCACCCACATAAAAGCCAAGCATTATGGCACATGTCTGTAGTCCCAGCACTGGAGAGACAGACAGGAGTCTCCCTGAAGCTCATCAGCCAGCCAGACTAGCAGAACTAATGAACTTTGTGTTCTGGGACAGTAACTACTAAGAAAGACAACTCATGTTGATATCCGGCCCCCATACACACATGCCCAGCCGCAAATATGTACACAAACACACACATGTATGCCACATACACAAACTAGGGACATCTGTAGGCTGAGCGTACACTTCAGTGGTAAAACATACCTTTAGTATGTATAAGGCCCTGGGTTCAATCCCCAAACCAAGAGGAGATGGGGGAGGGGAGTTCTAGCAACCAGGAGCCTGCACTTCAGGGATAGCCTGCTGCCCTGGGATTGCTGTGGGCAGGGCATGCCTGTCCCACCTGTGAGAGGCCTTGCTCAGTTCACATCACCTTAACTCAGCCCTGGAGGCTCATGGGAGGGTGACCTGTGAAGACCTCCCATCTATGCTGTTTCCAGCAGAAGGAAGGAAGTAGGTTTTAGTGACCAAAAAGCAGTACTACATGACATGCCACATGCACAGGAGGCTGGAGTCACTGACTCAAGGACATTTCCATGGCTCGTACGGAATCTCACTGGTTTTGTTCCTTTAGACATTCTGAAGGCTGGTGACAGCTGCAGGCTGAATGAGAAATGACAGGAACACAAAAGCAGAGCAGCAAGCCATCCCAAGCTCGTGCCCCAGCCATCTTGCTAACAGGAGGGAGCGGATGCTGGCACCACTGTCCCCAACAACCCTGGCAACATCCCGTGGTGACTGCAGGAATTTACAATGTCCCTTCTTGATTAGGTTAAGAAGGCAGCCTGTTCTAGCCTGATTTCTCTGTGCTGTGATAGACATCATGACTACAAGACACAAGAAGGAGAAAGGGATTATTTCATCTTGCATGTCTATGTCACAGTTCATCATTGGGGAAAATCAAGGCAGGAACTCAATCAAGAATCTGGAAGCAGGAACTGAAGCAGAGACCACGGAGGAATGTTGTTTGCTGGCTTCCTCCTCATGCTTCCTCGGCCTGCTTTCTTATATAACCCAGGACCACAGTGAGCTGGATCCTCCTACATCAGTCATTACTCAAGAAGATACCCCACAGACATGTCTACAGGCCAGCTGACAGAGTAACTTCCTTAGCTGAATTTCTATCTTCCCAAGTGGCTCTAGTTTGGGTCAAGTTGACAAAAAACTAGTCGGCTGGCTGGGCGGTGGTGGCGCACGCCTTAAATCCCAGCACTTGGGAGGCAGAGCTAGGCGGATCTCTGTGAGTTCGAGGGCAGTATGGTCTACAGGGCGAGCTCTAGGACAGCCTCCAAAGCTACAGAGAGAAACGCTGTCTCAAAAAACAAACAAACAAACAAAAAAAAAACTAGTTATCTTACAGCCCTTAACCCTGCCAAATACTGTGATTTAGAGGTCCTGGTGGAGGCAGGATCTCGAAAAGCCAAACTCACTGCTCTCCACTCCTTGAGGCTTGCCTTGGGAGACTTCATCCCACAGCACTGCATTGCCAAACCCCCAGGATGCCCCAGGCATCTACAATTCCACTGTATGGACAATCCTAGGAAAAGAAGCCTCCTTGTATTAAGTGGCTGACCAAACTAGAAGTTTTGCTCCACATTCAGCCAAGGCCCTGGTGAAGAGGACACTCGGCTGATAAACTGTCTGGTGGCATCAGGCACATAGGAGGATGTGCGCCTAAGGAAGAAAGGCCTAACAGACTCAGAAAATGAATGATGAGTCATGCTCCAAGCCTCAAGCTACCAAAGGGCACACAGGCTGGAAGCTGGAAGGTGGCAATCACACAGGGCAGTTGTCAAAAGCCAGTTTCCTCTGGGGTTGACCAACCCAGGTCAGGAAAAGTGCCCAAGCTCCTCACCCCACTGCTCTGTGTGAGAAGACACTTGGCACCGGGGAGTGGGCTGAGTGCCTTGGTAGTGACACTGCACGCTATTTACTCAATATCGGTCTCGGTCCTCCCTGTTCACAGAGCTCCAACTTTGCTCAGGAGACAGTATGACAAGCTTGGAAAACTCCTGTCTTCCCAGTTTGCCAAACCCGTGCTATGATTCCCAGAACTATAGATGCCCAGAAAGGGAAATAGGGCAAAACCCTGCTAGAGACAGTCCCCTTTGTCCTCCTTTCCTTCCTTGTCATTTTTAAATGCTGACAGGAGCCCCACAAATACAACAGCCCTCCCTTCTCGCCACCATTAAGTAGCATGAAGACGAAGTGGGTAGACGGTAAGAACCAGGGAAAGGAAGTTACACAGACCCCACATGTTAGGAGTACTCATGAAACAGATAGGACCCTGCCCTCGGAGGAGGGGTGCCACACGGCTCGTCATTAGCACATCAAGATCACTCTAGGTCATCTTGTTCTGCCTGTAGTCACAGCTATAGAACCCAGAACTCCCAGACTTCACTCCCAAGGGCAGACCCCCACCAAAGGCCACCTTCCCGACCTAACATCTGAGATTCGCTGGCTGTCTACTGCAGAAGAAGACTGGAGCCTTTAAGTCTGTTAATAGAGGCAGAGACAGTAACAGTGTTGTGACTGGAAATGACTCTGGGCTCTTAGCATCCACACGGGAGGGAAGGGGAAATGGAAGCTAAAGACTGGGCTTGGAAAACAGATGGGACCTTAGATGCCTTAATGCTTTGTTATATACTGGGAGGGGCAAACTCCAGCTTTTTGAATACGAAGATTGGTATGTTTCTTTTGTGTTTTGTTCCAGAGCCAGAATTATTGCTAATGGGGAGGCAGGAGGGAGGGATGTGCCTCACCCTGGGAGACAATTCTTCTTGGGTGTATTGTGTTTCTGTACTTCAGTGAAAAGACAGAAAAGCTTTTGTTTGAAGTGCTTTTCAAGGCCACTTAGATAGCAAGCAGCCTTGTGTAAGAGATACAGCCTCTCCCTGGGACCAAGAACAGATTTTTGTTGTTGTTTTGTTTTATAATGTACAGGCGAATAAGATAAAGTCTCTCATGGGCAAAACTGGGCCAAGAATGTTTGCAGACTCTTTCATAGGTTGGGCTTCCCAGGCTCATCGTGTCCAACTGTGTATCTGTCACACCCACCTGGGCCACTGTTCCCAGTGGGCCTCAGGGGGAAAGGATTACAAAAACACCAACCACAGTGCCCGTGGAGCCAGTCCGTTCTAGCCCAGGAATCTTGTGCCTTCTCTCACCATCTGAGAGTGAGGCTGCTGACTTGTGAGCAGCAGTGGGGTTGGCTTCTGGCTGCTTCTCAGTCCTTAATGCTTCACACAGATGGGGACTGTCGGGAGCACACAGAAGAGGAGGAGACTGGTGTGGAACTCCAGGGCAGAAGATGATGGTAGAGTCAATCCTGAGAGAGACATGACAACCAATGACTAGCTTTGAAAGGCAGACAGGGGCAGTGCAGGGGATCTGCAGGGTGCAGTCCAGGGGGCAGGACCGTGTTGCAGCCTTGGATAGGCAAGCTCTACAAACACAGCAAGCTCTTGGGTGCCTTCTCACTCAGTCTCTGCGCTGCATTAGAGTTCCCTCAAAATGCCAACTGCAGACTTTTTTTTAAGTCAAACTTTATGAAGCACATTAGGGAATCAAATTCCTAATACTGGAGCCTGCGAAGCTGGATTATTTAAGGATTTAAAATGAGGCTATCCATTTTCTGTGGTAAGTGGGAAAGCACTTGTGGTAGTTTCAAAGAAAATGGCCACATAGCGGGTGGCACTATTAGGAGGTATGGTCTTGTTGAAGGAAGTGTGTCACTGTGGAGGCAGGCTCTGAGGTCTCATATATGCTCAAGCCCCACCCAGTGACACAGTTCACTTCCTGTTGCCTGCGGATCAAGATGTAGAACTCTCAGCTCCTTCTCCAGCATCATGTCTACCTGTATGCCACTAATCATGATGATAATGGACTAAACCTCCAAACTGTAAGCTAGCCCAATGAAATGTTTTCCTTCATAAGAGTTGTCATGGTCATGGTGTCTCTTCACAGCAATAGAAACCCTAAGGCAGCTCTGGCCTGTTAAAAAAAAACAAGAGCATTCATGCATTCCTCAAAATTCACATAGGAAAATGTGTATGCTAGTTCCTGTCTGTAACCCCAGCCCTTGGAAAGCTGAGGCAGAAGAATCATGAGTTTAAGGCCATATATAGTGGTATATCGTGAGACTCCTTGTCTCAAAAACAAAAAAACAAAACCACAAACAAACAAACTGCCCACCTAAATTGGGATGGCCAATAGCCAGGTGACCACTGTTCAACTTCTATCCTTTTTGGTTCTGACTCAGGGCCCCATTATCACTGTCACATCTTTGTATGAGCAGACTTCCTAACCAGCAGCTCCAGGTGTTGGTCTAAGGTAGACACTGTCCCACTAGATCTATCAGAAATCTTGCTGACCCTCAGAAACCATCCTCCAGCAAAATAATTGGGATGCCTCATGCCAGTCTTCCTGGGAATGGCCCCAGATAGGACCACTACCCACCTTCATGTGCCCCATCACTGTGGATGCAAAGCCAAGTCTGCTCAGACATCAGAACCTCTCAGGATTCCTGTGGAGCCTGGAACTCTTAAGGCAGGCAAAGGACATGATTATACCCCAATCAGTACCTAGCCTTCTTCTTGAGTGTACCATGTGTCAGTGTGTGGTCCACAGCCTCCCCATGTGAGGCTTCGCTGTCCCTGTCTTGAAAAGCCAGGTCTCCTTGGAAGCCACTAGTCTTATGCATAGCCATCCTTACTACTTGATCCAAGAGCATGGGATTCATGTGAGTCTCAGTTCTGCCCATCAACACAACAGTGTTCTGTCGATCTAACCTGAATTCCACTCCCTGCAACACAGCAGCTCCAAAGAGCAGTTGGTTGAGAAATCCATTAATCCTGGAGAAACTCCCAATTTATTAGCAAACTAATCCTTCTAATATGGAATTCCCAGTCATAGTTACCTCCCCAGTTTGATGTTTAAATAGGATTTGTGACATGGAGGGAGCCAGAGATGTTCCAATGCCCAGGAGGCTTAAATAGTTTCTGTTCTCAGGAACCAGGCTTGGGCTATTCTAGGGTCATCTGACAGCTACTGGAATTGTATTATCATTCCGAAAACCCACTTAGAGACAAGTGGAGACACTTCTTTGTTGCAGAATAAAAGCCCATGCTTTAGGAGAACACAGGCTCTCTACACAAAACCAAATTACCCTGACATCTGCCTTGCCATTTGGTCAGCTCAGACGCTCTCACAGATTACCTGAACAACATACAGATTTCTCATGGCTCTGGAGGCTGGGAAGTCCAATTCAGGGTGCCAGGAAAGGTGGATTCTTTTTGAGGCCTCTGTTCCTAGATACTCTTGGAGGAGGTTCTTGTCTCCTCTCTTTTTTTTATAAGGACACTCAGGCCATCTTGGGATCAACACTCATGACCCAAACCTAATTACCCATCAATGGTCATCAAAATGCCACCTCAATAGAGATTACAGCTTCCATACATGAACTAGGTGGAGTGTGTGTTGAGGGAGGCATACTTTCAGTCCACAGCACTGGAATGCTACTGACATCGAGGTTAGCAACATAGGCCAGGCCTGCAGAGCCTTCATTCTAACAGAAAAGATGTCATTCATGTCAGTTCAAAGTGGTGGAGTCTTAAAAAAAAGGAAGCCACAGGAGTCCATGGAGGGTGGGGGACAATGGAGTTCATCAGACTTTCCTGATAAAGCTCTTCAGGACAGGCTGAGGCATGAACCGGATTTAGAGAGTAAGAACATTTGAACTCTTTTCATCTCTGAAAAGGTATTACTACTGCCATACCTTACGAGGGCAGGTGCTGAGGCTAGGAGAAAGTGGCCTGGCCGTGGCAGGTGACAGTGAAATGAATGTGCTGAAGCTCCCTCTGCAGCACAGCAGCAGCAGCAGGAACCTGTCTGACCCACTCTTACTTGAGTGCCTTCCTGACCTCCTTCTCATATCCTAGAAATGAGTACAATGTTTGACATGCATGAGGTTCAAAAGATGTACGTTGAGAGTTGGCATTAGCAATTCCTCAAGGAAACAGCAGAAATTGAATTGGGATTTGAAATCAGAGCCCCAGATATTCCTCTCTAAAAAAGACATTATATACTCTTAAGAGCCATTTTCTTGTACGATGGAGTGAAGGTCTCATGTAGCCCAAGCTGGCCATGAAGTTGCTCTTTAGCCAAAGATGACCTTGAACTCCTGAACTTCCCACCTCTACCTCCCCAGGGTTGGGATTACAGGCATATGTCACCGTGCCTAGTGTTTTGGTTATTTTCTTATTTTCTCACACTCTAACCAAGTAACTGGGAGAGCACTGGGAGGAAGTAAGTGTAAGTGTGTGTGTGTGTGTGTGTGTGTGTGTGTGTGTGTGTGTGTGTGTGTCTGTGTTTGAGACTGAGAGAAGAGAGGATATAAACATGTGTATGTGTGCAAGAGGCTCCATCTCTGCTGAGCCAACCGAGCAGGCACCAGAAGTGCATACACAAAATTACATCTGTAGTAAACAAGTAGACCCATTCTTTTATTATTCCTCAAAGAATACAATCTAGCCATGTGCACAATATTTACACTGTATTGTGTATGATAAGTAATTGAGAGATTACTTATGAAAAGGTGTATCTAGGTTACATACCAACATTATATCGCTTTATTAAAAATTTGAACACCAGTAGATTCTGTAAGGGTTGAGGGGGATTCTCAGGGACTACTGTGCCCATTACACAGCAGATTTTTGGCTTCTGGTATAATGGGCATCCTAATATTTTACCAGTTGACAACACGCTAATCTGGTATATGTAGAATACATTAAAATGATTTTTTCCTTAAATTTTTTTTGCAATGCTTCAAATTGAATTCAAGAGCCTTGCACATCCTACATCCATATCCAGCCACTGAGATACAGCCACAGTTGTCCCCTTTTAAGTACAAAGCCTTAAAAATTGTTGGCAGGGCGGGGGTGGGGGGGCGTAGAAACGGTTCAGTGGTTAAAAGCATGTATTGCTCTTCCAAAGGACCTTAGTTCAGTTCCCAGTACCTACAGCTACCTGTAACTACAGCTCCAGAAGATCCACTGGCCTCTGAGGGCCTCCACAAGCACTGTATTCACACACACACACACACACACACACACACACACACACACACACATACTTAAAATAAAAAAATTTAAATTAATTTTGGAGCTATCAAGATGGACCAGTGGGTAAAGAGAAAGGAAAGAACCAATTCCCCATAAGTTGTCTCCTGACCACCACATGTGTGCCATCACACACACACACAGTAAAAAAATTTAAATTACTTTTTACTTTAAAACTTTACACATTAGCCGGGCAGTGGTGGCACATGCCTTTAATCCCAGCACTTGGGAGGCAGAGGCAGGCAGATCTCTGTGAGTTCGAGGCCAGCCTGGTCTACAGCACAAGATCCAGGAAAGGCACAAAGCTACACAGAGAAACCCTGTCTCGAAAAACCAAAAAAAAAAAAAACAAAAACAAAAAACAAAAAAACTTTACACATTATGTAGCTCTGTTTTACACAGTCTTAAGACATATCAATAGGTATCATAAAATTGTTTTAGGATAAATTATTGTTATCATAAATCAGTAGGTATACATAAAAGTAGGTATCTACTTTTAATAATTTGACTCAATCATTCCACTATCATAATCTATCTAGAGCTATGTGCAAAGTGTTGGAAATGTAACAAAGGTCCCAGCAGCTGCATTCAGTTGTGAAGAGCCCACATCTGTAACAGATGGTGGATAGGGGTCTGCTAAACAATAGCTAATCCACATTGCCTCTCAAACATCTCAGACTCTGGGCTCCTTTACTCCTTCAAAGAAGGTTGAGGGCCTTGAAGAGCCCTTGTTGGTGTGGAATTCCTGTGGATATCGTGTTACAAATCAAAAGGGAGGACTACTGAGAACACTGAAAATGCAAGCACACACCCCTTCTATCCTGTATCACGCTACACCCTCTCTGAAGACCTCCATGAGTGACAGCAGAGAGGGGACATGACAGCTTTGGATTAGGAGACAGATTAAACCCCAGGGACTCTTGCCCACTAAGAATTGCAAAAAGTCCATCCACAGACCAAATTTTGAGAACACAATCTATTTGAACACCATGCAATCCCACATACTATTACTATATAAACTACTCACTGATATGGAAAAAAAATCCTGAATCAATGAGAGACAAAACATTTAAGGATGTGATTGTACAGTCTCCCAGGTGTAGCTGAAGTTTTCCTGTGTCCCACCTGGCCATGGGTCAGGACAAATCTCTCTCACCCGCCAGTCCTGCAGCCGCTTGGACCAAGTAAACACACTGAAGTTTGTATTAATTAAAACTGCTCAGCTATTAGCTCAGGCTAACTAACTATTAGCTAGGCTGACTAGCTCTTATACTTAAATTAACCCATAATTCTTATTCATGTTTAGCCACGTGGCTTGGTACCTTTTCTCAGTTCTGCCTTCACATCTTGCTTCCTCTGTGTCTGGCTGGCGACTCCTGACTTAGCCGCCTTCCTGTTTCCAGAATTCCCCTCTCTGCTTATCCTGCCTATACTATACTTCCTGCCTGGCTAATGGCCAATCAGCGTTCTATTTATCAACCAAATCAGAGCAACACACATTCATAACACAAAGACATCCCCAGCACCCAGGTAGCCTTGAACTTGAATTGATCCTGTCTCTGAAGTGCTGAAATTACAGGCAGGCACAGCCACATCGTCTTACTGTACAATTTAAAACAGAACTCTTAAAAAGTCAGCCTTCTAGTGTATTACAAGCACAGAGCTCTAGATGCTACACTTATTCTTTGGGTTTCTGCAATGAGATTGTTTTACTTTTGCAATCCAATGTTAGCTTAGTTATTAGAAGACACCAGCAGATATGACCAACACTAAGGTGCTCACTTGTTTCTTTGTCCTATGCTGTAGATTGAGCCCAGGGCCTTGTCCATGCTAGGTACACATTCTACCACTCAACTATGCCCCTCAGTGCCAGGAACCTGCCAGTCCTGCCAGTCCCCGGTGAGGCCAACCAGAGTTGTCTACACTCCACAGCATCGTTTCACTTGGAGCTTGCTAGAACTGTGGCTCTACAGCCCCATTCAAGAACTACCGAGTCAGAACCTGTGCTCAGAACCCGCTGCTCTCTGTGGACAGCAGCTGTGAAAGCCCTGGCCGTGCATTGCCTCCACCTGGGAGCTCAAAGAGCCAGGCGCCTGGGAGGGCTGCTGGGAATCATCTCGGCTGATTCCACCAATGCATCCAGAAAATGAAGATCTTGGTTTCAACTCTGAAAAAGGTAAAATTGAAACCTCCAGTATATAACCACTGCTTTGAAGCTTGTGCTCTGCAGCCGTCCCCAGCACCCACATGTGGGAACCTCCCTGCCAGTTCCTGGGTCCCAGAAATGTCAGCAGGACAGAGGAAGTGGGTGGAAAACAGTGCCTTAGTCCACTCACGCTATTAAAATAAGTGCTGCAGGCTAGGTATTTTATAGACAACAAAGAGTATTGTTTACTTTTCTGGAGGCGGAGGAGTCCAAGGTCAGGGCAAGCGAAGTTTTGAAGTTTCAGTGTCTGGTGGAGACCCGGTCCTCACAGCACATCCTAGGCCTCTGGACTTGCAGGAAGAGAGGAACAAACGCCTCCAGGGATCCTTCATAAAGGCACTCAGCCCACTTAAGACCGTGGAGTCCTCGTGCACCCATCACCTGAAGCTCCTCCCCCTACTTAAGACTGTGGAGTCCTTGTGCACCCATCACCTGAAGCTCCTCCCCCTACTTAAGACTGTGGAGTTCTCGTGAACCGATCACCTGAAGCTCCTCCTCCTTCTACTGCTTCCCTAGAGACGCCTTTCTTGGTTTTATGAGTATTTTGCCTGTATGTGCATCATGTATGTATGGGTATTGTGTGCTGTGGGGTATCTGCAGGGTCAGAAGAAAGATTCCCTGGAACTGGAGTTATAGTTACCCATGGTTGTGACCCGCCATGCTTGGAATTGAACCCCAGTCCTCTGCAAGAGCAGTAAGTGCTCTTAGCCACTGAGCCATTGCTCAAGCCGGGAATCACTTTTAATACAGAAAAATTTCAAGGATACAGTCATCCGAGCCACAGCGGCTGGCTTCCCTCATATCCTCCAAGACTGGAGAGAGTTTGCGCCCTGCCCACAGAGCTAGGGGCCCATTGATTTGCAGTTGTGTTAACTAAGTTTGGGGACAACTTGAGTGGGACAGGGTGTTGAGACTGTTACTATTTTTGTCTTTAATGGCATGCTGTGATGGACAATCCTAGCAAGTTTTCGGAATTATTTTTAAAACATTCCTGTGACATAGAGAGTTTGTTCCCTCGATGTAATGTTGTATGGAAAACTCTTTTTTGGGTTATCTTTGCTGCAAATGAAATCCACAACCACCAGGCCATTGGTTCCACAGTTTTACCTTCCTTTGCTGAGTGCTCCACAACCCCTCCAGGCTCCACACGTGACCTTACTGCCTGGAGTCTGGCAATCATAGCCCCGCAATGATTAAGCATCCCCACAACCCAGGTCTTATCACTTCTACCTCTACCCCTTTGGATACTTGGAGTCTATTCTTCCCTGGGAAAAAATGGCGGTTTAACTCTGAACAAGTCTAGACCTTCAGCCTGTGGAGATTCCACTGTGGTTACACCTCTGAAACTTACCTGAGAGCTTGCGGCAGTACCTGGAATACAGTATACTTTCACGACTGTTAGTTCAAGGGACAGATGAGTCATGTACCCCAGCAACGGCTGGCAACTGAGAGTTGGTGAACTGCTGGGTTGTTCTGGTGACAAACGTGAGGGACTCCCGAAGGCACAGATCATTTTATTTGTATTTTATTTATGTGATTTTAATCATTGCAGCAGGTGGCATTTCAGATAATTTGCTTCAAACAAATACAGAATGCACCACCCTAATCTTAAATATAATGTAATAACACATTCTTTATTTAAAGTACCCCCCCCCAAAAAAAAAAAAAAGATGGCAAGACTGGCCAGGCATAATGGTGCATACCAGGAATTCCAGCACTTGGGAGGCCTAAGCAGGAGGAATGAGTGCCAAGCAGCCTAAATTACACAGTAAGCCCCAGGTATATATACTGAGACCCTATCTTAACAAAACCAGAAAGCAGCAAGACTTTCCAAGAGCATACGGCAGACAGACATCATGCACCCCACAGTGTTCAGCTCCCTCCAATCAATATAACATGGGGACTCCTGACTGCCAGGGAAAGCATTCAGCTTGCAGCATGCCCCTTCAAGCCTAAAAGCAACAGGCACTGAGCTCTGTCCAACCCCATCAGAAAAACCACACCAATGGGATGGCTTCAACAGGCCATTTGTTCCCTCAGAGTTCTAGAGGCTAGAACTGCATGTTCCCTGTGCCTCCCAGTTTCTGGTAACTTCTGTCAAGCTTGGTGCTCCTCCGATTAGGGACATATGACCTGAATCTGCCTTCCTGTAAAGGAGGATTCCCTACACTCTGTGGGCCAGTGTCTGAGGTCCTGTGTAGACTCTCGGGGTATGAAATATTGAAAGACAGTTTAACCCGTGATAAACTCCTAGCATGTAAGCATGGTTTGCATGTTCTCTAAAATCAAAGTTGTAGCCAGATGGCATGAGGATTGTCACCACAGCTCTTGGATGCAGGGGGATTGCTGCAAGACTGAAGGCAGACTGAGATACAGAACAGGAAGTATCAGGCCTGTTGGGGCTACTCAACAAGACGTTGTTAAACCAAGAAACAAAAACCAAAAACAACAAAAAGTTAGAAACCCTCAAATCAAAGCCAACTCCACCAGCCCCTCGGTCATATTTTGAGAGGAAAATTCAGCAAAGTTTGCTCCCTTATTCTAGATAGTTTATGTTGAAGAACTGAGGTGCAGCTTAGGACCTGGGACCCTGGCTCACACAAAGCCCTTAAGTGAGGATTCTGTGCCCTGGGAGAGAGGGCTCAGCTTATGCCTCCTTCCACCAGGATGATGGATGCCTGGAAGACATAGCACCTCCAGAGTGGCAGATAACCACTTGGTGCCAGTAAGCGCTGGCTTCTAGAAACTGCATCTGAGACTGCACAGGAGGCAGAGCCGGCTTCCACCAGGCCTGCACAGCCCTGCTGCAACAGGGCAGTAAAATGCCAGTGGCAAGATCAGTGCATAGATATTGGTGAGAACAAAATGCTCCGTGCTCTAGGTTCTCAGAAGGAGCCCCGGGTCTCAGGAGCATGAAGGGATGCCCCTATCTTCCCTAAGCACCTGCCACCAGCCCAGTACTCTGTTTCCCATAGGAAGCTCCCTCTCCAGCTGCGGCCAGCTGTGGTTTTCCATGGCCAACACTAGAGGGCAGGCCACTAAAACTTTTCTGTTCTAACCAGTGAACAGGTTCAGGGAGATGACAGCCGCATGGGCAGCTTGTCTTGTGCGGCACCGATTCTTCCTGGAATTCATACCCACCGTGTAAAACCATGAGTTCACCCGCTCTTCTGTACACTACTTTAGCTCTCGTTCCTAGAAGTGGAGGTGTAAGACCTGGGGGTCTAGTTCAGGCTAACTGGGAGGGGACGGATCAACTTTCCAAAAATTTTACAAGGGTATAGCAAGCTTCCAGAGGGAAGCCATAATTAATTCCTCAAATCAAGAATGTCCTAAACACCCCCAGTATAATAATAAATAGGCTCTATATTTATAGCAAGTCTCTCAAAAAATTAAAATAAATAAAGGTCAAGGGGAACCTTGAGGTGGCTTCAGAGCTTAGTTTCTCTTCCCCACTTCCTGTGCCCAAACCCAGGAACACGACTGCCATGCCCCTAGTCCTGTTTCCACTAAAAGTCATCACTCAGCCCTGCCTGTTCGTGCTGCACATTTGGTTTCCACTTGTTGAGTGTGGGCAGTACCTCACTGTCACTGTCCCCTGCCCCAGTGCGCTGGCCACAGTGGCCAGTGTCTATGACCAGGTTTGGTTCCCAGTCCTTCCTTGGAGGTCTGCACAGATTTCCCAAGGGAAGGAGCAAGCACCAATGTATAAATGGCAGAGCTTTCTGGGGAAGGCCTGCCAGGTCACTGGGCTCTGACCCTCATTCTTCAGCCCACCCACTTCCCAGGGCTCTTCTCCAAGAGAGCCGGAAACAGGCGCTGGGAGAGCCACACACCACAAAATGATTCCATTCCTGCCCACACAAACACGAGCCCCCAGCGATCAAGTGCTTTTCCAAAGCAGCAAAAGCTTGGACAGAGTCCTTTCTATGAATCTCCTGGAGGCGGGTAACCTGGGACCTGAAGCAGGAAGGAAGCCCAGAGAAATGCCAAGGGGTTAGACCCTGGGAAAAGGAACGGGAGATCAAGTACTCTCTGATGTGTTCTGTTTTTTACTGTTCTTTTTATGAATAGAACATTTTTTATATTACAGAGGCAATCTTTGTGAGGACCAGTAAACAATAGAAATAAAAAGAAATGGGAACCATTCCCTAAAGTCTAGAGTCTGCACAAGGAAGAAGCTTCTGCTAGTTTCAAGCCTTGTAAACAGGGCATCCTTGTAGCTAGAATCTTTCCCCTGCTGCCAGAGCGTGGAGGGAATGACTGGGACCCATAACATCAGGCAATAAGGGACATCAACAGGACTTGCCCATCCTCAGTCATGGACAAATTTCCTCAAAATCAAAATACCTTTGTTTTCTATATCCAGGGAGGCGAGGCACGGCATTTCTCACGGCTTAGGGACATACTGCTCTGTCCTGTCTTAGAGCAGTACTACATGAAATGGAAGGTTTTGTTTCCATTTGCTCTTAGAGCATTATGCAGTGACAATCACAACAGAAAGACAGGTAAGCTGGTATTTTCCAGTGGCTTAAGATGACAGTTTCAAGGGACTACTGGCAATTACTTTCTTATAAACACTGTGACTTTTATCTAGGTCCACTGTGTATTAAATGTTCATAAGGCTTTTTTTCTAAAACAAAAATACACAGTCCAGAATGGCAGGGTCAAGGTCTGGGATCTGTGTTTCCCAAGGTTCCCAAGGTGTCTGTAACAAGTAGAGGACAACCCTGGGACAGAGAATGCCTGCTTACAGGGTGCTTTGTCTGTCTAATTTAGCAGCAACCCAGAGAGACTCAGTCCCTACAACCACAAGTTTCCCCTCCCTCTCAGGACTGACCGGTATTTCTCAAAATCAACAGTGATTTCATCAGCATCTTAGGACCTCAGCAGTGTAGGGGCTTGAGCCCCATTCTGACCTACCTCCTTAGGAATTCTGGGGATGGTGCTGGTTGTTGGGACATGGGATTCAACCCAAAGTTCCAGGCACACTACAAATGCGCTATCCCCCCGGCCCAGGCCTTTTGTGTTTTAACCAGCCATTCCAGAATGTTTTACAATAAGACAACATAATCCCATGTAAGGTAGAACCAAGTTTATTAATGACAGCTTTTATTACAATCACTCTCGAGTGTAAAAAATAAAGGGTGATTAAAATTTAAAACTCACTTGGGCTTGCGGCTTGGCTTTCACTGGGGGTGCCACAGGGTGGGGATCTTGCCTGATTCTGAATCAACTGGCCAGATGCAGTTCACTGGAGAATGAGGTAATAAAGAAGACAGACGTGCCGGTCCGAGAGCACAAGTGTCCGTGTTGAAGGACATCACAAACGACGGTATGGACAGGGGTGAAGTCATGTGACCTCACATCCACACATGGAATGACTATCTCTACCTACAACAGACACAGGTACATACATGCAAGAGCCACACACACCCAGACTGCAGAGATGGGACTTTTAAAGGAGTGCCTGTCCTCCCTCTGAGCGGACTGTCCACCGGCCACGGCAGCGCACAGGTTGTGGAAATGGGAAGCCGTGCTGAACTTCTCAGAAGGCTGTGGGCGAATGCGGAACTGCTATCACAGAGGCTGTAGCCTTCCCAGCAACCCACGGTCTAAAATCTGCCCCCCAGGACAGCAACACCCAGGAGCTATCACAGACTGGGAGAAAATTTGGGGCCCAGATCCACCCTCCCAGTGGACACGAGGCAGAGGAGGCCCTGAAGGTGGCTTCCCACCTCGTGTCACAGAACCGTGGCTGGGCCTCAGTGCAGCCCCTCAAGTATTTGTGCTTTGTTACTACCCTGAGGCCACCTCATGAGGACATCTCTGGCCGTGCAATACGCTAGGTTTGTTTTTCTTTTTTTTTTAATATATGGCAAAAAAAAAAATTGCAAGAAGAAGAAGAAAAAAAAACCCTCGTCAAATGCTTTTTGGCTATGTCATCCCTGCGTTAGAACTCGGTGTGGAAGACAGGGCTGTACAAAAGTTCAGCTGGATGCTGGGAGACAGTGAGCCCACCGGGTGTAAGAATACATGGCTGGAACAACATGCCACAACCACCCAAGGCTGGGACCTATGACAGAAACGCTGATTGATGTTCTCAAGTATCTCTTGGAAAAGAACATGGTGGATTCAGGGTCACAGCACATGCAGGTGAGGATCACACACACACACACACACTATTTAAGCTGAATAAGAAACATTACGCAGGACTGTATTATAGCCTTTGCCTTTGGGAGACAAGAAGAACCAAAATAACAACCAATACAAAAGGAAGCAAAAACACAAAAACGCAGCCCAGAGTATTCCAGAGTATCAGGAGAACCCAAGCACTGGTTTGGTAAGGTGGGGTGAGGGAGCGTTGAATTAGTGCCTCTCATTAACCTCATTTTCTCCTTGGATGTCACTGATAAAGCTCAGGCTGGCCACTCAGAGGAAAGATCAGTCCTGTGGAAACATGGGTCACAATCTCTGCTACCCTAACTTGCTACACCCAAACACCTGGCTTTCTTTCTTAAGGGGCTCTCTAGGATGTGCATCCTGGAAGTGACCCGTTCCAGCCATCTCAAAATCTGAACACAGGGGACAGCTGTTTTTCCCTCCAGAGGTCAGTTGGAACAGTTTCTGGAAATGTGCATTGAGAGATTTCAGAACACTTGGCCCTGGGGGGGAAGGGCCTCAGTTTTAGCCAAGATGTGGACAGCACTGGATTCTCCACAGATTCAAGTGCATGCAGTGCCCAGCCTCCCCGCTTTCCGCTTCTGGTGGCATCCATCCGTCCATCAACTCATGGCTACAGTAGAGATTCACGGCACAGCGACTCTCACACTGTTCTGTTTTTCTTTTGAAAAGTTCCATCTGGGAACAGCATTTCCCAGTTTTACCCTCACAGAAAGTAAGTTCTTGGCAGCTCCATTAGGTAGGCCGGCAGGCCCGTGCCCAGGTCCCTGCAGCCCGCCATCGGCCAGCACAGGAGAGTCAGCGAGGGGGTCAGTCCAGTGTCTTGCAGCAGTGGTCGAAGAGGTCTACCAGCTAGCCCTGACAGCTTCAATGTCACTCACCAAATTCTGCGCCAGGCATATCCCAAAAATCTAAAAGAGGAAAGAAAACCAAGTTAGACAGTGGAATTCAAATGCTTTGGGCTTTTCCTTGGCCACTGAGTCTGCCCACTTCCTGTTTGGTAATCTGATTCTTAAACTGATAGACAAGGGATGAAGATGTAACTCAATCAGTGGATTGCTTGCCCAGCACACGTAAAGCCTGGATTCTAACCCCAGCACCACAGAAAACCAGGCACGGTTGTACACATCTATAATCTCAGCGCTTGAGAAGGCAGAGGCAGGCAAGCTTGAGGCCAGCCTGGGATACATGAGGCTTGACTCAAAACCACTGAAAAGGAGAGTGAGGAGAGAGAAAATAAAAACTGAGATGCAATTAATATTCTATAGAATCCCTAATTTTAGCATGACCTTAGCTCTTCAATACTAAATACAGATAGATGTTCATTGCTCTCAAGCTAACTCTGTACCAAGAGAGGTCATTTCCAACCCTCCCTGTGGCCTTGACACCTCTCATCTACCTTCTTCCTCTACGGCTTTGCCTGCTCTGGACTTTTCATGAAAATGGGATCAGATAGTAAGTATGTGGTGCCCGTGACGTTTTTCCATGTAGTAAAATGTTCTCCAGGTTCATCCACTGGTACCGTTCAAATGCGAGGTCCATACAATCTCATGGGTTTGAATACTTAGCCCCCAGCTAATGGTACTGTTTGGAGAGGTTCTAGGACATTTGAGACTGTAGCTTAGCAAGCAGAAGTGGGTTGCTAGGGACAGACGACAGAGGTGTTCTCTGCCTCTGAGTTGCCTTGATCTCTAGGCCACCATGCTGGGCACTAGCCTCTCATGGGCCCAGACAAACCTCTCCTCCTTTGTTCTGCAAGACATTGATCACAGTGGTGTAAAACTTCATGACCCAACTACCCATTTTCTTTATATGACACAAATTAAGGAACTTAGGTGAACATTTTGATACAATGTACAGAAAGTTGAGGTAACCTCAACATGCACATCCTGCCTTCATGACCAGGGAAGTCACATGGGTACATGAGAAGGTCAGTGTGAAGCTCAGCTGGGTCACAAGGCCACCCAATCTTTCTATGGATTTCACCTGATCTTTCAGGTAGTAAACCTCAACGACGTCCCACGCAAATGTCGACTCAGCCTGTCTGATCCAGGCACCGCCTGCTGCACCTGCCCAGCTCTCCCTGCTGAGGTCAGGTCTGAGACATTCTGGAGAAGATTCCACCACTTCCCTGGGGCTGCAATGTCATCAGTTCCTTAGCTTCCTCCTCACTCTCCTCAGAGAGTGTCAATCCCCATCAACAAGGTCACAGTGGGAGGCAGAGCTCCAGGCTGATTGGGTGGATGAAAGTCCGAGGCAGGGGCATGGGGTGGGCTGAGAAGCCCCAGAGGTGGGGATGGTGAGACCCTGGAGTACTCCCAAGGCACTGTGGTGGGTGGCTGACTCAGATGGGGCAGGGGGGCAGACTGGGGGCAGGGAGACAACAAGTGCTGGGTTCTATACAAAAGCAGCTGAAGAAAGAAACCAGTGACTCTCCCAAAGACATGTCCAGCCAGTTGTTCTGTCTGGCTTTGCTCTTGAGACAGGGTCTTCTTATATAGTCTAAGTTGTCATCCTCCTGCCTCTCTGGGACTGAGATAACAGGCATGCACCACCACACCTAGTCAATTCAGTCCTTTTTGACGGCTGAGTACTAATCCTATTGTAAGTATATACCAAGGTCTTTAACATCCATTGATGGATTCCCCACTGTTTCCAGTACTTGCTGCTATGAAGATGTGTGTGCAAATGTTTTGGTAAATGTAAGTTTTCATTCCTTCTGCTTGCATTCGTGGAAAATGGTGAGGTCACATGGCAATTCCATGTTTTCCAAAGAGCTGAGCCGTTTCTCATTCTTCGCTCCAGAAACGTGTTCATGTTCCGTTTCACACCCTCGTGGAACACCCTCTGTCTTTTTTATTATAGTCACTCTAGCAGGTATGCAATGGTGAGCTCACTATAGTTTTGATTGGAAGTTTTCTAGTGACGAGCGCGGTGGACATCTTTTCATATGTAATGGGCCAAGTCTATCTATGCTGGAGAAATGTCTACTGAGATACTCCGTTCACTTTTAAACTGGGTCTTGCTAGGTAGCTCAGGTTGACCTTTCTTCTTGTTTGGTATAAGCCCCTTTTACATGTTCTAAGCATTAAGATCCCTTTCAGGTAACCACTCACAAATACCTTCTGCTATTTTGTGAGTAACCGTAAATAGCCTCATTTTCAGTGTAGAAGTTTCATATTTTGATGAAGTCCCATTACTTAGGTTTTATTGGGTGGTTATACTTTTGCCGTCATGCTCTTTGAAGGAAAATGTCCAAGACAAAAGTCACCAATTTACACCCTATTTTCTTCTAGAGTTTCACAGCTTTGGTTTTTATATTGGGAGTTTTGTTCATTTGTTTTTACACCAGGGTCTGACTATGAAGGCCAGGCTGGTTGTGCGGTCTTAAGCGACCGTCCTGCTTCAATCTTTTTAACAGCTTGCATTACAGGCATCCAGTACACCACACTTACATTTGAGTCTTTCATCTATTTTACGTGAATGTTAAAATATGATATGAAACAGGTATCTAAAAGTCAGTCTTTTCAGACAGAAAATCAGTATTCCTACATCATCTGTTGAAAAAAATTTTCTAAGTTTTTTTTTTAAATGTGTATAGGTGTTTTGCTTACATGCATGCCTGCACACCACATTCATACAGTGTGTATGGAGGCCAGAAAGGGCATCAGATCCCTTAGAACTATAGTGAAAGACAGTTGTGAGCTGCCATGTGGAGGCTGAATTTTGAATCCTGGTCCTCTGGAAGGGCAGCCAGTGCTCTTTAACCGCTGAGCCATTTTTCCATCCCCGAAAAACCTTTTTTTTTTCCCCACTGAATAATTTTGACTCCCTTATCAAAACAAAGCTCACAGAAATTCTGTCCGAAATTTAACTCCATTTGTCTACAATGGCTAACCTTATAAGAATATAGACTGTCTTGAGTCCTGTTACTTTGTAGGAAGTTTTAATTAGGAAACATGAAATTCTTTGTCTTCTTTCTCAAACGTGTCGGGCTATTCTTGTTTCTTGGTTTTCCTTGTGATTTCAGGCCCAGCTTGCCCACGACTGGGACTGAGAAGGTTGGGACTGAGCTAGAGACTGCATAGAACCTCTAGGTCATAGTGATGCCACGTGAATCATACTGAGTTTTCTGATCCATGAACACAGGATGCCTTTCTATTTACTCAAGACTTCTTTAACTTCCTTCCACCGTGTGCCCATTTGTGACCTCCGCAGAAACCATCACATCAACAGATGAGTCACTTCTGAGACTGCCCTCACGGGCACTCTGGCAAGCTGGTCCGGAGAGACAAAAGACACAGCACAGACTTCTGCATCTCCACAGAGCCTTAGCCCTGCTGCTGAGATCCACTCTGAGCAGCCATGTCTCCCCCAGCTGTCACAACGCAGTCCTCTAAGCCCATGGAAACAATGGGATGCCAGTGATTCGATCAACCTCTTCATGGTGAAGAGGAGGCATGGTTTCCTAATGTGCTTCCGGATCTAGAACCAGACCTTCAATAAACACAAACCTAACAGTTCCAGTCTGTTTCTAGGACCTCCAGTGTGCCTCAGAAGAGCTGGCGCTGAGGAGGCTGAGAAAAGCTCCTGTCCTGTTGAGGTCTCTCTGGGCACCACTGAGCTATACCACCAAGGACCCACACCTTACCTGCAGCAATGCAATGCCTATGAAAATGCCAGCCACGATGGTTAAATTGTCCTGTAGCCACTTCTCAAACTGGGGCACGCAGCCTTTCGTGTAGATTACAATCTGTTGGTCAACTTCCTTTACAGGGGAAGAGAGCAGAGTGTCACAGATACAGCCTTGCACACGCGCACACGCTCCTCCCAACACGCTGTGTGCTAAGACACAGGGGCAGGTTCCACTTACTGGTTTTTGCCTGGCATCATAGCCACACTGAGTGTTGATGACATCTTCCTGGGGGAGAGAGGAAGAGGAAAGTGAAACTCATTCTTGTTCAACAGAAAGCCCATCTAAGAATGAACAGGAGGCCCCGCAACATCAGTGGTGAGACCCGATGAGGGCACACAGACCACAGCACAGTTCAAGGCGCCATGTGCATCAGATGCCACATGCGTATGAGAGCAGCTTCAGAAGTATGCAATGAAAACGTTTCCACCTTAGAAATGAGGAAAACCGAGACCCTAGCAGGCCCATTATGCTGGGAAGGAACAAGATTCAAAATACTGCCAACCTCAGAAGGCTTCAAGGGTTTGGGGAAGTGGAGACATAGGCAAAAATCAAACTTAAAGGACAAAATGACCATCTTTATGCTCTTTCACAATTTCTGCTTAAAAAAAAACAGCAGAAGAGATTAGATCTAGGGTTTTATGCATGCCAAATACGCGCTCCCTTTAAAAAAATCTACAAAAGATCTAGGATCTTAAGCATGACAAATATGTGCTTGTCCCTTTTCATCAATAAAATCCTGTCCCTTAAAGTTTTTTTGTTTTAATGAAAAAGCATTATGTTACTAATTACAAAGCAAAACACTGCCTGACCACGTACGTGTCAAACAGACATCTCCAGGATCTGGTTGGAAATATTGTGGGTTAGCTGCTTCCTCCCCTCCGGGGTCAGAGATGGACCTCACCAGCTCAGAGTCCATGGCATAAGGCAGACTACTGTTGCTACCCACTCTCACGATTTTTCTCATGGACAGCTGATATAGGACAGAGACAGAAAACAGAGAGCATGCTGGCCAGTATGTGACCAGGCTGCCTGAGTGGGCACCACAGACTTCAACCTAGGCGTCCTGCTGCTACCTGACCTGCCTCAGGGGAGGAAGACAGGCTGGCTGGAATGGAATCACAGGCAGGGTGGCACAGTTCTTAGTGATGCTCAGCCCAGGCTGATCTGCCCTCCGATGGGCAGCCTGCAAGAAGGTCAGCACCCACGGTACTCCACTGTGGGGAAGGGCAGGCCTGTCCAAGGAGGGCAGTGGCCACTCCTCCCATGGGCCACACCAACTCCCGGTTCTGGCTTTTCACTTATTTTTTTTTTTTTTTTTTTTTTTTTTTTTTTTTTTTTTTTTTTTTTTGGTTTTTCGAGACAGGGTTTCTCTGTGTAGCTTTGCGCCTCTCCTGGAACTCACTTGGTAGCCCAGGCTGGCCTCGAACTCACAGAGATCCGCCTGGCTCTGCCTCCCGAGTGCTGGGATTAAAGGCGTGCGCCACCACCGCCCGGCTGCGCCACCACCGCCCGGCGGCTTTTCACTTATAATACAAAAGGTTCTTTTGTTTCTTAATTCTATGAGCCATGCACACAGTGTGACACGTAGTAAGGAGAAATGGCTTGTGAGTGGGTTCTCTATTTTCTTTTCAACGTAAAACGCAAATGACAGCCGCTGCTGCCATCCTCAGGCCCCCCTCGGGGTCACCGTGGCTCCCTAAGCAGCATGCCCACCTTGTCATGTCTCAGTCTCTCCTCCTACCCCAATCCTCTTCCCAGAAGTCATATGGGAAGAGAAGGCTGAAGAAACCCAAGCTGTTCCAGACAGCTCACCTGTGAGCCGTTTCATAAAAGAGGGACAAGTGAGTGGCACAGGCAGGCTGCCTGGGTCTGGCACCCAACTCCGTCACCTGTCAGCACTGCGATTTGGGAGAAGTCATGTGTACTCCACATGACGCCACGGTTTTTTTTTTTTTCACCCGAGAAAGGGAGCTCCTTTTCTGACCTCTCATGAGCCAATACACAGCAAGGCTGAGAATAGAAACCAACACACACACACACACTTGCTAAATAAATACCAGCCACCCTGTCTTGACTGGGAAGGTTGGGGCACAGCACCCCCACCTAGGAGCTGGATTCAGGCATGAGCTTGTGAGAAGAGATTCTGAGACAAAATCACTCTGCCGTCACACCCGCAGTGAGCACAGGGCCCAGCAGCCAGCCTTGAGTGAGCTGTGGCTCTTACCGCAGGGTCTTTAGTGCAGCAGGAGAACGGCACACCGCATCGCTCTCGGCTTGCATTGGAATCTGTGCAATTGAAGTAAATATTTAGGTTCCAATCATCAGCTCCAAAAGCCCCACAGCACTGCCACTAGAGCAAAGAGGAGAGAGTTAGAAAGAACATCCAGGCCGGGAGGTGACCAGCCACCTGCGCCCCACCCACACGACACCGGTGCGTCCCCTGCCAGGTCCAGCACCTCAAATTTCATTTTTAAGTTAAAATCAACCTAAATGGCCCTGCAAAGCCTTGCAAAATAATGAAGGCTGAAGGCTCTACAGATGGGCTGGCATGGGACACTAGGTGGGGGAGGGAGGGGCACTGTGGAGCAGGGCTCAAGATCTGTTTGGCTTGGTCAGATTCTAGAGGGATAAACAAGAACTTCCTAGAAGGAAAGATAAGACACTAACAACAATGGCAAGGTCTAATGAGGCAACTTGGCTATGCCTGAGGATCTGATCTTATTTGAATGGTTCCTAAACAGTTTCACCGAGTGTAGTGGCATCAGATGAACATCAGACACTTTGGTAAGTTCTGACTGTGTAGAACGCTGTAGAGCTGTCAACCCTTCACAAGACTGTGAACATCAGGGCTGGTGTTCAGCGGTGCAGTGGTCAAACATGGTAGGGCCCTGAGTCCAATCCCCACGACCACAAACAAACAAAACCCACCTCTATACAAACTTAGAGGCTTAATTTTCATGATCTTGGTCTCCATGCTGAATTTATTTTTTAATAACTTTCTATTATTTCATATTCATTGGTGTTTTGCCTGCATGTATGTCTCTGTGAGGTGTCAGGTCCCCTGGAATTGGAATTACAGATAGGTGTGAACTGCCATGTGGCTGCTGGGGATTGAACCTAGGTCCTCTGGAAGAGCAGCCAGTGCTCTTAACCTCTAAACCATCTCTCCAGACTCTGATTTAAAAAAAAAAAAAAAAAGAACATATTTTTATATTTTCAACTTTACAAAATAATTAGCTAATTAAAATATACTAACCAAGATGTTCAATTCGGCGGTTCTTAAATGGAGACTTATTCCAGCTACAATATAACCCACCCACAACCTCCCTGTCCTGGATTATCCTGGCTTCTTAAATAAAAAACAACCCTTGGCCATTTTAAGACTTTCAGGACCAAAAGCTATGTCAAAACTCTAACTCTAGAACAGAAGACCAGAATCACATGAAATAACAGTGTTGCTGAGTACAGCAAGCAGCATTTCAGGAACACTCATGAACACATGCTCTGTAGGTCCGGCTGCTTCTCTGGGCTTGATCTGGGCACCACAGGTTTCCCTGGGAAGCCCAATCAGCTCTGTCATGCAAACCACTCAGGGAGAACAGCTGGGAAGCTGTGAGCTTGCACCCATTGAGACCTAACACCACAGGGAGGTCTGCTGAGCAGGTCAAACAGGGCTTCATTTCACCCGTGGGCAGCTTGCTGTAGAGGGCAGCTGTTTGGAAGCCACGAAGCCACTGAGCGAGAACTAAGACCCCAGCTGACTGCTGAGCATCCTGACAAGGGTGGCCTTCCTCGACAATGGTGATGCCTTCCTGACTCGAGGTACATGTTATCCAGCCCAGCCGTTCCAACTCAAAGCAAGACCTTGGTCCACTGAGCTTGTGTGGCCCCTGATCTTGCTCTAAACATCAATGCCATGGACACCACTGGCCAAGTTTGCTTGGCTTACTCCTATTTTTCCAGCGCAGGTATGTGAGAGCCCCATAACCTGCAGGACAATAACATCTTGGGCCTAATATGAGACCATGCGCATCATTAGAGTGTCCGAATATCCACAGGAATTAGACAACAGCTCACGTTTACTCTCATTTTACTATCAGGGAAAGAGTTCAGGCTTCTGTTAGTCCCAAGTCAGTGAGACCGTGCGTCTCTTGGCTCCCTGTCTGTGCCACTCTGCATTTTGAGTGGCATGCCCTGTGCCTGTTCTGTTGGCAGGAGCAGTCAGTCACACGGTCGTGCTCAGACACCTGTGTGGCAGGCAGGGGTCCGCCTATCCCATGTTAGAAGCTCGCAGGCTTACAAGTCTCTAACTTTTGGGTTGGACTGCACACATGTGGCAGCTGGATAGGTACATTTGAGCAGCTTTATGAACAAATATCCTGTCAGTTATTGTGAGCTGTAGGGAAAGGAACATGGAAAATTCATATTCAGTCAAACAGAACTTTAAACATACAGAAAAGCAGTTTTCTCCAAGGCCCGACAAGGGTACAGCCATGGTGATCGCATTTTCACTTAAGAATTATGTCTTCCTTCCTCTAATTTAATACAAGTTGAAACAAGTGAAATCAGAACGTTTCTGTTTGGGATACAAACGTAAACCGTGGAGCAAGGGAAACAAGTAAACAAACAACCAGAAGCTACGTAGAAAAGTCAGCCGGATGTTGCCAGCCAGCAAAGACACGCAAGGCATTATGGGAGTCAAAGGCTCGCAGGGCATTATGGGAGTCAAAGACACACAAGACATTATGGGAGTCCCCCTTGTGAGAAGCTGTTTCCACTGGAGAGGAAAGGAAGCTTGAACTTACGTATTCCTGGGTGAAGTCTATGAGGTTCTGCAAGTCAATGTCATCTCTGTAAGCCCTGATGTTGTTGTTAATAAAGAAATAGAGCTGGTCTTTGATCCAGTCTTTGAAAACAAACGCCAACACCCCAGCAGTGAGTTCCAGGAAGAAAATAATCCCCAGGAACACAGAAAACTACAACGAGAGGAACAACAGGGAATGGTCACAAGGGTGAGATCACAGGAGTTAGGGGCTGGCGCTGAAAAGGACTGTAATTACATTCAACTGGGACAATCTCTGAACTGGAACCCTCCGTTTCTTAAGGTTTGTTAATGGAATATTACACTTCAAGAAAGGACTTTTAAAAATTAAAGATCACTTCATAATCACATTTTAGAGTCTCTGGTGTTCCATTTGATAATTAACCAACAAAGCCCAAATCAAACATGAGTAATAGGAATTTCTCATTAGACCCACATTAAGGCCTAATGAATTGCTCCTGATTAATGTACTACCAGACATATGAACAATGTTCTGCCTGACCTCCAGGAAGCCTTCTTCCTAACTTGAAAGGTAGATTATCCCATGTTTTACGACCGCCTGTCATTTGCTACCGTGGCTTGATTCCACGCACACTCCATTATCCTGTTCTGGATTCCCATTTTAATCCCTCCTTGCGCCTCCTATACAGTGTGAAGTAGATCTGTTCATCTTAAAGAGGTCAGAGAGGAAGTAGGGGGGGGGGTGGCTGTGACAGGAAAACAATTTCCAATCCTGAAAATGAAACTGGGGGTTAAGGGCATTCTCAGGAACACTAGCCGCTCTTGACTCCCGTCTGGGAAGCAGCAGCCTCAGGAAACACTTTAAATAACACCACAACGCAATCAAAAGGAGACTTCTGGCGAAGGCTGATAACAAGGTATAAGGCTAGAGAGCATGAGACCCTGAGGTAACCCATCAGAACCCTGGGGAAATTTCCCTTCCACCTCGATCCTTCAGAGTTTCATGTTAGTCATCCTGACTGCCGCTCCACCCACGGGCCTTTGCACACCTCCCTCCTCCTGCATCTTAACCCTCCTCAAGCTATGACCTGGAGGTGGCACGTGGCGGGGAGGGCATGCTGGGGGGACAGTGGGATGTGGCCATTCTCTTCATGGCATGGAGTGACAAGTGTATCTTTATGGGGGAGTGAGGGAAGAAGGCCAGAAGGACAAAACCAGTGCCTGACAAAGTCTAGGATGCCAAGGCACAGGCTCTGCTTCCAGGCTCTTCGGCTCAGCCTTCCAATCTCCCCCTGAGCTGCTGTTTATCTGTCCTCAATGAAGTAAAATGCCAAGTTCTCAATTTTCAGTGGTACCAATAATTTCAAACTAAGTTTGCCTTAGACAAGAAAAAAAAAATGAATACTTATGCCCCCTGCCTTCCTCTTCATATAAAACAACCCCCTTCCCTGTATAAGCTATCACCCCAAACGTGGACACATACAGGCCTCACACCACAGAAAGAATAAAATGTGAGCAGGCATGCATGTGTGTGAAACAGCTGGACAGCTGCACAAAGACTCCAGACTTCTGTTCTCACCTCCACAAAGGTTAGGGAAGTTCCCTTTCCAGTTGCCTGCTAAGTTCTCCAGTTACATAATATACACATCAAATATGGAGTCCAAATTCAATCCATATCAAGTCCTTGGCAGGGGCCTACCTGTCGAGCTGTGAGCTAACTCGCCCATTTCCAGAGGTGCAGAAAGTGACCTGAAGCTTCATTTGAGGGCATCAGTCAGCCAAGAAATGCCACGTCTATTTCACACTTACCTCTTGGGTTTCCCCCCAGCAATCTTCCTAGTCTTGGGCAACATGATCTTTGAGGTTGTGGGGAGGCATGGTGACACTATTTCCAACTTATCTCATAGCTCCTCCTTAGAGAGAGTTCTAGGCCAGCTTCTATTGTTAGTACTAAATAAAGGGAGGCCATTTAAATATTCTCTAAGATGAAAAGTTAAGAACATGACTCTTTTCACATCTAATGTGAGGCTTTAGGAAGGGGACTGCTATAATGAATAAAGCCATGTTCAAGAAAACCATATTAAAGGGATCCCACATTTGGGAGCATGGAGGTTGCATCGGTTGAGTAGTGGGGCAGATCATGGGTTACAGTGAAGCCAGGCCAGCATTTAGAGATGCCTGATACCAAGAAGACTGGCAGGCTGGCAGGTCATGATCAGGGACAAACATCCCTTGGAGGGACTCCATAGGTCTTTGACTCCGTGAAGAAAGCGGCAGTGGGGGTGAGGATGAGGGTGGGGGTGTCACACAAGCCTCTGTGTGTGCCAGTGTAGAAAAGGGTCAATCTAGATCAGGTAGCTAGGCAGCGAGAACCATGGGAAACTAGTCACTCCCACCATGCACACAGGAAAAAGAGCTAGCTCCTCATTAAACTATGTCTGAGAGCAAGGACTCCCCAGGTCTTCCCTCTTGGAGTGAGCCACATAAAAAGATTAAAGGAAACATCGATCAGGGAGCAGGAGCCGCCCCAGTTCAAAATGGGCTACCCTCGGATTGGAATGGCGAGTCTCCTCTTGGAGCCGGCCAAGAACACACGTCAGAGAAGAGTCCGGCGGACACGCTATGTGGACACGCTATGTGGACACGCTATGTGGACACGCTATGTGGCTGTTCGGAGTAGTTCTAGGACAGGCTCCAGTTTTAAGTGACAATGACCCAAGAAGATGTGTCAGCAGGGGTGCGAATGGCTATAATAACAGGCAACATCACACAAAATTGTTCTCTGGAAATTTCCGGGTCCTCCCTCCTCACAGGAAGGCAGGTCCTTCTGATCTTCCCTATCTTTGGAGAGAAGAGTGAATGTTTTTCCTACAGAAATCACTAGAATGCCAACCCCCACACAAAATGAGGCCAAATTCAATCCATACCAAATATTTGGCAGAAACAGACATGCTGTGAGCTAACTACTCATTTTCCAAAGTATAGAAAGCAACTTGAAGTTCCATTTGAGGTCATCAACAAGGAAGTGGCCACATTTACCAGCCTTATTGAAGACACAAATATGTTATAGGTGCCATTGTTCCGCGTGGAAAGGGGCTCCAAAGGGGAGACTTCCACTCCTCAATCTCTACTTTGCCCCGAATCCCCACATACCTCCTGCTAAAGTCCCTCCTCCACAAATGCAGCCGTCACACACTGGAAAGCAGCTAAAAAGTGCTGCTCGTGCAAAGGAGAATTCTCACCTTGACCAAATCGCCATGTTTATCCAAACTACGCAAGCTGGATGGGCTACTGAAGCCGGGCCACCGCCCACTTTCTCTGGCTCACTCTCTGCACAGCTTTCTATGTCCAGTATTCACCAGCCACACGTGTGTGCTCTCACACATACAACACACACCCCTACACATCTCATTCCTTCCTGAGGCTACATTAGGGACTGGAGACGAGTCTGTTGCATATATGTACAAAACCCTCATGCATGGCAAGGCTGGGTGGCACTTACACTGCCAAAGAGGCATGGGTAGGGGCAGGATTGGAGAGCCCTCCTGAAGTAAAAATGGACCAGGCCATATTTCTTGCCTAGGCCTTTGGTGTGCTTACCATCTTGCCAGCAGTTAAGAGCGTCATCTTGGTGTAATAGTCTGGATCTCAAATCGAGAGCAGGGTTGGCGATACTTACGAACTTGAGAAGGAAGGTGTTTTCCCGAAGTGCTCCGATGCACCCTGCAAACCCCAGAATGAACATCACTCCTCCCACCACGAGGAAGAGCCAGACGGGGTCAAAGCCCCCGAGGTCAGTGATGGACGAGATGTTGGAGAGGACGCCCTGGGAGAGGAAAAGAGCACACGAGGGGTCAGAGCGCAAGGCCGCACTGCCAACAAGGAAGGGTTAGTCACTTGCCTTTCCCTCCCAAAGAAAACCCTCGGCAATCACCTGACCATCTGGGATGATCAGGAAGAGACCACAAAAGGGAAGAGGAAGGGGAACAAGCAGGGAGGGGAAAAGGAACAGGAAGGGAAAGAAAGGAAACGGAAAATAAGAAGGGAAAAATTCAAAGGAAAGGGAGGGAGGGAGAGAAACAGAGTTCTTTGCAAGATCAACAGTGCTTATATTTCTGGTAAAACGATAAACAGCAAAAGAATAATACGATAAACAGCAAAAGAATAATAATTAAAGCATCATCATCAGACTCTGGATGCCAAAAATGTAGATGATGCCTTTGCTTCAATGCCCTCAAATACATATGGTTTTGAGTAAAAAGTGGATGTAACAACAAATACACCACCTTGAGCAGAAAGAGCAATCATTTTAAGCCCCCCAGGACCACTTGGAAGTCCTTGGCATGTCTCCAGAAATATGGGGGTAAGGGGGAGCTAGGAGCTTGAAAATGAACTTTGCTGGCTTGACTATAAGTGCCCAAAGCTTCCCAGGAAAAGCGATCCCCCAGAATCCACCCTTGAGCCTCGTGGGCGGCCCCATCAGGGTCAGGTCCCCAAGGCCCACTTTGTGCTCTGTGCTCGTGTGCTCCGTTAGTTGTTGGAGGCATTCCCTACACTTCAGAGGTGGAGGTGAAAAGACAACAGAAGTCACTTTCAATTCCTTTATTCTTCTACCCCAAGACTACACAAGGAATCCAAAGTAATGTTATTTCTCCACAAACAATACCCATTTAAATGAACTCCTTTCTAAAGTGTGAGAACACATCGAAACCTGCCAGAAATGATGATAATGTTTCTCTAAAATGTAATGGACATATTTAGATTCGGTCCTATGAGGTCCGTGATAGAATGTAATGTACATACTTAGATTCAGTCCTATGGAGACTAGTGACACTGTTTTTGGAACCCAAAGTCTGAAATACTCAGAATCACCAATATTTTATTTTCCTATTATATTTTTTTGAGCTCTCAAATCAAAATACCTACAGACAACTGCAGTATTGTTTGCCACACAACTTAAAATAGGTATTGAATACCTGTCTGCATAGCACTGCCACCAACCTGGAACGGGGTGGATGCATCTGATTTTGGATGAGGAAAATGTAAGTTGGAGGAGTTTGGTGGCGGGCTGAAGGTCACGGGTTATTTTAGAACGGGAGCAGATGTCTATCTCAGCACTTTCTGATGGAGCGGGCCACACGTCTGCCTGCGTGTGCTTCCCAGGCACTGCCTATCACACCCGGGTGTAGGAGTTTAACTTTCTATCCACTTGAAAGTTGTTGAAACATTTTGGGAACAGCATTTTAGGGCTTGGGGGGTTGTTTCTTTTCAGGAGTGTCAACTTGAGGACAACAGAATGTGTCTGAAGAGAAGCTACAACACTAACCAATAAAGCTTTAACTTAGCAAAAATGGCTGAGGGCTCAAATAAAGTCACAAAGGAAAGCTGGGCAGTTTGAAGGTTTCAAAGCAGGGGGAAGGAGGGTGTGTGTACCAGGACGTGGCATGGCAGCTGCACCCTTCAGGTCACTGCACAGACCCATGGCTAGGTCTAGCTCTGTGTTTAAGCTTCAACTTGGACACTCACCCCAGGAGGGAAAACCTGGACAGAAAATGCAGAAACACCAAAACAAATCTGCACTTACACAATGATGCTGAGAAAAAACTGTTGCTAGAGACATTAACTAGAATGCAGCAGGGGCGTTATGGTCCCATTGCTGGAAGGAGGCCAGCCACTGGGCTTGCCACAGATGTTAAAGTCTTCATGGTTTGGACTTGTTCAGTCAGTGGCCAAGCAGGCTTTGCGTGCACATGATGCACTTTGGAAAGTTCATTAGGGGAAAAGTAGACCTGACTTACTTGGTATGAAAGACAAAGCAGCAACCGTGTGAGGGAGAGAGAAACATGTCCCTTTGCCTTACAAATTTTTTAATTGTTAAATTGATACATAGTAAATGCACATGTTACTTTAGGGTACAATGTATCATTTCCATAGGCGGTTATAGTGTGCGATGATCAGCTGGAAGTAACTAGCATAATATCACCTTGGGTATTCATCATTCCTTTTCAGCAGTTTTACATTTATTAAGCATTTACCGTGTGTGTGCAACATACATATGTGTAGTGTTGTGTGTGCATGCATATGTGCAGTGTGTGTGTGTGTGTGTGTGTGTACATATGTGCAGTGTGTGTGTACAGTGTATGTATACACCAGAGGCCAACCTTGGGGTGTTATTCTTCAGGCACCATCCTCTTGGTTTATTTTTAAATTTTATTTATCTTTTTGAGCCAGAGTCTCTCACTGGAGCTTAGGGCTCTCTAATTAGTATAGCTTGCCTGGGCAAAAAGCCCCAGAGGTCTATCTGTCTGCCTCTCCAGTCCTGGATTACATGCATGAGCCACCACAACCAGCTTTTTCCATAGATGCTGAGGATGGAAGTGAGGTCCTCATGCATGTCCACCAAGCATCCTACAGACTAAGGCATCTTCCCAGCCTCATTAGTTTTGTTGTTTTTTAATTTGGTTATATAAGGCAAGTATATACTTGTAACTATATGTACTTTGAACACCCCCTCATCTCGCTAACCTCCCCTTCCTGGCTCTCCACACTCTCTTTAGTCCTCTGAATTTCCCTAAACATCTATACACACATGATTTTATGTATTTATAACATCTATTACCCGTAAGTGAGAGAAAACACCGGAATCCGTCATTCTGAGGACCACCTCATTTGCTTAGCAGGATGATCTCCATCATTCATTTCCTTCACATGACAACTTCATTCTTCTTCACGGCTGAAAACAACTCATCGTGTGCACACACCGTGTCATCTTTATCCATTCCTATATTGACGGGTATGGGTACCACAACGTAGTTATGGAGGATGGTGCTGGAACAAACACTGATGTGTCAGTGTCTCTGTGCTATGTTGACTGGAGTCTTTTAAGTAAATATCCAGGAGCAGAATAGAGTTGGGTCCCAGGGTGGGTCTACTTTTTGTCTTCTGCGGACACTCCCCACTGATTCCCACAGTGGCTTGACTAGTCCACATCCCACCAGCAGTGCTTACGGGTCCTCTTTTGTCCACACCCACACCACTGTTTGATGTCGTCTTCTGACGGCCACTCTGCCTGGGACGAGATGGGATCTCCATGTAGTTTTTATTTGCACTTCTCGGATGGCAGTTGAACATTTTTCATGTTTATTGGTCATTTCCTCTTTTGGTAACTGTCTGTTCACTAGTCCATTTATAGTTTGGTTCATTGGGTATTTTTTATTTCTTTGTATATTCTAGATAGTAATTCTCTGTCAGATAGCACAGATTTTCTCCCATTTTGCTATGTCTCCTCTCTGTTGCTTCCTTTTCTGTGCAGAAGTTATTTTCATTTCATGAAATCACACTTGTCAACTGCTTTGTGAGTCCTATTCAGAAAGTTCTTGCCAGGGCCAGCGTATTTTTTAAGATTTTTTTTTATTTACATGCGTGTATATGCACGCCTGCGTGCAGGTACCTGTAGAGGCCAGAAGAGGTGCCAGAGCCCTTGGAGCTGGAGTCACACAGGTGGCTGTGAGAAGCCAAATGAGGGTGCTGGGGGCCAAACCCCAGTCCTCTGGAAGAACAGCAAGCACCCTCATCCACTAAGTACCTCTCCAGCCCCTATGCCAACACCTAGAAATGCTTTCTACTGATGTCTGTGGTGATATTTTATTTGTGCTGAAATGTGATATTTTATTTGTATGTTAATAAATAAAGTTTGCCTGGAGATCAGAGGTCACATAGCGAGCCATAAACAGGAGTCAGGTGGTGGCAGCACACGCCCTTAATCAGATCACATGGCAGGCAGAGTCTCTGTGTGGTCAAGGACATAGCCAAGCGTGGTGACACACGCCTTTAATCCCAGTACCAACCACAGAGACCTGGAGGTTTGTATGGACACACAGTGACGAGGAAGTCATGTGGCTGGGCTTAGAGCCAATGAGAAGGCAGAACAGGAAGGCAATAAAAGCACAGGTTAGTGAGGAAGAAGCTCTCTCTTGGGAAGCTACGGCGTGGTGGTAAGTTAAGGCTAGTCAGGGGCTCTTCGCTATTTCTCTGATCTCTCTGGCTATTACCCCTGAATTTGGCTCTGTGTTTATTATTAAATAAGACTGTTTAGAAATCTGTCTGCAGGTATCAGAGTTTTTGGGGCTCATGCTAAGGTTTTGGATCCATTTGAGGTTGATCTTCGGCAAGAGCTAAGGCTCTAGCTTCACTCTTCTCCACGTGGATGCCCAGCTTTCCACCATCATTTGTAAGAGACTCTTCTATAGTCTTGGAATCTTGTCACAGTTCAGGCAGCTGTCACCGCACGCGTTTACATCCAGATCCTGTGTTCTGTGACTGACTCGGTGGCTGTTTCTGTGCCAGTCCCGAGCTGTTTGTCACCGGCTCTCGAGTCCCTGAGACACGCTATGAATCAATTTGTTGTCCTTTTTCCTCAGGGTTGCTTTGTGTATCAGGAGTCTTTCGTGCTTCCATATGAACTGAAAAATTTTCTTCTACTTCTATGAAAAATGATGTTGGAAGTTTGACGGGGATTGGACTGAATTTGTAGATTGCTTCTGGTAGCACAGTCATTTTCACAATATTAAAACTTCCAATCCACGAGCATGGGAGGTTTTTCTGTCTTCAGTGTTTTAAAGTTTTATTGTAGATAAAACTTTCCTTGGTTAGGTTTATTCCAAGGTATTTCTCTAGGCAATTGTGAACGGGGCTGTTTACTTTCTTAGTACATTTGTTATTGGTATATAGGAAGGCTACCTTTTATATGAGAATTTTGCATCCTGTTATTTTGATGGAAGTGATTATCAGCTCTGAGTTTTCTGGTGGAGTCCTCAGAGTCTCTATGTATTGATTATATCAGCAGCAAATAAGAAAATTATTTCTCTTTCTGTCTGTATCTTTTATTTTCCCATCTTATCTTATTGCTCTGGCTAAATCTTCAAGTGGCGTATTTCATCAGAGGGAGAAAAGTGGTGTGGGGAGAGCCTGAGGAGACAGTTCAGTGAAGAAAGGACTTGCTATGCAGGCACAAGGCCTGGAGCTCTCTAGCATGCACATACCAGCCAGGTGTAGTGAGATATGACTCTCATTCCAAGGTGGGGGTGGGGGGGGGTGGGAACAAGTAGATCCTGGGGCTCAGTAGCCAGATTAGCTTCAAGGATAAGCTGCACCCTATCTTGAACACTAAGGTGAAAAACAGAGAGAGGCAACTTCAGCCTCAGGCCTCTGGATATGTACACTACACACAAGTGTGTGCACACCCCCAAACCCCAGAGTGGAAAAGGTAGGGGCCCCCATCTTGCTCCTGATTCCAGTGGACCTTCACTGAGCTTTTCTCCATTTAGTATAATGCTGGGTATATGTTTATTACATATAGCTTTCATTATGTTGAGCTATGTTCCATCTACTGAGCTCCTTAAGGACTTTATTCGGATTAAGCTAAATCATTTTAAAATATGTGTAGTGTGTGTACAAGTGAGTGCAGGTGCCTGGAGGCCCGTCATGTCATTTTCCCCTGGGACTGGAGTTCGAGGCAGCAAGCCTGGCCCAGGTGACTTTGTTGTTTCTGTGTCTTTGTCGTGTTTTGGAGCCACAGTAATGTGACTTCATAGAATGCCAGTGTTTCCTCCTCCTCCTCTGTGCTATGGGATAGTTTGGGGAGCACTCGTGTTCTTCTTGAAAGGTCTGGTAGAATCAGCATGAGCCCATCTGGGTCTGGCCTTTATTTTAGTTCATAGTTCTTTTTATTATTATTGCTTGAATATTTTTAAAAATATATCTAAGTTATTTGTCTAATCTTGGTTTAACTTTGGTAGGTCATATGAGTCAAGAAATTCATTCATTTCTAAAAGTTTTAGGGATAGGTCCTAATTTTCTGATTTTCATTGGTGTCTGTTACAGTGCCTCCCTCTATCTGTAATTTTATTAATTTGTGTCAACTTTCTTTTGGATAGTTTGGCTAAGAGCTTGTCAGTCTTGTTTATTGTTCTAAAGAACTAACTGCTATTAATTCTTTGTGTTTTAGGATTTTGTTACATTAATTTCTGCCCTGATCTTGATTACAGCTTTCCATCTGCTGGTTTTATGTTTGGCTTATTCTTGCTTTTCCAAGACTGTAACATGCATCATTAAGTTATTTGAGATCTGATTTCTTCTGCTTTTTAATTTTTTGATATGTCTGGGTGTTCCACTTGAATGTATGTTTGTGCTCCATATTCATGCCTGGTGCCCATGGAAGGTGTCAGAACAGAGTATCAGATTCCCTGGAAATAGAGTTACAGTTGTAAGCTGCCATGAAGGTGTTGGGAATTGAACCCAGGTCCTCTGGAAAAGCAGCAGTGTTCTTAACCACTGAGCCACCTCTCCAGCCCCTAACATCTAAATTCCAATTGTACATACTTGTAGCTATGACCTCATCTCTTAGGATGGCTTTCATTGTATCACGTAAGTTTATATGGGCTGTGTTTTCATTTTCATTCAATTTTAGGAACTTTAAAGTTTCCTCTTAATTTTTCAGTGACCTATTCATCATCTAAGAGTGTGCTGTTCTGTCTCCATGTCCTGGTGCACATGCTGGAGGTTTTCTTGCTGTTGATTTCTAGCTCTATTCCATTGTGGTCAGACAGTATGTAAGAAATGAACTCAATTTTCCCATAATTGTTAAGACTCACTTTATGTTTGGTAGAATACTGATCTATTTTAGAGAAAGTTCCTTGGGCTTCTAGGAAGAATTTGTATTCTACAGTGTTTAGATGAAGCTCCTACAGATGTCTCTTAGGTTCATTTGATCTATGCCATTTAATTTAGATGTTCCTGGGTTTTATTGGACTGTCTATTGGTGAGAGTGGGGTCTTGACATCCCTCACTATTATCATGGTAGGGTCAATCTGTGTCTTGCATAAAACAGTGATTATTTTATGAAATTTGGTACGCACGTGTCTGGTGCATACATGTTTCAAGTTATGATTTCCTTTTAATCAGCATTAAGTGACTTTATCTACTGTGACTAATTGGTTTAAAGTTTATTTTGTCAGATATTAGAGCAACAGCCCCTGCTTGCTTTCTAGTTCCATAGACTTGAAAAATGTTTCACCCTAAGGTTTTATCTTTGATGGTAAGGTATGTTTCTTGGGACAACAAATAGATGGATGCTTCTGCATGCGTGTGTGTGTGTGTGTGTGTGTGTGTGTGTGTGTATGTGTGTGTTCATGTATTTGTGCTAGTATGTGTGTGGATGAGTATGTGCCTGTGTTTGCTGACCAGACTGTTGACTTCAATCATGCTCCACCTTAGTGTAGAGAACTGCCTCTCACTGAACATGGGGTTCAGAGATTCAGCTAGACTGGTTGGCCAACTAACCCCAAGGTTCTGCCATCTCTGTCTCCTACTGCTGAGTACAGGAGTGTGCTGCTGCACCCAGGTTTTCTGTGTGAGTTCTGGAACCACTTGGTGCTGGTTTAGCTGGGCCCTGGGTATGCAGTCTCTACTGCCCACTTCCAAGCAGAGATCTCACCTAGCTTCATAGGTACATGTGGTGGTTTGAAAGAAAATGGCCCCCAAAGGGAGAGACACTAATGGGAGGTGTGGCTTTGTTGGAGGATTTGTGCCACCGTGGGGGTGGTCTTTGAGGTCTCCTATGCTCAAACTATACCTAGTGAGACAGACTACTTCCTTTTGCCTTCTAGTCAAGATGTAGGACTTTCAGGTTCCTCTCCAGCACCTCCATGTCTGCCTGCACACCACCATGTCACACCATGATTTTACTGGACTAAAAATGTAAGCCAACCCAATTAAATGTTTTTCTATATAAAGTTGCCGTGGTCGTGTTGTCTCTTCACAGCAATAGAAACCCTTCAACAGTATGCAATTACTGTCTTTCCCTGATTTTATTTTAAAAATTAATGAGTGCTTTGCCTGCATGTATGTATGTGTACCTCATGCATGCCTAGTGTCAATGGGGGTTAGAAGGCGGTGTCAGATCCTCTGGAACTAGAATTGCAGGTGGTTTGTGAGCTGCTGTGTTCGTGCTAGAAACACAGGACCTGTAGAAGAGCAACAAGTGCTCTTAACCACTGAGCCATATCTCCAGCCACTTACCATGAAAAAGAAAGTAGATATGTAGTGTGTGTGTGTATACATATATATATGTATATATAGTAGAATTCATCACAAAATTTTTAATATCTCTTTTCCTCTTCTTCCATTTCTACACTTCAATTCCTCTTTTTCTAAAGCCAGCCCATATGTCCTTGAAGTTTCTATATGTATTCTAGGCTGGCCTCAACTCATGATGCCCCTGCTTCAGCTTCCTGAGTGCTGGGATTATCAGTGTGCACTGCCACACTCAGCTAAGTTCCATCCTAAACAGCGATTGGTTACCCAGAAGTCTTGTCAATGAACACTGAATGCTTTCCTTAGAAGTATAATGTGAGAGGGCTGGAGAGATGGCTAAGTAGTTAAAAGCACTCACTGTTCTTGCAGAGGACCTGGATTCTATTCCCAGCACCCACATGGTGCTCACAATCATCCATAATTCCAGTTACAGGAAATTCAACTCCCTCTTCTGACCTCTGAGGGTACCAGGCATGCATGTGGCATACAGATACACATGCACACAAAACACACAGACATATAACATAAATCAGTCTTAAGAAAAGTATACCATTGGCCGGGCAGTGGTGGTGCACACCTTTAATCCCAGCACTTGGGAGGCAGAGGCAGGCGGATCTTTGTAATTTCTTGGCCAGCCTGGTCTACAGAGCGAGATCCAGGAAAGGCGCAAAGCTACACAGAGAAACCCTGTCTCGAAAAACCAAAAAAAAGAAAAGAAAAGAAAAGTATACTGTGAACCTCTGTTATTGTATTCTAGGATGGATTCCCAAATGGATGGGAAGTTAATATTTAATGACCTACAGGCTACTTCCAACTTAGGATTCTTCTGGGATGTCATCAATTTTTTAAAAAATGGGCTTTTTATTTGTGACTCGTGTTCAAGTGTGAGCAAAGCTCAGATTGTTCCCAAACACTTCCGTGATCCATGGTTGAATGTAAAAAGCTCAGCAGATAACAGGGCAATTATCTAGATGGCTCAGCCAAAGCCAACAAATTGGGTGTAACTGAAATATCAAGATAAAATTCTTCCCTGGATGGAAAAAAAAAAGAAAAAAAAAAGTAACCCCAACTAGTATAGAGCAGATTCCTCACTCATTCGTCCTCTTTGGCTTTACTGTGAGGATAACTTGGCTTCTCAGAGAAACTCATTTTAATACTCTCCCTAGCCTGCGGGGACACTTTTAATTGAGAGGCTTTCAACTGTTTCCATGGAAACAATGATAATTTGGGGGCCCAGTTTCCTTATCTAATTCTAAATTCCAACAAAAGACAGGGCTGGAGACAGGTACCACTGAGTGCTGGGGGCTGAAGCTCTGCTCAGCACAGGTAGGGCCCCTGAGGATTTACTTTTGATGGCTTCAGAACATACCTGGGCTGTATCGGTTGTAAATTAATGCAGACTTCTTCCCAGAGTGGAAAGAAAAAACTTAAAACGTAGTTAACAGATGACCTTACATATGCTGCCAATGTGGTGGCACGTGCCTTTAATCCCAGCATTCAGGGCAACAGCAATGGGCCTCACACTGGAGACCACATTGGACTAGAGACTCTGAAGGTATCCTGGGCTACACACACACACACACACACACACACACACACACACACACACACACACACATACACACACGGGGTGGGGGGGGAAATGACAACACAATGCTCCCAAAACAGCAAGTGTGTATTTACACTGTACTATTATTATATATTACCCAATAAGCTCAATGTTTCTGAACTAAGTGTGTGTGAGCATGTGCATACATGTGTGTGGGAATGACGAAATCCAGATAATATATATTACCTCACATGGTTCTAATTTTTTGGTGGTAAGTACACAGTACTTTTCAAGAATACCGCCTATCAACTATGCTCACTAAGTCGCCTGGGATGACATTAGATACTTGGATGTGGGGAAGCAGGCTGACGCTCCCATGTGCGCACTGCACAACACTTGCTTCAGAGAACTGCTCTATTTCTGAGTACATAGAACTTCAAAACACACTGTGCATATTCCTAGGAACAACGGTTTAGTATTAAAAAAAATGATGGGGAGTCAAGGCATCATTTTTCTGGTGTCATAACCATGAGGTCTCTCACTGGACTTTTAATTCCATGAAGCTCAATGTGACAAATTAGGAAGAAGTGCTAGTCCATGCCTGCTAAAAAGTGATTATAATTCAAGCTGGAAGAACAGAACTCTAAGGTCACAGTTAAGTCAGACAAGTATGAAGTCGGTGCTTGGATTTGTAGTAAATCCTGAGAAACCTGAGAAGAACATGGCAGACACCTGGTTACCAGAAACCTGCAGCACTGGCCTCTTCTGTGAGGACTTCTCTTCCTCATCCTTTTCATGCCTGTCAATGCTCCACAGCTCCACAAGAGCCCCAGCCTCAGAGAGCAGAGAAGCCTCAAGTCCTCCACACTGAGGTTCTCTGGGGAATGAATCTGTGAACTGCACACCCCAGAGCCATGTAGCCATGGACATCCATGTGTCAGACTTTTCACCGTGTGGAGAAATGTAAAGGCGGTGCTCAAGGAACACCCAAGAGCAGGGAGGGGGAATCCTGTTGGCATTACAGATAACTGGTCCAGAGTCCTGAGTCCTCCTGTCACTCAAGATTTTTGTAGCCAGCTGGAGGTTTAGAGAACTCTATTTGGTGGGCAAGCCTGCAATCCCAGCACTTTGCAGGTGGGGGCGCAAGAGTCAGCAGTTCAAGGTCATCCTTAGCTACATAGTGAGTTCAAAGCCAGGCCATACAAGACTCTGTCTCAAAACACAAAACAAAACATCAAGAAAAAACCCCAAGGATTAAAAAAGAAAGTTCTATTTTGGTTTTCATTTGGACCGAAGAAGTCCTGCTCTGATGCTACTGAAAATTTTTGGGGAGCACATGCATGTCTAAAACTAAAGCTCATACTTATGCTGGGAAGGGGAGAGTATTGTTTATGGGGATCAGATAAGGGGTAGAGGAAAGCGCTAGATTTTAACTGATCACTTCGGCTGGGTAGCTGATATTTCAAGTTAACAGCAATGAAGGCTGGTCCAGTCTCATTTATGAGACCCCACTTTCAATTCAGCATTATCAATGAGATGAGCAGTTCTAGAATGGAAACTGAAAGGATTTTATTTACATTGCTGCCCAATAATACCTAACCTGGCTTAAATTCTAATGCTGCATGTAAAGTTGAATGTTTCGCTTTTGAGTTTAAACACTCACTTTAAAATTTTCAAACTTATTTTTAAAAACGAGCACAAACCATCCTCTGGCAACTGTCCTCCGTGACCAGAGCAGATCACAAGCGCACAGGCCTAGCACTGGAATGTCACGAGTTCTTATCCTTCTGCCTGCTTCCTGCAGTGATGCCAAAGGTGTTGATCTTGGCAGACTGTCAGAAAACACCGCCCTGAGATGCTGAGTCTAAGCGGACCAAGAAGTGGGGCAACTGGCCACATGTACTGATTTCCGTTGAACATTTCTTTTCAGTTCACATGGAAGGGAGGTTCTGAACACAGGGAGCGAAGACAGAAAGAGTGTGAGAATAAGAGACTAAAACAGTGATCACAAGAAGAAAATATGTAAGGAGATTAATAATACTGAGTATGCCTAAACATATATTTTAGTAAGACATTAAGATTATATTAATAAGAGCTGATATAAATGAGCACACATTCATAAGCATGTCTCAGATTCATGATGCAGTCTGGCCTAGATTACTTTTAGCATGGCTGCTAGAGCAGGTAGAAGAGGAAAATAAATCATTTATATAACAAAGTAATACTATAAACACAAGGTACACACCAGTTCATTAAAAAGGATGAAAGCTGGGCTGGAGAGATGGCTCTGTGGGTAAGAACACTGGCTGCTCTTCCAGAGGTCCCAGGTTCCATTCCCAGCACCCACATGGCAGCTCAAAACTGTCTGTAACTCCAGTTCCAGGGGATCTGACACCTCACACAGGCATACATGAAGGCAAAACACCAATGCACATAAAAATAAATCAATCTAAAAAAAATTCAACAAATCAATATTCCAAAAATTGCAGATTGAGAACTGTATGTAAGAGGGTGGCTCTGGAATGTTCTCTGGACAATGTATTTGGACAACTAGCTTTTGGTGTAACAATTTGAAGCTGCAAAGAAACAACCCTCCTGTAAAAACAAGACTTCCATCATCCACAAAGTACTGGACCCCAGCTCAGCAGACACCAGTGTGTGCTGAAAAGGAAGACATGTTCAGGGAAAGTTCTGAAGAGGTATCTACAGTAACAGAACCAGCTGACAAACAGATATTCTTTTTTTTTTTGGTTTTTCGAGACAGGGTTTCTCTGTGTAGCTTTGCGCCTTTCCTGGAACTTGCTTTGGAGACCAGGCTGGCCTCGAACTCACAGAGATCCACCTGGCTCTGCCTCCCGAGTGCTGGGATTAAAGGCGTGCGCCACCACCGCCCGGAGACAAACAGATATTCTTATGTTCATCATGGTACCAAACAGAGTGGTATTTCTGTAGCTGGAGAGTTCTCTCTGGGTCCCGCCAAGCCCTGGCAGTCCGACAGCCCACTTATAAAATAAACACGCAGACGCTTATATGATTTAAACTGTTTGGCCTAATGGCTCAGGCTTCTTGCTAGCTGTTCTTAGGTCTTAAATTAACCCATTTCTATTAGTCTATAAGTTGCCACATGGCTCGTGGATTACCAGTACCTTACATCTCACTTGTCATGGTGGCCGCAGGCAGTGTCTCTTGACTCAGCCTTCCTGTTCCCAGAATTCTCTTCTTTGCTTGTCCCGCCTATACTTCCTGCCTGGTTACTGGTCAATCACCATTTTATTTATACAGAGCGATATCCACAGCACTTCCCCTTTTGCAGTGGCAGCGAAGGGTAAGAAGGCATTTTTAAGTCTCAGCTCTAAGCTACTGCTCTGACCTCTTGGGCTTTTAGCTCTGCATTTGGCTCTGTGTTTCTTATTTAATAAGACCGTTACATCTACAGTATTCCAGCAGCTCAGAACATCTACACCACAGTGGGGCAGAGAACATTCCAGAGCCACCCTCCTACATACAGTTCTCAATCTGCAATTTCCCTGTGGTCCTCAACACAAGTAGGACAGCCCAGACAATGGCTGGATTACAGAATTGTCTGTCAGGGCTGGAATTTAGCTCAGCTAATAGAGGCCTTGCCTAGTATGTATGAAGCCCTAGGTTCACCTGCAGCCCTCATGGCGTGGTGGTACACACCTGTAATCCTAGTACTTGGGAGATGGAGGCAGGAGACTCAGAAGTTCAAGGTCATCCTCAGAGCACACAGTGAATTCAAGGCCAGGCTGGGCTACATGAGACCTTGTCTCAAAAATATTAGATATTTACTTTTAAGCTAAGACATTAAGAACATAAAATTTGTGTGCACTTATGGGATACCCATGGAATGTGTCAACAAATTTACATACTTGTATGATATTTTGTTTGTGTTCTGACAAATAAAGCTTGCCTGGAGATCAGAGGGCAGAGCTAGCCACTAGTTAACCACAGAGGCCAGGCAGTGGTGGCATACAACTTTAATCCCAGCACCCAGGAGGTGGAGACAGAGAATACAAGATGGGTAGAGACAGGATTTTGCCCCATTGTCTGAGGATTTGTAGAGATAAGATCGCTGCCTTTGGTCTGAGATTTCGTAGAAGTAAGAAGTCTCTGGTGGCTGACTGCTCTGCGTCTCTGATATCTGATTCACCCTGCTATCTGACTCCAGGTTTTTATTTGTTAAGACTAATCAGGATCACATTTCACACACTGTCATGTTGAATTCAAGGTAAACATCTATCTTGAACATTTCTTCACGATTCAAACATCTGAATGTTTCATGTAGCTCTCTGAACTGCATGGTGCTTTTTCTATCATAACTGTGTTGGGGCATGAGAATTCATGCACACCTAGAACTCACGTGTCAATTTTCCTCATCACAGTCTTTCTGTGCCTCTAATTAGCAACTGCCCTTCTACTCTCAGCATCTACAAATGAACTTTTTATATCTCAAGTATGACTGAGATCAGGTAGTTTTTTAATTTCTATGTCTGGATTATTTCACTAAGAGAATAATGCCCCAGTTCCATCCTTGCTGTCACAGATCACAGGACTCCGTTTATGGCTGTATAGTATTCCACTGAGCATATATACGTGTTCTTCATCCATGCACTAGCTGATGGATACGTAGGCTGCTCACTTTCTTGTCTATTCTGAATGTGCTGAAATAAATGTGGGAGTGTGGGCTTCTCTTCAACACGCCAATGTCACTTCCTTGGGATTTATATCCAGAAATGTGATTGCTGCATCAAATGATAGGGGTGTGTGTGTGTGTGTGTGTGTGTGTGTGTGTGTGTGTGTGTGTGTGCGTTATATGCATGTATGTGTGCCTTCCTGCTACGTGGGAGTGTGTAGATGCCAGACATTGACACTAGAATTATTTCTTCAACTGCTTCTCCATAATTTTTTTTTGAGACAGAGTCCTTCACTGAACCTCAGTTTTGGCTATACTGTCCAGCAAGACCCTGGAACTGTCTTGTGTCTGTAACCCGCCCCTCAGTGCTGGAGTCACAAATGTACCACCTTGTCTGATTTTACATAGATGCTGGGGATCTGAACTCAGGTCCTTGTGCATATGCAGCAGACACTTGACCCGCTGAGCCATCTCCCCGGCCATGACAGTTCTATTGTTTTCTTCTGAGACACTCTCAGTATGTAGCTCAGGTTGGTCGTGAGCTCATTGTGCAATCCAGGCTGGCCTTGAACTCAGTGTGATCCTCCTGCCTTAGCCTCCCAAGTGTTGAGATAACATGCATACACCACTTCACCTGGCTCCTACCTTTAATCTTTTGAGGAACCCCTACGCCTTTCTCCATAATGGCTGCTCTGATTTACATTCCTACCAACACTGTGCAAGGATTCCCTCTGCCACATCCTCATTAGCCCCTGTTATTATCTTTCATCTGACAAAACTGTTTTGCATCTCAGTTTCTCTACTTACTGCCTATGTGATCATAGGTTGGACAGCTCACCTGCCTAAGCCTCAATTTACACATCTGTGAAATTATACCACCTGTGAAATTATGCCATAAGGTTATTATGAAAATGAAGTAAATCAAGTAAATGCACCATGCTAAGTACCCGGCACAAAGAGAGAATTCAGTGAAGTTCATCTCTCTCATCTGCATCACTATGATGTTGGAATAAGAGGAACCACTGCATCCATAGGGGCACCTGGGGTGATAGCCCTGCTATACTGGAAGAGAATCTCTTAATCCGAGTCCTTGCCCTGCCTGATGCCTGTCTAAGATTCTGCCTAGTGAGGTGGCAGTATCTGGAGCATGCTAATATGACCTTTAGGGGGTGTGTGAAAATAACCTAAGCTGTGCACAGAAAGGCAGAGGGAGACCATGCGTAAACAGGAGCTTCTGTAGGTACACAGACGTGGTACACTGGGATAGAGAGCACAGAAGTCACATGACATCACACACTCAGCAGCCGGATACTTCTGCAGCCAGGGAGCTGACTGTACATGTTGGCTGTTGGAATCCGAACTCTGCAATGACCTTCTTAGTTGCTCAACCACTTTCAGTCCCCATGAGCTCTGGCTGTTCAATGGCTTGATGAACATAGTATGTCTCAGGAAGAATGTGGAAACATCTGCCACCCTTCCTGCCCACCTTCACCGCCTCATCAGCCCCTCACGCAGCCAGCCATCTATGCGATTCAAGCAGCTTCTCCTTCGTGGTTCCACAATAAAGGAGTCTGTTCTGGGTAACGATTTCTTCTTCAAAGAAGTTGCTCTGCAAGCGCCAGAAACAAAAAAGAGGCAAACAAACTTTGGAGTATTCCGAGCCAACACACTTCAGGAGTGTCTGTGGTTTTCTTCAGCGCCAGCACAGAGCAGCCTCTGTGTGCCACCTGGCAGCCTGCAGCCTCTTCTCCGTCAACCCACACAGAGAAGAAATGCAAAAATAGCATGAACGCAGCCAGGGTCCAGGGCTCTGCTGCCTTTGCAGACACAAGCACATTCCTTCCAACTGCTGGACGAGAGACAGAGGGACAGGCACATGAAACGTGTATGAAAACCCAGACCAGATGGACCTCTCTGAGACAGTTATGACACTCACCTACCCCTCCATACACCAGGCCCTACTGTGGTGGGCCTGAACACTTCCCCAGAATACGAGGGGAAAGAAACACTGCCATCCTGACAGACAGTGACAGGTGTAACATTTCAAAGGAAACTGCAGCTACTCACAGAGTGGGTGGTCTTGGAAAACTGGAAATGTGGTTTTGAATGATGTCCACAGAAGGACCAGGCAGGGGCCTATGGTATCCAAGACCCTCCGAGAATGTTCCATTGGCAAAGCCACTTTGTAAAAACCCAACTTTCCATCTACCTGATGAATTGCTGCAGAGGCCGGAGAGGGGAGGGGATGAGATGAGCGGCGGCAGGAGAGCTTGCGAGACCCAAATAGTCTCAGGAGATATGGTGGGGTGAGGGCAGCTTAGTCCACGCCTAGTAGAAAAGCTCACCTGTAGGAAGGCGAGCTGATTCAAAGGCATGCGATCCTTTCCATTTCCCTTGTCAAGAAAGGCCATCAGAGTGAATCAAGTAATCCTTTCTTGCACATTAAAAAAAAAAATGTTCACGGGGTATCTTTGAGAGGCTGAGGAGGATCATCTTTTAGCCTATACAAAATGTGCTCTACCTGTGAGCAATACCAGCCCCATGGAACCTGGCCCAGCCACTCTCCCAACAGCTGCTTGGCTGCGAGGCACAGTCCCCACCCACACTAGTGAGCAGCTGCCCTGCAGACACAGAAACAGCCCAACACAGAAATGTCCCGTGTTCTAAGGTCCTCATGTCCCTTGCCACTTGCCAGACACTTTCATGCACCTATTCAGAATACGGAAAGCATGCTTAGGAGCATTCTAGTCTTCAGCAGCATGTTTGAACTGAAGTAATAATAAAGGCTCTGTGTAGGACTGAACACCTCTCCACCCCATTAATATGTTGATACATAATCATCACCAACGAGACAGTAGTTGAAGGTGAAATCTTTTGAAGGAAATTAGGCTTGGAGAAGTTCATGAGGCTGGACTCCCCGTGACCGGACAGGTGTCACTGTAAGAAGAGGAGGGCACCAGAGCCTCTCCCTTCTCACCCTGCCATGTGAAGATGCAGTGAGGAGCCACCATCTGCAGACCAGGATGACAGCCTTCTCTTGGAACTGTTGGCCGGCACCTTGATCTAGACTTCCAGCCTTCAGAACTATGGAATGAAGAACCATAATTCAAGTCCTTTAGTCCACAGTATATTATTATCTTGTCTGAGTGTGCAGCCCAAAGGTGAGACGCCAAGTACTGTGTCAGCCGTGGGCATTTAGAAGAAGATTCAGTGACACTCCATAGCGTGTCTACAGCGAGAGGCTACCCTGGGGCAGAGATCCACAGTGGTGCCATGTGCACAGAGCGGAGCTCCTGCACAGAAGCTCACGTCAGCACGTGTGGAGACGAAGAAACAGAACTTGGCCAACAGGGTCTGTGTAAGTGTGTGCCGAGGGACGAAAGCAGAGGAGGATGTCAGGGTGCCACTGGATCTGTCCTTGGGGCACTCGGTCACTTCTGTGCTGAGAGACCCTGTGCAGGCAGTGGCAGGGCACCATGGAAGCAGCTTGTGGACCTACTGCGGCGAGGGAGAGCTCAACCCTATCCTGAGCGTCACCCTGCTGTACACCGGCTCTGCCAGGCCCTGGGATGCCTGCACTACTTCATCCTCATGCCGAACTGAGCACTCTGGTGGGGAAACACACCAAGTGAGAGAGAGCAAGGCCCCCAGATCACTGAAGGGAGAAGGGGGCCCAGTGGGGATTTGCAGCTAGCTGGCCTGGCCACTGAGCTGTATGTCCTATCCTCTCGGGATGCCCTACTGAATGGCATCTGCACGCAGCAGCAGGAGCCGCAGCAGGAGAGGGGCTTCTTATTGCTAACGTAGCACAGTTCAGTCAAGACACATAGGACGCGTTAGAACACTCTTGTCTCAGATTTCACCGGAACAAACAACCAAAGTGAGTAGGAGCTAAGCCCTTCCTGTTCTGCACCCACCCCTGCCACAGGCACCCCTCCAGCCAAGTCAGGCATGCAAAAGGTGGTGAGAGCGAGCCTGGGGAGGGGACTTAAACTGTCCCAGAGGAGACTGCTGCAGGAACTGGGGAGATGGCTCAGCCAGTGAGGTTTCTGATGTCTGTGACAATCTGAGGCCAGATCCCCAGAACCCAGACCCCAAATAAGTGATTCATGAATGAAACCACTCGGGGGGCGGGGGGGTTGTGGGCGGTGAGACTTCTCTTTTTACTCACTGCTTATGTCGAGTGTCAAGGGGACAGCCAGGGAGCTTGCAGGTGGTAGTCTGTGATAAAGACACAGGGCCTGCTCACCAGGGAAAGGAGGTGGGCCCGAGGACTCACTCCTGCCCCCCACCCCCGGGAACCTCCTGGAGAGAGGGGGGATGCTGACTGCTCTGCTGTCAGAGGCAGGCGAGGGCTGTTCTGGCCTCTTTGGGAGATGGGTGTAACCAAGAGGAAACATGAGGGCAGCATGGAAGGGGCAGCTTGGGCCACGATGACCCCACCACGCAGAGCTGCCCCCAATGGCGTGATGTGACATCAGCAGAATTCAGAGGGACAGACATAAGGCAGACAGAGGAGCTGGTGGGGATAAGAAGGACACTCAGAGTCCAGCTCAAAGCAACCAAGAGACAGAGGGACTCGGCAGGGAAGCTTCAATAAGACCCTTACCAGCCACCACCGGGCTCGGGAGCAAAGCCTCATCTCTACTCGGAGCTGACAGGAATTAGACTAAGGAACTACGGCCAAGGTCCATATCCCTGTCCTCTTCTCAGGGCCCAAAGCAGTTCAGCACGGGTAAAAGATAACACCTTAGTGCCAGACAAGAGTCTGTCTCAGAATGGGCCAGGAATGGAGATCGGACCGTTAGTAACCAAGCCACTGACCCAGTTTGAACCAGTTTGAATTTTTGTACCTAAGAAGTTTGTCTGAATAACATTTCAAGGGTTACATACAAAACCAGAGATTTTATTTGATTTTTCATCATGTCCTGTACTTGCTTCAAGGCTGAGAGATCACAGGGTCATCTTCCAGGCTCTGACCAAAAGCTTTCTTGTGTGCAGCGCTTAAGACATACCAGGGAACTTCAGGGGGTGACAAGGATAGCTGAGGGAGGGAGGCAGAAAAACTTATTATACTTCAGTCAATAAAGGGAAATATTTGAAGACGACTTGCAGCATCTTATAGCTATCCCTTCAAAGTGGCCCACAGCCAGGGTAGCCAAGTCCTTCTATCTACCACATTCTTTGGTGATGGGAACCTAATCTCTGCCGTGAACTGCCTGACTGTCCAGGTCCCAGCATCCCTGACTCTCCTTCCTGGGAACACGGGGGCATTCTTCCAGGATAAGTCTACTACAAGATGGTGATGGACAGCCTTCCAGATACAGACACCAGGGAGGGAAAAAGGCCCTGAAGAGACAGAATTATCTCTAAACACGGGAAAGCCACAGTACAGGATTCACTTCCCACCGTCCCTCCTGGGATCAGGGCTGTGTGCCTGTTCTTTTCTCCCCACTCAGGGAACTGGTGGAGAATGTGAGGGAGGATGACAGAGGACCAGGAGGGACAAGGAGAGAGAGAGTGCGAGCAGGAATCCCAGCTTCACATCTCAGGGCCTCAGTTTCCCTATTTCTGAAACAGAACACCACCTTCCTCTTAAAATTTAACCCAAGGTAATGCATAGATCACAGGACTGAAAATGAAACCCCCTTATGAGGATGTTTTTATCCTAACCAGCACTTGGCAAGCACAGAGTTCTCTGCGCACCTGATTCATGTGGTTGTGAACATCTGGATGTCCATTCCACAGGAGGGGACCGTGAGGCCGAAGGCACAAACTACTGTCCTCAAGGAGTTCGGTTTGCCAAGTGGAAGGGGCTATGTTAGATAGAGAAGACAGAGGAACACTGGAAACTCCAGAGTCACATGCAGGATCAGGGGAGCAGAATCCCCTCCTCCCCACCAACAACTGTCTGTCAAACTCCCCCTTGCAGTCATCAGTGACGCAACCCCCTTTCCTGGCTCTGCCCAGAACTAAGTAATGAGCAGGAAAGATGGACAGAGCAAGAGAGGGGAAGCATCTTAATTCTCCCATGAAACAAGGTGATCGCCGGGCGGTGGTGGCGCACGCCTTTAATCCCAGCACTTGGGAGGCAGAGCCAGGCAGATCTCTGTGAGTTCGAGGCCAGCCTGGGCTACCAAGTGAGTTCCAGGAAAGGCGCAAAGCTACACAGAGAAACCCTGTCTCGAAAAAAAAAAAAAAAAAAAAAAAAAAAAAAAAAAAAAAAAAAAAAAAAAAAAAAAAAAAAAAAAAAAAAAAAACAGAAACAAGGTGATCATATAGATTCCCATTCTTAACAATAGAAGTGAAAGGCCATTTCCCAGCACTCACAAATACGGCTATTCTGAAGGCCGTATCCCTCATATCAGACACCAGAAATAAACCAGACATAATTTTATCTCCTTTCATACAGTAAGAAGTGTGAATACAGTCAGTTCACTAGAGTTCTTAGGTATCGATGACTGCCGTAGCTCAATGACAGAGGTCATGGAATGGCCAGGATTTAACAGAATGCAGCCACTGTTCATTATTCATCTTTCACTGTTTCAAAGATCATATTTCTTATGACTGTTTTTAATACATGGTCTTACCAAGTGGCCCAAGCTGACCTTGAGTTTGTAATCATCCTGCCCACACTGCCCCCAAGTGCTGGACTTACAGGCATGCATCATCATGCCCTGTGTAGATGGTATTTTTTCCCTTCTCTTCTCCCCCTTTCCTACATTTTCTGTCTTTGAGACAGGATCTCATGTAGCCTGAACTCTCTACATAGCCCCAAATGACTTTAAGTCCTCATCCTCCTGAATCCACCTCCAGAGTGATGGGATTAAAGGCATCGATCAACACATCCGGTTTATGTACTGGAGACGGACCCCAGGGCAGCCCTGAACATCTGCGCTACATCCCCAGACCCTAGACAGTATTTCTTAAGCATCACACTAAAATATGCTGTTTAGGGACTGGAGAAATGGCTTGGCCGGTAAGAGCATGTACCTCTCATGCAGAGGACCTGAGTACAGTACCCAACATCCGTATCAAGCAGCTTATACATACTCCAGTTCTAGTACATCTGATGTCCTCTTCTGTCTTCTGCAGACACTTGCATTCATATGCACATTCCCCGCCCCCCATGATTTAAAATAAAATAAAAATGTGCCATTTAATGTAGTAAGGTACTGGAGCCCAGCAGGAAATCAAGGCTCCTCGCCCCCAACTGAGCTTGCCTTTGTCCCAGGGAGAAACCCAGCAATACGTTTTTACAGCATAAGCAGAAGTCCTCCAAGGTGGGAAAACACAGGATGGGGGAAGAGTGGGCTAGGGACAGGGAGAGTGACTCCCTCCAACAGACAAGAAGCCTATGGGCGGATGGCATGAGAGCAGAGATCAGAAGGGAAAGGAAGGAGCCGACGGGGATGTCCGGGGTAAGTGTACCGAGCCAAGAAGAGCAGCTGAGGGGCCATGGTGTGCTGGGTCCACTTTTGGGTGGTAGAGGACCAGACAGCAGGGGTTGGTGCACAGGAAAGGAGGGCTCAGTGCAGGAGATAAGGTCGTAAGTGACAGGCACTCCCCCACAGCTCTGGGGTGAAAGCTTACTGCATGGTCTGGAACAGAAGCAACAGGATCTGCCTCACATTTTTGGGGAACACTCAGCTGTTACAAGATGCCTGACCTAGGTGGGTGCGTGGGGGAGGGTGGGCAGAAACCAAAGCCTCCATACTGATGCAGGCCAAGTCCCACAGCTGGACTCTCATAACATTGTTACGAAAGGGGCACAGAGGACAAGGGACCGGTATAGCTGCAGAGTAAAGGTGACTATTTGCTGACGACATGAATGTAGTTTTAAAAGAAAAGAAAGCGAAGGGTCTACTAGAAACGCAGGACTGTGACAGGGCAGTCTTGTCCTGGATATGCTGAGTGTTAGAAGCCCATTGAAGCATTAAATACAGATACTGGGTAGGCCACTGTGTGTGAGAATCCGAGGTTCAGACAAGGATGGGGCCAATGAAATACACCTGGAAGTCCCAGGATTTATGAAGTGCAGCCCCACCCCCACCCACTGAGACTCCCCAGAGCGTGAGTGAAGGCAGAACCAAACTTTAGAAGTCAAGAAGGTGAGGTGGAATTGGCAAAGCCGTGAGGAGGGAAAAGCGGCAGAGCATGGGTCTCCTAGAACCAGTGAGCAGATGAGAGGAGTGGAGCGCCACGTCCTTGCTCTACTCATGGGCTCTAAGTGTCAGGGGATGAGAACAAGGTTTGTGGCAGGACCCAGCAAGGGCTCCGTGAGAATGTGGAAGGTTCTGCCAAGTCCCTAGGCTGGCAAAGGGATGGGAGAAGACCAGGTGGAGGATGTCGCCTATCAAACACAGGGCTCAAAAGATGGTCCGACGCAATGGCAAGTAGAAACCCTGTGACTGACCCCAGGGTGCACATCAGGTGATCCAATGCCAGTCTCAAAGGGAAATTCTAATGACATGTCCTTCACCCGATCGACACTCTGAGGGATTTTATTAGTCACTGCCTCTAGAACAACTGAGAAGGCCTGCGCAAACAGCGGTCACAGGCCACCCCAGCCCTTCCGAGTCAGGTCTTCATAGACATGGAGGTAGAGGAAACGGGAAAGGAGCAAGACATCGTTGAGAATGAGGAACTGAGGGAGACTGATAAAAATGCTCAGCTGAAGCCACACTGTGTGGAAGGGCAGCCTTCTAGGTGAGAGCTTCGGGATGTAGGAGTGGAAAGGTGGACCCACACATTACCATGGGCATGCTTAACCTTGCACTGACCCCCAAACCCAGCTAGATGTGAGGCAGATGTGGTAAGCCAGCTGGGTCTGAGAACAAGTTGGAACTGTCAGCAGGCTGTGGACTCAGGGATGGGCAGTGGGTCTCAAAGTGTGTGGACGCTGCAAAAGGGAGATGGGACACAATCCAGGTCTATTCTCTTTTGTACAAATTGTATTTCAATATTGAGAGCATTAATTTGTTTATATTTTGTGTCTGTGCATGTTTCTATCTGCATATATGTATAATACCATGTGCATTAAGTGCCTGCACAGGGCAGAAAGGGGGTTGGACCCCCTTGGAACTGTAGTTACAGACAGTTGTGAACCACCATGTGGGTGTTGGGAACTGAATCCAGGTCTTCTGCAAGAACAGCAAGTGATCTTGACCGCTGAGCCATCCCTCCAGCCCCTAGGCATACTTTCTATGGCTCTTCTAGTAGCCTCTCAATGATGGAGAGGATAGACTATAGGGAGGCCAGAGGAACGTGACCAGGAGGATGGTGGTGGGACTTCGGCCCATAGCATGTGAGGACCACCCAGAGAAAAGATGCTTCATCTGGTAACCTCAAAGGAAGCAGAGCTCCCTCCTGAGAAACCTCAGGAGCAAGCATGTGGAAGGATTTATTCTGTGGATTCTGACAGGAGTGCTCCAAAACAGAGTGAAAAATCTACAGTTCATGATCCTCATCTGATGGGAAAAAATTTTTTAATAGTAAAAGTAACCCAGAGACAGAAATGGTGAGAGTAGAGAACCCTGGGAACTGTTACCTGCATATTCGGTCCCAACCAGCATTTACTTCAATGTTCTCGTATGTATATCTTTTATGGATATATGCATGCCCTTCCTGCATCTAAGGTCTGAGGTTGAGTCTGAGGATTCCAACTCTTTGCTTCATCTTCCTAGACCCAGCATTAGGACCCATCACGAGCTATGTGCTCAGTAATGTTATTGGGATACATGAGTTCACTCCGGCTACATGTTGCCGAGGGCGTTAGAGAGGAGGTTCACGTTGGACAACTGCTAACATTCCTTCCAAGGAGCAGATCCTGAGACCATGGAAAACTAAGAGCAGACCAGCTTCCCCTGGAGACACAGTCATTCTCTGTATCTTCAAGGCCAATTTGGAATTTAGATACAATTATTTAATAATTATTTCCAGTACTCACCTGCAATATTAACTATGACTCATAGATACTAAGTTTGAAGGGTAGTAATTTTTACCTCTGCTGCCTCTGTATTCTACATAAGTGTGTTTTGTGTATTACAGAAATCTGAGCCCTGCTGTGGATCCAACATCGTTCCAGCTTTGACTCAGTTCAAAACTTTGTCCTTGACTCCCCCTTTAAAGTAAATGTCACAGCTTTGTCTGGGAGTTTACTGATTCAAACTGGTGTTAGCTCAGCAGGTTCAAACTACATCCCACCTTCAACCCGACTGGGGTTCACCTTGAACTAGAGACCTGGGCTGGTGGAGGGACAAGGGGCTTCTGCAGTTCCGAAGGTGGAATCAGCAAGGCCCTGTCATCCCTCTCCCTGAATGGCCTCAACCTGTTCCTACGTAGATCTCTCTTACTTCCTAAAGATCCCAATGCCACCTCCTCAGGAAGGCTGGTTCTGAGCTCTAAGAGGGACACCTCAGGGTTAGGGTTATGGCTCGGTAACAGAGCATTTGCCTGGCACACACAAAGCCCTGGGTTTAAATCTTACTACTGTAACAACCAAACTGTAGAGTGGCAGATACCAGTCTCCTGCCACGCTCTACGTAGCCTGTGCTTAGTGTTTCTTGCCAGCGTTTGGACGCAGTTTCTGGCCAGTGACCTCCTTCCAGCCAGTGAGTGTCTCTCCTAGAATGTCAGTGCATGAGGCAGGGACTCCGCATCAACCTTGCTATAGCTTTGTGTCCAAGGTCCAGACTCAAGCGCGGTGCGCCACAGTTTGGGCTACTGTATGGCTGGCTACCTTGAGTCCCTGCTCCTCTTACCTGCACCTTGCTCATCAAGTTCTGCTGGGTAGTAGCTGAGTGATGTGGGCCATGTAACATCAGTTCTCAAGAAAAAGGTTCCACTTACTGGCAGCGGCCCTGACAAAGGACCGCTATGTCATCCTTTTCTGAACATGGTGGTGCCTCCTCTATTGGGAAGATGCTGCCAATTTTGGAAGTTTTTTATTTTATCAGAAAAGAGATATGTGAGGCCACCAACAAAATAAAAACATGATTGTATTTCATAAAGAGAAAAAAAATTTCAAAATGACCAACAGCCTGTTTATTGCTAGGACAGACAACTGGTTCATTGAATGCCTTCCAGTATCTTTTTCAAAGCGGCCACAAATGGCTCTTATTAAAGGGTTATAAGAAGCTGTGTTATCTGGCATTTAACCAAACAGAGGGTTCTAAAGGGAGAATTTCTGAGATTCCACCCGGACAAATCTCAAGGCTTAACTGGGATGAAGAAGAAGCTAACCACAATCCAAGAGAAGATTGGTATTCAACAGAGAAGTTTCGAGGGATGAACTTATCTGTTCGGGGAACTTAATTTGTCTTACTTTGTATAAGGGAGGCTTTGTCTCAAAAGGTTACTGTTTGCTTGGCAGTGGTGCATTTCTGGAATGTACTTTATATGTTATAGACGCATTCTATAAATATAAAAGGGGTGCTGCCTTTTTCTCCTTATTCTTTCTTTAAATTGTATTACGTTCATGCATTTATTGTGTGTGTGCATGTGTCTCTCTCTGAGTATGTGTGTGTGTGTGTGTGTGTGTGTGTGTGTGTGTGTGTGTGTGTGATACATACATGCCATGGAGGTCAGAGAATAACTCTCAGGAGTCAGCTCTCTCCATCCACTGGATGAAAACTGTGGATTGAACTCAGTTTGTCAAGCATGGCAGTAAATGCCTTTACCCTCTAGGCCAGTGGTTCTCCACCTGTGGGTTGTGACTCCTTGGGGTTCCATATTTGCATATCAGATATTTACATTTACTACCCATAACAGTAGCAAAAATACAGTTAGGCAGTAGCAACGAAATAACTTTAATGTTGGGGGTCACCACAACATGAGGAACTGTATTAAAGGGTCACAGCATTAGGAAGGCTGAGAACCACTGCTCTAGACCATTTCACTCAGCCTATTTTCTTTGTTTAAAAAAAAAAAAAAGGCGTGTGTGTGTGTTTGTGTGTGTGTGTGCATTCACATATGAAGAGTGCATGTGCGTGTGCAAGTGTGCATTCACATGTGTGCACATGCATGTGGAGGTCAAAGGTGGCGTTCTTCAGTTGCTATCCATCTCATGTTTTGAGATGGTCTCTCACTGGGACCTGTGAGAGACCTGAAGCTCACTGACTCACAGCCTGGCTGCAGGGATCCTACTGTCTCTACCGCCCCGGTACAGAATTAAAAACAGGTGCGATGATACCTGGCTTTTTGCATCCGTGTAGTGATGAACTGAGGTCCTCACATTTGTCTGACAAGCATTATACCAACAGAATGGTGTCTCCCCTCCTTTCATGCAGTGCTGGGACTAACTCAGACAATGCTCTACCACTGAGCAACACCCCCAGTCAACGGGAAGACTCAGGTCTTACTCTTTGCCTCCTGTGGTCTATCTGCAAGAGGCTCTACTCAGAGAAAGCTCACCTGGTGGCATCTGAAAGTCTTTTGTTTGACAGGAGCCTTGGTTGGGGTCTCCTTTCTATTTACTGATAATGGTTCTTAACACATTTAACACTTCAAAAGAACCTTTGCCTTCAAGTACAGCCAGACTCATGAGGACAAACATCAGGAGGTAAGAGAAGACTAGCTAAGTCCTCAGTTTGCTAGGACACTGACCAATCCAAACACTGCGCACTCTCACAAGGTAGGAGACAGAAGTCTTTGCTGTGTGGCCAAAACATGCTGTGAGTGACTTCCCTTCCAAACAAGGAAGAGAGAGGGGGTGACTCTCATTTTTGAATTTCAGTGGCGACCAGGGAAAGCGAGAGAAAATTAAAGCTGCAGTGAGGAGGAGACACAAGGGCCTGCTTACCAGCCCAGAAGCCCCATCTTCACTGCCAATTGAAATATGTCCCTTGGTATTTCCAGATTTTCCTTTTTCTATACTACATGTGACCATCGACTTAGAGCATTTCTTAATATTTATGACCAGCTGCTGCCTGTTCACATTCTTTAGCACCAGTGATGAGTTTATCTGATATTTAAACAGGAATTTATATTTGGCTTTCTTCCTACCACACGGCATGACAAACCATTTTTTAACATTTAAGTCATCTTCCAAAAGGGTTCATAAGACACGAGATGGGGGTGAAAGGTTACAGGTCACACAGTGACATTCCTAAGCATACTGAGATCATCATGGCGGGGGGAGGCTATGCCTTGGTCAAACCCAGTCCCCTCTGCACACTCTACACTGTGACTATAGTGATTAATTTGATGTAGTGATCACCTTAGACACCCAAACAGTCTTGAAGCGGGCTTCCTTTCACTAAACACTGTTGTTTTTCCCTGTGGTGGTCAAAGACAAAAGGGAATATTCAAGATATGGCCTTGAACCAAACCTGTTTGCCTTCATGAGATTCAACTTACTTTTTCATTCCACGCCCACAGTCCAATTCCAAGAAATGTTATTCCAAAAAACTGAAAGAGAAAAAGAGATCAGGGTAAGTGTTAGGGAAAATCCATGTTTTTACTCATGAAAATAAGTTCTTTTTTCTTCTTTGGTTTTTTGAGACAGACATTTCTTTATGTATCCTTGGCTGTCCTGGAACTAGCTCTGTAGACCAGGCTGGCCTCAACTCACAAAGATCCACTTGTCTCTGCCTCCCAAGTGCTGGGATTAAAGGCATGCACCATCACTGCCCAGAGAAAGTAAGTTTTCAATTAATTGCTTCACTAGATTACTTGATCAGGGGGGGAAAAAAGCTTTTTAAAAAATCTGCATTAACTAGGAAAAGAAATACCATGGCCTCCTCGCTTAAAATTATTATAACATTGAAAAGAGGTAGGTGCCTCAAAGTCATTCAAATTATGAATTAAAATCTTCAGGTAGAATCTTGAATGAAATGAACATTTAGAGTAGAGAAGGTGAGTGAGTATGTTCAAGAATCTGAGCCACTGTTCTTTAGACATGGACATAAAAGGCACGAATTTAGAGACACAGCGGTCTCTGTCCCACTGAACCATTATGAGCAGACCAGGTAGCAGAGGGGACACAGGAGCCCCTGTGTCCTCCAACAAGTCCTTTATGGCTCCTTCAAAGGCAGTAAGAATCCCATTAGGTTCAAAGTGATCTAAAGAAATCCCCAGATCTGTGAGGTTTGTTTTGTTTTGTTTTTTATAAACTAAAACTGTAGTTCCCAAGGCTTCATGAATTCCTCTTCCTGGTCTAAGCTGATCCCGTAACTCCACGGATAACTTGGCACACACACAGCATGCAGAGCGAATTAAGGCCGACTACCTTGCTGCTCCATCAGTTAGCCACACTGGGGACAGGAGGGCCATGACTCTGGGGACGGGAAGGCCATGACGGTGCCAGCACCCATGGTGGAAAGGGCCTGCCACATTAACTGATTCTCACTATATCCTGTCTGCTCTGAGACACACATTTTCCCCTTTACATTTTAACATCCCTGAAACTGAAATGTGGTTTAAAAGTCATAGTATCGTCCCCCACCCCTGACAGTATTTAAAATAACAGCCTGTCTTACAATTGAGGCACCAATGGTGCAGGTCCGCCCACCCACTAGGAAGCCATGACCCGGACTGAGCGTGCCGTGCGTGACTGGTTACCTCACCCACTCCTTGTCTTTACTCTCAACAGAGACGTGCACTTTACTTTCCAAACACTGAAGTGGGGGTGGGGTGGCAAACGGTTTTCGTCGGACAGCAGTGTGAGAACACTGTTTACTTTACTAACATCTTGATTAAGTTAAATGTCAGAAAAGCTCTCTACTGAGAGCGTGGGCAAAGAGCACAATGGTGGTGGTGGGGGGCAGCTATTCTTCAGTTTCCGGGAAGTCTGAGAATTGTCCGCCTAGCAAGATCTTGCCATTCACAGCAGGGAGTCTGAACTGAGGGAGGCAGGGGGATAGTAAATCCCAGTGGAAAAAGAGAAATGTAGAACTTCCCAGAGCTCAAAAACAATATGACATCAAATAAGATAGAGTGCAATACATTCTATGCACCCATCGAAAAGCCTCAGTGTGTCTTCCGCAAAAATAAAATAAAAATAAAAATAAAAACTAGGCCTCCATTCTTCCTGCCCTTGCTCTGAGGGAGCTACCTTAAAAATGCTGTCATGATTAGCTTTCTATTCCTGTGATGAAACACCATGACTAAAAACAACTTGGGGAACAAAGGATTTATTTTGCTTACACTTCCACATCACAGTCCATCACTGAAGATGGGCAGGAACTTAAGGCGGGAGCCTGGAGGCAGAACTCATGCAGAGGCCGTGGAGGAACACTGCTTACTAGATTGCTTCTCAAGGCTTGCTTAGCTTGCCTTTTCTTTCTTTTCTTTTTTAAATACAATCTAGGACCACCTGCCCAGGAGTGGCACCACCCACAGTGATTTGGGCCCTCCCACCTCAATCATTAAGAAAATGCCTCCATAGACTTGCCTTAGAGAGACATTTCCTCAAGAAAACACCTTGGCAGGTCCGTGTCCTATTTATAGGTGCCAGACAAAATACAGTCACAACTGGCAGGTGGATAGGAGTATACAGGATTCTCTGAGACCAGGATTACTCCAGAGGGCAGAATTCACGCTTTGTTTTATGCAAATGAAACCAAAGGCACCCCAGGGGGGAAATGTCTGACTCTCTAAGGCTAAAGCTCTCTGTGGACAACAGTCACCATCCCAGATGCAGTGCTCAGCCACAGTACCACCACCAGCAGTGGGAGGGATGGGAACAGAAGGTATCCTGGTTAACTGCCTGTCTCGCTGCAGGTTGCCCATGCCAGCCCCTCACGCTTACGTTTTCCATGTTTTCGAGGGTCTGTGCTGACTGTGTCGGACGCAGTGTCTTTTTTTTGAGCGTCACAGAAGCTTTACTTTGAAATTGGCACTATACTGGCCCTTTTCAGGAAAAAGGGAAAACAAGTTTGGATAAGTTTTGGAGATCACAGAGCTCCTAAGTGGAAGAATGGAGGTTTAGCTAAGGGCAATTGCTCTCACCAGTCCTAATGAGTTCCCATTCCCACCTGGGATGGAAACGGCCTTGCACTCAGGCCAGAAGTTTTATGGGATGTGATCAGGACATAACATAGGACCATGCCAGCAAGCAGAGGAAGTGCTGAAGTAAGAGATGGGCGCCTACCTCAATGTCAACACTTGGAGGTGGAAGCAGGAGGATCAGGAGTTCCAGCCCAGCCTTGGCTACCAGGGACTCCATCTCAAACAAGAAGAGACAAAATGTTGCCTCACATAAGGACTGACTGTGGAAGGGACATTCGCCATGCTGGTGCTGAGCACGGAGGGAAGTGGGAAGTCCAGCTGGGGTGCGGTGCGCACCTTCTTCTCTTTACACAGCTCTCTTTCCTCCTCTTGGCACTTTGGGGAAAATCGTTCTTTTCTTTCAAGAATCAGAATAAAAAACTAGGAAAGAGATGGTTTTCCACAGAGGGGAAAGAAAAAAAAATAAGAGACTCATAATTTCCTTTATAGTTTTGCTTCAGTGTTTCCTGTTTGACTTGTGTCTTTCCAAACTCGGGTTTAAGAATTTGGAAAGGGGGCATAATTTGGACTGAATGGAAATGTTCCACACCTAAGTGAGCAAATGGCACGGAGCAGGGCCTCCGCTTGCTGCATACCTTCGGCACTACATCAGCGGCAAACGTCCTCCCAACTGCCCTCAGCACATATGTTTTGTTTTAAAATCAAGTTGTTCCAGCTCCAAACAATTACGAGAGAAGAGCCAAACCCCAGAGACAGGCACACAGCACTTGAAGCAGTTTCCCCTTCCCATTTCCTGAAGGGAGGGTACCCAGAAACCCCACACTGACCTCCCTCTGAAACGCAGAGAGACTGCTGTGGAAGAGTGCTGGGAGCCCTTAATGGCAACCTGTTACTCTTCTGAGCTGGAAGGAAAACCCAACCTGACACTCTTCCCACACAGTCGTGTATGCAAATGTGTGGCGTCAATGTCTGTCCGTCAAACTGCTGGAGTTGTAACATGAGTAATGATACTTTCGTCAAAATTTGCTGAATGCAAAATATGAGCTGAGATACTTATTTTCATTTCTGTTTGTGGTGCTGGGGCCAACTTTGGGTCTCTTACACAGCCAAGCAGGTGTCCTTCACGAAGCTATACTCTCAGCCCCGAGATACTAGATCTTTATATTTTCATACACATATATAATGAATCTGTTTCATGTCCACCTCCAACTACCCCCTCTAGCTCTCCCAGGCCCACCCCCAACCCGTGTCTCTCCCTTCTCTGTGTTCTCTTTTTCTTTCATTCATCATTCACTGAATCCCGCCGTCTGAATGAACGTGGACTGCACTCTCAAAGAAAAATGACTCCTCCTACCCCAGCAGGCTTCACTTGCCAATAGCTCCTCAGGGAGGGATGGAGCTTCATGAGCCCCTCCCCCACCCATGCAGAAATTACTGGACTAGCATGATCTTGCGCAAGTCTTGTGCAGGTAACCTCGGCTGCTCTGAGTTCCTAAGTTGCAACGGCCATTATGTCTAGAGGACAGCATCTCGCAGGACTCCACCAAACTTCTTAACCTCTTTCTAGTCCCTCCTCCATGATGCTCCTTGGGCCTTAGGGAGACGGACAGAGGTGTCCTATTTAAGGCTGAGCCCGTATTCTGGACAGTCACTTACTCTCAGCATTGGACCAGGTATAAGACTCTGCACCGACTATTGCCTACTGCAAAAAGAAGCTTCCCTGACCAAGGTTGAGAGTCACGCTAACCTATGAGTATAAACATATATACATCTATATTTAGAAGGAAGTTTGGTAACATGTCTGTTGGCCAGAACAACAGTAGCATGTTGCTTCCAAGTCCACAGGCTTTTGACCAGACACGAATTCTCTCCACAGAGCAGGCCTCAAATCTCATCAGAAAGCGGTTGGTTACTTCTGTAACGGTCATGCCACTATTATACCTGTGAGCACATTCTTTCCTGTAAGGTCGGTATTGTAGCATTCAGGATTCAGCACCGGGTAAGTCCATGGATGACGTTTCTTGCCCAGCAGCCTGCATAGGACCTTTGGTCACTATGAAAGCTATGCATCAGGAAAGAAGATTCCAGGTCAGTTCTAGCTCGATTTCTCTGTCCTGCAATTAAAGTCATCTTGTACCTTCAGCAACAGGGTCTCACCACTAAGAAAACGTTTCGTTTTCTTAAGTTTACTTTTTCTTAAGTTTGTTTTTGCTTTTTTGAGACCGATCTCGACATGTATCCTGGGCTGGCCTAGAACTTGCTTTGCAGACGAGGCTGGCCTTGAACTTACAAAGATCTGACTGCCTCTGTCTCCCATGTACTGGGATTAAGGGCATGTGCTACCATGTCTGGCCCTGAGATTCTGTTTTTAATGTAAATTTGCAAAAGCAGTACTAGCAATGTGGTTGGTACTAACCAGTGGTGGTTCAAACTGAGGTACGGAGGCAAGTGGTAAGTGGACACCAGGTTCGAAGATGTGACAGGAATCAAAAGAATATGAAACCTCACTAATGGCTGTTTTGTTATTTATTCCATATTGAAATGTTAATATTTTAGATCGACTTGGTAAATATAAATCTATAATTAATTGCATCTGCTGTGGGATGTCTTTCCGTACGCTGTGAATATGTGTGGCTCCCACTGGATAATAAATGAAGCTGTTCTGGCCTATGGCAAGAAAGCTTACAGCCAGGTGGGAAATCCAAGCAGAGATACAGAGAGAAGAAGAGTAGAGTTGGGGGAGATGCCTGCCACCGCCAAAGGAGCAACAAGATGCCAGCAGACCAGTAACGCCACGACCACGTAGCAACATGTAGATTTATAGGAATGGGTTGATTTAAGATGAAACAGCTAGCTAGCCGGAAGCTGAAGCCCTAGGCCACAGAGTTTGTAATTAATATAAGCCTCTGAGTGATTATTTTATAAACGTCTGCGGGACCGCGGGTGGGAGAGATTTGTCCAGACCCCGGGGCCTGGCGGGACTGAGAAACCTTTATCTTTTCTCTTTTAATCATAATTCCTGGAAAATGTGCTGTATGTGCAGCCTGCATTAAATTACATTTGTGTAGAGTAATATTGGCCTAAAGTGTCCCACACCAATTCGATGCAGTAGATAGCTGAGATTACTCATATTTAACTAATAACTGAATAGGTTTAGAAACATTAAGTGTTTCTCCCAGCACTGCACAGGTAGGTGCTTGAGCTGGGTCACTCGGAGAATAGGTACTTTAATTTTTTATTTTTTAAATATTTTATTTATTTTTATGTGTATGGGTGTTTTGCTTGCAGTGCCCACAGAACTCAGAGGACAGCACCAGACCCTCTGGAACAGGAGTTATAGATAGTTATAAATAGCCAGTCGGGTGCCAGGAACTGAACCCAGACTCCCAGATTAGGGGTGCTCATCCTGTGCTTTCCTAATACGCCTAAAACTTGTTCTACAGTCCCAGCAGAGGGGGAGTATTGGGAATGCGCGCGCACTGATCCTCTACGTCGCTCCTCTGATGTCTAGGCATCAAAGGCACATTCTTTTGACAGAACTGAGAATGGCCCCCAGTAGAAACAGAGAGGGGTGCAATGATGGAAGCCTGCTAGACTCGGCTTCCAGGGCCAGCACAACTGATCCTTTGGCAAGGCTGGAAAGGAAAACGGTCTAATGGGGTGATTCCAGAAGGATGCATCTGCTGCCTTGTCAAGTGGAAAACTTCTTCCATATCCAGTTATTTTCAGCCTGGCAGGCTCTCCATTATCTTGGAATGGAACAGTGTCTCATCCTAACTGGCACTAAATGGATACTTCAAAAAGCCACTAATCCATCCCTTTACAGTAATTCAAGTCTTTTTGAGTTCCAGCTTTGTACTTGACCTTACATGTCTCAAGATACACAGAGGTAAGAAAACAGACACAGTTCTGGTTTGGAGTACAGTTCAGTTAGAGGAAATAATCAAATAATGAAAGACCAAAATTGCCCCGTGGTAAGAAGAGAGTAACAAGTCCCTGAGTTTGTAGGGAGACTGGTGTGGCGGGAACACAGCAGCTCAGAGAGACATGGCACGCACTCAGAAAAGCAAGTATGGCACCGCACATTGGCTCCTTGTAAGGCGCCCATTCATCACCCTAGTGACAGGAAGTTGCTCGGGGACCATCTGTGTGGTGGGTGGGAGTGGGTGGGGCAGGCTGGTACTGATGAAAAGAATCACCATGTGGGTGGCAGACGTCTGGAGTGGATCCACAAGGATCCAAAGGAGGAGGCTTGGAAATGCAGACAGGAACTGGTCGTGTCCAGCATAAGGAGGAGAAATGGGTACAACCAAGAGCTACTGGGTGACATTTTTCAGAAACGGCAAGACAGAGGTGGGAAAGTCATTGACCTTATACCTGGAGACTATGGCCCTTCAATTTCCAGTACAGGGGAAATAAAATCCACTGCTCTGCCAACAGAATCAACTTCTGGGTGCTGTTTTCAGAGCTGGCTGGACCTAGTGGCAATTCTGAAGGATGTTTTTCTTGAATGAGTACTTGGCTGCTATCTGAAGTCTCTGTGAAGCAAATCTCACGTTTTGTAGTTTTGAAAACTAAATTATCTTAAAATCACCAAATATTTCTACCACCTCTGCTAGTTTTATTTTAAAAAAAAAAAGACCAACTACATACGAGGGTGCAGCTCATCAAAGTTGTCAGGTAGCTTCTGAACTCTTGACCTCTTTACTCCTGTTTGCTCAGAGAGGAGCAGTTTCACCCCAGGCTCCTGCCCAGACCGAAACAATGTTCAAGATCAGCAGGGCGGGAAGCTGAAACGCTATAGAACCTCAGTACCAGCCTAGCAAGCAATGGAAGGAAGAATTAACATTCTGCCAAATGTTTGAAGAAAAAGTCAACATCTCTGCCTGAATAAACAGGACAGGTACACCGAAGGCTGTCCCCAGACAGTGCAGAATGAGCCAGCAGGGAAGGTTTTCTCTGGAAGATGCGGCACACACTTTTTGACCCTCTTTATTCTGAACCAACACTACGGTTCCGGCAGATGGGTAGCCCGTTTACAGAGGTCTGCTAAGTGCATACACTAACACAATACCTGTCTTCTTAGAGCAGGGACTTATTTCAGGAGTAAAACGTCCCTGGGACAATTCCTGCCACAGCAAAGAAGAAAGTGTGGGCTGGTGGAAAATTCAATACACAGAAAGTCAATCCTACTCTTGCCACGGGGTTCTGGTGTCCCAGTTTACACAAACTGCCCAGAACTGTCTTGATACGATGGCATGACAGATAAAAACTCAAATCTGTAAACAGGACATTCCTCATCGAGGCCAGGGCCAGTGTCTCTCACTCCACACAGTCACAAGGCCATTCCCAGCGTGCCCTGCCTACATACTGCTCACAGAACTCTAGCCCCAGTGCAGACCATGGGAAAGGCAGCGTTTGTTGGTACAATCAGCAGGGCTGGAGGGCTTCCGACAAGTCGGGGAACTGAACAGACAAGTGCCTACTAGCGGGGGGTGGGGGGTGGGGGGGGTGGTGGGTGGGGGGTGGTGGTGGTGGTGGTGGTGGTGGTGTTCGGGGAGAGATGAGCAATAAAAGTCACAAGCGAGCAGGGTTGCCCTGGGGTGGCCGAGGGCGAGGGCAGTGTGAGGACGTGGGAGCGCTGTGGAAGGCAGGTGTAGCCACTAAACTGTGAATGCAGGGTAGACAAGGGGTCTCCCTTAACCCAGGGGAGGGGCAGGAATTAATATGCAATGACTCTGGAGTTGAGTTTGCTGCTGCTGCGTAAGATTGGAGCTAGGGTCCTAGCACCCACATTTGGTAGCTCACAACCACCGGTAACTTCAGCCCCCGGGGATTAAACATCCTCTTCTGGTCCCTGTGGGCACATACACACAGAGACACATAAATAAAAACAAAATAGATCTTAAAGGAAAAACACCGGTGAGCAACGCGGCGCCGTGAAGAGAGGAAGGAGTCGACTGGCGGATGTCAGAACAGCATCCTAGCTGAAGCCAGACATCTGGGCCGAGGCCCTGAACAGAGGGGAACAATGTGTGACACCAAGTGCCAGGGGCAGGGAAGCACAGCACAGTAGCCAGGCTGTGTCAGGCTTCCTGGGCCACAGTCCTGAGGAAACAAGAACCCCTGAAGGGTCTTTGGCTTCCCAGAGCACTGCAGTCCTTGCCTGTGGAAAACAGATCTAACGAACGCCTCATATATCTAACTGTTCCAAACTGTAGGGTCTGTGAAACCAAGCGTGAAGAGTCCATAGGCAGCTCCCACTGCCCGGGATAGCAAGTATTCCATACAGATCTCTCCTCAGACAATCCCCTAGCTGATCCCCAACTCCTACCACCCACAGTGGTCATCCTAACACTGGACTCCCCTCTCAGCATCAGCAAACACCTGGTGCAAGATGCACACGGGCCCCATCTCCTCAGAGCTTCCCTACCACACCAGGGATGGCCTTCTCACGGCTGCAGGTGCACACAGGACTGGAAAAGAATGACGTGTCAGGCAAGAGGCAGGTCAGGACCTATGCTAGTCACGGAGCACATGCACACATGAAGCACCGGAGCACTGTTCAGTTCTCTTCTGTCACCAGCTTGAGGATCCTTCCAGAACAGTGCACCAAGTATCTATGTAAGTAAGAGACACAAACAAACTCTAGAATTTGAAATCCTTGCTACTCCTTTTCATGGCAGTCTGACTGAATCGCTCCAAGTCCCACAAATTTTGGGGATCCACAATGAAAGACATTTCTCAGGCTGGGGACGTTAGCTCAGAATGCTTACCTCTCATACACAGGCCCTAGGTTTGATTCCCAACAGTACAAAATGTAAGTAAGTATGAAGACAGATATATGAATGAATAAATGAAGAAATTTCTCCCAGATCTTCCATTTCTATGTCTCTGTCTCTCTGTCTGCCTGCCTGCGTGCGTGCGCGCGTGTGCGTGCGTGCATGTGTGTGTGTGTGTGTGTGTGTGTGTGTGTGTGTGTGTGTGTGTGTAGTATTTGTGTATTCATGCATGTTTTCAAATATGTAGGTATAGTTCTGTGTGCACACATGTGCAGAGGCCAGAGACTGCCAACTGATGACTTCCTCAACTGCCCTCCATCTTATATATTGAGACAAAGTATCTTACTTGAACCCAGAGCTTGATGATTAGGCTGGTCAAGCTCTAGCCAGCCAGCTTCCTCTAGGGACCCCTTCCTTGCCTCTGCCTCCCAAATGCTGGCATTCCCGGCAGGCTGCCACAGGCCCCCTGCACCTATGCGGTGCTTGGGATCTGAACTCACTCCCATCCTCGTGCTTACGTGGCAGGCAGTTTGTCCATTAAGCCATCTCACCGCCCCATCTATTCCAGGCTTTTTCACATCTTCTGGCTCTTCGGCCCATCATTCCTTGTTTTGGTATGATGACCTACATGCATGAGCTGCATTTCACTTACCTTCCTCCAGACATGTGAGTACACCAAGGCTGGTCATATGTCTTAAGAAATCATTCTACATGTTCGGGATGGTTTTGGTTTTTTGGGTTTTGTTGTTGTTGTTTTGGGTTTTTTTTTTTTGTGTGTGTGTGAACTTGACACAAGCTAGAGTTATCTGAGAAGACAGCTTAGTTGAGAAATGTTCCTACCAGACTGGCCCGGGGACAATCCTGTGGGGGCATTTTTCTTAATTAGTGATTGATGTGGTGGGGGCAGCATATTATGGATGGTGCCATCCCTGGGCAGGTGATCCTGGACTGTATAAGAAAGCAGGCTGAGCAAGCCATACAAAGCAAACCAGTAAACAGATGGCCTCTGCGTCAGCTCCTGCCTCAGGCTTCTCTCAGTGATAAGCATGTCTTGAGTTATAAGATGAAATACACCCTTTCCTCCCAAGCTGATTTTGGTCATTGGTGCTGTATCATAGTAAGAGAAGCCTAAGTCACATAACACTAGGCAAAGCCACACGGTCTCCTTTCCCAGGAGTCTGCTACTATATGCAGTGACTTCTAGTAACCTCAGTCTCCTTACACTACAAAGAACTTAGGAGAGGTAGTCTGCTCCAGAGAATGGAGACCAGACATTACCGCTTCTGGTACCTCACATATGGGGAACCTGAATACACTTTCTGAGGCTGGCTTCCATGTGGCACCCCTGGTTTTCTATTACAACAACCCCCTCAGCTCAAGCTGCTTCAGGGGACTTTGCTACATGCAGCCACAGAGTCCTAAGACACAGATAACTCCCATGTTGTGAACAGAACATTTAAAGCAGTCTGGAACCGCAGGGTTCAGGGGCTTCCTCTGTCCTGGAGTAGTGTGCTATTCTTTTTGAGGTGTTAAACTGCTGGGCCAGCTGTCCTGACCAGGCATGAGAAGGAATCCATGACTTAGTCTGCACATCCACCTGAAGGCTACCCTCTGCTTGTTTATGGAACTGTGGACACAGACTGCCAGGGCTCGAGTCCAAGAACCAGATCCGGAAGCAGTACATCACACAGAGCCTGGGAAAGGAATCAGGGGCCAGGAAGGGGGCCTCTTTGGAACTGCCCAGCATGATGGGCCGGCAGTATCTTCCCAGCGATGATGAAAGGGCTTTTGCCTTTGAGCATGCACTGTTCCAGAGAAGGCCTTAAAGAAATGCCCCCAGTCTGGGACAGTCCAGTTTAGAAAGCTCTTTGTTAGAGTTTGGACCTTGACATTTTAGCAAGAGCTAGTAATACGAGATGTGGAGGGGAGGGCTATGTGAGCAATAAAATCCATATTCTTGGAAATTACCCAGGCAATGCAGGCACGTAAAAAAAAGAATGTGAGGGATTAGCTATCCACTCCTGGATAGAAACATGGAAGCTGCAAAAGCTTACAGCTCACTAATCTTTGCTTACCCTGACAGGGCTGTTCCATTTGTTACCCCTCCCCCAGCCATTAGATACAGCCAAGGCTAAAAACACACCAGAGGGATGTCCTGAAGGCTGAAATGGACTGGGGGTATGGCAGACTACAGACGTGAGAGGTAAGTCATCTGCGGCCAGGCATGAGCCTCTGGGAACAAGCTCGAACCATCTGTGTCAAGCAGCAAGCCCTCGGACTCTGTCTGAAAGTTTAGTGTTCAAAGGTGCACAGCTTCTGTGCTGTAGTATCTTGTAAACTTAAAAAATAAAACACCATAGACGTGTTTTAAGAGAACACAAGATTCAAAATAGGATTCCTCCTTTTAAGGGCGCAAGAAGGATTATATTTTTCAATGAAATTCATATATTCAGTAATAAGCAGGCATCATGCTAGGTGCCAGGGGTAGAAAGGTGAATGACAGAGCCAGACTGTGGTGGCACACGCCTTTAATCCCAGGACTTGAGAGGCAGAGGCAGGCAGATCTCTGAGCTCTGAGTTCAAGGCCAGTCCGGTCTACAGAGCAAGTTCCAGGACAGCCAGGGCTACGCAGAGAAACCCTGTCTCGAAAAGAAAAAAGAAAGAGAAAAAGAAGAAAGAAGGGTGAATGAGATAATGGATGTGGCCTTTTATTAAAGAACTAATGGGGGCACATAAATAAAATCACAACTTAGGTTCAGGGACTGGAGCCTTCCCAGAGGCATAGACAAGTTGCCATAGAAACAGAGGTATTGGGGTTGGGGTTGTTGTCAGAAGAAGCTTTCTAGGAAGCTGTGTTTGAAAGGGAAGGCAAAAGGAGCCTTCTCTGCAGAGGATCAAAGTCTGACACAGTGAGTCCCTTCAGGAGTCTGCAAGCGTACTGCAAGGCTCCAGGCTGGCAGCGGTCCTCACAGGACGGTTCTGCACCAGCCATATCACCAGGGAACTTATTAGAAATGCAAGGTCTCAGGAATCTCTTGTCCTGCTACATGGAAACTGGCAAAGGCCAGCGAGCTCTTTCAGTGACATGCCCTCAAGGTCACTGTGATCCAGGGCTTTTAAAAAAAGGTTTGTTTTTATTTCATGTGCACGAATGCCCGCATACGTGAATGTGTAGTATGTGTGTGCCTGGTGCCCACAGAGGCCAGAAGGAGGCATTGGGACCCCTGGGACTGAGTGGCAGAGAGCTGTAAGGTACCATGTAGGTACTAGAAAGCAAACCTGAGTCTTCTGTAAGAGCGGGAGGTGCTGTTAACAGCTGAACCAGCTCTCCAGTCCCTGCTGTACGGCTTTTTAAGCTTGAGAACCTTGAGGCTAGAGGGCTAACTGAGGGCATGGTCAGCACACCACACGTGGTGTGAACACCCAGGGACCACCAAGCCACGGGAAACCAAGTGAGGACTGCAAGCAGAACAGGGACCTGGTTTGCACCTTGGAAGCTTATTCTCTATAGCAGAGAATGAAGAGAAGGGGGGCCGGGCTGCTGACAGCAAGGCAAAGTGGGAGGCCATTGCAGCCATCGCGGAACCAAAGCGGGAAGACACAGGGACACCTGGGTGGAGACTGAGGAGACTCCAGAGGACGTAGTGACAAGAGGCAGAAGGGTGGATGGAGAAGACCGCGGGCCCTTCCATAGGTGTGCCTGGGTTTGTCGGTAGTGAGAGGACTGAGCCACCGCTCCACACCGTCACACTCATGGTCAGACTTTTCCTAAATATTTCTGGGCCTCAAGCCTGGCCAAACTGGGATTCATAGTTTCAACACAGAGAAGAATTTGGGGCTAGCTGGTTTAGGAAGCAGAAATGGAGGATTTTAATATGGGCTCCAGCATAAGGATTAAGAGAGAGAGGGTTTCACAAGAAAGTAAGACATACCCAAGTGTGTGACTATGGGATTCTTAAAGAGTCACAGAGGAACGGCATAGGTAGGTAGGTGTGCGCTTCACAAGGGTGAGGCACAACTGTCTTAATATTAGCCATATATATATATATAATTTTGGTGACTCTCAAGTTACATCCCCCAAGTGCTAAGATATCTTTCTCCCTTCATTCTTTTTATGTGTAAGATTATTATAGAGTGGCTCCAGAGATGCCTTGGACGGATTATATATGATACACCAGAAGCCACTGAGATTATCCAAGGGTAGTAGGTTAGTCTGTGTCCTTTCCCTGTAAATGGGTTATCTGGGGAAAATTCCTAGAAAACTAAATTTTTCAGTTTATAGCTGAAAAGGGGAAAAGGCCTTAAGCAGTTATTAAGGGCACAGAAATTCTCACTTTGATGCAGCTGAGTGGCTGGTGTCAACCAGATTCCTGGTTGAAGGATTTCCTTTCCCTTCTCGTGGTCTTCAAACATTTTTGTCTTTCTACCTTACAGTAGGTCTGAGTCCCCAAAACGTGAGTTTGGCCAAACCATCCAACCTCGCTGCTCCTCAGTTTCCAAATACACGAAATGGGGTTATTTATAGAAACACAAGATCCAGAGAGGTAGAGGTTTTTGTCTGCTCAGTTCACTCTGTGACACCCGAATATAATGCCATATGTGTGTCAAACACATACACAATCACACAAACACAGCCCTCATTCAGACTAAGCTACTAGAGAAATCCATGTTGAACACAATCTAATTTCTCGTTGGAATTAGAAGTGAATGCATATAGACCCCATTAGTAACAAAGGCACCCAAGAAAGCCAGAAAGTACTTAGGGTCCCTCTTCAGACAGGAACTGAATTACCCCACAGTGGGCCTTCTGAAATGGTCAGTCCTAAGTGAAATAAACCACTTCCTAGAAACACTGCGGGGCCTTGTTAACAGCTATTACAAGTTACAATTCTGGTCAAGTCAATCACAAGGGAAGTGGTGGCAGGTGCCTTCACTTCCAGCTCACTCTTACATTTCCATGCCTGAGTTTAAAATCCCTTTAATACTTTTACTGGGCTGACGTCATCTCTCTGATCCTCTACATTCAATCAAAACCTAGAAAAAAAAAAGTAACTTGGTGAGATGAATATAAGATACAGAGAACACACCAAGGAAATCAAATTCATTGATTATCATGTGAAAGAAGGCCCAGAAGCAATTAGCCCTTTGTTGTGGGTGACAAACAGCCTCCATATACAATGCTCTGTACACTGAGGCATCTTTGATCAGCCTCACTGGCTCAGTGGCTCACAAAGGAGGAGGGAGCGGGATGCCAGAAAACAAAGGGCAGCCTGCCGGCAGCATTTAGTTATTTATTCTGTATGTTCAGCTCAGTTTTTCCTCTTTCCAACTTTTCATGACACTATAAAAAGAAACGGGATGGATCCCTTTCAGCCAAGAACATCGGCTCTGCATACTAAGGAGGATGAACTTCACAGGAAACCCACATACGCCACCACGCATCAACCTCTCTGCAGTTGGGTACGGGGAATGGGCTTTGACACATCAGCCATTTATATGTTCTTTTATATGAGAGCTGATTTCCCAGACTCTTGGAAATTCATTTGCATACAGGACAAGCTGTAGTCATAACCATGTGCAGCTTGAAGAAGATGGAAGGCTGAGCGCTCAACAGGCACTGCCTTGGAAGCTATCCATGTGAACACACTCTGGAATTTTCCTTTTCTTTTACATTTTTTTTTTGAAGAATGATGAGGAACAGCATGAGGGATATGAATAAGCTATATTTATTTCCCCTGGTTCAAAGACGCTCGTAACTTCTTGTTCTCTGAATAAAGAAAGCACCGTGATGGTCAAGTGAAGGGATGAAATAAAGAACCTGAAATCAACATCCTTCTAAAATGACTGATTCAGATAAATGTAAAGAGTCAATATGGAAATAGAAACGTATCAAGGATTAAGATCACTGAACCTTTCCCAGGTAAAAGAAAAGCACAGAGGGACTGCATGAATTAGAAACAGTAATACGGTCCAATAAGCAAGACCTTGAACGGCCAACTCCGGTTCAAAACTGGCCCCAGCACTCACCAAATGTGACCTTGGGCAAGCTGACAGACTGGGTTTCACAATGGTACGTGCAGGCAGTAACAATATTCACCAAGGCAGACGTAAGAACTGCTGGTTAAAACACTGCGTGTGCAGTAGACACTTAATAAACACACTCCTGCGGCAATTAAAACGTAATGGAGAAAGTTTCCCAAGCTTAATATCAGGTCACTCCTCAGCTAATGGAAAGAAACTACCATGCCATCTGTGCCTTACACAATTAATCGAGGAGATTTCTATCAGAACTGAAAGAGTATATATTGTGTGGGGAAAAGATTACAAAGAGGATTTTTTAATCCCCTTTTCCTCATTTGAAAGAAAGTTCTTTTCATACTTAATATAAAATTTCATTTAAAGCTGTTTAACCAGAGAAGATCGCCATGGGAGAGTAAACCACTGACAGAATATATTAGGTTTGCATTAATTCTGAGCGGTAGCATAATGCCTATGAAAAAGAAGCTGGCGGGAAGCCCACGGTCTGCCCGCGAGCCTCAGGCAGCAGGGAAGGTTCGAGCAATATGATTAGTGAATGGGGAGACCCTGGGTGATTAATTAGTGCCCCATGTCAATCCTATCAGAGCAGCTTTCTGCCAGTAATGTAAATAAGCCACCGCTTTTAACTTCCTGATCTCAGAACCAACGGCCACATGAACATGACTTTGTCAAGCACTTTAAATATTGAAGGAAGATTTCCTCCAAATCTCCTTTAAGACGAACCCTGCTTCCTTTGACGTACATTTTAGCTGGGGTAAGTGGCAGGCGGGATGGGAAAGACTCCAAATAAGGCAACTTGTCTGCAAATTTGCTGAGTGTGGAATTAAACTAAACCCACTTCAAAGTCTCCGTTACGTGTTTGATGCTCAAAAGAGAAATTTGCCTATGGATGAACAGACTTGCTAAATATGCTGAGAAGTCCATCAAGCCTACAAAAGAAGTCATTATAGGAAGTGTGTACCAGTTTATTCATAGTTAATGGTTGCCAGGGGAGGAGGGAGACATGGCAGTTCCTGGGGGCTGGTTGGGAAGAGTCAGGGGAATCGCTGGGGTAGGAGAAACAGGAGGATAACTGGGTGAACACGGCGAAAATACATTGTATTCATGTATGAAAACGTCAGAGCGAAATCCATTGTGAATAATTCAAATAAAAAGCCCCCCCCCCCAGAGTGTGCATTAGTGACTAGGCCTTCCTGGACTTGACATTGCAGTCATTGGTGGGTTCTATTTTAGTCTTTTAACTGTTTGCATCATTAGATGTTTAGTAATCTTCTTAAGTTATGAGCTCCTAGATGTTTCTGGCAGATAGTTTTTTAAGAAAATTATAAACAGCATGTATTTATTTCTCAAATTATAAAGTCTGGGAAGTACAAAGATGGCATGTATTTTAATCAAGGTACTGCCCCAAGATTGATGGGGCCGTGGCGACATCTGTTAGTCGAGATGGTATGGGGCAGGTCCTATTACATCCGTCAAGCTTCTGAAAATTAGATCAATGGGGACTAAAACAACCTTCCCAAATCGAATCACTTCCTTTAAATAAGGTCAGCCTTTGGGTAGATAATTCGTGTAAACATAAAATAGGCCCTGCTCTTTTCTGGATGTCATCATTAGAAGCACAAATCTGAGTTCCAAATGTGAGAGACGGCCTATAATTAAGGTATCTGTATTCTTTCTCCCCCACTGTAGGTAAAAGGCTCCAATATAAATAAGTAAAATACTGCATATACATGCTCTCCTGTCAAGGATCTACAGATCAACACAGAAACACATGAAAAGTCACTTCTGCGGTAAAAAGGCAGGCCTCCAGGCTGAAGTAATTACCTGTTACATGCTGCAAAGGTCCAAGGTTTAAGAATCTGCAACACCAACTTAATGTCAATCTTTTTCAGATATGTACGAAATCAAGGCAGCCTCGTAGATAAGCATGCCACTGGAGCACGGGCAAAGGCAGTCTAATTTGGTGGCTTTCAAATGTCAGCACAAAGGTAGGGGAGCGTCCAGGGCACTGTGCAGTTTCTAAGGGCTTCAGTGGCCAGGACACTCTGCGGCGTGTGTGGGTTGATGGATGAGGTTAGCACAGAGCCCGTGCCCTGACCGCACTCACCGTCAAGCCACAGAGATAAGTTGTAAATCAGTAATTAGCATAAGAGCCAATTTGCAGTAAATGCTGTAAATGAGATTGAGAAAAGTGATAAGGTCATAGAAGGCACCAGATGCCAAGATGAGGGAGGATTTCATGAGGGTCACGAGACTCCAGGGAGGGCTCAGGATGTCAAGAAATGAGGATGGAGAGCCTTCCAGACCACTGTTTTTCAAATAGCAGGTCACAACCTCCCTGCTGTCAGTTTAATAGGTCAGGACCAGCATTTTCTTCCTTAATGAAATGGAATACAATGTTATTGAGTGTGGCAAGATGAAGGACTACTTCAAGAAACTTCTGCTTCACCGTTAAAATGAAACATCGAGGGTCTTGGCTTAAAGGGTGTGTCCTGATTTATGGGAAACCAAGAGTGAAAATGTCTACCTGGCTAGAAGAGAACGTGGTCATGAGGTCCCTCCAGGCCATTATCTACAAAATGGCATTAGAGCGTTCAGACTGGATAATGGGTGAAGAACGAGGTCCTAAGAAGCGTTCAGTGTTTCGCCTTTTCTCCCTTATGTTTTACTGGCACCTGCAGCACATACCGCCTCGCCCACAGGCTTCTGCTTAATTGCAAGAGCTATCCTTTGAGGTAGTACTGACTGTGGCCATTACAGTGAGACCTGATAACCAGCCCACAAAATGAGGCCATGGTTTGGAATCCAAGGCTCAGAATAGCCAAAAGAGATACAAAACTACGGAGTGATCAGAGCCGGGGCCTCAGGAATTTTAATCTTGCACCTTCAAAGGACTAATGTGAATAGACATCACATGACTGTATTACTTGAGTGTCTTTTGATCACTCAATTCCAGAATATGAGATCAATTTAATACTCTCCAAATCTCAGGCAAAAAAATTACATAAAACCTCGGGAGTTTAACTGTTCTTTCTTAACAACTCCCCCAAAAAGGTTTGAGCAAAGGCTCTCATTTCTCATCAGCTGCAGTAAATCCCTCTTACTTCATTTGGCAGCAAAGAAGTTAATGACTGTTATCACTTGAAAAAATGCTTTGAAGAAAATATAAAAATAGGTGCAAATGCAAAAGGCGGCCTGAAGCAGAAATCCTGACATGAAAGAGGGAACCCACTGCCTTCCCCAGACTCAGTCAGTGCAGTCTCTGTTCTCCCGCTAGGCATCCTCTCTGATCCTGCCCACCCCAGAACACCCGATGATTCAGAGTGTGAGCCATGCACAGCCTGGAAAAGCCAGGGCTACAGACAACCCAGATGCCAGCCCTCAGGATGTCTGAGAACATCCCAACAGTCCCAACCAAAAAAATAAATGTAAAAGAAATATTGATAGACAGAACAATGGTGTGTCTCAAGGAGAAAAGAAAGGAATTGGAAGTCGTTAGTTCCGATGAATAGAATACAGGAGGTAAGGCTACTGAGCGATGAAAGGGAATCAGTCTTCCCCTTTCTACTAAAAACGCCACTCGAAAGAATCAAAGCTGTGCTTCCATATGCCCAGCATAACCCACTGCCCAGCGGGCAGAGGAGCCAGGACATGTGCTAGATGGCAGTTCTGCAACCCATCAGAGAAGCAGCTGTTTCTGCTCGTCTCCCACACTCTTGGTGATCTAGTCCAGGGTGCTTCCTTACACAGAAGAAAGAGACCCATGATGTGGACATTTCAATAAAATAGCCCTTAAATGTGCAGATGCAGAGTGGTATAAAATCCCAGATGAGCTGATCAATCAACTCCAAGGAACATTATCAAACCCACAGAAATCACACTAGCCCCAAGAATGAAAAGTAACAGACGCTGTTTTCTCACTGTCGCTAAAACACTGATGTAGCATCCAGTCTGCTTCTATATTTAATGTTTTGTTTTTGACTTCCACAAATGTTTACATAGAGAACACCTGTTTACATAAGTGTATTGAACAAAACAGCCAAACCCAGAGGCCAGACTGGAGTAATTAGCCCTCGTACTTAACCCAAGCCAGCCAGTTATGACAAGGAGTAAGAGGGCAAGTCTCAGATTCATTTGAAGACTTAACATTGGCAGCATTAGTGAGATTCAGTCTGATGTGGATGTAATCCAATCTCCGCTGAATGAGAAAGAGGTTTCCCCCTCATTTATTTACCAGATACACGATGAGGAATGATCAGTTTTGTGAGGTGCACCAACAAAGGTGGCCACCATTCGACTGGAAATGGAAGCATGCTACCAACTCAGAATAAGCGAACCGCAAACCAATTTTCATTTCTCTCATTCATTCTTCACAGTTATCTTAGGGCAGAGGCACTGTGAGAACCACATTTATCAGATGAGGGGACAGTTAAGGAACTCATGTGGGTCACACAGTGGTAAAGTCTGACTCCATAATCCAAACTCCAAATCACAGAAGCCTCTTGGCCACTTCAATTCTTAAATGATATAGCATGCTATGATGTAAATGGTATAGCATGCTATGATATAAATGATATAGCATGCTATGAGGTAAATGGTATAGCATGCTATGATGTAAATGGTATAGCATGCTATGATGTAAATGGTATAGCATGCTATGATGTAAATGGTATAGCATGCTATGATGTAAATGGTATAGCATGCTATGATGTAAATGGTATGTCATTCTGTGATGTTACATCAACCCCCTCACACACATTGAGAACACACACACACACATATGGGACTGCCCTCTACCCAAGTATTCACTTACAATGTACATGATCTTAGATCCTGAAGGCACTTGTATTTTTACCTGTCTACTAGAGTGCCCCCGATGTTCAATTAACACAGGTACCCTCAAAGGTTAAAGAAGTTGGAGACTTTCTCTTTCAATAGAGAGGGTCTGATTCAAATTTGAAACCAATCACAGCTATTCCTAAAATGTAAAATAACTGCCAGAAGCAGTCAGGTAGGTCAAAAGCAATATACTCCCTAGAAACAAAAATAAACAGAGCCAATGTTCGTGTCTTTACCATGGACCTGGTCTACTTAAGCATCTGGCTTGATCATCTCACTGAACTATCACACACACACACACACGCACACACACACACACTCCTGTGCCCTGGGCTGAGTTGCTTGGATTCCTGCTAACAGTGAGATAGAAGCGCTTGTGTGGTCCTTATATGGGCACGTCTGGTGCTCTGAGATATGGGGACCAGCACCCAAGATGCTAGCTTTTGTCACAACCTGGCACCTTCCTCTGCATCCCTAGCAAGAGGATTCTCCAGTTCTCCACTCACATGCAGAGAAATATCTAGATCCAGCAGAGGAAACAGACTGTGGGGGCTGTGGGGAGCCACAGGGATCCAGTCCTCAAAGACAAGGCTGCTTTTTTGGTTTTGTTATTTATTTGTTTGTTTGTTTATTGGTTTTTGAGGCAGGGTTTCTCTGATTGATTGATTGATTGGTTTTTCGAGGCAGGGTTTCTCTTATTTATTTATTTGTTTATTTTATTTATTTATTTATTTATTTATTTATTTATTTATTTATTTGTTTATTTATTTTTGAGGCAGGGTTTCTCTGTGTAGCCCTGGAACTTGCTTTGTAGACCAGGCTGGCCTCGAACTCACAGAGATCTGCCTGCCTCTGCCTCTTGAATGCTGGGATTAAAAGCGTTCGCCACCACTACCTGACGAAGCCAAGGTTTTTAACCAACAGTTGTAAAGTAGTAGCTGCCCTTTGAAAACAAGTGACTTGGAACACTATACCAAGGGCAAGGACCAGGACCTCTGTGGTCACGCTGCCTGCTCTTCGACCTTGGTCATCAGAGGATCTTCTCAGAGCTGGAGAAATCTTTGAGTCTCTCTGACCGAGGGAGGTAGAGCCAGAACCAGTGGTCACGTGGCCACCGGTGTGCCACGCTGCCCCCTTAGTTTGAAAGAGAGTTCATGATACAGGTGGGAGCAGAGGGTAGGGTTGGTATGTCTAGGATTCACACCCATGTGGTGACTATGACACGTGGTTCAATAGCAAAGACAAGATCATCAATATTAGGGCAGAGTCATCCAGTAAAAACTGGTGTTATGTCTCCCTATTGCCTGGTATGTGTGCTGTTTGACAAAATATTAGCCTTTAGTGAATGCAAAGCCCGGAAATTCCTTCAAAGTTAATATTTTATGCTATACTTTGTTATCTGTTTAGGCTGAAATATTTATCAACATGTTCTATGACTGCCTGTTCAGGAATTTATTCAAATTTATTCTGTTTTGCTATTCATTTCATATCGATTGTTACTGATATATTTCCCGACTATATGTACTAAGAAAGTATTCATTCAAATTTATTCATATTACAATGTGCTTTTTATTACCATTTTTCACCAAAGTATATGTTTGTTTTTAAAAGCCGAGTATGTATGACAAAGCGTCCTCTACCTGTAAATTACATCAGCCACTGTTTACCTGTAAGTTTCCTCTCCTGTCTGTGACTTGAGAGCTGAGGGAGGGGGCTGTAGAACAGTGACATGCACAGATGCTGTGACATCCTACCCTGCCTCAGGACAGTACATCTACAAAAGCACAATGCTTCTCTCTCCACAAAGACGGAGGGAGGGACTTCACTTTCAATACTTTCATGTTTGAAGTACTTAAATCTTTTCCCTCAAATAATGATTTTAAAATTTGGTTGGGGGAGAGCAGCTGGAGAGAGGTGCACAGCAAGACTGCTTGGTTCCCAGCACCCGCATCAGGTGGCTCACAGCTGCCTCATCTGTGTGATACCTTCTGAAATCATCAACTTCTGCAGGGTAACAGCACTTTAATGTTTGTGTGTGTCTATAGGACTCCACTAGCCAACAGTTTGAAGAGGTAACCCACACCCAGCACTGGGCTTTTTATTTGCTAGCCTGTGGTACTGAGGAGAAACGTTTGCTCCTATTATAGGGTAACTCCATTAAATCCCTTATGTATATGTAAATATGGAAGCTTCTACAGTAGCAGGTTCCATAAGCTTTTTCAAAGATTTGTTGTATTCATTATCCCCCCCCCACTCCCTCCTCTACCCTGCCCTCCCATACACCACCCACTTTAACTGTTCCTTTCCATTATTCCCTTTTCCCTGTTCATACCACCTGCATTTTCTCTCTCTCCCCCTGAAATCTTCCCTCTTATGGCCACTTACTAGTTTTCTTATTCCTGGATGTATTTCAGGGCAAAAACACACATATCTAAGGATTCAAAGTTAGTGTTCACCTATGAGAAAGAACATGTGGCATTTATCTTTCTAGGGCTTGGTTACCTCACTTAGAATGATTATTTCCACTCCATCCATTTACCTATGAATTTCCTTATTTCATTTTTCTTAGCAACTACATAATATTCCATTGTGGGTATGTACCACATTTTTATTATCCATCAGTTGATGGACAGCTAAGCCCTTTCCATTTCCTGGCTATTATGAATAAAGCAGCAATGAACTGATGAATAGGTATCTCTATGGTAGGATATAGAGTCCTTGGGGAATATGCCCAGGAGTTTTACAGCTGGTTCATACAACAGATCTGGTTCTAATTTTTTAGGAACCTCCACACCAATTTCCATATTGGCTGAACCAGTTTGCACTGCCATCAACAATGGATAAATGATTCCTGCCCTTCACATCCACGTCAATATCTGTTACACACACACACACACACACACACACACACCCCACACACACACACACAATTTTGGACATTCTGACTGGGATAAAATAAAATCTCAAAACAGTTTTAATTTGCATTTCTTTAAAGGCTAAGGATGTTGAATGATTTAAAAACATTTATCAATTATTTGTATTTCTTCTTTTAAGAACTCTCAGTCTAGTTTCATGCCCCAATTTGTAATTGGGTTGTTTTCCCTGATCAAAAAATATAATTTGGAAAAAACACAGCATCTTCACCAAATGGTGTAGCCATAAGTTTTCTCTGGTCCTGCCCAGCCCCACAGTCCTGCAGCCGCTTATAAAAAAAAAAAAAACATTCAGAAGCTTAATATTATTTACAAACTGTATAGCTTATGGCAGGCCTCTTGCTAGCTAGCTCTTATATATTAAATTAATCCATTTCTATTAATCTATGTTTGGCCACCTGTTCCATGGCTTTACCAATCTGCTGGCATGTTGCTTCTTGGGTGGCAGGCTGGCATCTCTCCAGACTCTGCCTTTCTCTTTCCTATCTCTCTCCTTGGATGTCCCACCTGCCTCTAAGTTGCCTTGCCATAGGCCAAAGCAGCTTATTTATTAACCAATGGGAACAACATACATTCACAGCGCACAGAAAGACGTCCCCCAGAAAAATGGTGCTGATCAAACTGGATAGTTACATGTGGAAGAATGATGCTAGTTACTAATATCACCCTGCACAAAGTTTAGCCCTGAATGGATCAAGGACCTCAAAGTAAGATGGCGGACTGTCAATCTGTTAGAGGAGAAGGCAGAAAATATATACTTTGGCTTAGAGGCAGAAGAAAGGACTTTCTGAACAGGACCCCAGAAGCATAGGCACTAAGATCAACAACTGACAAATGGGACCTCACAAAACTAAAAAGTTTCTAAAGAGCAAAGGACATCATCATTATAGTGAAGAGGCAGCTTGCTGAAGGGGGGAAATATCTTTACTAGCTCTATCTCCAACATGGTGTCCATGACATAGAAAGAACTCAACAAACAAGCACTAAGAAAGGTCTCTGCATCTTGACCTGCATCCAAGAAATGAAGAGGTGGAGGAGTCTTGAGCCTCTCACAAGTTTCAACTAGATTGAATCCTAAATACTTCATCCCATCTCAGAGGCGGCAGAGCTTTGGGTCCTCCAAGGACAGATGAGGGTAAAACCGAGGTGCACCCCGATCTGTTCATTCACTCTATTGCCATTACTCTACTTTTTCCCAAGCCACACACTTAGTGCACTGCAGACTCGGAAGGCAACCAGAAGGCTACTGGAGCACAAGAGAGCAGTCAGCAGCTTGTAGGGGGCACCTACCCTGTATCATTGCATTTCTATCACAATGCTCTACTGGAGGTCTACTGGTGATCCTTTATAGTTTGCAATACTTTGGGAGGGAGAGGGGGACCATAGGTACAAACTTAAGTTACAATCACAAAATTATAACTTTTACACTGTGGTTGGCAACCATCACAAGAGGCACTGATGGTCCCTGAACTGTGGTAGTAACACCCCTCCCACCTAAGATATACTCAGAGCAGGTGTGGCCAACAGAACACTGCATTTGTGATGAACCATCAATTTGAAATGAGCTTGTGAAGGATGCTGGTTTCTGTTTTGGTCACTCTCTGGCACATGGCACTAATGGAAGTCATGTTATGAGCAGCCCTTGTGAGAGGTCTACATGCAAGAACAAAGTGTACAGCCAGTGTCCCTCAGAGCAACTCTGAAAGAGTTCCTCCACACCCAGTGACTAGGGCCTCAGCCCACACCCTGGCTGCAGCTTCGTGAGACCAGCAGCTAGGCCATTCCCAGACTCCTCATTCTCAGGCCATGTGAGAATTTAAGTTTGCTTTACAGTGCAAGGTTTTGGGTAATTTGGAAGATAGTGATAGGTAACTGATAAACATCAATATTCATATTCTTCTCTGAGCTTTCTCCAGTAATGACATGAGTTACTTTTGCAAACAAGAAAACAAACTAGTGGTTTTTAAGCTCCATTCTGTGCAGACTTTGTTTGTGACTTCTCAATTGTGGAGCATTTTTCAATTCTGTAACAAACATCTAAAGGAGCAGCGTGAGGGTGAGGGATTTATCTTGGCTCCTTGTTTGAGGGGATGCTCTCCAACATGGCAGGGAGACACGGTAGAGGGAATACTGTTGGCAATGGAGGCAGCTCCTATCTGGGCAGGCAAATAAGCAGAGGGGTCAGTTTTGAAGACAGACAAAGGACCCAGCCATCCACTTCCTCCCACTAGGCCCCACAGCCGCCAAAACAGCACTACCGGCTGAGGACCAAGTGTTCCAACACAATCAGATCACAATGGAGGCCAAGGAAGGGCTGAACCGTGAAAGGAGATAACTTCCCCTTCATGTTGCCTAATTCCCGGGCTGAAAACCATGTCTCTTGGTCCTGAGATGCTACAGAGCAGATGTGGTCACAGATAATGGCAAGCTGAACATCATTCTTTCTGAGGAATCCTTAATTATTACTCACGTCCAACACAGCCAGCCCATGCCTACTTTTCCCACCCAAATAAGCTGATCCATTGCTGCTTTTGTTGACTGTAAAGGATCCCATGAAAACACTCTGCTGTTGAGTCAGACGTGAGAGGTGACCATAAAAAAACTAGAGGAAAAAAACAGGAAAATCTGTAGCCGGCAGGTTTCTCCAGTACCACCCGGCCGCACAGTCCCCCAGACGCTTATAAAATAATCATTCAGACTCTGTGAGTTCGAGGCCAGCCTGGGCTACCAAGTGAGTTCCAGGAAAAGGCGCAAAGCTACACAGAGAAACCCTGTCTCGAAAAAAAAAAAAAAAAATCATTCAGAGGCTCAATATTAATTACCAATTGCATGGCCTATGGCAGGCTTCTTGCTAGCTAGCTCTTATAACAAATTAACTGATAACTATTAATCTATGTATCTCCACGTGTTCCGTGGCTTTACCTGTGTGCCATCACATGCTGCTCCCTGGACGGCAGGATGGTGTCTCTTCCCTGCCTCTCCTTTCTTCTTCCTGTCTCTCTCCTGGATTTCGCACCTGCCTCTAAGCTGCCTTGCCATAGGCCAAACAGCTTTCTTTATCAACCAATCAGAGCAACACATATTCACAGCATACAGAAAGACATCCCACAGCAAAAGTCTTCAGCTTATGACAAACGTCACTAAGGTCTAGATCCTTTGTAGACTTGTAAAGGGAAACTGTGATCGATAAGTTATAGCCAAAGTTTATACAAGAAACAACAACCGACTCAGTGGCCATGATCTCAAGGAAAAGGCCTCTGACCTACATATAAACACCCCTGGTACTTTTAAATCTATAGCAAGTAACAGATCCAGGTCTCCATTTCTAGAGCAGTAATGGGGAAAACAAAATGCTAATCAACATGGTACTTTTAAAATAAACATTTATAATACGGTTTTGATTTTAAATGTGGCTAATCACTTTAGCTCACCAATTTCCTGTCATAATTGTAGTATAACAACAGTACTTCAACTCTAGCAGTATAAAATAACTACTATTAGGTTCTCAAGCTCCCACAAGAAAACAAAACATAATTATTTATCTCACCGGGCCTTTTATTTGTTTGTTTGTTTTGGGAGGGTTGTTGTTTGAGATAGGGTTTCCTCTGGGTAGCCTTGGCAGTCCTGGAACTCACTCTGTAGACCAGGCTAGCCTTGAACTCAGAGATCTACCTGCTTTTGTCTCCCAAGCGCTGGCATTAAAGGCATGTGCCACCACTACCCAGCTCACCTGGCACTTCTTATGTGATATATGTGTAGGCACACATGGACATGAACACATAATAATTCCAGGACTTGAGAATTTTAATGTCTTCAGAAAATTTCCAGTTTCTCCCCAAAATAACACACCCTTTAAAACTATCTGAATTCGGGCTGGAGAGATGGCTCAGAGGTTAAGAGTACCGACTGCTCTTCCAGAGGTTCTGAGTTCAATTCCCAGCACCCACATGGTGGCTGGCTCACAACCATCTGTAATGAGATCTGGCAACCTCGTCTGTGTACATAATAAATAAATAAATCTTTAAAAACAAAAACTATCTGAATTCATAGCTTTGTTTATATATGACTTTTCAATATTTGACTTACCAATTCTATACAGTTTTAAATGATGCACCATAACATGCTCTTATGAATAAAGGCATGCTTGCCTTGTTTCTAATTTAATTAGATATTTAACACACTGCAGATAAAAGGCTCTGGGGTGTGTCAGAACTTTTCGGGCTCTAGACCCACAATTCTCTTAAATTCCCTGGCAGTCACATTGCACCATCTGGAGTCCTCACTAAACCCAAAGCACTCTGTCCTGTGTGTGTGTGTGTGTGTGTGTGTGTGTGTGTGTGTGTGTGTGTGTGTGTGTGTGATCACAAGAAAAATTATGGTCTGTCTAGCAACTGAGAGACTAGACTAGACTCACGCTTAGCCAGTGGATAAAAGGAACGCTGCATAATGCAGAGCTGACCCTGGAGCTGGCTGCTCCACAAAAGGAAAAGGTGCAACCACTAAGAAGGTGGGGAATCCCATGTCTGAGTTTTGTGGTTCATAACAAAGGCAACACAGGGATGCCTGTGTGCAGTGGGTGCCTGCTGGGACATCCCTGTAGAGTGGTTTGAGTAGGGAGGTGTCCACAGGGTGGGTATGTGCTGTATGGCATCCAACAACTACTGTCTCTCTTAGCCAAGTGTCTAAAGTGGTCAACAGGGGTGGCCTGCATCCCGCTGACCCCTCTGTGTCCATCAGACAAACAACTGAGCTAAATCTACTAGTTGGGGGCTTCATTTTTCTACTTGGAGGATGTGAAACTAGAGCAGCTGGGAGCTGTTTCTAACACTGCCTGGGGACAAGCTTGCCTAGAAATGACGCCAACACAGAAAGGCACAGAAAGAAGTGAGGAGAAAGAGATTCTAACATCAGGGGGGCAGCTGGATATGGCCAATTCCAAATGAAATGCTCACCGACTCTTCCATTATGGGACCGAACAAATTCCTGTTTGTACATAAACCAGTTGGTATGCAGAATGTAACAGAGAGAGTTTCAACAAAGTCAAACTGCAAATATCTCGCTGCAATTTATTGTTTTCACGTAATCACATTTATTAGAGTTGACACTTTGGTTCATGGGGCTTAAGCCACCTACTCTTAATGGACTTCAAATGCCACTCAACTGGGGATGTGTATAAACTTAAGATTCTGTATTAATAATTCTAACAGAAAGTGTCTGCTAACCTAGAAAAGGTACATGTGATATGAAATAAATGTTTGCTATTAGTACTATAAATGCTGTTAGTGTTTGTGCATTAATATAGGATTTATATGTCAACCCTCACAACATTTTATAATAAAAAGTTTTATTGCCTTCATTGTAAATGAGGGACAAGTGACTCAGGGAGGTTAAGAAACCTACCCAATACTACAGCAGATGCTGAGGTCAGAACCCAGATGGAGCAGAACACTATAGCCAGAACATTTGCTCTTAGATACTCTATTCCACTCCTCTAGAACATTCTGCTGCTACTGAAAGGCCACCAGCTTGGCTCTGCTGTGCTTGGCCACTTAGGATGCCCTAAGCTATCCCTTACGACAGTGAAGATCACAGTGCACAGAGCACCTCTTGGGGACAGTTTTCCCACTATAGGTTGCAAACCATGAGCCAGTCACGGCACTGGTTTAATTAGTAGAAACCGGAAGAGTATTTCCCCAAACAGGAAATATGTTCTCAGAATACAGTATGTATCGTTCTTATAAGAGTGCTTTGTACATACTTCATTATATATCGTGGTCAGAAACCATTTGAAGGCTACAAAGGCAGAAGGGGAAGCTATGTAAATGTTGGCTGTAAAACTGCCCAAACCAAGAGTCACAGGCTCAGACAGCAGAAGCGGATCTCAAAGCCAAACCAGCTCCCAGGCAAGGAACATCAGAACGGACCCACACTGCAATCCATCTGCCAGAAGAAATCCTCTAAACTCATGCATCTGAGAATTCCCTGGGGACCTTTATCCTTAACTAAACCTTAGTGACCGAGAGTCCTTTCTGGTCCTCAGTACCCAATGCTCATGCAGAATCTGCATGACACTGTTCCACTCGAAACTTCAAAGAGCCATGATGGTGACAGTGAGACCAAATGGGCTGAACACTAGCTAGTGAGGTTCTCATGTCAGACTCACAAAAGCGGGGCTCTCAGTAGCCCCCCGCCCAAGCACCCCCATGAGACTGAAGTCAAAACGCACCAGGAAAGCTTGAGTTCAGCGAGCGTGTGTGTGTGTGTGTGTGTGTGTGTGTGTGTGTGTGTGTGTGTGTGGTGGTGGTGGTGGGGGTGTCAAAACGGATCGGCCTAACAGGAGCTCTGACTGAGTTAGAAGCATCCGGCATACCACCTATGCTCCCTCCATCTTTTCATGTGCAGCCAAGAAGGAGGTTGAGGGGGCCAGGAGACACAGAGGACTTTCACACCTGACCTTAAACTTAAGATCCCCCCCCCACACACACACCATGCTCTCTGACTCTCCTCACAGGGAAAGGAAGCTCCTGAAATTTTTATTAAATGGCTGTCATAAATTGCTTATGAAAGTAAAGCCACATTTTATCACTTTCTTTTCTCTTCCAAATGGCAAGAGGTGGACCTGAGCCTGTTCAGAGCTCTGAGCCAAGATCAGCTGGCAGCGAATTTCCAGCCATTAACTGTGAAACTGGAAGGGCCAAGGAAGCCCATTTTATTACAGGTTCATCCATAATACATCACGTTCTAATCCTGTATGGACCAAATTCATTAACATGGCCAACAGTATATCCTCAGGCTTAAATTCTTTTGTGCTCTTCCTAACTGGTATCACACCACTTCTCCCACCCGAGAGTTATTTAACTTCCAGAGGCCAGGAACCACTTCCTCTCTATCAACAAAAGGCATTTTCCCATCAGTGGTTGGAAACCGTTTGTGGGTTGGAGATACCTCTTTGTACATGTAATAATAGTGACAGGTCCTTTCTCAAGAAAAGTACTCACAGGTGTGGACGGGTGATAGATTCTTGCTAGGATTTCTAAGGGACACACGGCCAGAAACCCTTTACAGACCCTTAGAAAAGCATATGAACCTTGGTTCTAATCCATATCACATCTCAATTTTAGTTGTGTATGTTTATTAGATGGTGTGAAAGACGCAATCCAAGGCCTCCTGCGTAGTGGGCAGATGCTCCCTTGCTGAGCTGCACGCTCCGCTCTCTGTCATGTATGATAACATACTCATGGCAAAAAAATAAAAATAAAAAAAATATGTCCACTTACAGAGTTACTTTCTCTCAATGATACTAAAACAAAACAAGCAAAAATAAAAACAACTACCAGTTAACAAAAAAAAAAATGTTGTTAGAATTACCTATTTAGGATGGTGGTGGCATACACCCTTAATTTCAGCAATTGGGTGGCAGAAGCAGATGGATCTCTGTGAGTTTGAGGCCAGCCTGGTCTATGGAGCGAGTTCCAGGACAGCTAAAGCTACACAGAGAAACCCTGTCTTGAAAAAAAAAAAAACAAAACAAAACCCAAACCAAAAAACAACAATAAAACAACAACGAAGAATTACCCACTTAAGGCTATTACCCTTCAGAAATAACCAGTTAAGTACTTAAGGTCCAAATTATTTAGACTTTTGCATAGGATGATGCCAAGATAAAGCCCTAGTTCCTCACAGTAAAGCTAACACGATTCCCTCACACAACAGTATGCTAAATTAAATGGTCCAGTTAACAGTTTAATGAATCAAACTTCATTCCTCACTGATCCTTTTGACACTGGGGCTCGGTGGATGCTGTGAGTCTGTTTCCCTTCTTCTTGTCTCTTGTTAGGCAGCTCGATTCTGGCAGCGGCAGCATGAGATAGATAACAGATCTATGATGCAGTTCAAGTGATCATCACCTTTTACCTCCCTTGCCATGGGAATCGGCGTGGGAATACAAGATGCAAACCTAAGATTCTGTGTGTGTACATACTTAAGTAAGTGTGCATGTAGGAATGCTTGTGTGGGGGGCACATGTGTGTGGGGGGGGAGGGTCAGGGGTCAGAAAACAATCTCTGGAGTTCTCAGGAGGCATCTTCCAAAGTATTTGAGATAGTATCTCACACTGGCCTGGGGCTCACCAGTTAAGCTGGACTGACAGTGCCCAGGCTTCCTGACTCCACCTCCTCAATGCTGGCATTACAAGCCGGCAGCATCATGCCTGGCTTTTCCCATGAGTTCTAGGAATCAAATACCTACCCCCATGCCAACTGAACTATCCCCTAACCCCACAAACCAGAGATTCTCACTCAAGCAGCAAACCTACTTATTAGAGTTGTTAAACTGTCAGGGTGTCGGAATGCTAAGAAAGAAGTCAACCAGGAGAAAGGAAAGCCGAGGAATGGACAGAGCATTAGGACACAGGCAGACCACTGCATGTGGCATTTCGGGCATATGAGCCTGGAACTTCCATCTCACAGAACACACTGAGAACAGCGTCATCTTTGGCCTCTAACCCCTTCACCTCTCTAAGAGCATCGGGAACACACGAAGTTCTCACGTATGTGGCAGATTTAAAATGACGAGTGACCCATCCACTGCTACCTTGATGCACCCACATGCCGGCTCACAAACAATGGTGTCCATTTAATTAACAGTACACATTTTCAGCCTCTTATGTAATAGGCTTTTAAGTTAAAGGCTGTATTTTATGAACTAACATCTTAAAATGGAACAGTAAGTAAAATATACTGCTAGATAACACTGTGAGGATTAAATTACCTAATTTTCTATCTAAACGTACTAGAGTAAATTAAATAAAAGCTGAAACGATAAAACGGCATTTTAGCACCAACCTTAATCTCCAAGAAGCAGGAAAATTAAAATTGAGGCCAAAACACTAAAATGCATCTTAAATGTTAGACAGCTTAAAAACTGTTATCCCTAGGTGGCAGTATTTCAGAAAATTAGGGAAAAAAAAGAAAAGGGGTGGAGGAGAATTTCTAAACGGTCCCATCTAAATCACACTATCTGGATAATGGAAAAAAAATGAGCATTCAGAAATAAAAGACAAGGTAATGACCGAGACTGAAAACAATGATATGCTTCTCTCCCTTTAGAATGTCATAAGAATGGACTCACACTCCAGAAAAAATTGCTCACATGCTTTTATGGGAAGACTCTCCCAACAGCACATTTGCAGACGCACCTCCAAGTTGCTTCTGAGGAGGACCAGTTCAAAGGTCAAAATGAGCAACAACAGTTACATCAAACCCGGTCTGGCAAAGAAAACGCCCAAAGCATTCTTGATGAGATGTTAAATTCTCAGGAGCTTGGAATCAACAGGTTTTTTGGTGGTTGTTGTTGTTGTTGTTTTTTCAAAATAGACTGCCAGTTACATTTGATTCTTGATATTTTCTAATATGAAAATGTCCCTATTATAAAAAAGAAGCATCTTGCCTTAACTCTCTAAAAAGATTTAAGGCCTGTCTCTGGTTCCAAGACCAGCTTTTAACTTTTCAGCAGCCTTTCTTTTTGATTGTTTGTTGTTTTTTAAACCTGAAACTCACTTGATCTGAAATGTGAGTCTACTGATTCCAGAGTCCCACCGTGATTTAGTGAGGCTCCAGACTGCACTCTCTATGTTCCCAGTGTGAAATGTCAGGGAGCAAGTGGATAGAGGGTTCACATGGCACACCACACCCCAATTCTGACACACCAGTTACACTCCTTCAGTCATTGCTCACACCACTGTGCACAATCATCATCATCAAGGTTCATTATAGGGCTGGGGCATCGGCTCAGCTGGTTACATGTGACCCTGTCTAGAAAAAGGGGGGAAAGAGATTCATTATGGACTAAGTGGTTCTCAACCTTCCTAATGCTGCGACCCTTTAATACAGCTCCTCATATTGTGGTGACCCCCAACCCTAAAATTATTTTGTTGCTACTTCGTAACTGTAATTTTGCTACTGTTATGAATCATAATGTAAATATCAATATGCAGGCTGTCCAATTATGCAACCCCTGTGGGGGTCGTGACCCATAGATTGAGAACTGCTGCACTAACATAAAAAGTTTCATCTTGAACATAAAGCTATCTGAAATTATTGTGTTATCTCCAGTTTATTTACAGTTCAAATTTGGTTGGGTGCCTGCAGGCGTCCTATATAAAATTCTGGAGTTAATGAACAGCACACCCTGAAGTATTCTATTATCAGAGAATAAATATAAACTGTGTCAAAAATAAGCATTAAATATGCATAAAATGTAACAAAACGAAAGTTTCGGTTGAGACCTGAAGGATGGATATACAGATCTGAGAAAGAGCCTCCTATGGGGCAAGTCTTGCTTTCGAAGGAAGAGACAATATATGACAAATACATTAGAGAAGAGATAAACACTTAGCAAGTACTTCCAGGCATAGGTTTGAGGCAGACACTGGGGGAAAGACCAAGAGAAATAGCCTGCACGCTATTTCTAGATCCCCGAGGCTGCAAGAAACAGACTGCAAACACCAGAACTTTCCGTGAGCTGAGGCCCTGGAACATTAAATGGACCTCACCTATGAGAGAATAAAACAGGACCATAGCACCCAGCGAGGCCCCCACAGTGCTAAGATGATGCCTCCTGACCTGGGTTTTGTCTACATGGGTGTTTTCAGTGTGTGAAAACACGTCCACATGTGCCCTTTTCTAAGGAGAGCACACATGGGAGGTACTCTCAGACCTACCTACTCCCGGTACAGTTCCACACCCTACTCTCTCTGTAGTCTAGTCGTACAGGTCTATTCTTCAGTCTTTTACCGATCCAGGCAATCCCTCCCCCTCCCCCTTCTCACCCAGTGAAGCCATCTTTCTCTTAGAAGAATGGGCGGTTCCTACTTACCAGGGCTGACTTCAGATGTGCCTCAACTACGCCTTTGCTGGCCACTTGTGCTCCCTTATCCGCCTCTGTCACAGTTGCCACTTTATAAAATAATCCACTTTAATTACATTTGCAATTGTTTTTCAGGAGAGTCCCTTTCTAGGATGTATGACTCAAGAGAATGGAGTCCATGTCCATCTTGTCCACTTGTGGTCCCCCGAACAGCACCCTGCACCTAGGAGTGTTTTTTAAAAAGGCTAAATGAATACAGGAAGTCGGCTCCCCACCACGACCACCTATTCCGGTATTCTGCTAGAAGGCAAATGCAAAAACAAATAAGTAAACAGAGTTTTTAAGAAATAGCCTGAACTGATACAAAATGCCAATCTTCAGATGGCTATCACATATTCCATTACCCCACTGCCAAAAGTATAATCACTCACAGCGCTGAGGGCCAAAGAATAAACGAAGCTGTGCTCAGTGGCACACACATCTTGTCCTTGCTATTTGGAAACTGAGGTTGGAAAGCAATGGAGTGAGGCCCTTATCAAAACAAACACAAAACAAAAACCTAACAAAATTAACTTGGAAATCTGATCCTGCATTTTAACCAGAAAAGACCTTCCACAGTGACAGGGGGAGTTATTAATTATTCTAATTAATTCTATCATAAGCAGAAATGCTAGGGATTCATTCTTTCCATACAATAAGACTAGTAAGTTACTTGGGGCACATGCACTTGCATGTAGAGCCACATGCATATCCTGTACACAGGATGCATGCACACAAACCTTGCTGGGAATGCTCTGAGACCTCCTAATTCTTACATAGTATTGGCCTCAGATGCAGAGGAATTGCATGCCAATGTTGTGGGTGGAAAAGTGAATTCCATCCTTCCTGCAGGAGGATGTACAGATGACATTTCCATATCCGGTGGATGACTGCCTTCCTGTCTCGGGAAGCTCAGGAGGGCCGAGCTGCCTCCCATTCAGTCGCAGTGCCTTTCAGCCTTGCTCAGAGCACGAATCACCTGGATATGAAGCCAACATGGAGGAAGAGAAAGGGACTCGGCAATACTTTTGTTTCTTCTTATTAAACAGTATTTGTTTTTCTGGCATAAATGACAGTATATAAAAAACATGCACAGAGGGGAAAAAACCAACACTCCAGTTTGAACTTGTGTTTAAATAAGAGAGTTGCTGGATTGTCTGCTGCCTCTGAATTTCTCTGTTAAACACTTTTTTTGTTACCTATTCACTCATTTTAGTAATATTCACCAGTAGGCATGTAGGACTGGACGCCAAGGGTTTAAGGAAAACTGACAGGAGAAAATCTTACCACTGGAAACTTGCCTCTCTTAACCTCTTTTTTCTTCTTGAGGCTCAGAGCAGCCACTATTCACTGTGGCAGTGGACTGTGGGAGGGAGGCACTCTGGCAAACACTGTGAGAGGACCAACCTGTCACCACACTCCTAATTCTCTGCGGCAGCCCAGGCACAAACGCATGTAGGTTTCTATGCTTTGAAAAACTGTCTCATTCTCACTGACTATATATTCAACAAAAAGTAAGTAAAATTATTTTTAACTAATACATTTCTCAAAAGTGATATGGAATATTTATTTCTAGAACCACACCGTCACATAATGTGCACAGTGTTAAATATGAAGTAATTAAAATTGGACTCCATGGGAAATCTTTAATTATATATTCTTATTAGGAGTCAGTTAAAGTCAAAGGCAATTAATGGACATGAAAAGGCATCGTTGACAGTTATGTCCTTACAATACTTAGGGATATTAAAATGATAAATGTTTTCCTACTAACATTTTTCTAAACAGGGTACATACCCACAGAAATACATACAGGACAAACAGGGCTGTGATCTCCAAAAATGCCAGGGAGCTAACTGAAGCAGAAGAAACACAAACAGCCCTGGGTCTTGACCCGGAACAGAAGTAGGCAGCATCTGGCATGTTTGGCACACGAAGACAAACCCTGGCAGACGCTCTGCGTCCACGGTCTCTGGTCAGGGCTGGATGGCTGCAGTTTGGAAGGGTGTTTCTTCCCTCCAGTTAGAATAAAATGGCCACCACGGTGAGTTTATAGCTACAACAAACAGAACAGATTCTACCATCAAAGTTATCTTTAAAGTCACATACTTAGACTACAGCAGAACTCCAAATAATGTATTTCGACCCTCTTCCCAAAGTCAGCTAGGGGATAGTTCTCCATTCATTAAGCATATGTGTACAGTGACTTCCCTCTGAGAATACAGTGTAGAAAGGAGGGATAGACCAGAGGGACTTAGAGCAGAGAAACATGGCAAGATCTACTGGACAGGTGATCACACGGTGGTAATTCATGCCAAATGGATGCCCTAGAAAGGACAAAAAAAAAAGGCGTTTTATCTGGGATCTTCTCTCCCACTCAGTGTGTGGGGTGTGTGTGTGTGTGTGTGTGTGTGTGTGTGTGTGTGTGTGTGTGCATGTTCACATATGTAAGTATGAATGTAGGTGTGCTATGATGTGTAGCTAGATTTTTCCGTAAGTTACACCATTAAATAAATCTCCCTTCTAACTACGTGGAGTGGCCTTAATAATTTCACCAATAATGATGCTTGTAGGTCAGACGAAAACCTTGAGCATTGGACTTCACCTTCCACTCTGAGGTGGGTCTCTCGCTGTTCACCGCTGTACATGCCATACTAGTTGGCCCAAGATCTTCCAGGGATTCTCCCCTCTTGAGTGAGTGCTGGGATCACAGACACTCACTCCTGTATCCCGCTTTAAACAGGTGTTAGGGATCCGAACTCAGGTCTCATGGTTGCATGGCAAGCACTCTACCCATGGAACCATCTCCTCAGTCCTTCCTTTGGGACCTTCCTCTGGTATGTTCATGAGAAGTATATGAGGCAAATCTTAATTGGGGGCCCTCTAGAAATACTGAACAGCATTCCTCAGGCCTGTAAAATAGTCTGACAAACTGCAAACCTAGAGGAGCCTAGGAAACTACGATGGTGTGTAATACAGTAACTTGGAACTGAAAGGGATAAATGGTCAACCCTAAGGAACTCAATCTGGGGGTGCAGCCTAGAGGTAGAAGGGATATGCTGGCTGGTTTTATGTCAGAGTGACACAAGCTAGAGTCATCAGAGAGGAGGGAACCTCAATAATGCATCCATAAGATTGGACTGTAGGTAGGACTGTAGGGCTTTCTTAATTAGCAACTGATGGGCAAAGGCACAGCCCATTGTGAGTGGTGGGCTGGGAGTTCTGGGTTCTATTTTTTAAAAAGCAGGTTGTGCAAGGCACGACGAGCAAGCCAGTATGCAGCAATCCTCCATGGCCCCTACCTCAGCTCCTGCCTCCAGGTTCCTGCCCACTTTGAGTTCCTGCCCTGGCTTCCCTCAAAGGACTATGATTCAGGATATGTAAACCCTCCCCAAGTTGCCTTTGGTCATGTTGTTTCAGCACAGCAATGATGACCCTAGTTGAGACAGAGTCATCTGCAATACCACATACACACAAAAAAGCTACAAAGGTCAACTGGGGAAAGCATGTACTGTACCTCAACGCATTATAATCAATTTGAGTTCATAAACTGCAAATACACCATATTAATATGAGATCTTAATAATAGGAAGCTGAATGCTAAGTAAATGGGAACTCTATTTTATCTATGAAATTTTTTTCATTAATCTAAAATTTCTAAAAATTAAGTGTAACTTTAAAAATATATAATTGAGTATGGTAGTTTGAATAAAAATAACCCCCATAGGCTCAAAGATTTGAATACTTGGTCAAGAGGGAATGGCACTATTTCAGAGGATTAGGAAGTGTGGCCTTGTAGGGGGAAGTGTGTCACTGGGGGTGGGCTTTGAGGTTTCAGATGCCCATTCCAAGCCCAAAGTCTTTCTCTTCCTGCTGCTTGTAGATCCAGATGTAGAACTCTCAGCTCCTTCTCCAGCACCATGTCTGCCTGCATGCTACAGTGTCCCACCATGATGATAACGGACTAAACCTCTGAAACTGTAAGCCACCTCAATGAAATGTTTTCTTTTATAAGAGTTGTCTTAGCTAACTAAGACACTGAGTTTGATGTTTTGGTTTCCACATACAACAAGATAGAAATTCATCACTGGTACTTCTGTCCATCCTTAAATTTTGTTTTCAGTTTTTGAGACACTGGTTATTATATGTTGAATTAAAACAAAAGAGATCTTAACCAAATGGACCCAGAAATGGAGGCTGTAAAATCATCCATGCTACTCTCCCCTTAGGGACCAATGGTATGCAAGAAAACATCAAAGAGGAGCGAGGGTGTTGGGTGGCAGAGAGTGGATCCCATGTTCAGTGTCAGGAAGCTCTGTGAAGATCTCAGGATCTCTGAGAAACACATGCACAGAGAAGAGAGTACTTTGCAGTATTCCCTGAACTTGTCTAAGCACAGAACTGATTCTGATGGGAGGGTGGCTCTGCAGAGTCGAGGTTTCACGGTATAGTTTTAGCAAATGCAGGTGTTTTTTGCATCCTGGGCAGGCAGGATGCTGGCTCTCTGCTCGGAAGGCCTGGAAGAAGCCTACCTTCTCTACCATACCATGGCTGTGCAGGACATCAGGGGTCTGTGATTCTTGGTGTCATGGTGGTCACCACAGCATATTTAATGACCAATGTTGGAAGCAAGGGACCCACACGGGAATATTTCAAGGTTCTAAAAGGAAAGTGGGAGTTGAAACCTGGGCAGTCAGTGAAGAGGATGCGAGACTCAGAGACTCGCAGATATGATACTTTCTCACTGCTCGGCACCACTACGCTTTGATGGCTGGATTTAATTTGTAAGGAAGAGCTACAGTACATTGGGGATACTTCAGAAACTGAATATTGACAGTCAGTGCAGAGAACACAAGTCCCTGGCAAACTCAGAGGATCCACAACAGCCTTCAGACTGACCGCCTTCATAGTTTATTTAATAGATACAGCGTTTCTTCTGCATGTATGTCTGGGTACCATGTGTGTGCCTGGCATCCACAGAGGCTAAAAGAAAGCGATGATTCCTTGGGAGTTACTTCTGGTGAAAAGAAAACGTCTTCTACTCAGATTTGTTCAGTTTGGGGTTGGAGAGAAAACTCAGTAGCTAAAGTACTTGCCACACAAGCAAGAGAACTGGAACCCGGGTCCCAGCACCACATAATGTTGGGTGGCATGGGTGACCCACTTCTAATTTCAGTGCTGAGACAGGGGCCCCAGGAACAAGCTGGCTAGCAAGACTAGCTGTACTGGTGAGCATTGGGTTCAACTGAGGGACCCTACCTCAACAAATAAGATGGAAAGCAACTGAGGCAGATACCAATGTCCATCTTAGGGCCCTATATGCATTTTCATATAGAGGTATACTCACCCACACACATACACCTGTGACCATATACATGCAAACATGCATACATACTAATATGTATACACGAGAAAAAAGTGAAATTTGTTCATTGCTTAAATTCCATCACTAAACACCCAAGCTTCTTTATTTAAACCTTCCAGTAAGCACACTCATAAGTGTAGCATGTACATGGTGGACCCGAATTTTAACTAGATTTTATGTAAATAACAGTGAAAGTGATCTTCCTGTCTAACCCATTCTAGCTACAGATACATTTGTTATAGTATAATACGTCAGTCATCTACTGTAGCCCAAGAGGTGAGGGTTTTATTTCATCAAAACTCAGTTGGCTGAGACCCAGAAGAGGGCAAGACTCTTCTGGGCATGGGCCATTTTGTCAATCACTCAGATAGTGACTTTAAAACCCAGCCGCTGAAAGCAAGCTGACAAAAATCAAAGGTATGCATGCCTCAAGAACGCTGCCCATTCCAAATGTAAAAGAACGAATAGGCTGGGCTGTAGCTCATTGGAAGAGCACTTGCCTACAATACACAAGGCCCAAGGCTCAACTCTAGAGCTGGAAAGAGTAAAATAAAATATTTCTCTATAATTCATAGTTAGGTAATATGCTAGCCTTCGGTTAATATAAAGCTTAAAAGCACTTCAAATGTTCCTGGGCTGTAAGGACAGACAACGATAAAGCTTTTTTAAAAAGTGAGTAATTTCCTACACCTGGGAAGGTAATGTCTAAAGAAATTAGCAACTAGAAACTAAATCTCATGTTTTCCCTGGCCCCCAATCTCCTGGTTAACAGGAGGTCAGAACCGAGATTAGCAGCAGGAAGTGGGGGAAGGCTCTGAGCAGCTGGTAGAAATGGCTGTGTGCTGACACCCACCACCCTTCCTGGGGAGTTCTGTCTGCTGGCCCTTCAGAGGTAGGCTGCTTTTGTGACCCCCGTTTGACATGCACAGAGCATCCAAATGCTTTGAGAACTTCCTTCTACCAATTCCACACGCCAGCTGGTGCTTCCTCTGGGCTCTGATAATCCTTCCTGCTCTTCTAGGCCCTTCCTTAGCCTCCCATATCCATGGACACCTGTATGTGCTAGAGAATTTCAGCAAAGCACAGCCACTTCTAACAGTGTGGCCAGCCCATCTGACAGTGCAGGGGCGGTGGTCCAACAGAGAGGCATCGAGACTTTTCTGACTGACACCTAGACAACAAATTCAAAATGCTAATTTCTTCCCAGTGGTGAATAAGTTGCTTAGGAGCCTGACAATGTAGGGCCTGCAAATACTCTCACTTTAGTAAGAATGGCATAGAATAAGCCAAAAACCCACCTCCCCATTAGAATGGGGCAATGGAACCCTAACTTAAGGCTCTGCCCTCTTTCTGGCTTATATGATCTGTTCCCAGAGTGTATCTATGTGTCATGCATGTATACATGTGTGCGGCACAGATGGGAAATCTCAGCAGAATCTCAGATGACAGCAACACAATGCTTCTTCATTTAGTTTCTGCAGTAAAAGACAGCAATGAGGCAAAGTCACCAGTCTAAACGCTCCCTTTCCAACCTTCCAAACTTGGAAATCTTGAGGAATAACTTTAAATATATAAGTGGCTAAATAGTACTATGTAGTCAAGATGGATGCTTCAGCTAACTGTTCGGGGCTGTTTCCAGTGGTAGACTGTTGTCTAGTATGTATTGGGCCTGGGCTTCCAACCAGAACACCAACAAAACAAAACAAACACACAATACAAAAACAAAAAGCCCACACACAATAGTCTAATGAGGCAATTTTATTATGGGGTGCGGGGGGATTGGTATTCAGCTTTATTCATCTATCTTTTTGCAAGAAGGGAAATTCATCAACGAGTAAGCATGGGATAATAAATTAGCAACTAGGAGGCCCCAGAGGGTTTATAATCCTTTAAATATTCAAAAATATTAAGTATGCACTCTATTTTCTTGAACGCTGTTTTAAGGCAGCTTTTTTTTTCCTCTTACTAACACTAGGCTCTGTTTTTTGCCTGAAAACAGAGTAATAAATAATAAGCAGAAGCTGGAAATGCTTTATGACCTAGGGAGATTCCCAAAGCCCTTCCACATTTGCAAACGTTCCAAACACCATGCCAACACAACACCTTCCACCCTGTGTCCTCAGAGTCCGGACAGTCAGGGTCTCTTCACATTGGAGGAAAGCAGAAATCTGAGTCAGCCAACCAGCCCAGCCCACAGACACCCAACACGCACTTCATTTCCCTCGGTGCAGCATGACCTCTCCAAATCTGAGTTGTTCTGTTTCCCGCTCCAGAGAGGTCACTTCCCTGCAGAATCTCCACCAACACGCAACTGAATTTTTTCTGCAAAACAAGCTTTCACCCCAAGTTAATTCTTGCCCTGTTTCTATCCACAGCACCCCAACACAGAAGTGCAGCTTTACTAAGTGGAAGCATTCCCCCCTTTTCACCCATGTAACCTTCCAGACTGAGCCCTGTTGCCCCTCAATGACTAGCGCTCCACCCAAACAAGACGAGCCGTTAGCTTAGCATCTGATGACAAACGTCTCTTTCTTCCACTTCCCCCAGTGGCATTATTATTAGCAATGAAGAGACCATACGCAGAGTTTTTCAAAGGCTACAACAAAGTGGAGATTTTATTTTCTCAAATTTTTCCTCCATGATCTGCAAAATATTTCACTTATATTGTCATAATTTCCTATAACTGAGTAATATATTAATTTACAAGGAGACCTCCAAGTACGCTATTAACTAGTTCTTTCATGCCACAAAGAACCAGCACAGAGAAATATCATTGAATGAAGGACTAAATGGGTGTGCACTGTGAGGACGGCAAAGGTCTACTCACCAAACCCAGCAGGTGTCCATGACCTAGCTATGATAAGGGCTGGGTAGCAGGGATTTACTGACACACAGGCAGCAAATCTCTACCACGAAAAGTTCAAGAATCTTTGAAGACAGTGCCAGACATGATTCTAGGGCTCAGTGTCAAACCAACAAATCTTGTCTACTTGCATCAAGCTCTAGCCAGCTAGATAAAATAAAATCACGTGATAGAATGTAAGCCATAGCAGCTCTTAGGAAAAGGCAGTGTAACAGGGTAGGGGGTTCAGAAACGCTCTGTTAGCTCCTTTGGGGGTACCCAGTGAGTCCATGCCTCAGCTCCTCTTGAGATCTGAATGGCATTTTGATTGTCTTTGTCAACAGACTGCAAGAGACATGGTGTAGGAAGCAAATGGATCTACTCCATTGTCTCCCCTTCCCCCTTTACAGAAAACAGAGCGCAATAGCACTAACAGAGTCACAAAAGGAGAGCCTGGGTCCCTCAAGCACTGCACGGAAGGCATTCCTTCCACCGACCAAGCAGACAGCAAAAACAAAATGGACTCCCTTGAGATAACGGTCAGGTCTTTTCAATAGTCACGGCGGTAGACTCTGGCTAAATGCAGTTACACTCGGCATTTACTCGGTAATGCTAGTGAAGTAGTAACAAGCAGACAGAACTGTCAATAGGAAACCGTGGAACGGGCAGGGAACTGCCAGAGTGCAGGAAAAGGACTATTTTTTTTTTTTTTAAAGTCAGCAGTCTTACTGAAGACAAATGGACTAGCATTTACAACTTGAATGAACATAAGCCATGTTGACAGCTTGCTGAAGTCCACAGTCAGAGCCTGGTCGAGGTCACGGCTCAGCAGGTTATAAAAATGGAGTCCAAGTTGTCCCCCTGGTAAAGGTTTCTTATTAAAAGTCATGTGACAGTGACAGCCCAACACAGTTTTACTGTCACACAGTGCGAATGACACTAAATCAACACACATGGAAATGCTGCCAGGGTGTGCCACTGTCACCACAGCCAGGGGACACAGAAGTACACCATCCTTCAGCAAAGCTAGTCCCAACTACTGATCGCCTGTTTCTATCTGCACGTTATCCTCAGGGGACCAGTGGTAAATGCTTGTTTCCAGTTAAACCAGCAACAGCAGCTCACACCACCGAATTCTGCCAGAACCCATCTGAATAGGGTTTGCCTTTGATTTTCCCTTTTTCATATAAATGCCTGCCTGAGCACAACTGTCAAAGTGCACGTATGAAAAGCTTGGCTGGATGACAGGGATCTTTTAAAGAATGAAGTAAGCCACTTAGAAGCAACAAGTACTAGGGTATATATTCCTGGCAGGAGAGGAAGAAAACAAGACACCTTTGAGGAATGTCAATCCCAAGACTCTCCTACTGCCTTGAAGCATTTATACAAGACCATTTATTAAGGACCACTGGGACTACTGGGGGATTAAAAGGCAGCCTGGAGGCCGGACTCACATGGAGGCAGACCTAAATGACAAGGTGCAAAGACACAAACCATGGAGCATTAATTCTATAGGGTCAGGACATCATTGCCCGGGCCTGACTTGAAACTCCAGCAGACTCTGCACGGGCAGGTCCCCAGACAAAATCGAGAAGAGCATTTGAGTTCAGGGAACTAAAACAGTCCAGCTCCTGAAGGGGCTCCATGAAAGACGAGGACTCACTTTCTTCACAACTGACTCTCAGCCTAGACCAGGCCCTGAGCTCAGCGGATAGGGAATGTTCAGAGACTGAGGAAGAAGGATGAAATCAGACTAGAGAGACACAACGACCACAGGGCGATAGAGGATATCACATCCTCCACCAGGGAGCAAGCCTTTTTCTTTCCATTAAAAACATATATATATATATATAGTGTGTGTGTGTGTGTGTGTGTGTGTGTGTGTGTGTGTGTGTGTGTGTGTGTGCAGGTGCCAACAAAGACAAGAAGAGGCTATCAATCCTATGGAGACAGTTAGAAGCAGTTATGAGTCATCTAACATGGTACTGAGAACTGAACTTGGATCCCTTGAAAGAGCAGCAAATACTCTTAGCCATAGTCCCTTGTCTCCTCCTCCTCCTCTTCCTCCTCCTTCTCCTCCCCCTCCCCTCCTCCTCCTCCCCCTCCTCCTCCTCTTTCTCCTCCTTTTTTTGGTTTTTCGAGACAGGTTTTTTTATGTAGCCTTGGCTGTCCTGGAACTCACTCTGTAGACCAGGCTGGCCTCAATCTGCCTGCCTCTGTCTCCCTAGTGCTGGGATTAAAGGTGTGTGCTACCACCACAGCCCAGCAAGCTCTCTTTTTTTTCCTGGAGCACCTGGGTTGAGGGAGTTGATGCCCAAAAAGAAATAGCACTTAGGGGATGATGCCTAGAACCCCATAAAAATGGGACAAGGTGAAACAGGACAAATGGAAGGTAGAATAGCCATCATAGGATTTAAGAACTATGTGGGGAGGACTCAGTATGTGTGCGTGTGTATGGGTGTGTCTGCCCAAACACACATGCATGTGGGCATATTTGTAACAGGAGCTTCTAAGATGACGACTCCTAATTTTAGGAAAGTCAGGTTTAGAGTAAGTACACTTCAAGTGTGTTACAGCTGAGACACTTAGAAAGAAATGTTCAGGAGGTAGTTAGAGCCATGGTGCTCCAGAGAAGGTCTGAGGTGTTAATGAAACCGCTGCTGTGACAGATGTGCACGGCACAGCTCCCAGGGCTCCAGCTGGCTGGGGTCACTGGAACTGCGTTCCATTACTATAGCGGATTTCTGGCCAACAAACATACTCTATTGTGAGGGGTACCTCTTCCTAATTCATCATCATCACTGACAGGTGACAGGCTTGCCAGAGGAGCCGAGAGGAGACTTGGGAAGGAGAAGGGGAGAAGGCAGATGACAAAAGAGAGGAATACCCAGCAAGTCTACTTGGGGTAGGTCTCATTTAAAACTGATCGATAAAAAAGTTTTTACATCCAGTTAAGATTCCCACCACTTTAATAAGGTCTTAAATGGTCTGAACAGGGTCTGTGAGGTCGGAGATAGCTAGAGTTTGATAACAACAAAGCTTCCTCCTCTCTCCAGAGCTCAGGGTCCCTCTGGCTGGCAGGATCCAGAGTTCTACTCTCACCCACAGGTATCCAGCGCCTTTTCACATTAGGACACGACACTGTCATCTACAATGTGCTGGGCCGTATTCATCCCTATGCTGAAATGCATGCAGCCTGTGAGCAACAGGTCAGACACACTCCTGCCAGACAATGACGGGGGTCATGGTGCAGACACCTCTAAACCATCACGCTTCCATGTACACAGTTTCCCACCCTTCTGAAATCATGTAAGACCAGAATAAAAGCCATGGAGGACATCTTCTAGTGGCTTTTCTAACACTTGAACACCTACAATGCCAGAACACTGGTGTCGCTCTCTCAGGGCACACCACATCAAACCAGATGTTTAGAAATAAAAGCGCAGTTGCTTGTCCCTCCAGGGACATAGGACATTTGGAGACTGGGGCTGGGATGCTACTGCCATCCAGGAAGTGGAAGCCAATGGTGTCACTGAGCGATGTACAGTGCACAAGACAGTCCCCACAACAGAGGATGATGTGGCCCATGATGCCATCAGTGATGAGGCTGAAAAAACAGTGTGTCACTCTGTGAGCCCCAGGATGCCTAGACCCAGTGGAGTTCTTGGTGCCTAACAACAATGTTTGATGATACAAAATCAAATGGGAGATGGCTGCCACTATCTCATGAAGAAATGGGCCACAATTCCATCAGTTCATTTCCCACACAGAAACTGCCTTCCTTCCAAGAGTGCTTTCAAATGACGTTAAGATCATTAGAAATCTAAAGGGTGCATTCAGTGTGTGCTTTTTAAAAATGCTTTATAAGCATATGTTATTTCTACATAATAATGGATATTATTACGTCATTTTCATGATGTATTTTGAACATACACACACCCATCACTCTCTCTTGTCCCATCTTACTCCCGCTAATCTCTTTCCTCTTTCCAACTAGCCCTTTCTACTTTTATGCTGTGTGTATGCATGTGTGCGAGCATGTGTGTGTGAGCATGTGTGTGTGTGTGAGAGAGAGAGACAGAGACAGACAGACGACAGGCAGACGGACAGACACTGAGACACCCCCCCCCCCCAATGACTTTCATTAAGATTGTTTACTAGGGCATAGGTACCTTACTATTGGCTAGACCACTGAAGAAAATGTCTCCCTCCCTCATCAGCCATCAACTACCTATAAATCCTCAGGGAGGGGTGGGGGGCCCCATGAGAACTCCCCACCCCCAACCCCATTCCACAACCGAGTGTTAACACAGCTTATGCAGGTAATCAGAGCCACTTTGAGCTCAAGAGTACAATGTAAGTGCTTTTCTATGAAGGAAATTCTGTCATTTCTATCAAATTCTTGCCCCAAAGACAGTCTTTAGGAAGAACCCCTATTATTTCCAAAGACCACATAAATAATAGCAATGCCTATTCACTACCACGAAATATAAACAGAGTCATTTTGATCATTGTTCTTCAGCATATTAATATGTGCATATTAATATTCTGCCAGTTAACTAGGACTAATGAAGAGCTTCAACAGAAGGAAGTGAGATCAGAAGCTAAGAGAGGCAAGTCAACCTCACTGGGTCCTCACGTCTTCTAACCAATTCCTCCTTCCCATTCCTGACCCCAACTGCCATTCACGCCCATTCTCAAAATCCTAACGAGGGTAAATGACTTTCACACATTTATTAACGAGGCATCCAGTTTAACTTTGTCATTTGCTCAGATCCTGACACGAAATTAATGGTGTTTTAAAATTGTAAGGTCCTTTCATTTGTCCTGTCACCACATTAAATACAACAAACATGTTTCTCTCAGAAGCCTTAGACCACCATGCTCTCGCCTTCCCTGGAAAAAGACATGGGCTATGTCTGTCCCAGACTATCGCCCTCAGTCCTAAAGCCCTTCTGTCCTCATGCTGAATGGGGAGATATTGGGCTATATCTGCCCTAAGTGTCAGCTGCCCGGGAAGTGTGACAATGGCTGAATGTATTTTCATGGGACATAAATCACTCGCTCACTACATGCCACCTTACAGAGCTGCTTCTCATGAACCCCACATCCTGCACAATATGGCTCGTCATATCCTCTGTGACAGTTGTGAGCAAGGGGACCATTTTCATGAGGAGATAAACGGCATTTTCCTTTTAGAGACAGACTTCTCCTTCTCCCTGCATGATGAAATTTATTTTATTAAAATAACAGTCACATCCAATTCCCACATGTCGGTTAAAATTTCAAATATACGCTCATGCTTCATGTAACGGTTGAGTGTTTCAGTAAGACTCTTAAAATCATACTTAGCTGATCACTGCTTAATGTGGCTCTGAGTGTTTCAGCTCTCCTGCTGTCAGGATTTTATACACAAACTTCAGAGCAACTTTTCAGCCTCTTTCGGGAGAGGCTGTCTACGAAGATTTGAGGTCAGACAGGGTGACACAGGCCTATAATCCCAAAGCACAGGGGGCTACGGCAGGAGGATCATGAGTTCAAGGTTAGCCTGGACTACATAGTGAGGTCCTGTGAACACATATTTGCTGACTGGGAAATTCTATATAGACCTCTTAAACTGAGTGAATCCTCTTGAAAGTAATTCATTGAGAGAACCATGATCAAGACACTGTTGATGCGGAAACACCATCCACTCTAACTCTGCTGCTTCCTCAAGTCACTGTGCCTCTTCTCCAAAGTTAATCTATCGTACCTTTTATCACACGTGGCTGAGTTCCCCAGAAGCTGCGTGAAAAATGGCATGTGCAATAGTCCCAGCCAAGAAAGGCCCTGAGACTGGCCAGACTGGGCCCCATGCTCGCAACGCTCAGCTGGCCCAGGGCAAACGCTTACCTGTGTGCCCCGTGAAGACAGGAAGTAATGCTGTCATGCAGCAGCCCTATCCCACACCCCAGGCTCTCTGGGAACTCACTACGCAATTTAAGATAGGCCTGGAGAGAAAGTTAGTGAGCTTCAGTGGCCAAAAGGAACCGGGGATGGGGGTGGGGGGGTAGCACTCTGGTTTCAGTAAGAAGAGGAAGACAAGGCAGAGCGTGGGTCAAATGGAAAAGATGGAGGAGAGTAAGGGGCTGGGGCTGCTCTGTGGAAATGAGAAAGCCTCTAGGTCCAGGGAGCTGGCTCAGGGGGTAAGATCCCTCACTGCCAAGCCTGACAAACCAAGTTCAATCCCCAGTACCCACAAAGGTAAAAGGAGAAAACCAGCTCCTGCACGCTGTCCTCTGAACCCCACAACCTTGCCATAGCATGCTGCTGTCCTGCAGCTAAATGTAATTTTTTTTTTTTTTTAATTTAAGCTAAATGTCAGCCTCACTCTGGCTCTTGGAATTCTGAACTCTTCCTAGGGTCAAGAGAAGCAGGACTCAGAATCGGGGCAGAGTGAGAGTTACAGGTACTAACTGGGTTCCATGCAGAGCAGGCCCTGTGTTTTTCTAAAGTGGCTGGAGGTGGTGGTGAAGGAGGAGTCGGGGGTCGGCTAAAACAAGCCTCAAGGGAGAACAAGAAGGCAACCAGGGGGACTCACTCACGCCGCCACAACCCCCAGGACAGACAGACCACGGCAGGGGCCTGAGCATGTGGTTTCCATGTCAGGCTGGAGCCCAGCTGCAGCAGCCCTGTGAAAGAAAGATGCCATAGAGGAGGAGGTGAAGGCCAGAGCCAGTGAAGAGGGTGACAAATTGGTGCTCTGGTACCACAAGCAGCAGGCTTGTTTTCTCCGGGGAGCTGAGGCTGTTAGAGGCTTTTACAGGGGAAGCCCAGCTGCTGGGAAGCAGGCAGGCGGCCTGTGTGCGCTGCACCTTACTCTCAAAGGCTGGGATTCTGTTACCACCGGTACAGCAGGGATGCGGTGACTCACACTGAGATTCTGGTCTCAGGGACAGTGGGAGGCACGGCCCTGGATAGGGGCAGGGCATACTGGATGGGAGAGTCAAGCCCAGGAATGCATTCCCTGCGGACCAATAATGCTGGTTTGGCTTCCAGCAGAGGCAGCAAACGCTGCAGAGGATTGCTGTGGAAACAGCTGTCTCAGCGTGCACCAAGTGTGGGGGGACCTGTGGGCTCCTGGTCGGGGCAGAAACAAAGTTGCCCCCAGGGGCTCCCCAACAGACCCTTATAAAGGAGTGATTGGCAAATGACTTATGTCTAGCATAAATCTGTCCCCCACAAGTCTCTCTACTCTCAGCCCCAAAATTAAACAACAAGGATCAGATGAGCCTCCAGTCACTTGCTAGGTTCGTGAAGGCTCAGGAGAATGAAGTGACGCCCCCCCCCCCCCCGCGCCACTGCCTAGGTGTCCATCAGCCAATGAGTGGAAAATGAAAATATGGTACACATAAACAATGGAATTTCATACCGTCACAAAGAAAAAGAAATTATGAATATGAAATAAAATGGATGGAACTGAAAATTATTATATTAAATGCTGTAATCCAGGCTCAGAAAAGACAAAAACAAGTTCTCATGCAGATCCTAGCTTCTCGTGCGTGAATGCGTGCGTGCATGATTGTGTGCATGTGTCCATGCGCGTGTGCGTGCGTGTGCGTGTGTGTGTGTGTGCGTGTGCGTGTGTGTGTGTGAATGAGTATAGATAGAAGCCAGGAAACTAGAAAGGGGCCCAGGAAAGAGGAAAGGTAGCTTTAAGGGTAGGGGTGAAGGAGGGTAATAGAACACATGATATCAAAGGGAGATGGGGAGATGGAGAAAGGGGGGCAACCAAAACTAATTATGTATGAAAATTCCATAAAGAATCCTGTTACTCTGCATCTAGTTTTAAAAAAAAATGGTGAAGGGTACTCCTGGTCTTCAAGGGACTTAGCGCCACTCAGGCTACTGTGGTTGGTCTCTGACAGTGGACAGTCAGCCATCAATTAAACAGCACAAGTCAGCATTGTTTATAGCAAACACACATGAAGAACAGAAGAAAATGTTCTGGAGAAACTGGGCATGCTCACTGCCACCAAATTCACAATATTAAAGAAGAGTCATGTATTTCATAATAATGTTCTGTTAGCTGGACAAATACACAAGAGTGGTCCCTGAGGGGTCCACTGTCTGTGGTAAAATGCGGCCATCTCAGTTTGGGTAAGTGCTCTATGATCAAACAACAGTGAAATCACCTAACTATATATCTTGTTACCATTGGACCTGGCGAGAAGTTTGGATGGTCACTCCTGTGTTTGGAGAGGTGGAGGAGGGGGGTCTGTTTACAAAGAAAGTTTCTATAGAATCATCTAGAAAACTCATGAAGCCCGTTTCGCAATGAGCCAGAGTTTAGCTAAGCAACACAGCATGGCTGCTGATCACAGCAGACAGGTCTGCTTCTAGTACCAGCTTGAGACCCTTGGGAGTTCAGAGACGACAGGCAGGAGAAGGGGAGAGGAGAAGGTGCTGGAAGCAGCTTGGGAAAGAAGGTAGGTGTGTCTGAGAGACAGAGATGCAGAAACAAGCTGGGCCCACCCCAGGGAGAGAGAAGGTCAATCTGGACTCCAGCCGGGTGCACTAGAGGACAACAGAAATTCAGTGCAGGGGAAAAGAGGCTCAGGGTTCTACCAGCCCAGGGCTTCACTTTCTTCACCTATAAAGCAGGGTTAACAACACAGCATTGTATCTGAAGTGTTTGAGGCCAAATGTGGTTTGGACTTGGGAGCTCTTTAGGATTCTGGACTATTTGCATAGACTTTATAGATTTAACATCCCTAACCTGAAAATCCAAAGCACCTCGGATTTCAATTTTATGACTAGAAATGTCTTTGTTTAAGAGGATTAAATGGAAGTGTATGCAAAGTGCTTGGGCTTCAAGATGAAGTTTTGACCTAGGGAGCACCCTGAACAGATACGGCAAGTGAGCCAATGCCCCTTTCTTTGGAGATGGTCCAGGTGGGATTTTAGAGCTCAGGACACTTCAGCAGAGACACAGCAGAGACACAATGATAGGTTACGTTGGGACCATGACCCAGACCCCTTATTTATAGGGAGAAGAGCAGAAAAGCAGGCTGGCTGGCTCAGAAACAGGCAAAGAAAGGGAGAGCGTCATCTCTGGGAGTCTAGCCTTAAAAGGCTTTTAGGGGAAGAAGATGGGGCAGGGGGACCGTGGGGCTTTGAAATGAGGAAAACAATTCCGCTCTCAGAGTTGAACTTTAAGAACCACATGTGCAACGACCCCTCTACACACACACACACACACACACACACACACACACACACACACACACACACACACACACACACCACACACGCACACACACGCACGCACACGCACACGCCGCCCCTAAGGCCCATAAAGTTGAAAGTTTGAAGTCTAGGACTGAGAACATCGATCAGAAGGGGCCTGACTTGAAACTAGATATGCAAAGCAAATACTCAAAGAGAACAGCAACGGCCGTGCACTCAGACCAGCATCCATAGCAAAAGGGTCATGAGCAATGTTAGGACCCACCGTGGACAAAGACACAGCAGCTAAAGCCACCTGACTCAGTGCCTGCCACACTGGAGGCCCCCCGATCACGATGGAGACACAGGGGACTTAACCCAATGCCATCTGACACTAGACTTCTCTGTTTTCACTCCACGTGGGCCAACAAAGCATCTATGATTTGAGTCCCGACGGGGCCTGGCTAACAGGAGGAGAATGTGTACTGGCCATTCCCACACCAAGAATTCCAGGTCACCAAAGGGAACTAGAAACAGCTTGAGTCTGGCTCAAGTAAGTAGGCTATGATCTGGTTTTATGCAGCCACTCTCCGGGTGGGTTATCAAGATGGAGACGTCAGCCCTTTTTATGTTCAGGGTGGAGCGCAAGGGGCAGAGGGCCATGAGGCACCAAGGACATTTGCTGAAACACACTGCCTGCAGGGATGCCTTAACGGCAGAGAGGGTGGAAAACTGGAGTCGGCAAGGGAGCTCAGCGGTCACAGATGGGAGGTGACCAGAAGTGTCCACCAGGGCAGTGGCAACGGCGGCGGTGGGGACAGAGGAAAGGAAGACAATACAGAGGAGCCTGGGGGAGTGTGTTTGTTTCATTTCTTGTTGCCCTGACAAGTGACAAACTGGCCAGAGCAACTTAAGGAAAGGGTTTCTCTGGGCTCCCAGAGGGCATCATCCATGATGGTGGGGAGGACCCACGGAGTGGGGCAGCCGGTCATGGTGCACACCCCTCCAGGATGCATAGAGAGGGAGCGGGGCAGCCGGTCATGGTGCACACCCCTCCAGGAAGCAGAGAGAGGGGACTGCTGGTGCTCAGTTGGTTTTCTCCTTTTCATTCAGCCCAGGACCCCAGCCCATGAAACAGTTCTGTCCACACTGGAGGCAATTCTCCCCGCTTCAAATCTAATCTAGAAAATCCTCACACACGTGCCATGAGATCCTAGTATGCTGACAATCAATATTAACCATCATGGGGGGAGGCAGATGCAAAGATGACTTTAAGATTTTCTACCCCAGGGCCTCAGAACTTGGGTTTGGTTTGCAGAGCCTGTGTGAGAGGCCAGCACACAGCTGTCTGGTCTAGTGGCTTGTGGAAACCGTAAAGGTATTCTGGAAGCTGCTCACCACGCCTTCCATTCCATAAGTGCTTGTTCGGTTCCTACAGCAGGCCTCACTGGGATCCTATGTTCACGACCTTACAGCATAGCAGGGCTCACGGGACAACTCACCATTTTAGTAAACATAGCAAGTGCTGCGTCAGGAGTACACACAGAGCACAGCAAATAACGAACACTGTGGGGGGCAGAAGCGGGTTGTTCAATCAAAAGATTTAGCTTAATTTTAGGGAGAAGAATCGTCTTTTTTTTTTCATCTTTTTGAGGGGTGTGTGTGTGTGTGTGTGTGTGTGTGTGTGTGTGTGTGTGTGTTTGTGTGTGTTAGGTATAATGTATGTATGTGTAAATGTGTTTATGTGCATGAATATGGCTGTGCACATGCCGCAGAGCGTGTGGGGAGGTGAGAGGACACCCTCCAGTGTCAGCCCTCACCTTTGGCCTCATTTCAGGTGGGGTCTCTTGTCTACCACTGCATATGCCAGGCTGGCTGGTCTGGGTGCTTCTGGGGACTCTCTGTCTCTGCCTCCCATCTCCCTGTAAGAATGATGGGATTAAAGATGCATGCTGCCATTGCATGCTTTACGTGGGTTCTTGAGGAATCCAACTCAGATCCTCACATTTGCACAGAGTACTGAGCCAGTTTATTTATTATTTGTGTGTGTGTGTGTGTGTGTGTGTGTGTGTGTGTCTGTGTGTGTGTACCAGAGTATATATGTACCACATGAGCCTGTAGATGTCAGAAGAGGGTGTTAGAGTCTCTGAAACTGGAGTTAAAGGTGGTTGTGAGCACCATTTGGGTGCTAGGAATCAAACCCCAGTCCTCTGCAAGAACAGCGAGTGCTCTTGAGCACTGAGTCATCTCTCCAGCCCCTTTGTTTGAAGTTTTCAATCCACAGAAATGGCTATTTTCCTATGAGACATCAACAGTATCTTAGCTTTACGTCCTTTCGTCATAAGGGTGATGACAGAGAAATTCCGAGGGGTCTAGGAAATCTGACCTAGTCTGCTCCACTGCAGGAACATGTGGAGAAGCTCCCGAGGATAACACAGGCACATGCCAGATCGGTGACAGCACAAAGCAAGGCAGACAGCTGGAGCTTGGGGCCAAAACACAAACCCTGGGGCACTGCCCACGCAAAGACCACACGCTCATTCACTTCATCATCGGACATTAAATTTCCAAACTGCAACTCATGCGAATTCCCCACTCATTGAGCATCTAAGACGATTGCAGGACATGGTTATCTCATGTCCAAATGACATTTCCAAGGGTAAGGTCAAGTGTACAGATGGTGTAGAGCACTGTAGGACTGCCTATCAGTTCTAGATAGAGCAGAACCTCCTCCATCACTGGAAAGGATCAACAGTAGGGGAAATTACAGCTGAGAACACGGCACAGTGGGTATTTTAAAAATGCAGACAGTGAGAGGCAGAAATACAGAAAGCTATGTCCAGCCTCTGTCTTTCCCCCTTACCCTCATTTCCACTTATCTCTGCACAATTCCCTGCTGTCTATGCAGACTTGATGATCCAGGAGCAAATATCTCAACTATGCTCCTCACTCTTGGCCTCTGGTAGACCACGCATGCTGGGTATGTTCTTCAGTGGCCCCACTGGTCCACACTGAGGGCTGTCATGGGTCTGCCTTAAACATTTTCGTATTGTATTTACTGTGGGGATTTTGCTAAAGATCTGGTCTGAAATGCCTGTTGTTAGGGAAGCCCTGGGAGAGTGTTCAAGATCTATGAGGAATAACTATTCAGTGTTGGCCGGGAATGAGCCTAGCCCATTTATTACAAAGAGAGCTTACTGCCGCTTGTGCAGAGAGGGGAATGCCCCTTTAGGAGAACTCAGACCCACGAGGAGGAATCTGTCCATCGTTAACTGTTGCTATGTTTGGGGGCAGGGGTGGAAATGTAGTTCAACTTCAGTGAGTAGGTGAAATATGAGCTAAACCTTTAAAGGCTCAAGGTTGGCTGTTTTTGGTGATAAGGATTACCTTAGGGATTAATGAATTAAGAGAGCTGGAAAGCTAAAAACCTCCTTTCTGCATCATTCAATTCCGTTCAACACATATTTTCCCAGGCCAAGTGAACCATTTGCCTTGGCCGAAGCCCTTGGCCTTTTAAAATGATGACATTGCGGCCGGTTTTGTAACTGTGATTTATGCTTGAGTCTGTAGACTGTGGGTCAGATTAATTCAGTGCTGCCCTGAGGGACCTAGTTGTTGAAGAACTGGTGCCTCCCTATCCAGCAGCTGTGTTAATGACCCACCGCAGCCCCGAGAGCCCACGTGTTCCCCGCAATATTGTTTCAAATCACAGAAATACTTTGGAGATAATCTTTATTCACAATTTGCTGAAAAAGGAAGACAAATCAGCCCAAGATCCATAACACTTGGTACTGATGCTGCTTGTCAGTGGGTGATACGAGATCAGTATTTAACAGTTTGGGAATTCTTCGCCACGTCAATCAAAGCAGCGCCGCATGGCCGTTCCGCACCATTTCAAGTGATGATTTAAATTCGTTTCCAGTTGTCTGTGTTAGAGTGGACTTTCTGTGCTTTGAAACCGGCTGTTTCTCCACGCAGCGTTTTAAAATGCAGTAGACGGGAGTGAGGAGAAGTGTTCCTGAGATGTATTTGCTTATGTATATTCCTCCTCATCTCTCCAGGTCCAACCACAGAGGACACATGCAATTCTGGATGTAATGCCTGCACACTCGGTGTCCCCAAGGCCCCTTCAGAACTTCGTAGACATTTTAATGCTGCTTAAGTTGGTAGCCATGGACAGAACAAAGGAAAACACCTCTATGCTGAAAGGAAACAGGGTAGAAATGCCTTGGCACCTTGGCGTGCACCCCTGAGGACCCCTCACCTCACGGGAAAAATGTGTATCATTTTCTTTGGATCAGCGTTGATGAAAACAACATATGGTTACTTTTATGAGGACTTTGAGACAGATGGTAACCTATAGGCTAATTATGCCATGGGCAACATTCTTTAAACAAATCACTGCAATTGTGACATGGCTCTTACTCATGAGGTAGACAATCTGGATTGTTTATTGTCACACCACGTAAACATGTGCCAGGTGAAGGAGGAAAGGTGCTACCCGAGGGAGCCTATTTATAGTGTCTTTTCATTTGCATATTGATCTTCCTGGCCAAAAGAACAAAGGAAGTCAAGAAATTAAAGAGAATACACTAAACCATCAGCTGAGGGGAGGGTGTAGCTCAGCGGGGCCCTGGAGGGCTAGTGTGTGTAAAGCCCTGGATTCAGCTCCCTACCCACGAACAAACCAACAAAGCCAAACCCTCCCGTCACACCAGGACTGTTTCCTTGGGGGATTCCTACCTGTTAATCACTTGGAACGGACGCTTCTGATGTTCCTGCCATCTGAAAGCAGGTTGTCCAGAACAGCAGCAGCAGGCTTTGGATGAGCAAAGTGGGCAGGTCATCCCTCAGAGTTCTGCCATGGCTCCCCTCTGCCCATGCCTGTTCCTTCCTGTTCAAGATTGCTGTCACTCACCCGCTCCTTCTCTTTCTCAGCATCTCCTTCCCCTCGCTTAAATTTTCTACATTACACCTTTGACCTGAGGTATTGTGTGTGTTTAGAAGTTTTATTAGTGAGTGTGCCCTTCCGCAGGGGGAGCTTCACCAGGGCAAGGGACTCAGTCTGCTCTCTGCCGTGAGAGAGCTGCATATTACAGGGTCGAATGTTTGCAGAAGTAAGGCAGTGATTCATTAAAACCCTACAACACAAACATCGTCCTTTCTAGTCTGTAGACATGCCACACAGGCCCGGTGTGCGCACTGACCACGGGCTCCGATTGTTGTTCCCATCCCGTCCTTGAGAACAGAAGGGGGGGGAGGGTCACTGCCATGTTTTCCATCTCCAGTCCAACTCTCTGATGTGCACTTTTTTTCCAACTATACAAGCCAACTAATTCAGCCGAGGAGGGGTCACTAGGCAGGCTTGTTCCTGGCCAGCAGCCTAAATGGTGGGTGTTTCCCCGTCCATCCTGTTACATAGGTTTAGCCGAGGGAACTGACCATGGTTTGAATCCAGGTCTGTTTGGCATCCAGCCTCCTCCTCGGCTCCACCAGGAGTGGCTGACTGCTTCACACACAGGACTCTTGATTCGGTGTCGTTTCTTAAACCTCACAAAACCGCAGTACATGCATTTCTTACTTATCTGATGGAGAAACTTTATATAAAACTTCATGTAACAGTAGTTAGCTTAGTGGTGCCTTTTAATTACTTTTTCTTAGTTTTACTGATATTGTAAATTTGGGAAATCACCCAGGACAGCGGGTGGGAGACCTTTTTCTCTGGAGCAGTGTTTGCCAGCCCTCTGCGGACTCCGATCCCCCACGGCCACCTCTACACTATGCACCTCACGCTCTGAGAAGTTTCCCTCTTCACACTGTTTCATTTCTTCCCTGGCCAGCTGGCTAACTTTGATTTGTTGGGACTGCTCCTGGCCACCTCTTCCTCTCCTTCAATTTGTTGCTTTGTAAAAAGTCCCTGGTGTGGAATCAGGCTTGCTAGAACCCATAAGAATGAGGGACATGGCCGGATACATTCTGACTGGTCTGTAGGAATTTACTCTACATAGGTTTGGTTGGTTGGTTTTAGACCTTGGAAGGCCAGGTCCTTGGGTCTTTTCAAAGACTTGGGTCAGGTGAGGAATAGCATGCACCACTCTCGGGGAGGTTGGGCTCAGTTCTTAGGTGGGGCACGGCTGTGAAGGGGGCAATGTTTACCAGAGCAGAGGTAGCCCGATGAGATCTTAAACCTGACTGAGGGTACAGATGGTAGCACTAAGGCTCATGGGAAGGTTGGCTTCCTGTTGATGTTTCCTCAAGTTCTCATCTCTGCTTGGGTCCCCTGTCTCTGCCTAAGCCACGCTGGTGTCCAGATGGCTTGAGCACGGCCTTGTGTGTATTCATGCCTGCAGCTCGCTTTCTTCCCGACTCTGCTAACAGCTGAGATTTGCAGTCAGCATTTGTATGTGTCCCACAAGCAAGGCAGGCTTTCACTGCAGCTTTTCTAGGACAGGGAAGTGAAGTTTTCAGCCTTTCTGGCATTCTGTTGCGTTATATTGTTTAGTTTTGTTTTATGGTCATGCTGGCTTTCCACACAGATCCCAGCCTTTAAAACTGCTGTTGATGCAGGAATCTACAGCCCACATCCCAGGGTGTACCAAGGTCCCTGCTGGTGTATCTTCACCCATTTGCCATTGCTAGTGTCCTTTCCCTGTGACTGGGTGGAAAAGCCACCAGAGGAATGAAATATTTCTCCTGCTTTCCATCAGTCTGTCCATTCATCTGCCTGTGTTTTCAGACAAAATTTGTGTAGCCTATACCTGGACCTAGAGGTTCCCTATCTGCAAACTGAAATAATCACAGCTCAAAAATCCTAGGGAAAAAAAGCCCCTGTACAAACATCAACAGACTTGTCCCTTGCCATTTTCCCTAAACAGCACAGTGCAGTTACCATCTCTGTGACATGCACACTATGCTGGTCACTGCGCGTAGTTGAGATGATTAAAAGCGTCCAAGAGGCTGTGTGCAGGCTCTCTGGGAACACCTCTGTCCAGCAGAAGCTCAGTGGCCATCCAAGTGGTCCATTAAGATCTCCCTCCCCCATGCAATGTCCCAACATGTCCCAGCTAAAAGAAACAGTGCAGACCCGGCTTCCTATCACAGCCTACGCCATACTCTCAATCCTGGTTTCATCTTTTCTAAAAATGAAATGCCCTCTCCTCATTACTATTCTAGGTAACTAAGACTATTGAACACAAGCATGAAGAATGCTCAGAGAGGCCTGAGCCCCAGCTCGCAGTTAATGACACCACTCCTGAGGAGTTAGAAGACTTCTGCACAGTTAGGCCTAAATTTTAAAAGCCAGTCTATACGGCCTTTGGCTACTCTCCAGAGCATTTTATGTATCTGAATGAGAAATGAATATGGAAAGCTTGGGACCGAGGAGATGGCTCAACAAATAAACGTGCCATTCAAGTGTGAGGTCTGGTGGGTGTGGGAACTGGTCTGTGATCCCAGTCAGTGCTCTGGTGGTGGACACAGGGAGTTCCTAGGTCAAGGGGAACAGAATAGCTGAACTGGTGAGGTGTGGGTTTAGAGTGACACCTTGTCTCAATAAATGACATGGAGAGCGATCAAGAGAAGACACTCAACATCAACCTGGGTTCTTTACACAGGTGTATACACATGCATGCGCACAAGAACATATAAACACACACACATACACACACACACATACACCACATATACACACAACACATATACATACACACACACACATACACCACATATACACACAACACATATACATACACACACACACATACACCACATATACACACAACACATATACATACACACAAAATATACACACAACACACACATACACATAACACATATACAACACATGTACATACACACACATACACACAAAACATACACAACACACACATACACACAACACATACACACAACACATATACATACACACACATACACACAAAACATACACAACACACACATACACACAACACACATACAAACACACGCAGATACAACACACACATAACACACAACACACACACAACACATATACATACACACACATACATATAACACATACACAACACATACACACAACACACATACACACACCACACAGACACACACAACGCAACACATACACACAACAAATACACAACACACACACATACACACCACAGACACACAAAACATACACACAACACAACACAGTACACACACACACACACACACGGGCAGAGTGGGAGCCTCAGGAAACAGCTGCCCCAGCTTTCCTGCTTGTCTTTTTCTCCTGTTATGGTCTGTTCCAGCTAGTCAGAGCAACAGGGGTTAATTCCAGAGCTTTGTTTCCTTACATTAGATGGCCGGACAAAGAATAACACTCAACAATTTTCTGTCTTAATTCACAACAATAACAATCCCCTTTTTAAAAAAAACTCCTAAAAATAAAAACTCCTTAAAGGCTTCGCTCTCCCCTAAATAATCAACACATTACACATCTACACAATATTCTGAAAACTTTTTCTGTTTCATCAGAAACTAAAATACCCTATTTCATTTGATGCTAGTTCATGTATCTGGTTATTATATTTCCTTTCTCTCTCTCTGAAGGGTTAGAGTGCTTTATCATCTTCTAGATGATCATATAATTTACAAGAGGATAAAAAAGATCAAACAGTATTATTTTTTCTCCTCACAATTTATATGCACAATCTACTTTTCCAATGTTATTAAGACTTCAGTATCAAATCTATTTTACACACACATTTACCACCCAAAAGAGCAAAATCCACAACAGAATTAGGACTAGAAAAGCAATTAACTTTATATCTTTTTTCATAACTCATACCATTACCTGCATCAGTCCCTCCTCATCCCCTTACACTTAGCCTTTCTTGTACTCTTTTCTTTCATGCTAAGAAAGAGCTTCAAATATTTCAGTTAAGTCCAAATCAATCAGCAATATTATGGAACTTAAATCCAAATATCCGCAAATTTTGCTTTTTAATAAAAAAAAATCAGCAATACTATGAAATTTAAGTCTAAATATCCACAAATTTTGCTTTTTAATAAAAAAAAATCAGCAATACTATGAAATTTAAGTCTAAATATCCACATATTTTGCTTTTTAATGAAAAAAAATTTAAAATAACCTAGGTGTACATTAACCAAAGTAGGTCATCTATGATGACCACATAGTGCAGACTCTGTGTTCCAAAAAATGTCACGTCTAATGATTCTTAAACATGTATTTACTTACTTCATTTTATTGAGTCTCCTCATTCAGTATTCGTGGCTATAGAAAATAACTGCTTTAAGGTCTATTTAAAAATAGAAACCATTCCCCGCACATCTGCCTTTTCACATTTGTCAATTCAGAAGGCAGAAGCCAGTCAGTGCTTTTGACTCTGAACACTCTTACATTCTCGAGTCCTGTGAAGACGCGCACTTCTTCGGAAGCTCCTGTGCGAGGCGCTACTGAGTGGAAATGTCTTCTGCTCTTCCAGCCCCCAGAGCCTGCCTATCAGAATCCCTGGTGGCTGTGTTTTAGCCATGGAACTCCAGGACCCTCACCGGGGGGCTTTTTCAACTCTAGGTTTCTGCCACTATGAAATACACGCTCTTCCCTCACAGAATCTCTCCGACATTGACTCCGAGCCCTTACAGGACCATGACCTACCATTATGCAAGTGATGTAATTTGCCCCAAGGTGGGGGGAACTTTCTTAAGCTGTGTTCTATATTAGGGGCCATTTATTTGAGACCCTTTCTATACCAACATGCTTATGATGTTTAGCACATCTGACCAGAGCCTTCACAATGGACCTGAGAAAGGATGGCGCAATAAAGACAACCTGAAGACCAAGTTGGGGGGTGGGGGTGGTGGCCTGGTTTGGAGGAGCACTGGTTTGAGTCTGACCTTGAAGCTCAAATCCAGGGCTCCTATGCACTGGCATTGTCACTGGGGGACAACTTGGAAATGAGGTTATCCCAATGCTAATTCTTATTCTGGACTGGCTGAGGAGAACCTTGAACTTCCACTTCCAATCTTCCTGCTTCTACTCCCAGGAACCGGGCTTACAGGCAGGGGCCACCACACTCAATTCATGCGTTTCTGGGGACTGAACTCAGGGTCCCTTGCCATCGATCGTAGCAAAGCTACTCAGATGGGTGCTGGGTTGGTATAAAGAGATAAAGGGAGTGGCTGTGATGCCCTCAGCATGGTGCTTGGCACGTGGGAAGCCATTAGCACTAAACCCTTTTAGAGACCAGTTTACCAGTTCAGGACTAAGAACGCCGGGCGTCACCGACACCCAATCCTTAGTTACACCTTTTTCCCGGCAGCTGCCTGCATCGCATCCGATCACAAGACTCACCACACATCCTGGTTTTATTTTATGGGCACTTATTAATTCTGGGGAGTTAATTAAAAAGTGGAATTTATTTTAGGAAAGGAATGCAAACAGCGATGGCAAGTTAATCAATTATGCAAAGCTGTATGGTCAGGAGGCAGACCAAGGCTCACAAAGCCTCCTCCTGAGACAGGAACTTGCAACCTGAGCAGAAACCCTGTCACCTTTATCACTGACAGCTGTGAAGGAGTTCACTCATGGATCCAGCCCCCAAACACTTACACTTCGATAAGAGAAAATAATCCTGAAGGGACTCTCAGCTCATCTATCCCAAGACAAAGTCTCCTCTCAGCTCTGTTCCAAGAAACCATGCCTGGACAACTATATACGTGTGTGTGCACGCGTGCGTGTGTGTGTGTGTGCGCGTGTGTGTGTATGTGTGTGTGTGTGTGTGTGTGTGTGTGTGTGTGTGTGTGTGTGTGCATATATACATACATATAATTTGCCAGCCCCTGTCCTGTGCCGGGCTTTGGGGATAAGATGAAAAAAACAAAACAAAAAACAAAAAAGGGCAGTTACAAGCCCTTTCCAGTCTTGGAACCTGAGAATGATTCCTCTATTTGGAAAGTTCTCTGAGCATAATGTGGAGCAGAGAAGACTGAGGAGCTACAGCCATGAGATGAGCAGTCTGTGATTATTTCTACCAAAGAAAGAACAGAATACGCTCCTGCCCGCACAGCTGGATGCTCTTCCCAGTTTTCACCCTTGAACTCGGATCACTTGACCACAGAAGAAAGAGCAAAACGACTCCAGCACAACTCCACTGGGGAGAGAGTGTCGGCCTGCCCTCCTGCCAGACCCACATGCTCGTCTCCTGCTCAGCTCAACTCAGGAATCCTCTCTGCTGAGCCAAGGGTGATGCTTTCTGAAGATGCACACTGCCCACCCATAGGCCAGCTGAATGCTTCAGGGAGAAGGCAATGGCTGCTTCTCATTTGAGGTTGCCCCCCAAAACACTGAACGGATCCTGTGCTCTTTAACACCTCCACAGCCCTGATGTGCCCCCCCAAACACTGAACATATCCTGTGCTCTTTAACACCTCCACAGCCCTGAGGTCACTACTGATGTCAAGGAAATAAGGACAAGTGAAGCCGGGGCGGGAAAGGGAGGCTCTCTTCTGCACTGGCCACTGAAGTAGAGGACCTGCCACCCACCACTCCCGGTCAGCAGCAGCAGCTGGGTATCCACAGCCCTCCCTCTTCCCTGAGGCCCCAAGCTGGCCGTGCCATCCCCCAGCTTCACCCTGGCCTCCACCAGCATCCTCTCAACCCCTCTCTCCTCCCCTCCTCCCCTCCTCCCTCCTTCTGAAGAACCAACACAAATACCACTACAAAAGAAAACCAGTTCCCCGGCCTCCAAGACAAAGCTGCTGTTTTCACACCCAGACCTCCATCCTGGACTTGAGCTGTCAGTGAACTGGGTTAGCACCAACTGGATTGGCCGAACAGAAAGGACTCACGGTTCTGTTTTCAGAGAACTGACAGGAAGTAAGCCAAACAGATGAATGCTTAACAAAGGCCAGGGCTCCATTTTCAGCTAAGTTTGATTATCTTTTTTTTTTTTTTTTTTTTTTTTTGGTTTTTCGAGACAGGGTTTCTCTGTGTAGCTTTGCACCTTTCCTGGGACTCACTTGGTAGCCCAGGCTGGCCTCGAACTCACAGAGATCCGCCTGGCTCTGCCTCCCGAGTGCTGGGATTAAAGGCGTGCGCCACCACCGCCCGGCCGATTATCTTTTAACCACTTTTAAAAGACAACAGTTATTAGTTTCTGCACTAAAACCATGAAGATAGCAAGGCAGACAAGAGCACTGTATTGCACCCGGTACTTCAGCAGGAAGGCTTTCCCACACAGCGGTCTCTCCTATTATGCTCTTCAAGGGCTCCTCTACTCCTAGCTGTCTTGTGGGTCCAGGCCTATCTGGAAGGCAAAGGCTGCAGACATGTGTTCAGTCAACTCAGAGTTCCATCGATAGTGTAAAGGGCAGACATTTAAAAACTGGAAAATAATTATGACATTCTCTGTAGGTTTGTGTTACCTGCCAAACCCGGAGTAAAAGTTTCCATCAACCTTTAAGAGAATTGGCATATCCATAGTATGTGATGGTTGGCCAGGACAGTGTCTGCTTTGTGAGATTTTAACAACATTGTTCTTTCACGAGTGATTTGTGTACAGAATACAGAATATGCCTTCACATTTCCAGCCATGATGGCAAACATACCTGTCACCTCAGCATCTGGGAAGCAGAGGCAGAATAGTGCACTCCAGGCCAGCCTGGGTTACATAACAAAAGCCTGTCCTAACTTTTTTTAAGGGATAGGAATAAAGCTCAGTTGGTAGAGCGCTTGCCTGGTAGCCGCCCAGTACCATATAAACTGTGTGTGTGTGTGTGTGTGTGTGCACTGCATACCTGTAATCTCATCACTCAGAAGGTAGAATTAGGAGAGTTAAGATTTCACGGTCATCTCTGGCTACCTCTTGAGTTCAGGGACAGCCTGAGCTACATAGGACCTTTTCTCTAAAAAAAATCCTATTTATATAAGAAATCAGACACAGTTGAAAACAAAATTTCAATTACCTTCTTTAAGAAACATAAGCTCTTATTCATCACAGTTATAAACATGCACTTTTCTATGTCAGCTTCACAGAGTCGAGTCTCTGAAAAGCTGTTTTAGCTTGTGATCATCCACGGTCACTGAGCTGTGCTGATGAACCTGGTGGTGCAAGCAGCATAGTCAACCTGGTCCCAACAAAAAGTTCACAGAAGCATCAACTCAGCCAGACTGCCAATTCCAGCTTACCTCCCTTACTCTCTTGAAAGCCAGAGAGAGGTTCAGAGGGTCAAGTTACCCCTGGCTCACCCCGGCTCAAACTTCCCAGGCAGGCTGGAGGCCTCACCCACTGCTCTTTCAATCTACCTTCCAGCAGACCGAGGAGGGCAGGGCAACCCAATGTTCTAAAGGTGACCTGTGCTGAGTCAAGTATGGCTGTCAGCTGAACGCCAAGACCAAGAGGGAGTGTCCTTGGCAGCAATAAACCAACAACCAAAAAGTACGTCTGATTTATTCACAAAGTTATTTGCCTTTAAAGCTAAAACACAAATTTTGAAAAATTCATATATATATATATGTATGTTGTGTATATATGTACATATGTATATATTCATAAATGAAACGTTATACCTAGGACTATTCCCAATGCTAGCCAGTTGGTCAATGGTATAGGAAGGAGCCCCTTTAATTAGGTAAGCACTGGGAAGGGCAGAGCCAGCGTACTGTACTCATGCCTGGAGCCTTCTCTCTCTCTCTTTTTTTCAGAAAACAAAAGATTCTGACTGGCTCTGGATTTTCTCCTCTCTCCTTTGACTTCTCAGATCCCTCCTGTTTTGGTCAAAGTTAATGACTTCAAGCTGTAAGCACAAGCTGGCCATCTGAAACCCCAGCGCCCATCAAAAGGGCAAGAAAACTTCACCAGAACCATTGGTTGGTACTCCAAGACCCACCAAGCTGTGATACACAAACAGGAACTCCATGGCAGAGGGTCCTACTCATCTGGTTTTCGTCTTCTAGGATGTATGTTAGCATAAATGATGACCAAGAGCTTTCATGAAAACAAAACCCAGTAAGGTGGAGGAACAAGAAAGTCTGGGGACACACAGTGAAACAGGGATCAGTCCAGGCTGGTGGCCCTGCCAGCAACCACGCTACGTACGGAGCAAGTGCAGACCCGTCTCAGACCAGGATCGCCTCTGATCTGGGTCACCTGTACAGCCTAGGTGCTTAGCTCTCATGGATGTGAACTGTACAGTCAAGAGAGCTAAAACTCACCTGAGGGAACTGCCTGCCTCAGCACTTTATAAACTCCCTTGTCTTCTGGGCAACTCCCTCTGCTTCTTTTATCTCATTTTTGACTGCTAATCCCTCTGTAGGGTATTAATTACTCCATCACAATTACATTACTCCACAAACAAGAACAACACAGTGGAGTCCAAAGTGGATTAACTTTTCATTTATTGTATTAAAACCTTGATACTTTATAATTGCATCATTAAAGCAAATTTTGCTGCACATTAGACTGTTCCTTTGTCTTTGATTCAACCTTCTTCCCTTAAAAAAAATAGAAATATTTCTAAGTAATCTGTGGAACCAGTAATTTGCTTCTAAGAGAGAAGGTCATAGTATGTGAAGGCAAGAGTTGGGTCGGGGGTCCAACAGCACAAAGACCCAGGATTAAATGCCAGCTCGTGGCTGGGTTAGATGAGTACCCAGGATCACCTCTTTATTTGTGATTAGACAACCCACAACTAGATCACCCTCACATGGTACCCAGGGGAATAACGGTGAGACTATGCTAAGTGCCTCCTAGGGAAGACTGGGTCATGCACCTGCTGTAGCCCCTGTCCTCTGGGTCACTGTTCCTCCCATAACTGTTCTTCCCGGTGCAGCCAGTACCAGCATTTGAAGCATTTGTTCACACACTCACTCCATGACTCTGCCCTACTTGTTCCAGTTCCCCTTCCCACTGTCCAGTCTCAAATGTCCCCCATGCCAAAGTCCACAGGTCCCTACTATACCTTCAGACACAGGAGAGGGACATCGTGAGTTATTCTTGCTAGAAGAACAGTAAAAACTAATTCCATTGTATGAAAAACTAATTCAATCATTCCTGTTATATGTAAGCAATTAAAATGTTCCTCTCAGAGGCTGGGGAGATGCTGCTGCGGATAATGTGCACGCACTGAGGACCTAAGTTCAGGTTCCAAGCGCTCATGTAAAACACCTAGCTGTGGTGGCGCAGGACTGCTGTAATCCCAGTCCTGGGAGGCAGAGAAAGAAGGATTCTGGGGGCTCACTGGCTGGGGAATGTCACCAAGCAGTGAGCTCCAGCTTCTGTGAGAGACACTGTCTGGAAAAATAAGGTGGAGAATGACAGAGGAAGAAACCAGACATCCACACATATGGGCACATGCATCTCCACCTACATCTAACCACACATGCACCTCTTTTTATCTGAAAATGTCCTGTAACCAAGTCAACATGTATGCCCAAGTTTCCTGAAGCCAGAGGTTATGAACAGTACTCATCTCTGCTTCACAAGCACTCTCACAGTGCACAGACTTAAGGTCAGCTCAGCAACTGCCAAATAAAGACACTGCCTAGGCTTGAGCCAGGAGGCAAGGACACATACGTGCCAGGGCAGAGCGAATACATAAAATCACTCTGGAAGACACTCTACATAGTCCCTACCATGACACGAAGCCTCAGAGCCACCACCAGAATACGGTACTGTGCTGAAAAATGACTGCTTTCCTACAAGTCTGTTTTCAAAGTTTCTGTACTTCCCTTGGGCTAACATGTTCTCCACACGCTTTTCAGAAGAAAACATCTAAAAGTCATTGTATTTCCCCTGCTGTAGGTGGATCACTACCGCAAAGAACAGTGAGGGGAGCGTCACAAGGAAAAAAATAGCCACAAAGAGAACGGCGCATGCTTGAAAGGCACATTTTTGACAACTTATGCTCTGAGCATCGAAAGTTCCAGACTCCATCTAATTCCTCCTATTACTTGAAACGAGGGACTTAAAATTTGAGGCGACATCGCCTTTTCCTTCCAGTTTGCCAAGCAAGCTGATTGCAGTTTGGCTTCAAGACAATAGCTTTCTCACACGCTTCCTCACTCACACGCTTCCTCACTCACTCACACGCTTCCTCACTCACTCACACGCTTCCTCGCTCACACGCTTCCTCGCTCACACGCTTCCTCACTCACACGCTTCCTCACTCACACGCTTCCTCGCTCACACGCTTCCTCACTCACACGCTTCCTCACTCACACGCTTCCTCACTCACACGCTTCCTCACTCACACGCTTCCTCACTCACACGCTTCCTCACTCACACGCTTCCTCGCTCACTCACACGCTTCCTCGCTCACACGCTTCCTCGCTCACTCACACGCTTCCTCGCTCACACGCTTCCTCGCTCACTCACACGCTTCCTCACTCACACGCTTCCTCACTCACACGCTTCTTCACTCACACGCTTCCTCACTCACACGCTTCCTCGCTCACTCACACGCTTCCTCACTCACACGCTTCCTCGCTCACTCACACGCTTCCTCACTCACACGCTTCCTCGCTCACACGCTTCCTCACTCACACGCTTCCTCACTCACACGCTTCCTCACTCACACGCTTCCTCACTCACACGCTTCCTCACTCACACGCTTCCTCACTCAGCCTCACCTTCCACTGCACTCTGAGCAAGTGATTAACTGAGTCGGGAGGGATGCAGAGGAAAAACACAAAATCGAACACTAAACCTGGAGTCAGGAAGCCTGGTTTCTAGAGCAGATTCTGCCCTGACGCAGATCTGAGCGCTGGGTGATTTATCTCAGCTCTGGACGTGAGGCTCCTCAACCACGGAGCAAAGAACTTTCAGAGCTCTCAAGGCTTCCTCACTCCATCCGGACATGGAGGCAAAGTCCTCAGCTGAGAAGGTGGGCCTCTGTTCCCTACTGGCTGCCAACTAAATCTAATCCTTAAATAATTTCAACGGAGTATTCTGAAAATGTTGCCAGAAGAACACGTCTCTCTCCTTTTCATTCTCTATTCTGTTCTCTTAACCCCTGAAGATATTTTAGAAAAAAATGTAATCTTTCCCCATTCCCCTGCTTTTCCTGTTAAAAAAAAAAAAGACAGCAGACCTCATACAATGTCTAAGCTGGGGCACGGTTTCCAGGGTAACAAGTTTTTCAGACAAGCACAGATAGGTCACCCTCTAGTTATTTCATAAACAGGCAAGAAGGAAGACAAAGTCTTTTCCTCTTACACCAGGAAGAATTTGTTTGATGCTTTTACATTGGTAATGATTCTCTCTGGGCAATGTGGTTTCTAAAATACAAAACTCCAGAGGGGAGACTGCAATGGTTAATCAGAAAGTCTACAAGGAAGAGGGTCCCGGAGCATGGGGTCTGATTATGGAGCTGTTTCTGCAGCTCCCTCTCAGCCGCCACAGTGGCACAGCACACACTCCATTGCCCGCTCACCACACTTCGGGTAGTAACGATTCTCATTCTGATCTTCCCACTGGGCCACTTGCATGCACAAGAAATACACAGTGCCCTGTCGGAGGAGCAACTTTGGCTTCCAAATGGAGATAGGGAGCCAAGGAGGTGGTACCCCCTCCTACCCCAAAAACAAAGGCAAGGAACTGAATCCCCTGGCAGCTGGAAGGTGGTGGGGCCACCAGCCAAGGGTGAGGAGGCAGAGGGATAGTAGCTCTTCCTGTAGCGGATGTCCTGCCATGGCCAGCACCCAGAGCACGCCACTGTGGGCTAAGGGTTCTTCCCAAGCCTTCCTCCAAGAAATGTGAAGAAGCCAAAGAAGGGAAATGGTGGTGCATTCACAGCGTGGCAGAAACAAAACCAAACAGATGCCAGGATGCCGGGGGAGAATGGGTGGCCCTGCTGTGGGCACCAGGAATCCAATGAGAGAGCTTGCTCGGCACAGTCAGGTCAAACCTCCTGCAGCTACATTAGAATCTGGGAGCACCCAGCCTCCACGATTTCTAGAGTTCTGGGGTGCAAACAAAGACTCCTTTGTGTTGTCTTGGACATCCACACTGCCAATTTGTCTCTCACCTTCTAAATAAGCCTAATTATCAGTCTCTTCTTACACTGTCTGCTCTCTCCTTGGCTCCATGAAAAGTAAGCGAAGATTGCTCTTCTCAAAAGGGGTTGAGTCCTGACCAGGAACTCTGCAGCACGCAGGCCAGGTACAATGCTATCTCCGTAAGACCTCAGCGCTCTGACCTGGGCCACAAACATGTGCACATCCAAACTTTCCAATAACTGGTCTTCTCGGGTGTTCTCCTGAAGGTGTTCCTACACTCACCCTGTGGGGATGCAATGCAGGGCCTCATGCCACATCCCGGCCCTCACTGTCAGTTCCCACACGGAGCCCTTTGCCAGCCATCCTGTCCTCTGGCTCAGGCTGGGCTTGTCTGCTCTGGAGACTGGGTACTCTGTCTCCCTCCTTTGAGTCCCTTCATTTTCCTGTTTTGTAAAACCAGTGTGTCTCAGAAAGTTAAAAAGGAATTAACTTCCTTGTGGCCTGCAGGATGAAAACGTAAAAAGCATTCCATCTCTAAGACTTTGCTGAGCCTTAAAAAAAAAGAGCCAAATGTGCCAATGTCGCACGAATGCAGAGGATCACAGAAATCTGTTCCTGCCGCGTGTCTCACTGGGTTAGGAAAGGGCAGCGTGGGGCGTTAACTTCAATTTCCAAAAATGTTACAGTCCCATTTTTCATTCCCTGAGCCTGTCAACTCTGAAGACAAAACGTAGGATTGCCGTTGTCAACTTTCAAAGACTTTCTTCTCCTGGAGTTCTGACTATGTTTAATGTAATTTCTCCTCTCTTCCCACAGGCCTTTCACTTATTTAAGTTTACTATCACCAAAACATTACAGGTTTCCCATCTTTCTCAGGATTCGAAAATAAAGGCCCGAGAGTACTAAGGACCAGAGGGGGAAATAAGAGCCAGTTAGGTCACTGAGACAGACTCACTTCCCTGAGGCACCTTGATGTGGCCTGGAAGGCTTCAGAGAGGGAAGTCACAACCCTACCACAGCCGGTGAGCTCCTGGAGATGCAAATGCCGTCTCTCTAATGTAAACGCTCAGATAATGCCACCGAGTGTGTAATTAATCACCGCTTATACCTGTGGAAAGCTTTGTTTTTAAGATGTCTTCATGAACGCCATGTATCATTTTATTCTTTGGATGAGACGCTAGATTATAAACTGTGCCATGACATGGTTCAGGTGAGAGCGCAGATGCCAGGCAGGTAACATGGTGTCAGGACCCCCAGTGCTCGGCTCAGAGAGGGACACTGCCCGCTCAATGCTCCCCACAGGGGAAGATAATTCCCCAGGACTGATACAGGCTGCAACCCAGACCGAAGTCATGGTGACTACCAGACAGCCATACGCTGGAACGCCGAGTTCCCACACAGCGAGCATGGTCAGCACACTGGGGCAAATGCATGCTTGCTTTATAGTATTTTAGGGTCGACTACTCTCATAGAACTAAATCAACCCTGGTCCCAAAGCACAACTGAGCCCCCAAAGGTGGGTGCTTAACAGCTGGATCCCCGCCTCAGCTTAGAGGCCGGAAACACTCCCAGGCTTTCATTTACGGCCTCTGACAACAGAAGAGAAAGCGGATTCCCAGGGAATTTAATTCCCTATAAACACCAATTTTTCTGTAATTGACGAGGGGATGAGGGGTGTCTTTCTTGCTCCTTAGCAGGATTTTTTTTTTTTTTGCATTAGCTGGATAATTGCTTCCTTTCTCCCATTGCCTAAATCTACAACCAGGGACCAGGCTGCCAGCCACATATAGAATACCAGAAGTAAGTCCAAAACAGGAACACCAATAATATAATTAAGCTTTTTAAAAACACTTATCACGGTCTCCAAATTTCCATTACCTCCTGCTAAGTATGGGGTTTTGTTTGTTTGCTTGTTTGTTTCACTTTCTGACAAAACTGTACAGCAGAACAAAAGACAGTGACTTTTCCATATGGTGCTGCAATCCGGCTAGCAGTGTGGGGGGGGGGGGGATGCCACCGTGGAAGGTACCCCCCCGCCCTTTTAGACCCACCGGCCGAGTTATTTCTATCGCACATCAAGCTCCATTTCCACAGTCCCATCTCCTCCCTGGGTCTGCAATCACAGGTAATGAGCCTCCGGTGAGCAGATTTACTCTGAGCCTGGCAGCCACGGTCTGTGATTCTAGTCACATCACTGTGTATTAAGACACTGAAGAGCACAACAAGCCAGGAAATGAAGGGGCACTGGCCCCACCTCAAAAATACCATGCTGCTAACAAAACAGCACCTGTGGTCGCTCTCTTCTGGCCTCACTCTCTCTTCATTCCCTGGGTTTGCAAAATGAACAGGGCGTTACCAGATGTTACAAGGCGTTACTGGGCATTCAGCTCTACAGCAAGCTGATCCAGCGCCAGCTTCCCAACAGAGAAGGGTTTAGAAAGGCCTGCCGCGCTCACTCATTTCATCTCATCTAATTTTCTGGAAATCCCCGTGCATTCATTCCTTGCCTTCAGGCTGTGACAAAATACCCTGACAAAACCAACTTAAGGAAGGGAGGCCTTATTTTGGCTCACAGATCCAGGATGCAGTCCATTCTATCAGGGAGGCATGGTGGCAGGAGCGTGAGGCAGCTGGCCATGCTGCATCTGCAGTCAGGAAGCATAAAGTGAGGACTGCTAGTTCTCAGCTCGAGATCTCCTATTTATCTGCTGTTTCGGTGGGTCTTCCCACCTTGGTAACCTAACCCAGAAAATCCCTCACAGACACACCTGGAGACTGGTCTCTCAGGTGACTGAAAACCCCATCAATGTTGACAAGGTTCAACCTATGAAATGGCATTCTCATCTTGGAGCTGAGATTACCAAGCTCACAAAATGAGCTGCCTGCCTGAAGTCACAGAGTTGATCAGGGTCATGATGAGGGGCACTCCAAGCCTCCTGACCTACACGATGCCCCCAGAGCGCCGTGTCTGAGAGAGGCTGAAGGTGATATCGAAGAAGCTGAGAAAGAAGTGCCTGTGTTCTGGTCCGGTTTTTTTTTTTCCAAGAAAGGACAGGTCTAGGCCACCAACAGTTGGCCAGGTAACTGAACCCAGCCCTAGACTCCAACACACTACCAGACATCAAACCCCTCCCCTCAAAAACTCAGTAACCTACTTTAATGCATACCTTGTCCTAAACGTTCAAGAGACTGGTATCTTCAGAAACACAATTTCCTTTCCTTTAGGTTTGTCATGATAAGAGATGGCTATGAGATTTTGAGGTTTTAGACCACAAGTTCCTCCAGCAGCTGACTCTCCAAATAAGCACTCCACGGGCCCCCAGGAGGAGGAGGTGGCACCACTCGGGACACAGATGGGTGACACCAACTGATTTCCAATCCCCAAGTGTGTATCAAGTACCAATTCCCTTCCCCACTTTCCTGCCCTCGCCCAGGGCCTCTCAGAAGTCAGCATTCTGTCCTACCCAGCTTCCAGCAGGCACTGTAAGTTTTCTCTTCCTCGGGCACAGGACAGGGAGCTCATGTTCTAAGTTCAAAGGCAGAAGGGACAGGAACTGCAGGGTGATTTAACATAAAAGAGGCAGGACAACAGGAAAGGACAAAAGAGTAGGCCAAAAAGAACTCTCTTCTGCTGTTATTTATACTTTCGAAACAATGTAAGTATGAAGCTTGCCAAAGAGGTACAGGAAAATCCTGGGAAAACATGCACTTTAAGCCGTCTCCAAAGCCCTATGAAAATAATAGAACCCAGAAGGCTGTTTAGAAAGAATTAAAATGGAATAATAGTCTGAACAGATGAACAATTCCCAATTTTACACAGACTATAATCTAAAACGACACTTACATTTTCTGAAACTTGAACTTATTCCTATGTATAGGGAAAAAAAGCCCTAACTGATAATAAAATTTATCAAGAATGACACAGATGTCTTACATTTAAACATGAATCTTAAAAACAAAAAACAACAACACTTTGATGTAAAACTGACTTAAAATCCACTCACGTTGCATATACAGTTAAGTGTTTTGACAAGTTTATATACCCATTCAACTATCTCTACAATCAAGACCGGAACATGATCACTGTTCAGAGTTACCTTGTTAATCCTACATGCTGAACCCTAGACATTTTACCCGTCTGCTTTGTATAATCACGGACTAGTTGTGTCTACACTAGAATATCATCTAAATGAATGTGCACGATGCTTCCAAATTTCCATGCATGCTGTCGTATACACTTGTACTTCTATTTCTTTCCGCTGCTGAGTAGTATTCCATTGTGTGGATAGGCCACCCTATGTTACCCATTCACCGGGTGATGGACATTTGGATCACGTCCAGGTTTTTTGCTGTTATGAATAATGTTTCTAATTATATTCACAGATGTGTTTTTGTGGGCATGTGTTGTAAATGGTTTCAGGTAGCTCCTAAATGTTTTTCAAAAGAAAATGTACTATTTTATGCTGTGATTAACGGTACACATTTAAGGCTGACCTACAAGTGCCCCTTGACCTACAGCATGTCTGACGTCATCGCTGGCAGGGTAAGGGACTGCGACATGGTATACAAGATAACAAGACAAACTCTTCTTCCCCATTTTGGGAAAAACTAGAAACATTTGGCCATGTCAGAAGTTTCTTTGTTGACAAAGTCCTATTCACGTAACTCCTCTCCTTGGCCTCCATCAATGCCTGTTACCCAGAAAGCTCACACTAGCCCAGTCTTACCCAGATGAAGTCCCAGAGGATGGCCACTTGAGTGCCCCAGTTCCAAAGCCACATCCTTTATTTTTTTTTCTATTTCTCCCCACGAAAATCCCAACACCTTCCCCTGCTAACCTACTTGTACAGATTAGGAAGGCAATCTCAACAAACCGGTGGGCCCTTAGACGGCAGGGGTCCTGGGTGTAAGAGAAAGGCACTGCCATAGTTCCACCTGGCCGCTCTGGTTCCGCAGGAACCAGCAGGCGCCACACAGCAATGACCAGGAGACCGGACATCACAGAAGGTGGGGAGGCCTGCCGGAGAGTCGTTTACCTGGTCATTGCCAGAGAGGAAGTTCACTGTGTTTACAGACTGGACCTGCCTCGTCCTAGTCTCCCCCCGACACACACACACACACACACACACACACACACACACACAAACACGCGCGCGCGCGCGCGCGCGCGCGCACACATTTTTTCCCCTTTGGTTTCTTTCCTCCTTCTGCACCCCAGAACCCCTGGATTCTCGACAGTCTCACTTGCACCATGGCAGTGACAATGGGATGCCATGCATGAACTACTGGTTGTCACCTACACCAGAACAAGAGTGTCTGTCCTTCACGCTACCTTCCACATCCTTTGGACTGCACCCTGCCAGGCACAGCGCTCCCAATCCCAGGAACGGGTGTACGCGGTTTGCTGAAGCCACTCCTCCTCAGTGCCGTATCATCACCATCACAGATTGCCGTGGTGTGGCTGGAGGAGATGTACCCTGGACCTTTTAGAAAAACCACATTTCGGAAGCTCAAGGGAAGGAACAATCCCGAAGGGTTGGGGAGGTGGCTCAGTGGTTAAGAGCACTGACTACTCTTCCAGAGGACCCGGGCTTGATTCCCCTCATGGCAGCTCACAACAGTCTACAACTGTGGGAATCCGACATGTCTGTCAGCCCAGACATGCATGCAGGCAAAACACTCATACCTACAAAATAAATAGACATTTAAAAAACCATTTTAAAAGGAAGTAATTCTGCTACCAAGTCCAGTTTGTTGTCAAGACATCTGAAAGCCGAAACGATCATTAGCTAGCCCCCTCACACCAGGGTAAGGAACAGAAACAAAAGGCAAGCTATGAACTACACCACTGCATTTTTATCTCCTGCTATCTCAACCCCAAGAATAACTCTTCCGGATCGCGCAAGGTGAAGCACGCTGGGCGGTGTGATGAGGTGGGCTGCCAGGCCACGGCAGGCCTCTTCTTCCCGGGTGTGCCTGCGCGCCCTGCTACTCATTTCCGACCCCATCCACACTCACGCACCTCCTCTTCAACCCGCTAATTGCTCTGCAACGGGCAATGGGCTCCGGGCCACGGAGCATGGTAAAGCCAGCCACACAACCCCTCTCCCTTCCTAACCATGCACACTCTCGGGAAGCCCAATCCCAACTAGCACATTAAGGAAAAAAAAAAAAAAGTTACCTTTAATCCCAGCACTTAAGAGGCAGAGCCAGGCTGATCTCTGTGAGTTCGAGGCCAGCCTGGTTTACAGAGCGAGATCCAGGACAGGCACCAAAACTACACAGAGAAACAGTCTCGGGAAAAAAAAAAAAAAAAGTTACTTTCCTGACTATCCAGAATTACGTCATTTTGAACTGCTGCTCTTTGTCTGCTACTTCCTGATGCTCACCTGGAGAGGTATGAAAACAGGTTGAGTCAGGATTTTAAAAAAGTGTAGGGGGAATGGAAGGATATCATTAGTCATTTCATCACCCAGCCTTGCACTGGGGCCTTGTTCTTTTTGGGAAAAGCCATGATGGAATGTCACTCCGAGAGGCTGAGAGTCGGCTACTGGGAACTTTCCCAGCTCCAATCCCCGAGGCTTTGGCTACGTCTCATCCTGGTACCAAACCACAGCACAGGGCAGTTTTAATGAGTTCTTGGGCTTCTTCAAGGCTATGCTCTAGAAAAACGAATGATTGGTAATGTTGGGCAGACTCACACACAGAATGCTGTCCTAACCCTTCTTTAACAAGACGACAGAGCTACTTACCACATCTCTGCCGCCATGTTGCTCTGAACCCAGGAACTGAGATGAGTCAGCGCCAGACCCTCTTATCAGATGGCTAGCCCTGTCTGGACCCGTTCATGAGAATGAGTCCCAAAGCACCATCAAAGTGCTTTTAATCAAAGCACAATTAAAGTAATTTTAATACTATATGCAGTCTGTGGTTCCATCTATGAAAATACAAGCTGCAATGAGCTGGGGTAGTGCTTACTTAAGAGATTTAGACAGAGCATGGTATATTTTGATAACGTAAAAGTGGGAAAAAATTTTTTTTTACCTACTAAAAGGTTTTCCAACTACAAACTCCAGAGTAAGGGAAAGAGAAGAAACCGTGTACTGAACACACATTCCCTGCCTTTTGAGGTGTAGGTGTTCTTTTCATTGTTTTCAAGACAGGACCTGTGTCATGTAGCCAAGGCTGGCCTTGAACTCTTGATCCTCCTGCTATCATCTCCCAACTGCCAGAGTGGAAGGTGTGCATGCACCACACTGTCTTACTAACGCTACGCTGCAGTTAGAACTGATGGCTTCTGCAGACGAGGCAAGCATACTCCCAGCTGGGCTACGTTCCCAGCCTCACAGTCTTTCTAATTCCTTAAATTTTGTGAGTATTTTTAAAGGAAGAAAAAGAGAACTCTTCAGCTTGGTAAAGCAATCCAATTTGAAGCTCAAAGCTTTACTGTGTTCTCATTCCAGTATTAAAAATACATTTTCATCTTTCCAAGGCATTTCTGAATAATCATCAGGCGACTGTGATTTAGAAGAAGACAGAGGACACAGGACTCAGCGGAGAGGCAAGGGAGACTGCAAAGGCCTTCCTCCCCTACTCAGCTCCCTGAGGTAGGAAGGCTGGGCCCCTGCTTTGCTGCAAGACCTGTCACTTGCTTCTGAGCGGCATCGTCCACACTGGTGCGGGCAGCTCCCAGTGTCCCCTCACTGGAGCTCCCCGCCTCCTCACAGCCCTGCAACTGAGTCGGCAAACTAAGAGAAGAGAACTAAGCTCCGTGAGGGGCCAGGCGCGAGGCCAGGCTGGGGTCCCCTCAAGACTCCCATGTCAAACCAACCATGCAGGTGGGAAGCTGTCACAAAATGTGATACCTCCAGATGTCTGGTAAAGGTAGCCAAGATGGGTACACACGGTGACAGACTATAAAATCTCAGACCGGAACAACAGAGTTTCTCACCTAATGACATCATTTGTCTTTTTTTTTTTTTTTTTTAAGCTTTCTAGTCAGGCTTAGTGGTACAGGCCTCTCATCTCAGCTAATTGGAAGGTTGAGAGGATGGAAGGATGGAAGGATGGAAGGATGGATGGATGGATGGATGGATGGATGGATGGATGGATGGAAAGTTCAAAAGTAGCCTGGGCTACAGAATAAATCCAAGGCCAGCCTGAGGGACATAGCAAGGTTCTGTGTCATCTTTACCTTTTCTGAAGTAAAAATAAGGCTGAGGTTAGATTACTTGCCCAGCATGAGTTCGGAACTAGGATCACTTCCCAGTCCCAGTACTTCAAAAAAAAGGGAAGAGGAGGACAAGGAGGAAAAGGGATGGAGGAGGAAGGAAGGGGAAGAGGAAGGAGAAAGAAATCTATCACCCACCATGTTTCTCTTTTGGCCTTGGTTTCTGGGAAGCTCCCATACAGGCATCATACTCATCTGCACGAGGTTTGATAGTCTAATGCAGTTGGAATAATTATTCCCCTTTCCTGTATGCAGCTTTTATCATTCATTTGCAATTGTCAGGGTGTGTGTGTGTGTGTGTGTGTGTGTGTGTGTGTGTGTTTAGTCTAACTTTCCTTAGATACTTTCCGTCTGTAATTAAAGTACAAGATTTTAAAAAAGGAAGCCATTTGTGATGCTCTACATGAAATCTATATACACCACACCTATCCATAAATTGACACTTTTTCCCACAGGATTTCACAAAAAAACACTTTTAGCTTTGGAACCAGATTCATTATAGTGTAACATGCGAGACACACTGCTAGAGTGTGAATGAACCAAAAGTCTGTTTGAATTCACAGGATTCTAGACTGTGGTACAGACGTACACACACCCCCACACATACCAAGAATACCTGTGACACCAATCTATGCACTCCCCAAGGCTACCTGTGACAGGAACTCACATACCCCACCAAGGCTACCTGTGACAAGAACCTATATGCCCCTACAGCCACCAAATACCCGTGACAGGGATCCATACACCTGCTCTCCAAGGACACCTGTGACAGGGACACACATGATCCCTATGGCAGGGACTCTTTTTTTCCATTAATTCCTTGGATCTAAGTTTTGAAAACCAACTGAACTTCTCCCTACAAACTGGTGTTATTGCCCCAGCTGCCAACGTGGGTCCAGGGCACTCAGAGACCCTGGGTTCCATTGAGGTTGCCCCCTCCTGTTACAGCAACTGTAGGCAGAATAAGTTCACTCTGAGATGGGTCACATGGAGTCTTCTCGTGCCCCACAGTTCCAACAGGCCCACTCTGTCCAACTCATTCTCTCTCCCCAGGGACTCACCAAAGGTCCAGTCTTTGAGGTCCCAACACTGGCTGGTGACAACAATCGTATGATGCCCGGGTGTCCTGGCCCCAATGGGGTCTACAGAAATTTTCAGCCTCTTTTAACGTGTCTCTCTCCAAAAGGAGAGCATGTAACACTCCAGGCCGTTACAGTAGAAACTGGCCATTCGGGTCCATGACTTTGAACCATAGTCCACATCCAGGATGCACCCTTATGGGGTCTGTCCAGAGTGATGTTTTCTGGTTTAGTTGTTGGAGGACTTTCCTCACTAAGACCAAAACTTTAACACCATCAAAACCACGTTCATTTCTTTTCCTTCTCCCATTCCGGCATCTAAATGGTTTTCTTTCCTCCTCCAGGGAGAAAAATCCAGGCATCAGTAAACTGTGTGTTTTCTGTTTCTAAGAAAGCTCTCTATCACTCTGAAATGTTGGAGGGTTTATATAGCAAGTCAGGGTGAATTCAAGGTGGTCTAAAGACTGGCCACAAGAATGGGAAGGGCGAAAAAGTAAACAGCAACAATTAACACGAGAGGAAGATTTTCAAACCCAGGGGCCACATTAAATTCAACTAAAAATAAAGAAATCATTTAATAAGAAATCCCGCTGCCCAAGCCCCACAGATAACCAGGCAAAGTGGGATGTACTGGGGAAGGGGCAGGGAGCAGGACTATTTAAAGCATCCTTGCTACTCCACTTACAGCCACAGTGGAGAAGACCCATCCAGACTGCCGCTGGGAGAGGTGGGGCAGGGGCCAGGGCAGAGGGCAGGCTCTGCTCAGCAGTGAAGGCAAACTAAGATGCGAGCTGTGTGAGACCCTTCCCACTGGTCCTTCTGGGTAGACACAATCACCCAACATGGGTGTTTGTAGAAATCCATTTCTAAGGAACAGAGGTGGACAGTCAGTGGGGTCTTGTGCCTGGAGACAAGAGTGGTGGCCAAGGAAAGGAGATACCGGGGTATGCTGCCTCCACTCCTCTGTGATCTCAGGGCCTGGGTCCAGTCTACTCTATAGACTGAGCTTGGTCATGGAGGTGTGAAAAGGATGCTTCCAGCAACTTCTTCACCATTATCAACATCACTTCTCACAGTAGGGGACTAGCGCCCTAAATCCTTCTTCCATAGATGGTTAAGGCAGAATTTATTTATCCCTTGCCCTCAAAGGGCAGAAGAACCACCAGCCCCCCAAACCCAGACTTGGGGGGGTAAGGGACAGCCAGGGATGAGCTTGGAAGGGATGGGCCAGAGTGGCTAAGGCCTGAGAGTACAAAGGAAGCTCACGGGGAGCCTATTGCTGTGCCTTCTTGGTGTGCAGAGCAGGAGGGCCCTCCTCCAGCGCACGCAGGCTAATGTGATCTGCACTCCTCAGCCCCCTCAGCCCCATTGCAGAAAGGAAGGGCCTCAGGCTCGCACGGCGCTGTCTCCAGCTGAGGCCACCGCCATCCTCCCAGTCAGAAAAACATTAAGATCTGACAGTAGCTGAACCAGCTTCCCTCTTACTGGGGTTCAAATTTAGTTATAAAAGTCGGGCTTTCATCATGAGCCAGGTTGGCGGAGGCCATCGTACAGACACCACCAATTACTGGGCCACTCAGTGCTTAGCACATATCGGTGGACTGAATGAACTAAACCCAAGAAGCACATTGGAGCTGGTGTGCAAAGAACAGCCTGGATAATTTGGGATGACTGTCGACAAATGGTAAGGTGTCAGCGGCAGCCCCTCACTGTGTGTCCTTATTAGCTAACACCTTGCCTGGGGACCCTCACCACCGGGATGCCAGGTCGGGGAAGAGCAGAGACCACCGAGGCAGGTAGGCCCCCAAAGCCTCCTTGCTATTTTCAGTACTGTCTCCCCTAAGGCTGCCTGGTATGGTGATACAGACATGGCTTCCCAGGCAGAGGCAGGGGACTGCTTTAGGCAAGGAGTTCAAGGTTAGCACAAATTAATTAGCTCTTAAAACACCCATAGGTGAACATGCCTGGTCTGTGGCCCCAACCCCTGGGGAAGGGCATGTTTGCCAAGCTCCCTGGATACTGCTATAATCGGCAGGATCTAATTTGACACGAGGAATCTATCTTTGAAGTCATCTTCTCTCTCTGTTCTGCGGGGAGGGGCAGGATTAGGTATCAAACCCATAGCCCTACACATACTGAAGTGATTGAATATGTACAGGGCACTATCCCTTGAAGTCATTCTCTTAAAGAAACAGTCATTTCTATTACTGGCTAAGAGACAGTGACAGATGTAGTCTCGTGGTAACTGGTAGGAAGGCACAGCTACCCTCCAGTCCTGGCTACTCTGTACTCTGTACTCTGATCTGAGTCTCCACTATCCTCGGGGATGTCCTGTTACAGGAGACGAGCTGTTTTCCAGCCCCAACTCCACCACATAAGAAACGTGCCTTCTTGGGCAGAGGGGTCCACAGAGCTTACTGAGTGGGGTCGTCTCCCACACTGGGCTATCTTGAACTCCCCAGGCTGGGTGGCTGGAGTGTTTCCTAACAAACAGAAGACACTCCCTTCCTCTGAGCTGACCTAGCCCTGTGCCCTGGCTTGGGCCTCTGGGGGGTGGCAAGTGGCTACACTGTAGTGGATTCTGCCCTTGCGTGGTCTCAGCTGAGAGCATGGGGGCAGAGGACTGTCTCACTAGGTCACACAGGCCCCTGTCCCAGACGGAGTGTGGGTGGACCTAATGATTCCCTAGGATATTGATTCCAGACTGGGGAGTAACTGCCACCTATCACTAAATACACCAGCGTCTCGTCCTTGGAAAGTGAGTATAGTTCATTCTGAAGAATAAACTGGGTGAGCTTTCTTTCCTGTCCCAGGAGGAAAAGAGGGAGCCGGAAGCCAGCGCCAAGCTTCACAAAGACAAGCTGGAGGTGAGGGCTTGACTGTCCAGCACTGCATGTAGCTGCCAGTGAGCAGGATGAAAGGACCAAAGACAATGGCCAAACATCAAAGGATTTACAAGAACAAGATGCGGCCTTCAATTTCATTCTTTTGCTAAAATTAATCTTTCAGCACTTGTAATGTTTTTCAGGTGAAGTCCATTTATAACTCCTCAAACAGAGCCAACAGCCAGGAGCTTCCTTAGCAGGGACAGGGCTAAAACTGACAAGTCATTCTACAAGCACAGGACTAAGGAAACAGACTAGACACAGCATGGAACGACCACTGTGACCCGCCTAGAGTCACAGTCCCTTCTCACACCCCACTCAAGGCCTTAAACCTAGCTCTTCCCACTCTCTGGCCTTCACCGTCTTATACCAACCTCTCCGTGGCGACACTGTTCCACGTGGAAGTACTCTTGCCCCGCCCCTCTTCTCCTAGCTCCTCTGCATCCTTAGGTTTTCAGCAGCATCCTCTCTCCCATCGAAACTCCCTTCCTCTCTCTCACCCTGCCCCTCTCCCGTGTTCTATTTTTCCCTCACAGCAATAACTCCAATTTGTAATTATGAGATTTCTTCCCCCTGAAGTATTTACATATTTATTATCAAGCTCTAAGACGGACAGTCAGATAGAGATCATCAAGCAGACATGAATTATGTTTTTGTTTTGTTGTTGTTTTTCACTATTTTAGACTTGGCACTGTGACAATCACCAAGATCAGTATGCATTCACTTAAAGAACGGGAAAGTAGAAGAGACCCAAGTGTGGTGATATTGTGTTCCCAAAAATATTGTGCACCTTAATAAACTTATCTGGTGTCAGAGAACAGAACAGCCACTAGATAGACATAGAGGCCAGAAAATGGTGGCACACACACACCTTTAATCCTATCACTTGGGAGGCAGAGATCCATCCGGATCTCTGTGAGTTCAAAGCCACACTGGAAACAGCCAGGCGTGGTAACAAGAGCCTTTAATCCCAGAAAGTGATGGCAGAAAAAAGAAAGGTATATAAGGCATGAGGACCAGGAACTAGAGCCTGGTTAAGCTTTTAGGCTTTGGAGAAGCAGTTCAGCTAAGATCCATTTGGATAAGAACACAGAAGCTTCCAGTCTGAGGAAACAGGATCAGCTGAGGAATTGCGAGGTGAGGAAGCTGTGGCTTGTTCTGTTTCTCTGACCTTTAAGCGTTCATCCCAAGAACTGGCCTTGGGTTTGTTTTTATTAATAAGACTGTCTAAGTTTCGTGCTACACCCAAGAATTAAAAGTTCAGTGCCTGGGGCTCAGGAGAAGGTTCAGTCAGTCATGTGTTTGCTGCTCGTGCATGAGGACCTGAGGCTGAATGCCCGGCACCCAGGCGGAAGCTGATCATGTTGGCACATGCATGTCACCCTAGTCCTGGGGATGAAGAGACAAGAGGACCCTGGAGCTTGCTGACCAGTTAGTCAAAGTGTGAGCTTCGGGTTCAGCGAGGGATCCTGTCTCCAGTAAGTAGGAGAATGACAGGACCACTCCGACACTGCGCTCTGGCCTCCAGGGGCACACACGAATACATACACTGCAGTACAGTGCCCAGGCCCAGCACTGTGGATCCAATGACAACTAATCAGAAGTAAATCCAAAATCCGCTTTGTTTTGAGTCGCACAGGTGGTTCGATGCCCTTTGCAGAGGAATATGAACTTGACATTTCCCTGGCAAACTAATATACTGAACTAGAGCAAGGTCCAGTGACTAGCTCGATAGGAAGGGTCTGGAGAAAAATTCACAGTAATGTTACAATTTCTGATAAGTACCCTCTCCCCCACAGAGAAGCAGGCCCTCAAACAGTGCCTGTGCTCCACTCTCCTAAGGCATCTCAAGGTATAGTTACTATCCCATGAGTGACGGAAGTAAAGCCCACCCGCTGTATTATGGTCTCCATAAGCAAAAGAGAAGAGGCCTTTGTGAATGACTAAGAATCCACATCACTAGGCTACTTTAGCGGGTGCCAAGATTTTATCCATAAATCTGTGTTCTCTAATCATGCAAATGTAGCCTTTGCAGAACACTGAGGTCCAAAATCCCTTCCTTCATAACACGACAGGGCCCCAGACTGCTTACTTCATCATCTGCTAACACGCCAATCTTCCCTATAAAAGCCTCTGGTCGCTTCTGGAGACATCAAAGTTTTGGCCAAACAACAAAAATGGTTGACGGATGCAGTCCAGCCCAGCCTAAGCTATCTTCTGAGGGTGGTTGTGGTATGAACTATCACAAGCTGTAAATAGAAACTGGGAGAAAGAGTGCTAGATGGTGAAGTGTAAATTTAAAATTGCGTGCTGGTAACTACCAAACATCAAGTGTTTACTTTGATCCCTCACCCCCCACCCCGCCCCAAGTGGCTTAAACTGTGTTTTCACATTGCTTTCCAATTTTAACCCTCCCTCAGCACAGCCAATTATCACTTTCAGCCTTCATCTAGCTGACTAAATGGCCCCTTGCATCTCTTTATCCATTCCTGATTTCTGGAAATGTTTTTCTCATAGAGCTATTTAATCTGTAGCTTTTCAGAGACAACGACCAATGGCCTGAGCAATCACTTCACTCTAAGGAAGCAGCTTAGCAGTGGCTTGATCTCTCAGAAATGAGATTTACAGGGTCCCCGGGTTTTCTGTGATCCACCTGCATTTTGTAAGCATAGACACTGAAAAGGAACAGAGCTCAAAACTTCAGGGCCTCGGGACAGAATTAGAATTCTGCTTTAGCCTTCAGTCTTACTAGTCAGTCGCCCAGGTTCCGCATCCTCAACTCAGCCACAGCCCTGTCACCCCCCAACACACACACACACACCACAGCATTTCCTGAGGGCAGAAGCTGATTCACATCCCAGGGGCAAAGGTTTCTATACAGTGATACCTCCATCACTGATAGGACCAGAAGTGAGCACATGACCCAGGACAGCCAATGCAGAGACAGTTCAGCAGGCCTCCCCAGAGGCCAAGAGAGGTCAGGGCCACTCATGCTCTTAGAGCTCTCAGTGATGTTAAAAATAAAGAAATGACACAACATTTCAATGCCTGCATTGAGCAAATTAACATTTCCAACACCCAAACACTTATGACTAATTATGCCCTCCATAAGACAGTTACAAGAGTTATAAAACATATTAATTCAGGGTGCGCTACAGGCAGAATGTCTGTTAATGAGAAACAAATTTAAATTTGGATGATGAATGCCATCGTCTTTCAATCCTGCCAGCTTGCCTCTGACTAAATGTGTAAGTTCAGGAGGATAATGGAAAAGCGTGTGGGAATGAGGCCTGAGCTCCGGCTTTCCCACAGCCTGCCTCCACCCGTCCTTTCTAACCACAGACGACACCTTGACACCCAACAGCCTGTGACCACGGACCTGGAGTGAGTTCTGCTTACACAGAAATAACGGTTACTGGCCCATCAGTCACCCTGGCAGAAATGCTGATAAATTATTAGTCATAAACTATTGCTCAGCGCTGCTGTGGATCTAGAAACATCTGTCAGTCTAGTACCCAGGAGACCTAGCCAAGGACCACCCTTCCTATCCTTAGCTACCCTCAAAACTCTCATCCTTTGCCATTTGTAATCTGCTATAATAACATCACTGCTGGACAGCTTTTGTACCTTGAATCTGGAAACCAGGCTCACACCACAACTTTCTTGCCAATTTTTGAAAGGCTCCTGTTGAGCAAGTTATCAGCATGAAAACCTCAGGCAAAAGAGGAGACTATAGTCCTGTGGCAGTCATGAAGGCCTGCCTCCAGTACCCCAGCAGTCAACTCCAAGGACGTTCAAGTCCTTTGTATCAAGTGCCACGGTTTGCATACAAGCATTACATATCCTCTGGTATATTTTAAATCACCTCTAGGTTACTTATGGTACTCAATGAAGTGTAAATACTACCAAAACAGCTGTTATTCCATATAGTTAGGGAATGGCAACCAGGAAAGACTCCTGTATGTGCCCAGAATAGATGAAAATTAAAAATAAATATTGGGGGGTGACAGGAGGGAAGAGAGGGGGATCTGTGGTTGGTATGTAAAATTAATAAAAAAAAAAGTCTTAATAATAATAATAATAAAGACATGGGAAAAAATAAAGTGTTTTCCCTCTTAAAAATAAAAACTAAAATAAAAATAAATATTAACATAAAATCCGCAGTTCCTGAAATACTTGGATGTGGAACACAGCACGCAGTAAGTTTCTCCCTCAATTAACAAGCTGTCCCTCCGTTGTAGATAGCATCCGCCTCTCTTTAAACTAATTTCACTCTCCATTCCTCACCTTCTTTCTTCTTACAAACTCTCAGTGTCCGCCTACTGTTATTTCTAGATTCTTGGAAGACTTCCGAACAGTGGTTTTGGGTAAAGAAAATGACTTCAATAAATATACGTGCTGGTTCTTCAATTTCCAGTTTCCTTTCTGTTGCTGTGATGTAACACTCAGACCAAAAGCAACCTGGGGAGGAAGGGGTTTATTTCATCTTACACTTCCAGGTCACGGTCCATCATGATGGACATCAGGGCCCATACTTCCCTAGCTTTCTCATGCAGACCAGGACCACCTGCCTAGGGATGGCACTGCCCACAGTGGGCTGGGTCCACAGAACAAACTGATAAGGCCATTTAGTGACCCAAGTAAGACTTTAGATGGAGTCAAGCTGACAATAATCGTTAACCAGGGCGCTTGGATGAGCTAGAATTTCAGACGTATTTAACAAGTTCATGTTTTAACATAAAGACAATGTCCAGTAGGAGAGAAAAGGCTGAAGGAGAAACAATGGAACAGGGCTGGTACCAGAGCCCCGGGTCACAGGGTGTCAGGTGCTGCGGTGAGGTTAAGAAGTAGAAGAGAGAAATGAGATGCAGGCAGAACTCAGTTCCCAGGACGCACACCAACCTCTTTGAAGCTTTCCAACTGCACAGAACTTGGCCAGAAAGCCATCTCCTGACACCGGGTGGATGGGCAAGGCCTGGCTGGTGCGGATGCCACTACAGATCCACGACAGCCTCTGAGCTCCGCGTGAACACCAATCCCTCAGCTTTCTCGCACTCCACAGAATCCTCCTCTCTCCCCATCCCACACCTCTGCTTCCCTCCCACAAGTTAAAACCACAGGTAAAAGGAATTGCAGGTGAGGACGCAAGAGGTTACTGCTTCTAAAAATATACCTAAGCCCCAAGCCCTGCTCAAGAGGAAACCTGGAGCTCCAAAATTAGTTCTACCTTAAAATGATGCTGCTGGACCTGGGTGAGGACCAGAGAGCATCCCTCCTTGATGCTGCTGGACTTGGGGAAGGAACAGAAAACATCCCACCCTGATGCTGCTGGACTTGGGGAAGGACCAGAGAGCATCCCTCTCTGATGATGCTGGATTTGGGGAAGGACCAAAGAGCATCTCTCCCTGATGCTGCTGGATTTGGGTAAGGACCAGACAGCATCCCTCCCTGGGCTGCTGGACCCGGGTGAGGACCAGACAGCATTCCTACTGTCACAGGAGAGTCAGTTTGAGAGTCCTTTGTCAGGTCACTCTGCCAAATGTCACTAAACAACATGAGAAAAGCACACTGAAGGAGCTCTGAAGGGGCTGAGGTGTCAAGATGCTTGAAGCCCACCTTCTGCACTCAGAAGTCTGTGCTGCACGGCTGCATTCACCAGAAAACATTCTGGGGCCTCAGTCTCCTCCTCTTCCCAGTATCACAGCTGACCAGGTGGCCTCTGAGTGCCCGTAAAAAGCTCCTGTGGTTCCATGGCATGCTTTCTGGGCCTTAGCTCTCCAAGAGCGAGAGCAAGTAGTACTGTCCCAACAACAAAAGGAACAAGACTGCTTTACAAACACCAACTGAGAAAACGTAGGTCCTTAACATGATAGTCAACTCTAATTCCCAAATGCTTTAACACTAGTTATTAAAAAGCTCTAAATTTTTAAGAAAAAAAAAAATTAAGAAGAAAAGAAAGGTACGTGTCTTAAATAAAATTCATGAAGCTCACATTTAAAAGAAAAGACTAAAATCATAAAAACATCAAATTTACGTGGTCAGATTTGGACATAAAACATCATTGTAGTCCGAGTTTTCATTTTATAGACAAAATTTGCCAGGCACGGAGAGATTAAATAATTTGCCCAAGGACATGCAGCTAATGGGAGGCAGGATAAGTACAAGAATCCAGCCAAGAACGATTTAACTATTCCAAAAGGGTATTAGAGGATGTTAGCAATGTCTGGGATAGGCTCCTAGTCTTTAGAGGCTAATGTCAAGAGGACAGCCAAGCCCTCCCACGAAGCATCACTCTGTGCTCCACACAAGCCGCAACTCCAGGCTGATGAGCATGGGATGCACGTATCTTTGGTTCCTACATTCTCGCCTTCCCATCCGCACCAAAGGTGGCAAAAGTCCTGCATGGCGTAGCAGCTGACGCCCCTTCTAAGTCTGCCAACAACTCCCACATGGTCACGACCCTCTCAGATTCCAGGCCCGGTTTCCCATCTCATTGTTGTTATTGTGTACACACACACACAGAGTCATCTCACTGAACCCCACAAAGCCAATGCACACTGCCAGCCCACCAGCTGAGCAGCGGCAGCTGCCCCAAAGACATCATTCTGGGACCTCACTTCCTGTTCTGGCAACTCCACCTGTGTCTGTGCCAGTTCGGGGTCTGGCCCATCGTTTTCAAAGCTTAGAACTGGACAGGTCCCAGATATCCAAGAAACCATCTGTTATAAAACCTTCCCTCTTCCAACTTCACTTCTCCACAAGCCACAGCATCTGCCGCCATCCCTGCTCTTTCGAACAGAGGACATGGGGCTCTCATCCACCACCTGTGAGACAACCAGGCTCATTCAGAGCTGGCCCTGATGGGGAAGAGCCACCAACTTTAAATCCAATGTTATAAAACAAACAAGTTCACATTCTACCTGGCAGCGTGAACTACCACAGTTGTCAAAAAAAAAAATGTAGAAAAGTACATTCGGTTTCCAAAAGTCCTTATTTCAGCTTATATTCTTTTTTGCATGTGTATGTGTGAGTGGTGTGCATGTGCATATGTATGTTTAATGTGCACGTGCGCACGCTCACGTGTGTGTGTGTGTGTGTGTGTGTGTGTGTGTGTGTGTGTGTGTGTGTATACACATGTGTAGGCCCAAAGTTGAAATGGGCTGTCTTTCTCAATTGCTCTCCACTTTATTTGTTGAGCCAGGGTCTCTCAATTGAACTCAGCACTCACTGATTGCCCCGCCTCTGCATCCTGAGTGCTGGGATTACAGGCACTGGCCTTGCCTATAGCTTTTCACAGGGGTGCTAAGGATTTGAACTCTAGTCCTTACATTTAAGCAGTAAGCGCTGTATCCATTGAGCCATCATCTCCCTGGCCCGTGTTCATTCTTTAATAGAAGCTTTCCAAAGCAAAATCCTCAAGGATTAGACAAAGACAAGCTGAGAACGATCTTCTCACTAATACTATACTAATATTCCAGACCTAAAACAACGTAAGTTTTCTTTCCAATGAGAAACAAAGCCAGAATAAGATCAGTCTTTAAAGCCATTCAAGTACTCCGCCATATCAATTCCAAGTAGACCCTAAGCAACTGCATCTATATAACTAATAACTAATATTGATTAAACATTCTCCACCTGACAAACTGCAGCCGGATCTTTATAGGCATGACCGAACTGAGTCCTAACACATCTATCAGCCATTTTCGTTTTTGTGAGGGGGTGACGGGAGACATATGGACGGGGACTAACTTGCCTAAGGTTACATCAATAAAAGGTGATAGGGTCAAAGTTCACACGTGGGTCCATGCAATTCCACCGTGCTTTTTGACACTATACTGCACTGCCTTGGGGCGGGGGGGGGGGGGGGGGGGGGGGGGGGTCGTCGTCGCTGTATAAGAGAAAAAAAACGAAACTGCACCATTAATCACAGAACCACCTGACTCTGCATTTTAAAGGGTCCTGTGCAAACCTGCTTTGGAATTTTACAGACCAAGAAAGGAAACTGGAACTCATCTAACAGGTCTGAAACAGCTGCCAGGCAGCTGTGCAGAAACAGGGGAGTAAGTGGACGGTGTCTGGCACGGTCACATGTGTCTCTGCCTCCACCTAGAATTCTTAAAAGAACTGAGGACCAGGCAGATGAGAGACTCTCACACTAAATTCCACAGGGAGTGTTAAATAAACACGACCAGCCCCATAAAGCTCTGAGAAAGGCAGTCTGTTAAAAATAAAAAAGTGTCCCGCCTCCCACCTTCCCTTCACCCAATAAACACAGAAATCCATGAGCACACACAGCCCTATTAGCGATGGCCTATTTAAACCTTAAATTTTTAATTCTGTTTATTCGCCTTTGTAGAAAGCATTCAGCAAACATCCAGCCTCACTTTTACTTACGTTGCTGTGTCTAATTGCAGGTGTCAACAGGACTTGGCAGCTTCACAAGGCGGCCTCAGACTGACTGCAGGGTCAAGAGCCGGGCGACGGTACGACCAAGCCACCAGTCACACATACTTCCATCCTGGTTCGGCCTGGTGTACAGGTCTGTGATGCTTAGGGCTTTGCTAGTCCTACTTTTTTTTTTTTTTTTTTTTCAATTTCCATCAATCTACCAAGCTCCTGCTCTCTTCCAGCCACTAAGAGGCTCAGAGTCCAACAGTTGGGAAAATAAGCTTACCGTCTCACTGGAAAAGCAGAAATCAATTAAATCATGAGGCAAAGGAGTGAGTGGTTTACCAAGGGGCACTGCGAAGGAACACAGATTGATTAGCGGCTGTCTGCTCAGGCGACTGCTAAACGAAATTACCAGGGAGGAATAACTAAAACACAACAGACGTTTCTTCTCACAGTCTGGAGGTTAGGAAAGCCAGGACGGCAGCACCTGCAGACTGAGGTCTAGTGGAGCTGCTTGCTGCTTCTCGGATGGTGCAAAGAGGCTGCCTTGGGCTTCCTTCATAGGAGCAGACATCCCACATCATCCAGGACCTACTCACTTCAGAAAAGCCCCCCCACCCCGGGCTTAATAGTATAGGGCCGGGGAGTAGATTTCAACATATGAATTGGGGGTGGGGGGACCTCAAACATTCCGACAATATAGAACTGAGTATCTGAGCAGTTATTAAACTATTAAAGGTGGCCTCATTCTACTCTTGGTTCACTGAAAAGTGAGATCTGAGCCCATTCCTTGTGCATCCTGGCCAGCCTGTGGTGGAAACGATGCTATGTGACTTTGAGGCAAAGACAGAAGAAGCCATGCAGTTTCTTGCTTATTTTATGTCTGGAATTCCAGTTCTTAGAACTTTAAATGCCCCGGGGGGAGGGGGTGGGGAGTGTGAACACCCTGAAGTCACCTGCTGTGAGGACATCTCAGCTACATGAAGGAGCTGGGCCAGGAGGGCTGAGCCTTGCCTCAAGTCATGCCAACTCAGACTACTGGAACATCTTCCCAGGAGGTTTCACAGCACTGGAGAGAACTGCCACGTAACTGTGCCCTGTCTGAATTCCTGGCCCACAAAATCCATACGAGTAGGAAAATGGTGGCTATTTAGCCAATGGCATTTGGTGTGCTTTGCCACATAGTGGTAGGTCACCGGAACAGTGCTGTGTGTGACAGAGAGGCGGCCCTGTGCTGGGAGGTCACACGGGGGTTCTCCTGCAATATGACACTGGGGCTGCAATGTCAGGGTGAAGAAACTTCCATCAGACGTAAAGGAGAACCAGGCTATGGACAGAACCAGCTGCCATGCAGACGGGGTACGCAGACACCATGGAGTCAGACCATGATAAGGGGTTGAACCTCTCAGACGCTGGAAGTCCATGGAGGGTTTGTTTTCTGTGGATGTCTTTATGTCTTATTTTTGTTCTTTATCTTTATATCTGTTGTTGTTTCTCAGTATGTGTGTGGGTGCTTTGCCTGCATGTATGACTGTGCACCGCTTGCATGCCTGGTGCCCAGGAGGCCAGAAGAGGGTGCTGGATCCCCTGGGACTAGAGTTACAGATGCTAGGAATCAAACTCAGTTCCTCTGCAAGAGCAACAAGTGCTCTTAACTGCTGAGCCATCTCCCCAGCACCCTCCTCCTCCTCTTCTTTCTTAATTGAAGCAAATCACACAATATAATAGTCACTGTTATAGACTAAATGGTACACCCCCTAAATCATATGCTAAAGCCAGGATTTCACAGTATATTTGGAAACAGTTATTACAGGTATAATTAGCTAAAAGGAGGTCACCAAGGGCGGACACGACTCCAGTATGACTATGTCCTAATGAGAAGGGGAATCTGGACAGGCACACACAGGGAGACTGTCACATGAAGATGAAGGCAGAGACAGGGTGAAGGGTCTCCAAGCCACTGACTGCCAGTGAGTTCTCACCCAGGAGCAGGGGCGGGGCCTGGAGCAGATTGCCCCTCAGTCCCGAGAGCAACCTCCCTCGCTCACACCTCCATCTCAGTCTTCCTGCCTATCAAACTGTAAGACAACAGATTTCTGTTGTTCCTGCCACACAGCTGGAGGCACTTCATTACAGGAGCCCTCGGGGACCAGCATAATCACCGGCTTAGACTATTTTTAAGTGGCCAACTCAGAGATTTTTAGTAGCTTCATAATATAGTACATCTTTCCATACTGTCCCCAACTACAAACCATTTTCCAACCCCTCCAAAGGACCCCCATTCCTTCCCCCCCCCCCCCGCACCCTGATATGCTCCCTGTCTCCGTGGGTTTGCCTGATCTGGACACCTCACAGAAAGGAATCGCACAACACGTGGCCCTTTGCAGATGGCTGCTATAATTTAGCATAACTTTTTCCAAGTACATTCATGTTGTAGCATGCACCATTACTCTCCTTTTTATTGCATTTTATGAAACTATCACAATTTGTTTACCCAAACTCGTCACTGATGGATATTTTTCCCCCTTCATTTTCCACTCTTTTGATTTTAAAGCTGACACTGAACACAGATATGTACATTCCATCTGACCACCTGCCCCGTCTTTTGGGAATACACACATGGAGTGCTGGTCCTTATGATAATTCTATGTCTAACTTTTCAAGAGCCCATTGAAACAGGCCTGTAGTGACTGCACTCCTGCATCCCCACCAGCATAACCATGCATGTGTGAGGAGGCCCTTTGGACGGCTTCCCGCAAATCGGGGAAACTGGAAAAACCAAAGCTACAGGAGCGTGCTTTCATGAAGGAGCAGGCCGTGGGTTTACAAGGCTGGGTCTGACAAGCCTTGAAAACAGTCAAGAGACCTGCTGGGTAACAGGGTTGCTCTGGCTGAGAAATGAGGTTGGCCGGGACTAGTGGCAAGGAAAGACTCCTCAAAAGAGAATACAAAAGGGGTTGCGGGGAGGGAGGGTGGCCTAAGCTTTTGCGAGCTCCAAAACCGCGTGGCAGGGTAGAAGGAAATGGGTCTACAAAGAGGAATGTGACAAATGGGACTTCACAAATCTATAAATCAGTGATGAAGAAATAAGAGGCAGAGTAGATGAGATCCACCTAACTACTAAAAACCAGAAGACCTGAAAAGGGTCTAAATTCCAATGCCTGAAAGATAAGCACCAGCCTAGTTCGCTGTTTTTCCCTTCCCTCTTCAGAAGGGGGTCAGTGGTGATAGACTGGGAAGCTGTTAGCTCCTTATTCTGCTGTGTAAGAGGTTAAACTACTTTGACCCGCTATCAGAACTGGTGAATAAATGCGTCTCAGTCCGGGTGCCAATCCTATCTAACTTCAAATTGTCCTTTCCTGGGGGATCTGCGTGAACAGAATCCGCTCATGTCCTTAACAAATTCTATTGGCTCCGCAAAGCACCTGACACCTGGAGGAGCAGCCGGACACCACTGCAAAGATCACTAAGAAGTCAGGAGAGATTAGCACGGTGAGATTATCATTCCTGCTCGCCCTCCCTTCTGGTGAGCCGGTTATTTAATTACAGAGGCCAATCAAAGATGGGACTCCTAAGACCAAACCTTTAATAATATCCTCCGTCCTGTCACAAAATTACAGTTTTGAGTTGTTGGGTTTTTTTTTTTCCTCAAAAGACACAGTTCCAGAGATTATAAATCTCTCTTTATGCATCAATCAAGAGTGTAAACTAATCTTTAGGTTTACAATACAAGAGGTTGAATTGTAATTTAGTCATCATGGGAACAAAGGGTTTGGGGATTAAACAAACACTGCTTTGAGAAGTCCAGGCAGGAGGTCTCATGGGTTCCAGCCCTCGGTCCTCTCAGGACCCAGACCTAACCAGACCCACCCTGTCCTCCTCCAGTGGTACAGTGTCCGTGCCAAACAGCATCCTACTACAGTCCCTTATTTGGATATGCCACACACATTCACATTCTCTAACAGATTTCATCAACGGTCAGAAAAGGCGTCCACTGAAAACCAGTCATTTAAGATAACTCTACATCGGGCAAAACCCCATTGCAATACTAAGACTCAAAGAAATACCTTCTTTTGCTGCATATGAAATGTATTATATTACCAGATAGAGTCACACTGAAAAAAATAAAATCACATTTATTTATTTAATAATATCTATTCCCAAATCATAGGAATTAACATCTCCGTTTTATAGACAAAAATTCTAGTGGTAGAAGATCCTAATCTTGGCTCTATAGCACAACAATACAAGCAAACATGTACACACACACACACACACACACACACACACACACACACACACACACACACACACACACGCTGCTAAGATTGACTCTACCATCCAAGACATTCATAAATCTGTGCTGAGAAATTTCAGGTTGTTGTCAGCTTCAGACCCAAATGCTTCAAGAAGACAATGCCAAAAATGCAAGATGCTGGTCTCCCAAATCTAATTAATTGCGAAGAGGTAGCACTTTCTTACAGAGAGCCCCCTGAGAAGTTACTCCATTAGAGTTCTTTTTTCTCCAGCAACGGAGGTATAAAATTTTAGATATGAGGAATGATGGTCACATAAAGTTTTAAAAGACAATTTCCCCACACTACATAAAGAAAAGTCCTTTTAATCAACGCCTCTGCTTTGGAGAAACTGTCAGAGAAGTAACTGATGCTCATTAGTACTTAATGGACTAGGGCCACAAGCATTACGTTATTCATTAATTCTCACCACATGTCCCTGAAGCAAGTGGGAGAGTCCCTTTTTGACGGGGAGAGAAAGGCGATGCTGTGCATGGATGGCAAGCTGCTTCCAGCCACTGCTGACCATAAACACGGGATTAACAATACCAAACACTGAATGACTTTTGAGCCGAGGATGCCGGAGAACATTCCCAAGCATGACCAATGCTACCCCAAAGAGCAGTAACTAAGATTTCAGAAGACAGACAAAGACTTGAAGTCTCTGAAATGTAATCCTGGTGATAACAATGATAATCACAGGAAGAGGAGGAGAAAAGGCTAATTGTTGAGCGTTTATATCAGACTCAGTGGTGCATCGGAGCGGAGCGTTAACTCTGAGTCCTCGGTGAACTTAGGAAGCAGGTGCTAACTGTTCCTTCCCTGGAGGAAACCCAAGGTAACATGACTTGCCCATCAGAACGGGATTCAGACCCAGTTTGGTCCCAAAGGCTGTGTGCACTTGACCTCGGTGTCACCCAGTTAAATCAGGACTCGTTTTTCTTAATTGACCCAATTCTATCCAGGCAAAGTGGAAGTTAATTCACAAAAGAACCAAAAGTCCCTCGAAGCTTTGCCCCTAACAGCATTTGGTCAGAGGGCCAAACCTTCTCCATCTTGAAGCTCTGGTGTAATGTAAGGGCAAGCCAGATCTGGTCCACTGGGCCCAAGATTATGTACTTGCTATTATCTATCATTAATGGCTTCATACAACCTACTCTCTGGGTCCAATTTCCTATTGAAACATTTAGTAGCTTCTTTGTCAACGAATCCTGTTAGTAGCATTTATTCATTCTTTCTGAAAACCATGCATTTAGGGGGCAAAAAAAGAGAATGTCAGAGTTTTGTGTTTAGTCCATAAAATAGGTAACTCCTCTCAAATTAAAAAAAAAAAAAAAATGCTGAGCTTAGTGATATCTTTTGTACCAGATAAATACATAAGCTGAGTAATGTGTTTGTGAAAAATAAAGCAGTAAGACTGAAAACACTTCATAGCTAAGTATCTCAAAAGGATTTTCCATAACCCAATTATTCACTCATCCCCAAACCACTCACTCCTGTATTCATCAACACATGCTTCGAGGACCACTCTCACACCGACAATACATGTGAGGCCCGAAGAATTCCAGATTCCTGTGATGCCACTTACAAATAGCCCAGGTGAGCCTCATAGCTTCTGCTGTTTCAGGGCAGCAGTAGGAGCTCCAAGCAGCATGCTTGCCTGACATGCATGTGATTCTTGGTTCAATCCTCAGTCAAGCACAGTGCTACACACCTTTAGTCCCAGCACTCCAGAGGCAGGAGCAGTTGAATTTCTGTGCGTTCAAGACCAGCCTGGTCTACACAGCAAATTCCAGGCCAGCCAAGGCTACGAGTGAGACCCTGTCTCAAAAAGAATAACAATAATGGTGATGGTGATGACGATTAAGTCTGACAACCACTGGGTCCTCTGATATGCCAAGAGGACATGCCACTGTGCAGTTTGCCCCAGCCTGCTGTAACTCTTCTCTCTTCTGCCTTTAACCTTGCCCCTCACCTGCTCTGCTCTACAAAACAAAAGGAGTTCTTCCTGAGGCAGGCACAGGTCAGATCGAATAGCTTCTGTGTTCGAAACTCTCCAAGGGTTTCTCCTTTCCCTTGCAGCCAATACTGGACCAGCTCCTTTCTGTTTCTACCCATCTCCAGCTACCAGGATGCCTCTTAACAAGCCTTTGTTCCAACGGCTTCCCCTGCCAGGACTGCTCTCCTGCCATGGCCTTTATACCATTTCCCTGGGACCCTTGGTCCATAACCAAATTCAGAGAAGACCTTCCCTGCCCTCTTATCAAGAACTAACACTCTCTCTCTCTCTCTCTCTCTCTCTCTCTCTCTCTCTCTCTCTCTCCCCCCTCTTCCTCCCCCTCCCCCTCTCCCTCTCCCTCTCCCTCTTTCCCTTCTTCCCTCCTCCCCTTCCTGACTTGATTTTTTCAGCATTTATCACTATCTAATTTATCACTATCTAATATATTTACTATCTTATTCATTTGTTACTCCCACTAAAATGTGAGCTGCATGAGAGCAGGATTTTATAACTTACCAGCTTTCCCCACAAATGTAGGCCATTTGTCACACAAGAGTGCCAAAGCATAGCTGTCCCTCAGCATCCTTATGGCATTGGTTCCAGGGCTCCCAAGAACACCAAAGTCCTTGGATACTTAGGTCTCTTCCATAAAATGGTACCTTGTTTGCACATGACCTATACATATCCCCTTATATGCTTCAGATCATCTCTAGATTATGCATTATTCCTAGAAAATGTAAATTGTACAGAAATATCCATTATGTTACATTGTTTAGGGAAACAATGTAACACAAGATCTGTATACAGTGAATACAAATGTAGTGAGTGTGTGTGTGTGTGTGTGTGTGTGTGTATTTACTGGGTGAAAGAATAAACATCATATAAATACCATATAAAGGACATTTGACTAAGGAACTAACTACAGGTCTTGGTGGGCATACCCCGCCTCTCCCACAGACTACAACACGAGCTCGCCAATATTGAAGGACGGCAGAGAGCAGAAAACATCCTCTGAGAAGAGAAAAGAAAGGGCATTGTGTGCATCAACTGACGCTATAATCTTAAAAAAAAAAATGTCACAGCCACGGCCGGGTATGGCGACTCAGACTCTACAGCCAGTGCCCACGAGTGAGTGCAGGCCAGTCTGGGCTGCAGACGAAGACCACATCTCAGCGCTCTGAAAACTGACTGCCCAGAGAGATAAGGACTAAGGACGGAAGGACTCACAGACCAAGGGAAGGCAGGAGACAGGAGCGGGAGGTGCAGTCCTGTGTGCCCCGCCTTTCCGAGCTAACTGGGCGAACCTGAAGAGAGGTCTATAGAAGAACATAGTGCTCTTCTTCTCTCTGTAACTCCCCCCTCAGTCTGAAAGGGTTTCCAAAGAAAGAGGCTAGAAAACCCAGGGAAACTAGGCTAATATGAGCAAACGTCACGCATCAGATAATCTAAATGAAACGCAAAGAAAACGGAGAATAAACGATTTCTTCCAAATGCTTCTATTCACCTTGCTCCCCGCCCCCTTCCTCCAAGAAAGATTTGGGGCCTATATCATGTTGGCTTAGAGTCAGCCCAAATATGGTCATTTTTCTTTCAGTGTAAATGCAAACAAACCCCCTGGATCACCGCGGAAAACAGCACGCAGCAGAACATTCATCTGTATGAACTCTGTTGTAAATGACACCTCTCTTCTCCCTACAGAGTCCAAGCTTGATCTCCAGGAATTGCTGTAACTCAAAACATACTTTTTACATAAAAATAATGATGGGGTTGGAAATAGAAAAAGTCAATCTCTGGACTGGTCTGGCGTTGGGAGCCACAGAGAATGATTAAATATAAAACAAGGGGGAAGCAATAGCACTAGGTTATAGAGGAACAGATTGACATAGATTTTTTTGAGGCTGGAAGTTGCAGGCAACATGCCTAGAATTTAGATGCCAATATTAAGGACTGAACACTAGCCCAAGCATCTACAGCTCCCCGGGCAGGTCAAATCTCATTACAACAAACACCACAGCTATAAGAATCTCTGTGTAATCTAGAACAGGCCCAGATAATGACCCCTTAACTCAAGCTGTATGTGATCCCTAACAGTGCTCCCCACTCTGAACACAAGCACAGATGCACAGAAGAAATATACCGAGTGACTACTCGCTGTACAGAGACTCGTCAAAAGCCCCCAACCTACCATCCAGTGGAAGAGACTACTTAGAAATGTCAGGGAAAAAAAGAAATTAACTTGTAAACAGCCTTGGAAAGGCATAGATGCAGACGGTATAGCCAAACCTTCAAAAGACAAATGAAAGCAGGCATATGACCGCTGTGCCAACACATTTGATACGGTACAGACAGCCCACAGATTCGATATGGCACAGCTCCAAAGGCTCCTACTTCTCTCTGCAGGTGCCCCCACCAACACTGTCCAATGTTGTTCGCTTTAATTTGAATTTTCTTCCTTCTCGAGTATTAAAGATGATAAACTCTAAAGTGAAAACTCTGTGGGGTTCTAGCTACTCCTGGAAAAATGGCTAGATTTGGCAACATATGCACACATTCCCAGGTCAACTATCAACTGGAGGTGAGCATCACCTCTGCTCCATGGCATAAGACTGCCAACTGGTTACCCTACTCTCCAGAATTCCACACTACATCCCCAGCACTGCACACTGCATCCCCGGGACTGCCCACCTCCAGTGGCCTACAACCTTAGATTTTAAAAACAAGGCCCGGTCCTAACAAGACTTCAGAGAGCATGTGTTGGCTGATATTACCTAGATGTTACTTTAACATTTCTCTTATGTGGTACTAGTGGTGAAGTTCTTCTTCCTTAACTGTCTACACTTTGCTTTGGATATGATAATGTTTGGAATGTCTCTTAGCAATGAAAATGTGACAATACTGTTTTCAAATGGGTTCAAAACTAACCATCATGGCTATGTATATTTTAGCACAGTTAAGTAAAAAAGAAACATTGCTAAATAATCACATACCTTTAAAAAAACACTGAGCATCACCAGCAAAAGAATATTATAATCTGTTTCTGAACAATTTCGAAATCTTCGTTGTAATCTATGTTGTATAACCTTCAGTTTCAGAATGGGTTACTGGCGGGCATAAAACCATAAACAACTTTTCCATGTCTCATAAAACCATGGCCATAAACAACTTTTCCATGTCTCAGGCCCTCATCATACCCACATGAAGAACAGTGAAGGCACCTCATGGGGTGGGGGGTAATCTGGAGAATTAATCCAAGCTAGCATACGCAAGCTTGTGCCTACCACATCGTAAGTGCTACATGAGAAAAGTAAACAAAAACTGTTGCCAGTCTTCTGTTACCTTCACACACTGGCCTAAATTAACAAAAAATTATATACTGCTGCACACATCTTCACCTCCACCTTGGTTTGTCTGCCTGAAGAATTTCTACCCAGAGCACACTCCACTACCATCAATGTAAGTTGCTACTAAGTCTCACAAGTCATTAATAAAATGTGGTGATTTCTCAAAAGGTTTATACTCTAAAATGTACTTAATAGAAAAGAATTAACTCTAAGCCACTATCTAAGTGATAAAGATTTATCAAAATAATTATCAAGTTGAAAGAAAGTCCCTAGAGCAGTAAAAATATTCAACATTCAAAAAATATCACAGAAGGAAAAGTCTGGTATTACAAGAAAGGAATAGCTTATGAATGAATGAATGAATGGACACCAAATGAATGATGATGGGCTGCCAAGCACAAGTTTGTGCTTTTCTAAAACAAAACCAATAGAGTGTGTGTATGCGAAGTAAGGTGTGCGTGTGTGTGTGTGTGTGTGTGTGTGTGTGTGTGTGTGTGTTGTGTGTGTGCATATGTGTGTACGTACACGTGTGCATGTAGAGACCAGAGTTGATGTTGGTTGTCTTACTCCTGCGCTCTCCACCCATTTTCTGAGACAAGTTCTCTCCCTGAACCTGGAGCTCATGATTTGGCTAAAACGGCTGGCCACCAAACTCCAGGGATGCCCTGTCTCCATCTCTTAGAGCAGGGACATGCGGACATGCTGGGCCTTTCATGCCAGCAGTAAGAACTTGACTCACACCCTGACGTTTGTACAGTAAGTACTTACTGACTAAGCCATCCCCTCCCCCCCCCCCCGCCCTACAAAAAGCACCGTGCTTTAAAAATCACACTCTGCTGTACGAAAGAGTGGTGCTGAATGGTCTGTCAGAACGACCTGTATAAACACACTCTCACTACCTGACCCTAAGTCTGCCATTTGTACTAACTGTATTTGATGTGGCTGGAGCAGTTCCTGCCTTCAGTGAGTTACAATCAAGGTGGGCAAGAAAAGTAACAGAAAGTGGTCGCTTCAGAGTGTCTATGGAACAGTGGGAGAGTGTCATGAAGGGCACCCCAGGGCAGGCTGCAAAGGTTCTCAAGGGGACTGAAGGAGAAGAAAAGATGAAGCCCTCAAAAGAAGCCCTGCCGCTATTACAGGCCACTGGGCCATCGAGAAAGATGGCCAATGTCACGCTCAGCAAATCCTTAATGGTCCTTCGACCCGCACAACACAGCCTTGAACACGCCCATCCACTCCATCCTCAGGCTTACACACCACTTTCTTGTGTGTGTGTGTGTTCATGTGTCTTCCCTCCCCTCACCATGGACTCCCTGTAGCAGGAATCTTAAAGAGTCTTATTAATAAAAACAAACCTGAAGCCAGGTATTGGGGTGAATGCTGGAAGATCAGAGAAGCAGAACAAGTCACAGCCACCTCACCTCACCGGTTCCTCAGCTGATCCTGTTTCCTCAGACTGGAAGCCTCTGTGTCCTCATCTAAATGGGTCTCAGCTGAACTGTGCTGCTCAAAGCCTAAAAGCTTAACTAGCTCTAGTTCCTGGTCCTCACACCTTAAATACCTTCCTGCTTTCTGCCATCACTTCCTGGGATTAAAGGCGTGAGTCACCAAGTCACCATGCCTGGCTGTTTCCAGTGTGGCCTTGAACTCATAGAGATCCGGATGGATCTCTGCCTCCAGAACGCTAGGATTAAAGGTGTGTGTGCCACCATTTTCTGGCCTCCATGTCTGCCTAGTGGCTGTTCTGTTCTCTGACCCCAGATAAGTTTATTAGGGTACACAATATTTTGGGGAACACAATACCACCACAACTCCCAAAGGAGAAGATGCAATCCAACTCCCTTATAGCCCCAGACAAATTCATTCTATAAACCTCACTGAACTGAATCCTTAGGAGGGACAGTCCCTCAGTTGGGGAAGAATGTCTCGATGCCAAGTACTGAACAGGCCGGGCCACACCTAGAAAACGTGTGTTCATGTAGCACACTGTGTACTATGCTTCCCACAGGAGGGAGTGCCTTTGTCCATATGAACAAGGTCCACTTAGCTGACAGAGCTCTCTGAGAAAACATCTGAAGGGCTCCATTCAGGGGGTCATTTACTACTGGGAAAATGACGCACTCCTCCCTTGAGATTTGAGGCATGATGGCTTTTTGTTTGTTTGTTTTCAGTGGGGACAAATACCTCAACATGTTGCCTAGGCTGGCCTCAAACTGAGAATCCTCCTGCCTCAGCTTCCGAAATGCTGGAATAGCAGGTGTGCACCACCACACCTGGCCTTGTGTAAGGCCTTTTAAAAGACACCAGGCCTGTCCTGGCACCCAGGACAGACAGGGAACAGGAGTTCACTGGGTCACACTGAGGAGAGGAACTAAGATACCCCTGGGCTTCCAAAGCTCTCTTCTGCTCACTGGCTGAGAAGGTGCCATCTGGAAGGCTCCACAGAGAAGCACTGTCATGGTTCTGCTGGAATATTTCTGGTTGGCAGAGAATACAAGATGCCAGAACTTGAAGAAAAAAAAAAATCATGTAATTATGATTACCTCGATTCACCTTGTTCTTCAGCCAATCCAAACTCAGCCTGCTGTAGCTATTTAACCATTAGCAAGGGCTTGCAAAGACTCTGCTGAGCCAGCCAGCTGGCAAATCATCGGAAGGTCTATGAATCACCCACATTCTAATGCTGGGGTGGCTCTGTTCCCCATAGCGAGCACAGCTCACCCCTGGCAGTACAACCTTGACACCCAGAAAAACCAAACAGGCCACACTTCATGCAGCCTCTCATCCCAGCCTCATGTGCACCCTTGACAGGTCAAAAGCATGTGGCATGTCATGTGCAAATTCCACCCTGACCCTACGGAGGCACCTGGACATGAGCACTGTACACACCTGCCCTTAGCAAGCACAGGCCACCTGCCAGGGCTTCAGCAGTTCATTTTGTTTTCTGGCACCTCCTTCTGACTGTGTAGGCCTCTCTCGGGAACATTCCGGGGGTACCTGGACCTGCTGCAGGGCCAGCATGGAGGAATCCACCACTTCAAGGGCTGGTCCAACGGCAGTGCGGAAGCCAGGCCCTAGAAGGGCTTTTTGCTGTTATTGAGTCCTCAGGCTACAGAATCTGATAAAAATTATCTGCAGACTGCTGTCACAAAGAGCCCTTTTCCCCTGAAGGGACCGAGCAATTTGAAAGTGCCTGGCAAAGCACGTTGTGCTTCCATTCTTCAGAGTCTTCCCTGAGGCAGGCCAGTGTCGACACCAACTCAAAGAGAGGAAACTGAGTCTCCAGGGACATGCAGAGAGCAGGCCTTAGAAACGGGGCCTCGTGCCACCTTGAGGTGTTTACTATTTCTAATTCACCAAGCTCACCCCGGCACTGTCCACTCCATCTTCTTTGAGTATAAAAAGGGGCGCAGAAAAGGGAAGCCTATGTCCCCTCACTGCACCATTAATCACCTCCATCACATGACCCACACCAATCACATGACCCGCACTCATCAAATGGTCCCACTAATCACACAACAGTCTCTCCACTCACCACATGGCCTTCACCAATCACAGCCTCTCCAATCATATGGCCCCACTAGTAACCGGTCCCCACTAATCACAGAGCCCCTCACCAATCATGTGTCCTCCCTAATCAGGAGATCCCACTAATCACACAGCGTCCTCCCACACTAATCAAATGGCCCTATTAATCGTGTGGCCCTACTAATCACATAGTCTCCCTTACTAATGGCCACCTGGAGACCAGATCCCTTTGGGATGAGAACATCTCCCCAAAGTGCACACAGCAGTAGCCTCCACCCCTTCTGACAAGTCTATTACCTTTGACCGGCAGAAGGGTCTCCCTTACAACCTTCTGTCTATTTTCCAGTTCTGGAGCAGTCCAATGCTCCTCACCATCACATCTCAAAACCCCGGGTGCATAGACAATATTCTTCCTTCCTCAAAATGCTAAAAGCCTGGACATCTACATATGGCGCCAGAGTGTAGAGCAGAATGTATCTTCAGTCAGGAGCAAAATGAAGCCACATCATCTGCAACTCAACTCTCTTTCTCAAGAAGCCTGAAAATGGAAGCCTTTATTTCAGTGGCTTTGGGGCTTTAAAAGGGATCACCATACATACTGTCACCTCAAATTAGTAATTGTCAAAATCAAAGGGGACAGTATTAATAACTTTTCAGGGATTGCAGGTGTGAACCACACTGTTATTGAAAACCAAGTCTTCCGGGGCATTTTAAGGCCCTGCTTGGGGTGTACACCATCAATGGCTCCACCCCCTACCTGGGGTGTACACCATCAATGGCTCCACCCCCTGCCTGGGGCGTACACCATCAATGGCTCCACCCCTAACAGAATGCTTAGTTCCCACATAATAACCAGAATATGTAATAGTGATCTTATGATAGGTGCTTGGAAGGAAAAGTCCTGGGAAGTATGACAAAACAGTTCAAGGGTTAACCTAACAGGGAAGCAGGGGAATTGCTGGAGTGAGAGAAGAAGGGCATAAGGCCTCAAGGTGACTCTGAGGAATGTAAAGGGTCACTTCTAGGGCAAGGGCATGCTGACACAGGTGATGTACGACCCACAGGAGGGAATCAAGAGGCAGGTGACAGAACCCTTGGTGCAGTGAGGATGGAGGCTGGACCAGGGTGATGTCAATGTAGGATGGAGGCTGGATCGCAGTAATGTCAATGTAGGATGGAGGCTGGATCGCAGTAATGTCAGTGTAGGATGGAGGCTGGATCGCAGTAATGTCAATGTAGGATGGAGGCTGGACCAGGGTGATGTCAGTGTAGGATGGAGGCTGGACCAGGGTGATGTCAACGTAGGATGGAGGCTGGACCAGGGTGATGTCAGTGTAGGATGGAGGCTGGACCAGGGTGATGTCAACATAGGATGGAGGCTGGACCAGGGTGATGTCAATGTAGGATGGAGGCTGGACCAGGGTGATGTCAGTGTAGGATGGAGGCTGGACCAGGGTGATGTCAGTGTAGGATGGAGGCTGGACCAGGGTGATGTCAACATAGGATGGAGGCTGGACCAGGGTGATGTCAGTGTAGGATGGAGGCTGGACCAGGGTGATGTCAGTGTAGGATGGAGGCTGGACCAGGGTGATGTCAGTGTAGGATGGAGGCTGGACCAGGGTGATGTCAGTGTAGGATGGAGGCTGGACCAGGGTGATGTCAGTGTAGGATGGAGGCTGGACCAGGGGGATGTCAGTGTAGGATGGAGGCTGGATCACAGTAATGTCAACTTAGGAGGACTTCAAGACGCACTTCAAACCTGGAGATGGGTGAGGGGTTTATCAAGATTCTGGGTCATTTAGAAAAGCAGGGCTTGGATGTAAGAAAGCAAAGAAGGTTCCTTACATAACCCTCCATTGCCTGAAGGTGGCCTTGTAATCTTGTTCACACAGCCTCAAAATTCCCTGATGATTGTGGTAAAATGAAATGTAGTCGCTAAAAATTACCCTGCCACAGTTTTCCACATCCATAAATCAGTGTACTGTTCAGCAACCTAAACAAGACACATTCACCTAAACAACTCAGTAGTTCTCAGTGTATGTGGTGACCTGTTCAGAATGTCACCCAACAGCACAGCCAGCGATGAGGTTGTTGGAGTTCTGAGTGCTGCTGACGTCAGCCTTCTGCTGTAGATGAAGCGCTGCAACCCTGGGTGCTTTTCCGAATCGAAAATCTCAAAATCACATCTGGTCCCCACTTATTTGCATCACTTTGAGGAACAATTTTGTTTCTCAAACAGAATTCACAATGATTGACTGTCACCCTTCCAGAGAAATATAATAAATAAACAAAGGAACCACAATGCTTACAGCGGTGGCACTGCCCTGAAACTTCAAAGTCTACGTTTTCCTGAAACACGTCATAAATAGGGAAAGAAATGGTATCTAGACTTTTCTGCACACAAAACCAAGGATTCTCAGGCACTTAAAACATGAACAGGGCTGGTAACACGGCACTTGCTGCAGAAGCCTGGCACCCTGACTTCAATCCCTGGGACCCACAGCGGAAGGAAGGAACAGACTTTTGGAAGCTGTACTCTCTCTGATCTTCCTGCCTGAGTGCTAACCCATACGTGCACACACAAACACACTTACAACCATGTGTTACTTAAAATAAAACGATCACTCACAGTAAAAGCTAACGACAACTTCCACTTCAAATACTACCAAATTACATGCACAAAGATGCACCTTTCCTCTTCATAATTGATAATAAATTCTATTCATTAAATGGATAGTTTAACATGTACTATTTTCAAATGTTTGCTATAAAAACAAGTCCACACATGGAAGGGGTTCCCGAGTAGCTTCTCTGTCCCAAAGTGAGACTCTAAAAACACATAGTGACCTCACTCTATCTTACCAGATATATCCCAGTCCACTCAACAGAGGGTTCCAGAAAGCACCCAAGAATCATGAAAGGGGTCCATGGCTCTAGAAGAAAAGATACTTTGGACACATGAAAATGGTGGCAGATAAAATCCCTACAGATGAAGACAGAAAAGTGCTAGGGAGAATTAGGCAGAATGATAAAAGGGTTCAAGAAGTTATAGGTCCATGAGATGAGGTAGAAGAAATGCAAGATGTCCTTCCTTGGAAAGACCTTTGGGTTTGTTATAAATGGAAGCAAGAGCTGGGACCACCTGCTCCTTAGAGATTGCTCCACAGCCAAGCCTGACACCCTTTCAGGGCAAGGGAGCACAGAACTACTAGGGGAGAGAAAGGTGAGTGCCGTGGGCATTTTCCATCCCCCAGGTCTCCTCCACCAGCTCGCCTCGGCTACACCTGAGCATCCATCTATTTTGCAGATGGGGCTGACCAGGGAGGGGGGCGGGGTAGTAACTCACATGTGACTAACCCTTTACAGTTAACTAAGAACTTTCATATTTTCTTAGTCACTCAAGCATGCAAAACAATTTATGGAATGCCTTCTGGGAGCCAAGCCTTGCCAAAACCTAGGCTGAAACCCTCTCATCTAGATCTTCTCCCACATGGACCTGAAAGATGATTGGGATATGGGCCTCTAACTGAATCATCATCACGGGGCCGAGGGAGGGGGGGCAGCATTAGGACAAGGAACTGTGCCGGTGCAGTCCGCCATTGGATCCCTACGTGAGGCAGTGGGGCATCGGGCTGCTGACTGATGTATTCATGTCTGTACTGTTGCTTAAAACCATTGCAAGGTGGACCCAGCCAGACAGAACTGAGCCCATCTGATCTAGAAGCCTGTAAAACTCAGTTTAATGGCCAGCTTGTAAATTAACCATTTAAAGGCTACTTTGACATAGCCTTTAAAAAAAAAAATAAGCAATCTGCTGTGACTCAAAAATCGTCAGGTAAAAAACTGAAGTGCAGAGAGAAAAAGGACAGACTACAGAACAGAACAAAGAAGACTGCCCAGAGCCAGCCAAACTGAAAAGGGCACGGGGTAGGAACGGGCTGGGAGAGCACCATAGCCACACCCCTTTGTGCCAAACTGACCAAAAGGGGAAAAAATACATTACCTCTCCTTTTCCATGTTACAAAAAACTCAGAATTTTGTCTTGTTTTGGTGAGGCTACAGATGGCTAGCACACACTCCACACTGACCCACATTCCTCATATCAGGTGTGGTACATGTGGTGGTCAGATGATGACTTTCAGGACTCCGTCCTCTCCTTCCACCTTGCAGGATCCAGGGATCAAACTCAGGTCAGACAAATGTCTCCAACCTGCTGAGCCATCTCACCAACCCAACACCAAAAACAGGTATATTTTTGATGATTTCTGAATCTTCCTGGGCAGATGCTGAAGGACCCAATGGGGTCTCCCTAAGTGACAGAGTAGCGTGAGGGGCAGAGGCTCAGGAAAACGCAAGCATAGATTGGAATTCCGGAACAAGCTCTTCCAACGACAACAGTGACAGAAATGGTAGCGGCTAACCTGCCTTCTGAGGTCAATGCTTTGCTCATGACCTTCTTACCTTTACAGTTTCATCTTGGTCCACACCACACATGCGACAAAAGACAGAGATGGTGGAAATGTCAATGAAAGCAGAGATCAGCACAAAGTTACAAGACACAGTTCCTCAAGCTCCATGCCCCAGAGGCGAGGGAAGGAGACATCACAATAGGTGAGAGAGAATGACCAGAGCCTGAGGTCTAGTGAGAAGACACAGATGAGCCCTCGCTGATGAACGTAAGACCGAGCATTACTGCTCACAGTACCGTGCAAGTATCAGCCTACACGGACGGTAACCAGCTACCAAAACAATGCATGAGACTCTAGGGTCAGAGACAGAACAGCTCACTACTGCAAAGAGGAAGCCACAGTGTCATTTCCCAAACCCAGCTTTTCAGTAGTGGACAGCACTCTACAGTTCCTTGTTCCAAAGACCCCCAATGGTGCTGATTCAATTAGAGGCCCATTTCCCAATGGTTGTTCGGGTCCTTGTGGGAGAAGATCTAGATGATGGGGTTTCATCCCAGGTTCTGGCAAGGGCTTGGCTCCCAGAAGGCGTGTGCTTGTTCCTCAAGCCGAGATTCTCACAGGACATCGCAGAGAGCTCTGGGTCACTGAGGACTCCTGAGTTTAAGGAACCCAAATGTTGTGTAACGGTTATCAACTTTATAAAAGCTTCTTATACAGACTGACGTCTTTGACCTCAAAAGCAACCAATACCCGACCCAGCTCCCACGCTGTAAAAACACAAGTGACCTATGGAGAACTGTGTTCCAACACCCACTTCATCTACAGGGAAACCAAGACTCAAAATGTTTAACCAGAGGCAAAAAAAACTCCTGGAAAGTAAGAGAAGTGAGTGCTGGGAAAAAGTACTACAGTGACAGAGTACTTGTCCTGCATTTGTGAAGCCTTGGACCCAATCCCCAGTACCACCATCACTGACAGAGAGACAGAGACAGAGAGAAACAGAGGCAGAGAGAGAGAGACAGAGGCAGAGAGAGAGAGACAGAGGCAGAGAGAGAGAGACAGAGGCAGAGAGAGAGAGACAGAGACAGAGAGAGACAGAGACAGAGAGAGAGATACTGATTGATTGATTGATTGATTCAAACTCAGACTTTCTGATGCCAAGCCTTACAGTCTTCCACTATCGAAATCCTATTACACAAGCCCCGAGTCTCTTGTAGAGAGGCAGAGGAAAGGGAGTAACAACAGGACAGATCCTCCATGTTCTTACAAAAGCGCCTGACCTAGCTCCTCTGAGCAGGGGCCAAGACGGGGGCCAAGGGACTGGGAGAAGTAGCACGGGTACTTCAAAACTCCAACGGTGGTACAGAACAGGATCATGCAGCAGGTAACCATGGCACCTGGAGGTGAGGGTGGGACCAGTTCCATGTCCGAGTAGTTCCATGTCCGAGTATTTTCAGGCCTCTCCAAATCCCTGAAAATCTTCATCTTTTTTAGGAGAATTTATGTTCCGTGGTAATGAAAAGCATGTTAATATTCAAGTCTTTTTCCTAAAATTATTTGCCATAAAATAACTATATGTTAAAGATTACCTTTTACTGGGTATGGTGGTGTATGCCTTTGTTCCCAGCATTCAGGAGGCAGAAGCAGGTGGATATCTGTGAGTCTGAAGCCAGCTTAGTCTACATAGTGAGTTCTAGGACAGCCAGGGCTATAAAGAGAGACCATGCCTCAAAAAACAACGACAAAAATTATCTTTCTATTAACCTATGCATTTAAACATCTCATATGCATAAATAAAAGTGAAATTGCTTTTTTAAAAAACAGTACACAGACTCTTCACTTTGATAATAAATACACTGTGCCCAAGAGTTGAGGTAATTACAGGCTTTCTACAAACAACCCCACAAACATTCAAAAATGTATGTGTAAAATTTTTAAAGAGAATGAAATCATGAACTAAAGACGAAAAGGATCACAGCCAAGAGACAACAGTTTTGTCCCTGAATGACCAAACCCACACTGATTCGCATTGGCCAACAACAAAACACTTCCTTGTCTTCAAGGGCAGCTTCAGCAACTGCTGTGTCTGGTGTTCCCCGGGGACTGGCTGAGAAGTACACACAGTGGGAGGTTTCTCAGGCCATTCTGCAAAGTCCCCATGCCTCTGAGCCATCCTGCCAGCTAGAGGACCTTCTCTCCTCCCTTGTCAGGGAGCCCCATCACAAGAAGTCCCTCATTCCAGCCACCAAGCTTCTCTTCAAAATGGGGGAGACAAGATATAATTTACACCACCAGAAATGCCCGAAGACATTCAACTTTAAAAGAACCGTCTGACACTTTCTATGCCACTTAAAGCTTGGAGTGGCAGCCACTGCCCCCTCTTCCACAGCACACAGCACAGCTCCAATGGAAACCATCATATCTAGGAGAGCTGTGCAGTTCACAACCTGTATGTGGCAGCCCTCAGACACAGGGGTCCCCCTCCCATAGATATCTTCTTATTAAAATCCACTTCCTGATCCATGATTAGTTTTACCCTGTTTCTGAACTCCTGGGTTCCAGCCCGATTCCTGCTGGATCTCAATTAGCAGCCACAGACAGTTAATAATTTTCTCCTATCATTAAGTGAATAAAAAATTGTTATTTCAGTTTAGGATCTGACAAGATGCCTGTAAGATTCACCCTGGAAACAATATGAGGAAGGTTCAACATCGTATTTCCTACCTGGGCGCCTCCTGCCATCTACTGCCTTAATTTTAGGCCCAATTAAAGACATCATTCTTTCTGTCGGGGGTGGGGGGTGTCCCAGTGCAGATAACAAGTGCATATGTTTATAGGGAAGTCATAAAGAAATGCACACAGAATTGCTCTGAACCAATGTCTACACTCGGCTCCGACTAGCTGCGTGACTGGTGATCACGCACTCCTCGCTAACTTCCCTAAGCCTGGTTGGAGGTGAGCTCAGAGGCATTCTCCAGCGTCGTGGCCAAGTGCCTGAAAACAACTTACAAATACCAGAGAGCAGATTTCAAGGTCTGTCTGGCCCCATTTCCTCGAAGGCCAACTGCTGTCAAGACATGCTCTCGCTGCCTACCTTAGAACCACCTCGCCAGGACTCTCCCGTCTCCACCAGTCCTCGAGGGCCAAGCAGCTGGCAAGTCCTGCGTTTTTGCCTCAGCTGGGCTGGAGTTTGTGCCCGAAGCGGCTGCCTACACTTCTGGCTTCAGGCTCCTCTTCCACAGCCAATAGTCACACTTGGACTTAGCACAATCAGTCTCAATCTCGTCCAACACAGGACACAACTCTTGAAGGTGCCATGGTCTGTCTCCCTCACTTACCTGGAGGCACAGTGGCACGGAAAGAACAATCTCAGGGGTGTCCTCGGGTCTAAGAACCCTCACTGCCTAACCACGCTCTTCGTGGAGGAGGCCCACATGAGGATTTCATACGCAGGACGTATGTGAGCACGTGTAAGCTGTACACGGAGACCCAGTCCAGTCTAGATTTGACCTCATCCCATAGACAAGGCGATAAATTAACTAGTCTGCTTTTTGAACCCTGGAAGAAGACAGATTCCTGGATCGGCACTAAGGACTTATCATACAGAGTACAGGAGGCGGCAGGAACATCACCCTGGCCTTAGTTCTCCTTGCTCTAAAGGTTGAAGAGGGACCCTGTATGTGCAGTGGGTAGGCGTCACAGCTGAGGAGCAAGGACTGGGATGCTGGTGCCTCACTGTCCACAGAGGCTGCTCCTTGTCTGGAGAAAGACATTACATCACCTCTGAAGGCTGAAGGCTACTCCCTGCGAACACAACCCAGAGCAATGGCCCAGGTAAAGCTGGCCCCCAGTACAAGTGTCAGGAAGGCTGTGCAAGAGGGTCTCCCAATGCCTGTGTTGACTTCCAAACATAGAGGACTATCCCTCTGTAGCTCACAATCCCAGCCGTTCCTTCCCAAGAGCCTCAGTGCGCTCTTCACATCACAGGTGGCAAAGGCAGAGAGCAGTAAAGCCCTCCCTGGAAGGGGCTTTGACACCCACCCGCGTAACTTAACAGAAGCCAATGGCAGAGTCTGCTGTTCTCAGGCGCACACTTCCCTCAACGTGGTGACTCCCCCAGCTCCGGCCTCTTGTCCCCCTTTCCAACCCACTTCTTCACCTCAGAAACTTGTCTGTATTTAGAGATGTGCCCAAAAAACAAGAAAGTGGACTACAGCACCATGAGGAGGCAGAAGCTGGTCCCGGTGTTGGTGAAAGTTGAGTTCCAGGAGTCTCCCATGTCAAGGAAGGAAGAGAAATCACCTACAATAGCACCAGAGAGCAGGACACCTACATTTTACTATAACATCAACCGTTTCTCTTTTAGACCTAGAATTTTACTTCTCAGACAACAGAAAAACAACTTAAAATGCCAGGGTCCTTAAAGCTCAGCAGCTCATAGACACCAGTTGTTTAAAAATATTTTAAAAATTGCAAGCATACAAGCGTAAATTCAATTAAGAGAATGCAAGATTTGGGATGAATTATATGTTAATAAACTAAATAATTTCACAGACATACCTATTTGTGTATAACAAATTTTTTTTGTAGTAGGGGCCAAATGGATGCTTATTTTGTTCCTAAGTGAAAAAAAAATACTTCAAATTTAATTAAATTATTTCAACAGATAATTATTACTTAGTATATTTAAGCCATCTTTAGGCATACTTATGTATATTTAATTCTAATTACAATGCATATATAAATGGCTTCAAAGGACCCCTAGTAGGAAGAGAATTTAGTTGGTAAAGTGCCTGCCATACAAGCATGGGGACCTAAGTTTGATTCCCTCGAACCCATGTTTTGTTTGGTTTGTTTTTTAAGCCAAGCACACCGGTACACATTTGTGATCTCAGTACTAAGAAGTCAGGGGTAGGGGACACCCAGCAATATCACCTAATTGGTGAGTTCCAAGCCAATGAGAGACCCTGTCTCAGAAAATAAGACAGATGACACCCGAGGACGGGCATCGAAAGTTGACTTCCGACCTCTACATACCCATGCACACATGTGCACCTGTGCACACAATGCACACATGCAAGGACCCCCATATAAGAAGAGGAAAGCTTCCAGACAACACAGGAAAAAACCACAGCTACACATGGATATGGCGGGCAGATGCAGTTAAACATTTCTTTTCCTTTTTTTTCGGGGGGGGGGGGGCAGGCAGACAGGGTGGGAGTTTTGAGACAGGATTTCTCTGTGTAGTTTTGGTGCCTGTTTTGGATCTCGCTCTATAGACCAGGCTGGCCTCGAACTCAGAGATCTGCCTGGCTCTGCCTCCCAAGTGCTGGGATTAAAGGCGTGTGCCACCGCCGCCCAGTTGCAGCTAAACATTTAAAGAAGTGAGCCACATAGAGCATGTGGCAGCTGACCCCACTAGAAAACCTTAAGAGCCAAGAAAAAAGATGGACTCCAGAGTTCCTTCCACGGGAGAAGGACAATGGAAAGCAAACTTGAAAATTGACTGATTCTATCCTTTAGGGAACACATCCCTAACATGGGCTCAGAGATTCCTGGACATGGACAACAAACATCCTTCTCAGGTGACAGTCACCCAGAGCACACAGTGACAGCGGTACGCTCCCTGGCTGTCAGTGTTCTGGAGCGATCCTAGGCACACAGGTCTCTGCAATGACCCGAAAGGTGTTGCCTACATATAATCACACACGTAGGAGGTGTCAGGCCTACACCTGAGCCCAGGCTGTCCCCTACCCACTGAAACACTCTCTGTCTAGCCGAAGAGGGCGAGGGAATGACGGAAATAAAGAGGAGACATCTGTTTTCCACAGACCATGCATTTCATACTTTCTGGAGCTCATCAGAGCAAAACAAACAACAAAGATTCCACAGATATTTGCATTCAATAATAAAAATACAAAACGGGACATATGTGAACGCATAGACTGTTTATCACCATCACAACTTCAAACATCTAATAGCTTTCTTAAATATTAGAGACAACAATCTCAAACAATGCCTGTGCTATCTAGCTTAATCTATTCAATATGCAGCTTATGTGCCAATTAATTGTGTTTCTGCTAACTTAACAGCTGCATATGGAGTCCATATGAGGCAGAAGTCTTTGGCCGCTCATTCCAAAGCATAAGAGTAATACATAATAAATAACCTGAATAGTTACTTAACATAAGCAAGGTTGATGTTAATCAAAATGACTGAGCCAAAACTGTCAAGTCGAGCCAAATGGAGGGAAAGTGCTGGGACTTGGCAGCCTGCATGATTCAGCATGCAGGCATCCTACCAACAGTACCAACCAAATGCCACCTTCACCCCAGCTCGGTGTGTAAATGGTGTGCAGACACTCTGACCACTGGCCACAGCTGACTTGTGAGCAAACCCACAGGGACTCCTGCTGTCCCTCTGCATACCATCCCAACAAGTGAGGCTGAAGGCATCTTAGGCCCATAAACCGCTGAGCGGCCAGGAGGAAGCTCTGTCCCCTGGTTTATGACTTGTGGCTGGACAACAAAAATCCATCACTAAGAGAGAGGATCAGGTGAGGAAAGATGACTTATAAGCGACAGAGACTAGATGATTTTCCATGTCCTTGTCAACTTATAAGTCCTAAGGTTACATAATCAGGTCTGCAAAAGGCCAATTAAAGCACGGTTCCTTCCAGTACTCTGCCCTAAATAGACCAACCAAGGAACAATGAATTAAATATTTGCACAGCCATTCCTGTTCAAAAGAATTCCAGCCTTCTATTCTTCCCACAGCAGGCTAACCTCTTTTTAAAGACTAAGGAAGATTTGGCTTCCCTTAAGAAAACTCCCTGTCTCTCAATTCTAGAATTAAAGTCACAGAAGGAAGGGAGCAAGAGAGGAGAAATTCCATAGGAAGGACCTTTAAAATTAAAACTGTGTTTTGAAAGGTGCTTAGCGGTAATGAATGAGCTGTTAGCTGTTCCCGGCTGTGATGCAATAATCTCACAGTTCAGGGTTTATTTTCTAGTCCTATCTACAAATCAAAAACACAATTGTGCTCTTTCTGCACGTACGGTAAATACTGAAGCTGTCTCTAGACTTTATTTTGAACTTCAAAAGGGTTTATGCCGGGCGGTGGTGGCGCACGCCTTTAATCCCAGCACTCGGGAGGCAGAGCCAGGCGGATCTCTGTGAGTTCGAGGCCAGCCTGGACTACCAAGTGAGTTCCAGGAAAGGCGCAAAGCTACACAGAGAAACCCTGTCTCGAAAAAACAAAACAAAAAAACAAAAACAACAAAAGGGTTTATTTCATCAGGTCTGGTAGCTCATATCTATAATTCCAACACTGGAGAGGCTGAGGCAGAAAGATTGCCATGAGATTGAGACTAGCCCAGGCTAGTGTGTCTCAAACAAATTAACGAAGGGTCCCATATAGTTTGAAATCTTATAGTATGCTATGATAAAGACATTTTATTCTCTTAACATGCATGAAACTGTTTAGAGGTCAGATAGCGGTAATTCAGGTCATCCCCCTGCGCACGCGCACACAAACACACACACACACACACACACACACACACACACACACACACAGACAATACACACCTATGTTTAAGACAATCCAAGGATTTAAATTGGTATTTAATATCCATTAATGGTACATATCTATATTTAAATTGAATATTCATATATTTCACAAAATATAAGAATTTCCATGTTGTTGTTTTGGTGCCTTCCATTCATTTCTAAAATATTGTTTCTTCATCTTAAGGAAAAATAAGTAAAACATCATCTCAAACTTACATGCAGTTGTTTCAAACCCTAACTGAATAGCAATTTAAAACTCCAAGCATACGGCGAGAATACCAAGAACTATTAAATATTACAGACTCGAGGAAAAAAAATGAAAATGCCACATATAGTTAGATCATCTAGACGGCTCTTCGTTCCATTTATTCTCTCAAAAACCAACAGGCAAAGCGAAAGGAGCTGAAACCAAAGAGACACGATTTTCCTTAGGATGCCTGCTATGACATTCAAAAACTAAGAAGGCTGCAGAGCTGTTCTCCTTGGGCTGTCGGGGGTGGTGGCTGCCCTTCCTTGGCTACCTGGAGCACCAACAACAGAGTAGGCAATCAGGCCATCCCAGCTGCAGTATTCTGCCCACAGAAAGTCGTCATCAAAAACACAAAAAATGAAAGATGGGCGCTCTCGCCTTGCAGCTTCTTATCACTGGCAATTCCTTCTTCTAAAAGTACACAGTTTTTCAAATGCCTGCAGGAGGTTTATTGATTTTTCTTTTTTTTTCCCCTCTTTCTGGTTGAGTGAAACCAGTGTTTATTCACAAGGAATTGCTCTGTATGTTGAAAACACTTATTCTAAATGTTATCCTGAGGGGTAAGACACTGGTAAAGTCAAAACACATGCTTAAAGGGTAGTGATGTAACAGTTTCCACTTCAAAGTTAAGGAACCTTGGTTTGCTACATTTACAGCCTCGAAGATGACTAGAGTGAAACTCTAAGATGTTTGCCTGGTTGGCTGGCTGGTTGGTTGGTTGGTTGGTTGGTTGGTTGGTTGGTTTGTGCATTTGTTTGCTGCTCTCAGCATTTGGGCAGGAGTTTCCAGTCTAATATAGCTGAATCAGAATAATAAGGGATAATAAGCATCGTTCCTTCAAAGTTCTATCAATGTTTTTGTATTGCTTTCACAATAGAAAAGCATACAGAAAGTGCCCTGTTTAAAAATGCATCAATTGTCGGGTGGTGGTGGCGCACGCCTTTAATCCCAGCACTCGGGAGGCAGAGGCAGGCGGATCTCTGTGAGTTCAAGGCCAGCCTGGTCTACAGAGCAAGTTCCAGGAAAGGCGCAAAGCTACACAGAGAAACCCTGTCTCGAAAAACAAAATAAATAAATAAATAAATATGCATCAATTAACAAGACTCATTCCCAAGTTTTGAACCTAACAGTAAGATGTAGGGGGGAGCAAAAGGGAGGGAACCTCCTAAGACAGACTTCCAAAGCATTCAAAGTGAACCTCCTGTTAATCTGAGATATACCCCAAATTATTTTGCCTTTTGTGCCTGAACTCCTCAGTGACCATGGGATTCACAAATTTCTGGAAGTGGAGGAAACGTTGGCTTCCCAGGTCCAGCACTTTACAAGAAACAGAACACAGAGAAGACAAACATGTAAACACATTCTACAACTGCAGCACCTCCAGAGATTGTGACTTAAAACACATATGACTTTTCAAACTGTTTAAACATGGGGTTTTGCAAAGTAAGATTCCTAGAGATTCGGGGTTCCAGAAGAGACAACTTCAAACCACAGCAGCAAATAACCCTGAGTAAGGAAGTTGTTTCCTTTCAACTCGCTTTTAATCCTTTGCTCTAGTCGAGGAAAATTCTTCATTTGATGCCAAAATGCCAAACACTCTTAAGCCTGTTAACTTCCACTACAACAAAGGGGACAAGCTGTTGGCTCAGCCTGCCAGCGGGTTCCACCAGCTACCTAGAAGTTAATAAGCCGTATTATTGTCATTGTGTGCCTTTGAGTAGATATGTTTAATTTTTCCCTTTTAAATAGTATATTTAAGGTTTAAGCACAGAATTTATTTAAAAGAAAAGAATAAGCTTGAAATGGACTGATCCCAACGACTCAAAATATCATCAGCTGACTGGAAGCATCAAGTGGGAGATTACTCAAGACACATGCCACATCACTGGCCCCTTTCTCAACTACCGAATCCAAGCATGGGTTACAAGAGTCCCATGTGACATGCATGCCCCTGAAAGACTCTGGGAAGACACAAGAGTTTGTCCAAGGCCATGCTACTTGCTTGCAAAGATTGCTCCTTGGAGCTTGAGCTTGGGATCAGGGGGCTCGAGGGGATTGAGCACACCTTCTACATGGGAACCAGTGGCGACATTCTTCCTGCCTTCAGTCTTGCATGTCCTAGCCTTTTCTTCCAGGGATAAGGAAGCCTAGCCAGGAGGGAGGCTGTGCTTAGATATGACAGCTGATACCTTCTATGTAAGATGGCTATATTGAGATACAAGCACATCCCATTTATGTACCAAAGGAGAAGCTAGTCAGTCACTCACTCATTCACTGAGATGAGTGGCCCAATCCACCAATGATCCAGGTGGTGTAGGCCAAAATCCTAGCTGGGCATCCCCTGAAAGGACATACAAAGGGAAACTCACAAGTCATTGCTATCACTTACAGGGTTTTCACTTTTATGACTTGAAGAATATACCGAAAAAAAATAGAGAATATGACATGACACCAAATATGCAGTGTTTACAATGAGAAGCTGAAGCTATGGTTCAGCTACCTAGAGAGCTCTAGACTACCCAAGCTTAGCAGATGCTAATAGAGTACTCCCCATCCTTCAGCCCAATACTCGATGTCAGGCTCAGTACCAGAGCTGAGCTTCTGCAACGTGACTTCCTGGCGCAAAATTCTAATACAGGCCGTATGGTTCTGCAAAGAAAACAGAGTCACTCTAACCAGGTGCGATGGTTCCTCTTCACTGTCCGGTTGACTGGGCTACCTAGGAAACACCAGAGCCAGCATTCTACTTTCTCTGCATCTTGGCCGATCAAAACGGGAGAAGTTCCAGCCACGTGATCGCCCAGCCATAAATACTGACATGCCTTGCCCACCATGATGGGTTGTACCTGCGGAATGTAGGCCAAAACGAATCCCTCTCCTCTGAATTGCCTCTTACAGACAATTAGTCACAGCAATAAGAAAGTAACAAATGCACTGGGTCCTGAAAGTGAGAAGTTAACGATAAATAAACAACAGCTATGAGTTCACAGCCAGGTCCTCATGGTAAGAATGTTGTGCTGTCTAAGACAGTAAAAGAGCACCACGAACATTCACTGGATCTATTTCTCTTTAGTTATTCTGAAAATGCATTTATGTAGACAGAACATTACAGAGAACAAAAAATATACATTACACTGTACAATTATCTTAATGGTGCCGAAGAAGGGAGGGGAAAGCCATCAAAAGACAGGATGATGTTGAAAAAGCAGTGGTGACTGCTAATACGAACAGAATATTCCCGGCTGCTTATACACATCTGTTCTCTCGTCCTCATGACTGAGATAGATCTTTCTAGGTCTTGTTTGTTTGTTTGTTTGTTTTTGAGACAGGGTTTCTCTGTGTAGTTTTGGTGTCTGTCCTGGATCTCACTCTGTAGACCAGGCTGGCCTCAAACTCACAGAGATCCGCCTGGCTCTGCCTCCAGAGCGCTGGGATTAAAGGCATGCGCCACCACCACCCAGCTAGATTCTAGGTCTTAATAATCCTGTTAAGAATATTAATTAACCAGTGGTGTACACTCCTTTAATCCCAGCACTCTGGAGGCAGAGGCAGGCAGATCTCTGTGAACTGGAGCCCAGTATGGTCTACACAGTAAATTCCAGACCAGCCAGTGATACACAGTGAGACCATGTCTCAAGAAAGGAGATATTAATTAAGCTGGGGGTGTACCTTGATGGTAAGACGTTTGCTTGCTTGCTTGCTTGCTTGGCATGTGTGAGGTCCTGCACTCAAACACAGCTCTGAGCACTAAACATAATATTAAAACTACTACTAAACATGCCATTTTGCAAAGGAAGAAAAGACTTAACCAGGAAGTAGGCAATTTGTCTAAGGTCCTAAGGCTGGGCTGGGGTAAGAACTGCCACATTCTTGAAGCCCAAACTCTTAACAGCAGACTCCTCCACGTAACAGGAGCACACCCAGTGCCTAAACCAAAATGCACTACGGATTACTGTGTACTGCCGTGTCATAGAAACGGTTCTCCTAAGCTGGATGTGGTGGCACGCACGTGCCATAATCTCAGCACTGGGGACACTGAGGCAGAAAGATCGTGAGTCCAAGGCAGTCTGAACATAGAAGATCATCTCAGAAAACAAAAACCTTGAATTTCCCTGGAAAATGAATGCATGGCCCACAGTCCTCGTCAGCTAAAGGTTTGGACCATGCAAGCGCAGACTTCAGGATGGAACCTCATCCTGGTTGGATAAAAGACCTACTGGGCACAATGAGGTTTTAAGGTTATTGGGAGAAATATCAACACTGGGAGAAAAATTTTGTTAGAAGCAAAGCGTTACACTTTGAGAAATGCTTAGGGCAAGTGCTCCTCTTTTATTAGGACAACTTAATTGAGTACACAGCATTAAAATAGCTGGCCTGAATATTTATTAGAGCACCAGCTGTTCCCTCCAGATTTTTAGAAATTCAAGCTTTGGTGCCAAGTGTAATTTGGAAAGAACGTTGGACAAGTAGAAGAGCCTATGTCGCGCAACCTACATCTAAATAGTAAACAGTCGCTGGAAGCCGACAGAACATCATCACCACGCCCGCGGCGAGGGTGGCAAACTGTCCTGCCACCCATCCTGGAACCTACTCTGTTAATAAGACTGCTGATTATATATTTTTAAATTATACCATAAAATTCTTAATTAGCAGTCCTTTACACACATATGGATAGTATCACAAGGATAACAACCATAGGGTTTGTGTGCCACTCTGGTTTTACATTTTTCATTTGTTTTTATTTTGTTTTCTACTCTAGGAGTGGGGCTAGCCCTAATGAAATGTCTCAAAGAATGGAGATTTTAATTGAAATTTTCAACTCTTTCAAAAAACCTCCACTTTAGGTACCCGACTGTAATCAAAATACATAATTTTTAAGGGGGTGGGGGAAGGAAGAGAGAGACCAGGGGATGGAGAAAGAGGGAAGTGAAGAAGGGAGGAAGGGAGGGAAGAAGGGGAAGAGAGGGAGGGAGGGAGGGAGGGAGGGAGGGAGGGAGGGAGGGAGGGAAAGAGAAGGAGGGAGGGGGAAAGAAAGGGAGGGGGAGAGGGCACCTGCACGTGCAGAATATTCTGGATATTATACTGAAACTTCATTGTAAAGAAAGCTGAGACATCACATTTCTCCTCCGTGTTTGCTTCGCTGTCCCTGTCCGAGCGACAGTACCGCTGAACTAGATCTGGGGGAAGCAATGTCCCTTCTGTGCCCTGCAGCGGAGTGACCTGTGAAGTCCTCAGGTTGGCCACACCGATGACTTGCCTCCCTCTGAAGAGAGTGCTAGCAAGGTCAGAGGCTCTGGCAGCCCAGGGCACAGAGGCTGGCAGGAAGAGCTTCTGTGGACAGGAGGGCAGTCTCCAGAGGGAGGACGGCATGTGGCAGTCACCTCGCCATCTGTGGTTCACACGGGCGGAGTTTTCTAGCCTGCCTGCTCTGACGAGCTTCCATCCCTCTATGGCCCTGATGGTCGGCACATTCACTACGGCACACGCGCTCTTTAAAGACATGCTCTCATTTTGTTTTTAGGGCCCTCGGGTTTAAAAATAAAGTGGCACTTCTGGATTAATAAGAGATTCCTTGCGGGATTAAATGGGCTGCATCTTTTATCCCAGCAAGCGAACAGCATCCTGTGCTGGTGCAATCAATCACCCTTTGCTCACGTTTGTACCACCTATCTCCCTCAAAAAAACGGAGGGGCGCGTCAAGACACATCTCTCCTATCCCCAAAAATAAACTGCAGCCTGGTTATAAGAGTTATCTGTAAGACTTTTTTTTTTTAAATACAACACTAATTCCACCAATTATACCCTGTGTGGACCTACTGAATCAGATTTCCCCAATGAAAAAAGATTGAGGTTCTCTAGCTTGCTGGTGTGTCCAAAGTGGGGTGAAATCGCAATTTGTCATATCCTTCGGAAGTCACATCACCCATGATGAACACTGAAAGAGGAAATTCCACACTGGAGCTATTGTTTAATTTACTTACGTATTTGCTTCCTTTCCTGTCTTATCATTACCTACTATCTACCTACCATTTTGATTTTTGACATTGAAGGGGATACAAGTCAGGGTCCTGTGCATACTGAGCAAGAACTCCACCAATGAGCTTCTTCCTCAGCCCCAGCATCAATGTTTTTAAACATACCTTAGCCATTTAGGCTTCCTTGACTAGAAAGATGAATCCCATGGACTTCTAAAGACTGCTATGATTTCTCTTCTTCTTCACCCTCTTCGTCCTCCTCTTCTTCTTCTAATTTAAGCAGGAACCTTTTGCTATGATCTGTACCACATAAAGTACAAAATCTTAGTGCCAGCTTCTGGTACTGTTGAAGGGAGATGGAGCCTTTAAGTGCGGCGCGTCTCTGGAAGAAGTCAGGTCATTGGAGACATAACCTTGAAAGGGATCCTGGAACCATGACCCTTTCCCTGCCCTCTTTCTACAGCTCAATCACCATGGCATGAGTAGCTTCTTCTGCACACTCCTGCCAAGATGAAGTACTGTGTTTTCATAGGCTCAAAGCAACAGGACCACAGAACCACGGACCTCTGGAACTTTGAACCAGAATATACCTTTCATCCTCCTAAGTAGTTATCTCAAGGATTCTGTCAGAGTGATGGAAGGCTGACTAATATTTTCCTCTCTTTTTCCATGCAAAACACTTAATGGAATTTCAAAATAATGAAACTAACAGCCAACCTTCTCTGGAGAGGAGAGACACACTGGCTCAGTCTCCCCCATGCACAACACCCCTACAGCCCTAAAGGATGCTTATGGGTACTGCTGAGTTTGAAAAGCAATTGGGCCAGAATAAACATTTAAGCAGGTCTATTCAATAGCAGATCCAAGCTGAAACCATTAGTGCAAAGGGTAAGGCTTCCGAGATTAGTGCCCACCCTGGATGCATAGGCTTAGCGGAAGTTCACTTGAAAAGAAGAAGGAAGGTGTAGCTTCACTAGAAATTCAGCATGAGCCAACTACGTTCCCTGGCTGTTGGGAGATGGCTGCAGTTTAGCCTGAGTTAATAACTAATGCTTGCACTGAGAGATTTGCTTCTTACAAAGTGCTTTCACATGTATAATCTCATTTAATGCAGGATAATGGGTCTGGAAATGTAGTTTCCCAGTCTTCCCGATGAGTAACTAAACACTGCTCTCTAATGTGAGAGTAACTTCTTCCAAGCCAAATCGGCAGAGTAGAGGCTTCTGGCTCAAGACCCGGCTTGGAGCTCAAGGGTAACAGCCCTCTGGAGGGTTGGAACAACTCGTGAAAAAATGTGTTCCATTCCGGTTCCTACATTAATGAGAGTGCATGCAAATGAAACCTTGGGCAGAACATCATGACCAGAGCCTGTGACCAGGCCAGAGCCTGTGACCAGGCCAGAGCACAGCCTGTCCATGAGACACAGGAGGACCTGGGATCCTTGAAAAATGAAAAATGGGTTTAGAGATGGTATCACGGCTATTTAAAATAAGGAAGGACCACAGAGGAGGGATAGAAGTCTTTGGATAGGACCATGCAAGGCAGGCTTCTCATAAAGGTTCAGGTAACAGAAGGATGCTGTGGGAGCCTCGAGCTCATACCATAGGAAGAAGGGTGCTCCCATGAGGGTAAGGGGCTGTGGTCCAGGGTGCCTGAACACCAGCAAGCAAGGGCAAAGGGTTGGTTACCTTTCTTATCACTGTGACCAAATCCCTTGCAGAAGCAACTCAAGAGACTAGGAATTAATTTGGGTTCACTGCTGAAGCCATACAAAGATGGAAAGGGGGAAGTCATAAAACGTTACTGATGTACATTAGTTAGCTGAAAAGACAAGGAGAAAGGGGCTATTGTGTAGCTTCAAAGTGACTTGGCAAAAAATAGTTACAAGTTGCCAAAGCAACAAAAGTACCTACATGAGCAGAGAAGCTTGACAGACAACGCCTTAGGCAGAAATCACTGCCACCTAATGAGATGCATGGAAGCAAACATCCCTCCCGGACTCTGTCTCCGCAAACACACAGCGGGAACCTAAGCCTGGTCCCGCAGGTAACCCACACAGAAAGCAGTCCGTCCGCCATGGGTTCATCAACTTCTGAAGTATCAAGATCCTAAAAGTGAAGGGCTGAAAGAGACTTAAGAGATATAAGCAGACATGCTACACCGCTCCGGCCTGCAGCCTTTGCCTTCAATGTCATTACTGAGATGGGGAGAGTGATGGAGGCCAAGGACTGGGAGGCAGGAATGTACAATTCCCCCGGCTGCGATTGCGGTACTATGGCTATCAAGGAGAACACTCCTGGAGACCAACTTGACACTGAGAGTGTTTGTGAGAGCCACCAGGTAGACAACTTCTTTGTCATTAACCGTGACAAAAACGAGTTGGAAAACTTAGAAATGAATAACTTTTTTAAATATAAAACTTTATCAGTTGCTATTTTCCTACAAGGTTTCAGTTTAAAATTAAACCGAACAGTCAACACTAGGGGCTGGAGAGATGGATGACTCCATGGTTCAGAGCACTGGCACTCACGTGGTGACTCACAACCATCTGGAACTCGAGTTCCAGGAGACCCAACACCCTCTCCTGGCTGCTGCAGGAACCAGGCATGCGTGTGGTATACAGACATACATGTAGGCAAAATACCCATACATAAAGAATTTTTAGTATTTTTAATTTTTAAAAAAAGAACCAACAGTAAGTTGGGAGGCTGACAATTTCAGAGAGGCGTTCCATCGGGTTTGAAGACAGATGCAACTCTCTAACCAAATGTTCCAAAGACAGGCTCCCCTCAGATGCCCGTGGCCTGTTACAGAAGCAAGGCTTCCTTGACCAAAAGGACGAATCCCACGGACTTTCTCAACATTCTGAATGTCACTCACTCAACAAGTATTTATTAAATACCTATGTGTTTCAGACAACATGTGACATGCTGGGCTTAAGGAAATGACTGAGAGACAGTCCCCACACAGGAGGCCATTATCATCCCATATAGAGTGATAAAGTCAGAATTCTGAAGACAATCATTTTCAGGCAGTTGGTATTATGTGTAAAAATAAACATATGACTCAAAAATACCCTCCTTAATACTCTAATTGTCATTTATGAGTTTTTCAACAGACTACATAATAATTTACTATTCTAGCATACTCTTTAAGAACATTTCATCCTAAACTTTGGTGTGTGTGCTTGTGGGTGGTGTTAATTGTGGCATATGCAAAAAACTTTATCACTTTTCAATTATGAACAGATGTAAATGACTTACTTGATGTTTAATTTTAGAATAACAAGCTTCTTCTAAAATAAGTTTCAGGCTGAGAAACTGGGGCTATAGCCACAGAACAGACTTAACACTCCCAAAGCAAGCCCTGCAAGTGCTCCAACACCACAAAGCCATTTCACATCTCTGTGCTCCAATTTCTCTACTGGTCACAAAAATATCATCCTATGTTTTTGTAAAATACCTTTCCGGGATTTTCCAAAGGACGTCACTATGAAGTTGGGGCTTTTGAAAACATATCCAGTCCTAGGCACAGCAGCTTGTATCTACAGCCCCAGTCACTCATGGGACTGAGGAAGAAGTATCATGTGAGCCAGAGCTGGAGACCAGGTTGGGCTAGGCTGGGTTAAATAGTAAGACCCCACGGAGAAATCGAGAGCGCCTTGCTTGCACTTCTGTAAGGCACAACATGCCAATCTGAATGTCGGACAGAGTGATCTGACTAAATGAGCTGCCAGCTGCAACTTCACGCAGGACCGAATGTCACCTGGTTTTCTGACTTTTGCCTTTGGCTCCATCTCAACCTTCAAGAACACCACCCAGCAAGAAGGCACGCACGGCCCCAGAGCGAAGGCTGGAATGGTAAGATGGTGCATCTTGACTTTCCCCTCCGAGGTCCGCACACCTTTCCTACACTTCCCTTACATGACACTCCCATAGCCACATTTAGCTTGCTTCCTACCGTCTCCCTGTAATTCAAAAGGCAATTTAGACTCCCATATGGTTGCCATCGAAGCTAACAGATGTCTAGCAAATTAAAACAAAAATTATGACTTATAAACTGCTGATGTACCATCATTCCAGAACATCTCGAAATTTATACTGAATCATAAGATAAGACTTGATGCCCCACCCCTGAATCTCCCTCCTCTTGGAATTTAAGCCCCGTGGAAACAAATTATATGCAACATTCTGCCATCTAGTCTAGATAAACCTCCGCTTGCAACACAGAGTAAGATCTGAAAGTACACCAGAGACATTGGGCCTCAAACACACAATAGCTTCTCCAGTCCTTGGACAGCACAGAGAACAAAATAACAAGTGGTCCTACCAACTAACGCAAGGCTTCTGCTGACCAATGGGGTCCCTTGTTTTCTAATAAGTCATTTCCTAAAGATGGCTGAAATCACGTCTTGGTCGGGGTTATTATTGCTGTGATGAAACACCACGACCAACAGCAACTTGGGAAGGGAAGAATTTATTTCACTTACAGTTCCATAAAACAGTTTGTCATCAAAAGCAGTGAGGGCAGGAACTCAAGCAGGGCAGGAACCTGGAGGCAGGAACTGATGCAGAGGCCAGCTCTCTCCCCATGTCCTGCTCAGCCTGCTTTCTTACAGAACCCAGGACCACTAGCCCAGGGATGGCACCACCCATAGTGGACTAGACCTTTCCCCCACTGCTCACTAATTAGGAAAATGTCCTATAACTGGATCGTATGGAGGTGTTTTCTCAGCTGGGATGCTCTCCTTCGGGATAACTCGAGCTTGTGTTAAGTTGACACAAACCTAGCCAGAACACCACATAATCTCCTACAAAGTGACCTTGACACTTCCTATCAAAGACAGAACTTATAATTGAGAAGACTCCACGGGGGCTTTTATTAATGTGCCAAACGGCAGTGCAGTGAAACTGCCCAGAAGCTGCTTCAAGTCTGAGAGACAGCAGGGTCTAGATGTCGCATTACAGCCGACAACCACAGCTGAGCCATCAGTAAAGTCTGCCAGTCACAGGTGAGCCCCAGCCTGGGCTCCCCACCCAGAGGAGACTTCAAAAAAGGCCAGCCACAGTTCACAGCGACTGCACAGAGATCCCAGCTTAGAATCATCCCTATGATTAGTTCAATCGCCAAACTGGGAGCTGTAATAATGAGGTTTTGTTTTAAACTACTAAAGCTTGGGGGGTTGTTATGTGCAGCAATACATAACCAGGATGTGGACATTCATTTACTTGCCGAGAAACAGTTAAGTGCCAAGGTCCAGAACAAAACATCTACAAATGGTTGGTCAGTGATGGGATACGAAGATTAACTCCCCAAAGGGCTGAACTTAAAACAAAACCCCTCTTCTCCCTCTCCTCCCCCCCAAAGACAACTCAGTGTTTCTGAGAAATATCTTCCTATGGTGACACCCTCAATAAAATCAATCCCTGCTGACTTGAGTTCTTCCAATATAGAACAAGAAAAACAAGGGTTTTCCCCCACCACCCTGTAATAACTAACAAGAAAGGAATCTGTACAAGATGTTGGCTTTGTTACTCAGAATATCACAACTGTTATATAAGAGAATTAGGGCTTTACACATGAAACTGTAATTCTAATAATAAAAATATAGCTAATGACTCAGAGGACTACATTTGAGATTCACAGTGCAGATAGGGAAAGATGCCTGCCATGCCAATAACTCAGCAAGCAAGGAAAATTTCGTGGAAGACTCATGGAGGAAGAAATGAAAAACAAATTAGTCTGTGAGTGTGTCTCAGTCCAGGACAGTCTATCACTAGACAAGTCTTCCCATGAATGCTTTCCCATCACAGGCTACTGCTCATCTCTTGTATTTCATTTTTCACGACATACTAGAACTCAACAAATTCTTTGTCAAAAGCAGAAAGAACCTCGCCATTCACCCAAATCCTTCATTTGAATGTCGGAGTATCGAAGGCCCAGGGCAGTGAAGTGACTAACCGTCAAAGTGGTGATTAGCAAGAGATCTGAACTGTCACAGCTGCCTCTGTGTGCTCCCTTTTATTTTACAGGAACTATTACTTTCAAATGTCTTCAATGAATTTCAGATTTAGTCTACATGTCAATGTGAAAATGAAAGATTGGGAGCCCGTGGTCTCTGGGAGCAATTTCTCCTTCATAACTAACTGTACAGCCGGAACACCGACTCGGCGGTTTCTGGCAGTGACAGGCAGGCTGATGGCTCAAGAGAGTAGAGGTGTGCAAGTTTTTACAGCCGCTGCCAGCTCCCAGTCACTAGCATTTTAGTGTGGATTGCTTTAATTATAACATGGACGTTTTCCTGCTGCTTTCTGCTAGAGCTACTGGCCCTGATAAAACGGGACATTTAAATACAAGGTAATTTGGAGATGGCGAGCAGTATAGAAAAAGGACTAGGGGCGGGCCTTGGTACTGAAAGGGCAGGGAGTGGAAAGGACTCGCCTAAGTAGGCGCCTCCTCGGCAGCGCTGCCCAGGAGTGCTCCTTTAGTCTCAGTCTGTTCTCTGGCTTCCCACAAAACTACCTACCGCCCACAGGAATACCTTCAAAATCAGGCGAGATGTGGGCCCTATTCTGGAGCTCTCCATGCCAGCAATCTGCAATTTCGTCGAAGCTCTCCACAGCTCAGGGGTTTTGCTGCAGCCTAATCCAGAGACAGGGCTAAATTTGCCTTTGTGCTCTCTACAAAATTACACCCAACTGCCAGGGAAACAGTCCCCAATCCTTTTTATTTCCTTTTCACTCCCTGCTATGAAACTGCAGAGAAAGTCCGTGGGTGCTTTTTGTTGCCTGGTAGCTGAAATGTGCAACTTTTGGAAGTGTTCAAGCGAATGAAGAGGCCTGGACGCACCGCCCCTGCAGCCCCATTCGGGGCCCTTGCCTCTCATAGTTCAACGCTATCAGAATACCTCACTGGGAAATAGCCTACCCACCACTTTTAAACATTTCCAGAAAGGGTCCAGGAGAGAAGCAAAAAAAAAAGAAAATCATTTCCTCAGCTGTGTGTGTGTGTGTGTGTGTGTGTGTGTGTGTGTGTGTGTGTGTGTGTGTGTGTGTTGGGGGAGTGGGGGTGCTCCCAGTTACCACATACTATCACTGACAAAAAAATCAAAAACTGACTGGTTGGCCATGGTATCTATTCCCACACCCCCTCATCAATCTGGTCCAGTCCTGAGAACAGATGACATGCTGACACAAAGTCCATTTCCTTTCACAAAACACACATGGCCACTCCGACAGAAAATAAAATAAGCTGGTAAGTGAGGGGGAAAACTGAACATGAAGAGGATCTACAACTAGTCTCCCAGATGTACATATTTACAGCAAACAGCCACAATTAAGGGCAGTCCAAATTAAAATGTCCTGTACTCAGACCGCTGGATCATTGTTTATTTACCTCGCAGAAACTTGGTGACACCTCCACGGACGGCCACCATCTTTACCGCCCATGGAGAGAGGGTGCCAGTGAGGAAGACAAGCGAATAGGAAGAGGTGGGCTGAAAAACAATATAGTCTTCCCACCAACCATTTTCCCCTTGTCCTGGGGAACTCTTTGTCTGGTTGCTGAACACGTTTGTGAGGTCGCAGAAAAAAATCAAAACAAAAGAGTAGGGTCCCAGCCTGATTACAATAGGCGCCCGGCACAAGGCAGTGCCAAACAGAGCACGGTTTGAACCCGGTGTGCCAGCAAGCAGCTGCTCGCCTGCTTAGCCAGTAAAACAGGTCTCACACACCTTCTCCTTTGCATTTATTTCTCCGAGGGTTACTAAAACCCGGCCCGCTGTGTGTCACCCCTTTAAAAAGGGAGGACGTGAGGCACGCGCACACCGAAACATATGTTGACTGGTGACTAGTTATTCCACAAGGATACACAGAGAAATAAATCCCTCCACCCCACACGCCCACTTGACCAGTCCATTATGCAAAGGGAGCGCTTTCCAGCCGGAGAGGAGCATGCAGGACGTGTTATTTACGTGCACATTACAGAACCACACGCCACGGCATCTGCATCCTACACAAAGCCCGAGATGGTGCAAGGAGATACACGCTGAGCACGGCACAGACCAGCCGCGGCAACACCGAGCCAAGCCCTCGGCCAATCAGAACGGCGCTGGAAGGTGGATCTCGGGGTCGGCTCTGCCCGATTAGCCTGCCCCATTATGACACCACGCTCTGCCCAACATCCAGATCCCACGGGAAGCAAATCTAATCGGTGTGCTCGCTCGTTTCTCAAACTGCCGAGCCGTCCTCCCATCCGTACCCAATCTATTTACCCCTCCTTTTAAAAAAAAAAGAAAGAAAGAAAAAACAAAAAAAAAAGCCACCCAGAGGCCTGGCTGCCCCCTGCCCGGCTCGGTTCCTCTTTTCACCTCCTCCGGGTCCTGGAAAGGATGAAGTGTTTCTCTCCCCCGCGCTCGAGCCGGGAAGGCGGAAGGTAGACGCCTCTCGCCCCGACTAGGGCAGGCGCCCCGGGGGCGGCGAAAAGTAGAGGCAGCGACCACGGCGGGGGACCGTCGCCCACCCATCCGCCACAGCACTTGGAAGCCCAGGAGCGCTCCAACTTACCCAAAATATGACATTGAAGCCAAAAATGAAGTATTTGATGCAACAACTGACTTCAGGACCCTTGTAGTGCTTCCCGGACATCCTCTGGGTTCATGAAGACACTTTCCCCGCCAGCCCGAGTTTGGAGCCCCGGAGCACCGCGCCTCGGAGCAGCCCGGCGAGCAGCGGGGCACGCGGGGCTCAGCCGCGCGGACCGAGCGGCTCCGGCACCTCCAGCCGCGGGCCTCCGAGGCCGCCGGGACGCGGTGGCCGCAACCGTCGGGAAGCCTCGCCGAACCGGCACGGAGCACAAAGCGGGAGCCTCGCGTCCGTGCGCCAGGCGGCGGGTCCGGCGCTCGGTCCCCGGGCTCCGGGCAGAGGCGGCCGCGCAGATGCCGGCGGAGACGCTGCCCGCTGCCCGCCGCCCGCTCGCCCGCTCGCGCGCCTCCCACCGCTCGCTCGCTCCGCCCGCCGCTCGCTCCGCCCGCCCCGGCTCGCAGCTCCGCCCGGCGCCCGGGTCGGCCAGGCGCGCGCGCGCTCGACTCGTGCCCGGGAGCTCCCGAGAGGCGGCCGCACCACGCAGCCGCGCCACCTCTGTCGCGGTCCACCGGTCCCTCTGCTTCGACTCCTTGCTCCCCGCCCCTTCTTCCCGAGCCCCACGCTGCCCCGGGGAACCGAGGGAGCACCCCGCAGCGCACTGGTCCAGAGCAGCCTGGGCCGAGGGACCGACCGCGGTGGATGAGCTGCTGGTCCTCCTTCTCTCGGCCACCAGCAGCTCTGGAGGGACCCCAGAGAAGAGAGTGGCTTCGGGGCGAGAGGGCTGGATGAACCCCTCCCCAACACACACACCCCTGGACAAGGTCCCCATGAGATCTAACCACTGCGTCCCCCGGCACCGCTATGTGGAAGAGCGGACGCCTTGCTACCCAACAGCAGAGCAGAGTGTTACTCGGGGCTTTGCTGAGGGGTCCAAGGGGAGTTAGGGAGTTGAAGAGAAGAGGATGGGGGTGTGGGCGTCGCAAAGGATACTCCGAATCTCTCTGTGACTAACCCAACCTTCCCACTGGCCAGAGAGAGGATTTCATCCTGCAAATGGGGGCGAGGAAGGGAAGCCGACCCAGAGGAGTCTTGACCCAGGTCCACTTCCACAGCACGAACATCCCCCCACCCTTGGTGGAATAGCGCCCAAGGAACACACCTGCTTCCTAACTGAGGAAGCGGATCCAGGAGTTACAGGATCGATCGTCTTCCTCTGGGGGATCCCAACTGAAAGTATAGACGCAGACCACTCCTGACCGCTAGGAAAGCACAGGACTAGAGGGTGGAAACTGAGAAGCACGGGTGTGCAGATATCCAGAAACTGTGTATCCACACTCTTCTCAAGTGCAGGGAAACAGGTGCCAGTGTTTCGTGGGAAAGAGAAGAAAGAACAGCTAAGAAGTGTGTGGCAACATCTATGGGTATTTGCTTACGTCTTCAAACATCCATGATAGGGATAAAAAAAAAAAAAAAAATCCAGAACCACCCAGGGAGACGGCCTTACCAGGCCCAGGAATGAGCATGTTTAATAAGCTCCACAGGGGATAACTTCGGGGTCTCGGGAGGCTTGAGGTCCAGAACAGTCCTGAGTACGGTTTTGCTAAGTAACTCCCTCTGCTTTTGCTCAGAAACTGGCTTCAAGCTGGCAACCTGCCATCAAGCTTTGTAAGGCAAGTCTACGTTTACTTGCAGTAAACTCTTTCTAGATGGGCCCAGCCTTCAGAGGGATTGGAGTTATGTTAGAGCCACAGTTAGGAGTCAGGGTACCCAAAAGATGGGAGGACCAGGAATCCTACTCACGCTGTACCATGACACTGGCTAGCCTCGGATGAAAGAGCTTTCTTTCCCTCCACCGAGCCCAAACACAGTAAGGTCCTCTTCCCTTGTTAACCGAGCACTGACGAGCTTTACCTAAGCCTATTCGCTCCGTTGTAATTCTTCCTGTATATAAATAGATCTGCTGCTGCAGGGCTCTGGCAAAGTCAGAGGAAAGGTCTCTCCTAAGCTGTGTGACACCTTTCCACAGAGGACTAGACTTAAATCCAATTGACGGCTAAGTTTTATCCTTAAGTGATACCTCAAGTACCCTGGCCCTCACACGTGCATCGTTTCCGGCTTTGCCACCATCCCGCACCAAAGTGGTCCGTTTGCTGCAACTGATGAACCTTCACTGACACATAATTATCGTTCACATTCCATAGCTTAATGAGGGTCCACCTCTGGTGCTGCATATCTACAGTTGAGATGAATGTCTAATGACATGTATCTCTCATGAGAATGTCATACCATGTGTTTTCTCTGCCCTGAAGACCCTCTGTACTCTGCCTAGACATTCCTCGCTTCCCTTGCCCCCGAACCACTGATGTTTTATATCTCCATAGTTCTGCCCTTTTTGGAATTTCATATCGAAGAAATCCCACAGGCAGTTTTCCCTCACAATGAACCTAAAACATCTCTCAAAGCAAAGCCTGAGATGTCAGTGGACTATGGTGGTGTGTGTCTATGTTGCCAACTCTTGGAGAGTGGGAACAGGAATATTAGGGTGCAAGGTCATCCTTAGCTATATATTAAATTCCAAGCCATTCTGGGCTACCTGTGATGATATCTCAGAGAAGAAGAAAAGACAAAAGACCAATAGAGAAGGTACAGTTCAATCACTCATTGGCAATTTGGAGAACCGTTAAAAAAACAAACAGAAACACTAGTTGACTAGTCCTGTGTCATATCACATATCCAAAGTTCTGTGAAGATTAATGAGTTAAACATATTTTTAAGCAACCCAGAAAATAGAATATTTGTTAAACTTCGTGATAGAAATATTCCTTGACTTAGAAACAATGGAAATAATCCATGGATGTGACTAGTGTACCTTCATAACAAATTATCTGTCAGACTTTTGTTGTATCTAACTAACCAGAAAAGGCTATAGGCAATGAATAGGAACAGTAAGTCTGAATACCTGCATTGTAAGAAGGGCTCAGAAGAGCTGAAGTACGGAATCCCTATGTCAAACCAAAAATGAGCTGGCCGTTGTGGGGCACACCTTTAATCCCAGCACTCAGGAGGCAGAGGCAGGGTGGAGCTGTCTGAGTTTGAGGCCAGCCTGGTCTATAAAGCAAGTTCCAGTACATCGGAGGCTATACAAAGAAACACTGTCTCAAAACAATCAATCAGTCAATCAATCAATAAATGCCAAGAAGTCTAAACAGGTGTGGGGAAATTTAACTTTCTGGTAATCAAAGAGTATGCATCAACTTAATGATAAAGGTGTAAAGATAATGAGCACTGGCTTACACATATGACATGCAATGTATCACAAGGCCTGTACAGTTACAACATATGAGAGATCTGGTCCATTTGGAAAGCGGTTTAGCCTTATGTCTCAGGTCAAAGCATTACATTTTGACTCAGCAGCCTCGAGTCTGGGAATGTAGCCAAAGAAATACTCCAAGATATGGAAAAAGCTATATACTGCAAGTTGTGTGTGGTAGCATTATTTAGATTGAACACTTGACCGAAAGTTGATAGATCAAGTAGTTGGGGCTGTACCCACCTCCTTATAGTTACCTGACTGCAGTGCTCTTCCCCACACCTGGGCCTTCGCACATGTTCCTGGTCCCTGACTGGGGTCCTCTTGCCTTTTGTCGATGAGCCAACTTGCCTTACTTATCCTTCAACACCTTTAACGTCTTGGAGGCTTCAGCCTTTGCTCTTCAGCATCCCACACTGGCACTTAGCAACAACTTGTAACTATGTGTTTACCGGACTTCTTTTCCAGGCTGTGACTCCTTTCAGGGTGTGGCCTGTCACATCTTATCTGAGACTCACCAGTGTTCTCTCTGCAGGGGTGTGGTAAATATTTATTAGAGGATTGAATGAATCATTTGCTCAGCTTTTATAGCTATTAAGGATGATGATTATAAATAGTGTGCCAATGTATTGATATTATAAAGTTTAAAGGCATAGTATACAGAATTATCTCTAAGTAGCATTGTTAAATGACAAAATGCAGGGTGCATAGCAACACACACGGTAGGTTACCATGTTGTAGAATAACAACTGTGTTGACAAAAGAATGTGTGTACACATATTTCCTTGATGAGTAAGCGATCCAGCTTAGTTTGCTTTCTATTGCTGTGATAAAACACCACGACCAAATCAACTGTGGGAGGAAATGGTTTATTTGGCTTACAGGTTACGGTCCATTGCTGAGGGAAGCCAGTACAGGCACCTGGAGACAAAAACTGACACAGAGGCCACAGAGGACTGTTCCTCACTGGATCGCTCTCATGGTCTGCTTAGCCAGCTTTCTTATATGCCTGAAGACCACCTGGCCAGGGGTGGGGCCACCACAGTGATCTGGACTCTCCCATGTAGTGGGTAGCCATTCCAGCTTTGATCTGGAAGTTCCAACCCCCACACAGACTTCAGCAACTGTCACGCCTACAAGGCGGGGCCAAGGGAGGCGCCTGGAGACTGGAGATCTGGATCGGTGGGCTCGCTCTCGGTTCCGGTTCCGGGACCCTGGACGGGAGAGGTGGACCAAGCAGAGCTCCAGAGAACACCGCTGGACTGCGATACACCTTCCCCAGGCCCCGCGACCTACCTATCCCTTAATTTGTAAGTTAAGCCATTAAATAAATCTCCTTTTAACTACGTGGAGTGGCCTTAATAATTTCACCAATACTCCCACATCCATCATTACTCTAGAAAACGCTCCACAGACTTGCCTGCAGGCCCATCTGATGCAGCCAGCTCCTCAGCTGAGAGTCCCACTTCTCAAGTTGACAAAAACCAGCCAGCACACTATGTACGACAGAAAATAAAAGAAAGTGTAGTGGAAGCATGGTAGGAGACGCAACAATGTTAGTGAGAATGAGATCTGCTTTATTTTTACATCTGCATTTGTTTTCTAAATCTTGTCACGTATATGATACATTTGTTTATCACACTCTTATACCACGTATATGATACACTATACAACATTGTTCACAATCATATATAAAATGATTTCCTGAGAAACAATAGTGGTTGGGATTGTGATGAACCAGTCTACTCTCAGAACAAGGCCACGTCTGCCTCCAAACAGATCAACTCAGACTAAGGCCAGGATTGCCTCTGAGCAGAAACTCTTGCCAGAATGAATTAACCATAACAAGCCCTAGCTGCAGTCTGGCTGAGGGAATCACGACACAGGTGCAGAGAATTCCACACTTTAATGAGCAGGCCGAGAGCATCCAGTCTGAAGCCTAGTGGCTCATGACATCTCACGCAGATAGCTAGTCCCAAGAAGAAACAAATTCATGACTTAAAATATATTCCTCAGCAAAATAATGAGGTGTCTGTCTAGTCATCCAGATATCTGCCCCAGTCCACAAGACATAACCACTTCCCTTTTGACTACGAAGCTGGGTGTTACTCTCCCTCCTGCCTCCAGACACAGCGATGCCCACCAAGGCTGTGGAATTGTAAGTGACTTTGTTTTCATGTTCCTGATCTTCAATTTTCAAAGAAGGATAACTATATTGCTTTTATAATTAGAAAGCAAATTATAAATAAAGACAGAAATAAGTAAGCGATCGTATTTCATATAACTCCATCACAATCCAATAAATTCCGGCTTACTTTGAGAAGAGAAGAGATCTGCAGGGATTTTGCTACAGCCATCTCATTTAAGATTCTGAGGTTGGAAAACGGTTAATAAGTTTAATTACTGAAAAGCTAATGGGATTTTTAAGTGGCAGCCAAAACAGGTAACGCATGTTCTGATAGTTGCCTTGATGTACAGCAAGATGTGACAACCACCTTTCCGCTGCAAACAGTGCATTTAGCAAGCTTGCCCACCTGCCTCCATCTTGTTTCACTCTTCCCACCTCCCTCCACTGGGGCTCCTTCGCTGAGGCCTCAGCTCCCCTCAGCTCTGAGTTTCCCATTGTCTACTCCCCAGCCCACACAGCTGGGGGCCTGCCACTGCCTTCTTTGCCCAAAACCCAGTGGTTAGCCAGCGTGGAGGCCTCGCTTTCTTTTCTCTCTGCTGCGTGTGGTAAGGAGAATTTTCTGGGAGTCTTCTTGTATCTAAGAAACGACCTGATCTTGCCCTTGACCTCCATTCACTATGCTGCATGTGACACTCGACCCTTGGTAATAAAGACCACACCAAGGACAGCAGAGAGTGAAGATGGAAGAACCCGGGCCGTCACACCACACTGCGTGGCTGATGTACCCAGTCTTGAAGGAACTCTATCTCAGGACTTCGTGCCCTTGACACCACTTTCTTGGTTATGACACTTTGAGAGAAGGTGCCATTTCTGTACATCTGAAAGAAAACACCTCGGTTTGATCGTCACTTTCCTTCTGAAGTCCTGCACTGGTTAGGTTTTGCCAGCTTGACACAAACGGTCATCATCTTGGAAGAGGAAACCTCAGTTGAGGAATTGCCTATGTCAGAGTGGCCCGTGGCAGTGTCTGTGGGACATTTTCTTGATTCATGATTGATGTGGGACGCCTAGACAACTGTGGATGGTGTCACCCCTGGGCAGGTGGTTCTGGGTTTTATAAGAAAGCTGGCTGAGCAAACCATGGGGAGCAATCCAGTGAGCAGCACCCTGCCATGGCCTCTACTTTAGTTCCTGCGGTTCCAGGTTCTTGCCTTGAGGTCCTGCCTGACTTCCCTCAGTGATATTCTATGAGCTGGGAGTGATAAAATGAAACAATTCCTTGCCTCCCCTAAGTTGGTTTTGGTCAGTGCATTATCACAGCAACAGAGGAATCTGACTAGGACAGTATTCTTCATCTTCGAGAATCACCAGCAACTCCTCCCACGTATCTCCCACACCACCATCTCCATGCTTTCCTCTTTCTTTCCCAGTTTCTGTCTCTGTTCAACGTACACAGGGAACTTCTCGGGGGACCTAACAGTTCACACTCACTCCTTTCTCTCAGACTTTCACAACGCCAAGTGCTGCATGTGGGCCCCACAACAATCAGACTGGAAGCATGCAAACTAGGTCAACCCCAGACTCCTCTCTCCCTGCTTGGGATTCAAAAGCAAGGTGTCCCTGACTACAGTTCCGATGGAGACAATGTTTCCAGGCTTTTCCAGGAGGGAGCCAGAGCCTCCTCTGCAGAGAGAAGGGAGCCTAAATGAGGAGAAAACAACATCACCAGCTCAGATAGCATGAGCAGCTGCCAAGGCTCACACATTTTGCACTCTGAAAGTCTGCTCTCTCTAAGACTTCCCAACAGGGCTCCCTGCCTGGGGTTTACAAATCCTTCACACAGAATTCTTCTATCACATCTTCTCACCCTTGCTTTAGATACTTCAAAGTGAGTGTCTCAAATTTGCAAAGCAATGAACCCTGATAAAAACCATGGCCACCCCAACTCAAATGCTTTACAAATAGAGTCAACCTAACACATTTCTCTTAGCAAACCATGTTATAAAATCAAACAATCTTTTGTTATGTTCAATGAATAGTGTGCCTTCTTCTCCATTGCAAAGGAAATCAAATGCTACGCTTCTCTAAAACATAGCTAACTACTTCCCCCAGGATTATTCCACCACTATGGCCTCTGGTCCCATGTCCCATGCTTATTCACTAAAGAAGATGAGTTTTGGGCTCAGGCGAGTTCTAGCTACCCACAGGCCAGCATGGGCCCCGGCTGCTGCCGAAGGCCATGTCTGGGCCCATGGTCCTATCACAGCCAGGGTCTGTGTTAACGTCCATGGCCCTTGTTATCACCAAAGGTTACACAGAAGCCTGGGGGCTGGGCCACAACCTGTGGCCTTGTTGGTGTCTGAGAGTTGTGCCACCACTGGAGTCATCCTGATCTGAGTGGCCTGTGCTGCCCCCTGGGGCCATAGCTTCCTCCGCCCGAGCTGCTGCCAAGGGCCATGTCTGGGTCCACGGCCCTGGAGCAGCCAGGGTCTGAGTTGATGTCCATGGCTCCTGCTGCCATTAAGGGCCATGTAGATGCCTGGGGTCTGGTCAGCCACCTGATACCATGTTGGTGTCCAAGGGCCATGCAGCAGCCAGGGCTACGCCAATCTGAGTGACCTGCATTCCACCTGGGGCAGTGGTGACGTCTGGGTCCATGGTCCTACTGAGGCCGGGGTCTGTGTTGAAGTCCAAAGGCCACACGGAAGCCCGGGGTCTGGGTCACAACCTGTGGCCTTGTTGGTGTCCGAGGGCCGAGCTGCCGCCAGAGCTATGCCGCCAGGAGACAAGGTGTCATCCAGGCCAAGCTGCTGCCAAGGGCCATGTCTGGGTGGGTGGTGCTGCTACAGCTGGAGTCCATGTTGATGTCTGGCCTGTGTTACCACAAGGGGCCATAGGAACCATGCATAATGAAGGCAGAGGGCCATGCTGAACCAGTCCCTCCCTTTGCTGGCCTTGGGAAAGCTGGCCCAGCCCCTCACTGGACTCTGCAGCAAGAGAGTTGACCTGACCTTCACTGTAGAGTTGCCCCCTCCCTGGCACTTGAGAGATGGCTCCACCTCTCACCCTGAGGGCTTGGATGTAGGAGAGCTGGCTCTGCCCTTCACCTGAGGGGTGTGTCCCAGTTGTCCCGACTGACCAGCTTAGCTACCACCCAGGCTCACATCCTGGACCTTGGGTTGGCCCACCCTAACATCTACTCCACCTATGACCTGCTGGAGCTCGTGAAGGGACTGGTCCTGTGGAACGATACTTGCAGGATCTCCATGACTCAGGGCAGCCACAGGATATCCGAGAGGAGATTCAATGAGAGTCCAGTGATGATGGAGTACCAGAAACCAGATGCATTGAACCAGACTAATGACTTATTGCAATGAACATTTGCAAGTGAAGCTGACTGGACAAAAGACACACCTCGGTTCCCAATGCTGTGTTGATATTTTCTTTGTGCACCTAATAAAGTTTATCTGAGGATCAGAGGAAAAACCAGCTATATTAAACATAGAGGTCAGGTAATGGTAGCACACGCCTTTTAATCCTAGCATCCTGGAGGCAGAGGTCCATCTGGATCTCAAGGCCACACTGGGGAACAGAGCCAGGCATGGTGACTCATGCCTTTAATCCTAGCACTAACCATAGAGGTCTGGAGGTCTGTACAGACAGACAGAAAGTAATGTAGCTTGGCAGAGAGAGGAAATGAGATGGCAGAACAGAAAGGCATATAGGCGTGGGTATACAGGAAGAAGGTCTCTTGGGAGACTGAGGTGTCAGTGAGGTGAGGTTGTCTGTGGCTTTTCCTATTCCTCTGATCTCTCAGGTTTTTACCCCAATGCCTGGCTCCGGTTTTTTTTTGTTTTTTTGTTTTTTTATTAATAAGGCCATTTAGCAGTTTGTGTCACACAATGCCAGTAGACAAATGAAGAGGTTTTGGAGGGGCAGAAAAGATGGAAGAATGAAAAGGATTTTTGCTTGTTTGGTTTGGTTTGGTTTTAATTTTTTTTAATTTTCTTTGTGGGGGCGGGGGATACTGCAAGGGTGACAGGTAGATATGGGGAACTTGGAAATGAGTGGAATTAGGGTGCATGATTCCCAAAGAATCAATAAAGAAATTACGTTTTAAAAAAAATGGTGAGTTTTCAGAGCCCCAAGAAGAAGATAAAAAGGGCAACAGATTGAAAAACCCTACATAGGACATAGTTGTTGCACTTTAAAATTATTACAGCTTGGGCCGGTGGAATGGTTCAACAGTCGGGGTACTTGAGGAAAAGCCTAACTCCTTGAGTTTGATTCTCTAGGGCCCGTGTGATGGAAGGAGAGCACCCACCCCCTCTCTAGAGCCATGACATACACGTGCCTACATGGGCACACATGAAAACAATGGACAAAATTTATAATTGGATAATAAATTCAAAATAGGACAAAGAGGTTTTATATATATATATATGTGTGTGTGTGTGTGTGTGTGTGTGTGTGTGTGTGTGTGTGTGTGTGTGTATGTGTGTGTGTGTGTGTGTGTGTGTGTGTGTGTGTGTGTGTGTGTGTGTGTATTAAGTAATAGTTCCTCAATTTCTTCTGGCTTTGGAAGCAACTAGACTTATAAGAATCTGGGAAGTAGGCCTTACCCTCTCCACATGAGTGGGGCACAAGTCATCAGAAGCTCCATTCCCGATACTCAGCAGAGTGAGAGAAAAACTAGGCACCACCTGGGCCTCCCCCCTGGACGCCTGTGGATGAGCCAGAGGTTGCCCTCTGCTTCCTTCCGAATCTTCCTGGTTCCCCTGCCTCCCCACTGCTCCCTAAGCCAGCCTGTTTCTTTCCTGTGGATTTTCTTTCTGACTGATTGAGTTAAAGGTTCTTTCTGCAGCTTAGAACAAAGCATCCTAATCAATACAACGTGAACTTTCAAAGCTTCATCTTACAGAGAAAAATAAGATATTCTCATTACCTAATATTTAGAAACACCTTCAAAGAATCCTTCATGGAAACCATAAAAAGAAAACTATTGTGGATGTTTTGGCAATTTTTTTCCATTAATAAATAATATGCTTGATCTTACTGTGCAGAGGAAAATCTTGTTCATTAAACCTTCCATTTGTCAGTGCCCAAAAACAGAGCAGAGAAATCCTTCATCAGAATGGAAGCAACTTCCAGTTCCTTTCTCAGACTGTGATTTTCAATCAAGAGCCTGCCCTCATTGCCAGTACATCCTGGAGTGGCCTCCTTCTCACTCTGCTTCATGCATAGAAGGCAAACTACTTGCATATGCCCTTTAATTCCAACCCCATTCCCACTTCCCCATAGCTTTGAAATGCCGTTTGCCACACCACAGACTCCTTCTCCTATCCATCACAAACATTTTCCCAGGTTTAATGTAATCCAACTCTTTATGAAGCCTGTTCCATTTAACTCTGGGCACGATAATTGTATCCAGTAATTTCTATGAACGTTGATTTTTCATTACCTCCAAAACCTTTGCTTCTGGGGCTAGAGAGATAGCTGAGTGATTAAGAGCACTCTCTTACAAGGGACCCAAGTTGAGTTCCCAACATTCACATGACAACTGACAAGAGTCTGTGTGGTGGTTTGAAAGAAAATGGCCCCAAAGGCAATGGCATTATTAGGACCTGTGGTCTTGTTGGAGTGAGTGTGGCCTTGCTAGAGGAAGTGTGCCACTGTGGAGGCAGGCTTTGAAGTCTCCTTTGCTGAAGCTTCACTTAGTTGTCTAAGGTTGCCTGCAAGATGTAGAACTGTCAGCTACTGCTCCAACACCATGTCTGCTACATGCCGCCATGTCCCCTGCCATGATGATAATGGACTGAACCTCTGAATTATAAGCAAGCCACCCCATTAAATGTTTTCCTTTATAAGAGTTGCCGCCGGGCGGTGGTAGCGCATGCCTTTAATCCCAGCACTCAGGAGGCAGAGGCAGGTGAATCTCTGTGAGTTCGAGGCCAGCCTGTCTATAGAGCAAGATCCAGGACAGGCTCCAAAGCTGCACAGAGAAACCCTGTCTCGAAAAGTCAAAAAAAAAAAAAAAAAAAAAAAAAGAGTTGCCATGGTCATGGTGTCTCTTCACAGCGATAGAAACCCTAAGACAGTCTGTAACCAGTTCCAGACTTGATGCCCCTTTCTGGCCTCTTTGGGCACTATATGCATTTGGTGCAGTTACATACATGCAAACAAAACACATACATACAATAAGCATTAAACAGAAATCTTTGAAAACAGAACTCTGCTTCTGTGACACACAACTTTCCAATGCAACTGTTTTGTGGAATATTAAACTATGCAAAAATGTATTGCATTTGTTTATGTTGTAGAATATTTGTTTAATTATGTAAAGATATGTTGCATTTGTTTAATTATGTAAAGATGTGTTGCTGTTTTACCTTGCCTGCCTAAGGCACCTGATTGGTGTAATAAAGAACTGAATAACCAATAGTGAGGGAGAAGGTATAGGCAGGTCTTCTGGGCAGGGAGAGTAAGGAGGGGGAGGAATTTAGGCTCAGGGGAGAAAGAAAAGATGAGAGGGAGACGCCAGGTCAGCCAGCCAGACAGGGACGAAGCAGGAAAGCAGGACATATAGAATAAAAGAAAGGTAAAAAGCCCCAAGGCAAAATGTAGATGAATAGAAATAGGTTAAATTAAGTTAAAAGAGCTAGTGGGACAAGCCTAAGCTAAGGAAGAGCATTCATAACTAATAATAAGTCTCTGTGTCTTTATTTGAGAGCTGGCTGGTGGCCCAAAGGAAATTGCAGCTACACAACTGTAAATACTGACCACTGAACCTGGTGTCTAGAATCAGAAATGGGTATTAGCAGACACATCAGATGTCTGTTCAGGTTTTATTATTCATAATCAATTGACTCAACAGCTGATATTAACTGAGCACACAGCCCATGAGGGCATGTGCGCCCAGTCCGGTCTAGTGATGTACGCCAGTCATCCCGGTACTCAGTGGAGGCAGGAGGGTTGTGAATTGGAGGCCAGTCTGAGCCATATAGTCAGACTCTGTGTCTTCTATCACTGCCATCCCCACACAGATAAAACACATCCAGATTCCTGACTGAGCCAATACCTGGAAGAAATAAAAGTCAAAACATGGGTCAGAGTGGATTAAGTGCAGCATGCAAGATGCACGTGGTTAGCAATCAGGATGAACTATACTAAAAACACCTCTTCGACTTCTGGTTTTCCTCCTTCCTCTTCCAACCCTTTTCTTTCCTCTCATAGTAGCAGTCACTGAATACAACTACCAGGAACAAAAACCACATTCATCAAGACTGTCTTCGAGCCACGTTGTTGATTTGAACGAGGTTAAGACTGAAAGAATGAATTTTAATTTTACACTTACCCACGAGGTTGTAGCTGCTGTGGAAAACCTGTCAGTGGTTCATTAGACTGTTACAGAGAATGCCCAAAGTCCCAGTCCTCAGCTCATCTTAAAGAACTGAGGCTAAGAAGCCAAACAAACATGTGACATCAGTGCTGATCACTGGCCATCAACCAAAGGGTAGAAATAACCAACCGGCCATCATGGTAAATAAAATGTTACATATTATCACATAACAAAATTATGTGTCGTATAATCATTATGTGCAACTGCGATGGTTGGTTTTAATGCCAACTTGCCACAAAGTACACACACATAAGAAAAGAGATTATCAGTTGGCAGATTGCCTCTATCAGATTGGTCTGTGGGCATATCTGCGGGGCATTTTCTTGATTGACAGTTGATGAAGGAGGGCCCAGTCATTGCGGACATTGCCATCCTTGGGCAGGTATGTCGAGGCTGTGACGAATGGCAGATGGACGTAAGGCTGGAGGGAAGTCAGTAAACAGCATTCATGGTCTCTGATTCAGTTCCTGCCTCCGCTTCCGTTGATGATGGCTGCAACTTGTAAGCTAAAATAAACCCTTTCTGCCCTCAAGTTACCTTTATCACAATGGTTAGCATGGTAACAAAAAGAAAACTAGGGCAGCAGCTACATTTTATATTAAGTATACACTGTTTCCACCTTAAAAAGGAATGAGATTCTAACAGCTTTTTAAAAAGTACTGTGTGTGTGTGTGTGTGTGTGTGTGTGTGTGTGTGTGTGTGTGTGTGTGTACAAGCAGGTTCATTTGTACCATGGCACAAGTGTGGGGTCAGAGGACAAACTATGGGGAGTTGGTTCTCTCTTTCATGGTATCTCTGCTATTTCACTTTCTCTAGCCTAGCTGGCCAGCAAGCTTCCAGAAGCTTCTTCTCTGCTCTCCATCTTGCCTCGGGAGTGCTGACTGAGACCACAGATGTCAGCCACCTCATGCCAGTTTTTGTGGGTTCCAGGAACTGAATGCAGGCAGCAAGGTTTTACCCCCTGAGCCATCCCACTGGTGTGAAATTCTGATAGATATTACAACATGGAGGAACTTTGAAAGTATTAATACCCTGCTGAAACGATTCAGGCACAAAACAATACATGTTGTGCGATCCATTGTAAGAGGTACCTAGTGTATAGTATTATACTGTAGAATTATACTATAGAACACATAGAATTGAGGTGCTACCAGAAACCCAGGAAAAGGAAAGGGGCCGTTAATGTTTAATGAGCAGAGCTTCTGTTTGGGATCATGAAGAAGTTCAGGAAATCATTAGAGTTGGTGGTTGCAAGGTTCTGTCAATGTATCTGACACTGTGGGACTATCCATTTAAAATGGTTAAATTCGTAACTATGATGTCATGCATAGTTTACGACAGAAGCAAAATCCATTAACTAGTGACAAATTGAGGTACAGTTCAAGACAGAAATAAGTTGCTCTTGGAGTTCAAATGTGATAAAAATCTGATGTTCATGATATGTATTCTACAGCTGAGTTGTGTGTGTCTTCACTTTAAAAAAATCAAACAGAATTGAAAATTAATTAAGAGGTGGTTGCATGTCAAAAGATGTTTTGCCCCAGGGTTTATGCCAGCATTCTTTTATACAGGGAGCTGCCCCCCTACTAAATCTAATCAATTGCTAATTGCTCCTTAGACCCCCAAGGAAGGCTGTTGAGAACAGAAGCATTCTTTGGAAGAAGGAATTAGAATGCCCCAGAACAGGAGCCTCAGAAACTAGGTCCTTCTAGGCAATGCTGTACAGGCAACCCCTTTCTGGTGCCTCTGCTCTACAGGAGGTGCTGAGTACCCATAGGTGAACCACCTGGCTTATGCTGTTCTTCTTGCAGTGACTCAGTGTCTTTTCCAGTAGACCGCAAGGATCAGGCTTGGTCTGTATGGTGTTGCCTTGCAAGTATCCTACATATGCTCATACACAATATTATTAATATAATATAATATAATATAATATAATATAATATAATATAATATAATATAATATAATATAATATAAGTATGAATAATATAAATTACCAAATTAATTAAAAGCCTTAACAGAAATGTAAGTGGAGGGTCCTGTGGAATATTCCTTTTCACTGTACAAATATATGTCACTACAATGGGTTTAATAAACAAGCTGACTGATCAATAGCTGAACAGGATAGAGTTAGGCAGGAAAGCCAAACTGAGAATGATGGGAAGAAGAAGGGCAGAGTCAGAGGAGTCACTAGGAGACACAGAGGGAGAAAGACATGCTGGAGGACAGGTAAAACCATGATGTAACAATACATAGATTAATAGAAATGGGTAAATTTAAGTTGTAAAAGCTAGTTAGTAATAAGCCTGAGCTATCAGCCAATCATTTATAATTTATATTAAGTCTCTTGTGGTTATTTGGGAGTGACTGCCAGGACACAGAAAAACTCCACCTACAGGGTCCAATAGAAATGGCTATAAGTCTACTCTGAAATTCTAATACATAGAAAATCCACTTAAGAATTCAAGTGAGCCAGGTGGTAGTAGATGCACACCTTTAATCCCAGCACTCAGGAGGCAGAGGCAAACAGATCTCTATGAGGGCTGGAGAGACGGCTCAGCGGTTAAGAACACTGGCTGTTCTTCCAGAGGTCCTGAGTTCAATTCCCAGCAACCACATGGTGGTTCACAAACATCTGTAATGAAATTTGATGCCCTCTTCTGGCCTGTAGGCAAACATGCAGCCAGAACACTGTATACATAATAAATAAATAAATAAATAAATAAATAAATAAATAAATAGATAATTGTTTTCAAAAAAACAAAAACAAACCAGATCTCTATGAGTTTGAGGCCAGCCTGGTCTACAAAGTCAGTTCTAGGACAACCAGGGCTACATAAAGAAACCCTGTCTCAAAAAAAAAAATTCAAGTTTTATGCTTATTTACCTGTTTATTTTTTAGATTTGGAGTCTCGTGTAACTGGCTTTATTAACCACGGGTGATTCTGAACTCCTGACCCTTCTTCCTCAACCTCCCAAGAAAAGGGATTCCAGGTACACACCACCACAGCCAGCTGACATATAATTTTAGAGTACTCTTCACAACATGAACTAAAATTAAGTCTAAGTTTGCTCTCCCTTATCTACAGAAGGGACATGTTTTCCACAGAATTTGTGACTTTGTCCTGGCCCCAGACGTACCACGTGTGCTGCGTTCACAGTAAGGACAGCTGACAGCATGAACGACAAGGCAAAAAATAGCTCGCGGTACTTTTCATTTTTTACAAGTGTGGAAGGCATATTAAACCAGCTGCTGATTAAGAATGTGCATGTTTTGACTTGCATATGAGTCAAATTAGCATACATAAATCCAGCGTCTTCATGCCACTAGCGTAATAGCGATAGCTAATGTTCAGCATTTTTTTTTCAAATCCATCAATTCCAGAGTGACATGCTTAAGTTACTAGGCATAAAATACAAAGCAATTTTATAATCAAAAACTAACTTTTGTTTTATTTCAATTCAATTATCATTTATCTTCTATTAAAAAAGTTTTAAAAGGCGTAAGATTGTTGAAAAAAATGGAGTTTTGTGTTCAAATTTACTCTATAAATACTTAATATTACCCAGAGAAACTGAAGTTTGAGGTACAGACTAAGAATTATCCTTCAGCTTGGTGAATTAATACTAAGGCGAATACTGTATGCTGAACCCATATTTTCCTCTCCAATGCTACCCCAGAAGTGATCATGCTTCCAGCTTGCAGCTTCTGTAACGTCACCTTCTCCCTGCCTCTCAGCTCCCACTGGTCCATCACCACCTCCTTCTAACAGTGTCCAGGCAGGGAAGAGTCTCTGTGAACTGGAGAAACACCCTGTAGAATGTGACACTAATGGACCAGGCCACCATTTGGGGAGGAGGAACACGTCCAAAGTGCATACCTGGAACAGAATATAACCAGGTTGGAGCCAAGACAATTAGAAGGGAGTCCAATTTCTGTTACAGAAAGACATCTTGTCCCTTCTAACTCCTCTCTCCCTCAGAACTCAGCAGGTCCCAGAATACCTCCCTGGGGTCAAGAATGTAGCCCATGTGGACCAGCCTCTCCTTGCACCCTGCTATCAATATGCCTCTGACACTTTAAACCTGGCACTATATAAACACCAAAAACTTTGGTTCCTGGGTCTTTACAGAACTGCTGGCATTAAGCCTCAGAAATCTTTATAGAGTAGTGTTTTCTAACTTTGTGTGATAGCAAGAATTTTCTAGGACAATTGATGTAAACACAGATTTGCAGGCCTTTCTCTGGGTGCTTATATTTATGCATCTGTTTGGGATCCAGGAATTTGAATCTTTAACAAGTGCCAATATGCTTCTCTTCAGTCGAGAACTCTGGGAAATCCTAAGCCTATATAATCTTCAAAGTGTCCCCCAAGTCTCCTGGTAGAGGCAGTTGCCCTTCATGTATCCAAGCATGGTGGATTACTGAGGTAAGGAAGGCTTTGTCTACAGGAATCAGGAAGCATTTCCCACAGGACAGTCTATGTATATCCAAGGCCTGTGGTCATTATCAGGGTCATATACCTTTACCCACAAACACTAGGTAATATGCACAACCAGGATGAGCCTCTTCTCAGTACATAGGACTCTGAGCAGTCAGAGTGCCGGAGATCCATGAAGGTGGAGGGGGATGGGGAGTGACCACAGGTGGAGGCGAGAGGTAGGAAGAAGGGCCAAGCTGGAGTCTAGAAATCAATGCATATGTATTTCAATCCACAGCTGCTTTGGCTCTTGATATAAATCAGACAGAGAAGGTGGGAAAGGCAGAGAGAAAATGTAAACAGCTGGGCAAATTCAATCCTGTGTTAAATATGAATTTTCAGATATTCCAGACTGAATATGCTGGTTGAATTATTCATTTTCTCGACTTCCAATTTTATTTTTAGTAGTACTATGTGAACAACTTTGAGTTTGGAGACACAGCTAGATGCTAAGATGAGCACCCATGTGATGAGTTGCCACACTAAGTTGGGGGCCTGTGTGCTCACTCACTTTTATGAGGACAGAGTTGGGAACTGTTTCTATCCTGGCAGGTTTGCTGTTGAGTTCCTATAAATTACAGAAGGATGTCTGTCTTAGTTAGGGTTTCTATTGCTGAGATGAAACACCATGACCAAAGCAACTTGCGGGGGAGACCATTTATTTGACTTACTCTTCCACATCACTGTTCATCATTGAAGGAAGTCAGGACAGGAACTCAAGCAGAGAAGGAACCTGGAGGCAGGAGCTGATGCAAGACCATGGAGGGGTGTTGCTTACTGGCATGCTCCCCATAGCTTGCTTAGCCTGCTTTCTTAGCCTGCTTTCTTACAGAACCCAGGACCACCAGCCCAGGGGTGGCCCCACCCACAATGGGCTGGACCTTCTCACATCAATCACTATTAAGAAAAGCCCTATAGGTTTCTCTACAGCCTGTTCTTATAGAGGCATTTTTCAATTGAGACTCTGTCCTCGCCAACGACTCTAACTTGTATCGAGTTGACATAAAACTAGCCAGCACAATGACAGAACATAGTTTTCCCACAAATCAAAGGTCCAGCCCCTTCCCTAAATATTGCTGAAGAAAATTTGTAATGATAACAGAAATGAAAGCAGTGAGTATTGTTGCAGCGTGCTGGAAGACAGAGATAAGAAAGTCTCTGTGTGTGGGATCCTGCAGAATCAACTGGCTTTGTACAGGAGAAACCCTTGATCCAGGTCTCCTTAAAACGAGGATGGAGGAACTGGATAGATGGCTGTAGCAGAGGACCAGAGTTCATTTCCTACCACCCATGTCAGGTGGCTCACAACCTCCTGTAATTCCAACTCTAGGGAATTACAAATCCCAACCCTCTTTTGCTCTCTGAGGGCACCTGTACACGTGTGCACACACTCTGACACAGATACATATGCACAATGAAAAATAATTTTTTTTAAGATGGATTCACTCTATGGAACTTGGTCCTACAGTTAAGCTAATGTTTTACCATCTCATTTAGACAATATGATTATGCAAACAAATATTAACAACTCAATCCAGCAAAGGTACATTGTACATGAAAATCACATGAATGAGAAAAACAGTGAGAGTCACCTAAATACAACTTTTTGGAAAGACTCCTTCAAGTTTCTGAATAAGTCTAAGGGTAGAGAAATGCTAGCTTAATTCATCATGCCAGGGGTCCATCTTAGCCTCTTTAGAAGTTGTGGTTCCTTCAGATATTCCCAAGGATATAAGTTGTAGCCAGGCGATGACTTTGGTATAATTGGAAAGTATGTATGCAGTGCAGGAAGCTTATTAGATGGCAAAGAAGCCTTACAGCGGCTTCCTTTGACAGTCACCTAAGACAAGCAAAAGTTACTTAACAATTCTTATTTTCAATGGTAAGTTCATAGGTTTCAGTGCTACTTCCTAAGGCATATATATATATATATATATATATATACATACACACACATATATATATATATACACATATATATACATATATATATACATATATATATATATACATATATACATATATAATTTCCATGGCCATCCTGATGACAAAATTTCAATCATTGAAACTTTCCCTCTAAAAATAACCCACTACACTTTTTATCTCCCCACACGGGCCAGATAACGATTGCACAGGACACTTGGAATTACCAGAGAGATTGAAAGTGGAGCAGCCTAGATAAAAGAGATCACTGTGGAGTCATCGCAGAATCCAGAGCAGTCCAGCCTTGCAACTCTTGCCTCACTTTACCTTGGGGCGAAGCTGCTGGGGGTGATGCGGTTCCCTGCGCTTCTTTCTGTGGAGATGAACAAAGACCAAGATGGACCCAGAGAGGAAGACGCCATGCTATGTGAAGGAGGAGATACTGCGTGAGGATTTAGGAGTTTAACCATGCATGCTGCCTTCATCAGTCAGTTCCCACTCAAAACCCTCCGTGTTTGAAAGGGAAAAGCTGGACTGAACCTGCTGGGGAGAGATTTCGAAGAATCTTCCACAGTACCTTTGTGAGGCATGTGGGAAAGGAAGTGGATTCCGGGCGGTGGGTCTTTAGAATGGTTCTGCTTTTATCTGTTCTTACACTGAGGTTTTGTTCTCTGAAATGCGCCTGATGCTAAGGAAAATTTGCAAACTCCTGAACTTAAGTCCGATAGTTTCCAGCTATAACACCCTCTGATTTTCAACATGCAGTGCTAAGAGACCACCGGCTAAGCAAACAGTAGATCTGAGAGCGTGCCGGGCGGTGGTGGCGCACACCTTTAAACCCAGCATTGGGGAAGACAGAGGGCGGCGGATCTCCGAAAGATTCAGGACTCGTATGTTATACAAACAATATTTTTTATGGCTTTTAATTTATTATACAAAGATTCAGGACTTGTATGTTATACAAACAGTATTTTTGATGACTATGGTTTTACCTGTAGTTCTACAAGAAGCCATATTTTCCCAGAAGCCCATTTAGTTGCCTTGGTCACTTGCTCTTAAGTAAGAAAGAGACCTTGGACTCAGTTCTGTCTTAGAATCTGCTTTTGCAGAATAGTGTGTGACCTCCTTCCCATCCTGCCCCTGGGCACCTGTCCTAATTAGGTTTCTATTACTGTGATTTAAAAAAATAACAATAACACATAACCAAGCCAGATAGTGGTGGCTCACGCCTTTGTTCCCAGCACTCTGGAGGCAGAGGCAAGCAGATCTCTGTAAGTTTGAGGCCAGCCTGGTCTACAGAGAGAGTTCCAGGACAGCCAGGGATACACAGAGAAACCCTGTCTCAAAACACCAAAACAAAAACAAATAAACATGACCCAAAGCATCTCAGAGGAAAGGGTTTGTGCTTACACATCTGGATCCTACTCCATCACTGAGAAAAGCCAAGCAGGAACTCAAGTAGGGCAGAAACTCACCGTGGAAGAATGCTGCTTGCTAGCTTGCTCTCTATAGCTTACTCAGCTTGCTTTCTTTTACAACCCAGAACCACCTGTCCAGGGGTGCCCACGGCATGCTGGGCCTTCCTTCACCAGTCATGAACCAAGAAAATGCATCATAGGCTTGCCTCCAGGGCATTGTATGGAGGCATTTTCTCACTTGAAGTTCACTCTTCCCAGATGACCCTGGTTTGTGTGAAGTGGATATTTAACTAACCAACACAGCATCTCTAAGTTAGCCCTCTTAAAGTCACTTCCTCTGCCCCACCCTCAGGAACTCTGCCGTAGCTTATCTCACTTCCATCACTGGCTTAATTTACCCAGCGTCATCGTTTCACTCACCCTCTAATTCCCTGTCACAGGGAGACACCCTTTTGTACAAGTGTGTGTTTCCTTCCCTGTCTAGAAGAACAGTGTTTCTTGCAAAGGGAAGCAGCAGAATGCAAAGATCCTGGCGTAGAGCTGGGCTTACAATGTATCAATGTAGTGATACATTGCTACTGGTGCAGAGTGAGGGAATTATGGACTGAACAGAGATGAAGGCAGAGGGAGTGTGTGCCAGATCATGCAGGGGCTTATAGGCCATAAAAAGGCTTGGAGTTTTGTCTTCAGTCTGACAACCGCATTTGACCAGCTCGGAGTGTGCTCTAATTTTATTTGTGAAATGATCTACCTGAAGCCAGGTGTGCGGGCTCACACTTATAATCTCAGTCCTTGGAGGTAAAGACAGGAAGATCAGAAGTTCAAGGTCGCCGGGTGGTGGTGGCACACGCATTTAATTCCAGCACTTGGGAGGCAGAGTCAGGCAGATCTCTGTGAGTTCAAGGCCAGCCTGGTCCATAGAGTGAGATCCAGGATGGGCACCAAAACTACACAGAGAAACCCTGTCTTGAAAAAAACAAAAACATACAAAAAAAAAAAAAACTGACCCCCCCAAAAGAAGTTCAAGGTCATCTTAGCTACATAGCAAAGGCCAGCCTCGGCTACATGAAACCCTGTCTCCAAAAGGGGTGATAGCTGGGGAGATGATTCTGTGTCCGCTGAGCAAACATGAAGACCTAAGTGTAAATCCTCAGACCCCTGCTATGGAATAATCCTCTGTACACTGTGAAGACGTACTGCTCTCGCTGTTTAATAAAGAGCTAACTGGCCAATAGTTGGCAGAAAGAGGTTAGGCCAGAGCACCAGACTGAGAGAATGCTGGGAAGAAGAAGGGCAGAGTCACCAGCCAGACAGAGACAGAGCAAGACATACAAGAGGTATGAAAATGCCACAAGTTATGTGGCAACATGTAGACTGATAAAAATGGGTTAACTTAAATTGTAAGAACTAGTTAGTAACAAGCATAAGCTATCAGCCAAGCATTTATAATTAATATTAAGTCTCTCTGTGATTATTTGGGCCGCAGTTGGTGGGACAGAAAAGTCCACCACGTAAAAATCTGGGCACACCTGTAACCCCATGGCTAGGTGGGAAGCAGTGCACTCCAGCTTTGGGTTCAGTGAGAGACTTTGTCTCAAAGGAAGAGAATGGTAGAGTGGGATACCCGATGTTCTGCTCTCTACTATGACACATGAATGTTCATGTGCATGTGCACACACATACATCTGTTTAGTCTTGATACTGAGGACAGATAAGCTAGAGATGGTGAGAAAATAGTAAAAGCAGAAGGCTACATTCAATAATTTAGGTTGAAGAAACTGTGCTCATAGTAACATGGGGGCGGGGCAAAAATCAAATTACATATATATTTGGAGGTATATATAAAAAGATTTGCCCAAAGCTGGGCTTGGTAGCATGTACTGTAACCCCAATACTCAGGAGACCAAGACAGGAAGATTTGAGTTCAAGGCCAGCCTCTGGTTGACATCGTAAGACCCCAACAAAACAACAAAACACAATAAAAGTCTTACTGCTGGACTGCATATGAGGGTGTAGAAGAAAAAGGAATCAAAGCTGTCTCCTGAGTCTTTGCTCTGAAGCCACTGGTTGCTAATCCTAGTGAGGAAGACTCAGGAAGGGTCTAGAACAGGGGTTTGGGTCCTGCTGAGTGTGGAATGTGCACTAGACTTCAAGTGGGGATGGTGAGTAGGCACTTGCTCTAGTCTGACTGTCCAAGGAAGCATCTTTGGTCATCACCAGAGAGACAGGAAGCAGAGCCAGAGCCTGAACAAGGTCATCTGCAGAGAGATGTGCATGGAGGCCCCAGGATCACCAGCATCAAATCTGAGATAAGAACAAAAGATCCAGCAGAGGAGACTGAAGGAAGAAGCCTGATGAAACAGGAGACAACCCATGAGAGTTCGACATCCCGGAAGACAAGGAAGTGGTTTAATATAAATCCCATTAAAGTATCCATGGTTTATCTTTATTAACTGACAAAACGATTCTAAGCCATGCCAGAGAAGTGTAATGTATGCCTGGGATAATGGACCCTTCTACCACATCCTTTCCTTTTTAGCAATTGATATGGATATGGTGCTTTTATGATCTTGAAAAAGGAAAACTAAATTATTCTTACTTAAAAAAAGAAAAGCTCCTCGCATATGGAAGCATTCTGTCTTCTACTACATAACGCCTCCATTTTGTCCTGGCATACTTCCCTCAGTCACCTTGCTGGCACTCTTAGAAAAAACTGATAAAATGCAGCATATTCTTGAACTAAATTTTGCCTAATAAATTTTGGGTTTCAGATGCATGGATTGAATCCATCTTTGTTTTTGCTTTCGAAACAGGGTATGCTATATAATCTGGAGAATGATCTACAGTAACCATCATTTTCATTCTGAATGAGTGCATTTATTAAGTGAAGGCAAGGCCAAGCAAAAGATAAAAAGCAACTACCCGACAGACAGCAAAACATCATCACATGAGACATGCAAAATATTCAGCAGCTTTCATAGTTCCAGAAGGTGCCATGCAGACTGCTGGAAGAGAAAAGACATCAGTGGCCGTACCCAGCACTGGACCCTGTGTGCTGTGCTACAATACCAACCTGCCAGGCAAGGCGAGGTCATTGGAGCTCTCCGGGCATGACTTTCATGGGGTAACTAATTGGATTTGAGGCCTTCTCCACAAGAGAGAATTACATGCCTGGTACTGTAATCTTTGTCAAAAATCATAGCTGAGGAAGCCATAGGCTCTAGGGTAGAACATGATATTGTTATTTTGCTAAATGGTCATGCTGTCAAATTATCTTCTAAATATTTGTGTTTACACCAATAGGCATGGATTCCTCTCAGTCTTGATCAGGGAATTTTCTTTTTGCAACGGGCACTAGTCGGTGCAGAAACTCAACAGGTGAAAGTGCCGAAACAATAATTGAGTGCTCAACCCTAAATGCAACACCTATATCAATCCTTCTGTCCAAGGTTCAGGGAACAGCACAGAAAAGTAGGTAGAAGGAATGTAAGAGCCAGAGGGAGAGAGGGGTGCCCCATCTCTTCTGGACATGATAAGGCTACTGCACTCATGAGCCCAGAGCCGCTGCCGCTACCTGCACAAGACCTGCATAAGATCAAGCCACCCAGAATTCTGTCATAGCTGGGGTAGATGATCTCCAGCCTCTCCCCTTACTGAGGAGCTAGTAGCATGGATAGTTGCTGGGGGAAGGAAAATCATTGTTTTTGGAGGATATGATCACTGATAGGAATCCCATGTTCAGTGGATGACCAGGCACTCATACACACATGGGAGGCTCTAAATGGAATTAGTAGGTTATCAGAAAAAAAGAAAGCAAGAGAAAAAAGAAAGACATGAAGTTGAGAGGGGGATGTGTTGAAGGGGGCAAACAGGGGAGCAGGAGGGGGAAATGTGAGTTAGATATGATCATACGTCATTGTTTATGTCTATGCAATTCTCAAGAATAAAGAAAAAAATTTAGCCCAGCAGAAGTCAGCTAGGGAGGCCCCTTTAAGGCAGCTAGTAGATGTTCCCAATAGAGTCCCAAGCTTCCAAGCAAAAGATCAAATAGCAACAAAAGGTGACGTCATCAAACTGGGCCTTACAAACATCCAGCAGAAACCAACTGAGGTAGCATCCTTAAGGCAGCCGGCTGGATAGCCCCATCAAGAGTCTTCTTCCTAATTAGCAACAGGTAGAGAAGAGAACCTCAGATCCAGTGCTCCCACACTCAGCAGAGACCGACAGCTGGACTTGAGCTTTGTTTCCCATGGCTGAGTCCCTGGCTTTTCTCTTTTACATCATGAGATAAACAATAGTGAAGTTGGCTGGAGACTGTTCACCTTCTAGCTGTTCTCAGGGACACAAAGTTTTGTTTTGTTTTTTTCTTGGGTTGTTCTGTTCTCATCCCTTCCTGTCATAGAGTCAGAGGAGTCGGCTCATCCCCCAGATAAGGGACCTTGGAGGACACTTTGGACAAACAGACTTGTGTCTGAAATGGGGAGGTGGACAGCCATATTCCCAGATCTAGCTCTGCAGCAGGCTCAAGCAGCATTTGACAACTTACCAACAGAGTGAACATTACACAGGGTCTCTCCTTGGCTGGCCTCGAAATCATGACCTCCTACCACATCCTCCAGGGGAGCTCCATCACACCAACTTGACCATAAAAATGAAAACTTTTATGTAAAACAATATTAAAATGAGAAGATGTTTCCAATAAAATATTAAAGTCGATGCATGTTCTATACAAATGGCTCATGCAAATAGATATGAACATCAATGTTGCCCCAACTAATAACTGGTCAATGGAACATTTGTGGAAAGATCATTAACCATAAGAGAAACTTCAGCCTGTCAACTCACATTCATAAGAATATTGAGTTTTTATAGTAACTTTTATAGGAACCAAAGAAGTAACACAAAAGTGTGTGACCACCCAAGGCTGATGGCACACTCTGGGAGGCAGAGGCCAGTGGATCTCTGTGAGTTTTAGGTTAGTCTGGTCTACACAAGGGCTTCTAGGCCATCCAAGGCTACACAGTGAGATCCTGTCTCAAAACAAAACCAAAACACAAAACACAAAAATCCCCAAATCCCAGGCCAAAAATTTGTGATTGTATTTCATTAACACTGTTACTAAAGATTAGTTTTTAAGAGGCTCAGTACAGAGGATCCTTTTTGTCCCAATAAGCTAAATTTAGAGGAGCATTCTAACTGTACTAAAACCCTTTCCTGTAGAAACACCTACACTCAACTGTCAACCCAGCATCAAACACTGTCAGACTCTCTTAAAGAAATACAAACCTTCCCACAGAATAAACATCCCACAGTAATAAACCAATGTAGCATTATTATCAGCATCTCTAGGTGGAAGTAATCTAAACATTTTTTGCAGAAACACTGGACATGCAATGGTTAAATTTGAAAAGTTTTTGTCACAAGCAGAAATAATTGTCAGTAATGTTTCAAAGGCAGTTGGTTGCTGTTTTCATATTTCTACAGGGTGGGATCTCTCTGTAACCTTGACCTTGGTCAGTATATTACTTTGTCCAACAAAAGAGAATTTAGCTTTCTGATTATAGAATGTGGGCAGGGCCTGGAAACCACCGACCAGAGAACATGGAGAACTCAGATTAAAGGGCTAGAGAACAGACAATGAGCCCCTCCTGATAACAGCTAAACAGGAGTGGAGGTCTGGGGAGCTTATTGAAGGCAAAGAAAGCCTCCTTTGAAATAAAATAGATAATGATTATTATTTTAGACAAATGCAAACCAAAGCCTTTCTGCAGAGAAATTAGGGCTTTTCGAAAAGTGGTATTTCTGCAAATACTAGGACAGAATGAGACCACTAATGAGAAAAGTCAGCAAAACTCAGGTGAGGGAAAAACGGGACTGTGGTCCAGACTTTCTTCCATGAGTTCGGTCTTCATTACGTTTCTCATTCATTTCTATAATCCATTATTTCAGACAGTATATGCCAGACCCTAAGCAAGTGGTGAGGGATACCTTAGCAAAAATAAATAAGCAAAGGACGTGTGCTTTCAGAGAACACAGCCTAGGGACAAACTTCACAACAAAGTAATAATAATATACAGTATCATTTAAATTCAAATGGACCAAATACCAAAGATAAATTTTGAGACCTGTGAGAGTGAACGCCAGAGAACCGCAGAAATAGAATCCTTCTTCAGGTTTCTAGAAAAATTGACATTCTTAATGAAAATTTAAAGGTAAAAAATTATGGAACTACGATAGCCATTGTTACCAGTTTCTTATTTCAGAAGGAACTGGGAACTGAATTATTTGGGGCTCAGTGAATATATAATAGATATTTGTTCCATATAGTTAACTTAAATGTAAATATACTTTTGTTCCATTGTTTGAATTTCATCATGACTATAATTAACACATTCTATTAGTTTTATAAAGATATATTTATCATTTTTATAAAGACCTAAGTTGTGGTGGATCTTCAGGCTAGGGGAAACTTGTCATCTAGTTAGTTCAGACTCAGGGGTTAACAAGATTTACCCCTGTCTGGGTATTCTAGCCATTGCTAAAACATTGGTATAGGCATTTCTACACCAGGCAGGCTCTTATTTAGTACATACTACATGCTAATTTCTGTTTTTGCAGCTGAGGAGAGAAAGTCAAACAAGGTCTCTGATTGTATGTCATTTTTAAACATAGTATGAACTTAAATTCTGTTTCAGATGTTCTAATTGATAGTCTCCATAGCAATATATAAGAATGATCACTTCAAAAGATTTTTTTTAAAGACAGGGTTTCTCTGTGTAGCCCTGGCTGTCCTGGAACTTACTCTATAGACAAGGCTGGTCTTGAACTCAGAGATAGATCCCCTGCCTCTGCCAACCCAATGCTGAAATTAAAGGCATGCACCACCACTGCTACGCATTTTTTATTATTTTTAAGTGTGTGTGTGTACGTGTGTGTGTGTGTGTGTGTACACGTGTGTGTGTACGTGTGTGTGTGTGCGTGTGTGTGTGTGTGTGTACGTGTGTGTGTGTGTGCGTGTGTGTGTGTACGTGTGTGTGTGTGTGCGTGTGTGTGTGTACGTGTGTGTGTGCGTGTGTGTGTGCGTGTGTGTGTGTGTGTACATGTGTGTACGTGTGTGTGTACATGTGTGTGTGTGTGCGTGTGTGTGTGTGTGTGTACGTGTGTGTGTGTGTACATGTGTGTACGTGTGTGTGTACATGTGTGTGTGTATGTGTGTGTGCGTGTGTGTGTGTACGTGTGTGTGTGTGTGTGTGTGTGTGTGTGTGTGTGTGTGTGTGTGTGTGTGTAATGCAGGCGCTCACAGAAGCAGAGGTGTCAGGTGCCCTGGCATCAGAGTCACGGCATTCCTGAGCTTCCCGGTGTGGTTTCTGGAAACCAAACTGCAAAAGCAGTGTGTACTCCTAACCACTGAACCATCCCTCCAGCCCCCGAAATGATCACTTTACTGCATTGTATGCTCATTAACATTTAGTATTACCTTTGCTTGCTTTTATAATGAAGGGGAAACTTTAATAGGCCACTGGGCAATTTTAGGTTGAACTGTGTCTCCACAAAAAAAAAAAAAGATTAAAGTCTTAATCTTACTACCATAGAATGAGAGCTTATCTGAAAATGGGGTTTATGTGAATGCAGATAAGACAAGGGGTCATTAGAGTGGGCCCTACCCACCAAGACTATTATCCTTAGAAAAGCAGGAAACTAGTTAAACATGAAGGTATGTCTCTGTACTCTCAACACTCAGGAGGGTGAAGCAGGAATCTGGAAGATTTGAAGCCAGCCTGGGCCACAAAGTGAGACCCTGTCTCAGAAATAAAGAACAAAACAAAATAAAAAGATGGGAAGTTTGGAGCTCAGAGGTCAAGCTTGTTTAGCACGTACACCGCCACAGATTTGATCCCCAACACTGAGCTGCCGGGAAGGGAGAGCAGAGGGGAAGGAGGAAGGACAAGTGGGTGTAGGCACACAGGAGAACGTCCTGTGAGGGGAAGGCAGAGGGCAGAGGTGCAGCCAGAAGGCAAGCAGCACCGATTCCAATGACCACCAGGAGAGAAGATTCTCCCAGAGCCAGCACTGCTGACGCCTTCAGCTTACACTCTCGGCTTCCAGTACTGTGAGAAAATTAACTCCCGTTGGTTAAATGACACAGTTGGTGGTACTGTGTTAGGTCAACCTTAGCAAGCTAACGCTTACCTTGAGCTCCCCTAGAAGCAGAGACAGAGTACAGAAGGGGTTGGGTGCTCACTCAAATCTGTTTGGCCCTTGTGATTAGAACATCACTCTAGCTCCTAGAAAGTGTCACACTGTGCTTTGGGTTACTTCTCTGTATTGCCTTAAACACAAAATGACAAAATGAATAAAGACTTCAATGGGCAATGAACCATGTATTGCCAAATTTGGGTAATGAACTATTTTTCAAAAAGCATATAGACTGGGGATATGCCTCAGTTCTACATATGCAAAGCTTTGGATTCAATACTCATCCAGCACCACCAAAAACTGCACCAAATTAAATATGAACATAAATTTTTGTTTAAAATAAAAATATATAAATCTTCAATATTACAATAATAATAAATACTATAAAGTTCCTACTATGGTTTGATATGTTTACCAAAGTCCATATGTTAGGAACTGAGTACTCCATGCCACAGTGCTGAAAGGTGGGACCCTGAAGTGGCAATTAGTGTCATTATCAGAAGAGTGATTTCTACTACCCCCTTCCCCTTCTCTCTCTAGAGCAGTGGTTCTCGACCTTCCTAATGCTGCGACCCTTTAGTACAGTTCCTCATGTTGTGGTGACCCCAACCATAAAATTATGTTTGTTGCTTTTTCATAACTGTAATTTTGCTGCTGTTGTGAATTGTAATGTAAACATCTGATATGTAGGATACCTGATATGTGACCCCTGTGAAAGGGTCATTGGACCCCCAAAGGGGTCAGGACCCACAGCTTGAGAGCTGCTCTAGCATGATCTCTTGCCTGTCTGAGTTCCTCCGTGAGATGATGCTGTGAGCAAACCCTCATCAGATGGATCCTTCAACCTTGAATTCCCAGCCTCTAGACCTATAAGAAATAACTCTGTTCTTCATAAATTACCCAGCCCCAGAGAGCCTGTCATAGCAGCATTAAATGGACTAAGAGTACCCCTAAATCTAGAAATACATATTATTATGGTGATACTTTATTTGTGCTGAAATGTGATTTTATTTGTATGTTAATAAATAAAAGTGCCTGGGGGTCAGAGCTAGTAGCAAGCCATAGCAGAAGTCTGGTGGTGGTAGCACACACCCTTAATCCCGATCACATGACAGACAGATCTCTGTGTGTTCAAGGATACCACCAGCATGGAGACACACACCTTTAATCTCAATACCAATCATAGAGACCTGGAGGTCTGTATAGACAGGCAGTGATGAGGAGGTCACGTGGTTGGGTTTACAACCAACGAGAAGGTAGAACAGAAAGTCAATAAAAGACAGACACATAGGAAGTAGGTCTCTTTCTCAGGGGAAGGACAGCAGCGGCAGTGGGTGGTAAGAAGGTGGTCTCAGCTTTTGGCTACTGCTCTCTGATCTCTGGGCTTTTAATTCTGCATTTGACTCTGTGTTTCGTATTTAATAAAACCATTTAGAATTACATTTACATATTATTTTTTTAATTCTCTGGCTCTCTTTTATAATACATCATCTACATATTTTTGATGTATATTATTTTATCATCTCTTTAAATTATATCAATTTTGTAATAAGACTTTCTATAGAATGACACAAAAGTGAATTCTCAACAGATAGTTTTATCTTTTGTTTAAAAAAAATGAATTCTCATCTCATCTAGAATTGTTGGTCAAAATTTGTGTCTTATTGTTGACAGAATGCATAAAGCATGTAACCTCATATAGATGCACTGTAAGAGAATTGTGTCTAAATAAAACATCTATTCTCAGTGATATGCATAAAATATATTCGTGTTTATGATTATATATAATGTATCATCAAGCATGTTCCTGACAGGAGAGAACTGCTGTCTAGATGAGAGCCTTGTCATCCTACTTAGAGTGGTTTCCCACAGAACAACTTCTGGCTCTGTTAAGCTTTCTTCTGGTCACGTCTCTCTATGCTAGGGTGTGTAAGACATGTTCTTATCCTCTTCCTTCAGCATGATGCTAGTAGTTGGCCCCAGGAGCAGGAAGTATGCAGAAGCCATCCTAGACTGGGTCAGCCAGAAACCGTCTAAGAAAATAGAGAAGTGGTTGTATCTCCCATAACTATGTCCCATTACAGCAAATCCTAATGTCCAGTAACTGCAGCATGGCAGATGGCCGGAGTAGAAAGAGGCAATGACCAGTTACAATCCAAGTATTTTACTTCTGGGAATTCTATAAAACTAAGTAACTGATCATGTGCCACACGGGGCCTTGGCAGGAGCCCATGCATAAAGGAACGCACAATGAGAGAGGCATGAAGCCCAGATCTCATTAACTTCCTATCAAACCTGCCCCTCACAAAGCTCAATGAATTGTCTCAGTGAATTTGTCACTAGTATACTCTACATATGTTAATTAAATTAATATATTAATTTTTGATCATTTAGTCTAAGGCAGCAGGGAATAGTTTAGTTTAGTCCTATGGGGCAAGCAAGGTGTGGTGCGTAAGACAGAGGACGGGCAAGAGGACACATGCATGGTGTTAATAGGGTGTGAGTGCAGAAAAGTGATCCCTTTAATATAAAGGCTAGCTTATTAAACAGAGGCTTCAGCTGCTATCAGCAAATTCAAATGAGAGTTAGAGACATTACCTTGCACCTTATTATCATATGTGCCTGACACTAAATGTTCTTCCTTCATGTCTTTATATATGGAGAATACGTAAGGTTTTATTTTTAGCAAAAATGGCAATAAACTGGGCCATGCCCATGTTTGGTATTAGCCACAGTGATAGTATTAGTTGGTGGGCCTACAGGATTCTGCTTGGCTTGTATTACTTAATCCAAGCAAAGCCCTCAGTGTTAAGGGAAGGTGAATGCATAGCCATAGGGTAGGCCTCTCTGTAAAGGTTGGCAATGTAGCATCTCTCTGACTCTTTCATCATCCAATGGTTTTCTAAAGCCAGCTGGGAAAAGTTCTTTACTCTTCAGAAAGTTGTAGTTAGTCTGGGCCCTCCTGGATAACCCAAGACATTCTCTGCATACCACAGCCCTTAATCACACCTGAAAATCCCTTTTGGCCACAGAAGGAAAAATCTTTACAAGTTCGGGTGTGTGGAGGGGGGGGTGCTTAAAATGCAAACATCCATCTTTGTGATTCCAACTGTATTCCATACTGTAGAACATTTCCAGAGTCAGCCACCTCTACCCAGGCCCTTCCTATTCTACTGCAAGGGACATTTTATAAAATATCACCATTCCTAACCCCACTACCCCCGAATGCAACTATGATAGCGGAAGTGTAAGGGGCATGGGAAAGGCTTTTCTCATAATAATAACAGTGATAAACAAAAGATCAACATTAGTGAGATCTCTCTTAAAAAGATCTCTTGTTGATACTTTGTCTGAGTGAATCGCCTGACCATACAGCCAAGAGATGAATAACCACACTAAGACTGTTGTTTGTCTTGGCCCAAACTAAATGCTGATTGTACAGTGAAGCCAAGGGGCTTCAAAGCCCACTTCCAGACTTCTAGGCGGTCCATTTCCCTTCAGTGCTGCTTTGCCATTTTCGTGATTTCCTGATTTTATCCAAATATTTGTGATTTGGGTGGAGGCCACAGTTTACCAACGAACCCAAAATTCTTTTCACCTGCACCCTATTATTCAACTTTTAGTCTTACACAGTCACTTTGAACTTTACATATCAAAGACAAATCATTCTTTTTTAGATTAACTTCAAAAGCAGCCCAGCACACATGGAGGAAGATGTCACAGCTGCAATTGAAATAGAGACCCAGGGGGACTCTTTTGGCAGCTATCCGTGCTGACTGGGGAGGCCAATTTTAGAAAATTATTGTTTTTCATAGAGGTGTTGGCTTCTACTAACATCCTTTCATCCTTTGCCATCAAAATTATTTCTATTCACAACACTAATCTCAAACGTGTTTCTCGTTTTCTTCATTGTTCCAGACCCACCATCAGGGCACTGTTTTGTTTGTTACAGTAATGGTTCAATAGGTGAGTGAATGAACAGAGGAGGTGATGCTGTTTCTTGGGAAGCCAAATCTATGACGGTATGGCTTTATCAATGCGAGCAGGGCGGTGCATGTCTGGGTTCACAGCACTGGCTAAGCTGAAGCAGAAGGAAACCGAGTTCGATGCCAGCCTGAGTTGCATGTTGAGGTCCTTTCTCATGCTTTTCTTTGCTGTGATGGAGGCGGGGGTGGGGTGGGGGCATGGTCCTATCTGTAACATCTCCACATACTTGACACATCAGTTAATGTTTCTATCCTTCAGTTTTCTCACCTAGAAAATATAAGTGATAATGCCTATCTTGTAAGTTTATTGTGAGAATTTGAAATAATATATGTAAAGTCCATGAAAGACTGAAGCAGGCAGTAAATCTCTCTCAGCAGGAATAATTAACTAGTGTTTTGCTCTGGGGGATTTCACAGCTAACCATCCATAATCCACATGTGGCTTTTCTCTCTGCAAATCAGCTCCAGCACCATTTTTGAAAGTAAGTGGATTTTCCCATGAATTCCTTGCTTACTCCTGGCTGAGTTCCCACCCCCAATCTTGTGTGTGTTTATAAAAATGCAAACAACTTAATATGAAGTCATGTATTAAGTTAGTAGGGAGGTAGATATGCAGCCACAAGTTAGATATATTAAAAAAACAAACATAGGAGACATTTGGATCCTCTAACTCGCAGTTACTTGCCAAGTTGCTGAACTTGGAAGATGTAAGCATTTTAATTTATTGCACCGAATGGAGAAACAGAATAACCTGTTGTGTGGTTTTATAATTTTTAATTTTTTGACATAACTCTTAAATCATGCCTGTGTATGATTTAACACCAATATTAATTTTCACACAACAGCTTTTTCTGACATCTAAAATATTTGCTGTCACTGGTTCAGTTGGGATTATCAGATCAGTCACGTCTCCCCCTCAGTTCCTTGCCTCAGCCCCAGGAGAGAAGCGCTAATGGAATTGTGGCTGGCTGATGAGGTATCATCCACTCCACGACTCTGAGTCTGGAGATTAATGGAGAAGAGGCAAGGTTAGAGGCATGGGAGAAGGTTGGGATGTAAATGTGAGGGGAGGCTTAAAGTACAGCGGTGGAAATCTGAAAAGGAAGGCTTTAGGTTATCACTGATGAAAGCACAGCATCATAAATTCAGAATACATTAAAAGTACAGGATTTTTTAAATTAAAGATAATGCATGTTATGAATGGCCAGTGCACACAAATTTTTAAAGAAAAGTAACAGTATTAAGTATTCCTGAGGTTTATTGATGAGAAAATGAAATATAGGCGAGGGGGGGGGGCAAAGAGCCTCATTAAAAGGGTGTGTTTCAGCATCTTCCCACCATGTTAGGAAGGATGGATGAGGGCTGGTCCTGTGGTTTTCTTCTTTGCTAATGGTATCATCACTGGGACCAAGTTCAGATACCATGAAAGCTGCCATGTAAAATGTATAAATCAATGCATTTTATTATATTCAGTGTGTGTCCACTTTTTGTCATGATAATAAAATACCTAAGGCAATTAACTTATAAAGAGAAATGTGAATTTTGGTTCATGGCTCTAGGTGATGAAACCTTACTCTCCTAGATTCTAAAGATCACCTCATGACCACGTGGGACTGTGTGTTGGAGAAAGCTACTTACGCTGTAAGCTAGAAAGCAAAGAGAGAGATGAGCAGGGTCGCCATGATCCTGTTCAGGGACATACCTGCATGATTCAACATCTCCCACTAAGTCCCACTTCTCATAGTTTCCACACCTCCCAACAGCTCCACCCTGGGGACTAAGCTTTTAAAACTCTGGGAGGAAAGGCTGATCAAACCATGAGGTTCAGGTATGCAACTATCACAATTTTAAGACATTTGCATCAGCTTCAAGAGAAAACCTCTACCTTTTGGTGATGACCCCCTCACATCTTTCTTTTCTTCCCACACTCCTGCAAAACCCCTATTCTTCTTCCTGGTTATCGACTTCCTATTGTAGGCATTTCATTAAGTCGAAATCACACAATCTGTCATCTTCTGAGCTGCCTTGCTGTAGCTAGAGTTTTCCTGCCTGGCCCACGGTCAGGGCAAATCTCTCTCACCTGCCAGTCCCACAGCCACTCAGACCCAACCAAGTAAACACAGAGACTTATATTGGTTACAAACTGTATGGCCGTGGCAGGTTTCTTGCTAACTGTTCTTACAGCTTAAATTAATCCATTTCTATAAATCTATACTTTGCCACGTGGCTTGTGGCTTACCGGCATCTTCACATGCTGTTTGTCATCGTGGCAGCTGGCAGTGTCTCTCACTCAGCCTTCCACTTCCCAGCTTTATTCTCCTCCTTGTCCCGCCTATACTTCCTGCCTAGCCACTGGCCAATCAGTGATTTATTTACTGACCAATCAGCAACACACTTGACATACAGACCATCCCACAGCACCTTGCTTTATTTATCATAATGTTTTCAAGCTTCACCTATAGGTAGCACATATCAGTACTTCACTTTTTATATTAGCTTTAACGCTGCAAGTTCTTCTAAAGTGGTGTAAGAGGTAAACATTGAAACGTGAAAAATCTTAATTTGTGTTATTTATAAAGTACGTTCACATGAACATGATTACATACCCTGTGCATTAAAAACAATTCTAACAAAATCTCTTATGATTATGTGGAGAAAGGAAGCTTGCTCACAAGCAATACTTTGGTTTTCAGATCAAATAAAATTAAAGACTTGAAAGAATGCGTCTCCAGCAAAGAATCTGCGTGTGTGCCTGTGGCTGTTACACTGAGCATATGTGACAGGAGATATAGGGTTAGAGCAGCTGTCTTGTTGGCGACAGGCAATAAACAAGTGGAAGCTAACCAAACAAGACAGCCAGCAGGTGGATCAGGAGCCCTCACCATGATGCTGAGAATCTGCCAATCAACCTCAGCCTGCCCATTGCCAGTGACAAGGTGGTAGCTATCATCCTTTCGCTGAAAATGAGCATTTGTAACTAATAATAAATAACATTATATGTGAGTGTCTAGATGCTGGATCCTAATGCATGGAAAAAGTATATCATCCAGAAATAACTACAAAGTGAAAATGGGAAACAGAAATGTAAAACAACTCAAAGTGTTGTTTATCAACACCAAAGGGAAAACTATGACTAAGAAGAACGGAGTAGATGAGGCTGAAGCAGGATCCAAGTGCCATGTCTGCACTGGTAGAGGTCACCTGAACTTGTTTTTGCATACCATCAAAATAATTGTTACCATGCCATTGTGATTGTCTGTTTCTTATTTTGTAAACCTGCTTTTAATTACTAAAATGCTGTTTCCTGTTTCTTTAATGTAGGCTATTATTTTCCCTTGTATGTAGTTTTTTTCCCAAAATATATTCATGAAATTAGATGTTCATTTCTCTGCATACATCATTCACACTAAACACACTGAGTGGTTCCTCCTTTTGTCTTGAAGATTTTTGTTTCAATCTGATGTCTATGGCACATCTTGGTAATTTTTCTCAAATTCTTGATGAATTCAAAATTCATCCTCTTATCTATAAAATAAGCTCAGAGTTGCTCAATGTCTGTAGCATAAGTTGGTTTCACCATACAAGTCACATCCTTATCTGTTCACAGTGGACACAAGCATGGCAGTGGGTGTTCCAAGCATCATGACTCAGAGCCACACTGGCCAGGTTTCAAGGTCGTTGTCCACTCTGGCACTCCACACCATCCTGTATGATAATGCTCCTGCTTTTGATCCTAATGATAAAACGTCCTACACCAAAATACCCTTAGAGGTGTGCTTATAAAACTGAGTTTCCTTCTCAATGGATTTTTCTCCTTCTATTTATACACACATATACATTTTAAATCTAGGTTCCTCACATCAGAGAAAACGTGAAGTATTTATTTGCCTGTCTTAATCTGGCTTATTTCACTTAATGTAATGATTTCTGGTTACATCCATTTTCCTGCAAATGTCATGGTTTCATTTTTCTTTATGGCTGTATAAAATTCCATTGTCTGCTATTTAATTTTTGTTTGTTTGTTTGGTTGGTTGGTTTTTTTGTTTGTTTGTTTGTTTTTTGAGGCAGGGTTTCTCTGTGTAGCTATGAAGCCTGTCCTGGAACTTGCTCTGTAGACCAGGTTGGCCTCAAACTCACAGAGATCCACCTGCCTCTGCCTCCTGAGTGCTGGGATTAATATTTTCTTTATCAAGTCATCTGTTGATGGACATCCAGGCTGCTTCCTTTCCCTGACTATTGTGAATAATGCAGTGATAAATAAGGATATACACAGCAAGCATCATTGTGGTATACAGAATTATCATCCTCTAGGTGCATACCCAAGATTGTCATATAAATTCTATTTTCAGATTTGTTTTTAGGAACCACCATACCGGTTTTTCATTGTGTTGTATAGACAAATAGTATTCCGTTGTACTTCTATATACCATTGTGTTTGTACATTCATCAACAGATAGACATTTAAGTTGTCACTACTTTGTCACTATCACAAATATGGATATGGCTCTACAATAAACCTAAGATGATTTTCTTTCTGAGGATGTACTAAAACAATTTGGATGGTGAAAGGGAAACTTGAGGTTGAATGTGAAGTGTGTGAGTGTGTGTGAGTGTGTGTGTGTGTGTGTAACACACACATATAGTTTCTGCATTACCACTTACATAATCCAAAGTCCCCCTCTACCTCGTGGTTCTCTGAATGCGTTCTCAAGTCACCAGCTTGTGATGGGTCACTTTGAGGTGACGTTCACATAGCACCTCTACTTGCTCCCACTAAATGTACATCCAAGTTTTCTTATTCTTATTGGATGAGTACCTGTCTTGCCCGGTAGCCTGCCAGGCACTGGGGCAGAGTGACCTTGGAAGTCTCCCCCTGTGACTCCAGCAGTTAACACATGTATATACCAGATGGATTCGCAGAGTGAAACAGCAAGGAGGATTTTCGTGAAGTTTTCTTGCTTACGACGCCTTTCAGCAAATGCATGAAAATTAGGCTTCACTGAGGTGTGCGTGCTATTGATGAAAGCCCATGCTGTACCCCCGCTCTCTGACACACTTGAGAGCCAGCTTGTTTTCCCAGCACATTCCTCCGAGTCAGCTAATGCTCAAGTATTTGTCTGGAAACAGCTCCTAATCTTCCCTAACATGGGCCAGAGAGCAGCTCAGGCAGCTCTTCTGATCCTGTCAGTCAATCTCTCTTCTTTATCGAGTCCCTTCAAAGCAAAACCCTGTTTTCCTGTTGGGTGAGGCATTCCCTCCTACCTAATAATGCCCAGTTGTCTTTCCGTTCCTTTAGTGCACAGGGAACCACCTGTCCAATTGAGATCAGAGTGGTGGATGTCAAAGTGTCTCGTTTTATATAGATGTACAGCTGTCAGCACGGGCTCAAAGGCTTGGCCTTTAATGAAAATGAGTCATTTTCATCGATTTGACTGCAGAACTTACATGAATACAGATACCTGGATCAAATGATTGGCATTTCTATCCCCAGCTCCCGCTGTCTTAACAGTGATCTGCCCTGCTGTACACACGTCCTTTCTCACATCAAGGCCTCTGCTCTCCAGTCTTGCCCCTTCTGCTATGGCTCCCATTACAGAAATCTTAGAGCAGGTTCTCATGATCCAAGTGTGAGGTGCTTTATTTGATGAAAACCATATAACAATTTTTAAAATTAACGGTCAGCATTAACAAATCAGAAGGTTTCACATAAAAATGTGGGTGAGGCTTGGGGGCACAGCTCAGTTGGTAGAGTACTTGCCTAGCATTCAAGAAGCTCTGGTTTTGATCCTCAGCCTGGCATAAACTGGGTGTATGGTCCATACCTATAATCCAAGCACTTGAAAAGCAGAGGCAGCAGGAGCAGAAATTCAAAGTCATTCTTGACTACATAATGAATTCAGGGCCAGCCTGGGCTACGTGAAACCCTGTCTCAATATATAAAACAAAAGGAACAATTCCTGATTTTCTTTCATTAACCACACTGAATAGTATCCCTGAAGGCAACCATCACAGCGTAGCCACTGAGATGGTCCCCAATGGCCTCATCTGCACTGAATAACGTTGTCGAATGTCCTCCCCTGGAGTGTGGACTGGACTTACTTCGTTGGCTCACTTTTCCCCTCTAAGACAGGGTTTCTCTGTGTAGCCCTGGCCGTCCTGGAACTCGCTCTGTAAACTAGGCTGGCCTCAAACTCAGAGATAAACCTGCCTGTTGTTGTTTGTCTTTGTTCTTTTGGGGGGCCCACCACCCAGCTCCCACATAAATCACACACAGAAGCTTAGTCTTAATTATAAATGCCCAACCTTAGCTTGGCTTGTTTCTAGCCAGCTTTTCTTAAATTATCCCATTTACCTTTTGTCTCTGGGCTTTTTCCTTTTCCTACTTCTGTGTATCTTACTTTCACTCTTACTCCATGGCTGGCTGGGTGGCTGGGTGGCTGGTCCCTAGCATCCTCCTCTCCTTGTTCTCTTGCTCTTTCTTCTTGCCCAGATTTCTCCTATTTATTCTCTCTGCCTGCCAGCCCTGCCTATCCTTTCTCCTGCCTCACTATTGTCCATTCAGCTCTTTATTAGACCATCAGGTGTTTTAGACAGGCAAAATAGCACAATCTCACAGAGTTAAACAAATGCAACTTAAACAAAAGTAACACACCTTAAAATAATATTCTATAACACCTGCCTCTGCCTCCTGAGTGCTGGGATAAAAGGCATGTATCATCACCTCCCAGCCATTGTGGCTCACTTTTTAAAAAAAACTTTTAGTTTATTCTTTATGGCTTTCACATCATGCATCTCAATCTCATTCATCTCTCCATCCCTTCGTATCCAGTTTCTGACCTTGCAACCTCCCCTTCCCAAAATAAAATAAAATTTAAAAGAAAAAAGAAAGAGAGAAAAAGAAAGATCTCATCATGGAAGCTATAGTGTGACACAGTGAGTCACACAGTAAACCCTTTAGTCCATGTATCTTTACTTGCAAGTGTTCATTACAAAGTCATGGGTCTGGTTTGAGGCCTCTCGTTTGTGCTACATCATCAATACTGGACCCTCAATGAGACTCCTCTTGGACAGCTTGTTGTTGCCCTGTGTCGTGGAGATCCTGCAGCTTTGGATCTGCAGGACTGGCCCCTTCATGTGCTCCAGCACATCATAGATGGAGAGGGTGTTGGGGTGGGCCATCATATCCCTGGTTCTGGGCCTGAGTGGTAGCAGAGTTGGTCAGTCTGCCAGCTTTTCCCTATCCTCACCACCAGGATGAGCTCTCTGGCATTGCCCTGGCTAGTTCACCCTAGGCAGCAATGAGCAAGGGGAGGGCTGGTTCTCCTGCTTTCACGCCCTCAGGGTTGGCTCACATGCACCTACACCGCCAGGGCCAGCTCTACTGTGTTGCCTAGGAGAGGTACAGGGGCCATTCTCCCGGGTGCTGCTGCTGATGAGGAGCAAGGACAGCTCTCCTGCTGTCATGATCTCAGAGCCAGCTCTCCCACCTGCCACAGGCAGTGACGGGGGAATATCTATCCCTTGCCCACACCACCATATGGCAGATGAGGGGTAGAGCCAGATCTCCCATGCTCACATTTTCAGGGCTGACTCACACATGCCTGTCAACAGGGTCAGCTCTACTGAGCTGCCCTCGTGAGGTGCAGGGTTGGCTTGCCCCAGTGCTCAGTTGGTAAGGGGGAGGGTTCGCTCCTTCATCTACTGCAGGGCATCTTTCCCTCTCTCAAGCCACCACATAGCAAACGAGGAGGGCAGGACCAGTTCTCCCTAGTGTTAGAGCCAGTGAGGGGTGGGACCAACTCTGTTCAGCCCTATCCTCTCCGTGTTTGGTGGTAATAGGAGGAATGGACATCAACACAGACCATGGCTATAGCAGAGACACAGACCCAGAACTAGATGGCAAGCATGTGGTCCTTAGCAAAAAGAGCCATCTAGCTCTAGTTTGAATGTGAAATGGTCCCCAACAGGTTGATATGTTTGAACACTTGGTCCCCAGCCAGTGGTACTGTTTTGAAAGGTTGTGGAACTTTCTTTAGGAGCTGGGGCCTCACAACAGGAAGTGGACCATTGAGGTGACTCCAGGTAGCTGCCACAAAGACGACTGAATTTGCAAATGGCCCTACCCTGATAAACCACAGACACTTGGATTGTGGCCTTCTCACAGACTTCTCTAGACAAGAGAACCCAAGAGGACCCAATGCCAGGATCATTGACCCACAGAAACCATAAGAAAATACATATTTGTTGTTTTAATCCAGTAAGTTTGGGGTGATTTGTGGGTTTTTTTTTTGTTTTGTTTTGTTTTTTTTGGTTTTTTTGAGACAGGGTTTCTCTGTGAGGCTTTGCACCTTTCCTGGATCTCGCTCTGTAGAACAGGCTGGCCTCGAACTCACAGAGATCCACCTGCCTCTGCCTCCCAAGTGCTGGGATTAAAGGCATGTGCCACCACTGCCCAACAGTTTGGGGTGATTTTTTACAAAGCAATAGATAACCAATACGTAATCATTTGTCACCCTTGCCCTGCACTGTGAAATGTTTTTCCATCCACTCAATATCCCCATCAGGACCCAGCATCATCCTCATCCACCTCTGGGCATCATCCTCAATCCACCTCTGGGCTGTAGGAAATGCAGCTGGATTCCTCTCTCCTCCTTCACTCTCTGTTTTTAGAGCTCAGTCCCTCATGATGTCATGGATTTTAGCACGTGACTCCTAATTCCTCTGTTTTCTGTCATACTCACCTCCAATTCATCTCTTCACACTGAAACCAGGCACACCTCCTCAACACAGTCCAGATAACATCCCCACTTTTTTTCCCTTTTGGTTTTTCGAGACAGGGTTTCTCTGTGTTGTTTTGCTGCCTGTCCTGGATCTCACTCTGTAGACCAGGCTGGTCTTGAACTCACAGAGATCCACCTGCCTCTGCCTCCTGAGTGCTGAGATTAAAGGCATGCACCACCACCACCCGGCCACATCCCCACTTTTGACCTGGCTTCTAAAGCCCTCTGAGACTACCCAACTGGCCTCTTATTCCAGCTACACCCCTCTGCCTGCTCCAGGAACCTTAACCTCCTCACTAACACCTAAGTGTACACGCTATCATTTTCTGTGCATCCTAAGCTTTGCCTACAATAACATGTTCCCTCTCTCCCTACACTGCTTGGTAACAAGTACGTCATCTTTCTAGGTCTGCCTTTTCTGTGAACCCATCACTAAGACAGGCTTCCTGGGGGCTCCTCCACTTGCTCACTTTTGGTGCCACACTGGCATCACCCAGCAGGATCCTTCTGGTGGAAAAACTACACAGGTGAGCTCCTCAGTGCCTCTACCACTCAGGTGTGTGTGTGTGTGTGTGTGTGTGTGTGTGTGTGTGTGTGTGTGTGTGTGTTGGGGGTGCAGACAACTACAAAAGGCCATGCCATCATTCCCCTTAAAGCCACTCTCTAATGGTGGCACTGCCACTTGGAGCAGAACCCTCTCCACTGTCCCCTTTCTACTCTACTTCGGGACCAGCTTAAGTGATGCTCCTTAAGAAGCCGTTTCCAGCCCTGAGACTGCCATGGTACCCCTTTTGGTAAGCCAGGATGATCGTTGTCTTTACATATCAATCTAGCGACTAGATTATAGTCTAGTTCATTTCACTCCTACAATTATTCAATCTTGCTTATCTGTAGTTTATCTGTGGAGAAACTGAGGCATTTGAGCCCAGGCAGTCTAACTTGGGATCTATGAACCTGATCAGTTTCTTTAATATTTTCTGGTTACTCCCCTTATCAACACACACACACACACACACACACACACACACACACACACACACACACACGCTATTTATTAATCAGACTTTTATTAAAGGTCCAAGTTGTGTTCCTGAGAGCAGCCAGGCATGTGAACACCGGAACCCAATGGATTGCACTGGGGTCCTTGGTCACAGAATGCAACTCTGAGCATCTCACTTCAAATAGCCAGACAAGTTTGACAACCTTTGTGAGAAGATCAGATGTCTACAGCTCAGGAGTGCTGAAGCTTCAAGTCTGCTTGCAACCCTTTCGGTAAATGGCACAACTGAGCTCCACATCTGGACCTGAGTGCCCTCACTGGCCACTGAGTGCGATTCAGCAATGACCTTGAACATGCATCAAGTTCTCTTGACAACAGGCCAGTCTACTGAGCCTCCCAAAGGGGGCCACAAACTCCCCCTCACCAGCCCAGACCTGTAACTGTGAGTCAAGCTTGGCTTGAAGGTTTGGGGCCAGAGAGGATGCTCTACAGGGGTAATTGCATTCTGGTACTAAGAGAGCTTCAGTGGCACAGCAGGCCAAAGGGGTCTTTGCTGAGTGAACTTGATAGATGAAGACAGGAAACTTAGGTAATCTGTCTGTTGTCACAAAGCTGTACAGTCACAGTCTCAACGGAAGGCTCCCTGAGCCACATTCAGGCTTCTTGAGGGCTACCCACGGGATAGTTAACACTGTCAGTTTGACGGGATCTAGAATCACCAAGGAGACAGGTCCCTGGGCATGTGTGTGAGAACTTTCTAGATTACATTAACGAAGTGGAAAGAGCCACTCTAACTGTGGGGGGCATTATTCCTTGGGCTGGGATCCTGGAGTGCTGAGCACGCGCGTATATCTCCATTCTTAACCATGGATGAAATGCGAGCGGCTGCCTCATACTCCCGACGCAGTGCCTTCCCCTCTGTGATGGGCTGCACCTTCAAACTGTGAGCGAAAATCAACCTGCCTTCCTTCCTCTAGATGTTTTTGGCAGATATTTGATCACAAAACCAAGAAAAGTAACCAACAAACCTACATGCTTTCCTATGCTTGAAACCTTCTGAGTACTGAAAGACCTTGAGGGCTCGGGGTTGATGCCTTGTTACCCGGAGCCCGGGTGTGGCCCTTGAGAGCTAGACTCACGTGGCTTGGGTTGCTATGCTGTCAGAGAACTTAGAAACGCTTTAATCCTAAGGCAGATGGTAGCTACACAGACCACGTGACTCTACTTCCACCACGATTCCCAGGCCCCATCTTTCCCCTTCAATGTCACTGTTTTTTGGGGAATAACAAAGACAGACAGTCTTTCTTTGCATGCTCTTTTTTCCTGAACACTCATGTCAGCACACTGCCTTCTTTTCCCGAACGTTCCCGAACCTCTGATGGCCTCTGTCAAATGTGCTGCTTTCAGAGCTGACTCTCAGGCTGGATTAAAAGACACAGTCCTGAACCAGTGTTGGCCTGTGGCCATGTGCTGCATTTTTAAAGACCCGGAGAGCCGCTGAGGTATGAAACGGCATAGTTTTACAAATGACTGACCTCCTTTCGCTCTGTAAAAATGCTGGCCTCATTATTTATGTGGATTATCTGTCCTCTCTTTACAAATCTTGAAGAGAAAGTTTCTTCTTCATTGTCTAATGTTACAGATTGCTGGGATTCAGTTTCCACTCTGCAAAAACACTCGCTTCCCAAACCATAAGTTAACCCTGTGAACAGATGAACGTGCACTTACAGAATAGGTGTCTCCAGACAGGTGAATGATCCTTGCTTCCTGGCTCTTCTCCTTGTTTGGCATATGTCTGTAGGAATCACAGCACAGTGATGGTGGTGGGGGAGGGGGCACAGAATGGACATGGAAGGAAGGTCTGTTGACATCAGACATCAGACATCTGCTGACAGCCCATTCACAGACTAAAAGATGGCTGCATTCAGAAAAGCTGTGCTAATGAAAAGATTATATAACTGGTCTTATATGTTAGTAGTGAGGCCACTGCCCTCTAAATGGTTAATATGAGGCTCGCAGAAAAAAAAAAAACTGTTTATGCTTTAATAGAGTTAGGGCCAGATTTGTTGGTACTGTCCACCTGACAGTTCAGAGGTTGAGGAAAGTCAGATGTAAAGCAGATCAGGACCAAGGGCAGCATTCGGAAGTCCAAGTGAGGGGCTGGGAATCTTAGTTCCGCCATGCTCTGTTTCAGCAAATAATTCACTCTCCCTGAACCTCATTTTCTCCATCTCTAAATAAATGCAACTCTATGTACAGAGTTATGAGAGTCGCCTTGAGATATCAGTGAAGACACTGATGTGTTGCTTCTAGGTTAAACCGCAAGCTACCCTCTCACCTCAGCATGCCCGAGGCTAGCCCACTGTTAGCTTTCTGCTGTCTTTCTCTGGTGTGTAGTGATGTCTCATCCTCACTCTTGTGTTTGTTCGTCAGCACACAGGGAGAAAACATGTAAGCACAGCTGAAATAGTCAAGCATTGGCGGGGAGTGTGGAACGCTGGGATAGGCAGCTTCCTCGGTCATTCAGTGATGTATAGTCATTAACATCTTAAGCCAGCTGCTGACTGCTATACGGTTTGGGGGGTATTGGCACTTTATCCTCAGCACCCTGTGACGTGTTCTCCATGGAGAGCTTGAACCCTCCTTCCCCGTTCTAGAACCTGCAGGATCTAGAAATGAAGAGCAGAACAGCAGCCAGGAAAAGGCTTGTGGTCTGGACAGAGGTTGACCACGTATAGCCATGGGACCATGGACCTGCAAAGCATCCTGTCCTTAGCCACCTCCAATATGACACGGAGAGATGAATAATGCATCTTTGGCATGTCCGTGTTGATTAATATCAGCGTTTGTATCATTTCGACTTTTGGGTCACAGGACATGAATTCATTAAGATGAGACTCCACTGGTGGCAAAGTAGAGAGCCCCTCCCACAGGGTCGTGTAGACTGAGAAGTGAAGAGACAAGAGCATCTCTGAAAATGTGGGATGAGAAACACAATTCAGCTCCCTGGGCCTGGAGCTCTCCTGTCTTACTCCCTGTGCACACACATGTACAGACAGACACATACACACATATGCGCACACAGGATTTTTCATTATTTTCCTTTATCATTTTCCACTTGATACAATGGCCTCACGGATTCTCTCCATACAACTTCAGTTTATATATTATGTTATCCCACCATGGACAAAGGCTAGGCTTGGCACTGCTGATCCTTAGACATGACTTTCATAGGCACTCCTCTGGCTATGAGTACTGGCATGTGTTCAGCTAGATTCTAGAGTGATGCTAAGTTTGGGCGAGACAGTGGATTTGTTCTTCTGGGCTCAGATATGGTGACCACTAGCTGAGCTGCTGATTGGTGAGTGTAGGTCACATGATATTAAGTTCTGACCAAGGGATACAAGCAGGGCCAAGTAAGCTCCAAGCAGAAGATCCAATACAAACAAAACCTACAGAATTCAAATATTACTTTGACTTTGAAAACTTTTATTTTCATTGGCTTTTTTTGTGATAATCGACACTTTATTCAGGTCATTACAGTGGACAAGAGAACTAATTGCACAGACACAAGTATGGTATTCCTGATTATGAATGAGTCTGTGGAGGTCAAGGGAGAACACAGTGGTCTCAGAGTCAGACCTGGCCAGAAGTCCAGCACTGAGGGCTGGCTGGCAGAGGTGCTGTGTCCACATTGGTAGCTGCCTTCCTGAGTGTTTTAGTTTGGGTTTCTATTGCTGTGAAGAGACACCATGACCACGGCAACTCTTATAAAGGAAAATATTTAATTAAGGTGGCAGCTTACAGTTCAGAGATTCAGTCCATTATCAACATGGTGGGGAGCACGGTGGCGTGCAGGCAGACATGGCACTGGAGGAGTGGCTGAGAGTCCTGCATCTTGTAGGTAACTGGAACTGGACTGAGACACTGGGCAGTATCCTAAGCATAGGAACCCTCATAGCCCACCCCTACAGTGGCACACTTCTTCTAACAAGACCATAAAACAAAGTCACACCTCCTAAGAGTGCCACTCCCTGTGAGACTATGGGGGCCAATTATATTCAAACTAACACATTCCACTCCCTGGCACCCATAAGCTTGGAACAATATTATAATGCAAAATTCATTTAGTACAACTTCAAAAGTCCCCACAGTCTATTACAGTCTCAACAATTTTTAAAAGTCCAAAGTTCAAAGTCTCTTCTGAGATTCATGCAATCTCTTAACTGTAATCCCCTGTAAAATCAAAATAAAAAAAAAAACAGATCCAACATATAATGGCACAGGATATACATTACCATTCCAAAATGTAGGGAAGGGAGCACAGTGAGGAAAGACTGGACCAAAGCAAGATAGCACACCAGCTGGGCAAGCTCCAAACTCTGCATCTCCATGTCTGATGTCAAAACACTCCAGATCTCCAATTCCTTTCAGCTTTGTTGACTGCAACACACTTTTTTCTCTTGGGCTGGTTCCACTCCCTGTTAGCAGCTGTCTTTAACAGGTATCCCAAAGCTAAAACATCTCCAACATCTTGGGGTCTCCAAGGCAAGCCAGGCTTCAATTCCACAGCTTCATACAATGGCCTCTCTGGGCCTCCATTCAGGGACACCCCTGACACACACCTGGTCTCAGCGACTTTCCTTAGATGTGGGGGCAAATTCCATAGCCTGTTTCTTCTGTCCTTAACTCTAAAGACAGAACCATGTGGCCAAAGCTGCCAAGCTCTGCTACATGCTGAGGCTGGAACATGGCCCCATCACTCAGTTACAACTTACCAACTTTCTGTCTTTCACTGCCTAAGCCAGCCTGTCCTGAAACTGGATCTCTAGACCAGGATAGCTTCAAACTCAGAGATCCACCAGCCTCTGCCTTCCCAGTGCTGGGAATAAAGCTGTGCACCGCCACACCCAGCTCTAAACTATTTTTTTAGTTCCTTTTCACACTGGGTGTACTGCACAATGTGTCTCCCACATGAAGTGATTTCAGCAATGTGAGGGGACCTGATATCAAATTATGGAACTGTGTCCTGAGGCACCATGGCTGCTGCTGCTTTGTTTGGGAAAAGTGATCTAGTGACATTGCTCCACTGAGCGATAAAGCATGAGCACTGCTCCTCAGTACCTCCTGGTCTGTGCTCATTCACCTGAGCTCCCACCTTTAACCCACATCTCCTGACTTGGAATGTCTCATACCAGCTCGGATGACCACAGCTGCTCCCAAAGCACAGCCTGTGCAGATTGTTTGTGACATTGAAGAAAGAAAGTACCTCTGGATAGCTGTCTCTGGGAAAAGACTCCCCACTCCTCCAATGCCTCCCCGAGTGTAGTTTGGAAGACTGATTTAGAAGAGGAACGTGTGCTGGGGGATGTCTTTCTGTATGCTGGGAATATGTGTTGTTCTGATTGGTTGATTGATAAAGCTGCATTGGCATATGGCAAGGCAGCTTAGAGGCAGGCAGGAAATCTAAGCAGATATACGGAGAGAAGAAAGGAGAGGAGAGAGACGCCAGCCACCACCCAAGGAGAAGCAAGAGGCCAGCAGACTGGTAACCCCACGGCCACGTGGCAACTTATAGATTAATAGAAATGGGTTAAGTTATAATAGCTAGCTAGCAAGAAGCCTGCCGTAGGCCATACAATTGATAATAATACAAGCCTCTGGATGATTATTTTATAAGCGGTTGCAGGACTGCAGGGCTGAGTGGGGACTGGAGAAAACTTACTGCTACAAAAGTGAACAAAGATAGGAGACAAACTTCAGAAGCCTCTGATGTGTGAGGGCTGGGCCAGGCATCGATAAGGCTCACAATCTTACTCCAGGGCTACAACGCTGTTGGACATATCCTTTGGGAAACATGCTGAAGCCCATAGCTGAGGGTCCACAAACTGCTGTGAGAATTCTGCATACAGGCATGAGAATGTGAGACTCTAGCTTGACTCTTCTAACTCCTAGAAAAATGCCAAGTCAGGAATGGACAATGTAAATACAGCAATTTACAGGTAGGGGAAGTCTGTCCAGAGGAAAAAGGTTTGCATGATATTAGCATTTGCTTTTAAAGAATACCTTGACTTCCATTTAGCTTTTACTTGAATTTTTAAAAAGATTTATTTCTTTTTACTTTATGTATATGATTGTTTGCCTGCATGCATGTATGGGTACCACATGTGTGCTCTTTGCCAGTTGAGGCCAGAAGAAGTCATTAGATTCCTTGGAATTAGAGTTAGAGAAGTTGTCATTGTCCCGTGGGTGCTGGGAATGAACTTAGGTCTTAAGCATTGAGTCATCTTTCTAGCCTTGAGCACTTATCTGTCAGGGACAGATTTAAGGACATTTTATTTATATTCAATTTTTCTGGCAAAATAGCAACTTTTGTCATGGTCACAGTTCTATGAATGCTTTTTAAAGGAGTTATCACTGGTGTTAAATAGTATTTTAACAAGTAAAATACGATAGAAAGAAAGGATCTTCAAGTCTAAGGTAAGAGCAGAAATCCTTTACCAGCATCTTAAACATGGCAAGAGTTGGTCATGATTACAGGAAGGAGGAGGTGTTCTACAGAGAACCAGGGGCACAGGCTGCTTGTGTCACAGATTTCTCCTAGGGAGTATGTTCTTTCCGGGAGGTGCAAGTTGGAAATCTGATTTCCCAAAGGTTTAAAATGCAGTTCTGAGGATAATGCCAGACAGCTGGATAGCTAACTCAGAACAAATTGCTCTTCCTGGAACATACGGAAATCAACTCTGGCAACATCCTGTCTAGATTCCAGTGCTCAGGAATTTGAGAAGTCCTCTTTATCAGTTAATTCGTACTCTATAAAGGCACCACGCAAGACATGGGCAGGGCTGGTTCCACCTCTCATTTGGTGGGTGTATTAAAACAAAGGCATATTTCCTACAACCGAACTCGTGTGTGAACTAATAAAATAATCACTTTAGAAATAACAAGAGGTGGCTGGGCATAGGTAGGTGGTGCACACCTTTAATCCCAGCACTCACGAGGCAGAGCTAGGCAGGTCTTCTTTCAACAATGGGGACCAAGTCTTCAATGCCTGAGTTTTGGGGGACATCTCGCATATAAATCATAGTGTGACTAATCTCTCCCAACCTCACATTCCAGGAGCTCCGGATAACCACTGTCTTTTTCTGCTTCGATGAGATCAACTTCATTAGATTCCAGAGGAGTGAGACCATGCGGTATTTGCCCTTGGGGGCCCAACTTATTTCTCTCAGCAGAATGTCTTCCAGGTCCACTCATCTTGCTGAAAATGATGCTACAAAGAAATGCAAACTGTTTGAGGTGACAGATAGGCTAATTACCTTGATGCCATCATTACACAATGTATACACATCAAAACATCCCTTCGTGTTGTGCCCCAGATAACAATACAATTGTTATTTGTCAGCTAAAAATAAGATGAAAAGGAAATGAATTACATGTACTTGAATCTTTACATTGAAATTTGTTCTCAGAAAAGTTGGAACAGGAAAAACAATGTTGTGGGCCTGGAGACACAGTTCAGCAGTGACGAGAACTTATTGCTTCTACAGAGAACCTGAGCTTAGTTCCCAACACCCACATCTGGCACGTGATAAGATAAAAAGGTAGATTATTGAATCCACTTTTAGAAAGAAACTACTAGATTTAAGTATTTTACATTGGATTGGAGTTTTATATATTATATATAAATTATGTATATTGATACAAATTTGATATTGATTTTGTTAGAAAATACTGTACATATATTTCTAATTTTGTTCAAAGTATTGTACCTATACAGCTCATTTAACAATGTAATGTGAATTGCTAGTCCTTGAAAGTTATTATTACCAACTAATTAGGGTATAAAGAAATGCAAGTTAGTATTTAGTCACTTATTACAATAGAACTTGTAGTCATATTAGGTATGTTTTCAAGGTCAAACAGAAATATATTTTAGATAAACAGGTTATCTTCAAGCACTTCAGAGATCTACAGAATATGGCATTTAAGATACTTAAATAACATAGATTCTTTTTTTTTTATGACTATGAGACACATCTGCTCCTGGCAGCACCAATCTACTTCAGAGAAGGTGATGGGCATCAAAGAAACTCCATATGGAGTTTACTTTCTTTGTGGCAAGTTAGCCACTGGGCAAGAAAATGCCCCTGCCTCGACTGCTGACACTATGCTGTCCAGGGACAAGCAGGACACAAAAGAAAGGACTGCTGCTCCTTGCCAAGACAAGGTAAGAAGGCCCTTTAGAAAATCTTGCTTCACAGATGAGTCTGTCAGATATGCTGGGCCTCTAGGCCGAAGATGGATGTCCCAAAGTTGCATAGAAATCTTGGGTGACTGTCCAGGCAGCCAGCTATTTCTGTCATTTCTCACATTTTTTGGAAGTCACTTGTTTGCACTTCCTGCTTGCTTAGGTAATACTATTTCCTTCTCAGGTCTCTGATGGGGTTGAAGAATAGATAGCCACAGTTTTCCTTGTTACAAAATTCTGAAAAGAAACTCACCGCAGAGGTGTAAAGTAAAAAATTTGAAAGACATTAAAAGATAGTTTTGTTTGGTAATACAAGTTAGGAAAGTGAATTAGGTACAACATTTTGGACTCACCAAAATAGGATAAATAATGGAGTATTTTCTCTGACTCTGTCAAATGTTAATGGACTGGACATTGTTAATTCTTGACTGTATATATTGTGTATACTTATTGTACTTATTGTATATAGTTTTTCTTATATTAGTTACAACCTTTTATTATTTTAGACAAAAGAGGGGGAATGTGGTGATATATTGTGTACCCTAATAAACTTGCCTGAGGATCAGAGGACAAAGCCAGCCACTAAATTAGACATAGAGGTCAGGCAGTGGTGGCACACACCTTTAATCCCAGCTTGGGATCTCATGCTTTTGCTTGGGAAGCACATGCCTTTAATCCCAGGAAGTAATATGGCAGAGAAAGGTATATAAGGCATGAGGAAACAGGAGCTCACTCTCTTTAGGCTGGGGATTTTGTAGATGTAAGAACTAGCTGGCTGTGCTGCTTCTCTTATCTTTCAGCTTTCACCCTGATATCTGGCTCTGGGTTTTTTTTTTTTTAATTAAAAGACCATCTAAGATTCGAACAACAGACAGAGTGGCTTTCAACCACCTTTAACTCCAGCTCCAGAAGATTCAAAACCTTTTCTGTGCTCTGTGGGCACTTGCACACATGTGGCATAGTCTCACAGATATACATATAGATAGCAACAAAAATAAAATTTAAAAGGAAAACTATGTTACCAATTAATAATTGTGTATAACCAAACCATGAAATAAACACAGAGGGAAGAAAAAATATCTAAAATTCTTAATCTAATCACCATAAGGGAGTTAACCTCATTGATGGATTAATTCATACACTAGTTCATAGTTGAATGGGATCTTAGAAGGTGAGGCAAATTGAGAAGGTGTTGTCCACTGGGATATGCCTATCTATTCTCTCTGATTCCTGCCTGCTATGAAGTAAGCAGCTTCCCTCTGACATTCATTTCTGCCTGTCACAGGCTTAAGAGCAACAGAGTCAGATAGCTATGTACTGAAACCATAGCCAAATAAGCCTTTCCTGTTATATAGCTCCTCCCCACCTCAGGTATTTTCTCATAGCAGTGAAGGCTGAGTAACATAGTGACTTTATTTACTCACCCATCCACCCATCTATACATCCAACCATCCATTCATCCACCCACCCATCCATCCATCCATCCATTATCCATTCATCCACCCACCCATCTATCCATCCATCAATCCATCCATTCACCTACCCACCCACCCACCCACCCATCCATCTATTATATATTCATCCATCCATCCACCCACCCATCCATTCATTTATTTGTTATCTATTTATCCATTCACCCATCCATCCATCCACCTACCCACCCATTCATCCATCTATCCATTCATCTGTCTATGCATCTATTCATTATCTATTCATCCAACCTTCCATCTATATACCTATTGATCCATCCATGGCAGTCTTGGAGTCTTAAAAGAGGGCCTTATACATGCTAGATGAATGTTCTATCACTGAAGTATCTTCCTACATAATTTATTTTTAAGTTGATGCCGGAAAATGTATATATGATACTGTAAAGACATACAGAGAGAGAAAATTTTCCAGTTGCTGTTGATGTGTAAAATTATTTATGGGTAGTATAAAACAACCAACAAGTCTTATAAAAACATTTTCTTCATTGGGAGTCCAGAAACTTAACTCTGAGCTATCTGCAGAGGTTCAGGCATCTGAAGGCTCTTCTGGGCTATCAGGTGGTCCTGAGGGTCAAACAGGTTGACACACGAACTGTGCAGCACAGGGACTTATGTGTTGTCAGACCTCTCACCTGATGTGTGAATTCCTCAAGAGAGAGTACCCAACAGGGCAAACAGAGACTGATGCTCTTGTACAGTGCAGCCTTGAAATCCACACAAGGTCACTTCTACCTTCGTCTTTTAGTTAAAGCAGTATGTCCCCAAAGGACAGGGGAGGACATAGATGTAAACACTTCATGAGAGGAATTTGATTTAAAAAAGTCACAGTAAGTCGATCAACTCTAGGTAGTTAATCTAATGGATACTATGTTATAATCAGAACTGAGCTCTGATGGTAAAATCTTAGAAACCTGAGTGTGGAAAACATCTCACAATTGCCCCTGGGGAAGTTGAGGAAGGTAAGGTTGCTCACTGTCAACTTCCCATCAACAATTGGTTGGGGCAGGAGAGGGTTAGGAGGAGGAGGGTTGAGCTTTCCCCTAGCATAGACTTCCAGCTCATTTCTGGCCAGAGGAAAGCCCCAGGCAGAGTATCTGGTGTTCATAGCAGGCAGCCTCTCAGGGACAGAGCTGTGCATGGAGATGAATGCCAATGGATTCTGAGCAAAGAGCTCAGCCTCAGAAACAGCATTTTTCCTTGTCATTAAATATTCATTGTGACAACTTCTAATGGTTACATAGATATTTTACTTTGTTTAATTAACATCTTTTTTCATAAAGCTAAGGAATAGACATAAAAAAAAACCCATACAGTTTTGCCAACTAACGCCACTACAGTCTCTAGTCTTTAGCTCTAGACCAGCAATTATACATCTTTCTGCTTCTCCTTAGTGCACTCTCTCTCTTTTTTATTTATCTAGTTTTATATGTATATAATTATACAAGATAAATGTCATTAACATTTGCATGCCTGAATATAATGTACTTTGATCTTACTGTGCTAACATCAGTACCCTTCCTCTTCCCGAATAGTTCCCCTTCATGTCTTTTTAAAAAAAAGATTCCATGTATGGGAGAAAAGACATAATCCTGAAGGTTTTTATTAATTTTATAATAGATTTTATATCACTTTCCCCTCCCCCTTCCTCCCTCCAGCCCCTCCCATATACCTTTCCTCCAACTTCTCCTATGCCCCTCCTCCAACTCTTTCCATGCCCCCCTCCAATTGACAGCTTCTTCTTCATTCATTATTATTGTTAGATACATACATATATACATATGTATGTTTGTATATGCATGCACATGTATAAACACAACCCACAGAGTCCATTTTTTTTTGTTTGTGCACATATGGCTTCGGGACTGATAAGTTTGTATTGACCAACCAAGATGGAAGCTCATCATTGGGAGAGGCCAATCCTGCCTCACTCAGCAATCATTAGCTGCCCATAGTTCTTTATCTTGGGGTGGGACTCTGTGAAAATTTCCCCCTTCTACCTTAGCATGTCTATTGATACTGCCATTGTTCTGGTTCATGCTTATGCAGCCATTTCTAGGAGAGACCGTTTCATAGTAGACTTCCCAGTATTCTGATTCTTACCATCTTTCCACCCCCTCTTCCAAGATGTCACCTGTGCCGCAGATGCAAGATCTGTGATGTAGATGTGCCCATTGAGGTTGGGCTCCTTACAATAATCTTTGTATGACCAAATCTGTCTTATTTCACGTCGATGATGAACTCCACCTGTGGTTGGAATAAGTAATGTCTCCCATAGGCTCATCTATTTGAACACTGGGAAGGTTCTAGAACCTTCAGGAGGTACAGACTCACTGGAGGAAGTAGGTCACTGGGGGTGGGCTTTGAGAATTTATAACTTCACCCCACTTCCAGTTTGTGCTTTATCTTTCTCTCCCTCTCCCTGTCCCTCTCCCTTTTCTCTTCCCCTCCCCCATCTTTTAATTAGTTCTTTGAAAAATTTACACGATGTGTTTAGATCATATTCACCCCCTTCCCATCCCCCCACTCCTCGCAGATCCAGCCCCCTTCCTGAACCACCTAACTTTCTAGCCTCGTTTTTCTTTTAACCCGGCCAGTCTAATCCGAGCTGCTATCATTCTTGAATGTGTGGTCTTCCAGTGGAGTACCATCAACTTACCATGGGCTGTACTCCAAAACTGACTCTCTCTCCCCACAGCTGCCAACAGCCAATAGCTCCTCGGATAGAGATGGGACTGTGTGCCCTAGCCTCCCCATGCTGGGTTTGCATCCGGCTTGAATTTGCATAGGTCTTGTGCATGACCCAAAGCCCTGGAGCTGCAAAGAGTCTTAAAAAGACCATGGGTAAACTGAGGCTTGGAAGTCAGCACTGAGTCCCAAGTTGAAAATGTGCCTGGGGGCCACATTCAATTTTTTGATGACTTCTTGCCAAACATTGAATAAAACCCTGTGTGTTAGTTAGCTGACTAGGAAAGTTTCTTATGGCTCCCACTTACAGGGTGCAGTCTGCCACAGGGGGAAGTCATGGTGACACAGGAAGCAGAGAGCAGTGACCACTGCTGCTGGATTTCCTTTCTCCTTAGCCTAGTACTCAAAGCATGAAATGGTGCTGCCCACATTCACAATAAAATCCCTCACAGGCATGTCCAGAGGCTAATCTAGATAACCCCTCACAGGCATGCCCAGACTCCTTTCCTAGGTGATTCTAACTGAGAGCCAATAGAAACCCTCACACTCCAGATCAGCCAAATGGCTGACAGGACCCCAAACAAGAAGCCCCTTGTCTTTGTCTCCATAGTCCTTTCCTCCCACTCTACTGTCCCAGTCACACTGATTGTCTATACAACTTGAACACCTTGAGCTTTCTAGACTCGAGGCATTTGCACATCCATGCTCCTGCCTGGCTCACTCCGCTGAGTTCCTTCTAACTAAGACATGCCTCTGTGGTGGTTTGATGAAAATGAAAATGGCCCCATAGACTCATAGGGAGTGGCATTATTGGAGGTGTGGCCTTCTTGGAGAGGGTGTGGCATTTTTTGAGGAAGTGTGTCTCTAGGGAGTGGGCTTTGAGGTTTCAGAAGCTCAAGCCAGGCCTAGTGGCTCACTGTCTCTTTCTACTGTCCAGCAGTCGGGATGCAGAACTCTCAGCTACCTCACCAGCACCATGTCTGCCCGCATGCTGCAGATGATGATGCTCCATGATGATAATGGACTAAACTATGAACTATAAACCAGCCCCAATTAAATGCTTTCCTTTGTAAGAGTTGCTGTGGTCATGGTGTCTCTTCTCAGCAATAGAAACTCTAACTAAGACAGCCTCTAATTGACTTTGTCATGAAAGTCTCCACTGATAACTGCCTCACTCCCTGGCTTCTTTCACTGCATTTATCAGGATCAGTAAGTGTTTTTGTTTTTGCCTCTCCTAAAATTAGAAACAATCCATTAAGACCTTGGGATATTGAGTACAGAGCATTAAATGCAGAAGGGTCTGGGAGTGCCTCATCACACCACACCTGAAGTTAGAAAGTGAAGGCAGGAGCTGGAGAGATGGCTCAGCAGCTAAGAGCACTTGCTGTTCTTCTAGAGGACCAGGGTTCAGTTCACAGCTCCCACACTGGGCAGCTCCCAACTGCCCATAACTCAAGCTCCAGAGGATCCAACGACCTCTTCTAGACTCTGCAGGTGCGGTACATGTGTGACACACATACATACACTCAGGAACACACGCATACACGTTAAATAATTAAATAATGAACCTTAAAAAAAAAAGACAAAGGCACGCAGACCCAATTATGTGCCCCAGTGGCAGGTATTTCTTAGGTGATAAGGTTTCCTTCCAACCACACAGTGGTAAGAAGGGGGGAGTATTGGTTTAAACTTGAAAACTGACACAAAAAAACATTTAAAGTTTTATTTTATTTTATTTTATTTTTTTAAATTATTAATAAATTTTCTATTTATTTTACATACCAACCACAGATCCCCCTCTCCTCCCTCCTACCACCCCCAGCTTCCCCCCCCACCTAACCCCCAGTCCCACTTCCTCCAAGGCAAGGCATCCCATGGGGAGTCAGCAGATCCTGTCACATTCAGTAGAGGCAGGTCCAAGCCCTTCCCCCTGCACCAATGCTGTGTAAGATGTCCCACAATAGGCACTGGGCTCCAAAAAACCTGCTCATGCACCAGGGAAGGATCCTAATCCCACTGCCAGGGAGCCCCTTAAGCAGGTCAAGCTAAACAACTGTCTCGCCTATGCAGAGGGCTTAGTCCAGTCCCATGGAGGCTCCACAGCTATTGGTCCACAGTTCATGAGTTCCCACTAGTTTGATTTGGTTGTCTCTGTATGTTTCCCCATCATGATCTTGATGCCTCTTGCTCATATAATCCCTCTTCCCTCTCTTCGACTGGACTCCTTGAGCTCAGCATGGTACTTGACAGTGTATCTCTGCATCTGCTCCCATCAGTTACTGGATGGAAGCTGTATGATGGCAGTTAGGGTAGTCACCAGTCTGATTACTGGAGTAGGTCAGTTCAGGCACCCTCTCCACTACTGCTAGTAGTTGAAGGTGGGGCCATCCTTGTGGATTCCTAGGAACTTCCCCAGCACCCTGTTTCTCTCTTTTCCCATGAAGTCTCCCTCTATCATGGCATCTCTTTCCTTGCTCTCCCACTCTGTCCCTGTTCCAGCTCGACCATCCTATTCCCTTATGTTCTTAACTCACATCCCCTACCCTGCATTGCCCCCCATCACCCCCAGTTTGCTCATGGAGATCCCATCAATTTCCTAGAAAAGCTAGATAACAAGGAGAACCCTAAGAGGGACACATGGATTGCTCTGGGAAGGGGAAATAGATGAGATCTCCAAGTTTTATTTAAAAAAAAAAAAAAAACCACAAATGTCTTTCACAGAATTAACATTCCTGAAGAGTCTGTGCTGGAAGCTTTGCAAGCTTGATTTACTATAAATTATAGAGAAAATGATCCTAAGTTCATGAGTTTTCTTCTGCTTCTGTCCTACTAATACCACATTCTATGGGACACTGGAGGAAGCCAAAGTAGAGTGTTAAATAATAAATGTTCGGTTAAATAAAACAAGATACTCAACTCAGAGAAATGGAGAGAGTCACATTATAGCCTCTAACAAAGATTTTCCTCAAATGTCCTTGACCTTGTCACTGTGCTGGAATTTCCTTCCTTTCAAGGCTGAACAAGATGCCACTGCATGTCTGTCCCGAAGTTTACTACCTGTTCTGCTGTGGGCAGGCTCTTGGGTTGTACCCATACTTTAATTATTGAAAATCATTCGAGTTTATAAATATTTCTTTATAACCCTGTTTTATTTGTTCTTTGGGGGATAAAACCAAAATTAGAATTGCTAGATCATAGAAAGATAATTCTCTTTTTAGTTTTTTGAGGGATGGCCATGTTGCTTTCCACAGCTGTATACCATTTTACACTCTTTTTTTTTTTTTTTTTTGGTTTTTCGAGACAGGGTTTCTCTGAGTAGCTTTGCGCCTTTCCTGGAACTCACTTGATAGCCTCGAACTCACAGAGATCCGCCTGCCTCTGCCTCCCGAGTGCTGGGATTAAAGGCGTGCGCCACCACCGCCCGGCCTTTTTACACTCTTACCGGCCCTGAACAGGGCTTCTTATGTCTCCATGTTCTCACCAGGTCTTCTCTCGCCTCCTCTTTTCTCCTTTCCTTTTTCTCTTTCCTATTTATTTATTTTTGATAGCCATCTCCCATTTGTGTAAGGCGATATTCATCTGCTGGTTTAATCTGCATTTCACCAATAATTCACGGCGTTGACCATATTCTTATATATGTAGCAGGTGATCGCAGATCTTTGGAGAAATTATTGTCAACCCTTTTGGCCATTTTTTTTTTTTTTTTTTTTTTTTTTTTTTTTTTTTGGTTTTTCGAGACAGGGTTTCTCTGTGTAGCTTTGCGCCTGTCCTGGAACTCACTTGGTAGCCCAGGCTGGCCTCGAACTCACAGAGATCCGCCTGGCTCTGCCTCCCGAGTGCTGGGATTAAAGGCGTGCGCCACCACCGCCCGGCTTGGCCATTTTTTTAAATCAAGTGATTCATGATTTGGGAGTTCTCTACTTCTTGTGGATAAGAAACTTTTATAATGTCCTGGCTAGTTTTACATCCACTTCACATCAAGCTAGAGTCATCTGAGAGGAGGGAACCTCGACATAAATAAGATCGGCAAACCTGCTGGGTGTTCCCTTAACTAGTGATTGACAGGGGAAGGCCCAGCCCACTGTGGGTGGTGCCATCCTTGCACTGGTGGTCCTGGATTCTACAAGAAAGCAGGCTGAGTAAGCCAGAAGGAACAAGCCAGTAAGCAGCATCCCTCATGGCCTCTGCATCAGCTCCTGTCTCCAGGTTCCTGCTCTGCTTGAGTTCCTGGCCTGATTGCCTTACATGATCAACTGTGATATGGAGACGTAGTGAAATAAACCCTTTCTTCCCCAAGTTGCCTTTGTTCATAGTGTTTCATCACAGCAATAGAAATCCTAACAAAGACATATATATCTTTTATAAATTTTTTCTCTCATTTTGTGGGTTGCCTTGCTATTCTGTTTGTTTGTTTGTTTGTTGTTTTCAAGACAGGGTTTCTCTGTGTAACAGTTCTGGCTGTCCTGGAACTTGCTTTGTAGACCAATCTGTTCTTGAACACACAGAGATCCACATGCTTCTGCCTCCTGAGTGCACCACCACCACCTGGCTGTTAATAGTGGGTTTTTGTTTGTTTTTTGGGGGTTTTTTGATGCACAAAATGTTATGTTTTATTGTGTAGTTCAATATATCTATTTTTCATTACCTTGTTTTTGTTTTATCCAAGAAATCATTCCCAAATCTAATGATGTGTAGTTTTTACCTATATTTACTTCAGAAGCTTTATAGTTTTAAGTGTTTGATCAGTTTTGAATTAACTTTTGGTTATTTCATATAATTATTACATACAGTATTTGGTAGGAGTCCATTTTCATTCTTTGCTCATGGATACCTAGTTTCAGAGACTTTCTTCCTTCAGAGGATGCTCTCGGCACACTTGCCAAAACCTCTTTGCTTAGATGTGCAGGGATCTCCACTCTATTCTGTTGGTCCATATGTATGTTCTTAGGTTTGGGTTACTGTGGTTTTGTCGTAAACTTTAGTGTCAAAATGTGTGACTCTCATCCCTCCACTACAGATTTATTCTTTTTAATGACCATTGTGATTATTCAGAGTGACATGAGATGTCATATAAATGTTAAGATGAGTTTTCTTCTACAATATTACAGGAATTTGGACTGGGATTGCCTTGAACCTACAGATTGCTTCGGGTTGTGTTGTAGTTTGAATGGGAAATGTCCTCCATAGGTCAGTTTGTAGTTCCCCAGCTAGTGGTTGTTGGCATTCAGGCCTGCCCCTTAGGGACACGCCCAACGTGTCTTTAAGAGGAAAAAAACCCCTCCTCTTTCTTCTTCTTCCTCCTCTCTCCCTCTCTCTCTCTCTCTCTCTCTCCCTCTCTCTCTCTCTCTCTCTCTCCCTCTCTCTCTCTCTCTCTCTCTCCTCTCTCTCTCTCTCTCTCTCTCTCTCTCTCTCTCTCTCTCTCTCTCCCCCCTCTTTCTCTTTCTCCCTCCCTCTTTCTCTCTATTCCCTCTCGTCTCCTCCTTTAATAAAACTTTCCATGTGGATGCCGTGCCTGCATGGTGTGAGTAACTTTCCACCGTGACACGCCCCCTTGGCCACTGCCGGCAGCTCAAACCTGCCAAGGCCTCTTGAGTCCCATTTCACAACAGTGGTGCTGTTGGGGAGACCTGGGGGACGTTTAAAAGATGGAGTCTCACTGGAGGAAGTGGGTTACTAGGGTGGGCTTTGAGGTTGTATAGCCTCACTCTGTTTCCCATTCATTCTCTGCTTCCTGGACACTACCAGTGCATTGTAATTAGCCAGCCCCCCACTCTGGCCACTATGCTCTTTCCGTCATGATGGTATGTATCCCTTCAAAGCGTAAGCAGAACAAACCCATCTTTCCTTAAATTGCCTCTGGGCAGGTATTGAGATGAGGAAAGTGACTAATACAAACAGTATTGACATCTTAGCAAGGTAAAGTCTCCGAATCCACTAACATGAGATGAATTTGCAATTATTTATGATTTTGTGATTTCTTCCATCAATGTTTTATGTTTTTAATTATATAAATCTCACCTTGGTTAATCCCTATGCATTTTGCTATTCTTGATGTTCTAACAAATTTGATTATTTTTGAAATCTCCTTTTCAGATGACTCATTGTTAGTGTACAGAAATTCGACCATTTTTGTCTACTTATATGTGTCTAGCAGATGTGTGTGGTATATGTGTGCATGTGTACAAATGTGTAATTTTTAGGATTGTCTATGTATAGCATCTCAAATCTGTAAGGAAAGGTAATTTTAGTCCCTTTGTGATTTGCATTGAACAATTATTTATTAACGTTATTTCCCTGTGATGGTATTGTTTTCCCCAAAATACTGTGTACCCTAAGAAACTTATCTGGGGTCAGAGAACAGAAAAGCCACTAGATACTTAGGATAGGCAGTGGTAGCACACGCCTTTAATCCTAGCATTCCAGAGGCAGAAATCCATGTGTTCAAGGATACAGCCAAGCATGGTGACTCACGCCTTTAATCCCAGGGAGTGGTGGTAGAAAACAGAAAGGTATATAAGGTGTGAGGACTAGAAACTAGAAGCATTTGGCTGGTTAAGCTTTTAGGTTTTGAGCAGCACAGTTCATCTGAGAGCCATTTGGATATGAGGACACAGAGGCTTCCAGTCTGAGGAAACAAGATCAGCTGAGAAGTTGGCCACGTGAGGTTAGCTATGGCTTGTTCTGGTTCTCTGATCTTCCAGTTCACCCCAATAACTGGCCTCATGTTTGATTTTATTAATAAGACTCTCTAAGATTCCTGCTACACCTCAGTTTCCAAAGAGACCTATTTCCTGTATACCCAAGCCTACATGCCTTTCTGTTCTGCCATCTCACTTTCTCTCTCCACCCATCTACATTACTTCCTGTCTATCTGTACAGACCTTCAGAACTTTATGGTTAACTAGTATTGGAATTTAAAGCATGAGCCACCACACCTGGCTCTGTTCCCAGTGTGGTCTTGAACCCACAGAGATCCAGACCAATCTCTGCTTCCTGAGTGATAAGATTAAAGGTGTGCACTACCATTGCCTGACCTCTATGTTTACTATAGTGGCTGTTGTGGATATTGATCACTCTGTATGCTGTGAATGTGTTGTTCTGATTTGGTTGATAAATAAAATGCTGATTGGCCAGTAGCCAAGCAGGAAGTATAGTATAGGCAGAACAAGCAAAGAAGAGAATTCTGGGAAATAGAAGGCTGAGTCAGGAGATGCTGCCAGCTGCCACCATGAAAAGGAAGATGTAAAGTACCTGTAAGCCATGAGCTAAGTGGCAAGGTATAGAATTAAAGAAATGGGTTAATTTAAGATATGAGAACTAGATTATGGTAATATTTTATTTGTATTAAAATGTTATTTGTATGTTAATAAATAAAGTTGCCTGGGGGTCAGAGCTACTAGCAAACCATAGGAAAGCAGGGCAGTGGTGGCATACGCTTGTAATCCCAGCACTTGGTAGGCAGAGCTGGGTAAGTCTCTGTGTGTTCAGGGATACAGCCATTATTGGATTCACATGCCTTTAATCTCAATACCAATCATGGAAAACCTGGAGGCCTATACAGACAGGCCGTGAGGAGGCGGTCATGTGGTTGGGTTTACAACCAATGAGAAGGCAGGACAGGAACTCTATATAAAGACTTTAACACAGGGGTAGCTCTGGTTCGGAGAGGTAGGACTGCTGTGGGATGTTCTGTATGGCAAATGTGTTGCTGATTAGTCAATAAATAAAACACTGATTGGCCATTGGCTAGGCAGGAAGTGTAGGCGGGACAAGGAGGAGAATAAAGCTGGGAAGTGGAAAGCTGAGTCAGAGACACACTGCCAGCCGCCAGGATGACAAGCAGCATATGAAGATGCTGGTAAGCCATGAGCCATGTGGCAAGGTATAGATTAATGGAAATGGATTAATTTAAGCTGTAAGAACAGTTAGCAAGAAGCCTGCCATGGCCATAAAATTTGTAACCAATATAAGTCTCTGTGTTTACTTGGTTGGGTCTGACGGCTGTGGGACTGGCAGGTGATAGAGATTTGCCCTGACTGTGGGCCAGGCAGGAAAACTCAAACTACAAATGGCGCCCAACGTGGTGGCAAGAGTTTCCACCTAAAAACTGAGAAAAAAGATTCTAAAATGGAGCTAAAAACAGCTTCCTAGTTGTCTCTCTCAAATGAGCAGCAGCTGCTGGTTTGAGCTACTTGTGGGTTCCTAGCATACGCCCTGTGGCGGGAATGAGGCCTCTGCAAGTGGCACATTAAGCTGCATGGTGGATTTAGACTTTGCTAGTACAAAATTTAAAAAAAAAGAGGTTTCTGGGCTACACGCTGCTTGGCTAAAAGCATAGACCCACAATAGCTCCCAGAGCTGGTGGAAAACGTAACACCGCCATGTTAGGAAGCTGAGGTGGGTGGAGCCAGCAGTCACAGCTGCTGCAGTTTAAAGCAATAGATTCAAAATAAGACAGATTCAGATGTAATAGTTTACAATGTGTGTAAAAGATACATAGGCTTGAAAGAGACAAAAAAGGTGATATATACAGTTATATAAACAAATACATAGTTTTAAAAAATAAAGTCTTTAAAGAGACAGTAAAATTAATATAAAAAATAAGCCACGTGAAGATGAATACTACACAGAGAATCTGGATTGTGTTGTCTTTGGGATTTTTAACTGCAGAAAAATATTTGATTGTAAAAGCTGTTGAGTTATGCCAAAATGTATAGTTTAAAGATACCTTGACTTCAAAATTTGGATATAAGGATATGTTGCTTTGGAAAGGAGACTTTGCTTTTGTTCCCACAGAAAGCCAGAGGCTATGGATTTGTTCAAGATTAAGATACATCAGGTTTGACCAGCCAAGACCCCTGAAAGGTCTCTGATGACACCATGGCCCAGATGATCCAACATCCAGAACGATTTGAAGGCAACTGGCTCAGACAATACACCCTCATAGACTATTCCATAATCCTAAAATTTTCTTTGTGTCCCCATAAGATACAGCGCCCCCCTCCAGCAGGAAGTAGTAAGAGAAGCTACGCCCAAATTCCCAAATTATATGTAATTTTACTTTGTTAAGGTTAAAACCTTCCTTTCTGGAAAAAAAAAAGGGGGGGGGGGAAGTGCTGTGGGATGTTCTGTATGGCAAATGTGTTGCTGATTGGTCAATAAATAAAACACTGATTGGCCATTGGCTAGGCAGGAAGTGTAGGCGGGACAAGGAGGAGAATAAAGCTGGGAAGTGGAAGGCTGAGTCAGAGAGACACTGCCAGCCGCCACGATGACAAACAGCATGTGAAGATGTTGGTAAGCCACGAGACATGTGGCAAGGTATAGATTAATGGAAATGGATTAATTTAAGCTGTAAGAACAGTTAGCAAGAAGCCTGCCACGGCTATACAGTTTGTAACCAATATAAGTCTCTGTGTTTACTTGGTTGGGTTTGAGCGGCTGTGGGACTGGCAGGTGAGAGAGATTTGTCCTGATTGTGGGCCAGGCAGGAAAACTCAAGCTACACTAGATAGCAAGAAGCCTGCCACAGCCATATAGTTTATAAGTAATATAAGTCTCTGTGTGTTTACTTGGGTTTGAGTGGCTGTGGGCCTGGCAGGACTGGAGAAAACTCCAGCAACAAGTGGCTGGCTTTTCCCTCTGATCCTCAGATAAACTTTATTGGGGTGCACAAAGAAAATATCACCATATTTCACCTTTTTTGTCTAAAATAAAAAAATATAACTAATATAAGAAAAACTATATACAACAAGTACAATAACTATATACAATATATACAGGCAATAAATATATCAACAATGTCTAGTCCATTTGCATTTGACAAATTCAGAAAAAATATTCCATTATCTATCCTATTTTGTTAAGTCCAAAATGTAGCTAATTCACTTTCCCTCCTAACTTGTATTACCAACCAAAAACTTATGTCTTTCCAACTTATACATTTTACACCTCTTTAGTGACTTTCTTTTCTGAATTTCTTAGCAAGGAAAACTATAAATAGCTAATCTTCAACTCCCTCAGAGACCTGAGAAGGAAATAATGTTAACTGAGTAAGGAGGAATTGCAAATAAGCAACTTCCAACAAATTTGAGAAATGACAGAAACATCTGGCTGCCTGGACAGTCACCTGAGGTTTCGCTGCAATGTTGGGGCATCATCTTCAGCCTACAGGTGTAGCATATCTGAAAGACTCATCTGTGAAGCAGGATTTTCTAAAGAGCCTTCATACCTTGTTTTGGCAAGGATTGGCAGTCCTTTGTCTTGTGTCCTGCTTGTCCATTTTGGACAGTATACTGTCAGTAGTTGATGCAAGGGCACTTTCTTGTGCAGTGGCAGTAAGCCTTCTACCACAGATATGTGTGGGAAATTCAGACTACTTGCAACTCATGGCAAATCATATCAGATATATCTTTCTTATCCTCATGAAATAATGCTGAGAAATATAAAAGGTATGTAATTGCCTTCAAGGTCTATCATTAATAACAAAAATAAGTTCAGTTAAAACCTAGAACATCCAATACCAGAGCTCATATTTGTGTATATATGAGTGCTAGTTGGTACAGAAATAGTATTCAACAAACAATTATAATATATGGGACATTAGATACTATTGATTAGTTGCACATAACACAGAGCTAAATAAGCAAAGAAAGGAAAACAATAGGCGTATATCTTAATTGGCCAGGGCTACAATTCTTTGAATTTATTCTTCTCTCATATATTACATCCTGACTACAGTTTCCTCTTTGTAGCAGAAATCTTAGTGGCTCATATTAATAAAATCAAACCCGGGGCCAATTATTGGGGTGAAATGCTGGATGGTCAGAGAGACAACAAGCCACAGCTAACCTCACCTGGCCAACTTCTCAGCTGATCTTGTTTCCTCAGACTGGAAGCTTCTGTGTCCTCATATCCAAATGGCTGTCAGCTGAACTGCTGCTAGAAGCCTGACAGCTTAACCAGCCAAATGCTTCTAGTTTCTGGTCCTCATGCCTTATATACCTTTCTCTCTCTCCCCTCTCCCCCCTCTCTCCCTTCCCCCTCTCTCTCTCCCCCTTCTCTCTCTCCCCCTTCTCTCTCTCCCCCTTCTCTCTCTCCCCCCTCTCCTCTGGAATTGAACCTGGGTCCTCTAGAAGAGCAGTCAGTGCTCTTAACCACTGAGCTATCTCTCCACTGACACGCTTCAGGGCCTGGGATTGATCTCCTGGATCCATATGGTGGAAAGAGAAAGCTGATTGCTGCAAGCTGTCCTCTGACCTCCACACGAGTGCTGCAGTACCCCACCTCTCCAGATGAAAGTAGTTTAGAAAAATTCAAGTGTTTCTCTTCCTACATTCTGGCTCCACAGCCTGGAGTTGTGCTCAGGGAGTCCATATCTTCATCTAGCTGTCCGTGCCTAAGGTTGGAGTTGTCTAAATCATACTTTGAGAAATCCTGAACTAAAGAAATGACTCATGAAGTGATTTTTTTTTTTAATTTGGAGACCTTGAACTAGCTATGAGAATGACCTTGAACTTCCAATCCTCTTGACTCTTGTGAATGCTAGGATTATAAGCGTTTGCCACCATGCCTAGAAAATGCAGTGCTGAGGGATAGAACTTTTATTTCCCTGTGATGATATTGTTTTCCCCAAAATACTGTGTACCCTAAGAAACTTACCTGGGGTCAGAGAACAGAAAAGCCACTAGATACTTAGGATAGGCAGTGGTAGCACACGCCTTTAATCCTAGCATTCCAGAGGCAGAAATCCATGTGTTCAAGGATACAGCCAAGCATGGTGACTCACGCCTTTAATCCCAGGGAGTGGTGGTAGAAAGCAGAAAGGTATATAAGGTGTGAGGACCAGAAACTAGAATCATTTGACTGGTTAAGCATTTGGCTGGTTAAGCTTTTAGGTTTTGAGCAGCACAGTTCATCTGAGAGCCATTTGGATATGAGGACACAGAGGCTTCCAGTCTGAGGAAACAAGATCAGCTGAGAAGTTGGCCAGATGAGGTTAGCTGTGGCTTGTTCTGTCTCTCTGATCTTTCAGTGTTCACCCCAATAACTGGCCTCAGGTTTGATTTTACTAATAAGACTCTCTAAGATTCATGCTACATTTCCTCTTTTATTTTTTATGGCTTTTTTCATCTCTTTTCTTTTGGCTATTACACCTAGAACTTCCAGTAGTGTGTTAATAAAAAGTTTTGAACAAAGGCAGCCCTAATTACTCATGCTTTTATAGGTAAAACTTTTGGCTTTTCAGCATAATTTATGATGTTAGCTGTTAACTTCCTTAAATGCCTATTACAGAATGATACCTTCTATTCCTAGTCTGTTGAGATTTTTATCATGAAGTATATTAAATTGTGTTAAATGCTTTCTTTCTGAATTCATTGATATAATTATTCTAATTATTCTGGTAGTGTGTATTCATTGACCAGTTTTAATGGGTTAAACTATTGTTGCATGGGATTTTGGTGTTTAATAAATTCTTGTGGTGTTTGAATGAGAATACTCACCCTCCATGCACACACAATAGGCTCATATATTTGCATGCTTAGTCCCCAGTTAAACTGTTTGGAAGGATAGGGACAGTGGTTCTCAACCTTCCTAATACTGCAACCCTTTAATATAGTTCCTCATGTTGTGATGACCCCCAACCATAAAATTATCTTTGTTTCTATTTCATAACTGCAATTTTGCTACTGTTATGAATCAAATGTAAATATTCGGTGTGCAGTATACGTGATATGCAACCTCTGTGAAAGGGCTGTTTGACCCCAAGGTTGAGATTAGGAGGTTTGCTCTTGTTGGAGGAGGTGTGTCACTGGGGGTGGGCTTTGAGGTTTCAAAAGCCCACACTAGTCCCATTCCCTCTCTCTGCCTGCCAGTGCATCAGGATGTAAGCGCTCATGCTTACATCTGCTGCCATGAAACCCCTAAAACTGTAAGCAGGCCCCCAATTAAATGCTTTCTATTATAAGAGCAGCCTTGGTCTCCTCACAGCAATAGAACAGTACCTGAGACAGGTCTCCCTTGGTTGTGGAGTGCGGTCCTCCAAATACGCTGTTAAATTCACTTTGCTAGTATGTTGTGGAGGAATTTTACAACATAGAGCCTAAAAGACATTGGTCTGTAGTTTTCCTTTCTTGTAATTTATCAGGGTTTTGATCAGGGTAATGCTAACCTCATAGAATGATCTAGTAAATGTTTCCTCCTCTTCAAGTTTTTGGAAATTTTTTAGAAGAACTGGCCTTAGTTCCTCATTAAGTGAACTCAGTAGTGAAGACACTTGGCCCAGGAATTTTGTAGAAAAGTTTTCAATTACTGATTATGCAACTAATAACAGATCATCAAAATGTATTGAAGCAGAACCTCACACCACTGACCGGAGAAACGGAGTCCTGCAAACAGCTAAAGACCTCAATGCCACATTATCAGTGATGGCTATAATAGTCAGACACAATACAGGTAAGTATTAAAAATATGGATTTTTAATAATATATCTGCTGTAGGTCTCTTCCTGTGTCTTTGTGATTTCTCCTTAGTGGACTTGGTATTCCTTAAATTGGAGAGTTGGGTTGTTGATTTGAGATTTGTTTGGGATTTGTTTGTTTTGTTTTTTTTTTAACACAAGTGTTCATAGCTGTAAATTCCCCTCAGTTTGTTCTGCGTTTAGTACACACTGTACACCGTGGGAGAATTGTTATTTCATTTGCATCCAGCTCTAACTGCTTCTAAATTTCTCCTGGGATCTGTCTTTGACCCACTGGATTTTTAGAAATGTGATGTTTAATGTCCCTAAATCCAGGACTTTTCCAGTTTTACTGAGGCTACTGATCTCTAACTTCATCTTTTGTTGCTATCAAGCCCCCTAAGTTTGCTGAGACAATCTGCGGAATAGCATTGAGGAATACCGGATGAAAGTGCTATGTGAACAGAGGAGATGAGTGACTGCTGTCAGGAGGACGTCTCTGCAGGGGCTGTCTGCTGCAGTGTGCTCACTGTATGGCCTCCTCTTTCCTGTGTCTGCTGTTCTGCTCATTACTGAGAGTCAGGTAGTTCAGTATCCAGCTACAGTCGGAAAACTATGTTTCCATTCTGTTGTTATGGAATAACTTTTTTGTACACTGTGAAGATGTGTCTTTGCCAAGATGCTTTCTGATTGGTTTAATAAAAGAGCTGACTGGCCAATAGCTAGTTGTTACTGTTATTTTTTCCAGATAAGGTTTCTCTGTGTAGCCCTGGCTGTCCTGGAACTCACTCTGTAGACCAGGCTGGCCTTGAACTCACAGAGATCTGCCTGCCTCTGCCTCCCAAGTGCTGAGATTAAAGGCATGCCCCACCACCCTTGGCTTTTGTTTTTTATATTCTTTTGTGTTTGGTTGATACTTTTGCAATGAGACATTTATACTCTTTCTCAAGTATACCCACTAGCTACTCATTGTAGCTAACATATGAGTTACACTTAATCCTACACTTTATCCTAAAGCCACAACAATCTAGTATAGATTAATAGCAGTTTAACGTCAATAAATCTACAGAGGCACTGCTCCCAGTTACCTCCATTCCTACCTATTACTGCTGCTGACATCACAGTTGCATCCCTACCCTACAGACTCTTTACAAGATGAACCTATTATCCTTTAAAGTGCATTAGTCCTTTAATTACAAAGAAAAAGATGTGGGTAAAATGCCAAGTAGCTTTATACTAAACATCATCATCATTTTTTAAAGCTGCCTTTGCTGGAGAGAGACAGGTTGGCAATGTTTGGGTTTGTGTGCTTGCTTACATTCTAAAAGTTACATTTGTTTGTTTGTGATTGAGACTCACTTGTGGGAGTTCCCTTTGTCCGCCCGCCATGTGGGTCCTGGGGTTCAAACTCAGGTTGTTAGATTTGGTAGCAAATGGCTTTGCCCACTGAGCCATCTTGCCAGTCCATTGTTTTTTTTTGTTTGTTTGTTTTTTTTGTTTTTTTTTTTTTTGCGGGGGGGAGGTTGTTTTGTTTCATTTGTTTGGTTTGGTTTTTCAAGACAGGGTTTCTCTGTGTAGCCTTGGCTGTGCTGGAACGCACTCTGTAGACCAGGCTAGCCTCTGCCTTTTGAGAGCTGGGATCAAAGGCATGTGCCACCACTGCCCAGCTTGTTTTTGTTTTTAATGAAACAGAATCTCAGGTAGCCAAGTTGACCTCAAATTTACTCTGTAGCCAAGGCTGTCCTCAAACTTACTATGTGACTGAGGCTGGCCTCAAACTCCTGATCTTCTTGCCTCCACCTCTCAAATGCATTCATTAGTTCTATGATGTGACACTCAGCCCTAGGCTGATTATTTTTTAAATACATTCACCTCTTAAATCATTGCTCTGGCTGATTATTTTTTAAATACATTCACCTCTTAAATCATTGCTCTTAATTGATCAATCCTTTTTCATCTCTTCCTCAGAATCAATTATTTCAGTTTTGGACTTTCTCAGCTCTGCATTCCAATTTGCTGGTGATCTTTTCTGCCTATTTAAATATTCCTTAGACTCCTCCCACCAAAATATTTTTCATCACAGCTACTGACTTTTCAGCTTCAGAACTTCTTTTTTGGATCATTTTTTTTTCTAGATTTTCCTTTCTGAACGTGAATCTTACTGCACGTGAGCGATCACTTGCTAACTTTCCCTGTATGAGCACGAGCTCTTTACTTCTGCATTCCGAGGACCACAGTATCCTACAGCAATAGCTTAAGGGAGGAAAGATTTCTTCTCTCGTGGCTTCAGTCCATCAAGGAGGGGAAGGTATGGCAGAGATGCTCAGCCTATGGCATCGGGAGGGTGTGACAGAGACTCTTGATGGCACAGCAGAACAGGAAGCTAGAGCAGGCGACAGGGGCCACACGTAGCCTTACGAGACCCACTCCTGAGCAGCACACTAGGTAGGCCACTTCTACTAAAGCATCCACAGGCGGTGCCACGAACAGAGGGACAAAGGTCTAAAACAGAGACCTTCGGATTCCAACCATAACAGCTGCTTTTAGATGACCTAGGGCCGTGGCTGCCAACCTGAGGGTCGAAACCCCTTTGGAGGCAGAATGGCCCTTTCATGGGGGTCACCGAAGAGCATCAGAAAACATATTTATCAGAAAAGATATTTACATTAAAATTCATAGAGGTAGCAAAATTACAGTTGTAAAGTAGCAATGAAATAATTTTATGGCCGTGGGTCACCACAACATGAGGAACTGTATTAGAGGGTCACAGCATCAGGAAGGTTGAGAACCACTGTCCTAGATGTCTTCTAAATGAGGGGAAAGAAAAGTGCACTGCAGGGAAGAGGCTCAGTTCATTCAGTCCCCTGGAAATCACCTCAGCCTAAGCTGAAGTGACTTGCGAGAGAGAGGGGAGAGTCAACAGCAATGTTTGTCACCTCTGTCGGTACCTCGGTGACCAGGAGCAGCTATCAACACACGGGGTTCCTGACCTTTGGAGGACAGGTTTCCCTTCATCCATTTTAACGTCACAAACTGCATAAACTGTCGCCTGCCATAGGGCTGGTTGTGGACTATGTAAAGCTACAAATGCCAAGAACTGGAACCCTTCATTTTACCACCCTGCATTGTCTACAGAAGCTGCCAGCCTCCAACAGACTCCAAGGTTCCCAGATAGCCACAGATGGCAGAGCCACTGTCCAGGTAGGCAGATCCTGTAGGCCGAGTCTCAGCCTTGATTCTGTCCTGAAAGTCATGTGATGAGCTCACCTCCTCATACCCAGTAGTTAGGGATTCTGAAGGATGTGAATGAAATCAAAGAATCTGCAGCCTCAAAATGCACATTGACTTGCTGACATGTTATTACACTTGTTGATTGCCTCTGATCCAGTGCACCAGGACTTAGAAAACAAACCACAGCCAGCCAGCTCTGTTACTCTTCCTAAAGGAGAAAATGCATTATTAACGTAATTTATGGTGGGAACAGAAAGGTGGACAGATGAAACTGTTTGATGTATGGATTCTAGAATTAGGAATTAAGTTGCTCAAGCTTATGTGCTCACCGTTATCCACATCTAAAAGGAACTCTGATCTTGGTGACAAAAAATGACCAGAAAACATTTCAATTTCTTATTCATAAAGCCATAAGTCTTATTTAGGGCCTTTATTGCTGTGAAGAGACACTATGACCACAGCAACTCTTATAAGGAAAACATTTGATTGGGGATGGCTTTATAGTTTCAGAGGTTTCAGTCCATTATCATCATGGCAGGGAGCTTGGCAGCATGCAGGCAGAGGTGATACTGGAGGAGTAGCTGAGAGTCTTACACCTTGCAGGCGAGAGGAAGTTGACTTAGACACTGTGCAGTATCCTAAGCATAGGAAACCTCAGAGCCCACCCCCACACCCCCACAGTGATGCACTTCCTCCAACAACAAGGCCACACCCACTCCAACAAAGCCCATCTCCTAATAGTACCACTCCCCATGAGATTATGGGGACCAATGACATTCAACCTACTACACCATAATGAGGCCCTTTTTATGTTGCATCTCCACTGGGGAAGGAGGAGGAGGTCACCCACACTCCTTGATCCCTTGACTTAAATAATCAAACAAGGGTAAATACTGCTTTGGATCATCGGTTATCTCTTCCCAATCCCTTTGGTTTGAACTACTTCTCTAAACTCTGTTTCCCTTCTTTGCCCCTTTCGTGGTCACCAAATGCTGCTTGCTCCAAGTATGGAAGTGTGGTCTTTCCTCACAGGTTGTCATGATTCTTACATGAGCATGTGGGCTCATTTATCCAGTGTTAGTTGCACAAAACCATTCAGCGTTCTCATGGAGGAAGCCACATTTATAAACAGTCTGAGGTCTAATGTGTTCGAGGACAAATGGTAGACGCAGGACTCCACAGCATGCCAGGACTCTGCTGACTTGTCCCTGAGGTGCTAGGACCTGAACTGAATCTAGGGCCCCGGTAGGCTAGGCAAGTACTCCATCATCAAATGTCACCATCTAGCCTTAAGTTTTTACAAATCTAGCAGATTCTTGAAAATAGAAGTCTCAATTTATTTTATTTTTATTTTATGTTTATAAGTGTTTGCTTGCATCTATATGTGTGCATATGTATGTATGTATTTGTATGGCAATATGCATTATATATGTGGCAATATACATGGCACATATATGTGTGGTAATACATCTTATTATGGTAATATACATGTTACCATGTTTGTGTGTGGTGCCAGCAGAGGTCAGAAAAGGGCATCAGATCCCCTAAAATTGGAGTTGCAGATGGTTGTGAACCACCATACAGATACTGAGGATCAAATCCAGGTCCTCTGCAAGAGCAGAGAATACTCTTAACTACTGAGCTACCTCTCCAGACCACTCTTTAATTGTTTTTTTAAAAAACTACATGAAATGAGCATCTAGTATTGGGTTCTGTATTGCTTTGAGTGGTTTCCTAAGTGTAGCCACCGATGAAACGAAAGTCAAGCAGCCCAGACTGAGTTCCCCGCTAATACTGCCAATGGTGTTAAAGACCTAAGTGAGGCACCATGGTACACGTCTGCAATCCCAGCACTCGAGGTGAGAGGACTGCAAGTTTGAGACTAGCTTGGGACACAAGTGAGACTTTGTGTCACAGCAAACCAAACACATCCTAGAAATATCAGAAGGTCAAGTCTCATCCTTTGAGTCATTGGCTGCAAGGGGAGGGAACAATAGGGGAACATCATTAAAACAAAGACTGGGTTTCCATGGGGAGATGTAGATATAATTCTAAGCAGTTTTATTAAATAAGGAACACAGAGCCAAATGCAGAGTTAAAATCCCAGAGATCAGAGAGCAGCAGTCAAAAGCTGAGACCAAGACTGCCTTCTTATCACCCACTGATGCTGCCGTCCTTCCCCTGAGAAAGAGACCTACTTCCTATGTGTCTGTCTTTTTATTGACTTTCTGTTCTGCCTTCTCATTGGTTGTAAACCCAACCACATGACCCCCTCGTCACTGCCTGTCTATACAGACCTCCAGGTCTCTGGTTGGTATTGAGATTAAAGGCATGTGTCTCCATGCTGGTGGTGTCCTTGAACACACAGAGATCTGCCTGTCATGTGATAGGGATTAAGGGCATGTGCTACCACTGCCAGACTTCTGCTAAATGGCTTGTTATTAGCTCTGACCCCCAGGCACTTTTATTTATTAACATACAAATAAAATCACATTTCAGCACAAATAAAATATCACCATAGGGAGATGATGAGCACATATGGTGATTGAATGCTTGCTGTACAACAGGACTCTTCCAATTGTTTTATATATGCTGTCTTATATCATATTGTTAAAATGCTATGAGACATTCATCACTGTGACCTGTTCATAAAAGCAGAAATGGAGAGGAAAAATGGCTTGTCCAAAGTCATGTGGCTAGGAAGTCATGGGGCTAGAGTGCTTAGTAGTCAAATTCCTAAGTTTATCTTTCTGCCCCAAGACCATGACCCCCATCCCCATCGCTGTTGTGTGACATTTTGATTGTGTTCTGACAAATAAAGCATGCTTGGAGTCAGAGGGTGGAGCCAGCCTCTAGCTGACCAAAATTAACCATAGATGTTTGGAGGACTGTGGACAGAGAGGAGACAGGAAGTAGTAAGGCAGGGTAGAGAGAGGATCAAAGCCTTTTTGGACAGAGGAACCAGAGATGTAGGAAGTAACTGTGGCTGCTGCCCTGCTTTTCTGATTTCTCAGGTTTTTATCCTGATATATGACTCCTGATTTTTTTATTGAGAAGATTAATTAGATTATGTTTCACCTGGTGTCCAACCCAGGGCACAAATTCACCAGCTAGCCACTTGCCCATAGCTTTGCAACCACCGGCACCTGCTGGAGCTGCACACAGGAACTGCACCATGTGGTGTCACCATGCCACCAGCTGGCTTTTCCTTTTCTTCCACAAGCCCTCTGCGCAAGTCTGGGATTTTCTGTTGCAGCCTCTCTACAGCAATCCCCACAAGCCCCAAATTCCACAGGTGCCTGGGCTCCAAACTCCACCAGAGTTAGCCCCTCATGGCCAGCCAGCGCTCTTCAGGGTGCTGGGCGCTCTCACTTCCTGCCTGTTCACCACACAATGTGCTGCTTTTGCACATTCCCTGTGTCCACCTTTCAGATGGCTGGCTCTTCTGCTCCTTTTCCTCCTGGGTTGTGGGCTTCCCCTGGACCCCCTCCTCAGGCTGCTGCCACACAATCAGCAGCAGCTGTCCTCCACCAGGCTGTGCATCGCCTGTGTTCTCACCACCCAGGCTTGCTATGCAGTGACAGCTAGCACCACGTCACCGTCGTTGTCAACAGATTTGGTTACACAACTGGGACTTCTTAAAGGGGGAATTCGATTTTAAAAAGGGGGGAGAGAAGAAGTTGAAGAGTTTTTACCCCCATGTTAAAAATGGGAAACATTATGACACACAGAGTTAGATCTCTGTATTGTTCTACAATGGATGGTTTGAAAATGGAACAATTAAATGAAGGGGTAATCAACTGAGCTGGGATTGACATGATGTCAATTATCAATTTGGTAATTCTTATTTTATCCCTAAAAAGGCTACTTGGTATCAGTGCCAAATAAATTGACTGATAAGATAAAATCCTCAGAAAGACAGACTAAAGTAACTAAGAAAAATATTCACACACAGACAGAGGAGTTTAGAGCTAAAGTTACCACACCAGGGCATTATGAAACTGAAGAAGAGCAGCCCAACATTATTAGGAAACCAACCTTAATTTATCCAGTTACCACTCAAGAAGGACAATCAGATGACAGGCATCCCCAAGGCTATTCAGAAGTTAACTGGGAACCTACAGAAATGTTAGATTTGAAGAGTTTTTTTGTTTGTTTGTTTTTGTTTTTCAAGACAGGGTTTCTCTGTGTAGCTTTGCGCCTTTCCTGGAACTCGCTCTGTAGACCAGACTGGCCTCAAACTCACAGAGATCTGCCTGCCTCTGCCTCCTGAGTACTGGGATTAAAGGTGTGTGCTACCACCACCCAGCAGATTTGAAGAGATTTAAGGAAGCAATAATTTCATATGGCATGCATTCATCTTTTGTGAAGCGGATGTTAAATTCATGGTCCACTTGGAACAGACTTATTCCACAAGACTAGAAAGATCTACCTATAGCAGTATTGGAAGCTGGCCCTCAGCTACAGTGGAACACTTGGTGGAGAGATGAGGCTAGGGTTATTGAATAGCAAGGTAGGGTTAGAGGTTATGAGAGTTCCCAAGACCAAATCCTTGGTGAGGGCCATCATGCTGATCTGGTTACATCTGATAATCACACCTTGTTCCTATGCCATACAGCAGCTTTGAATGCTTGGGACAAGATTCAAGAATCAGGAAAGAGGACTGAGCCATTTGCTAAAATTATGCAAGGCCCAAAATAAACCTCACTGAATTTTTACAAAGATTGACTTCAGCTGTAAATAGAACAATATCAGATCCAGAATTTAGACAAATATTATTGGAATCTTTGACTTTTGAAAATGCTAATTCACAATGCAAAGGGATAATTGGGCCTTTAAAGATAAGATCAGCACCCATGGAGGAATTTATCCAACATGCAGTCAATATTGAGTCTCATAACCATGATGATGCTTGGATAGGAGTGGTGATTTCCAAAGGCTTGAAGAAAAATCAAAATATCAAATGTTTTAATTGTGGTAAACAAGCTCATCTTAAAAGGGATTGTAGGCAGGGCATTTCTAGAAACAATGTTTTTTCTAGAGATAACCAAAACAGAAGGCCCCAGCCTTCTGGAATATGCAGAATGTGTGGCAAAAGCCGATACTGGACCAATGAATGCAGATCAACAAAGGACAGACAAGGTAACCCTTTGCCATCGGAAAATACCTTGGTAGGCCTCTCACAGGCCACCATGTCAAATTTGATTTAATCATTCCTTGTCACAGTGGTAGAAACTTCTCCCAAGTGCAATTAAAGGACCCAATGCCTATTGTAAAAAAAAAAAAAAAAACTATACAGCTCTAGATGATAGAACAGCTTTAGAAGATAAAACAAAAATTTCAGGAGAAACCATAAAGCAAATATTTTGGCAAACTTCTATAAATGATCAAAGACCAAAGTTAAAAATATGAATCAATGACATTGTAATTGAGGGTCTTGTAGACACAGGGGCAGATGTAAAAATGATTGCACCAGAATCTTGGCATCCAAATTGGCCTCTTCAGGAGGTAAACATTCAGCTTTTAGGGATTGGAACTTTATCTCAGGTAAAACAAAGCACAAAATGGGTCAAATGTATAGGGCCAGAAGGACAGAGAGGAAAATTAAAGCCATATGTGGCTAATATAGCAATTTATGGGGACATGAGTTGTTACAGCAATGGAACACCCAGATTAACATTCCTCCAATCTCAGAAACAAACTATAAACTAATGACATTTCTGAGAAAAATATTAAAAGCTATTACAAAGAACAGTCACCAACTGTTCCAGTTGTACATAAACAGCTGCACAACAGTGTGAGACCTTATCAAAAGGAAAACACGGCCCCCCAACAACAAAAAGGTGGACAGTCCTGAAGATGGGCACCTGAGGTTGTCTTTTGGCTGCCATATACATGCACACACACAAGCGTCCATGCATACATATATGTGCTTACACATCCAAGTACACACATAGAAATACCAGTAGGTTGCCGGGCGGTGGTGGCGCACGCCTTTAATCCCAGCACTCGGGAGGCAGAGCCAGGCAGATCTCTGTGAGTTCGAGGCCAGCCTGGTCTCCAAAGCGAGTTCCAGGAAAGGCGCAAAGCTACACAGAGAAACCCTGTCTCGAAAAACCAAAAAAAAAAAAAAAAAAAAAAAAAAAAAAAAGAGTTGTTTTACATATTGAAACTGCTGGATTTATTCCAGATGATTCAGAATTGACTTTGTTATTTGTTCAATTACAAGAAATAATCAGAAATACAATATATAATATAATATACTAGGTCCCATACATGTCTACCAGGGTTTCTAGCACAAAAAATGATGAAATTGATCAACTATTGGTAGGAAATGTGCTAAAAGCCTCAGAATTTCATAAGAAACACCATGTCAATAGCAAGTCACCATGTCTATCACTTGGCAACAAGCCAAGGAAAATATAAGGAAATGTCCTACTTACTCTTTGTATAACCAAACTCTACTACCTGCAGGAAGTAACCCAAAGAGTACTCAAAGAAATGAAATTTGGCAAATAAATGTACTTCTTTTGCAGAGTTTGGAAAATTAAAATATGTACAACGTATATATTCAGGATTTCAAGGGGCAACTGCTTTGAGTTCTGAAAAGGCTGATTCTATAATCACACATCTACTAGAGGTTATGGCCATCATGGGGATACCTGTACAAATTAAGACTGACAATGCTCCAGCATATGTCTTTAGTAAAATGAAACAGTTTTTTGCATATTACAACATAAAGCATATTACAGGTATACCACACAATCCTACAGGGCAAGCAGTTATAGAAAGATCGAATTGAACTCTAAAAGATATGCCTAATAAACAGAAATAGGTAATAAAGACTCCCCAGAGATAGATTGTAGATGCTTTATTAACTTTAAATTTTCTAAATGTTAATGAGAAAGGAATGACAGCTGTGGAGAGACATTGGATAATATATAAAAAGACTACAGAATTAAATCATCCTGTATACTTTAAAGATGTGTTGACTTCAGAATGGAAACCAGGATATGTATTACATTGGGGAAGAGATCTTGCTTTTGTTTCCATGGGAGAAGAAAAGCTAAGGACACCATCAAAATTGATAAAGATTAGATTTGAACAAGAGAGACCTCTTGATTAGAAGAAGTGATAGTTCATCAAAGAGCATGACCATTAAATCTAAACTAACTTATAGGACTTACAAATGCTTTTCATTTGATATGATATAACTTGCCAAAAGGGAAATTCCCCAAAGTTAGAGTTGGGGCAGGGTTTTGTTTTTGTCTTTCCAGGAGAATGAAGGCATTCAACTAAGAAATCTGAGAATGAAGGCATTCAACTAAGAAATCTGAAGACTACTGGTCAAATGAGACATGTGAAGAAAAAGAACAAATAAATCATCCAGAGAAAAATGTCCTAAGAAAAAGAGTAAATTGGCCTATTGGTATATCACATTTCCAACAGGATAAAATTTCATAAATCTTCCCAAATGTTTGTTTCTGCTGTGCCCTATAGACATATAATACAAATGGTCTTTGTATAGTCCCAGTTCAATTAAAAATTAAAGCTGGCTTTGAAGTTGGAGCATGGCTCTCTCCTTCTTTAAACCCAAGCATGCTTGTTAAAAGAAAAATCCAAAATCTCTGTCTCATGTCAGAAAAGCCACCTGGTATGGCACAGAAGAAAAACCAAAATTAGGGACTATTCTTTGCCACTAATCTCATAATCCTTTGTTTTTATTTTGACACTTAAAACTTTTCTTAAGGTATAAATATTATCTCAAAATTTATAAGATTTATATATATATATATATATATATATATATATATATATATTAAACTTTTTGTCATGATATTAATGGTCCTGTAGAGTACTAACTTATTCTAGAAAAAGGCTTCATCTAGCTTCCTGTACATGATTTTGAGTTTGAATTTCTATCAGGTAACTAGGAATTAAGTTTTTGTACTCTGGATGTACATAACAAAATATGGTCCTTTAACCTCTTTGGGATCTGCTGCATATGACATTTAAAATGTCTAAGTTTTCTGTAGTGAACTATGACCATGTCTAACAGCAACCTTTGAATTCTCCAAAAGGAGGATGGGGGCCCCACAATGACAATTCTGCCTGGATTGTGGTAACACCACTAAGCTGAGAAACACCATCCAAAGATCGGCTTTGGACTACAAACTGCTTAGGACAATTTCAAGGTGGCTGGCTGAGATAGTCCAGCCTCACCCACTATTCTAGCCAGGACCTGAGACAAGCCCTGCACTTTCCCACTACACAGAGACTGGTCAATGAATGATACAGCTAGCTTTCCCAGGACTTGACAATTAACCCAATTTTTTTTTCAGGGTCCCCTAAAGATATCTTCATCCCCAGACAATAGGAAGTAATTTTAAAAACAAGACACCCAAATTCCCAAGAGGTGGGGTGGGCAGCTTTTGGCTGTTCAGTGGGTTATTAATATTTGCCATCATTTAGGGGGGTTAGTTACAAGTTGTTATTGGTAATGGTCAGGAACAAAGCTGAACAAAGGAGATTAGATTAGAAATGATAGGACAAAAGGGTTTTTATTATTTAAATTATTAAATATTAAATCTTTTATTAAATTATTAAATATTAAATAATAAACATTATTAAATCCATGTTTGAACCAAAAAAGCAACTACTAGTCTTAAATATTTTACATTGAGTATTGATATAAATTTGTGGTTATTTTGTCATACTGTAGATATGTTTCTACTCTTGTTTAATGTATTTTTGTATATTGGTACAAATTTAAGGTTATTTTTGTTAGAATATACTGTACATACATTTCTATTCTTGTTTAAGGTATTGTACCTGTACAGTTCATTTAACAATGTAATGTAAATTTCTAGTCCTTGAAAGTTATTATTATAAACTATTTAGGATAATAAAGAAATGCAAATTAGTGGTTAGTCATCTATTACAATCAAACTTATAGTCATGTTAGGTATGTTTTCAAGGTCAAACATATATTTTAGATAGACAGGCGGTCTTCAAACACTTCAGAGATCTACAGAATATGACATTTAAGATGTTCTAATAACATAAGGTTCTTTTTTTTTTTTTTAAGGATGATTAGACATGCCTGCTCCTGGCAGCACCAATCTACTTCAGAGAAGATAATGGGTGCTGTGGAATGGTCTGTATGTCAAGTGTGTTGCTTGACAAGTGTGCTGCTTGGTCAATAAATAAATCACTGATTGGCCAGTGGCCAGGCAGGAAGTATAGGCAGGACAAGGAGGAGACTAAAGCTGGGAAGTGGAAGGCTGAGTCAGAGACACTGCCAGCCACCACGATGAGAAACAGCATGTGAAGATGCCGGTAAGCCACGAGACATGTGGCAAGGTACAGATTAATAGAAATGGATTAATTTAAGCTGTAAGAACAGTTAGCAAGAAGTCTGCCACGGCCATACAGTTTGTAAGCAATATAAGTCTCTGTGTTTACTTAGTCGGGTCTGAGCGGCTGTGGGACTGGCAGGTGAGAGAGATTTGCCCTGACCATGGGCCAGGCAGGAAAACTCTAGCTACAAATGGGCATTGAAGAAACACCACATGGAGTTTACTTTCCTTATGGCAAAAGTTAACTACTGGGCAGTTAGAAACTTCCCTTGCCTCAACTGCTGACAGTATGCTGTCCAAATTGAACAAGCAGGACACAAAAGAGACTGCTGGACTTTGCCAAAATAAGGTGGGATAGTCTTTCAAAAATCCTGCTTCACAGAGAAGTCTCAGATATTTCTAGGCCTGTAAGCTGAAGATGGATACCCCAACATTACAGAGGAGTCTTGGGTGATTGTCCAGGCAGCCAGCTGTTTCTGTCATTTCCTAGTTTTGAAAGTTGTTTTGCTCTGCACTTCCTGTTTATTCAGGTAATATTATTTCCTTCTCAGGTCTCTGATGGAGTTGAAGACTAGATAGTTATAGTTACAGTTTTCTTTGTTACCAAATTCAGAAAAGAAACTCACAAAGGAGGTGTAAAGTGTATAAGGTTGAAAGACATAAAAAGATAGTTTTGTGTTGGAAATATAAGTTAGGATAAAAAATGAATTAGGTACAACACTTTGAACTTACCAAGATAGAATAGATAATGGAGTATTTTCTCTGAATTTGTCAATTGCAAATGGACTGGACATTGTTAATGTAATTATTGCCTATATGTATATAAATACATATATATATATATTTGTATATAGTTATTGTACTTATTGTATATAGTTTTACTTTGTTAAAATCTTCACTTTTTATTTAGACAAAAGGGGGAAATATGTGATATTTTGTTTGTGTTCTGACAAATAAAACTTGCTTGGAATCATAGGGTGGGGCCAGCCTCCACCTGACCAAAATTAATCACAATGGTTTGGAGGATTGTAGACAGAGGAGACAGGAAGTAGTAAGGCAGGGTGGAGAGATGATCGTAGCCTTTTAGAACAGAGGAACCAGAGAGGTAGGAAGCAACAGTGGCTGCTCCCCTGCTTCTCTGATCTTTCAGGTTTTTACCTCAATATCTGACTCCTGATTTTTTATTGATAAGATTAATTAGATTACGTTTCACATCCCCACCCCCACACGCATGTGTATATGTGCAAAGTTAGTTTTTCTTATATTAGAATTTGCTTTGTATTTAATAATGGACAGCTCGATGTCAACATCAATTGACTTAATTACTTAGATGGAATGCAGAGTCTATTATGGGATCCTATCAGAGTGTGTAAAGTAGGAGAGAAAACATGCATTGTTTGTTCCTTACTGATGATTCCTGGCCTGTGCTTTCTATGAATGAATGGAATTAAATAGTGTATCTATTCAAGAGACTCCTTGAGCTGAGTGAAAATGAATATTAAAATATTTCTAGTTGTTGTTTATGAAAATGACTGCTTGGTGATGAGGCACACACCTTTAATCCTGGTACTCAGAAGGCAGAGGAAAGTGGATTTCTGAGTTTGAGGTCAGTCTGTTATATAGATGTTCCAGGATGGCTAGTACTACACAGAGAAACCCTGTCTCAAAGAACCAAAAAAAAAAAGGAAATCACTAGTCACGCAGGTTATGACAGTCTTGCTATGATGCATACAGGCACTACGTTTAGAAGACAGCCACATTAAAGGTGAGGTTTGGAGATGCTTCATGCTCCCAAAGAAGGCCTGTGGAAATGGTGTGACATGGGAAGATCATTGCAAATCTCTGAGTCTGATTTCTTCCTTCGTCAAACAGAGATAATTCTTTGTTAGACTGTAATTGGACATACTGGATAGATAGGGCTTAGTTGTTTAAAATATTTGTGATATTTTTCATAAAAAGTCAACAGAGGTTCTATCCTATCACAAATGTATCAGTGGGGTCCACACCCTGAACCACTGAACAGATGAATATCTTCACAGCTGCCAATCTCTACCTATCAGAGTGCACATCTGTGTTGCTCTTATTCATAAAATGCACCCAAATCCAAATGACTAATCAATCCTGTGTCTGTACAGGTCACACTGGATATCATAGAAAGTATCCTGATTCTGAACATACCTTGAGATAGAATCATCAAGCCTTGGCAAATTACGTATAAAGTATGTTTAAAAGAAAAAATAACTTTATGGATGGGAGAAATATCTCAGCAGGTAAAGAAATTGCCTACAAAGCCAAGTGGCCTGATTTGATCCTTAGGACCCACGTGGTAGAGGGACCAACTCCTCCAAGTTGTTCTCTAACTTCCATATGTCTCGTGAGACATGTACACCCACCACCACTGTGTGCGTGCGTGCGTGCGTGTGTGTGTGTGTGTGTGTGTGTGTGTGTGTGCATATATACACTTGTATACACTAAATAAATATTATAATTTCTTTGGGAAAGATAACTTAAGGGGTTGGGCATTTAGTTCAGTGATAGGGTATTTGCCTGTCCAGTGCCAGGACTCATGTTCCATCCATCCATCACTAGAAATTAAAAAAGATTAACGTTAAGGATTTTCACTAAATTGTGCAGGTATCCCTTTCTCCTTTACAAACTGGTCTGTTTAAAGGTACCAACATTCTCACCAGCTGCTGCTTTAGGAATAGGCATGTGACCTGGTAACAGTCAATTGGATATGAGAATTCATAGCTGGGAGCTTGTCTCTTAAAGGAAGCGAGCCACTCTTTCCTGTGGATATAATTGTACCTGGAGAATCTGCAACCACCTTGGTATCAATCTGAGGATAAACCAGTATGGAGGTAGGCTGAGCTGAAGGCTAGCAAGAACAGGTGTTCTGAGTGACTTCAGTGAGGCACTGAGCCGATAAAATGTAGTTCTGAACCTGTGATTTTGGGGAGAGTATATTTCTGTGTTATTTAAGACAGCTGGATTTCTGTTATTTGCAACCTGAAGTACCTAAAGTCAGAACCTTCTTTTGTAGGGCTTTACAACACATCCTTCTTGACCTGACAGTGTAATACTCTTGGCTGAAGGGAAAAGATTTGGTAGGAGGAAAAGGGCTGGATAAGAAATCAATTCCAAAACTACACAGAGAAACCCTGTCTCGAAAAACCAAAAAAAAAAAAAAAAAAAAAAAAAAAAAAGAAAGAAAGAAATCAATTCCAGTGTGAGGGCAGGCAACAAATCATATGTACATTGATTTATGACACACAAGGAAACGAACCAGTTGAGGAATTGTGTGTGCAAATCTGCAGTGCCCCAGAGCAGTGGTTTCCAACTATAGTCTGTGACCTGCTCACAGATCACATAAACAATTTATCCAGTCTAGACTAGCATTCAAAGAGTGGAAGAGAACAAATAGAATATGATAGTCAGCCCAGAACTGTCTGAGGCGTAATGCCCCTGGACCCTGTTCCTAAAATAATGAGGTTAGAGCTGAGAGACACACCACTCTGTCTCTGATCATCCAGGGGAGAGTCCCAGGAGGACTTAGTATAAAACTGAAGTGGTGGTGTCTGTAGCTGGACCGTGGAAACACGTGATGGTGATCTGTACTCCAGTCTGTCTCTTTTCCTTGCCCCTCCTTCCTGTTTTTTGGAACAACCACCCAACCACAATGCAAGCACCAAGACCCTGTACAGGACTCCATCATTAGGGAAGCTTGGAGTAAATCTAAATTCAACAAATTTACTTGAGGAAAAAAACATAACTAAAGAAAGCATTTAATGAACCCGAATAAAGCCTTTGCAATGGAGTGTATATAGATGTTTTTAAAAAGAATAGAAAGTGACTTTCAAGTTTTTAAAATTTATTATTATTGCTATCATCATTATTATTAGCACTATTATTTTGGAGAAAGGGTCTCTCAATGTAGTCCTGAGCTTGCTATGTAGATGAGACTGGCCTTGAATTCACAGAATTCTCCAGCCTCTACTCCTGAGTGCTGGGATTAAAGGTGTGCGCCACCACACCCAGCCTTGGAAGCAATTTTATAAAAAAGGAAGAAAGAAAAAGAGTGACTTGGGGGAGTAAAGATGATCCTGGGAGGCATAAAAAAAATGAGATCAAAACATAAAAATTAGTGGCAAAATTTAGAAATTATGCAGAACAGAGGTTCATGGTCTGTGGTGGTTTGAATGAGAATGGTCCCTTAGGCTCATATCTGTAGATGTAATTCTGAACGGTTTTATTAAATAAGAAACACAGAACCAAATGCAGAGTTAAAAGCCCCAGAGGTCAGAGCAGTAGCTAAGAGCTGAGACGGTCTTCTTACCACCCACTGCCACTGCCATCCTTCCCCTGAGAAAGAGACCTACTTCCTGTGTGTATGTCTTTTTATTGACTTGTTGTTCTGCCTTCTCATTGGTTGTAAACCCAACCACATGACCTCCTTGTCACTGCCTGTCTATACAGACCTCCAGGTCTCTGGTTGGTATTGAGATTAAAGGCATGTGTCTCCATGCTGGTGGTGTCCTTGAACACACAGATATCTGCCTGTCATGTGATCGGGATTAAGGGCATGTGCTACCACTACCAGACTTCTGCTAAATAGCTTGCTATTAGCTCTGACCCCTAGACACTTTTATTTATTAACATACAAATAAAATCACATTTCAGCACAAATAAAATATCACCATACATATCCTTAAATTATGTGGTTCCCAGTTGGTGGACTGTTTAGGAAGAATTAGAAGGTGTGGCTTTATTTGAGGAGGTGCATTGACAGGGGTGAGCTTTGAGGTTTCAAAAGCCCATACCAGGCCCAGTCTCTTCTCTCTCTCTCTCTCTCTCTCTCTCTCTCTCTCTCTCTCTCTCTCTCTCTCTCTCTCTCTCTCTCTCTCTCTGTCTCTCTGTGCATGTGTGTGTGTGTGTGTGTGTGTGTGTGTGTGTGTGTGTGTCCTTTGCCTTGATGGTCATAGACAAACCCTCTGAAACTGTAATCAAGCCCTGACATGCACCGACAGAGTATGACACACCCAGTCTGAGAACCTTTAATTTTTTCTATATTTAACCTTGGTCCAGCCCTCATTAGTGTTGAGTCAAGCTTTGGTTTCTGGATTTCTAGGGAGCTAAAGAGGAATTGGAAAAGATCCAAAGGGAAGTGACAAAAACCATTAAGAGGATGGAGGCTAAAACCAGGGGAGAGGTGAGCAGAGCTGAGTGGAGTTCACCTTGGAAACTGCGGCTGAGGGCTAATAACTTTCATCAGGAATACGGTGGTGTGGTCGGAGAAAGATGCTACTTGGCTTTCCTCCATCTCTATAGAGATGAGAAAATTGGATAAGGATGCAACAAAAGAGTTTTCTTTGACCCAAGGCAGAACTCAGCCACAAAGGTGATTAAATTCTGTCATTACCATCGCTGGGGAGCTTTGAAAATATGCTCAACAACCATTAGTCTGGAGTAGTTTGGGCAATTCACTGGACAAGGAGATCCCTTTCAATTCTACATCTCCATAAATTCTCAAAAGCCACATTCAAAAGGGAGGTAGGCTGGAGAGAGATGTCTCACCAGTTAAGAGTGCACACTGTTCTTCCAGAGGACCCCGAGTTTGGTTCCCAGCATCCATGCCAGGCAGTTCACAGCTGTGCTTGAAGCTTCAGCTACAGAGGCTTGTTACATGTCTATTGAACAATTGCAACGGTTCAAGAAGTGTGTTAGCCCTGGGGTTCCCATGTTAAATAGAACATCTTAGCCTCCAGTCAGGCAGGTAAGCAGGGGAATGAATAGCTTTTCAATCTTTAACTCTTCTTGGCTTGGGCTATGCGCAAACAGTGCACTGGTGAGTCTCATGTGTGTGATGTGTACACATGCCTTCTATTCAGAGCATATATGAGCATGGAAGATAAGACTCCAATCCAGCCTAGACTGGTTTATGATACATGCACAGAGTTCAAATGTGTCCTCTGAGAAAACATCTAGGAAAACTCCCTATTTACCATCTTATACCTATCCCTAATGGGTATGTATGTGATTAAAATCAGATGCAATATAGGAAGCCACATGCAATAGAAATAGATTATATTACTTAAATATATCAATATAGAAAACCACCCAAATAGCACATAACCCTTCCTTCCCCTTGACACCATAGAAAGAAACCCCAAGCCAGGCGGTGGTGGCGCATGCCTTTAATCCTAGCACTTGGGAGGCAGAGCCAGGCGGATCTCTGTGAGTTTGAGGCCAACCTGGACTACAGAGCGAGTTCCAGGACAGGCACCAAAGCTACACAGAGAAACCCTGTCTTGAAAAAACAACAAAAACAAAAACAAAAAAAAAACCCAAACAATAATCCAGCCCCTCTACCCCTGCCCCGAGTACTCTCTCAGGTGACCCACCAACTCTCCTGGCCATGTGACCAAAACAAACTTTCACTTAGTTCCTAATAAAACTTCCTGCTGCTTTCCTTCCCGGGAGTGTGTCCTTTCCAATGCCTTGGACAAGACACTGAGATCCCGGAAACAGCTGGTCCAGACGGCAATCACTGGTGACCAAGAGCTGACAATCTGGAGACACATTACTGGATAGCACTGCCATCGAAGAAGTGTAAGGTGGTCAAGGACAGTACGATGAGGCCCCTGGTGCAGGAGGAGTGTCAGGGAACATCTCCTGAAATAGAACTCTGGAAAGAAACTATGCAGACAGATCAGGTATAGATTTATGCAGGAGGCATCTCTTGTGTAGCTTTGCGCCTTTCCTGGAACTCACTCTGTAGCCCAGGCTGGCCTCGAACTCACAGAGATCTGCCTGGCTCTGCCTCCCGAGTGCTGGGATTAAAGGCGTGCGCCACCACCGCCCGGCAACCAGTATTTATCTATGTTTTGCCGTGTGGTTTGTGGCTTGTTACCTCATCTTCTATACATCTTGCTTCCTTGTCAGCTGGCTGGCATCTGCCCGACCCTGCCTTTCTTCATCTCCTGTTTGCTTGTACCACTTATTCTGCCTGGCTATTGGCCAAAATAGCTTTATTTATCAACCAATGAGAGCAACACATATTCATAGCATACAGAAAGACCATCCCATAGCAGCCTGGCCTCTATGGTTAACTAACGACTAGTTCTGCCCTCTGATCTCCAGCAAGCTTTATTTGTCAGAACACAAACAAAATATCACACAACACTATATATATTTCAAATTAGATGTGCAAAAGTCAATGCACTTAGGAAAACACTCATGCTGAGCAGTGGTGGTGCACGCCTTTAATCCCGACACTCAGGAGGCAGAGAGAGGCAGGCGGATCTCTGTGAGTTCGAGGCCAGCCTGGTCTATAGACATCCAGGACAGCCAGGGCTGTTACACAGAGAAATTTTCTCAAAAAAACAAAAAGAAAAAAGAAAAAAAATAAAGCACTCACCACTCATTATTGAGCTTTTAAAGTTAGTAATACACAAATCCAGCAACCTGATTAAAGCTTAGAGATGGGATGACAGTGCCCAGTGAACCATGTTCTGTGGAATTCTCTGGCTGTGCCCAATCTCAAGCACTATATGACATTTCCTCTTTTTCTTTGTCTTGTCAAAGATCTCCAGAATGGCCTCAAATTTGCTATGTAGCCAAGGACAACCTTAAACTCCTGATTCTCCTGCCTCTGCCTCTCATGTGCTTAAATTATAGGCATACACCACCATGTTGATTGTACACAGTGCTGGGCTCTAACCCAGGGCCTGACAGACACTTCACCACCGAGCTACACCTCCAGCCCCGTCTTACTGAAGCCCCTCTTACATTAGTATAGCTTCAAGTGGTCCAGAGAACACGCAGGAGGATTCCCAAAAAGCCCATTATGTCTGATTGTAATAAGCATGTTTTCACATGCTGACAGGGTAATTTTTAAACAGTCACATCAAAATACTCTGCTTCAGTGATGTTGCATGAAATATATACAAAAATTTAATTCCATGTTTACAGCCTCCATCTGACCAGTCTTATTCGTCAGGTCTGGATAGAAACAGGCATTTTGAAAGAGAATCAACTCTACTGTTAAATGGAGCCTTGCTTGTTTCTATGTTATCAGGGCAAGGCAGCCCATGCATGCCCCAGGGAAGAGGAGGAAGGACTTTGGAAGGCAAACAGAACTCCAAACACACACTTACATGGCTTTATGGACACACACAACTTAAATATGCATATTAATATATATTATATGTTTATTTATTTAAAATAACCTTTTAATTTATAATTTGTTAATAGATTAGTCTGGGATAAAACTACTGAATTATGCTTGGAAATATCTTGCCTGTAATGACAGCAGACTCACCCTGTGTCTACATACATGCACATGCAATTGTACATATTTGTATATATACATATCAACTAAACTTAAATGCAAATATTAAAAATGTAAGGAACCTGATTATAATAATGCCTGTTTAGGGTTAATCAAGGAAAGTTATTTTTCCTGTTTATGGAGATGGAAGTCTGAGATCAGGACCAACAGGACTGGTTTCCCTGACATCTCATGGTTCTCCCTGTGTGTGTCCATGCTTCCACCTTCTGTTCTTACAGGGACAATGGTCACATTCAGTTAGGGTCTAGCCATGGGACCCTCGTTAATTATCTGATTAAAAGTCCTACTTATAAGTAATGCCTAACATTTATTGAGCAACTATACACAGGAAGTGCTTTGATGTAGCATAAACTGGACTGGAGAGATAACTCAGTAGCTAAGAGTACTGGCTGCTCTTTCAGAAGTCCTGAGTTCAATTCCCAGCACCCACATGTCTGCTCACAACCTTCTATAACTGTATTCCCACGGGATCCGATGCCCTCTTCTGGTGTGCAGATGGCCATGCAGACAAAACATATACACAAAGCACATAATTAAATCTTTAATAAAAAGAAATGCATGCATATATCTATTAGCTTGTCCTCCACCAATCACACAGGACAGGCCATGTTCTTATCATCAATATTCCATATCTCAGATCCTTCCTATCACCTGTCTGTCCCACCTCAAATCTTCCTCATAGCCTTACCTTTCTTAGTCTGACCCTGTAGCCCAGGCTGGCCCTGTAGCCCAGGCTGACCTTAAGCCTGGGTTCCTCCTGAATCTACCTCCTGTAGGATTACAGGCATGTGCCACCATGCCCAGCTTTTACCCTTCTCAATTTCCAGAAGTTTCATCCTTCCCATTTTTACATTAAAGACCTCCAAGTCTTCCTAATCCTTCCCTTTCCATTTCTCAGGAATAACTGGAATGAAAGTCCAGGCTGTCTACCAACAAGGTAAAGGAAATGAGCTTCTACTTCCAGGCCCCATAGATTTGTGTACTATGTGCAATCATTTCCTGGCAGCTGGCTGTTCTGAAAAGTAAGCACGCGATAACAGTCTTCTAAGAGACGGAAGAAAAACGTCTTGATTACAGGGCATAAGAGTGCATTTTACCTCCTGCATTGAATCCTTCCAAGCCCTCCTGGCCTCCACCCTTCTCATTCAGCCCCTGGACACAGCAGTCAGTCTCACTTTGTACTGCAAGCCCTCATCATGCCTCTGCCCTGAACCCTCCAGCAAGCTTGCAGAGGAAAAGCCAGTCCCTACCATGGCCTCTGGGTTCTGACCCCAATGCTGCTTTCAACTCCTCTCCTGCAGTGCTAAACAGCCCGGGTCTCTGTCCCCTGTGGTGGTATTGTGTTCCCCAAAATATTGTGCACTCTAATAAACTTATCTGGGGTCAGAGACAGAACAACCACTAGATACAAGACTAGAAAATGGTGGCACTCACACCTTTAATCCTAGCACTCCAGAGGTAGAAATCCCTCTGGATCTCTGTGAGTTCAAGGCCACATTGGAAACGGCCAGGCATGGTGACACATGCCTTTAATCCCAGAAAGCGAGTCTTTAATCCCAGGGAGTGGTGGTAGAAAGCAGAAAGGTATATAAGGCGTGAGGACCAGAAACGAGAATCATTTGGCTGGTTAAGCTTTCAGGCTTCTAGCAGCACAGTTCAGCTGAGAGCCATTCAGATATGAGGACACAGAGGCTTCCAGTCTGAGGAAACAAGACCAGCTGAGAAGTTGGCCAGGTGAGGTTAGCTGTGGCCTGTTCTGTCTCTCTGATCTTCCAGTGTTCACCCCAATACCTGGCTCAGGTTTGATTTTATTAATAAGACTCTTTAAGATTCCTGTTACAGCCGGGCAGTGGTGGCGCACGCCTTTAATCCCAGCACTCGGGAGGCAGAGCCAGGCGGATCTCTGTGAGTTCGAGGCCAGCCTGGGCTACCAAGTGAGTCCCAGGAAAGGCGCAAAGCTACACAGAGAAACCCTGTCTCGAAAAACCAAAAAAAAAAAAAAAGATTCCTGTTACAGTCCCTCACTCTTTTGTTCCTCTCTGCTTCCTGTCTGCTTTTAGGTCCTCATTCAAATGCTATCTGCTGGGCGTGGCCTTTTGGGGGAGGGGAGCTCCATTGAAAAATCACAACTCTGACCTATCGTTTCCTTTGTGAGTTTTCGATCACAGCATATTCCACTACTTAACCATGTGTGAGTAGAGTGTGAGAGTGTGTGAGTGTCCTGGTGTGTGTGCAGGAATACATGTATGTGCATGGGAGCCAGAGGTTGCTCTCAGCTGCTAATTCTTCAGGTCCTCCACATTTTTTTTGAAATAGGGTTTCTTGTAACGAGTCTTTCTCTGTCCCGCCAGCCAGCTCCCAAATAATGACTGAGAGACATCATATTAATTATGAAAGCTTGACCTTAGCTTAGGCTTGTTTCCAACTAGCTCTTATAACTTAAATTAACCCATTTATATTAATCTAAGTTTTGCTTCGTGGCTTTTTACCTCTCCTCCTGCATGTCCTGTTTCCTCTCTGTGTCCTCTGGCATCTCTCTCAAACCTAGATCCATCGCCTCTTCTTTTCTCTCTGCCTGGAAGTCCCGCCTAACCTCTTTGTGCCTAGCTATTGGCCATTCAGCTCTTTATTAAACCAATCAGAAAGCACTTTGGCAAAGACACATTTTTCACAGTGTACAAAAAGATTATTCCACAACGGTTTCTCACTGGGACCTGGGGCTCACTGAATAGGACAGGCTGCTGGTCAATAAGCCAGTGATCTGCTTCTCTCTGCCTCCCCAGCACTGGGATTACAGGCCTTACACACGGAAACTGCACTCTAACTCAGGACTTCATGCTTGTGCAGCAAGTTCACCTCCTGAACCTTCTCGGCCACAGTGAGGCAGTTTGCTGAACGTCACATGGTGACTACAGGCCCCACGAGGACAGTGTTTACTCTGTTTGGTTTACTGTGGGATCTTAGCATTAGATCAGTCCCTGACAGAGAAACTGCTCAATAAAGGCTTGTGAACTGCTTATGCAGGTTAGACAATGGAGACCAAGAATGGTTTTTGGTTTTTTGTTATAGTTTTGAGACAAGGTTTCTCTGTGTAGCTCTGGCTGTCCTAGAACTTGCTCTGTGGACCAGACTGGACTCAGACTCAAAGATCCTCCTGCCTCTGCCTCCCAAGTGCTGGGATCAAAGATGTGGGCCACCACCACCCAGCTACAAACTTCACTTCCTGTGTGGAAGGCAGATGCCTTAGTTAGGTTTCTATTACAGTGATAAAGATTATGAGCAAAATCAATTCAGGAAGGACTTGTATAGTCAGAAGTTTTTCTGTGTCCCACCTGGTCCGCAGCCACTCAGACCCAAGTAAACACACAGAGGCTTATATTAATTAAAACTTCTTGGCTATTATCTCAGGCTTACTACTGACTAGCTCTTACACTTAAACTCAGCCCATTTTTGTTAATCTAGGTATTGCCATGTTTTCCATGGCTTTACCTGTGTGCTTTACATGCTGCTCCCTGGTCAGCAGGGTGGCATCTCCTGACTCAGCCTTTCTTTTCCCAGAATTCTCCTTGTCTGATTGCCCCACCTATACTTCCTACCTGGCTACTGGCCAATCAGCATTTTATTTATCAACCAATCAGAGCAACACATATTCATAGCATGCAGAGTGACATCACCCATCACACTTGGCTTACACAGCCTGATCACAGTCCATCACTGAGGAAAAACAAGGCAGGAACTCAAGCAGGGTAGGAACTTGGAGGCAAGAGCTATAAAGGAATGCTGCTTACTGCCTTGCTCCCCATGGCTTACTCAGCCTGCTGTCTTATAGAACCCTGCCCGATGGTGGCACTGCCCACAGAGAGCTGTGCCTTCCCACATCTATCACTAATTAAGAAAATGCCCCTGCCCCAGACTTGCCGACAGGCCAACGTAATAAGGGCTTGTTCTCACTTAAAGCTCCTTCTTCCAAATGACCCTGACTTGTGTCAAGTTGACAAGAAACTTGGGGTAGCAGGAAGCTAAAGCAACCAGACATTTCACATGAGCTGAGAAGTGTGTATTTTTGAAAAAAACAAAACAAAACAAAAACCCTAGCACGACTGCCCTGATGACCTCCTGCGCCCGGTTGACTGCCCATTTGTTACTCACGCGTTCCTCCTTTCATTTGACATCCATCGGAAGATTGCCCTGTGATGACATTCGCCAAGTTTAACGGCTATAAAGATAAAGAAGACATATCTTTCCTGCACTGAGGTGGACAGACGCACGTACGGCCCAGTGAGAAACACAAACAGGCAAATGTGAGAATAATTCCACTCGGTGAGTGGGAGGTTCAAGGATCATAACTCTGCCTTTCAGAACAGGAAATCCCTAACCAACCCCTTCTTGGCACACAGGAGTCCTTCCAGGAGGAAACCACCCGAGGTGCTGAGGGAGGAGGGCTTCTGAGCAGAGGGAGGGGTTTTCAAAGGCAGGCAGGCATGACTCATGGCATGTGGGAGAACTGTCATCCTGCTGTGACAGGAGCTGGGAGGCTGGGAGAGGAGGAGCCAGAAGGACTTCAAATGAGGTCCTTAGATCCAGCCTGTATCTCACAGAACTCTCTCAGAAGACCAGCTGGAGACATAAGGGGATGAAGCCAGAAGGAAGGAGACCCACTGAGGCCTGACACTTGCAAGCTCCTGCTTAGATGCAGGTGTTTTGAATGGGGGTGTTTTGAATTGGCCTAAAGGTGATTACATTTTCAGCTTTCCCAAATTACCAAGTAATTATGCAAAATAGCTGTCTCACCTCAGCCCAGATTCTCAGTCCCTGCCATCTCCTGCATTCCGGATGTTGCTCAGAGGAGGGGTGTTGGGGCCAGGGCTGGGGTCATGAGGAAGGTGAGAATTAGACATCTTACCAACAAAACCATGCACACCCCAAAGACTGTTCACTGCAGGCTCCATCCTCATCAATACGCAACAAGTACACTGTCCTTTAACTGCCCTTGTGTGTTGTGTATGCTGCACCTCGAAATCCCTGCTTCCTCCCTGACTGTTATATAGAGGTGCTGATTTATTGACAAATACTGTGTTCTAGCTGGTGCTTATCTCTTCCATTAAAACCATTAAAAAATTTAAGAGCTAGGCAGTGGTAGACCACGACTTTAATCCCAGTACTTGGAAGGCAGAGGCAGGTAGATCTCTGAGTTTGAGACCAGCTTCATCTACAGAGTGAGTTCCAAGACAGCCAGGGCTACACAAAGAAATCCTGTCTTCAAAAACAAAAACTTAAGAATGACTATCTCTGCTTTTACGGCTTCTGTATACTATTCAACTTATCTCACGCTGGAAGGGGAGCTGAAGGGAGGGAGACCTACCAACTAGGGTGACTTACATTCTAAGAAATACAAAAGTTTCTGCTTTGAAGCAGTTCAGGAATGTCTTTCCAGAACACACCACTGGGCTGTGCTGACAAGTCTGCACTAAGGGGACTTAGGAAGCAAAGGCTGCAGACTTTTTCCTAAGTCCTCCATATCTACTTTAGCGGTAGATTCTGCAAAGACAACGCAATTGTCAGGAATCACGTCAAGCACAGCCTAGTGAGCAGGATCGTAGGAGAGGAAACGAGAGGTTGATGACACTGTGCCCTGGCAGATTGTGCCATAGGCTGTCATCTGTTCCTAAGAGCCCAGTCATCTTCCGTAAAATCATTCACTTTCCCCTGAACTGTCTGTTTCTTCTCCCCTCTCACCTATGAGAAGGGTAAGTGAGCTTCTAGACCTCACAGGATTTTGAGTATGCGTTTCCTTTCATGTGATATCCCCACGCATGGAATAAATGCACACATTTTATTGTTAATCCATTCTGTGTTGCTGTAACAAAATGCTTGAAATAGTCAACTAAGGCAACAACAAAGGTTTGGAATGGAGAGAGGTGACCTGGCAGTTAAAAGTGAGGACTGCTCTTCCAGGAGACTTGAATTGGGTTCCTAGTACTCACATCAGGCCATTCACAACTGCCTAAAAGTCCAGGGGATCCAATGCCCGCTTCTGGCCTCTTCATGTGTTTGCATGTACATGGCAGACAGAGACAGAGAGAGAGAGAGAGAGAGAGAGAGAGAGAGAGAGAGAGAGAACTAAACTAAACTAAAAGAACAGGTGCTAGCCCACCTGAGTCCGGGCATCCCCAGCCTACCTGTGCCATATCCAACATCCAGTCCCAACCCAGTCTGCACATCCTGTTTTCTAGTCCAGATCAGTACTTCTTGCCTAACTTTAGCCTGCCTTCAGCTTCCCTGATCCCCAGACCTTAGCTTGGTCTCCTATCATGTGTGCCGCCTCCTTGTGTATGGGGAATTCCACCTGTACCATTCCCAACCTCCAGGCTTAGCCCAGGTCTCACACCCTGTGCACCAGCCCAGTCTGGTGAATCTGTTAGACCCTAGCCCACCCACATCACACCCAACCTCCAGGCTTAGCTCAGGTCATACATCCTATGTGCTGATCAAGTCTGGTGAATTCCCAAGACCCTACCCTACCTACACCATGCCCAACCCCCACACCCAGCTTGAAATGCACATTTGTGTGCTACCCTAGCCTGATGAGTCCCTTACTGGCCCATGCTGGTCTCAAGGCTCAGCCTCAGTTGCACACCCTGTATGCCAGCCTAGCCTGGTGAGTGCCCAAGACCCAGCCCACCTATATCATCCTCACCCTCCCAGGCCTAGCTCAGGCAGCACAGCTTGCACACCAGCCCAAGCAGATGGATCTGTTTGTCCCAGTTAGCATTCATTCTTATTTACCACCGAATTGGATTCTCCCCTGTTCCTCCAATATAAAATCATTAGTAAGTATCTAAGGAAAAGTCCACATGAGCTGGTCTCATCACAAAACAAACAATATGAGAAGCCAAGACAATATGCCACCCCTAAATCCATCAGTCTTATAGAATGTCCACCAATGAGAATTGCCTAGATGAACCTCAGAACACAGAACTTAAAAGAACAACATAAACTTCATCAAAGAATTTAGAGATTTTAAAAAGATATAAACAAATAGCTCAATGAACTTAAAGAGAACATCAATAAATACCTGAGTGATTAGGAAAAAAAAACCCACAGCATACAGCTGAAGGACACATGGTGAGAATTCAAAATTTAAACACTGAATTCAATAGAGGTAGAATATTTCAGGGAACTCAAGCTGCAATGGAGATCGAATTGAAAAACTCAATAATGTATGTAGAAAATTCAAGGGAAAGCCTTCTAAGTAGAACAGAACAAGTAGATGACTTAAGATAAAGTAGAGGAATTAGACCACACAAACAAGAAATATTGAAAGTATTCTAAACACATAAAATGAATATGCAGGAACTGTAAAGTATCATTAAAAGACCAAATCTGTGAGTTCGAGTCCAACCTGGTCGACAGAGCGAGTTCCAGGACATCCAGGGCTACACAGAGAAACCCTGTCTTAGAAAAACAAAAAAGAAAGAAAGAAAGAATTAAAAAGAGAGAGAGGGAGAGGGAGAGAGAGAGAGAGAGAGAGAGAGAGAGAGAGAGAAAGAAAGAAAGAAAGAAAGAAAGAAAGAAAGAAAGAAAGAAAGAAAGAAAGAAAGAAAGAAAGAAAGAAAGAAAGAAAAAAAGAAAGAGAGAAAGCCATGGATGCCAACCAGGACTACTGTACTTACCAAAACTATCTGCTGTGCCTGAAGGAGAAATAAAATTTTTTCCATGATCTAAACAGGCTAAAACAATTCATGTCCACCACAGAGAATACTGGAAGCAATACTTTGGACTAAAGAAAAGAATAAGGCTGGCTAAAAGACTATAGAAAGAAAACAAATGAGGCTGTAATCACTGAAACACAAAATAAGACTAAGAATACAAACTGAAAAGAAAAACAAAATTACGGTCATCAACACAATCTTTTAATAATAACTGCAAATATTAATGTCCTCAGCTCCCCAATCAAAAGACAGTTTAGTGGAATGAACCAAGAAACAAAATTGATCTTTCTGTTGTCTACTAGGAACTTTCTCATCTTCAAAGACAGGAACCACCTCAAAGTGAAAGAATGGAGGAAAAGTATGCCAAGTAAATGGGACTAGAGGAAAGCAGGTGTCACTATCCTAATAGCTGACAAATAGACTTTACACTAAAGAAATCAGAAGAGATAAAGATCAAAACTTCATTCCAATCAAGGGAACAATTAACCAAGAAGACATTACAACCCTAAACATACATGCACCTAACATTGGAGCATTCAATTTTATAGAAAGCATACTATTAGAGAAAAATCACATGATCATCTCAATAGATGCAGGAAAGGCCTTTGACAGAATTCAGTATATCTTTATAATAAAGATCCCAGAGAGACAAGAAATGGAAGGAACATACTTCAACATAATAAAGGCTATATATGGTAAACTCATGGCCAACATCCTCCTAAATGGAGAACAACTCTAAGCAATCTCATTAAAATCAGAAACAAGGGCTGGGCGGTGGTGGCGCACGCCTTTAATCCCAGCACTCGGGAGGCAGAGCCAGGCAGATCTCTGTGAGTTCAAGGCCAGCCTGGGCTAACAAGTGAGTCCCAGGAAAGGCGCAAAGCTACACAGAGAAACCCTGTCTCGAAAAACCAAAAAAAAAAAAAAAAATCAGAAACAAGATGGAGCTATCCACTATCCCCACTCTTCAATACAATTCTTGAAGTACTAGCCAAAGTAATAAGACAAGAGAAGGAAACTGGGGAATAAAGAAATCAAATTATCCCTATTTTTAGATTATATTATACATAAAAAAGCCCCAAAATTCCACCAGAAAACTTCTAGAAATATCAACACTTTGAGCAATGTGGCAACATGAAATATCAACTTATAAGACCCAGGAGCCTTTCCATATACCAATAACAAACATGGAAAAAGGGATCATGGCACACTTCCATTCACAACAGCTTCAAAGAAAATAAAAGATCCAGGAATAAACCTAACCAAGAAGGTGAAAGACCTTTAAATAAAAACTTTAAATCTCTGAAGAAAGAGATTGAGGAAGACACCAGAAAATAGAAAGACCTCCCATGCTCGTGAATGGATAATATTGTGAAAATGACCATTCTACAAGAAGTCAGTTTACAGATTCAACATAATTCCAATCAAAATCTCCACAGCATTCCTCACGGAAATAGGGAAAAAGTCCTAAAATTCATATGGAACCACAAAAGACCCCAGAGAGCCAAAGCAATCCTGAAGGGGGGAAAACAAACCAATGCTGGAAGGATTACCATACTAGGTTGCATGCTACATTACCAAACTATAGTAATTAAAACAGCATGGCATTGCACACACACACACACACACACACACACACCAAAAAAAAACAAAAACAAAACCCAGACATGTCGATCATGGTCGGGAGATGGGAGAAGGAGCTCTAGAAAGGGAGACAGCAGGATCAAGGTGCTATGGCTGAGAGAATGGGAATAATGAGAGCAGGTGTTTAAGGAAGGGGGAGGGCAGTGCTAAAGGAGAGGGAGGGACATAAAGACAATTAAGGATTATTGGAAAATTCATAGGGGAACATATTTTATGTTTACTTAGTATACATTGCCAAACTCTGCATGTTCTCAGGGGTTAAAACTATGTGTCTTGGGAAGGCTGGGGGTGGGAGGAGGGAGGACAGGGGAGTATGATATACAAAACGACTAGAAAATCTCTTATATAAAATAAAAAATTTGTAATATCCAGGAATATCTTCGCAGACATAAACATAAATAATGCAAGCAATGCCATTAAAAATGATATATTAAATCAATTAAAAAAAAAACTATGTGTCTATAAGGATAGACACACAGAAATATGTACCAAGAAGCTGGGATGGGGCAGACTCCACATGATCTGATAGACCACATCAACTACAGCCAGGAACCTCAGCATGTTTATTTCATGTGTGAATCAAGGAGGCGAGTTTACTGTATACAGCTGAATAAGGTGGAGAGTTTATGGCCACAGCTGGGCAAGGGGGCAGGTTTTGCTAACCCTTGCAGGAGGTCTCTGTAGGAGCAGGAGGCCTCTGTAGGTACAAGAGGTCTCTGTAGGAGCAGGAGGTCTCTGTAGGTACAAGAGGTCTCTGTAGGAGCAGGAGGTCTCTGTAGGTACAGGAGGTCTCTGTAGGGAGCAGACTGAGGCTGCAGTCATCCTGGAGGAGGAAGCTGTGGTTGAGTTTCTATTTACACTGTCAATATACACATTCTGACCAGAGGAAGGTTCTACATCCCTGTGAGCAACACCAAGGGAAGGTTTTGCCACTCCCACAGGTCTGAGGCATTGGGATCTTTACATGTCTGTGATCATGTTAACAACACTTCATCTACTCCTTACACATTCACTCAAGGCTTTCTCTGCCCCTACAACATATTTTATGTATGTATGTATGTATGTGTGTATATACATAGTTTAAATAAAGTTATGGCCCTTGGTGTGATAATGCTCCCCCAAGAGCTACAGATGACTTAACAAAAACCCCAGTGCCAGGCATGGGAAATCTTCCTTCAAGTCATTGGTCAATGGGTCCAAGAGACTCCCCAAACAATACAGACTGTTGATGTTGGTTTTGGTTACCTAGAACTTGAAGTTAAGTCCTTGTTGCTGAAGACATCATAAACTTTGGACACAGGACTTTGCAGAGTTGAACTGGAACTAATCTGGAAGTTTCCTCCCTGAGGACTAGTTCTCACAGCATCCAAAAGTGTCTATGCAAACTGCCAGTGGAGAAAAGCAATTAAAATTCTTACCAAGCTATAAACCCACAACACTGACCATTATAGCAAAATATACCAAGCATAATAGTGGCAATTATACCTCAGGAGTAACCAACAGCCACTTAACTGGACTTAAGGCCTTTTTAATAGGAAGGAATTCATACCTGGTACTGTAAACCTACAACTACTTGTAGCTGGCGAAGTCATGGACCCTAGAAGAGAACCTACTACTGTCACGTTCCTAAACCAGTAAAATTCCCCAAAGTTCTAAATACTTCCAATTACACCCACAGATAAGAACAGTCTTCACCACTACTGTTTGGAGCAGACAGAGACCATTACAGAAATCCACAACTCATCAAAATGCACAGAACAGCTGACTGTGGGATGCCTATCCCCAGCTGATACATCACAATGGCTACACCGAAGGCTCGGGGAACATTGTGGAAGGGTGGGCAGAAAGACTGTAAGGGCCAGAGGCCCAGGATATTTCCTATGAGACTGTGTCTTCTGTATTGCTGTGGGATGGTCTGTAGCTAGAGTTTTCCTGCCTGGCCCACAGTCAGGACAAATCTCTGTCACCCACCAGTCCCACAGCCACTCAGACCCGACCAAGTAAACACAGAGATTTATACTGGTTACAAACTGTATGGCCGTGGCAGGCTTCTTGCTAACTGTTCTTACAGCTTAAATTAATCCATTTCCATTAATCTGTACCTTGCCACATGGCTCGTGGCTTACCGGCATCTTCACATGCTGTTTCTCATCATGGCAGCTGGCAGTGTCTCTCTGACTCAGCCTTCTACTTCCCAGCTTTATTCTCCTCCTTGTCCCACCTACACTTCCTGCCTAGCCAATGGCCAATCAGTGTTTTATTTATTGACTAATTAGCAACACATTTGCCATACAGAACATCCCACAGCAATGGTCTGTTTGTCAAATGTGTTGCTCTGATTGGTCAATAAATAAAACACTGATTGGCCAGTGGCTAGGCAGGAAGTATAGGAGGGACTAACAGAGAGGAGAATTGAGAAAACAGGAAGGCGGGGAGTGGTGGGGGAACCACACACTGCCAGCCACCGCCATGACAAGCAGCATGGGAAGATGCTGGTGAGCCACGTGGCAAGGTATAGATTTATGGAAGTGGATTAATTTAAGATGTAAGAACTAGATAGCTAGAAGCCTGAGTCATTAGGCCAAACAGTTTAAATAATATAAGCGTCTGTGTGTTTTGTTGGACTGCCGGGGCTTAGTGGAACCCGGAGAGAAAACTCTCCAGCTACACTGTATATCACAGGGTATTGCATCCATGACATCCTAACAATATGGTCACTTAAACAGAACCCACAGAATGACACCACAAGTTGACGTGTCAACATGGATGGGAGAAATCTCACAAGGCATGCATCTGCCTATGGAGGGTGGTGGGGTCACGAGACCAAAAGTGAAGTAGGTCCAACCTACCTATAAGAATACTATAGGATACTTATGGGGTGAAGGGATTCTTACGCCTGAGAAGGAGGAGGACCTTGTAAGAAATGTCCATTCTAGATATGGTGACCATGTAGTTTGTTATTCAAACCCGCTAATACAACTAGAGGACAAAAGGCACAGACTAAGTGTCCAGGTCACCCGGGAAATCTCATCTTCCCACCTACTAGGGGGAGGTTTGTGGCCACAAAGCAATTTTTGTTGTTGTTGTTGTTGTTTTGGTTTTTTGAGACAGGGTTTCTCTGTGTAGCTTTGGATCCTTTCCTGGATCTCACTCTGTGCCCAGGCTGACTTCAAACTTATAGAGATCCACCTGCCTCTGCCTACCGAGTGTTGGGATTAAAGGCATGTGCCACCACCACCCAGCTTCACAAAGCAATTCTTTATTTTTACTTCCAGATTGAAAAAAAAATCTCAACATAATACCTCTCCTTTTTTTTTTCTCATGTAACCCAAGTTAGTCTTAGGCTTGCCCTGTAGCCAAGCCTGGCTTTTCTCTGATTCTTGATCTTCCTGCCTCTAACTCCTAAGCACTGAGATTACAAGTGTGCATCACCATAGCCAGCTACCTCAATTAAGTTTCTAATAGTTCTAATAACTGCGATTTTATAATATGTACACACCACATTCAATAACATGAAACTTGTTCACACTTTGATGGCTTTGCTATCCTTTATAGGCTAACCTTGGTTCATTAGAATTTTAAACACTTTTTTCCTGATCATAAAGGTCATCTTTAAAAAGACCTCATTAAAAATAATACTGTGTGATACAGATATGGCTAGAGAATAAAATGGAAGCCCATAATTGAAACAGCAGGAAAAAAATAGTAAGTGCCATCAATAGTTTCAGTAGGTGCAAAAACAGTGAATTGACAGTTTAACCAGGCTGACGTTGTATTTTGTTTTGTTTGAGACAGACTTTCAGATGTGACCCAAGTCAGCCCTGAACTTCTGGGGGGTGGGGTGGGGGGAATCATTCAAGAGTGAGAACTATAGGAGGAAAGAGGTAACTGGAAGATGTGAGAAGGGGCCCAGTCTCATCTGGGTCTGGTTTAATTTACACCCTCATAGCAGGAAGAAATAAAGGCATCCTTGGTGTGCTGGACAGTTTTATGTCAACTTGGCACAAGCTAAAGTCATCTGAGAGGAGGGAACCTCAACTGAGAAAATGTCTCCCTAAGACAGTACTGTAGGCAAGCCTGTAGGACATGTTCCTAATCAGAGACTGATGGGGAAGGATTCAAACCATTGTGGGTGGTGCCACCCCTGGGCTGGTGGTCCTGGGTTCTATAAGAAAGCAGACTGAACAAGCCACAATGAGCAAGCCAGTAAGCAGCACTCCTCCATGACCTCTACATCAGCTGCTGCCTCCAGGTTCCTGGCCTGCTTGAATTCCTGTCCTGACTTCTGTCAATGATGATCAGTGATATGGAGGTGTAAGCCAAATAAACCCTTTTCTCCCCAACTTGCTTTTGGTCATGGTGTTTCATCAGAGCAATAAAAACCCTAACCAAGACACCTGGTAAAATGTAGCATTTTTAAATTAAAAAGGTTTTCAATTTAAATTTTTAATGGAACCAAGATAGTTCTGGAAACATTTTTATCATTCCCTACCTACCTAGTTTACTATGAGCCAAGAATCTGATGATGGCTAACTAAGACTCCTTTTCTTGTCTTCCTGCCTAGCAATGATGACAACGTTCTGTTTCTACAACATGTCTTACCAAGAGGTTGTGTTTTAAATTTCTCCAGGAGGCCTTTTCTTCTGTAGAAATATTGAGACAAAAATTTGACACAGGCTTGCTTATAACTTGAGAACTGGATAAGAGGTGTGGGTAAGAAAGAAGCTATGTCTGCAAAGACTGGTTGACTGATTGAACTCAGGGATGTGGAAAGGTTGGATTGTTGCAAATCCAGAGGCTAATGACATCATCCTGAGCTAGCTTCAGCCCCCTAAAGAGCCATTCCTTGCCCATCTCTGTGTCAGAACTAACATCCTGTGACTAATTGGTAAAAAACCTTTTGGAAGCTATTAACTAAGCAGAACACTAGCTTCCACCAACCCAAAAGCCAAGACTGTCATTAGATAGCATCTGAGGCCTACAGAAAGCATCCCTCGTCTTGCACACCTGCCTCTTCAATGTACACACCAATGCATTTTAAACTCACCTGGATTTATGACTTTCTTTGTTCTGTAAAAACTACAAAACTTCATGAAACTGCTTCCATGTTGGAACATGGAATTTGAAGTAACATAAATTTGTGTTTCCGGGTCCATAGTTACTTAAGATGGCTCCAGAATAAACTACATTTTATTCCCTTTAAGATGCGGGCTGTGTTTTTGTGTCAACAGGGCACGTATGCTTCATTTATAGACACTTTAAGTTCTAATTCTATAGAAAAAGGAGTCTGTCTAAAATAATCCTTAAACATGTTCACAGAAAGTTTGAAAAGAATCCATAAAGGAATATACAGGGATTTTTCTGTTTATACCTTTGAGAACTGAAGGAAAAGCCACACCCAGAGGAAAGGTCCTACAAGGCCAGGCGAATGATTACACCTTCACATCTGCAGAGAGTTGGAATGCTGAAGATCCAGAGCCAAATTAACTTGGGCTATTGCTAGTCCCTTGAGAGCCCTATCTGATCTAACATCATTTCAACAAATAGGTAAAGCATTTGGAACATATCAACAGAACACCAGCTTCCACCAACCATTTCTCAGAATGTCATCAGGTTCACGCCTAAACCCATAGTCAAGTTTCCTTCCCTCCTGTTTATAACCAGCCCACCTAATGTTCCCATGGATGTATCGGGGAGGTCCTTGATGTACGGCCTTGTTTTGTTCTGTCTAGAAAAGCTCCTGTAACGCTTCCACACTATAGCACATGCTATAATCAGGTCCACCCATATTCCCAGGCTATGGTCATATGTTTGGCTCAGAACAAAGTTTCTCTTGTTCCCTTTGAAGTGAGAGCAGCATGTTACATGAACCCCATCTTTAGGCATTAGTCATTTTTTCCCACAGTTTGTATTTACTTTCTGTGAATTTTGCTCCTAAAGTGTTAACATAGAGCTCTTGACCAGTTTTCTGTAGATGGTTGCTTTTTCTAAGTTCCATGGCTAAAACAATTTATAATGTAAAGATTTTTAAGGCCCCAACCAGCTGATTTTTCTAGTTAGGGAGCTTGTTTTGTGACTAGGCCCTCGGCTTCAAGCTGGGATCTTTAGTAGTTCCTCCACTGCCTCCTGCAAATGCTGCCCAAGGCTAATTGTTACTGCTAGTGGCACAGTGAGGGGCGGGCGCGGCATGCTCCATATCATAAGAACTCAGCTGCATTTGTTCTCTAGGAAGAAGTCTAATGCACACATTGCTAATGGTTTGTTTATTCTGCGTTAACCATCAATCTGGATGTCGGCCAGACAATTGGCTCAGTGGGAATGCTAGACTCAGTGACCTTGGTGTTTGTGAACCCTCCCCCTGCTACAGAGGGGAGACAGCCTAGGAGAAAAGCAGACTGGTCACCTGACCACAGGGACAATACTGAAGCCCGGGATGACTGATTGACTGCCTTTATTTCCCCGACTTTCTAATCGGCTGGCTAAAGACAGATGCAGACAGATCTGTGGGATGCTGAGCTACTATCTTCTCAGATTGCTGGATCTCTGAACAAAACGGCTTAAAGATTCAGGTCCTCAGCTTTGCCTACAGGACCTGCAGCAGGGCCACCTACCTCCCCAGTGCTTACAGTGAATCAGCACTGGCCCTTTGGTACCCAGAGAAAAGCCAGGCCTGTGGTCTGCTGTGGGTTCCAGGGCAGCAGTGTGGCCCAACATGGGGAACCTGAGGACAATCACATCAGCAAGACGACATCTGGATGATTTCTGGGGGTCACTGAGTTCATTGCCCAGGTTGTCGTCATTTAAATCTTGGTTGTAATTCTCTGAGGTGAGTACAAATATTACCCCTCTTCTCCGATGAGAAAACTGAACCTATGGAGGAAAGTTAGAGAGCGCTCCCGAGATCGCACAGGTAGAGCTAATTTACAACCCGGTGTGCCTTATTTCAAAGCCCAGGCTTTCACTGCAGCTCTCCAGAACATTCCACCCTGAAAGGGAATTTGAGCATGAAAGCACAGATACTTAACCCTCCAAAAAGTTCAGTCTTACTGTGTTGTAACAAAATTTATCTCTCAGTGTTTTCCTGAAGCATTTTATGGAAATGAGGGCATTGTATTTTATAACTAGAGACACCCCGGGCTCACAAATCTCACATTTTCCAGGCTCCTAAATCATAGAGTATCAGGCAGAGATTTCAGGAACCCGATCCAATGGAGAGTAAAAAGACCTACAGGTGATGAAATGAGTTAATGATGCGGACTGCCTAACATCCTAACACCACCCCGGGGAACACAAAATGGAAACCTGCTTCAAGGAATTCAGGCTCTGTTTGCCAAACCTCCACAGCATCGCCCGTTAAAACCTCGGTCTAAGGTTACATCCAGTGTGCGGTTCACATGAGCTAATTGAGAACGTTTTCTGTGCTAGCGCCATTTTCTGACGGCCAGTGTGGAAAATCCCCTTCCAATAGGTAGATCAGAGCTCCCTAATGGATTCGGGCCAATTCAGATCGAATCCAATTCACACCTGCAAGTGAAGGGTGGCCTTCCAACCCGCCCCCCCCCCCCCAACCACCCCCCCCCCCCCCCCCCCCCCCCCCCCCCCGCATGTTTGTGGGCTTGGCTCCCCTCACAGAGCACCCTGAAGGACAAGCCAGACCAGATCTTCAAGTCTAGTCAAAAGTAGAAGCTTGGGCCCCTGGCAAGCAGTCGCACTCGGAGGTCTCTTTTAATTCTGTTTTTCTTTTGCTGGTTGGTTAAGAAAAGCATGTGTGCTCTTGTAAGCAAGAGCATAACACTGGAAGATCAATTGCTAAATGGTCTTATTTTTAATAAAAAAAAAAAAAAAAAAAAAAAAAACCCGGAGCCGGATATTGGGGTGAAAGCCTAGAGATCAGAAGATCAGAGCAAGCCACAGCCACAAGTTCTTACCCTAGAAAATCCTCAGCCAAGAGAGAGCTACTTCCTGTATACTCACACCTCTATGCCTTTCTGTCCCCTTGCCATCTTGCTTCCTCTCTCCGCCCAGCTACATCACTTCCTCTTTCCTCCCAGCTCTATCACTTCCTGTCTGTCTGTACAGACCTCCAGACCTCTATGGTTAACTAGTGCTGGGATTAAAGGCATGTGCCACCATGCCTGGCTCTGTTCACAGTGTGGCCTTGAACTCACAGAGATCCAGATGAATCTCTGCCTCCTGAATGCTAGGATTAAAGGCGTGTGCTACCACTGCCTGACTTCTATGTTTAATATAGTGGCTGGCTTTTTCCTCTGATCCCCAGATAAGATTGAGATGCACAAATAAAATATCATCACCTAACTATAAATCAGAACATTAGCGTCTTCTCCAGTGTTGTTCAGGGAAAGGTACTCCCAAGTCTGAGGGGCAGTTTTCCTCGCTTGTAGGCTACAGATAGCATCTTCCTATTGGTTTAACTATTAAGGCAACTCCATGTAGTTAAAAGGAAGGTTTATTTTGTAGGGTAACTTACAAGTAAAGGGATAGGTTACAGGTCTGGGAAAGGTGAAGCGCAGTCCAGCAGTGTTCTCTGGAGAACTCTGCTCAGTCTACCTCCAGCGTCCAGGGTCCAGGAACCAAGAGAGCTGGCCCATCTCCATCTCGGGTCTTCAGGGGTCCTCTCTCGGCTCTGCCTTGTAGGTGTGACAGTTACTGAAGCCTCAAAGAGGGTGGTACTTCCAGGTCAAAGCTGGAACGGCTACCCACTACATCCTCCCTTGGGAGAAAACAAATACAATGATGATGTATCTGAAAAGACATCACAAAACTATAACCACCATAACTATTTAGTCACAATTCTTTCAGTTTTACAGCTGAGGAGGCTCAAAACTCATACAGATTGAAGCCATATAGCCAATAAGACATAAAACAAGGGGTCAGAGCAAAGGCTCAGGGATTAGGGTTCCCAGCACCCCATGGGGTAACCCCAACAGCCTGGAACTCATGCTCTGGGGGATCTGACACATGCTAACCTCAGGGGCACGTGCACACCTGCAAACATGTTCATCTACCCACACACAGACATATACACATATATACACAATGTGTTAAAAATAAATCATTCATATGTGTGCTTATTTGAACTGGGCCTAATTCCAAATGTTTCTTTTTATATTTCTCCTTCAGGTTTACTGTGAATATAATTTTATTTCACAATGTATACTAGAAGTTTAAACCTGATTGCAAAAGTCCTGCAAAATATTCCAAATGACTTGTAGCCCAGCTGTTCTTAGTGCCTCGAAAGGAAAAGCCAGTATTCAGGCCTCAGAACTAAGAACCAGGTACAAGAATGTTTAAATGCCTGTCACTCTGGTATCAACTGCTGCTGTGGGATGGTCTGTATGTCAAATTACTCTGATTGGTCAATAAATAAAACACTGATTGGCCAGTGGCTAGGCAGGAAGTATAGGCAGGACTAACAGAGAGGAGAAAAGAAAGAACAGGAAGGCAGAGGGAGTCACTGCCAGCCATCGCCATGACAAGCTGTAGAGAGCTGCGTGAAGCTGCATCCTTGAGATGGCGCTGGCTTCCGCCCCCCACCCTCCCGATGGCGAGTGCTCTCTATGTTAAACAACTCCTTATTTGGCTTGGCTTTAGATTTTGGCTTGCTAAGGCATACGTGTACCTATCCAGGAATCCCATGTGGCACATGGTGGCTGGTGGACTGAGACCTATATAAGGCTGGGGCGGGCTCTCCCTAGGGGAGAAGAACAAAGGAAATAGATTTGAAAAGGCCTGAATAAAACAGTTTTGAAGAAGAGCTCGGTGTTGTGTCTTCCTTGCTGGTCGAGGCAGACGCGACAACAAGCAGCATGTGAAGATGCCGGTAAGCCACAAGCCACGTGGCAAGGTATAGATTTATGGAAATGGATTAATTTAAGCTATAAGAACAGTTAGCAAAAAGCCTGCCATGGCCATACAGTTTGTAACCAATATAAGTCTCTGTGTTTACTTGGTTGGGACTGTGGGACTGGCAGGTGACAAAGATTTGTCCTGACTGTGGGCAAGGCAGGAAAACTCTAGCGACAAACTGCTGTTATTCAGTGGCTATTTTTACACTAAACAACTCAGAGTGAAGAAAACATCCTGTGTGTATTCTTTGTCTGTGGAACCCCTCTGCCCTGTGAATCATGGTCATGTAACATTATACTATTGCAAGTGGCTTTCCCCAGTGCTTTTACCAATATGACAGAGTAGAAAGTGTCAATCTGCTGCCCCTAATCAAGGGCAGGATGCTTGTGCACTGCTGGACAAAGTTACTAATTAAAAAATAATACTTGCACACAAAAAAGTAAAAGGAAGAAAATATGGGCTATTTCCCTGCTTTCTTGGCTGAGGAATCTGGCCTAAAAGTTCATGTACATCTTGAATTTGAGTAATCAGTTTGTCTACAAGTAGCAAACAGTTTTTTATGATTTACAGTTTCTTATGCAGTATTTTTCTAGCAAGGGGCTATATAAACTCTATTCATTAGGCAACTCACTATTCTTTAGTTGCTATAGTAAGAAGGTTCTATTAGACTATCTATAAATAACAACAGGTAGCCAAGCAGACTTCTGCCAGTGCAGCTTCCACATCTCCTGGAGAGGGGTCGAGAGATTAAAAAACACAGCTCCAAGGGGAGAATGGGCCATCATAATCTGATGTGTCTTTTTTTTTTTTTTTTTTTTTTTTTTTTAGTGCAAAGACAAAGCAAGAAGGACCAGGCCTCAGAGACATAGCAAGGCCTCGTCTCTGGGAATGTATGAGAGAGTATTTCTAGAAATGCTTAACCAAGGTGGGAAGACCCACCCCAAATGTGGGTGGAACCAATCCACGGGCTGGAAAAAAAGGGGAAAGGGAGAAAGCAGAGTGGTAGAACCCCTTGTGTTCTCCTTCCTGATCCGTGGAAGGGTCCCAGCCACGCCCTCCCAGCTGTGACCCACTGCACTGCACCCTGTTGAACCCTGAGCGCAGACAAATCCTTCTTCGTCTGAGGGGAGAGAGAGAGAGACAGAGACAGAGAGACAGAGACAGAGACAGTGAGACAGAAAGAGAGACAGAGACAGAGAGAGACAGAGAGACAGAGAAACAGAGAGAGAAAGCACAATTATTTGGTCCAGTAGTCGGATTTCTGGGTACATATCCAAAAGAAATGAAATCAGTTTGTCAAGGGGCATCTGCGCCCTGTGTTCATTCACTGCAGCATTGATCATAACCACTGAGACATGGGCTCAAGCTAAATGTCTATCAGCAGACGGATAGGCTAATAAAATGGACTGCCATTCAACCTTAACAAGGGAATCCTGCCATTCACAACAACACAGAAGGTCCTGGAGAACACTGTGTTGAGTGAAGTCAGCCAGGCACAGGACTCAATATCATAAGATCTCACTTACCTAATGAAAACCAACTCATGGAAGCCGGAGGCGATTACCAGGGCTGAAGGGGAAAGAAGAAAGTGGGGATCTGTTGGCCCAAGGGACATAATTTCAGTCAGACAAGAATAAGTTCTAGAGGTGTGCTGTGCAACATGATGACTATAGCAGTGTCATGGTTGGGAGCTGTTAAGAAAGACCTTAAACATTTTCATCACCCAGAAATGTACATAGGTGAGGTAATGATGTAGCACCTTGATTTAACAGTTTCACTACGTGCACACAGACCAGGATAACACACTGAACACATAAGTATACGCAATTTTGTCAATTAGAATTTGATAAATGTTAGACAGAGGCAGGTGGATCTCAGTGAGTTTGAAGCCATTCTGGTCTACAGAATGAGTTCCAGGACAGCCAGGGCTACACAGAGAAACCCTGTCTCGAAAAACAAAAAACAAGAAATTTGATCCATGTGAAAAACTTGTTCTGTAACTTCATGAGTCACGTGAGTGACTACTTGTTCATATCTCAACTTCTCCTTTGCCGTCCTTTCTCTGACCACCAATTATACAGGCTTCTTGTCCACTGTCTGGTGGTGAGTCCCTTCCACTCAATCTTGGAAACCATTTTTATCTTTTAACAAGCACTTTCCCACACATGTTAGAAAGATTTTTCCTAGATTATAATTTTTATTTTATTTTGTGTATTTATTAATCTACACACACACACAAAAATTGTGATAGTATTCCTTGACCCAGGACCGTGTGCATGCTAGACGTGTACTCCCCACTGGACTGTGCCTTCACCCACCAGAGTTTTTAACATTCACCCTCTAACTTTCATGAATCTTGGCTTCACCATTTGCCATCTCTAGCGTTATGTGTGCAGTGGTCTTTCCTTCTCTAAAGATCGACTACACAGTAGTTACTGATCTCTTCTCTTGTGTTTCCATTTCATATATTTGGTTGATTTGGAATCTCTTTTGCTTTATATAATAAAGTAAGGATCTAATTCCATTATTTTTCAAAATAGCCAATCAATTTCCCTGGAATTCTTTATTGAACAATTGTAGGGTCCAAGGAAATGCTGAAGGAAGACCGCAGACTCAAATAGTATGTAAGAGCAAAGAGCATTTATTAATATTCCAGCATGCATGTGGGGTCGTTCACCTGTACAAAATGGCGACGACCCTGAGAGGAGCCTGTAGGCTCCTTTTAAGCACAGCTAAGAGAAGTTTCGGTGACAGTTAGGTCATCTCAAATATGATTGGTTAAACAAGCAGCAGCTATATTAGTATACTTTTAATCGACTGAGGTTTAGTCTTATTATTTTGGGGCATACTTGCACAAACTTGGGTAAGTTCGGACGTGACTCAGAAGGGGGCTGCTGGGTTTGTCCTTGAGATATTGTGAGGCTGGCTCAGGCCTCGTCCCTGAATGTAAGGGCCTTGTGGATAAATGGCCTTTTGTGGAAAAGACACCTGTTTTGCCCTTCTCAGAGAACGGAAATTTAAATTCAGTTGTGAGGGTGGGAGAGTTTAACCCCTTCGCAATCTACTATAAACACTTAGAAATGCTCTAATTACCTAGGAATCAGTGAGTCTCATCCTGATGTTTTTTTTTTTTTCCAGCGTAGAGACAAAACAGGAAGAACCAGGCGTCAGAGACACAGCGAGATCTGAAGTCATTGCCACACCAACCCTACAGAGCATGGCGATGCTCTAGAAACGAGGGGCTAGAACCTAAAAACGCAAATCATTTTCAAGTGTGTACAAGATTCTAGAGGATGTTTTCCTCTCAATTTTCCTCTGATGGGCCTGGTTTTAAAATTGGAGCTCAGAGCGATGATTATACATAAATTATACATACACTTAAAAATTCCTTTTCTATACTAGTCCACACTAGTTTTCCTCATAAATAATGTATTAGGAAGACAGATTTTCTAGTACAATCATTTGTCCCCAGTTACAAAAGCACAGCCGGGCAAGTGTTCAGTTCAGACAGGAAGAACCAGCACCAGGAATTCTTCTTTCCCTTGAGATAAAAATAGAGGGGAATGTCCCCTCCTCCCTCAGTTTGGACCAGGACAGAACCGGCTGATCATGACAAGTTTTGTTTTAATGACCCTGAGAAAAGATCCTGGATCCTCTCCATGTAACTTGTTCCAAACTGTAAAGTTCGCCATTAAAATACAAATCCATGGGGCAGCAATTGGAGCGGTTCCGTCCTTTAAACCAAAGTGCCTGTTACTTGGTGGTGACAGCCCTCTGGCTGTTGTTCTTTGGATTTGTCTCCAGATTAAATAATCCCAACCCTCCAGATCAGTGGTCCTCAACCTTCCTAACGCTGCGACCCCTTAATACAGTTCCTCATGTGGTGGTGACCCCCAGCAATAAAATTTTCATTGCTACTTCATAACTGCAATTTTGCTACTGTTATGAATCATAATGTAAATATTTTTTGAGATAGAGGTTTGTCAAAGGGGTCACAACCCACAGGTTGAGAACCATTGCTCTATACAGCTAAAATTCTAATTTCATGCTCACAAACATCAGAGCAACCTCAGACACTAATTAAGGGCTAAGGAAACACACATAAACACATGAAAATCCACACTCCCTCATTTTAAAAATGTCTATGGCTGATCACAAATTTTCCATTTTAACTCTGAAATTCTGTCTCTTACTCTGCTTCTTAAAAGGTGAACTGTAATGAACCAATCTGGCTTCTATTTGAGGAAAAACTCAGAGGAAAGCCCAGTGTGGGCTCCTCCCTCTGCAGGGGTGGAGAGTGTGAGAGGGAGGCAGAGGTGTGAACATAGGCATCGGATGTTCCTTGTGCAGGCATTGTGAAGGGCACTCTGCTTTGAGCCTGAGCTTTGAGCAAAAAGTGTATCCTTTCCTGGGGAGAGGGGCTAACAAATGGCAGTCCTTGTGACTACGTAAGATAAAGACATTAAAGGGAAGAAAAAGAGAAAAGAGAGGCCCAGCTGTAGAGCTGGGGCCTTGAGCAGGACAATGGCAAGTGACACAAGACAGAGCTCACAACTTCTGAGCTAGTTTGTTCTAAAGACCTACAAGAATATAGTTTTTCAGCTCAATTCTGGGTCAAGGGATCTCAACCAAATAACTGGTCTTAGCCTATTCAGGCCACTGTGTCAAAACTATCTTAGACTATTTGTCTTACTTAGTGTTCTATTGTTGTGAAGAGACACCATGGCCACAGCAACTCTTATAGAGGAAAGGATTTAATTGGGCCTTACGGTTTCAGAGGATTAGCCCATTATCAGCAGGATGAGGGCATGGCAACAGGCAAGCAGACATGGTGCTGGAGAAGTAGCTGAGAGTTCTACATCCAGCTCCTCACTTAGGCGGCAAGAAGAAAAAGATCCTGGGCCCGGCTTGGGCTTTTAAAATGTCATAGTCCACCCCCCAGTGACACACTTCCTCCAACAAGGTCACACCTCCCAATCCTTTCAAATAGTGCTACTCCCTGGTGACCAAGCATTCAAATCTATGAGCCTCTGGGAGCCCTCTTTCAAGCCACCACAACTATTAATTTAGAATTGAAATTTACTGCTCAGCCAGGCAGTGGTGGTGCACACCTTTAATCCCAGCACCTGGGAGGCAGAGCCAGGCGGATCTCTGTGAGTTCGAGGCCAGCCTGGGGTACAGAATGAGTTCCAGGACAGGCGTAAAGCTACATGGAGAAACCCTGTCTTGAAAAACCAAAAATAAAATAAAATAAAATAAAACAAAACAAAATAAAATTTGTTGCTCACAGTTCTGAGGTCTGGAAGGTCTAAGATCAAGATGGCCCCTAGCTTTTGTGACAAAGCACATTCACGAGGTGGGGGAGACAGAGACGTCACCGTCAAATTCTTCTTTAAGGGCAACTAATCATCCATATGGGTTCTGCCTTTGTGATCTGATCGGTTCTGAAGGCAACTAAATTTCAGCATAGGAATTGGGGGATCAATGTACGGCTTATAGGAACTGGAGGACAAAGAAACTTGGACTTTCTGTGTAGTGTCTCACTCATGGTCCAGATGCCACTTCTCTTCCCAGCACCCCTTTCGTCTACCGTCATCAACAGTCCCCACTCCTGCTGGTCATAGCCTCGGGTTCGAGGCCCGGGGGTATGACATGGAGCCAACTCGGCTCAGGCAAGTCTTCATCAGAATGAGATGTGGGTCAGGACTAGGAAGTGCAGTACCTGTTGCCATGACACTCGGCTAAGTTCCTGCTTCCTCTCTTTTTCCCCAATGCATACATCATTTTTACCACCTTTGCATCTGTCGCCCACTCTCAGCAGGTGTCTGTAGAAGCGGGTCGCATTCAAATCACCTACATCAAACACTCCAGGGTGAAGTGTGCAGACGATGCCTGAGTAAAATCTCCTAAGCCCAGCAGTTAGGAGGCTAAGGCAGGAGGATCACAACGAGTTCTAGACTGGTCTGGACTGTAAATGATAAGGCCTTATCGCAAAACAAAACAACAAAACCCATCTTCAGATGAAAAGTGCCCTTTCTACAGTTTGAACTAGTCAAATCTCCACAATGGCAAACTCTGGGTGAAATGAGTTTGGGCCAGGTGTGGGAATTCCATGGCAAGCTAGCATATTGGTGGTGCCTTCAAACGTGTACTAAAAAAAAAAAAATGCTCTCAAATTCAGTTCGGTGTTTGAAGGATACATCAGACATGCTGATAGATGGGAAGCAGGAGGGTGTGGGCTGTGGGGAACGGGTGGGGGTGGGGGGAGGGGGGCAGTGGGAGGCATGGGGAAGCTGGAGAATGGGGGAAGTGGAAGATGGGGGGAAGGATGGCGGAAGGTGGAACACGTGGAAGGCAGGACTCAGTGTGCTCTCTGTTAAGCCGTCACTTCTGCTCTGAGATCTCCAAAGAAAACAAAGGTTTGGTAACCCCGCTCGCACTCATTGCGTTAGCCTCTTGGAGGTTCTCGGCCCCAGCCAGAGCCGCTGTGCTTATTCCCTGACCCTAGACCTCGCCGGGTGACCCGTACACAGTACTGGTCCTGGAGAAGAGTTTACTAAATGTGATCTTCACCTCTCTGTGATAATTTAGAGGTTTCCTAGCACATATATTCATGTGCAGCTACACACACACACACACACACACACACACACACACACACACTCGCACACTGGCCTGGGATCGGGACTCTTGCAAACTGTGTCACTGATCTGTGTCTAACCTGGTTGTTCACTCACTACCCGATCCTTTCTGGAGTTAGTTCAGTGTAAACAAGAGCTCAGAGCAGTTTACAGAACACACCCCAACAGGTTCTGTTCTCAGATTTTACACACAGGCAGGAAGTGTTTCCCGGCAGGTGGCTGCGCCTCCGTGGGATTGTTTTGTTTAGTAAGCAACCTCTCACATCAGCTCGCTGAAGGCTCCGAAAAGCCTTCATTGTTTTAACATGGGCACTTGGTGTTTGGGCAGCTGCTCCGACATTTCAAGGTTGAGTGACTCAGTAGGGAAGCAAAAGGCAGCAAGCCCTCGAAGCCAAGCCTAGAGAACTTTCTGGAAAAGATATGCACCCTCCAGAGAGAACTAAATGAATACATGGACAGCAGGCGTTTTCATTTCCCTAAGCTCAGAGTCCCCTTGAGAATAGTACCAGTTAAAGAATACCCGTCGGCTGGTGTCTGCACATCCACAGGGAAATGGGAAACATTTCTTTTACTCTAACATTTTTTTTCATATCGGGCATGGTCCCGCATGCATTTAATCCCAGCACTTGGAAGGCAGAGGCAAGCAGATCTCTGAGTTTGAAGCGAGCCTGGTCTACAGAGAGAGTTCCAGGACAGCCAGGGCTACACAGAAAAAAAAAACACAAACAATTAATTAATTAAATAAACAATTTTTTCCATTCCACTCGGTAAGGTTTCAGATCTAGGTTGGGGCCCATGAAGTGTCTCCGGAGTGTCTTCCTTGAACAGACGCTCACACTCTTTCCTGCTGTGCTCAGTAACTTTGAAATAAAACACACAGCCAGGAGAAGGTCCCACCTCCTGAGCAGGGGAGCCTCACCCCACCCGACTGTGGATGCCTCTCAGCTCAAAGCAAGATTAGGAGACTCCAGTGTTGGCAACAGATAAAGGGATCAGCGGAGGCAGGAGCAGCAAAGGCCCCGGGAAATTTACATAAGCCTTGAGAAGTAGTGGCTCAGAGTGGCAGAGGGGGCCCCTGGAGAAAGCAGAGCAGAAGAAAACATCTGTAACGAGCTGTGAGGGCCAGCGAGCTGCGGAGGGTTAGAGCGGCCACCTCTCCACCTATACCACAATCAAAGAGCTGCCAAAGCAAAGCCTTCCGCAGCTGGTATTTCCGGTATTGTCATCCTTCCCTCCTCCCAAGGCTGCGGAGCCTTTGAAGTAATCCTGGAAGGGTGCACACGGAAGACGCCCTTTGAAAAAGCCTTCAGGGGAGCAACTAGGCTCCGAGAAAGCCTTGCAAGGTAGACAGGTCTGCCAAAGACCAGACAGGATGGCTTAGCACCAGCTAGAGCGAGCTTTCTTACAGTGACAAGTCGGAGAGCCCAGCCTCAGGGGCCCCCTTCAGCGCGAAAACATACATACATACATCCGGTTTCCCTCCTGCAGCAGTCGAGAGGGCAGAAGACACGGTGGTTCTTAGAACAGTACTCTTAAGCCACAGTGAATTAACCTTTGGGCTGTCAGGATGGCTCTGTGCATAAAGGTCCCTGCCGCCATGCCAGACATCAGGGGATCAAACAGCTTTTACAGGTTATCCTCTGACCTCTACATGCATTTATTTGTACATTTTGTAAAAAAAAAAAATCAAGAAAAGCAGCTTTTGACAGGATGACACATGCCCACAATTCCAGCTCTTGGGAGGTAGAGGGAAAAGGACCAGTAGTTCAAGGCTAGCTTCAACTATATAGTTGAGGTAAGCCTGGGCTACATGAGACTCTGCCGCTGTTAGCATTTCTGGCACCTCTAGTGGCTTCCTGGTGGCTAGAGGTGCCAGAAATGCTAACAGCCCCACCCTCAAACAGAAATCGAGTGCTTTGCTGATCTGTGCTCATGAATAAGCCATGATCCAAATGTTTAACATAATACCTTTGCCGAAAAAGAAGACAAGGAAAAGGAAAGCAAAATCTAGGGACTAAGTTGTGGGTGGTGGCAGACCATCAGAGGCCGGGAGCCTGTGCCTGCTCCTGCTCCGGGAGAGGCGCAGAACCAGAATGCAGATGCAAAGAGGAAAGGCACCCAGTGCAGGCACTGAGGGCCCTGGAAAGATCCGAGAAAGAGGTCCAGAGACTGCTCCCGGCCTAAAAGGGGATCCGGGGTATTTTACATGGAGAGAGAGAGAGAGAGAGAGAGAGAGAGAGAGAGAGAGAGAGAGAGAGAGAGAGAGAGAGAGAGAGAGAGAGAGAGAGGGAGGGAGGGAGGGAGGGAGGGGGAGGGAGAGAGAGAGGGAGGGAGGTGGAGAGAGAGAGAGCGCGAGAGCTCATGCAGCTCCCAGAGAGGGAGCCTCTGAAGGTGGTTCCACCTCCATCCAACAGGAGCAAGTATCTGGATTTTTGTGTTCCAGGAACAAGGCCAAAGCGGGGGAGGAGGCCTGTGAGCCCATTGTCCTCCCTTCATGAGTCCACCAAGGACTTTGCAAATGTTTCCCAGAGGCCCCAGAAAAGGGAAGACTGAAAACTCTGAGGAAGAGATGTTTCCACAGAACTGCATTTCAGCTTAAAAGGTACCGAAAGGTCACTGGCTTCGGCCCAGGCCACCTAGAACGCAGCACACCGAGAGCCACACGGTCCCAGACCAAGACCACTCAGGAGCCCCAGGGAACACGGAGGAAGCACTTAGGGAGGGGAAAAAAGGCAAAGTAACTTGTTGGGGTCATCCAATTAGACAGGATTCTTAGAAATAGATTCTTGCATAATGAAGAAGCATTAAGAGGTAGTGGCCATGGCCATTTTTGTGGTTTTCTTCAGACTCCTGGGCAAGGCTCCAAAGGTGTCCACAGACTAGCCCAATATACACAGTGGTAGCAAGGATCGAGTGGGAATAGTCAACATATTAAAGCACCCTGAAATGTGGGGCATGTATGTTTTAAACCAGTGCTCCCAGGGATGCAAGACTCTTCCAGGGTCTTTTTCTTAATAATATTAAATGTGTTTTGCCTTTTTAATTCTCGTGCTTTCACATTGGAGTTCTCCAAAAGGCTGCAAGACACGTAACGCCATCATTGCTCTGAGAGCTAGTGGGAGCTATGCTTACATATTTTTTTGCTTTAAAAACATGCCAGTGGGGGCTGGAGAGATAGCTTGGCAGGTAAGAGTGCATATTGCTCTTGCAGAGGACTCAAGTTAAATTTCTAGTGCCCACATGAGGCCGCACACAACAGGCGGCAACTCTAATTTCAAGGGATCTGTCTCCCTCTGCTGGCCTCCATAGGCACTGCACCCACATGCACAAACCGGTGTTCAGGCACCCATGTGCACATAATAAAAACAAATTTAAAAACTATTCCAGTATTAGTTACAACATGCACGTGTTGAGAGATCTTATCCACATGAGCAAAGGCCTTTGGAGTTCTCAATAATTTAATAACTTCAAGGAGTCTTAAAACCAACAATTGTGAGAACTCAGGCCCAGGTAAAACAGTGCAAGTGTGATCTTTCTGGTTCTTTGCATTAGAAACTCAGTAATAAACTTAGCATTGGAGCTGCAAAGGATTTTATTTTTGTGAAAACATTTAATGTAATTGGGTTAAGTTTACTTAAAAATTCAAAGCTTAGTCATATTTAAATCTGATTTTGAGAAAGTTATGTATTATAATTTATGTTTGTAAGTATCTAGGAAGAAAACATCTTTTTAAATATAAAATAACTGAAAATTTTTAGGTATTTAGTAGTGTACTATTAAAATTAAAATATGAGCAATTTGTGTATATTTTGAATAAAATATTTAAATTTTCATCCACAAGTATTTACTAGCAGTCAACCATAAATTGGGTAAAAAAATATTCCTCATAACAAGATGAGGAATCACTATCTACAGAAATAAGCATGAAATGACAAAAAGGTATAAAATAGATAGTTTACTAATTACATGTATATATTTTACTTTACTACTCATTTTTGTTTTTATTTCATGTGTATGAGTGTTTTGCCTGTACATATGTATAGACAATATGTGCATTTCTGGTGCCCGGGGAGTTCAGAAGAAGGCATTGGATACCCTAGACCCCGAGCCTCAGGTGGTTGTGAGCCACCATGTGGGTGCTAGGAACTGAACCCAGATCCTCTGCAAGAGCAGCAAGTACTCTTAACTGCTGAGCCATCTCTCCAGCCCCACTTTGTTACTCTTATGAAAACGAGCAACCCACCATCAGAACGGCGATAAATGGACAGTAATAAATTCCAGTTATTTTTGAAGGTTTATATACATTGAAAAACCACAGCTCAACTCTGTTTCTAGTCTCGTGAGCGTAAAGATGGACTTCACATCCAATATACCTGCGAAGAGTAACCATACATCCGATCCAATGTATGAGCCAAGAGCCTCACAGTATGTGCTTCCCTGGGCCCTGGGAGTTAGGGGCTCTCATACACATTCAGCTTCTCACCTGATAACCTTCTGAAACAATTACAAAACCCGTAATGTCTAATAAACATGAAGTAAACAAGGGTAGGATCTGAAATACCCCAAAGGGGTGAGTACATAGAAGACGGGATTCATTTACCCTCGGGTTTTCTGAGTGTGTACTAAATATATGTTAATATATTAAACTTCTAGTTTAACTTTTTCTTTTATGTATATAAGTGTTTTGCCTTCATGTCTGTGTACTAGGTGCAAACCTGGTACTCATAGAGGCTAGAAAGGACTGTTAGATCCCCTGGAATTGGAATTACAGACAGTTATGAAGTCACTCTGTGGATGCTGGGAATTGAACCTGGACCATTGGGAGAGCAGCCAGAGCTCTTTACTACTGCAAGGGGATGTTTCTTTCCAGTGTATTTTGTTTGTAAATGCACACACACCCACGCCCAGTTACACACACTTCCAAAAACGCAATGGCAACACAGATCCTGTGTACTCTGTCTTTCCACCATTCTGGGACCACATTTCCACTTGAAGTAAATTGGAGGTAATTGTCTTCAAATGAAACAGTATTCCAGTTCCAAGGATGTCACCACTCACTGAGTCCCTCCTCTGTGATGCGCATTAGACAGCTGCTAATTTTCACTCTTAACATTTTCGGAATCTTGGTGTACTTACTTGGTTATTTTCTGAGGGGAAAATGATGACAAAGTTTTGGTGTCATTTAAAGCTCCTGATGTCTTTGCCAAACTCTCTTAATAGCGGTTGTATAACCTCCAGTGGTCCTGATTATATCCATTTCTGAAGACCTCTGTTGGTGCAGCATGTGCTCTCTCTCTCTCTCTCTCTCTCTCTCTCTCTCTCTCTCTCTCTCTCTCTCTCTCTCTCTCCCTTTCATCTCTGCCAGTTCCCTGGCCACTGTGATAGCTCATAATTATTTAATTTGTATTTCTCGAATTACCAGTGAAATAAAATATATTTTATTATGCCTGCTGGCCCTTTTACTTTTTTAATGAACTACGTTTTTTTTATAGCCAGCTCCTTTGCCTATTTTCAAATCGAGATGAATGTTGTATTTTTTTAAGATGGTTTTCAAGTTTCTTTAGTCTACTTTAAAGCCTTCGAGTTTTTTCTTTCTTTTTTTTGTTGTTTGTTTGTTTGTTTTTGAGACAGAGTTTCTCTGTGTAGCTTTGGAGCCTTTCCTGGAACTCACTTTGTAGGCCAGGCTGGCCTTGAACTCATAGAGATCTGCCTGGCTCTGCCTCCTGAGTGCTGGGATTAAAGGCGTACACCACCACTGCCTGGCCTTCAAGTTACTTTCAAAAGTACATATTTTCTTCCATGCTGAAAAGTGTATATATGTGTGGTGTGAGTGGTGTGTGTGTGTGCCTGCATGTATGCTTGAAGGCCAGAGGAGGACACTGAGTGTCTCCCTCTGTACTGTTCACCTTATTCCTTTGAGGCAGGGTCTCTCCCTGATCCCAGAGCTCTCAATTTTTTTCTTAGGCAGCAAACCCCTGAGATTCTCTCGTCTTCCCAACAGTGCTAGGGTTACAGGTGTGTGTGAGGCCAGGCCTGGCCAGTTTTATGGGTGCTTGGCTCTGAACTGAAGCCTTCATCATTGTACAGCAAGAACTCTTAACCATTAAGCCATCTCAGTGTGCATGTATCAATGAATAACCAAATGTGAAAAACACTGTAGAGAAAAGGTAAAAACTGCCCATAATCTCACTATATTATCTTTCTTCTTAAATTGTACAAAGTAAATTCAAGTCTATTCCCTTCTTATCTCTACACTGTAGCTCTTTCAGCTGGTCAGTATGCATCCTTCAAGGGAAAGACTCTTCCATAGAAAGATCCACATCAGGAACCATGAAGAAACTATGTAAAATTCTTAATTAAATTTTTTCCATTAAACTTTCCATTTTTTCCTTAGGCGATGAGTAAGTGTTTAATTTTATATTCTTCTGATAATTATATGCTTTCATTTTGACAATTCGCTTCTTGATTCATCTGGAATCTATACTGGCATATGGTATAAAGCAATGATTTAACTCAGTACTGGTTAAGTGATGATCCATAACATATATTGCATTATCCAACTCTTTAAAATTGGCTTCAGGGGCTGGAGTGATAGCTGGGTGGATAACAGGGCAAACTGCTCTTGCAGGGGACCTGAGTTTGTTTCCCACCACCCACATCAGGTGTCTCATGGTTTACCTATAACTCCAGCTCCAGGGGATGCAACACCCTCTTCTGGCCTCTGCGATCACCTGTACTCACATGCACATACATGCACAAACAGACAAAATATGCTTAAAATTCATGTAGCCCAAAACTGGATTACCAGAACACAGATGACCCTCGCTCACAAATGGACAGGTCTAAAAATATTATAGATTTGCTCAGACATTTCACAGATGGAAGACTGCACCTGACAGCCAAGAAATGCTTGAAAAGACAATCCCCTTCAAGAGCGGTGGTGCTGAGACAACGGCTACCATGTCATACATTGCTTCTTCTTTAAAATGTGTTCTGGCACCAAGTGTTAAAACACCTGCTAGTCTGTGGGTGTTAATCCAGAGAGTAAGTCGACATTACTTAATAAGGCTAGTCATCCTTCACAATCCATCAATTCTACTTCTGATTATATTCTGTAGAGAATTGTTTGCACACCTCTCAAGGAAATATATGTTAGGATATTTTGTAGTGTTGTTTATAGTAACGGAAAATTGGAAGCAACTTATAAGTTGAATGTCCAGAATACACATCTATTACATTGGATTGTGTTGCATTGAGTTGTATTGCATTGCATTGTGTTGCATTGGATTGCATTGCATTGCAATGCATTGCATTGCACTGTATTAGTGAGCTTTCCATCACTGCAATAAAATACCTGTGACAATCTACTTTTCAAAGCGGGGAGTGAAGGCTGGAGAGATGGCGCAGTGGTTAAAAGCACTGGCTGGTCTTCCAGAGGACTCAAGGTCAGTCCTCAGCACCCACAATCACTTGGTCTCACTGCTTCTGATCTGTGATGACTCACTGACATGGCAGGGTGCAAAGTGGAAGAAGCTGTCCTCACGGCAGCTGGGAGGCAAAGAGCCAGAAGGAAATGGGCATGCGCTCTCAGATCCCCTTCAAGGACACTAGAGATGTCTAACTTCCTCTCCCCGGACCCCATCTATTACAGGTCCCACAATCTCCCAGTGGTGTCACAGGCTGGCAGCCAGGCTTTCAACACATGGGCCTTTGGGAGGATGCTTCCAATATAAACTCCAGGTGTAGGCTGAGAAAACATTTTCTACTAAGTCAAAGAAATCATCAGACTCAGGGGGTTGGGGAACTGCTGCTGACAGTGAGTCATCAGAAATGACTGCTTGAAGGTTGACTTTTCACTTCCTAAAAACTGGACATTAACAGAAAGTACACGCTATTTTTCCACTGAGCTCCAGGAAGAAAGAGCCAGTTTTGCCAAAAGATACTAGAATTTTTATAAGGTAATAAGAATTGCATATTCCCTTTATGTCTGTATTTTCAGAAGGCTGAGGGAATGTGCAATTAGTTGGATTCTGCATCTTATTTCAGATCCTAATCCTAGATAATCACCTTCTGATGAATTCTATACGTTGTTAAGTTTTCATATATTATTTATCTGCTCCATTTGTATATGTTCACAGTCTTCTTAGGTCCATGTAGAATGAAGTGTGTGTTAAAGTAATAAGCATTTCATTGTTGGGTAGGTCAGTGGGTAGATGGATTTATGAAGCACAAGATTATATTATTAATTTCTCCTGAGAAATATAACCACCAAGTAGACTGAGAAAGTTTTTCATCTGTTCAGTACATTTGCTTGACATATGAAATCATACTTGGGAAAAAACATTCCAGGGACTAAAGAGATGGCTTGGTGGTTTAAAAATATAGTACACTTGCAGATGACCCAAGTGCAATTCCCAGCTCCCATGTGGACCACTCACAACCCCTTGTAATTCCAGCCCCAGGGCATCTGATGTCCTTTCCCGGCCTACAGAGGTACCTGCACACGTGTGGCACACACTCACACAGACACACTCATACACGAACATATAAAAATTGATAAAAAATTAAAAATGATATTCTAATGTTATTATACCACTTCCCCCAAACCTTTGGAAGTTCTATATTCTCTCTGAACTTACACGGGCATTCCTTAGCTGGACATCTACAAGATTCCAATTGAGCATTCTAGTTTGTATGTCTTTTGTGCCCAGTATTAGCTCTTTGCCTCAGCCAAATTGAAAAGTCAACAGTTATGTGAGCACACTCCACTTCCCAAATTCATCATTTGAAAATACTGTTTCGTATGTGTTTCCCCCACCATGGAACGCTATTTATCCTACCCATCCATCCCAGAAGTAATTTAGTGGTAACTGTGAGTATTCATACTAACTAACTTCACTCTATACAACTCTACATAGATAAGTGTTGGTGACCCCCATCTTACAGATGGGGAAAACAAGCACAAACAGGTAAATACCTTTCCAAGCATAAACAGCTCATGAGAGATGGAGCTGAGATGAAACCCAGCCAGCTCGGCCCTAACATCCTGCTCTAGCCAGCAACTGTAAAGAATTTCCTGGCTCTCAGCCCTTATCATGGAATGTAAGCATCCCATTCTCAGAATCCTCTGATCCTTATCCTGTTGGATATGAGCTGATATGTCTCTGTCTGCTTTTGTAGTAGGTAAGATCTTCGGCACCGAAGCCAGAGCCTGAATGCCAGCTCAGCCACTTATCACATCTGTGGCTTTAGATAAGTTACTTAACCTCTTAGAGCCCTAAGTCCCTCAACCAGAGTGTCTTAGTCAGTGTTCTCCTGCTGTGAAGAGACTCAATGACCATGGCACTCTTACAAAGGAAAGCATTTAATTGAGGATGATTTACAGTTTCAGAGGTTTAGTCCATTATCATCATGACAGGAAGCGAGGCAACACATAAGCAGACATGGTGCTGGAGAAGGAGCTGAGAATTCTACATCTGAACCCACAGGCAGCAGGAAGAGAGAGCTCATTTAAGACCTCAAGGCCCACCCCCAGTGACACACCTCCTCCAACAAGACCACTGACAACCATGGTGGTTTGAGGATGGCTCCCATAGACTCGTGTATTTGAATGCTTGGTCACTAGGGAGTGGTCGCTAGGGAGGGATTAGGTGGTACGTCCTTGCTGGAGCAGGTGTGGCTTTCACAGCAATGGACACTAGGACTCAGAGACTGTGTGCATCTGTAATAAAGGCTAAATAATCGCTTACTGGAGTTCCTTCTTGACATTCTAAAAAGTATCCACGCCATTCTTGCACTCAGTAGGGACAGTGGAACTAAACTTTGGTCTATGGTATATACCAGAAATTATGTCACCCACTGCCAGACTTGATCCTTAAAACTTCCCACAATCTACTCTGCACGATTTCTCCTTCTATACATTCTTTCAGGTTGCAAGAAAATTACTACAGCTCCAGAAGATGGAAGAGCCACTAGACAGAAGGAGTTGGGGTCCCTGAATGGCAAGGGATTCCCCACTCCACCTCCACTCCCACTAGACTGAAAGCTGATTATGAAATGAGGCTTATTGCATTTAGCTGCTGAGAACTGGGGGCTGTAAGTTAGTCTTATTAGGTCTTTTTGATGTCACTGAAGAAATCCCACAACATCATCATCATCAGGTTCTCTATAATCTCAGAATCCATATTCTGCTCTTTAAAATCTTTACTACATTTCTATTTATTTATTTTGGTGAGTGAGGGTTGAAGGTATGCATGCCACAGCTCACGTGTGGTTGTCAGAGCACAACTTATGAGAGTCGGTTCTCTCCTTCCACCATGTGGGCCCTGGGGTCAAATTCAGGCTGTCTGCCTTGGTGGCCAGGGCCTTACCCCACTGAGCCATCCTGCTCGCTCAGTATTCTGCTTTTCTATCAGCTCAAGAGTCTGCTGGTCAAGAGGACTCCTCCAAACCTTCAGTCCTTTAGCCATCTATCCTTCTACTCACTCTCAGGAGAACACTGTGCTTCCTACAGCACAGAGAAAGTAGGGGCCATGGGAGCTCCTCCACTCTCACCCTTCTCCTGTCCAGGCAGTACGCTGAGAGCCATGCCCACTCTCCTCTTTCCCTCCTTTGGAAGAGAAGAGGATCTTCTCCCTAGTCTCTGGTTCTGTCCCTTTGTTTACTCAGAGCCATAACCAATACCTGTCCCTTTTCTGTCTTCAACCCCCATCTATCCCAAACCTTGAATCAGCATTCTAACATGCCCTAACCATTCCCATCTTAAAAATAACCAAGGCAACAACTCTCTCTGGACCTACGATGGCCTCCACTTCTCAGCTATGATCTTCCCCCTTTCGAATGCAGGGTTTTGAAGAGTGTTCTGCAGGCTCCTGGCCACTCCATCTTCCACTTAGCACACCACTTAGGTAAATAGAGCTTCCGTCCATGTCACTCCAGCCAAGGACTCAGCTAGCGCCATTGAAAAGCCCCCCCTCCAGTCACCAGCTTTCTAATGTTTTACTTCACACGACTCATTCCCCTTTTCCTTCCGGACCTGTCTTCTTCCTGTCCTGTGTACTACCTCCTCAAGGGTCCCCTTGGTGGGTTTGTCCCGCTCATCAGTGTCCTGTTCTCAGCTATGTCTCTTACCTGTTATCCTCTTCCCAAATGACCCCACCTACCCCATAGACTCAGTTACCATCTCCACCCTCATGGCTGTCAATGGAGCACTTCTGAGTCCTCAGGGCCTGTCCGCTAGCTTCCAGATTCAGGCATCAAGCTGTCTACTCCAAAGCACCAAAGAAAGCTCAAGCTCAACACAATAAAAATAAACCCAACATTATTATGCCTTGAATTTTACTCTCCCCCACAAAAGAGTTATATCCTATTCTTAATCCTCAGGAATCAAGGGGTAGAATGCAGCCTTGTTTGGGGACAGAGACAAAGTAATCAGGGTAAAACATGAGTGAAGGTTCTTTGCCAATATGATTGGTGTGCTTATAAAAAGAGGAAATTTCACCAGGTGTGGTGATTCACACCTGTAGACACTTGAGAGGCTGAAAGCATGAAGCATGCTGTAAGTCTGTGACCAGCCTGAGACCCTATATAATAGAATGAGACCCTATTACCAAAGACCCAAAAGGTGGGGCACCGGAGAAGACAGGGAAGAATCTGGACACAGAAGACTTTAATATGAGCATAAGCAGTATAAATGCTAATGAAATAAATTCTTCCGATATTCAATCTACAAGATAAAACCAGTGGCTGATGTTCATGGTTAAATAAACTTCACTCCTTAAACAAACAAATAAAGATTGCTAGCTTGCTATCCTAAAGTTCGCACGAACTCTTTCTGGCTTGTCTTTGCTTTCATCACATATGTATTTATTAATAGTAAATATCTTTTTGTAAGGCTTGGGATTTCACGCCTACGTGGCTGGGTGTGTTTTTCTCATCAGAATACTTGTAAAGCAAATGCGTACCATCTCATTGTCTTCCTGCTTGCTGTATGTACAGCAGTCCGCTGTGTGGATGGCTTAAACTACATCTCCTCTTCATCCACTGGGCACTGCGGTGGTTTGCAATGTCTGCGTTTCACAAACAGCACTGCTATGGATGTTTTCTCTCCTGGTGCACATGCCCGAGACTTCCTTTAACATGTGCTTGCGCTGGGTGTCTATCGACAACATAGGAGTTAATGTGCCAAATGATATGTCTATTAACTAGTCTCACTGATGCCAACATCTTAAACACTGACGATGTCTTGGCAAGATAGTGACGTGATTACAACTCACTCCTTCATAGTTCTGCTAAGAATATAAAATGGCACAACCATCCCAAACAGTGGCGGCCGGCGACAGATAGCATTTGTTAAAGCAATATTTCCCTTTAAAGCTGAAGGGACATATTAGTGTGATGATCCTGGGCACAATAAACTAGGACTGTTTGTGAACACCCTGGGGGAGGTATACTGAGGCGGTGATGGTGGCCTTTGGGGCCCTGAGGTCAGAAGAGCCTCCTGGTTGAGAGAAACTTCCTTCAGTCAGTCACCTTGCTCCAGCATCGGGAACACAGGGTTCTCCTCACCCCTCTGCACCTTCTTGCTGCACAACTGCCCAGTCACACTGCAGCTCAGTAACACTGACCAGAGCTGACCCCTCCCCACAAAGCCTCAGCTGGCTCCAGAACGATGGTGCCTTGTGACTAGAACATAAAGTGTTCTGCATTTTACCATGACTAGACAGACCTCTTGTTGCAAACATCCTAAGACATCCTCTCCTTCCAACTTCCTTCTGGTGCTTTCTGTCAACAGAAATTGTTAATTGTGGCAGTTAGAGATCAATGGACAAAATTTTACCAGTAACTTCTTTGGTTGCTTGTAATGTGGAGACCAGTTTAAGGTGTCCTTTATTTACCTAGGGGAAAACAGACCATATTCTAGATTTCTTCTAACATTTTGTCTATCACATTTTGAGACAGCGTACTGGTATGTATATAATTCATACATGTAAAATTACAGCTCCCTCCTACTTATGTATATATTCTCCAAGTTCTAGCGCAATTTAATTATAGAAATTTGTGGCATCCAAATACAAACTGGGTCTTGTTAGTACTTCCTGTTTCTCCTTGCTCTTTGTTCCCACTGAAGTCTGAGTGACATTAATCTACTTTCCAACTCTGTAGCCTGTTCTGAGTGTTTCATATAAATGGAATCATACAGTTTGTGGTCAGTTGTGACTGGCATCTCACAGCTGGCAAGCGGAGGCGGGACACACCCAAGTTGTAACATGTGTTAGTGCTTCACACTCTTTTATGCCATACGACATCCCATTTGTGGATTATGGCATCCTGTTTATCCATTCACCAGTCATGGACATGGACTTTCTGCTTCTTTTCTGGCTATTTTGAATATTGCTGTTATAAATGCTCATATACAAGCTTTGTGAAGACTTATAGTCCCATTTTTCTTGGATGCACACACAGAAGTATATACATAGGTCAATGGTACCTCCAGGTTTAGCTTTTTGAGCCAATCAGCTTACTCTGTCTGCAGCGACACTGTGCTCAATCTCACCAGCAGTGAATGAGGGAGGCCTCCAATTCCTCTACTTTTCTATTACAATAATCCTAGTGGGCAAGGAGCTGTATCTCCTTGTGGTTTTAATGTGTGTTTCTCTAAAGGTCAAACTTTGTTGAGTATGTGTTCATGTAGCATTTGCTTATTTGTGTATGGAGACAGGGCTTGTGCAACCCACACTGACCTCAAACTTGCTATGTAGCTGAAGCTGACCTTGAATTTTGATCCTCCTGCCTCTACCTCCCAAATACTGGGGTTACAGGCAGGGTACACTATGTGTCACTGCCATCCCCAGCTCTTAGTGAACATTTGCATATGTCCTTTTGAAATTCTCTGCCCATTTTTAAAACAGGCTGTATTTTTATAATTGTTTTAAGAATTCTTTATATGTAATAAATGCACAACCCCATACTCCTTAGTCTTCCCATTCTTTGTGTGTAGGTGCATAGTCTAGGTAAGTTTTTCAAACAGACCTTCTATTTCAGTACTTTACAGCTATATCTTAATATACTATTCAAGAGATCTAAAAATATGACCTTATATTAAACCATCTAAATGAGGCCATTTCATACTAAAGATATAGTAATTATAATTTAAAATTCATATAAATGTCTTACATTTCCATACACGTTTCTCAAAACTACTTGAATAGTACATCTAAAATCTGTACCCATGCTGTGTGTAAGTGATACCACCACTTGTGCAGAAAGATTGAAATCTAAGCCTTACCAGCCAGCATGGTCACCTGTGCCTACGCCTGGTGTCAGAAGATGGAGGTGACAGGATCATGAGAATAAAGTCAGCTTGGGCTACACAGTGACACTCTGTCTCAAAATGCAAACAGACAAACAAAACCATAAAATTATTTTAAGTCCTATTCAGAATCTGCTCCCAAAGACTTAATTGGTGGGATAAATAGGATGGAGGGTAAAACGGAGTTTGCAATTAAGGTCAAAGCAAAGGGAAAATAAGAATTCAATAAATGTTCACTTAAGGATCATTGCCTGGATGAAAAAAAAATGAATAGGTTAATTTAGTGAGATTGATCTTCCCATGTGTCTTTGTGAAACCAATGTCATTATTTTGTAGAGCACCTCTGTGGCACTCTCAGCTTTACATGGGTCTTGGTTGTGATTGGTGACCTACGCGGCTGTTTGGTCGGGCTGTCTTTGTTTCTGCGATGGAGAGAGCGCTTCCAGGCATCAAGGACCGGAAAGCATTACCGGTCGTTACCAAGGAAACTTAGATGATTTTCTTTTTAGGAATACATTTGAGAGCTGAGTTTTCTCTAGGCTAAAGTGATATTTTAGCACAAAGCCCACAAAAATGACTTTTGGTTCTAGAGTTTTAGGAGGGAAAATGATTAGAGACGAGTGTGACATCAACTGGTCAAACCCTGCTCTGAGCACCACCCTAAAAATCCGGCCAATGAGTGCATACTCTCTTCATAGTCCTGGTAGCTTCACAGGGGAGAGCGAACAGACTTATGCTCAACAAACATGTTTTACACATTTGAAATGAAATTGTGACTTTCACAGAAACGCTGTTACAGACTTAAAGGCAAATCCTTGTTAAAGCTTCATTCTGCTTTACCGGATGAGGCAGTTCCCATCTAATGTCATTCCTTGTTTATGTATTCCTCCAATTGGTAAAAATTGACCGCAGGCTTAAAATCACTTTCTTAAAGAAAAGGAATTATAAAATATTCCATAAATATGACAATTCAGAAAAGTTTTCTAGGCAGTGATCAAAAACAGAGCAAACGGAAAAGAAGAATCTGTATGTGCTGGTTCAGGATGATGTGCAAATAAGATCATTTCACACACGTGACCCAGAAGAAAATGCAAAAAGGATGCACACAGGATGAAAACATTTAATCCAGTTTTCCTGCAGCAATAAACTGTTTATACAACTATTTACTCCTTGATAGAGGGTTTTTAAATTTTTGCCCAAAAGTTAAATGAAGCCAACAGAGCTTCCCCACAATTTTCAAATATAGAAGAGTAACTTTTCTAGAAACTAATGAAGTTTTTAGTACCAGTTCTAATGATGACTTTTTGGAGGGAACAATGTATTTTGTCATGAAAAGCAGATACCAATGTTGCTAGGACATCATCCATAGTTTTATTCCTCATTGCAAAATTAAATATAGGCAATACTACTGCCAAGTTTATAATCCGTTTTTAGATACTAAAATATCTAAATAATCAGAAAACACTGAATTATTAAATATTTTCTATCAAATGGAGCCACTAGATTTTTAAATTTTATTTTTATTTCATATTCATTGGCGTTTTACCTGCATGTATGTCTGTGTAAAGGTGTCGCATACTCTGGAACTAGAATTACATACAGTTGTGAGCTGCCATGTGGGTGCTGGGAACTGAACCTGGGTCGTCTAGAAGAGTAGCCAGGGCTCTTAACCTCTAAGCCATCTCTCCAGCCCCAAGTCACTGGATGTTATGTGATGTAGAAACATTGTCCCACATTCTTGGTAGATGTTCTTTCAATTGGATGGGACCTCTGATCTGATGAGTATGAAGACTTTGTGGGCATGCTGTCTACTTAAAGGGGAGAAATGCTTGATGGTGCTTATTCCTCTCACTATTGAAATCCTATGATACTAAAGAGGAGACATTTTTATTGTAAGTTCTTCTGTGAGAAATGACATGGTCCAGGAGTCATTGGGTCATTGCTAACAGATATGGACATCCAGGACGGGGGTGTTATAATGATAAAAGAATTTGCTATTGAATATTTGACCCCAGCATTCCTTCACCCACAAAGCATTACCACTCATCATTGACTTTGCTGGTTTTGATTTAGGGTTAAATGAGAATAATGAAAAATTATAAATGTGATCAGATTATCAGATTATATGGGCTAATGATGACACTGTGTTGCATGTGTATTAATCAGTATCCTGTCACTTAACAAATACTTGGGGGGCGGGAATCACCTTAAGAGAAAGATTTAGTTTTGCTGAATTTCAGAGGCTATGGTCCATGGTCGCTTTGCACAGATGTCTGTGGGACTGTGGTGAAGAAGAACATCATGGACAGCTGGAGAAGAGGGGCTTGGCAGAGGAAGCTGCTCACCTCATGAACAAAGGAGAACAAAGAATAAGGAGATGAGGTGTCAGGGTCACAACATCTCCTTCAAGGGCATGTTCCCAGTGGCAGAACTTCCCATCACCTCCCAATAACACCAAGCCTTCAACATCAACAGCTGATCCAAATCATAGCATCGTAATACAGGGTGGGAATGAGAAGTGGCTAATATATTCATAGGAAAAATACCCATATGAAACCACATATAGAAACAGAATTTTATTCAAATATATTCATATGAGCTATATAGGGAAGCATTTCTGCTTTATATAACACTATATATGTGGGTGCCAGGGAGGATTGAGGGGACTCATGATCAAGGACACTTTTAAGAGTGAGAAGAGGCACTTGTAGTAATTTTAGAAGTATAACAGATGAACTGGGAATGTGTGGTTACCCTGCTAAAGGACATAGTTATGGTTTCCAATGAGTTGTTGAAATATTCCATATATTAACAAGATACCATGTAGCATTAGGCTACCATTCCCGGAGTGAAATTCAAGGATTCTAGATATTGAGGATAAGCTATTAATAGTTCTTGGAAATAAATGGCAGCATGGGAACTTGTTAATATTATGCCTTACTAGTTTTCCAGGGTGGGGCGGGGCTGAGGATTGAACCCAGAATCTTGCACCTGCTAGGCAAGCACTCTAATGCTGAGCTGCATCCCTAGCTCAAGACTTCAAGAGAATAAGTCATGACATGCATAGCTTGATTGCTGAGCATTTCAGTTTTTTTCTAATCCTAATTCACCCTAAGGGGCTGTAGTTATCAGTCCCAAGGCAGCTGGCTGTTTGCTCTGTGAGATGGACTTGAGATATCCTGTATTCCCTTGGTGTGACATTGTTTGATGAGCTTCCTGCTGACTTTGTACCATTGCATGCTAGATTTCTGCTGACTCTGTCCGATGTCCCCCGCAAACTGTATATAAGATGCTGTACTTCTTAGGAAGCTTGCTTAGCATAAGACACAGCTTGTGTAAGACCTCCTCACCCCAGCTTTCCTCTCTTCTTTATCCTCTCACCCCCTGGTCCACTCTCTCAGAGCCTGTCACTGAAGAAAAAGCTGCTGGTCCAGGTCGGTATCCCCTTGGCTCTAGTCTTTACAAGCAGACAGTGTCGGTTGCTAAGCAAACACTCCCTTCTTACGCCCATTCTGTCAGGTCCAGGGTTTTGCTGTTACTTTGTTTTTAGCCGAGTCAGATCAAGCTTGTCTGAACTAAGCCAATCAGTGGTCCTATGTCTTCACAAAGTGACAGTTTTATAAGGACACATGACCCAGTTTTAGCAAATGAGATGACACAGATTGTTCTAGAATAATAGGATTCTAGGGACATTTCTTTAGCTCACTTAAAGAGAAGAGAAAAAAATGGTTCCTTCTTCAGTTTCTATCAGGATAGGATGACTTCTGATTCCGAGATTAAGAAAGCAGCTTACCTTTTTCTCTCTTTTAAAAATTATCAATTTTTTAATTAGTAAACAAAACAATGGGCTTCATTCTTGCATGTTCATGCACATTTATCAGTTGTCAAGTTTTGCTTATAGTCAGTCCTCTACGGCTGCACTGCATCCCTCTCCCTCCCCTTGCTGGTCCCTTCCACCCACAGATAGTTCCCTTTCTGCTTCCATGGTGTGTGCGTGTGTGTGTGTGTGTGTGTGTGTGTGTGTGTGTGTGTGTGTGTGCGCGCACATAGACATAGATATGCATATCTGTGTGCACACAGATATGTATATGTATGTACACATAGACATGATTAGATATAGATATAGATATCTAGATCCAGAGGAAGTGCAGAGGATGGCTGAAGACAAAGTGGAGAAGAAGCCTGTGCTTGGTCACCCTGGGACCTACTTTGGCAGCTCTAGTCTGGTTTTCTTTATGGTTTTAATCATTGTGAGTTGTTCTTCCACTGCTCCCACCAGATCAAATCCTGTTGCAGTGGAGCTGGCAGAGGACTAGAAAGGAAAAGGCTTGCGAACATCGGCTCTCTGTCATTGCTCCCCCACCGTTCCGTCACAGACTAATAAAGAATCAGTCACCAGTCCAGAGGCTGCCCTATAGGGAGAAATGGAGCGAAGAAACTAACAGATACTTACTATTTTCCTGCCTTTAGTGTGCCACTGAGCAGCTGCAGGAATGGCAAACACCCCTGGCAGGTAAAAGGAATCACTGTGAACACCTATTCTTTGACATGACGTAGAAAAAAATCATGTTAATGCAGAATCAGTTTCATCACAGGAGCAGGATGAAAATATCAAAATGACCCAGGCATGGTGGCACATGTCTTTATTCTCAGAACTCAGGAGGCAAAGGCAGGTAGATTTCTGAGTTCAAGGCTAGCCTGGTCTATAGAGTGAGTTCCAGGACAGCCAGGGATACACAAAGAAACCCTGTCTTGAAAAACAAGCAAACTATCCAAACGGGTCATTGAGAGCCACGTTCCCTTAATTGGGCGTCACAGTTCATTTGCAGCTTCCTATCCAGAAACAGACCCTACACTCACAGGGACACGAGACACTTGCTGACAGGCTGGGGCTGCTGACATGGACTTACATTTATTCCTGGGTCCAGGGAAGACGCCCAGGAAAACAGTCCCTTGCCTCTTACTGCACAGCAGGAACTCCGGCAAAGAAAGCTGCCGGTGCCTGACTCCTGACCCATTTTTCTTTACACTGTAATTTTCTAAAAATGAAAATGTGTCTTGAAACTAATGCATTACATTTGATCCAATGTTATTCCATTTCTCATAAGCTGTTCCTATATCGACGGGTATCACCAGAAGTGTGGAGACATTTGAGCGAGTACTGGTCTTGGATGACAATCCTGCTGGCCAGCCAGTGGCTTCCACAGAGCCTTTGCTTGTAAAGAGTCTCTCCCAGATGAATGATATCCACTGAGCTGGGTAGTCGAGGAGGCATGGCATCAGGATGGGCAAGAGAAAGGTCTCAGGTAGCATGATTATAGGTTCCCTTGGGGGAGCACACCATACGTTCAGTGTGAAACTCCTAAATTTCAATGCCATTCCTTTAAGACTTGAAAGTTCATCTTATCTAAGAGTTTTCTAGCTGACCTGCAGTGGCACACAACTTTAATCTCAACACTCAGGAAGCACAGGCAGGCAGATCTCTTGTGAGTTTGAGGTCAGCCTAGTCTACATAGCGAGTTCCAGGACAGGTAAGGGCTACATTGAGAGACCCTTTCTCAACACAACAAACACAGGTTTCTGTTGCATGATTTTCAAAGTGCACGGCAATAGAATTCTTTATTTCCAAATTAAACCTCATTTCAAGTACCAGCACATAACGCAAAGGCATTCTCCGTGGGTGGCACTTTGTGATAATAAGTACTGTTTGGGGAACTTCTGAACTGCCCTCATGGAACCGAGTTTGAAAATTACTTCTAAAGTCAACAGGCCTACATGTGGAAATGCTAAAGCTGTGAAAGAGAAGTCAGACTACTAGTCACTTTCAAGTTTACTTAGTCTGATGGCCTCTTACTAAGGAGGAAGGAGTCTGGGGCTCAGAGAACAAGGCTCAGTCAACAGTGCCCAAGCTAGGATTTGAACCTGATCTGAGACATTGGTTAACAGCTTCTGGAACAGCAGAGCCAGCGACAGAAAGGTTAGTCAGCAGAACTTCCATCCCTGAGTCACTCTGTTGCCTGTCCTGGCCCTATGCCCTCAGAGGAAATACCTGCCTGTCACTCCCTGGAGCTTACGCATCTGTCCCCTGATTCTCCTTCTGTCCTCTCCCTGCAGAAGCAGACCATTTCTTCTCAACAAACCCAAGAGAGCCTGCGGTTCTCCCATAATGCAAGGTTGTATGACTGAGTGCCAATAAGATGGATGCTCGGCTTTTCCTTCACCAGAGACTGTAGGGAATGGCTGGTGAGCATCTCCCATCATCCTCTATCCTTTATTCCCAAGAGCCACCTCCAAGGCACAGCAGAAACTGAGAGCCTAGGTATACTCTAGCTCTGTGACTGGAGTACATCATACAGTGGGATGTTGGTGGCTTCAATGGTAAGATGGTATAACAATGATGCTGAATATGGTGGTATGGTGAGGACTCAACAGGACAATACAGGTGGGGTGTTTGGCACAGTTAGAACTTGGTTGTATTGGTACTATTATTGTTAATAACACTGGACACTGTCTACTATGGGTGGTTATACTGGCTAGTTTTATGTCTGCTTGACACAAGCTAGAGTCATCTGAAAAGAGGAAATCTCACTTGCGAAAATTCCCCTATCAAGATCTGGCTGTAGGACATTTTCTTAATTAGTATTGATGAGAGAGGATCCAGCCCATTGTGGGTGGTGCCTTCCCTGGGCTGTTGTCTTAGGTTCTGCAAGCAGGCTGAGCAAGTCATGATGAGTAAGCCAGTAAGCAGCACTCCTCCATAGCCTCTGCATCAGTTCCTGCCCTGTTTGAGTTCATGTCCTGACTTCCTGCAGTGATGAACTACAATGTGGAAGTGTAAGTCAAATAAACCCTTTCTTCCCCAACTTACTCTTGGTCATGGTGTTTCATTGCATCAGCAGAAACCCTCACTAGGACCATGGTTTTATGCAGAATGTGCACTTCTTAACACCAGGACTTGGAAAACTGTGTCTTTTGCATCACGTTGCGGGGCTGGGAGGAAAGACTTGGACTCTGCTGCAAACCACATGTCACCAAGCAAAGGAAGACTTGATTAAGACAACTTCTGGTTAGATGCCGTACTCTGGTTCTCCTGACAGAGCTGGCCTGAGTCCTGAATGTCGGCATGCTGACACACCAACTCTACTTGGTAAAAATAGCAATCCTTTGGATAATTAAACCATCATGAGAGCCAACTGTGTCCTGTGTTCAGCTGCTCTGTTCCTCTTGTTCTCAGCCCATTCCTCTATTTGTGTCCTGCCTCCCAACTAGGGCAGGACTCCCTTGCCATGTAGACAAAAAGACCAAGGCTTCCATATACCATATCCACCTTCCTGAGGATGGGTAAGGTTATTATGAAAACCTACTGCTCAGAGAAAAGGTGAATTAAATATTTCCTCGATTTCTAATGGGAAAGGTGCCGTGTAACAAACCAGACAGACACTAAGCAGGCCTGACAATAAAATGTTTCAGTTGGACAGTGTTAGGAAGATTATGAATATAAGAAACAGCATTAAAAACCATACAAATTGAGTTTGTGAGTAAAATATAACAAGAAGGCATGGTCGGGTTGGGTGGTGGAGAGTGTGAGGGCAGTGTCTTCAGCAGTGGACTGTTAAGCAGGGAATGTCTTCAGGGATCATGTTGTTTTGCTTCAAACTGCACTTAAAATTGGAGGCAGAGGGATGGCTCAGTGGGTAAAGGCGCTTGCAACCAAGTCCAATGACCTGAGTTCAATTCCCAACACTGACACAGTAGAAGGAAAGAACTGAGTTCTATGAGTTGTCCTCTGACCTCTGTGTTGTGTGGTACAGGCGCGCGCGCGCGCATACACACACACACACACACACACACACGCACACACACACACACACACGCACACGCACATGCACACGCATGCATGCACACACACACATACACACACACACAGAATAACAACAAATAAAGTGTTGCTTTAATTGTAAGCAGAGTCAGGTGTGGTATTTGTCTTTAATCCCAGAACTTGGGAAGCTAAGGCAGAAGGATTATAAATTTGAGGTCACTCTGGTCTCCATAGCAAGATCCTGTCAGAGATTTTCTTTTTAATCTAACAAAAGTTACAGACAGAAAAAATAAAACCTGAGAATGCCCTGAAAACATAACCTATGACCATCTTTGTTTCCTATCCACTGTGCGCATGCTCACAGATCTATCTGTTGCTGGTTGTCTGTTCTGGCCAGTGTCCTTTGTTCCACAAGTGCACCAAAACCGCCCTGTTTATATGACTACTGAGTGTAGTAAGCTACAACATAAGCATGGTATCTGCCTGCTGGTTTTGTTTTTGTTTTCCTGACATTTTCTTTGGTACTGTTTGTCCTTTATCCTTTAAGCTACACATGCTATAGTTAGCCTCTCAATAAAAGGGGATGGGGGAGCCCTGCTGAGATTTTGACTGGGTTAGTTTGATGTAGGCCAATAATTTAGAGGCATTTGATAGCTTTAAGACAATGAACACAACCAGGTGGTGGTGGTGCATGCCTTTAATCCGAGCACATGGGAGGCAGAGGCAGGCGAATCTCTGAGTTCGAGGCCAGCCTGGTCTACCCAGCAAGTTCCAGGACAGCCAGGGCTACACAGAGAAACCCTATCTTTTTGTTTTGTTTTCTTTGTTGTTTTTGTTTGTTTTTTTCAAGACTGGGTTTCTCTGTGTAGCTCTGGCTGTCCTGGAACTCACTCTGTAGACCAGGCTGACCTAGAATTCACAGAGATCTGCTTGCCTCTGCCTCCCGAGTGCTGGGATTAAAGGTGTGAATCACCATCTCTGAGCATGAAACCCTATCTTGAAAAAAAAAAAAAGACAATGAACATTCCCACCCAAAGCCTAAGTAGGTTCCAATTTTTACAATAATATTGTAATTGTTACCAAAATGGTCCTATGCATCTTTTTAAAAAATTATTAAGTATCATGGCATTTTGTTGGTATTTAAAAGTCATTTTTCTTATGTTTTTAATGCATCTGTTGTTAATGTATAGGAATGTAACTCTCATAGACTACAGATTATTTTGGACTTCCTATGTAGAGTACCGTAGAGTAAGTCTTATGAATCGTAAGACTATCATATTGTAGATAATGGCAGCTTTACTTCTTGGTAATCCACGTGCTTTTTATTCTTTTCTTGCCTTGTTTTTTCTGGTTCTTTTGTTGTTTTGTTTTGTTTCTGGTGCTGGAGATTACGTTGAATCAGGGACATATGCATCCAGGCAAGCACTCTATTACCAAGCTACATCCCCAGCCCTCATCTGGTACTTTTAACTTAATGTATTTTGAAGATTTATTTATTTCATCTCATGTGTATGAATGTTTTGCCTGCATGTAGGTATATATGTACATCTTGTATGTGTCTATGGATGGTTATGAGCCGTATTGTAGGTGTTGGGAACTGAACCCAGCTACTTTGCAAAAACAGCAAGTGCTCTTAGCTGCTGAGCCATTTTTCCAGCCCCCTGACTTAATACTTTCAAATTCACTAGTCTAAAAGTATCTCTTCTATATTTAATAGCTAGAGTGATAGTGGATATTTTGTCCCATTTAATGGAATGTTTTCATTTCTCATCCTCATATATGATGTTTTGAATGAATTTTAATAGAAACTATGAAATTAGGAAGGTTTCTTCTATTATTAGATCAAAGATTTTTATCATAGTGTATTGAATTTTATCAAATGCCTTTAAAATTTGGCATTCAGATGATCATGTGTTCCTTCTCATAAAATAATATGAAAAATTAAATGTTGCAGGAGAATTGTTCACACAGCCATTCTGTGGTGCCAGTAAAGCCACCTTGAATCAAGGATGGAGTCAGCGATTAGCTGACCAAGATTAGCCATAGAGATATTGGAGGACTAAGGAAATCAGATAGAGAGGGACAAGAAGAGAGAAGGAGGGGCTAAGGGGGATTTCCGAGGCTTTTGGATCTGGAAAACATGGAGAGTGGGGTTGGCCTATCGTCCCAAGCTGTTCCCTGGATTTATCAAGTTTTTATCTCAGTTTCCGTGGCAGTGAGAACAATTCTCCTAAAACAATTAAAGTCATTGATTCTTATGGGAACTATCCAAGAGTATGCTTTAGGATAACACAGGGCCTTACACAGGATTCTATCTCATCATCCACAGTTGGCATTTTCCATAATATATTTCATTTTAGCCTTTAATGAGTATGAAGCGACATTTCTTCATTCATAAAATTATGAACTTTGTAGTTCCTGCTGGGAGCAAAACTAACAAATTCAACTGACATAGGGTGGGTTTCACCACGATTCCTGGAAGCTGGATCACCTTGCACGACAATAGTTCAGTCCAAAGACGGACTGCCAGATTTCCAAACCTTCTGTGGCCATCCAAGGACTTTGAGAACCATTACTCACAAACTACGTCAGTAATAGTTTTTATTTTGTTTGTCTGTAATTAATAAAACAGTAACTTTATGTGGTTCTAGGCTTTCTTTTTAACCTTGCAATGGTTTTCTCATGATAAGAAAGAACACCAGGGCCACAGCCTGGGTTTGGATCTTGCCTCTGGCAACTGTTATATGTATGACTTCGGATAAACTCTGAAACTTGACATTTTCATGTTGTAAAATGGGAACTGTGGTAGGGCCACAAAACAGAATCACTTTAATAGTAAAATTAGACAACCCATATAGAGTTTAAGTCAATGTCCAGATGAAAATATGTGCTCATTGAAAGTTGGGTTGTTAGGCTGGGCATGGGGGTACATGACTTTAATCCTAGCAGTAGGAGGCAGAGGCAGGTGGATCTTTGTGAGTTCAAGGCCAGCCTGGTCTATATAGCAAGTCCCAGGCCAGTTACAGCTGCACAATGAGTCCCTATCTCAAGGGAAGAATAATAACAGTTTTATTGTTATTATTTGTCAAAAAAAAAACTTTGGACACTGGTTGCTTTGATTAGTGGAAGAAAAGTAAAGCAATCAACCAAATCCCAGCAGGTCTGGCTAAAATTTGGGAAAAAAATAAACTGAAAACAAAATTTTAGAAACTGGAACGCATATCAGAACAGACAAAAATAAAATGTAATTTTAGTCTCAAGAAACTGAGACTAGAGAGATCAAACTGCCATTATCTTTCCTGACCCAAAAATGCAGCTCCTACAATGATGGCTACAGAAAAATTATCAAATTACAGAAAACTGGTACTTAATCAATGACCTGGAAATAATTTAAAGCAATATGTATAAGTAAAGTGTTAAGATATATAGAAAAGAGCAAATGGAAAGAAAAATTATTAATTTTTTATCCAGAATCATACAACAACCAGAGATGACACTGTGTGGTGGTTTGAACAGGAATGCCACCCACAGATTGTGTTTGAATGCTTGGTCACTAGGGAGTGGCACTATTAGGAGGTGTGGCCTTATTGAAGGAAGTATGTCACTGGGGGGTGGGCTTTGAGGTCTCAGGAGCTCAAGTCAGGCCTAGTGTGTCTCAGTCTCTTCCTGCTACCCATAGATCAAGATGTAGAACTCTCAGCTCCTTCTCCAGCATCATGTCTGCCTGCATGCCACCATGCTTCCTACCATGGAGATAATGAACTAAACCTCTGAAACTGTAAGCCAGCTCTAATTAAACGTTTTCCTTTATAAGAGTTGCCATGGTCATGGTGTCTGTTCACAGCAATAGAAACCCTAACTTAGATACACTGTGACAGAGGAATTGGCGAGGAAAGCTTGGGTGGACAGGGATGCTTCATCATCATTGATTCATGTATCGATTCATTCATTCAGCTATCTTTTATCAAGTATCTACTGTTGACTGCAGTGTTAGCCAAAGAAAGATCTTTTTGGAATCCCACTCTCCACTCAGCAAACAAAGCATTTACAACTCCAATGATTGTTGTCAAACTGTCTCAGGATCCGCTCTCCATTCTTGTCTTCCACCTCCCTCCACCATCTCTGCAACGCACCACAGGACAGAACCTGAGCCTTCATCCTGAATCACTGTCTATGTCTACATGCTTAATGGAGGAGGCCATGTCTATTGCTTTTAACTTCAGCGACATGGCAGAACCATCCAGAGAGCTTTATGGCCCCTAAGTGAGGGTGCAGTGAGACCGCCAAACAAGACCACTCCATGGGTGGAAGGAAGGTTTATTGTAATATAAAACTGCCACTTGACTATCTCTTGGGCAGACAGAATAGTCTTGCCAGTTTTAGAGAGAGCAGGTAGCTGCAGGGTGGTGGGAGATGTGTAAGCCAGAACAGCCTGGGAGCTAGTGTGGGGCTTAGATATGTGTTACAGGTATGTGCTAATAGGGAGCTAACTGTCCAATTTGCCAGAGGTAGGAAGATAAGGGACGTAATGGCTCTTCCTGACAATGAAGACCCTTTTCATGGGTTCCTGAGGAATGCTGAGTATAAGCTTTCACCTACCACCAGCAATCCTTCTTTTCACCCTGTCAGAGTCCAGCCTGAGCTGAGCCCAGACTGTATTTTAGACATTGTAACAATGGTACTGTCTTTTGAGGAGTTGGGAGTTGACCCTGTGGCCCAGACTGCTGCCCAGATCAAAGGAATTAGGTTCCCTGAAGGCCTGACCCAGAGGTGACCTAGTTATGATGTTGTCTAGAGATGCAGAAACAGTTTTGTTTTCTCTGCCAAGTAAAGTCAAGAAAAAAGTGTTACCAGAAATCCTGAGAAACCCCAGCAGAGCCAGCATATGATACACAAGAAATTGGGGACCCTATTGAGTTTTTTTTTCTTATTCATAAAATAATTTTTTGTTTGTTTGTTTTGGTTTTTTTTTTTTTTTTTGAGACAGGGTTTCTCTGTGTTTTCCTCGCTGTCCTGGAACTTGCTCTGTAGACCAGGCCGGCCTTGAACTCAGAGATCTGTCTGCCTCTATCACCCAAGTGCTGAGATTAAAGGCCTCTGCCACCACCGCCACCCAGTGTCATTCATAAAATAATTTAAGAATGGACACAAACAGAAGCTCATGGACAATTTATTAGAGTGTAAAAAGAAAATTCCCAGGGCAGGCACATGGTAATCTATCAGCTGCCTGGAAGGGAGGAGGAGGGTGAAGAGAATGAACAAAAACTGCTTCTCAGGATAAGGGGGCGGGGAGGTCAGCCACCTGACCCCGGGGAGGGGGGGCTACATGGTTTCATAAAGCCAGGGCTCAGAAAGGCCTGTCCCCGAGGCTGGACCTCATGGTGATTTGGCTTGTAGGCACAGCACTAAGGGGTGAGAATTCTGAGAAGGAAAAGTATAAGACTAATTACATCATTATTGTAAGGTGAACCCACCTTCCTAAGAGCGGCCTTCTATCCAGGTCCCTGACCTGGCCCACTGGGTTAGCCCTTAAGGGAGGAGACAAGTGCTTGTCTCCACCTAGAGGAAGATTCTATTCTTTACAGTTGATGGAGACTGGAGAGAGCTACTGAGCAGGAAAAACACCAGGGAAGGAGTGTTGACTGTAACTAGACAGGACAGGCTGGAGGCAGGAGCAATGCCTTCTGGGAAACATCTACAGTCAACTACACATAGCCAGATCCAGCACCCACGAGGCAGTAAGTACTATGCGCTGACTGTGTCTCCTTGACATCACACACTAAAATCCTGATCTCCAACACCTCAGAATGAGACTGTGTTTTGAGACAGGAATTCTAAAGCATTACCTGCGATAGGCATGGGCTTATGGTGTATGATAGGGCCAGTGTGCCCTTGACAGAAGCAATCAGGAAAAGATACATAGAGAGGAGAAACACGGTGTGGACACAGGGAAAAGACAGCCATCTGGAGTGAAGGGGAGAACTCAGAAGTCATCAATCTTGACTGTACCCTGAGCTTGGGCTTCTAGCCTCTTGACCAGCCCTTCTCAACCTGTAGGTCGTGGTCACTGAAATATGTTTTCCGATGGAACCTTCAACCATAAATTTATTTTCGTTGCTACTTCATAACTGTAACTTGGCTCCTGAGTGGTGTGGAGAACTGCTGTTCTAGCTGTGAGAGGACTCATTTCTCTGACTTAAGCCTCCGATGTGTGGTACTTTGTCGTGACAGCTGTAACAAATTAATGTGGGAAGTGTAAGCGCCGTGTTGACAATCTGGTTGTCAGAATGTCTCTTATTACTGTTGTTATTATTATTAAAACATGTTTGCACCGTGGATACAGTAGGGCCAGGTTTGAGTGAACAGTGCAGTTGCCTAGACAAGCCGATACACAAGCTCCTGGTACAAGGAACTAAATATTGTTCTGAGCCCTAGAGGAAAGTGCTAGGGTAGGGATCTGAAACATCCTCCAGAAAAATCACATTTTGAAAACTTGGTCCCAGCTTGTGGCACTGTTTTGGGAGGTTCAGGAACTGTTGGGAAGTAGGGTCAAAGTGGGGGAAGGAGGTCACTGCAGGCAGGCCCTTGGGCATGTATTATCCTTGCTTGCTTCCTGTCGCGCTGCTTCCTGGTGGGCAGTGATAAATATACAGTGGGCAATGGAACCCACTGCAAAGCCACCGTGTTGGGAGAGGCTGGGAACAGAGGGCAGCCTGCTGCACGTCCTCCAGGACTATGAGAAGAGATTGGCCAGGGCACAGTGCCAGGCTGAGTTCAGGCTGTCTTCTCCTGTCTCCTGCAGAGTGTGGATCCAGGGAGAGACGCACTTGGAGTCCAGTTACAGACATAGGTCCCTCTGGTCCTACTCAGGGCATTGAAACAGACAGACTTGCTGTGGGAAGGACACACTAGAGCTAGTCCCCGGCTCCCCTCAGCCTGCCTCCCTTCCCTTCTCCAGAGTTCAGGGCCTTTCCTTAGCTCTTTCATTTCCTGTGGCTGCGCTTTCCATTCAGATCACTGTGACCAATGCAAGTATGGCTGTGGGTCACAGTGCCCCCGAGGAATGCCCGGCACAGACCACCCACCACAAGACACTTATGCCTCCAAGTTCCTGAACAGCTGCAGCCCGCCTGGCCGTGAGCCCTGTCAGTGTCTAAAGAGGGAAGCTGGTGTGTCCTGATGTCAGATGACTCCACTCACCCGGCACTAAAGCAAGCGGTGCCCACCCAGTATAGTTTCCAGCATGCCCTTCTTCATGTGGGATGGGCACTCCTCTCTCTAGAAGGGTCTGTAATGCTGATTCCCTTAGTACTCCCAACATGTACAGAAAACTCCAGGGTTATCTCTAGCCAAGGATCCAACGGCTGTGTCCCCACTGTCTGAACAGAACAAAAACACTTTGACCAAAGCCACGCAGACAGTCATCCAAAGATAAGCATGGGATCTGAGCTGTGGGAGGCACCGTTATCTGGAATTCCTTGCCTTACCCGGGAGAGAACACCTTATCTGAGGGGCACTGTAACCATGTTGTATGCTTTGAGATAACAAAATTTCCTAGGGAATCCTCCATATTAGCAATGACTCTCCATCCCTTGGACTGGGGGGGGGGGGGGGAGGCAGTGTGTATTTCTTTGCTTTCTGTGGCTAAGAGGAAGTGTCTGAGCGGTGGCGGTGGGAGAGAAATTTGAGAAGCACTTAGAGGAAAGTGTGCGCCCCAATCCTCCCCCTGGCAGGGAGAGCTGTTGTGAGCTGGGATGAGGACGGTCTCCCAGGAGGAGGGGCAGAGATGAAGTATGTTTTGAAGGCCCTAGAAAGTCGCTCCCTGGTCTCGACCCCTCCCAGGAGAAATTCCCTTCTCTGATACCTTGCTGAGGTTCTTCCAGTAGTTTTCAGCACGGGCTGTGTCTCTAGGGAAAGCAGAGTGGAGACACAGGATTCTACCCCTCTTGTAAGCAGGAAATGCCAGTAGGCACTAAGGCTGGCCTGGGGCCTTGATGACAAGCACTAGATCTGAGTGGTCATGACGTATCTCCACAAAGACTGCTCTATAGTTCAAGGTGGGAAAAAATATTCAGAGAGCAATGATGACAGATGGGGTCCGTGTGCCTCCCAATGTGGTTCCCAGAGACAGAGATAGCATCACCTCTGTGGCTTTGTGGACAAGAACACGTAGCCCCAGCCCGATCACAAAGAGGCAGCTGCAAAAATGAAGACTGCTGTGTTTTCTAAAGGAATGGTGCATGTGTGGGAGAGGGAATTCTGTCCTCAAAAACGCCAAGGTCACTCTGGTGGAGGACGGAGGATACTGATCAAGGGAAAGCATTGTCGGAGGAGGAGTACAGGGTATATTTTTGAGCCTTCTCAATTTTGTTGTAAATTAGAAGTCCTCTACGATTTTTAAGTCTTCATTAAAAGAAGTCAATGTCAGGAAAGTTAGTGGTTCAGGTTAAGAGAGTCGGAAAGAGCATGGCAGCAAATGCCACTCAGATCCTAGGCTGGATCCTGTGGTGAAGGGGGACAGACTAGAGAGAACACTGTTAGAGGAGTACACCGAACTGGGAACAGAATGTCAGGGGAGCTGAGAGCATTAGGTCTACGCAAATTGATGGAGTTGGGATCTGTGCTGTGGGCATAGAGAGCAGATGCTGATGTACTCAAAGGTAAAGTACTATGATGGAACTTACATTCAAGTGATTCATAAAGAACTTGGGGGGGATCTTTGGAGTAAAAGTTTTCTGGAGAAAGGAAGAAGGCACGAGCCCCCTCTGCTTGTGGAACATCTTTCTGCCAGAGACAATCTACGTACATGTGAAAGCTGGACTTAACCTAGTTCCCTATCCTGAAGAAATGGCCTAACATGAGGTGAAGCCTGGTTGGCATCTGATGTCCTGGGAGTCCCCAGTGGATCCACAAGCTGAAACAGCCCCCTGCAGTCAGCCAGCCCCCCCAGCAGGAAACTCAAATAACACACAGAAACTACAGGACTGTTGACCAAGGCAGAGTGTAGAGCAGTGGTTCTCAACGTGTGGGTCGTGGCTCCCTTGGGTCGCATATCAGGTGCTTTGCGATTCATAACAGTAGCAAAATTATAGTGATGAAGTAACAATGAAATAATTTTATGGTTGGGGGGTCACCGCGACACGAAGAACTGTATGAAAGGCTTCAGCATTAGGAAGGTTGAGAACCACTGGTGCAGAGAAACCCAGGAGGGTTGCGCCCACTGGCGAGCGGCATGGAAGCAGCACTGTTAGGAAGGGAGGTGAGGAGAGATTGGAGCCAGACTCCAAGTCAGAGTTGTGTGTGCCCCAAGTTCCACTGCCTGATAGAAGCTGTGGGCTCTGGGAGAAGGGGACAGCCCTCTATAAACAATGCTTAGCAAGCCACAGGAAGTGGACATGGGGACAAACCCTCCTGCTACCTGCAGCTTTGGCTCCCTGCCAACGTCTCTCAGGTTGAAGAAGTTTACAGAAGTTTACAGCTTGGCTCCCAGGGTGCGGAACAGGGGCAGAAGGGTGAGAAGCTGGAGGGGCGGATGGATTTAGCCACCAGAGAGATGTTACTGCAGTGAACACTTAAACTTCATAGAAACAGTGGGAGCTGCCGTTGACTATAACTGGGCAGAGACATTCTAGGAGCAGACTGGAGAGTCTTGAAAACAGGCAGTTACAGAATTGAATAGGGAAGTTGAAACATAGAGCACAGCCTTCTTTTTTTAAAGCTGAGTACCGTTTTTATTGAAGGTAATTTGTTTTCATGCAATATATTCTGATCTTGCTTTCCCTTCTCTCAACTCCCCCAGATATTCCCCATCTCTTGCCCACCCAATTCCATACCACTTATTTCTCTCTTCAAAAAAAAAAAAAAAAAAAAAAAAACCCACCCAGGAAACACACACACAAATCCCCACAAAACCAGGAACCAAAATATGCAAGCAAAAAACCAATAAGACAAAAAAAAAAATACCAAAACAAAACACTATGAGACAAAAAGTCTGCAAAAATACCAGAGCTGGTTCTGTGTTGACCATCTGCTGCTGGGCATGGGGCCTACAGCAAAGTATGGTTAATGTACCCAGTGAGACTCCACTAGAGAAAACTACGTTTTCCTTTACAAGCAGGTACCAGTTGAAAACAGCTTTGTGGTTAGAGATGGGAACCTGTATCACCTTTCCCCTCTCAGCACTAGAACCCTGTCTGGCTCAAACCTGTGCGGGCCCTGTGCATGCTGCCACAGTCTCTGTGAGTTCTTCTGAGCATCAATCCTGTTATGTATGGAAGACACTGTCTTCTTGGAGTCATCTATCACCCCTGGCTCTTATAATTTTTCCAACTCCTCTTCTACAAAGGTCCCTGAGCCCTGAAGGGAAGGTTTGATGAAGACATCCCATTTAGGACTGAAGAGAATAGCTTTCTTAATTATTGACATGGGATTTATTTGTTTGTTTGTTTGTTTATTTGTTTGTTTATTGAGACAAGGTCTCACTATGTAGCTCTGGCTGTCCTGAAACTCACTATGTAGACCAGACCTTGCCTTGAATTCACAGAGCTCTGCCTGACTCTACCTCTGTAGTGCTGGGATTAAAGGGGGTACACTTGGTGGTTGAAGTTTGTACAGTATCCATGAGGCCCTGGGCTCAATCCCCAGTCATGCAAAAGTAAATAGAAATGATAAAAGAAAGGAAGAAGGAAAATGAAGCCTAGGGAAATTAGAAAACAACACAGTAGTAACACTGAGTATCCTCGGAGAGATTCTGTTATTTTTCTGGAAATAGAACAGTGTTAGATTTAGTCAAAAGGCTGTACATTTCAGAATGTCCTAGCAAACTGCAGTGCACATTGTGTGGGAACCCAGTGGGAGCCCCCCTACACACACACACACACACACACACACACACACACACACACAGACACAGTCTGAGGTGGGTGCAAAGGTAGGTGGATAAGCAGGACAATGACTGAGGGCCACTGGGTCAGAAAGAATCTAGAAAATATTGAGGCTTTGGACTGAAAGACATACACACACACACACACACACACACACACACACACACACGCACGCACGCGCACACACACACATATACACACGCGCGCACATGCACACATACATACACACACACACACTCATACACACACACGCACGCACGTGCGCACACACACATACACATGCACATACACACACACACACACAATGAAGAACAGGAATACAGCATATGATGACAACGCATGGTCCCTTATTCAAGACCAAGGCTGTTAGAGGCAGGTGTATAAGTATCGCCAGCTGTTGGCTTTGGGGTCAGATCTCATTTCAGGCATTTTATGGCCGGACCTCTCTCTACATAGCTCACTGCTGCCACTATTGCCCAAACACAAGATCAGTCCTGGATTCAGACAACTCATCACTGCCTTCTGGGCTGTGCACGCCTTTCCCACCACACCCAGTTTGTTCCTCCATGTTCCACTAGCAAGGACGCCCCCGCAATGCTCTTTCACATCCTGAGCCCTTGCGCACAGGCAGACTCCAGATCAAGTGCCGTAACAAAGGGACAACGAGATGCCTCCACTGTGATGCCTGGTTTCTCCCAGAGTAGTCCAGGACCAAGTGGATCCTAGGTGCCAGGACAACACTGTACCACATGGCCATCTGGGGAAGCAAGCTCCCAACATCCCGTTTCTTCCCTATCCACTGGGATGAAGCTTTGTCTGACAGACAGAAATGCCAGAGTCAGTGGCTTTGTCTATAAGGAGACTCAGAAGTCGCACACGTAGCTGCCACTTACTCCCCTGTGACCTAGACCTGTTCGTGTGATGATGCCACTCTGCCAGGGGGCTCCACAGGAAGGATCTGGGTGTGGGCTCTGTAATCTACCTGAACAGATGTTCTTCATGACATGGGGGATGCTTAGAAGTTTCTGCCCCTTCCAGTGATTTTTGTCAGCCTGGAATAGCCTCTGCTGACCGTGGGCACTTGCCCTCTCTGCCCTTGGTGACTTCATGAAATTCAGCCTCCTCTGTGCCTCAGCCTGGCATTTCGTTAAGTCCTTTGTGTTGTAATTATCTGTGTACAGCCTGGGCTGTGAGCTGAGGCAGAAGCCAACAATAAATTACTGAATCACTACTGCAGTTTAGCACCTTTTATAGCGTCCATAAAACCTTGGTTATTGCAGCCTTCACGTGGTCACTCTGCAGAATAGCATTGCTGGTGAAGAGAAGCTGTACATAGCCCTGGCCACACTCCTGATGAGCTCCTGTGACCAGGAACCAATTTGTTGTCATTCTTCACTGTGTCCCCTCCACACTGTCAATATCAGGAGTGGACATCACTGCAGGCCCAGCTGCTGTCATGGGTATTAAGATGAAATTTGTACACTGGCCAAACATTGATGGTTCATTTGTGAAGCCTATAGTGCAGAGAGCTTGCTTCCTTTGACCAAGGACCGCTGACAGAGATGCTTACTGAGTGTATGGAAGTCAGGACTCACTTGTTCAGCAAATGAATGAATTGATAAATGATGGGACATAAGAGAATCTGGTTACTTAGTTGACGTAATCACTCAGCAGCACCTGCAGCTTCCTGAGTTCAGCCCCAGATGAGGTAAAGTCACAAGCATGCTAATCTGCTAATCCCTAAACTAAAGAAACTTCAGCCTGTATCTTATTACCAAATCGCATATGTGGTGTGTGTGGTGTGTGGTGTATGTGTGTGTGTGTGTGTGTGTGTGTGTGCACATGTGCTCAGAGTGATGGACTATTTTAGGACCACCCTAACAAAATGAATCACTTTGAATAACTCCAAAATAGCAGTAGAATTACAGTAATTCATGCCATGCTTTTAACTAGAGGAGAAAACACCGTTGCTGAATGCTGCTGGAGACTCTCCTATTCATAGAAGTACCCTCAGGGTTAGCTAAAGTGGGTGAGCAGAAGGCAAGAGGCAGACCCAGGCTTTGTTTACTTCATGGAGACTCTGCGCTGATAAAATAAGATGCACCATCTTTTAGCTGGGAGGGACTTTGAGCCTAAACAGGATTTGAGCACATCTGGATGGATCTGATGAGGACAGACACATCCTGGAGCTAGCATTTCCATGAAAAGAGCAGCTTGTGGCAGAGAGAAAGAGAGAGAGAGAGTAGCTGAGAGAGGCCGGCATGATGCCCCTGCCCCGCAGCTGGTGTTTTCGGAGCAACTCGGAGGACAGCTGCTGTTTGGTGAAATGGCCTTACCACAAGGGCAAGGAAAAGGTGATGTGATGCACTCTGGACTGGAAGTGAAGCCAAGCTCTAGCCTGATGGCACCCCTAGACTCCACTTCTCCAGTTCATTTTTAGTCAGTTCTGGAGTGGGTCTGGGCCGGATGACTTCTGGGAACTTCCCAGTCATAGTGATCTCAGACTTTAAGGAGAACCGGGGCCCAGACATCAAATTAACATGGCACAATAGAATAACCAGTATTGGGCCCAGAGCATGAAGGGCCTGGGAGCCTGTAGAGGCCGATGTGTGTTTTCATGGGAATGATGGGACCATGCTCTTCTGAAACCTTGCTTCTTTCTGTTTGGGTGATGCTAAAGCCTGCTTTGGTAGCCTGAAAATGGATGGACCAGTAGCTACTGATGAGAAAGACATGCCTCCTTCTGGTTCTGTCAGGATGTCGCATTCCACAGGTGAGGGGTGGGGAAATAAAACCCAATAGAAATGGCAACAAAACACAGTGGCTTTTCACAGTCCACACAAGTGTGCAAACCTGTTCTAACCGGTACCAAAATATTGCTGGCGTCTTCGTCCCCTTCCGGTGCCCACTCGCATCCCGCCTCCCAGCTTTTAGCTTGTTTTTCGTCTCGTTTGCATTTTGCTCTTAGCCCTTTTCTCCATTTCCCCTTGGCCTCCAGAGAAACCCAAGCAGCACATCGCCGGGGAAGGTGGTATAAATACACGGTAATAAATACACAGGCTCCAGAGTGCTCCATCAACACAGAGTCCTATGTGCAGTTGTGTCCAGCTAATGAGAGGCGGGAAGGGAAGGAGTGGAGAGAAAGCAAAACAGACTTTTCCCTTTTAATGAGTAGCTGCACTCGTCCCTATTATGAGATTTAAAACGTTCAAGGAAAATTCTATACAAAATTCTTCTCTCTGCAGTCTGAGGTTGTTTTTTTCTAAGGTGACTGACGTACTCTGAAAGTAAGTAGGTATGGTAGAAGCTTGTTATACAACCTAGTGGTGAGTGGCAACAGAGTTAAGCAACAATAATCATGCCAAGGTTGGTATCAGTGAGTCAGTGTTGAGTGTCTTCCTATGACCACGTACTGGACAGTGTCCTCTGTGGCCATGTGGTTTCTGTAGGGTAAAAGGGCCAGCCAAAGAAACACACCCTGACCCTGAAACCAGAACCGTGAAAGAATCACATTTTGGCCCTGAAACCAGAACCAAAGAAACACACCCTGACCCTGAAACCGGAGCCAAAGAAATACACTCTGTCCCTGACCAACTGAGCATGAAACCAACCAATCCCTGAGCACAAAATATAGGCACTCTCTGAGCTTGTCCAAGCTCAGGGATTGAAATCTGACCTATTCCCACCCTGAAAAATCTTCTCCGTGGAAAAACTCCACCTCTAAGAAGCCCTAAACGAGCCCTGTGCCTGCTCGGTTGGCAATTGCCCTTTTCCACCCCAGGAGAGGCAGCCACTCTCCTGGATTCCTCCCTCCCAATGAGTCTCTTGAATGAGTTTGGGGTGAAGACCTTCAGGAGCAGAGAGGCAATGAACATCTCTGCTGGGAAACTCCCTTAGTGGAGAGGAGCAGAGAAGTAACAACTTCCGCTGGAGAGGAGCAGAGAAGTAACAACTTCCGCTGGAGAGGAGCAGAGAAGTAACAACTTCCGCTGGAGAAGGAGCAGATTGCTACATTTCTGCAGAGGTTTCCCATTAAGAGAGTGAAGCAGAGAAGTAACAAGTTGGGCCAGAGCAGAGAAGCCACAGACATCTCTGCTGGGAAACTCCTTTAGCGGAGCTGAACTGGAACGCTCTCTTGGAGAGGAGCAGGATTGCTACATCCTGCAGGGAGACCATCCCCCACTGGAACACAGCTACAGTTATAGCCTGATTTCCCAACAGTTAGGACACCTTTCTCCTCACAGCTGTAGGTATCCAGGACACCTTCGCTCCACAGCTGCAGGTATAGCCTGACTTCTGACAGTCAGGATACCTTCCCCTCCAGATCTGTAACACTTGAATTTCCCTGGCCAATGAGGCTGTATGTAATGCTGTTAAGAATAAGACCCTCAGCCATGAGGTGGTGGCCCACGCCTTTAATCCTAGCACTCAGGAGGCAGAGGCAGGCTGATCTCTGTGAGTTCAAGGCCAGCCTGGGCTAGAGAGTGAGTCCCAGGAAAGGTGCAAAGCTACACAGAGATATCCTGTCGCAAAAAAAAAAAAAAAAAGACCCTCACAACAGTCTCACCTGGTTCATACCACCATTGCAGAAAAGAGTGTAGATAGACGTTTCTTTAAAAAAAAAAAAAGTTTAAAATAAGACAACTCTATGATCTATATGATCTAGCAACTCCACTCCTGGGGATACAGACAAAGGAAACAAAATCAATATATCAAAGAGACATCTCATGTTCATTGCACTACTCACAATAGCTAAGACATGGAAACCACCCAAATGTCTGTCAAAGAATGAACAGATAAAGGAAATACGGTATCCTTTTTATTTGTTTTATTTTTATTTTATTTATTTATTTTTTTTTTTTTTTTGAGACAGGGTTTCTCTGTGCAGCCTTGGCTGTCCTGGAACTTGGACTGTAGACCAGACTGGCCTCAAACTCATAGAGATCCACCTGCCTCTCCCTCCTAAGTGCTGGGATTAAAAGTGTGCACCACCACCTCTGGCTTGAAATGTAGTACCTTTATATGGTGGAATACTATTCAGCCTTAAAGAAGAAAACCCTGATTGTTACGGCATTGGGCTAAGTGAAATGAGCTAGGCACAGAAAGAAAAGCACTCCATGATCTCACTCACATGCGGAATGTTAAAATCTCAAACTCAAACAGGCAAAGACTAAAAGGTTGGTTACTAGGGCCTGGGGCTCAGGGGCTGGGATTAGACAATGAGCATAAAGGTTCAGCCAGACCAGAGGAATAACTATAACTTCTCCACCTGCAACATGGAGAAAATAATATTATCCCTATCTATGGCCCAGGACATTTATGATGCTATAGGCATGTGAAAAAGAAAATTGTGTGATGCTTTGAACGTTAGCCTCAATGTGCTGAATTGTAAGATGGAGTCTGTCATAGCATAATAATCAAATCATTTTTAAAGAAATAGAAAAAAGTAGTGAATACTCAATAAATTACTCATCTGAATCAGTTAGCTATTGCTGCATAATAAATCAAAATATAATAGTGTGGTAGAAAACAACCATTGTTTCTTGTAAGACCACACGCTGTCTGGAAGCTCCTCTCCTGGGGGCTGGACTCACCTGTCACGTGGTAAGGCAATGACTGGAGGAGGTTTCTGATGTGAAGTATAATGGGTCTTAGAGTACAGCGGGTTGTAGGTGTTATTCAGGACACGGAGAAACATCACCATACCGAGTTTCATGATTTTCTGAATGGCATTTGTATTGTTTTGAACTTTTTAATGTTTACCTTGATGGAAATGGGAAGTTGTTCCTGTCCCTAGTTTCTTCAAAGTTTGCCAAAAGTGTCTTAATTGTCTTGATGCCTTTTCGGGGAAGGGGGGAGGTTGCTTTGGTTTTTCAAGACAGGGTTTCTCTGTATAGTTTTGGTGCCTGTCCTGGATCTCGCTCTGTAGACCAGGCTGGCCTCGAACTCACAGAGATCGCCTGGCTCTGCCTCCCAAGTGCTGGGATTAAAGGCGTGAGCCACCACCGCTAGGCAGAGTCTTTACACTCCTACAGGAACCATTCCTTACTTTAACATAGTTTCTAGTTCTTTCCAGGGTCCGCTGCTTTAAATAATGAGCTGCAGGGCTGTTTAATTTTTTATCCCCTCAGCAAATGACAGAGCAGTGTTCATAACAGAGTTTAACTTCAAATTATGTTTTTATTAAGTTTAATTATGTGTATATGTGTGTGCATACATGCGTGTGCATATGTGCTTGTGTGTGAGTGTGCACATGTGAATACAGGTCCTCTTGGAGGCTTGAGGTGTCAGATCTTCCTGGACCTAGAGGTAGTTCTGGCCTCATGACAGGGGTGCTATGAACGGAACTCTGGTCCTCCGAAAAAGCAAGAAGTGCTCTTAACAAGGGAGTCAACTCTCCACTCACTCCCCACCCACCCCCCTTTTATTTGAGGGTCTAACTATGTAGCCTAGGCTATCCTGAAACTGGATGTATAGACCAGGCTGCCATTGCGTCTACTCTGGAATTGAAGGTGCACACCACCATGCACCTGACTCCTGTTTGGCCATCATGGAGTAATTGGTGGTGGACTGGCCCCTCTGCCGCAAGCAGCCATAAAGTTTGGTAAACTGTGTGTGGCAAGTGTTCACCGTCAGGGAAAAAGCATTAATAGGCAAAGGCCTGAATCCTTGAGCTAAGGAAATATAGGAAAAGCCAAGCATCATGTTCACAGCTGCTTTCTGCCTGGGGCACTTTCCAAACCAAAGCAGAGAGTGGACCCCAGTGAAGACTGGAGACTGCAGAGGTAGAGGTCAGAGTGCTGGCTATGAATGTGGCCGGCATCTATGGATGGAGCCACTGGACCAAAAGGAGCAGCACACGGAAGCCTGCGTGGCTACTCTTGTCTTGTAAGAATGCTTTGTCTGCTTTTATGTCTGGGTACCACATGGGTGCCTGGTGCCCCAGGAGGTCAGGAAAGACTGTTGGATCCCCTGGACCTGGAGTTACAGATGATTGTGAGCCACCATGTGGGTGCTGTGAACCCAACCTGGGTCCTCTGCAAGAAAAAAAAATGTTCTTAGCTGCTGAGACATCTCTCTAGCCCTGAAAATCTCTGTGTGATTTTTTTTAGATTTATTTTTACTTTTGTGTATGAGTCTGTGTGTGCCACATGTGTGTGCCAGAAGACAATGTCAGATTCCTTAGAACTGGAGTTATAGATTATTGTGAGCCTCCTGATGTGGGTGCTAGGATTCAAACTTGGATCCTTTAAAAGAGTAGTCAGTGCTCTTAACCACTGACCTAGCTCACCAGCCGCAGAAGGTCATTCTTAAATAACTTCTAGATGTACAGTATGTTTCTACTTTTTTCTTTCATGAATACTATTATTAAGGATTATTTAAACACATTCTTTGAGGTGTCTGTCATTATTGTATCTAGATTCCAGAATAACCTCCAATGATTATTTTCTCCTGGTAGCCATGACCCTGGAAAGTCCCCTCCTATAATACAGAGAACTAAGCCATGTGACCAATAAGATGCAGTTAAGGTCATAAAATACATTGCAGCTTCCACCTTGCTCAGTCCTGGACTATTCATTGTGGAAGATGTCAGATGCCATGTCTTTAAAACTCAAGCAGCCCTGTGGAGACACCTACAATGTTGAGGAATTAAGGCTTGCTACTACTAGCCATCACCAAGGGATCAGGTACTTGAATCTGTCAATATGGAAGTAGATCCTCCTGCCTTGGGCAAGAGTTTAGATGACTGCAACCTTGGTCAATGTCTTTGAAGTGGCTCAGTGGCTCTGAGACAGAACTACCAGACTCCTCAGCTCCAACACTCCTGGCTCATAGAAATTATGCATTCATGTTTACTATGTTTATAGATTTAAATGTTGGCAAAGAAAAGACTAGGAGAAATGAAAACATCAATGCAATGGAGAAATTGTTGACAGAAACCCAATGAACTTCAAGGATAGTGTTGGTGAAAGCTCAGAAGAATAATCTGGAAAATAGCTTTGGAAACCAAAAGAAAAGAGATTTTTTTTTTCTGTAATAGATGGCAATAGAAAATTTAGCAACATTGTCACATAAAACAAGTACAGAGAGCTGGGCCATGGTGGTGGTGCACACCTTTAATCCCAGCACTCGGGAGGCAGAGCCAAGTGGATCTGTGAGTTCGAGGCCAGCCTGGTCTACAGAGCAAGATCCAGGACAGGCACCAAAACTACACAGAGAAACCCCGTCTCGGAAAAACCAAAAACCAAAAAAAACAAAACCAAGTACAGAGAAAAGAGAGAAAGAAAGAAAGGAAGGAAGGAAGAAAGGAAGGAAGGAAGGAAGGAAGGAAGGAAGGGAGGGAGAGGGAGAGAGAGAGGAAGGGAAGGGAAGGAATGGGTGGGAAGAGAGACGAGTTGGTAAAGCCTTTGCTATGTAACCATGAGGACACAAGGTTTAACCCCAGAACGAGACATGGTGACTTCTGCTTGCCATCGTAACAGTGGGAAAGCCGAGAGAGATTCCTGAAGGTTGCTGGCCAGCCTAGCCTACTCGGTGAGTTCCAGGCCAGCGAGTGTCTCAAAAAACCACAACAAACACTGCCATGTCTTCCTCATGTTCACTTCTGTGGACTCCTCCTCTAGAACTGTAAGCCAAAATAAATGATTTCTTCCATTAAAAAGAGATCTGGATGGCCTCTGTGTCCATCACACATGTGTACATAACCACACACAACCACATCTGAAGAGCTGGGCACACACATAACATACACAACCACATCTAAAGAACTGGACACACACACACACACACACACACACCACACACAACCACATCTAAAGAGCTGGACACACACACACACACACACACACACACCACACAACTGCATCTAAAGAGCTGGGCACACACACACACCACACACAACTGCATCTAAAGAGCTGGGCACACACACACACCACACACAACTGCATCTAAAGAGCTGGGCACACACACACCACACACAACTGCATCTAAAGAGCTGGGCACACACACACACACCACACACAACTGCATCTAAAGAGCTGGGCACACACACCACACACAACTGCATCTAAAGAGCTGGACACACACACACACACACACACACACACACACACACACACACCACACAACTGTGTCTAAAGAGCTGGACACACATACACACACCACACAACCGCCTCTAAAGAGCTGAACACACACACACACACACACACACACACACACACACCACTCACAACTGCATGTAAAGAACTGGACACACACACACACACACACACACACACACACACACACCACACACAACCACATCTAAAGAGCTGGGCACACACACACAAGCGCATCTAAAAAGCTGGGCACACACACACACACACACACACACACACACACACACACACACACCACAAGCACATCTAAAAAGCTGGACACACACACGCCACACACAAGCGCCTTGAAAGAACTGGGTGATGTAGCTGAGGAGATGTCCTGGCAGAACGTTACATGGGCTGTTTGGATTCTTCCTGCTCCTTAGAGCAGTATGTGAGAGGAGTGGTAAACGGAAGAAGAACTGTCAATCAGAGAAGACGAGACTATCTGATTCTGAAACTGTTTGGTGACGGGCATAAAAGCGTAGAACGGCTTTCAGTCAAAGATCATCTCACACAAACACGGTCTGTGGGTGAAGTGGAGGTAACTGACTTCACAGTTTGTTTTCAGAATTTAGAAAATGTTTAGCAAATACTTCAGAGAACCACAGTGTTCCTACAAAACCCAAGGTCACTATCTTTCGGCTGTCTCAAAAAAAACCAGCTGTAAAGAGAGACTTATCTTAAAGAGATGTATTGGTGTAGCTTTTTAATTGCCTAAAGGAATAAATCATGCCTCCAGGCCATGTGCAGGAAATGTACAAAGTTTGGGAAGCACGTTGAAGAAACTCTACAGAGTTGAAATGAAGGTACAGAAACCATAAGATATTAAAACAAAAACCCACTTTCAGACACACAAACTTTAATAGACAGGAAAGAGGAGGAGGTACCTCTCCACTGTAAAAATATAGGTTACCTTTAACGTAGTGAGAAAGACCAGAATGCAAAACAGAAATGTAAGGTCTTACAGCCAAGAGCCGTGGACAGCCCCTCCCAGGACAGGAGTGAATCCCAATTAGAGCATTTCCAGCATTTGTCTGATTGGACTTAAATCAAATGTCCTGTTTCCCATTCAAAATGGGGAAATCCATAGCAGCCATCCTACACAAACCCTCGTTCTGTGTCAGAAATGGGAGGGACAGAAGACGCATCTCTTTAGTCACAGATCTTCAGGTGCGAAGGGACTGATACACTGAGGGGCCTCATTTGCCCCTGGACCAAGCTCAGATTATGGGATTCTGGACTGCGCACAGAAAGGATGGGTATATTTTCATGTGTGAGGGACAGGACTCATTGGGGACTACAGAACAGGCTGTAAGAACCAGCCACCTCAATCATCCTTAGTAATTCTTAACCCCCTACCAACATGTACATAAAACTGATCCATGCAACCAACAGGGGGCACTGTTAACACATTGGTGACTTGGTAGAAGGCACACACCTTCCAAGTTAGGGTCTCTCTGATCACTCACTGTGGGAGAAGGCCCAGCCTTGTCTTGAGGACACTCAAACCGTCCTATGGAGAGGCACAGGTGGGGTAAGAGAGAAACCTGCCACCAGTAACCAGCATCAACTCACCAAGCCAGCTGTGTGAGAGGCCTTCAAAGCTGACCCTCCATCCTCAGTCAAGCCTTCCCATGAGCCCAGCCTCGGTCAACATCCGGAGTGGAACGTTACGATGTATTCAGAGGTAGAGTGATGCAGCCAAACTGCTCCTGAGTTCCTGGCCCACAGAAATTAGGAAATAAACGCTTATTGTTTTAAATCATTAAGTTTAGAGTAAACTGTGTTTTAAATGATGGGCAAGACAGCCTTATTTCAATTCCCAGCACCTAAATTAAAAAGCTGAGCCCAGAGGCATGTGGCTATAAGCCCAGCGCTTGGGCAGCAGAGACAGGGGGATGACTAGCACTTGCTGGCCAGTCAATCCAGCTAATTAGTGAACTCGGGGCTCAGGGAGAGATCTTGTCTCAAAAAGTGAGTGAGGCTAGAGAGTTGGCTCAGTGGTTAGGAACATTTGTTCCTCTTAAATGGTTTCATCTCCAAGCACCCACAAAGTGGCTCACAACCATCCATAGGTCCAGTTCTAGGGGATCCGATATCCATTTCTGACCTCTGCAGACACCAGGCATGTATGTATGGTTCACATACATACACACAGAGAAAACACTCATACACATAAAATAAAAAGTCAATAACCTATTTTTTAAAAAAGTAGAGATCAGTTAAGAAAGACATCCAACACACGTGGGCGCATGCACGCACGCACGCACGCGCACACACACACACACACACACACACACACACACACACACACACGGTCAAGTGTGCTTACAGACAGTGATGGGAAAAAACTGGAGCTATTTCTTCATTGCGTTCTACTTAATTCAGCTCCTGCAACAAAGAAGATTCACAAATTCATCCGATAATTCTGACTGCAGAACCCATGGGCACCACCTGTGTAACTCTCAAACATGTACACGCACTTTCATAATTGCTAGTTACTGTGGGGAAGTTGTTGCCGAATCTGAACCCACGATTAGCAGGAGGCAAATAATGAAGCATCTGGTCGTAGAAGAAGTTTCTCAACCTGAACCAGCTCACTCATTACCTGGGTCCCCATGGCCTCTCACACCCCCCAGACATCTCCTCCAAGAGGAATAGGCCAGTTCTCTGCCAACCAGCATCCTGCTCTCTGGGGCACCACTGAGCCACGTTCTCCAATGTAACAAACTCTATCTTCTGAGCCAACTCCTAGCCCTGACTGTGTGGTGTAGCTCTGATGCTTAAGCCTCAAGCTTCCAGGTAACTATGTCTCCGCTCCTCATGATTGCAAGGCCTAGGGACAGGCAGAGCCTGTGTGATGCACAGACTAGCTGCAGAGTTTGGCCATCCTTGGCCAGTTGCCTCAGCCGTGAAGGATTTCCTCTGTGTCTGGTCCAAAGGGGACTCCCCCAAAGGGGCAGGCCCATGGACTCACCCAAAATTGAGTCTAGGCCCAGCTCAACCTGGACTCCAGGAGGATTTCTGGTGGCTAGAGAAAGGCCAGCCTTCCTCAGGAACTGATGAAGCCTGTTCCCATCTACCAAAAGGAGTCATTTCCCTTACCTCCAGCAAAAGGGACATATGGCTTCTGGTTAGCACATATATTTGGTGACTATCAACACATCAAAAGTCCAGGCTAGCATCCTAGCCTTTCTCACCTCCTCCTCACCCCCAAACTCCTCCAGCTCATGGGCTTCCCTCCCCACAGCTACTCACGTTCTAGGCCAGCTGTAACCAGTATTTCTCCCCTTTCAGCCCCTGCTTCTGCTACACTCTGCTACGCTTTCCCTAGTCTCTATCCCCGCTCTTCTCCTCTCTTGCAGGGAGCCCCTAGTCCTGTCCAATCTGCTGGCCATGTTCAGTCTACTTTTCTCTCTCCCTGATCTGGACTCCTCCAGATGCCTCTGGCTGTTCTCTCTCATCCGCAATAAAAACCTTCCCCTTAACCACACCATGGAGCGGCCATGTCGTCAGTTTACACAGTCAGCTGTGTGCCTCTGCCCACTCAATCTCCCGTTCCCTAAAGAGGACATCAGCTCATGCACATGGGGAAGAAACTGGGGGCGTGGAAAGGGCCAACAAGGGAACAGCATCAGTGGTGCTGCAGGGACCGTGTGCATCTCACCCGGCCTTTAGATACTGTTCTCCAGGTACCGAGGGCTAGAGTAATTAATGTCTCATGACATTTGACCTTCCAACCACCTGAGACAGAACTTCCCAAGGCTACTGTGTGTTAAAGTGGAAGGTTGTTTTTTACATCTGCTGGGTAAAATATTACTAAGAGCTTTATATTGGGTTGTACCGAATTGTGTGGAGATTATATACTAAATAAAGCTCTTATCAAATAAAACAGCGACAAAGGATGATATCTGAGTGTTCATCCCTGCAGGGTCTCCAACTATGGAAAGGTGAATGCTGTTAAGAGGAGACCTTGCAAGCACTGTACATGGGACACTGGTTCAGGGGATAGAGGGAGTGAGGCAGGGAGAAAGAGAGAGACAGACAGAGAGACAGAGACAGAGAGAGACAGAGACAGAGAGACAGAGAGAGAGAGAGACAGAGAGAGAGAGAGAGAGAGAGAGAGAGAGAGAGAGAGATTCTCCATATGTAAGGCAGACAAATTGCCTGAAGCTAAAATAGAGTGGCTTGTAATTTTAATTTTTTAACTTAAATTAAAATTAAAAGTAGTTTTTAATCTGTGTGCTTTCTCTAATACGAATTGGAAAGATGGGACCCTCCAGTTTCAGTAGGTAAAGGGGGCCACTCATGGGACTTTCTTGTTCTTGGGTGGAGAACCCCAAGCCAGAGCCTGTCATGTTTACCTGGAGTAAACAGCAACCTGACCTTGCAAGAAACTGAACAACTGAGTTTTCTCTCGTGAGAAAACAAGAGAAAGTTATCCTCAGCACTCCTCCAACAAGGAAGCTATTAAAATGCCACTTCCTGAAATCTCCAGAGCATGGGTTTTCTATCTCAGCCTCATAATTTTTGTAGTCACTCCATTTGTCTCATGAGATATTGAAGACTTCTCAAAATCAGATTTGCAATTGATTGTATTGCAGATTAATATATAGCACTGTTGATACGGTGAGTCAAAGGGAAGGATTTTTAAATGAAATGAAATAAAAATAGTATACTGTGATCTAAGAAAATATTTGAAGACCATAGCTCTGTAGGTAACTCCAGAATAACAAGTGGCGATGAATAGGAGAGAGAGTGGATCGGCATCCTTTGGGGGAACTCAGAGGATCTCATAATTCTCAAGAGTTTAGCCTTGCACATAGGCTTGGGGTGTCGCTCAGCTGGCAGAGGGCTTGCCTAGCATGCAGAGAGCCTGAGTTTGATGGCATATGCCTGTGGTGGCAATGCCTATAATCCTAGCACTTGGTAGAAGGATCAGGAGTTCAAGGTCATCCTCAGCTATAGAGAAAGTTCTAGGCCAGCCTGGGCTACATGAGTTCTTTGTTTGCTTGTCTGTTTTAATCAAAAGGACAACAAAAACCTGCAGCTCGTGTCTGAGGCTATAACTAAGTTACATGCAGACTCTACTACGTGGCTTTCATTGAGCCGGGCAGCGGGTAAACACCACAAGAACATGTGTCAGCCCAGAGAAGAATCTGGAAGATGACATTTTTGCATTCTTCTTAGCAAAAACAAACAATGGCCGAGTCAGTCCAGCACACACTGTGAAGAGCTGACTGCAGGTCCTGATGACCCCCAAATACCAAGCTGCAAATGACTCCTCCAGGCCACATCACACACGGGCTCTGTAATGAACGAGGTACATCTGGGCACAGATTTACTTCCCTAATTATGTTTTGCTTGCTGTACTATTAAAACTTGCCTGCCTTCCCCAGTCACCTCTGGAAGAGAGCGTGGCTGTAGGAGCCTGATGGCAATGAGATAAAAAAGGACTGAGGATGCCCGAGTGTGAAGGGTTTTGTAATGAAAAGATTTATATCCTTGAGTTTGTACCATGGACGAGTTCTCTTTCATCCCTTTATTCCTTTCCTCCCTGCTCTGTGCTTTCTTTTTCTTCTTGAGAATGCAGAGATGGCTCATTAGAAGTATGTAAATGGGGCCTGGGAGTGTGACTGGGTGACTGAGTGTACTTGTTCTGTAAGCATAAGGACCAGCACTCATGTAAAAAGTCAGCCATGGCCTTGCACACCTTAAGTCTGAGTGGCAGAGACAGGAGGGTCACTGTGCCTTGCTGGCCACCCAGCCTAGTCTAAAAGCACTGAGCTCCAGATTCAGTGCAAGAGACCTTTCTCAAGGTAATAGGGGGGAAAGGGACAGAGCCAGATATCTGATGTGTTTCTCTTGCATTCCCAGGGCACACACACACACACCTGTACATACAAATGTGCATAGAACACACACACACACACACACACACACACACACACACACACACACACACACACATTATGGGAAATGTGTTTTGCAATCTTCACAAAATCATGGTTTGTAAGAAAGGAAAGAAAATACTATAATTTATTGATCCCCTTCAAAAGGCTGTATCACATAAATTGTCTATTTTCATCTTCCCCCAAACACTAAAAAATGGACATATTATCAATCTAGACCTGATGCTTGGAAATATTTATATAATAAGCAAAATGTGGCCAGGCAGTGGTGGCGCATGCCTTTAATCCCAGCACTTGGGAGGCAGAGGCAGGTGGATTTCTGTGAGTTCGAGTCCAGCCAGGTCTACAGAGTGAGTTCCAGGATAGCCTCAAAGCTACACAGAGAAACCCTGTCTCGAAAAACTATAAATAAATAAATAAATAAATAAATAAATAAATAAATAAATAAATAAGCAAAATGTTCAATTTTTAATTTGAATTGGCCTTGAGACCTATGGCCTTTCCACTATATAATCAGCTCTAGCCTTTACTATTCCAACCTGCCAGCACCCAGTGAATGTTAAACTGAAACCATGGGAGGTCCCTGTTTTTAAGCTGATCCCTCCATTTGGCCCCAACAGATCAGACCAAACAAAAATGTAGCTGCTCATGTTTCATGCTGTAGAAACAAATGAAACCCAAGGAAATAGATACTCCCCTCCTAAGAGACCAGATTTTCCTGAAAACAAGAAATCCCGGTCTACCTGAATCAGCAGTAAGAAGTGCCCTTGGCTTCAATCCTTGGCATAGCAGCAGCCCAGAGGAGCTGATGCTACACGCTGGCTCCACACCACAGGCTCCACACCACCAGCTCCACACTGCCGGCTCTTCAACACCGGCTCTACCCCACCCTCTCTGCTTTTTCATTCTGCCTGACGGGAGACTTCATTCTATTTGCAGAGCAGAGGCCTCCCTTATTCATGAGTGGTGTCTATAATCCAGTGAGATCTGGAACTAAATTTGCTACAATTTTGTCTTTTGATAAGGACTTTGATGACACTTTCCTTGATGGAGCTTGAAATTTACACACATTGGTTCAAAACCACCACTGGCTAAGGTCTTGGGATGACTCCAGTCTTTAGTTGTCCTCAGGGCAGAATTGAACTCTCCTAACAGCAATAGCTTTGGGCAACTTCTGGAAGGTTTGCTGTTGGTAAAGCTCTGAGCTTGGGTCTCTCATTTTACCTTCACAAACACCTCCTCCTGTGGGATTATGAGCCCGATTTAAAGGGGAGAAAACACAGACTCATACGAACTAGCGTTTCCTGTTTTAATGGTTTCCAAAGAGTGTGAAGCAATTGTTTTCTAACATGAGTGACTCTGAAAAGAAACTTGTGGATGGGAGGGGGGCAGGAATAACAGTTTAAAACCCACCATGCCACACAGACAGAAAGATAGATACTGACATAGAATGTATCTTACAGCTGGGCAGTGGTGGCGCACGCCTTTAATCCCAGCACTTGGGAGGCAGAGGCAGGTGGATCTGTGAGTTCAAGGCCAGCCTGGTCTACAGAGTGAGATCCAGGACAGCCAGGGCTACACAGAGAAACCCTGTCTGGAGGGGGTGGGGGAAGAAGTTGTTCTCTTACAGACTCTTTTCTGGATAATATCATGTCACTGAGAGTGAGGAAACCCGCTCTCCTGCAAGTTCCCACCAGCAGTAAGAATGGCCCTAGGCATAAAGCACCTGCTTGGGGGCACTTGAGTCTGTTGGCTACAGGTTTGGGTTGTGACATCAGGGAGTTCAGGGCAGGAAGGCCAGCCCCTTTGGTAACTGCTGTGTGACTTCAGTGTGTGGTTGGGAGGATTAGATAGTGTTGTGGAATGATCTTTTTGTACACTGTGAAGATGTGTCACTCTGACTGGTTTAATAAAAAGCTGAACAGCCAATAACTGGGCAGGATTTCCTGGCACAGAGGACTCTGGGAAGAAGGAGATGCCAGGAGTCACAGAGGAAGCAGCATGGGCAGTACAGAGTAAAGTTAATTGAACCATGTAAAAGAATGTACATTAAAAGATACAGGTTAATTTAAGTTATAAGAGCTAGTTAGAAACAAGCCTAAGCTATCGGCTGAGCCTTCATAATTAATAATAAGTCTCCATGTCATTATTGGGGAGATGACAGTCTCGATGGAAAAAGTCCAACTACAAGTTAGCAAGTATGTCTGCTTGCCATCGCATGGGGCCTGGTACATGCTAAGCTTAGTAGAGGGCCTTAAGCTGCTACCATGAGAACTGATTCCTACTGTGCTCTTCTGACCCCAGAGAAGGGAATAAAGAGGCTGAGGGAGGGGGCAGCGCCCCACATCTCAAGTCAAAGCCAAACTGCTGTGTGGGGCACCCAGTACTGGGCAGCTGTTTTTCTAGGAAACATTGCTATCAAGTACCCACTGTGTCCCCTCAGTGAACACAGCTGTTGATCCTTGGCCATCTTCCCACCCTTGATAAGGGAGCCTTTAAAGTGACTTAAAGATAAGTCCTGCCTTTGAGCTGAAGGATCCGAATGGGGACAGGGCCATTCACTGGAGAAACAATACTCTACAGAGCTTCCCTCCTCCCAACCACACCACATACACTGTGTGTCCATAACTGCTGCCCTGATGTCTGCCTGGGACCCACTGCAATACAGAAATGCCTCACCGAGTAAGCAGGCCGGTGGATCACTGTGGGACAAGGTCCAGACCAATCCCAGAATCCACCACGGTGCCACAGTAAGAACACCCTCTTGTTCAGGCATTGGGGGTATTTGGGACCTTGCCATTGCTTGCGAACGTGAGTCCCTAAAGGCCAGACTGCGCAGCAGCAGAAAAGTGAGGAAAACCCCACAGAGTAAAGCCGCCATGCAACTCTGCTAGAAGAATAGTCACCTTCATGGATGCTAAAACCCAAAGCCACCAGGAACACTAGAAACAATATTATCAGCAAGTCGAAGACAGGCAAGTGTGTATGGAGGCACAATACATGTTATCACTGAAAGGTGGATGCAATGGTTATAGATGGCAAGATCAAGTGGAAAATAGAAAATGTTTCACTGTTTGGTTAAAAATAGCTATCTGAGCCTGCCTAGTGACCGGTACCTATAACCCCAACACCGAGGAGACAGATGCAGAAGGGCATGATTTTGAGGCCAGTTTGTGCTATAGAGCAAGACCTCGTGTCAACACCAACACACACACACACACACACACACACACACACACGCTCCTCTGAACCCACCATCTTGGCTCCCTGATCTAAAATGAAAGGCTTTTGAAATCCAAACATAGCTATGGATCCAGGTGTGTTTTACCTAGGTCTATAATTAAGACGTAGCCTCCTGCTAATACCCACAAGCCACTGTGTTTAGAAATAGAAGCATTGAAAGTTACAGTTTGCGAATCTTTTTCAGATCTCTCTGTACTGTGGCCCTCTGCCAGCATTCTGTCATTTAATCTATAAAGCTGACGTGACAGCTATACCAAACAAGAACTGTTTGTGGCAGGGGAAAATAACCAGGACATCAATCTGTCAGCATCCTGCCCACACACTCATTGTTGGTTATTAATATTTGCTTGGGTTAAACTGTGACCATCATTGACACCATTAGTGCCTGCGACTAAGTGATGTATTTGAAGAGTCAAGCTTTTGGCATTTTGCAGCTGGGGCCCAAGGATAATCAAAATGCTCATAAACCCACACATGGTCCCAACAGCATATCCTCAAGATAACAAATAATTATGCCAAGACAATGAAACCACAAGTCAAACTCTGATTCATGACTTTCATTATCACATTTCAGGGCTATAGCCATTAACTTTCATTAAAAGTGTCTCCAATTACTATTTGGAGGATTTTTTTTTCTGATACAGTTTCTGATTTATGATGGTTCAACTTGATTTCTAGACTTTACAGTGGTATGAAGGCAATATGCATTTAATAGAAACCACTGGAAATTTGAATGTTGGAATTTCCCTGGCTAGCCCTGTGAGGCATGGTTGTCTCTCAGTACTGGGTAGCAGTCACAGACTGTGAAGACTGTGAAGGAATGCTGGTTATTGACTTCTTCCCCATGGCTTGCTCAGCCTGCTGTCTTACACAATCCAGGACCACTGGCCTTGGGGGGGGGGGGGTCCTGTCTACAGTGGGATGGTCCCCTCCTATATCAATCACCGATCAAGAAAATGCTCCCCCAGGCCAATCTGACAGAAGCAATTCTTTAATTGAGGTTCCCTCTTCCCAGGGGACCCTAGTTTGTGTCAAGTTGACAAAACTCATTAGCACACTCTGCTTTGAAGGAGCCCAACCAAGCTCAAAACTAAGAATTCTTTTCCAGGTTCAAGGTAATATAAAAAATAAGCCACGTAAAGATGGCTATCACACAGAAAATCTGGATTATGTTCTCTTTGATATTTGTAACTGAAGAAAAACATTTGATCACAAAACCTGTTGAGTTAAACCAATATGGATATTTTAAAGGTACCTTGAGTTCAAAATTTGGATGTAAGGATATGTTGCTTTGAAAAGGAGGCTCTGCTTTTGTTTCCACAGAAAGCCAGAGGCTATGGATTTGTTCCAGATTAAGACACATCAGGTTTGACCAGCCAAGACCCCCTGAAAGGTCTCCGATGACACCATGGCCCAGATGATCCAACATCCAGAACAGTTTCAAGGCAACTGGCTCAGACAATACAGCCTCATGGACTATTCCATAATCCTAAAATTTTCTTTGTGTCCCCATAAGATACAGCACCCCCCTCCAGCAGGAAGTAGTAAGAGAAGCTACCCCCAAATTCCCAAATTATATGTAGTTTTACTATGTTAAGGTTAAAACCTTCCTTTTTGAAAAAAAAAGAAAAGGGGAAGTGCTGTGGGATGTTCTGTATGTCAAATGTGTTGCTCTGATTGGCCAGTAGCCAGGCAGGAGGAAGTATAGGCGGGACAAGGAGGAGAGAATTCTGGGAAGTGGAAGGCTGAGTCAGAGAGACACTGCCAGCCGCCACCATGACAAGCAGCATGTGAAGATGCCGGAAAACCACCAGCCATGTGGCAAGGTATAGATTTATAGAAATGGGTTAATTTAAGATATAAGAACAGTTAGCAAGAAGCCTGCCACGGCCATACAGTTTGTAAGCAAAAAAAAAAAAAGAAAAAGAAAAAAGAAAGAATTATTTTCCTAGGGTGGGACCATGCTTCTACCCAGTGCCCCGATGACCGTGCTCTTTACAATCCTTGAGGCAGGTAGATCTTTTCCCTTGTGTTATTCTAGATGTTTCCCCCAGAGACCCTCAGGACACCTGGATCTCAGGACTGTTTCATTCATGTCCAGTGCTAGCTAGCTCAGAATTCTCCACAGTGCCAATGTCAAAAATCCTTCCTGACTTTCCTACAAGTCAGTTAAGACAAACAAACCAAAACCCCTATAGAAAACCAGCATAGTAAAGGAACAATTACAGCCCACTAAGATGAAAACTGAGATATGAAAACATTGCACGATCCATCCCCACTTACAAAGGAAGTGGGGATTAGGACTGCCCTGGAGTTTTTAACCACCATTTGGGGGTGGTGGGGGGATCCAACTTAGTCTTCAGTCTAGTCAGATATCCAGCCAATCTGCTGGTAGTGGTGGTTCCTTTTTCTTCTGCCACAAATAAATTGTTTCTCAAAAAAAAAAAAATGCCACTCTGAGAGTCCACCTCTGGGAAATGACCCTGATACAGCTCTACAAAGCCCTTCAGAGCGGAGGGTGAAAGGCTGGGCAAACCTCAGTTATTAGCCGGGGCTTTTGCCTCCCCGGGAAGCTTTTCTGCTTATTATTTTGCTCCTTGGGTCACAGAGAACCGATTGCTTCCTTTGTGCCTTTTGTCCTACCCCAGCCAGAGTCTTTATTGCCAACTTTTTCTATTTCTTTCACTGCCTCCCAAAACCTTTCTCTCTACAAGACCCTAAAATACCCTGCTAGTTTAGGAACCAGGCCTTCAATGTCTTCCTCCCCCATCACTATCAGGCAAGATTAGAGGGAATAGCATCTCCTTCCACCACAATGTCTGTGTTAAGTGTCTGTGTGTCCGTTTCCTTTCAGGGATCAATGGGACTTGTGTTCCTGCTTCCTCTCTCTATAGAGGCATTTACTTCTTCACTTCGGTGGTGTCAAGTTGGGCCAGTGACAGGGAGGCGGCATTGGTTACTTCCAGTCCGAAACTAAAGATCCATCCTGTCAGTCACCATCACAGCCATCTGCAAAGTTAGCCCCTGTCCGCAAGAGTTTTTCCCTTCAGCCTGAGGCCTGGCAAAAGGGTCCCCTAAAGCAGAGACATGAAGGGCTGTGTGGCAGAGAGAACCACGCCTTCGTGGCCCGCGCCCCTCATATCTGCAGGATGCTGCCAAGCTTTCCAAGGGGTCTTTAAGTCCTAATTCACATCATTCCCTTTCTGTCCCAAATACCATCTTTGCTGTTGTAGAACCATTTGGCTAAATAGAACTTTTCTCCCTTCTTTCCTCTTCCCTGTCTGTCTTATTAGGAGAAAGCACTTTTGTTGATCTTATCCATCTGGGTGGGCAGTGCAAGCATGTGGTGGTCAGAGACCAAGTTCTGGAGTCAGTTCTCTTCTTCCACCACGTGGGGATTGAACTCAGGTTTAGCAGCAGACACCTTTAACCACTGAGCAGTTTTGCTGACCCCTCCAATTCTCTTTCTGAATTATCCAGTACAAAATCAATTATGTACAGCCCGGGAGGTCGCTGTTTGGTGACTAGGGAAGAAATGTGGTGGCCCAGAATAGGAGGCCAGTACCTAAAGACGGACAGCACTTGATGAGATAAGTGAATACAGTATAGATTGTGGGGCTCAATCTGCCCCACCCCTGAATTCATGTGTTGAAATTCTAACCTCCAAGACCCTGATACTGGCAAGCCAGGCCTTTCAGAAGGTGATTAGAGCATGAGGGCAGGGTCATCATGAATGGGGTTAGTGTCCTTAAACAAGAGATATTAGAGCCCATTTGCCCCTTCCTCAGAGGACACATCTAGGAGGAAACAGAACATTCCAGACACGAAATCTGCCAGACCCCTGACCTTGGACTGACGAGCCCCCAGAAATCTGAGAAATAAATCTCTGTTGTTTAAAAGGCACCCAGCTCATGGTGTTTGTTACAACAGCTAGAACCAATTAAGACAGCATGCTTAAGAGTCCAAGGAAAATCAGAAATCACAATCTGATCACTGTTGAATTGAGTTCCCCTTCAGAAAGGCTAGCAACACAGTGCTTATTCCTAAAGACGTGGAGTCCTTCTTAGTAATAAGAGTGTGCTTTCCTTTCGCCCACAGCTCAAAGGGGTTTATACACGTCTGTTAAACTAATTTCCCAACAGCAGGATGCCACAGGGGTATGACTTGATCTAATAATCCAGCTGCAGCAGGAAGAAATGAGATACACATGTGTAGAGAACAGGTCTCATCTCTTTGAGGTCATGTCACTTAGTGGTCTGAATAATTTGTCTCATTATTTTTTCCAATCTGGTTTTTATTTTTTAGGAGAAAAAGAAGCTTTGAATGTCAAAGGGGCTCATTTTGTCACAGTGGTTAATACACTTTTACATTTTGTAACTACCTCAAGATAAAGGACTTCCTCCCTCCCTCCATCCCTCCCTTCCTTCCTTTTTCAGACAGGGTCTCACTATATAGCCCTAGCTGGACTAGAACTTGCTAAGTAGACCAGGTTGATCTCGAGTTTTATTCACAGAGATTTAGCTCCCTCTGCTTCCTAAACTATCATACCTGGCTTAGGAATTTGACATCCATGGAGCAAAAAAAAAAAATCCAGACCATGTGCTTTTATAGATCTGCATAGAGACCCAGAGATTGACAGAGCTAGAGGAGGGGTGCCAGCGTGTGAGTGTCTTACCATTAAGGTTGTGGTTATAAAGGACCACGAATTTATTGTCTGTGGAAAAGAGAAATGAAGGCTCAGTGGTGGCTGGAACGTCCATCCCAAACTGTTTCAGAGGAAGCTGTTTCTTCTAGGGACAGAGAGGGCACTCACATCTTGGACTCAGCTCCCGATCCTTTGATTCAGAGTTGGTCCTTGAAGGCTTAAGAAGTATCCTTGTCCCCATAGGATCTTCCCTCTCTGGTTCTCAGGAAAATCATCTGTGAAAGGCTACGCGATCCAAGAGAGATTCAGAGCACAGTGGCCTAAGCCATCTGCAATCACCGTAACCAGGGCTGAGCACCTGTTTGGGATCACATGCTTCTCTGGAGCCTGAAAGGTCATGATGATAAGACATGGCTCTGCTCTTTAGGCTAGAGGACAGACAAATGAGTCACTGTAATTTGTGAAGTGAGCAAGCTACAAAGAGATAGAAATAAAAGTAGGGGCTGACGAAGGCCGAAGGTCTGGGCTCCAGGTTCACAGAGGGTGTAGCCTTGAACCTGCACCGTGGAGGAAGCTCTGGAGGAGCAACAGGAGACTGGATCCGGGAGCTTAGAGTTTGTTTATTACGATGATTTCTTCATATTGCTCCGACCAGTAAAGTAGTGGGTTTTTTTTGTTTTTCATGGAAAAGGGTAAAAATTCACCCCTCCCCAAAACATCCAGTGGCAAATGACTGCAGTATCTAGGCAATACTTCTGCGGTGATGGACACTTTGCCTTGTTTTCTGTGTTAGTCACTTTCCTCATCACTATCACGGCATACCTACCATGACATATGCCACAGATACCCCGCAGAAGCAACTTCCTGGGGCAAAGACTGCTTTTGGCTTAGGGATTTCAGTGCACCGTGGTGGGGAAGGCAAAGCCACGAAGTTTGGTAGAATCATGAGACAACCAGGCTTCACCAGGTGGTAGAACAGGAAATAAGCGGTGTAACCACCAACAGCCCACCTGTAAGGACCTATTGTGGCCAGCAACCTCCCAAAATGTCACACCAGCAGGGGACCAAGTGCTCAGACTCATGGGAGCTGTGGTGGAGTTCCTATTCAGATGATCACATTCCCTTCTGTGAATCTTAATATAGGACTGTACTCATGCTGCATATTTACAACTCTGCACCTTATCCCTTCTGCAAATGATTCTGTCATTAATTAACTTAAGAAATCAATTATTTGATAGCATCTTAATGTTCCACCAAACAGACTTCTTTGTAAGCATTATCTATTACGAATTTTACTCCATGTTTTCGGACACACAAAGGATGTTTCTGTGTGTAACTTTTTTTATGTTTTAGAAGTTGAAATCCTGGGTTAAGGTTTATAAAAATTATTAGTGTGCTTGATAACTATCTATATTGCTTTCTAGACAGCTTGTGCCTGCACCAACTTAAATTACCCTTATCAGTCTATGACAGTGCCTTAGTTACTAAACCCTTATCAACACGGCAGAGAATTGTTAAAAATAGGTTTTCATAAAATAAGTTTTCATTAAAATGAACTAATATTAGATGCACCACTCACTGAAACGGTATCACTTTTTAATTTGACAGGAAAAGTCTGCATTTCTTTTCTCCCTAGTAAAATTAGATGTGTTCTTACACTTACTAGATGGTTGAGCTCGGCTCTGGGGACCGTTGGCTCTTATCAGCTGTCTATCAAAGAGCAATTGGTCTTTAAAAGTCAGTGTATTTGCTAGGTGTTGATGGTACATGCCTTTAATCCCAGCACTCGGGAGACAGAGGCAGGCAGATCTCTGTGAGTTCAGGGCCAGCCTAGTCTACAGATCAAGTTTTGAGACAGCTAGGGTAACACAAAGAAACCCTGTTTCAAAAAAAATTATTAGCTGAAAACATTCCCCCAGTGTGTTGTTTCTTTCTTGTAGCTAGAGTTTTCCTGCCTTGCCCACAGTCAGGACAAATCTTTGTCACCTGCCAGTCCCAGAGCCGCTCAGACCCAACCAAGTAAACACAGAGACTTATATTGCTTACAAACTGTATGGCCATGGCAGGCTTCTTGCTAACTGTTCTTATATCTTAAGTTAATCCATTTCTATAAATCTATACCTTGCCACGTGGCTTGTGGCTTACCAGCATCTTCACATGCTGTTTGTCATCATGGCGGCTGGCAGTGTCTCTCTGACTCAGCCTTCCACTTCCCAGCTTTAGTCTCCTCCTTGTCCCGCCTATACTTTGTAGCTTGAGTTTTCCTGACTGGCCCACAGTCAGGACAAATCTCTCTCACCCGCCAGTCCCACAACCGCTCAAACCCGATCAAGTAAACACAGAGACTTATATTGGTTACAAACTGTATGGCCGTGGCAGGCTTCTTGCTAACTGTTCTTTCAGCTTAAATTAATCCATTTCCATTAATCTATACCTTGCCACGTGGCTTGTGGCTTACCGGTACTTTACATCTTCCTTGTCCTGATGGCGGCTGGCAGTGTCTTCTGACTCAGCCTTTCACTTCTCAGCCCTATTCTCCTCCTTGTCCCGCCTATACTTCCTGCCTGGCCACGGGCCAATCAGTGATTTATTTATTGACCAATCAGCAACACATTTGACATACAGACCATCCCACAGTAACTTCCTGCCTAGCCAATGGCCAATCAGTGTTTTATTTATTGACTAATAAGCAACACATTTGCCATACAGAACATCCCACAGCACTTTCTGTTTTCTATGTGATGTACTTATGGACAGTCAAGGCTTTGTGGTCAATTTTTTTGTGTGTGACCAATTTTTTCAGTCTTTTTCTTTGTGAGTTTTTTCAGATAGAATTTAAAGCAGTCTGAGGCTGGACTTGGTCGCACAAGCTTGTTATCCCAGGTACCGGGGGGAGGAGGGGTCCTAAGGCAAGAGACACCAGCCTAAGCCCTGCCTGCTGGAGCTATGGATTAAGCTCAAGGCTGTCTAATGAGAACCTGTCTTGAAGAGCTTTGACAAAAGGACTGGGCCTTTAGTTAGTGGTAGAGGGTTTCCACGGGCTAGTGAGAAGCTGTTGTTCACTTGGATATTTTCCAACTATCTTCTTGATTTCCATTTTAATTCCATTATGTTCAAGGATTATTATTAATGTGATTTCTACAGCCCTAAATTTGTTAAGGTGTGTTTTACAGACTAGAATGTGTATCCTACTTTTGCCAAATCAAGTATTCTAGTATAGGTATCAATTAGATCAAACTGGGTAATGTTTCTCCATGCTAACCATCTCACAGCCCGTGTATTCTATCAATTGTGAATGGGGTGGGGGTGGGGGGTTGTAGAACTCTCCAGCAGCAACAATGGATTTGCCTAATGGTCTTGTTCCTTTCAGCTCTATCAACTTTTTCCCCATGCGGGTTTTTGTTGTTGTTGTTGTTGTCATTGTTGTTGTTTATTTTATTTTATTTTTTTCAAGGTAGGGTTTCACTGTAGAGCTTTGGCTGTTGTGGAACTCACTACGTAGACCAGGCTGGCCTCGAACTCACAGATATCTGCCTGCCTCTGCCTCTTGAGCACCGGGATTAAAGGCGTGCACCACTATGTCCGGCTGCACCATGTGTTTTGATGTTCACTGTTAGCTTCATATGTGTTCAGGATTACTATGTGTAATTGGAAAAGTTACCTCTTTATTATCCATCCTTTCCCTGACCTCTCATACCAAAAGTCAAACCAGGGCTTTATGCATACTAGGTGAGCATTCTACCAATTGACCTTCATTCCCAGCCCCTCATTTTATTCTGAATAATCTTATCTGCTCAGAAATTGACACAAACTGGGGCTGAGGAGATGGTTCAATAAGCACTTGCCATGCAAGCCTGAGTTTGGACCCCCAGCTCCGACATAAAAAAACAGGTGTGGTAGCACATGTCTTTAATCCCAGAGCTGGAGAGGCTGAAGGCTCCAAGGCTTGCTGGCAGGCAGTCTAGCTTAATAGTGAGCTCCAGGTTCAGCTGGAAACCCTGTCTCAGAAATTAAGATGGATCCAGGTGGGGGGGCATGCACTTTTAATCTCGGCACTGGGGAGGCAGAATCAGAAGGATCTCTAGGAGTTCCAGGCCAGCCTGGTCCACCTAGCAAGTTCCAAGCCAGCCAAGGCTACATCGGAGACTTTGTCTCAAAAAAGAAAGAAAAGAAAGAAAGGAGAGAGAGAGAGAGAGGGAGGGAGGGAGAGCAATTGAAACTGGTATTAACTGAAATTAACAGATACTGAAGAGTTTTAAATTTAATGTTAGTGTGGTATTTCTCTTTTCCATTCTTTTCTATATAAACATATGAACTGAGTTTGGTTAGAAAATGCATAGTTAGGCCTTTAAAAAAACAAAAACAAGGAGGCCAGCCTGGTCTACAGAGTAAACTCCAGGATAGCCAAGGCTACCCAGAGAAACCTATCTTGAAAAACAAACAAAAACCCAAACAACAAAAACTCCTATTCATGGCCATAAATTTCACATGAAAATCTCATTGGGCTCCTGGAATAAGGCACAATGCGGTCTTCCCTCAAGATCAGGACCTTAAGGAGCATCTCACTCTCATACTAGTCAGCCCTCAGCCTCCAGACTCATTCAAAATTACCATTAAAGTGTGAATACCTGAGTTCGTGTGCATGCTATGGAGTGTGTGTGGAGGGCAGAGGATAGCCCTCTGGAGTCAGTTCTCTGCTTCAGCCATGTGGATTCCGACCCCAGGGATTGAACTCAGTTCATGTGACTTGACAACAAAGGTCTTCACCTGTTGATCCTCCTCTCCAGCTCTCCACCCTCCTTTTTAACATAGAGTCTCTTACTGAACCTGGACCTGGAGCTCAATGATTCCACTAGGTGGGCTGGCCAGGGAGTTCCAGAGATCTGCCCACTCCTGCCTCGCAAATGTCAAGATTACAGATAGGTCACCACAGCACACACGTGAAGGTCAGAGGGCAACTTTCAGGAGCTGGTTGTCCCCTTGAACCATGTGGCTATGGGTCCTGAGGATCAAACCTGGGTTATCAGGCTTTGTATCAGGCACCTTCACCCGTGAGCTGCCTCACGAGTCCATCAACTAATGGAGGTCAGTGGTAGTGCAGTACTCCAGCGCTCTAACGTGTCTGAAAGACCAGGTATTTTCCATACACAATGATAGCTTGTGCATTCTGTCTAAAAAGCATTATTTAAATGATCAGATAAGAAAATCCTTTCAAAAATGCATTTTTTGGGGAGCTAGAGAGATGGCTCAGCTGTTAAAAGTACATACCGTTCTTTCAGAGGACCCAAGTTTGGTTTCTAGACCCATGTCTGGCAGTTATACTCACCTGTAACTCCAGCTCCAGGGAATCTAACACTTTCTTCTGGCCTCCACAGGTACTGCACACACACACACATACACACACACACACACACACACACACACACACACACACACACCCCAAATAAAAATAATTTTTAAATGGGTTTGTTTCTAAGGCACCAGGAGCATGCAGTTGTTTTATGCATACAAGAGTTGCCACAGAGCCCGGTCTGAGGATCAGAGTCAGCAGGGAATGACTCAGAAGGCAGTGTGGCTCTGCTTCCAGACACAGTGACCCCAAGAGCGTCTCAGAAGCGTAACAGGAAGTTGATGTCCTCTGCCCAGAGCGCTTTCCCTTTATCCCGCTGATGTCTGTGCATCTGTCTAGTTAAGCTGCCGGGTTTACACGTCTGAACAATGTCACACTCTGTCATTAAGCCCTAAAGGAATTTCACAATTCCTTCATACCTTACGTCCTTCTACTTCAGTCCAAATTTGGTGTACAACAACTCTCCGGCAGCTCTGGGAGAGTCTTTTACAAGACACACAGGCCTCCATAAATGGAAGGTATTGCTTATATTCCTGCAAAATTCAATCTCCAGCGAAACTATATTCATCAAAGCTGCAATGCCCTGGCTTAAGGACAAATGTATCAAACAATGGAACAGAATTGGGAATCTAGAAATAAAAATGTTTTTAAAAATGGAAAAACTAGGGCTCAGTTCTCACTGAGATGGCTCACTGAGAAGAACAGAGGACCCAAATTTGGTTCCCAGCACCCTCATCAGGCAGCTCACACTACCTTTAACTCTAGCTTCAGAAAGATCAGACACCTCTAAGAACCTGCACACACATGCTCAAACACACATGCACATCCATACACACACACGTAGGCACACACACATGAACACATACACACGTACACATAGACGTAAGCACACAAGCATGCATGCATACATGCACACCCCAATGGGATAGAAGAGGCAAATGAATAACTTCCAATGGTGAAAGCTGAAACAACTGAGCAACAAGATGAAGGCATATTGAATTGTATGACCAATCATGAAAAAACCATCCCTGCATCCATACAGGTGCGAACAAAGGAAGCAGCAGTGACAGATACAATGTGCAGGATTCTGATAACATCCTGAGGTCTTACTGTGGGCTGTGCATGGTGACTTCCTTGCAGAGTGGTGTCTGGATGACACAGGTGTCAGGGAATAAACCAGCAGACTGGAGATCAGGAATCCACGAAGAGGATCAATATTAGGTTTTGCCAGCTGTGTGTAGTAAAAATGGCATTGCACCTATGCCTTTTTTCTCCTTAAAACATGTAACCCCAGTCTAGTCATGGGGAAAACCCAGAGAAAATTCCAACAGTAAATTCTGCAGAATCCTTGACTGCCACTCCAGAGAGGTTGGAGCAGTACAATGGTTCAGCATGTGCTAAGCACCCCACAAGTCCTGGACTCAATCCCCAGCAGCACACAAAACCAGCCTCAGCCCCAAAATATCCTTCATGCAAACTGCCAAGATCCCTGAAAACAAAGATCTGAGCATGTTCCAAACAAGAGGAACTAGGAAAGCACGGTAAATACAACGTGGCATCCTGGATTCTGGAACAGAAAAAGGGTATGAAGTGGGGTGTGGTGAGGTGGGGGCTAGCTAAATCTTAATAAGACTTCAGTTAGCAATAACACACAATAACTGCCTAGTAATTACAAATATACCGTACTAATATATGATGTTAATAATAGGGGAAATTAGGTTGGCAGAGTTTCTGTAAATCTAAAACTGCTCTAAGGGGAAAGGTTTATATTTAAAAAGACAGGGCTGGTGCCATGGCTCCGTGGGTAAAGGTATCTACCGCCAAGTCTAATCTAGGACCTACATAGTGGAAGGAGAGAACTGACTTCCAAGAGCTGTCCTCTGAGCTCCACAAGCAAGCCCTGGAGCATATAGGCACATGCATGCACACACACACACACACACACACACACACACACACACACACAAATACATAAATGTAATGATTTTTTAAAAAGATATAATAGTCTTATAAACAATACAATTTTAAAGTGGACAAAGATTTGAGTACACATTTATCTAAATGCAATCTACAAGAAAGATGTTCAGCCGGGTGGCACATCTTTAATCACAGTACTCGAGAGGCAGAGCCAGGCAGATCTCTGTGAGTTCGAGGCCAGCCTGGGCTATAGAGCAAGATCCAGGACAAGCACCAAAACTACACAGAGAAACCCTGTCTTGAAAAAAACAAAAAAGAAAGATGTCTAGCCCCGTTGTCAATAGGGACTCGCAAAGTGAAGCCACAGTGAGTTGGTTGCCAAGCACGGTAACAGCATGGCTGTAAGAGAAAAGATACACAATGAGGAGCATCAGCCAAGACAGGGACACATCGGAACCCTGGATGGTGCTGGAGGGAATGGGAAGAGCGCAGCCTATTTTTAAAAAAAGTCTGTTAGATCCCCAAAAGCTAAAACATAGAGATGCTACAGAACCCAGCAGTTTCAGCCAGGCATGGTGGTGCACACCTTTAATTCCAGCAACCAGGAGGCAGAGCCAGCTTCCTTTCCCTTTTCCTGCTTGAAGTCTATGAGTTCAAGGCCAGTCACAGATACCTAGAGAGTCCCTGCCTCAAACAAACAAAACCCAGCAGTTTTACTCCTAATGCTCAAGAGAATTAATAAATGTATCATGAACATGAATATTCAGAACAGCATTATTCATAGTCACCCCAAAATGGTAACAAACCAAATATCCATCAACTGACTGGAAAATAGTAGAAATCTGGTACCACCACAAATCGGACATGAAAAGCTAAAGAGGAAACGAAGTGCTGATGCATGCCACTCACATGGGCAAAGTTTGCAGATGCTGTGCTCAGTTAGAGGAACTGGGCATGGAGGGCTGTGGACTGTGACTTTTGTTTGTATGAAATGTCCAGCTGGCGAATCCACAGACATATAAACTTGATTCGTGGTGATCAGAGGCTAGGGCCAAACAGGATGGGACTGTCGGCTAATGCTAATGTGTACAGGATTCCTGGGGCAAGGGAAATTTTCTGCGTTAAGTGGCACAGCTTTGGGAATATACCAACTCACCTAGCTGTGGGTTAGAACTTAATGAGTCAAGTGACATAATGGACTTCATTCCATTTTCTTCCTACGATGTGAAGATCAGACATTTGCGGTTTGTAGAGAAACTAAGGCATCGAAGGGAACATCCTGAAGGGCAACAGTCCGGCGCCTGGTTTAGGCAGAGCTGGTGTCAACCAACCCCTTCCAGCAGAAGGTAATGCAAGGTGAGGTGAAGACTGTCCCCTTATGATGGGTGTGCAGGTCCAGCTGCTCAGAGTCATTTTCATTCACAAAAGCAATTACTTCCAGCAATTGACATTTTAGTATCAATTACCAGACTATGGTAGTGAGGAAACTCCCTTTGTACTCCCACTCTTATAAGAGCCGGGTGTGGAGGTCTAAGTCTGTGAGCCCAGCACTCAGGAGGTAGAAGCAGGGGAATCAGGAGTTCAAAGTCATCATAAGACCCTGTCCTAAAAAAACAAGTAAAAATCAAACTAAATCTCTCCTCAGCCATGTTAGAAATAAAATCTGATGGTTCAGCTGCACATGAACAGAGACCACCAGATCCCTGATAACACCTGCAGGCCTAGCTATCCTTCCCCATCCATCTCTGCTAAGCTCTACCCACACCGCCAAAGTAGGAGTTTAGACAAGAACGTTGTGAGCAGCCACACTTGTCTGCAAGGTTGTGCACTTCGTGAGCTTTAAAATGCAGAAGATGTAAAATGGAGGGATGAACCCACACATAGCTTTCGTTGAGAGAAAGACATACATAAATGACGGTGAGAAATGTAGAGCCCAGGTGACGTATAAGACTGCACGCTTCTCGTTTTCAAAAACGGGGGGAAGGGTCCTGTGTTTGGGTTTATAGACTGTTCTCAATGGCAGAACAGCACCTGTGCCTTGCTTCCACCTCTCTCCGTCTCCAGGACTCTTATCCTGAAGTGAGGGTCTTTGTCTCCCACAGCCAGAGAACTATCAAGGCAGAGTCTAGGCTGAGATAGTCTCAGCTCTGACAGCACTTCCTGGGTGCCCTCTGAGCCTCTCTCTGAGCTGCTGAAAAGAAGCACACCCCGTGCTGGGGGCATTGCCATCAACTCTGCTCACAGCACAGCGGGGGGCCGCCAGTGCTTCTGGGTGCTACCTTGTTTACTCTGTTTCCCCCACAGCCTTTCCCACTTTCTGCCTCTTCTTAATCTCCAGCAAATTGTATGTTCACTCTCACAGGTGAACTCTCAGTGTCTTTCCAACAAGTCTACCTAGTCTCTCTGTGCCTCAGTCTCTCTCTCTCTCTCTCTCTCTCTCTCTCTCTCTCTCTCTCTCTCTCTCTCTCTCTCTGTCTCTCTCTCTCTGTCTCTCTCTCTCTCTCTCTCTCTCTCTCTCTCTCCTTACATTATGCGTTCCTTTCAGTTGAGTCCATGAGTGTATGAGTGTGGTGGTTTGAATGAAAATGGCCCTCATAGGTTCATACACAGAATGCTTAGTCACCAGGGAGTACAACTCTTTGATAGGATTAGAAGGATTAGGAGGTGTGGGCTTGTTGGAGGAAGTGTGTCACTGGGGTGAGCTTTGAGGTTTCAAAAGCCCCTGGCTCAAAAAGCAAAAGCAAAAAAAAAAAAAAAAAAAAAAAAAAAAGCCCATAGGAGGCCCAGACCCTCCCTCTGCCTGAGGATCAGGATGTAGCTTCTGTCTACTTCTCCAGTGCCACGGATGCTGACGTGTTCCCACCAAGCCCCTGCCATAATGATAGCAAACTAACCTAGCTTTGGAGGCCATTGGACCCCTCCCTCATGATAAATCCCTTCCTTAGAATTTAAATTACTACATGGAAAGGTGGAGGTGTCTAGGCTGGATTGAGGCTCGTTAAGGGAAAACTGCTTCTTCCTGGAAGAAACGTCTGGCCCTGGGCAGAGACAAGCACTCGAAGCAACCTGAAGCATTATATAATACTGTGTCCTCCTTTTAAGAGCTAAACCGGCTGAGCCTGTCAATCATCTAACCAGGAGTCTACAACCAAGTCCACCCAGCTTCAAGAAAATTTGATCCACTTACAGACATGCTAAGAAAGGGGAGGACTGGTTATCACTTAATGATAACATGTTGTGGTGGTTTGAATAGGGATGGCCCCCACAGACTCATGTGTGAATGTTCGGTCCATAGATAGTGGCACTGTTAGGCAGTACGACCTTGTTGAGGTAGATGTGGCCTTAGAGGAAGTGTGTCACTGTGGAAGCAGGCTTTGAGATCTCACATATGCTCAAGCTACACCCAGTGTGGTACATAGTCTTCTGCTACCTGCAGATCCAGATGTAGGACTCTCAGCTCCTTCTCCAGCACCATGTCTGCCTGCATGCTGCCATGTCCCACCATGATGATAATGAACTAAACCTCTGAACTGTATGCCACCCCAATGAAATGTTTTCCTTTATAAGAGTTGCCATGGTCATGGAGTCTCTTCGCAGCAACAGAAGCTCTAAGTAAGACAATGTGCTTATTTCTCTTTTTCTATCTCCTTTTTTTTCAGATACTGGCGAAAGCCTAAATGTGCTTCTCCTGGTGCTCTGAGCTTTTTCATTTTTTTTTTTCTGAAGTATCCACGCCCTGAGGCCATGTCTCTGCTTCCCAATGTCCCCTGCAAAGGGAATGGCTTCTTCCCTTCCTCTTTCCTATTCCCCTCATCTGGGCAGCTGCTAAGATTTACATCTTGTCTTCCCTGTTTTTATTTTTTCTCAAACTCTTAATAAAATTGCACTTCTGAGTCTGTTTTTCAATTCTCTTATTAACAAGACTAAAAACCCAAAAGGGAGCCTTGGTTTTTTTGATAGCAGTGATATCTCTAGGATGTTTCTAGTCCTTCTGCAGTTTTTAGTCCTCATTTGCCCATCAAGAGAGTATAAGGCTGGGGAGGGGGTGGTGGCGCACACCTTTAATTCCAACACTTGGGAGGCAGAGACCGGGGGATCTCTGTGAGTTCGAGGCCAGCCTGGTCCACAGAGTGAGTTCTAGGATAGCCAGAGCTACACAGAGAAACCCTGTCAGAGAGAGAGAGAGAGAGAGAGAGAGAGAGAGAGAGAGAGAGAGAGAGAGAGAGAGAGAAAGAGAGAGAGAGAGAATGGATTTAGGAGAGTACCTTAAGGAAGATTCTGGGATATGTGGTCAGAATAACCCATTCTCCACACTTGCAGCTGTTTAAGATGGGCAAATAGCCTCTAAGACATCCTGGGAGAAGTCATGGTGTGCAACATTTATGACATACAAGAATGTCATAAATTCTGTATGTCTGTGGGCTACAGGGAGCGTCCTCTCTGTGCTGGGGTTGACATACAGCTGTGCTGACCACGAACAAAAGGCAATGTGGATCTACTCTGGTTCTTCTGTGGGTTTGCAGATGGACTTGTCCTCAAGGACACTGACCAATGACACAAACATAGTCCTGCTCCATAGCTCTCACCTTGACTCTGCTAAGCCAGTGTTCGGGACCAGAGAGATAGAGATTTTTAAGTTCTCCTGCATAATAAACCCTATAATTCATTGGATTTGTTTACTTCTTGTACTAATTTTCATAACCTTTTCTACCCAGATCCCCATATTTCTAGTAGTCTCTCTAAAGTGCCGAGCCAAGTATATATTTAAAACAGGTCCTATAAATAGGTCATGAGGGGCAGCCAAGTGAAATGTCACCAAGTCACAGTGGCACCAAGACAACATTCGAAGGATAATTGACTCAAAGTCCTTCCTTGATGGGCTGAGGCAATGTTGAAATAAATTTAATGTTCTAAATTCAAACAAGGCAATTAGGACAAGTACCCCTCACTGGCCCTGCCCTTCCCTTTTTCCCAGGGAAACCAGCTCCCCACTGACTGGCTTTGTCTACTTAAATAGCAATATTTAAAAGAAAGCCTCAGAACATCAGCCACAAGGACCCTTACCTTGGACCAGTTGGCCACGTGCCTCCCAGGGCTCCAGGTGTCCAGGCAGGGAGGCCATTTATCCATCTCCTACCTTGAAAGAGTGGCTGGCTCCTAGGCCAAAGGAATTTTGTGACATCAGATCCATATGAGCTGATGTTTTATGAAATTGGAATTCAACTCTTTTTTTTTTTTTTTTTTTTAGGTTTTTTGAGACAGGGGTTTCTCTGTGTAGCTTTGCGCCTTTCCTGGAACTCACTTGGTAGTCCAGGCTGGCCTCAAACTCACAGAGATCCTCCTTCCTGCCTCTGCCTCCCGAGTGCTGGGATTAAAGGCATGTGCCACCACCGCCCGGTTCAACTAACTCTTTATTCACATCTTTTGTAAAGGTATGGCGCTAAAACATTAAGACTTTATTTTATCATCATAATAAGTGATAGTTGCTTTCAAGTATGTTCTATTTTATCAAAGTTGAATGGTTAGGAACCCTCCCTCTATGTCCAATTTTACATGTGTATTTCATTGACCCAGGAAATACAATAACTCAGGCAACATTGGGCTGAAATACCTGCTAAAGGGGTACCTAACATGGTAAAATGTGTTCAGAAGTGTAATTATGGTTCACTGTGCTTCAAATGAACAGCAAAACTTACAGTAGACCGACTTAGTGGGTATCCAAATGATCCTTTATTCTCTTTGTGTATGTGTGTTGTATGTACCAGTGTAGAGACCCAAGGTCAACATCAGCTGCCTTTCTAAATCACTCTACTTTTTAATGGTTTTTAATCCTTTAAACGTTTTTTTGCACTCATTAATTATACATAATAAATGTTAGTACATATTAACCACTTATAATAATAAGTTTCACTATGACACTTTTATACATTTTCATGATTTTTTTGTTGTTGTTGTTGTTTGTTTTGTTTTTTGGTTTTTTGAGACAGGGTTTCTCTGTGTGGCTTTGGAGGCTGTCCTAGAGCTCGCTCAGTAGCCCAGGCTGGCCTCGAACTCACAGAGATCCGCCTGGCTCTGCCTCCCGAGTGCTGGGATTAAAGGCGTGCGCCACCACCGCCCAACTTCATGATGTATTTTGATCATATTCATCTGCTGCCCTTTCTTATCATTCTCCCACTCCCATTAATCCATTTTCTCTTCCCAAGTAGCTACCCTTCTATTTTCATGTCTTTGTGTGTGTGTGCCTGTGTATGCATGTGTGTGTGTACATGAGTGCAGATACCCTTGGAGGCCAGATGATGCCAAATGCCCTGAAGCTGGAATTGCAGGTTTTCAGTGGTGAACCACTTGATATGGGCGCTGGGAACCAAACTCCCTTTCTCTGCAACAGCAGTAACACATTTAGTGGTCTTTTTAATAAGAAGGTCCCTCACAGACCTAGGTATTTAAACCCATGGTCCTGAACTGCTGGTGCTGTTTGTGAAGGACAGAAGCCTTGCTGGAGGAAGTGCATGGGGGGCGGGGCTTTGAGAGTTTGTAGCCTTGCCCACTTCCAGTTGGCAGTCTGTCTCTGCTCTGTGATTGCAGATGTGCCCTCTCAGCTCTCCACTGCTGCTGCACTCCCACTCTTTTTTTTTGTTTTTTTTTTTGGTTTTTTCGAGACAGGGTTTCTCTGTGTAGTTTTGGTGGCCTTACTGGAACTCACTATGTAGACCAGGCTGGCCTTGAACTCACAGAGATACGCCTGCATCTGCATCCAGAGTGCTGAGATTAAAGGCATGCGCCACCACCGCCGACTTGGCACTCCCACTCTTACGGGCTTTCTCTGGAACCATAAACCAAAATAAACTTTTTCGTAAGTTGCTTTTGGTCATGGTATGTGTCACAGCAACAGAAAAAACTAATACGAACTCTAACTCACTGAGACATCTCTCCAGACCCTGGTTTTGTTGTTGTAGTTTGTTTTAATTTTTATTTTGTTTTAAGACAGTCTTGCTATATCATCCTGATCTTGAACCGTGATCCCCTGCTTCAGACTCCCTGGCTCAAGGATTAGAGATGCACACCTCTCAGTCGTCCCTGTTGCCTTTTGCTGGTTGTGGGGTTCTAACTGCCTCGCTGCTAATGCATTTTTCTAAATGCCATTGAGGTTTAACACTTTCTCATAGATTTCTGTATGAGCATCCTCTTTATAAAGCTGGTCAGGTCTTTTGTCCATCTTTCTTTCCTTCTTTCATTTTTATTTGATTGTGCGTGTGGGGATGTGTGTGATGTGTGCATACATACCCATGGATGTTAGAGAATATCCAGTGTCCTGCTCTCTCATTCCCCACCATCACTGAACCTGGAGCAATGCTAACAGTCAGCAAGCCCCAGGAATCCTTCTACCTCCACCCCAACAGCTTCAGGGTTACAGGCACACTCAGCCACACCCAGCTTTTCACATGGGTTCCGAGGGATCTCAGGTCACAACAGGCACTTGCCCAGAGCCATCTCAGCACATCCACCTCTTTTGGCTTCTTGAGATGAAACCTCATGTATCCCAATCTAACCTCAAACTTGCTATGTAGCTTAGGATGACCTTGAACTCCTGATTCTCCTGCCTCTTCCTCCCAAGTGTTGGTATTTATAGGTGTCTGATGGATTTTGTAAATTCTAGATTTTGTTGTTGTTTTGAATTAGGATCCACTCTCCTCTGCCTCCGGAGGGCTTGGATTAAAGGCTTGTACTACCTCACCTGGCTTTATAAGAGTTCTTGTTGTTTTGTTTGTTTGTGTTTCAAGACAGGGTTTCTCTGTGTAACCCAGGCTGACCTCTAACTCAGAGACCTGCCTGCCTCCTCCTCCTCCCAAGTGCTGGGATTAAAGGCATATGCCACCACTGCCTGGCTTGTAAGAGTTCTTCTTTGGGTCTGATTATATGTCCTTGATTGGGTATATGTACCAACGGTTTTCCTTTGTTTACTTTTTACCTATCTTAGTAGCCTTTTATAAAATGAACACTCTTAATATTAATGTTTTCAAATTAATTTTTAACATCAGTGTTTCTGTCTCTTAAAAAAACTTTCCCACTGCCAACAGCCATGAAGATGCTACCTTCTCAAAACCTCATTGTTTGGCCTTTCCATTTTCTTCTATATCATACTGAAGTTGCTTTCTGTTTATGAACAATTATGAGTTTGGGCTCAACTTTTTCCATGCAGTATCACATTTTGCCCAAGCCATTTGCCGAAAAAGCCATCTTTCCCCCACTTCACAATGTTATTTTTGTATCAATCAAGTGTTCATAGACACAACAGTCTCTTTCTGGACTTTGCATTCTATTCTATTGGTTTATTTTCTAGTTTTGTACCCAAAACTCACCATTTTAAAATTCCCACTATGTTAAAATAAATCCCAATGCTTGGCCAAACAAGTTCTCTACACAAGTTCTTTTTCATGAGTGTCTTGCCTATCCTTAAATTTTTATTTCCATATATAATTAAATCACTGTTACTCTGCACAATTTCCATCATCATTTTGATTAATATTGCATTGAATTTTATATTTTAAAGTAAGGGAATTTAGCCAGCACCTTTTAAACACAGTAGGCAGTATTTCGGTCTCATAGCCCCAAAGGTCCCAAGGAAAAAAGGGAATTTTATATTAGAAAAAAAAGAACTGAAGATAAAACAGCTAAGCACAAATCTTCAGAAGTTAAGAACTAAAAGGAAAGGAGTGTAAAGATAAGAGAATGAATGGGACAAAACAAATACACCAGAGTGCTGAGGAAGCAAGTGTTGGTTCTTTAAGAATACAACTGACGAATCTGTTGGATCAAATCAAGATGAAAGCATGGTAAGAGGAGAACTTCAGAGATCCCACATCATAGTCTAAAACACTAACAAAGATAAGCAGATGAAAATCTGATTTAAATGAACAAATGTCAAGAAAAAAATGCAATGTAACAAATGTGTAAAAGCAAAGGTCCTGTTGCCAGTGGAGTAAGAGTCCATCATTACAAATCCACCATACCTGGAAAACGTAGGTATCCAAGCCTCTGCAGAGGTAGCAAAATGAGTTGTTTCAAACATTCAGGCAGAAATAATCCCAACCACCCAAATTCTTCCAAGGAATAGAAAATGAGGAAAAACTTACAGCTTCGTGGTGGTTTGAATGAGAATGGCACCCATAGGCCCATATATTTGAATGCTTGTTTCCCAGTTGTTGGAATTGTTTGGGAAGGATTGGGAGGTAGGACCTTGTTGGAGGTGTATCACTGGAGGCTGGCTTTCAAAATAAAAAGTTTTCAAAGGCCCTCACCATTCCTCTTTTCCTCCTGCATGCAGACAAAGATGTAAACTCTCAGCTACTGCTCCAAAATCATACCTGCCTGCCCACCCGCCTACTACCATGCTCCCTGCCGTGATGGTCATGGACTCTAGCCCAAATAAACTCTATCTTCTTTAAGTTGCCTTAGTCATGGTGTCTTATCACAGCAAAAGAAAAGTAACAAACACAAACTCATTCTGTAAGCATAGCAAAATTAGGCAAAAACCCAACAAGAGGCCAGCAAGATGGCTTAGCATGTAAGGTCAGTTGCCACCAAACCTGATAACCTGAGTTTGTTCCTGGGACCAATATGGTGGAAGGAGAGAATTGACTCCCCAAAGTTGTGCTCCAAGGCACATGTACACACACAATAACAACAACAACAACAACAACAATAAAATGTTGCATGCATACAATACACAGATATTCATGCAGATAAAACACCCATAGACATTAAATACATCATTCATACATACATACATACATACATACATATATACATACATAAGTTAAATGTTGATCTTGACTTTAAGGAAGAAATATAAGTTTTCAGTAATAATGAAGGAAAATTCTTTATAGAAAAATGCCATCTAAGACATGTAGAAGGAATGATTTAGTCCTTTATCCAAGTCTTCATGGCATGATTCAGACGAGAATGTTCATGTAAACAGAGGTAGAGCTTTCTGTCCTGTATGCCCAAGTCACTGGCAGTCACTTCCCAAATTACCACTCAGAGGTTTATATTAATTATAAATGCTTGGCTGATGGCTCAGGCTTATTACTAGCCAGCTCTTACATTAAAATTAACCCATGTTTTTATCTATGCTTTGCCATGTGGTTCATGGTTTGTCACCTTATTTTTTACATATCTTGCTTCCTCAGCAGCTGGCTGGCGTCTGCCCCAACCCTACCCTTTTTCATCTCCATCCTCAGTTTGATTGTACTGCCTAACATTATTCTGCCTCACCATTGGCCAAACAGCTTTATTATCAACCAATGAGAGCAACGCATATTCACAGTGTACAGAAGCACTTCCCACAGCATGCTCAAACACTAGGTAAGAAGTCACTGGAGAAGACAGAGACACAGCAAAGCACCACCCCACAGATTGCCTGCTTATTTCAAAGAAAAACACAAGTCCACAGTGCAGAAGTCCAACTTCCATTGTCTGAGCCAAGGGATAAGGTTCCAGGGTATGAGCCTGTTGATGACACACTATGTGACAGGCAGCACCAACTAGGAAGCTTAATGTAACCCTTGCAAACCTTAAGCTGGTTATGTAACCCATTGGAAATAAATTGGAGATGGAGCAACAATTTAATGACTTGGAAGATCCTAGGCAATGTGAAATAGTAGCGCTGTTATGACATAAATAGAGAGCAACGGAAACAAGATTTTGAAAACAGAAAATGAACTGCCAATAGTATTCACATCAAGTAACCAAAGTTCAGTACTTTACAATATCCACTATTACTCATTTGTTTCTATATAGTTCTAGAAGTAATGTGTAGTCGAACATGGTGGAACATGCCTGGAATCCCAGCAGTTAGGAGGCTGAGGCAGGAGGACCATGGGTTTTAGACGAGTTTGAGCTAAATAATGAATTTCAAGGCCAGTCTAAGCCATACTGTAGGATTGTCTCAAAAAAAAAAAAAAATGGGTTGAAGATATAGCACAGTAGTAGAAAACTTGCCTGCCCTGAATTTGATTACCAGCAGGAAGGGAGGAAGGGAGGGAGAGAGGGAGGGACGGAGGGACGGAGGGAGGGAGGGAGGGAGGGAGAGGAGGGAGGGAGGGAAGAAGAAGAGTAATGGGGAGCAAGTAGGATGAAGAGAGGGAGGGAGGGAAACTGAGAAAATGAATGTATAAAGTGAACAGCTGATCCTTTACATTATCAACAAGACAAACACTGAACATTAAAACTGCATAGTTTTATTTATATAAACCATTTAATAACACTTAGAGTTTAGAGAAATTAAAGTTTCAGGAAATTAAACTTTTACTTAAATTTCTACTTAAACTAAAACATTCATTATATTCATGTTGTATCTTAATTTTAACAAATAATTTTTTAAGACATTTATTATGTATGCAGTGTTCTGCCAGCATGTTTACCTACATGCCAGAAGAGGGCACCAGATCTCATTATAGATGGTTGTGATCCATCATGTGGTTGCTGGGAATTGAACTCAGGACCTCTGGAAGAGCAGCCAGTGCCCCTAACCTCTGAGCCATCTCTCCAGCCCTTTTAACAATTTAAAGGAACTTTTTGAAGGTGCTGGAGAGATGGCTCAGTGGTTAAGAGCACTAGTACCAGATCCAATTTCCAACACTCACATGGAGGCTCACAGGTAGCCCTAACTCTAGTCCCATGGGATCCAATGCCCTCTTCTGATATGCAGACATACATGCAGACAAAACACAAGTGATTTTTTTGAAAAGACAACTTTTTGAAAACATGAAAATGAATACTCAATTTTCATCTTTGATGAATATATTTCAATGTACACAAGTACAGTGATTTGAATAAAAATAACCCCCATAGGCCCATAGGGAGTTGCACTATTAGGAGGTGTGGCTCTGTTGGTGGAAATGTCACTGTTTGCAGGCCTTGAGATCTCAGAATCTCAAGCCAGGCCCAACGTGTCTCTGTCACTCCCTGTTGCCTGTGGATCCAGATGCAGAACTCTCAGCTACCTCTCCAGCACCATGTCTGCCTGCATGCTGTCATGCTTCCACCATGATGATAATGGACTGAGCCTCTAAACTGTAAGCCATTCCAATGAAATGTTTTCCTTTATAAGAGTTGCCATGGTCGGGGCTAGAGAGATGGTTCAGTGGTTAAGATCACTGGCTGCTCTTCCAGAGGTCCTGAGTTCAATTCCCAGCAACCACCTGTAATGAGATCCCATGCCCTCTTCTGGCCTGCAGCCAAACATGCAAATAGAACACTATATACATTAAAAAAAAAAAAAAAAGAGTTGCCACGGTCAATGTCTCTTCTTAGCAATACAAACCCAAACTAAGACAAGTATTTTATATTACTGCTATCAGAACAAAAAAAAATTTTAAGATGTATTTATTTATTATACATACAGTGTTCTGTCTGCATGTGTCCTTGCAGGCCAGAAGAGGGCACCAGATCTCATTACAGGTGGTTGTGAGCCACCATGTGGTTGCTGGGAATTGAACTCAGGACCTCTGGAAGAACAGTCAGTACTCTTAACCACTGAGCCATCTCTCCAGCCCCTCCCCCAAATTGTAATGAAATAATTTTTCTATAGTAAAGGTAAGAAAAGAATACTTGAAAATCTTCAGAATAAAGATTTCTAAAGACCATGAAATAGCTGAATATATAAAAAGCAGAATAAAAATAAATGAAGATCTTGAGAGATTTGAAACAAAGAAACAAACATTAACCAAAGACATGGTCTCTCTCGCTCACCCAAACCCCCAGGTACAATTCACACATGCACCATCCAATTCAGTCTCCTGATATTTGCACTTCATCATATCAAATTTCTTTACCAAAGTAAGAAAATGGAATGTTTCTAATTTATCAGCTTAATTAAAACATTTTATAACTAAACATACTGTATATGGGTCTTCATTTGAACTTTTGTCTTGAACCCTACAAACATTAAAGGTAGGCCTGACTGCACTTTTTGCTAATTGAAAGAACTTAAAATTTATGTATGTATACATTTACTTATTGTACTGAGGATTAAGCCTAGGACCTTGTACATGCTGGCAAAACTCTACCACTAAGCTATAACCTTAGCTTGACTGTGATTTTAAATGTCAAGAATCACCAAATATTATTTATTCTTTCTTTTGGTTTTTCAAGACAGGGTTTCTCTGTGTATTCCTGGCTGTCCTGGAACTTGCTCTGTAGGCCAGGCTGGCCTCAAACTCAGGGATCTGCCTGCCTCTGCCTCTTGAGTGCTGGGATTAAAGGTGTGTATGACCAAGGTTGACTATTTTCCCCCAGTTATTAAAAGTAATTAATTTAATGTTTGTGGGATATTTGATGGCACTGTAAAACTTTGAGACTGTGTAATAAAATTAACCTTAGATCAGGAAGCAGAGCCAGCAACTAGTTGAAAAGAATTAGCCATGGAGAGGACAGACGACCTGGGAAAAAGGATAGAGAGATGCAAAGGAAGGGGCAAGGAGGGACTTGGAGATTCCTGGTCCTTTTTGGTTTGGGACAGGAGGAGAGATACTCTCTTGCTGGGTCTCTGGCCAAAAGGGAAGGTCAGGTGGTTGTTTCTCTGATCTAGCAGGTTTTCACCCCAATATCTGACTCCTGAGTTTTTGTTGGTAAACAGAACAACTTAGATAAAAACAACAAATGTTTTATCCATTTTATCTGCATTTATGTCTGTGTATTAAGTGTGTGTAGTGTCTGCAGAGGCCAGAAGAGGGCACTGTATCTCCTGGAACTGGAGTTAACAGACAGTTGTGAACTACCATGTGGTGCTGAGAACCAAATCTGGATTCTTTGAGTAGCAGCCAGTTCTTTTACTACGCAGCAAGTTCTCCACCCCAGTGATTATTGTTTTCTAGAAAAACACTACAACCAGAGAATGCCAAACCACTACCTATTCAAAGTTTCTTGGAATGTAAAAAAAAAAAAACAAAAAAAACCCAACAGAATAATTTCAAATAGTCAAAAGATTAGAAAACATATTGCATATGAATCCGTGGAAAATTCCTGTGTGGAGATCCACCAAACCTGAAATGAAGAGCTTGGGATTAGGTTTCAGAGAAAGTGACAGTATGAACGTGTTCTCACTGCTCAGTTGTTTCAAATTCAGACTAAGCATCGACCAATTCCCCCAGGAAGGCAGGCACAGAGTATCTGCGTTACCTTAGGCCACTTCAGCTTCTCTAGATGAAAGAGACTGAGAACACATCCTTCAATTCTAGGGAAAAGTTCAGGGTCTTGCAGAAAGAACAAAAACCTGGGGATAAGGGCTGAAGTCACTAATAGAAGGCCACCTGGATATCATCAACATTCCCTTTGACATCTCCAGCCACAACGAACTGACAGATTGCTAACTACTTCTGTCCCACATCTGCGCATCTCAATAATGAATAAACCCTCTTCTGACGTGGATACCATTGGACTCCCAGGCAGAAACAGCAGTTGCCTCTCAGAGTCAAGAGGATCTCTATGCGTTTCAGGCCAGCCAGGATTGCATACTGAGACCCTATATTAAAAAATAAAATAAAATAAAAATCACACAAACTTCTAGTGGAGGGGGAAAAGCCGGAGGGGGAGAAAAACAGGAAGAGAAAAAGAAGACAAAGCATTACCCCTCCAGAAAGAAGGAAGGTATTTGAAAAACAAAACCCTCTACCACTACAATGAAAAACCAGTTCAGTCAAGAGTCAGCCCCGTCTGGAGTGAGTACTCCATTTTGCTGAGATGGTGTCAGTGGCTGTCATGGCCTCTGAACATCTTTATTTCTGAATTTTTTCACTCATCAAGTATATACAGGGTATCTTGGCATGGTACCCGACCCTGGTATGGATTTTTTTTTTTAATAATCCACATTTTATAGGTAAGTAATCCAAGTGCAGAGGTTAAGAGATTTTCTTCAACTGGGATTAGTGGTGCATGCCTTTAATCCCAACACTCAGAGGCAGAGGCAGGTGCTGGGAATAAAAAATATACCACCACACGTGAAAAATGCATCTCTTTCAACCCAGGTGCTCTTAAGAAAAGATCTCACTGGGCAGTGGTGGTGCACACCTTTAACCCCAGCATTTGGGAAGCAGAGGCAGGTGGATTTCAGAGTTTTGAGGCCAGCCTGGTCTATAGAGCAAGTTCTAGGACAGTCAGGGCTACCCAGAAAAACTGTCTCAAAAAAAAAATGTTTTTACTTCAAGTTTAAGTTGGTCTTTGCTGCCCTCAGTCAATGTACACATCATATTCAAAAATCATAAACAGAAGAGACGAATCATACACAGAAAATAGAAATACATGTAGACACAGTGGTCATCAATCTATATCCATTACTGACATGGAAATATACTTGACTTTACACTATCTGCAATTTGTGGTTAAAATAATACTCCAACTGAAGTAAAAAAAATGATGTATCTGTGAAAGTATAATGCTAAACGCTAATTAATTAGCTCTTAAATAGAAAAGAAGTGAACTGTGGTGCTGGGGAGACAGCTCAGCGGGGAAGTGCTTGTACACGCATGAGGCTCTGAGTCCAGATCCTCAGCCGCCACACGAAGAAGCCAGGAGTAGTGGTGTATGCCGGTCAGCCCGCACCGGGGGGTTCGGGAGTGGTGGGGTATGCCAGTAAGCCCAGCACCGGGGGGTTCGGGAGTGGTGGGGTATGCCAGTCAGCCCAGCACCGGGGGGTTCGGGAGTGGTGGGGTATGCCAGTCAGCCCTGCACTGGGGGGTTCGGGAGTGGTGGGGTATGCCAGTAAGCCCAGCACCAGGGGGTTCGGGAGTGGTGGAGTATGCCAGTCAGCCCTGCACTGGGGGGTTCGGGAGTGGTGTATGCCGGTCAGCCCAGCACCGAGGGATTCGGGAGTGGTGTATGCCGGTCAGTCCAGCACCGGGGGGGTTCGGGAGTGGTGGGGTATGCCAGTAAGCCCAGCACCACGGGGTTCGGGAGTGGTGGTGTATGCCGGTCAGTCCAGCACTGGGGGGTTCGGGAGTGGTGGTGTATGCCGGTCAGCCCAGCACCGGGGGGGGGGGGGGGGGGTTCGGGAGTGGTGGGGTATGCCGGTCAGTCCAGCACTGGGGGGTTCGGGAGTGGTGGGGTATGCCGGTCAGCCCAGCACTGGGGGGTTCGGGAAGGCAGGTTTAGAAACGAGCAGATCCCTGGAGCTCTCTAAAGAGCTAGACTAGTTCAATTGGCGAGCTTCAGGTTCAGGAGAGAGACATCTCATCTAATAAGACTTGTGGGGATGGACAAGTCCCGAGTAAGGAGCTAATCAAGTGCTGACATTGTTTGACATGAGCGTTGCCCCAGACCCATGGGAATGGCAAAGTCTTTCCCTGGTCCATGTGCAGATGCTGACATTGTGTGCAGAAAGCGTGGACTGCAGCTTTCTCCTCCTGGGTGGTTCCAGCCTGAGACTGCTCCCCTACAGAAAGCTCCCTCTTGAGATCAGCCAGCCCTGCTTCCTCCTTCCCTATAAACTCGCCTCCCCCATTCAGATGTTTAGAATAAACACCAGGTTTCTGGCTTCTGGTGCATCGCCATCAGAGTGCATGCATGGTCCATCCAACCTCTGACCTCCTCCATATGCACACACATTCATGTGTACACACTCACATGCATACACACACAAACACAGATACCACATACATGCACGTGTGCACAGACATACACACACAAACAACCTGACAGGAAAATGGGTCAAGAATATATATATAAAAACAACCAAAACACTAACAGGCAGAAGTCTAAATCTATTCACCCTTATGAAAGTATGTTCAAAATGCTACCATACAAATAACTATAAATTAGTACTTCCATGTTAGGTGACAATGGCTCATCATTCTAAATTTTAGTTTTTATGTATGTGTGTCTATGCCCACACATGTGCGGGTGGGTGCCCACGGGGGCTAGAAAAGGGCGTCAGATCCCCTGGAGTTGGAGCTGCAAGAAGCTGTGAGCCACCTGCTGTGGGTGCTGAGAACCTAACTCAGGTCCTCTGGAAAGCACGAACTGTTAACTGCTGAGCCCTCTCTGCAGAGTCCCAGCTCTACACTCTTCGTGCACCTGATTCTGAGGAACCAAGAGCATCAGCAAACACCTCACCACAGCTCTTACTACAGCAACATGAGCTTCATCCAAAGTTCATATTCTGAAATTCACCGATACCCAGCTGAGGACAGCATCCCTTCCCACAGTGCTCCAGCAGCCTTTACAGCATGCGCCTTTTGGGAGATGTTTATATTACTGTGTTCATCTATAGCAGTGGTTCTCAATCTTCCTAATACACTATTCCTCATGTTGGTGACCCACAACCATAAAATTATTTCATTATTACTTCATAACTGTAATTTGGCACTGTTATGAACCATAATGTAAATATCTGATATACAACCCCTTGTCACCATCCAACTCCAAAGGGGTCACAACCCACAGGTTGAGAACCACTATTTATTGCGTTTCCCCCAGCAGACCCTAAACTCCATAAAGCACAGGCACCTGTTCATCCTAGTATACGTCCCATACATGTGGCATTGCACTTGCAATGAGCAGACACATACAACCAGTGAAGCTACAGATAGAACAGAACTCACCTCTACTTCTGGGGGAATTTACAGATTTATAATAGCATTGTGAATTCCTGTAAAGTTACACATATGTATGACAATATTCCCGTTAACCTGGTGATGAATCAACCACCTGCATTTATGGGGGCTTTATGAATGCCTGGAGGAGTCAGAGAGATGGCTCAGTGGTTAAGAACACTGGCTGCTCTTCCCGAGAACCCAGGTTCAATTCCCAGAGCACACAAGACAGTTCACAACCATCTGTAACTCCATCCTTAGGGGATCTGACACCCTTTTCTGACCTCCATGAGCACTGCATACATGTGATACATGCTCTTAATCCCAGAACTTGAGAGATCAAAGTAGGTCTATTTCTGTGAGTCAAGATTAGCCTTGTCTACATAACGAGTTCCAGGGCAGCTTGAAAAAAATAAGTATAAAATTAGAAAAAAGTTAAAGTGCTTCTGAAGATTTAAAATATTTACTCAGAAAAAAAAATATGCATTTTAAAATGACAAACCGCTAGGTTTAGAACCTGTGGGGCCTTTGGGTTTTTGAGACAGGGTTTCTCGGTGTAACAGTCCTGGCTATCCTGGAATTACTCTGTAGACCAGTCTGGCCTTGAACTCACAGAGATCCACCAGCCTCTGCCTCCTGAGTGCTGGGATTAAAGGTGTGTGTCACCACCACCTAACTACAAGAATTCATCTCTTAAAGAAAACTCTGCCTTCCAATGGAACATTCAGTACACTAAATACAAAGTGACCCTCTTCCTTCCTTGAGCCGTATGAAATGAAGGAGAAGAGGACCTTCCCAAGAGGTATGAAATGAAGCCATGTAAATCACTACTCATCTTTCTCCTCTGGAAACTGAACTAAAGTAACAAAAACACGTGGGAGAAACACCTGTCACCTTTTTAACAAGACCTAGAGAAAACCATTAACTGGACCCCAAACACAGACAAGTATAGAATCTTAATGTACAATACAACTGTCACAATTCATCTCCAGAATGCAATAAATATACCTAACTAACTGAGCACCATATTTCAGCTGATTCTACCTTAAACCTGCTCAAAACATTTTAGCCTGCAGTTGGGAGAAACATCTAACACAAAGCCTATTTATAATGAGCTGTGAGACCTCTCTTTCACACAGGTGTTTTGCAGTTTTGATGGGATTTTAAAACACCAAACACATTCAAAAAGCAACAAAAGCCTGCCCACACAGAACAGTGTGCATCACCTGCTCTCAGCAGTGACAGTGGCTGAGCATGGTTGTGGCCCAGGCCGTATTTCAAAAGAGCATCTCACTGCAGAAAACTAGCCCAGGAAAAGACCAGAATTCCAAGTAGTTTCCATAGACTATGTATCAACTTTGCCCCACATAAAGTCAAAAACCCACGAGTGGAACAAGCATGAGTTGGGAATGGTCTGAATTACTCGGAGAATCTGATACTGTGCACAGAGAACAAGCCAGACAGCCCAGCAACAGACCTCAGAGAAAGGCATGATCAAGATGGAGGTAGGCAGGATAGGCATGTGCACATAGAATCAACAGGTCCAGCAACAGCAAAGTTGAGAAATGCCGGGAAAGCACGCTGAAGCCTGCAGCTCACGGAATAACCTTTAGACGAGCACAAGACTACTATCAGAAATCAAATGAAGTAGCAAAAACTTACCAACAGATGAACACTCCTCCAGAGTGTGAAAACATCTAATTAAAAAAAAAAAGTGAAATAGGCCAGGCGGTGGTGGCGCACGCCTTCAATCCCAGCACTCGGGAGGCAGAGGCAGGTGGATCTCTGTGAGTTCGGGGCCAACATGGTCTACAGAGCAAGTTTTAGTACAAGCTCCAAAGTTACAGAGAGAAACCCTGTCTCCAAAAACAAAAACAAACAAAAAAAAGAAATGGTTATTTTCATCAAGCTGGTCCGTTAGCAATTGATACTCCAGCAAAAAGAAATGGGGAGGGGATGAGGAAAGGATTCTTTCGTCACATAAAGGAGGATCAGAGAAATGGAAACAGAAAAAGGATATGGAAAGGAAAGGGGTTAGTGAAGACGAGAAGGAAAAAAAGGAGTCAGACGAGAAAGAGTTGAAAGGGGGCAAGTGATGGGGGCATGGGCCCTAACACAAGGTACAAACGCGAGCGACAGTTTGCATTAATAATGTGACTGAGTTGAAGCCCGGGGCAGGTGGCAACATGTATGTATGAAAGTTTATAGGAACAGCAGTATATGCTTATGTACAAATATACACCTAATCTAGCTCCATCTGCTGAGGAAATGTATGAGCAATAATGCTTGCTAACTGAAGCAATGAAGTTGAAGATTATCAGTTAAGCAAAATAGAAACGACGAGTCTATTCTGAAATAAATGGAACAAGAGAATGCTTAAATTTTTTTTTAAAGTTTTGTCAGCTGGGCAGTGGTAGTACACATCTTTAATCCCAGAACTCAGGAGGCAAAGGCAGGTGGATCTCTGTGAGTTCGAGGTCAGCCTGGTCCAGAGTGAGTTCCAGGACAGCCAAGGCTACACAGAGAAATCCTGTCTTAAAAAAACAAAAAGTTTTGTCTTTTTTGTGTGTATGAATGCTTGCCTGCATGTGTATACATGCACCAAGTTCATGCCTGGTGGCTGCAGAAGCCAGAAGAGTGGGCTGCTCTGAACTGGAGTTACAGTTCTGAGACACTGTTGAGAGGCATGTTTTCCTTTATTTAAAGCCCAAGGAGAAGTTAAGTGCAGAACTGACCATGGAACCCACAGTGGTTTGGTAAGAATGGCCCCACAGGCTCATCAATTTGAATGCTTACACCAGGGAGTGGCATGATTTGTGAGCGGTTAGGGTGTGGCCCTGTTGGAGGAAGTGTGTCAGGAGGGTGAGCTCTGAGCCTTCAAAAGCTCAAGGCGGTCACAGTCTCTCTCTCTTCCTGCTGCCTGGGGATCCAGATGGAGAACTTCTCCATCACCATGTCTACCTCCGTGCAGCCATGCTCCCCACCATGACAATAATGAACTAACCCTCTGAAACTGTAAGCACACCCCAATTAATGCTTTCTTTTATAAGAGTTGCTGTGGTCTTCTTCACAGCAACAGAACACTGACTAAGACCTCAGAGGCCAATGATTATATATAGACTCCTTTATAACTTCCACAGCCCCCATCACCACATGGATACCTCCCATGTCCTGTTCTCAAACTGCAGATGGTGCCTGAGAAGGGAACAGAGAGGAGAGAGAAGCAAGACTGACATAGAAAACCTCAAAACGCATTGCACATGTTACATTTAATAACTTCTTAGTATACACATAAGTGGGGTCATAAAACAAATTTTTTTTTATGTTTGTAGTGAAAAAAATTTTGCAAAACAATTTTTAGGCTCTTTCGTCTTCTCTGCAAGAGTGGCAACCCTCAGGTACATCTCACTACCAGACTCAACAAAAGGAACAGCAACCCTAATTCTAAATGTTCTATAATGAGTGCTCTTCAGATACTTGTCTCAAAGTAAAACTCAATGCCATTGAAAACCTTAAAAGCCTACTTGAGAAACAATGCAGCACAGCTGTTCAACAGAATGTCTGGAAAAGGTGGACGATGCTGTCTGAGGTTGGCAGGACAGCCACTAAGCACAAATAGCAAGCACCTGAGATGCAGCTACTGAGTGAGGAGCCGGCAAAATAGACACACATCGGTACTGACTCTTGCATTAGAAACCAGACACCAAGCATCATACTGCCTAGCACTGTTTCCAAAAGCAATACCTGGATCCTAAGGATTGCTTCGTAAATCACCTACCTGGTGACACCTTAGAACGAATAACAGGCTTGAGTCAAAGAAGCCGTGTGACTGGTGTACATGTTAAACTCTTAAAAGCACAGGTCCAGTGGTGATTCCAATTAACTTAAGAGCAGTCACTGATAGACTAATTCTCTAACTTTCAGGAATGACAATCCATACAGATTCAATGGGAAAAGGACAAATGACATTCAAGTCATTTCCAGAAATGTAGGACATAGGTAGCTTTTATAGAATCTGAACCTAAACTCCCAGTTTTCAGACGGACACTAACTATGTAGCACAGACTGGTCTAGAAATGTCAATCCTCTTGCCTCAGCCTCTTCAGTGCTGGGATCATACACACACAAGTCTTTTCTGCACAATCTGTACCCCGAAATTTCCAGCAATATCATATGTAAAATGAGGATAGAGATCACTGCACAAGTTCTAAGTGCCCTTCACCATTTCAGAGTAGCTAAATTCAACAGTTGTCACGATGGCACAGGCAGCAGGCATACTCCAATTACTAGGTGACTCCATGTGTACTTGCCAGAGCTAAAAATTTTAATTAAAGCCCTATTATTCTATCCTATTTCTCAATCAGGGAATCTTTTCCCCCTTTACCAAAAAAATAAAATAAAATAAAATAAATAAAGCAGGTAAGGCTGGGCATAGTAGTACGTGTCTTTAATCCCAGCCTCTGTGAGAAGAGTTTTATGACAATTTTGTGCAAATTGAGACTAGGTAAGGCAGGTGTGCTAGGACACACTTGTAATCCCAACACCCGGGAGGCCCAGGCAAGAGGATCAGTTCAATGCCATTCTGGGCCATGTAGAACCTAGCTCAAAAAGGGAAAAGAAAGAAAACCCACAAACAAAACCAGGCTTATGCAAGTACTATCGTTTATAAGTTTCATTCCAAGATAGAATTTTAGTTTTTACAAATGGGTTGCCAGGCAGAACCACTGATACCAATATTTACTGCCATCTGGACCAGAGAGCCTTGAAAATACAAGGAATGACCCAAGAACTCCTAAATAATGCATATTCTCATCAATCATGGCACAGCCATGCTTAGGGTAACATAGGGTATAAATGTATACACATACATTGGGGGGGGACATACACCCCATGACAGATGAAGGTTCGTAAGTGAGGACTAGCATGGTACGGGTAACAGAGAGAAAAAACTGTAATTAGTACTACTGAAGCAAAGTAAATTATCTTCCTTATATAAAGATACAACTTTGTGAAGGTCTGCAGAGACAGGGAGCACAGCACTAAAAGATAAATTCAAACTAACACCAGGGCAAACAAAAATATTGCTTTCCATGTGTACCAAGAGTCCAAGATTATGAAATAATTTTAGTAAGATGGTTCATGTCCAAAAGAAATAATGCCCACATGTAAACATACATACATCTAGTGTATGGCACAGAAAAATCTGGTACTTACAACAAAGTCAAGAAATGCCTTGGAATGAGCAAATTAAGGCACACAGGACATATCTCCTACCTTCTGTAAGGAAAAGAAAAGTGGGCATGTTTTGTCAAACACTAAAAATCAGAGTTCAGTATTTGGAATTGGGGACAAGAGAAAGACCTGCTACCTTCAAAACACACATCAATGCAATATTACAATGAAAATTACTACAAGTTTTTTGTTTCTTAAATCAAATACTGTCACCTAATCAAACAAGAGCCATGGGCTGAAGTGATGGCCCAGCAGGCAATAGCACTTAACTGTTCTTGCAGAAGACCCAGTGGGTCCCCAGCATTCACAGTGGTTCACAACTGTCCAGAACTCCAATTCCAGGGCATTAGATGCACTCTGCTGACCACCTCAGGCATCACACGTATCACACACACACACACACACACACACACACACACACACACACACACACACACACACACACACACACACAGAGTGTGGTACACATGCATACCAGAGACAAAGTGCCCATACACATCTTTTAAAAAAAACACCGAGTTGCAACCTGGCATTCCTACGTCCTGGCTTGCTGGGACCTTCCCACAGTGGGACTCACTTAGAAGACTCAATGTTGGATATGAGGTTCTCCAAGACAACCAGGTCTTTTGCTTGCTTTGTTTTTTCAAGACAGGGTTTCTTTGTATAGCCTTGACCATCCTAGAATTAGCTCTGTAGACCAGGCTGGCCTTTAACTCACAGAGATACCTCTGCCTCCCAGTGCCGGGATTAACGGCATGTGCCACAACTGCCCTGTTTTTAAAAAAACAAAAACAAAAAACCTCTTCAATTTCAATAAAAGTTATTTGGAGAACTTAATGGAGACTCTCATCTATTTTGAAAGTGCTTTAAAACTGTCTTTACAATAGTGGCCTAGCACACCCTGTTCTAGTGCATGGGTTCTGACAGGAAAGTAACAGACAAGTGAATTGTACAAAACTTCTGAGGAGTTCCAAGGTCAGAAAAGACAAAATGAAAAAGTTCAAATTCACCCCTTTTGCACGTCATCACATGCATGCCACCTTCACATGACTACTTGCACCAGTGGACCAATCACAAGGATCTCCAAGTCTACAGCTGTGCCCTGGCTAGCAAGAGGCTGATGTATTGACTTGGAATTCACAATAAGCAGGATACAACAGTGCTTTAATATGCTGTACAACAGAACCCAAACTTTACACCCAATCCACTAGCTGTAAGGTGCTATGACACACACCACAGGCTGCCTTAGGATTAGAGGGTGGCAAGTGCCAGGGAATGCACAGCAGTGGCCTTCCAAGGGCCCTCTGTGAGGGCCAAGACTTAACCTCCCAGACTGTCAAACATGATCCTGTGAAACATATACTGTTTTATATTAGTGGGAAATGATCACACACTTTACGGTTACAACATAAAATCCTGGGCAAGGTTTTAGATACTCAAAATTTCTACACTCGTTCCCAAGGAGTGGCTAGTATTTCATGTTGAAGTCACCAATCTGACCTGCATTCTGACTCTGTATAGAGGATTAGTGCCAAAGGAGAACTAAGTAATGTAGGGATTAGCTGCCTTCTTCCCTACATTACTTAATACTGAAGACAGTCTGTGAGAAACGAGATAGACATTAGCACAGACTCAACACTCTGCTCATCATCTTTCTTCTGACAGTGCTGGCAATCACACACAGGACCTAGCACATGCTTGGCAAGCACTCCAACAAGGAGGCACGTTCCTAGCCATTATCTTTTGGAAAAAAGGTCTATGTAACCCAGGCTGGCCTCAAACTTGTGGTCATTCTGTCTCAGCACTGTGATTATAGGAATGCACCTGCAATGCTAGGCCATTTACTAATTTAACCAGCATTCAAGAACTTCGACTCCTACCAATTTGAATACTTTGCCATGTATCTCAGACAATGACTTAGAGCACCAATAAAAACATTCATTTACACTTTAACTCCTGTAACTTCCGCCATGGTCATTTGTGATTAACTCAGCTGGTTAACAGACACAGTCTTTCAAAACAAAACAAAACAATCTATTAGCTTCATTACCAAAGGCAGTAAAATGGAGAAACGTTTATATGCCTAGCTTACCAGCGGAATAAAACTGAGGTAACTTACTACAGCCTATTAGATCTTTTCCTCTTCTGAGTATGTGATTAAGGGCTCCTAAAAGCAAATTCTAGGACTCAAATGCACTTTACAACTAACAAAAACTTTAATATTAAATTAAACGTTTCTTCCTTTGTAAAATGGAGAAGTGATACTTACATATACTATGCAGCCAATGTGCCCGTGAGGTGACTAGAACACTGCCTAACCATCAGTACTGTGAGTGTTGTCGTTATTTAATTCCTGCAGAGTGCACACTAACTCCTTCTGTAGAATTAATTTATCCATTACAATGTTGTGGGATAATCTTTTTGTATATTGTAATGATGTGTCTCTGCCTAAGGCAGCTTCTAATTGGCTTAATAAAGAGCTGAATGGACAACAGCTAAGCAGGAGAGAATAGGTGGAACTTCCAGGGAGGGAGGAACTCAGGGTTAGAATCTAGGCATGTAGTAGACACCAGCAAGACACAGAGGGAGTCGGACACACAAAATGGAGGGGGTAAAAAACCACATGAAGAACGTAATTAACAGAAACAGGTTAATTTAAGTTATAAGAGCTAGTTGGGCCCAGGCCTAAACTAAAGGCCAAGCTTTCATAATTAATAAGAAGTCTCTATGTCATTACTGGGGAGCTGGCAGTCCCAAAGAAAATCTGACAAGAAAGACCAACTATATTACAATTATTCATCCATTAGAAATCATTTCAATTTTCTATTACAAAAATACATTCTATTAAATGTTTTTACATTTGAAACTATATTTTATGATTCTTTCTCCACTTCTTAAAGTTGATACTTTCTACAATTGAACTATACTCAGCCAGGCAGTGGTAGCGCATGCCTTTAATCCCAGCACTTTGGGGGCAGAGGCAGGCGGATCTCAGTGAGCTCGAGGCCAGCCTAGTCTACAAAGAGTTTCAGGACAGCCAGGACTGTTACACAGAGAAACCCCAACTCGAAAAACCAAAAAGAAAAAGAAAAACCAATTGAACTATACTCTAGAATTAAAGGAATATGAGCATTCATCTCTAATAAATACAACTATTCGAATCCTATTTGTTGGTAACCAAGTCTCATCACCAGCACTTTCATTACTATACATTATATACATCAGTTTCAGGTATCCAACCTGGGCCTCACACTCAGGAGATAGATGGCTATGAATGCAGCCCAACACAAACCACATGATGCTGCAATGTCAAAAGATGGAACATCTCTGAATCACCTACACTTACATAGTAGACATTAGGTAGAGAATGCTGAGATTATAAACATCGATATTTCTAGAACACTGAATAGGGATTGTTTGCGACACCGAGAGCAGGCAGTTGGCAACTGTGGGACATCTTAAAAGTCTGTAATAAATGCAATGCTATTGATTCCGTATTTATTTTAGAGGATCTTTATCAAGTTTATCAGTGTGAAAGGATGAATTCATAATAATTACCACTTAAAGACATTTTCCTCTCAACTAGTGATTTCCATTCTGCTACTACCACAGTTCGGTTTACTCCTTGGTCTACAATAGTCACACCTCATTTCATAGGATCTCAACTATACAGTTGTGTACTACAGACAAAATATCTTCATTTACTTTAAAATGATACAAGAAAAGAATAGATCAAGGTTTCAAGTTTACAGAAAACCATACTGCAACAATTGACCAATATAAATAGTTCTTAATACTTGTTTATTCTGTTTTATTCAGATAATAACACTAAGAATCCTAACACATGTTCCCCTATACTCTCCTTATGCTAGTTTTCTGGCCTTTAAGTAAAAACATCTCAAAGTCAACAATTACTTTTATAGCCACTGTTCCTATCAAATGGTGATACACCAAAATCCCAATTCTCATGAATTTTAACATATTCAAAGTACATTATTTAACCTAAGACTGAAAAACTGTGCCTTAACTTTATTAAAAAAGATAGCCACATCAGTTTAATTACATATGTGATACTACCTATTCAATTTATTAAAAATTGTAATGAACATAATAGTAAACTAGTGCTCCAAACTTGGGCTGTGCATAGGGAAGACACTATAAGGAGACACAAGAGACTGCCTTGCAATACAAGTACAGATTCTTTCTACAGAGATGGAGAAATAAAAGGACAACTCTAGTTGTCTAAAAGACAATTCACTGTACACATTTTATTTACAGTTTTGTACACTGTCTTAATATGAATGGGACCGCTTTTCTACTTGAGCCATTTGTAACCAAAGCAAAATAACCTAAGTAATACAAAGTGTTAAAGTACAGCATAAAGATACAAAAGCAGACATACTAATTCTAGTTAGGAATGTAATTATGGTGTTACATTTTTATAGTCCACAATTATGTTTAGGGATCACACAGACATAGATCACTGATTTGAATGAAATGCATAAATTTGTAGCAAAGCTTTGTGGTTACAAAAAAACAAAAAATTACCAAAGAATGCACAAATTTAATGTTTATTCCACCTTTCTGTCATATTCCTGGATCCTTCACCAATGTTACATGAAGAAAAAAACAAAAGCAAAACAAATGAAAAACTGAAATCAGAATCACTAATGTTATCAAGGAGGGAAGCAAATAAATTAAACTCTAGCAGCCATCAGCAAGAGGACAGCAAGGAGAATGCTGGGAAAGGAAACGAGGTTGCTAGAAAACTGTACTCAGACTCTCACCAGCAAAACACGCTCCTGCACGGAGTGGAACAGAAGCAGATCTTTCCCTGCTAAGGTAACAGAAATGCAAGTCCTTTTTCAAATACTGTGGAAAGGCAAATGTGTGTGTCATGGTGATTCCAACCAGCTGTTATGGTGTGGGCCAGGAACACATCTGCGGGTTCTGGGGGGACGTATACTGTAATTCTTTGATTGGGATAGTGGACATATTAGCAAAAATTGGGGGCAGGGGGAGGGGGAGAAATGAACACAGAGGTACAAGACAAAGGCGAATGAGACTTCTCTTATATCTTAGCAACATTTAGATGGAATCAAACTTCAGTGCAGTCCACTCTGCTTGGATGAGGCTTTGGTTCAGCTCCCAATCTCGATTGCGTGACGCAGTCTCCTGTGAGAACACTCAGGTGTCTTCTTAAACAACAAACCTATTTTTAGTGGTGGAGCCGCTCTTCGTAGCTGTGTCTGCGTGGGACTGATAACCAATCACTATCTTTGGAGGAAGTCCTAACCTTTCCTTGTATACCCTCCTAAAAGACAAAGAAAACAAGGACCATTAATTCGTCTTCAAAAAAGTTTTTAAAAAAGTATTTGATAAATTCATATATTAGTCTTTACATAAAAAATGCTCACAGGGCCGGGCGGTGGTGGCGCACGCCTTTAATCCCAGCACTCGGGAGGCAGAGCCAGGCGGATCTCTGTGAGTTCGAGGCCAGCCTGGTCTCCAAAGCGAGTTCCAGGAAAGGCGCAAAGCTACACAGAGAAACCCTGTCTCGAAAAACCAAAAAAAAAAAAAAAAAAAAAAAAAAAATGCTCACAGGAAGTAAAGCAAAATATTCATTTTCTTTCAGCATAACTAGCAAAATTAACAAAGTAGGATCAGTCTATGAGCTCACAGCACTGGTAGTTTACAAATCTATAGCCATAAATACCTATGATGAAATAATCACACATATATTTCACTTATTTAAAAATAATAAATAATATGCACACATTTCCTTTCATTCCTCTATCTAAAAGGTTAAAACCAAGGTGTAGTGTCATAAGCCTGGAATCCCAGCATCCATGAGATTAAAGAGAGAGAGAATTTCTTACATATGAATTCTATTCTGCCTATGTACAAATAACTTCACAACCTAATTTTCAAATTCACTGTGATTACTTTAAGAACATAATGTTGTGTGTACTAAATAGCATTAAGTATATGAGTATGAGCAATATAAATCAGAGGATCTAATCTGCAGTATTAAGAGAAATTAATTAAAATTCTTCTAAATAGGTTTTTTTTTTTAAATAACTAATTTGGCAACTAGTATGAGAAGATATTGTAACAGTTTCTTAATATACACTTTACCATTAAATATGCATTTACAAAAAAAAGAGAAAGGAAGGAAGGAAGGAAGGAAGGAAGGAAGGAAGGAAGGAAGAAAGAAAGAAAGAAAGAAAGAGAAAGAAAGAAAGCAACAAGTAGTTGAAGTTATCCCAACTGAAAGCATAAAAAAACTATTTTCAGCTGGGCCTCAGTGATGCACACCTTTAATCTCAGCGCTTGGGAGGCAGAGGCAGATAGATCTCTGTGAGTTCAAAGTCAGCCTGGTCTACGAAGTGAGTTCCAGTTCTAGAGCTACAGAGAAACCCTGTTGGGAAAAACAAAATAAACAAAAAAGAAATTCCTTGAAAAACTGAGGCTAGGGGTTGGGGATTTAGCTCAGTGGTAGAGCGCTTGCCTAGTAAGCGCAAGGCCCTGGGTTCGGTCCTTAGCTCCAAAAAGAAAGAGAGAGAGGAGAGAGAGGAGAGGGAGGAGAAAGAGGAGAGGGGGGGAGAGGGGGGAAGAGGGGGAAGGGGGGAGAGGGGGGAAGGGGGGAAGGGGGAGAGAGAGAGAGGGAGAGAGAGAAACTAAGGCTAAATGTTTTCAATTCCAAAACCTCTAAAACTGAGACATAATAAAACACCTTTAACAAACTCATTAATTTCTGTTTTTCAAGAAATACAATGTTCCTATAAGCAAATACTGATACTAAAAGATGAGAAATGACAATTCAACAATGAATCTCCTTCTTATAAATCCCACTTAGAATCAAACTTGATTCTTTTTACATATAACCAAAGAGAATTCTAGCAAAACTGATATTGGGGGGGGGGGGGGGACGACACACACGAACTCAATACTGTCAAAGAAGTAGGTAGGTGGAGCAAACGCACCCTATGTGTGTGACTGCGTCTCTGTTTTCACATTCAGTAGTCCATATTGCTATCTTATCACCTTTAGCTCTAACATTAACAACAGCTCCACATACATCATCGCTGTAGTCATCAAAAGATTCTCCAATAAGGCACAGCAGCTAAAGAAAAAAAAAAGTCCAAATTACGTTAAACACATCATCAACATCGTACAAGAAAGCAAAGGTCTCTTTTCTAGATGTACAGTTGTAAAACTACTTTAAATCAAGAGTTGACTTCTTAAACTGGTCGGGCAGAGGCAGCATTGATAGTCTGAAGTCATCTTGAGCTAGAGACAAAAACCAAAGCTGATAGAAAATAAAAAGAACTGATTCTTTGCTGTTTTGTTGGGGATGAAGACAGGACATGCATGCCATGGCAAACCAATGGAAGGAAGAGGACAATCTGCAGTAGTTAAGGTTTCCTCCTTCCACCATGTAAGTCCTGGGAATTGAACTCAAGTTGTTAGACTTGGCAGCAAGCACTCTGGACTGTGGAGCCACAGACCAACTCAACAACTGACTTTTGGGGTTGAGGATTGAGCTCAGTGGTAGAGTGCTTGCCTAGCAAGAACAAGGCCCTAGGTTCAGTCCTCAGCTCCAGGAAAAAAAAAGAAAAAGAAAAAGAGAACTGACTTTTAAAATGTTTGAATTTTACTCATATTGTTTTTTTTGCCTTGGCTTAAAAAAAAAAACTTCAAATGTTTTAACTTTTTCTGCAAACTTTTTTGGGCACACACAAAAGTGATCTCATTAATATCCATCTATCTGATCAGATTTGTTAGTACAGCTGATTGTAGAAGATGGAGTTAATGTCAATCACTTTTTATCTGACTTATAGAATAATAAAAATCATTCATGGGACTCACTTGTATATGATATTCACATGATAGAAAAAAAAGTCTTTGCCCAACAGCACAATGCTTCTAGAACTACAGCTTCTAGAACTACAGCATTCAAAGGTTGGAGACAGTAGAACAGCTATGTAGTCAAACATTACCTTTAGAGAGCAAGGGTTGGTGATTATTATTCAGCAGGAAAGGTCACACCTAGGCACAACACCTAAGAACTTCCTTTCATTTTCCTTGACGTACTTTTATTTTATAGGTATTTTTGTATTAGTCTAAAAGGTAGTGGGTTTTACCATGGCACCTTCACACTGTGTCATCACACTGTTCTCATTTCCACTCCCCACCCTCTCCCATTTAGTCCATCCTTGTACTTTCCCATTACATCTATTCACTGTCCTATTTCCCACCTCATTAGGTCTGGTTAGTAGTTTCATGATCTACAAACACACATTATTAAAAAAAAAACACACACACATATGTATTTTAAACCTAAGTTCCACATATGAGAGAAAACATGCCAGAATTTTCTTTCCAAGTTTGGCTTATTTTGCTTAACACATTACTTTCCATATGCATCCAAAAAAACATAAAATGCTTCAGGAATTTGCATGTCATCCTTGCACAAGGACCATACTAATTTCTATTTTGTTCCGATTTTAGCATATACAATGCCATGTGAGCACCACAAGGACTTTTCTAGAACAGGTAGCCTGAACAAGCCAAAGAAAATAACATCCCAAAGCTGGTCTATAATTTGAAAGCCTTACTGTCTCTAGCCAAAAGCGATCGAGGTCACTTCGTCTCTGCTGTTTGTTCAATGTAATTAGCCATCGTCCTCCCCGCTTGTTTTTCTCATCTTCCCACATCGGCTCAATACCATCCTACAAAGTAAGAGCACAATTAGAACCCTCAAGCAACAGCACTGACAACTTTCCTTTATTCCCTACACCCCTGCCGTTGGTACAGCCTTTCAAAGTTCACAGGAATTACGTGCCAGAGGCATGCGACTACGGAAGAGAACCACTGCATCACTAACTACCAAATCTCCAGGTTCGACTTCATCTGAGGAGTCTTAAAATCCTCAGAAGCAGACACCTTTTAGAAGCTACATTAAAAATTATTTCAGCCGGGCGGTGGTGGCGCACGCCTTTAATCCCAGCACTCGGGAGGCAGAGCCAGGCGGATCTCTGTGAGTTCGAGGCCAGCCTGGGCTACCAAGTGAGTCCCAGGAAAGGCGCAAAGCTACACAGAGAAACCCTGTCTCGAAAAACCAAAAAAAAAAAAAAAAAAAATTATTTCATATGAGCCAATGAATGTCCTATCCTAGCACCTAGGTCTGTTTATAAATATCTCATGGGTTTAAAAGTAGCTGACAAAGTCAGTCTGCTCAAGTATACCCAGGAAGGGCCGCACAGGACTAGCAAGGCTCAAAGTCAATCCCAGGATGTGCCCATGAGTAACTAAGTCACACCAGAATACTGTACTCAAGCCTGGTAAAGCCAACTGCCTGAATTTATGGCCAGTTTTTACAAATACCTGAATGGTCTGGTCCTGTAATAAATATAAACAATTGTTGATTAGGCATACCTTAAAAAGTGAGTAGTCACAGCCAGGCATTAAATTACTAGACAACTGGATATGGTTGTATAGACTAGGTAAAAGAAAATAATAATTAAAAACATAATATGTAATGCAGGATTTGGGTGCTTACATACATACACACACACACACACACACACACACACACACACACACACACACACACACACATTTGGAAAATTTGAAAAAACATAGAAGTTCATGTATATTTGTTTTTCTTTTTTTACTCTAATTTCTGAAATGGACAAAACAGGTCTAAATAATGATTACATTCAAAGAAATTTATAATGTAAATTACTACAAAGAACTATCTCAAATGACTTTATTCTATTCTAACAAAAATATTTAATACATGTTATTTCATACATCTGTATTTAAGAAAATGAAAATAAACCACCAGACTGCATGGTTCAATCAACATTATCACCCCAGCAAGTGTCCAACTGTATGTAAACACAACAGTGGTTCTCCAACTCCAAAAATGGTTCCAGACCAGTCAGCACATGCATGTTGGGGGACCTCGGACACATACCAGGCTCACAGCCATATAACAACAATTGGACCTGTATTTCTGAGCTATTTCCCAAATACTTAAGCCATGGAACAGTATTTGAGATGTTTGATATTCAATGTCTGAAGGTAGAAGACCATTATCACTTATCTCTTGTAGAGTAAAACTGATTTAAACATTGGTAACAGTATTTGCCTATCTCCAACATCAGACTGCAGAGATTATCTTAGCTACACGTCTGCAAACCTTCAATGGTATTATATGAGGCATCTTCTCCTGTTCTGACTTTAACTTTGTCTAGGAATATTTCAGATAATTTTAAGAAAAAATTCTTTCTTATCACATTATACAGTATAATCTGGCTTGAATAAGATATTATTATGAACAAGGTATCTAATGGTTCACTATTCCCAAACCACAACCCCAAGAGTCTTAAGATTACATAGACTAGATTAAACCAAATGGACTAAAGTATTGTTCATACAAAATCTGCTAGAAAGGAACAAGAAATAAAGAAGTAGCCTAATATGTACAAAAAGAAAAGGATTCTTTCCAGTCTCTCAGTTACAGTACCCAATGATTTCGCTTACACTAACTAGAGGACAAGGTAGAAACACAATTATATAAACTTAAAAGCCGAACACTCCACATTGAGTGCAAATGTGACTGAAGGTGGGGTTCAAGACCCTTCTTTTCCTTAGTAGGAAACTAGAGCTTCTTTTTGTGTGTGCAAAGGCTTCACAGTTACTCAAGAGTCTTGGAGTAAACACAATTAGAGTATAAAAACCATTTGATGATTTCAATAACTCCAATTAACTAGACAACTACCTCTATTAATTAGCAAAAGTTAAATATACTTGTATCATAAAAAAGAAAATATCAGAATGTTCTTAGTAAAAAAAAGTGAATTCAACAGTTTTATTTATTCTATACTTTGCCTTTTTCAATGATGCAATGTATATCAAATGTCTATTATAGGCCAAGCATTAGAAATACACTGAAAATTGACTGTGCCCTTGAAAAAACATACAGCTATGAATTATATGACTACAATCCATTCTTTTGTGTGAGCAAACAGACTTAGGGACTTACATAAAAATGTTAAGAATCACTAAATTCAGCATGTATATAAACCAAACATAAATATACAGACTAGTTAACTTCGAGGTAACTCAAGGCTCTCTAAAATTTTGCCTTTCATATTCTCAAATACTATTTCCCTATATATTATCCAAGGAAATCAAGACTAACTTTGGAGGAGCTGGAATGCAGCTCAATGGTACAGCACTTGCCTATCATATTTAAGGTTCTGAATTTGATCCTCAGAAAACAATCGATTTCAAAGCTTCTAAGGCATGGGTGGTGTATGTCTGCTATGCCTTGGGAGTTAAAGGCAAGTTTTACAATGCTAGGACATCCTCAACAACTCAGCTACATCCTGTCTCAAACAAACACACACTTTTCAAAAAAGACTTGCAGTTTATATTCCATATTCCATTTTTAAATCTTATAAAAGTTTATGATTCCAAGTCAACTTTTTCCTAAACTGCAAACTAAACTTAAAATAAATTCAGTTACTCTTTCCTTTACAAATTACAATAAAATTGATGAACTACCATCAGAGACACCATCATTCTTGACATGTCTCTGAATTTTAATCACTTCACCTTTTGACACCTGAGCAGAAGAATTCCAGCTATTGTACTGAAAACTGTTTGCAGAGAGAAGGCTCTCTAGTACCCAGTTATGACACAAATACATCTAGGTGACTGCACAGTGGAACAAATTCCAAAAATGTCAAAATTCCAAGGCAATAAAAGAGGATTCTCACAGGAAGATGCAGAATAGAGATTCTGCAAACCTCAAGAGCTAACCATAATGAACCTGTTTCCTTTTTGTTGTTTGTGGGGGTGCTGGACATCAAACATAGGGCTTTTGTATTTACCAAAAAATGTATAATAAAGCATAATCACCAATTCAAACATTTGTGAGGAGACAAATGAACTTCATCTTTCATTTTGTGAATGATGTAAGATGAAAAAAATTATACAACTTAAAATAAAATTACTTACGCCCAAAAGTCTTCAACAGTATCAAACTTAGAGATCAATCGAAGGTTTGCTTGCCAAGTTTTGCTTTTATCATTTTTAAAAAACCAGAGTGCCCACCTAAAAATAAAAAGCCAGCATATAAAAAAGTTGTTTACTCATATTCACAGATTTATTTACCAGTCAAAGGTAAAAGTGTACATCAGTAAGAAAATCACGGGAAAATGTAGTACTGACATAGAATGGAAAACTAATAAGCCTTAAAGAGGAAATTGTGACACTCAGTACAATAAGAAGTCCAAGGACATGGGACTGTGTGAAATAATATTACCCCCAACACACACACACACACACACACACACACTACTCTATGGCCCCACTTACATGAGGTATCAAAAGGTTGTCGGATTCGGAGAACAAAAGTCATGCCAAGGATTGGACAGAATGGTGCTGGCAACTTCTTTAAGTAACTAGTTTTAGTTTACAAGATGAAAAGGGGCTAAGGAAATAGCACAGCAGCAAACGCGCTTACAGTGGGAGCCTGGTGACTGAGTTTGGACAACTTGAACCCATGTAAAAGTCAGTTTTGGTTTGTCCTGTGACCTCATATTTGTGCTGTGACACATGAAAATCTTTACATATGTAGACATATATACACAAAAATAAATAATTTCATACAATACAATGGGGAGGGTGAAGGAGGTCTGAGACAGGACTTCTCTGTGTAGCCCTAGCTGTTCTGAAATTCTCTTTGTAGACCAGGCTGGCCTTAAACTCAAGAGACCACTGCCTTTCTCCATACTAAGACAAAAGGCATGAGCCACCATGCCTGGCTCTAAAATACATTTTTTATTTTTTATTTTTTTTTTTTTTTGGTTTTTCAAGACAGGGTTTCTCTGTGTAGCTGTGCGCCTTTCCTGGAACTCACTTGGTAGTCCAGGCTGGCCTCAAACTCACAGAGATCCACCTGCCTCTGCCTCCTGAGTGCTGGGATTAAAGGTGTGCGCCACCACCGCCCGGCTAAAATACATTTTTTAAAGATGAAAATAGGTGAATGCAAACCAATTACTAAGCTGTAGGTTTTAAAAGGTTAAGAGGGGCTTGTCAGGTGGCTCAGTGGTTGAAAGCTCTGCCTACTCTTTCAGAGGACCCAGAGAAATTATTGAAAACAAAGTGATTTAATCATAAAGATATTAGTATATACATTTTTTTTTTTTTTTTTTGGTTTTTCGAGACAGGGTTTCTCTGTGTAGCTTTGCGCCTTTCCTGGAACTCACTTGGTAGCCCAGGCTGGCCTCGAACTCACAGAGATCCGCCTGGCTCTGCCTCCCGAGTGCTGGGATTAAAGGCATGCGCCACCACCGCCCGGCATATACTTATTTTTAAACTAACTACATGGTAATGTTTTACTAAGACTGACAGGAAATCCAGAAGCCACGAGGAAGCCGGGCAGTGGTGGCGCAGGTTTAATTCCCAGCACCCACATGGCCTCCAGACACTGTACACACACGGTATACAATCATACATGCAGGCCAAACACCCACCCATACTTGTAAAAATAAATCTAAAATTTTAAATAAATAAACTTTAAAAGGTAAGATAAATTGTTATTTGTACTTTATTACATACATTTAGAAGAATATAAAATGGCAGTTTCTATTACAAAGCAAACAATAGTTTTCACATAAAAAGTATACATTTTAACTGGGGAAATAGTGCTTTACTAGCAAATGTCAGGGCCTAGGTTTGATCCTCAGCCCCACAATTAAAAGTAAATAGCATTGTATATCAACTACATAACAGATTCTCTGCAAAACAGACAATTATAGTATACAAAATAATATGACAGCAGTTAAGAAAGCACAACTATTTAAGGACAAGACAGTAGAAATTAGCTAAAAGGAAAAAGAGGGCACAAAGAAGGGGAAAAACATTAAATGTGATGCTGTAGTCTAATACACTAAAAAAAAATAAATAAGCTGAGTAAATTGATCTACAGATATACTTTGAAACAATGTATGATGATTTCTATATAGCTGTGTATACTTCTGGCTAAAAGTTTTATTCCTAATATATAGTTTATAGAAGCCTTACTTACACACACACACACACACACACACACACACACACACACACACACACACTGTAGTTTCTTTTTTTATATATTTACTTTTTACTTTTTTTAATAGAAAACCATTTTTGTATTTATTTTTTTATTTTTCTATTATCAGCTTGATACAGTATAAATTCTTATCCTAATGGTGAACTGTTTCATTGAGGCTTGCCCAGTAAATAAGTAAAACCAAAGTGGATTCTACATATAAAGCAAAGAACAATCAGACTGCAACCCACAGAACCAGGGAGGCTACATAGCAGGGGGGACCCTAGGATGACTGTGGCTCACATTGTAGTTTCGAATGGTAATAAATTCTTACACTCTGAAATATAATACCGTCATCTCTCGGTACTCATAGGTTTCACATCTTCAGATTCAAGCAACCTCAGAAAATATTTGGAAGAAAGCACTTACACCCATTCTGAACAGGATTCTTTCCTATACGATACAAGTGAAAAACCATTCAGAGTGTCTACACTATGTGAGGTAGTATAATCTAGAGATCACTCTGAAATGCATATTTTCAAGTTAAGGGACTTGCAGCCTCAGAAGCTGTACAGCCAAGCCTACAAAACTGATGATCTCAGTTGCATATGGTTGCTCAAACCTAACTCCACTCCAAAACCTCAATGGGCTGCCAGAGAACCACCGAAAGCAATCCTAGGCTGCCTAGTGAGTGCCAAACTATGGTGGGCTACAGTATAAGCACCTTTCCCACTAAATTCCTACCTGTTTACATGTCCTTTACATAGTCTACATGTAAAACACATCTACTGTTTAACAGAATACTGTTTTGAAGGGTGATACAAATGAGCCATATTTTCTTCCAATTTCACTTGAAAAACCGATAAACTACACTTATTTCTTGGGGAAAAAAAGAATAAGCCTATTACTTAAAATTATGAATATTCAGGTTAATAATTGTAATTATGGAAAGCTTGCATCTGTTGCACTAAGCTTGACAATTTCACAAAACAATGGCATTTCTGATAAGTTTAGAGGTGATATTTGATGCTTTAAATGAAATGTGTCCACATTTTTAAGGTCTGCATAATTCACTGGACTATTCTCAGAGTAACCAAAAAATCATGCTACAAGAATCATACAAGCTGGGCGGTGGTGGTGCACATCTTTAATCCCAGCACTTGGGAGGCAGAGGCAGGCATATCTTTTGTGAGTTCGAGGCCAGCCTGGTCTACGGAGTAAGATCCAGGAAAGGTGCAAAGCTACACAGAGAAACCCTGTCTTGAAAAACCAAAAAGAAAAAAAGAAAAAAAAGAATCTTACAAAAGTAAAGGATCTGTTCCAAATATAAGAAAAGCCAATGGATTCCAATGTCATGTCTTAGCATTACTGTAAGAATATAGTTAAACGGGAACACAAAAATCAAAAGCCAGGTGTGTTAGTACACGCTTTTAATCCCAGCAGCAGGGAGGTAGAGGCAAGTGAATCTCTGTGAGCTTGAAGCCAGCATGGTCTACAGAGTTCCAGGACAGCCAGGGCTACACAAAACCCTGTCTGGAAAAACAACAACAGCAAACAAACAGTTTAAAAGGAGGGGCTGGAGAGAAAGCTAAATGGTAAATAGCACTTGCAGAGGAAACATGTTTGGTTCCCAGCACCCCTATGGTAGTTCACTGGCCTCCATAGGCACTGCATGCACATGGTACATACACTTGAAGGCAACACACTCCCATATACATAAAACAATGATTTTTTTTTTTAAGTGAAAAGGGGTCACAAGATCAAACATTTGAGAAATTTTTGAAAACAAAGTGATATAATCATAAAGATATTAGCATATACTTATTTTTAAATTACTACATGGTAATGTTTTACTAAGACTGACAGTAAATCCAGAGGAAGCTGGGCAGTGGTGGCGCATGCCTTTAATCCCAGCACTTGGGAGGCAGAGACAGGTGGATTTCTGTGAGTTCGAGGCCAGCCTGATTACAGACTGAGTTCCAGGACAGGTTCCAAAACTACAGAGAAACCCTGTCTTGAAAAACTGAAGGAAAAAAAAAAAAAAAAAGTACAGAAGCCACGGGGAAAATGATATTTGCCTACATAAATATTAAAATCCTTTAAAATCAAATCACATATAATTCCAGAGAACCTAATAAAAGTAAACTGGAACTGCATTTTACTGATTCAATATCCCTACTATTTGAATGTCTAGAAATCAACTTGAAAGATAATCCAAAAGGGAAAAAAAGGATCCAAGTAAAAACACAGAATGGATGGTAAAGAGTATGGAAATGTTCTGAAACTTCAAGAGAAGTACACACTTAGTAAGCACACCTCACTTCCGACCTCAGACCGGCACCCATGTGGTCACAACAACTCATGCTCAGGTGGGTACACACAGAGCTCTGGATCATATACAGCACCTCTAACAAAGAGGAGGAAGGCAAACACACTACCAGAGAAAGCAAACACGCTTATTTTATATACACCGTCCCCCACTCATCATTAAATCCTGTAATTGTTAAGGGTTTATAAGAAAACACAGAAACTACCAAATTTATGGTAAGTCAGTAATGATTCAAGTATCAAAAAGCACTTTACAGTATTTTCCCAAATGGCATACTTTACAAAAAAAGATTAGACCTTATAGAGAAACTGAAATCTCTTTAGCGATCTCATGAGGATTGAGTAAATCTGTTTATACTTTTCCATGATCTCACATTTCTTTGGAGTATTGAAGGTGTGCTGGATTACCTCTCTCCATAATGACAGCACAACTAATAACTGTGTTCTGACGACAAAATGGTAGAATTAGCTCTCTGCGTGTTGTGTGTGTGCAAGCGCACACACGCGCATGCACGTGTGTTGCCTGAGTGTATGTCTGTGCATCATGTGAATATCTGGTGCCCATGGACGCTTGAAGGTGGGATTGGATCCCCTGAAACTGGAGCTACTGATGGTTGTGAACTGCCACCTGAGTCCTGTGAAGCCAACCTGGGTCCTCTGCAAGAGCAGCCTGAGCCTGTAACTACTGAGCTCCAACTCCTAGCATTGGAGTTCATAAAATACCAGGGAAAGGGCAAAAATGAACCTAAGGATTTAGGTGCTCTGCTGTCCCCTGAATTTTATCAAGTCCTGTTGAATCCTTTTTATGTATGGTTTGTTTTTACAAAACTGAGTGCCAAACCCAGTGATTTACACTTGCTAGGCACACGCTCCACTACTGAGCTACATCCCTAGTCTTCAACTTATTTTACTCGTAAGACACCTTATTAAGGAAAGACCATTTAGAGACAATGACAATCCTCACCATCATATAGAATTAATTATGTTCCTCACTGAGGGATACACTGAAATCAAAGGGTCTCTCCTAGGAAAAAAGTCTATCAGCTACATTTTAACTATCATTTTAGTATGTCAACAATATGACAATGAAGGACAAAAATATAACAATAAATTACAAATAGGCCTGCAGGCTTTCAAAGTAAATTCAGTAAAAGAAAATCTGCCTCAGGCAAACATATAGAAACTAGGAAGAAACTGGACCCTCAGAAATCAGTTCCAGTTTACTTTTCTCCAGGTTCATTTACATTTCATGTACATTTTGAGTTTCCATGTTCTTCCCACCATCAGTTCTCAGTGAAGTAAAAATGATTTTCTCTACATAATCTGAAAAGGCAGTAACTAAACCAGACATCGACTGGCAGGTCTAGGTGAAGCTCGAGAAAACCTTCTAAGGACCACATCCATCTTCTACCTTTGTTCCCCTCTCCTAGCTTGTTGTCTCACCACACCAACCTCCTCTAATCGTCACACCCCCCACCTCTCCCCTTCTCAATCTGCCTTCGTTGCCCATCCTTGCTCTCTGTAGGTCCTATACACTTTTCAAATGCCCCAACTTCTCATTTCTTCACCTACACTTTACTAAAAACCCTCCCTGAAGTCAGCAAGGATTATTTTAATTGTCCAACCCAATAGAGACTGTGAAACCTTGACTAAGCCATGTTCCTGGTTCCTGTGGCCCTCCACTCTGTCTTGTCTTTATGACTATATCCTCCAGAGGCATTCCTTCCCCTTAACAAAAGTCCCTGTGGGCAGGTACCTGAGAGTATATATCTAAAACCAGTCATATCTAACTTTTCTGGGCACCACACCCTTATTACCTGTGTCAGAAAGCTTACCTGTTTTGTAGAGGGTGTTTAATATAGTGCTCTGGGTTGGCAACCTCCTGATTAGATTCTGTTTTTTCCTCTTCCACAGGTGGGGGATTAGTAGTAGGGGTGGTTTCCTAGTGGAAAATAATATAAAGTAGGATTTTAAGGTTTTTAAACAAAACCACAACAGCAATATTATAAACAAGTTTGACACAATGAATTAGAGCACATACTTTCACAAAGTAGACAACAGACCAACCTCTAGGACAATCAGACCACTCTAGCTTTTCATTAAGACAAAAAGGCTTCTCAAATTTAAGTGATTTTTATAAAAATCATTACCCTCCTATTTGCACATTTTTTAGATCATCAGAGATTATGGATAAAATTCAATGATCCAACTTTCTTAATGTTAAAATATTATATAAAGGTTAATGACATAGGTCAGTGGTAAAGCATATGTTTAGCATGCGTGGGACAGTGTGTTCAATTCCCAAGTCCACAAAGAAAAAGTAAAGAAGTACTCTATGTTATGGAGGTAGACTGGGGAAAGGTTTATAGCTATATTTTGGCAACTGTAACAACTATATTGATATAATGAAAAACAATTTTTAAAAAAAAGCAGTTTTTTAAGTGATCAAGTCAGCAATACAGAGTCCTTCATAACTTCGTGTCAGACTCACTACTTGAAAGAATAGCTGTTTGGAATTTTCAACAGGCAATAATGAAAGAAGGTGGAACTGTATTCTTAGACTTAAGACTTTATTCTTCTTTTAGGCAAGGTATAATTAATATTGTCACCAAAACTATGAAAAAGGAGCCTGGGAATAATTTAAAGTAGTCACCATTTTGCCCCTTGCTGTTCCTCAGCCTGCCATAAACTAGTCTTACAGTTACAAATAGCCAAAGAAAGGCAGTATAAGCTAAAACAAAAGCTAAACACATACGCATGCACATACTCACTTTAACAATATTTGGTTATCAGATTTTATTTCTTAAGATTATTTATTTTTTATATATATGAGTGCTTTGCCTGAATGTATGTGTGTGCATCACAAGAATGCAATGCTTACTAGAGGCCAGAACAAGCTGTTGTTGGCAGCCACATGAATACTGGAACAGAACCTGGGTGCTCTGAAAGAGCAGCCAGTGAGTGCTCTTAACTGCTCAGCCATCTCTCAGCTTCAATTCTTTTTTTTTTTTTGTAGGTTTTTAATTCTTTTTAAAAATTTTTAATTTTATATGCATTGGTGCTTTGCCTGCATGTAAGTCTGTGTGATGATGTTGGATCCCCTGGAAACTGGAGTTACAGACAGTTATGAGCTGCCATGTGGGTGGTGGGAATTGAACCTGGGTCCTCTTGAAGAACAGCCAGTGCTCTTAACTGCCGAGCCATCTCTCCAGCCCCTCAGCTTCAATTCTTAATATTTTTATTTAATGTATACATTCCTCAGCACTGGGCATCAAACCTAAGGCCTTGTGTGTATGAGGCAACACCAAGTTACACTCCCAGTCCAACTACCAGCTTTCAACTGACCCATGCAAAGAGATGTATACGCCAAAAGACCTCACACTAGAAGTAATGAATACTCAATTTAAAGGATACTTTTTTTTAAATCAGCCTCTAACATGTACAGAGACTTTATTTTCTGAGCCCAGACACATCACAAGCATTTGAGTTCAGTACTTCTATAGTGAGATGAGAAGCAAGAGACAGGACTACCCAGAAGTTGTGGGCCAGCTAGCTTTGAGAATGAAGGTACAGAGGTATGAGCACACACACACAAACACACGCATACACAATAAATACAAGACACCATTTAAAAGTAAGTAAAGAGGCTGGTCAGATAGTTCAGCAGGTTTGTCAACCCCAGTTCAATCCCTGGGTACCCACATGGCAGCAGACAACTGGTTCCTGAAAGTTCTCCTCCTGACATCCATGTTTCCCCCCTACATATACACAAAGAAGTAAATATAAAAAATACATAGAGAAATCATTCAGCATCAACTATGCTTGATTTTGCCCATGGATTACTAATGGTCATAAGCACTTAACCAGAAATTATGAACTTAGTAACTGAATAAATTTAAACACTTATACAAAATAATCAAGGCCCTAAAATTTACATGTAGTCAACTCCTTAAAAAAAAAACAAAATCATGCCATCCCAGCACTCAGGAGGCAGAGCCAGATGGATCTCTGTGAGTTCAAGGCCAGCCTGGTCTACAGAGCGAGATCTAGGTAGGACAGGCACCAAAACTACAGAGAGAAACCCTGTCTCGAAAAAAAGAAAACAAAACAAAACACAAAATCATTCTTATTTTCTCATTAGCCAATTTAAGTCTGAACAGATCATAATTACTGAGAGAGATTTGTCCTGATCGTGGGCCAGGCAGGACCAGGAAAACTCTAGCTACAAATGGCACCCAACGGGTTGGCAAGAGTTTCCACCTAAAACCTGAGAAAAAAGATTCTAAAATGGAGCTAAAAACAGCTTCCTAGTTGTCTCTCTCAAGTTAGGTTTGAGCTACTATGGCAAGTTCCTGGCGTGCACGTTTGACCAGCAGTAGAGCGGGAATGAGGCTCTACAAGCGGCACATTATGCTGTGTGGTGGATTTAGTCTTTGCTAGTACCAAAAAAAAAAAAAAAGAGGTTTCTGGGCTACACGCTGCTTCGATAGAAGCATAGACCCACTGTTTCTAAAAGTTGATGGCTCCCAGAGCTGGCGGTAAACTGTACCACCACAATGTTGGGAAGCTGAGGTGGGCGGAGCCACCAGCCAAAGCTGCGATTTTAACCCTAGTAATGCTGCAGTTTAAAACAATAGATTCATGCCGGGCGGTGGTGGCGCACGCCTTTAATCCCAGCACTCGGGAGGCAGAGCCAGGCGGATCTCTGTGAGTTCGAGGCCAGCCTGGGCTACCAAGTGAGTCCCAGGAAAGGCGCAAAGCTACACAGAGAAACCCTGTCTCGAAAAACCAAAAAAAAAAAAAAAAAACCAATAGATTCACAATAAGACAGATTCAAATGGAACAAGACTTTAAATGATTTACAATGTGTGTAAAAATGTACGTAGGCTTGAAAGAGAGAAAAAGAAATATATGCAGTTACATGAACAGTTTTTATAAACAAAATTTTTAAAGAGACAGTAAAGGTAGTATAAAAAATAAGCCACGTAAAGATAGATATTACACAGAGAATCTGGATTGTGTTGTCTTTGGGATTTTTAACTGCAGAAAAACATTTGATTGTAAGAGCTATTGAGTTAAGTCAGTATGTATATTTTAAAGGTACCCTGACTTCAAAATTTGGATCTAAGGATATGTTGCTTTGAAAAGGAGGCTCTGCTTTTGTTTCCACAGAAAGTCCAAGGCTATGGATTTGTTCCAGATTAAGATACATCAGGTTTGACTAGCCAAGACCCCCTGAAAGGTCTCCGATGACACCATGGCCCAGATGATCCAACATCCAGAACCGTTTCAAGGCTCAGACAATACAGCCTCACGGACTACCCCATAAGCCTAAAAATTTCTTTGTGTCCCCATAAGATACAGCGCTCCCCTCCAGCAGGAAGTAGTAAGAGAAGCTACGCCCAAATTCCCAAAAAAAAGCTGGCTTTGGAGATGGAATTTGCTCACTCCTCTAAACCCAAACATATTCCTAAAAGAAAAGATTTAGAGATTCTTGTGTCCCAAATCAAAAGAGCCCTCTGGTATGGGACAGAGAAAAACCAGTATTTTTATTTAAAACAGGTTAATTATAAATATAATATCTTTCTAAAAGAATAAAGGAGGATATGATATAGATATATAGGATATAGATACGATAGGATAAAAGGGTAGATTGTTGAACCTACTTTTAAAGAGCAACAACTTGTTTAAAAATGTTTTACATTGCTATGGATTTTAGTCAATTGATACAAATTTAAAGTTCATTTTGTTATACTGCATATATATTTCTATTCTCCTTTGAGGTATTATGTTTATGTAACTCATTTAGATTGCAATGGATAATTAAGAAATACAGATTAATAATTAGTCTTCTATGATAGTCAAACTTATAGTCATGCTGTTTTCTAGGTATACATAGATATAATTCAATTAGGTAGGTAATCTTCAAATACTTCAAAGACCTACAGAATATGGCATTAAAAATGTTTTAAAAATTTAGACTTTCTGGACAATGAGACATGTCTGCTCCTGGCAACACCGATTTACTTCAGAGAGGAGGATGGGCATCGAAGACACTCTATATGGAATTTATCTTCACCTTGGCAACAATAGCCATTTGGGCAAGGAACTGTTCTTGCCTGGACTGCTTGATCGACTGGACATGCAGGACCCATAGGAAGGTGACCACTGAACTTTGCTTGGCAAAATGGTCCTTCAGGTTCCTGCTTCGCAGAAGAAATTGCCAGACACTCTACAGGACACAGAAAAAAGTGACTAAGAGACTCTAGGCCTGTGGGCTGAAGACAGATGCCCCAACTTTACAGAGGAACTTTGGATGACAGTCCAGGCTGCCAGCTGTCTGTCTACTCTCGAAAGACTCCCGAAAGTTGCTTGCGTCTCCCTTTTCTCCCCTTTCTCAGGTAATACTATATCCTTCTGGGGTCTTTGATGTAGTTGAAGACTAGATAGTTATAATTTCCTTAGTTATGATAAGAGATAAGTTAGATATAAAACCTTAGACTCAGAAATATTAGATAGGATATCTTCAATTTTGCCAAATACAAATAGACTAGATATTATAAATAGACTAAATATTGCAACTGTAATTCTTGTTTGTTAATTGTTTTGTTATATGTAATTTTACTATGTGAAAGTTAAAATCTTCCCTTCTGAAAAAAAAAAGAAACGGGGAAGTGCTGTGAATATCACTCTGTATAAATAAAATGCTGATTGGCCAGTAGCCAGGCAGGAAGTATAGGCGGGACAAGCAGAGAAGAGAATTCTGGGAAGTGGAAGGCTAAGGCAGAGACCCTGCCAGTCTCCATGATGAGAAGCGGATGTTAAGATAATGGTAAGCCACAACCCACATGGCAACTTATAAATTAATAGAAATGAGTTAATTTAAGATATAAGAACAGTTAGCAAGAAGCCTGCCACGGCCAAACAGTTTGTAAATAATATAAGTCTCTGTGTGTTTACTTGGTTGGGTCTGAACAGCTGCGGGACTGGCGGGTGAGAGAGATTTGTCCTGATCGTGGGCCAGGCAGGACCAGGAAAACTATAGCTACAAATAACTGAATGCCATTTCTTCCCTGACTAGATTAAAATAAACAATGCCATCCAGACAAACAGTGGGGATGTCAGTAGGTTAAAAAAAAAAAAAAAAAAAGTGGTCAGTGGCTTGGGTGACAGTGTACCAGAGAAAATGAGTGGCAGAAAAGTGAGCCAGAAAAAGCTATGTTCAGATCCGTAGTCTTATGGTGACTCTCAGAATGGCATATTCATAGTGTGACTCTGGCAGTCTACCAGAGAACATGGACTCAAAGCACCAGAGGCTTCCATGTTAGGAACACTGAATCCATACAGTTAGGGGTATGACTGGGGTGTGTCTTTCAGCTTTCAGAAAACCAGAGGAAAGTCATAACCTAGGAATAAAAAGCATGGTGTTACGAGCATGGTTTAAGTCTTAAAAAATACTAAAAACAAATCTTGATAGTAATAAAACTACACTCTTCAGCTGAGGGTGGAGGTTGCATGCCTTTAATGTCAGCAGCAGATCTCTGCGAGTTCAAGACAGAGGCCAGCCTGGTCTACAGAGGAAATTCCAGGACAGTCACAGCTACACAGAGAAACCCTGTCTCAAAAAAACAAACACAAAAACAACTTCACTCTTCAGAAGATAATACAATCTGTAAGAATTCAGCTCACTGAGGTTGGAGAGATAGTTCAGTGGTTAAAAGCACTGACTATTCTTCCAGAAGACCCGGGGTTCAATTCCCAGCACCCTCATGGCAGGTCACACCTGCCTGTTAACTCCAGATCCAGGGGATCTGACACTATCACAGACAAAAACTAGTACACATAAAAATAAATATGAGCAAAAATAAAAGAGCTGTAAAAAAATTAAGCTTACTTATCTGCCAATCAAATATTACAAGGTAAAGAATTTTCTTAAGTGACTAATGGTCAAGAGATTATAAGTCTAAAGACAACTCAGATAATAGTTACCAAAGTCTTAACAACTGCAATTACCACTGAGATACAAATTATTCGATTTAGAAAGTTTTTAATTTATTTTGTTTGTGAGTTTTGCCTGCACACATGTATATGTGTGTGTGTGTGTGTGCAATATTTTCAGAAGTAAGAAGGCATCAGATCCTCTAGAATTACAGATGCCAATGTGGGAGCTGGGAACCAGACCAAGGTCATCTGGAAGAGCAGCCAGTGCTCCTAAGCACAGAATCCTCTTTCCAGCCCTTAATTTTATTTTTTTGAGACAGGATGTCACTATGCAATTTTATTTTTTTGAGACAGGATGTCACTATGCAGCCCTGGCTGGACTGTAAGGAGACCTGCCTACTTCTGCATCCTGAGTGCTAGGATCAAAATCATATGCCACGACATGCAGCTGAACACACTTATTTTAAAGTTGCTTCCTACAGAGTAGATGGTAGAACTGCATTACATTTATATACTTAAAAACAAACTTCTTAAAATGGGCATGGTGGTTTGCATCTGTAATTGAAGGACTTGGGAATCTAAATCAAGACTCAATGTTCCAAGCCAGACTATGCTGTCTAGCCATTTTGGGGTCAGTCTGTGCAACTTTGTGAAACCCTTCCTTAAAAAAAAAAAAAAAAAAAAAAAAAATCAATGTAGCTGAGGCTGGCTTCCAACTCACTCCATCACAGATGATAATCTTGAGTGCTGAGACTGTAAGTGCACACCACCATGCTTGCCTTTTCCAACCACATCTTAAACGGTCTCATTTTACAAGGATTTTCAAGTGTGCAAATCATCTTGACAAAAAAATAAAGGCTAACAATAGATTGTGGCTACTCTCAAAATAATCTAATACATTTTTAGCACAGTATATATAACAAGTGCATTTCACACAGGCAGACCAGAGAAGAAAGAGCAAAGCCATAGGATGGTGCTGTGTAGCCAAAGTACCTGAGAGTCGGGTGATTCATGAAACCAGTTTGGACAGTATGCTACAGACTATGAAGGCCTCAGATGTCAAGCTAGAAGTACACCTCATTGTCTACGCAGTGGAAGCCACGAACTACCCATGGCAGGGAGGGAAGAGAAAAACATCGTCAGTTCAAGTGCAAAAGAGTAAACTTGGTTTAGATCAGTTGATTATATACAGGTCAAGTAAAGGGTTGGATCCCAGGCTCACTGCTGCTGTACCAACAGTGGAAAGTTGAAAAAGAAAAAAAAAAAAAAAAAGCCAAGCAAGAGCAGGATAAATCTAACTAGCTGAAAAACCAAACAAACAAACAAAAACTAGAACATGTCGGCTGGGCGGTAGTGGTGCACGCCTTTTATCCCAGTACTTGGGAGGCAGAGCCAGGTGGATCTCTGTGAGTTCAAGGCCAGCCTGGGCTACAAAGTGAGTTCCAAAGCTACACAGAGAAACATTGTCTCGAAAAAAAACAAAAACAACAACAAAAAACTAGCACATGTCAATAAGTTAGTAATATCAGTGTGTCACAGTCCTAATATTATATGGCTGAGTGTTTCCTGAGTCTACCCCATGTCTATGCTATTTTCTATAATGTGATGAAATTTTAAATTCTCACTTTGATCACATCAATTTTTCATCAGTTCCCAAAATCCTGGTATGCTTGTTTGTGGTTTTAAATATTCAAATCTGTCACCAACTTGCAATACAAATATGCATTTAATCATCTCTTCTGGAAATGAAGATTAGCCCTCCAAGACACTCATTTGTGTCTACCACTACCTTCACACCATAAATAACTGATGCTTTCTCTTTAGGAAAGATCACCTAACCCTTCATCTCCATGTGAAGTGGTAAAATCCTTCAGTTTAGTACACGGCTCCTCTAGCACTAATACAGATTTGAAGCAGTAACTCCAAGTGCGACCCACACACCATACTGTTGGTCCATGGGGAAGTTAAGCTATTGAAATGTAAAACATTTGGGAATGTTTACAACATTTGACAGTAATTATATATCTACTAAAATCAATCACATGCCTTTTTCATAGTATGTATCATTTTATAAAAGCAGTACAACTTTTTTTGGGAGGCAAGGTTTCACGTAGCCTAAGCTGGCCCCAAAAAGACTAGGTAGCAGAGGGCAGATGACCTTGAATTCCTGATCCTCCAGCCTCTACCATCCAAGTGCCAGGGTAACAGTTGCGCTGGACTAAGCCTAGCTTCAGTCAGCAGTTTCAAGAACACAAGTTTTTCACTCTCTTTTTTTTTTTGGTTTTTCGAGACAGGGTTTCTCTGTGTAGCTTTGCGCCTTTCCTGGAACTCACTTGGTAGCCCAGGCTGGCCTCGAACTCACAGAGATCCGGCGGCCTCTGCCTCCCGAGTGCTGGGATTAAAGGCGTGCACCACCACCGCCCGGCAAGTTTTTCACTCTTATACAGTGGGATACAGTGGGCTCAATTCACATCTACAGCCATGTTATCTATCCTCAATGGAATCCCAGTTTTGCCCTTCATGTTGTGTAATTTTGCATGACAGTTCTCCTGTGCCTCACTTTCCTCATCATAAATGGGCATTACACGCTGGGCAGTGGTGGCGCACACTTTTAATCCCAGCATTCCAGGGCCAGAGGCATGCGGCTCTCTGAGGCCAATCTGGTCTACAGAGAGATTTCCAGGGCTACACAGAGAATCCTTGGCTTGAAAAAGCAAAGATGGTCATTGCAGCACTTATCTAAGAAGATTCACTGCCACAACTAGATGAATCAATAGATGAAAAGCTTTCCTTCAACTAAGTCAGTCCACAATGAATGTATGCTTTACCAGGGAATAACCTAAGGGCATTTCTGTTAGAGATCTTGCATTTCCTTGTTGATCTAATGGTTCCACATTTATAAACTTTAAGCCTTTTAATATTAATTACATATGTGTGCACATGTGGGCTTTGTTCAGATGCATGCAGGTATCCACTGAAGTTAGAAGCAATGGATCCCTCCTGGAGCTGGTGTTTTAAGTGGTACCAACATGGATATTGGGAACCAAACTCGGGTACTTTGGAAGAACAGTCCATACCCTTAGCTACTGAGCTATCTTTCTAGGCCCTTCTTTTACATTTCTTAAAAAACAAAGACACTGTGCTGGGTGGTGGTGACACAGGCCTTTAATCCCAGCATTTGGGAGGGAATCTCTGAGTTAGAGGCCAACCTGGTCTACAGGGCAAGTTCCAGTCAGAGCTACACAAGGAAACTCTGAGAAACTAAAAGCTAACTATATGGTTGCATGGCTTTCCATTCTGTAAATATTTGAGGTACACTGTATGGTTGGAGAAGTATGTTATGATTCTGACAAAAGAGGAAAAGAAATATTATACACATCCTGCTTTCCTCTCCTCTCTGCATCATGTCCACTTAATGCTTCTTGGTAGCTAGTATAAGGAAATCACTTTAGCATTCTCAGAGTAGAGAGATCCAACACTGTGACATCACTCTACAGTAATACCCAAGAGAACACCTTTTCTGTTCTGAAGCTTTAATACTTTGGGCCTCATTTTCTATATTTTTTGCCTCGATAAACTAATGAATGGCTAGAACATAATATGGAGCTGAACTATTAACAAGGAATATAATAGATATTGAAGTCAAGACCGAATTAAAGATCAAAGGAGCTAGAGAAAGAAATAAATTATAGGTCTGTTGTGGGAGCCCACAGAGGCTATCTAGTGAGACCTTACTTAGGGTCAGAGACTCTGAGCTTGCACTGCCCAGCAGGGCTGCATAAGAAGATGATTTGGTCACAGGCATGTTTACCACGTGTTTGGAAGGGTCTACACTTGGCTGTATGGTGTGCTTTGATCTCGAAGGGGGGGGGGTCTTTTGCCCCTCCCCTTGGCATTGTTTTTCAATAAAGGACATGCTGTTGGGTATTGACCCAGGCCCTTCCAAAGCTATCCTGTGTTTCACACTGGCTAGGTCTCTTTCTATCTGGTATTTCCTCATTCCTCTCTCCCCCACCTAAGAACCCTTCTAAAGGTGGGAGCCGGACTCCCACAGTCTGTCATATTTGCTCACCTATCATCCCATGACTGCAAGCAATGCTGCAACTATCAGCTTCCATCCCCAGGCTCTGCCTTCACTACTATAGCTGTCCTCTAATAACATGAACTGCAATCCCAGAACCACAACTTCTGATGGACGAGGAGGAAGTACTGATTACAAAGCAGAGTACATGTAGGGGGATCTAGTTATAGCCCCTATTTGACAACTCCTTTCAATTTTAGCTAGTAGGGTGAACTTTTTAAGAATAAGGATTTAAGTGACTATAAAACTCCCTACAAGCATCAATTGCTTCACTTGCATGGAGTTGTGAGGGTTTTTAGTGTTAATCCAACAGTCTGACACAACTATCAACATGACAACAGCAATTAGTCATCAATTCTGTTGAGTGTTATGAATTTGAAAAGCCAGCAGACGAGTAAATGAAGCATACGGAACAAGATTTCCAAACTCTGGGGTGGTCTGGCTAGTCCTTTCAATTTTACCATAAGGAAACAAATTTAAATTGCAAACGTTGAATCACTAGCATTCATATCTCAGCAACATAACACAGGAATAGTGACCTGCCTGGAGCATGCTCTTTAAATTACAGTCCCTGACTCAACTGCTCTGTCTACCCTCAATTCCACCATCAGACCTTCTCAGCCCAATCACGTACAGCAAGTGTGGATACGTGAAGAAAAAAGTACTGGTGACTTGTTTGGAAACAACTACCCATATGACACCACACTCAAGTGACTAATGTCAATGCTTCCCTTCCTGAAGAAACTGAGAATTGTACAAGTTCAATGCCATAATACTAACTAGTGGAGAAAGCACAACCAGTAAACTAGCTCCAGTCCCCCTGCACAGTCCCTCGCGTCACTGTTTCAAATGCTATATTAAAAGGAAACACTATTACAGCCAAGGGAGCTGCACACCTACAAGTTGCAAACTTAACATCCAACAGGGTCAAGGCCCTACATCAAACCAAGGTACAGATGAGGACAGATGAAACCCGGAGAAACAGCACTTTATGATTTTGAAAATGAGAATTTCAACCCTCACAGCTCATGAAAACTATGACTTTTCACTTTCTGTTGTTTGTTTGAAACAGGGTCTCACTCTGGTATCAGCTGGTCTCCAACAGTAGTGATACCTCTGCAATGCTAGAATTACAAATATGAGCCACCATGCCAGCCTCCTGAAAATTTTTACTTGATCCGTGTTACGTAGTTACTATCAAGCAATGTGCTACTACCTCTATGTTCATTATCCCTATACATTCGAACATCACAATGCTGAAGAGATGGCTCGGCAATTAAGTGCACCCCTAACCTCCAAAGGACTAAAATCTGGTACCAGCACTCCTGAGAGATGGTTCACAACCACCTGTAATTCCAATGTCAGAGGATCCAATGCCTTCTGGCCTCCAGTCACCTGCACTCAAGTCCACACACCCACAGTGTCTGTCTGTCTGTCTGTCTGTCTGTCTCTCTCTCTCTCTCTCTCTCTCTCTCTCTCTCTCTCTCACACACACACACACACACACACACACATTTTTAAAAGGTAACTAGAGTGACTATTTCGTGGGTCATCAATCAAGTGTTTTAATGAATGACTGTAATATTATTCTCTCAGAAAACTATGTGCAGGAAGACAGAAGACAGTAGGGGTGGTGCAGATAAGAAAGTATTGTACTGAAACCTATTTTTGTGTGCTAACTTAAAATATTTATTAAAAACTACAGTACAAAGCCATCAAAACACATCAGTACAGCAAAAGCAGAAAGAGGGTCACCGAGAACAGAGATGGACAAGTGGTAACCATCAATGCAGATCAAGCTGGCAGTTCCTTTAGAACTGCAGTAAAGAGGAGCACACTGAAGGAAAACTGATTAAAGAAGCTAGGTTCCCCAATTCCCTCTGCTACCTCAAGCTACTGGGACCACTGTCCTGAGTTCAAAAATAGAACAATTATCTTAGAGGAAACAAGCAGAGAAAAGTGTGAGCGCTTCCTCGCTCTCTCTTGCTCGCTCTCTCATACAACCAAAGAGATAAGTTATGATTTTTTTGTTTGTTTGTTTGTTTTTTGAGACAGGGTTCCTCTGTGTAGTTTTGGTGCCTGTCCTGGATCTCGCCCTGTAGACCAGGCTGGCCTTGAACTCACAGAGATCTGCCTGGCTCTGCCTCCTGAGTGCTGGGATTAAAGGCCTGCGCCACCACCGCCCGGTAAGATAAGTTATGATTTTACATGCACATAAAACAATTACAGGACGCTATAAGAGCATCCAAAAGACAAAGAGGAGCAGAAAGAAAAATACCTGCAAATTAAAATAATATTTAAAAGATTAGAAAATACATAAAATTTACCCCAAAAATTAGTCTAAGAAATCTAAACTCTGAAGGAAAAAAAGGAAAAACATGAATGAATGAATGAATGAATGAATGCATACTAACAGACTTGTCAGAAGTGATGTATTTGAGCTGTCATGATTAAAAACTCCAGCCTTGCCGGGCGGTGGTGGCACACACCTTTAATCCCAGCACTCGGGAGGCAGAGCCAGGTGGATCTTTGTGAGTTCGAGGCCAGCCTGGTCTACAGAGCGAGATCCAGGAAAGGAGCAAAGCTACACAGAGAAACCCTGTCTCAAAAAAACAAAAAACAAAAAAAAAAACAAAAAAAAAAAATCCAGCCTTCCCGCTGTCTGCTTGGAAACAGCCAAAAGTGTAACTTTCTTAGCTGTCCAAAATCTCTCAGCTCACCCAGACTACAGCCACCTCTACCATGCCAGCTAGGTTCACGCAAAGTCCTGTGTCTGAAGTACACAGATTGTTAAATCTGTCTGCTCTGCCCCCAGGTCTGTATCCAATCTAAAAATAAGAAAAAAATAAATAAATAAATAAATAAATAAATAAATAAACAAACAAACAAACAGAGGATGGGTGGTGTCAAGACAAGAGAGTTACGAGCACTACAGCAAACTGACAAAGAAAACGGGGGTACTTTTTGGTTCTGCATGGACCAAAGCTCTCCAAGAACTGCCAGAAGAAAACCACCACAAAGGAGAGTAACTCTTTGGTGGTGGTGGTGGTGGTGGTGGTGGTGGTGGTGGTGGTGGTGGTGGTGTTTGAGACAGGGTTTCTCTGTGGAATTGTTACATCCTGGCTGTCCTGGAACTCACTTTGAAGAGCAGGCTGGCCTCAAACTCAGAACTCAGAGATCTTGCCTGTCTCTGCCTCCTCTCTGGAGATTAAAGGTGTGTCACCACCTAGCTAAGGGTAACTCTAATTAACAAAGATATCCCAGAGGACTTTCTGGAGCCACCACAAAGTCTGTGGCTGCGGTGTTGTTGGCTACCACCCTCACGACATCAACAGTGGTACAGTGGAATAGTCAACTAGTTAAGAATTACAACGAAAATATTTCGATAAATCAAATTATAAAGGTAAGAAAGTCCAGGAAGCACCAGAACAATGGATGAAAACACGTATGCTAACAGGGACAAGAGGAAAACAAGCCATTGCAGTAACTGAACGAAGACTTATGAACAGCTACAACAGAAGCTGACCATAGAATGCCTTCAATTTCTCAGGATACCAATACAGGCATAATATTGCTTAGTTAGTTACCAAGGTCTTGAAAACCATTTAATTCCATGTACACTTATTTTCTTACTCTGACAATTTCATACATATACAGACATTTTCATCTCCAGTGCCCTCTCTCACCTCCCACTCCCAATGAACAAGCCATGCTTCCCAAGTCTCCCTCCTATCTTTGTCTAATGTTCTGCGACCCACTGGGTTTAATTAGAATTGTCTGCATGATCATGGGGTTGGGTGGGGTGGATTATTTACTGGAGCACAGGAAATCTCAGCGGCTATCCCACGGAAGAAAATGATTCCCATTTACCTCGGCCCATGTACTTTTTCTCTTAAAAGAGAAGATACTGATCTAACTAACAATGTGAGACAAGAAACCAAACAGGAAAAGGCAATGGGGCACAGCAAAGAGACCAGTGCAAGTCACAGTCAGAAGGAAGGGAACCAGGAGCACAGTGCACTAGATAACAGAAAGCGGCTTGTGATTTAGGTGAAAGTGATAAGCAATGTGATTTGATGGACTATAATGGCAACATGCCCATAACCTTATCTAATGAACACAAACAAAATACCAGTCCAATGGCAGAGTGCTTGCCTAGCATCTGTAAGGCCCTGGGTTCGGGTAACAGCACTGCAAAATACAAAAATTAAACTGAAAACACATCAACTGTTGTGGTATGTCTGGCCCAGATCTTAATTTATACATTACTCATTTTGACCACAATACTGAAGCTTTTTTTCTTTCTGTTCAGCTGGCCTGTACATTTAGACTAAAGCAGCCTAACTTTAATCTAATCTTAAAACAAGGTAAGAGTGGCCCACTCCTACAGACTATTGTCTATTATTGAAGAGTCTTTGCCTGGCCCATAAGACAGACCAGGCAGATAGTAGAGTCCTACCTTCTCAGGACATGCTCACAATTTTATTCACTGGCTTCTCCGGGAGGACCTATGCTACAAATTCTAGAAGCTGAAGCCAGACTACAAGTCCAAAATTATACTAAATTGTTTTCATCGTTTTTTCTTATACACCATGTAGGTTTTCAAGGTGGTTTTTTTTGTTTTGTTTTCTTTTGTTTTTGACACCAAAGCTAAACAGTAAGTCAGGCCTGGTATTACAGGCCTGTGATTCCAAAACCTGAAAGGTGATGGATGACAAGTTCAAGGCCATCCTGAGGCATCTCAGATCCTGTTTCAAAATAAAAACAAAACTAAGTTAGAGTACTTACCTACTCAACAAGTACCCTAGACTCGATCTCCATTTTTATTAGTGTTAATGTAAAATGGAGCTTACTGTTAAATACATACATACATAATTGTGGGGCTATGCATTAGGGGAACACACCTTTAATCCCAGCACTTGGGAGGCAGAGGCAGATGATCTCTGAATTCGAAACCAGCGTGGTCTACAAAATGAGTTCCAGGAAGCCATGGTTACACAGAGAAACCCTGTCTCAAATAATACCCCACTCCCCACCCCCGAAAGGAGATAAAATAGGGAGATAATGTCCAAACTAGTTATCTTATTCCACCAAATAAATCCTCCAGTACCCAGGAATGGGTTTTATCTTGTTGAGCCATTGGCCAAAGGAATTCCACAGACTGCCACCTCCACCCTAAACATCACAGGCTGTTGCCAAGACTATTGGTTGCTCTCCACAACCTGGTGGTAAGGCCCTATTGCTGAAGACAACATTTAAGTCACTGAACACAAAAGTCCAGCTGGTGTCTAACTAAAAGTTTCACCCCTACTGACTGACATCAGGGTACTGGAATGTACTCTGCAGGCTATCAGGAGACCAGTGCTTTATTCAACTGACATCAGAGACGCTTCTTCTTGCAGTAGGTGAGAATTAACAGAGACCCACAACTGGACAATTTGCAGAAAGCAAGAAACTTTGTAGAGCACCCAGTCCTGAAGGGGGTGTCTTCATTAAAGCCCTCCCCACAGGGCTCAGGATCTATATGGAAGTGGCAGAAAGACTGTAAGAGCCAGAGGTGAAGACACTCCAAGAAAAGTGTCTTCAAGATGCAGCAGGATTGACGCACATTATGAACACATGCACATATGACTGTGGCAGCAAGCGCAAGGCCCTGGGTTCAGTCCTCAGCTCCGGGAAAAATTAATTAATTAATTAATTAATAAAAATCTACAGTTTAAAATAAAAATCTACAGTAAGAAAAAAAAGGGGAACAACTGTCCCAAGTCAAGATAGTGGGTAGTAGGTAGACAGACAAAAAAGAAAGGATATGGGGCTGGAGAGGTGGCTCAGCAGTTAAAAGCACTTGCTGGTCTTACAGAGGACCCAGGTTCAATTCCCAATAGTCACCTCTAAGTCCAGCTCCAAGAATCCAATGCCTTTTTCTGGCCTCCTCTCGCGCCCCTCCCCCACTTGTAAATAAAAATAAAATACATTTAAAAGGTCTTTTTTAAAAAGTAAGACTATGACAATGGAGTAAAAAGAAAGTTGATTTCCTTAGTGGGGTACTTAGTTTCCAGTTTATTATTATAAACCATATATGTACATATATATTATTACTCTACACCATATGTATGTACATACATTTTATGTATTTATGTATAGGCATATACAATTTCCATCATTTTTTTTAACTCAGAGAACAATACAATTTCATACACTTTATTTTTTAAACATGTGTTTTTGGATAAATTTAAATATCCAGCCAAATTGGACATCCCTAACTGTATTTTCTAAATTAAACCAAATATAAAATACATACAACCCACATGGTAGACAGAACCAACTCCCACCCCCATCCTCTGACCTCCAATGATCCCCTTAGCACATGTTCCCTCACTAAATAAGTGTAATAAATATTACTAGAAAACAAGCAAATAAGTAATATTTAGATTGAAGAGGGTATGTGGGGATAGGCAAGAGTTACTTTTCACAGTAATAAAAGGGCCAGGCACAGTGGCACACACCTTTAATCTCAGCACTCAAGAGGCAAAGGCAGGCATATCTGAGTTCTGGGTCAGACGGAGATACAGTGAAACCCTGTCTCAAAAACAAAAATGGCATGTGCACTCCCTGGGGAGATGGCTTAGTGGTTCAGAGTACTTGTTGCTCTTGTAGAAGGTAACAAGTTTAATTCCCAGCATCCACATGGTGGTTCACAACCATCTGTAACTCCAATTCCAGAGAACCCAACGCCCTCTGACCTCCACAGGCACCCACATACACATGACATACATTCACATAAGACACAAGTAATAAATAAATAAAAAACAAAATAATAAAAAACAGGATTTAGCCTGTGACAGTCAATGTATTTAGTATGGTTCATTAACTCAACCTTAATATACATTGATATAATTGGTTTTTATCCTGTACTCCTAGGCATTTTACAGCAGTCTCATTATACAACAATATAGTTGGTAATTTTTTTCTATAACCTTGTGCATTTTATAACACAGTTAAAAATACTGAAATGGGGCCGGGCGGTGGTGGCGCACGCCTTTAATCCCAGCACTCGGGAGGCAGAGCCAGGCGGATCTCTGTGAGTTCGAGGCCAGCCTGGGCTACCAAGTGAGTTCCAGGAGAGGCACAAAGCTACACAGAGAAACCCTGTCTCGAAAAACCAAAAAAAAAAAAAAAAAAAAATACTGAAATGGATTCTATCCATAGCAACTCAAAGAGAAAAATATAGAGAATATGACCACAGACTTCATCAGAATGCTAAAGGAATTTATTTCAATTTTAGATCATGACCATTGATTAGTTATTTTTAAAAAAAATTTATAAAAGCACAATAGCTAAATATCATTATAGAATTTACAAGTCAAAATAATGAAAAACACTATACAATTTAAAAAAGAAAAATATATACTTATGTCTGTCTCTATCTAATATATGCATTATATTGTATATATAAAATTCATAACCCTACCATCCATACCATATGGCATAGACTTTCAGTGGAATGATTTCATATTAACTTATTCATGTTTAATGATGACCTAAGCATCAATTTTATCCTTAATGTACAAGTTTTGCTGAAAAGTAGAGTTGAACATTTTAGTTTTGGTTGAATTTTGATGTAGTTTTTCCTCCCCCTTAACATCAATACATCAATAAAGCTTCAGATTTGCTTTGGGGTTTAAGTCCTAACTCATTTAGCACCTATATAATCTTGGCAAGATAAAATACAATTTACAAAATTATAATTCTTTACCTATAAAATACTTAATTCATCTAAAATATAAGGAGAAAATTATGCACTTTTCACCTTTCTGTTAAGAAATCAGATATTCTTGCCTTTAGTGACACTTGAACAGACATTGCAGCTGCCAGGCTACTGTCCCCTAAGAATTCATATGGAAATACTACTACATTGATACTAAAATCTGTCACTATAAAAGCAAAGAAAGACTATTACAGCTAATTTCTGTACAGCACACTGTAGTAACAAGCTTAAATACCTGTTAATATTCATTATAGCTGAAACTTTCCCAAAAATAACTTCCACCCTGGCAAGCCTATCTAAAATTAGTCTACAGCAAGTAAATTCCAGTTTGTGGATTTCTTTTCTTTTTAAAATTCACTGAAACTTTGCACTAGCAAAATATCCTAAGAGGCAAACAAGAAGTCAGGAGAAAGGAAGCGGTCACTTGCTATCTTTTGAAATCTACCTACAAAGTTCTAGACCAAGTACTAAAACATGACAATTACACAATGAGCTCTCCGTATTTGTGAGTTTGTTATCAACAATTCCAGCCAACTTTAAATAGAAGATATTCGAGGTAAAAACCAGCTCCTATTCTGAAAATGTACATGATTTTTGTCATTATTCCCTAAACAACACAAGGTAGATCTTGCTGTGGCATTTGTGTTGTGCTGAACTCATTATCCCACGTTCATAGCAGGATGAATAAGTTACATGCAAATATACCATTGCATATGAGACGTAAACTATCTGCAGGCTATTTTCTTAAAATTCTACATTTTAATTCAACATGCTCACATAAGCGTTCTCTTAAAGCCTGTCTACACAACCTTCAATTTTATAGCTGAAGCAAAGCCCCTAGTAAGCTTATCAACACTAAGCTCCCTTTCTGAAGCTATCCTGCATGCCCAGCAGATAGATGGCAGTGTGATGTTTAGGAGCACATACTCTGGAACCTGGCTGCCTTAAAGGTTTCCTCATCTGTGAAAAATAACTCCCCTATCTCACAGAACTGCTGCAAGCATATATAAATGAATATATATAAAGTACTTGCTGTGATGCCTGACACACACTAAGTTAGCAATTAATAAAGATCTGCCTATATTAAAAATAGCCACTACAAAAGCAAACAGTTGTTACCAACAGGCGGTGATTAAAAGGTTGTTTTTTAAAAATTACTTGCTTAGAACACTAAATCCACCTTCCTGGGAATACTAGTCAGGCTTATCATGGATTCAACATAAATAAATCTTCTTAACATAGTGTAACTAAGCCTCCCATCAATTTCCATGGGATAATGTATTTTTAAAATTACAATATAGGTAAAGGGACACATGCACACACACACACGTACAGTGACAACTTTTTCTGACTATTAAGACAAAAAATGATTATATGAAAAGCAATCCGTTCTTCTCTAGATGTGACTAGACTCTTTGGTAAGGACAGGAAAGGGAACAATCCTAAGGCTGTGATCATAGGCTTCCCCAAGGCTTGCTAATGGCCAAGGACTGGCAGAATTTCCCAGCAGATGATGTGTGCACGCAGAGGTACCTGTATGCAGAACCTTGATCAAGTATAAACGTTAGATCCACACATGATAACTATCCTCTTAGTACTACATTAAATATCAGGATCACTTGAGGATATTTGATTCCCATTTTTCAACGTTCCCCATCACAGAGACATCTTAATGACTATAGAAGCCATGCTCATTTCCACTTCTCAGCCATCTCCCTGAGAAAGATGGCACAACTCACAATGTAACAGAAGATAATCTCCAATGTGTCAGGGAAGGAAAGGAGAAATGATCGTTGCCAGAACAGCTCCTGGAAGTCCAGGGCTGCTGGCACTTCTACTGAACTTTATATTCTTAGCCTTCTAGAAGAGTGGTTCTCAACCTTCCAATGCTGTGACCCTTTAATACAGTTCTTTATGCTGTGGTGACCCATGGCCATAAAATTATCTTTTGTTACTACTCCATAACATTAATTCTGCTACTTTATGAATCATAACATAAATATCTGTGTTTTCTAATGGTCTTAGACGACCCCTGTGGAAGCATTGTTCAACCCCAAGTTGAGAGCCGCTGTTCTAGAAATTAAGTGTTTCATGAAAGTGTTATTTGCTCAGGACTTTCTGTTCAATCTGGATTAAGCCAACCTGACTCATTTTACATCTGATTCTATGGAACTATGATGTGTAAAGTATACACCCACATTTCATTTCTCTAAGTCAAATAATTACAGATTCAGAGTAAAAAGTGAAATGTGAAATAAACACCTGAACAAAATTATTAACAAAATGGGTTCCTCACTTAAAAAAAGTTTGTCAAAGTTTGCTTACCCATCAACAGTTTTTTGTTGGTAAATATATTACATTTTATAACATTTAGCTCTTTTCCTGTTTTCTTTTAAAGCTTTCCAAACATACATTTACTCATTTTTCTGGGTGTATACTTGCCTTGGTGTGGACTTGAAGGTCAGAGGACAACTTTGCAAGAGGTCCTGTTTGCACTACGAGGGTTCTAGGGCTCCAACTCATATCCTCAAGCTTGGCAGCAAACACCCTTACCCCTAAGCCTCTCAGTGGACCTTTTTTCTTAAGATTTGATTGTGCTTTGAGACCAGGTCTTGACATGTAGGCCAGGCTGCGCTAAAATTCACAATTCTCTTGCTTCCACTTCCAAGTACTCAGATTACAGGCATGCACCACCACAGCTGGCTTCTCCATGTCTGTCAGTCTTATTTTAAAAGCAGGTTGCTAAGTATAAAGAGAGGAAATATCTGGACTAGGTGTGGTGGTCCACACCTGTATATCCCAACACTGGGAAGGCAGAACTCCCACCCAAGTTTTAGGCCAACCAGCCCGATCCACAAAGTTCCAACAGACACACAGACACACACACACACACACACACACACACACACACACACAAAAAAAAAAAAACAAGAAATTATAAAAACTAATGAAAGTATTCTCTAAGTAACAAGAAAAATAGAGCAGAAGAAAAGCAACCTATCCAAAAAGAAACATGAACCACTAGAAGACGGTTAAGGACACTGCCTGCCATTTTCACTCAGTCTATTTTGACTTTCCTACAATTTCAAACTAAGAGGAGTAGCCTTTGTCCACAGGTTCTGTGAAACAATACACTTGCCTTAATGTTCCCTTTTCAACTTCTCAATTTATATTTATAAGCTACTACTTATGTAACCAAGCTCAAACACTTAGAAATACTGCCGTATCAAACTGAAAATGACTGATCATTGATGCAATTTCCATAGACTAAAAATCTGACAAATACTTATAAAAGGTTGGATATGTAAGGGGAGAAAAATCAGCTACTCATGACTCTAAGCGGCTCTCAACCTTCCTAATGCTGCCACCCTTTAATACAGCTCCTCATGCTTTGGTGGCCCCCAGCCATATAAAATTATTTTTGTTGCTACTTCGTAAGTGTAATTTTGCTACTGTTATGAATCAAAATGTAAATATCTGTGGTTTTAGATGGTCTTAGATGCTCCTGAGAACCACTACAATTAAGCACACTACAAAAAAATCTAAAGAAACTCACAAGTGCCGGGCGGTGGTGGCTCACCTTTAATCCCAGCACTCGGGAGACAGAGCCAGGTGGATCTCTGTGAGTTCAAGGCCAGCCTGGGCTACAGAATGAGTTCCAGGAAAGGCTCCAAAGCTACACAGAGAAACCCTATGTCGAAAAAACGAAAAAACTAAACAAACAAATAAGATTTTTACAAGCTTCAATGCAGTAAAACAATCAGCTGCTTTAAAAAGTTATTTGAAACTGAAAAAGCATGAGTCTAGTTTAGTAGTAGAATTAGCTTAGTACGAACCAGGCCTGACCTGAAATCAAGCACCAAAACCAAATCTTTGTTGTTTTTCAAGACAGGGTTTCTGTGTAGCCCGAGCTGGCCTCAAACTCAATAGATTCACCTGCCTCTGATGGATTACAGTGCTGGGATTAAAGGCATGCACCACTACAGCCAGGCTCCAAAAACAAATCTTAAAAATATTAAAAATACCATATGACTAGTCAACAGGCAGGGGTGTAAAAAATAAAAGAACCCGTGTACCTCAATGCCATTTTGCATACTATCTCCAACTACTCTCAATACAACTATCACAACAGAGTCATCACTAGGAGTATTTCACCTCTGACCCCAACATTGGCAGTTAGGCTCCATAAGAGCTTACAATGAACAAGTACAGAGCACATTTTGTTCAACTTTGTATCTAAATCTCACTTGTTTCTTCACCCTAAACATAGCATCAGCTCTAAATACGAACTCAGAATAAAATCTAAAGACTAAATTGTGGCTTTCACACAGTCCAAGACTTCAATGTAACTGAACTATCATAGAACGAACACATTGCTGTTTTATTGCTTAGGGTCTTTGGGTTGCCTCTATTATTACCCATACTATTTTCCCTTAACACTTGGTTGAGAAAGGTAGAAGACTCAGTCGAACGTAGACATCAAAACTTGTCAAGAGAGTTTAAGTTAAATTTAAATGCTTCCCTCTTGTTCTTACATAACACTGATATTCTAAAGTCAGTTCATTTCTCTAACAACTTATGAGGCAGTTTTGCAGACAACCAAATTGCCAGGAAAACCAATGCCAATAAAAAAAAAACCCGTTTCCGTGAATTCTGCCAAGATAAGTCCATTTTGCAAACTAATCAAAATTCTTGAGTCTATAGGTGAGTTTTTAAAAATTTTTAAAAATCTGGCAAACACAGTCTACAAACTCTTGTATGTCAAAGGCTTCTGGTTGCTAGTCTACACCTTTAATCACCTGAGACTTTATCACACAGGTGTGACATTCCTTAAAAAACCTGAATGGATGGCCAGCTGCTGGCAAACCCAAACCATGACAAAAAAACACTCTTCTGCCTTCCGGGTAACTACCAGGGTGCTGCTCGGTGAGCATCTTGCTTCAATCAATTGGGAATAGTGCTTTAATTAAGAGGAAAGCAGTGTAGGATGGGAGGGGGGAAATCAAAGGGAAAAGCAGTATTGAGGTGCCGGAGTTCAGCAAAAGCGCTTGAATTTCGATCCTCCGGACTCCAAACGCTGTTCTCCGACTTCCACACACGCGCTGCCGCCCGCATGCTAATGTTTTTTCTTTTAAATTTAAGAAAAGACGATCTTGAAAAGTTTCTATTTCCAATATCAGTGTTCGTTGGCTGTCTTCCGGACGGTCAAGTCGCGTAAGAGCGGAAGAATCTACCGAGTCGTCGGAGGCGTGCGCGCTGCGCCGAGGAGATGAATGAATGGGAGCCCGGCGCGTGTGAAATGCAGGGCTCCGGCCAGCCGACCCGCGGCCGCGATCCGTAGGCCTCGCTCCTCCCCCCTCCCTCCTCCATGACAGCCCAGTCCCGGTGCGGAGGGGCCGGGACGATGGGATCACCTTCTCGGCCGGCCCCCTCCCCCGGCCCCGAGAGGTGCGTGGCGCGACCCCAGGGCGTCCTCCCACTCAACCCCGCAGCTCCGCGGCTCTCCGCGGGACACGCTCGCCCTCTTGCCGCGCCCCTCCCTCCCTCCCTCCCTCCCGCCCGCCCGCCCGCCGGCCCGGCCCCGAGCGCCCACCGGCTCCGCCGAGCCCACCCTCCTAAACGGCTCGTGCGCGGCCGGCACGAGGACCCCGGCGGCCGGGCGCGGGCGGCGGCGAGGCGCAGCGGCCCCGGGCTCTCCCTCCGGCTCTTCCAGGCCGGTTCACCGCCCACCCGCCCCGCCGAGCACGGTGCCCGCTAAGAGCCCGCCCCGCGCCCCCGGGCCCGGGGCCGACCCCCCCCCCCCGCGCCGCCGGCCCGCGCCGCCCCCACCGCCGGCCGCACCTCCGGGCCGCGCGGCGCCCCTCCCCCACCGCCCCGGTGCCCGGGCCCCCACACGGCGTGTGCGCTCCACGCTGCCGCCGCCAGCCTCCCGGCGCCAAGGCTGCCTGCGGGAGGTCAGGCCGGGGGGGGGGGGACAGGGGCCGGGCGCGGCCGGGGGCGGCGTGCGCGCCGGGAACGCCGTCCCGCGGGGAGTCCCTGAGCGGAGGGAGCCAGAGCGCGGGGACCTCGGGGGTGGGGGCCGAAGGCAATACTCACCGGTTCCACAGTCGCCATCTTAGATCGATCTGATCGCACAACCGCTCCTGAAGGGGGGGTGAGAGGAAAAAAATGAGATTCAAACCGGATTGGCCGGCTCCTGCCCACGTGACGGACGTGTCCGTTTGGCCCTGGCGGCGCCTGCGCAAGGCTGCAGCTGCGTGGGGACCGAGAGGCTTCTGGGAAGTGGAGTCTTTTTTTTTTTTTTTCTTAACGCGAAGAAGTTTTTTTTTCCCCTCTTAAAAAAAAAAAAAAAACTGATCACGTGGTCGCTGGCGAGGGTGCGCGGCTCCCGGCGCCGCGGGTACTAGCTGCAGAGTAGGTTTTAGGCCTCTGCGGTGTAGCGAGCAGAGCTACGGTCGCAGTCACTGCGGGGCATTCCTGCTGTGCCCTTTGTCGCCCAGTCCTCCCATCTTTCCTAGAAGATTGGGAATTGCACGCTCAGCACACGCAAGAAGGCTTCATTTGCGTAGCTGAGGTTCTAGGACAAGTTGCTTGTGTGTTTCTATTTAGTTTTCTTTGCGCCTCCCACCATTTTCTCTTGGTTTCAGAAAGAGGCGGCGATGGAGAGTCGTTGATGCGGTCTGCGTTCCCCCCGTCCCCGATCCACTAACGCAGGTGGTCACTTGTTTCCATCGCTGCCCAAGCGGGTGGGCGGGCTAGCCCACGGTACCCACTCGCACGCTTGGGGAGGAGGAGTGCACGCGTCGGCTTTTCCTGTTCCCAGTCCTGAGATGAATGTGTCAGGGTTGAATCTTACTGGACGTAAAAAGTTTGGAAGTTCTGTCCAATCAGTTCCAGTATTCTGCTTGAACGTGAACGGAAATAGCCTACGTCCAGGTGCCAGCCAGGGAAGCCACTCGGGGCTCCGCTGACTCAGCCCTGGACTGAAGGTCAGGAGTCGTTAAGCCGGGTCAACTATGACTCTTGACGTTGACTCATGCTCCTTAGGCGAGTGACTTAATCGCTCGGTGCCTCAGCTTTTTCATTTATGAACCAAAGATGATAATACACTTACCTCACAAGGGTGTGCTGTGGTAAGGACTGTAACCAGCTTTGAAAACGCTTCGGAATCTAAATGCTTAGGAGCAAGTGCGTGCCTTCCTAAGAACCAGCTGCTTCTCCTTCCGCTGCTGTTTTAACAATTTTTTTTCCTGATACAGAGTCTCCTGTAGCCCAGGCTAGCCTCGAACTTGCGGTGTAGGGGAAGATGGCTTTGAACTGAAGATCTTCCCGCCTCCACCTCCTCCCAAAGTACTGGGAATGCTGGCGCGTGCCGGGGTGGGGGTGGGGTAATGCGGTGATTGGGGTGGAACCTAGGGCTTCCTGAGTGCTACGTGAGCACTCTACCAACTGAGCTACATCCCCAACCCTTAACAATGTTTTAAATTTTTCTTTGATTTACTTTGTTACGTTGCCATGTACACCAACACAGTTTTAAAGTTTCAAGATCCTTTTTCTTTTCGAATGTAGCTGCTCTCAACAGAAGCTTTATGTTCAGGAAATTATGTTCATAACAACTTCTAACAAACAGAAATTTGTCCCCACACAGGCATGCTGCATTTTCTTCTAATTTACTGGGCTATCGTTTCTCAAGACAGTGTTGAGTAAAGGTTCTAATGAGGAAGACAGGATCTCCTTGCTATTTCCACGATGCCTAAGCATGTTATCACCAGGAAAAGCAGTACAAGCAGGCTATCTGTGCCTGCCTCCTTAGGGTGTTGCTGTTGTCCGGAGCTGTGTCATAGCTATTATTGAGTACATAATGGATGCTTGGGTTGACTAACACATACTTGAAGCTGTAGAAGAGCTCAAAGCCAGTTGCCTGTTCATGTTTTTGTTTACCAGAATGGCAGAAGTGATCTAAATGAAAGCTTTTGTTTACTCAGCACCAGTAGATTCTAAAGTCGATACAGTTCTGCAGACTAAACAGATAGGTGAATTTTTACGCACAAATCTGTTACACTAACCAAGGTAATTACAGTCGATCCCTTTATTTTCTGTTGTTTGTAAAATGATATCTGGTTAACTTTGGTGAAAAGACAGCATAGAGGGCTGGGAGTGTAGCTTAGTAGAGCACTCACCTAGGGAGCAGGAGGTCGTGTTTTAGATCCCCAACACCACATAAACCCAGCATTCTGGAGGATCAGGAGTTCAGCTTCAGTTAGGTGGCAAGTTCCAGGCCAGCCAAGGCAACATGAGAATCTATCCAAGACAAGACAAGACACCATAAATATCCTGTTTTATTAAGCTGCAAGATAACAGCAAAAATCAATCCTTTGGCAAGAAAATATCCCGATGAGCCCAATAGCCACTATTGTAAAACTTTTGTTTTAAATAGCTTTCATTTATATTTTTTTTCTTCAACCTTCCTCCTCTATTGTCAATCAAGACTCTTATCTTGGGTTAGAGTGTAGCTCAGAGGTAGAATGTTTGCCTACTTTGCTTAAGACTCTGGATTCAATTTCCAGTGCTCCTGTCCTCCCTGTTCCTTCCCCCCCCCAAGAAAAAAGACTTGTGCTTTTATAGTACTTATGTATGCCCCATTCTTTGTAGTTTAATTGATCTCCATATTTGTATATGATTTGTTTCATATTTTTAACATTTCAGATGTGTTTCCCTAGTATCAACACTCAAGATTTCATCATGTCAAATGTATGGTGGCCGGGCTTTGTGTGTTATATATCTGTCTGTATGTAATTGATTTAGTTTTGTTTATTTATTTGTCGAGTCAGAGTCTTGCTATGTTGTCCAAGATTGTCTTGGACTCATAGACACAAAGGATCCCCCCACCTCATCCTCCAAAGAAGCTGGAACTAAAGGTATAGGCTGCTGTGCCCAGCTCTGTGCTAAACTTAAATGTATGCAGCAGAATAGATTATGTTTTATCTACTTACAAAAAAATGCATTTATCACCCTGCTACCATATCTATGCTGGTATTTAAAAAAATTTAAAAAAAAATTTAAATCAGACTTATGAATGAGAGATGATGTTGTACTGCTTTCCAATATGATGGGGTTGTCTAGATCACACACAGCTACTTTGGTCTAGTACAGTATCACTGTAGCTATTCCTTATAATCCTGGGCTGATGGAATGTTACTAAGCATTAGTAAAAAATGACGATATTTTCTCAATATAATATATTCCTCAGACTGGTATATTACCAGTTTTTATAGATTTAATTAATGTTGAGATTTCAAATAATTTAATAGAACACAAGAGTCGTTTTGGATGTATACTATATCTTTGAAGTTTTAGTTCCCTGATTTAGATGAATGAAGTTACTGTTTTGCTAGACTTTTCAACTATAGTTCAAACTAATCATAACTTCTATGATCTGTATAAAATTATTACTGCTTACTTTGAGTTATCATCGTTTTTATTTAAGCAAGCTTTAGAATTTTAGACATCCGTAGTTCCTAATAAGTACTAAGCCTGATAAGTCATTTTTCTTAAGTAGACTTTGAGAAAGAATGAAGTAGTATGAGCAAATAAATTATGTCAATGTTGTAATGTATGTACGTCAATGTTCTAGATAATGCTGAACATTATCTAGAAATAATCTAACCAATTTCTAGTCACATCTTCCACTCCATTTGTCCACGAGATATGGTACTGCCTGTACTATAATTTATGTTCTACTGTTATTATTGTACTTTTCCTTCAGGAAAGATTCAACATAGTATCTTCTACATGAAAATTAGCCTTTGGTATTATTTCGATAGCTAAGAACATCTAGGGTGCCGAAAGCTCTCATAATACAAACCTTGCTTCTCACTCTGTTGATCATGAGCAGTCAGTCTGTGCCTCATTTTTCTCATGAGTTAGATGGGAAAATAATACTGTTTCATTTGGTTACAGTGAGAAATAGTGACTGTTTCATGTAGTATGTTTGAAATGGTTTTTAGAACGCAACAAACATTCAACATTACTGGTCACTAGAATGGTAAAACATGACATTGATGTAAATTTCTTTTTTAATTTAATTTTCTTTGCCATATACTAGACAAGTGCTCTTCCATTGAGCTATACAGAGCCCTCTTTTTACTCTTTATTCTAAGACAGGGTCTCACTAAGTTGCTCAGGCTGGCCATGAACTCTCTCTAGCCCAGGCAGAACTTGAATTTTCCCTACTCTGTGTCAATCTTCCATGTAGGTGGCATTAGAGACCTTTGCCACCAGGCCAGGCTTCTTCCTTTGTTATGGTGGTGGTTGTTGTTGTTGTTGTTGCTGTTTTTAAGACAGAGACTCACTGTGTAGCCCAGGCTAGCCTGGAACTGCCTAGTCCTCCTCCATCTGTTTCCTGAGTACTGAGTGAGACTGAGTGTGACAATATATATTGTTTCTTCTCTTTTGGTAAAATGTAATATATTTTAAGAATTCCTTGTCTCAAGAACCAACTGCTGCTTATTATCTTTTTAGGATATTTCAAGCTTGTGTAAACTAAAAAGTCAGCTAACATGGATTGGTCTCCTGTAACATGCCAAGTATTTTTCATATGCATTACTTCATTTGACTTTTATAATCCTGTTTGTTGATGTTGTTTAAGTATAAAGAGTGTTTACTATTAAGTGACATGTTGAAGTCTGCAGATACAATGATGGAATCAAACCATTTTTCTCCTCTTCACAACATAGTTGCTCTCTTCTGATTAGCTCTTCCAGATGATGCTTATTTTTCTTTGAAAACATTTAAATTTGTTTTTGGGGGGGTGGCAGGAAGTGAGTGTGGACCCCATTCTCTCTTCTTACCTTTATGTGTGTTCAGAGAATCAAACTCAGGTCATCAAGCTCACCTTTACCCACTGAGCCATCTCCTGGGCTCTCTTCAAAGCACTCCTAATTAGAAGTTGGTTTGCAAGCCTGACAAGAAAGCATCCAAGAGGTACTAACTAATGGGAACTATGTGATCTGTCAAGGCTATTTAAAGACACATGAAATAGAGGCACTTCCTTCCTGGATTTTAAAATCTGGTTGGTATACTAAGTCATGGAGGTATAAATAATTCAGTACCCATATAAAGGAGTGTGACTAAGAAGCAAGAGGATGCAGCTAACAAGCACCATGAGGCACCCTAGTGATGAGTGGCACAGTCACATGATTGCTTCCCGCATTGCATTCAAGCCTCTGTCCCATGTCATGTGAGAGATGCCATCCTTGCTCATCCCTGAAAACTAGCTTCGCCATTACCCGGTCCCAACTCTGCTTTATTTTGCCCTTACTCTAAGCATGACATCATACCAAACATTCTTTAATTATTGATCACCTCTGCCATGCAGACACTAGCTCCTTGATGGTGTGTAGGCACAGTGCAATAAATATTTAAAGGAAACTCAAAAGTCATTTGTAGTTGGAAGGTTTCTCCCGTCCTGCCCAGCCCCACAGTCCCGCCCGGCCCTGAGGTCCCACAGCTGCTTATAAAATAATCACTCAGAGGCTTAATATTACTTACAAACTGTATGGTCTGTGGCAGGCCTCTTGCTAGCTAGCTCTTATATCTTAAATTAACCCATTTCTGTTAATCTATGTTTTGCCATATGTTCTGTGGCTTACCAGTGTACTGGCATGTTGTTCCTTGGTTGGCAGGCTGACGCCTCTCTCCAGATTCCACCTTTCTCTTTCCTGTCTTTCTCCTTGGATTTCCCGCCTGCCCCTAAGCTGCCTTGCCATAGGCCAGAGCAGCTTATTTATTAACCAATGGGAACAACATATATTCACAGCGCACAGAAAGACATCCCCCAACAGTCATTTTTCTTAAAAAGCCCAACCTTAGGCCTCATAAAGTAACTATCAGGAAAAATCCTTCAGTGTATGCCAACTAAGTCATTTGTATGGGTACCTCATTCAAAAGAGCAGTCTGAAGTAGGCAGCCTGGTTGTTCAGGTGAGGGAGCCACTCTTAGCCAGTCTGTGAGATTGACCAGATTGTAACTGGACTGCATAATGAAGGCTACACTCCAAAATGATGAGAAAAGAAACAACCTGTGGATAATGTGAAAAATTCATGTAAGTAGTATATTAAGCCAACAATAAGGTTAAATAAACAGAATTACTTTATGCAATTGAAACCTGGATGTAGACCAGAATTGGGCCACCAGCTCACAAAAAAGTGACATGGAGACTTAATAATAATTATGAAAGCTTGGCCTTAGCTTAGTCTTGTTTCTAACTAGTTCTTATAACTTAAATTAACCCATATTTTTTAGCCTATGTTCTTCCATGTCTCATTACCCCCTCATCTCTCTGTACTCCTCATGCTGCTGCTTCTGCGTCTAGCTGATGACTCTGCCTTCCTTCTTCCCAGTGCTCTCTCTGTCCAGAAGCCCTGCCTATCCCTCCTGTCTAGCTGTTGGCCATTTAGCTGTTTATTAAACCAGTCACAGTGACACATCTTCACAGTGTAAAGGAATATTCCACATTTCCCCCTTTTTGTCTAAATAGAAAAGTTTTAACTCTAATACAGTAAAACTATATACAATAAGAACAATTATCAGGTAAGAATTACATTTATAATGTCTAGTCCATTTGCATTTGGCAAACTTAGAGAAAATACTCCATTATCCTATTTTAGTCCAAAGTTTTATACCTAAGCCACTTTTTGTCATAAATTGTATTACAATCCTAAAAATATCTTTTTAGACCTTAAAACATCCTTTTAGATAAACAACTTAAGTTTTTATGTTTCTCAACCTTATAAACTTTATATCTCTTATGTAAGTTTTTCTTTTGAATTTGGTAACAAGAAAAAGTGTAAAACTATAACTATCTGGTCTTCAATCTCTTTTCTTTTTTAACCCTCAAAGGTTTTTTTTTAAACATGTTGTACCTTTTTAGAGGTTGTATGTGTCTGGACCTGGCTTTGCTAAGCATCTGTAGCATTCTCTGATCACAGGAGACAAATCTTAAACTGCTATGTCAGCCACTGGAGCAGCAAACTTAGCGCATGGTGCTGGTGGGTGGCTCCAGCCCTGGGGCAGTAGTCTCCGTGTGCTGAGCCTACTGAGAGACCTCGGTCACCATGCCAGGAAACCAAGGTTTTTGTTCTTTTTTAAGCTTTCTCAGGCCTTATGTGAATATATGTGGCTGGACATTGGCCACTATATAGACAGATTCTTTTCCTTTGGGCTGCCAGCTCAAAAACAAAAACAAAAACAAACAAAAACAACACCCACCTATACCCCCTGCCTAGCTATTGGCTATTTAGCTTTTTATTAAACCTATCATAGTGACACATCTTCACACAGTGTAAAGGAATATTTCACAACGCCTGGGAGAAATAAAAAATGCATGGGATAAAATCAGTAATCTTTAGAAAGAAATCAACATTGTAAACACTTGTGGGGCAAAACAAAACAATTGGATTTTAAGGTCTTAAAGATTGGGTCTTTTTTCAATGCTAGAGTCAGATAATGCTACACTCTTCAAATAGGAATGCTCTGAAGAGCTGAGCAAAAGATGTTGGACTCATAAACATAGAAGGCTGATGAAAATAGAAACAAGGCAAAAAGCAGATTAGTCATTTCCAAGTTCTTTGCCATGTAAGATGGGAAATGGAAATAGGAAGATTACTGAGAGGAACTGGTTCATCTCAATGGAAGGATTAAAGCAAAGGGGTTTCGTTATCGTACTGCCTCAGACCGGTCTTTGGGGAATTTGGGCTCTTATCTCTCTAATCCTAATAGATAAACAGCTTAGTTTCCTTATGCGGATGTGGAACTTCAGCATTATGGACCATTAATTGGGTCCAGTGTAGGAACTTGGTCCAAAACAATGGCCTTCTTTCATTTTCATTTAGAGTGCCCAAAATTTAATCAGAGATCTGGGTGAGGGAAGCACATTCAGGTCTTCGTTGCTCCATACACTACCTTTACAATACAGTGTTCGATTGGATGTGTGTTCATTAGGAGCAGCTGCTTGCCATCTATAAGAAATGTAGGGTGACAGTACTTGGACTGTGTTTCCCTGTTCCAGGGACAAGGTTTCCCAGTGTGGAAAACACAAATCCAGTTGGAGATGTTGCTTCAGGACACAACCTATTCACCTTGTCTTAATTTCAGACTCATCGAGCAACCATAAAGATAAACCTACATTCCCATATTTATTTGCATATAGGGCTTCTCAGGAAATGCAAATGTGCACACAATAGTAGTTAGGTTGTTTGAAGTCACTGTTTAAAGGGGTGCTTGGCTTTTGGGGTTATTTTCTTGTAATTATTTTCTGTGGGAGAAGCTGAGAGCTACCCATTGGACCATATCTCCTCTGTGTCCTGAGACTGGGATGATTCCCTGAGGAAATGCCATCCTATGGGAACTGTCTGGGTGGTTATCATCCTTTGCCGGCATTTGCCATATTTTACTTTCTACTCCATTTCACTAGACACCTGCAAGTTGGGAATTTTTTTTTAATCGTAGTTAAGTGTATTCTAGTAGCAAATTTTCAGAAAGAACACAAAAGGCAAATGCAATTAATAACATGTCCTTGCATGCAGGACAACTCATGTTACACAAGTATAGAGAACAGATAGAATCTATTGTGTGATAAAGATTCTAGAAACACCATATTATTGTGAGCCACCATGTGGGTGCTGGGAATTGAACTCAGGACCTCTGGAAGAGCTGTCAGTGCTCTTAACCTCTGAGCCATCTCTCCAGCCCACCATATTATTGTCAATAGGAAGTTTTCTAATTTAAAAAAAGATCCAAATGTCATGTTGGAGAGATGGTTCAGCACTTAAGAGCACTTGCTGCTCTTACAGAGTATCTGGATTCAGTTCCCAGCACCTATGTGGTGGCTTACAACCATCTGGGGGATTGATGCCCTCTTCTGGCCTCTGCAGGTACCAAGCATACATGTGGTGCACATACACACATGCAAGAAAAGCACTCATACACATATAACCCTTTTTTAAAAAAAAAAAAAATTCAAATGTTGGTGTTACCCAGAAAAAAATGTAACAAGTTTATTATAATCCCAATAAACTACTGAAACTTGCTCACTTTGAATTGTGTTAGTGTTTGCTTCCTGAGCATCCTAGTTTCATTTCTGTTGGTATGAGAAAATGCCCTGACAAAAGTGACTTGAAGGGAGAAAGGATTGACTTGACTTATAGTTCTACATTCCAGTCAATCATTGATGAGAATTCATGGAAAGAACCCAAAGCAGCTAGTCATGTCCACAGTCAAGAGCAGGAGGAGAATGAAGATGTGCATGCTTACCCGTGCTCAGCCCTCTCTCTACCATGATACAGTCCAGGATTCCCTGCCTAGGGAATGGTGCTGCCTGCAGTGGGCTAGGGTGTCCCGCATCAGTTGACTTTAGGAATCAAGGAAATCCCTCACAGACATGCCCAGACACCAACCAGATCCAGGAAACCCCTCATTGAGAGTCTCTTCCCAGGTGATTCTGTCAAGCTGACAATTGAAACCACCCATCACAATGAGTGTCTATGTCCTTAACTTCAGAGTTTGGGAGACACTACCTTTCATTATATATTCATAACATTGCTTAAAAACAAAGATATACTCAAAAGAACTAATGGAAAACCATGGTTAGAACTTTTTAAAAGTAAATAGTACAGCTGCACATGGTGCACACCTATAATCCCAGTTTAGGAGGCAGGAGGATCAGAAATTCAAGGCCAGCTTCAGCAGCATAGCAAGTTTGAGGCTGGACTGTATTACATGAGACCCTGTCTCAAAAATTTGAAAAACAACAAAAGTAACTATAAGTGATTGTCATATCAAGGAAACATGCTATGTAGTTTAAAATTTTTCCATCCACTTAAAATTTGCTGAGTGATACATGCCTAAGGATGATGAGAACTTGGAATACACTTCCCCATCTCTCAGGAGTCTGACATCATACCTTATGAGACCCTATACATGAGGCCTTTATGAATGGATTCATCCATGGGTGTGATTAATGAACCAATCAATTGATGGTTTATTTCAAGAATAGGTTTGCACAGACATAGTGGTGCATACCTTTAATTCCAACACTCGGGACACAGAAGCATGTGGATCTCTATGAGTTTGAGGCCAGCCTGTTCTATATAGTTTCAAAGCTACACAGTGAGACTGTGTCTCAAACAAGCAAACAAACAAACCAAAACCAGAACAGGTTTGCTAGAAAAGTCAGTTTGGCTAGATCTGTGCCCATTCCTGCCTCTCCAATAGAATGCTTGTGTCACCTGGGGACTCTACGAGTATGAAGGCCACCACCAGATATGGCTCTATGACCTTGAGGGGAAGTACGAGTCAAAATAAGCTGCTTTCTTTATAAACTACCTTGGTGGTGGTGTTATATTAGCAGCAGAAATGGGCTGAGATCTGAAGGGTGTGCTTGGTGTCCACAAGATCTACTTTGTACTTCTGTAACTGATTTTGATAGGAAAAGTAAGTACACAGATTCTCATCTCAGGAATCTGTCCCCTAGGATAAGTCTAGACCAAACTTTAGGACAACTTGGGACAATCAGTTTCTTATTCACCATGTGAGTCCTAAGGATTGAACTGAAAGCATCGGGCTTGGCCTCAGGCACCTTTACCTGCTGAGACATCTCACCAGCCTTTCTTTCTGCTTTTCTTAAAAAAGCGTTGTTGTACTCAATTACATATCCCTCTTTTGTCTTCATTAGCATATAGTTATACAGCATAATGGATTTCATTGTGATTTTTCACATATGTTCTATATGCCTTGATCATATTCATCCTTTTATTCCTTTGATGATTTTAAAATAAATTGACAGTATTCTTAGAACTAAATACTTCAAAATGCCTATGATTAAGAAGAGTTCACTATTTATTTATGGCATGTTTCTTTAAACTAAATTTATATAAAATGAAATGTACAAATATTACTTATGCATTGAATGAATTTTAGCACATAAAATTGCACAATTCAAAACATTATCAAGATGTAAAATGTTATAAAAACACAAGAAAAACTCAAAACCGTATAAAGTATTTTGACCAGCTCTGTTTTCTGTGCCAATACAACTCCTTTCCCCAACAGGCACCTCCTGTTCTGACTCCTTCATATTCAGTTTGGACAGTTCTAACATTTCAACCAAGCACAATTACATGATACAAACTTTTCCTTTTGGTTTTTCGAGACAGGGTGTCTTTGTGTAGCCCTGCCTGTCCTGGAACTCACTCTGTAGACCAGGCTGGCCTTAAACTCAGAGATCCACCCAAAGGCATGCACCACCACAGCCCAACCACTCTGTACTTTTCTAATAATATATATTTAAGTCTGTATATTATGTATTATCAAACACTCTATATATGCTTTCTTAAAGTATATACTTACATACTTCATTTTCTCTGGCATGATTTTTTTAAAGTTTTGCTTAGCATAGATTCATTATAAATAAAAATGGGTTTATCATGAAATTTTGGCCTAGTGCTCACTGTGTAGTCCAGGCTGACCTCAAATTTAAACCAATCCTCCTGCCTCAGCCTCAGCTAGGAATACAAGTGTGTACCTTCATGCTCAATTTAAGAAAACTTTTAAACCTGGTGGTGGTGATGCATGCCTTTAATCCCAGCACTCAGGAGGCAGAAGCAGACAGATCTCTGAGTTTGATGCCAGCCTGGTATGCAGAGCATGTTCCAAGACAGCCAGGAGTACTCTAAATACTAATTAATTTTATTTATAGCTCACCAAGAGAATGCAAACAGAATTGATGAAATATGTATTTTTAAACTATGCAAATGTGTCCATTATATAAGGAGAGACTATGAGTGATTCATATTCTCTCTCTCTCTCTCTCTCTCTCTCTCTCTCTCTCTCTCTCTCTCTCTCTCAGTGGATAACTGTTCTGTCTATGACTTTGAAGCACCACCCCTAGAGATATAGCAGGTAACTGTCCTACATACCTATGACCTTGAAGTACCTGCCCCTGGGGCATGGCTTGGGGCAACGCTGAAGACCAGAGACACATAGGCTGCTCTCCTCACTCCCTGTGGAACTTGGATGCTGGGCCATTCTCAGGTTTGGAAGAACAGCATGGGACTCTGCCTCACCTTTCCAGGGCCCTGTGACAATTCCTCTGTTGTCTTGTGAATTTCCCTTTCCTGATAAATGCCTTTGCCCTTTAACCAGACTCTGTGGATTTCTCACATTACCTGGTGCCCACATGGGTGGGCCATCCCCACAGCCCTTATCCATGCAGAGAATCCTAAAACCCTGCCTGCTAGAAGCAGCTCAAATCCTGAAAAAAAAATGTCCTACTTGTTCCTTCTATAACCAAACTCCATTACTGGCAGAAATTATCCTAAAGGTATACAAAGAAATGAAATTTGGCAGATGGATGTGTTTCATTTTGCAGAATTTGGAAGATTAAAATGTGTACACCATACCAATGACACCTATTCAGGATTTCAACAGGCAACTCCTGTGAATTATGAAAAGGCTGATTCTGTAATTATACACCTATTAGAAGTTATGGCCGTCATGGGAATACCTGTACAACTTAAGACTGGCTATACTCCAGCATATGTCTCCAATAAAATGAGACAGTTTTTTGCTTATTACAATATAAAGCATATTACAGGTATACTACACAATCCCACAGGCTAAGCAGTCATAGAAAGAGCTAATTGAACCTTAAAGGATATGCTAAATAAACAGAAAGAGGTAACAATGACCCCTAGAAATAGATTGCACAGTGCTTTATTAACCTTGAATTTTCTCAGTGCTGATGAGAAAGGGACAACAGCTGCAGAGAGACATTGGACAACAGACAAAACTCCTGAGCTAAACCAACCTGTTTACTTCAAAGATGTGTTGACCTTGGAATGGAAATGACCAGGATATGTCCTACACTGGGGAAGGGGTTTTGCTTTTGTTTCTGCAGGAGAAGAAAAGCTATGGATACCAACAAAATTAATAAAAATTCGATCTGAACAGGAGAAACCACTTGATGAATAGAGGTAATAGCTCATCCACCGATGCGACAATTCTACAAGTTATAAGGAAAACTCAACAAACAAGGGTTGGAGCAGAGTTCTGATTTTTGTCTTTACAGGATAACAGGAATACCCATCTTCAATAAATCAAAAAGCCTTGGATATCCAGACATCTACAGCAGAAAGGAAGAATCTATTGGTACCAATATATACAGGGTAATATCTCACTGCCTAACATCAATATCTCTTTAACTCTAGAAAAGTTGTGGTCCTGATTCAATTATAAATTAAGCTGGCTTTGGAGTTGGAATGTGGCTCTCTCCTTCTCTAACCCCAAGCATGTTGCTAAAAGAAAAAAATAAGAGATTCTGTCACATATCAGAAGAGCTGTTTGGTGTGGGACAGAAGAATGTCAATAATTGGGGACCATTGTTGTCAAGATTCTGTTTCTCTCCATGCTTATTCTTGATTTCTGGGAATCCTTCCTCGCATGTCACATCATCCTAAAATCCAAACTTTCCATTTTGATATTAATATATTCAAGTTTTCCAAAATGAAAGATAAGTCTTTCCAATTGCAATTTCTGAACTCTCCAGAAGGAAGATGGGGCTCCATGACAACAACACTACTTGGTCCATAATGACGCCATTAAACCAAAAAAACACCACTCAGTGATCAGCTTTGGACTGTAGTGAGTAGCCATTCCAGCTTTGATCTGGAAGTTCCAACCCCCATTGAGACTTTGGCAACTGTCACGCCTACAAGGCGGGGCCAAGGGAGGCACCTGGAGACCTGAGATTGGACTGCGCTCTCACTTGGTTCCAGGCCCTGGACGGTGGAGGTGGGCTAAGCAGAGCTCCAGAGAACACCGCTGGACTGCGATACACCTTCCCCAGACCCCGACCTACCTTAATTTGTAAGTTACGCCATTAAATAAATCTCCTTTTAACTACGTGGAGTGGCCTTAATACACCAAGATCTGGCGCCCAACGTTCATGGTACGAATTCATGAAAAAGGTGCTTGTGGGCCCCAGCTCAGGCCCAAGCTACACTTGGCCGGTTGTGGTGGAGCACGCTGGCAGGATTTACTGAAGGAAGCAGAGGCAGGAGGATACCACATTTGAGGCCAGCCTAGGAGGTTTGCTAAGGAAAACCTTCAGCCTGGGACCCAGTGACAAACGGTAGTGGGACCATGGAGGCAGTGACTGCTGCTCCACGTTGCTGGCTACTTCTCATCGTGTTGGTGACTGCGGTGATGCTGCTACCTGGGATGAAGGGTTACTACTGCTTGTTCAGAGAAGAATTGCCAGGACCATCGTGTTACAAGAAAGCATCAGCAAAGGTCAGTTTGGAAAAGTTTGGCAAGACAAATGGTGGGGAGAAATTGCTGTGACAATATTCTCTTCTAGGGAAGAATGTTCATGGTTCCGAGAGACAGACATTTAACAGACTGTGACTGCTCCAAACCACAGAGGAGGCACACACACACACAAAGAGTCTGTAGGGAACCATGACCAACCCTAACAGTAACTTTGAAATCTTCAAAAAGAAGACAGGACTCCACAAAGATGATTCCACATGGACTATGATAAAGCCATTAAGCTGGTTAACACCAAGGAAAGATCTACGTTGGACTACAAACTGGTCAGGACAATTTCGAGATGACTAGCTGAGATGATCCAGCCTGACAGACTACTCGAGCAAGGACTTATGACAAGCCCTGAACTTTCTTTTTATGCAGAGACTGGACAAATGATACAGGACTTGACAATTAACCCAAAAATTTTCTCTTCCAGATTCCCTAAAGATATCTCCACCCCTAGAAAGCAAAAAGAAAAAGAGAATAAGATATGAGATAGATCATTGAATCTACTGTAGCTACAGTTTTCCTGCCTGGCCCACAGTCAGGACAAATCTCTCTCACCCGCCAGTCCCAAGCCGCTCAAACCCGATCAAGTAAACACAGAGGCTTATATTGGTTACAAACTGTATGGCTGTGGCAGGCTTCTTGCTAACTGTTCTTACAGCTTAAATTAATCCATTTCTATTAATCTATACCTTGCCACGTGGCTTGTGGCTTACCGGTACTTTACATCTTCCTTATCCTGATGGCGGCTGGCAGTGTCTCCCTCCCTCAGCCTTCCACTTCCCAGCTCTATTCTCCTCCTTGTCCCGCCTACACTTCCTGCCTGGCCACTGCCAATCAGTGATTTATTCATTGACCAATCAGCAACACATTTGACATACAGACCATCCCACAGCAATCTACTCTGGGAAAAATGATAAAGAAATAATAGGATAAATAGGTAGATCACTGAATCTACACTGAAGAAAAAGGGGAAGATATAAAAATGACAAAAGGTAGACTACTGAATGTATTATGGAAAGAAAAAAGAGAATATGGATATGATAAGATAAAAAGGGAGATTATGGAATCTACTTTTAAAAAGGAACTATTTGTTTTAAATAAGATAAGTAATGAAAATTTTTTGGTCTGAGTTTATCAGATGTTACTAGACTGGACATTGTTAATATATATAATGGAGTTTTTATCTGAATCTGTCAAATGTTAATGGACTAGACATCGCTAATGTAATCTTGACTATATATATTGTATATACTTATTGGATAGTTTTTCTTGTATTAGTTATAAGCCTTTTTTTTAATTTTAGACAAAAAGAGAGGAAATGTGGTGGTATTGTGTTCCCCAAAATATTGTGTACCCTAATAAACTTATCTGGGGTCAGAGAACAGACAGCCCCTAGATACAGAGGCTAGAAAATGGTGGCACTCACGCCTTTAATCCTAGCATTCCAGAGACAGAAATCCCCCTGGATCTCTGTGAGTTCAAGGCTGCTTTGGAAACAGCCAGGCATGGTGACTCACGCCTTTAATCCCAGAAAGCAGCCTTTAATCCCAGGGAGTGGTAGTAGAAAGCAGAAAGTTTTATAAGGTGTGAGGACCAGAAACTAGAAGCATTTGGCTGGTTAAGCGTTCAGGATTTCGAGCAGCAGTTCAACTGAGAGCCATTGGGATGAGGACACAGAAGCTTCCAGTCTGAGGAAACAGGACCAACTGAGGAATTAGCAAGGTGAGATAGCTGTGGCTTGTTCTGGTACTCTGACCTCCCAACATTTACCCCAATAACTGGCCTCGGGTTTGATCTTATTAATAAGAACTGTTAAGATTCATGCTACATTGGACCGCAAACTCTTCAGGAGAGTTCCAAGATGAGATGATCCATCATATTACATTTTTAGCCAGAACTTCAGATAACCTTACCCATTACCCTGAGACTGGCTGCAGACTCTACAGCTAGTCCTATTGAGACCTAACCATTTAGCTTTCTTACAGGATCCCACAGAGATACTGTCGATCCCTAAACAGCAGGAAGCAATTTTAAGAAAACAATGCCCCCTCTCCCAAAGGTTTCATTTTTCTCGGGGTTATGGATAAATTGTTATAGGGTTGAGGGTGGAACAATAAAATTTAGAGTCAGGATTCACTTTTAGAAAAGAAAAAAGGGGAATAGATAGGATATTAAGGTAGATTATTGTATCTACTTGTAAACTAATTTAGCAAATTATCAGCCTTAGATAAATTGCACTGATATGGATTCTTGTATATTGATACAAATGTAAACTATTTTTATATTCCTATTTAAGATAGTTTTTATATTAATATAAATTCAAAACTATAATTGTCATATTGTATGCATGTTCCTACTCCTATTCGAAATATTCTGTATATTGATACAAATATAAAATTATATTTGCCATACTGTATGTATGTTCTACCTCTGTTTATGCTATTTTGTATATTGATACATATTAAGGATATTGTTATCATATTGCACTATACATTTCTACCTCCGTTTAAGATATTTTGTGTATTGTCACAATTTTGAGGTCATTGTCTTTACACTGTACATCTGTTTACAGATTGCTTATCCCATTAATGTGAACCCTTAGTATGTCCTTAGGTTATTTAGGTAGATAAGACTTAAAGATTGATAGTCACCCATGAAGGTAATTTCTATAGTTATGTTAGTTAGATTCCCCAGACTTACAGAAACATATGTCAGATGGATAGGTAATCTTCAAACATTTCATAGACCTAGATATGGCATTTAAACGTTTTGATAACTTAGAATTCTGTTGACATGAGACATGATTGCTCCTGGCAGCATTGATCTGATCCTGAAAGAATGTTGGGCTTCTGAGATACTCCGTTTGGAAGTTTGTCTTCTTCTTGGCACAAAATGGCCTGCTGGGCAGAGAACTGCCCTTTCCTCGACTGCTGACAGTACGAATGCTGTCCTTCCTGGATGAGCGGGACACTAGGAAAATCAACTACTGAACCTTGTCAAGACAGGGTAAGATGGTCTTTCACAATTCCTGCTTATGAAAATGGTCTGTCAGATACTCTAGGCCTGTAGCCAAAATGGATGCCCCAACAGTGCTGAGAAACTTTAGGTAACTGTCCAGGCTGCCAGCTGCCTCTGTCTATTCTCATAATTTTTCAGATATTGCTTGTTTGAACTTCCTGTTTCCTCAGGTGTTATTATTTTCCTTCTTAGGTCTTTGATGGGGTTGAAGACTAGATAGTTAGTTATAATCCTCTCAAATCTTAGCTAAGAACATTTTAGATACTAAAATGAATCTTCAGGATAGGACAGCTATTGGAGTAATCTCTGTAACATGCCATTTACCTATGTTCTGGACATTTCCAGATTTTAGTATGTGTCTCTTGTTTGATGTTGTTCTTGCTGGTTGTATTTCTATTTCTATTTATGTTACTACCTTTCCCCTCTCCTGGACAATACTTAATAATTGTTCCTTTTGTGTATAGTTTGTATTAGGTTAGAACTTCCTTATTTAGACAAAAGGGGGAGAAGTAGTGGATAGCTGTTCTGTCGAAGGCCTTGAAGCACCACCCCTAGAGATGTAACAGGTAACTGTCCTACATACCTATGACCTTAAAGTACCTGCCCCTGGGGCATGGCTCAGGGCTACCCTTAAGACCAGAGACACACGAAGGCAGGCCACTCTCTTCCTCCCTTGTTGGACTGGGATGCTGGGTCAGTTCAGGCAGAAGAGCAGCATGGGTCCATGCCTCCCCTTTTCAGGACCCTGCAACAACTCCTCTTCTGTCTTGTGAGTTTTCCTTTCTCAATAAATCCCTTTGCCCTTTAAGCAGACTCAGTGGATTTCTCACATTTCTCTCTCTCTCTCTCTCTCTCTCTCTCTCTCTCTCTCTCTCTCTCTCTCTCTCTCTCTCAAATTGAAAATAGAGTTTTTTAAGCCAATGTTATTGACTTCTGTCCCAAATGACTTCATATTCTGGCTATGACTCTGCTCCTGCACTCTGTCAGCCACATGCTGTGTATTATCCTTATTTCTTTGGGTCTAACCTGCCTGATTGTGCATGGGTACCCCTGAATAAATTGCATCCTGGGTCTACATCTTTTGAGAATTAAACAGGAAAAACACCTCTGAACATTTATGGAAACTGTACAACATACCTTGACATTTTTTTGTTACTGGGCCATCGACATGGCTGAGCAGGTAAAAGGACTTGTTGTGTGAGGCTGACAACCCAAGTTGGATCCTTGGACCCGTAAAAAGCCAGATATGGGAGGCCACAGCTGCACTCCTAGCATTCCTATGGGGAGATGGGAGGTAGAGATAAGAGAATGACCCAGAAGCCTTGCAGCCAGCTAGCCTGGAGCACACAAAGTGACAGGAACAAAAGAGCCAAAGATACCGTGGTGTCTCAACTAGTTTCAAAGAGAGAACAGACACCCAAGTTGTTTTCTGTTCCCCACAGGTACACTTTGGGATGTGGGCACACACGTATGCACACATACACATGCTGAAGTAGAATCAGGTAGAAAAGACCAGTTATTAGATAGACACTGATTTCGTGATTTGTTTAGTGATTTACTTAAAGCACTGTTTGTATTACCTAGTTGTCAAGCGTGACTTCACCTGCCCCACCTGGAACAAAATGACCCGGAGAAACAGCTGAAACAATGGGTCATTGCCTTTAACAACCTGCTGACTGCCACACACACGTCCATAAAATCTCACTTACCCACCTCCAACCTTACGGTTTTTAGGGTACAATGTGAAAATACAAACTGGATCCAGGATGGAAAGCTAGCAGGAGCTGTCACGCTCCTGACATGGCTCCACTGGTGACATATCGTATCTGATATCTTCCACTCTCATTAGTGCTAAAAATGCTTATTCCAGAAAGATTCCTGCAATGGCACAAAATAATAAAAATTAAAATATTTTGTCATCACCTAAACAAAGCGATGTTTCAGAGGTGGGAGGATGAACAGTCTCCTTCAACTGAAGTGTTGCTCTTCAGAGGCACAGCCTAAGCAAAAGAGAAAGTACTCAGGAGTCTCTTAGTGGGACTAAGAAAAGACAGTAGTGTGAGTGGACCTTGGGGACAGAGAGCGTGAGTGACTCCGGAACTTCCTCTCTTCCCTATGCTCTCTCTGTGTGTCTGTGTCATTCTCTCACTGAAAACTGGCTTTCTCCAAAGTGTAGGAAACACGACTCGCAAGGGTTCCGAACCTCCCTGACATCTTAACACCTTTGCCACCACATTTGTGCTGATTCGAATTGTCCACGGAGCCTTCTTAAAGCCGTCAAGTGAAAGGAATCGCTCCAGACACTCACACCTGGACCACTCAATGACACGTGGCAGGAATGGGTGACAAAGAGTGGCCAGATTTTTTGGCTCAGTCATCTCTGCCCGAAAGTGAGACCTGACATTTGTGATAACTGACAGCCTTCTCTGTGAGTCAGACAGAGTTGGAAGAGAAAGGAGCTGGTTACAGGAACAGGGAGGAATGACACATTGCCAGCAATGTATTATCTACCACAAAAGAGAACCCCAGACAACACTCACTAACAGTAACTAGTCAGACTGACCAAATAAGACATTGTAAAATGAATGAGCTCCTACAACAGAATAAAAACAGCCCTTTTTCAAGAGATCGCCAGAAAGATACACATCAATGTATTAGCAGCAACAACGTCTGAGAAACGAGCAGGAGAAGGAGTCTTGGAACGACACTGACATTTTGTGCTTTGATAGGTGTTTAAGTCCCTTAAAAGTTTTGTAAGCAGTAGTAAAAGGGGAATATGGTGTACTGAGAACATAGCGGATGTCATGTGTAATATACAGAATGTAATGTCATGCAGTCTATGTCTTTGAAATTAGGGGGAGCTTTTTCTACTCTTTAAAGAAAAGAATACACAAAGAAATAGCATCCAAGCTGATACAATAGGTAAGGTGGTTCTATGCAATCTGTCCACATGAGAAAGAAAAGTACACAGAGGAATTCCAGTCAATAAAAAAAATTGACTGGAGACAGTAAAAGTATTTCTGTGGCTCTGTTCTTGGTATAGACCTATAGCAAATAGTTTAACTCATCATCACAGAAATGTTGGAGCTAGAAATTTAGAGTTTATGGAGCTGCGGAACAAGGCATGATGCGAACAAACAGGAGCGCGGAGGAGTGCTTACGGAAATGCGTTGCCTGGCTAGGAGGAAATTGACATTTGTTTTACAAGCTGGCAGCCTGTCAGCTGCTGCTCCAAACCGAGACAAAATTTCACTTTAGAGTGACTCCGTCCGTCCTTTTTCCTAAAAAGCACTAACGCGATTGCTTTTCATTCAGTGAGTGTAAGAACTCCAGCGCCCCTTGCCCCTTAGTGTGTGTCTGGCAAAGTCCGCCCCTCCTGCCATCACCAGTCATGCAACTGTTCATAGAAAGCAAGCACAAAGACCCCTAAGTGAAAAGGAGCCAAGACCTTGACCCCTTCCTTTCTGGTAACTCCAGTTTATTAGATCTGTTTGATTAGATGGACCTGAAAGATGTCACGGGGCAGAAAAGAGCAGTAAATTCACAGGAATTAATCATGAAGAGACATCTGGAGAGGAGTGGCGAGGCTAGGTGATTCAGCACATGGAGGACCAAAACTGTTCATCATCACATTCTACTCGCCTTGGGGGATTGGTTCCCCAATAAAAGTAAAAATGCTACAGCATTAGGGCCCCGTGTCCCTTGGGATGGCATGACTCATCTAACACGATGGCGACAGAAGAGGGACTGTCTGGAGTGCTCCTGAACGATTTTCCTTCCCTGGTTCTCTCGGAGCAGCTAACATCCTGGAAATAAAGCAGCTCCCCCACCCACCCCCACTCACCCACTCTCCTCCCCTCCCCTCCCCTCCCCTCCCCTCCGGCAGGTTTTGTAGGCTTTTAATAATTCAAGGGAAATTTCCAAAGTAAAGTCTTCTCCCCAATAATTAGAAATTACCAAAATTAAAGTAAAAATAACTGTAATTTTTGGTAGACACAATTGAATTGTGATTTGTTTTCTGGGGGTTTTGGGGGGGTTGTTTGTTTGTTTGTTTGTTTTTTGAGACAGAATTTCTCTGTGTAGCCCTTGCTGTCCTGGAACTCACTCTGTAGACCAATGTGGCCTCCAACTCAGAGATCCTCCTGCTCCTGGCTACAGAGTGCTGGAACTATAAAGGTGTGCATCACCACACCCTGCCATTTCCCTTATTTTTAAATTCTTAAAAGTTATTTTTAAGATAATCCACACAAAGCAACTACCTAATTTTCAAGCTTGCCGTGTATCAAGCTTTCTGCCAAAACAGGTGCTTTAACTTATTATTTCATTCTTCTCACTAAAAAGAATTCTTATTAAAAGCCAATACGTTTGAGTGAAAAACAGTCATATCCAGCACGCTAGATCACAGATTTTTACAAAAGGCCATTTCTTTCCACTTATTCTCAGAGTCCTTTTGTCTGAGTTAGGTTTCTATTGCTGTGAAGAGACACCAAGACCATGGCAACTCTTTTTTTTTTTTTTTAGTCTTTTTCAAGACAGGGTTTCTCTGTGTAGCATTGCGCCTTTACTGGAACTTACTCTGTAGACCAGGCTGGCCTCGAACTCACAAAGATCCGCCTGCCTCTGCCTCCCAAGTGCTGGGATTAAAGGCGCACGCTACCACCGTCCGGCTCATGGAAACTCTTACAAAGAAAACGTCTAACTGAGGCCCTCGCTTACAGCTTCAGAGCTTCAGTCCATTATCATCATGGAGAGGAGCATGGCAGCTTGCAAGGAGAGCTTAGAGGCCTACATCCTGACTCAGAGCAACAGGAAGTTGACTGACTGTCACACTGAGGGAAGCTTAAGAAAACAGAGACCTCAAAGCCTGCCCCCACAATGACACCCTTCCTAAAACAAGGCCACACCTCCTAATAGTACCATTCCCTTTGGAGGCCATCTTATTCAAAGCACCACTCCGTCAAAGCTCCTCATTGGCTTGTTTTGCTTAAGTCTTCACTTTCACTTGAACTGGGGTTCACTGAGTATTTACCAACACTGATTTAGGGAGTAGTTTCTTTACCTATAAAGTGAAATGGCTGCATTAGGTGTCCTTTTTTTGGCTTTGAAATGATTCTAGGGAGAAAATGCTGTGGTAGTGGGTCTGTCAGAGAGAGAGGCTGGGTGAAAAGATTGTGCACCTCATTTGTTATGGAAGAGTTTATGGCAATGTAGAAAAATACTAAACAAGACCTAAGTGTACATGTTAAGCCTCTTAAGTAGATTTTTATGGACTCACAGGGGAGGGCAAATTGACCCACATAGTCAGAGAAGGCTTGATTCGGAAGGCAGAAATTAAGCTGGGCTAGAAACAGGGTCATCGAGGGGAGGGGATTCGCACACACGGAGATTTAATCTAGGTTTAAGATGAAGCACACTTGGAACATGGGGCCTTTTTCCTCCATTTCACTTCTTCCGACTCTGCTCCTCCCGCTCTGGCCCTGGGAGGCTGTCTGCACTGGTTGACTCGTGCACCCTCTGACTTCCAGGTGGTGCCGGCTAAGCTGTGGGTAGAAGGGGAAATGGGAGAGCAAAGCAGGTATTTGAATGGCTTGATCCCTCCACTGAAGGTCTAGAGCAGTAGTTCTCAACCTCCCTAATTAAAGGGAACTCCTTTAACACAGTTCCTCGTGTCGTGGTGACCCCCAACCACAAAATTATTTTTGTTGCTACTTCATAACTGTAACTTTGCTAATGTTATGAATCGCAATTCTATTATCTTTTTTCCAATGGTCTTAGGCCACCCCTGTGAAAGGGTCATTCAACCCCCAAAGGGGTCTCGACCCACAAGATGAGAACCCGCGGGTCTAGACTCTGTTCCGTACACTTCCTTCTTTGGGTTCTGATGTTTCTTCCTTGACATGCTTAATCTTCACTGTCAGCTGAACTGAACTTAGGATGACCTAGGTTACACTCTTCTGGGTGTGTCCAAAGAGGTTTAACTGAGGAGGGAAAGGCTACCCTAGTGTGCAGGGCACTATCTATCAGCTGGGATCCTGGACTGAATAAAAAGGAAGAAGGGAGGGTGGTTGAGATGGCTCGGTGCTTGCCAGCAAACAGGCAACCTGAATTCAGTCCCCGGGACCCATGAGATAGAAGGAGAGAACTGACTTGCTCATGCTGTCTTCTGGCCTACACAAAAGCGTGCCTCGTCGTGTGTGTGTGAACATGCATGCACAGGTGTACACACACACAAACACACTCAAAATAAATAAATAAATGTAATTTCAAAAAGAAAGAAAAGGAAAAACAAACCAACAAATAAACAAAACAAAACAAAAACAGAGAAAGAGAGCGCCAGCAGCGTTCCTCTGCCTTTGCACAAAGACTGGAGATCCTGTGACCAGCTGCCTCAAGCTTCGCCTGCAGTCAGTCACTCTCACCAGGAAGCCTGCCCTACAACGGGGGACTGCATACATGTAAATTAGTGGTTCTCACGCTTCCTAATGCTGTGGTCCTTTAATACAGCTCTTCATGGTATGCTGACCACCCCCCAACCATAACATTATTGTTGTTGCTACTTTATAACTGTAATTTTGCTACTGTTATGAATTGTTATGTAAATAGTTGATACACAGGATGTCTGATATGCAACCCCAGAGGGGTCGGGACCCACGTGCTGAGAACCACTGATGTAAATGTTAAGACAAAATGGTTTTGCTAGGTAGTTTGTTACAGCCATGAGAAAAGTAACAGACACACCTCTCCTCCCTCTCAGACACAGAGGCTGTAATATCCCCCAACTTTCTCCAAAGCCAGTCTTGCCTGTGTCAGTAATCCCCTCATTACCATCTTCCCTAATGACCCATGCCATCCATTTCTTGTTGTCATGTTGATATTGTAGTGGTGACTGTAGACTGCAGGTAACACAGCTTTTCATTTTAATAATTGTGAAATCACAATGTGTTTGATAAAATACGGATACGTATTTGTAGGTTCCATCCTGTCTCTTGATGTCTGACCCAAAAATTGGCATCTTGGAATTGAAAAACTAGCATGATACAGTAAAAGATACTCTAGTGAGAAAATCTACCTTGGATTCTGTAGAAAATAGGCAATTTGGATTTTATTCTATAATCAACTGAGAGCAATTGTTGAGCCTCTGAATGGAGTGTCATAATTAGGCATGTGATATAAGAACACACTTCCAGCAGTGTGAAGGGAGGACTGAACACAGGAAAGCCAATTAGGATGCTGTTGCTATAATTTAGATGAACGTGATGAAGACCCAAAAGTGCAATTAGAGTAGAAATAAAGAGAACAGGGTAGGCATCACAGGCTTTTATTGCTGCAGTAAAAAGAAGCTGATTCTGAATAGCCCCAGAACTGCTTAAGAGGTGCAGGGACTCTAGAATGAACTAGAGCTGGCCCCAGACCTACCTTCTCCTGCTTTCCAGGGATCTCATCAACCTCCTTCAAGAACTGCGAAGGAGGGGCTGGAGAGGTGGCTCTGGCGTTAAGAGGATGTACTGCTCTTCCAGAGGACCAGGGTTGGGTTCCCACTGCCTACATCCGGAGGCTCACAGAGACCTGGACCTCCAGCTACAGGGGATCTGATGCCCTCCTTGGGGTCCACAGTGCAGGTGCCTGTGCAGCAGCACATTACCCTCCCCCGCCACACACACATATACACATATACACATCATTTTAAAATAATAAAAACAGGGACTGAAGAGATGGCTCCGAAGTTAAGATTACCTGATGCTCTTACAGAAGACCTGGGTTTGGTTCCCAGCATGCACATAGAGGATCACAACCATCTGTAACTTCAGTACTGGGGTATCTGATGCCCTCTTCTGATCTCTTACAGCATCAAGAAAGTGCACATGTTGAACATGCCTTCATACACATAAAATAAAAATTATTTTGTAAAAAAGTAAAAATAAAATAACTCTTCAAAAAATTGTGATGGCCGTAAGAACATAATAGTTACCCCTGGGGGTAAATATGATTTATTGTTGTTTTATAGGAGTTTTTAAATAATATTTAGAATTTTCTACATTAAAAATAAGATTTTTAACTTTTAAAATGTTTTCCAAGTATAAATTAGTTTAGACTAAACTGCGGGGGGCGGGGGGAGTAGGCCAAAGATTAGAGGTTTTGAAAGCAATCTCTAAGCAAGACTGTCGTCTGAGATGATTTCTAAATTACATGCCACGACCTACAGGATTTTCTAATGGTCCAGATCGCATCCCTTCTCTCTCTTCCCAGCCTCACAAAGGCAATTATGCTAACAGCCCATGGTTGCAGAGCCTGGCCATGTGCTAAAGCTCCACTGTATGCCTGCCACAAGGATTAACTCATTTAATGCTAACAGTTTCACTTTACAGATAAGGAGAAGTTAAGAAGCCCAAGGGCATGCAGCTAACAGGCGACAAAAAACCAGACAGTCTGGTTTCGGAAGTTGGTTTTTGTGCTCACCATATGTCGCAGTATGCTGCAGTGGCCATTAGGAGAAAGAAAGTATCTCTCCTTGATATTATGGAACAGTGAAGAGACTGTGGGTAGTCAGGAATTCAGCAACAATGTTTGGAGGGGAGATTCAGACCTGTACAGAACTGCTCATGGATAGAACCACAGGAAAATAATAAATGAACATACAAAGTAGAAGTGAAGGGAAACGTGCCACAGAGGCTGGAGAGATGGCTCGGTCATTCCAAGCTCTGTCTCCTACCCTTATAGAGGACCAAAGTTTGGTTCCCAGCACCCACATGTTGGCTCACAAGCACCTGAACTACATCTTTTTTTTTTTTAACACTAAAGAAAATAACACAATGAGATAATAGCTTAAAAAATGATGTTACGATATTCTAAATAGGCCAATAATTTAAACTTAACAGTACATAAAAGGGAAGCTAGTATATGCGCTCAAATCAGCCTAGGGATAAAGTAAGTCATAGGAAATTTTATAAGGAAACCGGTAAACATGAAGAAAACATTTAACTGGGACCTGTGAGACAGCTCAGAGGGCGGAGGCACTTGTTGCCAAGCTTGACAACTCGTTTGACTTCCAGAACCCACAGAGTGAGGAGGAGAGAACTGGTTCCCTCAAACTGTCCTTACACAGCCACATTGCACTGGATCATGCGCCAACTCCTTACAAAAGAAACAAATAAATGTAAAAAAAAAATTAGAGACAATACAATACAAAAAAAATTCCCTTAACATATAACGTTTCTAAAGTCATTTAAAACAATGACCATTAGTCATAGAAAAATGGGCAAAGACATGAAATACCCAAAGTAAATAGGCCAAAGTGCTGGACCGACAAGATGGCTCAGTGGTGCAAGATGGCTCAGTGGGGAAAGGCGTTTGCGGCCAGTCCTGACCACCTGAGCTTGGTCCCCGAGGACCCATCTGGCAGAAGGAAAGAACCAGCTTTTGCAAGTTGCTCAAGGACGTCCATTCGGACACTGTGGCACCATGATTCGCACACATATATTTGCATATATAGAAAATAAATAAATAAATGTAATTTTAAAAATAGACCAGGACGTGGAGAGAAAAGGAAAACAAGGAGGAGAGGGAAAGGGAGGAAATTACATATTCTTAAACAGTATGAAGGACTGAACTCCCTTCACCAGAAAATACAGAATCTAAAAGGACATTACATTTCATGAAATTCCTGGAATACAAAGAGGTTGACAATCTACTTCCTTTGACAGAGTATGGAGCAGTAGGGAGTGTGCTAATGAGTAAGGTGTCTGCCCTGAACTGGAGAGATGGCTCAGGGGTTAAGAGCACTGGCTGTTCTTTCAGAGGTCCTGAGTTCAATTCCCAGCAACCACATGATGGTACACAACCATCTATAGTGGTATCTGATGTCCTCTTCTGGAATAAAGCATACATGCAGATAATGCACTCATACACAAAATAAATCAATAAATCAATAAATCTTAAAAAAACAAAAAAGATATCTGTCCTGGATGTTTTACAGTCTCTGTGAAAATTACATGCGTACAGACACTTTTACCTAACAAGCCTTCTTATGGAGTCTACCCAGCAGACTCACATGTATATTGAGCCATTCTACCCATTAAATTCTTCTTTTTGTTGTTGTTTTTCGAGTGCAATCCGGGCTGTCCTGGAACTCATTCTGTAGACCAGGCTGGCCTCGAACAGAGAGATCTGCCTGCCTCTGCCTCCCGAGTGCTGGGATTAAAGGTGTACACCACCACTGCCTGGCTTAAAAATGGTTTCTTAAGCACATCGAAGACTCCAAGGTACTGGCCATAAATTATTGCTCATCTACAAAACAGAATTATTTGTAGTCAATACAAAAAGTGAGATAGGTCTCAGCTGGCAAGATGGCTCCGTGTGTGAAGGCGATTGCTACCAAGCCTGATGATCTGACTTTGATCCTTGGGACCCCTGTGGTGGAAGGAGAGAACTGACTCTCACAAGTTGTTGTGTGACCTCCACAAACTAAATAAATACATACACACAATAAATAAGTAAATAAAGTGAGGATGTAAAAGAAACAAATAAAAATTTTGAATGAGACAGCTCTCAGTGTTTTGTGTTAGATATTATAAATATTATGCAAAAAGCAGTACAACTTACAATGTATACAATATATTCACATTTGAGTACATGTATATATTGGGTGCATGCACACACACACACACACACACACACATACACACACACACACAAAGCATTTAATACAAATTGTTGTAGATGCATCCAAGATCATCATCTCAGTGTATAAAAAATATAAATTCCTGTGTTTCCTGCTTTACATCCTACATTTCTCCATTCCTCTTCATCCTGGAGCATGTTCCTTTATATAATGCTGTAACCAGTCTTTCTCTGTCCCTCCTGCTAGCTCCCAAATGACTACGTGGAGACTTCTTATTAATCATGAATGCTTGGCCTTAGCTTAGGCTTGTTCCTAAGTAGTTCTTATAACTTAAATTAACCCATATCTTTTAATCTACAGTCTTTTACGTGACTCGGTTATCTTTACTCTGTACTACCCACCCTGTTTCCTCTGTGTCTGGCTGGCAACTCTGCCTTTCTTTTTCCCTGAGGCCTCTCTGTCCACAGAAGTCCCGCCTAACCTCTTCCTGCTGAGTGCTATTGGCCATTTAGCTTTTTATTTAAACCAATCATAGTGACACATCTTCTCACAGTCTAAAGGAATATTCCAAAACATGATGGCCATAACAGTTAAGTAGTTACATACGTAGTAGACCATGGCTAGTAAGAAAAAGATGGGGCTCTTGCCCCAATTCGACTACAGCAATGAACTCTTCAGGTGGCCCTCTAGTGGACATCCCCTTGAGGACCATTGGGCCTGCTCCGTCTTAAATTCACTGCAACAGTAGGAAAATTACCAAAAGAACCAGATGGGTAGGTTTCAACCTGGGGTGGGTTTTGTTTCTGTGTTTGTTTGTTTTGTTTGCTTTTCTTTGCTTTTGTTTGGCTTTTGTGCTCTCTAGAGAATGATCAGCAGCAGCTGGAGGTCCCCTCAGTTGTTACATCTTAGGGAAAGGGTGTGCCTGGCATTTGCTGAGCAGTGTCTACATCCAAAATAACTCACTGACACAGACTGGTCATTTGGTGAGCAACTCCTGCTGGGACATCATCCACTGTGATTAGGAATACCTTGACCGACATAAGGTCAATTTTCTACATCCATATTTTCATACACACTTCCCTATCTAACTTCCTGACCTGGATCCTGTGTCTCCCTCTGAGACCCTGGTAAGGGCACTATGAGAGGACCCCATGGTTCAAATAAAAGGGGAGGGGGATCCTCAAAAGTCAAGAATTGTGTTGCTGGGAGAAAGCTGAGTTTATCATTACAATACAGAGATGAGAAAATAGAAAGAAATGCTGAAATCTGCTGATTTACTAGATGTGAAGGAGCGACCTAGCACTTGGAAGGATTCCAAGAGAAACCAGACTGTGTTTTCTAAATGTAGCTCCTGACACAAACAGATTTGTGCTAATCTCAATGTCGGTCCCAGATACTTCTTATGGCAGTGGGTAACAGTTAATGTTCCAAGTGCTGAAAATATGAATGTGAGCACTCAGCAGTAAAAGGGCCGTCTGTACCACACCCCCACCTCACCATAGCTCATGGGACATCAGGGAAGAGGGGTGAGCAGAATTAAGAGCCAGACTACAGATTGGGACAATTGCTATGAAATGTCCCTTGGACAGGACATGGCTATTACATGCAGACTCACAGCAGCTGTGGTTACCGGCACAAGACCAAGTCAGTTAAAAATTCAAGCTTAGAGGATGGAGGGGTTCCCAAGGTCCCACCCCTAACCAAGGAGCTCTTGGTAGTTGGTGGCTGTTGGGAGGAGGGAGACTTATTTTCTTAGGGAAGGTTTCAAATCCCTGCCCCCTAGGTTGTCTGAGCTACCTATGAATTTCCAGTGAGACCTTGTTTAAAAAAATAAAAAAGATACATTGTTCTGCCCATTTTGACTAGTTATGGATTTCTGTGATAGGCTCCTCTGCCGTAAAAACTTCTTTGGTGAGGGACTATGGCATTAAGAATGTTACAGACATTTTAAAAAGCAAACTGTGGCATCATATAGATATATGATTTATCCTTAGTTTCTTGTTCATAATTCTTTCCTCAAGGCAGGTCATAAAAATTAGAATTTCTGTTCCCAATAAAGGTCATGGAAACTGTTGCCTTATGCCAGGTGTGATGGCACATTCCTTTAATCTCAGCACTTGGGAGACAGAGGCAGGTGGATATCTATGAGTTCAAAGTCAGCCTGATTTAGGGACAACAGGGCTATGTGAAAAGACTTTGTCTCAAAACACACACACACACACACACACACACACACACACATACACACACAAAAAAAAAACCCAAGACAAACAACAACAAAACTATAACCTTCCCTCCTGCACTGGAATTGGCCAAGAAGAAATTCCATGCCATGTTTTGCCAGCATGTATGTATGTGCACTACATGCCTGCTGGTGCCCATGAAATTCAGAAGAGGGAGTAGTTGGTGGCTGCTTATGAACCATCATGTGGATGCTGTGGAGACAGCACCAGACAGCAGCAGGAAGAACGACATTGAGGAAGCAGCGCCAAGCCGCAGTGAGGCAGGGTACCCTACGTGAGTGTGGGCGCAGAGCTGACCCTTGCCCCAGCTTTTGGCATAGCCCTCAGTTGTTCACTTCCGGTTTGCCACTTCTCCTGTGAGGCCAGGACTGAGGTCTCCTCCCCAGCCTGCCTGTGGCCAGCCCTGGCTTGGCAGGCTAGAGCCAGCCAATCAGAAAAGGGCAGATCCTGCAAACTGTCCCCTTCTCTTCTTTTTTGATATATCTTTGGGTGTGCCCTGATCAGTCCAAAGATGCTACAGCTAATCAAGTTTAAACTAATGTAACTATTGCTTGCTCAGTTAATCGTGTTTGCTGGAGATGACCTAACTGTCCCTGGAATTCCATTATCTGGGGATTAAAGGAGCTGGAAGCTTCTTTCAGGGCCATCGCCATTTTGTTGTGTGGCTGGCCCCTGCATGCAGGAATTTTCTCTTGAGAAATAAATGCTTTTGCATTTGCATACATGAGCGGTGGTCTTTTGTGGGGTGATTCAAGGACCCTAACACTGTGAATCAAACCAGGATCCTCTATAAGAACAACAAGTACTGTGGTGATATTTTATTTGTGCTAAAAATGTGTTGATATTTTATTTGTATGTTAATAAATAAAGTTTGCCTGGAGATCAGAGGAAATAGCAGCCGTTTTAAGTAAACAAAAAAACCAGGCAGTGGTAGCACATGCCCTTAATCCAATCACTTGGCAGGCAGGGTCTGGTCTCTGTGTGTTTAAGGCCATACTAGGGAACAGAGCCAAGCGTGGTGACACACACCTTTAATCCCAATACCAACCATAGAGAACTGGAGGTCTGTACAGACAGGTAGTAACGAGGAAGTGAGGTAGCTGGGCTAAGAGCCAATGAGAGGGCAGAACAGCAAGGCAATAAAAGCCTAGGTAGACAGGAAGTCGTGACATTTTGGAAGCTGCAGAGCTGGTGAGTTAAGGTTGGTTGGTGGCTCTCCCTATTTCCCTGATCTCTAAGGCTTTCACCTCTATATTTGGTTCCAGATCTCTAAAGCTTTTACCCCTATATTTGGCTCCATGTTTTTTATTTAACAAGATTAGAAATTTGACTATAAAGTACTCTTAATCCCTGAGCCATATCTCCAGCCCTCAAATGACATATACATTTTTGAGACAGACACAAACACAACACAAGTATAATAGGTGACAGTTAATGAGAATACTTATGGGGAAATGCTCTCGAGACTGGTAGAGATGTGTTTGGTGCCAGAACACCTGTCTGCATTTATGAACAAGACACTGACAGAAAGCTACATGAGAGATGGGTTGTAACTTGTGCATATCTGTGCATCACCTTTACGATAACAATCAGGCCCAAAGGATGTGGTGTGGGGCATCTTAAGAGTGTGTTTTCAAAGTCCACATAAGAAGTGGAGTCAATTACTTAGTTATAATAATTATAATATTGATGATAATGATAATGATGATGTTGGTGGTGGTGATAGTGAGAAGGAGGAAGACCTGTGATGTGTCTCTTGGTAGTATTTGGTTTAGGCTTTCTTCAGGGGTTTGCAATTTTGTGCCTGTCCCATCAGTACCATGTTTTGCCACAAGGTTGTCCCCCAAATCTCAGAACTCTCTCATTTTAGGTTCACATCTCTGGGTATCTTTTTCTCTTCAGTGTGCATGACATTTTCTACACTTAAAAGTTTTCTTCAAAAGTTTTCAAAGGTGGCAAGACAGTTTATCAGGTAAAGGCACTTGCTGCCAAACTTGACAGTCTGAATTCAATCCCCAGAACCCACATGGTGGAAGTAGAGAACTGACTCCCTACATTGTCCTTTGACCTGCACATGAGGTCAGAGGTCATCTTTGGAATCTTGGCAGATTTATGGGGTCACCTGAAGCTCCTGTCATAATTAGATAAAAATGAGAAGTATGATCTTACTTTGCATCTATAGCTTTCAATGCTGTATATGTTCTTATTGAAGACTAGTCCAGAGTTTGGGAAATCTACCCATTTGGGCTCTGATCATTGTCTCATAGAGGTCATTGGGCTTTAAAGATCAATGAGTGTGGAATTTCATTACCAAAAGGACTGCCCCCCCACCCCGTGTGTGTGTATGTGTGTGTGTGTGTGTGTGTGTGTGTGTGTGTGTGTGTGTACACGAACATGCATACACATTCTAGAGCTCACTATGATTGGTGTCTTCCTTAACTGCCCTCCACCTTACCTTTGGAGACAGAGTCTATCAGTGAACCTGGACCTCATAGACTGGGCTAGACTGCCTGGCCAGGAAGCATCAGGGATCCTCCTTTCTCTGCCTCCCAGTGCTGGGATTCTGGGTGTACGCTGTTCCATCTACCTTCTTATGTGGAAGCTTGAATTCCAACTCAGTTCCTTGTGCTTCCACAGCAAGAATTATTGGCTGAGCCATCTTCCCTTCCTCTCCTTATCCCGCTTTCAATCGTAATAGTGAGTAAGCTCAGTCTTAAGGTGCCTATCTGCCCATAGAGACGCTCATAGTAGTTCAGCTCTGTTATTTCTCTTCTTGCATGAAGCCACCTGGTCTCTACCTAAAAGTTAATGTTAACTAGGGCCATTATCTGACCCAAGGAAAGACAACTTATCATTCAGTCAATAACCTATCAGTTAGTCTTTCATTATGATGACGTACAGTGGGTACCGTTCTATCTGGTTAGCGGGATCAGTATCCTCTTTGCTTGGGAGGCATTCGTTTGGTAGCATGGGCCAAACTGAAAGACAAATGTGGAGAAAATGTAATGATGGGGGCCGACAAGCAGGAGAGTTAAAACAGCAAACATGTTATGTTAACTAGAGAAAGAGAGAGTGAGTCTCGTGTTTGGTGAGCATCTGCGATCAAACACAGAAAACAGTTGCATCTTCATTATAGAAAAGCATGCAACAAAGCCACGGGAAGCTACTCAGCTATGAGAATTGCTGAACACGCAGAAATTCTAGTTCTCAAACCACACTTTATCTCCTTGAGTCCTATGTCTCTATCCCTGTAATTTATTGAACTCTACTCCCACGCTGTGTGGACGAACTCTATCACATTTTTAAATCAATACTAATTTAAATAAAGGATTAAAAAATCAGTATTGGTTTGAATAGATAGGGAAACATTTATTCACAAGACATTGGTAATAAGGTTGCTATAATGACAGTGAAATAAGAAACCAAGCTTTAAGAAAGATAAATTAGAGGGCCAGGGTGGTGGGGTTGTGGGGAGCCTATGATGAAGAAATATGTCTTGGGAAGATGGGAGAGATAGAGTACGTGGTGGAGAGATGGGAGAGAGAGAGAAGTGGAGTATTGTTGTGCTGTGGAGAGAGGTGGAACTGGAGACAAGATGGCGGTGAGGAACAGGCCTGCACTGTCTCCTAAAGCCATGTTGATGTCTGAGGGTTGTGCCAAGGGGGGTCCTGCGTTGCCACCTGAGGCCATGGCGATGTCAGGGCTGGGCCGTCCCTGAGGGCCGTGACTGGGTCCGTGGTCCTCCTGCAGCTGGGGTCTGTGTTGATCTCTGTGGCCCTTGTGACCATCAAAGGCCATGCAGATGTCCTGAAGACATGTTGATCTAAGTAAGGGGCTTGGCTGGCCCTGCCCCTCAAGTGTGGGTAAGGGACAGCTGGCCAGGCACCTCGCTGAAGGGGAGGGGAGGCCTAGTGGAGACCTGGGTTGATCAACTCAGCTATACCAGGTCCATGGTCTTGAGTTGGCCCATCCTAACATCTACCCCATCTATGAGCTGCTACAGCGTGTGAAGAGACCGGTCCTGTGGAACCACAGTGGCAGGATCTCCATGACTCAGGGCAATAGCAGGATGTCCAGAAGGAGTCTAGGAGAGGGCCCACCCAGTATTGATGGTGTAACAGAAGCCAGAATGGCCAACAACTCATGATAATGAACATCACTCTCTCTCTCTCTCCTTTTCTTTTCTTTTTTCTTTTTTTTTTTTTTTTTTTTTTTTTTTTTTTTTTTTTTTTGAGACAGGGTATCTTTGTGTAACAGCCTTGGCTGTCCTAGAACTCACTCTGTAGACCAGGCTAGCCTTGAACTCAGAGATCTGCTTGCCTTTGCCTCCCTAGCGCTGGGATTAAAAGTGTGTGCCACCTGGCTCTTATGTTCTTTTTGGGGGAATGGGGTGCATGATGGTGGTGCAGACCTTTAATCCCAGCACTTGCGAAGAAGAGGCAGGCAGATCTCTGTGAGTTCAAGGCCAGCCTGGTCTACAGAGTGAGTTCCAGGACAACCAGGGCTACACATCAAAACCCTGTCTCAAATAAACAAACAAACAACAAAAAGAACCCATTCTCAGGGAAGATGACATATGTGCTTTGTAGCTTAGTGATCTCTATGAAGACGTAAGCCATTCTAGATCCTCCCCTGGGCCCTGAAGCTATAGAACCCATTCTTAAGGAAGAGGTCACCTGTACTTTGCAAAAGATTTCCATGTAGTCATACCTTAAGCATTATTGTGACAATAGTCACCAGGAAACTTTTTTCCAAAGTTGTATTGTACTTAAATATGTCACGAATAAACTGCCCAGTATCAGACTCTAGAAGTTTGAACCAACACCGGCTACTGAGTCCTGTTGAACCAGACTTCCTTCTTGCCTCATTCGGATCATAACTCTGAACCCGATTTTGCAGAGGAGACCCCCCCCCCAATCCCAGAAAACCTCTGCCTCTTATTTCAAAGGGCAACAGAGAGAAAGGGCGTGTAGAAACAAGTGACTCAGGGAAAGATGTAGCCAAAGAAATCAGCTCAATGGAAAAAAAAAAAAAAAGATTCTACAAACTCAACATGGGCCAGAGACACTTGAGTTCCAGTCTTTGAGACTCAAATGATGCTTTCACACATTATTTCTAGTGAGTATGATGAGTAAGACTGATTGCAAGGTCTGGGGGGTGGAGCTCTTATTTTATATGCATGGAGCTCTGGGCTTTATCTGCAGCCCTAGGAGTGGGGGCACAGACTGAAACAAGGGATGGCCGAAGGATGAATGAAATCCCAAGCATGGAATCCTCAATCATGACAAAAATATTTATGCAGCAAGCCTGGTACAGATACAGTTTAGAGTCACTGGTCCTGAAGGGATGACATGGACAGGGCATAAGCAGGGCTGTGAACAGATGATCAGTAACTGCTGGGTTTTTGTGTTACCCATTTCCTTGAGGTAATACATGAGTCCAGGGCAATGAGTGATCCTGGAGAGGTTTCAGTCAAACTCTAAGAATGAACAAATTAAATTCCTACATATCTGATAGAATTAGAGAGTGGCCAGGACTCAAAAGCACATTGAGGTAGAGAACATCTTTTGTATATTTGTTATCTGAGCCCTGAGGCTCACATCCTCTTCGTTCATGTTATCAATAACAAAAAAAGAACCAAGGTCACTTCTGAGTTTCACATGAATCACAGTGGCTGCAATGGCAGGCTCTTTTAAGTCACAAACCTTAGAGACATGTTAGGAGAGTCTTTTTCTTCCAGAATAAAGACAAATATCTGTATTAGAGCCTGTCCCTTCCCGACTGGGGCCAATCCAGTCGATCATTCGAATCGTTACCAGCCTTTGCCGTGTGGCCTCTTGCTGCTGTGAGTCCCTGATGCCGTCCTATACCATTCTGGCAACTCAGCTACTCTCTATAGTTGCTGTTCCTGCTGCCATGCAGTGAACTGGCTTCTGTCTATTGTCTTTCTTAGCTCTAGCCATTCAGAGTTTCTGACTACTCCTGACTTTCATTGTCCCGTAGCTTCTGATCATTGCCTTTCCTCTGGCTTTGTTCTTTTCATTTTATGAACTCCACTCAGCAAACGACTGGCTTTCCCTGTGTTACCTACTCAGCTTGGTAAGAGAGAATACTGGTGTGTTTGTTTCACTCTGGCCACCTCTGGTAAGCAGAGCCATTACCCCAGATTTAGTCCCAACTAAATTGTGGCTAGTGTTGGGAGCTTTCAAGTTTTTCTGAACCCATCTCACGAGGGGCTGCTTTTGTAGTCGACTCTATGGACGTGATAATGATAGTTAGGAAAATAACAGTTTCTACAGAGTGGTAATCATGGGCCAGGATTGTTTCAAATACTTTATCATTAGTCTCTTCAAATTTTAAAATGGTATTCCCATTTCAAAGATAAGGAGAGTAAGCTGATTAGCATGGAGTAATGTTTCCAGGATCAAGTACCCCGCAGCATAACCCCAGGATTTTAGTTCATTAATCTAGCTTTTAACCACTGTAGTTCTGATGCAAGTGAACTTCAGGAAACCTCTGTTGGAGCTTTTGTGTGTGGCAGAGAATGGGGGTAGGAGAGCATCAGAGACTCCAATTCTATGTTGGCTGTGTCAAGTTGTAACTGGGAAGTGTTTACCCAGCTGAAGACGATTCCAGAGGAGGCCAGGGGCTTTTACTCCCCTGCAAGGAGGGTGGGATGGGGCAGATAGGCACGTGTGGCTACTGCTGACAACACAGCTCAGAGGGCAAATGAGTATTTATTGAGCACTTACTATATGTCAGAGTAAGTGATTGGCACTTTACATTAGTTCTTTTACTGAATTTCCTCCCAGTGAGGTTTTCCTTCTTTTTTTTCTCCTTTAGATTTATTTATTTATTTCATGTATGTTTATTTTATGTATGAGTGCTCTATCTGCATGTACACCTTTATGCCAGAAGAGGGTATCAGATCCCGTGGTTGCTGGGAGTTGAACTCGGGACCTCTGGAAGAGCAGCCAGTGCTCTCAACCACTGAGCCGTCTCTCCAGCCCAGTTTGCTCTTTCTTTATTCCCATATTGAGAACAAAATCCAGGGCCTCACTTAGGCTAGGCAAACACCCAGCCATTCTTGTATTGTTTATTTGTTTTTGTTTTAAAGAAAAAAATTGAGACCTGAGAGACTCATCATTAGTTTCTCTTAGGACCTAAGTAGGAGAAATATTGGTTCTAATCCATGGGAACAAGGCTGGTGTGCTTCACCTGCAAGCCAAGGATGTGATTTGTTTATGCTCTGTTCTTACACAGAAACCTTATAGCCCATCTGATTTAAGATTGCAACTTCAAGCCAGGCAGTGGTGGCATACACCTTTAATCCCAGCACTCTGGATGCAGAGGCAGGCAGATCTCTGTGAGTTCCAGTTCAGCTTGGTCTACAAAGTGAGTTCAAGGACAGCTAGGGCAACATAGAGAAACCCTGTCTTGGAAAAAAAAAAAAAAAAGATTGCAACTCCATAAAATTCAAAGTGCCTGCTTCTTTGAATGACTACTCTAAAGACCTGCTCAAGCAGGAACATCTACTGGTCTTTAAGTGAGGAAGAAATTAATTCTTAAAAACTTATTATTGCCAGGTGGTGGTGGAGCATGCCTTTAATCCCAGCACTTGGGAGGCAGAGGCAGGTGGCTCTCTGTGAGTTCGAGGCCAGCCTGATCTACAGAGCGGGAGATCCAGGACAGGCACCAAAACTACCCAGAGAAATCCTGTCTCGAAAAACCAAAAAAACCCCAAAAAAACAAAAAAACAAAATTTAAAGCACTGAGATCTGAAGAGTGCTACAGCAGTTAGTATAAACCAACAAATATAAGAGGAAAAGACTTCCGTTTTGGACAATATAATAATTTATTGACAAATAGAGATGTGTAGCTAGAGTTTTCCTGCCTGGCCCACAGTCAGGACAAATCTCTCTCACCTGCCAGTCCCACAGTCGCTCAGACCCCACCAAGTAAACACAGAGACTTATATTGCTTACAAACAATAAGCCATGGCAGGCTTATTGTTAACTGTTCTTATAGCTTAAATTAATCCATTTCCATAAATCTATACCTTTCCACATGGCTCATGGCTTACCGGCATCTTCACATGCTGTTTGTCATCATGGCGGCTGGCAGTGTCTCTGACTCAGCCTTCCACTTCCCAGCTTTATTCTCCTCCTTGTCCCACCTATACTTCCTGCCTAGCCAATGGCCAATCAGTGTTTTATTTATTGACCAATCAGAGCAACACATTTGCCATACAGAACATCCCACAGCAGAGATGTTCTAATTATGTAAATGTTATAGGCACTGAAATGCCTTCAACAACTTTGACAAAAACTCTGGGAAGGAAATACTGTACCTGCTCACGGGTCTCCACTAAAGATTAATAGATTGCACCAGTAATAGGCTCTTCTGTTCCATATGTGTGGCTATATGAGTTAAGTATGTTGTATGCTGGGAAAAATACTGGAGGATCTTTCCTCAGACCTCCCAGTACATTGTCTGAATAATAAGGATTGTCCATTGGGAGAGGAGAAGAACTTCCACATTTTCTGGGTCCTTTCCTGGAACTCACTTGATAGCCCAGGCTGGCCTCGAACTCACAGAGATCCGCCTGGCTCTACCTTCCGAGTGCTGGGATTAAAGGCGTGCGCCACCACCGCCCGGCTATGGGTCCAGATTCTAATAGATCTAGATAGCGTATCTTCCAGTGTTGGAAGCTGAATTGTGTTGCAAGTGAAATTCATGGACCGAACCCTTAGTCTCCAGCACCTCACATTTGGCTGCATTTGAATACATGGCCTTTGGAGAAGTAAAGGCAGGTAAGACGAGGTCCTAGAACAGGACTTCATCTCACAAGCCAGGTGCATTCATAAAGAGATTCAAACGTGGGGCTGGAGAGATGGCTCAGTGCTAAAGAGCACTGGCTGCTCTTCCAGAGGTTCTGGGTTCAACTCCCAGAGCTCACATAACAGCTCATAGCGTCTGTTATTTCAGTTCTGGGGACCCTATGCCCTCACATAGATATACATGTAAGCAAAACACCAGTGCACATAAAATAAAAATAAATAAGTCATTAAAAAAAGAGATTCAAATGTAGACAGTACAGACCTAGTCAGAAGGTAGTTATCTACCAGCCAAAAAGGGAAGGCCTCAGAAGAAACCAAGCTTGCCAACACCGTAATTGTAGATCCCTAGCATCTAAGTCTATGAGAAATAAGCTTGTGTTGTTTAAGCACCCCAGTCAGTAGTGTTTTGTTATGGCATTGTTAGCAAACTAATACACACTAATACACACTCAGTCCTTCAGAGTCAACACGCTGAATAGTTCAACCTTCGAAGCCATCACAGCTGTAACTGGCATAGCACACAGCAGGGTTTTGCTATCTTAACCACTTTCAAAATTGGGAACACAATATTCTGTTTTGTTAATTCCACAGACAAGCAGGCTCTGCTTGCCTCCCAGGAATCCATTTCCGGTAGACGCTGTTGCTTGATTTTCTGAGCTGAGACAGATATCGACCTCCTCAGTTAAGCCAGGAGTCTCCCCACCGATCCCTTTGACTGTTGGAGTCTCGGCCTGTTGCTGACAGTGTTAACAAGAAGGTTCTGCTAATAAGGCATAAATTCATCAAATGCCTTCTTCTTGAGAGAAGTAAGAGACAGTGACTTGATTCTTCTAAATATTTTCATTCACTGTTACTCACCATACCAGACTGGCAAGAGCATGTCACTATTCTGTTCAGGGACATCTCTTTTTATTTCTTTTCAAGTAGGATGAAAGCCTTAGGAAGGCCGTTTCATTAATATTGGATTTTTCAGAGTTTTGCAAAAGCATTTTATCATCTTGTCCTATTTAGTTGATAGAAATACAGAATCAAGTACTTATAAATAATGCCAATGGTTTAAATAAAAAATGATGGTAGGACTCAGAATCCAATCCTGTTCATCTTTATTAAAAAAAAATCAGAAAACATGGAATCAACAATAATGAATACAAAATCACTTGAGAATCCCTAGAGATGCATTACTGATATTCTTGTTACAAAGATTATTATTGGAAAGGAACTTGCCTAAATGCAGCAAGTGTTTTGAAGAGAAATACAATTTTACTGTAAGATAGAGAAGGAGCTTGAATTGAATTATTCATTGTGATGTTGTTGAAGCTGGGCTAAAACAAAGCCAGCTAGATGGCTTGTGCAATCCAAGGTTGCATGTTGCTAGCTTTTGAATTACCAAGAGCATTTGATTAAATAGCATCGCATCGCCACCAAGGCCATTCCCACAAGAGCAGCTGTACTCACAGCTGGTTGAAGTTGTGTTCTCACAAAAGCATCCCGACTTTGGTAGCATGCTTGACCTCTCCTTCCAGCCCACGTTGCCAACCCCCCTATGGATCTCAACTCTTGTACTGCTTTCAGACATGCTTGGGAATAAAGCTGAAATGGAATCCTGCCATAAATCAATGCCTATGAATGCCTGCTATAAAATTCTTAATTTATATGCTATGTGGTGTGTGTTCTTTGGAAAGATGTAAAGCTATTCAAATACTAACAGAAATTGATGATAGAAGGGGACCACTTTGCTAAGAAAAGAAGCAACAGAACTCAGCAGGCCCAGCACTACCACACAGTGTAGGTCTGTGACCAAGAAGTCTGTGGGAAGCTGGTAAATGTATAAGCCAAATAGATGCTTGTCTTTTATTTCCAAACTGACTCAATATTGTGTAGTTCTCTATTCTGTCTACTTGGAAGACATAACAAATCCTTAATGCAGTTTGTAGCCATGTCAGAAGTATGAAAGGGCATTGTGTTTCCCACCTCTTGCCTGGGCCTCTATTTGCTAAAAGATTGCTGTGAATATATGCAGACTGTAAAAGGCTGTTTCCTCATGGGTAGATGCTATGATTCTGGGTAATGAGATCCACCCCCTAACAGCTCCTCCTCCCCTACAGTTGTCTTTCGGAGTTAAAATGGGAAAGTTTGAATTTTGCATTGTTAATGTGTATGTCAAATATTCTACAATTTATGCATACTGTCTAATCCCAGGGACTCAGAACTTCTCATCTTTATCACAAGCACTCAAGACAGAAAACCAGAGCAGGGCTGATTTCATACCTCAGCTACAAATGCACTTGAAAAATTACTTTTAGTTCAACTTGTCTGTAATCAATCTTGGAATTGTGTTGTAATACGTTGTAGACTGTGTCAGTGGGGAGGAAGTAAGTCCTGGGGGCCTCTTGCTAACCTCACAGGAGGCCAGATGATGCTACTTGCCATTTTAATTTGCTTGATGATACTGAGGGAAACCAGATGCAAACGCATATTTCCAATTAAACTTTGCTGTGCTTGGCTGATGTTTATCTTCAGCATTGCGTTTCAGATGACAGAGATGCATTTAACACAAAATTTGAGTCAGTTAGTTTTAAGGCTGAATTGTAGAATGAAGCCTGTTTTTTGAGAAAAGTGGAGGCAATTGTTGCAGGAGCTTATTTGGCTTGTGAGTCCAGTACTCGGTTTTAGACATTAATTTTTTTTTTCTCTGTGTAACAGCTCTGAATGTCCTGGCACTTGCTTTGCAGACCAGACTGGCCTCAAACTCACAGAGATCTGCTGGCCTCTGCCTCCCAAGTGCTGGGATTAAAGGCATGCATCACCAACTGGCCAGCTTGGGTTATATCTTTTTGATCTGATGGCCCATAGACCTCTGAAACATTACAGGCTAAAGCCAATGCTGTCCTCTACAACCTGGCAGTAAGACTCTGCTGCTGAAGACACTGGCTACTGTTGCTGTGCCATCAAATGCGGAGAAGTTGAGCTACTGCTCACTTGGAAGCTTCACCCCTACTGACTCACATTCACAGTGCTGGAGGTACAATACATGCTACTAGTGGAGAAAAGTAATCATCATTCTCACCCCACTCTGCATCCTGCAAGCTACCACCACCACCACCGGCCTGGAATATATACCTCTTGGGGCAGTAGTGGCACAAACCTTATGGGAGCAATGAACCCCTTCTTGATTAGATCTAAGGCCTACTCCACAAGACAGAACTCATACCTGACACCGTTAATGAGAACAAGAACGTAAGACTGGATGAGACTGCAGGGGTAACCTACTACAATTAATACTGCTAAATGGACACAGCAAAAAAATGACTCCTAATGACATATTGCTATCCTAAGAGTGAGTCAACAAACCTGCATCAGAGAATCATCTTCCTGTAGTAGATGGCATTGAACACAGTGTCTTAGTTAATGTTCTATTGCTGTGAAGGGACACCATGACTAAGTTGTAACCAAGGAAAGCATTTAACTGGGGGTTGGCTTACAGTTTCAGAGGCTTAGTCCATTATCATCATAGGGGGGAGCACGGCGGTATGAAGGCAGGCCGGCATGATCTTTTTTGGGAGAGAAAGAGTATGAAATGGCGTTTGTAGGGAGAGGTTTGTGCCAAGCTGACAAAATCAAGCAGTACAATTGACCACTTGTCAACTTGACACACAAACACATCGCTTTTTAATTCATGACATTTTCCTTTCTGCTCACCCCCAAGATCTCAATATTAATAATAATATCAGGGTGTAGTGGGTAGCCATTCCAGCTTTGATCTGGAAGTTCCAACCCCCATCTGGAAGTTCCAACCCCCATTGAGGCTTTGACCCCCAAAGGGAGTAGCACTATTAGGGGGTGTGGCCTTTTTGAAGTAGGTGTGGCCTTGTTGGAGGAAGTGTGTCACTGTGGGGGTGGGCTTTGAGGTCTCCTATGATCAAGTTATGCCTAGTTTAGTTCACTTCCTGTTGCCTACAGATTAAGATATAGGACTCTCAGCTCCTTCTCCAGTACCATCTCTGCCTACATGCCACCATGTCCCGCCATGAAGATAATGGACTAAACCACTTAAATTGTTAGCCCCCAATTAAATGTTTTCCTCTGTAAGAGTTGCTGTGGTCACGGTGTCTCTTCACAGCAATAGAAAACCTAACTAAGTCACAACCACCAATAACTCCAGTTCCACAGGATCTGATGCCCTCTTCTGACCTTTGTGGGCACAAAACACCCACACATAAAACACGTTTTAAAAATTAATACCACAATATAAAACATAAATCACTTTAAAAGCCCCCCCCCCCAAGTCTTTAAAAGTTCTCTCTGGGGTTCCTGCCTGCTCTATACTTGCCCCATGGTGCTTGGGATTCAGGTACCTCACCAATATATGTCAGGTTGAATTTGGTTGAACGGTGGAGGAGATGAGGTGCTTTAAGACTAAGCCAACCGGTGAAGAGGTAACTGCTCATTTACAGCCGCCATGGAAGGCGTAAACACAAATCTGCCAGGCTTGTGGGATCGCAACACAAGGCCACGTGGGATGGGTAGAATCGGCTGAAAGTGATTGCCGAGCAAAGTCCCACGAAAACCTATGTGAACAAAGTATAAGAGTTCAAAGAAGAAATCCGGAACAGAAAGATCGGATTTGGTTCTTTTCCTTCCCAGGATCCCGCCGCTAGCTTACCGGCTACAGCTATTTACCTTTATAACTCTGTCACCTTTTCTGAATAATTCAGACCCAATCTGTGGGGGAAAGAATTTTCCAGAAAAGTATAACTTTCTTCTCTTCTGTCTCTTTTGGAAAAATACTTTCCCTAAGACTTTGGATTTTCCAACATTTGGGGCTTCTTTATGCTTTCTCTAAAGCAGTAACACCCCTCCCCCCCCGCCCCCACTCCACAACCATGTAGCAGCTTGCTGGTCACATGTCTGACTTGCCAGCTTAAATGGTGTGGCTTTTTTCCTTCTCTCCTACTATCTCTTACATTTATATCTTGATTGCCCTGAGGTTTTTCTTTTTTAAACTCTAATAAAATTGCCCCTGAGCTTCCACTTGAGTCCATTGTTAAATTCTTGTTTGTTTGTTTTTGTTTTTCGAGACAGGGTTTCTCCGTGTAGTTTTGGTGCCTGTCCTGGATCTCACTCTGTAACCAGGCTGGCCTCGAACTCACAGAGATCCACCTGCCTCTGCCTCCTAAGTGCTGGGATTAAAGGCGTGCGCCACCGCTTTTTTTTAAAATGAGACTGAGAATCCCCGAGGGGACCCTGATTTCCCCAGTATCAGGAACCTCTAGAGCTGGAGTTCCAGGCAATGTGAGTCACCTCACATGGGTGTTGGGAAGTGAACTTGGGTCTTCTGCAAGAGTGTTAAGTGCTCTTAGCTGTGTAGTGATCCCTCTAGTCCCTTTAGTTTTTAATAAATGTTATCTAAAAATTGTTATTGTAACAATAGCACTTTGTACTATTTGTTTAGAAGTAGCACCAAGAAGATACTGTAGATGATACCTAGAACCCAGGAGGTCAGCAAAATTTTAATGAGTTAACCGCTGTTGGGGCTGCACCACACAGAATCAGGTGTAGTGACTAATGTCTGAATACTAACATTTGGAAGGCCGAGGTAGGACTGTCACAATTCAAGGCCAGCCTGGGCTAGAGTGGAAACAAAAAAATATCTAAACAATAATAATAATAATAATAATAATAATAATAATAATAATAATAATAAAATCTGTCATCATTTCATAAAACAATCAAGTAGGGCAGCTGCCTGCAGAGATCATTATGGTGCAGCTTTTCTGAGTCCTAACTCAGAAGAATGTAACTTTTTATGTTATATTTTTATCCTCCCATCCCCAATACTGACCAAGTATCCTCAGGGGAAAATGGTGTGGACGTCTCTCTTCCCCTTCTGGCAGCTGCTAGCATTTACAGCTTTCCTGCCTTGTTTTTCTCTAAACTCTAATAAAGTTGTTCTCAAGTTTCCCTTTGAGTCTATTTTTAAATTCTTTTATTAATGACACTAAGATTCCACCGAGGGCAGTGGAAGTAATCTAAATATTTTCTATCAAAAGAATGATCGCAGGAACTTAACCTATGGAAGGCTATTTTATAACCTTCACCACCTTGAAAAATCGAGTTTCCACGAAGGCCTTGCTGCATTCCTGAAACTTGGTGGCCTGGAGTGGCTGCCCTGGTTCCCCATTTCTTCATTTCCTTCCCTCTGATTTTTTGAAAATTAGGCAACCTCCAAAGCATGTGTGATCGGACTCCACCCAGTGGGGAAAAGACACAGTGCTCTGGAGTAAGAACAAAAACCTAAAAAAAAAAAAACAAAAACAAAAAAAGCCGGGCGGTGGTGGCGCACGCCTTTAATCCCAGCACTCGGGAGGCAGAGCCAGGTGGATCTCTGTGAGTTCGAGGCCAGCCTGGACTACCAAGTGAGTTCCAGGAAAGGCGCAAAGCTACACAGAGAAACCCTGTCTCGAAAAAAAAAAAAAAAAAAAAAAAAAACCTACCACATTTCCTGCTGTGGGGTTTGCCACTTGAAACAACACACTCTTTACAAAAGTAAACACTCACTTGCCATTTAAAATAATAATATAATAATGGGAAAAGGCAAGCCGGGCGATGGTGGCACACGCCTTTAATCCCAGCACTCGGGAGGCAGAGCCAGGCGGATCTCTGTGAGTTCGAGGCCAGCCTGGGCTACCAAGTGAGTTCCAGGAGAGGCGCAAAGCTACATAGAGAAACCCTGTCTCGAAAAACAAAAACAAAAACAAAAACAACAACAACAAAAAATAATGGGAAAAGGCACTTCAGGTTGTATGGGGGATGGGGGTGTGTATGGTTAGGGGTGGGGTTTGGGGATGGGTGTGGCGTGGTGGGTGTGGTTAGGGGATGGGGTTGGGGTGGGTGTGGTTAGGGGGTGGGGCTTGGGATGCAGTGGGTGCGGTTAGGGGGTGGGGTTTTCTGGTGTGGTGGGTGTGGTTAGGGGGTGTGGTGTGGGTGTGGTGTGGGTGAGGTGGTGTGGGTGTGGTGGGTGTGGTTAGGGGGGTGGGTTTGGGTGTGGTGGGTGTGATGGGTGGATGTGGGTGGGTAGGGGGGGATGGCATGATAAGAAACTGCAGGAGTGGAATAGCAGTGTGTTCAGCAGTCAGGCAATCAGCTATGGAGAGAGGGCCAAGGCCCAACCTAAAGTGTTGTGACAAAAGAGGCTCATAAAGTGAGCCAGAGCAGTGCACAAACAACATATTTTGAACTTCATATTGCAGGTGATGATCTTCAATAGCTTTCTTTCTTTTTAAATACAAGCATTTTGAAGAGTGCAGGTCAGTTACACCACATAGACTCTCCAATTTGGGTTTGTCTGATATTTCCTTCTGATTAGGACCGGTTATGCATTTTTGGGTAGGAAAACCAGGAAAAGGTGCCCCAACTTCTTCATAGTTCATATAAGAAAAAGTTAATTTGTACTTCGCTGGTGATTATCACTTTGACAATGTGTTTCTCCACTGTAAATTACTGTCTTCTCTTTTAAATGTTTTGTAGGGAGTTATATAATGAACTATGTAAAAATATGGTGAACTGTAGAGAGCCCTTTGATTTAGCAAGTGAAAGAGGAGATGCACAAAGTTCTAGCTAAAAAGATGTTTATTGATATCTTTATAGTAAATAGCAATTAGAAATAGCCCATATTTATATTTTTAGTGGATTTAGTCTAGTAAATTATTCATACAGTTGAATACATGTAGTCACTAAAGTATGAGACAAGTGTATTAGTAACAATAAATAAGTTTACAATGTAGCAAAAAAGCAAATAACTATATTGCATTATATGGCCCAGTTAAAATATATTTTAAAGATTTATTTATTATTGTGGTATATGTGTGCATTTGTGCCGTGGGATGCATGTTGGGAATCAGAGGACAGCTTTGTGTGTTGTGGAGTAATCCTGTACACTGTAAAAATGTGTTGCTCTCATTGTTAATAAAAAGCTGATTAGCTGATAGCTAGGCAGGATTTTAGGGGCAGAGAGAATGCTGGGATAAAGGGGGTGGAGTCAGAGGAGTCGAGCAAGATATGGAGAGGAAAGAGGAGGTGCAAGATGAAAGAGAGGTAATGCCACATGGCAGAATATAGATTAATATAAATGGATTAATTTAAGTTCTAAGAGCTAGTTATTAATAAGCCTGAGCTATTGGCCAAGCATTTATAATTAACATTGAGTCTCATGTCAGTTATTTGAGGACTGGTGGGTGGGAAAGAAAATTCTGTCTACATTGGTGCAATTATTTCTCTTCTTCTACCCTTACCCATGTTCTGGGATTTAAACTCACGTCGTTATGTCTGAGGGGCAAGCACTTTTACCACTGAACCATCTTGCCAGTCCCCTCAATATATTTTATTCATAGGAGGACTTGATAAATCTTTCCCAGTTGTGACCCTTTTGGTCTGAGAACTATTTACACAACCCTAAGTGCAGAGGTCCATACAATGGTATACAAACCAGACACTCATTGAGAACAAATCTCAAGGAAATTTATTTTAATTCTTTAGGACCAGTGAGATGGCTCAGCTGGTAGAGGCACTTGATGCCAAGATATTCAGTGATGTGTTTCATCCCTGGGACTCAAATGGTGCAAAGAGATGACTCTGCAACTTGTCCTCTGCCCTCCAAATGCCTGCTACAGTGTGCATAGGCCAACACACACACACACCACACACATACTCACACTCACACACACTCACACATACACACAATGTAATAAAGAACACAATTCTAAAAAGTACAAAACAATTTTAAAAAATAAACTTTTAAAATATATTTTATTTTTATTAATGTGTTTGTGTCTGTGTGAGTATATGCTGTGTGTACAGATGACCATGGTGTTGTAGACTATTTTAAGATGTGTTACATTTGTTGATGCTGTGGAATATTTGTTTAATGATGCAAAGATGTGTTGCATTCCTTTATGTTGTATTTGTTTAACTCTGTGAAGCTGTATTTCTTTACCTGTCTACATCTGATTGGTCTAATAAAGAGCTGAATGGCCAATAGCAAGGCAAGAGAAAGGATAGGCAGGGCTGGCAGGCAGAGAGAATAAGAGAGGAGGAGAAATGTGGGAGGAGAGTTGAAGGAACAGGAAAAGGAGGAGAAGAGGACTTGAGGGGCCCGCCATCCAGCAAGACACAGAGTAAGAAGTAAAAGTATACAGAAATAGAGAAAGGTAAAAGCCCAGAGGCCAAAGATAGATGGGATAATTTAAGAGAAGCTGACTAGAAATAAGTCAAGCTAAAGCCAGGCATTTATAAGTAATAATAAGATTCCGTGTATGATTTATTTGGGAGCTAGGTGGCAGACCCCCCAAAAGAGCAAAAAGCCAAAAAAGTACAAAACTAACCAACACCACCATGGAGGTCAGACGAGGAAGCGGGGTTTCCAGGGTTACAGGTGGTTGTGCACTATCTGACAGGTGCTCCTCGAGGTCAGTAGGCTCCCTTAACTGCAGAGCCGTCTCTAGTCTCTAGAGTAATCTTAACATTTTAGCACTTTTTATTGAAGAAGATAAAAGCAAATTTGCATTACTAATGAGACATATGTGCTTGTTCATTCTACATAAAGAAATCTTGAGCAGGGTGTTGTAGTGCACGCCTTTAATCCCAGATCTTGGAAGGCTGAGTTTGAGGCCAGCCTGGTCTACAGAGCAAGTTTCAGGACAGCCAGGACAAGGACTATACAGAGAAACCCTGTCTAGAAAAGCCAAAAAAAAAAAAAAAAAAAAAAAAAAGAATAGAAATCTTAGTTGAATATTTGACACTATAGGTCATAGAGTATATTTAATGTTTTTCTTTTTTTTAAATTTTTTTTTCTTTTTCCGGAGCTGAGGACTGAACCCATGGCCTTGTGCTTGCTAGGCAAGCGCTCTACCACTGAGCTTAATCCCCAACCCCTTAATGTTTTTCATAGTTGATTAATATCTTGATTTAAAATTGTCAATGCTGATAATGCTGCTTTGTATAAATACATGGTACAAAAAAATGGCAAAAGTATATTTTGTTCCATTTTAGACATTATTGGAAATTCTGTCTAATCCAAACCAAAATCTACTGAATACTTTTATTTTCTTTTTTTCCAAGACAGGGTTTCTCTGTGTAGTTTTGGTGCCTGTCCGGGATCTTGCTCTGTAGACCAGGCTGGCCTCGAACTCACAGAGATCTGCCTGGCTCTGCCTCTCGAGTGCTGGGATTAAAGGCATGCGCCACCACCGCCTGGTTCTGAATAATTTTTAAAAATGAAATTCAAGTCAACAACTCCAACAGCAATATATAGAAACATTCAATTCACTCTTTATGCAGAGTTCTAACCACCATAGGATGATCACAGCTACTCAAAGGCAATTCAATCCAAAAATATACTGATTTGATTGATACAAGATGAAGAATGATGGTAGGAAAATACTAGAAGTCTTTTTTTTTTTTTTGTAATGAAATCGTTAAGAGAAAAACACCAAGTATGGTAAAAACAACAAAACAAAACAACGGTAATTCACAACATATAGAAGTCTCCAGCAGCGGTGTTCAGGTAGCATTTGTTGGCTCCCTGTGACAGCACCCCCAGGCAATGCAGAGTGTGTGTCAGTGGGTCCAGAATCAACTCTGCAGTGAAGTCCTGATGCACATGATAAGCGCTGCTGGAAATACCTATGGTGCATTTGACGTTTAATTTTGAATTAACTCTTGGTTGTTAGGTTTTTTGCCAACTATTTCATGACCCCCACATTAGAAGTCACGAGCCATAGTTTAGGAAATGGGTTTGTAGTCATATGTCATATACAAACACACATATGCAGTCACAGACATTTTTTGCCTAAATGCATACACTTTTATTAGAAGTTGTACAGCAAAAGTTATTCAAGAAAGTATGAACTTTTCTGGTTTGTTAAGGTGGAAAACATAAAAAATATCTGCAGCGTTTTGTTGATGATCAAATAAATATCAGTCTTTTTTTTTTTTTTTTTCTTCTAGTGACAAACACAAGTTAGAAAACGTCAGTTCTGGAATGTATTCATTATGTGTAGCTGGAAGATTTAGGCGACAGGTGTGTATCTCATAAGATTAGTCTAAAAGCTTTTTAACTTTCACATTTCTTGACTAGCAGAATTCTCTCAAACCATAAAATCGGATTAATATGAAAAAAAAAATCATCGTTGGTATTGAACAATCTGACAGTTACTAGCACTATTTATTTCCATGGCGGGGTGTGAAAGAAAGGCTTGAGAAAGGGCTGATTTCAGTCCTATCTCGGCTCCATTGATAATTTTTTGAGAATGAGCTTTTTTTTTCTTTCTTTCTTTCTTTTTTTTTTTTTTGTGAGGATCAGGTTTGAGGCAAGCACTACCAGAGGGACGCGCAAGTCAGAAAAGGGAGTTACTTCCCAAGAAGCGACAGGTGAACCAAGCAGAGGACCCCACGTCCTTTCCAACACCTGCGAGTGTGGGGAACACTGGGGGCTCAGGAATTGCACCATCGGTGTCCTGACATCATCACGCCGGAGGCCAGAAGGCGCCCAGACAACGAACGGAAGTAGGGTATAAGGTCTCCACGGACCTCACGTGGCGCCACCGGCGCAGCAAGGTTAGGCGGGCAAGCAGAGGCAGGGCGAGCCGCGGGGCGGGGCGCCACTACGCGTGCGCGGCGGGGGCGGGGCTGTCGGGCGCCCGCTGGAAGCGCGGGAGGGGCGGGGCAGCAGGGGAGAGCGCGCCGGGGGGCGGGGCCGGGGGGCGGGGCGCTGGCGGCGCGTGCGCGGTGGGGGCGGGGCGCGCAGCGTAGGGGCGGGCCCTACTCCTCCCCGTCCAGCGCCTAGGCCTACGGGCCGAGCTCCTCCCCGGCTGGGTCTCTCCCCTCCCTCGGCCGTTCCTTCCTCCTCCTCCTCCTCCTCCTACCACAGGCAGGCAGGCAGGCAGCAAGCATGGCGGCTGTGGAGACGCGGGTCTGCGAGACGGACGGCTGCAGCAGCGAGGCCAAGCTCCAGTGTCCCACCTGCATCAAGCTGGGCATCCAGGGCTCGTACTTCTGCTCTCAGGTAGCCGCCCACCCCGCGCCCCTCCGGGTCTCCGCCTCCGGGCCCTGCCGCCTCCCCCTCGGGCCTCGGAGCGGCCCGGGCCTCGGGAGCCGGCCGCCGGCGCTCGCGGGAGCGGAAGCTGACCTGCGGCGGGTTCGGGCGGCGCATCGGCAGCGGGGAGGGCGGCCAGGTGTGTGGGCAGGTGGGGACGCGCGGGAACCGGTAGCCCAGGACCTCCGCCAGAGCCGGGGTCCGGTCCGGTCCAGACGCCGCGGGCCGCGCTCCCGGGGCTCCACTCCCGTGCCTATGCAATCCCGGACGGAGACGGAAACGACCTGCCGGGGCCTCGGGGTGGCCGCAGTCTCCTGAAGAGGAGAGCTAGTTTCAGCCTCACTTCTCCAGTGTTTTACTCCTGTGCTTTGGCGTTTAAGCAACTTTGGGTGTGGGAGTGGAGGGGGGATCTGTGCAATTCATTCTTTTCCGTTGACATCTCAGATTATTAATTGAGAGAACCGGTGAGTTAAAGAGATGAGTCACTTGTGTTACTGAAGTTCCCCTAGAGTGAAAAGGACAGTTCCCTCAAAGGTTATGCTTTAAGGCTTCGATGTATTTAGGAAGTGTTGTGCAGCTGAGCAAACCCAGCACTGAATGGGCAGTATGTGTTTACTGAATAGTATTTGTGTTCCACTGTGACTCAGAATGATGGCAAGGCAGCAATATTGGGCTCTGAGTTACAGTTTGTTGACGAGGGGCATATAAATATTTTGGTAATAAACTGACAGGTTCCTGAGAGCAGTGAATTAATCAATAGTCCAGAGGCCTTGGTCTGCTAATTTCCTGTGAGATCTTGAGTCAGTGAAGATACTTAACTTTCCGAGTTCCAGTGTTACCCTGCTCAGACAGAGTAAGGATAGTTTTCCTTCTGTATTTCACAGGTTTGCACTGACATTGAAATTAAGATAAGACCCTGTAGCCCTACAATGTAAGATGCTTGTGTTTTAAAGGATTCCAGTACAATTAATACTGATATCTAAATAAAGTTGAAGAAGTGGCCAGGCGGTGGTGCACGCCTTTAATCCCAACACTTGGGAGGCAGAGGCAGGCAGTTCCCAGAAAGCCAGGGCTACACAGAGAAACCCTGGCTGGGAGGGCGAGGATAGTTATGTGAAAACTACAAAAACAACTATTTTCAAATATAAAGTACATGCAAAGATAAATATAAAATTAAAACGTATGATTAACAGCCTTAACATTTGTAGATAAGCCATCACAAGAGTTCCTTACAGTTGGATGGGTCTTGTTTTTAGAGAGTATGTGATCCTTGACCTTGTTGCTATCATTCTGCAAAATGATGCACACGGGGAAGTAAAAATAGCATTAGGGCTATCAATCGGCACAGGGCCTCTTGTTGCTTTAACATTTTCCAATTCCAGCTTACTGAGTTCTGTGTGGGACCTGGACTTCAAATAATTTTGCCGAGCGGTGGTGGCACACGCCTTTAATCCCAGCACTCAGGAGGCAGAGGCAGGCCGATCTCTGTGAGTTCCAGGTCAGCCTGGGCTACAGAGTGAGTTCCAGGAAAGGCACAAAGCCGTACAGAGAAACCCTGTCTTGAAAAACCAAATAAAATAAAATAAAAATTCGCTATGAAAATTGTGAGTCATCTTAGTAGATTAATTTAGTCTATGCAGTGTTTATTTATTTATTTATTTATTTAGGTTTTTTGAGCTAGAATTTCTCTGTCTAGCTCTAGCTGTCCTGGAACTCACTCTGTAGACCAGTCTAGCCTTGAACTCACAGAGATCTGCCTGCCTCTGTCTCCCAAATGCTGGGGTTAAAGGTGTGTGCCACCATGCCCAGCTCTATACAGTGTTTAAAGTTGGGAGGTGCTTTAATTCCAGCACTTGGGAGGCAGAGGCTGGTAGAACTCTACTGGGCTAACCTGGTTTACTACATAGTGAGTTCAAGGCCAGCCCATGGGCTAGGAATTGAACCTGGGGCGCCTGGAAGTAGCCAGTGCTCTTAACCATTGAGCCATCTCTTCAGCCCAGCCGCTGTTTCTTTTTCTTTGTTTCTATTTGTCTTCCTTCCTTCCTTCTTTCTACATTTCTTCCTTTGTCTCTCTATTTCTTTCCTTCTATCTTTTGTTCTTTGTCTGTCTCTGTCTCTGTCTCTCCTCTCTATCTCTGTCTCTCTCTTTCTTCCTTTGTTTCTTGAGGTAAGAGTCTAACACACGTGTAGTTACAAAGAAATAGAGGCCATGGGTTTAAGAAAGAGCAAGGGGTTTATGGGGAGGGTTAGAGGGAGGAAAAAGAGGGAACTGATGTAATTATATATTAATTAAAATATATATAAAAGCTTAAAAGGTTTTGGGAAACTGTTCATCAAGTGTGGGTGGCATTCTGTTATAAAGAATATTGAATCTTTGTAGTTTGAAGAAATGTCAGACTTTTGTCAGAGCATCTGAGACTTAATTATGGTAGAGAGAATGGAGCCTGTGTTGGAGCCTGTAGGTATATTACTAGTGTTACTGCTACACCTGTCATCAGACATTCAGAGGAGCTTCTGTCTTTCTTCATTCCTGTTATCACCTTCCACGGGCAGGTTGTAAAGTCTGTCACTTAGTCAGTGGAGTAGTTCATTCATTTCTCCACTGTATTCACTTTGTAAACAAACGACTCAAACCAAAGCAGACAAGATCTTTCTTCCCCAGTTGGCTCATGCTTGTTTCAGTGCTGAGATTATTCCTGCCTTTGTGTTCTGACTCCACAATTAGGGTAGCTCTTCTCAGGCTGGATGGATTGTCTTGCTGTAGTCATGGGCTGTGTGTATACTCTTTACTTACCCAAAATGTCCCTTGCTCTCTGAAATCACAGCTGTTCTTTTAGAGACCTTGATTAAGTCACTGTAACTTTTCCTAAACACATTTTACATCAGTGTTGTGACTAAGGCTTTGCTTGCCATTGGGCATGTTCTCTTCAGAGTTGTTTTTCTCTGCTTCTCACTTTTCCTAATGCTGGCCAGTTTGTCTTTCGAACCAAACCAACCTACAAAGACACCTATTTATAACACCGTAACTCTTTATAACATTTTAATGACCTGCAATTACCTTATTCGTTAGAAAACAATGTCTTTGATCAGAAGGTGAGCTATCATTTTCACAGCCAAATGCCCATTTCCTTGTGCTGTACTTTGGATGCAGCAAGTGGTCAACACACTTGAATGCCTGAGTAAATGCCTGAAGAGGCAGAAGGAGGCTCCTCCGCTGTATAACTTTGGGCAGATGACTTCTGGCTTTCATTGTCTTCAGAATAGGGGCACTAATAGTTCCTACCAAATGGTTTTGGTAGGTAAAATGAGTAGGTAAGGCACTGACCAGAAAAGTAAACTGTATAAATAATGGTTCATTTTATTGTTATGCTGTGTTTTATATTTAAAAACATGAAAATGTATTTATCTTCGTTGTTTCATTTTCAGAACATTTCTCCCTTTAATGGAATAAGACACATTATCCTTAAAGTTGATCTTTCTAGAGGTTCTGATAATTGTCTTGATAGTTACCCCTTCTTTCTAAATTAATAGTAGTTGTATGTACTCTATTTTCTTCACTTGTGAGCATTTTGTTTTGTTTTTTTGAGATGGCTGAGGGTCACTCATTTTTGTGTTTTCTGAAGTTCCTTGTGGTGTCAGTATGCTCTCAGTTCATTAAATGAAATTTGAAGGAATGGGCCTGCTGTGGAAAGTGGAATTCGACTTTTACATTATCCTTTTAAAGATGGATAATACTAGACACAGGTGTCTATTAATTACTGTCATTTATTAATTCTGGCTGAACTTAAAATTTCAGTTTCTTCCTATTTTTCTTTTTGCTTTCTTTTTTTTCCCCTGAGACAGGGTTTCTCTGTGTAACCTTGGCTGTCCTGGAACTCATTCTGTAGAACAGGCTGGACTCCAACTCACAGACATCTGAAGTGTGATCCTAAGTAGTCTTCCAATAAAAACCAGGAGTTGGATATCAGGATAAAAGCTGAAAGACCAGAGAAGCAAAGGAGCAGCCACAGTTACTTCCTACCTCTCTGAATCCTCTGACCAAAAGGGCCAAGATCCCAGCCTTATCACTTGCTGTCTCCTTTCTGTACAAACCTCCAGACCTCTATGGTTAACACAAAATATCACACAACAGAGATCCACCTGCCACTGCCTCCTGAGTGCTGGGATTTAAAGGCGTGTGCAGTAGCCAAAATTTCAGTTTCTTAACTGTTGTTTTTAACAAAGTTCTGTGCTGTTCATTGTCTTGCCCTGAGCCAGTTGATCAGCAGAGAAGGAACTAAATGATGCCTTATTGTTTATGGATTTCAGAACTTAAAAAGTCAGTGACTGTAGCTAAGGAAGGAGACTACATTTGCAATCGGACCTGGGTTTCAGACTTTGCTCCTGTATCCTTGGAAAACTCATCTAAGAGAGGAATGATGGATGGTACCCTTCCTAGAGTTAGGAAGAAGGTGAACAAGATCATGTAAAATGCCTAGCCTAGTGTTTGGTAAATGATTTCAAGATGCTTATTACCTTATTTATTATTTAGATGTATTTATCATGTGTGAGAGTGTTGTGTCTGCATGTCGGTGCCTGGTGTTCTTGGAGGTCAGGAGCATCATCTGATCCCCTGGAATTGGAGTTAAGGATGGTTGTGAGTCACCATGTGGGTTCTGGGAACTGAACTAGGGTCCTCTGCAAGAGCAACAAGTGCTCTTAACTACTGAAGAATTGCTCTGGTCTCAACCTCATATGTTGAAGGAAAGTTAAAAATATTTGAGAGTATTATTTAAGCACATTTGGGTACATTGCTTTTATTATTTTTGAGACAAATTCTCATGTAGTCCAAGCTGGGTCCTTCCTAAGGACTCGTGGCAATCCTAGCTTAGCTTTTTTGTGCTGGGATTACAGGTATATGTACCACTATGCCCAACTTATATTTTGGACAAATTTGGCAACCAGTTCTTTCCAAACAGCAGTGACAGAATTCTAACTCTTTAGTCCATAGATTACCAGTACATACTAGATGTGCATATCCGTCAGCCACCAGTGTCCGCTTCTGTCTGTGTCCATCAGTGATGCTGTTATTTGCACTCAGCTCACATGGGTGTTCCTCATCCAAAATGTCATGTGACATTTTACAAAAATGGATAATCAGAAGGAATTGACCAACCAACCAAAATAAAATATGACAAATGATAATGTTGGATATAAAATTTAAACCAAATACAGAGCTGTAAACGGCACGTTTTGGGGGAAGTTAGATAGATGATGCAGGATTTAGAGCATTTGCTGCTCCCACAGAGGGCTAGAGTTCAGTTTCCAGAGCTCTGATGGGGTGGCTTACAACTGCCTTAAAATTCCAGCTCCTGAGGTTCTCATGTCCTCTACTGGCCTTTGTACTGCATGTGCATGCACAACACACACGCACGCGCGCGCCCTAGCAAATTAATCTTAAAAAAAGACATGTTGGTGACATGGGATTGTTGACATTGCAGGCCTTCTAGAGATCCTAGATACGTAGCCAGAGGAAATGGGGATGTTGGATGTCTGCCTTTTGGCGTGTAAATGTTGGAAGTATATCATCTTAGGGGGAGTGGTTCATGCTGTAAGTAAAGTATTAGGCTAGACATTAGGCATTCAGCAGTAAATATAAGATGGTTCTTTACCATTTGAGACAAATATTTCATAACTAATCACATAATTTAAGTTATAAAGACTAATAAAAATAAACAGTACTATGCATGGGGGAGATAAAAGAGGGTCAGATTATGTTAAGAATGAGTCTATTCTAGCAATAGTAGATATCAAAAAGGCTTCAGACTAGGGAGCAACCAATACAGATTTGAGCACATGACAGTGTTGGTCTCCAGATATGTACCCAAAGTTAAGACTTTTTTTTTAAGATTTAAAAAAAAAATTGTGTGTGTGTGGGTTTATGCATGCATGTGTAGTGTCCACAGAGGACAGAAGAGGGCATTTGATTCCCTGGAGCTAGAGTTACAGGCAGTTGTAAGCCTCCTTATGTGGGTGTTAGGAACAGAACTTGGTGTCTGTTCGATCTTGTAACTGCTAAACCATCTCCTGTCTACACTCACAATGGTCCATGAGGTCCTGAAGAACTATGGAGAATTGGCTTTTAATGCAGGCAATTCTTGCTTTGCTTTGAATGGTAGGATGGAGCAATAGAAATGGGAGCTGATTCTATGCAAAATAATCTTTACAGCTAATAGGAAGACTTCAGTTTTTTATATCCATAATATTTTTCTGTTTTTGGTTAAAACATTGAGAACTCTCTAACTCTTGGTTACTGTATTAGTTTTCATTGCTGTGGCTAACTTCCTGAGGAGAGGAAACTCAGGAGGAATGGCTGTTTTGGCTTACGGTTTAGGGAGGGCTTTTATATAGTTCATTGCAGTGAGGAAAGCTGGTGGGCCAAGCATGAGGCAGCTGGTCACGTTGTATTTGCCCTCAGGAAGGCGGGCCAGACATTAGATCTCAAGGCTAGCTCCAGTGAGCCACTTCTTCCAGCAGGGTTCCTTCCTCAAGGCTCTACAGCCTTCCCTAGGGAGTAATGTTCAGTCACAGTACATGGGTGGGCTGGGGCAGGGCTACCGCAGTTCTGTTGAAGGTGCTACACACTGCCACTGGGCTATAACCCCAACTCAGATTCCTTTCTGAACTGATGCTTGAGTTGATGGCCTTGCTTGCTTGTTTGCTCGATTTATCTCTCTTTGACCCTCCCTTACTCCTCTCTCTCTCTCTCTCTCTCTCTCTCTCTCTCTCTCTCTCTCTCTCTCTCTCTGGTTTTTGAGACAGGGCTTCTCTGTAACAGCCTTGGACTAGCTCTGTAGACCAGACTGGCCTCAAACTCACAGAGATCCATCCTCCTGCGTTTATCTCCTGAGTGCTGGGATTAAAGGCATGCACCACTGTTGCCTAGCTGATGTCATTTCTTAAGCTTTTTATAAACATTTATCTTGCAAACTCTTGTGTTTTAGTCTTTATATTTATTTTTTATTTTTTGAGGTAGTCTTTCATTCAGTGTGTAGTCCTGGGTGGCCTGGAACCCACCTGCATGCTTCTGCCTCCAGAGGGGTGGGATTAATAGCATGTGCCACCATGCCTGGCCAATAAGTGTTTCTTCTGTGTAACAGTTCTTAAAAATGTTTCTGATTAAGAAAGGCCTGAAACTGATTTCCTTGTTTGTTCTTTTAGGAATGCTTTAAAGGAAGTTGGGCTACTCACAAGTTACTACATAAGAAAGCAAGTAAGTAGCATTGCTTATCTTCATGCCCTTTGCCTTTGATGCAGCTTTTGTGTGAGTGTTGGGACTTCTCTTGGTTCTGAAAGTGTAATTTTGACATCTGGAATTATTATTCCTTGGTAATATGTAATAAAACATGTCTAATGACATCTGGTTAATCTTGTTTCATGTGGTTAATATGAAAACATGAGATCTTTGCTAGGATAGATGGATCTAGTTTGGCTAGTACCTGATAGTGCCCTAATCTTTTTGTATCCTCTTGTCTTGGCTAGAAGTGTCTGCATATGTAGGCCGATGATACAGGGGCTGTTTGATTTTGTTTGGCCAGATCTCTGTTGCTCTGTAACTGATAATGGTTTTAAATCCCTGACCTCCCTGTTTGTACTTCCCAAGTTCTGGATTATAGGCGTGTGTCACCACACTGTGTTGATTTTTGGGGTGTCTTGTATTACCCCAGAAACTATTAACTGTTTCTTAGTCGTTGTAACCACATTGGTGTGGCTATTCTTCAGATAGCCTTTCTGCATCAGCTCCTCATCCTGTAAATGTAGTTCTTAGTGTGGCTGACCTGAGACAGCCTGCTACGGTTACCTGGAGATTGACAAGGACTTTCTGTGTGTAAAGCATTGCCATCTGATGCTTACGGTTTGGCAGGTAGTGTGGTGGTTGCAGTAAACTTTCTGTCTTGATTTTGTTGCCTTATACTCATTTGCCTCTGTTTTCTGGGAGTTTGTTGGTCTAATGAAGTTTGTTAGTTTGCTTTACCAAAGCACCTGAGGTTAGCCAAACCGTCTTTGAAGGAAAAGGAAATACAACTTTAAAAAGGAAACATATATATGTATCTATAGATATCTATAGATATCTTTTTTTGTGTGGTGGTATAAAGTGATACCTGTGCTTAATGGGAGTTCTGGGTTATCCACGGGAGGAAATATAGTCTGCGAGTGGGAAATATTCTAAGTGAAAAGTTTACCAAGGCATAGAGGAAGAGATCTACTTCTTTTGGTTGGTTCCTTTGAATGGAAGTGTACAGCTTGGAGGTCATGAATTTCGGGCCTTGTATCACATGAAGTCCAGTGCTCTTTGGTGCTCTGCCTGTATTTTGTCTGAACCTATTGCATTGTGGTTTTTGAAAAATAGCATACAATGTCCTTTGCTTTCACAGTTGTTTACAAAGTTTTGCTACCAGCGTCAGCTCATTTCAAGATTACTAGGAATCAAATGCTTGTTTAGCATTTGGGACTTGTGTTAAATGGATCCTGAAATGTAAGCTTACTTAAATTTTCAGGTGTAAATTTCTAGTAAGTGAGCTCTGTATAGAGATTAGAAACGAACTTGCTGTGTTTCAGCCGTGTTTGTCTTGACAGCTTTTGTGTTGTGTGAGGTCTGCTTTCAATTCTCCTTGGAAAATACTGTTTGTAGAAGGGCGGGAGTGGAGACCAGGTGGGAGATTTGAAAGGCTTCGTTTCCTGTTCCTTGTTTCCTCCCTAGGAGTATGGCAAAGCCTTTTTGAATTTGTTTTGAGACAGAATCTAGATGGTTTTTTAAATTGCATTTACCATTTTATGTGTGTTTGTGCATGCATATGCATGAATACATGCTACAAGTGTGGAAGGAAGTCAGGACTTTTTGGGGGGATATGGTTTACTCCTTTTACCTTGAAAGGTGTTGGGGATCAAAATTAGGCTTGGGAAGTAAGTGCCATCTGACAGCCCTGAATCTAGTGATGTAGCACTCTGTCTCACCTGAACTTAATGATCCTCCTACTTTAGTCTCCCAACTGCTGGGATGACAGATGTACCACTGCTCAGCAAAAGCCTGAATCTTGATTCTTCTATCCTCCATTTAAAGAGACACATCCCTAGAGGTTCCTGTTTCACACAAACCACTTCATGCTAGCCTTACATGAAGCAAGCGTCAATTGTCGTTTTGAAGAATTTTCATTAATACTTGAATCTAGTGACAGTGAATGGAGTCCATTTTTGTTTTGGGTTCAGAAATAATTTTGTATTGATAAAAACCTTCACTTGAAAGCTATTATTGGGGGCTGGGGAGATTGCTCCATGGTTAAGAGCATTGTCTGCTCTTCTAGAGGACCCGGGTTCAATCCCCAGCACCCACATGGCAGCTCACAACTGTTTGTAACTCCAGTTCCAGGGGATATGGTACCCTCACACAGATGTACATGTAGGCAAAACACCAATGCATGTAAAAATAAATCTTGGGGAAAAAAATAAATAAAACTTAAAAGCCATTGTTTGGTTAAATTGGAATTTTTTTTTTTTAATGTAAGTTTGTTGGGTGATTTAGGATCACCACTTTTAAATAAGAGCATAGAATTCAGCTGTTAAGTCTGAATTCAGATGGGAAGGTTTAGCTCATATTTGATATTTTAAAGTTAAGTTTGTATGAATTGCTGCCATTCTGTTTGAGACTGTACAGCGTGTGTCTGGGTGCTTCTTCCCAGACACTGAGGTCTGAGAGCGTGGACAACTGGTGAGCAGAGCGTGAAGCAGCTGCTTGGTCAGGCTCGGCTGGATGCTTGCTAGGTTTTTGTGCCTGGGCTTTCTGGCTCTCAGCCAAGTGAGAAGTAAAGTATGCTGCTGCTCGGCAGCCTGATGACTGAAGCATCTCTTTCTCTCCTCTTGCTTTGACATCTGTCCATCACTCTTTCTTCCAGAAGATGAAAAGGCAAAACGAGAAGTATGTTCCTGGACTGTAGAAGGTGATGTTAACACTGACCCATGGGCAGGTTATCGGTACACCGGTAAACTCAGACCGCATTATCCACTGGTGAGTATGTAGTCATTAGAATGGAACATTGTCTTTAACCAGTTTTCAGTGTCCTGAAATTGATGCTTGTAATTTGTATTCCAGTAGTGAATCACAAGCAGGGTTGCCTTCATTCAGAGAGGAGCAGTGTACATTCTAGATCTCAGGAACTAGTAGGACAGTTGGCAGTTGTGGAAGAAGTGGAGAAGATTTTGGATATAAAGACTAAAACTTAATAAATTTTAAAAAAGAATGGGATAAATATTCTTTATTTTGGTTTTGGTCTTTCCCTGTGTAGCTCTGGCTGTCCTCGAGCTTGAACTCAGAGATCTGCCTGATTGTCTCCCAAGTGCTGGGATTAAATTAAAGGCATGCCTCACCACCACCTGGTTCTGATAAATACTCTCTATAGACCAGGATGGCCTCGAAGTAAGTCACAGAGATCCAAATCACAGAGATCCGCCTCCCTCTGCCTCCCAGTGCTGGGATTAAAGGTGTGTGCCACCGCCGCCTTACTGGGATAATTACTCTTGTGGCTGGCATGAGAGTACTGTATAATACTGCTCTTCTACAGTTTTTGTAGAATGTGACACATTGTAACCAAATGACAGTGGCTTAAGTACCACTCCTATCCCTTCCTGTAGGGAATTTCATGCATGAATAGAATGTGTTTTGATCAGACTCATCCACAGCTCACTCTCCTCTCTAATTCCTTCACTACATTTCCTTCCCAACTTCATATACTTAAAAAAAAAAAAAAAATACCGAGTCCACTTAATGCTGCCATTATGTGCATAGATGTAAAGCATCTACTAGAACATGGGCAAACTGTCATGGGCTGCTTCCTAAGAAAACTGACTCCTTTCTAGCAGGCATCAGTTGCCTATATATAGCTCCTCTGCCTGGGGTAGGACTTCATGATCCCCTCCCCAGCCATACTGGAATTTTGACTTGTTTGATCTTGTACAAGTCTTGGGCATTCATTCACAGCTACTGTCAATTCTTGTGTGCAACAGCCCTCTTCTGTACAGTAAATGCTGTTTTGAGAGGTTCACAACCTCTGACTAGTGGGGAAGACCTTAAATCCAATGAGAAATAGATTCTTTACTCCCAGAGCATCCATGCCATTTTGAACTGGGTACATGGAGTCAGCCTGGTCATGACTAGCTGGAAGGGTTCCTAACTGCGTGAGCTGTTGGTTACTTTCCCCTGCTGATAGCATGCCAACACTCTTCAGAACCATGAAAGCCAGTGAGCGTCCACATCAAGGAAAGCTTGCTTTTCATAGGACTCAAGAGGTTTGTTGTTTTGATATGAGGTCTCTCCACATAGCCCTGGCTGTCCTAGAACTCACTATGTAGACCAGGCTGGCCTTGAACTCACAGAGATCCACCTGCCTCTGCCTCGAGTGCTGGGATTAAAGGCGTGTGCCACCACCACCTGGCATTAGAATTCACTTCTTATGAAAAAGTTTTGCTTGAACCTGACTCTTGAGTCTTCTCCCCAGGCTTATCTTTGTTACTAGTTAATAGGTGTTGAACAGATCTCGTTATTGTTTCTAGATGCCAACAAGGCCAGTGCCCAGTTACATTCAGAGGCCGGACTACGCTGATCATCCCTTAGGTAAGTCCTGCTTGCCTCGTTTCTGCATTTTTCCACTTGTGGGCGTGATTATCACTGCCAAGGAAGGAATACTCTCCTTGTAGAGAGTTTTCAGTGCTGGACATGTAATGTAAACATTGTTTCTTTTTTTTTAAAGCCACATTAGAGTATTTAAGATAAAGATTTTTTCCCCCCTCATTAGGAATCTGTCCAGTTCTGAAAACAATGTTTATGTGGCTTTAATAGACTACATTCCGAAAAATACTATATTTCCTGTTAAACAAACTGCCAGATGGGAGGGGAAAGTTTTGGTTTTCTTTTTGCTCTTACCTAGATTAAGGCAAAAGTAGATGATGAAGGTCGAGTGAATGCTTCCCTCAGGACTGGGCTGTAGCAGTGATAGAAGGACTGTCATGGTGGTGCTGTGGTAGCGGTGATGAGCATGATGGTGGTGACTCTTTAACTGATGTCTGTTTTTGCTTAACTGTGTGTCAGGCACTGTGCTAAGTCTTTGCAGGTGTTACTCCATTTAATACTTTCAACATGTCTGAGGTAGGTTCTGTTGTCTTCTATTTTATAGATAATAGTGAGACATGCAGAGAAGATGAATAATTTGCCACACAGGTCAGTGGACTTAGTCTCTGACCTTTGAACTTATACAGTACTTAGGTTGGACTAGGTGATGACTGGTTTTGCATGTCAGAAATGAGAAATGGTTGAGTACCAGTGATTTTTACATTATTTTTAAATTTAAAACATTAAAAAATTTTTGATCTTGACATGATGTAATTACTAGCCCAAGCTGGCCTCAAATGTACAGTCCTCCTGTCTCAGCCTCCTGAGTGTGGGATTGCATGTCTGCTGCCACTGTCGACAGCTTGGACAGTTAGATGGCTGCACAGAACTATAGTATTATTTTTCTATATGTAATTTAAAATTTAGTTAAATCATTGTGAATAAACGTAAGGAAAGGACAATATGGGTGATACCTTGGAAACGTAATTTCGCCGGGCGGTGGTGGCGCACGCTTTTAATCCCAGCACTCGGGAGGCAGAGGCTGGCGGATCTCTGTGAGTTCGAGGCCAGCCTGGGCTACCAAGTGAGTTCCAGGAAAGGCGCAAAGCTACACAGAGAAACCCTGTCTCGAAAAACCAAAAAAAAAAAAAAAAACAAAAAAAAAAACGTAATTTCATTATTCTCTTTGGAATATCGTATTAACTTATATTTTAAGAAATAAATATAATTTTTAATAGACTAGAATGTTATGTGTTTAAAAGAAGCCCTGCTCTGTAGAGATTTAAGAGCATTCCCAAGATACTCTGTGAATACCTATTAGACCAGTGCTGGTTTATATACAGTTGAACACACCACATACGCCTTCATCTTTTTGTCTTCTCTTGATATGTTAATATATGATAGGAGTTCATGTAAGTTCTTGAGTTCCATAATTTTAATTTCATTGTGTGGGTGTATCATAATAATAAACCAGGCCTCTCCTAATGAATGGTTAGATTAGATTATTTGCAGGATTTTACTTCTGTGAATTTGATTGTAGTTTCTTTTCTTGTATTTTCATCTTTGTTCACAATTAAGAATTTTTTTTTAGGTTAATTATCTAAAGTAATGGTTTGGATCAAAGAATATATACATTTTTATTTGAGATAGTAGAAATTTCAGAGCATTTTGCCAATTATTACTCTCATAAAGAGCATGAGCTTGGCGGTGGTGATGCACACCTTTAATCCCAGCACTCGGAGGCAGAGGCAGGTGATCTCTGAGTTTGAGGCCAGCCCGGTCTACAGAGCAAATTCTAAGACAGTCTCCAAAGCTACACAGAGAAATTCTTTTTCAAAACCAAAATAAAACAAACTCCAAAAAACCAACCAAACAAAACATTAGTGTGCTTGCTCTGACAAAACATACTAAAATGTGAACAGTACAGTGAAGACTAGCGTGATTCCTGGGCGAGGATGCCCCTCAACTTCATGGAGTGGTCCAAATTTTACAAGAAAACACAGAACTTGCCTTCTCCTCCACTGTCACCAGCATTGTTTGTTATCAAGTTTGTATGGCCTTTATAAGTCTGAAAGGCTGAGGAATTGTGTATTCTTTTATTTTAGCTTGCATTTTTAAATTATAAGGTTTAACATCTTTTCTTGTATTAAATGGCATTTTCTTTCCTTTTGAATGTTTGTTCATATTCTTAACCTCTTTCCCCATTAGACTATTAGGTTATTTTTTTTCCAAAATTGATTTCTAAAATGTTCTTTGTACATTAATACTCTGAATTATATGGTAAAAATGTTTTCCCCCAGCAGACCACTAATATTTTGTCATTATATTATGACAAACTTTGAGCATTTGTATGTAGTAAGATAAATGTGTCTTGTATTATTACATTTGATTCTCATGTCTTTAGTCTGGGGTTTGATTGACCTGTTGGTCTAACCACAGCCATTGCCAAGTGTGGCTTTTGGAAATGTTTTCCTATCTGTGGGCCTTGTTGCCATCTCCTTTGCTTTTTCTCAGGAATTCTCTTGGTATTCTTGCATGATTCTTTTTCTGTATTAAGTTTATAATAAGTTTGTCTTGATTCCAAAATACCTTGTTGACATTATTTATTGGGATAAAACTCAATTTATAAATTAATTTTGAAAGATAATACCTTGATAGTACTAAATCTTCTATCTAAAAATAGGGTATGTTTTCTGTTGTATTAATCTCCTTTTATATCTTAAAGTAAAAGTAAAGTTTCAGAGTTCCTTTTTGTTGTTGTTGGTTTTTCAAGACAGGGTTTCTCTGTGTAGTTTTGGAGCCTGTCCTGGAACTCACTCTGTAGACCAGGCTGGCCTCGAACTCACAGAGATCCGCCTGCCTCTGCCTCCCACGTGCTGGGATTAAAGGCATGAGCCACCACTGCTGCCTGGCTCAGAGTTGTTTTTGAAGCTTTTTTTACTGTTACATTTGTTCTGTGTACTTTATTGTTAGTATTTTTAGCTTGTTTTTATTATAGTAGGTAGAGTTTTTAATTTTGACATCTTAACTGCTAACTTGCTAAATTCTTATTTTCATCCATTTCTCAGATGATTCTTTTGTTCTATGGCTATGTAATATCTGAAATTGATAAACCTCTTACCTTTTTAAATTTTATATCTTTCTTTTACTTATATCTGCTAATATTGCTGGAATAATGTTCCAGATGATACTCATTCTGTGATGTTCATTTGTTGATTGAGATTTATATTTTAAGGTGGTGGCCACCCATGTTAAGAGGATTATCTTTCTGGATAATCATTTATTTTTCAATATTGAATTAATAACTCTGTGTTCTGATATGAATCTTTTCTTAGTTGATGGTAATGAAAACAATTCTTTAGGGGCTGGAGAGAGTGGTTAACAGCATTTTCTGCCTTTCAAGAGAACCCAGCTGCCTCTAACTCCTGTGCCAGGGTATCCCTTACTCTGACCCCATATACCAGCACACACGTAGCATACACATAACGTTGCAAAAAATTTTATTTGGGCATTTTCCATTTCAGAGAATGAAAACAGGATTCATTGATAATTTGTTGCATTTCCCCCTTAAGATTTTGAAATTGCTATATTGACTCTTTCTTTTAAGTATATGTAAAACTTGAATTAGACTAATTTTTTTTTTTTTTTTTTGGTTTTTTCGAGACAGGGTTTCTCTGTGTAGCTTTGCGCCTTTCCTGGAACTCGCTTTGGAGACCAGGCTGGCCTCGAACTCACAGAGATCCGCCTGGCTCTGCCTCCCAAGTGCTGGGATTAAAGGCGTGCGCCACCACCGCCCGGCGAATTAGACTAATTTTATTAATTAAGATTATTTTCCCGGGCTGGAGAGATGGCTCAGAGGTTAAGAGCACTGACTGCTCTTCCAGAGGTCCTGAGTTCAATTCCCAGCAACCACATGGTGGCTCACAACCATCTATAATGAGCTCTGGCGCCCTCTTCTGTATACATAATAAATAAATAAATCTTAAAAAAAAAAAATGAAAAAAAAAAAAAAGATTATTTTCCCAAACTTTTATTTTACTTATTTTATGACCTTGAGTGATGAAATGGGTTTTATGACATGATCTGTGTGCATAAAAATAATAATCAGGTTATTTCACAGCCGTCTTTACCTGGGACTTTCTAATATAGAATCTGGTACGTTCTACTCCTTTTTCACTTTTCAAATGTTAGTTAAAGCCTACTAAAAATCATAAACCAATCTGCAGAGATGGCTCAGCGGTTAAAAACACTGGCTGCTCCTCCAGAGGATCCAGGTTCAATTCCCAGCCCCCTCCTGATGGCTCCCATCCTCTTGGAACTTCAATTCCAGGGGACCAGATGACCTTTTCTGGCCTCCAAGGCCACAAGGCGTGCAGACAGAATACCTGTACACAAAACTCTAAAACAAACCAACCAACCCAAGTAAAGGTCATAAACTGTAGTTTGAGTAAGAACAGTAAGGTAGTTGATGATTAGTTGCTGGTGTGGAGATGCTTCGGGACATGGCCATGAAGAGTTTGTACACTGTGCTGTACTTGATAAGTGCATCAGTTAGTGCACTGTGAGTACACTGCCTGGCATGCAGCGAGAACTGTGAGCAGTGACTGCTTCCTACTAAGTTTTTAGAAAGTTTTTTTTCCAGTTTCTTTTATTTCCTTTTTGTGTTGAAAATATTAAAGCAATAACCTAACTTGGACCTCTCAGTGTGAAATAGTATCGTATGGTACATAAGGAGAATCTCCTGTTACCGAGTCGTCAGGGTATAATGTGCTGACTTCTGTCTTTCTCTTTGTTGTGGTTTTACTCACTCATTTTCCATTCCAGGAATGTCTGAATCTGAACAGGCTCTTAAAGGTACTTCTCAAATTAAATTACTCTCAACTGAAGATATAGAAGGGATGCGACTTGTGTGTAGGGTAAGTTATTTTTTCCTCACTGGTAGAATAGGGTTAATAATACAGATAGGAAGTCAGTAATTTGTGGTTTATAAAGCTGTAAGAATGTTACTTTGTAAACTGCTACTAGCCACCCCTTTCCTGTACCTATTTTCAAAACATTTTTTATATTTAAATAATCTATTTTAGAATAAAACTTAAGAGTGATTCATCTGTAGTCACCATTTTCTTTCATCAACTTTGTATTGTTTATTTGCATAAACACATTTACTGAATTGCAGAGACTGAAAGATGGGCATGACTTTGCACAAGAGCTTACATAGCCTCCTCCTCCTTTTTTTTTTTTTTTTTTGAGAGAGGGTCTCTGTGTAGCCCTGGCTGTCCTGGAATTCACTATGTAGTCCAGATTGGCCTTGCACTCACAGAGATCCACCTGTGTGCTGGGATTAAAGGCCTGGCCACCACACTCAGCTTTATTTTTGTTTTTTGTTTGTTTGTTTTTGCAGGATTATTTTTAAAGAGTGAAATCGTCCCTGCTCCCCCCCACCCCCCCACCCCCCCCCCCCACACACACAGGGTTTCTCTGTGTAGCTTTGCGCCTTCCTAGAACTCACTCTGTAGCCCAGGCTGGCCTCGAACTCACAGAGATCCGCCTGCCTCTGCCTCCTGAGTGCTGGGATTAAAGGCCCGCGCCACCACAGCCCCGCAAAGAGTGAAGTTTTTATGGTACTTAGTCATTCTAAATTTACAAATGTTATAGCACAGGACTAAGTCCAAGGCTCATACAGAATTAGACTAAAGTCTTGTGGGAATCCTATGTTTGGAGTATGGATGGGATTAATTAGATGAAATCACATATTTAAATTTTTCTAAAGAAAAATAATTGATTGTGTTCATTTAGATGTTCATTTAAGGCTTTTGTGCAGCATTTTAAAAGTGATTTGATGCTATTTTTTTTTATTATCTGGAGAATTTTGTGTTATGTCTTTTACTTACTATGATTTTTTTAAAGGAAATTCATTCATCTTTTCTTATATTTCCTTTCATGCTCTATTTTAGAAATGTAACATTGTCAATTGATTGTTTATCTATCTTAGGATATAAATCTTCATTAAGTTTACTTATTAGTGTCAGATGGTGGTGGTGCGCACCTTTAATCCCAGCACTCACAGGCAAAGGTAGGCGGATCTCAAGTTCAAGGCCAACCTGGTCCATAAAGTGAGTTCCAGGACTGGCTAGGCTGTTACACAGAGAAACCTTGTCTAGAAAAACCAAAACAAAAAAAAAAGTTATTAGTAAATCTCTTTATCCCAACTTTTATATAAATTTATTTTTACATACTTTTATATGTTTCTGACATTTAAATATTGCATACAAAATGATATTATTTGGCTGATTTTTCATAAAATCAAAAATAGTGCAGATTGTAGGTTCTGTTTTATTACTGCTTGAATATACTTATTTTTCAGCTTGCTCGAGAAGTTTTGGATATTGCTGCTGGGATGATTAAAGCAGGTGTGACTACTGAAGAAATTGATCATGCTGTACACTTAGTAAGAGCTTTACTTTTCTTATTTCAGAAGTTTCAATTATTAAAATTTTTAACTTCATTTTTATAATGTCCAAAATAACTTTATTAAGCGAATTTGAAGACTTATTTCTGCATTGTTTGGAATATGGGAAGCATTCTGTAGCTATTACACTGGTAAGTATATTCTACCCGCAGGTCTTGGGCATCTAGGCATTCGGCCGGCAGCAACCGAAAATGTTTGGGAAAAAAATAACTTAACTTTTGTGCAGACATGTTTGTGCTCTTTTATTCCCTGCTACTGTTATCTACATAGGGAGTATTCACAGTGTAATAGGGTCATGGAGTGGTTTAAAGTATAGGGGATACGTGGATAGCATGTGTGCAGACACTGCACTGCACAAAAGACTTGAGTTTCTGCAGATCCCGGTAGCCAGCCAGGGGTTGAGATAACAGTCCTGCACAGATGCTTAGGCATGACTGTATCTGTGATGCTGAAATCCAAGGGTACTTGAGACATGTTATTCTGAAACCTCAGCCTTTTATCAGCTTTTATAGAATTGATTAACTAGTACTTCCAATAAAACATACCACTGCATATGCCAGGTGTTCTGAAATACAAAACAAACCGCAGAAACTAGACTAGAAATCAATTTTCCTTTCATACACACAGCAAAAAGGCAATAAACAGATCAGATAGGAAGATCCTGCCTTAGTCAGTGTTGCTCTGAAGAGATGCCATGATCACAGTAGCTCTTACAAAGAAAACATTTCATCTGGCCTTGTTTACAGTCCGTTACCATCATGGCAGGGAACATGGCAGCATGCAGGAGGTGGGAGTGGGAAGGAGATAGAGGGAGAGGTGAGGAGAGAGGGGAGAGGAGAGAGAGCCCACCCCCAGTGACACACTTACTCTAACAAGACCACACCTTCTAATCCTCCTAATCCAGTTTCCTCCTACCAGAGTTCCACTGTGTTCTTATTGAAACCACATATCTTAAAAAATCTTCATTAACAAGGCAATAAACAGATCAGATAAAATATGACATGGTGATACTTTTTTTTTAAAATAAAGATTGCTTGTTAGAGTGTATTAGATGTAGACTAGTTATACTTCATATGTCTAAGTTGTTCACAGAAAAGTGTTACGTAGTTCAAACTCATGGACAGTAGATTCTACAGATTTCTGTATCCATCCATTACTCATGAGGTGAGGATGAAGCCAACACTTGGTGCTGTTGCAGTGATGATGGTGTTGTAAATGGTGACAACCTTCCTGAAAGAATTGGACTATATGTCTGGAGTTTATAAAAATGTTTAAGAAAGCCGGGCGGTGGTGGCGCACGCCTTTAATCCCAGCACTCGGGAGGCAAAGCCAGGCGGATCTCTGTGAGTTCGAGGCCAGCCTGGACTACCAAGTGAGTTCCAGGAAAGGCGCAAAGCTACACACAGAAACCCTGTCTCGAAAAACCAAAAAAAAAAAAAAAAAAAAGAAAAATGTTTAAGAAAACATTGTTGGAGGTTATTTGACAGTTTGGAATTTATTGTTTGGTTTGTCTGGGATGGTGTGTGTGTTTGTGTGTGTGTAGGTCAGAAAAACTTGTGAAAGTCAACTCTTTCCTATCAAATGGGTCACAAGGATGAAACTCAGGTTGTCAGGCAGGTGAATCCCAGATCTACTTGCCAGCCTTGTGAGTTTTTTTTATTTAGACTTAGATGAATTTTGATCTGGGGTATTGTATATATTAGTGTATCATGGGTAGGCAATTTGAGTACTTCCTCTGGGCAGGTGTTCTTTACAGTAAGGACCTTTGTATTTGCTCATTTGCAGTCACCAGCATCCTCGGGAAGTAGGTAAGGAGGTGGTGCTACGGTCGCTCGCATTTTGTAGGAGCTCAGGAGAAAGGTGTTAGCGTACCAAAGTCATGTGGAATGATAACTAACTGCAGAGGTACACCCACATAGGGGAAGCACCGGAAGATGTAGCTGTTTGCTGTGGAGAGTATTCTCTACCTCAGGGAACTTCAGTTTCTTACACAGTTCCAGAAGTTGTGGAATCTCATAAAATTATGGACTATTTCACCAACAGTATCTTGTGCAGCCATTAGAGATGTACTAGACTGGAACCATTTGGCAATGTGGAACAACCTACAGCACTCTGTGACTACCATGGTGTAAGATTCACACAGCTGTTTTCTAACTCCACAGAATATCAAAAGTGATTTACCGATTCTTAATTATACATGTATTCATTTTCTTGTTATGGGGATGGAGTTGGCTTTAATATAAGAGGGTATTATTGAAAGTGCTATTAATATGCATTCTTTTTACTGAAGATGTTTCACAAGTAGTAGTTAAGTCAGAGTAGAATCTTGATATGATGACACTTATTTGTGTTACGTGAATTTGATTCTCCTTTACCTGAAGACCAGTAAACTGGTTTGCATGCAGTATATTTAATTAGCATATAGCATACTAGATACTGGACAAGATAACATCTACTGGCCTGGCATGGTGTCATCATATGTCTGTAGTACCAGTTTCTTGGCCTATGAGTTCTAAGAAAAGCCTGGGTGGCAATAACATGGTATTTGTGTGTGTGTGTGTGTGTGTGTGTGTGTGTGTGTGTGTGTGTGTGTGTGTGTGTGTTTGCTAGTACACATTCATGCATGTATATATGCACATACATATACCTCCACTATTTTCAAGTAAAATATCAGTTCTTTTTTTTTTTTTTTTTTTTTTTTTGGTTTTTCGAGACAGGGTTTCTCTGTGTAGTTTTGCGCCTTTCCTGGGATAATATCAGTTCTTAATAGTAGCATCTGTCATAAAGGTTTTTCAGATTTTATGATCTAATTGTGTACAGATTTTTTTTTTTCCTTTTATACATTCCAAATGATTTTCTCTGTATTTTAATTTACTGCAGGCATGCATTGCAAGAAATTGCTATCCTTCTCCTTTGAATTATTATAATTTCCCAAAGTCTTGTTGTACCTCAGTGAATGAAGTCATCTGCCATGGGATTCCAGACAGACGGCCTTTGCAAGAAGGTGATATTGTTAATGGTAAGAAATAATGTGTGACATTTGTCACTGTGAGTAAAGAAACAAGTTTTGGGTGTCTGTTGGGTGGTTTCTGTTTCCTTGATTTTTCCCTATTTAAAACTCAGTGTCAAGCCGGGCGGTGGTGGCGCACGCCTTTAATCCCAGCACTCGGGAGGCAGAGCCAGGCGGATCTCTGTGAGTTCGAGGCCAGCCTGGGCTACCAAGTGAGTCCCAGAAAAGGCGCAAAGCTACACAGAGAAACCCTGTCTCGAAAAACCAAAAAAAAAAAAAAAACAAAAAAAAAACAAAAAAAAAAACTCAGTGTCACTCAAAATTGAAGGAACACCACTTTATTTATGTGTTTGTTTGTTTGTTTGTTTGTTTTGAGACAGGGCCTCTTTACAGAGACTCATCTGTCCTGGATCTCGCTCTGTAGACCAGCCTGGCTTTGAACTCACTACCTGTCTCTGCCTCCCAGTGCTGGTGGATTCCCTGCCGCCACACTTGGCAGGAATCCCATTTAATGATTGGGTGTGTGTGTTGCTTTCAACATACATTTAGTATGGTGTGTTTATACAGCCTGTATTTCTTCACAGCCTGTTTCACATGTGATTGGTAAGTAGGCAAAAGATGTCAATGCAAAAGTAATATTGGGCCTATTATATAATTTTTTCTTTTACCAAAATTTACTAATGGTTATGAAGAGATCAGGGTAGGTTTTCAGGGAAACCCTTAGTTGTAATTTATAAAGACCTCAAGAAAAGGGAAAACTCCTGCAGAAGTGCCTTTTTAAAATGGAGTGGCTTTGGACTCTTGTACTCTAATGTTATCATTTCCCTTTGGGATTGGAAGTATCAGTGAAGATAGCTCCCTAGAGAAAAGAATCAGCAGTCTTACCCAGCTGTGAGCCCCGTGAGCTACAGTAACAGCTGACTTGGCAAGAGATGACCCTGGTGCAATAATAACCTGGATGTTGTGGGGATAGCCAGCCACTTTCTGATTTAAAAAACTCATGCCTGATACTGTTAACTGGGCCCAAAAGCCCTGATTGGCTAAGTCCATAGGCTTCAGGGGAGAGTGTGATACTACCATTCTGCTAAAGGACACGGTATTAAACAGTACCCTAGGTTCTTATCTTTACACCCACACATCAGTACAGCTCTCAGCTCTCATCAGAAAACCTTTTTGTAGTAGATGGCGATTCATACGGAGACCCATAACTATCCAGCATGCAGAGAAATAGATGAGATTGAAGTACTTAGCTCTAAGTGGAACATCTGTATCACACCCCCATCCCCTTACCCACACCCTGCCAAGGCTCAGGGACTAATTTAGAAGGGGGGCAGAAAGATCCTGAAGAGTCAGGCTGTAGACATCGGCAGTGAAGCAGCATTTGATGGACATGACGGCTGCATACATGAATTCACAGTACCTGTGACTGAACACACAAGACTTTACGAGGTCACGCCACCCAAGATTCTAGCATTGGGTGGAGTAGGGAGGGCTCATGAAGTCCTACCCTTAGCTGAGGAGCAACAGTGGCTTCTGAGGGAGGGAGAGTCAGGGATGCTACCCGTGCTGCAGGAGGTGGTCCTACACCCACGTATATAGAGGTAGCACTAAGGGGATTCAGTGTGTTTAAAACCAACAGATAAAATAGGGAATGAAGAGTGGAAGGAATGGGGGTGGATTTGATCACAACACATTATATTCATATGCTAAGTTCTAAATTAAAAATGGTAGGCCTTTCTAGATGTAGTCGTGTTTGTGTTTGTGTGTGTGTGTGTATGTTTCAACTTACATGTTAAAACCTATATAATGTAAAGCTTGCGCTTATGTGAGTGTGTTCTTGTATGTGTGTGCTCCTGTGCATACTTGTATGGACACCAGAGTTTAACTTTGGGTGTTTTCCTCTGTTGCTCTCCACTTTGTTTTTGAGGGCATTCTCACTTAACCTGGAGCTTACCATTTTAACCAGACTAGCTGGCCAATGCACCCCTAGGATCCTCCTGTGTTTGCTCTCTCAAGGCTGGGCTCACAGGCCTGTTTTCCACATTGGACTTTATTTACATGGATGCTGGGGATAGAAACTCAAGTCCTCATTTGTGCTCAGAAAACACTTTAACCATCAAGCCCTATCTCTCCAGGCCCCTATGTGGCAGTTTTATTACTAATGAAATTAGTTTTTCTAGTATCCAAAGAAGCAAAAATCCAAATTAGAGACTATAGATAGACGAGATTAAATATAATACTGCCTTTATTGTAGTTGTTACTGACTTGCTTAAGATTGTTTATGAACATTTCATAAGTTCTGAGTTCAGCCCTGATTTTCATGTAATATTTAATTATTGTTGTTATTTGCAACAGGACCTCACTATGTAGCTATTGCTGGCCTTGAACTCAAAGAGCTCTTCCTGACTCTGCCTCCCCAATGTGAGATTAAAGGCATGCACCACCACACCTGGCTAAACCTTGTTCTTTTTGTTAAGTGCACAGCATATGGCATTTTTCAGGAATGAATTGTCTACTCTGCAGTGTTGCTGGTGCCCGAAATCTGTAGCGTAAAGATACTCATTCAGTGTATTCTCCAGATAGTCATGTGTTTATTGTAGTGACACAGTAGTAATCTTTAAGTCTGGGATGAAGATGGATGCATACTTACAGATGGATGAAAGACCAGTGGAATTTTTCAAAAAACCTAGAACTAGATAAGCTTTGCTCTTGCGTCCCAGGAAGACCAAGCTAAAGACGAGTGGAGATGTTTCATGTTTAATTTCAGAACTTAGTGAAGTTGGCAGTTCAGTGTTGCTAACCCGGTTATTTGTCTTACACAGCTGTCTTCCGTGTCATAGTTCCTCTGTCACAAAGATCTCATCACTAGCATAAAAGCCTGGTCTGTCTTGTGCTGCTGCACGGCCATATTGCTGTTCTCTACAGTGAGTTCAGTTGAATTGATTGCCCTGAGGGTTTTCTCTAAGGCAGCACTGCACTCACTGGTGAATTAGCGGATACAGACAGTATCGGTTTCATTTGGTTACATGAAGCTCTTATGCTTGACTTTAAAATGTAAACAAACGTGGGCTTTATATCTGCCTTTTTGTTTTCTTCCAGTGGACATCACTCTTTATCGAAATGGTTATCACGGGGATCTAAATGAGACCTTTTTTGTTGGAGATGTGGATGAAGGAGCACGGAAACTTGTTCAGACTACATATGAATGCCTGATGCAAGCCATCGATGCAGGTCAGCCTCAGCCGGTGCACCCACCCGCACCACGCACCACCAGTGTTCAGTGCGCTTTTATGTCTGTCTGTCTGTCTGTCTGTCTGTCTCTCTCTCTCTGTCTGTCTCTCTCTGTCTGTCTCTCTCCCTCTCTCTCTGTCTCTCTCTCTTTTGGCTTTTCGAGACAGGGCTTCACTGTGTAACAGCCTTAGCTGTGCTGAATAGCTCTAGACCAGGCTGGCCTTGAACTCAGAGATCCGCCTGCCTCTGCCTCCTGACTGCCGGGATTAAAGGCATGCGCCACCACCGCCCAGCCCTGCATTTTTATTTTTATTTGGCTTTTTGGTTGTTTTCCCTTGCACTGTGTTCTCCTAGGAAGTTAAAACAAGGATAGGGATTTGGGGGGACGAGGTTGGAGCCTCCTTTATGATTGCCCCCCCCCCCCCCCCCCCGCTTCTCCCAGTATTCTTGGTATTTGGAGTCTTTCTCTTTCCGCCGCGTGTTAAGGCATATACAGGTAGTGTATGTGCTTAATTAGGTTAGAATCATAGAAACATTCTAATTTGCTATTTTTTCAACTAATCTTTTTTTTGTTTTTTTGAGACAGGGATTCTCTGTGCAGCTTTGGAGCGTTTTGTGGAAATGCTCTGTAGACCAGGCTGGCCTTGAACTCATAGAGATCTGACTGCCTCTGCCTCCCAAGTGCTAGGGTTAAAGGCATACGTGCGCCACCACCACCTAACTTCAACTAATATCTTAAAGATTCTTCCAAATTAGTTTTGTACCTGCGTATATAGATGTACCTCCTTTAGAATAATTTTGAAAATTACATTTATGTATGTGTGCACATAGGCACATAAACCACTGTGTGCTTGTGGGGGCCAGAGGACAACTTTCGGTTGTTGGTTTGCTATTGTCTTGGATTCTGGGAGTGGAACTCAGGTCCTGGGGCTTGTCAGCAAGTGCTCTTCTGCAGCGGAGAGTAAATGCCAGGTCTGTGCATGGTAGGCAAGCCCGTAACCCCTGAGTTGGGTCTCCAGCCCTTGGTTCATTATTGGTATTATTTTTCTTATCTCATTCTTCTAGTTTCTTAGTATTAGGGTTTCATAGCTGTTATCCTGGACATTGGTGGTTTCCTCTATTACAGTATTGCATATAAGTGCATTTCTCTAGGATTTTTTTCAGGCTGTCTTTGTTCATACAAAGACATGCCTTTTTATCTTGTTTATGGGAATGGCAGGACAGGAAGGGCTTGTGTTTGAGACTACTAATAAAAGGATAGGTTGGGAGCAATTTTCCAGAAAGTTCCATAGCATTTGAATTTTTACATCCATTGTGTTATCCTTCTCACTACACACAATTCCCACCAAAACCCTAACTTGTCATCAGCGGAGTACTAAACAGAGAGAATTTTCTTTTCTTTTTATTTTGGTTTGGCTTTTTGAGATGGGGTTTCTCTGTGTAGCCCTGGCTGTCCTGGAACTTGCTTTGTAGACCAGGCTGGCCTCAAACTCATAGAGATCTACCTGTCTCTGCCTTGCGAGTGCTAGGATTAAAGATGTGTGCCACCACTGCCAGGCCAGAGTGGAATTCTTTTTTTTTTTTTTTTGGTTTTTCGAGACAGGGTTTCTCTGTGCAGCTTTGTGCCTTTCCTGGAACTCACTTGGTAGTCCAGGCTGGCCTCGAACTCACAGAGATCCGCCTGGCTCTGCCTCCCGAGTGCTGGGATTAAAGGCGTGCGCCAGAGTGGAATTCTTAAAGAATGCATAGTTAAGTCTAACAACATTGACCTATTTTTACTGTTTCAGTGTACTGTTTGAGATACAAGAAAAAGCTTTTACTGATTTACATAAAGGCTGCATGGGTTAAAATGAAAATGATAAGTTATTAGTGTGGGAAGTTCCCCTCACCCTAAGTTTAGTTACTATGAAATAAAAATACTTCAAAATTTAGGTGGTATTGCAGTAAGATAAGAACTTTGGTGTTCTCACTTGTGAGAGCTCCAATTTTCAATTATTTTTAAGGTTTTTACCCAAATAATTTGTGTAGTGTTTCTGTGCTTGCCTCTGTGACATGACTGATATGACCAGACACATGGAGTGCTGTACATTGATACATGGCTAGACCTTGGCAAGAAGTGACCAGAGACTGACCAGCATAGTGGTAGTCAGGAAGAACAGAGGTGTTGACTCTGAAGGTGGTTACACCACCTGTGAAAACATCATGTTACTGCTTGCCCTGGCGGCACAAGCTGGAATGCTGTAGAGAAGATAAGCAAGATCTTAGCACACAAATGGAGGAAATGTTCCCATATTTTAAAGAAAAATCCAGCAATGTTTGCAACAGTTAAAAACCAACCGCCCTCCCCAGTGTAGAGCATAGAAAGCTTGAAAGATTATTAAAATTTCTAGAGTAGAAATCTTCGGTGTATCTACTAATAGCAGTTTGAGTCTAGTAATACTTTAAGATGTTTAACTGTATTTCTGGTGCCTATCTACTGGATAATATACCAACCCTCTTCCCTATGTGACCAAAAATGACTCCATATAAGACCCTTGGGATCAAGGTTGTCCCCAGTTGGATATTTGGAGAAGAATCCATCTTGATTCCTCTGCCATTATTGTTGAATGAGGATTTCTTCCATGATATATTATGCACTGTGGCTTGAAATTTTGTTGTCTGCCTGCCATGTCCCCAAGACTGATAAGCTCTTGATGGGACTGAAAAAAGATGACTGGGAAAGTTACTGTGGTGGTTTCTCAAAACTCAGATGTTGATTAAAATGTCCCTCTGGCTGGCTAGTTATCCTTTAGGGGAAGTTTCACTGAAACCTCTGGATGAGGTAGCTTAGTGAGCTGAAGAAGAGACTGGGGGCATCCGAGGACCCACAGACACATGCTGGGTTCTCCGAGAGTCCGGAGGGTTCTGGGGTCTGAGTGCCGCACAACTCTAATAGCAGTGACAGTAAGTCCTTGATTTCATGGGACCAGTGCTGAAACTCAGATACAAAGCAGACTGGTCAGAGTAGCATGCGGAGCACCTTTCGAGACCCTGGCTTTTTGCAGAGGCAGCTGTGCAGTCTGAGAACCAGAATGGGAATGAGGAATCCAGGTAAATGATTGGACTGAAACCTGGGAAAGTTACTATCTGGACATTTCTTCTTCTCCTGTTGTATCTCACTCTCTCTCTTTAAATGCTTTGCAGTTGTTTGGTATTTATTGTGTGCACGTGTATATGCTAGGCTCAGTACTCTCCTACCATGTGGTTCCTGGGGATCGAACTCAGTTTCAGGATTGGTGGCAAACACTTTCACTGGCTGAATCATCTCACTACTTCACTCTCATGTCTTCTGCTCTGGAATGAAGTGGAACAAAACATTTGTCCCTTAGTGTGGTGGCTGTCAACCTGACTACATCTGGAGTTAGCTAAAACCCAAATGGCTGAGCACACCGGTGAGGGATTTTTTTCTTAAATCAATTGTTTGAAGTGGGAAGACCCACATCTAATCCAGATCTTTGAGGTGGGAAGATCATCTTTAATCTGGGCCACACCTCTGCTGGCAGCCAGTGTAAACATGGAAGAGAAGCTTGCTCTCTGCCTACTTACTTGTTCTCGCTCTCCCTGGCAAGTCCACTCCTTCGCTGGCATTAGAGCCTCCTACTTTGGGATTCTGGTGTATACTGAAGACCAGCTCAGACATCCAACCTCATGGACTGAACAACTAGTGGGTTCTTGGACCTTTTGTTGGTAGACAGCCATTGTTGGACTAGCTGGATATAACTTGTTAACTGTTCTAATAAGTCCCTCCCATATATATGTATTATATATATATATATTATATTATATATAAACATATTAATTTTTCATATTTCAAAAAATGCATTTTTTTTTCATTCTATAAGTTCTGTTTCTCTAGAGAACCCTGATACCCTTAGGGAAAGAGGATGAAAAAATGTTTTCCATTCTCTTGTTTAGTGATTGTTCTTAGAGGAAACAGAAGGTGCTTTTTTTGACCCCTGGGTATTCTGCGTGGTCTTCTCCCTGTTTTTGCGTTAAGGGAGGTGCTCCTGTTTTGGAGTTAGCTCTGTCCTTTCCTGGCTCTCTGTGTTTTCCTGTGCCTTCATTTCCTCCCATGTGTGTACAAAGTGCTTGCTACACGGAAACCAACTGCTCTCCTAAGTGCTACTCTTCCTCATGGGTTTTCCTCTCTTTCAGTGAAGCCTGGTGTTCGATACAGAGAACTGGGAAACATCATTCAGAGACACGCCCAAGCAAATGGATTTTCAGTTGTTCGGAGCTATTGTGGGCATGGAATCCACAAACTTTTCCATACAGCCCCCAATGTACCACATTATGCCAGTGAGTACTGTCCAAATACTTGGTTATTTCTACTTATGAACAAATACTCAAGTGTAAGTCAGGGCCTCCTGATTTGTATTCACTGAAGTGATGTATTAGCTATGAGTAGCCTTTCCCTCCCAGTTTTACCTGTTCAAACATAAGTCAAGTTAAAGACTGTCTCACATGGTAGTCTGTAGGAGGCATGTGGACTAAGGCATTGTGTTTCAGAGATCTTTTCTCTAGAAGACTATTAGAAGGAGTGCATCTGTTATTTAGTGTTAGAAGTGAAAGCTGTCTGTGAAAGTGAGCAACAGAAGGAGTCTAATGCACATGACTGTATGCACTTAGACACATTTCTTCATCTCTTTCTGAACTTTCATGTAAACACTCAGTAATGTCTTTGTGTTGATTTTTCTCACCCTACAGTAGTAGGGAATGATGATATTCAGGAGTTGTTAGGATTGAGTTGATACCTGGAAACACTTATTCTGCCTGACATTCATACATAAAAAGTGACCTGATGTTTTAGAATGATAGTGATGGTTAGATGCAGTATCTCATTTGATTGTCACATCTCTAAATCATTTCTCATCTTTGTTTATTATTATTCCAGTATTGGATTGAACCCAGGACCTTGTGCCTGCTAGGCAAGTGCTACCACTGAGCTACATCCTCAGCCTCTTCTAGCCCTACTTTTTTTTTTTTGTTTTGTTTTGTTTTTTCGAGACAGGGTTTCTCTGTGTAGCTTTGCGCCTTTTCCTGGAACTCACTTGGTAGTCCAGGCTGGCCTCGAACTCACAGAGATCCGCCTGGCTCTGCCTCCTGAGTGCTGGGATTAAAGGCGTGCGCCACCACTGCCCGACTTCTAGCCCTACTTTTAAAAGCAGATTATGTGCTCACATGAACCGTTGGTTTACTCAGAATTACAGTTTAGTGAACAATGCCAGAGCTGACCTTTGGGTTCTGCTGACTCTGGATTCAGTCTTTTTACCTGTATTTAGTACTCTTACAGTAAGGACTGAAGCATGTGGTCACTGGGTCTTGGAGATTAACTAAAGCATGCCAGAGATTTCTGTCTAGTGGATGAGATGGGAAAGCATTGCAGGTGGGGGAGACCTGAATAGATGTTCCAAGTTGAGACCCAGGCTAAGCTTGGCTAGAGGTTTCTTTTGAAGGCTGGGAACAGCTGTCTGAGGAAGAGAAGATGGCAGATTCTGACTGCTCGTGTTAGAATCTTTAGAAGTAGTTTTGGGCGAGCACTGTTATCTAGATAGGACGTAGCAGTTGAAATGGTGAACACACAGCCACTGTGACTGCTCACATGGCTCTGAGAAGGAAAGGAAAAGAGAAACAAGCATAGCGGGGGACTGGTTAGGGAGAAGGAAGAGGGTGGAGTGGGAGGAGATGGGAGAGAGTAGTGGGGCTGAATGTGGTCACTGCATTGTATACAAGTGTGATGCTGCCACAGAGTCAAAAAGGAAACGAATGGACACAGATACGTGCATAAACGAGTGCCATAGAGCTGGTCGTTTGGGGAGACGGAATGGACAGTAGTGTCTCGGTTATACTGTGCTGAAAGCTGTTGAAGATAACTGGTCTCATGGGCAGTGATGCTGTAGGCTGCTGTGTCCAAGTGTGTGCCTGTGAAGAGGAAGTAAATGAGCATGAAGCCCCGGCAGGGAAGCTGGAGTGGTGCTGTGGTACAGCATGCAGGGTATCGGTGAGCACTCACTTGCAGACCACATCGTTCTGTGAGCTGTGATGTTAGGAGAAAGGAAGAGAAAGAAAGAAGACAAGACACTAGCATTAGAAAACATGTAGCAACTCTATTGGTGTATGGTAAACCCTGACGTAACCTGAGTGTCCATCCATTCACAAAACTCACATGCTGTTGTCATCACCAGGGCCAGGTGTGTAAGAGACTGCAGAATGGGAGTGAGTTCTTTCCAGGCACAGAGGCAACAAGCCGGTACAAGTCTAGACTGGGGAGGCTGAAGACAGTGGTGTTTGTGGGAGGAGAGGTGTGTGAGTCATTAGTGGTGATATACCAGAGACCCTAAGTTTCATATTAAAGCATTTACTTAAGTATAAAAAAGAAAACATGGCCAGGTGGTGGTGGCGCACGCCTTTAATCCCACCACTGGGGAGGCAGAGCCAGGTGGATCTCTGTGAGTTCGAGGCCAGCCTAGTCTACAAAGCGAGATCCAGGAAAGGCGCAAAGCTACACAGAGAAACCCTGTCTCCAAACAAACAAACAAACAAATAAATAAAAAAGAAAACATGGCTGGAGACATGTTTCAATGATTAAGAGCACTGGCTACTTTTTCAGAGGACCCAGGTTGGATTCCTAGCACCTACATGGCAGTTGATTAACTCCATAATTCCAGGTTCAGGGAATTTGATTCCCTCTTCTGACCTCTGCAATCACCCAGCACACCAAGCACACACAGGAAGCACAGATTCTTATTTTGTTTTATTTTATTTTTTGGAGACAGGGTCTCACTGTGTATCACTGGCTGTTCTAGAACTCACTATGTAGACCAGGCTGCCTTCAGAGATCTGCCTGCCACTGGCTCCCAAGTGCTGGGATTAAAGATATGTGCCTCTACACTTGGCTCAAGTTTTTAAAATTTACCTGGGAGTAGGGCAACTAACTCCTCAGATAACCTGTGTTTGTTGGTTTTTGTTGTTTTGTTGTTTATTTTTTGAGACAGGGTTTCTCTGTGTAGTTTTGTTGCCTGTCCTGGATCTTACTCTGTAGACCAGGCTGGCCTTGAACTCCCAGAGATCTGCCTGGTTCTGCCTCCCAAGTGCTGGGGTTAAAGGTGTGCACCACCACCGCCCGGCAACCTGTGTTTGTTGAGTGAGTTGTTAGAGAAACGAAAACCTTCTGTAACATGAATAGTAGAAGTTACAGTTCTTTAAGTGAACAATGGATGAGAGGCAGAAACAGGACTGGAAGGTAGATTTTCTGTTAGCACCAGCTAGTAGCAGGTGATCTGAGCTGCAGAGTGTTTTAACACTTCTAGTAGTTGTATTAAAAAGTAATCAGTGGGATTTAATTCTTTACCCTTTGAATCCATTATACTTTATATCTCCCAACATTTAATTAGTATAAAAGTTACTGTTTTAGTTTTTAATTTTGCGGTCTTTTTGTTTGTGTTTTACATTAAAAACCCATCTGTTGCTGTGGCAGCATCAGACAGCACAGCTCTAGATCCCTGCATCCCTTTTATTCTCTGACACCACACAAGAATTCTTAGCATTTTCTCTTACAGGATTTGCAGTGAGTGCACTTTGGGAAGCCTAAGGTAGTGGGGAGCAGTATGGCTGGCTGTACACCAGGAGGGGGCTGGAATGGAAGTGTGTAGATGAGGCTCTATCACACCTTGTCCACCCAGCTGGAGTTGATACAACAGCCATCTTGCTTTGATGGATGTGTAGCTGGAGGGTTTCTCTCCAGGTCCCGCCCAGCCCCCCGCAGTCCCGCAGCCCACTTATAAAATGATCACTCAGAAGCTTATATTACTTATAAACTGTATGGCCATGGCAGGCTTCTTGCTATCTAGTTCTTATATCTTAAATTAACCCATTTCTATTAATCTATAAGTTGCCACGTGGCTTGTGGCTTACCAGTATCTTAACATCTGCTTCTCATGGCGGTGGCTGGCAGTAGTATAAGTCTCTGTGTGTTTACTTGACTGCGGGACTGGAGGGTGAGAGAGATTTGTCTTGACCGCAGGCCAGGAAAACTTCAGCTACATGGATGCCTTTGACAGGAAGAGAACCTTGGAGCAGCTGATGTATTTGCCCTCTGGTGGCCAGCCTGAGCAAATGCCATGTTCATTTAGCTGATAAATTTATCACCTTTTATGCTTTAAATTTTAAAATTTAAACCTGTGTTCCATATTAGTCAGGATCTTCTGAAAAGACTGTTCCTTGGAGATGAAGCAGTACTGGGTATCCTTAATCATGTCTCATGGTGGTCCTGAAAAATATTATTTGTGAACTTGACCAAAGGCCAAATATTTAGAGCGTGAAATGCAATTTGTTTTCAGATAAAAAGAAATGTCTCCTCATCACTTAAACAAATTGTCTACTATGTACAGTTTTATTTCCATTTGAGAGTGAGGTAAAAGATTCCTTACAAACCTTTCTGAAAGTTGTGTATTTGTTTCTATAGTGTGTGTTCCATTATATATAAACATACTCCCCTTCCTCAAAGAAGTGAGAGGCTTCTGATATGTGACACAAATGTCACTCAAACTTCTGAAAGTGGATGGGTGATGGGTAATGGCATTCTGTTTGACAGCCAATAAACACATCCCTCCACACACTTGCGGAGTTCTGGGAATTACAGTATGTTCCATCACACCCAGCAGTGATTGCCTTTTCTAGTCTGTATTAACATAAAGACTGCTTTTCCTCAATGGTAACTGTATCTGGAGCCTAGCCTGTGGACACTTCTGTATTTTATCTTAGATAGCATAAGTCTGGAATAAAATCTTCCTGCAGACAGGTGGTTACTGGTGATGGCCTCAGTGCTAAATGACAGACTGTGAGGAGTTGGGAGAGTAATGAAGAGGAACTGCAGGAAATGTCAGTCCCATGTTCCTGCAAGCTGTTCAGTTCAATGCTGTTGAGTTTTGGTGTCTTTTGAGACTTTCTTTTAATTTCAGAAAATAAGGCAGTTGGAGTGATGAAGTCGGGCCATGTGTTTACAATTGAGCCAATGATTTGTGAAGGTGAGTGTGAGTGTTCCTATACTCTATTTGTAACTTTTTTTTCTTTTAAATTTTTATATCTTTCATTTTTGCAAGTGCACACATAGTATGTAGAGGGCAGACAATGAGTGGGGATTGGTTCTCTACCATGTGTAGCCTGGGAACCAAATTTAGGTTGTCCGGCTGGTGGCAAGCACCCTTTTCTGTTGATGCACCAGACCTTGTAACATTTGTTGAATTTTTGTTTATTTTTGTTACCCATCAATCAGTAGCTGGTTCTGCTTGCTTTCTTTTGCTTTGTTCTCTGTTGCATCTTGATTGGTAGTGTGTAGAGAATTGACCATCTAAGGATTTCTAAGAAGATACTGTCTACATCATAATTCTTCTGCTGTCAGTAAATGTAAAGTACCTGCCTGTGGTCCCTCTTCATCACGATCTTAATCAAAGGATGAGTTGTTATACAAGTTAATTCCAGCTAATGAAGAAGGCATCAGAAGAGTAAACAGATCCTTGAAGAGTAACTTGCCCAGGACACATAGCTGCTTATGTGGCAAAAATTTGCCAGACTGATGAGCCATCTAGTCCTTCAGTCAACATTCACACCTTGTGGTTTCATGCAGCAGCATCACAAGGAAGCACCTCACAGACGCTGGTCTCTGTGGCATTTTCTGTGGTCCTCTGCCGCACGATGGGCTCTTGTTAGGAGCGTTTCTCAGATCATACCTGGGAGGCCCTTCTGCCAGCTCACTGGGTTTAAGCCGTGCAGCACGTTAGTGCTGTTGGCTACTTTCCAGATCCTCCAGGTGTGAATACTCAGTGTACCTCAGTGACCAGAGGTCAACCTCTCATGTTCTATTTCTCAGGAGCCGTCCACTTTGTTTTTGAAGTAAGTCTCCCACTGGGACATGGGCTTGCCAATCAGCTTTGGCTGGCCGCCAGTGAGCCTCAGGGGAGCTGTCTGGGTCTAACTCTCTAGAGCCTAGCGTTCTGCACAGGTGCTGGGTGTCAAACCCAGGGCCTCATGCTTTTAAGGCAAGTGCTTTGTCAACTGGGCCATCTCCTCAGCCCTCTATTTTCCTTAGCCCTCAAAAAACCTACTTCTCAGGCTGGATGATGGTGGCACAGGCCTTTAATCCCAGCACTCTGGAGGCAGAGGCAGGCGGTTCTCTGAGTTCCAGGCCAACCTGGTCTACAGAGCGAGATCCAGGGCAACTAAGGCTACACAGAGAAACCCTGTCTTGAAAAACCAGAAAAACAAAACAAAATAAAATAAAAAACCCCACAAAATCCTCTTTCTTTTACCCCTCTTTCTCTGGTTACAAGGATTTCATATTATAATCTGTCACCAGCCATTTACAGTTACATCAGGAGTGACATGCTGTAACAGTGCAGGAACTCATGTTCACTTTGTGCACTGGAGTAGTTCAGTTCATTAATCTGGAAAGTTGACAGTTCAAGTTTCTGCTCAGTTTTTTGGGGGTGAGGAGTAGTTTCCATGTGTTTGCTGAAAGGAAGTCTGATGCCTTTATTTTGTAAATGCCACCTTGATTTGATAATGAGGAATAGAGAAATTGTCAAATTGCTACACAATACGAGGAAAACTAGACATCGTTACTTCATTAGTGCTGCAGATGGGAAGAAAGTGGAAAGGCTTTACCTAAAACAAAGCATTAAGAGGGGTCTTGATAGTGCCTATTTCCTGTTTTTTTGATTTTTTTTTTTTTTTTTTTTTTTGAGACAGGGTTTTTCTGTGTAATATACCTGGCTGTTCTGGAACTCACGCTGTAGACTAGGCTGTCCTTGAATTCATGGAGACCCACTTGCCTCTGCCTCCTGAGTGCTGGCATTAAAGGCGTGGGCCACCTCTGGGCTGTTTCCTTTCTTGATACATACTTACCTAGAGACTGTTTAGAAATGTGAATGACAAATTTAAATAACTGTTTTTGCTTGTTTAAGGTGGATGGCAGGATGAAACCTGGCCAGATGGTTGGACTGCAGTGACGAGGGATGGAAAGCGATCCGCTCAGTTTGAGCACACTCTGCTGGTCACGGACGCTGGCTGTGAAATTCTCACCCGAAGACTTGATAGCTCTCGACCTCATTTCATGTCCCAGTTTTAATTTCTCTCAAGATGCCTAAATGTCTGAACACCATCTTGTACTGTGCATTTTACTGAAAGTACAGAAATGAAGAGCTTTTAAAAAAATCACTCATTTTGTTTTGACTGTGGATAAGAAAGGACTACGGCATTTGGTGTGTGTCCCCAAAAGCTTTCTTTGGGGTCTGAAAAAGCTGAGAAGAATAAAGGAAACATTGTTTACTTCCTTCAGTCCTTGGCCTCCCCCCTCAGTTCTCTGTACTGTGTTTTCTTCTTTGTTCCTTGAGCATTTTGACCCTCAGTCTGCTTCTCATTGCTTTGTCACTGCCACAGAGCAGCCGCCAAGGGCCAGCTTTTGTCCAGGAGAATGGTGAAGATGAGAAATCTTGAAACTCTAGCAACACGTTGCTCCAGATTTTTTATTATATATTGATATATATGGAAATATATATGCATACATTTTAAATTCCATATACGTAATTACTGAACACTCTATGACCTTTGGTTGGGTTGATTCTCCTTTGACAGGATATCTGCTATCATAAATGGATCCATAATTTGTTAGTGATTGATTCCTGTTGGGAATTGGCCTCACACCCTCATGCGAATTATTTGCCCTTGTCTGTGTGCAGGGAGACCCCTGCAGTGTGCACTGTCAGTGAATGAAAAGGTGGTCAGACTTTGTCAGGTCTGCTGCGGTAGAAATCGCGGTGCTGCAGGGGGTGGCTGGCAGCTGCAGTCACTTCACAGTCCTGCTAGTTCAGACCTCTAGCCAGAAGGGTGAGGTCAGAAACCTTTCTTCAGAACCCTTCTGTTGTAAGGTATACCTCTGAAGAACTCAGAAGAGTGGCAGTTGTCCTGTGGCAGATGATGGGAGAAAGAATTCCAAATGTCTCCAGGCCTGCACAGTCACGGGTGGCTGTGAGAGTTTTACTGTTTAGTAAGCAGCAGTGAGAAGTAAGTGCTCAGTGGGGATGCTGCTCTCCTGTATTGCAAATGTACCTCCCCTGTGTAGTTGAGAGCCTCATCAGAAATGACCCTGGTCCCCAGAATCTGTGCTCTTCGGTTGTCCAGATACAGGTGTATGCAGTGGAGACACACCAGATCATAAAGTTGTCATGAGAGTATCCTTGATTACTGGGTATCTTATGACTTTATTGTATATGATTTGATACCAGTGACACATACTTTAAGACATCATCTTTTCCAGAGTGCCTCAGACCTTATTGCTTTAAGAGAATGATGTTTTCATGACTTTAATGATTTAGTAAAGTGATTGAATCTGGTGTAGACTTCTGGGTGTGTGTGTGTGTGTGTGTGTGTGTTTAAAGTTTTTATTAAACTGTAATATTTGTGAATGGAATGCCTTGTAATATGAATGTTAATATAATATGTAAAGGGAGATTAAAAGTTTGAATGATTATCCCACTTACTGTAGTTGCATTTGTTGGGATTTCAGAGGGAATTGATGGGAATGAGGCTAATTCATAATCTAAACTGAACTCATGACCATTAGAGCACACACCTTTTCAGGTATAATATTGTTCCATAATTGCATGTTATTTAATCCAGCAGCATGCCAGCACCGTTTGAGGTGTAGCTATATTGTGAGAGCTTTTAAGGCCAAGAGTATGGCATATTTAGAGGAACAGTTTGTATTCTTACAGAGTTGGTAAAGTGGGGATAGTGTTCAATCTATTCAAGTAGAAAATAAAGCTTCAGAACAAAATCTTGGGATAGTTTTGTGAAAAGATCAGACATGCTGGTAGGAATGCTTTCCTTGGTTTGATTTAAAACAAAACAATGTTGATTCTAGTCTAGTTATATATCTCCAATTAAAAATAATTGATTTAGTTTACAAAGTATCCACTTTCATCATTGTACAACCACTAGTTAATTTTGGTCAGTACTGGGATTGAACTGGTGGCCTTGTATATAGTAGGCAAGTGCTCTACTCTGCTGCAACATCCACAGGTTAACTTGTAAGATGGTCGTTCTTTTTTATCCTGTCTTGTACTTACGTAGTTATAATCCAAAAAAGAAAACATGTCTGCCCTTGGTACTAGTGCTTTTTTTGTTGCTAACAACACTCAACAAAAGCAACCTAGGGGGAGATTTATTTGGGCTTATAGGTTAAAGGGACATGGTGTATCTTGGAAGAATGGTGTTTTCCTGTGTCCTGTAGCCATTCAGTCCCAAATAAACACACAGAGGCTTATATTAATTATAAACCGTTTGGTCTATGGCCCAGGCTTATTACCAACTAGCTAACTCATTTTAACTTAACTCATTTCTATTATCTGTGTATCGCCACGTGTCTCATGGCTTTACTTGAGTTCCATTACATCTTGTGTCTCAGGTGGTGGCTTGCAGCGTCTCCTCTGACTCCGCCTTTCTTTTCCCTGTATCTCTCTTGGATTTCCCGCCTGGCTGTCTCCTGTCTTGCCATAGGTCAAAGCAGCTTCTTTATTAACCAGTGGTAGCAGCATATATTCACAGCATACAGGAAGACCATTTCATAGCAGAATGGTGTCCTGGTAGAGCATCAAGCTTGTGTCCTCAGGAAGCAGATGAGATTATGCTGGTGCTTGGCTTGCTTCTTCCTTTTCCTCTTTGTGTTTATTCCAGTACCTTAGCCCATATGATGTTGCCATTTACATTCAGCATGGGTCTTCTCTCCTCAGTTAAAACTCTATGGAAGCACTCCAGACACTCCCGTGTGTCTTCTAGGTGACTCCAAATCCAGTTATTAATGAAAATAAATGATCACATTCCTTTGTTTTGTACTTTTTGTGGATAAGCAGTTTAGAACTCCTTCACCGGCATGTATAATGCTTGTCTCCCATGTGTTTTAAATTATAGACAAGAAGGCTGGGGATTTGCTCTTGTTCTTCTTACTGTCTTCTAAATCACTTCTGGTTTGGTTGAAATGGACAACAGAATGCTCTACAAAAGTAGATACACACCCATGGTGTATGTAAATGAGCTCTATCTTTAAAATGTTTATTCTTGGACTAGAGAGATGGCTTAGTAGTTGAAGTGTACTGGCTTGATGCACAGTTGTGAGCACCAGAGTTGTGATCCCAGCACCCTTGTCAAAGCCAGGTGTGTCCCCACACATGCCTGTAATCCCAGTAGTAAGGGAGATTGCTGGGGTTTGCTGACTGCCAGCATACCTCAAAACCAGGGGCTCCAGGCTCAGTGAGATGCTGCCTCAAAGGAACAAAGCAGAGTGGTAGAGAGGGATTCCTATTTTCTTTAGTCTCAGTGTAGCTGTGTACTTCTACACACACATCTTACAGAAAATAAAATCTCATGTTTTGAAAATTTTATAGGAAAGTTCAAAGTATAGTGGAGTGAAATATTCGTTACCTATGTCCAACTGTAGAAATTTTGCCACTTTTGCTTCATATATCTGTCTACTTTATATACTTGGTCCTGGGATTGAACCCAGGGCTTTGTACACAAGAAAAGGGTATTATACTTGGCCTGTTACTACTTCAACACATATTTCTTTAAGGGTGTTTGTTCCAGGAGTATAGATATAGAGTGCTCAACTAGCACACGAGGCTTTGCAGTTTAATTCTCAGTAAGTACCCACACCCCAGGAAAGAATGATCAGAATGTAATTGTTATACCAACGAAGTTTTAACATTGTTGCATAATAAATTATATACAGACTCAGTTTCCCCCAAGGTTCTTCTGTGCACCCCACCCTGTTATGGAGCAGTGCTTCTCTTCGTTCTAGAAAAACTCCCCTTTTAGGGTTTTAAGAAATTAACACTAGAAAAATTGTGTCAGTTGCATATAAAAGTCTAATTCTCATGAGGATATGCTGAGGAGAAATATTTTGACAGACTTCATAGACATCACATTGCATTCATTATGGCCCGTGAGTTGTCATAGTATTCCAATGTGCTTGATCACTTCGTGTCTGTTCCCATCCTTGTGAATTTTTTAAACAAGTAGATTGGGAGCTACTTGAGGCAATATGGATATCATGTTCACACACTGATTTTAGCATTCATTGATATTCTTTCCTAAATCCACCATTTCCTTGTATTTGCCCTGCAAGTTTGATTTCCCAAATCTAGTATTCTATTTATACTGACATATTACAAAGAATATCACTATCAGCTCATAGATTCTTTTGTTGAAAGGGTCAGGGCAGGTTGGAGACAGGCTTTGTGTAGCCTTGGCTGTCCTGGAACTTGCTCTGACTCAGAGATCTGCCTTCCTCTGCTGGGATTAAAGGCACATGCCATCACTGCCAGGCTAGATTCTTAAATTTTTTATTGAGAATTTTATACAATATATTTTGGATCATATCCCCCACCCTCCCACCTCCTCCCAGATCCACCTTCATCTTCCTACCCACCCAACTTTGTGTTTTCTTCCACTTTAAACTCATTGAGTCCAATTTGTGTTGCCCAACTGCTCAGAGTGGAGGCCTGCCCTAGAATGTGACCCCAGGGGTTGCTCCCTAAGAGCTCCTCAGTTAGTGATGGCATTTTGTGTTCTCTCCTGTCTTCATGCTGGGACTCTTGACTTGATCACATGCAGTTCTTGTGTGCGTTGTCACAAACTATGAGTTCCTATGTGCAGCTTCTAGGTTGTATCTGGAAAAGTTTGCTTGAAATCACCTACTACCCATGGCTCTTACAGTCTTTCTACCCCCTCTTCCACAAAGATCTGAGCCTTGGAGAGGGGTGTGATAAACACATCTCATTTAGGGTTGAGCAATCCAGTTATTCTCTGCATGTTGACCAGTTGAGGATCTGGTAATTGCCATCTACTGAAACTTCTGTGAAGAGGGTTGAGAAATCCCTCTGTACAGCTTAAAAAAAAAAAAAAAGATGGGTTAACAAATTCCCCACCAGTACCTGCCAGTGCAGATTTCTCCCAGGGTCCAGAGTAGACACTACTAGTGGCGGCAAAGAAATTAATCTGAGGGATATCAAAAGAATCTAAGCATACCGAGCTCTATAGCCCATTCACTTTATTCTTCTAAGTCAATTCTATCTACACAGCTTCTTTTGTGTTTTCATACTTAGCTCCTCTCTGTCCCTTCTGTTTTCTCACTGTTCTATCTTAGTTCTTTCCATCTTTGTTCTCCCCCAAGTCTCTAGTTTCCAGTTTATATACACATACAATCAGCAATTCTCTGGCTATGTGGCTTTCTGGTAGGGCAGGGGAAGTTTACTCAGTTGCTAGGCAAAATGCGTCACAATGTGTAGTATTTGGTTAGTAAAAGCACTTTCGCTCTGAATTAATTGCTAAGAGGGAATCTTTAGAACTTGGTATAGCACCTGGGCTGAGATAAAAGAGGGAGGGCAAAAGCTTAATAATTCACACAAGAAATGAAGCTTGGCACCTATCATCTGCCTGGCCTTGTCCATTGTCTCCTTGGGTCAGTGGGAATATTTACCTTATCTCAGTAACTAGCAGATGGCCAAAACACCATCCCAGAATTGTAAGCAGTAAATCTCTTAAATTAGGGTCTTGTGTTAATAAACCAGGGTGAAGGTAAGGAGTTGATTTAATTGTTAGTGGTTATTTTCTCTTATCTGTAGGTGAGATGAGCTAATGCTTATCTATCTGGAGTCTGTCCTTGGATGTAGGAGAAGTATCTCAGATGAAATACTTTTGTCTGGAGAATAGCCCTGTCCAGATGTTTGCTAATAAATAAACACCACTGAGGAATGTTATTCAAAATACCCCAATAGTATATGGGAAGTTGTGCTCAGTAAATGATCATTCACACTGTTGGAAGTTCTTGGGAAAATAATCAAATGGGAAAGCTACAATAGCACACAAGAAATTCACTGCAGGACAGTGAATTAAACGGACAGTAAATAAAAAACAAAAACAAAAACAAAAACAGTATCACCGATACTCCTTGAGTTCTGGCTTCCCTCTGGAAAAGTTCTTGATTCTTCCAGCTTTGCCGATATCAGCTGAATTCCTACTTCATATTTCTGCGGCTTGCAGCAACGGGTAAAGCTTTTACTTGGTAAACTTACTTTTTTCTTGAGTAATGAGGTTCTATTGTTCACCTTCCCCACCCAACTCTCAATAACAAACAAGCCAAAGATGCCATTTTCAGAGAAGCAATGACCAAGACACTAGGGATCTGATTTGAACTGTGTGGCTAGGGGGACAAATTATACCTTTGTGCACTGATATCAGGGCTTAGCAACATCTTATACGACAATGTGACTGTGAAGTAAATTTGCATCATCAGTAGCTAGGTAGGTCACCAGTTAATTCAGGTTCTGTTTAAACTTAAATCAGTATATGAGCTCTGAATGAGAAGACAAGTCATGCTCCTGCACACTGTTCTGCAGTGATCACAGCATGGCCTCATTTTGGGCTGTTTGGGAGCAGTTGAGTATACATTTAAGCAGGAGGTAATCCTCTGGTGCTTTCTGCATGCCCTTTATTTGCAATATTTACCTCACACATGGAACTGTCAGGGTGCAGTTGACAGAGTATACTGCACTGTTTGTTCTCAAAATTCTACCAAAAGAAGCCCTATGGAGTGGGCAGAGCTGAGTTCACTTGGCCACTTGGTTGCTGTCAAGACAGTACTATGCATTTATTATTAAAATATCTGCCTTAATAAAACTTAACAAAAGTTTATTGAATGCTTTGTAGTATACATTCCTAAAAGGTATTTGCTGACAAATACTCTAATCTTGGCTTGTTAACTAAACTCATGTGGATGAATTAAAAATCAGCCTTTCTTTTGGGTCAACACTGTTTCTAGACACTGTACTGGGCAGAGAGACGACAAGATTACAACTTATACACAAATGCAGAAAGTATTTTTATTATGTAAAAGCATTTCTTGATGAGCAGCAATTATTTATGTGAAGAATTAAAAAAACTGACTTGCGATTATTTGCCTTGTCCTTGATTAGAGCCATGATTACACACATTCCTTCTAGTAGTTTCTGAAGTCTAAGAGGCTTGCAGGTCTGTCAGTCTGTTCTTATCACAGGAAAAAAGTACAGGATGGACAGTGTTCTCTTCTGAACTTACACCTTTAGAACAGTTCGAATGCTGTGAGAGCAAGAAGAATAAAATTTGAAAGATGAACTAAAAAAATTACATTTATTTATTCCATGTGTATGTACGTGTATGTATGCCTCATGGCATGTGTGTGGAGGGCAGTTCTCTTTTTCTACCATATGGGTCCTGGGGATTGAACTTGAGCCATCAGGCTTGGCAGCAGGCACTTTCTCCCTCTGAGCCCTGAATGGTGAATTTTTAGACCACTGATATTCTATTTGTTTTGATCCTCTCTCCCTCTTTAGGTATCAGGTCATCACTACTTCTGTATTATACAGCTGAGTTGAAAGCTCACCTTTTCCCCGAGTGCAGCAGGTCGAAGGCTTTGTTAATTTGGTCGAAGGGTAGATTGTCAGTCACAAATTCGTCAACTTTTATCTTTTTGGACATATATTCAGACACCAGCTTTGGGACACTCTCTACACTCTTCCAGCCTAAAAGAAATCACATTCTTAAGGATAAATTAAAAAAAATAATTTGTTTAACTTTATTTTATGTACATTGGTGTGAAGGTGTCAGACCCTCTGGAACTGGAGTTGTGAACTGCCATGTGGGTGCTGGGAATTGAACCCGGGTCCTCTAGAAGAGCAGCTAGTGCTCTTAACTGCTGAGCCATCTCTCTAGCCCCTCTTAAGGATAAATTTATGCGACAAGTTTCTATGGTGTACCTAATTAGTCATGTTCCTTTCCTGGGTGACACTGATACAGTTAAGAGGTTAAGTAGAATTCAAGGGGAAATGAAACATCCTATAACTGGTGTGAAGTGGAGGAAGAATTAGACACATCCGTAGCTGTGAAAAAGTACACACTTAGAGTTAATTGTTCTTTTCCTATATTAGGGCTACTAAACACTGGGCCTGATGACACAGACCTGAAAAGTTAGTTACAGTGGAGGCTGAGGCAGGAAGGATTGTAAGTTCAAGCCTAGTCAACTCTGCCTCAAAAACAAACAGCTTATAATTCTGCCGGAGAGCACTTGCCTAGCTAGTACGTGTAACTCTGGCTTCAAAGGCCCTTTCAAATCCAGCTCCTGGAATATGGTGCCCCCAGGAGCATGTGCCAGTTAAATAGTTCCAAGATACTAGAAACTATTTAGTCAGACTGACATCTCCTAAGGTAAACAGTATAGTCATAAAGAAGAAAATTTTGGTCATGCCCTCATTTTAGCATTTACTTTCCAAGGCTTTTATTGTGGGTTTCAAAAAAGTTGGTTCAATACACAGTCTGGGATCTTGACACATTCTCTTCAACAGATCATTCAAAATGTCTGGGATATTTTCCGCCCAATAAGGATGATAGGATAGGTTTGGTTATTTAGTTTTTTGAAAGCCTGTAAGAACTACGGAGGTCATTCATTCACAATAGTTGTGAGACATGTTTTGGTATCTTCTCCCCAGCTGAGCACCACAAAAGACTCTTTCTCCAATCTTCTACCTGTAGTTAGATACTGCCAAATGACTAAACAATGATTACACCAGGGGAAAATGATCAGTTTGATAGCTTTTAGTTTGCTAAAAAGTTTTGTCAATGTTTTCGTTTAGGACTCAGTATTGGTTACTACAGAAACCAGTGTTATTCAGAAAGGAGTCTGATCACACCCAATGATGGCTGCATTCTCTCTTGCTCAATTAATTCTTGCTCTCTCATTCTTTTGGGTCTTACCTTTTTTTGAGACAAGGCCTCACACTGTGTAGCTCTGGCTGTCCTGGGACTCACTATGTCCACCAGGCTGGCCTTGCACCTGCCTCTGCCTCCCAAGTACTGGGGTTAAAGGCCGCTCCACCTTGCTCTTGCCCTCCTTTCACAAGTGTGTATCATTTGGTTCTGTTTACTTCAGAAGCCGAATGCCTCCCCAGCACCAGCAGCCAACACTGATTGATTCTGAAAGCCTTCTTTTCAAGTCTCCCACAAACAATTCATGATGGAACTAAAACGTGTGATGATTTGTGTTCATACAAGACAATGAGACTGGGATTTAAATTACACCAATGGAAACAGAGTAGAGAAAATCTACTTCTCCACTGCATTACCTCCAAAGGCAGTGCCTTTCCACGTGCGGCCTGTCACCAGCTGGAAGGGACGAGTGGCGATTTCTTCACCAGCAGCAGCTACGCCAACCACCACACTGACTCCCCAGCCTTTGTGGGCTGCCTCAAGGGCTGCTCTCTGCAAGCACAGAGATAATAAGATGGATCACAGGTGTCTGTGAACTGCAGAGAATGCCCTCTTACCCAGAAACTTCCAGCGGAGGAAGGGTGACAGAGCCGTTTAAAAATGGCAACAAATCCCCACACTTTTTACAAGTATCTTTAAAAATTAACCTGAGTATTAAATGGGACAAATTTCCTTTTCTTTTTAAACTTTATATCCTATATCCACAATGAAAATGAATGAATCTAGACTGCTTCTCTCTCATAAGTTATAAAAAAAACCCACTACAAATGGACTTAAATTTAAGACCTGAGACTTTCAAAGTACTAGAAGAAAACATAAGAGAAATACAGACACTGGAACAGGGAACCTTTTTGGGTAAGATTTCAAACAACACAGGAAGTGAAAGCAGAAACAAACAGATTGAGCAAATAAAGACTTCTGCACGGCAGAGAACACCAGAGTGCACACAGATCATTTGTAAAATGACAAGAAACCCCTAAACTCCAACAACAAAGAGCCAAACAACCAGGGCCAGGGATGTAAAAAGACATTTCTCCAAAGCAGACACAGAGGGCAAACAGATAGCTGAAAAAATGTTCAACATCACTAGTCACTCCTGAGACTCAAAACCACAACACATCACCTCACTCGAGTGAGAATGACAGTAATCAGGAAGGTTACAAAGGAACTTTCTAGAATTCTCCATGAAAGGAGGAGGAGGAGGAGCAGGAGCTGTCCACCCTTCTGGCCTCAGCTTTCTCATTAGCTGTAGAAAGTGGGTAAGGAAACCATTTATTGTGATTGTTTTTTTCTTGGGGTGGAGGGGGGTAGTCAAACCCAATGTTACCTAGGAAGAGCTAAAAAAGGCCAGTAGAGAATCCAAATGAGAGAGAAAGGCTTAAACAGATTTCTCAAGCCTCTGAGAGTCTGATTCCAACAGCAGGGAATTACATGACAAGGGAGAAGAGCAGGTAATTGAGAATGGTGCAGGTGGGGACTGTGGTTCCGACATGGGTGATGGTTTCTGGAGGAGGAGGAGAGAGGAGAGAGATGGAAGTGTACATCAGCTCTCAGTGTCCTTGGAGAAGGTCCAAAAGAAAAAAAAAAAGGCTCTGCAAGTGTCTGTGACAATGTGAAGGCCAAAGAGGTAAGAAAGGAGCTGTTGGGAGTGTAACCTCAAGTGCTCAGGCCCTGTGATGAAAATCAGTACTCAAAAGCTAGGACAGGGACGGGCTCAGCAAATTCAGTCTGTGTGCATGAAGTGCCAGGGTCACGGGGGACAGCTTGGTCCCAAAGACAGACTGAGCTGCAATGGAGGAGAGATGGTTCAAGGGCAGATTCTACAAGTTCATCTTGAAAATGAACTATGGCTAGAAGATAATACCGTCTGGTGTAGGAAAAAAAGCCCAGGATTGAGCCAGGGGATACTGTTAGATTAGAGGGACCATGTTGTTTTTATTTGATGAGAAAACCTTTTATATGTACCACCAATACAGCTTCCAAAAGCCAATACCTACTCTTCACAACCAAGTCACACTCATCACCTCATCCAAGACAGACTGTCAGCCACTGAGGAGACATAGAAGGTGAGCTAATTGAAGACATCCCAACACATCATGAAACATGCCAATACCATATGGAAAGACCTCATCATCAAGTTAAAGCTAAGATTCCTAAGAATGACGTACGTCTTCTCTCCTCATAAACTCTCTGTGCCAAAAAAACTTCTTCCTAAGAGAAAGGAAGAGAATGATGAAATGGATCAGGTAGAGCTGGGGGACTCTGACCCAAACAAGAATGGAGCAGCCACGTGTTTGCCGTAGCACAGCCCAAGTGTCTGCAGCTGCTATTCATACTTGACAAAGCTAGACAATCTTGAAGGTTTCCCCCATTTAGGCAAGTGTAAACAGTACACAAAGGATTGATTGTTACCTGGTAATCCAGCAATGTGCAAGTTTTATGCTTCTAGGTATCAGTTTAAAAATAAAAGTAAACCCCAACTCAAAATTAAAGATTGTAGTGCTGGAGAGAGAGCTCAGCGGTACAGAGGACCAGGTTTCAGATCCTGGTACCCACAAGGTGGCTCACAACCATCCCTAACTCCAATTCTTGAGGATCCAATGACCTCTTCTGATTTTGTGGGCACCAGGCACATGTGTGGTGTACATTATGTACACAAAGGCAAAACATTCAGACACATAAATCTAAAAAAATTTTTTTTTTTAAATTCAAGATTTCAGTGCAAGAAGCTGTCAAAAGTAACTGTAAGACACTCACTATTTAATGTTACCTACGTCTGTTAGAATCTGCATCCTTTACTCAGGTCACCATGTAAGGATGTGTGTGCACATCCAATTCCAAAGCTTGTGCTCTCCACACTATTCAGCTTTTCATTCCATGCAGTCAGAGGCAAAGAAACATTGTTTTGTTCATCTTTCCCTGATCCCTTCTATCACTTCCCACTCAAATAGTTCCAAGTAGTTGAGAAGCTATTACCATCCTTCGCTTTCTTTAGAATTAATTCCTATCAAAGCTGTTCCTTCCAAAACAAAATCACCTTTAATCTTAAGGAAACTGCATTTTAAAAAGTATTATAAGCAGAAAAGAATGGAGATACACAAATACTCACCATGACCTTCACATTGCCAATACACTCAAAGGAGTAGTCTACTCCCCCATCTGTCATCTCAATGAGTACTTCCTGCATGGGTTTAGTGAAATCTTGGGGGTTAATACATTCAGAGGCTCCAAACTCTTTAGCCTTTGCGAATTTATCTTTATTGATGTCGATGCCAATGATTCGGGATGCACCAGCCACTTTACAGCCCATGATCACTGCCAATCCAACTCCTCCCAGGCCGAAGACGGCACAGGTAGAACCAGGCTCCACCTATCACCAAAGACAGTCTGTAAGCAGCAAGCCAAGAGTCACGGCCTCACAGGACAGTCACTGTTCCAGCCATGTCGCACTGGACTGAATTAAGGCAGAAGCTGAAGCCCAGGCCAGTCTCTTACCTTGGCCGTGTTCACAGCAGCACCGTAGCCGGTTGAGATGCCACAACCAAGAAGGCAGACTTTATCCAAAGGCGCTGCAGGATCAATTTTAGCAATGGAGATGTCAGCCACAACTGTGTACTCAGAAAATGTGCTGGTTCCCATGAAATGAAAAACAGACTTCCCTTTGCAGGTAAATCTGCTAGTGCCGTCTGGCATTAGTCCTTTCCCCTGAGTGACTCTAGAGAAGAAGGGAAAAGGAAAATGGAAGGGTAGACTCATTTCCTTAACTCTCGAGAAAAAAAAGTCAGTTTAAAAATAATACCAGCAAATACTCAGAAAAGTATACTAAGTCAAAAACTCCTAACTTTGAATGCAGTGGTTCTCAACCTTCCTAATGCTGTCACCCTTTAATGTTGTGGTGACCCCCAACCCTAAAATTACTTTGCTGCTACTTCAAAACTGTAATTTTGCTACTGTTATGAATCATAATGTAAATATCTAATATTTAAGATATCTGATGTGTGACCACTATGAAAGGGTCATTTGACCCCCTAAAGGGGTTGTGACCCACAGGTTGAGAACCGCCACTCTAATGTATTCATTAACAACTTTCCACATTCCAACAAAACCTTACTAGATAAACTTACAAAGACTGATCGTACTCAGCTTCGGTATCCTTCTGGGATCTGCATACCATAAGCACTATATCCACCTATGTTCTATCTCAGTTAAGTTGTGCTATCAGAACAGAACTGATTTTTACAGGTTCAACTTCTGTGACATTATTTTAAAATTCTATAAAAACTTACAAGCAAATAAGGCTTCATAAATGATGAAGCCCAAACTAAAATTTATACAAGAAGAGATTCTAAACAATTATCTAACTCATCTTGTAAAAAACAAAGGCATCTCCATAGAGCTTCAACAGGATAATATTTCTCAAGGATTTGAATTCTACCCCACCTCTTCTTGAGACAGGGCTTCACTATGTAGCCCTGGTTGGCCTTCAGGGTGATATGTAGACCAGAATGGTCTCAAACTGAGAGATCCACCTGACTCTACCTCTTGAGTACTGAGATTAAAGATGTGCACCACCATGCCTGGCCTTTCTCTTTGACTGTGGTTAATTATCACTAGGGTGTGATGATATTGTGTTCCCCAATATATTGTGTACCTTAATAAACTTATCTGGGGTCAGAGAACAGAACAGCCACTTATGGTGATATTTTATTTGTACTGAAATGTGATTTTATTTGTATGTTAATTAAAATAAAGTTGCCTGGGGGTCAGAGCTAATAGCAAGCCATAGCAGAGCCGGGTGTTGGTGGCGCACACCTTTAATCCCAGCTCTTGGGAGGCAGAGCTAGGCGGATCTCTGTGTGTTCAAGGATACAGCCAGCACTGGAGACACACACCTTTAATCTCAATACCAACCATAGAAGACCTGGAGGTCTGTACAGACGGGCAGTGACGAGGAGGTCATGTGGTTGGGTTTACAACCAATGAGAAGGCAGAACAGAAAGTCTATATAAAGACAAACACACAGGAAGTAGGTCTCTTGGCTGAAGAGGATAGCTGCAGCAGTGAAGGGTAAGGCTCTTAGCTCTGACCTCTTGGGCTTTCATCTTTGCATTGGCTCTGTGTTTCTGATTTAATAAGACGGTTACTTCTACAGCCACTAGATATAGAGGCCAGAAAATGGTGGCACACACATCTTTAGTCCTAGCATCCAAAGGCAGAGATCGTCTGGATCTCAGAGTTCAAAGCCACACTGGAAACAGCCAGGCATGGTGACACACGCCTTTAATCCCAGGAAGTGATGGCAGGAAGCAGAAAGGTATATAAGGCTTGAGGACCAGGAACTAGAGCCTGGTTAAGCTTTTAGTAGCATTTAGATTTATTCAGGTAAGGACTCAGAAGCTCCAGCTCAAGGAAACAGGATCAGCGGAGAAGTTGGTGAGGTGAAGAAGCTGTGGTTTGTGTTCTGTCTCTCTGATCTTCCAGTATTCACCTCAATACCTGGCTCTGGGTTAGTTTTTATTAATAAGACCTTTTAAGATTCATGTTACACTAGGGGGAAAAACAAGCAAGCAAAATGCCCCCAAAACAACTCCCTAACCTCATTTATCTCACAAGAGATGGGGAACGAGCATTTGCTTAGGAGCACAGGCCCAGTCAGATGCTGATGGCCCTGAGCCACTTGACGAAGTGTTGCTTCTGGTGCCTCATTGCAGTGTGGAGAAGCAGCAGCGTCTTCCTTGTGGATTACTGCTACAAAACTCTGAATGTGTGGCATGAAAAGCATTAACACTGTGTCCAATGGTGTGAGGGTTCACTGCATGTGTGTAGGTCAGAGGGCAACCTTACGGTGCTGCTCTTAGTCCCCCCACCCTGTCTGAGACAGGGTCTCTTTGCTACTGTGTCAGTTAGATAGCTCATCTTCTGACTGTCCTGTCTCCTTCCATCTCCCTAAGGGCGTGTGGGACTACACTCTTGTGCTGCTGCAGCTGGCTCCGATGTGGTTTCTAGGGATCTAAAATTTCCCATCTGAGCCATCTTCTCAGCTGCAACATTTGTCATTTCTAATACATACAATAACCTGATAGACACTCAGATAAATAGTTTGAAATTTATACACGAATAAATACACAAATGAGGAGAAAACAGGTCTTCTACACATTGTTGTAGGAGTATAAACTCTTCCATTCACTTTGGAAAGCTGTGTGTGTGCTTCTCACAACTTAGCCAATCAAATCACAGGAATCCACCTTGAGAAAGTAGCATACATACCCAACAAAAAACCGGTAAGAATGCGGCGCTAATTTTAACAGCTCCCCTTGGTATGACCTAGGGGGAGCTAGGTATTTGGAGTGGAGTATGACAGAACAACACAAAAGGAGACATGCACACAGAAACGTGGACACTGCTCAGAGACACAAATAGAAGAAACCTGACAGCACATGCCTCGTGATCCAACTACACAAAGCCCTACAGGGAAAGCTACCAGGACAGTGGTGTCTTCTGCATGAGTCAGGTATTCGTTTGGAAGGGACATGAGGAGCACAGAGCACAGTGCTTGCAGAGATCTCTATCTGTACCTGGGAGAAGGGTCTACCCAGCAGGTAGGTATACAGGTAAACATTTACTGGGCTGCACATTTACAGTCTGTGTACCATGAGTAGTGTACTGATGTATGGTCTACCTCAGTAAAAAAGGGCAACAAACAAGATCGAAATGGTCTCAAAGGGTCCTCAAGTGGCAAGCCATACCTCACAACAGAACTGCCCTTTCTGTGTCAAGGGGCTTCTTATCTCCTGTAGGCTTCACACAACCCTTCTGTGGTAATTTTTATTACTTTGATTTAATGGGCAATAAAATAGCTCATAAAAAAGACTTCATTTCACTTTAAAAATCATGTTTTTCCTTGCAAATTTAGCTGGCTGTTACAGGAAGGGAATGTATTTAGAAAACTCTGACTCCCCTATCCCCACCACCCTTCTTTGGCTCTTTCAAACAAGACCATACATCCGTAGTCTGGACTGTGACCCTCCTGCCTCCATTTCCTGAGTGTTGAGATTACAGTTGTGGGCCACCACGCCTGGAAACAAGCTCCTGTTTTATATCTTAATGCCTGGTGAAACTGGGCAAACTTGGAGATTGCTAGGCCATGATTTTCTCATCCTTGAAAAATGCTTAGTAACGCTGACAGTGAGGCCTCTTTAAAAGACAGAATTAAGTAACTCCCGTAAAAAGCACTATATAAATCACCACACAATTACTTGCTGTGATCTATTATTTTTCTTGCGTGTATAGGTCTTTCGCATGTATGTATATATGTATGTATGTATGTATGTATGTGTACCATGTGTGTGCCTTGTACCCTGAGGCCAGAAGAGGGTATCAGTTCCCTGGAACTGGAGTGACAGATGGCTGTGAGCCACCATGTGGGTGTTAGGAATCAAACCTGGGTCTTCTGGAAGAGCAGCTTGTACAACAAGTGCCTTTTGGACCACTGAGCCATCTCTCTAGCACATACTTACTGTTAATAAGATCTCTTATTATAAGACTATGTTAAAAGAGGGCTGGGGAGATGGCTCAGCAGTTAAAAGCACTTACTGTGTAAACATGAAGATCTGAGTTCAAAGTGTAGAATCCATGTACAACACAAGGCATGACCCCATATGCTGGTAACCCTAGTGCTGGGGGGGCGGGGGAGAGGAAGCATGGAGTCAGGCCACCCCAGGAGCTGCTGGCCAGGCAGCTCAGCTGGAATGGAGAGCTTCAGTTTGAGACCCTTTCTCAAAGGAATGCGGTGGGGAAGTTGTGTAATAGTTCCCTCTGAAACTGAAACATGACATTCTACAAGGAAACTCCTTAATCAGAAAGGTAAACAATTCAGAAGAGCTTCAGGAAGTCCCTGAAACTGGCCGGATTCACTCGGCCCCTTCTTGCCAGAATAAGCAATAAAAGCTAGGAGTCCCCTTCAGACAAGCTGCAAAGAAGACTCGCAGACCAGAGCAGCGTCCTGGAAGAGGTTTAGACCAGCACAGGCACCTGGAAAGGACACTCTGTAACTTGTTGGGCTGCCTGCAGGCTGTGCAGTGTGCCCCATGTTCCCGGCTTCTGTGAGCTGTCACACATGCTAGGATGGACTTTGGTGATGCAACTGTCTTTGAGTATTTCTGCTCCTGTATGTAACCTCTCATCCATATTCCTATAAATAACCCCCAATAAAACTCATGGTTCGCCGGGCGGTGGTGGCGCACGCCTTTAATCCCAGCACTCGGGAGGCAGAGCCAGGCGGATCTCTGTGAGTTCGAGGCCAGCCTGGTCTCCAAAGCGAGTACCAGGAAAGGCGCAAAGCTACACAGAGAAACCCTGTCTCGAAAAAAAAAAAAAAAAAAAAAAACTCATGGTTCATTTCACCAAGCTGGACTTCGGTAGTATCTGTACTTTGGTCTGTGGTGGGGTAGACATATGTGTTACACCTTTCCAGGAAAAGAGTTTTGTCATGCAACAGGGAGGAAGATGAAGGTGGGGCGTGAGCCTCTTGGATGCCCTGCTGTGGCCCCTGCATGTGCAACAGACATACACATAGTACACGTATGTACATTAGATTTTTTTAAAAAGAGCTATATATATATATTTAAAAAAAGATACTAACCTTATCTTCTGGCAAAGGTTTGTTTTAGGATTCAGACAAAACTTGCATTCTCCACACTGTGGGATGTACAGGGGGATGACAGTATCACCTGGAAAACAGATGTGAGGTTGTTATCCTGAATGGCGCAGCTGGTTCTAAGTGAACACAGCAATCCTCTCACTTCCGTCAACAACCTCAAGGCTTAGAAACGCTGTCTAGGGCTGGAGAGATGGCTCAGAGGTTAAGAACACTGACTGTTCTTCCAGAGGTCCTGAGTTCAATTCCCAGCAACCAGATGGTGGCTCACAACTATCTGTAATGAGATCTGGCTCCCTCTTCTGGCCTGCAGGGACACATGCAAACAGAACACTGTATACATAATAAGTAAATAAATCTTTAAATAAATAAATAAACTGTAAGATAAATTAAAAAAAAAAAAAAAAAGAAACGCTGTCTAAAGAGCATGGTCCAGACACTAGCCAGCCATGCACAAAAAAGTACGTTTCCAAGTTTTTGATCTTAATGAAACTCTAAATAACTGGAGGATAAGGAGGATGGTATGTTTCAAAAACACCAAATCATTGATGCATCTCTAAAAATTCATGCTTAACTTGCCAAAACTGCTTTATGGTAATGTACTTAAAACAGCTTCAAATGAACAGCTGCTTGAAAAATCAAAGAGGAAAAAATGCATCCAAATACTTGTCCTTCTAAGATAAGTGAAATTAACTGTGACAACTTTTCAGGTGATGACCTGCTCATAAATAAATAGCTGTATAGTTATTTAGACAGTAATGTCCTCACAGAAACAAGCCAAAATCATTATGAGTGAATTAAATGCTTTCCTTACCTGCCTTCACCTTAGTAACCCCTTCACCAACGCTTTCCACAATTCCAGCACCTTCATGTCCTAAGATCACTGGGAAACACCCCTCAGGATCAGCTCCACTCAGGGTATAGGCATCGGTGTGGCAAACAGCAGTGGCAATGATCTACCAGGATGTTAAGAGAAAAAGCATCTAAGTATGCACGTGCAGCTAGAGATAACACATTTTGCAGCTTTTTAGATACACGTCTTTAATAATTTTACTTCTCTAAAACGAGCATGTTTATAATTCTTAGACCTGGCAGACTTCTTGGCAGTAATGAGAATGGTGGTGTGTTAACATGTAAGGAGGTGTGGCATAGCTATTTTCTTTCTGGTGTATGTGAGCAAGCAGAGGTAAAGCTGGTGGCTTTACCGTACCGTGCCTTCAGTAAAGAGGATCAGAACAGCGAGGGCCATCTCACTGCTGGCTTCCTACCTTGGGGGGAATGTGATGCCTAAGAAGACACTGTTTCTGAGAGGTACCTGTCTGTCTGGTCTCTGCCAAAACTCAGAGCTTTTAGTGGAACGGAGTTTTTTTGCTGACATACACAATTTCTACTCAAACAAGCCTTTCATTGGACTTCTCTGACTTCTAATAATTGTGTCTTGGGGCTGGAAAGATGGCTCAGTGATTAAGAGTGCTTGCTGCTCTTACAGATGATCTGGTTTTTCGTTTTCAGCACCCACATCAGGCAGCTCACAACTACCTGCAACCGCTCTGGGCTCCAATGCCCTCTGGTCACCTCAGGTTCCTACATGCACTTGGCATATATAAACTCACAGAGGCACATAAACATAAACATTAAAGAAAAAAAGCAATTAAATGCAAAATCTTGTTTGTATTTATGCTTTTCTGCTTCTGTCCTATGTACTCATTCTTTGCTGTAAGCCACCAATTTCCTGGGGATGAAAGCTGTCACTGTGTCCACATTACCCATCTCAGTTTAGGACAAACTGTCTTTACTGGCAAAAACACCAATCAGCTTAACTTCTGAACATGAACAGAAATACACAAAGTATTTTAAGATTTCAGAGTCTTAGATCTTGGCTGAAAAGGGCCTTGAAAAGCATTAGGTTTTGGGCTTCTCAACCAGATACTTGTGAGCCTTGGGACACAGGCTAGTGTGCACAGTGTGTCTGGCAGTGTCATGATGGTACAAGAGACCAGTGACTCTTTTCCTCGAAGAGCAACATTGTTTCAGAATGCTAAGGAGCAAAACACATGTAATGGTTATGACTTTAAAACATTAACTTTTCCCCAAAACAAGTACAGAGCAGAGGGTAAAACGAAGTTTTACAACTGTCAAAGAACCAAAGGTCTCTCCGGAATGCTGTCTTCTGCCTCTCTCTAGGGGTAACTTCTTTTCTTAGCCACAGTAGAGGGTAAGGCGCAGGGGACTCATGAATCCACTGAACCCTGGCCCAGTCCATCAGGGGCAGGGTCTTTTAAAGTTCTCTAGGCAAGGGCAATCTGTTTATTGCTCTCATCAATCAAGAACTCTTTTTCCAGTTTTCTGGAAGTAAACTGAAGACCAAGCCTATTCTTTGACTCTACTACACCACACTGTGAGTTATGGGATCAGCAGAAAGGAGAGGATCATATAAAGCCACCTTAAACCCAACCATAAAAGTCCTATCGTGGTAGTCCACTAATCCGGAGGCTTGGCTTCTTAGCCTGAGAGCAAATACAAAATGATGGAGAGGTTGATTCTGCAGCTGGAAGGCTTCCAATGCCGTCTCCTCGACACCACCCTTTGGGTTAATCCTCTGCGGCCCTCAGCCCACTCCTCTATGGGGAGACCTAACTGTAAGCTTTTTCCCACAGTGCCTTGCTGTAACGTTACCTTAATTCGGACTTCATGAGCCTTTGGAGGTGCTACTTCTATTTCCTCTATGGAGAGAGGCTTTCCGGCCTCCCAGGCGACTGCAGCCTTGCATCTGATCACCTGAAGTGGGGAAAAGGGAGTAAACAGTTTATCCTCCTAAATTAATAATTACTTCACGGTCGAATCAGATAACGATGAATGCTAATGTGGAGTGTACCAGGGCTGGGGAGATGGCTCAGTGGGGAAAGGCCCTGCTGTGCAAGCATGTGGAGCAGCTCAACTCCACAGCACACTTGGATGTAGTGGTCTGTCTGTAATTCCAGCACTCAGATGGTAGAGAGGGGATCCTCAGAGCAAGCTGGCTGGCTAGACTAACTGTACTGGCAAGCTCTGAGTTCAAGTGAAAGACTCTGATTAAATACATATGGTGGAGAGCGACTGAAGAGGACTCCGGATGTCATCTTTAGCACTCCACATGCCCACATTTGAACACGCATACACACACTCACACACTCCAGATTCGGATACATGTAAAACTAAATAAAGTGAACAACACATTCACAGAAAAACGTATACCTCTGAATGAGATGGTGAATTGTTTTCTAGGTTTCATATAAATAATATACTTAAAAAAATATATTTGAAGGGCCAGGGATGGTGATGCAAACCTTTAGTCCCAGCACTTAGAGGCAGGTGATCTCTGTGAGTTTGAGGCCAGCCTAGTCTACATTTCAAGTTGCAGGACAGTCAGGGCTACACAGAAAGATCCCATCTCAAACCCTCCCTGGAAAGTACACCACCACCACCACCACCACCACCACCACCACCACCACCAAACAACAACAACAACAACAACAACAACAACAACATCAACAACGCGCGTGCATATACATGCAGACACATAGATATTTGAAAGGCTGAAGAGATGGCTTGCTGCTCCTGCAGAGGGCTCTAGCTAGGTTCAGTGTTCAGTATCTACATGTCCACCCTTACTTGTAACTCCAGTGCCAGAGGACCTGTGCCTTTTTCTGACTTCCACAAGCTTCTGCATGCATGTGGTGCACATAAACATACACAGATACACATTAAAAAATTTATTTAAAAAAAGCATTTAATTGACACACTCATGACACTGTACAATGTATAAAGAACAGATTAAGATACAGGTCCTGCTGGGTGTGGAGGTGCATACCTTTAATCTCAGCACTGGGGAGGGAGAGGAAGGAAGATCTCTGTGAGTCTGAGGCCCACATACAGAAAGTTCTGGCCCAGCATGAGCCACATAGTGAGACTTTGTCAAAAGAAAAAAAAAAAAGAGGAAAAAATAAATACAGGTCCCAAGTTAGGGATGTAGCTCAACGGCAGAGCACTTGCCTCGAATGCACAGGCCCTGGATTCGATCCCTAACACAACAAAAGGCAAGCCAAGCTAAGAACAACAATAACAACAAAATTCCACCCCGATCCTGTCAGTAGGTTTGACAAGTAAGTCAAGGAACCACAAGTTTATTACTATGTATCCTAATAATCTTTTCCTTGGGATAGCTTATAAAACACCACTTTAATGTAAAACTGCACAGTGGAAAGGATCCTAAGAAATATCCAAATGGGAGATATGTAAAAATACCATAACCATCTCTTCTGTGTTAGCTAACACATTAGCGATTTGCCATGTGTGGCTACTGAACACTAGAAAAAGGTCAGTGTGAACTGAGATCGATTATAAATGTAAAATTTTGAAAGCTTAAAAGAGTAAAAGTATCTCAATTTAAAAATACTGACAACATATTGAAACAGTGCTGTGACTATTAGGCTGGGTAAACATGCCATTGGAATTAATTTTATGTGTTCTTTTTAATGTGGCTTCTGGAAAGTTTAAAATTCCATATACAATTTACATCGTGCATCTAAGGCAATGAGCTACCACAGCGATTACACCCAGCACAACCCTTCCTTACCACAGAAGCATGCCTAATGAGGAATGTTGGGTTTTGTTACTTCACTTGATGCTTATGAAATACGTTGACAGACTAAAGGTTGCAAGCCACCGGGTTTACAGGAGATGGGCTTCAAAGTCAATAAACACTAAAACGTGATTTAAAGAAACAGGTACACGGTGCTGCACACGGCAAGCGAAGGCCGGAGGAAGAGCCTGACTTTTCTTAGTAGTTTTGAGCACGGTCAGTGCTCCAGCTCCGCCATCCTGCAACTGCGACGCGGGCAGGCTACTCCATCCCGCGTGAAGGGCACGGGCCTCTCCCCAGCCGGCTCGGGCCGAGCAGAGCAGAAAGCAAAGCTGCTCTCCAAGCGCAGGGCCGAAACAAAGCCTCCCTGCCCTCGCTGCGGCTGCGCTCGCCTCCCGAGGCTGGCGGCAACGTGCCACCCGGGCGCTCCCTTCCTCTGCTCGGGCCCATCGCGCGTTTCAATACCTGGTTCGCCATGTCCGCAAGTTCGTAAGCTGCACGTCTACTAGTGTAGCGGATCCCAGGTATGGGCGGGTCGTGCGTGGGAGGCGGGGCTGAGCGCGGGAGGCGGGGCTCTAAAGCAGAGACGGCGTGTGCGTAGGGGCGGGACTTGAGAGGGGCGGGCCCTAACACCGGAAAGGGCAGGACTTGAGTTTTGGCTCCCGCGCTGCCCTGCAGAGGGCTGGGGTTTTGTCCAGAGCCGGTGAAACTTTTTGCTCCGGACTGGTCTGACCGAGTCGCTGCAGAGCATCTCTGTGGAATTTCCCTGACTAGTTTTAGTGCAGTCGTTGTAGGTAAGGCTTAGAAGTGAGAGAAGTATAACGTGAAGAAACCGGAATGCCACTGAACCGCGTGGAGGACAAGCCACGCCTTCCGTGTCGTCCCCTCTCCCCTAACTCGTGCTTGGCGCTTCTGGGTACAGGATACATCAACGCTGCTTCCTGCTGTGAGACTCCTGATAACTCGGAACACTAGAGGGAGAGAGAGAGGCCGTCCTGGAAACAAACTGCCCCAGCTTCGGTTCCAGCAGCTTCTGATGTGTTCCTGGGATTTCAGGGGCCATAGGTCACGGGGAGAAAAATTAGCAGGAAGGGAATGAGGGAGCAGAACGGGCGCGTTTTAAGAGCAATCCTAAATGCTGCTTGTAGCCGGGGAGTTTTTGTTGTTCTCTTTGTTTTTCAAGGCTTATTTCCTGAAGACAGACCTTATGAGTTGACGTTCTCCACAATACTGTTCGAAGCCCTTCCCTCAACTCACACTAACTCACACTCTGACTTCTAACTTATATATAATAATTATAGGATGACCACCAAATTCTGTCCCCAATCAAGGTGGCTTTCCTAAATGCCAAGCTTGAAGTGCAGAGTACCTACTAGATACCTGTGTGTATTAGGGTATCTCATAGTGCTTACAACTCAGCTCATTTAAAACTAATCTTGTACTTTCTTCTCTACATCGCTGTCGATGGGAAGTAATGCCCATCTACCTGTTCCAGCCAGAAACCCGAGAATCACAGTGTAGGGTACTTAGATTGTCCCAAATGACCAGAAGACACCCGATATGCAATTGCAGAAAGCAGCTTTATTCTCAAGACAGAAAAACCAGCATGCTAGGGTCCACCCAAAGTGGCATTCACCCTAGGGAAGAGTGAGGCAGTTCCTTTTAAACTTGCTTAGTGGAATTCCAGCTGTGGTTAGGTGTTCCTTGAAGTGATTGGGTATAGACCCTGACTGATACAGGAGTCATTCAGTGATTGGTTCATGACATCTGCTGAGCAACTGTGGTTGCTATGTCAGGGGTCTGAAGACCGCAAGAACAGTTCCTACTTGTGGTGGGGTAGGGCACTGATTGGCCACCGCACTGAGCATACTTCCTGAGGGTCTGGTTGAAGTCAGACATGAATCACATAGGATAGTGGGGTAATATGGGGCACAGGTCTTAGCAAACTGGCCCCTTAAAAAACAAACAAACAAACAACTGGTTCTGATGCCTCCATTCCTCCCTCCCTTGAGTTGAAACATAAGTCAAATCTTTGAACTTAATGGAGTTCTATATTATTTGTAAGCTGGGACCTATATTGGCTGTGAAGGACCATTAATTTAATTGCTCCTGTGCATTCTTTTATAGTACAGAGGAGCGTGTTGACTATATATGGCCCAAAAATCAGTGCTAGCAGTAGGATCAATAGGGGTCCTATCAATGTGGTTAAGGTGGTGGCTCATGGGGACCATGAGAACAAGGTTTCGTACCAGTTAGAACTGTCCCTTCTTCGTTTTTCTCTATCCTGTAACCTTTTACACACCAGGGGCAGATTCTTTTATCAGTCTGAATGGTTAGTGTAGAAGCAACATTGTTGTCCGAGGGCCAGGCATAGTCCTCCCTGTTGTAAGAGGAGGAGGTCTAACCCTGGTGGTTCTGTAACACTACCTCTACTAAAGAAATGAGGGATGATTCGAGGTGGGAAATAGATTTTTCTAACTCAGCCAGATCTGCATCAATCAGGGCACCTAAAGTTTTGTAATTTTCATGTTGTAACACAAGGGCAGTAGTGCCTATTCCAACTATCCCCAGACCTACCAAAGTGAGAATCAGGAGCGCTGAGACTGCTGTTGTAGGGAAGATGGCTAGGTGGGTTCTCATAGTCTCATCCGAAAAGAAAGAACTTGAGGGAAAATCTGAAAGGACACAAAATCCTGAGTTTTGTTGTAGTGTCTGGGTGTGTACACATGGGGTAAGACCTGTGGAGCATGCCCACCAGATGCCTTTAGGCACCTTGAGGTAACAGGTGGTGGAAGTCCTGGTAATAAAGTGGATGAAGTTGCAGAGGGGCAGATAAGCCTCCTAGAATGCAGGATACAAAGGCCAGTCCTGCTGATGGATACTAATGTAAGCTTGGGGTGTGTTCCCCATGGGCAGGTCAGAATTATTTAGGTAATCATATGTAGCCAATAGGAAAAGAAAAGCTTGATTAATTGCTCCTTGGGACCAGGAGAGTACCCTAGCAGGGGTGATATTATAAGGGGGCTGACTGTCCCGGAAAGGGGTGGTCCCGTGGGTGTAGCCAAGGCATTTATACCTGGATTTGGGCCAACTGGGATAGGCTGATGTAAAGGGACTATGAATTGTTGAATGGTGAATAAGACACTGTCATAACCATTGAACCATAGTCTTAGCCACCAAATCTTTCCAGTAGTCCAGTTAACTTGTCTCCTGGCTGATATAATGGATCCAGATCAGAATGGGGTTGCATTTACCTGACCCTGCACAGGCTTGGAGGTCTTTTTTTTTCCAAAGTTGGGGATTAGAAATTCCTAGTAACAGAAATATGGTCTGGCTTGTTAGTATCCCAAGAAGTGCTAGTTTCACATCCCCAAGTGGCACAATAGAATTGTCCTGGTCCTCCACAGTTGTGCATGGCTGGTCCAGGACAAACATAGAATTTAGTAGCTTTTAAGTGGTCCTTCAGGCATTATCTGTGACAGTCATAACCTGCAGAGCAGTCATCATAAGACAGGATCTTTCCATCTATACCAGTGTCCCAGGTTGTTCCAGCAAGATCATAGAGATCTATGTGCTGGATGATCAGATCATGCATTTTATTTTTTCTTTACTTTTTTCTCTTATTGAAAATCGTTTTTTTCATATAATATATTCTGATTATAGTTCCCCCTCCCTCAACTCATCTGAGATCCTTCCTGCCCCCCCACATCTGAATCCACACCCTTTCTGTATCTGGTTAGAAAGCAAACAGGCATCTGAAGATAATAATAAAATAAGATAAAACTGGAATAGGGCAAAATAAACAAACGGAAGAAGAGAGTCAAAGAAAAGCACTAGAAACACATAGCTGCAGAGAATACAAATGTTCATATACACAGGAATCCCACTGAAACAAACCAGAAACCAAAATACAGACTCAAAGGATCTGCAAGGTTAAAAGAAAAGTTCTGGCAAAACATGAAACAACCTCCAAAGGTGCCAATGGATCGTTTTGTGTTTGCCATCTACTGGGCACGGGGCCTGCCCTTAAGGGTGGACTGTGTCCCCAGTGAGACTCTGTTGGGGAGAACTAACTTTTCTTTTGTGAGTAGTTATAAATTGGGGATAACTTCCGGGTTAGGGTTGGGGGCTTGGGTCTACTTCCCCTCTCAGGGCTGGAACCCCATTGGCCCAGACCTGTGCAGGTACTGTGCATACTGCCTCAGTCTCTGTGAGTTCAAATGTGCTTCAGTCCTGTGTTTATAAGGCCTTGTTTCTTCTGTGTCCTCCATCCTATCTGATCTTACAATCTTTTTACCTCTTCTTTTCTGGGGTTCTTTGAGCCCCGAGGGGGGGGTTTTGATGGAGACATCCCATTTAGAAGTGAGTGTTTCAGGTCTCTCACTCTCTGCACATAGCCCAGCTGTGGGTCTCTGTGTTTATTCCCGTCTACTGCAGTAGGAAGCTTCTCCAACGATGGCTGAGCAAGGCACTCTTTTTGAACATAAATAATCTTGTTAGGAGTCACTGTATGGCTATGTTCCTTTAGCAGAACAGTAGTGTTTGGTTTTCCCCTAGCTCCCTGTCCTATCTGGTCTCAAATGCCGAAGCAGTGTTGGTGATGGATTCCATCTCATGGAGTGGGCCTTCAATCCACTCAGATAGTGGTTGGTTACTCCCACGACCTTTGAGCCCTATTGCATTAGTGCATCTTGCAGGCAGGTCGTCATTGTAGATCAAAGTGTTTGTAGGTGGGTTGGTGTTTAACCTTCTCCTTTGGTAGCATGCAGAGTACCTTCCAGTACCATGAACACTTGTCAGTAGGGGTGACGGCCCTAGGTAAGGCACCAGCTTGATTTCTCCATGTTCAGTGAGTTGTATAGGTGTTGTCTTCAGCAGTGGGGCCTTACTGTCAGTTTGTGGAGATCAACCAATAGCCTTGGCAATAGTCTGGGTTATTTGGGGGTTCCCATGGGGCTCCTTTTGCCAACAACTTGATTAGATATAGTTCATTCCTGGCACTGAAAGTTTCATTTGATGATGAGAGATTTCCAGTTGGGGATCCATTTCCTCCATTATTTGGCAATTTTATTTAGATCATCTTCATATTTTAGGAAGGTTCATAGTGGGTTCCCATACAACCTCTCAAATGGCCCTTAATTTTAGCTGTTCCTCCCCATATTTCCTCTCACCCCCTCTTTCCTCCCACTCCCCATTTGACTCTCCAATTTATGTGTCCCTCCTACCCCCATCCATCCATATATATCCTGTTTTCCCTTCCCTGGGGAGCTCTACCTCTCTCCCCTAGTCCCTTACTCTATACCTAACTTCTATGGATCTATGGATTGTACCTTGCTTATTGAATAATTAACAGCTAACATCCACATACAAGTAAATACATGCCATGTTTGTCTTTTTGGGTCAGGGTTACTTCACTCATGATTATTTTTTTCTAGCTCCATCCATTTACCTTTGAATTTCTTTCTTTCTTTCTTTTTTTTTTTCAAAGCTGAGGACTGAACCCAGGGCCTTGCCCTTGCTAGGCAAGTGCTCTACCACTGAGCTAAATCCCCAACCCATACCTTTGAATTTCATAGTGTCATTTTTTTAAAATAGCTGAGTAATACTTCATTGTGTAAATCCATGTAGGCAGAGTTTTTCGTCAGAACCGCCGGCTCCCCAATAACCACACAGAGACTTATTAGTTATAAGTGCTTGGCCAATAGCTTAGGCTTGTTACTAACTAGCTCTTACAACTTAAATTAATTCATAATTCTTATCTACAGTTTACCACATGGTAGTATCTTTTTCAGCACAGCAGATTCATCTTCTGCTTTCTCTGCGTCTGGCTGGTGACTCACTGTTCTTCCACCCTTCTTCCCTGTGTTCTCTCATATTTTCTTTATCCATTCTTTGGTTGAGGGACATCTATGTTGTTTTCAGTTTTGGCTATTATAAATAGAGCAGTGTATCTGGTTTTGTGTTGATATCTTTGATACCTTTGGGGTGAATTTTGTGCAGGGTGGTAAGTATGGATCTACTTGGATTCTTCTACATGCAGCCATTCAGTTGATCATGACAATGTGTTGAAGATGCTGTCTAAAAAGACAGTGTGTATTTTTGGCTTCTGTAAGTGTGTGGCTTTGTCTGGGTCTTCAATTCAATACCATTGGTCAAGGTGTCTATTTTTATGGCAACACCATGCTGTTTTATTACTATAGTTTTATAGTACAACTTGAAATCAGGAATGTCGATACCGCCACTCATTCTTTTGTTGTTCAAGATTGTTTTAGCTCTCCTGTTTTTTTTTAAATTTTGTATTTCCATATGAAGCTGAGAAGATTTGTGAAGAATTATGTTAGAATTTTGATAGGGATTGCATTGAATCTGTAGATCGCTTTTGATTGCTTTTTGATTGACAGAAATGGAGAGAGGGATTTCCATATGACTTTCCTGGGAAATAAGAGAGACTTCTATTTACCCCAGATAGAGCATTAACAGACCAAGAAAATAAGTTAGCCCAAGTGGTAGTGTGATGAACCAATGTGTTTATTGGGGTTACTTACAGGAGTCTGTTACAGGTACATGGGTGATACAAAGGCATCTGTGTCACAGAAAAGCCCATCTCAGTATGGAATGCCTTGGTTGTCAACTTTGTATATTTGGGAATATGGAGCCTCAGTTGGGGAAATGCCTCCATCAGATTAGATTTTGGGCATGTCTGTGTGACGTTTTCTTTTTTAAAAGATTTATTTATTTTTGTTTCATGTGTATGAGTTTTTTGCCTGCATGTATTTAAGTGTACCCTGTGAGTGGAGCCTGCAGAAGTCAGAAGAGAACATCTCATTCTCTGGAACTGGATTTGCAGGCAGTTATGCCTCCTGATGTGGGGGCTAGAGAGCAGACCTAGATCCCGTGTAAAAGCAGCAAATGCTCTTTAACTCTGAAGCATCCCTCCAGCCCCTGTGTGGCATTTTCTTAATTGTTAATTGACACAGGAGGAACCATCCTACTGTGGGCAGTGCTTCCTTTGGGCAGGTGGTCTTGGGCAGTGTAAGAAAGGTAGCTTAATGTGAGCCTGGATCAAGCCAATGAGCAGTGTTCCTCCATGGTCTCTGCTTAGTTACTACCAAGAGTTCCTGTTCTGACTCCCCTCAGTTATGGACTGTTCTCTGGAAGTATAAGCTGGAATACCCCCACCCACCCCACCCCAGTGGGGTCATGGTGTTTGTCATAGCAACACAGAAGCAAACTAGAACAGATGATGACCTCAGAAGAGCTGCATCATGGAGTCCTACGCTCAGTCAGTCTCCCACTTCCTCTCTACTTCAGCATCTCCCAGGACCACATGCAGCTGGGAGGCAGGAAGGAGTGGCAGGTGGAATCTCAGGTAAGGGTCTAGTGACTTCCTTCTTCTCTGTATAATTGATACACTCCTATCTATCTCTGGAGTGTCTTGCTGATTTTGTTGCCATGACTATGGGGCCAAGGTTTTCTGTAAGTCACACAGTGGTCTTGGCTTTATGAACAGCAATGGTCATGATAGGCCCTGAAGAAATAGCTACACAAGACGGATCACTTTTAATTTAACAGCAATAAGAGAAGGAGGTACAGTTTTCCTTCTATATTGCTAAGTGTCTTGTTTATAGTTTCCTTCTAAAACAGACCTTGAAACTTCAGTGACAGAAATGATCTGTCCTTGGCTTTATGGTCTGGAATGAGAGCAACCTGGCTTAGTAGCACTTTAGAAAGGACACATTTGGGCATTTTACAGAGCCCAATATCTGCCAGTAGTGAGAGAGCAACAGAATAACGCAGAAATACAGACAGAATTCACTAGTGTGTTAGAGGATGTAGTGGAAGGAAAAGTGTGCCGGCCTTTTCACTGACAAAGGCCCTGGGCATCCTCTGCTGTGCTTCTTAGCTTCTACCACAAGGGGGAAATTGGCCTGCTAGATATTAATTAATTAATCAAGGCTGTTGATTTTGTGGAGAGGCATGTTTTTAAAGGCGATTTCTTCATTATGTTTGCATCTTCACTCAAGTTTTTAATCCTCAAAATTCTTATCTTCAAAATGTCTTCACCAGTTTTTTTTTATTTTGAAATGTTTCATAATTTGAAAAAGAAGAGAATGAACATCTCTAGGTCTGTCACTTAAGTGTACCAATGGATACTTGGGCCACATTTACTTTCTGCCTCTTTCTGAACTCCCAAATCTTGTGAAATCACCTCTATCTTCTTCAGCAAGTATCACTCAAGAACAAGAACATTCCATGTTTCCCTATCCATCCTCAAGAAAATGTTTACCTTGGCTGGGTGTGGCAACACATGCCTTTAATTGTAGCACCAGGAGGCAGAGGCAGGTGGGTCTCTCTGAGTAGCCTGGTCTATGTTTGAGACAGTATCTCTCAAACAATGCAAAATAAACCAAAAACCAACCAAACATCCATCATCACCAAACTAAAACCAACAAAGAATGTTTAGCTTGCAGAGAAATCATCTTCATAAGCCAGTTGGAAAAGTAGTGTGTGTGTTCTTGTAACAGATTCCCTCGCAGGAGACAATAAAGTCTGCCTTGCCCACTCTACGGGATGTATGGCTGGAAGCTGCTCTATAAAGCACTCAGGTTAGGAATATGGCCCTACCTTCAGGGGCCTTAGAACAGAAAGTTTTGAGAATCACATTAGGTAATTCATAGGAAGGGACACTTTAAAATGATAGCTTTGATATCAATAGAAATTGCTGTTCTTCCCAATTTGTTTCTCTCAGTGAAAATGGCATCTAGGACATGGAAAATCAGAAGCAACACCAGAGGGTGCTGTGGTAGCATTTTGAAAACTAAGGTGCCAGAAGGCATAGTGATTACGTTAAAACCCTTTATCCTTTTCAGACAAATGTATAGTAGTGCTGTGATCAGATTGCCTTCTAAACTCAAGTGTTCTACACTATTATAGGAATGCATAAATATTGTCAATAATGTTAGACCCACAAAACAGCTTTTATAAATAAATATGTGCCCTGTTATGTTGGGGAAAACACATTTTGATATTTAGATTTAATATCCCAAAGAAGGTCAGTGGTATATGTGCCTTAAAACTTTAATCTTTAGACTAAAACATTGGCAAATAAAGAGCAGGCAGTTCTTTACAACAACCAAGTACATTGCCCAGCAAACCATTACTATAATATTTTTTGTTTTTTCCCTTTGGAGGGAATGAAGTTCTAGTCTGTTACAGTGGCTGACACTCTAGACATGGTGTAGTATGTGTTGCATGTAGCCTTTCAAGAAGTGGTACTCATTAGTGAAAGATAGCTTGCAGGAAAAGGAGCCAGCTGTCAGAATGCAGACTTTCATGTATTCTATGCATTGCAAACTGCATTACTTGTATGTGACGTTTTTTAAAATAAGATGTCTATCTGTAGTCAGGGTTGGCCTTGATTAAAGAAAAGAAGAATATAGAAAGTGTTTTTGAAAAATTCCACTCAAAACAGGAAGTCTGTTTTCAGATAGTGTCTTCTATATATGACAGGGAGCTGCACCGATGAAATCTTTATACAAGACCTGCACAGTGACAACACCAGTTGAGATTCTGGCATGAACAGGGGATATCTCACAAGGCACACCCCTAGATGAAGATCTACAGGCAATTAATGGTTACTAAGAGAGGAAGAACCAGTCTTTCCCAGGAAAGAGTCCCCTAAGAGGTTATCCAATCCCAATTGATTAGCCCTAAACACATATAGAATATGAGTGATACTAAATGGACCTAGCAGATTCTATTTGTATATACCTGTGTTTGTGTGTATGTGTGTTTGTGTGTGTATACATATATTTATACATATATATATACACATATACGTATATACATATGTATGTAACAGTTGAAGAAGAGGTCATGAATTTGAGAGGGAATAGGGGAAGGAATATGAGGGGAATTGGAGAGGAAAGATGGATAGAAACAATGTAAATACAATACTCATATATGAAATTCTCAAAACAAAAAACCCAAATAACCCCACCAAACCTCAAATGACAGCAATCAAAAAGAAAGAATATAGGTTATTTGGATGCATATAACAACAGACATTACCAAACGTGTTTCCTGTCTATGTGTTCAAAGATTGTTCTGCCTTCAAGGAAACTGCAAGCATAGATTTGAGAAACAGTAGTAGCAGCATGTGTTAAGGTTTCAGGAAAGTCACTGAGTGCCAAAGGCAATGGGAAATGATGCATTTTGTGGTAGCCAGGTCTTTAACATAGGTGGGTATGAAGCAGTCTAGGGGTCAAGAAAGTGAAGGAGAAGAGAGGATAAGGAGAGAAGACAAAGCATACTGGGATAGCACAAGAGGTTAACAACTGTGAAGTGTGCCTTAGTCCCCACAACACTGAGAAAGAAAACATGCCTGTAGATGGAAGTTTCTGTCCTGCCTGGTCCTACAGCCGTTCAGTCCCAAATAAACACACAGAGGCTCATATTAATTATAAACTGTTTGGCCTATTGCTCAGACTTATAACTAACTAGCTCTTACGCTTAAGTTAACCTGTAATTCTTGTCTATGTTTAGCCATGTGGCTTGGTACCTTTTGTCAGTCCAACATTCTCATCTTACTTCCTCTGTGTCTGGCTGGCAACTCCGTCTCTGCTTTTCCTCTTCCCAGCCTTCTCCTAGTCTGGTTGCCCACCTACACTTCCTTCCTGGCTACTGGCCAGTCAGTGTTTTATTAAACCAATAGGAGTGATAAATCTTTACAGTGTACAAGAGCATTAGCCCACAGCATTCCCCTCCCCCCGTTTTTTTTTTCCAAAACAAAAATCCTGAATCTAATCTCCTTTGTTTAGTTTTTTTCCTGACCATTATCCATAACAATTTATAGGCTGACAAGAAGCGTCCCTCTATCAGGCCAGATAACCCAACTACCACACAGGTCCAGACCAATTTTCTTCTATTTCTAAAAAACAGTCTTCAAGAAGCAGGAACAGATGATACATGTCTGATCTCAGCACTTAGCCACAAGGAGGAGGATGGCCTGTTTATTTGAGACCAGCCTGATCGATGTCATGGTTTTGAGACCAACGAAGACTACATACCATAACCCTGTTTCAAACCAACCAACCAGGAACATGAGCCACTGCTTTGAGACATTACTGCTCTGTAAACAGGCTGGCCTTAAATTCAGAAGTTCACCTGCCTCTGCCTTCTGAGAACTGGGATTAAAGGTGTGCGCCACCAGCCGGGCGGTGGTGGCGCACGCCTTTAATCCCAGCACTCGGGAGGCAGAGCCAGGTGGATCTCTGTGAGTTCAAGGCCAGCCTGGTCTGCTGAGCGAGATCCAGGAAAGGTGCAAAGCTACGCAGAGAAACCCTGTCTCGGAAAAACTAAAAAAAAAAAAAAAAAAAAAAAAAAAGGTGTGCGCCACCACTGCCCTGCTTGTTCTTCGTTACTTTCAGTTGACTTCAGAAAATAGCATCAGTTTGTGCCAATTACAGTTTATTGTCCGGCAAAGCACAAAACATAGTGTATTTCAATTATCAGACAAAAGAATAGTTATTTTATAGAGAAAAATTGAGAGTGTAGATATATTTTTTCTTTTAAACATTTTCTTTTGTATAGATTTTGATATCCCATTACTTATGATTGTAATGAATGATTATAAAATGGGGCTAAGAGAAATTAACAGATATTAAAAAAGAAATTATAAAAAAGATTTAAGAAGAATAGCTTATAGTTTATTAGAACACATAAACCATATAATAATATTTTATACACATATATACATATAATATATGTGTTGCAGTTTTCTTTCCAGTAAAAAGTCTCTTTATTGTGGAAAACTGTCAACATAGATGAAACTGGAAAGAATAGTATAATGAAATTCCATGTATTCATCCTCATCTTAAGAAGTTACAAACATACAGCCAATCTTATTATTATTTTTTATTTTCCACCTCTACTACTGAGAAATAGTTTTAAACAATTCCTAACATATGATTCTATTTATCCAGGTATCTTATTCATTCCTCATCCATTTATTTTTCTGGGCTTTGAACTCAAGACTTTTCACATGCTAAGCAAGGGATGTTCCCCTGAGCCACAGATCTAGCATCAGTTATTTCATATAGGAAATCTGAATATGTTTTATAGGTGCACTTGCTATACAATTTATAGTTTATTTAAGTTGAGGTGTGAAGTGTAAACTTGTGCTTAAACTCATAGCTTTCTTTGGCTCATCTGTGAAGTAGTAAGTCAACCAGACAGACTCAGATCCAATCAGATAATATTCCAAATTACTTCTGCATCTTCAAAAGGTCAGGATTATTCGGATGCTGATAATAATAATAAAACAACAATAAATACAATTTATATGAACATTTATCCAAAGTCCACAAGGTTGTTTTTCTTTTCACTTTAGAGTTTGAGCTTATATTTCTTTAGAGAAATATGTACTATTAACATATACTATTTATATGCAGTAACGGGGTTCATTATGACATTTTAATGCATGTATACAATATTCTTTGACCATATTCACCCTCATTCCCCTCTCTTGTTTCATTCTCATTCCTTCTTTCAGTAGATGCCCACGTTGTTAAGAATCATTTCTTCTATTTTATCATCTTTCTCCATTCATGGTGTTAATAATGTTTGTGACAGTGTTAAGAGACTGGGGGAAAGTGGGAACTTTGACATGACAGAGTTAGCCCTTGTTGCTGGTGGTACTGTCAAGAACTAAGGCGTACTAGCTGAGGAATGAGGCTTTAGTGTTGGGAAGTCACCACTCATGGCAAAGTAGGACATTAAAGGAGAGAGGCTGATGTACTCAGATGCCGCTTTCTGAAAACTACTGATGGCAGTCCTGAGTCATCCTGATGTGTATAAACAAGGACAGAAACCCTATCTCAGACACCACAGTAGGAGCTGAGGAAGGCTGGCATATGCAGTGTGCCATGCTTACACATGCTCTTTACCCAGGAAATGGAAGTTAGGTGGACTGTGGAGTGAGTCGTCGTGTCCCTTTGCTTTCTCATCACTCCCTTTCGTCTGTGTAGTGAGGAAGGCAGGAGGACCCCTCATGGGATTCCTGTACCTGTGTGGAATGTGTCTGTCTGTACCTACAGATAGACGGGATTCCTGTACCTGTGTGGAATGTGTCTGTCTGTACCTACAGATAGACGGGATTCCTGTACCTGTGTGGAATGTGTCTGTCTGTACCTACAGATAGACGGGATTCCTGTACCTGTGTGGAATGTGTCTGTCTGTACCTACAGATAGACGGGATTCCTGTACCTGTGTGGAATGTGTCTGTCTGTACCTACAGATAGACGGGATTCCTGTACCTGTGTGGAATGTGTCTGTCTGTACCTACAGATAGACGGGATTCCTGTACCTGTGTGGAATGTGTCTGTCTGTACCTACAGATAGACGGGATTCCTGTACCTGTGTGGAATGTGTCTGTCTGTACCTACAGATAGACGGGATTCCTGTACCTGTGTGGAATGTGTCTGTCTGTACCTACAGATAGACGGGATTCCTGTACCTGTGTGGAATGTGTCTGTCTGTACCTACAGATAGACGGGATTCCTGTACCTGTGTGGAATGTGTCTGTCTGTACCTACAGATAGACGGGATTCCTGTACCTGTGTGGAATGTGTCTGTCTGTACCTACAGATAGACGGGATTCCTGTACCTGTGTGGAATGTGTCTATCTGGACCTACAGATAGACGATGGCCACTTGTCCATCTGTAGATAGTTAGGTGGTTCCCTCAGGGCCAGTGAGGGAATATGAAACTCACCTCAGGTAGACCTATATCGAAGCTTCTGCTCAACCACTAGTTGCTTAGAAATTCCTTGTGGAATATGGGAGATTTGGCCATCTTCTAACAATGCAGCGTGACGTTTTTCACTTGGCTACTACCACTTAGTAGGTCTTGTGGATATATTCTGTGACTGGGAACTTAGGAGAAAAGGGGTTGTGGTAGAGGAGCTATGAAGCCCAGTTTTTCAGCCCTCCCAACCCAACTCCTAACTTGAGAAATACTGTGGGCATATTGAGATTTACAAGATATTGCAGGGTTTATCTATTGTATTTACATAATATAGCTATAAAAATAACCATTTTTCTCTCTTTCTTGAACTTTTTGATATGGAGTGACTAATGTGTTTGAAAACTGGGAAAGTACGTGTCACTGGGATATTGTCTCCTGTCTCTTCTCCATGAAATAACCTGAGTCCTTAATCCATGGACCTATTTTTTTTCTGCAGCGTTTATCTTCTGCTTCCAGCTCCCATCACTTCCACTTTAATTTAGGCTCCTCCACTTTAATTATCCCTCTTCTTTTTTTTTTTGCCATGTCTTTTAAGTTCTTTGCCCTATTTCTCTTTTAAATATCATTGTTCTTGGTGTCCACTCTTTGCTTCTATTAATGAAGGCTGTAAATTAACTAAAATGATTCTTCCCAGTCTTACCCAGTCCCCAGCCTCTAGGAATCCCTCATTTGGAGCATTGTTATAAGTTAATACCTAGGAACCAATACTGAGACACAGTCCAGCTAAACTTGTTGGGTAAAGGGATCTTACAGGAGCCCCTGAATAAGGCAAGGCAGAGAGAGCTGAAGTCCTGTATATACCTGCTACTCTGCTCATACCTCAGTGGTTGCACAGGGCTCTGACCATGAAAGCCCTTTGACAAATCACAGAAAATGATTCTAGACTTAGGCACACTGGACCAGAGGAACCTACTGGCTTGAGTTAACACTTGTGAGAGGGAAAACATCTGTCAGTGTATGCCACTACTGTATACTGCATACCATAGAACACTGTATTGCAGAAATTCCAAACCGCTACTATTTGATCTGTTAAGACATCTAGTGATTTTGATGTAGAGAGTCAGAAGAGACATCTAGTTAGTTGTTAGATTAAATAAAAATCATAAAGGTTGGGGTTAGAAAGATGGCTCACTGTGTAGGAGCGTTTGATGTTCTTGCACAGGAGCCAGCTTCAGTTCCCAGTACCCACATCAGATGGCTCACAAACGCCTGTAATTCTAGTTCCGGGGGATCTGACATCCTGTCTTGGCTTCCTTAGGCACCTACATGCACGTAGTGCATATGCACACACACACAGACACACGAACACACACACATACACACATGTGCTCATAAAACAAAATGACATAAATAAAAAATCATAAAGGATTTCTAAGACACTCAGTCATAGACTTGGCAGTTTACCTTTTTCCTTGGTTCATCAGGTCAATTGCCTCATTGATTTTGTCAAAAGGTAAGGTATGGGTCACCAGTATGTCCAGATTGAATTTCTTATTTTTGTAGTCAGTAACCAGGTTTGGGACAGAATCTACACTTTTCCAACCTGTAATTAGGCCACAATGCCATATAAAGAAAGGCGTGTCATTTGACGTACAGAAGTAGTTTAACGTTTCTCCTTTAAAGACATCTTTATGGAATTCATACACGTATGTAACATACCTTGCAAATATCTACTCTCCCCGAGTTTTTGCTCTTGTTACCTGCCCCACCTCCTGCTGGTGCTCTTCTAGTTCAATGCCTTTTTCATTTATTTAAATCTAGATAAGTGTGTTTGTTGAAGGGGTGAAATTACTGGGTCAGATTTGGGTTGCTTTAAATACATTAAGCTTAAGCTTTGCTCCATCTTTAATTTTATGGATTTATTGTATTTAAATTTTTTTCTTTACCAGGCAGTGGTGGCACATGCCTTTAATCCCAGAACTCAGAAGCAGAGGCAGGTAGATCTCTGGGTACAAGGCCAGCCTGGTCTACAGAGTGAGTTCCAGTACAGCGAGGGCTACAAAGAGAAACCCTGTCTCAAAAAAAACTAAAATAAGTAAATAAATAACTAATAAAGTTTTTCTTCATACGAAAAATTCAAGATTATTATCCACTCTAGCTAAGAATTATCTTAATTAGACAAAATTTCCCTTTTGTTCCTTTCAGCTGATTGGTTATTTCAATACCTCTTGAAATTTTTTCTTTTCTTTTGAGATAGGTTCTTGTCATGCAGCTTGGGTAGGCCTTGAACTCAGTATATGAAGGCTTACCTCAAACTTACAATCCATCTGCTTCATGCTCTTGAGTGCTGGGATTGCAGGCTAGCACCACTAAACTCAGCTACTTAAACTCAATTTCAAATTTGTAATCATAGTCATATTTCCACACAAACTTCATTTACTTTTCAAAAATTGGAATAGTTTTTGTATACTCAATGTTTATACAAATTATTATTCTTTTCAAAATTCAATTATCTTAAATAGTTTCATATATTAGCAAGGAAAATGAAAAACTATAAAGAAAAACACTGACCACCAAAGAATGTTCCATTTATAGAACGGCCCATTATAATGTCCACAGTGGATAGATTCATTTCTTCAACCTTTGCTCCAACCACAGTACATGATCCCCAGCCAAATATCGTGCACTCCACCGCTGCTTTCTGAAATGTCAAACAGAAGATTACCCGGGCAAGCAGAGAAAATACACACGAACTCTGGTGTGGCTATATACAGTGCTCCAGGGAAACTTTGTACAATGTTGCCAGTTATATAATAGGTTCAAGTTAAGAAGGCCATCACATTATGTGATTGAACCTTGAGGCTCTAGTGTTCTGTTACATGTAAAACTCACAAAAATCATTCTTTTTTGTTTTCTTTTGTATTTTGAGACAGGGTTTCTCTGTGCAGCCCTGACTGTCCTGGAACTTGCTCTGTACACCAGGCTGGCCTCAGACTCAGAGATCCACCTGCCTCTGTCTCCCAAGCACTGGGATTAAAGGTGTGCATCTCCACATCTGCCTTAAAAAATAATCTTAATAGTATCAAAAGTATATTAAAAGGAAATGGGACATAGTTTACCCTGTACAAATACCATTGTTTGACCGCAAAGTATAACATGAATACTGAGAAACATGAACGTGGAAATAAGAAGACTATGTAGAGCATGAACTTTAATCAGTAATGGTTTGGCAATCTACCACAAACATTTACTGGGCCTGTGATCAAAATATTGAAAAGTATGAAGAGAGTAAATGATTCCGTAGAGCCTGTGTGGCCTGACCTCCTGCTAGGTGAACTGCTTTTTTCTCTCTCCAGATGTTTTCTTGTTCAAAGTTTTATTGCCAGAGTCATAAATGAGAAGCATCAAGCATTGTTCAGTGGTGAAGAAGCACACATTGAATACTTAGATTTAAAAGTAGGATAAATGGGCTGGAGAGATGGCTCAGGTTAAGAACACTGGCTGTTCTTCCAGAGGTCCTGAGTTCAATTCCTAGCACCCATATGGTGGCTCACAACCATCTGTAATGAGATCTGGCTCCCTCTTCTGGCCTGCAGGGATACATGCAAACAGAACACTGTATACATAAGAAATAAATAAATCTTCAAAAAAAAAAAAAAGAAAGAAAAAGAAAAGCCGGGTGGTGGTGGTGCACGCCTTTAATCCCAGCACTTGGGAGGCAGAGGCAGGCGGATCTCTGTGAGTTCGAGGCCAGCCTGGGCTACCAAGTGAGTTCCAAGAAAGGCGCAAAGCTACACAGAGAAACCCTGTCTCGAAAAACCAAAAAAAAAAAAGGATAAATATGGAGAGATGCTATTTAAAACTGAGCAAAAATACTAGAAAATTATACTTTGTTTCCCTACCTTTTTTAGCCTACAGTTAGGATGTATCCTGCCTGTTATGTCTGCTCTTGTTGAGATGGTGAGGCCGTGGATTTGAATTTGGTTGATTGCTGAGTCTTCACATGGAAGAGCAACCCAAGAGATTTAGATATAAACTATAATCATTGACTGAGACAGAGAAGATTGTAAATCTGGGGTTGATGTAAAAATGCTAAGAATTGAAAATGTAAGTTTCATTGTGGAAGACCATTCCATGTAGAAGCCATTAGGCAAACAGATAAATATTTTAAATCTTTTGAGACTCATATAGAAGACAAGTGTAACTTTGTTCACATACTTTGTGGCCAATTTGATTTTGAACTTTTGGGGTGATACTTTTACAAAAATCTTTGTTGGCTTCACATTGCTGAGCAGCTCCTGCCTCCAGGGTCCTGTCCTGTGTGAGTTTCTGTCCTGGCTTCATTCAAAGATGGACTACAGTGTGGAAGTGTAAGCCAGATAAACCCTTCCCTCCCCATGGAGGAATGGTGTTTCATCACAGCAATAGAAACCCTAACTAAGGCAAAGTCTAGTGCCAGCTCTTGTGACAAATAAAACAACGTGGCTGGTAGGTCGCCTCCCACTGTAGAATCTGAGCCCTGGGAAGTGCAGAATGGATATGAGCACTGCAGCTGCAGGGCAGGAAGCCCAGAACACAGGACACAGCACAGAGAAGAGCCCTGTGCTGTCCTCAGTAGCAGCCAGTGTTTACCAGCTTTTGCCACCTGCTAGCTGCTGTCAGGCGGTTTGTGTGTGGCTGTGGAATGGCTTTCTTTCCGGCTCCATTCCCTTCCAGAGAGTGCACGAGTCAGGTAAGACCCAGGGAAAGAAACAGCACAAGATCTGTTTCCTTCCAGCTTTTACTTCTTTAACCACCTCTAGGAGGAGGGTTAGTAACCAGGCTGCACGACAGTGTCACTCACGTGGAAAAACATCACAACTGCTTCGCACCCACATTACTGGACCAAGAAGAAAAAAGACAGATAACTTAGCTGATAAACTCTGTGGTCATTTCATCCCCAAACAAACAAAAATAAAATCAGTATCTTGAGCAAGTACAATCTAGGTGATTATTTCCTGAGAAATAAAGCTGCTCACTACGACAATTGAAAACTACAGAGATGACCTGTCTGTGGTGGGTGGTTCATCCTCTTTTTTATTTGACTTGATAGAGGCAGGGAACTTCCCTGGCTAAGCAAAAATAAAGGAACCCCTAAGTTTCCTGTTAGAAATAATTGGAATCATCATGGAAAACAAAGTTGGAAAATACTATTTTCTTCCTAAGAAGAGATGTCCAAAGAACAAACACGTGGAGATAAGTGGCATGGCTGCTCACGTTGGGGACCTGAACTCAGAGGCCACACTGGTGTTTGGGACATGCTGTGACTTGGACTCGATGTGACTGTGCAAGGATTCACGCATTGGTCTTCTGCGTGGCAGTGTTGATAACTGGTGGGATCTTTAAGAGGCCTAATGGACACACGTGCTCCCACCACAATCCATTGCATGTGGGGTGATGCAGATGGGAGAGTCTCACCCGAGTTGACCCTGTGCTGTTTAGATGTTTTCAGTTTCCAAAATGTAAGCAAAACAAAACTTTCTCTTAAGCACCAGAATCACAGGTAGTTTATTATAGTAACATAAAACGGACTAATACAGAGGCCAGAGCAGTGAGCTTGGACGGAAAGTGGCTGAGGGAGTAGTTGATAATTTATAGTTGACAATTCTTTTCTTTCTGACCCTTGAAAATATTAATATGAGGAAGGACATCTACTGTTAATAGACTTGGCTCACTTTCCCTTATTATTTGGTGATTAAAGAACATATTAGAAGTAAGATGCAATTGCTGAGGATGGGGAGAGAAATGCACATACCAAGGTCTGAGCTGTTCCTGCACAGTCAAGGGAGAAATCCACACCTCCGTTGGTCAGTTCAGTGATGACATCCTGGATAGGTTTATCTAGGTCCTTGGGATTAAGGCAGTCAGTGGCTCCCAGGGCCTTGGCTTTTGGAAACTTCTCGCTGTTGATGTCAATAGTGATGATTCTGGAAGCACCTGCCATTTTACATCCAATTACTGCAGAAAGACCTACACAGCCCAGGCCAAAGACAGCACAGGTAGAGCCAGGGGTGACCTGCAGGCAGAAAAAGTGCAGCATGACTTAGAGCTGCTGCTCTTAGCTTCTTCTTTCATAGGAGAGGGAGAGATGACTCAGACACATAAATTAAAAAATGTCTGTTATAAAGCTAGGATGTATCCAATGGTGAGAATCTGCCAATGTAAAGACAGATGCATTCCTACCAAAGTTTGTAAAAGTTTTTAAGGGCCATTAAGCTATCAGTTCATAAGGAGAAAACGGAAGTGGAAAGAATTCCCTTATTTCACTTTGCCCTTCAGTGGTGTTAGAAAACAATTAGAAAGCCCACACATTCTAAAGGAGTTGTTTTTTCCCCTCATTGAAACTGGGTGGGAGGTAAATTGACATCTATAGTTCTAGTGGACCTTATTTTGCTGTGCTGTTGTTTTTGAATGACGATTAATATTTCTATAAATGTTATAAATATTTCTATAAATGGTTGTACTTGATTATTCCAGACTGTCACTTTATTTAGGTGGGATGAAATCCAAATATCTTTGCGTGGAACTGAAGGATGCTCATTTGCTTGTTGGAGACACGTTCTCACTAGTAGGCCGCAGTGGTCTTGAACTTGAGATCATCTTGCTTAGGCCTCCATATAGTACTGTGTAGTACAGGCATGGGATACCATACTTGGTAAATTTTTGATGACTCCTATCCCTTTCACTTTCATTTCCATTTCCATGATTTTCCACAGCAGCCATATGTGGTGCACTTTTCTCTCATTGTGTCTCAATTTCCTCTTCCTGAATCCAGCCAGCGTACTTTCCATCCCATTTCCTTAGAGTAGATCCTATCCTTCTAGGCCTGGCTTAAACAACAGTCTCTCCATGAAACTGGTCTTGATTCTTCCGTCAGAAGTCAGTGCTGTTTTGCTTTTCTTATACCATACACAATACTTTATAACCCCCTTCCCCTTTCTTGGTTTGGTTTTGAAGCAGGTATCACATTGTAGACCTAGCTGACCTGGAAGTCATTATTTAGCCAGTGTTGGCCTCATGGTGATCCTTTGGCCTCAGTCTCTTGAATGCTGGGAATACGGGTATGAGCCACCATGGCTAGCCAGTGTTTTAATGCAGAAGCTTGTTTAATCTCCTGCATTATTGAGGACTCATGTATACCGAGTCCTTGATGAAGGGCTTCTTACATTGACTTAAAATATGGTTAGAGAAGTCATGTAGTTGGCACAAATTCTTAGAAGAGTGGCAGAAAATATGACACAGAGAAAAGCTTAATTAGTATTTTCTGATGAGTATTAGAAACTGTTTCAATTACAGAATAAGCACAAAGAGAAGATAAAATCTGTCCATGGGACATGTTGATGTCAACTAATTTGGAAGCATAATTAGTAAGGAGCACAGATGTTACACATTTTTACTTTATGCAGCGGGGAAAGACAGACTTTTGAGTAAACTCTGCTGAAAAAAACGATAATAACATGCAAAACAAAATTAGACTTCCTTCCTTTTTTTTTTTTTTTTTTTTGAGACAAGGATCTCTCTGTATAGCTCTGGCTGTCTTGGAACTCACTATGTAGATCAGGGTGGCCTCAAATCCACAGAGATCCATATGCCTCGCCTCCCAATGTGATCAAAGGCATGTGCCACCATGCCCAATTGACTCTTATACCATATACAAATTCAGCTCACAGTGGGTTAAAGACTTAAGTGCAACAGATAAAGCTATAAATCTGCTAGAAGAAACATAAGGCAAAGTATTCATGGCCATGATCTACACAGTGATTTCTTGGATCTTACTCTAGAGAGCACAGGAGCTGGGGCAAAGATCACAAGATCAAACAAGGCCATTGTGGGCTTCCTAGTGAAGCCCTGCCTCTAAAAGAAATTGAAGCAGGGGAAACAAAAGAAAAATAGATGAATGGGATTATATCAGTCTAATAATTTGCATAACCAAGGAGACAGACAACAGAATTGAGAAAACCTATGAAACGGGAGAATATATTTTCAAACCATGCAGCCAACTCAGTACTAATACCAAAAACATCCGAGGAAATTTACACAGAATGGTGACTATCATCAGCAGCTAATCTATACTTAAATATTGCTGGAGATACAGGTAAAGGTTTTTTATTATAAGAAGTTAATTTTGTGAGGAAATAGGTATGTTATTTTATAATTTAACCATCCACTCACCCACCCACCCATCCATCCATCCATCCATCCATCTATCTCTCTCTGCCTGTCTATCAGAACATCACATTATATCTGTCTGTATGTCATAACATCAGAACTCCATATATAATTTCTGTTAATTAAAATCATTCAAGGAACTGAAGAGAGGGCTCAGTGGTTAAGAACACCTGCTGTTCTTGCAGAGGATCCAGGTTTGATTCCCAGCCCTCACATGGGAGCTCACAACCATCTGTAACTCCAGTTATAGGGGATTGGATGCCCTCTTCTGATCCACAAGCACATATATTCTATAGTGCATATACATGCAGGCAATATACTCAAATACATAAAATAAATACATTTTACGAAAAGTAAAAAAAAAACCCAAACCATCAAAATCTAAATTCGAAGTGGAAGTCCAGCATGGTGTGGCTCATGCCTGTAATTCTGGCACTTGGAAGGCAGAGTCAGTAGGACCGTGGGTTTGAGGGCAGCCTGGTAGACATAGTGGTGGTGGGAGCAATGAATGAGTGAGCTACAGATAGACAGATGATGATGATGATAATGATGACGATGATGGTGGTGGTGGTGGGAGCAGTGAATGAGTGAGCTACAGATAGATGATGATGATGATAGATAAATAGATAGATAGATAGATAGATAGATAGATAGATAGATAGATAGATAGAAATGTTAAGGAATATTTGTTTACACTGTAAAGATGTGTCTTTGCCAAGGCACCTTCTGATTGGCTTAATAAAGAGCTGAATGGCCAATAGCTAGGCAGGAAGAGATTAGATGGCACTTCCGGGACAGAGAGGACTCTGGGAAGAAGAAAGACTCACCAGCTGGATGCAGAGGAAACAGCATGGGCAGTATGGAGAGATGAGGTAATAAGCCACATGACAGAATGAAGATGAAAATAAATGGGTTAATATAAGTCATAAGAGCTAGTAGGACAAGCCTAAGCTAAGGTCAAGTTTTTGGAATTAATAAGTCTCCATGACACTATTTGTGAGCAGGTGGCCCAAAGAAAAACCCAACTACATAGATAGTGATAGACTTTACTTATATCTAATATATCTAGTGGGGTCAGCAGGGAGAGATGGGACTTCTTTGCTGGAGTCCTTAAGGGATGTCTGAAGTATCCACCTAAGAAATCTTTTTGTTTTAAAACTATCTTCTCTCTTTGTTTGTAACCTAGTCAGCCTTGCAAGAGTGTTCAAATCCTAATAGGACCCCAGGAACACATCTTGCAAGAACATACTCTCTTGAAGCCACAAGGGGATGAGAAATGGGTAAATTCTTATTGACTGAGGGAGAATAATCTACAGAATCAGGGAGAAAGCTAGGTGGCCAAATGGAGATAGGTGGGGTTTCTTATTTAGAGGTCATGTTTAAATGAACTTTATTTAAATCAGGGCACATGTATATGTAGCCTGATAAACCAATGTTTTATATATGCAATACAACTTAATATGCTCACAACTACTGAAACTATTATTTAGAGACATCTAATAGCCCACATAAAATCACAGAGGCTGAACTGGAGATGTAGCTCATTGGTACAGCATCTTCCTAGCAGGTGCAGAGCCTTGGATTCAATCCCCAGTACGTGGAAAAAGAAAATCACAGAGGCAATAAATGATCCAGCTAATTATAGTGACAATAAGCAATGTAGCCAGATTGTGAAGACAATTCTAACTTCTTTATATAACATTGTCTCCCGGTAACCTCTGTTTACAGACAACATAGCATTTACCTTGGCAGTGTTGATGGCAGCCCCGTAGCCTGATGAGAACCCACATCCAATCAGACAAACTCTCTCCAAGTTTGCGTCATCATCGACTCTGGCAAGATTGGCTTCTGAAACTACAGTGTACTGAGAGAATGAACTGACTCCCATGAAATGGTAAATTGGTTTTCCTTTGCAGGTGAATCTGCTTGTTCTGTCTTCCATGAGCACTTGTTCAGTATTGGGGTATTTAAAGTTCCTAGAAAAAGAAAAGGACACAGTTATCATATATTTGTCATGAATGTTTTATGGAATCAAACGGCAAAGTTGGGAAAATAATTTGGTACGTTTCACATCATACATAGTATTTTTGAACTGTTTTAGTGTTAATACCAACAAACTTCTGTTGAGTGCTTTTTGTGTGTCAGGAGCTCTTTTAAGGGCTATATTGTTAACTCACATTTTTTTTTTCTGATAGAAAGTTCAAGTAAAACTAAAAATAGATTAGTACAATGATCCTCCATGTACTCCAGTGACCTTCCATCTTAACTGTCCAGTCAAGTTTCACCTGCCACCTTCCACAATACGCATCTCCCACATCATATCATTTCATTTGTATTGAGATATCTCAGTACATATTTCTAAAGGATTCCTTTAAGTCAGCATATTGCATTTTATTAAGATGTCGTTTTAAATTTATATTTCCCATATTGTAATTTCCTTGTGGATAACTGGAGTCATCAGTCCTGAGTTTCTCTCCTTACGAGTGTTGCTGGTCGTTCTACTGAAAGCTGTTTTAACACAACTCTCTGTTTCAGCCTTTCCTCTTAAATTAGAAGTTTTTATTGAAATGTCTGATTCAGATTTCACATTTTTTTGGGGGGGAATACTTCAGAGGTGGTGTGATGTACCTGGAGGGCTCATTGCATCTTATTATTTCTCTTTTTATACGGTTAGAATTCATGGCCATTGTCTAAATTCATCATTTCATTAATAATTTGCAAAAAGTATAGTTTTAATTCAGCCTTGCAAACTGACATTAGTATCTTCTTGTAGATAGCGTAACAGAGGCATGGATATGAGTAATATGGTTTTCACTTATTTTTGTAAAAGATTTGCCTATTATGTGTGTGTATGTGTGTGAGTATATGTGTGCCACATGTGTTTAGGTGCCACAGAGACCAGGAGAGGGAGCTCCTGGAACTGGAGTTATAGGTGGTTATGAGTCACTGTGTGGATGTGGGTAACTGAACCCAAGTCCTCTGCAATACTAGTGACCACTTTTAACTGCTGAGCCATCTCTCCAGCCCAGGTTTTAACTTCCTAAATAACAAGCTTCAATCAGCATTCAGGACAAATGCATCTTTCTATGGTCTCAATAAAATAAGTCTGAGGAGCCCGGGTAGTGGTGGTGTACGTCTTTAATCAGGAGGCAGAGCTAGGTGGATCTCTGTGAGTTTGAGGCCAGCCTGGTCTATAGATCAAGATCCAGGACAGGCACCAAAACTACACAGAGAAACCCTGTCTTGAAAAGACAAAAATAACAAAAACAAAACAAAACAAAAAATCAGTCTGAGGTGATTAAGATTCACAACTGTTGAGCCACAGTGTCTGTGTGAAAAACCTGAGTTCAGTACCTGAAGCTGTGTGGCCCTGGAGTAAACTACTGTGCCTCTACCTATTCATTCTCCCACCCCTAGAAGTACATACAAATTTAACTTGGAATTTATCATTCCAGTGATGTGTTTACATGTTTGTTACATACACATGTAACCATAAATCCTGGTACTGTCTTTCTGTGACACACTATATAATACATCCTTTAGCATCTTACTTCTTTCTATTAACATGTGTGTAAAATTAGGTTAGTATGTGTATTTTTTTTTTTTTTGGTTTTTCGAGACAGGGTTTCTCTGTGTAGCTTTGCGCCTTTCCTGGATCTCGCTCTGTAGACCAGGCTGGCCTCGAACTCACAGAGATCCGCCTGCCTCTGCCTCCCGAGTGCTGTGATTAAAGGTGTGCGCCACCACCGCCCGGCTTAGTATGTGTATTTTAAGACTAGCTATTTTCATTATATTGTATTTCTTTATGTTACTATATAGCAGTAGATAAACCTATTCTTTCACTGAAGGACACTCCTGTGGTTTTTTTTATTGCTCTTATAAACCATGTGATTGAACATTTTAGTGTGTTTCTCTTCCTGTGTGTTTGGAACAATGTCTTATAGGCACATAGAAGTAGAATTAGTAAGGGAAAGTTCTCATCTTTTCACCTCCATTTATGTTTGGCCAGTGTGTCCAAGACAGTCATACCTACTTACACTCTTATTAACAGTCAGGGGGCACTTACCGGATTTTCCCACAGAGGTTTGTAAGAGGACTCAGACAGAACTTGCACTTTTTACACTGCGGTGCAAAGAATGGAATTACTTTGTCACCTAGAAAGAAAGGCTGCATGTTAGATGGTACCTAAGATGTAGTCATAGTTTCTGAAGCATGGCTATGATATGAACTGGTGGTAGAGAACTTGCCTATTTATGTAAGGTCTCAGGCTTGATTCCCAGCCCTAAAAAACTTCCTCCCAGATAAATCAGTGGAAAACACACTTTTTTATAGTTATACATTTTATATTCAACAAAAATATAGTATTTCAGGAGAATAGAGGACTGTGGGTTCTTTCAAGTACTGCACTCTTTTCTTTCTTAATCTGCTCAGCAGCCAAGTAACAGCCTGTACTGGTATTAGCAGGTACAGAGTTCTGGCTGGGAATATGTTCATTGAAGTCTCTTGAGTATGACTGTTTACTGCCTTCTCAAACACTCTGTATTGAGTGTATAGAGAGCATCCGTGTAGGACAGAGGAGGTGGGACATGCTAGGCTAAAGGTAGAGCACAGACTTTATATCACTGCCCATTTTGTACCATTCTGACTCACTTTAAAATCCCACATTTTCTAGCTCCCCATTCAGTTCCTATTTGGTTCTTTGATGACCAACGTTAGTGTATGGCAGTCAAAACATTGCTAATGTTATTATTTTACTTCTCACATCTGCCATTTTAGAAAAGAGAAATCCAAATCCATTCACAAAAAACATTATAACTGTCCCCAATCACACAGCTAGTAAGTGGCAGAGTCAGGACTAAAGGTTGACACTGGTCACACCTTCAAGAATGAAGGTTTTGAGGGAACAATCTGTTTCTGTGCACATAGTATATATGTTACATATATATGTTATAAAATATGACTCACTGGCTTGCTTCAGGGTATTGTGTTTTATCTTAGGAACTTCCAAAATGACACTTCAACTAACATTTACGTGTGTGTGATGCTTTTTCCTTAAGCCTCCTGCAAGCCTTCACTCTACATAACCATAAAGTAAATTTCCATTTCACATGGAGGAAGTATCTGTAAGCCATGGAAGCTTCAATTTACACTAACCCTATACCTGTGCTTTATATGACAATTTCTCTGTTTATGTAAATAAATGGCGGTATTTCCAGGATTTTAGGAGGCAGTTCTGGTTTCAGATATTCTGCTTCCTTGTTATGCCCTGACAGACGGCTTGTGTCACTGTTTCTCTGGGAAAGATGAGCTCTGTAAGCAAAGCCCAGACAGCATAAAAAGCAAAGGCAGTTATGAGGAGCCATCATAGGAAAGGCTGGGAATTTCTAGTCCATTGAAATCAGAAGGTTAAGTACCTGGTTTGAAGTTGGTCACTCCTGGCCCAACGCTTTCTACAATTCCTGCACACTCATGGCCAAGGACTACAGGGAAGAGAGCTTTCTTCTTAGGGTTGGTAGCGTTGATGTCAGTTGGGCACACGCACATGGCAATTACCTACAAAGCAAGACAGACTTGAGTTGTGGTTTTGTGGCTGTGCTCTTAGGCCCAGTGGTATCTTGAAGCATTCTAGCATCCTGAGTATTCAGTAAAAGAATTATAGTTTGAAAAAAAAGGGTCATATATAATTTACTAGACTTTATTCCTTTCTTCCTGGAATCCAGTTTAATTTTATAATTTTCATTGTTGCTGGGGAAAAAAAGCAGCGTTGGTCATACTGTCTCTAGAAGAGGAAAAATCAAAGGTAAAAGGGATGAGAGAATGTATACCAGGCAGTGGGGAGAACATAGGTCTACATGACTTGTTCTGTTCTGTGGAGACTGCAGGAAGTGAAGTGGAAGTAATAAATCTTCCGTAGTAAAGAGAAATAATGTCCCAATCTCTCTTCAACTTGTCCCAATGTGATTCTTCAGATTCGTCCATGAGGCTTCTTCGTGCATCCTCACACACAAACCTGTGATAGTTTGGTCTAGAGGAAAAGTGGATAACTTTGGACTTCCTGTTAATGGTTCTGCTCTACTCCTCCATACTGACCCAGCCCTAATCCCTCCTATTGGCATCTATGACCAATTTTATCTAAAAATAAAGCTGCCCATAGGGCCATGTCTGTATTGCTCAGCTAAAGTCCCTACTCACCTGAATTCGAACTTCATGAGCCCTGGGGGGAGACACTTCAACTTCTTCAATGCAAAGGGGACTGCCTGTTTCCCAGGCAATGGCTGCCTTGCATGTAATAACCTGAAAGAGAGAGGAAGGAGAGAGGTGAGAGAGAGAATAGTGGTGAGGGGAGGGAGGGAAAGACAGAATAAGATGATTTTGTCCAAAGAGGCCAATGCCATAACTGTATGAGAAAGGAGTTTGTGACTAGATGCACATATACTTACAATATTTTCAGAAGATCTTAACAGAAGTTAATTTCTATGTTATAGCCATTGTAATGTTTATATTTTGAAGAAACAAATATATGAAAACTTATTCTAATACCATGCCTACATATTTATCTCTATAGCAAAGAAGATATAATTATTATAAGGCTTACAGTTTTGGTAGATGGCCAGTGGGCATTTGTACTCTAAAGTACCTGAGCCCAGGTCGTTAGCATAGGTATGATTTACTACTGGAGTGTGGTCATTGGACCGACAGGTATACCTGTTACTCTGGAACTGTTAGAGAAGAATGTCCCATCCTAAACCCACTAACTTGAGTTTAACTGAGGTCTCCAGATGGTAAGCTATCTGGGAAGTGAGGCTTACACAGTCAGTTTATCAGGAGAATGTAAGTTCAATAGAAATTGTTCTCGTTCTAGAATTGAGTTAAAGTGCATGAAAAGAAACCAAATGCCTAAAGCTTTATAGTTAATTCCTACATTATTTTTTCAGTCTCAAATTACATTTTAATTTCATATATAAGTAAAATTGAAAGAAAGTCTATAATCCTTTGTCCTTACTACAACCTGTACTGTTGATAAAATTTTTTTTGACCATTTGAAAACTTGCTTCTCAATTGTTCTTTGCAATATTTAATTATGGTTTAAATTGTTATTTCTTATATTACAAATACAAAGTACATTCATTAAAAAATTTCAAAATACAAATAAGAAAAAATAATCCATCTCTACTTTTATCATTTTCTTCCTCCTTAATGTTGAAAAACCTTTGAGTGTCCTCACATGGGGTCATACATATAGCATTTTGCAATCTACTTTGTCCCATCCGTTCCCGTGTTTTAAATACATACTCTGCATTGATGGTTAGAACATAGACAACTTAATTTTCCCCCTGCCACCATGTAAATAATATGTGAGTACCCTAGAAGACACTTCAGCAAATCCAGAGTTGTTTTTCCTTAGAACAGATTTCTAGCTTATGGACTGTTCCTACCCTTTAGTGGACTTTAAATCGCTGGGCCTTAAGTGTAACCCAGAAGGAAGCATCTTCAGCAAAAGTGCAGAGACACAACAGAAGCAGAAACCAAATGCAGACATAGGTTATGTACTTACTTTTCCCTTGGTGCCCATCTTCCTTAGGCAGCTTGTTTTGGAAGTGTCTTTCTGACTGGCCTTTCACCTCTCCCCAGAATGCTCTGTGTCCTGTACTGAGGACTCTGAACAAATAGCATTCTTGCTGGCTGGTTGTCCAATCACAGCCCTGCCTGACGCCTGCTGTGACATTTGTGCTGTCATAGTTCACCTACAAACTCATCGTTCCCAGCTGGCACCAAGACATTTTTTTTAATTAGCTCTTTTCTTATCTTTTATTACAGTATATTAAGTAGAGGATAGTGCACTAGTTGTGTAAGGATGAGTTACAAATAACGACTAATTAAAGGTATTTCAATTGCTCTCAACTTCCCTCTCACCAGTTCTTCTCTTCTACACCCTGATAATAATTTCCTTGCAGTTTGTGATTTTACTACATATTTTGCCTACTTATCTAATAGTTTAGTTTTGTTTATTACTAAGTTTGTGTGAATAGACTCTTAGTGTATACCCTTCCACGTGTCTCCCCTTAATTCCGTCTGTTGATCGGTCCCAGTGCCTTTGTTTATCTATTGTGTGTGTCTGGGTGTTTTGATTGCATTTGTGTCTGTCGTCTGTTGATCATTCCCAGTGCCTTTGTTTATCTATTGTGTGTGTCTGGGTGTTTTGACTGCATTTGTGTCTGTCGTCTGTTGATCGGTCCCAGTGCCTTTGTTTATATATTGTGTGTGTCTGGGTGTTTTGACTGTATTTGTGTCTGTGTAGCACCTGGGGGCTTGGTGTCCATGCAAGCCAGAGGGACTGTCAGAGCTCTTAGGATTGAAGTCATTGACAGTTGTGAGCTGCCATTTAGGTTCTAGGAATTGAACCCAGCTCCTCTGGAAGAGTGGCCAGTACTCTTAATTGCTGAGCTATCTTTCCAGTCATCCACAGTGCCTTTGATTGTAGTTTATTTTTCTTATTGTTGAACATTACACTGTTTCAACTCACCATAATTTATGCATCCCCCCTTTTTATGCTGTTTTTTTCTTTTTGCTCATGGTGAGTCAGTGGCTGCATAAAATTTCTCTTCGTGAGCCCTGCTGCACATGCTCGAGTTTGCTGAGGGGATATTCAGGGCTGGTACAGCCAGCACATACTAACAAGGCAACACTGACTGTTGGAACACGGAAACACTTTTGTTTCAGGTGCTAAAGAGCCACTGGCTCAAAAGCTGCCCGAGTGGCTTTTAACTGCTGCAGTCAGGGAGTCCTGTGGTCACTGTCGGGAACAACTCTCATTGTCCCTCTGGATGTGTGGGCCTGACAAGCAGTCCCAGTGACTCTGGGTCTCACAGTGTCCTCCACAGACAGCAGTGCTGCAGCCCCTGAGGACCAGTGCCTAGTGCCTACCTGACCTGGACCCTGACCACTGATGCCGTGGGCCAGAGTCACACATGATGGCTGTTTGAGAAAAAGGAATGTCTCCAACTGACTACCAACTCAATTTAAAAAAATTATATTTTATCTCTAAATTTACAACCTTAGACCTATGTATAAAATCATGTATCCATCACTCAGACGATGAGTGGAGGAGTTCACATCTCCCAAGTTCTTCCTGCTGCATCTTCTCTGAAGTTCTGCCCTACAGCGGACTAGTTTTCCCTCTGTAGTCTGGCTGTAATCTGACTGCGTCCTGATTGACAGCTCTTTTGGCTGCTGTGGGAATGGCCAGATGTGCAACTTGATGGTCAAAGTGACTCATGTTTACAAACTAACTGGACCTATGAGTGACAGGATGGGGAAACTCATGCTTAGTCACCAGACTTAAATTTGATCCTATGATGGTACATAAGGATACATAATTCTTTATGATCTTTGTTTCCCTGACCATCATTGAGGATAAGCAGTTTGGTGTTTTGGAGTCAGGTCACAGTGCTTATCAGTTGGTTAATAAGAGATTCATAAAGATCATTGTTACACAGTTTTTATTTCTTATAGTACTTTTTCCTTACACATTTAAAATTGTTTATTACATTTAGTGTGTGTGTATGTGTGTGTGTGTGTGTGTGTGTGTGTGTGTGTGTAGATTAGGAGAAGTGAAGGGCTAAATTCTCTCCCTTAACTGTAATGAGCTCTGGGAATTGAACTCAAGTGGTCGGCTTGGAGGCAATCGTCTTTACCTGCTGAACCATCTTGCTGACCCTGCTTTACATATTTCATATTTTGATCATATGAAAGCTCTGTATTCTGTGTATTAAAAGTTTGATATGTTTTTGCCAGCATTCCTTGTTGGTGTGCTTCTCTTTAGCTATGTCAATCTTTTTCATGTTCCCGTAGTATTCACTCACTCTTCTTGACTTCAGTAGCTTAATGTTGAATAAAGGTATTTTGTTCAACTTTTTAAAGTACACAGCATGTTTTCTCTGCCACATGTTTATTTTTTGTTGCTGTTCTTTTTTTTTTTTTTTTTTTTTTTTTTGGTTTTTTCGAGACAGGGTTTCTCTGTGTAGCTTTGCGCCTGTCCTGGAACTCACTTGGTAGCCCAGGCTGGCCTCGAACTCACAGAGATCCGCCTGGCTCTGCCTCCCGAGTGCTGGGATTAAAGGCGTGCGCCACCACCGCCCGGCCTTGTTCTTTTGAGACAAGTTTACTCTACATAGCCCTGCTGTCCTGGAACTCAGTATGTAGACCAGGCTGGTTTCAAACTCAGAGATCTGCCTGCCTCTGCCTTCTGAGTGCTGGTTTGTTTGATTTTATAGCATGCCTGGCCTATTCCACTTTTCAGGACCCCCATCCTTCATTTTGTAATTCACTGGGTTCCATCTTTATCCTTCTACTTAAACATTTTTTTTTTTTTTTTTTTTTTTTTAGATTCCTATTTTTTTTTAATTTATTTTAATTTATTTTGCAGTACAATTCAGTTCTACATATCAGTCACGGATTCCCTTGTTCTCCCCCCTCCCGTCCCCCTCACCTTCCCCCCAACGCCCCCCCCCCCCCCCCATTCCCATCTCCTCCAGGGCAAAGCCTTCCCCACAGACTGGGGTCAACCTGGTAGACTCAGTCCAGGTAGGTCTAGTACCCTCCTCCCAGGCCAAGTCAAACAATCCTGCATAGGCCCCAGGTTTCAAACAGCCAACTCATGCAATGAGCACAAGATCTGGTCCCACTGCCTGGATGCCTCCCAAACAGATCAAGCCAATCAACTGTTTCACCCATTCGGAGGGCCTGATCCAGTGGGGACCCCTCAGCCATTGGTTCATAGTTCATGTGTTTCCATTCATTTCTGCCGGCAATGGTCGAGAGACAGCCCGAACTGACCTACTCTGGTGATGGGATGGCCAAACACCCTAATTGTTGTGCTAGAAACCTCATCCAACTACTGAGGGATCTGGATGCAGAGATCCATGACTAGGCCCTGGGTGGATCTCTGGGAGTCCAATCAACGAGAATGAGGAGGGTTTATATGAGGGAGAATTGTTGAGACCAAGGTTGGATACTTAAACATTTTTTAAAAAGGTTATTAGAAGTCTCCTTGTAAATCAAACTAAACCTTCCAAACACCTATTCTTTTATAAAATTTCTCTGTAGCAGTGAGCTTTTCTAGCCCTTATCATCTCTGTGTTCAGTATACTGTAGTCCTTCCTTCCTTCCTTCCTTCCTTCCTTCCTTCCTTCCTTCCTTCCTTCCTTCCTTCTTTCCTCCCTTCCTCCCTCCCTCCCTCCCTCCCTCCCTCCCTCCCTTCCTTTCTTTCTCCCTCTCCTCCTTCTTTCCCATCTTCCTTCCTCCATCCCACTCTCCCTTCTCTCTGTCCAATCCTCCATCCTCTTCCCTCTCATCTTCCTCTCCTTCCTTCCCAACTTCCCTGGTGCTCTAGGCTGGACCTGCTAATTGCTTGTAGACATCTCTATTTCCAGTGTTTATGTTCACAAAACAACCTGTCTCCTTTTTTCAAACTTGAAAATAGCCCTCTCTTACTGCGGCTTTGACATGAGAGTCTCTCTTCTTTTTCTCATGGTTCCCAAGCTCCCTTGGCTGTCCTCTCTACAGCACTGACCAGCTCTGTGCACCCCCTTTCATTTCCGTCTTCCCACTCTTTCTAATCTGCAGATAGGCTTCTCATTATTTCTTGTTTACACTGTGGTAGTAATCTTGATATGGAGTCTCCTGTTGGCACAGCTCTGTCTGCAGTCCCTGTTTCGAAACACTAGATTCATATTCCTAGTAGTTTCCTTTAAAAAAACCTTTTCTCTCTCCTTTTCTAGTTTTTAAAAAGTCAGATACTAGTCTAAAAGTATTCAGAGTTCTCTAAATCTTTCCAAATGAACCTCCAAACCCACTCAGGTGTTCACGAACACTCATCCACACACTGAACTATGTTAGCCCTTACCCTTGAGGGTCCTGACTTGTGTTCTGCTCCCTGGTGCTTTCTGCCCTCCTCTGACCCTCTTGCCTCTGTGCTGTCCTAAGTAGAGCTCTCCCACAGCTGTCCCTCCTACTATACTCTGAGGTAGCCATCAGACACATAGGCTCTGTCTTCCCCACCCCATCCTGGCCCACTCTTTAGGCACACCGAGGTAGCCACACGAGCCCCAACTGATTTCATGTTCATGTTCTGTTATTTGTACCTGCTTGTACAACCCCATCTACTACAAGAAGAAGCTTCTATGATGTCTGGTGAGCTAGGCATGACCTGTGGGTATAGCAGTCTGCCTAGGGATCACAATAAACATGAACACAGATAGGCATCAATACATCCTCCCATGTGCTTGTGGTGCTGCGTTTCCATCACCGTCTTTGATTTCTTCCTTCCTTCCTTCCTTCCTTCCTTCCTTCCTTCCTTCCTTCCTTCCTTCTTTCTTTCTTTCTTTCTTTCTTTCTTTCTTTCTTTCTTTCTTTCTTTCTTTCTTTCTCTCTCCCTCTCTTTTTCTTTCTTTCTTTTTTTTTTTTTGAGACAGGATCTTACTATGTGGCTCTGGCTGTCCTGGAATTCACTATGTAAACCAGACTATCTTTGAACTCACAGAGATCCATCTGTCTATCTCTTCCTCCTGAGTGCTGGGATTAAAGATGTGCACAACTCTGCCAGGTTTTCAACAGCTTCTTTGGAAGTAAGTGTAAACTGAAGTTCCCAGAACAAAGCCATGGATGTGTTGAAGGGTCTGCAAGTGTGAGGACCAGGACTTGATTCCTCGAAGCCATGTTCTAGGCCCATGCTGGCCATGGTGGCATTTGCTTGTGATCTCAGCACTGGAGTGGCAGAGACAGAAGGCTCCCTGTGGCTCACTGGCCAGCTAGCCTGGTCTCCCTGGGGAGTCTAGACCAATGGGAGACCCTACCTCAAGGTCAAGGAGGTGAACAGTGTTCCAGAAGATGACACTTGACATTATCCTCTGTCCTCCAGCTGCACACATGTGTGTGCCCACACCACGTCCCCACCGGGCACACACACACTCACACATGAGTGCCCACACCACATCCCCACTGGGCACATACACACTCACCCATGTGTGCATACACCATTTCCCCCACCAGGCACATACACACTCACACGTGTGTGTTCACACCACTTCCCCACCGGGGCACATACACACTCACACATGCATTAAAAGAATGACATCATTGTTCATAACAGATGAATGTTTGGCCTCTGGCTTGGGGCCGGGGCATAGCAACACTAGCAGGACTCAGAGAAGAGCACAGGGCAACTGTAGACCAGGCCTGATGAGCTGTGGTGGGGGAAAAGGCCAAGGAGCAATTCTGCAAAGGGCAGGGACCCGGGGAAAATCAAAGCCTTTCCTGAGTTTAAGCACTATCAACACATGAATTCTGTGGTGTGTCAAGATTCTGTTACTTGCCAATATTATTTCATTTTCTTAATAGATTTGCAGAGGGGCTAAGAAAATGAGAAGAAATGGAAAACATTTTGAAGAGCAGAGGTAAGCTCTTCAGAGAATGTCTCCATGGATACCCTTTAGTTCTTGCCTTATTTTCTGAAGCCACACATCCGTATCTCCCCTGTGCTTGTCCCAGTCATCCTCTGTAGCAATCTGCCAGTACCCTTGAGAAACCAAGCTTAGAAGTGTCACTCACTGGATCTACCTGTTCCTTAAAGATCAATCCTCTAAGTCCATGTCACCTGGCTTGCAGTTCTGGTGACTTCCCCAAAGCTCCAGCCAAAATAGCAGTAGAATTTCAGGGTAAGGTTCAGAGTCTAATATTAAGTTCTATCTAATCTATCTATCTATCTATCTATCTATCTATCTATCTATCTATCTATCTATCTATCTACCTATCATGTATGTATGTATGTATGTATGTATGTATGTATGTATGTATGTATCTATCTATCTATCTATCTATCTATCTATCTATCTATCTATGTATCAGCTATTTACCTAGTATCTATCTAGAACAGTACAATTTGTGGAGTGGTAGCTCTATGATCCTGGTCCAAAGGTTCTAGGACTGTGTCTTCTATGTTGGTTCTTCTGGGTAATGTTTCTCCCAAACTGAAGACTAATCTTTTTTTTTAATTTTTTTTGGTTTTCTTCCATAGACTGATTTTGTCACTTGTCATAATACATAGTATACATGTGCTTGTAACCTGAGTAATCATTAATTCTTAGAGAATGTATGATATAAAACTACATGGAAGTAAAGAGAGGTCAGTTTACTAGGTAAGTAACGTGAAGCCACTATGTGACTTCCACAATTCTGTAAGTCATTTTGTTCAGGTTAAATGATTTTCTCCCTTGTACCATCCAGAATGTTGAGAATTCAGTGGCAGGCCTCTGATTCCCAGAAAATAGACTTTGAAGTACCCTTTCTGGCAAGGACTCTATTGAGTTCCTATCCAGGGACCTTTGTTTCTGCTGTCTCAGTCTCAAGGGAAAAGAGAAGCCATGTCTCTCTCATGGGTCACTTTTATAATGGGATTGGTTCATATTATAAATTGTTTGCTGTTTAGCTAATTCATATAGATAAAAGTGTTGCTTACTTTTGTTTAGTGAGACCTACCTATCTGTCGTAGTATGAGGCATTTCATATGTAAAATAAAGCAATGTTTGTTTAGTGGAGCAACGGTTTGAAGTCTGTTTGACTACAAAGTTCATATCTATCATCAAGCTACTGCTTTGGCAGCTTTAGGCATTTGATAAAATTTGGACTCTGTAATTTTCCTCTCTTTTATTACTGGTGAATAGATTTCTGGACTCTGGGACCTTGTTCAGTTCACTTTTATTATTTAAGTTAATAATTGCCTGCTGATGTTAGTCTACTGGTCTTGGTTAGAACTCTGGAATAAAGGTTAAATTTCTCATCTTCAGATGAGTATATAGTTACTTTAATATTGAAGTATGAAATACAGTTTTCCTAATCACCCAGGTTTCAGCTTATTCCTTACCTCTCCTAATTTGTCTAACTGGGTTCAGGCTCTCTGGGCCACAAGCCTCCTGTGCCTTTCCTTCACAGTCCTTCCGCTCTCACGCTCACACTTGACATGCTCAGTGGTACCCCTACTGCATCCAGTGAGTTCTCTTGGCAGAATGTTGTGTGCAGAATTTAGATGGAACCACGAGAATTCTGCAACACTGACAAACAACACAAACTGTGTGTTTATTGCAGGCCACAGCAAGAAACTGGACAGACACATCTGAGCTGCCTGGAAGCAAGGTCAGCATCATGGGCTGTTCTTCCAGGGGAAAAAGGTCAGAGTGTGGAAGACACAGAACGAGATGCACAAGCACTGAATATCACATACATCTTATTTAATATTAATGAAATATAAAATGAGCAGTTATAGCTAGTACACTTTTTGTATCCTGTGAATGTTAAAAAACAAAGCACAGCTACAAAAACATATAAGAAGGCTGTCTATGGATGTAAGTAATTCGAGAAATCCACGGAGTCTGCTTAAAGGGTGAAGGAATTTATCAGGGAGGAAAACTCACTACAGCATGGGAGATTTATTGTAGGGTCCTGGAAAGCTGAAGTACCGTCCAACGTTGTTCTGCCTCTGAGATGGTCTGCACCATCCAGCCCACGAGTGAGAGAGAAGATAGCCTACCTGTGTCTCAGGTCTTAAGGGTAGCCCCAAGCCACGCCCCTGGGGTGGATACTTTAAGGTCATAGGTAGGTAGGACAGTTACCTGCTACATCTCTAGGGGCAGTGTTTCAAGGCCTTAGACAGAATAGCTATCCACTGTATGTAGGCCTAGTGTCCAAGTCTCTTCCATGCCTACAAGCTTAATTGGTATTGAAAATTTACTTCAATATTTAAAATCTGTCTTTCAGTCCAAAATAAGTCCACTTTTAAATTCTGGCTTTTCTAATATTTTTTGCATTTTGTGATTAACTACCTGTGTGTGCATGCATTTGTTATCAGTTTTTCTCATGAGACTGAAATCTTTATGAAGGTAAGGACCGTGTCTGCTTTGTTCAAATCATACACACGATGCCCACCTAACAAGAGCCTGGCCTTGAGTCGTTATACAAGCTAATTACTGACTGTTGAAGGAGTGGGGTCAGATGAACCATCTTCAGTGAGAGGCCAGATTTGGCCTCTGCAGCAAGACTGGGAATGGTGTTTAAAAGTCTCTAATCACTGAAGACACTACACACCGGTGGCAGGACACAGAGAAATCATGCTGGAATTGGGCTGGATGTTTCCTCCTTGCTGGCTAGCTTTCACAGTGTGGGAAGTGCTTTACATGTGTCTAGGGGAGAAAAGTCACCAACAGCCACACTCAGTTGTAGACCCTGAGTGTTACATTACTGACTTTCTGTGCCCATGTGTGCATCAGTGGCTGTGACGAGGTGGCCAGCTGCTTTCTGATTGGATTGACACCCACTCCAAAGGGGGCATTTCATGTGTGGTATGTAAAGTAAACCTGCTGGAAGTCAGTGCCTTCTCAATAGCTACCTTTATGCCTATATATAGAGATTACTCGTCACTAGAGATCTCTTCAGTCCGTGGTGCTGGCTGCTGTTCGTCCTTTATGCTTGTGATAGTCAGTTTTCCATCACTCTCACAATCAGATAAGGTAAGAACTTTTTAAAAAGAGGAAAGTTTGGTGGATGTGGTAGTACACATGAGTAATCCAAGTTCTCAAGAGGACGAGGAAGGAGGGGTGAGAATTCGAGGCTACCTTGTGGTGTAGAGTAATATCCTAGTTGCAAGGAGGCTTGAGAGGTTTATTTTGCTCATCATTTTGGGAGTTAATTGGCCTATTCCCTTCGGGCCTATGGTGACTGTACATAGTGGAAGAAACCTTTCATGGTAAAAACTTAAACAGAGAAAGGAAAAGCCAGGCACACTCCCATCCATTCAAGGCCATACTCTTACTGACCTGAGACCTCTCCCTCTTACTATGTCTCATCTCTTGATGAGACTATTACCTCCCAATAGTGTCATGGGCCAGGGGCATGAAGCCTCTAACACATGCTCTTGTGGGAGACACTTTCCCACAGTTGCATTGTCCGCTTCTGTGACTAGGCCCATCTTGCTGCTGATGGTGAAGTGTTGCTTCCTGGCCTCTGTTATTTCAGACTGGCATCATCCCAGAAGCCTGGAGACTCTTCACTTCTGCAGCGTTTCCTTACTTGTGTCTGGCTTATTCCAGACACAGCTGAGCTTCTTGGTGAGGCCAGTGCCCTCACCCCTGCCTTTGTGGCTTCTAAGTCATGACATAGTTCTTATTGTCCTGGTGAAAGAGCTGTCCCCTTTCAAGTCACCCAAGGAGTTTAGTCATGTGTTGGGCTTCAGTTCTTCTTACAGACTGCTTTACTGTGTCTGCTTCTCAGAGCCTCTTGACCTCTTCCTTGGTCCTGTCAAAGCATCTCTTCCTTTCAGCAGTACTGCTTGCAGGCTACTGTTTCTTTTTCTTCCTTCCTTCCTTCCTTCCTTCCTTCCTTCCTTCCTTCCTTCCTTCCTTCCTTCCTTCCTTTCCTTCCTTCCTTTCTTTCTTTATTTTTTTTCCCCGAGACAGGGTTTCTCTGTATAGTGCCTGTCCTGGATCTCGCTCTATAGACCAGGCTGGCCTCGAACTCAGAGATCTGCCTGGCTCTGCCTCTTGAGTGCTGGAATTAAAGGTGCATGCCATAACTGCCCAGCTCCCAGGCTAGTGTTTTTATCTCAAACTTCAGGGAGCTATCTTAGTAGGATGGAAATGACATTACATTTTAGGGAATTAAGTCCTCAGTTACAGGTTCGTGTTCCTAGTTCTACAACCTCTCCCTTACATTATGCTTTCCTGGCCTAGTGTGCTCATCACTGACTTCACTTGTTTTTTTCACGTCTTACAGATATTTATAAGCCACGTCTATAGTTATTTTCTTCTGCAAATTATTTTCTTAGTCGTGGTAAGACTTGACCTTTGGCTTTATTCAGTGGGCTAGAAACCATGAGGGGATGTAGGGGTGTTCCCCAAGGACAGCAAGCATGTCCTATGAGTCATTATCATGGCTCCTCGTAGTCTCTAAGCCAGGAGAGACTGGAACCCCATAACAAGGGGGATAGAATCATTGTATTTTTTATTGGCATATATTGTTTGCACAAAATAATGCTTTTTATTGTGATATTTTCATGCATGTATACGAAGTACCTTAACCATATCCCCTCCCCTCATCACTGTTTCTTGTCCTTCTGGTGATCACTCCCTCCCCAAATAGTCTACTTCCATGTGCTTTCTAAAGATTTATTTTTGTTGTTTTAAATATGTGTATGTGTGTATCTCTGTGTGGGTATGTGCATGTGAGTGCAGATGTCCATGGAAGCCAGAGGCAACTAATCTCCTGAACCTGGAGTTATAGGCAGTTGTAAGCCACGTTTTGTGGATGCTAGGAACTGAACTTGGGTCCTCTGAAAGAGCCCCATCATGTTAAAAAAATTTTTTTAAGTCATCTGCCTATGAGAAAAAACATGGGTATATGTATATATTTTATTTATTTATCCATCCAGTGATAGATGTATAGGTTGATTCTGTAGCTCAGTTGTCGTGAATAGTGCATATGGTAGTTTGAATGTTAATGGCCTCCATAGCCTCATGTATTTGAATGTTTGGTTACCAGTTATTGGTAAGGATTAGGAGGTGTGGCCTTGTTGGATAAGGTGTGTCACTGTGAGCCTTGAAGTTTCGAAAGCCCAAGCCAGTCCATTGCCTCTCTCCCTGCCTGCTGCCTGAAGATTAGGATGTAAAGCTGATGTTCCTGCACCATGCCTGTCTGCTTCCTGCCATGATGACCATGGACTAACCTGAAACTGTAAGCAAGCCCCCAACTAAACGCTTTCTTTTATAGGAGTTGCCTTAATCATGGTGTCTTTTCATAGCAGTAGAGCAGGAACTAGGACAGTGTAACAATAAACAAGGGCCTTAGGGATCCCTATAGTGAAGCATGAACCTAGTTAATCTTATCAATAAAAACCAGGAATCAGATATTGGGGTAATAACCTGAAAGTTCAGAGAAGCAGAGGAGCAGCCACCAGTGACTGTTGCTGGAGAGCTTCTCTCCAGGTCCCACCAAGCCCCGCAGTCCCACAACCCACATATAAAATAATCACTCAGACGCTTATATTACTTATAAACTGTATGGCCATGGCTGGCTTCTTGCTAACTGTTCTTATATCTTAAATTAACCCATTTTTATAAATCTATACCTTGCCACATGTTGCTTGTCCTGGCAGTAGCTGGCAGTGTCTCCTCTTCCTTCTTCCTGTTCCCCCAATTTTCCTTTCTCCTTGTCCTGCCTATACTTCCTGCCTGGTCACTGGTCAATCAGTGTTTTGTTTATATAGAGTGATATCCACAGCACTTCTCCTTTTCTTCTTTTTTTAAAAAGGAAGGTTTTAACTGTAATATAGTAAAATTACATATAACAAAACAATTATCAAGCAAGAATTACAGTTACAATATTAAAGAAGGTGTCCTATCTACCTTATATTTGTGAATTTAAGGTTTTATATCTAACTTATCTTTTATCATAACTGAGGAAATTACAACTATCTAGTCTTTAACTACATCAAAGACCTCAGAAGGATATAATATTACCTGAGAAATGGGAGAAGGATGTAAACAACTTTCGGGAGTCTTGCAGGGTAGACAGAGACAGCTGACAGCCTGGACAGTTACCTAATGTTCCTTTGTAAAGTTGGGGCATTTGTCTTTAGCTCACAGGGCTAGAGTTTTTCCGTCATTTTTTTTAGTGTCATGTAGAATGTTTGGCAGTTTTCTCTGTGAAGCAGGAACTTGAAGGACCATCTTGTCAAGCAAAGTTCAGTGGTCATCCTTCTATGGGTCTTGCATGTCCAGTCAATCAAGCAGTCCAGGCAAGAACAGTTTCTTGCCCGAATGGCTATCTTTGCCAAGGTGAATATAAACTCCATATGGAGTGTCTTCGATGCCCATCCTCCTCTGAAGTAAATCCAGTGTTGCCAGGAGCAGATATGTCTCACTGTCCAGAACATCTAAAATTTTAAAACATTTTAAATGCCATATTCTGTAGGTCTTTGAAGTGTTTGAAGACTACCTATCTATCTGAAATATATCTATGTATACCTAGAAGACTTAACTAACATGGCTATAAATATGATTATCATAGATGACTAATTATTAATTTAATTTTTAATTATCCATTACAATTTTAAATGAGTTACATAAATATAATACCTCAAACAAGAATAGAAATATATATACAGTGTAACAAAATTAACTTTAAGTTTGTATCAATAAACTAAAATTTATACCAATGTAAAACATTTTAAATAAGTTGTTGTTTTTTAAAAGTAGGTTCATTAATCTACCCTTTTATCTTATCATCTCTATATCCTATATATCTATATCATATCCCCTTTTCTTTTTTAGAAAGAGATCACACTTATAATCAACCTGTTTTAAATAAAAATATTGGGTTTTTTTGTTCCTCACCAGAGGGTTCTTCTGATTTGGGACACAAGAATCTCTTAACCACTTTTTTTTTTAAGCAATATGTCTGGGTTTAGAGTGGGAGTGAGCCAATTCCGCCTCTAAAGCTAGCTTGGTATATTTGGGAATTTGGGCGTAGCATCTCTTACTACTTCCTGGTGGAGGGGGGCGCTGTATCTTATGGGGATGCAAAGAAAATTTTAGGCTTATGGGGTACTCCGTGGGGCTGTATTGTCTGAGCCAGTTGTCTTGAAACTGTTCTGGATGTTAGATTATCTGGGCCATGGTGTCATCGGAGACCTTTCAGGGGGTCTTGGCTGGTCAAACCTGATGTATCTTAATTTGGAACAAATCCATAGCCTCTGGCTTTTTAATTTGGAACAAATCCATAGCCTCTGGCTTTTTAACCTCTTCTTAACCTCTCCGGATTCCCTGACCAAAAAGGGCCAAGATCCTGCCTTATCACTTCCTGCCTCTGGCTCCTGAGTGCTAGGATTAAAGGCATGAGTGTCCCAAATGCTGAGATTAAAGGCGTGAGCTAGTATTGCCCAGTTTCTATAGTTAACTAGTGGCTAGCTCTGCCCTCTATTCTCCAGGCAAGCTTTATTTGTCAGAACACAAACAAAATATCACACAACACTATAGTGTGTTGACTTTGATTTCTTTAGGCGTGTACTCACAGGCACTAGTTTAAGCTAGAAAGGTTCAAGGCAATCTGGAGTTCAAGGTTCTCAAGAGAAGCTCAATTCAGTCTAAGATCCACCTGTTTTTCATTAAGGCTTTGACTTTAGTCTCAAAGATTTATTGAGACTACAGATTAAAATGGCTCTGCAGTTTGGATAGTCTTAGGGCCAAACCCTAGGCTTGATTTTCAGTCCAAATCTCCTAATGGTGGGAGATAAAGGAAGCTTAAGTGCTGCCCTAGAGCCCTCTCGGCACTCAGCCACGCACGCTCTCAGTGATGGGCTGCCTCAAACCTACCCGTCTCTTACCTTCAGCATGCGACACCTGCTCATTTTCTAAGCTCAGTTCCCTGTAACTGTCAGGGTTGTCTGACCTCTGAAAGTGTCAGTGATACTGCCCAAGGCAGCACATACCCTGTGATCGCTATCCATTTCAGGTCACCACATAGACTAAGAAATTGTTAGTGCTGTAATTAGTTAACTGACTAAGCTCACTGACAAGACAAAGAAAAGCTACTGGACTGCATTAGGATCATGTCAGTCATTCTGGTGGCGAGTTACCTGGCTTTTGGAGGAAATTGGAGAGAAATAGTTGGAAGTAGTAAATATGTTTTGAAGTTATAGTGTAGGTTAATGACAAATGCCACCACTAGGGGGAATGCTGGCATTAATTTACAACATTTAATAGAAAATTGAGGGTGTGTAAAGGAAAAAACACTAAATAAACATTCATACACTTGGAGGAATCTCAACATGTTGGAAAGTCAGAATTCCCCAGAAAGGCATTAACAAAGCCCAATTTTTCAAGTTACTTTGAATATCTTTTTTCGACTTGCCCCCTCTTTTTGAGGCTTCCAGTGGAGGGACTAGGTTACATTCAATTGAGTTGTTGGCCCAGGGACTCCCCAAACAACCCAGGCGCTATACTAAGATAAAATGTTGCTCTCTGCAAACCGACAGTGGGGCCCCATTGTTGAGGACAGCACCCATATAACTCACTAGAGAAGTTGAGCTGGTGCCTGACTGGAGCCCTCACTCCTTCATTCCAGTCTCTTTGGTGAGGGAAGGTACTCTACAGGCTACCGAAAGAGACACGTGGACACCAGCCCAGCCACAAAATCTTTGACCTACAATATGTTCTGTAGCTGGAGTTTTCCTGCCTGGCCCACAGTCAGGACAAATCTCTCTCACCTGCCAGTCCCACAGCCGTCAGACCCAACCAAGTAAACACAGAGACTTATATTGGTTACAAACTGTATGGCCGTGGCAGGCTTCTTGCTAACTCTTCTTACAGCTTAAATTAATCCATTTCCATTAATCTATACCTTGCCACATGGCTCGTGGCTTACCGGCATCTTTACATGCTGTTTCTCATCGTGGCGGCTGGCAGTGTCTCTCTGACTCAGCCTTCCACTTCCCAGCTTTATTCTCCTCCTTGTCCCGCCTATACTTCCTGCCTGGCCACTGGCCAATCAGTGATTTATTTATTGACCAATCAGCAACACATTTGCCCATACAGAACATCCCACAGCAATGTTCTGCCTACAAAATATTCTAGGGAAATAGTGGCACAGAATTTGCGGGAGTAGCCAACCAATGTCTGATTTGAACTAAGACCCACTCCACGAGAAGGAACTCATACTCAACTCTGCTTGGGCAACCAAGAACCAGAGACTAGATAGCCCAGAGACCTAGGGTAAAACCAAACACTCCTTGAAAGAAAGATAGAAAGAAAGAAAGAGAGAAAGAAAGAAAGAAAAAAAGAGAGAAAGAAAGAAAGAAAAAAACAATAAAATGATTCCTAATGATATTCTGCTGTACTCATAGATCAGGGCCTTATCCAGTCATCATCAGAGAGGCTTTCTTTGGCAGCAGATGGGAATGGATGCAGAGACCTGCAGCCAGACATTATGTGGAGAGAGAGTCTAAATTGGAGGTCTCCATCAAATCCCACCTTTCTGAGCTCAGGGAATTCTGTGGAAGAGGAGGCAGGAATATTGTAAGAGCCAGAGGGGATAGAGGACACCAGGAGAACATGGCTCTCTGAAAATTAAGCAAGGCTCATATGAGCTCACAGAGACTGAAGCAGCAAGCACGGGACTTCCACAGGTCTGCATCAGTTCTTCTGCACATATATTGTAGCTATTAGCTTAGTATTTTTATGGAACACCTAACTGTGAGAATGAGTGGGTCTCTGACCCTGTGCCTGCTCTTGGGACTCTTTTACTTCTGTTGGGTTGCCATGTCCAACTTTGATATGATAGTTTTTCCTTCTTCATATTATATTTTATTTTATCATGTTTGGTTGTTATCTCTTAGAAGCCTTTTCTTTTCTAGTGCGAGACAGAAAGGGAGTGAATCCAGAGGAGAGAGGAGATGGGGAGGAACTGGGAGGAGTAGAGGGAGGGGAAGCTATAATCAAGATATGTTGTATGAGAAAAGGATCTATTTTCAATAAAAGAAAAAATAATATTTTCAGCAGCTTGTAGTACACCAATATAAAAGATTCCTTGTGAATATGCAGGAGCTGATGGCTCTCATTTCCAGGTTATTAGGGAACATTGCCAATAACATGAATGCAGTGCCACAGCCCAGCCTTTGCCTACTCACTGTATTTCAGTAGAGGACCTCTATATTTTATACATACTTTATTATGATTTGAGTGATAGCTAATGATCTAACTATTCTTTCAGATAAAAAAGTGGAAGAGACTCAAAACTTTGCAAGATTTAGGCAAGATGTATTTAGAAGCTGGATACCTGCTTATAGTGTGGGTCTGGGATTAGGCAAGCCTAGGTAGAGGTCATAAACCACCCCTGTAGTCACTATTCAGGGAAGCACTGTGCCTAGAAACTGCAAAGTTGTGTTTTGCTTGGTGGTTGGGACAGGGCCATTAAATGTGGCTGAAGTGGTAGGGCTTGGAGGCAGGACACAGGTTTATAGGACCCTACCCTGGGAGTTGAATGTAGTCTTCAGCTAGCAACAGTGGTGACTGGCTATGTACTGATGTAGAGAGCCATTACTTGTGTAATATTTTTGATCAGGTATTAACAGAAAGAAGACAGAGATGCTGCTTTTGTGATAAAATTAGAAGTTTTCAGTGAGCACCATGAACAGGTGCTTAAAGAAGATGTAAGCAGAGGGGGGTCGCTCACACCTGTACCTTCAGTACACTGAAGGTTATGGCAGGAGAATTGTAGGCTGAGGTCAGCCTGGGCTACATGGTGAAAGTCTGCCTCAAAAAGGGGGAGAAAGCTGTTGAGAGATATTCAAAGTAGCTTTGAAGAATTGGGCTTCATTAACTCCTTTCTGGGAAATTCTGACTGTCCAACATGATGAAGTTCCTACAAGTTCTCACTGTTACAAAGTTTGTTCTAGGGGCAGAGTAGGCAGGACAATGGTTTGAAATGGAAGGCAGGGGAAGAGTAGGCATAGATTTCCAGCTCAGATGTGGGAAGATGGAGAAGATTCCTCTGTCGCGACCACCTCGACCAGCAAGGAAGACATAACACCGAGCTCTTCTTTCTGCCATTTATTCAGGAACCTTGAACAATCTTCTGACCCCGGGGAAAGCCAGCCACGCCCTTTATAGCCACTGGGCAACCAACCCCATAGTGCCACGTGGACAATGCTGATAGGGTCAGACATACGCAAGCAAGCCAGATTCCACGCCCAAGCCAAATAAGGAGTTGTTTATCCCAGAGAACACCCCCATCGGGAAGGCGGAAGCCGGACGCCGGCGCCATCTTTGAGGCACGGCCGTGCACGGCTCTCTACATTCCTCCATCATCCAGATGCAGGGAGCAAGCATCTCAAAGCTCATGGTTTCTTATCAAAGCAGCAGAAGTAACTGACAAGGAGCTTTATTTCATTTTAAAAATTAATGTATTTTTATTTCTATTATTTTTTAAAAGATTTATTTTTGTTTTAGATGCATGGTGTTTTGCCTGCATGTATGTCTGTGTACTATATGCATTCAGTGTCCATGGAGGCCAGAAGAGGGCACTGGATCCCCTGGGACTGGAGTTACAGATGGTTGTGAGCTGCCATGTGGGTGTTTTAAACTGAACATGGGTCCTCAGAAAGAGTGCTCATAACCACTGAGCCATCTCTTAAACATCTTCAATTTATTTTTAACTGATGCATAAAAGCATAAAGTTATACATAACTATGGAGCATGTGTATACACTTTGGCATGTTACATCACAGTAAACATTCTCCTGAAAAATCGTTTCTTTATGAGAACAACACTCAAAGTCCTTTCTTTTGGTATTTGTTATCTGTCCTCACCTGACAACTGTTGACAGCACAGCAGCACTTCTCATGGTACTTTACTCCAGACTGCGTGCTGTCTCCTCACGGGGTGACAGCTTCCCTTGCTGTGCAGAACCCCATCTTGGTCAGCTGCAATCCCATTTGTCTAATTGCTTTTCTTTCCTGTGTCTGTGTGCGTGGGGGGTGGGGTGGGGTGGAGTTGTCCAATGATTCCTTGTTCATTGCAAGGCCCAGAACTGTTTACCTACATTTTCTTATAGTTGTTTTAGTCCTTACATTGAAGACTTCAGTGTGCTTAGAGTTCATTTTAGTAACTGGTTCAAGAGAAGGGCGGTATGGCTTTATTTTTTTATATGTGGAAAAAAATAACTTATTTCCCATCTAACTTCCTAGGATCATTAATTGAAAAGATCCCCCTGTCTCCAATGCATCTTCTTAGCAACCCCTCAGCCTGCTCACTGCACATGCTTTAGTTTTTCTGGACACTGTTTGGTTCCCTTGGTCTGTGATTCTGGTTTTTCTGCCACACCAGCTGCTGTGGTCACTAAGACTCAGTAGTGTGTTTTGGAGTATAATGGCTCCTGTTTTGTACTTTTTGATCAGGATTACTTTGTCTATTTGCGTTTTTCTGAGTTTCATACAGATCTGAAGGTTATTTTTATCTGTGAGAAATATTACTAACATTATGGTAAGATTGCACATTTAATTTTTTAAAATATTTAACATAATTTCTTTATTCATTCTTGGGAAATTCCACATCATACACCCCAATTACACTCACATTCCAGTTCCTCCATATCCTCTTTTTACTCCTGCAGTGTCCCCCAAAAATGAAATTAAAAAAAATTCAAAACAAACCAAACAAATAACCCTCTTCACTCCTCTGTTTTTCCCGCCTCTCCAACACCTCTGCATTTGTCTTAGTGACATTGGGGGCTATGGTGTGTCACACAGTCTACCCTTCTGTGTAATCAGCTTTACTTGCAAATGTTCATTGCAGTGAGTCATTGGTCTGGTTTCAAGGCCTCTGGTTTCTGGTACTCCATCATCAGTGGATCCTCACCTAAACTCCTCTAATATCCTGAAGCCATTCTAAGTCATGGAGATCCTGTGGGTATCTTTCCATAGGACCATTCCCTTCATGAGCTCCAGCAGGTCCTAGGTGGGGTAGATGTTAGGGTGAGCCAACCCAAGGTCCAGCTGTGCACCTGGGGGGTAGCTGAGCTGGACAGTCCAGGCCACTGGTGCCACCCTGCCTCAGGCGAGGAGCGGGGCCAGCTCCCCTCTGCCCATGCCATCAGGGTCAGTTTTCCCTAACCTGTGGTAAAGGATGGTGTTGTGATATTTTATTTGTGCTGAAATGTGGTAATATTTTATTTGTATGTTAATAAATAAAGTTTCCCTGGAGATCAGAGGACATAGATAGCCAGCCATAAACAAAAGTCAGGTGGTGGTAGTCCATGCCCTTAATCCGATCACATTGTAGACAGAGTCTCTGTGTATTCAAGGACACAGCCAAGCTTGGTGACACACACCTTTAATCCCAGTACCAACCATAGAGACTTGGAGGTCTGTATAGACAGGCAGTGATGAGGAAGTGATGTGGTTGGGCTAAGAGCCGATGAGAGGGCAGAACAGCAAGGCAATAAAGGCACAGGTTAGGCAGGAAGAAGCTGGTTCTCTTGGGAAGCTACGGCGGCATGGTGAGCTAAGGTTAGCAAGTGACTTCCTATTCCTCTGATCTCTATGGCTTTCACCCCTGTATTTGGCTCTGTGTTTCTTATTTAATAAGACTGTTTAGAAATTCGTCTACAATTGGCATCCCATGTTGTGTGCCATTTGTAGCTGGAAGTTTTTCTGTGTCCCACCCAGTCCTGCAGCCACTCGAACCCAGTTAAACACACAGAGGCTTATATTACTTACAAGCTGTTTGGCCTATGGCAAGGCAGCTTAGAGGCACGTGGGAAATCCAAACAGATAGACAGGAAGAGAAAGGAGAGGCAAGGCAGATGCTGCGAGCTGCTGCCAGGAGAAGCAAGATGTAAAGGTATTGGTAAACCACAAGCCATGTGGCAAAGTATAGGTTTATAGAAATGGGTTAATTTAAGATATAAGAGCTAGGTAGCAAGAGGCTTGCCATAGACCATACAGTTCGTAAGTAACATAAGCCTCTGTGTGTTTAATTGGGTTCAAGGGGCTGCAGGACCAAGTGGGACACAGGAATAATTCCAGCTACAGGACAGGGCCATCTCTCCCAAGTGCAAGGTGGGTGGAGGGGGAATAGCTCTCACATAAGGGTCGGGGATAGCTCTCTTGCTGCAGTGTCCATTGAGGGGCAGGGCCAGCTTTCCTAGGGTCCATGAAGGGCTTAACTTAGCCCTCTGATTGAATCACCCATGATTCCTATGGCTCCCTGTGGGTAGTATAGACATTTAAGCAACATTCTTCTAATTCATGAACAAAGAATGTTGTTTCATTTTTTGTATATATTTAAATATGTATATATTTGAGACTTGATTATATCATGATCAAGCTATATAGAACTTGCTGTGTGAGCAATCTAGCCCTGAACTCACATAGGTTGGCTCTCCCTGGCCACTAAGGCGCTTAGATTAAAGAAGCACACCACTATATTCTGCAATGTTTCACAGTTTTTATTATAGAGATCTTTCACCTTTGGTTAAATTTGTTCCTAGTTACTAATTTATCTGCAAGATCAATCTCACTCTAACTGTGAGATTGCTTCCTTGATTTCCATATCAGATAACTTGCCATTGCTATATATCCATACTACTGATTGTTGTGTGTTGGTTTTGTGACCTGAAAGTTTGCTCAGTTGTTTATCAGTTCCAGTAGCTTCTCTGGTGGGAGTTCTGATTCTTGTGGACAATACACAGAGCTTCATGTGCAGATCCATACAGTGTGGGAAGGATCCAGTGGGTGAAGACATGTGGGTCCGGAGCTGTGCCAATGGAGCATCTTGGTGTGCCTTCATCTGCAGAATGTGCTATTGGGTGGTTCAAATCAACCTTAACATAGCTGTAAAAGGGAGGCTGGTCCTGCCGGCACTGGGTCATGTGAGAATAACTTTGATGGTGTGGTCAGGTGAGAAGCCTGATACAAGGTTGTTGTTGAGTGAGTCAAAGACAAGTAAACAGAAAAGCGTTGTGTGGCTGATTCTTCTAAATCACAATAATATAGAGAATCCAAGTTAGTGATGAAATACTGCAGATCTTGTAATTAAGGTAGTAGGACACAGCGGATACTACAGAAAGGAAAAAGAAGAAAAACAAAACATTAAGGAATTTCCAAAGCAACATGTATTTTAGATTCAAATTCTCATGTTTTAGACTTTTGAGGTCTGTGTTTCTCATGTTTCTTCTCATGTTTTTTCCTTTGAGGTTGGAGAAAAAATGGGCTGACTCACAAGCTTCGAGGAAACTGAACAGAGTAAGATGCAGTTCTCAGGGTAATGAAATAGGTAAGGAGGCTTCAGCTGTGAGAAGTGCTATCCTGGCTGCTTTTCTGTGTCAATGTGACACAGGCTAGAGTCATCAGAGAGGGAGGAGCCTCAGTTGAGGAAATGCCTCCAGGAAATCTAGCTGTAAGGCATTTTCTCAGTTAGTGATCAATGGGGGAGGGCCCAGCCATTGATGGGTGGTGCCATCCCTGTGCTGGTGGTCCTGGGTTCTGTAGGAAGCAGGATGAGCTAGCCATGGGGAGCATGCACTCCTCCATGGCCTTTGCATCAGCTCCTGCCTCCAGGTTCCTACCCTGTTTGAGTTCCTGTCCTGACTTCCTTTAGTGATAAACAGCAATGTGGAAGGGTAAGCCAATTAAACTTTTCCTCCCCAATGGTGTTTCGTTGCAGCAATAGAAACTTCAATGAAGACAAATGCTGATGTCATTTATGGCTAGTTTCTACTGGGAAGATTAAAGAGGTTTCAGAATTAGGAATCTTGTAGAAAACCCCCACACAGAAATAAAACAATGACAACAATGACTTCTTTGTAAAATGAACTCAATTTTTCTTGTCCTATTCTATTCTATTATTCTGGGGAAGAGTGGAGGGTAGACGTGAGCTAAGGTGTGCATAAGGAAGTCAGAGGACAGCCTTGTGGAGTCAGTTCTCTCCTTCCATCTTTAAGTGGCTGCTGAGGAATTAGATGTTCATCTTGTGGCAAGTGCTTTTTACCTGCAGAGCCATTTCTTCAGCTCTGTAAACTGTGTTCCTAAACTTGGACCATAACTTCATGGGATGACACCTTTAGTTCTGTGTTGTATAAAAAATAATGCTAAGATATTTACTACCTTAGTACTTGTAGGATCATGTAGTTTATAAGTCAGCAATAAAGCCACATTCAGAGGGCAGGGGAGGCTCTGAGCTCCTCAAAGGTTCTTTGTGCAGCATTTGCAGCAGTGACAAGCTGTCTGTCCCCACACCCACACACAGATTAAAAACGACTTTTACCATTGCCCATTTTTCATGAGCTGAATTGCTTCATTGACCTTATCGAGAGTCAGGGTGTGGGTGATCAGTGGATCTAGGGTAAACTTCTTGGCTGTATAGTCAGAAACTAGCTTAGGGATATCATCCTTGGTTTTCCAGCCTGGAAATACACAAAAAAACATAGACTTATGAAAGACTCTACCCATGAGATTTCAGTATAAAAGAAAGGTCGTGTTGGGAATGGTATCATGTGTGGATTTGACAATACTATATATGCATATTTGAAATTCTCAAATCATAAAGAAGAGATTAAGGACAAAAGAAAGGAAAGAAGATAGAAAGGATGACAGGAAGAAAGATTGGCCATGTCAAACTGCTAGAGTAGTTTTGCTGTTCCATCAACTTGCCCCATCATAATGAGTGCTGTTCCAACCATACAGACCACACCTAGGGTTGTGCTCTTCCAGGGACCGCTGATGCCTCTGACACAGAGGGCATCATTCAAAGTCAATAGAAATTCAATCTCATCTTGTGATGTTCCTAGTGCTAGGTTGTAGTCTCTGTAGATCAGTGAATTCAAACCTAATGTATAATGAAGGCCACAGTCCTGGGATGATTAATGAATTAAAAGGTTAGAAATAGGTGTTGGGAAGTAGTTCAATTGGGAGAACACGTGGCTGAGGTATGAGGCTCTAGGTTTGATCATCAACACTGCACTCTCTAAAAGCATAGAAATGTGTGTGTGTGTGTGTGTGTGTGTGTTTTGACATGCAGCTTCATGAACAAGCCAAATAAGAAAATTAATGTGTATGAATTATTACTAAAATGTGTCCTCTGGGGTTAACTTAAGCAACATTATTAGCCTTGCAATGTATTTTCTCTATTCTCGTGAGCTTTCAAAAGTGTATATATTTCACACTGTTCTAAGTACCTTGGTCAATGAGTCACAACCAGAGTTTTCTGGCCTCCTGTGTGGAAGAGGTGAGCATGGCGTAGCTGCAGGGTGTGATCTCCTCTACTCTGCTTAGTGCCCTCTGCTCATAACTATGTCATAGGACTTTGTCAGCTGCTTGATTTTTTTTTTAAAGAAAAAAAAATAGATATGACTGGAGAGGTGACTCAGTAGTTAAGAGCATTGGATGCTCTTTCAGAGAACATGGGCACCAGTCCTTACACCCACATGTCAGCTAACAACTGTCTGTAACTCTAGTTCCAGGATAGCTGACATTCTCTTCTGGCCTCCATGGGCATAAGGCATATGGATACTAGGAACTCTGGTCCTTTGCAAAACATACATGCTTATAACTGCTGAGCCATCTTTGTGATCCTCATGCTTGCTTTTCTTCATTCCAATTAATGTCGGCTTCTCTAGCCTTTCAACCTACTCTCAAAAGTGCCCCAAACTCTTCTAACAGATGTGTTTTAAAAGTTAATGATCCTGTTTGTAACCACAAATTCTAGCTAGTGTTATCTGTTGCAGCCTATGAGGCTCGTCTATTTTTTCTTTTGTTTTTATTGGTGATCTAATGAAGCATTTTGGTAATGTATGTAAAAACAGTTGTTGTTATTTATTACTTCAGTGGGAGAACACTAAGAAAGGCACTGGGCTGGGGAGATGGTTCAGTGGGTGGAAGTACTTGTGGTGAAAGCCTGGAGAACTGAGTTGGATTCCTGGAAGTCTTGAAAGGTGGTCTGAAGAACTTACTTCACAAACTTGACTGTTGACCTCCACATAAGCACTGAGGTGCTTACATACCTCTTACACACACACACACACACACACACACACACACACACACACACACACACACACACACTAAAATATAACATAAAGTGAAATGAATAAAGAAGGAAGGTCCTGGGTACGTAGACAAAATTAGGCAGTGTTTTTCAAAAAACAAAGAAAGGCTGTGTTGTTTCTCAGCGAGGGCACTAATGGAATTTTGAGTAGGGGAGGTTCTTCCCTATACACACTGTAGGAGGTTAGGAGATCTGTCTCCCAATCTTAGTAACACCCTTGATTGGAAGCTGTAAAACCAGAGGACTATGCTCTCTATAGGGGGAATTCACTTCATTAATGATTGTTGAATGAATGTTTAAGTGCTTAAAAAATTTGGTTCTTTATAAGGGTTTTTCAAGATAACATGATCTTATGTTACGAAGCTTAGTCGGACACATGCATTTGGAATGAACACCATCATAATAAACACAGCAGAGGGAAGCAGCAGTGGTGTTTATCCAGTGAGCCAAGTAGAGGAACTGAACAGCTAAAGCGTTTAGCTGAATTAGGACTCCCCCCCTTACAGGTCTTTTTGCTCACTGTACAAATGAAGTGGGTAACACTCCAAACGCCTGACAATTCATTGCCGCTGTTTACTTGGAGATCACAGTTCCCAGTGCTCAGAAAACTCCTAATTTCATGTTTTTGTTCAAGAACTAACGCCACCTAGAGGCTCCTTAAAAATCAAACTGTGGTCTGGAGAGATGGTTCAGCAGTTAAGGGCACTAGCTGCTCTCTCAGAGGACCTGGGTTGGACTTCCAGCACTCATAGGACGGCTCACAACTGTGTATGACTCTAGTTTCAGAGGACTGGATACTCTTTTCTGTCCTCTATGGGCACCAGGCACCCAGGGGTACACAGACTTACATGCAGACAAAACACCCACATACATGAAAGTAAACAGACATTAAAATCTTAAACAAACAAACAAACAACAACAACAACAACAAAACCCCATTAGGTTGCTTGCAGATGAGCCCAGAATCCTAGGCAGGAATACATAATTTCATTTATTTCCTACTTTAAATAAAAGTCTTCTAAAGTCTTTATATTTTAAATAATGGAACCTAAAGGATTCCATGAAATGATTTATTTCTCTGGATAAGAGAATTTGCATTTTCTTGTTATTAAAGAACCCCCCTTTGTTAATATTCCTTGAAAATTATGAATCCATCATTTTTAATACTGTTGAGTTGGTATATTGGCAGCTCATTCATCTGGGATAAGATATTATACTGCTTTGATAATGACTACTAATAGTTGAGCATATACCTGAAAGAATCGCAGGGGACATTTATATAATTTAGCTGGGGTACAGGTATTTGCTGTGGATATCGCTCTGTATAAATAAAATGATGATTGGCCAGTAATCAGGCAGGAAGCATAGGCAGGACAAGCAGAGAAGAGAATTCTGGGAAGTAGAAGGCTGAGGCAGAGAGACGCTGCCAGCCGCTGGCATGAGTACCAACATGTAAGATACTGGTAAGCCATGAGCCATGTGGCAAGGTATAGATTTATAGAAATGGGTTAATTTAAGATAGAAGAAGTAGATAACAAGAAGCCTGCTGTGGCCATACAGTTTGTAAGCAATATAAGTCTCTGTGTGTTTACTTGGTTGGGTCTAAGCGGCTACGGGACTGGCGGGTGAGAGAGATTTGTCCTGACTGTGGGCCAGGCAGGACTGGAGAAAACTCCAGGTACAGGTATTTGTTTCAATACTGTTGAAGTTTGGGTAGTTTTGAACCTAGGACTTCAGCAATGGCACGAACATTGTGTCACTGAGCTACATCCCCAGTACCTAGAGTGTTGTGTTGTTTGTTTTACAATTCAATAAATAAAATTTTGTCTTTTTCTATTTTCCTCTCCTTGCATGAAATAAAGCTTATGAAGAGACAGAGGACATAGCTAATATCTACTTCTTAACTTGAGTTTTAAACATTAAAACAAGAAGTGTAATCTAGAATTGATTGATGTTTTTCCTTAGGCACTTCTGACCCATTTTTCTATTTCCTCCTGCTAGCTCCTCATTTTTAGTATTCAGTTTCTTCTGTACATACCTCCTAAAACTGACCCTTTTAGAGTACGTCCCGAGAAGAACAACTGACTATTGATGTTGAGTTGATTCCAAGATGCTAATGATCCAACAGTCACGCAGACTCCATGATCCTTGTGGCAGGAGGCCAGGGCAGTTGCCTGTTGTTGAGCAATGTAAGACAGAAAAAGGATAAAACCACCTCCTTCAGAGTTGGACCCACTCTTACTCAGCTTGACTGCTTAATGACCTATCACTTCCTTTCTGGTTTTCCTTGTTCTCTTTGAAATAGCATCAATATTATGAAGATGTTCTACAACATAGGTAAGATATTGTTTTTGCCTAGAATAGTGCTTACCATTTTAGGATTCAACAAATTGAATAAAGATGAAGATCATTATAGACCATTGTAGTAATAAAGATAACAACAGTTTTTGTAAGACTTATGATGTGGGCAGTTGTTTTGAGTTCATGTTTTTCTTTTAGGTTTCAAAAGGGACAATCAGGTATTTGTATAATATGACATGCTAACAAAGTGACCACCCACAACCTTCCCATTAGTCATTTTCAAAGGCTATTTCTCAGAACAAGACTGGGATAAAGGTTTTGCTGTATGTTTCCTCAGATGAGAGGGTTATCTGTGGTGAACTGTAAGAAATTTTGAATTCTGGGGAAAAGACCTGGGTTTGAAGGGACTCCTCTTTGCTTTCTGCATAACTTCCTGGAAATGGATCCATGGAATGATAATGTATCATTCCTTCAAGAGCAAAAGAAAACTTTCCTCAGAGTCTGGTGTGACTGCCTTTCATGTTATCTCCATATGTTAACCATGTTCACGCAGAAAAATCCCTACTCTTTTTCTTCATTTTTTGGAAATGACCCATTTAATCAAATGAGGAAATGCTTTTCTTGGTTCAGAAGCTCACATCTAACATGAAATGAAAGATTTTTTATCAAAAGTAAAAAGCTCATTGTTTTCTAGGACAATTTGGTGGAGCTTTCACTTAAGTGTTCTGGCTTGAAAATCATAGTCATCTCAGGCTACCTGTGGTCATGTAATCTCTGTCTGACGGTTCTTTATGCTTAATTGAAGGAAAATAATTTTGGAATAGAGGGATAAGCAAACTCAATAGCAGAGTTGTAGGTTCAGTTGGAAAGTAAATAAACAAAATGTTCTAGTGGGCATGACATGGACCACAAGGAAAATTAAATAGAGGAATGTAGAAGGAATTGTAAGATGTTCATTCAATTAAAATATTAAACAACTGGTATAATATACTGGTAATTTTCACTTCCAAAGATCACATACCACTGTTTCTGGATTTCCAGTGACCTCAAACGTGAAGTCTACTCCATCATTCATCATATCAAATAAGACTTTGTGAATGGGTTCCTCAAAGTCTTGTGGGTCTATGCACTCAGTGGCACCCACTGTCTTGGCCTTTGCAAACTTGTCTTTGTTGGTGTCCACAGCGATGATCCTGGCTGCTCCTGCTGCTTTACAGCCAATGATGACAGACAGGCCAACACCTCCAAGGCCAAACACAGCACAGGTGGAGCCTGGAGACACCTGAGCACAAAGGCAGACAGATCAAAAGCAAAAGGAACATGAACATTCCCCTCTATGGTAAATAGTGATACCAAGTCTCATGCTAAGAAGGAAGCTTCTACCAGTGAGCTGTTCCCCAGTCTTCTGTGTCCTTACTGAAGGAAAGGACATTTTTAGGTAAAATACATCTAGAGAATTTTAGTTTCTCAGACTGTTTCTTGGTGTGTGATACTTTTACTACAGGGACAAAAACCTACCTACAAGGAGAGAATTTCAAGTCCCAGGATGGAATCAGCATGAATGAAAGTAATGTAATGAAATTTTGCTGGAGGCCATAGAATATACATCAGATGACAACTAATATTCAACAGTTCGACCCACCAGAAGAATTAACTCTCTGATGGGTTACTGGCTGGATACCATTTGTTTCTATTGGTAACTTTCTCATGTGCTGCCACAGTTCCTCCCTAAAAGAACAGCTGTGGGGTTCTCTCCACAGCCCACTGGTGGTGTATTTTATACTTTCTGGGCACACATTTATCTGTGGATGGTCAGAAAGATGATTTCTTCTTAAGCTGTATAATTTTGATGAATAGAAACAATACTAGAATATTTTTTATAGCTCAGGCTGACATAGGAAAATAACAATATTCTCAGCTTTTTACACTATTAGCTGATTTAAGACCTCAGCGCAAATTCAAAGCAGATAGTTGCCCCTGCAAATAAATTGCACAAGGACAGATTCCCAAGTGTCTGGTTGTTGAACCAAGTTGCTTCAGGCACGAAGCAACTTTAGTGTCAGCTCTTCACTTGCAAAAGTCTGGCTGACAACATTAAAGACATAACTCCCTGCACAGATTGACTCTGCACATACTTCTAGCATCAGTTGTATAATGCAGGACTCAAGGTTTAGCCAACTAACTGTTTATGTTTAGGTCCCAGGACACTTTTAAGGTCACTGTACCTTTAGAACATGCAGAGTACTCCAGTGCTACATGCCTCCCTCCTTGCTTTATAGACTACACATCAGGGAACTTGGCTGACAGCCCAGAGTTGCCATGGTTACTCATCATGCCAGGTCAGCGAGATATCTCTAGCCTGAGAGAAACTGTGTGATTTCTCATGTGTTATCAGAATTGTTCTGTTTCCTATTGTTTACTCAAGAAATGTTATGTGATGCAGTGTGGCACCAATTTAAATTGAACATCTTCCAACTTGATATAGTTTGCATTTTGAACATGCTCTAAAGACACATGTAATAATGGTCTACTCCTCAGCCCTTGGCATCTTAAGTAGCAGAACCTTCTGAAGGAGCCCAATGGAAGGAAAACATCATGGGTATATACCCTAAGGGGATTTTAGGGCACCAGATCTCCTTTGTTTTTGTTTCCCATTTGTAATCTTTCTGATCCTGGATACCATGAGATGGTCAGCTTTGTCCCACTCTACATTCCCTGACATGACTTTCTGCCCCAAGGTTGCCCCCAAGACCACCCCACAGACTAAAATCTCTGAGGTAATGAGCCAAAACAAACTTTCCTTCTTTGCAATGTTATTATCATAGGTATTTTGTCACAATGACACAAAGCTGACTAAGACATATCCCATCTCTGTGTGTAGCCCTGAGACTAAAGGACAGTGGACAATGCAAAGAGTTAAATGTCTAAGGCCCCTTATAGAATTGAGATGGGATGTTTAGAATGATATCCCAAGAGAAGGAATTTAACTGTAGCTCATTCAGTCAGAATGAGATTCCCTGGTCAGTATAATCACCTCTCCATTGGTTCTCTTATACCCTTAAAAATTCATTTGGTGTTGTGGTTTGAAAAAAAATGGCCCCCAAAGGGAGTGGCATTATTAGGAGATGTGGCCTTGTTGGAGTAGTTGTGCTCTAGTTGGAGGATATGTGTCACTATGGAGGTGGGCTTTGAGGCCTCATATATGCTTATACTGTGCCCAATGAGGCAGACCACTTACTTCCTGTTGCTTGTGGGTGGAGATATAAGAACTCTCAGCTCCTTCTCTAGCACCATATCTTCCTGCATGCTGCCTTGCTTCCCACCTAGATGATAATGGACTAAACCTCTGAACCATAAGGGAGCCACCCCAATTAAATGTTTTCCTTTATTAGAGTTGCCATGGTCATGGTGTTTCTTCACAGCAATAGAAACCCTAAGACATTTGGTGTACTTGGATTGAATCTAGGACCTTGTGTACACTAGGTATGTGTTCTGTCCTTGAAGTACATCTTCAGTCCCTCTCCCTTTCTTTTTTTAACATTTACTACTAAGTAATATACTATTAAATTAGAATGTAAACTTGATGAGTTTTTAGCAGCAGAACAGTGAAAATTTTCACCATTGCTTGATAAATTAAATACACTGGAATGTGGAAAGATATAGTCATGTTATAATTATGTTGTATTTAAAGTCTGAATACTTATACTCCTGCATGGCAGGGAGTGCATTGGGAGGCAATCATATAGTTTAATGAACTTTGCAGTTCTCAGAGGTAAGTTTGTTCATTTTTTCAGGTGGTATGACCATGTGGTACCCCAATGTGAGAGGTGTTTCACCTCCTTATCCTACTGATTCTATTTTAAAATGGACGTGAACGCCCCTCACCTTGGCAGAGTTGATTGCAGCGCCAAAGCCAGTGGCAAACCCACAGCCAATTATGCATGCATTCTCCAGAAGAGCATCTTCGTCAACCTTGGCGACTGAGATTTCCTTTATGACTATGTATTCGGAGAAGGTGCCCGTAGTAATGTATTGATACACTGTCTTTCCTTTGCAGGTAATTCTGCTGTTGCCTTCAGACGTCAGATGTGTCCCTGACAGTCTTTTTATAGGTGAAAGGAAACAAACTTTATGTTGTATCAAAAAGCTTGAATCTCTTCATGTGAAACTGAATTAGACTTTTAAAAAGATAGTTATAAAGACTTACCTAGCTTCCTTACAAATATTGTTCTTGGAATTGAGGCAAGTGTTACATTCTCCACATTGTGGTAGACATAAGATGATGACTTTATCACCTAAAAAGCAAAGTAACTATTAGGGTGTTAATGTTGAGTAGTCTGATTTCTTAGGTTGTCAATAGCAAGGCACCAAGAAGATGTGATAATGAAGAACTATTTATTTGTTTAATTGTGCTTGATCACAAACATATTTGCAGCATCCTATCCAGTCCAAGGCCATGGCTGAATACTTAGGAGCTGGCTCCAGATATGCCCACCTTGTATGACACTTTTGGAATACCCAGGCAAAAAATTTAGTTGTGTGCCATTGTGGTGGTTTGAAACAAAATGGCCTCCAAAGAGAGTGGCTCTATTAGGAGGTGTGGCCTTATTGGAATAGGTTTCATTTTGTTGGAGGATATGTGTCACTGTGGAGGTGGACTTTGAAGTCTCGTGCTCCATTCACGGCCAGTGAGACAGACCACTTTCTGTTGCCTGCAAGTCAAGATGTAGGATACTCAGCTACTTCTCCAGCACCATATCTGCCTACATGTTGCACCATGATGATAATGGACTAAACCTCTGGAAATGTAAGCTACCCCAATTAAATGTTTTTCCTTTATAAGAGTTGTCATGGTGTCTCTTCACAGCATTAGAAATCATAACTAAGACAGCCTTCAACTACATGTTATGTCCTCTGCATTAACTTCCACTGTGGGGCTAGAGTCAAAATAGATACAGTGCTCAAAGAATGAGGCCCAGAACTGGGGGAAGATTGACCACAAGTTGTGCTCTGTGTTGTACTTCCTCTCTTTCTTTGTGGCCATGGAGAGCAAACATATTCCTTTTTTTTTTTTTTTTTTAAGTGCTCTTTGTACCTCTATGTTCAAATTAAGAGAAGAAAATCAGAGTGTCTTGCTTGGGGTGAATTTATTGACTGCTTCATTGTCTGTTACTGCCAAATATAGTAATTTATTATACATTTTAATTTAAAAGCTTTGTTAGAATTTAGGCTCTTCTATTATGGTTTTAGTTTTAGGAGGTCAAAGACCTCTATAATGAAAACTTGAAAACTGAGAAGAAAGAAATTGAGGAGGACGTTAGAGAAGGAAGAGACTCCTGTGCTCATGGATTAGCAGATGGATCATTGTGAAAGTTGCCATCATATCAAATTTACAGATTCAATGTGATCACTATGAATATTCCCATAACATCCTTCACAGAAATAGAACCAAAAAAAATCCAAAATTCATATGGAAGTCCTGGGATAGCCAAAGCACTCCTGGGCAAAAAGAACAATGCTATATAAATTATCACACCATATATAAACTTGTATTACAGAGCTATAATACTCACACAAAACCAGAGAGGTGGGTCAGTGGATCAGAATAGAAGACGCAAACTTAAGTGCATATACATATAGTCATCTGATAGTTGGCAAAACTCTACACTGGGAAAAGACAACTGCTTCCACATATAGTGATGGGAAAACTGGATGTCCATATATAGAAGATTGAATTAGACCCATATCTATTACTCCTCAAAAAAAAAAGAAAAAAGAAAAGACTCCAGATAGATCAAAGATTTCAATATGAAATCTGAAATGCTGAAACTACCAGAAGAAAACATAGTGAGTACTCTACCAGATATCAGTGTAAGAAAGGACACTCTGAATAGGACTTCATTTGCTCAGCAATTAAGGCCAAGAATTGACAAGCGGGGCCTCATAAAACCAAAAGGCCTCTGTACAACAAAGGGAACAGTCCACTGAGTGAAGAGGATGCCCAGAGTTGGAGAGAATTTTTGCCTGCTGTGTATTTGATAGGAAATCAATATCCAGAATAGACAAAGAACTCAAAGAACAAAGGATCAAGGAAACAAACAACCCAATTGAAAAAATGGGCTAATAACCTGAACAGAGGGTTCTCAGAAGAAGTGAAAATGGCCCAAAAATAGCTAAGATATTGTTCAGCAACCTTAGAAATGAGGGAAATGCCAATTAAAACCACTTTGAGATTTCATCTTACCCAAGTCAGAATGGCTTAGGGTCAAGAAAACAACTGGCAGCAAATGCTGGTGAAGATGTGGGGAGAGGGGACCCTTAGTCACTGTTGGTGGCATTGCAGACTGGAATCCACTCTGGATTTGCAGCCATTCGTGAAATCATCGTGGAGAATCATTAAAAAAAACAAACAAACTCAATTTTTTCACTGTATGACCCAGCTAAACTATTCTTCATCCTAAGAGCAAAGGACTCAAATGTTCTACCCCACAGCCATATCATTGTCTCTTATTGAAAATAGTGACAAGATGGAAGCGCCTGGATGCTCTTCGGTTGATGGAAGTGGGATGAAATCATGATCTTGATACACAATGATACTGTTTTCAGCTGCAAAGAAAACGAATTCATGAAATTTACAGGCAAATGGATGGAGCTGGATAATATACTGGTAAGGTAACCTGGAAAGACAAATGCCATGTGTTCTCTTATGTTTGAGAATTTACATTTTGGATTTGAATATAAATCCTGGAGTAAGCTCAGAAGCCAGGAAAGCAAAAGAAACCATGGGGGAGGCAGAGAGGAGGAGTTCTAGGGAGGAAGCCATAGGACAAAGATGCTCTAAAGAAGGAAAGGGAGGAAATGGGGTGCGGACTAAACGGGGAGGGGGAAATGGGAGAATACAGAGGGAGAAAGAGTGAGGAAGGATAAATAACACTAAAAACTATTTGAAAAAGCCATAATGAAACATTATTTTATAAACTTAAAAACAAATAAATATGTATATACATACACATATATACATATCTATACACATACATATATAGATATCTACACACATATATACATATACATACAAATAGATATCTACACACATTTATACATATTTATACACACATTTAAACATGCATATATATAATTTATATGTAATGATACACACAAATATATCTATATACACATTTACACATCTGTACACACATATCTATACACGTATCTATATATCTTCATACACAATACATATCTATACACACATTTGTACATACATATACACATATCTATACACACGTACATCTTGTTTAAATTGTTTCCAAACATCTGGTGACAGTGTTCCCTCCAGGAGCCACAGACTATCAAACTCCCAATGCCAGTGAAGGTACACCTTGCTTCAAGTTGTTGGTCAAGGGGACCCAAGAGACCCAACCAAACAATTGGGGCCACTGCCCTCACTTCATTGATCGATTTATTCAGTAGTGCACTCCAGTTTACTCATTCCTTGTCATTTTTTCTCCTCATTGTTTCTTCATTAACTCTAGATTTGGTGCATTTTTCTTCAAAATACAAATGTGAAGACTAACCCCCATTACAACTGTCATGTTATTTAGAGACAGTTGTGACTCCCCCTATGAGAAATGGGCAGTGTTTCACTTTTCTTTTTTATTTTTATTTTTTTGTGCATTGGTGTTTTTGCCATGGATGTCGGGTCCCTTGGAACTGGAATTACAGACAGTTGTGAGCTGCCATGTGGGTGCTGAGAATTGAACCTGGGTCCTCTGGAAGAGCAATCAGTGCTCTTAACCACTGAGCCATCTCTCCAGCCCCACCTTTCTTTTTGTTTGCTTCATAATGACACATTTAAGGGATGCCCTTAACCTGATTTTCTGCTGTGGTTCCACAACTTGCCATTTCTCAATGCCGGATGTTGCTTCTTACCTGTTTTCACCGTGCTTACTCCTTCTCCCACACTCTCGACTATGCCGGTTCCTTCATGGCCCATAATGATGGGGCAAAACTGGGCAATATTTTTGTCATCCATACTTTTTATATCTGTACCACAGATTCCTGCAGCCACCATCTGTGTGGAAAGCACAGAGAACTGAGATTTGTCTGTTGTGAAGGAGCTTCAGATCTGCTGCTCTGTGAAGGCTTCTAGTGCGTTCACTTCTACCGCTCTCATTATTGACAGCTGTCAACAATTACTTGTGTGAAGGAACACAGTGTTCTTCCTTGATTAATTTCCAAGATCAAGTGCTGAGTCACAGTTTAATGGAGTCAAAGAGAAGCTGGAGAAGCACACTGTGTGCATTAGTGACTTCTCCACTGCTGTGACAAACTGTCACGGCTCAGACAACTGACAAAAGGGAAGAGTTTATACTGAGCTACGGTTTCAGAGGAAGACTCGAGTAATGGAGGGACAGGCATGGCAGCAGACAATCAGAGCACGAAACTGAGAGAACACATCTTCAACCAAAAAAGCGAATCAGAGCACATACTAGATGTAAGGTAAGGCTATGAGCTCCCAAAGCCTGTCCGCAGTGTCTTCTTCTGGCAAGGCTGCGTCTCTCAATAACCTTCGCAAACAGCACCTCAACTGAGGACCGAGTGTTCAAACACTTGAGCCTAACGGGGAGATTCCAATCGAAATAACCTCAGTGTGATACCAAAGATCCGACCTGGCCCTTCCGTGAGCTTGAGGGTGGGAGTGTGGAAGAAGACAGCTAATTATAGAATTAAAAGGTTGAGAAAAGAGTAATGCTCCCTGTTTTAACTAAAGTTTTAGTTTATCGTGCAAAACACATTTAAAAGCTGCGTTAACAATCCTGCTTTATTGTAAGTCCCAACTGTGTTGTGCTTGTGACCCAACTGTAGGAAGGGCATTTGAAGCTCCTGGGTCTAGAACTGCACCAGCCAACGTGTTTTTGCGTTCATTATTCTGTTCTGGTTCTGACACTGGAGCTGGTATTGTCCTGTTATTCCTCAGCAGATAAGTTTCCTGCGTTTGTTTATCGTAATCACCTGGATAACAATGGCTAGCGGCACTGGCCCCAGTCTCTCTCCCCCGCTGGCCAGCACCTGCCTTGCTCTATAACTTGGTTCCAATGCACAGGTGAGAGCGACAGAGGGTAGCTTGTCAGACAGTGGCTGGGTGTCTTGAGTCTAAAACTAGTTGTGTGAGTTTTAACCTTGTTGGAGTATGCTTGCTAGGGATTGCTAAGTACTGCCCTTCTCACTCAGTAGGGGATAGATACCAGAGAAGGTTCCTTGAGAAGAGGGTATGGTTTGTGTAGGTAAGGTAACTTAGAACTGTCTCTCTGTAGTCCATCTGTAAATAATACATACTCCCCGCCACTGTAGTGGAAGTAATCTAATGACCTTGAACCACAAGGTCAGTCAGATGAGCTGCATTTTTGCTCTCTGGGAGCCAGTTAGAGTCGTCTGGGGGATAGGTGCCACCCCAAACCAATCAATCCCTAACTTCAGAATTTCAAAATCTCCAGGATGAGAGGCAATTAATGTTTTTCAAGCTCCTCAGTGATTCCAAGTATGTAAGCAAGCTTGAAAAACCCCACTGAATGAGTTTTCTTCTTCTGATTAGCAGTATGGACAGATACTAACCTCTCTAACCTTTTCCAGACAGAAGAAACATTTAGTTTTCTTTTTGAGTAGGAAATTCTGAAAAGGATATATAATTTGTATCAAACAGCTTTGGTTGTGATGTGGAATTGTGGATTTTGTCTTACCTTCACTCGAACTTCCTTTCCCTTTGGTGGGGCCACGTCTATCTCCTCCATATTCAGTGGGGCTCCAGGCTTCCAGAGCACAGCAGCTTTGCATCTGATCACCTGGGGACAGCAGATGGGGGGAGAATGGGAGACTTAGGAGGTCTGAAAGGTGGAAGATTCTTATATTAATCATTACCAGAAAGTACTTAATTTGTCTATACTCAATAGGAAAATAAAGGAATGGAAAAATCTAAATATATACTGAAATTGGTGGGTCTTATAATTTAAGTTTTTCTTATGCTTTCTTCCTCTATATTTAAATTGGTCTAACAAATATCATATATTTATAGCAAAGCACATATATAAAAAAGGATGGATAGATCTCTCTCTCTCTCTCTCTCTCTTCTGAAACAGTCTTATTATGTAGCCCAGGCTATTCTTAAACTTATGATCCTCCTGCCTCCAACTCCCTAGGCTGCCATTACAGGCACATGCCACCACTCCTGGTTAGATGCCATGCATTTGCTATTATTATGAATGAAATTGCCCACTTACTTCAGGGTTGTGATGATATTACGGTGTGGGGACATTTATGATCCCAGGTATGAGGGACCTTGGATTGAAGCAGTGAGTTATGGCACAAAGAGTGAAGACAATCTGATGGTGGAGATCAATAAATGGGAATGTAATCATTGGAGATTGATTGATGTTGGAGAGATTGCAAATGCCAAGGCAGTTCTTAGGGGTTCTGATATCAGCCCACCATCCTTAGTATAAATGATCTTCCACTTTTATGTATTCAGTCACTGCTTTTATGTAGATGACTTGTACAAACTGTATCTATGGGACAAATTTCTCCTGAAGATTTAGACAAGCATTTATATGCTGTTTGAATGTCTTCCATGGACTGCAAACTCAATATGTTAATAGACAAACAAGCCATTCTTTCTCTCATCTGTACCTTAAAGGACACAGTACACATCTACTTTCCATGTTTCAAACATGAAATCCAACCACTCATCCAAGACAGAAACGTGGGAAGTAGCCTTAATTTTTCTCTGTCCTTCGCTGTCCACAATCAGACATTTTCTGGAATCTGTGCCCTCCTCTTCTTTCTCGCTACTTCTGTGTGGTCTGGACCCTCCCGTTGCCTTTCACATGAACCACTGGAAAAGCTTTCTGCTCCACTGGCTGGTGTGCTCATCTTCAGATGCACCCTCCCTGTCACTGCCTCAGTGGTCTCCCAGGCTGATGCAGTAGGAGTGATTCTTCTGCCAGTTGCTTAGCCGTCTTCTGGTCTCTCTGCAGTCCTGTTTCCTGTCATTTTCCACCTCAGCCTTGTCACACAGGCTTCTGGGAGATGATCAAATAGGAGGTCTTTCTGCCTCTATACTTTCTCTGTGGTTTCACTTGCTTACAAAGTCTTGTCCTCTGTTACCTGGTGAGTCTCCATTTCTCAGGTAACTTTCTCCCTCAGTGCCACCTCCTCTGGGAAGCCAGTGTAGGTTTGAAACTTCCCTGAGCTGCCATCTTCCAGATCTCTTTTGCAGTCCTTGCGTCCCTTTTAGCTAACTATCCATGCCTGTGAGGAATCCTTAAGAAGGGCTTCATCTTTGAATGGGGAAATCGGAAATAGAGTCTGTATGGTACTTACTGCAGTAATGGAAAAACTGAGAAGGGACAAGGGATAAGTGAAGGGAAGGGGGGAGATCTTGAGATCACATGTCCTGCAGGAGCCTAGGGGATTGACACAACCATGGCATGACATACACAGAGAGAGGACACCTACCTTGCCTGCAGTGCTCATGGTGACTTTCCTCTGTTCTTGTTGTAGAGGGGACCGTCTGGTGCCAGGAGATGGCGATTTTCACTGTGGGAACGAGAGTGTGTCAGTCTGTCAGCAATGGCAGCTCAAGGGTCTGGGATCTGAGCTTTCTCTGTAGTCAAGTCAGATCATTAGTACACCACAGCCTGTCAAATCTCTGTAAATGTGTACTTTCTTGTTGCGTGAAGGAGATTCCTATGAACCTGTGTTGTAGGCTTCCTCAGGCAAAGAGCACAAAATGTAAAGTTTAACAGTCTCCCTCCCTTAAGCAGGATGGCCTCTTTTTAGTATCCAGTCTGTTGAGCTTTTAACTTGGAGTTTGAAATGTTCAGGTTTTGAAATTCCGCATGTAAAATAATCTTTTTGTTTTCAAATGTAGAGATAATCATCTTTGCCTCAAAACAAGCAACCTTGAGTTTATGAACACACGTTGCAGCTGAGTATTGGGATGACTAGACAGTTTCTCTGGCAGTTTAGGTGGTCACTCAGGAAATAAACCAGCCTACAGAAGGAGCGTAAGGACCGGGATCCGGCAGTGAAAAGCACGCTGTGTTCACTACGACAGTTTTGACTGAAATGCAAGGATCTTCATGAAGTCTAGAGATGAACACATTCCCAATAAGAGGCTACACAGTGCTTTTCTCTCCCAATTGAGTGATCATATGATTTTCCTTTGTTATCTTTCTAATGTGGTGGATTATATTGATTATTTTTTATTGTGTTTATTGCATACATGAAACAAATCCTACTTGGATTAATTCCTTTTATACAAAAGGGACTATGAATAACTCCATAATATTGTTGAATCCACTTTGTTCATATTTTGCTAAGCATTTTTTTGAGTTTATATTCATAAGAGATACTTGTGTTAGTTGTCTTTATCATTTTTGCTTTATTATATGTTTGGTTTTGGTGTCATGGTAATACTGATTTTATGGAAAAAATGAAAGTTTTCATTCTTGTAGAAGAGAGCTTATAGTATTATTGTTAATTCATTAAATGCTTAAAAGAATAAAATTCCTCAGATCTATATATTTCTTTGGGGGGCCCTTTAAAAATTGAATTCAGCTATGTTAATAATTATAGCACTATACAGATGATCTCTTTCATCTTTGATAAGTTATTGTGGCTGTGATTTTTGAGAAGTGGTTTCATTTGCCCGTGTGTCAGGTCCACATGTGCCGAGTTAACAGTGTTATTTCCATTGCCCCATCAATGCCCGTGGGGCCTGTGCATGCCTCTGCTTCATTCCTGATTTTGCTAATTTAAGTCTCCGCCTTTCTCTCAGCCTCATCAGAGCCTTGTCAAATGTATTGCCTTAAAGAACCTGCTCATTGCTTTACTCATTTTCTAGATTGCTTGTCTGTTTTTAAGTGTGTTAGCCTCCACTGTTACCATTCTTATTTCCTCCTTTCTGCTTGCTTTCGTCTGATTTTACTCTTCTATTTCTGGGCCCCTGAGGTGTGAGCTAGAGTTACTGATTTGCAAGTTTGCTTTTCTGATGTAGTGGCTTAGTTGTATGGATACCCAATTCAGCATGGATTTAGCTGTGTCACACCAATGCTGGTGGAAATTTTTCATTTCATTCAATGTGATGTATTAAGAAAATTTCTTTGAGTCTTCTTTGCTATGTAGACTGTTTTAGAGTGTGTGATTTAGCTCTCAGTTAATTGCAGTTTTCCTTCTCTTTTTATTGTAACTTAATTCCATTGTGGTCTTTTAGCACCTTCAGTATAATTTCTTTTCTTTTCTAAAAATTTGTACAGGGTACTTTGATGCCTTAGCAGCTGATGCGTATTACTGAATATGCCTTAAAAAGCACGTGTACTGTTGTAGCGTGGGCTACAGTGTTCAGTAAACATGGAACAGGTGCTGTGGGTGGTGATTCTTGAGCACCCCACCTTTCTGTTTAATGTTTTTATCAGTTGTTCAGAGGGGCATGCTGGTCTTCAACAAAATTATAGACGGGCGCTGGCTTGGGCAGCAATTGTACTAAAATTAGAACAACACAGAGATTAGTAAGGACCCTGTGCAAGGATGACATGAAATTCATGAAGAGTTCCATAGTTTTGCAGGAGGAGAAAAAGAGGATCATGTTGACATTGAGGATGAAGACCATGATGAAAAGAATGGAGACAATGAGATTGTGGGCGGGGAAGTGAATATTGAATTTGAAGTTTATTCCATCTCAGATAACAATTCTGATGCAATTAAGAAATCACTGCAGCTGCTTTTCCTGAAGGCTCCTGTGAGCACCTACAGAGATAACTGAGCTATTGATTCAGCAGAACCACGTTGGGAATGTGATTAACAAAGGGATGTTTCAGATGACAGCGATGATGAAATGGATGAAGATAAAATCTTTGGCTTGCTAAGTCCTTTACATTTAACTCAGAGAATGAGTACCCAGAATGCTGAAGCAATTTAAGAGTTGCTTCTAGTTAAAAAGTACGCTTTTCTGAGAACTATGAAAAGAGTGTGATTGAACAGCTGGACAGGCAGAAAGACACCAGCAAGCAGATTGCCAGATTTCCCCAGATTGCCCTGTCCATGCACCAGCAACTTTAGAAAGATCTAGCCGAGGTACACAGAGATAATACTTCATACTTCTACCTGCTGATCAGTAAGACATTTGTGGGAGCAGGAAAATCTCATTCCAAAAAGAGGCAGAATGGCCCAAAGCAGGGTGTATTGATGTTTGCAAATGCAGAGGAAGTGTTCTTCTATAAGAAGGCAGTTCTGAAGTTCATCTACTTCATACAGGAGGAGAAGGACACTTGTCTGGGAGGCAGATGGTTGGTTGATGATGTATTGATGAAGCCCTTGTGTGAATTTCAGATGACAAAATGAGTGAAATAGAATGGCAAGACCATCTATGTATCTAGTCCATTTCCCACATACAGTGATGACGTGTTTGTATGCAAATACCGGGAAATCCAGAGGGGAGATACTCAAACACACATTACTTTATTCATTTTGAAGTCCTCTACAGAAGTAGTGTTCTGTTCCATGTGACTGTGACACATTTACAAAATGCTCTAAAATTTTTTGATCAAATGATGAATGGTTGATTAAAAACTTCCAATAAAAATAACATAGAATATTAATTTTAAGTACTGAATAAGAACTATTTTTATTTAAAAATTACAGACTTTCTTATTTTTCCTTTTGATTCTGCTGTATTTTGCTTGACAGATTCTCAGCTGCAGCATACATATATTTATAATCACTATTTTTTTTTTTTGGTAATTGCTCTTCTATTACTGTATAATGCCCCCTTTCACTTCTGGTAATTGTATTTTCTCTGGGGTCCACTTTATATTGTATTTACACAACTGCTCTTGCTTTATTTTGTTCAGTCTCTCATGATATATATTTCTCTTTTTACTCACCTGTATTGTCATATGTTGAATGAGTTTCTTGTGGGAAATGTACAGCTGAGCTATGCTCTTAAACCCCTTCTCTAGGACCTGTCTTTTAAACAGTTTTCTTGTCATGGTCTACACCTATTTAAAGTATACAACTCAATGTGTTTTCTCTAAATTTGCAGAAAAATGGAATCATCACTGCAGCTAATTAGAGGATAGTTCATCACATCAGAAAGAAATACTATATCCGTTATCTCCCTTCTCCATATTCCTCTTTCCTGCCTCTATCCCTAAGTGACCAACCGTTGACTTCATCTCTATGGCTTACATCTTCTGGGCACTGAAAAGAACAGAATCCTGTAATATATAGTCTTTTGTCTCCACCTTTAGTCTCCATATAGATTATAGATATGCTGTTTCTTTATTTTGCAATTTAGGGTCTACCTGTGGAGGCCATAGCTAGCATCTCTTCTCATACACATGCTAACCTAACTAAAGTGCCATTTAAAAGAAAAGTGTGTTGTAGCCCACATTTAATTTGTGAGATATGTGGATCCCACAGGGACTTGTGACTGATGGAGAAGGGTTCTTCCCAGAGACCAGAGATCACCCGATGGGACAGTGAGAATTGTTTGCTGTCATCTTGGCTGATGACCTCATCCAGATGGAAGCAACCATGTGACTTGGCCTCACCTTTGCTAATGTTATCATAAAGACAGCAAAGGCTATGTGAGTTCACTACTACCTTGGTTAATGTAACCACAGGGCATAAACCAAAGCGGCAATACCTATAAAACCTCCTGGTCCCACTGAGCCCTCTGGTAATCATAGCATCTTTTTTTTTTAGTTTTTAAAATTTTTATTATTTATCAGACTAAGGATATAATTCCAGACCTACAATGTGGTTTATTGTTCTGTTTTAATTTTGACACATTGTTTTGCATAATGTATTTACTGGTTTCTAGAGGAGACCCAAGAGTTTCCCCATCTACATGCTTTAACAATGGCCTATTGCAAAGGAAGCTAACAGTTTGACGTTTGTGGTCCCAGGGATAACATTGGTTAGACATAGATTCCCAAAAGGGCCTCAAGGGATCAACTGTCAGATGGTAGACAAGTACTGGCAGTGGGCAGCTGCTGTGGCCAAGGCAGGACCAGTCAGCTAGGGCAGCTCTTTGTGCTTGGTGTCTCCAGGCCCGTTTACCTCTGAGGTGTAGAATGTGCTCCCCCCCCCCCCCCCCCCAATCTTCCTTTGTTTCTCCCATGTTTGCTTTTGTCTCAGTCCTGTGGTATTCTGGGTGCCCTAGCTTTTACTTTTACCTTCCAGTTATAGTAACAGAGGAAGGAAAAAGAAACAGCCTAATGCCGTCCTGTTCTGAGTTCTTCTAAATGTCTTTATTTGGTTTTTCTCTGCTAACTATCGTCTGAATTACAAGGACTTAAACCCATTTATCTATGATGAAACACAAAGAGCCTTCCACATCCAGAGAGTCACCTTTGAATAAGAAGTCACCATGAGTGATTATCATGCTTGCTTCCTGTCTGAATTTTAAAAGCATGTAATATGGGTTTAGAGATTACAAAAACAGGAGTCAAAGCGACCTGAAGATGGGACATCTGATTCCTTTTTTATCTTACTTGAAACAATATGTACCTTTCACCTCCCCCTTTGTTAGAGTCTAGCCATTTGAGTTCCTTTTGTTTGCCCCTTAAAGAAGTGAAAGGCAGGAAGTCTTGACAGGTAGCGCCATAGAACTGTTGAGCACAGCCGTGGGAGTAGACAGAACCAGCAGTTGAAGAGAGACACAAAGAGAAAAAGACCTGCAAAGCAGGGGGCACTCAGGAGCCCCCCCAATCCAGCCTCCTCTCCAGGGCTGAGGGTTTTTCAGTCTCTGAAGACTCTTCCTCCCCTAATTTAGGGTTGTTCGGTCTGAAGAATGATGGAATGGTGGCTTGGCCCCCAACTGTTGTGTGACATGTCCTGACCTAGCCCAGAACCTGTTGAACTAGTTCATGAACATGCCTAATACTTTGGTCTCAGGTCAGGAGGGTGAGGAAAAAGCCAGTCCCTTTCCTTGTTTGTCTGTCTGCCAGGGGATCTGATTCCTGGTCCCTCTTTCCCCCCCTCTCAGATGTCACCCTAACTACTGTAGGGATTTTGGGGTGCTGACTACTCTTAACTGTTTTGAGCTATCAAAAGGGTTGATGAGGGAGGGGCAGCAGTCAGATTGCCTTAGGGAGGGGTTGATCTAAGGGGCCAAGGTAATGCTTAGGTGATGTCAAAGATTCAGAACATAATAGCCATTTGATGGTAGCAGGTATTCTAGGAGTGTGCTATACAATTGAGTTGAGGAAGCACCTGCAACATACAGCAAGTGAGAGACTATTTGGAGTACTATAATTCTACTGAAAATGGAAGTTAGAAAAATAGCTGGCGCAGCTTTGCCCTTATTAGAGGAGGAGAATAGTCAAGAAAAACATTTAAAGAATCCTTGGCAGGCTTTGTCCTAGGAATCAATGAGATTGATGTTTTCTGCTGTCATCATGGTCCACCATAAGATGTAGATTATGGATGAGGCCACTTGACCTGTTCAAGAGTTCAAGGAGCTTTTCATCAGCCAATTTAAGCTCAGAAGTCAGCCATTGAGTTTCTTTTAGTGTATCCTCATGATGAAGAGACAAAGTTAATGAGGGAAAAATTTCCACATTATAATTAACCTAAGTCCTATTTAATATGGTGAAGCATAGTTGTGTAGCTGGCCAGACAGTGTACCAGAACCTTCATATTAGAATCCTGTAGAAGGATAACATCAGAGAAATTCTCCTCTCTATGTCTCAGTTGATTTAAGTCATATTTGACAATCAGCTGTTTGTTACATTAGACTCCTGCATAAGGAGTGAATGCTTGGAAACTTTCTAAAAGAAGTAGTTAAAGTAAATTTCCCATTGTCAGTAATAGCTGCAATGGACACCTCTGCTCATGTACTAGGTGTGATACCCAGTGGAGGTGGACAGTGTGGACCCCACCTGAGGGAAATCCAGATGCCAGTTGTTAGAGTCACAACCAGACAGCTGCAGGCAGCTAACTAGTAATCTAAAAGAGAAGTCTCTCTCTCTCTCTCTCTCTCTCTTTTTTTTTTGATTGTGTCACAATGTCCCAGAGACATCATTTGGGTGTCCCAAATAGTTTTTCAAACCTGAGTTTGACAACAGGACATGTGGCAATCTCCTTTAATCACTGACCATGAACAGTCAGAGTGCAGAAGAACACGTGACAGTTGTGAGAAGTCTTCTTCCAGAGATTGTGTGCTGTGGTTGGTAGACACAGTTTTTACAGATTAGGTCTGAATATTTAAGGGTATAGGACTGTTTTCTTTTCCCCTACAGATAATAAGACACTGCAGTGTTGAATTAAGTTAAGGTCCTGTCCTGTGTCTATGCAATGTATATATTTGTCAGGAATAGAATCATTAGTGAGACTGTTGTCCAAATAATCTCTCGTATGATTATGTACCATGTCTGAGGACTGTAGTTCCTTAAACTGTTGAAGAAACATGGATCATTTTAATTCTAGCTATAGCTTTATACTGGGTGTTTAAGATCATATAGGTGGCCAAAATTAATCATTTTCTTTTTCCTGCAAAAGGGCGGTTGAAGATTTGGTCCTCAGGAATGACTCGGGTTTGGGAGAAAGCCCCTGGCTCATCTAGTCTTTTTTTTTTCTATTTAGTCCATCTGTGTGAGGATAAGTCAGAGACCTTGCTTGACCATTGTTTCACTTCGAAGTGTGGAGGCAATTTTTTCTGTGTTGACCATCGTTTTGGCAGGCTGGACACTGGTTTACAGTCCACTCAGTGATATATCCAAGGCCTCCCAAGACAAGAGAATAGGTGACTCCCCACAGTTACAGGACATTTTGAAAGATGTTGCACAGTTCCTTGGGACTTAGTTGACCTTGTAGGATAAGGGCAAAGATATCCTCTCTTTCAGTTCCACTGACCACATCAGTGTAGTCATCTCCAAGTGTGGTTATTGAACACCCAGAAGGTCAGTTATACCAGTTTGTTATTATTATTTTTTAATCCAAAAACAATGCCATTTTTTAAAAAAAAGATTTATTTATCTATTATGTGTGCAGTGTTCTGTCTGCATGTATGCCTGCGGGCCAGAAAAGGGCACCAGATCTCTTTATGAATGGTTGTGAGCCACCATGTGGCTGCTGGGAATTGAACTCAGGACCTCTGGAAGAGCAGCCAGTGCTCTTTACTGCTGAGCCATCTCTCCCAGCCCTCAGCTTGTTATTTTTAGTTAATCTGTAATATTATGGTGAAGTTTGACCAGAAATTAAAGTGTGGTCATTGGACCGACAGGTATTCCTGTCCACTCTGGAACTGTTAGAGAAGAACGTCCCATCCTGAACCCACTAACTTGAGTTTAACTGAGGTCTCCAGATGGTAAGATATCTGGGAAGTGAGGCTTACACAGTCAGTTTATCAGGAGAATGTAAGTTCAATAGAAATTGTTCTCGTTCAGTGACCAGCCACACTAGTGGAAGCCCATGAACTGTGGACTGGTGACTGTGGAGCCCCCATGGGACTGGACCAGGCCCTCTGGATACAGAAGATGGGTGTTTGGCTCAACTGTTTGGGGGGCACCCAGGCAGGGGGATTGGAATCTGTCCCTGGTCTATGGGCAGGCTTCTGGGAATCTGGTGCCTGTGGTGTGACGCCTTGCACAGCCTTGGTGCAGTGGGAAGGGGCTTGGACCTGCCTAGGCTCAGTGTGTTGGGCTCTGCTGACTCCCCATGGGAGACCTCGATTTGGGGGATGTGGGGATGCAGGGTGGCTTGGGAAAGAGGGCTGGGGGGTGGGAGGATGGAGGAGGGGAGATTTGTGGATGGTATGTGGAGTGAGTAGAAAATTTCTTAATATGAAAAATGAAAAAGAATACATCAAATGTGAAAAAAATGAAATTGTTCTCTTTCTAGAATTGAGTTAAAGTGCATGAAAAGAAATCAAATGCCTAAAGTTTTATAATTAATTAATTATATATAATAATTAATTCCTATATTAATTTTTTCAGTCTCAAATTACATTTTTAATTTCAAATATAAGTAAAATTGAAAGAAAATTGAAAGGAAGTCTATAATCCTTTGTCCTTACTACAACCTGTACTGTTGATATAAATTTTTTTGACCATTTGAAAACTTGCTTCTCAATTGTTCTTTGCAATATTTAATTATGATTTGAATTGTTATTTTTTATATTACAAATGCAAAGTACATTCATTACAATAGGTTTTGAAATAGAAGAAAAAATCCACCTATATCTTTATTACTTACTTTCTCCATATGTTTTGAAAAGAATTTGGGTGTCCTCACATGGGGTCATACACATAGCATTTTGCAATCTACTTTGTCCCATCCATTCCCATGCTTTAAATTACTGTGCATTGATGGTTAGAGCATAAACAACTTAATTTTCCCCCTGCCACCATGTAAATAATATGTGAGTACCCTAGAAGACACTTCAGCAAATCCAGAGTTGTTTTTCCTTAGAACAGATTTCTAGCTTATAGACTGTTCCTACCCTTTAGTGGACTTTAAATCGCTGGGCCTTGAGTGTAACCCAGAAGGAAGCATCTTCAGCAAAAGTGCAGAGACACAACAGAAGCAGAAACCAAATGCAGACACAGGTTATGTACTTACTTTTCCCTTGGTGCCCATCTTCCTTAGGCAGCTTGTTTTGGAAGTGTCTTTCTGACTGGCCTTTCACCTCTACCCAGAATGCTCTGTGTCCTGTACTGAGGACTCTGAACAAATAGCATTCTTGCTGGCTGGTTGTCCAATCACAGCCCTGCCTGACGCCTGCTGTGACATTTGTGCTGTCATAGTTCACCTACAAACTCATTGTTCCCAGCTGGCACCAAGACATTTTAAAAAATTAATTCTTTTTCTTATCTTTTATTACAATATATTAAGTAGAGAAAAGTGCATTAGTTTTATAAGGCTGAGTTACAAATAACTACTAAATAAAGGGCATTTTAATTGCTGTGGAACTTTCTTCTCTTTTATACCCTGATAATTTCCTTGCACATTTGTGGTTTTGCTACATATTAGTGCTTTCCTTTTTAGTAGTTTAATGTGTTAATAGGTTTGTGTGAATAAACTCATCATGTGTATGCCCTTCCTTGGTTTTTTCCTCAGCTGTGTTTGTTGATCACTCACAGTGACAGGATGAGTGACAGGATGTGGACATTCATGCTTAGTCACCAAACTTAAATTTGATCCTATGGCGATACATAAGGATACATAATTCTTTATGATCTTTATTTCCCTGACCATCATTGAGGATAAGCAGTTTGATGTTCTGGAGTCAGATCACGGTGCTTACTAATTAATTAATGAGAGATTTGTAAAGATCATTTGTAGCTGGAGAATTTCTCTCCAGCTCCCTCCAAGTCACGCCAGTCCCGGAACCCACTTATAAAATAAACACACAGACTCTTACATTATTTAAACTGCTTCGCCATTAGCTCAGGCCTATCATTGTCTAGCTCTTACTCTTATATTTAGCCCATTTCTATTAATCTTTACTTTGCCACATGGCTGGTGGCTTACCGGTACTTTACATCTTCCTTGTCCTGGCAGCGGCTCCAGGCAGTCTCTCTCCCTGCCTTCCTGTTCCCTCAATTTTCCTCTCTGTTAGTCCCACCTATACTTCCTGTTTGGCTACTGGCCAATCAGTGTTTATTTATACAGAGCGATATCCACAGCAATCATTGTCATGCAGTTTTCATTTCTTATAGTACTTTTTGCTTTACATATTTAAAATTGTTTATTACATTTATTTAGTTTGTGTATGTATGTGTGTGTTGGCTGAAATGGTCTTGATTGGGGGCAATTGCCTTTACTTGTTGAACCCTCTCACTGACCCTGTTTTGCATATTTTACATTTGGATCTGTGAAACTTCTGTGTTTTAAAAGTTTACAACATTTTTGCCATCTTTCCTTGTCAGTGTGGTTCTCTTTCACTATGTCGGTCTTTCCTGTGTTCTCATAGTATTCACTAGTTCCCTTGACTTCAGCAGTTTATTATTGAATTCAGTTATTTTTATTCAACTTTCAAAGATATAGTGCATGTTCTCTATTCTGCTTTCTTACTACCTAGCCTTTAATTCATAATTCATTGGGTTCCATTTTTATCTATTTAAACTTAAAAAAATTTGTTAGGTGGTTGTCCCCAGGAGCATCATGGCCAGCTGGTAAACTGGCAGGGAACAACCCATGTGTGTGAGGTTAAGAATAAAACTCAGGTCTTCACGACTTTAGCCAGTGCTGGGTCAAAAACTTCTGGAGTCTGACCAAGTGGTTTACTTTTCTTAAACGTTTAAAGTCAAGAAAACTTTAGAAAAAAGTTCCCACTCAACGGTGATCATAGCAAAGTTTTAGGCTTGGCTGCTGGAAACTTTCTTGCAAAGTACATCTCTTTAACAAAGCAGTTGTGACCTTCACCATAAGAATGGGTGTTCTATTAACAGATAAAGTGCTCAGAATAAGGCCCTAGGTTGGAAGGATTTGTAAGCATAAAGATGGGTTCTATTGATTGAGAATGCCAAGTACATGGCACCTCTTTCATAAGGATGAGTTCTGTTCATTGAGAGACAAAGCTCAGGATTAGGGCCTAAACAATGCTCAGGATTTTGGAGGAGGATTCAGCTGAAGGCTAGCGTCATAGAATAGCAAAAGATCACCAGGTTGTTAGACAATATTCACTCCAGCCTTCTGGGTGAACAGGAGTCATTTCCTTCCCTTGAAGAATTTTAAAAGTCTACATGTTTAACAATTCTAGTTTCTCTAGTGTTGTGGTTTTCAACCTGTGGGTCACAACCTTTTGGAGGGTCACATATCAAATATCCTGCATAAACCGGGTGGTGGTGGCGGCGGCGGCGGCGGCGGTGGCGGCGGTGGTGGCGCACGCCTTTAATTCCAGCACTCAGGAGGTAGAGCCAGGTGGATCTCTGTGAGTTTGAGGTCAGCCTGGTCTACAGAGCGAGATCCAGGACATCTCAAAAAAGCCAATATATATATGTCCTGCATATCAGATATTTATATTACAATTCATAACAGTAGCAAAGTTACAGTTATGAAGTAGCAATGAAAATAACTTTATGGCTGGGGGTCACCATGACATGAGGAACTATATTAAAGGGTCACAGCATTAGGAAAGTTGAGAAGCCCTGGTCTAGTGCTTCTGTAAGCTGTGTCCTCTACATTGTTAGAAGTCTCCTTGTAAAATCAAACAAACCAAACCTTCCAGATGCCTATCCTTTAGTAAACATTTCTCTATAGCAGTGAGCTTTTCTAGCCTTTATCATTTGTGTTCAGTATACCATAGTCCTTCCTTCCTTCCTCCCTCCCTCCCTCCCTCCCTCCCTCCGTCCTGTTGTATGTATTGCACACGCATGTACTCGTGTACCATGATGAATGAGTGGAAGTCACAGGATGACTAGCAAGGGTCAGTTCTCTCCCTCCAACACACAGCGATTGAACTCAGTTCCAGTCTGGTGGCAAGCATCTTTCTTGCAGATTGATCCTCTTAGTGCATTATACTCTAGTTTTTGCCATCTTCTACAAAATGTTTTCTTCCGCGAATACATGACACAGCCAGAATCATGTGCAGAATTCAATTGTCATGTCCCATCTGTGTCTTTTAATTTCATGGGAAATTGTGAGTAGTTTTTTAGATTCTCTTTACTTTTCATGCCATTGACATTTTTCAAGTAAACACACTATTATTTTTATCCAAATTTCTCTTCAAAATAGGAATTTAGCTTCAATAGCTTTAAGATCATACATATATATATATAAAGAACCAAGAGCATTTTGATAATTTAGTAAAGAAACACAGGTTGTTTTTCATGAGATACCTTTCTAAGAACCTATGCTTGGCATTGACTCTATTTATTTGTTTTTTTCAGACAGGATTTCTCTGTGTGATAGTCCTGGCTGTCCTGAAATTGACTCTGTAAACTTGCTTGGCCTGGAAATCACAGAAATCTGCTTGCCCCTGCCTCATGAGTGCGGGGATTAAAGGCATGCACCACCACACATTGACTATACATTTTGCCTCAGGCAAAGCACCCTTCGATATGTGTATGTACTTCCATTCAGACAGGCATATATTTTTGCAACAGGAAGAAATAGTGTTAGGGAATCTGGCTGTAGCTTGTAACAATTAGCCAAAGCAAAATGAAAGATTCTCACTGGTGTGGAAGGAATTCATTATAAAGCTTATAGCCAGTGGTTAGATGAAAGGGGGGTATAGAATAGAGGTGTAGTTGAGCTGGAGAGATCCCAGTCAGTAAAGAACCTGCCTTACAGGTGTGAGACCTGGGTTTCATTCCTCGAAGCCATGTTCTAGGCCCATGCTGGCCATGGTGGCATTTGCTTGTGATCGCAGCACTGGAGTGGCAGAGACAGAAGGCTCCCTGTGGTTCACTGGCCAGCTAGCCTGGTCTCCCTGGGAAGTCTAGACCAATGGGAGACCCTACCTCAAGGTCAAGGAGGTGAACAGTGTTCCAGAAGATGACACTTGACATTGTCCTCTGCCCTCCAGCTGCACACATGTGTGTGCCCACACCACGTCCCCACTGGGCACATTTCCCCCACCAGGCACATACACACTCACATATGTGTGCCCACACCACTTCCCCCACTGGGCATACACACACATACACACACACACAAACACACACACACACACACACACACACACACACACACCCTCACACGTGTGTGTTCACACCACTTCCCCAGCGGGGCACATACACACTCACACATGCATTAAAAGAATGACATCATTGTTCATAACAGATGAATGTTTGGCCTCTGGCTTGGGGGCCGGGGCATAGCAACACTAGCAGGACTCAGAGAAGAGCACAGGGCAACTGTAGACCAGGCCTGATGAGCTGTGGTGGGGGAAAAGGCCAAGGAGCAATTCTGCAAAGGGCGGGGACCCGGGGAAAATCACAGCCTTTCCTGAGTTTAAGCACTATCAACACATGAATTCTGTGGTTTGTCAAGGTTCTCTTATCTGCCAATATTATTTCATTTTCTTAATAGATTTGCAGAGGGGCTAAGAAAATGAGAAGAAATGGAAGACATTTTGAAGAGCAAGATGTAAGCTCTTCAGAGAATGTCTCCATGGATACCCTTTAGTTCTTGCCTTATTTTCTGAAGCCACACATCCGTATCTCCCCTGTGCTTGTCCCAGTCATCCTCTGTAGCGATCTGCCAGTACCCTTGAGAAACCAAGCTTAGAAGTGTCACTCACTGGATCTACCTGTTCCTTAAAGATCAATCCTCTAAGTCCATGTCACCTGGCTTGCAGTTCTGGTAACTTTCCCAAAGCTCCAGCCAAAATAGCAGTAGAATTTCAGGGTAAGGTTCAGAGTCTAATATTAAGTTCTATCTAATCTATCTATCTACCTACCTACCTATCATGTATGTATGTATGTATCTACCTACCTATCATCTATTTATGTATGTATGTGTCCATCTATCTGTCTGTCTATCTATCTATCTATCTATCTATCTATCTATCTATCTATCTATCTATCTATCAATCTATCTATCTATGTATCATCTATTTACCTAGTATCTATCTAGAACAGTACAATTTGTGGAGTGGTAGCTCTATGGTCCTGGTCCAAAGGTTCTAGGACTGTGTCTTCTATGTTGGTTCTTCTGGGTAATGTTTCTCCCAAATTGAAGACTAATCTCCTTTTTTTTTGGTTTTCACCCACAACTGATTTTGTCACTTGTCATACATACATAGCATACATGTGCTTGTAACCAAAGGGTAGTCATTAATTCATAGAGAATGTTTGATATAAAACTACATGAAAGAAAAGAGAGGTCAGTTTACTATGTAAGTAACATGAAGCCACTATGCGGCTTCCATAGTTCTGTAAGTCCTTCTGTTCAGGTTAAATGATTTTCTCCCTTGTACCATCCAGAATGTTGAGAATTCAGTGGCAGGCCTCTGATTCCCAGAAAATAGACTTTGAAGTATCCATTCTGGCAAGGACTCTATTGAGTTCCTATCCGGGGACCTTTGCTCCTGCTGTCTCAGTCTCAAGGGAAAAGAGAAGCCATGTCTCCCTCATGGATCACTTTTATAATGGGATTGGTTCATATTATAAATTGTTTGCGTTTAGCTAATTCATATAGATAAAAGTGTTGCTTACTTTTGTTTAGTGAGACCTACTTATATGTTGTAGTATGAGGCATTTCATATGTAAAATAAAGCAATGTTTGTTTAGTGGAGCAACGGTTTGAAGTCTGTTTGATTACAAAGTTCACATCTATCATCAAGCTACTGCTTTGGCAGTTTAAATTGTTTGATACAATTTGGACTCTGTAATTTTCCTTTTCTTGCTTTTGTTACTCCATGAAGCCATAGCCCCAAATTAAACATTTTCTTTTATTGGTTGCCTTGGTCATTTTAAGTATTACAGTTTTGAGGGTAAACGTATCTCCAACACATGTGTTACAACTCTGAGGGGAAATGTATCCTGGAGGTCAGGAGCCAAAAAAATACTACAAAGTCACACTGCAAATAAACCTCACACAAGAGATTTATTGGGAAAAACACAGGAGTGGGAGGCAGGCTTATACAGGGTTTCTTGGGGGCAGAATTTTCCAGGGTGTAGATTTCTAGGATGGGGAATGGTGGGATTTTAAGTCCTGAGCTTGGGGACTGGAATTGGTGTGATTTCAAGCCCGGAATTGGCCCAGGCCTTTTACCCTATAGTCGTGGTCTGTTATCACAAAATAGAAAATGAACTGATCAGAGAGCAGCTTTGTACATAGCCTGCTCACTGCACATGTGTTAGTTTTTCTGAGTGCTGTTTTTTGGTTCCCTGGGTCTGTGACTCCATGTTTTTTCTGCCAAACCATGCTGCTGTGGTCACTAGGACTCAGTAGTGTATTTTGGAGTATAATGGCTCCTGTTTTGTACTTTTTGATCAGGATTACTTGTCTATTTACATTTTTTTGTGGTTCCATACAGACTTAAAGGCTGTTTTCCTAGTTCTGTGAGGAATGTTATTAGTATCTTGTTAAGATTGCACTGAATCTGTAGATCTCTTTGGGTAGTATGAGCATTTTCAACAATATGGGTTCATGAACAGAATGTTTTTCCATTTTTTTGTGTCTTCAGTTTCTATCATCAATGTTTTATACATGTATATATAAAAATGTTTATATATATTTGAATATGTATATTTGGGAGACATGATTTCATTATAATGAAATTATGTTGAACTTGCTATGAGTACCAGGCTAACCCCAGACTCACATAGGTTGGCTCTCCTTGGCCACCAAGGCGCTTAGATTAAAGAAGCACACCACTATGTTCTGCAATGTTTCACAGTTTTTATTATAGAGATCTTTCACCTTTGGTTAAATTTGTTCCTAGTTACTAATTTATCTGCAAGATCAATCTCACTCTAATTGTGAAATTGCTTTCTTGATCTTCATATCAGATAACTTGTTATTGCTGTATAACCACACTATTGATTCTTGTGTTGATTTTGCAACCTGAAAGTTTGCCCAGTTGTTTATCAGTTCAAGTAGCTTCTGAAGGATCCAGTGGGTGAGGACATGTGGGTCCGGAGGTAAAGACAGCTGTGCCAATGAAGCATCTTGGTGTGCCTTCATCTGCAGAATGTGCTATTGAGTGGTTCAAATCAACCTTAACATAGCTGTAAAAGGGAGGCTGGTCCTGCTGGCACTGGGTCATGTAGAATAACTTTGATGGTGTGGTCAGGTGAGAAGCTTGATACAAGGTTGTTTCTGAGTGAGTCAAAGGCAAGAAAACAAAAGCATTGTGTGGTTGATTCTTCTAAATCATAATAATATAGAGAGTTCAAGTTAGTGATGAAATACTGCAGATCTTGTAATTAAGGTAGCAGGACACAGCAGGTAACAAAACAAAACATGAAAGAAAAGAAAGGAAGCAAAAGAAAACATTGAGGATGTTCTGAAGCAACGTTCTTTGGATGTAAATTCTCATGTTTTAGACCTATAAGCTAGAGTCTCTTTCTTTGAAGTTGGGTAAAAAGTGGGCAGATTAAGAAACTGCAAGAAAACTGAACAAAATAACATGTAGTTCTCAGGGTAATAAAGTAGGTGAGGAGTTTTAAACTGTGAGAGGTGCTAATGTCATTTATGGTTAGTTTCTTCTGGGGAGATTAAAGAGGTGTCAGAATTAGGAATCTTATAGAAAACCCCCACACAGAAATAAAACAATGACAGCAATGACTTCTTTGTAAAATGAACTCAATTTTTCTTGTCCTATTCTATTCTATTATTCTGGGGAGGAGTGGAGGGTAGACGTGAGCTAAGGTGTGCATAAGGAAGTCAGAGGACAGCCTTGTGGAGTCAGTTCTCTCCTTCCATCTTTAAGTGGCTGCTGAGGAATTAGATGTTCATCTTGTGGCAAGTGCTTTTTACATGCAGAGCCATTTCTTCAGCTCTGTAAACTGTGTTCCTAAACTTGGACCATAACTTCATGGGATGACACCTTTAGTTCTGTGTTGTATAAAAAATAATGCTAAGATATTTACTACCTTAGTACTTGTAGGATCATGTAGTTTATAAGTCAGCAATAAAGCCACATTCAGAGGGCAGGGGAGGCTCTGAGCTCCTCAGAGGTTCTTTGTGCAGCATTTGCAGCAGTGAGAAGCCGTCTGTCCCCACACCCACTCACAGATTAAAAACGACTTTTACCATTGCCCATTTTTCATGAGCCCAATTGCTTCATTGACCTTATCAAGAGTCAGGGTGTGGGTAATCAGTGGATCTAGGGTAAACTTCTTGGCCGTATAGTCAGAAACCAGCTTAGGGATTTCATCCTTGGTTTTTCAGCCTGGAAATACACAAAAGAACACAGATTTATGAAAGACTCTACCCATGAGATTTCAGTATAAAAGAGTTTTCTCATGTCTGGTACTGGGGTTTTTGTTAGTCTGTGATTCTTGTGGGGAGCATTGTCAGCCCAAGTTGTTTAATTTCTTTTAAGATATTTATATCTTAAAGATACCTTGATATCTTCCCTTAAGGTATTTATATCTTAGCTTCTTTTAAGATATCTATGTATGTGTGCATGTATATACATATGTGTGTGTATTATATATACATATATAATACATATATATCACACACAAACATGTATATACATACTGAAGAACCAGTCTGCCTCCATCTTAGGCTTAAAAGCCATCTTATAGTAAAGACAAATTAGGTTCATTCTTGTTTATGATTAAATCTGTTTCTCAAGGATTGAGCTGTGCCCCACCAGTAACCTTACTTACAAATGGTTCTGAACTGTCTGTTCCAGAAATGGCAATCATCTTTGTTTTAAAAAGTTAATAACTATCTTGCAACCCTACCTTTGTTTCAAAAGGGTGGTTATGGCTACCTTGTTATGACCACCTTGCGATCATGTCTTTGTTTCAGGAGGTCGTTATGACTAACTTGTTATGCTTATGTTCTGCTCCTGTAACCCCACCTATTTTGACCACCAAATCCCCCATTTGGAAATCCCCTACCCCTGAGCTATAAAAACTTGTCTTCCTCACATCCAATGCTGACCTCTCAAATTCCACCTTAGGGGGAGGCAGCCCATGTACATGAATAAAAAAAATCTTGCTTTAATTAATTTGGCCATGATGATTTAGGTAAGTGATTTTTCTCCTCCCATCTTTGGGATTAACTATATATATATAATTTTAGGTAAATATAAAGTAATATGATAACTTGAGGCTTCATTAGACAGCCTTGATATTATTTATCCCTCCTTCTCCTTCTGCATTGACCTCCTTTCCACCTCCCCAGTTGGAGGCCCCAGCCTATTATCCCATTTACCACTTTGTATCACATGTATTCTGCTCTTCACCTCCCAAGTCCCCAAACTCCTTATGGTCCCTTTACATTTTTTCTTTTCTGTGGTTACTCCATGCTGTGTATTCACATCTGAGGATTTTAAAGGGACGTATCTTAGTTACTTTTCTATTGCTGTGACATATAAGGCAACTTATAAAAGAAAGCATTTAATTTTGGGCTCATAGTTCCAGAGAATTAAAGTCCATGGTCCTCATGGTGGGGACTATGGCAGCAGGCAGGCAGGCATGGTGCTGGAGCAGTAGCTGAGAGCTCACCTGTTAATCTGCAAGCAGCAGGCAAGCAAGGGAACTGGGAATATCACCAGTCTTTTGAAACCACTCCCAGTGACACACCTTTTAATCCTTTCCAAAGAATTCTAACTGGGGACCAAGTACTCAAATATATAACCCTGTGGGACCCATTCTCATTCAAACAACCACAGAACAACAGATGAGAGGGAACATGTGGTGTTTGTTTATTTGTGTCTGGATTACCTCACTCAGTGTAATCTTTTCCAGGTCTACACATTTACCTGCAAATTTCAAGATTTTATTTTTAATTATAGTATTTCATTATATATATGTATCACATTTTATACCTATTCATCTATTGAAGAACACTTAGGTTGTCTTAATTTCCTGGATATTGTGAACAGAGCAGCTACGAACATTGCTGAACAAGTATCTGTGAAGTATGATGTTGAGTCCTTTGGGCATATGCCAGGAATGGTATAGTTTTATTTGGTCATATGGTAGATTTATTTTTAGCTTTTTTGAGGATTCTCTATACTGATTTCCACTGTGGCTGCACCAATTTGCAGTCTCACTAACAGTGAACGAGGGTTCTCCAGTCTCCACAACAAACGTCGGCATTTGTTGTCAGCTGCTGATTTTGGCTATTCTGGGATGATGTGGTGGTTTGAAGAGGTATGGCCCCATAGACTCATGTGTTGGAATGCTTAGCACACAGGGAGTGGTACTATTAGGAGGTGTGGCCTTGTTGGAGTAGGTGTGGCCTTGTTGGAGGAAGTGTGTCACTATGGGGGCAAACTTGGAGGTCTCAGATGCTTAAGCCCAGACTCAGTGACACACAGTTCTTTTCCTGTTACCTGCAGATCAGGATGTAGAACTTTCAGCTCCTTCTGCACCATGTCTGCCTGCATGCTGCCATGCTTCCACCATGATGATAATGGACTAAATCTCTGAAACTGTAAACTTGAGACACAGTGGGGAAAACTACTCTCAGGGTGAAACCAAGGAAGCCCCTCTAACAGTGCAAAGATTGATCCCAAGCCCAAACACCACCAGTTAACAAGGATATTGCAGTCATCAAGAGGAGGGACCTTACCACCAAACTGAGAAACACAAATGTAAGAAAAGAGAACATGTTTAGGGGGAAACTGCCATCTGGTGCTCCAGCTGGTGCTACCATTGATAACTAAATATCCTCAGCTTTCATATATTTGGAGGAAAATGGAAACATTTGACTACAGATGACTGGCTTAATTTTCCACAGAAAACTGAAGTCCTTGAAAGAAGGTACATCTGTCTTCAAGATGCTGAAGGCTACTTGACCTGTCTAGTTTTAGCCCACAATTATCTATAAGACAAATAAATTAGTCCACATTTTTGAATTTGCTAAGACTTGCTTTGTGGCCTAAAATGTAAATTATTTTAAACAAAGTTCCTTAGGCTGTTGAGAATTATGTGTTTCCGCAGCTGCTGGAAGGAATACTCTGTAGATATCTGTTAAGTCCAACTTGTTTATGGTTCCATTTGACTCTGAAGTTTCATTGCTTATTTCTTATGTCTGGATGATGATTTATTAGAGTAGGCTATTGAATTTACCCACTGTTATTGTATTGGGATCCATCCCTTTGTGTCCATTAGTGTTGGTTTTATGAAATCGAGTGCTTGCGTTACTTTTCTCATTGTTATGACTAAAACGATTTTTCAAAGGAAGATCTTATTTTGACTCCTGGTCTGAGAGTACATGGTGAGTCAAGGGGGTCATGTCCATGGGAATGTAAGGTCACATCACATCAACAGTCAGGAGGCAGAGAGAGAGATGGCCATGTTCAGAACACATTCTCCTTTTTTCCCGATTTGACTCAGTTCTCAAGACTCCAGTGAAGTAGAACAGGGTCTAGAATGAGAAGGCCTCATGCTAATCCTTAGAAAAAGTAGTGTATTAAAAAAAAGTTTGCAAAGACGACTGGAGCACACCTCCTATCACATGTGCAAGGTAGCCTGAGATAAGTAGATGAGCCAAAACCTTGTGCTGTGTGATATAAAATTTTGCCCCCATCCTTTGTACAGTGATCATATTAAAACCATACAGAGAAAAGCAGGACTAAGAACTTATTAGACACACCAGACCAAGGAAAGGATGTAACTCCTTCATTTGAGTCCCATAAAGAGATGGGCACCTAAGATGACTGGCAGTGGTTGGCGAATATTGTTTTAAGGTGTGTTACTTTTGCTTATGTTGCTTTTGTTTAACTCTGTGAAGCTGTGTTACTGTGCCTGTCTAGAACACCTGATGGTCTAATAAAGAGCTGAGTGGCCAATATCAAGGCAGAAGAAAGGATAGGCCTGGCAGGCAGAGAGAATATAGAGGAGAAATGTTGGAGGAGAAGGAAGAAGGAGCCAGAGGAGGAGGAGGACTCTAGGGGTCAGCCACCCAGCTACACAGTAAGCCACGGATTAAGAGTAAGATTTACGCCAGCTGGTGGTGGTGCATGCCTGTAATCCCAGCACTCGGGAGGCAGAGGCAGGTGGATCTCTGTGAGCTCAAGGCCAGCCTGGTCTACAGAACTAGTCCAGGACAGTCTTCAAAGCTACAGAGAAACCCTGTCTCGAAAAACAAACAAAAGAGTAAGATTTACAGAAGTAAGAGAATGGGGAAAGCCCAGAGCCAAAAGGTAGATGGGATAATTTTTTTTTTTTTTTGGTTTTTCAACACAGGGTTTCTCTGTGTAGCTTTGCGCCTTTCCTGGAACTCACTTGGTAGCCCAGGCTGGCCTCGAACTCACAGAGATCCACTTGGCTCTGCCTCCTGAGTGCTGGGATTAAAGGCGTGTGCCACCACCACCCGGCGGTCTTTTTTTTTTTCCAGAGCTGAGAACCGAACCCAGGGCCTTGTGCTTGCTAGGCAAAGGCTCTACCACTGAGCTAATTCCCCAACCCTAGATGGGATAATTTAAAGTTAAGAAAAGCTGACAAGAAACAAGCCAAGCTAAGGCCAGAAATTTATAATTAAGAATAAGCCTCCCTGTGTGATTTATTTGGGAGCTGGATGGCGGGCTCCCCAAAAGAACAAAAACAAACAACAGGCAGTGGTGGCGCACACCTTTAATCTCAGCACTTCAGAGGCAGAGGCAGGTGAATCTCTGAGTTTGAGGCCAGTTGGTCTAAAGAGTGAGTTCCAGCACAGCTAAGCCTATACAGGAAAACCGTGTCTCTAAAAATCAAAACAAACAAAAAAAGATGGAGAGATCCTTCACTGACCACCTAGGATGTGCATCAAGAGACTGACAGGCAGGTAATTCACAACTGTCTCAGGGCCTTCAGCTCAGCCTAATCTCTGTTGTTGGTGTGACATATTCAAACTGTCACTGCTCATCTACCTGTTTACTTGCCTAGACCTGCCATCTACCCATCTACTCATTTGTTCATCAGGACCTAGTTCTGCCCTTTTGTCTCTATAGCTGGTCTCAACTCTGAGCCTGAAGCCTGACTCTACAACAGCCTTGGTAGATTCTCTAGCACAGTGGTTCTCAACCTGTGGGTAATGACCTCTTTGGGGGGTCAAATGACCCTTTCACAGAGGTTGCCTAAGACCATCTGCATATTAGCTATTTACATTATGATTCACAACAGTAGCAAAATTATAGTTATGAAGTATTGGTGAAAATAATTTTATGGTTGGGGAACTGTATTAAAGGGTCTCTTAGCATTAGGAAGGTTGAGAACCACTGCTTTAGCAGAAGCAACAGCCCAAGTTGGTTCATTGTCAGTACAGATTTATTTCTACCAGTTTTCCTGCTTCTTAGGACTTCTCAAACCTCTTGAAGTCTGCTGTGACCCCTTAATTCACAAGAGTCATTCTATAACCTACATATATCATGCATATATAGAAATAATTGCTGTGTGATGTGTAATATGTGATCTGAGTGGTAAGAGTAGTAAATAAGATTGCAATTAAAGTATCCCTGCTCACCTCTGCCAGGATTATCATGAAAAGTTGATGTATCTGACAAATTACTGCCATTGAAACTATGGCTCCTTGTGAGTTTATTGTTAATACATTCTGCATTGTGCAAAGATGAACATGTACTTATATCTATTTCTGACTTAATGTGCCCAGGATTTTTGTTGGTGGATGTTTCTGTCCTACCAGCCAAATAACCACACAGAGACTTATTGTTAATTATAAATGTTTGGCTAATAGCTTAGGCTTGTTACTAACTAGCTCGTATAACTTAAATTAACCCATATTTCTTTTCTATGTATGATCATGTGGCTTGGTACTTTTTTTTTTTTTTTTTTTTTTTTTTTTTAGCACAGCAAGTTCATCTTTTTTTTTTTTTTCCTCTTCACATCTCCTGGCGACTTCTCCCTTTTCCTCCCAGTGTTCTCCCAGTCTGGCTCTCTAGCTTTACCGCTTCCTGCCTAGCTATTGGACAGTTAGCTCTTTATTAAACCAATGAGGGCAACACATCTTCACAGTGTACAAAAGGATTATTCCACAGCCTGTTTTTCTGAAACAGTCAGTTGAGCATATAGAATGGCAAAGAACACACTCTAAATAGGTTTTAAATAAATACAGGTTGGCCCTAGTCCTATACAAAATAAAGCAAAGTTCAAGTGGTACTGTAAGTGTGGACACATATATTTTTAGTAACCAATTCCTGCTTCTTTTCCTTTGATGTTTAGCCTGAAATAGAGACATGAGTTTTGAAATATTTAATTTGATTGTTTAATTTGTTAAAATTGTGTATGTGTGTCTTTCCAATTTTGGTCTCCATAGGTTGCAATTTAATCTTCAAGGAGGTAAAGAAGCACCACAGGGCCCTGCTGAGGATGCTAATATGCCACCATTGTCGGAGTCTTAGAGCGTGAGGACGCAGCGGATGCTGAAACACAAAAGAGTAAATGCTGAGATGACTAACTTACTTGTCTGTGCTTATGGACGTAGCGCAAGGCAATTACAGCACATACATCCCCATCTCCCAACTCTGCCCTTTTTACAGACACTGAAAATATCTGTAATCAAGGCTAGAAGAGAACAGTCAATCATGATATCAGAAGGGAGCAACGAGAACCAGACAGTATGGCTGCAGACAGCCCTGAGCAGTCAATCACCTCAGTTATGGGTGCACTTTACTCTGGGACCGCTCACCACTCTTCAGGTGGCCACTCACTAGTCTGGTGGGAACTGGAGCAGTAATTCCACAGCACTGTTCTATTTTTTAGCGTGAAAGGCTGTGTGAAGACAACCACTGGGTTGCATTTTGAATGGAAATGTCGGTCTTTTTGTTGTTTTTTTTCTTGTCAATTTGTGGTGCTCTTATTACTACCAAATGAGAGTCATCAGGAAGAGTGATGTACATTGTGCTTTATATATTAGCAAGTTCCCTGGTATATAAAGCATTCTAAATCCACCATTCTAAAACATTCAGATTAAAGAATTCTGCTTATCAATTCACCTTTTTGTTTATTTGTTCTTTTAGGCAAAAACTTACTCCTGAGCAATTCCCACACTCGAGTTGTTGCAGTTGATACTGGTGTTAGAAATAGAAATGTGATATTCAAGAATTTATCAGACAAACTAATTACCATTTACATGTCACACGAAGGGAGTAGAGAGTAAAATGGGAGCATGGACTTGTCATAAAATTTTGACCGAAATGTCACCACACCCAGGAAAGTCTTGTACACACACACACACACACACACACACACACACACACACACACACACACCATTTGCACAAATACTTACCAGTTTCCCTCTCGTAACAATTTGAATGCTTCATTGACTTTATCAAAAGGCAGCTTATGGGTTATAAGAGCATCTGTGTTGATTTTTTTTTGTAAGTAGTCAGTTACTAGTTTAGGGATGCCATCTCTGGTTTTATACCCTGTAGAAGGAAAAGACTAAAGTAATGGGATGTGAAAAATATCAGAGCTGACAGAAGGCTCCAGTGAACTGTCTATTTATAAAATTATCAAAGCCAGCCATTCATTGGTCCTTTTCCTAAGTGTCAAGCAAGCAGTTTGTTTCATAGCAGAATCAGTCACTGACAGAATGTGATTACCAGGCCTGTAGAAGAGCCCTATGCCTATGCTCTCATGGCTATACCCATAACCACATGCCTAAAGCTCTCCTTTGTCCTTCGGGCACTAACCATTTCCTGCAGCACCCACTGGCTCACTGACCTGGATTACCAGTCTCCTTTCATCTAAGGCAGGGTGTGTTAACGCACATAAAAACAGCTGGGAGTGAAGGTCATAGGAAGTGGTTAGTGTCCTGGAAAGTGGGCTGATGGGCTGTGATCACGATTGCATTGAGTCTATTACTTCTGTTCTTTTCTTTCACAGAGGAAGAGGAAAATACTATCACAGTCTCATTTGAGATCATACACTCAAGGACCTAAGGACTTTGCAGAAGGCCTCACCTCCAGAACTTCTCAGTAGCACCATTCTGGGCACCTCTGACCTACAGACCGGGGGGACCTTCAACATCCATACCACAGAAACAATACAATATCTGATGATTGCATAATTGGTTGGTATGCAGGATTTTCACTAACCTAAAACCCTGTTAGCGTAACACTGAATAAAGGGCCACCTTTGCAGCAGCTTCTCTCATCCATAACAAAATAATTCTTTTTAGGGGACTAGTTTTATTAGTTGGTAAGTATGAGACAACCAACTGTGAGTATCTGGTATACCTCTCCAGCGTGCTATCAAGCCTTTACACATGCACACACACTTGGTGTCATAAATAGATGAAGAGAAGCACAGGAAGAAGGCACACACGGTATATGGGAATAAGGTGCTTGCAAATTTCAACTTTGGGATTGGAGTAGCTGGTCAAAATAAAGGCAAAACATTGAGGTCTGGGGATCTGACAACCAGGCACAAGGCTGGTCAATCCAGGTACCTGGAGCTAAACACATTCAATTTTTCCAGCAGTTGTGTGGAATCCTATGGTCCTTCTAAAAGCATGGAAGAGCCTCTAAGGTGGCATAGTGCCTGGCAAGAAAGAAACCATAAAACTTGCAGTATGTCAGCCTCATAAGAAGAAGGTGGCAAAGTCTCTTGTCTAGGGACAGGAAGAGAGACTGGGACTAATGGCTCAGTGATGGGGGACCAATGACTCAGTGATGGGGGACCAATGACTCATCGATGGCTCAGCAGGCACACCCCCCTCAGCTTCTATCTTGCTGTATGGGGACTGTTCTTGCTGCAGACAGTGTAATCCTTTGTGTTGAACCAGAAGGCTGTGCTTGATAGCCCTTAGCAGCCGCAGACGTGGGTCATCACCTTATGGCAGAGGTCATCTTGGCCATACAAAGCCCATCTCTTCCTAGTTGATGTGGGTTTGTTTCTTTTTCCTGTTGCTCTGATAAAAATATCCTGACACTGGTTGGAGAGATGAATCAGTGGCCAAGAGCACTTGTTTCTCTTCCAGATGACCTGGGTCCAATTCCCAGCACCCACATGGTCATTCACAACCTTCTGTAACTTCTGCCCCAGGGGACCAATACCCTCTTCTAATCTTTGAGGGCACCAGGCACACAAGTGATGTATATACATACATGCAGGCAAAATATTCACACATAAGAGAAAAAAATATCTTGACAAAAGCAAAACAAGCTTCTTTTTCATGAACGTTAATGAAACACACACACACACACACACACACACACACACACACACACACACACACACACACACACATTTTGACGGCAACAGAAAATGGACAAAGATAGATAGTTAGCTATAAAGAAAAAGCTGAGTCATTTGTGTTTAGTCATTCTCTGCATTCAGTTACTTCTTAAACAGTTTAGTTTGGGGAGCTTTACACAAGTTGGATAATTCTTGAATTTCTGAAAGATGAGACTTCCGTAGTGGAAGGCTGGTTGATGGAAATGTTCTCCCTGTTATGTGATTAGGAGGGTAGTAGTCCAACTTCATATTCAACTTACACAAAAGCGTGTCAAGGAATAATCTAGAAGGCCCCAGACCTTCCAGCCCAAACAAGCATTCACTGCCACCGAAGCCCACACCTCATGTTTTCTTGGGTCGTGAGCGGCTGTTGTCAACATATCAACTGATCACTCATTTTTTGCTCATTTGTGTCACCTTCTTTGCGGAATTCTTGCCTTGCATGTTTTTCATTTAGTTTTCACTATTAGATAAGAAAAACTATTGCTCACCCTTGTTTTCAGCTGGTAGGACTGGGTTTAAGGAATTTGGATAACTTGCTTAAAGGTAATGCCCATTGAGAACTCTGACTGCAAGAGTCAAGTTTTCAGATCCATGCCTTAAATTAACCAATCAGTCATTAATCACCAATCACCAATAATCAGTCATTAATCTTGCTTAAGCGTTCTGGCTAAGGACAGGGCATAAGATAATATGAACTGTGCTGTCTAGTAACAAGCCGATGCTAGTCGTCATGTGTGGCTGCTTGCATTTATTTACTTATTTTTTTAGGCATGGTCTCATTATGTTGCCCTGCCTTGCCCTGGAACTCACTATGCAGATCAGGCTAGCCTTGAACTCACAAAAGTCCACTTCCCTCTGCCTTCCTAGCTCTTGGATTAAGTCATGTGCCACCACATTTGTTGTGGAATATTATTTTAGCTATGCAAAGATGTATTACATTTATTTTACCTTGCCTGCCTAAGGCACCTGATTGGTCTAATAAAGAGCTTGGCAGAGAAAGGATAGGTGGGTTGGTGGGCAGAGAGAATAAATAGGAGGAGAAATTTAGGCTCAAGAGAGGAACAGAGAAGAAGGAAGAGGAGAGAACGAGAGGAAGAGAGAGGCATGCTTGGATCCAGAAGCCAGGCAGCTGCCAGCCAGACACGAGAAGCAGAGAAAGTAAGATATACAGAAATAAAGGAAAAAAAAAAGGTAGAAGAGAAACATGTTAATTTAAGTTAAAAGAGCTAGCCAGAAAGAAGCCTAAGCAAGGCTGAGCATTCAAAGCTAACAGTAAGTCTCTGTGTCATGATTTGGGAGTTGGTTGGTGCCCCCCAAAAAGAAAGCCTGCTCCACACATCCACCACCGCTGTTTGGATTTAAGTAGAGTAAAATGAAACATAACTGACTTGTCAGTCTTCCAGTCCCACTAGCCATATTCTGAGTTTTCAAAAGTCACATATGACTAGAAGTCACTTCATTAGACAGTGTGGCCTCAGAACATTTAATACTGCACAGGTTCTGTGGAACAGGTTAGTTCTGGAAGCATACTGGGTATGACTGTGAGGTGATGGAATAGATTCTGAAGGTGTTTAGGGAAGAGATTGGAATGTGGGCTCACATTGTAATTGTGTGTTTAGTTTTAAAATAGAAACGTAGAGTGATTATTAAAGTGAGAACTCAGGACGGGGGCAAATCAGTGATATGCTCGTCTAGTCTTAACCTGTATGGGGGAGTGGTCCATATACTACCCATGGTTTGCCACCAAGTACAGAAAGTCTGGGTTCTAATGGGTACCTTATAGATCTTATCAGTGTTAAACTAGTGATTTGTTTGCTTCTACAGAGAACACACTACTTTTGGGAAGACAGTCTTGTGCTTTCATGGAAGTTGGAGAAGGGATAGTGTCTTGCTATGTATGCCTGACTGCCTGGAACTCACTTGAGTCCAGGCTGGCCTTGACCGACCTTGTGATACTCTTCCTGCATCTGCATCCCGAGGGCTGAGAATGCAGCCCACCTTTCCATTTCTCGATACACTGTCTTCTATTTCTTCCTATCTTCCCTCCCTCTTTCCCTCCAAGGAGCATTCAGGGGACTTAGGGTTCTGGAAAGAGAAAGGAAACAGAAAGGCCTACCTCCCATAACAGAAGATTTCAAGGTTCTCCCGGGGAGAAGCACCGCTGGGTCAAATGAGAGCTGTGACCCTGTGGGAGCTACTCCCATAATCACACATACCCCGTAGCTCACAACGCATGACTTCAAAGCTGCGACCTAAATGCAGAAACAGAAGGGTTAATGTCTCAATAGCTCTACATGTAACTTGTGAATGGCCTGGTAGAAATGAAGATCTTCTGGAGAGGCCCTGTGACTCTCAATCTGACCAGTAGACTATTGAAACATACAACCTCAAAGAAATGGGTATTTTTCCAATGAACCTCATGCTAGGAGAGAAAAAGGGCATCAGTCAGTGTGGGAACTTGTCTGCTGGAGAAAGATCTCACACAGTCCTCACAGTTTGCTAGCCTGCCTTTCAGGGTGAGACTGAAGCCCAGACAAGAACTGGCCGAGGGCAGGTTGGGAACAAACCTTGACCAGGGCTGCTCAGATACATGCATCTGTTTAAACTTTGCTCTCACTTCAGGACCTGGAGAAGATGGACTTGGGGGCTTCACTGGGCCCTTTGTGCCTCTTCCCAATGTGGCCACATTGATTAAATCTTTTTTTTTTTGCTTTCTGTTTTTAGTGTGGCTTTTTAAAATTGGCTTATGGGGGGGGGGCAGGCCTTACTTGTGGGGCGGGCTGTGTTCTCTAAATTCAATAGCAATGCTAATATGTACTTTCAGGGAGTATGTGGGAGATATACTATGATCAAACAGCACAGAGTATGTTTAACTCTGTCATCTAGAGTAAGCTGTTTAAATTCAACTAAGATTAGGATTTTCAGTCTTTAAGCTGAAGATAGTGTTATTTATTAGCTACAAAGATGGATCTATGAATTAAATGGGACAGAACAGGATAATAGCTCAGAAGTGTGCAAGGCATATCAATGTGCTCAAAAAGGCTAGGTAAAAATTTGTAGCCCTTTATCAGGACTGAAGGTATAGAATTGTGCTCAGCATGCTGGAGGCCCTTGGTTCAATTTGCAGCAATCCTTCCAAATTAAACAAATGGCAGTAAATTCCTGACTTTCAGAAGTTAATGTGTTCCCAAATTGTGCTCAAGACACATACCATGGTTTCAATGAGGCCGATGGCCTCGAATGCAAAATCAGCACCAATACCGGTCATTTCCATCACCACCTCCTGGACGGGTTTCTCCAGCTTGTTAGGGTTGAGACAATCAGTGACACCCAAGGCTCTTGCCCGGGGAAACTTCTGCTCATTGATGTCAACCCCGATGATTCTAGAAGCACCAGAGGCTTTGCAGGCCATGACAATGGCAGAGCCGATCCCTCCGAGTCCAAACACCACACAGGTGGAGCCAGGGGTGACCTGAAGTTTCAGAGGTGATTTTGTGTTAGTAAGAAATGAAGAAGGGTGGGAAGCCTGCGGTTTCGTCCATGATTGGAGGAGCCTTCCGGCTGTGTGGCTCCCTGTTTACTGTGTAGACAGTCACTGAAAACAACTCAGAAATGTGTTCTTACCTGTGCTGTATTAAACACAGCTCCAAAGCCTGTCGCCACCTCACAGCCTAAGATACAGACTTTATCCATAGGAGCAGCAGCATCAATTTTCGCCAGGGCAATTTCATCTACCACAGTATATTCTGTGAATGTGCTGGTCCCGTAAAGATGATAGATTTTCTTCCCTCTGCAGGTAAATCTGCTGGTTCCGTCCAACATTAATCCAGTTGGAGAGAGAATACTGCTCCCCAGACACAGCAACAAGGAAGAGAAATGAAAAGACGTTACCAGAGTTGAGTCAACCCCTGCACCCAGGAAAGCACGTGAGGTGAGAAGTCAAAATTGAAACTAACTTCTCTTTCTTACAGAAGTTGCCCTTAGGGTGGAGGCAATAGACACATTCTCTACATTCCGGAAGAGGCAACGTTAAGACTTTATCTCCTGAGGAAAAAGAATAAAGAAAGTTATGACCAACTCAGGGGAAACCCGAAATACAGTAAATACCACTGGGAACTGTTTATAGCGGATGTCATCAATTCGCTACAGAAGAGTTGTGGCATGGTATTTGAAGTTAATTATTATTCCACTATGGGATCAAAAATTTTTACTATAAATAGACCTGCAAGATTAAAAAAGAAAAAAAGAATTCACGTATTTGCAACTCATGGCATTGAAGGTCAAAGGAAAGAGGTGGCTACGTCTCGGAGTAACATCTGTATTTGTGGTATGAGACTTGTCTGTTTGGCTCAGTGTTCCAGGAGAAAAGTAGAATCTGTCTTTATTGACATTTGGAAGAATGAATCATACATGAGCTAAATTAGAATCAGTACTTATTATGAGGTGTTGTATTATGCTAGAACTTGAGGAAAGGAAGGCAGCCTGTGCCCTTAAACCTGTTCTGCCATTAAGTAGCTAAATAAGTCAAACAAGGGAGCTGATCTTTTTCAGAGTACCTATCTCTTCAGAGGTGATTGAGATCAGTCTGTGCCTTGCCCTGAGTCACACCATATTGTGTCACACGGTGCTTTTCAGATTGATTGCCCCGAAAGACTTAACTTTACAAGTAGCTTTTGACTCCGTTTTGAGAAAGGAGGGTGATGACTGCTCCTAGGACACCATCTGGAGATCTCGCCCCCATAAAGCCTCTGTTTATTGGAATTTCTTTCAGTTTTCCAGCATTGCCTCTTAGGTCCCTTGAAATTCCTTGCCTTTGTAACCTACATATATACCTGTTCTGTAGTCCCTACCCTCCACATGCAAACTGATGTGTTTACTGTGTGATGTGTACATGTGATCAGGGTTAATATTAATAATTAGGATGGGAATGAAACAGCTCGTGCTTGCCTCAGCCAGTGCTTGAGATCAAGGCGATCTGGAATGTCTGGCAAATTGTTGCCAGCAAAACTGCTGCACCAGGTGAATGTACTGTTATTCAGTACATTCTGACATCATGGAAGGACACAAATATGTTCACCCATATTTTTGATATAGCATGCTCATGATATACATAAAAGAAAACAAATAATCTATGACAAATTCTTGTTAGAATAATGTGATATTATCAAGTGTTTGAAACATGAAGGTCTGTAATGTGGGGAAAGTAAATACAAATTCTAGAAGAAACTCTTATGCATGATACTACTCTGTACAATTGAAAAGATTAGTGCATACACACACATGTGTGTGTGTGTATAGAAAAGGGCTCATATTTTATGTTTAACCATATCATGATACAGTGTATATATTGTAATTCTTAGTGTAATATTGAGTAGATTAGTGTGGGATAATATCTATAGAAATGAGTGGATAAGAATTCTTCTTTTAGACCCTTGTAGTCAAACACAAAATTGGAAGAATATGAATATTCTATTTTTCCATGCTGGGAATTGAGCACAACCTTGTGCTGTGGGATGTCTTTTTGTATGCTGTGAATATGTGTTGCTCCAATTTGTTGATAAATAAAGCTGCATTGGCTTATGGAAGGCAGCTTAGAGGCAGGCAGGAAATCCAAGCAGATATACAGAGAAGAAAAGGAAAGAGAGGTGAGATGCCAGCCTGCTGCCCAAGGAGCACCATTGCCCCAGACTTGTAACCCCATGGTCACATGGCAAAACAAAGATTAATAGAAATGGGTTAATTTAAAATGAAAGAGCTAGCTTGCAAGAAGCCTGCCATAGGCCATACTATTGGTAATTAGTATGAAGCCTCTGAATGATTATTTTATAAACAGCTGCGGGACTGCAAGGCTGGGCAGGACTGGAGGAATGTGGGACTGCGGGCTGGGTGGGACCAGAGAAAACTTGTGGCTACAGCCTTGTGCATGGTAGGTAAGTGTCACACCACTGAACTCCGTCTCAGCCTGGGATTTTGAATCCCAAGTTGCCTATTTCTTGTACTGTGTCTGATGTCTGGATGCAGTTTCATGGTTTTGTCAATATATGGTGAGTTCTGAAATCTTCATGTTACCTCAGGGAAAGAATCAGAGTGAGAATTAGGAAAGGAATTAGTGCTATATTGTAAAAAATGGAATCTGCCTCTAGGTGAAGACAGGCTCCTGTCCCCTTCCTTAAGAGCTAATACATAGGGAGCAGCTGGCTAGGGAGAACCCACAAGAGGATGGGTTCATTGAAAGTACATGCTTTTCCTTTCCCGAATGCCTGACACATAACACCATGCCTACCAGCCAACCCATCGTGAGTCTTGGGGGCTGCTCGCCTTTCTAAGGCTATTTCTTCTTTTTCTCTCAGATGCTGCCTGTAGCCTGAGTATGCTCTCACACCCTATAACTATGCTCTGGGATCCCTCCTCTTTTTTCTAAAGCTCCTCTCCTTGGCTTGTGGCATCTGTGGCCAAGGGACTGAGCCCCACGCTGCCTCCGTTCAAGCAGCCTGACTTTCATTCCTTCTCTTCCTCACCTCTCCTCTCCCTTCCAGTGTGCCTGAACTGGGGGTTCCCTTTTAAGCTCCAATAAACTGTCTTTATGCTTCTGTTTGAATTCATTCTTTGTTCTCAAGCTTGGTTTTGATTGTTCTTAAATTCTTTCATTAATAAAACTAAGACCCTCAAGAGGGGACCTTGATTTCCCAGTTACCATAGGATAGCTCTGCTGGGGCTCCATGTGATTTCTGATAACATCTCTCCGCTGCCTCTTAATTCCTTCCTTCCTTCCTTCCTTCCTCCCTCCCTTCCTTCCCTCCCTCCCTTCCCTCCCTCCCTTTCTTCCTTTCTTTCCCTTCCTTCCTCCTTCCCTCTCTTTTCTTTTTTTTTTAAAGATTTATTTATTTATTGTGTATACAGTGTTCTGCCTACACGCCAGAAGAGGGCACCAGATCTCATTACAGATGGTTGTGAGCCACCATGTGGTTGCTGAGAATTGAACTCAGGACCTCTGGAAGAGCAACCAGTGCTGCTTACCCTCTGAGCCATCTCTCCAGCCCTGCTTCTTAATTTCTTAGAGCCCTGCCTCTTAATTTCTTAAGTGGCAGAGAAGCCAAACCTCTTCCTGCACCCCTTGATGGCATCAATATCATGCCTAGTTACCTACCTGGCTTTAAGGTAGTTACGCCTTGTCCGACACTCTCCACAATCCCAGCTCCTTCATGGCCCAAGATGGCAGGAAGCGGTACTTTGTTTTTCCCTTCCAGGATGTGGTTATCAGTACCACAGATCCCGGCGGATATAATCTGAAAAGATGATTAAATTAATGGAGAAAAATGCCTTGTGACAGAAAGACACACTCACTGTGTTCTTACTAATATGTGGATCCTGGCATCAAATCTTGAGATTTGCATGTTTAACTTGGAGTACTTGTAGAGTAGGTGTGCTGGTTGGTTTTTGTTAACTAGACACAAACCTAATATAACTGGGGGAAGAGAATGTTAATTGAAAAAAATGCTTCCAACAGGTTGGCCTGCAGCAAAGTCTGTGGGGTATTGTCTTGATTAATAATTGAGGTGGGTGGGTCCTGTTTACTGTGGGCATTGCCAACCTGGACTGGTGGTCCTGGGATGTATAAGAAAGCAGGCCGAGCAAGCCGTGAGTGAACAATCCAGTGAGCAGCACTCCTCCACGGCCTCTGCCTCGGTTCCTGCCTCCAGGTTCCTGCCTGACTTCCCTCAGTGGTGCGGTGTGATGAGAGGAGTGAAATGAAACAATCCCTTCCCTTCCCAAGTTGCTTGGGGTCATGATGCTTTACCACAGCAATAGAAAGCCTAACTATTTGAAAGAAGCCACTAGGGGGCGAGGGAGGACGATGGTTTAAGGGAGAAGGCAGAGGAGAACACAGGTGAAAAGGAAAAGGGGACTAATGAGGAGGGAGGTTTACCTGTAGAGGGAGATGGGAAAGTAAGGCAGAATAGGGGACGAGGCAAGGATAATGAACACTAAGGATACTTTAAAAAGCCATATTGAAACCTACTATTTTATAAGCTTTCTAAATTGTGTGTGTGTGTGTGTGTGTGTGTGTGTGAGAGAGAGAGAGAGAGAGAGAGAGAGAGAGAGAGAGAGAGAGAGAGAGAGAGAGAGAGAGAGAGAGAGAGAGAATCTCTTCCCAGAAACCATAGGTTGTCGAATAAAAAGTCCAGTCCCAGGTCCGGGGATACCTCCCCCTTGAATTGTTGGTCACGGGTGTCTTGGAGACCCCTCGAACAATATAGCTGTTGGGATGGTTCTTGGTTGTTCACCAGGAACTTGTTGGTATGATCCTAGTACTGAAAACACCACAGACGTGGAAAATCAGGCTGGTTCTGACTGGGGTGCCTTTCCCCTGCTGGCGTGCTTTCCTGGTACTGGAAGGTTCTATGTATGCTGCTGGGAGAGAGAAGCCCCCAGCAGTTTTATCTCTGAACTCTGCAAGCGATGATAATGACCAGCCTGGTAGGATGCACCCATGCGTGTAGTGGTAGCATGAACGCTCTGGAGGTAAAAACAACCATTTTCTCATTGGATTTAAGATCTACTCCACAGGAAGAAAAACATGCCTGGTACTATAAATCTGGCCAAACCCCGATGGCTGGGAGCTCATAGGCTCCAGAAATAAACCTATTACTATTGCTTTATTGCTAAATGGACATAGTATCAAACTGCCCTCTAAAGACATCTATATTTACTCCTTGATTAATACAACTGTCTTTGTGCTGTGGATGACAGTTAATGAAGAAACTCACAACTGGTCAAAGTGCAGAGAGTATGTATGGCATGCTCTGCCATAAATGGGACATCTGTGTCACATTCTTCCCCAAGGCTGGGGCCATATTGTGGAAGAGGGGTTGGACAGATTGTAAGAGCGCGAGGTTGAGGAAGACCAGGGAGAAACAGTGTCCTCTGGATAGGACGGACGCACCCATGAACTGAGAGCAGCTGTGGTCACCTGCACAAGAGCAAGCCGGCTAACACCCCAGGAGAAAAGGGCTCACAAGCCCTCACACCTAGCTGAGGGACTTCTCACAGCTGGTGACTGCTAAGTGAGTCAGTTTTCTTTAGGGGTTCGGTCCTTGATAGGTCAACCTTGCTCCAGTGGCTGGCCCCACACTGTGCATATATGAGCAGCATAAACTGGACCCAGTGAGGTGTTAAAAAATAAAAAGGACATGAAGTATGGAGAGGATGGGGAGGTGGGCAGTGAATCCATAAGGAGTTAAGAGCAGAGGTAAATACGATCAAAACATATCGTATGCATGGATGAAACTCTCAAAGAATACCATTATTATATCAAAGTACCTGGTCATAAAATTATCGAGTCTTTCAGAGGAAAATATGACACAACTTCAAGTCTAGAGGCAGATTACCCTCTAATTCCCACATTTGTCATATTATTGTGCCCACAGAACACAACACGTAGTTTCTCTTGTCTTCGTAACTTTGCCCAGACTGCCTAAACACGTCAGACCTCACTGAATTCTTTCTGGCACTTTGCTACTGTAGGATGGGGTAAAGCATACAGCAGGAACTTTGGGATACTTTTTGTTACATGAACTCCCTTGGAAGGAAGCCTGGGTAACATTTGGATGATCTCCCTGCATTCTGTGCCAAGAGGTAAAACAGTCTAAACCCGAGCCTTTCTGTGCCAGCTTTCCTGTCCCCATCCTGCGTGCTGTTTCCTGATAAAAACTAACGCAAAAGGGAAACAGAAAGGCCTTTGAAGACCTCTCCTAAGAGTCTTCTGCAGCACACAGCTTTCTGGCTTTCTCTTCATTGCAACTGTTTTTATCTCTAGCTGTTCCAAATCGAAAGGTCACTTAGTTTCCCTCCAGGGTACAGAGATACCACAACTGGATGACATTGGCGGCAAGTCAGATTGGTTTCAGACTGCATGTTTCCCTCGGAACTTGTTGACAGGGCTAACAAGTTTTTTCTAGACATTCTCTTTATTTTCATTATTTTTTCTGGCCCGCAGAAATTGATCCTTGGAACTTTTGAAATCTTTGTAAAATTGCTATTTCCTTCTGGCAATCTGATTGCTCACTTTGATGTTATTTCCTTTATTACTCTGGGCTCTTGCGGGGGGTGGGGGTGGGGGTTGGAAGATATTTATCTCTGTGTTTTCTTGGTCTGTTTATTCAGGTCATTGATCCAAGTAGTTGCCCCACAATCCCGTCTCTCTCTGTTCTTTTGTTGACTTGCTGCTCTTCAAAGCCCACTCTGGTTGGTCTTGAGGGAAATCAGTCTAGTCTGGTCCACAGCTTTAGATTTCCAGAGATTCAAGTGATGTCAGCATGGACTATTAATTGTATCTTTGCCTGGTTTTCTGTGTTGAGCTTGCTGCTGCTATACTCACAAGAGTTTCCAGTACTCTCTTAATTGCTTATCACCAAGATCTTGGAGACAGTTTGGGTGTGGTCTGCTCCCCGAGAGGTTCACATGCTAGACTCTCACTCCCCTGTGAAACAGGAACTGAATGCCAGCCTTTGATGGATGGGTCTAGCATATCACCCTCATAATGGCTTAGTGTCTTTCTGAAGAGACTAGATGGAGAGGCTTGTAGGAAGGTTAATCAGCTAAGAATGCTTTCTGTTCCTGCAGAGGCCCTGAGTTTGGGTTCTTAGCACCAAAGATGGGTAGCTCATAACTGTCTGTAATTCAAGCTTAAGTGTCTCAGATATCCTTTCATGGCTTCTAGGGACACCAGCACACAAGTGCACACAGATACACGGATGACACGTATACACACTTTAAAAACGAAATACATCTTTAAAAAAGAGACTAGATTAAGTCTCATGGGAATGAGTTAGGTCTAGCAAAACTGAATTAGTTACCGAGAGAGTTAAGTACTCCCCTTTCTCTGCCTCATTGTAAGAGAGCATGAGTTCCTTGCCAGAAGCTAGTTAGATACTAGCAACACACTCTTGAACTTTGGAAACTGAGAGTCAAATAACCCTAAAATACCCAAACAGTTCTTTGTTTTTGTAACTTCTCAAGGTATGAGTCCTCCCACACTCTTTTCCAAACAAAGTTAGCCCCCTTAACAGAACTGTGGAGTGCTGAGGCCTCCTACTTGCCTCTTCCTGTGGTTAGAACATCTGTATGGTGTAGTAGAGTTGGGTGAAGGTAGTGACTTATTCCCCCAAAGTGACACCTCTTCCCCATGAGCAGGGGAATGACAGTGTGAGCTCTTGCTATCAACTGAACTGTTTGCCTTTTACATACGGTGGCCCCAGGCAGCCCCCAGTGTAATAGCATTTGGAAGTGGAAGTCTTGGGAGGTAGTCAGCTTCAGATGAAGCCATGAATTCAGAACTTCTGTCTTTATGAAGAGAGAGACCAGGCGCTTCCTCGTTTCCACGTTCTCTCTTTCTCTCTCACATAAAGGTACAGCAAGAAAACGAGCATCTATCTAAGCCAGGATAAGAGCTTTCGTCAGAACCTGCCATGCTGGCGTCCTCATCTAGAAGACTTCCAGGCTCTGGAACTGTGAGGAAATAAATCTTGTTTAAAGCACATGAACAATGGCGTGTGGTGGTGACGGCAGCTGGAGCAGACTCAGACCTCACCTGGCCCTGCTAGAGCAAACTTTTCCTACTGATGAGAACAAGGAGGAAGTCAGCTGGCTCCTCCCTAGTACTATAGGTGTGTCACACCTGGAGAGTCTGTCGGTGAACCAGTGTGGGAGAGGGAGCCCGGGCCTCTTAGTCACTCCCACTGCAGCAGAGCATCTACTTTTGTCTGAGTCTGTCTTCTACTGATGTAACAGAATGTCACTGATTATGTCATCCTTAGCCTGTCAATTTATTTGGCTCACAGCTGTGGAATCTGGTGAATCTAAGAGCATGGTGTCTCTCATGGTGACTCTCATGTTACAACATGGCAAACAACAGGTGAATGTGTGTGACACGGAGAGGTAGGTGGGTGCAACATCATGCTTTTATTAGGAGTCTGTAAGTAATCCCTTCTTACAGTGACAGCTTTAATCCATTCATGAGGGCAAAGGCCCCACGATCTATTCACTCACTTCTTAGAGGCATTGTCTTGGAATCACTATATTGGCAATAAGACTTCAACACAAGTTTTGGAGAACACCTACAGCCATCTAATAGCTATATATCAGAATAGCTCTGTAATTGTGGAAAACAGAGGTTTAGGGACCAACAGTTGTGCTGATTTTCACAAATCTTACTTTGTGTGTGTGTGTGTGTGTGTGTGTGTGTGTGTGTGTGTGTGTGTGTGTGTGTATGCATGAGCTTTCCTGTGTGTGTATGTGAGTTTCCTGTGTGTATGAGAGAAAGAGAACTTTCTGTGTATGTATGTGTGTAACAAGAATCTTAAAAGGTCTTATTAATAAAAACAAACCCGGAGCCAGGTATTGGGGTGAATGCTGTAAGATCAGAGAAACAGAACAAACCACATCCAACCTCACCTTGCCAACTTCTCAGCTGATCTTGTTTCCTCTGATTGAAAGTCTCTGAGTCCTCATCTGAATGGATCTCAGCTGAACTGCTGCTAAAACCCTAAAAGCTTAAAAGGACCTCTAGTTCCTAGTCCTCATGCCTTATATAACTTTCTGCTTCCTGCCATCACTTTCTGGGATTAAAGGCGTGAGTCACCATGCCTGGCTGTTTCCAGTGTGGCTTTGAACTCACAGAGATCTGGATGGATCTCTGCCTCTGCATTGCTAGGATTAAAGGTGTGTGCTACCACTGCTTAAACCTATGTTTAATATAGTGGCTGTTCTGTTCTCTGACCCCAGATACATTTATTGGGGTGCACAATATATCAACCATATTTCCCCTTTTTTGTTTAAAATAAAAAAGCTATAACAAATGTAATAAAAAGTATATACAATAAGTATATATAATATATACAGTCAAGAATTACATTAACAATATCTAGTTCATTCACATTTGACAGATTCAGACAAAAAATTTCATTTCTTTTCCTATTTAAAACAAGTAGTTCCTTTATAAACGCAGATTCAATAAGCTACCTTTTATCTTATTGTATGTGTTTGTGGTGTGTGTGTGTGTGTGTGTGTGTGTGTGTGTGTGTGTGTGTGTGAGAGAGAGAGAGAGAGAGAGAGAGAGAGAGAACTTTCTGTGCGTTTGTGGCGTGTGTACACACATGTGCGCCAGAAGTTGAAGTCCAGATATCTGTCCTCATCTGCTCTTCTATTTTGAGACAAGGTCCCCCCTGAAACAGAGGCTAATCACTTTGGCTTCACTGATTGGACAGAAAGTACTGGGGGTTCTCCCATCTCCAGCTCCCAGTCACAAATACATGCCTCTTGCCTGGCTTTATGTGACTTCACTGAGCCACTTCCTTATTCTGATTTTCAAATCTAAAAAACATTAGTGTTTTAAAAATAATCCTGGCCATTTAGTATTTATAGTCTTAGGTTTGTGACATTTTAACAAAATGCAGCAACCTCACTATTACTATATGCTAAAGCCAATCTGTATAAATCATAGGAAGTCTTAGCTCTCTTTAATATAGAATACGATTTGTTTCCTAAATTCATTGTAAACACACATATATGCATCCACATCCATTCAATGTATCATCATTTATATTTACCTTAATTCGAACCTCGCCAGCCTTTGGTGGATCAACTTGAACCTCCTCAATGGACAGAGGGGCATTTGCTGTCCAGGCAACAGCTGCCTTGCATGTGATGACCTATACAAATTCAAAAATGAAGTGATGAGGTACATTTCTGCTAATGAACTAGAAACAGGTGAGATATGGAGTCAAATTACATCTACTACACTGAGCAGCCATCCTGCTTATCTCCTTTAGAGGTGAAAATAGTCTACTTATTCATTGGAACAATCACTCGTATCTTTTTTTATGTCTGATTAAAATAAAATTTTAAACAAAATGTCATAATGCAAGATGAGTTCACATCTACACACATATGTGTATATGAATTTAAATATACACATATACATGCATATTATACATTCTTTTAGCTCCAGCGAGCTGATTGGAATTCTTAGTTGATTTCTCTGTATTTAAAATGTCACAAAGTATCATTATTGGTTTATGAAGCCCAATTCTGCTCTCTGAGTTTAAATTCCTGCATTATACTTTCTAATATTGATTACTTAGAGATTAGAATGTATCGTGCAAAGAACCTTTTAAGAAAAGACAAGCAACACCTTGGAAGTAAAATGAGAAACCCTGGCCATCTTACTTTTCTAACCCAAGTTCATCCTAGTGAAACATAATGCAGAACATTTAATTTGCCATTATAACTTACTTCCTCTGTCTTATAACATTTATTCATTTTAGTTTGTAAATCTCCATACAATTCAATCTTTGGTTTTCTCTATTGATTTTTCGTTTATTAATAGGTATTTTGAAGATAAGAATTTAAACATACCTTTTATAAACTTTTCAGTATTGATTAAGTTGCTTTTTTTTAACACAAAAATAAGGGGAAAGTGGGAACACAGTCCCCTACTGTCACTAATTACACAATTCCCCAAATTTCGGGAAATGATAAGGGACAGCATATTTGGAGTGTAATGGATGAGCCTCATTCTGGAAAAAATACCTCCGTGATCACAGTATTTTCCCTTTTGGGTAAGTTTCTACTTCATGATCACAGTATCTCCCCTTTTGGGTAAATTTCTAAGTTGTTTCTTTAAATGATAACAGTTCTTATTTTACTGTGATTTTCATAGAAATTCTCTAAAACTGACTTGCTGATTACCAGGAGTTCTTCCTTTATGCAAAGCACGTTTTCAACAGAACCTTAAGTAGTAAAGTATACCTACTACTAAATATGCCCATTCTCAACAGAGCCATAAATAGTAAGGTATACCTACTACTAGTTGTGACCATTCCTTCTCAACAGAGCCTTAAATAGTAAGGTATACCTACTACTAATTATGACCATTCCGGAGACTATGTTCCCAGAGCTCACCCCGACTTACATTGCTGGGTGTTTTCGTGGCGAGGCTAACTTGCTCCATCTTTGCTTCTGGCAGGTTCAGAACCGAGAGCCTCTCCGTCTCTAGTGCTCACCTTCTGGACTGAGCACTGACGGTTTCTTATACTCCAGAGTGACTCAGCCACTACGCACTAACCAGAGAGGGAGGAGAAGGAAGAGAGAGAAATGAAAAATTGAAAGAGACAGGAAAAGGAAGACATAAAGCCAGGAAGGAAAGATGAGGAGGAAAGATGGGTGAAGGATAAACAAAAGAGGAAAGCAGTGATTGTTCTAGAAGGACAGTGAGGAAAAAAAGATGAAGGGGGAAAATATCACCTGTTCTGAAATGAATCTTGTGCTGAATCATTTGACATCATGTCCTGATCCTGAATACAACTTTTAGCGCTTTATTTTTAATCACTCCTTTCTGGGCAAAGAGACAGAACTTCCTAAAGAATTATAGGATTAGCTTGACTGGGGTTCGAGCATGGTTTCCTGTTTCAGATGCTCTGAGTTTGGGGGCGGGGGGGGGGGGTTATGAAGAGGAATGGATGAAACTGTGAGGAAAGAGAAGTGCAGACGGATGACGGGTGTTCGAGTCGGAGTCCACATAAGAGAAAGAGTGAAATTAAACAGGTTGGAGTAAGTCTATCCGCCCTTACCTGCCAAGTGCTGGGGTGAGTACAGGACTGTGCTGCCAAGCCTGGCAGATTTCAACACTCTGGAAGGAAAACGTATCAACCAGTAAGGAGAATGAGAAAGCAAGAATCATCAAAAACACATGCATTAGGTTTTAAACTGGCGCAATCAATGAGAGACAATGGTGTGTGTGTGTGTGTGTGTGTGTGTGTGTGTGTGTGTGTGTGTGTGTGTGTGTATGTGTGTGTGAGACAAATATTTCCTAGGGAGGTGTAAAACATACATGTACTCACCCTAGAAAAGGAACCCATAGCAGACTTAAGTAATGATTGTACCAGAGTCCAACTTGGTGAAGCACTGAGTTTTACTGGGGTCACTAACAGGAGTGAAGTGTTCTTTGCAGGAACAAGGATTGACTCAAGAGGGGCCTCATCACCAGGCTTCATCCCTGGAGCTCTCTGCATGGCTTGCCCAGGAGTCCACAGTCACAGAGACCTCTCTACAGCTTGCTCGTCAGTCTCTCTTGAGCGGTTGCTTACGGCTTCCACAGCCCTGGGGAGAGGTCCTGGGGAACCTTGCAAGCTTCAGGGTTCCCAGACTTGTGACTCTTGTTACCTCCTGAGTTTGCGCAGCCTCCCCTCTTCCCTCTGGAGTGAGTGTTTCAGTTCAGAGGAAGGCGCCTACAGAGACACTTCTCACTTTAATGCCTGTACTGAAGCCTGATTTCACTTTTGATATTTGCAGCAGCTTTCAAGTCCATACTCATCCCTGTTCCTTTCATGTCTTCCATTTGATTAAATGTATGATGGATCTTGCACAGTCTCCATTAATATTGGCGTCACCTTGATCTTTCAAACCATTTATGTACCTCCTTGAGAGTGTGTCTGAATCTCCCCAGCAAGCCCTATTTTTTTCAGTAGTTTTCTCCTTCCCTCCAGGTATGGCATCACCCATCCACATTTGAACCAATTTTATGTAAATATTACAGCTAGTCATTTAGTGTGGTAGCCATTGGTATCTGCAAGCATGGGTTTCAGCAAATATCAGCACACCCTAGGGCTTATTTTGCCTTGCTAATTGGTCCTGCTGACTTCTCATGAACTTGTATTTTGAACTGCTGCCTCCTGGCTAATGAGCATCTCTTTTATGAGCTGTGATGCCACCTCTATGCTAGCCTGCATTTGGAGCTAGGCTGCTTATTGCTGCATTTGCTGAATATGATGAAGCCTCTATTACAGATTCTAGAAGCAAGACACTCAACTCAGTATGAATACAACAATGTGGTGGTTAGAATAAGAAATGCTCTTCTGGGTCCATGCTCACTCGAGCCACAGTTTTTGGTGGTGTTTGGGGGAAGTTATGGAACCTTCGGGAAGTTAATCCTGGCTGGAGGAAATACATCATAAGGTTTTTTGTTTGTTTGTTTGTTTTGCTTTATAATCTCACTTGGCTACTTGTTTTGTGTCTTTCTCTGTGTCTGTGTCTGTCTCTGTCTCCATCTCTCACGGCTTCCTGAATCTGTCACCCTGCCATGTCTTTCTCACCACCATGAACTCTTCCTCTGGAACCATACACTCAAATGGCCCTCTCTTCCTTAAATTGCTTCTGGTCATGGTGTTCTATAACAGCAACAGGAAAGTAACTAATACAGGTGAGTGTGGAGCAAGCCACAGCTGAGAGTCACTTTAAGGAGGAACTGACCTTGCGGAGAACCTGGGTGTTGGTTTCATTCTGTAGCAAGCTCAGAAGACTGATGCTTTGTTTAATATGGCCTCAGTTACGTTTCTCTTCATTGTGACAAAAATGTGTGACAGATTAAACAGGGAGGGAGGATCTCATCCCCTCTCACCGCTTCATAGCAAGGAGGGGTTGGTGGCTGAAGTGGCCGTCTGTGGAAGGCTGTCATTCAGCATAGTCACATCTTAGCAAACAGGAAGCTGAGACATGAATTAAGCATTATGTAAGACAGAGGGTCCTTAGACTTTGTAGAACAGCCATTGTCACAGGGAGGTGACATCCTGGTGACGATCCTGATTGGAGACTCTGAGAAAGAACTTACATATGAATGGAGGCTCTGCCTCACACACAAAGTACTCATAATTTTTAAAAAGTTACATGATCATATTGGAAACCCAAAATTTACTAAACAATTATCATCCATCAAAAAATAAAAAAAGGGTACCAGCTAGCTTTGCACCTCAGTAACATAGGTTGATTCTAAATTAATTTTAACATCTGCTGACTCATATCAATCAGCAAACTTTTGTGGGCTTAATTAATACTACTGCTCAAGCAACAGCTGTATGTGGAATCTTGGTACATTTAAATGTGGTACCTTACACATGGAGGTGCCACTAAATTTAAACTTCAAGCTGTTATGCTGCAGTGGAAGTTTCCCAATGTGAAACAGAGGAGAAGTGGTATTCCTTGCTATAATCATCAAAACAGTTGCCTTGCGTAAATTCCCCGGAGTTACAGCCCTAAACCATCTCATGTAACAATAAGTTAAAGACTGGGCACCTACAGTTCCTCTTCTATTGTCTAACTGAAATAATAAACACAGCACAATTAGAACTAAAACAACTCCTTCAAGGATTGTGACCCACTGTACAAAAGCTCCTTAGGGAAGGGATAGTTCGATGCACTGTTTCACCTTTATTTCCTGATTCGAGTTTCTTGGTCCTTGTAGTGTAAAAGCTGTGGGATCTGGCATAGTAAAACATACACATTTGGTCTCAGCTTCTGGTTCCTAGCATAGCACCCCTGACTGTTATTTTTTGAATGATGAGCATGATATACATAGAGCTCCTTAATCCCTGAACACTCTAGGGTATAGGAGAAATTTTGTTCTTCTGAGGCAACTTGATGGAGTTTCTAATAGTTTCAGCAGGACGCAGCACAATTGGTCCCCAGAGACCATGCCATGAGCGGGGACTCAAAGCTCTCAGTTTCCCTTACTATCTTTTAGGGAGGGATGAGGGTTGGAAATTCAACTGATGTGCCTGCCCATCATGCCTATGTTGTAATGATTCTCCATATTGTATCTCTCTAGTTTGGGGGTCTGGAGACCTAGGTTGGTGAACACACCCGAGTGCTGGGAGGCTACACTTCAGTTTAACAAGGTCAGACTCAGCTGTTTCCAGGAGCTGTCTGGACCTTGCCCTGATCCTTTCATTTAGTTGTTTATTTCCATATCTTTTTAACATCCTTTCAAATTAACCTGAAGTGGTTCTCTGAGTTCTGTGACCTAGTGCAGTAAGTGGTCAGTCCTGAGGAAAGGTCATTGAAATGGCTGCTTTACCTCTGTCAGAGAGTTGAGTAACCTATCATTCACCGGCTTTGATTAGCTTCTGATGTGGGAGGCAGTTTCATGGAACTGCGCTATGGGTTCTGTGCTTGCCTTGAGGTAGTTTGTGTCAGAACTGAATTAAATTGTAAGAGACCAAGCTGGAGTCCATGTGGAGCTGGAGAATTGCTCAGTATAGAAAACTGACATGTTGAATGTGAGAAAAACCTATGCTAGTTATTCTGACAGGGGATTAATATCTAAGATTAAGCACCCAAACAATCAATACATAAATAAGCAAATGAACTATACAGACAAGTCTCAAGAGAAAAATTATACAAATGGTCAATTAATACATGAATAAAATGTTCACTATTTTCAGTCATCAAGGAATGTAAATCAAAATTGCATTGAGATACATCTTACCTCAGTCAGAATGGTTACCATTGAGAAAAACAAACCACAAAGTAGCTGCTGCAAGGATACCCTGAGTATAGAGCCCTTACACACTGTTGGTGGGAATGTAAATTAGTGTAGTCACTATGGAAATCAGTATGAAGGGGCTTCGAAAAACTCGAAAAAGAGTTGTCAAATGCTCTGGCTATCCTGCTCCTGGATATATACTCAAAGGACTTTAAGTAAGTACACCACAGAGATGCTTGCACATCCATGTTTACTGAGGCACTGTGCACAGTACTCAGCTATGGAGCCAGTCTAGATGCTCAATCTAGACTGGATAAAGAAAGTATGATATCTATCTATCTATCTATCTATCTATCTATCTATCTATCTATCATCTATCGGTCTAATATATTATCTATCTATCTAATTTATCTATTTATCTATGTATCTATCATCATATCTATCATCTGTCTGTCATCTATCTATCATCTGTCTATCTAATCTATCATTCATCTATCACCATCATCATCTATTTACCTGTTATCTATTATCTGTCATCTATCTATATATCTATATCTACCATCAATCTATCATCTGACATCTATATATATTATCTATCTATCATCTATCTACTATTATGCCATTAAGAAGAATGAAATTGCCGGGTGGTGGTGGCGCACGCCTTTAATCCCAGCACTCGGGAGGCAGAGGCCGGCGGATCTCTGTGAGTTCGAGGCCAGCCTGGTCTACCAAGTGAGTTCCAGGAAAGGTGCAAAGCTACACAGAGAAACCCTGTCTCGAAAAACCAAAAAAAAAAAAAAAAAAAAAAAAAAAAAAAAAAAAAAAAAAAAAAAAAAAAAGAAGAATGAAATTGTGTCATTTGCCCAAAAATATATAGAGTTGGAGATGATCTTGTTAAGTGAAATAATCCAGACCCTTCAAGAAAAATGTTGCATGGTTTCTCTCATTACAGAATCTTGGCCAAGAGAAAGCGTGTTGAAAGCAGGAGGAGGATTATTTGAGAAGAGGAAGATGGCCAGTAGAAGTGGGAAAAGGGTCTGGGGAGGGTAATGGGAGTGAATCATATCGAAGCATATCACATACAGGTCTGAGAATGTCACAATGAAACCTGTAATTTTGTACAATGAACAACCACTAATAAAAAGAAGCAACACTGGACTAAACTCTCGTTTAATAAATTTAACTCTGGTACATATTCAATACCCCATTTCCCTATATGGTTCATTTTCTTCGTGTAGCACTTTTGTAGCTATAGTTTTTTTCTGGTATAAGAAACATGTTTACTTGAAAGAACAGTTCTCAACTTCAGATGGAAGAACAAAAAACCCCAGGACAGCCAAAACAATCCTAAACAATGAAAGAACTGCTGGAGGTATCTCTACCCCTGATTTCAAGTTGTACTACAGAGATAAAGTAATAAAACTGACACCTTGATTAATGGGATCGAATTGAAGACCCAGACATAAGTCCACACACCTATGGACACCTGAGTTTTGATAATGAAGCCAGAAACACACACTAGCAAAAAGACAGCATCTTCAACAAATGGTGCTGGTCAAACTGGACATCTACATGTAGAAGAATGCAAATATATCCATATTTATCACCCTGCACAAAATTCAAGTCCAAGTGGATCAAAAGCCTCAACGTAAAACCAGATACAATGAATCTGATAGAAGAGGAAGTAGGGGAACAGTTTTTAATGCACTGGCCCAGGAAAAGACTTTCTGAACAGAATACCAATAGGGCAGACACTAAGATCAACAGTAAATGGACCTCATGAAACTGCAAAGCTTCTGTAAGGCAAAGGACACCATCAATAGAACAAAATAGTAGCCTACCAAATGGGAAAAGATTTTTAACAACTCCACATCTGATAGAGGGCTAAGATCCAAAATATATAAAGAAACTATATATTCCAGTAATCCAATTAAAAATGGGTTACAGATCTAAACAGAGAATTCTTAATAGAGGAATCTCAAATGGCTGAGAAACATTTAAAGAAATGTTTAACATCCTTAGCCATCAGTGAAATGCAAATCAAAACTACTTTGAGATTCCATCTTACATTTGTCAGAATGGCTAAGATCAATAATACAAGTAACAGTTCATGCTGGTGAGGATGTGGAGCAAGGGGAACACTCCTCCATTGCTGCTGTGAGTGCAAACTTGTACAGCCGCTATGGAAATCAGTGTGGTGGTTCCTCAGACAGTTGGGAATCAATCTACCTCAAGACCCAGCTATACCACTCTTGGATGTATACCCAAAGGACACTTGATCTTGCCACAGAGACAGTTACTCAACCGTGTTCATTGCTGCCCTATTCAAAAAAGCCAGAAATTCAAAACAACCTAGATATCCCTTAACAGAAAAATGGATAAAGAAAATGTGGTACAGTTACACGATGGAGTATTACTAGACTGTTAAAAAAAATAAAATTGTGAAAGTTTTGCAGGCAAATGGATGAAACAGAAAAAAATCATCCCGAGTGAGGTAACTCAGACCTAGAAAGACAAATATGGTATATGCTCACTTATAAGTGGATATTAGCCATTAAGTAAATGATAACCAAGCTATAATCTATAGACCCAGAGAGGCTAGGTAGAGAGGGGGCTTTAGGGAGGACACATGGATCTCCTGAGGAAGAGTGAATAGAATAGATTTTATGGGTGGACTGGGGTTCGGTGGGGATGGGATCAGGAGGGATCAGGTTGGAGGGATTGGATGGAAGGAGAGAGTGTGGAGAGAGATGGCTGGAATTTGGGACCATGTGGGAGGCAGTGTGGAAACCTAGTGCAGTGGAAACTTCTTGGAATCTAGGAGGGTGATCCTAGCGAAGACTCCTGGTAATGGGGGATATGGAGTCTGAACTGGCCATCTCTTGTAGCCAGGCAAGGCTCCTAGTGGTGGGGCTGGGTTACATTCACCTGAGTTGTTGGCAGGGGTGGGAGTGGAGGTGTTGGAGGGGGGAGATCTGGGGGCTCCTATGGAGATCCCCAAACAACCCAGGCTGATGCTAGGGTAAAGGGTTGCTCTTCAAAGACTGACATGGGGCCACATTGCTGGCTGAGAACAGCATCCACACAGCTCATTGAATGTTTCGAGGTTGAGCTGGTGCCTGAATGAAGCCTTCACCCCTTTGCTCTAGTTTCTTTGGTTGGGGAGGGTACTCTGTGGGCTACTGAAGGAGAAATGTGGGCAGCAACCCAGCCAAAAAGCCCTTGACCTACAATCTGTGCTGTGTGCAAGAAGTGCTAAGGCAATGGTGGCACAGAACTTGTTGGAGTAGCCACACAATGTCTGATTTAACTTGAAGCCCACTCCACAAGAGGAGCCTATGTAGAGAAAAAGCAGTCCATTTCTCATAGTTACGATTTATTTCACCACAATTTTAATTGCAATTTGTAGGCGATAAGGATGCCAATAAAAAAAATGGCTAATAATATTACAGAAAGTTATGTCAACTGAGAATTCTCCTTGCAAAGTTGAAATTTTGACCTTGAAGGAAGTTGAGGGTGGATTCTCACTTCACAATATAATAATGAGAGAATGTGAAAGAGGGGTCCGATGCCAGGCGCTGTCACAACATTGCCTTTCTACAGACTCTCAAGTGATTCTGAGGTGGTTCCTCCTAATGGAGTGGCTAATGTGGAGCCACGTGTTTCTCGCACATGACAGTTACATTAGATAAGAAATCACGCTCCTTTTTTCCTGTTTAAAAAATGTAAACTATTCTAATACAGTGTTAAATATGAAATCTGTATTACAATACATAAAATATGATTAAAAAAATTTAAAAATCTCTTCCAGCAAAAGAAAGTAGAAGTTTATATTTGTGTATCTTTGAAGTGTAAGAAAGGCCCTAGTCAAAGATATTTATATATATATATATATATACATTATGATATATTTATTTATCTCTCTATATAGCCATGTATGTGTCTGTGTTTATCAGAGGTGAAGCTTGCTCTTCAGACTCTCCTCTTTCCCTGTTTAAGAGCTAAATGCCCAAGTGATGACAGCTGAGATAACTTTAAAATTTAATGGCTGTAACTAGCCTGTTGAACAGGGCAGGGTTTCTTTCCCTTTCTTGTGTAACCTCTTTGATCTTGTCTCTGGGGGTGGCATTCAATCATCACCCTACATCTATTGCTTCCTGTTGGGGTGTTGTAATTCCAAGCTCCTATTCTAAAAGGGCCTGTGCTCTCAGAAAATTATGGGGTTCTGAGTCAATTATCCACTTGTATGGCTTCTAGCTTCCTCCCATATCCCACTTTCCTTAGGGTAATGAATAGGCAAGACCAAATATAGGCTCTTCCATCCTTTGACCAAACCTCTCACCACCAGCCTGTATGGGGCAGGATGGCGTTACAGTATCCACAACCTTTCCTCAGGATCATAACTTCATTACGGTATCCGCACTCTTTCCTCAGGATCAGAACGGCATTACGGTATCGCACCCTTTCCTCAAGATCAGGATGGTGTTAACAGTACCCGCACCCTTTCCTCAGGATCAGAATGGCATTACAGTATCCGCACCCTTTCCTCGGGATCAGGATGGCGTTACAGTATCCGCACCCTTCCCTCAGGATCAGAACGGCATTACAGTATCCACAACCTTTACTCAGGATCAGAATGGCATTATGGTATCCGCACCCTTTCCTCGGGATCATACATGGTCTAGTTCTTGAGCTTACACTGTGGCAGGGAGCCAGACATTGAGTTTCCTTGGGGACTGACAAGAATGCAAGCGCCCTCTAATCCGTGTATGGAGGCCTTCAGAAGACCTGGTGTGTTGGGGCATCCCGTCAAATCCACCAGGTGTCTCTGGAGAACTGAGCACAGCTTACAGGAGGATGAGACACACTGGTGCTGTTTCTCTAGGAACTATGTTCCATGATAACTTTCCCAAGACTGGGAAACAAGTCTCTGTTATGGGCCTCTCTGAGACTATATCCTATACACCTCGGAAGGCCTCTCCCATGAGGCTCTAAAAATGTCCTGCACTAACGGCTCTGGTCTTTTCCCAGACACCCAAACAGATTAAAAGAACAAATGATAGACTTATTTTTCTTGATCCCGTGTTGGAAGGAATGTCTTGCTAACTGGCAGACACAGTCTGTATTCTCAGGAGGGAAATGTCTACTAAATGAGTAGAAAGGACACAGTAACCGAAAACCAAGTGAAGTAACCCGAACAGTGGGGATGTCTCCAGCAGAGCCAAGGAGGAGTTCTCAGAATGGGGAGAGCTGAGTGAATCTCCACCATCAGGGAAGCGCGGGGAGGAGGCAGTGTATGGCAGAGCCAGCAGGGACTGCCCCAGACTTGGAGCTGAGGCACCATTGTTGAGGCCCAGAGCCATCCAGATCATGTGACACTTGGTTCTTCTGACGCTGTAGTGCCCAGAGGCTGAGGCCGGGACCCTTGACCTCTGAACAGCAGTGAGAATCCAGATAGCCCCTCGGTTCCTAGTGCCCACGACTGTGTGAGCATCATTGGGGAAAGCAGGCGGAGGTAAAGGAAGAAAGGGGTAAAGAAGGAAGAGAGGGAGGGGCTGCGGAGGAAGGCATGCACGTGAGGAGAGAGCACAAAGGAACGTGTTCCCCGCTCCTGTGAGGTTGGTAGTCTTTCCCGGGACCTGCTGTGGCATGTGGGTGGGTGTGATTTTACAGGGAGCTTTTTGATGCAAGATGGTTTTCTTGCATCTGGTTCATTACCTGATCTCGGCCCACAACCGGATTATCCAGTCACTGGAGTCTCCAAACGTCATCTCCCTAAAAGTATGTCGCCTGCTCTTGTTCACAACTTGGAGTAATTACTCTCAGGCACCCCAGAATGAGTAGAAAGCTTAAGAGATTAGAAACAAAAATCCTAACCTGTTTTCTGACTCACCGACTGACAAGGGGCAGCTATCTGGGTTCCGTGGGCACCTCGAAAGGGTTTCACGATCTTATGTTCCAGAATAAGGAGCTGAGCAGAGACCTGTGGATAGAAGCAGAAATAGGAGCTTATTAGGAAAACATACATTTCCAGAGGAGAAAGGGGCCAGAGCAAAAAGCAACACCCTGCTGCACAAACTGAGGGACTTTTGTGTCGCACAGTACAAGCTTTCTGGCTCGTTTGCATAATTGGGCTTTTGTCTGCTTGTTCTAGCTGTGCCATCTTGCACCTTGTTCCTCATTAGCGTTTTAAATCTCCACTCAGATTTGTGGATTTTAATGTGCGAGCTCCAGGTCTACAGTTGGAGCGCCTATGATCCTGCTCCAGTGCCTCCAGCCACGTCTAGTCGTCCTTAGCTAGAGATTTCCGGCCTTCCCCTTTGCACTCTGTTTAAGGCATTTCTTATAGGCTAGTTTTGTAGGCTTTGTGGGTAAGGCTTTCTGGATCTCACTCTCTGCCCCAATTAAGAAGAAAAAGATCTGTGGCCTAGTCATTTTTATAGATTCATAAATTCTTTATGCAACTAATTACTATCGCCCACTGAGATCTGAATTCGAGATCATTACTGGCATTTGAAAGGCAAACAGGATAGCTGAATTTACTATTCATTAAAGTGGCTGCTGTAGATTTTTGGTTGGGGACTTATCCCTTTGACCAAGTCTGATGACAGAGGAACAGACGGATGAAAGGTGGCAAACTTTTAATGCAAATATTTGGAAAACAAAACAAAACACAAACAAGGAAAGACGGCAGCACCTGCGTACCGGAGTAAGATGAAAAATTTGGGTTATCCTACAACACTCATTTTGAGTCAGAAGACGTTAGAAATTTATGTAAAAACACATATTTTTAGCATCTTGGTTACATTACACAAAACACGCTTTTGTGGATGAGGTTCCTCTCCCCTTTACAGTGTCCCCTAGTCACCATTAATTAATTCTGAAGTTCAAATGATATGAAAGACAATCATACAAACAGGAATAGCTTGAGATATCCCAGCAGCCCAAGGGAACACTTGTACTGTTATCAAACTTGGATGCTGGGTATCTAAATATTCCTGGTAATTCTGTTCATGTATTATCTGCTTTACAAGACCTGCAAAACCGTTCAGACCATGACAGACAACATCATTGCCGATGGTGAACAGCTCTGAAAGTGAGCTGTGTCTTTGTGGTGGAAGGGGATCTCTTATAATCTTAATAGTCATCCTGTTACATCCTGAGCTTTGTGCAGTTAACTGCTGCTTTAACTTCATTGTCTCTTAGTTACAGTCAGTCCACTCTCAGAGGGGCTGTGATGGTCTGACTCCATCTCTGTGGGCTCCATTAGTCACCCTCTAACTCCTGAAAATCTACAAGAATGGGGACCATAGGAACTACTCCGTGTCCTCAGACTCACCTTTCACTTATTGTTTCTCCCCGTCACCTACTCAGGAGCCAAAGACCCCTCTCCCTTTACCAGACAATTATACAAATAAAGCCATAGAAGCACTTCTGGGGGCCTTTTAGATAGGCCCACTACAGGAGCAAGCCATTAGACGCACCCGAACCCCCGCCTCGACTTGTAGAACCCAGATTGATTTTCACCCCAATTTCCTAACAGCAGTTAGCGTTGTCTCCTCAGGAAGGGAAAGGAAATGCTGAGAGCAGGAGATTGCTAGCAGGAGATTGGCCAGGCAGTTTTCAGGTAAAGGTGTTCCTGAAGAGTGGACAGTTTTCTTTCCTGGCTAGAAGTCAAAAATGTTCTTGAGTATGTGAGCATCCTGGTCCTTTGAAAGAGGCCAGATACGTTTCAGCCAAAATGTCTCTGGTTCTGCCATGACCAGAGGCTGGGGTGTCAGAAAGAGGAGGTCTGTTTGTTCCATGTTTCTTCCCCCCTGAGGGGGCAGTGTGGCTGAAATGGGGCACCTGGGCACCTTGAATCAGCTCCTCTCCCCTTCTTCCATCCTTCACCCAACAAAGCCTTGTCAACTTCAAGGCAGTGGCCCTCGATGGCATCCCACTCCTGGGACCCCTCCTGTAGCTAGGGGCTGCTTTCTTTCTTTCTCTTCAGCTTTCTGTAATAAAAATAACTCCCCCCCCTTTAAAACTTACCTTCTGGGGTCCATGAATTTCATTCTTTGAAATCAAAAGACAAGAATCTAAAAGCCACTAGCTTGGGGTGGCTTGAGTTTCCAGGGCCTTAGTTCCTGAAGCAAAGCACAGGAACTGAGAAGGGCTCCCTTGCTTGAGAATTTGAGCTCCACCCAACGAGAGCTTCTAGGGAGTGACATGATTTATACTGGCCTGGCAGGGTGTTGTTGGGTAGAAAACTGGCAGAGATTACAGAGGCAGCCTGCCACATAGCTCCACAGCTACACTTTCAGTTCTTCTGGAGAAGTCACCAAATGAAACTGATTTCTTTGGCAACCCAAGTCGGCAAAGGCAGAACGTTCACACTGACTTCCTTGCTAGCTGCCTGCTGATTGGTTTGCCTACTCACTAGCCATGTGCACATCCTTTTTACCGTCCTCAAATTTTCTTCTCTTCAGGGTTTTTTCTTTCCTCTCTCACCTGTCTCACTTGTTAATGTTGTGCACCCCTGACCAACTGAGATGTTCTCTTTTTAAAACCACCCAATGTCTTAGAGTCAGTCCTTGAAGACTGAAGACAGCTTCTATCTGGACGGTCTGAGAGGTATTGCCAAGGGGTTAGTATGACAGATGTAGAACTGGAATGGGCCAGCAGTTCTGTATCATTTCCAATCAAGCTATTTTAAAACACCTCAATTTCCACCTTACAACGAATATACTCCTACCAGTCAATTAATCATTTCAACACAAAGACTCCCAGATTTATTTGTTTGTTTACTTATATATGTCAAAACAATCATAACAGGCATGTGCATTTGCAAACTACCTTAATATTGTGGTTCATTTTTAAGCTTAGTAATATATTTTATCATTTGAAAAAGTTGTATGACATACCATGATTTAAGGGAAAAATGATATTCCATCAATAACAACTACTGGACACTTTGGCTGTTTCTAATTTGAAGAGTTACAATCAGTATTTATACAAGTGTCTTTGAAGAAAAAGGTCCATTAGAGCATCCTGTCTACCTTATTTCCCTAATCTCATCCACAGCCATTCTGCTTGTCCTCTGCATGCTGCAGTAAGTTTGAACATTCTGTCTCCAGTCTCACAGCATTTGCATAGGTTCTTCTACCCCTAGAGAACACTCTCAGTTGCTCACTGCCAGACCAGTTTCTGCTCAGCTGAGACCTCGTGGACTCTTTAAACTAGGTAGGTCATGATGTGATGGCATGTTCCATGAGCATCTTGATGTACACAGCTCTATTGTGACTGTATGCTCTCATATTTTCCCCACACTTTGATACACGCAGAGTGCCATCTATTTTGTGTTTTGACAACCTATGATATGAACAATTACATCATTATTTAGTATTTCTTTTTTCTTTTCTAAAACAATTATTCTTTGTACATGTGTTCGAGCACTCAATGTGTGTGTATGCTTCTGCCACAGCACGTGGAGGAGCAGAGCCAACTTGATTGACCCAGATTTTTCCCTCCCATCTTTACATGGGTCCCACAGACTGAACTCAGGTTCTTAGACTTCCCAGCCATCACCTTTACCCACTGAGGTATCTCATTAGCCCATTGCTTAGTACTTTTTATTTGGCAAGATACTTGTTTCTGACCTAGTTAATTTTCCACTGGGATATGATATTATCATATATTATTAATTTATAAGCATTCTTTACATATTAAGTATTTATTACCATTTTCTATGATATATAAATATCTTCTATACGTTTGTCTTATGTCACCAACATTCCCCCCCACACTGTTATTTTATCATATTTGTCACAGCTTTTTAAAAATTGGTGATGAAAACCTAAATCTAGATACAAAACTGGGAACACATTCAGATACCTCTTTTGAAAGCACATTTTAGTATTTTTAAAACTGAGTTTAAAAATACGAAAACAATGCAATTTAAACATTGTTTTGAAAACTAAGAGTGCAGCACTATACATAGTTCCCTTTATCTGTGAAATGGTGGATTCCAGTTAAAAACTAGCAGGGTCAGAGCAGAGTGGAGAATGTAAGAGGACTTTTCCTCATGTTTTAAAACCTAAAGGATTGGATGAATGCTAATGAGTGAAGGCAAAAGTAGGAAGTACGATTGATGGAAAAGTTGAGAATAAGAAGAGCTAAACCTCGTTCCCTCTCTTCCCTCTTTCAACTCCAAATGAGATGACTACACTGAGTTTGTTGAAAGAAAAGGCTTGGTAGGAATAGGGGGTGGGGTGCTAGAGATGTGGCCGAGTCCCTCTGAGAAGATCCTGTATCTTCTCCCTGGGTTGTAAGTTGTAAAATTTCCCAAATAGGCAGCTGGGAGCCATGCCTCACTCCTTCATGAGTAATAGCAATGGTTGATGCAAACCCTGAAGGACAGAAGATGGCTCACTGCATCTGAGAGTGCCTTTCATTGACGACTGTTAGGATCCAAGAGAAGTCCCATAAAAGACCACCAGTCACATATGCAATCAACAAGAGTGTTTATCAAAATTTCCAGCATCTTGGGGTGGCAAAAGGTGACACCAGAAAAGCTCACAGGCTTCTTTTAAACAGGGTTAGGGGAATTCCAGGGAGGAAGGGTTAGTCTGGGGCTAATGGGTGGAGGAAAGATTAGTCTGGGGGCTGATTGGTGGGAGGCTGTACTGGTTAGGGACCTTTTAGCAGCAGGGTAGGAAAAGCTATCTTTAGCTAGCAGAAGGTTGTGGGGTGCCTGCTGAGCTAGCAGAAGGTTGTGGGGCACCTGCTGAACTAGCAGAAGGTTGTAGGCGCCTGTTGATTGGTTGCTCCTGAGTTGCGGTCTTCCCAAGAACTGCTTGCTCAGCTCCAGCCAGTTCTAGTAAACTGAGACTAAGGCCTGGTCCCTGGCAGGGCTATTAGAAACCTGTCATGGCTTTGGTCTGGCTCCCCGGCCCTCTCAGTGATGACTCCACAGCAGGTTGGGAAAGTGGTGTGGAATATACAGGGAAATCTGCACATATGAAAGTATCTGGAAGATATGAACATGGGGACAGCTTCCATGAACTTATGGCAGTTGGTTTGTGGACATGATCAATACTATCATGAATAGAATGCCATCATTTCTCTTTTTAGGGTCTCAGCGTGAGTTGCACAGCTCCAGTTCTTCCCACTTGTTTTATTATCAGTATAGTCAAGGGGTCTTCATTTCCTATTGCACAGCTGCATTGTATTCCTGCCGCTGATGCATCCATCATCTCTTCCGGCTGCTCAGGAATAACCAGAGGTGGAACCGGAAAGCCCTTCAGGATGCTCTTGCACTTTTAGCATTGAGATCTCAGAAGAGTAGAACACAGCGGATGCTGAAACGTAAAACATTTGATCATGAAATGCCTGGGAAGCACCGCCTTCGGCACAGTGATGTGAGTGGCACCCTAAGGATGCTCAATGCCCAACCATTCCCATCTTGATTTCATCTCCACTCTAATTCATCTAAGTAACAGCTGGCATCTGAGTGGGGTCTGGATTGGAATCAAATGTCATACAGAAAAGGAAGGCATCCTCTTCAAGCACAGTTCCCCATGGCTGCACAACCACAGAAGATCCCAGGATCTCAGGTGCAGCTTCTTATCAACATCCTGCTGCTGTAACATCTTGTCTAACATCTGGACCAGAAAGAAAAAGATGACTTTCTCTGGTTCCTTTCTTCTTGCGGTATGTCCACTGCCTGGCAGATGCCTTCTCCCATACACAATAATCATTTAAAAATTTCAGATGAGTTTTCCTGGAGCTTTGTTCTTGTCTTAAATGGGTTGACATTCCCGGTGAAATTTGACCAGGAAAAAATAGGGCAAAAATGTGAAGGTTTTCTTACAAAAATCATTAAGCAAATGTGCAGGCAGAGTTGGGGAAAGAACATGAACTGAAGACTTGCTTCAAAGTGAAGGGGAAAAGTCCATTCATTAAAGTTTCTTTACTGTTTATTTCTTGCTCTACACTGAACCTGCCACACTTGTAGCAGTCCTGGAAGGCAATTGCAGGGCAAATTGAAACATTTGCTCCAGAAGGGAGAAAGGAGGCTCCTGAAAGTCTGGAGGTAAACAAGCTTCACCAGTCTGGGAAAGCTGAAGCTTGCAAGACCTATAGCTACTCCCCAGAGCCATAGAAGTGGTAAACTGCTCAAGAGGAGATTCTAAGCAGCCCAGCTGCAGATAGGTCCCTGGGATCTGTTGAGCTGCCTATGAGTCATGCAGAGAGTTCCAAGGATGCAGCCTTCCTGAATCATCTTTTCTGTGATGAAGTTGCTTTAGAATCATCCCTGTTCCTGTGAATATCCCTTCATGCCTGTTAGTTACCCCAATAAAAACTCAGCGGTTATCCAGGTTGGACTCTGGTGCAATCAATACTTTGGCCTACTGTTCATTCCCTTTCTGGGGTAAGTAGATGTGTGTGTGTGTGTGTGTGTGTGTGTGTGTGTGTGTGTGTGTGTGTATAATATAAGTTCCCAGGAAATTGCTCACACACAGCAACAGTCTGCTATCAACTTTTGAGCATTTAAGGGACATGTCAGCGAATTAGTCCTCGGGGAGTAAATGCTGCAGTCCTACAGTTGTGCTAACACACGGTAGACCATCATTCAGAAAACATGACAAGGTGCTGGCATTCAGGCATTTACACCAGCCTGCCCTCTGGGACCTAGCAGGACACAGCAGCCACCGCCACCAAGGTGACACTGACTGCTGCAGCCACCCGGTAGAGTGCTCTCTCTATGTGCATACACTGTATCCCCTTATAAAAAGCAAGTCCTTTTGCCCCCCTCTCTTCCTTCAGCTCTTGCCCAGAGGCTGCCTCTGCACCCGGATCCCCCCCACCCCCACCCCCACCAGTAAACCTCCCATGTGGGCTCTGTTGCATGGTCTGGCTTTGTGGTGCCCCCGTGCCAAGGTTTACCTTCCACTGTTAAACTATTACACAAGGATTTGTACCCTTGGCGGGAGTCTCAACATGTTTCTTAGATATTTTTGCAAAATTGCTGACACCAGAAATTCAATTCATTTGTTATAGATAATTTCTCTAGTCAGACAAATAAACACTATTGACCAACGTGGAAACTACAGTTCTTTGTGTTATGTTGAATCCACTATCCTTCTGAAATTGATGGAGTAGGCTTTTCCCAAAGAGAGACTGCAGGTAAAGCCTTTTCCTAACTTGATGACATTAGGAAATAGGGAGATGCGTATAAAAGATACCAAAAGTCCAAAAAGTGCCTCCTTTAAACAAAACCGCTTAAAATAGTTAAGTAGTAATTTCCTTCATGAGTTATCAGAATATAGGTGATGACCAAAAACTCACGTTTTTCCTGCATGATACAGTTCCAAGGCTTTGTGGAGTTGGTTAAAAGGTAGCTGATGAGTCACTAATGGATCTATATTAATCTTATCTTGGAGATAATCAGTTACTATTTGGGGAATACAGTCTCTGGTTTTATAATCTGCAAAACAAAATGGCTATTAATAATATGACCTGAGACCAACCAGGCTGGTGAGATGGCTCAGCTGATGAAGGCTCCTGCTGTAGAGACCTGACAACCTGAATTAGATCTCTAGGACCCACAAGGTAAGGCACCGGTTCTGGCAAGTCAGCCTCTGAGCTCCTCATGTGTGCCCTGGCACGTGCGCGCGCACACACACACACATGCTGTGGGATGTTCTGTATGGCAAATGTGTTGCTCTGATTGGTTGGTAAATAAAACACTGATTGGCCAGTAGTCAGGCAGGAGGAAGTATAGGCGGGACAAGGAGGAGAATAAAGCTGGGAAGTGGAAGGCTGTGTCAGAGACACTGCCAGCTTCCACCATGACAAGCAGCATGTGAAGATGCTGGTAAGCCATGAGCCACGTGGCAAGGTATAGATTAATAGAAGTGGATTGATTTAAGCTGTAAGAACAGTTAGCAAGAAGCCTGCCATGGCCATACAGTTTGTAACCAATATAAGTCTCTGTGTTTACTTGGTTGGGTCTGAGCGGCTGTGGGACTGGCGAGTGAAAAAGATTTGTCCTGACTGTGGGCCAGGCAGGAAAACTCTAGCTACAAATGGCGCCCAACGAGTTGGCAAGAGTTTCCACCTAAAACCTGAGAAAAGATTCTAAAACGGAGCTAAAAACAGCTTCCTAATTGTTTCTCTCAAATGAGCGGCAGCTGCCGGTTTGAGCTACAGGTGGGTTCCTAGCGTGCGTGCTCGACCTGCCGTATGGCAGGAATGAGGCTTCTGCAAGTCGCACATTAAGCTGCGTGGTGGATTTAGCCTTTGCTAGTACAAAACAAAAAAAAAAAGAGGTTTCTGGGCTACACGCTGCTTTGATAGAAGCATAGACCCACGATAGCTCCCAGAGCTGGCGGTAAACGTACCACCGCCATGTTGGGAAGCTGAGGTGGGCAGAGCCAGCAGCCATAGCCCCGTTTCAGTCTTACAAATGCTGAAGTTTAAAGCAATAGATTCACAATAAGACAGATTCAGATGTAATAGTTTACAATGTGTGTAAAATATACGTAGGCTTGAAAGAGACAAAAAAGGTGATATATACAGTTATATAAACAAATACATAGTTTTAAAAAATAAAGTCTTTAAAGAGACAATAAAATTAATATAAAAAATAAGCCACATAAAGATGAATATTACACAGAGAATCTGGATTGTGTTGTCTTTGGGATTTTTAACTGCAGAAAAACATTTGATTGTAAAAGATGTTGAGTTAAACCAATATGTATATTTTAAAGATACCTTGGCTTCAAAATTTGGATGTAAGGATGTGTTGCTTTGGAAAGGAGACTCTGCTTTTGTTCCCGCAGAAAGCCAGAGGCTATGGATTTGTTCCAGATTAAGATACATCAGGTTTGTCCAGACAAGACCTCCTGAAAGGTCTCCGATGACACCATGGCCCAGATGATCCAACATCCAGAATGGTTTGAAGGCAACTGGCTCAGACAATACAGTCTCATGGACTATTCCATAATCCTAAAATTTTCTTTGTGTCCCCATAAGATATAGCGCCCCCCTCCAGCAGGAAGTAGTAAGAGAAAAAATTCCCAAATTATATGTAATTTTACTTTGTTAAGGTTAAAACCTTCCTTTTTGAAAAAAAAAGGGGGGAAGTGCTGTGGGATGTTCTGTATGGCAAATGTGTTGCTCTGATTGGTTGGTAAATAAAACACTGATTGGCCAGTAGTCAGGCAGGAGGAAGTATAGGCGGGACAAGGAGGAGAATAAAGCTGGGAAGTGGAAAGCTGAGACAGAGACACTGCCAGCTGCTACGATGACAAACAGCATGTGAAGATGCTGGTAAGCCATGAGCCATGTGGCAAGGTATAGATTAATAGAAATGGATTAATTTAAGCTATAAGAACAGTTAGCAAGAAGCCTGCCATGGCCATACAGTTTGTAACCAGTATAAGTCTCTGTGTTTACTTGGTTGGGTCTGAGGGGTTGTGAGACTGGCGGATGAAAAAGATTTGTCCTAACTGTGGGTCAGGCAGGAAAACTCTAGCAACACACACACACACACACACACACACACACACACACACACACACACACGCGCGCGCGCTCACGCATATCCAAACACACAAATAATAATAAAGTAAGTGTAATAAAAATAAGAAGTATTAGTCAATCAAAAGAGTTAAAAAATCAAGCAGGTCATGAGAGATGAGTAAGATACTCTCTGAAAATTTATCATTGAAAATAAAGGAGAAATCATTTGTGTCTGAGAAGCCACTGACAGCTGCTGTTAAATGTGGCTTCTATAGACAGTTCTGTTACCTAGTCATCCTTTAAATAAAATCTGGATCAATATTCATATTACCAAGTTAAAAGATAATCTTTTCACTTTACCAACCCATATTCTGGGATTTTCTCACATGCCTGGGAATCGTCTCTACACACATAGAGGTAGTGTGGAAACTGTATCCATCCATTAGCACAGAGAGAGCATGGGAGCCCTCTTTGCTCATGTGCATGGAGGTGGCATGGGCACTCACCACTAGATGAGTGGATAGAAACAGGAGTATTAATTTTTAAATCAGCTAATCAATATTGCTCAGAAATCAGGGTTTTTCTGGGAAGACAGAAACACATGTTCAAAAGTACCAGTTTAGTGCTTATAATGACCTTTAAGACACTAAAAGGCATTGCTATTAAAGTAGCACAATAAACTGTGAAGCCATCAGTGCAGAACCAAAGTTGATTAAATTGTTCTAATTGCTGTAAAAATATTTTTTTTGTTGGAGGAAAATTATAATCCTCAATGGCTCCATTATTTTATTTAGCTAATTAAAATTAACTTGGTTGTAGTGGGTAGCCATTCCAGTTTTGATCTGGAAGTTCCAACCCCCATTGAGGCTTCGGCAACTGTCACACCTACAAGGCGGGGCCAAGGGAGGCGCCTGGAGACCCGAGATCTGGATCGGCGAGCTCTCTCTGTTCTGGGACCCTGGACAGTGGAGGTGGGCCAAGCAGAGCTCCAACCAGAGAACACCGCTGGACTGCGATACACCTTCCCCAGACCCCGTGACCTACCTATCCCTTAATTTGTAAGTTACGCCATTAAATAAATCTCCTTTTAACTACATGGAGTGGCCTTAATAATTTCACCAATACTTGGTGTTTTGGGAAGATGGCTTGGTGGGTAAAGTACTTTCCATGAGTTCAGGTCCCCAGGACCCAGGGTAAACAGTCAGGTATGGTAGTTAAGTACATGTAATCTTAGCTCTAGGAAAGTGGAGACAGGAGAATCCCTGGAACTCACTGGCCAGCTAGTTTTGTCCAACTGGTGAGCTCCAGGTGTAGGGAGGAACTCTGTGTCAAAAAATGAGCAGTGTAGAGGAAGCACTTGATGTCAAACTCCAGCTTTCATATGCACACTCATATACTCATGCTTGCACAGCCACACACATGCATGTACACACATGAACCTGTACACACACATGAATACATACACATGCCTACATGATGCTACACCCTCCCCCAGATTTAAAAAAAAAAAGTAATTTGAAGAATGTTACTCTCATTTCAAGAGGAGTCTTTGGACACATTTACTCTAGATATCTGGTCCCCTAAGAGGAGGACCTAAGTGATTGTACCTTTCTACTCATCCACCTACCTCCCAAACACACGCCCTTCAGGGTTTTTCCAGACAGAATCTTGGCCGCCTCAAGGGATAGCTGTGCATCTACCGGGGCCAGCCCAACGATCAGACAGACACCATAGCTGTTGTTACAGGAGTTCCAGGCAGCGACCTGAGAAAGACAGCGACAGCCACGGCCACACCCCATGCATTAATACCAGCTACCCCACGGGGGAAGAATCCTGCATGCCCTGAGATGTCACCTTCTCTTGGGTAGATGCAACTTCATATTCAACTTTGACACTGGGGGGGGGGGGGGGGGGGATGGGGGGGGCGGTCATGGACATCTATCTCCTCAGAGAGTCAGTTCAGTGTAGGAGTAAAAAGTGCAGACTCTGCAACCTGTGTGACTCAGGCAAGCACTTTAACTGCCTTGTTGGCTCGGTTTCCTTGTAGGGTTGTTCTAAGTATTGACTGACTGATTTATCATCCCGAAAACCCGCTCCCTGATCACCATGCTGGCAGACAAGAATAAACGGTAAGTTCGATAAAACTCTTCACTGCCGTAAAGGCCGCACACTGTGTTTGTCTAACTTTTCACTGGCTCTGCTTCACTGCTCAGTTGATTTCTCCTAAACAGAACAGGACGTAATAAATACAGATGTAACTGGGGAAGTTTCATTTAAAAAACCGCATTTTCCAGTGATTCACGGGCACACATTTTCTCATCTATTTTGTCTTAACTCTGTTCCCTTTCCTTTCCCCTCAAATTTGACCTTATTTGCCCCTTTTCTGTCACCTACATCCCTACACTAATATCCTTCAGCCTTTGACCAGGGAATTAGACACACATTTCAATGTAATGAGTATATACATCCTCTTCTCTAAACTGTATGACTCAGGAGGATGCCAGCTAGGTCATTATTTCCTGTCGCCATAGAACTTGACACACGGAGGTATAGTTCTGTTAGAGAACACAGATAAAGATATGTGAATCTGATAATTTTCTTATTTAGGTGTAAACAATTAGAGTTGAGGAAAGTAAATTACTGATCTCATGGCTCTTTGCATATCTCAATTTTGTGTACCATAACTTTATATCTCTTCATGCATCTTGCCTTTGTTCATAAAATACGGCTGTAGAGTGAATTTATATTCCATTTTTCATTAGGGGCACACAGGCCAAAAACCATATTTCCAGAAGTCCTTACGATTATGCATTTCAGGCAGCCCCCCCTCGCTGTGCCCAGTAAACACACCATGGTCTCAACCTTTCCGATGACCTCAAAGGCAAAGTCAGCACCGACACCGGTCATTTCCATCACCACCTCCTGGACGGGTTTCTCCAGCTTGTTAGGGTTGAGACAATCAGTGACGCCCAGGGCTCTTGCCCGGGGAAACTTCTGCTCATTGATGTCAACCCCGATGATTCTAGAAGCACCAGAGGCTTTGCAGCCCATGACCACGGCTGAGCCGACCCCTCCGAGTCCAAACACCACACAGGTGGAGCCAGGGGTGACCTGCAGATTCATACAGCGTGCTTTTATTAATTTTCAAAGCTGGGCACAGGCAGTTAAGAAAATAAACCAGCAAGTTAAAAAAGACTAGTGAGCTTTTTGAAACTATGTATACAACACTTTGATCATTTGGAACTAGTTTTGATATCCCTCCCCCCCATGATAGACGGATAGCACACAAATATAAGTGAGGTGCAGTCACACCCCGGAATTAGACCACTGTGGGTAGAAAGAAGTTGTTGGGGGACAAACTGCTGCCTGGGCGGGAGAGTTAAGAACAACGGCTTGGTGGGAAAAATGAGTTTGAGTTTCACCCATCAAGTAAGCGTGGGAGATGGGTGGGGGCCAGGAAACCTGGGAGTTAGCCTGGAGACTTTTGAGCTGATACAGGTTAATCAGGAACTAGATACACTTTGCTGTTGGGGGTGGGGTAGTTGCTTTCCCGATGAACAGAAACCCGCACTAAGAGGTTTCTGAGGGATACCGAGTTTAGGTTTCTGTTTACTGGATAAGAATCCTTCTGTAAGCCGGGCGGTGGTGGCGCACGCCTTTAATCCCAGCACTCAGGAGGCAGAGGCCGGCGGATCTCTGTGAGTTCGAGGCCAGCCTGGACTACCAAGTGAGTCCCAGGAAAAGCGCAAAGCTACACAGAGAAACCCTGTCTCGAAAAACCAAAAAAAAAAAGAAAAAAAGAAAAAAGAATCCTTCTGTTTACCCAATAAGAATCCAGCCTGGGTTAGACCCAGGTCATTGTTTTTTTAGGACATTGCCGTTAGCAATCCCATTTCGGGGTGCTTCGCGACCTAACAACAAATACCTTGCTCACCTTGGCTGAGTTAACAGCAGCCCCATAGCCTGTAGGAACGCCACAGCTTATGAGACAGACTTTATCCATAGGAGCAGCAGCATCAATTTTTACCACTGCAATCTCGGGCACAACAGTGTACTCAGTGAACGTGCTTGTGCGGAAGGAATGATAAATCTTCTGTCCTCGGCAGGAAAATCTACAGGTCCCGTCCAGCATCACCCCGGAACATGGAAGAACACTGCCCCACAGTGATGTAGACAGACACCCACGTACAGGCATAGGAGTTGAAAAGAGATGTGGTCACCATTAGGCACATACAATGTGAGCAATTTGATAAAAGGGCAAGGATCAAATCTACTCACTCTTGCTTGTCACAGAAGTTTCCTTGGGAGTGCAAGCAGGCGTCACATTCTCTACACTGTGGAATAATGAGTGTGAGAACTTTGTCTCCTGTAAGGGACGGGGAAATAAATCAATAAATTTGAAATTATTCATGGAATTAAAAAAAAAACGATAGAATCTTACCGACTATCTTAAAACAGGCCATGGACAGATGATAGAAGCTAGTGTAACACTCCAGTTAGAGCACACGACTTTTTACCTGGTTTCAGATTGTTACTATTTGGATAAAGATGAGGAGACATTGCCTGAATGGTAGAGAGTTGTAGGGCTGCCTTTCTTGACTCAGAAAATAGAGCGATAGAACCAAGAAGGAATCTTAAAGTCATCTAGTGTAATTCTTTTGTTTTCCATTTAAAAAAATGTAATCCCTTGCTGGGCAGTGGTAGCACACACTTTTAATCCCAGCACTTGGGAGGCAGAGGCAGCCTGTGAGTTTGAGGCCAGCCTGGTCTACAGAACTAGTTCTAGGACAGCCAAGGCTACACACAAAGAAATCCTGTCTCGAAAAATAAACAAGCAAATGAAAACAAAAATGTAATCCCTTGCTGGTTATAGCCAGTTTGTGGTAGCCCAGCAATGTCAGAGCTCTCTTGGGAGTCTGAGTGGCCCACTCCCACACCGTCACTCTGCAAGCCTCTGCCACTGGTTTGCTGTTGATGGATTCTAAGCTGTGTCAACCTTAGAGAAAAAAAAGTTCTTTCTCTTTCACTTTCTTTGTGGAACAATTACTGGAAAGAGTTCTGGAGAGGTTCTTAATGATGTTTGGTCTCAGATCAGCTCATGCCCTGGGGTTAGAGCGACAGACTGAGAGGGACTTGGGAGAAGGCTGACTGACCTATGCAGTAGTCACAGACTCGTGTAGACTCTGCCAGGGTCTACAGTGTTGTCTTTGTGTTGGCCCTTACAAATGTTTGTTGTATAGGAAAATTCCTTAAGATGACATTTAAAAGTCTCTTTAAGTTTACATAAAGCACATTTTACCTTTACTGACTCTAAAATTTTCTAGATACTAGATCCAGAGAAGTTCTAACTATTCTTTTCCTTCAAATGCTCATTATCGTCTCCCACAAAATCCCCAATAGAATCTTTCTGGCTAAAGAGGAGCTAGCCTGTAAACTCTCTTATTTATACTACATTCTGGGAAATGCATGGTCAGCTCTTTACTTCTGTGTCTCTTCCTTGATCCACAGTAGGCATCTCACAATTGCTGTACACTTTGTGAATGCACTAATGATGGCCATGAACGGCCTTACTATGTACTTTCCTAAGTCTCTTTACGCATCTGTCCCTAACTATGGGGTTTCTGAATTAACATCATCTACGAGTGATTGCTCATTCACTGTGATCGTTTTAGGCATGCTAAGAATAACCATGTCAAGATCCTTTCAGATGCAACTGGGGAAGATTCATTGAAATGTAACTATCATCCTGCCATGTAACTTTCAAGCAGTACATTCTAGTTGATTAAAACATCCATTCATTTGTCAAACACTCCAACTTTGGAATGGGCATCATTCTAAAACATTCTTGGGATCAAAACATCAGCAGTTCTTAAGCCTAAGGCCCTTTGGACAAGTTCAGAGGTTCTCTGCTCTTATATCAACCTTTATCTGACTGGCTCAGGAACTGGTTCTCCACACCCTGTATTTGTCAGAAAGAAGTGACAGTGATCTTTGGATTACTGTCTTCATTTGATAACATGACAAGTCCTTAACTAGAAGAATCTAGAGGCAAACCCAACTTGTTTTTCTGCCGAATATGCTAACAGTGCAGAGTATCTCCTCTTCAGATCAGGAGTTCCCTGGCATGCTGCTCCCAATAAATTTTGTTTCCCATTTTCTACCTTGTTTCACGGAGCTAACTCCATCGCCAACACTCTCCACAATTCCTGCTCCTTCATGACCCGGAATTAAAGGAAATTTCACTGAGAGTTCCCCTTTCAGCACATGGTCATCAGAACCGCAGATCCCTGAAGATAACATCTGTATAGAAATTAAGTGACCAAAAGACAACTGGTTTATGATTTTTTTCTCCCTCTTTTGAGACTGAGTGTTCAGTTTTGTTTTGTTTGTTATGAATTATCTCACTTGATCTCTAAAAAAACACTCATGTGTTAGAACAAAAACCTACCTGTAAAAGAGAGATCCCATTGAAAAGGCCAGACCCTGCTGCTGGAGGACACCCTGCTGAGCCTCTGTGCGGTTCTTGCTGTTACAGAGGTAAGAGGCAGTCTGTGCTGCGACTTGACAGCTTGGTGCAGAGAACACGGTCCTTCCATGTCTCTGTGGTGTTCACCATGTTGAACCAAATCACGTGCTATAAAACTTCCCAACAACCCCCTCACCCCAAAACTTAAACAAGCCAGATTTTCCCTTTGTTTTTCTGGGGACTGGCGCCGAGCCTTCTCGGGGGCACTTGCTTGGGGAGTAAGTACACTGCCCTATATGAGGCCTCTCAGAGCTCCTTGCCATCCATCCCTCTTAAGGGTTGCTCTTGTCTCTTCCTAGCTCTCTCATTTTCACTTTTGATGAAGTTTCTCTTCAGTCTTTAAAGAGAAGCCTCTCCCCTTTAAGTCTCTGTGGGAGGCCAGCTCCCACTTTTTCTCCAGGGTACTCTTGAGGAGAGCGGGATAAGAAATATTAGGTAGAAAGAGAGTGTGGAGAAGAGACAGACAGAAACACAGGATAGCTTTGGGAGGGCCTGGATCAATATCCATCGGGCACCCTCTGTCTCTTCTAATGTTTTTTTTTTTTTTTTTTTTATAGGAATGCCAAGGGGCAGGGCAAAAGACCTCCCCCTAGCACGGCCAAATGCAGACCCTTCCAATCACCTGGTAACCACACACGTGGTCAAGCCATCCCTTAATGCAGCCCTCCTAGGTAAAGCAAGCTCAGATCTCACCAGGAAACCTCTGTGCGCCTCCACAAGTCTCCATCATGTTTCCATCTCCATACATTGCATTGTTTTCATCCAACACCACTACCCCCAACCCGCCCCACCCCCAACCTTCAGGCCTGATCATGGCCTCGAAGCCCTTTCTCCCAGTAAGCTGCATCTCTAGACTGCCCTCTGCTGTTTTATTACTGCTTCCTTCATTGTATTTGACAAGAAGAACACAGAAGGTCTCCCTACCAATTTAGGTATGGGGAAGGGAGGCCCAGAGACTTAGAACTATTTATCCAATATCACATAGCTTCACATTCAGACCTCATAATAAACTTGTCTTTTTAAATCTAGTCTATATGATCTATGCAACAAAGAATTTTGAAACAAAATGGTTTTTGGAAATTTTAATAATTTTGGATTATTTTTAGAAATATAATAATAACATCACTATCAAGAAACACAAACTTTTAGGTCCAATATTGTGAAGTTCAATGCTTTGGGTAAATCAATTTTCAAAATTTTAAACCTGTACATTGAAATTTTTCTTTAAGGCTGGGCATGGTGGCACATATAGCTGCAACCCAGAATGAACCCTTTCTCTTTCTAAGTTCATTATCTTGGGTATCTAGCCATGGTGACAGAATACCAATACCACAGGCTGTTAGATCCTAGTCAGTATATCCCCAATCTTGAATTCATAGTCTCAGCACTCAGGAGGCTGAGGCAGGAGGGTCATGAGTTTGAGGACAACCTCAGCTACATATTGAGATTCTGTTTCAATCAAACAACTACCTCTAAATATTCACTAATGTATTTGTTAATATTAATGAATCAGTTTAAAATCTTTTTCTTTTACTAAGAAAAGTGAGGAGAGCAAAATGCAGACACATGCTGATTTCATTTGCACATGTCTATGCCTACTTCTATTTTATAAAAGGATTTATTTATTTTTATTTTTATTTTATGTGTATATGTGTTTGGCCTGTGTTGTTGTCTATGCGCCATGTGCATATAGTGCCTATGGAGGCCAGAGAGTGCACTGGATCCCTTGGAACTGGAGTTCCACATGGCTGTGATTCACCATGTGGGTCCTGGGAACAGAACCTGGGTCCTCTGGAAGAGCAGCCAGCACTCCTAACTGCTGAGCCATCTCTCCAGCCCCTATACTTATTTTTGAAGTGCAGTATTATTTTCTTTTGTCCTCAAAAGGAATGGCTGGCTGACTTAGACTTACCCTAATGCGCACTTCTCCAGGTTTGGGTGGTTCAACTTGCACTTCTTCAATTGAAAGACGAGACTTTTCTGCCCAGGCAATGGCTGCCCGACATGTGATTGTCTAATGGGCACAAAATAAAATGGCATTTACCAATAAGCTTTCTTTTTTTTTTAATCACACTTGCTATTATTTGTAAAAGTACAAAAATCATAGGGAAAAAGCCAAAAATAACTATAACCAAGTCACCTGTATTCCAAGCATAAACTACCAAGAATTTAGTAAATTTTCTTGCAATCTTTCAAAATACTTTTTACTTACAAAATCTCAATAGTTTTAAAATAGTTAAGATTATACCATATGAGGAACTTTGCCTTCTTTTTCCTTTCCCTTCTTTTTGTTCTTCCTCTTCCTCTCTTCTTCTTCCTAAACCAGTCACTAGTTATTAAACCATTGCCGCTGGCATGTTTATAAGCGTTTCTCTTGACTTTGAAGAACTTCATAGTCACACTGGAAATGACCATTTTTTTTGGGTATATCCTAATTTTCTTAATAACTACCTGGCTATAGGAGTGTTCCCATTGCTTTTCCTCTTACAAAGGGTATTGTGATGAACACATTTGTTCATAATTTTTTCTTGATTGGTTTGTTTCCTTAAGTGAAACTTTCTTGGGGAGGATAGAGTCATTGTTAGGACTAAGCTGCTTTCTAAATCTCTTTACAGAAAGATTTAATCACTTGGCTCACTCCCCAGAATAATAAATTGTCTTTGCTATCATTTATTCCATTTTACTTAGCATTGACTGTATCATTAAACAAAACATTGCCCAGGTAGGAAAAGCCACTGTCTTCATGGGTATGTTTTCAGTGTAGCAGTGTGAGTATTCGCCATGATTATGGGAGCTGTGGAAGACTTGCTCATGTATTTACGGACCTATTCGCATCTTGTGCCTTTTGCTAAATGCAAATGAGTTCTTTAAACATCAAAAGAGTAACTTGCCATCTGTCAGCTCGTCTTACAAGTTTTTCCTCTTCTATTTTTATATCAATTTTATATGAAATGATTCATGTGTTTTGTGATGTTTGTCTATAAAAGTCTTTCCTTTGTAACTTATTCCATTTCCATAGTCTGAAAATCTTCCATATAGAAATAAATTTCTTATCCTCTCTTTGAATTTTTTTCAGTTTGATATTTAGATACTTCACTCATATTTACTTGAAGATTGTTTCTTTGTATAATGCAAAGCTACAGTCTAAATGAGTTGCCCCAGGGCAGCCTGGTTGCTAGTTGTTTCTGCCTTTTCTACTTACATTAGCACTTTCGCTACACAATCAAATTCTTATTTTCCAGGCTTCTCTTTAGAGGCTGTTTCTATTGCCTTGAGTATCTTTCTGTGAATTCTTGCAACAGCTCCTTCCTCAATGAGTGGACTGGCTTAACTTTCAGATTTAGTACCCGGTGATACTAGTTTGTATAATTTCAAATGTATTCCATTTATAGGTATGATTTCTGCATTGGTAATCGTAAGTAGAGTAAATCTGTTGTGTCTTCAAGAAATTCAGACTCCAGTGGAAGAGATAATACAGGTTTTTATCTTCCAAAGAGAAAGGCCATGGCTCACAAGAGCTTCCAACTACAGGGATAGACAATACTTCTTCTGTCTGTGAACAACATAATTAGAATAATTTTGCTCTCACTCAAAACTTTTGTCAAAAACAGCTTTTAGGGAAAAAAACCTCCTTATTTCAAAAGCAATATACAGATAGCACAAAATACTAAGTGACACAGACTAATGTAAGGGGAAGAAGCAGGGGAGGCCCAGCTCCCGCCACTGCTAATGGTGTAGAGCGAGTTCTTCCGTCGATGTTCTGTGCGTGCACTGTGTGTTCATCTGACCACACCGAGCAGACTGGGTCGCGGCTTGATGTTCCCTATAACATGATAGTAATTTTCCGGTGATCTTTACTGACCACTTAAGGCTCACTGACTAATACATTGTAACTGCACCTTCCTAATACTCCACAGATGTGGTTCCATCCACGTTCTTTACCATGACACTGCTAACCTGCTCATAAAAACACACAGGACTCTTTCACTGGGGTCAGTTTCCAGTTTGAGGTGCCCCTGTAGCACAGCAAAGAGCATGTCAGTCCCATATGCTTTCAGATGAAATGACAGGCAAATTTTAAAGCTTTTGCTACAGTATTAGCAAATTATCCCTCGTAAACTTGTCAGAAATTCATTCTCTAGGCAGTGGTGGGAGACTTTCCACATCTTGGGAAACTTTGAGTACTACCATCAAAGTTTGTTAACAATCCAATCAGAGAACACAAAATCTAAATTTCTTGTAAACACGCACTGCTCGATGGCAGTGAGGGTGACATGGTGCGTCACAAAGCGCCACACTCACCTTTCCTGTGGTGTCCATGGTGGCTTCTCTGGTGTCACCTGTGTCCTTTGGATCTCAGTAAGGTTTGATTGTGCAGCTTGGCAGCCTGGGCCAAGTATTTATAGGGTTCATGAAACCGAAAGCTATTAAAAGTAATCACACTGTCAACATGGAGATTACCAGAAGGGCAACGGGTTGAAAATATGTCAAAGACTGGAAGGAATACACCAGACCAGGGAAGGGTAATGAGGGAAGAGATTGACAACCTACATGCTGACTGGGAAAGAAGAGCTTCAAGAGGAGGCGGGGTGAAAGGCTGAGGGGTGCTGCAGAAAACCAGGGCGTGAAGAACAAGCCAGACAGCACCTGCTAATTAGCCAACAGAGCTTCTGGAGAAAGCCATTATTATAGATGCTATTGCTAAATGGGCAATAAAAACAGGGTTAAGACTGGGTTGCCAGTAGTCAGAGGAATGGAAAAGTCTAAGTACTCACATAAGTTACCATTTTAAAACCTGAGAAAGGCATTGTGAAACTGAGAGATGCTAATAACGCTAAAGACGAAGTAAGGCATTATGGAAGACTCTCACCCAAGTAGGAGTAGGGCTGCAGGGGTAGAACTTACATAAGAGCAAGGGATGGGTGTATAGTGAAAACAGCAGACTGAGTCAGTCAAGGTAAAGTGAAATAAAGAGGCCATGCTGATGATGGCGAGGAGGAAGATGTTGTTCAAAGTCTGTGATTCTGGCCTGACCCGTAGGCTTCTGTTTTAGCTGAATGAGTGAGCACAAGTCGGAAGATCAGAAAGTGATACCCTAACTACTGGCGAGCTCTGGCAGCTGGCTTTATCTGCCTCTAATTCACATCTGTCCAGCAGTTAGGACCTACTGTAGTCATTTCTCTGAGATGGATCTAGGGTCTTTCATCCTCATGGTGCACAGCTGCTGTAAGGTGGTGCGGGTGGGCTGGGGTCATTTGCTGGGAGCCAGGGTGAGATAGAGGTCTGCAGTCACAGGTCTCTAGGTATGGAGCTAGATCAATCTTTATATCCTGGTCATATGTTTATAAGTTTCATTTGAACAGCTTTGCATTTCCTAACAATTCAGAAAGACTCTTAGGTCATCTGGGAACCCGCCTTTTCCTCCTGGACCAGAACTGTGATTGGGGGAAAGAGACCTAGTTTACCTACCATGAAAGCTGACTGAGCGAATGCTCTTAGAAGACATTCTGACAACTGTACTTTAAGCAGGGAAGCATCATCTTTATATACTCAGAGATAGTGCAAGAAGGGAGGTTTGGGAATGAATGACTGACATCTATTGATTAAATGGCCTTGTGCTACAGTGTTTGCATTCTCGTATTTTCTGTATCCATGTTCCTACTCTGCCTCTGTTCAGCAAAGTTTCATGTGCTGGGCAGTAGCCTAGTAAGAAAGCCCGTGAGGCAATGTCCAGATGTGAACTTTCCACCCTATAGACTTTTCTGACAGCACCTGGAACATTAAGAAAATTTTTTTTCAGATCCCTGTAAGTTGTAGTTACAGATAGTTGTGAGCCACCATGTGGGTGCCGGAATAAAAAACCAGGTCCTCTGGGAAAGTAACTGATTCTCTTAACCACTGAGCCCTCTCTCTAGCCCCACCTGGAAAACTTTTAGTCCTTTCTTTTTCTTATTTTTTTCTACCACATTTCCTAAATTTAGACCCCGACTAGGCATGGGGTTCAGAATCCTAAGAGATGGTGCTAAGTGTGGTGATGCTCACAGTGAACTCCTGGCAGCTCCCACCCACCCCACTCATTGTGCTCCCTATTTGACGGATGCCAGGGAGTCATGCCATTTCTGGGACTCAGTTTCTGGGTTAGTCAAGTTGTCAGGTTATAAAAACCCAGCAGTAATAAGTTTATGGAAAGGACAAAATGTTTGGCTCACAGAAACCTTGGAAAGGAGTGAACATTTGAAGAAAAGGTCACAAGTGCATCTGGGAACTCAACCTGAAATCTGTTCGCCTTCAACACGACTTCCCCTCTCTGATGTGAGGCAGTGAGGTAGACAAGCATTCAATGCCATCACTAACAGACCTGGGTCCAATAGAACCTTCGCCTCCTACATACTGAGACCTAAGAACTACAACCTCCAGATGCCTCCGGTTCCCTGTCAATAAAGGGAATTAGCTTCCCAGGTTTCCTCACAAGCACCAAGCAATCATAATACACAGATGCTAAGAACACTGCATTGTACATAGCAGGTCTCCATGTAAGTGTTCATTATTGTTATTATTATTATGTCTCTCAGAACATCTGCCTCATTTTTCCTCAGTTATGACTTGCTTTTGCCCTGTGGTAGGAAATACGGCCCAGAAGAAAACACCTGATTGTTAAATTAAATAGCTTCAACCAGAGAGTTCTGATCTCTCTCCTCTTAAGCTCACAAATGCAAGGGAAGCCTCAAAGAATAGTCCTTATCAATTTTAACCATTCATATAAAGATAACTTCATGATTAGATACTCTTAAAAAAAAACATATGTTTGTTAAACCAAATTCTCATTTGGTTTGGAATAAAACCTCAGTAAAATTATTTTCGCAGGTTTGTGTGCCGCATATTTTGAACCGTTTCTGTCATGAGTCTTTGTCTTTCCTAACTTAAACAGAAACAGCGAGCGGTTCTGTAACTCTTTATGTGTTATCTACACTCTAGATAATCTAGTTCTGCTGGAGTTTGCGCGGGATTTCTGCCCTCTCGGCATTCCTGGAGGTTGCACAGCAGATAGATAACCCGGTCTGAAGCACGCACTCTGGAGTCCTTAAACCACAACAGCACACATCTGTCAGTATCGCGTCTCCTCGCAAAGCATGCTGGTTAGTAGTTGAAACCTTGGCGTTGTTTACAGCAGCCGGCTTCGGGTCACATCTTGATGACATTAGATTAAATATTTCCCAGAATAAAAATCTTCATCTCCTTCTTCCTGGACTTCACATTCCTCCTTCAGGTCCTCAGGTCAGAGTTGTTTTCTTCTGTTTGCTCCAAAGGCCATCTTTGAATCCGCACCACGCCTGTCAAAGGTAGCTGGACAGATCACCCTCAGGCGGATGGGTTTTGCTCTGGCATTTTCCTCCCCTCCACAGCTGAGAAGCTGACAACCAACATAGCAAAGGTCACATCTGGCATCTTGCTGCATGCAATGCCAACCACGGACTGAACACTCCTGTGCCTGGCACCAAGCTGGGTCCAGAGGTGGTAGCAGTGGGAACAAAACAGCTTCCGGCCCTTCCAGGAGGCAGTCATGCACCCTGGGTGAGGCCTAGTCTTGGGGCCAGACAAACTGGGTTTCTAACTAACTGTGGGAACAATGGTTTCTTATTTATCTGCTCTTCGCTTTAGTTTCTTTGCCCGTACGATGGGGGATGGATAAAAGGACCACTGAAAAAAACTGTCTGTCCTGCAAGAGTTTGAATCTCGTTGTCACAGAAACACAGCTTCCATCTCAAAGGGAAGGTAAGAGTTTATTCTAGAGCCAAATATGGGTGACCCAGAGTGAGTGACATGGAGTTAGGTTACCCGGGTTGCAGGTTCCTACATGGAAGGAGTTCTGAGAGGTTTTACAGTATCAGAACAAAGAAAGTCACAAGTCAAGGACACTGAAAATACATCGGTGGGCTGCAGACAGGCCTCAGTTGTCACTTGACAGCATTCTTAGCCTTCCATGGGTGAGGAATAGGACTTTCTTAGCACATTCCAGAGCTTTTTTATCTGTTTATGATGTTAGGTCTGACACACAATGGTCAAGGAATAGCTATTTGGTTGGCTAAAGGTCCTCATGACACACTGTAAATTAGGCTTTGAAACGGCAATGTTGTGCTTCTGTCGCGAGACCCTCAAGCACGACCATCACAGAGCTGATATCCAATGCAAAACACACAGGGCCTTATTGATAACAAGCGAGCCCAGGCTTGATCTGTGTTCAATACTCCGACACAGTGGGTGGAGGAGGATGGCCCTGAGCTTTCAGGGTGAGGGGTTTTTAAAGGGAAAAACCCGCAAGCAGGGTGGTACTAGCCTTTGCATCATATGACTGAGTGAGGGTATGTAACCTTTGAATTTACTGGTTGGGGGTTACAGTTAACATTTTCAGGCAGGCCTGGACAAGTCCTAGGCTTTGTCCTTGAGCTGCCATGGAGACTGACTGGCCTTGCACGTACTGACTGTGGGGGCTGACTCAGTGGCCCAGGTTCTGTCCTTGAGCTGCCATGGAGGCTGGCTGGCCTCACATGTTCACATTGACCCATGCACGTAGCTCTAAGTTGGTGAGGGGTCCCAGACAGTAAACAACTGGCTGAACCTTGAGCAGTCAGAGTATGTGCAGAAAGGGAGCTACTGCAAGGACTGTGTCTTTTGTTCACGTCCCTCCCAGAAACTGCTTGCTCAAGTCTTAGGAAACTGAAATTGAGGCCTGATCACTGAGAGAAGACTGACAGCCTGTTATGGCATCTGCTTGGTCCTTTCAGCAACACTTCAACCCTGCCACATTCTTGGATGTGTGAGTCAGCCTGTCACACACAGCCTTGGCACACAGCCTGACACACACAGCCTTGGCACACACAGCTTCTTTCCAGGATTGTTCTTTCACCATCTGGAATGGTCTGAAGGACCAGGTGGTGCTTTCTTAGTCTGCTTTGGCATTACCGGAAGGTGGTAGAAACAGTAACAGGTCTAGTGGGACAGTTTTAGGCTGCTGGCACTGTGTGTTTCCCGTTGTGGGGTATTGTGGGACCCCAGGCTTAGCCTTACCTTTCATTCTGAGTGCTGAATGGCTTGAACCTTACTGTGTTGCCCAACCAATGGAGCCTATCAGTTTTGGGTAAAACATCCAAAGTCATGGGCTGAAATCAATCTTTGCTCTTTATCAGCTGTCTTTTCCGGTGAGGGGACATTAACCGGTGAATGAGTATAATCCACAGAATATGGCACCATCCTGGAGAACTCTCAATACATTTTAGCTACAGTCACTATCTTTAAAATGAAACCGGGGCCAGAGGGATAACGTCACTAGCAGAGTGCCTGCTCTGCAAGCCTGAGGACATGTATTCGTCCCCCAAACCCAGGCTTTTAAAAAGCCAGGCATGGTGGCATATCATTGTAACCCCAGTGCTGGGAAGAGGACAGTGGCTAGCCAGTGAGGCTTACTTGCTGAGTTCCAGGCCATTGAGAGATCCTACCTCAGAAAACAAGGGGGACTGTTCCAGAAGAACTAATGTAGAAGAAACTGCAACCAATAGAACTGATGCTATAAAGGATTTGCTAATAGTTTTGCCTAATCCTTTATGTCAGACAAAGTAAAATTTAGCTAAGAGACCCCCGCCTCCAAAATACTCCAGAGATGAGTAGTGTCTTAGCCAGGCTTGTTAGAGAGAAGCAAAATTTACAATAGCAGGATGCTGCCTACTGTAAGTTCACCAAAATGACCTCCAGTTGGTCTCCATTCTCATAACGAAGAGAGACAGCCCTGACTCCAACCTGCTATTAGGCCCCTCCCACACAGCAAAGAACGTACCTCCAAGGGGCAGCTCAAGGGGTCCGCACAGGGTCCAGTCACAGGGTCCAGGTTGCCATTAAGTGCCTTGTCCTCTTATTAGGAAAAGCATATCTGCAGGTGGGCAAGACGAGCCTGGCTAGCAAGTATTGGCGAAGAACACCACCGCTGTGCCTAAGAAACAATTCTGGCAATCTTTACTGTGTCAATCTCCCATCTGCCCACGTGCCAGACTTGCTGTCTCTTGTGTCTGTTCAAATGGTTCAAAGTGTAACCTGGGGCCGGGACATAAAAGAGACTTCAGCATGACAGCGTTTGTGAATGGCGTAAGCCTAAGGTGTGTAGAAGTTAGTAAGATCTTCTGTTCATGGCTGGCTCCTCTTTGAGCATTAGCCAAAGCTGGATGTATGCTGTATTAAAGAGCTTTTCCCTTTATTCATCCCCAAGTGTGTAAATGGTTTCTCACTGGGAAGGCATATTAATTCTAGAACAGAAAGACATTTGAGTTTGTCTTCTGGCCTAGACACACAGTGTACCACACATCCACATAAGCATGCACACACACATCCCTGGCCCAAATGCAGCTGGTGGCTTCAGAGAAAAGGCACACTGCCACACACATCTGTACATGTCAGGATGTCTGGAAAGTGCTCCTTCAGGTGTGAGTACTTTGGGAACAGAGAGGGAGGGGCTGTTCTCAGTAAATGACCCAGAGGAGGTAGAAGTCAAACAGTCTTAAAAAGAAAATCCTCACTGTGTCCTGCCTACTGCCTTTTGTTCCATTTGGCTATATGTCTATGGCTTTCAGAGAAAAGGAGTTGAGTTTTGCTTTTATCCACACCTAGCAGCTTCAGAAAATTCTTGAGTCAGCAACTTAATTAGATGTAGCCTATTCAGTCAACACAAAGGGCACATTTGTCTCCAATTAGCAAAGAAACAATCTGATGACTAGTTCAGAACTGTGCCAACGGATGTCAGTTACGCAGCCACTGAGCATCACACCCTGATGGAGAATCACTCACCCAGCGGATCGGCAGGGGGTCCTGTGCAGTTCCTTCCTCTTTGGAAGGTGTGGACGTATAAAGTCCTGGCATTGAGGGCTCATTCTTCAATACAGCACCTGTGTTTGTTACATGCTTGCCCCTCCACTGTTCCCCCACCCCCAAATAAGTCCATTTTTTGCTCAGCCTTTGCTTATCTTATTTTTTCTCCTCTTTCTTGTTCCCTGGCTTAATGAAATCCGCTCCAGACAGGAACTTCTTTGGGTTTTTAGAGGGTCCATTTCACAAGTTTTTCTTCCTTTCTCCAAACTTTCTTAGTCGCAGTGTGCTGCCTCATCCAAAGTGTGACATGGACCAACCTGTGATGGACTGAAGCCCCTCTAACTGTACCTCCAAAGGAGTCTTTTCTGTTTATCAGCCGATTGTCTTAGGTATTTGTCACAGTAACAGAAACCGATGTAATAATGATATCAATTGCTGTGTTCTTAACACGACGTGCTGGGATTGACCTGACTGGGGACAGTAAGGGAATGAAGAAATTGCACACGTACACATAGTCAGGAAAGCTCGGATTGGGTGGAGTGGGTTCTTTGATAGAGAACTGCAGCACCTCAGAAGCTCACTGTGTTTCTTTTATACAGTTGAACAAGGAGGAGGCATCATTACCTACATAGAAACAAGGAGGCAGGTTTAGCAATCTGGGTAGGAGCAGTCTGTGTGAGGGATCAGTCTTCACGCAATAAACGTCTGTTGAGACACAGAATCTGCCAGCTCTCATTGGACCAAGAAAGGCTTCCTGAGACACAGAATCCACCAGCTCTGACTGGACCAAGAGCCCTAATAGGACCAAGAGCAGTTCCCTGAGTCACAGAATCAGCTAGCTTGGACTGGACCAAGAGCAGCTCCCTGAGATACAGAATCTGCCAGCTTCAATTAGAACAAGAGCTAAGATTGGACCCAGAGGGGCCCCCTGAGACAAAGACACAGTAAGCACAGATTGGACTAATAGCAGCTCACTCAGACACAGGCACCTCTTGCACCCATTGGAGGAAGAGATGGGTAGATGTCAGTGCAAAAATACAACAACATAATGAGCAATATGGCATCACCAGAACCTAGCTCTCTTACAGCAGCAAGACCTGAACATCACAATGTAGAAGTAGAAGAAAGTGACCTTAAAAATAACTTCATGAAGATGCCAGAGGCCTTTAAAGAGGAAATGAAAAATTCCCTTAAAGAAATTGAGGAAAAGACAGAGAGAGAGAGCATTCAAATTAACAAAATCAGAAATGAAAAGGGAGACATAACAACAGACAATGAGTAAATCCAGAGAATCATCAGGCCATACTTCAAACACCTGTACTCCACAAAACTGGAAAATCTAAAAGAAATGGACAATTTTCTGGATAGGTACCACATACCAAAGTTAAATCAAGTCCAGATAAACAATTTAAATAGAGCAATAACCCCCAAGGAAACAGAAACAGTCATTAAAAGTCTCCCAACTAAAAAAAGTCCAGAACCAGATGGTTTCAATGCAGAATTCTACCAGATTTCCAAAGAAGAGTTAATACCAATACTCTTCAAATTGTTCCCCACAATAGAAACAGAAGGAATGTTACCAAACTCCTTTTATGAGGCTACAGTTACTCTGATTCCCAAGCCACACAAAGATGCAACAAAGAAAGAAAATTACAGACCAATCTCCCTCATGAACATTGATGCAAAAATACTCAATAAAATATTGGCAAACGAACTGCAAGAACACATCAAAAAATTATCCACCATGATCAAGTAGGCTTCATCCCAGAGATGCAAGGTTGGTTCAACATATAAAAGTCTGTCAATGTAATACACTGTATAAACAAACTGAAAGAAAAAAACACATGATCATTTTATTAGATGCTGAAAAGGCCTTTGACAAAATCCAATACCTCTTCATGATAAAAGTCTTGGAGAGATCAGGAATACAAGGAACATATCTAAATATAATAAATATCAAATAATAATATGATAGTATACATAAGTGACCCCAAAAATTCTACCAGGGAACTCCTACAACTGATAAACACCTTCAGTAACGTGGTGGGATACAAGATTAACTAAAAAAAATCAGTAGCCCTCCTGTATACAAATGATAAATGGGCCAAGAAAGAAATCAGAGAAACATCATCCTTTACAATAGCCCCAAATAATATAAGATACCTTTCAGGTAACTCTAACCAAGCAAGTAAAAGACCTGTATGACAAGAACTTTAAGTCTCTGAAGAAAAAAATTGAAGAAGATAACAGAAAATGGAAAGATCTCCCATGCTCATGGATAGGTAGGATTAACATAGTAAAAATGGAAATCTTAACAAAAGCAACCTACATATTCAATGCAATCTCCATCAAAATCCCAGCACAATTCTTCACAGAACTGGAAAGAACAATACTCAACTTTGTTTGGAAAAACAGAAAACACAGCATAGCTAAAAGAATCCTGTACTACAAAGCCACCTCTGGAGGCATCACCATCCCTGACCTCAAGCTCTACTATAGAGCTATTGACCCGTCCCGCGGGCCAGGTTATTTGATGAGACCCGAGGAGGCACCTCCTGAAAGATCAATGGGGGCGAGAGAGAAAGGAGACCAGGCACATAAAGGAAGACAGAGTCAGTCTGAGTCGCGTCAAGGTCTCGTTTATTGACTGGGTATTGAGGCTTATAAGCAGGGCTTCAGGCAGGGAGGGGGAGCAGGGGAAGCAAAAGGAGAGAAGAATGGAAAATTCCTAAGGAAATGTGAGGTCGCTTTGGTCCCAGGCCCCTGCAGCTGGCTGATTAGCACGTATTCCAGGAAGTTGTACAGCTCGAGGTTAGGCCAGGAACCTGTTTTTGCAAGGTTTGATAAAGTAAGGAAGGTCACACAAAATTCAAGACACAGCTGTCCGGAGTTGGTCCCCAACAAGCTATAGTAATAAAAACAGCTTGGTATTGGCATAAAAACTGACATGTGGACCAATGGAATTGAATTGAAGACCCTGACATTAACCCACACACCTATGAACTCCTGACTTTTGACAAAGAAGCCAAAACTGTACAGTGGAAAAAAGAAAGCATCTTCAACAAATGGTGCTGGTATAACTGGATGTCAACATGTAGAAGATTTCAAATAGATCCATATCTATCACCATGTCCAAAACTCAAGCCCAAGTGGATCAAAGACCTCAATATAAAACTAGTTACTCTGAACCTGATAGAAGAGAAAGTAGGAAGTAGTCTTGAACACATTGGCACAGGAGACTACTTTCTAAATATAACACCAACAGCACAGACACTGAGAGCAACAATTAATAAATGGGACCTCTTGAAACTGAGAAGCTTTTGTAGGGCAAAGGACATGGTCAATAAAACAAAACAATAGCCTACAGAATGGGAGAAGATCTTCACCAACCCCACATCTGACAGAGGGCTGATCTCTAAAATATATAAAGAACTCAAGAAACTAGACATCAAAATAATGAACAATACAATTAAAAAGTGGGCTATAGAACTAAACAGAGAATTCTTAAAGGAAGAATTTCAAATGACTGAAAGACATTTAAGGAATTGCTCAACATCCTTAGTCATCAGGGACATGCAAATCAAAATGACTCTGAGATACCACCTTACATCTGTCAGAATGGCTAAGATCAAAAACACTGATGACAGCTTATGTTGGAGAGGATGTGGAGCAAGGGGAACACTCCTCCACTGTTGGTGGGAGTGCAAACTTGTACAGCCACTTTGGAAATCAGTGTGGCAGTTTCTCAGAAAATTGTGAATCTATCTTCCTCAAGACCCAGCTATACCACTCTTGGGCATATACCCAAGGAATACTCAATCACACCACAAGGACACATGCTCAACTATGTTCATAGCAGCATTATTTGTAATAGCAAGAGACTGGAAACAACCTAGATGCCCCTCAACTGAACAATGGATTAAGAAAATGTAGTACAGGCTGGGCGGTGGTGGCGGCGCACGCCTTTAATCCCAGCACTTGGGAGGCAGAGGCAGGCGGATCTTTGTGAGTTCGAGGCCAGCCTGGTCTAGAGAGCGAGATCCAGGAAAGGCGCAAAGCTGCACAGAGAAACCCTGTCTCGAAAAACCTAAAAAAAAAAAAAAGAAAGAAAATGTAGTACATATACATAATGGAGTACTACTCAGAAGAGAAAAACAGTGACATCATGAAATTTGCAGGCAAATGGATGGAACTAGAAAATATCATCCTGAGTAGGTAACCTAGACTCAGAAGGACAAACATGGTATGTACCCACTCATAAGTGGACACTAGATGTAAAGCAAAGGATAACCAGACAACAACCCACAACTCCAGAGAAGCTACCTAACAAGGAAGATCCAAAGAGGGATGCATGGATCACCCTGGGAAGGGGAAATAGATGAGATCTCCATGAATAAACTGGGGATGAGGGGTGGGCAATGGAGGGTAGGGGATAGGGGATGAGAACATAAGGGAATGGGATGGTCAAGCTGGAACAGGGATGGAGTGAGAAAGCAATGAAAGAGATACCATAATGGAGGGAGACTTCATGGGGATAGGGAGAAACCAGGTGCTAGGGAAGTTGCCAGGAATCCCCAAGGATGACCCCAGCTTGGGCTACTAGAAATAGTGGAGAGGGTGCCTAAACTGAACTGGCTTGCCCCAGTGATCAGACTAGTGAATACCCTAACTGTCATCACAGAGCTTTTCTCCAGTGACTGGTGGAAGCAGATCCAGAGCCAAACACCAGGCAGAGCTCCAGGAGTCCAGTCAAAGGGAGAGAAGAGGGATTCTATGAGCAAGTAAGTACATCAGGATCATGATGGGGAAACCTGCAAAGATGACCAAACCAAACTAGTGGGAACTCATGAAAGTTGGACCAATGGCTATGGAACCTGGATGGGACTGGACTAGGCCATCTGCATGGGGAGACAATTGTGTAGCTTGATCTGCTTGGGTGGCCGCCGGGCGGTAGGATCAGAATCCATCCCTCGTGCATGAGGGGACTTTTTGGAGCCCACTACCTATGATCAGACACCTTGTGCAGCTTTGAGGCAGGGGAATGGGCTTGGACTTACCTCTACTGGATGTGCCTCCCCATGAGAGGCCTTGCCTTCTTATGGGGGTGACTGGAGGGTGGGTTGGAAGCGGAAGGCTGGGGGGGGGGGGCGGGAGGAAGGAAGAAGGGGATCTTTGATTGGTGTGTAAAATGAATGAAAATATTTTCTTAATAAATAAAGTGTAGCATGAAAATGTAATAGAAAAAAAACTGGCCTCTGGGCAAGTCTGCAGACCATTTTCTTAATTAGTGATAGATATGGGAAGTTCCAGTCCATTGTGGGTGATGCCATCCCTGGGTTGGTGGTCCTGGTTTCTATAAGAAAGCAGGCTGAGCAGGCCATGCTGAACAAGCCAGTAAGCAGCACCCCTCCATGGTCAGTATATCAGCTCCTGCTTCCAGGTTCCTGCCCTGTCTTCTCTTAGTGATGGACTGTGATGTGGAACTGTAAGCTGAAATAAGCTGAAATAAACCTTTTCCTCACCAAGTTGCATTTTTCATTTTTCATGGTGTTTGATCACAACAGTAGAAACCCTAAGATAATACACATATATGTGTCACAACAATAATTAAAGAGGATTCCTAATTTGGGAAGGGAACATGGGAGGAGTTGGAGGGTGAGTGATGGGTGGGAATGACATAGACTTAGTGTTCATGTATCAGTGAATGAGGATACCCAGTGTTGACCTCTGACTTCATGTGAGGGCATGTGCAAGTGTGAGCACACAAACACACACACACACACACACACACACACACACACACACACACACACAGGTCATTTGGTGATCTGTCTGACTGACTTTGATAATTATACAGTTACTGCGTTACTTACACACACTCTCTCACACACACACACACAGGCACACATGTGTGTGCGTGGTTATCTAGTGATCTGTCTGACTTTGATAATTTGATAGTTATACAGTGACTATGTTACTGACATGCTGGATACTTGGAGAAGCAGGCTGAGGTGCGGAAACCATTTATTTCTCTCTCTCTCTCTCTCTCTCTCTCTCTCTCTCTCTCTCTCTCTCTCTCTCTCTCCAATTGTTCTCACTTAGTCTTGTGAGATAGTGAGAGACCTCTGGGCTCCCTTGATACAATATAGCAGTGCCTGGCAGACTGTTTTCTGACCCTAAGTCCCAAGAGAATGAAATGAGCAAGCCAAGTCCACATATATGTTCTTACAGGTGCACACACATCTCCCAAAGCCCACATACCTGTTCAAACAAGTGCACATACATCTCCTCAGAAGAGTATTGGACCACAGCTAAACTTCCCCTATTTTACTACTGTCTTTATCTCAGCGTTTTCTCTTTTTTATGCAATGATCCACTTCTTGGATATTGTTAGATATTTGACAGACAGCATTTAACGTGGCTGGATGAAGTTGTTACTTTAACCTTTAAAGGGAATTCTCAGTATGGTTATAACAGCATGGAGTAACAGAATGACTGATAAGTGGACTTAAGAAATTATCAAATGTCAATTTGTTCTTTCTTCAGCTCTGGAATAACGTTCTCAGAACTGTGGCCTGGCTCTCTAGTCCTACAGCAGTCTCCTTGTTAAATACCAGAAGAATAACTTGGAGCCCATCCTCCAATCCCCCCCCCCCCCCTTTACTATTTCTGGAGGTGCTGAGTCATTATTTCAGACTTGCTTTTATTTAGCAGTTACATTTTCACTGGCATGCTGTGGTTTTTACCCCATTCTCATCCATTTCATAAAGAAGAAAGTACAAACGGAAAGTGGCTGGAGGGCTGAGAACATAGGTCATTCTGCGTGCACTGGTGTAGAAAATCTCTTTGTTCCACTGAGTTTCAGTGACTGCAGATTCCAGAGAGAAAAGAATGCAAGATGTCATAAGACACACTGTCCCAGTAGGAAAGATGCCCTAGGTCAATCAAACAAGAAGGAAGGCTTGGTACCCTCCAGTTCCCCAGCTGATGTGTGATAGCTCTTGCCTGTGATCGAAAACAATTTCATAAAAAATTCAATTTCTCGTGGAACACTTATGAGTACTTTATTGGCAGTGTCTCTAAGGAACAAAATTAACGCTGTGATTTGGCTGGTGCTGCGATTCAGTGCGGTGGTGGGGTCAGGAGTAGGAAGGCATCGATATGGTCTCAGAAGGTCAGGACAGTACGGATACTGAAATACAAAATATAAGATGTTGTTTCCACATTTCCACAATTCACAGTCCCCGTGTGAGTGAATAAAGAATATGTTATGAGTCTCAGTGAAAATCCATCCAGGTTCCCAACCATTCCACACCCATCCCTGTGACCATGGTCAAGTCTGTAAATGGGCCAGCCACCTTTTTCTGGTCTCTCTTGCCTTCTCTCCAACTCTAAACTCACAGAACATCTTAATATGCCTGCCATTTATATTTTGGTTCTAAGTTAGCACCTTAAATAATACTGAAAGCCTGCACGCCTGGTGTAAGATGTAACAGCGGACAATGACAGGCGTTTCATTCTTGCCGTTTGCCATGTACGTTGTAGAAGCTTTTTAGGCATTATCTCACTTAAACTTCATTCTGAACAGCAGCACCAAGAGGTAGGTTATCATATTCTGTCCTTTTTAGAAACTGTGAAAATCAGGGTTTAAGTTTGTAAATTGCCCTAGGTCATACATCTGTGTGTAGAGCCTGAACTGGTTACAGAAGCCAGGTACCCACTTTTGTTCTTACTGCATTTCTCCTTCATTTTCTGTCAACTATTGCCCCCATCATAAAAATAATCCTTTTTTTTCCCCCTCACCTGCCCCATAAAAATAATCTTAAAGCTTACCTCTTCCCAGCACGAAGCAGGTCAAATGCTTCATTTATTTTTTCAAAAGGTAGAACATGGGTAATTAATGGCTCCAGTGGAAACTTTTTAGCCATAAAGTCAGTCACAAGTTTAGGGACAGAATCTTTGCTCTTAAAGCCTGAAAGGAGAACAGCATCACCGTGAGATCCAGCCAGGGGCAGGCAGGAGCATTAGGTAGAAACCTTTCCAAAGAAATCAAAGCTCACAAAAGTGCAGTAGTCCACAGGCTGCCACCTGAGGGACAGACATGGGGGCTCAAACGCATTCTGCATTGCATTAACATTCTTATAATATGTACCTGATAAGCAGGGTCCCTGACTAATGAAGGCAGCTTATTAGTTCTTTTCTAGAGAAGTTATATTGCAGATGTTTATACCCAAAGTAAGGGAGCTGTCCAAATTTAGGAAATGATTGGAGACATAAATTACTGCCGTGGGTTTTCTGCATCCTATGAGGCATTCTGAGGCCTCACAAAGACACGAGTAGAAGGAACCAGCAGAGCCCCAGCTAGTTTATGGGGACACAGAGAAGCCTGTCTTGGGATTTCTTGCACTAATTCTTGGTACAGAGAGAACAGTGATTTTCATGTCGATTTCTAAAATCTGACCTTTGCTGTTGCAAAAGGAAAGAAATTCTGGAACAAATTAAGAATTTGATCTGTAGATATAATTCTGAACGGTTTTATTAAATAAGAAACATAGAGCCAAATGCAGAGTTAAAAGCCCCAGAGGTCAGAGAGCAGTAGCTAAGAGCTGAGACCAAGACTGCTTTCTTATCACCCGCTGCCGCTGCCATCCTTTCCCTGAGAAAGAGACCTACTTCCTGTGTGTCTGTCTTTTTATTGACTTTCTGTTCTGCCTTCTCATTGGTTGTAAACCCAACCACATGACCTCCTCGTCACTGTCTGTCTATACAGACCTCCAGGTCTCTATGGTTGGTATTGAGATTAAAGGCATGTGTCTCCATGCTGGCTGTGTTCTTGAACACACAGAGATCTGCCTGCCATGTGATTGGGATTAAGGGCATGTGCTACCACAGTCAGACTTCTGCTAAATGGCTTGCTATTAGCTCTGACCCCCAGACAACTTTATTTATTAACATACAAATAAAATCACATTTCAGCACAAATAAAATATCACCATATTGATCTTCAAAGCTGGGGAGATGGCTCAGTTAATAATGTTCTTTTTTGTTGGTTTGTTTGTTTCTGACATAAAATTTTTATTGATTATCTGAGAATTTCACATAAGGTACCCTGATCACACTCACTTCCCAGTCCTCCCAGGTTCACCTCCAACCCTTGCAACCTCCCCCAAGGGGGAAAAATATGCCAAGTCCAATTTGTGTTGCCTATGTCCTCACTGGAGCACGGTCAAACTCCCAGTGGCCAGCCCCTTAAAGAAAACTGAATCTCTCCCCCACCTCCACCCCTGCCAGAAGCCACCAACTGTGAAGAGCTACACTTTAGCATCCCCACCACAATTTTTAAGAGTTCTCTTCAATGGCTTCTTGTCTGGACTGTTTCTTTTGGGGGTAGGGCCAGAGGTCGGGGAGATGTAACAGAAGCTGAATTTCATCTCCAGAATAAAAAACAACAAAAAAAGTAACAATAAACAGCTGATTGAGTGCTGGAAGAGCTTGTAATTCCAGGTCTGGAGAGAGAAAACGGATAGATTCCTGGGACTGGCTGGCCAGGAAGGCTAGCCTGACAGTGAGTCACTGTGACCCCCTGTCTCAAAGAACAAGGCAGATGGTTCCCGAGTAATGACATCAAATGTTCTCTGGCCTCCACACACATCCACACGACCACCTTGACACACAGAACACGTATAGAACTTGATCCTAGCTGTAAATACATACCACCAAATATTGCTCCTTTCCAGGTTCGTCCCATCAGTAGCAACATGGGGTTCACTGAGAGGCTTTGGGCATCAGGAGGTACCCCCACAATGACACTTACACCACATGCTGCATGGCAGCTTAACAAGGAAGAAGTCTGGAATAAAAATAATATTTAAAGTGGATTCTCTTGTGGTGTCCACTCATGATACGCAGTTTCATGTCATATGAAGAAATGTGCAGAAAGATTTTTTGAATGAAAGAGTGGATGAGTGAATTTATGTTTAATTCTTCCTTATAAAGTAATACGGAAGCAATTCTCATTGTGGGCATGTAAAGTCTGGGTCCTCCAAGGAGAATATTGTTCCCTTATCACATAACTCCCAGGCAATCTAGGAGTCGGTTAATTCACTTTTCTTTTGTCCATTAATTACAATTCTGTACTTTTATTTTGTCCTTTGTCCATTAAATGCAATTTGGTACATTAATTGCAAGTTTGTATTCTGAGTCAGAAATTTTGATGTAATGATGACAAGATCAAAAGTTGTCTCTTATCCATGTCAAACTCCCTTTTTAACAAGCCCCAGTCTGGTGCTTATATCAAGAACAGGCATGTTTTAAGTGGTTATGCCTCCAAAGTATGCATTGGTTTTACATTATTCTATTATCTGCAGACATCCAGGAAGTTTTCACCTTTCAATTGTTTTTTTTAAAGCATTCTACAGTAAAGAATGATTTACAATCCTCAAAGATACATGATTTTGAAAAATGACGTTTAGAAAACCAGGTGTCCTCAGAACCGTGCCTGTCAGACTTTTGAGTCTTCAAATCGACTGACAGCCCAGTTTAGGATGAGCAAATAGGGAAAGAGTGGGTGACTCACAGCGGGAGAATTATTACTTGAGGCAACTTTGTAGAGCTGACAAAATGAAAGGCTTATCTTAACACTGAATTAAGTAACCCGAGGAGGACGCAGGAGACAGAAGACTGCCACTCAAAAACAGCTTTCCGTCTAGAGCACATTATAGACGGCAGAAGGACAGATCTCAAGGCGTGCCACGGTACATACCATGGTGTCAAGCCGACCGATTACTTCAAAGGAAAAGTCTACCCCTCCATCGGTCATTTCCTGGAGTACTTCCTGGATGGGCTTGCTATAGTCTAGAGGGTTGATGCACTCAGTGGCACCCAATTCTTTGGCCTTTGCAAACTTGTCTTTGTTGATGTCCACAGCGATGATCCTGGCCGCTCCTGCCGTTTTACAGCCAATGATGACAGACAGACCGACACCTCCGAGGCCGAACACAGCACAGGTGGAGCCTGGGGTCACCTATGTTTCCAGAAAATGAAAAAGATGGACCGAACAGGGATTGCTAGGAAGTGCTCCATGCTGCACAAGGCACCTTGCTTTGTCCTCTCTCATGGCTCCTTACACTTCCTTCCCTCTGCTGGCCAAACCTCTTCTCGCTACAGTTGCCTGAAGGGGTACATCAATGGCTCTCAAAATTTGCTCAATATTAGACATATCTGCAGAGTTCCCCCCCCCCCTCAGGGTCCAGTAACAGCTTCTGCCAATTAACTGGAATTTCTGCAGATGGAACCCCATCCCTATTCTAATGGAAAACCCAGTTGAGACCAGCTGTACTGGGTGATCTTCGAACTTGACATAGAAATGACTTTCAAGGGCCACACAGTAACATCTTACACATACACAAAAGCATTTTGTATAAATGAAACAAACGATCACAGTTACTCCAGGAGACTACAGTGTAAGCCAACTGCCCTTCGATCCTTAATTCCTTGTTCACTGACTTTCAGGCATCACAAACAGGGTAATTAGAGCAGAAGTCAGCTGGGAGGCATTCAGAAGTCATCTCTGGCTTAAAGCAACAGGAAAACAGATATGAAACTTTAAAAAAATAAAACATGAGACCAATGTAATCTTTGTGGGACTTTGAGTCTGAAGTTTTAAAGAAGCAAATGGAAAGTACTGAAACACAAGCTGGTCTGTATTTTAATAATAGTGATTGAAATCCATGACCACAAGCACCCCTGGCTTGCAAACAAGCTTACTCAGGCCTCCTGTTTAAACAGATAAGCAACTGCACAAGGACTAACTACCTCTAGGGCTAAAGCCACAAAATAACATAGAATGTAAGTATTGAACATAAAATATTTACTTTCTCTTAATTCAGTATAAGCATCACTTTCATCTGTAAACTGGTGAATTTTCTTCACGTGTTCAAATTCCTTCTGAACTTATTTTTCTATTAATAATTTAATCAATACCATAAGCCTATGAAAATGATGTAGGAGAATCCTAGAATAATGGCCTGATGTTTTAAAGGATCTACTAACAAACTTGCTTAGGAAATATCATGTCACACAAAGTAGAATTTAGCTAAAGGAGTGCTGTCTCTGATACGACCCGCAGCACACTATGCAGATCTGTCAAAAAATGTAGGGAAAGCTGTACCTCTAACAAAATTAAAGTTTAGGTTTGCTGGGAAAATGTTTCTGTTAAGTTTGTTCACAATCCCCAGAACAAAAGGAGACAACCCTGGCCCACAGCTGGCCATTAGCAAAGACCATGCCTCATCATGATGCTCTTTCAAAGAATATTAGGCAGTTCAGAGGGTCCACAGTGCCATTAAGTACTGGTTTATCATTAAGCCTCAGTTTTCTTTTCAGGAAAGTTCCACCACATAGGCAGGTTGGCTCTAGGTAATGATGCTGGTCCATTTTAAAAAATGCTTGTGACAGTATCTTTGCAGTGCAGACCTCCCCACTTTGGCTTGCTTTAGAAATAACAGTGATGCATCTCTGCTTTATAAATCTCCCACTTGTCTAAAATAGTCAAGCTTGCCAGTTTCTACTCTTTAAAACATGTTCAGTTGCTCAGAGGCCTGGGACCTAACAGAGCTTTGCAGACAACATCACATGTAAAATGCTACAGTTCAAGAGCTATATAAGTTTCAATAATTTCTATGAAAGGCCAGTTTCTCTTTGGGAACTAGCCAGAACTGAGTGCATATTACTATAGAGCTTTTCCTTGCTTTTTTTGAGTGTGTGGAGTGAATTTTCGCTGGAGTTGGAGAGGCTTATTTGTCTTCTACAAAAACACCCTCTGACACCTGTGAGCAATTGCTTCCCTTTTGGTCCCAACATATAGCTAGGCCCATGGGCCACTGTCCATCCTACCTTGGCGACTTTGACAGCAGAGCCGTAACCAGTTGAGAACCCACAGCCGATGAGACAGACTTTCTCCAGTGGTGAAGCCCCATCGATTTTAGCCACTGCCATCTCATCTACCACAGTGTACTGGGAGAAAGTGCTGGTGCTGATGAAGTTGTGAATTGCCTTCCCTCTGCAGGTGAACCTGTTGGTACCATCAAGCATTGTCCCCCGAGGCTTCATCAAACTGCCCAGCAAAACACAGGCATACAAAGGACATGAGACAGAGTAAAACCAGTGTGCAACCTAACTGTGCAAGAAGACAGTAAGAAACCTACTCATTTTTCATACAAAGGTTGTGTTCCGGGTGCTTGCAAATCCTGCATTTTCCACACTGGGGAGAAAAGAGCGGGATGACTTTATCACCTGGAGGGGAACAGCAAAATGACTTGAATTAATAAGGCAAGAACATGAAGCTTACATGTAGAGATGTGTGTCTTTGAAAGGTCTCCAAGAGATAGGGCCCCACCCCACTATGTCATGCATGGGTCACTGCCTCCCAGCCTTGCTATTCGTCCAGGTTTGTATGTACCTGAAGATTCCCAAAGAGAAAAAGGAAATGTAAAAACAGCCATTTCCACTGATCAGCAGCTAACTTTTGTTGTGTGTCTGCCTCAGTTTCTCTTGGGGGCTTTGCACGTTAGCAATCAAACCTTGGATATTCTCACTGCTAAGTATAAATAGATACCTTAGTTGCAATGAGTTGCTAACTTCCTATTAGATGTTGGAGAGATCTAATATTTTGTAGAATAGTTACAATAAAACTAAAATAAAACCAAACACAACATGGGAAGTATTTTATAATAAAAATAAAACAAATTAAACTTGGTATTAGAACAAAATTAAAATGAGAATTTTGATAGCTAATTTTTTACTTTTAAAAAAGATTTGTTTTGTTTTTATGTGCAAGTGGGAGTATCCATGCGTGTATGCCGTGTGTGTGTGTGTGCGTGTGTGTGTGTGTGTGTGTGTGTGCGTGCCCTTGAAGGCCAGCAGAGGGCATTGGGTGCCCTGTAGCTGGAGTTACAGGTGATTGTGAATTGTCTAACTGGGTGCTTTAGAAGAGCAGGATGTGACTTTAATCATTGAATCATTTCTCCATCGCCTAGGTTTTGGCTTTTCAAAGTGATTGTCTTTCTCTTATTATGAAATGAATACTTTAAAAAATAATCTTAGTTATTTTTTTGAGGACGCATAATAAAATGTGACAAAGACATGACAATTTGCTTTAGAAATCTCAGTTCTTAAAAATGAATTAGATATTTTCCCTAAGAAATAAAAGGTGACTTTTTAAAAGATAATTATTTATTAATTATCGATTTTCAGCTATAGACAAAGCATTCTGAGAAGTAAAGGTATCATTTTACAGTTAGTTTTTTTTTTTTTTTTTTTTTTGGTTTTTCGAGACAGGGTTTCTCTGTGTAGCTTTGCGCCTTTCCTGGAACTCGCTTTGGAGACCAGGCTGGCCTCGAACTCACAGAGATCCGCCTGGCTCTGCCTCCGAGTGCTGGGATTAAAGGCGTGCGCCACCACCGCCCGGCAGTTTTTTTCAACTAAAGGAAATACTAAAAGCTTAACTCAAGCAAGACTAGGTCTTTTCTTATTTTCTGATTATTTGGAATGGAAGAGAAGTCTCATTGTACTGGCTAAAGTGGTCTTTTTGGAGATGGACATAATTTTTGTTTTTAAATCTCGTATGCTACCTATGCTATTGAACCAAATAAATGGCTTGATCATTATGTTTTATAGATAAAATGAATGTGGGATGACACCATGGAGGATTTATTTTTATTCACCCTTTACCTCCGGAAACATACAAAGTTAAAATAAAAATATGAATAAAATAATAAGTAATGTGCAACCAACTACCTTCAGCTGCAATTAGTGATAATAAAAAGGTATTTATGTTTGGAGACCTTTAGCTATGCTTTTCCCTCTGGAGTTTCTTCTGATATATATATATTTTTTTCTGTATTCAAAAAGGAAGCACATACAGGAGAAGAGGAAGCCATCATGTTGACGCAATGTGGTTAAACGTACAGCATCCTGCCAGCGAGGCAAGCAGTCGGGTCTCTGAACTCAGCACAGAACAGCTTCCGTACATCTAGACATTCAGAACCTGAACCTGTATGTTTTGCTCTGGCCCCATTTGTAAGTGTGTTTGGGTCTTGAAAGTCTGCGGTGCTACACTAAAGCGGAAGTTAGCAGATTGTGAACTCCACTCTTACGGGCACCGTGCTTCCTGGTCGTCACATTGGAGACTCTAACTTGTCGCCTGACATCTAGTAGATAATAAATAGATGTTGAAAGAGGAAAGGCACGATTGGATGTAACAGGACTGAGGCACGTCGGGGAGGAAACCCCTCTTTTGGGAGCGATGCTCTTGGGATCAGAACCAAAACACAAGCCACAAGGGTGAATTCTGTACCTGGTTTCACAGAAGTCACCCCTTCTCCAACGCTCTCCACAATACCAGCTCCCTCGTGGCCCAAAACTGCGGGAAGAGGTACAACCAGGCTTCCACTAACCACGTGATCGTCTGAGCGGCAGACCCCGGTGGCCACCATCTACAGATTAGAGACAAAGTTTACTCAGCCAAGTTCGCAACTGTGGAGGTTTAACACACCTATTCTGAAATTGTGCTTCCGAGGAGCTTGCTAACAATCCCTAGTGCTTCCAAATTCCCAAGATTCCATTTAGGTCCAAGATTTTCCTGTGGCTTCATCTCTTTTCCCAGTTAAACAGCTTAAACATCAATGATCATCCTGTGAAGTGAGCGACCCTAAAAACGTATTTTATACAATATACAAAAATACATGCTGTGTGATGGAAATAGAAATAAAAAAATGAGCACCAAGAAATTACCTAATATGTATTGCTTTTGGAATCAAGATGTTTAGCGCTTTACAAACACATGAACATTTTTAAAAAGTTTTCAGGGATTATGTTAAACATACTGTTTAGTCACTTCAAACTCTTAGCAGCTGATATCAATAGCTTGCCTTAGCAACAGATTAATTCATCATCAGGATAAGTGTATTAAAGGGGCTTTTTTTTTTTATTAATGGATTTTTTGGATGTGTCTATGGAGCATTTTCTGAGTTTTTCAAACCTAACTTTGTAGACGGTGAAAAGGGGCTTTACCTTAATGCGGACTTCATGGGCCTTGGGGGGCGCGACTTCTATGTCCTCGATGGAGAAGGGCTTATGAGGCTCCCATAGCACAGCTGCTTTGCACTTGATTACCTGGAAGATAAAGGGTTACTTCAGCTCCAATTAGATCACCGCAATTGTGTCCTTTCTATTTCATATGTAAGGCATCTGTCCGGCTCTGCCACCCATTGTTACAAAGAAACAGACACTTCTCATTTACAAAGATTTAAGACTACCCTGTCTCGAAAAACCAAAAAAAAAAAAAAAAAAATGTGTGACACCGTAGCCCAAGGTCAGGAAAATGCAACTAAATACAACACACCACGATGACTAGTGTATGCTCTTTCAGGCCATGCTTGCATTAGTCACTGGTACTGTTCTGGAAAAGATTGTTTCACCACAATCATTGGGCATATATTTAATTCTAAATTATAATTATTAACATATTTTTGAAGTGCTAGGGACAGAACCCAAAACTTTGTGCATTCTAGGCAAGTACTCTATCACAGAGTTAACCTCCAGGCTGAATATTTCTGAGACAATATTCTAATAAGCAGCCCAGGCTGGCTTTGAACTAGGAACCTTTCTGTCTGGGCCTTCCTAGTGCTAGAATTTCAGGCTTGTTCTTCCGTACTTGGCTACGTTATTGTTTTGCTGTTCTAGGCAGTATAAACACAAACCAATGATCAGCACACCGCTGTTACTGATGCTGCCCCTAAAAGCCTGGATTCCCTAGCCCCTCAATTCCTGTTTGGTTGCTATGACTGGCTTTCCACTTAGGCTGTATGAATTCACTATTTTCTTTAACTCTTTTGATCATTCTTTTTTCCTTACTACTTTTCTTTGAAATGTAATATGCCATCCTAAACATAACCAATAGTGAAAGAAAATAAAAGTGAATTGGAATAAAAATACTGGCCACTGGGCCCTTTGTGATTCTCAACCCATCTTTTCAATACTGAATCATGTCACACAGTGTATGCAGAAGCCTCTAGAATTTCTAACACCCAGTTCTCACTGTGAGTTATTGGACTTTTGACCCACTCCTAAAATAGTACCTGTGCCAATAAAAACATAGGCTTTTATAGTTAAGCAATTAGATAGCACGGATCAGCTAATTATACTGAATGGCTGCTTGCGTGTCTCGGTACCATACACAGATTGAATAGGAAAGGTGACTTTATGGAAAACTTAGGAACGTATGTGTGTATTCTTAGTGTTAACAAGTGATTCAATTTCTCTTTTCTTTAAGTAAAAACTGCATTTTTTTTAAAAGAAAGAATAGACTTTCTTTAAAGACTTTCTTTTTTTTAAAGAAAGAATAGAATTTCTAGAAGTTTTGTGAGTTTTGCTGTTATGGACTCCTCCAAATCACAATTTGCATGGTAATGTAATCTTACTGTGGATGATCCTAATGTTGTGAAATCAATCCACCTCTTGTCAGAAATTTTATCTAAAGGTTATGGAGACAGTTCTACTAAGTTCCCCGAGCCAAATTCCTCTTATGAAACTCTTGTCAGACTTAATTTTCTATTTTCATAAGAAATATATGATTACAAAGAATAGCACGCTCTGATATCTTAATATAAATACAGACTCTCCATGAAAGATCTTTTTAAAACTTTCCATTTACAAAGTAGTCACGATTGACTTAGAATAAATTCCTGGTACTACAAAGTTAATGAGGAGGTGAGGACGCTCCCAGATCTAGAGTCTATACACTCTTGTTAAAAAGATATTTAGTGGCAGTGCAGCCCAGTGCATATCCTGTACTATAGCATATGTTACATATTGCATTTCAGTGCACGTTATTGCTAAGTTAGGAATCTGCATCTTTTTGCACATTAATGTTTCCAACAGGAAGATCTTTTTCTTACTTTTCCGGCTGTGCTCATGCTGTCTGTCTGTCCTCGCTGCTGGCAGGAGACTGATGAGTCCTGTGGGCTTCTTCCCTCCTCCAGTGCACCCAGCCAAGGTTGCACACGTTTTGTTAGCTGTGGTGTCAGCTGATTCCACACGTGATCTGGCCCTTCATGGCACACCCCTCAGTTCACTCTCACTGCAAGTTAAGTGAAAACCCAGGGCACTGGCCTGTCAAGGAAACCCTGCTCTGGGGATGTGCTGTTGGGCACATTTTGTTTTCATGGGGTCCAACACTTTTTTTCTCGTCGGTCTCCCTTTCTCTCAGTCCACTCTTCCCCTTTCTCAGTCAGGTCAGAGGTCTGTTTTCCTTTGCCTACAAAAAGCTGTAACTTGAAGTCCACATGGTGCACAGTAAGGAGGAGAGGCAGTGAAGCGGGACAGATGGAGTGGACAGACGGAGCTTCAGGGAGGAAGGTTTGGCCCCCATTCCTCTTCAAAGCAGAGAAGCACCCTCAGGCACAGCAAAGGCGCTGAGGCCCCGGTGGTATTCCTGCAGCACATACTCCTGTTAGCATTGACAAGGAGCCTGTGGCAGGCATGGAGCTGGCCCAGGGGGTGGCAGTCATGAGCAAGAGAAGGATTCCACTCCTGCCAAGAGACAGTGGCTACAACATGCTCTGTTCCTTCCGGCTGAGAGAACTTGGACATATCGAACTGCTCTTTGCCATAGTTTCCTTCTTGGCACAGCCATCTCTAATGGGAACGGCAGAAGTCATAAAGCCAGCACAGCTGCTTGACAAAGATCCAGCAAAGCTGAGCTGCATGATGACTACCATGTCACTTTTGGCTTTGATCTTCGCCTGTTGCATACTTGGGGGACTTTTTAATGTTTGTACAATTTGGGGATTGAATTGATGGAAAATTTCTTATGAATCATTTATGCCTTCTCCCAGGAGTACTTCTTCTAAGCTTCCCCAGGAAAGTCCTGAACATACTATTCCCCCAACTTTGAGGGAGATATCCTTATCTACTTGAAGGTCTTCCTTACACCTTGGAGGTTGTGATATACATAAAGAAGCCAGAGGTCTCTTTATGAGGCTATGAGATATTCTTGAAACATCTGTCCCTGTACTTACTCAGTAACAAGATAATTAAAACAAAGTAAACTTAAAAAGGTCAACAAGATTTGGTGGGTTAGAGGAGTTGGCCACAGATCAGATTGCAAGCCTCTTCCCACTGTACACTCAGGCAATTATGTGGCATATACAGCAACAAAGTTAGACCAAAGAACAACAGAGTGCCAGGATTAGACATATAAACAAATTCTATAGAGATATAAAATATAAACATTGTATTATGGCAGAATTTGAATAACTGCAGTAGTTTTGGCCTGAGGAATTTTCTTGGGCACTCTGACCATTAAGAGTTAATAATACACTGCTCTGGCAATCTGCCTGGGCTAGCTTGGAAATTTTGTTTTGGTCTAGCACCCTTGAAGAGCTACCAGCCTGAGAACAGGATGTCAGATGCCTCTAGATTCTTAAAAATTGGGTTATGGGGTTAATGAGTAAAAATGATAACTTTGTTTATCAATGATGTCAAAATTTGAAGGAAAATGAAAACTCCGTTCTGTCATAATTTATCAATGATGACTAAAAGATGAGCAAAAGGAAGTGAAACACATGTCCAAAAGCAAAGATGATATGATCTATGTTTTGGAACAACATGAGTCTATCCCTGCTTGCTAAATTCTGTATAAATAAAAAAGCACTCTGGCTGCTAGTCAGGCAGGCTGCAAGATGTCAGACTGTCCTCCCCTTGCTGATCTTACCTCCTCACGGTCCACCTGTCCACCGCCACTGGGGATGGCTCCCGGCACCTTCTCTGTAAGATAAGGATGAGTTAGAACATCACTTCAGTGACTGTGGTCAACAAGTAAAACACTAAGCACATGTGATTATTATGGAGCCACATAAGTAGGAGACAGCTCAGTGAATTACAGCTACGACTATCACCACACATGAAAAGAAGCTCGCAGCACACTGGAGGAGAAAGGCACACAGGGATGTGCAGGAACGTCAGCTATGGAGTAAGTGCTGGGAGGAAAGGATGCTTCTGACTGAGGACTCAAAGGAGGCTTGTAGAGAACATACACTCGAGTTGGTTCAAAGAATTGTTTTTTTTTTTTTTTCCCTTTGGCAAATGTGCCAAAAGTCACTTAAGACATCTCCACTGTCCTTTGTTTAATGCCGTGAGCTTGGGAACAAGAACATGCATTTGATTTTTATTGAATATTGAGTCTTCGACCAATGTTAGTGGGCCATAGTACATACCACTCCTTAATTAAACACAGGCGGGCCACACATATACATAGGCATACACTGCACACTTACTTCTATAGGGTTGCCAAAGAAATAATAATGATGGCTATGTCCAATTTTAATTATGCCAGTGTAGAGAGTCAGCTAAAGATCACATGCTCTAATCAGGCACCTCTTCCAGGGAATGGCTGTCACCCTCCCCACCCATCTTTGTTTACAATGGTCTGGATAGTAGCCAGGAATCTAGTAGGTCCAAGGCCCAACACCTTTGAGAGTCCCCCTGAATTACTGTGTTTACATAGTAAAGGAAGCACATGGTTTATGTATGAAGTGCAGATTGGTAAGAAGCTAATGGCTATCTATTATGCTCCCCAACTCTAGTGGGAGTTCTGCCTACATTATTACATGATCTTTTTAAATTTTTTTATTTTTTTATTTTTTTATTTTTTTTGGTTTTTCGAGACAGGGTTTCTCTGTGTAGCTTTGCGCCTTTCCTGGAACTCGCTTTGGAGACCAGGCTGGCCTCGAACTCACAGAGATCCGCCTGGCTCTGCCTCCCGAGTGCTGGGATTAAAGGCGTGCGCCACCACCGCCCGGCAATTTTTTTATTTTTATGTACATTGGTATGAAGGTGTCAGATCCCTCTGGAACTGGAGTTACAAACAGTTGTGAGCTGCCATGTAGGTGCTGGGAATTGAACCCAGATCCTCTTAACTGCTGAGCCCTCTCTCCAGCCTCTTATTACATGATCTTAAGAGCAACATTACAAGGAAGGTTTTCTCAACCAGTTTTACAGATGAGATAAGAGAAGTATTGAGAGTCCCTAATGCCCTTTCTAAGACTTAAAGAGTGGAACCTTGGGCAGGCTGGTGTTGAGGAGAGCTTTATGGTATGGACACAGTAGGCAGATCACTAGAACATCAAAGGACGTGGAGCCTGTATTTTGAACAACTGATCTTAGGGATAATTCATGTTTCCTTCTTTCCTCCCTCCCTTCTTCTCTCCCTCCCTACCTCTTCCCCCCGACCTCTGAATGAGCTTTGGTGGTAATGCTTCTGTCTTTTGGCTAGAGTCTGTGACTCAGGTGGGTCAGGTGTCCAGTTTGGGTTTGATGTCTAGTTCTGACACCTTCAGGTAAAACAAGAGGATTGAGATGACGCGAGGGTAGAGAGCCACACTGTCTTACCAGGTACCATAAGCTGGTCATTGGTAGTACCAGGACCTTAACACACAGCTTCCTGACTTAGAGAGGCATGCTCTTTGTGCTACCAAGAGGGTATGGGGCAGCCCAAAGTTTATTTAGCTCTTTACCCACAAAGGTAAATCTGTATTTCGTGAAGCTTAAGGGAAAAAAAAAACACAGATGGCCTGAAGCTCAGATGCCATCTTTTTCCAATTCAGAATTTTGTAGGCCAAAGATTTTGGCAAAGTAACTGTGGCTAATATTTACTTGAAAGATATTTGGGAAAGAAAAGGTAAGGTATTTAGACTTTGTGTGTATGTGTAAAGAATCAAGTAGCCTTTAACTGCTGCCAGCAGCAAAAATTCTACTTCCTGAAGCAAAAAATGACTTCCTGGAGCAAAAATTCTACCTCCTGGAGCAATGTTCTTACTCAAGACAAACCAACACCAGACATGAAGAATTTGCTTAACATTTTGCTTCGACACTGAAGCCCAAGTTGGTGAGAGAGCGGATGTGAGCTCTCCTTCCCAAGCTTAGAGTGGATCACCAACCTGGATCCTGATTTAGACGTAAAGAACATGAAGAGAGTGTTGGTTCACAGACATCACTGCTCAAGGTCTTAGAAATGATCTCATAGAAGCTAAAAAGCAGAGGCAGGCAGGAATCCTGCAGTGCTCTGAGCACCAACAAAAAAGATAGACGTGTTTAGCAGACGTGGAGCAGAATTCTGTAGATCATTCAACAAAGGTTTATGCTGTAGATCAGCAAAGGTTTGTGCACAAATCATTCTTAAGGCAGTGCAGAAACAGAAGCATGATAGAATATGTTTAATATACTGCAAAAGACAACCCCCCACAGTTGTAATAATATATAATGTTGTAAAATAGAGATGTATTTTGAAAATTATGTAAGAAGAAATGGTGATTTTTTTCATAGCATAGTGCTATTTCTGTTGACTATCACATTATATCGCCATCACAGCCAAAGTTTATGTTTTATTCAGTTATTTGGTTCCTGGGTGAATGGTGTGTTATGCAGAACGGCCATGGTTTTTTCCACTACTTTCAAAGTCTTCAGTCTTCTGTTAAGATCTTGGATCCATTCTGAATTGGTTTTTGTACAGGGAGGAGGATGGTGACTGTAGTTTGATTCTGCATATGGCCTTATGGTTTTCCCGGAAACATTTGTTGGAGGCTGGTTTTTCATTTTGTTTTGTTTTCCAATGTATGTTTTCAGCACCTTTGTTAAAATTTAGTTCACTGTAACCAAGTCATTGTAAAACAAAACAAAACAAAACAAAACAAAAAAACAAACACAGATCTCACTTCAAGGGAAATGATCATTTATTCTGGAGCCAAGTATTAGTATTAGCATAGCCTGGGAGTACGGATATGTTAGCAGTTTCATGAAGTTGTTATGGAAACAGAACAAAGTGCAAATCAAAACCTTTCAAATGGGTAGGTCAGTCAGGTGGGTTAAAATGAGGTGGGGATCTCGAGGCCCCAAAGGTGGTCTGATGATGTTCTTGTGTTTTGGGTTGAAGGAAGATAGGGTCTGTTTGTACATTCCCAAAGGATTTACCTACTAGTCACAAGGATGTCACAGACACAGGTAGGCAATAAATGGCCATTTAAAAGGCTAAGATAGCCCAGGATAATTTGACTCTGGACCTGAAGTATATTATAGCCTCTCCACTATCATTAAAATCGGAATCAATTAACCAGCTTCTTAGGATGCTCAGTGTAGGCGTGGCTTCTCTGGGGGACTGTCACTTACCACCCGCCGATTTTGATTTGCAATCACGTTTTCTTTTCTGCTAGTCTAGGGGTCTATTCTGTGCCACCACAGTGCTGTTTTTGTTTCTAAGGCTCTGAGGTATACCTTAAAACCAAGCTCTGCTGTGTCTTGAACAGTGTTTTTTTTTTCATTTAGGATTCTTTAGCAACTCAGCATTTTTTGGGTGCTTTCCCATGAGTTTTAGAACCAGTTTTCTAGTTATGTGGAGAATGCCTAGAATCTTGATGAGGGCTTGGTGGTGAGTCTGTCGACTGCTCAAGGCTATTTTAATTTGTCCCCGAATCATTGAAAGTTCTGGTTTTGATTTCTTATCTTCCTCTTTGTTATTGCCTGAATGTGATTATTTACAAGGTTAGTCCCCAGGCCCTGATATTCTCCCCTCTGCTTGCTCTGCAGAGGCTCTCAACTGAGGTTTCTAAAAGTGATTTGTTATGGAGGTGGGGCAGAAGTGCCACGGTACGCACACGGAGGTCAGAGGACCACTCTGGAGTGATTCTCTTTGCACCTTTCTGTGGGTGCTGGCTAGTGAGCACAGAGGTCCAGGCTTCCACAGCAGGTATCTCTGCCTGCTGAGCCATCTCACCGAGTTTTTAAAATTGCGTGTATTGATCGTTTCATTGACAAGTTTTTCTTTTACTTTGGCTGTCCCTCTTTTTAAAATCTCTAACTCCTCACTGAATCCTTTCATATCCTGAATTGTCTTCCTTAATTCATCCAGCTGTTTATTTGTGCAATTCCTGAAGTCACTGGTTACTTTTAAAATTGTCTCTTTGAATTTTTTCCAACAGATTATTTTTGTTGATTATTTGGGAATTTATACAAAGCACCCAGATCACACTCACTTCCCATTCCTCCCAGGTCCACCCTCCCACCCCGTGCTCTTCTCCTCAAAAGAAAAAAAAATACACCAAGCCCAACTGTTGTTGCCCATCTACTCATGGGACCATGGTCAAGCTCCCAGCAGCCAGCCTGTTAGAGTCTTTCCCCACTCCCCTCCCCCCCAATCCCCACCTGAAGCTATCAAGCGTGAAGAGCTACACTTCAGTGTTGTGTGATATTTTCATTGTGTTCTGACAAATAAAGCTTGCTTGGAGTCTTGTGGTCAGCCACTAGCTGACCACAGAGATTTGGAGGACTGTAGACACAGAGGAGACAGGAGGTACTAAGGCGGGGCAGAGAGGGGATCTTGGCCCTTTTGGACAGAGAAATGGTAGCCCTAGGAGGACTGGTGGCTGCCCCCTGCGTCACTGATCTTTCAGGTTCTTACCCTGATATCTGACTCCCGATTTTTTATTGATAAAGATTAATTAGATTAATGCTTCATCTGGCATCCAAATTTTGGGACACGAATTCACGAGATAGCCGCTTGCCTGTGGCTTTGCAGTCACCCACTGGAGCTGCACCCAGGAGTCACTGCACTGCCAACTGGCGTTTCCTTTTCTCCCCCAAGCCCTCTGAGCGAGTCTGAGATTGTCCTGTTGCCGGTTCTCTACAGCAATCTCCACAAGCCCCAAACTCCATAGGAGTTAGCCCCTCACTGCCGCCGGCCAGCTCTGTCTTGAGGCAGCTCTCTACTCTCACTTCCATCCCATCTCATGTGCTGCGTCTTTCCCGGATCTGCCTTTCAGATGGCAGGCTCTTTGACTCCTTTTCCTCATGTGGGCTGCCCCTGGATCCCCTTCTCAAGCTACTGCCACGCTAGGGTAGTCGCCTTGACACCCACTCAGGCAAGTGCCACGTACTCTCAGCTCACAACCATGTGAGATCAGCAGCAGCGGTCCTCAGCCAGGCTGGGCGACACCTTTGTTCTCTGCCCAGACATGCAGTGACAGCTAGCCTACACTGTCATTGAAAACAGAGTTGGTGAGACAACTTGGAATTCTTAAAGGGGGGAATTAGCTTAGAGAGAAAGAGAGAGAGAGAGAGAGAGAGAGAGAGAGAGAGAGAGAGAGAGAGAGAGAGAGAGAGAGAGAGGTTTTTTTCCCCCCACGTTTAAAAATGGGAAACAATATTATGATGGAGGGAGTTAGGTCTCTGTATGATTCCACAATGGATGGTTTGAAAATGGAACAATTTAACGAGGAGTTAATTAACTGAGCTAAGATTTACAATGTCAATTATAATCATTATTGGTTTGGTAATTCTTGTTTTATTCCCTAAAAAAGTTGGTTGATATCAGTGCCAAATTGACTGATAAGATACAGGTCTTAGAAAAGGTTATGACTGATAAATTACAAGCCTTAGAAAAACTTATTAAAACAGATAATAGAGATATTCAGACACAGACAGAGGAACTTAAATGAGAACCAACCTCATTATGACATTATGAAATTAGAGAAGAACAGCCTAAGGTTATCAAAAACACAGCCTTAATTTATCCAGTCACCATCCAGGAACAACCTCCAAATGACAGCTATTCCCAGTGCTGTGTAAGAGCTGACAGGATTCCTGTGGAGATGTTAGATTTGAGGAGATTTAAGGAAGCAATAGTCTCATATGGTATGCATTCACCTTTTGTGAGGCAGATGTTAAATTCATGGGCAACTAGTGACAGAATTATCCAACAAGACTGGGAAGCCTTGGTTACAGCAGTATTGGAACCTGGTCCTCAATTACAGTGGAAGACTTGGTGGAAAAATGAGGTTAGAACCATTGAACAATGAAGTAGGGCTATAGGTATTGAAAATTTCCAAGACCAACTTCTGGGAGAGGGTGATTATGCTGATGTATGAAGACGGTCTACATATGATGAGCACACCTTGGCTCTATGCCATATAGCAGCTTTGAATGCTTGGGATAGAGTTGAAGAAGTCGGAAAGAGAACTGAGTCATTCACTAAAGTTATACAGGGCCCAAAAGAAACCTTCACTGAATTTTTACAAAGATTGACTGCATCTATAAATAGAATGATACCAAATCCAGAAGCTAGACAAATACTAATTGAATCTTTGGCTTTTGAAAATGGTAATTCACAATGCAAAGGGGTAATCAGGCCTTTAAAGACAAGATCAGCACCCACAGAGGAATGGATCTGAGATACAGTCAATATTGAATCTCATAACCATAATGATACTTGGGTAGGAGAGGTGATTTCCAAAGACTTGAAGAAAAACCAAAATGTCAGATGTTTTAATTGTGGTGAACAAGGTCTACTAAAAAGAGATTATAGGGAGGGAGTATTGGTGAAATTATTAAGGCCACTCCACGTAGTTAAAAGGAGATTTATTTAATGGCATAACTTACAAGTTAAGGGATAGGTAGGTCGCGGGGTCTGGGGAAGGTGTATCACAGTCCAGCGGTGTTCTCTGGAGATCGGAACTTCCAGATCAAAGCTGGAATGGCTACCCATTACAAGGGAGTTCCTAGAAACAATATTTTTCTCTCTCCCTGTCTCCCCCCTCCCCCTCTCTCCCTCTTTCTTCCCTTCTCTCTGTTCCTGTCTCTCCCCCTCTCTCTACCTCTCTCTCCCTGTCTTCCCCCTCTCTCTCCCTTTCTCTCCCTCTCTCCCCCTCTCTCCCTCTCCCCCTCTCTCCCTCTCCCCCTCTCTCCCTCTTCCCCCTCTCTTCCTCTCTCTTTTTTCCCCTAGACAGAGTATCTCTGTGTAGCCCTGGCTATCCTGGAACTTACTTTGCAGACCAGGCTGGCCTAAAACTCGCAGAAGAAAAAAAAAGAAAGAAAAAAAAAACAATGTTTTTTCTAGGGATAATCTAATGCAGAAGGTGTGGCAAAGACTGATGTTAGACCAATGAATGTAGATCGACAAGGGACAGACAAGGTAGCCCTTTGCCTTAGCGAAACACCCTGGGGGGCCTCTCAAAGGCTCCCATGCCAAATTTGGTTCTTAAGGGCTTTGAGCCACTTTACTTAATTTCTTGATTTATAGCCTGCCTTTCCTGATTTGTTTGCATCAGTATAAAATGTAAGGACTCCAGAAATTGGTGTTCCCCATACAATTCGAGGAAGGATCCAATTAGTTATCTTTATGAACTGAATTCTCTTGCTTTTGGGGTATTTGTTGCTAACCTCTCCCAAGAAATTACTGCAAGCTCTTTACCAATGTTCATTTCCTGCCCATAAAGAAGAAATTTCAGCATTAGAAAAAGGTATTACAATTTCTGCTGGGTCTATTCCTGCTAATAAATGAAGTCTCAATTTTCCTTTTAGAATCAACTCAGAAACCTTTTCCACATAGGTCTTTAATTTTTTGCTCTTTGTGTGGTAAAAATACCCATTCTTAGATGATATCTTCCCTCTGCATTAGAATTCCTGTAGGAGAATGCATAGAGAGTAAAATAACCAGAATACAATCAAGCTCAGGATCCAAATGATCCACATGTGCATTCTGCATTTTCTTTTCTACCAGAGCCAATTCTTTCTCAGCTTCAGCTGATAATTCTCTTGGACTATTTAAGTCTTTGTCACCTTGTAAGGTTTGAAATAAATTACTTAGTTCTTGAGTTGTTAATCCAATTGTGGACCATAGTCAGTTAATGTCTCCCAGCAATTGTTGTAAGTCATTAAGAGTCTGCAATTGATCTCTCCTGATTTGTGCCTTTTGGGGCTGAATTTTTTGTAAACCTATTTTATATCCTAGGTAATTAATAGAATCTCCTTTTTGTAATTTTTCAGGAGCAATTTGTAATCCCCAACAAGGCAAAATTTTCTTTACTTCTTCAAACATTTTCTGTAAGGTATTTACATTTGAATTAGCTAGTAAGATATCATCCATATAATGGTAAATTACAGATTGAGGAAACTGTTTATGAATTATTTCCAATGGCTGGTGTACAAAATATTGGCACTGGGTGTTTGCAGCCCAGAGGCAGTGCTGCAGCCCCTGCTCTCGACACTAGCAGGGCAGAGGACCCCCCCCTCTCAGCAGCCACATGCTACCCCATCCTCCAAGTTTCCCACAGCTGCTACATCTCTAGTTCCGCTTCTCTCCTCTCTATGAGCAGTCCTGTTCTGCCATTATTTCCTCCAGTTTTATGAGACTACTTTTTAAAAGCATCTTTCCGTGAGACCTGCCCCTTATTAGTTGTTCCAGAGACACTGCACTCTCTGCATACTCATCCTCTGCTCATGCATCAACTCCCAAAGCCCTGGTGGGTCTCTCAGGCTCCTTGGAGCAGCTTCACGGTCCAGAGGTCCAGCAAGTGCAGGTGGTTACCACCATCTTGAATGAAGTCCATCTTTGAGTGTTTTTATCTGGCATTCTGGTCCACTTCCCTCAACTCAGCCACTCTAGGGCTATTTCATCAAAAGTCTTCACCCCAAATCCCTGTGGCCTTTCTCTGGAAATCTTACCACATTCTATTTTTTCCAATTTTCGGGGGACTTAATGTCCTCAGTGTTCTGAGTGACCTCATCATGTGACCTTTTGGCCCTCTAAGATACTCGTGATTTTGAATTTAATCTACTTTGTTTGGATTGCAGAGTTTTCTTCCTGGACACATGGACATATTGATGGTTCTTGGCACTAGCAGCCCTCAAGAAACAGACTTTTGAGTAAACACGTGTGTGGACACAGATGGAAACGATAGCTTAATAATGGTTATTATTTGCTGAAGTAGTACTGCAGTGAGCCTGTTTATATGGTTGAGAAGATAGGGATGGATCTAGAAGAACCAGCAGAGGAGAAGCTGATGGAGATGAGGGGCAGAGCCCATCTCCCTGTTTCACTACTGGTGTGAGAGAGCTTGGCTCTCAAGAGTTTGGTTCCCCATTGGCCTTCATGCAGAGATTCCTAGAGCACCTCCAAGGTATTTGAAATGCAGCAGCCTCTTTTGAACTTATGTATGACACAGTCACCCAAAATGTTATTACACACACACACACACACACACACACACACACACACACACACACACACACTTACATAGAGCTATGAAACTTATTTTTAAATTCTGATTACTTTATTTTCAAATCCTCAAGTGTAAGGACTTTTATTGTCTTTATTATTTTCCCCCCATTTTTAACTCTTCTGGCTTTCACTTCATTGACACTATGCATGCACACATATATGTGGTTTTCTCTGTGGCTTTTTACTGAAGAACAGCAGCATTTGCTTTCTCAATGCTTCCTGGCTTTCCCCAAAGTGCTGTCAACTTTTAACCTCACAATCCTGATGCTTATCTCGCATCTCTAAGTACATCCACCCATAAGTGTGTCCATCGAAAATTTGGCTTCCCTTTGGCATTTCTAATGTCATCTTGGAGGAGGTGGATTTGTGATTTTAGGAACAACAGACCCTGTTGCTCTTCCTTCTCTCAGCCAAGCAATAGTGTGCTTGATTACAATCATGAAAATGTTGTTTAAATCATCCTTGCCATTTGCAATGCCTTTCCTGCATAGTCAAGTATTTCCTTAAAGCTTTAGCTTGGGATTGCTTAATAGCTATAAATAACTTAATTCCCAAGGCACCACCAGTGTCTGAGTGTCCTTTCAGGACCATTAGATGTGTCAAGAACCTGCCAATTTGGCTCTAGAGGTCTCTGCTTGACTGCTCAGTAAGGCCTGGGTGTTTCCATCTGAGCCACACCTGCTGTGTTGCTGTCCTATGAGTGTGCTAACAAAGGAGTAGAAATTGCAGGCATTTGTTTTCTTGCTATTTGGGAAGCCAGAGGTCTGACCTCTCTACCGCTGGGTTAGAGGGTGTTGGTGAGTGGTCCTCTCTCCAGAGTCTTGAGCAAGGAAACTTTTTTGAGTCATTCCCAGATTCTATGGCTGCTTACATTTCTTAGCTCGTGGCTACATCACTCCAGTTTTACCCCACCCCTCTCCTTGCCCTTTTCCTCCTCCTGCTTTCCTACCTGCTTTTAGAAACTTTTAGAGTATTCTGTTTATATCTATTGACCTGAAATTTTGTAACAATGTGCTTTGGGTGGATATATTTTCAGCAATTTTACTATGGTGAGATCTGAGAAATATATTGACATGAAATAGAAACACTAGAAAAGGAGATAATCATATTTATCTTAAGTCTTATGTTGTATTAGGAAGGCAGAATTGAACACTTGTTTCTGAAGTGAACATAGTGTACTTAGTCAATTAGGAAAATATGACAAAGCAGACGTGCTTGAGCCTGAGTAATTAAATGGGTCGAGTAATGATCTGTCCATCCATCCATTTACCAAAGCTAGCTAGCCAGATCATACTATTCTATTTCCCCAGAGAATTCCAACTGACACAGAGGAAAATAATAATAAAACTCAAATCCAAATCCAGTTGAGGCACTGATAAAATTCATGCAACCTCCAATAGTATGAGAGAAGAGACACCATTTCTTGACCTAACTATTATAGAGCTCAGTTTCTGGTATCCTAATCAAGATGTCTGTCTGGTATCCAACAAAAATTAAGTAAAAAATATAATCCTTTATAACAGATAAAGCAATCACAAGAACTATAGATGCTTCAGATATTGCAAGGATTTGACAAAGACTTTGAAAATAATCATTACTATTATGTTAAAAACAGTAGGAAAAATAAATAACTCATGGGAACATGTTGGGGAATTTCATTAGCACAATGGAGATATAAGGCAGTCAAATGGCAATGTAGTAAGAATTTTGATGCACTGTACTATAAATGAATTATTCCTCTGTGGTTCTATTAAAACACTGAGCACAGCCAAGAAATTGAGCAATAGAAATTATAAAAAATGAATGACAAAAAGAAAGTGAATAGGAAAATATCACAGTATCATGATGTCAATGGTCCAACATCTAAGGAATAAGAGTCCCAGAAGAGCCACAACCAATCAAAATGCAGAATTGTCGAGCCAATCCCAACTGATACAGGTACAACACAACTCCTGCACCTAAGGTTCAGAGAACATTGAGGGGAAGGAGGTAGAAAGCTTGTGAGAGTGTGTTTCCTACTAATGTCAGAGAGACACCCATAGAACATCACCAGCATGACTGCCTAAACCTGAGCAGAACAAGGACAACAACAGACAGGCTGAAGCAGATGGGGGGGTGGGGGGGGTTGGGAGGATGGGGGAGTGGGGGGTAGGGGGGGGTGGGGGGGTAAAGACCATGCGGGCTCAAACCTACACAAGGAGCTATAGGTAACTAAAGAATGCCAAGAGTGGGAGAGTCTTTCCCAGGGAAAGCACACCAACTGGTTGTTCAATACCAAATGGTCAGCCCTGAAAACATACCTACAAGTAACACTATATGGACTAACAGGTTATATTTAGGAATACAACTGTACTCTGTGTATGTGTGTGTTGCAGAATATTTATAACAAATGCAAAGATGTGTTGCATTTGTTTAGTTATGTAAAAATGTGTTGCTGTTTTACCTTGCTTACCTAAGGCACCTGATTGATCTAATCAAAAGCTGAATGGCCAATAGAGGAGGAAGAGGTATAGGCAGAACTTTCAGGCAGAGAGAGTAAGGAGGCGGAGGAATTCAGGCCTTGGGCAAGAAAGAAACAACATGGAGACACCGGGGCCAGCTGGACACGGAGGAAGCAGGAAAGTAGGACATACAGAATGAAAGAAAGGTAAACAGCCCCGAGGCAAAATGTAGATGAAGAGAAACAGGTTAAATTAAGTTAAAAGAGCCAGTGGGGCAAGCCTAAGTGAAGGCCGAGGATTCATAATACAAGAAGTCTCTGTGTTTTTATTTGGGTGCTGATTGGCAGCCCAGAGAAAATGCCAACTACAAATTATGTGTGTATGTGCATACAACTACATCTATGTATACACACACACACACCAAAAAAAAAAAAACATGCTTGTAACTACAATTAATGAAAGAAGTGATCATGAATTTGAAAGAGCGCAAGGAGGGGCATATGGAAGGGTTTTGAAGAAGGAAAGGGAAGATGATGTAATTATAATCTCAAAAATAAGAAATTTTTTAAAAGAGTTCTAGAAGAAAAGCAGTATTAGAGGGAATAAGAAATATTATGAAGAATTTTCCAAAGTTAATTAAGGAAAATCAAGATATGAGAATTCTGAGAACTCCCCACACACGTGTGGTCTGAACACACACACACACACACACACACACACACACACACACACATGCATATACACATACCAGGCACACTATACGTAGGCACAATGAATATTAAAGATGAGGGAAAATGCTGAAGATATTACTATATCAGAAAATACACAAATCACAGAATAAATCTACTGAAAAGAAAACCTGCCCATAATTTCTCATGTGTTGGAAACACCATTAAAAAAAGGAAGGCAAAATAATTTTCAGAGAAACAAAATCTGAATCTATTGCAAGCACAGCTGTGAGACCAAAATGTCATAGGGATTTCTTTCTTCCATGTTCTTCATGAACATACATACTTGACAGTAGGTTTCATTGCCATTTTCACACATGCACATATGTGTGTTGATCACATTCACCCACCCTTTACTCCTTCCTGTCCCTTTCACTCCTGCTGAGCCCCCTTCTCAATCACGCTCTAAGTCATTCCTTAGCACAGGGATTATGAGGTCAGATGGAAATTGGAATGCACATAAATGAGGAACATTGGAAGCCAAAATGAAGGCCTGTATAGAAGACATTTCTTCTTCTCTTTAAACACTGAAATGCTTGCTGTCAATGACAACAACATCAGAAGTAACCTGCATGTGACAGTCACTCTGGGGACGGAGGGAGAAAATGGAGATGCACGATCCATATGGCTTCTGTGGAGAGCTACAGTACTAAGTATTATTATCAGTAGTTGAAGCTATTATGATGTCTTACTGAAGGAGAGAATTGAGAGATGACCATGTTAAATAAAAAGGCTGGACCCAGGAAGGAAGACATGTGTCACAAGCTTTGTCTTGTATTCAGAAAAGGACATGAAAGTGGAAGGGACGGGGAACTGTCTGAGACAGGAAGGGGACGGGGGCTGGGGACAAAGGAGGGCAGTGGAGGGCGACTGTGATTCTAGGTATAAAATATCATAATAAAGCTCATTATTGTATACAATACAAAAGCCTGAAGTGTCCCCATGCATTTTTAAGGGATTATGAAACAAAGGTTTAATGAAGCTAAGTTAGGGCTGAGATGGAAACACTAAATGTGAAGGAAGAAAAGAAAGAATAAAGCTTAAGTTACCATACACACCTTCCCCAGTGAAGCAAAATAAGTAAATAAACAAAAAAAAAATAGAATTTAGCCTAGAATTTCATATAAAGTGGGAATCCGTAATAACAAACAGGAAATAAAGAAATCAATAAATGCAAAGTCAGTTCTTGTAGAAGATCATTCTAATGGATAAATCTCTCCCCAGTCAGTCTGGTTTATTAAAATACACAAATACCAAACAATGTCTTGAAACAGAAACATGTGAGCCGTACATGCACTAGAGACGCTAAAATATCAGTGGCATTTGCAAACAACTTTTTACTGATGAACTTGACAATTTAAATGAAGTGAGCAAATTCATTGACAGCTAAAAGTTGCCATCTGGTCAAAGGTGAAACAAAACAAAACGAAATCTGGTGAACCCTGTGGCTAATTAAAACATTTCAGATGTTTATTTTAAAACTTCACACAAAGTCAACAACTTGTCTGGGTAATAAAGGCCATAAATTCTATAAATCTCTCAAAGAAGAACTAAACCTATTTTCTCAATTTCAGAAAAGAATGATTATTTATACTTCCCAATTTATTTGATAAAGCCAGTATTGAGAGCTAAACCTAACTCAGATACTTCACAGGAAAACTTAAGATTTCGTGAACGTAGAAATGAAAATCTTTAACAAAGTATTGATAACTCATACTCAACAACATATAAAAATAATTTATTTATGACCAAGGAGAATCTACATGGGGAATGCAAAACTTCTTTAGCATTCAAGTGTTAATGTAACTCAACACAGAATGCATGTAACACATAACAAAACAGAGGCAAGATGCATATTATCATCCTCATAGATGAAAGTAGACTTTTGCTAAAAATCCAGTTTCGATGCATGATTACAAAATTTAAACTTAGAAAAACCAGTGCTATCAACAAACTTCATATTAAATGATTCGGTGCCTATGTTTGACACCAAGATGAGTAATTCCACTCTCAGAAATTTGACATTTATTCAGGAAAGGCATTCAAACTTGAGTATAATATCTCAAGAACAGCAGATGAAACAAAAAAAAATTAGGAAGACTAAGGATGCCTTTTGTTTGTTTGTTTCTTTTGTTTTGTTTTTTGAGACAGGGTTTCTCTGTGTAGTTTTGGTTCCTGTCCTGGATCTTGCTCTGTAGATCAAACTGGCCTCGAACTCACAGAGATTTGCCTGGCTCTGCCTCCCGAGTGCTGGGATTAAAGGCGTGTGCCACTGCCACCTGGCTAAGATTGCCTTTCTAACAGATGACGTCATTGTGATGTGCTGAGGGTATAAAGTTACCTTTCTAACAGATGATGTCATTGTGATGTGCTGAGGGTATGAGGCTGGAGTTCATATTGGGTGCTAGTGGGAGTGTAAAATGGGCCAATTACATCAGAAAATAACGTTTTTTATAATGTTCAATTTTCACACAACATATGAACTAGAAATTCTCTTAGTTATTTATTTGAAAGGAAGGAAAACATGTCCAGAATACTTACAGTGATTATTGCAAATGACATGCCCATCCTCTGGTGAAGGTATAAATTTTTTTGAATAAATTCAGTGGGCTACCATCTAGTAAAAATATAGTAAACACTTTATATCTCAAAAATATTGATGCACAGTGGAGAGCTTATGATTATGTCTAGAATTTTTCATGTAATATTATTTAACTATTATTGATCCTGTGTAACTAAAGCTATGGAAAGCAAAACTCAAGGGTTAGGCAGCAGGGGGTGGGGTAGGAGGCCTTCATATAAAATTATAGAATAGGGCTGGCATGCTGGATCAGTGGGTAAAAGAACTTGCCACCAAGTTTGACAACCTGAGTTCAGTCCCTGGGACTCACATGGAGAAAGGAGAGATCAGATCCCTTCAAATAAAGCAAACTGAGAGAAGAAGGCAGATCCAGATTGTCTTGGGAGGCCTGTGTAGACAAATGAACCACAAAGGGCTACAAGGGAACTTTGGGGGAGGGAGTGGTGAGAATATTGTGTCTTGTTTGTGGACCGTGAATCAAGGTGGTCAAGACTCACTGAGCTGTACAGTAAAATGAGTATATTTATGTTGAGAGCTGATGTGAGAAGTAAATTTAAAAATTAAAATTATCTGTCATCATAGAGATACAAAGCCTCAGAGACCCCATGCTTGGAATTTGTCTATCGTTCAGTGTTATAGTCCTTGAAATGTCCAAGCTGTGGGAGAGAGAGTGATGTGGCAAGATAAAGAGCCCCTGGCTCCATCTTTTTCTATTATTCACACTTATTTGAACATTTAAGGGGAAATACTTTTGAACTGTTTATGTGCAACCTGACACTTTACTGTTACTCTCTTAGTGTTCACTTTCTCAAAGCTCAAGTCTACTCAAAAGAAACCCTGAGTCCTGAAGTCATTCATTCATCTATCATTTATTCATTCTTCATTCCCTGCTTCCCTCTCCTTCTACTCAGATCCCAGACGAGGCATCCCAGGAGGATATATACCTTTAATACGAGAGTAAACACACATTTAATTTGAGACTATAGCGATCTAGTTTAATGTTAGATTCAGTCAAGGTAGCTACAATCCCTGACCGTGGGACTGTGCAATCCAGGTGTGGGGTAAATCAGAACCAAGGCTAATATAAGCATGATCTTTCATGTTCTTTGTTTTGCTTTCACTGAAAGGGCAATTTCTCAATATTTGTTGTCAGAGTGAATACTTTAAGAATTGCTTGCTTGGACATACTCTTACATAGCTGTGGATCAAAAGTCTAATATTTCCATTTAGCATGTCATTCAGGGTATTAAACAAACTCTGCTAATGTCTGATGTTTTCCAGTAAGTGCCTTAGTTAAAAACAACAACAAACCCCAATAATAAAAGAAGTACTCCTACTTACCAATTTGACAAAAAGCTCAGTATTATGGGACTTTTCATGTGTTCTCACACAGACAATTTCACCTGAATTTCTGCAACAGTCAACTTCCACCCTAGTGCAACTTTGTACAACTCCAGTGCAATTGCCACTCACACATCTTTTGTTGAGGACTTAATGGAACTGCCAACACTAAGTACTTATATATTCTGTCATTGTGTAACATGGACTTTGATTCCCTCTAGCTAAGTGACAGACAGTAATTTCCGCCCAATGCTACCAAATCTTTCAGATGGCGCTGTCACCGACCTTTGCACTTCTGACTCTAGGGCTTATAGAGCCACAAGGTTGAAAGGACTTAGTATTTTATTACGTTAGCACTAAAATAGGCCACAGCCATAGAGCTGTGGTAGTTAAGCAACGTGAAGTTCAGTTCTATACGCTCTGAACTTTCTGTCAAGGAAGACTTAGCAACTGGTTTGTTCTGCTGTTTGTAGAGCTGGTCCATTTGCCTTGGATGTGGTTGACAGATGTCTAACCAGGCTGATCCTGCAGCTGGACATCTCAGCTAGGACATGTGAGAGTGGAAGCGGAGTTATTATTAGTGATTACTCTGTGACAATTGTCCCTGTCAACCTGAGACACACGCCTATCCCACTGTCACAGGGATTACACAGGTTTTATGTGACCATGAGTTTAGCTGTCACCACATAGCTGTTGTTCCAGATTTCCCAGATGACCATCATGATAAACAGAAAGCCACCACCCCTGCTATCACAAGTAGAAGTGAAAATTGGAAGGGTGACGATTTCTGGCGGAAGTTGAAGCTGGCACGCTGACCTTGCACTCAGTTACATCTCTTTATTTCACCATTTCCTACCACCGTTGGGCTCCTAAGTGCTTCCCCAGTCCCTTTATTATTTATTATTATACCAGGCTCTGTCACCTCTGCCTCCAATCCAGACCTCGTTCCCCACTTACTTTTTTTTAGATTTATTTATTTATTTATTATGTATACGGTGTTCTGCCTGCATGTATGCCTGTACACCAGATCTCATTACAGATGGTTGTGAGCCACCAGGTGGTTGCTGGGAATTGAACTCAGGACTTTTGGAAAATATCAGCCAGTGTTCTTAACCTCTGAGTCATCTCTCCAGCCCCTCCCCCCACTTACTTTCATTTTGTCAGGCGTCATCTGAGAGTTCTGTGGCATCGGTCCTTTAAGGTGGACATTTAGCTCACCCCCTCTTTCTCCCAAGTCATGCTATAAAACACTATGGAGATATGCCCAACCTCTGCCTCAATGGAGGTCTGAAGGTCAGACTCCATTCCTACTTAGCTCCTTTGATCTTTGACATAATGGTTATGACTATACATTTTAAAGGTAGCAAAGAAATAACTTTAAAAGTACTAACTCTTTTGGTATTTAGCACATTCAGCATCAATAAATTCACTCTGAGATACATGATAAGTATCGAGTTTTCCCTGAGAGCAAGGTATCCGTAAGAGCTATCTGTGATTGCCGTCTCAGAGGGAACCATAAGCCTAGTACTAAAGCTGTGGCCTGGTAGTCTTTCCCTGGCAAAGGAACTCCACTGTTGATGGAGACAGGGTTGTAAGTATTTTACCTGTTCTCCTCCACCCCACCCCATTGTTATTTGTTTCATTTACGCGTGCACATACCGTTTCGTAAGTGTTTGTGTTAGAAATGTATGTACCCAGCATCTAAGGCAGGCAGTCCGGTATGTCTTTGGAATGAGGTCTCAGAAGCTGATCACTACAATGATTTATATGAACATTTTAGGGCTGGATGGTGTCGTACACATGTAATCTCAGCACTAGGGAGTCTGAAGCAGGAAGGGGGCAAGTTAGTATGTGGGTTCGATCTGCCACACACAAACAGGTAAATCAATGATGATGAATACACTAAATGAACATTTTATGTTGGGCTCTTTATCTAATAGAGTGCTCAGTGTCCTGGGGTTGCCTTGATCGTCTCCCAGGGCATCAGACGAAGGGGCACTTGGGCACATCTGAGCCAAGCTGCTTCCCTTTCCTGAGTCTTCATGTTCATGGTGCTGTCTTCTTTTACTGCCAAGAGCCTTCCCTGATGGGACTTGGGCTGATATCACAGAGCCTGGTATTATTTCCTTAACTTAGATCTAGCCAATAAAACAAACAGCTTGACCTTTGTGTGGCCTCCTCATCTGATAATCTATTCTAAGCCAAGACTAGGAATCCGGTTTCACCTCCCCAAGCCAGGCCCCATAGGCAGAACTGTAATTTGGTTACAAATCACCTGATTTCTTCATCACACCTCACTTCCTCCCTGCTTCTGTCTCGTAATCCAGAGATAAAGGGTCATCCAGTTTCTGTCCTTGTCATGCAGTGACAGACACTACCCTGAAAAGCAAAATTCCAGGATAATTTCTGACTAATCACGATTGGTTGCCTAATGAAGTTGTGATACGGCTCTGCCTCACCTTGGGCAAGCGGTCACTTTGCAGAGAAGTGAACAGGACCCGACAGTTTTTTTTTCCTTTTCTCTTCCCTGGCACCCAGTCCTGGGAGGTTAAGAAGTTCAGATCGGACTCCTACACGGATCTTCTTCTTTCTTTCTCATTTCCATCCCATGACCAGCACCAGAGTCACTGCTGCCTTTCTTAGGCTGTGTCATTTCTCTGTCTGTCTATCCTGTAGCAAGCCCTGCTTGTCATGGAAGAAGTGAGAGAGACTCTCCCATTCTGGCAGAAATGAGGTTCTCTAGACCACCAAAAAAAAAAAAAAAAAAAAGAAAGAGGAAAGAAAGGAAGAGAGAAAGAATGAAAGAAAAAAAGAAAGGAAGGAAGGAAGGAAGGAAGGAAGAACGATTGATTCCCTTTCTGGAAAACCGGCCTTTAAAGTTTATTTTCTCACTTCAAAGTCCTCTTTGAGGAGTCAGGCAGTGAGTAGATATAATCTTGGGCTGTATTTATTTGGTCACCAGTCATATGGCTGTTTCAGGTCAATTGAGAAGATTTTAAGGATAGAGTGGATAGAAAACTCAGTGTTTTTCAGATCTCTCTCTTTTCCTTGCCCAGAGCTGAAGGGCATTTTGCTGAATACAAACACCTGCTTCCTCTCCTTCCGAGTACCGTGCTTGTCATCATGGACTCAAGGTCTATCAGGGCCTTGCTGAGTAACCCACACTGCCCACATAACTACGTGTGAAAACAAGCAGAAAGATCTTGGTCGTTAGCAGACCAGACATGCTTTATGCTGCTGAAACATACAGCCACCTGTGTAGCTGTTTTTACACATCCACTCTGTGTGCCCTGCATCTCAAAAGAAAAGAAAAACGGTATTTACCCTTCCATGTGGCCATAGTCCAGGCCAAACCTCACCACGTGTACCAGTTGAGTTTCGAAGACTTCATCTTAAAAAAAAGAATAGAAAGGAAGAGTGAAGGGAGGGAGAGAGAAAGAGAGGAAGGAGGAGCCAGGGTCAGGGAGGAAGAGGGGGCACATAATTCTTCTTCCGTGGGATTCAAGTTTTCTAGGAGCACTGCATGGTGACTGGACTGAGGCAAGAGACAGAGAACGGTTCTGGCCGTACTGTTTCATAAACTCTGTCACAAATTCTGAGACTGTGCCTTTTGGAAATGGGAGGGCCTCTGCTCTGTGAGGCCTCCTGATTCTAAAACTCGACTGGAAAAACGAATCTCTCCTATTGCACTTCCGGGGTCTTTTTGTTTGTTTGGTTTACAAAGCTTCTGCAGCTAGGCGGGATCACTTACACTAAATCATTTTAAGTTGAGAAAAGCAAAGGTCTCCTGAGATTGTATCATCTCTGCAGGCCAGACAACCCCAGCTGACGAAATAGCTAGAGTGGGAAAAGTGCACTTTCTAGGACACTTACTAATTGGGACATCTGGTCAGAGGTGTCATAACCTGCAGCATGGCACCTTTGGGAGTCAAGTTATTAGGCTATCCTTGTAGGACAGTAACTCCTCACAACCAAGCCAGAAGCCCTGCACACAGCACCTGTAGAGCGAAGGCCTGAGGCAGGGTGGGCTTTTCCATCTGTACTGAGAAACACATTCTTTGAGGCACACCATGTACTCCTCAGGCTTCGAATCGTGTCACCAAAAGAAATAGGGAAGTATTTTGTTTGGCTGTTTTTTTTTTTTTTCTTCTGCTCTATGTCTTTTCAAAGTGAAGGACGCTGCCGGTCAGTGAGAAATCTGGCCCTCTCCTAACTGACAATGAGGGGTTGTCCTTGCCCTCTAGAAGTGCTTTACTCTTCCTAGCCAGACCCACAGCATCACTGTTTTCCTGTCTCCATCCAGGATTTTCCATGAATGTAATATTTTCATAAAAGATGTTGGGAAAATGTATCCGCCATTATCTTAGTTAGAGTTTCTATTGCTGTTACAAAAACCCATGACCAAAAGCAACTTGGGGAGGAAAGTATTTATTTCAGTTTACTCAGAAATAAACTCTCGGGTCACACTCCATCACTGAGGGAAGTTGGGACAGGAACTCAAGGAGACAAGAACAGAAGCAAGGGTCATAGAAGAATGTTGCTTACTGGCTTGTCCCGGTGGCTTGCTGAGCCTGCTCTTTTATAGAGCCCAGGACCAGCTGCCCAGGGGTGGCACTACCCGTAGTGACCTGGGCCCTCTCACATCAATCATCAACCTAGGAAATGTCCCACAGAAGGCCAATCTGGTGGAGGCATTTTCTCAGTGATGTTCCTCTTCCCAAGCTGTGTCAAGTTGACCAAAATAAACAAACAAGAACAAACAATAACAAAATCAAAATAAAGAGCAAAAAAACCCCAATCAATGAGAACAGCTATTCTGAGACATTTGGTGGTCTTAGGAAAAATTGCACATTTAGATAGATCCAGCATGTGAGGCAGTTCCTAGCAAACCCAGTCTTGTGCATTACATTTTTCAATTAAGAATAGCACAGTGCACGGCAGTTGCTGGGCCAGACTCTGCGAACTGAGCTAGGAACTGTGGTCATGAGCTGGAAATTCAGCTTCAGCTATAAAAATCAGCTCTCAGGCTCATAGAATGGAAACTTAAGCCTGCTCCATCCATCCTCAGATAGATGCAGCATCTGAATCCAGGTAAGGGAAGTAGGGGTAAATGAGGCCAAACTAGAATGGGGTTTTAAAAGAATATCAACACAGGGGAAGAAGACTGTACCCCAAAAACAAAGGTCAAAATGTTAAGTGAGAGAAATGGCAGTTTAGAAGGAATTCACGTTTCTAATTGGTCTTCACCGAGTGTAAAACGATGTCTGGTCTTCAAATGGATGTTTTACACATTAGGCTAAGATGAAGGCTGGATCCAGGTGGCAAACTGTGAATGGGCAGTTCACACGGGTACATCAGAGGAACAACTGCAAAAAACAACAAAACCAGAAAACAAAAAACATGGCTAAAAACCCGCACTGCAAAAGCAGTGGGAATAGAAGTAACACCCTCTGTACCAGATCGTCCACCTAGAGGGCAAACTTAAGATGTCACAAAGGCCCCTGAGTCAGAGTCAGTGAGGGGAGAGAGAGAGAGAGAGAGAGAGAGAGAGAGAGAGAGAGAGAGAGAGAGAGAGAGAGAGAGAGGCTTGCCCAAACAAAATGACCAAGGTCAAAAGCAAAAAGAGAGGGCGCTCCATCAATTGATACTTATTTAGCACCTATTATGTCTGGAACATATGTTGAACAGAGTCAAATAAAACAAGTCAGAAGCATCCCACCCCGTAGAGTATTCAGGAAGAACGGAACCTGACAAAGAGGGTCACAGACAAGAGGAAAGCTGCAAGATGAGATTTCCTAGCGCTAAACAACGCTGTCTTTGGAAAGTTGGAATTATAGGGAAATGAGAAGAACCAACAGCAGGGTTTCGGAAGTGCCAATCTCATCTACGGGAGAGGAATGGATACAATAAGGCCGCCATTCATGAGGATGGGTAGGCTATAGTAATTGCTCAGGCGAATTCTCAGAGCAACAGTTGGGCATGACCCCAGAGCCTACTGGAGTCGGCAAAGACTAGGGCCTACCCCAGATGATCTACTGAAGTACAACATACTTTCTAACAAGATCCCCAGGTACCTCATGAACGCTGTTCATAAGCATGTACATGCTGGATATACAAAGAATAGTTTGTATTAATAAGGCAAAAGTTATATTACTATATGTGCTCTATACAAACATCCTCTGTTTTGAACATTTATGAAAGACTTACAAAATGCATAACTGGGAAATGAATTCAAACTCCTATCTCCAAAGGGCAAAAAATTATGAGTCATATGTTTTGAAAACCAAATTAAAATTGAATTACATTGATTTAAAACAACTAACTAATTGGCAAGAAATATAGTTAAATATTGTCTCAGGGAAGCAATGAAGGGGGTCTGGAGTGGCTTAGTGCCTACAGCACTTGCTCTGCAAGCCTGGAGACTGGAGTTCGGATCCCCAGAACTCAAGGAAAAGTTGGGTGGTCATGGCAGCCTGCCTGTAATCCAGGAGACAGAGGTACCGACTCCCTGAGAAAGCTGCCGAACCAGACTAGCTGAACCAGAAGCTCTGGGGCTAACAGGATACCCTACCTCCATATATAAGGAGGTGAATGATTGAGAAAGGCACCCAACCTTGGAACCCCTAAAAGCTCATATATACACATACACCACACACACACTAAAAAAGAGAAGCAATGAAAAACCAAACTTTTTAGAAAGCTACTTAGCTGGGATCACAAGGTACTTTCGCCTGTATTCATACAAAAAGCTTCAATAAAAAGTGTCATAAGCTCTATGTTTAGGCTAAGGAAGTAGGAAAAACTAAAACTTAACAGGAGAGGACACGTCAAGATATACAAGTGGTAAGATGGGTTCAATCGCCTTTTTATATACATAACTTATAAATCACGTTGTTTAATCAACTCCAGTGCTGCCCCTGTGCTTAACTCTGGTGCAGAGAGCCCAGCTTCCGCCACACTCTGTCCAGCCCTCCCTGAAAATGGGCATTCTCTATCAGCGTCCCCCAGAACTGAGACTCAGAGCCCCAATTGCTGCTTGCTCAGTATGGTGCTATGGAAAGGCTCTGGTTTGGAATTCCTATTGGGACATCCCAACTTGTCCCCAGGAAGAGAGGAAAAGAGTGCTTTTGTCCTTGTCTCACGTTCGCAGGACACATGAGACAGGTCTATAGTGCCGTTCAGCAGTATCATTCCACCAGGCTTGGGAGATAAAGCATAAACTTCTTGCTATCTTTTATGAACAAATAAAATGTGTGATATTCTAGCTCACTGCTGTTTACCTCTCTTAACTGTTTAACAGTCATTGGGGGCCCAACCCTTGATATACTTTATTTAACAACACAAGGTAAAATTACTCATCACACCTGTTCCTGTAAGGAAACTGAGCTATATGACTGTGCCAGGAGGATGAAGCAAAAATATTCATAGTCTGCAGATTCCAGGAAATCGTATCACGATTCCAAGGAAATGTTTCACAGATAAAGAAAAAAAAGTCTTACAGCATACCCTGGACTTTGCAGCATTGAGTAGCCAAAGCAGTCTTAAGAAAGAACAAAGTTGGAGACATCACATTTCCTGATTCCAAAATGTATTCCAGAGCTACAGATATCAAAACAGTATGTAGGTGGGGAGATGGCTCATCAATGTAGTTGGTCTCCAGAACCCACATTAAAAAACAACAATAAGGCCAGCCTGGTCTCCAAAGTGAGTTCCAGGAAAGGCACAAAGCTACACAGAGAAACCCTGTCTCGAAAAAACTAAACCAAACCAAACCAAACAAAAACAAAAACAAAACAAAACAAAAAAACAACAATAACTGAGTATGCTAGAGAGGTGGAGATGGGTGGGTCACTGGGATGTGCTGATCAGACAGGCTAGCTTGCTTGGCAAGTCGCAGACTAGTGTGAGACCTTATCAAAAGGAAAACACGGCCCCCCAACAACAAAAAGGTGGACAGTCCTGAAGACGGGCACCTGAGGTTGTCTTTTGGCTGCCATATACATGCACACACACAAGCGTCCATGCATACATATATGTGCTTACACATCCAAGTACACACATAGAAATACCAGTAGGTTGCCGGGCGGTGGTGGCGCACGCCTTTAATCCCAGCACTCGGGAGGCAGAGCCAGGTGGATCTCTGTGAGTTCGAGGCCAGCCTGGACTACCAAGTGAGTTCCAGGAAAGGCGCAAAGCTACACAGAGAAACCCTGTCTCGAAAAACCAAAAAAAAAAAAAAAAAAAAAAAAAAAAAAAAAAAAAGAAATACCAGTAGGCAACTGTATGAAACTAGATGTAAGGACAAATGGAACAGAACAGATATCCTAGAAATCAACACACACATTCATGGTCAATGAACCTTCAGCAAGGACGCCCAGACACACAGCAGGGGGAGGCCTGCCTCTCCGGAGCTCAATAACTGCCTGTCATAACAACAACGACACACAGAAAAATGAGACACAAAGATCAACGTGCAGTGGGTTACTCCTTGAGTGTAATGTGAACCTTACAACCTTTGGAGCTTCATTTGTTTAGTTACCTCTTAAGTCTTTTTAAAACTTACTTTGTTATCATTGTGTATGTGCACGCATGAGAGTACCCAAGTGTGGTGTGTGAGTGGCACACATGCCATGGGGCACACGTGGAGGTGAGCTCTCTCCTTCCTTCCAGCCTAGGGTTCTGGGATCAAATTCAGTTATTCAGGTTTGAATGGCAAGCACTTGTACCCACAGAGACAACTTCCCGACTCTATGTGGAATGTTCCGATTCAGAGGAAGCAGCGATGCAGCAGGCATGCTGTTAGTGGCTGTCTTGTCCTTCTGCTCAATGTTTGCAGCACTCAAGGCCCCTGTGACCTTTTATTTTTATGTTTTCTTTCAAACTTATCAGAACTTCTCTCTCTAGAGAGTGGCCATAAAGCCTTAAAGACAGACAGTCTCTGGGGTGATCTCACATTGGGAAGGTTGGGTTCAACATCAACGTGACCACTGTTCTCACTGTTCTGTATCCAAGACCACTCAGTGGGAGGTAAACCAAACACTTCTTCAGTGTGATCAGTGATGCTGTGTATCACATGAATAAGAACAAACCTGGACCTCATCATAGTTACGTAAAAGAAAAACCAATGCGGAGTAAAGTGGAAAAAACTTTAAATTATGGAACTCTAGACAGAAAAGATAGGTCAAAGCTTTTGTTAGATTTGGCAATTATTTTTTGTATTTTTTCACTTTTTTATAGCTGTGTGTGTGTGTGTGTGTGTGTGTGTGTGTGTGTGTGTGTGTGCACATGCCACAGCATGAATGTGAAGGTCAGAGGACATCTTGCAGGAGTCAGTTCTCTTCCATCGTGTAGGGTTCCACGGATCAAACCCAGGTCATCAGGCTTGTAGGTAAGACCTCTCCCTTTGAGTCATCATTTATTGACTATAACATCAAACTCATAGGAGATAAAAGCAGCAAGAGACACATGAGAAACACATTTTTGCTTATTCAAGGACAAAGTCAGTACAATGAAAAGGAACCTCTGATGAGGAGAAATTACTTCCAGATCTCAGCTGTCATTGGCAGTTACTATAATTAAAATGCAGAGCTGTGGAGCCCGCCCCAAATGATCTAATTAAACACAACTCCCGAACCTATGGCTCAGGGAGCTTCGTAGAAGAGGGACTGTAAGAGCCAGAGGACAAGGAAGTTTGCTGTGAGACTGTGTCTCCTAGTAATGTCAGAAGCTACACCCACAAAGTCTCACCATGACCCCTAAACATGAGCTGAACAAGAATAACAGTAGACATGGTAAAGTGGACAGGGGAAAAGCCCACGAGGCCTCAACTCTACACAAAGAGCCACAGGCAACTGAGGAATTCTGAGAGCGGGAGAAACAGTCTTTTCCAGGGAAGAGCACATTGGTGGGTTATCCAATACCAAATGGCCAGCTCTGAAAACATATTCGGAGAAGTAACATGACACAGATTGAGCAGGTTGTTTTAGGAAGGTATATGTGTACACATTTATGTATAGAACAACAATTAATGAAAAGTGAGACCCTGGATTTGAATGAGAGTGTGGAAGGAGGAAGAGGAAATGATGTAATTATATAATAATCTCAAAAAATGCGCTGTTTCAGTCTTGCAAGATAAAGATTTCTGGAGGTCTGTTTTAATAATCTAAGTAAAGGCAGCATTACTGAATATCATACCCAAAATGATTAAAATGATGATTTTTATGATGTTTTACTATCATAAGAGAAGTATCCGAGTTGAACTTATAGACATGTAGATTAAAAATACTCTTAGTAGAATAAATAGCAGACTAGATGTTGTAGAAGAGAAAAAATTATTTTGAAAGAAAAAGAAAACTAGAAACTATGTCAAATTAAATGTAAGAAAGAAAGGCAAAAGCATGAGCAGGGCTCTGCCAAGAGGAACTGTGTGTGTATTTGTAATCCTTGTGGGGAAAAGAGGAGTGTAAATATAACTGAAGATACGTAACTGACAGAGAGATCACAGAAACCAGGCTGTTTATTTTGCGTAGAAAGAAGCTCAGGGACAATATAGACAGTTACCTTCGGCCTGTAAACAAAGGCTGATGTGGGGCCATCAGACCCATCTCACAGCCTGTGAGGCAGCTAGGAGAGCTAGGGCCTAGAAAGAGGCCGTTGAGTCTACCGTGATGATCCGTGTCCAAGCCTGCGGAACGTCTTTCTCTGTTGAAGTGGTATTGATCGTTCTTCATTGGCTTGGTTCATTTCTACCTCACCTTCGCATTCGTGTCCACTTGTGTCCTTTGCTTATTCTCTCAGCTGCTGAGTATAATTATGGGAAGAACTGGGATTTATCTGACTTGGCTGTGCTCTAGCAGAAATTACACAACACTTTGGCAGACCACAGAGGGCAGAAGTCCAGCACCAGATGGGAGGGGTGGTCTCAGTGGATGACTTCTAGGGGGCTCCTAAGCGGAGATGAGAATTGTTTGGGAAGCAGCAGAGCACACACTGTTCTCTGGCCTTTTCACACTAGCTGAGAACAGTTCCGTCTGTTCCAAAGCTCGACAAGGACAAGACACATTGGCTTCTGGAAAGTGGAGTGAGCGTTCAAGGCTCAGAAGAAACTGCATTCAGAAGCAGCCATGGGTAGAATTCTAGCTCTGCTTTGAACCCCGCCAGTCTTTCACCTATCCCTGCACCCACCTCATCTGTAAAACAGGTTGAATTTGAATACATTTGAGGTCATTTCTAGCTCTGTTTTCTTTTGCAGTTTGACACCTGCTCACTATATATATTATTATTCATATTATATTATTAGTCATTGTTTTCCACCACAGATTTCAGCTTCATTTGGTCTGCTTTGCTTTTAGATTGAAGACTTTGGGCACTTTCTTTCAGCTAGGCATATACCACGTTTCCTGTGGACATGATGGGACAGAGAAGGCTGGCCGCTGGAATGTGGTGGGAGTGTTGGTAGATGCAGAGGTAAAGTGACAAAGGACCTCCCTTTCACACAAATTGAGCACACAGGGAGTTGTTTTGTGTAAAGGAAGTGTAAAGATATCCTCGGTGAAAACACACTTTCATGAATGAAAATGGTACCCACCTTCATTCCATCCTTATACGCTGTACACAGGTATCAGATCACAGCTCTGCTCCGCATGTGTACACAATTAATACTGTTGTACCCAGAGTCCCCCAAAGACCACCAAGAGACCAAATCCGATGCAAAAACAAGGAGTTTTTTTTTCTATTATGAGTTAACTTGGGACTCTCCGTCCGTCTGATGCAGCAGCAGAGCAGGAGAGACCCAGATTAGCAATGGGGGAGGGTTTTTAAAGCAAAGAGGCTTGGGGGTCTACAGACTACATAGGAACAGACTCAGGACTGGATTATGTGAGTGGCAATCATGTTAGTAACTTTTAATTGGCTAGGGTTACTTGGGAATTACAGTTACCATTTTTGGCCAGGCCTGAACAAGTCCTAGGCTTTGACCTTGACCTGCCATTCTGGCTGGCTGGCCTAGCATGTACTGACTGTGGGGGCTGACTCAGTGGTCCAGGCTCTGTCCTTGACTCATGCATGTAGCTCTAAGTTGGTAAGGGTGGGGTCCCAGACAGTAAACAACTGGCTGAACCTTGAGCAGTCAGAGTACATGCAGAAAGGGAGCTACTGCAAGGACTATGACTTTTGTTCATGGCCCTCCCAGAAACTGCTTGCTCAAGTCTCAGGAAACTGAAATTGAGGCCTGATCTCTGAGAGAAGACTGAGCAGCCTGTCATGGTGTCTGCTTGGTCCTTTCAAATACTGATAAAGACAGTGAGGCCTCGTGTGGACATCACTGACTTCCTTTTCTGTTCTTCACAACAGGTTTTCATTAGGCTCACTGATCTCATCCTCTTGTCAATCTGAAGCGGGCCTGTGCCAAAATCAAAGGTGCCACGTTGAGAGTCACAGAGCTGCGAAAGCTCCTAGCTGAGGAAGAAAGCACCTTCCATCATGGAGCTCTGCTCCTCACACCCTTTAGCCTCTCGGGGAACTATTGCCTGGCTTCACCACGAGACAGTGTGAGAGTCCTCTGGTGTCACCAGGAGCCGAGTTATCCTTTCCGATCTACTGCATCCTACACTACCAAGCAAGGTGATGGCGCACGGAACTGTAAATATTTACCCAAAGGGAAGAGCATTGTGACTCTGGCCTTCCTTTTCCTTCTCAAGATCTTTAAATGCAACCAGTGTCCTGCTCATTCTATGTTCCCAGAAGCATGGAAAGTGTTGATTCTGGAAGCTCAGCTCCGAGCTGGTACAATTCTAGGCAAAAAGATTACACTCTGGGCCACCACCTCTGAAAGGATTCTTTGCCAAGGAGCTGCCAAGCTCTTAAGTATGAGACACTGGGTGAGTCCATGGGCCTGGCAACCAAGGGAATGGCAGCCAAGGGTGTGGCAAGACCTAGTAAGATTCCGAGGTTTCAGGATGGTTCTGAGTCCCCCGCTTCTTAACTCTAGAAGTGTGATAGGAAAGGGAAATATCCGGACACACCTGAGAGCTTTCTTCTCTCAGTATTTGTTGTCCAGGTTACAGCACCTGTGTAGAACAGTATTGGGAACACTGTTTGTTTGGGTTACTATAACAGAACACGGTTATTGGCAGTTGGTTTTTAGACAATGGAAAGTGGTTTCTCACACCCTAGGGTCTGGGAAGTTGTGGATCAGGAAGTGAGCATGCTCACAGTGAAAGGTCTCTTCCTGGTTGTACACAGGCACTTTTATATGCTAGGAGAGGTGAGTGGGATTCTTCAGACTTCTTCATGAGGTCACTAAACCTGTTCAGGAGTGCCCATCTTCATGGAACAATCATCTCCCTAAGACTACATCTCCCTACCTCTTAAGATAGGCAGTAGCCTTTACTGTGGCCAGTGTAATTGTCATTTTTTAGTACATTTAGTCGACCTTTTATGACAACACAAGAGAAAGCCTTGTGATACTTTCATACCAACATCAACACTGCAGATAAGCCTTAAGCTATTTGAGCTAAATGAATTAATCAATTAGAATGTTTGAAATGTTCATTTGGTGGCACATGCCTTTAATCCCAGCACTTGGGAGGCAGAGGCAGGTAGATCTCTGTGAGTTCGAGGCCAGCCTAGGCTACAGAGTGAGTTCCAGGAAAGGTGCAAAAAAAGAAAGAAAGAAAGAAAAGAAAGAAAGAAAGAAAGAAAGAAAAATTAAACATAAATACTAAAATATGAGGCAAAGGAATTTATTTTCTTGGCGATCTCTCTCGGGCTAGGTCCATGTTTGTGGTCATTCACCTTTCAGTTACTCATTAATAACCCTTTTAAATACTCAGTAGATTAAGGTTTCAACGTATAAATTTTAAGGGGGAAACAAACATTCTGAACATAGGAAATTTTTCACGAACAGAAATAAGACATAGTGAGATATTTATCCTTCCAAAAGGGCCACCTTGGGATCTGGGTACTCCATGGACTACCATAGTACCAGTCATAGAGATACATGCCTATAACCCCAATAGCAGGGAGGCTGAGGCAGGAGGATTGCTATGAATTTGAAGCCAATTTGAGCTACATAGCAAGTTCTAGGCTAGCCAGAGCCACAAAATAAGATGTTGTCTCAGGAAATCAGAGCAAGCAAACAGACAAAAACAACAGAAACAAAGCAAAGCAAAAATAATAATAACAGGGTGCTCCTGGGACATTTATAACTGGGCTTGAGTTGGTATGGATGCAGCAACTGGACATACTGTGGGTGGAGGCTGGAGCAGCCAGCCTCTCCCAGAAGTAGACTCTTATTTTCAGAGCTCCTGCCACTGAGCGCCAACTTTCCCTTACCCTGTGGCAGGCCCCAGGACTCTCTGAGAAACCCCATCCCCAACCCTATTCGGATGGATGATCAGTAGTAGCACTGAGCCTACACAGCCGGCACTTCTTTCTCCCGGATACTACAGTGAAGCACCGGTGGACATTTAGGATTCACACAGAAGGAAGCCCTCAAGCTGCAAGCACATGCCCCACATTTCAGAAAAGGCATTGCCTTCCTGGGTCCCAATTTCTGGTCATAAGAAACGTCTCCTTTCTTAGCCAAACCCACATTCCAGCTGGGAGAAGAAGGCAAGTTCTCTTGCTGTACACAAAGCCCCAAGGGGATGAAAAGCCTCTTCAGACTTCTACTACAGTCCCTGTCACTGTGTGGTTAAGTAACGGAGGTCCAAGGGCCAAGACAGCCATCGCGGTCCCTCCGCCAACAGTTTCACTCCATTGTGACCAAGGCAAAGGTGAGCCCCGACTTAGTTGAGAACATTGCGCCACTTTCAAATATTTCTTTCACCACTCCTTAACTGAAGTGTGACTTTCTTCCAGAAAAGCATAAATAGGCTGGCAAGAGTATCTTAAATCCTATATCCACTCACTTCCCCCAAGAGAACTCATGCTTTCCTGCAAAGGATTCCTAACTGAGGCACAGACTCTCAGTTTGGGAATACTTGCTGAAAGGGAACGAAGTATGTAGTGGTGATTTGTCTTGTATTTTTAAGTCTTTGGTAGCTGAAAACTGAGCTAATCATTCACAGGGTTCCCTGCACTTTAAGGATTAATGGTTAGTGATACAAAGCACTTTGTTCTTGGCTTTCTCTAAGACAGATTGTAGATATGAGGTTCAAGAGAAAAAAAACCAGCCAGTACTAGATCTAAAATAGACCTCAACGTCAATGTTAACTGACATGGAGCCTGTAATAGCTATAAACCTTTGAAAATTGAGCACAGCCAGCCTTGTGTGGTCTCAGAACCTGAAAGGTGTCATAAAATACTTATCGCAAAACTAACACTCAAAGTGATTGCCATAAATTATGCCAAGTTCTGCAGATAAGAAGATGTTTTCATGGATAGGGGTGCTTGCTGTGAAAGCAAGGAGACCCAACTTCAAATTCTCAGCCACCACCGAAAAGCTAGGCATGGCTGCATTTGCCTCTAACCCCGGCACTGGGAGCAGAAAAAGGCAGAGCCTAGGAGCTTGCTGGCTGGCCAGCCTAGACAAAACAGTAACCTTTAGTTCAGTGAGAGGTCCTGCGTCCAAAACAAAGGAGATGAACGAGAGAGAAAACGCCCCGCTCTGCAGCCCACATGCACACAGGCACGTACCCCACCCCAACAGTAGGTTAGGCTCCAACCCTGTTTGTCAAAGAGCAAGATGGTTCGCTTCCACTTTTCAGAGAAAGAAACTGGGAGCTGGAGAAACAGAACAATGCTACACAATGGACTGTGGGGTGTGATCTGAGATGATGGAAAATCCAGCGCCTGCTAGGTAAGGGTCCCAGGAGTGCTGCGTCTGTCGTGTGTGTCCTTGGTGAGAAAATGGAACTGTTCGTCCTGGTCATCTGCCTCCTCAAAATTCCAAACTTATTCATATACAGATGCGTAATATTATTATCGATGGAAAGGCAGTGAAAGCAGTTGCCAATCTTACATTCACTCTGATTTCCCTGTGGAATGCAGCTCATCACATCTTAACACTTCCTCCATCACTTGGAGATGTTCTTGGTCACTGAGAGCAAGTCTGTTGGGCTGCTTTGAGAAAAGAGGGCCTGTGAACTAATTTAGATATTAAGCAAGCCTGTGTGTTTTTCATGCTAACACTTCCCAGGGTAATAAAGAGAGCAAGCTGCTTTTGGCTGGGCAGCCTGAACTCAGCCTAGTAACAGTTGTGTTTTGCTGATCAGAGTTAAGAGAAAACACTCTGTTTTTGTTTAGGGTAATGAGGAAAATAGCTGTTTCATTACATTGATCTGAGGTTCTTGTGAGGTGAAAGGAGAGGTTGTGGCGAATTTCTCACAACTGATGATAGACTACAGAAATGACGTCTGAAAACACAATCTTATTTCCCATCGTTGGAAGGAGACCCGGTCAGTTTTCATGGAGTAGATTTGGCTTTTACTGGTGAATAATTTGAATGCAATTCTCTCCCATTTTGGTCTCTGCTCCTGGCTAACAGTCCTCATTTGTGACTTTGGCACTTGCCAGATGTTGCTAATTCTCTTCTTTCCCCTTTGACCTAGGGGCAGTAACAGTGTCCTTTTATCACAGGACCCCAGGTCCTTTATATCATCCAGTTAGGGTGATTGACCTTGATTACACACAGGGCCAGTGGGGAGTGGGGGGTGGGGTGGGGCTCACTAATCTACTTTCTCTTGAACTCTAGTTTATTCTGGCAGCCCTGAGGGGTACCTGACCTTCGAGCTGCTAATCCTTAGGGCTAACTGTGGACAGTTATCTAATGAAAACTCAGGTTTCTGGCCTGTCCTCATAGAAGTCCACTGGGAGCTGGTGCTGGTGAAGGTGTGGATGGGCAGGGAGAATACACAGTGAAAACCAACCAAGACAAACGCCCGGGCATCACTGAACTAAAAGTCGGGTTTTCAGCGGGGCTTTATTTAGAAGCTGGAAGTGAGTGTTGTGCTAGAGTGTGATTAGAACAGTGATGTGTGTGTGTGGGGGGGGGGGGTAGGGGGGAGTGAAATAGAACAAGAGTAAATATACCACCTGAGAGAAGGGTGCAGAATCACAGCAGAGGGTTAAACGTTTTCCTGCAATAACTCCCTCAGTCTATGCAATTGTCTGTAAACTAGAGGGTGGTTTATGAGCTGAACAGACCATTTGGGAAGCAGTTTCCAGGCACTGCATGAACAAAATGGGAGGGTGTGTGTTTCATAGGGTGCTCCATTTGTCCAGTATTTTAGGGTGTGCTGTTTCTGTTGAGCACAAAATTTTCCTCTGTGGCTTCATTTTCCTAAATTCTACTGGAAAAAGAAACAAAACTTTGCTGAAAGTTTATGCGGGGGGGGGGGGGGGTGGGAGAGAGAGAGAGAGAGAGAGAGAGAGAGAGAGAGAGAGAGAGAGAGAGAGAGAGAGAGAGAGAGAGAGAGAGAGAATTCTGTAGTTCTGTAGTTCTTAGAGTAACTGGCTGGCCAGCTTGCTTTTTCCTCTTAGCTCCATACTGCCACCTTCTGGTCTTTCATAAATCCTGCAGAAGAAGCCAGTCCTTCATGTACACACGTACTTCAGAAACTGTTGGATGTCAGTTCTCACGCCAGCAGCTGAAGATTGATGAATAGACTCACGAAGGAACAGACACACAAACACAAACATAAAGTATGAGATGACATGGTACACACAATGGCAGAGTCATACCCAGGTTCTGGAGAGTACGTGGGTGGCAGTGACTGGGGTCAGAGTGGACAGACTGGAGAGGACTAAGGTGAATCCTAAAGAAAGAGCAAAGATGAGTGAAGACAGATGTGGGGATGCAGGGCGGTCACGGGAGGAGGACTTACAGAAAGGACCCAGGGAAGAAGGCGCCCCCGTGGGGTTAGTGCAGCAGCCACAAGCATCTGACTGACTGCACCCTGAGCCTCCAAGGGTGGTGTGCAGGCAGTGAGAGGTTAGCCAGCTGGTGCAAAGGACTCCAACTCCGTTAAGAACCCCAGAGGTAAAGTACAGTCAGTCGATGACTGTCTAAGCAGAGGAGGATGTGCTCGGGGTTGCCTTTCAGATGCTTAGCCTAGGCACATCTCAGGGAAGACAAGAGGCACTTCCCAAGTTCTCACTGTGCCTTCAACTGCATGAAGATTACAGGATAGCAAAATTTCTACTAAACTATTGGCAGTTTCTCAAAGGAGAGTGAACACTATGCCACATAAACTGTAAGTCGCATAGACTATGGTTCTGGGTGGTTTTTGGTTTTGGTGAATACTAAATTATTTTTTAAAACTCAAGAAATCTAATACCGTGATAGGGGATGGGGAAGTAGCTGAGTTAGTAGACTGTAGACTGCTTGCCTCTCATGTACAGAATCCTGGATTCAATTCCCAGCAGCTCCTGAACCACCTACAATCCCAGCACTCCAGAGACGGAGGCAGGAGAGTTGGAAGTTAGAGGTCATCCTTGACAATGTACTGAGCTCCAAGCTAGCCCAGATCATATGATGCTCTGTGTCATTAATAAATTATGACCCATAATTAAATTAGACAAGATATTACTAATCTCTTCTGTAATGAGGATAAAGTCGAAGTTCATGGCAACTAAACCTTGACTCTTTGATGACAGAGAATGGAGTGAGTTTACTAAGTCTACAGCAAGCAGGGAGGACAGACTAAAACAGTGACCAGCAGAAAGAAAGAAAGAAAGAAAGAAAGAAAGAAAGAAAGAAAGAAAGAAAGAAAGAAAGAAAGAGAGAAAGAGAGAAAGAAAGAAAGACACACATTTAGTCAGACACACCACCAGCAGAAACCAGGCACCAAGACAGCCCATGTGACTGACATGGAGGGTCCCAAGCAGCTGTCTTCTGCTGCAGGAGACTTGTAATTACTCATTCCCACCACAGGAAGTTCTTTGCATGTTTTAAAAATTTTTATTTTTATGTACGTGTATGTATATGTTTCTACCGTGTGTGGGTCCTCTTGGAGACGAGAACAACCAATTCCCCGGAGCTGGAGCTACAGGCAGTTGTGAGCCACCCAGCGTGGGTGCTGGGAACTGAACTCAGACCCTCTGCAAGAGCAGAGTATACTCTTAACCATTGAGCCCTCTCTCCAGGCCCCCACCGCAGGCATTCTAATGTCATGAAATAAAGTTGGTTTGCTTTGGGGAGGTGTCTGGGAATGTCCACCTCCCAACTGTATTCAGGGTCAACATCTTCACTCTAATGATGTACTTTCCTTCTGCTCTTAAGGACATGGTATCTTCACATTGGAATATTTTTGCTATTTTCTGTTCTCCTCAGAAGGTCAGGGGCTAGCCCATCCTTGATAAGGCATCTTGGAGGACACACTTGGGTGTTATTATTATCATGCTTGGGTCTATAATGGGGGCTCCAGAGCCAGCTCCTTGGGGAGCTTAAACTGCATACGACAATTTACTAATTCGCATTGCTGTCCTCCATTTTAGCCTCACACAGGGAAAGAGTGAAAGGCTAGAGAAGAATAAGAAAGAGTTCCTGCTCTGAGGGCAGAGAGGAGAGGAAGAGGGGCGCTGAGCCCTGGCCTCTGAGCACACCTGTGGTGGTGTTGCTGCCCCCCTTTTGGGTGGCCTCCTGCTCCTTCCACTCCGACATGAACAGACATCAGTGGTGCTCAAGCAGGGCCAAAGCACAGTGACCAGGACACCTCCTCGCCATCGTCACATCCTGTCCGCCGCAGGGCATGCTCGGAGTCTCAGGGGGAAGATGCTGGCAAGGCTTTGGTTTTGCCTTCTCCTTTACTCTTAAAAAAATCCCTTTTGGTATTTTTAAGAATAACAACAACAAAAAAGAAGAGCACTTGGATTACCTAGTCCCAATCTCTTCTACATGTGGCAGGGGTGTGCGTTAGATGGCAGGAATCTGGGTGAAAGGTGCAGGGAGAAGAGGGGGGAGGGGAAGAGGGGATTGACTGCTGCACATTCCTTGGGGATCCATGAGATGTGGAAATGGTGACACGGGAAGATCCACATGGTGTCCGTGTTTTCAGTTTGAGTGAGCGGTGGTGCTAAGGGCATAAATTTGAGAACACAGGAAACAGGAAAATCATGGAGAGATTGGAGGGTACCGTTGAATTACCCTTGATCAGTTAGGTGGTTGTTTCTACCAGCTTCGGAGTTACCCCATACCCTCACGGTCACAGTGTCATGCCATCCTCAGGGCAAAGTGCTGGGCATGGACTCGAAGTGGCATGGACTTCACGTGTGCAAATTTTGAAAAGGAGAAAAAACTGGATTAAAGGTCAGAGGGACCGTGCATTAGCGGTATCCTGAGTGGAGCGGGGAGATTTCAAGGGATGACTGTTTGTCTTCCTGTTAGAGTTTCCTCTTCTGGAAATACTGTCTAATGTACTGACACCGAAGAAACAAGCCTCACTGCCCCTATAAAAGTCCTCAGTGTCGCCGCCTCTGTGAAAGTCTCCAGTGTTCCAACCATGGGCTAACTGAACCTCTGATTCAGTGGCCACGCTGACTGCTATTAGAGCAACCAGCTATTCCTTGTGGGTTAGCAGCTCAAAGTGAAATTACAGAAAGAGACAGGAGACAGTGCTCTCCAAACAAGACAGAGCCTTGATTGTGGGGGAATTAGCTTTAAAAATGAGTTCATTATTTTATTTTGTTTTCAAAGGGACAGCATGGCTACGGGGTTGACTCAGTGGGCAAACCATTCGGCATGCAAACATGGGATCCTGAGTTCCTACCACAAGAACCCACATAAACCTGGGTGTGGTTGTCATGGCCATAATCCCAGTTACAGGCTACTTAGCCTGTAGTGAACCCTCTCTTAAACAAGGTGGAAAGTGAGGACAGACAGCAGAGGTTGTCCTCTGTCCTTTACACACACGTTCTATGGCATGCATGGATACGCACATGCTTGTTTGAAAGGGATGATAGTCCAAATCAGGACCAGGATTCTGCCAGACTGAGCACCTCTAGATAACAGGAATAAAACGAGGCCTCCAGATAGTGTCAGGCCCAGCACCCCAGCACCCAGAGCTCTCGTCATTTTGTCTGGGGGTTTAGTCCTCCCTCACACTCATCCTCCTGAGCATTTCTTTTGGATTTAGACAACTACTTCCCAGAGCGTTCAGTGGTGCTCTCGGGGAGCCCATTTCCGATTCTCATTCCCACTCGAAGGCACCAGATTAGAAATAAGGGATTAAAAGTTTAATTCTTTTTAAAATGTATTCTTCTCTCATACAGTACATCCTGACTGCAGCTTCCCCTCCCCATCATGATCCACTGCTCCTCCATTTCCTTGTAGAAAAGAGCAGGCCTCTCAGGGATATCAACAGAACACAGGATGACAAGATGCAATAAGACTAGGTACAAACCCTCATGTCAGCACCCCTGAGGACATAATCCTTGATCTCAGTTTGAGAAGTAAGAAACTAAGCCTAAGAATCCTGCTGTAATCAGTGCCTTTTAGAGTTGGGACTATGTGTGTGGGGGGTGGTGATGGCAGGGTGGGTACAGGAACTAGGTGCTGAGGGCTTCCATTGGAGGTGGAGCTGGGATCAAACTGGGCTTCCTGGATCTCACATTGCATGAGGTCTTGCCTGGGGCCATAATCTACAGTGTTCGCGTGACCTCTTGCTCATTTGCTGTATGGGAAAGTTTGTTTTATAACAGGTCTTACATGATGAATAACACTGCATTTGACGCACGCCAGATAGTTGTATAAGTCTATGATTCTTTGCCAACACTCGCATTGAAGCTTGTGCTAGCAAAGTTAAAACATCACCTTTATAGGTTTTCAAAAGGGCAATTGTGAAGTCAAGTAATTTACCTGCTGGGCTCTCTGGAGCCTCGTTGAGATTTTTTTCTTCTGTGCTGTTAGGTGTATTGTTGTTAGGCAGGTTTTTTTTTTTTTTTTTTTTTTTTTTTGTGTGTGTGTGTGTGTGTGTGTGTGTGTGTGTGTGTGTGTGTGTGTGTGTGTCCTTGTGTGCTTTTGCTATCAGAGTAACATGGAACTCCTAAAATGAGTTTGGAAGAATTCCCTCCCAGAAAGGAGCATGTTTGTCCCTTGGGTTCAAGTCACTGTTTATTGGAAAATATTGATTATGGATTTGGCTCATAGTTACCTGAACTTCCCAGCCTACACTCTGTCCTTACATGGAAATCCCCAAATTCTGCTATTCTTATCCGACTTCTTTTTTTTTTTATAAATCATTTTGTTTTCAGATACTTCAATACTCTATAGCCATTATAATCTCAACAATTAAATAAAACTGTCTCTTTCAAACAAACTTGTCACTGCAAATCATTTTGTGTAACTTTTGATTTTATTAAGAACTTTCAGCCAGGTGTACATGCTGGCAATACTAGTTTGAAGTTATCCTAGGCTACATAAAGGCCAGTCTGATACACATTATAATGAAATTTTAACACATATTACATGCATGTATACATTCACAGACAGGTGCAGATAAATACATGCCGGTGTAGTTACAACAAAATAAAAACATCTTCATGTTAAATGTAGTTATTACCCTGTAACTAGGGACTTAGGACTTGTAATTCTACTTTATTAAACTGAATATTGTGGTAAATATCACAATGCTATTATAGCTATGGTTCATATGTAATTGCTATTCTAAATTTTTTGTCTTATAAAGTATTAATATACATGGACAAATAGTCCCAGCACTGTTGTGCCTCTCGAATGTCACAAAGTTACATAATGATAATTTTAGAGTTAATCATTGAAAAATGTGCCCTTCCCTTAAGTTTCCCAATTTCTTTCTTAATCTAATCAAGTAATGTGTGCAATTTCACAATGTAATTCAAGTTAATTTATAACACATTTCAAAAGTGTTTCTGTTAAACAACAGAACGAGGAGTTGTAGCGTGTCTGAGGGTATTTCTCTAAATGTGCATGTACCGCATCTCTACATGCTGCATCTACTTTAAGTCACAGCGACCATGTAAAATTCTGCGAACAATCCCTGTTCTAGCAAATAGAAATCCAAGTCTATGTTTGTAAAAAATATAGTTATAGCCTTAGAAAACACAAATTAAAGCACTTAATGTTCCTGTTGAGTCCCCTGCTAGTCCTGGGCACTTACTAAACTAAACTAAAGGTTTATAAAACTCGCTATAGCGTCTATACCTTCACCAAATCTACTTCTGCATGTATTTCTGAGACAGACTCATGATCTCAGTGAGCACTACCAGGAAGAAGGCTCGGGGTCGCAGTCACCCAGCACAGAACATCCAGCTCTCCAGATTTCAAAATGTCAGGACAGTCCGGATGCTGAAATGGAGAATGACAGCTTGTAGTCATTTGTGTGTGTGCATGTGTGCATACATATAGTGTTTCAAACAAGAAAAACCTTCCTTTCTATCATAGGAGCTCTATGGTTAATTCCATCATGGGAAAGCCATCTGGGTTTGAGGTCCACACCCTCTGTGCACTCTGGTGAGGGAAGATGAGTGGATAATGAATTGACTCTGGAAGCACCTGCTTAAATTGCAATTGTTAGCAAGAAAGAGTTTGTCCTGCACCAACAGGACTAAGGCCGTGATGGGAGGACAGTTAAGATAATCCAAGAGGGTGTAGACTTCTCAACGCCCAAGACATGGTGAAAGGAGGCAAGACCTCCTCCCCTACCTACCTACCTCCCCTGTGTCCCCAGAGTTTTGTCAGGGGCTGGAGGAGAGTGGGCGTTCTGTTTTTAGTTATTGAATATTAGATCACTTAATAAATGAAAGTGGGCTTTAGTTCAGTAGTAAGTCTGCTTTGGGACATTGGTATTTGGGGATGGCCTGAGTACATCTGCTCATGAAGGACTGGCTAGGACTGGAAAACAGAAGCAGAAGGCCACTAAGTTACTATGTCAGCATGCCCAGAGGAACCATGGTGATAGACTGGCCCAAAGCGATGCTCTTGGGCAGGGAAGAGGAGAGACACTGGAGGAGATGGGGTGGGCAGGGGTGAGTGTGTGCGGGTCCTGCCTGCAGGTCTCAGCATCACTTTGGACACACTGGGCAAGAGTCAACATAACCATGCAGTGCTCTGGCTCCTACTCTATAAAAGCAGAATAAATGTCATTCTCTGCTGAGGTGGAGAAAAGCAAGAATTGTTCGGGTTAGTTGATGTAAATGAAACACTCAGGGGTCCTATGCAGGAAGTCGTGGAAACTGAAGGGCTCAGGTTTACAAATGTCATTTGGGAAGTTACCGCATTAGGGAGATGGGAGAAGTAAGATTTCTAGGAGCAGTTTTGTTTATTTGGAAAACAACTAGTAATTATTTTCAAGCCGTATTAAAATATTAGTTTTGTTTATACAAATAAATAAATGTCGACTTTTTTCAGGTAGAAACCCTTTCATTGAATACTTGTTTAAAAGTTAAAATTCAATTTAGGTACATAATGTTATGATCCTGTAGACTGCATCAGGCATAGAGAGAGCATTGAAAAGAAATGTTAGTTCCTATTACTAGCAGAATCCAAACTCACTGCACACTGCTGATGCTCAGTATTTACAGAACCAATAAAAGTCATCTGTTTCGATCTCAGAGGCAGGTCCGAGACATCCATGAGGAAAGGGGAGCTGAACTTGGACTCCTTCACACCCCACCTTGCTCTGGCCTAGTGCTCGGGAGGGAGCCGAGGATGACAGCAGCACCCACTGTTTACCCGGCTCACGGGGCTTTGGGTGAGAAGTCTGGCCTGTGTGGGACAGGGTGCACCCTGGTACTGCTCCCGTGGGACCAGATAGTGTTGATTTGCCTTTTGTAACCTTAGTTTCATCAGCTGGACATGGCAAGAATAACATGTGAGAAACAAAGCTCAGAACACAAACACAGTTGCAAAAGAGCTTTGGGAACTGCACTGCTTGGGAATTAGAGAAGCTCTGTAATGTTAAAAAAATGGCCGGTAAGATCCATCTGGTGTGAAAAACTAAAGTCTAGGGTACTTTAAAGAGCTCATATAGGGCTGACATTCTAAGAGAGTAGCTATGTTCACCTGGCTAGCTTAAATAATCCAAAATCAAAAGGGAAGGTAATGGGTATATTTATAAATACTAAACTTTAAAAGTAGCCTGTGGGAAAGAGTCAAAAGTCACCCTAAGTAAACATACCTTTGCCCTGAATAAAGCAATTCAAATCCTTCATTGATGTTTTTAAAAGGCAAGGTATGGGTTATTAGCTGGTCCAGGTCAAATTTCTTTTCCAGGAGCTCAGTCACCAGTTTAGGTACATCATCTCTGCTCTTCCAACCTATGAGTAAACTCAGGCTAGTTCATTGTGCTTTACCAATCCTCACATTTTATGACATTATATTTGTGTCATTTCTCTTACGCATTATCGACATCCCCCCAGCCGAGTCAATCCCAACATCCAAATGAGCTGTACTTCTCCCATCATAAGAAACCAAGGCTAACAAAACCCTTCTTGATTCCTGTGTCTCCTTCCAGTTGTCTCACATCTCTGTGTTGAACAGAACCACAGAGAGAACTGTGTCCCATGCACTGTTTCATGTTCCAGTCCCATTGACTCTCTTCCGAGCTCACTCTACATAGATTCACATTCCAGCGCACCACTCTTTTGGCTTTAGTCAAGGTTTACTCATCATTTTGGTAAAATGGTCGACTATGATTCCTGTACCGTGTCCTCTGGGGAATCTTGGTGACTGATTTCTCCCTTTCCCTTACTCTGCTCACTTGTTTCTGATCGTATTATCATCCTCATTCATTATTCTCCTACTTCAGTTAGGAAAAGATCTTTACTGAATCCCCCACATCTCCCAGATACTCAAATGATTATTATTCTCTCACACTGTATAAGACAGAGTCCAATATGAGGAGTACCTCATAAATCCCAGTGCTGCATGAAGGTACCAGAGAATGAGACTTTGTAGGAAGGGACTGAAAGTATTATACTACCTACTGCAGGAGTGATTCTGGCCTCATCCTTACAGCCTCAGTTGTTCTGGTGGGTTGGTGACTATTCCTATGGAATGTGGCATTCTATTTGTTCATTTATTTGGGCTCTGGGCACAGAACTTTTACCAAGGTCTTTGTGAGTAGGGCAACTTCTCTTTCATAAGTGAGTGTTCTTGTGTGTATGGAGAACAATGGACATCATCAGAATTTTCTGTCACAGCCTTTGGGTCACAGGAGATGCAGATACTTACCTAATGTGTGTTCACTGGTGTTAGCCCCCAAGTCTTAAGGAACAGATAGCTGTCTTTTGTGTGATTGCTATGGCAGCTCCGTTTAGGGTCATTTATCACTCATCCTTGGAAGAAAGTACTTTGAGGGTAAGGAGACAAGAACACAAGTCTCTCTCACTTGGTAGGCCATCATGGGCCATGACATAATTACAACAGATGGCAATTAATAACTCAGTTGTTGATCCACAAGATGAATAACTCTCTGATGGAGGAACCTCATCAATCAAAGCTTACAGGACCACAGACTCTGAAAACTGGTTGTTTCTATCTGTAATTTTTCTCATGTGCCACTACATTTCTTCCCTAAAAACAGCTATGGGTATTTTCTCCACTCCCTGTGTGTTTAGCTTGTGTATATATTCCATCTACTGGGCACACATATATCTATGGCTGGTCAGGAAGATGATTTCTTCTTAAGCTGTATAATTTTGCTGAATAGAATACTAGGATGTTTTTCATAGCTCAGACTGACATAGGAAAATAATATTCTCAGTTACAACAACAGCTTTTCACCCAATTAGCTGATTTAAGACCTCAGAGCAAATTCAAAGTAAACTAATTGCCCCTGTAAATGTATGCAGAAGGACAAATTCCCAAGTGTCTGTTTGTTGAACCAAGGTCAGGCACAAAGCAACTTAAGTAGACATAATTCCCTGCACTGAATCTCTCAGCAACTTACTCTCTGCACACACCCCTGATATCAGTTTTATGATACAAGATTCAAGGTTCAGCTGACTAACTGTTTATGCAGGATAGAAAAATGTATCTTAAGATTTCGGATGCTTTTAAGGTCACTGTCCCTCGCTATGTGTCTCTACCATCGTTTTACAAGGAGTCTGGCTGACAGCCAAGCATTGCTATGGTTACTCACTTCCAGCCACCAATCAGTGTGGCATTTCAAGCCTGAGAGAAACCATATGATTTCTTATGTGTTATCAGAATGGCTCTGTCTTTATTGTTTGTTCAAGAAATGTAACATGACCCTCAAAATGTAGCTCATATATTGTCTAGAGTTTTTCAGTTGGAGAGAGATTTTTTTCAAGATGCAGTAATAAAGTTACCATCAAAACACGTAAGTTCCTTTCCTAAAGACCTTCAGATAGATAAGAATTTTTCTAAGTCCTGAGACTTGGCTGGCATTTCTTTTTGCTACCCTGCGGCAGCTCTGGGAGCTGGTCTCCTGGGCTGCAATAGTAGGCAGTGGAGGCAAAGTTCTACCCACTGTCCAGAGGCCCAGCTTCTCTCACCTCCGAAGACGCAGCCCTTCCATGTACGCCCAGTGAAGAGCAGCATTGGGTCATAAGTGAGCATCTTGGCTGACGGAGGAGCACCAACAACCACACTGGTTCCATAGTTCATATGGCAAGATGAGAGGGCATCAACCTGAGTTTAAAATGAGGGAGATTGTCGCTTACGGAGATCGCGGGCTCAGAAGTGACAACAGGTGGCCTGGGTTCCAATAGTTAACATGGTTTCCAACTACAAAAGCAAATTAGGCTCCTAGGCTTTAGGTTTTTATTTGATTTAAAAATTCTCAGTGGAACTTTAGTCCTTGATAATTAATCCCTGCAGACATGTACCTCTTAAGAGAGGCAGTAGCCTTCACTTAAAATCACTTAAAAAATGGCCAATGCAATTGTCATTTTTTAGTACATTTAGTCGATCTTCACTGACAACACAAGAGAAAAGTTGTGATACTTTCATACCAACATCAACACTTTAGATAAGCCTTAAGCTATTTGAGCTAAATGAATTAATCAATTAGAATGTTTGAAATGTTCATTTGAAAATTAAACACAAATACTAAAATATGAGGCAAAGGAGTTTCTTTCCTTGGCGATCTCTCTGGGGTTAGGTCCACGTTTGTGGTCATTCACCTTTCAGTTACTCATTAATAACCCTTTTAAACACTCAGATTGCAACAACAGACAGTGGGCTTTGGACGGCACTTCCTCAGAGTGCCACCTCAGAATCGACAGACCTCATCACACATCCACCTGGCTCTTTTCTCTGTAATGTACAACCTAGAATGCCATACTTGCTACAGAATAAATTCTAGGTGACACCAAAAAGGGGGTGTGACAGTGGTGACAAGCTGAAGTTTTCTTCTCCATTACCAAATGCCTCAGAGCAAATTCCATCTGTTATGCAATTGTGAGCAAAATTGGTTTTGTCCAGTTTTCCAGGACTCCGAATTCTACCCAAGGCTAGGACTTTCTAATGTCAAGAACTCTGTCAAGTCTGCCACTGGGGTACCACAGAGGAGGCATAATTCAGAGTGCTGAAGTTTGTGTTCAGTGGGGATTGAGAGAGGAGACAGCTGAGCTGGGTGAACAAGGCAGGGTCTGGAGGAAGATATCACATGTAGAACAATCCTCTCTGCCACCTCATTACCTCCTTAGCCCTCTTCAGTTGTCATCACAAAACAAATTCAAAAGATGGCATCCCTTTTGCCAAGACCTCCACATATACAAGGAAAGTTATGGGCCACAAGTTGATTGCTTGCCCTCTAATGACATGAAAATGGCATGACACGATTCTTCTATGACCAGGTAAAACTGATCTTAAGATTGTGACTTTTTAGGCAAATCTGCTATGTGGTATCATTACATTTATCATTACATTTTTATGCATTTATTTGTGTGTAGGCCTGAGCACGGGTGAGTGCATGGAGTGTGTGTGGAGATCAGAGAACAAACTTGTGGGAGTTGGTTCTCTTTTCTACATGTAAGTATTGGGAATCAACTCAGGTCGTCAGGCTTGGAGACAAGCACCTTTACTCACTGAGCCGTCTTACCAGCCCTGCTTTTGAGCCTGGGTCACAGGTGTTTCCATAGTTGATTGTTGATAACGCTCTGTAAAAGGAGATTTAGACTGAATACATCTTGGAGCTTGGCTCCTTCGTGGCTCCCTGAGTCTTGAGTCTTACCATGGTTTCAAGGCGCCCAATAACTTCAAAGGTATACTGCACAGTGTTCCCTGTCATGTCTGACAGCACCTCACTGATGGGCTTGGTGGAGTCCTTGGGATTGATACACTCTGTGGCTCCTACAGCCAGAGCCTTCTGGAATTTGTCTTTGTTGATGTCAACTCCAATGATCCTGGAGGCGCCTGCGGCCTTACAGCCCATGATGACTGACAGGCCTACTCCTCCCAGGCCAAACACAACGCAAGTCGAGCCAGGGGTGACCTGTGGAGACAAGAGTCCCTCCAAGAGTTAACAGTGACACCTGCCAAGTATCCTCAGTGTCAGGAACACAATGTTCAGAGGCTTGCCATGACTTGGGCCAGGACTCCAGATGGCTTATTCCAATGACAACGACACAAAAAGAATTAGAGTAGAATGTCTGAGAAAAGAAGTATTTGCCAAAGCAAAGGCAGTATTTGCCAGATAAACAGCAGCCCTTCCTAAAGGTTTACCCATAGGCTAGCAGCCTTTGCAGCCTGCTTGGCCCTACCCACAACCCCTTCTGCCCTCCCAGGAGGGTTGGACAACACCGAGACCTTTCTATTGTCTTTCCACAAAGCCATGCTGATTTGTTTTAGGTTTGGTCTGACTGGCAGTGTTTGAATAGCCATGACTCTGAGTCATTTGGAGATATGTTGTCTTTTTTTCTTTTCCCCAGCCAAGTCCAACCTCCATGTCATCTGCAATTCAATGGTTGATGAGTAAGTAGCTCAAGGAAGGAACCCTACTTAAATCAACTTTGGGATTTTTACCCAGTACTATGATAGATTAAAGAGGGATTCAACCCATAGTCACGTTCCCGATAGAAGAATAGCAAAGACTGAATCCAAATGATCCCTGAGAAACTCATCAGGCTTTTGTGTTACACAGCAGCTGCTCTGGTCTTTCCTGTGTCCTCTACCCCATGTGTGGAAATGTTAACCTCCAGTACCTCAACATCTGGTCTTATTTGGAGAGTGTCTTTGCAGAGGTCATTGAGTTACAATGAGGTTATTAGGAAAAGCCTTGCTGTGGTTTAGATGTAGTTAGAGCTGTCTCTCATGGCTGTGTGCTGGGGATTTTGTGCCCAGTGTGACCATGTAATTGGCTATGGAATCTGTTTGACCTAATGATGAGTGAGTAGGTCCTCGAAGGTGCTGGTCTCAGCAGGGATGAATTCTTGGGGGATCTTGATTAATTCTCTGGAGAGTGGACTGTGTGAGGTCACATGGTTCTCTTGGCCTCTGCTGATGCAGGGCTGTCTCCTGTCTCAGTTTTCTATGCTGTGAGGAAGCTGCTAGGGGTCCCAAGCCAGGGGCTGAATAGATGGAGTCATGTGAGCTAGAACTTTTGGTGTTCAAAACTGTGAGCCAAATAAACCTGTTTTCTTTTTCGTACCCATGTTCAGGTACGTTGTTATAGCAACATAAAACTGACTAGCCTATCCCTAGTCCAGTGTGACTGGTGCTCTTATTTTTTAAAAATGGAAGTTTAAATATAAAGACACAGTAGGAAAGATACAAAAAAACTGGGAGATAGACAGCCATGGGCTTGACAAGAAAAGGGACCTGAAGCAGGTCCTCTGGCAGCAACCTTCAGAAGGAACTAAGCCTGCCAGCACTCTGATTGTGAACTCTTGACAATAAACCTTGGTCTGCAGTCTCTCGGGCAGACTAACACACCAGCACCAATACGCGTCTGGTGGGAAAAGAGATCTGTTCTAGGACTGAATATAAACTTCAGTGAATTAACCCGAGGGAAATGCTGCAGGGACAGACAATAAATCCAGACGTTGCAGCTCCGTGTATTTAGAGATAAAATTTCTACTTTGCACCCCTCCCACTCCGCCCCCGCTTTTTTTTTTCTTCCAGCTCATCTGGCAGCTCGTATGTTTCCACAATGTTTCATTTTCAGGTTGCTTTAGTGTTCTAAGAAAATCGCCCTCTGGAAGGCTGACAGGCGGGAAAGCAGGAGCTGCAGGAGCCCGCCCCATTCTTACCTTGGCGGTTTTAACAGCAGCCCCATAACCAGTGGAAAACCCACAGCCAATGAGGCAGGCTTTCTCCGGAGCAGCTGCGCCATCGATCTTAGCTACGGAAGACTCATCCAGCACCGTGTACTCGGAGAAGGTGCTAGTGTTCATGAAGTGCTGGACCGGTTTGCCCTTGCACGTGAATCTGGTAGTACCATCGGCCAGTACTCCACGGCCTGTCAGACTGTTTGATATATCAAATGCACACATTACTTAATTCAGTTCAGAAACGACCGCGGGAACTCAAACGACAGAGTGAAAAATGGCACCTACTCGCTCCTAATGCAGAGATTGCCCTCTGGGTTACAGCAGGCGTTGCACTCTCTACACTGAGGTAGAAAGAGGGGGATGACTTTGTCACCTAGAAGGAAAGTAGTGTGATGTAAGATGTCATTCATTTGCATTAAAATATGAAGTCAGAGTGGCTCATGTCTGTAATCCCAGTACAGTGGTGACTAACACAGGCAGATTGCCAGACCAGCCTGGGCTATGTAGTGAGCTTCAGGCCAGCCTTGGAAATATTAAGACTGCTATCTCAAGAACCATAAATAGTCATAACTAATTAATTAATAGGTAGATTAAGCAGGTATAAATTGAACCTATATTATGCACAAAAATGTCTTTAAAATACTCTAAGCACTGTAAGTACCACAAAGTAGTGTTAAGGTTGAGATCGGACAAGTAGACTTTACTCGGTACAATCCGCTCTCCTCATATCTTCTTCAGTTGGGTTGCAGCTCTCTACTAACCCCAGTGACGATGTGCTGGTTCCTTCAACAGCATAACCAAGGCCCCCATACCTGGCCTCACTGTAGTGACCCCTTCTCCGATGCTCTCTACAACCCCAACTGCCTCATGTCCCACAATCACTGGAAACTTGGACGCCATTGCTCCTTTTATCACATGGTCATCTGTGCGACAGATTCCTGTGGCCAAGATCTGTTCAAACAAAACAAAACAACAACAATAAACTCTGCGCAACCAGCAAATGGATTGTTTTATACACTGGGATGACATTTACCTCGGTCTCTTAAACTCTGTATCATTTTCTCAACTATAACATTGATGCTAAGACAGTCTGAGCCTAAATCAAGCATCAGACCAAGTTCCCTTGCTTCAGGGACGTACAGCATTGCTGCTTCCCTGCCTGCTTGGATCTCGGTGCTTTTCCACAGGGAAGAGGTCAGAGTCTCATCGAAGTCTGCTCAATAGGGCCATCAAAACCAAGACAAAGGGCTGTCCAAGAGTGGGGGGCACTGAGGAAGGTATTGCCTCTCAGGCACAAATGAGTCCCGAGTTAAAGTCCTCTGGGTGGCCTTGGTGGCACAGGCCTGTAACACCATCTGTTTGGGAGAGAGAGGCAAGAGGATCACCAAGCTCATGTCCTATCCAGGCTACAAAGTGAGTTCAAGGTCAGCCCATGTGACTTAGTCTGACCCTGTCGCTAAGCAACAGGTGAAAACATAGCTAGAGATACAGCTCCATGGCAGAGCTCCTTCTCTATCAATCACTGTATCGATAAAAATTCAATAAATACTATCTTTAATAAGCTAGATTAGCATTGTTGCTCTTAATGGACAATAAATTGGTGAATTTCACAGCCAGCATGCCGACTTCCGTAACAACATGCATGAATTTGTGGGACAATTAGTTGGCAAACAGTTTTTTAGGAAGCCCACCTGTGGGCTGGAGAGACAACTCAGCAATCAGTTAATAGCACTGGCTGCTCTTCCAGAGGACCCGGGTTTGATTCCCCACACCCACATGGCATCTCACAACTGCATCTCGGTAACTTCAGTTCCAGGGGATCCAATGCCCTGTCCTGGCCTTCTCCAGCACTGAGAACACATGTGGTATACAGACATGCATGCAGACCAACATCCCCCACATAAAATAATAACTACATATCAGTTTAGAAGGAAACCAGCCTCACAACAATGGCTTTCTCAATGTAAATGAGATCTCCTTTCAGGCTGTGTGTTCCAAGCCCCTTTCTTACCTTAACACGAACTTCCTTAGCCTTTGGAGGGGCCACTTCTATGTCCTCAATGGAGAAGGGCTGGTTCATTCCCCATAGCACAGCTGCTTTGCACTTAATAACCTAAGAAGTCAAGTGTCATAACAGGTCTTAATCGTAAATGCAGACTGCCTGAGTCATAGAAACATCACAGAAGATCACATCTAACATTCTGATTCTCTAAAGGCTGCTTTCCTTCAATGACAGAATTTGAAGCCTTACAGATCCTCTTGTGTGGACCCTTGTCTGATGTAATGGCCTGAAAAATGCAGGCCAGAGAAATGGAATGACAGATCCAAGACACAGTACAGAAGGTCAGGGCTGAGATTCACAAAATACTCCAATAAAGTAGTCTATTGGTACGATTTCAAATGTGATAGATGAGTGCAACTGTTATCTGTGTATTGCTTATTAATGGAGGACAAGTCTATAAAGCAGAACACTGATCATCTGTAAGAAGTTAACCCAGTCTTTAATTATGTCTAACCCACCCAGCGGTGGTAAAGCAAAGAGATGACTCACATCGTAAGACATTGTGGTGGTTTGAAAGAAAATGGCCCCCAAGGGGAATGGCACTATTAGGAGGTGTGCTTTGTCGGGGGAAGTGTGTCACTGTAGGGGGTGAGCTTTGAGGTTTCCCATTCCCAAGCTCAAGCTGCTCTCAGTGTGGCACATAGCTGCTTCCTATTGCCCATGGATCAAGATGTAGAACTCTCAGCTCTTTCTCCAGCACATATCTGCCTGCGCATGGCCATGTCCTGCCATGAGGATAATGGACTAAACCTTTGAAATTGAAAACCCCCGCCCCATTAGATGTTTTCCTTTACAAGGGTTATTGTGGTCATGGTATCTGTTCACAGCAGTAGAAACTCTAACTGAGACAGACATGGAGCTGCTTGTTATCATCATGAAGCATGTGGATTGTGACTATGGTTCTGGAGTGTGATCCACATGTTTGCATCTCTGCATCCCTTTTTGCACTTAACCCAAATCAGAGCTTCTCACCTTGTCCAAATAGGATGCACCCAGCAACTGACCACCAGGCAGAGCTAATCAGCTAACTGGTATTGGTAAGAGTATCAAATTCTGGCAAGAAAGGTAAGGAGAGGGAAAGAGAGAGAAAGAATTTTCCTATAAGTTTGCTGACCACATATCCTGGATATACAGCAGCCATAAGAGAACCCTGCCTTAAAAAAAGAGTAGAAGCAGAGGACAGATGCTCAAGGTTGTCTTCTGACTTCCACATGTGAGCTGTGGTACACAGGTACCTATGTATGTATGTATAAACAGAGAGAGAGAGAGAGAAAAAGAGAGAGAGAGAGAGAGAGAGAGAGAGAGAGAGAGAGAGAGAGAGAGAGAGAGAGAGAGAGAGAGACTGGAGAAGGGAAAGAGAGGGAGGGAGAGAGGGGGAGAGCATACACACAGATTCAAATAAAATAAAATATAAAAATTTCATTTTTTCTGGTTCAACACTGTTGTGCAATATTAGTTTAACCAGGCAAAGCTGTGTTGCATTTGTTTATGCTGTGGAATATTACTTTAACTGTGTAAAGGTGTGTTACATTTGTTTATGCTGCATTTGTTTAATGATGTAAGGATGTGTGTTTAATTATGTAAAGATGTGTTGCATTTGTTTCACCTTGCCTGCCTAAGGCACCTGATTGGTCTATTAAAGAGCTAAATGGCCAATAGCTAGGCAGAAGAAAGGATAGGTGGGGTGCCAGGCAGAGAGAATAAATAGGAGAAGAAATCTAGGCTTGGGAGCTGGTTGATGCCCCACCCTGAAAGAAAGCCAGGTACACAACACAAGCTATTCCTCAACTTACTGGCCAACTCATGCAAGAAAGCCAGGTACACAACACAAGCTATTCCTCAACTTACTGGCCAACACATGCAAGCTCCTTTGGATGCCTCAATACCTTTCAGAGATTAAATGTGGGGAACGTTATGCTAGACGCAGATGAGTGACAGAAAGCTACCAGCATCTCAGTTTAACACGTACCCTTTGTCTAGCTAAGGAAAGTATTTTCAGTCATGATATAATCTGGCCAACACTAAACTAGAACCCTCACACCTTATTAACGGCGGTGACAGAGAGCATGGAATAACTTTTATATTTAATAATGACAGAAAAAAAAATGTTATAAAGGAAACAACAGCTCATCAGAGGCCACTCCCCCACGGATTCATCTTGCTATGTAGCTCAGGCTTCAGGCTGGCCCCAAACTCAACAACCCTTGTGTCTCAGCTGCCTGAGTGCTGGGTATATAGGAATGTGTGGTGCTCTGAAAGTGTTGTATGCTGAGAGACAACAGCTTTTCCAAGTAGAGAGATGCTCTGGGAGAGGCTACTTACAGTAAAATGGGAAAAGTCACCTTGTGGGACACACAGAAAGCTTAATCTCCAATCATTGCTCTGACCTCTGAGCTATTCCTCTGTCCCAGGAGATGCTCATAGAGGACGTTAGCAGGAAGATATAAATTAATATATTGTGGCATATTTACTCTTCTTGCTCTTAAGAATATCTATATCTATATCTATATCTATCTATCTCTCTCTATATATATATTTGTTTTTTTGAAACAGGGTTTCTCTGTGTAGTTTTGGTGCCTGTCCTGGATCTCATTCTATAGACTAGACTGGCCTCGAACTCACAGAGATCCACCTGGCTCTGCCTCCCGAGTGCTGAAATTAAAGGCTTGCACTACCACCACCCGACTTAAGAATATTTTTAAGAGACTAGAAATAACAAGCTATAATTCTATATTTATCAAGTTGATAGTGAATTTTTACTTAACAAGAACACCCAGTTTTGTCCGAGCAATAAAATGGGCAATCCTATTTAGGTTCACCTCTTTGGAAGGTGATTTGCTCAGTATGTCAAGAGACATAAGCATGTGCTGACACTTTTACTCCACAATTCCATTATTAAAATCAGCCTCAAGGAAGAATAAAGTGCCAAAAAATCTTAATATGCTTTAGAGGTTATCTCAGGACTATAAGGGAAATATGTAAAAAAAAAATGGAGGAAACTACTAAATCTAGAAATCAGTGTAAGATATTGACAAATGATTGTTAAGTTGGAAAAATAGATTAAAGATATTTGTATCTTATATGAGCATAGCCACATAAAATATGGTTGGAGAATGCATAGAGCAAACAAAACCAAGCAAAAACAAAGTCAGCGGTAGCTTGGGAATATGAGAGCATGCTTGATTCCCCCCGACACACATATTCTGTTTATCCGAATTCTCTAGGATAGGCATTGTGATAGAGCAACATCTCCAAATTCATGTACTGAAGCCCTCACCCTCAGTACCTCAGAACTCGATGGTACAGTGCTTGGAGATGGGCTCTTTCACATTGCAATCGAGTTAAAATGTGATCATGAAGTTGGTCCAGTCCTTTAGAATCTTTTTCATATGAGGTTAAGGCATAGACCTAAGGGAAAACCATGTAGAAATGGCAAGAAGAGCGCCTCCTAAGCAAGGCTCCTAAAGGAACCAATAGTCTCAGCATTCTGTTCTCAGGATCCCAGCTTCCAGATGTATGAAGAAACAAATCTCTGCTCTTTAAGCCACACAGTCCCTGGTACTTTTTTAATGGCATCTTAACAAATTAATATATTCATCTTAAAAAAAAATGAAATAGCAAAAAATTAACAGAGGAGTACTGATGCATGAAAATACCAGAGCAGTTTTGTGGAGTATATAACCCCCTGTGAACTACCCTCCTGTATAACATCACCAAATGAAAATTCGAAATATATTGTGCTATTTGTTTTATATGCTGTATTCTTTTTTTTTTTTTTTTTGGTTTTTCGAGACAGGGTTTCTCTGTGTAGCTTTGCGCCTGTCCTGGAACTCACTTGGTAGCCCAGGCTGGCCTCGAACTCACAGAGATCCGCCTGGCTCTGCCTCCCGAGTGCTGGGATTAAAGGCGTGCGCCACCACCGCCCGGCCTGTATTCTTAATTATAGTTAGGAGATGCTGTTGGACCCTGAGTTATTCATGACTTGGAATGTCCTGATAGTGGCTGGACATTCACATGATGAAGGCCACAGAACTGGTTGTTTGCAGTTGCAAATATTTTAAGATTCATTTCAACTCTAAGTTCCATTTATTTCTATGAGCAAAGTTACTAACTTCCATAGTGCAAAACTAATTCTCCTGATAGTCAGTTTTTACAGGATTTCTGACTCAGACTAAGATGTTTTCATTCTATCTCTCTTCAGTTCTGGGGGGAAAAGTTTTTGTCAGATTCTAGCATTCTAGCACCTCCTGAGAGACACCAGTGTTACCCAGACTTTAAACATCATCTTCATCTTCCTAAAATTTTAAGGTAGACTAAATGCAAAGTTGCTTAAAAGTCATACAAATATAAGTATCCAACATCATATGCAGTTCCATACCCATTTAAATCAAGGACCTACCTATCCCAATCTTCAAGTGTGGTGGGGGGGCAAAACCCAGCATTATTTCTTAAATTACTGTCACCGTTCAGGTGCTGTTACCTTCTGAAGGAATAAACATGCTTTGTCTACCGTGTAGTCCTCTTTTCTAAGAACGTCTACTCTTACACGTTGATGCAAAACGTGTTCTCAAAAACTTGGAAAGTGTGATGACTTTGTTGTTGGCTTTGCAATCCAGAACCAACATTTTCCATCCTCAACAGTAGGCCCCATTTCATCTGGCAGCTGCACAGGAGATCCTGGACCCGTTAGACTCCAGAAATGAATTGAATACATACGACTGACCCTGTTGAAGTCTCCTTGTGGAAATGGTTTGCTCTCCAGAGCAAGTGACTGGCTAGCCTGAAATTAAATTATGAATAATGTCCATATAGACCACAATTTCTTTTTTTTTTCCTTCGCTGCCTTCTCGAAGAACCTTCTGCGTGTGGTTTTCAATCAAATCCTGCTGTTGGCTGTTGGCATTCTGACCCCATTTGCCCACGTTTCCCCATGTGTGCCCACACAACAGCCTTGCCTTCCTCAAGGAACAGCCTCAAGTATTTAGTTATTCCACTGCACTCAAAGCTCTCAGAAGCAGCCCCCATTATTAGCACAAGAGAATAAGAAAGCTCAAACATTTCCCTTACTTTTCCGGCAGTGCCCATCCTGGCTCTCTTGGGTCTGTAGTCTGCAAATGGGGATGTTTTCTGACTGATGCTCAGTTCATTCTGCCATGAATAATAGCATCTTCCACATTCAATAAATAGCGTGACTTGGAAGTTCTGCCTGCCTTCAGCAACATGATTCATAGCCTTGAAACTTTCCCAACCCCAAGAAGCTCCACCCTCCTGCAAATCAAATGGTGAAAAGAAATACAATAACTGTTAGGATTAGACAAAGAAGAAGAGCCTAACAAAGACTGGATAGTCAACTCTGCTGTGAATGACCAGAAAGCATTCTTACCCATTTTATTTTGGAGAATATAAAAACAGGTCAGATTAGTTCAGCTCAGTGCAGTTGATAAAGAATGACCTGCATGCTTCTAATTCTAAGTGAAAGCTGTTATGTAGGGCAGCTGATTTTAGGGATGCACTGAAGCATTTGTATTTGCATGCCCTTCTGCAGACTTGATATAGTTTGCAGATAGTGTGGTTAAATATAAGTGAGGACTAGGGGTGTGACTCTGTGGTAGAGCCCATGTCTTGCCCTGGGTTCAGTCCTCAGCAACACACACACACACACACACACACACACACACACACACACACACACACACACACACACACTTATACTGATAGATTATGTATGTATGTATGTGTGTATGTATGTAATCCATGCAAGAAAATCTGTAGAAATCTGTATATACCCAGAATTGCTTACTCACATAGGTGTCCAGACTACTAGGAATTAGAATCCTGCTATACACATAGGCCCTTGCATTCCCCCCCAAATCATTTGGGCAAGCATTTAGCTGTTTCACTATTTTAAGCTGCTATTTTCTAGTGTGCAGCCACACCAGACCCTCTTGAATCTACATTCTTCTTTGATAGGAGGGTGTCCAAGCTCTTTGTTATTTTTGACGGTGGTGGACTGTCACATTGACACTCCATGGCCTCCAGTAAACTCTCCATTCACCTGTAGGATGTCACTCTCCTGTGGAGTGACATGGCAAGGCACACTTTCATCTTTAGACAAAACTCTTCAGTCCTGAAATAAAGAATACGGGCCCTCACCAACCCAGAAGACATTTGGCAGAGTTCGTTGTTCAGCTACTTATGTATCAACAAAACCCTTTCCTCTGAAAAGTGGAAAACATGGCCACAAATCTCTCACTGTAATACAATACATGTGGTAAGTCCAATTTAATACTTCTCTATAAATTCAGATGTAGCAATTCTAACCAGTAATTCTAGTGCATTGGCCAAATAAAAGCCAGCAGGTAAAGCATTGCCCATGGATCAGGCTTGTGTGTAAGTGCGATCGTTTTAGCAGCAATGTTAGAGAACCCAGCATATGTTGTAGGCACAGTTAGGAAGAGTTAGGCAAGTATGAACACGGACAGACAGACATTCTGAGTCTCAACTATCAAACAACAAAGAGCAAGCCCCAGCAACAGAAGCCTGTTTGCTTCTGAATAATGGCAGAAGAGACTTAACACAGGGCAGTACCTGCCCAAAGGCACCAGAAAACAAACATGGGTGGTACCTGCACAAAGGCCAAATTGCTCAGTTGATAACTCCTCAAGGGTTTTGCCAAGCTTCATAACATGTTGGCCTGAAAAGCAAAATATTCTCAAGTTAATGTACCAGGTGATGTTTAATAGCTAAATAAGGTTTTATGTTCCTAATCCATTTCACCCAGAATTGATTGGCTAAAAAATATCAAAAGCTGAAAGTTGGAAAGTACCCAATAAAAATGTGCTGGGGTGGAGAGTGAGGAATGAATACATTCAAAATACATTGTAGCATGTGTGACATTCTCAAAGAATAAATAAAAACATTAATTATATTAAAAATTACACGTAAAATGCGTGGCTTGAGGTTTCCAGGGTAAGACATCAGGTTAGAAGCTTCCTCCACGCAATGCAATGAATGGGAAGAGTCAAATTTCAAAGGCTAGAATGCATTGCAAACAGAGAGAAACAGGAGAGCACTGGCTCGCACAAAGAACCTAACATGGAAACTGAAAAGTAGGGAGAAACAGCAGAGCACACTGTGAAGGACTGGGCAGCACACGGCTGAAATGTGGCTCTCTGGCGGGGCAGATGCCTCATCCAAAAGATAAGCGATTGAAAAGTGACTGACAGTCCTACCCATGCGACAGTCCAGCAGTTACCACAGCCTGAACACATAGGCTATTCTGTTAAGGCCGTGATGCCTGCTTGATGGGCAGCTGTGCAGAGGGATTCCATTTTGTCACACTCCATATCTGGGAGAGCAGTGGCCAGGTGCCATCTTGAGAGTTAAGCCTAAGAAGTAAGTTTAAGATGGTATCTCAGAGTCGTTTTGATTTGCATTTCCCTGATGGCTACAGATGTTGAGCAATTCCTTAAATGTCTTTCGGCCATTTGAGATTTTTCTGTTGAGAATTCTTTGTTTAGGTCAGTACCCCCCATTTTTAAATTGGATTATTCAGTATTTTGATGTCTAGTTTCTTGAATTCTTTATATATTTTGGAGATCAGCCCTCTGTCAGATGTGGGGTTAGTGAAGATCTTTCTCATTCTGTAGGCTGCCGTTTTGTCTTCTTGACAATGCCCTTTGCTTACAGAAGCTTTTCAGTTTTAGGAGGTCCCATTTATTAATTGTCAATCTCAGTGTCTGTGCTACTAGTGTTATATTAGGAAGTGATCTCCTGTGCCAATTTGTTCAAGACTACTTCCCACTTTCTCTTCTATCAGGTTCATTGTAGCTGGATTTATGATGAGGTCTTTGATCCACTTGGACTTGAGTTATGTGCAGGGTGATAGATATGGATCAGTAGCATTCTTCTACATGTTAACACCCAGTTATGCCAGCACCATTTGTTAAAGATGTCAGAATGGCTAAGATCAAAAATGTTAACAACAGCCTATGTTGGAGAGCATGTGGAGTAAGGAGAACACTCCTCCACTGCTGGTGGGAATGCAAACTTGTACAGCCACTGTGGAAATCATTATGACAGTTTCTCAGAAAATTGGGAATCAATTTACCTCAAGACCCAGCTATACCAATCTTGGGCATATACCCAAAGGATACTCAATCATACCACAAGGACACATGCTCAACTATGTTCATAGCAGCATTATTTGTAATAGCCTGAACCTGGAAACAACCTAGATGCCCCTCAACTGAAGAATGGGTAAAGAAAATGTGGTACATTTACACAATGTAGTATTACTCAGTGGTAAAAACCAATGATATCATGAAATCGGCAGGCAAATGGATGGAACTAGAAAAAATCATCCTGAGTAAAGTGACCCAGACCCAGAAAGACAAACATGGTATGTACTCACTCATAAGTGGATATTAACTGCAAAGTAAAGGATAACCATGTTACAATCCACAGCCCCAGAGAAACTAGGTAACAAGGAGGACCCAAAGAAGGATGCATGGATTTCCTTGGAAAGGGGAAATAGAGATTTCCTGGGTGAACTGGGGGTGGAGTAGAAAGGGAGAAGATGGGAAGATGGAAACATGAGGGATCAGGTTGGGTGTGTTGGGGGCTGGACGGAGAGGGGAAGTAATGAAAGAGATATCTTGATGGGGGGGGGGCATCTTGGGAGAAACCTGGTGCCAGGGAAACTCCCAGGAATCCACAGGGATGACCCCAGCTAGGATGACTCCTAGCAATGGTGGAGAGGGTGCATGAGCTGGCCTTCTCCTGTGGTCGGATTGATGACCACCCTAGTTGTCATCAGAGAGCCTTCATCCAGTAACTGATGGAAGTAGATGCAGAGATCCACAGCCAAGCACTGAGCCAAACTCTGGGAGTACGGTTGAAGAAAGGGTGGAGGAAGTGAACAAGCCAGGGGTGTCAAGATCATGATGAGGGAACCCACAGAGACAACTCACCTGAGCTAGTGGGAGCTCACAGACTCTGGACCAACAGCCAGGGAGTCTGCATGAGACCCACCTAGGCCCTTTGAATGTGGGTGACAATTGTGTAGCTTGGTCTGTTTGTGGGATCCCTAGCAGTGGGATAAGGACCTGTCCCTGGTGCTTGAGCTGACTTTTGGGAACCTATTCCCCACACTGGGATGCCTCACCCAGCCTTGATGCAGGGGGAGAAACTTGGTCCTGCCTCAACTTTCAATGCCATGCTTTCTTTGTTGACTCCTATGGGAGGCCTGCTCCTTTCAGAATGGAGGAGGAATGGATGAGGGGTGGATGGGAGGTGGGGGGAGAGAATGGAAGGAGAGGAGGGAGGGGAAACTATGGTTGGCATGTAAAATAAATGAAAAAAATTAATAAAAAACCCAAAAGGGAAGTAAGTTTATAGCTGAGAATATGCACAAGAAAAAAACTTGAACAATTAAACTAATGATTCACTGCAAGCCTTGCGAAGCAAGTACAAGCCAAACCCAGAGGAAGTAGACAAACTAATGAACTAGAAACTAAAAGGACAAGAGAAACAATGGATTAAATAAAACTTTGAATCTTTGAAAAGATAAAAACCAAATGGTCTTTAGCCAAACTAGACAAATGAAAGAGAAGACCAATTTAATGAAATGAAAAGAGAGACATTATAACAGACACCAGACGATCATGGAAAAAATACTTGAAAAACCTAAATTCAAAGAGCTGGAAAGTCTAGAAGAAATGAATAAATTCAGAGAGACACCTGACCTGTAAATTTTATGTTAAGTAGATATTAACAATTTAAAGAGATCTGTAATGAACAAAAGTACTGAAATAATAAGGGTCCTCCATTAAGAAAACACCCAGGACAGGAGGATTTCTTGTTGTTAAGAAAGAGCAGACAGAAGTACTTCTCAAACGATTCCATAGCATCAGAAGCAACACACCAAACTCACCTTATGAAGGCTGCTATCCTGGTACCAAAACTAGAGAAGGATACAACAACAACAACAACAACAACAACAACAACAACGACCAATTTCCCTGATGGAGGCAGATGCTAAAATCTTTAATAAAATGCTTGCAGACTGAATTTAACAGTACATTAAACAGATTATACAAAATGAACAAGTTGGTGTCATTCTGGGGTGAAAGGAAGGTTCAACATATGCAAATCAGGAAGCATAGCACGGTGCATAAGCAGGTTCAGGGCAGAATTCACATGATCATTTTAATAGATGGAGTCTGGTTCCATCTCAAAGTTAATGAGGGTCTGCCATGGTAAGGGCTTATCTCGAAGGACCCACGCAATCCAGATTGCTACAAGAATCAAGGTTTGGGAGTCAGTGTACTTGGCTCAGGGCCTGGCTTCTCACTTGTGTGACCTCTACCTGTGAGAGTGGGAGAAACGGAAGCCACAATGCTCAAGTGTCCTGAGGATTCAGGGTAGGGATCACACAGCTCCTAGCACACTGCTTCATTCATAACCAGGAACAAATGGCAGTAATAACTTGATTCTAGTCATATGGATTATTATTCTGGTTTATTGCTTGGATTTTAAAAATATTTGAGAAATAATCACTTCAGAGAAAATGTCCTTACATCACTTAGCTGTGAGGTCCTAGAAGCCTCCAGGATTTTCCGAAAGTTTGGGCACCAAGATCCGTCTGAACAGAGAATTATTACTGAAACTCAGAACTAATGGAGCAAACTATGATCCTCACATGAGCTGATCACCCGTCAGATTGTCCAGCAGCAGGAAGGTTCCAGAATGCAGAATTTTCAGTGCCCTGACCAGGAGAGGCCCAGGCATATGGAAACCAGTCCATCGCCATTATTTTCCAGGCTGCCCTGCCTAGAGCGTGACGGCATGAGGCCTCCTGGGTGGAGTTAGCATGGGGTCCGTAGCTCTTGCTTTTCAGGAGACTGTTTCTTTTCTTTCCATTAGCTCCTCCAGGACTCTGATCACCCTGTCCCGTGGGGACAGCAGGAATAGAGAAGGGCCTTTGAAGTCAGAAGAGCTAGCTAACCTACATTCTAGTGGTGGCCAGTAAGGGACACACTACGTACTTGGGAAACACAGAGAAGCAAGCATTTCCATTTGGGGCTTCATGAGAGATGTCAGTGATGCAGACGCGTAAAGGCACATGTGAAGTGAAAATGGAAATGATAATAGCCATATCTCTAGGGTTATGAGGGAGAATAGCCATCGCACGACCATGAAAATGGAAATCAATGTACTGTTGAGCTAGTCTTCATAGCAGAAAGAGCTGTAATTACTGAAGGGCACAGGACTGCTTAGTCACTCAGAATCACGGTAAACGTTGCTGAATTTTGATCCACCTTATCAAACACCAAACCTTGTTTGTGGGTGGGGTTTTCTTTTGGCCTTTGTTTCTCACATTTTCTCAGTCCGATGATGAAAATGTAAGCTGTAAGCCACCAGTTGCAAGCTGAAACTCATCCTTCCCTTCCTTCTTCAGCCATGTCAGGCCGTGTGGGGATGGGCCATGCCAGGGGCGGGGCAGTGGAGGCATCTCAAGCCCTGCCCTGGTGTGGGAGGCTAATCCTCTGCTAAGTGTTGGATGCCAGCTCCCAGGGCTGCCGTGGAGACCGTGCTCGGCAATTTTAGCATATCTGCTGTTGTGTGCACACCCCACTCAAGAGAAGAATCCAAAGAGGATTTTTCTTTCAAAACAAGAGGGATGTCACATCTGCTTTGAATAAACTCCTCATTTGTCCTGTTTACCAACTGGCTGTTGTTTGATGAGAATTTCAATCTGAGGAGGTCAAGAATTGAGGAGGAAAGTAAACCAAAGTTGTTTTTTATTCTGGTCTTATCTCTCTTTAAATATACATGCATACACACATACATATGCACACACACTTGCACACCAGAGGGTGCGTCATAGGCAGTGGTAAATGTTTCCATGTGTCTGGCTAAGACATGTTAAATGGCTTCTAGTTACCAAGACCTACCAGTCATTTCAGACACTGAGCCTGGATGCTGCTCCTTGCAGAGAAAAACAGGCGTCAATACACCTGAGCAGCTGGGAAAGAAGCCGTCTAAGAACCCAAAGGCAGGAGACATGGCTCAGGAAGAAGGAGGTTGGTACCCCTGGGAAGTGTCCATCATGCCAACAGGTCAAGTTCATGATGTATTCTTTCCTTACATCGGTTTCTAGGGTCCCCTCAGGGCTCATCTCAATAAAATACTGAGTAGGATCCCAGAGTGTTAACAGAGTGTCTGTAGACCACATCTTCTTTGTAGAGGTTCATGCCCTGTTCAGAGTCACTTTCTGAAGCACCTAGGCCTGCAGTCAGACGGTAGGCGGTGAGCAGGGGTGAGAGCAGTCAATACCCTGCCTTAACTCTCTCCCTTCTGCTTTAATTGGTTTTATGCTGACAAATCTCTGCTTTAGAAAGGGTTCCTGGGGCTTCTATAAGAAAAGGAAAGTACTTCCTTTGCTTTCTGAATCACGAACACAGAAATGTGTGGGAAATTCTTGAGATGAATTTTTCTCTTGATATAAAGAAGAAATTTCCAGCCCTCAATTCATGATAATTTTGAAGTAATTGTCAGGACAGAACCATTAATAAGTAACAGTACAGAGCAAAGTCCTGCACTTTGGGGTGTCAGGTGTTCTGTGTAGAATGAGTTGGTCAAAGAAAGAGGTCACTCCAAGATGAAATTTTAAGGCCTATGTGGCGGCAGGAAGGTCCAGCCTCTGATGAACACAACCCCAAACAGCAGTACAAAGGCTTATTTATTGATTGTTACACAAAGTTGTTTTTTGGGTAAGGTATTTCCTCATACCAAGGTCCTATCTAACCTATACATCTCTCTAAAGGAGAGCATCACATGCCCTCATGACTCTTCCTTTATTGTGTGTCGTTTGCTGTACACAATAATCCAAGAGCCTCGGGTGGACCAGAGGTATCTTGTGACCAAAGTCATGTGAAGGCTGCAACGCCCCTTCAGAAAAACAACTCTACAAATCATGGAAAACAATCGCTGTTTTCCACAAAGATTCTTTACTGTTGTAAGGGTCTGAGGAAACCCTGAAGGAGGACCCCAGACTCAAATGGTATACAAGAACCAAGAGTGTTTATTTACCAGCATGTGGGCTCGAATATGTGTACAAAATGGTGATGACCCTGAGAGGAACGTGCAGGCTCCCTTTAAGCACAGCTAGGGGAACTTCAGGAACAGTCAGGTCATCTCGAACACAATTAGTCAAGCAAGCAGCGGTTACACCAGTATTCTTGTAACTGGCTGAGGTTCAGTTTATCATCTTTGGACATACTTGAGCAAGTTTGGTCAAGTCCAGGCATGACTCAGAAGTGTGTGTGTGGGGGGAGTTTGCAGGATTTGTCCTTGAGATATTTGTGGGGCTGACTGAGGCCTAGTAGTACGGTGCTCTCTCCCTCATCCCTGAATAAGGGTGTTTTTGATTAATGGCCCTTTGCTGGGAGAGACACCTGTTTCGTCCCTCTCAGAGAACTGAAACCTAAATTCAGTTGTAAAAGTGGGAAAGTTCAAACCCTTCACTGTTTTCCTCAATGATTCTTCAAGGTCAAAGTGCTTCTAGAAAACAACTCTTCATCCTAATGTCTACCCCAGATGCAGTGACTCTGCTAAATTCCTACAATACTGGGTGGGTGTCGGCTCACATCACTGTTATCCTCACTGCTCACATTTAGACATAAGCCTACAGAGGTCATTGTGACTGCCTTCATTGACACCAGTGCTGCCATTTCTGGCTGTTTGGGGATGCCAGTGAAGCCTGGCATATCCCAGAAGGTAAAGTAGAAGGTCCCTGGGGGCCCAACTCTTTAAAACTAATCATATCTAATATATGCTGAAATATAAGGCAGTTTGCAAGGACAATGAACGTGGTGACAGAGAGGAAGAGACTCACACAATTCCATATACTTTATAAGATGCACAAACCCCACAACACTAATCAGTTCGCTTTCTTCCATCTCATTCAAGCTCCGTTGCTCTCTGGGTTTTCAAAGAGCAAGAATTCTACTGTCACCATGAGTCAGCGTCTTCTGCTCCTCCTGCCCTACCCAGCTGCTTCATGTGTGTTGCCCTCCCAGCTTAGTAGATCTAGGAGATCCACCTCCCTAGAACTCCCACTCTCATGTCAAATGTTCTCAGCTCTTCTAGCTTGAGAACTGATTCTGTCAGTGTGTCTGACTGTGGTAAGATTTTGAAGTAAGATTCATGCCAACCATGCTCATGAAAAATTGATAAGCTAGGTTCCAATTTGGTGTGTTGTGTTAATTTATAAAGCCTGGCAGTGTAACTATGTTTTTCTGGTTGTACTGAAACATGATGGACAGATGTCATATTAAAAATATTTATAAACCTGAAAGATGTGGGTACCAATCAGTCAGGTCCACAAGGGGATCCAGAGCCCATTATAATAAATGACAGCTGTTGGGACACTTCAGGATGTATTAAGTAGATGACATCCCTGGAAATGGAGGTCAGAGGTAATATTCGAGTAATCCTACTACTGTGTTATGTTCTAGTTTCATTTCTGTTGCTGTGATAAAATATCCTGATAAAAAGCAACTTGGGAGATGACAATTTTAGTGACAGTCCATCACCATAGAGAAGTCACAGCCTCAGGGACTTGTGATAGCTGGTCACTTCACATCCACAGTCAAGAGCAGAGAAAAACAAATGCACTCGGGTCTGCTCAGTTTCTCCTTTCTTACATAGTGGAGGACTCCCTGCCTAGGAAATGGTGCCACCCACAGTGGACTGGGTCTTCTTGGTTCAATGGTCAATCAAGACAATCTACGGACATGCCATCACGCCAACTTGATTCAGTTCTTCAATTAAGATTAATTTTCCAGGTGTTTTCTAAATTGTGCCATGTTGAATGATAAGAACTATTAATATATACTAGTAAAGTCATAAATAATCTATTTGCACATTGAGAACTCACAAGGATCCACTAAAGCAGACACTTAAGAGGCCATGGTTCTGAGACCTTTGATAGCTTCCCATTGGTCTCAAGGGCATTAAAAGGGCGTGTAAGGAACTTGGGCTCAGCAATTTTAGGTAACTTGCTTTTGGTCCTATAGGTAATGAAATGTAGATTTTGGTTCTATAAGCATTTCATTTGTACCATAATGTACAATGTACTCTCTCATGGTAAATTCATACAGGAAACAAATTTAGATCAGATAATACCTCTCATTGACATAAAAGCAAAAAGTTGTAGTAGTTTCTTAAAAAAAATTCTTTACATTTTCCTTGTGAATACCAAGATGGTCTCTAAAAAATAAAAATTAGACTTTTATTTTATCTACATTGGGCTGAAATGACTAAATTCTGTTGATGGTTATTGAAGCAGTTATGAGTGTTGGTACTTGGAAAGAGATGTTCCAATAAAATCAAAGTATTATATTCCAAAGCAGTGTTTCTTAACTTTGGTGCATGCTAGAAAGATCAAGAAAGCTGTTAGAACACACAAAACCAACTCTCACACACCCTTCTTTCAGTTAAAAACAAATTATGGAAAAATTTTCCAACTGATCCCATGAGAAGTCACTATGAGAACCAATACTACTCTACTGTGCTGTGACTGTAATCTAGGGTTCCTGTGATCACTCTGCCAAAAACCTGGGAGATAGAAATTAAGTGGAAGGAAATAAATTTGTTGGTGACTGGCTTTGAGAAAAATAGAAAAGACTTGTATCTCAAAGATCCCTCTTTGAAGGTGTTGGATGGGCTGAGGACCTTTATAGGACACCTCAAGTTACAACTAAAGGGTGGGCAGGGAACTCCACTGTAGGGGGCTCTTCCTCTTCACGGCACATATGTGTACACACGCATGTGGAGCTTGTCTTCCATGATCACTCTCCAGCTATATATTGAGACGAGGTCACTTGCTGAACCCCACGGAGCTCATGTTTGGGCTCTCCTGTCTCTACCTCCTACATGCTGGGGGCCACCCTGCCTTCTAAGTGTTTATGTGGGTGCTGCTAATATAAACTCCAATACTTAGGTCAAGCTTGCAAGGCAAGAGCTTTACTGCCTAAACTGTCTCTCCAGGCCCTAGTGGGTGGATTTTTCAAGTCCAGAAGTTAGAACACTCTGATTCACCTCAACCTTCATTTTGCTAAATAGTCAAAGATTCAGAGCTACCATGTCTTTCCGGCCTATCTCCGTTTCCCTTGGTAAGCTATACTATCCTTTTGCTGGAATTTATTTCACCAAAGAGCTCTTACCCCTTTCTCTGATGTCAACTTTATGTTTAGGAACGTCCTCTAACTTAAGGAGTCACCTTACTCAAGGACCAAGGTGATCTCCAGTCTCCCTGTTTCCAGTCTTGCTGTGAATGAAACAGCAGTTCTCACTGAGGGCGGGACCTGCTATTACCTAAGGAGAAAGAGAGAGCTGAAGGCAAGTTGGGACCTGAGGTGTAATCCTATCAGAGAGGTCTGGTGGAGGACAAGTCTGAGGTCTGCTCTGGATTATTTCAACATAGAAAAACTTCAAGTTCAAACATGGACATGGTTACACTATGCCTAAGCAGTGGTAAACTTGGTTTTCTAATTGGAAGTGTGACTGTTGTGGTGGTGCACACCCACTATCCTAGTGAGGCAAAGGCAGAAGAAGGGCCTAAAGTTTGAGGCTAGCCTGTTTTATCATGACCCCAGGCCATCGAGGGCTACAAACCAAATGAGTGGAAGAATGAATGAATAAGATAAAAACCAGTCAACGCAGTCTGATGGGAGTATGGCTTGTTGGTGGTGGCTTCATTTCCACAGTCTGATGGGGGCTAGGGCTTGTTGGTGGTGGTTTCATTTCCACAGTTGAGACCTAGTCTTGGAAATATTACTTTGGGCATTCATCTGTATGGATTTCTGAAATATTCCAATACTTTCTGGGAAAATGGCAAGAAGATTTTATATCAGGAAATCCTTGAAAGCCAGAGATAGGCACATTTCTGCAATGTGTAAAGAGGAGAGATGACTTCTTACATCTGAAGTAATTTGGTAGAAATAACCTCAGACAAACTGAAATTTTCTCCTTATGACTTAGTGAATTTTCCTTCAACCAATTGTATATGATGCTTACTGGCTCATTAAATCATTATCTAATTTAATCATTAAACCCCTACAAGCCAAGCAGTATTTTTGTTTATTTTGAAGATGAGAAACTGAGACACTTCAAAGGTAATCTCAAAAAGGAATGATAAGCTACCTGAAAGACCTGGGACATGAATGGGGCTATAATACAATCATACAATAGCTGAGCAAAATGAGAGAGGAGAAGAAAATAAAAATAAAATAGAAAGGGTGGAAGGGAGAAAGGAGCTGTGGATAGAGAAGTGTTCTGAGCCCTAAGACAAATTCCGTTTATCAATGCACAAAGCCCCTGGTGAAAAACCCTGAGACCCCACATCAAAGGAACGTAAGTGAGACACCCAAGTCATCCTGCTCATCCATGTGCATACTCTCACAGTCACTAAGTGAAGAGTCCGGTACAGGTAGGCACAGTCAGGCTGACACAGGTTTCACAAGTATGGGCAAACAGGGCATGCCTTTCTCCATAGTTCCCCCTCCCCCCACTCCTCCTCCTGCGAGCTGCTGTATCTTCAAAGGGCCAACTACCCTCTTTCCCTCATTTCTATCATCATTTGGGACCCCGCTGAGTCAAACCAACAGGGGCCATAAAAGGAACTGAGGTTTACATAAAATCAAACCAGGGTTTGCATTTCAGATTCACTGGATATGAGGCCAGGAAAATTATTTCTTGTTCTCTATACTTTTTTTTCTCATCTGCAAATGGAGAAGATTCACCTTATTAACCAGAGAATACTGAGCAGTGCTTAAGAGTTCAGTCTCTGGACTCTGACATCCATTTAAAAACACTGTAATTTTTGATGTATTGCCTGATTTCTGCAAGTCTCATCTTCTTCATCTACAAAAAGGAAGTAATAGCACATAGCTCATAGTGTTGTGAGAAGATTGAGTGCTCTCTCTCTCTCTCTCTCTCTCTCTCTCTCTCTCTCTCTCTCGATAATGCTCTAGAAAGAAAGGGTAGAATAAAGTCAACCCTCCAATTCATATCCACCCAAATGCCAGAATGTGATATTGTTAGAAAATACTTATTGTGCATACGATGTAAGACATTAAGGTGGAGTCATATTTGATCAAGGTTGAACCTAAATTCAACAATCAGTGTCTTTGTAGGAAGGCCCCATGAGAACATGTAGGTGCCCTGTGAGAACTTGTAGGTGAAGGAGCAGACTAGAGGCTGCACCCGTGTGACTCAGTGAAGGAGAAAGTCAGAACAGGACAAAGGAGAATCTGCCTTGAAGATAGAAAAAGGGAGAACCTCAAAAATTCACAAGGGTGATACTGGGGTACTTCACAGAGGCAGAGGTGAGAGGGCAGTGCCTGAACAAGAGCTAAGCTAAGCATCTCGGGCACAGCCCTGCAGAAGACCTGCTAATGAGTTCATGTGTGGGCACCAACAGTGTCCAGATTGAAGCCTCAAAATATACTTTCCAGGAGACACCATGAGAGCAGGTGTCTGCCCTCTTGTAATGTCAGGAGTGGGTGGCCAGGGACATAGGCATGAAGTACAGTCACGCTGAGTCAGAGAGACTTGGCTGTCCAAATTCTTCAAGAGTTATCCATGACAGATTTAGGGACTGGACACCCCTGGCAACGCTCACAAGCTGTGATAATACTTTATTTGTGCTCTAACCAATAAAGCTTGCCCAAGAATCAGAGGAAAACGCCAGCCACTATATTAAACATAGAGATCAGGCAGTGGTAGCACAAGCCTTTAATCCTAGCATTTGGGAGGCAGAGATTCATCCGAATCCTGTGAGTTCAAGGCCACGCTGGGAACAGAGCCAGGTATGGGGGCACATGCCTTTAATCCCAGCACTAGTTAACCATAGAGGTCTGGAGGTCTGTACAGACAGACAGGAAGTGATAGAGCTGGGCGGAAAGAGGAAGTGATGTAACTGGGCAGAGAGAGGAAGTAAGACAGCAGGGCACAGAAAGGTATATAGGCGTGAGTATAGAGAAAGTAACTCTCCCTTGGGCTGAGAATTTCCTAGCAGTAAGAACTTGTGACTGGCTTGTTCTATCCCTCTGATCTTTCAGCTTTCACTCTAATATCTGGCTCCAGGTTTTTTATTAATAAGACCTTTTAAGATTCATGTTACAACAAACCTTTTAAGTGTGTAGCCAGAAGCTGTTTATCACCTTATATTTTGAAGACAACACGAAGTTTAAATGGCAGTCTTAAATGAGAGCGTAGCAGCCAGTGTTAAGTCTAATGCCTTGTTTGTCTGAAGACAGGATCTCTAACCTTAAACTTTCAGTCTTCCTGCCTCACCCTCCCAAGTGCTGGCTTTAAAGGTACTCTCCGAGGCACCAACCTTGAATCCTTACAGTTTTAATCAAGGGATAGCCTACCACACAAACTATTCTTTTGTTCATTTGTTTTTGTTTTTATGACATCTTTTGTTTGTTTAAATGTGCCTAGGATGCCTTACCAAGACCTCAATTTGGCATTTTCTGAGAAATTTTTCTTGCCAAACTCCAACAGATGTACTCAACAAACAGCAAATCAAGCAAGCAGTGGGAAGTGGGAAGTAACTCTGACATAGGTTTACCTCCTCTCTGCAGCTGGCAGGAGGCAGAGGGCAGAGAAGCCGTTCAACTGGCTCTTTTTAGGAATTACCTCGTTAATGTTTCCAGACTGTGATGCGCATTGGAGAAACGGACTTCAGTAAAGGCAGGAGTTAGAGCAGCTCCTGCACTCTACACTGTTATTTGAATCACGGGATGCCTTCATCAGGTTAGTCCTGGGAAGAAGTCTGGCACACAGTCTAAGAGGCATGAGTTGGGATTCTGGCTGACCTTAGCAAGTTAGTGACTTCTATCTCCTGCTCCATATATGCTTTTTAAAGGGAATAACCTAAGGGATCCAGTGGGAATAAGATGAGGTTGTGAAAGGGGCTAGGAAGACATTGTGCTGGTGCAGAGTGACAGCTGGGTACATTATCCTATAATCCCTAAAGCACACAGTTCAGACCTACCTTCAGTAAGTCCTTTATGACAGGTAGAAAGCCATTTTCCCACCAGGAACAGGATATTCTAAACCCAGAATGGTTATGTATTTTAATCCCATGTAGTAAAGCTTGCAGAGGCTGGTGACCAGAGCCATGGCCTGGGGCCCCAGCATGGCCAGGGGGTGGGGTTACCTGTTGTCCTGCTTTCAGCTAGTAAGATGGCTGCCCATGTGAAGCTACCTCATCTTCCCCGAGCACATGAATCCAGAAAGAAAAGTGGTGTAGCTCATCCCCTGCTTTCTTTTTAGGCAAAATAGTCCCCCAGACAGTATCCTAGTCAAGTCCCTTTAGGACTTTCCATGAGAACGGGGCTACCTGTGCAGCCCTAGACTTACCTGTGTGAGATGTCCACTTCTTGTTCAGTAGCCAATATGCCAATATCCACATGCAGTCACAGAGGGTGGAGAGGACTTTCAGAAAACGCCCCGCTGGTGGGCAGTGTGAGCAGAACCATATTCCATACATAGTTCTTTTAAAGGAGAAAATGGAGAAGATAGAATACATAAACATTTTTAATATTTGCATTATCATGTTATAAAAATTAACAGTTTACTAAAAACTATGAATCCTATTTTCCTTCATCTTTGTGCTCTCTAAGGCCACTGCCCCCTCCCTAAGGCCACTGTCCCTCCTTAAGGCCACCACCCCACCTGCTCTGGCCCTTAAAGTCTTGTCCAGAGATCTGTTAATAAACTACCAATTTCTCAACAACTCAACCTAAAGACACCATTTATTTCCAGCTAACACTAACCATGACAGAAATCATTACATTTCTACAATGGTTCCTAAACTTGGTTTGGTTTGCTTTGATGGTGGATTAAGGATCTTATTATTAATCAAATTCACCCAGGGGCTTTCCACTAGAGCTAACACAAGCATGGGTTCTGGAGTAGTTATGGCTACACAGAAGCCTCGACTTGACACAGCGCTGGGGTTGGGTCCGAACTGTAATCATCTAAGTTCTGTGATTCTGGCTGCAAACTCTTCACCTATAAAATAAGGCTATAGTAGTCCCAGGCCCCTGTGATGGTTGTGGTAGGTAAAGGGAATACATGCATACAAACTGTTTAGTCTAGATCATAGAAATTGTTCAAATAACATTACCATTTATGATAATGCTATGCCAAGGAGCTTGAAGGAAGAACTCAGAGGATAAAATGTTTGCTGAGCAAGCATAAGGACTTGGGTTTGATGCCCCAGTACCTACATAAACATCTAAGCATGATAGTCTATGTGTAATATCAGTGCTGAGGAGATAGACAGGTGGATCCCTGGGGCTCACTGGTATGCCCAGCTAGCCAAATTGGTGAGCCCCAAGCCAGTGAGAGATCCTATCTCAAAGAAAAAAGAAGATAAGGTGGATAGTGCCAGAGAAACAACACACAGTCAACCTCTGGTTTCTATATGCATGAGTGTATGCATGGGTACACACACACACACACACACACACACACACACACACACACACACACACGAGCATGAACACAATATTGTTACGCCAAGAGGCAGAAAATGATCCCCACCCAGCTGACCACACATGGACAGTTTGGTTGTGAAATCTGTCTTCACAGTGCAGTGTATCGGGCCATAGTGGAGACATTGAAAGGTCATATGAGCCCAGCATAAGAGGGGCACAGGCTGGCTGCGTACAGAGTGGTCAGAGCCATTTACCTAGGAAGTGAGTCTCTGCTGGAGGCTAGTGCGACAGTCACTCTTCGATGCCCCAGATGTGGACTCCACGCTTGGCCTTTACAGTCCACAGAAGCCTGGGCCAGGCCTTAGGCCAAGCACTGGAACCACCCTGGGCAGAGGGATGCTGGCTCTGCCTTGTAACTCTTCTCCGGTCCATGGACAGGGAAGGATCAATCATCTCAACTTTCAAAGGAAACAAATAGTTGGAATCAATAAACTGACATGTATCACCAAGGCAGGGATATCAGCCATATTGGTAGTGGGAGTAGTGTCTTCAACTTGCTACCAAGTCCCACCTCCAGGTGCGAATAGCCCATCTTCCCTGGGAAATGTTCCGTGTACTGACTTCTGCCTGTGGTCTGTAGTGTCAGAACTTTCAGAGCGGCTCCAGCCGCCCAGGTTCCATGTGAGTCGGACATGCGGTGTTTGTCACTGCTTGGAAAATTCCCTGTGTCCCATGTCTCTCCCCTCTGTAGTCAGTCCTTCAGCTAGAAGAATCTGACTCCACCTCACTGTTACACCCTTTGTCCTGTTATCCATCCATCCATCCATCCATCCATCCATCCATCCATCTATCCACTCACTCATTCAACTATCACAGAGAGTGAATTGCACCCATATATCTGTAGAATCTCTTAAAAAAAAAAAAAGTCCCTAAGGACCTCTTGTTATACCCAGGACTGAAAATTGTCCTTCCCAGGGTTTTCATTCAGGAGTAATAGCATGAGTCAATGGCCAGCTCAGATTTCTTTAGCACTTCTGTGTCTGCAAGGCGTTTTGGGGGGTACTAATTGTTCATTCTGCTCATCCTGAGCTGCAGCATGTGGACCTTCACAGCTCAACCTCAACGAAGAGGAAGCCAAACAGCATGGAGGAAAATTCCAAGGAAAGGCTATCCATGTTCCAAACATCTGTCCACTCGTGGAGGCCATCGACTCTGGTGACCCAGGAGCTTACTGGGAGACCTGTACACAAGCTCTCATTGACAGCTTCATCTCTGAGAGGTGTATTATTTACGGAACTGAGTGGCGGCAGCAGGATCTGCCTCTGAAAGCTCCCTTTTGCCTCCTCTCTGCCCTGGTCTAGGACAGTGGTGTCTGTCATACTATAGCCCCTTGCCGCCACCTAGTGGCACATTTGACACTTACAGCCGTGAAGCTAAGGTAGGCAACGTCTTTGAAAGCAGCTATTGTTTCTAAGAGGTGTGATTGGCAGCGCCCCTTTCCTCTCTTTTCTCTAGTTACACGGTTCATGCTTGTGTGTATGTGCACTTCTGTGTGTGCACGGGTGGAGGGGTGCATTGCACAGGGAGGTGAGCTCATACGTGTTGAGGCCAGGTCAATGTTGAGTACCTTCCTCAATCACTCTCCACTTTACATTTTTTAAAATCAATTATAAAGGTTACTAGACACAGAAAACAACAAACAAACAAACAAAAAGACTCCTCTAAGTCAGTCCTTACTAACTTCCCTGCAAGATCAGGGGCAGAAGCTCACTATGCTTTTGGTCCAGGCTATGCTTTTCCCTTCTCCAGATGGCAGATTTACACAGCCATAATCTGCAGCGAATCTACAAATGTGTGTCCTTGCTCCCAATATGCAGTCTAAAGACAGAGGAGACAACTAGAAGACTTGTGGCCAGTACCTGTACAGTCACCGCCTATGGTGATATTTCATTTGTGCTGAAATGTGATTTTATTTGTATGTAATAAATAAAGTTGCCTGGGGGTCAGAGCTACTAATAAGCCATAGCAGAAGTGGTGGCACACGCCCTTAATCCGATCACATGGCAGGCAGAGTCTGTGTGTTCAAGGACATAGCCAGCTTGTCCTTTAATCTCAATACCAACCATAGAGACCTGGAGGTCTGTATAGACAGGCAGTGATGAGGAGGTCATGTGGTTGGGTTTACAACCAATGAGAAGGCAGAACAGAAAGTCAATAAAAGAGACACACAGGAAGCCGGGCGGTGGTGGCGCACGCCTTTAATCCCAGCACTCGGGAGGCAGAGCCAGGCGGATCTCTGTGAGTTCGAGGCCAGCCTGGGCTACCAAGTGAGTTCCAGGAGAGGCGCAAAGCTACACAGAGAAACCCTGTCTCGAAAAACCAAAAAAAAAAAAAAAAAGAGAGACACACAGGAAGTAGGTCTCTTTCTCAGGGGATGGACGGCAGCGGCAGCAGGTGATAAGAAGGTGGTTTTAGTCTCAGCTCGTAGCTACTGCTCTGACCTCTTGGGCTTTTAACTCTGCATTTGGCTCTGTGTTTCTTATTTCATATGACTGTTACATCTACACCCTCCCTTTCCCAGTCATGGAGGGTCCTAGCCCAGAGCAAGGCCACCCATCCTTCCTTTTCCCACATTTGCCAGACAAATGTGGCTCCTTTTGCTCAGGTGAGAAACATGATCACTCAGCTAAGTCTGGAGTTTGAGAGACCATTAGGGTCCCCAGGCTGGCGATTCAGTCTACCCCCTGGCTCCAGCACAGCCTAGGTCCTTACTGTATGACCCTGGAGGAGCTGCTCATGCGTTCTGGGTTTCAGTTAGGAACACTAGAAAGAAATTCGAAGATTATCCCTATTGTGTATATATGAATGCTTGCACTCATGCACAACACACACACACACACACACACACACACACACACACACACACACACACACTTTAGTCAAGAGGTCCATGATCCTCCGGTCATCTTGAAGAGTTATCCCTCCCTCCCCAACAGGTATGGAACCTATGGATTGTGAGCTTATTTGGAAAATGGTGTTTACAGATGTAGTTAAAAATCTTTTGATTAGATCATCCAGTCTTACCAGCTAAACCCAAAACCCAACGACAAGTATCCTAGTAAGACCCACAAAGGAGATGCCCATGGGGACAGAGGGGAAGCCTCACAGAAACAGGAAATCAGTGAAGAGCAACAGAGGAGCAATGTCATCAGCTGAGCAAGCCAAGGAACACCCACTGTGAAATGCAGGCCAGACTCTGCTCAAGCCTGTGGAGGAAGTGTGACCCTACGGGTGCTTGTGGGACCTGTAGCTTGTAGAACACTCAGACAATGCATTTCTGTGGGCTTAAGTTACTAACTTGAAAAGATTTGTTAAGGAGCCACAGAAAACAAAAACACACCTAATTTTTCTCCATAGCTGTTTCTGAATTATTGATGTGTCTGCTTTAAAATTTTAAGGGATATAGCTGATGGAGTACTTGCCTAGCATGTGCAAGGTCCAGCGTGCAAGCTCCAGAACTTCTAAGATGCTGTGTTTGCTGCAGATGCAGCTCAGGTGTAGAGAACTTTCCCAGCTTGTGCCAGGACCTGTGTTTGGTCCTCAGACTCACAAACAAAACAGAACAGAACACAACAGGATACAGCCAAACAGACAGTGCTTACAGTAAATGATTAGAAAATGATCTAAACTTGGGGAGGGGGATAAAAAGAGAAAGAGAGCTTTGGTTTCTGTGTGCTTAAAATCATGCACATGTACTTTTAGCCAAGTGTTGTGACACACACCTGTAACCAAAGCAAGCAGGAAGTTCATCAAAAGTTTGAGACCAGTCTGATCTATAGCAAGGTTCATGCCAGCCGAGGCTATATAATGAGATTCTGTCTCAAAGAAAAACAGGTGATCTCAACACATGCATGCACGCACACATGCACAGTAAATAGATGGCTTAGCAGTTACTGAGTATGCTTGCCACCAAGCCTGAGGACCTGAGTTTGATCCCTGGGACCCACCTGGGAGAAAGAAAGAACTGACTCCTTCAATTGTCTTCTGAACACACACACACACACACACACACACACACACTTCCATACATCAAATAATCAAATAAATGTAGTCAACTAAAATATTAATTTAAAAAGGGGATATTCCAAATATAAGAACTTCCACAAAAGTAGTTTTGTGGGAAAATCCATGAGAAAAACATGTTTCCCTATAGATCGTGTTTTGTTTGGCTTATTCTCAATGTCCCAGCTTAGCTCTCTGCATCCCTCCCCAACTGCTTTCTCTCTCCCCTCCCAGGGAGTCATTTCCTTGAATTTTATGTTTTTCTCAGTAGATTCACTATACATGTATATATTCGCAAATAATTTTACAAACAAATTATTGGAGTTCTTTTTAAATTCCCATAAACTCTTCACCTCATTTTCCACATAATTTTTCTCAAATGCATTCCTGTTAAACATGTCATTGATGTAGTTTTTTTTTTTTTTTTTTTTTTTTTGGTTTTTCGAGACAGGGTTTCTCCGTGTAGCTTTGCGCCTCTCCTGGAACTCACTTGGTAGCCCAGGCTGGCCTCGAACTCACAGAGATCCGCCTGGCTCTGCCTCCCGAGTGCTGGGATTAAAGGCGTGCGCCACCACCGCCCGGCAATGTAGTTTTATTGTGCCTTATGGCTTTGTATCCTATGATAGATTTGCATGTTAGGAGAAGATTGTGTCTATCAGTTTTCTTATATAAATGGCTGCAGATGAGTGTAAACATTGGAGCTAAGGTGAAGTTTCTGGGCTTTCAACTATATCTGGAACATCCACTTGGCTTTAGAAGTGACTGCACGAGTTTACAGTTCTGGTAATAGTAGATGTGAGTTCTCATGATTTACATACAAATCCAGAATTCTCGGTGTTATGAGATAGTTCCACTTTGCCTAGTGCTAGTCACCGATGAACACTTGTTTATTATGCATTTCCATAATTTTGCTTCTGTAAAACTCCTATTCATAACTTTTATCTGTTTTCCTGTTGTAACAGGGTACCAGACCTTAGTGGGGTGCCAGACCTTCGCACAGCTGATTCCATGATGAAAGTATCATTCAGGCTGTAAAACTCAGCACACAGACAGCACCATTTGCCAAAACTAAAACAGCCTGGAAGATGTCCTGTGCTGTTAATGAAGCTGTTTAACTAGAGGCCCAAGAGCAATGGTGGGTACAAGGTTCTGGAACTCGGATTTCCCCAGAATGCTATTCAGTTGCTAAGCTGTGTGTTGTTGCCTAACAACCAGGGAGGCACCTTGGCTCTTGGAAGGGAGAGCGGGAGAAACTTGGGGGACACAGCCGTGCTCTTTGGAAGGCACTAGACAGTCGGCCGTTTCCACCAGTAAATCTCCTTAGCTTAAGTCCTGAGATTTAAGGAAGTAACATATTCAGTCTAGACTCAATATGAGGTCGGAAGGACATCAACAGACCTGATTTATCTGCTTTAAAAACTGTCCTCAGGTATAGTTTCTATTTATCATTAGAATAATTCGCTACATTTTAGGTACGTTTTACTTACAAGCTTCAAATATACTTTTTAAGGTATAAAAAAAACATAAGTCATTTTGAGGAAAAGGATGTTATCTTTTAAAGTTAGCCACTTATTTTGAAGGAGATCATACTAATAACACTGCACTAGGCATAGACTAGAGACATTTATTCTGTGGAAAAATCACTAGCACATTTAATGGCAATGACTGAGTTTATACCATGTAGCGGGTGTGTGCACCCAGCAGGCAAACAAAAATGAAAAACCAGGCTAGATGAAGGCATGTCTGATGACGACATCCTATTGGAAGGAGCAGGGAAGAAGTGAATATTTACAACAGAAATCAGGAAGGGGTAGATGCTACGAAGAATGATTTAAAGAAGAAAAAGAGAAAGTGACAGAGGCTGGGTGATGGCGGGTGCTACTACAAGGAGGGGGTTAGGACACCTTTTGGAGAAAGTGTGTGCCCAGAGAAATTAATCCAGTAAGGGAAGAAGTCATGGGGCAGCTGTGCTGTGTGTTCTGGGCTAGCAGCATGGGAGTGTAGTGTTCATGCCCTGAGTGATATCTGTACAAGATGGCTGCCTCAAGTAACTTTCAGCTGCTCATGGCTCAGTGTGCTCTCCTTGAAAGCCTGTGTTTCGTGGATGTACTATTCTGAACATTATCAACAATTTATGCAAATTTGCAGCAGGGCATTTTTCTGAGTAACATTAACTATTCTTTGCCATCCACCTCTTTGGAGGATTGTGTTTCCCTTATTCCAAATAAGTTCAATAATTTACTAATATATAGCTAGATTTGAGAGACTACAAGAAAGGAAACTTTCTTTTCCTAAGTAATTTTGAAATGTCTTTTTATTTATTTATCTAACATATACGAGTTTTGCCTGAATTTAGGGGTATGTATCATGTGCGTACAGCACTGTGGAAGCCAGATGGCTTTAGATAACATGAAGTTGGAGTTATAGACAGTTTTGAGCTGCCAAATGTGGGTCCTGGGAATTGAGTCTGTGTCCTCGGCAAGAGCAGCAAGTGCTCTTAATCTCCGAGTATCTCTGCAGCTGTAGTTTTGGGAATGATGAACACAGAGTGCAATTCAATTCCTCTCACGTACTCTTCACATTTCCTTTCTAAAGTGTCAGCAGGACGAGCATGACAAAGTAGACATAGACAGAGCTCAGCAATCTTCTCTCGGGAGATCTCTTGGGTATCAGTCAGGGTTTCTATGCTGTGAAGAGACACCATGGCCATGGCAACTCTCATAAGGGAAAACATTTGATTGGTTTATAATTCCGAGGTTCTGTCAATTATCATCACGGTGGGACACGGCAGGCGTGTGGGCAGACATGGTGTTGGAGAATGATCTGAGAGTTCTGCATCTTGCACAGGCAACAGGAAGTGGTCTAAGACGCTAGGTGTGGCTGGAGCATGTGTGAGACCTCAAAGCCCGCCTCCACAGTGACACACTTCCTCCAACAAGACCACACCCACTCTAACAAAGCCTCACCTCCTAATAGTGCCATTCCCTTTGGGGGCCATTTTCTTTTAAACCTCCATATCTACTAAGTGAAGAAGTCTTAGGTAGATTTTATAATCTATAAATAGTAAGGTAAGAGTCAGGATGTTTAATAAAAATAGCTAAAATTCTTATGTTTTCAAATTATCTTATTTTAATAGAAATGATTTAAAAGGAGGTTAAGTTCTCTATTGCTTGTGCTAACTTGATTGAACTGCCTGGAGCACCCATGGGTGCTGCTTTTGCAAACCTCAGGCACTGACATTGCAGCTGAGTTGGTAGTTTTTAGCATTTTGCTTCCCCATGATTTGAGATATGTGCTCCTGAGATGGGAACATGTCTTCCGTATGACCATCTGACATTTAAGTCGTGGTGGGGAAAATAGTCTGGGAATTGTTTTCTAGAGCGTGCAGCAAATACCTATGAAGTTCTGGAAACGAGTGTGTGGCTTCTGCTGCCCTTCCATTATGCATTACAAGATTCTATATGTTAAACTAACTCATGGCTTACGTGTAGAAGTAGTCGTTACTTCACTTAATGGAACTCATCTCTGATACACATCAGTCAATTTAGTACTAACAAATATCTCTAATATTGGGTTCAGCAAAAAGATTTAGTCTCTTTATTGGAAATAAATGTCATTTCTGATCCTCCAGTAAAGATATTTATTCAATAAGTAAACAACTTATTTCTTGGTCTCCACTGCATGCACATGGTACACATACATACATGCAAGAAAAAACACACATAAAATAATAAATTTTTTTTTTTTTTTTTTTTTTTTTTTTGGTTTTTCGAGACAGGGTTTCTCTGTGTAGCTTTGCGCCTTTCCTGGGACTCACTTGGTAGTCCAGGCTGGCCTCGAACTCACAGAGATCCGCCTGGCTCTGCCTCCCGAGTGCTGGGATTAAAGGCGTGCGCCACCACCGCCCGGCTTAAAATAATAAATTTTAAAAAATTTAAGTATGCTCTTTTTTTATATTAATCTTGTCTTTTGCAATGTATGGGGATATGAGGATAAACAACACTTTCATTTCTCCTGAGCTTATAATTCTTAAGAAGTTATCATTCAAACTTGTTATCTGCCATAAGGTGAAACTTTGAAAGGAAAATGTTTCAAACCGATTCACAGACTCTGGGAAGGGATTTTAAAAACACAGTAGGCAACAGAGTGGTCCGCCAGTGTTGAAGTCAGCATGCGCATGAGGTAGAAGAGAAAAGTGTGGGCCATTGGTAGGGTAAATGAGCATGGTTTGGCTTTTCCTCTGGTTTAAACTGGTTTGATTTTTTTCATCAGTTCACTTGCTAAAATTATCTAAAGTACAACTTTAGTTTATTACTCAATCAACTGCGTTTCAAAAACTGTAAATTTAAATTGGACTTCAAAGAACACTGTTCTAATCCGTTTAAGTTGACATAACAAAATACCATAGGCAGGGAAAGTTATAAACAACAGAAAATAATTTTCTAATGCGTCTGGAGGCCAAAAAATCTACCATGAAAGCATCAGCAGATTTGTGGCCTAGTGAGACCCCATGTGGCTTATGGGCCACATCTCAGAAGCTCATCCTCACATGATAAGGTGGCTCCTGGGACTTTTTTTTATAGGGCACTAATCTTATTCTTTAAGAATTCCACCTTCTTGACCTAAATGCCTTCTGAAGGTTCCATCTCCTAATATTATCATGTTGATGACTAGACATCAACTGAATAATTTTGTGGGGCACAAAAGTGCCATGTATAGCCTAGATTTTGCAACATTTTAGTGATATATCTGAACAAAATATTTGAATGCTGTCTTCACTCTCTAAACATTCATTACACATTAAAGGACATCTGGTCAAACTTTTTTAAACCAAGCATACAACATTTCTTTAGAATGAGTGGGATGAATCCCAGACCTTCCCAAGGTTCTTCTGAAGAGAAGAAAGGCAGCTGCATCACCCTCTGGTTTACCTGTGATACCCTAACCCCCTGGATCTTGTCTTCAGACTCACCTAAGAGGACTCATGTGGGACAGACGCATAAAGGAGAAAAACTGAATATTCCAGCTGATATTTAAATCAGCTCCAGCAGATTATAGACAAGCAAATGAAAACCTAGGAAATCAATCAACTAGTCTGTGCTGATCCCAATTTTCATTCCAGGTTATTGGCCTTCCTGTTACCCAGCTTGTGTTCCTCTTCTGTCTTATAAATTAAACATGGACTTATTTTGCTTATTTGAAGCAAAGGACCCACACAGGAAGACTAAGTTGTGGAATATTATTTTAACTAGGCAAAGATGTGTTACGTTTGTTTTTGCTGTGGAATATTATTCTAACTGTGTAAAGGTGTGTTACATTTGTTCCTGCTGCATTTGTTTAATGATATAAAGATGTGTTACTTTTGTTTCTGCTGCCTTTGTTAATGATGTAAAGATGTGTTAAATTTGTTTCACCTTGCCTGCCTAAGGCACCTGATTGGTCTAACAAAAGCTGAACAGCCAATAGCTAGGCAGGAGAGGGATAGATGAGGCTGGTTGGCAGAGAGAATAAGTAGGAGGAGAAATCTAGGAGAGAAGAATGAGAGAAGAGAACGAGGGAGAAAGAGAGGGACATGCTTGGGGCAAGAAGCCAGGCACCTGCCAGCCAGTCAGACATGGAGACAGCAGGAAAGTAAGATATATAGAAATGAAGAAAGGTAAAAAGCCTTAAGGAAAAATGTAGGCGAAGAGAAACAGGTTAAGTTATAAGAACTAATAGGATAAGTATAAGATAAGGCTGAGCATTCATTCTAATAAGAAATCTCTGTGTCATGATTTGGGAGCTGGTTGGTGGCCTACAGGAAAGCCTGCTACACTAAGTGTAAAGTTTGATTATAGGCCTGGTGTGGTAGACATGATCCCAACACTCAGAGGGCTCAGGAGAATTGTGAGTTCCAGGCCAGCCTGAGCTAATAGTGAGGCTCTCTCTCAAAAATCTATCAGTAAAATGTAGTTTGACCATACAAAGAGATTAGAATTAACTCTCCTTGTGATAGTCCTAAAGAGTAATAACAAAATATACCATTTGTGCATCTGCTTCCATCAGTCACTAGATGAGAGTTCTGCCACGACAGTTAGGGTGTTCGGCCATCTGATCACCAGAGTAGGTCAGCTCAGGCACTCTCTCGACCATTGCCAGTAGTCTATAGTGGAGGTATCTTTGTGGATTTCTAAGGACCTCTCTAGCACTCTGCTTCTTCCTACTCCCATGGGGTCTTCATTTATCATGGTATCTCTTTCCTTGTTCTCCCACTCTGTTCCTGATCCAGCTGGGACCTCCCGCTCCCCTAAGCTCTCTTTCCCTCAACCCTTGCCCTCCATTACCCCACCCTCACCCCCACTTTGCTCATGTAGATCTCATCCATTTCTCTGTTGTTGGGCCATCTCTGTGTCTTTCTTAGTGTCCTCTTTACTAGGTAGCAGTATGGAGTTGTGAGTTGCAGTCTGGTTATCCTTTGCTTTACATCTAGTATCCACTTATGAGTGAGTACATACCATGTTTGTCTTTCTGAGTCTGGGTTACCTCACTCAGGATATTTTCTAGTTCCATCCATTTGCCTACAAACCTCATGATGTCATTGTTTTTCTCTGCTGAGTAGTACTCCATTGCATATATGTACCACATTTTATTTATCTATTCTTCAGTTGAAGGGCATCTAGGTTGTTTCCAGGTTCTGGCTATTACAAATAATGCTCCTACAAACATAGTTGAGCATGTGTCTTTGTGGTATGATTGAGCATTCCTTGGGTATATGTCCAAGAGTGGTATAGCTGGGTCTTGAGGGAAGTTGATTCCCAATTTTCTAAGAAAGCGCCATATTGATTTCCAAAGCAGCTGTACAAGTTTGCATTCCCACCAACAGTGGAGGAGTGTTCTTCTTGCTCCACATCCTCTCCAACATAAGCTGTCTTCAATGTTTTTGATCTTAGCTGTTCAGACGGGTGTAAGATGGTATCTCAGAGTCATTCTGATTTGTATTTCCCTGATGATTAAGGGTGTTGAGCAATTCCTTAAATGTCTTTCAGTCATTTGAGCTTCTTCTGTTGAGAATTCTCTGTTTAGCTCTATAGCCCATTTTTTTTTTTTTGGTTTTTCGAGACAGGGTTTCTCTGTGTAGCTTTGCGCTTTCCTGGAACTCACTTGGTAGCCCAGGCTGGCCTCAAACTCACAGAGATCCGCCTGGCTCTGCCTCCCAAGTGCTGGGATTAAAGGCGTGCGCCACCACCGCCCGGCTATAGCCCATTTTTTAATTGGACTGTTGGGCATCTTGATGTCTAATTTCTTGAGTTCTTTATATATTCTGGATATCAGCCCTCTGTCAGATGTGGGGTTGGTGAAGATCTTTTCCCATTCTGTAGGCTATCGTTTTATCTTGCTGACCATGTCCTTTGCCCTACAAAAGCTTCTCAGTTTCAAGAGGTCCCATTTATTAATTGTTTCTCTCAGTGTCTGTGCTACTGGTGTTATATTTATGAAGTGATCTCTGATGCCAATGCATTCAAGACTACTTCCTACTTTCTCTTCTATCAGACTCAAGGTAACTGGATTTATGTTGAGGTCTTTGATCCACTTGGACTTAAGTTTTGTGCATGGTGACAGATATGGATCTATTTGCAGTCTTCTACATGTTGATATCCAGTTATGCCAGCACCATTTGTTGAAGATGCTTTCTTTTTTCCATTGTATAATTTTGGCTTCTTTGTTGAAAATCATATGTTCATAGGTGTGCGGATTAATGTCAGGGTCTTCAGTTCAGTTCCACTGGTCCACAGCCAAGCCCCAGGTGGAACTCCAGGAGTCCAGTGGGTGAAAGAGAGGAGGGATTATATAAGCAAGAAATATTGAGACCATGATTGGAAAAAGCACAGGGACAAATAGCCAAACTAGTGGAAACACATGAACTATGAACCAATAGCTGAGGAGCCCCCATGGAACTGAACCAGGCCCTCTGGATAAGTGAGACAGTCGATTAGCTTGAACTGTTTGGGAGGCCCCCAGGCAGTGGAACCGGGACCTGTCCTTGGTGCATGAGCTGGCTTTTTGGAACCTAGGGCCTATGCTGAGACACTTTGCTCAGCCTTGGTGTAGGGAGAAGGAGACTGGACCTGCCCCAACTGAATCTACCAGGCTGGTCTGACTCCCCAGGAGAGACCTTGCCTTGGAGGAGGTGGGAATGGGGGGGTGAATTACAGGGGAGGGCTGGGGGGTGGGAGGAGGGAGGACAGGTGAATCTGTGGCTGATATATAAAATTAAATTAATTATGAAATAAAAATATTAATATATATAAACACATACCATTTGTTGTTAAGTAATGATACTTTCTAAATTTAATATTTAAGCATAATTTATCTAACCTAGAATAACTTTAGAATGCCATCCTAGTTCCATTCTGTTGCTGCAACAAATCCCATGACCAAAAGCAACTTAGGAGAAGGGAAGGTTTGTTTCAACCTCTAACTCAGAGTCTGGCATTGAGGGAAGCCAGGCCAGGGACTCAGGCAGGAACTTGAAGGCAGGCCTGTTTGCCATTACAGACAGCGTTACCTCCAACCAAGGACCGCACTTCATAGACGAAGTAAGCATAACTGAAACCATGGAGGATGTCGCTTACTGGCTTGCTCACAGACCTATTGTGCTAGATAGTTTTATGTCAGCTTGACATAAGCTGAGAGAAGGAAACCTCGATTGAGAAAATGCCTCCAAAAGATAGGGCTATAGGCAAGCCTGTAGGGTGCTTTCTTAACAAGTAATTGATGTGGGAGGGACCATTCACTGTGGGTAGTGCCACCCCTGGGCAGGTGGTCCTATGATGTATAAAAAAGCAGGCTGAGCAAACCTGGAAAAGCCAGCCTATGAGGAGTGTTCCTCCATGGCCTCTGTTTCAGTTTCTGCCTCCAGTTTCCTTCTCAGCTTGAGTTACTGCCCTGACTATCCTCACGAAGGAATATGACCTGAGAGTTATTTTTAGTCATGGTGTCTTATCACAGTGATAGAAACCCAATGACCCTCATATTTAGTTAGCTTTCTTATATAGCCCAGCACCACCTACCAGGGAATGGTACCATCCATAGAGCTGGATCCTTCTACAACATTAGTAATCATGACAGTCTCCCACAGATGTGCCCAAATAATCCAGCTTGGTCTGGGAAATCCTCATTTGAGATGTCCTTTCTCAGGTGGCTCTATGCTGTGCCAAGCTGACCATTAAAGCTAACTAAAACACACACAGGTACACACAGAGACACACACAGACACAGAGAGAGACACACACAGACACAGACACACACACAGATACAGACATACACACATAAACATACACATATACACATAAACACACACAGATAGACACACAAACACACACACACACACACACACACACACACACACACACACACACACACCAAAATGAAATTCTTAAAATTCATGTGTTTTCTGGTAACATGGCTGATAATTTATACACCAGGCATTCTAAAAATATACCCTGGAAAAACTTGAACAGATTGCTATGGTATAAAAAGATATAAATAGGGACTGGTGAGATGGCTCAGTGGGTAAAAGTAATTGCTGTATGAGCCTAAAGATCTGAGATCAATCCCCCTATCCCAAGATGGAATGAAAGAACCCACTTGTAAAAGTTGTACTCTGACCTGCACATGCACATTGCAGCATGCATGAGCCCACTCTCTCTCTCTCTGTCTTTCTCTCTCTCTGTGTCTCTCTCTCTCTCTGTCTCTGTCTCTCTCTCACACACACATATATTTTACTACTACTACTACTACTACTACTACTACTACTACTACTACTACTACATAAATGGATAAACAAAAGATGCCAATAAACCAGAAATACTCAACAACATCCATTTATTGGACATTTGGTACTACATGTTACTCTGACCAGAAAAAAAAATGGGAATAAAAATGTCTCTTTGCCAGTTCTGGTATGATGAATAACGTTTACATATAACATAGAAAATATACTACATCTATCAAAAATGTCTTCTTAAATTTCAAGAGTAGTATGTCTCTTTAAATTGCATTTATTTATTTTATGTGTGGGGGTGTTTTCCGTGGGTTTGTCTGTGTGTCATGTACATGAAGTGCCTGAAGAGTCCTGAAGAGGGCATCAGATCCCCAGGGACTGGAGTTATAGTTGGTTTTGAGCCACCATATGGGTGCTGGGAGTCAAAACCTGGTCCTCTGAAAGACCTGCCTAGTGCTCTTAACCTCTGAGCCTTCTCTACAGCTCCAAGAATAGCATGTCATTTTCAGAAGGTTTAAATAATTCTTTTGTATGTTCTGAATCCATTTTCCACCCCCCTCATTTGGTTGTGAGTTCATCAAGAACCATAACATTTTAAAGTTCTGTATCTATGGTGTGTAATTGGTGTTAATCAATGATTGAAAGAATATCTAATATCACTGGATGTTGCAAACAACTTAGCAAATGCTATCCAGCTTATCAGCTGAATGACTAGTGTCATTCCCTCATCTTTTTACTCTCTTAGGAGTCTTAGCTGTTTGAAGAATGATATAAATTTGAAAATCTAGGTTTCTTAAAGATACAAAATGAAAGTTCCTTATATAAGGCTAATTTAATGTAAAGTGTTTTTGCTGATATAGTATTTTAAAAGCCTACTTTAAATTTACTTCATTAAAAGAAATAATCATGTAAATTAATTATTCATTGGACAACAGTGATCTTAAATACAATTAAAAGTAAAATAGAGGTCATTTTCACAGGTACTTCAATTTTTTTCCAGGGGAACTTATGTTCTATTCTGGTCTGGAATGTTTATAGAAGTTTGATTTGACATTCTGTGTTTTCAAGGTTTCAGCCCATCTGTGAGTGAAGCCAATCAAGCTAGATCCCAAGAACTCTTGTGGCAACTGGGGAGAGGAAACCCAACAAGCCATGAACTCGATCCTCAAATCCCCAACATCTTCTCTTCACTCAGAGAGCAAAGGCAACCACATGATGGCGAGAAATGACAGCTGCTTCCTAGTCAGGCACACGCCTCATCCCAGAAGAGTTTGCCACATCAAAGGTAATGGGACTTCAGCTAGTAGGATATTTTTCTCCTCTGTGCAAAAACTGTAATTTTTACTTAAAGTATTTGACCACTGGTAAAAGAAGGTGCTAAGATATTAGAAGCCAGGTCATAGTGCCTGTATACATTTGTGAGTACCTTCTCTGCTAGACATTAGCCCATAGATTGCTTGTGTTGGGACATGGGCCTAAGGACTAAACTACTCAGAGCCTGGGAAGTCATTCAGGGAGCTCAAGGTGATACTGACCAATTGGCTTAAATGTATTTTAAATTCTTAACTACCTTCACACCTGTATTAGGGTGCTCTAGAATAATGGAACTTCATGAATGAATCTATTTATCATCTATCTATCTATCTATCTATCTATCTATCTCCTATCTATCATCTATCTATCTATCTATTTATCCATCCATCCATCCGTCCATCCGTCTATCTATCTATCTATCTATCTATCTATCTATCTATCTATCTATCCATCCATCTATCTGAAGGAGAGTTGTTGGAATGATTTACAGACTGTGGTCCAGCTAATCCAATAATGACTGTCTACCAATGAGAGGTTCAAGAATCCAGTGACTGTTCAGTCCATGAGGCTGGATTTCTCACATAGCCTTCAGTATATGCCAGAATCCCAAAGAAATAAGCTCTAATGCCAGTGAAGGAATGGACTTGCTAGCAAGGGTGGGAAGAAGCAGGCAAAAAGAGAGAGCATCTTTCTTCCATATCCTTTATATAGGCTTCCAGCAGAAGGTATGGCCCAGATTAGAGGTGGGTTTTCCCACCTTTAAAGATCCGAATTAAGGGTATGTCTTCCCATCTCAAAGGTCCAGATTAGAAGTGGACCTTCCCACTTCAGATGATCCAGTTAAGTAAAAAATTCTTTATGGGTGTGTGCCCAGCCATTTTTGAGTTTTAGTTAATTCCAGATGTAGTCAAATTGACAAACAAGAAGAGCCATCATGACACCCATGCCAGGATCTAAACATAAGCCATATGAAGTGCATTTATGTACATATATATGCATACATGCTGGGTATGGAACCCAGGGTCATGCACATGATAACCAGCCACTCTATTACTGACCATGTCATACTAAAGAGCATATATTTTATCTCCTTCTTTTCCTCCTCTCTTCTCTACCTCCTTACCTCCCTCCCTCCCTATCTTTCCTTCCCTTTCCATTTCCTCATCTTTCTGTAGCAAGCTCCTTGGAAACCAGACATTGCCAGTATATTCTCTCAGCTTGTACTGAAGAATAAACGCACATATAATTTCTACATATATCTGTCCTCTAGAGAGAAATGGTGTTTGAGGAGGTGGAGTTATCAAGATTACAAAGCACATGGAAAACAAACAGAACTGTTGGCACTAGATAGAGTGACTCAGTCAGTTCACTCCAGATGGGGGCAACTGTAGGACACCTCCCTCCACAAAAGCTACCTCAGTTGCTGAGTTAATCACTAGTCCTTCATCTTATTCCCTGAGACTCATATTCCTATGAGAGCCACCTTGCTTCCTCAATAAGTAGTCAACAAACACTGACTTGGAGTGACCACACAGGCAGAGCCTGGTAACAATAGTACTGTGTTGTGGTTACATGTGTGAATATGAAAGTTGACAACATGGAAAAGAGCATCAGGAAATGGAGCAGGAGATAGATACGCGGAGTACAGCTCATTTGGAGAGGAGGAAAGGGGTCACTGGCTGCTGAGCACATTTAGGAAGTTCTGTATATCATGCTACAAAACACACATCATAGACAGGAGAGGTATGTGTACTCAGGGTTCTCACAGCCTTATCTTCGAGCCACTCTTCAGCCCACTGCATTGTGCTGCCTCTGTGGGGGGCCTGCCCCCACCTTTTTCCCCCAGGGTATTCTTGAGGAGTGAGGGATAAGAGATTTAGATAGAAATATAGAGGGGAGAGAGAGACAGATAGAAACACAGGATATCCTCGGGAAGACCCAGATCCTTACTGGCCCCTTCTGTCTCTTCTAAAGGGCTTTTTTAAAGGAATGTCAAGGATTGGAACAAAAGATTGCCCCCCTAGCACAGCCAAGTGCAGACGCTTCCAAACACCTGGTAACCATGCACATGGTCAGTTCATCCCCTGATGCAGCCCTGCTGTGTAAATCAGGCTCAGGTCTCACTAGGAAATCTTTGTGGGCTCCCACATGCCTCAACATCCCATTCAAATCATACTCGCTAATATTACTGCTATCCTTATTTTGACAAATCTGACAAACATAATCAGGATGGTCATGATGCAAAAAACCCAGAAAAATCAGTTACTCTTATCCAATCCATTCTCTATTAAACCACCACACAAATCATATTTAAAATGTAAATTTGGCCATTTAAACATCTTGCTAAAATCCCTCAGAGGCACATATGATAATATTGTCTAATCCTGTGATGTGACCTCTGTCTTTTATAACTCATCTCACATATTCCCCACCTACATATGCACACACCTTATACTTGGGCTTGTCCAAGTTTCTTGAAGGTATAACAAGCCCTTCATAAGTTCTGGGTTTTCACACTTATTTTCTCTATACAGAAAACACCATTAATGATATCTCTCATCTTTCAGATGTTGGCTTAAATGTCACTTCAAAGAGATGCTCTAGGCCCCATATCCTCAATGTAGATGGTCAGGTGATATTTTGCCATAGTATCCTATGTTTTCCTCTAGAGAAACAAAAGAAACGAAGCAGAATTAAACAAGAAGGAGAAAGTAAAATACCACATGGATGTCACAGAGGCCTCAACCAAGCCCACAAGGGAGAGCAGGGATGGGGTAGTCTTTTTATAGGGTTCTCAATTTCAGATAAAGACTCAGCCTTTAAGATAAAAAATACTGATAACAGCTTATGTTGGAGAGGATGTGGAGCAAGGGGAACACTCCTCCACTGCTGGTAGGAGTGCAAACTTGTACAGCTGCTTTGGAAATCAATATGGTGCTTTCTTAGAAAATTGGGACTCAACCTCCCTCAAGACCCAGCTATACCACTCTTGGGCATATACCCAAGGAATACTCAATCATACCACAAGGACACATGCTCAACTATGTTCATAACAGCACTATTTGTAATAGCCAGAACCTAGAAACAACCTAGATGCCCCTCAACTGAACAGTGGATTAAGAAAATGTGGTGCATATACACTCAGCAGTAAAATCAATGACATCATGAAATTTTCAGGCAAATGGATGGAACTAAAAAATATTATCCTGAGTAAGGTAACCCAGACTCAGAAAGACAAACATGGTATGTACTCACTCATAAGTGGATACTAGATGTAAAGCAAAGGATAACCGGACTGCAACCCACAGCTCCAGAGAAGCTAGCTAGCAAGGAGGACCCAAAGAGGGATGCATGGATCACCCTGGGAAGGGGAAATAGATGAGATCTCCATAAGTAAACTGGGGATAGGGAATGAGAACATAAGGGAATGGGATGGTCGAGCTGGAAAAGGGATGGAGTGGAAAAGCCTTGAAAGAGACACCGTGACAGAGAGAGACATCATGGGGATAGGGAGAAACCAGGTGCTAGGGAAGTTCCCAGGAATCGACACGTATGACCCCAGCTTAGACTACTAGCAATAGTGGAGAGGGTGCCTGAACTGGCTTACTCCAGTAATCAAATTTGGTTAATACCCTAACTGTCATCATAGAGCTTTCATCCAGTAACTGATGGAAGCAGATGCAGAGATCCACAGCCAAACACCAGACCGAGCTCCAGGAGTCCAGTTGAAGAGAGAGAGAAGAGGGATTCTGTGAGCAAGGGGCATAAAGATTATGATCGAGAAACTTGCAGAGACAACCAAACCAAACTAGTGGGAACTCATGAAATTTAGATCAACAGCTGTGAAGCCTCCACGGGCCTGGACTAGGCCCTCTGCATAGCTAGACAGTTGTGTAGCATGATCTGCTTAAGGGAGCCCCTGGCAGTGGGATCAGGATCCATCCCTGGTGCATGAGCTGGTGTTTTGGAGCCCAGTGCCTATGGTGGGACACCTTGCACAGCCTTGAGGTGGGGCGGGGGAGGGGGGAACTTGGACCTGCCTCTACTGAATGTACCAGGCTATGCTGGTTCCCCATGGGAGGGCTTACCTTCTTGTAGGAGGGAATGGGAGGTGGATTGGGGAGGGAAGGCTTGAGGGGTGGGAGGAGGGAAGAGGAGGATCTGTGATTGGTATGTAAAATGAATAAAATATTAATTAAATAAAAAAAGACTCAGTCTTTATGACTTCCATAAGCCAGGAATTAGGTGGTGGTGCTCTGCTGTGCATGAGGGTGCCATTCATCAAAAGGCAATTTCCCAGACAGAGCCATAAGCATCAAAAGTTGATACAGCCTTATGAATCAATAGTAGAGACTCATAACAATGGTAGAGATGGCCTCTGCTTCAGTTCCTGCCTCCAGGTTCCTTCCTTGAGCTTCTGCTCTGGCTCCCCTTTATGATGCACTGTGATGTGGATGTGTTAGCCAAACTAACCTCTCCTCTCCCAAGTTTCTGGTTGTGGTGTTTTATTACAGCGATAGGAAAGCAAACTAGGATAAATAGTACGCATTTTCTTAGTTAATCATTTCTGTAATTTAAAACTTCCTGCTAAAGGATAGTCATCCACTAAGGAAACAGTTACCCTGGACAGAAACAGCCACTCTTCCATCAAACTAAGATTGAATATCAATCAGAGACGAAGGGCCATGAGGACAGAGCGTTTGATGGGATCTCAGACAAGGGAGCTTTAGAACCTCAGCCGCAGAAACTTGACTCCCCAGAGAGGGCACTGGTCTCTCTGGAGCCCAGCTCCATTCCCGAACCCTTTGCTGAGCTGGAGGACAAGTCTTCCTTCACTGCCAGGTTGAATTCACTTCTCATGGACAAGCTGTCAGTTATGAATGTCCCACTGGACTTTCAAACCACTACCATGCTGTTGTATTTTTTCCTTTACACCTTTGAAAAGTAGTTCTTACCTAACTCTTGATTAGATGGAATCTGAATTCTTTCCTTTTATTTCTGTCTGGTATGAGATTGCCACGTGTGCACATTTGTATGTGAGTATGGAAAAAGTGTGAACCATTAATAAGGAAACAAGCTAGGAATGGAGTGATCTATTCTCTCGTGAAGTCCTCCAACACACACAACACATATACTGCATGCTTTCTTTCTAAAAACCTAATTAAAAGAGAAATTAGGAGTTTCAATACATGTGTTTGTGTGTAAGGTTACCTATATTTAATTTCTTATGCAATTATTTATTACGTATCAGGGCCAATCATTATTCTAGTGTTTAAAGTATAATGATAATATCTGATAGTGTCTTCAAGAATTCTCATTTCTGTATAGAAAGTTACCTTTAGTAAAGTATGAAGTATTTAACCAAATAAAAGCCTTGTATTTGGTTGTATTATCCAGCCGTTCATTCAGCCATCGAAGCTCGCTAGCTTTCTGCCAGGCACTGGAGTAGGTACTAGCAACAGACAGTAAACAAAACAGGTAAAACACTCATCCGCGGGGCTCATATACTAGTGCAGCTCTGACAAGCAGTTTACAAACAGATTTAATAAGACTAGTGGTAAGTGCTGTAGGAAACGTAAGAGCATTCATTAGGTGACAGTGAGTGATGGGGTATGTTCCAGACAGGTTTGTCAACAAACAAACAAATGGTTATCCTTCTTTTTCCAGGTTTGAACAACATCCCAATCTGCACTGTGAATGACGATGAGATCCCACTTAGAATGCTGGCTAGCACTGGCCAGTTGAACTACTTAGAGAAGAATGAGACACCTTTAACCAAATTCAGTAATCCGCCCAGCACTGCAGCCCTGGAGAGCCCCACCCGAGGGCTGTCACCAGTCTGGAATAAAGTTCCCTCAAGACCTCAGTCTGGTGAGTCCCTATAAAGAAATGGAAAATGTTCTTAGGCCACTTACAAATAGTTGGAAAGACTGATTGCCTAACTAGCTAGAGTGACAGATGATATAGATTATTCAATATAGACAATTTACATTCCTCTAACCACAATTCAGTAAGACACTATTAACAAATACTATTATTGTTTGATGTATTTGGTATAGCATCCAGTCCTTAGAAGAGTTTGTGTGATAATAGATTTCAAATGTCAACTCTTGACTGGATTTAAAATAGCCTGGAGACACACCTGTAGATATGTTGAGGAAGGTGTTTCTGGAGAATGTGGGTGATCAGGGAAGGTGGGTGGCACCATTTCACACAATAGAGTTCCCAGACTGAACAAAAATAGGGAAAGAAGAAAGGAGCCAGCTGAGCATGGACATCCATCCCCTGCTTCCTGACTTCCAGCTGTCTCACACTCCCACTACCAAGCCGTCCCTGCAAAGATGGACTTTATAACCTCAGCCATGAGCCAAAAGGAATCTTTCCCTCTCTAACATACTTCCGACAGATATCTGTGGCGGGAAAAGTTACTGACAAGCTTGCTAAGAGATGGCAGATGTGAGGCTAGCCAACACTGGTGGGAAACAATGGACAAAGGTAGGTCCAGTAGACACAGCGGGGATGGAGATGTGTGCACATCTTTCCCGCAGGACTCTCACCTCCATAAGTTCACGTCCTGATGGCTCTGTCTTCTGTGCTCACGACACTCTTATTTTTCCCTCCAGCTCACATGCAGTGTCTGGCCTTTCGTACTCGATTAAATAAATTAATAGATGCTTTTTTTTTTTTTTTTTTTTTTTTTTACTGTCTTCCAAGATCCCACCAGATTAGCCCATCAAACTGTTTCTAGCATGCATTGGCTTTTCTAGATCAATATATCAAAAGCTTCCACATTCTTCCAACAACATAGTCCAAAAGTACAAAAACAACACATTCAGTTTAAACTTTTGTTTTCAGATTTTTATTTTATATATATGAATGTTTTGCCTGAATGCATATATGTGCATCACAGTGTGCCTGGTGCCGGAAGGGATCAAAAGAGGGCATCAAATCCACTGGAACTGGAACTAGAAATGGTTGTAAACCACCATGTGCATGCTGGAACTGAACCCAGTTCTTCTGCAAGAGCATCTAGGACTTTTACCCTCAGAGCTGTCTCTCTAGCCCCCAACACAGTTTTATGACGGTAATGACCTCACTCCCTTAGTACCAAGTCCTGTCCTGTTTCATTTTATTGCTGTGATGAAATACTGTGATAAAAATCAGCTCAGGGGGAAAAGGGTGTGTTTTAGGTCACAGTTCTTAGTTACAGTCCATCGCTGCGGGGAAATCATGGCAGCATGGGCTTGAGACAGCTGGTCACACCATGTCCACAGTCAGGAGCAGAGAGAATGCATAGCCTGTGCTCAATTAGCCTTCTTTACTATGAGAGAATTCAGTGACCCAACCAGGGAATGGTTCTTCCCACTTTCAGGCTGGGTCTTCCCATACCAACCAAGTCAGCCGAGACAGTCCCTCACAGAAACGTCCACAGGTCAACCTGATTCAGAAAATTCCTCATTGAGACTTTCTTCGTAGGTGATTCTGGGTTGAATCAGGCTGTCACTGATTTCTAGACCTCAAAACAAATGTTTACACTCCAGTCCTCCCAATGTAATTACACATGCTCAGTTCCCTATACTACTTATTTGTTTTTCCTAAAACAGAGTAGTTTCTGTTCTCAGCAAGGCACCACTAACTGAACATGGTCACCAGCCATAACACTGTGTTCATTATCAGAAGTAACAATCTTTCTTCAGACAGAACTGATGAATTTAGCTACTATGGAGATTATGCACACAAAAAAGTTTACTAACAAAAATGGTGCATGGCTATGGCTTTGGTAAAGGAGCATGGCTTCGAGAGGACATACCTTCATTAAGAAGAGAGGAAGCTGAGCAGAGCTGTGGATGATGTCAGGCCAAGAGGGATTTAAGGCTGAGAAACAAAATTAAAAATACAATTATAACTCAGTGCAAATCTTCTGTCTTTGGGGCAAACAAAACATACCAATTGTCTATTAAACAGAAGTGACAGACACATGGATAAGAAACATACAGTAGGATTCTACTTTTACAATCAGTTTAATTGGATCAAGAAAGTGTAGTAGCCAGGGCTGCTGGAAGAGACCCACAATCCTACTCTCTTGGGAAGCTGAGTCAGGGGATCACAGGCTAGCCTGGGTAGTGATGTGAGACTGAGATGGGAGAGGGGGAAGAAATGGAGGACTGATGAAAGGAAGGAAGGAAGGACAGAAGGAAGGAAAGAAAGAAGAAAGGAAGGAAGGAAGGAAGGAAGGAGGGAAGGACAGAGGAAGGAAGGAAGGGAGGAAGGAAGGAAGGAAGGAAGGAAGGACAGAGGAAGGAAGGAAGGGAGGAAGGAAGGAAGGAAGGAAGGAAGGAGGGAAGGAAGGAAGGAAGGAAGGAGGGAGGGAAGGAAGGAAGGAAGGACAGAAGGAAAGAAGGAAGGAAGGACAGAAGGAGGGAAGGAAGGAAGGACAGAAAGAAAGAAGGAAGGAAGGAAGGAAGGAAGGACAGAAGGAGGGAAGGAAGAAATGCAGGCAGGCAGGCAGGCAGGTAGGCAGGCTGGTTTCCAATATGTCTTCATCTTATCATTCTGGGAATAGAACCAGTATTTTTTTAAAAACATAAATGCACTTATCCAATGTTATTATACTACAGTTTCCATCACAAGTTTTCTCGTATGCACACATAGGCCTGAGCCGACCTTAATTTAAGTTTGAACAGACTAGTTTATTTCAGCTACTAATACATAAAGCATCGATTGAAATTTCTTTGATTTAATTTAAATACATTTCCCGAATTTCTTTCAGAGCCATGTAGAAATATCAATGAATGCTTCAAAACTTCCTGCGACAATCCCTTAGTGATAAAGAAGGTAAACCAACAGCGCCTACAGCTAGCTGTCCGATGTCTGACACTTGCCCTACTTTACAGTCCTTCTGAGAAGTCTCTCTCTCAATATCTTCACTGCTTTATTAAAATATACCTTTATGATAGAAGATGTTTATTTATCCCAAATGAACAATTAGCTGGATCTTGACAAGTACATCTACACCTCCTGGTGAAGCACTACCGAAGTCAGGAGCATGTACATGTCTGCTAGCTCCATGGGTTTCCCAAAGACAAATGATGATCTGCTTTGTGTCACTAAAGTGGCACAGACTTTTAACTTTTATGTAAATGCGAGTTCTCTTTCAAAGTCTGGTTTCACTTGGCGAGATTATTCTAAGATCCACCCATGTGGCTTGTCGATTCTTTTTAATGCCAAGGGACTCAGGGCTTGCTTGTCTCACAGTTGTGAACCCAGGCTCATGTTGAAGGGCACCAGGGTCATGTTCACCTTTTCACAGAGCTAAGATGAACACTCTCACATAGGTCTTCGTGTACATCCATACTTACTTCCCTCTGGTCAATACCTGCAAATACAATAACTGACTCTTAGGTGGTTTGTGTCGAAAGTGGTTTAAAGGAATGGCCAGTTGTTTTCTGCTTCCCATTTCCTTCATAGCTCACAGTTTCCTTTTCTCCACTTTCTGCTGAAATGTAAACAATTGGCTCTAGTTTTTAGCTCATAGAAGTGAAGTGTACTTGCAGTTCGTCATCCTAGCAGGAAGGAGGCTGAAGTATGACTCCTGTCTTAAAACAAGCAAGCAAACAAGGTTAACCTAGGGGTAGAGTAGTCTGTTCCTTGTGTGGGTTGAGTTCTGACTTTTTCTCACGACTGATGTTGACCGCTTCCCTCTTCTTCCCTGTCATTTATGTGACCTTTCATGGGCGGTGGATGTTCAGATCTCTTTGAAGTTGAGTTGTTGACCATATTGAAATTGTGATATGAAGGCTTTGTACACAGTCTATGTAAATCCTCTGCCACATGTGTTTTGCAAATGTTTTCTTTAAATCTGAACCTTGCCTTTTTGTTTCAAGGTCTCCTCAAAAAAAAAAAATGTTACTTTGGGTAAGGCTTAAATTTCTGATTTTTCTATTTTTTAATATATATAATTTTTATTTAAAAAAAGATTTTCTCCCCCTCCCTTCTCTTCTCCTGCTCCCCGCACCTACTCCCATCCCACCCCCATCCCCTCCTCATAGGCAGAAAGGCCTCCCTTGGGTAGTCAACACAGGCTGTTGTACCATGTTGGGGGTGGACCTAGCCCCTCCCTCCTGCATCAAGGCTGAGTAAGGCTTCCTACCATAGGGAATGGGGTCTAAAAACCAGTTTGTGTACCCGGGGTAAATCCTGGTTCCATTGCCAGGGGACCCACACTATTATGTTTTCAGATTTGCGTGCTGCCATGTGTGTTGTGCTTGACTGTGAAGGCCACACCTCTGTGCAGTGTGAACTAGAAACAGCGGGAGCCGACAGCCTCGCCCTGTACTTGATCATTCAGACTTTCATCCTGAAGCATGGTATTGGTTCACTCAGTTCAGATGCCCAGACATGACTGAGGCGGCTTCCTTCTGTTTCCAGTGCTTTATCAGACATGGAGGATGAATTCTGCCAAGCAATGTAATTATAATATATGCAAATGTATTGTTATTATAATATATTTGTATTATATATTTATATTATAAAACTTTTTCTTATATCTTTTCCTGGTTTGCTTTCAGGACTAGTGGGCACAACATAATAAGTTGGGATCTCTAAATTCTGGAAGATTCTATACAGAGTTGATGACTAGAATCTTTAAAGTCATCCAGGCTTGAAGTTTCCCTCCAGTTAAAAGTTTTAAACTAAGAATTCAATTTCTTTTTCACAGATAGAGATTTGCTTTATATGTTGTTTGTTTCTTCTTTAGTGAGCTTAGGGAGCTTGTATTCTTTTCAAGGAATTTATCTATTTCATTTAACTTTTATGATTTACTGACACATTTGTTCAAAAAACATTTTTTCCATGATTTTATACCTGCATAGTTTGTCTTCTGGTCCCTAATGATGGCACTTCATGCCTTTCACCCTTGATATGTATCGTAGTTAGGATTATCATCACTGTGACCAAAAGCAACGTGGGAAGGAAAGGGTTAATCTCACTTATAGTTACATGTAACAGTTAGTTCATCATTAAAAGCAGGATCTCAATCAGGGCAGGAACCTGGAGGCAGGAGCAGATGCAGAAGCCATGGAGGAGTGCTGCTTACTAGCTTGCTCCTCATGGCTTGCTCAGCCTGATTTCTTATAGAACTCAGGATTACCAGCCCAGGGGTGGCCCCACCCACAACGAGCTGAGCCCTCCCCCATGTATCACTTATTAAGAATATGCCTTAAGGCTGGATCTTACGGAGTCATTTTCTCAGTGGAGAGTCCTTCCTTTCAGAAAACTATAGCTTTTGCCAAGTTGACATAAAACTTGCCTGCACAATGGCTTACAAATTCTGTTCATCTTCTGCAAAAATAAATGTTTAACTTCATCAGTTATTATCAATGTTTTGGATTTTCCTATCTCACTGATCTTATTCAAGGACTGTTGCATGATTAGGTCACCTTCATCTTGGAGACATAGTTCTTAGGTGGTTGTCATTGCGAGATCTGTCTTTCAGACAGTTTCAGGTAGTCAAAAAGCTCTTGGTTTTCATTATCATACAACGATCTCAAGGCAAAAATGTCTACTACATTTAATGAACTTCTGTTTCTTACTTCCCTTTTTGATTACTGTTAATTCCATGTTGTTCTATACATTCTGATTCTTTTATTTTTTAAAACTCCAATCAGATATTTCAGTTATATTTAATGAGAGGCATTGAAGCAGAATCGTTAGTGTAAGCATAAGAAGTTTTCAAAAAGAATCAATCTGAATATGATACAGCTTTGCTCTCCCAGCTGCCAGAAGTTAAAGGCTCTTCTCTCATATTGGTAATCTTAAGTCCAGGTTGACTCAGTTCCTCTTTATCTTGGTGTGTCAGTAACACCGGCCACCGCTAAGGTGGTTGGAAGGCCTTCCCTGGAACAGGCTCTGCGATCCAAGGCCTTTGTAGCTCTTTCCACTCAAAGTCCCCATACTCTTTTGTTGTTGTTGTGATTGCTTAACCTGCAGACTGTATTTCGAGCCCACACTACAACAGGCCTTTTTATTTCCCATTCAGCTACTAAAACCCAGAAAATTAGTTCCTAATTCTAAATTTCCAGCTTTTAGCAGAGCAAGGAAGCAGAGCTCACACAATGAAGTCTCTTTGCAGACAAAACATGACTCTTCTCTGCTGCCTTCCTGGTGGTAAAGGAATCTTCCCAAGGCAACACAGGTCATCCGTGGTGGGGGCTGATTGCCGCCTGGGACAACAATATACAAAACGTTTCACGTTCAGCATTTAGATTACTATCTTGAGTTTCATCAAGGGCTTTAAATTATTTCAACCAAAGTCCATAATACATCACCATCTGCTTTGTCTCCAGACACAAAGGTTTGGTAGAGTTTAGAGGACACTTAAATTTATTAGCATCATGCTTGCTTGTATGGTTCTCCCATTAAAGAAAAATGTTTCTCTGGCCTTTGATAGGTCTGTGTGTAAAGGCCCTTGCCGCCGCCAAGCCTGATGACCTGTGGCAGACACCCAGGACTCACATGACACAAGACAAGAACTGAATCCTGAAAGTTGTCCTGCGACAACATATGTACCATGTTATGCTCATGTGCATGCAAACTCTCTCTCTCTCTCTCTCTCTCTCTCTCTCTCTCTCTCTCTCTCTCTCTCTCTCATACACACACACACACACACACACAGAGTTAAATAAACATAATTTTAAAATGTGAGCAAAGTTAATGCTTCTCATTAGTTTTACATTTACTTTATATAGAAATTACAAGTGCAACAACGCATGCCAATCTTGCCGTATCTTTCATTTAGGGTGAATTTAAAGCCAAAAAGCCACTACTGCCTCCAAGGGTGGGCTCTGCGGCTGGTTCCAGGTACTCGGAGGTGATGAGCACCAAGACGGATGGGAATGAAAACACTGTGTGCATACCAAACTATCTGGAGCAGGAGATAAAGGTAAGAGGCAGGTTTATTAAACCCATAGCTTGCAAACAGCATGAACACACACACACACACACACACACACACACACACACACACACACACACACACGAGAGCGAGCAGCAATGTCACAGGTGTGTGACACTGACAGATAATAGATGATAAAATGATAGATTCACTCAGGACTTAGCCTCCATTGTAAATCATCACAGAGAGGGGAAGAATATATGAATAAGTTGTTTTTAGGTATTTGACAACAGACAACACAGCTCCATGACCGTGAAACTGTAGGATTACTGCATTTAACTCAGACTTCTGCTAGGGCACATTCGTAATCATGGCACAGAGAAGTGGTACCCGCAGGGCAGTGGGCTTCACTACAGGGAAAACGATTAGAGCTTGAGGATGCTGAGCTGGCTGGAGTTTGTAAGTAAGATGCTGAAGAAGAAAACGCTATGTAGAGAACAAGCTCCAGAAATACGCACAGGGCCCACTGAGTCTTTGGTCCAGTGTCAACCTTCACACACAGAGAGCAAACTGCAGAGGTCGAGGAGAAAAGACTGGATGAAAGAACTATCCTTGGGAGCTGCTGGCTGTCAGTCACACACACACCAGAGTGCAGAGAGCTGCTTAATACACCAAGAGTTCAACGGAGACCCAGACATTTCACACGCGAAGAATGGAGTTACTTTAATCCTACAGCTGGGGACAGTGACTGAGGGGACACCCAGTGTCAACATCTGGCTTCCACATGCATGTCCACATATGGGCACACATGCTTGCACACACACACACACACACACACACACCATATACATAAATATTAACCAATTTAAATCCAGAGCAATAAATCTACCTAGATCTAAAAATATAAACAAGCCGATTGACCTGTGAGAATATAGTGACTATTCCATTATTTGTGTAACTGGGATCTCAGAAGCAGTAAAGATTAGAACATACAAATTATGGGATGAGTTAGTAGCTAACATTCTCCTAAAGTGGACAGAAACTTAAACCTAAGAAAGATAAACTGGGGGTAAATTGCTTCTAAGCATCAAAATCCAGCTGCTGACAACCAGAGAAAGAAGACGCACCACTGTTGGTTGTTTGTGCTCTTTTGGGAGGCCTACCACCCGCCTCCCAAATAAGTCACACACAGAGGTGAGGTAGAATAGCATTTCAAGGTGTGTTACTTTTGTTTATGTCACATTTGTTTAACTCTGTGAAGCTGTGTTACTGTGCTTGTCTAAAACACCTGATGAGCTAATAAAGAACTGGCCAACAGCAAGGCAGGAGAGAGAAATAGGCAGGGCTGGCAGGCAGAGAGGATAAATAAAAGGAGAAATCCGGGAGGAAAAAAAAAAAGGAGCAATGAGCCAGAAAAGGAGGAGGACTTCTGCAAAGGCCAGCCACTCAGCTACACAGCAAGCCACAGAAGTAAGAAAACGGGAAAAGCCCAGAGGCAAAAGATAGATGGGATAATTTAAGTTAAGGAAAGCTGTCTAGATACTAAGCCAAGCTAAGGATGCGCATTTATAAGTAATAATAAGACTCCATGTGTGATTTATTTGGGAGCTGGGTGGTGGGTCCCTTTTCCTACTTCTGTGTATCTTACTTTCACTCTTACTCCGTGGCTGGCTGGGTGGCTGGGTGGCTGGGTGGCTGGCCCCTAGCATCCTCCTCTCCTTGTTCTCTTGCTCTTTCTTCTTTCCCAGATTTCTCCTATTTATTCTCTTCACCTGCCAGCCCAGCCCATCCTTTTTCCTGCTTCACTATTGTCTGTTCAGCTCTTTATTAGACCATCAAATGTTTTAGACAGGTAAAATAACACAACTTCACAGAGTTTAAACAAATGCAACATAAAAGAATGCCACACATCGTTGCATATTAAACAAATGTTCCAGAGCATAAACAAAGGCAACACATCTTAAAATAATCTTCCACACCACACCACACACATTGCTACTATGATTGCTGACTTCTTAGTAGAAACTTGCACGACCACAACAGAATGCTTAAAGGACAAAAGCTCTCATCTTACTGTTTTGTTCTTCAAAAGGGAAGGAGAGTTTCAGGAGGAAAGACCTGTAGTTTGAGGGAAAGAAAAAAGCAAACAAAACCCCCTCCCACAATCTCAAGTATGGATTTTCACTGACTGTTGGGATTTAGGCTCCTGTCTCACTGTCTCAGTGGGCCCAATACTGTATTCAAAGAATTGAGGCACCATCCAGCTCAAGTGACATCCTTCTTAGCCAAACAAGGAGAGCAGCAGCCAGCCAGCCAACTTCCCTGACAAGGAGATTCTCCTTCCGGCCCCCGGAAGCCCGCACAAGGGGTCCGTTTCCTGGAGTAAGTTGATCCTAACAGATGTTAGAATCAAATAGACACAGCACGACACACAACAGACATCACTTGAACTGGCCATGCCTTCGCTGACTGCTCTTTGCACTGTTGGAAATGTAGCTCGCAAACTAGATCCCAACTGACCCAAGTAGCATGTACCCGGAGTGACGTTTGGGGAGATGAGATTCTAAAGGAAGAGAAGGAAACCTTGTGAGCCTGATGCCATTGACTCTCTCACTGTGTGTTCCCTCTCAGATCCTGGCAAAGCTCAGTGACATTTTACATACTGATTCCCTGGCCGAAGTTCTGCAGTGGCTGCTTCATGCAAGCACCAAAGGTGAGGTTAAAATGAGCGTCTGCAGGCACCAACCTCGGGTTATTGTCAGAGATGATACACACAGAAGCCACCTACCTGGGGATTATAAATACATATTGCCGAATTATTTGCCCAGAGTCCCTGTAAGCCTGTACACCTACCTGCATGCATGCTGGCCATTCAGATAATCAAAAGATGTAGTGTCTCTCATTACAGTAATAGGAAACATGTCTTCCCAGCTAAGGCTGGTTTCTGCATCTCCTCTGTGCTTCATACCCCAGGGCCCTCCAGGAACACATCCTCTGGCCTATTGTGAAATCTGAACATAGGCTTGTTTCTTTTCTTTGATGTGGAGGGTAGTAGCATGACCTTCCATGTTTCAGAGTCCTCATAGCTATGATGATTTAATCTTAGCTAATGCCTGTTATCTCTTGGGCTGTCCCTTGTATGTGTCATGAAAATTACCAGTACATTGCAGGGCAATCCATACAGCACATATCAGCTATCCTTAAACTAGCTGATCATCAGACTGAGCCAAGACCTCCTCCATGGGCCCCAAGAACATGCTTTTCTAACACCTTCCCAGGTGTTGCTGGTGGGTGATATTGGTCTGGGGAGTACTCTCTGAAAATGGGGAGCATTTTGGAAAAATAGTACCTTGCCATAGAATTCAAGACTACTTTTTAATTGCAAAGTGCTTGGGGGCAATTTTCTATGGGTGGGGAATTGTGACATTTAATAAATTGCATGCATTTACAAAAGAATATATTATTACTTGTGTGTGTGTGTGGGGGTGTGGAAGCAAGTGCCTCCATGAATAGTGCACAATGGACTAGCAAGAGGTAGGCAGGGGAGGTGGGAGGGAAAAGAACACGTTGAAGTGACGTAAATATATGGCAATGTCACAATGAAACCCATTACTGACTTAAAAAGAGACAAAACTTTCACTTCTCGTCAACACGACATTAGTAACTTCCATGCTCTCCAACCTTTCCCCCCAAACCAGAAAAGGAGTGGGTATCCGCTTTGGTTCATTCTGAACTCTCTGACATTAACCTGTTGACTCGCCATGGAAGAAATACCCCAGCAGAACCAGCAGCAGAGCCCAAGAAGCCATCCATAGCTGCAACACCCACCACAACCAAATCAATGCAATGCTCACCTGCCAAACCGAAAGTGCTGACCAGAGCTAGAGAAGGACATCAGCCCCCCAGGTGATTAAACAGGCCACCCAGGTACCTCTGCATATAACGACTTCATACTTCGTTTTCTCTTTCAACTGCTAGTCATGCGGAGGTTTTGAGTCTTAACTCTACCCAGGAAGTGACTGCACATACATCATTGTTTTCTTTCATTTTCACACACAATAACGAAGTTGTTCTCAGTTCTACTGTTCAGAACATTTCGGCAGAGGCTGTATTCTTTAGCTAATAAATAACCTTTCTCTTTGAAGAAAATTCCCTTTCCACTAATGGCAAAGTAAGACTAGACATCTAGAGATCTAAGAAAATATAAGGCTTTAAAAAGGTGTTTTAAAGGTTATTTTTAGTGTGTGTGTGTGTGTGTGTGTGTGTGTGTGTGTGTGTGTGTGTGTGTGTATACATGAGTGCAATACTCACAGGGGCCAGAAGAGGGCATCAGATGCCCCTATAGTCACAGGAAGTTGTGAGCCTCTTGGTGTTAAGAACCAAACTTGGGTCCTCTACAAGAACTGTAAGCTTTCTTAAACATTGAGCCATCTTTCTAGCCCCAAGGGCTTTAAAAAAGTTTAAGCTTGTAAACCATAAAGGAGACTGGAACTATTATTATTAGTGTTATGCATAGTTTGTAAATGCTAGTATTATATAGGTATGGATTTTTAATGTAAATCAATGAAGATAAAAATAAATCACTTCAACTGATATATTCCTAGGAAGTTTCAGAGAGAAAAATAATCACTAAGCCATTTGGACGCTGTTTTAGAAGCAGTATTTGTTAAACCATGTGATTTTAACAAAAGAAGAAACAGAGCTGGGTGTGGTAGTAAACATCTATAATCTCAGCACTGAGGAGACCGGAGCAAGGCTTTTGCAAATTTAAAATAAATTAAAATTTAAAGCTAGTCCGTATAATAAATTAAAATAGAAAGACCCTGTCTCAAAAGCAAAACAAACAAATAAAAGAAACACATGTATATTTATGTATAGCATGTTGAAAGAATGGGTATTAGGCTGGCTGGAGAGATGGCTCAGAGGTTAAGAGCACTGGCTGTTCTTCCAGAGCTCCTGGGTTCAATTCCTTGCAACTGCATTGTGGCTATCAATCACCTATAATGAGATCTGGCATCCTCTTCTCTCATGCAGGCAGAACACTGTGCACATAATAAATAAATAAATAAAAATAAGTAAACTAAAAGTTGGGTTAAATGTAAAGTCACAGAAATAATATGATAAAGATAATGTCACTTTAAAAAGTACACATTCTAACTGCCTGCACTGTTAAGTTTCTGTGAAATCAGAAAGTAGGACCTGGTAAGAGCTGACCTCCTCTTTAGTGAGTGGCTTATGATAGGCCTGCTAGATATTTGCTCACAGTAAGTAGTCATTGGTAAGTAATTTAAACCAAGGTTGGGATAGCGTGTTTAAGATAGATGCCATTAGCTTGCTGATGCTATAGTCTATTGCTATTTCTCAAACTCTTTTTCTTTCTCCAATTGATTTAGAATGTCAAGTCAAGGATCCGAAGGCAATAAGGCTGTATCACAAGGTTAAGTACAGTTTGTGTGATTGCAGACGGTATGAGGAAGTCAATAGGTACTGACTACTTAGGGACATGGGTGCTAAGGATCTTGGCTTTCCAAGGACAATCAGTGAGGTCTGAGAGTAGCTTTCAGCCTCACCCACTCTTCTAAAGCACATCTGTAGCTAGAGTTTTCCTGCCTGGCCCACAGTCAGGACAAATCTTTGTCACCCGCCAGTCCCACAGCCGCTCAGACCCAACCAAGTAAACACAGAGACTTATATTGCTTACAAACTGTATGGCCATGGCAGGCTTCTTGCTAACTGTTCTTATAGCTTAAATTAATCCATTTCTATTAATCTATACCTTGCCACGTGGCTCGTGGCTTACCGGCATCTTCACATGTTGCTTGTCCTGGTGGCGGCTGGCAGTGACTCCTTCCACCTTCCTGTTCTTTCTTTTCTTCCTCTCTGTTAGTCCCGCCTATACTTCCTGCCTAGCCACTGGCCAATCAGTGTTTTATTTATTGACCAATCAGAGTAATTTGACATACAGACCATCCCACAGCACACATCTGCTAAATTTTGTGTAAGATAAATATGACAAAAAAGTTTTCTTTGGGACCAAACACTCTGAAAAGCAACACAGTCAGACAGTAGTGGCTGCAAGTAGTCCCACTCATTCACTGAAAAGGATTGCCGACCCGTCCAGAGACAGCGGCTTCCCTGGTTAATTCTGCTCGGTTTAACTGTCATGGACCTAAATGATTTCACCGTAAAGAAAATCTACCAGAAAAGAATATGACTGCAGCAATCACAAACAGGTACCCTATGAGGCGGCTGAGAACCAGTGTGCCCCAATCAGAAGCCCAGTACCAGCCTGCAGTTTAGACCAGAGAGACTCAATTGTCATAGAAAGCCTACTTTGGTCTCGAAGAGTACAAGAGCAGCCTCTCTGGAGATTTGCAGCTCCCAGCAGTAAAACAAGAACTGCATTAATGACAACAGAGCAATTGTCACGTAAATCTACAGGCCTCCAATACAAAAATCTGTCTTGCTTCTCCAAGTTCCCCTTAACCAGAAATGAGAGGTTCACCAAGTAGAATTCTTTAGTGGCCTTGTCACTTTCCCATGGAGTTCACCAAAATCCAAAGTGGCTCTATACATTAACAAGCAGTAAGTGTAGCTGAGATCGGAAAGCATATCCCATCCCTTGCTTTAAGATGGCCCTTCCCACCAGATTCCTCACTCTAGAATGATAATTATTACATGATAGTTCTAGTTACCCATGAGTCTCACTGATGGCCCACACATATATTTACCCTGCCCAGATGCATAGACTTTTAAATAGGACTCTCCAGATTGCACCGCTTTTCTCCACAGTTGACATCTGGCATCTCCAAACCTGCTCCTGGCGTGGAATGACTGTGTGGGCTCTGCAAGGGTCTGTGGAGTGCAGTTAAATTGGTCTAAGATGCTTGTCTGTTCTCTCATTTTACCTGTCAGGATAACAGATCTTTATCTCACTGGTCCAGTCCTTTCCCCAACCCCCTCACACTTCACCAACTCTAAACCATCCCCACCATCACCTCTAAGAGTGAGAAAACAGATCATGTAGGTGAGCACAAATATCTCATTGAAGGTGAACATGGTAAAAATGAATCGATTCTGTTATGACATTTGAGTGTTTTTTATTCATCTAACCTTCATATTTGTTTTGTTTTTAACCCCACACTGCTCACTCATAAAACACAGCAGAAGCTAAATTCAGCCTCTTGATTATAGTCTTATTTAATGTTTTTTTTTCTATTTCAGGAACTGAGACCCCATTGTTTATAAGAGGAAACAAGATGAAAACACCTGTTACAGAATATTTCAGCAAACCAAAGACTCCTCTCAGGTCTAACACTCAGGACAGCAAATCAACAAAACCAATGTCAGCAAGGAGTGTGCAAGTGTACAGCCCTCAAAGGGCACTCTATCCTTTAACACACCAAAGGTAGAAATGGACACTGGCCAGTTCTTTCACAAAGATGAGCTGAACACTGACAGAACATCAAAAATCCTTTTAAAAATAACCAAACGGTCCTCTACATGGTGGCACATGTAAGTCTCAAAAACACATGTACACAATGCTAGAAATAAATATTAATGAAGACATTATTTCTATTTGTAGTTAGTTTTAATACACATAAAAGAAATATGCTTATTTAAATGCAACTTTCTTTCCTGTACTAATAGTATTAGTACCTAATATAGAGCAGATACCAGAAAGCCATCCATAATCAGAATTGAGCCCTGAATCTAAATCCAGAGTGGGGGAAAATTGCTTGAGAATTTTAACATTTGAGCTGGTTTTGGCAACCTATTATGTGGAATAATTCTCATCTCTCTAAAAAGAAAAAAAATAAAATAAAAAGTATCCTTAATTCATGAGCCAGAAAGGAGTTTATTTCCACTCAGTGCTAATGGTGAATGCTAATAATATAGAATTTTTTGGTGTTTTTAATTTAACTATTCTTGGGCTACAGCTATTATTCTATTATTATAAGTTTGTAACATGTGCTTCAGGGCTTACATTCAGAATCAGTGGACACCTTTGCAGTGCTTGTTGATTGAGAGGCCCAGGATCCTTCCACCTTGTGGCTCAATGATCATCTAGGATATCACTGCCAACTGTACCCAGCAGAAAGAAGAAAATTACACCAGAGAAAAGTACTAAATTTTCTACTGTTGCTGTAACAAAGTATTATAAACTTAGCAACTTAATGTCACACAATTTTATTCTATTACAGTTCTGGAGGCAGAGATGTGGAATGGGCTAAAATGGAAATGAAGTCATTTTCCTTTGGGAGGCTCTGGGAAGTCTGTTTTTTGTCTTCTACAGGTGATCCATTCTCCTTCATTTGTGGCTCTCTTCCATATTGAAAGGGAACAATAGCTAACCAAATTGTTCACTTCTTATAACAAATCAGTACGACACTCTTTGGCCTGTTTCTTTTAGTTTAAAGACTCTCATGATCACACTAGGCCTGTTCTCCAGACTAATAAAGGTCAGGTCACTGGGGTCTGGGAAGATGGCTCCGTGGGATAGTGCTTACTTTCAGATTGCATATCCTTTCCAGTTGCTTAGCTTTATTTTATTTTTTTTTACAGGTAGTGAGACTTTTCTCTTATCTCAACAAGTTTTCTGTATGTATGTGTCTGTATGTGCATGCACACATGTGCACGTACTTGTGTGTACGTGTATGTGTGTGCATTCATGTATGCACATTCTGCAGGCACATTCTGCACATGTAAAGGTCAAAGGATAACTCTGAGTATTACTCCTATTCTACTTTTATGAGACAGGTCTCTTTGTTGATTTTCCCCTTTGTATGACAGGCTAGCTGCTCTACAAGTTCCTGGGGACTCTGTATCCATTTCCCATCTCCCAGTAGGAACACTAGGATTATAGGTGTTCATACTAATGTGTCTTGCTTTTTATGTGGGTTCTGGGGACTTGAACTCAGATACTCATGCTTGCATGACTAGCACTTTTACCCACTGATCTGTTTCTCCAGACTCCATGTTTTGTTTTCTACTTTGCTTTGTTACAGAGAACCTGCCTGTAGGGTTTAAGTTTTTATTTTCCTTGATAGTCCACTATCTCTTTTAGAAATGTTCCACAGATGGAAAACAATTTTTTTTTATTTTCAACATATGGATCTTGATCTAGATACGCCTGTTATTAATTATACATAGTGTCCCGATTTCCCACATATTTACCTTTCATGCATCTGCATTGTCATGGTACAGGGAACATGATTTAAAATTTCCTTATACATGTGTTTCTATTTCATCCGATCCCCAAAGCTGTCTCTCAGTGTGTGCTGTGATGTAGAGCAGCGCTGGTTGTGCTGGAAGACTAAGACTGCCACGTCATTAGAACATCCTCTCTTTCCCATGCCGCTTGGAAAGTGCTAGCATTTATCAACTGTGAAGACTTTAACTTGTCTTTTTTTTTTTTTTTTGGCTTGGTATGACCTTTTCCTTGTTTTTAAATTTTATTATTACTATTTTAAAAGTGGATATAGTCACATTTTTATCCAATCTGAGGCGTTTTGAGGCATGAGCATTTATATTTGCAGATAGGACATAAAGATTTGATCTTTCATGATTGTGTTTTATGTTAGCATTGTTTTTACTGTTTTAATAAAGGCTTCCCTAAATGATACATATTTTTTCCCTGTAAATATTTATTTATTCTGGCAACAAGTCTATAAAGAATATGACGCCCACATTCCCAAAGAGGTGGTGTTGGGTGGGTGGTTTTTTGGTCTTTTTAATGGGTTTTGGGTCTGGGATAATTTTCATTGTTTAGGGGGGGTGGTTACAAGTTGTTGTCAAGGGTTAGGAAAAAGGCTAAGCAAAGGAGATTAGATTTAAGGTTCTTGTTTAAAAAAAAAGAGAGAAAGAAAGAAAAGAAAAGAAAAGAAAAGAAAAGAAAAAGACAATTACTAGTTTTAAATACTTTACATTGGATTGGATTGTTTTATATTGTAAACAAATTATATATATTGAAATTGATATTGTTAGAAAATGCTATATGTATATTTCTAATTGTACTTATACCGTTCATTTAACAATGCAATTTTCTGATCCTTGAATGTTGTTATTACCAACTATTAGGATATAAAGAAATGAAAGTTAGTAGTTAGACATTACAATAGAACTTGTAGTCATATTAGACATGTTTTAAAAATTGAGCAGATATATTTTAGACAGGTCATCTTCAAACTCTTCAGAGATCTACAGAATATGGCATTTAAAATGTTTTAATAACTTAGAAAATTTTTCTTTTTTGAGACATGTCGGCTCCTGGCAGTACAAATCTACTTCAGAGAAAATATGGGCATTGAAGAAACTGCATATGGAGTTAACTTTCATTGGGGCAAAAGTTAACCACTGGACAACAAAGTATCCTCGAATCAACAAGACAAAATGGACAGACAGGACATGAAACAAAGGACTACTGATTCTTGTCAAAACAAGTGTGGTTATGGCTTTATCAAAAGGCATCTTCTGAGGCCAGGACAATATGACACCATCCCTGAAATGGCCTTCGCAATTTGGAAAAGGTACAGTGCCCTTTTCTTCGAAGGCAGCTGAACAGGCAGTGGGCCGATGGCTTCTGATGTGCAATGGAACAGCAGCTGAAACAGTTATTCTTGAAGAGTAACTAAGCTCACGCCTCTCAATAGTAGACTGGCATTTGATAGAGGGATGTGGAGAAGAACGGGATGCTGAGATGAAGCCATATATACACAGCCAAGAAGAATGGACAGCTGAATTAAAAAACCATCAACAATTTCCAGAATTTAAAATCCTGAATCATGACATGACACTAGTGGAATTCAGGTGTTTCTGGTACATGGACTGCCCTCACCCAATGTGAGGTTGAACTGTTGACCTTGTGTACATCCTACTTCACAAATGAGTCTGTCAGATATGCTAAGCCTATAGGCTGAAGATGATGCCCCAGCACTGCAGAGAAACCTCAGGTGACTGTCCAGGCAGCTTGCTGTTTCTGTCAACTCACAAATTTTTTGGAAGTTGCTTGCATGCACTTCCTGTTTTTATTTTTGTTAGCTAATATTATTTCCTTCTTGGGTCTCTGAGGGAGTAGAAGATTAGTTATAGTTGAAGATTAGTTAGTTATAGTTGAAGGTTAGTTAGTTATAGTTGAAGATTAATTAGGATAGAAAGTGAATTAGATACATTTTGGACTTACCAAAATAGGATAGATAATGAAATTATTTTCTCTGAATTTGTCAAATACAAATGGACTAGATATTGTTTAGGCATTTATTACTTGTATATATTGTATATAGTTATTGTACTTTTGTATATAGTTTTTCTTTTTAGTTATAACCTTTTTCTTTTTATTAAAATAGAAAAGGGAAATATGGTGGTATTTTATTTGTACTGAAATGTGATTTTAATTGTATGTTAATAAATAAAGTTGCCCGAGGGTCAGAGCTATTAGAGCCATAGCAAGAGCGAGGCGGTGGTGGCGCACGCATTTAATCCCAGCACTTGGTAGACAGAGCTAGGTAGATCTCTGAGTGTTCAAGGATACAGCCAGCATTGGAGACACACGCCTTTAATCTCAATACCAACCATAGAAGACCTGGAAGTCTCTACAGACAGGCAGTGACGAGGCAGTCATGTATTTGGGTTTACAACCAATGAGAAGGCAGAACAGCTAGACTATATAAAGACACACACACAGGAAGTAGGTCCCTTTTGGAGAGCTCTCTTGACTGAAACAGGAAGGGTAAGGCTCTTAGTTCTGACCTCTTGGCTTTCTTCTCTGAATTGGCTCTGTGTTTCTTATTTAATAAGACGGTTGGTTACATCTACACAAGTCCATTTTCAAAATCGTGTCAAGGCTTGCACTCCAAAGGAACGACCCTGCAGCTGGTGATCGCTATTTTAGAGCAGGTGAGGTCAGGGGAGAAGAGGAGGAATGCGGGAGATGCAGACACAGGGGGAAGCCAGGGTGAGAAGGCATCACCACATCATTGCTTACTTCACAGGCAATCGTTGGTTCATCCCTATGGGATAAATGTGCTAACAGTCACATTTTAAATAAGGACACTGAGTTTGGTAGCATGGGCAGTTTCACAATGAAAACCTAAGTGCCCAGGCTTAAACCTCGTCTGGTTCCCTAATCTTCCCAGCATCCTGACTCTTGGGAATATATTACGTTACTGCACATGCCTCCCAGTGAGCTGGGGAAAGGGACAAATGTCTCCATGGGCTCACTCACTGACTACTTTAGGCCTCTGTGCCCATTAACTCAAGACATCTCTACCTATTCTTTTCTCCTTTTATTGCTTACCTGTTGCTGTACAAAAAAGTTGAAAGAAAAGGACACATTAAGATTTTTTAAAAAGGTCTTTAAGTATTATTTTTATAGCCAATCTTTAAGTAATTCTGAAATTCTTTGAAGATGAGTAGTGATTATTGTCTTCTGGCCGACAGCCGAGAGATGGATGACAAGCTCTTTTAAATGTGTGTGTGTGTGCCGCTTGTGTGCAGGTGCTCTACAGTACTAGGAGGAGTGTGGCCCTCTCACGCTTGACTCTGAACCTGCAGCCTCGGAAGCTGTAGAAAAGAAGTTGTGGTTATTTTAGCCCACTCCGTCTGTGGTGATTTCTTACAGCACACCCAGGAAACCAACACAGAGCTTTTGCAATTAATGAGAATGAAACTATGTGGTAACTGAAATAATTTCCTTCACTTTCATAATTCAATAGGGCCCTGTTCCATGTAAACTAATAAAAGTGGAAGGCACTGTATCAGTTATGTTTCTGTGGCTGCAGGACAACAGGCTAGGGAAGGGCAGGCCAGGCAGCAGGCCTAGCCGGCCTGGCAGTTAGGATGCAGTGAAGCAGTGACCCCATTTTATCTGCACAAAGGAAACAGAATAAAAAGTACAACTGGCTATAGAGCCTCACAGCCCACCCCAGTGACGTGCTTCTTCCAGCAGGCTCCACCTCCCAAAGTTCCCACAACCTCCAACACGGTGCCACCAGCTGGAGACCGAGTCCTCAAACACGGGCATAAGGGGGACATCTCACAAAAACCTGGGCAAGTACAGTAACAACACGAACTTTATTCTTTCAGAACTTCGAAAGAACTCGCTATAACAGGTAACTAAGAATCAAGTAACAAAAGACAGTCAATATCAATACTCAATCTAAATAAGCTTCCATCTGAGTGTGATGTCAGCACACAGACACATTATATAATAAACAGAGAAGACCGGAAACTGGTTTTGTCGCAGTTCAGCTCCTGGAGACCCACTGTACTTGTGCCAAGGGCGTTGGGGCTGACTGTACTTCTCTGTGATTACCACGCAGACGGTGAACAGCTCCCTTCTGCTCCCTCTTCCTTTGTCAGCTTCCAACTACTGGTGGATTGTGGACTTGGGTATTAGTGCATTCAACACAACCATTCCACAAACAATACATATCAGTCCTGTAACTGTGAACTAAAATGTGGACAGATATACACATTATTACATGCACATTTTCCTACATGCCTATGTTATTTACAGAAACACACATTTACATTAGTTGGGATATTACAGTAGGAGGCAGATGCTCAATATTCACATTAAAAGCTAACATATATAGAAATATGTTATATATATGAAAAATATATAGAAAGAAAGGACAGGTTTTTTTTTTCTTTAAACTGGGGTAAAGACAAATTGATTCTTTAAAAATAACATTGTAAAATAATCTAGGCAGCAAAAATTTCATTTTGTAACTGAATTAACTATTGTCCTTAAGGAATTTAAGATTATTCTTGTGATTATTTCAAAAGTATGAGAAGGCATCACAAGGGAGGCGCAGGAATGGCCCCACTGTTCAAAGGGATGAATTACTGAGCCCTGCAAACAACTGGTATTCCTTCTAGAATTAATGTAGTTCTCCAAAAGAACTAAACTGAACACAAAGCTACAGACAGAAGGGCAGCCTCCCAAGTCCAACATTCTAGTGATACACACAACATCTGCTCCAACAAATAGGATCGCACCAAAAAGACACTGAGGGGAACAGAGAAGAACCAAGCTAAATCAGAAGGCACACTCTGAAGCATACACTCCAGTGAATGAGGAGAAGGAAGGCATAGCATGGGGAACATTCTCCATGACTCTGATCTGAGGCTTCAAACAACTTTGAAATCATACCTTTTAGTCTTCTTACACAAAACCAAACAATCCTTTCTTGGTGCTTAAAAGGTTTTTCATTATCATTTAACTCTAAATTCCACAACAGGTTTGAGAGAAAAATCAGTGTTCTTGTAGTCTGAGTATTCTGTGAGGCGCCACACACTCTAGACTCTCCCTCAGTGGAAGGGCAGCTAGGGAAGGTTGGTCACTGTGGGACAGGGCTCACTGAGGACACCGGGCTGCTCTGCGGGCCCTGCTCTTCTTTCTGTGGTGAGTCGGGGTGATTCCTGCAATGCTCTCCCTCGTGGGAACTGTCCCACCCTTCTGGCTGGGGCTGCTGCTGGTCCTGAGGAGAGCTTTCACAGGCTTTATGTGCAGGAACAGCTCCTTTCCGTTGGGGTAAGATGGTAAAAAATGCCTCTTGCCAGTCTCTCGTTTCCAAGAACTCCAGGATAATTTCAAATACTGCAACAAGGACAAACGACAGACACTCCTTACTCAGCTGTCTTACAATGGGACCCTTGTGCTGAGCGCTGATTGGCCCTAATTACTGTAAAGGTCTTACCTCCTCTGCCTTTTGGCTATCAGGGACCAACTGCCCCATGGCTCTCCAGTCTTTGTTCTTCCCAGCTTGTCCTCAGCCAGTCCTTAAGCCCCATAAACTCACTAGCATTGGCTGTCAATCATAATCAGGAGAGGACCTTCTGAGGTCCCACCCTATCCCCATCAGTGCCACCTCCTCATCTCTCAGGCACTAACAACTAGGACACAGAGGCTAGCATTCAGCTGCATTTCTTCATCTCCCCTAAGAGAACCACTCAAGAAAGCTTCTGCCTGCCATCTGCCTTTGCTTTCACAGTAGTAGGAAGGAAGCCATACTGTCCCTAGGTTCACCACACCGTGGGAGGGCTTTCTAGATAACTTTATAGAAAAGTCATTTCCACTAGGTATCAAAGGTTTTCGAAGAAATTTGTTCACTGGAAAAGTAAATTCACTTCTTTAATCCCATAAAGCCTGTTATATAAAAAGTATTTAGGATTACATAAATTATTATGTATGGTTAAAATTGTCCCTTTAAAAAATTAAATAAAAGGGCTAGAGAGATTGTTCAGTGGTTAAGAGCACTGACTGGCTGCTCTTACAGAGGACTGGGGTTCAGTTCCTAATACACACAGAACTGCTTACAACTGCCTATATAACTCCAGTTCCAGGCGGTCCAATTCCCTCTTCTGGCCTTCACAGGCACCACACTCATGTACTTGGAGCATATATACACATGTAGGCAAAACATTCATACACAAAGAACAAAAGTAAATCTTTAAAAAAAAAAATAAAGCTGGGTGGCTTGGTGGCACATGTCTTTTATCCCAACATTCAGGATGGAAGCAGAGGCAGGTGGATTTCTCCGAGTTCAATGCCAGCCTGATCTACATAGTAAAACTATGTCTCAATTTTTTTTTTTTTTTTTTTTTTTTTTTTGCTTTTCCGAGACAGGGTTTCTCCACGTAGTTTCGGTGCTTGTCCTGGATCTCACTCTGTAGACCAGGCTGCCCTCGAACTCACAGAGATCCTCCTGGCTCTGCCTCCCCAGTGCTGGGATTATAGGCGCATGCACCACCGCTGCCCGGCTAGCTAGTTGCTTTTATGTTTTTGTAGATTTTTAAAAGTTTCTGAAGTACTCTCTCTTATTTCTAATAAACAAGTGACTTCTCTTTTCTATTCGTCCAAATCTGAATGGTACTGTCTCTTTCAGAGTGTCCACTCAGGCACACCCTTCAGTAGCTTACCATGGTTAACCGCCAGGACTTTTCGACTGTTCATCTTCACAAAATCTGCAAGAGGGAGCTGTGCATGTTCAATTCCATAACTGGACGCTTGTCTAAATGTGAGTCCCTGAGAATAAAGACACTGGACTTAGATGTACACAGCCTATGAGAGGGTAGGCCTTTCCAGAAAGAACTTCAGTGGAGAAAACTATCTCAAGAGCATGGACATTTAAGTCCTGGCAGTGAGGGAACTTCCAGCCCTTGTATAACCACCTCACTGCCCAGAGGTGAAGACAGTGCATTCCCAGCAGTTAAGAAGCCTCTCAATGGCAGAACAAGGGATGGAATCTGTTTTCTGATTATTCTCTTTCCCATCCCCAACCCCCTTTCTCACAGTGTTAAACTCTCCAACTGAATTCAGAGAGAAACACTATCACTCTTTCTGTGAGTGAAATATACAAAGGACACTCAGTTTCAGTCATACACCGAGGCACAAACATACAATAAAATGAAATCCTGAGTGAGAAGTATTTCAGCTGGCCTTATATTTTATTTTTCCTTCCCATCAACTAAAAAACAGTGAGATAGGAATTTTATATTTTCTCAAACTTAAAATACTTTAAGTGTATGTCTATCCTAGATGAAAAATCCCAAAAGGCCATGCAGGAAGTGTAAGCTGAATCTCTCAACAAGTACTTAGCATATGGGGGTGGGGGGAGATGAAAGGAGCCAGGGGCTTTTGGATAAAACTATTAGAGAAACAAACAGCCTGAGCAGAGAACCTGTTCATGCATAAATTATAAGCTAGAATTTTCCACTGAGAACAACAGAAAAGTTGAAGACAAGGTCCCTTCGATGTTCTAGAGTTGCTCATCCAATGGCTAGCCACACCTGGCAACTTCAAGATTACAATTAAAAAAAAAATCCAATCCAATTTCTCTGTCGTATTACACCTTGGCACTCCACAGATCGCCTGTGACATGGCAGAAATTCTATGTACACACTGTTGCTGAAGAATATGCAATTCCTTCATATACTGTGCTGACAATTTTTAGAAAAAATACCTTTTCCTCAGAAAAATAGGATGAATTGAGTATGTTGCAAAGTACATAATAATATTCTCTTCAGAAAGGAGTTCTGTAACTTTTTATAAAAACACGAGATGAAAAAAAAATAAGAAAAAATAATTTGAGAAATCATATATTTACAAACTAATATAGAGCTGGAGAGATGATCCAGTAGTTAAAAGCACTGCTCTCCTAGAGGACTGGGTTCATTTTCCAGCACCCATGTGGTGGCTCACAACTATCTGTAACTCCAGTCCCGGAGGTCCTGATACCATTTTCTGACCTTCAAGGGCATCAGGCAAGCACATGGTGCAGACATATATGCAGGCAAGACACTTATATACATAAAATAAAAATAAAAATTGTTTTTTACAAATTGGTATAAACTTCAGTGGCTTAGCAATTCATTAGCATCAGAGCCCCTAGCAACCCAGCACAGCTTAAACATGCAGACTGCAGCAATATGGTCATGTCCAAGAGACTGCTTTGCCACCTACCATGACTGAATGTAGGCCTAATTTCTTTGTTCCTCAAATCCTGCAACTGTGAAATGTAGAAAATAATTGCACTGATCTCCCTGAGCTGCAGAAAAGGTCAAGTAAGCTAATGTGAAGTCCTTTGCTTAGCTTAGGTCACCACAACAGTAATAGGTGCTCAAGAAAGACCATTCGTCATTAGGACTTTGTCACTATCTCAAACGTAGATTTAGGTAGGAGCAAAGCACAGTACCTTGTGATGGTTGTGGTCCACTAACCCTCCAATCACATAGGCCTTTGACTCATCTAAGTCCTTCAGTACATTAGGAGAGTCTGACGTCAGATAAACCAGCTCTTCTTTCTTTATGAGTTCACTATAGTGCTCTGATTTGATGTGGATATCCTTTAAAAAACAGAAGGAGAATGAGTATATTAATTGGCAGGATACTGTGAAAGCTGGCTAAAAAATGATTATCTTCTTTTCCCAAAAGAAATCTGCCCAAAAGCATCTGAAATAAAGCCTGAGAGGCTATTGCTAGAATAGCATTTAAAATCCATAACCAATTCCTTACATCGTAACTCAGTCACTGACATATTCTACTGACCTTGTTTCCTTGGTTGGGGCCTCAGTCCCTAATCTAGTCCACACACTGAGCGCAAGCTAAGTTTCTAAAATCTCACTTGTTATTATTCAGGCCTGTCCTGAAGGTTCAAACTCCTTAACTTAGGAACTCTTTCCTGAATATGGCACTAGCCTATCTTTCTCATTTTATCTGTGTCCAAAAAGAAAAAAGAAAAACACATTTTTCCTGCCTTCTTGATCACACTGTTTTCCAGGTAAGAAATGCCTTTTCCAATTACATCTCCTGTGCGAATCATCAAAAGGAAACTGCTTGTCAATTTAATTCATTGAATGTGTCTGTTTCTACCAGGAGACAAACTTAAAAGCTTCTTGACCAAAATTGTCAGTTCAGATACAAGACTGAGTAAGAGCTGGTAGTACAGATTTTTCAAGTCACATTAATTGCCTGAACGATATCACCAGACCCTGCCTTTCATACAATAATTTTAAAGAAAATCAAGTGAAGCAGACACTTAAATTGTATGCTACTTTTCTATAAAGCAGTATGCTATAAACCTGACTCCATACTTCACAGTGGCCTCAAGGGGTATCTGAATTACTAGAAGTAACTGAATCTATATTTCTCTAGAAAAGTGAGGGTGTAAATAATAAGCTTGGCAGGACACAAACTATAAAGTATGCTTGTCAAATGTATTCATTATTTCTTAGAAAAAGAGACATGAATATAAAAGACTTGCTAAGGATGATCCTCTTGCAAATGTCTGTATCATAGGCTTTTAATGAATGCAGCCTTTAGATTAGTAGGTGCTAGTGGGGAAAGCTGGAGACTGTAAGAGCTGAGAACAAACAGTACGCAAACATGGACGGACATAATGCAGCACTCCTGAACAGAAGAGCACCCAGCCAGCTGGCCACACTGGTGCCACATCTTACAAATACCTAAAACAGGGAAATTATACATCACAGATAAAATTTGAATCTGCTAGAAGCCACACTAAAAAAATAACAATAGACAAATTAACTTCAATGTATTTTAACATAATATGCCCATGTTATATCCCCCAATATATATGTGAGCACGTATCTCACATTTATAGCACATGTCAACTCACGATCCAGATTTTCATATCTCAGGAGTTTACAGCCACGTTTGGCTACTGGTCACAAAGTGGACAGCACGGATTTAGATGTAGAGATACTTTCAAGTTTTAGAGCGAGGCTTTTAGGTAGTTCTTTTATAAGAAGCAGCTCTAAAATAGCAGACAGTACTTATGAGAGTGAACACAGATGAGCAGACATCCCACTCTCTTCTTTAGCTCCTCCCCTGTGTGACTTTAGAAACGGCTGTAATGACACCAGGTTCGCAGCACACCATTCCTGAGACTAGGCAAACCAAGAGGCCTTCCAGGAGCTCAGAGGTCCCTGAAATGACATGGGAGTGGACTGTCCCTACCTTCCAGTTGACCCATCCTTTGTCATTTTCATTCATGTTCTTTTTCAGTTGACCTCCATGGCTTGTCAAATAAAACTGATGAGCAATTGGTAGGCAGAGAAAAAGAAGGAAAATCATCAGTTTAGTTCAATATTTTACTTCCCTCATCACTCATCTGATCACCAGTGAAAGACAAAATAGTTTCCATGGATTTAGAAAAAAAGAACTGCTCAATCCCGAGCACCCTGAAACAGGTGGTACAAAGGACAGGTGTGAACCCCCTGGCCGTGGCAGCCCACCTCCATGTTCCTCCCACATCATTCTGCACACTCACTGCCCCGAGTCAGGTTCTCCTCCACCTCCCTGGGGGAAGTGCTGCTGCCACTCTTACTGTGGTTATTTTTGCTGCTGCAGAGCCTTCCCTGACACCCACTTTACAGCTGACCCAAGGATGCTGAGGGTCTTGTGAGGGGAAAAAAAAGATGTAAAGACTGGCACTGAGGTAGGTAGAGAACTGTACAAGAACAGTCCATACTGCTCCCACGTGGTAAAACACACACCTAAGCACAGCATATTGAGAAGTCCTTGGCTCTTCACGGCTCTGTGACTACTGCAGCAGCAGTCAACAAGTCTCCACAATCACTCTCAACTAAGTTTAAGAAATCCTTTCCAGAACCGTCAATGGCTCAAAAGGAAATGGAAAACAGACACACAGTTAAGAGGCCCTGCTGCACACATCAGTATGGGGCAGCCTCCCTCCCCTCCTTTCCCACTTCCCATGCTGGAAGGCATCAAATGCTGAGAGACTGGTGTGAAAATATGAAATCCTGAGTAAACAGACCCTGAAAATGTACAAGACTGCTGATTCATGTTCAAAGTATTTTTGTAGAAAAAAACTGATCAGATAAGTATGATACAAAAAACCTCTAAGACTCTCAGGCAAGGACAACTGCAACAATCCAAGCCTTTTATCATGGGAAATGGAAAAAACCCTGTTTTCTTTAATTCTTCATACACACCTGTACAGGATGTGATGCACGTCGATTTTCTGCATAACATCGTTGAATCTGCTTATGAAGTTTCTTAATATCCTATAAAATAGCACAATTTAAAAAACAACAATAAATAAAGGCGACTGTGATAGTTTTCATTTGATTTTCCTACACACTGACAAAATTTCTATATGTAAAGCTAATGCTCCATAATTCACCTATCCTTCTGTCCTTTAAAGTATCTATTCAAAATGCCACTTGACGCTGTCTTAACAGACAAGAAAAACAAAACCTTCTTTTTAGAATCATGCTATGTCCATACTTTACCCCAGTGGTACTGGTAAAATGCAAGATTTAAAACAAAACTTGTGAGTGTTTGCACTTGGCTAATATGTCTGTGTACCATGTACATGCAGTGCCTCTGGAGGCCAGAAGAGGGGGTCAGATGCCCTGAAACTGAAGTTCCACAGGTTGTGAGCCACTACATGGGTGCTGGGAACCAAACCGGGGTCCTCTGCAAGACCAGCGAGTGCTCTTAACTGCTGAGCCATATCTCCAAGCCTGCTACAGACTTTTTTGAAACAGGATTTCACTAAGTAGTCCAGGCTTGCTTCAAATGTGCTATATGTCCTAGGCTAGCCTAAAACTCTGAGATCCTCCTGCCTCCGTTTCCCAAGTGACAGAATTACAGACAGATGTCATCACAGTAACTCTATAGATCTTTATAACTAATATGTAGTTATGAAGTTTTACTATCTAATTATGGGTAAATGTCTACCTATGTGTACATAAGCATAAACATAAATATGCATATACATATAAAAGCACTTAATTTGGGAGTAAGAGATTTTGAAAAACTTAAGATGTAGTTTAATACATAACTACTGTCTACAACATTCCCCACAAGAACAAGTGATTTAACCTAGCTCTCACACAGGGACCTCGTGGTACCTTTAACACCATCAAATCATCGAAACTGCAGTCGATGATGAGGCGGAGGCCGCTATGAACAGCCTGTCTTCGAATGCGCTTCCTGTCACTTCCGTCGGAGCCGGACTCCAGCTGGCACTGTCGCTCTAACTTCTTTCTCTTGCGCTTTTCTTTCCGTTTTTCCCTAAAATTAGTAAACAAAACAACGTTGTCGTTATGTGTGCCTTTAGACGTTCACAAGACTTATAACTAAACAAAAGGCAGCTCTGTTTGTAAACGGTCACGTTCTATGAAACATGCGCTCCTCTGTGGGGAGAAAAGGCCAGAGAGAAGCAGCAGCTTTATTACTCCAGGCAATAGCTTCACACACGGAGCCAGTGACTTTGCAAAGATAGTATACAGCTGTCTTTAATGAGGAACTGAACATATCATTCAATAGTTTCATTACTGGAACTATACTAGGCCTAGAAAAAACAAGAGTTATGAAGAATTTTACTTTCATAACTCACCCCTAAACGATTTTCTAGTTCAATAATCATTAGGAATACTAAAAAGAAAATTTCACTAAATTTACTAAAAACAAAAATAAAAGCCCAGTGCTTTTCTAATCTAAGTTTTGGCATTAGACAATGGCTCTGGCCTAAATGCTTTCATGGAAACCTGTTTTAGCCATATCCATGTCAGGCCAATGTTTGACCTTCCGGTGTTGCTGTTTCATGCCGTATCTAGGACACAGATACCCGCTCCCTGTCTCAGCTGTTCTAACAGGTGTCCTGCCAGGCAGGCAGTTTTAGGGCAGAAAAGGTGCCGAGCCTAACATCAGTATTGCAAGAAACGTCACAAAATCGAAGCATGTGTGGTTTTAACAGCAACTCAGTGTTAGCTAGTAACATGCATAACCTTATTTTTTCGTAACTTCAGTTTCAATGCAGACGACTATTAAGAGGACCCGGCTCCCCGTTTCCGAATGAGCAGTGGCATGCGCGGAAGTACGCACTTGCGCAGTTCTCGCTGCTCCTCCCACTGTTTTTGCTTCAGCAGCTTCTTCATCTGTCGTTTAGATAGTGGCCCAGTCCCTGCATCGGATCTTGGCTTCTGTCCCTCCTCTTCACCTTCACCCACGCCTGGCTTTCTTTCCACGTTAGGAGTCTCAAGAGATGCCGGCAGCACTTCAGAGGACATATTTGTTGTTTCTGAAAAACTGGAAAACAACATTGTTTATATGAATAGATAATTTATAAACACAAAGCAAAATAAACCAAATGGCCAAAAGATGCCAGCGAATGTTAAACTCTATCAGTAGTAAAAATACAAATTTAGATAGTTAAATTCCATTTATTGGCAAAGATCTTTATCACTTAACATGGATTAAATACATTCGTTGACAGTACTGGTAAAGGACTGGTGTTTACATATACAACTGAGGGGCATCATACAGTTTTTCCAGAAGGCAAGTTACGTTTTGAGAGTTGTTATACACTGATACTGTCCTACAGTCAAGACGACATAACCCGGGGTTATTTGAGGAAGGCTCAGTGGCGGGACTGCCCAGATGATATTGGTCTGTGGCCATATCTGTTTATTGATGTGGAAGGGGCCAGCCCACTGTGGGCAGTGCCATCCCTAGGCAAGTGGTCCTGGGCCGTATGAGGATGTTCACTAACATGAGCAATGGAGTAAGCTGCCATGCAGCATACACCACGGTTTCTGCTTGAGATCCTGCCATGACTTCCCTCAGTGATGAACCGTGGTCTAGAGGCATAAGCCAGAAACACCCTTCCTTTAGCTTGCTTTTGGTCAGAGTGTTTTATCACAGCAACAGAAAATCAAACAAGGACACATGCTGACCTAGCAATTTATTTTCTTAAAATAAATTCCTGTGAGTCAGAAATGTACATTAAAATTTGCATTCATTCTAGCATTATTTTTAACTGTGAAAAGCCAGAATTTACTTGAGTGTCAGCAAAAAGAGTAAATAAATATGGTTCCTCTAATAAATAACTAATATATACTAACTCTATAAGGTCAGTTACATATAAGCCAGTAAAAATGCTATTTCCAAAACTACTTATGGATGAGAGGAAATGGCTATATTTTACATAAGTATCAAAACAAATACTAACACTCCTATGACATCAACTTATTTTTAAAAAGTACACACTCATCTTCAACTTTTGTTCATGTATATCTATATTTTATAACTTGAATGACACAAGTTTTCTTTCTCTAGTAAAGTCATTGTATATCTGGAAACGCTTTAGTTATGGCTAAAGAAAATGTAAAAGTTGATTCTGTAATCAGTTTGTGAAATTCTTAGGGTTGGCTGAAATAAATCTTCATTTAAATCTAACCACATGCCTCTGGATCCATATTAGCTAGAACTGAACTTGCTGCTCAGAGGGAGGCTAAACACACTGCAATGTCTTTACTCTTCAGGAGTATTCACAACAAAGCTGGAAAGTGCTTCCTATTGATCCCTGCCAAAGACTAAGCGTAATCTACTAAGTAGTCTATGGCCTTAAGGAACATTTGGAGATTTTTTTTTTTTTTTTTAAATACAGCTAGCGAGTAAGTCTCCACAGAGAGGCTACAATCTAAGCAAAAGAAAAAAGAAAAAAAAGAAGAGGAGGAGGAGGAGAAAGAGAAGAAGAAGAAGAAGAAGAAGAAGAAGAAGAAGAAGAAGAAGAAGAAGAAAAAGAAAACAATCTTCCATAATGTAATAATGAGAGAACAAAACCCTTGCAGAACATAAACAGTAATTTTATTATATGATTCTCATGTTCTTTGACAGTACAGTGTCACATTAGTTGAGATTTACTTGATTCTTATTTCATACTTAGGATAACTGAGTGAATAGATACGGTATTTCAATCACTTGAAAAGGAAATAAGAGTAATACCAAACAGTTACTAATTCCTCCTGAGTTTGATAAAGAATGCATCACCTAACAAAATCTCAACCTCACCAGAGTGGACTGTATTAGATTTACTTTAAAAAGAAGTCACCATGAGATTGGATTTATTTGAATTTAAAAGTTATTAAATAATTCCTATGAAACAAGGCATCTCAAACAAATCTAGCAGACAGAATATACTCAAAATACTTGGCTGATTAAAGAGACAAATGAGCTGGGTGGTGGTGGCACACACCTTTAATCCCAGCTCTCGGAGAGGCAGAGACTCTATGAGTTCGAGGCCAGCCTGGTCTACAGAGCGAGTTCCAGGACAGCCAGGGCTACACAGAGAAACCCTGTCTCAATAAACCAAAAGAGACTGAGACAGAGAGTGTGAGAGAGAAAGAATGAAATCACGGCGTTATGACTCAAACCCAGCTCCAACATCAACACTTCCCAGTCACCTAAATCCTTGGAGGTGGGGGTTTTGAAGGGACCGTGCTGACTGCACACTGTTGACAGACGGCTCTGAAGGCATTAGACTCAAAAATGTATAGAGATAACGGAAAAGCAAGGGAAAAGCAAGACTCTTATTAAACATGAAAACTTAAAAGAAAAACTAAAATTCACAGGAAAACATTTTATGAAACAAAATTTCCATTTCTGCTTATCCATGGCAATGTTTTTCAGTAGTTCTCTATGTGGTTCAAAACCTGAAGTGTTGAGCTATACTGTGAGGACTACAAAAGCCATGTTTTATAACTCACCTCCACCAGGGGGAGACTTTGTCTTTCACATCTAAAATGCCTCAAGTTAAATTTAATTTGACCTATCGCAGAATAGTGACATTTTTAAACAGCCTATCAAAAATAAGGAAACATGAACTAGACCTAATATTTTTTTAATCGATTCTCGAAACGCTGTGCTGGATGAGTTTCCTAAGCTTTAATTAAATAAGCCAGACGTACTGAAACACGTACACATGAAATGCAGATAAAATACTAGCTGGCTATCTTATTTTGGCTAGACTTTACCCAGATAGCTTCCGCTCCGACTGTCTACCATACAATAAACACATTGTGTACGAATTTGCTGCAATAACCTGTTATGCAAAACATGGCACTTTTGAGCATACTTTGTTTTTAGTTTGGGTTATGACGTCTCTATGGCAGAGTGTCTGGGGCTCCTCCCTGACCGGTTGGCAGTGATGCTCACAGTATGTTTTCATTCACTGAGTCAAGTCAAGCAAGTATTTAGGAACATTTTACAGAAAGTATAGAACCTAAGCGTGAAATTTTACTGCAGCACAATTTTTAAAAATGGATGGCTAACTCATGGATATAGGGTATCAGATGGGAATATAAAACTGGACAATGATGACTAAGAGTATTTGGTGTGGGGAGAGCACACATCATCGAAGACAAAAACCTCAGCTGTTACCATACCGAATCAAAATAAAACAGCCTTGGTGGTTTTCAAGTTTTCTTTTCGGGAACTGCCGAGTCGCAGTAACTGCAGAATAGAATTAATGACCTGCCAGTAACAGTTGTTTTTGTTGTTGTTTTTTAAACGTGTTGGTCAGTTCCGCAGTAGAAACAGCCCTTTGTTCATTCGTCAAATCCCTTTGACCAGAGTGCTGGCTTGGGAGCAATCTTAGAAGACAGTTTTGGGCGTTTTTGTTCGTGGTTTTTTTTTTAAGTGAATCATCGCCTACGAAGTCTTTACACCTCCGGACAAATAGCCGCATTTTAAACACAATGGACTCCAGTGACATCTAACAGCTCGTGGATCTGAACCTCGTCCTCAGCTCACCCCGAGGCTCAGGCGCATCTGCAGCACCCGCCCCTCGACTCCCTCCACCCGCTCGCCCGCCGGGCACATCAGGCCCAGGGAAGAGAACAGAGGAAAGGCAGGGAGAGCGCCTCGCCCGCTCTCCAACAACAACGCAGCCCGGCGACAGGCGGGCCTCAGACTCCACATTTCTCTTCCGGTCACACTTCCTGTACAGACCCCCGCGAACAACAGACACCTAAGAGACCCGCGCGGCCCAGGGCCCGCGCACGCGCAGACACAGGCCCGCGAGCCCGCCCCGACCTCGCCGCGCCAACGCGGCCCAGCCGGACCAACGCAGCTGACCAATCAGGCCGCGGCAAGGAAGGCCGTGGGGCGCGGCGTGGGACGCGCCACCTGACGTCACATCCTCGGGGACCAGGCAATTACTTCCCGGGCTATTGCCCTCTCCCCCGGAAGCCGTGATTGCAGCGGAGGGCGGCGTAGTTCGCGTTCCTTTAGCATCCGAAAGGATACCAAAGAGTAGCCGCGCAACAGTCGCAGTGCCATATTTACCAAGCCGCGGGGCCGATGGGGAACGCCAGGGTTTGGTCAGAACGCCTTTCTGAGGTGCCCACCGCTCCACGCGTCAGTCCTCCTGCAGAAACTTCAACTCCCAGAGGCGGTGGTTGCACGCCTGGCTACGGCACTTACGGCTGACGTCATCGAACTGCGCCAATTACAAACAAGTTGGGGAAGGGGGCGGGGCTTGTAGGGGGCGGGGTCGAGACCTGGGTTTAGCTGGAGAACGTAGTTGGTACCGCGAGTTGTTTTTCCCTGGCAAGAATTAATTTGTACTCACAGGCGTTTATTCATGTATCAGCTCGGGTCGCGAGTGCAGTATAGCCCCACTTACAGAAATCAAAATACGAAACAGACGGAATGCTTTTATTTTCTCGGTGTTGAGAGGGTGATCTATTGCCCAAATGATTTCTAATTTATCTAGGTAAAGGTTACCAAACCATGGTTTTCATAAGTGGAAAAAACTTAAAGTGAAGTTCTTAATAAAAATGTATTGACGTTAAGAATTGAAGTTTTTTATATCCATAGTAAAAACATACGCTTTACACTCCATTCTTTTGAGGTTTTCCTATGCTAATTTGCAAAACACGTGATATTTCATCGTTTGTAATACTTGACCTTATATAATCTTTTTGCTAAATATAGACCAGCCGAGGGAAAAAAAAATTAAGCAGTGTGTAGACTGACTTTTTTTTAAAATTTGGCCTTTTTGATTGATGACTATTACAGAATTTGGAGATAAACTATTTTCAAATCTTTGAATAGAAGTCTGCCCTTTCAATATTGAAAGAACCATGATGTATATTTTTCTTGATGCTTGACCTTTGAACATGGTTACATGATCTTACATGTACTGAAACGTCTCTGAATTTAGTGGCAAAACCGAAGTCTGTCTTTAAAATTTCCAGTTTTATTTGGGACATGAGCCAGGATTCTGCTGTGGATCTCTCAAATCTAAAAGATTTCTGTTAACTGAGCATTGGCATGAAAGCTGGATCCAATTATGATCTGTTGGTAGGACATCTTTTTTCAGCTGCCTCCATATCAGGGCAGAGAGTAGCTGAGCAAGGATTAGTAATTGGATATGGAGCCCTTCACATGTAGGTCATTAAATTCAGGCTGGCATAGTAGTGTGCCAAATCTTTCAGCAGCTGTTCAGTTGCCCCTGTGGGATCTGTTTTATAAATGATGATACATTTTCAGAGGTGATGCCTAGCATCCTCGATATTTAAAAGTTTTTAAGTTATGAGAAAATCCTTATTTTAATAATGTCAGCAAATTTTTGACTTAGTTATTTGATCTTGTAGTTGCAGAAGCAATCCGAAGTATGCAAAAAAAAAAAAAAAGTACCAGCAAAAACTGCAGAAAAACAGAAGCATATAAAAAGTTTAAGGTAAGGTCATGTGATATGAAGCAGTCATTGATTTATAAGACTCATGTTTATTTAACACATTAAACAGCCATGGAGTTTGTCTTATGACTTTCTATGATGATGATTACTAAATGATTATCTCTGTCCTAAAGGAACAGGGGCTCCAGAAGTGAATACATACTTAAGATGCCTCTAGACATACAGGAAAAAGTGACTGTTTCTTGAACAGATAGTTTCAGAGATCTTGTGATTTTGCTGTATCTTGGGAAGTAAGGAGTTTCCAAATGTAAAGAAAAAAAAAAAAGAATTCACAACACAGTGAAAGCAAAGACCAGAATGTGATGGTTTTACACAGTGGCTGAAAAGCAATGGGTAGAATAAGGAAGAAAGGAGAAAGCATAGCTCTAAAGGTGTTTCTAATTTGAACAATCGTAGAAATATAATTCCATTATCTGGATCATTTAGAGAACACTAGAAGGAAATCGGACTTAAAAATTATTAGCAAGTTTGGGTTTGAATATATGTGGAATCTGGGGGATCTGCAGGCATCTAAATAGGAACAGACTTAAAACTCAACAGTACGTGTTTGTACTTTGAGCCAATAGAAGAGGTTTCCATGGGTCACAAGCCTATTATATCTGTGGAATCAGGAATGTAACAAAGGAGAGGAGTTACCTGCAGGGAAGCCTGAGAGGGTGTTAACTTTTTAATCAGAGTACAAGCTCCAAGTGGCAATGTGGCCCCAACGATAGCAGACCTTAAGTTTTGAAAGAGAAGTCAAAAGTTGAATTTGTGTGAAATGTGGTTTGTAGGTATTGACACTGCTGTGCATTTTAAAATACTGAGGAGCCATTATAGAAAATAGTACAAAGGTTTCTATGGAAGTTAAAAATAGAACGACATACATAAATCTGAGAAAATGCTGTCACTGCCTCGTAGATATCTGCACTACTGTGTTCCTTGTAGCATTCCCCATCACCAAGATAGGGAAACTAGTATCTGTCCATGTCAGCAAACGAAGGATTAAGAAACTGTTAAATATATACAATGAGCTGTTAGCCCTGAAAAAACGAGATCTTGGCCGGGCGGTGGTGGCGCACACCTTTAATCCCAGCACTCGGGAGGCAGAGGCAGGTGGATCTCTGTGAGTTCGAGGCCAGCCTGGTCTACCAAATGAGTTCCAGGAAAGGCGCAAAGCTACACAGAGAAACCCTGTCTTGAAAAACCAAAAAAAAAAAAAAAAAAAAACGAGATCTTGCCATCTGCCAAAGTATGAATGAGCTAGGAAGACAGTGTACTGCGAAATAAATATTTTGTGTTTTTATTTATGTGTGGAAAATAATACTCAAGTGTGCAGAATTAGGGGATAAAGGGGCAGTTATGAGGAAGGGGAATCATGGGGGAGGACAGGAAGATGTGAGTCAAAGTAACATATATAAAATAAACAAGTCTAGAGAGTAAATGCATAACCTGAGGCCTGCAGGCTAGGCCATAGAGTTGTTCTGTACAGTATTTTCATACTAATGAAGTGGTTTTAGCAGCTTTCATCACAAAGGAAACAAAAAAGTTGGTTAACTGTGAAATGATGGACATGTTAATTTGTTTCACCATAGCAACCTTTTTACTATTCATATCTAGCCCATAGCATCATGTTGTATGCCTTAAATGTATGCAGTAACATTTATGAAAAAATAGAGTTTATGTGATTTAATCACAAATAAATATTGAGGAGCCTAAATAAATCATATCTGTGTACCAATTTCAGACAATTGGTAGCCAGTTTAAGTTAGACCACAGATTGTAAAGTAAGAAGAGGGCTACAGATAGAGCAGAATTTTAGGACACAAAACATGGTAAGATATGCAATTATGAGCTTCTCCATATGTTTGGACACATTGGACAGTCACTAAAAATTCTATTTTTGTCAATCTGGTTAAGACTTTAAATCTGAGTACGCTTCAGCAAGTTGGAGTGGTAGGTGGGGGTCAGAGTAACACTTGTGAATTCTTTAATTTTAGACTGGAGAGCCCAAATGGGAGCAAATCTAAAACATGACTTGAAAGGTATCTAAAAAGAAAAAACAGCTTCTTGGCTGTATTTATTTCAACTGGCACTTTGGTTGACTTAGAAAAATAGAGGAAAAGTAACTTGTAATTGATAAATATTGAAGATGCTAGGAAGATGCCTAGGGAGGAATGTCTGTGAACCTCCTGAATATCCTCATAGAAACAAGTGGAGCATTGAGTGTGGCCAGCTGTCTCCAACTGCTGTAACTAGGCAGAAGAGGATCCGAAAGCCCTGAGAACAGGAGGGTCACAAACTGCCAAGCATTTGCTGAAAAGTAAGGGGTACTACCGACACCAACAAGAAAATTGGCAGGTGGTCCAGCAGACTCAAGTCCAAGGCAACGGAAAAAGAATGAGCAGGAAGCTCTGAAGTTGTCACTGTGGAATTTGTAAAACCTGCGAATGGGGGCGCTGCTCCCGGCCTAAGCCCAGCACTTTGGAGAAAATGCTCGGGTCTAAATTGAACAGGACCAGCCAATAGGAAGAGGGAAAAGAAAGTCCAAATGCAAGTGAAGGAAGGGCGAGGTGAAGGTCGTGACACAGGTTCACGTGTGCCATTTTACAAAAGTGACAGGTATTTGTAGTCTTGAGAGTAGAAAAGCAGTTTGACCCCCTCCTTAAAAGTCAGCAAGATGGCTTCGTGAATAAGGATACGTGCTGCCAAGCCGGAGGACCTAAGTTCAATCTACAGGACCCACATGGTGGAAGGTGACTTGACTCTGAAAATTGCCTCTTACCTCCGCACCAGCTCCATGGTATAGGCTCACTCACAGTAAATGTTTTTAAGAATCCCACACAAAAGGATTATGGCTGGATTGCATTTAAAGATGCCACAATACAAAAAGAACAAGGAAGCAGATAGAGGGATGAGACTATATCCAGCTTTCAGACTAAACATGGGGACATTTTTAAGTGATAAAATATGAACAAAACAAAAAACCAGAAAATTAAGAAATAGACTGGCTTGAGAAAGGAAAAATTTGAAGAAAGTGATGGCTGAGAAAAGAATAAGTATTAAAAAGTGCTTGTGTGCATAAGACATTCCCAAAGGCCTAGCCAGTGAAATATAATAGAAAAAGGAAAGAAAATAAAATTACAGGTGGCATGATTGTCTATCTATATAAAAAAACAAAACAAAACAAGTTTCCTAAATCCTCATTTTCACTAACTAGCAATTATAGCAGAATTTTAGGACAAAAAGTTAACACACAAAATCCATTGCTGGTTTATGTGCCAGCAATGTACAGTCTGATCTTGAAATTAAAAAAAATGCTTATCCCCACCTTGTGTCATAGATAGAAGTCTAATAAATTTGTAAAGAACCTAAAGGAGGAAGTCTGAAAGACTGATGAAAAACTCAAGATCTAAGTAAATTCAGAGATGTTCTCATGAACTGGAAATCCAAGACCCTAAGAACATGGATACCTACTACCCATACTTAGGTTTTTATGATTTTTAAGATTAAAAGAAACCAGAAAGCATTGGGGAAATACCTGAATCTAGGAATTGTAGAAAGACACAGAGGGTGAGCTAGTAGCCGATAATACTCAAAAGAAAAACCCAGACCTAAACACATAGATGTGGGGTATGCCAAAAGAACACAACAGCATAATTGAAAGAACTCATGGATGTATGTATAGGGCAGGACGGGGGAGGTTGGATATGTGTAGACGAATTGCTAAATGGTCTTATTAATAAAAAAAAAAAAAACTTAAAGCCAGAAATTGGGGTTAAAGCCTGAGAGGAATCAGAGGAATAGGAAAAGCCACAGCTAACCTTACCTCACCAACTCTGCAGCTTCCAAAGAGATCTACTCCTGTATACCCATGCCTCTATGCCTTTCTATTCTGTTCTCTCATTCACTCTTTCAGCCCAGCTACATCATTTCCTCTTCCTGCCTTGCTCTGTCACTTCCTGTCTGTCTGTACAGATCTCCAGACCTCTGTGGTTTGTACTGGGATTAAAGGCATGTGTCAGTCACCATGCCTGGCTCTGTTCCCCAGTGTGGACTTGAACTCACAGAGATCCAGACAGATCCCTGCCTGCCAAGTGATAGGATTAAAGGCATGTGCTACCATAGCCTGACTTCTGTTTAGTATAATCGTGGGCTTTTTCCCCTGATCTCCAGGCAAGCTTTATTTATTAGAGCACAAATAAAATATCGCCACAGATATGGGGGAGGGTTTGTGAATATTCACATGTATAAGTGAGTGTGGGTGTTTGTGAGTTCACGAGCACACTCTGTGTGTGTGTGTGTGTGTGTGTGTGTGTGTGTGTGTGTGTGTGTGTGTGTGTAGAAGTCAGAGGTCAGCATCAGGTACCTTCCTCAGTAGCTCACCACCCTACTTTTTGAGACAGGGTTTCTCACTGAATCTGGAGAGTGACTGTTGACTGGACTGGTTGACCAGCAAGCCCTCGGCTTCTCCTGCGTCTCCCTTCCTGTACTCGTTTATAGCTGAGCACTGGGCTGTGCCTGTCTGTTTATATGGGCTGGGGATGTGAATTCAGGTTTTCATGTGTTAGAGACTAAGCCATCTTCCTAAATCCCTGAAAGAACTCTGAATGAATAAAAAATAAGCAGTTATAGCAAGATTAAGTAGATATAGTATTGGGCTATAGCTCAAAGTATAAAGTCTCTGTGAGTCCCAATGCAAAGGATTAAATAAGTAATTGGGCAAAAGAAGAGAAGAAGCATGCCAAAGAAACCCTGTTAATTCATGTCACTACTCTGCTGCTAGGGAGAAATGTAGCTCCCTTTTTAAAGAGGAGGTTTGCTGTGGGATGTTCTGTATGGCAAATGTGTTGCTAATTAGTCAATAAATAAAACACTGATTGGCCATTGGCTAGGCAGGAAGTGTAGGCGGGACAAGGAGGAGAATAAAGCTGGGAAGTGGAAGGCTGAGTCAGAGAGACGCTGCCAGCCGCCATCAGGATAAGGAAGATGTAAAGTACCGGTAAGCCACAAGCCACGTGGCAAGGTATAGATTAATAGAAATGGATTAATTTAAGCTTTAAGAACAATTAGCAAGAAGCCTGCCATGGCCATACAGTTTGTAACCAATATAAGTCTCTGTGTTTACTTGGTTGGGTTTGAGCGGCTTGGGACTGGCGGGTGAGAGAGATTTGCCCTGACTGTGGGCCAGGCAGGAAAACTCAAGCTACAGAGGTTGAGCATGGTACTTCCTTCCAAAGAGTCCAGAATAAAGAATGAGAATAAAAATTAGAATAATTGTCCATGGAGCATTCTAAAAACACTGATCAGTCAGGACTCAAAGTAACCATACCACTGATAGATCACATTGATCATCTGAAACAATGTGATAAAAACAAACCTTGAGCTCTGTGGTCATCTATTGGAATAACTGCAGTTAATATTCCAAAGTTTCCAATAGAATATCTTACAGAATACCATATAGGATTCCTCAATATTGACACAGCCAGGAAGAGCCCAAGGGGACATGGCAGTCAAATGAAATGTATCCTGAATAGGACATTAGAACAGGGGAGAGGATTAATTACAGGCAGGCATAGTCCAGGGCCTCGGAGAGATGGCTCAGCAGCTAAGAGCATTTTCTGCTCTTTCAGAGGACTCAGTGTTAGTTCTCAGCACTGCCATGGTAGCTCATGACTGTCTGTAATTCTAGTTCCTTCTGAGTGCTCCTGCACACGTGCTACACATAATTATACTCAGGCACAGACATATACACATAAAATAAATATTTAAAACAACAAATGTAATCTGAATAAGTATGGCTTTTAGTTATCAACTTGACTATTAATATTAAATCTATCATATGGATGTAAAACATTAGCCATAGGTATAATTGGATGCAGGGTATATGAGAAATATTTGTATTATTGTAGTTATATTTGGTGAATCTAACCAAAGTTTTTAAAGTAATAGAATATACAGAATGTAAGAAAATATAAGTAAGATATAAACTAAATACAAATAATTGTTATAATAATTAGTAATATTTGTTGGTTTTGGTGACTATTCTTTTAACCCTTTTGGTGCTCACCTCTATATATTTAAAGAAGAAATTATCTCAAAATATCTGTATTAGCTATTTAGTAGTCTGCTTCCAAAATACAGTAGACCTACGAATAAACATACTTGCATAATAGTATTTAAAAAACATTTTTTTTTAGACAGAGTTTCTCTGTATAACAACAGTCCTGGCTGTGCTGGAACTCACTTTGTAGAACAGGCTAGCCTTGAACTCAGAGATTCACCTGCCTCTGCCTCCCGAGTGCTGGTTTGAAGGCGTGCATCGCTGCTGCCACCTCCACCACCCGCCGCATAATAGTATTTTAAATGGTTTCATATTGAATTGATGAACCTTCATTTATTGAACTGATTCTTATCATTGAATAAACATGTCACAAAGTGATGTGACATATTTTATGTTATTTTTGTATACTTTAAGATCAGTCCAATTCCACAAAATACTAACATTTAAAGACTGTGTTTCCTCAAATAGTGGCCACTTCATTTCAGTGTCCGACTTTGGGTTAGGGTCACTGTTTTCTGCTGAAGTAGATTTTGTTTTCTTTTGAGACAGGGTCTTACTACACATAGCCTTGGCTGGCCTAGAGCTTGTTACGTAGACAAAGCTGGCCCCCAACACACAGAGAATCCCTGCCTCTGCCTCCAGGGAGCTAGGATTAAAAGTGGGTGCCACCACACCTTGCCTGAAGTAGATTTTTTTTTTTTTTTTTTTTTTTTTTTTTTTTTTTTTGGTTTTTCGAGACAGGGTTTCTCTGTGTAGCTTTGCGCCTTTCCTGGAACTCACTTGGTAGTCCAGGCTGGCCTCGAACTCACAGAGATCCGCCTGGCTCTGCCTCCCGAGTGCTGGGATTAAAGGCGTGCGCCACCACCGCCCGGCTTTAGATTTTTAAAGATAACTTTTAGAGGGATCTTTTAGTTATATTTTTTCCTTTTTTTCTGGGAACATGTTTACTTCTGTTTTAGGACTGAAACATGTATTTATGTAGACTAGAATCCAGTGCTGTTAATTGTGATAGGTGTCAACCACAAATTAGTATTATTTACTCTGCACATTTCTAAGACAGTGGTTCTCAACCTTTCTAATGCTGCAGCCCTTTAATACAGTTTCTCATGTTGTGGTAACCCCCAAGCATAAAATTATTTCATGGCTACTTCATAACTATAATTTTGCTACTGTTATGAATGTGAATGTAAATATCTGATATGCAGGATATCTGATACTTGACTCCTGTGAAAGGATCATTCAGCCCTTAAAGGGGTCATTTTTATTGGTGGTGTTAATAATTATGTGGTTATCTGTTTTTCTTACCCTTTTAGGGTGATCTATCTTCTTATCTAGCTCTTCACATATCACCCCTACCTATTTGTTAGCCTACACTTTGATTGTGATGTTTTTGAGCCAGTGTGCTGTGTGTGTGTGTGTGTGTGTGTGTGTGTGTGTGTGTTTCTGCTTGAAGTTTGTAGAACCTCTTAAATCTGACATCTGTATCTATAATAGGAAGAAAAATAGCTCCCCCAAAGTGCTCATGTCTTAATCTGCAGTGAACATCCATATTAACAATGTAGATGAATTTAGGTCACTAATTCACTGACCCCAAGTAAAAAGACTGTGCTGGGTTATCCACATAGGCCTGATATCATCAACTGTGTGTACGCAGTGGAAGAAGCAGACGGAAGAGGCGGTCAGAGTGATCTGAGGCTGAAGGATTCAGCCCACTCGTGCTGATTTTGAAAGTGTAGAAAGTGGGTCCTGAGACAAAGAGCACAGGCAGCTCCCAGAAGCTGGCAGCTGCAAAGAAATGAATTCCCCCTAAAGTCCTGGGAAAGCTGTGTGCCATGCCCACATCTTGATTTCAGCCCAGTGATGCTCCTGTAGAAGTTCTGACTTCAGGACTGGAGGACAAAATTCTGTTGTTCGAAGCCAGTGACTGGTTATGATGGCTACAGAATTAACACAGTGCTTTCCAAAAGTTCTGGGAAATTCTTCAAACACTACCCCCAAATACCATATTTTACCTGCACTCTATCCTTCATCTCTTGACCAATCTTAAATATTTTATATCTTTTTTTTATTTTGGTGGTTGCTTTAAAACGATTGGCTTCTGATTCTGCTGTAAATTAATTCACTTGTTTATCCCTATAAATAATTTGTCTATAAATATAATGAGTTTAGTTATATTATGTACAACTTTAAAATAAATTTGTACTTCTACTCAACATCTTACTTTAGGCTTGAAATTTCCATTTTAAAAAGCACAATGGGTTTATTTTTGTTATTTATTCTTTATTTTATCAAAATTAAATGTTTATTTTCTTTGTCCTCATCTGTTGGAATCACTTTTACTAGTTCTCTTCAGTCTGTCCACCCAGTTCTTGAGTGACCAGACATAGTAGGAGAATCCTCTCAGGTTAGCATGATGCACAGGTTTTTCTGATTATTGACAAATATGTGTATATGTGTTTATGTATGTTTACTTAATTCTGTTTTGAAAAAATGACTATGCTTTTATCTTAGATTCCAAATGTCTCATAGTTAACCCCCAATTTTACTTTCATTAATTTCGTAATTTAATATTTCTTTATTTTAACAAAGAAAATCTTTAACAATATTTGTTAAAATAGTATATATATTCTACCATGCCTTAGTATGAAAGAGGTCACCAAACTATAAGAATGTTCTTAACAAAGCGTGTTTCTGAGGATTCCATGAAAATGCGAAGTCCCTTACTAAGTTAAAAATGCCATCACACTTTAAAACAGTATGAGCTTTTAAGAGTGATTGAAAGCGTCCTTCAGTTTCCGTTCCTCCCTCCCCCGCTCCCTCCGTCTCTCTCTGTCCCTCCCTCCTTCCCTTCCTCCCTTCCTGCGGTGTCACACTCTTTCTAAGAAGAGAGCAGACTGTTCTGATGGCACAGGTGACTTTTCTTCTCTGGGCTGTCACACATCCTGACTTGCCACGTCTGTATCTAATAGGGGAACTCATTTCCTTTTAACCTTTAGTGACTAAAGTTCACTTATCTTCTAATCTAGGAAAATAAGTTAACTCCTAACAACCTATGATACTCAAGAGGACACAGCTGTACTTTGGAATCAGTAATCCATCTTTAATTTCAAAGTTTCCTCATCTGTCAAGGCAACATGGTAGTGTGGCAGGGTTGGGTACCACCAAAGGGGTTTGTAGCAACAATGATGTTTTAAAACATATTATCTGCTTTTGTGCTGACTAGTACAGATCAGTGTCTCCTTGTATTGTCAGCCTGGAGTACCCATCACAGAAACGAGTGTTCTATCAACTTCCATATTAAATTGTCATAGTCTCATGAAAAGACATCACCTTTAATTAATTAATAACAATGTCAATTTCATCCCATGTTCAAAAATTCAATTTCTTCTGAAATCTCAACTTGAATGTTTTTTAAGCAATCAACAATACTATTTTTTCACATTTGAAGGTTCATTTTTCTATGTTCCTTAAAGTAGTTTTGAACAATTAACCTGAGCCAAGAGGAAGTGACTGTTGTGATGGCCGAATGTAAACTCTAGTATTCACGCCAGCTTTTGTTATAGTATGCCTTCCTGTCCTGTCATTCTTTCCTGCCCCATGTGCCATGCCACACAGCCAGCGAATTGAGGAGACATTGCTCACCTGTACTGTCCACTGTTGACTCTGTGACAAAACACCAAAGACTGGCGCTTTGTGCCATCCAGAGTTCTCTGAATATGGAAGTGTTTGCCCTTCTTAGTTCATCTCAGCGAAACCATCATGAGAAACAGTTTCTCCAATGTCTTTGTAAAAGAGAAACCTATAAACCGAACATAAAAGGATGATGTTGCGCATCAGAACAGCAGAAAGAGCTTATTTGTATGGCTTGTGTTGAAATGATTACTGACTGTAGAGCTTTCTAGTGGAAATCAAATGCTCAATGAAACAGCACTCCCTCGATTAGGTAATAGTGATATGCCTTTTATTGGTTGGACTCTGATACAAACACCTGACAAGGATTAGAACTTTACCCAAAGAGACACGTATCACACACCACATAGTCTAACGACAGCTGTAGATATATGCAACAGTGACTTTTAGGTGAAAATACAAGACGGTTCTTACACACTCGGGTAGGGTTCAAAACAAAATAAATACGTCTGTAAGCATAAGTGACTATCAGGGCTTTCTATGCCTACCTATCTAATGTTATGGACACGTTTGGGGATTTATTAAAATTAAAGCAAAGCTAGAAAGACTTGGTGGCACAGTGTTTAATCTCAGCACTTGGGAGGTAGACAGGGGGATCATTGTGAGTCAAAAGCCATCCTATTTTATACCTCGAGTTCCAGGTCAGCCAGGACTGCATAGTAGAGTGCCATTTTAAAAAAATAGAAGTATAGTAACAACAGTAACTAAACAAAAAGGAAGTGCCAAGCACTTCATTACATTGCATATGGATACCTGGTAGCCACAAATTTTTTCCAGTGAAGTGTTCTGTGTGTGTGTGTGTGTGTGTGTGTGTGTGTGTGTGTGTGTGTGATAGATAGATAGAGAGAGAGAGAGAGAGAGAGAGAGAGAGAGAGAGAGAGAGAGAGAAAGAGACAGAGACAGAGACAGAGACAGAGAGAATGCCTTTTTCTGTCTGGCCCCAGAAAAACTGGTAATAACAAATGCTCTACTCAAGAGGAGATTAAAATAATTTTCCCCTTTTAATTTTGCATATGAAAACACACTTCAAAGGAAATGCTTCAGTTTGGAGATTTTTAAATTTTACATTTCCTTTTGCAGCTCTGTTGCCTAAAAGATTTAAGCTCCAGGTTAGGGGAGAACCCATTTTATAGGTAAAACATGGCCATAAGTATTTTCATAGGCATTCCAATCACCCTTGCTACCAGACTTTCTTCTACCTCGCCTCCCCACATACAGCATGCCACTTCATAGTCGAAGTGTTAATGTTTCTATCGGGACTCTGGTGGGAGTTTCTGGTGACAGGTGTTGGCAGGGTCAGCTAGTGTGGCTTTAGGTTACTAGGGCATTCACTTTCAAGAGGTTCCCTAACGAATATTCTGTTGCAAAAGTGGTGAGACCTGGGACTCCTCTGAATCTCTTCTTAGAAATGCAGCTCAGAAAAGACAGGAGCGGGAGATCCCAGCTGGATCAACAACAGAGAGGGAGAACAAGGAATAGGAGACCATGGTAAATGAAGACCACATGAGAATAGGAAGAAGCAAAGTGCTAGAGAGGCCCACAGAAGAAATCCACAAAGATACCCCCACAACAGACTGCTGGCAATGATCGAGATACAGCCCGAACTGACCTACTCTAGTGATGGGATGGCCAAACACCCTAATTGTCATGCTAGAAACCTCATCCAACGACTGAGGGATCTGGATGCAGAGATCCATGACTAGGCCCCGGGTGGATCTCTGGGAGTCCAATTAGTGAGAAAGAGGAGGGTTTATATGAGCGAGAATTGTTGAGACCAAGGTTGGATAAAGCACAGGGACAAATAGCCAAACGAATGGAAACACATGAACTATGAACCAGTGGCTGAGGGGTCCCCAGCTGGATCAGGCCCTTTGAATGGGTGAGACAGTTGATTGGCCTGATCTGTTTGGGAGGCATCCAGGCAGTGGGACCGGGTCCTGTGTTCATTGCATGAGTTGGCTGTTTGAAACCTGGGACCTATGCAGGATTGCTTGGCTCGGCCTGGGAGGAGGGGACTGGACCTACCTGGACTGAGTCTACCAGGTTGATCTCAGTCCGCCAGGGAGGCTTTGCCCTGGAGGAGATGGGAATGGGGGGTGGGCTGGGGGGAAGGTGAGGGGGGCGGGAGGGGGGGAGAACAAGGGAATCCATGGCTGATATGTAGAACTGAATGGTATTGCAAAATAAAAATAAAAAAAATTAAAAAAAAAAAGAAAAGAAAAGACAGGACTCTGGTCCTCAGTCTGGGGACCCAAACACGTGTTACCTGTTGTACAATAAGAGGTCTGCTCTGGTGGCCTCAGCTGGCCTACTCACCCATTAATGGTGGCCCTGCTGGTTTGTCCAACCTCTGTAGTTTCACATATTAAGAACAATCAGCCACATTTCAGGGATGAAAGGTCTAATACAATATTGTCTTTATCAGTCGTGGTATGACTTAGTTTAAATTATAAAATTAAGAATGATTTTTGTTTTGGTTTTATTTTTTTTGTTTTATTTATTTATTTTTTTGTTGTTGTTTTCTTTTCTTTTTTCGAGACAGGGTTTCTCTCTGTAGTTTTGGTGCCTATCCTGGATCTCGTTCTGTAGACCAGATTGGCCTCGAACTCACAGAGATCCAAGAGGCTCTACCTCCTGAGTGCTGGGATTAAAGGCGCGTGCCACCACCACCCAGCTAAGAATGATTTTTATGATGGTTTATGAGTAGTATAAAAATTAAAAAATAAGTCGGGTGGTTGTGGCACACGCCTTTAATCTCAGCACTCAGAAGGCAGAGGCAGATGGATCACTGTGAGTTGGAGGCCAGCCTGGACTACAGAGTGAGTTCCAGGACAGCCAAGGCTACACAGAGAAACTGTCTTGAAAAACAAAAAACAAACAAACAAACCAACCCTCAAAAATAACCATAGAGGATGTATTCTGGTTCAGTTAGGTTCAGTGAGGTTCGGACTAATTGGACCTCACCACGTTTTCATTATAAATGCCTGCTTCCAACAGGCAGTCAATGTTCTAGCTTTGGTGATGATTTTGTACTTGAGCAGAAAAGTACCACAGCCAGTTTCTGTTTGTTTGTTTGTTTGTTTTGGCACGGCATGGCTCCTCGATTCTTCTGCATTTGTGCATTTGTAGGACGGTGGACTGGTTTAGTTTGGCTCTCCAGATGAAAACTCCCTTGATTTTCCATCTTGAATGAAACAAACTTCTTCAAAGTGAAAGACTGAAAACTATAGCCCACCTATGTTTAATCATTAATAGTGAGCCCTTCCATGAACTTAGGTCCTGATTTTGGAGTTTGGAATCTGACCTTTCCCCTGTAGATAAACACTGTTGTCGCAGATCCTGAGAAGGGTCACTTCCTTGCTGGCTGCCATCAGGAGAGTCTGCTTCTCAGTGACTCCTGGGAAGTGGATGTGGTAGAGGGTAGCCAGGCAGCATGATCCTCTTAGCTGTGTTCTTCCTCTGCTTCTTCTCCTCATACTCTGCCTCTGTTAAAGGTAAGTGTACGCTGCCTTTTCCTAAACTTGAATCTCGTGTGTGTGTGTGTGTGTGTGTGTGTGTGTGTGTGTGTGTACGCTGGAAGAGTTCCTAACTACACCCTTTTTGAAAATATATAAGGTTGAAATATCTGGGGCTAAGTAACTAAGTGGAGATGAAAAAATTTAATTTCTGGCTCTATTTTACGAGAATGGAGGTCTCTTCGTTTCAGCCCGCCATCCCTCAGATCAGTGTGTTTCTGGCTTCAGTTTTCCATTCCTGGAAAAAGATTTGAGCTATTGTTACATGCTGCTGGTGGACACACAGAAGGCAGTGCCTTCATTTGAATTGTAAAACAGGATTTATAAAACCCAGTCCCGAAATTTCCTTCTAGTTGCTTAGCAATGGGACACCAAGAAGAGTCAGACCCAATGGGGGGAAAAGGCATTTGATTGCCAAAGAGTTATGAATGAAATGGCAAAGCATATATGGAATTCTGCTGAGATTCAAAAAGAATAGAATAATCCAAGTCAGTTAATTAAAGAAAATAAGGTGGTATGATATGGATTTAAGAAATAAGACATCTTTAAAAATAGTGTTACTAGTTAACAGTTTCTGTTTTAAGATGAAAATCACTTTAAAAATATGTGAATTGGCCGGGCGGTGGTGGCGCACGCCTTTAATCCCAGCACTCGGGAGGCAGAGCCAGGCGGATCTCTGTGAGTTCGAGGCCAGCCTGGACTACCAAGTGAGTTCCAGGAAAGGCGCAAAGCTACACAGAGAAACCCTGTCTCGAAAAACCAAAAAAAAAAAAAAAAAAAAAAAAAAAAAAAAAAAAAAAAAAATATGTGAATTGATAACATCAGAAAAAAACAAGAGGAGAGCATTTCACAGGAAGGGTTTCAATGTCATGTTTCAAATGTATTGATAGGAAATCTTCTATGAATCCACCAGCTTATAGACTCTTTGTGCTTCGGATTGTTGTCCCGTATAAAGGTGTCACTTTCAATAATTCATAAAGATACACTGTTAAAAGCACCTGATCTCAAGGTACCCTGTTGTGGTAGGGGGTCACTTCTGGTGGTGTGTACTGGAGTGAATGACATAATATGATCACACACAAACTTTTAAAATCTGTTTGTAATCACTGTGACTTGTGACCATAAAGTGAATGTGAAATTTCTACATGGAAAAGGAATAGCTGTCACCACAGCAAGATATAGAGGGTTAAAATTCAGTTATTTCACCTGGGCAAATAGATTCTTAAACTAGAGGGAATATTTTCAGCACTTTCGAAAAGTGTTAGTGTTTAAAATACAACCCTTCCTTAGGTGAAAAACAAAAACTTGTAAATCATATTTGACTTGAAATTGTTAGAAAGTAGTGTTTTATTGTTTGTCTAATACGATGTAAACAGTTTACTAACCCAATATCATGATTATTTTGAAAAAAATGGAGATATAGTAGTTATTGTGTCATCTTTTTAAATTCCCATTCTGTAAATGAGAAACAGCAAACCCACTCACACACACACACACACACACACACACACACACACACACACACACACACCCCAGCAGCATACAGGCATGCCACCTGCGCATGGGAAAAATGTGGCTTAGAACATGACAGCTTGTTGTGGACCAACTCAACGACAGACCCAGGTTTTCAGAGCCCAAAGCTTGTGCAACTGAGAGGCTGTCTTTGATAAAACACCACAGAAACATCTTATGCTTCCAAAGGTTACTGAGGAAAGATAAGGAACGTGCATAGATTGCTAGGGCCTCTTCCAAAGTCTTCCAAGGACCTGGGTGAGTGAGGGGCCCAGGGCTTCGGCTTCTCTCCCCGAGTTCCTTCATTTCAGTTCAAAGACCTTCTTACACTAAATATCACAAGCATCCAATACAGGGCACAATACAGGACTCGGTTCTCTCCGTCTACCTGGAGTAGCCTTCGGGAGTAGAGGACCGTGGTTTGATGGCAGATTCTTTGCCCTCACAGTGATTGATATTTAACAAGCAAATGACATGAGGTGGCTCTACCTTCCTACTAACCGTAGGATGAAGGGTAATGTGGAGGGCAGTCTAATTTATTGAGTGTGGACTCCAAAGCCCCAGGTTTTCCCCTGGCTGTTACTGATTGTAGCTGGTAATAGTGGAGCTGTTCTCAGAGCTAACTTGCTTTTTTTTTTTTTTTTGATGTAGGACTTTTACTTTCTATTTGTTTTGTCTTTACCTCATATTAGCTCCTTTATTGCTAATTCCTCTCAGTCCCTGACCCCACCCTTATTTTTAATCCATTTGCACTAATCACATCCCATCTCTCCTTCTGCCTTACACTTTTCTGTCAGATTCTCAAACTCTTTGATTTCTTCCCGTGTCTCCAGAGCACATCTGGAGCCTCACCCTAACTCACCTCTGCTTTGCCTCCTTGCTTAAGCCAAGGAGCAGTGCTATTACAGCGCCTCGACACTTGGAACAAAAATGCCATCATGTTCACTCTAAAGAGCAGTAGCTAAAAAAGTAACCCTGGAGCACAACCTAGCCATTTGGACCATCTGAAACTCAACATCTGATGAACAGGACAGACAGACCCTTGAGGCCTGTTGAAAGAGGTAGGAGAAGCCAACGGAGATCAGGGCCTTTCCCGCTCTGGGCATCATTGTCCTTGTGCAGTCAAGAGCTGATCTGTCCTATGCTCCTTGTTACTGGTAACGTAAAAGCTAAAAAGCATCAGCATAATAGTTTTGAAAGCTGTGGACTTTAAGAAATAGTCCCTCCTACACATTTTCCATAATGATTTTCATCAGAAGGCTCCTTCACGTAGTCCATAAACTCAGATTTCCTAAAACCCAAACTTCAGAGTCTACATGTGTGTGGGATTGAACTTAGAGTCAGTCTTTGTCAGCTCTTATGTACTGCTCATCTTTCACAATTGCTGTGAGGATTTGATAAGACAGCACGTGCCCTATATGGAATTTTATAGATATCACACACACACACACACACACACACACACACACACACACACACAAGCACACGTAGGTCCAAAATATCCTTCCTGGCAACAAAGTAGTGTTTGAACTGCTGCAGAGCACCCATTTAGAATACAGAAGAGGTGGAAAAAGAAGAGGCTGGGAGAATTATAGACTGTGTCTCCTTCAAGGTCTTTGAACTCCATCTTCCTTCTATATGTCATGTCCCAGGCTTGGCTGACTTGGGGTTTGAACTTTGTTTTGTGTGGTGCCAGCTCTCACTCATCTGTCACTTGTCTCTTCCGGATTCCTACTGAAACCTGTGTCCTCCCTTTGAACCTGTGTCAGATCATGGACCTAGAATGAGGTCAGAAACCTCTTTCAGCTTCCCACCTCAGCCCTATGGACTTGTCCCCGAGTCTACCTGAAGCCCAGGCACCTGTTGGACCTCACCTTCCTCTGCTGTGTTCTTTATGTAGTCAGTTCCATTTCTTTCTGCTCTTGTGTCCACACGAGCCCTCTTCAGGGCCTTTGCACTTGCTGCTCCTTGTGAGAATGAAGTGGGAAGAGTAGAGTATGACTCTTGCTACAGATGTACATGTGGCCAGCCTCAAGCTGACCTTGCCTCACAGAGGACTACCCATTGCCTTTCCTATTGGACTTGTCTCCAGTAGCATGGTCTGTCATTCTATGGTGTTTGCTCATACACTCATTCTATCTTATTTTCTAGCTCCTTGTCACATAAGTATTAGCTCCATAAGGGGAGAAAATTTGTCTCCTTGCTTATTGGCATCTAGGTTGACCTAGAAAATTGTCTATGTCCTGAGAGTTTCTCAGAGCATCATTGTTAAAGGAAAGAATGAATTCCTGGAATAAAAGAGAAATCAATCTAAAATTTTAGAGGTTTGTGGTAAAAGTAAGAGCATGATCTTTAGGACCAGATAGCTATAGTTCCCATCACATCACCATTATTAATTGCCTGAGTAATCCTGGGCAAAGGGTGTAATCTCTGTGCCCTTCAGTTTTCTCATCTAATGAAGAATAGTAATGCCCATCTCAGAGCCAGATGTCGTGGTGCAAAATTGTAATTCAAGCACTTGGAGCAAAAGGCAAGAGAAAGAAGGGTTCCAGGCCAGCCTGGGCTACATAGTGAGACCCTGTCTCAAAAAAGACAGACAAACAACAACAGAACAAGACTGAGCTGATTAGATTTTTATGAATGTCAGCACATATAATCTTGAGGCAACATGTCTTGGTCTCTTTTTCCTGGAGACTGTGCAGTTGTTGCTAGGGGTGGATGGGCAGAAGCTGATGCAGACCAGGCTGGCCTCCTACTCACAAAGATCTACCTGCTTCTGTTTCCCAAGTCCTGCGATTGAAGGTGTGCACCGGTATCCCTGGCTCTGTACAGACTTCTTAAGGGGAAAGTAAGTTATGACTTACTGCTAGAGTTCACTGGCAAAGCAGCCCCCGTGACACCAAGTAAGAACATACACACTGAATCCTTCTTGACTACATCTAGTGAGTGACACACAGAAAACATACAAAACCAGCTTCTGTGATCATAACCTTTGTGTGTCTGAGAAAAATTCAATCCTTCCCCTTTGTGTGTCTTGGGAATGAGTTAAACTGAGTTGGAAACTGTGTGAACTTCTCCTTTGTGGGTTTTTTTTTGGCTCCCAATACTGACTTCAATGCTATTTGATATTAAATCCCCCTGTCCAGATTTAAGCTGGTCTTAAGATTTTATGTAATTAGTTGTCTTTTTTTTTCAGGCACAGTTAATTTAAACCTATTTATAGGTGACTCTTTAATGTTCCAATTTTCTTTAAAATATTATTACACAATAATATACCTGGGTATAGATATTTATTTATTTGTTTACTTGGGTTTTTGAGACATGATCTCACATTGTAGCTTAGGTTGGCATGGAACTCACTACGTAGTTTAGGCTTGCCTGGAATCATTATATTGCCCAGACTACCATCAGCCTCATAGGCATCTTCCTGTCTCAGCCTTCAAAGTGCTGTGATTATAAGTATGAACCACCACAACCACCACTGAAATGTTCTTTGGACAAGTTTGCTAATTAAGCTTAGAGAGAAAACTACAAAGAAAAAACATTCTTTAAATGCAGCAAGTATGCCAAATGAAAGAATGGCCTTTTTGATGACTAACATTTTTTTGACACTCAGCTGTTGGAATTAAAAATTCATTAATTATGGTGCTGTAAAGATGGAACCGTGCTTTGGTTAAAAGCACTTGTTGCTCTTCCAGAGGACCTGGGATTGGTTCCCAGCATCCACATGGAAACTTACAACTGTATTTAGCTCCAGTTCCAGGAAATCCAGTGCCCTCTTCTGACTCCCTTGGGTACTGCATGTATTTGGTATACATACAATGCAGGCAAAACATCCATACACATAAAATTTTAAATAATTACAAAAGATCTTACTGAATTTGTAAAGCAATTCCTGTCAAGACCTCTGCTTGAACTTATAGTCAAGTGATTGAAAGCAACATGACCATTGCTTTAAAAACTGTCTTATGTTCAATCTGGGCAATATGAAGATGACTTGATAGTTGATAAAAACAATGGTTTTCTGAAATGGAAGCTTGTTTGTATGTTCATCAGTTAACTTACTTATGTGTGGTTTTTAAGCCGATGCTTTTAGTCGCTGGAGAAGCACATCCTCTTTGGTTCAGCAGGTGCTAGTTAAGCTCCACTGAGCCTCAGTGAACTGGAGAACGCAGGGGCGGTAAGACAGTATGTTCTCAGGCCTGACAAGTGCCTGACGATCGGAACTTGACCTGTGCCTGTCCTTTAATGCAGGTCACACAACTGGTCTCTCATTAAATAATGAACGTCTGTACAAGCTCACGTACTCCACTGAAGTGTTTATTGATGGGGGCAAAGGAAAACTTCAGGACAGCGTGGGCTACAGGATCTCATCTGATGTGGACGTTGTGTTACTGTGGAGGAATCCTGATGGTGATGATGACCAACTGATCCAAGTCACGGTGGGCATTTTCTATCAAAATGAAGCAACACTGCACTACACTAGGATTCGATGTTAGCAACACATCATCCAGCAGCACTTGTTTTGTGCTACTGGATATACTTGGCTTGTTATCTTTCACAAAAACAAGTGAAGCATCCATAATTTTGAAGTTGTTGCTAATCAATAGTGAGTTTTCTCCAAATTGTTGAAGCGGGCTGCTCCGTGCTGCTGAGTAACTGAAGTCTGACCTCCAGCTCTGTATATCATCTTAATATGAATGGGGACATTGTATTGGAATCCATTCAAAATGTCCTGGAGGAAGGGATTTGCAATGCATGTCATGTAAGGAACCATGGAGACTGAACTGGAGATACACTAGGAGAGGCCTCATTTAACAGGTAGAATTACTAATGAGGGACAGGGCCTCTTATAGAAGGAACCAAGTATTCCACAGAATGACAGTGTTTGGTCGGCCATGGTGATTTAGATCTGTGAGACTTTTTCTAATGTTGATATATTGTAATCCTACTTTCCAAGAACCTAACGGCAATGGATTCCTTTTAAAGTTAGTTGCTCTTCTGCAGGTTACTGTCAGATAGGCGCACTGGGTCAAGTACGTGGAACAAATAGCTTTTTATAGTAAGATGTGTTGCAGCCCCGTTGACAACTCACTGCCATTTCTTTGGGTGTTTCTAGTGGTTGTTGTATTTTCAAAGTTGGATCAGGACATCACCATGCATTCCTCTGAGTCATTATCACTAGAACAGCAAGCTTCCCTGCAGAAAACATTGCCTGCATCCATCCTTGTTCTGTAATTCTGCTGCTGACCTTCACTTTATAAACACAGGAGGCAGAATGGGCAGGAATGTTTTCAGACACGTTACAGACAGGGAAAGGAGGAGGTAGACAGCCGCTGTTTAAAACCAGTGAGAAAAGTGCCAGTGAGACAAAGGAGCCCAATGCAAGGCACATGTATTGTAACTCAAGGTCACAGAGTTAAGTATCCTCGCCTTTGACTAGTTAAAATAGCTAATGTTAAATGCCTTCCGTTTCAAAGTCAAAGCACTTGTCGAGTAACGTGAGTGACAAGTCCTGTGAATCAACGTTTGAAACGATGACAACCTCAGTTGGTCTCCTTTACCACTTTCTTTTTAGGAGGCAGATGTGGGAATTTTTTCCTAATTGTGTTCTTTTCTTGACTTAGATGACGACTGTCAATGTTGAAAATGTGAACCAACAGAGAGGAGAGAAGAGCATCTTCAAAGGCAAAACTGCCCCGAAGATCCTAGGAAAGGGCAACCTGGAGGCGCTGCAGAGACCCATGCTCCTTCACCTGGTCCGGGGGAAGGTGAGCCACGGGCTTTCTTCCGCTTTCCTGCTCTGCCCCCTTTCAGCGGGTAGAGATCTGAGGGACTCGTTGTCACCACCTGTTTTCAGTGGAATCACTTCAAGAACTGAGGGGCGGAGGCTGCTGAACAAATGTCTCCAAAAGAAATCAAACCACGCTCTGAATTCTATTTCCTACCCAGCTTCTCTCTGTTTCTGTCTCTCTGTCTCTCTGTCTCTGTCTCTGTCTCTCTCTCATTAAAGTCTTTGTAATAGAATGAAGTATTGGGTTCTGGATGAGAAACACTGCTTTTAAAGTGCATCTCTTATTAGCTATTAAACTAGGAAGGATTACAGAGCTATTGTAACACAGAAAACCGTTACAGCATGTTAGGTAAGTTCAGGAAAGTAGACAGATTAGAATGAAAGGTAAAAGTTTAGATAAATAATATTAATGTGTGAGGGTATCTGTCTGGGCAAAACACAAAACTGACATCTTCCTGTGTCATGTTGAAGACACAGCAGCTTTCAAAATATTTAGACATCCTTTAGAAATATGACTTGGAAAAGCACTAAACAGAGCAAAATGATGAAAAAATATTGTAATTCCATCTAGAAGCCCAGTAAAGAAATTCTGTAAGTTTTCAGATGTCTTACTTATGATTTAAATCTAACCTATTTTATAGTCCTACTATGTTGGAACTGAGAAGCAATTGTGAACAGTAAATGATCAGGCATTCCACATTCTAGTTTAGGAAGGTTGTGGGCATCTTATTCACAGAGGAAGATGTGAGCTCAAGTTTCGTCATGAGGTAGAAAGCAATCGGGAGATGGGGAAAGTTACAGCTGTCACTTTACATGTCTCCAGAGTTCAACTTCCTACCTCAAAATAATGATGAGAAGTACTGAAAAGTGAAAACGCCAGAAACCTCTTTGCAAAGCAGGATGCACATTTGTTATGAAGTACTCCAAGAAGGGCTCAGAGGCAGGCATGTGCTACATCACATAAACTCTGAACCCCAGTCTCTCAGAATGCCTTTCTCTTTCTCCAGCTCTCAGAATCTTTCCCGTGATTCAAGCTTTGTTCCCATATCCTGCTTTCTTTTGTAACAGTCTTGCCCTCTTGGTCGACGGGGACAGCCATGTGACTTCACCCCACTCTTGGTGCTTTGGAACCCACTCATGGCCTTCCCATTTCTCTTCTAGCCAGCCATATTCATTGCTAAGTTACAGCTTTCAGCAGAGAAAATGCCCAATCCTGTCAATATTCCAGCCCCTCCACTCTCGGCTCCATGTCTTTCTTCCCCTTCCCCAAAGTGTCTCCACCTTGTGCTGACTGGTGTGTCCATAAAGCTTTTCCTAACATCCTCCAAGCCCACCACCCCTTGAGTGCGTTATAATTCTCTGTCTTCTGTCCACAGTAGCAATGGGTTTCTCATGAGCAGCATCACATCTTTCTCTTAGTGCATTCGACAACTTGATTATAGTGAAAATTCAAGGAATGTTTGTAGAGTAAAAGGATGAACACAAAAGTTGATGAGAGGCTAGGTGAGCCAGTCTTGGCTTGTGATTCAGTTAGTGATAAGTAAAGGGAATGCCGTGCTTACGGCGTGCTGAGCTCCGCCTGACCACACCACAAACATTGTCCCCTGTGCTGGTCACAGACCTAGGAGGTTGCTACTGTGGTATACTCCTGTGGAAGATGAGGAACTGGAGTTCTGAGAAGTTAAGAAAAGTTCCAAAGGCCACAGAACTGACAGGTCACGAAGTTGACATTTGAAGCAGAGTTTATGCCTTCCCTTCAGTGTGCCACTGTCCTCTCATCGTCCTCCTGGGTGGACTTGGAGAATTCTCTATTTTATTTTTCACCATATGTATTCACTTACTTGATTTGCATATGGCTCAACTTTATTAACACAAAACACAGTTATTTTCTTCTCTGGACCTCCAAAGTGGCAAGCTTCTTGAGTCCATTAAATATTAATTGCATTTATGGTCTTGACCACAGCCTATCATTTTACAGTGCCTTTGCCAGAAGCTGAGTGCAAAGTCTTGCCGCACACACACGTAAGAACTCAGTGCCTTCACTGTTCAAAGGCTGCATGAAGCTGCCACATCACTATTTCAGTGACACCAATGTGCCAGCCCAACGGGATGTGATGATTTGCTGTAGCCACGGGTTAAAGTGCATCATTATATATCTCTCAATTGTACAATAAAGTACTTGGGAAAGGCTTGACCCTGTAGACTAAGAAGTCAAAGGGAATTTCCGGCCACATCGATGTTAGGAAGGTCATTGTCATTTCAGATTACAAGGAGAACAGCTGCATAGGCAGGGGACCTGCTGATGGACAGCTTTCTTGGAGGACATTTCTGCCCTAGGCCAAAATTAAATTCTACACAAGACTTCTGGGTTTCAAGAGAATCTTTTGGTTTTTCCAGAGCCCCCTTTCTCTTCTCCCCATTTACAGCTCCCATATTTACATTAGGAAAGAACCTAAAAGAATACTTAGATGCATATGCATTGTGCATTTTCTGTTTCCCACAATCACTCATTGACCATATGGAAGTGCTTGGGTACCATTTGATTTTGTCTGCATTCAACAAGCTAAGTTGGGAACATGGCAGTTACCTGTTAAGTTCATTAACACTGACAAATGAAAGTTACTGTTTGGTTTTGGTTGTCTGTACTGATAAAATTAAGTGTGCCTCTTATTTTACTTTGTTTCCTGGTGTGAATCTGCTATCTAAACCTGGCTTTCCAGCTCCTGCTCACACACTGACCCTGCAAAGGAGCTGTGGGTGGCACCTGTAAAAATCACCTATGTCTTCATTTGCTTCTGTCCCGTACTTCTTAACTATGCTCTGTCTTATAGTTAAATATCAGAGATAAAATGGTGAATCCCTGTTTGCAGGGATCAGTTCAACTTATTTTTGTTGTTTAGGCAAGGATGTAAATTTGAACTTCTGTTGCTGAGTCCATGAATTACGGGAGAATCTTCTTCCTAAGGGAAAATACAGTTCCAAGGGAAAACGGCCCCAGATTTCACCACAGGATGCTGGGTTCTCCTTCCTGGCAGTCTGCCTAGTCCTACTCTCATTTTGAGTTCCCTGTGTGGAAAGCTTAGCTTACTGTTCTCTGGACTCTGATGACTCTGGATTCAGATCAGAGGCCTGAGCACTTGGGTATTTAGAATTCATTTCAGAGCTAAATGAAGTTATCATCAGTTTTATCGCCTGAACACCATAAAACATACTCAGTTCCTCTTGTGAAACAGTGAATTTAAGATTACTTCTATGACAGTCACATGGGTCAAACTTCAAAGTTCCAGTTTATTAAGATTATCATTGTTCAGTAATTTGATGTTTGAATATGGATAAGGATGTCATCTTTACTTTGGGTCAGATTGGTCTGTCCTAGAAATAAACAGTTTCAGCTTCTGAAATAACAGCCATACAAAGGACAAAACAAAAGGCTTGTCTACTTTTCTAGTTGTAGGAAAACAATAAATATCAATAGAAAAAGCCAAACTTTTTTGGCTATGTCTCTGGGTTTATGCTTTTCAGATTACTGACTATGACTGTTCCTGCTAAAGGAAGGAAATCCAGTTTATAGTATAGAGCATCAGAGAGCCAGCTTGGATCTGAGAAGTTGCCAGTGGTTTGTTTGAGAATATGATCCCTGGATTTTCAGACAGTGAGGTCACTGTCACAGGTCCCTTTTAACCAGCACAAACAACACTATTCCAACACTGAGGGATTAGGCAGTGCAGTGACTAAAACTGACCGTAGATACAGTAGCCAGAAAACCTGTCACTAGGCACAGTATGTCTAGGAAGTAAAAATAGAGAGTTGAGGCTCTTGGAAAGCTGATTCAGGCACAATATTATCTCCTAAGACATGAGAAATTTTTAGGTAGGCTGAATTATTCAGATTAGTATTAATTAAATTCACCACATTACTGAACTTTAAATTCTATGTTTGTTTGTTTGGTTTTTGAGAAATAGGAAAGTATTGGGAATTTGGGGGGCAGAAATGCTCTGCCCCAGCTTGTGTAGACCATAGTAATTTTTACAGGGAAGGCATGTCTGCCCTCTGCTCCTAAACCGTGTGATGTGCTTGAAGTCAATCTAGGGTGAAAACAATAAGCTGTCCTCTGAACACTTTTCTTCACTTTTTTGCACTGTTTCTTAAAGATGGGCTGACTCAGTAAAATGATAAAGGATACAGTGCCAATAAATGTCAAGGGTAAAACAGAGCCAAGTCACTTCCTACTCCTGCCAAATCCCTCTTCTCATTTCAGCCTTTCTCTACCTTCTAATGAGAACCATAACCAGTAGTCATGGGCAGGCTGCGCAGTCCAAACAAGCCCGCCAGTCCTCCACCCTCTGCACTTCTTCTACCCAGAGCAGCAGCAGCGATGCTCGGGGAACACGGGCCGTCTGGGCTCTATTCATGGGCGAACCTGGGCGCTGTCAGAGCCATTTCAGGAATCTGAACTGCCATTTGTGGCGATTGCCATTCTCTTCAGTCATTAGTTTGTGTTTCAAGCAGAATTATAAGGGAAAAGTATGTGATGTGAACGAAAGGAATGCTCTAGGTTTTCTTCCTTGCACAGCCCTGGCTTTCCACAGAAACTCCCGACTCTGTAATGACCGTCACGTTCTGAACCATCATTTTCAGCCCTAAGTTCCGTTTCCTGATGGCCTAGCTTCTTAGAAGTAAAACCTGCCTCTTTTCACAAGAAAGAAATCACAGCTGTGTGCTGACAGTATCTCACACCGTCAGTAGAGGTGAGAACCCGGTCCTCCAGATCAGATAAACAATGGATCATTGCTTCATTTTTATTTCTCTTTCCCTTTAGGTCAAAGAGTTCTACTCCTATGAAAATGAGCCCGTGGGCATAGAAAATCTCAAGAGAGGCTTGGCTAGCTTATTCCAGATGCAGTTAAGCTCCGGAACCATCAACGAGGTACTTAGTGATGATTCTAAGAAGTCAGCATCTTGGTGAGGGGAAGGAGTGCTCACCTGTAATCTCACTTGGGAGCTAAGACCAGACTTTAGGCAAAGGTCTGCCCAGACAATATAGTAACCTTACGACACTGGATAACTTAACAAAAACCACCAGATCTCCACCACCCTCATAAAAACTGGGTATGCACTTGTGTGCTAGTACCCTGTGTAGCAGACAGAGACAGGTGAATTCTGAGAGTTCACTGGCCAGCCCTGCTGACCCAAATGGTGAGCTTAAGTTTCAGTGGGAGAACTGGTCTCAAGGGAATAAGGCAAAAAGTGATGGAGGAAAACACCTTATGCCCTCTAGGTATGGCCTACATGTATGCATATGGATGTGTACACACATACAGACAGGTGTACATATATGCACACAGGTGTGCATACATGCATTTATCACATACATAACACACACATACCTCCCAAGCAATAATAAAATCTAAGAAGGGCTGGGGATATGGATCAGTAGTAGAGAGCTTGTTGAGCATTCATGAGGTCCAGTTCAAGCCCCAGTACTACAAAATAAATAAGTAGGCCAATAAATAAGTCAATCAGAATCTTGTCAATAAGCATATCAAAATTGTTTGTAAGAATTTCTGCCTGTTGAAATTTCACAGAAAATTAAAAGCGCTGTTCTGTTTTAGAAAAGTTGACTTAAGTTAGGTAGTCAGATCTCATTTACATATAAAATTATTTATTGATTAAAAACAGAGTTAAGGAATTATAACCAATTCTACTAAAGGGACTTTGGATAATTGATATATATGCAGAAAACTTTGGGGATCCAATGGTTTTTAGGTGTCTCTGTCCTGCTGCCTTGTGGGGAGCATATTAAAAATATGTTCCCTGGATTTATCCCAAGGATGCTGAAATTGTAGACAAGCAAAGAGCTGAGCATCTGCAGTTTAATAATCTCAGATATTTGGAATGCAGTGTCAGTGTGCAGAATCACTACTTTACCCCTAATTCAGTAAAGAAACAGAAACGAGTTAGAGAATTAATAGGTCTCCAGCTATCACATCTGAGTCAAGCTGTACACCATTTTCCTGGTCTTAGTTCATCCAGCCCATGGGTGGAGGGCCGAGGGAATGCAGCTGGACTGCTTGCTAACACAGCAGCGGGCGTGGTGCCAGCACAAGACCAAAGGGAAAGCTCGGAGGAGCGGAGCAGAGTCTGTATTGGGATGTTTTTGTCTAAACTCAATTTTTTATTATGAATGGCAATGAATTTAGTTAATCCCACGAGTTTCAAGAATTTATGACCATATTTCTTTGTTAAAATCACACACCATCTTGCTACAGCCTTTAAAAACACCTCCCCCTCCCTAGATCATTACCCATATGACCAGAGATTTCAGTTATGGTCAGGCAGTTTGTCCAAATCCTAAACTCAGAGAGAAGTAGGAATTGCCCATGGTTCCTGGGACAGCTGAGGAGGTGTTTTAAGACTCAACGAAAGAAAGTGAGAGTCAGCATCCTGTAGGAACCTTCCAGGATTTCTGTCCTTTTGTTTTGTCCTCCTGGGGTGGGGTGGGGTTCTGCCATGGCATATTAGGAGCCCAGGAATCAAGCCTCTTCCTGGGAGAACACAGATGGTCCACACGACATCTCAAGCATTACGTTCTTACTTCCTGCTCCAGGTAGATATCTCTGGGGATTGTAAAGTGACCTACCAGGCTCAGCAAGACAAAGTGATCAAAATGAAGGCCCTGGACACGTGCAAAATCGAGAGGCCTGGGTTTACAACACTGAACCAGGTACGTACGGCAGATACTGCTTTCTTTGGGGCATTCGATAATGCGTTCTATAGAGATTTAAATAGTAGAAAAGGACAAAGCAGTGAAACTTGAAGACATTTATCATTTTTAGTTTAGGTTATATTTTCACATGTGCCAAATGAATCGATGTTTAATGTGTCGTGGGCGTGGGTGATGGGCAATGGTGTCAAAGAGGCACTCTGTGGAAAATCGAGCGGGAGCTGCTATTTGACTCAATTGAAGATTAAGAATAATTACTTTCTACTTATTCACCTATGTCTTTACTTATGCAGGTGTTGGGTGTCAGTTCAAAAGCCACATCTGTCACCACCTATAAGATAGAGGACAGCTTTGTCACAGCTGTGCTTGCCGAAGAGACAAGGGCTTTTGCCTTAAACTTCCTACCAAGCATTGCAGGAACAGTAGTATCGAAGTAAGACAATGTCAGAATTCTTATTTTCCTTCATCTATTATTATGTTCAACTTTTTCTCCTATACATGATTGTATGTGACTTGTAAATAGGGGTGTGTGTGTGTGTGTGTGTGTGTGTGTGTGTGTGTGTGTGTGTGCGCGCACGTGCACGCCTGTGTATGCATGCACACATGGATTATTTATTTCAACTGAATTCCTTGAAAAAATTGAATTCATCTTTCATCTGTTCATCTTCATTTTTCACACAATCTAGTTATGTATACAAAATACTAGTTTTTCCCATCTTTTGATGACAGACAAATTTCTAGGAGAGCATATCAGAAAAAAAATCACTACTGAGACCATTTTCTGGAAAATAAACTTTGCCGACTGTGTTGGCTAACAGATGACACGTGATTGCCTTGAACATGATTTTCAGAAAGCAGGTCTAAACTCAGAAGGGCTGACGTCCCATGTCTTGTTCAGCACCCAGGCAAATTTTCTCTTGACGTGATATTTTGAAAGTCTAGACTTAAACTTCCAAGCCTTTGAATAAGACAGTTACACCAGAAAAATTACATAATTTTGTTGGGGTTTAAGGTGTCCCTGGAGATTCTGCAGCCCGAGTGTAGATGGAGTAAGTTAGTTGGTTTTTTACTTGCTGAAATAATTGCCGTTTTTGTATTGTTTCCTCTCTCTCACATACAAACATCCATTCTTATAACGTGCTGTTGCCATTTGGTGTCGCACAGGCAGAAACTGGAGCTGAAGACGACTGAAGCGGGTCCCAGGATGATACCCGGGAAGCAAGTTGCAGGTGTAATTAAAGCACTTGATTCCAAGTACACAGCCATTCCCATAGTGGGCCAGGTCCTCCAGCAAGCCTGCAAAGGATGCCCTTCTGTAAGTGTGAGCAAATTCGGCACTGATGTTGGATTGTAATTGTCCATCACCCTTCCTGCCTGCCCTCCCTCCCTCCCTCCTTTCTTTCTTCACTGTCTCCGTCCTTCCCTTCCCTCCCCTCCCCTCCCTCCTTCCCTCCCTCCCTCCTTTCCTTCCTTCCTTCCTTCCTCCTTTCCCTCTCTCCCTCCCTCCCTCCTTCCTTCCTTCCTTCCTCCTTTCCCTCTCTCCCTCCCTCCTTCCCTTTCTTCCTTTCTTCTCTCCCTCCCTCCCCCCCTCCCTCCCTCCCTTCCTCTCTCTTTTTTTCTAAAGTAAAAACTTCAGCTAATTCTATAAAGGAATAAATCGTTTTACTACAGATAGCAGGTGATTTACCACACAGTTAACAGTCACTGATAGATTTTAACATCCTATGCAATGAGGTTAAAAAAAAATACTGAAGTGGAGAAGTTAAGTTATTGGCTTGTTTCAAAGCTGAAAGATGCCACTGACTAGAATTATTATATTTTCAAAACCATTGTATGATAACTATAATGTGTGAGAAAATGACCTTTTTCTCAATATTGCCCATTAAGCATAGATACAGTCTCTGAACAGTTCATATCCCAATAACAGCATGACATTGGACTTCACACAAACAATACTTTAAGAAGAGTAGGGAGCTCAAACTATTTGAAAAGTTGATTTTCAGTGAAGTTCAAGTAGGTTAGAAAATGGGTGCAGCTCTGCAGTAGATCTCACTTTGCCCCTCCCGAATACCAGATACCCTGCTGTTAATTAAAGTTCGGCATACCTTCACCAGTGTGCTCAAAGCCTGGCCTCAGATGTAGTTATGACAGCAGTCATTGGGGGACCAACACATCCAAACATCGGTTGGCTGTTGTCCCAGGCTATTGTGAGCTCAGAAAGAAGGGGGACTGCACTGCGCCCGTGTTTTGCAGCTGGCGGAGCACTGGCAGTCTATCAGAACACACCTGGAGCCTGAAAACTTGTCCAGTGCCAAGGCTGTCAGCAGCTTCCTGGCCTTCATTCAGCACCTCAGGACTGCAAGGAGAGAAGAGATCCTCCAGATTCTGAAGTCAGAGAAGAAAGAAGTGCTGTAAGCCCCCATTGTTGCTCGGGGTCATCTGTCAGGAAAATGTTCTTACACTGTTACTGTCTTCTAATTATTTTTTAAATTGACTTACGTAAAAATTAATGTGTTTGAACACTGTTACATGCGTGTATGTATATCATGCATACCTGCTGCCCCTGGAGGTCAGAAGAGGGTATTGGATCCCCTGGACTGGAGTCACAGGTTGTTGTGAGCTGGGAATTGAACCTGGTTCTTCTACAAGAGCAGCAGTGCCCTAAGTCACTGAGCCATCTCTCCAACCCTTTTCTTTGTTATATAAGAAGGACCCCTTTCAATCTTCTATCCTACCTTCTTCTGCTGGTCTGCACTCTCTAACTGCTGTGCCACAGGTCAGTAACAATGCTCACTTGGCCAGAAGTACATCAGTTTCACACTGATTCTCATGACGATTGTTTTGTGTCCATGAGTCTAAATTAGTAAAGGCTTGGGTTTATAATCATGCTCTGAAACGGGGGGGTGCCTCGCTTCTATGGAATTGTGTTCTCAAGCTATTAATCAACTTTGTTTGTTTGACATATTTTGAGACAAAATTTTGCTCTGTAGTCCAGGCTATCCTGAAATTTACTATGTAACCCAGGCTGGCCTTGAACCTGGGTTGATATTCCTGCCTCAGCCTCCTTAGTGTTAGGATTACAGGACTGAGCCACTATGAGTATGAGCTCAGTATTTAGTATTTATATTCATATTCATTCATATATTCATTAGTGTGAAAAATCAGTTAAAAATTTTATCATGCCCAGACTCAACTAACCAATGATATTTTTTATGACTAGTTTTTTAACTAGAATTTCTCCATGGAAGACAATAACACATTTGTTGTGGATAAAATAGAGCTATACCATGGTGTCTTTTTTATTTTTAAAGGGAAAAAAATTCTCTCTTACATATGAAGTTAAAATAGTTATCCATTTTCTATCAATAATGGTGCTTGAGTTAAACTAGGCGTTTGAGAAATATGTATATTTGCACATCTAATTAGAGAAAAGTATTCAATTTGGGACTTCAGGTTCTATGTATTGCTCATATAGGAAATATTTTGAGCCTAGTTTATTATTTCATTTACGTAATTTTAACTTAAAATCTTGAAATTGTATTTTGTTAGGCAAGTACAGTGTAGTAGTTTGTGTGTTCTGAGAAAAGAGCGAGAACTAGAGAGGACTAAGGAGAATGGAGAGGGCTTTGGAGAATGTATTATTCATATTTTTTGTTCCAAGGGAGATGTACTTCTTTAGGAAGCTCACATTAATGGGCGAGTGATGGAGATTTGTAGTAATGTCATTGTAAGTCCTGATGTCTGACGTGACGCCTGGTTTACAGCCCTCAGCTGGTGGATGCTGTCACTTCTGCCCAGACTCCAGACTCACTGGAAGCCATCCTGGACTTTTTGGATTTCAAAAGTGACAGCAGCATTGTTCTCCAGGAGAGGTTCCTCTATGCCTGTGGATTTGCCTCCCACCCCGATGAAGAACTGCTTCGAGCCCTCCTTGTAAGTCAGGGATGCTGGGAAAATAATGGCCATGGGATGCTAAAATCAAAAATGATAAACAAAAAGCTTCTTTTTCTTCTTCTTCTTCCTCTTTTTTTCATTTGTTTGTTTGTTTTTTGAGACAGGGTTTCTCTGTGTAGCTTTGGAGCCTGTCCTGGAACTCGCTGTGTAGACCAGGCTGGCTTCAAACTCACAGAGATCCTCCTGCCTCTGCCTCCTGAGTACTGGGATTAAAGGTGTGTACCACCACCGCCCAGCTATAATAACAAAAAGCTTCTTGAGTATAAGCAGGCATTAAAAGTGGATCCAATCGGAGAGGAGTCCAAAGAGAGAGCCCTCCTAGTATTCACATTCTGAGTTCGCTGGCCTCTTTTCTGTGCATTAACACTAACAGCACAGCAAATCTTCTCACTCAGGGTCTTTGCCGGCCCAGTGACCAGAACAACCGATGCTTTATGACGGCCTGAAGACCATGGCCACCTATCTTATCATGTGGCAGAGAAGAAAACACTGGAGTGGCGAGTCTATGTGATGCTTCAGTAAACAATTAGAATTACTTTGATTTTAAAAAACTTCATGCTGTTTTTACATACACATCGATGTCCCTGGTTCATATAAAGACTAGACTAACCTAAATAATCAAATCCCTGAACCCTGAAGGGTTCACAGATGGACTAGATCACCCGGGATCAGGCATTCTAGTAATCCTTTGTGGAAAACTAGACAACAGGTTTCTAAATGTCTCAGAAACAAATTCTGAGTTTGTTGTCTAGAAACACAAAATCATTTTTCTAGGTGTTTGTTACTTTGTTAACTGAAAGTGCCCCTTTGGAATGCTGAAGTGTTCTGATAACCTATTATTTGATCCCTGCTTGGCTACAGAGTAAGTTCAAAGGTTCGTTTGCAAGCAATGACATCAGAGAAACAGTTATGATCATCATTGGAGCTCTTGTCAGGAAGCTGTGTCAGAATGAAGGATGCAAGCTCAAAGTAAGTGCCACTGTCTCATGTCACTGCTGTCCAGACAGCCCAGTGTACTGCCATGCTGCCAACGCAGCCACTCTCCAGCCTCAAGCCCGCTCCCCGTTTCCTTTTTGCCCAGCAATCATTCCCATCTCACTTACTTTACAGTTCAGCTGCTCATTAGCTTTCTTGTTTATTTCTGTCTCTCACTGGGATGTAATCTCCACACAGTGATGAAGCCTTGTTTTTCAATACCAGTTGCTTAAATGGTTCCTAGTACATAGATTGTACTCAATAAATACTGTCTAGAAAGCAAATCACCCATTAATCTTCCTCCTAATACATATTTGTGATAGTCTTCTATGTATGTACTTAGGCGTTTTTTTTCCTTTGTTTTTATTTGTCTTAGACAAATTGTGTGTGTGTGTGTGAGTGTGTGCATGTGTGTGCTTTTGCGTACTTGTGTGTATGTGTTTGTGTGGTGGAACTCAAACTCATGGCTTTGCACATGACTCTCCTACTGAATTTCATCTGCAGCCTTGCCTACTTTAGAAATAGGGTCTCACTATGTAGCTCAAGCTTGCCTTGAATTTGCCTAAGCAGGCAGGCGTCAGACTCATAGCCTCCTACCTCAGACTCCCAGGTGCTGGGATTACGGTGTGTTTTCATACTCTGCCTCCCCCTGTGCTTTTTTTCTAGATATTTTGCAGTTTCAGATCTCAAGTTTAAATACTTAATTGATTTTGAGCTAATTCTTGTTCAGGAGTTAGTTAAGGATACACTTTCATTCTGCTGTATGTGAATGTACATTTTCTCACAGCCATATTGAAGACACTGCTTTCCCCATTGTATGTTCTTGGCATTTTTGTGGAAAAAATCATTTGACCATTGCTATGTGGGCTTATTTATCCCACAGGCTGTTGTTTCTATAAATTTATGCCAACACCATGCCATTTTTATGACTGTGGCTTAGTACTGTATTGTAAAATACAGTAATGTGATGTCTCTAGCTTTGTTTTTTTTTACTCAGTAGCTTTGGCCATTCGGTGTCTTTTTTATTCTATACAGATTTTAGAACTGTATTTTTTAGTTCTCTGAAGAATGTTATTGATATGTTTATATGTTTGCATTGAATCTGCTTTGGATCGTATACACATTTAATTCTTCCAACATGGGATATCCTTTTACTTCTTAGTGATATCCTCAGCTGTTTTATTCACCATTTTCTAGTGTTCAGTATACAGTGTCCCACTTCCTGGGTTATAAGTACTCTAAGTATTTTTTGATGCTACTATAAAAGGGCTGTTTTTGTAACTTCCTTTTCAGACACTACATTGTTAACATTTGGAAATACCACTGATTTTGTTGGTTGACATGTGTCTCACCACTTTCCCAAACCCATGCATCAGTTCCAATAGTGAGATAGTGGGGTTTGTAGGCTTTCCTGTGTGTAAAGCCATCTGGTCATGAAACAGGTGGTTTCACATATTTATTTTCCTACTTAATGGCTGTTATTTCTATTTCTTGGCTAATTATTCTGGCTAGGACTTTAAGTATGAGGATAAATAGTAGTGCCTACTAAGCATTTTTGTCATGATCCTGATCATAGAGAAGCCTTCAGCTTCTCACTGTGTAGTGTGTTAGTTATGAATTCACCACACATGGCTTTTATCACATGGGATATTCCTTCGACACCTAATTTGTAGAGAGTTACCAGAATAGAAGGTGACACTTTGTCTGACGTCTCTTCTTCATTTGTTGAGATGACCATATTGTTTTGGCCTTCACTCTGCTGATATGGTCAGTTACATTTGTTGATCTACATATGCAAAACCGTGGCTGAGTTCATTACGGGATGAATCTCACTCAATCATGTAGGATGTGTATGTTGGCATTTTAGTGTACTCTTGCTGATTTAAAAAGGTTTATTTATTTCATGTGTATGCATGTTTTGCCTGCATGTATGTAATTGCACTGCGTTTGTGCCTGGTACCTGTGAAGACCAGAAGAAAGAGTTTGATGCTCTGGAATTGGAGCTACTGATGATTGTGAGCTGCCATGTGGCTCTGAGAATTGAACCAGAGTCCTCTGCAAGAGCATCAAGTGCTCTTAACTGCCCAGCCATCTCTCCTCCTCCCTGCTGCCGTTCCTTCGTTAGACGTTTCCAGTCCATGTCCAGCAGTGAAATCGGTTTCTGGTCTTCTGGTAGTGTCTTGGCTCTGGTATGAGGCAATGCTTTGCACAGTGGCAGTGGTAGTATTCGCTTTAAATGTGACGCCATCTGGTCCTGGCCTTTCCTTAATTATGCAGTCAGTCTTGTGCATTGCCAGTGTCTCCACACTCCTGAGGTTTTCATCATTTGGTCATGTTTGTTTGTTTCAAGCAGCTGGGCTGTTTCTCCAAGTTGCCTAGTCTTCTGTACCACTTGCTCTGACTCTGAGGACCTTATGTGGTGTCTCATCAGTGGTAACGTCTCATCTTTCATTTCTGATTTTGCCTATTTGAGTCTTTTCTTATTCTAGCATAAGGTCTGTTGGTTTTGATTATGTTTTTTAAAACTCAAATTTTATTTTCATTGATTTTTTTGCATGATTTTCTATTTCTTTTTTTCTTGTCTGGTTTTTGTTATTTTCTCCCTTCTGCTAATCTTGAGTTTCTTTTGTGCTTGACAACAGTTATTTGAAACATAACATGTTGTTTATTTGAGATCCCTTTTGATGTCAGCAAGTATGCTGTAAGCTTTGTTCTCAGGGCTGTTTTTACTGCAACCATGAAGTATGTTGTATTTCCATTTTCATTTACCTGAAAGTGTATTTTAAGTCTCCCTTTGACCCAATAGTTGTTCAGGAAAATATTGTTTAATTTCCACCTATTTGTTAATTTTCCTTGATTTCTTTCTGTTATTTGACTTCTAGTTTCACATAATTATGGCTGAAAAATATTTGATATGGTCTCAGTCTTCTTAAATTTGTTAAAACTTGCAGTGTACCAGATATGGTGCTGCACACCTCTAATCTCAGCACTTGGCAGGCACAGGGACCTGGAGCTCTCTGGTCTACATAGTGAGCTCCAGGCTACATAGTGAGACCCTGCCCACCCCCAAAAGCCCCCAAGCAGCAACAACAACAAAACCCCCAAACTTAATATATGATGTAGCCTGCAAATTTTCTGTCTATCCTTCAGAAGAAAATCTACTGTGTAGGTATTGGATGTGATGTTCAGCGTATGACTTGGAGGCACTTGCCCCAAGTGGAGTTCATGTCAGATGTTTCCTTATTGGCTTTGTCTGGGTGACCTGTAAAGTCCTGTGTGTTTCTTGGGTTGCAGTATGTCTCCTTTCAGATCTCAGATGCTCTGTTGTTGCACGTATGTATGTCTGTAGTTCTTACTGTTCTCTTGATGACTCAACCCTTTACCACAATTGAATGATCTTCTTCGTCTCTTTTGAGTGGTGTCCTTACAGGCTATGGGACTCTACAACTTCCTCCTTGATTGGAACTTTTTCTGTGATGAGTGCGATCTTCATATGTGAGTTTTGGTGATAGGATTAACTTGCTGCTGATCACCTAGAACTTTGTGTCTTAATCATATTTGTGAAGGCATCTTGGCTTGTCTGAGTAGGCTATCCAATATCTCATCTGCTACATTTAAAAAAAGAAAGACAATAACTCACTTTGTAAGCATAACTAAATATGGAGAACCAAAGCGGATTAAAAATCTAGTAATATCCATTAAAAGCCTGTTTTCCTATTTTACCAGTTTAAAATGCTGAATATTATATATAGCCCCCTTTCCCTCATTCTTATTATGAGCAAGCATTCAGTCCCCATTTTCTTCTGCTAAAGAAAGACATCACTGTGTTGTTTTTTTTCTTCCAAATGCTTGTTATTAAAAACAATATGGAGAATCATTCTTGAGACTCCACAGGGAGCAGCCAAAGATAGAATGCATGATAAGCATTCGAGAAAGGGTCACTAACAACAGGGATGTTAAAATTTGGCAGAAATCAAATTTAGCATTACATCTAAGATATTAGAGAATGACAAATCTCTACATTTTCAATTCCAATAATTATTAAATGGCTGATATATTTTTTAATCAATTTCTGTGTTGAATATCACATTGTGGCTAAAGAAAAAATCCACATGTAAAAGCACCCAGTCAGCATTATTTAGTGAGCACGGACTTCATACTTTATAATGCATGTGCAGTAACCATGTATTCATCACAGTATGGCCATTCACCCAGCAGGCACATTATATTGAGTACAACAAATAATGGAGAGATGACTCACATAGGCAGGAGGGTACATAAAGGTCACATGCAAATATTGCTTTATTTTGTCTAAGAGTCTTAAGCACCCATGAATCCTGCTGTCACCAGGAGGTCCAGGAGCCAAGCCCCATGGATGCTGTAGTATTAAACCATGAGCAAAGGAGTCTGGGGTATGGAACCACAGCTGCCTTTGTTTGAGGTGCTGAGGCAGTTCCCTCCATATAGAATAACTGAGCTTCATCATTGACTGTTTGTGTTTGGAGTGTGTTAAAGACTAAAGGCCCATTATGAATTATGCTCTGCTTCTCTAGAACATGTAAGCAGACATTTGAGAAGACTTGGTACCTTTAGCAAGCTTTACTTAGCAGCCAACGCAAAGTTCCTAAAAGTTGATTTTTTTTTTTTTGTCTGAGTGTGAAGTTGGGCATTTGTCTAAGGTGTATGGTGTTTTAGGCAGTGGTTGAAGCTAAGAAGCTAATCCTGGGAGGACTTGAAAAGCCAGAGAAAAAAGAGGACATCACGATGTATCTGCTGGCTCTGAAGAACGCTCTGCTTCCTGAAGGCATCCCATTCCTTTTGAAGTACGCTGAGGCTGGAGAAGGGCCCGTCAGCCACCTGGCTACCACTGTCCTCCAGAGATATGATGTCTCCTTCATCACAGATGAGGTAAACACATGAACAGAAGGAGGGAGAAAAAACACTTCTGGTAAACCAAATGCCATCTCCTCTCAAGTTCCTCTGCTTTTGTTTTTGTTTTTTCTCACAACAATCACTCCATTATGCTTAGAAATAACTCTTAAGGTGTATTTAAGGCTATTCTAAATCAGCCTCACATTTTGAATAGAGATGTCTTGTATCCTGAAACACATTTTCTTATCTTAAGAAACAAATTCTAGTAGTTGTCCAGGTAGCTAAATTCTCTTTAGAAATATCTTTCCTTTTGTACATTTCAGAGCACTGTTAAAGTTTTCAACTGGTTGAAGTATGTGACCTCAACTGCTCATGGATGGTTTTCGGGAAGCCTCCTACATTGTGATTTTGTTAGAGCAGAGAGTGTTTCAATGGGAGCTTCCTTGACAGTGTTTACCACTGAGGATGCTGTCTGCAGCTGAGTGTCCTCCTACTATTTTGTATGAAAGGTAGTTGACTGTGAGGCATGAGGTGTGGGCTTTTAAGAAAGACCAACCTACCTATCATTCTGGGTGGTTCTTTCCTGGTTGTTTGTTCTTGGGTAGGTTACTGAACTCCAACAAGTCTGAGAGCAAGGGCAAGATTTGAAGAGATGGGAAGAGGCAAGAGACAAGAAGAACTGAAGAAAATAGCATGGTATATGTAGAATAAAGATTCAAGAGAGGTGTTGTAATCCCTTAGAGAAACCAATTCTTGAAGGATCTAAAGTAGTCCTGTGAAACCTGTATTAATTCCTCTTGGAGGCAATGCTTCATGACCTAATTATGTTCCCCTAGACCCCACATCTCAAAGATTCTACCACGGTAACACCACCACACTGATGACCACATGTAAACCTTGGGGAGACACATTCAAACCATAGAGATTGATGCAGAGTGCCAATATGGGGAGATTGTGTATGAGCTGGGGTTGGGAATGTTTGGAAACTGTTTCTCTTTTTAGTATGAACATAAAACTACTTTTAGAAATGGGCACATAAATTTTCTATTAAAAAAATAGGGGAAAGGAATCTAAGATACTTTACTGTAAAAGAATACCAGTTCATATTGCCTTCTCCTCCACAAATTCCCATTGCCATGGCAGCCTTAGAAGTCTTTATTAGGTAATACCAAGCACTGTTCCAAAACACATGAACTGCAAAACCTTACCGTTGATCCACAGTTTACTACTCGTGCTGTGTCTAACGTGGGTTAGGGAATATGTGGCTTTGTGTCCACAGCAGTCCTGAAAGAGATGCAGAAGGCATGCCAGGTCTTACCTGCCTCTGCCTAAGTGCCATCCACATCAATTCTGTTCACAATCCAGTAGCTAGCCTAGTCACACGGATCAACCTAATTGCAGAGGAATCTAGCAAATGTAGTAACACATATGTATCTAAATAAGCACTTGCTATTCTCTTACTACAATATCAACTTTAAATTATTACATTAATTTATTGAGTGTGTGTGTGTATGTGTGCATGCATGTAACATGACACACATGAAGAGTTGAGAAAACAACTTTTTGAAGTCAGTTCTCTCCTTCCACCATGTGGGTCCAGAGGGTTGAACTCACGTCATCGGGCTTGGCCACAGAGACTGATATCTGATGACCCATCTCACTGTCCCTACGACATCAACTTTAAAACTCCATGGTTGTGATAAGATTAAACGTCTTCTAACAGGTGAAGAAGACCTTGAACAGGATATACCACCAGAATCGTAAGGTTCATGAGAAGACTGTGCGCACAGCTGCCGCTGCTGTGATCTTAAAGAACAATCCATCCTACATGGATGTGAAGAACATTCTGCTGTCTATTGGGGAACTTCCCAAAGAAATGAATAAATACATGCTCACCTTTGTGCAAGACATCCTGCATTTTGAAATGCCCTCGAGGTATGATGTATTCCATATGCTTCTTCTTACTCATGTCCATTTGTATATTGATGTGGTGCATACATAGCTAATAATCATGACCTGGTCATTACACAAGGTAGTGTTACATAAACCCAGTGAATGTCAAATTTCTCCAAAGAAAGTCTTTACTGAGTCAGATAAAACAGCTTCCCTTTCGCTGGTTGAGATTTGGAACTTGGGGTAAGGCTGTTACTCTGGGTATCCACTCAGTGTAGTAAATATATAGATCACCAAATGCTAGGAAAGTTTTAAAGTCAAATTGCATTTTCAACAGGACTATTTTTGTAAGTAGCACAATGAGATGAACCATTCTCAACAAATGCTCTTTTGTCTTAACTTTTCAAATGTGAGGAATTTTTGAAGACTTATGTCACAACTCCCCTGAATTTGCTACTGAAGTTACAAATCTTAGTCACGGCCCACTGTTTAGGAAAAGCTCAGGTCTGCACAGCAGTTCCCGTGGACTTCAGTATGCTCGGTCACTCGGTCCCTCTCGGGTCACTCGGTCCCTCTCGCTGGACTCACATCGTTCCATTTCCCAAGTGCCCCTTCCTATTTCACTCTGAACTTCCCTCTTGAGGGCGCCTCCCCCAAAGCTCCTGCTCACTGGAATCAGAGAGGGATGTTTATCTTCTCTGCCGTACACAAGGAACACTTCCCCCAGGGAAGATCCAGTGTGTGCATCCCTTAGAGAAAAGGGAAAAAGGAATAGGGTTGGGTGGAAGTAAAAGACAAGAAAATCAAAATAAGAGGAATGAGAAATCAGAAGCAGAAGGAAGGGGAAATCAGCAGGGGAAGAAGGGAGGAAGGAGCAGGCCAGCTGGAGGGAGGTGAGTGGGGTCGGGAGCAGGAAGGAACCCGGGCCTTGCTGGCCTCTATGGATCAGGTTCTTCTGTTCCTTCCTTGTTACTGACACTCCTTGGAGGAGGCCCTGGTGTGTCTGCTGCCTCTGCTTTGTGAACCTAGCGATTTGGGGACAGGAAAGAGGAGGTAGTGGGGCAGAGAGCAGCCTAAGAAACAGAAAGAAGCCGTGGTAAACATTTACATCTGATTCTCAGTAACAAAACCCTTAGAGCTGGACGAGATGTTAAGGCCAACTTTGTTTGGTATGTGTCTCTTTCCAGTGTAGGGCGGTTTTGTTTGTTTGTTCATTTTCCTGGCAAGTTGTACCAGACTCCACTTGACTCTCCCTGGTGTCAGGAAGTTCACTGCCACTTAGCAAACCTGTGCCACTTTGGGGACTTGGTTATTGTGTGTTCCTATACACTGATGCCTCCCTATTGGCTCTCGTTTCGTCTCTGGCACACAGCAGAGTGTGTCTAATGTTCATCCACATGGAAACCGTCTGAATATTGGAGAACATGACCTTTTCACTTCCAAGCCAAAAATCAAATGAACTGGTGACACCGGTACATAGGGAGATATAAAGTGCCATTCCTTCTTGCAAAATGTTTCTGCCTCAGACCTAGGCCTGGTTTACTTTAGTTGATTACTGGTGAGGGGGAAGAGTGACATGTTGTAATTTTGCTATTACTGACTGATTAGCATGACCTGATGAGAAATGAAAAGATCTCAATGCTGAGTACATAACCATGACACAGTCCTGAAGTAAGAGGAGAGAACCATTCTCCTGTGGGCTTTATTGCGCTTTCTCTGTGGTGGAAAATGCATAGATAGCAATCCTGAAAACTGACTGTTTTGTATCATCTGCCAATGGTGATTTTAGAAGGTATGGAAAAAGTAAAGAAAACGTGTGCAGTCCCGTTTGACGTAGCTTCCTTAAATTTATATACTATTTTAACAACACAACTATGATGATTCAAACTGTGTTTTCTGCCCAAAGTGTCCCCCAGTCAGCTGAAGACATCTCATTGCTGGGCACCCTTACCTTTGTCCTTTTGACACCAAACTAGGTTTCCGATATTTGAGGAATGAAGGGGAAAGCCCACATCTTGCCACTGGTGCCCAGCTGGTACTTCCTTCAGTCTTGGGGCATGAGGAAAATGTGGCCTTCTTTTTAGAACGCTGAGGATTTGGTTGCATTCCCAGTTTGATTTGGGAAACAGACATTGCCGTCAATGAGAAGTCTTCTCTTCTGTGTTGCAGCAAAATGATCCGTCGAGTCCTGAAGGAGATGGTTGCTCACAATTATGACCGTTTCTCCAAGAGTGGGTCCTCTTCTGCCTATACTGGCTACATAGAACGTATGTGACCCCCCAAAGAGCTTCCTGTTCCACCCCCTTTCATTAGCATTGCCGAACTGTTCCTGAGTCCTGTGGTTATTTTGTCGTTAGGTAGCCCCCGTGCAGCATCCACATACAGCCTTGACCTGCTGTACTCGGGTTCTGGCATTCTGAGGAGAAGTAACCTGAACATCTTCCAGTACGTCGGGAAGACAGATCTTCATGGTAGTCAGGTACCTTCCATCCCACGAGTTACTAATGAAAGAAACTGGTGTGAGGTAAAATAACATATACAGAGAGCAGCATTACAGAATATGCTCGTAAGCCAGCGGTGGTTTCTGGCATAAAGCTTCAACTCTGAAGTTGAAACCAAAGTAGTTGGGTTTGCTTCACTTTCCAGACGTCTGTCTGTAACACACAGACACACAGACACACACAGACACACACACGCACAAACTTGAAGCTGTGCCAGATGTCTGTCTGTAACTCCAAACACACATACATGTACAGACTTGAGGCTGTGCCAGAAGTTGCTAGTAAAGCTTGCAATCACAGATGCATTGCTTGGGTGTTTCTAAGAGTTTAATTTTATGCTGTGTTTGCCCTTTTGCTCATCTCTGCAGAGACTGGTTTCTCCTACAAGAAACTTCATAATACAATGTACAGCTCCCAAAGAGTTAATTCATATTTCTCCAGTACTGCTAGGAGACAAGAATCAAGTGTCGGTAGTTGAGAACTGGTTGAACTTTAGTCCAAAATTAAATGATGATTTATTGTTATTGTGAACTATACCATCAGTTTAGTTTAATGACTCTCAGACTGTAGCCTTCTAATTGAAGCTATTCAAGCTTCAAAAATGATCCATGGCTGTGGGAACTTGACATGAGATGTCCACACCCTTCAGTGGCACCCTGGTCAGAATCTCATACCCTCCATGCCAAGGCATTGCCATTTGCTCTCTAATATGCACTCGAGAATGCCAAGCATACAGTGGTTAGTGCCTGACTATGCAGGATTGAAAGTACGCAAAATTCTTTACATGCTAGTCATCAGGGGGCAGGCTTCCTCATAGTATGGCCTTGTTTTATGGTCGGGGTGAAAGTTTGACATGGAGGGTATGAATGTACCCTCTCAGAACAGCAGATTGGGTGGCACTGCCCTTGCCTCTCCATCTCCTTTCAGAGGCTCCAGAAGATGGCAGGTCCACTGTATGAGACAGGGTGGGGAGATCAAGCGTCTCCGATGATGCCCTCCGACAGAAGGCCTGTGGTCTTTGTAGTCATGGAGAAGGCATTCAAGCCCTGCTTCTGCCTCATACTAGCTAAGTGAATATTCACCCATCTTCACTCATCTACTAAGTGAATAAAATCTTCCATACATCCAAGGGTGGTTTTGAAGATTACATGGAGAGAGCTAATTTCTATTATGTTCAGGCACAGAGGTTTGGTTTTTATTCTTGCCTAGTTACAGAAGATATTTAGGTCCGGGCCCTGGAAAAGTTCTGTTTGTAGCTCAGAGGCATCTCCATCATTGTGGAGCAGGTGGAAACGGTGGTCATCAACCTTGTGTCCTTTTCTCCCTAGGTGGTCATTGAAGCTCAGGGACTGGAAAGCTTAATTGCAGCCACTCCTGACGAAGGGGAGGAAAACCTTGACTCCTATGCTGGCATGTCAGCCATCCTGTTTGATGTTCAGCTCAGACCTGTCACTTTTTTCAATGGATACAGTGATTTGATGTCCAAAATGCTGTCGGCGTCTAGTGACCCTGTCAGTGTGGTGAAAGGGCTTATTCTGCTAATAGACCATTCTCAGGTAACTCTTTACCTCTCTCAGCCTTCAAGTGTCTATTGAGTCCTGGCACAATGTGTGTGTGTGTGTGTGTGTGTGTGTGTGTGTGTGTGTGTGTGTGTGTGTGTGTGTGTGTGTATGCATGTTTGTGCACAGTAAGCAGGTCTTTGCACAGTCAGATCTTGTGGAAGCTAGAGGTCATTCTCAGATGTCTGCCCCAATTGCTTTCCAGCTTCTTTTTTAAGACAGTCACTCACTGACTCTGGAGCATGCTCCGTTACATTATGATGGCCAGACAGCAAGCCCCAGAGCGTCTGCTATCTCTACCGCCCCAGCACTGGGATTACAGGTGTGCACTACTGTGCCTTGATTCTGTGTGAGTGATGGGAACCGAAGTCAGGTCTTACGCTTGTGCAGCAGACACTACCCAACTGAGCCTCCCTCAGCCCACCAGACACATTTTAAGCGTGTCTAGAAAGTGCAAGTTACAGCTCTGTGGGTCTTGGAGCTCACCCTCTGTACGTTTGGTCCTCTTGCTATTGTTGCTCTTTCTCCTTCGCTATACACAAGTACCATTTGCCTTCTCTATTATTAGCTGCTTAGTGGAGAATGTCTCTATCTTTATAGCTCCTTATATAAATTCAAAGTAGATATAGATCTCAAAAACAAAGAAATTGATAGTTTGACTTTTATGATGTAATAAGCATTTGGAAATAGGCTGTCCAGAGTTAACACAGTAATCCTCAGGGACCAGAATCTTTGCACTTTAGTTCAGCCTGCCTAACTCACTGTGTAGAGCAGGCTGGCCCCAAACTCATAGAGATCTGCCTGCCTCTGCCTCCCAAGTGCTGGGATTAAGGGCTTGCACTATCATGCCCAGCTTTACTATGACTTTTAATCTCACGCTTGTCAACTTGTGACTCTGTGATGACCACTCCCCTTCTGGCACAGCACCCAGCCCCTTAAAGAAGGAAGAGAAGGATGAAGAGCTGGATGGCCATCCAGAAGCCTGGATAGAATATTCCTGACCACAGTGGTGTCATGAAGCTATCTCTAGCTGCAAGGGAAGCTGGATTTTCCAGCTTTGCACTGGGTGTCGGTGCACTTTGGAGAAAAGCAGGTTTCTTTTCATGTGAATGAAGAGGAGAACTAGAGGTGCCACTCATACTCTCCAGCCCTCTAGTGATACATAAATAAACACTCGGTGCTGGCAGACCTGTAAAGGGCAGAGAGTGACTATTTCAGGCTTCAAGAGCCAAATGGTCTTGATGCACCTATGCAGCCCTATGATTACAGAGTGAAAACAGCCATCAGCAGTCTATTACCTGAGTAGAGCTGTGTTCCAATAAAATGCTATTTACAAAAATAGCCAGTGAAGCAGAATGAGTTTCCTGAAAGCTATAGTCTGTTAATCCCTGACTTAAATTTTCTTGTATGGTTTTCCTATTCATTAAGATACTGCACCCTAAGCAAGGTGTGGTCTATGAGAGATTGCCCCTTCACTATTAAACATCACCAGTGTTCATGTGTGTCAGGCTGAAGTATTTGGCAGATCTGAGGTTATTTCACCAATAAGCTGCCGAGGCCCCAGGCTCTGCAGAACACTCCAGCAATGCCATCCTAGCTTCAGAAGCACATACCACTCCAGGTCAAGTGCTGACATTGAAGGAAACATTGGCAGCTGGCAGCCTGTCACAGCCACCAGGGCAGATAGAATTACTCAGTGCTCTCTCTCTCTCTTTCTCTCTCTGTTTCTGTGTGTGTGTCTGTCTCTGTCTCTCTCTCTGTGTCTCTGTCTCTCTGTGTGTGTCTGTCTCTGTCTCTCTGTGTGTGTCTGTCTCTGTCTTTCTATGTGTGTGTATATGTCTCTCTGTCTCTGTCTGTGTGTGTGTGTCTGTCTTTGTCTCTGTGTGTGTGTGTCTGTCTCTGTATCTCTGTCTCTGTGTGTGTCTCTCTGTCTCTCTATGTATATGTCTGTCGGTGTGTCTGTCTCTGTCTCTGTCTCTCTCTATATCTATTTCTGTCTCTCACTGGATTACATTTCAGCAATGGTATCCAAGAAAGAGGAGCCTCTTAAACCAGGAAATAACATATTTTCTTAAGTAGAAGCAGTGAGATGAGCTGTCAAAATGTCAGTGCCTTTTCTGTAAGAAACACCTTGTAGTTCATAGTTTAAAAAGCAAAATGATCACATCAACCACAAACCCAAAGTTCCAGCATCTTCTTCCTCTAGTCCCTAGACAAAACATTAAATAAATGTATACTCTGGGCCAATTGAGGACTTAAGTTTATATTCTATCTTCTTTGCAATATTCCTCAGAACAGACTTTCTTACAGACTGTGAAACAAAGAGTTGTAACTATGTGACAGCTGTGTACAGCAGCTGAAAAGTCCTATCCTTAGACACGGTCTGGATAGTCTCCCCAGGAAGCCTCTGGGCCATCGTTTTCCTGTCAGTGAAGAAATACAATGGCTCCAGTGGAGAGCAGCGTGATGTTTGATTTCTCACGTGTAAGGCTTTGGGCATACAGGTACTCAAAATCTGTTAGTTCTACTCATTTAAGTTTCTTAAAGAACTAGAACCTCTGCACTGTATGGTTTAGTCCCATTTCCAGAGGCAAGGGAGGGGGCTGGGGAGATGGGCATGTCCGTTTGTCCTCGTAAGTAGATCCCGTAGAATTCCTTGTGACTACATACATATAAGAGCTCTTCCTTTGGAGGAAGAGAATCGCTGAGAAAGCCGAAGTGTTTCTCCAAACCACTTGCAGTGAAAATGCTCTTCTCACACAGGCATTTTAGCTGATAACTGTGAAGTGATCTTTTCTGTGGCCTGGATGCTTTGACATCCAGCTAATGTACAGCCATGGGAAGGTGGGGATCTACATCTCAGGGTCCTACTGGACTAAATGGATCAACAGGTCTATAGATTTCCAATCAAGAAAACAAGATTATGCAAAGGAAGGAGTATTCCTGAGGCAGGACACTATAGGAGTTACTTGGCAACAGGCATGGACATGGTGTGCAGCAGACCTGGTGCCATCCCTGGTTTTCAGAGGCTTAGGTACACATTTGGGCATGATTGTTGTAGGTTTTACAGGACAGGATGTGATTCTTTACATTAGTTATGAAGCATGACATAGTCCCTGCATCCTATGCGAGCCACATTTTTGTCCTAGAGTATACATGGCGTTAAGCATCCTTAGGGATGTCCCCTTATGTGTCCCAACCGTGGCACAGAGCACTCAGGAGTGTCCTTCAGAATGAAAGCATTTTCATATCAAGGTCACACTTTCTTATTCTACTTGGGTGTGAACCAGCTCTCTGAGGTTTCCTGCCACATTTGATATTTCTGTTTGTTTGAAATTCAGAGAGAACAGCACAGTCCTTCCTAAAAAGTGCAATCATGGCATTTGTGCCTGGCAAATGCATGGCTTTTTTGGTCTGCTTATGGCAGCTACACAAAGAAGTTAGTCATGCTCTTAGCTGCCAGGAACTCTTAACGTCTTTGGAGGAATACCAGAGTGAAGGGTACAGAGCTGCATTCCCAGAATCATTATCACATTCAGCACTGCCTCAGACCGCCTGATTTCAGTCTAGCATAGAATGTCTTCAGCCTGCATCACCCCACTTAATGCACATGGAAAGTAGGGGAGTTAAAGTCTGAACACAGGCAAACAACACAAAGCAATGGGCTTCAGATGATAAGACAACCAGCCAGGAGGCCATCTTTTTAAACAGTCACCATGCCTTTGGGAAATAAAGTTGAGTTTGTGCTAGGCTTGACCACTGTTTGGAGTCATTGCCAATGTCAATCAGCAGGGTGCAGAAGCTTAGTTCAGCTGCCTCCTCTTCCTGTCCTTTTCTAGCTTACCTAGGCAGTTCCCGGAACTGCACTGGGAATTTTCTTCCTGCCTTTTTGTTTGCCAGAAGATGTAGTTGCCTGTGTTTGCCCCAACATAAAACCAGAGAAGTGCTTAAGGACTTGAAGAGATCATTTTGTCCAATCTCATGTTTCCAAAAAATGCCAGGGCTGGGCTGCTGATGGAAATGCCTTCGTCTTCTTGGTCCAGGGGTTCTCAAATTTAGTTGTGTCAGAATCACATGAAGGTATCTTAGAAGGAGGTCGCTCCCCTCCCAAGAGTTTCTAAGTTAGTAGATGTGGGGTACCTGAGAATTGCATTTTGAAACTTTTCCTAGATAGTACTGACTCTCTACTGAAAGCTACACATTGAAAATGAATCGTCCCTCCAAAGAGAGGCAATGATTGAAGGAAACAGCCTTCTCGGTTGATACTCCAATCCTCCACTTTTAACTGACTTACTTAGCAATGCCTTCTTTTGGTGCCCAAGATTAGGGTAACATATTTCTAAGCCTTCTTCACTGGGGGTGTAGTTTGGTGGCAGAGCAGGAGCCTAGTAGGTGAGAGGCCCTGAGCTTGCACTGGAATAAACAAGTGAGCGTTGATATAAGAGTCCTCCAGCAGCACAGGTTGAGTGTTCACTGTACAGCAGGGAGTCAAGTATGTCTCGGTTAGAGGCATTAACTAATTTGTGCTCATTACCATATTTTTTTGCTTCTAGGATATTCAGCTGCAATCTGGACTAAAGGCGAATATGGAAATCCAGGGCGGTCTGGCTATTGACATTTCAGGTTCAATGGAATTCAGTCTGTGGTATCGTGAGTCCAAAACCCGAGTGAATAATCGGTAAGTACAATGCAAAGAAATGCAGGGCTATGTCTTGGGTGCTGTCTACATTTCGACTTTTCCAGATCTGTGCTGTTCATTTGTGATTGTAAGCGTGGGGTGGGAAATGACTGTGGGAGTTCATTACATCGATAGCATCTTAGAAACAAGTCGATCGAGCATCAAGGGTCTTCCTGCTTCTAAAGACACCCATAGACAATGCAGATCCACATGAAGGCTCATTCTCTTCATATTTCACTTTAGTAGTTGACTGTTCTCTTCCTCGGGGTTTCTATTGCTGTAATAAAACACCATGACCAGAAACAAGTTTGGGAGGAGAGTCATAGTGAGGGACGGCTTGTAGTCCATCCCCAGGGGAAGTTGAGGAAGGAACACACAGCAGGAACAGAGGTGCTGCATACTTGTAGATGTAACCAACCGTCTTATTAAATAAGAAACACAGAGCCGATTCAGAGAAGAAAGCCAAGAGGTCAGAGCTAAAAGCCTTACCCTTCCTGCTTCAGCGATCCTCTTCAGCCAAGAGAGAGCTACTTCCTGTGTGTTTTTCTTTATATAGACTTTCTGTTCTGCCTTCTCATTGGTTGTAAACCCAACCACATGACCGCCTCGTCACAGCCTGTCTACACAGACTTCCACGTCTTCTATGGTTGGTATTGAGGTTAAAGGCATGTGTCTCCAATGCTGGCTGTATCCTTGACCACACAGAGATCTACCTAGCTCTGCCTACCCAGTTCTGGGATTAAAGGCATGCGCCACGAACGCCCAGCTCTGCTAAGGCTTGCTATTAGCTCTGACCCCCAGGCAACTTTATTTATTAACACACAAATAAAATCACAATTCAGTACAATTAAAATATCACCATACATACTGACTTGCTCAGCCTGCTTTTTTTACATAGCACCCAGGGCCATCAACCTAGGAGTGGCAACACAGTCAAGGGGCCGGACCCTCCCACATCAATTACTAATGAAGAAAATGCCTTACACACATGTCTGCCTTGAGAGTCCCTCTTCCCAAATGACTCTAACTCGTGTTAAGCTGACATCAGGCTAGCCAGCATAGTTGATCCCTTGGCAACTTGATGAACAAACCCATTACTGTTAAACCATAGCCTTTCCTGTTTTGTTTATCCCCAAGATCTTATATTAATATTACAGTATGAAACATAAATTTAAAGCTTATGTCTGTTGGTGGCATTAGAATCTCTCTTCATTTGCTAATTCCACTGGGTTAAATAAGATGATAATCTCATTTTTAACCAAATTTAATTTTTTTTCTGAATGAAAATTAGAAATAAAAGGGACGACATGACTGCTGCTAGGTATTGTGGAGGAGAAAGTTCATTGTAGATAAAAGAGAGAGCACAGCCAGAGGCAGGACCTTGAGGAGGTATAGAATGAAATGACTGAGTCTGGCCGTGTGAGGAGAGCTGGGTGGGGGGAGGCACAGGAGAGTAAAGGGTAGACAAAAGGGGCTGGGTAACCAAAGTGGTTGGATGACATAGGGGAGGGCAGCCCAGCCCTTTTTGGGCTGGAGAAGCTTTGGGTAGGGGGTGGGGTATGCCAGCCATAACCTGCAACAGGTAGGGACTGGGGGTTGCTGGGAGAACCTGGTGGCCAGGTCTGCTTTGATATGTTAAATAGGCACCTCAGATAGCCATTTGTCCCAGGTTTGAGACCTGACGTTTTCGTTGTGTATATTCATTGTGCATAAGCACACTTTCACGTAACTATACTTTGTGTATTGAGGCCATTTCCTCTCCACCCCTCCCAGTGTCCTTATTGTAACTGTTCTGTCTTCTATCTTACATTTGCCCATTCATTCACTTAAATAATACCCCTTCAACATTTGCTTGAGTGTAAGACAGTAGAAGATTCTGGTAAACAGCTAAAGGTTAAAACAACCCATTGGCTTGTTTTATACTGAGAACAACAGCAGCAGAAATTATTTTATAATTTGCCAGACAAAAACTAGTATCTCTCTTTTTTAAAATGTATGGGCATGTAAATTTGATTTCATTGTGAGCACAATTTCCCACCGTTTAGTTGAAGTTTACAATTGCTTAAAGAAATCCAAACTTATACTTTTACTTTTTTAACGTCTTTGTTGTCATCCAAGCCATATGCCCTAGTCATCCAACCTGTCTGTCTGTTGTAAGTGACCACTGCTAAACCCATCCTGTTTGCCTGCACATATCCCACTACAGGAATGGCTCTTTGTCAAGCAGCTCTCTCAGGTATCTTGGCAACCATATACATGCCTCTAGCGAACCTTTGAGTAGTAATGAAATTGAGCTGAAATAACTAACATGAAGTCGACAGAGAGAGTTAACAAGAAGATGATCATAAATGTCAGTTGTCCTCTTGATGTGTTCATACTTCTCTTTAAGAAACTGTGGGTGTTTCTGGGATTGAGAAAGGACCAGGTTCCAGTTGTGTTTCATCTTGGTCCTTGGTACACACATCCCAAACAGCATTATATGTGGTATGCACTTGGCTTCCATGTCTAGAATTCAAAGCAAGGGTGCCCAGGGAAAGAGCAACCCTTCTGTGGCCAATCTCTGCCACCACCGTGTCCTGGTTCCAACAAGGCTTTATGTGTCTTGAGGTCACTTCTCCATTTTTAAGTGTTTCTCCCAGTCTACTGGGGCCATGAGTTGAGATTTGGCGAAGTTATGTTAGTCCTGCTCAGTTAAATGTGACAATAAGAGATGTTTTTCAAAACTTCCAGGGTGGCTGTGGTAATAAACAGCGATGTCACAGTGGACTCTTCCTTTGTGAAAGCCGGCCTGGAGAGCAGAGCAGAGACAGAGGCGGGCCTGGAGTTCATCTCAACGGTGCAGTTCTCACAGTACCCGTTCTTAGTCTGCATGCAGATGGACAGGGCCGAAGCTCCATTCAGGTAAACGCACACTCACAGGAGTCCCGAAACCGTTCCTGGTTCACCAAGAGCTTGCGCTCAATCCTTCACATGCAGTTTGAGAATTAAAAGAATACAGAAGAAACCAAGTAAGCAACACATTATCTTTAAAGAAGTGAGAAAACGATAGATAAAAGAAACAAAAAAACCCCTCATTTTCTAACATACCGAAGATCTGTTCATTTGATATGGAACTGAATCCTATTTAATCTAGAAATAACTTTTTAAGGAAACAAAGGGATTCATTTTACTGTAGGAGTTATCACATAGTTTCAGAAAAAATACCTCATGTGCAATTTCTGGCTGGTATCTTCACAATTGCTTCCTGGTCAAGGTACATCTGGCCATCCATTTCCTATGACCCAAGGGAATCCACAGTTATTTGTGCAATGGCCACCTGACCTTATTTAAGTTTGGACCCAGTCTTGAGAATTTGGCATTCTGAATTTTTTTTAAAGGAAGGGGTGGTTACAAAGCTTAGCTCCATAAAACCCTATTATACAATTGCCCGTGTATCTTTACAACTCCTTTCCATTCTGGGCCTACCTTCCATTAATGCCATGTCCTTGGGTCTAGTTGCCATTCTTTGTAGCAGAACTATCCATAGTAGTTTATAAAGGTTTCCTTGAACTGTATCTAAGCATAAGGTATAACTTGTACCTTTGAAATAGCAAGTCACACTTTATATCATCTTTTGTGATAACCATGGCAAAGTTGAGTACCTTATTTTACTGGTATTTCATGATCCATATAAAAAATACGTCAATAAATAATTCAAGTACAAATACCAGTAAGTCCCATTTTCCTAGAACAGAAATAGTGAACAAACATTCAGAACATTACATATTCACTAACATTAACTTATGTTTATGTGTGGAATAAATCTCCATAAATACAGGTATTTATTGCATGCAGTGACCATAAGCCCAGCCATGTGGCTAGCTAGACTGGTTCGCCATTTTACTTGGGCCATAGGCTGGGAATAGTTCCCTCTCAACATTCTGCTCTTAAATCCTGTTGGACTCAATGCTTTGAAGGGAGTGCACTTGGGGTGGGGCTTCTGGAATGGGTGGTGAGAGGCAGCAAGGCCTGTGAGCCTTAGCAGCATCCCAGGAATTCAGTCCTTCATTCCAGAACCAAGCATGGTAGGACTCTCAACTTCCAGCCAGTCACATGTGCTTATCAGTATCAGAAGAAATGAGAAGGAAACAGTGGGAACATGCTACAGGATAGTACCTACAACTTCTCTGCAGACGGATTTCCAAAGCAGGGCAGAAGCACCTTGGGACCAGCGTGGGTGGCTTGACTGTGTGTAACTCCACCCTTCCTCTTTTTGTTTCATAGGCAATTTGAGACAAAGTACGAAAGGCTGTCCACAGGCAGAGGCTTTGTCTCTCGAAGAAGAAAAGAAAGGCTAGTGGCTGGATGTGAACTCCCACTCCATCAAGAGAACTCTGAGATGTGCAATGCGGTATTCCCCCCTCAGCCAGAGAGTGGTAACTCAGGTGGATGGTTTTGAAACTGATGAGTGGTGTTTCCCTTGGATCCATTTCTTTGAGAGCGACATGCTTCGATGTGCCTAATCTTTGCTCTCTGAGAGCACAGTGTTTACATATTTACCTGTATTTAAGATGTTTGTGAAGAGCAAAGGAGAACTTCCATTAATTAAATTTCAGCCTATTCAGGAGAGCCCCACAGTGTCGCTCTGAGTCACCATATGCCACTTGCAACAACATGCCTACGTTTTGTACTTTGCAAAAGTCCTAGCAGGTACAGTGAATCTAGTTTTGTTCTAAGAAGAGACTAGGGTCTGTATAAAACAAAGACAAGAAAACGAAAACCCCCAAACCATAAAAGCTTAGGCAAATGTGAATTGACTCAACAACTTTCAGCCAAAGTGAGCCCTTGACAGAACCTTATGCTTGCTTTCTATGAAGCACATTGCCTAAGCAGGGCAGGAGTGGAGGGACCCAAGCAAGCCATTTTTCTCCCTTTTCTCTTTTTCTTCTCTTGATTTACTTTTTTTCCCCCTGGTATATTTTTTCCAGAAGGTTCAGAGAGAGGGTGGAGTAAAGACTTAAAAATTTTTTGTTAGTCAATCTCAAGAATTAATATTTATGTTTTCTGTTAGTTTTTATAAGCATAAAAGAGACAGAATTAAAGTGTACTGTGACATGTCTCTGCTGGTCCTGCAGTGGGACCACTTGGAAGTCATTCACTTTGGAATTAGCAAACAGGAATAAAAAAATAATTGAGTCTTGGAGCATCCATTAGATTTTTCTCAGGATATGTCTTTTTGATACTGTCATGTGGTACACAGTTCTTTGTAGGGGACACCCTGTAGTTACCATTTTATACCTCAATTGTTTGGTGGTAGAAGCACCATCGGTTTGACTATAGTTTGTGCAACATCCAGTGGAGATGGGAAGAACTGTTGCTTCAAGAAAATGATGGATTTGTATTTCAAACTTTAACACTGAATAAAGACTCTCTTTATTTGTATGAATTAAAAGGCCACACCAAACATTTAAACATATTTATTAATAAGGAAGATGTGTTTATTGTAATACCTGCCTCCCCCTCAAAAAGTCAGATGCTCATCTGTCCACTAAACAGACACATAAAATGGAAGTTATCTGAAGTAGAAAATGAATTGTGATGATGAAATAAACATATGTAATTTACTGAGCTCCTTTTGTCCTGTATTGCTTTGAGTCCATGGTTCTCTGATCTAGCTGTTTATGAGCCCAGGTGCCGGCAGCCATCCCCGGCAGTGGTTGGGTCCTGCAGAGGGTGTAAGGAGTAGGAGGGAGAAGGAAGTGAGCCAGGCTGGTCGGGAGAATCTTGCAGCCTGACTGACTAGCAGCCAGAGTGTTTCTTTATTTATACAGAATTTAGTTAGCAGGGATACATTCATGATGTTCCAAAACATAGATCATATCATTTTTCATTTTGGACATATGTTTCACTTCCTTTTGCTCATCTTTTAGTCATCATTAATAAACTATGACAGAACAGAGTTATTATTTTCAATCATTTTCCCTCAAGTTTTGACATCATTAATAAACAGAGTTATCATTCTTACTCATTAACACATAACCCAATTTTTGAGAATCTAGAGGCATATGACAGCCTGTGCTCTGGCTGGTTGCTTTGGTTGCTTCAAGGACACTGGACCAAAACAAGATCTTCAACCACCCTGGGTATTTTGCCATGTCTCAAGCAATGTATTATTAACTCTTAGTGGTCAGAGTGCCCAAGAAAAATCCTGAGGCTAAAGCTGCTGCAGTTATTATTCAAATTCTGGCACAATACAATCAATGTTCACATTTATATCTTTATAGAATTTGTCTATATGTCTAATCCCGGCATCCTGTCATTCCTTGGTCATATGACATATTGGCTTTACATGAGCTAACTTCTAAGAGAGGGAGGTCCTAACACCTCATACTTTCATCATCTTTCCACTCCATACTTTGCTCATCAATATGTCTCTATGTAGGGCAGAGTTGTATACCACGTAATTTTCTGAGTATACAGTGGGAAGAGCCTTATAATCTGAACTGTGGCCAACTCCTCTAGCCCACCGGATCTTGTTGACCTTTTTGAATTTACTTTGTTTTGAATATCTTGTTCCAATGTAAGTACGGGGACAGATGTTTCAAGAATGTCTCATAGCCTCATGAAGAGACCTCTGGCTTCTTTATGTGTCACAACCTCCAAGGCATGAGGAAGACCTCAAGTAGATAAGGATATCTCCCTCAAAGTGTGTGTGGGGGAATAGTATGTTCAGGACTTTCCTGGGTAAGCTTAGAAGCAGCATTCCTGGGAGAAGGCATAAATGATTCATAAGGAATTTTCCATCAATCCAATATCTCCAAATTGTACAAATATTAAAAGTGCTCCAAGTATGTAACAGGTGGAGATGAAAACCAAAGGTGGCATGGCAGCCATCATGTGGCTCAGCTTTGCTGGATCTTTGTCAAGCAGCTGTGCTGGCTTTATGACTTCTGCCGTTCCATTCAGATATGGCTGTGCCACCAGGGATGCACTGAGCTAAGTTCTGCAGCAAGCCAAACATGCAGAGTCTCTAGATGGGTAGTCAGCTCTCTAAATGGAATAGCACCAACATGTCAGGACCTGGTGGCTTGCAAACAACGTGCAACTCAAGTTTTCAACAAAGCAACATAGATCAGCACACTTGTTGTCATGTTACTGAAGTGTGAAAAGGAGTCAAAAACTGAAGGTGGGTGGGAATGTGGAAAGTGGTGATTGGTAGGAGGCACGGTCCTGACACCACAGGATGGGCAGGTTGATCTGGGGCACAAGCTGAGGGGTCATGAATGAGGAACTTCAGTTCTAAGCCTGTTGGGTAAGCCACAGCTGCCTCTGTGAAATGTAGAGTAACCATTTCTCTCAAAGGCATGACTGCAGGGCCCTGAACATGAATGTGTGGTCATGTCCCATCCCCCTCACTGGCTAAACCCCATTGCTAGGGAATAGGTAGTACTTAGCATGCTCCAACATGCTCCAAAGAGACAAGAATCCATAAACTTAAGGCAAGCAATAACTCCTTTTTAGAGAAACAACATAGAAATTTAAGAGAACTGGACTCTATGCCAGGATGGGAAATGAGACATTTGAGTCAGACACTTAACTTTGGACCCACTTGGAGTCCTCTAGTTCTGGCCACTTACTGCTGTGAGTGTGAGAAAGCCTTCATGATATGAAGAGGTTTGGAAGCTGTGGGCTTCTCTTAAGGCAGGTTTTCAGTCTCTGCTCAGCCAGCACCTGCCTACACACCTTGAGGATTCAGTCTGGCTTCTCTTCCATGAATTGTGACAGCCACCCCTGTCCTTGATTGCAGGATGGCCCATGGCAAGTTGTCCCCTGCTTCTTACACCAACATTTCAAATGCTTGGTAAGCTTTCAGAGTTAATGGCTGCTGAACCAAACAGTTAATTTGTTGGTGGTGAAATTGAGGCACAGAATGTATTTTCTGACCTAGAGAATGATAGAATTAGGCTCATTTCTGAGCGATGTCACCGCAGCATCTGCTGTTGGGTCCCACTGTACTGTGTTTGTCTTATAGTTTCAAAGGTTTCCTGCTAAAAGCATCTGGGTGGTAGGTTGTGTAAAGATGCAACAGCAGCTACAAAGCTTGAGGAAGAATCCAAAGTTCTGGGAGTTCTTGTGTTCCTCTATAGATCCTGGTCTACGACTGTACAGAAGTCCCTTCCCACTCTATCCACTGTAGGTCTCTTTCTCTGCTTTTCCCTTTTTCTTTTGCCAAAAGCCCCTTCCGAGCCGGGCGGTGGTGGCGCACGCCTTTAATCCCAGCACTCGGGAGGCAGAGCCAGGCGGATCTCTGTGAGTTCGAGGCCAGCCTGGGCTACCAAGTGAGTTCCAGGAAAAGGCGCAAAGCTACACAGAGAAACCCTGTCTCAAAAAACCAAAAAAAAAAAAAAAAAAGCCCCTTCCTCTTGGACACACAGGTGAGTTTGAATTTACAATAACATGTACATTTTGGGCAAAATCTCTATAGAATTAGAATTTACACACAATTGTGTCTTATGTAGAAGCCAATATACAGTGTTGTATAGTCACCATAATCATTTTTAGAACATTTGCACCATTTCAAAAAGCAATCTGTCCCTTTAACTATTACCTCCAACCTTTACAACTCTTACCCCTAGGGAATCAATAACCTATTTGTTCTGAGCATCTCATACTAATGGAATACGATGTATTACTTGTTATTTGATGGCTGGCTTCTTTCACTCAGCATTGCATTCTTAATGTTTGTCTACACTGTAGCATAATCAGTACTGCATTCTTTTTTTGTGGTTGAATAACATTCCATCACATAGATGCATTGTTTGTTTACCTATTCATTAATGGAAGGACACATGGCATGATCTTTTGCTTCAAGGACCCCTAAAAATGCAGAAAAATGCTGCAATGTGATAAACACTTTCAGCAAAGTAGGACAACACACCATTAACATAACGAAATCAGTAACTTTTCTATTTACCAAAAACAAGTTGTCTTTTTTTTTCTTTTTTTTTCCCCGGAGCTGAAGATGGAACCCAGGGCCTTGTGCTTGCTAGGCAAGCACTCTACCACTGAGCTAAATCCCCAAGCACAAGTTCTCTTTTTTTTTTTTTTTTTTTGGTTTTTTCGAGACAGGGTTTCTCTGTGTAGCTTTGCGCCTTTCCTGGAACTCGCTTTGGAGACCAGGCTGGCCTCGAACTCACAGAGATCCACCTGCCTCTGCCTCCCAAGTGCTGGGATTAAAGGCATGCGCCACCACCGCCCGGCAAGTTCTCTTAAAAAGAACCCAGGAGTAAAATTCTGTTTGCAACACATTCAAAAAATTCCCAGGAATAAACCTACTGAAGGAGTTAACAAAGTTCTGTAATGAAAACTTAAAGACCTGTGAAAAGAAGCCGAAGCAGACGGTAGCAAATAGAAAGGCCTCCTATGCTCATGGATTGACAGAATTAATATCGTGAAACGGCTACATCAAGAAAAGCAATCTACCATGGGCCTCCACCAAAATTCCCATGTCATTCCCCACAAAAACAGAAAAAAGAACTCAACAGTTCATAATGAAGCACAAAAGACCTGGAAGAGCAAATGCAATCCGGTACAGAAAGAAATGCTGGAGACACAGCAGTGCCTGACCCTAGGTTACACTATGAAGCCTTTGTAACGAGAACAGCTAGGAACTAACATAGAACAGATGTGTGGACCCGCAGAATAGAACAGAGGACCCAGAAAGAAACCCACACAGCTACAGCCACCTAACTTTTGACAAAGGTATTAATTAGGCACACAGATTAGATAAAAGACTGCTTGTTCAACACACAGTGCTGGCACAAGAATGAAACTGGATCCATATCTTTCACTTTGTGCATGTGCACACACACACACACACACACACACACACACACACACTTTTCAAAATGGGTCAAAGACCTCAGTGTAAGACTTGGAACTCTGAAACTATTAGAGAGAAATTCAGACAAAATATCTCAAGACAGGCATAGGCGAGGACTTTGTGTGAAGTGATTCCAATAGCACAGAAAATCCTAAGAATTGACAAGTAGAATTGCATGAAATTAAAGGGGTTCTGAACAGCCGATGGAACAAGCAGCAAAATGCGGGGGAAATCCCACAGAACAGGAGACTGTCTTTGCCAACTACACACCAGACCAGATATTAATAGCTGCACTTTCCAAAGGCTTTTGTTGAGGTTCAAATGCACAGTGCCTCCTACCGGCTCCTGTGTGAGCACTCAGTGCCTGGCTGGTGGTGCTGATTTGGAGAGTTGTGGAACTTTCAGGAAGTTGAGCCTCACTGGAGAAAGTAGGTCACAGACAGTGGGCCTTGAGGTTTCGTAGCCCAGACACACTGCCTGTCCACTGTTTCCTGACTGCAATGTGCCTCACGTTCCTGCTGCCACGCCTTCTCCATCATGATGGACTGTATCCCCTCGAATCATAAGTCAAACAATTCCCCCTGATTTTGCAGGGGACTTGGTCATAGCAACAGACATAGTAAACAATACAACCTGCAAAAATTAAGCACCCCCAAACCAAAGTAATGTGATCAGAAAATGGACTGCTGAACTGACAGTTCTCAAAATAAGAAATGAAAAAGCCATCAAGGAACAAAGCTTAATTGCTGGTGGTGATATGGAGAAAGAACAACAGTTATTATTCATTACTGGTTATTGTAGATGTAACCAACCATCTTATTAAATAAGAAACACAGAGCCGATTCAGAGAAGAAAGCCAAGAGGTCAGAGCTAAGAGCCTCACCCTTCCTGCTTCAGCGATCCTCTTCAGTCAAGAGAGCTCTCCGAAAGGGACCTACTTCCTGTGTGTATGTCTTTATATAGTCTAGCTGTTCTGCCTTCTCATTGGTTGTAAACCCAAACACGTGACTGCCTCGTCACTGCCTGTATGTACCACCCTCCAGGTCCTTAAAGGCGTGTGCCACCGCCACCACGCACTTGCTATGGCTCTAATAGCTCTGACCCCCAGGCAACTTTATTTATTAACATACAATTAAAATCACATTTCAGTACAAATAAAATACCACCACAGGTTATTATTATTAATGGTTATTATTCATAGGACTGGTAGAGTCCCTATGGAAATCACTATGATTATTCCTCAAAAAACGAAAACTAGAGCTACCATATGATCTGGCAAGGATACTCTTGGGTATTTACTCAAAGGATTCTAAGTCAACATACCACAGAGATACTACATGTTCATAATAGCCAAGATTAAGTGATATACCAGACTCACAAAAGACAAATACCACATTTTCATTAACATGTGATGTCTAGACTTCCAACCCCCCCTCCCTGTGTGTGTGTGTGTGTGTGTGTGTGTGTGTGTGTGTGTGTGCATGTGACATGAAAGTAGAAAGCGGACAATGAGAGGAAACAAATAGGTAAAAAGGGAGGAAGACAGTAGAGGGTGACAATATTTGTGACATAAATGCAGAAGGGAGGACTATTTGGGTGGAGGAAGGGGACCAGCAAGGCAGGGGATGTAAGACAGGATGGGGGAGGGGCTGTGGTAAGCCCATACATATCTATGTATGAAATTGTGACAATGAAGTCCATGACTTTGTGTGTCAATTTTGAAAACATTGAAAGCTAATAAAAAACTTATTTGAAACTCTAACACATTTATAACCGTGTAAATGGAGGCTCAGTGGTTAAGACCATGCATTGCTCTTACAAAGGACCTGGGTTCAGTTCCCAGCACCTCCATGGTGGCTCACAACCATCTGTAACGCCAGTTCCAGGCCAGAGTGTTGAGAATAAGTGACTATTGAATACTCAGCTATGAACAGGATATCTATATGGCCTCCTTCCCCAAGCCTCGGGGAATGTGCTGGAGAGGGCAGGAAAGAATGAAGGACAAGGAGCATTGTGAAATGCTCTCTCCTGTTGCACTCATGAGCTCACAGCAGCAGTGGTGACCCGTAAATGATCGAGCCTGTCAACCTTCCAGTATATGGATGGGAGTAGGGTCGTGAGGCCCCACCCCTAACTGGGGAGACAGTGGCAGTTAACGGCTTCTGGGGAAGTGTGAGTCATTTTTCATTACCAGTGTGCTCCCGTAAATAACCCTACCCCACGCCCACACGGGCAGCTGCAATTAAATTGTAGGTTAGTTCAAACAAAGAAACAAAAAGACAGCCAAACAAACCAACACCGGAGTAAGAAGCGGACCCCCGTGGGAGTGGGACGGACATTAGTGAGGGCAATGGGGGATGAATGTGACCTACATACAGCATATATCATGTATGAAATTCTCAAAGAACAAATAAATAGTTTTTCAAGTTCTGTTACTTACATCTTCTCGGACTATGTTGTGTTAACTCAAGAAACCTTAAAGCAAATGATACAACTTACAACAACATCAATGTGTTATAAATGTGCCCATAATCCTAAGGAAAGCCGGGGAGGAAAAAAAGCCAAGAAGTGATACTTGAGCTCGGTCCCACGATGTCTTCAGCTCTGCCCCAGGCACTATTCACCAAAAATTGGCCTCTGGCTCTGGCTGTTCCCCAGTTTACCGTCTGCGTCATCTGAGACCCAGATCGCAGTCAGGTCTATATCTTCAGCTGGAGTGTGTAAACAACTTGTGTTCAAAGAGACTCAGCTGTACAGTTGCAGACTGTGTGATAAGATTAAGAACACAAAAATCCAGATTCCTAAGTTCTCCACCATTGAAATGAGTTTCACTAATTATTTCTCTTCCAGCCTGGGGTCAGGTGGTCTAGAACATCAGTGACCATTCCCACCCCCATTTATGAAGGTTTAATTTATTTAAAGTTGACTTGGAGTATCACATAAACCTATAAACTATTTCTACCCTTCTATTTTTACTAGAAAGATCTCTGCTCTCATCCTCTAGGATTACACATAAAAGTGTGCACATTCTCTTTCCAGCATAGACTTAAGGCTCAGATGACCTGATTTCTCGGTGAGTCAATTCCACCCGGCTCTGGGGATCTATCCCCACATTTTTATACTTGTTCCACTCACTCTGCTTGATAATCAGCTGTGTAAACACAGTCGCAGAGCTCTCTCATCCAGTGTGAGATGAAGTGCTGAGACAGAGAGGGGCTTAAAGGCAGATGTGGTCTCATATTCTTAAACTAGGAAGGTGGGCATTGGTTCAATAATGATATCTGGGCGGTGTGTGTGTGTGTGTGTGTGTGTGTGTGTGTGTGTGTGTGTGTATGTGTGTGCATGATCCATGCAGAGCACTTGGATGATAGACAGTTCCCAGAAGTTAGGATTCTCTATGCCAGCCAAAGTCTCCCCCTCCATTTACTACTTAGCACACATGATGTAATTGCTGTACACTGTCCTAGATGCTTTGCAGAGATCCAATCATTCCTTGCTCCCAACTGCCCTTCCAGGGAGCAGCGATCACTTTACAGTATTATCTGTATAGAACCGAAGCACAGAAAAGGCTAGTGAGCTTCTGCATTTCACTCCAGCCTCATGGGCATGACTCTTCAGGAACAACACCTTCTTCTGCCCTTCAAGGCCCACCTTTCCCAAAGAAGCCCTACATTTACTTGGCTGTTCCTTCCTAGTCTGTCATGCTTCCTCTAGCCCTTCTACGTCCTGTCCCATTCCCTGCTCACAGAAGCTGTTTCCAAGTGCTTTTTCCACGTTCCCAGATGGGATCAACTGCACTGACAAAACTGGCTGTTCTTGGTTGTCTCTCGCCATCGTGTTTGAGGGTTTTTAGCTTTATCCCTTTTTAAAATTTTTATTTTGTGTGTGTGTGTGTGTGTGTGTGTGTGTGTGTGTGTGTGTTATGTGTGTTAGGTATCCTTAGAGTCCAGAAGACAGTTTCAGGTCCTCTGGAGCTGGACTTACAGGAGGTTGTGAGCTGCCCAATGTGGGTGCTGAGGACTCCGCTTGAGTCCTCTGCAAGAGCAATATGAACTCTCAACCACAGAGCCATCTCTCTAGTCACTAAAAGTTTGTTTCTCTTGTGTAAATATCTTCTCAAGTGAAAGGTCTGCTCCTCAGGCTAGAGCCTTGAGTACAGTCTGCAATATCCTCTACGCAGCAGATGTTCTGTGTTCACCAACTACTATGCAAGGCCCCGTGGCTTCCATGACACTCCCAACATGATCTGCTCTCCAGATTGCTAAGGGTCTTTCAGGAGGACAGGTCGTTGTTACAGCCTCCATAACTGAGCTGTTTATTTTGTTCTCACAGCACAGTGCTCCCAAGCTACCCTTGCAAGAACAAAAATAACCAAGGATCCAAAAGCAAAGGTTAGCTCTGGAGATGTAGTCCAGTTCATAGAGTGCCTACACTCACAAAGGCCTGCGTCTGTGCAACATAAACTAGATGTGGTGGTCCATATATGTAATCTCAGCACACAGGAGATAGAGGCAGGAGGATTAGGAGTTCAAGGCCAATCCTGTTACACAGCACATTCAAGGCCAATCTAGGTTATATAAGATTCTACGTTAAAGAAACCAAACAAAAATATATAAAAGAAACTAGGTTAACTTTGTTAAAAAATGAAGGGAAATCTTAAGCCCTCACCTTTAAAAAAAAAAAGTGTTCACACAAATCCCTAGCATTTACTGTCTCCAGCTTTGAAACAATCTCAGAGGATAACAGTACTGGGCAGGAAATAATTACTGGATACTGCCGCACTGACATGATGTGGCAAGTAGTGCTCCGGACTCAGCAGCTTTCTTTCTCCTTTCTCAGAAGGTGGCCACCCACAATGGCCAAAGCCCAGTGGTCCAGAGCATGTTGGAGAATCACCCAAAGGCTCCTCAACACATGCTGCCTCTCGCCAGCCCCTCCATCTCATTAACAGGCAGAAAGTGAGTCAGTATTTGTGCCGCACACAGGTGGCATTTCCCTGGTACTGCTCAGGCTACTGGTATGGGAATCAAGTTGGAGAGCTCCTGCTTGAAGGAGCTGTGACCCAGGGAATATTGGAGACCCTTCAATCACAAGACACTCTTTTCTGAGGTTTGTCCACCAGGGTGGTGAGGAGAGGGCAGTTGTGAAAGTGAGAGCTTGTGCCTTCTCTGCTAGAGTGCACTTCTCCACAAAACACCAGGGACCTCATCCTCCCATCCTCAGGATGCTTTAACAAGTGAGTGCTAAGACAGAAGTTTCTAACTGAGCTATTTATGGGATGGCTTGTCGTTAGAGTACAAAGTTTCTTTCAAACTGATACCTTGCTTGTGTTGAAGACAGCCAAGAGCTGTCTTAAAATCCTTTATGATAAAAAAATTTAAGAATGTTCATGCCTTTTATTCAGTAATTCCAATGACAGGATTTTGTGTCATGGAAATTAGCAAAGATGCTTGCAAAGAGTTATGCTTAAAGGTACTCACTGCAGCGTTATCTGTGTAGCCTCAAACTACAAAACCTAAAGACACTGTAGTGTGAGACTGGTTAAACATATCCTGATACAGCAGTGTGAAGAAATAAGATGTAACCATTAAAAGTCACGCCAGGGGCTGAGGAAATGTCCCAGTGTGTGAGAGTACATACTACACAAGCAGGACCTGAGTTTGGATCCCTAGCATACATAAAACCTGGGCGTGACCACTCTCGCTTATACTGTCGGCATTGAGGGATGGAGGCCGGCAGATTTCTGGAGCCCACTGGCTAGCCAGTCTAGTTAAAACAGAGCTTCACGTTCAGTGAGAGACCCTTCCCCCGAAAATAAGGTGGGGAGTGGTAGAGGGGGACATTTAATATTGTCCTCCTCTAATTATAATAATTAATAACTCCTCTGATCTCCACATGCATGTACATGGGTGCACACGCTTTCACATCCACATGCATGTAACACACGTGTAATTATCCCACCAAGAAACATAAAATAAAGATGTAGGCTTTCAATATTATGAAGCAAAAATGCAGGTTGCAAATTTGCATGTAAAGTATCAAACGCACCTTAGAATATTTAAAATTTTCCAAATTTCCTTCATTGAATCTGCATTACATTTTAAAATAAAAGAAGTCCTGTTCCTTGATGGATGTTCCTTGAATATTTCTAAGCAATCTGTGGATTTGAATTTTCCAAAGGCAGAAGTAATAAAATAGAGGCATGTCATAGTAATTACTATTTCTATTTTTAAATTATATTTATCTATAGTGTGTTTGTAAGTGAATGTGTGAGTGAGTGTGTGTGAGTGTGTGTGTTTGTGAGTGAGTGTGTGAGTGTGTGTGTGGACTTCAGTACTACAGTATGCACACATGCCATACTCTAATGTCCACGACTATGCTAACTTTACCCCAGAGATGCAGACTTAGGGGATAAAGGTAATTAATAGGAAAGATAGAAATGAATTTCAAGCCCAGGTATTTCTGTTTTCAATAAATCCATTCTTACTCTCCATGCAGTAGTATTGAAGGCATATACGCCTTTCAGAAACATTGTCTGTAAGGGACATTCTATTGACCAGGCTACAACATCAAGGAACAGAAAAAAAAAGAAGTTCTTTTTCTCCACACCACTTCTGCTGGGTAATTTCCACCTCGGAATGGTGAGTCTGCTCATTGTCTGCACACTGCCCCTCACTGCCCTTGGTGGTTGCCCTGTTCTCTGAACAACTGAACAGCCTCTTTACCTCCAGGCTCAGGCAAGGCCCTTATTTTTCCTGATGCTGTCCAGACCTAGTGCTCTTGGCCCCCTGCTAGCCCTGTGCTCGATGGCTGACATGTCTCTTTGTTTGGTGGCTGTTGGCCAGTTTCCTTTCAATCTCCATGACGTTGGCAAGGCTTGGACTAAACAGCTTTATAAGCTTATCAGGCATTCCTGTCATAGTTAAAGGCTTCCCCAAAACGTAACGTCTCTCGTGAACCAGAGTGCCTGGGCTAGCTGTCATGGGTGTTCATTTTTCCCCAAAGGAAGCTGATTCACTGGATGGAACACTGTGATGTCTGCCCTCCCTAACTCCACAGTATTGCCCAATACAAACATAAAATCTGCCCACCTAACCCATTGTGGATTTCCCTCATTCTAGATTTGTTTTTCTAGGATGTTTGACTGAGCCGAACCTCATCTAAGAACTGACTTTAGAACTCCTTCCTAAAGAGCGTGTTTGAAAACACCCTTTGGTGAGAATGGTGGTATAAAACATATCACCCAGTTCTTCGGCAAGCCTCTCTTAGAGGTGGTGGTTGCAATCCTATCTACCACATCTTAGTTTTATAGTCACCCATGGGTGGAGATGATGAAAATGATGCTGTATCCATTTCTTGGCGAAGCCTTAAGCAGCGGGCAACATCTGCTTCCTGCCTCCTGGAATCCTCCCTTATGGAACTAAGCCAGGACACTTCGAAGATGTCCAAGCAGTGAGGCTCCCAAGAGGCCTTGGAGTCATTTTGTCTGCAGCTCAGCAGAGCTCTCAGCTGACAGCAGCAACTTAGCAGGTCCGTAATGAGCAGTGGGTGAGAGAGAGTGCTCTCTGGTCGCTGTCTACTGTCCCGTGAGGCAGAGACAAGCCTCGATGCCAAGCCCTGCTTAACCTGCAGATGTGAGCTAAACACATGGTTGCTGTTTTAATCTACTAGGTTTGGGGGTAGATCAGTGCTCAGCAATCTATAACCAGAAGAGTGGGCATACTTTGTTCTAAAGCTACAGTTTTTACAGTATTGCATGCAGCAGATCTTCAATAATTGGGGCCTCATTAGGTGAATAAATTCTCTCTCAAAATGACAGGAAGTTGGTTGGAAGCCAGCAAGCTGGAGCACAGAGGAGGTCAAAGGGGGGACAGAGCTCCATTGTTGAGAGCAATGGCTGAACACAAATGAACTAAAAATCAGTGAAAATGTCCTCATATCGGAAGTGGTGTGGAACTGTTTCAGGACAAGAATGCCAGCAGTTCATGTTTAAGGTGTTCGCTAATGCGGCTGTCAGCCTGTGAAGGGCCACATGCTGATCTACATGCCTTTAACCTAAACCTTCAGGGAGCTCTGGCCACACATACAGTCCCTGAGTCTGGGAATTTTAGCATTAGGGAATTAGGCTATAGTGAAGACTAGCATGCTGGTTGGTTTTTGTCCATTTCACGCAAGCTTTGGTTGTCTGGGAAGAGGAAACCTCAACTGAGAAGATGCTTCCATAAGATTGGCCTGTTTGTAAGTCTTTGGGGGCATTTTCTCGATTAATGATTGATGTGGAGGGCTCAGTCCACTGTGAGTGATGCTACTCCCTGGGTAGGTGACTCTAGGTTTTATAATAAAGCAAGCTGAGCAAGCCATGGGGAGGAAGCCAGTCAGGGCCATTTCTCCTTAATCTCTGCTTCAGTTCAACCTCTTGAGTTCCTGCTCTGACTTCCCTCAGTGATGGACTTTAATGTGTGAGCTGAAAATAAACCCTTCCTTCTCAAGTTGTTTTTAGTCAGTGTTTTGTCACAACAGAAAAATGAGGACTGTTTGAAGCAAGATGAAATAATCTTTTCCTCCCCATATTGCTAGGACAACTAGGGAGGTAGCACGATGCAGAGAAAAATGATGTAACCTGAGGTGACATGGAGAAATCCGAAAATCCCTGAGGAACAGGAGCCGGAAGCCAGAGGTGACTCTTGGAAAAATAACGGAAATGCTCATTTTCTTTCTTGCTCTCAGTAGCCCAACTCCTTCCTGTAGGTGCAAAGGCTACTGGAAGTCTTTCTTGAGTGTAGGTCCAGGTGTCTTGAACATTCATGTTCACAGTGATCTCACTTGGCTAGTGCTGTGCTTAAGGACCACAGCACCACTGAGCTTCATGTGTGATACTCTTCGGATTTCAAGAAGAATAACACCACTGCTTTGTGGGGCATCCATGTCGGTTCTCAGAAACACTTGGTAAGATAGCTACTTGGTGCCAGTGAAGCAGCACCGACTTTGGTGGGAACTTCCACAAATGCTACTTAATGAGGTAGGTATGCTTAGGCCACACCCAGGTTAGCTTGATGATATTTGCTGGGTACAGAGAATAATCCGTACCAGGCTTTTCAACTCCAGAGCTATGAGATCATAAATGTGCATTGCCTTAAGTCCCTGACTCTGTAGGTATTTGTTACCATACCAATAGAAAATGAATGTACCTGGTTGTATAGTAGTTACAGAATATGTTTGTCAGATGAGGAATTTAAACTAGAAGCTAGGAGAAAATGAAAACATCCAAAGCTTACTTTGTAGGTTAAAATAAAGACCAAACATGAATGCTTTCTTTATAGATACTTTTACTGGAAAACAACAACAACAAACATTTTTTTCAAAGCTGTCAAAATAAAAAAAAAACCCAATACACAAGATTGCACCATCATTTATAAATGCTGTCAGTTAAAGGTAAGTAGGTTTTTCGCACCAAATCCCATCTCAGTAGTCTTCTACACAGGCAAGAGCACTTGAAAGGCAAATCTTGGAGCTGTTGGCTGGATTCAAAGTTCCCTTAGCCAGGCTCACAGCATTGTACCATCGAATCACATCAAACCTCAGCTAGGAACTTCTCCACCAAGATTACATTAATGAGTTTAAAATTTTCACATTCTTTCCACATACCGTCATTCATAGTCTGGGGTATATAGTTCAACATTCTCCAATGTCCTTCTTTATGCATTATACAATATACACTCTTCTATTCATACATAACTTCCACAGTCTTTACATTCTCTTCAACAACCACTGTCATCACTATACAAGAATATAATTCATATGTAAATACATAAACACATATCTTCAAAACAGGTCGGGTGGGAAGAGATCATCTGCCAGAACACAGATACAGGCATAGTGGGTAACTCAGGGAAACCTGGAAAGGACTTGTTGCCACTAACACTAGCTTAAAAAAAAGCAATTCAGAAACTTAAAGAAAAACTAAATTAGTTGTGTATATTTTATTCTGCACCATTCTGAATTAAACAGGAATAAATCCAATAATACACTTGCAACATGAAATGCTGAGTGTGTTAATAGCTTACAAGTGTTGCAGTGAATGCTCTGTTCTCTTCAGAGACATGAGGCATACACAGGAGCCCCCGTTTTAGAATTCTCCTTCTGGGTCTTGTGTTCACACACGTCACACACAAATGGAGTGTGATTCCGATTTGATTCAAGTTCAAGGCACTACTGAGCAAAGGCTACATGCTTTCTTAGTGAATTTATGGACTTGTAAGGCCTACCTCAGACCCAGAAATTAAAGACTATAAAAGCAGTCTCTTGACAATATATATTACTTATGTATACATCTCCTTAGAAATTATGTAAAAGCCTAACAGCTTATCGATTTGATTTTATGAGCAGTTTTCTTAAACAAACTTAAATGTAATTTTCCCCCATCAACAGTACTGATAAAATACAGGGCACCTTTTTCTTTCAAGTATCTGGGTAAAATAGCATACCCTGAGATTTTAGGGTGCAAATATTACACCTTGTAAACTGTAGAATGAAACTCCTCAAGCACCACATAAGAAAATGTATACCATGATAGTCTTAAATACAAAGATGAATGTGTTTCCTATGCACATATACACACTTATCATGAGATTATAGTCATCTACTTAGAAACCAACACTGCACACACTCATTGTGGAAGTATAGCCATTTACTTAGGAATCAGTTCTGTCCTTCAGGCCAAGCTAGATAGAGTTCAGGGAATAGGATCATTTGGTTTGTAGCAAATACAGGCCTTTGTTTCTACAGTGGATGAAGAGAATCAGAGGACATCAAATCTTTTTAAAAATCAAGAGTGAAAAGGTCAAATCTTAATAGAGAAAAAGGTATTTGCGTCACTAGACATTTTTCTAGTTATATAAGATGAATTTGAAATGCGTGCTCATTTTTGAAATGTATCATAAAGTTGTCAAAGTATAATTCATTTTTGGCTTAATTACTTAGAGATGATCATATGTACACAGATGCTTTATCCTGGGCTTCATTTACTCTGGAGGGTAGTTTCAATAAGTGTTCAAAGAAATACATTCTGGTCAACTGAATTTTCATACTGGCTACAAATGTGCTTAGTTTTCAAGAAGCAGGTCCAATGAGGCCTGTTTCAACATGACCCCATTACCAACAGGGAAAAAGGGTCAACGGATTGAAATCCCATCACAGAATTCCTCATGATCATTCTGGAAACTGAGCCTCACACATGACCTTGAGAAAAAATTACAAAGGCCAGGCCACATTCTGTTTAGATTCAAGCTCATAGCTCTATTTAGGGTATTTTTTTTATTAACGATTTTACGATATAAAATATGACAGGTAGTTCAGTAGTGAAGAGACGTTGTTGAGGGTTATTACTTCTTGTGATAGAAGGCTTTCTAGATTCTTGGTTCATCCCACACTGGTTGAAAGAAGAAGGAATAGCCACTTCATTCAAATGTCCATGCAAGCTCCAGAAATGATAAAACAAAAGAACCAGAGATTGGGATGTGTGCCTGTGAGAATTTTCCTTCTTCGTCACTTGAGGTAGGAAATGGCCCAGCAGATGATGATCCAGCTGTGAAATGATCAATAGCTGGTATAAAAGGCATAAACACGAGCTTATAATTGTATTTTAACTACTTGGACTCTTACCACATCCTTGGAAACTTGTGGGAGGGCCCAGCCTTTCCCATAGAAGCAACAAGTAAAATTTTCTCCCCCCCCCACCTCAGTTTCTTTCCTACTCTGTGAGAATGGAAGGCTCAGATCTGCTGGTGATAAATATTGATAGTAGCCCATGGACTCGCAGTCTCGGGACTGCCATATTTTCTTGAGGAGGAGTATCTCTTTGTAGGGAGCTGGCAAGCAAACCCATGGAGCTTTCCTGCAAGTCTCCTGGGACATAAGACTCCTTCCTGGCGTGGGTTCTGCCCATGCAAACCCTGTGTATTCCATTCTTCTCATTCAAATCCTTGAGATTTCACATTGCTGCTTTAGGGCCTACAGGTTTGAGATCTTTGAAAGAAATGGGTTCTAGTTTTTTGCTCCAATATTAAGTGACCTTATACGTGGCCAGTTTGCCTGGAAAATGCTAAAGTTCTGGGGTGAATCTTCTATGAGAAGGAAATATCACTTTTCCTAAATATGGCCCAAAGACATCTTCCACTCCAGAGAGCCTGCTTCATAGCACATGCCTCGGAGACAAAACTTTATTTCACAGCTTGTAGGCCAGTGGCTGAGAGGTTAAAGTCACTATTTCTGCTTCAAATATTGCTCTTTATGTAAAAGAATTTAATTTTTAGAACTTGTTTTTCCCTGGTAAGGGAGGCCCTGGAAGTAACATTGAATTTGTTTGTGTTTTCGTCTGGATTTAAAAAAACATAATTAAAAAGTAGTAAAATTGTAAAAACCTTAGAAAATTCAGTATTTTAAGGCAGCATAAAATCCTTTACTTTAAGAAACACTTTTAAGAAACCAAATATTGATGATCACCAAAATGAAAATGATTATTTAAAGAATTTACCAGAATGCTTTGTCTTTAAACAAATGAGTAACTGAACAGAGATTCCTTATGGAAGTCCTGAGATAATGCATGGGTTTTAAAAGCGTGTTCAGTTAGAGAGTAATTAAAAAATTCTTCTGTGTATCACTTAATTGAGACACCAATTAGGACAAGCTGAATGTATCCCTTCAGTCAGAATTCGGTTACAACTGGTCAGTAAAACATGCCATGGTTTGGAATCTTAGCATCTGTTAAAACCGGAAGCAGGGAGTAAGCACTGTGGTTACAGAGTTTCTACTTTGGGATGGCCAGGGCCGAGGGAGTCAGAGCCACTGGAGCAAAGCTCCCTGACAATTCTACTGCCCCCAAACTGCAGGCTGCAAATGGAGAGGCAGGAGGGAATCCATGAAGGGAATCATTAAAGGGGGTGGGGTGTGCATGCTGCACACTTACAACAAAGGTTGGATTCTTGAGAGCTGCAGATACAGTCCAAGGAGCTCCAAGGTGATTTGTGATCCTATTATCAATATGCTGATTTGGTTTACAACAGAACCAATCAGATACTATGGCTTGTTTTGAATGAACCATTCAAACACTCAGTGTATGGTTTCCCTGACCACAAGTGCAGAAGAGAAGGCAATGGTAAGAAAGCTTATATCCTGTATTAAAGTATAAAAAGAAATGCTTTATGGGGAGAAACACAACCATTCAGTCATCTTAGCGAAACCGAAATAACAAAAACTACCTTAAGGCAGTTGTTCAGGAAAATATACAAGCTTACACACATGGGTCATAAGAAATAAAAGTTGGTAACACAACTGAAAGTTCTTCAGATGAATTCCTGGTGTTAGGATGCAACTTTCAGATTAAAGAACAGGCCTTATTTCTGTCTTGCTCCTGCAAAAGAAAAAAGTGCAAAGAAACCATGGTCAAAGAAAAGATGGCCAATTCTGAAAGAACATTCCCCTGAAAGGGGCAAGAAAATCACACCCGCATCGGCTGTTTAATTGTTGGGCTCATTTCTTTATAATATGGAACTTACATTTTTAAATGTGTTTTGAAACCATGCCTCTGAAGCTACTAGTCATTGCCGACTTCCAGAAAATGCCACCAATTTGGAACCTGCCTTTGAAAATTGAATCAAATTCAATCAACCATTCAAAAATGATTTTGGAGTTAAATGCTTAGTTTCTCTGAAATCATTCACAACAAGGACAAAGCAATATATTGTATGCATCCCTAAAATCAGCACATAGACCTGATATTTAAATTAAATGGGGTCATTTAGAACTTATCATGTCAGTAATCTAATGAGATGAATGAAACACTAAGGGTTCTTGGAAGGGGAATGAGCACTAACTAAATCCTGTGGCATTTCTCACAGTGTGCTGCTATATAAATTAGATAGACTGGTTATAACATGTAACTCAATTAAATCCACTTTAACACAGCACTGACATTGTTCAAAAGCATTTGAGAAATTATTCCTGTCTTCTAATTTTATGAATTTTTATCATGATCTACTAGAACTTTGCTTAAGGAATCTTTTTTAATGCCTAGAAGTTGCTCTCCCAACATAAGATTATAAAGACAAAACTAAAATGAGCTGCAAGTGGTATTTGTTGAGGAGTAAGAAGTCGGTATCATGTGAAAAGCAAGCTTGAGGAAGAAGAATCGAAGAACAGCTCTCTAACTACATGCAACCAAGTAGCAAGGCAAGGAATGCTTCAGTCCTGTGACCAAATAAATAAATAAATAGATAGATAAACAAACAAACAAAGCCTGTTTAAGCACATGTTTATTAAGAAAGAAAGCAGCTGGGCGGTGGTGGCGCACGCCTTTAATCTCAGCACTCGGGAGGCAGAGGCAAGCAGATCTCTGTGAGTTCAAGGTCAGCCTGGTCTCCAAAGCGAGTTCCAGGAAAGGCGCAAAGCTACACAGAGAAACCGTGTCTCGAAAAACCAAAAAAAAAAAAAAAGAAAGAAAGAAAGAAAGCTAGAATAATAATGCTTTTGCAGCTCATATGAATACACTTCAGCTATATCTTTTTGTTTCATATTTATATTGAGAAAATGCATTCAGGCTAAAGGAAATGTTGGTAAACGGAGCATGCAGTGCCCACAACTGCTGTGGGATGTTCTGTATGGCAAATGTGTTGCTCTGATTGGTTAGTAAATAAAACACTGATTGACCAGTAGTCAGGCAGGAGGAAGTATAGGCGGGACAAGGAGGACAAGAATTCTGGGAAGTGGAAGGCTGAGGAGGGAGACACTGCCAGCCGCCGCCATGACAAGCAGCATGTGAAGACGCCGGTAAGCCACGAGTCACGTGGCAAGGTATAGATTTACAGAAATGGATTAATTTAAGATATAAGAACAGTTAGCAAGAAGCCTGCCACGGCCATACAGTCTGTAAGCAATATAAGTCTCTGTGTGTTTACTTGGTTGGGTCTGAGCTGCTGCGGGACTGGCAGGTGAGAGAGATTGGTCCTGACTGTGGGCCAGGCAGGACCAGAAAAACTCTAGCTACACACAACCCAGCAGTCCCCTGGAGCTCACAGATACACAGTTTGCTAAGGTTGATTTTCTACCTTAACTCACACAGAACAGCAAGAGGAAACAGAACGTAATCACATGTGAAGGAGGAGTGACCAGGAGACTAAGAATGATTTCAACTGGATAAAAGAACTTGGCAATAGTTCTGGCTTGGTGTCATCATAAGGCAAGGTGAGCAGAGTGGACGGGAACCAGTAGGAAGAGGAAGAAACTCCCCTTCAAGATGAGAGGCAATGAGACAATATCCAGGGATCATATTCAGGGGTCATTAGTCTAGATATTACTTTGTGGATATCCATAAGGTATTTTTTTTCTGCTCTATTAATTTTAGAGAAATTTTGTTTGAAAATTTGAAAGTATTGATCTAATTCTTATTAAGGATGAAATAATAATAATTAGCCAATAAAACCCATCAGAGGCCTCTCAAGTGGATTCTGGGAGTAGAGCTGGAGGGTTAGCTGTACTCTGTAACCAGGGGCTCTCCCCGAGTGCCTTCCCAGGAGTTAGACCTGGGACTCTGAGCTTTCAGCAGGAATTCAGGGTGGACTTCCCCTTTGCTCCTCCCCAGGCTTGTGCCCAGACAGAGAGGAAAATCACCACACGCAGCTGGCAAGCTGGACCCAGAGCTTTATAACATGCTGGAAGGCTGTGTGGGATACTAGAATACCCTGGCACCCAGCCACCGTGCCTGGAGAACAGCCAGCTCTGAGGGGACTGCAGAGTTACGGGTTCTGTCTCCTGATTGGGAAACTTCAGCTCTCTGTGCCCAGGCCCCTGACACCATTCTGGGTGACTGAAACAATGGTTTCCTGCTCTGTCTAGGGCCTGGGGGAAATTTCTTGGCATTTATGGGTTCTTGTTTCTAAGAAACTTTGGTACTTACTACAGGCTATGTTCTCTGAGGTAGGTGGACAGTTCCATCTTTACAGCTTTCTCAAGATTATTTCCATTTTACAGATGAGAGAAGCAAGGCTCAAAGTGTGTATGGCACTGGCCTAGACCAAGAAGTGATGGTCCCACTAACTGAGTCCTAGTTGTCTGACTTCATGTGGACCTGTGCTCTGGTCACTGTCACACAGCTTATGGTCAACCGAAGTCTTTCAACCCATCTGCATCCCTGGGGAGGGGGAATCCCCTCACATGAACATCCCATACCTTTCCTCTCCCAAACTATCTCATCATTGAAGACATAATCTTGAGTCTAGTGTCTCTGATATGGCTCAGGTTTCTCTTTACAACATAGAATGCTCTGGCTAGCGTTTTTTAATCATGAGAAAAGCACATATAGAAGCTTGATATATGTTGAGTATATTCAGACTTCAACTTATTCCCTTCTCCCTGCCTTTCTTGGCCTTTTTCTCAAACTCAGCGTACATGCACACATGCACACACACTGTCTCTCTCTCTCTCTCTCTCTCTCTCTCTCTCTCTCTCTCTCTCTCTGCTAGTGAAATAGCTAGAAGAGTCAATGGATAGAACTTTGATTTCCCACCTGATTGAACTGAAGTTAAACAAATGAGCACCAGGGCCACCAGCCTAGCCATTTTCTGCCATCCTCTTTGAGGACACAAATGTCACATAATTAATTCTTTACTAGGATGACTGGCCAAGAGACAAAATAAAGATACTGAAAATTTTCAGAGGGTAAAAAGTAAGAGAAGTGGTTGAGCGCGGCCCTGCTGTAACAATGCAGGCATGGGCTTTGGACGGCCTGCACTTCATTTACTGTGGATTGGGCCAATTTATGTCTCCATTTGCCTAACAGAGATTAAGAAAGTGTCTACTTGGTTAAAGATTCCATGAGGCTAAGTTTTGGTAAGGAAGAAAATATAAAGGTAGACAGAGCACACCTGTAAGCACAGTGCTTGGGAGGCAGAAGCAGAGGAAACAGGATTTCGAGGTTAGCTTCAGATGAGTTCGAGGCCAGCCTTGGCTGATATGTGTATGCACAACAGAATTCTGGAGAAAGGTATGAAAGTAAGCTCGAGGAAAGCTCAATCCAATGAAAAAGGAGAAGAGAAAAGTCAATTCAAATAACAGGACATTAAGAATCTCAGCAGTTGGGAGGCAGAAGCAGGCAGATCTCTGTGAGTTTGTGGTCAGCCTGGGTTACAGAGTGAGTTCCAGGACAGCCAGGGCTACACAGAGAAACCCTGTCTCAAAAACAAAACAAAACAACAACAACAACAAAGATAGAAGAAAACTCTAGCTATATACAATAATTGGAAGAGGGAACCACACCATATTCGGGGAAGGGAACAGAAATAAACTATTGGTTGTGGGATATAATTATGGGACTAACTGAAAATGATGTGTGGGATTTCCAGCAGTTTAGCAATTGGATACCTCTGTCCACCAGCACATGAAGGGTAGCCAGATGCCTGGTCCACCAGGGATGCTCAGGGTTCTGAAGTACGTTCTGATGAGAGAGCTACCAAGCTACCCAGTCCTTTACTTTGAGCTATTTGTTCTGTAATAAAAGCAAAACCAAACCCTGAAAAAGCAAGGACATGGGCAGATGTATAGATGCCCGTGGTAGACCATTAAAGTCAATCGAGTTGACGTGAATACGGAATGAGAAGCCATGGTGGGGAAGATATTGAGAACAAATAAACAATCAACAAAGAGCCCAGAAGAATTTCTCAGACAGCAAGGAAACACTAGAGCAGACACCCAGGAAACTATCCGAGTGTCCCTAGAGAGAAAGAAAAAAAAAAGGATGTAGACTGAAAAGACAGATGTGACTGTCCAGGTTGAAAGCCAAGCTTACACAGAAGGGACAGCAGCTAGGGAAGGGTCGCTCGACCTCTTCGTGTTGATCCAAGTGGACCTGGGGTTGGTAGTCTCAGAACTCCTCTGGGGGCACTCAGAACACACCATGAAGGCAGGTGCTGAAAATGACTCCCCCTGAACCCAGCTTTCCCTTTCCTCCTCAGCTGTTGACCTATGAGGCTCTGTTCATGGGATAGAAATAACCCTGGAAGTAAGGAGAAAGGGAAGGTCGTGAAACACGCTCAGAACTGGAGCAATGAGCCTTGCAGAAAAACAAGGGACATTCAGTTAAAACACAATCTAAGGTTGAACTCTAGGTGGCAGGTATAGTGCTGATTAAAGTTTTGTTAAAGTTACTACGTCAGAGAGATGTCAAAGATCCTGAGAAGTAACTTTCAAAAACCAAAATAGACCAAAACCAAAACACATGCATGCACACACGCATGCACACGACGTCTAAAGAAATGAGAAAGTACTGAAAGTTTGTAGCACTTTAAATATATATGAAATTAGAAGAAGGGAAAAGGGAAAATTCATAAAGGAATAACTAGAAACAAGGCCGATAGCTTTTCCACTCAGCCTCCACAGGAGTAAAAGCAGAATATTCCCCTTTGTGCGGGACACTAAAAATAGACAGCGAGATTGTCTTTGGGCTGAAGGGAACAACACTTGAACATCAGCTTTCAGTTTGGAAGGGGGACTCTGCCTCATCTAGTTAGAATATATGCTCCTGACATGGAGCCATCGTACGTCACCTTGTGGGTTTACAGCCCACCCCAGAGCACACAATGGCTGCGGAGTGTAGGCATGGAATTTGTGTTCACTGACTGAATGAAGAATGTAACAGTATTTCCTGAAAATCTGTATTTAATAAGCATTCCCAAAAGTAAATAGAGACGGCAGTAGTTTGGAGCCAAATGTCACCAGGGAGTAAACCACAGATGTTCTCTCTGGAAGCTCAGAGCTCTCCTCTGTGACCTCCCTTTGCTGTTCTATGGACCTTACCAAGGAACACCGAGAGTTGCCTCTCTCACCCTTTGGACACTTCAGCAAAAATCTCGTAAGTCTAGTTTACTCGTTGGTGCATTTACTACTATAATTGGATCAAATCCATTACATAGCATGTCATTTGAAAGGGTGTCATAAAACCCTATCCTACAAAACCCCCTGCAACCCTTATAACAAGTCTGGGTTCCGAAGGAAACATGGGAGCTGAAATCACCTGCTGAGACTTCCATCAGGAAAACCAGTTGGTGCTTTGGAATATTTGAGCACTGTTTTTTAAAACTGTCAAAAGAATTACTCACCCCTTTTTAAAATCTGACTTTTCTTTAGAAAGTATAATGTTGAGTTCTGAAGACCTTTAATTCGTATCTAAATTTGGCCAGCTAGATTTTTGCCTGTACACACAAAAAGCTCACCCTTAGTTCCCAACTCCTCTGCTTAAATCAAAGCCAACATCCATCATTGTATCTTTAGGGCTCTTTGCTAAGGTAAAAATTCTGCTTCCAGCAAGGGTAAGAACAAATTCAAAGCTCAAATTCATCTCTCAAGATGCAAAACTCAGATTTATGCCTGTGTCTGATGGACACAGCATCACACCAAACCTCTCCAGACGCAGCAGACCAAAGAAGGGCCAAAGGCAGTTACTAAGAGGGTGGACTGCTGTGCAACCTCCTGGGCTCCCTGTACCTCCACAGCTCCACATACTCCTCAGGATTAGTAGATCCAAAACAGCCTTAGGTAAACATACCATCCACCCAGGGGATCAAAACGCTGCAAGATAGTGCTTCTACAAAGCTAATCCTCCATGCTGAGTCTCCTCAGCGGCACTCTAGGGGTCCCTTTGTGTTCCCCGCCCCGCCCCTCTTCATTAGTGGTCACCACACAGTGCAGGGCCTGTGGCAGACTCTTGGAGAGGAACAATCCAAAAACTCTGTCTCTAGGTTGCCACTAGAGCAAAGTTGGTGTTTTCACTTGAATTCTTAGTAAAAGTCCCAATGTGATCGATCCTATACAGTGCTTTCTTACCTTGGAAAAGACTTTACAGCAGCAATACGCTGTCCTAGCAGCTGGCATTCTGATATGCACTGGATGGTAGATTTTAATGTCCCCGAGCTGGCAATAGCGGTCTGTTTACCTTAGATGCATGAATAAGCAACACACACACACACACACACACACACACACACACACACACACACACACACACACACATACACACTCACACAGGTTTGGGGGTGTGATGACTGCATCCCCTCTTGAGATAACAGGAATGTGAGTCACTCTGTCATCCCCAAGATTACACTATGCTCTTATCTCGGTCCTCTTTCCTTTCTGCTCTGAGAGCCAAGGATTACAGCAGACAAGCCTGCCTGCAGCTGTGACCCCGCTGTGCTCCGGGCCGAAGGTGTCTTCACTGTCTTCTGTGTTTGACCTGAGGTGTCCCGGTTCCACCACCCGCATTCACGCCTCCTATCAAGTTCCACAGACTGTATTTCCAGCAGAAATTCCTGCCTGTGAGTGCAGATCAGACTAGGCGTCAGGAACAGGTTTTTCTCTGCTTTCCTTTGCAGCATGGAAGCCATTCTTTTTCAAAGGGAGCCGCACGGGCAGGTCTGAGGGTGCTTCTGGGGACTGGCATTAGCCCTTCTGGGGATTGGCATTAGCCCTGGAGCATGGTGGGTTTCAGTCAGAGCAAAACAGCATGAAATGCAACAGCTCTATCATCCAAGGGGTAACTTTGGCTCCAGAATCTCACCCTCTTGTGAAGGTCAAACTGTGTGTGTGTGTGTGTGTGTGTGTGTGTGTGTGTGTGTACACATGTTCATGTTGTATATCTGCCCACACATAAGATACACTAAAATCCTGGGAAAAGTATTCTGATCATTTGAAAACTCAAAAACAAGAACTTTAAAAAAAATGTAGTGTTTTAATATAAGACATTCCAAGGGAAGACGTGAAAGAAGAGAGGAAGGTATGTTTGATGACGCTAGAAAACATCCATTTTAAACTCCTCTTACTTTAAGACAGGGGAGCAAACAGGTTAAATGTGTATCCGGTGAGGTGACCTAAAGTGGGTTATCTGTCTCACCAGGAGGCCAGGGACAAGGAGACAGGCTCACTCCACCACCAAATCTAGACCAGGCTTTCATTTCTTTCTCCTTTCAACCTTGACTAAAACAAAGGCCAAGGGACATGTGGGGGGTTCATTTTCCCATCATTCTCTGGTGGGACACTCAGGCAATTCGCAAAGGCCAGAGGGAAAAGCCTATCCGTGGCACCCTGAGGAGTGCAGAGAGCAGGGAATGGGAAAATAAACCAGTTCCGTCACAAATCAGATGGAGTTTAGTCTCCCTTTTCCAGAACGCCCATGTCTGCAGACAGCCACGGCAACTCTCCCAACACAAAGACACCGAATCACTCTCTCAGATCATCAGAGTAAAATTCACTCACCAGGGGCTGTTCCAACGGCCTTCCTGTGACTCTCCTCATCTGTGTTCCACCACAAAGCTCATGGTGGTGCCATCAAAGGAAGGGGGAGCGATGATCCGTGGCCCCAAGGGCTGGGAGGTGATGCTAATGACGGGCTTGCCGTGCAGCTGGGCGAAGCCCTTGGCCCCCACGAGCTGGGATGCAGCTGCTGGGGCTGAGGAGGAAGAGGAGGCAGGGGACTGACCAGAGGCCATGAAGTATGGGGCTTCAGTGAACGCTGCAGCTGTCTCTTTGTTGGGGGTCTCTGCTGCCACTGAGAGCTCACCGCCTCCCGCAGTGTGAGCAATAGGTGTGGCCTGCAGGGCATTGGGGGGCAGCACCGTGGGCAGAAATCCGGGATAGATCATATAGGTGGGCCCGTAGGCCCCAGGACTCAGGGCCAGAGGAGGTACAGGAAGGGACATGGGTGCCACTGGTTGTTGCTGGGAGGTCATGGGCACATCGACATATTGCCCTGTCTCGGGGTCAAACAATCTCCGGGTCATAGGTTGAATGGGCGTGTCCACCAGATAATATTGGCCAGTGGTCACGTCGAGGAGCATCTTGCGCTGTGTCTGCTGAGGCTGAGGCTGCTGAAAGGGGTCTGTGGGGACTGCAGCTGGGCCTGCAGGTGCTGGGGCTGGCATTCCAGGAGGGGAGAAACAGAGAACTTGAGGCTGGGCCCCCTGGAGAGTAAAGGGCAATGCCTGCTGGTGGTAGACAGCTGTGGGAGTATGCTCAGGGCTCTGAGGCCCTGGCGGGGCAGCGACTGTTTCTCGGTGGTTGTCAGGTCTGGTACGCCAGGCTGGCCTACTGGTTCCACTGACGTGAGAGCCTTTGGAGTTACTGGGGACCTGACTGCGGGCACTCAGTGGAGGCAAGCTGCAAAGAGTGGCCGCTGAGGAGCTGGCAGGCCCTTCTCTGGAAGCCCCAGGCCGGCCAAGCAACTCCCCTGCAGCAGAGCTGCCTTTGAGGGGGATGGTCAGGTAATTCTCACACTCACTGTTGCCCTTCTCCAGGCTGACAGCAGTTTTCTTGCTGGGGACCTCATCAGGAGGTGCTCGGGTGGCTGGGGAGATCTTGAGGGATCTGAGACCCTGCGATTTGATGCCCTTAGCTGTTGAAAGGCTCTCTGGAGAAGGCCCTTGTGGGAATTTGCCGGCAACACCCCCAGTTTTCTGAGTGCTGCTGGCACTCACGGTGAACACATTCCGATTGCTGGGGAGCGGGGGGAGGGGCTGCAAAGGTTGGGTTCTTTCCACATCCTTGTGGACTGGGGGAATATAGAGAGACCGGGGCCTTTCTCTGGCCATGTTCTCAAAGGCAGCTGCCCGGGCAGACACACTCTCGGTGCTGGGGTTAGAGTTTCTCCTCTGCAGACGCTCCATGGGGGCCCCTCTCAGGACCACACCGCCTTTGTGTCCTGTGTCCCGGTCTTCCATCTGCCCCAACTGCTTGGCCGGCTTGTCTGGGTCTCCTTCAGCTCCCTCCACCCCTTCCCTCTCCTCACTGGCGATGAGTGACAGGACATGGCTGTCAGCCATCATGGGCAAAGGGTCGCTTTTACGCTTCCATTCATTCCTGTTGAAGCTATACAGCTCTTCCATGGACCTCACCGCAGCTGTGAGCTTCTCCAAGGCATTCCGGGCTGGCTTTGGCGCTTTCCCTTCCTCCTTGATGTCTTCCTCTTTGGGTTTCTCTGGGGTCCTCTGAGCAGACGCCTTGGAGACAATCTTAAGCACAGGCAGGTAAGAGCCCTGTTCAGATTTATTGGGGGCAATGGTGGCTACAGGCAGCCTGCCAGATGCCCTGTGAACCAAGACAGTCCCTTCTGGGGAGGAGTTCAAGACTCTACTGCCACTGCCCACTTTGCCCACACCTTCCCTGGGCTCTCGATCCACACTGTCTTCTCTTGGATTCACAACTGCCTGGCACATAATCACCATAGGGGACAAGGACCTAGATCCTCCCGTGGCAGCGGTCAGCTGCCTAGGCTTAGGCCCTGTCAACCCCTGCTCTGGGGTGACACTGCCCTTGTCACTGCTGTCCCCTGACCCTTTGATCAGTTTCCTGACATCCCTCACCTGATGGAGAGGTCCTGGGGCCTTGGACTTGTCTCTAACATCTCTCACCTGGAACTGGGGCACTTTTTCCAGATTGTCCCCACCACGGAAGAGTTTCTGCTGGGTCCTGCTGTTGTCCTCAATGGTCTTGAAGAGGTTTGAGTTGCTGCCACTAGCCAGTTTGGGCGTGAGCAACTTGGCAATGTTGAAATCTGAGCTTGGCTGTTGTACACTTCCTAGGCGGATCTTGATTTCAGGTGCCTTGGGCCTGACCACTGCCATGGAGGTAGCCTGGGCAGCAGCAGGGTACTTGGTGGCCTGCTTCTCCGGCTGTTTGTCCTTGGGTGTCTGCTGGATGTTGGGAACAAAGAGGCGAGACATGATGGTGGACTTGCTGGCAGAGATCTCCCCAAGATCAGCTCTCCAGTCCCCGCCTTTGGGGAGCTTCAGTTTCCCGATGGGAGCTTTCTCCTCCAGCTTCTCTGCCTCTTTCTCCTTCCACGTCCGGAAGGCACTGTTCTGACTCCGAAGGAAGATACCCTTCACAGTCTCTGAAGCACTCTTTTTAATTTCACACACTTCCGTGTGTCCATCAGAGAAATTTCGGCCGGGGCCTGTGTTGCTCTCTCGAGGAGTACTGGCTTTGAAAACGGGGGATTTAGAACCTACGACAGACCCTTCAGCTGCATCAGACACACTGACCACGGTGTACTCGGAACTAGCCTCTGAGTGCCTCGAGCTCTGCCTCTGCAGACCCCTCTCCCACGGCTTCTCGGCCCCAGAAGTGCCTTCTGTCTCCTTAGAGGTGCTGGGGGCGTTATGGTGAGACGTGTCAGTGACTTCTCCCCTCTCCATCTTGAACTCATGTTCTCGCTGCATCTTCTTGGAAATGACATTTTTGAGCAGACTCGATGCAAACTTGGACTTCTTCTGGGGGCCGTCACTGCGAGAGGCAGGCTTGCCACCCTCGGATGCCTCTGACCCATCGTCCGTGTACACAGACCCCGGGCCTTTGTCTGAACCTTTGGTGACTCTGCTGGGCCCGGTGGCTGAGCTGGCTTTGCTGGCTTTACTCTCACTTCGTAGATTGAGGGGCTCCAGGAGGGTGACAACCCGGGAGCCAGTTTGGACCTGTTTCTGGAAGCACAGGGGTGTCTCCACATGTTTGATTTCTCCCTCAACTTTGCTGACCACAAACTCTAAGGCCTTGGTCTGGGACTTCTTGGCCTGGAGGTAGAGCTGGTCTGCAGTGGCTCGGGTGCCACCACCCTTCCTCAGACCTGCAGCCACAGAGGCAGCACTGCTCCTCAGCAGGCTCTGCTCCACCCTGGCCCCAACACCTCCACATTTTAAGTCCAGGAAGGTTGACCACCGTCCAAACCCCACTTCGGAGAGTGTGGTGGAGGATTCTCGGGAGCTGATGTTCAGAGCTTCAAAATAGGGGTAAGCAAGGCTCCGGAAGGCCCTGGAAGTTAGGTTTCTCACCTCTTTGTCCGCATCGTCCAGCTCACTCACTGCACTGGAGGCTCCGCTGGAGTAGTCCACCAGCTCCTTTGCCCGGATGGCCCCGCACCTGGTTTGCAGGCGAGCAGGGACTGCGATGAATTTCTTTGCATGGTCCTGAGCCACGGCTGCAGCCGAATTTTGCTTCTGTGAACTTGAATTGTGTTCAGCAGCTGTAGAGACTCGGAGGCTCATGTCGCCTTCATGCTTGGCAGCATAAATAATGTTTTGCTTTGCACGCACGTTGCTAGGCTCATTTATAGCCCGGGAAGTTGGCTTGATTGATAGGAGGATCTGGCTTGCTGCACTCCCACAGCTGCTTGCAGCAGGGGCCGGTGCTCCCAAGGCTGCCTCCTTGAGCTCCCGACCAGGCTCAGGTGGAGTGGCCGTGCCAGGTCCAGTGGGTGGGGGAACAGTGTCGCTGTCTGAGGGGCCACTGCCCACTTCTGTGCTGCTGGTGTCACGACCACTGCTGCCCGCACTAGGGCGAGCCAGGTCACTGCTGATGGGGCTGGGAGTCCGAGTGGTGTTGGTGCTCGGAGTGGTGCTGACGTAACCGCTGTTGTCATCGTCTTCTTCGGTGGTGATGTCTCCTGGGGTCTCATCACTGCCACCAAAGGAAGCATAGTCCACGAACGAGTAGATCACGTTGTTGTCCTCGAAGTCCCAGCGAGAAGCCAGCCCCACATCGAAATCCATGCCTTGTTCTACCTCACTCAGCTGGATCTCATGGGTGGTGATGTAGTGTGCTTCCTCATTTTTCGGGGGGTCCCTCTTGCCCTGGGACTTGGCAATAATGTCCTTGCACTCTGTTCCATCGCTGGCCCCTCCTCCTCTACTCTCCCTTGCTCCTGCGTCTTCCCCTGCTTCTTCTCCTTTGTGCTGTTGGCAGCTCATTTCCGGCTCACTCTCAAAGCCCAAGGATGAAGAGGAGGTGGCCAGGACCCCCAGTAACTTGGTGGGATCATCCATTTTGGAAAGGCCATCGTCTTCTGCTCTGTCCACCGGGGAGGAGGAGGAAGAAGATGAGAAGTCTTTCTCGCCAGCCCAGGAGCTGGGGCACTGGGAGGAAGCAGGACTCTTCTTGGGGGTCGAAGCCTCGCTGGCATGGCTGCCGGGTTCATCCTGGGCTTTTGTCTTTGGGCTCTCGGAGGCCTGCTCCCTAGAACAGTGTTCCAGCAGCAGTTTCATAGTCCGGGGGCTCTCCTTTCGGACTCCAGCTGAAGCACACATCTCCACATACTTGGCTTCAGGCTGGGTAGAGTCTGAAGGCTCAGGAAGGGGCCGCAGCTGCTGCCGGGGCTCCTGGCTGTCTTGCGCTCGGCTCACCGGGTCCTCCGCAGGCGTCAGGCTGGTCTGAGAGTTCATGTCGGAAGTACCGCCTTCCATTCTGAGCCCTTGTCCAGGTTTCAGTGACAAGAAGAGGCAGTGGTGAGCTCTGGGGCTGTCCTGGGTCCCCCTCTGGTCCTGGAGAGGCCGCAGAGTGGCCCGAAAGAGTTTCCCACGTGCCTGGGCTGGCCCCAAAGCTGTAGGTACCACTGCTACAGCTGCCACCACCGCCCAGTGCTTCAGCCCCTGCGGTGGGGCCTGGGCAAGCCAGAGTGAGGTGGGAGAGCTCCCAAGAGCGGCAGCAGAGGTGGTCTGTAGCCAGGGGGCTGGGGCTCTGGCCGCGACTGTGGCCAGTGTCCTGCTGCGGAGGAGCTGTCCTGTCCAGTCGCTTGTCTGGCACCGTCCGTGGTTGGTGGTCTGAATGCCATCAGCCAGCAAAGAAGCAGCATCTGTAGGTCGACGTCGGGTCTGCCAGAAATGAAGGGAAAGCATGTGTCTTGTGCAGCCTTGTCGCTTTCCTGGATGGGGAGATAGAGGGTCACGTCATTCCAGAAATATTTTTAGTGTCCATTCCCTAGTCATACCGAAACTACACTTGAGGGTAAAAGGAAGAGGCTGTGAAGAGATGAGGAGAGGAGGTGGGGTGGGAGAGGAATGTGGCTTCTGATTCAAGTCCGCCAAATGTTCATTGTAATCTGTTTTAGAGTCGTCTAGCAAGTACACAATTACCCTTCACTGACTGCCATCTTTCTCTCCCCAGCCTCTGATTAAATGAATTCTCTCTCCTTGTTCAAAATTCAAATTTTGCACTACACTTCAAATCAATTAAGGAAACTCTAGAAATATCTCGCATCCCCCTTGTGCATATGGTAATTTTATATTTGCCTCATTTGCATACTCTTTCTTTCTTTCGAGAGCAAAATCGGGTGAGTGATGGTAATAAAAGTTTTCATAGGACAAGAATTTTTTCCATCCTCCTTTCCTTTGGCCAAACTTATACTCCGTGGGACATAACCTATTTGTTTGAAAATGGGGTGGGGAGCGGGGTGGGGACCCTTCTAGGATCCTTACTGTGTTGATTCAAAGCTGAAAGGGGGAATTTTCAGAGATCTAAAATCTCCTTAAATAAACTTTGAGCTCTGAAGAAACACAGGAGGACAATATGGACACTATTTCAAATCCCTACAGTATCTATTCAAGCTCAAAACCATTCCTAAACTTGTAAACCCACGACAAGACAATAAGCCCCGTTAAATATAGCCTGAGCGGCAGCTCAGCGATTGGGTTCCCCTGGCTGTATGCCAAGCCTGCAGGGCACAGAATCAAAACACAGGAAAGAGCAACGAATGTGCTTACCCTTCATGAGTACAGTTCGGCTTGGAGGGAGGTTCAGAGAGGAAATGTGAGCCTCTGGCATGCCCCATGAAATACAGCCAAAATCCCAGTTCATCAGCTCTGAGATACATCCATTCCAAACAAGTCAAGTGTTGTGCAGGCAGATTTGCCAAGGCAACCCAACACAGGGGTCTGTGCTAGCAAGCTTTGGGGCAATTCACTGGGCCCAGTCCCTGGAGAACCATGACTTGGTTTTGATGAGATCTGGCCTTCATCACCTGCCAGGCCCGGTTCCACCACTATACATAGTCTGTGTGTCACTTATGCCGATTGGATAAAGCCCTATTTTAAACATCCACATTTGTGGAAAACGAAAATAACACCGTCAAGCATCCCCTTTTGACATGAATGCCACCCCCACACTGAAAAGTGTTCCTTCCTCTGAGTAGGCTTGCGGGTAGGTGGGAAGCAGGCCCCCTAACAACTGCAGCTTCTACCTTCTCTCCCTGTTGGGATGCAATTATTCTCCCTGGACAAACCCTCTGCCTCTCCACTGCCACTAAAACATGGTCAGGAGGGCCTGAAAGCAGCAAGAATAAAATTATGGATATAAAGCCATAACTCACAGTGAGGAGAAAGAAAAAGAAATGCCTTCCAAGTATCAGTTTCTTAATTATTGAGTACAATAACTAGGGACATTTTAGTTTGTGCATCTCTCTCTCTATATATATATATCTATATATATCTATAGATATATCTATATATCTATAGATATATCTATCTATAGATATATATATGGTTTTTTGAGATAAGAGCTCTGGCAGTCCTCAAACTCTCTCTGTAGACCAGGCTGAGCCTGCCCCTGCCTCCCCTGTGCTGGGATTAAATGTGTGTACCACCACTGTGGGGCAACTTGTGAATATAGTAATTATTGAATCCTGTTTAGAACCTAATGAGCTGAGCACAGTTACTGTACTGATTTTACAGATGGGGAAACTGAGACACAGAGATCAGACAGAACTCAAACGGCCAGCTATTAAATCTGCATGACCACAAATAAGCCACGTAGCTGTTTGAGTTTGGTTTTTTATTTCATATAATCAACCCGAGAACATGTTATGGGCTCAGGGCATTAAGGACCATGATCCTATTAATAAAATGGAATTAAATATAGTCACCTCTCAGGCAAGCAGAATTTTCAGCTCTCCATTTTGAATTTTCTTTGAGGCTGACCATACCTGAGCCAGTAGACCCTGAAGACAGTCCCAGGCACTGTGAGGCACGTGAACTTCACCACCGCTGAACAAGAGGTAGAGAGAGCTTCTGCTCATCAGGCAATTCTAGTCTGAGGAGGAATAGTTCCAGGACTTTCATATGGCCCTGTCTATGACAACAATACAACAGGTTTTTCCTGAGTTTCTTCTTGTAGTTGGCAAAATATAAAACTGGAAGGTCAGGAGCACTGGGTGTAAGTGAATTCCTTATTTCTTTTCTTTCTTTTCCTTCTTTTTTTTTTTTTTTTTTTTTGGACAGGGTTTGTAGACTAGGCTGGCCTTGAACTCAGAGATCCACCTGCCTCTGCCTCCTGAGTGCTGGGATTAAAGGCGTTCACCACCACTGCACAGCACAATTTCTTAATACCCAAAGTTCCTAAAATCTCCCTCCCGAGATCTACTTCCTCTTTGAGCACAGCCTGGCCAAATCTCCCCAAGAATCAGACATAGCATAGTTCTAATGTGTGTACTTACCTTCAGGGTATCCGTGAGGCTCCTCTCTGCTTTCTAGTTAAACAATGCCAGTGTAGGTGGGGGGAGGGGAAGGGACAATTCCTTCATATAAAGTCAATTTCCAAAAAGTTTTGGAATCTAAACCACGGATTCCTTTTAAAAATTAAACAAGCTAAAAATCTGCAGCAGGACTGACTATTCAAAGAAAAGCAACCTATAAATAGAAAAATAATGAGCAACTTTTGGGTAAAGAAGACAATTAAGAACTCCAAACTGTTGACCTTCTAGCATTTTTTAGAGTTCTGGGTCAGTTTCTGGTACTCTGAAAAGGGATGGTCTCAAATCTGTTGGATAGTTTGGAGTCACTGGCCACCACAGTGCCTTTTATTCTTTCATATGACTACAATCACTTTTTTACAGATGAACTCAGTGATTGCCTACCTGATCTCAAGTCTTGAGCAATTGACGGTGACTAATATTGCCAGTATTAACCCATGCTAAGTAGGCATGCTTGGTAAGCCAGGCAAGGTATGCCCTGTTGACAACTTTATATGGGAATTCGGAGATCAACAAAGGAAATGACTCAGCATCGTTATTTTTATCTCTGTGGAGAAAGTTTCTTAGCTTTCCCTGAAGGTTTTCTGAGATAGATCAGTGTATGTAAAACCTTAACATGATTTAGGAAATTAAGAATGAGGGCCAGATCACTCACCAGGTGATCTAAGGATATACTTATATTTAGGGTCTCCAGCTGTGCCATAATATGATAATTAAACATGTCATTCAAGAGAAAAAAAACCCAGTTTACTGAAGGTAGCTATAGGCTGGGAGTGAAGAAATGCATTTGATTACACTTAGCCTCAGGTTAGATGCCAAACCTTAACCAAGCACAAATGTTCTTAGTTCCTCTTGGTACAATGGGAAGGGAGGGAGGTGATGCCTTTCATCTAGTTGAAGGTCTTTCCATGAAGATGTGGATAGCTCTCAGCACACACTTAGGTGAAGAAGGCTTTTCTGCTGGCTACTGCCTAAGACCCAGAGTGTGGCCAGCCCCTTCCTCCCAGGCCCAGAAGGGACACGTGAAAGTTAGCATAGGAAAGAAGGCACCTGCTGTCTTTTTTATCTTCCTGAAAATATTAGAAGGTAACTAGTTGATTAGTTATTGAAATAAGTGCTTCACAATCATATGACTAAAATGTAATTATTATTTCCACTTTATGAGTTAAAAAAAAAAGTGAGGCTGAGTAAAACTTGTGCCTTATATGACTTTTCACAAATTTTCCCAATTGATAAATGCGTGACCCTGGTTAAAACCGGATTTGAGGTGGTTCCAGCCTACACTAAGTGGGTTAATTTAGCACTGAGTCTATGAGGTTGGGGGAGTGTTGTGCTGTCACAGAGCCATGCCCACTGCAGGCCAATTAAGCTGTTTCACAGCCTCAAGCCAGCTGCCTGCCCACAGGACTGGCTGGTCCAAAGATGTGGAGAGGCAGGATTAGAGAATAAGACTATCCCTGTGAAGGGCAAAACAGCATGTACGGTGAGGATGAGTAAGTGAAGCAAAGCACGTCGTTGTAGCATGGAGCCACACACACTCTAGAGGCAACCCCTTAGCTATGCCCTTAAAACTTGGAAGGACAGGAAGGGACAGTTCACCACCAGAAATAAATCCTTACTAAACAACCCTTGAGCCTGCCTCCACACAAGCTCAGATAAGGAGCTGAGTGGTTTTTCGCTTGGCCCCTTGGGCCAGGAGGCGTATTAGGGAGTCCATCTTCTCTGGTTGCCCCCCTCCTCTTCTTGACTTTTGAACCCTACAGGGCCTTCTGCACTCCCTTCCTCTGCTGGTGGGCCTCCACGACCATGACTTGTGAGGTTAGACAATTGCATCCGTCTGGCCTTTCTCCTCAACGATCTGTGGAGGTGTTAGAGTTTCAGATATGACCATACAAAGGACGATGCTCCCTTGAAGACCACCCTCAGGTGGAATCTCTCTATAACACTACTTAAAATAGCCTAACTCTAAATCTTGGTTCATCTCATCCATGACCTGTCTGTCATCCTGACTTGTATGTTATGTATCCAGAGGGAAGGAGGTGGCACGGGGTTTCCCCGGTCAGTGAGGGCAGGGCAGGGAAGATGTCTCCCTTGCCTTTCACAGGTTACAGTTAGAAGCAGGATATAACTAGCTAAGTCAACTGCTTGGGTGATCATATATGTCACATATTTCTGTAATTTTTAGGAAGCAATTTTTTCCTTCTAAATCATGATATTGCATTTTGAGTCTTAAACTCTTGGTGGTTTTTTGTTTGTTTGTGGCTTTTTATTTTTTAATTTTTTTGTCTACTACAACAGTACTTAGAATGACCATGTCATATCTCACCAACCTGTATGTTACATTATTATCAAATTACCTTATATCTTAGTCACTGTTCTGTTACTGTGAAATACTAGTGGCCAAGGAAACTCTTATAAAAGAAAACATTTACTTGGGGACTTGCTTAAACTTACAGATTTTAGTCCAATATCATCATGGCAGCGAGTATGGTGGCAGGCATGAGTGGTTCTGGAGATTGTAGCTGAGAGCTACATCCTGACCCCAAAGCAGAGAGAGAGAGAGAGAGAGAGAGAGAGAGAGAGAGACTGAGACAGAGACAGAGACTGGGCCTGGCATGAGCTTTTGAAGCCCCAAAGCCCACCCTCAGTGACACACTTCCTCCAAAAAGGCCACACCTCCTAATCCTTCCAAACAGTTCCACTCTCTAGTGACTAAACACTCAAATATATGAGCCTGAGGGAGCCATTCTGATTCAAAATACCATGCCTTACAAATAATTGGAACTGATTTACTGGTCATCTTTCTCATTGGAATTCAAATCCTCTTCAAGCAGGATCATGTCTGATTTGTTTATTGTTTTTATTCTAACATCTAGAATAATATGTCTCATAAAAATGAAGCTTTTCATTCAAACTTCTCTGATCTCCCCCTTTGATTCACTTCTTTGTCCCTCCCTCCCAGTGAAGGGTCTGGTACACTTTTGGAACAAAATAAATCTTTATTAACCCGCAAATGACTGAACAGTAGGGAATGAGCAAACACTAGTTTATCCTTCATTATTGAGTCGATGGTTAAAAAGTTATTTAGGATAACTGGAGACAAACTACCAAAAATTATTTAGGGAGATCCTTACTAACCGAATAGCTAAGAATGATTTATAAATAAAGCATTAAGGTGTTTTGGCCTGCAGGTAGTATTAATGCAGTTTTAAAAGCCACATTCAAAGTCCTCAGAAATAAGACTCAAAAGTAGCAAAAATCACCCCTTTATTTTGCCTGCCTTCTAAACTTCCTTAATGACAACAAAATGTTTAAGATAAAATAAAATTCTAAATATGTAGTTATCAATATAAATTAAAACTCACTTTAAAAAGTAATGCAAATTAAAAATCACAATTAAAGGTGGTGGTGGTGCATGCCTTTAATCCCAGCACTCCATAGGCAGAGGCAGGTGACTCTCTGCAAGTTCAAGGCCAACCTGGTCTACAGAGCAAGTTCCAGGACAGCCAGGGCTATATAGAGAAACTCTGCCTCTAAAAACCAAAACCAAATCAACCAACCAACCAACCAACCAACCAACCAATCAAACAAACAAAAAACCCCACTAAATCCTAAATTTTAAAATTAAGCTCAACAGTTGAGTCAAATCCAGAATAGACATCTTCAGGTTGTTCTTCCCTTTCATGAAATCAGTCTCTGCCTCCAACAAAATTCTTTGCCATCTGTTCATCAGCCTGTATATTAAGTAAGAGCCTCCAAGTCAAGCGATGTCACCGAAGACATCACCTTTGAAAGGCCAGGGGTCATTCACCAATAAAGACTTTCCTCTGAGCTCAGAACACCGACTACTTTCTGCCGGCAGCTGCGAGTGGGGAGGGCTGCCAGGAGGTCTGCCTTTCACTGCTGAGCTTAATGGGATTACAAAGGAAGAAGAAATCAGCCAGATACATTTCAAGCCAACAGACCCTTCGTATATTTACAGCGTGTTTTCCTAGTAACCGTTTATTTTGCTGAAAAGGTTTAAATAAAAACCTCCAGAGTCCCTTTTAAGATGGTTTCACATTCCCTACTCAGACACCTGCCCGATTTTGATGTGCTACTATTTTAGTACGTCATGAAATCATGTGCTCCCTTCTATAAGACTCAAGTTGGTGTCTGGATGTTTACCATCCATACAGCCTCTTGGAATAGAAATTGGCGCAGAAGATTTTTCTGTCTACTAATGTAGAGAAACACAGGCAGGAAAACCATTTTATCCAGACTCATACAACTCAATAGCCCATGTTAGTACCAATTTGGGATATGTTCTCCTAGTTGGTGGTCTTCCCTGGATTTCCCCTAAATGTCTTAGTGTAACTAAACAAGCTCTGAGACGCCAATCCTAAGACATATTAGATAGAAGGACACACTCTAGGCCCACTCATACTTCTCTCTTGTCTTTATTCCTGGAGAACCCCACTGTATTACAATCATATCTAGATCAGTCCTTGGGGACTAGAAAAAAACATCTGTGTCATGGGCTTTCTCACTCGGTGGGTCCCAGGCTGGACACTGGTCAGGCCTATGAGACATAGCTCAACACAAAAAGCAACTGGAGCCAAAATCATCTTTGAAAACCATTTGAATCACCTGTACTTCCCATTTCAGGATATTGAGGATACAACCCTGCATAGAATGAATGTCCATAATTATTCTCAATATGAGAGAGTACATGGCTACTTGGGAAATAACACCTCTCAACATGTTCCCAGCTCCCCACCACAATGCTTCCATTTGTACCCATCACAGCCCTTAGGTTCAATAAGGATTTTGGCTTCATAGACAGGTCTATGTGTTGGAGCCTGACTTCAGTTAGAAGCCTTGCTCCCACTCTGTGTTGGAAACGAGTCCATTTGGAATCAGTTGTGAACCTAAGGCTTGTTTCCAAGGACACTTCAGCCTTGATTAGACAACCAGAATCTGGGCCCAGCATCTTATCTACAAAGGCAAATGGTGTTTACTTTCCCAGTCAGAGTCCTAATCTTTTCGATTGCCTATTTGTTATTTGCTGGCTTTCTTTTACAAAATGATTTGTTCATCTGGTTGATTGTGCGTGCGTGCGTGCGTGCGTGCGTGCGTTTGTGTGTGTGTGTGTGTGTGTGTGTGTGTTATTTAAAGGGGTCTTTAAAAGCCAGTAAATGGATTTTCTATTCCTTCTATCGTGGTATATAATTTAGATTATAGTGGCCAAAATGAGCACCTTGCTTATGAACACATTTGGGCAGGAAGCATTAGGTTTTCCAGCTTCCAAGCAAAGTGCTACCCCCTCTTAGGATGGCCTTCTCGACCACACACTTGTCCTTCTGCCATGGCAGCTGCATCTTCTCAGTCCCCAGACTGGTGGGCCGTGCCGCTTTCAGCCCCCACTGCTGCTGGCATGAAGAAGACAATGCTGGTGACTTAATTGCTCTCACTGTAGAGAGAGTAGGAACGGTCTTCGTTCACTGTGACTTGTCACAGACAGTGTAGAACCTGCTTGGTGAGACCCCAGACAACCCTTTAAAATGGTAAAGAAGAGCTACTGAGATCTGTGGTGATATTTTATTTGTGCTTTAATAAATAAAGTTTGCCTGGAGATCAGAGGAAATAGCAAGCCATGTTAAGTAAACAAAGAAGTCAAGCAGTGGTAGCACACACTCTTAACCCATCACTTAGCAGGCAGGATCTCTGTGTGTTCAAAGCCACACTAGGGAACAAAGCCAAGCGTGGTGACACACGCCTTTAATCCCAGTGCCAACCATAGAGTTCTGGAGGCCTGTACAGACAGGAAGTGACATAGCTGGCCAGGAAGAGGAAGTGATGTAGCTAGACAGAGAGCAAATCAGATGGCAGAACAGCAAGGCATATAAGCCTGTGTAGACAGGAAGTCGCTCTCTTTGGAAGTTGCAGAGTTGGTGAGGTAAGGTTGCCTGGTGGCTTTCCCTATTTCCCTGATCTCTCCCAGGCTTTTACCCCTATATTTGGCTGTGTGTTTCTTATTTAATAAGACCATTTAGAAATTCGTCTACAGAGATCTGGATGGGAAGTAAAGGAGGTAACACATGTGAATTGCTTAAAACAGTGCCAAGCATACAATACGCCTCCTACTGCTGATCACAGCTATTGCTTCTCTTGCAGGTTTTGTGACGATGGGTACCTGCGAGGAATTTGGATTGAATGCAGTTTTCTCAATTTACTCATCCAAAATATTCCAGAGAATAGAATTTACCTCTACTTCAAAGAGTAGAGTTTACCTCTCATCCTGGATTTGTGTTTAGAAACAGATTCAGCCAAGCCTTTCCAGTTTTGTAGCCTTCAGGGAGGGGTGAGGTAGGCTTGTGGATTTTGTTGGAAGATTAGTAGAAATGTGCAGGAGGAATGACCCTGTGGGTCACTTAGCTCAATCCATATACCACAGGCACTGCAGTCAGAAGTACATGTCTGTATTAGTGATAAGTAGATCTTTCCTCATTTGTCGAACTCTGTAGAAAAAGGACAATAAGATCATGTGATCTGATCATCCTTAAGGGAATTGAATTCTGTGTAGATTTGAAAATTAGACCTGCTCTTGAGATTTATCTAATCTGGAAAAATGCACAGGTCCTTAGTCAGAGAGGTGGTTGACATTTTTATAAAAAGATTCAATAACTAAATAGTGTGTGTACTTTACCTCTTCAGCATCAAGTCACTTATCTGCAAACGGAGTAGTCAAGAGGAATATAACATATGACTAAAATTAAATTATTACTGAAATTAGACTTCACTTGACTCAATTGCATGTGAGAACAGACTCAAAAGACTATGTTCAATACCCTGTTGTATAAAAAGACCGAGGAAGGAAGCCGAGAAAAGTGGTCTATTGTAAAGCTAAATAATCCCTGCTACCGATTCGATTGTGCATGCATGGAGAAAGCACAGGGGGGAATGCTGACCCCACCCTAATACATAAACGGTTTACCTTGGGGAGGTGGTATGGAGTTGGGGAGGCAGTCTCAACCTGTGGGTCATGACCCCTTTGGGTTCATCAGAAAGCACAGATATTTACATTACGATTCATAGCAGTAGCAAAATTACAGTTATGAAGCAGCAATGAAAATAATTTTATGTTTGGGGGTCGCTACAGCATGAGGAACTGTATTAAAGGGTCACAGCATTAGGAAGGTTGAGGACCACAGGCCGAGTGGGAGTTATTTGGGTCTCCGGGAGCAAGGCCTTTAAAGAGTACTGGGTGGTACAGCCTTCCTTCTCTCTCTCTTACTTCTAGGCATGAAGTGAGAGACTTTGCTCTGCTCTGTATAAAGATCACTATGTGCCACCACACGTGAAAAGAAACCAAGACACCTGACAACAGACTTTTTAAACTATGAGACAAAATAATAAACCTTTCTTTCTTTTGATAATCTGATTATTTTAAAGTGACAGAAACCTAATTAGCCTAACCTATGTTGAAAACAAGGATATATTGACCTTCTACATAGCCATTTGAAGACATTATTGTATTTATTTTTAGGAAGCTTCCACACACCATTTGGACTAAAAACACAGACAGAGAAATTAACTTAAGGTTTTTGCCTGTGGCTAGTGTCATTTGACAGTCATTGTTCAAAAACTTTCCATTCTCATCCTCTTGAGTTTCAAGAAAATTTATATATGGAGATCCACCACCATACTCCTGCCAATGCCACCCCATTCTGTTATTAATGAAGCTATAAAAAACATAAAGGCCAGACTCCACCTGTAAATAATACTATGTATGTTTCTTCACATGTAAATATACCTGACTTGTTTGTCTGTGTGTCCCTAGCTCTGAGCACAATACAACATACAGTAGCATAATCAATATTCAAGCTGTTCTTGATAACCAGAATTAAGCAATCACTGCTATGTGTGTGGAATAACTTTTTTTTAAAATTGAAATTATTAAATAACTTCAAAGGGATTCAGAAGAAGACAGACTCCCGGAGGGATAGGTCTCTTACAGAAGTCACAAAACCACTAGGAGGAATCTGGTCATGGGGGTCAGCTCAAGACAGAAAGGGCCCCAGGGTCTTGGAATGATAGAGCCAATTGTTAACCCCAGGTTAATAAATATGTCTTTAATCCCAACATTCAGGAAGCAGAGGCAGGTAAATCTCTGTGAATTTAAGGCCAATCCAGTCTGCCTAACAAGTTCCAGACCAGCCAGGGCTACCTAGTGAGACACTGTCTCAAAACAAAATTCAACAAAACACTCCAAGAAAAGCTTTGGCCCTCTCCAAACCTATGGGAGTGGGCCTTGCTCCTCCTACACTGCACACCACTGCCTCTGTATTATTCGGCTCTCAAACCCTCTTCCTTCCCTTACAGACAACTAAAGTCTTGCAAATATTCTCAGTTTCTGTTTTTCCTCCAGTCTATTCCTGTTGTGGAATATTACATTAACTATGCAAAGATGTGTTGCATTTGTTTAATTATGTAAAGATGTGTTGGTTTGCCTGCCTAAGGCACCTGATTGGTCTAATGAAAAAACTGAACAGCCAATAACTAGGCAGCAGAGGGATAGGCAGGGCTGGCATGCAGAGAGAATAAGTAGGAGGAGAAATCTAGAGGAGAAGAAAGAGAGAGATAGAAAGGGAGATGCCCAGGGCCGGCCAGCCAGCCAGGCAGGAGTAAGACATACAGAATGAAAGAAAGATGAAAAGCCCCAAGGCAAAACTTCGACGAAGAGAAACGGGTTAAATTAAGTTATAAGAGCTAGTGGGACAAGCATAAGATAAGGCCAAGTATTCATGATTAATAAGTCTCTATGTCTTTATTTGGGAGCTGGTTGGTGGTCCGAGAAAGCCTCTACATATCACCAACACAAGAACATTCCAGATTGTTTCCCTTTAATCTGTTACGTATGTTATTCATTCTATTTCTTAATCTGCTTTGTCTCTTCATACTTTTTATCATTCAAAAATGCCTCTATATACTGAAGTATCCTCTGGAAGGGCAGCCCCAATGGTCATTTCTCCTTCACACAACACCTCCTGTTAGTCACACTTATATAGCTAAGTCCTTCCTCCTCTTTCAAGTCCATGCTTACAGGTCACTGTCTCCATGAGGCCCACCCTGAGCATTTGATGCTCAAAGCTGCTCTGTTCCCGTCTCCCCTCCTCTCAATCTTCTCTGACTGCTCAGCTGTTCCAGTTACTTCCTAGTCCACTCTATAGTTAGCTGTTTGTAATTCCCTATTACTGTCTGCCTTGTGGATCGGTCCTCTCCTAGAGAATCAGCTCATCGGGGTAGAGGCTGCTCTTTCTTTAATTGACTGCTATTCCACATCTCCTGGAATTCTGGCCATAGCTTTATAATTGTACTAAGGATTAAATGATATGTCCATCGAAGCGGTGAGTGATAATGCTGTGTGGAGAAGAGACTTCCAGGGAGAGCTCAGAACTGAAGCAGGAAGTCCAGTTGAGAGGCACATACGCTCTGTCAGGTCAGAGCTTGTGGGGCTTGGAGCAGGCAGGAGGACTTGCCCCAGCCGCCTTGATGCATTCTTAGCAATCACTTTGTAATTTGTCCTCACTCAGCCCTGGTCTGACTTTTAAATCTTCTTACATCATCTTTTTAAAACCCAGTTTAAGTCTTAATATCTATGAGAAGCCACAACCAACTTCTGCCAAATGCTTTACCACATCTTGTTGCCACAATATCATAGCAATACTCTTTACCCAATGCCTACCATTGTGTGAACATTGGCATTCACATCTTTGCATAATAACACATTATGAGTCCCCCAAGACCAACAAATATATTTTATTAATATTTACTTTTTGTAACTATACTGAGATTAATGTCTGCTCATGGACAATAGTCAATCAGCAAGTGACTGAGAATTATTTTAGATCAAGTGTGATACATTTCATTTGAAAGTATGTTACATTTGCCAGGCTGTGGTGGCATACACCTTTAATCTCAGCACTTAGGAGGGAGAGGCAGACAGATCAAGATCAGTCTGGTCTACAGAGTGAGTTTCAGGACAGCCAGAGCTACACAGAGAAACCCTGTCTCAAAACATCGAGAGAGAGAGAGAGAGAGAGAGAGAGAGAGAGAGAGAGAGAGAGAGAGAGAGAGACTTTTTTTCTTAAATGGTTTTAATTTAATCATCTGTTAACAACAGATGCTGGAAAATTCTTTCTTGAGAAAGTTATGCAGTTTAAAAAATTTTTTTTTAGCACAGGTGAAGGAATACTATTTCTGCAATTTAAAAATTTTCCAATGCATAAAAATTCAAGCATAACAGCTTTTGTGGCTTTTTAAAAATCAGATAGATTCAGGATTCCAGGCTTTCATGCCTGTCCTGAGTTTCTAGCCTTGAAGGTCCGTTTTGTGTGTCTGCTTGTCTAGAGAAGCAGTTTAGACCAGTTGTGTCGTAGGCTTGAAGCACTGGGAAACTGGCCAGAACTGCCCAAGAATGTCTCCTTTGTCTCCTCCAGCCTGGATCTGTGGATAAGTCTGCTATGCTGGAAGAAACTCATGGAGATGAGCCCCCTTTCATGCAAGCTTCTTGATCAGCAAGGCTATGTTTGGTCACTAGGAAGCCCTAGGTGATCCCCCCATGAGGGCCTTGGAGTTCTCTCCTCTGCAGAGAGGATCAGGTGATTCTCAGCTGGCTCTCAGCCCGGCTTCATTAGACTTGCCTCTTCCAAATTTAGAGTCCTTCGGTAAACAGCACTGGGAATCTGCTGTGTGCTGGCCGGGAAGCACATGACCACTTCCACCAAAATCTCACGCACATATTTATAGCTTCTGGGCCCTTCTTCTCACCAACTTGCCCTCAGCTTCACTTTTTTTACCTTAAAATTCAACCTTCCATCGGTTTGTGTTCGGTGCTGTCAATAAATTAATTTGAAGAAAAAGACCCCTGACTCAGAGCTTGTTGAATCAATAACATCTAACTGATGATCTGGTTCGGGTCTCCGAAGGTACTGAGAAATGTCAGCCAGGCTGTTGAGATCAGTGTCCCCATGATAATGACATGACACTTTCACCCGTCAACTAAGACTGAGTGAAACAAATGGAGACATGGTGCTGCTCTGCACAGATTCTCCTGAATAGTGTCACAGGGCCGTGATGAAGAGATGGATCCCATTTTACTGTTTAAAAGCGCCCTGATGGTGAAGATGTGTACTTGTTGTTTTTACTCTTTTGGCTGTTTACTCTTTGAGCTCCTTGGGGCTCCACCACCTAGCCCCCCAATAAATCACACGAGCCTTATTCTTACTTATGAGTGCCCAGCCTTAGCTTGGCTTATTTCTAGCCAGCTTTTCTTAAATTATCCTGTCTATCTTTTGCCTCTGGGGTTTTATCTTTCTCTATTTCTGTATACCTTTCTTTACTTCTTTCTCTGTGGCTTGCTGTGTAGCTGGGTGGCTGGCCCCTGGAGTCTTCCTCTCCTCCTCTTTCTCACTCCTTAATCTTTTCCTTCCAGACTTCTCTTTATTCTCTCTGCCTGCCAGCCCTGCCTATCCTTTCTCCTGCCTTGCTATTGGCCATTCAGCTCTTTATTAGACCAATCAGGTGTTTTAGACAGGCAAAGTAACACAGCTTTGTAGCTTGAGTTTTCCTGCCTGGCCCACAGTCAGGACAAATCTCTCTCACCTGCCAGTCCCACAGCTGCTCAGACCCGACCAAGTAAACACAGAGACTTATATTGGTTACAAACTGTATGGCCATGGCAGGCTTCTTGCTAACTGTTCTTACAGCTTAAATTAATCCACTTCCATTAATCTATACCTTGCCACATGGCTTGTGGCTTACCGGCATCTTCACATGCTGTTTGTCATCATGGCGGCTGGCAGTGTCTCTCTGACTCAGCCTTCCACTTCCCAGCTTTATTCTCCTCCTTGTCCCGCCTACACTTCCTGCCTAGCCAATGGCCAATCAGTGTTTTATTTATTGACTAATCAGCAACACATTTGCCATACAGACCATCCCACAGCACAGCTTCACAGAGTTAAACAAATGCAACACAAAAGAATGCAACACATCTTTGCATCATTAAATCTTTCAGCCTGCAAGAACATATCATAGAGATTCAGCTGTGAATTAAAGCTGAACTTTGACCAGCCAAGGGCCTGTCAAAAGGCAAGCCATTTATTATGAATATTTGGTGTTACCCAGCCTTTAATATTTCAGCTGTCTTCTGCTGTGAAATCCTTGTGTGCCCAGACTAATTGGTAAACAGTTCAGCTCCCCTGACCTGCTGAACCTACTAAGTTACTAACTGCCCTGCTGAGCTTAGGAGACAAGCTGGCAGGAGACGCACAGCTTTGTTTCCTGTGCTAATGAAGCTCAGACCATCCCCTGGCCTTGAGGAGGCCTCATGGTTCTCCAGAGCACTTTGACTGAGAACAAAAGAGGTTTTTAACATATCAAGGTGAGAGATAAAACAACATTTCTGAGGAGGCAGGGAACAAGGTGCCCAAGGAAAGAAAAGGCAGGTATTTTTGGTAGACAGGGAGAGAACAGCATGGAGAAGAGAAAAGAGAATGGAAGTACTAGATGGGTAAGAACTTGAGAGGAACAAAGAGGAACTGAGTTGGGGAAGAACTAGATTGAAGGGCTAGAAGAGAGTGCTAGAGGAATGAGATGGGAGATGAGGAAGAGCCAGTTGGAAAAGAACAAGATGAGGAAGAGCCAGATGAGAGAGAAGGAGATGGGAGAGGAGCTGATAGGAGAAAGAACTAGATGGATGAGAACCTAGAAGGGACAGAACTAGATGAAGGAATTAAGATAGAACCTAGAGGAGACAGCAGATAAATGTAGAGAGAAATCAGGCAAGAAAGGAGCTAGACATGAGAGCAGAATAGAAGCTGTGTAGAGAGAGAACTATCACAGAATAATAAAGTGTATGAACTAAGAAGTTTCGTGTACATAGATTCATTTCTTTTCATCAAAGATTAATTATCAGCTGGTTGTAGATGTAAGGATTCTGTTCTTAATTACGTCATCAGTCTGCTACGGCTTCCCAGCCTAAAATGCAGGTGGGCCCTCTGTGCGTCCCTCTCTTTCCTTTCCGTTCCTTCCTTCCGTCTGTCCTCTCCCCCCTTCCTCTCTTTCCTTTCCGCTCCTTCCTTTCTTCTGTCCTCTCTCTCCCTCACCCCCCCTCCCCCCATCAGCACTCTCCTCCGCCAGCATGGCTGCTGTGGGCGGCGGCCAGCCATGGGCAGTACACTGTTTAACCAACAGCAGATTCTTCCCAGACCCTGGGAGGGGACTGTCGAGCGGCTGGACCCCCATAGTCCCCGATAATTAAACAAATATTCCACAGCATAAACAAATGCTACACATCTTAAAATAATATTCCACAACAAAGATGCTGTCTTATTTTTCATTTCATGTTCACCTGTGGTCCACTAGAAACACAATCTTTCTTTTACTAGCCAGTACCTGATCTTTCAGTTTCTGTTTACCCGCCCCTAAAAAACAAAGATTAAGATAGATAGCACATCATGTGTGCAAAGCCCAGCCTGAGTTCAGAACAGGAAGCTGTGAGAGCTGCAGAATTGCTGAGGGGGAATGGGAGAATTGGAGGTGTCTTGAGCTGGAGAGGTCTAAGTGGGGATGGGATGATTGGAGGTGTCTTGAACTGGAGAGGTCCTCCTACAACGAAAAGAGACACAAGCTGAGCAGCCACCTGTGGGCACCAGGTGACTCTGCTTTGTGGCACATGGTCGGAAATAACCTTTCCCCACCATTGGGATCCACTGTTGCCCAGAAGGATGTGCAGCACTCCAAAACCATCAAACCCCTCACATCTACTATTTTCAAAATCTGTTGGGTTTGGGAGACTATTGGCTCACTTCCAGCCAATTGCTATTTTATTAATTTAACATATCAAACAAATTTATAGTAACAACTTTAGAAAAATAATATTAGTCTAAAAACAAGTAGGCATAAAGTGTAGTTATGGTGTGATGTTAGTTAAATGTGAGAGAGATGTAATACAGAGGACAAAAGAGGTGAAGACAAGTGGAAACTTTGTCAGGGGCTTGTATTTGGCCTTTTTCATTCCTTTGGTGGCTACCGGTTATTTGTGTTCTTGATAAGTTCCATCAGCCCTTCTTCAAAATAAGTTGACTAATAAGATTTTCTGCATTTATAAATGAGTAATCCTATTGTAGGGAAAACTCTCCTGTGCCATTTGTTTTAATTTTCAAAATATAAATTAGGGTTTTTTCTTTTCAAGAGAAATGTAGTAGGTGCTTTTAAGTCAGAATATGCAAAACAAAGCCCTTACCAATGGGTGCCATGCCATGGGGAAAACCAAAAGACTTCAGTTAACGTCCCAGCTACAGTATTGATCAGCTCTGTGACCTTGACCACTTCAGTCTGTTGACCTTTTTGTGTTTCTGTTTCCTTTTTATAAAACAAAAATAGTAACACCTACTTCACAGACTTCTTAGGATCAAGTGAGATCATGTCCGTTATGCCAGCCCACTCCTTTGTCAGTCCAGCAACTGCTCCTCGGGTACCAGGGATACAGATGGATGTGGTGCTGAAGCTGTGATCTGCACAGCCCGGCACCTTCCTCTGTGGTTTTCCTCTGAGACACCTACGTTTTGTTAAAATGCTGCATTGTACTGGATCCTATCGGGCATGCAGGAATTGGATACATTTATTTACTAAACTACCATTGTTGTACCTTTTGAGAATGTCATAATGACAGAAGCATTTTAAAAATAAAATTTGGTGGCTGGGCAGTGGTGGTGCACGCCTTTAATCCCAGCACTCGGGAGGCAGAGGCAGATGGATATCTGAGTTTGAGGCCAGCCTGGTCTACAAAGTGGATGCCAGGACTGTGACACAGCGAAATCCTGTCTCGAAAAAACACAAAAACACACACAAAATAAATAAATAAATAAATAAATAAATAAATAAATAAATAAAATTTGATTTCCTGACTTCTTAGAAATACAGCCACTGTCTAGTGTGAAGGGCAAATTGTTGGAAATAAGCTCAGAATCACAAAGAGAGAAAGCGCCACTGCAAGTGAAGTGTCTGGACAGGGCACATTTTCAAGAGGGTGAGCTTGGAGAAGTGAACCCACAGACAGAAAGTATACCTGGTTTTGATTCTACAAGAGGGGGAGCATGGAGAAGCGAGCCCCCAGACAAGAAGTATACTTGGTTTCTGTTCGAACTCAGATAGTGACTGAGTTTTCCCTACTTCCTAGAGTGTAACCTCACCATCTTGTTCAACTGACTAGTAAAAGAATCCTGCACAGGAGACAAAGTGAGCAGGGATCAGGTACTTTAATCTGAGAATGCAGCAGGAATTTTGGACGAAGGTTTTACTGGGTGGGGTAGGGGGGATAAAGACATTTGCATAAAAGTCCTACAAGGTGAGGGAGATAAAAAAAAAGATTTGAATTCCTTGTCATGAACAAAATTTACAGTATTTGAGAGAAAAGACTCATATTTATCTTTTTTTTTTTTTTACAAAATCACTCATATTTCATGTCTTTAAAATATATGAGAATTGTGAACAAAGAGTCTAATTTAAATAACATGTCATCCTAAGTGGACAATGTAAAATAATAGCTATGCATTCTCAGGCTTTCTAAGCAAAATAGAAACAACATGTCTCGTGATTTGTGGGTGTGGATGCTGTCCAGGGGCTCAGCATTCTGAAGGCTCTTCCACATTCCTCTCTAGTCTATTCCTACGTCCTGGGGTCAGTGTTCTGTCAGGATATCCCTAATGTGGCTGCTTTCTGGCATTCCCAAGCTACGCCACACGGATGGAGGGAGGGAGACTCTGTCTCCATCTGCTCTGGTGCTGAGGGTTCATGACCTCCTTACAGGGTCTCCAGCTGCTGCAGGGCTTCTTCACATTTTCATTCTTCCCTGTACCTTTTAACACCCGTGTACAACAAGAACTGTTTTAGCCTTTCATTAGAATCTGGAGTCTTACATACCTCTTATACCCAACCCAAGAAGCTATCGAGACCATCTCCATAAGGTTTTGCCTCAAGAAAAGTGGTTGTACTTGTACTTGCATAGCTCAAGGATTCTCCAAACCAAGTCTAATCTATTCTATAGCATTGTCCTAGAGTCTTGTAGTATACAACCTATTCAGCCGTACATGATAGCCCTGAGGAAAATTACTAGCTCTGGAGCGTTCCTTGAAACTGAATCTGAAGCTGGATCTCTTACAAACTCTGCATTCTCTGTCATCCTCTGTCCGCTTTAGTCAAGCCCTGCAGACAGAGAGCATTGAGAAGCTCTGTCCAAGTCCAGGCCTGCTTAATGCCTTGGAACACACCTCCTAGCCTCTATCCAGATTGTCACTGCCTTTGTTCAGGACTCTTTCATCTTTCCCTGAATTATGGTAACAGCCTTCTAGCTTGCCTCCTTGCTTTCAATCCCCTCCCACGCCCTGTCCATTTTTCAGTGTTGACAAGCTGACCCATGTAAATCAAACCTGATGCTTTCATGCCCCTGCTTTCGGTCCTTTAGTAACTTTCCATTGCCTCAGAACAAAGTCCAAACTCCCCAGATTGGACAGAAGGCAATCTATGGCTGTTCATGACTGGCCCCTGTGCTGTCTTCGGTCTTCAAGCCACCATACTTCCCTAAGTGAATGCCTTTGGGCTTGGTGCTGCTGTGCCTAGAACACCCCTGATTTCACAGCCTTTTGACTTGACCAAGTGCAGCTTGGATAATGCTTGCCCTAGAAGCAATCTGAAAGTAAAACCATGGACTCTGAATTTAGCAATTCAAATAAAATTCAAAATAAAAATGCTTACTGAACCCACAGAATCTCGAAAAGTAGCAGTCTTAAGAAAGGTCACAGTTGTGCCCATGACACTGCACACTAGATGCATGTGGACTGGTTGCTAGTGCCAAATTCAGTGAACTCTACAGGGTGAAGGGGACACCAAGCTGAACTGCTATTTTCTTCTTAACCACTGAGCCAGCAGCAGATCCCAAACAATGGGTGTCTATGAGTAACTCTGGGCTGCTACCTGAGATAATCCAGTGCCGAAAGAACCCCAGAAGAGGCAGCCACAAATTACACGAGAAATAAAAGATGGAAAACAAAGCAGAAAAATGTAAGGTTAGGAATGAGGAAAGCTGAGTTCTAGTCATGGCTATCTTCAGGCCAGATTTATTATTTTGATGTGAAAAAACTTAGATTCTCATACTGTTCTTACCATGAACCTGAGAGCACCCAGCATTTTTCAAAGGTCAGTGCAGGGGGTTGGAGGATAAATATAGCTCTTGCAAAGCACCTCCACTTCTGTGGCGCTCTGGTTCTACGGGGTAAGAGACATCAGAAGAAAGGGCTACACTGTTAAAACTGTGCTTGAATTCTTTAAAAAGAGGTATGAATGGCAAACATCCCAGGCACCCACCTGTCTATCATCTTCCCCCAGAGGGAAGACTTGTCTCAGTTCCTCCAGCAGGCTGGTTGGGTCCTGCTCTCACACACACACCAGACCACTCTCCCTGTGGGAGGGGACACTTACTGTTGGACTTTGTCCCAGGCAAGTCAATATCATTTGTTCTTATTATTTAGGTTCTTTATATTTAATTTTATATATTATATAAGCCAATGAACACAGAGGAAAAGAACCCCCGCCCTTTTTTTTTACTTTGAGACAATGTTTCATATACCCTTGTCCGGCCTTGAACTCACTATGTAGTGGGGATGAACTTGAGCTCCTGTTCCTGATGCTGCTACCTCTCAAGTTCTAGAGTCACGAGTGTAGGCTACCGTACTTTGTCTATGCTATGCTGGGGATCAAAATCAGGGCTTTGTGTATACTAAGCAAGCACAGTATTAACTGAGCCACATTCCCAGCCCAAGAACTCTATTTTCAGTCAAGGAGTACTAGTTCATGAGATAAACATATATGGAAGTCTCATTAAGCCCGGTGTGCTCACACTCAATCAAGTGTTAATCTGTTGTGGATATTGCACAGTAAACAGAAGTCTGTCTTTTAACATGAAATATTTCAATATATGCCCATTATTTTTAGTGTCTTTCAATTTAACTTTTTTTCAGTTACTGCTAGTCCTATTGTGTGTATGTGCAAACGTGTGTATGTTTATGTGTCTTTACTTAACAAAATCATCTTTCTGCAAAAATCAACCCACCTACTACAACACTCAGGGCCTGGGGTTCTTCCAGGAGAGACTACTACTGAAGTGAACCCTCACTGGCCTTGCTTCGTGCAGCTGTCCTGGGCTCAATGGCCACCGTAACACAGACAACAGGATCATTTCCAACTACAACAGGTGTCCCTGATTTGAAGTCTTTCTTAAATTTCAGCAGAGACTGCAGTATGGTCCTGGAAAAAAAAAAAAGTTGGAAGAGATGAAGGCAGATAGTTGGGGGTGTGGAGTGAGTGGTGTGCCTTGGATATCTTCAGCTGGTCCGTGTGTTTTCAGTGCCAGAGAGCTCTGCTTAGCAAGTCCAACAGGACAAAGATGGACCAATTCTGTCTTCTGCTGTCACCAGTCACTGAATGACTTATCTTGTTTTGCTGGGTATTGACAGGCCACCAACCATACTAAGCCATTACTCTGAGATAGTTCAACTGTTTACAGCAAAATCAGTCTTGTCAGGGATCCACAGAAACGTACTTCAGGCGAGTAAATGAAGTCCATTAGCTGCATGGAAGATGTGCTACATTCATCTGTAGATTCTGAGACCTGAGTAGAGATCTTTGGTGTGGAAAACAGTTTCATGAAAGACTAATAAATGTATTTTATTAGAAGGATCTGTGACTTGTTCAAGGACAACCTTTCGTCGGCAACTGAAGTGTATACCGTGTTCAATTATGTATAAGGCATGAGTGTGCTAAGTGGCATCTTGTTACCCGGAGAACTCTACCTGGAAAAGCAGACCAGGTCCTCACACGTCTGAGAAGCAAATGTCTGCTACATATTTCTGCTTTCCTGACCTCAGCATCTCTGTCGTGCTAACCATTGCCTCATTGCAGATACACACACCTAGTTAAAAAGGGTTCTTCTGGCTGAAGAGTAGTTTAGCAGTTATGAACGCATACTGCTCTTACAAAGGACCAGTTTGATTCCTAGCACCCAGGCTGGGTGGCTTACAACCAGCTCCATGGGATCTGACACCGTCTCCTGGCCTCCCAGGACATCTGCACTCACACTCACATATTCACACACAGACACACACCTAAACATGCAATTAAAAATACAGAGTGTTCTTATAACTCACTTGAAAATCAGTCTTTATGACCTTGGGACTTTGTTCCTGATGGGACTATCATATATCTTTTGTGTGGTGTAGCAAGCTATCTTGTCGGACTATTTTTGGACCTCCAGCCCACAAATAATGACCCAAAGACTTATTATTAATTATGAAAGCTTGGCTTTAGCTTATACTTGTCTCAACTAGCTCTTACAACTTAAATTAATCCATATGTTTTAATCTATGTTCTGCCACATGGCGTTACCTTTCTTCAATCTTGCACCTCCTGTCTCTTCTCTGTGTCTGGCTGGTGACTCCACCTTTCTTCTTCCCACAGTCCTCTCTGTCTAAAGAAGTCATGCTCAACCTCTTCCTGCCTAGTTATTGATCATTCAGCTCCTTATTAAACCAACCAGAAGGCACCTTGGCGAAGACACATCTTTGAAGTGTAAATGAATATTCCACAACAGTGTGATAGAAGCTATAGATCAATACATATCTGTTAAATATGCAAACATTCTTATTTCAGTGAGATGGATTTCTAACTCAGCAACTTGCTTTATGCACTGTAGTGGGTAGCTATTTTGGCTATGACCTTGAAGCACTGCCCCCTAGAAGACATATCAGGTAACTGCTCTACCTGCCTGTGACCTTGAAGTACATGCCCCTGGGGTGTGGTCATGAGATGCAGTACGAGGTCCACTCTCCCTCGTGGTTTTTGGATGCTGAGATGTATCAGGCAGAAGAACAGCATGGATCATAGCTTGGCTTTCCAGCACCCTGCAATAAATCTCCCGTGTTGTAGTGAGTTTTAACCCTAATAAATTTCTTGCCTCCGTGGATTTCTCACTTTAATGCACCTTACTTTGAATGGTCCAAATTTCCTCCAATTTACAGGAGTATGGCTGACAAATAAAAATGGTATGTGTTTAAGATGTGCAATGTGATTTTTTTATACACATTGTGACATTATTGGCATAATCAAGCTAATAAACATATCTATTACATCACACACACCATTTTGCTAGTAGGAATTCAGGATCTATTCTATTCACAAGTATACAATTTAGTGTTGTTAACCATAATCACCATGCTGCATATTAGAATATATTCATCCTGGACAATTCAAACTCCTTCATGCTGTTTTTTTTTTTTCCCCCAGATAGTCTTATGTCATCTAGGCTAGTCAGGAACTTGCTCCATAGACAAAAATGACCTTTAAGCTCCTGATCCTCCTGCCTCCAGCTCCCAAGTACTGCATTCACAGGAATGTGCCAGTACACTTAGTCTATGCAGTACCCAGGGCTTTGTGCATGAGAGGCAGGCACTCTGCAAACTGAGCTATATCCCCGGTCCAAAAACTTGGTGTTTTTTGAGCAACCCTTCACTCCCCAAGCCCTAGCATTCATGGTTCTACTCACCAGTCACTGAAAGACTGACCTTGTTTTTCTTGTTGTTTTGTTCTGTGAGTTAAACTTTGTAGGATTCCACGTGCAAGTGTGGTACATCATAGAATATTTGTGCTCATAAGCCTCATTTGTTTTGCTTAGTATACATGTCTAACATGTTCGTCTAAGCTGTCACAATTAACAAAAATTCCTTCATGTTAAGGTTGCCTAATATTCCATTATATTTAAACGTCACCTTAAGTTGGTGGGATATCTTGATAGTTGTAAGTAACAACATGATGCAAACATTACTTCAAGGCACTGATTTCATTTCCTTTGAACATAGCTGACTCTTGAGCAACATGGGTTTCTCAACTCTGTAGGTCTGTTTATAGGCAGTTTTTTTCTATCTTGTAACAATTTGGAAAACTCAAAAATCATGGCCTATAAGCTATATATATTTGTGCAATCATGACATACCTAAACTTTTCTATTTTTCTGTGATTATACAAACATATGTAGCTTGTGGTCTATTTTTACAAATTGCTACCATAAGCACATATAAATCTGCTATAAAAATATTCTTATCAAAACTTTTGTGCACATCACAGATTATACACAGTGTCACTCACAGTTGAAATGTTCTGACTCAGCATTAACTGGTACTATTTATCAGGTAACTATTCTATATGATATACACTGTAGTGATTTCTTAGTCCACAGTTTCTTGGCCCCATAGGCTTTGTGAAATTATCATGTGACAGGACACGATTTCAGAAGAGCCTTTTCCTGATGTATAGGAGGAAAAGAAGGGAATCCAAGAAGAGGCGAGAGCAATATGTAGACCACAAAACATATCCCTGGTGACCTACTTCCTCTAAGGACTTCCCACATCCTACCTTTAACCACGTCCCAATAAAGCCACCAAGATATGAATCCATCAAAGGCTTAACCAATTTGTTAAGTAAGAGACTCCATCATAAAATCATCTCTAGAAGCATCATTAGACGGTATCTCATTAGAATCTCTTAGGAGTTTCTTATTCCAGTCGAATCGACAATGAAGAGTAGCCACCCTGGCAGATATATACCTCCATGTTGTCATTGTCCCCAACTGATATCGATGATTACAACATCTCAGCAAAGCTGTAAAGCAAGTAGAGGAAGCCAGCCTTTTCTGGCAGAGGGGGTATGTGTTCCCTTGATTGCGTTCCCTGTGGGTGTGTGTTTCCTTGATTGTGTCCCCCCTCATCCAGGACTATGTTTACCAACCTAAGAGGAAGCTAAGAGTGAGTTTAACGGAGTTTCTCAAATCCAAAGAGACAGCTGGAGCACAGTTCCTATAGGGACAAAACATGCACATGCGACCCAGCCCCAAACCATAGAGAGGGGGTTTGAGAGTTGCACAGCACGGTCATTGGCATTGGAATCAAACCATGTACCTGTGTGAGAATCCAGAGTCCCCTACATACTCACCATGCCACCTGGGCACGATTAAACTTCCAGCCCTCTGGTTACTCTTGTGTGAAATGAGTCATATTAAACCCTCCACTTGGGATTATGGGAAGAAGTAAATAGGATAATACAGGCCCATGGCCAGAGCCTATTTGCACTGTGTCCAAACCATGCTAGATATGGTGGGCAGACAGCAGAGATTTCTTTGTTGACATGATTTCATAAGCAATTGCATGCCTCAAGAAATAGATAATCAAGAGAAAGGACTTTGAAAACATACTATGAGGTAGGAGACTATTATGCCTTGAGTGTGAAATGTCCCCTCAAAGGTTTGGTCTCCAGTTGGTGGCTCTGCTTTGGAAGCTTGTAGAGTTTTTTGGAGGTAAGGCTAGAGGAAATGGGTCACTGGTCAGGGGGTCTTATGTGTTTTAGCCTGGTCCCTGATTTGGGCCTACCCTCTCTTTTTCTTGGTCCACTGTGGTGTAAGACAGTTGCTATGTCTTTCCTGAAAGGATGTACTGTATCTCTCCCACAGTGAGCTAGAATAAATCCTTCCTCCCTGTACTGGCCTGTTTGATGTCAACTTGACACAAGCTAGAGTCATCTGAAAGGAGGGAACCTCAATTGAGGAAATTCCTTCATAAGGCTGTAAGACACTTTCTTAATTGCCCCAGCCCATGGTGGGTGGTGCTATCCATGGGTTGGTGGTCCTGGGTTCTATCAGAAAGCAAGCTGAGCAAGCCATGAGGACCAAGCTAGTAACCAGCACCCCTCCATGGCTTCTGCATCAACTCCTGCCTCCAGGATCCTGCCCTGTTTGAGTTCCTGTCCTGACTTCCTTTAATAATGAACAGCAATGTGGAAGTGCAACCCAAATAAACCATTTTTCTCCCCAACTTGCTTTTTGTTCATGGTGTTTCATTGCAGTAATAGAAACCCTAACTCAGACACTCCCTCATGTCACCTCCTAAAGTGACTAATCCAGAGACTAAACAACTCTCTCCACATCAACTCCTCAGGTCGTCTTTCTCAGAAATAGAAGTATGAAGAAGAAAAGAAAGGGAAAAAATACTTCTTAAGCTAAAAAAGAGATTTAGGAAGACAGTCTATACAATATGTCTATGGTAGCTACATTTGAGAAAATTTATTGCATGCTGGGTCATGGCTTAAATCCTAGCATCACTCATTTCCAGAATGCAGATATTTAGAAAAACTATTTCCCAGCCTCGGCGGTGCTGGTATTTTGGATCTCGCCATGCTTACCTGTGGGGGACGGTCCCATGCGTCATTCTAAGCAGCAGCCCAGGCTTCTACTCACCACATGACAGTATCCCACTCTACCTACCGAAGCGTGATGGTTTGAATGAAAGAAGTCCCCAGAGGTTCAGGTGTTTGGACACTTGCTTCCCAGTTGATGGCACTGTTTGGGGAGGTCTAGGAGATGGGACATTTGGGAGGAAGTATGTCACTAGGGGGCAACTTTGAGAGTTCATAGCCTCATCCCATTTCCAGTTGTATTTTGGTTGAAGATATGGTCTCTGCTTTTTGCTTCATCAAGCTCCTGCCATGCCCCTGTTGTGAACTTACCCTCTGGAGCCATAAGCTCAAACAAGCTCTTCCTCCTATAAGTCTCCTTGGTCATGGTGTTTTATCAAAGCAATAGAAAAGTTACTAATATATTGGGCCAACCAAAAACGTCTTCAGACACTGCCAAATGGCCCTTGAGTAACTAAATTGTTTTCAATTGAGAATTATCACTCTAGGATTTATTTAGCCAAAGATTGTAAGAAAAGATGGGCTGGGGAGGGCCTAGTGAGTGAAATGCACACTATGTTATACATGCATAAAGACCTAGGCTCAGGTTCCTAATATTCACATAAAAGTTCTGTCATGACATCCATCTGTAATCCCTCCCTGGGAGTGACACAGAGGTAGACGGGTCCCAGGGAGCTCCCCAGCCAGCCAGTCTAGCAGAAATGGTGAGACACAGGTTTAGTGAGAGACCCTGTTTCAAAAACAAGGTGGATCACAGTAGAGGAAAATGCTCAACATTGACTTCTGACCCTCTGACCCCTACACATGCATGTCTGAGTAATCTCTCTCTCTCTCTCTCTCTCTCTCTCTCTCTCTCTCTCTCTCTCTCTCTCTCTCTCTCTCAGACACACACATGAGTGTAAGAATAAAAATATCAATAAGAAAGAGACTCAGCAACAGATGCTCCTATCACCCAGATTTGCCCTCTAATCCTTCATGTTTGTGGGAAAGGCACTACAAAAGTCTGAAAGGTCTATCTGTATGCTGTGAATATGTGTAGCTCCCATTGGATAATAAATAAAGCTGTTTTGGCCTATGGCTAGAAAGCTTACAGAATTTCCAGGCAGGAAATCCAAGCAGAGATACAGAGAGAAGAAGGATGGAGTCTGGAGAAACGTCAACCGCTGCCAAAGGAGCAACAAAATGCCAGCAGACCCGTAATGCCACGGCCATGTGGCAACATATAGATTAATAGGAATGGGTTATTTTAAGATGAAAGAGTTAGCTAGCCAGAAGCTGAAGCCATAGGCCATACAGTTCGTAATTAATATAAGCCTCAGTGTGATTATTTTATAAAGCATCTGCAGGACCAAGTGGGACAGAGAAACTTTTCAGCTACATATATTTCTTACATATGTTATATATATTCATTTATTTCTTCTCTCTCTTTACCCTATAAGTCCTTTGTGTATATAGTATGGTTTATGGCTTCCAGTTTAATGTTTTTATGGGGTTTCTGAGTATGCAAATGAATGGGTCTCTTTTTCTTGTGCTGTCTCTTGGGCTTTTTTCCTTATGTTTGTTTTGTCCTATTCTGATGCATTAGTTTTTGTTTTATCTTATTATATTTTATTATTATCCCTTAGAAGCCTGTTTGTTTTCTAATCAGAGACAGAAAGGGAGTAGATCTGGATGGGAGGGAAGGTGGGAGGAACTGGAAGAAGTAGAGGAAAGGGAAATAATAATAAGGATATATTATGTGAGAAAAGAAATCTATTTCCAATAAAAAGAAAAAATGTAAAGTGTTAAATAAATTTTAATGCATACATGTTATGAAATATTACAAAGCCAATAAAAATCATGTTTGTATTCTAAATGTCTCATAAACATGGCATTGTCATAGGAAAGAATACCATATGACATTTAAACTGTATTACATATTTATGTTCAACACACTGAAAATGAACTTGACTAATACTGCTCAGGTTATGGAAAGGTTGATATAAGTTGGTGTTCCTTTGTTTAAAATTAGTATAAAATTATAAATAGGTGTTGATGATACACAAGACACTATGAGAAATGTGTTACACAGCCTTATGCTATATATTATAATAAATTATCATAAAGATAAGGGGAAGGAAGCTTTTACAGGTAAAACAGCTTAATCAGGTTTCTTTTTTGAAAACTTTTTTTTCCTAGCTATAATTTCTAAAATATATTCAAACAAGAAGGGGTAATTGCTGTGGGATGTCTTTCTGTATGTTGTGAATATGTGTTGCTCTGATTGATTGATAAATAAAGCTGCATTGGCCTATGGCAAGGCAGCTTAGAGGCAGGTGGGAAATCCAAGCAGATATACCAAGAGAAGAAGGGTAGAGTCTGGAGAGATGCCCAGCCGCTGCGGAAGGCGCAGCAAGATACCAGGAGACCAGTAATGCCATGGTCATGTGGCAACTTGTAGATTAATAGAAATGGGTTAAGTTATAAGAGCTAGCTAGCAAGAAGCCTGCCATAGGCCATACAATTTGTAAATAATATTAAGCTTCTGAGTGATTATTTTATAATCGGCTGCAGGACCTGGGGCCAGTGGGACCTGGAGCCAGGAGGGACTGGAGAAACCTTCCGGCTACAGTTAATTTCATAGTTAAATATAATAATTTTGAATATGTTTTAAGACATAGAAATTTTAGTGTTAGAATAAAATATTCTCCTACATCTGTAGTATAATTGGAAAAATGCATTAGAAAAATTTTAGGCACAGATAATTTTGATCATTTTTTAGGTGGAGAGAGAACAGGAAATGGATCCAATGTCCTAAGTAAGTTCTCTAGGCATGTGCCTTTCCCAGAGGTCTTCAGGGACCTTGAGTTTGCTGTCACTGCCAACCATTTGCCAAAGTTGCCATCTTCAGAGCAGTTACTTTGGGCTACTTACCTTTCAGACCAAATGCTCCAAGCTGTCTAAAGCAATTAGAACTCTCATCCCACTCTACCAAATGTCGGCTGAGCCTCCTGGCACAGGCCTGTAATCCCAACCATTCTGGAGGCTGGACTGGTTAGTTTTTATTGTCATTTTGATACAACCTGGAGTTGGGAAGTGGGAGCCTTTGGCCATGTCTGTGAGAGACTGCCTTGATTGATTTTCTGATGTGGGAAGGCACATCCCATCCCTCGGCAGGTGGTCCTGGGTTGGATAAGAAAGTGAGCTGAACAGGAGGCAGAGAGAGGGAGAGCTAGTAGGGATCATTCCTTCGTAGTTTCTTAATTCCTTTACCTCTTGAGTTCTTGCCCTGCCTGACTTCCTTTGGTGATGGATTGTGACCTGGAAGTATAAGATGAAACAAAACTGTCTCTCCTGCAAGTTGCTTTTGGTCAGTGTTTATCACAACAGAAAGCAAACTAGAAGAGAGACTTGTATAAGAGGATTGCAAAATCAAGGGCTGCCAATGCTACAGAGTGAGTTCAAGTTCAGCCTGGGCATTTAACAAGATCCTGTCTTAAAAGAAAATGAGGGCTGGGATTCGGGACATTGGTAGTGCATTTGCCCAGCATGTGTGAGGCCGCAGATACAATTCCTACGATGGAAAGGGAAAAGTGTATAAGAAAGAGACTTTTGCTTTTTTTTCCCATTGCAAATTAATTTTTGTTTTTAAGACCTCATTAAAATAGTTGAAACCTTAATTGGAATGACCTTCATTCTCCTTTATTCCCAGCTGGCATTTGTGTCACCCTGCCGGCACGCCATTCCCAGAGATTAGTCACCGAGTTTTAATGGAACTTGAAATATCAGGGGAAATGTACATTTGTTAGTATTTCAGAAATAATCACGTGCCCTTAGTTCACTGATATTGAAAGACTGATTAAAATCAGATCCCAGACCAAACTCATTTGGACTCACCCTGAGTGATCAGCACTGGGCTTTGCTTGGTAGTATTAAGCCCTAAAAATTCCACCCTCCTGTGATTTAAAGCCATCCAGACTCGGCTTGAGGATTTATTGTCCAATGGAGACAGAATCCTCTTTACCTAGAAAGGGTGGTCACACCAGGTCATGCTGGGTGGAACTAAACAAGTACATGAAAGCCTAGGCTGGCAGCTGTCTTTGCCTATTAGGTAGTCTTTCTGGCCTTGAGCAGATGGTGCTGGCAGTCCCACAGCCTGCAAACACACAGGCTTTGACTTTTAACACTGTGTACATGTGTGCGCATATACATACAAATATATACCAGCCACCCACACTTCCATGCCATCTAGCTTCTAGGCTGGTCTGTCACGTGTCTTTTTAGGGTTTTCCAGTTCAGTGCTTGTCACATAGCGAACAGTCTACTTTTTTGTAGTGTCCTTGGTTAAATAAGGAAATGGTAAATAAGTTCACCTTTGCATAAAAGGTGACAATCCACAGAAAATATACCAAAGAAAAGACACAATCCATGTGAACTTTTTCTTTGTTTGTTCTTATTTTGTTTCTTTGAGACAGGTTCTCACATAGGCCAAGCTGGTCTAGAATTCTTTTTGTACCTGAGGATGATCCTGAATTTCTCATCCTCCTGCCTCTACCTCCTGAGTGATGGGATTACTGTGCCTGGTTTTATGTGGTGCTGGGGACTGAACTGGGTTCCTCATAAATACCAGGTGAGCTCCTTACCAGCTGAGCTACATCCTGAGACCTCGAATGTATTTTATCTGTAAAATGACCCATTAGGTGTCTTGTGGGAAAGAGCATCACCAGGTATGGAGTATCGCCACAGTGAGTGATCCCTCTCTACTTGGGTTGTGCTATGGTGATTGGGGGGTGGAAGGAGTGTTGTGTTCTGTCCTTAAATGAATCATCTTCACACCAGAGAAGTTCTGCCAAGGAGAGCTGTGCTGGGGAACCAGAGCCACCACAGAAGGACAGCTCCGCCTCAGTTCATCCCCCGCCTCAGGAGAGCCTCCGATAGAACCGCATGGAGAGCCAGAGGCATGCAGTTAAAGAGGTGGCAACTTGCATAGTCTCCTGAACTTGGTGCTGCAGTGAGGCAGGGATCCAATACCAAATATAGACCTCACAGTGACAGCAGGGATTTGCATCTTGGTGCCTGGCAACACTTGCTGTTTCCATTATAATGGTCATGGTCATTAACTTTGCAATTACCTTTATTTGAACACCTATACACTAAGCGCAAGGTGCCCAGTGCTTAGTAATTACTATTACCTCTCTAGAACACACAGTTACTTCTATGTTACAAAAGAGAAAATTTGGAACAGGCTAAATAGCTTACTGGGGCTCGCAGTTGGAGAAAGGCCTTCCTTCCCATCTCAAAAAATCCATTAATTTGTCCTGCAGGGGACCCATGCCCGTAGTCCCAGCCATGCAGGAGGCTGAGGCAGGAGGATCTCTTGAACCAGGGGTTCCAGGTCTGCCTTAGCAGTATAGTGAGACCTCATCTTTAAAAAAATTAAATAAATAATGACACTGCATTACCTAGACATGTTGCTTCTGTCTGGATTCCAAAAGACCCTAGAGGGTGAGAAAGAAAGGCCAGAAGAGGGAGTCAGATCTGCAGGACTAGAGTTACAGAAAGTTGTGAGTCATCATGTGGGTGCTGAGAATCAAACCCAGGTCCTCTGGAAGAGCAACTAGTGCCCTTGACTCCTGAGCCATCTCTCCAGCCCCCAAAATCTAGTATTTAAACTACTGAAATTAGCACATAAATGTACAAAGTTCATAGACTATAAATCAAGTATATAAAACAATCAGTTATTGGGGCTAGAGAGGTAGCTTAAAAGCAAAGAATGCTTGCTGCTCTTCTATAAGATCTGAGTTCAGTTCTGAGCAACCACACCAAATGGCTGGGTAACCACCCACAACTCCAACCCCAAAGACATGGTGCCTTCTTCTGCGCCCCCCCCCACCTTCACACACATGCCATATACACATACACAAACATAAAATAAATCCTTTTTATTAAACACCTGATTTTATTTTGTGGCGCTAGGTGCATGCTTGTCCATGTATGTGCAGGTACCTGTGGAGACCAGGCTGTCCTTTCTCAGGAGCCCATCCTGTTTTGTGGAGAGCGCCTCTCACTGGCCTGGAGCTCACTAAGTAGATTAGGTTGGCCAGTGAGCCCCAGGGACCTGCCGGTTTCTGTGTCCCCAGCGTTGGTGTGACAAGTGCCTGCCTCCATTCCTGGATTTATTTTAACCTGGGCTCTGGGGTCTTCTTCCCACTGGCCTGGCAAGCACTTTAATGACTACACCGTTTCCTTGGCTCTATTTTTACGTTTGTGCATTCGCAGAAAACATTTGGAAAATATTTTAAATAAAACAGTTCTGAATAAATTTAGTAAAAGTCAAGCAATAACCTCTAAACTGAAAACTGTAAAGGTGGCTAAAATAAAATTGAAAAGATTTCAGAGAATTGAGAGGTATAGAATGTTCACAGACCAGCAAATTTAAATCACTAAGATTTCAGCTCTTTCTAAATTGACTAAATTAGAATTAATTATGGAACATAATCCTAATTAATCCAAACACTAGGACAGTTTGTATAATTGCACCATGATTTCATAGGTTGAACAACTTGGTTCATGATTGCACCATGGGTCCCCTGTACAATTTGTTGAACAACAAAATGCATATTCCATGATTTAAAGACTCAGTGTGAAAGTATAGGGACTAAAAGAAATGGCATTGTCATTACTGCCGAAAAAATGGATAGGGTGGATTAAAGAGTTAGAAACTAGGCCACACATTCAGAGTTAGTTGACTTTCTATAATCAACAAAAGCTAATCTTTTCAACAAATAGAGCTAGATTTCCTGAATAAATACGTTAAAAATTGAACCTCATCCTCTACATCCTCCCACCCTTGAAGAAGGATAAGCAACAGACAGCTGAACTCTCCGTCAAGTCTGAGCCCCGGGGGGTGTGTTCCTTCATCTGTTTCTCAAGAAGTGAATTTACAACTTCAGCCCAGAAAAGACATCATTTTTATGGTCGAACCAAAATGTTCTGGTTGAGTGACCAAGCTGCTTCAAGATACCGAAACAGAAATCAGAGGACCAGAGGTGGACTTATTCACTAGAAGACACGCATGTCCTTGCCACTTGTGTGATTAATATTGAGCTTGCATAAATGCTCATGGCTGCCCTCTGACAAGAATACTTGTCACAGCTGACACTGTTGAACACAGAATGACTTCTGACTGGCCTGCCTGCTGTGCTGACTCATCAGAATGTGCATCCTCTCCTCTTTCTTAATACATAATATAGCAATACAGGGCTTTCTTTGATAAAAAAGAAAAGCCCAAATATAAGAAACTCTAGATGTGTTTTCTAATTTAGTAGTGTCTAGCATATTTATGGTGGATAAAGTCCTACTGTACCTGGTGACTTTTAAAGTCTAGATGACACCAGTGCTGGGTGCCAGACATCTAATCTACAGATTTGGTCTCCTCTGAAGTCACATCTTATTTTTTGGAATGCTGATATGATTTAAACAGTCTCCATCCTCTGGTCTCCCCTTTTACATGGTAAGCAGTTTTTAAACTGATGCTAGTGTGTTTTTGTGGAGCAAGCATGCCACCTTTAAATTAGAGACTGTGGGATTGTTCCAAGATTAATCTTAAGGAGTAATTGATACTTTGGATACATCTGTCACTGACTCTTCCTCGGGCGGGGGTGGGGGGGAGCCATGTCTGCTGCATTTATAGTAGGTGTAAAAGAATCTTGTTCATGTTAAATAAAAAGCTAACATCTCAAGAGTTTTTCTGGGGGTCAGCCATCATGTGGAACCTGAGATGATGATGGAGAGGCTTCCATGAGTTTGTAAGACATGGGGATCTTTCTGTTCTGAAGATGAAATAAGACCCAAGGAATAATGGAATAATGGGAAACCAAGATTGGGCTTCACTCTTTCCAAAGGAAAAGACAGAATTCCTGATTCTCACTATTGGGAAAAAATGGGTAGTGATTTGAAACAGTGCTAGCTGGGCGTCTGTGATTAAAACCAAATAAATAATGGTAAGATCCAGTCCTGATACTAATTTTGAAAACCAGATGAGGAAGCCAGCTTATGTTGAGAATAAAACAAATCTTGGTATCTGTTACGGTATGACTATGAAACCTCTCAAAACTCATGTGTTAAAGATTTAATCAGAACTGGTGCTTTGGGGAAGTGATTGGATCATAGTGATTTAATCAATGGATGACCCATTGATGATTTCATAATTTGATGGCCTTATTGAGAAGCGGTAGTCACAAAAACAGACAAGCAAAAATCCACAGTATCCACAATTTAATACATTTTTTAAAAAAGAGAGATTTCAGGAAAAACAAAGACAAAACAAAACAAGAAGCAACTAATCTGGCCGAGGCCTTGATTTTAGACTTTCAGCTTTTAGAACTAAGAGAAAACGAATTTCAGTTGTTTAAATTCCTATGGTGTTGTGTTATTGTAGTCTCAGCAATCTAATAGGTGGTGATATTTTGTTTGTGTTCTAACAAACAAGATCAGAGGGTGGAGCTAGCCATTAGTTAACCATAGAGGTCTGGAGGTCTGTATAGACAGGAGGCAGGAAGTGACATGGCTGGGCAGAGAGAGGAATATAAGGCAGGAGGAGACAGTAGCTTGGCTCCTTTCGGTCTGAGGAGTGTGGAGGTAAGGGGTGGTCGTGGCTAACTCCTTTACTTCTTTGATCTTTCAGCATTTACCCCGATATCTGACTCCGCGTGTTTATTATTAAGACCAATTGGAATTTGCACTACACTAATATGTCCTGGACCCTGTGTTTACTGGGTGTCATGTTTATGGATCCAATCAATCAAGGACAGAAAATTATATCTGTACTGAATATGTACAGACTTTTTTCTTGCCATTTTTTCCTAAATGGTATAGTATAATGATTATTTACATAGCATTTACAATATGCTAGTTATATAGGTAATCCAGGGGTGATTTAAAGCATACAGGAGGGTGTACATAGTTTATATACACATTGTTTATAGCCGTTTTATATAAGGAACTTGGGTATCCACAGGTTTTGGTATCTAAAGTGCTCAAAATCCATGTCCTACAGATCCTGCAGGGCAGCTATACAGCCTACTGATGGGAACACCGTAATTTAGTTAAGAAACAGCTTGGGATTGAGGAGCGATGGGACATCAGTTAATGGGTTCATTTGATCTATATCAGCTTCTCATACATAAACAAGGAAATGTCACATAAAATGTTTGTGTTTAAGATCCCTTCTTTGTAACAAGGAAATATAATTTGTGAATGTCTCAGAACTAGGTTTCTAAAGTGACTTCAAGTTACATTGTGTTGATACATTCAAGTCTTAAAATCATTCATTCGGAAGATTTAAATTTTTCGCAAGTATCCGATTTTTAATTTCAATTAATGACAAAAGAGACATTTCAGAAAGTTATACTCCATGAAAGAAAGTAGACCAGCCTCCTAGGCAGCTCCACTTGCACCACTATAGCCCTTAGCTATAGTTAGGAATCTTGGGTGCCGAGTCCCTGCTCATTAGCGGCCACATGGGGGTGAGGTGGGGGGAAGCACTACTTCATCTAAGAATCTGCTGATAAGGGGCCCACAGGAGGCTGTTGTCCCGAATCTGTCACATCTGCTGTGTGAGACCAGTTTTAGACAAAGTACTACTAGTTAAGGGGCAGAGAGCACAGTTAGCTGGTTCCCATTGAAAGGTCAAGGCTGCGATTACAGCTTGGTGTACTGCAAGGTCCCTTTGTTGAGTACAGGCTATATGCAAATGCTTGCCTGGTTCAGAGAGCCGAAGGACGTCTGGCTCCTGCATTCCTAGAGCTGAGCTCCTGCTTGTACAGCATCAGTCATCAGCCTGGCTTTACACATTTCCTGGGAAAAGGCAAAACGCACTGCCAGAGAAAAATCAAAGTAAAACAGGCTCAGCTGCCTCTGCTACTGAAAGAAAGCAACCTCCAGCAGAAGTGCCATGAGTTGGCCAACGCTCCTGTCAAGACAGAACTGACCAGTAGAGCCTCTCACGTGGAACGCACACCAGAGAGCTGACAAAGAAAAAGAAAAAATTGATACATTGAAATCAGCAGAAGCTTGAGATATGAACAGCAGCACAGAACAGAGCATCGGGGTGAGAGGTCTAGCTCCTCCAGGTGCCATCATTTCACTTCCCATTCAGTTGTCTAATTCCGTACCTTGTGCTTTGACAGACTGCAGGCATTTGCGTTCAGCAACATCACCCTCCGAACGATTTGTGAGCTAGATTCTCCCCATTTCTGATTCGGACAGGAAGGAGGGGAATTCAAGTGGAGGTTGGCAGGGCCATGAATTGCTTCTTAGCCTGTATGAAGCAGCTGTTGTCTCCAGAGGGAAAACTTCAATTTGGAGATTTTTGTCAAAGGCTTTGCTTGTTTGTTTGCTTCCTTCTTTTCCAACTTTGCAAATTTGAGTTTCATAAACATCTGGGCATGTTTGCGTGACTGCAGAGAATACCTACATTACTGATTTCATTTTAAAAGTTCATTTAAAAGATATTTTGAAATCATTTAGATGGAGCTCTCATCTGAGAAGCCCTGTGGAGAGGGAAATCTCCGAGGATGAAAAGGCAATTTCCAACCCACAGTTACCAAGTTGAGTGTGGAAGCTGCATATGACTCTCAACCTTCTCTACCAAAGGGTGAGGAGGATGGAAGGGGCCTGCATAACTAGACTTTCCAAAGTTGCATCTTCTTCTGAATCCCTACCAGTACTTTTTGTGTTCCTTGAGACACAGTGGCAGTCATGTGTCGGGGACCTAGAACTCAACCACTTTTAGGAACTTCCTCCAAAGGGTGATTTTTAATTAAAGCTCACTGTCTGTTCTCCCTAACAGGGACTTTTGTAGTTGGCTGGATCTCTTTCTCACCTGGTGCTAATGTTATTGTCTTAATGCAAATCAACTGTAAAGGACACTACTTTCAACCACTTTCATTTACTTGGTGATGTCTTGTTTCCACCCCAGATCCCTCTGGCTGCGTTGGAATGCTTCTCTGGGTGGATTCAGTTCTGCAAGTATCCTCCAGCACCATCTCACACACTTGTGAGAACACTCACCCTATCAGAAATGTCCCTCAGTCCCGGATTATGAACTTCCAAAGGTGAGAATCCATGTATGAGTCCTCTCTATAAAGAACCACAGAATGACCCTTTAAAGTATGGTTTTGAGCCCACTCTATAAAATTGGGTCTTTGTGCCCAAAGGTTTTGCATCCAAAGATTCAAACAACCATGAATCAAAAATGTTGGGGGGAAAGTTACATCTGTACTGAACACGTGCTGACTCTTACACAATACAGTCATGACTACTTTCATAGTATTCATAGTGTATTAGATATTTTAAGACATTCAGAGATGACTTAAAGGATATGGGCCTGTGTGGGTTATTCACAACAGCTTCCCAGCTTCCTACATCATTTTATATAAGGGTCTTGTACATTGAAAGATTTTGGAAGGGAGTCTTGGAGCCAAATCCCCAAAAATCCTTGAGGCCACCTGTATTCCTGGAGTCCAGCATTGTCACTACAAACAGCTGATGTGTGATCATCCTCACCGAGTTGAACTGCCTAAGTTTCACTGAAGACAAAAACACTCTTGAGCATCTCTATTATATGAAGACTGGTCTGTAATCAAGGTCCTGAAGAAAGCTATGTAGAGACGGTGGCAGTGGCTGACACACCCTTTGCAGGATAATTCCCTAAGCAGGAACAGAAATGGTGAGAGATGTGGAACATAGGGGAACATTTTTAAGGAAAGAGCAAAGCCACATCTTTCAACTCTGAAAGCTACCATGCTATTTTTAGAGTTGGAAGTGTGTTAAAGACCTTACCCCTGATGTCTCCTCCTCTTTCTCTGTTTCATAGAGCAAGACAAGGATTAAAGGTGTGTGTGTGTAGGGGATGGGGGGGCAATTAAAGCAGTTATTGGCTTAGTTGGCTTATCCCCACGAGCAGGATTTTTTCTTAGCTCTGCTTACTCCGTTCGTTGCCTATATGACTTACACTAGAAAGGGGTTTGCCACTAGGAAGGGGGCTATGATGTTTGACCTTATGCTCTCTTAGCACTGAGGGCCTCATTCATTAACTGCCATTTGCTGTCTGCTAAATGCAATAACTACTGGCATTGTAGCAATCACCTACCAGATTCTTTCTCCCAAGTTTATTAGTAGTTTTGTTCACTATTATAAAAAGCTTATCTAAAACTCACAACTTTCTACACTCTATCTGAGTTGGGGAAGGCTAAACAGTTTTGTAAAGTGACACTACTGTGTGCAATTCAACACAAACTGTGTGTTTCTGGGATAGAGCATTCATGAATTTTAGTCATTGTTGATTTAGTTCCCCGTTCTTTGCAGCTGAATGACTATCTGGTAATATAACATAGGCAAGCCCACTTGTGGCTGTTATCTATCAGAGCAATGCCAGGGCTTAAATGTTGGTGTATCATATCCTGAGCCTTTATTTCTAGACAAGTGGGTGGATGAATAGAAAGAACTGAGGAAGTAAAACGTCCTCTGTTTTAGGGAAGGAAGAGGATTATGGGCCCATATTATTGCGATTAGGTATGAGATAAAGTGTGGGTGTGTGCTGTGAGAGAGCTTGTATGCTGAGGAATCCTACTGGAGCCTGTGTTCTGTGAAGGGGTCCAGAAGGGGCATTTAAGAGTTTCTTCCCCAATGTTATCACATTCCTCCTAAATAACACCCTGATACTTAGAGGCGAGACAACACAATTTTATCCTGAGAACACAGATCCCAGTTTCCTTCAGATGCCACATCTAATGCCATTCTGCCGCTGCAGGAGGAGGTGGTCCAGGGAAGAATGTCCTTGTTAAGAAGCACAATTATAGACAAGAGCCAAACCAGTCAATAGGGAAGACATTAAATATCTTTGTAGCTTAAGGAAGAGAAGAGATGATGCTAAAGGAATTGAAATAGAGATATACAATTGCTTTTGTGAGAAACAGAAAGAGAGCCCTGTAGCCCAGGCTGGCCTCAAACTTGCTATGGAGTAAGGATGACCTTGAACTTCTGACTATCCTACCTCCACCTCCTGAGTGCTAGGATTTCAGGTACACACACCACCATGCTTCATTGTGCAAGGCTGGGAACTGAACCCACGGTTTCCCACAGGCTGGGCAAGCACCGTACCAACAGAATCACTTCTTCTCCAGCCCTAAGACTGCATCTTTCTGCTCCCTTCCTCTGGGTGTCCTTGCCCTCAGAACATCTCTTGTGTTTAAGGTATTGTGGTCATCATTCATCTTTGCCTGAAGAGCAAAGATGCCAGCATGGGTCCTGGGTAAATATAGCCAGACACTCCTCTATAGGAAGCGACTCCGGCTGAAGAACAAAGAGACAATAACAGGACCTCCAGCTGCTCTGAGGGGTGTTCTGGAACTCAAACAGCTGCTTCCGGAAGTGTTATTCCCACCTTTCACAGCCTTTGGCGGAAATGCTTATTAGCTCACTCATGGTAGAAGATCTTTCCAATTGGGTAAGTTGATGTAAAAACACACGGTGGGAGTTGGTGAAGCTTCCTGAAGGAGCCCACCTCAATTGGCAGCTGAGTTCATCCGAGTAGAAGGGTAACCTCGTGTGATGCTCTGTCACAGATGTGGGACCAAGTGCCTAGGATTGATCCTGCCCATTTATTCTGAATTATGTCATTTCTGGTACTGGATTACGATTTCCAAACTAGTGTTGACGGAAGGCAGGGGTGTGGTGGGTGTGGGAGGATGTGCTCCACCCCACCGCCACACCCCATCCCCGTACACACACATATGTCTTTCTGCTGGGCAAGCAGGAGGAAAGGAAGAAACAAAGCCTCTCCTTCTGCCTGGTATATCTGCTATGTTTGCAGTTGCCTGCCTTAGGTGGGTGTATTTTCTTTGTTCACGTTTGTTCACGTTATCTTCTGTGTATCCTTGTCTGTGTCTTAATCCTGCCCTAAAAGGCTGCAAGTCACATTAGATTAGCTCTACCTGAGTGACCTCATTGAACTTAATTACCTCTTTAAAGATCAGATACTTCAGGGCATACATTTTGAGGTTCTGACATTTCTGAATAAATGTGCTTACAATACTGGCTCGGATATAAGAAACAGAACTGAGAGCCTTCGAGATGGCTGAGGAGACAAAACTGCTTGCTGCACAAGCCTAGTGCCATGAGTTCATCCCTCAGATCGTACCCTGGGAGGAGAGAACCGACTCCTGACGGCTGTCCTTGAACCCGCACACCTACACTGTGGCAGGTTTGCTCGAGAGCGTGTGAGCATGCACACACACACACACACACACACACACACACCTTAAAAATAAATATTCATCAAGAAGCAATAGAAAGATCGAGTAAACTGAAAGCTGGGTTTTATGAGGTGGACTCTGTTTAGGGAACAACTTGGTTTAGAAGGCTTTACTCTGTCCATTACCTGAGGGGAAGGACAAAAATAAAAAAATGAGTCTTATGAGAGGGAGGCAGGTTAAAGAGCAGCTGGGTGGTGTAAAGAGCTGTGTTTTCTCTGTCCATCACCTGCCTACCGGGTCTCAGCCAATGCATCTTGCCAAGGCCAGTGACTCAGCAGAGCATGCAGCCAGCAGCGACTGAATGACAGCCTCCAAGCAGCTACTCTGGGTTTGTCTACACAGAGAAGCAGAGTAACTAATGAGCCAATTTGACTTGTCTCTTGGTATTTCCCTCTGGAAATGCATGTCCACTGCAGTGTGTCTTTTCTGGACACCTCTGCATCACTTCAGGGTTAAAAAGCAAATGCAGCAAGGGACTGCTGCCCCGGGGCTTTCACCCTCATTATTCTCAAGGCTATTTGCTTGTCTGACTGACACAGAGAAGAGCTGGATGGCTCCAGCCCCTGACGAATGCAGCCTGGAGCAGGTACACAGGGATGTGGTGCTTTGCAGTGTGTTTAAGTCAAAGCACAGGTTTTCTCTTTGAGTTTTCTCTGTACCCAGAAATGAAGTTAGTCGGAGTGGTATAACCCGAAATCAGAAGTGAGAAATCCTGAAGCTCACTCCTGCTACAGAGCGAGCCGGCTCAGCACCCTCGACACCCTCCAGAGTTACCTGAAGCAGTTACTCTCCTTGCTGCTGAAGAGCTTGGGGTTGCCGTTAGATGGAGCTCGATGAGAGAAAGAACAGAAGATGCAGGATTTTTGTGCATTAGACAGAGGTTTTCCTAGAAAACCCAAAGTCTATTGGAATAGTTAAAGGGGTGCAGTTCATTCTTGGGTCTTACTTCAGAGTAAAAGATGTCACTCGGTGTTATCGGGACAAAGCAGTAAACGCCGACTCTCAAGGGAAGTGAAATTTGGAAGTGTGGGCTGTGAAGTCCAAGGAATGACAGAAACATCCATCCACAACACCACAGACACACACATAGAGACAGAGAGACAGAGGCAGAAGGAGAGAGGAGGCAGACAGACAGAAGACATTGTATTATACTAGCGATCAAAACACAGGTGTAAAGAAAATAAAAATAAATCACTAGCCACATTTATTTACATACTTCATTAAATCATAGTAAGAGATCTACATGTTGTAAGCAATGAAGAGATTATGGATTTTAAATCTGCATGCATTTTTATGAACTAGTTAGTACTGATCAGTTTGAAAGGAGTCATTTACTTTTTCTTTTTCAATATGTATTTCTTCATTCATTTTGTACTGCTAAAACAGAATGCCTAAGACTGGGTACATTTTAAAGAACAGTGACTTATTTCTTAGTTCTGGAAAGTTCTTAGAGGCTGGGAAGTTTAGGTAGAGGAACACGTATTTGACAGGCTTCTCCTTATGGAAGCACTCCCATGGAAGGCGAAGGGCCGAGAGAAAACACAGGTGAGAAAGACACTTAAGGGACAGGACCAAAGGCCTTCTTCTAACAGCAGCCCACTTCTACATGAAAACTAATTCACCACCAAGAAAGCAATTCATTCAGTAGAGCAGAGACCTTAGTATGTAATCAATACTTAAAGGCCCCACCCCTAACGGCATGTGTTGGGGATTATATTTCCAGCATATGAACTTTGGATACAAGTTCAAACCAGAGCGATAAGAATCTATAAAACCACTCAATCTATGCGGAGACCACTTTCCCTGCCAAGTGATGAATGCTAATTAACATACCAGATGAGATATACTTATAAACTGTGTGGATAAATCTACATATATATGCTGGGTAGTCTTACCTGCAATCCCAGTATTTGGGACGCTGAGGCAGGAGGATTGTGAGTTCAAGACCATTCTGGGCTCTGTAGTAAGATCTTGTTCCAAAAAAAAAAAAAAAAAAAGAGGTTCAAATATATGTGTGTGTGTGTGTGTGTGTGTGTATGCATGCACTGGAGTGGTCTATATTGTAGAGTGAGGATAATTTTAAAAACAGAGTGTCCTCTACTTAAAGCATAATACATCTTTTGATATAAATAGATGGGTGTGAATGAAGCAGGAATAGTCCCCACAAAGTCCTGCACTGCAGTCCTCCCCACATCTATGGTAGACATCCCTAAGTCAGCGAAGCAGCTCATGTTTTCATAGAAAAATGCTCCAAGGAGCAACAATCTAGGTTGGGACTTGAGGAACTGGAGGAACTCTGGGAAAGCAATCACCTGAGCTCTTCCACTGGGCCTCAGTTGATACCCACACATCCATCTGGCTCTGAGTCTGTTCACATCAACTGCAGAGGTGGTGAGGAATCCAGTACCTGCTAGCAAAGCTCAAGGAAGCTGTTTCCTCCCAAAGAACAGGGGATCCCAGGGAAGGGTGGAAGGAGAATTAGAACAGGATGCAGCGTAATGAAAGACTGTTGCATTATTAGTTTGTGTTTCTGCATCCAATCTGACTTTAGATCATTGGGTGAGACCATGCTGGTTTGGGTTTCTATTCTTGCATTTAACCACTTTTAAAAAGAGGGTGTAGACACCCTCGGAGCTCAATGACTGGAGAGTGACAGAAATAAAAAATAAATTAAAGAATTAAAGATCACATGGTCTTCCTAACTTGGGCCACCCGAGGATGACCTGTTGTTTGGTGAGATGAGGGTGGATGTTGGTAAATGCCTACATTTGGTAAAGGGTAGGTCTACAAAGAATGATGGTGCTGTTGCTTGCATTTATATAATGCTTTGCAGGTCTCAAAGTATTTCACTCTCTCATTTGACACTCACTGAAGCACAGTGGAAGAGTCGGGCTAATTATCAACCAACCTGTCTCAGAGATAAGCTGAGGCTCCGAATACTTAAGTGATTTCCCAAAGGTTACGCAGAAGTTGTTAGTGTGGGGCCTGAGCTTTGGTCTGTTGACTCTAAGTCTTCAGACCTCTGAGTGAAGTGTTCTTCTGGATGTCATGAATTAGAGCACAGAGCCTCTGAAGAAAAGGACAATGGTCTGTGTTTAGTCCTGGGGTTTTTAGGCTAGCGCTATTGACCACGTTGGGGTAGGCTTGTTTTTGTGTAGCTTATCTTTAGTAGAGTCTCTGCCCTCTGCTCTCTACATGTCAGTAGCACACCTCAGCCTATGACATCTGAATTCATCCCCAACCAACTCTTCCCTGAAGGACAATGCTCCCTCGGTTGAAAATTGATGATTTGGTCTTTTCACCACAGTGAGCTCACAGAAGAAATCCTGTCAATTCCTGTGGAAAGCTAATACGTATTCTGAGAATTGTTTAGTGACACTGGCCAAAAGATGAATTCAAATGGAAGGTGAAGGCCAAGGATCTTGCTTTGTTGGATTAGTAATGGTTCCTAACAAGCCAGAGGCAAGTCCTATGGTAACTGACCTTGTGGTGGATATGGCATGGTTGATGTGGAAGGTAGGAAAAGGCAGAGATGGTGAAAGGCTTCTAGGAGAGGCCAGAGCTTGAGTACCGTGGGACTGAGACTATTTCTGTCTTTGCTACCAACTGAGTAGTAAGGCCTTTGGAAGATCATTATACATTTCTGGACACAGAGTCGGCATTCATAAAATGAAGAGGTTGGGCTGTATTGCCTTTAGATACCTCCCAACAGAAATATTCATGTGTGCTTATGTGACACCCATTGGAGAACATTGGGATCATAAATCCCACATGTTCCTGAATCTAACTCCAACAAATCAGACACATTAATAATTCCATAGAAAAATGCATAGCCATTCATACTCAGACAGAAAAATAAAGATTACTAGCAGCCTTGAATCGTGAGGATGGATTTTGTTGTCAAGTTAGGTTTTGCAAGGGCAAACAGAAAACCTTTTTGGTTTTCAGACATTAGGCTTCAGATCTGTGGACATTACATTGTTATAGTTACTCCATTTCACCATTGATAATTGATTAACAAACTCTATTACCAAAACCTGAAGTCCATTAAACCAAGGGTACTTTTCAAACTCTCTGAAGGGTTGTGTTTCATTAACACATAAGAGCTACTCCTCGTATTTATTTTCTTGGGTCTTAAATGTCAAAGCTGCCTCAGTTGGCATGCTCTCATTCTATTATCTCATCATTATGTAAAAATTTGTATATGGAAAAAGTATGAATGCATTTTAAAGATCCTTTTTAATATAAAAGCATTTGATAAGTTTCATGAGCTACCACCTGGTTTGTAGTAATGAAATGAGAATTTATCAAGCTAAATCTAACTCATGGGAATCTAATGATTCAATTTTTGGGTTTTGTGAGGGTCATACCAACCTGTACTCTGGGGAAATGAAAGGGAAAACAAGCCAGTGAGTACTGGTCCCAAGACAGTGGTGCCAGTGCAGGCAGAAGCTCCTGGTTCCCGGCTAGCACGTGTCTCAGGTCCTCAGGTGGGGTGAGTCTCACTCGTGTGCATCTCAGTTCTCAAAAGTGCTATAGATAGTGCTGCCAAGCAGGGCACTTTGCTTCACTCAATCAACACTTCCCACTGTCCACTGATTACACTTCGCAGAAGGACATGGAGCTAAATATGCTGAATAGAAAAGGCATGCTCACTGCAGAAGAAAAGCTATTTGCAATTAGCATCAACCCGTCCATTGGTGAGGAACTGAGAGCAAGATATGCTTGCCTCACTCTGTGTGTATGAAGCTGTGGGTGACACTTCAACTTTAGATAGTTGAAGCCACAGAGAAGTCAAGAGATAAACTGGGTGAGGGAAGAGTTGGTGAAATGGTATTGGTTATTGGTTATAGAAATTGCCCAAAAATATCCAGCCATTCAGCTGTCTAGTTTGTGTTATTACATATTCAAAATGATACTACCACTAGTTATTATAATAAATATCAAGTACTGTGATAAGTATTGGGAGTATGGTGAGGAACAAGGTATTTGAAATGTATAGATTAGTGGTATAAACAGATAATGAACAAGTAAGGAAAAGGCATCTAGTTTCAGAAAATGATCATTGCTGAAAAGGAATAAACTACATGATAAACTAGTGTTTGTCCTAGTTAGCTTGAATTGTCAACTTGACACCTCCTAGAGTCATCTGAGATGAGAGCCTCGATTGAAAAATTGCCTAGATCAGATTGGCCTGTGAGCATGTCTGAGAGGGATTGTCTTGATTATGAATTGGTGTAAGAGGGCAGCCCACTGTGGGCAGCACCAAAGGCTGATGGCCCTGGGCTGCATAAGAAAGTTAGTAGAGAGCCAGAGTAGCCAGCAAACAGGCAGGGCTCCTGAAATAGCTCCTGCTTCCAGGTTCTGCCTTGAGCTCCTACGCTTCCTTCCCTCAGTGATGGATTCTGACCTGGAATCCAAATAAACCCTTTCTTCTGAAAGTTGCTTTGGATCAGAGTGTTTTATCACAAAAACAGAAAGAAAACTAAAAGAGCATTCAACTTGTGTCAGATGCTTTTGAAGGGATTCTCAGTCCTTTCCAGGAGGCAAGAAACTACAAACTAAAGCCAGGGAGGGGGAAGATGGAAGACTGCTGGGAGGAAAGGGAAGGGGTCAGGGGAGGGGGAGGACTTAGAGAAGTAGCAGGATGCAGGGCCTGGTAGATCCCAGATGTCTATTGTTTATAGCAAAGGCTGTGAGTGGATATTGAAGGCTCAAAACCAAGGTCAGGTCATTTGGGTTGATGATTTTTAATGAACATGCCTGCTGCTGTTCATTTTCTGGTGTGGATACTTTTTTTATAATCTATGTAAACAGACATCCACAGGTATCATTTTGCTAGGGATAATAACATTTACAGTGACATCAGATGAATTCTACCCTAACCTGGACATATTGGACAGAATATTTAAGACTAATGTTATATTTCCTTTTGATCTTTATCCTACCTGTTGAAAAATTCTAATATCTTTCCTCACATAGACATGTCTTGATAATTATACTTATGTCTTCCTATCATTCTTTTTTTCCAGGTTGAGATGCAGAATTAGCATTGCATCTAGAAAGCTGTATGTGGATACAATGTCTGTGTCTTTTGGAGTCAATTTTCACTTTGTTTTGTCATATGTATTATTCTTCAAAGGATCACCATTTGTTTCCAGTAGAAGACATGAGAAATGAGAGGGACAGTTTTGGTTGTGCGTATTTGCATACATGATGTTTAGTTACCTACTGTTAAACATGTTGGGCTTCACATGTTAGGCGACATTTGTTATCCTGTTAAGACTGTACTTTCATGGTCAGTTGAGTGTTTATAGTGTTCTCACTGTGAAATGAGGCCAGCTAATGAATTTCTAAAAGTAGCAATGTATAATAACATTGAGCATTTATCTCAGTTTGCATAGAAAGTAGCTTAGTTTCAGCCTTAGTCAGGGTTTCTATTGCTGTGATGAAACCCCATGACCAAAATCAAGTTAGGGAGGAAAGGGTTTATTTGCATTATATTTCTACGTTGTTGTCCATCACTGAAGGCAGTCAGAACAGGAACTCAAACAGGGCAGGAACCTGGAGGCAAAGGCCATGGAGGAGTGCTGCTTACTGGATTGCTTCTTATTGCTTGCTCAGCCTGCTTTCTTAAAGAACCCAGGACCACCAGCCCAGGGATAGTACCTCCCACAATGGGCTGAGCCCTCCCCCCATCAACCTTCAGTTGGATCTTATGGAGGCATTTTCTTAATTGAGGTTTCTTCCTTTCAGATGACTCTAGCCTGAGTCAAGTTGACATAAAACTAGCCAACACACTGGTCATTTTGTCTTAGTATCACTAATGAAGGTGCAGTAATAGAGTCTTCGGGGACTGTAGTCATCTACCCAGATCTACAAGATTGGCTGTCAGCACCTGGAGGGTGACATTTAAAATGACTGCTGGTTGGACTCCATCCATCCACCTCACCCTTCATGCTGGTCAGTGGGCTGTGCTGAGTTATCACAGTACACTCCTGCTCTCAGGTCAGTAGACTCAATGGCAAGGTATGGGCCTCTGCATTGCAACTTTCCTTGACTACAGGGACGATAAGAATGATAGCAACTTCCATTGCTATCATTTTCAATATAGGAATATAAAGCAGGAGTCGATACCTACTTTCTGAATGAGGAAGCTGGGAGTCAAAAGATAGTTTTCATGACTAGGAAAAAATAAAAGCAAGTTAGCGCCAGGCGGTGATGGTGCACGCCTTTAATCCCAGCACTCGGGAGGCAGAGGCAGGCAGATCTCTGTGTGTTCGAGGCCAGCCTGGGCTACAGAGTGAGTTCCAGGACAGGCTCCAAAGATATACAGAGAAACCTTGTCTCGAAAAACCAAAATAAATAAATAAATAAATAAATAAATAAATAAATAAATAAATGTTTTTTAAAAAAGCGAGTTAGCATTCAAACTCAGATCTCCAAATGTAAGTTAGCCTTTCTTTTTCTTGCCACTCTATCTTTCTATACAGTAAAAGTAAATTTATTTATTTATTTATTTATCTATCTATCTATCTATCTATCTATCTATTTATTTATTTATTTATTTGGTTTTTCGAGACAGGGTTTCTCTGTGTAGCTTTGTGCCTTTTCCTGGAACTCACTTGGTAGCCCAGGCTGGCCTCGAACTCACAGAAATCTGCCTGGCTCTGCCTCCCGAGTGCTGGGATTAAAGGCGTGCACCACCACCGCCCGGTTAAGTAAAAGTAAATATTAAAATAATGCCCTATCTAGAGAATTGGAGCCAGACAAGAGTGGAAGACAGGAGAAAGAAAAAAAAAAGCAATATATTAATTTTGAACAGAGGTGTAGTTAGTAACATGTACATCTAAAGGTTTAGGTGCCCTTACTTTGAGGGATACTTGAGTGACACAATTAAGACAGTAACTTATGCATATAAAATGATTTTGACTCTAAAGAAACATAGACGAAACCTTTATGGCAGTTGCTGAAGTAAATATAGTGTATGATACAGTGGGGCTATTTGATGGTTATAAAGTGAGACTGGCAAAAGATATTTTCATACTTTTGAGACTGTAAGAGCATGTGTTGTAGAATATGATTGTAAGGTGTGTTACTTTTGTTTATGTTGGATTTGTTTAACTCTGTGAAGCTGTGTTACTTTGCCTGTCTAAAACACTGGATTGGTCTAATAAAGAACTAAACAGTCAATAGCAAGGCAGGAAAAAAGATAGGCAGGGCTGGCAGGCAGGAAGAATATATAGAAGGAAACATCTGGGAGGAGAAAGAAGGAGCCAAAGGAGGAGGACATCAAGGGCCAGCCACCCAGCTACACAGCAAGCCATGGAGTAAGAAACAAAAAAAGGTGCACAGGAATAGAAAAGGAAAGGTCCTAAAGCAAAAGATAGATGGAATGATTTTAAGTTAAGAAAAGCTGGCTAGAAATAAGCCAAGCTAAGGCCAGACACTTATAAGTGAGAATAAGCCTTCGTGTGTGCTTTATTTAGGAGCTGGATGGTGGGCCTCCCAAAGAGAAAAAGAGCAAAAACAACCAACAACAAGCATGGACTCTACTCTAGGAATTTTTAACTAGGTTGTCAGGTGTGACCCTAAAAAAATTAGGAGACATATGAATTAGCTTCCACATTCACAGAAGAGTAACTGAGACTCGGGGTCGACTGACCATAAGCAGGGTTTGCAGGACATGAGGTATTATTTGAACTCAGGTCTGTCTGAACCCAGTCTGCATATGCTTGCTCACATATCACCTGCCACAAGGTAATAGCCCAAAGAGTTTTTTCTTTCCTGATTCTGTATTGTTAAGTCTACTAAAAACCTCTTTTTATTATTTGATGATTCTCCAGAATTTAGACACACACACACACACACACACACACACACACACACTTCCTGTCCTATAACTCCCCAGGCAATCATCTCATCCACCAAGCTTGATTCATTTCTTCTGTTCATCTTCCCCATCTGTTTGCTCATCCTGGCCACCCTAATGCTATCTTCATCTCCATGACATCTCTTTAGATCCCTGCACAAAGGAACCACCTGCGGCAAGACCTCATTGCTTCCAACCTGCTAGGTTAAAAGAATCTCTGAAATGGCCTGCAATGATGCCTACCTGCTAATATTTAACCCTTTTGGAAATCCATCCTCTTGAGCATGGAGCACCACAGCAACCCACTTGAAATGATTGAAATAGACAATGTGTAATGGGATGTCACTTCCAGGAGAAGGCAAGACAAGATTCAGCAAGGCCAGATGCCAGATGAGGAATTGCATTGTGGGAGGCTCCATGTCAAGGAGCCGAGGAAGGCCTCTGGCAAATGGCCACTGACAACCTGAGGTTCCCAATCTGGTTGTCCTTGAAAAGCTGAGTCCCACCAGTAGCCATACCCAAATCCTGCCCTTCAGAAACAAATGCTTGTTGAAGCTGCTAAATCTTGAGATAATGTATTTTTCAGCAATGGATAACTTCTGGGAATGTAGTTGTTTGTGTCATTTTCCATTCCCAGAAGCCTTTAATGACTGTCATTTGCCTTCAGAAAAGAGCTAATTTCCTCAGTCTGACAGTGGGGAGACTTTATCTTCAAGTCCCAGCATGTCAGTTAATAATTAATTGAGGATTATTGATAGTTGAAGGCAGTAGTGTGTAATTCAGATATCAACTAATGCCACATTGTCCTTCAGGGCTGAAGAAAATTGGTATCAACATCTAATACAAACTGTGTGGGAAATTCAGCACCCTCCCAAGATATCTGTTTCCTGGTGGATTTAAATACTCATACCCACATCTGGCCTTATTTTGCTTCTGCTCAGTTAGCATGTTGATTCTCTCTTTATCCCACAGATACTATCATTTTATAAACTGCCAACTCAATCCCTTTCATACACACACACACACACACACACACACACACACACACACACACACACACTATACAATACTGCTATATGAAGCAGATTTCACAAAATTTTAAGGATTTATTTTATAGCTCAAATAATGTAAGTTGAATATTAGATATCACTATTAGAATATTTGGTAATGTGAAAAAAATTATCCTGTACATTTATTTTAGTTTGCAGTTGCATAAAGAAACACTACCAAGACACTATAGAAATTTTCTAAGGGGAAAAATGGAGCCTATAGCCACCCTCTCAGTCCTCTGGTGGACACCCCCTGCCCAACCATAGGCCATGCCTGTCAGAAGACCAGGTAGGCCCACTGCCCAAAGACCTCCCCCCCAACTCTTGCTGCTCCCTTGGGTGGAAACCCCTTGCCCAACCACAGGCCATACCTTCCAGAAGACCAGATACACCACCCACCCTATCTCCAGTTGCCCCTCCACTCCTCATTATATCCCAGCCCCATCTGAGATGGACACTCCCTGCTGAACCAGCTACCATGCTGGCCACTATAAAAGCCCTCAAATCTAGTGGAGACCCTCTGCTAAACCATAGGCCACACAAGACAGAAGACCAGAGAGGAAACAGAAACCAAGGAACAAAATACCCATCCAAAAAAGACAAACCAGAAATTGGCACCTAGACCTATAATCACCACAAACCCAGATACCTAGATGCCAGAGTAAGAATGCAATCAGCAGCAGCCAGGGCAATATGGTACCACGAGAACCCAGCTATCCTACTGCAGCAAGTCCTGAATATTCCAACACAAGTGAGAAACGAGAAAAAAAAACCCTTAAAACCAACTTTACAAAAATGATAGAGGCCCTTAAAGAAGTGAATAAATCCCTTAAACAAATTGAGAAAAAGACAAACAAAAAAAATTGAGAAAAAAATGAGTAAATCTCTTAGAGAAAGCCAAGGGGGAGAAAAACCTAATAGTTTAAGGAAACTAATAAACATGTTCAAGGCCTGAAAATGTAAATAGAAGCAATAAAGAAAACTGCCAGTGGCCATGTCAGAGGAGCAGCAGGTGGCAATTGACTTCAAGAGATCAGATAATGCAAGGCACTGATGGGTGAATCTTAGATAGCAAGACCCTGAGGGCTTTGGCTCCAGAATGTCTGTTGCTACTGCAATGTTTTTACATGTTTGCTGCTGCCATCTTTCTTTGGTATCCAGAATGGTGTGAATGGGTGTGGTGAGGATACCCACTGCCTTTAATGTAGTGTGATTATCTCATGGAAATATCTTATTCTACTGGGCATTTTTACATGTGGATTATTATGCAGATGACTTCCTTTAAAGCCGTACTGTTTAACTGAAGCAGTAATTTTACTCAATAATAGTGTTAGCTTAAATAGAATTTTGATGGTTTAGGGTTTTTAATAACTACAGTAAGGGGTTGTGATAGAGGTTAGTGAGAAAATTAATATAGGTAAAGGCAGGATATGGTGTTGCCCCACCCCTGATAAAGCAGGAGCTTCAGAAGATAGCAAATAAGAACAAGGAACTGTCACATATTTAGGACTTATGAGCTTCTCTTGAGGAGCTGTACAGACTGTGTGGTTAGGTTAATGATTAAGAAAAACAATTGAGCCGGGCGGTGGTGGCGCACGCCTTTAATCCCAGCACTCGGGAGGCAGAGCCAGGCGGATCTCTGTGAGTTTGAGGCCAGCCTGGGCTACCAAGTGAGTTCCAGGAAAGGCGCAAAGCTACACAGAGAAACCCTGTCTCGAAAAACCAAAAAAAAAAAAAAAAAAAAAAAAAAAAAAAAGAAAAACAATTGAGTCCCAGAAGCTAAAATAGCTCAAATTTTCAAGATCTTAATATTGGGGGATGCATTCATGAGTTTCAGTGTGTATCATAGCTGAAACAAAGCTTTAAATAATGACTTAAGGTTAGATTAAGATGTTTCTGTTAATGGCTTTGAGGTAGAAAATCTTGGGGAACAATTTAAAGTTTGTAAAGGCATACTTTTAATAGTCGAACAAGGGACTCATTGAAATTGGAGAACAGGGACAATGCAGCCTGGGTATTGCTGGCTGATGTACTTGTCTTGCTAGGATGGGTTGGTGATCAAGGACGATGATTAATTCCTTGTACCCATTTCTACCCTCAGCTTCCTGATATAAAAAAACTGTTGATGAGTGGGTATACACCCTGAGGATTTAAAGTAGAGCTGACTGATTGTTTTTCATATATAAAAGTTTAGATATGTAATTATTTTAAGATTTCTTTCAAGATTACCTTTTGAGATAAATAATAAAGTGATTGGTCCTTTCTTTGTAACTGCAAAATGCAGCCTGCCAGCAAAAGAAATGGCTGAGAAAAATATCTTGCTTGCTTACACTGTTGTCTATAACAATTTGCTTGGGTATAAAGTATGTGGGTTCTTGGGACAACTTGTTGTAGCATGAATCCTAATTGGTCTTAAAAATAAAAACTGGGAGTCAGATATCAGGGTGAAAGCTGAAAGATCAGAGAAGCAGAGCAGTCAGCCACTAGCTCTTATCTCTACAAAATCCTCAGTCAGTGGAAACCCATGAACTGTGGACTGGTGGCTGTGGAGCCCCCATGGGACTGGACTAGGCCCTCTGGACACGGAAGATGGTTGTTTGGCTCGAACTGTTTGGGGGGCACCCAGGCAGGGGGATCGAGATGTGTCCCTGGTGCATGGGCAGGCTTCTGGGATATCCGGTGTCTGTGGTGTGACACCTTGCACAGCCTTGGTGCAGTGGGAAGGGGCTTGGACCTGCCTAGGCTCAGTGAGCTGGGCTCTGCTGACTCCCCATGGAAGACCTCGATTTGGGGGGGTGTGGGGATGTGGGTGGCTTGGGAAAGAGGGTTGGGGGTGGGAGGAGGGAGGAGAGGGGGTCTGTGGATAGTATGTGGAGTGAGTAGAAAATTTCTTAATAAAGAAAAATAAAATAAAAAATAAATAAAAAGGATAGAAGAACTAGATAACAAGAAGTCTGCCACGGCCATACGGTTTGTAAGAAAAAAAAAAAATCCTCAGTCTAAAGGAAGCTGAGTTCCTGTCTCCTCCCACCTTATATTCTTCTCTCCACCAGCCATCTCAATCCCTGTCTCCACTTCCCTAGTGCTGGGATTAAAGGTGTGTGCCACCACTGCCTGGCCTCTATGGCTCACTAGTGGCTTAGCTCCACATTCTGATCTTCAGGCAAGCTTTATTTGTTAGGTCACAAACAAAATATCACCACAACTTGTTATTCACCTATAATACATAAGCTGTTTAATCATGTAAGGGATATAGAAAACATGCTGTTCTTCTTTTCATTGTAATCATTCACTTAAAAATAGAATATTACCACATTGTAATTTTTATACTGCTTGAGATATTTTGCTGCAGTACATAAGCTGTAAGGAAAAAAATTAAGAATAGACAGAAGGAAACATCAGGGTAGAAGAACAGAACAAAAAGGAATAGGGTAGAACAAGCAACAGTAAGAATAATAAAATGAAGAACTAAGCTTTGGCCCTCAGAAAAGTCCCCATGTGTCTGTCTGTCCAGCAGTTCACCTGCTCTGAATCTCCTCTTTAGTTTCTTTGACCTGCTGCACGCTTGCCATTCATCAGCATTCTAGGTGAGATCCTGACATGTTAGAGATGTATGTGTGTGTGTGTGTGTGTGTATGTGTGTGTGTGTGTGTGTGTGTGTGTGTGTGTGTGTGTGTGTGTGTGTGTGTATTTCCCTTTTTTGCCGGCCCCAGAAAATTAAGTTTTACTCCTTCAGATAGAAAAGTCAAGTTGAGTGATTAGTTCACCGACTCTGTGAATCCCCCTCAATCCTTGTACTGCTGAAGGCAGGTCCTTATGACAGCAATAGAAAACACAAGCTGAGGGAATTGTGGAAATGAAATTTAGATAAGCAAACAAGGACTACAGAGACAAGCATCACCAACAGAATAGAAGGGATGGCAGAGAGAATCTCAAGCATTGAAGATACAATAGAAAAAATAGATACAGTGGTCAAAGAAAATGTTAAATCTAAAAAATTCCTCCAAAATGACCCATCAATTCTTAAATCTATGCCCCAAACACAATGGCACTCATGTTTGTAAAAGAAACATTACTAAAGTTTAAACCATGCATTGACCCTCACACGATAGTGCTAGACTTCAATACCCAGCTCTCACCAATGGACAGGTAATCCAGACAAAAACTAAACAGAGAATACCAGAACTAACAGATGTTATCAACCAAGTGGACCTAATAGATATCTACAGAACATTTCACCCAAACACAAAGAATATACCTTCTCAGCACCTCACAGAACTTTCTCCAAAACTGAACACATACTCTGTCACTAAGCAAGTATCAACAGATAAAAGAAGATTGAAATAACTCCCTAAATCCTATCAGACCACCACAGATTAAAGCTGGATTTCAACACTAGTAGAAACAACAGAAAGCCTACAAACTCACGGAAACTTAACAACTCTCTACTAAATGACTACTGAGTCAAGACAAAAAGAAAGAAAGAAATTAAAGGCTTCCTAGAATATTCTCTCTCTCTCTCTCTCTCTCTCTCTCTCTCTCTCTCTCTCTCTCTCTCCCCCCCAGCACTTGGGAGGCAGAGGCAGGTGGATCTCTGAGTTCAATGCCAGTCTGGTCTACAGAACAAGTTCCAGAACAGCCAGGGCTACACAAAGAAACCCTGTCTCAAAAAGAAAAGAAAAAAATTCTAGAATTCAATGAAAACAATTGCACAGCATACCCAAATTTATGGGACACAGTGAAAGCAGTGCTAAGAGGAAAGTTCATAGCACTAAGTGCCTACATAAAATAAATAAATAAATAAATAAATTAATTAATTAATTAATTAATTAATTATAAAAAGATAACTTTATACTAGCAACTTGACAGCACACCTGAAAGCTCTGGAACAGAAAGAAGCAAGCACACCAACGGGAGTAGATGGCAGGAAATAATCAAACTCAGGGCTGAAATCAATAAAATAGAAACAAAGAGAAAAATACAAAGAACCAATAAAACAAAAAGTTGATTCTTTGAGAAAATCAACAATATAGACAAACTCTTATCTAAACTAAATAAAAGATAGAGAATATTCAAATTAATGAAGTCAGAAAGGAAAAGGGGGACATAACAGACACCCAGGAAATCCAAAGAATTGTTAGGTCATACTTTAAAAATCTGTACTCCACAAAATTGGAAAATCCAAAAGAAATGGATAATTTTCTCAGCAGATAACACTTACCAATGTTAAATCAAGATCAGTTAAAAACTTAAATAGATAAATAACCTCTAAGGAAATACAAGCAGTCATAAAAAAAATCTCCCAACCCCCCCCAAAAAAAATCCAAGAACCAAATGGTTTCAGTACAGAATTCTACCAGACTTTCAAAGAAGAGTTAACACCAATACTCCTCAAATTATTCCACAGAATAGAAACAGAAGGAACATTGTCAAATTCATTTTGTGAGGTCGTAGTCACCCTGATACCCAAACACACAAAGACTCAACAAAGAAAGAGACCTACAGACCAATTTCCCTTATGAACATAGATGCAAAAATATTCAACAAAATACTTTCAAACCAAATACAAGAACATATCAAAAAGATTATCCACCAAAATCAAGTAGGCTTTATCCCAGAAATGCAAGGATGATTCAACATATAAAAATCTGTCAATGTAATCCACCATATAAACAGAAAGAAGAAAGAAAGAAAGAAAGAAAGAAAGAAAGAAAGAAAGAAAGAAAGAAAGGAAGGAAGGAAGGAAGGAAGGAAGGAAGGAAGAAAACAACAACACATGATCATCTCACTAGATGTCAAAAAACATTTGACAAAATCCAATACCCCTTCATGATAAAAGTATCAGAGAGATCAGGTATACAAAGGACATACCTAAATATAATAAAGGCAATTTACAGCAAGCCTATAGCCAACATCAAATTAAATGGAGAGAAATTCAAAGCCATTTACTAAAATTAGGAACAAGACATGGCTGCCCACTCCCTCCACATCTACTCAATATAGTACTTGAAGTTTTAGCCAGAGCAATAAGACAACTATAGGAGATCAAGGGGATACAAATGGGAAAGGAAGAAATCAAAGTATCATTATTTGCAGATGATTTGATAGTATACATAAGCAACCCCAAAAATTCTACCAGGGAACTCCTACAGCTGATAAACACCCTCAGCAATGTGGCTGGATGCAAAATTAACTCAAAAAATCAGTAGCCCTCCTACATACAAATGACAAACAGACTAAGAAAGAAATCAGAGAAACAACATCCTTCACAATAGCCACAAACAATATAAACTATCTTGGGGTAACTCTAACCAAGCAAGTGAAAGACTTGTATGACAAAATCTTCTAGTCTTTAAATAAAGAAATGGGAGAAGGTATCAGAAGATGGAAAGATCTCCCCTGTTTATGGATTGGTAGAATTAATATAGTAAAAATGTCCATCCTACCAAAAGTCATCTACAGATTCAACACAATCCCCATCAAAATTCCAACATAATTCTTTACAGACCTTTAAAGAACAGTACTCAACTTCATATGAAAAAACAAAAAGCCCAGGATAGCTAAAACAATCTGAACAATAGAAGAACTTCTGGAGGTATCACCATCCCTGATTTCAAACTGTACTATAGAGTTATGGTAATTAAAACTGTATGGTATTGGCATAAAAACAGACACATTGATCAAAGGTATCAAATTGAAGACCCAGACAAAAATCCACACACCTATGGATACCTGATTTTTAATAAAGAAACCAGAAGGACATAATGGGAAAAAGAAAGCATCTTCAACAAATGTTTGCATATAGAAGAATGCAAATAGATCCATACGTATCACCCTGAAAAAAAACCCCTCAAGTTCAAATAGATCAAAGACCTTAACATAAAACCAGACATACTGAAGAGAAGAAAAAGCAGGGAATAGCCTTGAATGCATTGGCACAGAAGACAACTTCCTAAACAGAATGCTGATATTGCAAGCACTAAGATGGGCAATTAATAAATGGGACTTAGTGAAAATGAAAAGCTTTAATGGGGCAAAGAACACCATCAATAGGACAAAATGCCTATAGCATTGGGAAAGATTTTTACTAACCCTACATTTGATAAAGGGCGAATGTCCAAAATATATGCAGAACTCAAGAAATTAGACATCAACAAACCAAACAATACAATTTAAAAATGGGGTACAGTTATGTCACCCTAGTGAGGACTCCTATTAATGGAGGATATGGAGCATGAACCACCCATTTTCTGTAATCAGACTAAGATTCCAGTGGTGGGACTAGTACACCAACCCAGCCACAAAACCTTTGACCCACAACCTGTCCAGCCTGCAAGATGTGTGGGGCAATGGGAGCTCAAAGCTTGTGAGAGTGGACAATCAATGACTGGTCTAACTTGAGGCCCAATCCATGAGAGAGAGTCCATGTCTGACACTGCCTGGATGGCCAGGATCTGGAAGCTGGACGGCTCAGAGACCTAGGGTAAAAATCAAACATGACTGACAAAAAAAAAAAAAAGTCAATAAAATGATTCTTAATAATATTCTGCTATACTCATAGATTGGTACCTAGCCCAATCATCATCAGAGAGGCTTATTGCGGCAACTGGTGGGAGCAGATACAGAGACTCACAGCCAACCACTCTCAGTATCCCACAGAAGACGGGCAGGAAGGATTGTAGGAGCCAGAAAAGTCAAGGACTCTACAAGAACACAGTCCACAGAATCAACTAAGCAGGGCTCATAGGGGCTCACAGAGACTGAAGTGGCAACCATGGAGCCTGCATGGGTCTGTGCTGGGCCCTTTGCATACATGCTGTGATTGTTTAGCTTGGCATTTTTGTTGGACTCCGAACAGTAGAAGTGGGGGCGTCTGACTCTTTCGCCTGCTTGGGGCTCTTCCTCCTGCTGGCTTGCCTCATTCAGCCTTGATATGAGAGTTTGTGCCTAGTCTTAGTGCATCTTGTTATGCCATGTTCAGTTGATATCACTGGGAGGCCTGCTCTTTTCAGAAGGGAAATGAAGGAGCCGTGGATCCGAGGGGAAGGGGAGGGAGGTGAGGCTATAGTCAGGATGTATTGTATAAGAGAAGAATAAAGAAAAAGGGAAAAATGAAAAGTAAATAAATTGGGGAAAGGGGGCTACAGCATCCTATTACATTGTGGTATATTGTTTTGACTTAGGGAAGTACATTTTTTTCCCCAGAAAATAAAAAGTAAACCTTTCTAAAGAAAACTTTCTCAGATTCTTCCAATGGGAACTTCCTACTAGTCTCATACACCAATAGTCTGTGAATCTTTCCCACACGACTCCAATTCCTCCCCACACATATTTGTACAGAGCTGATGTCTTAAGGTTTCTGTTGCTGTGAAGAGACACCATGAGCACAGCAACTCCTGTAAAGGAAAACGTTCAGTTTGGTGACTTGCCTTTCATTGTGTAGTCCATCATTATCATGGTGCTGTGCAGGCAGATGGGGTGCTGGAAAAGTAGCTGAGTCCTACCGACATCTTGGTTTGCAGGCAACAGGAAGTGGTCTGAGATACTGGGTGTGGCTTGAACATACATAATACCTCAAAGCCGGCCTCCACAGTAACATGTCTTCCAACAAGGCTACACCTCCACAAAGCCACACCTCCTAATAGTGTCACTCCCTTTGGGGGCCATTTCCTTCAAACCATCACAGTTGAGTTCTTTCTGTTTCCAGATCCAGGACTCATCTCATTCTCAATTCAGTTAAGGTCTCTCTCTCTCTCTCTCTCAGCTTATCTTTATTTTTTATTTATGTGTTTATGTGTGAGTCTGTATATATGTATGCCTTGTGCATGATGGTGCCTGTGGAGGCCAGAATAGATAGGGCATTGGATCCACCTAATATGGGTTCTAGGAAACAAACTTGGATCTTCTGTAGGAGCAGAAGGCGCGCTTACCTGCTGAGTTCTCCCCAGCCTGGTTACATTCTCTTTCTTACTTACTCTGACTGAGGCTCTAAGTCTACCTTTGCTCACTAAGACTCACAAATGGGATCATATGATCGAAGTACACAGAGAAACCTAAAAATGATGCTTTAAATGACTTGTTTCTGTTCTATCCTCCAATCCCCAGAACAGAGAATAAGAGGGGGCTAGTGGATAACGCAGAGAAGTGGTGGACAAAACCCAGCAGATCAAGCTAAAAAAAAATCAAAGGAAAATCATGCTGAGTAGATAGCTTTGCTTGAGATGAATGTGACTATACCCAATAGCCTTCTGACAACTTCAGTAAGTGGAAAAGAAACCAAAATCAAATGACCTCTATTGGAACCAACTTTCCAAGTGACTTCCTTCCAGTTCCATAAGGGAGCTTTAAAAGAATCCCAGATTTTTAATTTAAAAAAATTTTAATTTTAATTTAAAAAAATTATACATTGGTACTTCCTACCAGTATATAAATGGTTAATAGACATATGAAAAGCACTACAATTTCTTATTCTTCAGGAAACAATTAGAACCATGATACGTACTAACACATTTATCATGACTAAAATGTAACAGACAATACCAAGTGCTGGCAAGGTTGTAGAAAATAACAGGTTGAAATTTAAGTTGGTTCAAGTACTCCAGGGAACATTTAGTATTCTATTGTAGCTGAGCTTCTACATCTCAGAAACATCCTTGGATTTAGCTATGTCATTACAAACAAAATGTCTGCATGTCCCCAAACCTGGAAGATTGTCCAAATGTCCATTAGCAGTACAATAGATAAGTTGTAGACTGCAGGCAATGGAATCTTATATAGAAACAACAGTGAATATATTAAGTAGAAGAAGCCATGCAGAACAGAGACCATGTCTTATAGTTCCATTTTCACAATGCAGAAAACTAACAAGCATCTAAGATTTGAGAAGAGTAAATATTGGTTGATTCTGGGGAATGGGTTGATATTAGCTTACTCATTTCTCTGACAAATACCATACAAAAGAAACTCAGGTATGGAAGGGTTTACTGTGGCTCATAGTTATAGCTCACGCATTACATTTATTCTGCTCCTTAACCAACTGTGTGATCTCACCCAGGTCACTTCACTGTGATTCTGGAGTCGCTTGTGCCTCTAATTAAATGCAGAAGCTGTGAGCAATCTCAGACTCAGGGTCCTAACAAAGCTGATATTCTATATGCCCATGTTTGGGCTTGTATGTCTTCTTAACTACTTCTGTCTCAGTTATTTTTTTATCGATGATATAAGACACCATGACTAAGGCAACTTGTAAAAGAAAGAGTTTAATTTTGGGCTCATGGTTCCAGAGAGTTAGACCATTATGGTGGGAGTATGTCAGTAGGAAGCAGGTATAGCACCGGAGTCATAGCTGAGAGCTTACATGTTATCCACAAGTGTGAGTCAAAGAAAGAGCTAATTGGGGATGGCATGAGCTCTTGACATTTCACAGGTCACCCCCAACGACACACCTTTTCTAAGAAAACTGTACCTCTTAATACTTCCCAAACAGTTCCAACAGGCAACCAAACATTCAAACATATGAGCCTATGATGACATTCTCATTCATATAATCTCATTCCACTCCCTGGACCCTATAGACTCCCGGCCATATCATAATCAAAATGCATTTTGTTCAACTTCAAAAGTCCCCATAGTCTTTCACAGCTTCATGCAGTGGTCTCTCTGAGCCTCCATGTAGGGACAATGCTGCCATATGCATGGCCTCAGCAGCTTTCCTTTTTCGTGGTGAAAGATTCCGCAGCCCTTTTACCCTGTATTCTCATGACTCTAAAGCCAGAACCACATGGCCAACACTGCCAAGTTTCACTGGCTGCTTTAGGTGGAGCCTGGCCCTTCCTTGAATTACATTTGAATACACATTGCTTGGTTTACTTTTTAGAACCAGAAAGTCTCTCAGAACTTTTCATTTCCCAAATTTCAGAATTAGTTGGGTGGGATGTTGTCCTGAAGGAAATACTTCCCTTATGCTGTTTTACATCAACTCTTTCTTTCTCTCTTTTAATCAAAGACTTGGCTCCAACATTACATTTCCTGGTGCTCTTTTCTCCACAAACTCTACATTTTGTACCTTTTTTTAATGCTTGCTCATTCCCATTGTATAAGAGTGATTACTAATAACCACATAACAGAGTCAATATTAGGCTGTCTTAAAATCTCCTCTGCTAACAAAATAATCCAAAACTTTTGACTTTGGCCTCGGGCAGATTCTTTGGACAAGGGTAAAAAGCAACCACATTCTTTGCCAAAATATTACAAGAATAGTCTCTAGCCCAGTTGCTAATATTGTTTCTATGTGAAACCACCTGAGCTGGGCCTGCATAGTCCACATTGCTCTCAGCACCACTGTTATTCAAGCTCCTACTAGGAAAGCCCATCAAGACTTGCTCACAGAGTCCAATTTGCTTTTCTAATCCAAACCTCCAAAGTCTTCCACATTCCTAAAAACAAAACAACCAGCATGACCAGGTCTGCCTGTCACAACAATGGTCCACCCTCTAGTACCAACTTCTGCCTTAATTACCTTCTTGTTCTAGTGATAAGACACCATGACAAAGGCAACTTATAGGAGAAAGAGTTTTATTTGGGGCTCACAGTTCCTAAGGTTTAGAGCCCATGACCATCATGGCAGAAAGCCTGGAAGCAGGCAGGTAGGTATGGAGCGGGAGCAGTAAGTGAATGCTCACATCTTTTTTGTTTTTATTTTATTTTATTTAAATAACATTTTTTTTTTCATTTATTTTACATGCTGATGGTAGTTTCCCCTCCCTCTACCCTCCCTCCTGGTCCCGCCTCCCTTGTTTCCCACCTACCACCTTCCTCTGTTTCCATTCAGAAAGAGGAAGGTCTCCCATGGGCTTGAAAAAGCATGGCACATCAAGTTGAGGCAGGACCAAGCTCCTCTCCTTGAGTCGAGTCTGGGTAAGGTAATCCAGCATGGGGAACAGGTTCCCAAAAGCCAGCTAAGTGCCAGGGACAGCCCCTGATCTCACTGCTAGGAGCCTTACAAAGATACCAAGCTATACAACTGTCAGACTCATGCAGAGGGCCTAGGTCAGTCCCATGGAGGCTCCCTAACTGTTGGTCCAGAGACCATGAACTCCCATGAGCTCAGCTCAACTATCTCTGTGGGTTCCCCCATCATGACCCCTCCCCCTGCTTGTACAATCCTTCCTCCCTATCATCAGGAGACTCCACAAGGATAACCTCAGCTAAAACTCCTAGCAATAGTGGAAAGGGTGCTTGAACTGGCCATCTCCTGTAATCAGATTGGTGACTACCCTACTTGTTTTCAGAGATACTCTATTCAATAACCGATGGAAGCGGATACACCTTGATCCACAAGCCTGAGGCAAAGAAAGAACTATGGTATGGGCTTTTGAAATCTCAAAGCCTGCCCCCAGTGACAGACTTCCTCCAACAAGGCCACACCTCCTAATCCTTCCCAAACAGTTCCACCAACTGAAGACCAAGTTTTCAAGTATGTGAGCCTATGGAGGCCATTCTCACTCAAACCAGCACAGCACCCCACCACCATCACACTACCCTTCATAAGTGAACAGCTTCAAACACTCCCTCATTGTGTGCCTCATAATTTTATTTAAATTTTTATTTTTCATTTTATATAATATCCCCAGTTTCCTTTTCCTCCCCTTCTACCGCCACCACCCACCTCTCCCCACCCCACCCCACCCCTCAGAGGGGGTAAGGCTTCCCTTGGGTAGTCAATAAAGTCTGTGCGTGCCTCACTTTTTGTCTCAGCAGCTGCATGCCTATTTGGAGCGCCTCTCCCTAGAGCAAACTCTCCTGGGTATTGTCTCTCTAAAATTACTTAATCCACAGGCTACATGTCTCCAGTTATAACTACCACTGTCTGCTTTACTCTAGTTCTGTGTATTTTTTTCTTTTATCCTAGATGTTAAGCTCTTATGAGAGACATGAACTTTTCTAACATAAATGAACAGAGTCCATCAGAGATACTTAACCAGATTTGTTAAGAACGTTAATAGTGGAGCTGGGGAGATGTGTCAATGGGAAAGTGCTTGCCATTCAGGAGTGGGAACCTGGGTTTAAATACCCAGAACCTATGTAAAGTTGTGTACAGTAGCAGTGTGCATCTGTAATCCCAGTAGTCCAGAGGCAAGATGGGAGGTTCCGACAGAGAATCCCCACAAACACAGTAGTCAACAACAAAAGACCATGTCTCAAACAAGGGGAAAGGTAAGGAGCCATGCCCAAATGCTGTGGGAATGTTCTGTATGGCAAATGTGTTGCTAATTAGTCAATAAATAAAACACTGATTGGCCAGTGGCTAGGCAGGAAGTGTAGGTGGGACAAGGAGGAGAATAAAGCTGGAAAGTGGAAGGCTGAGTCAGAGAGACACTGCCAGCCGCCATGATGACAAACAGCATGTGAAGATGCCGGTAAGTCACGAGCCATGTGGCAAGGTATAGATTAATGGAAATGGATTAATTTAAGCTGTAAGAACAGTTAGCAAGAAGCCTGCCACGGCCATACAGTTTGCAACCAATATAAGTCTCTGTGTTTACTTGGTCGGGTCTGAGGGGCTGTGGGACTGGCAGGTGAGAGAGATTTGTCCTGACTGTGGGCCAGGCAGGAAATCTTAAGCTACACCCAAAGTTGCCCTCTGACCTCCCCACACTCTTAGTTGGCAGCATATGTGCACCCCTACTCACACCTATGATTGTGCACATGTGCACACACATGCATCACATATTCACACACAGATTTTTTTAAATGTTAATACTATTGTGCCACTTCATAAACCATAAAAAATTTTAATATAGGAATTTACTTAAAACATCTAAACAAATGACCAATTCACTATCATTAGTTTACAGCTCAATATGCTCCTGCATCAGTTTGACATAGGTCAGCTAAAATTAACTGTGGATGATAATTACCATAGCATGGAGCTCTGATCTAGAGAGACGCCTATCAGAGAAAGTGTACGTGTTGCTCTCTTCCTAAGTAGGGCAGCAGGGATGTAGCAAGAGGGCTGACTGTTTCCTTCCTTGGTCTTTATCCCCTTTCTGGTCCCCTAGGTGCAACAGATGTGAAAGAAAGTCTTTGCAGTTGCAGATAGGCCAGGAGAATGGTCTCCGGGGAGGGCTCAGTTAACCTGCATTGGTCGCTAGCTAGCATTTGCAGGTTGTTTCTAAATTAAGTTCTGTGGCCCAGCGGCTCTCAGTCTTTCCAGGCAGAGAGTGACTGTTCTGCTCCTCTGAGTAATCCCTAAGGAAGTCACAGCAGTGATGATCCACTCGGGGGCAGGAACTAATCTCAAGACCGGAGGGATTTTCAGGGTAATGGATTTTTTTTTTAATGTCATTTTCAGCTAGGGATATAAAGTAATGATGTAAGGGTATCAGCCAATTAAAAGGATCTTCCAAATTAGAACCAAGTAAAATGCTTTCCAAAGAAAGGACAGGGTTTGTGGGTATGGAAATCATGACAGTCAGCCTTCAGTCATGAAGACAGAGGTAAACTGAGAACCTCCTTCCCGGCTTCTCTCAGATTTCACTGTCGAGAAAAGCGAATGTCAGGCTTCTTGGTCCAGACTCGGCTTCTCTAATTCACGGGACTGAACCCTGCTGGGAGTCATTTCACTGCCGAGGGAGGTGAAGGAGACACACAAAGACATGTTTTCTAAATGTCAAAAGACACCTACCTCGGTGTCGTGTTCAGTCTTCCTAGGGAACAATTTAAAAACATGAATTCAAGGTGTTAAAACGTGTCCTGTGATGGGCAAACAGTGTATCTTGAAAGTTAAGAGAAAAAACCGAGCTGACTTGTTGCAAAGGTGCATCTATTTGGACCAGCAAGACAGTTTGGTGTGTGAAAACCCTTGTCTCACGGTCTGAAAACCCAAGTTCAGTCTCTGGAACCCATGGCGGGAAGAGAGAACCAGTTTCTAAAAGTTGTTCTCTGATCTCAATGAATCTGCCATGGCACATGTGAACCAGCGCTCATGTGCACACACACACACACACACACACACACACACACACACACACACACACACAAGCAGTCTTAAATATATACCTATAAGAATATTTGCTATAGCTATTTCTAACAATGAAAATTTAGGGGAAAAAAGCTATAAATGTATAACACTAGAAGATGGGCAAAGTCAGTTCTTCCACAGACACGCGCATAAGTACTGCCCACCTCCACACAGTGACATAATGAAAAATGAGCCCTTACTAAAGGGGACTCTGAGAGGAGGGCACAAGGCCAAGGGGGGAGGGCAAGATAGAGTAATGGGATATATGTGACTTGAAACCGGAATGGGAGAGGATTTGGGGGAAGAAAATGGGAGAGGATTCGGGGGAAGAAGAGGAGAAAGGAGGCGTGTGGAGGAGAGGAGGCAGTCTAGGGGTGTGTGGAGGAGAGAAGGTGGTGTAGGGGTGTGTGGAGGAGAGAAGGTGGTGTAGGGGTGTGTGGAGGAGAGAAGGCAGTGTAGGGGTGTGTGGAGGAGAGAAGACAGTGTAGGGGTGTCTGGAGGGAAGAAGACAGACTCCTCTGTAAATACAAACTATGATATTTGTGTGAGAATGAAAGGTGTCAATGAAACCTCTTACTTCATATGGTTAAAACAAGAGACAGGAGGCTGTGGCACATGCCTTTAATCCCAGCAATCCAGAGGCAGTGCCAGACAGATGAGTTCAAGGCCAGCTTGTTCTGCAGAGTGAGTTCCAGGACAGCTAGGGCCACACACAGAAATCCTGTCTTGAAAACCATAAACAAATACATTAAATTAAAAAAAAAAAAACAAGAAGAGAACACATATCTGCTGAATATTTATGACACATGCTTACCTAAATCTAAGTCATGCTTCCTTCAAATATAAACTTAGATAAAAATACGTGCAACGTGCCAGATAAACTGCTAAGCACTTATATACATCTTATTTGATTCAAAGCAGGTCAAAAAGTAGGTATTGACGATGCCTTCATTTTACAAATGGTATATACTCAAGATCCCATGAATACTGTGTGTCAAAGCCACAGAAGAGAGATGAGGAAGAGGAAGAGGAAACAAGGGAAGAAAAGAGGAAGAGAGAGGAAGAGGAAGAAAGGGAAGAGAAGAGGGAGGGAGGGAGGGAAGGAGGGAGTGAAGAGTCAGGGAGGAAATGAGTGAAAAGGGAGAAGACAGAGAGAATCAGTATTTCAGGGAGATGTCAAGAGCTCTATCCATGATAAAGTGGACTCACGGGCACTGCCATCTCCTCTGTGCGGATTGTGACTATGTGACTCCATGGCTGCGGTGGTAAGGAAACCTTCTTCAGATCTCAGGGAGCTCAATGCAGTCACTGGTTCCAGCAGCTTCCTAGAGGTGCACTGAACTAGCCCATTTGTTGATTACTGAAGGGATAGCAGACCCCTGGAGTGTGGGCTCCGTGTGGAGCCTTGAGACCTTCCTCCTGCATGCTCCAGTGTGTCTGCTTCTCCTGATGGCCTTTCCTCCTGTCATCATCTGAATTCTCCCCTCTTCCTGTGACAGACCAGGTCAGGAATCACCTCTGGGGCTAGCTCTAAGGGATTTCTCTAGATCAGGTTAGTTAAGGCAGGACAACCCATCCTAAATGTAGGTGGCATGATTCACAGGCCTCACAGAAAGAAGAAAGGGAGCTAAGCGTTTACCCCTCCCCCATTCCTGACTATGTGACCAGCTGCCTCAAGCTCTTGCCGCTGTCATGAACTGCACAATTAAACTGGGAGCGAAAATAATCTCCTCCTTCCTTGAGTTGTTTTTCTCAGGGATTTTGTTGGTGTAAAAAGAAAAGTAGCTAATGTGTTCTCTTGTAGGGCAGCCCCCTTCTTTCTGGTGGGTCTGGACTTTCCTTAGTTAAAACTTTTGATTTAATTAACTGGCAAGCCCAAGCTCTTCCTGACATAGAGAGGAAGACATTTTAAAACATTATTTCTTCAAGATGCCTGTCTCAAAACATCATGGTAAAATCACACTTTAGGTCCCAGAAAAGGAGTCCTAAGTGTCCCTCTTGATAATCTAGTGAGAACAACCCAAAGCTTTCCATACTGAATCAGTCAGAAACATGAAATGGGAGGTCAGTTCAAGGACATTAAAAATGGTATTTCTATGGCATAAAGATTATATGATTAGGGAATAGGACAAACTTCAGAATTACAGAGTCAGCCTTCAGAATTATAGAAAAGATCTAAATCACGGAGAGTTTGGAGAAAGTTACCAGATACTTTTCCTCTAAAGGCCCAAAGGAAATATGCTGAGAATACTCTGGGAATGCTAAGTGTTTTTAAACTCTGGATGTCTTGGAACAGAAAGGCAAATTTAGGAGAACCATACCATAGCATTTGTCTAATACACAGGATGCATTGAAATAAAAGTGAATGAATTCCACACAGTAAGAAGAATTCAGAGAAATAACGGTGGAGTACCTCATGAAGCCACGTGCAGCATAAGCTGTCAAGGAAGAGGGGGCTTGAGCTTCAGAGTTAAACATAACACCCGCTGGAAGATCGGCTTTGCTCATCCCAAGTTGTACCAATAAAGTCATATTGTCTCATGATCAGCTTGTCTAAAAGATGAGGACGGTAATTCATAGAACAGTGATTCACATGAGAATAAAAATCCAATGCCAGTAAATGAATAGCACAGGTTAATTCATCACTGTGGGAGTGGCATAGAATAAATGCTTCGTAAATGGTTACTAAACAACACACATCGTCATCACCCCCATTGGGGTACGCAAAGAACAGATGGGAGGGGAAAAAAACCTAGAAAAAAAGTTCATTCATGATCAAAGCCTAGAGATAGCCATTAGATATCAGCCCAATAACAATGAATAAAAACCAAAAAAGACAGTGTGACAAGTGCATGAAGAACTCCATATGAACATAAAACGAAAACCAGGATGTTTGCATCCCATGTGGATATGGAAAGAAGTGTATAAAACACGCAATTGAATTTAGGGAGATCACCGTGATTCCTGTGACGAGACATACAACTCTGAAACCATGAAAAAGGAAATAAAGAGAAGAGAGAAACGCTGCATTCACTGTAAGCCACTGATCATGAGGAAGTCATGGCCTCCTGACCACATCCTCCCCACACAGCCCCAACAATCAGACCAGGACCACCACCACCACCACCACCACCACCACCACCACCACCACCACCACCACCACCACCACCACACTCCTCACCCTCACCACCCGACAGAGCAGTGATGCATGGTGTCCTCAGTGTTCTTGGGTAGCTCCCAGCACATAACTGAGGAGAAAGATGGTCTATAGTTGTGATTATCATTTCAAGGAAAGAGGAGAAAGCCACAGCAAGGCTTGGTTTGTAACAGCCCTCCACAGGCACAGCATCAAGGAGAGGTGCCCCCTATTATGTACCTCAGTTAAGCTAGCCATCCTGTTGCTGCTATTGCTGTTTATAAACTATGTGGAGCTGTCTCCTGGTCTGAAGCATGATGGGACTTGGCCCCCAAGATGACAGTGTTCTCTGTCTTCCTCTCTGGCTGTCTTTTCTGGGAGCCCCATGCAATCTGTGATCAGCTAGAAGCAGGCTTGGCGACTCTCCACTAGCATGCGCTTTGTTGGGCACATTCTATCCTTGCAGGAGTAAGTTCTACCACCTCTGTCAGCAGCTGACTGTAAATGTCTGTTCTTCTACCATAGAAAGTTTTATAGCTGGGTTGCTATAAATATGATTGGGAATTTTTTTAGACAGTGTCTCTTATATTCCAAGCCAGACTTAAACTTTCTATGTAGCCGAGGATGGTCTTGAACTCTTGATCTTCCTGCCTCCACTTCATGAGCTGTAGGCCACTGACCATGGGGAAGCCATGGCCTACGGGGTTTTATTTGTTGAAGTGCAAACCCACGGCTTCATGCATGGTCAGTGGGCACTTTACCAAATAAGCCAGATCCTCATCCCCAAGAATTTTTTAAAAATCTAAACTAATACTGATTGCTTACAATTTTCTCATGTCTTTCTTTTGGTTGGTTGGGTAGGAGTGAGGGTGAAATCTCTCTTCTTCATCTACGAAAATACTTATGTTGAAAAGATTCAGGAGAAAGCAATTTTGCATATTGTGAAAATTTGCAAATGAAGTTTGTAATATTTATATTAATATTATAAAGGGTTTTCTCCCATGATACAACTCCAGAAATTCTTTACATACATCATTATTTACTGTGATAAAACTATTGTGACAAAAATCATTATCCTTTGGTTCAATCTTTCCTTTAATTCTCAAAGCTGTTTATTTACATAACTCTTCATGTCTCAAATCATATTTATTAACAGTTGAATAATATTGATCAGGCTCAAATCTCCCTAAAGTTCTGGAATTCAGCTGTGCCTATGAAAACCAAAAACAGTTTAATACTTAACAATATTTGCAAAGCTTCATAGTTTCAATCCACTGAGTTTAGTTCAATAAATTAAGTGTTTTATGTCCAGCAGAGGCAAATGGAAAGACACTTTCACATACCAGCTGCCACATAATGATCACCTGATGCCCAAGTGTTCTGTGACGGCCCTTTGCAGTGGGTACGTGGGAATGTGGAGAGTAAGCAGTTCCCGGTGAGCAACCTGGAGAAGACCTGAAGGAACCATCATCAACTCTAAAGCAAGAAAGATGAGCAGAAAATCATCAGGCCAGTGATGAGTTTAGGGATCTGAATTACAGCCAAGAAGCTTTCCCCTACATATAAGGTATGGTTTACTACATCTACCTTTTGGTCAGATAACATTGTCAACTATGAAGTTCACACTTGAAAACAACGCAATCAAGTTACCAAAAAATTCATGATTTTAAAAAGAAGTGTATGAGTTTGTTATTTTGTGTTGGACCACTGTCCTCAGCTAAGCACAGCCACAGATTGTACATGCCTGTGTTGTGTGATATTTTGATCGTGTTCTGACAAATAAAACTTGCTTGGGGTCAGAGGGGAGAGCTAGCCAGTAGCTGACCAAAATTAACCATAGAGGTTTGGAGGACTGTAGCCAGAGAGGAGATAGGAAGTAGTAGCAAGGCAGGGTTGAGAGAGGCTCTCAGCCCTTTTGGATGAAGGGACAGAAGAGACAGGAGGTAACAGGTGGCTGCTCCCTGCTTCTCTAATCGTTCAAGTTTGTACCCTGATATCTGACTCTGGTTTTTTATCGATAAAGGTTAATTAGATTAACGATTCATGCCTGCCAGAGGATGCCTACAGGTGAGGCCAGAGAAGCTTTCACTTAACCGTGAAATATTATTAGATCCAATCATCTTAACCTGTAGACATGGTGAGGAACCTACCTAACTCCATTTTCAAGGCAGGAGCCATTGTGCTGTGTTGTTAAAAATAAGTTTCCATTTACTATAGGAGCTGAGTTGCTGTTTTTAATTCTGCTTCCTGGAGCCTGACCTACCCCAACCCATGACCCTAACTTGGTTCTGTGAATATTTTCACCCTTCCTGGCCCTCCCTAATCACTTGGCGACAGCATGGTAGGTTTGGTTTTTGTTTAGTTTTGTTTGTTTTGAGATTTTTCTGTATTTCCTTTTCGCCCCGTTGTCCCTCATCTGCAAACCTGCTTCGCAACTACCCATGATTTTACTCCTTAAAAGGGGCCCAAGAAATGCCTTTGGGGCTGCTCTCTTTAACATGACTTAGGAGGCAGTCACTGGCCAGCTCTTGGGTGCACCCTAATAAAATCAAGCTTGCTTCACATTTGACTCAGATTGTGGTAGAGGTCTCATTCCCACCCGTGAGATGAACAGTAGCTGTATCCTATCTATCTAAACAGTGGGGTTGATTGTGGACACTGTGGCATTGATTCCAGTGTGAGGAACTTGTGCTTCATCTGGCACGGATAGAAAACCAATGAAGAACCATAATCGAGTGACCGAGGCAAGTGGTGTGAGTGTCCAGCTCTGATTTGCACTGGAGAGATCTCTTTCTCCTAGGTTGAGAGGGCAGTGTACCCCCAGCCCCAGTTTCTGTCTCTGCTTTCCTTCTGTCTGGGAAGAGCCTAGATGCACAGCCCCAAGCCTGAGTTTAGGTTACAGGACTAAGCTGGAGAGAGGGTAGAACAGACCGTGCAGTCACAAGATGTGATCTGTAGACATGGTCACTGACTCTCAGTGGAGAGGTAATGAGGAGCAAGACCCTGTGTGGGGTTTGCTTAACCAGTGGGAGCTAGAGCCGTGAGCACAGATGGAAAAAGAAAGATGGAGCATGCTTGGAAGGTAATGTACTGAGCTATGCTCTAGTCATGGTGATTGCCAGGAACATCTAAACAGAGAGAGCAATATAAAACAAGCCAAGTGTGGGGATGACTTAGTTAGGGTTTCTATTGCTGGGACAAAACCAAAAATGAAGTTGGGGAAGAAAGGGTTTATGTGGCTTATACTTCCACATTGAATACATCACTGAGGGAAGTCAGGACAGGAACTCAAGCAAGGTGGGATCCTGGAGACAGGAGCTGATGCAGAGGCCACAGAGGAGTATTGCCTATTGGCTTGTATTCCCTGGCTTGCCAGCCTGCTTTCTTATAAAGCTCAGGGATGGCACCACCATCAACAGCCCAGGGATGGCACCACCCACCATGGGCTGGGCCCACCCCCATTGATTACTAATTGAGAAAATGCCTTACAGCTGGATCTCATAGAGGCTTTTCCTCAACCGAGGCTCCTTCCTCTTTGATGACTCTAGCTTGTGTCAAGTTGACACAAGTACAAAGCTAGCCAGTACAGGGGATCTAATCCAGGGAGGATCCTGGAAGAGGAGGAGATTTGGGCATTGTGTTATCAGGGTATGATGATGGGCAGAGGAGGCAGTGGGAGGTCCAAAGCATGAAGGTGATTGATGCCACTTAGAAGCATGCAGTTCTCAAGAGGACATTGCAGAGCAGTAATTTCTTCATGAGTGATTCAGTCGGAACCTTTCAAACAATTTTACTCAGAAGTGCAGATGTGAAGAACTGTTTTGGCTGCAATAACAGAGAGCCCCAAAATATCCAAGAAAAATTATCTAAACCAGGAAACTAGAACACCACATTCCCAGACCAAATTCACTCACTACATAGTCATTTATAAAGGCTTACGGGAACACAGACATGAGTATCTGTCTTCTACTTATCTCTACTTTCCTGCTGTCACGGAGAGCAGACTTGTGACAGGGACTTGTGTGAGTCACAGAGTATGAAATATGCACTCTTTGGTCCTTTACACAAAAAAGATCACCAAGCCTTGAGCCAGACTCACCCATCATTTCACAGTGTATTCTCTCCTTCCTGGTTGTGGATCAAAATATGAGCTCTCAGTTTCTACTCTAGCCACGTGTCACCTGCTAGCTCTACTCTGCCATCATGGACTCTAACCCTCTGGAACTGAAAGAAACTCTTCCTCCTAGAAGGTGCCTTGGTCATGATGTTTTGTCATAGCAATAGAAAAGTAACCAACCCAGAAGTTGGTACCAGGAAGTAAGCTATTGCTTTGAGGAACCCTACAACCATGTGGGTTTTTTGGAGGGTGGTGGAAGACTTTGGAATTTAGACTAGAGAATGTTTGAATGCTGTAAACAGATATTAATGGGCCATCCTAGTAGGAGCTGGGAAGATGGGTTTTAGAAGGGAACACTGTTGGCAATATCTGGAGTCCATTCTTGTCATAATTTTGGCAAAGAACTTGGCTGCTTTCTGCCCTTGTCCTAAGAACTTGCCTGAGGCTAATTGTAAAGTAATGAACTAATTTCTTTGGCCAGAGATTTCAAGACAGACTAATATTGACTCCATGGAGTGGTTTTATATATATAAGTGATTACTCTTAAGCTGACTCTAAGGAAAACGTAGTCTACAATGAAAAAAGCAAGTGGGGCAAAAGGAAATACAAATGTGCAGTTTAAGAGAAAGGGGGATCAGGAAATTTAAATCTGGAGCTGTGGCTTGTTCTGAAAGCATAAAGAGATTAAGAGTCTGATCTGTGATGGAATAAAGGGATTGGTACTCCAAGGCAAGACCCCACCCAGCTAAGCTTCCAGCTTGTGAAAGGAAATGCCTGAAGAATTTTCTGCTCCTAAAAGCAACAATGAGTGAAAGCTTCTACAAATATGGCTCAAGAGAGCCAGAGTTCATCCCAAGAAGGCACCAGACTTTGCAGTGTCATACACGTGGATCTGTCTTCAGAGTCTTGAAATGTACATGAGTAAAGGGTTGTAGACTCTTCCTCCCCAATCAAGGAGAGCTGCTAAGGCCAGGAAATGTGTGGAAGGGCAGTCCCTACATGAAGGCCCTGAGAGGGCAAGAGACCTTGAGACTCCCAATGTGAGAAGAAGCAAAAGTGAAGCCTGGGTTGAATTGGAGATCCTCTGATGTTAGAGGTGCCAGAGCCTTGGGATATCTGCCAAGGACACCTGCATATAAAGAATGGAATCTGCCCAAAAGAAAAATGTATCTTGCAGTCAGAAAACCTGGAGGGATGGAGCCATCTCAGTCAGTTCTTTGATAACAGAAGTGGAGCTACAAGGTCTGGTGTTTGCCCTCCTGGTTTTCAGTCTTGTTTTGGTTCAGTATTTCCTCACTATGCTCCCTTTGCCCCCCTTTTTAATAGTAATATATAATCTATGTGATTGTACATTGGAAGTATATAATTTGCTCTTTTATTTTATATATTGCCTTGAGTCTCAGAGGAGACTTGGACTTTTAAACTGTGCTGAGACTATCAAAGATGATGAGGACTTCTGAAGTTGGACTAAGTTTAATTTGCATTGTTATATCAGGAACCTATGGGAGCCAAGGAATGGAATGTGGTGGTTTGAATGAAGATGGCCTCCATAGGTTCCTATGGTTTAATATTTGATCTTCAGTTGCTGACTGTTTGGGGGAGGATTAGGAGATATGGCCTTGCTGAAAATATGTCACTAGACAGGGTTTTGAAGCTTCAAAAGACTCATATCAGTTTGAGTTAGCCCTTCCTTCCTCCTGCTTGCAGATCAAGATGTGAGCTCTCTACTGCTTCTGCCACCCTGCCTTTGTTCCAACATCATGGACTCTAACCCCCTGAAACCATAAGCCTATGGTTAAATGAGGTTTTTCTGGTAGGTTGCCTTGATCATGGTGTTTTATCCCAGCGAGAGAAAAGTGACTAATAAACCATTTAACCTACCCATCATCACTTTGTGGGAATAACTTGTTCCATTTTATAGTTATGCATGTTGATTTTAAGTATGGCAAAGAAAACTGTACAGAAGGCTTAACTCAAATTTGTGGGTTGATTTTTAGCATCCTGCATTTTTTAATTAAACAGTTGTTGTGTCCTTGGGGCTCTTCAATAGCCCCATAAAGATAAACTGTTCCTTGAATAATTGAAAGGTAGATCTGAAAAAGAACTACATAGTAAGATATAAAAGTTAATTGGTAGAATTAAGAGTCAAGAAAAAAAAATGTCCACAAGGAGAACCTTGTTGTGTTGAATCCTTCTATAGAGCAAGCCTGCTCTTGAGTGTTCTGCCAGATTCTGTGTACAGTGCTTTGTGGAGGAAAAGAACCTCTGAAAGCTTGCTTCCTCCAGCTTTTCTGCTCTTCCAATGACGTCTGCGCTCGTCATCAGCTTTCCTTGCTGCTGGGATCATAGGAGAAAAAGAACTTACAGTCACATAGTACTTGTAAGATTTTTTTTTTGTCCGACACTTCAGATTGATATTAAAACAAGCATTTAGATATGCAAAGTGCAACACCAAAGTGCATTAATATATAGTATTTGTATGCTGACCAGTTGCCATGGCATTTCATACCATGACAACCATTTCCTGTAAGTGGAATATCCTCAAGGTTTTATTGTTTTCATTTCACCTACTAGATTCTTCTCTTTGCAAAGTGGGTCATATCCTAACAGTGTTTCCTCCGGATCCTCTTCATGCCGCTGCTCACTGCCTTTCTACTAACTGAAGCCATAACTGCCCACACACAGTTGTTGCTTGACTCCTTTCTTCTACTTGTCTTCCTCTGAGCATCTTTGGTTCAGAGCATCTAGAGACCAGAGTTGTTGCTCCCTTTCATCCAACCTCTCTCCATTGGTCAGAAGCCTGCTACAGTCCAGAGTGCTTCAGCACCCATAGACAGCAGTAGGTCATGGCACTCTGTGGACTTCTGCTGCTTAAGAATGTCTGTTTCCTGAGCACACACCTGAAATCCCAAAGGCACATTTCTGCTACTCTTTAGTTTTTTGACTTGTATGAAGCATAGGAGTGGATTTCCTTTAATGTATTCGTCTGGCAAGTACTGTGTTTGCTAAGCTTCTTGTGCATGTGTGTCACTTGTGCTTATCATGACCAGTGATGAAGAAAACAGACACTAACCATGGGACAGTAGGAAACAAACTATTGTTTTGATTGTGCTAAATGTCATTATAGAAATAAACAAAGATTTCTGAGACAGAATACAAGAGTGGACTTAAAGAGACAGAGGAGAGAGGGAGGGAGGGAGGGAGGGAGGGAGAGAGAGAGAGAGAGAGAGACAGAGAGAGAGAGAGAGAGAGAGAGAGAGAGAGAGAGAGAGAGAGAGAGAGAGAGAGAGAGAGAAGAACTTTGCTAAATTCTTTGATTTTCAACCTATGACACAAGCAGGTCCAAACCACACACATTTCCCTAACATCACCACCTCTCAGCTCCACAGGAAGTCTCTAGCTCTTGTCAACTAAACATGAGTGTGATGTAAACCTTAGGCTTCAATAACCTCAGGGTAGTGTGTTGAACTACTAGAGTGAATTCAGAGGATGCCCCTGGAGTTTAGGCATCTTATATTACAGGCAGTCAGCAGACAATATCCACACCATACCCACAAGCTATAGCAATATTCATACAATACATTTAAAACAAAAAGAACCATGGCTGGTGCTCAAGGCTGTATTAAGTAACCTCTACTAGCTACATTCTGCTTGTCTGGCAGGCCTTATCTTCCTTCTATATTTTATCATGTACAAAAGAGGAAAATGGCTAATGAACCCCCTCCCTCACCAGCACTCACTCTTAGAATCTGCAGGACACCTGCAAGGACCAGGCCGACTCCTGTGACTGCCTCAGAGCCTGACTCTGGAATGGTTCTTACAGAAGCAAGTCTTCAAGAAAAGAAGATCAGGAGACTCCTGGCACAGAGTCCCATCCTGTCATCTCTGTCCCATTCTGTTGGTTCAGAGTAAGACTCAGGTTCCGCCTTGTAGTGTTGGGCAGGGATAACACAGAATGGGGTAGCAGAGACTGAGGAGGCCATCGATATCTCAGAACTCTGTTGCCCTCAGGGCCTCTCACGGTACTACTATAAATAGATGCACTGCATGGAACCATGTGTGGAAAGCACTTAGCCTGCACCCAGTAGGGGGCAAACACTTGACAATTAGCCATTATCCTACACCTTCCTTGCTGTGTTTCCTCAGTCTGCTCCTAGAGGGATGCCAGTCACTCACAGTAATCATCCACAACATCTTCCAGTCTCTATTTCTCCACCATATGATCACTTCTTAAAAGTCATTCCTGTGGTCCTCCTGTCTCTCAATTGGTCATTTATCTGGTTCCACTGCCAGCTTGGCACTAGGATGCAAATTACATTCTCAGCATCAGGTCAGGCATATTGAAACACCATAAGGAGAAAAGCATCTTTGTTAAACTCAAGAAAAGGCATGGAGGTTGTGGGCATCAAAATGGAGTCACTTGGAGCCAGGTGGCAGTGGTGCACGCCTTTAATCCCAGCACCCCGGGAGGCAGAGCCAGGAGGATCTCTGAGTTTCTCTATGAGTTCGCGGCCAGCCTGGTCTACACAGTGAGTTCCAGGACAGGCACCAAAACTACACAGAGAAATCCTGTCCAAAAACAAAAAACAAAAACAAAAACAACCAAAAAAAGAAAAAAACTTTGCTTTTATTGCATGGCTGCTATCCTGGGCTCAGGATGCTAAGAAAAGAGGATCCTGAGTATAAAGCCAGCCGAGGATACATAACAAGATCTTTTAAAACAAAACACAAACAAGCAAAAAGTTTCTCTTTGCCTCATTTTCTTTGAATATGCCCCAGTTTCCTATGCATCATGTCCCACTTCCAAATTCTGCTGGTCTCATAACAATGCTTTTTTGTGAGTATTATTATAGTTATCTCTCTTTCTCTCTCCCTCTCCCCCCTCCCTTCCTTTTGATTTAGTTGCCTTAAGAATCTTCTCACGCCGGGCAGTGGTGGCACACACCTTTAATCCCAGCACTCGGGAGGCAGAGGCAGGTGGATCTTTGTGAGTTCAAGCCAGCCTGGTCTACAGAGCGAGATCCAGGAAAGGTGCAAAGCTACACAGAGAAGTCCTGTCTCGAAAAACCAAAAAAAAAAAAAAAGAAAAAAAAAAAAGAAAAAAGAAATCTTCTCACACCCCTCCTTTCACACATCCACATTTCCCAACTGCTCTTTCCTACTTCTACATCAGAACCACACCATCCACTGTTCTTATAGCTTTGCAATGAACATTTTTCAAAAACACTTTCAGTGTTGCAGTATCCAGTTTCCAACACCTAATTCATTTTACTCGAATGTAAAGACCACCATTGTCTGTGTAGGGTTGAAAAGATCATGTTTATCTCCAATGTGCTTGGCATCCAACAACCCCATAGGTTCTTGTGGTGGGGGCAGGGAGGGGCAGAATCTACAAGTTCATAGTCACAAAAGCGAAATAAACCCTGGGTTTTTTGAGACAGGGTTTCTCTGTGCAGTTTCGGTGCCTTTCCCAGAACTCACTCTGTAGACCAGGCTGGCCTCAAATTCACAGGGATCCACCTGCCTCTGCCTCCCGAGTGCTGGGATTAAAGGCATGTGCTACCACTGCCCAGCCAGCCCTGGAGTTTTGTCTTTTGTCTTCTTCTGGATCTGTCAGAAGCTGGCGTGAAAAATGGTTGTAGCTGGAGTTTTCTCCAGTCCTGCCTGGCAGGACAAATCTCTCTTACCTACCAGATCCACAGCTGCTCAGACCAAGTAAACACACAGAGACTTATATTTCTTATAAACTGTATGGCTGTGGCAGGCTGCTTGCTAACTGTTCTTATATCTTAAATTAAACCATTTCTATTAATCTATATGTTGCCACGTGGCTCGTGGCTTACCAGTATCTTAACATCTTCTCATGGCAGCTGGCAGAGTCTCTCTGCCTCAGCCTTCCTGTTCCCAGAATTCTCTTCTCTGCCTGTCCCGCCTATACTTCCTGTCTGGCTACTGGCCAATCAGCATTTTATTTATACAGAGTGATATCCACAGCAAATGATGTTGTGATAGAAAGAGTATTTAACCTTGGGGAGAGGAAACAGAGAGAGATGCTGAGGGCTACAGTGTATACTAGCCAGGCTGAGGTCAGAGATGAACTCCAGTCTGATGACTGAAGTGAGACCATGAAAACAGGGAGCTTAAAAGGTGATTATGATTGTGGCTGATTGTCAACCTGACAGAATCTGGACTCAAGCTTCTAAACACATCCAGGAGAGATTTAGATTAGGTTAGCATCCACTCATGCCTGAGAAGAACTGTCTTGATTAGGTTAACTAAGATAAGAAAACCCATCATGAAATTGAGCAGCACGATTCTCTGGATTTGGATTCTGGACTACATAAAAAGAAGAAAGCTGATTGAGCACAAGGATTCATTACTCCCTGCTTCCTGACTGTGGATGCAATGTCACCAATCCCTCAAGTTCCTGCCACCTTGGCATCCTGGCCATGATAGAGTACACCCTTGAACTGTGAGCCAAAATCATTCTCTCCTTAAGTTGCTGTTAGGTGGGATGCTTTATGACAGCAACAAGAAAAATTCCTAAGACAGAGACCAGACAAAAAGGGGAATGTTGGGTCACAGAGGTTCTTAAATAAGTAGGTAGATAGGTAGGTAGATAGATAGATAGATAGATAGATAGATAGATAGATAGATAGATAGATAAAACCTCTCCCATCTTGGAAAAGCAGGAGAGAGGAAACTATAGAAACCTATATTTTCTGATAGATCTCATTTGTGATCACATGGGAAATAAAGATGCCCAGGAGTCAGAATAGCTTCTGTGACCCCAGGCATTCTCATCAGCGCCGTTCCTGGTGATGCAAAGCAGAAGGCGAATGGCAGCTGAGAATACCACACAAAGTACTTTCATACAGTATCTCAGATACATACTACACAGGAATCCTTGAAAAAAAAGTCTAGATGCCTCTCTGTTACCTTTTGTTTAGTTTGTTGTATATATGATATGTACATATATATGTCCACATACATGCATATGGTGATATATACATATATGGTACTGTTCACTACTGTAAAAAAAAAGAATTCAACTTTCAAATGTCTGGATATTTGAAAGACTGTGTGCACACACACAGATCTATATGAAGCCTGTCTATAGCCTCCATTTTCAAAGTCAGCAATTCAGGAGAGCAGGGTAGAAAGTGCAGATGAGCTGAGCTTCTGAAAGAAGTGATCTTAATCAGGCTGTTATGGTCTCACACATTTTGTCTTACTCAACATTACTTCCTATGGCTCAAAGTGCACCACGATAAAACAACCCCACACCACGCTCAAACTGTCTCTCTTCTGGTTCAGAATGTTCCTACCCTTTGTTTCTGATTCTACTGAAAACCTCAATGGCTTCTCTGCGTCTGCTTGGGCCAGTGACTCGGGTTCTATAATTACTGATCCTCTGCATTCAAGGCTAGACGGATCTGCTTCCTGCTGTTGATCATCACTAAGGTCCTGCCAGACAGAGCCCTGAAATATTATGTGTACACATAAGATAGTAACACATTTTCATTGCCAAAATGAAACAATGGGGTTTACACAGTGACAGAGTCTTCATGGTCCCCACTCTTCAGTTAAAACTAGTTACAACTCTGCCTTCCTCCTAAATGAAAAGACTTGGTCCTATTAACTTTATCTTTCCTTTTCACAGGTTTAGAGCACTCTGTAGTGTAAACTTGATTTGTTAATACTGGTGCCATTCACTAATCAAACCACGTTGAACTGTGGTACAATATGTAAAACCCCTAGTCAGAACTAGGTAGGGGTCTATTTAGTGGGTAAAGTGCTCACCAAACGTCCACAAAGCACTGGTTCAATCTCTAGCATCCCATAAACAAGGCATTGTGGTGCAGGCCCGTGATTCAGTACAGAGGAGGTGGAGCCCGAAGATCAGAGGTTCAAGGTCATCCTCAGCTTCATAGCAAGCAAGTTGGGAGCCAGCCTGGAATATATGAGACCAAAGAAAGAAAGAAAGAAAGAAAGAAAGAAAGAAAGAAAGAAAGAAAGAAAGAGAAAGGAAGAAAGGAAGAAAGAAAGGGAGAGAGAGAGGGAGGGAGGGAGGGAGGAAGAAATAATACAAAATTAAACCTTTAATCAGTTTTGGGAAAGAATAACTCTTTTCTCTTCATGTTTGTCAATGGTTCTTAATTATCCCTCTTTTTAATATAACAAATTTGATAAAAATTGAGTAAATCCTGGTTTTTTATTGATCCGATGTTCCCTTCACACACACAGTTTCTCCCATCAATAAAATTATCTTATTCCATAATTCTACTGTCACTTGATATAATTTGCATTGTGACGACCATCTTCCTTGGTTTTATCACAAATGAACTGATAACGGAAGTTCCCTGTGGCTCACAAGAGCAAAGGTAGACTGATTTCTTACAGGTGTGTTCTGGCTACTGCAAAAGAAATCCAGCAGTACTAAACCCACACAGCTTAATGGGATGCCAAAAAAACAGGTAATAATAAATGCTAACATCTGAAGTCAACCATACTTTAAATTTGATATAAAACACACACACACACACACACACACACACACACACACACACACACACATATACATTTGGTAGAAAAGACACACATACACACACACACACACACATAATTCTCAAATGATTTAAGTAAGCAAAGGGGCTAGCTACAGCTTCTAGCTTCTGTCACAGCATGTCCCTAGTTGGCCACTGGGCTAATCCTATCCCTTTTGAAGAGTTTTTCTGGTTACTGCTTTCCTCTCCCTGTGACTAACAGGATTAAAACAACATATACCCCCAAGTCCCTTTGCCTGAGATTCTATGCACAATACTCATGTTGTTAGAAACTGCCTATAAATTCCTGAAGCTATCGTGAGTGTAAGGTCACTGTTGTGATACTTTCAGTCATCAAGGAGAAAACTTTCTAAGCAGCAGTTTGGTCTGGTGTTTAGTAGCTGAAGCTGTTTTAAGAATCTAGGGCATCCAGACACTGTCTAGTCATTAAGGCTTCATTACATTGTATTCTCCAACTTGTTTTCTGTGCCTTCCAATCAGTTAGGATGTACTTATCAAGTGGGGCCATGCTGGGAGGCAAAAACAGATGCATAATGCCTTTAAAAGTCTTGCCTTCTGTCCAGGAAAGTGAAATTACTATTTTCAAAGGGTGAGAAGCCCATCTCTCACTCAAAAAAAAAAAAAAAAAGCCCAAGTGGGTGTCACTGATGACAAGCACAGAGGCAATTTGGGAAAAAAGGAGAGATGGTATGATGTGCATAAACCAAGGCGTAGTGAGATGGGAGCAGTATCTTTTTTTTTTTTTTTTTTTTTTTTTTTTTTTTTTTTTTTTTTTAAAAACTTGTTTATTTATTATGTATACAGAATTGGGTGCCAGATCTCATTGCAGATGGTTGTGAGCCACCATGTGGATGCTGGGAATTGAACTCGGGACCTCTGGAAGAGCATTCAGTGCTCTTAACCTCTGAGCCATCTCTCCAGCCCCGGGAGCAGTATCTTAATGCAGCAAAAGTGAGTAAGATTGTGTGGAGAGGGAAGAAGGGGGAATGACAGGCAAGAGGAGGCGTGGACAGCTCTCCCGGGGGCTTCTTCATGGGGGATGAAATTTTTAGCCTTCAATCTTCCCTTCCTCCCGAATATATGTTTGCCTGGCCACTGTGGGGTTCTGAAAGCCCGCAAGCCCTAAATGTCTCTTTGCTAGGAGACTATGTGGAGCCACTGTGGGGTTCTGGAAGTTCCAAAGCCCTAAATGTATCTTTGCTAAGAGTCTATGTGGAGACCAAGTCCAGGACTAGTGATGAGCAGCCTCTTGGTTTCTCCAGCACGTTTTGAAGAAAAGAAATGAGCAAATGTCAGATTCAAATAGACGGCTCAAGAAAAGATAATTTTAGCTGACTGTTGGAACTGGACGTCTGTCTGGACACGTACAAGCACATAGATATCAGTTACCTTTGGTTGCTGGAGAGGAGCAGGTGTCTAAACAAAGCTACTGCTAGTCAAACTGAATGAAAATGACACTATACTCCTCCACAACCCTGGGGATTAGTGTGCATGCAGCAGGCCCAAGATCACCTTCTTTCCAAATGGCTTTTGGGGACATCTGTACCTAATTAGCTGTCATAGTCGATGGCTATGTCTAAGGCTGACATTTTGTACCCAAAGGATCATGGAGCAGTGAGAATATAACACATCAAAAAACAGACAATATTCTTTTTTTCTGGAAAGATAAATGTTCCAAGATAAAAGATTATAAATAAGTAAAGACGTAAGAATATAAAATGTACAATCTATTTGGATGAGAACCATATGCTTTGAGAAACTATAATGCAAAGTGGGGGGTGTTTGTTTGTTTGTTTGTTTTTTGAGAAAGGGTTTCTCTGTGTAGTTTTGGTGCCTGTCCTTGATCTCACTCTGTAGACCAGGCTGGCCTGGAACTCACAGAGATCTCCCTGGCTCTGCCTCCCGAGTGCTGGGATTAAAGGCATGCGCCACCGCCGCCCAGCCAAAGTGAGTTTTTTAAAAATAGACTGAGTTAAAGACACAAGACACTCTGGCAGGACATACAGAAGTCAAGCTGGAACTGACTGGGAATTTCATGTATGTGGATTTATTCAAGTATCCCTCAGATTAATTGATCTGCCACTGGTAGCATCTCTTCTGGAACTCTAGGAGGAGGCTATTGAGGGGCTGGACCCCAATAGTCTTTGATAATGTGTTACATGTTTTACAGACACACACACTATGTAAATATAATGAATATATGTATTAATTAATCAATATATGTATATATTATATTTTATTTATATAATGTGTGTGTATTTGTGTTATACAGCTGAGCCCTGAAGGCCACAATCTTGCCTTAAAGGTGAGATGAGTCATTTCACCTGATGGCTGAGGTGGGATTGCATTTATTTTGTTTTCAGTTACAATGGCCCTTATTTACAATGACACCTGCATTTGGTGTATTTTAATAGATTATTAATTACTGTGACCAAAATACCTTATAAAACCAGCTTAGGAGAAGGTGAGTTTGTCTTGGCTCATGGTTTTCAAGGGTTTAGCCCATAGTTGATTGGGCAGAACATCATGGTAGTGAGAGCACTTGGGAAGGCATTTTTTACTTCTTCGTGGACAGGAAGCAGAGAAAAGTGCCACACAAGAAGTAGCCAGGACAAGATATGGCCCTGGAGACATATCTTAATTGCTATGCTTCTTCTAACCTGGGTTCTAATAATGATATCATATGAATCACCAAAACTTCACTTTTTAACTAGGTCAGAACTCAAATGATCTAATTGGCTCTGGAAAAACACCACAGACACACCCAGGAGTTGAACTTCATTAACTCACAAATTGCCCATCACAAACAGGTTGGTCTTGATTGGGTCCAATCCTAAGATTCATGAAGAGTCTACAGTGTGTGGGAAGTGAGGCTGTCACTGTGACCCGGGGGAGCAACACATCACTGAACCAAGTACCCATATGTTTTTTTTTGGGGGGGGGGTGCAGAAGAGCAAGAGAGCCCTCAGTAAAACAGCTGGCTGAAGGTGAGCAGAAGTAAATGGTTATGTGGAAAATCTGATGAAGAGTTCCAGATTCCTCTGAAGTTAACATCTTTCTTCATTTACTTCCAGAATAATTGCTCGTATGCCATTAAGTATTTTCTGGTTAAAACTGTTCAAAGATTAAAATAATTAGAATTACTATTGTGATTTTGCTTGGCATATAGTAATCTTGAATACATTAGGTAGTAGATTTTGCTTTTACAGACTGTTAAACAGTTTGATAAAACATTCTTGAGTGACAAAAACAAAAATACAAAATAGATTTGATACCCAGCTGTGGAATTTTTACATTTGTTCAAAACAAAACAAACATGTTCAACAATGTGTTGAACCATTGATACTTTGGGTTGAATGTTTGCCTTTGCTTGGGTTCCTGAGCTGGTGCATTCAAACATCTGACATTCGCCTCTACTCACAGCACTTGCAGAGCTGCCACACAAGAAACTTATGTTTACCTCCACACAGTTCTGGATTTCTGTATATTTCCTTACCTTATAGTTTAAGGAAGAAGAAAAACTCACTGGAAAGGAAAAATACACTTGAATAAATTTACAATTTGTTTTATTTGATTTTTAAGTAGTTTTCACAAAGCCAAGATGGGAGGGAGGTTTCTTTGAGTGTTTCTCTTACAAAATAAATTAACAAATATGTAACAAGATATTTCCACAAGTCTAACTTTTGTCAGTGTATTTGGTCTTAAAACCGAACATTCAGAACACGGGAACTCTGAAAGAAGAAACTAGCCACATTCTCTAGGAAAGCCATATCCTTGTTTTCTTACTGTCTGTGGCAAGTCGAGAGGGGCCAAACTCGGAACTGCACCAGCAGCCTAAGGGCCTGCCTGCCCATGAGCTCTTAGGGGCCTCCACTCAGGTAAGGCCTGATTCTTAACTCCTTAACATCACTACAGAAAAGAATTTCAGGAGGAGCCGGACTGAGTCCAAATGGATGTTTATTCAAAATAAAAAGACACTCAAGCCTCCCTGTGGGCTTTGCAAAGCAGTTTCATTAAGTGTCTTAACAATAGCTAATAGAATAGTTTTGGGGGTATTCAAATTACAACTCAAGGGTTATTAAGAAACCATGAGAGCCAAAATTATGTTTTACGTTTTAAAACAAAAATGCCTCTAACCTGTAAGCTCCTTGCCCAAGAACAGACACTTTTTTCTGACATGCTGGAGGCTGTTGCTCATGTAAGAGAACAAGCTGCATGTTTCCACTCCTCCAAACAAGTTTGGTTGACCCAGCTGCACCAGATGTGCTGATCACACACAGGTGAGTGGTATGTAGGCAAGATGTGTCAGGATGTGTATTTCCCCTGATTGGATGTAGGTGGGAGGAACATAGGCAGGAAGTATGTCAGGGTATATGCTTGCCTCTGATTGGACACCATGGAAAATACAGTGGCCTTATGGCTGTGCCTTTATAAACCTCAGCAAAATGTGACTCGTCACCATTTTCTGGGAACTGAGGAATGGACCTGGCCGGAGTCCATCGTCCTGGACAGTATTTAATTAAAGCTTGCTTCAAATTTGGCTCAAAATTGTGGTAGTGGTCTGTTCCCACCCAGTGGGATTAACAAAGCCTCCTCCGTCCTATTTCTGATAAGAGATTGCAGGGTGGCTCTGGGGTACCTTGGTGGATTACAATCTGATCACACACAACCTTGCACCACCAGGGTTGCACAAGCGGTTAGGACACATCCTTTACTGTAACTGGGGTTTCTGATGAGATGCTTAGAAAATTGCAGGTTTATGGCTGAGAAAGGAGAAAGGCCATATGCACTTAGCCTTAAGTTTAACTCACTGTGGTTTTCAGTCTTCTTTAAAAATATCACTATGCAAAAAAATGTCTCTTTGTCCACAACCTTCACAGCCGATGTCAATAATTGTGCTGTAATTCTTGATTCCCAGCTGATGAGGGCTTCAAAGGACTCTGGAGTGAGGGGCTCCCTTCCTTTCCTATCTCCCCATAATTTTCCCTGCCTTTCCATCCTGCCTTGTTACCATAAATGGGAATAATTTCAGGTAATTATGCCTTCCTGGGACACACATTTCCTTGACTCCAAGAAGAGTGTAAAGACCACATCCATACGAGAGCATTGGTCAATATGTCAAGTTATTCTTCCTTCCCCAAGCTAGCTCATTCCCGACAGATGGTCTCTCTTGCTAACCTTGTCTGAAATAGACAACACCTGCAGGATGAAGTCCCTCATCCATGCTGCCTCCCATCGCCCTGAGGCTGGAAGACTCTGGCTACACAGTATTGTGGATTTCCACACTCATCTCCAGGAAGCCAGCTTCTTCCTGGCAGGTGTCCATGAACTAATCCATTCTATAGATGGTCTGGAGGAGAGTCCCCAGGATCAAATGACTCTGCTCTCTGAAATTCCCTTACAGAGCAATGCCAGAGCCAGGTTCACAAGATAGGCCCCCAAGGAAAAGGGTCAGCTCATATGCAAGCTCGGGAAATGAAAATGTGGCCTTGGGCTCAACTGCTGGAGAGAACCTTGAGTTGGGCTAAATATAACTACCAAGCTGAATGACAGCCAGTGCTGGGGCCCAGGCTCTGTGACTAACAGAGAGAACTCTAGGCGGCTTAATTGCCACAGGTGGGCCGCATGGTTCTTTTAACTCTTTTCCAAAAATAAATGATTAATGAGTCTCACTCCTAGAGTTGATTGTATAGTCATTTTAAATTCAGACTGAAAAAGGTGGTGTGGGGAGGGGTGGCAGAGAGGAAGTTATTTGTGGGAAGTTGAGGTGTGGTCTATGAGTTGCTCAAGAGTGATTATGCAAATTGGTTTTCTTTCTTAGAAGACTGCTTACCAGGGCCTGTTTAATTTTTTTTCTTTACAATAGTCACTGTATTTCATAAAGCCCCGAGCAATGCATTTGCCTTGCTGTGATTCTCCCTGCCCACAGGTATGGGATGGGCTGAGTTCTCTGTATTCTGGTGGTGCTTGTACCATTCACGGGAAGAGAATCCAGCCTGTAGGCAAGAGGGGTCCTGTCTCCAGCCACAGGGAGCTCCACCTGAGATAGCCAGCATGGAACCCTTCCCATGCAGATGCAGGGATGATCAGATGAGGGCATGGTTCAAAGGGCTAATGAAGGGTGTGGCAAGTGACCACCACAGAGTGGACCTCTAAGGAATTTTAGCATCTAAATAATCATCTTGAATGATTCAAGTGATAACAGTCACCTTCAGTGCATATGAAATGCTTTGGCCAAACAATTCGATATAGAGTATCAGATATAGGTTACTAGGGACTGTTAGTTTTATAAAAAATCAGTAGCTGGGCCAGGTGGCTCAGGCCTATAAATCCTAGCTATTTGGGAAACTGAGACAGGAGTATTGCAAATTGAAAAATTACTTTTGTAAAGGGCTAGACTTGACTTTATAGGCTCCATCTTAGGGAAGGGCCACCATCTCAGACCACCTGCTGTACTCAGTTCCAGGAAGAATCTTAGGAATGTGCCATGACAACTCGAACAGATACAGGGCAGTAAAGTTTAACAAGATCCAGATGCTCCTGCAGACATTCTGTCTGCAATTTATGGCACTTGAAGATATCCAGATAATCCTGTCAGCAGGCTGTGGTTCCCCCTCCAAAAGCCTAACCCAATAGTTTCAAATGTAGTTTCATGCCGAAGGTCTAGACCAATAGTTTCAAAAAATTACCTTGCCCCATATCCCTTCTACCCAATCCCCAAAACCACCAAGGCATGTAATCCTTGGCTTGTGTTTTTTTCCTTTAAAATACTCCAACCCCTGAGACCTGGGCTGCTGCATTTCCCTCCATCCACTGCTTTGGAGCATAGGTCGGTGGCCCAGGTTCAAACCTGACAATAAAGAGACCCTTGTGTGCTTGCATCAGAAACCATCTCCTTGGTGGTCCCTGGGGGTTTCTCAATAGGGATCTAACACTTTTGGCTACAAGGTGTTTTCAATACCAGCCTGGGCAATTCAGTGAAGCCCTGTCTCAACATTTAAAGAATAAATAAAAGGGCTGAAGGTGTGTGGTTCAGTGGTACTTGCCAAGCATTCAGGGGACACTGGGTTCAATCTTAAGTACCACTTAGGGGAGAGGGAAAAGCAGCCATCCTGTGAGACAAGTCACAGAGAATAACTTACTTTATTGACTACCAGAAATGTAGAGGCATGATCCTATTCTTAATCGACATTCTAAATAGCCTCTAAATTTCCATTTATTTAACTCTTGATTTAAAGTCAAATGCATCTTCTTCACCGCAGGTGAATGAATTCAGGTGACTTTGTTGCTGTCACTGGAGTCCAGCTCTGACACACTGCCACAATTTGTGTTCGTCTGTGGTCTTCCATATTTTCCCCAAAAGGCAGTGCCCATCTGTTTCCCTTTCACTACCTGTGTAGAGGAGGTAAGTTTCCTTAGAAACTTAGAGAAAGCATAACAGGAGAAAAAGGAAATACGCTATTCACGCCTTTTACACACACACAGGACCCTTCACAACACAGATGTAGCCAAAGGCAGCAGCTAGGGCCAAAGATGTGTGCAGTGAGTTTGACATGAGTGGTAAGTTACCCAGTGTGTCCAGACAAAGGGGCTTAGGCAAAGGCAGCCAGCTTCGGGGTCCTTTAACAATAGCTGGAATACAGATTTCTCTTGGCCTCAACTCCCCCATTGTTATCAAGGAATCTAGCATTCCCTTTTGTGAGTTCTTAGGTACATTTATAAAGGAGTTTAAAAGCTGACTCAGGAGGAAGCACAAGGATCATTTTATTCGAGTTTGAGAGAAAAACCAAAGGGCAGGCAAACTATAAATTTAGGCAGCTGCCATGAGGAAGGAGAAGACAGAAAGCCTTTTAAGTTGAGCATAGAGCTCAGCAAGCAGGTGTATGTAGAAAGGGCAGGTCTTCAGAGAAACAGTGAGGAAGCCCAGAGTTTCAGGGAAAGCATGCTTAGGCTTTGGATTAGTGTTCAAAAAGAGAAGTAAAGAAAAAAGAAAGAAAGAGATGCTTGGTTCCGAGTACCAAGGGTCACATGCTTAGAAATAGAGACTGTGCTAAGGGAGATCCTCCCACAACTAGGAGCAGGCTGGTAAGCTGAGGGGGAAACCCCCAAAGCCCTGTGTCACGGGATGGTGACCTTTTACAGGGCGTTTATATAATGTCTGTGCATCACGGTTTTGCTAATGTCCTCTTAGTAAAATATAGCTCAGTGGGGAGGCTTCCGGTCTTTTTCTGCCTCTGTCCTAGGTTAATCTCGACACTGCATCTGCAGGCAGGCCTTCCACTCCTGCAATACTGGCTTCAGGTTTTAAGAGCATCTCTCTTTGTGCTACAAGGAGGGGGCTTACATATGCTTTTAGGAAGACAAAGCGGGGCTAGGCAGGCCCTCTTCAATTTGCTGGTTGTCAGGAGCCTTTAACTCAAAATAATCAATATCCCAGAGTGGCACGTGGGGGTAGAATATCCTGCATGTCTAACCTACTTCACCTAATTCAGCAGGTGTGTGGTATTCAGGGAGCTGTGGAACACAGACTCTCAGATTGCTAAGAGATTTCTCACAAAGCCTTCAGATTCAGTTTTCCAGCCACCAGTTGAAGACCGTAAAATAAAATAAAATAAAAATAGCAGATCTGAGTCAAGAAAGCTTTCCCTGCTCTGGGCCCAGTTCACTCTCTGCCATTAAATTCCTACATCTCTGTCATTAAATTCCTACAAAGGTAGGAGCATGATCCACAAACACCTTTCAGTCCATTCTTCCATTCCATTTTTGTTTTAATTCAAGTCTGTTCCTCCATATTTTCCTCCTAAAACTCTTTTAAAATGGTGAACCACTGGGATTTTGGGGTCTTCTGAGGCTGGGTGGGCAGTCTTGTGTGACCTGCATTTTGTTTTATTTGCTTTGGAGCTCCTAATCATAATCATGGCTCTCCATAGGGAAGTGAAGAGCTGTGTTCGAGGCAAGGTTCAGACAGCCCAGGGCTGTGGGTCTAGGCTCAGCTGCAGCCACTGATGAATGCCACAAGAAGACAGGCTTGGCTTTGGATGCTATGAACCAAAGTTCCTAGCTTTTTCTGTTGAACCTTCAGACTGAACCTTCAGTGAGGCAGACTGATTTGAATTTCAATAATTGTGGAGAGTTTGAAATGTTGCAAGCCCAGAGTCAAATTATTTTGCACCATCTTTAGCCCTCTTAACAGCCACACATTGTCCTCTGTACCTAAACCTAGAGGCTTTGTGCCCAGTAGGCAAATCATTTGCTTTGTACAAACAGAGCCTTGGTTTTTCACTGGAACACATTAACAGACACCAACCCAGATGCTGAGAGTGTCATCCCATCTAAGGCCCACCGCAGACGGTTCTCCATTTTGCTGTAACCCACCTCTCTGATATTTCCACCAATGATTCGAAAAGTATCTGGATTTATGACTTTCTTTGTTCTGTTACTGTAAGTGCTTGATGAAGTGACTTCCGTGTTGGAACATGGAATTCGGGGTGACCTAGTTCCATGTTCCTGGGTCTCAGCCACTCATATTTGGCTCCAGTATGAACTTCCTCTTGTCCCCTTGAGAGCTGTGTTTTTTTCTTTCATAGTGTTTGGAAGACTTGACAAAGGAAAATGGAGGCGTGGATGAAAACTCTTCTAGCTGCCCCTCTAAACTGGTTAGAGCCACTAAAGGGGCTCCCCCATGAGTTCCCCCTGTCCCAGTCTCTGAAAATGGTCTGACCCTTTCATTCTATGATTGAAAGGTTAAGTCTCTCCTTATACCACTGTGAGCATGGGCGGAGGTGGGTAGGGGGGTGGGAGGGTGGTGGGGGTGGTGGGGGTGGAGGGCGCTCACAGCCTGGTCAGGGAGCTACACTAAGGAGCCAGCTACTTAGAAAGAAGAGCCCCACAGCAGGGACCCCATTCCCACGTGCTGTTGCTGAGCTGGTCCAACAAGGATGAAATAAATTCCTGCCATCCACTGAGCATCCCTAGGGTTGTACTCTTTTCTCCTACCACTGCTTCCTTCCTCAATGCAGAGTCCACAGTCTGTCTTGAGCTAGCTGTCTTACAGCTTCGGGAGTGAAGACCTGTCTTTTCCCAGGTATCTATGCTTTGCCTTTGTTTGGAAATACAGGGGCTGTGAAGGACTAGTCTCCCGAAACATGGCATCACTGGGGGCCTCACTCATTCAATCAGAATTTATTCAAACAACATCCCTGGTGAAGTGCGTGAACATTAATCTTTAAAGTATAAGATGCTGTGACCACAACCTCGGGTAGTTTATTCATCTTTGGTTTGCATGCTGGGAAGGTGATAAATCGTTTCTGCACACTAAGAGAGCATGAGAGAATTTGGGAGCCCCTTCTCCTCTTTAGTAACTTCACCTGAACAGCCCCCAGGACACATTAGTTTGGTAGTCCCAGGAAAGGCATTGTACAGTTTTTGCTCCTGAGGTTGCTGGATCCAAGCCATCCATCTGCCAGGTGGGCATCCCCATGTTTTTATGTGTCTAGGAGTTTCCAGAGGAGTTTCTTGACATCATTCGGGCCTCTGCCTGCTGCTCCACTAGCTGGGGCTCTAGCTGTTGTTCTGTTCTTGAGGGAGAAAGCCCCTCTAGGTGGTAGGAGTGTTAATGCTGCTGCAGACACTACCCACTACCCACAGCCCAAGAGGGTCCTTCCCACCTTGTACTTCTGGCTGGAGTGCTACCCCTTGGGGCTCTTTGCATGTGCTTCACGGTTGTAAATGCTGGCCTCCTTTGCAGGCAAGACCCTGTCCCTCCAAATGACCCTGCAAAACTGGAGAGCAGACTGTGAGAGAAAGCAGGAAAGGATCCTGAGCAGGTGGAGGAAGTAGTGAGCACAGGACGAACTGCTCCCTGGCAACAAGCTGCAGGGGTATTGGAAAATTCAGCCCAGAACCTACCACTCAATGGTAAAGCTTTTCCTAAGCTCTCTAAGCTATGCTCACACTACCATATGAATTGGCTGCCATGTCCTAAAGCAAACTGTTGGTAAAATTCTGTTCCTTCAATTGTGAATGGATTCCAGTATAACTGACTGGTTCCAAATAACTGACTCAGAGGCTGAATATGAATTATAAATGCTTGGCTGATAGCTCAGGCTTTTTACTAGCTAAATCTTACACTTAAATTAACCTATATTTCTATTTATATTTTGCCACATGACTCATGGCTTGTTACCTCATTTTTTATATGTCCTGCTTGTTCAACAGCTGGCTGGCGTCTCCTGACTTCACTATTCTCCTTCCTATCATCCTTAGTTTGGTGGCCCCGCCTATACTTCCTGCCTGGCTACTGGCCAGTCCTCGTTTTATTAACCAATGGGAGTAATACATACGCATAGTGTGGAAAGATTGTTCCACAGCACTCAATACTTTCATGAGAAGGCTGAACTTAGAGGGACCCTGCAGAGTCTGAGGTAGATGGTGTGGAGGGGAGAATCACCTCATGGGCTGGCTCCAACACTTACATCTCAGTGGCAACAAGAAGTTGAGAAAACATTAACCGTGAGAGCGCAAGCCTCCAGAATTCATAGGAATCTCCCTGGCATGCCATGTTACTAGATTAGCCAGACCACGTGGATTAGGAGAACCTGGAATTATTATTGTGAATTATTAAAGAAAAGATGACCTCAGAAGGCTGAAGACACCAAGATCACTTAGAAATAGCACTGATAAGCATAATGGTACTGTCTTCTTCCAAGACATAAAATTTCCCTGGAGAGTAAGGTAGACTAAGTCACTACGGCCAGGAATCTACCTACTCCTGGCCCTGAAGCCTTGTGTGTTCAACTGTGAGATTAACTGCTCCCAGAGGCCTCTTGGTCATTCCCTGGAATCAGCTTCTACCCCTTTCTCTTTTGCTTGAGTCTGTCACAAGGGTTTGTAGAGGTGTAAATGCTAAATCTGCAAAGTTCAAGATCCCACTCATGGGATCCCACCCCTGAACCCAAGGTCATCAGTGTGAACAAGTCTCCTGTGTAGCCATAGAAGGCCTTGCTGAGAGAAAGCACATGGGCACTTTCCATGGAAACCACCAGACCCCACTGCTATCATTCCCCTGGCATGAGCTGCAGCCAGGATGCACAGAGGCAAGGGACCTCAAGATTCCTCTGTTGCCACCATCAGAGCAGGAAAAGCTGCTCTCCATCTTTCTGAAAGCTTCCCTTTCTTTCTGAATGAAAAAAAAAAAGAAATAAAAAGGAAAGGAAGACTGTTCCTAGGTATGGTGGAGGAGAAAGTTTATTGTAGATAAAAGGGAGAGCGTAGCCAGAGGCAGGGACATTCAGAGTAGACATAACCCTGAGCTATGTGAGGAGAGGGGGAGGGGAAGGAGCGGGGAGGGTAACCAGGTACAGCAGCCAGGAAGGCAAAGGTACAACAAGGGTAACCAAAATGGCTGGATCATATAAGGAAGAGCCTTTGGGGAAAGGGTAGCCCCGAAGTAGGGGGTGGGGTATGCCAGCCATACCCTGTAATAGATAGGAACTGAGGGATACTGGGAGACCATGGTAGCCAGAACTGCTTCGATATGTTAAAATGGCAGCAACTCAGCCATTTGTCCTAGTGTTTGAGACTTAACCCTTCCCCTGTGCAGTCCCCTGACTATCAACACACACACACACACACACACACACACACACACACACACACACACACACATACACACACACACATATACACACACACATACACACACATATACACACACACATACACACACATATACACACACACATGCACACACACACACACACACACACACACACACACACACACACACGGTCCAAGGGATAGCAGAGAACTTTTTTGTTTAGGAATGTTGGATACCAGCCTTAAAGCTGATTAGGTCCTGAGGCATTTTGACTTGACATAAGCTCACAGTATAAATCATTTCTCCAGGAACCACGAAGCCATCACCATACCATCTTGATCTGCAGGCTCTGGCATCTGGCTTAGCGGGTGGTACTCAATCTTTGCAGAATATGAGACTCACTTGGGGTAGCTGTTAAAAATGAAGATTCCAGGACCTCTGGTGGGGATTTTTCAGGTTAGTGACTACCCCAAGCGATACCAGCTCTAGCCCTTGGATTTGTTTCCAGTGTGCCAACTCCAAATTGCCCACTCCCAGGGCCTTCTAAGCACATACGTCCTGTCCCTCTGAAGCCTTCAGATTCTTGGGCTCCCTTCAGGGCCAAGTTCGATGGTTCTGCTTTCATCCCACTAGGTCTCAGCCATGGGTTCCACCATCTTAGTCTGTGCCTTCCTCGGTTTCCCTCCTCTCTTCTAGTTCCTCATAATTCTGCTCTTTGTCCCACCTTCCACCTCTCTGTAGCCAAATCATTTTCCCTGCAGGAAACTATTGCAAACTGTTTCCGTTGTAATTCTGAGAACCCTGAAGTTGTTTTTTACCATTAAATGACAGGCTACTGCTCCAGTAGTTTTATAGATACATTCAGGTCATTATTTTAAATGAAAAAAGGAAATATTAAGAAAATCTGTATTTTAACTAACTAGGCTAAGAAAAAAAAAACCCAACAAACTTAAACCCTAAAAGTATAGTTCATTTGTGGGGGAAACATGTTTTAGGAATAAAATGGAAGCTTTCCATTCCAATCACTTTTTGCCCATTTAAACCTTTTTGGTTGCAATCTCAAGGTTTTAGCTCAGTTAGTGAAGTGTTTGCCTAGCACAAAGCCCCGAGTTGTTGTAAACTGGGTGTGGTAGCAGAAGCCTGTAATTCCAGCCAGTTGAGGGGCAGAAGTTCTCCGCTATCTACGCTATCTACGGAGTGCGAAGATCGGCTGAGAAACCTAAGAGTCTTTCTTGACAATTATAAAACAAACAAGCCAGGAAGTGGAGGTTCATTCCTTTTATCCCAGAGCTCAAGGAGCAGAGGCAGGCAGATCTCTGAGTTCCAGGCCAGCCTGGTCTACAGAGTGAGTTCCAGGACAGCCTGAGCTACACAGAGCAATTCTGTCTTGGAAAACAAACAACAAACAAACAAAAAACAAACAGAAAACTACAAAGCATTCAGTGGAAAGTAGAATTAAGACTTAAACCACGTAAAACTTGACAAGATAGGTTACACAGTCTATGTGAATCGTTTTTAACAGTGTAGTTTAGTATCTGCCATGAATGTGATAATACCATGGGATAAAATCATTTGATTCCACTACTTTAATGATAATGTGAACAGTGTGTGTGTGTGTGTGTGTGTGTGTGTGTGTGTGTGTGTGTGTGTGTGTGTGTGTGTGTGTAAAGCAACAGGAAAGCTAAACTCATGAAACAGACCCAGTACAGTATGACTGCCACCTAGTGGCAAGATATCCTCAGCACAGGGGTCCTGCCTGAGTCCTTGTGGGAGTCTAGGTACTTTGTCCCTGCAAGGCTCATCCATAAACAACGAAGGCCTCCGCTGGGTGGCGAGAGTAGTTCTGTTTTCTGCAATGCCAGCTCTCATAGCTTCCAGGGTTATTGTAAGAAATACGTATTTTTTTTTTTGGTCCAGTTTCAAAGAAAGTTATATGAGGACCTTTAGTGAGTTAAGGTAGTACAAATCATATTGCTAAGGTCTGTCCTTCCCATTGACTTAATGTTAGCTCAGTAAATACTTTGTAATTTTAAGAACAGCACTGTCGTTTGCTGGGTTTTGAATCCCTGGAGTTAGTAAGGAGAGAGCAGTGGTCTAAGGCAACAGACAACATGCCAAGCCCATCCTCAGCCTGGCAGAACGGAGCCACGAATATCTTCATGTTCCCAAGCTTCCGTGTCTTCCATGATGCTCTCTGGAAGTTCTAAGACCCCTCCCAGTCATTTTTTTGTTATGATTTTTTTTTTTTTTAGTTTTTGAGATTAATATAATTACATCATTTTCTGCCTTTTCTTCCCTCCAGCTCCTCCCATTTGCCTACTCCTTGCTTCCTCTCAAATTCTTGGCCTCTTTAATTGCTGTTATACGTGTGCATGTGCATGTGTGTGTCTAAAGATACACACACAGCTGCTAAGTCCCCATAATGTTCCTTGTATGTGTGTTTTCAGGGCTGACCACTTGGTTTTGAATAACCTTTTGGAGGCCCTTCCCTGGGGAGGGCCATTTCTCCTGCTCTCAGCGATCCTGTGCTAGGTTTGAGCCTCGGAAGCTTTCTCCCTTCCATGTCAGCGTGTCTAGTGGTGGTGCCCTTGTTCTGGTCATGTCCAGGCAGCCGCTGGTGCGTCTTCCTGGGGTAGCTTCTCTGACACTTCTAGGAGACGCTCTCACAGCAAAGTTCCTGCTTCTCTGGCCCTTCCAATCATTCTGCTCCCTGCTCTGCTATGACCCCGGACCTTAGGTCCAGGAGTTGGGTTGTCGATGTATCTGTTGGGACTGAGCACCACCACTCCGCATTTGGGTCAGTTGTGGTTTTCTGTAACCGTCCGTCTGTTGCAAAGAGAAGTTTCTTGGATGAGGTGTGAGGACTGCATGTACCTTTCGGTATAAGAGCAAATGTTCAGAATGTGGTCAGGGCTTGGGCTGGCTTGGCCAAGTGGCAGTGGTAGGTTCCCTTCCAAGACCCATGACTTCATTAGTGCCAGGTAGTTGGTTGGCTAGGTGTCCAGCACCAGGCATGGTTTCCCTGTCGTTGAATGGGTTCCCAGTCACTTCTGTGTGTTCAGACACCTCGGCCGAGCTGTCCCCTCACTCTTGCCGCCACTGGCAATTTTAAAGTTGACCCATGTTCATGTTTAAGTTTATGCTGATGCCTCTAGGAAGCCAAAAGTCTCACAAATGCCACAGCTGGCCAGTTGCTGCACTCACTTTTGCTCATTGTCACTGGCATCTATTAATTAATAGATGAGGGTCAACGAAGAAGACAGAGCAATGGAAGGCTAAGGCCCACGGCGGCCAACAGAGCTCAGCTGACTCGGTCTCATTGTGTTGAGTCAGCGGCTGCTTTTGCTGCCTAAATACATTAACTGGAAAGTTGGAGGTTTCATTTCAGCCCATGCTTTCACTGTTCAGAAATCAGTGCCGAGATGATTAAGCACGACCTTTCCATGCAGATGGCGTCTCGCTTCATCAGCACGAACAGCACCTGTCACACTAACCCCCAAATGCAGATGTGAGCATATTTCAGGACACCGGGTCTTAAAGTGGTAAAGTGAGTGGTGCAGTGAAGGCTTGGCAGAAGAAGGAGCCTAATGATCCGTGTTGGAAAGCTACTCTGCGGTTCTAGGAAATCGGGGGGCATGGAGAGTGCAGTGTTCTTCTTACCCCTCGGCCACATGGGCCTTCTGATGGCTGGAATGCTGTAGGAACACTGCTGTCTAAGGTCATGTGCACCTACTGGGACAGGAGGTGTGTTAAATACAAATGATCCTGAGCATTGACATGAAGTATATTGTAGAGGAAATTAAAGAGGCCATTCCACGTAGTTTATCTGATAGTCAAAAAGGGTTTATTTTGGGTGAACTTATAGCAAGCAGAGGGATCTGTTAAGGGATCCAGGAGAGGTGAGACACAGTCCAACGCAGTTCTCTGGAGTACTCTGACTTGGTCTGCGGTCCAACATCCAACATCCAGGATCACGAGGTAGCATGTATGCATCTCTGGTCTTAAGGGGTCCCTGTCTCAGCCACGCCCCAGGTGGGGGCAGGTACCTAGCAGTTACCTGCTGCCTCCTAGGGGAGGTGCTTCAGGGGTGAAGCACAGACAACCGCCCTTACAGTGTGTATATGTTGCGCATGGATGCAAAGGGGCGTAAGTAACTCTGAATATTTGTTTTTTAAAAGTTACAAGAAACAAACTCTCCCCTAAACATTTTCTTTGTCTAACCAATAGATCAAGAAAAAAAAAAGTATGTTTCATCTCAACATAGTAGCAAAATGATGTTGTGGCAGAGATATGCAAGGTATGTGCCACCAGTAGGAAAGTTTAGCCACCAGAAAATTCACATAATCTAGTCAGCAGAGGGTAGAGCTAGAAGACCCATTCAAATCAACAGGAAAAGACAAAACGTATGCAGGCACTTGACAAATGAGAAAGAGTTGGCCCCGTGGTGTAGGGGAAGGACTTTCTAAACACAAGGAGAGGCCGATATGAGCAAATGAACATTCTTTTACTGGATTAAAACAAAGCCGATGTAAATTATAATCTGCCATGGAGAAGAAGAAAGGTGATAATAACTCTAGACATCTTCTCATTAATGGCCTGTATTACGCTGGGGCAGAGCAAAGTTTGGAGGCATAATTCAAATATAAACATATAGATATATATTCTAATATTATTATTTCAGAATTTCTTATGAGTATATACTATATGTTGAGCACATTTACACTTGCGTTATTTCCCACCCTCCCTTCTCACCCTACTCCTATGAGTCCTCTTTATTTCCCCTATACAATTTTGGATTTGCTTTCATTTAAAATACATGTGCATAATTTATGTGACTATATGAAATCTAGAAACCACAGATGAGAGACACGACATAATATCTGTCTTTCAGAGACTGGCTTAATTCACTTCATAGAATTGTCTCCAGCTGTCCTGCCTGTCTCCATTCTCCCACAAATGATATAATTGCATTCTTCTTATGTATTGTGTTGTATTGTATATGTATATGTAAAATATGTTTACCTTTGTTGTCAGACACCTATTTTGGCTTCATAACTTCACTATTGTGAATACTGCAGCAATATGGAATCATAGCCCTTTCTTTAAAAATGGTTAGTTCTTTGAAGTTTTCATATACTATGTTTTCATAATATTCACCTGCTCTCCTAACTCCTCCCAGGTTCTCCCAACTCTGTAGCCTCTCTTTTCTTTCCCCCATGAAGTCCAATATGTACTGTCCATATATTCTTTTTTAAATTTTTTTATTTTTATTTTATATACATTGGTGTTTTGCCTGAATGTATTTCTGTGTGAGGGGGTTGGATCCTGGAGTTACACATAGGTGTGAGCTGCCATGTGAGTGCTGGGAATTGAACCTGGGTCCTCTGGAAGAGCAATCAGTGCTTCCAATCACTGAGCCATCTCTCTAGCCCATGCCCATATATTCTTGAGTGTGTGGTCTTCCACTGGAACATCGTCAACTTACCAGGGAACACAGTGTTAAAGAAAATTGATGCTTCCTCTCCTAGTAGCTACCAACTGCCACTAGCTCCTTGTCTAGGAGTGGGACTTTGTGCCCACCTTCCTTCTCCGAGTTGTGAATTGGGTCTGTTTGCGCTTGCACAAGCTGTCACAACCACAGTGAATTTATATGTGCAGCTGCCCTGAGACGCAGTAGGTGGTGGTTAACAGAGAGACCCACAGCTGGTCTAAATGCAGAGAATAAGTGATTGCAGAATGTCCAGCCCTAAATGGGACATCTGTATCCCAAGGCTCAGAGGGGGTATAGCAGCAGAGGAATCAGAGGCGGTGGGTAACTACAGGGAAACAGTCTCCCAGACACAGTGGGACAATTGGAGACACCGTTCTTCAACCTCCTCCAACTTCCTGCTCTTGGCCTATTTAGACCCACTCTTCATTTTGCATAAGATTTTAGAGTCTGTCTGAAGTTGCGATTTAGACATACACAGGTATGACTGATGGACTAAGTCAGTCAGCAAAGCTATCTCTGCTTAAAATTGCCCTTGATCTCTCTGAGTCCTGTTGCACTAAGATGTGGGGCAGCAAGGAGTCCCAGACGTGTGCTCCCGCGGCTGTGGACCCACCTGCTCCTATGCCTTCGCCACCATCATTCACTGTATCCTCTCAAACTGTGAGCCAAGACACATGCTTCTTCCCGCAAGGTGCTTCTTGGCTGGCATTTGGTCACAGCAATGAACACTGTACCAAATAAGGAAAGTTGATATTGAAAATGTGGGTAACAATTATGGCTAAAGCTGACCATGCAGTTCTTAGACTTTGGGAAATGTCTTCTGCTGAGAGAATGCAGAAATGTCTGGAGATGAGGGAAAAAGAGGACCTAGAATGTTATAGGCAGAGCTTATAATAGATCTGTCTGGTGGAGTTCAGGACACAAGAATGCCGACTGAAATACAGGCAGGAAAGATTAAGCTTATGAGGTTTGGGAGAGGAATCAGGAATCTATCAGGAATGAGGTTATTCTGGGAAAAGACCTGGCTGACTTCTACCAGACCTGAAAACTTGTGTAAGACCAAATTCAAAATTAATCTAATTTGTTTAGTGGAAATTTGAGAAAGCATAATATCCACATTATGGCAATGTTACTACTCATTACTCTTGGTCAAATTTCTGGTTGAGAGAGAGTAGAAAGTTATGAACATTGAGTAGGTGGTGTGAAAAAGGAGTATGTGTTTAAAGTTATAGACAAATTGGCTACAGACAAAGTATTTGTCATTGTTGAAGAGGTTGGTACCATCAGAGAAGATCTGTCGACTTTGCACTGGGCCAATAGGAAAGATACTTCAAGGGCAAGATTCCACATACGAAGAACCCCAGGGTACAACAGTACAATTTGTGTGAAAGAAAGCACTTTAGAAGATACACACTTCAGGGTTCACTGATGGAAGGTAGTTGCCTAGAGAAGTGTTTTACCAAGTTCAGACAGACAAGCACACAGAGCTACTGCATCCGTCATCAAAAGGGACTAGGTTGCATCTCAATCTGGAAGCAGAATGTAGTATCCTTTCTGTGGTGCTTGTTTTGAAATCATGCAAAATTCAACAATTAAGGGGTCATGTAGGCTTGTGATTCCAAAAAGCCATGAGGCCAGATGATGTGTGGCAGTGTTGGATTCCCTATAAAGAGACTCTGAGAGGCCTTTGAAGCTATGAAGGTGAGGTGTAAAATTCAGTGGAGGCTCCAGGGTGTTGGAGGTGACAGAAACACGAAAGGAAAGCTGCAGGCACTGAGTGGAGCTGGCTCAAGACAGGGGCCACATTTGCTTCAGGAAACAAAAGTCATTGGAGCACACATGATGTCATTATGAGTCCCAGAGACATGGAGCTTCAGGGTTTCGTTTTTGTCTCTGCTTGGTTTTGGTCTCATTTTTTGTTTGTATGCTGCTTTTGTCTATATCCCTTGGGAATAAGAATGTTTGCTCCATGCTATGATGTACTGGAAGTATGCGACCTTCCCCCTTCATTTTACAAAGGCTCACAGTTTAAGAGATGGCTGTTGGTCTCAGAAATCACATTGGACTCTGGACTTTTGAAAGTGTTTGAATAAAAACACCCATATAGACAGAACACTGACTATATAAACTTGACACACATTCACTAAATGATGAGGGATCTTAGAAACCATTGACAGTAGACTTCCACTCTGGATAGTACCAAACATGCACCACAGCACATTTGGAGATCAAGGATAACTCAGCATGACGCAGGCTGAATAGATTAGCAGAAGAAAAACTGACCTAAAGCCAGCAAAGTCACCCCCACGAGAAATGAGAGAACGGTAAGCCAGCAGTAGGATGGCCTGGCGAGCAGAGGCATGTGACCAGTGGTGACCCCTAAAGACTCAAGAGCTCACCTAGCTGGAAGTCCACTTGTCTGTCTTTCCTTCCTGGGTGACTAAAAGTAACCTTCACGAAATACTTATTGAGAGCCCGGGAGTGCACATCGTGGGTCTTCTGGGATTCTGTTTTCAGTGTTCTAAGTCCTCCCATGAACCATGTGTCCTTATGAGTTTGGGCTGCTCTAACGAAGTCCTGTCAACCAAGTAGCTCATAAATAACACATTTCTTTCCCACAGTCCAGAGGCTGCAGATCCAACTCAAGCATGTGCCAGTATGCTTAGATTCTGGTGAGGCCCCTTTTCAAAGTTGTGGTTTGATGACGTCTCACTATAGCCTCATGTGGTAGAGAGGACAAGGCTGTTTCCTAGGGTCCTTTTAATAAGATCACTGATTGTGTTCATAAAGATGGGATGTGTTCATAAAGATTAAAATGGGATCTTAATCACCCCAAATGCCCTGCCACCTAGAGCTCCCACCCTGGTGGTTAGGTATTCAACATGTGAATCTGGGCATCTCCAGATGTACTCAATCCATTACACTTCTTCTAAAGGACATGCTGGAGAGATTAAATCCAGAGTTTATATATGTATCCATCTCATTTTTTAGGAAACTCCTTCTATTTCCAGTTTCCTGATTTCTTGGGAGAGGAAGTGTTTAGGGTAAATTTTATACCTTCAGTCGGGCAAGTTATAATCATATCTAGGTGGTCTTTGTTATGAATTATTGTGTGTGGGGATCCCCGAGAGTGTGCCACACGTGCAGGGAAACATGCTGGGCATATGCAGTGGCGGGCTGGGCAGATGCATGCCACGTGGGCATGGCTGTGGTGGCCAGCAATTCACATGCCAGATGCTGCATCCACATGGAGAGTTTATTATAATAGAGAGATGAAGAAAAATAGGAAAGAGAGACACAGAGAGAAAAAGAGAGGAGAGAGAGAGAGAGAGAGAGAGAGAGAGAGAGAGAGAGAGAGAGAGAGAATGCACCTTGTGGGAGGAAAACCAGAAGAGAGAGAGAGAGAGGCAGGGGAGGAGTTTTTCCTTAGAATGAAGCTTTTATGTCAGGACAGAGGGCGGTGCCAAGGGGTGGGATTTCAAGGGGCAGATCCGAATATTAACATTCCCCTGTTTTGATTATTATAAAAAAAAAAAGCTGAGTTATGGGAGCCAGTAGGGGAACAAGGATGCTGTATTCTTGAGGCTACTTCAAGCTGGCAAGGGGTGAAGTGGGGAGGGGGGAAGCCAGGAGTCACGCACAGTGGAAGATTTCAGGAGTGTTCTTTGAGGGAGCTGAGGATGCAGGTTGCAGCCATGTTGTTCCAGGAGCTTGCGGGGAAACTGATATGCCAAATCAGGAGTAGAGAAGCCATGGCATCTGCTGTTTCTTTGTCTATCAGGAGGGAACAATGAATCTGCAAAATGTGCTCAAAAAATAGGTGGGGTCAGAAATGAGCTCTGGAGATTGTTAGTTTTCATCAGACCAGATTTCTTGATGAAGTAGCAAAACTTTTCCCAGGAGCCTGTAGGTATCTGTATGACAGCTGAAATGGATTTACATCATGGCAAAAGGGTTAGAAATCCATTTAAGGACTCTTAAGAACTCTTTGTTGTCAATGTTCTATCAGATTATCAAAGCTGCATTTATTAGTATTAAAACTTTGAACCTCTGGAGTTATATCTGAAACCGGTCTATCCTGTACCATGAAGTCTGTGAATGAGGCATGCCTGTCTGTAATTGGAGAGCACATATATGTATATATACTCTTGGAATTGGGACTGTTAAACTGATACTCTAGTCATCAAACATCATCAGATCTGAGAAGGATAAATTTAAGGAGAAGTGAGACAGCTTTCCAGCTACCTAGGCAGCAATCCTAAGTCTCTCTGTGGTTGCTGGGGGACAGAGGCGTCAAAGGTAGCATTTGTTCATCTGATAAGCCCAGAAGATCTGACAGAATTTCTGTGAAATAGAAATTTCAGGGGGAGGTCCTCCTACCTGTCTTGGCAGAGAGGACAACCAACCTTGTTGTTCTTCTTATTCACAGTCTGGGCAGGATCTCAGCTTTTCGCTCCATGGACAGCCTTGCCATAAGCTTCCAGGTGCAAGTTCTTCTGCGGCCATTCGTCTTCTCGAAGGAGATACAGGATGCCCCTTGGCTCCACCCTGCATCCTGATGTAAAAGCCTCGTTCTAAGGAAACACTCCTCCCCTTCCTCTCTCTCTTCTGATTTTCCTCCCACAAGGTATGTACCCTCAACCTCTTTATCTCTCTCCTCTCTCTTTCTCTCTGTGTCTCTCTTTCCTATCTTTCTCTTCATCTCTCTATTATAATAAACTTTCTACATGGCTGCAGCATCTGGGTTGTGAATTACTGGCCACCTCTGTGGCCATCGTGCCCACACGGCGTGCATCTGCCCAGCCTGCTGCTGCATCTGCCCAGCATGTTTCCCTGCACGTGCGGGATACCCTTGGGGTACCCCCACCACAATAATTCGTAACAGTCTTATCTAATATAGAACCTGGGGCTGCTTATATGGATAAGAGAATAAAATGAAATAGAGCGCAGATAACTTAGAGCATAAATTGACTCAGCCTTTGAGATCATTTACTGTTGTAGTGGAGATCACAGAACTGATCTGAAGTAAAGTTCATCAGTTCATATTTAAAAGAAACAGAGCTTGCCCTCAGAATTAGGAGGAGCTCTGGTGGACCTCACTCTGGGAAACCGGCCTGCAGTGAAAAATGATTGGCAGTTATTTCTATAGCCCTCAGCTCAGTGTGAGATGAAGACTATCCTGTTGAAGAGTGGGGAGGACAGGCAGGTGGAAACAGGGCGGGCTCATAATGGCTAGTCTTGACCGTCAAGTTGATTGGAATTAGAGACACTGGAATTAGTAAAACACACCCATGTGTGGTCTGTGCAGTGATGCCAGAGGTGGTTTAGTCCACTGATGGATTCAAAATGGATGGATGATGAGAAGGTGGTGGGTTAAGGAATGTGGCTCCTCGCTGATAGCTGAGGTTACTGGAGGGGTGTCTTTGAAGGGTATGCCTTGGTCCTTCTTCCTCCTTCTCTTACATTCCAGCTGCATGCACTAAAATTCCTCTACACATGCCCACTGCCACAGTGTCTGCTTTACCCCAGGTCCCAGGAATGGAGCCAGCTCACCATGGACTAAATCTTTTCTTCCATATGTTTGTTCAGATGGTTTGTCATAGCACCAAAAGGCTCACTAAAATGAGGCACCTCAACCCTTAGCCTGGTAACTTCAGTTCGAGGTAATTCTGAGCAAATCCTGTATCTCCCATCTGCACTGAGATCTGGAGGCAAGGAGGCCATGTTTAACAACAAACAGCACCAGAGGAGCTCAGAGGACCATTCTCTCTGTTGATGGCTTGTCAGGTGACTAGATGAAAGGCAAATGCTGTGATCTCTGAGTTTCCTGAAAAGATAAATAGATAAGAAAATTCAAAGGCAGTCTACAGTTCCAAGGAGTGATTTCTTCTCCCTACCTCTCATTAGAGGAGTGTCAAGTGTTAGATGTCTTTCTTCTAGGTTTTTTTTGTTGTTGTTGTTTGTTTGTTTTGGTTTTGGTTTTGGTTTTTTGAGACAGGGTTTCTCTGTGTAGTTTTTTTTGGAGGCTGCCCTGGAACTCACTTTGTAGACCAGGCTAGCCTCGAACTCACAGAGATCCACCTGTCTCTGCCTCCCAAGTGCTGGGATTAAAGGTGTGCACCACCACCGCCTGGCCTAGATGTCTTTCTTCTAATGAAGCACATTTTTATATTTGGGATTTTGTTTGTTTGTTTGTTTGAGATAATGTCTCATTCGGTAGCCCACATTGGCCTGGAACTCCATATGCAGTACAGGTTAGTTCAAACTCTGGAATTACAGATGCATGCCACCACACCCAACTTCTTCTTTTTGTTTGTTTGGTTTTTTGTTTTGTTTTGTTTTTTTGAGACAGTGTTTCTCTGTGTACTCCTGGGTGTCCTGGAACTCACTGTGTAGACCAGGCTGGCCTCGAACTCATAGAGATCTGCCTGCTTCTGCCTCCTAAGTGCTGGCATTAAAGACATGCATCACCAGCGCCCTGCCACACCCAACTTCTAATGAAATTAAAATTTGGACAAATTAGTGCTCTATTTATTGTTTATAACAGCAGTCATGATATTAATGTGATAATTTAAAGAAAGGCTTACCAGATTTTGATCAGTAAAATGTTTCTGAAAAGATGGTCAGAGGAATGAGCAGACGGCACAAAGGGTAAAGCACCTACTATGTGAGCGTGAGGACCAGAGTTCAGATTCCAGGACTCAGCTGAAACCCAGGCAGATGTGGAAGCTGCCTGCAATGCCAGCACTCAGAAGGCAGAGACAACGATCTTAAAGGCAAGCTGGCTGGTTAGACTAACCTAGTTCAGAGGGAGACCTTGCCGAACTAATAAAATGGTAAGCAATCAAGAAAAATACTTGATGTCAGCTTTAAGATTCCACATACCTGCACATATGTGAACACATACACACCACCCCACACCACACACACACACACACACACACACACACACACACACACACACACACACGATGATTCCAGTTGTAATTCATTGGTAGAATGCTTACCTAGAATGCATGAGTTTAGTCCCCAGCATAGCCAAAGGGAAAGAAATCAACGAAAAATAAGATAGTCCAAAATTGTTCAAACTGCTTTATGTATACATACCTTGAGAGGGTATTTGAAAGCAAAAATTAGGTTCCTTAATAAACAAAAAAGTAAGGATTGGAGAGAGATGGCTTAGTAGCATTTACTGCTTTCACAGGTGGTCATAACTTATTCTCAGGCCCCATGTTGCGGCTCACAGCTCTGTAACTACAATTCCTCCAGTTCCAGGGAATTGGATACCCTCTTCCAATTTTATGGGCACTGGGAATACACATATGGTGCACATACAGGCATAAGAGCAGACAAAGCACTCATATGCATAAAACAGTAAATTAAGGTAAATAAGACAGCCAGCAGTGGTGGCTCATGCCTTTAATCCCAGCACTTGGGAGACAGAGGCAGGCAGATCTCTATGAGTTTGAGGCCAGCCTGGTCTACAGAGTGAGTTCCAGGACAGTCATGACTACACAGAGAAACCCTGTCTCAAAAAACCAAAATAAATAAATAAACAAGCAAATAAATAAATAAATAAAAATTTAAAAGAGATAAATAAGATAAAAGCAACATCTAAATGATCTAGTACAAAGTATGCTGTTAAAGACGTCTGTGCACTTCTCAGCATTTTGTAAGCAGCAGCTCTTAATTGTGGCAGATAGTGCAGAACAAGGCTGGGTGTGTAGATCAGCGAGCAGGCCTTGGAAGGTAGGATGCCTGGGGAGAGGGAGTGATGAGGGGGAAGGCTGTTATCAAAGGGAGAAGGCAATAGATGGGGAACAAGATAGGGAGGGAGGCCAGGAAGGTGAGAAGAAGGAAGGAGTCCTCTTAGGTTGTTATTCCCTTCCTCCTAAAAAGATAAAAAAAAAAAAAAAAAAAAATAGGAAAAATGGAAACCCCAGGATGTGCTAAAATGGGAATGAACGGAGAAGACAGTCAAACACTGATCAAAGGGATACAGGAAGGTGCTGGAATTCCTGGCCACTCCCCCAGCTACATGACTGCAGGTGCGCCGTCCAGTAGCCAAGCAAGATGTTTAGTCATTCCAGGGCTTTGCATCCTAGTAATCCGTGCGCTGTGTGATCACGTAATCTATGCGCATGTGTGGCATACCTACATAAGCCCATGTGTGCATTGCGGGGGTGGGGTGGGGGTGGGGGGTGGGGATCCATAAAAAGCAGGTCACAGACTCCTCCCCCCTCTTCTTCTTCCTCTCTCTCCCTGCACAATCTTCCACAGGCCTAAGCACATTCTCCTCTGTCCTTCTCTTAATAAACTCTTATAGTGGGGTTTGTTGTGCCTTGTGGATTTTATTGTACAGTAGGTAAACAATGCCACTTAATGAATAATATTGCACCAAATAATAACTAACAGAAGGAAAAAGCCAATCTGTTGTCCTGCTTCCTCTGCCCAGTGCACACTGCTCCCTCCCTGGCCTACAAAATCCTCTATCCAAAACACTGTGGCTGCTCCTGTACGCTCAGTTATGTGTGTGCTATCAGAGCTGATCTCCTCAGGACTCCCTGGGCACTGTGGAATTTCTCAGTGGCAAGAAGAGGAAGCCAGGGCCTCAGGAACCCCTGGGAAGCAGAGATGAGAAGAAGATTCCTGAGGCGACATGAGCAGCCTCTAGCTACAGTCTACAACCCACTGTAGAGCATGCTGGGGCAGGTCTTCCTTCTAGCAAGTTCCTTATGGTACCACATGCAATAGCCCCCTGGTGAACCCCAGTTCATCATAGGATAATGGAGGAGGTACATGCTGAGAAAGGTTCTTTATCCACCCACAGCTGCACTTCCAGGCAGATGGAATTCTCCCCTGTATAAGAGTCTAGATACCACTGCATCTCCAGCATACATCAGCCCAGTGAGCACTAACGTGAACCCCGGGGTAGACGACAAGTCAGCTGCTATTTTATAACTTCTCCTTTTCACTCAATCCTTCCCCTTGTTTGTTTATTTTTGTTTTGGTTTTGAAACAGGGACTCTCATAGCCCAGGCTGGCCTCAAATTCAACATATGGATGAGGGTAGCCTCCAACTTCTGATCTTTCTGCCTCTACCTCCTGAGTGCTATGCTAGATGACAGGATTTTGTGTGGTGCTGGGAATAGAACCCAGGGCTTTGGGCATGCTTGTGGCAGCCTCAGCCCCCAGTCCTTCCATAAGAGAAACAGTAATTGTCCCCCAACCTAAGCCTCAAGGGGATATTGGAAAGAGATTCTGAGATAGTCCCAAAAACAAACCAGGATCAGTGAGACTGCTTGTTTGACTCTAATTTTTTATTTTTGAGACAGGGTTTCTCTGTGTAGCCCTGGCTGTCCTGGAACTCACTCTGCAGAACAGGCTGGCCAAGAACTCAGAGATCCACCTGCCTCTTCCTCCCGAGTGCTGGATTAAAGACAGGTACCACCACTGCCTGGCTTCCTCCCTCCCTCCCTCCCTCCCTCCCTCCCTCCCTCCCTCCCTCCCTCCCTCCCTCCCTCCTTCCCTCTCTTCTTTCCCTCCCTCCTTCCCTCTCTTCTTTCCCTCTCTTCCTTCCTTCCTTCCTTCCTTCCTTCCTTCCTTCCTTCCTTCCTTCCTTCCTTCCTTCCTACCTTCCTTTCCCCTTTTATTTTTTTAGCTCTATTTTCTTTTAACCCGCTCAAAAGATGTTTCTGATGTAGAAGTGTCCTTGGTGTTCCTTGTGCTATTGTATGAGGTGGGTGTGGGCACACACACTCCTCTACAAATTGTGGGCAAACAGGACTCGGGAGAAGCTACAGTTGGGCCTCCTACCAAGAGTTTGAACCAATAGTCCAATCCTGGGTGGGTGGTCTTTCTAGTTCCTTTGGCAAAAACTGACCTGGTGATGCGCCGTGGGTGTCAGAGGTGCTGCCGAGTTGACACACTTCCTGACTGACAGAACAACCCTGCCCATGCCTCAGGCCCAGGGTGGCAGTGTCAGTGGGAGGAGCAACGGAGTTTCACTTCCTAGCTAGTCAGAGCCTCAGCCCCAGCAGGCTCCTGTCTCACTGAGGAGTGGTGTGTCCAGCCTGGAGCCCATCTCTCTCTCCAGCACCTGGCAGGGGGTCAGCAGTCAGAAGCAAAGGGACGAATGGGCAGAGCAGAACTTCTGGGCAGGAACATGAGTGCCGAGGATCCCTCAGAGCTGTGGGGTCAGTCGGATGGAGGAGCAGACCTACTCCAGGACTTGGGGTAAGAGCGCTTTCTTAGTGAGTGTGACTTGCCACTCCATGTCCACGTTCGCTTCGATCAGTGAGTGTTTCCAGTGTGGCTCTCCCCTCTGCCACCCCAATCTTCTTTCCGGCTATTCTGTTGATTTGTGGGAGCTTCCTCTTGGGGAGGGGGGTGCTGATTCATTGTACAAGTGTAAGTTTAAGTTATTTTTCTAGAAGTGAAAACGGTGAGATTGAGAAAATGAGACAAAAACCCACTGTTGGGCATCCTTTAACAACCGGGGCAGAAGGTGGAGAAGGTGGGATGTGTGAGTAGAAATGCCTGGTTTCTTTGATAGTGTTCTGGCTTATCATTAACGTGAGTTGAAGAGTTCGAGCGCTGCTGGTTCCATAAACAGAAAGGCTATAGTGCTCTGAGTAAAAGGGATTTTTTTTTTTCTAAAGAAGGAAGTGTGTGCAGCAATCTGGTTATATTATTATATGGTTCTTCCTTTTGACATGGCACTTGTGAGCTCTTGCATAGATGTGTAGAGACAGGGGTAAAGGCAACACAGCCTTTTAGACAGCCACAGTCCAAGAACAAGGGAGTGGCAGTTCTGACATGGATAGGTAGGTAAGCTTAGGTTAGGTGAGACCATCAGAAGGGAGGGAGCCGGACGACACTGCTCATCAGGATATTTAGTCAAGAAGAAAGGGCTACTCAGAGAGGATGGGGCACCCACACACTGTGCTTCCCAGGAGAGGGGAAGCTGGACTTGCTGTCTATGTAAGCAGCTGGAATTCCTCATCGCCGATGACATATGACCTGCTGTCATCTTGCAAAGGACAAAAGCGTGCACCAAAGGGTTTAAACCCTGTCCTTATCAGCCACATCAGTGAAATAACAAAGCTGAGCTGCACCTGCCCGAGGCTCCACCCTCCTCTGAAGATGGGTTGAAATCGCTGTCTACCCTGCACAGATTGTATCTCTTTGTGTTACGCTACTGTAAAACTTCTCACAGCACTCGGCTGGCTCAGCACGTAAAGGAAGGTGCTTGAGGCTAAGTCTGATAACCCGAGTTCTTTCCCTGGAACCATGTGGTGGAAAGAGAGAGCCGACTCCACAGAGTTGTCCTCTGACCTTCACATGAGTGATGTGGCAGGCAGGTACCCACATACTCATTCACACACACACGCGCGCGCACACACACACACCATGTACACCTATAATAACAAATTAATAAAAATTCTAAAAATAGCTCTCAATAACTCCATAGAGTCAAAGCTAAGGCCTCAGCTGAGACCTGCGCCCTCATTTGGCAAACCAGATTTGACCGCTAGGATCTTCAATAAAGGAAGCTCCTTATGTGGCCTTCAGAGTCCCAGAATCTCTTTGTGACTCTCTTCGAATCTGAAAGAGAAGAGGGTAAGGGCTCCTCTGAGAGTATCCAAACCGGGCTTAGAGGCGAGCAGTACAGCTGCAGCCTTACTGACCAGCTCATAAGGCATTGTAGCTATTTCTGCCCCCTCGGCCCACTGAAGGAAGAGACCTCAAAGGAGAAGTCAGACCCAGAAAACACTTAACACTGTCTCTTTAATTAAACAAATCCTAAAAGCAGGATCTATGCTTCAGCACTCTGAGCACACACAGAGGACACAATTGAAACCTGACTGTGCATCTGGGCCCGGCACTGATGCAGATTTCGGGACAGAATGATGCCACTGCAGGTGAGCCACGGCCTTCCCCGCCTGGGCAGAGTACACACCTGATATTAAGTCCAGAGGGCCCAAAGGAAGTGCTATACTTGGGTCCAGACTTTCCAATTTCAGAAGACCTGGACTTTTTCTTGAATGTCAAGAATTTGATTTCAGGAACAATGCAAACTTCAGTAGAAGAAACCGTCTAGAGTATGGGTCTCAACCTTCTCTGTGCGCAAGACAGACAGGGACATTTTTATTTTTATTTATTTTTTTTTATTCTTGCTTTTATGCCTGACACAAGGTCTCATGTAGCAGCTTCCAATTTGAGGGAAATGAGGATGACTTGAGTTTCTTGGTCCTCCTGACTCCGCTTCCCAAGGGCTGGGATTACAGGTGTATAGCACCGCACCTCAGTTTATGCAGGGCTTCCAGTATTCGAGGCATGAACTCTACCAACTCAATCACTTCTTTGGCTTTTGTTTGGTTTCAATTCTTGGTGCCTAGGCCGTGCATGGCACAAAAAAATGTCTGTCTCTTGGGTCAACGTTTCCTTCCTCTACAAGTCTCTAAAGCAGGACTGGAATTGAGAATCAAGGTCACAATGTATGTTCTCTGAAGCGTTAAGGACAGTTTTATCATTTATTTTAATTCTGGTAGGCATGCCCCTAAATCTTAAAATCACTAATAAGTTCTGGCATTCTGTTTGGGAGTTTGGGACCTTGTGGCTAATAACTCCATTGAGGTGCATTTCACATATAAATTCACCCATTTCAACTTTAAGGGTGTGATTGCCACTAGAGTCAATGTTAGTGTGTTTCACCTCCTTGAAAACCAGTAAGGAACACAGTTCATGTAAACATAACCAATGGTCTTCCTGTGTGGGGAACAAAGAAAGCCTTGATTTCTAGAATTGCCGTGTTTCCAGACACTGGCCAGTTGGAGCTATTTTCTCTACCAATAAACAAATAAAACTGCTGGTGATTTATGCTCCATCCTGCAACCCTGAATATTTAATCACTAGCAGAAGCCAACCCTTGCCCCTGGCAAACGGCACACCAGTGATAGGTTTCTCATAAGAGATAAGGGAAGAATCTTGGCAAGGACCTGTTGCCTCTGGCCAAATTCTGAGTATTAATGAAACTCAGTCTTTGAACCTTTAATCCACTTTGGTGATTCGTGATCTGTACCAAGCCTCCAGAATAATCCAGTTTTTTCAAAGCTCCATTTTTTAAAATTTTTTTTTTTTGTAATGGAGAGATAAAAGATGTCTAGGTTTAATGACATGAATTTTAAAATTATTTCACTGGGCTATTTCAGTGGTTAGATTTTTGTTGTTGTTGTTTTGTTTTGTGCGGTGCCCGGGATGAAACCAGGGTGTTACGAATTTGCCCCCAGGGTATCCCACGCATGAGAGGGGGTGGCAGTGTGGAAAGTCATTCAGTGGAGTTTATTATAATAGAGAGATGAAGAGAAAGATAGGAAAGAGAGAGACTAGGAAGAAAGAGAAGGGAGAGAAAGCAGAGGTATGCACACCTTGTGGGAATGGAGAGAGAGAGAGGGAGAGAGAGGGAGAGAGAGAGAGAGAGAGAGAGAGAGAGAGAGAGAGAGAGAGAGAGAGAGAAAGAGTTTTTCCTTAAAATGAGTCTTTTACTTCACGATGCAGGGTGGCCCCAAGGGGTGGGATTTCAAGGGGCGGGTCAGAATATTAACATAGAGGCCTTGTGTACTATATAGATGTAAAGAGATAATTTAGTGGAGGCATACACACACACAAAGGGGTGGGGGATTAACCTTGGTTCTTTGGTCCCTATTTTTCTTCAGGCTCAGGAATATGTAAATACTGTGAATTGAACCCAGAACTGCAGCAAATCCAGCCCTGGCCCTGCCAGCACACACAGGACTTTAGCAGAACACTGGCTGCATAGTCTCTAGGAGAGACTTGGACCCCATCGAGCCACTCAGCTCCTTTAGAGGGCCAGTCAAAAGCACTTACTTTCCTCCTCAGTGCATCAGTGAGCCCTGGAGGCTAGGCAAAACAAAGCTCTGTTTGTGCAGGAACAGGGCAGGCCCAGGGAGTGAGCAAGGCCAGCTTGGCTCTGTGGGACCAGCTAGGTCCACTCCTCCGCTTTCCACACCGAGAGGCACTAAGAAGCCCAGCACTCAGGCCACCCAGCTACAGCTCCCCATGTCAACACCCCAACAAGGCCCAGGGCCCAGGACCACAGGACTGTCCGAACTGCAGGGCAGGGGGTGGTGTTGGGTGAGCCTTGTGTCCAGTTTTCCAGGTCTTATTTGATAAGGGCTTATAACCCAACCACAGACACTCCTGCAGAGAGCATGGGCAGAGGAGCAGCCAGGTCACACTCCAGGTCCACCAGGACGCACAGGCACGGAGGGAAGGGTGGGGAGGACTGTGGGTCTTTTACTAAGGTTCAAAGACAGGTCTAAGGAAAATCTCCAGATGAGTCTCAGAGCTTTTAATTGACAGTAAGGCAGACAGATCCGGCTATCAAAGGAAGGTGACCCAGGAAGGACAGCTGTTGGCATGGCAACCTCTGCTGACAAAGATGAAAGCCTCCGCAGAGGTTAAGATGGAGGTAGACTAAGCTTCCCTATGGAACCTTGTCTGGAAATTCAAAGACAGAAGTGCCCTCTTCGTCCATCCTACTGGTAAGAAAAAGAGGAGAGACCCACTGTTGTGTTCTTTCTAAGAGTCCCTGGAATTCCTGCTTCCAGCAGCCAGGAATGCCCCATCCTGTCTCCTCAGAGATTTCATGGCCACTACTCCCTAGCCTCAGGCAAATTACACAAGCATTAAGACTCAGACCTGGGAGTTGGCTGATTTCAGTCTGAAGCCGGCTGGTACAGTGGTCCTTCCCAGAGTAACTTAAAGCCAAAGCAAAGATCTGATTCTTTAAAAATAAATGTTTGCACACACAGATACGTTCTCTTCAAGGACTGTCATTTTAATGAGGATGGATCAGTTTGGGAGACGTAAGCAGTGCAAAGCAGACATCATAGGTTATGATGTAACTCTTAGCTTCTGGAACGAGATGGCCTGCTGTACGGAGTAACATAGGGATTTTTTTTTTTTTAAATGAGAGTTCCCGGGTGGTGGTGGCGCACGCCTTTAATCCCAGCACTCGGGAGGCAGAGGCAGGTGGATCTCTGTGAGTTCGAGGCCAGCCTGGGCTACAGAGTGAGTTCCAGGAAAGGCACCAAAACTACACAGAGAAACCCTGTTCCCCTGTCCTTAACAATACTTGATTTGCAAAGTGGACAGTGCATGTGAGTACTCCCAGCACCTGGGATGCTGAGGCAGGAGGATTTGAGAGTTTGAAGCCAGCCTAAGCTAGTGAGGCCCTGTCTTTAAAAAGGAAGGGAGGAGGAAAACAGAACCTTTGTTGTCTCTCACATGTAAGAGAAAGTCAGAGACTGGGAAAAAAAAACACAGCAACAATCAAAAGGTCAGCTTTTTAGTAAAGGTACAGGTGACACATAATTTTGGCTTCACGACTTCACTACAGCTACTCATATGTGCGGCTGTTGCACTAAACAAACCTAAGAAACACACATGCGCACACACACACAGACAGCTTGATAGTGCTCAAACCAAACATTGACTGTGGACAGCGACACATGGATTTTATATTCAATTGTCACACACACACACACACACACACACACACACACACACACACACACACACACACTTTTCCCTAACCATTTCAAACTGTTCAACCATCCTTGGCTCTCAGTCCACACAAAATGAATGGTTGGCAGAACTGACCCTTGGATGGCAGTTTGCTGGCCCAGGAAATGCATAATGACAAATGCAATGAATCCCCATTACCAGGCAGCCACTTTGCAGGCCCTTACTCTGGCCTCCCTGAACACACTTATTCCAGCTTCACATGTAAGGAGTCTCAGGACCTGAGCAATCCAGCTGGCTAAAGTTCCAGAAATGTCTAGGTCCAACGCACATGCTTATGTTACAAACCAGGTAGCTTCCTTTTGTGACAGGCATTAGCCATGCAGCCCTACTATGCACCAACACTGTGCCATTCTCACACATTGCTGCATTGAGCCTTCACAGCATCACAGTGCAGTATTAGGCAAGTGTTAGGCATTCCTTTTGTAGATAAGAGATGGGGCCTTTCAAAGCCAAGCATACTGACAGGGTCGCAGACATAAGCAATGGGGCTGAGGAGGTGAGGAGGGGATTAGCCACAGCTAATGGACTCCCACTGTGCATTGTTGCCTTGTTGAGCCTACCAACTAAACAATAATGGCGACCATTCATTCTTGCAGGCTTCCCACTCATAACAGTCTCTCGGCCTTTGCCTGTAGGAACTCAGTTATTTCACATATTGCTGATGTTATCTACGTGAGAAAGTGCCCAGGTTTACAAAACCCACATGCTTGACCACAAAGACAACTTCCTAATTTTTCTCAAACTTCTGCCTTTTCACTAGAAGGGTACACTTTTTGGTTCACATGTGGACTAAAGGAAAAAGAAAGTTCTAGAACTGCTACAAATCAGCACAACTTACTATAAAAGGTGTCACTCTTTCTCTACTTCACAATAGATAGGTCATATGGACAGGCCAATATCCCAACAAGCCAGAACCTTACTGAATTCTGTGTATGTTCAATTTCCTGGGCTAGGAAAAAAAAACAAACAAACACAGAACAGGCTAAGAACATTATCAAGTCAGAAGTGTCAACAGAGATGTGACACCCAGAAGAGTGACAGGGCTCATTCTTCTGTGAACTCTTCTGAAATCTTGAATTCTAAAAGTGGAAGGCGGTTCTGCCGTGGCTGTTTGTGGCTGTGTAAGTAGTGAACTGTCTGGGACGTTTTGGCTCCAGCTAGTTTCCTCTTGAGCTGTGTTCTTCTTTTCCTCCCATGGGTGATTTCCTTCCACTTACAGATTTGGAAAGCTGCCCCACAGGTTCCTCACATTGGGAGGGCCTGCTTTGCTGCATTCTTTGAATCCATCTATTGAGTGAGGACATTGTGCAAGGCTGGAAGGATATGGAAGGAAAGCGTGGCCTGTGCAGAAGAAAAGTGCACTCTGTGCAAGAACACGCAGCGATGTGGGCTGAGGGCTTTACACTGCCTGTCTCTGCGAGGACACAGTATGGCCCTGGATGATGTTTGTCAGCTGAATAAGAAAATATAGCACTTTATAGGGGTGGGGTGGGGGAGGATGGAGGGGTCATGAGTAAAGAGGTAAAGCAGACAAGACTGGAGCGCTAAGACATCCCAGGCTCCACCTGGAGATCAGCATTCAGTCTGGCTTGCTCTAGCAAAGCAACCACCGGGCTGCTGTAGAATTTTACTTTCAGAAGCAGCCCCATGAGTTTGCTTTTTAAACCCAGGCTTGATTCCTGGCTCAGACAGCCTCCTGCTCCCTGCTTGCACTTGCCTGGAGCCCAGCTTGGTCTTAGCACCGCCCCTTGCTCTCCTCCAGCTGCTCTGCAGCAGATACCCCTCACCCCCACCCAACCCAAGCCCTACCACCTAGTGTCTGACTAAGTTATCTGTACTCTAAAAGATTTGCACCTTTAAAACGCATGCATGTAGCCATTTATTTTTATATTGGCATGAGAATGACTTGAAAGAATGCTGTGTTTTGGAGACACACATGGAATTATATAGGCCTGACAAATCATGATTGAAGGAGACTTCCAAACAATGGAGGCTTCCTCCCAGACTGCACACTAATACCTGTTTTCACAGAGAGATCCTTTATTAAGAGGGAAAGAAGAGTTAAGATGGCTGCTTTCTGACTCACACATATCTTCTGCTTTCTTCTTTGTTTGCTTGAGGGCTGTATATTTCTAAAGCCGCCTGGGTTTGGATTACTGTTCCTATTGTTCTGATTCACACTTGTGCCTTTCACATTTTGGGTTGAGAGTTGACACTTTGCAGGTGTCAGCGCTATCGTGTTCAGGGGTTAGGTCACCTACTTCTGTAGCTAGAGTTTTCCTGGTCCCGCCTGGCCCACGGTCAGGACAAATCTCTCTCACCCGCCAGTCCCACAGCCGCTCAGACCCGACCAAGTAAACACACAGAGACTTATATTGCTTACAAACTGTATGGCTGTGGCAGGCTTCTTGCTAACTGTTCTTATATCTTAAATTAACCCATTTCTATTAATCTAAAAGTTGCCACGTGGCTCGGGGCTTACCGGCATCTTAACATCTGCTTCTCATCATGGCGGCTGGCAGTGTCTCTCTGACTCAGCCTTCCTTTTTCCAGAATTCTCCTCCCTCCTTGTCCCACCTATAATTCCTGCCTGCCTACTGGCCAATTAGTGCTTTATTTATTAACCAATCAGAGCAACACATTTAACATACAGAACATTCCACAGCGTACTTCACCCCTCCTTTCAGAAGGGAGCCCTTTAAGAACAGGACTGTAGGCCATTCATTTACCTTTTCTATATGAGCTTTCAAAGAACGGGTGGATCAGTGTTTGTCGACTCAAAGCCAAGACTAGAACTCAAGGCTGCTGATGTCAGTCTAGTGATGTCACACCCTACTTACTTATCCTCTTCCATGCAAGGTGTTTTCTTGGTGAACTAAACCAATACAGTTGGAACCATGCAGGAGAAGAGATGGAATAAGGACCTACATGCCCATAACATTCCTTGAGGTTGAGGGCTCTTTCCTGCACCCATAAAAGTAGGTTGCCACTGGCAAGCATAGTCCTAAAACAGCTAACCCTGAACCAGTGCTTTCTGAGGGACACACCAGTGATCAGAGGAAGTACACAATCAACTTAATTTCCCTCAGAGACAGAGCCTTCTGAGGGAACCTTGGGTTTGGGATCCCTGACGAGTCAGTTTAGGCATCTTCAAGTTCCTACCCACAGAATGTCTCTCCCAGTGCACACAAAGCATTTCCTGTGTCACACCCTTTGGAGAAAGATGCTCTAACACTGCTGGATGCCTTGGGGACCGAACACAAGGAACTTGCAGTGATAGGATGCAATGTCCACCCCTCTCTCCAGTTAGTGTCTGTGTCCTTCAGCTGCTCCCAATACCTGTGAATCTGTCGCAGGGTCTGTGCTATGAGTTTCTCTTTGTGTGACTGCTGTGTTCTCTGCCTCTGTCATCTAGATGACTGGGTAGCTGTCCATGTGTCTCCAAGTCACTACTTACTGTTCCTGACTGTGCACAACACACACGCTTCTGCCTGGTTGTGTGAGCTGTGGGAAGGAGTGCTCTCCGTCTCCTTCTCTACCCCTCCCTTCCTCTTTCTCCCTTTCTTCAATCTCTTCCCTGCTTTGATTCCACTTGGAGGTCGGTCCTGATGAGAGAAGCCACGCCCCCTTTTTCTCATTCATTTTTTTTCCTTCATCTTTTGAGATTTGGGTTAACTATGTAACCTAGCCTGGCCTTGAACTCCTAATCCTCCTCTCTCACTCCCATGCCTGCTGGGATTACTGGCCTGCACACCATGCCCTGCTGGATCTCTGTCTCTTTGACTCCTGTGTCTCTCAGTCTCTGCACCTCTTCCTCTGTCTCTGTGTTTCCATCTCCCGGAACTTCCGGTCTCATTCCTCGTCCTCCAACAGCAGGTTGATCCTGTGGCTTTAGTTGCTAGGTATTTGCATTGCCTCTGCTGTCACCCATGTCTGTTTCCTAAAGCCTGGGACAACCAGCCTCATCACTTAGCTCTGCTAGTAGGATATATAAGTGGGACATTTAGAGCAGTGACGTGGAAAGTCCCAGCCATGCTGATTCCATCACCGAAAACTCCCTGCTGGAAAGACCGTGGGGAGACTCAGCCTCCCCCGGACAGTGTGCTGCACTTACCTGAGCTGTTTTTGAACTTCCTCAACCCTGTGTATAGCTTCTGCTTGCCTCTCTCTACTTGAGAAGTTAAATTCAACCCTGTGGGTGTGTGCATTCACATGCTTCTACAGGCAAGACCATCTTGTCTTGGGTATAGCCTGACTGTAATACCAGCTACAGCACCGAGAGCTCTTGAGCTAAATAAGAGACATCTTCATCCTACGCTGACACTTTCTGATGACAGAGAGCGGCCAAGAGCTTTGCCTTTCACGTGGTTGAAGCATCCAGCACTGACTGTATGTACAAATGAACGCAAATGAAATCAAGACCCCAGCGATTCAATGGAACAACTCAGGAGCGAAGGTCAGATCAGCCCAAGTGAAGACAGCTTGGGTTGGGAAAGCCCACTGGAGACCTCTCATGTTTTGTCACCACTGTGTTCACAGGGAATGGGAAGCCAAACTGTGGGTTCAACCACAGATCTGTGCCTTGGCTTTAGAGAAGGAGAGTGATACAACATTACACTTTTGTTGTTTGGGGTCTTAGGACCTCAGTGGGTGTCACTGTCATTCAAGAGTGGAAACAATTTTGAAACAAAGAAAGAAAATTGTTGAGTACTTATGCTAGCTGTTCAACTCCAGAGCCTTTTATCTACTTTCCTATAATCAGGGGTTTCTATTCCTGCTTTTGGTTCAAATGTATATCCCTTTATAACTCTAGACAGAAACCAAGTTCCGGTCACTGCTGTTTGCCAGGAAGGCAGGATGTGACTAAATATATTAATAATCCATAGGCATGGGGTGATAAGAAATTTTCTCACCAAGAAATCAATACTCTAGGGCTGAGGGTGTTGTTTAGCAGTAGAACACTTATCTAACATGTGCGAGGCTCTGGGTTCAACACCCTAGTATTGCCAGGAAGGGAGGTGGGAGGGAGGAAAAAGGAAAAAAGTATACCTTAAATGAGTATGCAAACCAGCAGTTTTTCTAATACTATTTTGCATTACTCCCCAACATGGACCCTGTGCTTCAGCTAGGCATTCTGCTGTCCATATGTGCCAGACATAAACTGACCCCAATGTCTTTGCTTGTGTGCTTTCCTCTTGAGATGTCCTTTCTCTCACTACCAAATAGAGCAAATATCTGTTCTTAAACCCAGACCACGATCATCTTCCTTCATGAAGCTTCCCTGGATCTTTCCTACTTTCCATGAGATCCAGTACCAGACAACATTAAGATGTCAGCCATGTGGGATTTCGGACTGTGCTAACCTGTAGATCCTTCTTGACTTTCCGTACTGAAACCCTTGCTCTTTTCTCCTGATGCCAAACATCAAACTCAAGCCATTAGGGCTCCAAAACTTGAAACTTGAAACTTCTTAGGATCAAGGGTCTTTCACATTCATGTTTCTCAAGTTCTTAGCACAAATCACTTGAGCCTCAACAGGTCAGGGGCCTGAGGGACAAGATTTTTATACATTTTTAGAAAGATCTCAGGTGTTGAAGATTTGGTTAGCCCATATTTTGAGTAGCAAGGCTCTGTATTGATTTCCAAACAACTCATTAGTGGTCTGGTAGTAAATTTAGTGGTTTAGATAAATATTTGTTCAAAATAAATATAAAAAATTATTGAAGTAAATAGCATATAGAAGGATAAATTTTTTTCTTGTAAAATTTTCTTTTTGGGGTGTGCTTTATTTTATAGGTTTTTTTAAAAAAGGGTTTCATTGTGTAGCCTTGGCTGTCCTAGAACTCACTCTGTAGACCAGGCTGTCCTTGAACTCACAGAGACCTGCCTGCCTCACACCACCTGGCTTGGGGATGCTTTTAACATATATACATAGGGGTGTGTGTGTGTGTGTGTGTGTGTGTGTGTGTGTGTGTGTGTGTACATGCAATGATACATACCATGTGTTATTTCAAAAGTTTTAAAGTCTGTTCTTCAAAGACAGAGCATAAATGAGACATAAACTTAGGCCAGCAAGTTGAAATAATAAAACCCAAGGGACAAAACACCTTGGTGTTTTCAGCACGCTGGAGCAGTCTCCTAGAAGGTTCTGGCATAAAAAGGCACAGGGATGAAGGCAGGAGGGGCTGAATTGAAGACGAACTTTCTGGATCCAGCCTGCCTGTGTTCTCTGTGGTTGCGTTTATTTCCTGCACCTCGCTGAGAGGCAGCTATGAAAACTATTTAGTGGGTGGGTGTTTCCTAATTTGCTACTGTCTCATGGAAGAGATAACACCACTGTTTCCTTCAAGGTCAGCTGCCAGCTCTGATATTCTTATAACCCCAGTGCGAATGTGCTGTTCAAGTCTGATTCGTCTCTGCTCTGTTCATGCCGTTGACCTTGAGACACAACTGTGAGAATGTGTAAGTCGTAGGGATTAAAGGCAACTATAATACGTTGCTTCTAAAATACTGTGGCCAGTAATAGTTTCTTGACCTTCTTGTTTCTTTAGAAAAAGTAAGACCAAGACGTGAAGTAGGAAAATAAGCTTTATTCTAAACTGCATAGCCTTATATGACCAGCGGTTAGGAGAATGTCAGGCCTATTCGTGATATATAATTTAGTAAAGCTTGTGGCTCGTTCACTTATGCAAAAGTTAAGGAATTGGTAAAAAAAATGTATAGCAGAAGATAACATCTCAATATATGAAAAGAAGGTTTTTCTCTCTGGATATTGTGACTTACCATTTCGACACGTGACAACCTGAAGTTTCTACTGGCAGGTGACCACACAGTTCCTAAACTAAACCAGTTGGAGCAGCTGGAGCCACTGAGGAAGAAATTCCAGTGAAAGCATGGTGTCTTCTCACAGCATGCTCGCTCTGCTCGCCACATGCTTGGGTCCAAGATGGATGCTCATTAGTTTATGTTTTCTCCTAACATTGCCCACTAGTCATCTGGTTTCTTACTGCACCTCATTCTAAAAGTATTCGTTTTGCAGAGAAAAATGACAGTGGGGAGCTATTTTCCACAGCAGGCTCTGTGTGAGCTCCCTCATGCAATTCTGAAGAGACAGGAGCAAGCTCAGGCCACCTTGTGTGTGCCCCACAGCAAGACCAGACAAACACGGTGCTGCTCCGTTTGGCGCATCGGAACTTAGCTTTTAGATAGAATTCAAAATGCAAAACTTAAAAGGTACTTGGAGGAGATGAGGGCTCTGGATGACAAAGGAAACAAGAGCCTGTGATAAAAAGAGAAGTTGAAGGTTTATGGACAGACAGAAAAGGGAATACCTTCCAGGCGCTTTCAGCGACTGGGAGATGTACATAGCAACTTCCTTCCACGATCTCACGTTTGCTCTTTACTGCTCAGGCTGACACTTCATGCCACAGTCACATCACAACAGATGCCTGTGCTGTTGACCAAAAGATGTTCCTTCAGATGCCTCCTTAACACCATCTCATCATGCTGGCATTATCTGAATGACTGGCCATCTGTGCCTCACCATCTCCAGCACCCTGGGACTGGAGATCCCTGCAGTTGGCAACTGCTTCTAGTACCTTACTTCCTGTTATATGAAATAAATGGAAATGCTACAAATTAGAATAAAAAAAGTATACCACAGCGGAGCATGAGCTAGGTATTGCTGAGTGAATCTCACTGCTTTGTGACGGTACCTAACCTGCTGAGTACTGCTGTATTTCACGGGTGTTAACATAAGCAGTTCTCACCGCTGGCCTGTGATGTACAGCTATTGTTACTCTGACTTTTGATAAAACAGAGCTGAGGTTCACACTGGGGAAACAAATTGCCCAAGGTCTTGCTTCAATCGGGATCCAGGCAACGTGACTCCACCTGTTACCACACTGCACTGCCACATGATGTGCTTAAAGACCAAGTGAAGGACCTGTCGCTAGGAGAAAGGTCCTAGGTGTAGAGCCATGGTCCAGAGTGTTCTTATCCCTGTAGATTTAGGGAGTGGTGACTGAGGGCCAGATCGAATGCTAGCTAACATCATAGGCTATCTCTAAGGAGACATAGTTATGTGGTAAACTGTCTCCAGGAGAAAGAAACATGGAAACTGAGGTTCAAGGATAAGAAAAGGGCTTTGTTTTTCTTACTGTCTTCTTTCAGCCACATATATGTATTACTTTTTCTAAACCACAAATATCAATTAAAAACACAAGCACATGAAAAGATCAATCTGAATCCTCTTGGGACTTTCCCAGCTCCTCAGATATTCGTCAACATGAAACAGTGTTTGATTTGATGGGCCAATGCTCCCTTTGAAACACCAGGGTTCTTCATGCCCAACTTCATTTTTCTCATGACCATGGACTGTAGGGCAGCTTGGTTTCTCCCAGTGAAACTGTCCTGCGTTTGGGAAAGAGTGACGGGGGACAGAAGAAAGGGAAACTGGCCAGTGTGCCTATGGCTGTTCTATTGTTTTTACTTCTTTTTCCATTGTCACGTTTGTGTGTATGTACGCATGCCTGCATGTGTGTGGACACAGGGTTATGTTGGGGAGGCCTCCTTGATGTTGGGAGTCATTCTCCCTAGCTCTCCCACCTTACTTACCCGTTGAGGCAGCGGCTCTCAATCAAACCCAGAGCTTGTGGGTATGGCTAGTCTTGTGAGCAAACTTGCTCTGGAGATCCCCTCTCCCTGTCTTCCCAGGCCATAATTACAGACAAACTCTGGTCCTCGTGCTTGTGCGGCAAGTACTTAACCACGGGGCCATCTCTTGGGCCTCTGTTATGGCTATTTTAGCTTGAGCTTTCTAAACAACACTATGAGTTTGCTGGCTTACAACGGGTGGTTTGGCAAAGAGTAATCGTCTGCTTCACAGCTTTGAGGGCTAGAAGTTCAAAACTGAGGCTGGCTCCTTCCTGGTCACACAGCACTCTCCTTCCCATATGAAAATCTCTCCTTCCCGTATGGAAATCTCTCCTCCAGCTCTCCTTTTTACAGGAGGATTCCAGCCACACTGGACTGAGCACATCTGACTTGCCTCATTTTCACTTCTCTCCCAATAGGGTCACATTCTTAAGAACTGGAGGTTAGGATGATGTGGGAGCTGTCAGAACATAACCAGCCTCTATTACACTGCTAAGGACCACTTCCATCCCTCACACTCATCTAGGGGCTTCCTTTTCTTCATGCTGGGACTGAGAGCTGGGTCTCTGGCATCCTTAAAATGGAAAAGATTGCTAGTTAATCTCTGAGAGGAAACTCCAGAGAAGGGTTGCTCGTGGCTCATCCTGAAAGAAAGTGTTCTTCTGTTCTTCCTAGGTGGTATCATGGCAACCTCACACGCCATGCAGCTGAGGCTCTTCTTCTCTCCAATGGACGTGATGGGAGCTACCTGCTAAGAGACAGCAATGAGCAGGCTGGACTCTATTCTCTCTCGGTGAGGTAGGTGCTTAAGGACTTGTAGAGTTCAGTCCCATCTGTCACTTGTTTACTTTACAGCACTCACACTGCCAGAGGGCAAACACTCCCTGATTCCTGTTGAGTCACCAGATTAAAGGATTTCAAACTCTGAATAGTAAGAACTTAAAGAAATCTTCCCAGGGCTGGAGAGATGACTCAATGATTGAGCACTGGACTCTTGAAAAGGACTCAAGTTTAGTTCCTAGCATCCATGCCAGGCAGTTCACAATGGCCTGTAACTCAAGCTTCCAGGAGATCTCATAGATCTACATGGGCACTTGCACGTACAGGAATACACACACACACACACACACACACACACACACACACACACACACTCCTTCCTTGTTCCATTCACTAGCAGGAAAACTTGGGAATTATTTCATCTCAGCCTGTCACTGGACACATGAAGACCCTGAAACTCAAAGTGGTGGGCCGTCTGACTTGACTCAATCAGCAGTGAAAACAACATTGCCGTCTGAGTTCCCGGACTGGGCTCCTTTTTGCTATTCCTCTCTTGCCTGGAAAAGCCAGAATGATTTGTAACCATGAGTTTTCATAGTCACAGACTCAAGTAGACAATGTGAAACTTCACATTTTTTCTATGGATTTCATTTCCCCAAGTGGTGAGTTAATCTAGTTCCTCTGAGTTAGTGCACCTGGCTTGCAGTCTTCAGCCCCGCCCTGGTACTCTGGCTTCTTTTCTTGGGTTCTGATAGCTTTTCTTGAACATGCACGCAAAGGGTCTACAGGTTTTCCTGGCCACTAACAACGGCCATTGTATGACTGTGGCAGCACCTCCACAAATCCCAGAACCCTGGGAGGAAGTCACGAGTTCCTTCACAGCGAAGCCCCTCAAGCCAGGATGGTCCTCCGCTTCTCCCCTCCCTGGGGGACCCTGGCTTCCCTGAACTCTCTGGATGGCAGTAGCTGTACCCCTGCTGCTGTTTGGATCTCCTTTCCATCCACTGAAGCCATTTTGGTTTATTTGGTTTGGGGTTTTGTTTTTGAATCCCCTTATCTCTCTGTCTCCCTCTCTTCCTCCCCTCTCTCTGAGTGGGAATGAAACTGGATCAGAAAACAAAAAAGTATTTCCCAGGCTGCAGAGACAGTTTAGTTGATAAAGTGCATTCCTTGAAAGCATGAGAACCTGAGTGTGGGCCCCAAAACCGAAAAAGAAAGGACGGAAGGAATGGAGAGAGGGACGAGTCAGGAAGTCAGGTATGGCAGTGTACATTATCAATCTCATTGCTGTGGAAACAGACACTGCTTACTGGTTAGCCACCCTATTCTACTTTGTGAGTTCTAGGCCAGAGGTGGATGGTGTCTGGAGCAATAACCAAGGCTGGCCTCCGGCCTCCATATACACATACACAGACATATACACAGACATGCACATGAACTTGCACATACAAGTATGCCTGTAGACATGTGAACATTCATGCATGCATACATATGAATTAACACACAAAAAAGCATTTCCCTAAACAACTGTTGACAGGCTTCTGTGAGCTCAAGAGCAAAGAAGTAACATTGCTTTTCCTCTCTTTAGACTTGGAAACTTCAGTGTTCGTTTTCTATGCTACATAACAAATTACCAGAAAATATAGCAGCTTAAAACAACACAAATGGATCGTGCCACTGTTCCTGTGTGTATTAAGGTCCAGGTCTAGCATGGGTGGATTCTCTATTCAAATTCTACCCGCCTGAAATAAAGATGTCAGCTGCAGCTGGGGCTCCTGTCTGGAACTCAGCATCTCGTCATCACATCGTCCTTGCCTGTTACGCTTTTCTTTAGCTTCCTTGCTGCGGTAGCACTGGGGTCCCGGTGCTCCTACTGCCACTCAAGGACCAGTGTAACTGACAGGTGCCATTTCAGATCGTGCTATGTGGCCCGCGTGGACAGTACACAGCGTGAATGTTGGCTGCCTTTCTGGCAGCCAGAGCATATCTCTCTGATGTCCTCTTCTGTGGACACAGAGAATTCAGTTTCACGGAGCTCATGTGAAGAGGTCAGGTCCACGCAGAGAATTTTTCTATTTTTAAGATGAAAGATTTAATGATCCACAAAATCTCTTCACAACTCTATCTAGATGAGTTTTTACCTGGATAATTGGAACAGAGATATGCACTCCATGGGCTTAGGTTTGGGGTATCTATGAATGCTGCCTGCCACACCTTCCGTTCCCTGGCAGTGAATCTATGTGCCTATTTAGAAGGGGAGAGGCAGAGATAGGTAGAGGATGAGGGACAATTTAGGCAGCCGGGGGCGGGGGTGTATCTACTAATATTTTGATGTTACCCTGGCAAGTTTTCTTAATAAATTTTCTAAATAACAGGACTAGATAATAATAGCTTGGTCCGTAATAGCTAAGTCTATGCAAGAAAGAGTAACTGAGTTTGACTCCCAGCACCCATGCAAAAAACTGAGCATGCTATAGTATGTGCTTATGATCCCAGAACTAGGGAGGAAGACACAGAAGTATCCCTGGGGCTCACGAGCCACAGCCAGCCTTGCTGAATCCATTAACCCCAGGTTCAGTCAGAGACCTTGCCTCAAAAAATCCAGGTAGAAAACTCGTGAGAAATGACACCTGAGGGTAACCCCTGGCTTCCACAAACATGCGCACACATGTGTTTAGGCACACATGAGAATACATGCACATTTACACAAAGAAAAAAATAAAGAATAGGGATGTCAAAACGACTAATCCAAGAGGGAATGCTGTTTCAGTGGGGAGAAGATTCTGGCTTTCTCTTATCGACAGCAAATGGAGGAGTAAGACAGGTAGACTGCATGTGAGGGTGCTGTACTGCAGGGTCTCCCCAAATATCCCAAATAAGCATGTAGGATTATTGGATCACAGATGTAATTAATGTTTTATCTGTGTGTGACTCATCTGATCATAAGCTATTCATGAATAGACTGCATGCATTTCATCTTCCTGAAAAAATAATATAAACCACTGGTTTTCATTACAAATACTTAGTAACACTTGGGGAAGGGGACGACCAGCAGAGGTGACAGAATCCATAGGCCAGTTGTTTAAAGGTACGGTTATTTTGTATTCATTTATTTGTTCATTCCCTTAATAACAGATATTTGGAATCATGCGTTCTGTACCAGCCATCTTAGTTCACAGACCTTGTTGGCAAGAAGTACAGACACATAGCACCCATAAGCTCCAAATCTTGCTAAAAGTCGAGGGCAGTAATAGCATAAAAGAAGGCAGTCTAAGTGTTTGAGTGATTGAGAAGTAAAATTGCACTCAATATGAGCCAGGATTATCATGTGATACTGGGCGAGAAAGTGTAATGTACAGGAAAACTCAATGGGTAGCGAGAAACTCAACAGCAGTGGGTTTCTACCATTGGAGACCAAGGGGAAGGTGAGAGGGATAGTTGGAGGTAAGGAGCAAAGGGGGAAGTGACTCCTAGAAGAGGAGCAGGTCTGGATGGACAGGGGTCCTGAAGCTGGCTCCCCTGACAGCAGCATCCACCGACAACCCCTTAGGACCTACATTCTGAGGGAGGGCCTACCTTCCACATGTTCAATCTTTGTCTGGGGGTTTTTACAGACCTTACAGTTGACTCGGATGCATTCTGAAGTTGGGGTGTAGATGACACAGTGGGAGAGGAGGCTAGGGAGATAGAATGGGACAAATAAAGTGAGGGGGAGAGAGAGATCTTATGTAATACTTTTCATTTAAAAAATGAATCAGAAAATGACAACCTTAGAAATGTGACATTTTATTCAGTAGACAGTCACACAGGTAAGGGAAGAGAAGGCTAGAGACACATAACTCACTGACAGAAGCAGACTTCTGACTGACTCCCAGACAAGGGGATGCCAAGGACAAACATCATTTCTCTCACTTCTGTCTTCCTGAATCCAAGCCCTTTATGGACATCAATGTTCAAGAAACCTTGTGGTCAGTCCAAGAGAAGATGGGGGAACCGTCTCATCCCTTCTGGGAGAGTGACAAGCTGAGAGTATTGTCTGCCAAAAGAAAGGAGTGATAGATAGCCTTAAACCCTCAGTGATTTTGATGGCTGTGTGTTCCGCACTCTCAACGGTTGATGGTGATGCCAGCACATTGCTCTATCTGCCTTCAAAAAGAACCATCACTTGTTAAATAACATTAAGCACTTTTTTTCTTTCAGAGCCAAAGACTCTGTCAAGCACTTTCACGTCGAATACACTGGGTATTCATTTAAATTTGGCTTCAATGAATATTCAACTTTAAAGGATTTTGTCAAGCACTTTGCAAATCAGCCTTTGATTGGAAGCGAGACAGGTAAGTCATCTTCGTCTGGTTTTTGTTGCTATAAACAAATATCTGGGATGTGTGATTGATTTAAGAAGGGTATTATAAGCCAGGTGGCAGTGGCACATGCCTTTAATCCCAGCACTTGGGAGGCAGAGCTAGGCGGATCTCTGTGAGTTCGAGGCCAGTCTGGTCTACAGAGCAAGATCCAGGACAGGCACCAAAACTACATAGAGAAAGCCTGTCTCGAAAAACACACAAAAAAGAAGGGTATTATAGTTCATATCACTGCATGAGAATTTACTTGGAACCTGGTGACTTCTGCTGGGCCTAAGAACATTGCATAGTGAGAGACAGGGATAAATACATCAAAGACCAAGCCCTCCCCACAGCCCAAGCTTGCCTGGAACTTGTAGTCCTTCTGCATCAGCATCACCAGGGCTGGAATTATAGACATGTACTGACACGCCAAGCTCAAGCCAACATCTATGTAACAAACCCATTCTTGGTACAACCCATTAGCCCCTTAATCCATTAACAATATAATAGACTGATATTTCATGATTGAGATTAAGCCCAAATCACCTCTAAAAATTTGATCTGGTCCTCCTGTTTAAATATCATAATAGAAATTAAATCTAACAGTAGTTTTGAAGAAGACAACTTATATTCAAACCATAGTATAAACTACGGACTTGACCTTTGAAGTACTGTTCCAGGAAGAAGAATAAACTGAAGTCGATTTCAACCAATTTCATACTTGTTACTCTTTAATCTTATGCCTGTGATAGGAAATTGCTATGTTTAGGAACAACTTTTATATTGTTGTGCCATATGGTACATTAAAAAATATGTATATGAAGAGGACTAGAGATATGGCTCAGCAGTTAAGAGTGCTTGCTGTTCTTGTGGAAGACCTGGGTTGGTTCCAAGAACCCACATCAGACAGCTCACAACGGTCAGTAGCTTCAGTTCCAGGGGATCCAATACTCTCTCTGAGCCACATGGACATGTGCATGCATGTGGTGCTCATATAAACAAGTGCACACACATATACATAAATAAAAATAAATAAATATTTTTAAAATGTAAATGTTAGGATTTCAGCACATTCTTCGTGAAAACAAGGTACATTCTACAAAGTACATATCTTCTTAAAATGCATTAATAAATTGTTCATAGTATATTAAAAGCTCACACAGGCAGGAAGATCTGCATGAGTTTGAAGCCAGTCTGGTCCACATAGTTAGTTCCAGGCCAGTCAGAGCCATATAGTGACACCTTATCTAGGCAAAATCTCTTTAGAATGTTCTATTTTATAATATATACAGTAAAGAAAACATAAGCCAGGAAAGTTTTTTTTGTTTCTTATCATTTTAGGCATGGACACTGATAGGAAAGTGTGCCTGTGACATGAAACTGATATGTTTAGAAACAATTTTTTTTTGCATGTAGGTGAGACCCAGAGAACTTAATTTGAAGCATTTTGAAAGATAAATTTCACATGAAATGCCCACAGTGACCAAACAATATTGAAAATGTTGGTTAGAAAGCATTTTTTTTATGAGCAATAAAGGCCCATATCTGTTACCTGGGTTTCTTAAAGTTTTAGGACTGTACTTTCATATGACTTGGAAGGATTCAAAATTTCCCATTTCAGTGTGACAGTTAGATAAACTGGAGAATCAAATATATATAGTCAGCCAGTATTCCATTGATGTAACAAATACTAATACCTGAGCTAAATGGCCGTGTACGTAGGGAAAATTTATTTTGTCTGATGGCTGCAGAGGTTTTAGTCCATGATGCCTTAACCCATTGTCACCATGATGGGAACACACAGCAGAGAGAGCCACTCAGCTCATAACCAGGAAGCAAGTGGCTGAGTCCCACTGACCTAACACCACCAATGATCTAACTTTTTCACACTGGTTCCACCTTCTAGGCCAAGCAGGAGGCCAGGCTTTTAGTATATGGGCCTTTGAAGGGCATTCTCTATCCACACTCAAGCACACATTATGCTGGCACTTGAATTATCTAATCTATAAAGTAAGTAAGTAAAAGATCGCCTCCAAATTTATGGTTTAGAATTCCAGCTTTATTTAACTCTAAATGATGAAAAATCTCGGTTTATCAACAGTGGGAAAAACTGCAAGCGCCTGTAGCATGAGAACCTCAGTCACATAGCCAATCGCCATGAGTTTGTACATGTCAGTTTTCTCGGTAAACTCCTGAGTGGTCTTTCTGTTCTTCAGTGTGGAGGGAAGAGCTGCCATCATTGGTTTCTGCTTTTGCCATTTATGCCGCAGGGACAGATCCCAGTATGAATCAGTGTCTAGCATGGATGAAAGACGCACAGAAACCACAAAGCAGTTGCTTCTCTTTATACTGAAAATACCAGGTTTATGGCAGAATATTCTGAACTTGAGCCTTCAGCTTTAAATCTGTCTTTTTCCTGGTGGAAATCTTCCGGGTCAGCCCTGACAGTTCCTTCCATCTCTAACCAGCACTTGTCCTCATAAATAAATGTATGTGGGGATATTCGTGTCCATGGCTACCTTGACCTGAGCAAGCATTTCAGTTTCTCTAGTCCCTGTCCTGCAGCTTTAGTCCCTGTTTATGTTTAACCCTACACTGGATTGTATTCAATCCTTGGTCTCTAGAAATGGAGAAGAGTGTCTTAAAGCCTGGTCTTCATTTCTACTACCTCTCTTTTGTCCCTCTCTGTATTTGTTAACTTAGAATTTGGGCTTTTTCATCTGAAGTGTAGGTGTGTGAGGAAATGAATACCTGACGTAATGGATATTTATGAGGAATCCTGTAGCCGTCAAAACCATAATCATTGTCTGCCCACATTCTCCCCAAGCAAAGTCAGTTTTGTCATGTAAACTTCTAGACACTGTTTAAATCTCTTTGTGGTTCTCTGTGCTCGTTACTGGACTTCCTCAAAATTAGGGAAAGGTGCACATCGTCCTGCCTTCGGGCAGATCAAGGCAGGCAAAGAGCAAGGTGAATGTAGGGTGTTTGGACTGACTCTTTCCCAGCACAGTAGGTTCACCTTCACACTGCGTTTGGAGCAATATACAGCCTCCCTATAAATACATTATTCTGACAAGAGGAATCTCATGGCCAAGTGTAGTGGTACTTGTAATTCTAGCACTTGAGAGGCTAAGGCAAGAGGATCACAAGTTCAAGGTGAGCCTGGGCTACACGGCAAGGTAGAGGGTAGCCTGAATTGCAAAACAAGACCCTGGCTCTAAAGTGGGGTGTGTGTGTGTATGATTCATGTGTTGGGATTTACAATTAGAGTTTATAGCGTGGTTTCTCCAAAGTTAGAATTTTCTGGGCATTATTACTATGGCTCACGTTTTACCCATTCTAGGAAACTAAGATCGTTATCCTGTCCACTGGCTGTCCTCTCTTCTGTCCACTGTCTGATAAACAGTTTGCTGCCCTTGGAGCTTGATTCAGCTGATGGATGAGAACACTGAGTTAGAATACATTCATTCTCCTTGCTTATCTGTCCCCACCAGATGAAGGCAAAGCCACCAAGGCTTGTCCAAGGGACAAAACTCATGACACTTGAGAGTTCTAATCTGCCCTCAGTGGGAGGAACAGGCTTCCGGGGAACAAGATCGTGTGCTGAAGTCATGATGACTGTTAAGCCTGGAAAGGCTGCGAAAGTCACAGAGTCACCACTGTGGCCATGACTGGTGGTGAATGGAAAGCAGGATGCCACCTTCTAAAAATAGCCCTTTTCCTCTTGTTCATTTATGTATTGGCTTCTGTTGGGCACGGATGGTGGTACACACCTAAAATCCCAAGTTCCAAATCTGCATGGCAAGGCCCACTCTCAAAAAATAAAGCAAAATATATATTAGCACCTGATATAAGTGATCTGGAAACTCTGAGCTAAACTTCTCAAGGTTTGAAGAGGAGCACAGAAAAACTACTTGATTGTCCATTGAACGAGGCCTTTCCAGATTTCTTTTCTCTCAGTCTTCCAAAATCAGAACTAAAATTCAGTATTTTAGGTCACTGCTATTATTTAGTCCCAGGCCCAGCTTTGCCCTGCAGGGCCTAAGAGCATGCATTTATAGTTTGAAGTCTATTTTATTAGATATTAGGATAGCTACACCAGCTTGCTTCTTAGGTCCATTTGACTGGAAAGCCTTTTCCCAGCCCTTTGCTCTGAGATAGTGTCTGTCTTTGAAGTTAAGGTGTGTTTCCTGTATGCAGCAGAAGGATGGATCCTGTTTTCTTATCCGTTCTGTTAGTCTGTGTCTTTTTAAAGGTGAGTTGAGACCATTGATATTAATAGATATTAATGACCAGTGATTGTTAATTCCTGTTATTTTTTGTGGTAGTGTTGCATTTTCCTTCTTTGATATTTGGTGATGTGGATTATCTATTGCCTGAGTTTTCTTGGGTGTGTTTAGCTTCTTTAGGTTGGATTTTACCTTCTAGTGCTTTCTGTAGGGCTGAATTTGTGGATAGGTATTGTTTAAATCTGGTTTTATCATGGAATATTTTGTTTACTCCATCTATGGTGATTGAGAGTTTTGCTGGGTATAATAGTCTTGGTTGGCATCTGTGGTCTCTTAGTGTCTGCATAACATTTGTCCAAGACATTCTAGCTTTCATAGTCTCTATTGAGAAGTCTGGTGTTATTCTGATGGGTCTACCTTTATATGTTACTTGGTCTTTTTTGCAGCTCTTAATATTTTTTCTTTGTTCTGTATGTTTAGTGTTTTGATTATTATGTGGTGAGGGGACTTTTTTTTTGGATCCAGCCTATTCAATGTTCTGTAAGCTTCTTGTATCTTCATAAGTATTTCTTTCTTTAGGTTAGGAAAGTTTTATTCTATGACTTTGTTGAATATATTTTCTGTGCCTTTGAGTTGGTATTCTTCTCCTTCTTCTATCCCTATTATTCTTAGGTTTGATCTTTTCATGGTGTCCCAAATTTCTTGGACATTTTGTGTTATGACTTTTTTGTCTTTAGTGTTTTGACTGATGAATCTGTTTTCTCTATTGTGTCTTTGGTGTCAGAGATTCTCTGTTCCATCTCTTGCATTCGGTTGGTTATGTTTGCGTCTGTAGTTCCTGTTCATTCAGTCGGGATTTCTATTTCCAGCATTCCCTCAGTTTGTATTTTCTTTATTGTCTCAATTTCAATTTTCAGATCTTGAATTGTTTCCTTCATCTGTTTATTTACTTTTTCTTGGCTTTCTTTTATTTCTTCCAATTTTTTGTTTGTTTTTTCTTTCATTTCTTTAAGGGAATTTTTTATTTCCTCTTTAAGGGAGTTTTTCATTTCCTCTTTAAGGGCCTCTATCATCTTCTTGAAGTCATTTTTAGGATTGATTTCTTCTGCTTCTTCTGCCTTGGTATGTTCAGGTCTTGCAGGTGTAGAATCGCTAGGTTCTCATGTTGTCATATAGGTCTTCATGTTGTTGCCTGTATTTCGCACTGGTGCCTACTCATCTCTTCCTCTGCTCGGTGTAGGAGGTGTCTGTGTCTGAAGATGCCTCTCTTGTTCTAATTGTTAGTCTTGGTCCACTAGGAGTTCTTGGTTAAATCAGTGCTGTTGGGCTCTGTTTCTTCAGGAGCAGCTTAGTCCAATCAGTGTTAGTGGGTTCTGTCTCAGGGAGCAGTTGTTCCCAGTTGGTGCAGGGTGTTCTTATGGTTTCAGTGGTTGTTAGGTTCGTAAGGGTTGGGGTGTTTGTTTGTTTGTTTGTTTTTGTGGGGGAGCAGGGAAAGGTAGCTGTCTGGTCTCTGGGACTTCAATGGGTAGGACCTAGGGGCTAGAGACCTGATCTGCCAGTCCAGAGATGGGGGCTTACCTGTTCCCAGTTGGTGTAGTATAGGCTTATGATTCTGGTGATCTGGTTTGGTGGCTGGGCGGCGCCTTCTTTTGTGTTCTCAGGTCACGTTTTGCTCATTCGTTAACTCCTCAGCTGATCTTGTTTCCTCAGACTGCAGACTGTAGGATTCTGAATCCTCTCCCGAATGGATCTCAGCTGAGCAGGTTGTTTAGTAGGGTAGTCTCACCAACATCTCCAAGTTGTTGGGTTTCACAGGATCGGCAGCTGGGCCCTGGGTTGGCCTCAGACAGAGTGTTCGGATCCGTTCTGGTCGTGTCCCACCGCCAGCCACGTTCTTACCTCTATAACATCCTCAGCCTCAAGAGCGAGCATTCGTTTATAAAGAGACTTTTTGCTTGGCCTAGTGGAACAGGCCTGTAATTTTACCAAATCAGGAGACTGAGACAGCAGAATCTCAAGTTCAAGGCCAGACTGGGAAACTTAGCAAGATACGATCTCAAATTTAAAAAATAATACTAAAGTTAAAAAGGGGTAGGGGGCATCTGGGTCTATAGTTCAGAGGTTCAGTGCTTGCTGAATATGCACAATGCCCTAGAGGGAGGTGACACTGGTGGGAATACTGCTACCTCTGAGGGCAACAGGATGAGCCAAATAAAACAACACAAACCTCACATTTGTGCTCTTACAGTGGTAAACAGCTTCAGTAGATGATACCTGAATACTCGGTTGCAGGTCACAAGAAAACCTGTCTTAAAGACCTGTGAAGGTGTTGGTCCAAAGAGACACATTTTAAGTGCCTATTTTCTTCTTTATCTGTAGCTAGAGTTTTCCTGCCTGGCCCACAGTCAGGGCAAATCTCTCTCACCTGCTAGTCCCACAGCCGCTCAGACCTGACCAAGTAAACACAGAGACTTATATTGGTTACAAACTGTATGGCCATGGCAGGCTTCTTGCTAACTGTTCTTACAGCTTAAATTAATCCATTTCCATTAATCTATACCTTGCCACATGGCTTGTGGCTTACCGGCATCTTCACATGCTGTTTGTCATCGTGGCGGCTGGCAGTGTCTCTCTGACTCAGCCTTCCACTTCCCAGCTTTATTCTCCTCCTTGTCCCGCCTACACTTCCTGCTTAGCCAATGGCCAATCAGTGTTTTATTTATTGACTAATTAGCAACACATTTGCCATACAGAACATCCCATAGCACTTCCCCCCCCCCTTTTTTTTTTCAAAAAGGAAGGTTTTAACCTTAACAAAGTAAAATTACATATAATTTGGGAATTTGGGCGTAGCTTCTCTTACTACTTCCTGCTGGAGGGGGGCGCTGTATCTTATGAGGAAACAAAGAAAATTTTAGGGTTATGGAATAGTCCATGAGACTGTATCGTCTGAGCCAGATGCCTTCAAACCGTTCTGGATGTTGGATCATCTGGGCCATGGTGTCATCAGAGACCTTTCAGGGGGTCTTGGCTGGTCAAACCTGATGTATCTTAATCTGGAACAAATCCATAGCCTCTGGCTTTCTGTGGGAACAAAAGAGACTCTTTTCCAAAGCAACATATTCTTATATCCAAATTTTGAAGTCAAGATATCTTTAAAATATACATATTGCTTTAACTCAACATCTTTTACAATCAAATGTTTTTCTGCAGTTAAAAATCCCAAAGACAACACAATCCAGATTCTCTGTGTAATATTCATCTTTACGTGGCTTATTTTTTATATTAATTTTACTGTCTCTTTAAAGACTTTATTTTTTAAAACTATGTATTTGTTTATATAACTGTATATATCACCATATATCACCTTTTTTGTCTCTTTCAAGCCTACATATATATATATATATATATTTTACACACATTGTAAACTATTACATCTAAATCTGTCTTATTGTGAATCTATTGCTTTAAACTGCAGCAGCTGTGGCTGCTGGCTCCGCCCACCTCAGCTTCCCAACATGGTAGTGGTAGTTTACCACCAGCTCTGGGAGCTATCGTGGGTCTATGCTTTTATCCAAGCAGCATGTAGCCCAGAAACCTCTTTTTTTGTTTTGTACTAGTAAAGGCTAAATCCACCATGCAGCTTAATGTGCCACTTGCAGAGGCCTCATTCCCGCCATACTGCAGGTCGAGCACACACACTAGGAACCCACTAGTAGTTCAAACCGGCAGCTGCTGCTCATTTGAGAGAGACAATTAGGAACTGTTTTTAGCTCCATTTTAGAATCTTTTTTCTCAGTTTTTAGGTGGAAACTCTTGCCACCACGTTGGACGCCATTTGTAGCTAGAGTTTTCCTGCCTGGCCCACAGTCAGGGCAAATCTCTCTCACCTGCTAGTCCCACAGCCTCTCAGACCCGACCAAGTAAACACAGAGACTTATATTGGTTACAAACTGTATGGCCATGGCAGGCTTCTTGCTAACTGTTCTTACAGCTTAAATTAATCCATTTCCATTAATCTATACCTTGCCACATGGCTTGTGGCTTACCGGCATCTTCACATGCTGTTTGTCATCGTGGCGGCTGGCAGTGTCTCTCTGACTCAGCCTTCCACTTCCCAGCTTTATTCTCCTCCTTGTCCCGCCCACACTTCCTGCCTAGCCAATGGCCAATCAGTGTTTTATTGACTAATCAGCAACACATTTGCCATACAGAACATCCCACAGCATTTATCCCTGTTCTCTATTCCTTAAGCACTTAGAATTTGTGCTTTTTAATTTGAAGAACTCGGGCTTCCTAAATCACACCTAATGTCCTGCCAGCTGTGTGGCCTCTAGAATTCTAACTTCCTGGCATCTCCATTAGCATTTATATTCATTCAAGTTCTTTGTGTCAACATCCACCAACACTCTAAAGACGTTTCTAATCCTCAAAACCTTATCATTCCTGAGTCCACGATAGAGCTCTGCAATGGACTCACTAGCTTCTCCTCCAACATATTTGATAGCTGTACAATTTTTGTTACTCACTTGTTTTAAATGATCTTATTCTGCATATTAGCATAAGCTCATGAAGAGAGGCTTGTTGTAAGTTTTGTTTCCTAATGTATCCCAGAACTTGAAAGAATAATGCCAGTCATTTTCTTAGCATGCCATGAGTGTGCATGGGGTGAGGTGGGTAGAGAGGTGGGGGGCGTGAGGGGGTGAGGGAGTGAGGGATACGTTACAGTACTCCAGCACTCCTGACAATTCTAACCAGCAAAATTTATCCAAAGCATAATACAGACTTATGCTTCTGTGTTCTGTATCTACCTGGTGGTGACTATATCCAGAATTTGCCTTTCGTTTGTCATGGATGGTTGTTTTTAATAATTCAAGATAACTTTAGTCATCGAACCCACATAGGAAAACATGCACCATGCTCCACGTCAGGTCCCTGTTTGTGACTTCCCCAATCGGTGCAGTGTAGGAGACCCTGTATGGTTCTTTCCCAAATGTCACATTTCCACTTCTGTCTTTTGCTTTGATGTGGGAATGCCCAGGCTTTTGGTAGAAGTTACAGTTCTTATTATTCATCTGTGGTACCAGGTGTCTCCCCCAGGCAGTGCTTGAAGTGTAATGAATATAAGAATTTAAAAATTGTGTGTGCTATCTCTGGAAGGAACTTAATGGACAACTTAGAATTTTGCCAAATCACAGCCAGATGTCACTTCCTCCATTCACTCTGGCCAGACATGACTGTTTTACAGTTAGTCAATGAAGTGTGTTTGCAAATAAAAAGGTTTGGGGGGGTGTGAACCCACACTGTGGACTGTTTACAGGTTCCAGGTATTCGGCTCAGGGGTTTTCACACATATCAAATTATTTAATCTTCCCAGCTTCCTACAGAACACATGTAGTGACCTCATTTTCAGATGAGGAAATAAAAAACAGAGGTTTTCAGTTACTTACGTGCATCTGACCCTGACCCTCAGAGCTGACATTGGAGTTCAAGCTGGGCATTGTGAGGAACCGGTACTTTCCAGACTTGCTCCATGATGGAGACCTATTGTTCTAAAGAAGGTGGATCGGCTTCTGCCTTCCGTGTTGTAGCTATTTGCACCGTATTTAGGTGAAATGCCATTTGAGAGATGTTTGAGTAGTTTTTTTTAATCACATTTACTTTACTTTTTATTTATTTATTTTCAATGCACACGTGGAAGTCAGGGGAGAACTTTCTGGAGTCAGTTCTCTCTTCCCACCATGTGGGACCCACTATGAAACTCAGGTCATCAGGGTTGGCAGCAAGCACCTTACTCACTGAGCCCTCTCACCGGCCATCTCATTCAAACCTGCACTAGAGAATAGAATATTAAAGCATTAAAAAAAAAGCTGCCCAGAAAGCATCCTAAAATAGTAGGCCTGACTGTACGTCTTTTGAGAAAGGACATCAAGCTTCCTGAGTAACTAAGTGAGGCAAACACAAACGGAAAGATGAGTGAAGGTGCTCTGGAGAGGGAAATGGGAAGCAAGAATGAAAGGAGGCTGGGAACAAAGTCCTTCAAGGAAATGTCATAGTTACGGAGAGCAGGACATGCATCCGTTACAAAGCTTCTCATCATCTTCCTCCCACGTTGGGGCCCGTGTGTTCTAATTGCTTTCCAGGCAGTTAGAAATGGAAGGTGTCTTGGGACCATTTTATTTCTCCTTTACAAATGAACAAACAAACCCGATGAGAAAAAGACAGCAAATATCCACATCCCCATTCCTCAAGCTGCCTCCAGACGAATCCATTTCTTCAAACCTTGATTTATACATGCCAACTCTTGCCCACAATTGAGAGCAGTTGGCACACAGCAGAGATTCCCACGGCAATGACACCTGAGGCCGGGAGTAACTGGGGCGTGATGGGCAGACCCACACACAGATTGTCCATAAGCCATTTGACAACCCCGTGTCCTCAGGCACATTATACCCCCTCTTGGAGCTTTGACCTTGGTTTCATCATCAACTAAAACTGCCAGTTCATACTTTGCTGCCTCCTTGTGAAGACAGAATGACTTGAGATGTAGCAGACTCTTAGAATGATTCTTGACACAAGCGTTCACCATTATGACTCATTCACTAAACCCCTTGGTGGCCATTAATTCTGTCAGATTCACGGCAAGAGCTGTGAGTTCTTTGGTCTAGCAGGAAACAATTAATGACAGATGTGTGCATCAAATGTTTGTAATGTCTTGTAGTGAGGTAGCCGTTCCAGCTTTGACCTGGAAGTACCACCCGCTTTGAGGCTTTGGTAACTGTCACGCCTACAAGGCGGAGCCGAGAGAGAGCCCCCCATCCAGATCTTGGGTCTTCAGGGGTCCTCTCTCGGCTCTGCCTAGCAGGCGTGACAGTTACAGAAGCCTCAAAGGGGTTGGTACTTCCAGGTCAGAGATGGACTGGCTACCCACTACAATGTCTCCTCAGATTTTAAACCCTAGTGTACTCGTATGTGTGGCAGAATCAAGGGACCACTCCAAACTAAGTGACCTGACTTGGCTTGGACATTTGAAAAGAATCTTCTGCCCTAGCTAACTAGTCTACTGGCCTTTTCTTAGTGTGTTTCTCCCAGGGAGGCTAAACATGGGGTAGTAAAGCTGCTATAGTTGTAAATGAATGTTGGCTAAATTATGTCAAGCAAGCACTAAGGCAGATAGGAAGAAGAATTGGACTATTCATTTAAGACACCCCACCCCTAAAAAGCCACATCCCACTGGCAGGGACAGAAGAACACGTGTTGACAATTGCAAAGTTATTTTCTGAACCCTGGAGTGGTAGAAACAAAACGTGGGTGCCTATTATTTCATATATTTAATTTAATAAGTATGGATTGAGTGCCAATCACCAGGTGGACACTGCTAACCACTGATAAAAAAGAGAGGTGAGTTAGATATCATCCTTTAAAAATTATTATTTTCTGTGTGTGAGTGTTTGGCCTGCATGTATGCTTATACCACAAGTGTGCCTGATGCCCACAGAGATCAGAAGAGGTCATTAGATCCCCTGGAACTAGAGCTACAGATGATTGTGAGCCACCATGTATGTATGTTCTGGGAACTGAACTCAGGTCCTCTGCAAGAGCAATAAGTGCTCTTAGGCACTAAGTCACTGCTCTAGGCCCCTCCCAAACCATTCTTTGTCTCAAACACTTTATGGTCCATCTGGGAGACCTAACAAGCAAACTTGAATACAATAAATATGAAAATGAAAGTTTCCAAAACAATACCTGAGGCCTGAGGCCATTCCTGTCTTTTTTCTGAGTTTCATCTAGAGTTCATCTAGAATTCTATCTATAGGAGTCCCTTAACACAATCATGGTAATGGGTATGGAGTTATAGATGCCACATAAACTGTCACATGAACTCCATTATCCATCAGTCCATCAAATTAGAATGCCTATGTTGGTCCAGCTCCGATCAACTAAAAAATGCACCTCTACTGAGCACGTCTGAAGCCAGGCTTCATATCTGTGACAGGAAGCAACCTTCATGAAGTTCAGAAACTGAAGTGAAACTTGGAACCAAGTGGCCAGGACAGGCAGTTTCTGATCTGCTTCCCTCTCGGTCCTCGGCCACGCCCATCCCCCCGCCTCTCCACATGCACCTGCCTCTCCATCACTTTTCATCTGACTCTTCTAACCAAGTCCTGTGGTCCCTTTGTCTAAGTTCACCAACCCAGAGTGTCTTTCCTGTAGAGTGAAGACACTGTCTCGGACTTTGGGTGGAAGTTATGAGTCGTGCGTGCATTTCTAGCTGGCTAAATGAAAAAACACTGGAGTACAGCAGGGAGAGGAAATGCTTTCGTACATTCGCCCAGAATGCAAGGACAAGCTGAACAAGAGAGCAAAGGGAACCAGCTCAGCAGTCACAGCCAGTCCGAGGCTGTCGGTGATGGGCATGTCTGCAGGGGCCTAGCCCCACGCTCCTCAAACATGGGCCTCCAGCAGGGTTTGTGAAGCCAGGAAATAGCACTCAGCCTCTACCGAAGCTGCTGAGCCCTCTTTCCAAAAGAGGAACTACATGAAGTGAATTCAATTAGTTCACACATGCACACATGCATGCATGCACACTAGAGCATGTGCACATGCACATGCGTGCACACACGTGAGGGGGAGAGAAAAAGAGAGGGATTGAGTACTGCAAAGAGGACTTAGATAGAGTGTGAGGCCGGAGAGATGGCCCAGCAGTTAAAAGTGCTTGCTCCCCTTGCCGAGGGCCAGAGTTTGGTTCCAAGCACCCATTTCAGGCAGCTGAGCTGCCTGTAACTCCAACTCCAGGGGATCTGACACACTCTGACCTCTGCAGACATCAGCATGCACAAGCACACAAATACAGATGAACAGACGACAGACAGACACACACGCACAGAGACACAGACACACACGAATAAAATCTTTAAAAAAAATCCAAGTTCTCAAAAATTTAGTCATTAGAGTTTCATTTAAGGACTTTTAAATGTTCTTTACCAAAGAATGATATCTGTTTCGTAATCTTTCTGCAAACACCCTTTATCTGGTGCACAGCTCAGCCTGGAGGAGGAAGTGTAGCTGTTCACACTAGTCAGGGGAAGAACAAAGGCACAGAGGGCCTGCACTAGGTCAGCAGGTACAGAGGGGCAGGGGAGGGGCAGCCCAGCCTGGCCTTTGCTGCAAGTCCAGGGATCTTTCCACAGTGCCAGTCTGGCTGCCTGGCATACCGGTGGAGGTGTTTCTTGGCGATAGGACACTAGCACTGAGCTCATCCAGCGTCCACAGAAGTGAGTAGTGTTTGCACAGCCCCCGAGCCTGCTCAAAGGCTGCTCTTGGTTTAGATGCCTGTGCTTTCATTCTGACTCGTGCCCCACATATGACTGATGGATTCTCAGAAAGGGTCCCAGTGATTAAAAAAAGAAGAGAAGAAAAAGCACAGACACCGTGCAAGAGCAGGAATGGGCCCTCTGATAACCACCCAGCCATTTGTCATTGTGAGCCCGGGGCTACTGATGTGAATGGGATACACAGAGGGGCCGATGCTCAGCTTCTCGAAAGCGGCATCAGAGACCCTTCCTTTGACTTTTCTACCCTGCCCCCCCCCCACTGCGTCACAGCCAGGGTATCTGATTTGACAGTCACTTGTGTCTATATAAGCACTGGACAGTGTTTCGGAGGGTACAGTTATCATTAACATTCCGGGCCAAGGAGGAATTCTGCTATCACTATTTGCTCCTCTTTTGCCCCAATTTGATGTCTATCCTTTCTACAGTTTTTTCAACTCTTCATTTCAAAGATGGCCACCTATAGAGACTGTCACCCCGCTTCCCACCTTCTGTCTCCTGCCCTTCTTTATTAATTTGTTCATAATGCATCTTGCACCAGAAATGTATTGACCTTGTGCTTCTGATCCCTGAGTCTTGACTGTCATAGTAAGGGCAGGTACCCCGGGTCTGTTATGGTGACCCCATGGCCAACACAAGTATTTGGCACAGAACAAAGCAAATCACCCAGTGATTGACTTACTTATTTCCTTCAGGTCTTGTCTAGTCCTGAATAGAGCTGCTATAGAAAAGACCTCGTTAAAATAAAAAGCAAGGAGGTCGGAGGTAGAAAGAGCTCTTGCCTAGCACATCCAAGACCTTCGGTGTGATCTTTAACAACCCCACTCCCATCCCAGAAAATTAGCAAGAAGCTATTGCAGTAGAGAAAAAGAAAAAGACTCTGGCTTCCTTTGTAGTCAAAGTTTCTAGTTTCTGATTGACTGATCAGTTAGGGAAGTGTACAGAATGGGAAATGTCAGAATGCTGAGTCAGAAGTTTTCGGAGCCTCTGAATGATGTTCCCAGGACCTATTTGTCTGGGCTGAGTCTCCTTTCTGCCTGGCCCCCTCTTCAGGATGGAAGTGGAAGCCATCGCAAACAAGCTTCCATCCGGACCTACCCAAGTCCCAGGCTTCATTAGGGTGCTGGGAGAACATGGGGAGAGGGCTGGGAGGCCCACTGACTGGTGACGTTCGTTTCAATGCTGCTATGTGGTAAGGGCAATAGCATAGACCTTTCCCAGGGCCCTGGGCTTTCTTCTTTGTCTGCCTGGCTTTGTTAAAGTTCACTTCTGGTTATTGCTAAAGGTCTAACTCAACCATCAAGCTTCTTGTGAAAGCCTTGCTGAATATCCCACTTGGTCCTCATTACTCTATGGATCTCATCACCCTGTTCATTTAAATGACTGCATTGGTTACTCATCTACATCATATCATATCTCTCTGCATCCAAGTTATGTGCCTTGTGTGAAGATGAGTAAGCACATGTGTATAACGATACAGGGGTGGTGAGAAGGTTCAGCTGGGAGAGCACTTGCTTCCCAAGCCTGGTGATGTGGGTTTTACCCCCGGAGTCCCATGGTAGAAAAAGAAAACCGACTCCAAAAGTTGTCCTCTGACCTCCACCTATGACACACTTACACACAGACTAAATAAATAAACAAATAAATAAATAGACTTTACAATCCAGCCAGTTACCTAGCTAACATTTGGATCTTCCCTTGGGGTCATACTGGATTATATGTATATGTATGTACAGATGTATATTTCTGTTTTCATTCAGGGACTCTGATTGTTTTGAAACATCCCTATCCAAGAATAGTGGAAGAGCCTTCCATTTATGAATCAGTCCGGGTCCACACAGCAATGCAGACAGGAAGAACAGAAAATGACCTTGTGCCCACTGCACCTTCTGTAAGTACCCACCATGCCCTTCACTGAATGTCATCAAATGTAGCAAGAACTAGTTCATGAGCTCACAGAAACAGTCTAGCTTGGAGCCAGCCTAGTGCCACAGTCATAATCCCAGCTCGCGGGAGTCAGAAACTTGAGAGTTGCTATGAGTTCAACCCCAGGCTAAGTAGAGAGTTCCTTGTCAGCCAGAGCTGTCTTGTAGGGCCCTGTCCTGTCTTGAAAAGCAAACAAATAAACAACAAACAGTATATTCTAGAGGGGGATATAAAACCCTGGAAAGTAATATAATATTTGAAGCCTATAACTCAGTTCATCTGGCCCAAGGAAAATTAAAAAACAAACAAAAACCAACCCCACAAATGCTTTGGCTGAGTGTTAGCTCAGTGTTTCTTTTCAGTACTTGCCTGGTATTGTGAGGTCCTGGGTTCCATCACCAGTACACACACACACACACACACACACACACACACACACACACACACACACACAGAGGCCGGGGGGATGCCTTAATGACAGGATTTAAAAAACTTAGAAAACATCATTGAAATGTCTCTTTAAATAGCCAAACAGGTTCGTGGTAGAGTAGATACGACAGGTGCTCATGGAGTTCACTAAGCAGTCACTCTGACAAGCTGCTTCCAACTCAGAAAAACAATTTCATTTGCAATTCAACCATCCATGAAAGAAAAGCCTTCTCCACCTTCACCATAAAACTTGGGGTGCATCTGGGCATTGTGGTCCACACCTTTAATCCCAGCACTCAAGAGGCAGAGGCAGGCAGATCTCTGAGTTCAAGGCCAACCTGGTCTACAAGAGTGAGTTCCAGGAGGGACAGGACTACCTAGAGAAACCCTACATATTTTTTGAATTACCAAAAAACAAAACTTGGGGTGCTATTTTTCTAGCCTCCATTCTTCACTGACTGGCACCCACAGAGAGAAAGTATTCATATTTGTTTGCAGCATGACCCACCCCCCCACCCCCCGCTTTAGTATGAGTGTTACAGAATCACTCATTGTTCCTCCCAGAGTCCATCCATGCATGTTCTGTGAGCCGCAGTCTGTAAGTTCCTCCTAGACCCCCCTTCCTTCCCCATCCTCACAATTCTACTTGCTTTCTCTTCCTGGAATGCTGAATACTTCTAGTAGGAGAAATCTCAATTTTTGCAGATAATAAAAATGGCAGTGCCCGAATAAAACACCAGGAACCTATCCTACATTTGGAAAACAACCACTTACAGTTATTCAGCGACCAATCATATTAAAACAGATGCAGCCTTCCTATTCCTGAAGTGATTGTTTTTTCTATTCTGATGCCAAAAAAGGCTTCCTTATATGTACCACGTTGGGTGTGATGGTAGGGTCTGGTAATTCCAACACCAGGGAGATTAAATTTGAGGCTAGCCAGGGCTATGAAGCATGATGCTGTGCCAATAAATAAGGAAGAAGGGCTGGGCTTTAGTCAGTGGGTAAAGCACCAGCCACACAACCTGGGGACCTGGGTTAAGATCCCCATGGCCATGTAAAAGCAAGACTCGGTAACACACACATCCTTGTTCCCTGTGAGAAGGTAAGAGACAGAGGCAAGGGAGCCTCTGGAAGCCTCAAGTCCAGCTAGCCTGGTGTATGTCTCTAAGGAGGAAGGAGAAGATACTCAAGGTTGCACTTTGACCTCCATGTACGTGCACACATGCATGCACACATGTGCAGCATATACACAGGAATAATTGCTTGTGTGTTTTTGTAACCTGAATAGTTAATGGTATGCCTTATTTTTACCATTTTCCTACAATCATCAAAAATTGGTTAAGAAAGATGGCACGTGCGTGTGCTCGCGCTTGTGCGCAGGAGGAGGGGGCTTTGTTAAAGAGCGAAAGGAAGCCTCAGCTGTTAGAACTGGAGAAATCCAGGAAAGCACAGTGAGTGACGCGTATTCCAGAGTCAGAGGGGACCAGAGACCAGACCAACACCTACAGTCTGCTCTGTTCTTGTTTTCTATTTTCTAGCCAGCCAGTTCCCTTCAGTTTCCTCTTTCCCCATTCTTAGCTCTCCACCCATCACGAAACCACCTCTCTATCAACTGGCTGCTTAACTCCACATTCTCCTCTGCTAGTCTTCATTCGTTATTGAGAAAAAAAACGTATACACTATATTCCGACCACACTTCCCCTCCCCCAACTCGTCCCAGATCCTCCCCATCTCCTACCCACCTAATCCATGCCCTTTCTCTCTTTAAGAAACAAACAAAAACCAAGAAATGTACCACAAAAACAAAACCCAAAATATACAAGCAAAATACCAACAAAACAAAAAATGCTCCCCAAAAGCAAAATGAGATAAAAAGTCTACAAAAATTCCAGTGAGTTTGCTTTGTGTTGGCCAACTACTCCCCAGGCATTAGGTATACTTTGAAGTGTGATCAGTTAGATGCCATTGAAGAAAATGAATTTTTCCTTTGCCAGCAGGTGTCAGCTACAGGTAGTTTCTTGGTTAAGGCTGGGAAACCATGTCCACCTTCCCCTCTTGGACCCTGATAGACTTCTGAAGATCAATGGTCAGTGAAATTCTGATTTACAAGTATCTTTTATCAGTAGTAAGAATCAGCCAATGTGTAATTGGTAGCTTTGGTCTTAGCAGGACTCTTTAGAGCTAATTATGGAAGTCATATTACTTGCTGTTGGCTTCCTCCATGTGCCAGAGAGTTCAGCTGCCCAAGCATGTAGACATTGTAACACAAGAGGGAAGCTTTAGAGTGTTTAGTGCTTGGTCAACAAGGAACACTCATTGTATAATGAGAGGCCCGTGAAATTTATTATGTAATGATACCAACCAAAACAATAAAGACTTTTTCATAGCTCCTGAACCATACCTCATCGCTCTTTGCTTACAGAATTCTGGATTGGCATGGTTGAGGGAAGAGTTCTGGTTGGATTGGAATTCTTGTCCCCTACTGAACACCACAGCTCTTTGTTTACTAATTGTCCCAAATGGCCATCTGATGTGGCACCTCTGTCTTCCAATGCAAGCTCTGAGGTGTCCACACTTCTGTTTTCTCTTTTGAGAATTCAGTTCCCGTCGGATCCCTGTCTGTGGAGGAAGAACATTACATCATACTCCTAGAAGAAGACCTTGCTTGAAGTAAAAATGAAAGCGGCCCCATTTCCCCCAAATGCAGGCACTTACATAAAATCACTTCACATCCTTTGTCAACTGCATTTAGGGAAATTATTACTCATGTACTGTAAACAGCAAAGCATTAGGTTCCTGAGGTAAGATTAAATTTAATTAATTCATTTGTTAAACAAACTGTTTTACGTGCCCACCATAAATCCAGCTTTAAACGTTGTGATTTTTGCGGTAACTAGGCAAAGACCCACCCTGTTGAGCTCCCATTTTAGTGCAGGTCACAGATGATAGATAATCAGCATAATATTATAATACTTAACGGGTTAAGGGGAAGACAGGGCAACCTCTCTGAGAAAGTAGTAACATTTGAACAGAAATGTCATTTAAAGGAATGAGAAAATATGTTATGTGTGTATATGAAATTGTCAACACGTAAAAATCTTTTTTATTTTTTAAAGAAAGGAAGGAACAGTTCACATTTAAGAAGTAACAAGATAGAGTAGGCAGATAAAGTAGGTAGAAAGTAACACAAATTCTCTGAGGCAGGAACTCCGTTGAGGGGCTTTAAGGACCAACAAAGTCAGCCATGCTGGGAGGAGTGAGCCGGACGGAATCTGAGACACAAAGGCACCAGAGAACCAGCTGGAGTTGCTTCCCAGCAGTAGGAAGGTTGAGGCAAGCTAAGTGTCCTGTTGTGCATGCATGAGGAATCATCATGGTCAAATGCCAACTACCTCCTTCACATGCTCTGAAAGCCTTCACTGTCCAAGGCAGAGTCTTTGTTAGGGGTCTTGAGAAAGTCTGACAGCGTTAGTCACATAATTTAAGTCTTCACATTTTGAAAAAGACTCCTAACTACTAAGTGTTCAGTGGACTTGTTGCTAAGTTAGGGGCAAGGAGACCTCTTAGGACACGAACTGGTCACCTTCAAGATAAGGTATAAGACAACATGATGATAGACTGAATGTAGTTATATTCCAGGAGTCAATATATTTCAAGTTTCTGACTCAGATTGGCTTAGTGAAATTTGCTGATCAATAGAGTGTAAGCAATCTCCATCGACTCCTGCTGCCCATCCCCCTACCCAGACTTCCTGCTCACTCACTGCTCAGTTCCCGGCCACTGCTACCCTCCTGTCACTGCAGACATCTACTTTACTGATTTCTCTGTGAAGCCACACTGTCTGCCACCTTCACCTGTTTGGAAAGAAGCCCTCATCCACCCAGCGGCACCACCCACACCAAGCTGCTGCTCCGACAGCCAGCATCACTGTCCATATGAATTCTCCCTGTTCCCGGCTTGGGCTCCCCCACGCTGCGCCAAGGTGCACAAATGTCCACACACTCATTCCATCTGAGGACGGCAAGGGAGGCGGCTTGGCTAACCCTTTCCTGTTGAACATTTAGGTTGTTCCTAACCTGGAGCTAGTTCAAACATCTTCTCTGCTACGGATCATATCCGGTTTAAGGATAAGTCTGCCATACAGTTATTTCAGTTCTCATATCTGGAAACTCTGGGTCAGATTATATTCTCAGCCTTTCCATCTTCAGCGTTTCACTTACCAAGATCACAGAAAATACTAGACATTAGTATATTAATTCAATAGAGGTAATATTGAGTGAGTAGCTTTATTTCTTAGCTTGAATTCAGTGGCTAAGTCTATCAGGATCCTTTACAAAACATTTTACCCTTAATCATTTTATCTCTTTATTACCTGTAGCAACCCAAAATGATAATTTTTAAAAGTTTTCTTAATAATTAACTTAGTTTAATTACTTTTTTTAATTTTCAATTTTTAAAAAATTTTAAGTATATGCTGTTTGTGTTTTGCCTGCATGTATGTCTGTGCACTATCTGCATGCCTGGTGCCCTCAGAGGCCAAAAAGGGCATTGGGTCCCCTTGAACTGAATTGTGGGTGGCTGTGATTACTATGTGGGTACTGGGAATTGAACCCAGGTCCTCTGGAAAAGCAACAAGTGCTTTTAACCACTGAGCCATCTCTCCAGCCCCTCAGTTTAATTTCTTCAACATCAAAATAAATCACAGTGATTATGTGATATCAGACTCAGCAATATTGGTTAACTTTACTGAAATACACAGTTAGGAAGTTCATCTTGACTTCTCTGCCATCAGAATTCCAGAAGTGGCTCTGGGCTATTTCTCCTCTCTGGTTCTTTGAACTTTGGAGGTTCCTCTTTCTATTCGGTAGGAAGAATTCACCTCAGGAAAAAACACTCTGGAAATTCCCATAAAAAGAACCCTGACATCAACAAAGTCATTTCCCAGATCTTATTTGTTTTCTTCTCTATAATGAAAGATATATTGCGAGAGCACATTAGAACAAAATAACCTCCCAGGAATTCAGTTTGTTCAGAAGGTTATGGGATTATGAAGGTTAGGGTCCCGGGCCTATGTAGATTTCCCTCCATTCATAATTCATAGATGCTAAGTACTGCTGTTACTTTTGAACTCATGAAACATAGATTAAAACAAATGATTCATTTGTATTTCAAATCCCATTTTGAATAGATGAAGTATAAATACATTTACACTCCTGAATATCTTCTTCATGGGATATGAGTCTCATGAGATGGCTTTGGAGTGGAGAAGAACGCGTAGGAGGAGGAAGACTGTAATAAAACAAATGTTGATAATTCTGCTTCTTAGTTCTTAAAACTTTAAAAGACAAAGCCCTGGAATAAAGAAATTCTTTTACTTTTCTTAATATACTGTCCCAAATGTATTGATCTCTTAGTAGCTGTCAGCATTTCCAAGACCCCACATAGGAGCCAGTGTCCTTAGACATCAAAGACCCTTCTATAAAGTGGCACAGTATTTGCATAAACTATATGCATCCTCCCTGTACTTCAAATCAGATTCCTTATCACACCAGTGTAGTATAAATACCAGGTAAATGGTTAATAGACTATTTGTTTGGGGGATGATAAGTAAAAGAATCCGTACATGTTCAATACAGACTCAGCACTCTTTTCAAATGTTTCAGTCCATGGTTTGTGAACCCAAGAGTGCAGAGCTGATAGATACAGAGGCTTAAGGCCAATTGTACTATCGAGCACCCATGACATATGAGTGCTTATACACTAGGATTCCTACAGCAATACAAGCTGCTGCTGTTCACAATGCACACTGACAAATACCGGTGGGTAATTATTTTCAAATCACGAACTTGAGGTAATAGAGAGCCTTTCCAGTGATGCCTGTTGATATGGAATACACCAGACAATCCAGTCCGCAAAGTGTCTCCCACAGCACCTGGGAGAGTTTCAAGGTGAAGAACGGGAGAGGACCAGGTAAAGATCAGCAGCGAGCATGTTCTTCCTAGAGCAGGGCGGAGGGGCAAGCCTGCAGCTTTGCCTGGAGTAAGGGCTCGTCCCCTAGCACAGGAAGATAAACTAGGACGGAACACAGGCCAAATGCGACAATTCTCGGCTTCATTCTGGCCTTTTTCTTTTGCAGCTCGGCACCAAGGAAGGCTACCTCACCAAGCAGGGCGGCCTGGTAAAGGTAAGGGAGTGTGGTTTGCTCATGCCATCACAGGAAAGACAACACATCATAGACTCATCCCTTAAAATTGACATATATATTTTTAAAGGACAATTATAAACTTATTTTAAGCCACTTACATTTACCTGAAAAATAACTTGACTGTTCTCTGGCCAAGCCCTGTGTAAGTAACCTGCAGTCCATATTAAAAAGGAAGCATGGTGGAGCACGTTCAGTGGAAGGGTTAAGAACAAAGGGGGTAAATTAACTCTTGAACATTTCTGCTCTTTTTGTTTTTAACATAAAAGTCAAACTTTTATACAATGCTCACTGAAAGGTAGGCCAAATACATCACTGGTGCTTAAAAAAAATATGTTATAACATGCCAAAGTAAACATAATTTAGATCTTTACAAGTCCAGGGCGCCTGACTGCTCCCTGTCTGCAATTATACCTGTAGCATTCTGTTAAACTTACATGTGCCATGGCCACCATCACTCAACATATCAGCTCCACTCATGCTGTGTCGGCTCTTGTCTATTTTAGGGGTCAGGGCCTTACCCCTTCTCCTGTGAACCAAACTGCTTGACTCTATCCTAATCATGCAGTTATCCATGTCCTCACTAGGCTGGATTCTCCCTGAGGGTGGGAGATATTCACATTTGTAGCCTGTTTTTTGGTTTGTTTGTTTTGTATTCAGATAGGGTCTCACTCACAGCCCAGGATGACCTCAGATGTACAACCTTACTTCTCACAGCCCTTAGGGTTAGGATTACAGGTGTGCACAACCATGCCTGGCCTGAATGTTTATTCCTGAATCTTCTACTGTCTCTTTTGCCAGCTGAGACAGATCGGCACTTTGTTAGGATATAGGAAGGAAGTAGCAAGGTTTTGTTGTGAGTCCATGGCTCTTCAGGAGAGATTCAGTGTCATGTGGTTAAAGGTTCCTAAACCTCAACTGGCTTATTTGTGAAATAATAGCAATAATAATGATAATAATAATAGATGGTCTTGCTTTATATGTGCTAGTTATCATATATTTAACTAAATATATATTATATATAAAAATAAAATTTCAAGAGTATACATGAATATATATGTAAATTTTTGGTGTGGGGATATAGCTCATAGTAGGTTCTCAAAACTGATATCTATTTTTTATTATAGTGTCAATAAAATAGAAACTTGAGTGGCTTGTTAGGAATCACCCTGAATGTTTACAACAGCTGCATTATTCATTTAAATAAGCTAGCGGTATTTCTATTGTGATCTTAGAACACAGAATCATCATTTTTTAATAGCTATTTTGAAACTTTTCTCAAAAGTGATAGATAAAAATATTTTAGGCTTATTTTTATCTTATCTTTTATATACTTTTTAAATGAAAATAAACTATCAAGTTTAAATATTACATTCTGTACTCAAAACTTAAATTTTCCCCCTCAGACCTGGAAAACAAGATGGTTCACTTTGCAAAGGAACGAACTGAAATATTTCAAAGACCAGATGGTGAGAAAGACATCAGCACCCCGCTCCCCCTTAGTCATCAGTTCTGTAAGGTCTCCAGCACCCTCTGAAACAGAGTCCAGAGACCCGAGCCTTTTCAGTTTGTGTTTATAATGGGGGTGGGGCACACTTGCCACAGAGTGTGTTTGGAGTCAGAGGACAAGCTGTGGGAGTTGTTTCTCTCCTCCCAAAGTGTGGTTCCTGGGAATCAATCTCTGGTCACTGGGCTGGATTTGGCCACAAGCATCTTTACCCACTGAGCCATCTCCCAAGCCAAGGTGTGGGCACTTGATCCCTGATCAGCTCTGACTCTGTGGTTTGCCTCCAGAGGCCGCTTGCAGGTCAGCACAGCTGTCCCTCTGTGTGGGGCAATGGAATTCTTCCCTTGCCATACTTTATGAACTGTCCCTATGAAGCAATTTCTCCTTTTATTAATAGCATATCCATTGCTTGGGTCCATTTTATCATGCCAACTTAAAATGATTCTCCTTCCTTTTTGTATACAAATTTTCTACAGAAGTAGAAGTTTATAAAAAGGATGGGGGAAAATATAACTCCTTTCCATGTGTTAAAAATCTATCTCTGTCTGATGTAAATTGACAAAAGCAACCTCTTTTTTAAAAAGATATATTTTATTTTAAGTTATGTGTGTGAGTATGTGTCTGATTTTTGGGTATATGCACGCAAGTATTGGTACCAGCCCTGAGGCATGGAGACTTTTGGTACTGGAGTTACAGGCAGTTTTGAGCTGCCTGATGTGGGTGCTGCGCATCGAACACAGATCCTCTGCAAGAGCAGGTCACCCTCCTAACCACTGAGCCATCTGTGTAGCCCAGCAAATGTCTTCCCATTGCTTAGTCTGTGAAAGACTAGTTCCCTTTGTCAGGCTTTCCCATCCTCCATCGTCTTCATGAAAGGAAATTGACAGTTGCATGCAGCAGAAACCTTGTAAAGGAGTGAGGGATGGACACACATGTCTGTTTATTCTTATGACATAGTTTGCTTTTTTTCCCCAGTCACCAGAACCAATTCGGATCCTAGACCTAAGGGAGTGCTCAGCTGTTCAATTTGATTACTCACAGGAAAGAGTAAACTGTTTCTGGTAAGTTACTTTCATAAAGGAAATGTTTCTAAAAGTCTTTAAGCCAAGGAGTAAAAAAGCTACCTGTCTTAACGTGTACATGTCTGGATCAGAGGGACATGAACCTGACCCAAGGTTAGCATGTTAGCACCTCCAGTGCAGAGGACACTCGCCTGGTCTACAGTGGCTTCCACAAAGAGACAGGTTGGCTAGGTTCAGGCTGTGCACTGCACAGCTGGAACACATTCAGCCATTCACGTCTCAACACAACTTCCTCCCTGGAGATTTTCCTCTCAAGTTTAATTATCCTTTAGCCAGCTCCAGTGATGGTCGATCTGTATTGTTAGGGCAGTGTCTGACTGACAGGTGGAAGTGTTTTGCTCTGATACAATTAGCGGACTATGAAACACTTCTGATACAAACAGCATCTTGATAAAGGAAGGCATGGTTTCTTCTCTACCAACTTTTGTCTGAAAGTTTCTCAAACTTATCCAGACTGCGAGATGTCAACTTTTCTCTGTCTAACCTCAGCGCATTAAGAACTTGCCGGATTTTCTTCATCACTTCTTTTCCTGAACCAGTTGAAAGAAAGTTGCCAAGATACAGCGTCCTGATCACATACCCTCTGAAAATAAAGACAGTATATATAGAACTTAATTTTGCTATTACACCTGAGAAAGTGAACAATGTACAGTATCGACCAGCGACAGGCATCTTTTTAATACCTGCCCTATGATCTAGCAAAGGTTTGTTTTTCTTGAGTAACAAGAACTTGAGAGGCAGGTATACTGTGACAAGGTCTCACCCACGGTCTTTATCATCCTCTTAACTTTCCTCCAGCTGGCTCCTTCAGATCCAGGTGGCCACTTTCAGCCCTCATGTTTTCACAGACATGACGAAAGACGTATCAGCCATGCCTGGCCCTTTGTATCAGGAAAGCCAATGTTTCCCTGGAAACCTTGCCCTGTGAAGCTTCTGCATGACTCACTGGCTGCAACATAAATTACCATAACATCATTATAATCATAACTGGCTTAAACTAATTATAATTTATTGCCCGGGCTTCTGTTTTCAAGAAGAAAGGGAAATTTGTGTGAATTTATAGAGCAACTCACAATTGATACTCCCCAGGGAGTATCAATGACGAGTCCAGAAACCAGTTTACACTTAGCATGGTGTCCAATGTATCCAATGTCAGCATCCCTCCTTCTCCAGCCCTATCCACTCACCCACTCAACCACCCACAGGCCTGATAGCTACAAGATGTGCCTAAATTTCAGCTCAAGGCAGGAGGATCAGGAATTCAAGGTCATTCTCCGCTACATAGCAAGTTTGAGGCCAGCCTAGCATACATGAAAAAAAATACAGATAGGAAAAAATAGTATTTGTGTCTTGATTGTGAGGATAGAAAGAATAGCCAAGATATGTTAGGGTTAACTTTATCGCTCAAATAATTTTGACTAAATAATCAGAGGCAGCAAAATTAAGACTTATCATATACCTACCCAATCTTTTGTGCTGAAAGAAAGGTTCGTTTTCTTTATGACAGAGATTAAGTCATGGGAAGAAATGGGTGAAATAGCAAACTGAGGTATTTTTGGTCCCCTTTTCCTACGTAGTCTTTATATCTCCAGGAGGAAGTGTTGCCTTCTTTAAAGCAGCCAGTACAACTGAGTTCTTTCAGCAAACCCTCTTATCTGCCTGGCTTGTCCTTTAACCTACGGACAGGCTCTGGACCACTGTGGGGCTTGACTGAATAGACTTATATTCCACCGAAGACATGCACAACAAAAGGAGGTGGATGTGACCTGGACATATACTTCTTCTGTGAAGTCTCCTGGGAGAATACAAATCTCACTTGCAATAACACAAACTTAAAAACTTCCTAGGCATTTCTGCCATTGCTGCAGGAACTGCTCTGTGTGCACCAATTCTTCAAAGTTGCCCTGATAATTACGGGAGCCCTCGTCAGTTCTTCCTCCCCTGGAGGCGCTCAGGCTATTCAACCAGGATATATACAACTAGCCATACTGACGGTCACACGTTCTTTCTTTTCTTTCACCAGCTTAGTGTTTCCATTCAGGACATTTTATCTGTGTGCAAAGACAGGAGTTGAAGCTGATGAATGGATCAAAATACTGCGATGGAAGTTGGTGAGTTTTAAAAGTCCCCGGAAGTCTTGTCTTGATAACTAACGTGTTGATGACGTCAGGTATACTCCAGTTGTCAGAGCAGGTCCCAGAATCAAAGGGAAGTAAGTCTGTCTGCAACTCTGTGGAATCATCTGTGCTTGCTTAAGGGGTATTAAAGGAAAGAGGAGGTTGTAAGACGGAAGGGTGGCGTTGTGCTTGGACTTCAGCATAGCCTCAGTCGTAGCTGCTGGCAGTCTTCCTGTAAGGTGTGTTGGTCAGCCCCATTTTCTCTAGAAGAGAATATTGGGATTGGAAGGTCTCAGAGAGGGACGTTGACATATGCTTCAACTTGGAAAGCCTTTCAATTGTCAAGGAGGGAGCTTGGGGAGGCGCTTGGTTCTCAGGGTAAGCTGCACATTGTGTATCAAGCACCAAAGGCGTTTTACCTTCCTGCTATGTACTTCCCAAAGGGAGGACAGCTAAAATAACTCACCAGTCCTTACATTTTTCACCATGTATGTTATAGGGTTGATAGTCAAGTACAAGTTTTCTAAAATTTCCTGTAAGTGTAATTAATATGTTGGCAGAGTTTTTCATTGGGATCACTGGTCCATTCTGTCCTGACAGCTGGCTCCCAAATAACCACACAGAGACTTATTAGTTATAAGTGCTCGGCTGTTATGGCTTAGGCTTGTTGCTAACTAGCTCTTACATCTTAAATTAGCCCATATGTCTTATCTACACTCTATCACATGGTGGTACCTTTTTTGGCACTGCATGTTCATCTCACGCTTTCCGCTGTGTCTGGCTGGTGACTCCGCCTCCTTCTTCCCTGCCTAACTTCTACCTGCCTAGCTATCGGTTGTTTAGCCCTTTATTAAACCAAGCAGAGTGACAAATCTTCACAGTGTACAAAAGGATTATTCCATAGTAGTGAGATTATATATTAGTCTGGTTTTTATTTCTTTCATGAAGTGCACGAGGCAAGCTACTTATGAAATAAAAGAGGTTCACAGTGTTTGAGGTTCAAGGGCATAGCACTCACATCAGCTCAGCTTCTGAGGAAGACCTCTTGGGAAATGAAGACAGGGATATGTGGAGGATGGGAACCTCACACTTCCAAACAGGAAGCCAGAGATCAAGTGGGGTTGAGGGGGTGTGGGTCAGCTCAGTCTTCTAGAACTCTCTCCAGGGCAGTGCTCCCTTCCAACGGCAGTGTACCAGTAACATAAGGACGTCCTTTCTTTTAAAGGCTTGATCATATCAACGCCACCACCCTTGGGAACAAGCCTTTACATACTTACTATCTTGAAACCTATGGTGTATCCAAAGGCAAAACACCCTTTTCTTAATCAGTGTGTGTGTATGTATGTGTGTGTGTGTGTGTGTGTGTGTGTGTGTGTGTGTGTGTGTAGTTATTGTATCTATAGGTCTGAAAATGGATATCCTTAAAGCCAGGCTTATAGCTCAGTGATAGGAACAGTCCTCCTGGGTAAAAAGGTGTGTGTGTGTGGGGTGGGGGGCAGCTGTGAACATTGCTGAGCATCCATGTGTTTTGGTTTTTGGTTTTTGTCTTTTTGGTTTGAAATCCAAGTTAATACAGTGCCCATTTTGAGACTGCTTCTGTGCTGATTCTGAGTGGGGAATGCTTTGTCATGGCCAACCTGGGCTGAAAATGACTCCATTTCTAATTCCATGTATTTTGTTATTATAAGAATGACACATAATTATTATAGAAAATTTAAATTTAAAAGTAGTTTAAATGTGTATTTGCAGATTTCTCCTGGCCAACTGGATCTTTAAAAACATAGCCCTTCTCTGGTGGTTTTTCACTGGTTCCTTCCTCTTAACAGTATATTATCAGCATCTTTCAAAGTCCACAACTGCAGACATGAATCTTCCTTTGGATTGGACAGTGCTGTGTCTGTGCTTTCCTAGGAAAGTATCAGATCGATTCCCAAAGTGTAACATTGTAACAGCCACTCTATTATGTCTGGATCGAAAATTAAAAACAAACATTAGGCGGGGAGGCCTGTCTATAATCCCAGCACTCAGGAGGCAGAGGCAGGAAGATCTCTGTGAGTTCAAGGCCAGCCTAGTCGACAGAGCAAGATCCAGGACAGGCACCAAAACTACATAGAGAAAACCCTGTCTCAAAAAACCAAACCAACCAACCAAACACTAAAACTTGGTAGAGGTGTGGTAATTTATAGCAGCATGTCTCCTTTACTGCTCAACATGTCTTCCTTACTATTTCAGAGTCAGTATCTCAAAATGACTCAATAATAGATATTCCTATGTTTCATTACAGTCCAAACTAAGAAAACAGCTGGACCAAGGAGAGGACACTGTGCGATCTCGGTCATTCATCTTCAAATAGAACTTTCTTGGCTCGGGCAAAGTGGAACGTTCCAGGTGCTCTGATCTGCGGCAGGCTCCAGAGGAAAGGTCATTAAAGGATTTCCTCGGAAAACAAACACAAAGTAGACCGTGGTGGGGAGCTGAACGTGGTTTGCTGATTCACAGAAAACAGCTGGCAGGACCAGCCATCTGCTCAAGACCGTGGAAGCAGCACCCGGCTGACGGAAACTGCCTCACTCCCACTTCCAGGTGGAGCCACTCTCAGAACACGGTGCAAGAAGAAGAGTTTGTTTGCTCTCACGAGGCTCAGGCTTGTTGACTGCAGCTGCCTGGCGTCGGGCCTCAAGTCACTGTCGGCACAACTTAACTTCAGATGTGTTACTAAACAGCAGTATGTTGGGGGCTCAGGCTGCTCCTTTAGGAAGCAAATTAAGATAATAAACACCAAGGACTTTCAAAGGAGGGGCTGGTTTTGTTTTGTTTATATACAAAACCCTCAAATAGGGCTGAAGGGGTGGCTCAGCCATTGGAAGTGTGTCTGCTTTTGCAGAGAACCTGCGTTCAGTTTCTAGGACCCCAGACCAAGTAGCTCACGACCACCTCTAACTCCAGCTTCAGAGGGGACAGATGCCTCTGATGACCTTGGGCACCTGCACACAGGTACACATACTCACACACATGCACATAATGAAAAAAATCATTTAAAAAGTTTTCAAAACTAAAACTTAAAAAATGTTCATCCTGTTTATTTTTCCTTTCAAACGGCTTAGATATGAGGCTGGTGAGGTGGCTTAGTAAGCCATCTTAGCATTTGCCACGCCACATTCAACAACCTGAGTGGGATCCCCAAAACTCGCATAGACGTGGAAGCAGAGAACCAACTCCACAAAGTTGTTCTCTGACCTCTACGTGCATGTCAGCATATGTGCCCCACATCATACATATACATACAATAAGTCCTTTCTAAAAGCTTACAGATCCAGTGGATCCTTTACTTCTAATGATAAACTGTAAGAACTACATGTCTTGTGGGTAACTAGACAGGAAAAAGTAAATTAATGTCTAATAAAGGGTGAGGATGTTTTAAACAGCAAGAAAATGCACGTTGGAGAAGGGTGATAAGCAGTGGGTGACCTTTAGTTTAATGGTTATCATCACAAATATAACACACTTATAAGCACTCAGTTATCTTTAGCTGCCATTTCTTCACATTAGTTGAGACTTTTCCATAAAGGATGCCCTCTGTCTCTCTCCAGGTCACTGTATGAGAGGAGCCCCGGGAAGCACCCCAAGATTATTAAAGGGCAGCTGCTGTCCCATAGCTGTTGCAAACGGCAATACGAGGATTGAATTGCAATGACATACTCGTGTTCAGAGGTCATGAATAGATTCAAACTCCTATTCCCATTGCTGATGTGGCTTTTAAAGATGGAAGTTAGAAGGGACACAAAGGGGTGACAAGCCGAGAACTGGTGCCGGGCTGCTGGAGCTCTGCTCTTGCAGTAGAAGGAGACAGTGGTTAGCACTTTCGTCAATGTGACCAAGATACCTGAGCAAACAGCTTACAGGAGTGATTTACTTCACTTCATGGCTCGAGATGTTTCAGCTCACTGTGGTCAGGGTGTGGTGCAGGTGCTCACGTCATAGCAGGCAGGAAGCAGAGCAAGGCAGTAACAGGAAAGAGAGGAGGCAAGATGGAGACTCCATACGTCATTGTGAGTGGCGTACTTCCAACCAGGCCCCATCTTCTACATTCTGCCACTAGTTTGTTCAAATTCTGACCCATTTGGATGAAATAAATGGATTACACCTGTCATTAGGTCAGCCCCCTTCTCTCTGGAATGTCTTCAAGGACATACCCACGAGGTATTTTTGGCATTTCTCAAGTTGGCGTCAAGATTCATTCGTAGTACCTTGTTAAATTTTTTTTTTTCTGTTGTTTCAACAGCTGAGACTCAGAAATTGTTTTTTCAAGAGGGTTTTTGGAGCCAGGTTGTGGATCAGTGGTAAACTCCTTACTGCAAGAAGGGGCATTTAACTTGTTATGTTTGTGTTCTAAGGAATAAAGCCGTGTCCAGATAAAATGTACTGTCGAGTTTGCAAGTAAGGAGTAACAATGGCCTCACCTTGAGAGCTAAGGTTTCGTTTCCTTGGAAACAAGTCTTTCTTTACGTGTTAAATATTCTTTTTACCTTCTGTAAAATTTATTTATATCCTTTGGTTCTGTTTATTGAATAAAAAGTGCATGATTTTGTTGTACTTGTCTAATTATGTTCTTAGGATCAGGTTATATTTTTATTGCTTTTGGAGTAGAGTAAGGTAGAAAAGACCACTCAGCAACCACTGATACATTAGTGATCTACTCAAAGCACTGCTTGCACTGCCTTTTTGCCAAGCATGACTTCACCTGCCAACCTGGAACAGGGTGACCAGGAGAAACAGCTGAACCAATGGGTGGCTGCCCTTAACAACCTGCTGACTGCCACCGGAAGCGTCTGTAAACTCTTGCTTGGCCACCCACCTTGTGGTTTAGAGTGGAAAATAGGAATACAAGCTGCACCCAGGACGGAAGCCTTCCAGGTGCTGGCCTGGCCATGGTCCACCTGTGATGTTGCCTCTCTCTTCCACTCACATTACTGCGGGAGCGCTTTCTCCAGAAAGATTCCCGCACACTTTTAAAACTTAGATACAACTGATTAATATCATAAATAACAATGATACTTCAGTTACAGCAGGAGGCACATAAGACTGGAAGCTTAGGAAACATCTGAGTCCCTCCAGGGATTTAGTTGAATATGGAAAGGGCAATAAATACATACATGACCATATACAGCAGTCAATACTGTGAGGGGTCTGCAAAGCAGTGTAGGAGAGTGGGCAGGGCATTAGACCATGTTAGAGGGGCTGACATGAAATGGGGGAACTACCACACACACCCCTACTTGCCTAGGATCAGGTTATAGGCTTTATAGGCTTTATCTGCTTTTGGTTGTTCAGGGAGACCATCATGCTTTTACCTCCAGAGAAGAGCTTGATTGGGGGGGTGGGCTCTTAGCTAGTTCCCCAAATCCAAAATACCAGAAGGGAGGGTGTTATGTGTAGATAACAGATCAGAGCAGGGGGATGTGGGAGAAAGGTGAGTGAGGCATGTCTCTTCAAGTTCCCCTAAGAAAGACACAGCCACATGTTGGCAATTGTTGTCAAGATTCCTTCTGGGGAAATCTTACTCCACATATTCTTACAAGGACAGTAAACTCTCCCCTTGGCGAGGGAAGACTAGTGCAGCTGGAGAGGCTGTCCCCTGCTTCAGAGCCCCTGGGCATTAGAACACTGTGAGGTGTGTCGTGCCCCCCCCCCCCACTCAGGTGTCATGCAGCAGCGCATTAGCCTCCCCCACTCTGAAGATGTGAGCCCGCTCAGGCAGAGAGAACATGAAGACTGTGGTAGAGGACATAAGACCCTACTGGCTCATCCTTCCACACTTCAGAACGTCACCAAGGAAATCATACAGTGGAGGGCCAGGGTGGAGCCATGCTTCAAGTAGAGTTGCTTACCCACCTGTGCTGGAGGACCAGCTTTACTTTTTGAAACATTTCTGACCTATCATAGACAGGGATTCTAGAAAAGTCATTAAAAATGACTTAAGGGGGCTGGAGAGGACCAGAGAGAGGTTCCTAGCATCCACATCAGAGTTCACAACCATTGTAAACTCCAGTGCCTCTTCTGGCCTCTACAAGCACCCACACACACACCTAGCCCCCAACACACACATAACACATAAATAATAAAATGAAGTGAAATTATACATCCCATTTTAAATATCAGATTCAGCAGACATCAGATTAGTGTAGATTATTTTTTTTCGGTGCTAGGGAGAGGCACGTTTTTAAGTGCCAATTTCTGTATTTTCTAGCAGTATAGAACAGCCTAGGCTGTGGGCCACATTCTGAGTAGCATAAGTACAGCTGTCTGGCAGGCAAAAAGAGGGAAAGCCCAGTTGGGAAGGAATCTATGTGAGGTTAGCAGGCTTTGGGATGCAAATGTTTAGTTAACAGAGTCTGGGGAGGACTCATCTAATCAGCTGAAAAATCTCTACAGCAAGAGGAAAAGCCCTGAGTGGAGATGGTCTCCATCTCCGGGCATACTCCACAGTCCCACCTCCCAGCTTCTTGCACCAGTTCCTTATAATGAACACACATACACATAAACCCCACAGATCTGCTTGAGGACTTTCTCCCCAAGCAGCTCATTTTATTTTGTTGCTTGAAGTATTTTAAATTTTTACCTATTGTTATTGTGTATGAGTGTGGCCAATTTGAGTTCGATCCCCAGACTTAGGCAGGAGAGAGGTGTCCTCTGACTGCCACACATGTACGCATGTGTCTGCACACACAGCACTAACAGGTGGAATTTTAAAAGTTATTCTAGTTTTATGTTAGCTTTACGAAAGACTATTTAGCCATTCCCACCTCCTGGTTTTACAAATGACCATTAATGTATCCACACATTCCCTGAGACAGAAGCTCAACTGCAGCACCCAGTCAATAATCCAGGGACAGCACTAGCACTGACTTCCCGGGAGGAGTGGCGGCCATCCCCAGAGCAGACATTCCAAGCCAACAGCGTGTCCAAAGCTCTGCTCTGGGAGTGCTGGAGACTGGCACACAAGCAGTGCCTGTGTACTGAATCACCCAGTGACGGACTGATCAGGAGAGTCACTCCTGGACCTCTCAGGCATATCAAGCAGATAGAACCTCTTTGCTGGTGATTCAGTCAGGTTCATGGATGAGGCTTTTTTGACAGTTTATACTAGGTAAAACAATCTCTAATACAATCCCTACAAGAAGCATTCACTGCTTATTCACGTGGCTGAAGGCCAGAATTAATTAAGTCCATTACAGTTTTGAAGGTCTGAAAAAAGAGGCCTATACAAAGCTCATTCTGTATTTTTAAAAATACTATTTTATTTATATTTGTGTATGAAAAAGTGGCTATACTGTCATTTTTATATACATACTGATAGTGGAGAAGAACTCAGTCACATGGCATTTCCAATGTACAGAGAACACAATCATTAAAGCACTGTTACAGAAAGAGAAGAGAAATCAGAAGCAGTGATTTTCGTTCTCACTGAAGAGCAGCACCCTCGAAGAAGAATCAAATCCATTAGTAATACTCATCTACACTGAGATCATATACAGAGGAAAGTTAGAGATTGTACTTACTTTATTATTTTTACTAAGCCATTCATCTTCCTCACACTCAATGCAAAGAAATAAAATACAATCTTAAGAAAAATATGTCCTCATTACTCTTCTCAGTAAAAGGGTCTCTGTGGCGTGTGCAGAGGAGCACTGTACAGCAGGTGTGCTTGCTGGCTCCAGAGCGTCAGTGTTCCACCCTGATCCCGACGCACTGTAGAGAAGACCACTCATCAGCAGGCATCCACACTAACTCCATGGGAGCTGCACTAGAATAAACCATTTTTGCGGCGTTCCCAGATCTCACTAAGTAAGAAAAGACTTTATACACATAAATATAACAATTGATCTGTCTATAAATTATAGCTGTAGGCTCTTCTTTAGTGTAAGGTGGAAAAGCGGCCCTTTGAATACAGAGATACAAGTATTACTGTGGTCTAACGATTGCTGGACTGGTACAGTGTTTTTGCAATGAAGACAAGGTACACATCAAAAGCACTGTTGGATTAAGACACTTCCACAACTTTGATCAGTTCTTCAAATAATGGAGCCAGTTCCTTTTCGAGGCTGACAATTAGTCCTAAAAGAGATTTAAAAAATGAGATGTTAGAAAATGTTTCTTATGAACTCTGAGTTGAAATAAACCCTTTCTCCTCATGTTGCTTTTGTCGGGGTATTTCACTACAGCCGACAGAAAAAGAAACTATCTCTAAATTTCAATCATACTCAACTTGTGTACAAGCATTTACAATCTTAAAACTGCAATTTAACTGATGGGTCTATAGAATGAAGTCATTGTTAGCATCCAAGATGCATTCTGTTTCTGTTCTGTAACCTTTCATTTTTGTAGGCTGTTTGAATGTGAGCAACAGATAGCACACAAAATGCAACACTGAACTGACTAGCTTCTACTGCACAAAAACCCAATCTCTTATGCCATCTCATCTGCACCTGAAAACGACCCTGTAAGATGGAAAAGGCCCCGTTATGCGGACATGGGAACTAGGAATCAAGTTTAGGAGAAAGTGACGGTGGGGCCGAACCACAAATGCAGGGTTTCTCATGACATGTCCATCATTCCGAGTCCACCATGCTGCATGTGCCACCATGCCAGCTACAAGCACAGTCCTATAAGGAAGTAAAATCTGCACCCACAGGACTGCTAACGTACCTGTGTTGGCATTACTGCTGGCTATGAAACTCACCACCAGAGGCAAACGATTGAACTGAACCACCTAAAAGGAAAATAAGATCTAAACAGTGTGTTGCATGGTGAAAACACAGTTAAGATTCAGTTGAAACATCAACTTAAACAACTGAGCCTGAACTTTCAAGGCAAGTCTTTACCTGTCACAACAGAGGAACTGTGTTGAGGCATCAGAGCTGTGTAAGCTAACGGCACCATCTACTGGAGTTAAAAGTGATCTAACACACACTTCATAGGATAACAAGCTCTTTATTGTTAAAGTTTTAAGTATTTTTCCATAATAATAATTTCCTGATGTGAAAACATCAAATAGACTAGTTTTAACATAAGTACTTTGAAGGCTAATTTTTTTTTTAAATTCTATCTCCCTCATACTAAAATTTAGACTTGTACTAAAAAGTTTATACAAAAGATATAAAAATGATAGGTGAAACTAGTAAGCATTTGGTAGCTATATACTGAATATACCAACCTGGTAGGTATTATAGTAACAGATGATACTTTTATTTTTTGAAAGTCCGAGTTTGCTACCTTGGTCTGTTGCGAGGGCAAAAGTGGACAAGAAGCCAGGCCTCAGGGCATGCTCTGGAGCACTGTCGTTAGCCACTAGGGGATGAGTAATTAATAAAAATTATGCAGAGTATGGTGGGAAGAGTTTAACAGCAATTTTCAAAAAAGCTTAAACCCATAAAAACCTAGGCACAAAGGTATATTTATAGTGTTGAAAACCTTACTACTACTGCTACCCGGGTCTCATGAATTCAGGTGGGAAAAATTACTTAATCACAAGTTCAGTAATCATAATTCAGGGAAGATATACTGACTTACATGCAATAAAGTGAATATTCTGAGAATATGCTAGACTAAAATGGAAAAAGCTAAAAATCGTTCGCTCCCATAAAACCACCAGAAGCATGGTCTCTCATACAAGCTCACAGCCCTACAGCTGGCTGCCTGCTTCATGTTCCTCTCACTCATTAAAGGCTGGACTAGTGTTAGCTGCACAAATTAAGTGTGTAGCTTCAGATTTCACAGAGCTCTGTGTAAGAACATTAGGGCTGGAGAATCACCTGAGCCCTCTTTATGGAGGTAAGAAAAAGCAGGTGACCTGCCCAAAGCCACCCATGCTGTGTGGTAGGTGACAGATCGACAATGGACTCTTATCATGTCTTGTCACCAACTCAACACACAGCTCTGGACAGGCAGTGTCCTCTCTGTACTTGATCGTGTTAATGTATAAAATGGAAGAACTATCCAGGTGACCTCTAAAGCATGTTTTAATCTTAACAAGCAAAATTACCTGATATGTCTGTCCTCATGTGGAAAAGAAATTGTAAACCAAATGCATAAGATATTGTTTAATCTTTAATCTTTGGTATGTGAAACTAGCAACATCCACTTTGATCATGCCAGAAGATACAAAGAGTAAACAATCTGAGTTCACACTAACTTTGTTATAGCAAATGCATGTTAAAAAAAAGCCGAGAATCAGCCAAAATCACGTTAGGTGGATATGATAAAAAAAACCACTTGTATGCATACATCAACTTCTCAAGAATTAATAAAGTAATTATGACACTAAAGTTTTTAAAAAATGTATTTCTAGTAAAGAAGCAAAAATCCACTTAAGATTAAAAAGCCATCAGGCTGAACTAGTGATGTGGTTCAGGGACTAACTGCCCGTCTGCTTGCACAACTCCCTTCCAATACTGAAGATATATTTAATGGTTTGCATTATATCATAAGCATCTTCAATAAAAAACTGGGCCTTCTACACAGAGAAACCCTGTCTCGAAAAACCAAACCAAAACAAAACAAAAACAAAAAACTGGGCCTATGGTAAATGCATGCTGCAATTTTAGATGTTAACATGGTCCAGCTGTCATGTAACTCACTACAGGTTCCATACCTAGTCTCCAGCAGATAAAAGCATATACTTCCTCAAAAAACTAAAACAGTCTTTCAAATTTGTTGAAATAAGCTTTATATATTTTTAATTATTTAATAGAAAACTTTTCTGTTAAAAGTCAACACGCCATATGCATGAAGTACTCAGTTTTACCTTTAATAACAGGCACCCCGTCTCTATCTGATACAACGATTGCATGGAGCCCTTCAACGCTACAAGAAAACAAAATTCAGTATTACAAAATCATTGCGATTTCTACAAATATGTACCTCAGACTCATGATAATTCTCAAGTGTGTGTGTGAATATGTGTGTGTGTAAGAAAGAGAGACAGAGAGATACAGAGAAAGAGAGAGAGACAGAGACAGAGAGAGAAAATGACAGTGCACATGGAGGTAAGATGACAGCCCCAGGTCTCTTGTCCGCCACGGCATATGCCAGACTAGCTGGCCATGACCTTCCAGGGATTCTCCCATTTCACTATAGGAGCACTGACTTCAGGCAAGTTCTGAGGACCCAGACTTGGGTCTTTACACTTGCACATTAAGTCTCTACCCACTGAGCTGTATATTCTCATTGATTTTTTTTTTTAAATCTGTGTGCCTACCCGTGTATTTATAACATGCATGAAGGTTCCTTCCAAAGGCAGAAGAGAACATCAAATTCCCTGGAACTGGACCTACAGGCAGTTGTGAGACACCAGTGGGGGTGTTGGGAACTGAACCAGGCTCCATATTTTGCAAGAGCAGCAAGTATTCTTAATTACTGAACCATCTCTCCAGCCCCTCAAAGTTATATTCTCAAGTGAAAAAGAAACTCTCTTTGCAAAATGTAACTGAAGCAACAAATTATGTAACACAATGTGTAAGCAAGCCTTGTGTGTGTTGTGTATTGCCTACACACAAGCGTGTACACGTGTGCACTCATACCTGTGTCTGTAAGTACACAAATACCTCTGTCAGCAGATGCTTCTAGCAGCAGAATTACATGACTGCCCGACAGGCAAAGGAAGCTTCTGAACTGTATGAACAGACTGTCTACTCAGAAAACATCAAATTCAAAGACAGATGCTCAGGGCTGGAGAAACGCTGCAGCGGTTGAGAACACTGGTTACTGTTCCAGAGGACCCAGGTTCAATTCCCAGCACCCACATAGTAGCTCACAACAACTGTTTGGACCTCCTGTTCCAGGAGATCCGACACCCTCACACAGACATACATGCAAACAAAACACCAATGTTCATAAAATAAAAATAAATAATTTTTTAAAAAACACGATGCTTACTATGTTATTTAAAATGTTTAGAAAAATCTGAACACCACAGGTTTTTCTAATTTCCACAGTAGTTAATTTCCACAGTAGCTAATGCATGAAGAGAGGAGGTAAAAAGTAGGGTATTCTTATTGGATTACAAGTCCACAGAGACACAAGCCTAAGAATGTAGAACAGCTACGTTCTTAAAGCACTCCTTTTTAGAAATCCTTTTTAGAGGTCACAAACCAAGAAGTTCTTCTGTTTCTGCACACAACAGATCAAGAGTGATGTGAATAGATTTTACTAAATAATTGTTGGGCCATCAACAGACACCGTCATAAGAAATAAATTTTATTAATGGGCAAAAAATCTAAAGTTTACTAAAACAACTACCTTCCTTCTAAAAATTCCATTAGTGTTAAGGACAGAACACCGGGGCTAATGGTGTGGCTGGGTGTTTGCAGAGCACACATAAAGCCCTGGACTCAGCCCCTAACAGTCTCCCCCGCCCCACCCCTGCCCCACCCCCCAGCAATCCTCCTACAAAAGGCATCAACCAAACTGTTTTTCATATAATTACGAAACATTGGCTGTTTTTTGTTTGTTTGCTTGTTTTGTTTTTTTCGAGACAGGGTTTCTCTGTGTAGTTTTGGCGTCTGTCCTGGATCTCGCTCTGTAGACCAGGTTGGCCTCTAATTCACAGATATCCGCTTGGCTCTGCCTCCTGAGTGCTGGGATTAAAGGCGTGCACCACGGCCACCTGGCTGTCACTGGCTGTTTTAAAACATGGAAAGCCTGAGATGTGTGTGTGTGTGTGTGGGGGGGGGGGGGGGGGGCAACTAGATTTTAAAATACAAACCCAAGAACAAGATTTAACAGAGAATTAAAAACGTATTTTATTGACACCTGGAACTGGTCTGACTTTGTTGAGAAGTATAGAAATAAAGCAGTTAAAACCATGAACCCAGGAAGCTGGAGAGATGGCTCAGTGGTTGAGAGGATTGGGTTTTAAAAAACTCAGGTTCAATTCCCAACATTCACATGTCAGCTTACAACCACCTGTAACTCCAGTCCCAGATGACCTGACATCCTCCCTGACCTCCACAGACACCAGCCACACATACGATGCATAGGCATATATACACATAAAACATCCACACACATAAATACAATTTAAAAAATAAACAAAAACAAAAATGCATGAACCTCACCAAACCCACGCTTCCAGCAACAAATCCAAGTGTTCACAACCCTATTGTTTCCTTGTTCTTTCTGTTCTTTAAGGTGTAATAAGCCTGTTTTCAAGAAATGATCTGCAAATATGAATCAAAGTGGACTCAGTCCTTCTGAAAAGGGTGACATGAATTCCTTCCCTGCCACTGTGCTATGGCAGATACTCTTCTGCCCCTTTGAAGTGCTGCAGATTGAACCCAGGGCCTTCTGAGTTCGAGACAAATATTCTACCACTGAGACACATTCCCAGCCCTTTACGATATTCTTAAATTGTATAAATCTCTTGTAAGAGCCTTACCATATATGATTTCTGTTTAGTTAAAAGGTAAATAAATTGTCAGAATTCAAAAAGAAAACAAACATTTACTTCCAACCATTAAAGCTGCTCAGCTAGGAAGCCGGGGTCCTCAGCGGAGGTGAACTTGCTGACATGAATAAGGACAGCAGTTGGATGAAAACATCACAACAAACACACCAACATCAAAGGGAAGCTCAGGGGTTCCACAGCATGGGACACACAAAGCAGGACAGATGGAGAGCTGATCCAAGGGGAGACACAGAATAGAAAAGATGCCTGTTCCTGGTCTGAAGGCAAATGACAGAAAGAGACACCTTGAAACGACTCTTGATAAAAACACTCAAGGTTTCTTTTGCTTTTTAGCTGCGATTTCAATATTTTTATTTATTGTATGTGTGCAAGTATGTGGTCAGAAGTCAATGTGTGGGGGTCAGTTCTATACTTCAACTGTGCATGTCACAACACCCACATCAGGCTCTACAGCAAGTACCTTCACCTGCTGAGCCATCTAAGCATCCTTGTGGTTGAGACAGAATCTCAACTTCCGTCACCTTCCAAATGCTGGGATTACAGGCCTATCCACCATGCCCAGCTCACTTTCACATTGATTTTAATGTTTTAGTACACGAAGCAAATACTAGTTAGTGAATTTATCTGTGTACTGATTAGTTTTTGGTCAAGTTTTTTGTCAAGGTAGAGTCATCTGGGAAGAGGAAACCTCAACTAAGAGCATGCCTCCTGCACTGGACTGGCCTGTAGATTAAGTGCAGGGCATTTTCTTGATTGATGGCTGATGAGGGCGGTACCACCCCAGGGCAGGTGGTGCTGAGTTATATAAAAAAGCAATCTCAGCAAGCCATGAATAAGGAGCATTCTTCCACGGCTTTCAGTTCCTGCCCTGCCTTGTCATGATGAACTATAATCTGTAAGATGAGATAAACCCTTTCTCCCCATGTTCCTCTTAGTTAGTGTTTTATCACAACAATAAAAGCAAATGAGGACAGTCCCTATTCCCAGAAACATTTGTAAGCAACAATAAGAAAAGTTTTACAGTTTTGAAAAGTAATAAGGTCACAAAGCAACCATTATTTCCCCCACTGTGCACTAAAGTTCCCCTGCGTGGCGTTAGCCTGTACCACTGTTTCTGTTGCCATGCCTTAGCGTGCGAAGCTATAACTGCTGTCATGCCCATTTGTGTGAAAAAGAACCTGCAGCTAGTCCCTATAATTTGCCATTTTATTCAGAGGAAGAATATTAAAATTAATTTAAAGATTTCCAATTATTTCATTTAACATACCAATATTATTTCCTTCATGAATACATAAGAAAAACACAACATATAAATCAAAACCAGAACACAGTATCATTAATTTGCACTGATCTGTAATCAGAGCAAAGCATAAGCTAATATGCGAACACATCAACAACTCAAGAGTCCAAAGGAACGTTCATTCTTCCAACCTACAGTGATAACTGATATCCACACACAACCACTCATACTTTAGATTGGGAGATAAGAAAAAGGGTTTCATAGAATGTTCTGCTAGACTGTCTCAAAGATCGTTCAGTCCAATCTGACTGTTTTGTTCAGGAATGTGAAAACCCAGGACTAAAGGCACTCTTCCCCTCCCTCCTGTCTCATCCTGGACGATCACAAATTGTGAGTTACTTGTAAACAGTTGTGAATGCAGACAAAAGAGGTGCTCGTCAACTTTTTTTTAAACACTAAACTAAGGTGACTTTTAATGAGTTCAAGTGAGAAAGACCTCTGGACTAGTAACTATGTAAAAAGAAGTGTGTCATCTTAACACCTAAGCCTTTGTACAATGGCACATCAAAAGCCCAGTGTGGAGACAGAGGCAGGCTGAGGTTTTAAGTATGAACTTAAGTAAGTCTGAGCTTAGTATTTTTCGACTATGTTGACTCAGCAATGAGGTCCCAATAATAACATTAAACATAATGGCAACTTCTTAATTTTTTTCTTAAATTTACTTAAGAACTTTAAACTATAATCCAATAAACAACTATCATAGTGTGTTTTAAAAAACTTGAAAGTGGCAAGAAATCTAAGTCCTGGGCTCCAGCACCTATTTCCTATTGAACATAAACAAGTCATGTGACAGCTCTAGCTTTATGTTATCTATCCATAAACTCAAGTCACTACTTAATGATACTTGGGGTTAGTTATGAATTTAAGTGTGGGAAATAATTACCACGACACATATAAAATACTGATCTAAAAAGGTGAAACAGAATACTTTGTAAGATTAATGTTACACAGGATGTATTCAGTAACAAATTAGTATTTTCTTACCTTGGCAACTTTTTGTACAGGAATCGCTTTAGATCCTGAAAGAGAATAATTTTTAAAAAATCATATTATGGTATGCTTTTCTAGCCCTGTCCCTATCCCCCTTTAAAGAATGTGAAGTCATCATTTTTAATTGGTGTTTCATCTTTTACTTGTATAACTTGGAAGAGGTTAACTAACCTTTTTTCTAGGCCTCAGTTTCATTATATGCTTCATTATATGTATACAGGGATAATCATAGACCCTACATCATAAGAATGCTATAAAATTTTAGTAAGGTATATGTTAGTGCACCTAGAGTAGGGAAACACAAATATACATTTGCTGTAAAACAAGATCACGTTGTTTCATAATCATTTACATCCTGATAATACTGTATTCACTTGGGTACAGTCTATAAACTTCTTCCCATGTCCATACAGATTTTTCACGACTGTTTTTAATGATCCGAAGTCAGTTAGATAAACTACTCTAGTATTCAGTTTCTTGACCAAAGATAATGACAATGAGATGTATTTAACATGGAACATAGTTCAGACTAAGGGAACAGAAGGCGATCTTGTCTCACTACAAACTCATCTGGAAACATTCACTGACAATTCAAGTATCAATTATGAGCTCCACCCTAAATGCGTGCTGTTTTGAACCTTCATGTCCAAACCTGAACGAGTATCTTATTCCATGTCACCACCAAGAACTTACTTTTGCTCCCGTCTTAAACATTCACACAAAAACGGAACATAGGTTGCAAAAGGGGCACCCGTTAGAAATCCTTTTAGATTGCAACAATGACCTTTGAGACATCGTGAGCACTTAGTGGAAAAGGAATCGGGGCTAAGGACGAAACAAATTTCTACCTCTCACCACGCAGTAGCCTCATGCAAACCTCCCACATCCCCTTTCGATTGGGAAGGGGTGTCAACTCACATCCGCCATGATGAACCCCTTTTTCCCGCAGGATCAATCTCCACGCCTGGAAGAGAAACTTCGGTGACTCTCCCAGCACCCCGGGCTTAGGACCCTCCCCAGACCCAGCATCACGAGATCCACCCTCGCCCGAGGCCGGCGAGACGCCGCAGTTCTGGGGCTCGTCCGGAGGTCCCTCAAACCCCGCCGGGTGGCCAGCCCCGACGGCCCCCCTCCGCCCGCCCACCCTGGCCCCGCGCCGAGAGAGGGGGCGACCTCTGCAGACCCACGCGCGCTCCAGCCTGGGGCGACCTGCCCGGGTGTCCCCGCAGTTCAGACGCCTCTCGGAAGCCGCCTGTCAAGCCTCTGTCACATGACTCGTGACCTCCGCGGCGCTCCAGGAAGAACTTGCTACACCCTCGGCTACCGACGATTCGGAAGTTCCGGGGAGGCCTGGCGGAAACTGCGCCTGCGCGCTGCGCCCAGAGCCGCTGGGCTTGCACCTGAGGTCCCTGAGTCCTCCTTTCCACCCAACACACCTTCAGTGGAAGAGGTTCCTCTGCAGAGTATGCATACGCCTTTTCCAGACCAATTATCTTAAATCTTTCCTCATGAATGAAGACATTTGAGGAGCACGAACTGAATAGCCTTCTTGTTAGAAGTCCCAGGTCCCTAGATGACCCCATTTTCATGTCTAGAGTCCTTCAGGAGCCGTGGGCAGTGGGCTCATGTTTGTCAAGTCTGTTTTAAACATGCATGTACTGGGCTGCCTCTTTGGCTCTGGATCTGCACTGGTTGTGTCTTCTAAAAACTGTTTCTTTGGTTTGGTGTTTGTACATTCAAGAAAGCCTACTGTACGGGGAAGACTAGAATGATAGCAAAAAGGAGGGCTCTCCAATTGCTTTGGCCCAATGTTTCTCACTATTGACGCTTTAGTAATTCTTTGTGGTAAAGGACTGCACTAAGGTTAGCTTAATGGACTTCTGTAGAAACCCAGAGACAAATGGAAATCGCCTGGGATCAAAATCATGACCCAGTGGCCGACTGCCTGATCTTCTCAGGAAATTTGAAGTTGATGGCTTTTCCTTCAGATTTTCTCCTACCTCGTGTATTCTTAACAGTAGGGTACCTTGAAAACACGTAAGATGTATGGGAACACATACCTAACCTTTGTTTCCAATCCCTAAAAGTAGGGGCGCGAACACTCAAAGACATAGTAGAAATGTTGTCTGAGAGGATGAAACTGTTAACTATTCAGCTCAACAAATGACCCCTTCCTAGTCATGAGATTGTTACAAGTGACATGAGAAATTGAAAGGGACATTCTTAAAAGTCACTTCCCCTTTTCATTATTGAAATACTTCAATTAAAAATTATTATTATTTTGTGATAGGGTCTCACTATATATATGGCTGGCCTAGAATTTGCTGTGTAGACCAAGCTGGCCTCAACCTCACAGAAATCTACCTGCCTTTGTCCAGAGTACTGGGACTAAATAAAGGGCTGGTCAACACACCCAGCCCAATTTCTTACCTGTGGGATACTGCATAACATGATTCAGGTCCCCAGTCTCTCTGGTCTCCTAGTTCTTCCAGTGATGGCATTTTTATTTTTATTATAATATCATTTTGCAGTTTTACTCATTCCATAATGAATTTGTTCTGCACCTACACTTTTCAAATGTTCTGTCTTGGTTTTCTCTTGCTTACTGAAAGTTGAAACTGTTCTTTCCTGTCTCACTCTGTACTCCAACTCAGAAGCTCTCAAAACACCCATGAGCCTGCTTCTCCTTCTCGCTGTATTGGAATCATAGGTCCACCCCCATGTCTGTACCCTCCGAACTTTGTGTCCTCCCCCTACCCCCCAATAATCCATCAAGTGCAGTTTGTGCTGCTCATATACTCCTGGGCCTGTGGGACTAGTCAATACAACGTGGTCAACCCACCAGGGACCACTATTAAAGAAAACTGACACTCCTTCTCTCAGCAGTCATCAACTGTCTATAGCTCCTGAGTTTTGGGTAGGGCCCATGAACCCCTCCCCACTCCATGCTAGAGTGCTGACTGGCTTGATTGTGTGCAAGCAACTTCAGCTGCTGTGAATCCTAACATTTTCATGATAACATCAGTTGGCTCACACTGCATGAAGTTTTCCTCTAGCATTTCACCTCACTCTCTTTTCATCTTTTGGGTTTTAACCTAAGTTTACTTTCTCAGTGAAATCTTCCTGGACCTTTCCAGAATAGTTTAGATATTCTAGATAAATGTTCTCATTGTACTTTGTGATCCTCTCACATGTATCAAAATGAAAACTAGATTTATTTCCTTGACAATAATATTTTCTTGATTAAATTGACACTGAGCTTTTTCTTGATCAGTGACTAATTCTCAGCTCTCTTAGCTCACTATCTGTGACATGGCAGGGATTCGTACATTTACTGAATGGTTGAATGAATGAAAGAATGAGCCGTATAAAGAGTACAAAATATGCCAGGCATGGTGGCACACTCCTTTGATCCCAGCACTTGGGAGGCAGAGGAATGTGGATCTCTGTGAGTGTGAGGCCAAACTGGTCTACATAGTGAGTTCCAGGATGGCAAGAGCTACAGAGTGAGACTGTCTCAAAAAACAAAAGGATAAAATATAATGAAGACAAGCCTTTTATGGTGAGAACATCCCTTCTTTTTATTAATATGTTGAGATAAATTACAGAGACTGAAAGACAAAAATTCATAAATCATTCATTACAACATTCATTAAAAATCAAAAGCAGCTTAAGAGTTCTCACAGGAAATCTTATATAAGTCTGATATAACATTAAATTTTTACAAATCAGACCTTTTACTTTTAAACCTAATTATGTGATCTTGAATGCACTATGAAGATCTCCTTTACCAAGAGCACTTCATTTTACTAACACAAGGCTTCCATTAAAATCTCACCAGACCTGAAAATCTGTATCACACCTTGGAAATTACCTGCAGCTTTAAAAACAAACAAACAAACTAAAACTTTAAATGGAAAGTCTCACATAGCAATCTAAAAACCAAAAACAAAGCAGAAATGACTCACGTTTTAATACAAATAAATTATAAACACCAGCTATTTCTTCCTCACTGTTGTCACCCAACTCAGAAACAATTCATTTTGAAGGTAATGATGAAAACGCTACAGTGTCACTCAAAAGTCCTCCCGATGTTAACGGTGCCATTGAAAGGCTAAGTAGAATCTTGGGATGAAACCAGCAGGACTTGCTGGCATTTCCAGCAGGTGTCTGTTGCCTTTATACAGTTACTAAATATCTCAGCAACCAGTCACCCCAAGTTTTAATAACTTATTAAACCAGGACACTTCAAGAACCACTTCTGGATTACCAGACTTGGAAAGATACAATTTTACTTGACACATGGGCCTTGTAATAGGAAATCTGCATTAAAATGTGGAAATCAACTGAAAGATTTCACACCAATGCAATTCTATTGACTAATGGTCAAACTCTGAAACAAGAATACCTACTGCTAATGGAAGCCCTGCTCTGTGCAAACAGTATGGTATTTATTAAACAATCACATATCTGAGGTATTAGCTGGAAAATATATACATTTATATATATACACTTATACATGGACACATCCACAGAATATTCACAAAACTATTGGCCCCTACACCAGCAGAAGATCAAATTAATTGAAAAAGAATCACATAATAGGAAAAAGTTACATGGGGGCATTTACAAAAATGTGGTTACATAATCCTTAATATAAGGAGCATGTTTTGAATAACTGCTTTGAGGAAGAAAATGTTTCCATTGACATGAAAGTATCTGTGTTAGAGAATTGAAACTAAAATGGGAACCTGGATTCAGGACTGTGAAGCCTACCAGATTACTAAAGGCTGTGCAAGAATTGCTTGAATAACCTGGTTCTATCTGCTTTTGTTTTCATTTTTTATTGTAGTTGAGACAGTCTTACAAGGTACCCAGGCTAGCCTCAAATCTATAATCCCCCTGCCTCACTTGGTCTCCTAAGTGTTGGGACAACATGTGTGAGCTACCATGCCTGACTTCTATTTGTAATGGAAAAGTGGATTTTAGAAAAAAACAAAACATGGAGGTTATTGTCAGGCTATTTTATTTTCATTGGTTTATAGAGAATTTTAAGGATTTTACTGACTCTGATATGGCTACTAAACAAGTATTTTTAGCTATCTCATGATTAAAATTCATTTTCATAATTTTTCTATACAGATAATAAAAATTGTTATGGGTTTCTTTTCAGTTTGCCTCACTCAATTTTAAACAGATGGCTAGCAAGGCATCCAGGACTAAGCTCGAGCATCACGGTGGAGAAGCTAAGCAGAGATACTCATTCCTCTTTAAACCATTTGGTCCTTGGTGACAACACCTGTCAGATTGAAAAGATGGTCATGTGGCCCTCTGGCCTACCAATCAATAGTTCACTGCTTTAAAAAGTGGGAGTTTTTAAAATTAAGTATCTCAGAACGCAGCAACAGCTGTACCATGTGCTAAATAGCTGCATTTCCAATATTACGAATAAAGATAAGGAGAGTAAAAACTCATTTTATTTTACATATCAGTGTAAAAGTTTGAACAGCAAGAAAAATTAAGCATAAAAGTGCATTTGAAGTTAAGGGCTAGCACTCCACATTCCTGTTCTTGGAAACACCTGAGCTGACACAAAAACAGAGCACTTATACACACACACACACACACACACAAACACCCTTTATACTGTAAGGACCTTGGTTTTCCTTACTGATTATTTGAAAATCATAAATAAGCATGTAGTAGTTATGAAATGATTATGCACTCAAATGCAATCAGGTCTCAAAATGTTGTTTTCACTTATTAGATGGAAAACTTGAAATTTCTCTGTGTTCAATTAACCTATTTGATAAAAAAAAAATCCTAAGACTTCAAGATGACTAAATAACTAATATCAGTGTATTCAGAAAGAAGGGACTCGAAAGGAGGAAAAGTGCTGTTTTCTTTCCTCCCAAAGTGTGTGTGTGTGTGTGTGTGTGTGTGTGTGTGTGTGTGTGTGCTTCTCTGTGTCTAAAGGGATAAAACGTCAATTACTAAAAAATATAACTACTGTTCCCAAACTTCCAAAAACTTATTTAGAAACCTAATTAGTATGCAAAGGTAAAGAGCTGCTGGGTAAAGATGAAAGTGATCAAATGAAATTAAGAAACTTCATGTAGCTATAAGACAGGAAAATACTGGGATTTGCATCATAAGAGTAGGTAGCAAACACAAAAAAATCTTTCAGTTCAAGTCATCCAAATACACATGAAATTAAATTCAAAGCCACTAACTAGTTCTTTCCACAATACAGGTATCATTAAGAATTCAGTCTTTATTTATATACTTTATACATTGCTTAAGATACCAGGCACTCAGCCAACCATGCCCACAGCTATTTCCAAGTTTTGTTTAATCTAACCCATAAATGTCATAAATGTGATGGGATGCAGCAACAAACCTGAAACAATACTGTCGGAAGCCATGTGCAGCTCTACGCTGTGTTAGTTCCCCTCAATCTGATAACCTGACCTATCGTCTCCATCCTGGAACAGTGGGATTTACGTAGGTTTGGCTCATGTAAATATCGATCACATTAATGTAAATTTCCTAATAAAACTGGAAAAATAGCTTAAAAACTTTCATTCCAGTTTCTACAAATTTCTTGATAGATATGAGCTTTCAAAGCTAATTAGAATGCTACATTTTAAGTGACTTATTCTACAGGCTCAAGAAAATACTTAAAATTCTATGATGTATGCTCATTCTGTAGCAATGTACTAACAGCAGAACAATACAGAGATTCACATGGCCCCTGTGCAAGGATGACACAAAATTCATGAAGTTTCTATATTTTTCAATCCAATGAGAGGCAAATAGCAACTAAAAATAGGCACAGTGAACTATTTTGAAGAAAAAGTGGGAAATAAGACCAGTGAACGTCAAGACCAGCAAATGTAAAACCATGAGGATCACAGACCACTCGAAAGTGGAGACAGAACTTTGCAATTGCAGATTTCCATTCAAATAAAAAGATGACAAACTGGTTGTTACGTTTTGTGCCCGTAGGTGAGTGCTACAGCCGGCTTTTGTCAGAGAAACTTATTTTTGTAATGGGCAGAAGTAACTTCGGAGCTCATAATGGTCACAGTAATGGGAAGACATGACTACTGAGTGCTGAGCGTTGAGTGGGACATCGACATTGCTCACTCTGAGGCTCAGAGAACAGTACAGAACAGGGGTGGAAATAATGCAAGAAGTGGTGAAGTTGTGGAACACTGCTTTCTGGCCATGACACAGTCGTCACACTGGGATTCTGCACATGGTCTCTATAAGGTTGGGCCCTTCCAAATCCTGCTGTGTGTGTGTGTGGGGGGGGGGGTGCTCACGAGGCTGCACCCCACCCTGATCGTCTCTAGGCAGTTAGTGGTTGATGAGGGAGGGAGATATTTTCTTCAGGGTTGCAGGACTGGTAATGTGCCTGTGTTCCTGTTAATAACTCCTCACCTAAGCCCTACATTCAACCATAAGGAAAACTCTTTGGGTCGTCGTAATCATCATCATCATCATCACCACCACCACCAAAAAGACTGAAGGGAAGAGGATCAGTGGAGTAGGAGGGAACAAGAGAGGGTCATAGGACGTGAAGATGATGGACTGTATTATACATGTGTGTATGAAAATGTCAAAATGAAACCCATTGTCATAGGTAATTAATATGTGCTAATAAAACAGTTTTTGAAAAAAGAAGGGAGAAAATGAAAAAAATTAAACATAGTTGCCAGGGATAAAAAGCTATCTAATGAAGAGATGCAGTCTCTCTGAAGACACTACCTATGAAATTAAGATATAAAATAGAATGTGAGGGCTGGTGAGACGGCTCAGTGGTAAAATACTTCCTGCACAAGTCTGAAGACTCCAGTTCAATCTGCAGAAGTGAACAAGGTATAAAAGGAAAACTAACTCCTACAAGTTGTTCTCTAACCTCTACATGTGCACCTTGGCACATGTACACACACACACACACACACACACACACACACACACACACACACACACACGTACACACTATAAATGTAAGAATAAATAAAATTTATAATAAAACAATTTCAAACAGTTGCAAGAATCACAGGAATGACCGGAGGCTGAGTCACTTACAGAGCCTGAAGTTGAATGTTCTAAGCTAAAGGCCGTGCTAACAGAGCAAGGGGAAAACTGAGCAGACCGGGCTGATGGGTGCAAATCTGGCTGGAGATGAGAGGGAACAACTAAGGAAAGTTACTGAGCTGAAACGGTGTGACAACATGTCTTTCTTTAGATAAAATACAGAAAAAAGAAGACTTAAAACAGTGCACTGGATTTATGACACTCTTAGAAGTAAGAGCAGAGGACTTACATCAACAAGAAACTTAAGAATGTAGTTGTCACAGCTTAAAAACTAGAGATTTGAAATGGATATTTCAGCCGGGCGGTGGTGGCGCACGCCTTTAATCCCAGCACTTGGGAGGCAGAGTCAGGCGGATCTCTGTGAGTTCGAGGCCAGCCTGGGCTACCAAGTGAGTTCCAGGAAAGGCGCAAAGCTACACAGAGAAACCCTGTCTCGAAAAACAAAAAACAAAACAAAAAAAAAAAAAGGAAATGGATATTTCAATGTCTATGTTTAATTAAACAGGAGATCCATGGTCTTCATGGGAAATGAAAAAGTATGTTTCCTCTGAATGAAAATACACGTTATGGCCGGGTGGTGGTGCACGTACACACCTTTAATCCCAGCACTCAGGAAGCAGAGACAGACAGATCTCTGTGAGTTCGAGGCCAGCCTGGTCTACAGAGCAGGCAGGGCAACACAGAGAAACTCTGTCTCAAAAAAACAAAAAACAAACAAAAAACCCACCCCACTTTATTACCAAGTGTGGGAGCACATGCCATTAATTCCAGCATGGGTGGGGTGGGGCGCAGGCCAATCTCTGAGTTCCAGGCCAGCCTGGTCTACACTGTGAGTTCCAGCCAGCCAGGGCTACACAGTGAGACTCAAAATAAAAAAAAGAAAGTGACCCAATGAGCAAGCACTAAAGCATCACTAAAGCAGCATGGCAGCCTCCTCGAGGACCAGATGACTCTGGGAAGAGAAGCACTAAGACTCATCATCTTGTACCAGAGAACAAGATCAGCAGGTGACGGAAATGCAGAGAAGTTAAAGGGATAATAATGGTTTGATGCGATTCAGAAATCTGCAACTGAACGCTGAAATGACAGCTGGAGAAGATTCTAATGAGAAAGAAGTAGAAATGCAAACAGCTATGTAGAGGCACGCAACCTTAGAAAACCATTCACATGAACTAGACAACACTAATTCAGGCTAACTGTCAGATAGGAAGGCTGCTGAAGGAAGTAGATCAGAACTCGGAAGGCTCTGGGAACAAGGCCCAGAGTGCCCTGGGATTGTGAGGGTGACACTGGTGTGAAACTCAGCCCCAGGTTTGTTCCAAGTAAAGAGCAGTGATTCCTATACCAAGCCCTCAGCCTTCGTGAGAGCATGCAGAAGAACCCGAGCAAGAGGCAACCAAAATTGACCGACACAGACACAAGAGGTAGAAGCAGCCACCGCAGATCGTGGTCCTTTGAAGTTATTCCTCAGAATGTAGAAAAGTCAAGATTCTCTCTAGAGAGTAACAAAATATGTATAGATGGTGAGGAAAGGGTTTTTACTAAAGATGACTAGATAGGCAGCATTTTAATAGTTTCACATTAAATGTATTATGTGCAAACTTTAAAACCAACCTTTCCTTTCTTTGTAGCACTCCTATTTTTAAAGGTCGTGTTTCTAGACATGGTTGGGTTGTCCAGACTCCTAAAACAATGTGTGTAATTTAACCCACTATTATAATCAGGTATTTCTACTGAAGAATCTGACAACAGAATACAAGAGACCATTTTAAAGAAAATTCAACAGAGGACATAAATGAGCAATATTTAGAAAAGAATCCTTAAGCAACAGCACAATGTCACTCTACCTAACAGTCTCGTTCTTGAGCAAGGGATGGGGGGGTGACAACAAACTACCAAGAATGTAAATGTAATCTGTAATTCTTTAACTGTATGTAGCAAAACCAGTAAGCCATCACTACCATTGAACACCCAAGACCAGAAATCAATTCAAACCCAATAAGCACCAAAACTTCAAATCCCAACTCTGTTTGCCCGCCATATATGACAGATTTTGTTAGAAGGAGTTTATTCTAAAGAGCTGATGAGTTGCCTGGTGGTAAGTGGAGCTTAGCTCAGAATGCCGATGACGACTGTCCATCACTGCTCTAGCTGCTGCTCAGGGCTGTGTGTGGCCCAACAGATAACGCTCCATCAAGTAAACCAGCCACATTTGTGAAGGCACGAAGCTGGGTAGTAGTGTCATTGTGTTCTTATTACTTATTTGTAGAAGAATTCATTTGCTTTGGGGTCCTGCTTCAGTCATCTCCATGAAACTGAATTTCCACGGGAAGAAAGTTCATCTTTTGCTTCATAAACTTCAGTAGCCTTGAAAGACACATTAATGAACATTTGGGGCTAACTTTTAATTACCGGAATTATAAATGGAAAAATTGCAACTTACCATTGAAAACTCATTTAGCATAATATTTATCGTCATATTTTCTTTAAAATCTATCTTATAGCATTTTGTTCCTATGTATGGCTTAGCAATTCATAAGACTAAAGAGCATACTGATAGTATACACCAGTTCATTTATCTCATTACAGATTCTGGAATACAAGAACAATATTAAAAATGCCAATTCCTTCTACACTGATATCAAATTTTACATAAAGTTTTGTTTTTCCTTTTTGAAAAAAATTCATTGTTTCAACTCCACACACCAGTCACCTAATGGGAAGTGTGGCTGTGTCATAGACATTTATTCCATCAGCCTAAACGAAGTGTCTCGTGGAGCTAAACGCTAAAGTAATTTAAATAAAAGGCAAGCGCTCCTATATACACAAAATCATCCTAAAAATATTTACATGGCAAAGGAATAATGGAGAATCACTAAAACTGGCAATTGCTACAGGTGTGACAATCCTCTCCAGACATCATAAGGAATCATGTAAGATTTTAAAGTGAAAGTAATTGCAGAAGCATACTAAAATATTTAGTTTTCAGTTCTTACTATTGAAATGAGCCAGTAGATCATTAACAGTCCAAGATTTCAGAAATCAACTACTCAGCTTAGTCTTTAATCAAATCTTCTTCGGCTTCATGGCGAAATGAACTTTACAGAAAAGACAGAGTACATGGAAAGGAGTGGGCAGGACTTCCAGCTTATCCCCCCTTGTAGAGACTGGTCAGTCGCTCAAGCTCTTTGCAGTTGTCCATGCTCAGAGCATCCGCCTTCCTCCGCAGCCGTTCATCACGGTACACCTTTGCTGCATACTGCATATCTGTTTCTGTACACAAAAGGTTCGCTAGTTAATAACAAATTACATCACCTTAAAAACCACTTTTGAGAAGTTTATATATATGCATAAATACTTTTCTGAACTGACTTTAAAGAAAGAAAGAATCAAGTATAATTCCTATAAACCATTTCACTCCGACTTTTTCTTTTAAAAATTTTTTGGACAGGGTCTCTACACAGATCTGGCTGCCCTAAAGCTCACTATGTAGACCAAGCTGGCCTTGAACTCGGAGATCCTCCTGCCTTTGCCTCTGAGTGCTATGATTAAAGGTATGCACCACCACACCCATTAGGCTTTTCCTTTATATAACTTCACTTTGACCTTAGCACATAGAACCAGCACCAACAAGAAATAAGGTTAGAGCCCTGCCATCTCCTCCCAGAGCCCTTCCCCTTCACCCCTGAGCCCAGTGGCTGAGGCTCTGCTCTGGAATACCCTCTCAGCCTTTTCTAAAACATCTCCTGAAAGCCAGGACTGCCCGTGGCTCTGTTTGGTGTGGTTTGTGATAATTCCAACAGTTGAGAACACAACTTAAGCCGGGTGATGGTGGAACATGCCTTTCATCCTAGCACTCAGGAGGCAGAGGCAGATGGATCTCTGAGTTTGAGGCCAGCTGGTCCATAGAGCAAGGACAGCCAGGGTTACACAGAGAAGCCGAGTCTCACCTCCCCTCAAAAGAACACAATTAAAGCACACCCCTCCTCCCCCTCTGCCGCCGCTTTCTTTTTCTTCATGAGAACAGGTTTCATTACATAGCCCCGGCTGGCCTCAAACTTGTGGTCCTTCTGCATCAGCACCCGAAGTGCCAGCGTTGTGTGTGCCTTCACACATGGGGAAATACTGGAAAATACAGCATTCCTCCATATATATGTAAATACTGCCCCCACACAACCTGAAAAAATAACCATAATTCTGCTAGATGATAAGACCCTACAGCTGAACATATTACATGGTTTGGTCATAGGTGAATCAAACTATAATTGAGCTGGAAGCCTCCTCCTTCCCAGATAACTTTCATAATGACAAAAGGAGCTATACAGACTGGTGGAGAATTATTAAGAACAGTCTTATTCAGCTGTGGATGCTGGATGCTGCTCTACTAATCTGCTAGGCAGTGTGTGCCCATCATACAATAGTGCCATGGTTGTTACGGGGTAACTAACCACTTTCTGATTGGAGTTGAGGTCTTCACAGGAAAGAATTCACATCTGGAACATAAACCTGGTCAAAAACCTGTGGCTGCGAGATCATAGGCCCAATTGGAGAAGCTATGCTGTTGTTTTGCTAAATGGATACAACAAACTGGTCTTTAAACACTTGTTTACACCCAGTGACTAACATGCCATCAGCTTTGAAAAGAAAGCTCCTACTTGCAGTGGGTGGTGGTTACTATGGACTCATAAATGATCAAAACAGTGAGCCTAAGTGACTGCTGAAGACTTAGCCCACCACGGAGCATTTGTATCATCCTCTCTGAAGCTCAGGGAGAATGGAAGGAATGAAGAACTGGAAAGGATGGAGGGCTGTGGAACGATGTCCACCAGGCATGATATCATTGATGCTCTCATGAACTCACAGTAGCTGTGATCTCCAAGATCTGCAACATTGGGTCCATCAGTATTTTTGCATGGAGGGAGAGGAAGGCCCCACCCCTCTCTGAGGAGCTATACCCAGTTAACAGTTGGTAGGGGGAGAGCATCATGAGGCCCTACCCCTCCATGAGGGGCTATTTGCAGTTAATGGTTGCTGAGGGAGAAAGAGATTTTCTTCAGTGGTGTTACAGAACCACTGCTAAGATGCCCATGTTCCTGCAAATACCCATGCTCCAAAAGCAGCGCGCGCACACACACACACACACACACACACACATGTGAGAGAGAGAGAGAGAGAGAGAGAGAGAGAGAGAGGAACACAGGAGGATTAACTGGGAAGAAAAGAGGGAGGGATCAGCAGGAGTGTGAGGAGAACAAGGTTGGTAATGGGAGGTGAATATGATCAAAATTCTTTATATACATGCATTAAATGTCACAATGAGACCCAGTATTATGTATAATTAATATATGCTGTGGTGGTTTGAATGAAAATATCCCCCAAAGGCTTATAGGGAGTGGCACAATTAGGAGGTGTGGCCTTGCTGGTGGAGGTGAGGCCTTGTTGGGGGAAGTATGTCACTGGAGGTGGGCTTTGAGGTTTCTAGTGTTCAAGTCAGGCCCAGTGTTACTCTCTCTTCCTACTGCCTGCCAATTTGGATGTAGAACTCTCAGCTACCTCTCCAGCACCATGTCTGCCTGCATGCCACCATGCTTACTGCCAATGTGATAATGCACTAAACCTCTGAACCTGTTGCCAGCCCCAATTAAATGTCTTCCTTTATAAGAGTTGCTATGGTCATGATGTCTCTTTTTTTTTTTTTTTTTTTTTAGGTTTTTTGAGACAGGGTTTCTCTGTGTAGCTTTGCGCCTTTCCTGGATCTCGCTCTGTAGACCAGGCTGGCCTCGAACTTATAGAGATCCGCCTGCCTCTGCCTCCTGAGTGCTGGGATTAAAGGCGTGTGCCACCACCGCCCGGATGTCATGATGTCTCTTAACAGCAATAGAAACCCTAACTAAGACATATGCTAACGAAAATAAACCATAACTAAATACTAAATAACACTTAACACTGACTGGTACAAGCCACTATGTTAAATGCTTACTGAATAATATGTTATGATGATAAGGCAACTAGTTTAGCAAGTAACTTGGTCTTCTAGATAATGTGTGATTGGAAGAAGCATTGTGTAAGGCTATCTATTCAACAACAACAAAAAAACACAGTAAGACAAGAACCATTTAGTAAGTTCTTACACTGTGTCAATTTTTATGTTTTGCTACACGTATAAAAATCATTACAATCAACCCCCAATAGACATGTTAGATTGATGCCAGGGTCTCCAGATGCTAAGATACAAGGATGTTTAAGTCTCTTACACAAAACATCTGTGTTTGCATATCCTACACATATGCTCCTGTGTCTGTTGCCTCCATCTTACTAAGGTTGCCTAATTCGATGGAGATGTCATGCAAACAGTTGTTACAGTGGATGGCTTCGAGAACAATGACAAGAAACACTGGCACACGTTCAGGACAGATGCAGCTGCTCTTTTTCTGCACAGTTTTGATTGACAACTGACTGAATCCATGGGTGAGGGAAGCCTCAAACGTAGAGGGCTGACTGCTCAGTCATGTACTGGATTCCAATTATAAACCAGGGAATTTCCCTTCTTAAGTAGTGAAATCTACAACAATAATTCCAAAGACTCTAAAACGTTTTCTAAACTGTTAAAAATATTTGACAGACTTACTCTGCTGTCTTTCTTTCCAACAGTTATTTCGAATATTAGTCACATAATCCTCTTCCACACTCTTTTCTACCTTCTGTAATAGTGTTCCTTTATATTCGCTTTTAAAGTCCTTACTGACGTAATAAACAACGCCCAAGTTTTCTGTCTGCATTTTAATAGTTTGTCCTGATCCACTGAAAAAGAGATACATAATCATTCTTTTAATTAAGGCTACATCCAAATATGCAAATCAAGAAGCAAAATTAAAAGTAATTTAAAGTTAACATCAGCATTAGTTACATTTGTGAAAACTGCTTCAAACCACTTTTCACAGAGTACACTGTTTTTGGTGAAGCTTCCTTTATCTTCCCATCACTTAATTAAGTCATTCCCCGCCTTTTGACATGAGCCTGAGACCAATTATTTTCCCCTTTCCCTTTTTGTCTTTCATATCAATGTATTAACTACATTAAATTCAAATTCAAACATAGCACTTTTGTCCTTACTCACAGTGGACTACTTATGGTAACTATTTTTAAAACTAGAGATTTTCTTGTAAAAGAGTTGGCACTTAAAAGTATCAAAGGACCCTTCAAGGGAAGAAAAGAAACAGCAACAACTAAATTTTGTAGAATTTCACTTAGCTACTTACGATCTGGGATATAAGGAGTAAGGAGGGTTCGAGACCATCAACTGGCTTAACAAGGACACGAGGATCAATACAATAATGGGCATCAGCTGGATAAACACAGAAAACCCTCCCTATAAAAAGATCAGAGAACAACAGTGTCGCATGACTGTCCAATCCAGTGGTTGCCATACATTCTTACAGGTACAAAGGACGTCTGTGGCCATCTAGGGTAGTCACTTCAAACCTGCTGAATAAACTCAACTTCCTGTTATAATCCCTAAAATCCAAACTCCCAGGGCTGCACAACTCCTCTGACCTCGTTTTAGAGATAAGGAAGCCCCTCCTGTCACACACACCGAGACACCTGGGTTTAGCAGGGGAGTCGATGCATGCCGGAGCTGGGCTCAGGCCTCTTCCTGTCTAGTTTAGTGTCCTTTCCATTCAGCTTTCCACACAAGGAGCTTAATTAGTACAGGCCATCAGGCATGCCTGCATTAGAGCCAAGCAAAGGCAAAGGTACTTCTAACTAAGGTTTTGCAGCATCATTTCTAAATCTTTCAGGATCGATAAAAAGAAGCCACCTTCAGAACATGCAAAATAGAGATACACCTTTGTCAGAATTCTGCAATACCAGAAGGACCACACTGCCACCACCCTGACCCTGACCTCTACTCCTGCACCTACATTATTCTCCCAGGACTTCTGAGTCTCTTTTGAACACTGGAGCTAAGAGAAAACTCATTATTTCCTAAAACAACTTGCTCTATTTTTAGTCGATTCTAATTGCTTTCCTGAACTAGAATTTGTCATTTTGAGATTTACAATCACATTATAAACATACATCTGCTCTTTCTTCTTCTCTTTCGTGTCCACTGTGTCGGTGCTGATGTTGATGGCTGTAAGCAGCCCGGCCATTTGAAAATGAGTGTACACTACCTAGAAAATTCAAAACAAGGTTAAATTAACAAGTTTTTAAAAAAGTAACAAAATTAATGGCTGTTTGTTTTGAGCAATGAATGTTTACTGCCTGATCTTGCCTCCACCTTCCAAATCAGATATGAGCTACCATACCCAACTTTCTAAATTTCTTTGTGAAGTTGTGGATAAGAGTTCCTTAATAATGTTACATACATGAAGGGCCATCATTGTTGGTGATTGTTCCTACAAACCTTAGGTCTTTATTCTGAAAATTCTGATTGATGCACTTAAAAAAATCAAACACATCGAGAAATCCAAAGAGCATAACAATGAATGTTTTTAAATGCTAACATATTAAAGTATAAGTGATCACAGATGGACATTCAATTTGTTTTCAAGTGGGGTGAAGAAGCAGAAACGGCTGTTGTTGACAAAATAAACCATGTTTTGACTAACAGAAAACTGCAAATTAACTATTAAGAAGAAAATTATCGCTTCAAAGATTCCTGACTGTTCCCAACATATTTCCAGTCAAAATTCTTAGTTTTAGTAACTTTTCTCAGAGGTAAGGTATTCTATTTTGTCAAAACACAGGTTAAAGTTTTGATCATTCACTTGTATTTTTACAACTCAGGGATGCTCTGCAAAAATGTTCCTTCAATGATAACTGTCTTTCTCTATGATACTAAGAGACGCTCTCGGGTCAAATTCTCATTTTGAATGGGACATTTTACTCAGTACTTTAAGTCAATGCCATAAACAAGCCTAGAGCTTAAAGAAACTACTTTTAAATGTATCTCCACACAAACAACTCGCAGTGAGTGAAAACATGAGTTTATACTACTTATGCCAGCACTGCAAGATCTACTCATTTAGTGGAAAACTACATTTCCTGTCAGCCTTGTTTAAGCGGTTGCTCCTACTGTAACATAATAAAAAGGAACCTAAAAAGTTTATGTATTAATCAGACTGTCTACTACTTCAGTGAAAATGCAGATGAAGACTTTACATACATTGGCATTAACAGTCTAGGGCACATATGTCAATCACTCAACCCGGGTACCAGATGCTTCCCCTAATAGTAACCACTACAGTACTGCCTCTGGCTCTCCCACCTATACTCCTTTTCTTCAGTTTTTTATAAGACAAGTCATCTGCACTCTTCAACTCTTATAATTATTCTCTAGGAAAAAGACGACTTAGTAACAATGGCAACCCTTAATGTTATCCCTCCTTTGATAGGAAGCCAACACTGTAGAAAAAAACAGGGGGAGATCCTCATGCTCAAACCTGTAACCCCAACACTTGGGAGACAGAGGCAGGAGGGTTGCTGTAAATTAGAGATTAGCCCAGGTTTCACAGTGAGTTCCAGACTAGAGTGAAACTCTGTCTTAAAACAGAACAAAGCCCAGATGAGAACGCTGGAGATCTTTAGGAAGTTTAGCTGAGGAAATAAAATGAACTCGGAATACCTGAAGGGAATCCACCACCAAAGAAGATGTTGAACAGGTCCTCTGGTGTTATGTCAGCTTCACAGCCTCGGTGGAAGTTGAACCTGCCATTGTTTTGGTGATTACAAGCTTGCTCTTCACTGCCTGTGAGGTCATACTGTTTTCGTTTCTCTGGATTGCTTAAAACCGCATAAGCATTTCCAATCTCTAAAAAAGCAAGTAGCAGCATTGGAAAGCAATGTCTTTAGTCGTAGAAAATTCTCTCACATTCAGCATCATCAACTCAAATATGAGTTGAAACCAACTGATAAAAATCACAAAATGGTAACGATTTTTCAGTGTTACATGTATATTTTGCAACATCACATGTTATCTCTCAATAAAGCTTTGAGTGCTAACCAAATCTTCCCACTGCCTTGGAAACAAGGAATTCCCCTCTATCTCCCTGCACCATTGCACCATGGCCTCGAAAACCCTGTCCCCAATTTGAGTTCTTCAGCTGAGCCATTCAAGATTGTTCAACCCACACACCACAGATGGAGGCCACATCATTTTAATCCCAGCTCTTGGGAAGTTAAGGCAGGAGGATTAAAAGTTCAAGGCCACCCTTACAAACAAGACCGTTCAAAACAATTGCAGTGGTATCCATCATGTATTGAGAACCTACTATTTCTGCACTTTGCTGGTTAGTATTTCCACCTTCCAAGGCTCACTTGCTAAGTAAATTGTTTGAGGTCAAACACTCAGCATAATATGTGTATCTACTACTTCAAGACATCTCCGATGGAAATCTCCGTCTTCGTTTTGCACACTGCCCCCCATTTTATTTCTGATCAACTTATTTTCCTTATATAGAAAGCCCATGTGAGAGGAGGGACTGTCTAGGCCTCTGTTGCAATGCTCAAGGGTCCAGCACAAAGTCTTACGTGCTGTTGCTGTTGCGTTTGGCTTTGTAGCTGGGTCTCACAATATAGCCCAGGCTAGCCTTGAACTATTCACTCATTTAGTGCATGTGCAAAAATCAGGAATGCTTGCAGCATCTTGTTATTTAGAGAATTAAATACAAATTTTGTTTTGGTGTTCAAAACTTTACAAAGGTCATTTCTACCTCACTGTCATTTTTTGCACATAAAAAGACCTTTCAATTACTTTTTTCTTCAAATGTTTTACTTTGTGGTAATTATAGATTCACACACAGTTTTAAAATACAAAATAGAGATCCTCTACACCTTTTTCCTAATTTCTCCTAGTTATAATATCTTATCAATTATATCAAAATATCCTAAATGGAGTACTGACATTAAGTCAATAGACATAGAACATTCTATAGCCATCTTTCAAGTACTCTAATTCTTCACTTTGTGTGTGTGCATGATGTGTGTTGTGGACACGTATGCCATGGCTACAACCTGATCAAGTTGGATCTTTCTGAGCTCCTTTCTGTGGGTTCTGGGAATGGAACTTGGGTTACTGGGTTTGCATGGCAAGCATCCTCATACTAGCTGAATCACCTCACTGGCACTAAGGGGACCTCTTTATAGCCACATCCAATTCCTGCTCATCCTGCCTCTCTTCAATTCCTGATAACTACCGAAAATTGGCCATTTCTCTAATTTTATCATTTGGAGGATGTTGAAGGCCCAATTGGGGATGCATGCCTATAATGTCAGCATGTTGAGAAACTGAGACAGTGGGAAGTTCTGGGTTATATATTAAGACTGTCACACAAATATATCTATATCTATATATGTTGTATAAATAACACAATTTAAAAATAGGACTTCTTCATGTAATTGAAACCCTTTGGAACTGGCTTCTTCCAATGAGCACAGTATCCAGACAGATCCAGCTAGTTGCATGTCAGAAGTGTGTTCATTTCTAGTACTACATAGTACTCCATGGTACAGCTATAGCACTGTTGTCTCAACTCCCCATCCCCTCAATGACAGCTGGGCTCTTTCTAGTTTGGGCTATTACACTAAAGCTCCTATATGCCTTTACTACAGGCTTATGGATAGATGTAAATGTTCAATGCTCTGGGATAAATGCCAGGAGTGCATTGCTCAATTGTATGGTAGCTTAGAATTAGCTTTTGGATCAACTTCCAAAGCTGTTCTGCAAAATGATTCTCATTTTACTTCTCCTCAGCAATACATGAATAATCCATTCTCTGTACCAGCGCACTTTTCTGTGCGAGCCATTATGATAGGTGCACAGCACTACCAGATATTGGCTTCACTTGGCATTTCTCTAGTGGCTAATGATGCTGCAATCTTTTCATGGGCCTTTGCCACGTGCAAATCATCTTCAGCAAAATGTCACTCCGTGTGTGCGTGTGTGTATGTGTGTGTGTGTGTGTGTGTGTGTGTGTGTGTGTGTGTGTGTGTGTGTGTGTGTTTTGGAGTTGTGTGGCACATGGATGGATGGATGGATGGATGGATGGATGGATGGATGGATCTGTGCATGTGCAAGCATCTGTGTTTGCATTTGTGTAAAGACCAGACGATAACCTTTGGCTTTTATTAGCAGGGATCTAACTCAGGGCACTTACTGAGTCCCCTCCCCAGCCCCTTCACAACTTTTTTAATAATTTTAAAAGCTTTTATTAGCATCCATTAATTATACACAATAATGGGTTTCACTGTGACATTTCCATATGTGTAAACATAATGTATTTTGATCACATCCATCCCCATTAGCCACCCACTCCCTCTTGTCCCCACCCACTCCCACTAATCCTTTTTTCTTCCCAACTGGTTCCACTTCTACTTTCATGTCTTAAATTTTTTTTTAAACTTATTTCGTGTGTGTGTATGTGTGTGTGTGTGTGTGTGTATGTGTTGTGCGCACATGGAAGTCAGAGTACAACTCTGTCTTAATCTCCAGAAGGTTAACTGTGATGTCTCTGCTGTAGCTTTCTTTTGGTTTAACTGCTTGGGGATCATTCAGTTTCTCATATATAAAACCTTGCATTTTTTGGTCAAGTTTGAGAAGTCTCCAAACTTTGATTGTTAGCACTTTCAGCCCTGTCTCCCCATTCTTAGAGCCCCGCTGACTTGAGTATTAGATCTTCTGTTACAGCTTCATGTTCTTTGAGGCCACTTCTTCAGCTCGCCATCACATTCTTCATTGTTCAGACAGGAAGTGTCTACTTTTCTGTTTTACAGTTCGTCCGTTCTTTACCCATTCTGCCTTTTCTTTCATTCATTCATTAGTAGGTATTTCAGATCTTTACTTTTGATAATGAATTTCCACTTTGTTCGGATTCTGTATTTCTTTTCCGATCTTGTTTGTTTTCAGCTCACTTACATTCCTTCTTCAGAATATCTATACCATTGCTACAGTAACATCTTAGCTAAGCAGTTCTGACTTTTCTGTCCTCTCCATGTGGGTGTCTAACAGACTGAGTTTCAAAGTTCCATGTGAGTCCTGGTTCTTGGAACAAGAGATTTCCAAGTGCATTGTTGTTGTTTGTCTATTGTGAGGCTCTGAGTCTTGAACGTCGCACTTTAACTTCTTCCAGTGTTGAGGGGACACTACCTCACTGCTTTCAGGCAGGAAAGACATCCAGGTCCCTTTCCCCTTCAGACTCTGAGGACACGAGGTGAGTGTAGCTGGAGAGTTTCTCTCCAGTTCCCGTCAAGCCCCCACAGTCCCACAGCCCACTTATAAAATGATCACTCAGATGCTTATATTACTTATAAACTGTATGGCCATGGCAGGCTTCTTGTTATCTAGTTTTTCTATTTTAAATTAACCCATTTCTATAAATCTATACCTTGCCACGTGGCTCGTGACTTACCAGTATCCTTACATCTTGTTTCTCATCGCAGCAACTGGCAGGGTCTCTCTGCCTCAGCCTTCCACTTCCCAGAATTCTCCCTCTTTGTCACACCTATACTTCCTGCCTGGCTACTGGCCAATCAGCGTTTTATTTATCAATCAATCATCCACAGTAGGTGAGGGTGTGGGGAGCTCCTCACTAACACTGGGAAGATATGGGGTCTCCAGACTCATATTAGGACTACAGTTATCTCCTGGCTAGAAAGAGAAGGGGACCTCATGGCTGCTTTCCATGTGGTTTTACTGACACCATGAGCTTTGGTCCTTCTGGATGGTGGTCACCATGCCATCTCTAATTCCCCTTGTGATGGTGAATCTAAACTGACAACATGATTAGACTGAAAACTGCCTAGGAGACTGGTAAAGCCCGCCAGTGTCTGTGCTGACCTTCCACAACTACATGAAGGCTCTGACTGAATGCACAGCTTAGCCTCTGACGGAGTCATGCGTTGACATTATTGGTAGGTGCTGAGGTAGGAGGTGGGGCCCAGTTGCAGGAAGTATGCCATGTGAGTCATGCCTTGGAGCTGTATCTTATCCTGGCTTCCTTCCTATACCTCTTTTCTTTGCTTTCTAGCTACCGTTATGTGAGCAGCCTTGGCATGCCATGCACTTTCCCTTCACCACAGACACACACTTCTTAAGCCATATACGCAAATAAATCTTGTATTTGGTCAAGCTGGTGTGAAAGTAACTAATACGCCACTCCAGTGGGGAGGAGGATGGCTGTTCACCTCCAGAGAAGCAGGGGTGCGGCCCCCACATCATCCCACTGACACTGCGGAAGGGTGGCAAAGGTAAAAGAGACTGTGTAGCATGAATGGAAACTGAGGCTGGAGAGAACGTGCAGCAGTGAAGAGCACTTGTTCTTACAGAGGACCTGGGTTCAGTTCCCAGCACCCACACGGTGGCTCACAACCATCTCTAAGTCAGTTCCAGGGGATCTGATGAGGACACCAGGCACGTACGTGGTGCACATACATACACTTACACATAATAAATAAATAGTTAAAAAAAAAAGAAAGGAAGGAAGGGAGGGAGGGAGGAAGGAAGGAAGGTGAAGCCCTCAACTCCTCCTCCGTCACTGTCCCTTAAGGGGATTAGAACATCTGCCACCTCATGGAAAGGGCGGGTGGTCTAGTACGAGTCACTGTACAGCCAGTTTCTTCTATAGTATTCGAACACTATAGAACAGTTATTACTTTTTTTCCTTCCATATTTTTCGGTGTTTGGGGGTTGCTAAGTCCCCCATCACTAATCTGGAATATATAAGGACAGATCTACCAGACACTCGGGTGTCCCCACCACATTGCTCCCAAGTCCCGAGTACTGTGTTCACAGATCTTCTCACCACCTTTCAGTCTTCCTATGCCCACTTGACCTGTTCATTGTATAATGTTCAAGCTTTCATCTGCCTCGTATGAGGAATAAAGACAAAACTATCTACTCTATCCAAAAGGCCACTGGTGTTTAAACTACTCTGCCTCAATCTCACATCCAAGCCCTGACCCTCCCTCTCTTCTCTAACCATAAAAATCAAACACGTCCCAACAAACAGTTCTCACCTACAATATGGATGATTCTCCAATGACTCTCATCCTAACGGTTCTTCATTTTTCATCTTCTTTTCTCTTTTATGGTAATGGGGATAGATTACTCATAAATGCTAGCTAGGTACTGAACAATTAGCTATATACCCAGCTCTTTAAAAATATAAAGGGGGTGGGGGCTCTCAATAAGTTACCCAAGCTGCCTCGAATGCATTCTGCATTCTGCAGACCCTCCTGCCTTAGTCCCTCAAGGACCTGTGATCACAGTTTTCACAACAGGCCCAGCATTGTTTGTCTTTCTGACTTTTCCTCAGTCATCCTTTTCTGTTTGGGTATTTAATTACAGTCAGTCTCCTGGGAGAAATGGAATAAGTCAATCTTTCTAAATTTCCATTTTCTCATTTATGAAACAAGACACTAGCCCCATGACTATTTCACTTTGTGGGAGAAGATGTGGTTAAGACAGGCCTCATGTAACTTAGGCTGGCCTGCATGTATCTGAGGATGACCTTGAATTCCTGATCCTCTTGTCTCTATCACCCAAGTGCTGATATTATAGATATGTGGCATGAAGTACGGTCTCATGGGAATTTTAATGAACATTAAATGAAAACAAAAAGGAGAAAAACCCGAATGAAAAACAACAAAATGCTTGCCAGATCTTAGGCTTCACTATGCTGCGAATGTTCTGTGTGAAGCAAATCTCCCTTTTATGAGTTACAAATTCTGTGGGGACGAGGGGACCTCAAATCCCTCACTTAAGAAAAAGTCCCAAAGGTAGAATTAACTTCTTTGTTCTGAAAGATTTGCTCTTGAGTCTACAATGTTAATATTAAACTACCAAACCTAGCACTAGTCATAGCACATGATCATAATTATTTATGAAACAAACAGCTAATGCCCTCTGCTGTGACACTCACGTATATGCTGACGATGTAACAGTGTGTTCAAATAATCTCTGACATACCTCTGTCTTTGAAGATAATCTGCACTAGTTTGGTGGGGTTGTGTTGTGTTGTGTTTTGCTTGTTTGTTGGTGACAGCGGATAATGAACTAAAGGCTTTGTGAATGAGAGATAAGCACCACTGAGCTACACCCAACTCAAGTTCAGCTATTCTTTAATGGTATTTATGTCAGAGAGAACAGAGGGAATCCATGTCACTAGAATAATTTGTAAAAACATGTTTAGGTATGTTGTGAAAGTTCTTCTGCACAGTAAATATTTCTCTGCTTTGGTAAACTGAACAAGTTTCATGGAAAAACAAAATAGCCACATTTAGTCAACTGTCCCTAGGAGCATTTGTTTGCCTTGCAAAAACACAAATGTAACATTTAACTTAAGTCCCTAATCTAATTATATTTATTTTTCTATTCATGAGGAAAACCAAATGCAAATGATTTCCACTTTCTAAAAAAAAAGTCTCAGTGTGATCAAACTCTACTTTAGTTTTCATATAGAAGACCAAGGTGGAGGCCAGTGAGACGGCTCAGCACGTAAAGGCACCTGCCACAATCCCAGGACTCACATGGTGGAAGGAGAGAATCCACTGCTGAAAACTGTCCTCTGACATCCACATATTAATGTGAGCACACTTGAACACATGTGCAGGCATGTGGGTGCAAACACACACACACACACACACACACACACACACACACACACACACACACACACACAGACACAAATAAATAAGTTTAAATAAATGGAGTTTTTTTACAAAGAAGAAAACAATAAAACATTGCCTCTGCTTAGGAGAAACAGCGTGATATCTCCAAACGGAAGACTGGTTAAGAATACAATCAGGCCGGGCGGTGGTGACGCACGCCTTTAATCCCAGCACTCGGGAGGCAGAGGCCGGCGGATCTCTGTGAGTTCGAGGCCAGCCTGGGCTACCAAGTGAGTTCCAGGAAAGGCGCAAAGCTACACAGAGACACCCTGTCTCAAAAAATCAAAAAAAACAAAAAAAACAAAACAAAACAAAAAAAGAATACAATCAGATATTCAGGAAGTGCATAGGAATGAAGCCTGCTAAAGCTGCAAGCCAGCTAACTCCATTTGCTCACTGAAAATCTGTGGGTGACAGTTTGGAGTTTCTGTCACCCCCAATCCTGATCATTTTGGAGCTAGTGCGTTGGCGTCCTGATGTATAGATAACCCCGTATACTGGCTAAGCGAGCCTCTCCCTGGAGAGCATCATCTCCCAGCATGCTGATCAGTCAGTATCACTTCTCCTTTACAAAGCAGGGCATTGACCCATGAATATATAACATTCAACCTTTAAAACCATCGTTGAGACCCCACTGAGTACATGGCTGGCTTTGCCTGGGACATTTGTGCTGTTGGCTGCTTCAAAAGGGCCACAGCAACTACTGCAATACAAGCACCTATACTCTTAGTGTTTTTATAAGACCAATAATGCTCACATGACCTTGACGCACAAGTGGGAGAAACCAGTTCAACATCCTTCAGGGTTTGAGGGTGTGTGTGTGTGTGTGTGTGTGTGTGTGTGACTAGAGACCAAATACAAGACCTTGTGCACACGAGGCAAACATTCTACCACCCTGCTACAGCACCACAGCTACAGACAGCCTAATGTTCTTTTTTTGTTTGTTCTAAAGTTACTTTTATTTTACCTGTCTAAGTGTTTTGCCTGCATGTATCTGCGCACCTTGGGCATGACTGGTGCTCACAGGAGCCAGAAGAGGGCGACAGGTACCCTAAGACTGAAGTTACAGACAGCATATGGGTTATGAGCCATCATTTGGCATCTAGGACTCGAACCTGGGTCTTTTGGAAGAGTAGCCAGTGCTCTTACCCACTAAGTCATTTCTCCAGGTTGTTTGTTTATTATTCCTTCTTTCTTTTTTAATTTTTGGTTTTTTGAGGCAGGGTTTCTCTGTGGAGTCCTGCCTGTCCTGGATGGCACTCTGTAGACCAGAGTGGCCTCGAACTCACAGAAATCTACCTGCTTCTGCCTCCCGAGTGCTGAGGTTAAAGGCATGTGCCACCACCACTTGGCTTATTTGTTATTTTTGACATAGTTTCTCATGTAGCTCTGACTGACCTTGAACTCACTATGTAACCAAGGAGACCCTGAATTCCTGTTCCTGTTTCACCTGCTTCTACCTCCCAAGTGCTGGGGTTATAGGTGTGCACTACGACACCAGGTGCCAAACCTAACATTCTCAACATCAGGAAGAATCACTACTACTTGTATGTGTGTGAGTATTTTGCCTGGGTGCTGGTACCGCATGGGTGCAGTGCCTGTGAGGACCACAAGAGGGTGTCAGATCCTCTAGAACTGGAGTTCCAGGTAGTAACTCAACCTAGGGCCTCTGGAAGAGCATCATGCTTGAACCACAGCGCCATCTCTCCAGTCCAGGAAGGGTTATTGACAACACCAGGCGATCTCAAACACTTGGATCACACAAATATTTCTAACTATTTTGAAACAAAAAGTCTGTTGTAATTGTATTAAATTGGTCCTGACACTTTTATACACGTGTAGAATGCGTGCTGAGTGCTGACACTCCCCGGCCTCTGGATGCTCCTCCTCTGGAAAGTCTACACTGTATCTCTCTTGTGTGTGACCCACTGAGTTTAACCAGGGCCACCTGTGTGGTCATGGGGTTGGAACTAACCACCAGAGTCTGGTGGGCTCATGAGACCACAAGAAAATGTTTAAATTAAACCATTTGAACTCATAATGTTGAACTGTTAAAATACAGTTTCCTCTCACTTCTTCTTTTTAACTTTTTATTTCATTTATTTCTGTGTGTGTGCGCGTACACGTGTGCAGGGCGTGGGACGGGAATCAGTGGGAATCAGTTCTCTCCTTCCACCACATGAGTCCCGGACTCACACACAGGTTGCAGGCTTGGTGGCAGTGCCTTTACCTGCTGAGCCCTCTTGCTCTCCCCCAGTTCCCCCACTTTCAACACGCCACTGTTGAGGAAACTCCGCTGTGCTTTTCCATAAGCACAGCTCTGGCAGTGCTGTCCTTGGAGTACATTACCAATTCCCAAATGCATGTCCTTGGCAACTTCCTTCAACAAATAAAACTGTTCTGTAAACAAATACCCTCCTTCCCTCCCCACCTCTCTCTCCGGCTATGACGGGAAAAGAAAGACAATTTTATAGTACATAGTTCTGCTGGCCTGGAAATTGCTACATAGAACAGGCTGGCCTCAAACTTGTGATCCTCCTGCCTCTACCTCCTGAAAGCTGGGGTTTATAGGCATGCTCCACAATGCCTGGATTGTAAACAATTTTAATGTGTTTTTTTTTTTTCTCCCCAGAGCTGAGGACTGAACCTGGGGCCTTGCGCTTGCTAGGCAAGCGCTCTACCACTGAGCTAAATCCCTAAGAACAGTTGGGGTTTTTTTGCTTTTTTTTTTCGAGACAGGGTTTCTCTGTGTAGTTTTGGTGCCTGTCCTGGATCTCACTCTGTAGACCAGGTTGGCCTCGAACTCATAAAAATCTGCCTGCCTCTGCCTCCCAAGTGCTGGGATTAAAGACATGCGCCACCACCGCCCGGCAATGGTATTTTTTATGAAGGACCAATCAAGTCTTCTTTTTTGGAACATTTAAAACACAAGTACCCCCTTTGTTCCATTCTAAGACCCTAGCATGCTACTGAAACCACCAAAACACTGGCTCTATGAATATCAAGTTCACAGGACTCAACAATCACCAAGTTCCATGTTTCACTATGGATAACACATTAACGGTTACAATGAAACCATAACAAAACATGAAATTATTGCTATTGTTCATTTATTTAATAATAAGCCCAAGGTACAGGAGTCCTACTGCCAGCAACTCTATCTGCCAGAGAGAAGCCACAGAGTGCTTCCCTGGAAAGGTAAAGTTAAAGGAAGTATGTGCAAACAGGAGGAGGGAAGGGTAATAGAGAGAAGAGATAGTCATGTCTCTTTCATACAATAGAAAATTACAAAATCAGTTACCTAATATTTATTCACATTTTATATAACACCAAACTCACCAAAACTCAGAGATAAGAAATCAATTTTGAAGAAACAAAAGGAATCGTATTACTAGAAAGGCACACAAAGAATGGAGAATTGTGCTGTGCCTGGCTGGGCATGCCTGTGACCTCAGCACTCAGAGGCAAAGCAGGAAGACTGTTAAGTTCAAGGCCAACCTGAGCTGCACAGCAAGACCCGAGCTCATAAACCCCAGGGCTGGAGATGCATCTCAGCAGCCGAATGCTTGTCTAATATGTACATGGACTTGAGTTAAAATCTAGCATCATAAAACCTGACCAGGTATCATAGAAATATAAAAACATCCCTAGATATACCAACATCCCTAGAACAGACTGTCTAGGGAATCCTGGTTCTAGACCATGTCCAGGAAAAACTCATTAAAACTGTCACTTTCAGTTGACTTAGAGCCAGATGTCAACGCTGGAAGTGAATGCACACCATCAATCTACCTCCTCAAACTAAACTACAAGGCACACATGCTACGGAGAAAAGTTACTTAGCATTGCGAATACCAGCCATTCTGCACTGACTTGGCTGGGAGTGGAAGCTAGTACTGAAGTTCCAAAGGATTGTAGACATTCTTAAGTTGGTTTCTAAATGCACCAGAAGAAAAGCAGAATCCCACATTCTGAAACACTGTAAGTGCAGTCTAGAAAAGACCTTATTGAAGCTTTACAAGTTACTTTACTTTTGAAAGCATCCGTGGCTCCAGGGGCGTGATTTTTGTCTGGATGAAACTTCAAAGCAAGCTTCCTATAAGCTTTTTTCAAATCTTCATCACCAGCATCTTTTGTAACTCCAAGAACTTCATAGTAATTTTTACACTTGTTTATGCTGTGGACAAGAAAGGGTATGATATAAATTTCAAGCAAGAGCATGATGTCACTCTCTATTAGAATGGTATAAGGAATATCTGTTGGTGTGATGACCTATCTAGGCTGTTTGCGCCATTCTCTTTGGTAAACAGACAATTCCTCCAGCCATAAGAATGTCCACATCATAGTTTATCAAAGCTACAGAAGTATAGCCCATGGTGAGTGCAGGTGAAGGGCGGTGCATTCACTGTAACTAGAGTGGAAGAGACTCCTCAACAGCACGTCACAGCTAAGGAGTAAACACTGTAAGAAGTCTTAGTGCACAGTGCAGATCTAGCCAAGCACAAGAGCAAAGCTACGTGGTCTCCCATCTGAAGCCAAGCCAAGCCAAGCTAACTCCACACCATGGCTACCGAGATTTTACATGAGTTACTCTAAAAAAGACCCAGGGTCCTGTGTTAATAAATCATTCAAAATTAATAACGGGGATTAAAGAAGACATGTTACATCCAATTTTCATCAGTCCATTCCTAGAGATTACTTAATGTACTTTGTCTTTACAAGGGTTTATACACTGAAGTCTGGAGTGTTGGAAACCTATCAGGAAAGCGGAGAAATACTGAAGGGAATGGAGAACACTGAAAACTCTAGGATGACAACATCCTACAACCAAATTACCTGACATCCCCAAAGCCAAGGCAGATGTAAGGGCTGGGAGCGGAGCTCAGTGGCAGAGAGCACACAGCACGCATGGGTGGGGCTCTGGGCTCGTTTTTTAGGAAATGTGCATTTCTTTGTACAATATTTTATAACTTTAGTTGTGTTCCATATTCTGTGTCTTGAGAGCATGACAACAGGTAAGCTAACTGGGCGAGCTGGTCACTAGGGGCAAAACTGGGAAGGATGGGGGAGAAAAGGGAAAGGGCGGGGAGGGGGGGCAGCTCAAGGGGAAAAAACCTCACAGACCAATTCAAAAAGAACTGAGCCAGGTTTTACCATCACAGTGCTTAGTACTCAACAGGCACCTTGTCTCTCCCTTTCTAATGAAAGTACCCATGATGCAGTGCGTACATGAGAGGAAACAGGAGAAGGGTACAGTTACAGAAATTAGTTTCCTTGGAGATGGTCACCAAGAACAGCAGCAGCTGCGGCATGGAGCTGGCCTCAGTCTAGGAGACACCCTACATGTGCCATGGCAAGCTCATTGGAGCCTACAAGATTGTAAGTCCCTGACACTGAACTTTACAGTGTGGGAGGGACTTCGCTTTTGCTTTGATATGATTTTGACTGTGCCTTGATTCTTTCCTCTTGGAATAAGAAAAGTAATGAACTTATTTTTCTATTTTACAGGAGCCCATGGTTGACAGAATTTGAACTTTTACAGACACTTTGGATATTTTATTTTTTGAGATAGGGTCTCTCTATGTAGGCCTGGTTTCCTGGAACTCTCTACGTAGACCAGGCTAGCCTCAAACTTACAGAGATCTGCCTGCCCCTGTTTCCAGAGTGCTAAGATTAAAGGCATTCAACACTATGCCTGGCTGATTTTGGACATTTTAAAGAGACTGAATTTTTTTTTTTTAAGATTTATTTATTTATTATATATACAGTATTCTGCCTGCATGTGTCCCTGCAGGCCAGAAGAGGGCACCAGATCTCATTACAAGTGGTTGTGAGCCACCATGTGGTTGCTGGGAATTGAACTCAGGACCTCTGGAAGAGCAGTCAGTGCTCTTAACCACTGAGCCATCTCTCCAGCCCGAGACTGAATTTTTAAGGCTTGAATTTTTAAAGATTTTGAGACACTTAAAGCTTGGAATATGTTTTATGTTGTGATATTGATATTAATGATATCTTGGGGACAATAGGAAAAGTTATGGCTTCACAGTGATGTGTTTGTGCATTAGGTTGACAAAGGGTCAATTGTGCTGAATAGTTTTATATCAACTTGACACAAGCTACAGTCATTTCAGAAAAGGAACCTCAACTGAGAGAATGTCCCCTTCAGATTGGCCTGTGGGCAAGCCTGTGGTATATTTTCTTGATTGATGACTGGTGGGGAGGTCTCAGCTCACTATGGGTGGTGCCATCCCTAGGCTGGTGGTCCTGGGTTCTATAAGAAAGCAAGCTGAGCAAGCCATGAGGAGCAAGCCAGTAAGAAGCATTCCTCCATGCCTCTGCATCAAGTTCCTGTCTCCAAGTTCCTATCCTAAGGTCCCTGGACGATGGACTAAAAGCTCTAAGGTAAAATAAAACCTCTCCTCCGCAGGTTGCTTTTTGTCATGGTCTTTATCATAGCAACAGAAGCCCTAACTAAGGCCACAGTGTTAGGATTCTGTTGCCAGTCCAGCTGTATGACCGCACATGCGCAGTTCAGGAGCTAAGCAAGGGGTCTTGCATCTTATGTCATCCATGTGCTTTGTGATTGCCCATTGCGCGCAAGGCAGTCACACAATCAGCGCATGCGTGGCGTAGCTCTGTAAGCCTACCTGCCCATGTGCATGGGAATCCTTAAAAAGCCGGACCCAGACTCCTCCTCTCTCCTCTCTGTTCTCTCCTCCCCCACTATCTCTCTCTCTCTGCTCTCTCCACGAGCTTCCCCCCACCCCAATAAAGCTCTGATACTGGGTTTTGTCGTGGCTCGTGCCTCATGATCTTACTGCATGGTAACCAGTGCCGCTTATCATTTTTAAAACAACAAACAGTCTAAATGAAAGTCCTTTGGAGATTCTTTGTCCTAGACATGTTTAGAACTGTGTCAGGGAAGGTGTGGTGGCGGAAGGCGGCCCTGCAGAGCATCTACTGTGTACCAGGTGCAGCCCATGAGGACCACAGATGAAGATGAGGACTGGCTGCCCACTGTCACTCTAGTTTGCTTTCTGCTTCAGGACCAAAGGGAACCTGAGGAGGAAAGGGTTCATCTTAGCTTACACTTCCAGGTAAGTTAGTTACGGAGGGAAATCCTGCACTCAAGCAGGAACTGAAGCAGAGACCTCACTCACCCTGGCTCACTCATGATCAGCCAGCTTTCATAATATAACCTAAGACCACCAGCCCAGGGGTGGCACTTCCCCTAGAAGGCTGGTGTCTTAGAGTAACTATTGCTGTGATGAAACACCATGACCAAAAGAAAGTTGGGGAAGAAAGGGTTTATTTCACTCACAGTTCATTTAACAGTTCATCATCAAAAGCAGTGAGGGCAGGAACTCAAACAGGGCAGGAACCTGGAGGCAGGAGCTGATGCAGAGGCCATGGAGGGGGCTGCTTACTGCCTTGTTCCTTGTGACTTGCTCAGCCTGCTTTCTTAGAGAACCCAGGACCATCAGTCCAGTGATGGCACCACCCACAATGGGCTGGACCCTCCCATCAATCACTAATTTTTAAATGCTCCACAGTTGGATTTTATGGATGCATTTTCTCAAATGAGGTTCTTTCCTTTTAGATCACTCTAGCTTGTGTCAATCTCGCATAAAACTAACCAGTACAACAGGTTCTCCCACACCAATGAACAGTCAAGATAATTCCCCACAGATATGGCCACAGGCCAATCTTATCTGGGCAAACCCTCCATTGTGATTCCCTCTTTCTTTTTGGTTGTGTCAAGCTGGCCATACAAACTAGCCAGGACAATTACACACTTCAAGTAGTGCTCCATCATATACTCTTTACCATATGTGGTGGTCTGAAAAGAAATGCTCCATATAGGCTCATATATTTGAATGCTGGGTCATTAGGGAAAGGTGCTATTTGACAGGGATTAGGAGGTGTGGCTTTGCTGGAGTGGGTGTGGCCTTGTTGGTGGAAGTATATTACTGGGGGTGGGCTTTGGGTGTCAAATGCTCAAGTCAGGCCCAGAGTCTTGCTTCCTGCTGCCTGCAGATCTGGATGTAGAACTCTCAGCTCCTTCTCCAGCACCGTATCTACCTGCATGCTGCAAGTTTCCCACTATGAAGACATTGGACTAAACCTCTGAAACTGTAAGCCAGCCCCAATTAAATGCTTTCTTTTATAAGAGTTGCTGTGGTCATGGTGTCTCTTCATAGCAACAGAACAATGACTAAGACACCCTACTTCCTCACATCACAGCTTTTCCATCAGATATGTGCTATTTTTCTTGTTAATGTGGTCAAATGCCTGACTACAGCAGCTTAGAAAGCACTTTTGACTCACACTGGTGGGGAAGCCCGTCACAGCAAGGAAGATGTGGAACCTGACCACACCGAGGTGCAGAGAGCGCTGCCTGCCCACTGCTCAGCCTGCTCCTCTGTATGCAGTCCAGCCCGGGAAGGGACTGCCCAGACAGTGAGGGTCTGCCCGCCACAGTTAACCTACTCCAGAAAATCCCTCACACATGTGCCCAGATGAGTCTGTCTCCAGGGTGATTCTAGGTCCTGTCAAGTTGCCAGCTGAAATAAGCGTTTGCCATGTATTTAGTTCATTCTTTTCTGAAAGAGTCAAACTTTCTGCGTCCTTAATAATAAAACAAACTTTTAAAAAGAAACTTCAAAGGACAGGTCATTTACACACATGTGCATTCTCCCCCGTGCTGTTTTGGAACTCTGCCAGCAAGAAAACCACACATACATGCACACCACCCACTGTACCAGAAACATAAACCAAAGTAAATCTCCTTTCTGAACAACTTTAAAAGACAGGGGTCCCCATCACCTATTTGGGAAGAAAATATTATATAAGGGAGGCCCAAAGGACCTGCCTCGTCCACTGTTTATGCCTCCTTTGGTGGACTGAAAATATAGTGGCAGGAGAGGAAAGTCACTTTTTAATTCCCTCTCTCTTTTTAAATGTGTTATAGATGTTCATTTCAATTGATTCCAGTGGCTGGGGATGTACCTCAGTTGGTAGAGTGCTTGCCTAACATGCATGAAGCCCTGGGTTCAGTCTCCAGCATGGCACAAACTGGGCATGGTGGCAAACACCTATGACCCCAGCATTCAGGAGGTAGAGACAGATCAGAAAACCAGGGTCATCTTCAGCTGCAGAGAGTTCTAGACCAGGCTGAGCTATGTGAGACCTTGTCTCAAATAAATAAATAGGCTCCAAATTTAACTGGTGTTTAGGGAAACACTTCTGGGTCAAGGCATCATTCCTTTGATGTGTCTAACAACTATAATTTCTCTTCCTCTAATTTAAAGAACTGAAATTCAGCAGGACCAGGCACTATAGTCTGGCACTTGCAATCCCAGCACTCTGCAGGGAGGCTGAAGCAGAAGGAACATGAGTTCAAGATCAGTCTAGGCTACGCAGCAAGAGCTGGTCTAAACAAACAAACTAACAAACAAATGGGCAGAGGGAGACAGCGGAGACTGAAGCTTACACCAAATCTGAAATTCCGGTCTCTGTTATTCAAGTAAGATAGAGCTGAATAGCAGTCGCAGGCTGCTAGATTCTATAACTGCCTGCTAGATTACACACTGACTGGACATGTTTAAATACAAAATGGTTTTACAATGATATATTTAAAACTTCAAATAAAATTCACTTTCCTCTATTTTTAAAACCTATTTCAACTCAAAGACCCAGAGCCTACGGCACAGGCTGCTTGCTCACTTGCGAAGTTACACCGTTTTTCTTCAGTCTTACTGTAACTCTGCCCTTACGCAATGGGTGCAGTACCATTGCGTGGCTTCTCCCCACTGAGCCAAACTGTTACTGAGCAACTTGTTTGCATAATCATCTTCTCTATCAAGACAGTGCACTATCCTGAGGAAAATCCCTTGTGTGTAAATAAAACAAAACACAAAACGACAAGGTACAAGTTCTGGCCTCTAATCTGCTGCCTCACTAGAGCCACAGTTATGAAGTCTACTATGAATATATATTTATATGTACTACACAACCAGGCAACTTACGTACAAGGGATGGACTGACTGAAATATTTCAAATAACTTAGGGATTTCACTTAAAAGAATGTTCTGCCGGGCGGTGGTGGCGCACGCCTTTAATCCCAGCACTTGGGAGGCAGAGCCAGGTGGATCTCTGTGAGTTCGAGGCCAGCCTGGTCTCCAAAGCGAGTTCCAGGAAAGGCGCAAAGCTACACAGAGAAACCCTGTCTCGAAAAACCAAAAAAAAAAAAAAAAAAAAAAAAAAAGAATGTTCCATAATTGGACCCAGAAGGGGACTTTATATATACAATTTATATTATATAGATAGATATGATTTATATTATATAGAATTTAAAAGATACAGTAGAGTTATTGGTTTAGAGAATCAATCTATAATGCAGGAGGTAATGCTTCTGTAGCAATACATCTATCCATAAGGAACTGTGATCGCAAATAGCTGGACCCTCAGTCAATGCTAAATCTACATTCATTCTATCCCATCTGCATAGGAACCCACACTTTTACTAGTCTCCTCAAGCTTTCAACTTCACCAACAGCTTTACCTCCAATCTCACAGACCTAACGGAAGTCACAGACAGAAGCACCCTCAAGTCTCCACCTGCCCAACTCTGTTAACATATCTGCTCGAGCACCACTATTAGTGCTCACTCTTCCATTCTCAAGATGTCCCAAAGGCACGTCCTTTGGCCTTTGGAGAGAACAAAAACAACACACATATGCATGCACACAGGCACACTCACACCAATGCTCATCTATTCATTTAAGTTCCTCTTGTGTATGTTCTCACACGTATTCTCTCTCTGTGTCTCTGTCTCTGTCTGTCTGACACACACACACACACACACACACACACACACACACACACACACACACTCCAAGGTAGGGGAGAGGAAATATAAATTAAAAAAAAAACAAACCACCAAATCGGGAATAATATTTTCCAAAATTTACAATTGTAGTTTTGTTTGTTGGTGACACTTCCAAGCAGATAGGTGATTCTATTTTAGGAGAGGGGGCTCAGAAAAATCACATACAATATAATTAAATTTGTAATCAGAAAAGTCATGGAGGAGCCAAAGAGATGTCTTAGCGGTTAAAAGTACTTGCTGCTCCTCCAGAGGATCTAGGTTCAGTTCCAAGCACTAACAACCTCCTGTAACTTCAGTTCCTGGGGATCAGACACTTTTCTGGCCTCAGGCACCAGGCATACTTGTAATGTACATGTACACATACAAGCAAAACACTCATACATATAAACTAAAAGTAAGTAAAGCAAAAGAGAAAGGATTCATAGAGAATGTTCTTCTAGTATAATGTAATGCCTGCAGGAAAACACAGCTTGTTTTAGGATATAGTTTCCAGCATACTGTTTCCTTATAGCTCGTCCCCAAAAGAAGCCCGAAAGCAGTCTCTCACTCACTCTTTCAGCCAAATTTGGCAAGATGCGGCATTATGAAGTGGTCAGTGGCTTCACTTATGCCTTTGAAATGCTTGCTACCGTCCACACCAGTCAAATGTCCTCCTTCACGGCTTTACCCTGACTACGGAATAGGTTTTCCTCACTGAGAACTCACCCACTCTGCTGCTTCAACTATGCTTCCTTACATGAGTTCCCAATACCATGGAATCTACCCTCCCTGAGAACTCTGATATGTCATCTTCAGAGCCCATCACTTGTAAACTCCAGCTGCCCAGAAGAGCAACATCAGTACACTTTCCTTAATATCCAACAGAAAACAAAACAATCTATTCTGAAGTATTTCATACCTAAGAGCTTAGCTTTTTTTCAAGAAAACCCTCTTCTTATTTATAAAATTAGTAACACTGTATTTCTAAAACCAAGTCTCTCGCTGTTCAGCCCCACCCAACTCTGCTGCATGCAGGAGTGTGTGGAGAGGCTCCAGAGGCAGAGGGAATCACTGAGGGGGGCAGAGGGGCACTGTGGTGTCTGTATACAGGGGCAGCCTTGCAAGAACACAAAGGAAAAAAGAGTGTGTTTGGGCAGGAAATGTAAAGCATTGCCACCATTACTCTCAATTGTCCTAGGAAACGTGCCCATTTCCAGCTGTACATCACAGCAAAGCAACTCATTCTTTGAAATTTCTTTCACTACTACAGACCAAACAATGCACAGAATCAACGCTGGCATCATTTTTTACAGTTGTGGCTTATCATTGATTTGGAAGAATGGAACCTTCCAGAGAGTTGTCTTCTTACAGACTAATCTCACAAAGAATAGACGCACAGGACACCCAGGTTGCACCTCCATTTCCTTCCTAGTAAACTGTGCTTCAAACACCTGTCTTAGGCATTCAACATCAGTTAGGTCCGATGGGAATCAATGACCAGGGAGGCGACGGAATGCCATTCACTCTACCTGAGAACTCCGTCTACTTGGTCTTTGGTATAGACTTTTCCACTTTCGCCACCGCCGGGTGCGCTGTCCTTGGCGCAGGCGGGCTTGCTCTGGTCGCCGCCGCTCCCTGGAGGTTTCCGGCAATGTGTGCTGTTTCCGGCAGTACTTCCATTTTTCATAATTATTTCCAGTAATGCTGTGGAAAGCAAAGGGAACCGTACCTACTTACATCAGGACGCAGATACACCACTCCACATAAAGTAAAGCAAACTACAGTGATGTCTTCTAAAAAGATTTAACATGGCCTCCCCCTCCTTTCCTTTTGGGCGAGGTTGGGGGTGGGGGGTGGAAGGCGAGTGGGGGGTGGCTATTGTTTTGTTTTTCCCTTTGTTTAGACAGGATCTTGCTATGCAGTTGGGCTGACCTAGAATTATGTGGCCCAAGCTGGCTTTGAACTCTCAATTCGGCCTAAGTTTCCCAGTGCCAGGATTACAGGCACAAACCGCCAATTTGAGCTCTATAATGTTTCTTTAAATAACCAGCCTCTTGCTGGGCCTGGAGGCACAGGCCTTTAATCCCAGTACTTGAGCACAGAAGCAGGCAGATATCTGTGAGCTCCAGGCCAGCCAGAGCTACACAGTGAAACCCTGTCTCAAAAACAAAACAAAACAAATAGTAAATACTGGTGATTCTTTTAGTACATAACTGTCTATAGAACATTAACTGTCATTTAGGAGAGTTCCAAGATATGTAAAGTTAATAACTAGAAATCACTATCATCTAATTGTTATGACATGCTTATCACACAGTGAAACTGCAGAATACCCCCCAAAAGATAATATTCAAAGTAGTTAATGAGACTATTAAAAAATAAAATAAAATAAATAAAAAGGCAGCCGGATCTCTCTGAATTGGAGGCCAGCGTGGTCTACAGAGTGAGTTCCAGGACAGCCAGGGCTACACAGAGAAATCCTGTCTGGAAAAACCAAAAACAACAACAAAAAAGAAGCAGAAATTAGACTTCTGTTTATTTTTCAGCAGCAACAAGAGGAACCACAGAACACTGGAATACGATCTTTAAAGCAGAAAAAACAATTGTCAACTTGAGTTGAGCAGTAATATTCTTTCAAATATACAAAATAAAAACATTTTAAAGAGGCTGGAGAGAGAGCACAGCAGTTAGGAGTGCTTACTGCTCTTGTAGGGGACCCAGTTTCAGCTCCCAGCACCCACATCAGGTGGCTCACAGTCACTCCGACAAACAGCAATAATGTTGACCGTTTACTTGAAATAATCTGAGAAATAGGATTAACAGTAGGGTAGAAGGAATGACGAGGTAAGGTTGGTCAATATATTCTCAGTGGTTAAAGATACATGGTGCAATATGATTAATCATACTATTTTCGTGTGTGTGTGTGTGTGTGTGTGTGTGTGTGTGTGTGTGTGTGTGTGTAAGGGATGAAATTTTCCATAAAAATTAAAATTAATCAGTAAATAATTACGCTTAGCAAAAAGACAAAAGAAAACAGAAAAATTCACCAAGATGGTAGTTTTAACACATCTCAATCCAATGACTGACAAATTACTAAGGATAGGATAACTTCAAATTTATCCATCCTGAATTAAGAGACATGAAATCCAACTGATGTTTTGCGTTTTTGGAGACAGAGACTCATGTAGTCTAGGTTGGCCTAGAACTTGCAGCAAAGGATGACTTTGAACTGATAATCCTGCCTCAGCCACCTAGTGTTCAAATTACAGGTGTGTGCCACCATGCCACTTAAGCTGTGCTCGGGATTTAAGCTTTTGCATGGGAGGCAAGCACTCTACCCACTGAGATATATCTTCAGCTCTCTCTCTCTCTCTCTCTCTCTCTCTCTCTCTCTCTCTCTCTCTCTCTCTCTCTCTCTCCTCTTCTATAAGTGAAAAGGAGTGAAAATTGATAGCATTATATCTCGATGACAAAGTTATTTCTTCAAATCTCAATAAACTAGTGTCATATGAACTACAATCTAGGAGCAGCTGTGCTCACCTTTAGGAAAAAGTCAATTATAAAAATGTAACTTAAAATTGGGAGTGGTGGTTCACACCTTTAATTCTAGCACTACGGATGTAAAGGCAGGAGGATCTCTGTGAGTTTGAGGCCAGTCTGGTCTACATAGCAAATTCTGGGCCAGCCAGGGCTACAAAGTGAGACCTTGATTCGAAAGGAAGAGGAGGAGGGAAGGAGGGAGGGAGAAGGAAGAGAAAAAGTAACTTAAATCACAAGTAGGCTGGAAAGCAGAAACACAAATCATCATGCATAATAACAAAAAGTAGAGACAAATATCTAGCACAAAATGAACCATCCAGACAGTGAAATGCTATTTGGAATAAAATGACACTAAATATTAACACGCCTGCCACACAGATGACTGACAACACACTACGCTAATAAGCCAATGAAGTCAGGCGCAAAAGACCGCACACTACATGATTCCATTCACATGAAAAGCACAAGGCCTGGGGATGCGGCTCATAGGCAGAGACCTGGCCTAGCTAGCCTTGATTTAATCTCAGGATCACTGGGGTGGGGAGGGAGGCTGGGAACTCAGAGGAAGGAGAGAGGGAAGGAGAGAAAACAAACAAGAACAGAGCAGGTACTCGAACACTTAGAAAGTAGACTGGTTTTTAAGGGCAGGGATTGGTGGGTCAGAGGAAACTGAAATAAGACAAGGCATCCAATGAGCTGCTTTATCTCCAAGGTTGGGAAGTGTTCCAAAATTATGGCAATAGTTGCATAATTCTGTGAATCCACTAAAACCCACTTAACTGTGTACTTTAAATGAGTCAATTATTTAGTATGTACATTATATCCAGAAAGGTACTATACATACATAATTTTAGTTATATATTAAAAATTCCAACTGCTGTTGGCAAATTTGCAAAAACACAGCTATTACTTATACTATTCTTTTTCCATGGCTAAGAGATAAGAGGTCACCACTAGCTTTCAGCTGGAGTTCAGCCTGCATTTAATATAACCACAATGGAATCAGAATAATCTGTGTAGCAAGTGGTGATCCACAACATGTAAATAGCAAAACTTAAAAAAATAAAAAGAGCAAATGTAGATGAAGTGGCCTCAAACCCAAATCCTCCTGCCTCTGTTCCTTGGTGCTGGGATTACAGGAGTGTACCACCATGTCAGGAACTTAAAATTTAAATCTCGAATAAAACCAAAGAGAATTAAGTACCAAAATCATAACCTCATGCACAAAATCCCCTATTACATGATGACAGGAACGAACCATGAACTGCTAAAAATGTATGTTTGGGTAGTAAGTGTGTGTGAGACGCACAGAACAGTAAATGGGCATTTGCCAAGCTCACGGAACAGAAAAAGGGAAACCAAATAACCAAGAGGCCTTGTAGGCAAAGCTGAGAAAATCTGTGCAAAGGATGGTTCACCCACTTATAATCGCAGGAGTGCCTGGTCCACACTGAAGGGGAACTGCAGGGAACAGGATCCATACTGAAAGGGAAAGGTACAACAAAATCCGCAAGTGAAAGGGTAACTGCAGAGATAAATGGGGAGGGCACAGTGAGGGATTCCTTCCTGGCTAGGTGACATACTTTAAACATATAAAAATGGAAGGATCTCTGTATATTTGGAAAAGCTAATAAACAAACATTGCATAAGTAAGTAATGTAAGTAAGTAATAAAATAGTAAAGTAAATAAACAGTGAAGAAAATGATAGCGCTCCAACAATGCAAAGGATTGGTATGGCAAAGTAACTGAGTGTGACCATGAAGGTAATCAGCGTGCACCACAGGACTTGTCAAGCCAGCCGGTGAGGGGGAGACACTGCTCCATAGGAGCAGCACAGAAACCACTGACCAGATCACAGATGCGAAAATACAGGTAGAGTGAGGGATGGATGGCTCAGCAGATGCTGCCAAACCAGCCTGGCCGCCTGAGTTCAAATCCCAGAATCCACAGAACTCCATAAAGTTGGCATGCAACAAACATATACACATGCATACACGTGTACACACACACACACACAGAATATGAAATCAAAGGGGGTAAAAATCCATCCAAAAAGACAGGGTTGGCTGAGCATGGCAGCACAGGCTTGTAACGCCAGCACTCAGAAAGCAGAGCCAGAGTCAGGAAAATCAGCATTTGCTCAAGGCCAACCTGGTCTACACAGTGAGCTCCTGGCCAGCCCAAGCTAACAGTGAGACTGTAACTAAAATGAAAAGACTAAGTCAGCTAAGTTGGGCATGAGGGCACACCTGTAACACCAGTGCTTCGGCAGCTGCAGCAGGAGGGGCTCAAGTTCAAGGCCAGACTGGGCTACACAACCCTGTCACTGAAAAAAGGCCAAGCTACAAGAAACAAAGTTACTTAAAACAACAGATAGTACCATACAGAGAAATAAGACATGTAAAGGTTGAACATTTCAAAACTGAAAAATAAAAAATTTTGAAGGAAAGTGGCGAATACTGAAGATGAAGAAAAGCTAATACATGGAAAATAGACATCCCAGAGAAAATATAACGAGAAATAAAACAAGCATACAGTAATTAGACGACTTCTGACATATAAACAAAAACATCTAAATGACGTAATAAAATATCAGAAATCTTAAGAGTAAATGACACTTGAGATACACTCAAGTAAAGTTAGCTGGATATCCACACAAAAACAAAACACCAAAAACTCAAATGACTTCAATGGAAAAAGAGTTAGACTGTCCTCAGACTTTGTCCCTCACTAGCACTTGCACAAGACCTTGGAGTAGCCTACTTGTATACCCCCAAAAATGGAGTGTGAGCTACTGACTGGTCAACCTTGATGGTCTACTTGACAGGCTCTAGGATGACTGACAAGCCTCTGGACATGTCTGTGAGGGATTCTCTAGATGAGCTTAACTGGGGCAGACAAAGTCACTCTACAACTGGGCAGCATGGTTCCATGCCATGGGCGCAGGTCCTTCACTCCATAAAAAGGGGAAAGCAAGCTGAGCGCCAGCATCCGTCTCTCCCTGTTTCCTGACTACAGAGAAACGTGACCGAGCAACCTCCAGCTCCAGCTGCCAGGGCTTCTCTGCTATGGTGAGCTATTCCACAGACTAGTGAGCCAAAATAAACCCCCTTCCTTAAATTGCTTTTGTTGGGTATTTTATACTGGTAACATGTAGAGTAACTTAATACAGACACCAAACTTCAACAGTAGAGTCACAAGTAAACTGTCTTCAGCGTTCTAGAACTTAGGGATCATAGTTCTACAAACTCTCCCTGTGACCCACTAAGAAACAAGCTTCAGAAATCCAAACTAATGACATATACCTTGGCATGGGGACTGGTGGCAACCATCACATGGATACTTATAGAATTAAGACTGAACTATAGTTGAGAGAAGATGGTGTGTAACAACACTGTGTTCTGATTCTATAAATACTCTTCACATACTCTTGAACTAGTGGGCTAGAAAGTTAGGAGGTTTCTCATTCCTTCTGATCCTTTTGTCAGCTAAGGTTTGCAGGGCTACAGGTTTGGGCCAAGAAACATTTTTGGATCAAACTGGCAGTCATTGCCAAAGACATGGCTGAGGTTGACACAGCCTGCATCTATGGGGTAGAGAAGCTGATGGACAACACACAACAAATGAACAAACAGGTGGGAGCTACATTTCTCGGTGAACAGCACAAGTGACATGTAAATAAAGAATGTGGTTGTGGTGGTCTGAAAAAGAATGACCCCCACAGGCTCATCTATTTGAATGCTTGGTCAACAGGGGGTGACACCATTTGAAAGGATTAGAAGGATTAGTGTGGCCATGCTGGAAGAAGTGTGCCACTGGGGGTGGGCTTTGAGGTTTCAAAAGCCCATGTCAAGCCCCGTGTCTCTCTCTGCCTGCAGGTCAGTATGGAGCTCTCGGCTACTTCTCCAGCACTATGCCTGTCCTGCCGGCCATCATGCTCCCTACCCTTATGATAATGGACTAAGCCTCTGAAACTGTAAGCATGTCCCCAGTTAAACGTTCTCACTTATAAGAGTTGCTATGGTCATGGTGTCTCTTCACAACAATAGAACAGTCACTAAGATAGTGAGAATGAACAGTGTTGCACCAGACTGAAAATGAGGGGTGAGTATGTGCATATATGTGTTACAGATACCATATATAAATTAAAATAATCATTACCTGTAATGGAATGCCAACACAAACAACACACACACACACACACACACACACACACACACACACACACACACACACGAGTATGTATTTTCCAGTTCTGTCTACTAAGAGGAGCAGACACAATGATACTACTATAGCAATGAACTTATCTAGCATCTATCTCAGTTTCTGCATACCACTGTACTAAAAGGAGTCAGGCATGATGGGGATCTGATTTCTTTGGGCAGAAAATATAAAACTCTTTTGGGCTACAAGGTAAAGAAGTTCAATAAATTATGGAGGTATGTCAAAAAGACTTAGGAGCCAGATTTAAAAGGATACCACCCGAGCACCAAAATGATGATGATAAGAGGTTCAGTGGGAATCCATGAATCCATTCAGGACAGAAAGACTAAAGGGCAACTAATAAATGTAGAAAGAGTGATTGGAATTAAAACCCCCTTTTAAACAACTATCAGAACTTATTTCAGGAAAAAAAAATCAGTGTACACTACAAAGAGATGGAAAGTTTGTTAAGGAATATGATATTTATATAGTTTCAATGATTTCCCCCCACAAAATATCTGTAATTACAATGGGGAAGAGTCCACTTTATAGTAGAAAAATATGGCAATCAACAGTTGAACCGGGAGATTACGTGAGTTCACTAGGAAAGGTCGAATCAAAATCATGTGTCTCTTGATAAGTTATACCAAGAACAAAACATCACTACTTTTCCTGCAAAACAACTGATATGAGAAAATGTCAAACAAACCCAAATTTCAGGGAATTCTATAAAATAGCTAACTACAGTCATCAAAAATGCCAAAGTCAAGAAACAAAAAGAATGATGATGTTTACAGAATATCCTGCCTCCCCCACCCCTCAAAAAAGTAACACAGGGTTGGAGAGATGGCGGCTTGGTGGTTGAGAGCACAGGGTGCTCTTACAGAGGACCCAGGTTTGGGTCCCAGCATCCATAAGGTGGCTAATAACCATTCATAACGCCAGTTCCAGAGGAGCTGATGCTCCCTTTTGGTCTCTGCAGGTACCAATGAACACGGTGCACAGACATTCAAGTAGGCAAGACACTCATGCACACAAAAATCTAAGGACAAATCTTTTAAAATGTTTAAAAGGGCTGCAGAGGTAGTTCAGTGGTGGGGAGCGCCTGCTGTTCTTGCAGAGGGCCTAGGTGTGATTCCCAGCACCCACGTGGCTGTTCACAACTGCCTGTAACTCCATTTCCAGGGGATCTGACACCTTCTTCTATCCACTGAAGGCTCTTCAACACACATGGTGTACATAAACTCACATAGACTTACACATATAAATATATATATAAAAATCAATTAATAAAAACATTTTTAAATGTTAAAACACAACACATGCCCCCCATATTTATCATATGAGATACAATGGGTTCACTGACAGAATTTAAATGAATGAGTGAACTAATGACCTAAATGTGATTATTATAATGGGGTTATGTGTGGATGTCTTTATCTTATAAAATATATGCAGAATAGTTCAGCAATGGGACAGCCATTGGTTCAGGGAACAAACAAACTGTATGTGTGTGTAAAAACAGAGGATGACTATGGCAAAGAAAATCCATGAAAACCTGAACCCTAACTTAAACATTTTGGGGGTTCATATTATTCAGGAGAGCCTTGCATTATTTTACAGTCAGCACTACTTAATTATAGGGATATGTCCTCCAGTGTCATTAGGCAGTTTCACCATTGTGGGAACACAGAGTATATCTGCACAAGCTCAGGTGCAGCTCTGCAAATATGATGCCATGGGATCTCAAGAACCAGGACTACAGCTAGGGAAGACAGAAACACAGGCTAAAAAACATTTAAGCAAAGACTGAACGTTTACCTTAAATTGGAAGGAATGATATACACTCATAAGCTGACTACCTTTAAAAAGACAACACACGCCAGGCGGTGGTGGCGCAGGCCTTTAATCCCAGCACTTGGGAGGTAGAGCCAGGCAGACCTCTGTGAGTTCAAGGCCAACCTGGTCTACAGAGTAAGATCCAGGACAGGCACCAAAACTACACAGAGAAACCCTGTCTCGAAAAACAAACAAACAAAAGACAATACACTAGCTAAGCATAATGCACATGCTTTAATCCCAGCTCTCAGGAGACAGAGGCAGACAGACATCTGTGAGTTCCAGGTCAGGCTCAGAAAATAAATAAACAAAAACAGACAGATGAACACACACACACACACACACACACACACACACACACACACACACACACACACACACACACGCTGCATTTCCCAACCCTATGCTTTGAATAGAGCCCCAGACAATGAACAACCTAGTAGTTGCAGTGTTCCTAGTACCTGTCCTGTGATTCTGAAACACCATTTTCCACCAAAGGAAACCAAGATTATAAAACACAGGGTTAGCCAGGCAGTGGTGGCACACGCCTTTAATCCCAGCACGTGGGAGGCAAAGGCAGGTGGATCTTTGTGGTTCAAGACCAGACTAGTCTACCAATCGAGTTCCAGGCTAGCCATAGCTACATGGTGAAATCCTGTCTCAAAAAATGAAAAACAACAATAAAAACAGATAAGAACAATCAAACCTTTAGCATGCATTTCCAATATGAACTGAGTATTTCTTTATAGACATGTTTCAAATAACAAATGAAGAAAGTACTTTCAAAAGTTGTGGAGCCAGTGATGAAAATGGTCATATGTTGGATATTTATAGGAGGCCACAAAATTTCTATGAATGGAATTAAAGGGTATCTCTTTATTGTCTCATTCTTAGCTAAAAGATTGTTCCTGGCATGCTAGACATCTGAATTTACAGTTGGATATGGGACAGTGTTAAATAGGCTTATATGGGGCCGCTTTAGGTTTTCAGGAGTTATGATGACAAGTGAAAATTTTTCTACAATACTATGCATATAGGCTCTCTGCTAACAATGGCAGTGTGGCAGGGTGTGTGTGTGGGGGGGGGGGGGGGGGGTGCGCCCTAAACACTCCTCGGATCCACTAAGTTAAAAATCAGCACAGGGCTTAGGAAGAGGACTCAATCACCTGTACTGGGGGATGCTCACAACTGCCTGTAACTCCAGTTTCAGGGGATCTGAAACTCCTTCTGGTCTCCATGGGCTCCAGTACACACACAGGACTTGTAAACTTAAGCAAGCACACATATACATATGTAAGTAAATAAATCTTTTTGTTGTTGTTGTTGTGTTTGTTTGTTTGTTTGTTTTCCAAGACAGGGTTTCTATGTGTAGCTTTAGTGCCTGTCCTGGATCTCGCTCTGTAGACTAGGCTGGCCTCGAATGCACAGAGATTCTCCTGGCTCTACCTCCTGAGTGCTGGGATTAAAGGCGTGCGCCACTGCCACCCGGCAAATAAATCTTTTTAATTAAAAAAAAATTGGGACAAATTCTACTACTTTGGAGCTCAAAATCCAGTTTTATTAACTAAAAAATGGAATTAGGAAGGCCTTTATATTAGCAATTATAGCATTTATGAGAAAAATAATGATTTAGAACTATTATCTACTTCTATGATAATGGGGGGGGGTGTCAAACAGAAGCAGAAGGACCTCTGTGAGTTCGAGGCCAGTCTGATCTACAAAATAAGTTTCAGGGCAGCCAAGCTACATAGTGAGACCCTATCTATCTCAAATAAGAAAATAAGTAAGTAAATAAATAAACTTTATTCTATGGTTGACATGCTGAATCCTTTTACAGCAATAAATACATGTCCTAATAATCACTTTCACAGGTGAAATGCAGCTTGTTTTGTCAATTCTCATTTGTAGGCATATACGTTCTTTCAAAAAATTGGTCATAATCATTATTATATACGTTTTACAGTCAATTTAATTTTGGACATGCTTTATCTGTGGGTGTATCAATATAGAGCACATTACATGCAACTATGAAAGTTTTATTTCGGGCTGGAAAGATGGCTCAACAGTTAGAAGCCCTGGCTGCTCTTCCAGGGAACCTGAGATCGATTCCCAGTTCCTGAATGGTGGCTCACAACCATCTCTAACTCCAGAGGACCTCTTCTGCTCTACACATGCATACACATGTACTCCCACACATGGGCAAACTCACACAACTAAATGAGTAAATAATTGTTTAAAAGAAATATGAGGCTCAAAAATGGAAGGTGGGCTGGGTGCATGACTAATTTGGTAGTGTACTTGCCAAGCATGCATGAAGCTCTAAGTTTGACCCCCAGCAACCACACAAACCAGGTGTGGTGGTGCTCATATATAATCCCAGCAGTGTAAAAGTGGAGGCAGGAGGATCAGAAGTTAAAAGTTATCCTCAGCTACCTAAGAGTTGGAGGCTAGATCCCATCTTAAAAAAAAAAAAAGGAATATGAAACTATGGAAATCACACTATCATTGTTACATCCACCAGATACTTAATTCTCCTCTAGAATGTAAATGCCAGGAAAAAAGATTTTTGTCATATCTACTTACTCCCTAGTGCCTAAAATACTGCCAGGAACTAGGGAGATGGCTCAGCTCACAAGTGTCTGTAAACTGCACTTCAAGGGGATCTGATGCTCTCCTCCCACCTCTGAGAGCACCAGGCACACACATGGTGCAGACATACATACAGGAAAGACATCCAAACACATAACATTTAAAAAAACAAAAACAAAACAAACAAAAAAACCAGAATGCTCCATGGCACAGAGAAGTATATGTCCAATAAATATCTGTTGAATAAATAAACTCTCATTGTTTAGAAGAGAAGTGGAGATTTATATCGAAAGCGTAAGTTCAAACCCAAAGTCAACTCAATGCTCTTTCCTCAGCACTCACATCTGAAATAGTTTCACTACTAATGGAAATTTGAAAGTCATTTTCTAACACTTAACTGGATGATACAGAAATAATTGTTTTAAATGTTCTCATCACTGAATTTTAATTAAGCCAATTAGGAAAAGAATAGAAAGATCTTAAAGGAAATAGGATGTATAATGAATGATTCAGATGCACATGATGTTTAAAAAGCCTTATCAGTTTAGGTGAGACAAAAGGAGAAACAATTTTCAATTTTGTATTAAATACAAAGTAAAAGGACAAAAAAAAGGCAGAAAAAAAATGCATCATTTCTCATATGGTTGAAAATAAACTAAAAGGATTACATTAACTATTATTAAGCAGGTAGCATGTACAGATTATCCATGCACTTAAACTTATCTGTTCATTCATTACAGCGGATACTGAATGAGCTTTTCTGTAGTTGTAAGCCATCATTTGATTCAAATTGCTACCATGTTCTTGAAAAGAATAAAAATGCTCTTCTCTTAAAAAAAGAAAAAGAAAAATCTATACTTGCCAGACATGGTTGTGCACACATGCTTTTAATCCCAGCACTTGGGAGGCAGCAGCAAGTGGATCTCTGTGAGTTCAAGGTCTACATAGTGAGTTGCAGGCCAGCCAAAGATACAGTGAGTGAGATCTGTCTCATTAAGAAGAAAGAAAGAAAAAGGAAGGAAAGGAGGGAGGGAGGGAGAGAGGGAGGAAGGGAAGAAGAAGGCAAATAGAAAAGAAAAAAATCTACACTTCAAACTACCTCCCAATTACTATGAAAATCAGTGGTTAAGTGCACTTGTTGCTTTTGCAAAAGACCTGGGTTTGGTTTCAGCACCCACATAATGGCTCACAACTATCCTTAAATTCAGTCCCAGGCTCACAACTATCCTTAAATTCAGTCCCAGGGAATCTGATGCCCTCTTCTGATCTCCAAGGGCCCATGCAAGCAAAACACTCACACACATAAAATAAAAATAAATTTTAAAAAAAAGTGCATAAAACCTCAAAACAGTAATACTGTATCCTTCTACTAAATGCTAAACCATATCCATTAAGCAAATATACAAATGTAACTCAGAGCATGAGCATTTGAAATGTGTGCTAGTCAATAACCACACTGGAAAGAACAGTCTCAACTGAAACATGGAAAGCAATAGCATCCTTCATCCATCTCGATATCAAACTTTTCTTCAAGGAAAGAGCTTGTCAGTTTATTAAAGTGTTTTATCAGATTACCTTCTTACTTGATAGGAAATACTAAGAGGATGAAAGTCCTGGAGTATAACTAGAATTTATTCTTGTGGTTCCCCACTCATCATAATGGAAGAATAATGGAAGTGAAAGTACAGTGTTTTCTTTTGCCTCAGTACAAGCAGATCCAAAGACTATCCAGTCAACTTCTGAGCTGTTAGTTTGGTAGTCATGACCCAAAAGCTCCAATTTCCCGCTATACAAAACCTCCTCTATCAGGGTCTTTCATAAAGATTCCAGATGTTTCTCTCTCCTGAGTTCTTATTTAATTCCCATAAACATCTCCTGGGAATACTCTATGTAAAGACATTTTTCACAGAACAGTCACACTGCTTTTATTTTGGGTCACATCAACTCTGGGATGACATCTTCATTTCACATATAATTAAAGCTTAGAATAGCTAAATATCGTGTCCCTGGTTATAGAGACGGCAGACAAAGTCTGCATCTGAACTGTTTTTAGACTACTCCACAATTACACCCTACCACTTCATTTGATAATTACCCATCATCCTTGCAATACCTTTGTACCTGACTTTCTCTCTTCCATGTCTTCATTTCCCCCACATTCATGACTTTCAGAGCAATAATGATGTACTTTTACAGTGTCCTTTATGAGATTCATTCCAGCTGTTTACATGTCCGAAGCATGACCAGCTGTAAATCTGGGCTAGTTTTAAAGATTCTTAGATGACTCCACTTGTAAAACGGAGAGGAGAGTAAAAATTTATTAGATGCTTTTTATCAGCTCATTTTATCCTCAGAGTGCCATGGGTCAGTACACTGCCCCTGCTGCACGAGTGAGAAAGGAAGGACTAGAGGATGTCTACCTTGACCAAGGGTGCAAGCTGGCTGGTGACGAACCAGGCCTGCAAAGCAGGTTACCTTGCCTAGGGTATCTACTACTTTAATGTTAAAATTGTTCCTCCAGGACCAGATGACAACTCATTGAAATAGATCTACACAGTAGAAGGGATTTAAGAATAATTTCCTGGATATGGTACCAAAAGCCCAGACAACAGCAAGAATTGACCAATGAGACTGACTCCATGAAGCTCGAGCTCCCAATGACAATTGACAGGAAGGAAAGATGGCCTACAGAAGGAGGGAGAAGATGCAAGCTATAGATGTCCAGGAGTTAATGTCCCAAATATATAAAGAGCCCATAACCACATCAATGAAAACAGTCTGAGTTTTAACTGGGCAAACAGCTTAAGACATTTCTCCAAAAAATATACAAATGGCCAAATAAACACATGAAAATTGTTCAACATTATTCATCATCAGGGAAATGCAATAAAAAGTACAGTGAGGTATCTCCTGATAGTCACTAGAAGAGTCACTATGAAAACAAACAAAAACTGGGGGTGTCCTGTTGTATCAGACACTGGGAAACTAGAACCCAGTGCATGTTGTACAAAATGGTGCAGTCGCTCTGGAAAACAATGTGGTAGTTCCTCAAAATTCAAAATTAGAATTAATACATGACCCAATAATCCCACTTCTGGGTATATATGAAGAAGTGAAAATAGGCTGTAGACACTCATGCTCACAGGAGCATTATTCACAATAGACAAGAAGTGGAAGAAACCCAAACTGACAGGTGAGTGAATAAAAACCTGTGATGTAGCATGAGAGGGCTCAGACTGTGTCAACCCCTACAACTGTGTAGGGAGAGAACCTCCCCCCCCAAGTCGCCATCTGATCTTCACGTGTGCGTTATGGCACATGTATACATAACACTCCCCCACCCCCCCCACACACACAATAAGTAACCACCCCCAAAAATGTGATGTGAATGTGAGTGTGCACACTCACACCGATGCGCACATGTGTATAAATAGTGGGGTGTTGTTTAGCATTTTTTTAAATGGAAATCTCTCAAATGTTGCAATATAGATGAACTCTGAAGTAACTAAGTGAAATAAGGCAGGCACACAGGGTCAAATTCTGTATGGTTTTTCTTAGATCAGATACTGATTAGTCTAACCTATGGAAAGAGGAAGTAGAGGAAAGAGGGTAAAGGGGCTGTTTAACTGGTACAGTTTCCAGGGTGTAGATAAAAAAGTACAGATCCTGTGGTGCACGATGCGAAAATACTTAACACTACTAAACTGTACACCTAAAAATGATTAGAATAACAAATTTTATGTTGCACTTTTTACAATGAAAATAAACTTTTCTTCTGTCCTAATCCAATGTAACAAAAAGATAAAGTGAAAAGCAGCAGAAACAAAAGGCTTCAACAATGTAAAAAGAATTAAGAAAACAATAAAGACAAACAGAGGCCCTGTTTATTAAGTTTCCTCTTAATTCTCTTAACCTGGAAATACTTTAACCCACAGTAAAATGTCATCCCATCGGCAAGGCAAAACGACAGTAGTTAAAGGCCTTTTGGAGATAAAACTCAGCTACTCTTCTGACTTTGCCACTTACTGTACGACCTTGGGCAAGGTATTTTCATTCACTCATTCATTCATTCATTCTTTTGCCAAAGTCTCTGCACATGGGTTAACCTGGTCAAATAATCCTGCACCTGTACATGGGACTGTTCTAAGGAATAAATGAGGGTCATTAAAATACTAGGCACAACTCTTGGCGCTTTGTGAGTGTTGTGTTGACTGTATTACTTCGAAGCCTAGAGAGTTAGACAATGAATAAGGTGAATTAAAGTGGGCTAAGTCCATACGGAACTTGCGGGTACTTACGGTGTCCTATCAAGCCAGACACTCGAAACCATTAATAACTTCACCATCCCTGTCAAAGGGGAGCTGTCTTGCAAAGGAAGCAAAGGACTCTCCCTCTCCCGGGGAAAAGCAGTGTCATCTAAGGTATTCGAAGAGACTTAAGGAACAGCTACATACAGAGCCCAGGGATGGTGAAGCCCACAAGCCACTGGAGTCCCGCTCCTGTCACTTCAGAGGGGCCTAGGCTGATCTGGGGAGGGGACCCGTCACCCAGCACCCCGCAGCGCCCCGCCTGTGTCCCCGAGGGCTGGCGCGGCCGCGGCCCGCGGGGCGGAGGGCGCGGGGGCCGGGGTCACGGCGGGGGCCGGGGCTCACCGCGCGCGGCCGGCAGCGGGTACAGCTTCTCGGCCTTCTGCAGGAAGCGCTGGGCCTTGTCGCGGTTGCCGGCGCTCAGGGCCTCGCGAGCGATCTGCACGCATTTCTCCGCCTCGTCGCGGTTGCCCTCCATGGCTCGCGCCTGCCTGGGTGTCGGCGGCCGCGCAGCTGCGAGGGGGGCCCGCCGCGGAGGAGGCGAGGCGGCCGGGCGGGGCGCGGCGCGGCACGGCGCGGGGAGGAGCGGGCACCGCGGCGGCGGCAGCGGCGGCGGCGGCCGGGCGACGGGCGGCCTCGCAGCTCCGCCTCCTCACGGCCGCCTCCCCGCCCCCCGCGGCCGCAGCGGCGCCAGCCGCGTCCCTCCCGGGCCTGCCGCACTCCGGGGCCCGGCCGAAGCGGGCAGATCGCGGTGTAGGGGGGTGGGGGGTGAGGTCCCGGCCCCTAACCTCCGGCGCGGCCCCGGAGCCCGCCTTCCGCGCCATCGGGGCGGGGACAGGGGACCCGCACTTTCGGTTAGATTCCCAAGGACCCGAGGCCCCGCCTCTGGGCCCTGAGGTCTGGAGAGGCCTCAGGCCTGTTAGGGGCAGGATTGCTGCAGGGTCCCGCAGGCCATTCCGAGCTGTGGAACCCCCAACGCTTCCCTGCCCTTCTCAGTGGCACTTCTGACCCACATCTCTCCTGCTGCCCGGCAGGTACAATGGGCAGGTACAATGCAGCTCTTTTGGCAAGTTAAAATCAGCTGTAACTAATAGCAGGAAGCGCTTTTCACCTATATAGGCTGATTGGCACCTCCGTTCCAATGTTTGTTTTGCCTCAGGAAGTACCCTGCGAGTCGTGTAATCCGTGAGGGGGAAAGGGGTAAATAAATAGCAATGTCTACATTTCCCTAAGTTCTTAAGGAACATACATGCCTGGTATTTAATCAATGTTTTCATCATGTTACCTTTGTCTATGAAAATACTGCATCCCCAGTGACTAGCACTTCACACAGAACAGCAGTGTCTGGTCAAAGCAGGATTATCTTCCACATCTCAAATTCAATCTGTGGGGATACTGCTACACCCTGAGGGTCTCTAACGCTCTGGCTGTCTCACATTGCGATACAGTGCCTTTCTCACATTACTGGAACTGTCCAAAGGACAATAAACAGGATGCCTCCTCCCCATTCTGCCAAATTTCTGAAGTTTTAACAGTTCACTGTATGACAAAATTGGTTATGACTTGTTGATCTACAGATGAACAGTTTAATTAGTAAGCACAGAATGTACTTGAGAACTGAAGGAGATCTAGGAGACACATTCATTAAGCAAGTTTAAAACTAGTTTTGGGATATGACCTTTATTGAGCTTATCCACCAGAGTGGAAATAATGTCTGTACAAAACCAAATGTTTGTTACTATAACTTCTGCATCACAATTAAAATCCAAACAGTTTTTTAAAAACAGTCAACTCAATCAAAACCCACTACTTCAGAATCAATAGCTTCTTTGAAGCCACAGTAACACTTAAATATGGTTAAGACTCGAATGCAGAAATTTGGTTGGTTGGAAGGTTAATTAAGCCTCCAACTTGCTCAAATAGAATTACAAAAAGGCAAAATTGTGTTTTTCACAGAGATACAGTCCACTGGAATCACCGACACTGGACAGCTGTTAAGAATATTTAGAGTCCTGAGATAATAAGGAATCCAGGCATCCTTAGACAGTCTTCTGTTGTCCTTTCTTCCCAATCAGAGACTTGTGGATATGTGGGATGACACCTAGGAGAGTGACAGGATTAATTCTACTTTCTGTAGAAACATTTTAAAACAGTACATGAAATCAAAGCAGATAACTCTACAACTTGAAAGGTCTTTAAAAAACATGCGTTCAAATAGAAAAGTAAAACCTGAGTGATGTAAATGTAAACCAAATTTCATAAATCCACCATGATTTATCAGAATATACTTAAATGTCTTCTTCTAGAAGTAATGAAAATTTAAGAATTTTCTTAATGGAAATGTAATGAGTTTCAGTGTTAACATACCACCACCAGCAATTGTAGCCTTGATCAGAGAGTCCAATTCTTCATCTCCACGAATAGCAAGTTGCAAGTGACGAGGGGTAATACGCTTTACCTTCAAGTCTTTTGATGCATTTCCTGCCAACTCTAGTACCTAAAAGGCAAAATTCTGATCACTTTCCCAACTTCCCTTCGGTCAGGATCCATGAAGCTGGCCAAACCTCAGTGGTGTTTAATCTACCAACTGTCGTCATCCCCCTACTACCTGAATGACAAAATTATGCAAATTATGCAAAGGACTGAAGGGCCACTCAATTGCTTTTGCAAGAGCAGCAAACTCTGGCTCAGCAGGATCCTTGGCTGAACACTAGCTCCCTCTAGCGCTCCCTCGGCCTCCGCGCCAGGCTTAGGGCCTGGGAGTTTTCTTGCATCACTTTCCTCCTTCCTTCTCGCCACTTTCCCCCGCCCCCCAAACCTTTTCCAGATCACAGGCGTACTCCCGGTTTACCTCTGCGGTGAGGTACTCCAGGATGGCTGCGCTGTACACAGCGGCGGTCGCGCCCACACGTCCGTGGCTGGTTGTCCTAGATTTCAGGTGTCGATGAATACGGCCCACAGGGAACTTGATTTTCATGCACACAAACAAAAACGCACAAAGATTGGAGATTCAAAGATGAAAAGATGTGCGCGCCAAAGCCAAGGACGGTGGTGCGCCAACGCGCCCTGGCAGTAACACGCGATCGACGCCCCCCCCCCCAACCCCAACATTCAGTCTCTGCAGGCCAAGTCGCGACACATCACCCACGCAAAGATGGAACACCCATGCAAGGCGCCGACAAACAAGCAAGGGGGTGCAAAGATAAAGGCCGGGTCACCCGACTGCGGCTGCGGCGGCAGCTACCTACCTGCAAGCCGGCTCGCTGCGAGCGGGAAACCGCCTTTGTCTTGGCCTTTCCGGAGTCCTTTCCAGCCTTACCGCCAGCCTGCGGCGCCGCCGACGCCCGCGAGCCCGGGAGGGACGGGAGAGGATAGAATTACCGAGGCGCCGCACCCCTCCCCCCACGGCAGCGTCCCGGAGGCAAGCGCGCGCCCGCGGCCCGCCGGGGTCTCCCGGCCCGCCGCTCGCCCCCGCCCTCTCCCCCCCGCCGACCCCCGCCGCGCCCCCGCGGCGGCTGCGCGCCCCCGCGGCGGCTCCCAGCGGCGCCGCGCGCGCCACCCAACCGTCGCCTCCGGCCCGGCAGCTCCGGGCTCACACAAACACCTCCCTCCGCTCGTCCAGACCCCGTCTCCGCACGCTCCCACTCGCCGCCGCCTCGCCCCAAGCCCCGGGGACGGCGGCCCCGCCCGCTCGAAGCCCGCGGCCCGCGGCCGCCCGGCGTCACTCTCACGTTACCATCTCGGACCGTGCTGCAGATCGGACAAGAGAGGGAGAGACGAGGCCAGGCGGACGCACAGCGAGATCCCGGCGCCCACTCCTCCGTCGTACCGCGATTCAAACTGCGCCGTCTCCCGCCTTCCTCGCGCCCTTTATACCGCAGAATGTTCCCTCATCCGGGAACTCGGCTGGCTCGGCCCACCAATGGTGGCCGCCCGCCTTCGGGACGCGTCCTTGAGGCTGCAGCCAATGGGAGAGGGCGGAGCGGGCTGGAGGGGCGGGCGCTCGCGAGCTCGAGCAGTGATTGGCGCGTGGGGGAAGAGTGGGGGAGGCGGCGGGACGGGACCGGGAGAAGAAGGGCGCCACGGCGGGAGGGCCGAAACAGAGCGCTGCGCCACCGAGCGAGCGAGGGAGCGGGCGGGCGGACGCAGGCGTCACGTGCCTGGAGGGAGGAGCTGGAAGGCCGGGGAGGGCCGCGCTGGCCTCCTCTCCACCGCACCACCCCCTCCGACTCCCCGCGGTGTTCGGGAGACCACGTGAGCTCCCCTCCCGGTCTAGCCTGGCCCCCTGGCTGACAGCCTGGGCCTCGCAGCTTCGCTCCGGCCTGGCCGTTCCCCTCCACCGATCTGGGGTCCCTTCGGGCTCCTCCTTTGTGACAGGTGGCTCATCCAGGGAGAGGAGCTCAGGTCGGCCTCTACTTGGCGAACCACTTCCCTCATAGACTCTTGCCCCCAGAGGTTGTTTTTCGTCTTCCTCCACTTCGGTCCTCACCCCTTTTGACCGCTCACCCGCTCATCCTGTCTCATAACAACAGTGGGGCCAAGTTACCTTGGTGATAACAAATAATTTTGTCTACACACAGGAAGCTTAGGATGAAGCGTTGTTATAATGAAATCATCAGCCATAATTTTGCGGAGACTCCACATCAATGGGATGCGCCTATAGCCTAGTGTCTAAAGTTGATTTATTGAAACATTGAAGCTCTTATGTGTCAGCTTTCCTACACTAAACATTTTGCCACATGAAAAATGTTGGGTAAATGTCAGTGGGGTAACTGTAACATGATTCACAAGCAGTTACAGATGGTTCATGTAATCAATTACAAATGCTAAGCTTAAAAAAAAAAAAAAAAAGGGACTGTACGCACGGTACTGTCCTGATGCCAGCCACTTAGACTTGCAGTTAGCACGTTGACAATACCCGTTTACATCACTAACCGCTTGGAGACCATAATCTAAACCTTTCATATTTATAGTACGTAACATGTAACACTTTTAAATTTTAAAAATATTGTGTGGCCATGTGGGTGGATGCAGGTGCACATGCCATGACGACGTTGTGGAAATCAGATGACTACTTGTGGAGTGGGTTCTCTCTCTCCACCTGAACATGGGTAACACAGGTAGTCAGGTTTGCTCAGCAAGTACTTTTTACCCATTGAGTCATATTGCCAGCTCAACAGTATATTATACTTTTTATGTAACTGAATAGTAACGTTAAGAGAATTTTTAAGCATAAACACTACATTATATTGGGCTTCAGTTTGAAAGATTTTATGAAATTTGAGGCCCCCTCTGGTACCAGGAGATTAATGCTAGAGGAGAGGCTCCCAATGATTTTGATGCCAAGGCTTATTGGAACTAAAGAATTATAATGATGCTATCACGTGATAACAATAGAAACAAAACAAAACTGCGAATCTCCTGTCATCCCAGTACTTAGTAGGCTGCATCAGGAGAATCACAAGCAGAAGGCCAGTTTGAACTACACACAGATTCTATTTCAAGAAGCAATGACTGGTCTGCTGTGGTGGCAGCCCACACCCTTAATTCCAGCACTAGGGAGGCAGAGGCAGGCTGATCTTTGTGAATTCCAGGACAGCATGATCTATACAATGAGTTCCAGGCCATGTAGAGTTACAGAGTGAGACCCTGTCTAAAAAAAAAAAAAAAAAGACCACAACCAAATACCTCAAAGCAATTTCACTGGTAGAGCAATAATAGCTTAGTAATTTGCAAAGCCCAGAACTTATAGCCCAGCACTGACAGAGAACAAAAGAAAGAAAATTATAGAGCCAAGCCCAACGTGGCAGTTAACCTTGGTTTCTGGTGAGATTTCTTGATGTTTACCTCACAGCCAGCATCACTGCATTCCTCAGATAATTCTGTGCAAGCTTTTTTGCTATAAAATTCAGCTAAAAGAATTTACTGTTTCCTCATTTAAGAGTGGTAGAGAAAATAAGCTCACTATCAAGTACACATGAATTCTGCAATGCCTCCTCATTGTATCATCTTAGTCCTCAACTCCCCGTCCCCCCCCCCCTTTGTTTTAGTTTTTCAAGACAGGGTTTCTCTGTGTAGCTTTGTGCCTTTCCTGGAACTCATTCTGTAGCTCAAGTGGGCCTCAAACTCACAGAGATCTGCCTGCCTCTGCCTCCTGAGTGCTGGGATTAAAGGCGTGCACCACCACCCGGCTCCATTCCCCTGCCCACCCCCCCCCTCCCAGAGTTTCTCTGTGTAACAGCTCTGGCTGTCCTGGAACTCCATTGTAGACCAGGCTGGCATTGAACTCACAGACATCTGCCTGACTCTGCCTCAGGAGTGTTGGTATTAAAGGTGTACACTGTCATGCCTGTTTTTTTGTTGTTGTTAAAAACAAACAAACAATAAAACACTATCTTAATTCTGTAGCCTAGGGTAGCCTGGGACCTTCTATATATATCAGGCTGAGTTCAAACTTGTGATCCCCCTGCCTCTGCCCTCTAGGTTCATACTACCACGCTTTTCAAAAAGATTATTAACCTTCTGAAAGCTCAAGTTCGTATCAGTTCTGTTTTCACATAGCTGTTTAAAGATTAAGGAAAAGGGTATACAAAGTACATGATAATATGTGCTTGACTGACACATATTAATGCTTAATAAACAACTATAAAGATAGTAGGGAAGGTTCAGTGGTTTGAAAGAGAATGGCCCCCGCAGGCTTATATATTTGAATGGTTGGTCCCCACTTAGTGGAACTGTTTGGAAAGGATTAGGAGGTATGGCCTTGTTGGAAGAGGTGTTGACTGGGGATGAGCTTTGAGGTTTTGTTTTTTTTTTTGTTTTTTTTTTGGTTTTTCGAGACAGGGTTTCTCTGTGTAGCTTTGCGCCTTTCCTGGAACTCACTTGGTAGTCCAGGCTGGCCTCGAACTCACAGAGATCCGCCTGGCTCTGCCTCCCGAGTGCTGGGATTAAAGGCGTGCGCCACCACCGCCCGGCGAGCTTTGAGGTTTGTACAACTATGCCAGCCATCGTCTCTCTCTGCCTGTATGCCTGCAGATCAGGCTGTAATAGCCCCGTGCCTGCCTGCCTGCCTGCTGCCATGGTGATCATGGACTAAGCCCCTGAAACTGTAAGCAAGCTCCAAGTTGAATGCTTTCTTTGATAAGACTTGCTTTGGTCATGGTGTCTCTTCATAGCAATAGAAAAATAAAACAGAGGGATAAATAAAGTAACTTATATTCCTAATCTGTTTGTCCTGACTAGTATTTTTGCTTCTTTTGATGTAGAAACAGCAACCGAAAGTGTGGTTGAATGAAAAATGTCGCTCATAGTCTTGGACATTCAAATACTCCATCCCAAGTTTGGGGAGATATAGGTGATGCATCCTTGCTGGAGGAAGTATGCCACTTTGCAGGCTTTGAGGTTCAAAGCTTCACACCACTTCCATCCAGTTCACAATGCTTGCAGTTAAAGATGTGTAGACGAAATTTTAAACAGTCTTAGTAAATAAGAAACACAGAGCCAAAAACAGAGTTAATATCCAAAGAGATCAGAGAGTCACGACTACCTTATCTTACCACCTCGCCGCCATCACTTCCCCAGAGAGACCTTCTTCCTATGTCCTGTCTTTTTATTGCCTTTCTGTTCTGCCTTCTCATTGGCTCTAAACTCAACCACATGATTTCCTCATCACTGCCTGTCTATACAGACCTCCAGGTCTCTATGGTTGGTAGTGGGATTAAAGGTTCATGTCACCATGCTTGGCTGTGTCCTTGACCACACAGAGAATCTGCCTGCCATGTGATTGCATTAAGGGCATGGGCTACCATTGCTTGACTGCTGTTCCTGGCTCGCTATGACCTCTGATCTCCAGGTAAGCTATTTATTAACGTATAAATAAAAGTCACATTTCAGCACAAATATCACCACAAAGATGTGAGTTCTTGGCTACCTTTTCCTCCTGCCGTCCCTGCCGTTTGCTTCTGTGCCTTTCCATGCTGATAGAGATATGCCCATTAGAACTCTCAGTCAAAACAAACTCCTCATGTATGCTGTGGATGATTGATTGATAAATAAAATGCTGATTGGCCAGTGGCCAGATAGGAAGTATAGGCAGGACAAAGAGAGAGGAGAGGTCTGGGAAGTGGAAGGCTGAGGCTGTCGCCATGAGAATATGTTAAGATACTGGTAAGCCACGAGCCATGTGGCAACTTATAGATGAATAGAAATGGGTTAATTTAAGATATAAGAACAGCTAGGTAGAAGCCTGAGCCATTAGGCCAAACAGTTTAAATAAATATAAGCGTCTGTGTGTTTATTTTACAAGTAGGCTATGGGATTTCGGGGGCTTTGTGGGATCTGGAGAGAAACTCTCCAGCATCACATGTAAGTTGTCATGGTCATGGTGTTTATCACAGCAACAGAAAGGCTCCTGATACAAAAGTTGGTACTGAGAATGGGGTGCTGCTCTAAAAACCTAACCATGTCAGTGGAGGAATGTGGAAGACTTTGGGACTTTGGACTACTTACATCACATGATGTGAGTAGAGATTAATAGACCATCAAAGTAGGAGCCTGGAAGACAGTAGTGCTGAGACCCACATAGACTGTGGGACACCTGCCAAGGAGAACTGCATACATGGAGTAGAGCCAGCCCTAGAAAGAGCTGTTTTGTAGACAGAAGAGCTGGAGGGGTAGAACCTTTGATACCAGAAACAGAACTACAGAATTTGGTATTTGCCCTGTTGAGTTTGGTCTTGTGTTGAGTCACTGTAGCATGAATCCTAATTGGTCTTAATAAAAACCTCAGGATTTGTGCTACAGGCCAGTATTTCCTCATTATGTTGTTAATCCCACTGGGTGAGAATAAGACCACTACCACAATTTTCTAACCAAATTTGAAGCAAGCTTTATTAAATACTGTCCAGGACGATGGACACTGGCCAGATCTATAGCTGGGATTCCCAGAGTATAGCTTCGAATTACATTAGTCAGGGGCTTATAAAGGCAAACCCCACAAGCCTACATACTTCCTGCTTTTGTCCAATCAGGGGCAAGCATACTTCCTGACATTCTTCCTGCCTATATACCTCCCACCTACATGTGATGAAACACATCCTGTGCAGTTGGAGCAACCAACCTTGTTTACAGAAGTGAAAACGCATGGCTTATTATCTTACATGAACAACAGCTCCCAGCATTCCAGGATGTTATCTTTCCTTGGGCAACTGGGGCTTACAGGTTAGAGGAATTTTTGTTTTCTTGATCTCTTAAGTACAGTAATTAAAATTTAAAACATAATTTTAGCCCCCACAATATCCCTACTCCTCTCTTTCGGAATGGTAATGTATACTCTGGAGCATTATATATTGGAAGTATGTAATTTGTTTTATAATTTTACAGGGTGCTCTGTACTATTATATGGAAGTATGTAATTTGTTTTTTTTTAATTTTACAGGGTGTTACAATAAAGAGATTTCCTTGAGTCTTAGAAGAGAGTTTGGACTTTTAAATTGTGTTGAGACTGTGAAAGACTGTGGGACTTTAAAAGTTAGACTAAACATATTTTACATAACGATTTGTCCACAAACCGATGGGGACCAGGAAGTAGAACATTATGATTTGAATGAAAATGTCCCTGTTTTAGTTAGGGTTTCTATTGTTGTGATAAAACACCACAATCAAAGGCAACTTGGAGAGGAAAGGGTTTATTTCAGCTTAGTCAGTTCCAAAGAAGTCAGGGAAGAGAGTCAAGGCAGGAACCTGAGGCAGGAACTGATGCTGAGGCCATGGAGGAGTGCTGCTTACTGGCTTGCTCTCCATGGCTTGTTCAATGTGCTTTCTTATAGAAACCAGGACCACCAGCCTATGGTTGGCATCACCCACAATCAGCTGGTCCCTGCCACATCAATCACTCGTATGTACTATCTGCTTACAGGCAGATCATATGGAGGCATTTTCTCAACTTAGAGTCCTTTTTCCCAAATGACTCTAGCTTTGTCAAATTGGTATAAAACTAACCAGCACAGTCCCTTGTAATCTCAGGCATTGAACACATGGTCCAGTTTGGTAGTGCTGTTAGGGAAGCTTTAGGTAGTTCAGTCTTGTTGGGGGAAATATGTCACTGGGGGTGGATTTGGAGAATAACATTTCACTCATTTCACTTCCAGTTCACTGTCTCTGCTTTATGCTCGCACTTAACAAGGTGAACTCTCGGCTTCCCACCCCTGCACTCATGCCTGCCACTTGCTGGTATGCTTCCCTGCCATGATGGACTTTCACCCCTCTGGAAATGTAAGCCAAAGTAAACGCTTTCTTAAATAAGCTGCTTTTGGTCACAGTTTTTTATCACAGCAACAGGAAAGTAACTAATATGCGCAACCAGGTCACCCACCCTCCCAACTAAAACCCCGTTAGTTTAATACAGTAACAAAAGTTTTCCTTTTCTCTCCAAGAAGAAGTCAGTATTAGTTTATCTTCTTTTCACTGTAATTGTGTCGTGATCTCCCCAGTCCCTTTCCTGGGCTGAAAAGGATATGATGCAAATGTGTTACTATTTTGAGGTTATCTTTGCTGTAGTTGTGGTCATAATAACACATATATATATATATGTGTACATTGTTCAAAGCAATACCAATTTTTGTAGTGTGTGGTGCTGAGGATCAAACCTAGGGCCTCCCACAGGGTAGGCAAGGACTCTACACAGAGCTATGCCCCAACCCCACAATTACCAATGTAATAAATACTCTTATCACAAAAAAATATAAAGTGGTAGGAAGTAGATGGTCCCTCTATTATGGACTTTGCAGCTTTCTCCCAACAGACAGTGTCCATTAGCATTTCCTGTCTTCTCTCAGGGGCCAGCATTGTCCTTAGCTTTTCATAGAAAGAATTTGAGATAATGTCACACTTGGAAATTCTAAATTTCTCAACTACATCTTGCTTTAAATGCCTATTTTTAAGCAGAGAGGAACAGATTCCCAAGCTATTTCAAAGGATATTAACATTTATAGACAATGGCAGAATTTCTAACCAGAAAATTCATGTCAGAATCTTGATTCTCGTAGGACATGGGGTGGAGGGACTTTAAGACTCATTCATCTGTTAGTAGCTGAATTCCAATGTGATATGTACAAAATGTTGACTGAGAATAAAAGAAGTAGCCACTCACATTCTACATGGCTTCAAGTAAAGCCAAGTGTGAGCCATGGTTTTTGCATTTACTAAGTAGCTCACAGAATCAGATAAACCAACACTGCATAATTGTGAAAAGGCTTAATAAGGTGAGAACATATACACTGATACATTAATATCCTTGTCACAGTAGCCATAGCTCTTCTAAATTCCTCATGTAAACATAATCAAGAGATGCCTTGGGTCCTAAGAGAACAATTTAATTCAGTGGTAAAACTAAAGCCATGTGTTTATAGCACACTTCTTCTGACTCCTGATGCAACGCTAATTCACAAATGTAGGGCATAAGTTGTAAACATAACCAGCAAAAATCTACTCAACCCAGACTTTCACATTAGGAAATACAACATTAGTTTGATACAACAAAGGCACGGTTAGCCAGTTGTTCTGTGTCAGGCATTCTGCCAAGCAACAGCAGCTGGGAGAAAGGACATACTGGTCAGAGGTCTAGCTGAGGATATCATTAAGACCATATTGACAAGGCTATTACAGACTAAGAGCTGATGGGACACCAGGTGGACAGCATCTGCAGTTCAAAGAAGAGAGCAAATGGAGGGGGTGCTTTTGAAGACTTTATGTTTAACTGTATTAGTGTGGCTGGAGTGGCAGGTTGGTCTGAGGAAGTGGCAGTTGGAAGGTAGGTGTGGTAGAGATTTCCTGTTTGTAGTATAAATTAGTAAATTGTCATATGCTGTGTATACTTACTGAGGGCTGACTCTGAGAACAAGCAAATATGTCCTACTTCAAGTAGTCCCCAAGTCTCCCTTGTCCTGGAGCAGACTGGCTCCCTGGCCCTGTAACAGAGAAAGGAGAACAGCAAACACCTCAGGCTGTTGAAAACATTGTGCCCTTGGAAACAGCGGGAAGGCAAACAGCTACTGGTGAGGTTCCCATTGTTTGTCCGGGGGTATAAAAACACCCCTGTAGGGTTGGGAATCCTGAAGCTCATCCAGAGAGTGCTCTGCTCTGCCTGTATTCTCTCTCAGTCAGACACTCTGGCATGGCTGTCTCAACTGGGCTTCCCCAGTCATCTCTGATGGACATTGTAAGTACCTGATCTGATGATGTTTTGCTGTCTGTCTGCTCCTGCTATTTGCCCGTTTACTTTTGCTTGTCACATCTTTGACGAACTCACTCACTGGACACTGAGAGCGTGCTGTGGTGGTTCATCTTGGTTGCCAACTTCACTATATCTGGAAATAAATAAAACCCAAGCACCTGGATACATCATGAGGAGTTTTCTTGAATTATTTGAGGTGGGAAGACCCACCCTAAATCTGGATCATTTGAAGTTGGGAGAACTACCCTAAATCTTGGCCAGACCTTCTGGTGGCAGCCAGCATAAAAGGACATGGAAGAAGGAAGCTGTTGCCTTTTGCCTGCTTGCCCTCACTCCTACTGGCAAGTTCATCTGTCCTGTTCCTGAGGCATTCCTTCATAGCTATTAGAATTAGAACCTACTTCTTTTTTTTGTTTTGTTTTGTTTTGTTTTGTTTTTCGAGACAGGGTTTCTCTGTGTAACAGTCCTAGCAGTCCTGGAACTCACTTTGTAGACCAGGCTGGCCTTGAACTCACTGAGATCTGCCTGCCTCTGCCTCCTAAGTGCTGGGATTAAAGGTGTGAGCCACCACTGCTTGGCTAGAACCTACTTCTTTAGGATTCTACCGCAGACTGAAAACTGGCAGCTCTCTAGGACCTCCCTGGGACTCCAACACCAGATTGAGACTGCCAAGAGAGACATCCAGTGTCAGGGGCTGAATAGCTTCCAAATCCTTGGCCTTTCTGTCAGAAGACAGCCATTGTTGCACTACTCAGACCACAGCCCAAGCCATATATATATGTTCAGTCTATTGGGTCTGTTCCTTTAGAGAACCCTGATACACATTGCTACAGTGTTCATTCTCTTCCTATCTTCTTCAGCCTTAGAACTTACAGTTTTCAGCAGGACATAAGGTATGTTTGTTTTTTGTTTATTTGGGTTTTTTTTTTTCAAGACAGGGTTTCTCTGTGTATCTTTGGAGCCTGTCCTGGAACTCACAGAGATCTACCTGCCTCTGCCTCTGCCTCTGCCTCTGGGATTAAAGGCATGTGCCACCACCACCCAGCTGCTATGGTTGTTTTTTGAGACAAGGTTTCATGTATCCCAAGACGGCCTCGAACTCTTGATCCTCCTGCCTTAGTCTCCCAAATCCTGAGATTACAGCTAGAACACCACCATACTTGACTAGGACATAGGATATCTTCATCCACTGCTTGCTGCTATAGAAGAATCCCTGAGTAATTTAATTGTGCTTATTAATATTTTCAGTTAGTATACAAAATAATGAATTGGTTATTTTCATTATATTTTTACTTATTGATAAATCCCTATATCAAGGGCTGACTATATATATATATATATATATATATATATATATATATGTGTGTGTGTGTGTGTGTGTGTGTGTGTGTGTGTGTGTGTGTGTTATTTTGCTCATATTTATCCCACCAACTTCTCTCCATATGTCTTCCTCTCAACTCCTTATAGTTCTGGAAGCTGGGAAGATAAAGAACGAGACTCCAGGATGTTAAATTAGCTGATGACAGATGCTTCTTAATACCAAGTTGGCACCACCATGCTGCATCCCCTGGTAGGAAGGAGCACTGTGTCCAGTCGACAAAAAGTGAAAGTAGATGAGCTTCCTCAGGAAGACCTTTCCTACGTGCTTCTGATTGTATTTGTGAGGACAGATTCGTCATAACACCATCACTTCCCACTGCTGCACTGGGGACTGTTCCATTGGTTTCTGTTGCTGAGATGAAATACTAGCCAAAACTAACATGGGGGAGGAAAGGGTTTGTGTGGCTTTACTTGCCTGTCACAGTGCATCATAACGGAAGCCAAGGCAGGGAATTAAGGCAGGAGCTGACCCAGAGACCATCGAGGAATGCTGATTACTGGCTCATTCCTCATGACTGGATCAACTTGCTTTCTTACACAACCTAGGACCACCTGCCTAGGAGTGGCATGCCCACAGTGAGATGGGCCCTTTCATATCAATCATTAATCAAGAAAATCCCCATTGGCATGCCCACAGACCAGTTTGACGAAGGCTGTTCCTAAATTAAGTTTCCCTTTTCCTAGGTGAAAATCTAACTACCACAGAGGTTAAATTTCAGCAGTGAGTTGAGAGGGGTCAAAAACACTTCAATCAAATTACTTAGTTTTTATAATGTGTGTAGACGAATTCTAAACAGTCTTAGTAAATAAGAAACACAGAGCTAAATACAGAGGTGATAGCCAAAGAGATCAGAGCAATAGCCATGACTAACTTTAGCTTATCACCAGAAGTAGCTTCCACAGAGAGAGAACTTCTTCCTGTCTGACTTGTCTTTTTAATTGCCTTTCTGTTCTGCCTTCTCATTGGCTCTAAACCCAACCACATGACTTCCTCATCACTGCCTATCTATACAGACCTCCAGGTCTCTATGGTTGGTACTAGGATTAAAGGTTCTTGTCACCACGCTTGGCTGTGTCCTTGACCACACAGAGAATCTGCCTGCCATGTGATTCAGGATTAAGGGCATGCCCTCTGCTTATGGCTTGCTTTGACCTCTGATCTCCAGGCAACTTTATTTATTTATTAACATACAAATAAAATCACATTTCAGCACAAATAAAATATCACCACAACTGTGTATTGGATACTTTTCTCATTGCTCTCACCAAACACTGGACAAGAAGCTACTTAAGGGAGGTTTCATTATGGCTCATGGCTTGAGGTGATGTCGTGGCAGGGAGGCCTTGGCTGCTAAGCACCAAGGAAGCTTACAGCTAGGACAGCTTACTGCATGGTTCAGATCAGAAAGGAGAGAGAGAAAAAGGGGTGGCCCATGAACCTCAAGACCTGTTCCTGTGCTCTGCTCTCTCCTGTCAGGCCCGCCTTCTAGGGTTTCCGCCACCTTTCAGAATAGAGCTGACAGTTGGTCTAGTGTATACAGTAGCAAACCATCTGTAGAAATAGGAAAGCCATAAGCTGGGGCTGCAACTCGGTGGCAGAATATTTGCTTCTTACATCTGAAGCCCTAGTTCTCACACAACCCAGGTTGACCCACAACTTGGTAAGTACCCAAGGATGACCTTGAGCTGTGGATCCTTCTGCTTACATCTTCTACTTGCTGGGATTACAGATGTGTGTGTGTGTGTGTGTGTGTGTGTGGTGCATGCATGTGCCACCATGCCCAACCCTCTCTGTATAAACAAAATCTGCAAAGCATACAGCTGAACAACTTTTAAGAGATCTGTGTCAGTTTTCAGAGGAACATTGTTTACATTGCCCTCTGGTGTCTGTCCTAATTTTGCAAAAATAGTCATTAATTTCTTCAGCAAACCTCAACTGCTCAGAATCCTAACTGGAAGCAGAGATTTCTTCCTCCATTAATAGATTAATCCAACTCCTCTAGGCAGGAACTGTCTAGATCATTTGTCATTTTTCACCACAGGATGTGGAAATTTACACTGTCTCTTTGTTCTTTTTTAATATCCTATCTTAAAACAACATGCTTATCTTAATAATAAAAAAATGAGGGCTGGAAAGACAGCTCAGAGGTTAAGACAGTTTATTGCACTTTCGGAGGACTGGAGTTCAGTGTTCAGCACCCATGTTGGGCAGTTCACAACTACCTGTAAGTTTTGCTCCAGGGGATCCAAAGCCCTCTTTTAGTCTCCAAGATATTTGCACTGATATGTACACACACACACACACACACACACACACACACACACACACACACACACATATTTTTTAAAACAAATATATGCCTGGTGGTATATGCTTGTAATTATAACACTCAGGAGTCAGGAGGATCTCTGAGTTCAACATCAGCCTGATCTATATAGGGAATTCCAGGTCAACCAGGGATATACAATGAGACCCTGTCTCAAAAAGTAATCTAAAACTTAACTTTTTTTTTTTTTTGTTTCGAGACAGCGTTTCTCTGTGTAGCTTTGGGCCTTTCCTGGAACTCCCTTTGGAGGCCAGGCTGGCCTTGAATTCACAGAGATCCACCTGCCTCTGCCTCCCGAGTGCTGGGATTAAAGGCGTGCGCCACCACCACCCGGCCTAAAGCTTATCTTTAAAAACAACAACATATGGGTGAGGTGGCACACATCTTTAATCCCAACACTCTAGAGGCAGAGGCAGGTAAGTCTCTGTGAGTTTGGGGCCAGCCTGGTCTACAGAGTGAGTTCCAGTCCATCCAGGGCTATGTGGAGAGACCTCAGAAAACAAAAACAAAGGAGCTGGACAGTTATGATACATGCCTTTAATCCCAGAACTTGGGAGGCAGGGGGCCGTCTCTGAGTTCGAGGCCAGCCTGGTCTACATAGTGAGTACCAGGACAGCCAGGGATACACAGAGGAATCCTCTCTCAAAATATAAAACAAAAATAACAATGGACAAAACTGGGCACAATGGCACATGCCTTCAATCCCAGTATTTAGGAAATGGGAGAATCAGGAGTTCAAGGCTGTCCTTAGCTATATGAAGTTCAAGGGCAGCCTGGACTCTTGAGACTGTGCCAGCCTCTCCTCTCCCCAAAAGCAAAAACAAAAACACGGAACAATTCATTTTCCCACCAAACTAAGCTGAAAATTTATAAATTTTATAAACTGTGGGAAAAACCAGGTAAGTACGTGCTATTGTATTATTCTAATGTAGAAGTACTTGTTTCATGTCATTAATTTGTGACTTTTAAAAAAGATTTATTTCCTATTTGTATTGATGTGCACATGTGTGCATCTGCATGAATGTATGCTATATGTGTGCAGATGCCAGAAGAGTCCAGAATAGGGCATTGGATACCTCGGAGCTGGAGCAAGAAGCAGTTGTGAACCACATGACGTGGATGCTGGGAACTGAGCTTTGGTCCTCTGGGAGAGCATCAAGTGCTCTTCACTTCTGAGCCATTTCTCCAGCCCCCAGTTTTGTGACGTAGTAAAAACCTTACTCATTTGAAGAAAGGGATTGGTCTGTTAACATTGTAAATTACAGAAAACTTGAAAACAGAATATATGTATATATGAGATACATAGTATAAATGTATACTTCCGAATACAACCATCCAAAGTGTGGTTCTCAGCCTTCCTAATGCAGTGACCCTTTAATACAGTTCCTCATGTTGTGGTGACTCCCAACCATAAAATTATTTTTGTTGCTACTTCCTAACTGTAATGTTGCTACCATTATGAATCCTAATGTAAAGATCTGTGTTTTCTGATGATCTTAGGTGATCCCTGTGAAAAGGTCCTTTGATCCTCAGAAGGGTCATGATCCACCACAGGTTGAGAACCACTGATCTAATTCAACAACAAACACTGATAAAGAGAAGGGATTATGGGCAATAGCATTAAATTAAAAGGGCGTTTACAGTAGCATCATCTACGTATGTACCGAGGCTGAAGAACTTTACCAAATGTCTACCTGGGGCTGGTGTGACGGCCCCGCTAGTAAAAGCTCTTTCTGCACAAACCCGATGACCTGAGTTCCCCAGGAGCAGTGGAGGGAGAAAGTCAACTCCTAAAAGTTGTCCTCTGTAGTCATTATTTTCTATTGCTGTGATCAAACTCCATGACCAAGGCAACTTGTAGAAGAAAGAGTTTACTTGGACTTTTGGTTCCAGAGAGATAAGAATCCATCATGGCAGAGAGGTGGCCAGGCATGGCTGCTGGGAGCTCACGTCTCCACCCCAAGCAGGAAGCAGACAGAGCAAAAACGAGACCTAGGCGAGGCTTTTTACTCTTGAAGCCTGCCCTCGGTGCCATACTTTCTCCAGCAAGACCACATCTCTTAAACCTACCCAAACTGTGCCACCAACTGGGACCAAGTATCCAAATGCCTTTGACTCTGAGGGCACTTTTCATCTCACACGCTGCTGTGGCACGCCAATGCCAGAGGCACTCACACATCTGAACTCACACACCCACCGCACACACTGAATACAACTATAAGTTAATAAATGGGGTCTACCCGTTGTGTTTTCTATGAAGCTGTTTTCCAAATGTTGTTTATGAATAGTTCAAACTCTAAGATCCGTTTCTAACGTTGTTGGACTTTCACACGATTAGGACCTGGAGTACCGCCCTCCTACTCTCGGTTGCCTATGGCAATGGATTGGCCTGAAAGACTGGGGGAAGGTTTTGAAATGGCATTTTTATTCATTTACATATTTATTGAAAAGTATTTTTATTTATACTGCATATTTTTGGAGGAAGCCAAATCTCCCCAAAACTCACCCCTAGAAGCTGAACTGTCCTTGAATGATTGCTGGTGTGGAAATACATATATTTGTAAGATCATGTTTGTCGTAAACTTTCTGGCTCAGTCTGTTTCACACATTTCCATGGGCCATTTTGAATACAGGGCAAAGCACCTTCTCACTTATGTGATCGTTCCACGGGTTATGAACATAATTGCCAGTGTAAATAGAACAAAGAATGGGAAGTAGATAATGAAAGTCCTGAGTGGCTGAGACCAGGTCATTGCTAACCAATGCCCTGTCCTCTTTCTAATCATTCCCTGGGGACTATGCCTTGCAGAGAGGGGCAGCATGTGATTGGTTCATGCTGATATGCTGTTTCTACATCAAAGCTTTAGGAAATAAGCAGGCCTCCCTGCCCCCTTCTGTATTTGAGAGCGGCGCCCGCCCCTGTGACTCTGAGGCAGATGTGGTGGTTAGTCTTGATTTTCTACTTGATGGGATTTAGAATTACCATGGAAACAAGTCTGAGCATGTTTGTGAGGGATTGTCTAGATTATGTTAATTGAGGTGAGACCCACCCTACAAGTGGGTGGAACTATTTCACAGCTGCGATCTCAGATCCAGTAAAAAAGTAGAAAGTGGGCTGAGAGTATTAGCAATCTGCTTCCTGACGGTGGATGCCACGAAACTGGACCCCTCAGCTGCTCAATCCTAACTTCCCAACTTCCTCACGGTGATGGACTGTGTACACTTGAACAGAACCAAAGTAAGCCTTTCTCTCCCAGTGGCTTTGGTCAGGGTATTTTCTCACTGGAAGAAGGAAAGTCAGCAAATAGCAGCAGACAAGGGTGCATCTCTGAGACTGAGTTCACAGAAGGAAATCTCACAAGCAGGAACAGCAACCCTTCTGTTGTGTTACAGACTACTAGGATTTTGTGTGTTACGGCGTTTAGCCCTCCCAACTAATAAAACATGTGAAGGTACTTTTTTTTTTTTTTTTTTTTTTTTTGGTTTTTCGAGACAGGGTTTCTCTGTGTAGCTTTGCACCTTTCCTGGAACTCGCTTTGGAGACCAGGCTGGCCTCGAACTCACAGAAATCCGCCTGGCTCTGCCTCCCGTGTGCTGGGATTAAAGGCGTGCGCCACCACCGCCCGGCGTGAAGGTACTTTTGAAAGATTTGTACCTATGAACTCTGTTATTAAGAGTCAAACCTCATGCTTGAAATCTTGGGTTCAACCTCCAGCACAAATTAAAAAAACAGAACAAAACAAAATTATTTACTTATTTAGTTTTTGAAACAGGGTCTCCCTGTGTGCCCTAGTTGATCTGGAACTCAGTATGTAGACCAGGCTGGCCTTGAACTCACAGAGATCCACCTGCTTCTGCCTCCCAAGTGCTGGGATTAAAAATGTGTGCCAGCGCACCTGGCATTTGTTGTATTTTTAACGATATCCATAGCATGGTGCCCAGTGGCTCACAGCAGTTAACCTAGCACTCTGGAGACAAGAGCAGAAGATTGTAAGTTCCAGCTCCATACCAGGACTGTGCCTCAAAAACACAAAAAAGAAAAAAATACACTAAAAATATTTAAAGATGAGATTAAACAACTTCTTGATTTTGTTTTAAAATGTTCCAACCTGTTAAAAAAGAAGACAAGGAGGTCATCTTCATTAGGTTTCTATGACTGTGATAAACATCATGACCCAAAGCAACTTGAGGAGGAATTTATTTCAGCTTGAAGTTGTAGTCCATCATGAAAAAAGAGTCGGGTCAAGAACTCAGGGTGGGAACCTGGAGACAGGAGCTGATGTAGAAGCCATAGACGGGCATTACTTACTGGCTTGCTTTCCATGGATTTCTTAGCTATCTTTTTATATATCCTAGGCCCACTTGACTAGGGATGGCATGGATAGGACCCTTCCACATCAATCATTAATCAAGAAAATACCCATACAATCTTGTCTACTGGCCAATCTAATAGAGGCATTTTCTTAATAATGGTTCCTCTTCCAGATAACTCTAGCTTATGTCAAGTTTACAAAATCTAGCCAGGACAGAGGTGGAGGGATAGAGAGGTAGGGTTGACTCTGGGAAGAATTGGGGTGAGCAGCAGGGAGCAAGTATGCTCAAGATTTATTGTATGACATTTTCAAAGAATTAGTTAAAATATTATATTTAAAAAACAAAGATACCAACTTAAAAAAATAAGGTACAGGAAAAGTAAAAACATGGAAAAATATTGATGATTGTTGAGTACTATACTCATGATTAGTGAAACTGTTGGAGATGATATTGTTCAGGGACGTAAAAACCAGCTCTGCCACATGGTCACACAGTTTGCCCTTTCTTGAGAACTTTATTCTTGGATTTTGGATTGACCTCCTCCTCCTCTTCTTCCTCCTCTTCCTTTTTCTTCTTCCTTTTCTTATGAAGAGCAAACTCATTATCTGAATTAAACCAGCTAGGCTAGCTTCGCAGCCCTCTGGGCTTTACCACATAAAGGATATTTAATTGTTTGAGGCAGGGTTAACTGTCTTGAAAAGCTAATATTCATCTGTGTAAATATATTTGTTGCAACTATTATTTTGCTTGAGCTATACTAAAATAACACACAGGAACCTTGTGCAAACGTTCACATAGGGAACCATCATAGACCATGAAAGATAAGAAGAAATGGTGCAGTAAAGAAACAAAAGAGGAAAATTGGATTCGGACAACCCAGATTTGACATTGACACTTCTCAGCTAAGACACACTGGTTTAATTAACTCTATGAATAATACCTCTGTTGAGCAAAATATGTTTGCATAAACTACAGGAAGTGCTTTGTCAACCCTAATGCATTCATCATACCAAGATGAAATAGCAAAATGAGTGAGCAGTAGGCAAGTGTGGTGGACACATCTGTAATCTTAGAACTCAGGAGACACTAAAAATATTTAAAGATGGGGTTGAGGCTAGCCTGGGATGCATCACAGTAAGATCCTGTCTCAAAAATAAGTAACTAAAGAAAGAATCCGTAGCATAGCTGGCCCAATGGCTCCTGCACGGAAGATAACGGTAAAGAGAAAGAAAGGATGGTTTCTGTGACATCGATGAGATGGTCCTGGGAATGTAATAGTGACTTCACAGGCACATCCGTGGTGTGAACTTTGGGAAGCATGCCCCTCAGCCCCCCACAGAGGTCTGGAAATTTGCCACAAAGGAAATGGGAACTTCAGATATGTGTATTGATAACAGGTGCAACAAAGCTGTTTGGGTCAAAGAATGTGGACTACTCCATATCCTTTCTGATAGCATTTGTCCCATAAACATGGTGGCCATGACTCAGCAAACAAGCTCTGTGCTTTGGTGACTTATGTCCCTATCACCATGTTCAAAACTCCACAGTTGATGTGGATGCGAGCTGCCCAATGCCAAATAAAATCACAAGATACCAACAATAATGACAAAACAAAACCAAAATCAAAACCACCCTGAACGAATGTTGAAAAGATGACGAATTTTCATTCTAAACAGGTAAAGAATTATTCACATTGATTTTAAAAAATTCTTTTACATTCACTTATTTTATGTTTATGAATGTTTGCCTGACTGTATGTATATATGTGCACCACACACATGCCTGGTGCCCGTGGAAGCCAGAACAGGGAGTCAGACCTCTGGAAGTGGAGATACTGATGGTTGCCAGCCACTGTGTGGGTGCTAGGAACCACACCAGGGTCCTCAGCAAGAGCAGCAAGTGCTCTTAACCTCTCAGCTAACTATCCAGATCCCACATTCATTTTTTAAATAAAACCAAGTAGTTAAACACAAAATTTCCATTAAAATATACCTGAAATAATTTGAGGATGCTGAAAATGACTCACTTTACTGCCTCATTCTTTTATTTGTTCTGGTCTCCAGCACCCCAGGCTGGCCTGGTACTCATTGTGTAGCCAAGGATAGCCTTGGATGTCGCATCCTCCTGCCTCTACCTCCCAGGTGTTAGAATTATGAGTTATAGTGCCAGAAGTCCCTTATTTTTAATATATAGCAAGTTAGTATCTTTGTTGACTTTTTTTTTTTTTTTGAGGCAAGGTTTCTCTATGTAACAGTCTTGGAACTCATTTTGTAGACCAGGCTGGCATCAAACTCGTAGAGATCCACCTGCCTCTGCCTCCCAAGTGCTAGGATTTAAGGCATGTTCTACCATGCCTGGCTTTCCATGTTGACTTTAATTAATTTCAGCACAAAACATAGTTTTTATTCATATATTTTTTTACTTTATGTGCATTGGTGTTTTTTCTGCATCTATTTCCATGTGAGGGAGTCGGATCCCCTGGAACTGGAGTTACAGACAGCTATGAGCTGCCATGTGGGTACTGGGAACTAAACCCAGGTCTCCTGGAAAAACAGCCAGTGCTCTTAACCACTGAGTCATCTCTCCAGCCCCCACAAAATACAGTTTAACGTCTTAAAAAAATTGTAGGTAAATCAAGTCCCACACTGAGAAGTCCCAGGCCATGTTAACTGTTGTTTGGACTGCTTCGAGTGATATTTTATATTTCAATTTGAAGTAAATACTCAGTGTTGTTACTTATTTGTGCTCAGCTTTCTAAGAAATTGAGATACTTAGTTAACCTTCATTAATAGAAAAAATTGTTCTTACAACATAATTTTGAGTCAGGAAGAGAAAACCTGAACTTTTTACATACCCTATTTGAGAAAGAGGCCACAGGCTGTACTCTGACCATCTCTAAAGATATTCATTCATGCCATGGAAAGATAGCCTAGTGGGTAAAGACACTTGCTGCCATCCCTGATGACCTGAGTTAGATCCCTGCAACCTATATAGTAGAAGGAAAATAACCACATCTCTGTGTGCACCCTACCCATACCCACACATAAATAAGTGTAAGAGACTGGAGAGAAGGCTCAGCCATTTAGAACACATGCTACTCTTGCAGATGGCCAGGGTTCACTTCACCGCACCCACTGTAGGCAGACTTTTTCATCAGGACCGTCGATTAGCTCTGTCTTGCCAACCGCTTCCCAAATAACCACACAGAGACTTATTATTAATTAATAATAGCTTAGGCTTGTCTCCAGCCAGCTCTTATGACTTAAATTAACCCATTTGTATTAATCTGTGTGCTTCTCTGAGGCTCATTTACCTCATCTATGAACCTCCCATGTTGTTTCTTCTGCGTCTGGCTCCAGACTCCTCAGACTCCTCAGACTCCGCCCTTCTCCTTCCCAGCATCCTCCTAGTCTGGCTCTCCTGCCCAATCTCTTCTTGCCCAGCTATAGGCCAGTCAGCTCTTTATTAACCAATGAGAGTAATATATATTTACAGTGTACAATGATTGTTCCACAGCAACCCCTGTAGCAACTCACAGCCCCCTGTAACTCCAGAGAATCCAGTACCCTCTTCTAGCCTCCTTGGACACCAGATACACACATGGTGCACATGAATTCAGGCAGGTGCACACACATACACATACACTAAATAAGTTTTTATTTTAAAAAATGAATCTTTTTTAAAATGTAAGAAGAAAAGTTCATTTACTTAATTGATGATTTAAAAACTACAAAGTATCTTGGAGATAAAAACCAAACATTTTTCTCCTGTCAGTCAACAAGAACCAAATGTTATGTGACTAACATATCTTCATCAGTGAAATGATTGGATCAGCTGACAAATGCAGCACTGGCTTCTTTCTAATTGTATTTTTATTAATTCTTTGATGATTTCACAGAATGTATTTTGATCATATTCACCCCCTACTTCTGCCACATCCACTCTCTCTATCCCCAGCTCCCTACTTACCTAACAACAACAGCTGCTTCTCCTCCTCCTCCTCCTCTCCCTTTGAAAGTCCAGAGTCCAGCTTGTGTTGCCCATTTAGTGTTGGGAGAAGGAACTGTGCTGGAGTGTGTGGGACCTGCCAAGGGTCACATCATTAGAAAATGATTGTAATGGGCCTCAGACCTTAGCACAACTGATGCCATGCTACAGGCACCATTCTGACTTTAGAACCCAGCACGTAGGCCCCAGCATCTGTCAAAATGGGAACAAAGATCTGCTCCATCAAAGACCTAAGTCCATAGTTTCAGGACCGAGGAAAGTCCCTAAATGACTAATCTTGCCTTTTGGCTTCTGTCGTTCTGCTGCTGGATAACTGTTTTTGCCATGTCACCCAGGACATGGTTTTTGTCATAAAAGTCAAAGAGCTGTGAGGATTGGGACTGCATGATTCGGGCAAGTTCCCTGCTCAAATAATGATTTTCTATTCGGCTTTAAGAGTGTTCATGTGTGTTCTCTGGTGAGCTTACCTTGCAACACTATATTCCTGAATGCTTACTTGTAGAAAATTGAGAAATAGTTGAGTGAAATGTATTTTCCCACTGTACTAGCTAGTTTTATGTCAACTTGACACAATCTAGAGTCACTGAAAAGAAGGGTAATCGGGGCAAAGGTAACTAAAATTCATTAAATATATGTATGAAAGTGTCGAAAAATTTTAAGTAATTTTAATTGGGTCAAATTTTGCTTTGAGGAAGCAATAATATCTAGAAATTTAAGTAAAGTTCTTTTTAAAAATTCTTTGCACCATTGGAGTGGAATCCAGGGCTGCATACTTGCTTGGTAAGTGCTCTACCACAGAACTACATCCCTACCCTTAGCAAAAGGTGTTTAAGTGATGCTGTGGTTTAATAGTGAAACTTGGTTTTACATATCATGTTCATACATTATAATGGGTTGGTTTGATTATGATAATTATTGTCTGTCATGATATAATTTGTACGGTCTACCAGGTAATATCTAAATTTTTATAGTAATTCAAAGAGTCAACAACATGCTTGACTAGTGCTATATCTAGCTAGATTCAGTTGTATTGTGAGGGGCAGACTGTCGAGCATGGCTCCTTAGCCATAGGCATGACTGTGGCACTTACCTTGCTGACTCAGTATTTCTGTAACTACAAGTGACAAACATACTTTTGCAAAGAAGTAGATGCTCGGTTCTATCAGGAAACTCTGTGTGTGTGCCTGAGATCACTACTAGAGCCTTGTGCATGTTAGGTAAGCACAGACGCTGCCCTAACTAAACCACAGGGTCACCATCAGGAAATTAGCACTCCTGTGTTACTGCCCTCCGAGCTGTGTCAAGCCCACAGACCCCATTCAAGTGTCTACATTTGTCCTAGTCATGTACTTTATTGTGAGAGAATCCATTCGTTTCTGAAGCATGGAGTGCGCGTCTTTGGTGTATCTAGTCACTTGGGACCACCCCTCAGCCTCTTTGGATTTTGACACAAACTCTGTCAAATGGCTTTCAATTTCTATTTGTCCTGTGTTTTCCATCTTTGGCAAGAATGTTGCAACCTCATCACATTCTATGTAGCTTATAATTCTTTCTCTTTTCTGCTTTGTTTTTTGAGAGAGAGCCTCTCTATATAGCCCTGGCTGTCCTGGAACTCACTCTGTAGACCAGGCTGGCCTCTAACTCACACAGATTTGCCTAACTCTGCCTCCTGAGTGCTGGGATTAAAGGTTTGTGCCACCATGCTTGGCAAAACATTCTTTCACACCCTATTTCTCACCAAACTTTTTAAACAACCACTTGTTTATTCATATAACATTGTCCTCGTTAGCTTTAATTGTCAACTTGACATATATGAGAGGAAAGCCTGAATTAAGGAATTCCCTAGATCATATTACCTGGTGGGCATGTCTCTGGATTATGTCTTGATTATTAATTGATGCATGTGGGCCTAGCCTACTGTGGGCAGCACTGTCCCCAGGCAGGTAGTTCTGGACTCTATATAAAAGCTAGCTAAGCAAGACATGGTGCATTTTTTAAGTCCCAGAACTAGGGAAGAGGATGAGGTGTATCTATCTCTTTGCGTTTGAGGGGACACATAGTGAAACTGTCTCAAAAGGAAAGAGAGGAAGGAAAGAAGGAAGGAAGGAGGGAAGGAAGGAAGGGTTAATCCCGCTGATGGAAAATAAGACCAGTACCACAGTTTAAAGCCAAATTTGAAGAAAGTTTTAATTAAATACTGGCCAGGTGGATGAACTCTGGCCAGGTCCATACCCAAGAGCCTGGGAAATGGCCCTGAGTCATAGTTTGCAGCAGCTTAAGAAGGAAAACCCATAATTCACTGTATTTCCCATCAGGTTCAATCATAGGAAAGCATACATCCTGACGTACCTCCAGCCTATATCCAATCAGGGGCAAGCACGTATCCTGACCTATTTCCTGCCTGTGAACCTCCCGCCCACAATGTGATCAAGCACATTCGGTACAGATGGGTCAAACAAACTTGTTCAGGGGAGTGAAAAACGTGTGACTTCTTATCTCCCATAAACAAGAGCCTCCAGCACTTCAGGAACTATCTGTCCTTGGGCAAGAGGCTTGCAGATCAGAGACATTTTTGTTTCATGGATCTCTAAGGCATAGTAACTAAAACTTAAAATGTAACTTTGGCTCTTACAGAAGGAAGAAAGAGAAAGAAAGAAGGGGGAGGGAGGAAGAAAGGAAGAAGGAAAGAAGGTAAGGACAGAAGAGGAGGGCAAACAAGCTAGCTGGCTGAGCAAGAGTCTGGCCGCAAGCAAGCCACTAACAGTATTCCCCCGTGACTTCTTCAGCTCACAGTCCATCAAGATGGACTGTGACCTGGAAGAGTAAGCCAAACAAAGCTTTCCTTCCCAGGCTGCTTTTGGTGAGAGTGTTTTATCACAACAACAGAAAAGTAACTAGAACCCATTTTGTCTACTGCACCCTATGTTTTTACTGCCACGGATGCTAGCATGCCTCGGAGGTCCCAGATGGGTTGAGTTTGCTGCGGCACTTTTTTCTCGTTCGGCACTCCCTCACCCTCCCTTGCACTCCTACTTCTTCAGAGCGGCATCAACTACATGGTGTCACCCAGAGGTCTCAGGGTGGACCATCTTCCTCCTTAGAGCAGGACAGTGGCCTTTTTTTTTTTTTTTTTTAGATGCATTGAAACAAAAGTAAACTTGTCGCCCAGCATAGTTCTTGTAGTTCATAGTACCTCACCTGTATTATGAGAGGGGGAGGGTCTAAATTGGTTCAAAGATGATTGATAATTCTAAAAGCCAATATCATGGGAGTAGGGGAAGCATTTTATCTCCTTAAAAAAAAAACGAATTTTAAGTATATATGCCAGTAAAGTGTAAAACACTTCACTCCTCATTGGAGGATCTCCAAGGAGGGCGAGAGGAGCTGGCCAGAAATGAGATCTAATCGTGAGACACCCACAGGACTCTAAGAATAAGGCGTGGCTTTCTCTCCACTGGTACTGCATCTGAATACTAGGTACTGAGTCCAGTAACTAATTAGCATTTGAAGTAGGCTGCTGGGATTCCCCAGAAGGTAATTTCCCTGTGCTTTCTCAGTATATGGCCAATTAGAAGGCTGCACTCCAAACTATCTCCATGAGGCACCTAGTGTCTGCTGGGTACAGTGCTTCTGGGGTCAGGACTCCCTCCCAGCTTCCCTCTTCCTACTTAAAGTGCACATACTCAGCCTGGCAGTTCCAAATTGTCTTTGAGTTTTTCTAGGACTAGAACCAATCGTGTTGCCGTACCTGAGACATTAAACTGAGGAAATTAGAAAATGAGTCACACAGGGTGGTGTTTACCTGCGATCCCAATACTAGAGGGGATGGAGGCTGAAAAAAAAATCACCATACTGAGGAGAGTCTGGGCTACACATGGGAAGGGTTACATATGAAATAGAATTCTACCGTTACTTTTTAAATTCTTTTAATTATTACCTGTATTTATTGAGCATGCATCCATGTGTACACGCCTGCAGGGTGCGGGATGGGGGTTCAGAGGACAAATTCTGAGAACCGTTTACCTTGTGGATCCTGGGTCATCTAACTCGAGGTCAGGTTTGGGTAGCCTTGGCCACTGAAGCATATTTCTGGCTCTATTTCCTTTGTCATGTGTTTGTCTGCTCATGCATCTTCAGGTGTGCACATGAGCACGTGTCTATGGAGGCCTGGTATAACCTGCAGTCCTTCATTCAGTGCTGCCCATCTTCCTGGTTTGCTTACACAGCTCTGTTTCTCTGGCCTGGAGCGTGCCAACTAGGCTAGGCCGGATGGTTAGTGAGCCTTAGAGACCTATCTGTTTCTGTCTCCTCAGCACTAGGAGTGCAAGCATGGGGCCACCATACCAGACTTAAAAAATTTTTTTTTAAACATAGCAGCTGTCGATCAAACCCTGGTCCCTGTGCTTGCAAGGCAAACACTTTACCAACTAAACCATGTCTCCTAGACCCTGGTTTACCCTTTCCAAAGGCTTTTCCAGTTCTGGGTGGCTATTGGGAGGAGTGGCCAGCTGCTGAAGTTTCAGTTATGCAAGATAAATAAGCTGTAGGGATGTGCTGTATAACATCCTACCCCTAGTCAACAAGGTCGTGTTGTACAGTTAAAAATGTGTTCAGCGAGTAGAATGCATAGTAAGTGCTCTTCCAATAATAAACTAAAATTTCCAAAAATGATTAACTTGAGAGTTAGGCATGGTGGTACAGGCCTGCGATCCTGGAGAGGCAGAGACAGGAAAAGAGACAGTTCAAGGCCATCTTCAGCTATGTACTGAGCTTGAGGACTACATGACACCCTGTCTTAAATAAGCAAAGTAAAACAAAGCCAAGGGAAGAGGAGACAGGAACTGAGTGTGGCGGAGTAGAGACACATGCATCACCTCCACTTATTTTCATAGTAACTCTGTGAGTGTCACATTATTATTGCCAGCAGCAGTTTAGGAATGAAGAGACCAATCAGAAGTAAAGGAATGACTGGCTTCCTCTGCAAGGTTGGAGTCACGTGGGGTTACTAACCTTTTGGCATCTGATTTAATTTTGTCTCCTCAGTTCTGGTTCTGCTCTTAGTTAGTCTATGATTTTAGGAAAGTTAATGTCTTTGATGCTCAGGTCTGCAAAGCGCCATGCAAAGAATAAGCCTTCCCCTATCTGATGGAGTTGTTTTAGTACTGCCTAAGTATCTTATTTCTTCTTGTGTTGATTAGTTCATAAAAGGACAGTGACATGATTTTTTTAAACCATTTAGTTCTTGTAACAGTGCCATAAAAAACAAATGAAGAGTATATGCCTTGCTAAGAGGGTAGATTTCATGAGCGTTAGGTGCATATTATAGCTTACATGTGTCCCCCCAAAGTTTATGTGATGGAAATTTAACCCCAAGATTCCTATGGTGGTGGGTTTTGAAGGTAGGGCCTATGGAGGTCAATGAGGTTAGGTTGGTCAAGTTGGGGAGGGCTGTAGAGGTGCAAAGATTCATGCTAGCCTCCTAGCTCTTTCTTGTCTCATAATCTTTACCTTATTACGGTATACCAAAAGAACTTCAAAAAAACAAGACTGTGCCACAAGCCCGACCTCCCAGCTACTGGGGAGGCAGAGGCAGGGGAAATTTCTAGACAAATGTAGCATTTGTCTTGTTTTTGTGAGGCCTCCAGCTCAAGTCCGTCACCCCTCTACCTCCAAGAGAAGGCCATTACAGGTGCCACAGCACACTCTTGTACACAACAGTCTCTAGAAACATGTCCTGAACCTTACATTTAAGCATTCAGAATCTGTGTGGGGTGCATGTGTGTATCGGTACACATGTGGAGGTCAGGGAACAACTTGTGGGGGTCAGTTCTTTCCTACTACCGTGTGACTCTCAGGGACCAAACTCAGGTCATCGGGCTGAGTGGCGTGCACCTTTACTTGATGAGTCATCTCACCAGCCCAAACCTTCTATCTTTGTAAATTACTCAGCCTCAGGTGTGGAATACTCCTTTACACAGTGTGAATATGTGTTGCTGTGATTGGTTTAATAAAGAAGCTGACTGGCCAATAGCTGGACAGGAGAAAGTTGGGGGAAAGCCAAATAGAATGCTGGGAAGAAGAAGGGCAGAGTCAGGAGTAGCAAGCAGACACATAGAGAAGCAAGGTGGACATGCCGACATGCCGTACTGAGAAAAGTTACCAAGCCAAAAGTAACAACTGAGCTATTGACTGAGCATTTATAATTAATCTTAAGCCTCTGTGTGGTTACTTGGGAGCAGCTTGCAGGACAGAAACTTCTGCCTACACTCAGGTATTATGTTATAACAGAAAACCAATTGTTAGTGACCTTTGTGAGCTGTATCAAATACCTGACAGAATCAACCTAATAAGTGGAAGAAAGGTTTATGCTAGCTTATGGTTTCAGAGACCTCAGACCGGAGTCATTGGACTCTGGTGGTCGGGCTGGTGTGGGGGCAGTGCACAATGATTGCTGTGTTTGGTGGACGAAGTTGTTCACCTCATGGCAGCTGGGAAGTAAACAAGAGGTGTGCAGAGCAAAAGGGTAAAGTAACAGCATACCCTTCATTATCATGTTCTCTGTGAGCTAACTACTTTCAACTAGACCAGTCTCCCAAAGTTTCCACCACCTAAGGGCACCAAAGGCCAGAGAACAAGCCTTTAGCACATGGGCTCCAGGTGGTCTTTTTAGATCTAAAGTGTAGCATGGCAGTGATTCAGTCTATTCTTTCAGGAGCTGGAGAGATGGCCAAGTAGTTAAGAGTGCATTCTAGTCTTCTAGAGGACCAGAGTTGATTTCCAAGCATTCATGTTCAGTGGCTCACAGCTGCCTGTAACTCTAGCTCCAGGGGATCCGATGCCTTCTGTTGTGGAACATTAGTTGAAGATGTGTTACATTTGTTTATGATATGGAATATTCATTTAATGATCAGATATGTGTTGCATTATTTTATGTTGCATTTGCTTAATTCTGTGAAGCTGTATTACTTTGCCTGTCTAAAATACCCAATTGATCTAATAAAGAGCTAAATGGCTAATAGAAGGCAGGAGAAAGGATAGGCAGGGCTGGCAGGGAAAGAGAATAAACAGAAGAAGAGAAGGGGAGGATCAAGAAAAGGGGAAGGAGAGGAGGAAGCTGGGGCTAGCTACCCAGCCACACAACCAGCCATGTAGTAAGAAGGAAAGAAAGGAATATAGAATAGAGAAAGGTAAAAGCCCAGAGGCAAAAGGTATTCAGGATAATTTAAGTTAAGAAAAGCTGGCTAGAAACAAGCAAAGCTAAGGCTGGACACTCATCAGTAAGAAGTCTCTGTGTATTTATTTGGGAGTTGGGTGGCACGCCTCCAAAGAGCAAAGAGTTAAAAATCAACAACAAAATAGCTCCAGCTCTCTTCTTGACTCTGTGGCCACCTGAACATATGTGGCAAACACAGAGACACATGATAAAAATAAATCTTAAAAAAAAAAAAGACTGCATGTGGGTGGTGGTGCACGCCTTTAATCCCAGCACTCGGGAGGCAGAGGCAGGCGGATTTCTGTGAGTTCGAGGCTAGCCTGGTCTACAAAGCAAGTTCTAGAAAAGGCACAAAGATACACAGAGAAACCCTGTCTCAGAAAAAAGAAAAAGACCACATTTTCAGGGACTGTCCTGGTTTGCTTTCTGTTGCTGTGATGGAACAATGATCAAAACCAACTGGGGAAGGCAAAGGTCTGTTTCAAGCCTACAGATTACAGTCTATCATCAAGAGACGCCAGGGGAAGAACTCAAGCAGGAACCTGGAGGCAGGAACTGAAGCAGAGACCATGGAAGTACATTGCTTGCTGGCTTGTTCAGCTTCCTTATCTAGCCTAGACCCACATGCCTCCTACATCAACAAGCAGCTAAGAAAATGCCTCACCAACTTGGCCATGGGCCAATTTGAACTTGGGCAATTCATTACCTGAGGTTCCCTCTTCCTGGGTGACTCCAGATTTGTGTCAAGTTGGCAGCTGAAGCTGACTGTGACAGGGATCAATTCTATAATTTGTCATAAGACAAGAGTCTCTGGCTGTGTAGAGTACTGGAAACGATGAGGCAGAGGCACAGGGGACTCTCCAGAATCTGAAGCAGGCTCTTGGCATTGCTGTTGACATTCGAGAATGTAGTCTGAGTGGCTTTGAAAACAACACAAACGAAAAATAAAATAATGACTGTTTATCAACAGAGCAGGAGGAAAAGGCCATAGAAGTTTAAGGCATAGACTATGGTAATGGCTCACAAGTGTAAACTCATTCAATTATGACTATTAAGGATGTACAGCTCTTTGTGTGTCAATCATAAGGTGGTTTGTAAAAGCCAGAATTGTGGTGATATTTGTATCTAAGAAATAAAATTTGCCTGAAGATCAGAGGACAGAGCCAGCCACAGAGTTAAACACAGAGGTCAGACAGTGGTGGCACACACATTTAATCCTAGCACTCAGGAAGCAGAGGCAGAGATCTGTCTGGATCTCTGTGAGTTCAAGGCCACCCTAGACTACACAAGATTAATCCAGTCTAAAAGAAACAGAGCCAGGCAGTGGTGGCACACACCTTTAATCCCAGCACTTGAGATCTCATGCCTGTGCTACCAGTATTTGGGAAGCACACATGTCTTTAATCCTAGAACTAGGAAGGTTGAGATAAAAAGTGAAATGGCTGAGTGGAGAAAGTCATATAAGGCGTGAGGAGACAGGAACTAGAGGCCCCTTTCAGCTGAGGACTGAGAGGCTTTCAGTCTGAGGATTCATGGAGACAGGATCTTCTCTTTTTGTCTGAGGAGTTGGCGAGGTGAGAAGTGGCTGTGGCTTGTTTCCTCTGATCTTTCAGCATTTACCCCAACATCTGGCTCCAGGATTTTACTAAAAGACCATTTAGGATTCATGCAACATCTGGCACCCAATGTGGGGCAAGAATTCACGAAAAGGCTGCTTGCCTGTGGCTTTGCAGCCACCAGCATAGACTGGAGCTAGACATGGCAGGAGTCTCCACCCCATCATTACTGAAGTCCCTACCCTGTTGGCTAAGTTTTTGTTGCAGCCCCTCTGCAGAAAATCCCATAGGTTTATGGGCTCCCAAAAGCTGCAGGAGTTAGCCACTTTTGCACATTTCCCTGTTCAGACAGCTGACTCCACAGGCCCAGGCTCAGGTTCCAAACATGCTGGAATTGGCTGCTTTTGCATGTTCCCCCATGCAGATGGCTGGATCTTTTGCATCTCCCCATGTTAGCTGGGCAGGAAATCAAAGCAGAGAAAGAGAGAAGAAGGGCGGAGTTGGGGAAGACAGCAGCTGCCACCAAAGGAGCAACAAGATGCCAGCAGACCAGTAACACCATGGCCACATGACAATATATAGATGCATAGGAATGGGTTAATTTAAGATGAAAGAGCCAACTAGCAAGAAGCTTGAGCCATAGGCCATATAGTTTGTAGTTAATAAAAGCCTCTGAGTAATTATTTTATAAGCAGCTGTGGGACTATGGGTAAGAGAGATTTGTTCTGGGCGGGACACAAAGAAACTTCCCTCTACACAGAATATCCTTGAAAGCAGCTGGGCTGTGATTCTCACTCGGCTCTCCTTCTAAGGACTTATCCCCATCTCTGAAGTTGTTAAAATTCTTAAGATTTTAGTTAATGTTTAAAGCTGTCTCATGGCAAACTTCAAGCAGATCCCTTAGCCTCTGCTAATACTTCTAATGAAACAATAGTGTAACGAGAATTTTATAACCCGCAAAGTTCCATTGCAAGCAAAGCATCAGGACCACGGGTCATTTGTCACCATGATTTATAACCTTTCTCTAAACATCCTCCAGCTTCTTCTTCTTCCTGGGGCCCAAGAGCATTCTTCCTTCGAGGAGGCGTGCTTAGAGAACCTGCTCACTGTCACTGCCACGTTTGTGCCTGCTGCCTAGGATGTTGTTTTATAGCTCAGGTATGCCGAGATCTCCCCTCCGCCTGATTTCTAAACACTGTCTAGTAGTTGTGATGGGCATTTATGGATTTGTTGTCTATTCTCTGTTGGCTTTTATTATCTGTAATAGGGACTGTCAAGCCACGCCTCTGCCTTAGTCTGTTTTCTGTTGCTATAACAGAACTCCAGAGACTAATTTATAAAGACAAGAGGTTTACTTTTGACTCTCATGGTTCTGGAAGGCTGCGGTCTGTGATTGGGCAGCCATGTCTGGTGAGAGCCATGTATTATTTTTATCACAGCCTCTTTCACTTTGCAACTAATCCAGTCCTGTGAGAATGAGAACTCACTTTTAGGAGAAAAGCAGCAATCCCTGTAAATGACCCCCCTCAATACTGTTGCTTTGTGACCTAAGTCTTAACATGAATTTTGGTGGCGACAACTTGCCTTCAAGCTACTGCAGAGCCCACAGCCTGCTCCGTACAGGCTGCTTGTTGGATCTGAGCCTTTGGCCTCCATCATGCCAAAGTATTGTCAACTGGTAATAACTGAGACAATACATCACATGAAGCCTCAAGGATTTGCTGTTTGGGCTTTTAGAGAAAGTTTTTGCCAGCTTTGGGCTTTAACAAATCTCCCTCCTCATCCACTGAGAATTCCGATCAGGGCTGGGGATGGCACACTGGTAGCGTGCTTGCTTAGCATGCACGCACGAGGCTCTGGGTTTGGCATCTTTTGCGGCTTGCTTTCTGTTGTTATGATGAAACATTGACTAAAGGGGTTGGGGATTTAGCTCAGTGGTAGAGCACTTGCCTAGCAAGGGCAAGGCCCTGGGTTCGGTCCTCAGCTCTGGAAAATAAAATAAAGGTGTATGAAAAACAAACAAACAAACAAAAAAACCCCATTGACTGAAAAGGGGTTATTTGGGTTTACAGGTTAGAGTCCATCATTGAGGGAACTCAAAGCAGAGATCTTGAGGCAAGAACTGACTCAGAGACCAAGAAGTGCTGCTTACTGACTTGCTCCCATGGCTTGCTCAGCTTTCTTGTCCAACCCAGGACCACTTGCCTAAGGATGGCTGGCACCACCCACAGTGCTGTCCCATATCAGTTGTTAGTTAGTCAAGAAATTCCCAAGAGGCTGGTCTGTAGACTGATTGTATGGAGGCATTTTTCTCAGTTGAAGTTCCCTCCTCTCTGATAGATGATCCTAGCTTGTGTCAACCAACCACCACCACCACCACTACCACCAGACAAACAAACAAACAAACAAGCAAGCCTAGGCTGCGTGAGACTCCTGTCTCAAAAACAACAAATAAACACAAGGTGTAGTAACATTATGAATAAATATTTTATCACTATACACTTAACACAACTTACAGATAATCACAGATGAAGTAGGATAGAATGCATTTTAGTTCTCTGGCACTGATAAAACACCAAGGCAAATGATCTTACATTGTTATTAGAAGATTTATAACACTGGATGGCTAAGGTAATGGAGGAGAATTAGATGATTAAAGATGATTCATCAAAGGAAACTTTGGCTGGATCAAACAAATCCCAAGTATTTGCTGAAATCAAGGAAACTAAGGATTAAGCTCAGGATCACAAAGTGAAGACTTACAACCTGGCTATCATGGTTGATTTTAGTAAGTCCTACACCTCAGGAACATCCTCGAACATCTGAGACATAAGTACATAAAGAGAACTCTGCCCTAAAGCTTGGGTTAATGAATATGAATTTTAACAGACCCAGGGGGACATGGTGGACCGTGGGAGGCAGGGCCTGTTGGAGGTGTGTCCTGGGGGCTGTCTTGCTCTGGCTCCTTTCTGTTCCCGCTCCACCTGGCTGCGCTTCCAGACAACCAAGAAGTGCCTTCTGCCTCTCCTTGCTGCCCCTGCCATGGGCCTCTTTTCTCTAAGTTGTTGACTGGTAAAACAAAAGCTTACATCGGGCATCCTGTCAGTGATGGGATAGCTGAGGGACAGCTAATGTCTATTGTTAACACAGGCAGGGACAGAAATCACAGCAGGTGGACGGTCAGCTGAGGATGGCAACATCTGTGGGCAATGACACTCTCATGTATGGTAACCATGGATGCTAAGGATTGCTGGCAGAGCACTCCCTGCATTGGAGAGTCCTTCTGCAGAGCGGAATAAGTCAGTGGCACAGGTCAGGAAAAACAGGTATCTATCTTACCTGTTCTTAATGTTTCTCGGTGGATGCTACTTTCTGAGCCATAAAGGCTATGGCTGACACACATCCATCAAGCACATTTTTGTAAGGGACAATGTTACTTTGTAACAGTTAAGGCTGAACTTACAATTGGTTCTGTCCTTTTATATAGGTTGTTTTACTTTTAGAGAATAATCTCAAAATTAGATTATTTCTCGTGGAATTAAGCATAGCCATATTGATTAAAGAAACACACACATGTATAATACATAAAATATATTATAAAAATATAATATAATATATATTTTTACTAAGAATTTCATACGTGCATATGGTGTGTTTTGATCAAATTCAACCCCAATTTTTCCCTCCAATTCCTTCCTTGTCCTCCTGACCATTTTCCCCCTTCCAACTCTAACTTCATGTTTGTGTCCTGTGTCCCCACTCCTGCCCCCCCCCCCAACACGTTGAATCTATTAGCTCTGTCTGTGCACGGATTAAAGTCATCAACTATACCCTTGAAGAAAGTTGACTCTCTTCTCTGGCTGCCATGCATTGCCAAAGGCTTTTCAGGTAGGGGTGGGACTTCATGAGGCCTTCCCCTGTTCATGCTTGGATTTTGGATAGCTTGATCTTGCACAGGTCTTGTGCATGCTGCTGCAATCCTTGGGAGTTGATGTGCACAATGGCCCTACAGTATCCGGTAAATACTGTTTTACCACAGACATTCACTCCTTCTGGCTATTATAACCTTTTTACTATCTCCTCCTTAAAGATCCCTGAGCCTTGGGGAGAAAGGTATGATACAGACGTCCCATTTAGAGATGGATGCTCCGCAGGCTCTTATTCTCTGTACCTCGACCAGTTGTGTGTTTCTGTATTGATTGTCATCTACTACAAAAAGAGGATTCTCCGGTAAAGTTTGAGAGATGCACTAATCTTTTCCCATCCTTTTACCCTAAGGGGGTGTCTGTCTTGGATGGTGAGGTATGATTTTTGAAGGCATCAATGAGGTGGATCCAGTCTTCTAATCCTGCCTCTTTATCAGGGGAATTGAGACTTTAATATTAACAGTAATTGAACAGTGTGCATTAATGTCTGTTCTTTTCTTGTTTTGGGGTGCTCTTTTAGATCTCTTCTGATTAATGGTTGTGGAATTTTTCACTTATTCCTGTGAATAACTGGGTGTTTTTAATTCTTCTCTTCAAACTGGTGTCTCTTCCAGTATTCTCAGTAGAACTGTCTTAGTGGTCATAAATTTCTTTAATCTGTCTTCACCATGGAAAGTTTGGATTTTTCCTTCAATTTTAGTATTTGAGGACATGTGGGGGGTGGGGCAGATATTATTCTGATGAGTCTGTTTTTACAAGTGACTTGGTCCTTCTTACAGCTTTTAATACCCTTTCTTTAGTCTGTGCTTTAACTATAATATAAGAGTTTCTTTTCTGGTCCTATTTGTGTTTCTGTAGGCCTCTGGTACCCAGAAGAACATCTCTTTCTTTAGGTTTGGAAGTTTTTCTCCTAGGAAAATATTCTCTGTGCCTTCATTATGTTATTCTCTCTCTCTCTCTCTCTCTCTCTCTCTCTCTGTCTCTCTCTCTCTCTCTGTCTCTGTCTCTCTCTCTCTCTCTCTCTCTCTCTCTCTCTCTCTGTCTCTCTCTCTGTCTCTCTCTCTCTGTCTCTCTGTCTCTCTCTCTCTCTCTTGCTCATAACTTGAAAGTTAGTTCTCTTCATGGTATCACAGAGCTCTCTCACATTCTGGGCATCCATATTTTCAAAACTTTATCATTGACCTTTATCAAGTGACCCCTTTACTTTATCTTCCACCCCTATTCTACATGGTCTGTTTTCTCCATTATCCAGTCCTTTGGCTTATTGAGACTTTCATTTCCAGTATCATTTCATTTTGGGTTTTCTTCAGCAATTCTTCCTATCTCTTTGTTGAATTCTATTTTCACATATTGGATTGGCTTCCTTATTTCATTCAGCTATTTCCTTTTGTTCCCTTGGAGTATATTCATGTCTTCTTTGAATTGTTTGAACACATGTATCAGTCTTTCGTATTATTTGTCTAGAAGTTCTTCTACTTCATTTTCATTAGGTGCCATCACTATAGGATTAGTTGTTGGCGATGGAGCCCCTATGGTTTGGACTTTCATGTTATTTCAGCCTCTTTTCTGGGACTTGCTCAGCTGCTGTTAGTTTCTTGATTAAATTATTATTTAAAATATTAAATTATTCTCTTTCACTTTTTAAATTCAAACCTCTCTCCTTTTAAAAAAATAACTTCATATTTACTTATTTTATGTATATAGGTGTTTTGCTTACATGTATGTCTGTCCGCCATGTGCATGCCTGGTACCCACAGAGATCAGAAGGGGGTGTTGGATCCCCTGGAGCTGGAGTTAAGAATGATCTTCTGTAAGATCAAGTGCTCTTAACTGCTCAGCCATCACTCCAGCTCCCCTCCCCCTTTTTTCTTTCAGTGGTGGCATTTTCAATGTTCAGTAAAGGAAAAGACATAGTAGAGTTGAACTATTGGCTTCCCTCTGGGGGACTGGGGGTTATTTCAGGCTGGAGGCATTATCTGAAGTCTCCATCCGAGGGTCAATTATTGTCCTGTGTAGCTCAGGTCTCCTGCCTGGGTCTGCAGCTCTTGTGGTTGTGGCACTTTTCACACACCGCTGGGCCTGCATGTCTTACCCACAGTTCGGTCTGGTCCTTCCCCCGGGGCTGCAGATTTGACTGAGGTTGCTGTCAGATAACTGTCCACGTACTATAGGCCTAACCCAAAGTCCAATCCACCTTACCCTTGGCACTCCACTTCTTCAGTATGTGGAACTCTGTAATCACCAACAGACCTTACCCTTGTTTAGGACTGGTCCCCTAATTACAGAAAATTCTTCAAATGTTACAAAATAGCTGTGTTTTTAAAATTACATTTATTTATTTACTTTGTGTGTGTGTGTGTGTGTGTGTGTGTGTGTGTACATGCTGGAGAGCCACAGGGTACTTGTCGAGGTCAAAGGACTATTTTCAGGACTTGGTTCTTTCTTCCCATGTGGGCTTTGGATAAATAATTTTTTAAAATAATTTTTTTATTATTTTTAAGTGTGTGTGCATATTTGCTGTGATTTATTAAACACTTTCTTTTCTTTTTGAAATATTTAAAACATTTGATAGATAATTCAAATTCAAATTAATTTTTAAAAGTGAAATATTCTTTCTAAATTTCTTCATGCATTTTGGTAAATAACTTTTGCTGCCTCCTCCACCATACTCATACATTAAATTATATCTTCATAACTTTGAAAGTCCAAATGAATTAAGCATTTGTGCTTATTGAGAGTTTAATTTTCAGTTATGGGAAAAGATCGTTTCTTTCATGCCTTGATAACCATCAACCTATTTCTCAGAAATAGTAACAATCTTAATAATAAATTATTTTAAATTGAAGGGATTTTCATGTGTGTGGGTTATGTGTGTGCAGGTGTATTTGCCTGAAAGTGTATGTGAGAGGCTAGTGATCAGCATTGGGTATTTTCATCTATGTTGTCCATAGTATCATCATTGTTATTATTATTAATTTTAATATTTACCGACTTTATGGAGACAAGAGCATTGCTGAAGTTTTCTGGCTACCAGTCTCCAGCTTCTGTGACAGATCTGGTTTCAAAGGAATAAGGCAGAGAGTGAGAGAGCAAAACACATGTGTGTATACACTGCACACATATACCACACACACACACACACACACACACACACACACACACACACACACACACGGGGGTGAGGAGAGAGAAAGAAAGGAAATACAAAAAATATTGGTTATGACACATCTAACTGGCAGTCAAAATGGACAACGCTGAAACTGATAGATTTGGGGATTAAAAGCAAAATATTATAGGGCATTTTCTCATAAAATATTGAGAGGAATCTCACTATTGCAGACCTTTTAATATGTTGAGTGACAATGCTCCTTTCTAGCAACACCTTTGAGGTGCCCGAAGAATGCTGGAGTCCTGTCAGTGAGCTCATGCTGATCTCAAGATTCACTTGGGGCTGGAGGAGCAGGGACAGCTGGCTTGTGACCGCTTGGGCGCTCTTTAGAATCTTTACAAGCAGAGAGATTACGAAGGGGGCGGGGTCTCCAGGGCAACCAATGACTTCGTTAAAGTTTGTGTGGAAAGAACATTTTGCTCGTTTGATAGGATCATTGGCAAGGCCTTTGCTGCTAGAGTTGTTTTCCAGGTCTGCTTTGCAGACACGCTTAAAGAATGAAATGAGACTGTGTAAGAAAGAGCTTTGCAAACTCCAGCCCCTACCAGTGGGAGCAGTGAAAGAGAGGTTGCTATTTGCAAATGCCAGACATTAAATTCCAGCAACTCTTATAGAGTGACAGACTCTCCCCACACTTTATTTGTTAAAGAACTGAACCTATGCTGGGCATGGTGGCACACTCCTTTTATTCCAGCACTCAGAAGGCAGAAACAGGCCAACACCCGAGTCTGAAGCTAGCATAGTTTACATAGTGAGTTTCAGGCAAGCCAGTGCTACATAATGAAACCCTGTCTTAAAAAAAAAAAAAAAAAAAAAAAAAAAAAAAGATGTAAGCTATGTTCCTATGTTGTACAAATCTTCCATGATGGAATCCAAGAAAGCAATTTTTAGCTAACAAAAAGCTGTATTCTGTAAATTATTTTTTCCTGAAGCACACGAATCTCCTTTACATCCTACACCAGACCTGGGAGGATAGGGAATGCCAGTGTGCCTCTCCCAGCCACACCGAATATGCGAATGTCCACAACTAAATGTTCTCACATTAACCACTGTCATTACTTTATACTTAGTAGTATTTCCACACCGTTGCTGGTTTGACAACTGCCAAAGGATACTTTGTTGTTTATGTCTCTGCGGTGTCTAGAATGCAGTCCAGTATTCTAACCCATGCCATGAGTGATACAGGGACAGTCATTTCCCTTCTCCCGAAGCCCTAACTTTCTATTAATGTCTTATGCTCTTATTCAAGAATTAAGACAAAATCTTGACTCCTTTTTGAAAAGAGGAACAGATGGTGGAGACGTGTTTACCCTTTACCCATTCCACTTCTCTGTAACAGCTTTGAAAGATTCAATTGCACAGATTCAGTCTATTTCTTGTAGATTTTGTCCTGTCAGATGCGAAAGTGGAAAAAGAAAACATCATTGCCTGCAAGTTCCCATGTCATAGAAAACCCAGGCTTGCATTATATGCAACCCAAGAAGAGCACTTCTGCACCCCCTGGTGTTAGCTCTCCCAGCTTCCCAGCTAGCTTGAGCTAGTTTCTGATCAGTAGGCTGAAAGCAGCTTTGGCTAGAACACGTTAACTGAACTGGGCTTCACCTTCCTTCACACATTCTCGACTTGCAGGCCGGGGGCCAGCCTAAGGGAGTTCTCCCAAATGAAAAACCTTAGCGGAGACTAGTAGAAAGGGGAGAGAGTTCCCTTCCCTGCGAGTCTTCTGTCTGTAGAGTATGGAGGAAGCACTGCCTTACACGTGTGGAAGGACTGTTTCAGGAAAGGAAGGCGATGAGGAGAAGGCTGGAAATAGCACAGCACTTGGAGTTACAGATGAAGGCTAACGGAGAAAACCACCTGACTTTGCTGCATTTGCGTTCTTTGACTTTGGGTGTGTCTGGTTTTCTTTGGCTTTAGTTTCTCCTTACAAGTCAGGAGTCTGGAGAAACTGGGACTGGAGTGATGGTTCTGTGGTTAAGAGCACTTGTTGCTCTTGCCGGGGATTCAAGCTCAATTCTGAACACCCTTACAATGGCTCATGCTGTAATTACAATCCCAGGGTATCCCATACCCTCTTTTGGCCTCCATAGGCACCTGGTATACACACAGGGTGCAGACATACATGCTGGTAAAACATCCATACACATGAAAGAAAAACACATAAATTTTTAAAAATTGTTTTAAAGACTCAGGAGAAAGTGAACAACAGAAGTCTATGATCCTGGAGTTCAAGACATTTCATGATCAAGTGTGAGATGAATGGGTTCCTTAGGCGGGTGAGGGGAAGGTTTGATTCCGGCCTCTATCCTGGACTTGAAGATGGCATCTTTTCCCTCTGTCTATGTATCATCTTTTCTTTGTAAATGTCACTGTGTCCAGATTTATTCTTTTTGTAAAGACACCAGTTGTATTGGATTTGGGCCCATCCTAATGATCTCATTTGAACTTTATTACCTCTGTAAAGAACCTCTTCCCAAATAAGGCTACACTCTGAGGTATTTGAGATTAGGACTTCAACATATGAATTTGGGGGAAGGGTGATGCCATCAATCCATGACTCTAATCTGGTGGGTGATCTAAAATAATGAGTGTGCAGTAGTAGTACCCAGGAAACTGCCAACAATCCCATTGGTTGGACTGGTTTCTTAGCTGGGAAAAAAGCAGTGTCGAGGACTGAGATGACAGCATCCCCAAATGTGGGCAGACCTGAGACCTCTTAACTCTGTCAAGGACAAAATCACAGCAATGTCTTTCTGGGATAGGACAACACTGAATTCCACAAGCTGGAGTGCGTGTTCTACCTGTCTAGCAGAAGTTGGTTTTATAGACAGGGAGAGGCTGGAGGAAGCAGGAAGAAAATGAAAGAGAATGATGAGCAGACAGGCTGTTGTGAAGCCTCTTTCCTTCTAAGGCCAATGAGGATGCTAACCGGTTGACATCCGGTTCTACTTTCTGTGAGAAGAAGAGGGAAATTCTTGATTGAAATGGAGACCTGCTTGGGAAATTGGGCTGTTAGCTCCCTAATCCTGATGTCTCAGGAGCACGGATAAACAACTTGGAATGTGAATGACACTGTTTGGGTTTTCTGTCTGGTCTGCTTGGACCCAGTACAGGAAGTCAGTCCTCAAACAACAGCTCTTTTAATTTTTATTGAACAGTATCCAGTCTAACCTGGAACCCACTATGTAGCCACTGAAAAGGAGGATTTCTAGTCCTCCTGCCTTTGCCTCCCAAGTGTTGGTATACAGATCCATTCTGCCACACCCACAAATATGATAAAATTTACGTCTATTAATTTCTCTGAGTTTTCCTGTCTTTCCAGGACACCATATACAAAATCATATTAAAATTCTATCATATGAACAAAATCTCAAAACTCATGGTAAGTATTTTATGAAAAACTTTGTTTAAATTACATTGCAATTTATTATTATTATTATTATTATTATTATTATTATTATTATTACTTTAGTGAGACTGGCTCTCCCTATACAGCTCAGGCTGACTTGATGATTGTCCTGTCTCAACCTTCTTCTAGTGTTTTGACCAGAGAGGCATTCAAGTCTTCTTTCTATCCCAGTACATTCATATTCCTTCTTAACATTCCTTCTTGCATTTTAGCAAGTCATACATACGTAACAAATTTAGCAAATTACACACACATTTCTATCATAACCTAGAAGAATTATGGGAACCCTTCTTCTATTTGGTCTCAGCGTCTAGCAGGGCTCCTTCTTAGTGCCTGGTGGAGCAGGGTTCACTGATTTGCGTGTGAGTGGGCAAAACAACCACACGATGGCAGCGTGCTGAAAGACTGAAGAATTAAGAAGGCTTTTTAAAAACTGTTTTAGAAATCTGCATGAACGAAGAAGAAAGGCTGATTCCCAAATCCCTGACTCAAGTCAACTGTTTTTTTGTTTTGTGTTTTGTTTTGTTTTATTTTGTTTTGTTTTGTGACAGGCCTCACGTAGCTGAGGCTGGACTCAAATATGCAACGGAGATGAGGCTGGCTTTGGATCCTGACCCTGCTGCTCCATCTTCAAGCGCTGAGATTATAGGATTGCACCACAAAGTCCAGCAACTCTTCTAGATGCAGGAGATAAATAAGTGATCAGATCTCAGGCCCTAAAATAGCAAGGTAGAAGAGACCAGAATCCGGCTGTTCTTAGATCTTTAATTGAGAATCAAACAATCAGACTGATTGATACTTCAAATGGAATGGTTTTGGTAATCAGTATGGGCATATCTGATGAACTATAAGGAAAATACAAGATAACTTAAGATGGCTTCTGATATTAATATACAGCAGTTATGCAACATGATCTGATTGTTTTTCTGATGGCATAAAAAGTGTCCTAGGTACATTCAGACATGTGCTATGTACTTTGAATGACTAATTAAAATATTACAATAATGGGTTTATATAGCTCTTTCTATTTATTATCTTTGGCTGAAGATTTTTGTTTGCTTTTTTTTTCAGATGGGGTCTCACATATTCTGGGTGGGCATCAAACTTGCTATGCAGCTAAGGAAAACTTTGAACTTCTGCCCTTCCTCTTCTATCTCTTGAGTGCTGGGATTACAGGCATGGGTGTGAAGTATGTTCTTTGACAGGGCAGAGCCTTTCTTAGTTCTTGATAAGCTTAACTCAGGGAGTTAGGGTGTCAGTGATCAGTCACCAAGGCCACCCTGAGTCTGTGGCTTCCCAGTTTGCTGTCTCACATTCCCAAATGAGAAAACACAGACAAGGAGTGATCAGAGCAAACGGATTTATGAAGGAAAAGAGAGGAAAATGTCGGAGAGTGAGAGGAATTAGGGATGCATAGGCACTGCTCTGCCTAGCACCTTTTATGGGTCTTCTGGCTGGAATTGGATGAGGAGATGGAGGAAATCTTTATTAGGATTGTTCATTTTGGGAAACACAGAAGCTCAGCCAATGAGGTGTCTATACATGTTTCCTAGGCCTGAGGGGATCTAGTAGGTGAGTGGTTACTTTGGATATACCATGGGCCTTACTGCTTAAGGGGAGCTAGCTCATCATCACCCGGTGTGTGTAAGGATGGAGATACAACCCAGGACTTTGTACATACTAGGGAAGCACACTGCCAACTGTGCCTCAGCCCAGGTCTGCCTGCCTGCCTGCCTTCCTTCCTTCCTTCCTTTCCTTTCTTTCCTTCCTTCCCTCCCTCCTTCCCTCCCTCCCTCCCTCCTTCCTTCCTTCCTTCCCTCCTCCCTTCGTTTGTTCTTTGTCAAGCAACTTAGCCTAGTGCTCAGGAGGCTGAGGTAGGAAGAGGGAGAACTCCACTATGAGCTACACAGTGATACAGGAGGGAGGGATGAAGGGAGGGATGGAGACCCGGGGTCTGGTTTCCATTGGTAAACCTCTTTCCTTCCTCTCAACATCACAGACTGAGAATCTTTGACCAGGTTTCCAAAGGGAAAACCAGTGTGCTTAAGGAGAAAAGGAATACCAGGCAGTTAGGAACCATAGCTACCCAGTGACGAAGTTTAAAAACTCCAAGTCTTACTTTCTAGTACATTAGAAACATTTTATTAAATCAAGGGTAGCTACCCCACCAAGAACCATTATTCCACAAACCTTCCCAATCTTGTGACGTGCCTGTTTACCTGACCCCTAAAACTTGACTTAACCCTTTTAATCTTCACACTCTTCTAATCTTCAAAGATTAGCCAATCACATCAGATGGTAAGGCCAAACTCCCACCAATGGAGTAAGACACAGTCACCACCTGCATTAGAATGAACACAAGAGAACTTTCTGCAGACACAGGGTTCTTCCCAGGACTGCCTTCAGGTTTTATGGCTTGCTCTGAACCTGTTGTAGGATATTTGATCACACTGTGAACCCTGAGATTGTGTTTTCACTGGAAAAACCTGTTTCTAGTTGTGGTGTGGTTCAGCCCTAGCACACACTTTTAATCAAAGAGCTTTCTGCTTGAATGTTGTAAACAGAATTAAATAAAATCAACCATAGGAGGTCAAGAGGCAGAACAAGCATCCAGTTTGATAGGAAATAGCCCTAGAGAGAAAGAGGAAGCCAGGAGGACACAGAGAGATGCACAGGAAGTAGATGGGAGGGGCATATGGTTGGAGAAGTTTTATTTGAGATGGTAGAGGAGAGAGCTCTCTTTCTGAGATGTCAGCAGAGGAGGAAGGTCAGATAGGTACTTTCTCTGCCTCTCTGAGCTAGCAGATTTTCATCCCAGCATGTGGCTCCTGAGTTCTTTATTGGTAAAATCAAACGATAGAGATTTTGATAAAAGTATCATGGACCCATTATTATTATTTGCTGTTTCTTGTAAGTAAAAACACCTGTCAATTAAAAAGTCTCAAAAGTATGCAATTATTACACTTAATTTGTGACATTCCATGTTAGTGAATATCCAAGTGTATTCTTTTTTTTTAAATTAATTAATTTTTATTTCCATTGGTATTTTGCCTGCATGTACATCTCTGTGGTATCAGATCTTGGAGTTATAGACAGTTAACTGCTGTGTGGGTGCTGGAATTGAACCCAGGTCCTCTAGAAGAGCATTCAGTGTGCTCTTAACCACTGAGCCATCTCTCCAGCCTTGTGTATTCATTTTCATAGTAAATACCTTAAAAATTAAAAACTTAAGAAAGGCTGTGGGTGAACTTCCTTTGTGTCTAGATAAGGAAATCAACTTCCTCAAAAGTGAAGATTTGCCCAGCTGGACCAATCAGCATTGGTACTCTTCAAAACTACTCACTTTTGAATGACTGTTTCATTTAGGGAAATGGTCACGAAAGTGAATGAGCATCCATGATTAAAATAGCTTCAGTTACATTTAATTATGTGTGCACCAGAGCATAGAATTCAATTTTGGAGTCCTAAGGCATATTTTATGTCTTGTCTTTATTAGCAGTTATGGACACTTACTATCTCTCTCTATATGCCTTGGACATGTCATCTTTAGCACCCTAAGAAGCAGGTGCCAGTGTGCCCATTTTATAAATGAAGAAAACAGAACATAAATGCATTCTAGAACTCACCCCAGACTAGTAGCTCTGTAACTTTCTGTGCTAAGGTGTCCCCACCAGAGTGGTTTTGTTAATATGTAAATCCCAACACAGTAAGTCAAGGGTGGGAATAGCCATTCTACTTTTATTTTTAAAAATCCTTGAGACAGGATCTCCTGTAGCCCAAGCTAGTATCACACCCACTGTTAGCTGAGAGGGACTTGAACCCCTGATCCTCCTCCCTTCATCTCTTGATTGCCAGGAGTGTAGGTATGTACTACCATACCCAGCTTGGGATGAGTGCTAGTGTTCGAAGTGGTCAGAGGCACTGGATCTCCTGGAGCTGTAGTTGCAGGCAGTTCTGAGTCACCTGACACGGGTTCGAAGAACCCAACTTGGGTCTTCTGTACTGCTGAGCCATCTCTCTGGCCCCTGATGCTCCATTTTAACCTGCTCCAGGTAAAAGTCAACACTATTATTGTGTGAACCATACATTGAATAGAAAGGTCTTATATCATGTGTCTTAGCATCTCAACTCTACCTTATTTTATATGTGTGTATATTTTCAATATCGTATTTAATTACATATAATGTTTGTTTCCTTTTAATAGATAAAGTTTAATTAAGTGCATATAAATTTAATATTTTATCCATTTCTGTTCCATTTTCCTCGTGTTCACAGGTTACTCTGACTCGTCTTCTGTTGCTGGTTTTATTAGTTTGTTTGTTTCAGATGGGCTTTCAGATAGCTCAAACTGGTCTTAAACTTGCTCTGTAGCTGAGGCTGGCTTTAAACTCCTGATCCTTCTGCTTCTGCTTTCCAAGTGTTGGGATTCCAGGTATATGCCACTATACTCTGATTTACCTATACTTCCTTCTGTGGTGTTATAGTTATAACATATACTAAAAAAAGAAAGAGTTAGGTATGGTGACACACACCTGTAATCCCAGCACTGAGGAGGCAAAGATGAGAGGGTCATCTTAAGTTCAATTCCCCACTGGTCTATGTTGTGAGTTCAATCAAGGCCATCCAGGACCACACAGTGAGACCCTGTTTCAAAAAACCAAACCAAGCCAAACGCAACAGCACTCACACACACCTCCCTAAAGAACAGCCCATTAGCCACATTTCATGCTTTCTTAGTTTGTGTTTCTATTGCTGTGAGAAAACACTATGATCAAAAGCAAGTTGAGGAGAAAAGGGTTTATGTGGCTTACACTTCTACATCGTAGTCCATCATGAAGGAAGTCAGGACAGGAACTCAAACAGGGCAGGAACTTGGAGACAGGAGCTGATGCAGAGGCCAAGGAGGGTTACTGCTTACTGGCTTGCTCCCCATGGTTTGCTCAACCTGCTTTCCTATAGAGCCCAGGACCCACAGACCAGGGATGGCACTGCCCTCAATGGGTTGAGCCCTCCCCCCATCAATTACTAATTAAGAAAATGCCTTACATTGGGATATCATGGAGGCATTTTCTCAATTGAAGTTCCCTACTTTCAGAAAACTCTAGTTCGTGTGTCCAGTTCACACGAGACTAGCTAGCACAATTACTTCGATTAAAATAGCCTGGGGCCAAGACTTCCTTTCACTGTTCAGGTGAGGTAGCTTGCTGGACCTGTTTCTAAGCCCAAGGACAAAAAATTGGGACTGTAGCTAGGTGTTCAGCATAAAAACTGCCAATGACAACGTTAGTTTTATGGAAAAGGTCTCTTTGTCTTTCCTGTTTCCCTGGGTGTCTGTTCCTATCTCTGTTCTGGGCTTATCGTTCAAAGACAGCTCCTGTGCCTCAACCCTAAATTAAAAGAGGGGAAATCAGGCTAGCCAGTGAAACCTGGGCCTGGGGAGAAGATGGAAGGTGCCTGAACTGTAGAAGAACATGCTCCTCGAGGGGCATGCCAGGCCAGAAACACTAACTGTTCTGGTGAACACAGACTAGTGGAGAGTCTAACTATAGAGAACGATGGTGTTCTGGAGTCTTTGGAAGCAGAGAGGAAGAATTCAGGCAAATGACACACTCATTGTTGGCACAGTCTTCCCTGGAAGTTCAGGGTTGCAGCTCTCGACCCAAGGATTAAATGGGAGGTAAGTGTTTAACTCCAGGACATGTGACAAACCTGGGCAAGGTCTAGGAATGCTATCATTTTGTTTTGTTTTTCTTTTTCTTTTCTTTTTTCCTTTTAGCTTTTTTGAGGCAGGGTTTCTCTGTGTAGTTTTAGAGCCTTTCCTGGAACTCACTCTGTAGCCTAGGCTGGCCTCGAACTCACAGAGATCCTGTGATCTCTGCCTCCCAAGTGCTGGGATTAAAGTCAAGTGCCATCACCACCTGGTGCCATCATTTTTTAAACCAGGCACAGAGAATGAGAACCATATTGTTTCCCACGGGGCTCCAGAATTGAGTTTATAAATATATATTTCAATCTCTGGGAAATGTATTGAAGATAGATTCATTCAAGGTTATAATACATTACAAAAAGAAAAACCTCAAACATTCTGAAAAATTCTTTCATTGGCATGTTAATTATTCATAATAGTGTGTTTCATTTTGACATGGTCATACATGTACATGATGTATTTTTGTTATACTCATTGCCTACCCTTTCTTGTCTTCTGCCTACTCCCACAATTTCTCTTCCTTTTCCCAACTAACAGTTTCCTTCTGTGTTCGTGTATCTTGTGTGTGGCCCAGAGTTTTTCCTTAGATTTGGTTACCAGAGCATGGGTGGGAGTTTGTTTGCAGGTAGCTGTGTACCTTACCGATGGCTGTGCCACTGAAGAAAATGTTTCTCTCCCATCAACCTGAGCAGATAATCTTCAGGAAGGGGTGGGGCCGTGTGAACCTCTCCCCCTTCCATGAGGGAGTGTTGACAGGTTGAAATTTTATTTCTATGTGTTTTTTTTTAACTTTTTTTTTTTTCAAACTTGCCATTCTCATGTCTCAGTCTGTGGTGTATTAGGATCATAGGAATGCCTCAATAGGCTTGGCTTGTATCAGTACTGTATATACACACAAATTTTGCAAGCTGATTATCCCATTTTTCTATATGGGTCCTGGGACTCAAACTCAGGTAGCAAGCACCAAGATTTCTGTGATGGTCAAGTCAAGATGGCATTTTCTCAACAGATGGAAAAATACAAGTTAGGCCTATCTGAGGCCTCTGTGGCAGCTAGAAATATAGCACCAGGGCCTTTAAAGATGCCAGTCCAGATGTATAGTGTTCCTTGTGGCTCCATTGACATATACATTTCTTTGCATTTCCCTTCTCTTATCTAATGACTAGTGGACACTGTTTACCTGATACCCCCGCCCCCAAGAAATGAAACCAGGAGGGATTTCAGCATGAATTAAAAAAATTAGTTCTTACTTGCACACATGCAAGAGTACACACACACACATACATACTCACAGACACACACACACACACACCACATACATGTATCACACAAACACCACACACACACACACACACACACACACACCCCACACTATACTTATATCACATACAGCACACATACACACAATAAAGAAATAAGTAAACAAGAAAATGACTGCTAAGGGGTTAGAGATGTAGCTCAGTTGGTAGGGCTCCGGCTAAAATTTTCAAAGCCCTGGGCGCAAACCCCAGCATGGTATAAATCAGGCATGGTGGTATGCATTTGTAATTTCAGTACTCTGGAGGCAGAGTCCAGAGCATCAAGAGTTCAAGGTCATCCTCAGATATACAGAGAATTCAAGGCCAGCCTGGGGACATGTAAAACCCTGTCTCCAGAAAGACTGCTGAGCAATTCAGGTGACAGGAGCTCTGTCTAAATGAGGTCTGTGACAGACGGGAGGAAGTGTGAACATCTGAGAGACATTTAGGGACTGGGACTTGGAATCGATTGAACGTGGGGGAAGTGAGGAGGGGCTCTTTCAGGAGGGAAAAGATAGCGAACTTAATTTAGGAAATTTTGAGTTTGTGAGGGATATCAAGTAAGGATTTGAACTGAACGCTCCGAGGGGACATGCTTTTGAAATGGAAACTTCATGTTCCCATCTATATAGAATATGAATTGAGATCCCAGGAGGAAAACATACCAACTCAAGAAGAAAAAGGTCAGAGGTTTGATGTTGGGAACATTGAGATTAACAGGCATCAAGAGAAGAGGGAAGCCGGGCGGTGGTGGCGCACGCCTTTAATCCCAGCACTCGGGAGGCAGAGCCAGGCGGATCTCTGTGAGTTCGAGGCCAGCCTGGACTACTAAGTGAGTTCCAGGAAAAGGTGCAAAGCTACACAGAGAAACCCTGTCTCAAAAAAACAAAAACAAAAACAAAAACAAAAAAAGAGAGAAGAGGGAGGGAGACAGGAGCTCAAGAGAAGTCACCATCTGACATTTGAACAATACTTTGTGACACACACACACACATGAACACACACACACACACACACACACACACACACACACTTTTTTATTTAGTCCCTTTTCGTGGCTTTGGGAGTCTTTCCAATTTCCTTATCTGTTGACCAATCATTTTCAGTACCGAAGACATAAAAATCAGCGGAGCTGTGAGCAGAGGCTTCCCTTTTCTTTGGTGGGGGTATTTGTTTAAGGTAACAAATGTTAAAAGTAAATCTAGGTTTGGTTTTGTACCCCCCCCCCCCCCGTGTGTGTGTGTGTGTGTGTGTGTGTGTGTGTGTGTGTACAAGCATTCATATGCCACAGTGCTTACGTGGAGGGCAGAGGACAACTCAAAGGAGTCAGCCTGTTCCTTCTACCATGTGGGTTCTGTAATTGAATGGAGGTCACCAGCCATGGTGTCAAGTGCCTTTACCTACTGAGTCATCTTGTCAGCCCATCTTTCTTTTTGTCACTTACCATCTCGTGTAGCCAAGCCTGGCCTCTATCTCACCATCTAGCTAACGATGACCTTGAATTCCTGGTCATCCTTCCTCCATCTCCTGAGTACAGGATTGTAGATGTGTGCCACCATGGCTGAGCAAATGTAGGCATTCAGCACATATTCGGGGTGGAGCTGTCCTGAACAGAGAGCACCGACAGCGGAAAACGCGCTCACCAGGGGCTGACACCATACCAAGTGCTCTGAGTGTTACCACACTTGATTTTCAAATCTAGATGCCGGGGATGTGTCGACTCTATCATCCCCACTCAGTGAACGAGGCAGATAAAGCTTAGGGCTTAAGTAACATGCCCCAAATCACACAGCTGGTAAGTGGCAGAAGATGAATTCAGGTCTGACCCTGTTCCCTGTGACAACTCTATTATGCCAATTATGCATGGATTATCTTCACCTAGGGGTCTTCCCTGACTCTGCATGGCCTATTAATACCTCTGAGTTGTTTACAGTTAAGTGGTTTTGCTTGTTTGTTCGTTTGTTTGTTTTGTTTTTGTGTGTGAGCACATGAGGGTGAGGGTGCATCCGTGGAGGCCAGAGGTGGACGGCAGGGATATCTTCATTGTGCTCCCCTTTTCTGTTGTTGTTGCTGTTTGTTTTGTACCCGGTATCTTACTCCGTAGCCCTGGCTGGTTTGGAGACAAGCACGGGACTAGGGCTGCGTGAAGAGACCAGGGCACAGAAACATACTGCCGACGTAGTCACATTCTTTGGAACCATCTGCCTGAGACATCGACCAGATATGCTGGTGCCTGAACCCAAACAGCAAGTGTGTTAGTTTCTCATTCCTGTGACAAATAACTGGGAGAAATAACTTCAAGGATGGAAAGCATGATTTTGGCTCACGTTTCTGAGGTGTCAATCCATGTGTGGCTGGCTTTATTCCTTTGGGCCAGAGGAGAGGCAGGAATATGTAGAGGAGAAGGCTATTTACTTGATGCTGACTGAGAAACAAAGACAGAGATGTGAAGACAGGAGGGACCCAGGGCTAAGATATACCCTCATGGAGATGTGACCTCAGTGGCCTGCATCCTTCAGGCAGGGCTGCTTCCTGAAGCTCCACCACATCCCTAAATAGTACAGGAGCAAGCCTTCAGCAGCACATGTGGGGCAGTTTCATCTCTAAAACTATACCTTGTATGATTTGTATGATTGATAGTTAAAGGGATTTTAGATGCTTTTTTTATTTTTATTATTTATTTATTTATTTATTTATTTATTTATTTATTTATTTATTTATTTTATTTTTTGAGATAAGGTCTTATGTATTCAGGCTGGCCTCAAACTCACTTTATATTTAGACTAGGCTTGAACACCTGATCCTGATGCTATCATCTCATGGATGCTGGAATCACAGGTCCATCTCTACAAACTTAATTAAAATCTATTCAGCTGGGTGTTGTGGCACAATGCTGTTATACCAGCACATGGGCGGTAGGGGCAAGAGGGACAGGAGTTGAAGGTCACCGGCTATATAGCAAGTTCAAAGCTAGCCTGAGCTCTATGAGACCCTTTCTTAAAAAGGAAAATGGGATTTTTTATATGTGAAATGTAATATGCATGGAGGCAATGTAATCATCTTTACTCAGGCAACCCAAATGTTTAGTGCCAGCGTTTGTGAAGTCCAGATACTCATTTCAACAGCTTACCTTGCTGCATTCTTTGAGCCAGTATGGTCCAAACCAATGTCTTGGTCCATGCTCTCTCTCCCCAAACCAAAGCTACACCTAGTCTTCTTATTTTGGTGACTGTGTTCCTGTGAGTAATAAACCTAAGGAAATCTCTTGCCCATCAATCTACACACACAATGTTATTGTTAATGTAATCATTTTTTTCCTTTTGTTTTTCCTCTCCTTCCTTCTTTTGCCAAGATATTACTATTTAGCCCAGGCTGGCCTCGAACTCTTGACTATCCTACCTGTCTCCCAAGTGCTGTTACAGGAGTGCACTATATATCAAGATAATCGTTTCTTTATAAGTCTTTGTACTTATACCGTTCATTTAACAATGCAATTTTCTGATCCTTGAATGTTATTATTACCAACTATTAGGTATAAAGAAATGAAAGTTAGTAGTTAGACATTACAATAGAACTTGTAGTCATATTAGATATTTTTTAAAAATTGAGCAGATATATTTTAGACAGGTCATCTTCAAACCCTTCAGAGATCTACAGAATATGGCATTTAAAATGTTTTCATAACTTAGAAAAATTTTCTTTTTTGTTATGACTATGAGACATGTCGGCTCCTGGCAGTACCAATCTACTTCAGAGAAAATATGGGCATTGAAGAAACTGCGTATGGAGTTAACTTTCATTGTGGCAAAAGTTAGCCACTGGACAACAAAGTATCCTCGAATTAACTGCTGACAAAATGGACAGACAGGACATGAAACAAAGGACTACTGATTCTTTCCTAAACAAGTGTGGTTATGGCTTTATCAAAAGGCATCTTCTGAGGCCAGGACAATATGGCACCATCCCTGAAGTGGCCTTCGCAATTCGGAAAAGGTACAGTGCCCTTTTCTTTGAAGGCAGCTGAACAGGCAGTGGGCCGATGGCTTCTGATGTGCAATGGAACAGCAGCTGAAACAGTTATCCTTGAAGAGTAACTAAGCTCACGCCTCTCAATAGTAGACTGGCATTTGATAGAGGGATGTGGAGAAGAACGGGATGCTGAGATGAAGCCATATATACACAGCCAAGAAGAATGGACAGCTGAATTAAAAAACCATCAACAATTTCCAGAATTTAAAATCCTGAATCATGACATGACACTAGTGGAATTCAGGTGTTTCTGGTACATGGACTGCTCTCACCCAATGTGAGGTTGAACTGTTGACCTTGTGTACATCCTACTTCACAAATGAGTCTGTCAGATATGCTAAGCCTATAGGCTGAAGATGATGCCCCAGCATTGCGGAGAAACCTCAGGTGACTGTCCAGGCAGCTGGCTGTTTCTGTCAACTCACAAATTTTTTGGAAGTTGCTTGCATGCACTTTCTGTTTTTATTTTTGTTAGCTAATATTATTTCCTTCTTGGGTCTCTGAGGGCGTTGAAGATTAGTTAGTTATAGTTGAAGGTTAGTTAGTTATAGTTGAAGATTAATTAGGATAGAAAGTGAATTAGATACATTTTGGACTTACCAAAATAGGATAGATAATGAAATTATTTTCTCTGAATTTGTCAAGTACAAATGGACTAGACATTGTTTAGACATTTATTACTTGTATATATTGTATATAGTCATTGTACTTTTGTATATAGTTTTTCTTTTGTTAGTTATAACCTTTTTCTTTTTTTTCCTTTTTTATTAAAATAGAAAAGGGGAAATGTGGTGGTATTTTACTTGTACTGAAATGTGATTTTAATTGTATGTTAATAAATAAAGTTGCCTGGGGGTCAGAGCTATTAGAGCCATAGCAAGTGCATGGCGGCGGTGGCGCACGCCTTTAAGGACCTGGAGGGCGGTACATACAGACAGTGACTAGGCAGTCACATGTTTGGGTTTACAACCAATGAGAAGGCAGAACAGCTAGAGTATATAAAGACATACACACAGGAAGTAGGTCCCTTTTTCGGAGAGCTCTCTTGGCTGAAGAGGATTGCTGAATCAGGAAGGGTGAGGCTCTTAGCTCTGACCTCTTGGCTTTCTTCTCTGAATCGGCTCTGTGTTTCTTATTTAATAAGACAGTTGGTTATATCTATGTGTGTGTGTGTGTGTGTGTGTGTGTGAGAGAGAGAGAGAGAGAGAGAGAGAGAGAGAGAGAGAGAGAGAGAGAGAGAGAATGTGTGTGTGGTGCTAAGTTTACATGCCATGACAGAGATGTGTGTAGTGGGTAGCCATTCCAGCTTTGATCTGGAAGTTCCAACCCCCATTGAGACTTCGGCAACTGTCACACCTACAAGGTGGGGCCAAGGGAGGTGCCTGGAGATCCGAGATCTGGATGGGCCAAGCGCTCTCTCTGTTCCAGGACCCTGGACGGTGGAGGTGGGCCAAGCAGAGCTCCAGAGAACACCGCTGGACTGCGATACATCTTCCCTAGACCCCGCGACCTACCTATCCCTTAATTTGTAAGTTACGCCATTAATTAAATCTCCTTTTAACTACGTGGAGTGGCCTTAATAATTTCACCAATAGATGTGGACATCAAAAGACTACCTGCAGGAGTCCTTTTTGTCCATCTACCATGTGGGTCTGGGAGTTCAACTCAGGTCACCAGTCTTGGTGGCAAGTGCCTTCCACACTGAGAATCTGCTGGGCCTCACTAGGATGCTATTTATGAGTGTTACTATTTTGTAAACATTCTTTTAGTGAAACTAGCATTATGTCCCTACATCCACTTAACTTGTCATATATAAATAGAAATGCAAACAGTATGTCAAAGTCCATGGATGAACTAACAGGACTCACAGCTGTGTTATAGATATTAGTGGGCAGGATGTATGGTATTGTTTTTAGCTTTTAGTCAATGTATCTCATGACACTGAGAAGACAAGATGGAGAAATATAAATTGGGTGTTATTTGTAGGAAGTGCAGAGGTCCTGAGCTCACAGATAAGCATTACAGGAACCTGGAATGTTAAATATACACAGGGTTGTTCCTCAAAAGAAGGAATACACAACCTGTTATCCAACCAGAAGGCTGGGAGCAGACATGGTTAATAGCCTGGTGACTTTTGCAACATCTGTGTGGTGGAGACAACACTGGGAACCCCCCCCCCACAACACACCCCAGCAGACCCTGTGGTAAGCTTGTTTTCCTCAGTCAGTGTATAGAACTCATCTTTACAGATGGTGTCACATGTACTTTACAAAGAGTTTCAATGCAGTCACCCCCAATTTTTATTTAGCTTATTTTATTCCTCTATGTATGCTTTGTTGTGCACAAAGGATTGAGTGCATCATCACCAGGCATGTTTTTACCAATTTGTGTTGTGCTTAAAATATGGCTAAAATAAACTATGGGGGTGGGGGCTGTCAGACTCCTGAACTTTGAACCAACACTGGCTTCTTAGCTGTGTTGAACCAAATTGCCTTCTGTCTCCCACGGATCGTTACTCTGCCGAGTGTGGAGGTCGCAGAGACTGCCACCATTAATGAAATAAAACCTCAAAAGAAATGGGAAATAAAGCACGGTCTCCCTTTCTCTCATGCCCCACATCCAAACAGCAGAAACATCGACGCTCTCAGAATCCAGCTCCTTTACTATTGCTTTGTTCCACAGCTGATCCAGCTGCTTCGTCTCCACACTGTGGCCTGCGTTCTTACAACCGCTTCCAGACGGCTGTCCAATTTCTGCCCTTCCTCCTCTTCTGTGTTCCCGCAGAGATGGGAATACTACCAATAAAACATGCTGGATCTTATCAGTTTAGGGATCTGGGTCCACAGCCATGAGCCCTCATGAGTGTGTTTTCAGGAGCTGTTTCTTCTCAAGGTCTGAATGAGGGATGGCCTGACTCCAGGCTCACAGGGCTGCTGGCAGGCAAGGGCCTCTGCTGAGCGGAGGCTGGAGACATCAGTTGTTTATCATGTGGTCTAGCTTAGAACAACATGGTAATGAGAGTGTGCCGTGCACATGTGTGTATGCGTGCGTGCATGTGAGTGTGTGTGTGTGTGTGCGCGCGCGTGTGTGTGCGTGCGTGTGTGTGTGTGTGTGTGTGTGTGTGTGTGTGTGTGAGAGAGAGAGAGAGAGAGAGACAGAGAGAGACAGAGAGACAGAGAGACAGAGAGAGAGAGAGATATTCCCTGTTGCCTTTGGATTCTTTAAACTTCACTGGGAAATTTATTACTATTTGGAATATTATGTATGATTTGTTTTCTTTCCTGGTACTGGGCCCTGAACACGGGGCCTTTGGCTTGCTTGGAAAGTGCTCTCTCGTGGAGCCAAAGCACCAACTCTGCTCTGCTTTTTTACATATTGTCTTTCCTAATTTCTCCATCCCAATTGTAATATAAGACACAATGGGACAGGAAATTGTGTTTATTTTGTTCCTTATTTTATCTGCAATCATTAGCCAACCTAAGCTACATGAGACCTTGCCTCAAACAAATAAAAATAAATAAATAAATAAAAGTTTAAAAAAAAATCAGATTTGAGGAGTCTCAAAAACAGAAATTTAAGGCCAGGAATGGTGACACATATCTGTAATCCCAGCACTTGGGAGGCTGAGGCAGAAGGACAGCCACGAGCTTGAGGCCACGGCCTAGGTTACGTAAGATGAGGAGCTTCAGGCCATCCTGGGCTCCATAGTGAGACTCTGTATCAAACAAAACAAGAAGATGTAGCTTAGCGTGCACGGAGGTCTGGGTTCAATGCTCACTCAGTTCCACATAAAAACCTGGCTGGGATGATACAGTGCAGGAGGATCAGAAGTTTAAGGTCATTCGAATTCAAAACTAGCCTGGGCTACAAGAGACCCTATCTCAAACAAAACAAAACAAAAGCAATCCCCTATACAACCAAATCCATAATAAAAATGAGACATCTCTTGGCTGTGCAACCCGGAGACACACAGACATCCTGTAAGAGCCTATAGTCTGTTCTTGAAGTAGACTAAGGGGATGGGGGTGAATTATGGCACACCTCCACCCAACACACCCAAACCTAAAGCAACAACATCAAAGAATATCATGACCGCCTCACACGCTCCCTCAAGCAGATTGACACAAACATGGCAACATGGTTACAAATAATCATTAATTTTCAGTTGCAGCTTTTGGTCTTAGAGTCAAGACCAGCACCACCGAGCTTGGTTTTCGGAATAGAAGCGGCATCCTTATCTTTCCGAGTAGTGGAAACACACCTGAAAGGGAAGGTGATGGTCCTAGTCACTTTTCTAGTACTGTGATTAAACACCATGACCAAGGCACGTTATGAAGAAAGTGTTTAATTTGGTTCACTGTTTCAGAGAGCTGGAGTCTATGATGGTGGAGCAAAGGCAGGAGCAGCTGAGAGCTCATATCTTGACCAGCAAGCAGGAGGCAGAGAGAGCACACTGGGAAATGGCAAGTCTTTTGAAACCTCAAAGCCCAACCCCTGTGACACACCTCCTCCAACAAGGCCACACCCCTAATTCTTCTCAAATAGCTCCACCAACTGGAGACCAAGTACTCAAACACATGAGCCTATGGGGGCCATTCCCATGCAAACACCACAACGGTGGAATGCACTCTGTTTCTAAGGAGGACAAGCTCCTTCTCAGAAAGCCAGTTTGGCCTAAGCAAGGTGATCGGCTTGTGAGCTGCCTGTACTGAGGGAGCAGTCTGAGAACTTGCTGCCTTTCAAGGCTGTCCCACAAGAGGTATTGCCCAGTATGAACTGACATCATAAAAGATATTTTGCTGCTTCTCTGAAAATAGTAATGACCTTGCTGATTTGACTGCTGGACAATGTGAACTTGTTTGGGGGCACCAGTCCATTGACAGGCTTGCTTCCCATGGTGGGAAAGGGCCTCTGAAGAGAACAGGGTGGCAGGTTCAAACTGCTAGATGTCACAGCCTGGGGGAGTGGAGGAAGCCCTGAGTGAATACAGTTCTGAGTAAGTGTGTGCTGTTGAATGGGCATGGCCACGTCAAGGGCCCTAGCCTCAGACCCATGTGAAAGTGGCAAAGCCTTCCTCCACCCTGGGGTGAGGCTCAGTGGGGTGGCAAAGCCTTCCTCTGGCTCATATGCAGATGTTAACATTGTAGAAAATATGCACTATGGCTCCCCCCACCCCTCACCCCCTGACCCCGGGTTGTTTATGCCCTGAAGACTGCTCCCCTACAGAGACTGCCCCCACTAAGATCATCTGAATCTATTTGCCTCCCTGCTCAACCCTATATAATAAACATGCTGAGCTTGGAGAAGGGAGGAGAGTGCTGCAGCTGCTCCATAAGAGAGCCCAACCCACCTGATCCCCGCTTTTCTGTTTGGTCTGTGTCTGTCTGGTCTAAGCCCCTGAGGCTGTACGAGGATGTTGCAACAGCCCATGATTTTAGCCCCTCAGCCAAGCAGCTGGTCAAACAAGCACACCGACCCCCTTTTGCGTTTCTCCTTCTTCTTCTACCTCAATGCTGATCCTATTGGTCAACACCCAATACCTCCTTGACCAATCCAGTTACGTCATCAAGGACGAATGCATGCCAAAGTGACTAGGAGTGAAAAGACTAGAGACCCTGAATGCTTTCCCCACAAATCACCTACACAGGAAGTTTGCATTTTTAAGTCACATGCATCTGTTTCCATAGGTGGTGCATGCTGCAATCCCAGCAGCACTTGGGAGGTAGAGGCAGGAGGACAGGAATTCAAGGTTATCCTTGGCTATACAGTAAATTCTAGGCCAACCTGGACTATATGAGACCCTGTCACCAACCTGCCCACCCACCCACCCACCCACAGAAACATCTTCGGATGCTTCTTGCAAAGAATGTACTAGTACCTATCTGAAGAGTATCAGTAGGCATCCTCCCCTTCTCCTCATTTTGCAGCTCCTGGCCCAGGAGACACTGGTTTCTCTCCTTTCCCCCTGGCTGTGTTCCTGGAACTTCCACTTCTGAGTCATACAGCTCAGCTCAACTTGGATATTACAGTGCTCGGTGTTACGTTCTTCTGGTGCCATTTCTCAGGGGGGATGCAGTGTGGAGGGGCCTGCTGCTGAGATGTCAACATCCACAGGGTTATAGATCATGGCAGTAAGCAATCCCCCTTTTAAATAATCAAAACAAATGTTTTATTGAAAAGAGTTTACCTATTTCTTGCTTACAGCTCCCTTGCTTTTTCAGGGCCAGGTCCCCACCCTTCTTGGGGCTGAGGAGAAATACTGTTATGGAACAGAAGGCTCTCACTTCTGGCTCACAAGGGAAGGAATTGGGCTATTTGCTTTCCTGACTGAGTCCAGTGGAATCATTCCTCAAAGGGAGAATGTGCCTATTCTGAAACGAGATGTACTGGAGGCTTAAAACAGAAGGAGGCCGTCAGCTTCAGTACCAAGAGATATCTATCTTATGAGCTATTTTGCATTAACCACATTACACATATTTCAAAATACATTTGGTTGCTACACCCAATGTCACCTGTTGCTTTTAACTTTTTAAGATGTGAATGCTAGAAAATTTAAGATCACAAAACAAATAAAAAGAAGAACAAAGAACAACACTCAACCAACCAACAACAGAGAAGCAGTTCCTTTTTCAGGGGAGCCTGTTTTCCCGTGATCTCTTTAGGAGTTATCCAGGAGCTGTGTGGCGAGAGGTGAAGAGCAGGCAATGCAGTGGTTTAGGTGAGAAAGCATCAGGAAATGCTGAGACAGAAAGCCTTAGTGGTGGGGCTGGAGAAGGATGGCTTCTCACAGAAGACCTGGGCTTGGTTTGTCTCTGGGTGAGCAGGCTGGGTTCCAACTCGTTAAGTAGTTGAAGATGACCTTGAACTCCTGATCTTCCTGCCTCTACCTCCCAAATGCTGGAATTACAAGTGTCTCAGCAAGCTTAACAGATTTTGTGGTGTTTTCACGGGAACCAAACTAAAGTAATGATCTAAACTTGGAACTTCTCTGTTTCTCGATGAGTTAGGATTGGGAGAAGAGAGGTAATGGGGCCAGTACCCTTTAACACAGGGAACATGTTGTATTCTAGGTTAAGATGCAGAACACCAGGATTTTATTGAGCTATACACTATAGTGTGTATCTTCAGACACTACTACTTGCAGGCTAAGGCAATAAGATAGCTTGAGCACAGAAGTTCGAGCCATCTCCTGCACCACAGCAAGACCTCATCTCTAATAACCATTGTAATTACTTTATTAAGAGTAATGTAGCAGAATTATCCTCTCAATTCATGGTTAGAGTTCTTACTGATAAAATAGTCATTAATTTCAAAGTTATAAACGGAGCTATATTTTAGGATTCCTGGCAAACTTGAAAAATTGATGCTGAGTTTCAGACTGACTTAATTGAGCAAAGAAAGATTTTCCTGTTGACCATAACAGGAAGCCAGTTCAACCCACGCTCTGGAAGTCAACAGAAGCAAACACCGGCCAGCAGAAAAAGCCGTTTCAGGAATGCATTCCAATGGGAAGGGAAGCTTAAAATGGGATCCTGATAAAATCTGCCTGTCAGCAGCTGAAGCACCTTTGTGAGTGAAGAGTAAAGGGGGATGTGCGTGGCTCCAGAGCAGCTGCTGTGGGGGTGGGTTAACTCCACTTGGCTGAGGTCATGACTGTGGGGCTCTAGGCCATGCCATGGCAGCAGCTTCTGCACCAGTACGTGAGTCCCTGTTTGAAATGCTGCTACTGTGACTCTAACAGACCCGAGACAGTGTCCTACTCATTGTAACAAGTTCTGGGAAGACTAGTGTGTGCTTTAAAGTTTTAGAATCATTGCCCTAGACATTTTGTAAGCCCAGTACTTCTCCGGCGAGATAAGATTAATAACCAGTTTGAAAATTATTTTCATCTTTCATAGAGGTGGTGCAAAAAACATTTTGGAAAACTGATTTCCCTCTGTGTGTTTTAAAAACAGAATTTGTGGTTCCTTTTGACTCACAAGATATTTTATGGAGAGGAAGAAAACAGCAAAACATGAGAAACAAAACCCAACCATATCACATCTGTAAACCCAGCTCTTCGGAAGAAGCAAGAGGGCTGTCACCCGTTCCAAGCCAACCTGCACTTCAGTTAGATGCTGCCTTAAAAACCCAAGAGAGGCCGGGAGGTGGTGGCGCATGCCTTTAATCCCAGTACTCGGGAGGCAGAGCCAGGCAGATCTCTGTGAGTTTGAGGTCAGCCTGGTCCACAGGGTGAGATTCAGGATAGGTACCAACTACACAGAGAAACCCTGTCTCAGAAAAAACAACAAAAACAAACCCAAAACCAAAACAACAACAACAAAAACCAAAAAAAAAAAAAAAAAAAAAATACAAGAGAATGAGGGCTGGAGACATGGCTTAGTGGTTAAGAGCACTTAGTGCTCTTGGAGATGGCCTGGGTTGGGTTCCTTACACTCACTTGGCAGGTCACAACTGCCTGTAACTCTAGTTTCCAGGGACTGAATGCTCTCTTCTGACTCCTGAGGGTAACAGGCCCAGGCATGGTGAATTTAGATATATGCAGCCAAACACTCATATACTCATAAATAAATCTTTAAAAATTTCCAAGAAAAAACAAAAAGAAAAAAAGTGTCACCTGTGGGCTGGAAATGAAGCTCAATTGGTTGAGAGCTTGTCCTCATGAGTGAAGCCTTGGGTTTGCTCTTCAGCAACACATAAACTGGGCTGGGCAACACATGCTGAGAGTTACCAGCCCTCAAGAGGTAAAGGCAGGAGGAGCAGAAGTTTAAGGTCTTCCTTGGATACATACTGAGTTCGAGGCCAGCCTAGGATACATAAGACCCTGTCTCAAACAACAACCAGCTTCTACGACAGGCCATAGAAAACACTTTCTGATGTTCTGATTTTGTCAAACAATAAAGCTCAGTTTTATGGCTCCTCTGTCCTACTTTGCTTTCTATTGCTAGGAGAAAACATTCTAACCAAAATCAACTTAGGGAGAAAAGGCTTTGATTGGCTTTCACACCTAGTCGTAACCCACCATAGAGTCAGTGCAGGAATTCAAGGCAGGAACTCAAGCCGAAGCCATGAAGGTAGCTGCTTACTGGCTTGCTCCCCAGGGCTTGCTTAGCCTGCTTTCTTACAGAACCCAGGACCACCTGCTCAGGAGTGACACCACCCACAGTTGCCTGGGCCACCCCACCAATCATCCATCAAGATGATGTTCTATCCACAGTCTTGCCTACAGGCCAGTCTTATGGAAGCATCTTTTCAACTTAGGTTCTCTCTTCCCAGATGACTCTATCTTGTGTCACGATGACAAAGAAACTAACCAGCACATGGTCTTACTCCTAGCACAAGCTGATGTTGTAATACACCTGTCATATACAGCTTTTATTCCCTCTATTTTTTTTTCATAAAAAAATTATCACTGAAAATGTAACAGTGAGAGCAGAGCAGAGCTGCTCCTAGCCAGGGAGGTAGTTCGCTGGAAGACACATTGGAAGCACTCTCAAGGTCTTGTTTCAATTTTCAGTACACACAGAGAGAAAGCCACTGGGGCAGAGGGGGAGGAGGTAAGATAGAAGAGTCTTCTGTGCTGACCAAGCTGCCTCATGCCTGTAATCCAGCATTTGGGAGATATAGCATAGGGAACTCAAGGTTACCTCCAGCTACATAGAGTTTGAGGTCAGTCTGATCTACATGAGTCCCTGCCTTAAAAGGAGAGAGAAAGGGAGAGAGAGACAGACAGACAGACAGACAGACAGACAGAGAGAGAGAGAGAGAGAGAGAGAGAGAGAGAGAGAGAGAGAGAGAACTGTAATTCTTGCTTGATAATTGTTTTGTTATATGTAATTTTACTATGTTAAAGTTAAAACCTTCCTTTTTGAAAAAAAAGAAAAGAAAAGGGGAAGTGCTATGGATATGCTCTGTATGCTGTGAAGGTGTTGCTCTGATTGATTGATAAATAAAACGCTGATTGGCCAGTAGCCAGGCAGGAAGTATAGTGTAGGCGGGATAAGAAGGGAGGAGAATTCGGGGAAGTGAAGGGCTGAGTCAGGAGATGCTGCCAGCCGCCACTGCCATGAGAAGCAAGATGTGAAGGCAGAACTGGGAAAAGGTACCAAGACATGTGGCTAAACATAAATAAGAATTATGGGTTAATTTAAGATATAAAACTAGCTAGCAAGAAGCCTGAGCCATTAGGCCATACAGTGTGTAAATAATACAAGCCTCTGTGTGTTTACTTGGGTCTGAGTGGCTGTGGGACTGGTGGGTGAGAGAGATTTGTCCTGACCGTGGGCCAGGCAGGACCAGGAAAACTTCAGCTACAGAGAGACAGAGAGACAGAGACAGAGAGAGAGAGAAAAGAATTGTTGAGATATTGGATAAATGTTGCCGCTATTCTGAAAGACTATTCTAGGATCAATGATATTTTATTTATAAACTATATTATTTAGCATTTGTGAATCTCTGAAAACTCAAGTGCTCGTTTTATATCATTTGTGAAACTCAACTGTTTTCTCTGTTTTTCTTGACAACTTTTACTTCTTTTTAAGCCAATTGCCTGCACATCCAGTTCTCCCATTTTTGTATTTGTTTTTTAAGACAGCATCTCACTCTTTAGCCCTAGGAGCCTGGAATATACTGTGCAGTCTCACCAGCTGACTATGAAATGGCTGCACTTCCCCTGCCTCAGCTTCCTGGGCCCTGGATTACAGGTGTGGGCCATCTTGCTTTCATACTTTCTTTTTTAATACACTTTATTTATTTGCGTGCACACATGGGAGCACCTGTGCTATGGCGCACCTGTGCAGGTCAGAGGGCAACTTTCTGAAGTCAGATCTCTCCTTTGATCACATGGGTCCCCAGGAATCAAACGCCGGTCATCAAGCATGGGTAGCCGCCTTTACCCACTGAGCCTGTACTTTTTTTGAGTTAGAATTTTTGTTTATCGGTGATAGTAAAAATTTATTCATTTATCTTTATTTCCAACACCTTTTTCCTAATTAGTCACAATGAATGTGGATATAATTGTAAAATAGCTAATAAGTACGTAGTTTGTACCATTTTGGCTATTTAGCTATACAAGGTCATATAAATTTTAAGTGAACTGCCTGGTACAGTGTTGGTATACGCCTATAATTCCAGCACTCGAGGCAGTGAGGCAGGAGGATTGCCACATGTTCAAAGGCAACCTTGTCTACATAGTGAGTTCAAGGTCAGTGAGTGAGATTAGGTCCACATTTCAACAGCCTCATATGCCCGGTACCTATTCTGTTGGACTGTGCAGGTAGAGGTCATGAGGTCACTCCGCCTTAGGTGAAGGTCCTTTTGGACAGACCTGGCACGTTACACCCACATTCAGCAACCAGAAACAGTGCTGAAGGATCAGGTTACATGTCACTAAGTCTGAAATTCCTAGATGATCCTTCCTGTGTTTCTATTTCCTGTGTACTTTGAAGAGAATAATGATATTAATATCTGAAAAAGCTGAAGAGTGAGTTTAAGACAAATAGGTGATTCATTTCTTAAAAAGTATTTGTTATAACTCAGAAGAAAATTTGTTTTGGATAGGTTTTTTATTATGCAGTCCAAACTGGCTTTCAAGCACTAATCCTCCTGGCTAGAACTCCCAAGCACTGGAGTTTACAGGCATGTACCACCATGCCTGGCCCATTTGAGAGAAGCTTTTTCGGTGATGGAGGCTTGTTGTCTAGATATGAGGTAATACAGGAGTCATGTTTTCCAGTATTGTGTGTGTCTTTTTACTGGCTCTGTGCTTGGTTTTGCTAGGGGATGCTTTATCGTGGTGCATGCCATTGTGGGATAATCTTTTTGTGCACCATGAAGATGTGTCTCTGTCTTACCTCATCTGCCTAAGGTACCTTCTGATTGGCTTAATAAAGAGCTGAATGGCCAATAGCTAGCAGGAGAGGATAGGCAGAACTTCTGGGCAGAGATAGGAACTCTGGGAAGTAATCTGAGAGGCAGGAGATTTGGTGAGACTCAGAGGAAGTTGGACATAAGGTACTGAGGAGAGGTAATGAGCCATGTGACAGAACACAGATTAATATAAATGGGTTAATTTAAGTTTTAAGGGCTAGTTGAGAACAAGCCTAAGCTAAAGCTAAGCTTTCATACTTACTAAGAAGTCTCTGAGTCATTATTTGGAAGTTGGAGGTCCAAAGAAACCCAGTTACAGTGTACTTTCTGTTCTCCCACCCTCCTTGCCACGTGGATGCTTTGTTTTTCAAGACAGGGTTTCTCTGTGTATAGCCCTGGCTCTCCTGGAACTCACTATGTAGACCAGGCTGGCCTCAAACTCACAGAGATCCTCCTGCCTCTGCCTCCTGAGTGCTGGGATTAAAGATGTGCACCACCACTGAGTCTGGCTGGGATGCCTTCTCATGGTGTGCACTTTCTGTTTTCCCACCCACCTGGTACCAGACTCTTTTCTGCCTTTTTTTTTTCTCCAGACAAGCTTCACAGCATGACTACCCAAGGACCTTTAATATCACTGTAGGAAAATGGAAAAGTATGGCTGAGTCCCTGAAAGTAGGGCAATGACATTCCCCCCGAACCTACCCCCCTGTACTATCTGCAATTGACAGGCACCATTTTCTATGTGGCTTACTTCCTTTCCTTCTGTGCTCTGCTGAGTTATGACCATAGTTACAAAGCAAGGGAATCAAGGTTCATGTGTGTGCATGCAGCCACTGACCATATTCTGAGATCAGACGAGATGGAGTGCATTCAGGGTGGTATGGCCATAGACCCATATTCTGAAGACATTCCCTGAGCCTGAGATGAGTAGGCATGATGACATTTTTGTCATGGCTGCTGCAGCCCTACTCTTTTCAGAGACCACCCGACTATGCCACACAAAAGAATTCCAAGATGAGTCAGTAGGAAGCAAAGTTGGAGTTCCTCAACAAACAGTTTTAATATAAATTTAATCTCAGGCATTAAAGGAGAGAGTGTTGCCTAAGGAAAGGGCAGTACCCAGTGTGGGTGCTGGCCTCTGGAGAGTCCCACATTCATGTCTTGGCAGGAGCCATATTATCATTTTGGTGGCTTCTGACACTACATTGTTTAAGGTGATTTTAGGGAACATTTTCCCCTTCTGTTTTCTGAGGCAGAGTCTCTCTTCACTGTCGCCCAAACTGGCCTCACAGGTCCTCCCACCTTAGTTTCTCAAATCCTGGGATTACAGGCATGAGTCACCATGCTGGTTTAGGGAAATTGTTTCTTCTTCCTCCCTCCCTCCCTCCTTCCTTCCCCCTCCCTCCTTCTCTTTTCTTCCTCCCCCTTCTTTTCCTCAGGTGCACTGAACAGGAGTGCAGGTGATAAGCTGAAACTGTAGGAATGGAAGCAACCCTTACTATAGGAGGCCACAGACATTGAAGACCTATGTTCTGACTACAAACAAAGGCCATCATCTTGTAAGTCTCAGAACGTTGTAGGTTTAGCTGGAAAAGGAAGATGGTTAAACTAAGAAGACATGTCCACTTTAGCCTTAAGCATGGCTTATTGCATCTTAGCATTCTTATGTTAGATATCACTATATAAAAGAATGTGGAAAACCAGAGAGATGGCTCAGCAGGTAAAGAATCTTTTTTTACTAGCCCGGAGACCTGAGTTCAGTTCCTGAAACTCTCACATGGTAGGAGAGAACTGACTTCAAAAAGTTGCCCTCTGACATCCACCTGGATGCTGTGGCATACAAAGAAAAAATACACACATAAATGTAAAAATCAAAGATTATTTGTCCAGACATGGTAGCATACGTCTGTATGCTCAACATCCAGGGAATAGAAGTGGGAGGCTCACAATCTAAGCAGGCGTTTGGCTGCTGAGTTATATTCCCAGCCCAGATAATTTGACTAATAAAGATTTAAAATTACTATCTACAGGTAACTATGTCAACATACACTGTTATACAGTTGCCAGAGAGGCAGGTTTATGGTCTATGGAACTTGAAAAAAAAAGTTCTAGGATTTACTTCAAAGAGAAGAGAGCATCAGGTGTTACATACGATTCTAGGCTCGAGAGTGGTTGAGACTCTCTGGGTAAAGATGTTTACTCCCAAGTCTGATGGCCTGAATTTAATCCCCAGGTCCTATATGATGGGAAGAGAGAACTGACTCCTGACTCCCTTGAGATGTAGTCTGACCTCTTTATGTGCATCACGGTAGGTATTTGCCCAAACACACCACACACGTGCACACACACAAATGCATAAAAAAAATAGGTTTGAAATCTATGAAGTTGAATGTGGTAAGCATCCCAGAATTTTGGAGGTGGAGGCAGAAGGATCAGGTTCACCCTTGGCTACTTATGGAATTCAAAGCCAGCCTCTGCTTTATGTGAACCTGACTCAAACAAACAAACAAACAAACAAACAAACCAAACCAAAACTAAACTAAACTAAACTAAAACCAACCAACCAACCAAACAAGAAACCCAGTAAGCAAACCCAGCTGACTCCTGATGTTTTAAGATGATTAAAGGCCTCTGTGGTTTTACTATGAAGACTTTCATGTTGAATCCTAGGTGGAATGGTGCATGGCCCCTTGGTACCTCAGGATGAATTTAAATAGGCATCACTTGGCTCCGGTGCTAAGCTTTGGGCGTATGAGTCCTTGGTTTAGACTTTCGTGTATCACTAACTCACTGCCTCTCCTGGGATATGGAGAACTTCTTCATGTTGCTGCAAGATGGGGAATCCAAGTTGACTAGGAACTTCTGGGGAGTGTCATTTGAACTAAAAGTAAGCCTTTATTTACTCCCTACTCAGGAGTCAGGAACAGGAGGATATCTATGAATTCAAAGCCAGCCTGGTCCCCATATCAAGTTCCAGGCCAGCCTGGGTTACATAGTAAGACTCTGTCTAAACTAAATAAATACACAAATAACAAACAAACTCACTAATAAATAAAAAAGCAAATTCTTGGCAACTAAAGGAACAAAGAGTTTTTCTAAACCATAGCTCACATCTTGCATGCTTTAGAACATATCCTTTGATATCTCTTGTCCACAGTGGCTTTGCAATGCTTTGTAAAGCTTTCCTTTAAATTAACAACAACGACAACAACAACAGTAACAACATTTCTTCCTTCCTTCCTTCCTTCCTTCCTTCCTTCCTTCCTTCCTTCCTTCCTTCCTTCCTTTCTTTCTTTCTTTCTTCCTTTCTTTCTTTAGTGTGTGTGCTAGTGTGTGTGCTAGTGTGTGTGTGTGTGTGTGTGTGTGTGTTAGTGTGTGTGTGTGTATGTGTGTGTGGCATGGTGTGAGTGTAGAGGTCAAAGAGCAACTTGTGGGAGTTGGTTCTCTCCTTCCAACATGGGGTTACCTGGGGCTTAAACTCAGATCATTTGGTTTAATAGCAAGTGTTTTAAACCCCAGAGTCACAATGCCAGCCCTTTTGTGGAACTTTTCATGGCAGCTACTTTGAGTAGTAGTTGACATTAGGCTGCTGACATTATTAATTTGCAGCTCCTAACCCTTTAAGCGAAGTGGTTTGTAAATTTTCCGAGAGACTTCTGCGTGGAGGACCGCCTACTTTTTTCATCTACTGCTCTCTCTTGCTAAGCTCCAGCCAGCCAGCCGGCATTCTGTCCAGTGGTAGGAGAAGGACAGCCCCTGTCTCACAGAGGCCTGTGAGATCTGCTCGACTTCTTAGATCTGCTAGGCAGTAGCCACTGAAGGTGTTAAAGTCTCTGTCAGCTAATCTGTGGCATGTGGTGTTCTGCTTAAAATAGGCTTGTTTTCATGTCCCTATATTTCGATTGCTGCTCTATTAGGTTTCTATGGTATTATTCTATTCTATTCACTTTTTTCTATTACAAAATGTCCTTTATAGGAGAAAGAAATAGTTGCAATCATTGTTGAGAGTGAAAAGAAGGGGCTGGAGACATGGATTGGCAGCGAAGACAGTATACCAAATATTCTGCTCTTTGTAGAAGATCTGTTATGTTCCCAGTGCCCACACCAGGCTGCTTACAACCACCTGTAACTACAGCTCCAGGGGATCCAGTGCCTTCTTCTGTACTCGGAGGATACCTGCACATACCCCCACACAGACACACACATAGTACACAGACACAGACAGACAGATACTTTTTAAAATGACAAAAAACTATTCTAAAAAGGGGAAAATGATAAAGTACAAGAGTGAACATTTACTAAGCTCCTTCCACATGTAGGATATTTTTCTAACCACTTTGTAAGTATTTTAGCCCAGGATGGTGGACCATATCTGTAACCTCAATACTTGGGAGGTGGAAGTGGAGGATCAGGGATCATTCTCAGCTATATAGAACATTTGAGGCCAACCTACTCTATGAGACACTGTATCAACACCAGCTTCCCCCCTGTGGTGATTTTGTGTTCCCCAATATATCATGCACTCTAACAAATTTATCTGGGGTCAAAGAACAGAACAGCCACTAGACAGGCATAGAGGCAAGAAAATGGTGGCACACACCTTTAATCCTAGCATTCCAGAGGCAGAGCTCCATCTGGTTCTCTGTGAGTTCAAGGCCACACTGGAAACAGCCAGGCATGGTGACTCACGCCTTTAATCCCAGGAAGTGATGGCAGAAAGCAGAAAGGTATATAAGGCATGAGGACCAGGAACTAGAGGCTGTTTAAGCTTTTAGTCTTTTGAGCAGCACAATTCAGCTAAGATCCATTTGGATGAGAACTCAGAGGCTTCCAGTCTGAGGAAACAGGATCAGCTGAGGAATTGGCAAGGTGAGGAAGCTGTGGCTTGTTCTGCTTCTCTGATCTTCCAGCGTTCACCCCAATACCAGGCCCTGAGTTTGTTTTTATTAATAAGACCATTTAAGATTCATGCTACACCTCCCAAAATATTTTATCATTTTCTAGTTATAAAAGTCTTATGAGGTGGGTGGTATTATCATCCCCATTTATAGATCTGTGAACAAATGTCGAAAGTCACATGATATGCACAGGGTCATAACGCCAGTGACAAAGTGGATTATCTGTTTGTTTTGAATCAGGATCTCACTGTGTAGCCCAGGCCTACATTTCTTTACTTATTTGTTTTCTGAGACAGGGTTTCATTATGTAATCCTGGTTGGACTGGAACGTCTATGTAGACCAGGTTAGCTTTAAATTTACAGAGGATAGTCTTCCTCTGCCTCCTGAGTGGGGAGATTAAGGTATAAACCACCATGCCCAGTCCTGTTTTTTTTGTTGTTTGTTTTGTTTTAAAACATAAGGTCTAGAAGTCACTATGTAATTGATGCTAGCCTCAAGCTTGCAGAATTCTCTTACCTCTGCTTTGTAAGTGCCTGGATTATAGGCGTACATCACCAATCTGGCCCCATGTCTGTCTTTTAATGTTGACTTAATTGTTTGGTTGCTAATATATCTTTCCAACCAGTTCTTTGTTGCTTAAATAAGGCAATAAAATAATTGAAGTAATTGAAAAGCTTATGTATATATAGTTAGACTACATATAAACTTATCTATGACCACCCTTCACTTTTTTTTTGTTTGTTTATTTTCATGATTTTTTTTGTTTGTTTTGATTTTGGAGATAGGGTCTCATGTATCACAGGATGACTTTCAACTCACTTTATAGCTGGGGATGATCTTGAATTGTCATCCCTCCTGCCTCCAGCTACTGAGTTCTGGGATCATAGGTATGCCCAACAATACCCAGTTGCATGCAATGTATTGTCTTCCATGTTAGACAATTACTCTAATATGGAGCTATACCCCCAGCTTGAGCCATTGACTTTTGGCTTTCATAAGATAGTACTTAGGTACAAAACATGGCATGATTCACCAGTCCATTAGGATTGGAACGAACTCTTCTTCAAGTGCCAGTGTGTGATGGATTGGGGTCCTGTTGAACCTGAAGCTCCTTTCTTCCCTTCCCTTTGCTATAGCTGGAAACAGATTCAATGTGAGAGGAAAGCATGACATCCGGAGAGCAGGAGGGTGGGAATAAACTGGTGCAGGTTTGCTTGGTTCAGAGACATCCCAGGATCTGTTGCTGCCCCTTTGTCCTTGCCCTTTCCTCTAGGCTCCTGCAAGACCGTGGTGACTGAGACTCTGCTTGCATCTGGATGTCCCCAGGCTCCCCATTTAGCTGTTCTGCTGCTTTGATCCCCCCCTCTTTTTTTTGAGACAGGGTTTCTCTGTGTAGCTTTGCACCTTTCCTGGAACTCACTCTATAGCCCAGGCGGGCCTCGAACTCACAGAGATCTGCCTGGCTCTGCCTCCTGAGTGCTGGGATTAAAGGTGTGTGCCACCACCACCTGGCTTTGCTTTGATCCTTTTTGTCATCGAGGCTTATCTGCCAATACCTTGAAGAGTAAATTTTTAGTGATTGACATATGCAAATTACTTAATGGTTCCACCTTGTAGATTGCTAGCTCAGGGTTCAATTCATTGCTGGGAAGTCTGACACAGCTTGTTTTATTCTTCATGAGACTTCGGTATCTAATAGTGTTTGTTTGCTTTTTCTGGCAATGCTGGGGGTGGAATGCAAGGCCTCACTCCCACTAGAGAAGCACTCTTCCACTGAGCTAGCCTCATCCCTTCTGCATAAGCTCCTGTGCCAAAGAAAGCATAGAAAGTTCTCTTGCTCTTTCTCTGCCCTGAAGTTGTTCTGTTCTCTCAAGGCTGCAGGAGAACACACTTGTGTGTGCCAGCTAAGGCTTAAACACACACACACACACACACACACACGCACACACACACACACACACACACACAGAGTAGAGTCCTTCACACAAAGGCTGTAATCACATAATCACACTGAAGGTGGTTATGTGAATGTTGTCTGGCATGAGAGAGCAGTCACTTTTCATCAGAGGCAGCCTCACAGGAAAGTAAAGAAATGTAGTTTAAACTTTCCTGACATTTAACTCTCACACGCAGAGGCCCTTTGCAAGCGTACTCAAAACAAGGTATTTCGGTTCCAGTTGGCTGGGATCGTTCTCTTTTGACTTCTTCCCAGTGTTGTTTGTTCTCACATCAACTGTCACTGAAAGGCTGCATGTGGGAAGCTGGGCTGGGAGTACATTTAATTAGAATTCATCAGACACATCGATTTTCTTATCCCCTTCACCTACAGGATGCCACTGCAACTCTAGTTGGAGAGCATGGCCACACACACCCCCAGGGTCACCATGGCAACTTATGATCTATACTTGACTCATACTTTTGCCCATAGCTGCTAACTGTCTTACTGTTGGCAGGCATTCTAGAAAATTCAGACTGCCCGGTGTTTGATGTAGTGTCAGAAATGTGGCCAAGCTGTGGGCTGTATTTAGTAATCGGCATCAGAAATATTGGGGCTGAGATAGCTCAGCAGGTGACGGGCCTAAGGACTGGAGTTCGAATGCCCGTACTCACAGGGTCAGGAAGAGAACTGACTCTCTCAAGTTGTTCTTTGGGACCCACAATCTCACCAAGATATGAGCACTCTCCACAGCTACCACCAAATAATAATGAAAGAAGCACGTGGGTGGTGGGGGAGGAAGTGGTTTGACGTGTGCTTTAGATACAGCTAGGAAAACTCCTAAACCTTGGAGGAAATATGTTTAAGAAAGAAACTAAGTCTTCCTAGCATTGCCAAGAGTCCTCAAATGTTACATGAGATTAACTCTGATGAGCTAGGATGCTGAAAGGAATGTTTCCTTTCTTTTCCTTTAAAGCATTTTCGTTTGTATTTATGTGTATGTGCATGTATGAGTGCATTCCACATATATACACTTGCCAAGGAAGTCAGAAGAGGGCATTGGATCCCTGGAGTCAGAGTTCCAGATGCATGTAAGCTACTGGACATGAGTGCTGAGGACCGGATTCTGGTCCTCTGGAAGAGCGTCTTGCACTTCTAACTGCTGAGTCATCTTTCCCTTATTGAGTTTTGAGACAGGATCTCATAAACTCCCTCTGTAGCTGAGGATGACTGTAAACTTCTCATCAGATCCTGCCCTTACCTCCTGAATGTTGGAATTCTAAGTGTGCACCGTCACACATATTCTGACTTTGCTCTGTTTGCAGCCACATCCCCGATGACGGATGACATAGAGGATTAGGCATGCTCACCTCAGTTTGGGTTCTCCTTTGCTGGAAGTTCTGAAGTACCATGAAACAGAAGAAAATTGGATTATATATTAAAACTTTTATATTTGGTGTGTGTGTGTGTGTGTGTGTGTGTGTGTGTATGTGTGTGTGTGTGTGTGTGTGGTGTGTGTGTGTGTGTGGTGTGTGTGTGTCCCCATCCGTCCGTCCTCAATGTCACTGCATTTGTGTGGCATTCAGAGAGCAGTTTTTGGGAGTTGGTTTCCTACTTGTATTATGTGGGTTCCAGGAACTGAAACTGGGTGGTCAGGCTGTCGCCAGTGCCTTTACTCAAGGAGTCATCTTGACAGCCCAGGACAGGCTTCCTAAAAAGTCGTTCTGTACCTTGCTTTTCATCGGTTTATTCCAGCATGCCAACTATTGTGTTTGTGTTGCTGAAGGAGAAAAGGAGGCCCTTTTTTTTTACTGTTGGAATAGGGGTCTTGTGTAGGCCAGGCTGCCCTTGAATTTCTGATCCTTCTGCCTCCACCTCCCAATGGCTGGGATCACAGGCATGTGACAACATGCCACCTATCAGTGGGGGCTCCCTGTCACATTCCTCTCCAGTGTGTTATGCAGAATCAGTGGGTTCCTTTAAATCCATGGGTTCCTCACCATGTCCAATGAGATGTCAAACCATACACTAGTTAAAGGGAGCAGGTCCTAGTATTAATTATGTACTCTGGACTATAGTAGGAAAATAATGTTACATTATCTGTTAGGGAAACTGAGGCACGAGGAGACCCAACTGATTCATTCAGTGACTGCTGTTAAGCCCATCTACTGGATCCACTCAGTTGCTGCTACCTCAATAAACAATTCCTTCAAAACCACGAAAGAAGAAAGATTTGCCTTGACTATACTCAGATATTGATGTTTCCTTGGCAACAGGCTAAATTAAAACCAAGTAGTGACTGACTGTGTTAGTTTTGTTCAAGAATAATTGTGGGCTCTGCAACGCTGTCCTAGAAGCCCCTTTTCATCCTTTATGGATTGAAAAGAGAGGTTCTATTCTTAGGTGCTGTTGTGTAGCATGTATTACAGAAAAACTGCTTTTAAGGCAGAAAAACCGGTGCTTGGTCCTCTTCCCTCTGCTTTACCTGCTCACAGTAAACCAGACAATGTGCCTGCCTAGTGCTTAACACTCAGGCCACGGTGATTTAATCAGTGCCTGTCGGAACTGAAGTTCAGTCACAATTTCACTGCAATTAACTACAGACCAGCAAGTGCCCATGGAGCATTATTAATAGGAAAGCAGCAGTTTCCTAGAGCCTTCATATCCTCCCTTAGGTCAAACCATCACAGTGCTGTGTTCTTGCACAGTCTACTTCTTGGCTTGGTTGTTTGGGGGTTGAAACAAGGTCTCTTTCGGCAGCCTACACTGCCCTTAGACTTTTACTTCAGCCTCCAGATGACTGGATTACAGGTATAAGCCATCATGACCAGGCTTTTCTTCTTCTAAAGAAGGGGACTGGGACCAGCACGGTGGCTCAATAGGAAGAGGTGCTGTCTGTAGGCCTGATGACCCGAGTTCTAGCACACGAGGTGGAAGAAAACCAACTCCTGAGAATTGTCTTCTGACCTCCTCTGGCTAGCGGTGGTTTGTGTACACTTACACACACACACACACACACACACACACACACACACACACACACTCACTCACACCTGGGGGTGAATCACAAAGGTAAAAATAGGGCTGGGGACATACCAATTGGTAGAGTGCTTGCCTAGCACGCAAGAGGCAGGCCCTGGGTTCTACCCACAGTAGTACCACATAAACAATTATGGCACATACTGTAACCCAGCACTCGAGGTAGAGGGCTTTACTCCCACTTTCTTTGTGGGAAACTATAACATAGAACTCACAACTACAGGAATATTGCTCATTGCAGCTTTGCCAATCATGATGTCGTCGAGGACAGAAACGCATATAATCTAGGAGCTACTTGCTGAGCAATGTGTAATATCAGTCCCCGCCCCAAAGCTATAGACTCAGAACTGGCATTAAGAACCCTAGGTGGGTGATGCAGTGGGGTTGGAGAGACTCCATTCTACGTTGTGAGTATTGCTGAGAGAGAAAACCACAGCATACGTAGTTTTACAGATTTTATTCACCGTTCTGGAATCAGGCATCAGTATGACCCTAGAATGATCCAGAATGTTCTGCCCCACCACACAGGCTATATATGAGAAGAGGAAGTAGACTAGAGGGACGGACTGACTTTTTTTCAGTTTTTAAAAGACATGTTGTTATTTTACCTATGTGTATGTGTCCATGTGTGTACAGGTGCCCAAAGAGGCCAGAGCATCAGATCCTCCAGAGCTGGAGTTGCAGGAGGCTGTGAGTTGCCTGACATGTGTGCTGGGACCTGAACTGGGGTCCTCAGCAAGAGGTATATGAGCTCTTAACCTCTAAACTCCTCTCTAGCCCAGAGCATGAATGTGCTTTTTAAATTTTTACATAAAGAATTAAATTTTGACTGAATATTTGATAATGCAGGACATAGAACACATTTGAAGTTTTTAAAAATCAATCTTCTAATTAAAAAATGTGTATGTATCTGCACGTGGGCATGTGTACATGAGTGAAAGTGACTGAGGAGGCCAGAGGTGTCGGATCCCCTGGAACTAGAGTTACAGGGACCTAGTTGTGAGCTGTCCAACGTGGGTGCTGAGGAATCAGACCCAGGTCTTCTGGAAGTGCCTTTAACTACTGAGCGTATCTCTACCCTGATTTTATGATTTTGACATTAATACTCAAAATCTCAATGTCACATAAACGCATAGTACAAAATGACAGAAGTACGTTCAGGGCCATTCTGTTCTAATCCCACACCAAAATTCATGTAAGGATTTAAAAAGAAATCCGTACATGAGCCCAAGCCAATGAATCAAATAGAAAAATTTAAAAAACAAGCAATCTAATGCAATTCAATCCCAAAGATTTACTAATTTGATACTTGTTTGCTTGGAATGATAGGAATGACTGTAAGAAAATATTAAAAGTCTTTATTTGGGGGCCGGTGAGAAGGCTCAGTGGGTGAAGGCACCTGCGGCCAAGCCTGACGTCCTGAGTTCGGTCCCTGGGACCCACGTGGTGGGAGAGAACTGATTCTTGAAAGCTGTCTTCTGACTGCCCTTACCTTCCCCCATGCCGTAGCACATGTGCATATGGACACACACACACAAGTAAATAAATGAATGTGAAAACAGAAGTTAGGGGCTAGGGAGATGTCTCAGTGACTGAAGTGCTTGCAACACGGTCAGGAGGACCTGTGTTTGACCCCTAGGCCCCATTTGGTACAAGCTTTTAACCCCAGCGATGCGATGTGGAGTGAGGGAGATTGTGGACTCTCCCTGGCTAGCCGGTATAGTGAACCATGAGCACCAGGTTCAGTGAGAGGTCCTGACCCAAAAACTAAAGTGGGCAGTAAGAGAGGAAGACCCTTCACACTGACCTCCAGTCTCTATACATGGACACACTGGGAAGTGTACTCTCACACACGCACACACACTCAGACATCCACCCCACCCAAATTTACTTGTATCCACTTCTGTTTGAGTCACTTACTGGCTGTGTGATTTTAGGAATATTACTTATCTCCCTAGGCCTGTTGCCACTTCTGCAAAACAAGAAAAGTAGAGTCTTATTCTGCTATAAGGCATAGAATTTTTTTTTTTTTTTTTTTTTTTTTTTTTTTTTTTTTTTTTTTTTTTTTTTTTTTAGCGTACTACCTAAAGATCTTGGTAACTCTCTTTTTCCAAATCAAATTCAACAGCCTTCTCTCAAATTAGCAGGATGCAGGATGTCACCTAGGACTGTGAGTGCCCCCTGCCCCCACTGTTCCTGTCATTCTTGAGAACTCCTTTTGCCTCCTCAGTTCCCTGGCTGATGGGAGCTACTGTGGCTGTAACCAAAACCGACTCCTAAGGATGTTGCTGGGATTCAATACTGTCTAGGTTTTCTGACTCATCAGTGACAGGGAAGGCAAGAAAGATGTTCTGTTGCCCAGGAAACATCATCACGCAGTACAGCTTTCATCTTTCCCTGGCTTCTCTTTTGCTTTTCTGTCTTCCTTCCCCTTTTTTTTGGTAGGGTTATTTCTCCTTTCCACGCCCCCCCCATCAGAATACATTGTAATTACTTGAATTAATTTATTTCCAAGGGAGTTCTATAGATGTTGGCTCTGTTTGGGAGTCTTTAAAAGAATACCTGACTTCCAACTACAGGCAGGTTTCAGGTTTCTGAAATGTAACATGCATGGGAATGAAATAAAAAATGTCTTAGAATCTTGAGTGCTCCTTTTGTTGGGGGAGGGTCTCATGTACGTCAGGCTGGTCTTGACCTCCATATGGAGCTGAACATATATGTTCTTTGTATATTATCTAGATACAATTGTGATCAAAGCTGACAATCTTGGGTCTGTCTGGTATCCCACTGCTCCTTCGTGCCTACAAAGAACAGTAGGATGACTTTGTCCAATCTGACTCCTGGTTCCCTCTTCTGCCCCTGCAGCCCAGGAGCCAGCATCTCCTACACCATGGCCTTTGTACCTCACTGTACCCTGAGATGCCCTTCCATGCAAGGGTCTGCACAGGTGCTTTCTCCATGTACTGTCAGAGGTCTAAATAGCCATCACCTCTGACCCAGCCCCAGATCCTTCCAGGCAATTATTCTTTCCTTTGGAGTTTCATAACTATTTGCATATAACATTCACATAGCACTTATTGTACTGGGTAATTATATTTTCATTTAGAAATTTTTGGCCAGGCATACTGGTTCATACTTGCAAAGCCAGTACTGGAAAGGCAGAGGAAGGAACATGGTCATGAGTTCAAAGCCAGTCTGAGCTACATACAGTGTGAGAGCCTATCTCAAAAACAATAAAATCAAAACAAAGCAGAGATAGACAGAGACAGACATACAGAGGCAGAGAGAGATAGACAGACAGACATACACATACACACACACATACACACAGACACAGACACACAGGCAGGGAGACAGAGAGACTTCTGAGTGATTTGAAGATGAAGGTATTATTATATCACCTATGACATCTACAGCCATTATGTCTATCACATGGAAGGTAGCAGGCCAGCTACATACATGTATAATATGTATTTTAGACTATATATTTTATTTCTTTCAGGTTTAATCTTTTGAATTTTTAAATATTGATGTACATGTGTGTGTTGTATACTTGCTTGTGTGTATCCAAGCTTGCATATATGTTGGAACTTGTGAGTATATGTAAATACATGTGTGGAGATCTGGATACCCCTGGAGACTTCCTTGATTGCTCTCTATTATAGTCATTGGGTCAGAGTCTCAACTGAATCCAAAGCTTGCTGATACGGCTAGTCTAGTCACTTTCTTCAGGGACTCCCTGTCACAGCGTCCCAAGGGCTAGGATTGCAAGGGGCACCATGCCCACTTGGCATTTATGGGGATCTTGAATCCATGTTTATGTGGTAAGTGGTTTATCTACTGAGCTATCTTTCTAGTTCTAATTCTTATAATCTTAAATTTAATTCATTTATTTAATGTATTAATGTAAGTTATGCTTCTATACATACTTATAAGTGTTATATCTTTTCAAAGATCCATTCAAATTTTAAAGTTTCATTTATTTGTTTATTTATTGAATATGTGTGTGGATATGCAGGTGTATATGTCACAGCCTGTGTATGGGGAGGGAAACTCTGGGGATTTTGTTCTTTTTTTTCAACATGTGGGCCCAGGAGTCAGCCTTGGCAGCAAGTGCCTTTACCTGCTGTGCAGCAGGAATCTTAAAGGGTCTTATTAATAAAATCAAACCTGATCCAGGTATTGGGGTGAATGCTGGAAGATCAGAGAAGCAGAACAAGCCACAGCTTCCTCACCTCGCCAGTTCCTCAGCTGATCCTCTTTCCTCAGACTGGAAGCCTCTGAATCCTCATCCAGAATGAATCTCAGTTGGACTGTGCTGCTCAAAAGCCTAAAAGCTTAACCAGTCAAAAGCTTCTAGTTTCTGGTCCTCACGCCTTATATACCTTTCTGCTTTCTGCCATCACTCCCTGGGATTAAAGGCGTGAGTCACCATGCTTGGCTGTATCCTTGAACACACAGAGATCCAGGTAGATCTCTGCCTCTGGAATGCTAGGATTAAAGGCGTGTGCTACCACTGCCTATCCTCTATGTTTAATATTGTGGCTGTTCTGTTCTCTGACCCCAGATAAGTTTATTAGCATGCACAATATTTCAGGGGACACAATACCACCACACTGCTGAATCATCTTGCCGGCCCAATATTTGCATTTTCTAATTGGTCTCTAAAATAAGTTCAAGTTCACATTGCATTTTCTAGTTTTGCACATTGGAGAACACATTAAAACACTCACTCCCACTGGAGGCCTGTCGTCTGAAAGGATGCGTGTCACAGCAAGCCCCTGTGTGGCTGTCAGCTTGTCAGAGGGGCAGCAGTTCTCCATCCCTGCTGGACTCTTAACTGATCTTCTGGTTCACAAGGGCTCAAGACTACTGACAGAATGGCTGTAACTATGGTGATGAGATGCCCTATTTTAACTTCCCAACCGGAAAGATGAGATGCCCTAGTAGCTCTGTGCCTGTATTTCCCAGTGGAGTGCATGAGGAGCCAGCCAGGCATTTAAGCTGTAGAATCAGGCCTTGAGCAGACAGTGTCTTCTCCCTTCATCCTGGTGTCTTTTAAATGAGGGACGGTGACTGACGGCACATTCGGTCCATGGTCAGTCGAATGTGGGCTCTGGGACACACTAGGGAGGCTTGCTGTTCTTTTGCACTGGGTGGGGGAAAGCTCCTTTAAGCCAAGGGTTTTACAACAATACAAATAGAACTGCTGTCAAAACCATGTCTGTGTGCTCATGTAAATGTGGGATGAAGTGAAACTATTACGGAGTGGCATGTGAGTCTTAGAGGAAACTAGTATGTGTTTGGATTGTGTTTTTATACTTATATCTTCGGCCTGGTTAGAATAGGCACAGATGCATGCTGAAGATCCAGGGAGTGTGGAGAAGGTGTGATGGTCAATGTGTCCCCTTTCCTTACTCTGAAAAGTCAACTTGCTGAAGTTTTCTTTGTAAACACTACAGAAATTTCTCTAGAGGGCACCTGTGGTATTGTATTCCCCCAAATATTGTGCATGCTAATAAACTTATCTGGGGTCAGAGACAGAGCAGCCACAATATTAAATATAAAGGATAGGCAGTGGTAGCACACACCTTTAATCCTAGCATTCCAGAGGCAGAAATCCATATGTTCAAGGATACAGCCAGGCATGGTGACTCATCACGCCTTTAATCCCAGAAAGCAAGTCTTTAATCCCAGGGAGTGGTGGTAGAAAGCAGAAAGGTATATAAGGTGTGAGGACCAGAAACTAGAAGCATTTGGCTGGTTAAGCTTTTAGCTGGTCAAGCTTCAGGCTTTTGAGCAGCAGTTCAGCTGAGAGCTGAGGACACAGAAGCTTCCAATCTGAGAAAATAGGACCAGCTGAGAAGATGGCCAGGTGAGGTTAGCTGTGGCTCGTTCTGTCTCTCTGATCTTCCAGTATTCACCCCAATAACTGGCCCCGGGTTTGATCTTATTAATAAGAACTTTTTAAGATTCATGCTACAGGCAGCACACCAGGAGAGGCCCTAAAATATATCACATATACATGTATTAGCTAACATTTGATCATAAGGAAACTTTATAAAAAAGCTTACATACTCTATTACCTTTAAATAGCAGGGGAGGGACCATTAACATGGCTCAGGAGGAAAGGGTGCCTGTCACCAAACCTGGAGACTTGAGTTCCCCAGAACCCAGACGCTGGAAGCAAGGAGAGAACCAGCTCCTATGAACTGTCCTCTACGTCCACATGTATACCACGGTACCTGTGCATGAATGCACATACACATCCGAATAAACAAACAAACAAACAAATAAATAAATACGTATAACTAAGAAAGAAACCAAGCACGTCAGGGCTGGTGAGATGGTTTGGCAGATAAAGGCACCGTGGCCAAGCCTGGTGACGTGGTTCTGTCCCCAGAACTCACATGGTGGAAGGAGAGAACCAACTCTAGCAAGTTGTCCTCTGACCTCTACACACACACACACATACACACACACACACACACACACACACACACACACACACACACACACACACATACTGTGGCACATGTGAACACACACACACAATGAATAAATGGATATAAAAAACAATAGCAGAGGATGTGGGGAAATTAAAATCTTAATAAGCCTGGAGATAAATATCTGCTGCTTTGCTCCAAAAGATCAATTCTCTCTAATTTGTTTGTGCCTCCACATTCTTGCCGTGATCTCAAATGCACTTCTTAGCTCTTCTTCACTCATTTTTGTTGTTGCTCTGAGAGACAGACTTTCCTATAGCCAAGGTTGGCCTCTAATCTGCTATGTAGCCAAGGATGGCCCTGATCTCCTGATACTCCTGACTCCCTCTCCCAAATGCTGGGTTCTGGGTGTATACCAGCATACACAGCTCTTCCATGCTCATTCACACACAGGGTCCTTGTAGATGAAATCACAGTGGCCTTTGTAACTTTGACCATCTAGGGCTGGTGGTAGGGCAGGGGCTTCATGTTCAGCCTGGGTTTGCCTCCGCTCTAAGTGTCAGTAAGACAATTGAGACTTTCTCATGCTTTTTCCTCTTTGCCGTTCTTCCTCCCATTTTCCTCTCAGGACACTCACACCCCAAAGAAAATACACAGAACATGCATTTCTAGCACACATTCTTTTGAGCATTTATCAAAAGCATGATCATGTGTTTTACTAGCACAAACACCACATGTATTCACATATGAATGTGCCAAAGAAATCCCCCTCTCTCTTGAGGTTGTCTTGACCCAAATCTTTGCAACCTCCAGGTTGATGGGCATGACCTTGAGGGGAACCCATTGTGGCTGGGCTGGAACAACACAGCAAAATCAAGCCGAGGCATGAAACTCATTCCATCGGAATAATCCATGTGGGAAGAGAGTGAATAATGCATTCCCAAACTTCTCTCCTCACAGGAGAGACACTGTTCAGTTAAGACTTTTACCACCACTGTGTCATAGACTTGGGAGAGTGAGAGCAGGAGAGGGTGTTGTGTTGAGCAGACATAATGGGCACAGGGTGGAGGTGAAGAAGTTTCCTGACTGGGAAGGAGCATATGAGGTACTACTCCTTTCTTCCCTGAAAGTCTTTGAGTTTTAGGATTATATTAGACTCTTCTAATTTCCTCTTTGTCCAAATCTCTCAAATATTCAATGATTTTTGAATTTTTTTTTGCATTTGTACATGTGAACACACTTGTGTAGGTGCATGGGCATGTATATAGAGACCAAAGGCTAATGTTAGATACCTTACACAATCTTTTTCCATCTGATCTTTTTGAGGCAGGGTTTTGCCCTAAACCCAGAGCTCTGTGATTCACGGACTGGCTGGCCAGCAAGCTCCCAGGACCTTCCTGTTTCTGTCTCCCTAGTGCTAGGAATATAGGCACTCAGGAGGTGTAACCAAGGTCTATTCTAATTACTAGAGATCTAACTAAGGTCCTTAGGCTTGCCCTGCAAGAGATTTACCAACTGAGTCATCTTCCCAGTCCTGCGTTTTGAAATATTTCAAGTTGTTTATTATATAATTTGTAATAAAGCTTAAAATACAGATTTGTGTGCAAGAAAATCAAGAAGCCTGTTCCTTTGGCAGCAGCTATCCCCCCCCCCCCCCGCCCCCCGCACCATACAACAAAATATCAAGGAATAAATCAAATCTGAGAGGTAAAAAAATCTTGAAAAATGTAAAATATTGATGAAAGAAATTGTAGAGGACACACAAAGCAATACAAAGGCATCCTGTGTCCATTAGCAGAAGAACCAGTATTGGAAAAAGAGATTTAAAATTCCGTAGAGCTGGGGTTGCAAGTAGTTCAGTTCATTGAGTGTAGATGGAGTTCCCCATCCCAGCAGCCACTTCTAAATCACCACACAGAGGCTTGCCTATTGTGAGGAAAGTTTTAGATCTAATCCCCAGTGTTTCACACATACACAAATAGACCTAAATAGTCATTTTCTCAAAACACTAGTATCCAATTCTGTTGAGTGTATACATGCAAACACATCACATTACACCATGCACACACACACACACACACACACACACACACACACACACACGAGCACACATACACACACACACACTCACACACACACACACACACACACACACACACGAGCACACACACACACACACACACACACACACACACACACACACACACACTACACACTACACAGAGGCCAGAGAAGTGTGTCCAGTATTCTCTTCTATCACCATCACCCTCTGCCTAATTTCTCTGAGGCAAGGTCTTCTCCTCTACATGGATCTGAAGCTCACATTATTTGGCTAGTCTGGCCACCAGTTAGCTCCAGCAGTCCATCTGCTACAGTGCTGGGGTTGAAGGCATAGGCAAGATCACACCAGAGATATAATACGAGTGCTGGGATCCAAACTTAGGTGCCCATGGCTGCTCAGCAAGCATTCTTAACAACTGAGACATCTCTCCTGCTCTATTTGGACATTTAAAAAAAATATGAATTGGACATTTGTAGGCTGGAAAGATGGCTCAGTGGTTAAGAATTGGTACTCTGCAGAGGATCTGAATTTGGTTCCCAGCATCCACACTGGGAAGCTCACTGACATCCTCTTCTGGACTCCACAGGAACTCTCACATCACACATGCACACACATAAACACAAAATAAAAAAAATCTTTAAAAAATACTCAACACAACATCACTATCAGATAAGTAGAAAACAAAGCTATGATGAGATATCACTGTGATCTAGTAAGAAAGAGTACTGTCTAAAGGACCAAAGATAATAGGTACTGGTGAGAATGTGGATAAAAGTGAACCCTTATGTAGTACTGTAGAATAAATCAGTCCAGGCATTATGGGAAAGAGTGTGGAGGTTCCCTAAATACTAATAGAACTAAACAGAGTTCCACTCCTGGGTATTTATAGCCCATAGGAATGAGATCCATATGTTGAAGAGGCATCTTCACTCCCATGCTCATTAAAGCCTTATTCACAACAACCAAGAATGGAAACAACCTGTCTGTTGATGAATGGATTTAAAAAAAATACATATAAACCACTGGATACTGTCTAACTATAAGGCGAATGAAATGCTGTTGTCATGACAACATGTATGGATTGGAAACCATTTTGCCAAGTGAAATAAGCCAGGCATAGAAAGCCGAGCACTGATGACCTCATCATATGGAAAATCTGAGGAGACTGAATGGGTAGACATGAAGAGCAGAATGGTGCTTGCCAGAGGCTGGGAGTGTGGGAAGGAGGGAGACTTGGGAGTACGAGGTTTGAGTGTGGAGGTGCAGGCTACTGTGGGCATGAACGGTCAGTGTGTCTTGTTGCACTGGATAGCTTAAAAACCCAGCAGGAAGATTGAGTGGTTTTGCCATAAAATAGTGAAAAATATTTGATAGATGTTTAATCTGAGTGATATCAGCAGGTATTGGGGTTTTGTGGGTGCATCTGGAGGGGTTCTGGGTTCTTATGTACTTGAGCAAGGAATTATTAGAATAAAGGAGGCAGTTTATGAGAAAAAGACTTTTCCAAAGGAGGGAGCAGGCCAGGGCAGGGGAAAGTGTTGGAAGCTAAGGGACCACACCCAAACAAAGGATGTGGGCAGGGTTACAGCCCTGGGTGAAGGCTTCTGGGTTATTTGCATAGTGCAGTCTTTCTGGGTCCCGCTCTGTCACAAGTGGTTCTACATACAACAGCGTGTATCACATGTCTCATTAGCATATTAAAATCTCTACCCAGGGTTCACACTTTAGTATTATAATGAGCCACAGGTCACCTCCAGACACTCTGTAATGCCTCTCTGCTCTTGGGCCAGGGGCTCGATTTCGTTGTCCCCAGTATGGCTCAGGTCTGGGGTGTGTGTGATTCCAGTCCCTCATTTTCCATTAGCATATGCCTTTCATATGATAATTTTGCAGCTTTTGCACTGGGCCTCCCAGACCCCGCTCTTAAGCTGTACTCTTCCCCCTCGTGACTGCTGTACTGAATCAGGCTCCTTTTGCACGTCCCTCAATATGCCAATTATAGAAACAATGGGTTTTGCTGAAGAGAGAGTTAATGTGTTAGAGCTAGGAGAGAGGGTCTCAAACCTGCCTTGAGAAGAGAGCTTAGGGTGCATAGGGATGGTGAAGCAGAGATGATCTCAGTACTGAGGAGGCTGGGGTGGGAGGATCGTGAGAAAGAAATCGAATGGCCCAGGGCTTGAGGAAAAGTAATAGGATAACAGGAAATGTGGACCAGGTTTGTAATTAAACTTCAGGATGCTCCTTAGCCTTTAGAAAATGTCATCGGCATGTTCTGAGGAGGAGCTTTTGCCGTCTGGTGTCAAAAGTCATCCGTGGCAAACTTACGCAGGCTCAGATAAAAGGTGGATGATTTCAGCTGACTTCAGTTACCTCCAAGTTTATGAAAATCATCTTAGGCAACTGTTACCATGGTGACCCACACTGCAGAGATGTTATTGATAGCAAAGCTAATGGAACTATATCACTTAGCCATGTGACCACTAAAATTGAAAATAAAAGCCAGCAACTAAAAGCAAGTGAAGCCATAGCTTTTATTCAGGCTTTCCCATGGTTTGGGTTATATAATCTGTGTATGGATACATCCCTCCCACTACCCCATTAAACATAGAAAAAATTTTTAAGATTTTTTTTGTGTTATTTCAATAAAAGATTAAAAAGTATTATGTTCATATCTTGATTTTTATCCTTATTTGAAAAAAAAACAGTTTTAGTATTTGGTAGCCCCAAAGTAGTTTTACGATTGAGGGTTCTCTTCCCATTTCTCTTTTTGAGATTTTTTTTTTTTGTCTTTATTTTATGTGTATCCGTGTTTGATCTGCATGTATATATGGGCAAAGTGCCTGGCGCCCTTGGAGGTCAGAAGAGTGCATCAGATGCCCTCAGACTGGAGTCACCAATGGTGGGGAACTACTGTGTGGTACTGGAAATTAGACCTGGGTCCTCTGGAAGAGCAGCAGGTGCTCTTAACTGCATCTCTCCATCTCCACTGGATCTTCCCTTCTTAGCCTCCTTCTGTGGCTCTGTCATCGGGCTGCACCAAAGAGTCTCTTTGTCATCACAGGATGGTGAGAAACAGGAGGGGACAGGGGTGCACACAAAACCTTCCTGTCAACTCAAGGACATTTCACCTAGAAAGCACGTTTTTCAGAGCAGTAGTTTGAATAGTGAATACTGCTGACACATTGAGTCAGGGAGCAGAACAGGGCCATCAATGTACTGTGAACTGAAAGCCATGCTTACTGAGATGGTGGGTGTGACCTGGGAACTTAGAGTCAGCAAAACAAAGTTAATTTTGCATGAAACTGATGCCAGAAAGTTAAATTTATTGTGTTTTATTTGGAATTGAAGTTGTAAGTCCCATAATGCAGTTTTATTGTATAAATTATATAAGCTTAAGGGACCCCCCCCCATTTCTGAGATGAGCCCAGGGCCTTGCTCATACCAGGGGGCCCTCCATTACTGAGCTGTACTCCAGCCCCAGACTCAGTTTCATGTACACTGAGATCAGCGTGTGCCTATTTCCAGTCTTTGTTTTGTTTTTTTTTCCTGAACAGACAACGTGGCTGCCCACTTAGCTCATCCCTGTTCCCTCCTCTCCACCCCAGAGGGGCTGCTCCTGAGTGATGAATTGCAAAGCATACTGTGGTGGATATATTAACTGTTTCTCTTCGCTGGGACCAAATGCCTGACAAGGCAACTGAAGGGGGCGGGGCTTATTTAGGCTTACAGTTTGAGATGCTATACAGTGTGGTGGGAGAAGTCATGGCTACCGGAACTTGAGACAAGCAGCCAGCCATACCATATCCACAGTCAGGCAGGAGAGAGAGAGAGAGAGAGAGAGAGAGAGAGAGAGAGAGAGAGAGAGAGAGAGAGAGACAGAGAGAGAGAGAGAGACAGAGAGAGACAGAGACAGAGAGAGAGACAGAGAGAGAGACAGAGAGAGAGAGAGAGACAGACAGACAGACAGACACACAGGCAGAGAGACAGAGAGAGAGAGAGAGAGAGAGAGAGAGAGAGAGAGAGAGAGAGAGAGAGAGAGACAGAGATGGAGAGGAAAGCTTTTGGTTTTATCCTGTTAGCCCTTACTCCCAAATAATAAACCTCTTTATTGTATTTCATTATGTTAGCTTTTTCCTTTTTAATGACGTGGGACCCTGGGCCATAGAATGATGTCACTTCATTCAGGGTATTCCCACCTCTGTTAACCTAGTTTAGGCATTTCCTCACAGACATATCCGGAGATTCGTGTCCTAGGTGATTGATTCTAGATCTTGTCAATTATTAATTGACAATTAATTACTGTAAATAATTGACAATATTAACCACCACAGTGGGTGACACCCAGCCAATTTTGGGGAAATGGTGTATGACAAGAGTTCAGACTTGATAGTGGAACCTTCTTGTTCCTTAACAAGGTGCTTTATTCAGGTTACAAACTCCCCAGTCATTCATGGGTCTTCAACAAGGGCCACCGAGCTGAGGAGAGGAAAGGAAAGGAATGGTTTAAAGGTTGACAAGTAAAAATGTATACTTAGGAGCAGCAGGGAAGGAAAACTCGGGGGTTGGGAGGCTGTGTGTGATGGTCCGTTTTGATTGTCGACTTGACACAATGTAGGATCACCTAGGAACAGAGTCCTGATGAAAGATTTTCTAACTACAACAGCCTATGGGCGTGCCTGTGAAGGACCGTCTAGACCACCTTAACTGATCCAGGAAGACTCAGGCTACAGTGAGCAACAACCTTCCGTGTGCTTGGGTGTTGGACTGCACATCAGGGAGAGAGCAACCTGAGTGCCCGTAAGCATATGTGCACTCACCCCCCCCCACTTTTAAAAAAAATGTAAAAAATTCTTTTTGAAATTCTGTGTATGATGAGTGTGTGTGTGTGTGTGTGTGTGTGTGTGTGTGTGTGTGTGTGTGCAGCGCGCAGCATTTGCAGAGGGCAGAATTGTCGGCTCTCCCTGGAACTGTGGGAACTGGATTCAGGTCCTCTGGGCCATCTCTCCACACCCCTCTTTTTCTGCCCCCCCCCTTTTTTTTAAAAAATCTTTTTGATGTTTGGTTTGGTTCTTTTTTTGAGACAGGGTCTCTCTGTAATCTTGGCTGCCCTGGAACCCTGTACGTAGTTGACCAGGCTGGTCTTGAATTCACAGAGTTCTCCCTGCCTCTGCCTCCAGATTGCGATGACTATGGGCGAGCGCTACCACAGCAGACTCTCTGTCTTGACTGAGGACATGCTCTAAGTCCCTGCTGCCCAGACTCCCCCCGCCCCCAATAATAGATTAACCTAGAGTTTCCAGCTAAAATAAGCCCCCTCTCCCCTAAATTTCCCTAAGTTGCTTTGTCAGGGTATTTTATCACAGCGACGGGGAAGAAACTAGAGCAGGGTGGAAAGGCAGGCGGTTCTGCGGGATTTGGGTAACGAAGTGTGGAGTAGTTTTCGAACACTAGAGAATTTGTAAAGGCAGTCAGTCAAGCATGCTTGAAGTTATGAGTAAGATTTCCTGGTGTCCTTACAGGGTCGGAGGAAAAGACCAGGCTCCCCCCTCCCCCCGCATCCCCCACTGTGCTCTGAGTTTAAGACCCTGGGGAGTCCTCAGGGTTGGTCTTTGAGAGGCATTACAGTGAGCTGTTCCGTCATTTAGGGAGCGGCTAAGCATGAGGAAAGCTCTCAAGGACAGACATTAAACCGGGAGGTATTAGTTCCACCCCTTTTGAGATGGTAACTATTCAATGAGAAAGGCACCCTGCCCCACACCAAACTGTACTTTGATATTCTGCACTAGAACATTAGTATCCAACTCTTTCCTGCGTTTCCGGGAGGGAATGAGGAGAGTAAGGAGACTTTAGTAGCTCAGATTCGTAACGTCTTCGGTGTAAGGATTTTCCCGTTGCCTTAGCTAAGAGGAATTGTACAGTGATGCTGACCTGTAGGAAGAAACCTAGGCCAGGGAAGGCAATCTGACCTCCAGATAAATTGCAGTTGTGAGCATGTAAAATACCACGGACACCTGTTTTACATAGCCCAGAGCTCTGTGGCTCAGCATTCCTCATCCAGCCCAGCCCCTCCACATGGGCATCGCGTGCTTGCAGGAGCTACTGTCTCTACTTGTCTGCTCAATGCTGCTCTGGACTGCTCACCACATTAGGTACCATACAGCGGGGTGTGGTGGCTGGCATCTGATCCCATCGCTGGAGAGGATGAGGCAGGAGGGTCGTGAGATCCAAGACAGCCTAGGCTGCTTCACAAGACCCGAGCACAAACAAACAGGAACAAAACAAAGCCCCACGGAGGTTAGAGCAGAGGGTCAGAGATGCTAATTGAATGATCATGCAAATGATGAGCGGCTTCAAAGATATCCAGGGCTGGGGGTCCAGAGGAAGCCCCCCCCCAGCAGGAGCCCTGATAGTTTCAATCTGAGGGTGGAGTGGGAATTCACCCTACAAAGGGTAAAGTGAAATAATGTTCCCTTCCATTTCAGAAAGGTGTATTGATGCCCTCGAGGAAAGACCAGCTTTGAAAGGATACTAGTGTTGGGTGGGAAGACCTCAGGTGAGGTCTCTTGCAGTCTTAAGTCTAAAAGGACCCCAGGGGTTTAGGGACTGTGTGGGGCTTTAGGCTTTATTCTAAGAGTGGTTGGAAGCAGTTAGAGATTTTTATTTGAGTGAAAGTGTTTTTTTTTTTCTTTCTACCATGCAATATGATCATGCCATTCCAAAATATTTAATAATCCACACCGTCAGGATGACTTCTAAACTTTCTGTTTTGGATTATTAAGTAGTTTTTTTTTTTTTTTTTTTTTTTTTTTAACTTATGGCACAGGGGTAGCACCTATTTGGCTTGGTGAGGATGAATTCCTATCAGTCTGTGTGGAGAAATGGAAAAGCAAATGGCCATGTGAAGAAGGCATGGCATCTAAACTTTTAAAAAATTAAACAATTTTTAATTTAATGTGAGTGTGTGTGTGTGTGTGTGTGTGTACATGAGTGTGCATGCACACCATGGTGCTTGATAGTTTCCTAGCTTTCCTTGTGGACTATGGGAGTGCTTTCTGACACTAGAAGGGGCCTCATCCCTTCCTCTTCTGTAGGCATTTTGACCATCTGCACATGTGGGTGACGAAGATGCCCCCTTGCCATGAATAAACCTGGTCCTGCCTAAGTCAGGTCCAGCCTGTCTTTCTTTCCACCTCCTGTCTCTCTGCAGCTGCCTTTAAATCATCTAACAGGGCTCATGTGGAGGTTAAAGGTCAATTGCAGGGTTCTCTCCTTTTTCAGTGCAGGACCTGGGACTCAAACTCAGGTTGTCAGGCATGGTGACCATGGTGACCAGGGCCTTTACCTGCTGAACCGTGGAGATGGCCCCATATCTAAAAATTCAAAAAAGTTTTGTATGGCCACTCTTAAACTATTGCTGCTTTTCTGGGTCACTTTCCCTAAAAAAAAAAATTAGTTTTGAGACAGGGTCTCACTTTTCCAGACTGATCTTAAATTTAATATATAGCTGAAGGTGACTTTGAATCTTTGAACTTGGGATTTTCATGCCGGCAGACCTCCCTAGCCCCGGATTACAGGTGTCTGCCACCATGCCTGGCTTGTGCAGTGCCAGGGACAGGACGGGGGGGGGGGGGGGGGGGGGGAGGATGGGGGGGGACGGGGGGGGGGGGACTCAGAGCTTTGTACACATTAGACAAGCAGAGCTATATCCCCAGCCTGTTTTTAGTGTTTGAAGTAGAGACTAGCCCAGGCTGCTTCCAAGTCCTGGGGTTACTCCAAGCCCACCTTGGAGTCACACTTCCCTCTCTAGCACGGTTTGGCTCCCACATTTCGCTGCACTGGTCTAGGGCCTTTTCACACATCTTCCCTTCAACCCGGTAAATAACTCTCGGTGACCTACATTGTGATTCCACGTGTGCATGCTTCAATAGTCCTGGCAGACAGAATGCTATGGAACAGTGGGGGGTGAACTCTGGTAGCTTCCCTTGTCCTTAGAAATGTAGTCTCACAATTACCAAGTCGAGGTAGTTCCTCACGGGCCTGTGCACCTGGACTTGGGCAAAGCAGTCTGTCCTGGTTGGTCTGTGTTAAGGGGTGAAGGTGGGAGTGTGTAGTCGGGGAGGCTCCTGCTGCATCTCCTTAACTTTAAAAGGTTTCTGGAGCCTTTGCAGCTGTCCCAGCCTGGGCTCAGGCTCTCTTTTCCAAGCTCCTGTGTCATGTTCTACCTGCCTGTTCTTCCTCCCTCCTTTCTCTCCATCTACCCCGGCCCATAAATCTATGTTGTAAGCCTACTGTGTGCTAGTCAGTGTTCTAGAGGCTGTGGGGGCAGGGCTGGCTTCATGAGGACCTATGCTTGGATTCCTACACTTACCTGTCTTAATACTCTGCTCCTGTTGCAATGAACAGCTTTTCTTCCTTCCTTCCTTCCTTCCTTCCTTCCTTCCTTCCTTCCTTTCTTCCTTCCTCCCTCCCTCCCATCTTTCCTTTTTTTCTGTCTCTTTCCTTCCTTCCTTCTTTCTTTTCTTTTCTTTTTTTTTTTTTTAACATGGAGAGCCTGTATTTTCAATTTTTTATTGGGCTCCACTAATTATGTAGATATTCTGGCACCAAGTGTCATGAAGAAAACAGGTCTAAATTCCCACTGTTGCAAAATTCGCAACAAAATTCTTTTTTGGGGGACAGAAGTTCGAGACAGAGTCTCACTCTGCAGCCCAGGCTAGCCCCATACCCACACTTACTATGTAGCTCAGTCTAGCTTCTACTTCTGGCAATCCTCCTGTCTCAGTTTTTGGGGTGCTGAGATTACAGCATGAAGTAGCGTAGCAGGTCCAGTTTCACGTTCTTGGGCTTACTGCGCACTCGACTCTTTCTTAGGTATGGAGTAGTTGCCCCACGTGATACTTGCATATTTACTCTTCTGTCATTCCATCTAGGCTGTCAGCTCACACCAGGAAAGCCTGCTTGCTTCCTGCCACTAGTTAAAGTCATTCTCTGCTTCCCAAGAAGCAGAATTGTGGACAAGTGTTTCCACTCAGTTCAGAAATGACTTTTAACCAAAGAACTCTCTAATTTAGGGTTTTGTAGGCTGTATGTGGTTTCTAGAATTAAACTCAGGGATGCAGCTCACTTGATAGAATGCTTGCCCAGCATACACAAAGCCCTGGGTTCAATTCCCCAGCAACACATAAACTGAACTGGTGGCATCATGCCTGTAATCCCAGCACTCAGTGGCAGAAGGAAGAGGGTCTGACTTCAAGGTTATCCGCTGCTATACAGTTCATTCCAGGCCAGTCTTGGGCAAACGAGATTATGTCTCAAAACAAAACAAACCAACAAACAAAAAGGTTAATAGAATGCATGACTGATCCTTATCTCTTACCTTGTACTGCCATCCTGTGGTCATTTTATTTCCTATACGGAAAAAGAAAGAAAACCATTTCTATCATACACCATAGCCTCAGATTTTTATCCATCCTCAGTAAACACAGGGATACTACAATACACATAATTCGTAGTATTTTACTTTACCAAAGTGTCCCACTGTGCGGAGCTAACCATCGCATTTAAATTCTTGCCAGGGTTTTCCAGGACTCTGGTGTCCATGCTTCCCCACTTTCCTTCTGTCCTGGCTTCCAGCGGAGGCTGCTGCGGGCACTTCTCTGCAATAGTGTCAATGACACCTTGCTTCTTTCTTGAGGGCTCGTCCATACTTTCTGCTGGAACCCTGGGTTTGTATTCCCTTTCTAAGCTGTCTCCTTGACTGATCTCCTGAACTTCTTCTAAATCCCAGAGCTTTATTGTTGAGCTGACAGGGCTGTCAGAGTGCCTGGAACAGCGTGTGTTCAAGTGTATCCTGTCTGTGACCACACATGGTTCAGCCTGGAGAAGTAGGTGCATAGAGGGCTGGGTGGGGGGTAGCCGAAGGTTTTCTGTCATTCCTGGGATTCCTTGTCAAGAGCCTAGCTTGTCCTCTGTGACAAGGAGACAGTCAGTGGGCACATTCCAGGAGAGCAAGTGTGGTTCTTGTGTTTAGTTTCTAAAGGCTGCTAGGGTTCAGTGTCCAGTCCAGTACCGGGAAATAGTATGAGGATAGCAGCTACTATCTGTAGAGCCCTAGTTTATATGTCTGTCCTAGCTAACATTACAGACGAGAGCTCAATTTCAGTCAATGCAATGAGGCGAGAACATGATTATTCTATTTTACAGGTAAAGAAAGTTCTTAGTTTTAGAGTAGTAATTCCCCTTTGTCTAACTAAGGTAGCTCAGCCTGGAATTGGGTTGTTGAAATGGCTGGGTGAGTGAATGACTTCTTAGCTTTGACATCCCTGAATGAACTGCGGTTTGTGTCTCACTCTAGCCCAGTGTATTTGAAACTTTCAGCCTAGAGTATTCCTTCTTAGGGGAGAAGTATGAACAAGAAGGGACAGAAGAGTCACTGCTCATTATTTTATGGATTCTTGGTGTACTCTCTTCATGTACCATATCAACACTACAATAAATACCAATTTTCATTCTGGAAGGTAATTGCAAACATTAACTTCCAATATTCCTTCCGACATTATCTCTAGGATAATTTGCATCTCTGAACCCTACTCTAGAAAGACCTTAATGTAAGAGTGCTCAGGACTCATTCCCATTCTGCCATTGGTAATGACCGCACCTGCTGCAAGAACTGCACACTCCTCTGCTTCAGACTTCAGGCCTGCTGCAAAAGATGTGGCTTCAATACTGACTGCTTTGACAGCAGCCTCAGGTCTAACATCGCCCTCTCATAACTCCAGTTCCAGGGATTCTGCTGCTCTTTTCTGGCCTTTGAGGGCACCAGGTATGTCTGCAATACTCATGTATACATGTAGGCAAAACACTCACAAGACATAAAGCAAAAATAACAACAAAACCAAACAAACCAAAGGCCAAAAAATGAACAAACCTTTTGAAAAAGAACTTATTTAAATGACATGTTGTGACACATACCTGTAGTCTCAGCACTTGGGTGGTAGAAGTAGAAAAATGAAGAGTTCAGGGTTATCCTCAGCTACAAGGTCTAACCTTGCAGAGTCTAACCTGGGCTACAAGATTCCCTCCCTGCAAAAGAAGGAAAGAACTTTTTCCCCCCCAAAATATTTTATATATCAAATAGTAACCAAAATGCAGTAAAAATAACATTTAACAGTTAATGGGGTTAAGAAATAAGTATTTTTTAAACTGGTTTAAACATTGCACAATATAAACATATATGGATATGTCACATAACACCTCAATAATTTGTATAATTTTTAGGTTTTGTGCATCGCTTTGAATGCTTAAGAACAGGTCAGTTGCAAAAGACTCATTCATAAATGGAATGTATGTGCTTTATCAGAAATCTTAAAACACTATATAATCATACAACTTTAGTAGGTATGTTTTTTTTCCCATTTTTTATTAAGAAATTTTCTATTTACCCTACATATCACCCACAGATCCCACCTCTTCCCTCCTCCCATCCCCCAGCCCTCCCTCCCAGGCTGCCCCCTATCCCCACATCCTTCAAATCAAGGTCTCTCATGGGGATTCAGCAGAGCCAGGCACACCAGCACACTGAGTCGAGCCAAGGCAGGTCCAAGCCCCTCCCCGCCGCACTAAGGCTACGAAAGGGGCCACATCACAGGCACTGGGCTCCCAAAAGCCTGCCCATGCCCTAGGCGTCCCCCAAACAGTTCGAGCTAAACAACTGTCTCCCGTATCCAGAGGGCCTAGTCCAGTCCCATGGGAGCTCCACAGCCACTTGTCTACAGTTCATGGGTCTCCACCAGTGTGGCCGGTCATCTCTGCATGTCTTCCCATCATGATCTTGACATCCCTGCCCGTGGAATCCCTCCTCTCTCCTATCCACTGTATTCCTGGAGCTCAGCCTGGTGCCCGGCCTGTGGATCCTTGCATCCGCCTCCATCAGTCACTAGATAAAGGCTCTATGATGACAGTTAGGGTATTCACTAGACCGGTCACCAGAGCAGACCAGTCCAGGCACCCCCTCGATCACTGCCAGCAGTCCAAGGTGGGGTCATCCAAGGTGGGGTCATCCCTGTGGATTCCTGAGAGCTTCCCCGGCACCCTGCCTCTTCCCACTCCCATGATGTCTTCATCTATCACCGTATCTCCTTCCCTGCTCCCCCACTCTGTCCCAGCTCCAGCTCGGCCTTCCCGTTCCTCTATGTTCTCACCCCCCATTCCTTGCCCTCCGCCACTCTCCCCACCCCCAGCCCGCTCATGCAGATCCCATCCACTTCTACTTCGCTGGGCTATCCATGTGTCCCTCCCAGGGTCTCTCCCTGTCAGCTAGCCTCTACGAAGCCCTGGGCTGCAGTCTGGCCATTCCTTGCCCTACATCTAGTATCCACTTATAAGTGAGTACATACCATGTTTGTCAGAAGGAAAGAACTTGATGACCAATGTAGCTAAAGCAGAGTGAAAGGATTTGCTGAGGGACCTGTCTGGTGTGAGTGAGGAACTGAGGGACCTGTCCGGTGTGAGCCAGGAGCTGAGGGACCTGTCCAGTGTGAGCAAGGAGCTGAGGGACCTGTCCGGTGTGAGCCAGGAGCTGAGGGACCTGTCTGGTGTGAGTGAGGAACTGAGAGACCTGTCCGGTGTGAGCCAGGAGCTGAGGGACCTGTCCGGTGTGAGCCAGGAGCTGAGGGACCTGTCTGGTGTGAGCGAGGAGCTGAGGGACCTGTCTGGTGTGAGCGAGGAGCTGAGGGACCTGTCTGGTGTGAGCCAGGAGCTGAGGGACCTGTCTGGTGTGAGTGAGGAACTGAGGGACCTGTCCAGTGTGAGCCAGGAGCTGAGGGACCTGTCCAGTGTGAGCAAGGAGCTGAGGGACCTGTCCCGTGTGAGCGAGGAGCTGAGGGACCTGTCCGGTGTGAGCCAGGAGCTGAGGGACCTGTCCCGTGTGAGCGAGGAGCTGAGGGACCTGTCCGGTGTGAGCGAGGAGCTGAGGATGCTATGTCCACTGTCAAAGCAATGGTCTGTATGCAACTGTCCTTTTTTGAGATGCGAATGGAGGTGGGAGAAGCAGGATTGGGTCAGGAGCAGGTGGGGTGAGTGACGCAGGTGAAGTTGGGGCCTAGAATGTGGGATATATTGACCCTAGGATGCTAATTAAATGCTTCAGTTGAGCTGTCAAGGATGCAGCTGGAGATAAAGATGGAGTTGAGGGAAAGGTCTAGGCTGAAATAGAGGTTGGCATCTAGAAGCTAGTTCTGGGAGTCCTTTACAAGGCCACCGTGGAAGTGGGTTTAGAGATGGTAAGGATGATGTTTAGGAGTCAGGGAGACAAGCAAGAATACCTCTTTTCCCACCACTCTTCCAATCTGAGGTCCATGTCTAATCCAGCTCACGCTTGAAACCCGCTCACGAGATGGCACTTCCCCCAGCTCTCCAGGCTTCCCCTGCAGAGACCTTTGGAAGACCCCTCCCCATCCATCTAGTTTCTTTACAAACTGCACTGAAATGTCTTACAAACACGGCTGTTTCCTGCTAGGAAATATGTCTCTTCTATATATATATATGCACATCTCATAAACCAAAACGAAAACGGGAGAGATTTCAAGCCAGAGAGAAGCCAAATCTTTAGGAAAAGTCACGATGACTTAAATCACCACAAGAAAGAGAATGGCCTCTGGTCAAGGCACTGTGAGCTTCCTGGGATTCCATCTGTGCAGAGAGGCGTCAGATCCACAGACCCAGGGTTGAGGTGGCAGACTGCTCACTCTCCGGAGGAAGGAGCATGTGGAGTGGTGACCTGTGACCCTCACCTGGGGCCACATTCCTTTTGTCTTAAAGCACCTCCCAACCTAGGTGAACTCAATGTATACAGTTCCTTCTAGTACAAAGCTGTTGGCCTGGAGGACCCACCCCCTTTTCCCTCCGTGTCACACCCACCGATCACCACTCCTCACTCCACACAGTGAGCGCTCTTGTCTTCTCACCACTGGTGTCTGTGGGTGTGACATCTTCCCTCTGGCGCTGTGCACAGAGCCCAAGTCCTTGGAGGTGAACCCATGTTTCTCTTTGACAGAGTCTGTTCTCTCTCCTCTTAGCAGTGTGGGCGACTTGGCTTCTCCTTAAAGCTTTGGACTTCCTGATTTGAAATCACTCACTAAATGCTTTTATTTGCTTTCAACTTTCAATTTTAAAATGTATTAGAGGAGATTTTTTTTTTATGTAGAATAAAAAAATATCTGTGGAAAATGAGTGCTTACACACCCACCTCCTCTTTAAAGAAAAATCATTTCAGTAACGAAGTCCTCAGGCCCCTCCATGCTCTGCCCCTTCCTCTCCACCACAGGCACCAGACCTTGAATTCTGCATAATGTTTTCCTTTGCATCTGTGGTTTTGGTATTATAACCATCAGGAGAGCAGAGCCAGCATGAGAGATACGGGGTGGGGAGGTTATTATTTGACTTCTATCATTCAGTGAGAGTCTGAAGGGATGGAAGAAAAACCATAGTGCATAGCTAGCCCTCCAGCAGCGCCGTGGGTGGGCAAGGCAGATTTTCAGAGAACCTAAGCACTTCTTTCCATTGCAGCAGAGCCCCAGTGAGGGAGCTGGGGAGAATAACCTGCCCAGGAGGGCGGAGATGGCCAACCTGTGCTAACCCTGGTGTCCATTGCCCAGGGTCTGCTGCTGCTGTTACAGCCAGCAGTGGGGGAGAAGCTGATGGAGGAGGGGTACGATGCAGTCACCTGCTGCCTCTGCCTCTGTCTAGCGGCATGCTTGACCTATTGATCTTCCAGAGAAAGACAGATGCCCCTTCTCTTCTGCCTTCAGCATGCTCTCCATGTTCCTCAAACTACATAGCGAGGGAACCCTGGTATGTGTGGCTCCTGGCTCAGTCATGTTAGCTTTAGAAGACCACTGCTCTCTGGGACTGAATCCTCAGGAAGTAGACTGCTTAGCTTTGGTTGCATTTGATCACAAATAGAGTAACGGAATGTGTATTGTTTTATCATGTTCCCCCCCGTTTTAAGCTGTTAATACTATTCTTTGAGATTCCTTTTTTATAGATGCCTTTTGTCTGTTTATTTGTAGACAGGGACACATTGGCTTGTCTGGAGCTCTCTGTATAGATGGCATGTCTCATTATAAACAGCTGACTCACTCACTCTTAACAAAATTAATTGTATGTAACCCCCAAAGTATGAAAATATAATTTACCGTTATTAGAGAAATCGTTTGCCATGATTCTCCTCCGGTGTCACTCTCATGGGCAATATTTCTCTGAATGTGTCTTCTTGTGCGTATTACATGGCATTTTCTTTAATTTATTATTTATTTAGTTTATATCCTGACTGCAGCCTCCCCTGCCTCCTCTCCTCTCACTTCCTCCCTCCACCTCCCCCCGCCCGGCCCCCTCAATCCACCCCTCTCCATATTCACCCAGTAAGGGGCAGGTCTCCCGTGGGCATCAGCAAAGCATGGTTTATCAAGCTGCCATAAGATTAAGCACCTCGCCCTGTATTCAGGCTGAGCAAGGCAATCCAGCATGAGAACTATATTACCAAGAGCCAGTCAAAGCACCAGGGACCACCCTGCTCCCATTGCCAGGGGTCCCACAAGTAGACCAAGCTACACAACTGTCACATATATGCAGAGGGCCTAGGTCAGTCCCATGTAGGCTCCCTGGTTGTTGGTTCAGACTCTGTGAGTTCCCGTGAGCCAGGCTAGTGGTTTCTGTGGATTTTCCTGAAGTGTCCTTGACACCCCAGGCTCCTACAATCCCTCCCCCCTCTCCTTAGCAGGACTCCCCAAGCTCTGCCCAATGTTTGGTATATGGCATTTTCTAATGCATATGTCTCAGTGAGAGTGGGGTATTCCTTGTTGACTTTATTAGACACTGTCATACTAAGTTCCAAAGGCAGTGTATTAATGTGCTACCATTCTCTCTGCTACTAAAAATGGATGTGAGAAAGATATTTGGCATTAGATATTTATTTACAAAACTAGGAAGGCGTAAAATGCTACTTTTGGAGACAGGGTCTCTTGTGTGTGTGTGAGTATGGTATATATGTGTACCTCAGCCCCCTGAGTGTTGGGATTAAAGATGAGTCACCATGCTCAGTGGTAGAGTGCCATTTGATTTTTATTTCAATTGCCCCTTAAATGCTAATGAGACTGGATGCTGTTTTCATGTTTATAGACCATAAATATGCATTTTTCTAAAATGTTTATTTATGGGTTGGGAATTTAGTTAATAACAGTGCTTATATGGATTTGGTTTCAATCCCTGATACCAAACAAGGAGAAAAAAAAATCTGTTCATGTATTTTGTCCTGTCCCCCGCCCCCCAACTTCTTTCTTTCTAACAGTTGAAGAAAGGCCTTTATCAGGGGTGAGGCAGCAGATACACAGAAAATGACCCTCCACAAATCAGAAGGGGAACTTGGGAAGCCAGAAATCCCTTGTTCTTTTTCTTAATAGGACTGTTTCATAAATCCTGATAATGATTTTCATCGATCATCTGTCTTACAGATGTTGTCTCCCAGTTTGACCAGTTTGAGCCAGTTTTGTCCTGCTGTGATCCATTCCCCTCTTCTCTTTATTGATTCCGGACCTATTGCTGGTGTCTTATCTGTGTGAGTCTGGGTTCCCTAGAGGACCAGGGACAATAGAACACACAATTTGTCATAAAGGGGATTTATTAGATCAGTTTATGCAATGCAGTGGGAGCTGGCTAGTCTGACAATGGCTGTTTGCACATTAGAAAGGCCGAGAGCCCAGTAGCGGCTCAGTCTGTGAGGCTGGATGCCTTAGGAGCCCCATTTGGTACTTACTGAAGGCCTTAAGGATTCCTGGAGAGGGGCAGTCTTCAGTCCACATTGCAAGGCTGAATTAGCTGGGTGCTGATGGCAGCAGTGGATGCAGCCTCCACCACCTGCTATACCAGAGTAGACACACTCACCAGCATGGCAAGAACTTGGCAGGCAAAGCGGCATTATTTCCCTCGGACCTCTTTGTAGCTCCACTGTGGCTGGACAGAGCTGCCCACTCTGGGGCAGAGCCTTCCCTGCTCAGTAAATACTTCTAGGAGATACTCTCACAGAGCCACCCAGAGGCATGTCTCTTAGTTAGTTCCAGATCCAACCAAATTACCAGGCAAGATTAACCATCACATCATCCTTTTATGTTGTTTGTTTTTCTGAGACAGAGTTTTATGGAGCCCAAGCTAACCCCAAGTTTGCCATGTACTTGAAGATGGCTTTGAACGTATGATCCCCCTGCCTCCACTTCCCAAATGCTGGGATCACAGGTCTGCACCACTCTACCCAGGGTATCATAGTCTTCATAGTGCCTTTGGATGAAAAGAAGGCCCTGTGCAGTCAAATGTGACATTTTTCTCTTGTTGTGGTAACTTTGAATCTTATATAAAGGATCCTTATTTTCTCTCAGGACATAAAGACATGCAGTTTCCTTCTTAAATTGTTTTGGTTTTGCCTTTTACATTGAAGTCTTTAGTCCTTACTATGTGGTGAATGTTTGTCCCCTCTAAAACTCATTGTAAAGTTCAATTGGCATTGTGATAGCATGAAACAGCAGGACTTCACAAAATGTGTGTACATCATAAGAACTCCACCCTCATGGGCAGGATCTGTATCACTATGAAAGGACCAGCTTGGTCCCTCTTGCCTTCTTCCTTTGCTTCCAATGTGATGGTCCCTACCACGGTATGCTGGAGCAAAAAGGCCCTTGCTAAACACCGGCTCTCTGATCTTGTATTTCCCAGCCTCCAGAACTGTGAGCCAATACATTTTTATTCATTACAAATTACCTAGGCTCTGGCATTCTGTTATAGCAACCCCAAATGGATGAAAATACCCCTTAGTTTCCACAAACATGTTATGCATTCTCATTTGTAAATGAGCTCTCATGTAGTCACGGGTTTGCCTCTTACCTCTAATGAGTCCCACTGGTCCCAATATTTGCAACAACAAGGGTGCTGGTGAATATTGATTTTTACTTGACGAAATCCAGAATCATTTAGAGACAAGCCTCTGTGCATAAAAATGAGGGATTATCTGGGTCAGGTTAGCCTTCGGCCATGCCTATGAGGAGTTATTATAGTCCAATCAAGAAAGTGACAGAACACCATGCGTATAGGGCCAAATAAGATTCCTTTATTAGCTGGCAACTGAGAGAAGGCTCTGGTCCAAAAGTGCTCTTGGCACTGAAGCTCAGAGCCGCAGCACTCCTAAAGGCAAAAACAACAATGGCATGGCCGTGAGATGTGGGCCGGGGGGACCTGGTAACATTTGTCTTGGTTGTACATTCACCAGATATTTTAGTTATGCATCTGAGCCATGGTCAGGGTCATAAAAAGCCCCGAATGGGTGCCAGCGTGGAGGTGAGTGACTGCTCATGGCGTTGGGGCAGATGTTACTGCCCAGAGAGTTAGAGACCGATAAGCACCTGAACAGACACAAAGCACGGAGTTAGGGCACCATCAGGACCAGATAACATGATCTCATCACCTCAGAATCATCTCGGTTAGGCTCATTCAAATGGGAAGACCCATCCTAAAGTGGACAGCGCCATTCTCTGGGCATGAAAAGAAGGGAGCTAGGTGGGCACAGAAGCCATTGTTTGCTTTTTCTGCGGGTGGACACGTGACCAGCTGCTTCAAGCTCTGCTGCCTTGGCTCTCCCTCAGTGAGGATGGACTGTCCTCAGACTCTGAGCCAAGATAACCATGCCTTCCTTAAGTTTCTTCGCCAGGGAATTTTATCATAGCAACTGTGTCACTGATGACACGTATGTTTTCATTCTTTCCTTTTCTGGCTCTTTTTCTTTTTTCTTTTATTGAAAACAGATTTTTTTTTCAGCCAGGTATGGTGTGTAGTGGGTAGCCATTCCAGCTTTGATCTGGAAGTTCCAACCCCCATTGAGGCTTCGGTAACTGTCACGCCTACAAGGCGGGGCCAAGGGAGGACCCGGAAGACCTGAGATCCGGATGGGCCAGCTCTCTCTGTTCCTGGACCCTGGACGGTGGAGGTTGACTGAGCAGAGTTCCAGAGAACACCGCTGGACTGCCATACACCTTCCCCAGACCCTGCAACCTACCTATCCCTTCATTTGTAAGTTACGCCACTAATAAACTTTCCTTTTAACTATGTGGAGTGGCCTTAATAATTTCACCAATAATGGTGGCTCACGTCTTTAATCCCAGCAACTTGAGAGGCAGAGGCAGGTGGATGTCTGTGAGTTCAAGTCCAGCTTGGTCTACAGAGTGAGTTCTAAGACAGCCAGGACTACATAGAGAAACCTTGTCTCAAAAATACCAAAAGATTAAAAAAAAAAAATAAAATGGACTTTTTTCCTACAATCTGTCCTGATTATGGTTTCCCCTTCCTCTGCTCCTCTCAGTTTCTCCCCACCTCCCCTCCCATTTGGATCCACACCCTTCGTGTCTCTCATCAGAAAATAAACACGTATCTAAGGGATAATAGTAAAATATAAAAAATCCAATATAATAAGGTAAGACAAAAGCAAACACGTCAGAATAGGACAAAATAAACAGAAGGAAAAGAACCCAAGAAAAGGCACAAGAAACAGACATAGACGCAGAGACCTACTTAGAGATCTTATAAAAACACAAATCTGGAAGCCAGGATATATATGCAAAGGACTTGTAAGGTTAAAAAAAAAGAGAAAAAAAACTAATAAATGTAAAAAGATAAAAGAAAGAGAGAGTCATGATATGACATTGTGAAACAAGGAGCCTCCAAAGATGGCATTGAGTTCATTTTCTGTTGGCCACCTACTGCAGGGCATTTGGCTCTGTCTTAATATTTGAAAAATACTTTGTGTATGTGTACTATTTGTAGGAGTTTTTTTTTCCCTATCATATGGGTACGGGGAATCAAACTCAGGTCATCAGGCTAGGCGTCAAACACTTTATCCAATGAGCCACCTTGCTAGTTCCTTAATTTTGTGTGTATGTGTTTTTTTAATTTTCTTTTTTATTTATTCTTTATGTCTTTCACATCTTGCCTCCCTATCCCACCTATCTTCCTCCCCACTCCCAAAAAAATTAAAAGAAAAAATGGAATAAGAGGAAGCTGCAGCGTGACACAGTGAGTTGCACAGTAAACCCCTTCATCCATAAATTTTTACATGCAGGTGTTCATCGCAAAGAATCATTGGTCTGGTTCGAGGCCCCTAGTCTATGCTACACCAGTGATGCTGAAGACTCTTCCTGGACATACCGTTGCTGCCCTGTGTTGTGGTGTCATGGAAATCCTGCAGCTGCGCTTCCTTCTACCCCATCCCACCCCCTTGCCCCAATAGATCACAGATGGGGTGGATGTTGGGGTGGGCCAATGTAAACCCTGGTTCAGGGCCTGGGTAGTTGCAGGGTTGGCCAGTCCACCAGCTCTCCTCTTTCTTCACCACCAGGGGGAGCTCTCCAGCATTGCCCTGGCTAGTTCACCCCTTGCAGCGATGAGCAAGGGGCGGGGCCAGTTCTGCTTTTCTGTCCTCAGGGTCGGTTCTCCCACACCTTCACCTCCCAGGCCAGCTCTACTGTGAGAGAGCAGAGGTGAGGTGCCTAGGTGAGGTACAGGGCTCACTCTCTTGAGTGATGCCGCTGATGAGGGACAGGAAGAGCTCTCCTAATCTGATGACCTCAGGGCCAGCTCCTCCACCTGCCTCAGGTGTTGACGGGGCACCTCTTCCTGCCTAGCTATTGGCCAGTTGGCTTTTTATTAAATCAAGGGGAGTAATACATATTCACAATGCAAAATAGGATTATTCCACAGCAAAACTGGGATATATTTATAATATCCTGTGACAAAATGTCAAGTATGTACACTTAAATATGATATTTGTATCAAAATCTGTTGTGAAGTTGTTCAAATGGCTGAACTTGCTTGTTTGAATTTTTTTTGGCAGTTCACTGTCTTTATTTAAATGAGTAGACAGAAAAATTATGGTTATCTAGATGTTGAGATTTTGACTTGACAGTTTTTGGAAAATGAGTGAAGTCAGCCAACGTAAAATTCTGAGCAGTCAGTGAATATTTTAGAAAACATGTGTCTTTTACAATGACCTTGAGATCTTCTTAATATTTTTTCTAGTGACATTGGCAGTTTGTTATTTAGTATATATAAAACATACTTCATAAAAAAAAGTTCACCAACATTTGGAAACCTGCATTAACTCTGAGAACTAGTAATTTTCAATGACTAATGTAACCTGTCACAAAATCATGCATAGTCAAAGACCCATTCACATTTCAGAGTGAACCAATGCATCTCACCATAACTGAACTCAGAAAGCTCCTCAGCATTCTTGTTCAGATTCTGAAACTAAAATCTGTAGTTGGCTTTTCTTGTGGGGACCACCAGCTCCCAAATAATGATACAGAGACTTATTAATTATGAAAGCTTGGCCTTTAGCATAGGTTTGTTCCCAATTAATTTTTATAATTTAAATTAACCTGTTTCTATTAATCTATGCTCTGCCATGGTTTGTTTGTTTTTTTTTAACCTCTCCTCCATTCTGTATGTCCAACTCCCTCCATGTCTCGCTGGCATCTCGTGCCAAGCCTAGATTCTAACCCTGAGTTCTCTCTGCCCAGAAGTCCCGCCTATTCTCTCCGGCCTAGCTATTGTCAGTTCTTTATTAAGCCAATCAGGTGTTTTAGGCAGGTGAGGCAAAACATAGACACATCTTTACGCAATAAACAGATATCCCTCAGCAAAAACCTGTCTCGTTTTGGTGTAATGGAAAACAAGAGTAGTCATGATTATTGAGAGCTGCTGGTAGTGAAAGTCCATGAGAGTACACAGCAGTGACAACTAGAGTTCAGGAGGTCAACCTATCAGAACTAAGGGTTCTGTTAGAGGAAACCATCACGCAAGGCGTTATGGGATTACTGCCTTTTGAATGAACTGGCTGTCTCTTGTTGTAAACCTCTTGTGCAATAACAGCCATGATTCTCCCCATTTACTGTGCATTTCCATGTTATGTGTACATGTAATCTCACGATTGCATCTCAATCTTGGGCACAACTTTCCCTATACATTTGGGGTAATTGGACAACTGCCCCAGCTGCGTTTATTTTTCATGAACATATATCTGGCCAGAGCCATTCTCCAGACAAAAGTATTTCAGCAAAGATACATTTTTCCAAGGACAAAAATGCACATAGATAAACATTAGCTCATCTCACTCACAGATAGAGAAAAGAACCACTAACAATTAAATCCTCAACCCCTTACCTTCACCCCGAGTTATTTACACAAGACCCTAATTTAAGAGATTTACTGCTCACATTCCTGGGATGATGTTTTAGCCATTTGCTAGATACTGAGTTAAGGCAGTTATTTCGCACTGACCCAAGGAGATTGCCTACAAGGCCAGGCAGGTGATAGGTACCAAGCTTCTTTCTTGTGCAAATTAAGTTTTTATTTCTCCTCAGCAGGTGCTATTCCTAGATTTTCTCCTCAGCAATTACTCTGAGTGAAAGTGCTTTTACTAACCAAATACTACAAGCTCTGACATAGGTTGCTTAGCCACCTAGCATATATCCCCCTCCCTATCAGAAAGCAGCTGCAGCTGGGATGAGTGGGAAAAGTGGCGCCCAAGACAGTTTACTTTCTTGTGACTTACTGACCCCTAACATTTTACCTAGCCATTTCTAGATTATAGTTTGAGCACAAAAATTCCCTAGTTGGTCTTAGCCTTTAGTTGACCCTACCAGAGAACTCCCCTTTAGTCACTCCCCTTTTGGGTTGTAATTGGAAGCTGACAATTAATTGCTTTATGTGTGGATTCTTAATCACCTCTCTCTGAGAACCTGAAAACTTCAAGCCTCACATTGCTTTACCAAAGAATTACTGTGTGGGTGTATATACTGGTTCTCTGAGAGCACTAGGATAGGATTGATGGAGAAGAACAAAGATGAGGACAGAGATGGAAAGAACTAGGTAGAATGATGAGAGAACAGCAGAAGGGACTGAGAGCAGGAGGGACTGAGAGCAGGAGGGACCGAGAGGAGCTAAGTAAGAGAGCAGAAAAGAAACTGTGCAGATAGAATCGCCATAGAAGAATAAAGTGAATGGACTAAAGAACTCAATGTGCTTAGATTCATTGAATATCCCTCAGATTAGAATCCTCAGCTGGTTGGTAGACTCTTCCGCGGACCCTGGGAGCAAGCAATATAGGCTGGACCTAATATTGCTTGCGTTACATGATGATCTGGAAAAACTGCTAAAATAACCCTTGTCTTTCCAACTACCATTCCAGGGCAAGTGCTGTCACACTTACAAATCACTGCTTACATTAACTCTTAAATTGTTGTCTAATGTTTTTCTTTAAACATGGAGGGGGGAGGCAATGAGTTTAGTTTAGATTCTTGGCTTTGAACAACCCAACTAAGGAACAGATGGTCTGGTGAGTTTACATGTGGTCTTAGAACACTATTGAAGAGATAAGAATTATATGTGCCAGCTTTCATAATAATTACTTCATTTTCTATCTAAACATCTGATACAATATTTCCCTGCCATTCTTAGACCTGATGGTGGGTTATAACTGGTGACTTACACAGGAAAAAAACCAACAAACAATGGCTTTTCTTGTCTGCATAGAATCCATTTCCAATTTCTTTCCCCTCCTCATCTTGATGTTTTACATCACAGGGGCTTTGAGTCCTGCCCATTCTGCCTGTATTCTGAGTGCTATGGCTGTTAATCAGTGTTTAGATACAATTTCAACAACTGGTAAACTTTTCTTCTCACAAGTTAGGATCTAGTTGAATATATCTTAAGTATGCTTTGATGGCAATGTCACTATGTTATGTAATTGGTAACTTTATTAGCTTAATATACTCTAACTGTGGTAGTTCTTCAGATGAGAGAAAATTTAAATGCCTTAAAATACTTTATTATGTGTTACCATTGCTAAATGCATCGGAAGCACGTAGTGACTAAAACTGTCCTCTTCATTTAATTTATATTAATGGAGCTTTATTTCTGGATAATATTTTCATTGAATTCTTTATAAACAGGTTTGGAAAGAAAGGCAATTAATTTTGAGAGTATCACTTTTATTGGCAAATTTTCATATAGAGTAATTTTTGAGTAATTATATAACTAAAGAATCCCGGGTCTTTCCATCTTGAAGAAAAAAAAATGCTTTTGGCTTAATTGACCCGTACTACTTCATAAGGTCACCACATGTTCAGCTGACATTCCTTCCACTAGGAGCTATCTATGGGGAGAAATAATCTTTTCTCTTCTGATTTTGTGATAGCAGTTTCACTGAGTTGCCAGAGGCACTGAACGAAATGAGGTTAATCTTTTAAGTTATTCATGTATTCAACGAAGCATGTATGTATGCCGCGTTTATCACAGGTGAGGCGCTTGGCAGGGTATGGGCTCATTTAAAGAGAGGAAGAAAGGGAACCTTCAGCAGTGTAAACAGATAAAAACCGTGCCAGTCAGCAAATCAATACTGATTTCCAGAGAATTCTAGTGCCGGGAAGAAAATAATGGCCGACAATGCACTACACAGCAGCTTCCTCATTACCAGAAGGAGCGCTTTTCTTTCTATTGCAAACACACCTGTAGCTCTATTGCTAGCACCTGTCTTGGTGGTCAGTGAAAGTGTATTGATACTATTAGGCATGTTATTTGTGCTCAGCTTTCTGTTAAGCTTTTTCTTCATGATCTCATTCCATCTTTATCCCTCTCCAAGGAGCAGGGTTATAAGTGTCTGCAGTTTACACGTTTGGACACTGAAGCTCAGAGAAGTTTATGGTCATTGCTTCTTGGGTTTTTGGCTAAGATCAAGTATGGAAAGGTTTACAGTCTTAGCTCAGGCCACATGGCCTGTAAAAGCAGGGCTGGCATTCAAACGTAATTTGCTATAACCTGGAATTGAGCCCTTTGATGTGGTAATGATTGTAATAAATGTGGCTATTTACATGAAAATAATGAGGAACTGAAAATGTGAGAACTTGAGATGGCTGGTTGGTTAAGAGCACTTGCTGCTCCTGTAGAGGACCTGAGTTGGGTTCCTGGCACCCACATGGCAGCTCATCCCATCTGTAACTCCAGTTCCAGAATCAGTCTCCCTTCTTCTGGCTTCTGTGTGTACCACACACACAGTACATGTACAAATGTATGCACAAACACTTAGACATACAAAAGAAATCTTTAAAAAATGAAAAATTCACTGAGTGGTGGTGGTGCACACGCCTTTAATCCCAGCACTTGGGAGGCAGAGCCAGGTGGATCTCTGTGAGTTTGAGGCCAGCCTGGTCTACAGAGCAAGATCCAGGACAGGTATCCAAACTACACAGAGAAACCCTGTCTCGAAAAACAAACAAACAAAACAAAACAAAAACCAAAAAAAAACCCCAAAAACAAAAAATTAAAAATTCAAATTTTAACATTTACTTTGTGTGTGTGTGTGTGTGTGTGTGTGTGTGTGTGTGTGTGTGTGTGTGTGTGTGTTGCCAGTGTTCCATAAAAGCTTCTTTTTTAGGCAAGCCCCTCAGTCTGAAAAATACCTAGCTCCCCTCACCACCTCCAGAGCACAGACCCAGAAAAGCCTATGCTTTAGGGATGGAGAGAGTACATGTGTACAGAGCTTCTTGGTGAGACTTGTCTAAATAGATAAGCTGGCTGTGGTGCTACTTGCCTGTAGATACAGCACTTGGAAAGCTGAGGCAGGAGGACTTCCATGAGTTCAAAGACAGCCTGGGCTACATAGTGAGTTCCAGGCTGACCTGACTTAAAATGTGAGGCCCTATTTTAAAACAAAACCAAGAGAAAGGGGGCTGATGAGATGGCTCAGTGGCTGAAGGTCTTGCCATCAAGGCTGACTACCCAAGTTTTGTCCTGGGAACCTAGATGGTCAAAGGGCAGAGTGGACTTTTGAAAATTGTCCTCTGACCACATGCATACTGTGGTGCATGTGCATGCATGCACACGTGCGCGCGCACACACACACACACACACACACACACACACACACACACACACACCCCACAAAGAAATAATAAAAAATAAACTCTAACAACCTGAGAAAACTATTTAAGATTTTCCTTCTACATGTTTCTATGCAATTTCCTTCCCTAGTGGCCTCTATCTTTCTGGCAAAAATCTACTCAGCTATTAGGCTGAGCCCTGTGATGTTGCCTCCACCTCCCTCCTTGTGCTATTTCCTGGGGCAGCTAAGGACTTCTTCTCTGCCCCAGGCTCTCTTGCCTAACTTCTGCAGAGTCCATCTCTTTGTACGTATTAGGTCTTCTGCACATTCTCATTAGGTTGGGAATAGAGGTTCATGGAGGCATTGGCAGGGGACCCCTCACTGTACCAGCAGACCCCAATCACAGGAAACTCCACTGGTGAAAACAAAATTAACCTAGGCAACATTCATCTCACAGTAAAATGGAAAACAAGCAGATACTGGTGGTTACCAATTCCTAAGGTTGGTCAGGGCTGTTCCTCATGAATAGGAGACTCTTCCTTCTACACCAGGCTTAATGTAACTCTTGAAAAACAAATGCTTATCCTTGGGAGATGTTGCTTATGTTGTGGACTGGCCAGTGCTGTGATTTCAATGTCTGTCCCCTGCCAAACTCCTTGCCATGGTAACAATATTGAAAGGCAGGACATTTAGGAAGTAGTTAGGACAGGAGAGTTCCACATATGGGCAGGATTGACACTTTTAAAAGTATACAGGCCCTTATTGCTCTCTCTTGACTGTACTGTCCATGGTAGGATGATACAGCAGGAAAGACCCACAGCTTATGCCAACCCCTGGATCTTAAGTATCCCCGCCTTGAACTGAAAGGAAGACATTTCTTCACTAATGTGTACTAAACTATGCACTCTGCTCTATTGTGGTAGCCTAAGATGAACTCAAATGATATCAGCAAAGTTGCAGTTCTCACTGGTAGGACCATGAAGAAAGAAATTCTTAACACATCTTAACTTTTTTTTACTTGGAACTTGTGATCATCCTAGCTCTGCCTCCTTGAATGTTAGAGTATAAGCCACCACCCAACAAATGTGCATTGTCTTTGAATATGGTATTTGTCTTAGGGTTTCTATGGCTATGAAGAGACATCATGACCACAGCAACTCTTAGAAAGGAAAACATTTAACTGTGGTGGCTCACTTACAGTTCAGATGTTTAGTGCATTATCATCATTGTGAGAAGCAAGGCAGCATGCAGGCAGACATGATGCTGGAGAGGAAGCTGAGAATTCTCACACCTTGACTCACAGGCAACAGGAAGTGGTCTATCTCACTGGGTGTGTTTTGAGAATATATCAGACCTCAAAGCCCACCTCCACAGTGACACATTTCCTCCAACAAGGCCATACCTCCTAATAGTGCCATTCCCTTTGGGGGCCATCTTCTTTCAAACTACCACATTCCACTTCCTGGCCCCCAAATTTGGGCTTGTAGCCATATCAAAATGCAAAAATGCATTCAGTCCAACTTCAAAAATCCCCATGGTTTATCACAGTCTCAACAATTTTTTAATTAATTAATTTATTTATTGTTCATTGTTGTTTTGCCTGTGTAAGGGTGTCGGTCCCTGGAACTGTAGTTATAGACAGTCGTGAACTACCATATGGGTGCTTGGAATTGAACCCGGGTCCTCTGGAAGAACAGTCAGTGCTCCTAACCACTAGGCCATCTCTCCAGCCCCTATCTCAACAATTTTTAGAAGTCGAAAGTTCAAAGTCTCTTCTGAGATTCATGCAGTCTCTTAACTGTAATCCCATATAAAATCAAAATAAAAATAGATCACAAACTTTCAAAATATAATGGCACAGGATATACATTACTGTTCCAAGATGTAGGGGAGGGAGCATAGTGAGGAAATGCTGGACCAAAGACTGAAAACCAGCTGGTCAAACTCCAAACTCTGCATCTCCATGTCTGATGTCAAAATGCTCTTCAGATCTCCAACTCCTTTCAGCTTTGTTGACTGCAACACACTTCTTTCTCTTGGGCTGGTTCTATTCCCTGTTAGCTGGTATCCCACGAGTCTGGCATCTCTAACATCTTGGGGTCTCCAATGCAATCCAGGCTTCAAATTCACAGCTTCACAAATGGCCTCTCTAGGCCTCCATTCAGGGATACCCCTGCCACATGCCTGGCCTCAGTTGCTTTCCTTAGTTGCAGAGGCAATTTCTATAAACCCCTTCCTTCTATCTTTGACTGTAGAGCTAGAACCACATGGCTGAAGGTTCCAGGTTCTGTTGCTTGCTGGGAATGGAACATGGCTCCCTCATTCAATTACATCTTCAACAGCTCTCTGTTTTCCATGGTTTTCTTCACTGCTTGAGCTTTGCTGTCTTGGAACTTGCTCTGTAAACCAGGCTGGTCTCAAACTCATAGATCCACCAGCCTCTGCCTTCTGAGTGCTGTGATTAAAGGCATGCACCACCACACCTGGCTCTAAGCTTTTCTTTAATTCCTTTTCACAAGGTGGAAACGTAGCTGGGTGGGATCTTGCCCTGAGGTCACCACTCCTTTATTTTATTAATCTGTTTATCTCCTTGAACACAGGATTCAGCTCCATTCCACTTCCTGGTGCTCCCTTTCTCCTCAAATTTTATATTTTCTTGCTCCTTTTCATTATAAATCTGTATAGGAGTAACCAATAATAACCATACAACAGAGAAAATACTAGGCTGTTTTGAGATTTTCTCTGCCAATGGAATTACTCCAAATCTCTTCACTTTTTCCTCAGACAGACTCTTCAGACAGCGGCTAAAAGCAGTCACGTTCTTCATTAAAATATCATGAGAATGATCTCTGGGCAACATACTAAAATTCTTCTCCTCTGAAACCTCTTGAGCCAGCCCCCCACAGCTCAAATCACTCTCAGCACCACTGTCTTCCAGGCTCCTACTCCATTGCTTTCCTAACCCAAACTCCCAAAGTCCAAATTCCTCCAAACAAAAGCATGGCCAGTCCCCTGATACCAACCTCTGTCTTAGTTTGGGTTTCTATTGCTGTGAAGAGACATCATGACCATGGCAACTTTTTTTTAAAAAAAATATTTATTATGTACACACATACACAGTATTCTGCCTGCATGTATGCCTACATGCCAGAAGAAGGCACCATATCTCATTACAGATGGTTGTGAGCCACCATGTGGTTGCTGGGAATAGAACTCAGGACCTCTGGAAGAGCAGCCTGTGCTCTTAACCTCTGAGCCATCTCTCCAGCCCTCCCCCCCAACCCCCAGCAACTTTTATAAAAGAAAACATTTAATTGTGGTGGCTCTCACATCTTGACTCACAGGCAGCAGGAAGTGGTCTGTCTCACTGGGTGTGGCGTGAGCATATATGAGACCTCAAAGCCCACCTCCACAGTGACACACTTCCTCCAACATTTTCTTTCCAACCACCACATTATTTTAAAAGTGAGAAACATAAAGCTCGACTTGTGGCACATTCTCGTAATCTTAGCAATGGAGAAAGTGGATGCTGGAGGATCAGGAGTTCAAGCTTTTCTTCAGCTAAAAAGGGAATTTAAAGTCAATGTGGGCTCTACAAGATCCTCCCCCCCCAAAACAAAACAGTGGGGGCATGGGGGTGAACACTTATAATCCCAGCACTCAGGAGGAAGAAGCTAGAATACTGGCCACAAAGTCTGGGTACACAGTGTTAGGCCTGCAAAAAAACTTCACAGTGAGACATAGTCTCAAACACAAACACACATACACATACACACACTCACACACACACACACACAGACACACAAACACAGAAATACACACTCACACACAAACACACACACAGACACACACACACACAGAAACACACACTCACACACACAGACATACATGCACAAACACACTGCAAACACACGAACTCACACACAGACATACACACATGCAAACATATACAATCATACACACACACTTGCAGCATGGACATGAGCTTTAGAAATACTGGTCTGGGCACCAGTAGCAGAAGAGAAGAAAAGAGGCAGGGATTCTAGAGAGACTGGAGCAAATGGATGGGCTTTATTTTATTTTACTTAAAATACGTTTTTAGATTCATATGGTGAGTATGCCATGGCATGCATGTGGAGGACAACTTGTGGGAGCCGGTTCTCTCCTTCTACCATGAGAGTCTTGGGGTTCAGTCTCGGGTTACTTGGCTTGGCAGTAGTCATCTTTACACATTGAGCCATCACATTGGCCATTTAGTTACTTAAAAAATATTCACGCGGTTATGTGATTTCTTTTTTGCAAAAACAAAATTAAACAACACAAATGTTTGCAGTTTATGTTTGAGAAGTGGGTGATTTCGAGATTGCCATAGAGCAGTGTTCAGGACATACATCTCCTTGGTCATCGCCAGGGGATTGTGATAAAATCATTGTGTATATTATACACAGTGCTGCCTGCATTTGATGTGGAAACAGACAAACAAAATTGTGCTGGCTATTTTTATGTCACCTTGACACAGGCAATTAGAGTCATCTGAAAAGAGAGAACTCCAATTGAAAACATACCTCCGTAAGCCTGGGCTGTGAGCAAGCCTGTAGAGTATTTTCTGAACTAATGATTGATGTGGGAGGGTCCAGCCCATTGTGGGTGGTGCCTTCCCTGGGCTGGTGGTCCTGGGTTCTATAAAAAGAAGGCAGAGAAAGCCAGTAAGCAGCACTCCCTCCCCTATGGCCTCTGTTCCATCTCTTGCCTCCAGGTCCTGCCCTACTTGAGATCCTGTCCTGACTTCCTTTGATGATGAACTGTGATGTGGAAGTGTAAGCTGAGTAAACCCTTTCCACCCCAAGTTGCTTTGGCCATGGTGTTCATCCCACAATAGTAACCCTGACTAAGACAGAACTGAAGGCATAAGTCTCACTGTTTTGAGTTACGGATGAATCTATAGCACATCCATGACAGGCTCTGCTAAGTGCTGTAAGTAGGAACACTAATGGGTTCTTAGATTTAAAGAGATGAGACAGGTTATTCCAAATTTGCTGGGCAGAAGCTGCAGGTCAGATGCAGTGAAGAAAATGGGTTGGAGAGCCGGACGGTGGTGGCGCACGCCTTTAATTCCAGCACCCGGGAGGCAGAGCCAGGCTGATCTCTGTGGGTTCGAGACCAGCCTAGTCTACAGAGTGAGATCCAGAACAGGCACCAAAGCTATACAGAGAAACCCTGTCTCACCCCCCCCCCCCCCACACACACACAAAAGAAAATGTATTTGGAGGCCTTAGACGAGAGAAAGCATGGGGGGCATTTATAATTCTGCAAATATGAATGGGAATAAAATTGACCAGTGTGAATATTTTCCTTTCTGTTGTTCTGTTATGGAGAGAGTATCACAGAGCCAGGTAAGATACATAAAGCCTGAGGGCTCTGGGTTTATTGTTAGTGTGTTAGATCTTAGCTAGTGAGCATTCGGGAAGGAAAGACACTCGGGAAATAAACCAGTGAGGGTAATTTGTGTTAGTCATCTGAAATCCAAGTGAGGAAAGAAGGGACCCATGGTAATATTAACTGTATGTGAGGGATAAGTGCTCAAGCTAGAAGCATATAGGTTATGCCAACCAGCATGTGCAGAGGCTTGCGTACTGTATGTATAGTGCTACACAGTTTGACTAGAAGATGCTCGGCTGTGTTTAGTTGAAAACATTAGATCAACCTACTGCATCCGAATGCTTCAGTCTTGACTGCTTTGCAGGGCACATCATGAGTACCCCATAACGACTTGCTGGCATATCATTGCATCAGTGTCAAGGGCAATATGATAGATTCAAGGTGGTTGAACAACGGAGCCAAGTAGAAGGGTACAGCTGGAAACCAACACCCTCACAGTCAGCTCTTGACACTTCCTCCTGCCCACAGCCATTGTATTATTCATGGCCGCTTCTACTCCAGGGGGTAGAGAAAGGTGGGACTCAGCCTTGGAGGGAGACTGGTGCTGGCAATTGTGCAGTTATGAGTCCCTAAACAGGCTGTTTCCACCTCGCTCCTAAGCAGCCTGGGCTGGTGAACAGCACCCCGGGGGATCATTCAGTAAAGCTTCACAAAGACTATTCAAGTTAAGGGACAGAAATTGTTCGAGTTGCTGGAATTAGATCAGACTGGCTTGAAACATTTAAGCAAAGCTGCTACTCTGACTCCAGCACGTCTCAGGAACGTATTCCAGGGTGAGCTGGTGAGAGATTTAGAAGGCAGTGACAAGCGACTGCACAGGGTGATGAAATTCCAGGGCCTGAAGCTGTTGTGAAGAGTTCAACTGTAAGAAAAGTGCCTCTTATTGCCCCCGCTCCAAGTTCACCAACACTAGCATCCTCCTGCCTCCTGAACCTTCTCCCCAATATCCATATTACAGAGAGGAAACATTTTAATTTTGGGAAAAATCATAGTTTATGCAGATATAAAGGAAGAAAGGGTTTCTAATTTTTCATATGTGTTTGCCACAAATAGACCCTTAAGAAGGGGTTTTTGCAACATGTTTGTGAGGCAGAAGTTTAAGCAGTGTCACCTTGTTTAATCCACATTTACTGGGCATTTCCTAAGCATCGAATACAGCTGTGAATAACAGACAACCATAAAGGAAAGGAGATAGCCATTAATCAAGCAACCAGACTAATCACTGTTAAGACATGCTGGGCCTGGTGTTGTAGACATATGATGCTATCTGTTGCCTAAGGCAGGAAGGCCACAAGTTCAAGGTCAGCCTGGGCTATAAAGTGAGAGTAAGTTCAGCTGGGGGCAGCTTACCAAGACCCTGTACAATCAAAAAGTGAAAAGGAATGCTACAAACACAGCCCAGGGACAGACTGCTGGACCAGCACATACAAGGTCCTAGGTTCAATCCCTAGCATCACAAAAGAAACCACCGAAAACCATCGTTCACAGTGCCAAGGACTGAAGATGGGCTTTGGTTTGATTGGGCAGCATTTGAATGGACAGTGTGGTGCTTGATGTGGTTGGGTAAAGGAAGGTCTTGGTTGGGAACTGTTGGGTTGATTCAGATCTGAAGGGTAAATAGGAGTTGGCAGAGAAGGAGCATGGGCTGTTGATGTGGATGAGGATAAGCTGGGCATAAACATGTTCTGTTGGAAGGGAACCTGGTACAGCTGAGGTGATCTGGCAAGCTGGGTGTGGAGTGGATACTCAGCCAGATGAGGCTGCTGGGGCAGTTGGGATCAGTAATAAAACCCCTAATTTTAGCTTGGCCTACTTGGAAAAAAGACTACATTTTTCAGTTCTAGTGTGTCTGCATTTGATCCCTTGACTACGCTTTGGCCAACAAGGCACAGGTGGCAGCATGGACTGAAGCTTTCAGGAAGTGTCTGTAAGAGGAGATGTACTTGTCTCCTACAGCCTTCCTCCTGTTGGTGGAAACCTGGGTAGAGCAGTTGGGTTTAAACAGACATTTTCAACTTCAGGTTGACCTTGGGAAAGAAATTCTGAGTATGAAAGAGCAACAATATGGAAATAACCTGGGTCTGCGGCACTGTGCAGTATGACAGTGGACATGGCTTTGATACTCTGATTTCTTAAGGAGATAGATGTCTTTTTGTTAAGCTACTGGTTTTCAGTTTTTGTCCTCCCTTGCCCCCCAATGACTTGTGGAGAATCTAATGTAGTTGGGGTCTTGGAAGTTTAGCACCATCCTAGCTAAATCCACAGAGCTTTTCATTTGAGCTTACTCTTTGTGAATGGGTGCATTGGGAAGAGAAGGCCAGTTGTCACTTGTTGGTTGCCTGAGCTCTGGGCAACGGCTTTCACGTTTTCTCTCAGCTGCGGAACTTCCTCGTGCCAGAGCTACTGGGGAGCCATCGTGTGGAAAGCTGCAAACCAGACCCTGCTCTGGTTGCAGAGGTGTCAGGGACCAAGTGTTCCCTCGGGCCCTTCTTCTGCAGTCATGACTGCAGTGTGGATTTGTGTGGACCACCTGAAGGCTCCAAGGAACACAGTTTGAGATAATTTTAAGGATCTTAAAGTGTGGAGAGCCATAATACAAAATAGTGCTTCTCTGGCTATAACTTCTGGAAAAAGTCTGCTTCTGCTGGTCCACCCCTGCTTCCCATCCCTGCATGCCTTTTTTCCCCCTGTGTGTTTCTAGATTGCATAAGCTATTTCACATACTCAGAGACATCTTTCCTCTTCATGGGGTCCAACATTATCAACTTCTACTATGTTTCACCACATGGCTGTGTGTGACATATTTATTTGTAGGCCTTTAGATTTGTACATCTTTAGATGAATTTCTTAGAGTTACCTTTAAAGACAGCCACAGAGTGAGAGGCTTAAAAGCAACAGGAATATTTCACACCTTCAATCCCCACACTTAGGAGGCAGAGGCAGGCAGATCTTCAATATTCAAGGCCAGCCTGTACTACAGGAAGTTTCAGGGCTACATAGTGAGACTGTGTCTCAAAGCAAGCAAATAACCTCCTCTTTCTCTCTCCCACTAGTAATATTCTCATTTAGTCCTGGAGGTCAGAAACACAAAATTGAAGTGTTGTACTATCTTCCCTTTCAAGGCTTTAGGAGAAGAAAATTATGTCTTGCCTCTTCCAACTTTTGGTGGCTGCAGGTATTCCATGGTCTATGGCTACATAATTTCTTTATATCTCATCTTTGTGTGACCTTTTAACCTCTTCACCATAAGGAGATTTGTTCTTGGATGTAGGGTTTGTGTGGATAATCTAGAATAACTGAATATACAGATATTTAATTCAGTTATATACACAAAGAGCACCCCCTCCACAAACACATTTACATTCACAAGTTCCAGGGGCTGCGGATGGACCTGTCTCTTGAAGCATTTATTGAACCCACCCCACCTACAACAGGCAGGCCTGAGGGGTGCTCCAATGAGAAGCTAATGAGCCTTTGGGTACCTGTGCTGTCTGTTACCTTTTCTGTCTCGGCCATCTGGGTCCATATTTATGTTCACTGCCGACGTCAAAATAGCTGTACCTTCATTGACCTTCAAGCCTGGGAACACAGTCATCAAGGGCAGCGAGAGACACTTCAGGCAAATTAAAGTTACAGAGTACATTTGAACAAGAAACAGATTAGATAACACTCAGAACCAGTAAATAATTAGAGAGCATCACTCATCAGTGCCAGCAGCAAGTCAAGAGGGTTGGAGAGATGGCCTGGTGGTTAAGGGGGCCTGTGCTCTTCCAGGGGACTCAGGTTTGCTTCCCAGAACCCATATGGCGGCTCTCAATCTTTTGTAACTCAGTTCTAGTTTCAGGGGATCTGGTGCCCTTTTTTGGCCTCTGTAGGCACTGCACACATGTGGTGCACTAAGTACAATCAGGCAAAATGCTCATACACATAAATAAATAAAATATTTTAAAAATTAAATTAAAAGGGTGTCTAGAGAAATCTGATTGTTTTTAATGAAGCCTCTTCTTCATGGAGGTCTGGTCTGATTGGGTGGTGTGCTGGCTGGTTTTGTGTCCTTGACAGAAACCCAGATATATTTAGGTAGAGGAAATTTCAATTAAGGAATTGTCTCCATCAGATTGGCCTGTGGGCATTTTCTGTATTAATGATTGGTGTGGGAGGACCTACCTTGCTGTGGGCCATTCCATGCCTGAGCAGATAGTCCTGGATTTTATAAGAAAGCAGCCATGGAGAGCAGGCCAGTAAACAGTGTTTCCTCATTGTCTCTGCATCAGTTCCTGCCTCGAGGTTCCTGTCTTGAGTTCCTGCCCTGACTTCCCTCCATGATGAGCTGTAGGTGGTAAGGTGAAACCTTTCTTTCCCAAGTTGTTTTTGGTCAGTGTTTTATCACAGCAACAGACAATTGCCTGCAACTGGTGAAGGGTGGGGCTGTTTATGATTGGCTGAATCCCCCACCTTCTGTAACAGAACATAGACTCCCGGTGGACATGGTGGCTTATATATGAAATCCCAGTTCTCAGGAAGCAGATGCCGGCAGACCAGGAGTTCAAGCCCAGACTGGGCCACAGGGGACTGGCTTGTTTGAAAATAAACTAACAAATTAATACTTGTAAGTTAGATTTTAGTTCATTGACGTTTAAGTGGTAGTTTGTAACAGGAGCTCAGCGTTCAGAGATAGGCTAATGGCTTCCTGTTTTCTTAATCTAACCTTGCCAGGTTACATTTCTGGTGTGTGTATGTGTGTGTGGGTTCTGGTGTGTGTGTTGGGGTGAGGAGTGAATGCGGTTTCTCCTGAAACCACCAAGCCTCACCTGCAGGTGTTTCTTCTCTAGACGACTGAAGTAAGCTAGTACCGGCAAAACATTTGGCTTCTCCAGACCTGCCTGCTGTCAAGTCCGAATTATTTTATTATTTATTCCTCATCACGATGGAGCTTTTCTGTGTGTTTTCGGCACGGTTCGGTGAAATGGGCATGGGAAGCAGAACCACAGGAGTTATAACCGCCTGCCACTTGTTGGTGAGCAAGGCTATCCTGGACTCCTTGGTCCATCTGTTGTCTGGAGTCTATGGAATGGATCAAAGACACAGCTCTCACCTGCAGTAGTAGCCAGGCTGTCTCCATGAGAGGCTGGCACACGGAGGACAGTCTAATGCTCCTTCCTCAGCTCCCCTCTGCTTTCTCTGTGAAGATTGCTAGGAATAGTTCAGAACCCTCTCCAAATATTGAAGTCCTTACCACTTCCTAAACTGGAAGTTTGTTCAGGGCGTGCCACAAAGCAGGGCCAACACTCTCACCTTCATTACCAGCGTCCTGTGATGGTGCTGGTGGGACCCCTCTGAACACTGGGAAGAGAGGAGTACAAATTTCATCAAAACCCAGTATTTATGCTGGGGCTCCGGCTTTGTTTTCTTAGAGAAACCCATGTTGGCCGAGGAAGACCACTAGGGGGAGCCAGCGGGCTACATTGGCGCTGGAGAGGCGCTGCACTCCGGCATCCACTCCCACCCCCGGCCCTTCCCACACACACCGGGGCAAAACCAACCCGGGGCGCTGACGTCAGCCAGCCGGAGGCGCCTGCCGCTGTACCCGTAGGTATAGTTAATCCCCCAGGAGTGGGGCCTGTGCTTTCCCTGGCAGCCCAATTTTCAGCTTAAATCATTGCCCTAATGTTATTTTAATGTGCTTTGGGGCCCTGGTGGCTAGAGTGGGTGGCAGGGGAGCCGCGTTTAATTTCCTTTGGAGTTTGGAGTGTGCCTGACACTTCTCGAGCACTTGGGTGGGATAGACTCAGTCATCTTGCAGCTGCAATCAACCTCGGTAGCCTTTTCCTTATTTGGCAAACAATGGCAACGTTAATTTGGGTAGGGGGAATGGGGGTGAGGCTGGGGTGGAAGAGAGAGAAACGAACACGTGTAAAACAGCAAATATGTGCTGTCCACTTTGTTACGTCGTTTAATTTTCAACAGAAACTATATGAAGTTGTTCGAAATGCTCAGTTTAGCAGAGACATCGAGAGAGATGGAACAGTTGGCCTTCAGTCACAAGGGCTGGCTAATGGCCTGTGGAGCCCTCCAACGGCCAGTCCCAGAGCCACAAATCTGGGATCTGCAAGCTGTGCCTATCCGCATCACTTTCCAGTTTTACTTAGAGAGAACTCTCGCCGAGGAGGTCTGTTCATAGTTTTACACGAGACTTGGCAAGAATGGAACAAACCTCACAACTGTAAAGATGAAACAGCCCTTTGCAGGATAGCACAGCAAAGCTTAAATGTAACCATAAAGATGCTGATCCATCACCTTATGGCCGACGTGTGTCTTGCCTGACTTGGACTGAGTTGAGAGCCTTATGTGCTTACGACACAGATAACAGAACAGCCCTAGTTAGAGAAGGGTGTTGTTTGACTGGCGCAACATCCACGGGCTGTATTTACATCAAGTAAATCAAGAGAAAAGAGCAGTTTGTCTGATGACACCCATGTCCCGAAAAGGGACAGACTGATCCGGGACATGGTGTGTGTACGTGTGTGTGTGTATGTGTGTGTGTGTGTGTGTGTGTGTGTGTGTGTGTGTGTGCATGTGGGAGTGTATGCACATGCGCGCAGGAGTGCACGCATGCATCTGACGGCACACCAGTGCCCAGGGCAGAGCAGGCTGTCCATCAGTGGTGAGTCCAAGTTAAATGATGCTTTCAGATGGTGACAGGCTCACAGCCTGGTCCTAGACTTCTTCAGCTGAAGCCCACATCCTGGTTGAGTGAATGAAGTCTATTCTCCAAATTTAAGTATGAAACAAGAAACCAAACTGTAGACACTTCACAGACCAAAGTACCTTGTGAAGGTGGGGTGACTTCCAAGGTCGATCAGAGAGTTATCAATGTCCCACAAGGCATCAATCACCAGTTTTTGCAGGCTTTATTTTGCTGTTCTGAAAAGGGCTATTTCACCTTAGAGATGCGGATTTTGTTCCATTCTTGAAAAATGATCGTGTGAAACAATAAATAGACCACTTGGTGAGAGCCCTCAAAGTGGAACTGGAAAGCGAGGTGTGTGGTGCAGCTGGCAGAGGCCAGTGGGGATGAAATTAGAGTGAGAAGGACCAATGGCCAAAATATGTACTCTGTAGTGTTTAGTCACTTGCCTATGAGTAAAATCTTAACTGTGTGATGTTCATCGTCATGGTCAACTCGACTGGCTTTAGAGTCACCATGGAAACACACCTCTGGGTACATCTGTGAGGGTGTTTTCAGAAAGGCTTGATCGAGGAGGGAAGACCTACCCTGAGTGTGGGTTGAACTCTGTCCTAGGCTGGGATCTGATTGAATAAAAAGGAGAAAGCTGGGGATGGAGAGAAGGCTCAGCAGTGATGAACACTTACTGTTCTTGCAAAGGACCAGAGTTGGCTTCCCAACATCCACATGGCAGCTCATAATTGCCAGTAACTCCGGTTTCAGATGATTTAGTGCCTTCTACTAGCTTCCTAAGGCCCTGGGCATATGAATGGTATACATATCTACATTCAGGCAAAACACTCATACATGTAAAATAACAACAAATAAAACTTCAAAAAAGGAGAAATCTAGCTGAGAGGATTTTCCATCTCTCCCAGCTTCCTTCACACAGGCACAATGTGAGCAGCCACCTCACACCCTCCCCAACACGACACTTGCCTGCCGTGATGGACTGCCCTTCAAACTGTGAGCCAAAACAAGCTCTTCTTTCTATAAGTTGTTTTTGTCACAACGATAAGAAAAAGTAAGGACCACAGTGGTCGTCATAGGAAGAAATGATGGGGATGCAGGGGGCATACTTAGGTACCACTCCTGATCTGAAGTAAGTAACGTGAAGTAATGAGCTCTCAACAGTGCCTTGTGAGACAGGTCAGACAGCAGGACTTCTGTAAAAGCAGCATGTCCCTTTGGCTGGGGGTAAACAAGGCACAAGAAGGGAAATGAAGGTCTGGATTTCACTTCTGCGCTGTGGGCTGACAGGAATGACTGTGTTCGGTGGCCAGGTGTTTGCAAATTCAGAATCTTGACGAGAACAATGCCCCTCAACTCTCATTTTAAATTCACGCAAAAGGAATGCCAATGACAACTTTTGAAATGTGTTGGGTGGTTCTTATTTGCGGTTACACACCTCATCTAATCTCTAATTTCTACTAATGCTTGCCAGTTTGGTGTTATCCTCATGTGTTTGAGGGACACACTCAGGGATCCCGATGCCTTTGCCTCTGGATCTGGAGCTGGTGGGCTGGTGGGAAGATGGGTTCACGGTGGTAGACACATCGTGTTCTCCCTTTGGGGTATGTGGCCGTGTGTTACACAGTAGTGACATTGGCTTATTGTTGAAAAACACAATAATATGAGGCAGTTTCTTCAGCGGCCTCCCTCCTCTGACTTCACACTGGCATTCAGGTGCTCTGGCTGTTGCACATTCTCTCTGATAAGAGGCTGACTGTGTATATTAGGCTGTCTTTGAACCTACACTGCTGTCTCCAACCCCCTGAGTGCTGAGGCTGCAGTACTAGGTTGCCATGCCTTCCTGTGTCATTACTGAATTTCCATCATGCTTTCTGCAAGAAAGGTCTCATTTTCTCCTCCCCACAGAGGGGGAAGCTCTCACAATCTTGCCAGGAAGTGATGCAGCCAGGTGTCAAACCTGGTTTTGTCTAGACGGCAAGCCCATGCCATCTTCATCTTCTAGACCAGGTGCTGGGGGAGGAGGACCTCATAGAGGGAGGACCTCGTAGAGAGAGGTATGTTTGTACAAGACCGACCATGCTTTGTGGGAGTGGGAATCACCACCAGTGCCCTTGCATGAGCCATTCTGTCTGGGTTTGAAGAAAGTCAGTCAGTTCTTGCTTTATACTTTCTCTGGCTTCTTCCATTCCTGTGCCAGAGACCCTAAATATGCATCTTCTGTTGGTGACTCACCCTGTTTTTCTGTTTGCTCATTATTAATAAAAATAACTAACAAAACAAGCAGTAAGACAACCCACAAAGTATGAATGAAGAGCACATACCCACAGCTTCTCCTGGTTTTGTTTTCTTTCCCATTCTAGACACTTTGGGTGGTTAGTAAAATCTAGCAGGATACATCTTGTTTTTAGGCTGGCAGAAAATTGTCATATTGTCCTAGGTCTTGAACTATTGCCTGGCCCATGCCCCTGTTTGGAAGGAGGTGAGCTTGGACTAAGGGAAGGACCGGGTGCCCGTGTAACAAGGCCATGGGGAGGATACTCCAGGATGAGAGACGATGCCACCTGTCTTGTCAGGCCTGGAACCTCCAGTCTGCATTTCTCACTGACTTAGTGTCATGCTTCCCCACACCCCCGCTGTTCTGAGTTTCTTTGCCTTCTCCTCTCTCATTATGCTGTACCTTCTCTGCTGGTGATTTTCTTAGCTGTTTCTGTTTCTTGTAACACTTGCTTTTTAACCCAAGATTGTGCAAAATATTATGACAAATATTATTTGTTCATAGGGCACAGGGAAGGACATTAGGAGGAGGGAGAGAATGAATTAGAGGGCAGTACAATGACCCTACACGTGTGAAAATACCACAGTGATGATACCCATTACTTTGTATGCTAAGGAAATTCATTAAAAATAGAAATAAGGCGAGATTGTTATCAATTCGAGTTCTTGGCAAGGAATTTGAATTTTATCTTATGGTCTTGTTTCTTCTATCCCAGCTCACAGTGGGCCAGGAATATTCTTAGCTAGATTTAGCCTGATCTTGAGTGTGTGCATATGTTTGTGTTGGAGGTGGGTAGGAGGTTGGGCATGAGCCAATTACATGGTTAGAATCTCCAACAAGAGGTGCCCAATTTTTCAAGAAGACCTTTGGTGGCTTGCGAAAACTCACAGGGATACTGGAGATACTGAAGAGTCGTGGCCATCGAATGGGAACACAGAGAAAGCAAGGAAGAAATGGTTTAGGAATGACTTTGTTCAGGAGTAATGAGACATGAGAGAATTCTCATTACCTTAGGTCACTGTGGCTATCAAGGCTGTGCGGTGGACACATGTAGAACATCTGCTGCTCCTTGCTCCTCGTGTCTTTCATTGTCATCCTGCTGACCCAAGTCACATCAGAAGCTGGGAGAGAGGGCAGGATCCCCTACTGGAGCAGAGGAGGGTAAATACCCCTACTGCTTCCCCAAAGAGATGGTTGACCTCACTTGCCACCCTGTTCTTTCTTGAGACAGGATCTCAGGTAGCCCAGGTTGACCTGGGATTTACTTTATAGCCCATGTACACCTGACCCATCTGCCTCCATCTCCTTAGTGCAGGGATCACAGGTGTCTGCCTCCATCCCTGTTTTTGTGCTGCTGGAGATTGAACCCTGGGCTGTAGTTTACTAGGCAAGCACTCTACCAACAGGTTGACATCTTCAGCTTAAGTTCTTTTTTGCACCCATAATCTCATCTTTGCACCAAGTCCATCAGTCTCTGATATCAACAGAGACTGTATTGGCACTCTGGGTCATGGAGGAAACCGGGTCTCCCTGAGGTGGGATCAGAGGGTTGGCTGTCTGCAAAACCTTGCCTATGCAAACAGAGGTGATTTGGCACTCTGAGTGAATGTTTACAGAAACCAATGGGCTATTCTTAATTATAATTTAGATTAAGTCTCCAAAGTGGTCTGAGGAAAAACAATAACAAAAACAACAAACAAAACATAATTAATAATAATAATAATAATAATAATAATAATAATAATAATAATAATAACCCAACATGGATAATAGTTTTCCATGGAAAAATCTGTCAGTTTTACTCTTTAATTTGAAATACTTTATCTAATTTTAACCCAAGAACTGGTTATGTCATTGTATGTCAAAACTTACTGGAGATAAGGTAACTCCCTTCACTCAAGGCTCTTTGTGATCTGACAACTTTCTTTGGGAACAAAAGAAGCTGACAGGCATCTTAATGACTTCTCACAGATGTCTTAGTCATTTGCATGCTCACTGCAGTTAAAGGCCAGCTGGTGAGAAGTACCTTCTCAGTGGTAAGTACACTTCCCCATTGTGGAGAAGACCTCAAAATCAGTGCCATATGTCTGTATGTCTCTGTCTGTTTCTCTTTCTCTCTCTCTTTCTCTCTCTCTTTCTCTCTCTCTCTCTCTCTCTCTCTCTCTCTCTCTCTCTCTCTCTTCTATTTTTATATCTGGATCTATCTATCAATCCATCTACATATCTAGGTATCTCTATCTATCTATCTATCATCCATCTGTCATCTGTCTATGTATCATTTATCTCTCTATCTATAGATAATAATCCATCTTATTAATAACATGAGGCCTGGGCTGGCCTCAAACTTGTTATGTAGCTGAGGCTGGTCTTGAACTCCTGATCCTCCTGCCTCTACTTCCCAAGTGCTGAGATTATTAGCATGTGCCACCATACTTGACCTCTAGTGCCTTATATTTCACCTGGTGTATTGAAGATGGGAACTGAGACATCACTTGGGTTCTAGTGGTAGAAGCTGATGGTGAACATGTGGAATACTGGTTGGATCTGTGCCTATGTGCCCCTTGGGAACAGCTATACTGGAAAGGAAGTCCCCACAGCCTACATGCTGCTTTGGGACTGTTATGACCCTGGCTGCTGCCATGGGCAGAGCAGAATACAGAGTGCTCACCAAGCCCTGCTGCCTGGGATGTACAGCTGCTGACACAGCATGTAACACGTGAGGGAGGAAGAAATGTCATGAGCTACAGCAGATAGTAATTGATAGTTCAGATGTCAACCCACAAGATAAATAATTTCCTGATGGAGGAACCCTGTCAGGCAAGGCTTATGGACCACCATCTCTGAAAAACTGGTTGCTCCTGTCTTTAATGTCACATGTGCAGAAACAGCTGTGGAGTCTCCCCATCACCGTGCATTTTCATGTGACGTGTACATGTAATCTTATGATTGCATCTCAGTCTTATGGGCACATTTATCTGTAGATGGTCAAGAAGATGACTTCTCCTCAAGCTGCATGATTTGGATGAATAGAAATATACTAGAAAATGCTTCATAACTAGATCTATTATTCCATGAGGACTGTAAGACACCTAGAAACCTGTTTTGTTTCTTTATTCAGACGAACATAAGAAAACAACAATTTGTCCTCAGTCTAAGACTAGCTACAGACAATTAGGTAATTCATAATCTTAGAGCAAATTCATATTAAACAAAACGCCTCTACAAATGCCTCATAAGATTAACCTCCACAAAAAAAAACACATGACATATTCTCAAATGTCTAATTTTAGAACCAAGGCTAGACACAAAGCAATCTTGGTACCAATTCTTTGCTTGCCAAAAGTCTGATTGATAACGTAGACCAACGGCCACTGTCTGGAAAAGTGCCGGGCACCATGTCCCTGGCTATGTGTTGCCATGGTAAATAGCTCTGCTCCTTATCATTTGCTCAAGAGATAGCTTTGTAACCTTTCTTATTATTGAAAAAAACCTCCTGTAAAATATGTACATGACTGTGTAGAACAGCAGAGAGCAAGAAAGAATGAGAATTCAGAAGGAATTAGAACTTAGGTAGAGTTAGAGCTGTCGAGTGAAATAGAGCTGTAACAGAAGAATAAAAGATCATGACCCAAACAGTTTGTGTGTGAATTTATTCTGTCCCTAGAAATATCTCTCAGATTAGAAAAAAAGTCATAAGTTTTCCTATACTGTGGACCTTTTCTTTGAACCTTGTAGCCTTTGGAGCTGGTCTCCAACAGGCTATATTAAGAAAAATGTTGAGTCCACATACTTACTCCAGGCTTGTGTCTTTATCTTCTCTACAAGTAGCCCCCATCCACTGGAGGAGAATCAGCTTTCTGTATAATTTTTTTTTTTTTTTGTGAATAATCTCATACATGAGTCTGATGGAATCTGGGAGAAAGCAATTCAGAAATCTTGGCTTTGAAAACTGAAAGTCTAGCCAGGCAGTGGTGGCACACGCCTTTAATCCCAGCACCTGGGAGGCAAAGGCAGACAGATCTCTGAGTTCAAAGCCAGCCTGGCCTACAAAGCGAGTTCCAGGACAGCCAGAGCTGTTACACAGAGAAATCCTGTCTCGAAACAACAACAAAACAAACAAACAAACAAAAATACCTGAGAGTCCTAGCTGCAATAGAATATCACGAACACTCCATATTTTCTTTTCTTTCTTTTTTTTTTCCGCATGTGTATGTGTATTTGCATTCATCTGTATATGTGTGTGGAGGCCAGAGGTTCACAGGGAGTGTCTTCCTCCATTGCTTTCCATCTTATGTCTTGAGCAAAGACCTCTTGTTGGTTCTGGAACTGACCAGTTCAGTTAACAGTTACCCAGCTTGTTCCAGAGATGCTGTCTCCACCTCCTATGTGCTGGGACTACAGGAGGCTCCCACACCTTCCTACTTTTTATGTGGGCTCCAGGAATCTGAACTCTGGTTCTTGTGCTTGCCTTGCAAGCGATTTTCCCTCTGAGCCATCGCCCAGCCCAGACACTGCATCTTCATAAAATATCACGTTGTGTGAAGAAATGTAAGGCAGTGTGCCTGAATATAAAATATTTTTTCAATAAAGCTGTATTGTTCAGTGAAAGAAACATGCATGCTAGAATCAGGGTTGGGAAAAGGTTCATATATGCCCTCTTGAAGTAGCTGTGAGCAAGTCGTTGGCAACATACCAGAGCTTTTGACCTGCGGAATAGATACATTAAGAGCGATCTGATGAGGTATGGTGGGTGTAGAATAGTGTCCAGCACATGTATGCACAGGTCAAGGGCCCAGGGTGGTTTGCTTAGTTTTCTAGACAATAAATTAAACACATCTTATTTTAAAACTAAAAATCAACTAATTGTGGTCAGTATATCAGTAATGTTTAAAGAAAGCACAGAATGTTATTTTTGATGGTGGCTTATTTCTGTGGGCTAGTGAAATAGACTTACATTTTCTGTTAAACTAATTACACTGCTTTCCTTTCTTTATTCATTTATTCATTCTTTGCTTATTTGAGACAAGATGTCCTCTGTAGCCTAGTGTGGCCTGAATCCCACTGTACCACCACTGAGCTCTGGTGGCCTCAAACTCTCTGTATTTCCTGCCTCAGTGTCCTGCGTACTGAGATTATAAGTGTGGGCCACCACGCCCCCAATAGCATTTCTTCCTGATGAGATGAAAGTCATGTCAAGACATAAAGGACAAAGGAACTTTCCAAGGATTTATATGGATACCTCAAATATACAAGGTAGCCAAGGATGGCAACACAGGCTTGTAATCCCAGTATTTGAGAAGTGGAGGCAAGAGTGTCAGGAGTTCAAGGCCAACCTCAACCATATACCAAGTTCGAAGCCCGTTTAGGCTACATGAGACCCTGTCTCAACAACATTAACAATGTATGAAACAACAGGAGGAGATGCTAGGTTGAATAAAAAGAGGATTGATTGTTCTCAAGTCTTCTATCTTTCCTACCCCTCAAAGGTGAACTACAGGCTGAGTCTGGTATGCACATTTGTAACCTCAGCAGCTCTGGTTGCCGAGCCAGGAGATCACAAGCGTGAGACCTGCTTAGGCTACAGAGTGAATTCAAGGCTAACATGAGCCGTGTTGTGAGACTGTCTCTCAAAAGAGTGAAAAAGAGCTGGGGACTGTAGCTAGAGTTTTCCTGCCTGGCCCACAGTCAGGGCAAATCTCTATCACCCACCAGTCCCACAACTGCTCAGACCTGACCAAGTAAACACAGAGACTTATATTGGTTACAAACTGTATGGCTGTGGCAGGCTTCTTACTAACTGTTCTTACAGCTTAAATTAATCCATTTCTATAAATCTATACCTTGCCACATGGCTTGTGGCTTACCGGCATCTTCACATGCTGTTTGTCATCGTGGCGGCTGACAGTGTCTCTCTGACTCAGCCTTCCACTTCCCAGCTTTATTTTCCTCCTTGTCCCGCCTATACTTCCTGCCTAGCCAATGGCCAATCAGTGTTTTATTTATTGACCAGTCAGCAACACATTTGCCATACAGGACATCCCACAGCAGGGGACACAGCTCAGAATCAGAGTACTTCTTCAGCATGTGTGAGGATTGGAAGACGAACAAGAAAAGCTAACCGGCTTCATTTTCATTTTGAGAGCATCACTGCCAATCACAGGAAAATGGGTGAACTATTAACAGCAGGTGAAGGACAGTGCCCAGTGTGGGGAAGGACAGAGAGCCCTATGTCACAGCTTGCCACACTGTGGGTCGTGACCCTGTGAATACAGGGGGTGGTAAAAATTTGGCAATTGAAAAATGTGTCTTGTAGTTGAAGTTTTCTCCAGTACTGCCTGGCTCATGGTCAGGACAAATCTCTCTTACCCACCAGTCCCGCTGCCGCTCAGACCCAAGTAAACACACAGAGGCTTATATTATTTACAAACTGTATGGCTGTGGCAGGCTTCTTGTTATCTAGTTCTTCTATCTTAAATTAACCCATTTCTATAAATGGATTATACCTTGCCACATGGCTCATGGCTTACCAGTATCTTACATGTTGGTACTCATGGTGGTGGCTGTCAGCGTCTCTCTGCCTCAGCCTTCCACTTCCTAGAATTCTCTTCTCTGCTTGTCCCGCCTATGCTTTCTACCTGGCTACTGGCCAATCAGCATTTTATTTATACAGAGCGATATCCACAGCAGGGTCTGAACATCCAGTGGTCTGCATGTCACTGTAGGAGGGTCTGAGGGCAACGTTGTAGAGTTGGTTCTTTATTTCTACCTTTACATGGGTTCTAGGCATCAAACTGTTGTTTCAGCGTCTTGCCAGTGCCTTCTTGGTGGCTCCTTTCCAGTTTCTACATCTGAAGATGCCAAGAAGATCAAGCGAGTGGCTGGCTCCACATCTCAAACTTCTAGTTTGGGGAGCAGCTAGCTATACATTGGGTGAAGCTTCTGCTCCAGATTTCCACAGGAATATCCACTTTTCATTTTAAAAGATTCTTGTGTGTTGACAGATAAGTGCTTAGAAGAATCGATTAAGCATCTATGGAGTAGCTTTATATCACATAAATGTCACTAAACTGGAGCTATATCTTCTAGAATTTATTGTCGTGAGATTAACCTAGGGAACATGGAATTGTATAGTTTTGTATGCTCTTGGAATTTGGTGCAGGGCCACCCGTGTACGTCGATATTGACCTGCTCAGCTCACCTGGACCTGCATCATCTTCAGGTTGTGCTGGATGGCCTGATTCATCCTTTCTGTTTCCTAGATGCACATCGGTTGGCCTTAGCTGCTTTTGAAGGCCCTCTGAGTCACCAGGGTTGAGGGTGGTGAGAGAGGTACCACTGACGGGGCATTTGCACTCACTACACTTTACCTGGCATTTGTCCAAGTACTTCCCCTGCTTTACAGCAAGGGTATCAAAGAGAAGCAGCAGGATGTGTGTTTCAAGAGCAGCCCTCATCCACACTGTGCCTCCACTCATGTCAACACAGAGGAAGCAGCAGCTATCCCAGTTCATAGAACACAGAATGCCTTTGCCTCTCTGTGGGTAGCCCTGGGGTCCGCTCCAGCCTTCAAGGGTCACTGTGCTGGACTTTGACTGCAACTGTAGTGAGCCAGGTAGGACTGCCCTCTCTCAGAGTGTTAAGTATAGTTTAAGGTTTTATTATTATGGTGCAAAAGACTTAGCATCATGTTTTAAATTTTCAGCCAAGCTGAAGAGCTTAATCATATTTTTATTTTTATAGCATTTTTTTTTTCTTTTCAAAATCCATTCTTGTTATTCAGTCACCAACACAGTGTCTTCGGGATAGCAAAGACTGCTAAGCTAGGGTTTAAGATTTTCCTGAAGGCTAAGCACGGATTTCAGAAGCACTTCCATCCTCAGGCTGTGAGATTTGTGAGTGGCAAAAATGTAATCTTCTGGTTTGTATTCAAGAATTTCTTTTAAAAATGACTTTTAAGTGAGCATACAAAGTAGTGGGTTTCACTGTGGTATCTTCATACCTTATGCCCTTATCCTTTATTCTTATCTGTCCCCATTCTCCTTTGTCTCCCCTACCCCATCTACTGAATCCCTTCTTATTGGCCCCCTTCCTCTCCCCATATAGTCCTCCTGTCTTCTCTTCTCTTCCCTCTCCTCCCCCACCCCTCAGGGCCTCATGTAGCTCAGGTTGGCCTCAAACTCACTGTATAGAGCTTGACCTCGAACTCCTGATCTTTGTGTCCCTACCTCTCAAGTGCTGAGATTACAAGCATGTGTACCACTGTGCCCAGCCCCCCCTTTACTTCCAGTCCACAGGTGCTCCCATACTCCCTGTATTCTTGTTTTCCTCCCCACCCTCCCCAAAGCTCTCTTCCTCCCTGACACAGTCTCTTTCCTAGTTCCCTTTTCTATTTTCAAGATTTCCCCACTTCTGGATGGTATAATAACCACTTTTTATTATTTTTTATTTATAAATAAAAGTGTTTATTATACCATAAAGGTACAAGAAGGTGAAAGAAGGAAAAAGGCGGCCCGGGGGGCTCTTTCTTATACCACAAATCCTGAAACATTTCCTGGGGGCTCAGTCACAATACAATGGCAGGGTTTTTACCTCTAGTGTTGCCTGGATGCTGGATCTCCTGGGATGCTGGGAGTGGTAAACCTCCTGATACCAGTGGACCAGCAGCTGATCCATAAGAGATTGGCTCTCTTGGTGTATGAAAATAGAGACCCCAAAGCACAGCTCAACCAGCTCAGGCCCAGGAACAGTTCAGGGAGTACCACCCATTAGATCAGTCAGAACCTGGGTTCATTTTGGTTCTGGTCAGCCTACCCCAGAGGGTAGAAGGGAATACCATCACCTCCAGAGCCCCAGTGCTGCCTGAGTTGCATAAGAAGGAGGTGAAACACAACCCGTTAGTGGCTGCAGAGCATTTGGGTGCAGGTTAGAGACATTGAATGTGTGCATAGTCATGTAGTGCTGTAGTCCTGAGGTGACATGTTAGTAGAGATGCTTTCACTACCGTCACCTTTGCAAGGAAAGCATCTTTGAATCCACCAATCGGCTCCGGTTTCTACTTTCTTTCTCCCCTTATTGGGGCAGTGAGGCTTTTATGTTTGTCCACTGAGGCTGGGGTTGTTGGTACATGTCCGTATTCCCAGCACTTGGAAGGGAGAAGCAGGCGGATGGCTGCAAACTCAAGGCCAGTTCTGTCTACACAGTGAGTTCTAGGCCAGCCAGAGCTACCTCGTAGCTCTTGAGGGCAAAACCAAAGCCATTCAACTAACCCCGCCTCCACCCTATGGTGGTATTTTATTTGTGCTGAAATGTGATTTTATTTGTATGTTAATAAAGTTGCCTGGGGATCAGAGCTAAGAGCAAGCCATTAAGCAGAAGTCCAGTGGTGGTAGCACATGCCTTTAATCCAATCACATGGCAGGCAAAGTCTCTGTGTGTTCAAGGACACAGCCAGCATGATGACACACGCCTTTAATCCCAGTACCAACCATAGAGACCTGGAGGTCTGTATAGACAAGCAGTGATGAAGAAGTCATGTGGTTGGGTTTAGAGCCAATGAGAAGGCAGAACAGAAAGGCACATACATAGACAGGACATAGGAAGACGGTCTTTCTCTCAGGGGAAGGACAGCAGCGAGTGGTAAGATAAGGTGGTCTTAGCTCTTGGCTACTGCTCGAACTCTGGGCTTTTAACTCTTTATTTGGCTCTGTGTTTCTTATTTAATAAGACCGTTTATAATTACATCTACACCACCCTTGAAGCCAACCAAGATTTTTGGACTAAATTTGTTGTAACTTTGTTGTTTGGCACAGGCTTTGAAGAATGGTTTTGCTCCCAGACTGTGGTGCATGTATGTGCTGCGTCCTGTACGTTCTTGGAAGTAATATTTGACTCATGTTGTCATTCAGTTCATGGAAACACTGATTGCCAAGCTCAGGAGAATCTGTCTTTTCTGAGGTCTTCTCAGTGAAGGCTCACATCTTCAGTCTTATTATATCACCTCGTATATGCTAAAATGGGGAAAATTTTAAAGTTATTTTTAAGTGTTTTTTAAGAGAAAATAGTTACCCATATAAGGAAGTGACAGCATTAATGGCTATTATCTACTTTTTACGTTTATTACTTTATTTACACACACAGAAAGACACACTTTGTGTTTATTCCATGACAACACGTGGGAGTTGGTTCTTTCCTCCCACTACGTGGTTGTAGGATTAAGCTCAGGTTGACAGGCTTGGGGGCAAGCGTCTTCCCCCACCCAGCCATCTCTTTGGCCCCAATAGCTACTGTTTCTTAAGTTCCTACTAGAATACGAATGTAAAATGCCCACCACAAGCTCATATATTTGCAGATTTGGTCCCCACTTGAGGGCCTGTGCAAGGAGGTTGTAGACTGTTGAGAGGTTGCTGGGGCAGTCTCTGAAGGTGGTATCTGCTACTTCTGGCCTAAGCTTCCTGCTTCCTGGTCCTCTGAGATATGAGAAGCAGATGCCTCACGCTCCTCCTGCTATGACTCCAGTGCCATGATGGACTGAAACTGAGCCAAATTAAAGCCTCCTTCCCTTGAGCTGAGTCTATCAAGTATTTTGCCACAGTAACAAGGCAACTTTTTTTTTTTTTTTGAGACAGGGTTTCTCTGTGTAACAGCTCTAGCTGTCCTGAAATTTGCTCTGTGGATCAGGCTGGCCTGGAATTCACAGAGATCCACCTGCCTCTACCTCCCAAGTACTGGGATTGAAAGTGTGTACCACCACCACCTGGCAATAAGGCACATCTTTAATCCAGCACCTATTTTATTTTTAACTCTTTTAACGATCTTGGAAACGAAGCAAACCATTGTGTGTGGTGAGCAGTTGACAAAGCTGAGGATCAGAAAAGTTATGTGAATTGTCTTGTCGCAGGAAGTTTATGACAGAGCTGCTGCTTGGTCAGTGCTGTGCCTGATTCCCAAGTCTGCTCTCTACAGGAGCCGTTCTTCGGAAGAGGAGAGCCACAGTGCACTGTGCCATGCTACGGGAAGAGAGCATTAATGAGGAGGCATGTCTCCATGGCAGCAGTCCCGGCTTGGTTCTCAGCAGGTAGGGCAGCTCTGACTGGCCTTCTCAACTTGACCCTCTTTGCACTGCTGAGTTCTGTTCTGCCCACACTGCCTTTCTTTGCCCCACCCTTCAGAACCTGTTTCCTTCCTTTTTAAAAAGTGCAATGCCAGGGATCAGTCCCAAAGCCTTGCTCACGATAGGCAAGCTCTTGACCACTGAGCTTCAGCCCCTGCCCCTCAGGAGTGATTTTCTCTTGGGCTGGAGATGGCTCATGGCTCTTTCGGAGGACTGGAGTTCTTTTCCCAACACCCATGCTGGGCAGCTCACGACAACTCATAATTCTAATTCCAGGGGATCCAATGCCCTTTTCTGGTTTCTGTGGGCAGGATCTCATGGGAACAAACACGCACGCACACATGCACGCATGCGTGCGCGCACACACAGAGGAACTGGAGAGATGATTGAGCAGTTAAAGAGTGAGCACGGGTGCCGGGCGGTGGTGGCGCACGCCTTTAATACCAGCACTCGGGAGGCAGAGGCAGGCGGATCTCTGTGAGTTCGAGGCCAGCCTGGTCTACAGCACAAGATCCAGGAAAGGCGCAAAGCTACACAGAGAAACCCTGTCTCGAAAAACCAAAAAAAAAAAAAAAAAATTGAAGAGTGAGCACGGCTCTTGCAGAGGACCTGAGTTTGGTCACCAGTACTGACATCAGGAGGCTCATAACCACCTGTAGCTCAGCTCCAGAGATGTGTCTGATGTCTCTGGGCCTTCTGTGGGCACCTGCACTCATGTGCACATGACCCCCATACAGGCACAAATACATATAATTTAAAACAATAAAAATATAATGGAAGAGAAATAAAGATGAGCTTTCCTCTAAGTTTGGTGTATGGAGAGAGCCTGTATGGATATTATGTAACACACTGGTTTAAACCATGCAGGGAGAGTGGAACCTAGAGCTTTGTGGTTTTGAATAAGTGCTCTGGGCTTTTTTTGTCAACTAAGATTGAAGTCCTATGTTAGTTAGCTTTTTGATGAAAGAGACGTTTTATTCATTGTTGTTCTTGAGTGATTGTCATGGAGGATTCATTAAATGTTTCTGGGGAAAAAAGGCCACAAAAATTTATGAACCAGTTTGTAGTTGCTAAACAAATCCTGACCCATCTCAGTACCACTAGAGAACTCAGAAAGTGACATAAAGTTAGAGCGGATGGTAATGAGCTGTCTTTATATTCATAATGTACGGAGCCTGTGAATTAATAAATTAATTAATTAATAAATTAATAAATGCTCCCAGAAGCCGGGCAGTGGTGGCGCATGCCTTTAATCCAGCACTTGGGAGGCAGAGGCAGGTGAATCTGAGTTAGAGGCCAGCCTGGTCTATAGAGAGTTCTAGGACAGCCAGGGATACACAGCGAAACCCAGTCTTGAAAAACCAAAATCCAAACCAAACCAAACTAAACCAAAACCAAACCAAATTAAACCAACCAACCAACCACAAAACAAAACACAAACACAAAAAGCACAACAACAACAACAAAAAAGAAAGCTCCCCAGAACCTAAATTTCCACATTAAGTAAATAAGGTACTACTCATCCACATATTTTACTGTTTATTGTGTATCAGGAACCATAAATGAAATTACACACATGAAGCCCTTCAGGGAGCGCCTGGCACTGGGCAATTGCCATTGTGATGAGTGGCATCTATTGTGATGCTAATAATCCCTCAGTAGGAACGCTCCAGAGGACTGCCAGCACCATGATTATTCTCATTATGTATTTAGCCAAGCAGGTTGCACAGACAATTTCACTTTGTTTGCTGGGTGGATAGGTGGTTTCCAGGAAGAGTGGTAGGAGGCGTTGGATGTGAAAGGGTCCAGAGGAGGCAAGGTGTAGCCTCCAGCTTCTCACGTCCTGTGTGGTCCAACAAGGCCTGGCCGGCACAGCTGACCCACCACAGAGGTGCTGGGGCTGGTACTGGAAGGAACAGCTAGTGCTTGGGCAGCGCTTCCTGCTGGTTGAAGTGGGATGGGAGATTCCTGAAGACCCTCTCCACCCGCATCTCGTCCACAGTGAAAATAAAATTGAAATCTTACAAGTGAAGAAATAAATTTCAAGCCCATGCTTTTAAAGGCCTTTTTTCTTCTCCTTCTTCTTCTTCTTCTTCTTTTTTTTTTTTTTTTTTTTTTGCCAGCTTAGGGATTTTTATCACCGTTCCACTGACAAGTCACATTTCGAAGGTCTTCAAAGGGCTTTAAAGCAGCAAATAACCAGGGCTTATGGGAGCCCATATGCCTGCCACAGGCTAGCAAATCTGCTGATCTGCAGCAAAGATCTCGAGTCTAACTGGCCTTCATGTTTTTGGAGTGGGCTCCATGTTTTGAGGCTAGCATTTAGAACGTTTGGAAGATGTGACAAACCGAAGGATTGAATTGTCAGGACATATTTCAGCTGTAAGTAAAATCGTTAGAGCAGCTACTTCTCAAAATTAGGACAGATGTTCATCTGAAAGGGGGAAATTTTAGCAGATTCCTGTAAATCATGCAACATATCTGTCAAGCATATATTAATTAATTCATTGATATACCAAATGAATGGCAGGGTGCTCCTTTACCTACCCAGTGTCTCAGGGAAATTTACCTTATAGAAACTAGAAATTCTGGTCATTTTCTGTATCTAATGATCATGTGTTATAGGTCAAGTCTTAACTAGAGAAGGACTAACTATCTTGTTTGGGAATGACCTTTGCTAAGGAGGCCAGTGACCCACTATAGGTATGGCCTGGCTTAAGAAGATGAGCTAGCCAAATGCATTATCACTTTTTTAATTGTATTGGGGAAGTCAGGGTCCTGTTTTGGGTTTCTCAGTCTCATCAATAAACTAATTTAAGAATGGACTCAAGTGGAAGCTCAAGGACAATTTTTATTGGAGATTCAAAGAAATAGTGACGGTGGTGGGGTGGATTTGTGAATGAGAAGCTCGCCAGCTGCTAAAGCATGCATATAGGGTACCCATCCCTGGGTGGTAAGGTCTATGCCATAGGTGCAAAGGAAGGTCTTAGTTGGTGGCCTAGGACCCCGAGGGCATATCTCTCTTTTTCTGTTGCGTAGAGGGAGAAGGGATTGTTGTGGGATAATGCTCTTGTACACTGTAAAGATCTGTCACTCAAATTGGTTTAATAAAATGCTCATTGGCCAGTAGCCAGGCAGGAAGTATAGGCAGGATGACCAGACTAGGAGAATTCTGGGAAGAGGAAGGGCAGAGTCAGGAGTCACCAGCAGATGCAGAGGAAGCAGGATGAGAATGTGGCACTGAGAAAAGATACCAAGCCATGTAGCTGAACATAGATAAGAATTATGGGTTAATTTAAGTGTAAGAGCTAGTCAGTAACAAGCTTGAACTTCTAGTCAAGCAGTTATAAGTAATATTAAGCCTCCGAGTCAATTATTTGGGAAGCGGCTGCTGGGTATTTGGGAACAGGCAGGCAGGAAAGAAACTACTGCTACAAGGGTTATGTTAGGTCTGGGAGGTATAGTACTGGGGCCTGGAGGAGGGCCTGTTGGAGCTTCTAAAAGGGGTTGGTAATGGGAGCGAGAAGGGGTTCATGTGATAGGCCAAGAGCTGGTAATCTGAAGAGAGTAACAGGAAAATTTGTGAGCTGATTGCTTAACTAGGGGGAGGGAGAGAGCTAAGTACAGAAGAAAGAGGTTAAAATAAAAGGATGTCTGAAAAAGTTATATGGAACCAGACTATTAAGCATTTATCTAAAAATACCCACAATATGTGTAAGTTGGTATATACATACACATGTATATTATAACTAAATGAAAATTTCCCATTTGGACTGGCAATGCACTTCCCAAGAGCCATAGACTATCTAACAAAAACCCCAACATCAGACATGAGAAGTCCCTTTTTGAGTTGTTGGTCAGGTCCATCCAAGAGTCTCAAAATGTTAGAGGCTTGGTTGGGCTCCAAAGAAGGAAGGTAAGTCCCTATTGCTGAAGACACCATGCACTTTGGACACAGGACCCAAGGCCCTTGAGCTAGTACTGGTCTGAATACCCTTCCCTGAGGACCAGCTCTAATGGTACCAGAAAGTGCCATAGAAGCTTCCGAAGGAGGGAAGCAACCAAAGTTCTTCCGAGCTGTGATGCCCATGAACCACAACAGCAATCAGCATGACACAGTAATTACAATGTGTAGCAGTGGCACACACACCTTGGTGGTAACCAACAGCTCTCTATTTGACCTGCTCAGCAAGAAGGACAGCATGTCTGGTACTGGAAATCTAGGCAACTACGAGGGCTGGTGAAGTCACAGATCTTGGTGGAGAACCTACAATGACCACTTTAAGCCAGTGTAATCCCTAGCTGCATTCTAAATATTTGTCTTTGTACCCATAGATAAGTGTAGTCTTCACCCCTTATCTTTTTGCAGCAGACAGAGACCATTACAGAAAACTACAATCAATCCAAAAGCAGAGTTATGGAAGTCAGTTCCAATGGACACATCTACAAAGCAACTCCTACATCTAAGGCTCAGGGAACATCAGGGAAGGGGAGGTAGAAGGGTTATAAGAGCAAGAGGAACAGGGAATTTTCTCTGAGACAATGTCACCTAGAAATGTCATGGCTGTCTAAATATGACCCCAATGAGGACAGCACTAATAGACATACTAATTTGGAAGAGGGAAAACTCATGGCAATTTTAACTCTACAAAAATCTACAGGTAACTAAGGAACGCTGAGAGTGGGAGAAACGGTCTTCTCCAGGGGAGAGCACACCTATTCAATACCAAATGGTCTGCCCTGAAAACATATGTATATACAAGAAACACCATATAAACTGAGCAAGTTGTATTTTTATATTTAGGAACACACACACACACATGCACACACACACACACACACACATACATAACAACAATTAAAGAAAAGAGGCCTTGATTTGAAAGAGAAGGTGAAGACACATATAAGAATTTGGAGCAAGGAAAGGGAAGGGGAAATGATGTAATTATGTTGTAATCTCAACAAATAAAATAACAAGTAAAACAAATACAATCAAAAATATTTAAAAGAGAAAAGTTCCAAGGGCAGGCAAGCTGTGATCTCAGCAGCTGTCTGGAGGAGACTAGAGCTGGAAGTAAGAAAGGTCACGCTGTGCAGCCTGGCACGGAGGACAGACACGGAGCACAGGCAGCCACACGGTGGGGCGGGAGCCTTTAGAGAAAGAGTAAGAAAACCCCAAATGCTGGGGAAGCCCCGAGTGTTAGAGAAATCGTGCTTAGAGAAAGGGTGGAAGGAAAGGAAAGGCTAGACTTCCATGAGTAACTCAGCAGGGTGTGCAGACGTGCAGGCCAGCATGGCTGCACCCTATGAATGGAAGAGGCAGGGGTTTTGGAAAGAAAAGTACAGTATCTCATTAAAGGGAAAATTATTCTGCCCATCTCTTCAGCATGGCTTAAGGACAGGCCTTCTTCTATGGTCCTGGGCCTCATCAGCTGCCCCAACTGGAATGTTAGGCTTCTACCCAGACTGGAGATTCTATTCTCTTGACCAGAGGTCTTTCTTAACGGGCCTTTAATACTCCGCTAACAGAAATGTGTAAATAGAACTTGTAATGGGTATTCATCACAGTAAGTAGAACTCAGTATGACTTGTATGTTGAGACTATCACAGGCCCATGTAAACTGAGCTGGCAAAAAAGTCTGGCTGCAAGGTGAGCTTGGGGTCTATATACAGGGGAGTCACAGTGCCCAAAAGATGCAGGAAGCTGAATTGTTCTTTGCTTTTGTCCCTAGAGTTCTCTCAGATACTTATATCAAAACACACTTGCTAGCTAGGGGGAATTCCTTTTAGTTAATGGATGTCCAGTCTTTCTCCCCTCCCCAACTTTATTTTATGTGTCTTGACCTCACACTCTGACCTCTCTGTGCCTGGAACAAGTTGAGGTTAGCCTGTTTCTACTCTTTGGCTCTTTTTTTTTTTTTTTGCCTGTACCTGGAGACGTTCTTCTCCCAGCTCTTTGTGTTTCTGGCTCATTCTCATTCTTGCCATCTCAGAGAGGCCATGCTTATCCTCCATCTCCAAGGTCATTCCTCAGTTTTTTTTTTTTTTAATCACCTTACCTGTTTGCTTCCCTCACAGTCCCAGGCCACTGGCTCGTTTCTGCTGTTTCTATCTCTTATTAAGATGTTAGTGTCACGCAGACAGTTTTCTTGCTTGCTTTGTTCACTATGACTTCTCAGTGCCCATCAGAGTTCAGGAAAGATATGTTTGACGAAGGGGGTCTGGACAAGTTTCTGATTTTTAGGCACTGATGAGGGCAGAACTAACATCTGGATCCTGGCCACTATGGGATTCTTCTGTGCCCTTGTGGTGAGCTTTATTTTATTTGTTTTGAGCCAAGGTTTCACTGTGTATCCCAGCCTTGGCCATGAGCTCATAATGTAGCCTAGGCTGGCCTTGAATTCCTGACAATCCCTCTACCTTGCCTCGTTACAGACGTGTACTCCCAGCTTCATCAAACAGTCGCTTTTTGCCTGTGCAAGTCTGAATGAGAACTCTGTCAAGGAGAAGTGCGTTTTGACAATTATACCCCTCCAGGGTTATATATAATCATGGTAGAAACATTTATGCAACAGTTATAAAAATATTTTCTCAAATAAACATTGTTGCATGCAAAGGTGGTGTGGTAAGCAGCTGGAGGCAGGAACCTTCTAAAGAGGAAATACACGATTGCTCATTGGCCAGTGTACAACAGTCTGAATTTGGCAGATGATGGGGGTTTGCGTGGTGGTGTTTCAAAGTTGTTTGTTTGAATATGTTTTGTGCAAAGTCCCACATCTTCAAGGCTTTATGTGTCAAGCTAACTTGATACAGTCTTGTTTTATTTACACCAATGTTATGTTTTATTTTTCTCTCAATTTATGTAGAAAACATCTCATGTCTATGCACTGAAAGGCTGTGTGGACTGAGATGTCTAGGTTTATTGTTGATACATTTTTTCTCTTTGCTTATGAATTCACTTTTCTTTTTCCTTTTCTTTGAGACAGAGTCTCAGTATGCGGTTCTGATTGGCCTGGAAGTCATTGCATAGTCCAAACTTGCCTTGAACTGGGCCTCCTTCTGCCTTGGAGTGCTGGGATTGAGGGCAGGCACTACCATGCCCAGCCAGTTCAATTTGTCTTTAATATAAGACAAAGTAATTTTGTCATTCATTCCTTAACAATTGCTTTTCATTTTTTAAAAACTATCCTGAAGAAGAACTTGAAATATGGGTAGTTTATTTGACAAGATGTTAAACTCCCTTCAAGGGCTTACATGAGTGAGCAGCAAATGCTGGTATGAGAGATTCTAGTCACTTCATTATGGCAATAATAAAAACTATTCATGCAGAATATGCGAAGAAACCCAAGGCCTGGTGGCACAGGCCTGTAAGTTAACTACTTGGGAGGATGAGACAAGAGGATCAAAATTCAAGGCTAGCCTGGGCTACAGGGTGAGTTCAAGGCCATCCTGGGGAATGTAGTGAGAACTTTTGTTAAAGTAAAATTTAAAACCATGGCTGAGATTGTAGCTCAGTGGTAGAGCACTTGCCCAGCATGCAAGAGGCTAAGTTCAACCCAGAACTAAAAAAAAAAAAAAAAAACAAAACAAAAAAACCAAAAAAACAAAAAAACAAACCATTTGCAAAGAAAGTGGGAAAACTTGGTTCTGTACCCTCATCTAACAGTTTTTCTAAAGAATGTGAAAGAGTTGGGGTTGGAGGCAGGATGTGTTCAGAAAGCTGTAGATAGGTAGAAGATTTTTCCTCCATACCCCCCTCCGTGTGGGGTGGGAGGCTGCACTTGGGGAAAGCGTTTCCTTTAAAACTCAAGTCTCGGAAGAGGAGTTTTGAGAGGGGTGAGTCAAAGTTCTCTTTGTGTCTTCTGGAGTTTAGAGAGATGCAGAAGACTAAGGCTGGACTTAGAGAAGATAATGGCCACTAGCTCAGGAGCTGATGATGTCAGAGCAAAAACAGTGGATCACACTGAAGCATTAATAGATGTGGGAGGAATGAGTCAATCCAAGGGGCCAGGTGGACACCATGGAAGGTAGCTGGGTGGACGGTATGTGAATGCGTTTGTGTGAGTGTGGTTGTGCATGAATGTGTGTGTGTGTGTGAATCAGTGATCTTTATTAGGATTGTTTGCAGGAAGCAGCATGGATAAGGGTTAGTTTCCATGGGCAGGTGCTCCTTCCAGCAGAAGAAAACGTCTTTCCCTCCTGCATCAACATTAACTGCATATACACCCTCAGGGAATGGTGGGGTATCCCATGCTGCCTCTCTCGCTTCTTCTGACTTCTACGTTCTTTCTGCCCCATCTTCCATGATGATCCCCAAGCCTTGGAGGAGGGGACATAGCTGGCCATTTATGGCTGGGCATTCGACAGTCATTTAGTGTCAGTACTTTGAGCAGTTGTCTTCGAGTTTCTTGATGATAACTTTCCTGACTGTGGTAAGATGGAGTCTCAAAGCAGTTTGCATTTGTACTTCCCTGATGTCTAAGATGTTGAACACCTCTCCAAATGTTTATTGTCCTTTTCATTTCTTTCTTTGGAAATTTACTCTTCAGTTCATTAGCCCATTTATTGACTAGATGGTTTCTTTTGCTATTGAACTTTTGAATTTTTTGGACACGCTCAATAATAAACCCATTTTGTAGGCTTGTTTCTTCATTCTACTGATTATTTCCTTTGCTGTGCAGAAATGTTTTAATTTCGTGGATTCCATTTGCTGACTTGTCTTAGGGTTTCCAATGCTGTGATAAAATAACATAACTTGAGCAACTTGTGGAAGAAAGGGTTTATTTCTTCTTACTGCTCCCAGACCACACTCCATCATTAGAGACGATAGGGCAGGAGCTTAAGGCTTCCCTAGAGAGCAACGCCTTTGATGGAGGCATTGTCTTGGATGAGGTTCCTCTTCTCCTTTGACTCTAGCTTGTGTCAACCTGACAAAAATCTAACCAGGACACAACTTCTGGGATCATTTCCTATGCTATCAAAGTCTCAGAGAGTCCTTACCTATGTCTGCGTCTTGAAGTGTTGCATCTGCTTTCTTCTAGTAGTTTTAAGGATTCAGGTCTTACGACATGTTTTTTCTTAAATGGAGAGACATGTGGATCTGGTTATATCCTTCTACAGGTGACTATCATCTGTCCCGGCATCACTGTTTGAGGAGGCCATCTCTCTTCCATACGTTTTTGACACTTTAGTGAATGCTCAGACTGCTGTAGTTGAGTAAGTTTATATCGAGGTCTATTGTAGTCTATTGGTGTGTGTGTCTGTTTTTGTTACTGTGGCTCTATAATTTGGGATCAATTTTTGAGATCCATTTTAAGAATTCAGATTACTTTGTCTGCGTGAAGGCTTCTTGAAGACATGACTTTAGAAGCACTTTTCTCCTAGTCCTGTGAAGAATTTTGTTGGGTATTGTGTTGTATCTGGAGATCATTTCTGATACTATAATATCGTCATTTTTACAATGTTGACTCTGCCAATCCATGAGCTTGTGACGTCGTTTTATCTTCCAATGTCTTCATTGTGAAAACATTTCACCTAACTGGTTATATTTATTACTGGGCATTTTATCTTTCTGCAGCAATTGTGGATGGATTTTTATTCTTCTTGTTTTTGTATGTTAATTTTGCATGTAATTTTGTAGCTCATTTTCAGCTCTTGGCCCAGCACACTTTGAAATGTGTTGACATAGACTACAGTTTGCCTGGTTCTTGCATGTCCGTGGAGCTCCACTTTTCAAATCCAGGTTGTGAGAATTCATCTTGGGTCCCCTTGGTCTTCATCAGTACATTAGTCATTATGGAAGAGTTTCCTAGTAATGAAGGCAAAACAAAACTGGTTCTTCACCTGCTCCTTGCCCACCTTCCTGTGGCTACCTGGCAGCAAAAGAGTTAGCTCACTAAATCTGCAACCAGCAATCCTACAAGACGATTAGATGTAATTATTATTATTATTACTATTATTATTAATTTCTGTGATAATTATGGACAGAGCTTTTGAGAGAAAAAATGTTTAGTTAAAAATTTAGTTATGCTTTTATTTGTTTATTTATTTAGTTTATGTGTTTGTGTGTGATGCATGCATAGAAGTCAGAGTCTCCTTGTGGGACCGGGGTCCTGGTGATTGAACTCAGGCTGTCAGGCTTGGGGACAAACACCTTTACCCATGGAGCCATCTCATGAGCCCTGTGAGTTTTCAAGAACTCTAATCTCCACACAGTATAGGCTCATATGTTAAAGATGTCCTTTTCACACAAGGACATTGTGAACTCAAGTGCCCATTTAGGTTTTAAAATATTCCAGATTCTACAGCTGCTCATCAGTCTATTTCTTATCAGGGTTGAGTCTCATTGAATTCAGTTCCTCTTGTTCACCTGACCCCTGCCTCATCTCCCAGTGGTGCAGACTTGTGCAGTAGAATCCCTTGCAGCTGAGACGGCTTGTGTGGTGCTGATGTTCACAATCAACAGTAGCGATTACACACAGATGGCAAACTGTGGCCATCTTGCAATATACTTCTGTAATCGTCTTTACAGATGGAAAATGTAATGATGAAAATGGAGAGAGTGGTTCTAACACACAGGAAAATATGTTCCAACAGCTGCTTTCCCCAAACAAGTTGGACCATGTTTGGCATCAGTGATTGGCGGGAGCTTTTCATCTCTCCCTTCAAGGCAGGGTCTCCTTTTCAGATTTTTCCATGTCTCTTTCTGCACCAGCTATCTTTCTTTTTCTGATTTGGTAATTCTTACTGTTTTTAATCACTAATTAAAAAAACCAAACAAAACCCAAATCTTACAAATAAGGGGCTGAAGATACAGGTTGGTGGTGGAGTGCTTGCCTACCATGTTTGAAGCCCTGGGTTCGAGCTGCAGCACTGCATATAACTGTACAAAAAATATTACTCAATTAGCAAGTGGCACTAGCCAGGTTGCAGGGGACATGGCTGTTTGTAGGTAGTGTGCACCTGTCCCCACAGTGTCTTAATTTCTTTCCTCTTTTCTGGTCCCATTGGCCATCAAGCTTTTAAAAGGAAATGTTTTCTTTGGAAGATTCTCAGCTGTACTTTATAAGAAAATGTTGACTCCACATTTTAAGAGCCCCAATGTGAGGCTTTTTAAAATCCATTTGCCTGCCGTCATTTGTTTGTTAATTCAATGGCCTTGGATAACAGCAGTGACAACAGATTCTGGAATCTCATTCCATTCTGTCTCCTTTCTGCATCTCCTGAAGGTTCTTACTGTCATTCCATTTGCTATTGATCGCATTTCAGATAAAAATTGTCATTATATCCTCTTCTTCACTGATTATAAACTTTGCAATTAAAACAGAAAAATTAAATTTATCACATAGTACCCAATAAGGAATCGTTAAAATTCCAAAATAATTGCTTCTTGGAGCTTCATTTTCTCTTGCTTTCATACACATGAGTTAGCCTTACTTCTTTGCCTCCCACAAATAAAATGTCTCCACCAACTATACTTTCCAAAGACCCCAAATCTTGTCATGAAAAGGATGAGCCATTCCTTTTAGGCTGAAATAAAGTTTGAAATAAAATATTCCAGTGACTTGAGAATCTCTTGACCTCCCTACAGCTCTCGATGATGTCACTTTAACACTTCCCAGGGACTTGCTGTCAGGTGTAGCTGAAAGTTTTCCTGTGTCCTGCCTGGTCCTGCAACCGCTCAGACTCAAATAAACACACGCAGGCTTATATGATTTTTAAACTATGGCCATAGCAGGCTTCTTGCTAGCTAGCTCTTATATCTTAAATTAACCCATTTCTATAAATCTATACCTTGCCACGTGGCTTGTGACTTATCAGTACTTTACATCTTGCTTCTCCTGGTGGCAGCTAGCAGTGTCTCCCAGCTCTGTCTGTCTCCTTCCTCTCACTCTAGTTAGAATGTCCCACCTAACCTTATTCTGCCTCACCATTGGCCAAACAGCTTTATTTACCAACCAATCAGAGCAATACATGTTCATAGCATACAGAATGACATCACCAATCAGTCAGGTGACAGGTGATACCCAAAGAGGGAAAAATTCTTATTCCTGAAATGGTTATATAATAAGACATTAGCCATTTTTACACACATAGTAACCTCTTCTTAGTGTAGATCTCATAGAAAACAGGAGCAGAGGGGTGGCGATGAAGCTCGGTGGTGGAGCGCCTACTGAGAATGGCTAAGGCCCTGAATTCAAGCCCCAGAAGAACTAAATCAAACACTTGCAGATAGGGATGGTGTGCAGAGACAGTTCCATGATCCCATTATTTTTCTAGAAAACTTCTAGTTGGAGTAGTTTCCCAAAGCCTGGCCAAAGCATAAAACAAAAACAAAAACAAACAAACAAAACAAAACAAAACAAAACAAAAAAATCAAGACGCTCACTTTATCAAAAATAAAACAATAAAAGACCTTTTGTTCCAAAATTAAAGAATACTGGAGATGTGTTGCAGGTTACCAGTCCCAGAAGTTTGTGGCTGAACTAGAACTGGAGACTGACTGACAGGTCTTCAAACCACAGGCTGATCAGCAGATGAGTCTCCCCAGGCAGGGGCAGGAGACGTCAGCTGCAGGGTCGAGCTGGAAAGTCATATTGAGTAGAGGTGGGAGAGGTGTTTGGGGCAGACAGAGAGAAGGGAGAAAGAGAAGGGTGGAGCAGGTTCATGGAAAGAGGTAGAAGTGAGAAACCACAGAGTCCTAGAGAAAGGAAACCAGCGCGGAGAGGCAGCTCAGGCAGCGTCTTCCAGTCTTCAAATCCCTGAAGCTCCGTTTTGCACACTTCTTGATATTGATTCCATGCAGTTCCCACACCCTGGGACCTCCCCACCAATGAATTAGAGAAGGCTTCTGCTCTTACACAGGGGGACTATTTTCCTTTTCCCCACTATTCAAGCAGCAGGGAGGTCTTCTGTGTTCTCTCTGTTCACGGGATCAAGTTTCTAACCTCAGAAATCTAAAAGAAGAAAAAGCCAAGGCTTAACATTTGAGCTACAGACACACGGTGGAGGCAGTCATTTTGAGAAAAGAACATTTTGAAGGATCAAGTGCCAAGATTCCAACATCCCTAGACCCCCAGAGGGAAGATGCGATTACGAAAGAGTAAGATTTGTAAAGCCCGGGCTAAGCCAAGATACTGATACATTTCTCTTTTTTACCCAGGAGTGAGTGAATCAAGTTTTTACCATCAGAGGGAAATTGGGACTGGAAAAAAAGAACTCTGTTTGTTGAAAAATTTGAATTTAAAATTAGCTTGAAAAGAATTTTTTTTTTACTTACCTGAGTTTATAGTCTATGAAAATTGTACTTAGAAAACATTGCAATTTCAGGTGGAAAAAGTTACAAAGAAATAAAAATCATCAATTCCCTCCTCCAATGCATAGACTTATCATAGACATATGGGGTATATCTGCTTGCTAAGAGCTCTTCAGGAGTCTCCATCGAAATTTTTAAACATTCCCATTTTGTAGAGGAAACTGAGGCCTAATAATTTTACACACACACACACACACACACACACACACACACACACACACACACACACACACTGAGACTAAGTCTCATGTATCCTAGGCTGGCCTTGGAGTTGTTAACTTGGCCAGGATAACCCTGGACGTTTGATCCCTTGTCTCCATCTTCTGAGTGAGGGGATTACAAGTGTGTACCCACCGCTTTATATGACTGTGGTGGTTTGAAAAAGAATGGCCCCAATAAGCTCATAGATTTGAGTGTGTGGCCACCAGGGAGTGGCACTATTTGAAAGGATTAGAAAGTGTGGCCTTGTTGGAGGAAGTGTGTCACTGGGGGTGGGCTTAGAGGTTTCAAAAGCTCAAGCCAGGTCCAGGGTCTCTCTTACCCCACTGCCTGTGGATCAGGATGTAGAACTCTCAGCTACCATGCTCCTTGCCATGATGATAATGGACTAATCCTCTCAACTGTAAACCCGCCCCAATGAAATGCTTTCCTTTGTAAGAGTTGCCGTGACCATGGTGTCTCTTCACAGCAACAGAGCACTAAGACGGAAGTACAGGGATTGAAAACAAGGCCTGGTGTAAGTGAGGCAAACACTTGACCAACTGGACTACATCCTCAGCCCTTGAAGCTTAATGATTTCAATGCTTATGGTTTCCAAGCTGTTACACCGAGTTCTGCCAAAATTACAAACGTGTAGCTCCCTCTGATAGGATTAGAGCTTCCCCTATGGGGTGGTGTTCTCTAGACCCTCATTCTTATTTGTGAAGCTCTTCAGCAAGATCAGGGACTTTGGAAGCAAGTTTGGGTTTTAAATCCATCTGGCTCCTTAAACATGAGAATTTTTTCTTTTTTCTTTTTTTGGAAAAGGTCTTGCTATGTAGCCCTGGCTGTCCTAGCACTTATTGTATAGACCAGGCTGGCCCTGAACTCAGGTTAGTTCTTCTGCTTCAGACTCCTGGATGCTGGCATTACAGGAGCGTACACCATTCCTGGCTTCAGAGAAAGTTAAACACTTGGAGCCTAGGAGGAGTCTCTTCTAAGACCAGTCTAAGAAGCAATTTAGCATAAAAATTGCATACAATAGGCACCCATTTGATGGGAGTTGAATGGACTGAATAGTTTTTGCAACCCCCTGTTCATATGTTCAAATCATACAGCTTCTAAAGGACAGTGTGATGAGGTGTGGTCTGTGGTAGCTGGGTAAGTCCTGTGGCTGGGACCCTTAGGAAGGAGATTAGTGTCTTCATATTTTATATTAATTTATTTTACTTATTTTAATCATAATTTATTTTAAGTTTGAAAGAGACCCCTCAGCCCTTCTACTCTGTGAGGTCATGGGTGGAAGGCACTGAGCATGACCCAGAAAATGGCTCCTTATTAGGCATGAATCTACTGATGTTTTAATCTGGGACAGTCTAGAAACTGGAGGGAATAGTTTTTATTACAGATGTTAAACTGTGTGAAGAGCCGGAGATGAGGTCTCCTCTGTTGCCAGTGCCTGGCTCAGAGGAGACACTATTTGCTGAATAAATGAGCACATTAAAACTGAATCAAACCACCCATCCTCAAGCATTAAAGACAGTTCCTCAGAAAACAACACTTAGTCTATAAAATACAGATTTCTGAACTGAAAGAAATATTTTTGATAATACCCTTTTAACTGAGTTAGGGGAAAACAAAGATATTTAAACCACTTGTTGCCTTTTGGTTCCTGCCCATTTTTATTTAGAAAATATGCCCATACAAAAGCTTCCCGTGTGGTAACCCATTAGACCATTCACCCCAGTTCTGTGAAGGTCCTTCTCATTCATGTGGAATGCTGTAAGCCAGGATCAGTTCTCTGTGCCCTGTATTTTTCCATTCTTCAATTGCTCTCTTGTTAGATTGACTTAATTAGGGATTGGCTACTTACCAGGCCCCTGAAGAATCCTTTTTTGCCGTTTTCTGTTTTCCAAAGTTTAAGGAGGGAGGAGGTCTCATTTGTATTTTTCAGGTGCCTCTGACTGCTCATTCATATTCATGAGCCCACAAGCTGGGCTGTCTCTGGGTGACTCGCTCCTAACTGGTTGGCTATCTTCTCAAACCCTTTGCATCCCAGTATCAACTTCTCCAACCCATAGGAACATGGGCAGCAGGTGAACTCTTCATCACTGGAAGGCTACTTGCTTTAAAATATTAGCCATTATTTCCTCACAGTAGCGTTCTAAATATTTCACCTATAACTATTCAGTTTTTTTCTCAAGACAGGAATGCTTCTGTCTGAACAGGAGCCTTTCTGTAGCAGATGTCTCATGATGACTTTCCTTGGGATCTCCATTTGGTGGATAAGAGCTTGACCGAGACAGTCAAGCAGAGTTCCTAGTCCCATTGACACTTCCATGAAAAACCCAGCTCCAGCAGGGAACCTGCTAAGCCAATTTAGCAAGAGGCCTTGGCTCTAGACATCTGACCACCTTGATACCTGATTGCAGCCCTACCCTTTAGATGGTTGAGGCCTCACTGCCCTGGACTGTCTGTATCTAGAATCTGTCTTGTTTGCCCAGAATCATCCTTACTCCTGCTGCATCTTAGTACTTTTCCACCCACTGACTCTTTCCTGCTCCTTGGCTATAAGTTTCCACTTGAGCACACTGTATTTGGAGTGGAGCCCAATCTCTCTCCTCCCCTTCAGCATCCCATTGCAGCCACCCCTGAACCTGCTGGGATGGTCCTCAGTAAAGTCCGTCTTCCTCTGCTCTCACGAGGGCTGTCAAATCTTTCCTTAATGACTGGGAGAAGGCCCCGGCCTCCCTTAGTTTTATGTTTATGATTTGTGCTGGTGATTTGTTTCTTGGACTTCAGCAGTGCTGTTGAGGAGATGGCTGGAGTTGACAGTTTTTACAGTAAGTTCAAACTTCCTCAAATGTCCATGGAAAACAAGTTAAGCTGTCCATGACTTAACTTGACCCACTCAGGTTGTATGTTCGCTTTTGAATGAGCAGCTGTGACAACACCCAAGGGTTTGTCTCTAAGTGGCCTTTTCAACTAGTAATTTCCTCTCACGGGCCTGAGCTGCTTCTCCCATCTTTCCTGCTTTCCTTCCCCTTCCTCAACAGTTCACCAGTGATTCCCCACAGTTAGAGCAAGGGATGTGTATTTTCATTGCTCACAATAACATCACAGGAGGCATCCACGTTCTTCATGATGTGCTCCTGGCATCTGGATTTAGAAGTCTGGACACATGGTCTTAGAAATACAACATAGCAAGAATGTGGAAGAGGGACCCACATTCTGTTGTAGATCTGCAGAGTTGACAGGTTCAGGTTCCAGCTAGAACTTGTAATGTGTGATCTCAGAAAAATGATGCAGTACACATGTAGCAGTTAAAATGATGGGCACAGGCATCATAAAACCTGTCTTAAATCCTTCAGCAACAATCAGTAGTTTGAGGTTCAGTTTTGTCCTTCATGTATTAGAGATGATGATGATGATGATGATGATGATGATAATGATGATGGTGATGATGATGAAGATAAATGATACTTAACTCATGATATTATAAAATTTAAGTGAGGTAGTAGCTGGGATACACGAGACATTAAAAACACACAAACTATTTTTCAAAGTTTTATTTACCTATTTATTTTATGTGTATGTATGTTTGTGTGAATTATGTGAACCACATGTTTAGGAGCCTTAGAAGGTGTTAGACTCCTGGAACTGAACTCCAGGCAATTGTGAACCACAGCATGGCTGCTGGGAACTGAACTCTGGTCCTCTGTAAAAGCAGCAAGTGCTTTTAACTGCCGAACCATTTCTCTAGCCCGCCACTGTTCTTCGTTTTATATGTTAATGCCCTAGCTACATTCAAAATAAATATATAAAAAAAAAAACTAATGTGGCTTTGCTGAGAAACAAGTGTAGATTAGGAAATTATATAACTATATTACACACTTATATAATATGCATTATACAATCCCTTAACTATAAAGAGATTCTGAGTTTTGAAAACATATTTTAGAAGCGTATCTTTGTGTGGAGGAAGGCCCCTCTTCTCTCCATCTTTTCTCTTTTGTATTTCTTCAATTGGATACTATGAATGAAGTGTTCAGGGCCATTATGCAGATTGTACTTATTATATAAAATCTATTCTTAGAAAAGTATTCTGTTCTCCTATTCATTCATGAAATTAAAGAAGTTGGTTTGATTCTTTATGGCAATTAAATGGATGAGATTACCAATCCTCTTTTGTCTTGGTGCTGTACGTCTAACTGCAGCCCCGTCTCATCTACATACACCCATCACCTGTACGCCTAACTGCAGCCCCGTCTCATCTACATAAGGCCATCACCTGTATGTCTAACTGCAGTCTTGTCCCATCTACATCTGGAAGAGTGGAGGGACCAAGACGGAGGGGGGCGTTTGGAGACCCCTAAGCAGTGTGCTGTTTTCTGAGAAGCTGATTGAATGTTTTTCTGGGAAGCTCTTGTAGCAGGGGGAAGAAAGTTCACTGTTAGTGGCCATTTTTGTTATCTTCTATGCTAGTTATTTCATCCTTCTCTGGACATAATTTTGCCTAGAGAGCAAAGTGCTTTTTTCAAGTGTATCTGCTCAGAAAGGTCCATAGAGCTGACCAGTACACACACACACACACACACACACACACACACACACACACACACACACACACACACTCACACAGGTTTCTGGTAGGAATGTGAAGAAGACTAAAACTCCCAGGCAACTTCAATTAGTGTTCTGGAGATGGGCACAATCAGGCATGTCTTCGCACAAATTTCAGTTTGCTATTAGAGGAAGCAGTAAAGCTAAGCAGAGACACATGGAATTATTGGAAGACTTTTTGTGTTTGCTAAAGGTTTTGGGTTAGCTGTGCTATAATGAGACATGAGTTAAAGCAGGAAAATATTTAGAATTCAATAGAATTTAACAAAAGAAGATAATAGCAGAATGTAGTGGTATACCACTGGATTCCTAGGAACTTGGGAGGCGAAGGCAGGAGGATTGCTTGAGTTTATGAATTCAAGACCAGATTGGGCAACCCAGAAAGATCTCACATCAAACAAACGGCAGCAAAACCGCATGGACCTCAAGATGCTTCAAAATAGGGAAAAAACAAAGACCAAAAAAGAGTACTGGCCTGGAGTGGAGTGACACTTTGGCACTCCTCATGGCGGGGAGTCCAGGTGTTGGGGTGACGGGGTGTTGGGGTGGGATGTAACTTGTAGTAAAAGTGCCACGAGTTGAGACACAGGGCACAGAGCCGACTGTCCACCCTTTCACGCCTCTTGCACACACTAGGGCTGGAGAAGTGCTGAGAACTACGGAGGAGTCCGGGAAGCTCGGAGTCAAGGCTCAGTGGTGGTTTAATGGAAAGAAAATTGACCTGCCAGCTTCATTCACATTTTAGCTGCCCTGAGCACTTGAAATTTTCTGCCCATATTAAGGTAACATCACTTCTATGTACTTTCTATTCACCCCTTCCAGGTCAGCCTTCTGGTGTGATAGAGAACAAATCATATCCCTTTAAATGATAGCTCTTCCAACACTGAAACATCCAGATTACATTTCCATTCTTACCCTGCACCAAGTTTCACTTAATAAAAAGTATTTCTAGTTTTGGCTAAGAGGTGGTAAGATACACCTTTAATCCCAGCACTTGAGAGGCAGAGGCAGGTGGAACTCAGTGAATTCGAGGCCCTGGTCTACAGAGTGAGTTCCAGGATAGCCAAGGCTACAACGGGAAGAAGTATTTCTTCAATTTTTCTTATGATGTGTTTCATAGACATGTTTTGCTTTTGGCTTCTGTAGGCAATAGAGCTAACTAAGGAACCTTTTGAAGTGTTGAACTGTATGAAAGACTTCAGCATGAAGTGCAGCTTCAGAACATGGAGGATTTCCCTTGTCCTGGCTGCTGGTGTTCTTTTAGTAGAGAAGGTATTTCCAGTAAAGTTTCTGGTAGTCTCATCTCACCATAAACTCAATCTGAACTTTTACCTAAAACAAAACAAAACAAAACAAAACAAAACAAAACAAAACAAAACAAAACAAAACAAAACAAAACAAAAAACTATCCCAACCCCCCCAAACCAAAACATAATCAAACAAACAAACAAATAAACAAAATCAAAACAAAACTGAAAACAAACAAACCCCCCAGGTCTAGGGGCTTGGGAGATGACTCAATGGTAAAGAGCTTGACGTACAAGCATGGGGACCTGAGTTTGCGTCTCCTGACTCTTGTGAAAAGCTGAGTGTGGAGCTGCATGCCTGTGATCTCAGTGCTAGAGGGGTAGAGAAAAGGGGATCCTTGGCCCTGCTGGCCAGTCAGTCTAACTGAATCAGGGAGCTCTAGGTTCAGCGAGAGACTGTCTCAAAAACCAAGGCAGTGAGAAGCTGAGGAAGACACAGACATTTGTGTACGGGGACACACACACACACACACACACACACACACACACACACTCACGTCACTGAATATCAAAGGGTTTGTGGCTGGGTTGGTGATTACATTTCTCTTTTGGTAGCCTGCAGAGTACCTTCCTTTACTGAAAATGTTGGAATGTTTGTGGACAGCAATCTACAGTTTTGGCAGCAGCCTGGGTTGATTGGGGGTTCCCATGGGACCCTTTTGCCCAACAATTCAACTGGATGTAACCCAACCCCAGTACTCCAGTTGGTGCCTTGTCTCACTCATTATTTGGCAATTTCATTTAGATTGTCTTCATTTATGTATGTATTTTAGGAAGAATCTACTGTGTTAGGTTTCCACACCACCTTCAAAAGGCCCTTAAACTTAGCTTTCTCTCTCCATATCCCTCCCTGTCTCCTCTTCCCTCCACCTCTTTACTTGATCCTCCCATCCCATGCCCCCATCCATCCCTAGCTATTCTATTTCCCTTTCCTAGGGAGACACATCTGCCCCCTACCCTAACCTAGTTCCTGACCAAGGTTGGTGGGGCATTACAAGGAACAGAAACGCCTGTTCTCATGCATCTTATGATCAACATGGCAGATTCTCGGCCATATTCAAATCCTTCAGCCTCTTGTCTCTGGGAGTTTGTTGTTGTACTTTATTCTTACAGCGAGTGTCTTTCCCTTAGGAAATGCTGCCTTCACTCACACATAGGTATAGATTTATTACTCCTTTCTTCAAACATTACTTTTTGAAGCTTTCTCAGAAAAGTCTGGATCTTAGCTGTGGCTCCAACACTTGGCAAAAATAGATAAGAAAATAATAATTAAAAACCCAAGAGAAAACAATTACCTGCCATTTCATAGGCAGAATGGCCAACTGGCATGGTTAATTCACCCCCTAGAATTTTTTATGGGTGTTTAGATACCTTAAATACTGTAAGGTCACCTCAGCTGATTTTGTTTAGAATGATGACAGAATTTTAAATGTCTTTCTTTAATTCTTCCTTCCTGGCACTTTTAGATAAATCTGGCTCCCTCTAAAGTGTCAGTTTTACAATGAAACCTAGAAAAATGACTTTGTGCCAAGATTAAAAAAGTGAACATAGGATGAGGGATTGTTGGGAATTCAGTGGGAGTGGGAGGAGAGAAGAGGAGTAATGTAGGTAGACTTTTCTTTCCTGCCCACCAGTTCCCAAATAACTGACAGCAGGCTTAATATTAATTATAAATGCTTGGCCGATAGCTCAGGCTTGTTACTAGCTAGCTCTTACAACTTAAATTAACCCATATTTCTTATCTAAGTTCTACCACATGGCTCATGGTTTGTTACCTCATTTTAGATACTTCCTGCTTCCTCTGCATCTGGCTTGTGACTCCTCTGACTCTGCCCTTCTTCTTTCCAGCGTTCTTAGTCTGTTTTTCCCATTTAATCTTATCCTGTCCAGCTGTTGGCCAGTCAGCTTCTTTATTAAACCAATCACAGTGTAATTTACATAGTGTATAGAAGAATTCTTCTACAGCAGAGTGTTGTAGATGGATACCATAAAAATACACTGTACTGTTTAGTGATATTTGATCACACTCTGTGAAGATGTATCTCTGTCCTTCCTCACCTGCTTAAGGCTCCTTCTGGTTGTTTTAATGAAGAGCTGAATGGCTGATAGCTAGGCAGAAGAGGATAGATGAACTTCCGGGCAGAGATAGGAACTCTGGGAAGAATCTGAGGTGGGAGATTCACCAGTGAGACTCTGGAGGAAGTTGGATGTATAGTACTGAGGTGAGGTAATGAGCCATATGGCACAATGTAGATTAATATAAATGGGTTAATTTAAGTTGTAAGAGCTATTTGGGAACAAGCCTAAGCTAAGGCCAAGCGTTCATAATTAATAAGTCTCCATGTCATTATGTCTCCATGTCAGGAGCTGGTGGTCCAAAGAAAGATCAGCTACACTGTACACATGTGTGAAATTTAATCATTTAGAAGTGGAGATAGATTAAAATCAGGCCCAGTTTCCCCACTTCAAAGGCCATGTTACCCAAGATGCGATCAATAGCAACCTCCCTACTGTGAGCACTGAATACAGAGCAAAGGGTTAACTCAATACTTACGTAGGAATGTTGTACTTTTGCTTTTTCCTCCCAGGCTTAGTGAGTGGTTATCCCTGCAAACACATTGGATGCCTAAGATCATCTTTTTCTTGATGTTGTTAAATAAGGGTTTGTTGACTGAATTCAATTTTAAAAATACTAATACCATAATGTTTATTCTCTCACATGAAGGTAGAAAAGGAATAATTGGCATAATAGACATAATTATGTTGACCATTATCTCCACATTCATGGGTAGAATCTCATTAAGTTTTCTGTGACTATTGAGAAAATGACTAAAGCATTTAGCAAAGTGTTCAAGCATTCATAATTTTTTCTCCTGAAAATTAAAGCAAAATTTGATTATGTAGATTTATATTCTGACCCACTTTTGTTGATACAGAATAAAGGCTGTACATAAAACAAGAAATACCATCACAGATCAGATTGTATTTCTTTGTTTCAGTGGAAAATTGAATTTCCATACTGATGAAAACACATGGCTGGGAATGTTGCCAGGAAATATTAAACTTATTAACAGTAAAAAATACACAGCCAATTACATGAGTTTGTCAAAATAGCCCAACAAATCCTCACATGTAAGTGGGAGTTCAAGGTAAGTGCAGGAACCAATATTTAATAGACAAGTAATTTTTCATGGAAGAATATTTGCATAAAACCAGTAATGAGGTCATTTTTACTAAGGGAGTTTTGTTCTTAAACTTATCATCAGTTGTGCAGATAATAGAATAATAAGATTAAGAAGAGAAGCAATGGAGACTTATATAGTAGCCACCCAAATCACCACCAACACCACTACCACCACACCACACCACCACCACCACTACCACCACACCACAACTACCACACCACTACCACACTACCACACCACCACCACCACCATACCACCACACCACCACCACACCACCACACCACCACACCACACTACCACCACACCACCACCACCACTACCACACCACCACAATTACCACACCACTACCACACTACCACATCACCATCACCACACCACCACACCACCACTACACCACCACACCACACCACCACACTACCACCACACCACCACCACACCACCAGCACACCACCAGCACACCACCACACCACCACCACACCACCACCACCACTACCACCACACCACAACTACCACACCACTACCACACTACCACACTACCACCACCACCATACCACCACACCACTACTACACCACCATACCACACCACCACACTACCACCACACCACCACACCACCACACCACACTACCACCACACCACCACCACACCACCACCACCACCACCACACCACCACCACCATACCACCACACCACCACACTACCACCACACCACCACCACACCACCAGCACACCACCAGCACACCACCACACCACCACCACCACCACACCACCATACCACCACACCACCACCACCATTACCACCACACCACAACTACCACACCACTACCACACTACCACACTACCATCACCACCACCATACCACCACACCACCATCGCCACCACACCACACCACCACCATACTACTACCACTACCACACTACCATCACAACCTCCACACCACCACACCACACCACCACACTACACCACCACACCACACCACTACCACACACCTCCACACCACCACCACATCACCACACCACTACACTACCACCACACCACCACACTACCACCACACCACCACCACACCACTACCACACACCTCCACACCACCACCACACCACCATCACCACACCACCACACCACCACCACACCACCATCACCACACCACCACACCACCATCACCATCATCATTTTTATGACCCCCATAACATCATCATCACTTCCACAAAGGTGTTGCATAGTTCTTCAGGCAAGGCGATGTTTTAAGATGTGAGAATTGTCTTCTTTTTTCTTTTGTGTTCTATTAATTAGTTCTAAATCTCTTAGATTGAAAGTAGACTTTTACTTATCAACTGTCAAGATTAAGTCATTTATCCTGTTTTATTACAGAACACCCTGCATGAGACAACTCAAAGACAGAGTTTGTTTTCCCTCATTGTTTGAGGAGACAGTTCATGTGCTGGGGAAGTCACTGCAGCAGAAGCTGGCGTCATCTGATCTCTGTGTCGTCAAATGATCACTGTGGTGTCGGAAAGCCGAGAGCAGCGGATGTTAGTGCTTGTCTTTATCTGCTGATGTCCTCAGTTCATGAAATGGTTCCACTCATGGTTCAGGTGGGCCTTCCCATCTTAATTAACCGAATTTAGACAGTCCTTCACAGGCACACTCAGAGGATGACCTAATGTAGATTATCCCTCAAAAGCATGCCCTGAAGTTTGTTTTCTAGATCCTTCTAGATCCTGAGAAGTTGACAATACTAACCACCACAACTCCACCTCTGGTCAGTTTGACACCCAAATGCATCATTTTAAAGCCTTAACCTTCCTCTCCTTAGCCCCACAGACTCATGGCCATCGCATAATGCAAAAAGCACTAATTCAAACTCAAAAAGTCCCCATAGCCTTTGAACGGTGTTGGCACTGTTTGAAGTTAAAAATCCAAGTCTCATCTGAGACTGAAGACAGCCTCTTAACTGTGAGTAACTGTAAAACAAAAATAGGGGCTGGGGAGATAGCTTAGGTTAAGAGCACTAGCTGCTCTTGGAGAGGACGCAAGTTCAATTTCCAGCACCTACATGGCAGCTCATAACCATTCATAACTACAGTTACAAAAGAACCCACGCCCTCTTCTTATCTCTATGGGCACCAGGCACACACGGGACCCATTCATACGTGTAGACAAAACACTTATACATACAAAATAAAATAAATAATTTTAAAAATAAAAATGAAAGTCACACATTTCCAATATACAATGGCACAGGATGATAATCTCTATTTGAAAATAGAAGAATGCGGGTATAGCAAGGGATTATCAGACTAATGCAGGACTGACCCAGCCGGGAAAACAGCTCCTGCAAATACATGTCCATCAGGCTTGTGATGGAATTCCCTGGATGTCTAAAAGGATTAGGCAACCCATCCCTTCAGCCCAGACAACACGCGTAACCTCTCTCTTGAGCAAGCTCCATTCTATACATAGTTTTCCTTAGTGTACATTCCGTGGTTCTGGTACCTTTGACATCCTGGGGTCGCCACTGTAATATATGCGTTACCCTCATAGCTTTTTAAAGTTCCCTTTCAGGGCCTTCTTGCAAGGACTCCAACGTTACCACACATTACCTGGACCCATGCACGGTGCAAGACTCTACCACTCTCTCAATCATTCTTTCATGCTTGCATGACCAGTACATGTGGATGAGCCTGTCAAGTTCTGTTGCCAGCTTGGGATGGAACCTGCCCCCTTCAACCACAGTTACACAAATATCTATCCAGACTCTAGGTAAGCAGTTCTTTAGGAAGTGCTAGATATAAAGGAGACTCCAATGCCCCAAACTCTAAAAGGCATCCACAGATCCAGAGATGGACTCAACTTTGACTATTGGAGGATTTCTGATGGTTAGATTAAAAATCTAGCATTCCTCAGGAACTTGTGAAGTTGGTTTCCCATTGTCCAAAGGGACAAATGGTTGCCTGTGGTGCCCTTTAGAATACTAAAGCACATGCTGGCCTCCAGGCCCCCTCAGTATCTCAAGTACCTGCTGCACATTTCAAACCTTTCTCACCTCTTTCCCTACCTTGAACTTCCACCAGGTTATGTTTATCCCCCTATCTATTCTTTCTCATTATAACCCTGCAATTTTCTCTAAGCTTTTCCCTCCCTCTCACCTGCTTCTTTCACTGTTTTCTCTGTTCTTTATCCACTGTTCTTCTCTCTCTCACAGATAGCCCTGCCTAGGTCCAGTCTGCTGGCTGTGTTCAGCCTACTTCTTTCTCTTTCTGTTCTAGATTCTTCCAGATGTCTCTGGCTTCTCTCTCTCTCTCTCTCTCAAATCTACAATAAAGACCTTCCCCTTAACCATACCATGGAGCGATCTGTGGTAGAGTCTTGCACCGTGCATGGGTCCAGGTAATGTATGGCAACATTGGAGTCCTTGCAAGAAGGGAGTTGCTTTCCAGAAATAGGGGACCCTTTCAACAGCACTGTTAGTTTAGTCTCTCTGCTTTAAAAATGATCTCATTTTTCATAAGATGGAACCTTTAATGGGTAGAGTCTTTTCCTCAGGGCATCTTCTTTGTTGTTCCAGTAGAAAGCACATCTCTCTTTAATGGTACTGATCTCTTTAACAGTTATGGATGTTTTACCATCTCCAATTTCCATGCGGGGAACTTTAAAGTTTCTTATCTGTCTTTCCGTGCCAAGCTTCACATTTTTCTTATCTTTCTGCCTCTCTTTTTGCTTTTTTTCACTGTGACCTTGGATAAAAACGTGACCAGTAACCATGGCACTGCCTGAATGTTGTCCTATCTTAGAATTTCCTCCAACAGAAAACCTATGCCATTATTTTGAAGTTCAGTCTCATCAAGTTCTCAGGACATGGGTAGAATGCAACCAGTTTCTTTGCTAGAATGTCACATGAGTGGTCCCTAGCCCAATTATTGATAGAGTCCTTGTTCCCCTTTGACACCTCCTGAACTAGACCTCTACTATCTGTAGTTGTCTTCACATTCTTGTCTTCCCAGCTCTCACCAGCATGGTTCATTAAGCTTTGATTAATTACATTTGCTTTTCTACCCCAAAGTTCCAAACTCTTTCACATCCTACCCCTAACCAATTCCAAAGACCCAAGAACCACATAGTCAGGCTCATCGCAGAAATGACCCTATTTCTCTGACCCATTTTGTGCACCAGTTACTTTTCTCATTATTGTGACAAGCAAACAAACAACACCCATCATCATCACCAACAAAAAACCTGACAAGAAACAACTTAAGAAGAAGGGCTTATTTGGCTCACAATTTGATGGTGCAGTCATCATGGCGGGGAAGTCATGGCGGAAGAAAATTGAGGTATCTGGTCACCTTGCACCTGTAGTCAGGAAGCAAAGAGCAAGTGCTAACGCTGCTCAGTTAGCCCAAGATTCCAGTCTGTGGAACAAGTTGCTTACATTCAGTGTGTCTCTTCTGGTTTTCATTATCCTAATATAGATAGTCCCTCACAGGCATGCCTAGAGGCCTGTCAAACTGACAATATTAACCTAGATCCTGACAGATTGACAGCATTAACCATCACAGATGTCATTAAAGATAGGAGAAGCATTCTTTCTGGTCTGGGTGAGAAGCAATTTTTCACTAAGGTATGTCTCTTTAGATCTTATTTAGAACATAGTTCAATTAAATACTATCTGTCATCTGTTGATCTACCTATGTATGACTGATTTATCATCATGTATTGACTTATTACAAGGAGCTTGCTTCATTTCAGAGGCTGGCAATGCAAAGTCTGCAGAGCCAGTATCCCAGCTTGAGCCCAGTGCCAGGGCTGTTGTGAACTGGAGAGATCTGGGACTCAATTCAAGAGGCTCCATTTAGGAGAATTCTGTCCTTGAGCAAGACAGGGAGAGCATTTTTATTTATTCGGGCCTTTAACTGATTAGATGAGGCCCATTGTAGCTGAAGTTTTCTCCAGTCCTGTGTGGCCCATGGTCAGGACAAATCTCTCTCACCTGCCAGTCCCACAGCTACTCAGACCCAACCAAGTAAACACACAGAGACTTATATTGCTTACAAACTGTATGGCCATGGCAGGCTTCTTGTTATCTAGTTCTTATATCTTAAATTAACCCATATCTATTAGTCTATAAGTTGCCACGTGGCTCGTGGCTTACTGGTACCTTATATCTTGCTTTTCATGGTGGCGGCTGACAGTGTCTCTCTGCCTCAGCCTTCCACTTCCCAGAATTCTCCTCTCTCCTTGTCCCGCCTATACTTCCTGCCTGACTACTGGCCAATCAGCATTTTATTTATACAGAGCAATAAACACAACAGCCCACCCAGGATAGAGAAGGTATTCTGATGACTTAAACACTAAATATATCAAAACATCTCCATGAAAACATCCAGAATATGTTTAACTAAATATCTGGGCATACCCTGGCTCAACCAAGTTGACACATAAATGAGCCATCACATTAGGTGAGTGGAAGTTATCAAGCAGGCACATGGGAACTGAAACCCTGTCTCAGAATAGATAACCATCAGAGTCTGAGCTCTTAGGGATTCAGTTAACAAAGATATCTTAAAATGCTCGCCTCTGACCATATGTATTATCCTATGGGCCCTCAGTTAGATGGGAAAGGTGGATGATTTGCTTTAGGATCTCTGATATACAGGGTTTATTATAATAATCACAAAGACTTTATCTAAGCTTTGCGGCTAGCATTTATACATAAAAAGTACTTTGCTGGCAGAAGATGAACTCTTTACTACAATATGAAAAAACATTAATTTTTTTTTCTGCATCAAGAAAATTTTATCTATATTTATGATATATGGTATTCTTGTCCAGAGTGATGGCTTTACAGGTTAGAAGCCCATGGAAAAGGTCGACCACCAGCCAGTAACTGTTTATAATTAGTTAAATTTTACTCTTGAAAAATATTTTCATTGAATATAGAATTTTCTAGTAATAGTATTTCACTCCTGTAAACACCTTAAAGATTTCATCCCAATTCCCTTAATCTTAATTTCTGATGTCTGTTGTACTTCTAATCTTTGTTTTTTATGTAGAGTAACTTTTTTGCTGTCTGTATTTTGTCTCTAGTTTTCATTCTTTGTTTTGAATAGATGTGTTTACAGTTTTATTGTTATTTTGATTTATCTTGGTTAGTAGTTTTAAACTTCTGGAGTGTGTGACTTTTTTTTTTTTTTTTTTTTTGGTTTTTCGAGACAGGGTTTCTCTGTGTAGCTTTGCGCCGTTCCCGGAACTCACTCGGTAGCCCAGGCTGGCCTCGAACTCACAGAGATCCGCCTGGCTCTGCCTCCCAAGTGCTGGGATTAAAGGCGTGCGCCACCACCGCCCGGCTTGGAGTGTGTGACTTTTTAAAAATATTTTTAAAAAATGTTTCTAAACTTTGAGAAAGTTTTTACTGTTATCTTTGAAAATATTTAGTACAGATCTTTTCTTCTTTTCCTTCTAGGTCTTAATTACACACTACTGTACTGTTTTATATCTCCCCCAAACCTCACTAATACCCTAGATTCTTAGAATTTTCTTTTTTTAAACATTCCTATTCCTTCTTTTGGTGTTTTGCTTTGAGGAATTTTTATAGATATATTTTCATGCTCCCCAGTGTTTTCCCAGTTGTGTTCTATCTGTGGACATATCAATTAAAGACACTCTTTTTAAAATTTTTTATCTATTTTTTTGTTTTCAATATATCCCAACCACAGTTTCCCCTCCACTCCTCCCAGCCCCTTCCTCTCCCCCCCCCCCCCCAGATCCACTTCTCTTCTGTTTCCCTTCAGAAAAGAGCAGACCTCCCTATCAACTGAACATGGCATAACAAGATGCAATAAAACCAGGCACAAACCCTGCTATCAAGGCTGGGTGAGGCAACACAGTAGGAGGAAAAGGGTCCCGAGAGCAGACAAAAGAGTCAGAGGCAACCCCACGCCCACTGTTAGGAGACCCACAAAATCCCCCAGCTAAACAACCACAGCGTGTATACAGAGGACCTGGCACAGACCCAGGCAAGCTCTGTAGTCGCTGCTTCAGAGTCTATGAGCCCTGTTTAGTTGATTCTGTAGGCCATGTTCTCCTGGTGTCCTTGGCCCCTCTTGCTCCTACAAATCTTCCTACCCCTCTTCCATAGGGTTTTCTAGGCTCCAAAGGGAGGGACCCAATGGAGATCTTCAATTTGGACTCTCTCTCTGCCTAATGTTTGGCTGTGGGTCTCTGCATTTGCCCCCATCAGCTGCCAGCAGAAGCTTCTCTGATGATGACTGGGCTAGGCACTGATCTATGAATATATAAGAATTTCATTAGGAATCATTTTATTGATTTTTTTTCTTTTTTCTATTCTAGATCTTTGGGCTATCCAGCCTTGTATTTGTGGCCATTCAGGCAGCATTGGCCATGGATTCTCTCTCATGGTATGGGCCTCAAATTAGACCAGTCATTGGTTGGCCACTCCCACAAATTCTGTGCCTCCACTGCCCTAGCACATCTTGCAGGCAGGATAGATTTTTGGTGGAAGGTTTTATGACTGGGTTGGTGTAGATGTAACCAACCGTCTTATTAAATAAGAAACACAGAGCCGATTCAGAGAAGAAAGCCAAGAGGTCAGAGCTAAGAGCCTCACCCTTCCTGCTTCAGCGATCCTCTTCAGGCAAGAGAGCTCTCTGAAAAGGGAGCTACTTCCTGTGTGTTTGTCTTTATAGCCTTTCTATTCTGCCTTCTCATTGGTTGTAAACCCAAACATATGACCGCCTCGACATTGCCTGTCTAGAGACTTCCAGGTCTTCTATGGTTGGGATTGAGATTAAAGGCGTGTGTCTCCAGTGCTGGCTGTATCTTTTACACACAGCGATCTACCTAGCTCTGTCTACCAAGTGCTGGGATTAAAGGTGTACGCCACCACCACCACGCTCTTGCTATGGCTCTAATAGCTCTGACCCCCGGGCAACTTTATTTATTAACATACAATTAAAATCACATTTCAGTACAAGTAAAATACCACCACAGGTTGGTGTCCCATTTCTACCACTGGAAGCCAATTAAGGGCATTCTTCATCTCAAGGAACATTTAAAAACTCTAATTTTTAGGGCTGAGGAGATGGCTCAGAAGTTAAGAGTTCATATTGCTCTTGCTAAGGACCTGAGTTCAGTTCCCAGCATCTAGGTGGGTGTCTCACCATTGCCTATAATTACAGCTTTGTGGAATCTCATGCCCTCTGCTGGCCTCCACAGGAAGCTGCATGCATAAGCACAGACCCCCACACAGACACACATGCATACACACAATTAAAAATAAAAAATTAAAAAAAAACTTAAAAACTCTATCATTTTACCAGTTTAATCATGACATCCATCTCTCTGCTGCCTTTGTACATGTGTCATGCGCCTTTCCTGAGTGCTGAGTGCTGGGATTAAAGGCATGTGCCACCACCACCTGGCTCATTTTTTTTTTTTTTATGAGAACAATGAACATAGTGACCAGTTGTTCTGTCTGATGCACCAGCACCAGTGTGTCATAGCTAAGTCTGGCTGTGTGGGGTCACTTGCTTTTTCTCTTGATGGCAAGTTATTTTCCTTTACTTCTTTGTGTGTCTTGCAATTTTTGGCCCAGAGTCAAACATTCCATTGAGAACAATAAAGTCTGAATATTCTAGTTTGCCTGTTGCTGGGATAAAACTCTGATCAGATCCAACTTGAGGAGGAAAGGGTTTATTTCTCTTATGGGTAATAGTCCATCACTGAGGTAAGCCAAGGCAGGAGCTTGAGGAAAGAGAATCAACAGAGGAATGCTGCTTACTGACTTGCTTGCTTTGGCTTACTCAGTTATTTTTATTATACAGCCCAGAACCACCTGCCTAGGAATGGCATTGCCCACAGTGGGCTGGTTATTCCTACATCAATTATCAATGAATAAAATGCCCCAATAGGCATGCCCCAGGTTATTCTGATAGAGGCAATTCCTCAGTTGAAACTCCTCCTTCCCAAGAGTGTCCTGGCTTAGGTCAAGTTGACCAAAAGTACACAGTACACACATGTAAATAGTCCTGGTTCCTGAAAACAGACTTAATCTGTCTTTTACTAGTGTGGTAAGTTGAGTCAATATAGTCAACGGCTGATTTGGTTTAGGACTTTGTTTCTTTCACTATTTTCACCAAACTCTTGGTTTCAAATAACTAACATTATTTTGAATTTTGTGCAGAAAGTTGCCAGTGGTTCTTTTTGGAGGAGTGTCTCTTTGTGGTCCTGTGTCATCTCAGGAGAAAACTGAAGTTATTTAATGCTTGCCGACCTGGCGGCTGGCAAGGAGCATGCTCTGTAGTTCTGGCTTAGCTTCTGTCATGGATCATAGGGATTTTTGACCCTTCCCTGCCTTTAAGGATGTCTGTGTGCATTTTCACCTTTACCTCAGGCTGACCTATGTCCTGAGGTGGTGAGGCATGCCTCCCTCCCAGTGCTTTAAAGTGTTTGCTCCCTAAGGTCAGAAAGGGAGGAAGAACTCGCTGGCTTTTGTTCTTTATCATGTCCTTTCTCTGTCCAGGCATGGGTCTAAGGGAGGGCTTCTAAGGTTTCCTCTGTCTTCAGTCTTCCCAGGGAGCTCTCAGTTAGGCCCATGACAAGAGGTGTGATGTCATAATACTTGTGCTAATAGAAGTTGGCTCTGAGTAGTTAACTCAGAAATCTCACTGAGTTCTTACTGGCCTTTATGGTGACTTCCTCCATTCATGCTCTGCCATGGTGAATAAGTTTTGGTGTCTCAACTGTCCTTGATGATGCTGGCTTGCTTTCTACCGTGGGTTATGTTCACCATCAGTCATTGGTCAGTTCTTGAATAGCCAAGATTTTTCTTTCACACTGTCTGATTGTTTCTTGACGTAAGCTTGGTGCTGCCCTTCCAGCTTGCTGCACGTCCAGTTGATGCTGAATGTCTAGATTTTATTCTTAAACATAAGGCAAGCAGGTTTCCTAGGTGGCCTAAGGTAAAGAGTGGGTTGTAGTCACTTTGAGAAATGAAAAGAAATTATAAGTTGTGAACTTGAATAATTAAAACACTGCTTAAACTCTGTGTGGTGGCTAGCAGAAAACCCTGGATTTACAAATGACCCCATGTGTACCAGAAATAATACAGGCATCCAGTGGTTTGCTGTCAGGGAATTGTGAAATAACAAAATGGGCAAAACGAATGTAAGGAGAAAAAGCTGCAGAGGATGTAGCCAGGATCTAAACGGGACTGGAATTTTTTGAAACAGTATTTACGGCCTAGGCTATCTTGAGCTTGCTGTGATCTTTATGTCTCAGCCTCTGAAGTTCTGGTATGTACTATCATGCTTGGCTTGGGCATCTTTTGTCTTAGGAACAAATAGAAAAAATAAGAGGGACTTAATATCAGGCAATATGATAGCACCTCACTATTTCCACATCTGCAAGGCCTCTTTGAACAACTACAGTGTGACAAGTTATTCTAGGTCCACGGAACCTGTCCTGCCCTGTGCTTAGAATCTGTTATTACTGAAACAATGCTCAGGTTCCTTTTGGAAATGGTATTTTAAAAATATGAATATTCTCAGTGCTGGCCGGGAAGTCATTAATCCTAAACCTCTCCCATGTGCTGAGCTAAGAAGTATGCAACACACACACACACACACACACACACACACACACACACACACACACACACACAGATATACCCAGACACACACACACACACACACACACACACACACACACACACACACACACACACACACACACACGTTCGTGCATACAAACACCTCATGGATTCTTTAAAATTCATTTATGGGATAATTAGTTTGCTCTTAAAATCTCTTATTTTATGTCTCTGTCTTTTCTTACACTAAGTTCCCACTTCTCAAGGACACAGAATAAGAGAATTAGAACACATCACAATCAGTCACTTTATTCCATTTGGCTGGCTCAGGATAACAGCAATGTTTAGAGCAACATAGTAACAGAACACAACATTTTTTTGAAGATTATTTTTCTCATTTTCTATCTCCCTGTTTTTGTAGTTATAACATATACTTTCTGATCATATGGTTATTTCACTCAACATTTTCTTCCTTTTTATTTAAACTTTTTTTTGTTTTAGTTTTACAACTAGAATGTTTTATTTTTCTGTCTCTTTTGTTAGGTTTTTGAAGCCTGTGCTCTAGGAGATTCTTTGGGAAAAAATTAGAAGAATAATATTCACTGAAGGTCTCAAATATTGTCAACAGTTCATCCCTATCTATCTATCTATCTATCTATCTATCTATCTATCTATCTATCTATCTCTATCTATCTATCTCTATCTATCTATCTATCTATCTATCTATCTATCTATCTATCTATCTGTCTGTCTATCTATCTATTTTTGAGTCAGTCTCACTAAATATGTCATGCTGACCTCAAACTCTGCATGGTCCTGCCTCTACGCCGGGCAGGCTCTGCAGGAGCTTCTTTGTTGCTGACCTCTGTTGTCCCATTATACGTGCCATCCATGGCACAGGCTGGCAACTCTCGGTGTGGGAGCCCTTTGCCAGCGCTCTTCCTGTGGGCGTGACTCTGGCCCTTCGGGAGCTGACTCACACCTGACCCCTCTCACAGCTGGCCCCTCACTCACCTGCTGGGGAGCTGCAGTGTTCTCTTGTCCCTGCTGATGAGTTATTGGTGCCAGGGTAGGCACCTGACTCAAGGGGAGTCTACCCCGTGCTTCTGATCTTGGCCTTGAGCTCAGTCTTTTCTAGGGTAGCTAGGAGCTAAGTAGTTTTCCATGTGAAGACAGTGATTCTGCACTCTGTCTGTGTGAAGACGGTGATTCTGCACTCTGTAAGGAGAAGGACTTGCCCCCAAGGCCTGCAGCAAGGAGGGTAGACGAGGACTCCCGACTGTCTGAGGTTTCAGTTAGTGCAGGGCCTTAGCTGTTGCCATGACCACCCTTTATTTGTTCTGCTTGATACCGAGGCTTTCACAAAGTGTCCCTACTTGAATAAACAGACTTTAGTGAAGAAAAAGACTGTGTCTCTAGATGTTTTTGTTTTGCTTCTCACACACACAGTGACAAAGCTTAAACATGATGAACTCGTTCAACCTCCATATCACCATAGTTTTATTCATTTGTGTACCATTTTTTGACAGTGTATTAAGTTGGTTCAGAGTACAGCAGTCTCATTTAATTCTTTTTCTTTCTTTTTTTTTTTTTTTTTTTTTTTTTTTTTTTTTTTTTTAGACAGGGTTTTTCTGTGTAGCCCTGACTGTCCTGGAACTCACTTGGTAGATCAGGCTGGCCTCAGACTCACAGAGATCCACCCGCCCTTGCCTCCTGAGAGCTGGGATTAAAGGCATGCACCACCGCTGTGTGTCTTTTCATTTAATTCTTATTTCTGTTTCAGACACCTTTAATTCTCAGAGTAGGAATACTTCCTCTTCTGTTTGATCTGTTCTCTCTTTCTCTCTCTCTCTGATGTCCCTGTGTTTCTACTGTATGTTCTACTTGACCTTTTCAAGTTTGCTCTTCTACAGACACCCTCCCCACTTTGGCCTCCGCCTACTGAGTGCTGGCATCAAAGATATAGCCCCCCCTCCCATCTCACAGTTTTTCTAATTCTCTCAAGTCCCTTCACTTCTTTACTGTCCCGGAAGCAGATTTTCATATGCTCCTGGGTCCCCTTCCCATTCTGGCTGGTGTTCCTTGTCTCTCTGCCTTCCCTGCAGCTTGTTTCACTGTTTGGGGAGACCTGTGTCTGTGTCATGTAGGCTCTTGGGGTTTTGCCAGCAGATTGAGTCTTGTAAAACCCAAGTTTGAAAAAACAAAGACCGTTTTCAGAGCCGTGACCTTGCCTTAGTCTTTAGGGAAGTTTCTCCTTCCCTAGGCTTCTTTCCCCCACCATGTTTTCTTCCTCCCAGGTCTAGGGGAGGGAGCTGCCATTGTTATTTCCTGTGTGTGCTAACTGATGGGGAGGGGAGCTATCCAGGATGGCAGCCTTCAGTGAAGCCCTTTCCTTGGTCTCCTGTGCTTTTCATTTGGACTGAGCAGCCTTTTCTCTCTGGCGGATCTAGACCTGAAGGTCGGGATAGAGCGTTTGACTTTCCTACGTTTGCAGTGTTGGAACGGCCTCACCAACTGTGCTGGGGCTCCAGTGATTTCTGTGCTTTGCCTCTCCTCGGGAGCCAGTTGGAGTTCCTTACTGAGAAAGAAAGAGCTGATAGAGGCAATGTAGAAAGGCAGCTTTCCATTTTGAAAATAATTGTTTGCCTATTTTTGAAGAGTCCAACCACTGTATTTTGGTATTAAGTGTGCAAAGGGGAAATGAGTGTCAGAGTCCTCTCTGTCTCTTACACACACACACACACACACACACACACACACACACACACACACACACACACAGGATAGACAGATAGATGGTAGAGAAATGATAGAGTTCAACAACTTCCTTTTTATTTTATCCTCACTGATTGTATATTTAGAGGAGATTGCCTGGCAATTTTGGTCCATCTTCTCTTCCCTTTTGCAATCATTAGGTTTTGTCTATCTTTTAATTTTCATGGATATTTTAATGGGAGACAGCAGACCATCTCATCTCATCTGTATCCATGCTTCTTATTGAATATTATTTCATGTAGGGAATTATACTTGTGTTTATGAAGACAAAACTTCTGCTAGTCTATTTAATTGCAACACATTTATATTTTTATTGCCAAAGACAATAAAATCCAGAGTCTGTTTCAATAGCCTAGCCTTTGCTCTAGCAGTAGGGCCTCTCCCAGGGTTGACTATCATGGACCATGAAATCAGCAGACCTGGGACTAAAGATAGGTGACACCATGCTCTACGGTTTTGGCTCCCTAGCTATCTATAGACTTCAGTTTTCCCATGTGTTAAATGGAGATATTCCTCCTGTACAGAGATGGATGAGTGCTCTCAGCATTGTGTTCGGCAGAGCATCAGTATTCATCAAGCGATGCCATAATTGGTGATTCCAAGTGTGACGGGAGGTGGTATCTTTGTCTTCCAAAGTGCATGGGAGACACACAAGCCTTGTAAATATAGCTGTTGTCAGTATTTTAGAAACTATTTATGGAGACATTTAAACACATGAACTAATATAATTATGTAATCAATGCAGCAGAAATGATTCTCTCCTACACAGCTTATCCATGTAGATTAGTGTGTAAACATGTCCTCGGGCAGGTTGTTCAGGAATTGGTTGCTTGTTTACTCTCTTACAGAGGTAGCAAGTGGCGCACACAGGGTCCATTTCTAAATAAAATTGGTAAGCTGCTTTGCTTAAAAAAAAAAGATAGTAAAGGTCTTCTAAAAAGTAAAAAATATCCCACAGAGCAAAGAAAATAAAAGTCCCTCTCAAATATGTTAAGCATTGTCGCACTACCCATGCGGGGTTGCCTCAGACACCATCTCAGGGGATGGGCTACAGTGTGGGAACGTGATGGAACAGACAGAAATAAGCTTGGTGCATGGTGGTCGGGTCTCAAGATCATAAATCTTTGTCTTGCTACAGAAAGATGGTTTTATTATCTTTTTCTGATGTGTGTCTGCACATGTGTGTGAGCCCAAGGACAAACTAAGTTGTTATCCTTAGGAACACCATCCGCATGTTTTGAGGAAGGGTCTCTCGTTGATCTGGCATTTACCAGCTGGGAGAGAACAGCTGGCCAGTGAGCCCCAGGGTCCCTTCTGTCCCCACCTCCCCCGCATTGGGATTACAGGAACATGTGTTATGCCAGAATTTCCATGTGGGTTCTGAGGAACAAACTCAGGTCCTCATACTCGCAATCCAAGTTTTCCACTGACTGGGCTATGCCCCTAGTCCCAAGACAAGGCATTTATAATCAAAATACAGGACTTATATCTAAATTGGCACAACTGTGAAAACAGAATATTCATCTACTGTTGGTAATTTCACCACGTCTATCCTGTGCCAAGAAGGTTACTAAGCACATTCTCTCAAGTAGGCTTCTGATCATGCAGGAGGGGATGATGGAGGCCACAGAGTACCCAGTTGTGTTTTTTTTTTGCAACCCCACCCCCTGCCCTGCTTTCTTTTCACTGATTGCTTTTCTCTTCCTTAACTTCCTTGCCTCTCGCGTAAGATTGTTTTGTTGTTTTGTTTTTTTGAAACAGAGTTTCTTTGTGTACCATTGGGCTGTCCTGGAACTTTTTCTGTAGACCAGGCTGGCCTGGGACTAACAGAGATCCACCTGCCTCTGCCTCCTGAGGGTTGGGATTAAAGGCGAGTGCCACCACAACCAGGCTAAGAGATTTTTTTTTTAAAGAGTGAAATATGAGATTCAGATCTTTAGCAGCGTTTGCATCTTCAGTGTCTCCTGGGCTGAAGCCTTAGTTTTTAGTTGGTGGGAGGCAGTAGAATCATTAAGAGGTGGGACTAGTGGACATGCCTCTGAGGGACTATGGGAGCCCAGAGCTTACTGACACTCTTTTAGCTTGCTAGGTATCAGGAGGTGAATAGCTTTGTGGTGGTTTGAATAGGAATGGCCCCCAAAGACTCATGTGTTTGAATGCTTGGCCCATAGAGAGTGGCACTATTAGGAGGTGTGGCCTTGTTGGAGGAAGTATGTTACTGTGGGGGTGGGCTTTGAGGTCTCAGATGCTCAAGCTAAGCATAGTGTGGCATTCACTTCTGCTGCAGTGGATCAAGACGAACTCTCAGTTACCTCTCCAGCACCATGTCTGCCTGCATGCCACCACGCTTCCTGCCATGATGATAATGGACTGAATCTCTGAACTGTAAGCCAGCCTCAGTTAAATGCTTTCTTTATAAGAGTTGCTGTGGTAATAGTGTCTCTTCACAGCAATAGAAACCCTAAGACAGACTTCTACCCCTATATATTCCTGTCAGGATGTGCTAGTCTAGACAGACCTATATAGCAGCAGGGTTGGGTGGCCAGAGACCAAGAGCTCTGAAATCCTGAACAAAAATCTTCCCAATTTTAGAGTTGAGGATCTCAGTATCTCCCTTGTCACGATAGTGACACACTGACTGGTACAATATAAAAACATAGTATTAAGTTTATTTTCTATAACGTTCAGATTGTTGTAAAATATCTGCTCACTTTGAACATTGACAGATACCAACTAGATTTGTTCAAATGCTTTATTTTCCCAAAGATGCAATAACTTTTTTCTCTCATTCATTGTAATTTCTTTGTGATTAAGTATATAACTGAGTTTTAAAATACATGGCAGATAGGAAAGAGCACTGTTCTTTTCTGTGTGTGTTTTGTTTTTTGGTTGCCATGATCTGAAGCTCTAGATCCTCTGTTAAAGCAGGTTTCTTGACAGGCATGGTGGTGCACACCTATGATCCAGCACTTGAGGGTTAAAGACAGATGGATTGAAGACTTCAAGGCCATCCTCAGCTAAATAGCAAGTTCAAGGCCAGCTTTATCTCTATGAGACCCATTTAAAAAACAAAACAAAACAAAGTTTATTCATTTTGAATTTCATTTGTGTGTCTATGTGAGTGTGTGTGTGTGTACATGTTTGTACATATGTGCTTGAGTATATAGGTGTATACATATGTGTATGTACCAGCATATGGAGGCCAGAGATGGACAGCTCTCCACTTCAATATATTTTATTGAAGGCAAAATTTAAAAAATACAGTATTTTCTGATTGTGGTTTCCTCTCTCCCAACTACTACCAGATCCTTCCCACTTCGTCACCCACCCAAATCCATACTCTTTCTCTCTCTCATTAGGGTGCAAATAAACATGTAAAAATATAATAATAATAAAAGTAAAATAAAATTAGATGAAAACAAGCCAACCAGAATAGAACATATCAGACAAGCAAACAGAAAAAAAGAGCCCCCCGCCAAAAGTACAAGAAACACATATAGATGCATAGACATATACATTCTTACACACAGATAACCTGTAAAAGTATAAAACCAGAAACTATATACGCAAAGGAGCTTAAAGTTAAAAAAAAAAAAAAAAAAAAACCTAAAAGCCTCGACAAAGCGTTATGAGACAAAGAATGTCCAAAAATGCAATTGAGTTTGTTTTGTGTTGGCCATCTACTGCTGGACATGTGGCCTGGCTTTAAGAGTTGTCTGTGTACCCAGTGAGAGTCCATAGGAGAAAAGTAATTTTTCATTTGTGAGTGGTTATCAATTGGAGATAGTTTCTGGGTTAGGGATGTGGGCTGGGGTCTAGGTAGACACCAGCTCAACTTATCCATGTTCTATGAGTTCTGCGGGTGTCTTCAGCTTGAGGGCTTTGCTATCAGTGTGTGGAGAGCAACCAATAGCCTTAGAAACAGCCTGGGTTGTTTGGGGTTCTCATGGGGCCCCTTTGGCCAACAACTTGAGTAGATGTCACCCATTCCTTGAACTGGAAGGTTCATTTGGAGACAAATGGTGTCCATCTGGGGCTCTGTTTCCCCCATCTATTGGTGAAATTATTAAGGCCACTCCACATAGTTAAAAGGAGATTTATTTAATGGCGTAACTTACAAATTAAGGGATAGGTAGGTCGCGGGGTCTGGGGAAGGTGTATCACAGTCCAGCGGTGTTCTCTGGAGCTCTGCTTGGCCCACCTCCACTGTCCAGGGTCCCGGAACCGAGAGAGAGCACTGGCCCATCCAGATCTCGGGTCTCCATGTAGGCGTGACAGTTGCCAAAGTCTCAATGGGTGTTGGAACTTCCAGATCAAAGCTGGAATGGCTACCCACTACACCCATCATTTGGTGGTTCCACTTAGATCATCTTCATGTATGTATATGTTTTAGGAAGTGTCTATACAGTCTCTCAAATGGCCCTTAGTTTTAGTTGTACCTCACAACACTTCTTCCATCCCCTGCCTCTTCCTTCCCCATTCCAGGTTGATTCTCCAGTTCAGTCCATTCCTCATCCCATCCACAACTATCTACTCCTTTTCCCCTTCCTTGGATGATTCAACTCTCCCCTCTCATCCCTTATTCTATATTGAACCTCTGTGGTCATAGGAATTGTAGCTTGCTTATCAACAACTTAACAGCTAACACCCATGTATAAGTGAATAAATACCACATTTGTTTTTCTGGGTCTAGGTTACCTCACTCAGGATAATTTTTTTTTCTGGCTCCACACATTTACCTGCAAATTTCATGATTTCATTTTTTTAACAGCTGAGTAATAATTTTCCATTGTGTAAATATACCACATTTTCTTTATTCATTCATTCATTCACTGATGGACATGTAGGTTGTTTCCAACTCCTGGCTATTATGAATAGAGCATCAGTGAACATGGTTGAGCAGCTGTCTTTATAGCAGGATGAAGCATCCTTTGGGGTATAGGCTTAAGACTGGTATAGCTGGATCTTGAGGTAGATCTATTACCACCTTCCTGAGGAACTGCACACTGATTTCCATAGTGACAGTACAACTTGGCAATCCCACCAGCAATGGCTGAGTGTTCCCCTTACTCCACATCCTCACCATTATGAGCTGCCATTTGTTTTTTATTGATCTCAGCCATTCTGATTGTTCACCTTAGGTTTTGAGGCAGTGTCTCTCACCAACTCAGCAAAACTGTCTGCAGCAAGTGGCCAGGATCTTCCTGTCCCTGCCTCCCCAATGCTGGATTACCAGCATGCACCACCATGCCAAGCAAGCACTTTACCGACTGAGCCATACCCCCAGCCCTACATTTCATTTCTTCATTTTATTAATTATGCTTTCCCTGTATCATAAGTCTCCTAGGAGGAACACAAAACTCACTGCAGTCATGGCTGTGGATAAACTTGTCTGTCTGTCCTCTCCTTCTCGTTCACTGGGGATGACAGTGACATTCACAGTGACTGACTCCTGCACTTTCTCTGGGAGTGTCTGGCTTTCTTGCAGATAATCCATGCAGCATCTTTCCCTCTTATTATCTGTTTGTTTCTCCCTGACATTTCTTCAGCCTCCCTGCCCTATAGTGAGATCTTGTCATTACAAATAATTTGAATTGCCAACACCAACAACCCAAAGCAGGCTCATTTTGGAGAACTGCACATGGTGCCAGCTCCAGTCTTTCTGGACAGTTTTCGTTGTGACGGTCCTTCAGTGCCACATCCGATCCATTGTTTCCATTACATTTCCATCGTCTGTCTGTCTGCTCTGGTTCTTCTACTTCTTCAACTTCAAGTCACTCTACTGAAGCCCTTCACTGCTCCCATCCAGATCTGAGCTGTTTGCATCTTCTTGATTAACTAAGCCTCTTTCTTGTTTCCACTAGTACCTCTTCTCAGTGGGATCTCAAAAACAGCAATCAGAGCAATATCTAAAACCAAAATAAATAAATAAATAAATAAATAAATAAATAAATAAATAAATAAAAATTTCCCCAGAGAACCTGATTTTCTTAATAACATAAACTTACCTGCTAGTACTCACAGGATCCCAATTACCTCCAACTTTATCTCCTCCTTGCCTTGATTACACCCAAGCCATGTCAATACCCTCAGGGGTCTTCACATGATCCATGCTTGTTCCTGCCGCTGAGTCCTTGGGATAGCACTCTTCAAATTTGAGATGTGCGTCTTCGACCCCCAGCTTGGTTTCAAGGACCATTAAGAGCTTTGTCCCAATGGCATCCTTTCTGAGAGATACATATCCAAACATCCCACACCATTCTATTACATATTTTCTTTTCATAAAAAATCATTTATTTATTTATTTTCTTATACAAGGTTTCTCTGTGCAGTCCTGGCTGTCCTGGAACTCATTCTGTGGACCAGACTGGCCTCGAACTCGCAAAGATCCCCCTGCTTCTGCCTCCCAAGTGGAGTGCTGGGGTTAAAGCCCGGTTGTATTTCCTTTTTAATGACTATCCTCTTCCCTGCTATCACATGCATATTGTGGTTTCAGGAATCAGGCTACTCACTGACAGCATCTCTGAATAGTACTGATCTAATTGTAGATGCTTTGTGTTTGTTACGTGACTATATACATGAATTTTTATATTTGGCATATAGACATTGTTTTTGATACCAACTTTTTTGTGTAATTTCTTAGTGTTTGTACTATGTAGTACATCATACACACACACACACACACACACACACACACACACACACACACACACACGGAGCTACGTCTTTTTAAATTCTTTATCTCTGAAAAACATGAGTACCGTGTTTAGAAAAAATGGTACTACTGAGTGCTATGAACCAGTAGGGATTGGTAGGTGGGAAGTTATACTGGAAGTCTTACTTTATCACTAGACACAGATTTATGTCTCTTTGGTTCTAGTTGCTTCTGCTCCCAAAGCAATTCTTGGAATATATTTTGCTCAGCTTTCTAATGGAATAATGGAGGCCATTCTGAAAGTGAAGAGTTCCTGGAGAGTGATTTAACTAATATTCTAATTCCAACCCAAATGATGGTACTCCTGACATCATTTATCTCTCACCAGTATTTCTATTTGCTTCTTCCATTGATTCACTCAAATTGCATCTTTCATCCATCATTAGAAAATTCACGTTTGCTAATTCGTTAATGCCTGAGGATCTGGATTTTGAACCACGCTCATTTTCTCACTTATTCTGGTGATGTTTCTTGAAAACATTCTATACAAAATTCTCCAGTAAAGCTCACTCCAGTACAAGCTATTAGTATCCCCAAATATATACCATTTTGAATTGTAAACTGCCGATACTTTGCACGTAAAAGGCAGAAGGATTCTAGATTCATTGTTCAAGTTCAAATTCTTTTCCTGTCTCAGTTTGCTAATTTGGTGAACAGTGGTAAAAATGTACTTAGTTAGAATATAGTTCCAAATATAATATGTATTAAAAATGCTAGCTGTGATTGTGATATCTATGGTTTTTGTGTGGGATAGGTTAATCTTTCATTACCAGACTCAGGTTGAATGGTTTCATGGGAGCAAAAGTGCATGTAACCTAAAGATCTGGTGAGAAAGATCACACATACTCAGCTCTGTTTGACATTTATATGTTAATGTATAATACTAGATTCCTTGTATAAGAGAAGCACTGATATTTTTCTCTCACTCCCTGTTATCCCTGTTTGTTTCACAGTCCCCTTAGACCACATAGTCATCATTCTAATTCCATTCCAATATATAAGTGTATATATACAAACACACAGACATGCACATTTGTCATGCATATAGAGAAAACACATGACATTTGTTTTTCTGAATCTGGCTTATTTCAATTAACATGATGACATCTAGTTTCAGTCATTTTCTTGCTACTAAACAAAGTTCTTTTGCTTATGTACAACACATTTCCTTTATGTATTTGTGTTAGTTAGGGTTTCTATTGCTGGGAAGAGACACCATGACCACGGCAACTCTTATAAAGAAAAGCATTTAACTGAGATGGCACCTTACAGTTTCAGAGGTTCAGTCCATGATCATCATGGTGGTGCACAGGCAGACTTGGTGCTGGCTACATCTTCATCAGAAGGCAACAGGAAGTGGTCTGTGACACTGAGCAAAGCTTAAGCAAAAGACACCTTAAAGCCTGCCCCACAGTGACACACTTCCTTCAACAAGGCCACATGTCCCAATAGTGCCAATTACATTCAACCTCCCACAGTGTTCATTCTGATGGTCGTATATGTTGGCTCTGTGTCTTGCCTATTGTGAATAGTGCAGAATAGTGTAGTAAGTTTCTCTGTGGTTTTCTGATTTAGATTCCTTTGGGTGTGTGCTCAGAGTGGTACAGCTGGGTCAGACAGTAGGGTTATTTATTTATTTATTTATTTTAGCTTCAAACAATCTGTATTGATTCCCACAGTGGCTGTACCAGTTTATATTCTTGTCAGCAATGTGTAGTGGCCTCTTCTTTTACATCTTCATCTGCATTTGTTACCATTTGCTTTCTGCATGATAGCTATTCTGACTCAGGTGAGATGGACTCTCAAAGTTGTTTTCACTTGCATTTCCTTGATACTCAAGATGCTGGGCATTTCTTCTTGTATTTGCTGGTCATGTACTCCTCTTCTTCTTCTTCTTCTTCTTCTTCTTCTTCTTCTTCTTCTTCTTCTTCTTCTTCTTCTTCTTGTGGTGCTGGGGATGGAACCAGGGCCTTGTACATGCTAGACATACACTCTGCCAATGGAAATATACCCCACGCCCTTATGCTTATTCTTTGAAAATTGTTTCTTTAATAGTTGTGTTATTTACTTATTTTTTATTTATTTATTTTTTTGGTATGTAATTTCTTGAGTTCTTTACAGATTCTAGATACTAATCCTCTGTCAAAGTAATAACTGGCAAAGATTTTTCCCTTTTGGTGGGCTGTCTTGTCACACTCTGATGGTAACTTATTTACTACAAAATGATTTTCAATATCATGCAGTCTCATTTGTCCACTCTTAGATCTGATCTCCTGTGCCATTAGGACTCTTTGTAGGGAGTCCTTGCCTGTGCTGCATTGTGAGAGGCTCTGACTGCTTTCCTTGACTATTTTAGAGTTTCAGGGCTTTGGTCCATTTTTGAATTGATTTTGTGCAATGTTGGAGACATGGACCTAGATTCATTCTGCATGTAGATATCTACTGTCCCCAGCACTATTTGTTAAAGAGGCCATCTTTTTTTTACAATTTTTTTTGACACTTGTATGTTGTAGCAGCATAGATTTACTTCTGGGTCCTTTATTCTATTACTTTGACCTATGTGTCTGTTTTTGTGTCATTACTGTTGTATTTTGTCACTATGGCCCTGTAGTATAGTTTGGGGTCAGGTATTGTTGTGGCCTCAACATTGCTATTTCAACTTAAGATTGTTTTGGAGAGTTGTGGTATTTTTTTGCTCCCATATCAGTTTTTGACTACTGTGAAAAATATTAAAGTTTTACCGAGGATTACATTGAGTCTGTAGGCTGCTTTTGATAAAATAGCCATTTTTACAATATTAAGTCTGCCAGTCTATGAGCATGGAAAGCCTTTCCTTTGAAACAACCTATAAATGGGCATATAAACAGACAGTTCTCAAAAGAAGAATAATCAATAGTCAGTAAATATGTGAAGAAATCTTCAAAATGCATAGTGTTTTTGATCTAGTTTCTTCTTCAGTTTCTTTCTTTGGTGCCTTAAGGTTTTCATTGTAGAGCCAGATAATATGCAGAGAATGAGAGACCTCAGGACACTTAGTCCTAAATGGCATGTCTCCATCAAATACCGCCCCACAGGGCTCAGGGAACCCTGTGGAAGAGGAGGCAGAAAGGTTGTAAGAGCCAGAGGATACCAATGAAACAAGACCTTCTAAACACGGTGAGGCTGCATGTATAGGACGTGCACAGGTTTGTGCCAGAGCTGAAAGAAGTGAACACATGCCCCCATCCCTAAACCAGAAGCTAACTCTGACTGATAACCACTTGCAAATGAAAATTTGGTTTCCTTCAAGGGAGTCTCACTGGGGGAGCAAGCTACTCTTAAGGGAAGACTGCATGCCCAGCAGTGGATGGCCAACAGCAAACAAACTCAGCAGCATCTTTGGAGGTGCCTCGTCTCCTAATGTTATGTCAGGGCTTAAACCAACCAGCCAGCCAACCAACCAACCAACCAACCAACCAACCAACCAAACAAACAAACACCTGAGACTAGGTGTTTTTAGAGAGTAACTGTGAAGGGACCCCTCCCACCCATGCCACATCCTCAGAGGGAAAAGCTGAGCTTTGCATCTTGGTTTTGTACCCTTTGCTGAGAGTGTTTACCAGATCTGAGTTTTCAAGTCCTTCCTTCCTTCCTTCCTTCCTTCCTTCCTTCCTTCCTTCCTTCCTTCCTTCCTTCCTTCCTTCCTTCCCTCCTTCCTTTCTCCTTCCCTCCCTCCCTCCCTCCCTCCTTCCTTCCTTCCTTCCTTCCCTCCCTCCCTCTCTTTCTTTCTCTCTCTCTTTCTTTCCTTGTACTTATTTAAGTACAGGAACATATCATCTGTAAACAGAGATAATTTGACTTTTCCCTTTCCTATCTGTATCCTCTGCATATCTGCTCTGGTTATGATGTACAGCTCTGTGTTAAGTAGGTGGGTGAAATGACTCCTTTTTTCTCATTCCTGGTCTTCAGTGGAGTGCTGGTGCAGTGCTGAACTGCACTGCTCTGTTGGGTAGGCTTTAGCTTGGTAGTTTATCAGCACTTTCAGTTGTATCCTAAATCATTACTCATTATTTATTCATATAGTCATGTATTTCTTATTCGCTAAGTATGTCTATGGAGTAAGATCTGTTCTAAAATCTGGAGAGATAAGCAAACAAAACAGAAAAAAAAAACACCCTACCATTTTAGAGCATTCATTCTATTCAGGAAAACTAATTGCATTTCAAAACTAAGCAAATGTATGTATGAGATAATGCCAGCTACAAAGAAGACCAAAGGCCAAGAGCCCAGAGTGCAATCAACGTCGTTAGAGTGTGGCTGCCTCTCACCTTCCAGCTGTATGCCTATTAGACACGCCATTTAAATTAGTTCAGCTGTCCTCTTGATGAATTGTAAGCCTTGGCTTTTTAAAATAATGGTTCTGTGAGGGGATCCCAAGACTCGCCGCAAAGGAATTTTCTGAAGGTCTTCATTAAGAATACAGATTCCTGGGTTCCCTCAAGATCCATTAGACTATAATGTTGGGCGATGAGGCCTGAGCATGTGTACATCTAAGTAGGTTCCCTAGGCAACTGGATACGCAGCCAGTATGGTAATCACTGCAGCTGAATGAGGAACAAAAGGGCTTCTGCACATCATTATTAGCACTTGGCTACATCTGCTAGGAGCCGCATAAGTTAGTTTGTGGCTTTTGTTGTCTTTCCCCAAACCTTAGTCTCCTTGGGTCTGAAAAAAATGAGAATGAGTGTCCTGACCCTGCCACCTGGAGCCTTGGCCACTAAGCTTTTGCAGCACGCCTTGGTGTTACTTTGAGGGTCACGTGAGGTGGGCTGTCTTGATGGGTAGTAATTTATAGCTAGGCACCACAGTGGTGTAATTTGTTCTCAGGACCATCAGGATATACGGTGAGTTCAGCTCAAGATGGGCTGCATGAAAGCCCCTTGTATCAGAGAATAATTGTCATTCTTTGATGTATGATGTGGCTAAATTGTCACAAACGTACAGGGGTGAGTAAATAAGAAATGGAACAAACTTTCAAAAGGGACAGGAGATAATACTTTTTGACTGATGTCCTTCAATTATTGTCATGTCCTGTGCAATTATTCTGTATATACTTCATCATAGAATTAATCGCATCTGAAATGGCTCATAACTACAACCTTGGAAGATACATGGGGAAGTTGTATTGCTCAAGGTTAACTGTACTGTGAAGGACTTGGTGGTTGTTTAGATTGATTTGATGTTAGATGTTTGTAAAGCCAAACTTAAAATATCAATACATCAACTACTGAGGAGTTAAAAAAAAGTCAAATACCAAGTCTGTGCATCCAGATGTTCTGAATTAATTGGTTTGAGGTGGGATTTAGGCATTCAAGTTTTCAAAAACTTTTCTACATCATGCCATGTGTGTCCCGAGTAGAGAATCACTGATTTTTACTTTAGGAATTTGCTGTCTTTATCTTTTCAGTGATTTCAGATATGAACAGTCTCCATGTGTTCTTTTCTTTTGCTTTGTTTCTTGAGACAGGATCTCACTCTGTAGCTCAGGCTGGACTCGAACTCCTGAGTTCCCTGCCTCAGACTCCGAAGTACCCATGTGTTCTTAGCTCCTTCTATTTTCCTCTTTGACCTGAAACAGAACAGCTTCTTCCCAGAGGTTACACTCTTGAACTTGTGATCATTCCACACCCAACAGAAGTTAACTTCAAAAACTAATTTAAAACAGGGCAATAAAATCTTGTGGGAGTTTTTAGTAAGTTAAAAAGAGTTATGAGCAAGGCTGTAGCTGGTAATAATCCTGAGTAGAACCTTTAGGTTATTGGGAGTTCCTTGGTCTTATTTTCTAATTCAGTTATATGTATTAACTCCCACTATTTAAACACCAAAGGCTGACAAGATGCCTCAGCAGGTAAGGGGCTTGCTGCCAAGCCTGACATCCTGAGTTCAATCCCCAACATCCACTCGATGGAGAGAGGGAGAACTGATGCCCACAAGTTGTTTTCTGTCCTCTACATATGCATCATAGAATGAGACCTTTCTCCCCTTAAAAATAATGTCGAATATGTAGTCATCCCTCAGGAACAGAGGACCTCTATTGATAACAAGATCCCTTACATCAAATGGGACAGCATTTGTGTACTACCCAGGCACATCATCTCGGACATTTAAAACTGTCTCCCAGTTACTTATAATACCCAATGCAGTATACATGCGATGCAAACAGTTCCCACACTGTATTTCCCAGGAATAATGACCCAAAATGTCCACAAGTGTTTAGCACAGATACAACTTTTTCTCAAGTATTTTCAACTTGCAGTTGTTTGAATCTGGGGGTACAGAATCTGTACGTATGGACAATGAGCAGGTTATACACAGATTCCCCCCCCCCCCCCCCGATTTAGATGACAAGATTTTGGTAGAAGACACTGTCTTTTATGTCTCTATATCTTTTATGTCTCTTACATTTACTTAAATTGCGAATTGTACAAGAATCAAGAAAGTGGTTGATAAATATTTTTTTTTTTTCTAAGAAGGTGTGTGTGTGTGTGTGTGTGTGTGTGTGTGTGTGTGTGTGTGTGTATACATATGCACATGCCTGGAGGTCAGAGAACAACCTTTGGGAAGTCAGTTCTTCTCTTCAACCGTCTGGAGTCTGGAGATCTAACTCAGGTTGGCAGGCTCAGTGGCAGGCACCATTACCTGCTGAGCCATCTTGCTGTCCCCTTGGTAAATATTTTAAAAGGAAAGATTAAATGAGCTCCTGAACAATTCGTTTTTGCATCTCGTGTGACAGACTGTTGACTGTATTCCCTCAGGATTATAAACATCCTAGGGAATTGTGTTAAGATTTTTAAAGAACGAAAACACAAAGCAGATGCGGCACCCTTTTAAAACAAGCAAACTAAAAACTATTAGTGCCGCCTTTCCCATTGGTGGTTACATGCCTTTGTCATCTTTCTGCTTAGTATTCCGAATTCCACCCTTTTAAAAGTCTTCGAAGCAGGGAGCTAGCTGCATTGGCGCTAGCGGGAGGGGTGATGGATGGGAGTTCTCAGCCGGTTTCTGTACCAGTGGCTGAAACTTATGGCTCTCAGCACTTCCTGGTTGCTGGTGATTGATGGGTTTGTTTACTGCTTCTCTCTTTGGTCTGGAGGGAGATACTGAGTGGGGTTGCTGCCAGCATTCTGGAAGGTTTGGCTCAGTCCCAGAGCCAAGATCTCTGCAGCCAGGCTGGGTTGAAGCCACAGAAGCCCTGGGGCTCTTCTGGATTTTTAATCACTTTCTGAGCAGATGCATTTCTGTTTGGATGAGCGAGGTACTGCCATTTGCACTCTGCTCATTAAAACCTAACTCCGTTTGTAATAAGACTGTTCACTTTTGCTTCCAACAAATAAATAGAATGAAAAAGAGTATCGTTTCTTTCAACCTGTTTCCTGAACATATGGCTCCTTCCTTCCTTCCTTCCTTCCTTCCTTCCTTCCTTCCTTCCTTCCTTCCTTCCTTCCTTCCTTCCTCTCTTTCCCTCTCTTCCTCCTTCCTTCTCTCCTTCTCTCCCTCTCTCCCTCCCTCCCTCCATCCTTCCCTTCTTTTTCTTTTTTCAGAGCTAGAGACTGAACCCAGGGCATTTCACATACCAATGAAACTTTCTAGTACCCAGCTAAATTCCTAACACCTACAGTTTTGCTAAAAAAAAAAAAAAGCAAAAAAACTAAAATTAGAGACAGCTGAAATAATGTCAAATTATTAATAACCTCTTTTGGTGGTACAGTGTCAGAGTCAAGTGGAAACAAACACATGCATTCCAAACAAGCTCCTTGTATGCAGCAAGGTATGGAAATGCATGCAGCTTGCTGTCTTTGAGTAAATAAAATGACTGCACACGAGTAATTGTGCTCAACACACGTGCAGTTCAGCTTTCCTTTGCATTTAACTGACAAGGTCCAGAGAGGGTCACTGAACCACAAACATTGGCTTTCACACAACAGGAATTACTTCTAGTCAAATAGTGCTATCCTACGAAGGGGTGGGAAATAAAACCAAAATTAATAATAGATTTTTTTTTTCTGTAGTTTCTCTCTGCCAGAAAACATGGTGACATGGTAGCCATAGGCTAATAATTGGCTCGTCTGCTTTGCACGTGTGACTGTCTTCACCTTTATTTTCACCCATTGTTACTTGCCTTCCCTGAAACACTCGTGAAAACCAGATCCGGTCTTTTTCTATTGTGTCGAATGATTCTGGTAAAAAACAGGTTCCAAATAAATATGGCAGGTGTCAAGGGGAGCAGGTGGATCTGGTTCAGAAGGTGAAGTGATGATGGGAAAATACTACACCAGGAACTGGGGAAGGGACCGTGGATTCTGGCGGTTGTGGGTTGGCAGCCATTTTGAAGAGCAACTAGCCAGAATTCTCCTCTGAACTGGGACTCTATGCTAGGAAGGAGGCATGCCACAACAGTTAAGCCGAAGAGACACAGCCCTGAGAGACAGGAAGGGACAGAGTGAGGCCACTTCATGCCTAATTTTGATTAGAAAAAGGCAGTTCATGCTATGACTTGAAGTAAAAGGCAGGGTTTTCCTAGTCATATGTTCTGAAAGAATGTCAGAAAACACCCCGAGTGTTGACTGTAGCTTCATTCCAGAGCTCTGCCTCCTATATTTTGGGTGTGACATTTATTCACCCTGTAGCGTGGAAATGCGTCTCCTGGAATGAGGAGGCTGGAGGCAAGCTGGGGAAATTGGTTTTAGTTCCTCAAAATCTAATGTCTGGGCTGCCAATGTCCTTGGACTAACCCCCAAGCACATCATATTCTAAGTTTTATTGTACTTTTTTGATCTAAAAATAATTTCAAGAAGAATTTATAAGAAGCAAGTGGTTTAGTGGCTCATGAGTTTAAATTCTCTCTTCCTTCTACAGCCCATTAATTTCTATCTATTTATTTATTTGTGTGTGTGTGTGTGTGTGTGCGTGCGCGCGCGCGTGCGCGTGTATGTGTTGTGAGTATGCCGTTGTGTGCCCGTGGGCATTAGAGGGCAGCTTGCAGGAGTCAGTTCTCTCCTTCCACCATGTAGATGCCAGGGATCAAACTCAAGTCATCAGGATTGGTGGAAAGTGAATGCCCCTGCTGACTCACCTTACCATTCTGCTCACACTCTAAAGAATTACTGAGTTTCCTCAAAGACTTTACCTGTGAATGAATGTATGTTTTAATATTTACTGTTTCAGGATAGAAAGGCAGAGGAGAGAAAGGTGTGGAGGTGGATAATCAAAACTAAGAATACCTGAATGAGAAACCATTATAGGAACCCAATACTTCATAAGATAATTAAAAATATAATAAAAAGGGAGTTTGAACACATGTACCCTGCATAAGTGGATAATATTTGCTCCAGAAGACATGGGTTATTAAGTGAAAATTTTGGTATTGTGTATGGGATACCTCCCTATGGTGATATTTTATTTGTATTAAAATGTTATTTGTATGTTAATAAATAAAGTTGCCCGGGGGTCAGAGCTATTAGCAAGCCATAGGAAAGCAGGGCAGTGGTAGCGTACGCTTGTAATTCCAGCACTTGGTAGGCAGAGCTGGGTAAGTCTCTGTGTGTTCAGGGATACAGCCATTATTGGATACACATGCCTTTAATCTTAATACCAATCATGGAAAACCTGGAGGCCTATACAGACAGGCTGTGAGGAGGCGGTCATGTGGTTGGGTTTACAACCAATGAGAAGGCAGGACAGGAACTCTATATAAAGACTTTAACACAGGGGTAGCTCTGGTTCGGAGAGGTAGGACCACCGCAGGAGGAAGGGTAAGGTTTTAGCTCTTAGCTCTGACCTCTTGGCTTTCTTCTTTGCATTGGTTCTGTGTTTATTATTTAATAAGAAGGTTGGATACATCTACATTTGGCGCCCAACGTGACAAGAATTCATTAAAAACCGAGGCTTGGCTTGGCGGCAGGTCCGGTTTCCAGCCTGGGTGGCCCAGCTGCCTAGCTTGGGCCCAGGCCTGACTGACCAGCAGCTGGAGCTACTTGCAACTGCTACAAACAACTCAGACCTGCCCTGCTGAACAGGGCCCCTGCCTGTAAAGCCAAGGCTTGACTCGGCTCAAGCGGCTTCTCTCTCTCTCTCTCTCTCTCTCTCTCTCTCTCTCTCTCTCTCTCTCGCTGGATTCACACCTCGAACACCAGGTGGCTGTGAAATTCCCTGGGATTCTACTGTTCTACCCAGACTTGGTAAGTCAATTAACATATCTATTTAAAAGAGAATTTTTTTCTACATTAAAAAAAAATGGGCTTTATGTGTACATTGGAAGAAAATTGGGCTTTGTTTGAAATTTTAGGCACTCTGACAATGGAACAACTATATGAAAAGATTAATATTGATCGAATTATTCAGTTTATTACTTTTCTTATCCTCATTTTACTATTTAAAAAGATCGTCAACTTAAGTGCCAGGATAACAGTCTTAGAAAAACTTGTTAAACTGGTAAAAATGAATTATAGAGAAATTCAAATTCAGACAGAAGAAATAAATAGTGAAGTTGTTTCAAAATTGGATCATAAGGTTACAGAAAGAAAGCCAGTTTTCACACAATCACCCTTAATTTATCCAGTAGCCGTACAGCAGCTACCTGATGAAGAGAATGAACAAAATACTTGGGTTCCAGTTGAAATGTTAGACTTACGAAGATTTAAGGAGGCAATAGCATCTTATGGCATGCACTCCCCATATGTAAAGCAAATGTTAAACACCTGGTCAACTTGTAATAGGATTCTACCAAAGGACTGGCGGGATTTGGCACAGGCTGTTCTTGAACCCGGACAAAATCTCCAGTGGAAAATGTGGTTCAGTAATGAGGCTAAAAATATAGAAAGACAATGGAGGGATAGCGGAATACAAGTCTGCCAGGATCAGCTTATTGGCGAAGGCCAATATGCTTCAGTACAAACACAATGTTCATATGATGTCCAAACCCTAGTTCTATGTAAAACGGCAGCTTTGAATGCATGGGACAGAGTTGAAGAACCAGGGAAAAAAACTGAGTCATTTACAAAGGTTATACAGGGCCCCAAAGAATCTTTCACAGATTTCTTACAAAGATTGACTTTAGCAGTACAAAAAATGGTCCCGAATTCAGAGGCTAGTCAGATAATAATTGAATCTTTAGCCTTTGAGAATGCAAATGCAGCGTGCAAAAGAATAATTAGGCCGTTAAAGGCAAGATCTGCACCTTTGGAAGATTGGATTAGAGATACAGTTAATGTAGAGGCTTATGATCATGATGATATGTGGGTAGGAAAAGCAATTTCAAAAGGTTTGAGCAATGTTAGATGTTTTGGATGTGGAAAGCAAGGACATTTGAAAAGGGATTGTAAACAGGTCATTCCTAGAAATAATGTTTATTCAAGGAACACTGGCAACAGAATGCCCCTTCCTTCTGGAGTATGCAGAAGGTGTGGTAAGGGAAAACACTGGACCAATGAATGTAGATCAACAAGGGACAGACAGGGTAACCCTCTGCCTCGAGCTTCGGGAAACTCCCAGAGGGGCCTCAGGCAGGCCCCCACAGTAAATCCAGTTCAAACCTTTCCTGCAGTTGTAGAGGAAACCCCTACTCAAAGCAACTAAATAACCAAATGTCTATTGGAATAAATCATGTTAGTCGAGATGATGAAACAGAGAAAATAGGAAATACAGGAAAAAACATAAAGAAAATTTTTTGGCAAACTTCTATTAATGAACAAAGACCAAAACTAACAATAAAAATAAATGGTGTTTTGTTGTCTGGTCTGGTAGACACAGGTGCTGACATTACCATAATTGCACCAGAATTTTGGCATCCAACTTGGCCTCTTCAGGAGGTAAACATTCAACTCTTAGGAATTGGGACATTATCTAGAGTGAAACAAAGTGTAAGATGGCTTGAATGTATAGGTCCAGAAGGACAGAAAGGAAAATTAAAACCATATATGGCTAACATAGCTATGAACCTGTGGGGTCGAGACTTGTTACAACAATGGAATACTCAGATTAATATCCCTCCAATCTCAGAAACAAATCATAAATTAGTACATGTTTCTGAGAGAAATATTAAAAGATATTATTCTAATGAGTGCTCACCAGCCATCCATGTCATACAAGAACAGGGCACAACAACTGATAATCTTCCAAAAACATTAACAGCTCTACCTTTAAAATGGTCAACAGACAAGCCTGTATGGGTTCAGCAATGGCCTTTAACAACAGAGAAACTCCAGGCTTTACAAGAGCTGGTGGAAGAACAGTTAAATGCTCATCATATTGAAGAATCAACCAGCCCTTGGAATTCTCCTGTATTTGTTATAAAAAAAAAATCTGGTAAATGGAGAATGGTAACAGACCTTAGAGCAATTAACAAAGTAATTCAGCCAATGGGCTCTTTACAATCTGGAATTCCTTTACCTACTCTGTTACCAAAAGGCTGGCCTCTCATAGTTATTGATTTAAAAGACTGTTTCTTTTCAATACCCTTACAAGAAAAAGACAGAGAAAGATTTGCTTTCACAGTGCCTACTTATAATAATTCTCAACCGCTTAAAAGATTTCAATGGAGGGTTCTCCCACAGGGAATGTTGAATAGCCCAACTTTGTGCCAATATTTTGTAAAACAGCCATTAGAAGTGGTACGTAAAAAATTTCCTAAATCTATAATTTATCATTATATGGATGACATTTTATTAGCTGATTCAAATGCAGATACTTTAGAAAGAATGTTTGAAAAAGTAAAGAAAATTTTGCCTTGCTGGGGATTACAAATTGCTTTAGAAAAGGTACAAAGAGGAGATTCTATTAATTATTTAGGATATAAAATAGAACTTCAAAAAATTAGACCTCAAAAAGTACAAATTAGGAGAGATCGACTACAGACTCTTAATGACTTTCAAAGATTATTTGGAGACATTTCTCATCTAAGAACTATTGTTGGGGTAAAAAATGATGAACTGAGTAATTTGTTTAAAACCTTAGAAGGTGATAAGGACTTAAATAGTCCAAGAGAATTATCACCTGAAGCTGAGAAAGAATTGGCCTTGGTAGAAAAGAAAGTACATGAAGGGCACGTAGATCGTATTGATCCAAAGCTGGATTGCATTTTGGTTATTTTACCTTCTAGGCATTCCCCAACAGGAATATTAATGCAAAGGGAAGATATTATATTGGAATGGATATTTTTACCAAATAAACCAAATAAAAAATTAAAAACTTATGTGGAAAAAATCTCTGACTTGATTTGGAAAGGAAAATTGAGACTTCGTCAATTAGCAGGAATAGACCCAGCAGAAATTGTCGTACCTTTAACTAAGGAGGACATTGAAAAATTATGGATAGAAAATGAAGCTTGGCAAAAAGCTTGTAGTAATTTTTTGGGAGAAATTAACAGCAAATATCCCAAAAGCAATAGAATTGATCTTATAAAGAGAGCTGATTGGATCTTGCCTCGAATTGTGAGGAAAAAACCCATATCTGGAGTTCGTACATTTTATACAGATGCCAACAAACAAGGAAAGGCAGGTTACAAATCAGAAAATTTAAGTAAAGTGGTTCAAAGTCCTTATAATTCAGTTCAAAAATCAGAATTGTATGCTATCCTGTTGGTATTAATGGATTTTTCAGAACCTCTCAATATAGTAACTGACTCTCAGTATGCTGAAAGAGTAGTATTACATATTGAGACTGCAGAAATTATCCACGATGCTTCAGAATTAACTTCATTATTTATTCAATTACAAGATACAATCAGAAAAAGGAGTCATCCTTTATATATAACTCACATCCGATCCCATACTGGTCTGCCAGGCCCTCTAGCACAAGGCAATGATGAGATTGATAAATTATTGATAGGAAATGTGCTGGAGGCCTCAGAATTTCATAAAAAAACATCATGTAAATAGTAAAGGTTTAAAAAAGGATTTTTCCATAACCTGGCAACAAGCCAAAGAAATAGTAAAGAAATGTCCTACTTGTTCCTTCTACAATCAAACACCATTACCAGCAGGATGTAACCCAAAGGGTACTCAGAGGAATGAAATCTGGCAGATGGACGTGTTTCACTTTGCAGAATTTGGAAAACTGAAATATGTACACCACACTATAGATACTTATTCAGGATTTCAATGGGCAACTGCTTTGAGTTCTGAAAAAGCTGATTCTGTAATCACTCATTTGCTAGAAGTTATGGCCATTATGGGTATACCTGCACAAATCAAAACTGATAATGCTCCATCATATGTCTCTGTTAAAATGAAACAGTTTTTTGCTTATTATAATATAAACCATGTTGCAGGTATACCACATAATCCTACAGGTCAAGCAGTTATAGAAAGATCAAACAGAACTCTAAAGGATATGCTAAATAAACAAAAAGGAGTAACAAAAACCCCCAGAAATAGACTACATAATGCTCTATTAACTTTGAATTTTCTCAATGCCAATGAGAAAGGAACAACAGCTGCAGAGAGACATTGGATAATAGAAAAAACTACAGAATTAAATCAACCTATATACTTTAAGGATGTGCTGACCTCAGAATGGAAACCAGGGTATGTGTTACGTTGGGGACGAGGTTTTGCTTTTATTTCTACAGGAGAAGATAAGCTGTGGGTACCATCAAAATTGATAAAGGTTCGATTTGAACAAGAGAGACCTCTTAATTAGAGGAGGTGATAGTTCATCAACTATCGTAAACATCCAATTTAAACTAACTTACACCAGTAACACATGCCTTTTCATTTAATCAGATAACTTGTCAAAAAGGAACATCCCCAAAAAACCTTGGGGAAAGGTTTTTGTTTTTGTCTTTTAGGAGAATGAAGGTTAAGGAATTTGAGGAACACTGGACAAATGAGACAACTGAAGAAAAGGAACAAATCATCTATCCTAAGAAACAGAGTGAAATGGCGTATGGGTATGTTATCTAAAAAAATTTTATGTCTTCCTAAATGTTTGTTTCTGCTTTTCTTTAAAGATTTAACACTATTTAACTTCTAATAGTCCCAGTTCAATTAAAATTTAAAGCTGACTTTGGAGTTGGAGAATGGCTCTCTCCTTCTTTAAACTCAAGCATGTTGTTAAAAGGAAAATGCAAACTCCCTGTATCATGCCAGAAGAAAAGAGCCATCTTCTGCTATGGGACAGGAGAAAAGCCAAATTAATTAAGGGACTATTCTATTACGAATCTCAACTCTTTGATTCTATTCTGATTCTTTAAACTTTTCATAAAGTATGAATTTTATATCAAAATTTACAAGATCAATATATATAGATATATATACATTTTAAACTTTGTTAAGATATAAATGGTCATATAGAGTACTAACTAATTCTAAAAAGTCGCATATATAGTCTTTGTGTTCGAGTCTCTTATCAGTTTTTTGCAGGAAATCACGGTTAGGCCTAACATCAACTGAAGTCTCCAGGAAGAAGATGGGGCCCCACAACAACAACAATTCCACGTGGACAATAATAACATCACTAAGCTGACAAGCATCATCTACAGATCAGCTTTGAACTACAAAGTGCTCAGAGCAATTTTGAGAAGAGCTAGCTGAGATGATCCAGTCTCAAAGACTACTTGAATAAGGATTTGAGATAAACCCTGAAATTTGGCATTATACACAGACTGGATAACGAAGGATATATTTACCTTTCCTAGAATTTGACAATTAACCTAAAATTTTTCTTTCAGGATAAAGATACCTTCACCCATACCCAGCAGGAAGCAATTTCAAGAATACGACGCCCACATTCCCAAAGAGGTGGTGTGGGGCGGTTGGGTTTTTTTTTGGTCTTTTAATGGGTTTTGGGTCTGGGATAATTTTCATTGATTAGAGGGGTTGGTTACAAGTTGTTGTCAAGGGTTAGGAAAAAGGCTAAGCAAAGGAGATTAGATTTAAGGTTCTTATAAAAAAAAAAGAAAGAAAGAAAAGAAAAATGTAAATACTTTACATTGGATTGGATTGTTTTATATTGTATACAAATTATATATATTGAAATTGATATTGTTAGAAAATGTTATATATATTTTTCTAATTGTACCGTTCATCTAACAATGTAATGCAATTTTCTGATCCTTGAATGTTATTACCAACTATTAGGATATAAAGAAATGAAAGTTAGTAGTTAGATATTATAATAGAACTTGTAGTTATATTAGGTATGTTTTCAAGATTGAGTAGATATATTTTAGATAGACAGGTTATCTTCAAACCCTTCAGAGATCTACAGAATATGGCATTTAAAATGTTTTAATAACTTAGAAAATTTTTCTTTTTTGTTATGACTATGTGACATGTCGGCTCCTGGCAGTACCAATCTACTTCAGAGAAAATATGGGCATTGAAGAAACTGCATATGGAGTTAACTTTCATTGTGGCAAAAGTTAGCCACTGGACAACAAAGTATCCTCGAATCAACAGGACAAAATGGACAGACAGGACATAAAACAAAGGATTACTGATTCTTGCCAAAACAAGTGTGGTTATGGCTTTATCAAAAGGCATCTTCAGAGGCCAGGACAATATGGCACCATCCCTGAAGTGGCCTTTGCAATTCGAAAAAGGTACAGTGCCCTTTTCTTCGAAGGCAGCTGAACAGGCAGTGGGCCGATGGCCTCTGATGTGCAATGCAACAGCAGCTGAAACAGTTATTCTTGAAGAGGAACTAAGCTCACGCCTCTCAATAGTAGACTGGCATTTGATGGAGGGATATGGAGAAGAATGGGATGCTGAGATGAAGCCATATATACACAGCCAAGAAGAATGGACAGCTGAATTAAAAAACCATCAACAATTTCCAGAATTTAAAATCCTGAATCATGACTTGACACTAGTGGAATTCAGGTGTTTCTGGTACATGGACTGCTCTCACTCAATGTGAGGTTGAACTGTTGACCTTGTGTACATCCTACTTCACAAATGAGTCTGTCAGATATGCTAAGCCTATAGGCTGAAGATGATGCCCCAGCACTTCGGAGAAACCTCAGGTGACTGTCCAGACAGCTGTCTGTTTCTGTCAACTCACAAATTTTTTGGAAGTTGCTTATGTGCACTTCCTGTTTTTATTTTTGTTAGCTAATATTATTTCCTTCTTGGGTCTCTGAGGGAGTTGAAGATTAGTTAGTTATATTTGAAGGTTAGTTAGTTATAGTTGAAGATTAATTAGGATACATTTTGGACTTACCAAAATAGGATAGATAATGAAATTATTTTCTCTGAATTTGTCAAATACAAATGGACTAGACATTGTTTAGGTATTTATTACTTGTATATATTGTATATAGTTATTGTCCTTTTGTATATAGTTTTTCTTATATTAGTTATAAGCTTTTTCTTTTTTTTCCTTTTTATTAAAATAGAAAAGGGGAAATATGGTGATATTTTATTTGTATTAAAATATTATTTGTATGTTAATAAATAAAGTTGCCTGGGGGTCAGAGCTATTAGCAAGCCATAGGAAAGCAGGGCAGTGGTAGCGTACACTTGTAATTCCAGCACTTGGTAGGCAGAGCTGGGTAAGTCTCTGTGTGTTCAGGGATACAGCCATTATTGGATACACATGCCTTTAATCTTAATACCAATCATGGAAAACCTGGAGGCCTATACAGACAGGCTGTGAGGAGGCGGTCATGTGGTTGGGTTTACAACCAATGAGAAGGCAGGATAGGAACTCTATATAAAGACTTTAACACAGGGGTAGCTCTGGTTCGGAGAGGTAGGACCACCGCAGGAGGAAGGGTAAGGTTTTAGCTCTTAGCTCTGACCTCTTGGCTTTCTTCTTTGCATTGGTTCTGTGTTTATTATTTAATAAGAAGGTTGGATACATCTACACCTCCCTATGAGTTAGGGGCCAAGGAGGCTTCAGAGGTCTCCAAACACAGAACATGGCTATTTCCCTTACTTGCTGCCTTAGTGAGGGCTCCTATTGCTGTGAAGAGGCATCATGGCCATGGCAAATCTTATAAAGGAAAGCATTTAGTTGTTGAAGCAGCTTACAGTTCAAATGTTCAGTCCATTATCATCATGGTGGGACATGGAGGTGTGTAGGCAGACATGGTGCTGGAGAGGTAGCTAAGAGTCCTGTATATTTTGACTCACAGGCAACAGGAAGTAGTTTGAGGCACTGGGTAGTATCTTGAGTATATATGAGATCTCAAAGCCCACTTCCACAGTGACACACTTCCTCCAACAAGGCCACGTGTGCACTCCAACAAAGCCACGCCTCCTAATAGTGCCACTCCCTTTGGGGGCTATTTTCTTTTAAAACACCACAGTTGCCCATCATAACTAGATAATACTGTATTGCTGAAGATACAGCACACCTTGGTTCCAAGACATGGAAAAACCAACCTGAAAATGACCTGAAAACATAGATTTTGTATTTCCAGAAGTTTCTGTTCAGGCCTTAGTTCAGAAGAGTTAGCAGTGTATTACTCAATGGTAAAGTCTGGCTGCTATGGTACCAGGTACTCACCAGTGTAACTGTGTCATGAAGGTTATGGCGGTGACTAATTCTTCTTTCATTGAGTCTAAGGCCTACTTCACAGGAAGAAACTCATGCCTAGTACTGTAAACCCTGACAACAGCCTCTGGTTCGGGAGATAAGAGGCCCTAGGGGAAATCTACCAAGATTGTTTTGCTAAATGGACACGTTGTCCAACAGCCTTCTATGTATTTGTGTTTATATTCGTAGGTTTGTGCTGTTCTCAACCTTGCAAGGTGAGGCTTCCATCCTCAGTTAATGTAGAGACTTATAATTGGTCAAAATGCCAAGAAGAGACTGTTTATGATGAGCCTTAAGTGGGACATTTGTATCAATCTCCAGTCCTGAGCTCAGGGAAAATCAAGGAAGAAGGAGTGGGAATATTTAGAGCCAAAAAACTGGGAGGAGTCCTATAATGCTGCCTTCTGGACACACCATGGCAGTCATGAACTCACTGCAGCTGCGGTTACCCACACAAGGTTAAGCCAACAAGACTGGTTAACATTCCAGCAGAAATACTATTTGGACTCAGTGGGTTACAGGAAAAACAAAACTCCAAAATGAATAGGGTATGAAGGTGGGAAGTAGATGTGTCTAGGTAGAGTGGGAGGGGGCAGTTGGGAATGGGTATGATCAAGGTACATTGTATACATGTATGAGGTTGTCAAAGAACAAATAAAAGATATTCTAAAAGTTTACCATCTCAGAAACTAAAACTGAGTAATTGTAAAACATATGAATTAATGTTAAGTCTTAAGTTAATAAATCAGTTGCATGTTAAATAATATTTTTACTAAAATTTATCTTTTCTAAAATCAAAATATGATTTAGTGAGAAAAGCCAATGGTTTTTTCACTTTAAAATTTGTTTAATATCTAATTTATTTCATGGTAGCTGGTGTGTTGAGTCTGTTCCTGAATTCAGTATGTTGTAATGTGTTTTATTTGAGTGAAAGTTTGTGTAGATACATAGTTTGAGAGGGTGTTTTAGTAACCTTAAAGATAGCTACAGGTAATATTTTATAGCTATAGTTTTGTAAAGATCCCATACTGGTTGCAATTTGAATCTGAAGCTGTCAGCTTTTTGTGCATCATTGCGTTGGAGGTACATTACACCTGGTCTTGCCTGCCTTCCATACCAATGGATACTACATAGGCTTTCTTGATAACATCATGCTCTGTTACCTGAGAATGCCTGGTCCATTGAGTTATCCACACTTCCCAAATGCTGACACATTTCATCATATGAAATAAAAACATTACCTTTCTGTATGGTACCATAAATTCCATCAGAAATACCTTTCAGGGCTGGAAGCTGTTAACATCCTCAAAATTATTTTCATTCCATGCACCAGGTGAGGACTTTGAACACCATTGCTTGATTTGGGGGTCAGCACCTTTACATTTCCCCATTATCACTTTTGCCCTGTCAGTACAAAGGTCAAAACTGCAGAAACGGCCATTAACATTTTAGTATTGTCAAGCAAATTAGATCTGGTCTCCTAATCCACTCTAACAATCTTAGGAATTCTCAAGCGTCAATCACCGATTCATTAGGAATATTGATCAAAATCCCCCTTTGTCTACATTTTTGTACATGTCATTGAAGTAACTAAGTGAAACAGGTTTTGGGATATGAAATTTTAGTGCTGTGACAGATTACAAGTTTTATATGAAGGAAAACAGTGATTTATTTCCCACTGTACAAAAAGAATTCCCAGAGGCAAAAAGTATACTGCTCCCAAGCTTATATTAGAAAATCATGATAATATTAAACCCAAACTTTGCACCGCTTATTGCATTCATCCAATATTTTAAATCGCATGTTATTTGCAAGGCACGTAAAATGAGAACAAGGATAACGTTTAGAAATGATAAATATATAGTAATATGTTTTCACAAAAATGGATTTTATAATTAATTTAAAAAGTATTCTTGGTTCATATGTTCCCCAGAACTGATTTCATTTGTTTATTTCTGGGTGTATTCTTTACATTTCAGATAGAATTTTTGTAGCAAATCAGTTCTGTCACAGTGACCAATGTTGCTATGAACTTAAATATAAATGTGAGGTGTGATCTGGGGTCCTTCTGTGAAAAATTTGCCCTCTCTCCTCCCTTTCTTTCTTCCTGCTTTCTATTTATTTGAAAATTTCTTTTAAAATATTATCCAATAAAAATTAAAAATAAAAAATGAGGAAAAAACATAAAAATGAAACAAACATTATTTATCAATAAGCTTTCTTAAGTCTGATAAAAAGCTTTTATAGTTTTATCTATTTTTTTGAAAACAGAAATTCCAACCATAGCACATTTGAAATCCTCTTTTGGTCTTTTTGATGAGTGGTCTCCATTCTGAAGCTACGTAGTTGCCACCAGCCATTAGGCAGCTCATTTGTTTAAAAAAGGGGGAAGAGGCCGATACAATTACTATGGGGATCCAAATCGTTTTAGGAATTGTGTGCTTGGCTATGGAATAACCACTAAATATGTATTTTATGATATCACAGTGTGGTAGCTTGAGTAAGAATGACCCCATAGGCTCATATACTTGAATTCTTGGTCCCCGGTTGGTAGAACTGTTGGGAACACATTAGAAGGTTCCTTGTTAGAGGAAGTCTGTCACTGGGGGTGGGCCCACGCCAGGCCCAGTCTCACTCTCCCTGAGTCTCCTGCATGAGGATCAGGATGTAAGCTCTCAGCTGCTGCTCCAGCAAGCTGTCTGCCTCCCTGCAGCTCTGCTCCTTGCCATGATGGTCATAGACTAACCCTCCGAAAGTGTAAACCCTAATAAATTCTTTATTCTATAAGTGGCCTTGGTCATGACGTCTCTTAACAGCAATAGAAAAGTAGCTAAGATAGTCTTCCAGATTTATTTTCAAGATTATGTATTTCTGTCTCCTGGTCCTATGGAATACCTCTTGTTGACCAGTGACTTGCTTATCCTGTTAACCTTAGAGGTTGAAGTTGTTGCCTATCTATATATCCAGGGTCAGGACTGAGCACCATTTTTTGGTTATTGATCTTAATATGTCTATGGTATCCATTCAGCTACTGTAACACTTTGTCCTTGTCTCGCTGACTTCCTAGAAGCCAATCAGAGTGTGCGCTGGTTTCTGTATGTCACTGTATGGGAACTCTGGAGATCCTCCCTTCTTCCCCTGCTTCCCCTTCTCTTCTCTCTCTGTTACCTCTATCTATCTCTGGAGATCCCACCTAAGATCCTTTCATTTGATAAGATCTTGCTTCTTGGCCTTATCTGGCTTGACATTTGCTATATACTCAAGGCTGGCCTCGAACTTGTAATCTTCCCATCTCACCTTTCTGAGTTCTGGGATTATAGGTATGCACCATACCTGGTTTAAAGATACACACACCACTTTTGCCCGATTATACTGTAGGAGAAAAGCCATCCAGTTTGTAGACATCTCCCCAGGTTTAATTTCTGTCCAGAACTTCACCTCTAAAGTGAGAGCTCAGCACACACACACACACACACACACACACACACACACACACACACACACACACACACACACACACACACACACACACACACACACACACACTGTTTTTTTGCTTCCATCTCTTGTCCCATGTTGGAAAGCAGATTCCTACTTTCTTCATGTCATATTTTGGGATCTGTGATCTTCTGCATTAGCTCTACCTCTCTAGATGGTCAAAGTGAAGCTTTGTAAATTAGACATTTTTCTTTCTCCTGACAGACTCACACTTTCCCGAGGGGGTCATGAAAGTCAGCTCTGAGAATCAAAACTGATCAGTTATCATCTAGACCTTTTCCTTCCCTGTTGTAATAACCCTCAAGACTCACACTGGAGAAGAAGAGCTATACGGACTTGAAAGGAGGAAACGAAGAGCGCTATAATGTTCATAAAGCCACACACTCTTTTGTATAAACTCACCAGTGTTTTCTGAACTACAAAACATGTGCTTTTTTCCAATGCACATTGTTTTATTCTGGGCAATCCCCAGCCTTTTTTCAGGACAAGGAAAAAGAAAATCAGAAACCAGAGGAAGTAAAGAGATTTGAAGTAGCTAGAATTGACATACAAGGGCTGAGAGAAAAGACAGAGAGGCATTTTGAAGATTCTCTGAGAATATTCATGCCCAGTATTACTCCAGCACAAAACTTAAAATTTCCAGAATATTTTAGGATGTTTGGATTTAGTGTTTGGGGCATTTTGGAAGATACTTAGAATTGGATGCCTTTTTTATTTTTATTTTTAAATTTGTGTGTATGATGTGTGTGCAGGTGCCCATTTTGGCCAGAAGAGGGTGTTAGAACCCCCTATAACTAGAGTAGCAGGGGGTTTGGAGCCACCTACATGGATGCTGGGAATCAACCTCAGGCCATCTAGGATAGTAGCAAGTGCTCTTAACCACTGATCCATCTTTCTACCCCTAGAATTGGATAACTCCTATCCAACAATAGACAAATATTTAAGGTCATAATAATGTAAAATATCTTGCTAGATTTAATTTATTAAAAATCTCAACATTTTCGGTCAGTCACTTAAAGTAGGTTAGGCCGTTGGAGTCATTCTGTCTGAGAGTGAGTCCTGGGCCCCACTCACATGCTATCTGAGCCAAGTGCATCCTTGCCTTTCCTCACCAAACTTCTCTTTACTCATCTACAAAATAAAGTGTTTATATATGCCCGGCATCAGTCTAAACATTTTTATATTAATGTACTTAATTGGTAAATAGTCCTAGTGTGTAGTATTGTCATTTCTGTTTGCGGGTGACAGGATTGTGTCTCTGAGAGACCAAGTTACTTCTCACAATGACAGGGGTGGAGGTGGGATAGGCGGTCTGGATCAAAACCTCAGTGGTAAGAGGGAATTCTGTTTATCTACACCTCATACTTATCTCAGTGCCTGAGCAAGGACTAGATTTTCCCGATTTGAAAACTGACCATAAAGGCGTTAAATATTGGGCTTCAAAATAGAACAATTGGTAATTGCTGAGCTGGGGCCATGAATTCTAGCTCAAAATTTGTGTTCTACACTACCCTTGTGGACCATCTCATAATGTTTTGTGTGTGTGTGTGTGTGTGTGTGTGTGTGTGTGTGTGTGTGTGTGTGTAACAGGATAACTACATGAAATACTAAGTACAGCAGTTGGCACTCAGGAAATGCTAAAATCCAAAAATTGATGTGCCAGCCGAGAAGTCTTGCTCACTGAGAGTGCCTTTCGACATGGACTGCCTGCAGCAAAGATCATGCCAGAAGCGGTCTTCTGAGCCTATCCGTCAGTTTTATGTGGTTTTACTTACACGCTTGCTGACTCACTGCTCACACAGCCGGTTCCCACTGTGTATATTTTTAATGTGTGAACACGATGTTCAGTGTTCTGTTATGTGATACGTGATGGGAACCTCAGTAGACTTGTTGAGATGGAGATAAAGAAACACCAAACAACTAAAAAAAAAAAAAAATCCTATATTAGCAATTCAGTTTTTCTAAGTAGCAAATTTCAGGTATTTTAAAGGGATTATTCGTGATGCCAGGAAATGTGGGACTGTTTGGTTCTTTGGGGCCACGCTTCTGTACCTAACTTGTAAGTATTCTCACACCTATGACACTTAGATGCCATATCTCTTAATCCGGAAGCAGGGTTTTCACTCTATCTTTTATGTCCCACTCACTATAATTTTCTCATGCATTTAAAATATAGTTTCCACTTGAAATACCATTTTTGTTTATAGTCCTAAACCACAAGCTTAATGTCAGAATGCAGATGGGCATGATAATACATTCCTATACGTGGATGCTGGGGGAATTCCAGGCTAGCTTGATCTACATGCCCCCCCCCCCCCCCTTTCTCTGAAGACTGTAAGTTCAGAGCTGACTTTAAAGACTTTGTACCCATGACAACTTATTTAATTCAGTTGCACCTTGGTTTCCTCACCTACACAATGGGAATAGATAATAATTTCTATGCAATTAAATTACTCAGTGAAGGTGAAGGCCCCAGCAGGGTACTGGGTATCCCTAAGGACTCCATGTCAGCAATGCATGTCAACCATTAGCATTCTAATAACTTAAAGAAAGTATGTAGTTTCATCTTTCCTATTTTGGAGTCATAAACAGTCTACAGCCATATCACCCTGAAGTCACAAACAGCTGATCATTATTTCTCTAAAATTCATTTTCCTTCTCATAACTGAATCAGGTTCTGATTTTCTTTATGGTTTTTCAGGTAGTGATGGGAGCGCAGTGATGAAATGCAGTTTTAGATTGCTATGAATGTGTATTTTATGGAGAATATGTTCTTAATATATGAGCAGGAAAGTAAAGAATGGTAATGAAGAAGGGACCTATGTAGAGTTCTAACTCAGCAGAAGAGGGAAGGCGGGAATAAAGGAATCAGACTTTGAAGCAAATGTGAACCAAGAGAGCAATTAAAATAATGAGAACTTCCTTGGCTTTTGAAAGCCAACAATTAAAATTATAAAATCAATTTAGCCTTGCATGGAGGGGCCCTTAAAAGTCAGATGGAGTTCAATGCCCAGCTGGGAGATTCTTTCTCTGCAGAAGGGGCGAGCTTCCTAGGGAAGCACTGTAGACACATCTGACTTCTGCAAGGAGTGGGGTCCTTCAGATGCAGATGAAGATTAATCAAATCTACTGTCTCAGGAAGAACATGTGATTTATCTTATCTTTATATGAACATTCTTCAAGTCATCGGAGACGGTTTCTTCTTCAAACCAAATATCCTTTCTCACCTGTTCCTGGTTGGAGTTGCTGGAGGGCAGAGTAGGTGACATTTTCAATCAAACTTACCAAACCAGATCTCTCTTCCCCTTCTGCCAAAGTGGATCTTCTCCCACACTCAAAAGCAGATAATGTTGTTAATTGCAGTCTCGGGATTTAAACGGAGGTCCTTCTAACTCTGAAGGTACACTAAGCTGGCACTGCAGGCCTCTGTCTGCATGCTTTTTCTCCTTTCTGTGGCTTGTACATTTTAACCTAATTGTCCAAAGCCAGGCCTCCACTTTTTGACCCCCAGGTTCTGTTGTGCACATCAGACAGGTAGTGATTTACAGTCTCATACTACAACTCTTACAGATCCTGGAAAGAAAGAGAAAATGAGAGTTTGGACATTATTTCTCTTTCATTTTACTTGGAATAGTTTAAACTCACCAAGTTCTAAGGCTAGTAGTGCCTTTGAGCCCAAACTATTTAAGCCAAATATATTTTTTTTTAGAATTTAGCCATTTATTTACTTATTAATGTTTCTTATTAGCATATATTAATTATACATAATAATGAGTTTCATCATGAAGTTTTTAGCGCCCTGCTCTTTTATTTATTTTTTTCATTTTTCTTTATTAAGAAATTTTCTACTCACTCCACATACCATCCACAGATCCCCCTTCTTCCCACCCCCCCAGCCCTCTTTCCCAAGCTACCCCACATGCCCACATCCCCAAATCATGGTCTCCCATGGGGAGTCAGCAGAGCCCAGCACACTGAGCCTAGGCAGGTCCAAGCCCCTTCCCACTGCACTAAGGCTGTGCAAGGTGTCACACCATAGGCACCAGGTTCCAGAAGCCTGCCCATAGACCAGGGACAGATCCTTATCCCCCTGCCTGGGTGCCCCCCAAACAATTCAAGCCAAGCAACCATCTTCCGTATCCAGAGGGCCTAGTCCAGTCCCATGGGGACTCCACAGTCACCAGTCCACAGTTCATGGGCTTCCACTAGTATGGCCGGTCATCTCTGCACATCCTCCTATCATGATCTGGACGTCCCTCACCTGCAGATTCTCTCCTCTCATCAATTGGATTCCCGGAGCTCAGCCTGGTACCTGGCCATGGATCTCTGCATCTGCCTCCATCAGTCACTGGACAAAGGTTCTATGATCACAGCTAGGTTATTTGCTAGGACGGTCACCAGAGTAGACCAGTCCAGGCACCCTCTGGACCACTGCCAGCAGACCAAGGTGGGGTCATCCTTGTGGATTCCTGAGAGCCTCCCCAGCACCCTGCCTCTTCCTATTCCCATGATGTCTTCATCTATCATGGTATTTTCTTCCCTGCCCTCCCACTGTGTCCCTGTTCCAGCTTGACCCTCCCATTTCCCTATGTTCTCATCCCCCCTCCTTGCCCTCTGCAGTCCATTCATGTAGATCTCATCCACTTCTCCTTCACAGGGTCATCCATGTGTCCCTCCTAGGGTCTTTCCAAAAGAAAGCATCTTCAACAAATGGTACTGGCATAACTGGATGTCAACATGCAGAAGATTGCAAATAGATCTCTATCTGTCACCATGCACAAAACACAAGTCCAAGTGGATCAAAGACCTCAACATAAATCCAGTTACACTGAACTTGATAGAAGAGAAAGTAGGAAGTGGTCTGGAATGCATTGGTACAGTAGACTACTTCCTAAATATAACACCAGTAGCACAGACACTGAAAGCGACAATTAATAAATGGGACCACCTGAAACTAAGAAGCTTTTGTAGAGCAAAGGACATGGTCAATAGGACAAAATGACAGCCTACAGAATGGGAAAAAATCTTCACCAACCCCACATCTGACAGAGGGCTGATCTCCAAAATATATAAAGAACTCAAAAAGCTAGACTTCAAAATACTGAACAATCCAAATAAAAAATGGTCTACAGAGTTTAACAGAATTCTCAACAGAAGAATCTCAAATGGCTGAAAGGCATTTAAGGAATTGCTCAACATCCTTAGTCATCAGGGAAATGCAAATCAAAACGACTCTGAGATACCATCTTACACCCGTCAGAATGGCTAAGATCAAAAACACTGAAGACAGCTTATGTTGGAGAGGATGTGGAGCTAGGGGAACACTCCTCCACTGTCAGTGGGAATGCAAACTTGTACAGCCACTCTGGAAATCAATATGGCAGTTTCTCAGAAAATTGGGAATAAGTCTTCCTCAAGACCCAGTTATACTACTCTTGGGCATATACCCCAGGAATGCTCAATCTTACCACAAGGACACATGCTCAACTATGTTCATATCAGCATTATTTGTAATAGCAAGAACCTGGAAACAACCTAGATGCCCCTCAACTGAAGAATGGATAAAGAAAATGTGGCACATATACACAATGGAGTACTACTCAGCAGTAAAAAACAATGATATCATGAAATGTGCAGGCAAATGGATGGAACTAGAAAATATCATCTTGAGTGAGGTAACCCAGACTCAGAAGGACAAACATAGTATGTACTCACTCCTAAAGTGGATACTAGAGGTGAGGGAAGGGATGGCCAGACTGCAACCCATAACTCCAGAGAGGCTAGTTATCTTCTCTTTTAAACTAAATTTATTTTTTTGAGAATTTCATGCATGAATACTTTATTTACATAATTTCCACTACTTCTTCCACTCCAATTTCTCCCGTCTCTTCACTCTTTCTCAACCTCAGGACCTCTTCTTTTGTTATTATTGTTATATGTAAAATATATACACACATATATATACATGCAAATGTTCATATAAATAAAGCCTGCTCAGTCCATGTAGTGTTTCCTACATGTATATTTTTTTAGTTCTTAGAGTTGAATAGCTTATTAGGACACATGTCCCTGGAGAATACTCATTCTCCCTGTCTAAGCAGTCATTAATGGCATGTGGCTCTTCGTCTCGGGTGAGGCCTTGGGAGAGTCCCTCATCATCGCTGGCACATCAGTTGCTGTTGTCATGGTGCAGGCCTTCTTCAGGTGTTGTTTCTGAAGCTCCCATTTCATGTATAGAAGACACTATTTCCCGGCAGACATTCTGCTCCTCTGGCTCTTACAATCTTTCTGCCCCGTCTTTTGTGATGTTCCCCAAACCCTAGGTGTAGGGATTGTGCTGTAGATTATCAATTGGCAGTGGGCACCCCATGGTCAGATTCAGGAAAAGATGTTTCAAGGCCTTTAAATACTGTGTTCTTTTTTAAAAAATCTGGAAATGCTATCAGTTTCTCAAAACCTAATTATTTCTCTAAAAAAATTCAATGCAGTTAAAATTTGAAATAATTTAAGTAGAAATTAATAATAGAAATTCAAAATAATATAATAAGGAAACAGGTTTCCTTTCAAATGTTAAGTTTTTCTGGATGTAAAATACATTAAAATTGTGATTTTCATTTTTTTTTTTTTTTTTTTTTTGGTTTTTCGAGACAGGGTTTCTCTGTGTAGCTTTGCGCCTTTCCTGGGACTCACTTGGTAGCCCAGGCTGGCCTTGAACTCACAGAGATCCACCTGGCTCTGCCTCCCGAGTGCTGGGATTAAAGGCGTGCGCCACCACCGCCCGGCGATTTTCATTATTTTTAAAACATCGGCTGCCTTGCTTTATATGACGTTATGATTTATTGCATATATTTGGGCTGATTACAGAAATGGATGTTTCTATTTCGCTGACATAGATACAAAAGCTAGTGTTACATTTCCACTGAGACTGTCCCTAGTGGTTTTCTTGTATCTTGAGTTGTGAGGACAGTGGGACATCATGATATCTGATGACCAGGGGATTAATTTACATTATATTTAGAAACAACCTCCCACAGGCTGCATCCAGGTTCTTGTCAACAGAGTTAGCATTTGAAAAGTTAGCCCTGTTTTCTTTACCTAAGCCTAATTTTGCCTAGGTTATGTTTGGATGTTTCATCATCATTTAACTCTCAAGGACGCTGCCAGAACTCTTTCTCCTCATTTGTGATGAAAACACAACCAGTCTTAACACATGAATACAACCATTCCTTTCATGATTTTTACATTCTCGAGAGTGCCAATTAGGTCTTAAAACATGAACAAGACTATCACAAAATTCGACGTATTTAATTGGAGCATGCACCAAAGTAATGAGACAGAAGTTACTTAAAAATAGCTGTTGTCACGATTTGTCCTTAGCACTCACTCAGCAGCCACAGCAGGGCCTCAAGAGTTTTGTGAGAGCACTTGCATTTCTGGTTCTTACCCTTAAACTTCCTTTGAAATCTGAGAGAGAGAAAATTATTACAGCTGCTGTCCAGAGCTGCCAAAAGAGACATATGTTTAAAGCAGGGAATGGTGACAAGTTCTTACGGAAAAGAATACATGAGTTTTCACAGCTTCAGAAATTGCCAGAGGAAAGAAAATGGGAGACTGTTGAACGACTCTGAGAGGCAGAATTGGAGAAGCAGAGAATCCCAAATGATGGAGAGAATCTTCTTCTCATATGTACTAAGAAAACCATCGGAGGTATTCCGTGCCATCTGGGTATGGAGCATAAGGCAGTGAGATCCAGGTGACTGGAATACAGCCCTTTCTCTATCCACAGAATGGGGTTTGCATTCAGCATGGGCAGCTATTGCTGCAAGGGAATGCAGGCTTTGTTTTACACCATTAGATTTCTCAAGAAAAGATAGATGTTGGAATTTGATTGTACAAGTTGCTGGACCACTGTATACAACTGCACAGATTAGAAAGGTATGATCTTTCTACCTGACTATTAGTGAGCCATAAAAAATTGCACAAGTATGAAACGTGGCCCGTGGGTAGCAGTCTGTAACCCCTTCAGTTAGACCCTTTCAAAAGTTTCATTATTATTACTGAATATTGCATTTACAATATGGGTTCCAGCAGCTCTGACACTTTGGAATTTTAGGGTAAAACTAAATGAATGCAATCTTTACAGCATGCATGCACATTTCAAATATTTGAGGCCAGTTATCATAGTTCCTTTAATACAAATTTGAGGTCTATGAATCCAATTAAATAATGAATGGTTAGCTGCTATGGAAGAAGGCTAATGGACACACAGTAGTCCCTAGACCTCACATACTTTAGCCATGGATTCTAGAATCTGGCCTTAAGCCAATATGACCAGTCCATCCCAGGAGAACCTGTCACTCTTTGGCCTGCCTTTCAGAGAGTTTTAAAGATTTGCCACCTGTGGGCTCCTTCCTGCCAAGGTCTTGAACCTGTGAGAGCAGAGCTGCCAGGGTATTTGGTGAGTGGGATCCGAAAATAGTCTGTTGTATCCACACCTGGCGTTCAGGATACTTGGGAGGATTTAGCCCCTTGGTGACCTTGTGGGCATTAAAGCATGTCCTCTTTGGCTGATTTCCTTTCAGCGTGTGACTGGTGTCTTCCAGAAAGAAAAGGCTAGGCTTAAAAATGAAGAGCAGACTGCTAAGTCTGTCCAGAGCACACTCACAGAACTTTGTGTCTGTAAGTCATTAGATGACCATTTAACACTATGGCCTTGACTTTGGCTTAATTAAAAACAAGTTCATTTTTATTCATGTGTATGTTTGTGTGTGTATGTCTGCCATGTGTGTCTGGATGTCCACAGAGGGTACTAGATTCCCTGAAACTGGAGATCCACGTGGTTGTGAACTACCCGTTATAGGTGCTGGGAACCATACTCTAGCCCTCCTTCTATGAGAGCAGTATACTTAGCTGCTGGGCTGTCTCCCCAGCCACCACCTCCCCTACCCTGCCAATGTTGTTCTTTGAAGCAATGAGACCGAAGACAACATGTCCTGCTTACTGGGTCATGGGGATTGCTGCACTGTGTGTGCAAACTGTTGAGTATAGTGGCAGGTACAAATTAGTGTTCATATGCTTCCTCCTGTGAAGTGGCTTTCTTATATCTCAACCCAAAGGACAGAGTATCAGAGAGAAGGGCCGTGTGGAGTTTATGTTCCAGGAGGTGAACAATTTCTCATGGGGTGGTGACAGCAGGGACAGAGAAGTGTTGTGGCACTTATGAGAATGACACTGGGTTGGAAAGCATGGGCATTTCATGTCTTCTTACTGTTATTCCAGTGCCCCCTTAAAAGTTCTCTTTAGCTAACATTCCAGTGGCCTTGAGGATATTTGTTCTGCATCTGTTATTTACAAAACCCCTGTTGCTGTGAAACACATCACCTCGCGAGCTATTGTTAAATAAGAGGAACATCTCAATGCAAATTGGACATCCCAAATGTAAAAACTCAAAATCTGAGTTACTCTAGTATCTGACACTTTTTGACCACTGATCTTATTCTATAAGTAACACAATGACACATAAAAGCTTGTTTCACATACAAAATTAATGGACATCTGTATAAAATTAGCCTTACACTCTTTGTAGAAGGCATATATATGATACAAATGACTTTTGAGTTTAGACTTAGATCTTTGCCCAAGACATCTCATGTGAAAACATTACAAAACAAAACAAATTGGAATTCTGAAACACATCTGGTTCCAAGTGTTTTGGCTGAGGGGGACTCAAGCTGAATACCGTAGAACTTGCTTTGGATCTCAGCAGTGCCAATAATGAACAAAAGGTAAATGTACCTTCCGTGAACACAGGGAGGACACCGAGGCATCAGACACTGTGTGCTTTGCTGCCCGCGTCTCAGGATTCCTCTATCAGTTTGGCCATACTATGATTTCACAGGGCGGGTTGCTCCATTCCCCTGGTTAGTTTCTCAGCCTTTTTTTTTTCTTTTTCCTTGTTGCCATGGTAGTTTGAGTGAGAAATAATCACTCATAAGTTCATGTATTTGAACCCTTAGTCACCAGTTGGTGGCACTCTTTGAGGGAGCCTTGATGGAGGGAGTACTATGTCACTGGGGTGGGCTTTGAGAGGTTAGAGCCTTGCTCCACATTTCCAGTTTGCTCTGTGTACTTCCTGTCTAGCAAAATGTGACCATCCAGCTTCCTGATTCAGACAGCTGCTGTCATGCCTTCCTTGCTGTTATGGACCCCTCTCTGCAACCATATGCTAAAATGAACTTTTTCCATAACTTGCTTTTGGTCATGATGTTTTATCGCTCTAACAGAAAAATAACTAATGCAATAACCTTTCAAAAGTTAGCTTTCACATCTTTTTTATTTACTTTTTCTTCATTATGCTATTATTATTATCATCATCATCGTTGTATGTGTGTGCATGCGTGTGTGTGAGTTTGTTTGTGTGTGCATGCATGCACATATGCAGCAACACTTGTGGAGGTCAGAGGACAACTCTGTGGGGTCAGTTCTCTCCTTCCAACCTTATATGGATTCCAGGGATGGAGCATAGGTCCTCAGGCTTGTTTTATAAGTGTCTTTACCCACTGAGTCCTCTTCTTTGTATGATTTTCATTTCCATCCAAATGGTGACTTTGCATGCATCGGGTAACATTCATTTATTGTTGTAGCTTTTCGTTTCTTTCTTTAATTAGTATTACTATTGTTTTTAATGCTCTGGTTACAAGTTACATGGCTGCAAGTATCTGATTCTAATCCTGTTTTTCCAGTTTTTTCTTTCCATGGGTGTGTGCTGGGGATCAAACGCAGGGTGCTGAGCACACGGGCAACACTGAGCTCCATCTCCAGCCCTTACCATTTGCATTTTAAAAGGGGAGATGCTATACTGTGTTTCCAGCTCACAGAACAGATGACCTTGATGTCTTCTGAGGGATAACATTGAGCAACATGAAGCATGTTCTGGAGATCCACAAATTCAGGAAGGACTGGTTCAAATTGGTGATTGGGAAACAAATTGTGTTCATAGTTCTAGGGTCTTTTGCCTCTGGTGACAGACAGGCACTCCATCCGTTTTCTACATCAGTGATCAAGGCCTGGTCCCTTCTCTTTCCTGCCTTCTCTGTCTTTCTAGTTTCGTGGTCTTCCTTTAATTGAGGTAATGAAGATGCTATATTTCTTCCAGAGTCCTACTGTAACACTATTCTTTTCAGACTGCCCTGTGGCAGGAAGGATTTCCTAGCCAAGCCATAGGGAGATAAGCAGAAGCCTGGGTGATTCCCATTTGCCAGTCATATTGAGTCTGGGTGTCATTTCATAAAGCATTTTGCAAAGTGTTGGAATTCTGCCTTCTTGTAACTGAGAAGAATTTTGTTTTACATTACTGTGACGTTCATTTTTATATTAATGCAGCCTTGCCTTCAATCACAGGCCCTCTTTTGATTGTCAGTTGCTTGCATCTGTGACACTTTCAGGATTTGAACTGCCCTGCTCTATTGAAGGATGTGTCACCACCCCTGGGTTCCGCTGTCATGGTTCTTTCCAAGGCAGATCTCCTTCACCTTCATTCTGTCACTCACAGTGATGCCCTGCCCACACATGGACGGGCCTGCTCCAATTGTCCATAGTATAGTTAATTTTTAAGCACACTACGGGGACAAAGGCTTTCTGTTGAAATGATATGGGCAGCACATGTAAGTTCCCAAACTGCTCTGTAGATTTGAAGTGCTGAGCTCAGAGAAAGTTGGTATAAATGAGAAGGATGGTGTAGAGGCTATTCTTGGTTGTCAGCTTGACTACCGCTGAAGTTAACTGAAACTCAAAACTGGAGGGCACACCTGTGAGGGACTTTTGCTTAATTTGAAGTAGGAAGATCTACTTCTGATGCAGATATATGAGGTAGGGAGACACACCTTTAATCCAGATCTTTTGAGCTGGGAAAACCCATTTTTGATCTGGGCCACCTCTTCTGCCTATACAAGGAAGAAGGGACATGTTTGCTCTGTGCCTCCTTGCTCTCACCTTGCTAGCAAGTCCATTCCTTCACTTAAGCTTCTCTTGAGAATGACCCCCATAGACTCATAGATTTGAATATATGGTCACCAGGGAGTGGCACTATTTGAAAGGATTGGGAGGTGTGGCCTTGTTGGAGGAAGTATGTTACTGGAGGTGAGCTTTGAGGTTTCAAAAAAGCCCATTCCAAATCCAGAGTCTTCCTCTTCCTGCTGCCTGCAGATCTGGATGTAGCTACTTCTCCAGCATCATGTCTGCCTGTATGCCACCATGCTCCCTACCATGATGATAATGGACGGCACTTCTGAAACTGTAAGTAATTCAATGCTTTCTTTTTAAGAGTTGACTTGGTCACAGTGTTTCTTCACAGCAATAGAATAGTAGCCAAGACAGATGGGGACAAGGGTGTTTGTCCGGGGACAAGGGTGTTTGTCCAGACACACTTTGAATTCAATTCAGTGGAAAGTTTCTTTACATTTAAAGTCTGTTTGTATCTTATGGTTTTTGTTTACTTCCTTGGTTTAGTCCTGAATCTTTTTTTGAAGAGAGAACTTGTTTATTTTTCTTGCTTGAAGTACCAGATAGGCATTCCATAAGATTACCATGAGAGCTTTGTTATATATGTGAATTGTTATAAGACTGTAAACTTAGAATGATGAAGATGAGCCAACTCATAATGATTCTAGATTTCCAGAAACACTTCTCTCCCATACCAGCTTGTTTATTGCTCTCCTAGTCACACCTCTTGAGGCCAGACAGCCTTTGGTTCATATCAATATTGGGCTGGAATTACCATTACTTCCTCTGCTTACTAAAAAGATATGTAATATACATGGATGAGCGCTATGAAATGCATGCACAAGAGCAGTTGAACACCGAATTATCCCCGAGCAACAAGAAATCACCTTGAATGAAGAGCATTCCACTTTTGCAATTGTTTCAGTGTTGAGAGGTGGGAGGGTGGGAAGGCAGGGTAGTTTGGGTTGACCATCGTGAATGACTAAAACAAACTCTGCCAGGCTTTGAACTAAGATCGGTCTTGACCTTTGGTGCACAGCAGCAGTTCTGTGACTCAGTGGTAAAATACTCTGTGTCCATTCAGGATTGCTCCGGCATGGTACAATCCTCAGTGATGCGTTATTTTTGGGCTTCTGATTTAACTAGGGCTCCTCTTATTTGGGGAACTGATTATACAATGTGAGTCTTTCTTGTGGTCTGGTTGCTTTTCATCATGTCTGAGATCCTCAGTGGAGAAGCCTGGGGCATGCAAAAGTTTGGATGGCTCTAGCTGCCATTTGGGGAACCATTCTTTGTGCCATTTCAGTGAGTCAGGTCAGGATTTTCTGTCAATACTCTCCACTCACTGCACATAATGAGACCCCAGCAAAGCACTTGTCACTGACAAGCGCTTAATTCTGACAGTTTAGTTTTTAGGACAGCACGCAAAGTCATGTTTTATGTAGCACTGCGTTTTTTTTTTTTTCATCCCTTCCCTCTAACTTCCTCTCCCTTTGAGGCGGGAACCCAGCTGCAGAGCCAGCAATATCCCTTGCCTCTTCTTTCTTTCTCAGCTGTCCTGGCCCTCACTACGTAATCCAGCCTGGTTTAGAACTTGAGGCGATGCTCCTGGCTCTACTTCCCATGTGCTGAGATTACACACTTGAGATAACACTACTGCTGCACTATGGCATGCGTGAGAATTTTAATGTAATTGGCTCCCATAAACTCCTTTCTTCTTTCCTTCTTTCCTCCCTCCCTCCCTCCGTCCCTTCGTTCCTTTCTTCTGTTCATGTGTATATGTGTATTCAGTGCTACAGTAACTGTGGGAGGGAAGAGACTAACTAAGGGAAGCCAGTTTTTTCCTGCTGTGTGGCTTCTGAGGATTGAACTTGGTGGAACTCAGGGTGCCAGGCTTGGCAGCAAGCACCTTTACCCACAGAGCCATCTCCCTGGTCCAAATCTGGCTTATTTTGTTTAAAATAACAATTTCCATTTTCACCTGTTCTCCTGCAAGTGTCACGATTTCATTTTTTTTTCTTTATGGTTTCAGAAAATTCCATTGCACGTTCATCTATTGATAAACACCTAGGCTGGTTCCACTTCCAGGATGTTGTGAATGGCGCAGCAGTGAACATGGAAGGTGGAGTATCTCTATGGTATATTGATTTAGAGTCTTTTAGGTATATAACTAGGAACGGTAAGCTGGATCATATGATAGTTCCAGTTTTATTATTTTTTGAGAAACTTTGATATGGATCTCCACAGGGTACACACATTTACATTCTCACCAGCAGTTAATAAAGATTCCTCTTTCCCTGGACCCTCACTGACATTTGTTGTAATTTTGTTTCCTTGGTGATAGGTAATCTCACTGGAAGCCTAACTGGAGTTACAAGAAGTCGTGAGCTGTCCATGTGGGTGCTGGGAATCGAACCCAGGGCTTCTCAAGAACGGTCAGTACTTATAATGACTGAACCCTTAATCTCATTTTTAAATAATTTCCTTTTGTTTATAATGTTTTAGTGGATCTCATTGCACAAACACTTATGTTTTAGTGGCTGCTGTAGACATTACACTATATACACATAACTGCAATGGGCTGGTGGCCACTGATGTGGCAGGAGATGAGGGACTGGCAGGCAGTGAATGAATACAGCCTTGGGAGAGAATAGGAAGAATGGTTTTGTAAACACGGCCAGAGGACATTAGTCTGGGCGTTAACTAGAGGATTGACTGCAGCCCAAAGATGGAGCTTTTAAAGAGGCAAATATACTAAAATAATGCCCCTACTCGGGCTGTAATCCACTAAGACTAGTGTTTTTACATGAAGAAGAGATTAGGACACAGATACACAAATGGGGGAAGACACAGGAACAAGAGGGCCATCTGCACACAAGGAAGGAGCCCTGGGAAGACACAGGAACAAGAGGGCCATCTGCACACAAGGAAGGAGCCCTGGGAAGACACACGAACAAGAGGGCCATCTGCACACAAGGAAGGAGCCCTGGGAAGACACCACTTTGCCAGCACCTGGATCTTGTATTCACAGCCTTCAACCCTGAGAGGAAATAAGCTTTTGCAGCTCATACCATTCACTATCGGTATGTTGCTATGGCAGCTCTTGCAAATTCATAGACATCGGTAAGAAATGCTGTGAGCTGAGTGGTTCTGTCCTTTGCTTTAAGTAGCACTGAAATCTGCTTGGATCCTGTGCATGATGCCCATTGAAAGGACCATGCATCTGAAAGTACTCCAAAGACTGAACAGTATTTAGGCAGTCTCCACTGTGTCGATCTTGATAGGACTAAATTTCCTCAAAGTGTTTAGCTATGGAAACAAAACATAGATAGTAAAGTCTAGCCTTGAACTTACAGCAGAAACCAGTTTAGAACTAATGAAATTGTTGTTTCAACAAGAAGTAACCCAGCACTTCAGAATGAATAATGTCTACAACATTGCAAGGCACATTTAATGTCTTTGATCACTGTGCACCATTTATTATTTGTAAGTGAACTCAACCAAAACTTATCATTGTAAATGCTACTGAACACATTTTAATTGCAAATTATAATTTTAGTGTTTTTCTTCAGAGAAAAAAAACAAAGAAAAAAACCTTACAATGTAAAATTACTATGTTAAAGTAAAATTCAGTATGAAAAAAGAAAGGTTGGAAAGTTACAGGGACAGAGAAAATGTAACACTGGAAAAAATGTCTTCCTGTGGAAGAGCCTACTTTAGCTTTTTCTAAATAGATTCTGGTGTCACATTACTACGCCATTGGCATCCCATTGGAAACACTTAGCAGAATGATGTAATGGTTTTATTTAAAATGCCAGTATTTACAGTGATCTAGAGCTTACATCATTTCCAATTTTTAAAACTAAGAGTGAAAAACTGAGATGGCAATTAGAAAATACAACAGAGTCCACAATTCAATGACTTCTTTATATGTATAATAAGTGGAATGGTCCAAAGAACACTGATAATGAACTATGGGATGGCTGGTTCATAAAATACACTTATCGTCAACTTTCTATGACAACTGTACTGAGGTATAGTTCCCAGGAGATAAAGTGAGATTCTTTTTGCTCTGACTTCATCAATTTACAGGCTTGCCAATTGTTACCTAACATGCATAAGTATACACTGATTTCTTATTATGCTTTTAACTTGCATCTCTCTAGTTATTAGTTAAATTAAGTATCTTTTTATGCATTTACCAGCCACATGAGTTCCTTTTTATATAAAAGAGCCTATTCAAGCTCTTGTCTAATTATTTTCTCTTTAGGTCGTTTGAGATTTTTTTTTATTATTATTACTTTTAAAGAACTTTCAAGAAAACTCTTTTGAATCTTCACCAATGATTGGGTGTGAGCAGTGGCCCAGGACTCTTCATGACACTTTATACTCCTCCTTTCTAGCATGTCACATGCACCCTTTCTTTTTTATCTGCTGACAACCTGTACTGGACTTCAATATTATTGTCATCATTTGTTCCAATCTATGTAATTGAGAAATGCATATAATAATAGCCTTCACCAGAGTTGGGCATTTAGCTCAGTGGTAGAGTGTTTGCCTAGCAAGCTCAAGGCCCTGGGTTCGGTCCTCAGCTCTCGAAAAAAAAATTAGCCTTCACATACACACACACACACACACACATACACACACACACACACACACACACACACACACACACACACACACACGTTACCCCTCCCACTGGTTTAATCTCCTAAATAAAAAAAATGTAGTTACATTGTGTGTGTGTGTGTGTGTGTGTGTGTGTGTGTGTACATGAGCATGGCCTGGCACACGTACAGAGTTCAGAGGACAACTTGCAGGCATTGGATATCCTTCCACCATCTGTGTCTAAGGGATCAGATTTAGGCAGTCAGGCTTGTGGCAAGCAGTTTTGCCCACTGTGCCATCCCAAACACTGGCAATTGTTTCCTCGTTTTTCCTACTTAACCAGAAACCATACTAAACATTTGCTTTTGGAGTCCAGCCCCATGTGCATGAGCAGTAGGGTGTTTGTTTGGCATGCTTGACGCTGTGATTTCAGTTCCAAACATAAACAAAGAATACAGCTTTCTAGTCTATTTTCAAAGCCAATGTTCCTGATTCTGTCTATATGGTGTTCAGTGTGTCTAATACTGCTATCTTTCAGATGTTTGAATGTATTATGAGAGTTCTGAGATAATGAGTGTTAATGTAAAGAGACACAAAAGGGATGTGAAAAGTTTAAATTTTAATTGAAAGAGAATTCCGAAAAATTGTCATTTAATATAATTTATTAGTAAAAATGAATATGTACACTGATTTTATATATATATGTGTGTGTGTGTGTGTGTGTGTGTGGCTATTCAGAAAGCTATACAAAATGTTTTGGGATTTGTTTTGAAGAAGGCAGTTGCCAATGACAAATCATTAATGTCTCCCTATGGAAAATGTTATGAGAAAATTGGAAGTTTATGAATCAAATCATTCTTTATCTATATGTAAATATATGAAATAAGTGTAATTGGAATAGTATAATTGAGGGTGCAAAACAGTTTTGTCAAAGGGAGTAATTTGTTATCTTCCTCCAAATACTGTCCAATCTATTTTAGGGTCATCATGACACAAACGCAGAAGAAACAAAGAAGACAAGAGAATTAAAAACATATAATGTTTTATTGTAAAAAATAGACAGACTTGAACTTTTTTAACAAGAATATCATTGTAGGCGCCTCCTTAAGCCATCATCACTTTGTCACTGAAACAGGCAAGAGAGCCACTAACAGCTGCTAGTGGGAAAAGGATCTATGTCCATGCCTGAGAAGCCTTGGCATCCTTCCAGGTGGTGTCTCAAAAGAGCTGTGGAAACACAGTGACCTTCAGACCCCTGCACATCAGCAAGCCTACAAAACAACAGGGATTTGCCTATTGTCCCAGTCTGTCAAGACTGGCTTTGTAGTGCCTTCCCAAGCATCCAAAGTACACAATTTGTCAGAACACCTGCTCATTGGAACAGTGATGTCTTAGGTCACCTGTAGGATCAGTAACTGCATCAGGCTTGTTTGTGTAAGGCCAGGGTGAAGATATCTGTCTCAGCCATGCTGGTGTCTGAGGTATATGAACTTGTACGAAAGGCTTGGGCAGAACTGAATATACACCTTTCCATGACCCAAGGATGAAAAGACCTTGCTGAACAGAGCAGAGTTATGTGGAGGGTAAATTACCTCATGGCCATAAAAAACAGAAACTCGTTTAGTTACTCAGAATAAGACAAAAACCAATGGAACAAAGCATTTATTCTTTCCTAGGAGTGGGTGTGTAGGGTGGGCAGAGGCTGGATGTGTGCACTGGTTGTCTTAAGTTATTATACGATTTTCACATCTAGTCTGTAGTAGCAACAACATCTCAAAGTCAAACCAGGTTCTGCAAATATAAACACACTGACAATTAAAAATAAGTGTGAAGTTAAGGAAAGGTGGTCCTGTTCTCAGAAGAGGCCAGAGATGAGCTACCATTGATGTGGTGAGATGCCTCCCTGGGGACTAAGCATCTTAATGGTATAAAGTAGTAATGTTGTCAAGTGGACCCGAATGGGACAGGGTCTGAGTTACCCCTCTCCATCTTCATAGATGGGCAATCACCATTTGCTCAGTCCAATCAACTACATGCCAGAAAGGCCAACATGCTATCTCTCTTTCTCTAATTAAAGAAGATACAAAAAAATGCCAACATTCAACAGTTGAGAACCAGGAAAACTGAGTTGACGTGATACTACAGACATTGAAAGTAATCCTGTAATCATTAAAATACAATGGAAGCTGTTTGTCTCTTGGGCATGGGTGTGGGGAGAACACTAAGCAGAGAGGCCATGCTCTTGCTACTGTGATATTTATTTGCTCTTATGTAAGGTGATGTTTTAATTAAGCTCATCAATTTAACTGTACCCTCTTATGTAAGAACTCTTCAAATCTAAATAGGAAGCTGGTGGTATGGACCTCTGTATATTTTGATGGGCTGGACATCATCTGGTAAGATCGTGCCATTGAGAAGATCACGGTGAGAGCAGAGGAGAGAGAGAGAGAGAGAGAGAGAGAGAGAGAGAGAGAGAGAGAGAGAGAGAGAGAGAGAGAGAGAGAGCCTTTGAAGTAGGTTGCTATGGGTGAGAAATCCAGAAGGAAGATGGCCTAAATCTGGGAGTTCTTGGTGAGGGCAGGCAGGCAAACTACAAATGACTGACTGAATAGCTTCAGAGGTTTATTATCCACTCATTAGGGAACTTTAATTGTTTTTTCCTCCTTAGCACTCTTCAATGACTGTCGTTCCAATCAGAGAGTACAGTTTTTTCTTAACAAGTCGAAATCCTGAGCTGAGGATCAGAGTTCGCCTAAGGCCCGACGAGAAGCGACCTCTGCTAAAGAAGAAGTCCCTGAGGCCTGTCCATGAGCAGTTCTCCTGCTTAAACACGAGTGTCAGCTCAAAAGTCGGCACCACACTAGCATCACACACAATCCTATCCAGCTTTTTACATACGTTTTCAATTTCCAAGTTCACGTGCAAAACACAACCCCGAAGGCCACAGGGCTCTGTGGAGGAGAGCCGCAGGACATCTTGCGCAATTCTCTGGGTCAGTTTCTCAGGGACCAAGACCTTGGAGCAACCGAGTTTGGTTTGCTTTGATTTGGATAGACAGTTTTCCAACATCTTAACCAAATTCTGGCACGTTGTCTCTTCAAATACCACCTCGTTGAGGTTGGGCTCAGGGACAACATAATCCCAGTAGTCGAAATCTGAAAGAAATGAACACTTTAGAGGAGAGAGAAACAGTGTCTTCCTGGCATTAATAAAGCCTGGCCACTTCCAGCTTATGTATCTAAGTGCTTTGGGTACAGCTGTGAGAGTTAGCATACCTCCCTTTGAGTTAGCGTACCTCATTTTGCTCTTAACCAACAGGCAATAAGACAAGTCTTTAATCTCTCAAGACTGAAAGATTATCTGTGCACTCAAGACTGTGATGAACACACTGACTAGGTTAAAACAACTTTTTTAAAATTTCTATGTTTACTCATAGTCTTAAGGATCGTGAAGCAAAAATCTATCCATGGTTGTCCAAGATTACTAGTTATTTCCTTTCTTGCTTGCCCTCTCTGTAGGGTTTTCCAAGTTTATTTTAGTGTTCTTGCAGAGAACACGCAGAACATCTGGAATTTAATCATTACTTTTGCTTCACAAAGCGACTGTCAGTGTGTAGGTATTAAGACATAGAATGATTGCAAGTGTTTGTGAATAAGTCCATCTCAGGACCAAAGATCCACCAACTTTTTCTTTTTTTTTAAAAGTCTTTGCTAGGATGGCCTGAAGGTCCAATTTTAGCTTTGAGCTGTTTGATTAAAGATTGCTCACAGAGGAGAGGACCTTTGAGGTTCATGGGGTTATTTATAACTGGGCTGGGTAGGTTTTTCTTAGCTGAGCAAAACAAAACAAACCCAGGAAAACAAAGTTAGGTTTGCTCAGAGGAAAAAAAAAAAAGATAGCTCTGCATTTGGTCACCTACCTTCCAAATTAATCCTACCACTTGGCAGGGTGCCACACCACATAGTGGCCTCAAACCTCTACCTGCTTTCTACTGCATGTATTCACTTAGGTCACTGTTTTTTTTTTAAACTAATATCTTCCAAATCATATCTGTATTTTACCTATGTTATAGCTACATTGCAGGCAGACAATTTTAGAGTTTTGTACTCTAGCACTACCTTAATTTTATCTTACAAATGAGGAAGATCTAAAGAGATTAAGCAGTTTAATCTATATCCACACCACCATTCTTTGATAGTAGAGTAGCCTGTTAAATTAGAAACTGCTATTCAAAGTTGCAAATGATTATTTGTGTGGGACTAGGGCTATTAAACTGTCCTTCTGACACAGTATGGAATAGTGGGTTTATTTCATAGTAGAATCTTACTTAGTTATGAAAAGGCGCACATTAACAGGGAAGGATCTAGCTCCAAAATATTAAGCTGTGGGAAAGCAAACTGAATTCAGAAGAACACATATTGCATTATTATCTAACACTCTAAAAGCAAAACTAACATAGTAACAAAACGCTGAAAGATGGTTCTCTGGGGACGAGGGAAAAGAGGGAATAGATGGTAGAGAAGAATTTGGGAGTAAAATGTGGTGGTGTTGGTTACACAAGTAACCATGTCTTAAAACACACCCAGCTGGGCACTTAATGTCCCAACCATAAGGAATAGAGAACTTCATTCCCCAGGATCCTGTTAGCAGACTAGAACAACGCAATATTCTCATTATGTTTGTTTCTGGTAGGCAGACGATGCTCAGGAAGTTTAGAAAGACATCTCAGATGGATTTCATAGTCTTCTCTATCTAGGAGGGAATGAGGTCTAGCGCGCGCTCAGGCAGGGACGCCTACACTATCTAGAGAGGGGCCGCAACCTTCGGATAGGAGAGAGGTGGACAGCCGGGCGACTCACCACTTAGCAGACTCCCAGGGTGATAGCCACCGTCCAGCAACTCTGAAATGCTGGCCGGGTTCTTACTGCTCAAACTGCCCGTTGCAACCATGGTCAACGGCTCTGTTTCCCTCGCGGAGCAGAACGGTTTTCCCCTTAGGCGCTGTGGGGGAAAAAAGTGAGAGAAGTTTGCAAAAGCACACAAGAAGTGCAAAGACTCCTCAGAGTCCCGGCATCGCCAGAGAGAACTAGCCCGGGCACTGCCCTTCCAGAGGGAGGGACCAGCCTTGGTAACTCAAGTTGACAAAGCCCTAGGAGCAGAGACGCCAACTACAGCCAACAGGCTGAAAGAAGCTGGAAAGTTAGCACAACTGGGAAGCGACCCTGCCCACTCACTCCCGCCTCCTCCTGCCGCTCACCTGCAGGGATTTCACCAGATGCTGAGGGGCAAACCGAGGCAGGCGCCCTCAGTAGCCCGATCCTTGGACAGTGGCCCCCCAGCACAGTCCCGCTGCGAGCCGAAGGCTGCGGGCCACCGCGCCCACCAGCACAGGCTGCACCCCGCCGCTCCGCTTCCGGAACAGAGAGCGCTTTATAGGTCCAGCCTCCCTGCCTGGCCGGCACGCCCACCTGCGCCACCCGCCCCGCCCGTGCCCTGGCCCGCCCCTGCCGGGTCAGGTCGCATTCATTTCAGTTGCAGTGAAGGCAGGGGCCCAGGCAAGCCTCTGGGAGTTG